>NC_140704.1:114220000-119652500 GCF_050655825.1 Lonchura striata
ACTTAAATAGAAAAACCTCAGTATGTGTTTTCACTGTGTTGGAGATGTGACATGCCTTATGGGTTGCTTAAAAACAGTATTTTGTCAGCATAGACATCCAGATGTCAGAAAAACAAGAACAGCCCAACATTTTTGAACTGATAGGAGCTTGCATACTTAATGTTGTGCATTGTTTTTCTGTTACTTCAACTGAAAATTAAAAATGTAATTTTGTTAACTTATGGCCATATAGGTAGAGATGCTTATTTCACCCTAAGAAAACAAAGCAGCACATATTCTTAAGACATTCTAAAATAAATATAATCCAATCCTTATTGCCATAGCTTGAAATTTGTTATTATGAGGGAAAAGAATGCATAAGGAAAAATGTGAAAAGAATTCTAGGACTGGGAAGTACATCTCAACAAAATGTAATGTCCTGTGTCTGAAATTTTGCATGTAATTATTTAGTTCCCAAGCCCACACATCATGCAGTTGCACTTTCAGGCATTAATTACAATTTTTCAACATTCATGTTTCAGATTTGCACTAGACTTTAGATTACATGAGAACAAATTCTGGGAAATTTTGCCTGAATTCCCACATCCACCATAGAAAATACAGAAAGAAGTTTCTTCCAAATTAGAAGAGCATCTTTAGCAGAAACCCAAAGTCTTATCAAAATATTATGAGTGACAAAACTATAATCAAAACTGGTTTGCAGTCTTAGAAAGAGCCTTTGTCTTTGTAGAAAAAATAATTAATAATTGTTTTTAAAAATTAGACCATTACAGTAGTTCTGACGTATGCTGGTTAAAATATTGTGAGGGTTACTTTGCTCTTAATTATTATGCATATGGCTTGTTTTTCAAGGGAGAAATATAAAGTTATCTCTTAAAATTTCTATTAACCTTCCCCTTTTACATCCCTTAGAGTTTGGCTCAGAGTATACTACTCTCATGGCACCCAACCTCTAGCTATGCATATTTCTCAGAAGGCAAGGTATGTGACTTCCCTGTGAGCCAATAAAATCAGTGGGATGGTTATTTGAATAATTCTGCTGGCACTTCCCACAGGACAGCATGTAAGTTGATATGCAAAGACTACCCAGGAGGGTGGAGTAAGATTCAAACCTCTATCTTGTAACATGGGAGTCCCACAGACCCCTGTAACACATTGTTGGAAGCCACTGAGTCAATTAATTAAAGCAAATTTTATAGCCAGAAAATTTGTTACCTGCAGTCCGCAATAACATCGAATAGCCTAAAGAAAGCAATGCCTCCAGCTTTTTGAAAAAATCCTTTATTGTCATATAACTGTAAATGTATTCTTGTGTTTACATGGATATGCTGCAACAAAGCTTTTCAGTAACATTAATATTGATTAACAGTATTTTTTGAAAGTAAGAGAGGGAAACTACACTGAAAGTATTAGTGTAGCAAGACTTAAGAAATGACTAGAAGAAAAGATAACCTAAAATATAAATAGTAAATTATAAATGAGACCTGGTGGATTTTATCAAATACTACGATAATAAACATCCTCCTGGATCTAAATCAGTTTTTCCCTTCTTCTTAATTCAGCTTTCAGAAGCATATTGTCATATTTCTATAACAAACCCTTCTGAAATATGCCATTTTGTAGATTTTTTTCATTAGTAATACTCTCAATATCTGATGAAACAACATATCGTGACTAGCTGTTAGAACCAGACATGGATTTTCTGATATATCATTCCCCAGAATGGTTTTCTGTGAAAAAGAAAGTACTCATAGGAATACTCTGATTTGATTTAAAATGAAAAAAGATTTCGGTTCAGATAAAAATATTCTGATCAAACATTTGCAGACTCAACAGCAGTTTTTTTAATAATAAATGATAAAAAGCTTATTTTATTACCTATAAAGTTTAAAGTAAATTTTTTAGAGTATATTCTTCTCTTTTAAGTTTTCTGCATTGTGAAAGGAGATGATATTCCATGAGATGAATTTCCATATGTCCTTTTATATAGCTGAGAAATTATTATTTAATTTTTGAAGAAACATTGCTGAGTTTGCTGCAAATCTAAGATACAATGCTAAAGAAATAACAATTTATTACTGCCTTATTTTCCAGTATGATGCAACAGTCAATTATATCACAGAAAATTTGGAAAAACTCTTGGGAAATAAGAGGGGTTTTAACAGAAGACTAGTGGTAATTAATAAAGTTAGGAAGCTAGGATATTGCTAGTATTTCAAAGCAAAAAGGAAGTCAGTGCATTTTATATTTGTTAAAGCTTTGAAATTTGTTGATATTATTGATATTTGTTTGAAATATGTTGATATTTAATATGTTTATGAAAATGTAAGTCTGTATCTGCCTCAATTTAAAAATTTTAAAAATACATTATTATGTGCCCAATAGGAAATACTAATGAGGACAAATGTTAACATTTCAAAAGAGTTTTGGTCATTCAAATCGTCTTGCTCAATCTCCAAAAACCACAGTAATCGCTTTTACAGTTCCTTTAATTGAAAGTACAATAATCACATTAGCAGCAGAAAATAAGCACAAGCAGGCTTGTTTCAAGGTTAAGAACACAAGGCACAACATAATCATTCTGAACATGATCCAACCCTCATTACGAATTGTTATGTCAAAGAATTCTTATCTGTGTGTTTAATACAGCACATATCAGCACTGAACCAAATGGCAATATGATAGTTTGGGGACTGCACTGTCTCTGTAGAACAGGAGGTAATGAGATGCTGTGAGAGCACTTACAGAGAGCACAGTGATAAAATAGGCCTGTAAGGTATAACTTCCTCATTATACACCAAGATTGCACCACATTCAGTAGCATGACTGCTAGTAAATCAAAAGTCACACCTTGTATTTACCTGTGACATTTGTTACCTTCACGTGTCACTGTTTTATCACTCAGCAATCCCCTCTCCTGTGGGCAGACAGGGTCTAGAAGGGTCTGCAAATCAGGAACTCAGCGTTCCAGCCAAATCACACATGATGTGTGCTCCTGCAAGAACCAGACACACAGATGCTTCAACTGCACATCCCTGTCAGTCCTGATCAAGAACAGATGATTTCCATCCCTTAGTGCACCACAAGAGTCACCTCACAACTTCTCATTTTCTGTCTGTATCTGAAGACCCTAGTTTCTTATGAAGATTCGCCCCCTGTCAGGACCATTCTTCAACTCTGTTTCCCTTAATGATGCCAACAACAAACATCCCTAGTTTTGTCACCAAGTATCTCACCTAATTTAGGGTCACTTTGTCTCATGACAAAAGATCATTTTATTTCTTTTAGGTCTTTAACAGTCCCATCTATTCTCCAGGAGAGAATTCTTGCTTGAATAAAGATGCAACTTTCTATCTCTTTCCTATCAAGCTAATTCCAACCTTCTTTTCATGGCAAAAAGTCTTTCCATCTTTTTTTCTTGCTTACTAGCTTTTACTCACCCTCACAAAACCTGCAAGTGACCACAAAAAGGACATTTTATTGGACCTTTTCATAGACCTCAGACTGGGATTTTCCATCTCATCGGTCTTTCCATTTATTACTTCATCATTCTCTTCTGCATAAGGTGTAATGGCTCATACCTGTCCATCTTAAAAGTGAGATAATGAGAATAACTTGTAATTCTGACCTCCAAACGGCACTGCTCTATTTGTACTGTCGTATATATCTGCACTTCTCCTTAAGCAGAAGGAGCTTATAACCTAACTTTACATTTTCAGTTTAGAGTTTGTTTTCCTGCTTAAATCTATCCCTGAATCAACCAAAGCATCTGACAATGCTTTTCGCAGACTAAAAGATACAACTTACTTTGAGTTCCTCAAGGTTTTGATTTCACCTTAGCTACTTAGGTACATACAGCATTATCATATATATGAACAGCCTATATAGGGAACATCCACTTTTAGTTTCTGTAGTTCAAGATACTTGGAACTATCAAGACAGGCAGTTCTCATTCAGTACAATATGTCTCTAGAATTTCTAGAAACCACAGATGAACTCTTGAACTGCTTCCTTTAATCTATATTCCAAAAGTTGAGGTGTTCCTTTATTATGTCTTTCTATCCTTGGGCAGAAATTCTTCAAATGTTTTTTATTCCTTCTTTAACCTTCCTCAAATTCTGCCATCTTATCTTAGATATTATTAAATATCTGAACATTTTGCTGCTAAAACATCATACAACCTACATTTTTTTTTGAAAGAGAAAAAAATCAATGAATTAATCAAAATATTCTGCTGTACTGCTTTTTAGTCTTTGTTTACAAATTTAATTTTTAATTTCATTATCGATAAAAGTGTTTTCTCACTGCTAATGATACCCTAAAAAAAAAAAAGGTATATGATAGAGCTTATAGAGCTTATCTGGAATATTCAGACCACCTAAAGACTCTTCCTACCAATCCTTATCCAATGAGTATTGAGATACATAACGTCCACAGTTTTGAAAACCAGCTTCCATTTTAGAGAACAGAATGGACTGACTCACCATGTTTAAATATCTGCTTAAATAATAATATTCTGAGACAAAAAATTAGCCCATGGACAATGCTATATCAAGTAACCATAGTTTTATTATTTATTGGGACAGAAAGTCAGAGCTTCACTTCATTTGTGCAGTATTTTGGTTTTGTCTCTGTCCATACCATTGCTTTAATCTGTACAGATTAAATATGTAAAGTTAAGCAATTTTCAGATGTTTTCACCTGGTACTGACATGCTGTCCTCTTAGGGTCTGTATTTCTATTACTCATAGACAAAATCATATAAAGAAAAAAAAAAGGCAAGAAAGCTTTTCTAACTGATTTTCTGCAAGACAAACTAAACTAAAGCCTAGAAGGTAATGTAACTGTTGGCTGCATAATAAAGACTGCATCACAATGTGCAGAAAAAAACTTAGGAGACAAGTTTAAATCTACCTTTTTCTAATGTTAAGGCATGGTGATGTAAAATCAATGTCATATTAACACTAAAATACAATATGTTTTTAACTTTAAAACAAATGAACAGTCAGAGAAAAGGAAAGAATCTGTCAAGTAACGATGAAGCTGACCGCTCAGGAGCCATTTACACCGTCAAGAAAGGAACAGCTGGGACCAATAATAAGCTGCTATCCTTCTTAGTGATTAGCTAATACTTGACAGAACAGATGTATTTAGGAGTTTTGGAACCTAGTTCTAAATTCTGGAGGTCACTGAAACTCTTCAGAAAAAGTCTCACTGAAACTCTTCAGAAAAACAAACCACGTTGCAGAAAATTAAAGCATCTAAGACCGCCTCTGAATCTAAAGAGGGGCTTGGGGAACTATCAGAAGTTACCTGGAGTTCTTTTCACTAAAACACCCTTCCAGCCTTCCTAATCTCCAGTATACCCCCATATCTTGTTTCCTGCTTTATCTTTCCTGATGCAGGTGTAGGCACACCATACAACAACTGATGTGTGGGTCAGTGCAAGCAAAGATGCTCCTAATACAAACCTTGAATTCACAGGAACTGCTCATCTTCCTTCTAATTTAATTGGCACCAAACTTCGCTGAGATAAAGACAATTGAATGAATACACTTTGTCTTAATTCTTAACTTCAGATATGAAGATGATTTTGTCTTTCTAAAATGCAAAAACAATTTTTCAGAAATTATGAGTTTCTAGATGGCATACCTGTACTATATAATTTCCTTTGGGTAGCATGTTAGGCTATATTTTGCGGTAGAGTTCAGTTCAGTAGTAAATTTCATTGTGGAAAAGCATTTATTTCAAACAGCAGTCGTTTTGAAACCATTGTGTCAGTGTTTCTATTTCACTCTAGTGGCTATTATTTGGTCTTTTTATTGCATTAATAGTAATTAATAATAAGTCAAGGAGCTTTTATTCAGAGAAACATGCTAGGAAGTACCCACTGAGGGACAACAGTGAAGACTGAAAGCAGAAGTAGGGACTAATTTATTTCAAATTTTTCTACCAGTTCAGGATGCTAAAAATGGAAATAAAAGCCAAGAGTAAATGTAAAAACAAGTATTCCATTATTCCCAGATTTTCTAAAAAGTCAGATAGGATTTATGAAAAAAAGAAAGATCTGTTCAAATAAATAAGAGTATTTGATATTGAGCTATATGAGTAACACAAAATGTAACAGGGAATAAGAGTAGATCATGTTAACATAAGTTGATGAAATGCCACTGTGATATGGCCTATAACTGAAAATATAAATAGAAGAGTAATAAAAGAGATTAGTCTGAAAGAATTTTTTTTTTTCTGAATGGTGTCATCATTAATCTTCACTAATGAAAAACAGTAAGCAATGAAAAAGCACCAGCAACACCAAACCCTTCCTCTCCTTCCCCCCTTTTGCATGGAGTCTGCTCTGTCAACTGGAAGGCAGAGCCATGCTGCTGGTTTCCAGGACGTCACAAGATGGAGAAATTCCTGTGTGCTGTGCCTTCTGCATTCAGAGAATGACAAAAAGTAACACTAGCCATTGGGATGTACAAGGTGGAAGTTAGAAGTGGGGGCTGGAGAATTCTTTGACTGTAGGCTTCTTCCTGTTAGGTAGGATTTCTAATAACAGGCTTTTGAGAAAAATGCAGGTTTTCTTTATTATCTATTTCAAGTGTAGAAGTTGTAGAATTTGCAAGAAAATTTCTCATTGAAAGAAAGATGAACTTGTTTACTACATTGAAGCAAGGAATTACTGGAATGAACTTTCAATGTTGACATTATCCATTTCTTCTCTGAGTATGAATGTAACATGTCACTGATATGAAACCACTGACTACTGGCTAAAAAACTGTGAAAAATGAGGAGATTTTTTCAGTCCTGGAAAGATGCCTTTATTTCTTAAAGTTCTCTAAGTTCCACTGCATATTGGGTCCCTCTGTATCATTTTGTTTGAACCAAGAGCTGGGAAAAAACATATTCTCTCTCACATATTAATCTAAAATATGTAGAGATTTCTTTTTCCCCCACATCAGGAATTTTATGGAATAATTTCTCAAAGATCTCTCAACATCAACAGTGCATAAATTGAAGGAGATCATGAAAGAGAGTATAATGATGTAAGAATGAGTTTTTCACAATTTAGTCATCCTGTACAATTCAACAATCTGAGATGCTTTCTTTTGACATTGCACAGCAGGTTCACCTTTATCCTTGAAGAGTAAGCCTGCTGTGCAATCAGCATATACAGCCCTCCCAGGCTTGCATGGCCTAGAAGGCAGCCTGCATTACCCATTGCATAGAGCCCTTCGAGACTATTTTCAGCAATCATCAGTCACAGTAAGTTCAGGTCCACATTTCTTAAACCAAAGAAAATACAAAGTGCACTGAATCTTCCATTAGTTAAGGATGCAACTGACCATGAATATTATCAGAATTCTGAAAGCAATTTCGATGACCAAGATTCAGTTTGGTAGACAGACCATTTCTCATTAATAACTTCAATGACATGTTTAAACTACAAGCAGTGATCACACAAAAATACTCTCAAATTATTGATGAAAATACATATTTTCTAGAAATAATAATAATAATAATAAAATAACAATTTTTCACAATAAGGTATAATTACTAATTTACTTTTATGAATGTCATTAATTTTCCTTTAAAATTAATATAATAGATAGGTCTTGCCTCAAATCAATGAAGACTTTTCTGTATTGTCTATCTGTATTTGCTTCATGTTCCATAATTAATTTATTTCTTTACATTGTTCTTTACATTGATCTTTACATTCATTCTTTAGGTTTTCCGTAGTGTGATAGTTTTCAGCAACTTAACTAGGAACTTGAAAAATAACCAATCAACCAACCAACACCATCACCAGCAACAAAAACCCATACCATGTGAATTGGGTAAGGCTAGATTTCCAAGTACTGTATTTTAAGCACATGCATATATGTGCAAACGTTCATAACAATATATATCCAAAGAAAGGGAAATTTTTTTCAGAGAAGGCACTTAAAGCACTCAGTGCAACTGGCAAAATTGCATTTCTGCAAGAGAACAGCTTCGCTGATCCAGTTAAGGTTCTCCAGCTTGTTGCAAAATCTTTTCCAATGACAGCAAAAAGTAACAATAATTGCATGTGATACAAGTCTGGGACAATTTATTTCAGCACGTGCAGAGTCAGTATCTAGCTTTCAATGCTAGACTATTCAAGTACTTACAAAATATAATACTGTTTTAGGTCAATACCTAAACCACTTGTCTTTCAGGAAAAATCAGGATTTTATTGTCATTCCCTAGAGCATTTTTCATTTAGTTGCCTAAATAGAGAGTTGTCTTCTTTCAGATGTCAAGTTTTTCATAACATTTTTGTCCGTACTCCACAGACAGTGGAGGATTAAAGCACAGAGAATGACTCCTTTTCCCAGCTGCAACTTGAAGTGATGCTGACATTAAGCTGCTGAAAACCTTTAAATTATAAAGTGTTTTCACTAAACTTCCTGCTCTACAGATGAGAGGTTAAATTGCACTGTCTTTCTTGTACCAAATGTGACAGATGCTCACAGGACCCAAAAAATGTGACCATTCACAGCACAAGCAAACTCTGCTTTCAAGAGCAAGGGTATCTGGTAAACAAAGCTGCAGCTTCTCCACAATGAACAAGGTAAACATAAAGCACTGTAGCAGTTCAGCAGTAATAAACAGGTGGGAGTCTTCTATTTGGGTGATACTTGCAAAGTGGTCTTGCTGCATTAGATTTTGTAACCCAGACTAATGGGCTGTAAGCAGCTATGTAAATGGGTTAAATTAAGAGGGAGGAAGATACCTTTTGATTATCCTTATATATATACATATATACACATATGAGTCAAGCGCACACATGTATAAAGACTAAATTTCAAGACCTCATCAGTAGGCAAAGAATGCTTCATGGTATTTTAGGATCAGTATTTTTAAAATTTATTCTTTAGACATTGTCCCATTTTTTTGAGCAGTAGTATCATGCAGAGTCCAAGAATATTTTTCTTATGAAAGGACTTCTTATGAAAGGTATACCTAAAAGGTAGCTATAAAAAAAAAGCAAGGAATCAAAACTTCTGTAACACATTGGCACAGATATATGATATTGTGCAAGGATGTCAGATTTTTTTAGACCTTCAAACTTTGTAAATGTGTAGTGTCTGTATAGGATTAGATGAAAAGGTCATGTTTCTTGTAGAAACAGAGACTCATGGGAAAGAAAATGAAGGTATAATAATTGATGTAAATTCCTATGTAACTGGACTGCCAACAGGGAGTCTCAAACTCCCAAGGAAAAGTTTTAGGCTTGGTACCAGCGTGGTGTAAGATGATACCCTGTCATATACAGGATTTCTGTACGATCTGTCCTGGCCTTAAACTTTGCAAACTTGAGACAATTAATACATCATGTCCAGGTATAAACATGCATACAAACATGCCATGCCATGTTTTGTACCAAAGACTCGGGTTCATGTTTGAGCTCTGCTGGAACAAAACTGTTAATGAAGAAGAATTTAGCATCTTTGACTTCTTGTGCTTTTCTCAGGACATTTTAACCAAGGCAAGCAAAACCTGAAAATGTTGGCTTCTGAGCATATGGAGTGCCAACCACTGAATCAGTGCAACCTGGTACCTATTACAGAAGAGAAAGAATTCACCCTGAGCTTTTAGAATAAACAAACAAGAATGGTGAGATACCCTACAGTCTGCAATCCAAATATCAATTGACTGAATATCTGCATTTAATGGCTTCCTGTAGTGGAGTCCTGTTGCGGTGTGGTTTGATTTAGTCAGTTGGTTTTATTAATGTTAGTTAGCCTTTATGCTCCCCCATATGTCCCATCACAGTTGGTTTGATCCAAGTTGTTTTCCCCAGAAGTTCCTGCCACTTGGCTCCCCAGTTATCTGTCAATCTTCTATCTTCTCCCTGTTTTCTTCTTACTTGGTTCCATCAATCCCCTCTGCCCAAGGTGGTGGCAGGTAGCCACCACAGATTCCACTCTTCAGCTAAGCTGAATGAGTCCCTTGGCACTTGGCCATTCAGCTTTTGAATACATGAACGATATTCTTCATTCTTACTAGATGCTGAAGAAGAACCCTTGTGCTTTATGAGGTAGAATTCATATGCTGTTAACAAGGTATTTAGCTTTCTGACATTTAAATGTCAGCTGACCAAACTAAGTCACTCACATACCATACTCAATGGTATGATGCAGTCGCCTCCTCCTTGTGATTCAGCTTGACTTAAAATAGGCAAACTGTGAAGCACTGGGTGAATTGCTTGGACAGTTGAAAGATGTGGACTCTATATTACACCTGTAAGGAAAATCCTATAATATCATAGCCATTCCCTCCATAACATCATGTAAGCTACACACTGGCTTTAACAAAACAATGTCTTAATCACAGAAGACCAATAATATCTCTGAATACAACTTCAAAAAACTTATCTGAAAAACCAAAGAGCGTGATTAGAAGAATCATATAATCCTGCACAATTATTGGTATGAGTTATTGTTAAAACAGGACAGCCCCTTTTATAAAACTTTAATTTCTACAAGTATGAGACTCTGAAAATGCAATGTTTAGGTATCCAAGTGCTGTTACCAGTTCAGAGGTCTACAAATCTCATAAAATAGGCTTTGTACATTGCTTTATTCCACTTAGCAGTCCTGTGTTCCTCTAGAACACAAACTCAAATATTACTCAAGTAAATGATGGATGCAGTTATTTAGAGTTACTAGGAGAGGCAGCATAAAAAGCAACAATAAAAAAAATATAGGAAATTAATGCCCTTAAAAACATTGTAGAATTACTGATTATCTGCATGCTGACTCATCAGTCATTTCCACATGTTCTAGGATCTCCTGGTAAACCTGCAGTTTGATAGAGCATCACCTTTAACAGAGAGGGATATATAAACTTCTTTTTCCCTGACAAAAATAGAAACCTCTGTGAATAAATGAATTTCCCCATGCTTAATTTAAGATTCTATGATATATAAGAAATCTTGGGACTTTTCCATAGAAATTGCAGGATTCCTAAAAGCTACTCTGATCAACATGAAAGCTTTTATTGTTTTGTATATATATGTATATGATTCTTCTTTGATGATGTAATACAAAACAAATTTATACAAGATGGAAATAAAAAAGTAATAAAAATTAACAGAATCTTAGGGGAAAAAAAAATCTTGTTTCTTCTAATAACATGTTTATACAAAGCACAAGGTTTAATAATGAAAAGCAGTAATTCACTTTTGTGGATTATAATTTAGTAAGTGATACAGCAGATACGAGCCATCATTTACAAGAAGATGCCATCTGCTGAGCAAACATGCAATCAGCAGGCACTTCCTATTACACTGGAATCTTTTTTGTCCTTCATTGATTTTCTCCCTTGCATTTCTAAAGCCCCTCCAGCAATCTGAGCCAGTGCAGCAAATGAAGAAAGCAAAGGACTTCTCAATGACCCCAATATCAATTCTGCTTTGTGTTTCATGCTGTCTCAAGGCTATGGACCTCGTAGGTTAGTTTAAAAGAGACAGAATATAGTACATAAAGTGTGTGTGTATGTATATCGTTCCAAGGCAACTCCATAGAAATGACAGCCTAACCTTTGAGATTAAACATACTTCAAAAAAGCATTACAACATTAAACATACCTCAATGCAAACATTAAATTATTCACTCCTACAGCATTTAATTTTTGTTTGATAATACTTCTCTTTGTTTCTTCCACAGAAGCAGTTGGCTTCCGCTCCTTATCTACCTCATGTACACTCTGATCCAAATAGGAGACCTTCTGAAAAATTTATGCATAAATCGATGTGTTAGCATTTAAAAGTTATCATCCTACATCTACAGATGTCAGAAAAAAGCATTAGTCATTAAATATTTCCACAGTTACCATTTCTAAGCTTATTTTGGTTTTCCCTTCCATACTTATTTTCACATCATGTAGGTTTATATGTTTTGAATGATAAAGTCAATACCTCTGCTGCATCATAAAACATTTTTTTTCATCTTGCAGAAAAACAAATTAAATAAAGTTCTGAAGTCAAAATATACATTTGAAATAGCTTCCATGGAACATAATAGAAATTTATTAATTGTTATCCCTACCTCATGCAAAATACAGCAAACAAGAGAAGGAAGGGAAAAATAATATATTACAATATCTCATTTTTCTCTTTTTCATTAATCCACTCTATTATTAATTGGCATCTCAAGAAAAAATGTTCTTGTCTATTGTATAATTTCATTTGCATCATTAACACAAGCACCAAATATTAAATGGAAGAAACTATGATTAATACATGTAGAAAGGAAAATTTTGCATTACTAAATATGCTTAAATGAGTTGCATAATATTTATACTATTCAAAGTTTAAAATTCCATGTAGAAGATATAAAAAATATTAAAATATGTATTTATATTTCCATTCTGAAAAGCTTTATACAATGAGAAAGTTCTCCCTGGAAATTGCCACTATTTTTTGGATATCATTTGCATACAAATCTGCCTGTGCAAACTCTTTCTCCAAGCTTTTAACACAGAATCAAATACACAGGTGTAGATCATGATATATAACTCACACCACACCTCTCTAGGTTTCCATAAAACTAATGATGTGATCTTTGTCACATTGTTTCTACTTAGTTTCAGTTGGGGAAGGGCTAACAACATTAGTCACTGCCATTAATGCCTTGTTTTGAAAATACTATTAGGTATTAGAAGAATCTTCATTTTTTTTTTAATTTTTCAATTTGACTTATTAAGTCTGCATTAAAAATTAACCACCACATAATCGATTATCTGAACTCAAACCTTTCAACATCCCCCCTCTCTCATCCAAAAGTGGGGAAGTATTGCTGCGTGCAGATTATGCCAAGACCCCTTCAAATACAGTAACACTAAAAACCTGAAGATGATATTCCATGACAAGCTGTGTATTAGCAGCTCGATAACAGAACTACGAACCTACAGAATGATTCTGCAACAAAACAGCCTCCCTGCTGATACAAAAGAAATTGTTGTCTCTGAGCTTTGAGAAAAAAAAAAAAATACTGTCTCTAAACTCCATAGGCTCAATAGACGCTGATACTTCAATGTTCTCTAACAAGTACATGTCTTACAGAAAACTCCTGGTCTTAATTAATAGCTAGTTTTTCTACTCTGTTTCACTTATGACATAAAACTGAAAACAAATTAAGTTTTTCCCACATTTCCTGTTGCTTTCAGAGCCAATTCACAAAATAATAAAAGGAAAAACCACCTGCCTAAGAAAAAGACATTCCAAAAGTCTAAAGTCAGAGTCTGAAGTGCTGGGGTTTTTTAACAATGACCAAAAAAAAAAATGCTAGTGCTGGTCTGGACTCTACTACTTTTACTTCGTGGCTGTCTTGAAATGTATCTGTATTTCTAAATCAGCTGCTTGTCTCTCAGTCTCTTCAATAGTCTTCCTATCTTCATAGATTCACAGAATGTTAACGGACCTTAAGGATTACCTAGTCCCAATCTACTATGGTAAATAGATCCTTTTCCAGTTTTAAACCATAGTCTACAAACATAGTTATGCTTACTGTGTGTCTTTCAAGCAAGAAATGCAGCATAATTTTTGAATTCTTATAGAATGGCACAGTATTAGGTAAAGCTGCAGATGTAACAATCTGGTTTTAGCAGATGGAATAGACAAACTTCTCAGAAAATTACTAACACTTCCTGGTCTCTGTTGCATTAGAAGATCACCATTGGCTGTCTCAGAATACAGTCTTATTTAAACTGCTCTGCACTCTTACCATCACTATTAAATGATAGCTTTTGTATTTTCCACAGTCTTTGACATCATCACAAATTTTTGTTCTAATAGGAAGAAAAAGCCTCTTGACAGCAAGCATATGAATGGTGTCTAACACAGAGAAATAAGGCTTTGGAAGAAAAATCAGAGAAAAAGTCTTAGTTGAAACAGATCTTAAAATCACCCTAAAAGAAGTACAACTCGCATCTCAAGGACTCTTTATCATGACAAAACATGAACTACAATTTAAAAAAAAGCCAAAAAACCCCATTTTGAGAACAAAATCCACTTCTGATTAAGAAAGTGTTTTTTTCTGTCTGGAAAAGGAAAAAAATGGGCTGAAAATGCTACTAAGGATCCAGTGAAGACAAAGGAGACTTTTAGTTTCAACGAGCAATCAAAGAGTAAGTATTGAATAAAAAAGGGAGGAAGATGTTTGGAATCAAACCTATCATGCTGTACCAGTCAGGCCTAGAAATGTTCCCTTCAGCCTTCTCTATATCAAAGCCTGAGAATCAGAGGGAAGTTGTGCATCAGTCACAAATACATGTGACAGAGATCTTGTGCATCACCCAGCTTAGAAAAGGAACAATCAACACTTTCTGCTAATGCCTTGGACAAAGAGGAATTTCAGGATCTCTCTTAGAACTTATCGTTTTGTAAATGGGACACATAGACATCAGATTCTAGTCTGACTTCTTACACAGTTCAAAGTCATAGAATAGAAGAGAACAAGTTTTGTAACAAAAGCAAATGAAGATTGTCACTGTTCAGAAGTAAATAAAAAAGGTTCAGACTTTTCTCTCCAAAAAGGGGGAATAAAAATCTCAGAAGGAATTCTGGTCATGACAGTAAATCCAGCATTCTGTTCTAAAGAAAATTAGCCTTTGACAGCTCTCAGAGTAAATTTCTCCTTTGTGAGACCACTGCAAAAGGACCCAATCGGGTTTCTGACTCAAGGACTTACAGTAAAAGACTGAAATGCCTCCCTCCAGTATTGTCTTGTTCTTCTGATCCCATAAGATGTTGGAATCCATCTGAACACTCACAGCATGGCTGTATTCATTTCAGAAATGAGCAGAAAGGAACAATGGAGCCAAAAAAAATTCTTTATTACATAATGTTAAGTGTGGGAGAATTAACAGTAAATATATTTCTTCCCAGAGGTATTATAGGTCTCCTTTATATGAAGAAAGAGCTGATAAATCTCAATGACACTCACTAACTGTGAGAAGGCTGTCAAAATGTCTTACACACTGTGTGCTAATAATGCACCAGAAGAGATCTTTTCCAGTCATTAGGAGTTTGGATGAGAAGAAACTATTTCATTTTACTGTTTATTTGGTATCAAGTTTTATATAAGAAAAAAACGTTTTACATTGTGCAAGGGTTCTTTATGCAGCCAGTGCCGACTTAAGGTCTGAACAGCCACTGTCACTGCATCGTCCTCATCTTCCTCATAGGAGATGCACAAAAATAAACACTGGAAATCTGTTGCCTGCCTACAGCTTGTTACTGGGCAGTCACCACTGATAACACGGTCAGTTCAGCAGCTGCTGATTTTTCCAGGTTTGTTGGCTTTGTGTGGTAATCTTCTAACAACAATGGGGCTACAGAATCACTGAATCACAGAATGAACTGAGAATATATATGAGAACAACAGCTCTGTAAATATCAAGGTCAATGGAAAAGGGGGTGGAGACAGTACTCCAGGTGATGGAGCAGAAATTCCTCTACAGCCCGTGGAGGTTCATGTTGGAGCAGATATTTACCCACAGCCTGTGGAGAACCTCACATTGGAGCAGTTGGATGAATGAGAGGAGGCATGGAACCTGTGGGAATCCTGCACTGGAACAGACTGCATGAAGGACCTGTGGAACTGTGGAGGAAGGGGCCCACAACTGACCAGGTTCGCTGGCAGGACTCTAATTCTGTGGAGAACTCATCCTGGAGCAGTCTGCTCCAGAAGGACTGCACCCTGTGGAAAGGACCCACACTGGAACAGTTTGTGAAGAAAAGAAACCCATGGTAAGGACCCATCCAGGATAATTTCATGGATGACTGTCTCATTGTCTCCTGTGGAATATTGTCTACACTGGAACAGGGGAAGAATGTGAGGAGTCTTCCCACTGAGGAGGAAGTAGCATCAGAGACAACATGTGATGAACTGACCACAGTTTATCTCCCATTCCCCATCCCCTTGTGCCACTCTGGGGAAGGAGGCAGAGAACATCATAAGTCAATCAATCATATGCCCAGGAAGAAGGAAGGGATGGGGAGGTGTTTTTAAGATTTATTTTATTTATTTTATTCTCCATGTCCTCTTAGGGATTATGTTGTTAATAAATTCAGCTGATATCTCCTTGTTCAGTCTGTTTCGCCTGTGATGGTGTTCAGTGAGTGATCTCTCCCAGTCCTTATCTCAACTCATGAATCCATTGCTATATTTTCTCTCCCCGTCCATCTGAGAAGGGAAGTGAGCAGCTTGGTGGGCACTTGGCATGCAGCCAGGGTCAACATGCTACACTTGCAAAAACAGCTTAAAGAACACAAAATATAAAAAGTAGCACCGTAGACAAATTAAAAAAAAAAAAAAAAGAGGTTTTATAAAAATTAGCTTATTAAAAACTTTATGATCCAACATCTAAAAATAAAATACTTGCAGGCCAAAGAGAGATTACTTACAGATACCATATTGGAGGCTCAAAGGACATGTGAGCCAAGTATTGACAGACTTTTTGGATATATTAAAAAAAAAATCTATGTCACTAACAGAAGGGGAACTATTAGTAGCAAGACAAAAGGTTGAAAATATGTCTAAAAGAGGAAAACAGAAAAGACCCTGAACTTTGTTTATTTAAATATAAAAACACAATCAGGCAAGGTAAACAAGAGTATTTGGAAAAAAACTGCAAGAGACATTAACCAAGCACTCTTTCAAACAGATCTCTGCCAGGAAGTCTGCTAGAGACAAAGTAAGGCAAACAGATAATCAAAGGGGCTTAGAGACACTAACCATGAACACTCAGAAAACTAAGCATGATAGGAGGGAAAAAAGAACCCAAATTTCAAAACAGATAAAATCTGTAAGGTCCTAAGGAACAATCCCATATTATTGAATTAATATTGAATAATTCATTAATTACTGAATTACCATTAAAAATAAAAATTGCTTCCACATGGAAAACTTGATGCACAGGAGAGGAATCAGCATGACCAGGCAGCAGTGCCTCC
This sequence comes from Lonchura striata, assembly GCF_050655825.1. Taxonomy (NCBI): domain Eukaryota; kingdom Metazoa; phylum Chordata; class Aves; order Passeriformes; family Estrildidae; genus Lonchura; species Lonchura striata. Next base: position 114,236,991 of record NC_140704.1, read on the forward strand.
AATACTTCTGAAGTATTCAATAAGAATGTGAGAAGGGATATATGGCTGATAGAGTCTGCTTGGACTCCTAAGTGGTATTTGATAAATACATTTAAATAAAAGGATGTTAGACAGCAAATAAGCAGGGGTTTATTTGCTGTCTGAATCACCTCTGAAATCCTAATTTCTAAGATTAATAACTGACAATCTTTAAATACTTAAGACATAAGATTCCCCTGATGTTATGGTGGAACATTCATTTGTGTAAATATCTCAGCACACAGCACTGGCCTCCAAACTGACCTTGTGCCACTGAGCACCACCCTCTGGGCTTGGCCATCCATCTAATTTTCAATTCACCTCACTGTCTGATCATCTAGCCCCTCGGATTCATAGCTTGTCCATGAGGACCTTAATAGGAGACAGTGTAAGTCCAGCCAGACAATATCCACTGTTCTCCTCCTGTCTACAAGGACAGTCACTCCTGTTTGATAACTGGTCCAGCACAATGATTCTTTGGTGAATCCATGCGCACTACTCATGATGACTTTCTTGCCTTTGTGAAACATGCCTGGAAAATGATTTGTGGGGTTAACTGCTCCATCATTTTCTGTGGATTGAGACAAGGCTGACTAGCCTGGAGATCTCTGATTTCTCCTTCTTGCCTTTCTTGAACACAAGGGTGACATTTTCCTTCCTCCAGTCCAGAAGAACTTCTCCAGTTTGACTAAGTACTGCCTGATCTGATTCCGTTCCACAATGAGCATGCATTCCTTTCTCCAGCCCTTCCCCTTGATCTCTGGGACCCACGATTCCTGAAGGCTGGCTCTTGCAGAACAGACTGGAGAAAAGAAGGAATTCAGTACTGCAGCATTTTCCTGTGCTGTCAGCTTCCCTGCCCCAAGCAGCAATGGGGTCACATTTTCTGTAGTCCTCCTTTTGTGATGTCTGCACTTACAGAAGTCTTTCTTGTTGTCTTTGATATCTCTTGCCTGATTCAATTCCATTTTGGCTTCAACTTTTCTGACTGTATCTCTGCATGCTCCTAGAATGCTGCTGTATTTCTCCTAGGCTGCCTGTCCCTGATTCCACTTTCTATATTCCCCCTCCTATATTCTTCCTTTTTGCATCTGAGTTTTGCCTGGAGCTCCTTGTTCATCCATGCAAGCCTCCTGGCATTTTTGCCTGACTTCCTACTCATTGGAATGGACGACTCTTGTGTTTGAAGGAGATGATATTTGAATACTAAACAGCTTTTTTTTGGCCCCTCTTCCCAAATATAATATAATACTATCAATTTTGGATGAGAAGAAAGTGTCAAGGACAGCCCTTTATCTGAAAGTGTTAAATTGGTCAAAGAGTCTCAGTTCATCTCTTTTTTGATGAATGGCATGTATAGCATATTTCATACCAGTGCAGTGGTATGTTAGTTATATGGCTGATAAATTCAAATTACAAGTAATTTACTATTTCCAGAATTCTTAGGTCACATAAAACAATTTATTTGCATAAAAGCAAACTTTTAGTAGAAGTGAACTCCTTAACAAAAACAAACTTTAAAAATCACTCAGTTACACCATTGGATTACACATATAAAGCCCACAGCAACTTAGTTGCCTTGCCCAAAATTCAAGCAACAAAAAGCACAAAATGAGAGCAGAAAACACATCACCTATACATATCTTAATGAATTACACCTAACCTACAGTATAGACACAGACTACAAGCTAGGGATTTTCCATGCACCAGCTGGGAATCAAACCCAGGTCACAAGAATGGGAACCTTGCATGATACCACTACAGCACTGGTGCTTCCCTGCAGGCACCAATCATTCAGTGTCATTTCACTCCAATCCCAAGAGCTCTATTAGCAAGAACCTTAGTTATCCTGCCTCAGAGGCAGATCATAATAAGGACTATGCAGGAAAAAGAGTTTTCTACCAGGAAAACATTCCTGAAGAACATAACACATATCCTAAAATACTTGCAAGAGGTCACTGGACAATTAACTACTCCCTTTCCCTAGGGAGCTTTTGAAAGAGTAAACCTGAAAAACCCTAAAAAATCTTCTGTTTTTTTGGTTTTTTTTTTTTCTTAAAATATGTATAAATAGTCAATCTTCTTTTGGTGAAGACAAAGGCTAAATGGCTTCACAGATTCCTTCCAAAATGTCCTTGGTTATAAAAAGACTTAAATTTCAAAACAGTAAAGCCAAGACAGTAATTTGTCTCAATACTGCAGAGTAAGTGGGTCTGTGCTGAAGCTGGAAAGAAATTAAAGGAACCAAACAATAATTGCTCCATTCTGACTGCCTAGACCTTTCATGAGGAGCAAAATTGTTTTGATGAATACACAGCTACCCATGACTCTGGAAGTCAAAGTGCTTTAGGCATGGATGCAAGAAAAACATAAATATTCCAGGCAGAAAAGCAAGTGGACTGCAGCTGAAAAAAGTTCTTTGGTGCAATGTGTTCCATGGTCCACTTCATGTACAGGTGTTGAAACTTTTATCACAGCTTCTGCAGCTTACTCAGGAACTCTGTCCCATTTGAGAAGCATACTAATAGTTTAATTTTTGAAATTTATTTATTAATAATTAATTAATTAATTAGAATATTTTCCAAAGCTTTCATGCATTTAGCAACAGTACATAGCATGAGGACCTGAGATTTCTTGAACAAATAATATCTGTGAGATATATTCAGTCTTCATGGAAAATGAGTTAATATCAGGTTAAATGCACTGTTTTTCCTCAGCTTTTTTCAGTCAAGATATCTAACATAATATGAAGGAAAGGTAACACAAAGGAAGAAATTAATGGCAGACCAAAGAATTTAAAGGTGTGTGAGCAAAACAACATATCCTGCCTCTCTCATAGCACTTAATGGCAACTTCCCAACTATATTTATTTACAACCTTTCTTTAAAACAAATTTCTTATTCAGTCAAAAACTCCAGAAAAGATAAAAGGAGACTTTCAAATAAAAAGACCTACAAACAACACTTTTCTTTGTCCTTGCACTCAGTAGCACATAGGAGGAATGGACACAACTTCTAATTTTTAGGAGGGATTAGCAATTGCTTTTTTCCTAAAGGTCAAATATGTTAGATGCTAGGTTGGTGGTTTTTAAAGCAAATTTAAGAAAATGTAGGAGTGCAATAAAATAGCATTCCAGAAAGTCCATGTAAGAGTTAATTTATATTATCATAAGAAACAAATAAACAGAAATCTGGGATTGTATCAGAAGAAGAATCCTGTTTTTACACTAAAGCAAGATGTAGAATGCATTTCTTCTGAATTGAATACTACATTTAACCTACATTCATTATGTCCTCTGATTAGACTAAATGGCAGTCTGAAAAGATATTTCCTTCTCTAAGGATGGTTTCAGATCATCCTTTGAAGATATACATAGAGCTCCTGGAATCCCTCATTACTGGGAACTTTTCATAATTTGTCATTCTCTGGGACTTGAATCTGAACTTTCACATGCACATCTTGAATTCTCAAATGTGTGGAAGGACAATAACCAGGACACACTCACAGCAATATAAATTATATATGAAATAGACAATACTCAAAAGATTTCTATTGTGAATGTTCCCAGTCTTTCTATGATCTCTGTAACGAAGTTTTAGGGTGCAACATGGTCTCAGTGCTTCTCAAGTCTGCTTTCTGAGAACTCACCTGTCAATCCTGATTCTCTCTGTTTGTCTCTACAAATTCTTACAAGCCTGAGTTTCCTCTTTCAGCTCATCAGTTAATAATTCCAAAACAGGTAAGATTTCTCTCCATTATTACGGGTACAATAAATAAAAAATTCTGTTGATCAAGAAAGAGATCAATGAAATCGAAAATAATAAATTTGAAAAGCTGTCACTAATTTAAAAATATTCTAATAATCCCAATAAGTAGTTCTATCAACATCAGAACTAATGAAGCCTGCTTTATTACCCATTTGTGTCCCATCATTGATTTACCCTGGTGTGTTAAGGTATGAGCTCTGACTTGGACCATTTATAAGGACTTTGGACTTAGCTCCTCCTTTCTTTCATCTTTTTATCCCCTTTTCCCACACCTCTTGGGAGGTGTCATTTTTGGAATCTACTAAGGAATGTTTTCATGCTGACAAGATGTATTTATTCAATTCTGTTATCAGTGTCTACAAAACTTGTAAGAATCTAATTATTTTCAAGAACTCTTTTTTTTTTTTTTTTTCAGATCTCTTTGTTGAAACCAGACAACAAAATCCAAAGTTTTGGGGGGAATAAAGATAATACCTGTCAGATAAATAGAACCAGCTTACAAGCAGAGTTCAAAGAGGGAGCTAAAAAAATGTGGAGATTTTTTCTGCACTGAGAATATTATGTGCAGTATTGGTTAAAGTATAGATATTTGGAATCAATAAACTGAAAAGTTACAAAATATATGTGCATGTCTTAAAAAAATTCACAGAAAAAAGAGAAAAATAGTATTTCAGATTCTACTTTTATAGCTATCACAAATAAAAAAAAAAAAACAAAAAAAAACCCCACAAAAAAAAAAAAAAAAAAAAAAAAAAAAAACATGGCAAAAGCTTTTACCAAAATGTTTTGGGGATTTCTTTCAAGTAAAATCAAAAAAGTTATCTGATTAATGTCAGTTTGAAAAAATTCAAATAGTTGAAATTTGATTTTATAGACAGACTTACAGTAAAAGTGAGGTTCATTTTGTAGTCATGTTTTAAATGCAAAAATGAAGTTTTCTTCCTATATTTGTATTGCATTTAGGCATTACCTATTTCTTATTTTTTGCACAAATTCTCTATTTTTTCCCCCTCATGTTCTTAATTTTTGCATTTCAAACTCTCCGGTGCTTCATTAATATTTAGAATCCTTTGGTTTATGGTCAGTAGATTACTTTTCTTGATGGATTTCTAATGAACATTAAACCATTAAGACCCCTTAACATAAGCTGAAATTATTTCAGGCCAACACAGAAGACACAAGTATGCAAGTATTTTTAATTCATTTACATGGAAAAAAAGAAGAATTTTTTGTATAAAAATACTAATTCTTCCACAGTTTTTATATTTTAAGAAGCAACATGTGGTAATTGTATACTCTCATCTCCTTGGGCTGCTATTTTGTTATTGAAATATTCTATATTAAATATATTTTGTAAAGTAAGCAATACAAATTTCTCATGTTTCTTTGTGATAATAAACAATATTTTAAAAAAATTAAAAGGAAGATTATTAAAGAGCAATTTGGGATATTTTACACTATTGTGTATGTTTGTGCATTGCCCTTGGAGAATATCCTAGCAGAATCTTTAGGCTTCACAATCTCAGTGAGAGCACAATCACTGCCTGCTAATTCACACATGACATATGTGGTATAACTAAGCAGAATACCTCAAGTTTTCTCAGCTTTAAGATTTTCCTTAGTATCTCAATATCTCTCTTCATTCCATTCACAGAGTCACAGAATGGATTGAGTTGGTAGGAACCTTAAAGATCATCTTGTTCCAAACCCCTTGGCCACAGAAATAAGATCAGGTGGCTTATACTAGATCAGGTGACTCAGGGTCCCATCCAGCCCTTAAACACTCTCATGGATGGAGAATTCATAATTTCTCTGCTCAAATCAATGATGGATCAACCACTAGAGCCTAAGAAAAAATGAGGATGTTAGGGAAGCAAACATCTAGAGGATAAGGAAATATTTTAAAGTGGTTTTACATGGAGAAAGGCATAACGGTTCACATGAAGCCTAATAAACTGTTTTCTTCCTACTCCTTCCTCTGCAAAAGTTGAAACAACACCACATCCTGTACAATTCATATAGTGATGAGAGTCCAGCTGGAATATGACCAGGCAACAAACATGTTGTTTGGTCCAGCAGTATCAAGGTTGATAATAAAAGTCTTAGAGAATAAAACATGAGAAAATCAGGACAGAATTATCATACAGGTACTTTAAATGGCATATAATTTCCTACTGGTGTCTCAAGCATCTGATGAAGAACAAATTTACATAAGAACCTTTTTGACTATGTCCCAGCAGCTAAGGAGGGACTTATTATCTTGACCAGAATGTCACAGTTCTGCAGCACTTGTCTAGGGTTCTGGCAATTGTCTGTGGATGGCTGTACCTTCCTACATAAGTAAGGGACTGAAAGTCCTAACCTCAATGATTATGGATTATAATGCATGATCTGAGAAAAAACTGCAATGAACCTTTACTAACCTAGAAAGAGGAGATAAAAAACCAAAATTGTTAAGCCTCCCAATATGTCAAATACTCTGAGAAATGAAAATGTTTAAGGTCAGGCTGGATGGAGCTTTGAAGACCTGGACTAGTGGGAGGTGTTCATGTCCTCAGCAAGGGGCTGGAACTAGATGATCTTTAAAGTCCCTTGCAATTCAAACCATTCTGTACTTCTAAATATAGTTCAGGTGAATTGTGAGAAAGACAAAGAGTTAGCTATATCTACATGAAAAAAAACCCCAACTGATTAAGTATGAGCAAAATGTCCTAGTTTTTAAACTGCTAGTACATAGGAAAAACATTATTCAGAAATGTTTTTCTCTCTTTCAATGCTTTTAGAGCAAACACTTTGACAGGAGTTACTTGAAATAATGTCACATTGTGCAGGTAATTAATGAAGACAAAAGAATAAAAGAATAATAGTTAAGTATGAGAACAATTTTATTAGAAGGGTTTCATCTAATCTTTGAGAAAAAAAGCCTATGTAGACACAGAAAATAGTTTTAATCCATACAGATACCTTTTGTAATGTAAATCTGAGTAGCATGATAAAAAGAAAACTCAGAGTTGTCCTTACAGTGTCAAAAGTTGTAACACTCCTAACAGATCACATATAACATTTAAAGTCAGCATGAATTAACACAAGAAAAAAGAGCTAAGCAAAACAATGCTGAAAAACATTAGTTCATATCACTTATTCTGTCTTCAGACTTGTTGGTGCATGTGATAATTGTCATGTTCTAATTTGGGTTGATTCAAACACCAGTGAAGAAACTAAAAACAATCCAAATATTTTCCTAATTCCCAAAATAATTTATTTACCTCCAAAATATTTCTATGTTGATCAGAAGAATAACTTTGAGCTTTGTGAATATCCACTGTTATTTATAATGACATATTCGGTTTGTTGATTTAGCCCTGTTTTTGAAGGAAATTGGCAATAACAAATCAGCTTTTTGCTAAAATTAATTTGGCTCACTTTTATGTGGTCACCTAATGGAGCAGTTCCATGCTGCACCTTATCCTTGTTGTGCATGTCTGTCTTTGTATTGTCTTGGTCTTAATAATCAGGTGGCACCTGCTGAAGTATACCTGGTCATCAATCCCAGATGGAATATATATGCAGAAAGAAAAATTTAAAAAAAAATTAAAAAGATTATTATTATGTACTATCTCTATTTGAATATAACTGTGTTCTCACTATCTGTTGGTAGCAATTGCTAGCACCACTAATAGAAAAAAAATGTAATACACAGCTAAAAAAAAAAAAAACGGCAAGAACATGCCCATTCATGGTTGTAATATGACTCTATCTTTGCTTTTTCAGGGAGGGTGCTTTGGGGATTTATTTTTGTTAAATTCTGGGCCTGCTTGGTACATTCAGCTTCTCAGAGATCCTCCGTATTTTATATTCTGGATTCCACTTGATCCTTAGCAGGACCTATTTATCAAATGGGCAACCCACAATGATACTGAGCATGTACAAGAGAATGAATTTCATATTTATTTGCACTTGTATATATACACACATATATATATATACACACATTCATGTAAAAAAAAAAAAAACAGATTCTTTTGTGAGCATCTACATTTTCAAGGCATTTTCTACTGATTCAACAGGAGCTGTCAATTAACTGAAAACTCATTCAGACTCTGGGAGAAACTCCAGTTCAGATTTTATGATACAAAGTACAAGATTTAAAAATTAATTATAGCAAATATGGTAGAAAATGTGAAAACATGTAAATAAAATAGAGCACTATTATGCATGATGTAAAAGTGTATCACATGCCATCTAAGATTAAAAAAATCTGCTAACTTCAGAGGACAATTATGCTGTCCCACTACCTGTACACATTATTCCTGATGATTTAAGAAGATAAGAAATACTAGGTAGATATGTGCCCAGAAATGAAAAATATGCAGGTAACTTACAGGACTGTAAAATGGTTATGATATTTTTAATAATTAAAGCAGAAAAATAATACTAAAACAAAATAATGAACAAGAGGTCTCTACTGAATCTACCACCTCTAATTTTAAAATCCATATTTATATTTTTACTCTTACGGAGGATCTTAACTCTTAAACATACAAAATATTTAGGCATTAATGTACTTTCCAATATCAGATACTCATTTACTTGCTTGTTTTATAAATATTCAAGACTCACTTTGCTGTTCCAACATTTTACATCTTCCTGGATTTCTGCTTTTTGCTTCACTAACTCCTCAAGGTGTTTTTCATCCTTTATAATCTTCTCTTCTGTTTCTTTTAACTTCCTACAGTATTCGGTCCAAGTAAAATCAGAATGCTTTAGCTCATTCCTAATAGAAATACACACAAAATGAATCCATAAATTTGGAAATACGCCAAGGTAGTCCCTCTCCATAAAGGAAAATGTAAAACAGATCTGAAATAGTAAAGGTTTATTTTGATTCTCTACTATATTCCTTGAACAGGTAAGCATGACATAACTTCAAAATATCCACCCTGGGAGGTTCATGCAATTTCAGCCAGAAATGCTCATGCTACCAGTTCACTCTCACTTAAAGCCTGCCAACATTATGACTTCTAATTGGACCTCTGAGCAGGCATTGCAGTAGCTAAAGAAAGGCTTTTTTTCATACCTCACATGTTAACTAAACAAAATAGGAGTCAACACTCTGCTAGTGGCTGAATCTAGTTCAGAGCCATCCTCACTTAACCAACCCACTGCGCTGTAATTTTGTGGACAAATGTCATTTGCGAATTAAATTTTTCAGTAACATCAATTGTTCATGCCAAAATGAAATTGAAGGCAAGGTTAAAGGAGGGGTTAACGACTTGACTTTCACTCTGAATAGCACATTGAGGAGCACTATAGAAAGGAAAACTTGCCACAATTACAGAACAAGATACTAATAACTACAATTGTCAGGAAAACACTCCCATGAGACATGGTTATAGATTTCATTATAGGCTGCAAAAATGCCTTTTTTGTTTTTTTTTAAATTTGTGAATAGATTTGACAAACAGGCAAAAGAAATAGAGGTATATCAGGTAAACATTTTAAAATGGCTGCTGGCATTTGACCATTATTTTTTATTACTGTTTCAGCAGGCAGAAAAAGTTTCCTCCATGCTGCCAAGAGAACTGTTCTGGTCAATAACATATTCTAAAGTGTGTCTTATATTGTAAAATAAATCCACCACTTCAGATCTAAGACCAACAGTACTTGAGTTTTAGAGACAACTATTGAAGTACAACCCAAAAACACCCCTGCAATAAGACAAGAGGAAACAATCATAAAGCTGCTTCATTGCTAATTCAAGAGTCTTTTCTGCAAGATTGTTTAAGAGACACTCTTCATTTAATCACTTCCAAGATTTCATTAATGCTGAAGTAAAGGCTTACCTTGCCAGGTGTCACAGGCTGTGAATAGCACAAGCATGAAGCCCAGCCTTTGAACTCCTCCACTTTGAACTCCTCCACTTCCTTAGGTCCCACCACCCATGAAAGAGACATATAAATAGTATTTGGCATTATTCTAACAACAGACATGTAACAGTCATAGGCTGTAATTTTCTTCTCATATTGCCTATCAGCTACAACTTTCTGAGTCGTAGCTGTCATGAAAAATTACAGCACCATCAGCCACAATGCGTGTGTAAGCCACGGACTGTACCGCGTGATTTATAACAGCCTCAGTATTTTCAGTTTCATGCAATCTTCATCATTTTCTCAGTGATGGTACTGAACATAAAGAAAAGAGTATGAACTGCAGAGCAGTCTTTCAAGTCTGTGCCACCACAAATCTTTCTCATGCCTATCAACACTACGTTATTCTAGTCCTCCTCAGATGGCAGCTGAAGGGATCTAATTCCTCTGTAATCTAAGCACAATTTTAGTTAGCAGTTAAGCAAATCGCTGCAAAAAAATTAAAATACACAGTAAAACAAACAAACAAACAAACAAAAAACCTCCTCTCCCCCCCCCCCAAAAAAAAAAAACCCACAAAAAAAAACAACCTACAAACAAAAAATCCCAAAAAATCAGAACTCCTAAAAACCCCAAAAATAAACACTTCACTGAGGGGTAGAAAAAATAGTTTTCTACTTGACTTTTTCTGAAAATGCTGATATTCCTAAAAGCACTGGTATCATTAACATTTACAGTTTAATTCACAGTCACGCAAAACAGGTTACAGAGAGCACAAGAGTCTATGTCACTATCATGTGATATGAAAAGAAAATTGTATAAATAGGTGAAACATAGATACATGGCATATTTCTGTCAGTATAGATGATTAGTTTTGGTATTATTTATCTATTGCCATTATCATGGGAATTTTACTTATGTAATGACTTCTTTCAAAAGAACAAAGAAATTTTAAAGCATCTCAGAACAAAGGTTAACTACAGGAAAACACCACACTTCCTTTCTTGCACATGAAACAATCTCAAGTGCCCCAATTTCCCCCAAGACTACCACAAACCCCAGAAAAACTGCCCATGCTGCCCTACAACTACTAAGCAAGCTAACAGCTGTGACACAATGACAGAATACAGACTGGACTGAACAAAATCTTGTACAAAAAAACCTTTAAAAAGTGAAGTAGTCACAAGCCAAGAAAAAAAAGTTCTAATATTAATAAAACAATGAAGAAGTAAGATCAGATGATCAATTTTCATTGAAAAAATAGGTTGGAGGGTGGTATCTCAAAATCCCATATCTGTTGTTCTGATATATTTACAAATTATGTGAAAGTGCAGGAGCAGTGAAATTAAAAGTCTGCAAAGAATTTGATTATAATTGGAAAGGTCAAAATTAGCTTAAAAACTTTAGAAAAATTTCAGGACAATCTAAGTAACTGGGAAATAACACAGCACATACCATTGCCTGTCCAAACTCTAAGTAGAAGATGAGAGAAATTAAGCAGATCTTAAAATTATAAATTAGTTGTTTCTATTTGAGAGAAACATGTACATATTTCCACAAACACTCAGAAAGCCTACTCAACATTTACCACATTTAAAGCTAAGAAGTTTAAATTAAGCAAGAGATGGGATGGGAATTTTTAGAATAAGAAATGAAAGTAACACATCCCTCTTAAAGACAGTGACATGGCTTAAATTTGAAGATTTTTTTGTATTACCTTTCAACCCATTTCAGGAAACTATATCACAGAAATGAAAAGAAATCAGAGGGCATCATAGAAAGGTCCTAAAATACAGAATTCTTTGTAAAGCACATTGAAAATAATGAAAATTGTTTTAGAAAAAAGAAAGGAATAATAAACAAAGAAGTCCAAAGTCACCGAGAATATAGCCTAGTGAAAAAAGTTGAGAAAACACAGAAATATTTATTATTACGTACACCTTAAAACTTCAACTCCTAAACTGCAGCAATTTGTCTACACCAGAAAAAAACAGAATAGCTTCTGATCACACTCTATAAATATGGATCAATAAAGAATAAAGTTTAATAGTACATATATGATGGACGAGTAAAAAAAAAATAAGGAAAATCGGAAAGAAAATATACTTTTAACAATATTTTTTCCGGTGTTACATGATAAAATCATCTTCAGCAACAGTTACTGTAATCAGAGTATCTGAATGCATAGTAATAAATCACATGACATTTTGGTAATACATCTTACTCAGTACCTGAGCTTTGCCATAATTAAAATCAACATGAGGTTTGCAATGAACTTAACAAGTTACAGAATCAAGGTCCATGCTTTCTGATTTCTCTCAGCTGGAACCCACAAAGGAGCTAATGAGTATTTGATCAGTTCATCTCCATATACATATTTAAACAATAATTAAAATTCCAAACATTATGAAGACATTGTGAAGCTTGCATTCCCAGGCTCATATACATTAAAAACAAGTATTGTTTCATACTCTTCACACAACTTTTCTTTTGCTTTGACATACATAGTGATGCTAACTGAAGAATTATGTGGCAATTTTCAGAAGTAACTCCAGCTTTGTCAAGTGTTATTACAAAATTCTGATCTCAGGTTTTGTGTAATAGAATACTTCCACTTTAGCTATATATCTGAACAAACTTTAATTTTTCATATACTAATATTCTTTTCAGAGTGTAAACTAGGTTCTGAAATTAAGAAGTTAAATCTTAGTTAACTAAAAATAAATGTGTTGATTGTGGATCTACCTTAGAGGTAATAAAATATAATTAGCAAAAATATCTCTAATATAGTGTCAAAATTATTCTGACTCAATAAAACCAAGTCTTAGAAATTCACTGTAGAGGTTATGATCAAAGCAGGAAAAATTTAGACATGGTGAAAAAAGAAACAAGTCAGAGAGAGACATTTAGATCTCCAGTATTGCTAAACTATCCATCTGAGAGAAAAATCTATTTTTTTTGATCCTACACTGACTCATCCTTCCTGAAACATGGACAGTTTGATCATATTACAAGTACATCACCACTTCACGAGTGCAAGGCCAGAACTCCTCAAACAGCAACATTGTTTGAGTGAATGCATTTTACTGAGATGCCTCCTGCTCCCATATTAGGGGTGAACTTGTTATGGAGAGAGCTGTGATCCTTCTTTAGTTCTGCTGTTTAGTGCCAATCACAAAGAGCTCCACGGTGATGGGGTATCTCAGAGAAATGGGATTATTGCATCTAAGCAACATTCCCTTGTTCAAGAATGTGTCGGAAAGGTTTCTGCTCTGACCTGCAAGCACGGATCTCCCTGGATAGCAGACATCAAAAGCACCCATCTTATTAGCCAAAGAAATGAGTTTCTGATGTTGATAATACCTAGGTCAAAATATACTGTAAGAGAGCCCTGTTTTTCAAATGTCAGGGTTACTTTCTGCTCCAGGGCTAAATAACTTGTGAGATTCTGAGGCAGGCAGCAAGTACTCCTGTGGGACTAAAAGAGGTATTTCACGGTCTTGAGCAGTAAACAGTTTTTGAAATAAACTCACATTATTTTCATCAGGTGCAGCTCTTAACTATGGCATATAGATTTCCATAAACAGTAAGCAAAACAACCACAGTTATTAATTCCAATTATTTCTTGAAGAAAGAACTTAAAATTTAAAACCAAGAGAAAATGTCTGCAGACACTATGACCTCTTCTTTATTTATCTCTGAGAGTGGTCCTTTCACAGAGGTGACCAAGACATCTCACTCCCAAATTCTACTGTGTGCCTTGTTTTAATTAAATGCATCTAACTAGAGAAATTAACATACATTTTAAATAGAATAAAAATTTTTCCTATTTGGTGCATCAAATGAAAATGTCACTCATGGTACCCTCTACTCTCTCAGTTCCTTGAAGATTTTGTTTTGGACTTCATGGTAGATAAGCCTACAAAAGAGATTTCACTGACTGAATGCAGGCATTACAATGGGCAATGTGTAAGTATACTGGTTTGGGTGGAGATCAAATTAATTTTCCTCAGAGTAGCAAGCAGGAGGCTATGTTGGGGTTTTGTGCTGGCAGTGGTGCCGTCTCAACACAGGGATGTTAGCAGGGCTTACACAGAGTCAAGCTCGTTTCTGTGCTTCACCCTACCAGGCTGGGGGTGCAGAAGGAGATGAAGCAGACACAGCCAGGACAGCAGACCCCAGCTGACCAAAGGGATATCCCACACCATGTGGCATCATGCTTAGCAAATCAAGTTGCAGGGAGGAAGGGGTTGTTTGTCAGTGACGCTGTTTGTCTTCTAAAGCAAAAGTCAGATGGGATGGATCTCGGCTTTCATGGAGATGGCTGAACACCTGCCTGCCCATGGAAGTGGCAGCTTATTTTCTTGCTTTGTTCTCCTTGTGTATATTTGAACTGTTTTTATTTCTACCAGTGGCTTTTTTCATTTTTACCCTTCTGATTCTCCACACCATCCTGGGTCAGGGAAAGGGAGCAAGATGCTGTGTGGGGCTCAGGTGCCCACTGAGGTCAAACCACAATAATCAGTTATTCATATTGCTTACCTTTTGTCGTTTTAAAAAGTCTGGCCATGTGCTGCTGGCTTGTAAACAATGAAAATGACAAAGTTTATTTCTGCTATTAACAACCTCTGGAGTTCAATGATTTCTTGGCAGAGATGGGTTGGTCTATGGCATAAGATTCTTAGGTATATACAGATGAAAATGACATTTGGCAAATAGGGATTCACTGAGCAGAAGTGAATAACAGCTCTTACAGGTATTACCCCTGTTCTTGTGGGAAGAGTAACTCTTGTAGCTCACAGTCATATTTAAATGCATAGAAAAAGACTGTCACAGCATTGTGGAGTCACCCAGTTGTCTTGCAGATACAGACAGCCCATCTCCTTGAGGAATCTAATGCTGCTGCCAGGAACCTCATGAAATTCCACTGTTAGTCCAATAAACAAAATTCTCTTCTTCAAATGATCTCCTCTACAAAACATCAGTATGTTGCATTCACAGCACCTCCTGTGAGCTGAATGGATCGGTGTATGGAAACAGAGATCCTGCAGCAAGAGAACATCAGTGTCTTCATTTTGAAGAGACATGGCAGTAACCCGAGATGACAAATGAATCTGTAGATAACAGACACCCTTTAAAGTCCTCATTTCTTTACAAAATAAGAAATTCAGTAACAAGAAATATTTCTTCAGCTCTGTAAGTGCTCCTTTACAGCTCTTTGTAAACTAATGAGGCCAACTCTATATAGACTTCAAATGAAAATGATCCTTTAGAAGAAACAGGGAACAGGAAATGGACAATCCCTTGCAATGACTGTGCTGGATGGGAAAGGGACATTTACTGAAATGAAGTTACCAAGGACACCAGTTTGCACATAGAACTCAATCATTAGCATTAGACTTACTGACTTGAATGAAGCATCAGTGATCAGGACAGATTTTCAACCCCTGCTATACCTGAGGCATGTTTTACCATCAGCTCTCTGGAATATCAGAACAGTACATGCTGACCCAACTCAGGTAGCACAGAGCATAACTTGAACTATGAAGCTGGCCTATAAAATCCTAGTGAACCCAGGTAGTTCTTAATCAATAGGATGCACCAAATTTCATTATTTACTATGAAATTTATATACTCCATAATTACCATGCTCAGTTTTTTAAATACCTGATATTTGAAGAACAGGTGCTGTCACATGGCTGCGGAACCAAAATGTCTGCTATGACTACTCAAGATATTTCGAAAATTTATTACTGTCTTTCAATTATTCCTGTGAGCTTTCCTCACCTCAAGCTAAAAAGAAAAGGCCACTGTGTCACTTGCTATTTTGCCAGATAAAAGCTGTCAATGAGCCATTGGCATATGCAGCAAAGTCAAGTGTAACCTCCTACCAAACAGCAAAGACTTGATATTCTTGTTCTTTGGCACAGTTATTCTTGGTGCTGACTCTTTGTCTGTATATTCAGAGATAGAAAGTGAATGGCTATTAGTGGTGTCCAATTGTTGCTGTAGCTCTACTTGGTAATCCAGCAGTTAATAGCCTAACAAGAGGTTAGAGCAAGGAAACTCCAACATAAGCCACTGCCATATAGCAGCTACCTTGCAATACAATAATGTTGTTGGTTTGCTAAAAAATTAAAAAGATAGAAAATGTATTTTGATAAATTCCAGTAATTTGTGCAGTGAATAAGAATGATGGCAGAATGTCCCTTCAAAGGGATTCAAAATTCATGAGTAAGCAATATAAGGTAAAACTGGCATGCTTTAGGAGTTGCTTCATGGAACTTTATATTTGGATATAATTCTGGACATCATGTCTTTCTTATTCTGCTAATTCAAACTAAGACAAAAGAGGCAAACACTTATGTAAAATTCTATTATTTTAATTGAAGAAAAAAACAAGAAGAATTTAAAATAATTTCTACAAGAAAATTTTCTATAATTTGGTTGCCTCCATTTAATCCAACAGGAAATTATAATGCCATAGTGGACATATCTTACTTCTATTGACTCAACAGCATCTCAGCATATTTAATTTTCTCATACATACATGCATCTTTCTTCAGATTCTTCATCATCCTTTTCATTGCCTTTTGTGTTTCTATGAGTTCACAATGAACATCACTGCATATTTTTGATGTTAGAAAACAAGTTTTCTGAAGTATTTTATATTAAAAAGCATACATAATATTTGAAATTTTAAAATAATCCAGGATTTGTCTAATTCTTGACAGTTTAAAAATTGATGTTTAAATTTGAAGGGCCAGGGAAAGATAACACAATATGTTGTAAAATTGCATAATTTAAAAAAAACGCTAGCAAGAGGGCTTTCATTCTGTTACAGAATTTTGGAATTGTTTTGCAAAGGTGGCTACTTTCATGGGAAGATAGTGACCTCTGGAGCAGAAAGAAAGAAATAATGTGCAAAGAAGTCACTGAGGTTTCGCTCAATAACCTGAAAAAATAATCACTGAAACATTTCCGAGAGGTTGTGCAGCCTTTGCAGACAATGCAATGACCACATTTTTTAATGAGATACATAATATTGGGACACTCGGTTTGTAACCCTCAAATAGAGATATGCATGTCTGTTGCCTATGCTTTTTAAAATATTACAAATATAAACAAAAAACATTATATAAAATCTTTATTAGAATCTAGCTTAAGTACACTGCTTAAATTAGTTCTCTGAATATTACAAACTAGAGATTCAAAATTACATAATTGTTTTAATTACAAAGGTAAGTATCAGCTGCTTTTTTAAGATCATGGCATGAAACCCCAAACCTTAGTAACAAACAGTTAAATCAGAGCACAATAAAAGTCACAGATAATTTACTTGACATTTAAAAATTCTGTTGAAATGAAATACATAAATAAGATAAATACATATAAGTAAAGACATATAAATACAGTAACAGTAAATCTAACTTCTTGTGCTCTGTGGTGCCAATTCTTGAAAAGAAAGAATAAAAACCCTCTGAAAAAAGGAGGGGTTTAAAATAGCCTTTAAAAAATATTTTAAGTCTACGTCATGAGTTGTATTGTAGTGCATCTTAATATGTTAGTTGCATATATCTTAGGACATTAACATGGAAAAAAGACATCCAACTTAAAAAATAAACTGTTACCAACTTGACTTTTAATTAGTATTTCAAACATATAGCATTGATAGAATGGTGATGTGTTTCATAAATAAGAAATAATTCATTATAGTTCTTACATTATTTGTGTAATAGCCAATTAACTTTTTCATTTTAGAAGTATTTTGACATGACTTCAGAGTTCCCCAAAACTGAATTTAAAATAAAACAAATTAAAAGAAACAACATTATGAATTACTTACAAAAAAAAAAAAAACCACCAAAACATTTTAGACTGTAAGTACCTTGAAAAAGAGATTGTACTCTAGATTCATACTTAACCAGTATTATAGAAAATATATGGAAAACATAATAAATATTCCTAATATCTGAACTTGAAGTAACACACAGTATCCCTCCAGCTTTAGAAATCAATTTTAAGCTACCTGCAACTTTGTTCTACTTTGATTATTTAGACTGGCATTCTACACATTAGGCATTTATCATAAAAAAGAAAAATATTATTAATATTAAAATCAATAAATAGCAATATAAATATCAATAAGCAGCTACATTAGAAAAAATATACATCACCATGAAAGAATAACTGAATCTTGTAAACCTTTTTTGACAGCTTCTGACATCTCCATAATCTGAAACACAGATGTCTGTGAAAAGATTGAAGAGAATGAATGCAAATATCATATATGTGACTTCTACATTTCCCAGGAAAAATCCCACATTAAATCATCTTACAAAGTTAGAATGAAATCATCTTACAAAGTTAGAATGATATTCCATATATACTTCAGAGACATTTATTAAAGGCTGGCAGCACTGTCCTCCCCGGGCTCTGCCAGCACTGAGTGCCTGTATGTAGTGGTATGGACATACAAAATGTAAAGCAGACTTTGGTACTTCCAGCAGACTACTGTGCTCTAAAAGGTGGAGAATATATCTCTACACAGTGGAAAGAAGCTAAGAAGCTTTGGTGTATGATGTGGATTTACCTTTCCATCCATCCTCCACAGCTGTGTCTTCAGATTCAGCTTTTCTTCCAGCAGAGGGCTGTGTTTCTTCACGAAGTCTATTTCCTCCTGAATCTCTCTGTTGGCTGTTTCGTACATATTTGGTTCTGTACCTGCAGCAGCTGACAGCTTTAACAATCAAAATGCCATCATAGCTCCAAGGTATATTAAACACACATTTAATATTCTGTTAAAAAGATAATTAGCATAACAAAATGTGGGTATCTGAATGACACCATGAATAACTAGTGAGATTAGGAAATATTTTGTCATAATGCTAAGACTTGTAAAATTTTGCTATAAGCTTCTTTGAAGGCCGAGAAAGGACACTGATGAGAAAATATCACCAGATGCAGCATGAGGAGTGGATCTGGTTTATAAACTCATACTTAGTTATGCTAGTATGTAAGACAAGCTCAAAGCTGGGGTGGTTTTGTTTTTATGAAGGAAATTAAAACACCTCGCCTAAAGGCATATGTAGAGGAGGCTATTATGACATAAGAACAGCTCTACAGAGCTTCCTAGCCCCCAGCTATGTTGATGTATGACATATGTTGGTGCAGAGAAAGAACAGGGCAAGTACAGATCCTACATCCTCTTGATACAAAAACTATTTTCAGTTCGAGGATACTTCCCGACAGGAAAGTTAAACTAAAGATACAAACTCATAACCAACAAACAAAACATTTTCTCATTGTCACACAGAAGTATTATCTTGTGGCTGCCACACAGTCAGTGTTAATTCAGTTTGCTGCATTTTCTTTTCTGACTTTGGCACACATTTCCTATGGGTCTTTACACAAAAATAGGTAACTAGACCACTGGTTGATGAATAGCAGCATGTATTTTATTTTATTTTGCCTCAGAAAAAAAAAGTTTATTACAGGTGGCGTTCTGCTGCAGAACGCCACCTGTAATTTTTCCCATTTTCTGACAGGAAATTTATTGGCATAAGGCTACAGAAAGTAAAGTAAGAATATCAGATGAGAAAAAAAAAATCAGATAATATCTCAAGAACAGTAAACTTTTCCATATATTTGAAAGAGAGAAGCATATTTTACTGATGTAAAAAACACTCTTGAGAAGTAGCTGTGAAATATTCAATACAATCCCTTAAGTCAATAAATCTTGCTGTGTTAACAAGACATAAATCCAAAATTTACAAAATTATTATTTCATTGCTACTATAAGTTAGATATATTGCAAGAACAAGTGGCTTTTCTACATAGCACAAAGTGGTGCATAACATGAAGATGAATAAAACGTGGTTTACATTGGATTTTTGTTCTATTTCAGAGAAAGTAATTTCTGAAGATTGTTTACATCAATGTAATTACCTGAGTGTGCTACAGGACATAGATGCAGCAGGAACTAGGAATAATGGAAATCAAGGTAAGTCTGAAGAAATAACAGGATTCAGTGTCTAATCTGAATGGGTCATGCAAAATCTTAATTAATCTTCTGGGTTTGTAATACTTAGATTAGAGATTATTATAGCATCCCTAAGGGTCTTTATCCTCAATTCCATGTCAGTATATTTTTTGTTTTAAAGACAATACTATGAAAAGTTATAATCCTGAAAATGACAGTATTTACTCCAAGGACATGACATCATACAGAGATAGCCCACTGATAACCCAAGGCAGAAGAAACTGGTCAATTTTCACAGCTAACTTAATACTGCTTTATTTCACCTCTAAAAAACGCTGCATCATTGCTTACATTAACAGACCAGTTAATGTATTAATTATATTTTATGGTTCTAAACTTTTGTTATTTAAAGAAAATACTACACGCTAAAGAAAAAGCAACAGAAATATAAAGCAACACACAAAGATAATTCACAGCTTCATCATTGTAAGTAAGAACATCACAAAAGAAAAAGTAACACCTCTGCATCTCAAATCCTTAGCTACTATGCTTGCAGTTCTTTATTCTGTAAAATTGACCTTCCAGTGTCACAGATTTACTCCTGAAAGCATTCTCTAACCTGTCAACAATTATTAGTTCAGAATCTTCATTCAATCTCTTCCTCTGTTTTCAGGGCATCATAAACAGTTTGTAAGAGGCAATTGATTTTTAGATGAGCAATCTTTGCAGACTGGGAGAACCTTAACACAGGTTTCTAATTTCCAAGTTAAGAGCTAGCACTGACTAAAGCAAACAAATATTTTTCTCCTATGCTGTTGGGGGTGTGTACTATTTGACACTTTGCCTTCAGGGAAGGGGGAAGAAAGGATTTGGACTAAACAACTGGCTTGTCTCCACTACACACTGATCTTCAGGTAATGCTTTCCCACCACTAAACACAGTCATGAGGACTCCTGCACTGCCACCACACTCTGGACTGTGACATGTTTGTCAAAGACCTCTGGGTGATGTACACCAGAATATGCACGAGTACATCCTTGATTTTACATCTAGCAACTTATTGTGAGAAATTATGCTGCTTTCCTAAAGCCTAGGTTCAGGCAGTACCTGCTTTTGCACATGGGCAAGAAAAAAACCAACAAACCGCGAAGCAGCTTTTTTTTTCTTTAATTGTATTGTGTATATACCTACAAAAGGTAATGAAAAAGTCCTCAGAATCTGAGGTTTAAAGGATACATATCAAGGGTTACATCAAATAATTAGTATTAAATATGTGAGAACTTTATTGAAATATATATTTTTTTAAAAAAACTAAATTATTTGTTTCAAGAAAAATTATTTCTGGTTTAATTTTTGGTTTAACCAAAATGTACTATTTTATAATTATATTTCAGCTTCTCACTTCTTGCCCTAAACTAAGTATTTATTATCATCTTAAAGTGTCTACTCTTATGTTATTTTTTAGAAAATGCTGAACTTTTCATAGAACTTCCCAATTTTTTCCCAGATATATATTCAAGTTTACCAAGTTCAGAAATATAAATATTGTAATCCTTTTACAGTACAGACAACTATAGTAATATCTGGATTTTTACTCTTGGTCGTGAGCTGACTGAAAAATTACAAATATTCTTAGTTTCAATATCAGTACCTTTTGCATGGCTGCGAGGAGTTGCTGAAGCCTCCAAAGTGACATGCAAACAATTTTCATGCCAAGCTTGTTCCTTCACTATTTCTGCAACTCCAAAGATCTTTCTCCCTCATGATCAGCCTTCAGCTACTTAATTAACTCAGTAACTTTGAATAGCAAAGCTTCTGTTTCCTGCTTCAAAGTTAATGTCTTTGCTGTCTTTAAAAATACATTAAAAATATTTTTTTAATGAAAACTTAATCATATGCTCTTCAGTTGAGCTTCATTCTCAACACAAAGCTGGCCTGTTCACAGTAAGCACAATTGGTTACATTTCTGTCTTTAAAAATAGATTATAATTGTTCCTTATGAAGGCTTAAACACACACTCCGAATTCCAGCTCCTTTCTCAGGATAAAGCTGACTCTTCACATCTGTCAAGGCAAAACAACTGGTTACAAACACAACTTTCACATTCAATAAGATTTTCCTCCAGCTTATTTCAAATGCAAAGCACAACAAAAATGTGTTAATATAGTTGGAACAAAATTTTTCATCATTGTGTCTTTGTTTGGGTAAGTAATCTCCAAATAACAGTACAAGCTCCTAATTATCTCTATTTTGTTAAGAAAAAATATTTAATTTTCTAAATATGTTTCAATTAATTCATTAAAGTCTTTGGCGTTCTAAGAATATTCAATATAATATCTCAACAACAGTGTTTTACTGGTGATGCACCAAACAATCATTTCATTCTGTGGCATTTGGTCTAGGGTTTTCTTTGGGATTTTTATTTCATAAAGGATTCTTTGAGATCATCATCCACTGTCCTGATCTACAAAAAATAGGAGTTATACAAGCAAGGGTCCAAGACACTTCTCTTTTGATTCCACAGACAATAATTTCCTAAATTATTTTTATTAAAAACTGCAAGCATTTAAAAGAAGGGAAACTACCTAAAATCTGGAGTGAAATTTTAGCCTTACTGTTATCAACAAAAATTTTATCACACAATTTACTGCAGATGGGATTGCCTCAGGCTAGTAGTACTTAAAAGGTTGCACACTGGTTTAAAAAAATGCACACAATCTCTTTAATATTTAAAACTTAGTTAAAAAATGCATAGTCTACTGAAGATGCAAACTATATGAAAAAGAATTCTTTGTTGTGAGTATATTACAAATATCCTGTAAGAGCAATGTGGTTATTTCTTTTTACAAAAGAAACTAAATGAAAAAATATTCTAGAGTTTCAATACCCAACGCAACCAGTTTAGTTGGTTCAAATCCAAGAGAGGTTAAAACATGGCATAGATCTAAATACAGAGTTGTAAATTATCTTCTTCCGAATAAGATGATTTACCAGTACTTAATATATCATTTAAATGTATGTGACTTTCAGCTTGACAGATGATACACACAGATTTCAAAGGATACCCACATCATTTACATAACACATGGAATAGGGAACAAAATTAATCTGCAAGCAAGAATGAGAAAGATGTAACACAAGAAGTCAAGAACACAAGCAAATCATTGCAATGAGCTCTTAAAAGGCTCACTAGCCTATTGGAGTTGAAAACAAAGGAGAAAATATAATTGCCATTCACTTATGTCCACGTGTGAGGCTTAAAGGGCACACAGGAGTGCATATGAGCTGCACATATAAAGCTAAGATGGAACCCCTGTGGTCATGGGGTTACATCACACACACCCCCACATAACTTGAGCACACATAAATATGAAAAAACTCTTGGAAGAGCACCACAAAAAATCCCTTTGCCATGAGGATACAGCAGACAAAAATCCTATCCCAAAAACAAATTGAGAGAAATACTATCAAAACCTTCCTAGCTCAACACAAAATACAGGGAATAGGAAAAAACACCTGTGCAGTAATGGAAAACAGCAAGACATTGGACAGGAAAGCTGGGTCCTGAAGAGGTATCAAATTAATTACAGAAACAGCAGTTTGATAAACAAGAATTAAATAAGTAGGCAAACAGAAAATAACTCAATAGGTGTATCTGACATGAAGCAAAGATAGCCAGGAAAATACAAGGTTTGTTGAGCAAAACAGCCAGGACAACAATTTCAGTGCATGAGATACAAAGATTAAAAGAGGAGTTTGAAGAGGGAAATGTAACTAGAACTACACCATAAGGTACCCTGCATCATGAAAAATTTAAAGTGAAAGATTCAGGCTTATTTTGTGTTCTTTCTGAGTTTCTGCCTTTGAAATATACCTGTATTGTATTGTATTACATATCTACTGGACACCTGGTTAGAAATAATTGATTATCAAATATATACATAAAATCATATGTAAACAATTAAAACCAAACCCCTCTATATTTGTAGTATAGTTATTTCATTCTATATGCCTGATTCTTATTTTTAAGTGCATTAATGAGACATTCTTACTATAGCAACCATACCTTTTCTCCTTTAAATTTGTAAGGTCACCATCTAAAGACTTCAGAATATTTTAAATCTCTGTATATTAAGTAACAGCAACTTAGAAGAGACGTGGAAAATATACACAAGACTAGCAGAAAAAAAATTAAGCTAACAATAAAATGAATAAACATCTGGACCTGTCAATGCTTATCCAATTAATGCATATTGATGACAAATTATGACATTGAAATAATTTCACTGTTCTCACATTTAAATAAAACTGAATGAGGCAATATAAATTTTCCAGTCAAATTAATGTCTATACTGTAAATCTAGATGTAGTTCATGCACCTTTGATTCTTGTATCATCTCTACTGTAGTTGCAGAAATTTCCCTGCAGAGTATTTAAAAGCATTTGTGGAATACTAATCTGAGACAGCTTTCCTGATGTGCTGCTATGATGACATTACTGCCAGTATTGCAGATAAATTATTTAAATATAACTTGTCTTTGTAGACAGCTATCAGATCTTCTTGCTGCAATGTAGACATATGCAAAATTTATTAACATTTGGAAAACACTTTTCCAGTAAAAGTGAATTATTTAAATTACACTAATCATGTTCTCAGAAAGGTTAATGGAAAGATTAAAATTATATACATATTGGAATGTTTCTTCATCTACCTACACATTTTTTAAGTTCCCTTTATTCTCATTTCTATTCATTTCTATCAATCTATATAAACTAGGAAAAGATCCTGTGCTGCTACAGGAAGAATCATAACATTTTCAATTTTGTCTTTCTATAATAATGAAACCTCTCAATCAAGGAATCCTGAAGTAGTGTTCATGAAAAAAAACATTGCTTACAATGAGAGATGGCACTCAGCTCCATTTGACACTCTATTCAAGACTAGTAACAAAATTATTTTACAAATGATATCATTGAATCAGCTTGACTCTCACTCATTATGCATGAACCTATTAATCTTGGTGATATATGGATATTGCATTATGATATTGTACTATACTGATTGCAATAAAATATTTTCATTTGCCAAAACTATTAAGTAGATGAAAAACATAATGGCTACTAAATTAAATTCTAAGGCACTATTTCAGGTAGTACATACCATATGAAATCAAATTTTTTATAAAAATCAACATAGTAATCCTGATTAATATGTATCTGATCCTATAAAGATAAAAATGTACCATGAATCTCCCAGTTGGAAGAATTTTGCCTCCTTTAATTTTAATTCCTGAATACGATTAATAACTTTGTCAATGCAGGGTAACAGAATATTTACAAAAGCACAGCAATATTGTCTTGTGGTGATCCACTTATTCTTGTCTGGAGAAAGTAAGATAATACAGAAGGCAGGCTGGTATCAGATTTTGTTGCCTGATTTTCTTACTTTAATTTGCAACTTTGCTAGCTCTGATCTTGAAGACGAACACAGAATGCAACAGCTCTGTCTATTACTTTGCACACAATTTGCTCTGATTCTTACTCCTTTTCTAATACAATGTCAACCACAAGGAGGGAGATTAAAAAAATGCTTGAAGAATATGAAGGAATAATTTCAAAGAAATGAGATATGATAAAGAGGGATAGGGTCAAAATACAATTCACTGTAACTAATCTACATAATTAATCCCAAATGAATAGATTCTTATGATTTTACATTAGTCCTCAGCAAGGATTTTGTCCAAAAAGAAAAAACATCACAATCCAAAAAGGCAAATGTGGCAGCTACTAGAAAAACACCCAGAGCAAAATCGAAAAGGTCACAAGGACTTAGAGACAAGCTTAGACTACTCTTATGTACACAATACTTAGTTCTAGCAAATGTTTGCTTCCACCTTATGAAGGGGTGAAGTTTCAGAACAGTAATTCCTGCGACGGGAATTTAAAGCTACATGACATGAACTGTTTTATGAGAACAGGCGGATTTCAGAATTATGTTTTCTTTAAACTCTGTTAGCCTTGTAGCTACTTAAATAAATTATGCTGTGTCACACTACTGAATGTTAACTATTGAGTTAATACACAGCACAGGAATTTGATTGCAGAGGTCACTAATGAGAGGTGTCAGGAACCAGAGCAAGAGACTGAAACCTAGCACTAGAGCTATTAAAAAATCTAAGAAGCTGTCCTACAAACATGAAACATTAACCCAATTAAGTTCAGAGGGATACAATGCTCCGATGTGACTTGGAGATGGACCAAAAATAACAACAGTAATAGAGATTAAACTGTAAAAGAGAACCAGACAACCTTCATATACAGTCTGTAGACTTTTTTTGTTAGGGTTTCTTTTAAAAGAATAATCTCAGTATTTTAGTTAATTAAAGTGCTAGCCTAAAACATTAACAGCCTGTATGTTACATAAGGCTCTTTTAACATAACTTTATCATAAACAGATGTACTGGAATGGAATAAATGGTTTGCAATATTTTGTTTAAAAAGGCAGCCCACAAAAATGGATAACAAAACCCATTTTCTAGACTCTTGCTCTGCCTGTTTTTAGAGCCAGAAACCTTCACAGGATGCCTGCACAGCACAATCCTGACAAAACCTATACAGACTTTGCCCAACATAGAAGTTCAGATTTTAAGACCAGCATTAATTTCACTTAGTTCTTCTTCTATTATGTAATTATATTGATTCTGTTTACATCACTAGAGCAACTAACAATATAGCCACTTTAAAAAGCCCTAGACTTTTGAAAAGCTTTAATTAAAAAGCATTGTTCTTCTACTGCTTTGGTCTTCCTTGATAAGTGCAAGTAATTTTACATGCAACTCTTCTAATCCCCTTATAAAAACAAGCTGGAAGTATAAAGTGGAATACATCAGTGATAAGTATCAGGTATATTCTTAGAAGTTAGCAAATCCATTTTCACTTTTTCTACTAAGGGAAATACAGCAACTAAACAGTTGATTACAAATTACAGACTGGACTCCATTTAAGTGAGGAAATTACAACTAAAAAGCAAACAAGAATGAAAACAACTCAATTTTAAACTATGTGACCTGTCTTCTTAAATTATATATGTTTTTTGGGATCTTATAACAGTGCTAACAAATACTAACTGCAAAAATGTGAAAACAAGATGGATAACCTATGAGATGAATTTTAACTAAGAAACTATCAGTGGAAGGTAGGTTTATAAGCTTGCAGACTGAAACATTGTCATTTCAGTGGACAGGAGACATATAAGACAGGAAAAAATTCAATTTATTTGCATGTAAATGTATAACTCAAATTTACTACAATAGAAAGCCCCATATTATTTATTTATGATTTACATAATTCAGGAAATAATAATGGCTGAAAACGTAAGTAGTTAAATCTCAGGACCACAAATTGAGGGAATTTACCAAAATAGTTCATCACCATTCCAGGCAGGCACCTTTTGGATGGTAGAATTAACATATTAGAAGTTCCTAGTAAATTGCTGAATTATCAACCTACAAAAAATGACTACTAAAAAAGAGCAGAAATACTCCACATCTATATTACAGTCTTCATCAACACAAAAAATATTGGGGAAAAAAAGCAGCTAGATTAAAGATTTTAAGTAATACTATGAAAAAATAGAGGTATGTTTATTCCCAGTTGTCTGAAATAGAAAATAGTTGCCGATTAGATGGTCAGAGCAAGCTCAAAAATTTGCACTTCACATTCTTCACACCTCAGTTTATTGATCCACCAAACTCAAACTCGAGCCTGTTCTAAAGAAATGCTAGAGGAATGTGAGTGTGCCAAGCTTGCCAGAAGAAATGCTGAGTCCATGTCTGACCTTTGACTCTCACTCCCACACACTGCAATGCAGACAGCATCATTGTTCTGCTGCCATAACAAGCTAACTGACTGGGAGGCTCCGGGCAATACCAAGAAATTTAAATACCTTTCCTACTAAAGCTATGGAAAAGGTATTTTTGAAAGAAATTTATAATACATATAACAATGCTTCAAGTCACTACATTTTCAACTATACAAGTCTCCCCAGGAATTATGGAAAATTAATTATATGAGTCACTTTTGCATGTTATCTGCACATTAATAACTTTGTTTCAAGTTTGGCGGCTTTTTAAATTTTATAAATCAATTCTTTTCAATGGCAGGATTCGGTGCTGTTGAAAGAAATGCACTGATTTGTTAAGCAGGAATTTTTAACTGTATTTGTGACAGGATGTCAGCTTCTTGGACTCAGCAAAGTGAAATTAGAATCTCCTAAAGGCTCATCCTGACAGTCAGACCAGATGGACCACACTAGCTCCAACAAAGAGTACAAAAGAATCTGAAATTCTTAGTAAAAGAGAAAGAAAAGTATTGACAGACAGAATAGCTCTAGAGAAAGGAGGAAAAATGAGAAATATAGTACACATGAAAGGACAAAATTCAGAAGAAAAGCTTAAGACAACAGTTTCCATTTGTTGCTCATTATAGAGCCAGTAATATATCCAGGACAAGGTATGAACAGCCATTACCTAATATGCAAGCATGTGTTTTAAAAAAGTGAGAATTTCACTTTCCTGATGAGCCATCAGTTACAAAACACAATGGTGGATTCCACTGTGAAAAACAATAAACTGAGAAAAAAGATATTGGACAAACCCACCACTGATGACAAAAACATAATTTCAATGAGGAATGAAAAAAAAATTAGTCAACACACAGCTCAATTCATATCTGTTGACAATCTTAGCCTCAATATATATAAATATTACACTATTTCTGTTCACAGCTGTGGCTAACAAAATACAAACAAACAAAAAAAAAGATATTATCTTACACATAAAAAATATGACAAATCCAGTGAGTTAGCACTCTTTTTGTAGCATATTGCTCTGACCTTAGGGAATTTTTATTCTGCACAGAATTCCAGCATTTTCACTCCAAGGAGTATAGTAAGTACTTTAATCATTTTACTACAGTATAACTTTCAAGTCATTCCCTGAAACTCTGTAACAAAAAAGCCAAAAAGGAGTTGTGAATCTTTTGTCAGATACACACATTTATATATTTTTCAAAATCTTTTTACCTTGTCTGTATTGTTAAATAAAAATATAACTAGAGCAAACACATACAACATTTTTTGTACTTCAATGTAACAGAAATAATAATTCAGCTGCTAAAATTAATTCACAATACCAACATCTCAAACAGAAGGATGGGAAACCAAAATTTTTTGTTAAAACCAAAATCTGTGATAAAAATTTTTCCAGTGAAAGAAAACAGCATGCAGATATTATCCACTTAACAAAGCTAGTACTACTATTCTTCAATCATAAATGACATTCCCAAAGCAGAGACTTGGGATATTCATAAACATGCTTAATAAAAAGCTTATTCTATAAGAATCTTTATCCCATCAATTCCCATACCCCTTAACCAGAAGTCTAGTTCACCATAAAATAAACTAAGTGAAGATTGAGATAGTCTGCCTCATGAGAACAATTAGTATGGCTTAATATTTGTTGAAAATGTTCTCATTGGTTCCTCCTTCACTGTGACTATGCCATTTGTGTTCAAATTTTTTGTCCTTCCACAAAATTCAGTCCACCTACATAGAAGTGATAAACTAATCATAGTTAAAAGTAGTTAACATTTCATGAATAATCCCTACTTTATTATTTCCTGACCTCCAAACGTTCACTTTCTGAAAATGAACATATTTTACCTTTTGATTTTAGGTTCCTGTAATTTATTGCACAATTTTGCCTGTCCTAAAGTGATATAGTGAATCCTTTTAAACACTGAAATGCAGGCCAAGTTTACTTCAGAATACACAGAAGAGAGTTAATCTACCTGAAAGTCATGCCTCAAACTACATTTGGTGCAGATATTCCAAAACAGTACTTTGTGGTTTTTAAGTAGCAATTAAGCAATTAAGTAGCAATTTTAAGCATTAAAATCTGTTATGGTGATAGTCTGGTCTCCTGTTTGAAAACAAGCCTCCATGTAGAATTTTGTAGAGGTTAAGATAAGCCATGAAATATAAGAAAACTATTAGAATTAGTATTAAAATCAATAAAGGATTAGAAAAAATTGTGCAATCTTCTTCCTTTTGCAGGAACAAGATCCCAAGAACTAGTGCCTTACTAGCTACTCTAAGCTTTAAGCAAGGAATTAAGATTAAATAATGTACTCTCACATACTTCTAATGATATACAAAACTAAAAATATTGCAGCCGACATCTCACTGCTATCATGCAAATACCTGAAAGAGTTCTGCATCAAAATAAATTTGATTTTTTTCTCACTATTCCACTAGTATTGTGCCTCTTTCCAGCTAGACAACCTGCACTTCAAATAAACTTAATATTTATTCTTCTTCCACCCACCTTAGTGCAACTGTGAATTCTAAAAAAAACTCAACCTGCCGACAATGACATAGGATGAAAATCAAGTACAGAGGAAATTTATAATATATAAGGGTATTAAATCCAAGTATTCTGTGCCCTAGTCATGAATGTCCCACTTTTCTTTCTCTATATATTCTTGAGTTCCATTATTCTGTCTTAAATTGGAAAAGAGGAATTATACTTCTACCAAGTTGTACTGAGAAAATAAATACCTTAAGACTGAGAGCACATTCTGTGCCTTGGGTTCACGTAAAACATAACTGTCTCTGACTAAAGATGCTACCTAATCTCCTGCTTCAGTGTCCCTCCTCATACACTTCAAGACCAGAAACCAAACTCTTCCTCATTCTTGTGAGGTCAAAGAGACCTGACAGTAGCAAGAGCAAACAACACACTCAAGCAAAAAAATAGTGATACAATGGTTAAAAACGAACATCCAAGATGCTATTACCAGAAGAATCACCCAAATATGCTTTAAATATGCTTAGTACTAATGTTCATGCTACTAAGCATGTTAGTTATTTGATCTACCCCTTTACACATAAATAAAATATCACGTAGTGTCCCACAATATTTTAAAAAATATTATTAAATCTTCCATCTTCCATCTTCTATTCTATTGTATATGTCTAAATGAAATACAGTGAATTTTTGTTACCATAGTAACCACAGAACTGAAGAAATTTAGTTTTGGCATAATTGCTGCATATGTTCATACAAATCACATCTCTTATTCTGAGCATTAGAAATGAAGACACTTCTTAACTCAATTTTTTAAAAATAGAGTAATGAAGAAACAAAAAAATGAGATCAAGTATTAATAACACAACATATTCTTGTTTAATTCACTCATTTGATTTTCTTTTATAATTAGAGTATATTTTCTTGCATTCTATTAAACCATTAGCTAAGTACAGTTTAAGTTATCTTTTTATGTTGATAATGAAGCCAGTTCTGTTGTAGTCATTAAATTAAAATTATTATTTTAGAATAACAAATATGTTATTAGCCAAACAT
The DNA here is from genome assembly GCF_050655825.1 of Lonchura striata. Taxonomy (NCBI): domain Eukaryota; kingdom Metazoa; phylum Chordata; class Aves; order Passeriformes; family Estrildidae; genus Lonchura; species Lonchura striata. Next base: position 114,268,048 of record NC_140704.1, read on the forward strand.
CCAGGAAGAGCATTAGAAACTTTATCAAAAATAAACACACCAAACAATCTGGGGTACACTTATTCTGTTTTTATCAATTGCAATGAGGTTCACATTGAATAAGGATAAATTTATGTGTGGCTTTAGTTTCAAGAAATAGTAGAAAAGGAAAAAGCACTCTAGGCATGCTGACACTCAGACTTACAATAGCATAATTTTTTCAGCAGCATTAAAAAACATGCATTCAGCAGGAACAAATTAAGTCAATTCAGCCAGCCTATGAGTTATCTACAAATTCCTTTCCACTTCCTTATCAGGTCCCAGAATCTTAAATGTCTCATAAAATCCCCAACCCTAAACAATCCCATAACTCCATGGGACAAATGAATGGTAGGACAGGGGAATTTCCATGTTTTCACTTCAGAACTAGATTTCTTTCATCCTTTCCCTTCTCTAGCTTTGTTTGCTCAATAATTTAGTACTGATTTTGTTGTTCCACAGCTACTTTATGCTTATCAAGTTTATTATCATCAGTACCTTTCAGTTTAATTTTCAGAAATACAAACAAGCCTAATTTCAGAAAAAGTTTGGTAATACAGAACAGAGACAGATAAATCATAATTAGCCTCAGCACAGATCATCTCTGAAAACTTTAAGTCTTGGAAGCTCAGAAGTTTTTTTTATTAACCCATCTCATACATTGAATGAAATCCTGCGATCCATATAAAGCATTGCCACAAAGAAATGCAAAGCAGAAGTCCAAGAATTTGCTTAGCACACAGTGTAATTCTTCTAATTTGAAGTACCAATAATATAATTTTCAGTTTACCTTTTCTCCTCAGACTCTTCCTGGCATGGATTGGCCAAGGTTTTCAAGAAATTGTGGAATTGATCCTCACTAATTTTGAAGGATATAACAGGTTCTCAAAAAAAAAAAAAAAAAAAAAAAAAAAAATCAAGAATAATGGACAGATGAATGGAAGTTCTTATTATTTGAAATAATCACTGTTTTTAATGCGATATCTCACAGCTGCTGCAAATAACAGAGAAGTAATGCTAAAAAGATTTTCTAACATCCCAATGACCATTAGAATCAGTAAAGCCTGGTTTTCCAGAGATGCACATGCAATATTTCCTCACAGAAGCCCAGTGTCACCGAGCCTAGTGTCACTGAGTCTGACCAACCCAGCTTCCCCTGGCACTCTCTTCTGGGCATGGGCATGGGTCTGTTTTGGCTGGCTACTCAAGACAATCAATCAGTCAGTCAGCTGACTGCTACCCTACAGAATATGTACAGGGCTAATTTGGAACTTCGTCCTTTCAGATAAGGAAATCATTTGGGCCTGCCAATTTTCACGCAACTTGGAAGAATTTAACATGTTGGAGATTCCTAGCCATCTGTCAAATCAGGGTGGAAGAGACAAAAGCTACCAGAGAACAGGCACTGGCAGACCATATAGTGACAGCATATACTTTGTTTTCTTAGATATACAAAAAACCCCACACCCTCTTTACTTGGTGGGTCCCTACAGTGACTGCTGCCATTTGTTTCATTACCTTTCCATCAAACTGTATTTTGTCAGGATCTTAAACTTTACTATTTCATCAGTAGAATATATACAGGTCAAAGAGAAAAGGATCAGATCTCGTACATACTAAAAACAAAAGAAAAATATAGAAAAAAAAGACAAAAACAAGTGAGAGAATGAAGCATGGGGTGCTGGCAATAGTAAAGAAAAGTAGGTGGGATAGAGCATTCAAGGAATGAAAGGTGTTTGCAAGCAAAGCTAGAAAACATATTACACAGAGTAAATACAAAGATTCAAAGGTGGCAAAGTAAATGAGAGATAAAGGGAAAATGAAGAAGAGACTGACAAAGCCTACGTGCCAAAACTGGAATGAGACAATACAAGTAAAAGTGTCAGAGCATCTGTAAGAGTAAAAAAATAAATGAATTTCTTAGCTAAGTATTTATAGAATTCCATTACAGCAGAAGGGGTAAACTAGGTTGAAAAATTATTTTCCCTTTAGTGATGACAGAACTGTAGAATTTTAAAATAGACAACATTTGCAAAATTTTGCTTCAATGGATTGAAAGATCTAATATAATTTCAACTAAACCTTAACCATTTCTGACAGATGCATATCAAATCTCTTTTAATATCTTTTACTGACAGTTTCTACCAGATGTCCAGGCAAACTTAAACCAAAGTTTTTAACCACCTTTGTCATCAGTTAGCCACCCTAATCTATAACATACTGTCCTTGTCACATCCGTATGGACACAGAAAATAACAGATTGCATTCATAGTGTAAAATTTCTAAGGATATGAGAACTGCTATCGCTTTCCTTCTCTACACTAAACAGATCAATTTCTTCTAACTTTTTGCACACACACCCTCCTACCCCAGAGATTATGCTTTCCAACCTTTTTATTCAAGTTCTCCCCAGGTGACCCAGATCCAGATATATACGCTAATGAGTCCACAGCCTTCCAGCTGATACCTCACCTAAGAAGAGTGGGTAATGCTTTTGGTTTCATATCCTGATAAAGCTCTTGTTTCTACCCCAACACCACTACATGGTTAGCTCGTCAACTTACAGACATTTTCATACTTCATCTAGCATTTTCTTGTTCTCTGTACCCATTATTACTGCTTATGGATAATACTTGGTGCTTTTTGTTCCTGATTTATACCCTATTCTCTAACTTCTCAAGATCATTTCACATTCAAAATGATCCTGTCCTTCAGAATGCTTGCAGCTCCCCTCCACCTAGACTTTGTGTCCAAACTGGGAAAGAATCATGCAGTAAGTGCTTTCAGTCAGCTTTATTTCATTGTTCTTCGGTGCCATGCATAAGATATGGCTTTGCTGGTTCTGTGTTTTTTCAAGGAAAAAAAACAGAAAAAAAGGAAAAAGGAACGTTTTAAAATGCTGATCCATCCCTATTTGATTTCTCATTTTAAGCTGTATGTATTTTATTACTTTATGTGTCAGAGGGGCTTGAAGTTAAACAGTAATTTTAGCCATTATGTATATTATATAAATAGTTCACTTGAGAAGATTAGAGAAACAAAATGAGTTGAAAATTTAGCAGGATAATGCAATCTAGTTAAAATAAGAAAAGGGAACACAACACACCACTAAATAACGTGAAATTACATCTGTGTGTTCTCTAACATAAGGAGAAGATCTTGCCAAATTCCAAATCGAGTGCTGAGTAACTATAAGCATATTCTTGTTCAGTTGGAATAAGATGTATTTTGTGGCACTGCTCACATCTTAGCAGCTAGTTAAATCTTGATGTTATAAATAAGACTTTTTTAAAAAGAAAAATAATAGAAAAATATTTTTAAATTATGTAGTCTCAGACTCCCTTTTTATAAGGATTCAGTATTAACAGAAAGACTGACTTACATAATTGAATATAGCTACATTGAGAGTACCTTCTTGTACGTGCCATGATTACAACCATAAAAATTATTGCTCTGAGACAAAGCTGTCCATGACAGGGAAATTAAAAAAGAAAAAAAAAAAAGAAGAAGAAAAAAAAGACTAGAGAAGAAATTATAGATAAAAAACATTTCTATTCCTAAGCATCTGGAGCTGCTGCTCACTCAAGCAAATTCTTTTTCACCATTGTCCAAAGTGAGATATCCTAAACCATAAAAAATTTTCTATAGGAAGCATGCTCATTACCTTTACTGGGTGTTTGTGCCTAACAATTTATCAATTTAACTTGAATTTTCAAACAAGGCTAAAATACCCACACAGTAAAATTAACCTAGAAATAAATTTTTGAAACTTTATACAAAATTTTGCCTCATATTTGAGCAAAAAGGATATTAGAGAGACTTTTTGCTAGATTCATTCTCTCTATAAATTTCTTTTTATATCACAGATTTGTCCTCAAATACATAGTAGTTCACTATGTACACAATTAAAAGTTCATATAAATATCCATTTTTTGCAAGAGAAAGTTTTAATTTCTCATCCATAGGAACAGACTGGCATAATCTTTAGGGTCTTTTCTTGATGGGAGTGAAGCCAGTGCAAAGCCCTTTTAGAGGCATAAAGATAGCCTAAAATTTAACATCACCCTTCACAAGGCCTTCCCTTATTCTGTCTTGACATCAATGGTTTCAGACCTACCTGTCCTATTATGCAAAATAGCAAACCTGAAACATCACAGAGAGTGCAGTTACTACTACCATGTCCTCATTTCATTAAGCTCCATTTGAAAGTTCTTTACAAAAAGGCATATATATATACACAATATATATATATATATATATACACAATGCTGATTATCATATCTACATCTTAATACTACATCTTAAAGTCAGGCATACTCTAATCACACAGAGGCTGTATAGTCTGAAAAGATGATGGTATTTGCAAAAGTTGAGAATCCCTCAGTAGGGAAGCAGGCTTAGGAGACACAGGTATCAATTTTGTACGTGATAATGGCACAGAGTCACTAGAGGCAGTCATGCTGCAACTGCAGGAATATTGCTACAGAGGTCTACAAATCAAATACCTTCAAAACCTTAGTCAATCTCTCAATTGCCAAAAGCATACTCAAATTAAAGGCTCTCATTCAGCAAAATGAACCCTAATCAGGGTAGTTTGAAAGTACATGACCAAGTCCCAAAATGATCACATTTCTTTTGAGATCATAACCAGCCCCCCAACTTTCAATGTACATCTCAATACGATCAATACAGAAACACAAGAAGGAATTTCTGCTCAGGCTACGTTCTCATGAGTCACTCAGACAAGCCTACAGGCACAGCACCCAGGAGCCCATCCCTGGCAGTGTTCAAGTCCGGGTTGGACAGGGCTCTGAGAAAACTGGTCTCATGGAAGGTGTTCCTGGCCATGGAATGGGGGTTGGAATGGGATGATTTTTAAGGTCCTTTCCAACCCAAACCATCGTCAGATCTGAGGAAATTCTCAATCTGCTCCATGCCCCACTTCTCCCTGATCAATGCTTTCCAATTTCCAGTGCTTGCATGGCTAATGCCCTGAAATCACCTTGATTTTTAATGTTTCCAGTTAGAACTTTGCTGCTAAAATTGATTGTGCAATGAAAATTTGTAATGACAAACAGTACTGCATCATCTAGTTTGGGATGGTGCAGTTATTCTCTTTATTTTAGAGAATAAAGCCAATCTTTGCCTCTTTAATTCTTTGTATATACATTATTATTACTAATAAACCTGCTCCAAAAGAGTTCCCATGGTTGCTGCCAGTCCTGATTATTAAAAAGCAGTCCTGGAAATTATTGCATGATGTAAAAAGTCTTTTCACACAAATTTAAGAAGAGACTAGGACTCACTGAGGGCTTAAATGGCATTCAAATCTGGTTCCCTCATGAGAAGTATATGCTCAGCCTTCCAGACTTGTCCATTACTTTAAAGATAGGTTAAAACTAAGAGATAGGCAAAAGGTAGCTCACTTCTATTTACTCCTAGCTTGCCCTTTGCTTCCACTTTCAACACCTTGTACCATACCAGAAAACAAAAGATATTGAGGGACAGTCCAAAAATTCAAAGATCATTTTCTCATATATTCTGTGTTCTTCTCATCACTTCTTTGTGTAGACCATATGTGAATTCTAGTATATTTGAATTCGGCCTGTATGTACTGAATGAGAAAAAAGAAAGAGGGGTGATGAAGTCTTTAACTTTCATTTATTTCCTGAGTATTATCTTGGTGAAGACAAGATATGGTACTTCTAAACTTCTAAAGTAATCACACAAAAGCAGAGAGTTTTAAAGTCTCCAGTTTATTAAATCTCTCTCTCTCTCTCTGTATATATATATATATATATATAAAATACGAAGACTAACTATATCAGCATTCTGTTGTCCTGGCAACATCTCAATATCTGGGTGACTGCTGAAATACCAGACACAAATGGTTCACAAACATCAAGGAATATTATCCAGTTTCTGTGCACTACTACTATCATGTCCATTTACATATCAAAAGGATAAAAAAATCATAGATCTGTTATTGTAACTAAAATTATTTTTAGTAAACATATAAGTCATGCTACGAAGCAAATCTAAGTGCTATTGTGACAACATCTGGAAAGAATGGCAGTAGCAGCTACACATCTTCTTCATCCCTCTGACAGGCTCCATCAGGGGTGCCAGTGGCACCATTAATCCCTTGTACTATGCTGTAGGTTCAACATTTGCAGCAGGTATCACTGAACAAAGGAGCCTGTAAAACAGACACCAACTTCAAAGCCAGTTCTAACAATGGTGTTTCCAATGCCAGCTCCTCCTGGTAAATAGAGAGGCAACTTGAAAAGCAGTCAAAATCACACTCTACCTCTCCAATAATGTTGAAATTTGGTAAATCTCTCAAAATAAATAGCCTCTTATAGAGAACAACAAAAAAAATCTCTGGTATCAAAGAAAACTGTGGGACAGCAGTTACCTGGAGAATGAATACCATGTTCTGATATTTTATAGCCTTTAAAACCACAGTTTTAACCTTTGCCAAGACTTAAGAAAGGAGATAAATAAAGGTGATAGATACTGTGTTTTTACTTTCCCAGACTAAATTCAGGACTTCAGATCCTCAAGCTGTTGCACATATTTCTCATATTTTGATTAATCACTTCTTATTTTGCAATACAGTTTTTGCTTTCTTCTGTGCTTTTCCAAGGTAAAAAAAAATTCCTCTTGAAGCAATAAAAGTCACTCTTTTGAGTCACAAATATATGACTAGTTTCATCATTACTGTGCTTGGTCTAGTGGAGTAGTAACTGATCTTGGTAACCATTGTGAAACAAAGAACATATTGTCTAATCCTCTGATCACTATCATAATAGTACTGTGGCCAGCCTCAGTTTTAGATTTCTCAAACAAATTAAGAAAAAAAATAATTTAGATAACTGCCAGCTGATATTTCTGAAATTTTAGAGGTTGGTAGTAAAAACTGGATTTATCCAGAATTTGAGTGTCTTTGTAGTTAGCTGCGTAATTTATTAATAAATGGGAATACAGCTTTGAGAGTGATTAATATATGCATTAATCTCATAAAAAGCATTATCTGGTGCCTTTTTTTCTTAGAATAGCATTAAGATTATTCTTGCAGTTAAACACTACAAGTTATGTTTTAAAAGTTGCTGAAAAGAAGCAGGACTGAACACGTAACACTTTGATCACGTCCAGGTATATTAAGGGACATTTAAAAATTTTTCAACTGTGAATTTATAAACGTATAAAAGATTTAAAAAACCCATGTAGATCCTCAGGTCCTAGTTAGTACATTAGCAGCTAAGTACTTCCAGTGAATGTCTCTTTGGACCTTTCTTATAACCTTTCACCCTCATTAAAGAACAGCTAAGACTTTAACAGAACTAAGAAATCATGAATGTCTACTTGATGTTGCTGTTCTGTGAATTTTTTGCAGATTTATCTCATAGTCCAGAGAATTTAAAATGACACAATAGAGAATATTACCAAAGCATATGATATGCTAAAATATAGATTATTTTACTCTTCTGTAGGGCTCTTCTGAAACGGCTTTTCCCCCTTTTGTTATTGACAGTAAAATATATGCTAGATCAGTCCATAAAGGAAGTGCAGATGGTCTGTACAGGAAAATCTGAAAATGTGGGACCAATTGTGCCTTTTTTCCCAGCCTATACACAAAGCATACACTACAAACAGAAGCTGCAAGAAGCTGAGTTTGTAGCATTGAATGCTGAATTGTGATATTGAGCTTCAGGGTTTGCTTCTTTAATCTTCCCTTCTGCAACACAAGAGAGAAATTTGTACATGAATGACAAAAAAAAAATTACAAGATCAAACATGAATCTTCTCGAATAATGAAGGAGAAGATCAAATATTGGAGGGATGTTAAGACACATCAGAAGAAGCACCAGGCCAGGATCCATAGCAGCATTTCCATACCTAGCTGCTAACTAGGAACTTAACTCAATGCTTTCACTTAGAATGAGGTGCCTAAAATAATCTACAATTCAGAATTTCAGCACCTGAGTTCACACTTCTCCTGTGCCACCTCTCTGGTCTGCATCTCACAAAATGGAATAGAGTTTCCCAGTCTCAATTTGCCCTCGATCAGAGTGTTACTAAAATAATGTAGTTTTTATTCTCTTCCTTTTTTTCTTCCTTTTCATTCTTCAGCACAAATAAGTTATTAGCTGTCCAAGTTGTGGCTTTAATTATGTATATGGGAGTGTAACTGACTTAACACAAATTTTGCATGGCTTAAAACAATAAATTACACAAATTCTGGTAATGTATAAACTGCAAGAAAGTCCTGCAATGCTAGGTGGAACATATAAAGTTGACACCCTGCCTCAATTGCTCGTTAAATGTACTACAAATGTTTCAGCAGATTCAAGGAGAAAATTTATTTGTTTAACAGTGCACAACTTTCATTAGGTACATTTTCAGAATATAATCATATCCTGAGGTTTCCTTTTAAAGAGTTTTTATGTTTTCAGCCTTTATGCAATATTTTAATAATCCCTTATTGTCTTATGTGGGAAAATAGAATGTGTGTCCCAGATTCACTTCATAACATCTGCTTTTTACTAATCAAGTAGTGTAAAATTAATTGTATTTAGCATAATGAGTTCCCCACTCTGGTACTTGAGAAACTCCTAGGGTGATGGAGAAAAGTTTAAGTTCTTCCTGGATCACATTTAAAGCTTGTCATGTAATATATAGGGTGGGAAAAAATTAAATGTACTGCAAGACATACTAGTGCCCCACTCCCAGTTTTTGCAATTACATTTCAGGGCAAAAATTGAATAGCCCCCAAAGGAGCCTCATTATTGGAGAGAAGACTAAGCAGCCAAGACTATTTTATAAAAGTTCAAGGAAAAGCATGAAACAGAGATTTTGTTGAAGGATTTTTTAATTGAATCTTATAGAGTATTCAGTGAAAGGTATTTGCAAATTTTATGATGGTGTGATACAATTATTCAGATCACATTAATAACTGAAAAAAAATAGATGCAATCAAAACACACCACTTCAGATTGATACTCTAGCACTGGATAAGAGCTTCATATGAAAACTGGAGGGAGAAGATTTTTCTGGCACATTAGAGACCTCACTTTTTTTTTTGTTATGGTGTCAAAAATGCTGTATTGGTACATAATATCCCCTGCATTACGCAGGGGGTAGGACCAGATGACCTCCAGAAATCCCTTCCAACCTCAACCATGCTGTGATTCTGTGTGAAATGCTGAAGTATTTGAGTTAAATTTGGCAAGGCATAGTTTTAATCCCTCAAGGAATTGCACATGTAAGTCAGAGAACGAGTAGGTATTGGTTTCTTGCACCTGGGTTGCCTGCTTCATTACTGGGTTACTGAATGGGAGCAGTCAGCTGTATGTGGATATCGATAAGCTTTTCTTTTCTTTCAACTGCCAGGAAAAAAAAAGTTATGTTACAGTACAAACAATATGTTTAATTTAGCATAATTTTTTTTTTTCTCCTAGTGTAAAAAGCCACGAATTTGGTTCTTTATGACTCATTCCCACCACATACATTTTTCACTTTGGCTGAGAAGGCAAATATTCAATTATTCATGAAACTCTCTTTAGAACATGCTGCAGCTATGACAATGCTGGAAAGCCAAATATTATGCTTAAAAATGGTGTGTTGGCTGCCTAAACTAATATCCCTGTACATGATTGTTATCATGCCCTGTCATAAAACTGCAACATGTCTTGTGTTAAAATGCAAGTTCTGTGACCATCAGGTACTTTTTTCCAGAGTCTGCTTGTCTACATATATAAATGCTGTCTCTGTTCCATTTTCTAACTGTAGCAGGGATTCCAGTGATACCTATATATCTCTTTAGAGGTAACCAATTTCTTTATGATTCCTGTAAGTATAAAAGAAACCATCACTAAAGGAATAGAGTTTCTCACTTGAGTCAAGTAGGTTTGCACTGAACAGGTTATAAAGATCCTATCTGGTATCAAAATACATGGTACAGGGAGAGAGACATTGTCTTCCAACCATTATGAGGTGAGAGATGCAAATTTTTGTGACAGAGCTGTTGCTAACATAGAAGCTGCTGCTATGAATTTAAAAGAAAAATACTCCACTCAGCTCTGAGTAAGAAAATAAGGTGAAGCAGGTGAAGATAATGCACACAAAACACAGGCTACAGGCATAATACAGAGGAAGTAATTTAAAGTAGAGGGTAGCAAGCAAGGCATTAATAATAGATATGGAAATGCATCACTGTGTGGAAGAATATAATACTGTTTGTAAAACTATGTTTGACTTTATATTAATTTAAAAGTAAGTTATGGATTGGAAAATTCTGAACCAAAGACTTAAGAATGACATAAGAATCAATTTTTGAAAAACAAGCAAAAACAAAACAGTGACTGAAACCCACTGAGAATTTCTTCCCAAGAAATACATCTATGCATAAGCAATCATAAAATATGGATCTGTGTTTCTACAGAACCCAGAACATGTACATTAACACATGAATGTCAGCACTCCTAACTAGGAATTTCCCATTAGGGAAACCACTACCTGTTGCATTGATTCAGTGTTATAATTTCCCTTTTTAAAATCCTTACTTTGCACCAATGTATCTCATTAATCTTTATCTGAAAAGGCACACAAAGCTCACCCTGGACAAAGACAAAACATTCCACAGGCTTTAGTTGAGACTAATGTGTGAATTAACATATACACACCTCCAAACACAAAAAGACCTGTAAACAAATTTTTTAACCTAGAGGACCTCATTACAATATATGCAGAAGAATATATGTATTGTTTCCCTTCTTTTCTTCTTTTTTTTTTTTTTCCCCTAGGATCTCTTCCTTAACTAAGCACTCCTATAAGATAATACTGAACCAGGAGAGGCTCCTGAATATATCTTAGATTACCATAATTATACACAGCGAGTGGCTGCGTGGTACTTAGTTCCCAGCAGGGGTTAAACCATGACAATATTTATACACTAAATAATAATAAGAGGAGCAGAAGGCGGTGGCGTAAATTTGAGATGCTTTTCCACTTTTTAAAATAAAATTTACAATACACTTAACAATGAGCTAAACAGCAAATATAAATGCCTCCCCAAGTGTGCTCCTGGCAACAAAAAGTGTTTATTCACTTGGAAGCTGTCTAGAAGCTGAAGTCTTGCCAATAATTTTAATCTTATCTCTCGCATATGGCAAATTATAATATTCTTCATTATTTATAATATAGCTTAAATGTAGCTTAAGGAAAATACTTAAGGATAGATAAAAAGAATAATTGCTGTCATAATATTCTTCAGTTGTTTCAGACTGCAATTGATACACTCAAATATGCATCTCCCCTGTCAGAACTGTCATTCAAAAGCTGTGTCATAGAAGTCCTTAGGTCTCAAAATTTCGTAGTTTTGATTAATTTTCAAGAAGAAAGCAGATTAAACAGCTTACACTTTTGGTGAATTTTGAGAAAGCAATTGTCTTTTGTAACTATCAGCATGCTGCCTAGATAATGCAAATAATCAAATTACATGTGTAATTAAATTACAATAGTCATGATACTCCCAGCAGTGATACTCTTAGACCTGTAATTACATTTTTTAGTTTGAATTCTTATTAAAATCTCACTTATAGGAAAAGTTTGAAGGAATCCAATAATGAAAGAGATTTTTTCTGAATTTTGAAAATCTACAATGAATGTAATGACTTTTTAATCCATTGAACATTTTAGGTTAAGTCTAAAATGCATGCTATCTGTTCATATTTGTTTTACTTGGAGAAGTAGCATTCTTATTTCACATGATTATCTTCACAGATATTACTGAATAATAAAATCATGTTTTGCGATTCGTTTCTATTTTCATGGTACATTATCTAGTGAGAGCACAAAACTGAATAATATATATGCAATGGATTTTGAGAAAGCATTCAAAAAGGTTTTGTTACATTGAGAACAAACAGCAGAAGAATTTTTTTTTTACTTTTATGGCCATGAATGGTCAATATCTAGAAGTATATGTAATAAAAGACCAAAAGAGAAAGTAAAAAATGGATCTCTTACTCATATTGGCGTGTCTAAGTATGCAAACTATTAACCAACTATCTTATTTTAAATACTTGTAAAACATGTTAGATACTTTCAGTAGTAAGAACAACATAAGTTTATTTCAAAGGTGAAAAAAAGCCATGTGAGCTTGTCAAGTAAGAGCTCATTACATGTTAAAGAAATGTTTCATTTCTTTATAGTAATTAAAATGCCCTCACTGCTGTAGTTTCCCCATATTTCAAATAGAATTCCTTTTCTGGATTCCATTGCAAGATCCTCTGAGGACCTTTCATTTAAAAAATACTGCAGTAGATATGGATTATTTTAATGGTGTCATAGATTTGAGTAAAATAGAATTATCTAGTAAAACTTATGAGTTTTCAGAAAGTGCTAATATTAATTGGACTTTGAAAGTGGAAATATTTTTTCCAGACGTTCTCTAGTGGTTTACCTAGAATTTTAATTCCATTAAGATGTACTATTTTATTATCTGTTTTTTTAACTACTTCATTGAAGCACAAGTGAAAATCCCAAAGCATCCTGAAGGTTCAGTCTACAAGAAGCTCAGCAGTCTTGGGAAGAGGTGTTTGGCGGTTGAAGGAATTATCTGAAATAAAAAGGGAAGCTAAATACATCTGAAATCTGAAATTTTAATTTCAAATAAAATGTAAATTGGGGGGGTAAAGGAGGGGGAGAGAGTGTCACTGTAAATCAGAATCTAAAAATGCAGTGTTCATATTTCCAGCAAAATGGCATTTAAAAATACAAGTCAAATTGAAACCTTTTCCTTTGATATAGTCAGTTATATTCTGATGATGATGTAGACGATCTTTGCTTCAACACCAAAGTGATATTAAGTCCCCAAAATATTCCATTCCAAATTTATCTTTTCATTTCTCTGAACAGCTCTTCTGTAATGTTGTCACAGTCTACAAAAACAATATTTACACAAAGTAATGCTCTACTGGTTACATGAGCATTCAGAAAAAAATGTATTACCTATCACATCTTCATTTGTAGGTCTTGTAATTTACTAGTAATATTTGTTCTTCAATTTGTTTCTTAAAAAGGCTGCTGTTAATAACACTGTCCCTGCTAATTTTTAGAGCTGTTATATATATGGAAGTAATTTAAAATATTCACTGGTACAGGAAATTTATGTATTTCTATATTTGATGCATGAAGTGCAGATATATTTCAGTACTGCCTATATTTCTGTTACATTTAAATAACGGTCACTGTCCCAAATCATAAAGTCTCTTTTAAGGTTTTCCACAAGAAAATTTTCTGTCCAGAGACAAAAAGAAATAAAAGCAATTCCTAACACATAATTATGTTAAATACTCATAGGAAAATTAGTCAATATTCCCTGCCCTGCCAAATTTAGTAAGAGTTATATTTGTCAAATGGTATTTAACTATGACAGTAGTCTCTCATTCTTTTACATATGTTTTATCTGAGTTGAGGCTTTGATCAACGATCAGATGCTGATTAGTCTCTTAATTCTGTAAATAACCAGGTAACTGTGACAAGATACATTTTAACAATAGTCAAGGTTTCTAAATGTTCTAATATTATTGGAATGCTCTTGTTAATAACTGAAGGTGAGCCAGTATTCACTTACGATGAAAGAAAATGAGAAGTGCACAAAAAACAGTTAAAATGCCAATCTTTATCTGCAATCATAAAAATGATCTGCATTTTTATGGTACCATTATGAAATAGTCACTTAATAATTAATAGTTAATTTTAATGAAGAATTTGTTTAAATAGATTACTGATGGTCTCCTAAAGAAAACAGTAATTTAAACAAAAGAGTTTGTTAATTAAGTTGATTAGTCTCAATAAAGTCAACAGAGATATTTTAATTATATTTTCACTTACTCTGTTCAGTCAACATGACAAATCTGTTAGTTTAAAACTAGTTGTTTTCATGAAGTGAATAGACATATCCCTGATGATGGAAATCTGCTTTTAGACCATAATGAAACACAACACCAATGTAGGTTTATAGAGTGATACATGTGCTGACAAGTATTAGTTGTGCTTTTTACCTGTCAATATTGCTACCCTTGGAAATTCTAAGGTTTATGAATGATGCCCATGAGCTATGTATTATGGAAACATGAATTTCAATAAAATTTGTAAAATCAACATTTCCAGGTTATATAGTGGGGGCTGGAAAATTCCTGATCTCATTAAGTCAGAGGTAACATTCCTCCCTATTTTCTTCTCTTGAGCCCAATGCTCCATTTTAAAATTTCCACTAACATCAGTTGAAAGTTGTCTGTGTTGTTCTTTGAAATATTTTGTATCTTTCAACATGGCTGACACTTTTTAAAGATTAAAATACTTGCAAAATACAATCATAAGGAGAATTATTACCACTAAAGGGGAAATAAGTTTATATCATTGTTTAGGTATTTTAATTGAGAAAATTAAAATCGGAGAAAATTATGACAGATAAGCATAGATGTTTGTACAAAATTTGGCTAAGCTACTGAAGATTTATTTCCATATATGTACAATGCTGCTTATCACTCACTTCCTAAAATAAAGCACTTCATGCATGTAACATCTGAATTCTTCAGAGGCTTAAACAGATTTTAAATAAGGATTCAGTACAAATTATCATTTGTGATCTCATGCACTAAGAACAAAGGGTAAAAATGCAAAATTCCTTAATTACTAACTAAATGTCTACTTTAAAGGTCTCATGGAGAAAGTGAGCTCCAAACAGCTGTTTTACATTTTTAATGTATTTGTCTGGAACGAATTGCCTGTCTTTATTCAGTCTGTACAATACACATGAATTACAACAACATTGTCAAGATGTATTGGAGGAGGACAAATCAAAACGTAGGGAACAGATATATCCCAAATATGGTTATAATTATTCCATAAATTACTAGAAGGCATGTCAACAGCACTATGAATAGTATTGACTTTCATTCCTGAGTTACAAAATATAGTACATTTTCTGAATTATTTATTTGGAAGAACAAAGTATCAGTTTCCAAACAAAATGTAAGGAAACTGTTTGAAGCACTGTCTTGAGTTTGTGTGGCCAGATTCTGGTAGCAGGAGGCTGCAGGGGTGGTTTCTATGAGACGCTGCTAAAAGCTTTCCCCATGGCCTAAAGAGTCAATGCCACTCAGCTCCAGCACAGACCCACTGCTGGCCAAAGCCAAATCCACCACTGATGGTGACAGCACCTCAGGGAGCACCAGAGTTAAGAATAAGAGCAAAAAACTGTCCATTTGCAGTCAGAGGGAGATATGAGATGAAAATATGTGAGAGCAACAGCTCTGCAGACACCAAGGTCAGTGCAGAAAAAAGGGGAGGAGGTGCTCCAGGCACTGGACTGAGAATCTCCTGTAGCCCCTGGTGCAGCCCACGGTGAGGCAACCGTGTCCCTGCAGCCCATCACAGGGAGGAGGATCACAGGGATGCAGAGATCCACATGCAGCCCATGGAGGATCCTGTGCTGGAGCAGGTGGATGACCAAAGGAGGCTGTGGTCCCCCAGGAAGTCCACACTGGAGCAGGTTCACTGGCAGGACTTGACACCCTGTGAAGAATGCGCACTGGAGGACTCTCCCCCACGGGAGGGGTCCACCTTAGAACAGAGGAAGAGTGTGAGGAGTCCTCCCCCTGAGGAGGAAGGAGGGGCAGACACAGCATGTGATGAACAGACTGTAGCCCCCATTCCCTGTTCCCCCTGAGCCCCTGCAGGGAAGGAGATAATGAAAATCATGAGTGAAGTCAAGCCTGCAAATAAGGGAGGGATGGCAGGAAGGTGTTTTAAGATTTGGGTTTATTTCTTGTTTTCCTACTCTGATTTGATAGCTAATAAATTAACCTAATTTCTTCAAGTTGAGTCTGTTTTGCCTGTGACAGTAACTGAACAGTGATCTCTCCCTGCTCATTTCACAATCCATGAGCCTTTTGTTCTATTTTCTTTCCTTTGTCTGCCTGAGGAGGAGAGGGATAGAGCAGCTTTGGTGGGAACCTGGCACCCAGCCAAGGTCAATGCACCACAAATACAAATATCATAAGTACATATATCCAACTAGTTGCATCTCAATCTTTCTACATTTTTAATCAACTAATTATGGGACACACTGAGACTGTTTGTATGGAACAAATATACTTTGTGGATTACTGAACTCCATAAAGCTATTGAAATCTGGCATTTTGAAATAAAGGTCAAAACCTGTAAGTTTCAGATGGAATAATAGTCTGTAACTTGAAATCCCCAACTGTAGAAGATAGAACACCACTGCCAGTGTTCAAACATTGAGATTTTACATTTTAAAAGAATAACAATCTGGGAGAAAAATAGAAGAGTGGTAGCTAAAAGACTCAATACATTACATTTTACATATAATCATTTTTATGCCTTTTTGTTTAGTCACAAAATAAAAACTTAATCTGGCAAGTCTTTCTTACCCTTTTAGGCTCTCTGCTGATGAAAAAAACCCTATCTTTTTGCATAGTAAAAGTCCATATGTTTACTTGGGGACAAAAAAAACAGTGGGAATAGTGTTGTTGGAACAGTTTTGGGATCACATAAAAATAATGTAGACCTAATAATTACCACAGGTTATGCAGTCTTAATATTGGAAAGCAGAGGCATAGGAGTTACAGAAGTAAGGCAAACTACATTGACTCCACAGTTTCTGGTAGTGAAAGTATGAAGATCCATGGCTGAATTTTTCTTCAGTAGCTCATATTTTAAGCAGTAAAGAGTAATTTTTGAAGAGTAATTTCCTTCAAGTTAAACCTAACCAAGTTCAAGTTAAATTAAACCTTTTGACTATGTTTTCACAATGTTTGGGATAGTGGTTTTCAGTCATGAAACTGCAAAACATGAGGAGATTTGAGTTTAAGGAGCCCTTTGAAAGTGAACACAGGTATGACAATTTATCTCGCCATTTTCAGAGCCTCACACTCTTCAGAAAATGGAATCACTAGAAAAGAAAAAAAATCCAATCATACTATTAATATTTATTACTTAAACTGGGGAAGAGAATTCTCCTTAGAAATGATAAACAGCCACTAGTACAATAATTTATTCTTATGTTAGCATCTGTGCTGAAAACTCCTTCATACAGAACTGCCAAATTCATTCAGTTTTTCAATCTGATAAAATTATTGCTGGTTCATTTTTTGTGATGTTCCATTTGCACAAAATATCCAGAAAACTGCTTTTATTGGCCAGCTGACAATTTTCTCCCCCTCAGTCCACAGACTGGACTGCTCTCATGTGACATTTCAACATTGGAGATTCCCTAGAAATCTTCATGGAAAAAGAAGTGTGGCAATAATTTTTAATTGGAAAAAGTTATTTTTTTTTAAATATCATACAACTTGTCTTTATATATATAGAAATATATATGCATTCCTTCATACAGTAGCCTGAGAGACCAAACCAAGATCAGGTTTCTTCTTTATTGCATGATGTATACATACCAAGAGATTTTCAGTCCCTGTTCAGACAAGCTTTCAATTTGAATAAGCAAGGAAGACAAATAGAGAAAAAAATAAATATTAATATCTCTAGTTCAAGTTGGAGAACTGTGCTAGAGAAAAAGCAATTGACTTCCAGGGACTGAAAGAGCGAGCAGAGCCAGGATTCAAGAGTAGATTTTCTGCAATACAGCAGCATCTAAATTTGAACATTTTCTTTCTTCTGTGCCATGTAGAATTTCACATATGATACTTTTTAAACCAAATCTGGTTTTCAGTCCTCACTACAGCAACCACAGTTTTGCTTGTTCAGACCAGAATAACCATCCTCCATTTATTCTGGAACCTGAAACTCTTGTTCCACCCTCTTCCCCACAGAAGAAATGCCAGAGGAAAAGAATGTTTTAATAACGTATGGATAACCACAAAAGCAAAGCTAGAGTAATTTTATGTGAAACTTGATCTTATGAAAGAAAATCTGTATATTTTAGCTAGCTTATTCACTCTTTTAAAAAGTATAACTACAGCATTACAGTAAGTAAATAAGAGAATACCTTCCTATTTTTCAGAATCAGAGATAGAATATTAGGCGCCTTACAAAATTCTTCAATTACAAGTAGGCTGTTTTCTTTCAGTAAATCACTAAATGTAACCAGATGCCCCATCACACACTCCTTGCTACCTTTAAGGTAGAGTTTCAGGTGCCTTGCCTGACTGCTCACAGAAGCAGCGTGGTATCAAGCATGAATGGAATGGGCAGCTCAACAGGGAGGCTCCATGGGACTTTGTACATTTCCAGGCAAAGAAAATCTAGGGGGAAAGTGTTGGGGTTTGTGACTTTGGATTAAGGCATTCATGCCTGAGCCTAATCTCAGGCATCTCAACTTTTTCTTGGCTTGTAAGCATGAGAAATACTTCTTAGGATCACCTTATGGGTGCATGGAAAGAATCCTCCATGTAAAGTTTACAGAATTGGTCTTAAAAACAGATAATCAGAGGAACAGCACTGCATACATCTCAGTAACCTTGGATTAATCCTGACGTGAAAAACTGAAAATGAACAATTTTTTCTTGAATTTGCTAGGACAAATTCACTTGGGATAGGATGTGTTTGCAGTTGATGTTATTGGGCTGCTCAGTGAGCACCAATCAGCTGAAAAATACCAGTGGTCTCTATCACGTAGAAGATTAAAAATACATCTTGGTATTTTCAGTGTAGTATGCTCCTGCATAATAGGTAATGTAGATTGTCATACATCATATAAATGATGTATAGACTGTGAGCGGGCCCCTTCCTCAATGGCAAATTTGCATCTAAAAATTCAGCAAATGTTGTGTAAGGAAGTTTTACAGTAGGCCTTTTGCTGCTGAGCTGTGATGCTCTAATTTACCTCCCTAAAATATCATTAAAACTGGACTGGCATAAGTGATGTTTTATTCCCACAATGCTTATTAATAGAAAACATTGTTATATGCGCTGAAAAACTGCTTGTAATGCACTCCTTGAACAAGTTACCTTGCTTGTTTATAAATAGCCAATTTAGATCCTTAAAATCAAATACAGGCAACTTCTCCTTTTTTTAAAAAGTCTTATTTTTGATGCATGCAAATGCCTGGCCTTTATGATGGCAGGGTAAATGCTATGAATGCAGAATATTAATCTTTTACAAACACTTTCAGTAATTATGCATAATGATTTGCTTTCGTTTTTCGTAAGTTGTAGCAGGATGAATGCAGTAAATTATAAGGTTATTTTAATCGTCTTTTAAATGCAAATTGAGTAGAGAAACCGAGTCAGCTGTAAAGGCAGTTATCAGAAATTATACTCTCCTGTTAAAAATATGTGTTAGATTCTTTCATTTCCCCAAGTAACTCCCTTACGGGTTTTCCTCCTTATAATTGTTGAATGTAACCCAAAAGGCACCTATTTGAAGTGATTGATCTAAAAAGCTCACTGTCCACAAACCTTCATTATGAATTGTGCACACACTTATAATCCACCTTGTAACCTTTACTTCCTGCCCCTGTTATAGCCTCAGGCTCTAAAAAGAGTCATTTGCCATGCAAATCCTTACATTTTTGAAATTAGGTTTCCAGTAACTTATCATAATTTGCTGATGGGGTTTCCTGTCCACAAACTTCACAAGGGCCATATAAAACCCAGTGTAGTTATGCAGTCAATGTGCAGTCATGACAATGAACTTCCATAGCTGTTAATTCTTCTAGAAGAACATCCAAAATCATCTGTGTCTGTGTTTAATTAATTTTAAATGGTTACTTAAAATTAACTTTCTTAACTTCATAAACTCATATATTTAAAAGAATACTTTTAAAAAATCTGGAAATTAGAGAATTAAAACATCTATTTCTGTTAGTTATTTCTATATCTTAGTACAAGATCTACAAGGCATAGTAGGAAAGCACTACACTCACTTTTGATTTTTCAAGAATTTACAAAGAAATAGCAGATCCAGACATTATAGGTATGTGTCACTTCCATGTGCCCTCTGCAATCCAGCCAAATAGTTTCCAGTGCATGTATTACATGTTGCCATGCTGGGAGCCTGATTCTACTAATGTTTAAATATCTCCTTAACACAGCTAGTCTCAGGAACTTCAGTGGACTACTCACATATTTTGAATTGAAAAGGGTACAGAACTGGGAATAGAATGGGATTCAGACTTCATCTTCCTTTAAACTTTGAAATATCACTGGGTGGGCAAATACATGCCAACTAAACTGTATTGTGTCATATGCTCAGTATTGATATTATATTTTCATTAAATTTTATAGGCTATAATGAACGTGATGAACTGTATATATGAATAGAAATGAAAGTTTTACTCCTTAATTATAGAGGGAAATTCTTTCTTACAAAAGGAAAAAGGTGGTATCAAATACTAATTTTCTTTATTTCTTTAAGGTCTATGTGATCTCTACTTGAATGGCTGGCATATAGAAAATGCATGTCTCAAAAGAATAGAATTGTCTAAGTATGGGCATAAGTTTATCTGAGATATATCAGAGACTAACTGAGAACAAAAACAGAAAGATGATTGAAGAAACCAAGTACTGAAAACTGATATTAAAAATTTTAACCTCATAGTTCTAACTAGCATGTTTGCAAGTCTTGGTTTCTAGCATGTTTGCAAGTCTTGGTTTCTTGTGTGATACACATAGAATGTTTAAACTTATTATTTACTAACAGTTTAAGAAGAGTATATAAGTCAAATGTGCGTAAGTTCAACTTAGACATATAGATATATATGTATATACTTTTGCTGTTATGATGCCAAAAAAACAATATCTGATGTGGTTACCACATTACATTCACACTTCCAAGGACCAGGCTCTGCTGCAAAATACAACACATACCTTTTTATGGTGGAAAAATAAAATATTGTAATTTTAATAACTGTGTTATCGGTCATTAATTGGCTTCTGTTATATTATACTTAAATAGCCAATATAAGACAATATGTAAAATGGCACTGGCAATGCAAGTATTGGTGTGAATGGGGCATCTTGCAGAGCTGGGGCCTGAATCAGCAGAATTAAGAATCACAGAATCATCAAAGTAGGAAAAGACTTTCAACACCCTCAAGTACAACCTTTGGCCAAACATGGCCATGCCAAGCAAACCACAGCACTGAGAGCTATGTCCAGTCATTTCTCAGACACTTCCAGGGATGGTGACTTCATTACTTCCCTAGGCAGCCCTTTCCAATGCTTAACAACCTTTCCATGAAGAAATTCTTCCTAATGTCCAACCTGAACCTCAAGTGCTGCTTGAGGCCACATCTTCTTATCTTGTCACTAGATGACTGGAGAAGAGACCAGCCCCCACCTTGCTACAATTCCTTTCAGGTGATTGCAGAGAGTGATAAGGTCTCCCCAAGCCTCCTTTTCTCCAGGTTAAACATCCCCAGCTCCCTCAGCTACTATTCATAGGACTTACTCCAGATCCTTCACAAATTTGGTTGCCCTTCCCTGGACACACTCCAGCATCTCAATGTCTTTCTTTGCTCCAAGCATCCACAGATTTGTCTGCTAACTTCAGGAGAGAATATGTTGCTCTTCCTGAAGAACTGGCACAGCTCAAATAGAGAAATATAATACATCTGGACCATATTTGGTTATTGGTCTGTGCTGAAGCATCATATGATATGTGGTATAGCTGGTGGTTGTTTTCACAGCCATAAAGGAGCAGCAAAGGAGAAAACCCACCACCACTTCTGCAGCAAGAGCCTCGACCAGACACAAAGAAAGGATTTCCCAGACTGAAGTTGATTTTTCACATCAGTGCACCTGAGAATTGCCCTCTGCCAGCACTGCATCAACCCCATTCTCCTTTTTAAGAAGTCTGTGGTGTTATAAACTGATGTTTTATTTCTCTTCTATTTTTGTTATTGTCTAAAAGTTGCAGATGCATGTAGGTTCTGCTACCTGCAAGTAGCAGAAGGCTGAGCAGACTGTGCTGTTCATTTATCTTGCAATGCAAGGAAGGTAAAGGAAAGCAATCCATTATGCACAAACAATTCAAAATATTTCCAAGTTGCCCTTGGCAAGCAGGTGCAAGAAGGTGTGTACTTATCCCAAAGACAGCTTATATGCATGTAGTCTTTTCCCCGAACAAGCTAGAGAGTCAATTTATATTCTGAATTCCCTTTTCACAGGTTTCTAGGCTTTTGAACTCACAAAGGCAAATTTAAATTGCCTATCTGTAGTACAACCATTATCTTTATTACTTTTCATGATGTTGGACTGTGTTTTTGTATCTGAATCTCAACACAGCAACATTTAGTTCAATATGTGTAGGTCTCCAGGCATCAGTTTAGGAAATTATTTATGTGATTACATGCATGGCATATTACTCCTTAAATTTGCAATTAGTCCATTGAGAAGGTCTTCAGATTTTGTTTGGTTTTTTTGGGGGGGTTTGGTTTGGTTTTGGGGGTTTGATTATTACTTTTTATTTTGCTTTGTTAGATTTTTTGTCATTTTTTCAGGTCAACTGTGAATTCCCTTTTAAAATCCTAGTTCCTTATCAGCTTTACCATAAATGATGATTTACCTGATGATGACATTTTATATATATTCTCAGAAGAAAAATATATTAATTGTAAGAAATTAAATGGTACTAATTTTTACAGCTTTCAATTGTGGGTGAAAACAGATCAGAAAGCAAGTGTAGCAGCAGATGTCACACAATGTAAATACTCTGTTGGGTCATTTTATGGTTGGCTATTACAGAAAAATAGCTAGATAGCTGGAATGATTGCCAAAAAAAGATGTGATTTCCAAAATTGACTGTAATATCAGTTATTCACAGAAAAAAAAAAATGTAAGGGGTAGGCTGAAAGGGTACTGCATGAGTCACTTGTCTTAATTTTTGTAAGTAGTTTTAGTATCACACTTTAATCCTTCATATCAGGTTCTGAATACCAGTACTTTTCCTGCAATCATTGGTTTGTTGGGATAACTTCAGACTCACCATGAGCATGTTCTGTAAATTTTGCCTGTAATTCTTACGGGACACTGAAATTTCTTGAAATTTTATATAACTTGAGGTGATATTTCTACACCTATCTTGTGGGTGAAGTTAATTCTGTAGGTTGAAATATGGTATTAGAATAACATCCATACATCTGGAATTCTGGAATCTCTTTCTAGATAGGAATATATGTGATTTCTGTTAAATCAGACACTACAAGTAAACAGTTTTAATTTTTTTCTCTTATAATTGCATATTTATAATCCATGTGGCAATTTCCATATAATCAACTAGATAAGCATTTTAAAAAGAGCAGATGAGATAAACTATCAGCTGCTCTGTTTTTGATTTGACTAAACTGTGCCATATAAAAATGAAAGTAATCTTGTGAGCCATCTGCAGACATTTCCTTCTCCTCTGAGGTTTACAGAACTGCCAGGAGGTGTGATCTATATGCAGTTGGGGTGCAATGCCTCAGAGGCAGGTTCTCTACTCTTCTGTTGTGTATGTACAAAGAAATGTTTTCTTTCCAACATTTTTATGGCATCTTGTAAACTGTTCATCGTTCAGAGACAACGGTCTTCTCATAGAAATTGTCCCTATGGATTTGGGAAAGGGTGGTTCCGTATCCATAATAGGAAAAATGATGGTCAGCATGGCCAAGCAAAGTGCTGCCTGGAGGTAGTTTGGAAGGTGATTGCTTGGGAAGCTCTCTATGCTGAGTATATCACTTCTCACATGGTGGGAGGGCAAAGTGGGCCACAGCTTAGCTGCAACCATGTTTATTAGATCAGCTGCAGTGCCATAAAAAAAGACCTGAATGTTTATCTACCTGCTGGAGAACTACAGGAAGGAGAAAAGGAAATAACCCTACATTTATAGTATTTAGTCATTCTTGGTCTGAGACAAAAGTAATGACAATTGTGGTGAACTCTAAAGCCAACAGAATAAAGCCTCATTATTTACAGTCAAATCTTTCATTATTTGAATATTTGCTAAGGTGAGATAAGTCTCAGGTAAACTTTATATTTTACAGTGCACTGTTTTTAATAGTCTGCATGTATTGCACAGTTAGGAATAAATGTATATAACTTAGTTGTACGTAAATAATGCATACCTTGATTTGAGAACTAAAAAATATAGTTGTGATTTTTTTTTTTTTTTTTTTGGTGGTGTGGGGGGGAAGAGTGAGCTCTTCCACATATTCTATGACCTCTACCAAAACCAAAGAAAAAATGGCATGCTCAAGAAAAGAATACTCTGTGCATATGAGTTAGTATTTAGCAAAACTTAACTTTCACCCTCCCATATCAAGTATAGACTGTATCTGTTTTTTTTTTCATCAACTTCAAGAGATTTTCCAAATACAGTACCATCATCCTGAGTGGATACAGTAACAGATTCTGAGCTTGTTATTATGACTTAGTAACATATTTGAAAAAATGGGATGTTGATTCAGGTCCATATGGCAACTGATTAAAAGAGAAAAGTTCCATAAAGTGTAATAAATGCTGTGAAGCTCAATTTGTCTGGATACTTGGCAATAGACATTCTTTAAATCAATAGTATAAAATACACTCTACAATTATGACACCAGTATCTGTAAATGGTTAACTGTCAATTGTCAATCCCAATGGCTTTGGTTTCCCATAAATCCACAGAAACCCAGATTTCCTGGTTTTCTTTTTGTCACCACTGTGCTAACACTAATTTAGGAAATGCAGTAACTCCATTAGTATCTTCTGGAATATTTTCTTAATTATCTTGTAACTCAGCATCTCTTGTTCAATTGTAGAGAATATAATTTCCATTGTAGAAGTGGCACATTAGATTGAATTGTCATGCTGTGAATAAATCATTCTGCACACATATGGCATTTTCATGTAACAGCTGATACTAGTTCTTTTGTAAGAGCTGGGACTGGAATTTGTATTGAAACAGTGTTTCACTGTATTGAAGCAATGCATATTTATATATATATAAACACTTGCATAAGAAGTGGAGGTCACAGATTCCTGCTTAACAGGAGTACTACTATACACAAGAATAAAAATTGGCAGTAGACATCTACAGTAATTTTCTATGCAGGAAACAAGAATAATGTAATTCAGGTGGCTTGCTAGATAATGTCAAGCTTAAAACTTCTATAGCAGTTCAGGTAAATGCATTCTCTGGGTACTAAAGCTAAGAAATCAGCCTCCAATGTCATTTGACCATTCTCCAGATACAAGAAAATGTATCCATAATAAACAACTGATTCCATTCACAGTCAAAACAGTAACATCTGGTATTGTAACATCACATAAATATTGCTTAGGTAAAAATTAATTATGTGTTTTAATGCAACATCTTTCTGCAGTATTTGCAGGTTATCCAATCTGGTTTACAATACACTAAATATTTACACACCCACATATATACACATTTATACATGTTATATATGCAGAGCTTTTAGACATAGTTCCAATGGTTGTAGTTTGGAGGCAGTTCACCATTTCTCAATTCTCCTATTGTCAATCCAGTTAAGAGAAGCAACAGTTATGATCTCCTGTAGTGTCAGGTCCAACTCACAAAGTAAACAGTATCTGTAATCAATAGCAAATGTTTTCTTTCATAAGATGAACTTGACCTTTTTCTGCTGTGCTTCTAGACTTACATAAGACTTTAACTCCCTTAAAGTAGAAGTGTACTGCTCTGTTGTGGCACTTGGTTTCTGTGTTTGCTGGCATTCAGCTACAACATTTATTGCAGAAAAAAAATCTATTTCAGGAGTACAGATTCCTTTTCTTTTATCCTATCATGAAACACATAGAGTAACCCCCAGCTCTCTGCTCTGGTGGGTACTCTCCAGTGGGGCCTTCAATACATAATCAGCATAACAGGTTTTTTTTCTCCAGCAAAGGCAGTGCCCCTAACTGTCACTATATTATTCTCAATCATTTTCATGAGAACAACAGAAGGAACTTTCAAGACCAGGTTGGACAGGGCATTGAGAAACCTGTCTATTGGGAGATGTCCTATGGCAGAGTGGTTGGAATGAGATGATCTTTAAGGTTCCTTTGAATCCAAACCATTTTATGACTTCAGAGCACCTGGATTGTATAAGAATGATGCAAATAAATTAAATGACAGCATTACACTGTCATTTAACCATTGTAATAGAACAAAAAAGTTTACTCCAGGGGTCCACAGAAACACCAAAAGGAAGTCTAATTCTGACTGTAGCAGACAATATTAGAAACCAACCAAACCAACCAAAAAAATTCACAAAGTCAGATTAGCTTTAGGGGCTCATTGAACCTTTTTTCCCTACAATGTCCTTTTCTATCTAACACCACCATTGCAGCCAGAGGTCTCGTAACAGAAGTTCATGTTATGTATGTGAAGCAGCTACCTATGAAGAGATGGGAACTAATGCAGAATATTTCTTTCTCTATTCCAACAGCCAGTTATGGTAGCAATGACTGATAAATGTCCCTACACTTTATTTATTTTATTGTATTTTCAATACTGAAAACAATGAAGGTATTTCAAAGGCAGTTGTAAGGAAGTACTTAAACTACAGACTTAGGCTCTTAGCATGGGCGATGAGATGTGAATAAAACCTGCATTATTTGGAATACAAAGTCACTAAAGGTGAGGAAATGCAAAGGTTAAAAAAAACTGAAGTAGGCCAGAGACATAAAAAGATGAAAATGAAGTCAAAACCACAAAACATAGAGAAGTGATAGTAACAGCAAGCATTTTCTTTCCAAATGTTGCTGAGGTGACAAAGGCAGCATTCAGTAAATAACAAAGGAATTTGTACCTTTTTTGACAACTGGCTGATTGTAAAAATTTTTGCACAACCTCCCTGTCAAACATGAAACATTGCAACTGCAACAACATTTTTCTCAAGAACATTTCTGAGGCATACTTAAATCCTCTATTTAATGCTATATAGAATGGAATCAAAACTAAATTTAGAAGCAGCTGTTTTAACAGAATTTTGTTTTGCTCATATTTTTAATATTTTTATATAAGTGCGAGTGAATAATGAAATCTGGAAAGGTGCTATCTTCCATGCACCATTTCCCACTAAAATACGAGGAGGAAGTTCCAAAACACCAGAGTATGCAAGTGCTCGT
Organism: Lonchura striata; assembly: GCF_050655825.1. Classification (NCBI taxonomy): domain Eukaryota; kingdom Metazoa; phylum Chordata; class Aves; order Passeriformes; family Estrildidae; genus Lonchura; species Lonchura striata. The sequence continues at coordinate 114,295,177 of NC_140704.1, forward strand.
TTAGTGTTTGGGGAACGCTATGAGGTTCTTCTGTTTCCTTGAGGGGCTGAACGTCCTCAGGGCTGTCCTGGTCCTTTTCCTGATAAAACAGACTAAGCACTGCGGTAGTTGGTTTGACGTGATTCTTTCCCCCCCGCTAAACTGTGTATTTACGGAGAAATAAGGTTCAGTGTTACCAAAGTAGTAAGGCAGGGCGCAACACGGGTGGTGCTGAGAGGACAAAGGAGGGAGAGCAGGCACTGAATAGATGGATACAGAAAACCCTGAATAATTTCTAACTCGTTTCAATCCGAACAAAAAATACCTAATGTATTTCGATAAGATTGCTAATGCAGTTTATAATCTGGGTAAAGAGAAGAAACACGGGGGAAAAGAACCCGGCAGAACAATATCCTGCAACTCAGGAAGGTGTGCCAAGTCCCTTCGCTCCGCATTTCGTGGGCATCTTAATCCTGGGTCATCCAATTAAAGAAAGCCTCCTTCGGCGGTTTTACGAGCGCAGCACATCAATTCCCTTTGTTTACACACTGGAACAAGATGTTCTTTCCTGTTCCGACAAGAAGAGGAGCTGAAGCGCTAACGCGGGGTCCCTGCGCGCTGCCACCGGCCCGCCCGGGGCCGCCTTTGGCTCGGCGCTCCCGCAGCGGGTCCGGCCCAAGCCGGGAGGGCACGGGCGGGCACCGCCGGGCCGGGGGACCGCCCCAGCCGTAAGTAGGAGCCAGCGATCGGCTGGCACGCCGGGCGAGGGGCGGGCGGTGTGTCGGGCTGGCTTTACGGAACGCGGTGCGGCGCGAAGCGGGCGGACAGGGAGGAGAAGGGGCCGAGGGGGCCGCCCTCGCCACCACCTCCGACCGCCGCCCCCGCCCGGCAGCGCCCCCAGAGCGCGTCCCCGGGGAGGCGGCGCGGAGCATCACGGGAGTTGTAGTGCGGCGGCGCCGGCCGGCCGGCCGGCCCGCCATCCCGCTCCCCTCGCCGCCGCCCCCGGCCCGCGGCCCCGCTCTCGCGAGGCTTGGGGGGCGGGCGCGCGGCGGGGCGGGGGGCGCCGCCGCCGCCGCCGCCGCCGCCGTGGGGATGTTGGGCGCGGGCGCGGTTCCCCCGCGTGACGTCACAGCGCATTGTTGTGAGCGCGGCGGAGCATCCCTCAAGCTGTCACAGCTGTGCCGCCGCCGCGGGGAGCCTCTGCCCCCACCCTCCTCCTCCTCCTCCTTCTCCTCCTCCTCCGCCCCCGCCCCTCCCGCCCCGGGGGCTCCAGAGCTCGGTGTCACCGTATCATTGTCCGTGCGGAACCCCTCCGGGCCCCCCCCCCCCCACTCCCGGTCCGCCCTCCCCCCGTTCCCCCCTCCCGAACCACCTCAATGAGATGCAAACATGAAAGACAAGAGGAAGAAGAAGGACCGCACCTGGGCCGAGGCTGCCCGCCTGGTAGGTGCCGCGGTGGCAGCGGCAGCATTGTGTGTGTGTGTGTGTGTGTGTGTGTGTATGTATGTATGTGTGTGTGTGTGTATGTGTGAGAGAGTGTGTGTGTGTGTGTGTGCGTGTGCGTGCGCGGGGTGAGCGCGTCCCGCCGCCGCCAGCCCGGCGCGCTGCCCGCCCGCCGCTTTGTTGCCGGCGGTCGGGGCCACTGTGAGGCGGGACGGGAGGGGGAGAGACAGAGCGAGAGCGTGTGAGCGAGTCCGAGGGAAAGAGTGTGCGAGGGACTCCGGGAACGGGGCAGAGGGAGCCGGGGCTGTGTGCGAGGGAGCGGGCAGGAGCGCGGGAGTGCCCGTGCGGGAGCGCCGGGAGGGTGCGGGTGCGTGTGCCCGGCTGAGCCGGGCTCCCGGTCCGGGCAGCCGCGGCTCTGCCGCCCGTCCCCGCCTGCCTGGAGAAGAGAATACCTACGTCCCTTCTGCGGTGTGTGCGTGAGGAAATGCCTCTATTCTTTTCTTCTTTCTGCATGTGTATGTGTGCGTAAATACCCAGGGACCGTGTCTATCTCTGCAAAGTTCGTGCATCAGATATCCCGAGGAAATCCCTCCTTTTAATCTAGAGAAAAGTGAAATAGCCGGGATTTGCCTTTCCATTCCTTTAGTGGGGACAGGACAGGGTTGACGGGCGTTAGAGACAACTCTGATCTGAGATTTCGCTTCACCCTCTCAACTTCCACCACGGAGCTGGCAATGTCCGGGGCAATGTAACCCGCTTCTGGAAAGACTCCGTGGCTCTGGAGACTCGGTACATTCCCACTTCATTAAGAAACTGTCTCCCTTACCCTACTGTATCTGTTCTCATGATTCTGTATTACTGTTTCCTAAGTGTAACAGAGTACATTGTTTATGTTGTTTTCCCGTTTCGGAGTTCGTCTGGGTTCTCTCTATTCGAGGAATTTTGTAACAAATAGTTACGCACGGTACAGCACGTATGGTTGTACACGTCCGTATGCGTGTCTTCTGCAAAGTTGGGTCTGGTTCAGCTCCAGCCGAGTGCGTAGAAAGATGACAAAGCTGGAAAGATAGGCTGCTGGCTACATTGCTTTTTTTGTATCTACACGAACTATATTTTATTCATCTCTTTACAGACTGAATTGTTTAAGTAACATGCCATTACTAGTGTTGCATCTGTTTCTGGTAGTGTGTAATGCTATCCGATTACTATTATTTGTTGAGTGTATTTGTGAAGCGCTTTCCTTGTAAAAATGTTTTCACCTCATTATATGAATTCCTAGATAGGAAGTTCAGCCTCTCTTGCCTATGTAAATAATTATAAGGTATTAGACAGACACTACCTATAGATGTCTCTGTAAGCTGTATCGAGGTACTCTCGTAGGCTTGGGCAGTGCTAAATTCTGATGTGGCTGTACATCCCCCAACATTTTGTAATAATGCAGTGTTAGTGAAGATGCTCTGATATGGTGTCGCTACTGTACTCTCTTATTTCTTGTGATTGTAACAGAAGTTTTACTGCAGTAAAATATTCACCTTTGCCAAAGTAGTTTTGGCAGCAGATGTTGCTACGGTACTTGTTTCTCCATGCTCTAAGCTGACAAACGTGCATTCTAAAGTCCATAAAATTGCTGTCCTAACTTTATTCTTTCAAGCTGCTGCTACAGTTACCATTGTAAACTGTATTTTGTTTGATGAATGTGCATAAAGGAATTTATTGTGTATTGAGTAAAATTGCTGTTCCCATGTGGTCTAATACATGGAAAAGTTTAAAGCCTCTGGAGAACAAAGGCTGAGCCACTGCTGTGAAGAAGGGCTGAAAGTCTTATTTTCAAGATGTCCTATTGCTTCACATTTCCCCCCAGAAGATTAATGATTTGCTAAAATCAAGTAGCATGTAAGATGATACGCAGCTGTATATAAGTGGTGGAGATACACAAGGTCCACAGTGTGGTTTTATCCAGCCTCCTGGGGTTGCTAAGTTCTGCAGAGCTTGTCCCAAGTCTGTTATGTGAATGACACGTGCTGCTGTTCAGACCAGCTACAGTCTTGCAGTAGGCTTTGCTACCTGTATACACTCACATATGTTTGCAAATCACTACAGAAGATTGAAGCCAAAATTGCTGCTCCTTACGGTGTTTTATGTTAGGACCCTGATGGTTCATTATTACTGCAAAGTTTGATTAAATCAATTTCTTTCCACAGACAAGTAAACAATGAAGTGATTGATACCTACTCACAAAAAATGGCTCATGACTTACCTAGATCAATATGTTGTAAAATTGTGTACTGCTGAATTATTTTTAGGAAAAAGAGGGTGAATTAATGCATAGAGCAATTGTATGGATATTTACATTGTAGATTTTCTATAAAAGCCCTTACATTGCAACAATATTAAGCTTTCAAAGTGAAGTGCTAAAAAGTATGACATTATAAAGGTAATATTGCTGGCATTGCTTTATCATTCTGTTTTTCATGTCCATATATTACAGTGTGCACTTTAAATTATGTACTTGCATTCCAGTTTCCCAACTATTATAAGTTCACTCACTAGAGCTGCGGAATTTTAATTATGTTTTCTTTGTTTGTTGTGAGGTACCATACTTAATTTTTTGTACACCTTTCAAATGTTGCCTAAGCAGATTTTCATTTTATGTTTCGATTGTACATACACAACTATTATTAGCAGCACCCAGTAGCTTCACAAATGCAAATGTTTCTATACTTGCAACATGCCTATGAGGTTAAGTATTTTGACCTCTGCTTTACCCATGCAGAGTTGAGACATGGAAAGATTAAGTACCTTACTCAAAACTGTTCAGGAAATCTGTGGGAGAGGTAGTTATGATACCAACAGCGTCTCTGTAGTAGTTCTGTTTCACAGTCATAAAATCATCTTCCTTCTGTGGCTACACTTTTGCCTCATGCATTCTCTGTTACTACTTCTCTCACAGTAGTTATGACAGAAATTGATATGGTCACGTCTCTGTATTCAATCTATATTGAAACTCATAATGTACCATATAATAGTTATGGATAAAAAGAAACACAAGAACTGGACTTGAGCCTGGAATTGTTTCACAGGTCTCTGTTTCCCATAGTCACAATAAAAAAAGCAGAAGTACTTCAGAAAAATATGGCTATCTTAAAACACACTGTAATGTGTAAGTGCTGAGGCTTCAGACTAAGTGTCAGCATTGTATTTATGCATTTTCAGTATTTGCTTAAGGAGTCTTTGAAAACCTCCCGCAATGCAGTGTTTTTTCAAGCTGTTCTCTTAATTTTTAATACATAAGTAGGAAAGGTCTCCCGTTCTATTAATCTCTGACTGTAAATGCCATGTATGTGATATAGACAATAAAGCAGGAGCCACTGGCATGCCCCACTATCAGAACTTGCATTTTATGGAAGAAGTCTCCTGCAGAGAGTAGAATCTTTCTGTCTGTGACACACTGCTTTTTTCCCTCGTGCAAGTCTGCTTATCTTAGGGCAAGGCATAGCCCAGCTTACAAGCATTCCTGAGAAATGAACGCATGTGCAGGATCAATGGAATGGTGGCATACCACTAACAGTTCATGTTACAGAACCCATTTTGTAGAACACACGTTTTTATGGACGAAATTGCAACTTGTCTTTACAACCTGCCAAAGGGCATGTCTTTGATGTAGACCCGATATGTCAACTCACTTTGTACTTTGCAATAGACTACAGCAGTGCTTATGTATGATCTGGGCATTATCTCCATGCCAGTCTTCTGCTTTTTGTGTCTGATAGACTAAGATAGAACGCTTAAAACAATGAGAACAAAAGAAAACCTTTCAAGGAAGGAGAAGAAACATCCTGGCTTTCCTTTGTCTCTTAGTGGATCCTCATTTGATGTAGCCGTATTGTTGTTTTCTGATCATACATGGAACTCATTAAAATTGTATAGAAAGGTTAAACACTTGAGTAGTTAAAGCAATTTGTAGTGATTCCTTTCAGATGAAAAATCTTCTGTTTAGCTTCACAAGGACTCTCAAGCTATTGCTGGAAGTCCTGAAATAGTGAATTCCACCTCTTAAAAATTTAATGTCGTAAAATTCTGCATAAAAACTATTGAAATGAAAAATACTGAGAACAAAACATGCTCAAGGATACTCTGCCACATAAGAACTTATGACAATTTTAAGTAGACTGCAGTGATCCAACTTTTATCGTTTGACTTCCAGACATGATCCATTGTTATTTGTAGGACTTTGAACCAAAGGCCTGAACAGAGTGAGTGGAGACTGGTCATTTTGGGAATGCAGAGCTCAAAAGCACAGACTATCTGCCTATGAACGGTGATAGTTTATGGTAACATTTTAAAAACACTTTTTTATTAATAGCTTGCCCTAATTATTGCTCTTTCCTGTAAGTGGTATTTTGAAATGTAGTTAAGTGTCTGCCACAAGCTGACAATAAAGTAGAAGAAAATCCCAAGAATGAGAACAGTAGTCCTTGTTTGGTTATTTGTGTACTGGAGCACCTCTCCAGTATTTTTGCTCTTTCTTCTCCAAATTTTGTTCTGAAAGAAAGGTTTTTTTGTGTTACTGAGGACTTACGTGCTTTCCAGTTCTATGGAGAGTTCTTGTGGTTCAGGTGACATGTGCATATTAGGTGAGTAATATTCATATCTTAATTCATGTGTTTCTTGCAGTAGTCTCCTGACAGGATCCAGCTCTTAACTAAGAGCTGTTTGTTTCCTCTTGAAAACTTTAATAAAAATATGCTAATTACTTAGGGAACCTGATGCTGGGAAAAAAGCACGAAAATCAGCCATTGGAATTGTTAGCTTGCATGCTGCTGTTTACTGTGGCTGGCTGTCCAAAAGCTGATTGTTACTTCATCTGGTATGCTGAGATAGTGTAGTTGAAACAGATCATGTTGTGGTATGGAAGTATTTTTGTATTGCATCTTCATATTTGAAGACCACAAATGAAACAGAAAACTAGAAGAGTAACTTCTGCATAGCTAGACCATTGATGATAATCCCTTTGACTTTTATGTTGTCTTTGATTTTGTTACTATAAATAACATATAAAGGCTTTGTGCTAAAGGAGCTTCATGTATCTTTAAAAATGGAAAATTTGATATAACTTTGTTTTATGGTATTAAGGATTTCTTTGTTGTTGGCTTAACAGAGACGTGCTATTATTTCCATATTTGTTCTGAGTTAATTCTTTTTCAGACATGCAGAAACATTGTGTCTTGGGAACTTTTGATGGCCTTTCCCTTTGATCCACAATCAATGCTGCTTTGAAGAGCTATATTTTAGTTTGGTTGGCTCTAGGGCTTCCTCCAGTTTGTTTTATTCAAAGCAATTTTTGCAGTTGTTAGACAAGGTTGAACCTGCACTTATTTTTTTCCTTTTTTTTTTCCTACCTTCTGTGGTTTTGGTGTCAGTATTTTATTTTGTTAGTGTGAAATATCATTAATAAGTGTGGCTTTAGTATTTTTTTAAATTTAAAATAAATAACATCTACAATCAATGTCATCTATTTCAGCTTACCTTTTGCATTTTTCTAGGGTACATTGAGAGAAGTTATATTCTAAGTCTTTATCTTGAGACAGTGCTTTAACCCTTGGCATTGGAGACCTTTAGGTTGGCAAGAACCTTACCCAGGAATGGGACCTGTTTTCAGTAATGTCACATTATTTCTGTCAAAGCAGGATAACATAGGAGAAAACCCTAACAGTAAACTAAATATGAGCATTCCTCTATAGTGTGAAGGTGTTCTCAGTGCCTTAAGGTATGATTTAATGTTCCCTGTTACAGTAAATATTTCCAGTGTCTTCTGGCTTACCTTTCTCTGTAGAAGAGCCAGCATTTTCCCGACATACTGGATGTTCTGTTGACATAACTGTTCTAGTTTTTCTTCTTCCACGAGACGTTTTGGTCAGTTGCATGTGCAACCACAGCGAAGTAGTTTCCAATAACCACACTCAAGACCCTACCACGCTTCACAGCTAAGAAGCTTTGGGCTTGCTAGCCCAGTTCACCAAGTCCCTGTATCCAAACCATGCCACTGCAGCCTCTTAGTCTGGACCAGGCAGCATACTGTTCTTAAGGTGGAAAACCAAACTTACTGTACTTCCTGCTGGAGCTTCTTTTGTTCTTTATACTGTGATCAGCAAATTACAGTTATGTGGAGAATCATGTGCTAAACTTGGCCTCTTGACTTTGGAGTAACATTTTTTTCTCTTTTTTTTTTTTTTTTTTTTTTTTGTTATTTTTTTTAATGATAGAAGCTTCAACAACAACGTTTTGCTGGGTGTCACGATGATGGTCTTGGTATTCTCTGTAAAGCGCAGTAACTAAATAGAGGCCTCCTTTTGTACTGTCAAAACCTGGGAGAAGATGTGATTAGTGGAAGTTATTTCATTATTGTTCCATGGGTTCCAGATGAAACTGAGCAAATTCTCCTTCTCAGGAACTTGCAGACTGAAGAAACCAGGTATCTTAGCCTTCACTCTGGGTCAGCTTCCTATATAAAGGCGGAGCAATAAGCAGAGCATCCTGATAGAGGCCATTTGCTCATCCTGTGAGTTTAGGTAGCAAATTCTTGTGCTGCTCAAGTGCAACAGATTGGTCATAAGTGGTTCATTTAATCACTTACCAACTTTAAATGACAATTACATCCCCAAAGAACTCCAAATTGTTGACATACTGGCCCTCTGAGGCTGCTCTCTTTTTGAGAAGTCCTGCCCAGATAGTCTTCTGTTGCTGGAGTTCCTGGCTTGGGAAGAGATGTATTTGCTGGGGATGTAAAATGGTAGAGAGGTGCCTACTTGCAGCTAATCTTGGTTTGAAAGGATGACCTACAACATTCTGAATGGTGATAGAGCTCTAACACAGACATCAAATGAGTGTCAAGAGACAGATAAACCATCTGGCAGTACATGCTGGAGCTTCTTTGATGTCAGTGCACTGCTTGTGGTTAGGGGTGGCACTTAGTCTTGAAGGAGTCTAGAGGAGCTCCATTAACTTTTGTTCAAGCAAGCTCTGGTGTTTCTGACATTGGAACAGGAACATCTGGGTGATGTGATGTTTTCATCCTTTGACGTAAGAGTTCAGCTCTCTATAATTTCTTGAGCTCAGCAGGATGAAATTTGTGGACCCTGGCATGTGACTTTCCTTAACATTGGAGGACCTTTTACTTGAGTTTTACTTGAGTTTTTTAACATATGGCATCCAGCTTTTGCATTGCAGTTTATGACTGATGTGGCCTCTTGTACCTCAGGTATCTAAGATTTGCTTTGTAGTGTAGCATTGAGTTTTGTTTCTGTCTGACAGCATTTGCCAGGATCAGCAGCCACAGTTCAGTCTGTTGCTCTAGAGTCATCAGACTCATTAGATGATTTGGGCAATAGTTCTGTGTAGAAGACATTCCAGTACACATCCTAGATTATTTATCAGGATTTTGGATCATCAGAAAATAATTTGTTTAGAAGGCACATATTACATGATATGTTTTGAAAATTACCCTCCTATATGTATAGGTTGGTCTGGACAAGCCTGTGATGAGAATCTCCTCACTGCTTGTAAGGGTCAGCTCTACAGATCATCCTGTGGGTGATAGTTGCATTGTATAGAACATAGCCTGATTTACAGATAACAACATTTCTTAAACCTCTACAACTTCAGAAATGTTGCTTGAGAGACAAGATCCTGAGCTACTAGGTTATTTGCTTTGGAGAACTCAAGGCTATTTTCTTTCTTTATTGTGATTTTGCTTTGATCTTATAGATAGAATTAGGAATTTAATTAATCAATCAGGGTTTATAATTGTTTTATCCTGGTTAACTTCCTGTGTAACTTGATGTCTAGAGAAGGAAGTGAGCCTTAGCCAAAGTATATATCAAACATTTGAAGGTCAAAGTTTGATTCCATTTCAACTGACCCTTAGCAGCCTGGAAAACCTGCCTGTGTAGTGGTTCACATATTTTGTGAGATGCCTTGTGAAATGTCTAGAGTCTAGTAAATCACAGTCAAATTCATGTCCCAAATGATTTGTTCCTATTTTTGTGACTTGAACCTTCCTTTTTATATAAGATGAGGCTTTACTACTATCATTGTGTTGCCAAAGTACTTAACTATTTTTCATTAAGTGATACTATCTGGTTTGATTATTTCTTTTTCTGTTCCATAAATTGAAACTGAATGTCTATTGATACCTATTTTTAGATAAATGGTAATTCTTTTTATGCCTGAAATTCCCAGTTATCCATCACCTGCTGGCACTGCTATATCAGCAAAGCATGTGACATTCCATGTCACTATGCCTGCCTGCCAATATTACCTAGCAAGGGTAAGAGGAAAAAATAGACCCTTATTTTCTATACCCTGCTGTCGTTCTTCTGGACCAAGATTCTGGCAGTTATCTCAAAATCATTACATTCTCTGATCATACTTGTTTCTTTAATCTCATTTGGAATTTCTGTAATTTAGAAATTCCAGCCTGTTAAGACCAGTGAGAACCTCTTTGGAACTTGGTGCTTCCGTTGAGAAAAGCATCTTAATTAAAGCATTACTTTGATAGAAGGTGGAGCTGGAAATGGTTTCAAGGTCACCGTGTATGTTCACACTTGAAAAGAAGTTATACAACTCCAGTTAGTTTTAGCTTTGTGAAATGAATAAAATTACTTACATTTATTACTGATAGGAACTATGAGTTGTCTGGTCTTTGCCAGAATCTGTTCTTTTAGTGAAAATTTACATTCTGCTTTAAAAAATGGGAGAATGAAGAAAATAAAATTATTAGGAAAAGTTTTCCGATGAGCATGATTTAGAATTTAGATGCATTGTGTATTTTCGAACAGTGACTAGACAGAAAACATAAATTTTCTATTACAGATGGAGAATTATTTATCCAGTTAATGGTTCTCATTCATATTTTGTGGGGTTTTTGAGGCATTTTGGGCTTAGTCTCTTGATTTTTTGAGAGTTTGATGCAGCAATGCTGCAGCAGGTTTGTTCATAGAGCAGTAGTGCTTAATGTATTCTAATTTATTCCATAAATTTGTTTCATTCATAACACAGATTTCTGAGACATTTTGCAACTACACAACTTCTGTTTTAAAAAATAAAATGTAGAATAATGTAGTAAGGCTCATTGTCTAGGTGTGGAATAAGCTCAGAATCCACTGTAGAAGAAATCTTCAAATAATGGACTATTAAAGAGATGTTATTGCCTTTTCATTACTGATTTCAGGATGACCTATGGCTGCATAGGTATGTACCTTCCTGAAGATGCCTTCCTGGGCAACAGCTAAAGTGTTTTTTGCTAGATATCTTAGGAGGAAATATTTGGTGGGAGGGAAGAATAAAGATTAAATGTGTTGATGCAGTCCCTTGAATTCCTGACTTGCAGTCCTAATCATATCTATATATATCTATATATATATATATGTATGTAGATTTTCAGGTATTGGGTTACAGGCCTATGAAACTGACTGGGAGAATCACAGAAATGAGGCTACATGCCTGGGACATTTGATCTATCCACAATAAGCATCAGCATCCTTTGTGTAGATAATTATCAATAGCAAGAAATGGATGCTGCTCCCGTTTCATCTTGCAGTCAGATTTTTCATGCTAAAATCCTGTTCCTCCAGTCAGTGTTCAGGGTTCAGCTGACTCGGTGTCAACTTCCCCTGTTGCTTTTGGAATGAGAGCTACCCATCTGAGTGGAATGTCAGGGATAACCAAGACTTTGTCTTGGACTGATGTCCCTGGTCTTTAGAAGAAGTCTGTTACTGAAATCTGTGGTTTTTGGACCTTGGGATTGGCTCCCAAGGAGCAAACACTGAAAGAAAATGGAAATACTGCTTGGAGCCATCTTGAATGCTGCAGTTATCTCTTATGAGGAAAGAGCTTCCCTGCTCTCTGTAATAACAGTGTTCTAATGACAGTGAGCCCCACTAAGTGGTTGTGATGTTAAAACATGCTCTGGCTTGGATTTGTAGAAGCACTTCAGAAGCAGACGGCCGTGCTTTACAAAGTAGACTTGCAGATTTTTATCAAGTCTGTCTGTGCAAGTTACTGCATGCCTTTGATACATGTGTCAGTGACTATTGTTGCATTTACTGAGTTCCTCTGCAGCATCTTCTCAATACCTGTGCTGCTGATCAGCCTGGCAGTCAATGTTTGATGTTCACTGCAATCATTGTGGGTTGTGCCTCCCATCCCAGCACCACCAACGCTTGAGGAGGGGGCTTCAGAGCTCTCCTATGGGTGTCTGGGGAGTTTTCTGTTGAAAGGGAGTATAAGTGTGGGAGAAGTGTGAACAAACAGTTGCATGACTGCCTGAAGGATACAGGATACGATACAAGAAAATAATAATGTGAGTGAGCAGAGTGAAAGTAACAATAAGGTGAGTGGGCATTAGAGTGAAAGGCCTTGATAATAAAGTAAGTGTCCAAGAAGTGATTTTAGGTGTTGTATTTCATGGACTCCAGAAATGTAGTCTTTAAGGTGGTCTGTGAACTACACAGTGAAAAATTCAATAAAAGATGGGGAGCTATAAAAAATTTGGAGTCATGGAGTCAAAACAGTTGATCAAAAATATTTTTTATGGATTTTGAAAATTAGATCAGAAAAGCATTGTCTTACTGACTTTTAATCTGTGTAATAAAATAAACCAACCAAAAAACAACCTAAGGTATCTTAGTAAAAATAAATCAAATAGTAGTAAAATAATTTTTTTCTTCAGGGACCTGTTCTGTTGGGTTTTTGGGGGTTTGTGTGTGGGTTTTTTTGTTTGTTTGTTCAAGGTTTTTTTGTAGATTAATATTTAATTAAATAATTGTTATTTTGCATAATAGAACAGTTCTGTCTCCAGCAGTTCATAGGGTTTACTACTTTGCTTGGAAATAGACTGTTTGACACATTATCAAACCTTTCTATTCCTATGAGAACAGGTTGTCTAGAGAAGTTATGAATGCCGAGTCCCTGAAAGTGTTCAGTGCCAGGTTGGATGGGGCTTTGAACAATGTCATCTAGTGAAAGGTGTCTCTGCCCAAGGCAGGGACAATGAAACCAGATGATCGCTAAAATCCCTGCCAACACAAACCATTCTACAGTTCTATAATTCTCAGAATCTGTAACACTTCCATTAAATAAAAAATAACATGAAAATAATATCTCTGTCATTGTGAGTCAATTTTAACTGTCCTTGATGAGGACAGACTCAGTTTCATCCTGTAATTTTCTTGTGCTAGTTCATTTTATTAGTGTCTGAGCTGTAGGAAAATGTTTCAAGCTATTTAAAGTAATGTTAAATAGAGTGAAATAATGCTCCTGTCTTCATTTTAAGCCAGATCTACAAAAGTGGCTGTTTGGATAAGTGAGGCTGGTATATATATGCATGGTGGCTGGGGAAAAGAAAGCTTCTGAAAGAGCTGCAAAGTGAATAAAAAGTTTAAGAAAATTTAAAAAACAATGCAGCTGCTCACTGTTATCTGCATTGTTGGAGCTGTTATGGCAAGAAGCTTCATGTGTGAGTTTAAATGTTGTTAAATGTTGAATATAATTTTTTAGAAAGATATGTGTGTGGAGGAAGAGGGAGAGGAACTGGGAATTCTGAGAATTAATGTTCTGGAAAAAAAATGAGGTTTTAAATGTTCCATCCATACATAATAATAGTTATGAAGCTTATTACTTTTAGCACTTACATATGTTTTCTGGGATTAGTAGGAGAGAATGAAACTGGGTTTATGTCTGTTAGCATGCCATGTGGTGAAAAGAGTGTATGCCTGGGTGATACTGATGTAATCCTGGGGAGAAAAATGACAATACTGCATTGGGGAGCAGTGGAGAAAATGGAGGTGTTCTTGTACCAATGAGTAGTAGAATAGCAAAGATAGTGAAGGAAGTAAAAAAATAAATCTGACTGACAATGAAAAAAATGAGGAAAAAGTCCCTGTTTCTCAATTCAGTGATAAAATCACATATAGCTTATTTATTTATACATTTTTTCTACTGTTTCACTTAATTGTATCACCAGCTAAAGTCCCCAAACTTCCATCTTTAAAATTTGGATTTTTCTCAGACTTTAAGAGTAAAAAGATTTCAATGAAACACAAGATTAAAAAAAAAATAGTCTGTCTTCTCTCCTTTATAAAATACAGTCCTTTGTCTTGGAAATAAAATGCTATGTTTACATGATGTTACATTCAGTTTATTTTTAGAACAAGTTGTACTATGGTCTATCTTGGCTAAAGGAGTGTTGTTGAAATTGTAAGTAATGCCCTTGAAATAAGTGAAGAAGAAAAGCAATTTGTCATCTAAAATATTTTCTCATTCATTTGGCAGTTAAGATCTCCTATTAGAATTTTCAGAATTGGTTTGAAATTTCCTTGCCCTTATTATTGTTACTAGAGCAACAAGAATTAAAAAAATACTTAGATTCTCCTACTGGAGACTCTTGGTCTGAGGCCATCTTGGGCACAGTGACCACGATATGATTGAGTTCTCAGTTTCTCAGTGAAGTAAGGAAGGGGTTCACCAAAACTATCTTGGACTTCTGGAGGGCAGACTTCAGCCTGTCCAAGACAGTGGTTCAGAGATTGTCTTGGGAAACAGCCCTTAAAAACCAAGGAGTCCAGGAAGGCTGGACATACTTTTAAGAAGGAAATCTTATAGGCACAGGAGCAGGCTATTCCTAGGTGCCAAAGGATGAGCCATCAAGGAAGAAGACTGGTCTGGCTGAACAGGGATCTTTCACTGGATCTTGGAAAGAAAGAAAGAGTTTATAAACTTGGGAAATAGGGGCAGACAACTCAAAATGAGTATAAGGATGTCATCAGGTCTTGTAGAAAGAAAACTGGATTGGTGAAAGCTCAGCTAGAACTCCATGTTGTCATCACTGTGAAAGATAATACAAAATGGTTTTATAAATACATTAAGAACAAAAAGAGGCCAAAGAAAATCTCCATCCTTTATTGGATGTGGAGGGAAAATGTAACCAAAGATGAGGAAAAGGCTGAGGTACTTGATACCTTCTTTGCCTCAATCTTCAGCAGAAAGACCTGATATCCTCAAGGCAGCTGCCTGCTGAGCTGGTAGGCAGGGACAGGGAGCAGAACAGAGCCCCTGTAATCCAGGAGGGAGCAGCCAGTGCCCTGCTGTAATCCAGGAGGGAGCAGCCAGTGTCGTGCTGTAATCCAGGAGGGAGCAGCCAGTGCCCTGCTGTGCCAGCTGACACTCACCAGTCTGTGGGGCCAGGTGGGATCCACACCAGGGTGCGGAGGGAGCTGGCAGAGGAGCCAGGCCACTCGCCAGCACTTGTCACCAGTCCTGGTCAACCAGGGGGGACCCAGAGAACTGGAGACTAGGCAGTGTGATGCCGATGCCCACCTGCAAGAAGGGTTGGAAGGAGGATCTGAGGAACTACAGGCCTGTCAGCCTGACCTCAGTGTCTGGGAAGGCACCATTTTGTAGCACATACAGGACAGCCAGGGGATCAGGCTGATATAGAACAGGCTTAGGAAAGTCACATCCTGCCTGACCCAGCTGATCACCTTTTTATGACCAGGTGACTGGTCTACTGGATGTGGGAAAGGTTGTGGATGTTGTCTGCCTGGATTTCATTAAGGCCTTCGATACTGGCTCTCACAGCATTCTTTTGTAGAAGCTGTCTGCTCATGGCTTTGATGGGTGCGCTCTTTGGGTTCAAAACTGGCTGGATGACTGAGCCGAGAGAGCAGTGGTGAATTGTGTTAAATCCAAATGTGTCTGGTCACCAGTGGTGTTCCCCCCAGGGCTTGGTCTGGGGCCAGTATTGGAGCCATCCAGTTTAATATATTCAAAAATTATATGGATGAGGGGATTGAGTCCATCCTCAGTGACTTTGCAGATGACAGAAAGTTGGGTGGGAGTGTTGACCTGCTGGAGGGCAGGAAAGCTCTGCATGGGGATCTGGACAGGCTGGATCAATGGGCTGAGGCCAGTGGTGTGAGGTTCAACAAGGCCAAATGCCAGGTTCTGCACCTGGGTCACAACAACCCCAGGCAGTGCCGCAGGCTGAGGGAAGGAGTGGCTGGAAAGTGACCCAATGGAAAAGGACCTGGGGGTGGTGGTTGACCATGGCTAAACATGAGCCAGCATGTGCTCAGGTGGCCAAAAATGCCAGTGGCATCCTGGCCTGTGTCAGAAAAATGTGGCCAGTGGGATCAGGGCAATGATTATCCCCTGGTACTCAGCATCAGTCAGGCCTCACCTTGAATCCTCTGTTCAGTTCTGGGCCCCTGAATCCGGGAAGGACATTGAGGTGATGGAGTGAATTCAGAGAAGGGCAACAGAGCTGAGGAAGGGTCTGGAGCACAAGTGATGAGGAGCAGCTGAGGAAGTTAGGGATGTTTATCTTGGAGAAAAGGAGGGTGGGAGGGGGGCTTATCATTCTCTATAACCACCTGAAAGGATGCTGTAGCCAGGTGGGGGGGATGGTCTCCCAGGAAACCAGCAACAGGACAAGAGGAAATGGCCTCTGGCTGTACCAGGGGACATTCAGGTTGGACAATGGAAGAAATTATTCACTGACATGTATTTAAGCATTGGAATGGACTGCCCAGGAAAATTGTGGAGTCACCATCCCTGGAAGTGTTCAGAAAATTGCTGGACATGGCAGTCAGTGCTGTGGTCTTGTTGACGAGGTGGTGTTTCGTCAGATGTTGTACTCGAGCATCTTGGAGGTCTTTTCCAACCTCAGTGATTCTGTGATTCTGATTGTTTCAAAGGTAGAGTATGAAGTCAGTAGTTAAACCAGAAACCCAAACTGAGGCACTGTAATTTTTCCCTACAGCTAAAATAGATTATTCTTCCATAGAGCTAAAATCTATTATTGTCAACTTCTAAAACATTAAATATAAAATCATGTGCGCAAGCCCCATAGACATTAAGTTTATTTGCCAGTAGCATGTCCTAGAACTGACAATTTTTAGTCCTACATTTGCTGAGGAGATGTGACTTTGGGAAAATTCAGATCTTCATGTGTACCTATATTGTTTCTCATAGAAAAAGCAAAAAAACCATGACAGAATATGCTGTCTAGTAGGCATGTTTTACTCTCTCTTTATTTGCTTTTCTTGGGTTATGGTTACCATCCTGTAAGGTAACAGTTCCTCTGTTCAGTGTATGGAGAGGTGTCTTGGGATAAAAAATGTGCAATGATATTAGGGACCCCTAAAAATAGAAGCTTGTCTTGAACTGGAAGCCCAGCTTTATGGGACATCTGTGCATTTATATTCCCTAGTAAAATTCTCTGTGATTCCCCTCTGTTGACCAATGACTTCACTGTGATTCTGGTGTTTGGTGATGGTAGTTGCATGATATGTGTGGGTGATGGCCATTTCACACTGTAACCTGGTCAGTCCAATCCAGCTTGACTTGGAGGAGTTCAGCCAGTCTTAGAGCTTGAAATAATTCCTTTAGGCAGTCAGGAGTTTGGGACCTTCACAATTGAAGATTATACTGAACAGTTGCAGGTTGTACCCCCATGGGGAAAGAAGCGTTCTGTATTTTGTTTCGGGATCTGATTGCAAACTGATGGTTTAACAATCAGCATTTTGTCTCTTCATGAACTCCAGCCTTGAATTCACTGTTCACTTTTCTCCTTTATAGACTGGAGGTCCTATTGAATTTGTTCACCTGTGCCAAGTGATTGCTCCTATTGGTTTTAATCTTTAAGGAAAATCAGCATCCAGCTGCTAGACAGTTGTACTGATGAGGACCCATTGATTTTTCTCTCCTATACGCTTACCATCAATAAGAAATGTCCTTAGATTTCACAATACTTTTTCCCTGCCATAATGTTGCCCTGTTACCTGACTGTCAAGACTGGTCTCAGTTGCTGTTCACATTGAATGTGGATGTGATTAACAGCCTGATAAAAATGTTTAAGTCAATATTTGAGAAGCCTAGGTAAAGATAACACTTTATCATGAGACCTTTTTAATAATGTGTTCTGTTTGATGTACACCAATGGTAAGGAGTTGATGTTTTTAACAAAAAAAAAATCCCTTTTTTATCAAGGGATTTTTTATTAAGCAGTATTCAGAAAAGGAGATATAAAAAAATGGAGGATGTTCATGTTCTGGTTTGGGGGAAAAATAATTCTTCCCTTTTTAACAGAACTTTTGCTTATCAGGTTGGTGTTTTTTGGTTTGGTTTGTTGTTTTGTTTTTTTTTCACTACAGTATTATTTGAAGTATTTTCTTCCATAATAAGAAGCAAGCAGCATGTAAACAAAACATTCTGTATGCATTTCTACAAAGTGATAAGCTTTTGAAAAATTATCACCTTCAGTTTAGATGGTCAGATTGTTTTACAAGGTCCCTGGGAAGAGGTGAGCACATAACTTCTCAAATATTGAGGAAAGCTGTTTATACATCTTGTACAAACCTGGATGCAGAGCCATTATATACTTTCACTAATCTGCCTGTGTTGTGACAAATCTTTCTTGGTAATAGTTGTTAAATAGTGAATTTTTTAAACCTTTAAATAGATGCTATCAAAAATCTATATAAACCAGCAATATGGACTTCAGTTTTACAATAAATTATGTGTTTAAGAGGACAAGTGTGGGTGGACTTAGGTAATGAGTTGGGGGAAGGGACCATGTGGAAACATTGCTAGGAAGGACTGAACAAATAAGTGACACAAAGTGGATATGAGTTACTGAGCTGCAAAATATTCTCCTATTTTTAAAAATCTTAGATGACTAATTGTCAACCATGCCATATGTAAGTAATGTGGGCTTCCAAATTTGTGGCAATTAAAACTGCTTAGCATCCCACTCCAGCCCTGTGTTATACTCTGTGTACAAGTCAGCACTGAAGACTAATCTCTTATGACATTAATCGTCTCATGAGGAGAGACGGAATAAATCACAGTAGCCCTTCCTCTCTTCACTCATGAAGATAAATGCCATAACACGATGGCTGATCTTCCTTATGACACTAAACATTATATATTTAAGAGAGATAGCAAAATCTCACTGACAGCTAACAAAAGAATTCTCTCTTTATGCATTCTTTGAGAAGGCTGCATTTCTTTAGTTCAAAAACATGACTTACCATATCTATTCTCAGAGCAATTTAAGTAGTAGATCTGGGTTGTGCCAGTGAACTGTATTCTGTACATAATGATGTCATGATTCAGACTAATAAAACCTTATGTGAAATAATTGTGCAGGCTTTGGAAGGGAAAAAAAGTGCATAACATGCAAGGACACTTTACTCTTTTCTATTGTCTGTTCGGACAAGAAATACTCTCTTGTTTAAAAAGAACAACACTCCTCCCTCCCCCCCAAAATCAAGACATTGGTTTTGGATCAAAATGTTTCATTTTGTGGAAATTTTGGTTTGCCTTTTTCATTTTGTAGAAATTTTGGTTTTCCATTTTCCCTCAGTACTTGAACAGGTGGACTCCGGGAACTTAAAGAACTGAGAGTGGATTTCTGTTGTGTCTGTGATTGCAAGGGATTTCTATTTTTTTTCAGCTTTATCACTTGCTGTACATCTCTCAGAATTTTAATTCTGTGTTTTCCATGCATTGTAGTCTTTCTTTCTGGGATACAATTATTAAGAAGCATTCTTAGTTATGTTCTCCATGTCCATTTGCTTATTGTTTTGAAGGGTGTATCATCCTGTGAGTGAGAAACAGTCCAGACAAATGAATTGTGAAATTTATTGACTTCCCTTCTGAGGTTAAGAGGAGCAGTGTGACTTATCCTGGTTGTTCACCAAAACAACAAAATATGCTGTAAATTTGCTGAGCTAGTTTCTTGCCATCTATCCCACATAATTAAAACGGAAGTATAATTTTTATGGTTTTATGTTTGCTGTCATTAGACATTCTATAAACATAACTATATTCATGGCGCATCAATGGAATCAATGTCAGTTGCGGCATTAAACTTCACCTTTTAGTGAGCAATTTTACCAGGATGAAATACTTTAAATAGTCAAAACTAATATGTAAGAATATTTATGTAGAATGCATAGTTTAAAATATTTTGTGTTCTATTTTCTGTTTTCTCCTGTTTTCTTTTTCGCCTTCTAGAAATCTTAGATCTGTATCTTTAGGACACTGTCTAACAAGATAAACTCTGATAGTAAACCAATGGCAAGAAAATCAGCACAACTGTCACTTCCTGTTAAATTTGGTTACATTCATGGAGTAGCCAGTAGGAATTTTATTTCTCACATTAAAAGTAACCCTTACACATTATACTTGCCTGAGGAAAATAAAGTGATGAAAGCTTCTGAAACAAAGATCTATTCATTCTGTTGATTTTTCTGTGAAGTTTTGCTCCTTGTAATTATTTTTTTTATCCTACTATGCTGAAACATAAGTTACGCAGCAAACCCTTCAGTGCCTCAGAAAAATAAAAATCTGTATCATCTTCCAATAGAGAAAATAGCATATATGGAAACAAATATGTTTAAGGTTAGGTGTTTATTAATTTTATAGGGGGTTTTATGTTCATTTATTAATGTTAAATGTATTCACACTGATAGCAGTTCTTTCCTCTGTTATCTGTAAAGTGAGGGAATCTAACAGAGTCTAGTATCCATTCAGCTCCCTTAGTTCCAGTCACCTAAGCAAGGTGTCTGTTTTTTGTGCCAAGTAGGTGCCAAAGGAGGATTTTTATCCCTGCCATAATTAGAGGCATTTCAGGAAAATGGCGTATGTGATCGCTGAATGAGTACAGATTTCATTAACACTTTTACACTTTTGGATGGCAGAGGTTTGTTGTTTGGTTTTTTTTTTTTTGTTTGTTTGTTTGTTTTTTTTTTTTTTTTTTTCTCCTTGTCTGTTCTCTAAAATAATGATTTGGAATTTTAAAAGTTTTGCTAAAAGTTTTCCAGTTGGGTCAGTGCTGGTGAAACTTCTACTGTAAACTAAGTAGACAGGAGAATGTGGTCCACAACCCAGAGGAGGTGTACATTACAATTTGACCTGTCAGCACCTAAGAGCTACACTGTGCTGCCAGCAAGGTACCAGTGCTGAGTATCTATGCAGGACTTGTGTGCCTTTGTGCAGGTTTGGGGGAAACCATGGCATGAGCTGCATCTGTATGAATGCACTCATGTTTGAGGGGGTAGAGGACATTGGAATATCCTGTAGTCTTGTACTGTGGTAAGGATTATGGAAGAAAGATATTTGGGTAGGGATGTGGGAAGGTGGGAGATATACAGGTTAGGGTTATTGCAACACCTCAGAAGATCAGAGTATCAGTTTGAGAGTAGGGAAAGGCTGGGCACAGTGAGAGGCAATGGAGTATTGCAATAGGAAGCAAGGAGAGGTATGGCTTGCATGGCTAAGCAGAACTGGCACTGAACGAGGCACTGTCAGAACTGAGCAGTCATTCTGGGAATCTGGATGCTCCATTGCTTGACTGAAATCATTATTAGTAATCCTGCTGCTAATAGTGGAACCGATACTGGGATAGCAAGTTTGACACCATGCTCACTGGGGCATCTTTGATCCTGATCTTAGAAATCTGATAGGATTCTGTGTGCTCCCTAGGTTCATCCTGCTAGTCACAGAGGTGTTTATGGATCTGTCCTGACAGAACCTGTAAGTGAAAGCTCCCGGTTGCTTGGATAGGCTGATTGCTGTAATAAAGAGAGAAATAGAAAGGTTTCCATTTTTTTTCAGTATGTTAGACCAGATCAATAAGTTATTATAATAAGTCAACTGTTCAGAGCTAAAAACTTTAACCTACATTTTCTGTTGTGATGTATGAGACCACTAGCAATAGCAGGATGGCATTGCTGTTAAAGCTTGTGCCTTTTAAAGGAATAGGCCAACTGTATGTTCATTTCAACTGAATTGCAATCCAATTTCTTTTGAATTCAAAATATCAAGAGTACAGTTTATCTGGAATTTCCAAAGCTGCCTTTATATCCATTTGAAATATGACATAAATAAATTTTGGAAGGAACAATAAAAGTTTCAGACATCTTGGAACAAGCCTCAGATGATCCGGTTAAAGCAATGGCATAAACAAATAAACTATTCAGCTTTTTTCTTGCTCTTTTCTTTCATTCAGGATTTTAGGAGATGATGATAATGTCCTTTGTATCTGGCAGGTTAGCAAAGCTAGACGGTTTCAGACCTACTTGCAAATTCTGTAGTCGAAATTCTCTTGCAAGAAACGCTTGCCCAGTCGTTCCCTGTAGTTCAAGCTAAAGAAGCAGCAAAATCCTTTTTGCTGAAAGAACTGGGGAAAATTACTTTATAAGTATTCTTTAAACTCTTTGAGTTCTGTTGGTCAGTAGCATTACCTCTGAATATAAAAAAAGTGTGGACTAGCAAGTATGGACAAAACTGATGTTAAAACTTAATATACTGCATCATGTTATGTTATTTTTTATGTGTTCCTTTGTTATTGATGGGATATCTTTATTTCTTTCCTTGCGTAATGTTTATTTTCTTGCTTATATGTAGTGTCAAGTGGATTATAAAGACACATTTATAGTGTGGAGCATACTGAGAGTGACATGTCTTACAAAATGCACCTCATTCTACTTAGATCTTATAATTTTTTTATTGTAATTTCAACTGCTTAAAGACGAAAGTCCTACCAGGAGAATTATTACTCCTGTTTCAAGTTCTTATAATATTTTAGTATGCAGAAACCACTCTTTACCTTTCTCTTGATCAGGATCAGCAAACACCTATTTGAGAACTTGTGTTATAATAGGTCATAACACACCTACCCTTAAAATCATCTCTCTTTTTCATGTATTGTGTACCATCCTTGCTGTTTTCACATCTTCATCCATCTCTATGCACTTTTTTTCTCCCCCCCTCTACCCTCCCCTCCTCTTCAAACCATTTACCCATCTTTCTTCACACAAAGGGCTTTGAACTTTTACCAAGCTGCTGATAATTCCCCAGTGACTGAAGCTGTTAATCAAAAATGAACACAAAAGATTTTAGTGGGGCATTTCCCACAATAGAAGTCAGTCCTCCTGTTAACCTCACATAAGCAGCTGTAGAAGACAATGCTGGATTTTTTCCAGGATGCTGTTATTTCTTGTACCCTGTTTGATATTCCATCTTTCAATTCATTAATTTAGTAATTAATTTATACTTTCTGCTTAGGAGAAAGAAAATTTTTGGAGGGTTTTGTTTGGTGGTTTTGTTTGCTTGTTTGGTTGGTTGGTTTTTTGTTCTTCTATTCACCCTGCTGTTTTTGGGCAGTAAAAATTGTCCATTGTGTAGTTCAGCCTGAGTTGTCTTTTAGCTGATGAGTAAGACCACTGGGAATAACTGTACTGTTCCTCTTCCTCCTCCTCCTTACTTTTTAAAAATAATGTTCTAAGGAGAATTGCTTCAGTTTCTGACTAGTGGCTCAGTCTATTACGATAAAATGATCCTGCTTTTTGTCAGCTACCTGACCTTCAGATCCCTGCCAGCAGAATCTAGAAGTGGAAGAAGCTCTGGCTGGTTTCAGACTGTTTAGTCACACATCAGCAGTGTTAAGCCCACTAGGCTGATCTGCCTGCTGCTTTTGGACCACAATGCAATATCAGAACACACTTGGTTCTTGTTTAGAAGAATTATTTTCTGTCAGTGTGATAACTGATAGCTGCAGGCAAAGCTTCCTGCTTTCTGCAGGAATGTTTATGGGTGGCAAGAGGACCAACTTTCTGGTTTGACTTTCTTCACTTTGTCCTTCTACTGTGTTCTTTTCAGTGTCTAAGATGCAAATGATTGAGCAGATCTGATTCAGGTAGTCACAAGCATCTGTATACATAAATTAAACTAATAATTCCATCCATTACAGAGAAGTCCTGATTTTTTAGGCAAGCTGAGCATTCAGGATTTCTCTCTTATGCAGAGCTGCAAGTCTTGACTCTGCACTAGAGTCTTCCTGCTAACAGTTCACTAGAAACTTTTTTCCCCTGTGTGGTAACTGATTTTTTTCAATTAGTCATCAACACAGAGATAATGATAGATACCGTGGTGAGAAAATGAATTTTTATTTCTTCTTGTCCACTTGTATATAAGTGACATGACTTTTCCAGTGAAACTGGGAATATATACATTTGTGGCACCTGTGTTGTTATTTAATATCTCCGAAGTTGTGAGTTGATACCTACAGATGACACAAATACTACAATTTGTCAGGCTGCTACTGTTTGTTGGGAGGTTTGATTTTCAACGTGCTTGGTATGATCTGAACCTTATTCTCCTTGAACTGTTAACCACGGCTTGAATGAGCACCAAGGATGTGTGCTGTGCAGTGACTACTCTGTTCTTGTTTTGTCCTGATGGGTATCACATTATTTGTCCCAGTTATTTACCGTCTGTCCCTTTTTAAGGCTATGGTTGAATGGCAGGAATAAATAGAGCATATCTGATCCCCTGTGATAGAGGTTGCAGTCAGTGCAAACCATTCTTCTGCTATTGTCCTTCTTAACAAAATGCATGGAAACAGTCATGTTCTTCACTACAGTACTTTGGCATGCTTTAATTTCAGCATTATTAGTCACTGCCCATATATGATACGAGTGTTGGTGGATGGAGTGGGAAGAAGAAAAATGATATTTAAAACAAATTACAGCTTCCTTGGCTGATGTGCATTACTATGTCTGACCAAGAAACCTATGACATAACTATTCCTTCTGCCTTTTAGTATATTGTTTTCTTTAAGGCGCAGTTAGTTATTCAGTTTGAATTTCTAATATTACTTTCCAAAGTCTTAGAAATACAAAAGGATATTAGCAGTGTTAGTGGTAAGATACAGAGGCAAGAGATACTAGTGTAATTAACAGTTCAATGTATTAATTAGCTCATAAAATCTTAAATAATGCTCTCATGCTGTTTCCCATAACTGAGGGAAGAAAATTATATTATCATTGAAAGGTTTTTACATGTAATTATTCTTATTTGCTTATTGTGATAAATGATTAGGCTAAAACTGGGGGTAGAGGAGGAGCAATGATGAGGATGGACAGCATGGTGGGAGGGGCAGAAAAAACCCATCCTTACTAAGGTTCTCTGCTAATTAATCTTTGTTATGATAAAGAAAACTTAATAATTTATATAATAACAGGACTTTCAACTTAAGCAGAGTTTAAATTGGAAAATTTATGCTTTTTGGTTAGGGTATGAACAGTTCTTTAAATAACAGGTCTTAAAAGGTTAGATGAACAGAACTAAATTCATGGGATATATGAACTGCAGCCCACACTACGTGTCCAGTGTAAAGCAAATCCACACAATGGGCAATTATTTACCCCAGCATTTTCAGCCTAACAGTCTGCATTTCAATTTGTCATTATCCCCTGAATGTGTTCACTTCATACTGTGATATTTGAAATCTGCCCTGTGGGTTTCATTAAACCTTCTGTAGTGGTGTTATGCATCCTACTTGTTGGTTTCATTGTTATTTGGTGAAGATGATCTTCCATATCCGTATGTCTAGCCATTATTTCCACAACCAGTTCAGTGCAGCTTCCTCAGCACAAACTGCTCTCCCTTCTCCCATTGTCCAGGATAGGGTGACTTCTGATGTTTGCTTAGCTTTACTGTTTCTTTCCAATTATTGTCAAACTCTCATGGTAATACTTGGCACTTTTACTGACTTTATAGAACAGGATGTGATGTCGTAGAGAAGGGGACAGGGCTACCCAAATTTTCTCAATTGCAGGGAGGAGCTGCCCAGGTGTGCTGAGGGGCCTGTACTCAGGAAGAGAAACAGGGAATCCTCCACAGTGAGTAACCCCGCTTTCAAGTGCACACAGTTTCCTTCATAGCCGTGTCCAGTACAGTGTAGTATCCTCTCTTGTCCTTTCCAGTTTGCCCTTTGGAATGTTCCCAGTTTGTTTCTCTTTTCTCTTTATTTTGGTGGATTGTCGTTTTACCTTGTACTTTGTCTTCTTTCTGAAGGTTAAAGTTTCCATTTTTCTCTTCACACCATTAATCTTTTCTCATCCTAGTCTTAATCTTTATATGCATTGTCATTTTTCCAATGTGTCATTTTTGTTCTGTCAGTAATACATCATATAATTTCTCTTCCCTTGTGTGCAATGGCCCTTTTCTCAGCTCTGTGCAGTTTCTTCGGTCCTTACTCGTTGCTATACATTTACTCTTTTCAGCCTTCTCTTCTTTTTTCTTTCAAATCACCTTTTGGTTTTCCTTTCCTGATGGGTCCCTTTTGAATCTTGCCTACTGATGTACACGAGATAAGCTCAGTTCAACTCCCTGACCTTTCTACTGCAACTGTCACCTATACCTTTTCCTTTGTGGAACTTAAGGATAAAGGATAAAAAGCTCATCTGTAACAAAGAATTGAAGGACTTGGTAAACTGCATTTTGGCTGTGAAAGAGAACAGGCCGGAAATCAGAACAGTAAAATGGCAGAAAAGGGCTGAGCTGGTGAAGCTGTAGTGGGTAGGCAGTCTTTGGCTTTAGGTGAGCTGATGAATTACAGCCCTGGCCAGCACCCTTCACAGTTTGACTTGTGTGCTATGATGTGATGGTGTCTCTAGTTCCTAGTGTGCAGGTATCCTCATAGTAGTAGCTGCTTTCACTATTGCCATTATTTGGTAGTAACTACTACAGAGAAGCTCAGGATGATTTGAATTAGACCAAACTGTACAGAAGGTAGAAATGCAACTTCTGGCTGAGATATATTGTCAAGATGCTCTGGGAAGCTTGATTACTGTGGCCTGTGCCACACTTTTTACTGCAGATTGAAGGGTTTTGTTTTCCAGGGCTATCAGTCTGGCATTTTGCAGGAGCAATAGAGTGGCTGTTTGTTTAACAGCATAAAACTGATGACTACAAAAAGGAAGTGGAAAATCAGAAAAATTCTTAGAAGATGGTTCTGTCTGTAAAGAGGACTGAGTTACTTTGGGCTCAATTGGAAAAGGCAAAGGAGTGGAAAACTGAGCTGAACTGGAAAAATATACTGCACTCTGTCATGTAGCATTTTGTGTGCTGTGACTGTTCTAACTAATTCATTTTTCGTTGTTTTTATAATTAAAAGGCATTTTAAAATTGAAACCTCACTGTGTCAATTCTTACAGTAGCTTCTGGTCTACAAATGGAAGGTTTTAGCCAATTTTTTTTTTTCTGAGATCATGGCAAAGCTAAGTCTAGAATAGTCAAATGACCTCAAAGATTTCTAAAGTAATAAAAATCAAAAAAAGTACTAGTGGGTATTTTTTTCCCCTCTTTGGCTCTTGTGTTTTATGTATTTCCCCTCATGCCTGAAAGAAAATCTGTTACTGTGTCATAAAACCAATTGCGTATTCCAAATCTTTTATTTGTAATCTGGTAAGAGTTTTCCCAGGCAGAGGTAGCAGATGATGTACAAAAACAGCAAGTAAATCTTTTTCTTGCTGAGGTTTCCTGGTTGTATCTGGCCTTCCAAAAGACAGAAGACTCCAGGCTCAACACTATCATTCCCTGCCTTTTACAAATGACTGTATAAAAACTGCATGATCACATAACCTTTCAGATTCACAGGACAGCTGTGTCTTGTCACTTACATTTATTATTTCTTTTTAGGCATTGGAAAAGTATCCCAACTCACCAATGACTGCAAAACAAATACTGGAAGTCATTCAGAAAGAAGGGTTAAAAGAAACAAGGTCAGTGTTTATATGTTCTGTATTTCTGTGAAAACAATCTAGGAATGGTGTATAATCTTTACAAAACTTCAAGTGCTGGCTTAATTAATTTCCAGTGTCAAAGTGGGAGACACAGTTTATGGGTTTTTATTGTTAGTTCAAGGCTTTTAAAAGGGTTAGTGCCTGTCTTAACTCTGTATGTTACCGAAGGAGTCTGTGGGCCAGCTCCAGTCCAGTGGCCTGTCTTTAGAAAGACACTGTCATTTTCTCAGAGAGCCCACTGCTATGTCTCATTTTTGCCTAAGGACTGAAACTCATGAGCTGGGTTACCTCTGCCACTGTGTGCATGGAAAAAGGGCAAGATGAAGCTTGGTGCACTTCTCTGTTGGGTTTATGGTCTGGCACTTAAATCAGTGTTAGGACTTGCTGGTGTTGCCTGTGGTAACAGAGACTGTGCTGATAAAGGACTAGGAATGGAAGGAGAGGAAGGTTTGGACACTGGGGCCCAGTCTGTGTCTGCAGAGCATGGATACTGTAATTGATACAGCACCTCAACTTGCTTGATAACAGCATACTTTGGGTATAGATTCAAGTGATAATAATTATCTTTTTAGAGGATAGATCTGTTACCCAGAGAGAATGGAAATCAGTCAGATGTCTTCCATTGCTGCCTGGTTCAGATGTACATGCAGCTTTTTATTCTCAAAAGTGACTATCTACTTGCTAGGTCCTTTAGTGACCTTCAAGTGGAAACTTGGGCAGAAAGTGAAAATAAGGAAAAACTGATTGGCTGGTGGAGGTGCCCTACAAGAAGCAATTGCCTCTTCTTCAGATATTATAGTAAAAGTTTCTGTTTTAATAAATTAATACTTGTTGCTGTCTCAAAGCACAGAGAGACATGCTTCTATTTTAATTATGTTCTTCCAGTGTGGAACCTAAGATTCAGAACAAGAGAACTTCAAAATCCCATGTAAAGGTGAACCAGAAGTAACTATGGGACATATTTTTGCTGAATTCACTGTTGTTCCTAGGAAACAGAACAGAACACAATCTATGTGACTGTTTGCACAGCATAAGCATGGACTTCATTGTTGGCAGCCTCACAACAAGCTCATAATAGCTATATTTTGATAAAATTGCAAAAGAGATGGTATGGAAAGTGAATTGAATTTGCCACCTTTTACAGATTTAAAGTGTTTTAATTCCTGTTGAGAAATTGCTTTATTTGGCAATGATTCCAGGGAAGAAAGGGGATGAAAACTTTTTAAAATGAACGTCCAAACGTGTTATGCCGCAATGATTTGCATACAACAACAAGAAAAATGCAAGAAAGCACAGTTTTGAAAATCTGTTCTATTAAGATACTGTTTCTCACAGCAGTGAATGAATTGCTTTCTTCTTATATCTTGTGATATGAGACAATTGCATGGGAGGGGTTCTAATGCTTGCTAATAGCATTTCTTTGTAAATTAAAAAAATCTTCTTTTCATGATCAGTGCATGAATAAAATTTTGAGTGGAAAACCTATGGAAAGGAATGAAAACAATGTTTTATATTTTAAACATAGAAAAAGTCAAAGCCCTTTTTAATTGCTGCAGAATGAATACTAAGAGAAAGATTCCTTTAAAAAGGTTCCAAATCTTTCATTTCTTCAGTTACTAAGAAACTGAGAATTACAGTGAAATAGGAAAGAAATTCAGATTTGTTTTGATTTTTATTTGTGGTACATGCAGGTATATGTGACAGTGTAGTAGATTGCAGGATGCTCTATGTGGTCATGAGTTCTGGAAAACTGAGAAGAATAAAATTCATTGTACTTTATACTTGAAACATTTTCATCCTAAAGTCCTTAACCTAAAAATTCTAAATTCTGCAGTTGTAAAATGAGAAAATGTTGATTCTGTATTGATTTCTAAGTATTTTAATTTTCATTTAACTTCTGATTTAGTGTGAAAATTGAGTTTCTGCTGCATTTTAATTTTGATTAGTGACAAACTTTCAGAGTTACCTGAGTGACTAACTCATTATAGGAGCCAATAAAGAGCTTGACTTCATACATAGATTTGTTGATTTGGCCTCAGCACGTCACTAGTGTTTGGTTTACAAAGTACTTGAATTTAGAGTCTCCTGTTCACTTCATCCAGCAATTTCTTTCAGTACCTTCCTGCCAGTTGGTGCCTTTGCTGCTACTAAGTGTCACACTATGACACGAAATAACTCACACACGCATGCTAAATACAAAAGAGGGAAAAGAGAGCAAAAGGAGGGAACTTTATTTCTGACCTCACAATATATAGAATTTGAAAAGTGACAGTGGATTGGAGGATGAAATTGCTACCTCTCCAACCACATTGGTCAAACCAACAGTCCGTCAATTTTCTCCTCCCACAAAGAAGAATGCAAAACAATCATTATTTACATGAACAATGTGAGAAACTCCAGTAGAGATATGTGAACATCAGAAGGCATAGAAAACTTTTAAAAGAACTTTAAAACTTCTAAAAGAACAGGGTGACAACTAAAGATGGTCTTTCCTGGTCTCTCTGCTGCAGCCAGCTAAGATGAGCAAGGGATGTAAATTTATGATATGCAGTCATCTGGCCATAAGCAGCAGAATGGTACTAGCATATTTTATTCTGTATCGATTTGTGTATTCTTCCAAGTCTGAGCTTGAGCCAGGAATATGTTACTACTCTAATACACTTTACTTATTCCTTTATACTGATTGTCATTGTCAGTAGAACCTTGGCAATTACTACATTAAGTTAAGAAACTCTTCTCTCTGCTCTTCCATTTATAGATGAATGAGGTTAATTGTCTTAGTCATTTTTCATATATATTGTAGCATTAATTAATCTAAAGCTTTTTGCTGAGATAGTAAATCTGAAAGACTAATATATGATTTTCAGCCATCTCATTGTCATTATGTGTAATCTTTAAAAAAACACTGTCAGACTATTTAGCCTCTTTTTCTTTTTTTGCCAGAAAGGCATCAAGCTGCACATTTATTTTTGTATTACTCATATAATTAAATGCCAAATAATTAAATTATAAATTTACAAAGCAGATATCCATTAGAAAATAAACCAAAAAGCTCTACTGATACACCCTGTGAGAAGTTTTATACCTACCTTATTCTTTATATCTTGGGGAAGAAACAACTCATTTTTGTTTCTTAAATAGCTTTCCTGTTATGCTTGTTGGTTGTAAAATGGTCAGTAGGCAGGCATTTCTTCTACTGCCTAGAAGGAATAACAACTTTTAAGGCAAGCCTTTCTGGGATGTAGAAAATGTATGGCTTTCTTCTGTGGGTGGTGGTGGGGAGGGAGAAGGATTTACTTAACATTCATGCCTGTGCTCGTGGTGAACACTGTCAGGCCAACAGACCTGGACACTGAAATCTCTTTACAAGGAAGACAGGCAGCAGCACACTTCAGAGCCCAGTGCTCTGGATTCTCTGTCCTGAAAACATTTCCTGTCCTGCTGTAAATTTCTACGATCACCACCTGCTGTCCATATATCCTAGCATGAGCTTTTGCTGATTTTGCTAGTGTGGCACAGCCTACTAGTCAGAGTATGATCCACTCTCTTGCCTCAGTGCTCCTTTTCCCCTGTGCTGCTGCCTCGCTGCTTGTTCTCCATCTCGCATTTCTTTTGTTACTAATTGTTGTTAAGCTCTGAAATTTCCCCTAATGAATTGTATTTGGATTTTCTGCAGACTGTTTCTCAAGTTCAGTAGAATTGCTATAACAATGTACTCTTGTCATCCAGCATGTACGCAGCTTTTCCAAGCTTTAGTGGCATCTGCTTATTAGAACTTTTTTTCTTTTGAAGCATTATATTTCTTTGTTTGCTTATGGAAGACCATGAGAAACCAAAATCTTATTAAGTTGGCCTATATGGTACCTACTGCTGCTTCTCTAGCTATAGGATCTGCTGCTATGTCACAAAGAATATTTTGATAGATTTGAAATAACTTGTTCTTGACAGGCCTATATATTACTCAACTTGTTATTTGCTAAATACTTCCAAATAATTTTTTTTCTATATTTTGTGGGAATTTAAATTCAGTTGCTGCATCTCTACTTCTTCAGACCTGTCTTTTTAAATTTTTTTTATGCTAATCACTGACTGTTTTCCATTCTTTTGGAATCACTGATATCTTCTACAAATTCTCATAAATGAATCAGCTTTAATTATCTATGGTGAATTTCAGCACATTTAACTGATGTGAGAATACCAAATTTATTTAATCATCATCTAATCAATTTTCCCATGTTTGTTCCTGGTATTGGTTTTAGCAGCTGTCTAATCATATACACATTTCTGATTAGGCATTAGAACTCCTGTTCTTTGAGTGCAACTACTTCATGCCAACCCCTTCTTGAAAGAGCAAGTCAGTTTCCTTTCTGCTGGTGTGCTTACAGAAATTTCTTTGTGCATGTTGTGTGGGTGAGTTAGCTGAAGTTTAATTTCCTGAAGCCCTTTTCTTCTTTTTCTGTTCTCCCTTGTTTTGCTAAAAATGACAAATGATCCTTTCATGAATGCTCAGTGTTTAGCTGCTTCTTCCCCATGGGTTCAAGTCAACCTAGTACAGTCCCAGAAACTTGCCAGATGCTTTTCTGATCCTGTCTTTCTTTTCTCTTGATTTTGTCCTTTTTTTGTCATTACCTGGAAATTGCCTGCAGAACCACCAGAAGTAACCTGTCTGTTTGTTGCATTCTGTTTGGAGCACTGTACCTTTGTGAGGAGTAGGACCACTTGAAGACCACTTAAAATTATCAGAAGCTGGTATGAGTTAGTTCTTTGGATTAAGGAAGAGAAGAAGATTGAATATAGGCATAGTAAGTCTTCAGCTACCCCAAAGAAAGGAAAAGAGTGAAGGTGTTATCTTGAATGTCTGCTATGGACAGAACAAGAAATAAGGCCATTATACTGGAGAAAGAGAAAATGCCAATTAGAAAGTACAAAGGTGGGGGGTTTTCTTGTTGTTTTTGTTTTTGGGTTGTTTTTTTTTTTTGTTTGTTTTTTTTTTTTGGTTTGGTTTGGTTTGGTTTTTTTAACAGGAATCATTAATTCCTGTTGTGAGCCTTGGAAGATATGTGAAAGGTTGCTAGGTCTCACCCCAACCCAGTGCAGTGATGTGTCTTTCAGGAATTACATAGATTTGGTTGATCCTGCCTTGAACTAGGGAAATTAACTGACATATCCCTTGATCCATGTTTTTCTATGAATTTTTCTAGAACAGTTTTCAGTACTTGGGCCATACACATTGTTTGAGTCCTAAGAGAGAATATCCAGCCAAACTCTGATAAATGTTTGATGCTAATAACCCTAGATTATGTCTTGGCTTTCTGTAGTTCCCTTTCTCCTGTGCATGATGAGGCTGGGAAATTGACTTGTCTGGATAAGATTAAAGCCAAAGATTCTCAGTATAAGTTAAAAGCCAATAAACTTTCAAAATGGGACAAGCTGCTTAATTTCTTGGAGTACAACTTTAGCCCACAGCTATGCTAGCTATTTGCTTTCCTCCTCCATTAGACTCAGGATTGTGAATGCTGGAATGGGATCATTTCATAGTGTTACCCCTATTCAGCTGGAGTAATTGACTTCTGTATGGTCAACTAACTTAACCATGACATTATTCTGTTCAGGTAATTCATAAAAGAGTTTTTTTAAAAGTTGCTTTGTCTCACTCTGTTTTTCATTTTCCACTAGGAATCTCAAAATCTCAAACTTCATTCTGTTGGTGTTTCTCTGTTGATCTTAATTTCAGCTATGGGAATCAGAGCATCAGTTGTATCTTCTCTTTTCCCTCTGCATATTTTGCCTTTTGCTTTGCAAGACTAAGCTACCTATTGATTTATTGTTGTGACAGTAGTCTTTCAGAAGACTAAGAAGAGATGCTTGCCACTGGCACTGGCAATAGTGCTGTTTCTTGTGCACTCCACAGTGTTGATAATATTTATCATGAATGATATCATAACATATTAAGTCTTCTGAGCCTAGGAAAGCAGTGCAAAGTATGACCCTCATAAATCTCAAAGACACTGTTACTAGATTTACAGTCTTTGTGCAAAAATATGAAAATAGTGGGTTAGCTAGAATTAAACCCACTTTGAACTGCAGAGTGGAGTCATCAATGGAATAAAACATATGATCCGTGTGGGGTCTGTCTTTAGCTTTGAAGTTAGAGGGGACTCCTGAAAATATTACCGTCACTTGTGAATCCTTTGATCTTTTTGACAGTGTCTCTTTAAGCCTTTGCATACTTCATCCTTAGAGCTATTGACTTAAAAAGAAATCCCTTCTGAATGCTGCTGTTTCTGTAAATAGGCTAAATGAGCTGGCAACTGTCTTCCATTGTTTATCATTTTCAGGTTCCTTGTTTTATTGTATGCATATAGACAGAGAATTTTTTACTTTCTTTCTCTGTAAAATCATTCCAAAATGTCATTGTAATTCATAATTATTAAGTCACACATATCTTTCACTTAAAAAAGAAAAAAACCAAATTCCCTGCAATTACCAAAACCACTTAAAAATTTAATTGAAAGAACCACAGTTTTTGTCTTAAGGCTGTTTTTGCCAGCGGAAGAGCATGGACTATTAGGAGGCTTCTGTGGCTGCATATGTCTGATAGAATTTATTTGGGAGCCTCTTCAGCTGAAGGGAGTGTATTGTTTTGTCTGAAGGTAGTTATTCCCTGCAATGGACTGAAAGGAAGCCGTGATGGAAAGAGAGGGCAAAAGCTATTCAAAGTCTTTTGCCTGGCATTATTAGGTTGACTTTCATGCATGTACAGATGTGGCTTTTTGGCTGTGAAGCAGTGAAAGAAACAAACTTTCAGTACAACCTGTCTTTCTGTATAAATTTACTTCAGACATGTCTTTGAAATGCTGTTCTTTCCAGTGTAAAAGACCACCTAATTTGGTAGGCAGTTTGGATAGCAGCAGTTTGCCAGCTGAAAATCCTCAGGCTTGCTCCTTCTTGCCTAGACAATTCCCAGCATTGTTGTGTGGTGCAATTTAACCTGGTAAAAACCAGTGGGTTTTCTATATTGCATTCCAGCACTGGAACTGTAACTTGCATAATCACACCTCTGTCACCTTGTAATAATTATTTCAGGTTTTGGCAGTGATGTAGCCCTAGAATAGCTGAAGTATTAAGTCTAAGATCAGGGTTGTAAATTCTTGATTGCATATTGCTGCATTTTAATTACCCTACTGTTTAAAGCTTGCCTATATCTGGACAGTAGTAATCCCACATTTGTATTGATTTGGAAAACTGGTTTTGAGTGAGATGTAGACCAGAGATAAAATAATAAAACCTCAAATGTTTGCCCTCTGTGAATTGCAAAGATGAAGAATTTATTAATGATGCTGAGTCTTCCATTGTGTATACCTATATAATAAATATTTCAATACAAGACATTTAGCTACCTGAAATGTTTTTTTTTTTTTGTTTGTTTGTTTGTTTTTTGCCTGAGCCACCATTATCCTAATTTTTTCTACATATTTTAGTATTTTAGAAATTACCTGGAGTGTTTCATTTGTTTTAATGCTCTTCTTTTTTTCCTTCACAGGACAGTGGAGTCTCTGTCTAGGGACTTCAATAAACAGTCCAGTAAAATCAGTCTGCATGTCAGTGGTTCTTATAAAACTATCTTTATAATTAAGGTGTGAATTTAATTTTGAGGTGTCAATGATAAATGGCATAGCATAAATTGTAAGCGCCTTTTGAGTATGACACAGAATACTTTGGAGGATACGGTTCTTACTGAAAAGTCTTAATTGAGCATATGTAAAAAGAGGGTGGAGACAGAATCCAAGTAGTATTTATCAAAGCTAAATGCAGAGCTAAGAATATAACCTGGTCTTTGTCTCTCCCACTCCCATTGTCCTGTCTGTTAAATTGGTGCTGCCTGTGCAGTATCTACTATTTGCCATCTCTATGCAGTCCTGTGTCCCATGAGCTTCTGCAAGATGAATATTCCTGATTTCTCATTCAGAGTCATCCACACTATGGTCTCCAGTTATCCTGATCTGCTGTCATCTTTTTTCCCTTCCTTTGCATCCTCAAAATTGGAAACATCCTAGTATTTATTTCATGTTCTGACTTGAGGCCAGTCAAGAGTTCTGCCTTAGTTTGGTTCCAGGACCAATGATGAGAAAATAAAGCAATTCCATTTTTTCGCCATGTCTGGGACCTTCAGTTGATGGTTTAGAAAAGCTCATATGGTTTCTTCTTTGTCATCATGTTGAAGTTTGTTCATCATGATTTGTCATCATGTTGAAGTTTGTTCCTGCATTCTTTGGTCAGCCGAGATTTTAGAACAGTCGATTCTCTTTTCTTTAAGATTAGATGTTGCTGTTACTTTTCCACATGCGTTTTTGCCCATTTAGTGTTCAGGTCTTCAGTTTTCCATTTGGTACAATATTTCTCTGTATTTGGGTGCTAAAACTTATATGGTAAGCAGCTTTTCTTCTTTCATATAAATTACAGGAAATAGTCTTGATTGATTTTTTTTTAAAGTATTTTTTGAAGATATGCCATAAACCTTTTTTTGCTTTCCATCTATTAGCAGTTCTGCAAAATGTATCTGCAAAGATTGGGAAAATGGGAATCCAGTGTGTGTGACACACTTGTCTCCTAGGTGCTATTAAACTATTTTACTTGTGCTATTTAGGTTTCTTCTCCCTCCACCCAAACCTATTCTGTATATAAAGCACTGTATGAAGCTTTTTATTTAGTTGATGATTTCCTGATAAGGGAGAGTGACCTGTACAATTATTAAATATTCAGGTTATAATAATTCAGAGGATATGTGAAAAATTTGAAAGTTTTTTTTTTTACCTGTAATAGGAAAAATTATGGTAGTTAGATTTTTTATGTGATAAATATTTCAAGTTCTAAAGTTCTAGATCTAGTTGCAAAACCTTTTTATGCTTAAGTGCACCCAAGTCCTTCCTTTGTATCACAGCCTAATATTTTGAAATTAGGACCTCCATTAATTTAATGATAAAGATGCTCCTTTTATAATACAAGTAGAAATCCAGCAACTTAAATGTAACAAATAACGTATAGCAGTACAGGTCTTAAAAGATTTACTAGTTTTGTGCAGTCATGACATGTTAAAGGTTACTCTATTTTGAAGAATGAGGTGGACATCAGTTGTGACTAGATAGTGTAAATTTGTCAACAATTCCACTGTTGCTTTTCATAATGTAATGATTCCTTTATCAATATATTTTTATGTTTAATGTAAGAATTTGTGTTGGCCTTTTTCTTGTGTCTCTCAGTGTAGACTTTTATGGAAAGAGACTGAAAAGCAACAATGTAGTTAAGGCTGATGAAAAGAGAAACCTTCTACATTATATATTGGTGTTACCAAAGAGTATATTGTGTCCTATCTGTCTTCCCATATTTTTCCTAGATTGTGTAAATACACTGTATGCTACAGCTCTTTTTTTTCTATAATGTTTCAGTATTTTGAAGAATAATTCTGCATTAAAAATAGTGTCTCTTTTTCAAAAATAAAGCTATCCAAGAGACTTAAATGCATTCAAAACAATCAGATACTCTCTGAAGTTACATCAGCAAAGTTTAACCATATCTTCAATCCATCCTCCCAGCAGTGAAAGTTTTAGGGTTGGTTTATTTGTTTGGGGTGGGGGATTGGTGGTAATTTTGTTTTGTGTGTGTGTAGTATGTTTCCACTAATTTAATGCATTAAGCCTTAATTAAAAAAAAAAAAAATTACTGAAGAGATGCAGTTTTCCAGTCGACAGACTGATTGTTTTGCTTTTTTCCAAAGTCTGGCTACAGTTGTATAAGTATGACTGTGTGAAAGGTAGGTAGATTAAATGCGTTCTCTGATTCTACTGCCTTAATCAGATTGTTTTGCCAGCATCACTTTAAGAAGAAGCAAGGACATAGAAGAGCTTTCCAATAATAGTTGTCCACTGCTGTCCAGACACAAAATTTTCAAAAATATTCTAGGGAGACTGAAAGTTGACAGAATGTGTTTTTCTTCCCATCATTGTCCTGAAATGAAGATCTACCACATATTAACACTAAAGTACAGAGGTAATAAACCAATGGTTTCGAAATAAAAATCAGAAGGAAGAGAGCTTAATATCAGTGCAATTAATATAACTAATAGATATAACTAATGCTGGTTAGGGGCAAAATGTAAGAATCTTGCTGAGTAGCCAGTAACCTTGCTCAGCTCCTCTTGTGCTTGTAAAAAGGCAGGACTAATCTACTGGATTTACTTCAGGTAGTATTTGGACAAATGTGATTCAACACATAAACCTGTCAGGACCAGCCATATATATAAAAGTTTCAAACACAGAAGCATACAGACACTTTAGCTAGAAGGAGTACTGTTTGAATGTACACTCTGGTAAAATATGCTTAGGAAAAGAGTTTAATCTATTGAAGGCTTAAAACCTGCAGTGAAAATTGAAGTCTGGCTGAGAACTTGAAGACATGCCTGCATTTAATGGATTTATGAGCTTTTGTTGCAGCATACAAGTAACCTAAGAAGCTGCTTTTTCTTGCAGGTGTAAAATGAATTACTCTAGGTTTCAACTTGCTAGTTGCTGATTGAGATTTACTTGTTGGGCTTGAATTATTTTGGCATTTGTTTTGTTCTCTGTATTTCCCTTTTGCATTGAAAAGTTAGTATTTAAGCCTTTTATTTATTACTGCTTTGAATTTCATTTATCCCACAGCTGACTTTTGTCTTTATTTCTAAGCATTCTGTCTTAAGGGACATGCACAACATCCCACAAAATAGTATAATCTTCTTTATGCTATTTCTAGTATTCCATAGCAACTGAGGGGAAAAAAAAGGAGACTAAACTGAACGTTACAACACAGGCAATTCATTACAGATTTTCCGCTTAGTATTCAGTAAATTGTCAAGTCCTTATTTTCATCATTAGCATATTTTTCACAGAGCAGAAGCATAGCCATTTCTGGCAGACTGAATTAAATCTGTTTTACTTGAATGTGAAAGAAGAAAACATTGTCAGGCTTTCTATGAAAGCATCATTTTCTAGTAATAATTTATTTCTCTGGAACAGTTTGCTGTGGATGTCTTTATGTTTCTATAAAGACATGGGTGTGTATGTTTCAGTCTACCTGTAATTAAACCATTTCTTCGCTAAAGGGGAAAAACCACAGAAGAATCTATGAGGGTTTTTTTTATTTGTGTTTTTTTTTTTTCCTCATGCAATATGAGCTGAGAAATTTACTATTTCTCTTTATGAGATTGATGGCTATGCACTGGCACATTTAATTTAAATTTTTTAAGTACATTTTATAGATTCAAGCCCCCCAAAAAGCCTCAGAATTTCACTGTCTGAGGACAATGAAAAAGATCAGGTATAACTATCCAGAAAATGCTCTGCATACATGAATTTCCTTTCTTTGTAAGGCTAGCTGGTAGCAATTCCATTTTATTCAAGTCTCACAGGTAGTCTTAATTACTGTGAAATTAAATTACGTGCATCCTTGTCATTTCAAAACAGAATTTAACAAGTGCCAGAACATATTTTGCTTGCTTATGTACTGTTGTGTGAAGTAAAAATGTTTTATTCAAGATAGGAGTTTTCTTCCAGCAGTTTAGAAAGCTGTCTTCTATTTCTAATCCAAATGAACTCTGCATTGGTCACCAAGTCTGTTTTATGATAGCTGTATGCTAGAACCAGTCATTGTGTAGCTGACAGATATTTACACTATTAAAAGAGAACTGGGGACCAAAATGTACACCTCAAAGGAAAGAATAAATAAAAGACCTAAAAATTACATGTATGAAATTATGTTTATGGGCTTGAGTGTGTAAATAGCACCTACAGACACAAATTCACCACTGTACATGTACACAGGCTCTTAGGTGCATAGAAATTGGAAATTGCACAATTCTAATCAAATACATCCTTTGCTCAGTTATTCCAAGAGCTGCGTATGGGAATGTGTTCAAATGATCCTCAAGAACTGTTTTGCTGTTTGCCCTCAAAAGCTAAAAGAGGACAAATTGATTTCTCCCTCATTCCCTTTGGTTCTCATTGTATTTGTAATATGAGGAAAGGAAAATGGGTTCTAGTAGCTCTCTTCAGTAAGTACTACCTCCCAGCAAGAAGAAAACAAGTGCGCATAGCTGAGTCACCCTATTTAGGATCTTGCAGCATCCATAGCTGCTGCTGCATTGTTAATGTTTCAGTAGGCTTGCTTAAGATAGAGTTATTTGCTATCAGAATCCATGGAAATACACCATTCAGAGATTCACTGGCATGCTTTTATATTAAATTAGCAAATAAAATAAAAAAAAGTGTGGGATCCAGACAACTATTCTCTCTTGCAAATGGCCGCTAATACTTGCTATTCCTTCCTTTATTTTTTTTTTATGTTACCAGTGCACCTGGAGTTTTTGTTTTCTAGACTGTTAAATACTTTAGGGGTAAGCATTATCAAACATGAAATAATTTTGTAAAAAATGCAGTAATCACAAAGGAAAAAGGCTATGACCCATAAGTGACAGCAAGGAGGTTTTTGAGAAGATACCTTAAGGAATATATGACAAGCAGGAAGTTGTTGTTTTTATTTTATTTGTTACTTTGTTTTATTAAAGACTGCTTGTTTTCCATCAGGGAATCTTTCCTTGGCCAGTGAAAATTCAGCAGTTTCAAAGTGTATTTGTACTCCTGACTCTCTGTCCCATTTTGAGGAAAGCCAACATCACTAAACCCAGTCCAATCACTGACTGTTCTCTGTTTACAGTAATAGCTGATATAAATGTAAACTATTTCATCAAAATATCATTCATTCAAATGATATACTGAACAAGTATACATATAGTAAGTATGATATATAAACAAGTGTTGGTACAGGATTATTTGTGCCGAAGCTACAACCCAGGAATTAATGACATGATTTGAACTGTTAATTATTTTAATATGCTACTTCTCATTCAATTTGTATTGAAAACAGAAAGCGATTTTAGGCTACAACTGATCTTTTTTTTGTGATCCATGTTATTTTAAGTTTCTTTGGCATGTGTGGCTCAGCTCTTTCATTCAAAGGGACTTTAATAAGGACTTCAGCAAGCTTCCTGTCAGGTGGAATGATGTGGCTATCAAAAATGACTAGTTTGAAACTTTTTTTTTTGGTTATCCATTATATATTTTCAAAAAATATTTGATGGTTTATTTTGTTATAATTTGAAAACATTGTATGTGACATTTTGAAATTAGATTGACTTCTATTTTTAAGTTAAAGAGAAACTTAAGTTTCCTAGTTCCAGACTTAAGAAGCTGTTCTTAAGTCAAAGAAGAATAAGGAGGTCTACTAATAGACTAATTTGCAACAGCTGGAGTAAGTTAAAACACAAAAAAAAAAGTATCTGCTTGGTCCTTTGAGGGAAGGAAAAAAAGTTTTACCATGCTGTTTTGCCAAGTTAAACTCTCTTACGTACTACAAGTATAACTTAAACATTTCACGTCAACACAAATATTTTAATTTGACACAATCCAATCAATCATACATTGCTATATTTTTAAAGGTACAGAGTGTACTGTGATTGCCTATTCTGTGTTTATTTTCAAGCTTTTCTTATAGGCAAGGACTCAGCAAAAATATTTTATGCACATAATTGGCATTTATTAGTAAGCAAAGTTGTAGTAGTTGCATTTATTTTAATGTTTAGGGTGAAAGTATAGTCTTGCTTATACAACTGTTTTTCTAGGAATAAATATTACTAGGAAACAATAATTTGTTTCAGATCTAATTTTATTCATGATTACTCCCAGCTTCCTTATTCTTTGTATCAGTTTGATTTTTCTGCCTATTTTGGTGATTGAGTAAAACATTCTCAAATTCTGATTGACTCTTGAAGTACAAGAATAATGAGAAAAATCATCTATAAGGAAAAGAATGATTCTTATTATTCATATATTCTCTCACATGATGTGACAGACTTTCGAATTTATTATTTTTTCAATTTAATCTGGATTGAAGGTGTAGAAGTAGGTTGCTGGTTTACGTCCTAGCTTTCTCTTTTTGGGTTGGTTGCAATGTTTTGGATGTTAAAAATAAGCATATGCCTTCTCCATAAGTGTGCCGGAATTTGACATTTAGTTTCAAAATTCTGAATTCCTTCAGTTCAAAGTTATGTCCTAACTGAAAACTGTAGAAAAGGAACAAATAAACTGTGGAGATTTTCTTGAACTTTGGTGAATAAGAAGGCATAAGATATGGGGCAGTTTCTTTGGTTTTGAGTAGAAATGGACAAAACTAAAATTAAATTTAGGGATTTCAATTGTTATTGCTTAATCAAGAAGGTTTAGTGTTATTTTATATTTCTGCTTTAAAAGAATTATGATTCTTTTATCATAACAGGAAGTTGTAGGATGAAGGTGGGGTGGGCAGGAGAGAAAGAGAGAAGACACTGGGAGAAGAATAAGGAAGAGAGAAGAGATAGGATGCAAAGATGGAAGATGTGAAAGTGTAAAAATAAAGGAAAGAGGAAAGGAAATAAAAGAAGATGACAGAATGAAGAGATGAATGAATGAAGAGTTCATGACAATGCTCTGGAAGTGTGGGGCTGCAGGGCCAGACACAGCCTTGCGGCTGAGATAGTGGTGCCTCTAGGGTAACATATTTAAGAAAAGGCAAAAACAGCAGTCAGGCAGAAGAGGAGGGTAAAAAAATAGTGTGGAACAGTGGTGTGAACACCAAGGCCAGAGAAGAAAGAAGGAAGGAGGTGCTTCGGGCACCAGGGCAGAGGATCCCTTGAAGGCTGTGGAGGGCCACACCAGAGCAGATATCTACTCTGCAGCCAGTGGAGGAGACAACACTGGGACATTTGGCTGTTTCCTGAAGGAGGTGTTGCCCACAGAGCATCCAGGTAGAGCAGACAAAAACTGTGAGGAGGAAGCAATGGCAGAGAGGAGCAGTTATGGACTGAGTGTAACCCCTGTTCTTACTGCAACTCAGAATGGGAAAGGTAGAGAAATTGAGAATGTAGGAGGAAGGATGACCCTGTAAGGGAAAAACTGTTGTTTTAATTTTTTTTTTGGTCTTTATTTCTCTTTACCTAAATCTTTTAAAATTGTCAATGAATATGTTTTAATCAAGTCAACTCTGTTTTGTCTCTTACTGTAGCTTGTAAGTAATCACCATGTCTTTATCTCAACCCACAGTTTTTTCATCTCCTCCCTGTTCCTGTTGGGGAGGGGGAGGAAAAGGCTGGGTGGGCATTTGGCAGCTGGCCAAGGCAAACCCACAGCAGGAGGAAAGAAAGGAAAATCAAGGGAGAAAAAGAGAGGAACAAATAAGGTAAAGAGAAGAGAAATGAGAGGAATAAAGCAAGAATGAAAAAAAAGTAAAGAGAAGGAAGAGAAAAGGGAAAATGCAGCAAAAATAAAACTGAGAAAAGAAGATAAGAAAGCAAGAAGAGAAGAAGGACAAATGAAAAGAGAAGAAAGGAAGAAAGAAAAGGGAAAGGATAAATACAGGAAAACAGGAGAAAACAGTGAAAAATAAGAAAGCAAGTGGAAAAGCAAGAACAGAACATAGAAGAAGGGAGGGAGAAAAGATAAAAAGAAAAAAAAAACCAGAAGATTGAGAAGAAAAAGAAAGATAAGGGAAAGAACTGAAGGAAAGCAGAAAATAAGAGCAAAAATAATGAAAAGGAATGAAGTGCAAGCAAGTTCACTTGGTTGAGGAATCTGTAGCTGCTTTAAGCAGCAAAGTTAAATTTTTTAACTGACAGAAAGAGCTCATATGTGGTAACCAAGACCCTGGAAATTATTTTCCATAAAGTAAAAGTGGTATAATCCCTATATTAAAATAACTTAACTTTGGTTTCAGCATTGCTAGTCAATGAATAGATACATATTTTCCAGGTAAAAATTTCCAAAGAAATTCTAATAAGCATTAAGAACTCTCTTACTGATTTGGACTGGTTATTTAGGCAAGTGGGTGGTGTGGCTGAAATGGCATAGTAAACTGTCACGCCAGCATGTTGGCATATATCAGTTTTTAAGAAGAGGTTAAGTTACTGAGGCCGTTTAATTGGGATAACTGAGTAGGATTTTTGATAGTAAAAAAGAGAAAAAGAAATCAGTTTAAGTTCAGCATTGCAATTTACATTCACTCTGTTATTTCTATCAGGAAGAAATATTGTTTAATAAAGTAATGTCATATCACCTCCTGGTAGCTCAACATTCAGTAACATATTAAAGTTTTAAAGATTTCTGATATGAAAAAATAAATCCATAATTCTCATAAAATATAAAGAATGGTTTTAAACTGCATAGTACCTAG
The DNA here is from genome assembly GCF_050655825.1 of Lonchura striata. Lineage (NCBI taxonomy): Eukaryota > Metazoa > Chordata > Aves > Passeriformes > Estrildidae > Lonchura > Lonchura striata. The sequence goes on from NC_140704.1 coordinate 114,338,547, forward strand.
TAAAGTTCTTTTTACGGTACTTTGCTTGGCAGTATTCTTTTATTGTTTCCTTAAGTGGTTAAATCTTGCCATAATTTAAGCATTTTCACTGATACACATCACATGCCTTTTAGAATTTAATTTGGATAGGTCTTAACAGCTTTGTGCTTTGCCTTTTGTGTTTTGTTTTCATTACTGGGGGAAGGTAGAAGGAGATGTGTGTTCATCTTCGAGTTTTATAAATTTAGTTGCAATTGGTTTTAGTGGCAGCGCCTTTGAAATTGCACTGAAATCACGTGAGAGAGCCAAGAACATGACAAAAAGCTCCAGCTCAGGAACATGTGGGCGTGCGGGGCTCCCTCAAGCTTGGTAATTCTGCTTTCCCTCAGCAGGGTGGTACCCCCGCCTCTCCCCTCCTCTGCCTCCTCTGGCGCCAGATGCAGCAACCCAAGGGGTTACGGCTGAGACGAGCCAGCTGCATCTGGCAGTAGGTTCGGGAGCGGCTGGAGAGAGCGTGGTGCCTGAGCTGACAAAAGGTGAAATACAGGCCTTGCTCTGAGGAGTCTGAAATGGGAACCAGTTGTGTCATTCTGAGGCCATCCTTCTCCAGTTACTGTAAACCAATATTGTAGCCGAAAGAATAATCCTGTTCTCTCCAAGCTGCTTTTCCTGTTCTGGGCTGCCCACCTCCTTGGATGCTGACACAAGCATTCACATGGCTGTTTGGGGAAATAATCAAGTTTTAAATAAAGAAAAAAGGGGTGTGGGGGGAGAACATGTCATGGATACTGGAACATGTGGTCTGCCTTAGAGGGAAGCCACTGAAGATGCTATTTTGAATGGCAGAGCTGATAGAAAGTGACATGAGTCCAGTATTAGTCCTGGTGTAAATCTTGCTGGTGAAAGCCGCCTTACAAAAAGGTACAGAAATGCACTATTGCTGGCATAACTGCAGGGTGGTGTCTTGTAACCATTACAGCTGTGGTAACAGAAGTCCCTGCTGTGGATGATAAGAAAGGCTGGAAATTCTTCTAATCAGTCAGCGGAGAAGTGTGGCTAGAAGCTGTGACTTGCATCTGGATTATGGACCTGGTATAGCATGATAAAGTAGGAATCCTACTCAGTCTTCTGATCTAGGCCTGGCTCACGCTGGTTTTCTGGCAACACTTTGTTCTTCCTTTTTTTCCCTTTTTCATTGTGCAACAGAGTTAATGAAGCCACTCTCAGATGCTGCATGGGCTTCTTCTGTGGGTGGTGCAGCAGCTTAGAAGTCCTGTTGTTCTTTTGCAGTATATTTTGTCACTTTGTTGCAGATCTCCAGCAGAGGCAGCTAATCGGAGAATGCGCAGTTGAAGCAGTTTCCAGGCTTCTTGAGCAAGCTTCAGGGAAAATCTCCTGGGAGCTCCTGTTTCTGGGAACTTCGGTGGTACACTTCAGCGTGTTAGGGGCCAGCTTATGGAGGCATTTAACTCTGTCATTTCTGACAGACAGCTTTTGTTGCCTACTACCACTTGGTTGTGGACTACCTAGGTAGTAGTCATAAGCTCACTGTGGATAGAGACTCCTAAGATGGGGAAGATGGAAATTTATTACTTCTGGCAATATGAGAAAGCTTCTCTGCCTACTGAGAAGGATAGGTGTAGTGCATTGGAGGGAGGTCAGTAGGATTGTCAGAGGAGACAATCAGAGGCTCGGTCATGTTATGTGAAGAGGAAAATGAGGGTTACGGTTATTTGAGATCATATCAAGACAGTCACCCATCTTTCAACTCAGGGTTCTTGCTATAGCTGGAGGTTTACTTCTTGTTGATTACTTGAATCACAGATGTTGAAGATGGACATCTCTGAGGGTTGTCCATCCCTCAGACTTCACTCCTTGGTGTTTATCCATGTGGTTTCCATGATACTACTGGGGTGGGCTCAAGTATGTTAAAAGTGACTGCATGGCTCTGGTGGCAAGGATGAAGAGCACAAATGCTCAGGTGGTGTTTTTCTCAATCCTTCCAGTGAGGTGAAAATGGTCAGGTGGCAAAGGACTCCATAAAGTCCAAGTCTGGCAGCATGACTGTTGTCACAGGCAAAGCTGTAGTCCTTATTCAGTAGTTCTTATTCCTCAAAGGGAATAGGGGCAGGATTCGTAAGATGGAGTGTGGAAAAAGCCTCTTTGCTGACAGTCTGTCTTCTTTTCTGGAGGGCTTTGAAGGGGCTACTTAATGTGAAGGTTGCTGGAATTTGAAGAGAAGCAAAGGCATGGGGAGCATCATGGAAGTATCTGGGGAAAAACATAATTGGAGAAACATACTTTATGCAGTCTCTATACGCTTTTAGAGCACCTTAGGCTTACAAACACATGGTGGGATAATGCACACTGTGCATAATAGGATGCTACTATGCATAAATGGAGGGATGCAGGCTGACAAAGAGGGGCAGTGCATGCAAAGAAGTGCACAGTGTTTTGCCCTAGAATGAGTACTGAGCCTGAGGCAGAACATGAGTAGTGCTGGGGTAAACATCTGCTGACCATCTGGCCAAGGAGTAGCTTAGGCCTTAAAGCAACTGCTGGGTGCCTTGCAATTATTGTGGACCATAGCAGTTGTGAGGAATGTGAGCAAGCCAGGATGTTCCTGGAAGACAATTTCTTGATGCAGGCGATGTGCTTCTTGGGCTTGTTGCATGTGAACAAGGAAGGTCTGGTTGAATGTATGAAAGTTGGTGACCAAGGGCAATCGAACTATGGACAAAAAGGTCCAGGAAGGCTGTTTTATCTCCCTTGGTGAATGAGAATGGCTCATTATAATGAACAAAAAATCTAGCTAGTATGGCAGAAAACCAGTCTGAGTGAGAAGAGGCAAATCATGCCTGGCCAGTCGCTTCACCTTCTATGTTCCGATGGCTGGTTCCATGCATGAGACGACAGCAGTGGGATATCTTTTACCTTGACTCCAGCAAGACATTTGGCATTGTTTCCCAAAGTATTTTCACAGCAAATAAATGACATAGGAGCTCAATAAGTAGACAGTAAGGCAGATGGACATTTCTTTTGACTTCAGGCCCAAAGTGTTTTGATCAAAGATTCTAACTCCAGTTGGTGACCGGTTACTAAGTAGTGTTGCCCACATATGGATACTGAGGCTGTTACTGGTAATGTTGCTGTTTAACACCTAAAATATGGGACAGAGTGCACAATTAGCAGGTTTAGAGGAAGCAGTTGGTACACTGAAGACTGGGTTGTTGTTCAGAGGGATCTAGACAGCAGAGAACTATGCTAACATGAGTCTTGTGAAATTCAACACAGGCAAGAGCAAACTTCTTCATCTGGAACACAGTAATCTGTGGTGGTATAGGCTGGGGGCTAACACGGCAGGAATCAGCATTGCAGAAAATTACCTGGGACTCCTGGTGGTTAACAAGGCAGCTATTAGTCCATCAATGTGCCTTTGCAGCAAAGAAGGGCAAGCCCATGTTGGGCTGTGTTAGCAGGACTGTGGCCTGCAGACCAAGGGAGCCGATCCTTCCCCTCTGTTCAGCACTTGTGAGACTGAATTTGGAGAACCATGTCCAGTTTTGTGCCCTCTTCCAGGAAAGAGATTGATACATCAGAGTGCAGTGAAGGTTCACCAAGGTAGCTGGAGGCTGGAGCATATCGTATATGAGGAGAGGCTGAGAACTGGGCTTGTTTACAGAGCAGAAGAGAAGGCTCAGGGGGATCCTGTGGCCTTCCACTGCTGACTGATGGGAGCGTGTAGGGAAGACAGAACCAGGCTTTTCTTGGAGGTTGTATAGTGACGGCATGAGAAGCAAAGAATGAGAGGCAGCAGATACAAATTGGAACATGAAACATTCTGATTTGATAATAAGAAGAATACTTTCCCAGTTAGAGCAGTTAAGCACAAGAGGAAGGTTGTCCAAGGAGGCTGTGAAGTCTCCATTCTTAGAGATTGCACAAAACTTGAATGGACAAGGCTGAGATCCAAGTGGCCCTGCTTTGAGCAGAAGGTTGAACTAGATAACTTCTGGAAGTTCCTAGCAGTGTAAATTATATGAGGGCATGAAACTTGGTGGAGCTGAATGTTCTTAAAAATATCTGTAACTTTTTTTTGGGGGGGAATAGAAGTGGGTGGGGTGGATTGGCATGTATTTTTTATTTTGCATTTGACTAACCAGTTGTGTATCAACAACATAGACACACACACAATATATTGAGAAAACACTAAAGGGAAGGTTATGGAGACTGGCCAATTAAAAAGCCAAATTAAACAAGAGAACTTGGGGTAATTTCATACAGGTCCCTTGTGTAGAGTGATTAAGTTTTAGAGGCCAAAAGGCAGTCAGTGATTATTGACTCTGTCTTGTTCAGCATAGTCACTTTACTTTCCACCTTAACATTTTTTTTTTTTCCTTGAGGAGCAGGCTTCTAAGCTTCACCCACCTTGAAGCCAAGAATATTTGGAAGGGTGGGGTGTTTTTTTTTCATTTTATGCATTGCACATTTTGTGGCAATGTTTTTCTTGGGTTTAGTACATTTTTGACTGTAGCACAGTCATTACTTCATTTTTCTAAACATATGTATTTAAAGCCCACAAGGGTCTGTGAAATCTGATACTAAAATAAGACATCGTATATATAAAATAATGGTTTCTTTAAGAAAGCCATTTTTTAACGTCTACTCCAGAATTCCTTTAATGTGGTAGGAACTAATTTTTTTTTTCCTTTATTTATAGTTTTGTCCTTCATGGTGATGATTGATATTGGAGCAGAAAGTGAAAATGTACTACTGCATTTTAATGAAATCAGTTAAAACTATTAAAAGGAAATATTTTATTAAAAGAGAAAAGGACAAAAAAGTACATTCTTGTATAGGAAGTAGTTGTCAGAGAGAACTGTTTTATTTAACCAATATAAGAATTTGTTGCACAAAAAAAATTCAAAAGTTTATTTTAAGTGGTGTTGTATGAGGAGGGTGTCTTCAGTCCAGGGGATACCCTGTCTGTTGTGACTCTCTCTGATGTGCCTGCTGATTTGGGATGGTTTTCTTTCTGAAACACTTCTTTCAGGATGATTTCAAGAGGTACATTTTAATATTTGCCCATGTCTTTCAACAGCACGTTAAAAGTGCACTTCTTTGTTAGCATTGCTTTTTTTCTTGTATTATTTGTACTATATTTAATAAAATTGTAAGAATTCAAAGTTCAGAGATGCATTTACATATATCCTTTCTTTGAGGTTTTTCTTCACAAAGAAGAAAAATCTGGGGTTTTCCTAGGTGTTAGGGTGCACAGAGAAGTGTAAACATTTCTCTATAAAACTTGTGTTTTCATTTCCTTTCTGGTTGAGGAATGCTTGTTGCCATATGTGAATATCGTTTAAAGAGGTGTCATGGTGTTTCAAACATAATTTACGGAACATTCAAAGTATTCAAGGAGATCTACTCAGAGGCATGGCTGGCAAAGGGCAATCAGAAAAACTAATGGCTATTTGAATTTCAAGGAAATTGTTAATATCTTTCAGTCTGTAGTATATAATGTGGGATTGGTATGATGAGTTTGTGTGCTTTTTATTTTCTCTTCTCAAATTTACCTGCTACACTGAGAGCATTACAAACATTTTCAGGGAAAAATACATAACAGTAGCTCTATAAAATTCTGTTCAGGAACCCTTAAATTTTACACAGGTTCTGGAAATTCTATAAATAAAGTTTTTCTTGTGACAGAAAATGGTTTTTAAAAAAAGGGGGAAAAGCCTGGCTGGCTTGAGGAGTACTAAGATTTGCAGTGAACTTTAGTTAATGGGGCTTTTCATTTTATTGTTTTAGAAGAGTCGTAATAAAGCTCCACTTTCAGCATGGATGAACTCCATTTGCTGTTTTGTTCTGAAACATCACTGTGGCTATTGTCGCCAGGTTTGACACCATCAAAAGTTTTCTCAGGCTGCCAGCACCATGAGATAAAATAGATTTTGCTCTAGATAGCAAAAAGATTCATTACCAGTGTTGTTCACTATAGAACTTTATCTACCTTGGCCTCAGATCACAGAGCACTCAAAAGGTAAGAGTGGAAATGTCAAAACTGATTGAAATGTGTATGAAAGGCCATTGCACAGGGCAGAGGGCAGAATCAGATGTGTTTACAGTAATCTTCACCCCCAAGGAAAAGAAGAAACATCAGATACTCGACAGTGCTTTAATACTGCTAAAAGATGAAAAATGCCTAAGTCTATGCCATCATTTTCAAAAGGGAGCCAAACTCTTAGCTACTGAGAGGGAATTAGAATTAAAATTTATGTGTAGCCGTGCATGAGAGCTGTGCTTTCCAAGAAACATCTTTGACTGTGTGGTCAGTTAGTCACTTGCAACTGACTGTGGGTGAATGCAGCCAGTCTGGCAAATTCTTAAAGAAAAAAAAAAACCCACATTTTCTTACCAGCATTCCCTGTCTTTCTGTTCTGTTTGCCTTAAGCTAACAGTTTCATTCACTTGTCCGCCTTAGTTTTGACATGGTGATGTATGTCTGGAGGTTTATTACATTTGTGCTTTAGTGTACATGTTAATGGCCTGTAATCACTGTGCACAATGACTGTATCTAGATGTACAAAAGGTACAGAGGGAGATTGCTTCTTGCAAGAGGATCCTGGGATTAGTAGAACTAGGTCCTAAGGGTAATTGCATAAGCTCCAGTATTTGTTTATTATGTATATTCTTCGTATAAGTCTTGAATAATATTTGTATGTCTCTTTTCCAAGGAGAGCCAGTGTTGTTTAGTGCTTCAAGGGCAGTTTGGTAATAGAGTGAAGAAACCAGTTCTCTGAAAGCAGCTTCACTTCTGACTCCTTCCCTGATTCAAGTTTGGGTTAATTGAAAATGTAAAACTAGACTTAGGTGAGATTGTAAATGAGATTTCCTGCTGAGAATGCAAAAAGAATACCTTTTCATAATACCTCGCTTGAATTTAGGATCCAGGTTGAGTTTTTATACATTAATGCTCCAGATCATTTCATATTTGAAGGATATTGATAATGTTTCGTTTCTTGGTGTTATATCACTTTAGTCAACTGTGGTTCCGGCTGCTTGTAACTCTCTCAAAGCTGCAAAGGTCAGGGTTCAAGTTCATTGCTAGGTTCTTCTGGTTTATAATTCGGGTTTCAGTACTTTGGCTAACTTCAGTGAAAACTGATAGGTAAATTCTGCTAGTTTGTGACACAGACATTGGGTATGACAGATGTGTTACATCTGTACTGGTCCTTGTTTTTTCCATCATACTACCAATAATCATGCCTCTGTCTCCATCTGATGTAGAAAAACAAGAAATCTGTATGGCAGTTGAGGATGAAGAATGTCAGTAGTGAAAAAAACAGGTCTTTTTCTCTAGCATCTTACAGTAGTTATTTGCAGTCTGAGAGACTGTAGATAAATGAGCTATACTACTTTGTCTTGTTGCCTGATAGCCTGGCTTATTTGCTCTGCCCAAGAATAGTAGCCCTGTTGATGGTATTTGAAGGCTGAAAGTCAGGTACCATGTGTGAAGCATAAATAGGACCAGAGATGTAAAAATTTTCTTCAGCATGCTGCCCAAATGAGAACAAAACTGGTGTTAATTCTGATTAATGTGGATAAAAACGATTGAAAATAAACTTTAAAAAACATATTTATTTTAAGAATATAAATACATTTATATTAGAATATAAGTATCTAAATACTTTAAAATACATTCAAATATTCAAGTGGGAGAGCTTATTTTAGGAATAAACCTGAAGTATGATATATTCAGACTGTATAAATAATATTCAACCTGTATGTACTTCAATTCCTATAAAACTTAAGCAAATAACTTAGGCTTAAGACTTTATTTATTATGACTTTATTATTTAAATGGTTAAGACTTCAGAATGTAAATAGTTTTGACAGTCATGTCGACTGTTCATATTGAGTATTCTCTGTAGTTCTCATTAGTAGTCCCTTTAAAATTAAAAAGCCATTGGAAGCTCAAAAAGAAAAATGTTTTTTTTATTGCTCCAATTTATGAATAAGAACTTTATGTGAGAGGCTGAGATCTTCCAGCTCTTGAGTTTCACTAGACTGTATATATAAAAATAGTAAATGGTTCCCTAGCTACCTACTACCCACATATTAAGTGATAGTTTTATTGTTTAATAAATCATGTTGGATATGTGATATTTTGGAAAGTCTCTCCTTTCTTCCTTTTATATCCTGCACATCTAGTGTATTTTCATTCAGCATTTAACAGTCAACCTCTTAATCAAATTGAGGTTCTTTCCAGAAATTATTTGACAGAAATAAGTACACTTGTAAAGATTTAGTAAATATGGTGTCATTGCTGTTTTAACATTGAAAAATACGACATGGATTAATTTCTGTACAATAAGTTAGATAATTGATGAATGCATTTGTAGTCTCTGAATAAATAAAAAGTGAGATTACATTAAAGCTCTATTTATTGTCTGATTGGGGTATTTTAATCATTTCAAGCAATGAACAAATTAACCTTGTAGTAGGAAAATAAATGGAAAAAAATCAAAAGCAAGATTTTAATTGATTGTTCAAATCAATTTTTCTGTTTGATAATTTAAATTGGTTTCGTTTGGATTATCATGTGTAGTCTTACGATTTTGCTATTGAAATAAGGATGACCAAGTGCAATTGTACCTGGAATACGTAGTCTGTATATAACAGAGGCTGAGGAAGCAAATATACTGCTTGCAGTCTTCCTGTGTGTTTTGGGTTTTCAAGGCCAGGTTTTGAGAGTGGGGGTCTACAGGGGTGGCTTCTGTGAGAAGCTTCCTTCATGTCCAATGGAGCCAATGCCAACTGGCTCCAAAGCTGGCCCAGTGCTGCCCAGGGCCAAGCCCATCAGCCATGATGCTGCACAACAGCAACTACAGCTGCAGAGAGGAGTGAGAATGTGTGAGAGCAACAACTGTGCAGACACCAGGGTTAGTGAAGAAGGAGGGGGAGAGGAGGTTGCACTGCAGCCTGTGGTGAAGACCATGGTCCTGAAGAACTTCACCCTTTGGAAGGGACTCACCCCAGGGCAAGGGAAGAGGTCCCCACCCTAAAGGGATGAGCAGCAGAGGCAATATGTCATGAACTGACCACAACTCCCATTCCCCTATCCTGCTGGGGAAGAGGTAGAGGAAACCATGAGTGAAATTAAGCCCAGGAAGGAGGGGAGGGAGGAGGAGGGAAGGTGTTTCAAGGTTTGGTTTTATTTCTCATTTTCCTACTTTGATTTGATTGGTAATAAACTCAATGCTTATTTCCCCAAGTCGAGTCCGTTTTGCCCATGGTGGTTATTGTTGAGTGATCATTCCCTGTCCTTACCCTATGAGCCTTTCCTTGTATTTTCTCTCCACAGCCCAGCTGAGAAGAGGAGTGACAAAGCAGCTTTGGTGGGCAAGTGATGGGCAGCCAGGGTCAGCTGGGTTGGTTTGTTTAGACTAACTTCATGTGTTTATTGCTGAGAGAGTTGTAGATACAGGTGCAGGAAATCTTGCGCTCGCTAACAGCTTTGTTTTCCAATATTTACCTGTGCTCTCTGCTTCCCTCTGTGCCAAGGGAAGGATCCTGTGCCACTTGAATATATTAAAATATCTGGGCCTTTTATTCAGTCTACAATTCATTGGACCTCTCCTGGTTGTTCCTCCTGAGCTCAGGCTGGTAGAATGTGCCTTGGCCCTAGCACTAACTGCTGCTGCAGCCCTGCCAGCTCCATCAAGCCCGGCTGTGGAAGGAGAACAGCTCTAGACTGGTCAGCAGCAGTTGGCCTGTCATCTTCATAAATAGCACAGCTATCTTCTCATCTTGGTAGATCTGTTAGGTTCCTGGTGGTTTTCTGTATCACTCCTGAGCTAGGTCACAGCCACAGTCTTGTGAAGCAGGTTGGGACATTTTGCTGACACTTGATAGCAGGACTATGAGCACATGGCTCCTTGAAGGTTGTGGGAGAGCTTTTAAGAGGAAGCCAAAGGGCTTCATCATGCCAGGCACGCAGCGCTGTGTGGGACACTTCAGCAAACAATGCAGGTCTAGACACTGAGTCAATTTTTCAGCATTTCTAGCTGCTGTATATTTTGGAACAAGTATACTTAGGGACACATGATTAACCTCAGCCTTAACCAAAATATAGATTTATTGAAGAGATAAAGAATCACAGGTTACAGTGCTAGATGGTGCTCAAGAGATCACTGAACACAAATACTGGGACAGGTTTCAGTCTGTGTATCAGCTGGGGTTGGTGTGTGTATGATCTTCTGATGAAGGTCATTTTACAAACTCCCCTGCTCTGTTCTAGTGTTGATTAAAACATCAGCAGCTACATTCACACTTTTAGACAGTCCATGGACTTTCTTTTTCTTCCACCAGTGGCCATGAAGAACATTCATCTCCATTGTCTTCAACAGTTTTTTATATATTTTTGGAAAATTACAAATATAGGTCCTCCTTTTACTTTTACTTTTCCGTTTACTGTACTACGCAAGTGGGTTTTCTGCAGCCTTTCCTGATAAGTGTTATTTTCTTTATCTCTTGTCACTCTAAAATTGGTGTAACTTACATGCATTATGAACATATTGTATTCTGTGTGACTTCAAATCATGCCTAGAAATTAGTTCTTAATCCTTTTGGTTTTACTTTGTTTCTAGCACTGAGTAAAAATTGTTGCTCCCTTGTGACTATTTATGGATGTGTATAAAAGGAGCAGATGATTCAAACAAATAAATACTGAACAAATTTATGACACCTAGGTGCTCCTCTTACAGCAGTCGTCATTAGATTTGGGGATGTGTCAGGAAGAGGAGGGGGTTACACCACATACAGTGGGGCTGAGTGGCTGAAATGCTGTCTGCTGCAAGACCCAAGGTGCCTTGTCTGCAAAGTGGCAGGGAACTTTCTCTGTCTGCCACACTGTATTGCCTGAACAAGGCGACTTTAGTCAATTTATTTTCCATATTTAAGACATCTTTTTTCTTGCCAAGATCATAATTTTTGTCTCTTGGCAAGCAGTCTAGCAAAGACCATTAGAATTATATGTTTAACCACAGAAGTTTTCAGAGTTTCTGACAGAGCCATGTGTTTGAGAAGTTTCCAATATAAAAATAAGTAACGTTTTTATTGGTGTTTTTACAAATTTTCAATAGGGTTTTGGGAAGGGTGACAGAGGAGGAAGTAATGGAAATCTGTATTTCCCCTACATGTTTTAGCAGAGATTGGTGCATGGAAAGTCTGGAATTTCGATTTAGGTAACACTGGCTGCGTGACCAGTAGAGGGAGCCCAGAATCACAAAATGTTGGAGATATTTTTGACTGGGGGAGTTGGGGGTGCAAAGTTTGATTTGATAATATACAGAATTTTTGAAGTACTACCAGCGAATAGTGATTTTGGGAAAGAGAATTTATGAAACATTGAAATGTCTGATGTCTTCTAAATGATCAAGTTGTATTAGCAACCTTTATGTTGGAAGGTTAATGAGTGTTTTGTTTTTTTTTTTCTTTCCTATGTTGCTGGTTGTTGTAACATCATTAACATCACTTTTACAGAAAGTAAGTAACTCTTCATATTTTAAACCTTTTTGAAAGTGTATGTGGGGTAATACTGCTTGTATATGTGTATGGATGTATATGTATATAAAATAAACATACAAGAAAAAAGTACCAGTCTTAAAGACATACTGCTACAGATTGTAACTTCTATATATGAATGACTTCTAGAATACCATAGTGGTTTAAAGCAGTCTCACCCAAATGATGATAAATAGTATGAAAGTTCTGCATCTGAAGACTGTAAATGGTAAACATATTTCTTGTGTGCAGACTATGGCAATAAAGCTTGCAGCATATCGATTTAAAATATATTATGGCTCTAAATATTCACAGATATCAAGTTGCAAAGTAGAATATTATTGTATCCAATTTCATTTAACTGAATCAAAGTTGAACTGATTTGGAGTGTTTCAAGAACTTAGGTCAAGCTGTGCCATTTTTGATCTCAGAGATACTCAGCATATTGGCAGGCCTTGACTGCTGTATTAATACATGCCAGGAGCTCTGAGCAGAAGGAACATGTCCTCAGGCTATAGGAGAATTTAGAAAGCATGCAATAAGTAGTACAGATCCCTCAGAAAATGCTCTAGGATACAGATATCAGTCTGCATCATGGGATCTTTGATTGCTGGCTTTTTGAACCACAGTCCCACGTGTTGTGATAGCATGTGTTGCAAGCATTTTCAGCGTCCGTTGTGTGTAACATTTGGGATTTTTAATGCAGTTTTTTAAGGATGCCAGTGCTGACAGAAGAACAGGCAAGTCATTGGTTGACATGGGTCAAGGCAGAGCTGACAAAGGACACCATGGAACTTCAGTTTGATCTGTTAGCTCAGAATAAATCCCACCCCTCAGTGTTCCCAGATTATTTTCATTTGCAGCTTAAGTGTGTTCTGTGTGGCTTGTTTTGTGCTCCTTATGGACATACCCAGTTTTGAAAAAGGGTGGATATGGCCCTTTGGTTGCGTGTCATTAGGAGTTGCAGATATCTGTAAGAAACAAATATAGCTGTAGTTAAAAGTGCTTGTTGGCTCAGTAGCTGATATGGGTTTCTTTCTAAGTCAGAGAGTAGTTTCTGTTGTCCATTTGCCAGTTGTCTAGACTTTGAAGATTAAGATATCTGCTGTGAACACAGTAGTGATCATGAGATGTTGCCAAATCCCTATTTTGGGTTCATTCATGCTGTATCATTTCAATTGGTTAATGATAGCTAAAAATAAGTGTAGAGTCCAGAGTATATCCATCAGAAAAGGAGGAGAATACAAATCATGCATACATGCACACAGTTTTGTTTCTTGTTGACATACCAAGTTTTTGTTCTGCTGTAGAGTCAGCAAGTTCTTTCTGTCTTGCAGAGAAAGCCTTAATCGGTGATAATGTTTCACTAAAAAGATCCAAATCTGAGAGAGTTGAAATTGCTTCACGTATGTTAACATATGGAAGAAATTACACAGCCGTAACTGCTGTATTAAATGCTTTGTCTCTTTACTTGTCAAGCATTAATCCAGTAAGGAAAATGTGTAAAGAGAAGGATCCTACATATTACAAAAGTGTTTAAGTAATCATTAAAGTCAATGAACTCCCTTCATGTCTTCTGTCCCACTGCTCTCAGTATTATTTTATTTCCAACATATTTTGGTTTGTATTTTGTTAAAGTATTATATCAAAACCAAATGTGCCGCTAGTTTCATTTGCAGGGAAGCCAAAGAAACCACAAAAACTTGTCAGAATTTTCATATTGCGTGATCATGTTTAGGATACCCAAAAAATAAATACCTCTTGCATATCTGATGTGTTTATCAACAAGCAGCATTTTTACCTACAATTTTTTATTTTAGATGTAGTAATATGATACATTAGATGACCTGCAGTAAATAAATTATAATAGACAGGACTTCCTGGCCTGAGGGCACTTTATAGTTTAATTTTTACCGGAAGAGCAATTACCACACTATTGATCTTGCCATTAAAATAGTGATATATGTACAGTAAAGATGAATTCTGTTGTAGCAGAGTCATGGAAATCAACGGAAAGCATAACCATATGAAATACAACCATTTCAATCCAGTTTCACGTGTTAAAAAAAAAATTAGACTTGCAAATTTCATCCAAGATTGGATGTTGTGTTATAATACCACGGAATAAGGAGGAGTAGTTTCTGATGAACTTTGAAGCCCTGTTCCTGGTTTATAGTTGAGTATATAATTAATCCTGAAATACTTCGCAACACACTTAATTTAATGCACAGGCATTGTTCCACTTAACCAAGTGGAATATATTTACGTGGCTCAAGATAAGCGTGCGTGCAGACTGGGGACCCCAGGGAAGAAGCACAGTTTCAGATTCAGTCCCTGAGTACACTGTGTACAGTAGCCAGCAAATGGGGATAACGATGTGATACTACATCTATAGATATTGTACTTCAAATTTTAAATTAAAATGAAATAAAATAATTTATGACTGCCTTCTTTCCCACCTTTCTTAGCTCAACTTTTCAGAATAGCATACATATTTTCTTTTTTTTCTGATGTTAATATGTATATACTACAAAGATATCTCTGTACAAATGTTAATTTTTTTCTGAATGTGTTGTGTTTCGTTTGAAAGAGTCCTTTAATATGCATTCCACAGTGGTATTAAAATTATTACCTTGAGGAGGTCAGTCTCATAATTTCTAAAACAATTCTAATTAGAAAAGATAATGTTTCATAAAAGGCACAAATTTGCATATATTTGTGTATAATAATGCATGCTGACCATATTGAGCCAGAAGAAGTCTTTACAATATATATCACTTTTAATTTTAAATGTGTTTTTTCTGGACTCTTTATTATTCTTTTGTTGCCTTTCATCCTATGGGATGCAGCTGCCCTTGAACTTGGTACTGTTTTGATCATTCATGTGCAGCAGCCACATTGTCTGTAACATTTTAAAAATGAGGCTTCATGGTGTTATTTATGAAGTAATTTCACATAAATATTTGGACTTTGGTTCTTTCAGAATGTGGAGCTGGTTTCTGTATGAAGAAAAACGTAATTATAATTCACAGACTTTTTGCCTCAAGCCTAGGGGACAGATGCATATGATTAAGTTTGAAACTGGCCTGTTATTGTAATGTAGATGTTTTCAGGGTTGAGAGAATTAAAAAAAAAAAGGAAGGGGGGGGGGCAAAAAAAAAAAAAAAAAGCCAGGCAAGCATGAGTTTTTAAAAAAATAGACCGAGGGAATAGTTTTACAAGCGGCACTCAATCTTAGACTGCACAATTTTATTTTTCAGTGGAACCTCTCCATTAGCTTGCCTGAATGCAATGCTTCATACTAACACTCGTGTAGGTGATGGAACATTCTTCAAAATCCCTGGGAAATCAGGACTCTATGCTCTCAAAGTAAGTTTAAATTTTGTATATGGATTGTACATACAACTATTAATCCATTTTATGAATGCCTCAATAGATATAAATGTAAACAGATTAGATTCTTTCGCGAGGAAATGACCTGATAGTCCTCCTAACTGCTTTCAGATGTCTTTTAAAAGGATTTATAATGAAAGTAAACATTGAATGTTTTATCCTAGAAAGCATATACGTGTTCTTGAATTTGGCACATGGTATAAAAAACACATCGCTTAGTTAAAATGCTGCTTTTTTGGAGTTGTTCACAGTAAGGCCTTTGTTTTAGGACTAGTGCGCTCAAGAGGATCACTGACTTTCCAATTAAGTAATTGTATTGATGTTTGATTTTTGAATAGCGAAAAATTATTTGCAAGTCTAATATAAATCAGCTTTTAATTCAAATACTGCATCGATGCTTTTGAGAAGGAATATAATTATAGTGATAGAATTTTGCCTTTATTGTATTTATATTCCTTTTTTTTTTTTTTTTTTGGTATGAACATGATATTTACTGTGGGTGGAAATTTTTTCTTGTTGTACATGAGCAAACTTAGAGGGGCTTCACAATAGAAGTGGGATAATGTGAGGCAGTGATGAGAAAAAAGAAAGTGAGATTATCTGCTTGGCAGTGTAAATGTAGTCAACTAAAATTTTGGGCTGGGGGAAGGATCTTTTGTAATTTATGACAGATGTATTTGATGTAAGGGTATAAAAATATAAAATATATAAATTTGTCTGCTCCTGCTAAGTAAAAATCCTGAATACTTGAAATTGAATTAATAGTTTTCAGAAGCTGTCTTTCCCAATTTACTAGAACAAATGCTGTTGTTTTTCTTTAAATCGGGAGATATTCTTGGCACAATTCCAGGAATTCACAATCACTCCCATGCTTGTGAGCTCCAGGTTGCTTCAGCTATTTGAATTCAGGAAACAGGCAAAGGCAGAAAAGAAACATTAAAGGATTTGTGTTTTGCTGCAGTGTTGTAGACACTCAACTGGAAAACTAGGATTTTTAACAGCCACACAAGTCTGTTTCTGTTAAAAAAATAGAAGAAGAAAAAGTGGAAGATCTTGCATTTTATGTGACTTTTTCAGTTTTAAAAAGAGCAGGGGATGACCTCACAAAACAGCTTTTTTGCTTTTAGTTTGCAAATCCTTTCATGAAAGTCTGTTTTTTATGGCTCTCTCTAGAGTAACTCACAGGCATATTTTATTTTATTCTTGGTTTTTCTGAAATGTAAGCATGAGAGTACACTGCAGTAATCTATTTTCGGAGATGCAGCAGGATCATGAATGATTTTTTTTTCTTGTTAATTTTATTTTTATTTTTATTTTTTAACTGTAGAAAGAAGAATCAACATGCCCTACTGATGGAACATTGGATTTAGGATGTGAATCTGAGTTAGATGGCACTGAAATGGCTGAGACAAACAATAATAATGGAGAAGAAAATGGTGGTAGGTGATTTAATCTCAATATTAGAGGGCATATTTTGGGAAAAGAAAAAGTATTGTTTTCTTTGAATTTTTGTGTTGTGATTTCTAAGCAGTATAAATAATCTTTTGTACTCAGTGGAACTATTTTGAGTGACTCCCTCTCTTTTTTGGCCTTATAAAGGAATCAGGAACACTAAGTGCCTTTATTTGACTTAAGGTTTTAAAAGGCAAAGAATAGTGATGTTGGGTGTGTTTTCAGTTGGTAATTTTTTGGCTTACATTTTTTTTGTTTAGGGCCCAGAGATAAAGAGTAATTTGCCTTTACCAGGCATCAGACTTGGCAGTTGTCAGATTCAGACATCTCATTGATTTCAGTGTGGACATGTGGGGTTGGTCCCTCAGTAGAGTTCTGGACAGAGGACAAAGATTTCTATTTTTTTGCTTTCAGGCAGAGGTACTCCTGTTTGCTATGGTCACATAATGGCATCTTGAAATATTAAATGCTGTGCATTTTTTTTTCCTCTAAAATAATGGCGAACTGAAACGTTGAAATAACTTAAAAATGGCAACCTTAGAAATATTTTTTTTTTATTTCTGAGAGATAATAGTTATTCATAAGGAGAACATCAGTCACCTAAAATTATTTTGCAAGTAACAGAAGTAAATATTATTACAGCTACACCCATGTAGTGATTATGAAGTGAATGATTTATGAAAAAACAAATCTGACTATCCAGAACTTCTGAAATAAATGATTCCTTGGTCAGGTCTCTTCTGCTGTCCAGTCTCAACCTGTCCCACTGCTGGACTGCTGCCTGCTGTTTTGGCTTTCTTGGTATATGGTGAGCCAGAGTCCTGTTTACAACTAGGACATGAAAAGGCTCAGCTCATGTTGTTGTTCTGCTACAGACTTCCTTCTTTAACTTGAGCAACTTACTTAGCTCTCAGGCTGCACCTTTACAGGACTGATACTGCAGTTTTTGTATTGCTCTCCAGCAGCATTGAAAAATCATAAAGTGTTCAGTGATAGGAATAATAACTATCCAAGGCATTTTGTGGGTCTGTCTAGGACTGAAGTTTTGAAGCTCCGTGGAAACAAAAGTCCAGAGTATTAAATGTCTCTGCTTCTTCATTTCCTTTGATATATTATGTCTACAAGTTAACAGATTCTGCATCTGCAGTGGTTTGATGCTTATGTAGCGTATGCTGCCTATGTAAGTGAACTTACATGTTCTTTAACAATTCCTCTTTGATACTCAGAAAATTTGTTGATGCACAATTCCTGAAATTGAAGGAAGAATAGAGCAGTAAAAAGCAGTGTAAATACAGTTACAAATACAAAGCCAAAGTTGATGTTACTTCTTATAAACAAAATTAAAAAAAGCACAGGCAATTATTTAGTAGTGTTAGGATGTAAATAGGATGTTACAGAATGTAAATAGGATGTCATAATTCCAGAAATAAGAAATTACTGGGTTTTGACTGGGAGCAGGCTATGTACTATTTTCACAGTTCACAGTAATAAAAATAATTATAGCACTTGTGATGACATAAAAGAGAAGCTGCGAAAATTTAACATTTTGTAATAAAGCATTAAATTACACCTAGATTGGTTTTAAAGCTGAGAATTTTCCATCATTTTTCATCTTTAACAAATATTGGAAAATTGCAATATATTTAACATTTTGAGAACAAGACATTTTAATTTTCTTGTCATGCTATGAATATCAATGGATATATTAAAAAAACGTAAATGGGATGGCAGTAGTGAGTGTCTATTGCATATAGAAAGGCCAATGCTTGATATGATCAATTAAGAATTAAATGCAGCATGTATTTAATAAATAGCATATCAGTCAGCTAGTACAGGACAACATTTTAACATGTTTGATAATAGCTTTTTTTGGGACTGCGAGTTTGTTGTTAAAGATACCATTTATATGCACTTAGAATTCTGATTTGTTTACAGTATAGAAGGCTTGGCTTAAAAATAGGACCATGGCCAGAAAATACATCCAGTTTTTGGTGGATTGAAATTACAAATTATTTAATCTGCAAAGGCACCATCCACAATAGCATTTTGCTCTGAAGGGTGTGATTTGACCACTCTTCATTTAGTATTTTTTTAATGTCAATATTTTTTGAAAACAATGAAATCTTTCTAGCATAAATTTTTTGATAATAAATAATAGTTGTGAGACTTCTTTTGATTGTCTTGTAAATCATTGCATCTGAACAGCATGAATTTGTTTAGACTTTCAAGCAAAGAGGTGATATGCTGCAGAAATATGTGTTCAATAAATCAGTATATCCGAAAAGCATTCAAGAATCACAACACAAAACAACTTGAACATGAATAAGATGCATTTGCTAATTAGTCCTGTGTAGTTCTTAGACTATCATTCTGATAGTACTGATTAAAGAATATAGGCAGAGATTTTCCTTTGGGTATAGCACTAGCTAACAGATTACCAGCGTATTGCATTCATTATAGCTGTAAGAAGGAATTAAGGTAAACAGGAAAGGATTTATAAAAGACACATAAGAAGTCCTGAGTGAACAAATACTTCCTTTGTTTTGGGGGGTTTAATAGGGATGGTCTCATTAGCTTATGAAAGGTGAGGTGGTGACTTGATTGGTTTGTAAATATTTGAGAATAGTTATTTCTATGGAAAATATTTGGTCTAACAGACCAATTACACTTTTCAGACTAGAGCTGGTTTTTTTTGTTGTTGTTGTTTTTTTTCTTTTTTTTTTTTTCTTTTTTTCTTTCCAGGAAATTATTCTGTGGCATGAAAGTAGCATTTAGTTCAGTTCAAAAAACGCTTCATCAAATCCTCTGACTTGTGTTTTAGAATATGTGTGATACATATAAGGATGGGCATTGGTTGCACATTGAATTCTTAATTGTCCAATTGACTGCATTTTTATTTGCCCTTTTCCACTTTGATAGAGTCCAGAAGCCACAGTTCTGACAGAGTGATCAGAAATTCTTTAGCAAGAGTTTAAAAAATGCCTCTTTAAATGTAGCTGGAAGTAGAAGGATGAAACTGTAAGCAACAGCCTCAGCCCATTAGTGGGCTTTTAGACCACAGTCTTTTGGAATAAAAAGTACCAGCTGACACTCAGAGAAGAATCACATCATTCCTCAGCAGGCACATTTTTTGCAGTATAAATGCAGGCTACTGAACAATTTTACTAGCACAATAATATAAAAATTCCTAACCATTATAAACATGTGACTTGGCAAAAGCTATTACACAACATCAGTATTGCTAAGTAGACAAGTAGAATGGTCACACCTCAGGATTTTGCAGATGCTGTGGAGAATTTTTCTTTCCCCACCTTCTCCAAAGGCACGTGTTAAAGAAACTCTTTATGCTAGAGTTGATTTTGTTTGGAATGGGATTTCTAATAGAAGCTCTGTAGCAGTCCCATATCTTTAAAATTCCATTTTCCTCAAATATAGGTGTAGCATGTAAAGATGCTGTGGGTAAAAGAATTAAAGTCCCAATTACTGTTGCCTGGGAAAATGATGACTATAATATCCTTTTGCCCATCAATAGGATGTTCAGTTCTCAAAAAGCATTTGTCCCTAGGGTTTCTGAAGGCAGGGCTAATCCATCAGCCACGGAGCGCAGTTGATTAAAAATGGTCTTTGTGCGAGCCAATGGAATGCACAATGATGTACGTGTGGAGGAGACAGCAATTCCTGCTATAGTGTGACTTCCCTCCCCACCTCAGCCCAAACAGGGCTTCTCTTGTGTGCCCAAATACCAGCAACATGTCTCCTCCTGAGACACTTTGGTTTTCAGCACTTGCTAGAAGTGTATGTTCTTCAGCTATGAACATAAAATGGCAGAGTTAATTCCTTAGGCAGTTTTCTTAGAGGTAGCTGACAAAATGATGGACAGCAGAGGATCGTGTTCATGCTGAATCCTGAAATTTTGCTTGGTAGCTACTGTACTTTCAAACACCTTGTGCTTTTTAGACTAGGAAACCCTAGGATTACTGTGTAGCAAGGAGTGTATATCCACCACTGT
The DNA here is from genome assembly GCF_050655825.1 of Lonchura striata. Lineage (NCBI taxonomy): Eukaryota > Metazoa > Chordata > Aves > Passeriformes > Estrildidae > Lonchura > Lonchura striata. The sequence continues at coordinate 114,358,948 of NC_140704.1, forward strand.
TTGAAACCTGAGTCCTCATTTGGATATTCAGTTCCTTTCCAGGAATGGAATTCCTGGTGATTCAGTGAAACCTTTTACTATTAGCATCTTGTCTCTTAGGAATTATATTGGCTGATTCTACTGAAAATGTTTGTGACACGTGGCAACATCTGGATATGAGAGAATCTTCTAAAAGCAGAAGAGCAGCAATGAAGTAGCAGCTCAAACATAGCTCAACACATCAGGAAGCGAAGTTTTTCACTTTGCTTAGATTTTCTTGTGTATTTTTCTTTCATCTTCCTGCAACTATAAAATAAAAATATAGTACCTGGGATTGAGTTTGACTTCTTTTGTTTCATTATGAAGGGAGTCATAAGAATAAAAGGAGATACGGTGAAGCTTGAGGATGTTTCTCATCTTGTTTTTTTTCCTGTACAGTAGTTAATGAGGTCTAAGAAATTACTGGCTTACTGATGACAGGCTGTGGAAAATGTTGACTTGCTTTGGAATAAGGATTCACAGGTTTTTTCTAAGCTTTGTGAAATGTTTATGCTCAAAAACATGCTGTTAATATAATGGGATTCCGTGCAAGCTATGAAGCCGATGAGGTATTTGATGTCTTTTTCCAAAAGATACTATCCAATTGTATTTATTAATTCACAGTGCCAGTATTGCTTTTCAGAAAGAATATTGCAGTCGCTGTAGTACCCTTGATGTATACATCTGTTTTTGCTTGCTTTGGCAAACTCATACAATTAACTAACTCCCAAACTGGTTTTCATTTTCAAGAGCTGATGGCAACAGCTGAGTTCTGAATTGTTCAGTTTTGGCAAGTTGGGCTCTAGAGATCAAAGAGTGATGGAGGTGAATTACTCGATACATCTGTGCTGGCAAAGTGCAACTATTTATGTCAATACAAGTATAGATCTGTGTCACCCAAAGAAAATACTGAATTTTATGGATATTTTAGAGAGAGATATTGTATGTATGTTTTCCTGAGGGAGTTCTCTCTGAAATTTCATATCTCCAGATTGTGTGCATAGATTTTATGCTTGAGGTAGACTCTAGCTTTAGCATATGGTAACAATATTAATTTATGTTTTGTAACTTGGCCATTCCTAAACAATCCTTCTCATCTGCTGTGGTTACTTTAAAAAAAAGGGAAGTGGACTGCTGTTGATTTTGCTGGTATAATTTTAAATCAGTGTGATCTGACTGAAATCAAAATTAACTGTGCTGTTCATTTTGGGAAAATAAACCAACCCTTTACTGAGCAGGAATTTATCTGTCCATCTAGTTACATAAATCTGTTTACAGTTATCCCTAATAACTTTCAGTGGCAAGGAGAGATAATTTTTTGTTGTGTTCCTCAAAAAATTGTTTCTTCAAATAAACGTGTTCCCATATGTTTTACATAGGTGTCATTTATTGGGTGGGGAAGGTAAAAGGTAATAAAAAATCCCCAAATATAGCCTGTAAAATTTGAAATTCAAAGATAGCATTGCTGATTTTTATAAATTATAGCCTTTCATAATAATTAACAGAACTAATCTTGGAAAAATGGAAGATAGGAAGTTATTTTAAATGGAGTTTACTAAAACATTTTTAACATACTCTTTTTTCTAAGTAATTCTAATTCTATCATTCATGCTAACAGTCTCTGAACACTCACTAAGGAGGTCTTATCTTCAGAAACCCAGCTGCTCTTCCAGCTCATAACCTAACAGTTTAGAGCTTAATAGTTGCTTTTTCTTTATTCCTTCACTCGGTCCTGGCCCTTGAGGAAGCCAATTTAAAGAATGGAGTCTAATTATTCTCCACTAAATGGAAATGCCTCCTGTAGGCTTAAAACTACTCTTGTTTCCGTTTTCTACTGTAGCAATAATGGTGAATCCTCTTTATTTGCTACCCAAATATTTTCCCTTTGTCTGTCATATTCTGTCTGTCGGGGTTGGGTTTTTTTCCCTCCCAAGCACCCAGTTTATTTTTAGCATTCTTTCCTGATACAGATTTTCAAGTGATCATGGATCTGATAATATTCATGGATCTTCTGCGCTCATGGAAAAAGTGGTTGCAGCTTTCCAAAGTTGTATATATGTACAAAGAACACTTTAAATTTAATTTTCTTTTACTGTAATCTCTGGTTTCCATAGGAGAAATGCCTGTTTTATTGTTAAGGCATTATTTTTTCACTAGGATCATCAGTGGTAACTTCACTTATATATCTTTCTGTCGTATTTTTCCCTTTCTTTATGTCTGACCCATTCAGAGAAAAGCAGTTGGACTTTATCCATAGAAATTAAGAAATAAATAATGACAATTTTATGTGGTCATGGACATTTTAATACAGTCACACTTTGGCACAGATTGATTTAAATTACTAAGTAACAGAATATGTTTTAAAGATTAAATTTATTAATTGTCTCATATTTATATTCAATTTCCTACAGAAAAGACAATTAATATTGTTTTTAAACAATATCTTGATTATCCTCTAAATAAAGCCTGTGTGTCAATTGTAGTATTATTTTTTGCTAACAAAGTGAATAGACTGTATAAGTTGTTAAGCAATTGTATAATTGAACACCATGTATTTAGATTTTTAATGCTTTTATTTTCTGCTTTTGGAAAATAGGCAATGACATTACTTACTAGATGGTTAGGTTCATCGCCATATTTTGTATCAAGCTGGTTTTAAATGGAAATTCAATTAAAACATAAAAAACAACATTTAAAATAGTTTCCTACTATCTTACTATTTTAAGCTACAAGGTATATGAAGAAAAATATAATGTACACAGTAAGTTTTAGAAAGGAAGTATCATTTGTTCTAAATAAATTATGTTGAGTTTCTCTAATCACAGTGTCATTTTAAGTATTTTAAGCAGCAGATTTCAACCTCATGTATCTATTTCTTTAATCATGAACTACAGGAAACAGTTGGGGTTTTTTTCAAAACATTGAACAAACTAGATTTGGGTTGCACTAAAGAACTAGCGTGAAGTGAGGTATTCTTTCTGTATCTGTAGGAGAGATTACAGTGATGGAAAGCTATTTATTGTTTCAGTGGTTTCAATTCCAGTTGTTTTACCCACAAGAACAGTCCCTGTTTCTTGGTTTAAATTTGTTGTAAAAGATTCAAAGGAACAGAAGCAAAATAAATCAATACACCGATAATATTTTATTGAAAATTGAAGTGATTATAGGAATTAAAAATATGGCCTCTTAAAAATTCTGTCACAATTCCAGGTTTATTGTTAAAAGAGAAATGAATGAAAGTGCAAAATTAATAGAGGACTATTCTTTTTATACCTGCTCTACCATGACTTTGATGTTAATGGTTGCAGTGTTGAGATCAGATAGTTGTCAAACCTCTTCAAGATGAACTTTATCACCAAAATAAATAGGGGAGACTCCTGGATAATATCGTAGATCACCATAATAAAAATCTGAATTTCCCATTTCAACAAGAAGGTAATAGGAGTTGCAGTCATTTTGGGAACAGGAATAGGTTTATCATGGCAGGTCGTGTTGTATCTATCCTGTTTTAGGATGGGCATTTAAGTTTATCAGTTTCCATTCTTTAGGGATTTTTGAATGTCTTCTCCTCTTGTTAACTTTGGGGTTTGTGTGCACATGCTATTTCTGGGGTTTTTTCTTCAATTCTTTGACTCTCAAAATTTGCCAGAACACAGTAAAAAAAGAGTTTCTTTGAAGGAGAAGACAAAATCTGGGAAATTTGACATGTCAAGTTTTTATTTTGATGTAGGTGTTCTTTGTCTCAGGAGCTTAGCTGTTGCAGTGATTTGAATTATATAAACCTGCTATTGTTTGTTTTCTGCTGACACTTTGCAGCTCTTTTACATTGTCTTATTTGATAGTAAGCTTTGCTCATCATGTGGAAAAGATTGATCCAGGTGATTCTGTAAAGTCAGAACCTGTTTTGTGTTGCAACTTCTTTGTGTATTTTGACAAATTCTGCAAATAGATGAAAAATAAAAAAAAAAACAAAACTCAGTTATAAATCTCGTGACAAAATAGCCTTTCTCTTACCTGGTAAATTAATCTAATATCAGTTATCTTGGCATAACTGAAGTGCCATAGAGTGTATTCTCTCTTACTGTGGTGTTAATTACTTTTTCTTTCACTGCAAAAACAGGTTTAATATCACATGCATCTTATGATGGCCATTACTTATTGATAGCTGAATTGTCTGTGTTATTTGCTTATAAACACAAATCAAAGAAGATTACAATGTTTCTTCTAGGAAACATTGCTAAAGTCATGGGACTTAGCTACTTCCGTTTTCTGCTCATCCCACTGAAGGATGGGCAGAGAAAATAGATTAACACTGGGCTACATTATTTCTGGCACATATCTGTGCAACTTCTTTTGAGTGTCTTCAGACTATCCTGGTGGTGTGCAAAGTATGACAAATCTTGGAAAACTATTTACTGCTTCAAAACAGAAGGTATGTCAACATACAAGCCAGCTTTGAACACTGCTGGAAGGCAGACTTGAACTGAGTCAGCAGAGAAGAATGGAAGAAAAGCTGCTTCATTTCTGGATCCATGCTAATGCTGGTTTACCTGGGCAGTCTTAGGTTACCAGGGACAATAATAGTAATGCAAGGCATTAAGAGTGGAAAAGTTTCTACAGCCCTTTCAGTTGAGTTTGCTGATCACCAAGACTAATGGGATCCTCCAGCTCTTCTTTCAGCTTTCACAGCTGTTTAATAAAGCTGTAAAAAAACAAAAACAAAATAAATAATATTTTCATTTATTTTAACTAGGAGACTTTTCTGTGTCACACAAAACATTTATTCAAGAGGCTGTTTAATGCAAGTACTGTAGTATATGTTCATTAAAGCATGTATTATTTAGAAGGCTGACAAGTATAGCAGCATGTATTACCTGAGAGACCAGAATTCTTCTTGCAGGATATTGCAGTCTACCCATTAAACAGCAAAGTGTGTTCTTAGCTTTACCAAGAAGTACTTGTAAAATAGGTGAGTCTGGCTCCTAAGAAGACATTACAATCTGGTATGAAGTTACATATGTGTGAATCTTTCTAGATCCAGGGGTCATCAGTGTCTCTTGTACAAATGCTCATTTAGATATCTTATAATCCATTAAAATGTGTTGTTGAGGAAGGTAGTTTTCATCTAGTTTCTGTGTAAAATCTGTTAAACTATTTCAGTTACCTTTCACAACCTGAAAGGCAAAATATGCAAGGCCTCCTGAACTGCATAGAAGGGGTATGATATGGTACAAATATTAGTGAAGCAGTGTATTTTCTTAGAATATGGCTGGATTTTTAGGTGATGTGGACTCAAGATCAGCTGAATTTTCTACCACAAGCTTTTTGATTTTGAAGCATTTGCTTGTGTTGGTTTATTTTTCCATCCGTATGACTCTTGGAGAAATAGGGAAGATAACCCCCATAACAGTATTCTGATTTTTTATTTCTTTTTGTAAAGTTTGCCCAAAGCAGACATCTGAGGAAATGTCTTCCAATCGTGATTCAAGCCTTACTAATGCACCGGTGCAAAGCAAGCTAGTCTCTTCCTTCCAGCAGCACACAAAGAAAGCACTTAAACAGGTAAGCTTGTATTGACTGATCATCAGTTGGCTTCCCTTTAGTATCTCTGTCATTCCTATGTGAAAGGGATGTCAGCAGAATTTAAAGACTCTTCTAAAGATTTTTAGTGTTACGTTTAGTGACGTTTTGTTGGGGGTTTTGCTATGTTTTTAGCGAGGGTGCATTCCTATTTGTTGTGAGTTTAAGGTTTTAAGTGCAGTAAGGATTTAAAGTCAAGACAATTTCAAGTAAGTAGAATTCTTTATATTAGTACACCCCTGCTTTTCCTATGTAAGCATTTGTGTTGAAAATTTTATATGAGGTTAAAAATAAATTTAAAAAAACTTTTTGAAAGAAGTGCTGCAGATAGGAAAGACTCTAGGTATACTTGTTCAGTTTTTCTTTATGATCTGTTAAATATTTTTTTTTCACACTGTATTTGCTACTACAGGGTACAAAAGTGGGGTCAGGTTATTTTTGTTAAAAATAAATATGATTTGGATTATTTAGGTTCCACGTTAAGTACTAAAGCTTACAGAAGCAGTTGATTATTCAAAGTCACCTATTAGCTGAAAGCATGATAATGTGAAAATTATTTTCCAGCATTGCCAAATTAATTCAGATTACTGCCAGAAAAATGAAAAAGAAAAACTGAAAAACTAGAATTCAAAAAAACCCCTACCATTACCTCTTCTCCATTTTGAGTTGTTACTTTTCTAAAATGTTAAGATAATGAGATGATGATGTAATTTTTCTCAGAAATAGTTAGGGTTAATGGAGATCTTGTATTTCATGGGGTAGTTTATTACTGAGTGCTTTGTTTAGGCTCAAGTTAAGCAAGGCCTGTGCACATCTCTAAACACTTTAGTTTTTCATGCAGGCTGAGTTTAAATAAAATAAAATTAATAGATGTTTATCATTCACATAGGGTTATGATGTATTTAGAGGCTTTGAGGACTGAAAAGGATTTTTGGATTGAGGTCTTACATGTGTTTGTTCAGGAACATTGAACAGTGGGCACAAAACAGTTCACTAACCATTAGGATAGTTGTAAAAATTTACACTTCTTGGAAACTTCAATACAGATGCTTCGTTTTCTGTGAACTTCGTAGGGGTGGAGGGAGTAGGCAAAGGGGAGAAAAAGGAATAAAAAGAGCAAAGACACAAATGTTTGAACTTCTGTAATTGTTTAAACTCTACCATTTGTCACTTAGCTGATATGTAGCATTGAGAATAATTTTAAAAGGGCAAATTAATCAGAATAGCTTGATTAATATAAAAAGTCATAACATTGATGTGAATCTTTGAAAAAATTCCCTAAGGCAGTAGGGTTAAAGCAACATCCAAAAGTTAAGTAATCAATAGAAAGAAATTAGTTTCAATTAAGTTGATGGTAATTAGATCCTGTACTTCAGAGTATGACAGTAGCAGTACAGATATCACCAGAATGTTTTCTCTATGCACAATGTGAGACAAATGGGCATTTGTACAGTGGAATAGTATTTTTTTGCTTTGTTTTCTCTTAAAGTTTCAGGTGTTGGCTACTGCCATGTATACACATTGCAGGTTTGATTTGGTATTGTAGTAGAGGTGAATAAACCTTAACAGTGATTTTATTTATAAAATTGCTTTTGAAAATTTATTCTTTTGCTTTCTAATCTTTCAATTGCCCTTATGGATGCATAGTACCTAAAATTCATACAAAGAACCTGTCAGACCTTTGAATGCAGAAGAAACTTTTAGACCCAGTACACTATGCCGCACTCTTACAACTGATACAAACGTACTGATTCCCTGCTAAAGTAGCAGAGCATGAGCCATTACCATATTCTCAGCAAGTGCTTATAATATATAAGTGTATATATACTGTATATAATATACTGTAATGGGGGTCTTCCTTAGCTTTTGCTTTTTATCTACTGCAAAACAGTCTTCAAAGAATGAAAACCTACAAGATAGTTTTCAGTTTCCTGCTCAATTTATTTAAAACCAGTGTGTTCTTCACATTACTTTGATCTTGTGTGTATTTATTTTGTAACCTCTAAAAATAAAGTGAGAGGGAAGTTGACGATGTGTAGTTCTGTTTGAAGATCTTAGCTGGAAATAGAAGATTTTCTCTACGGTTTATCTACTTATTAACTACTCATATGTAATTCTCTTTAAATTATTATGTGCTGGATTTACATATGATTTGCTTTTTTAATGAATTCTGGAGATATATTCCTGGGCTTAGATTGCAAAGAACAGTCTCATGTTTGGCTTGTAAAAGCCTGCATTTCAGGATGTTCTCATGAATGAAATTAGTAACAATGCTGTCTTTCTTGAGCTCTGCAAGGAGTATGGAAGAAAGGGCATTTTTTGAGCCGTGGCTCTTGGTTTTGATTTCTCTCAGGTAGCAGTGGATTTGGGATGTTTTGCAGAGACTAAGGAGGTGTGCAGTTGCAGTGGATTTTCATAAGCTCTGTGTCACAGATCAGCCCTTATGTCCTCACCTTTCAAAGGCTGGGCTGCCGTTTTGGTCTGGAAACTTTCTAGCTTCATCACCTTCCATGGTGTCCTTGTTGGGAAAGAGATTTTGAGTGTTTTATCACTGAGTGTGTTTCATGCTTCCCTTTGGTTTCTAACAGAGTTTCAGTTTTCTCTTGTAAAATGCTTTACACTTTGCTCTGAGTGTAATGTCCCACAAACCAGTTCCTGTTCATGAGGGTATAGACCAAAGAGCTTATGGTGTAGAGCTGCCTTTTATGCTTAGCTTTCTGATGGCAGATTTTACAGATTTCTGTTTTCCTTGCGCTGTTGGAAGTGCTTGGGCATGTGTGCCCAGCTATTGCTGATCTTGTACCTTTGAAAAGAAGGTTTACGGCACGCTATCACACGCTGATTTCCTATCAGTACTGATCAGTTCCATACTGATTTACCTCATTTTCACACTCAAGAGAGTTTTGGCATGCAGACCCATGTAAGGACCTCTTCCTGGGAAAGTACTGAACTACACCTGCATCTGCTAGCAGTGGTACATGGTCACACTACTGTGTGCATTATTCTTGCTCTGGACGAGGCTAATTCCAGTATGGACATCAAATCATGGCATAGTATCTACATGCTTCTCTCTGGTCCAGTTTCTGTTCCATTGACTTGAGGTGATACTTTTTTGTGGAAGTCTTCGCTGTATACAGATTTATCTGTATCTGACAAGATGTTCTTGGAACATTTCTCAGAAGAAACAATCATACCTGCAAACTGGCCTCACATAGGTAACACTGAGAATGTGTGAGTATCCAGGACATTGAGGTGGTGTTAGTCTATGTTGGACTCTGATAGCCAAGTGTAAGAGCACCTTGCTCGTCAGTGCACCAGGTGTTCCCTGGGTCAGTACCAAGAGAGGAGAAAGAACTTGAAGATGCGCTCTAATGGTGTCTGGGATGATAGTAGACCTCCCAGACGTGGAAGAAAATCCTGCCTCCCTTTTGGCACTTTGGAATCAGCACCAAGAAGGGTACCCATAAATTTTCTGTTGGGAGAAGAGAAGGATACTCCATTCAGACTCAGAATCTGAATACAGAACCAGGACATGTCTGAGACTGTGCTGGGCATCCAGATCTCTTGTAGAGACAGAAACTCCAGAGACAGCAGCCAAGTGGGTTTGGGAGGAGAGAAGCTCAGGAAATAAGGGAATCAACACAAGGTATGTCACTGCCATGGTTTGTTTTGTTTTCCTTAACTTTGGGCTTTGTCTGCATGCTTGGTGGCTGGGTTAATATATGTGCCACTATATAATTCATAAAGTGGGTAGATGCAGTTTTTTAATGAGAAGGAAGGCACCCATTTTAGGATTTGTTTTTATAAGAGAAATGGCAACTCCACCCCCTTTTTTTTTCTAGTAGATGCTGTCACGCCCCAAGCAGTAATAGAGCAATGGGGAAATTAGGGTTTAGCTCATGTATTGTTTCTGAGTTGTAGGATATTAGATATGTCCAGCTCCAAATAATATTTCAAGCTGACATTTCTACCACAGCTGTTATTCTTATTTAGAAACCAACCTACAAGAGATTAAATTTCAGGATGGTTAACACTGTAATTTATGCCTGATTTACCCAAATTCATATAAGTAGTTTATCAAGATCTCTTTGTTTCTTTTTTTTTTTTTTTTTTGACATTTGGACATAGATGTCCCAATGCCTAGGTTGGTACTGAAGGCAGAATCCTGATCTCACATTATGCTGGTGTGAATTTGCTTTCCTGTCTTCAGTTCACACTGCTTACCATTCTTTGCGAGAAGAGCAAACCCACCAGTCTTGCTCTCTCCACACTCATTCTGTTAAGACTTCTTTCCTTGACTACAGCCAGATGCAGGTTATCTTGAAGCATTTTGCTGTCCATAGGAAGTAATCCAGTATGAGACTATCTGTGGTGTCTCTCCTTTGACTCATTTGAGCAACTACTCCCTCACATGCTGTAATATAAGCCTGATACATTTGCCTGCGCTGCTTCCCTTCCTCACTCCAAAGAAGCAAAGGTGACAGAGGAGATCATTATGATTTTGTCCTAATCACTTAGAATTTAAGTGCAGGGTGTCTTCCTGAAAGGCTCTGAAAATCCACTGTGAACTGAGAGGTATTTTTGTACTGACTTCCTCGTTATAGAGAGTTTGCTGCAGTTGCTCAGTGTCTCACTTAACCACCTTCTTATGTTTCATTTCAGATGCAACAAATGTACCAGTGCCACAGTTGGAGAATTCTGGCTCCCTAGCTGAAGCATTTGATCAGATGTATGGCAACATAAGTGATGATTCTTGACAAATTTTCCTGACAACAAATGGAAAAGAAGGAAAACATGTTGCTTTTTGACTTCTAGAAAGACATGGGAAGGGACACTGGAGTTTACAAAATGCATTCCGGAAAATGGAAGTTTGAAGACGATAAAATAAACTGATTTTCTGATTGCTGAGACAAGTCTAGGGAAGAGGACAGAGAAACTATGGCAGGGAGACTGCATAATGGGGAAAAGAAGCTGGGAGAGCAAGAGTTCCAGCAGACGCTGTTCAGGGAGTACATGCATTGCTCGAAGGCTGGCTGCACGGTATGTCCCTCTAAAGGTCCCTATGCATGGGCAGCATGCACCAGCTGCTCAACACAGTGCTTTGGTAAGACCCAAGACAATGTTTATGAGATTCTCTTCTGGGTCATCCCTGTGTCCTCAGCCCTTACCTGTGATGGAAAGAAAGGGACAGAAATCCACACTATCCTTGCTTTTTACCACTTTTGTAATAACTGCCTCCCAGTTGCTGGAGCATTCTGTTTGTTTGCACAGCATGCTTTTTACAGTGCTCCTGCACCTTTTCTATTTTAATAAATGTATTTTAGAGAACTTCTTATTCTGAGAACTAACTAAAGAATTTTAAAGCAATTTTACGTATTGAAGCGTAGTTGCCCCTCTATCTCATTGTAGAGCAGTATCCCTCATTTAAAATATGTCCTAGCATGAGCATTACCTTTGTTTAAACCTGACACTGTGACATATTGAAATCTTCTTCCCAAATATAGGTTGAACATGTTCTCTTCTGTTCTGTAGATACAGTGGCTTTTTCCAAGGCTCAAGTAGTCAAGCTGAATACAGCAGCTTAGTTCTTAGTTGCATTTATCTGTTAATATGTTTCTGTAAGTAGTCTGTGCCTAAAAAAGCTGGGGGAACTATTTCAGATGGATTGGTCATTGCTGTTGTATTAATGAAAATAAAATCACTAGAGACTGGAGTCCAAGTTAAGCTTTTCCAGTGGAGTTACATGATTTTTACTTATAATAGCAGTGAATATCTAAGTGAGTATCTTCTTTTGGTCCATGTGAAAAGAACAGCTTTTGATTTAAATAATTTGTAACATGAAATGATATCCAGGTGACAATGAATCATGCCTTGATTTTGAAGTGCATCCTAGAAAGTATTGGTCTTTTCAGGGAAAGGCAGGATTTGGAAGAGCTCACAATTCTTCAGAGCTCTAGGAAACCTCCTACAAAATGTTGACAAGCAGTTATCTGCAAATGGTGTTCCAGGAGATGTTGAGTAGGCCCCCAGAAGGCTGTGTTCTCAGGATGTGTGGGCAAGCAGAATACCCAGGCTGAAAGAGGATGTCAGGCAGAAAGACATCACACTGCTTACATTGGGGCACTGTTAATTCTCATAGTAGTAATATGAGAGGATTTTTTTTATCTGCGGAGTCTAGCCATGAAGCCTCTGCTGTATGCTCTGGCCCCTGTGCAAAGTATGTTTGAAAATCTGACCTCTTGGAAAGTGTTGATTGCTGTTTTAAGATTTTGTATTGACATTGCTATCTTTATTTTAATTTATTTTTAAACTGCTTTCTACAAACTGTTGCCTTACCTATATGTGCTTTGTTGTGCTAAAGAACTCATTTCCCCATAAAACACTTTTCAGCTGATGGATGTTGTTAATTTAATACTACACAAACCATAAAAAACCCCCAATTCTTCTCTGTGTTAAAAAGCTTTCACTGTGTTGATGCATATGGTATCATCATTCCCATTCACATGCAAGTCAAAACAGACATTGAATACATCACATGGGTTTTTTGTCCTTTTTTTTCTGTGGTTGGAAAGCACCAAAAACATTTACTTGGCAGTCTGTCGTGATCTGCAGCAACTGTAGCTGTGACTGCATTATTGTAGTCCTGTAGAAAGGAGTGTTTGCTTTAGGTGTACAGACACACATGTGAACAGACAAATCTCCTTGTCTCTGCCTCACAAAGATCCAAGCACTTCAGTTCAGTGTTGGTTAGTACATAGGTAAATATTCAGTGTTAATGTGTACTGTAGTCCTACAGAAAGACCCTGAGCCCTACTGAGACCTGTGAACAAATATGCAGCAAGACATTATTTTTATTCTGAATACAGATGTAAGTATCACAACATAGGAGGATGGCATGGGACATGAAGAGATATTTATATGAGAACATATTAGCATTTCTTTGAAAATAAACTCCAAGTGTCCAAACTTCCATCCTGCTGATTCTGACACTACTCTTCATCTCCAGATGACCAGTTGTGTACTCTTGGCACCATACTGACATGTGTAGTGTACTAGTGTGGTTGGAAGTAAATTAATTTGCTTTGCAAATGGCACTTTGTGCTTTCTGGTTGTTTCCATAGGACATCTTTATTGTGTTCTAATCTTATGGTTGCATGCTTATAACTGAGTGCTTTGTTTATGTTTAATATAAGAATTAGTAGCATCTAGGAAATAATTATGGGTTTACTGTTAATGATTTGTAGTGCTTACTGTTGTAGTTTAGCTGCTTTGTCTGTCCATGAAACAGGTTGCCACTGAGAAATTTTAATTTAACTGAGACATGGGAATTAAAGGCTCTTAATTTTGCTAACAAAATGAGGGAAAGAGAGAAGACAAAGACTGAATTTTGTGCTGGTGTTAAGTGAATCAGTGATAAACCATAAACCTGTTTCATCGTTGTCAGTTTGGGATCCATAACCATGATGTAGTCTTGTTATTTATTTTGTGCAAGAGACTTAGCTCAGTGTATCATAGCTTGAGTTTTCACATGGCAGAATTTAGGAATTCCATAGCTTTACATTTCTGATCCATAATGTGTGAAATTTCAAAGGTTATGTTTCATTACATGAGTTTCAGAATGTAGTCTTGACATTTATGGAACAAGTAGAAATCTGGGATGATGTTGCTTAATGCAGCCAAGTGTTACATGTCTTTGTTGATAATGACTTAATTTTTAACATTCTCAGTGTGTCACACATTTAAGCTCAAATGAAAGTGGCTTTCTGCATTAATGGTTTATCTGTGTGCTCCATTTTTTCATTCTGATTTTAAAAGATGTGGTAAAGAAAAATAACAAAAAAAAATTGCCCAGCAGCAGTAAAAATCAGAGCACAGAGGCTGACATTTCGCTTCTGGTGCTCTTTTTGGGACATATTTTGCCCCCATCTCCAGTTATGTTTTAGTTTATGTTGTTTCGTTTCATTCCTACTTGAAAGATGACTTTATGAGTTTTCACTGAAGACAGTCAACCACCGTGTCACATAGGTGAAGAAGTCTTTCCTGTGTTAAGATCAACTAAACATGAAATTACTATTTCTGAGAGCATATAATGGCATTCATGAAACCTCCAAAATACTGCTATACTCCACTAGGGATTGAAACTCCCTGAAAAACAAAAGGAACCTTGCTCTTGTCACCTCTTTATTTAAAAAAAAACCACTTGGAATTAGAAGTTCACTGTTAGTTTCATGGTGTTTTTCTTTTGCCATCTATCTTCAGCGTTTATGTTTTCTTAATTTTCATATTTTTATTTTATTTTGAATTCTTTGGATGAAAATGGATTGATAGTTTACTTAAAGATTTTGGCAATAAAAATAACTTCATTAAACCAAATAATTATGCCAAGCACTGTATAATGACCATGGCAGTGTTATTCAACAGATGGTCACAAGTTCATTTTTATGAATGGGAATACTGGGAATTCTCCATACTCATTATGTGCTAGAGATCCACAGATGTCCTTTGCAAATCTGCTTGTGAAAGGCTGGATGTAAGTATTATATTTTGGTGGTAATTTTAAGAGAGCTTGTAATGTTTTAACTTGTATATTACATGAACTTTCATTTCCTTTCAGGTTTTTTTATTTATTTGTTGTACAAATAGGATGGTAGTAATGCCTTATAGAATACTTCAACAGTCATGAGTTCTAGGTATTTAAAACGTGCAGCTTTTTAAACTCAAGCATTTAGCATGAAGTGATTGAATGCATTTGAAATGTAAACATAGCATCTCATTAAAGAAAAATATGCTTTATTTAAGCTATCATATGCACTACATGTGTTTTTTTCTAATTTAACATAGTGAAAATGACACCTTACCATTTGGTGAAATCATTATCTGTTTCTTCCTGTTCTGTAGGAAGTCCAGCTAGGAGGTTATATATCTCTAAATATGGATGAGATAGAAAAGGTTGTGTCCGTGAAAGATGACAACATATTATGTGTTAGTTACTGTTTCTGTATCTACAGTGATATCTGGAACCATTTTTCTGTGGAATAAGTTACAACATCTCTCATTTTCTTCAGTGCTAGTTACAAATTTGATTTATTTGGTCATGGTGACTAGGAAAGCACTAAATTAGCTTGGCGCACTGAAAGCTCAGTATAGCAGGCATTTGGTGCATGTTTCACTTGGAGTAATCTCATTGACTTCCCAGCTAAGTAGAATTAATCTTGGGTTACAAGATTCTTGTCTTATCCTGCAGTAGTCTTGTATTCTAAAATGAATGTCCCTCAGGCTAGGTATAGAGAAGTTATATATTTGTCCTCAGTGGAGACTACAGAGATTGTCCGTCTTCTATACTTAACTCCTTCTGGTGTTTGGCTTTCCTTGTAACTGGGTGTCAGTCAGCAGTTTCTCCTGCTGCTGGGTTGTCTTGCAAAGACTTGTCTGTCCAAAAATTTGAGATCCTGCAGCTTCAAATTCAGAGGAGAAATATACACAAAATTGTTGTGATGAGCTAGGCATATCACAGCAAGAATATCTGCGCAGAATCTCAGCCATCTCTTTACCCTGCAAATCATATATTAGATTATTTACTTGTTACCTTTGTACCCTCTTCCCCTGTCTTATATCTTTCATTTGACAAATGAAAAGACAGAGAGTTGTAGGGAAGGTTATGTGTCTATTCTCTGTAAACAGGGTAATTCACTGGTAATTCGTTAATTTTGTGTTAAAAGTTTTACTTAGATTTAACATCCGTATTGTGCGGGGTTGGGTTTTGGGGTTTGTTTTCTCTCTTTTTTTTGTTCTACAGCCTGTTTTTCAGTGTGTGTAGCTCTACTGTCAGCTTGATTTTCAGACTTAACTTGGGCCCTTTTTAGTGACCAGTTCCTTGCTCTGGGAAACTGGAGGAGCTGGGGAAAAGACTGGCAGTGAATCAATGTATGTTAGGGAAAAAGAAACCCTGAAAAACAAATGTTTGTCAAAGGGAAATGATGTCTTTAAGGCTTTTGCTTGACCCTCGTAGATAGAGTTGCTTAGGCTGTAGCTCCAGGAGTGTGCTATGCCTCAAAGTAAATAGTTCTGGTGACTTTCTGCTCCCAGCTGTATTTCCTCATCTTACTGTCCAGGGAGTGTCTTGCATTAGTGCTCCATGGGCATGAGTTGGCCTGTGCTCCTGGCATCTGGCAAATGCCAGATCAGTTGCATAAATATGTGCTTAAGACCACAGGGGGCCTGCCAGTAACAGCAAATAAGGTAAGTGGTGCTTCTGACAAATACTGGGTACTGCTGCCCCTGCTCCAGCAGCGCTTGTGTCACCTGAGGTGTGAAAACACTGCGTGTCTGTCACTGGTGGTGGATACACTGCTGGCTCCTTTCTCTCCCTCATGGGAGTTCAGTCTATGCATTGAAAATCAACTGCGAGGCTTGACAAAGAATCTGCCTCTGCCACAGTGGCTGCATAAATCATTAAAATGGTGTTTCTGTATGGATGCTGGCCACAAGGCTATGAAACCTTCGTGAGAGGTGGAAATGGTCTTGGAAAGTCAGGAGGAGGCAGGAGGACAACAAGGAACATTGTTCATTGTTTGGGCTCTAACCATTTGCCTTGGGTGGAGGAAATGAAGATGACGTGAGGCAAATCAGACTGTGGGGCACCATGATATGAAGTTGTGGTTATATTGGTGTATTGGTGGTGCAGACATTGCCAGTCTTTCTGTTAATTTTTAATGAACTGTTTCCCACTGTCTCCATGGTATTGCTGTTAATTAAGGATCACCTGAATTGACACTTAGTTTTGCAGGGTCATTTTTGGAATTTTGAGGAATTTCTGAGAAATGTTAATGCTTTAGAATTTTCTGTCCACAAGTCTGGCTGTGCTTGCTCAATACCAGTATGAAATTTGTCTCAAAAAAGTTTGAAGTATCGGCTGTTCTTTATGGCTTTCTGCTGTTTCTTTGGTTCAGTGCAGATCTGACCAGCTTCCTCTCTTTGTTTGATTTCAAGTGTTCTAATTTGCTTTTTATTGCACAGTGCTTACATGTCTTTTCAGAAGTACAATAAAATGGGTTAATCCATGAAATAGCTTCTATGTGGCCTGGTGTATTTTACACTGTGTAGAGTGTTATTTAGAGGAATAGACCAATATTGATTTCTTTCTTCTCAGAGGTTTTTTCCCGTATTATTTAGCTATGTGAACAATTTGGAAAGGTATTACAATCCATTAAAGTTACAGACTTAAACCTTATAGAGCATCAGTCATTCATGCTCATAAACCTATAGGGATAATTCATATCAAATATGTTCCTTGTTGATACGGTATTACTTTAATAAATCCCCCAAGTTCAGAACACAAATCACAGTTGTAAAAATAGAGTGCACAGTAAGAATGGAGAAAAATAGACAGGAGGCTAGGAGAGATCTGTATTAAGCCCAGCCCATTCTGATTAATTCCAGAATTTTAATGCTTGCAGATGTATTAATTGGCAGGTATTCATATTTTTATGTTTTAAGACCTTTTGAATGAGATATCATCTTCCATATAAAACAGTCTGATGGGTATTTGCTCTTTCTAATCTGTAGATATTTTATATTACATTATCAGCCCTGTATTCAATACATTTATGAAACACAAAGCACTACCATTTGTAGAGATTTATTCGTGTATCATTTTCCCCCAGATTTGCCAGAACACCATCATGTTCGTGTTCTGAAGGTTAATGCCCAAAGTCAAACAGACAGAAGCCAAATGCTGCAAGGTTTCCAAGATTAGGACTGATTCCCTTCACGAAAATAAATGATTCCTGCCATGTTCAGTGATTTTGTGCAGCACTACTCACGGCTGAGTGAGTGCATCAATACTGTAGTCCTTACATGCTGTACATACTGATGACACTCTGTGTTAACTTGATTGACTGAGCAGTATACTGGAGAGGATGCACCTGCGAGAGATGTGCAGACATATATATTTTTATTCTGGTTTTGAAACATTTTGGGTTTACTTTTTTTTTTGGATGTCTTAGTTTCACATTTCATGGGTTATCATGTTGTGCTGTTAAGGTAGAGCAGACAGTTACGTGCTTCTTTGTTGTCAAAACTGGATTGGAAAATGATCTAAGGTGCATCTTCTTTCTCTATAAAAAAAGGAGAAAAAGGCTGATTTTACATTTTAAAAGAAAATGACATAAAGAGGACGAGTGTGAAGTCTGGCAAGTCAGTAGCTGTGTAAATTATGCTTATTTTAAGGGATTCAGTTTAAGGATAGAGAAATGTGTGTAATTCACTTATAAGCATTATTTTTTGCTACAGTTTTATGTTTTGTTATCGTTTTTGTAGGCTTTGAGACAACAGCAGAAAAGAAGAAATGGAGTCTCAATGATGGTAAACAAGACTGTTCCTCGTGTTGTTTTGACACCATTAAAGGTGTCCGATGAGCAGTCGGATTCACCTTCAGGTAAATAGCTAAAGGACCGTTTGCAAGATCAGCTCTAGTCACAGAGCCGTCCTCTGAATCAGATGTGTAGCGTACAGAATTTGGAATTGCTGAAATACTATTTCCACTGGGTGGCTTTGTTTAACGTCTTTATTTCCTTATCAAGACTCGTGTCTCAAGGATGGAGATTTTCCTTTAATAAAGAACTGAAGGCACACAGTAAAATGACAATTGGTAATAGCAGCAGCTTTAAAGGAATGCAAAGTAACATTTTGTTTGGCTCTGGAGCTCTAATGGAGGACCACATGCTGGTATTCAATGCCATAAAAGGAGGAGGGGGGAAAGGCAAGCTTCTCCGTGAATGTGAATTTGTGTCTCAGTTCTGCATTGCAATACTCAAATCCTTTTGTTAGCTTTTCTTCTTACACCATGCTTATCACTGCAACATAACCTTGACCTTTAGCTCTGGTGATGAAGTTGCTTCATTTTAAGATATTTCTGTCTCTATGTTTAACACAAATTGACAATTGTATTTCTGAACATATCTTTTCTTTAAATGTTTCTTCAAAAAGAAATTATGGGTTTTTTCAGCCTTAGGTTGCTTTACTGCCCCATAACTTAAGGTTAAAATATTTTTTAAAATATCTCCTGGGCATTAGAGAACTATGTTATTTTTATTAGATCACTGAACATTTTTATTGACTGCAGTGTTCAGTAAACTTTAGTTTTCAGCACTTAATTGATTTATTGAGCTTTTACTTCCAATACTTCTGATGAGGAGGAATTGTATTGTGACCAGAAAAATATATTGCCTTTCAGCAAGAAAATGTCAATTTTTTAAATCTTATTTTTGTTTTGTGTATGGTGTAGGGGGTGCTGAGGGGATTGTTAGTAAAAGTGCAAAAAGATCATATATGAGGGATTTTACTTTTTCCAAAGGATCGGAATCTAAAAATGGTGAAGCAGATGGTTCTGATAAAGAGATGAAACATGGGCAAAAGTCTCCAACTGGAAAGCAAACAAGCCAGCACTTAAAGAGGTTAAAAAAATCGGGTTTAGGTGAGTAGGAGTGAAATAAATATCTTACTTGTAATATTGATATTTTTCTAAACTCTGCGTTCTGTTGGAAAGTTTTATTTTTCTGTTTACCTGTCCCTTTTTCAAACTCAGCAGCTGATCCTTTCTCAAGAAGACATCTTTCTGTCTACCTGAAAAATCCATGGTCAGTTTTTTTTCGTCCTCAGTGGTTGCTTTTTAAAGTTTGACAGACCTAAGCAATTGCAGGGAGAGTTGATTTAGCAGTTAGATTCTGATTATTGTGTAATGATTTTTTGGGGGATGGGGGCAATGTGTAACAGATATTCTTTCTTCATGGTGAATTTGCTTGCCTAATGTGCATTTATTCCCAGAGATAGTAGCATATTTGCTTACATGCTTGCCCGATTAGAATTCAATATTCTCTTTTCTTCATTTGCATTATTGCATGTCATATAGAGATTTGGCATAAAAGTTTTGGTTGGTTCTTCTTTGGTGGATTTGGTTCTTCAGCTGAATTTGTAACTATTTTGAAACTACATCTCTTGAGGTGGTAGATACAGTTTCTGATTTTATTTTCTGTGGGTTTTTTAGTGAGGTTCATGAATCATATTCTGTAATTAACAAAGAATTTTCTCTGAAAAGAGATGCTAATAGTAAATTCTAAATCTCCATGTCATAGGCAGATTTTCCTGCTCTGCATGAAATTTAATTTTAAAAGTTCCCTACGGAGCACAAAATGTAGTGTTCACTAAGACTCTTGTCTCTGCTTAAGTGAAGTCAAAGAATGACATAACTGTTCCTTTATCTTTACAAAGTACTTTTTGCATTCAGCAGAATGCTGAATTATTTAGACAAGTATTTCGGAATGTGGCCATGTCGGAAAAGATAACACAAGCTTTTTGTAGTGGCCAAATCCTAGAAGTTATTTTATGTCTATCTTTGTGGGGATAAGATTGTTCTTCTTTATTAATCATCCAGCCTGGTCCTATTTTTATATATAATGATCCTGTAAAATATCTTCAAGGCACTTTACTTCCTAAATGCCATAGGAGAGTTGTTAATGTGTGATTGCCAGCTCCTGGCAGTGTAACCTAGAAGCCTTATTGTATCACAGCCTCCCATAGAAGTGTACTTTGGTTTAATACATGATCTTTCTGCAAATTATCAATCAGTCCCATGTGGATAGTTAGTTCTTTATGTTGATCCAACATCATTATTCAAAATAGACAATACTCCCGCAGTATTATAGCTTCTGCTATGCAAAGTTATATTCAATGTTAGATGATTCCCTGTAATTTTTCTCTACATTTAAGACTGAGATACATAATATCAAGTATATATTCCTCCCCATCTTCAGATATGACATCAACTGTTGGCTCATGATATCAAATTAATTCATTAGGGGTTTTTTGGTGGATTTTGGAAAAGAAGTCTACTGACCTTTTGGAACACCACACGTGAAGTGCAGCAAACTTTGTATAAGGTTTAAGGGTTTCTGGTCTTGTACCTGTTAAAATGTTTTTCTCATAACACAACATTTCTTGGGATGCTAAAAGTGCAGTTGTAGAGCAGCTTTGAGACTAGGTCCTGTGTCCTGTGTAGTGCACAATCCAGGTCCAGATTGTGCTGATCTGACCAACATCCACTACATATTGTTTGGTAGACTTTCTGAGCTCTGATTAAATAAGATTACTTTTTTTCCACTTTAGTTAACAGATTCTGCCAACTGTGATTTCTGTCCTTTTTCTGTTTTCATTTTTATATCTTGATGTAGACCCATGGTGTTCTCATCTTCTTGTGGTTAATTCTCTGTGTTGAGGAGTAAACTCTTATTTTCCAAGTCTGCAAGCCTGAGTTTTCTCTCTTGTCTTTCAGCTTCTATTTCTGATCTGGACAGTGATACCCCTGAACTATATAAGTATTCAAAATGTCTTTCTCTGTGGAAAACAACATAGAAAACATTGGCACATGTTTTGTCATAAACTCTTCTCCGAGCTATGATTAGTGATGCAGTGGTGTCATACTTCCATGTTGCTCCCAAATACTTCAGTAAATCTTATTACAAACTTGGGACCTGCTATACAGAACCTAAATTAGCCATAGGAAAGGTGCAGGAGAGAGAATTTGTTTTTCTGAACAGATTTTGAGGGTTTTTAAAGTAGAATTGTGGTGTGGATCCACAGTTCGCTACTGGCCTAGAAGCACTACACATATTTCTTCCAGAAGCTGATAAAACCCCCATAGTACTCTGTAAGTGATAGCAGGTCAAATAAATCAGAAAATGTAGATTTGGCTCTTTGTCTTGGGCTTTTCATACTCTGAGAATATCTGCCACCAAAGGATGTTACTGATTTTGCCATCATGTATCTTATTTTAGTTTGGATTATCTCTTTGTATATGCCTTCCCATAGGATATAAAGTGCTAGCTGGGGAAAATGTTACTCTAATTTGGAGTCACTTAGAAGATGGGGATATGTATTTTGTATTGATTAAAGAAGAGAATACACATACAGGCATTAAAATTCAATACATCATACAACTTGTACGATGCTCAGGGACTATGTTCTTTTTACATTTATATTTAGTGGGTGAAACAGATGGTGAGGATAGTTTATTGTGATGCATTCATGAAAATGGGCACTTCTTCCATGCAATTGTCCTGTATAACAGGGCATTCATTTGCTGGTAATGAAGTCTTTGCTGTACTGAAATAGAGTATGTTAGAAATATGTGTTGGAAAAGGTTATCCTGTGCTGAGTGCAAAGTAGTTCTTGTCTCATTCAGTTACTATCAGCTGCTGAAAAGTAAAATAAAATTACAAGAATGCTTACATGAGGCTGTGACTGAAGTTGAGCTTTTAGAATTTACAAATCTTCATTTTCTTGCATATTTTGTAGTTACAGATTTTCAGGGAAGAGACCACCATAGGTCCTCTAAGAAATCGAAAGCATAATTGCATTCCTCCTATTAATGTTACTGTTAAGTAGCTTGTAGCATTTGAGACATTCCTAATAATCAGTATGGCCAAATTTTCTCATTTTTAAAACACATTTAATGTGTCAGTTTTAATTGCTCCTGAGAGGTCCCATGTAAATGCCAAATGCCATCATTCATCATAGCAGTGGAATAATATTTTAATCACTTTTTTAGGGATTCTGATGGAGTTTGTGTTTTATATAATTTATATATACCCCTCTTACACCATTTTTTAAATACTTGAAAGTACAACAAACTGAAATGTGAAGAAGTTTCCTGGGAGAGGTTAGAAGCTTTTGAGTTTTTCCAGCCACCTGGACTTTGATATGTTAAGACTCAGAGGGAAAAAAGGATTTTAGCAATACATAAATACCTTGAAGCAGATAGCTCTTTAATAAACTTTAAAAAGTAATTTCTAAATATTATCCTAGAAATAATAACAAATCAGACCAGACAGGATCTCCAGTGGTCATCTAATTTGTTCAGCAGTCATAGGTCAAAGTCAGATATGCATCTGTCATTACTGACAGGTACTTGTCTTAACATATTCTTAAAGTATTTTGATGGAGATTGTAATGCCTCCCTATGGATTTAATTCAGCATCTCCTTGTTATTGGTGGCGAAAGCTTTCTTTTCCCAGTATCTTAACAGATATATTTCTTCCTGTGCAAGGGTTAAAGTTGGTAGCCTTTCTGTCCACTGTGTAAAGTAAGAAGACATTATTCTATAATGCTGTGAATGAGCCATATGTTTCCCTTTCCCTCTGCTGAGTCTTTATCTTACTCCTTTAATCGTTCCTCACATACCTTGTTTACTAATCTCACAATTCCTGCTGCTGCCTTCTGTGTTTTAATCATTTGAGCTCTTAGTTCTTAGGAAAATCCTGAAAAATGCTTTTGGTTTTTGTTGTTAATGTTTTCAAACATTAACATATTAAATATTCTCATCTCTTTGATCTCTCTCTTTTCACACAGGTAGTTTTAGCAGGTGCAATGGGAGAAGTTCTGTAGGCCATAGGGCACTGCTGATGGCAAAAGAAAAGCTGTCCATAATTATTGATTCACATCATTCTTATTGAGCAGCCTTTTGCTTGAAAATAGGTGCTTATATAATTATTGTTGATGACATGATAGGATTTTTTTTGTGGATGTTGCATTGGTCTTGATCAAGAAGTAAGAATATGTCAGCTGTGATGTTTACTGGAACATAAGAGGTCAAGAGACAAATGAATTTTGTCTCTTTATTATAAAATAAAAATATTTTATCTTCAAGAGACAAATATAAAATATTTTTTATTATTATACAAATATAAAAGCTGTTAAGACACATAGAAATGGCTGTGTTACCCTTCTCAGGGTACCATTTCTCAAGAGCTTATTTTATTATAGAGTAAAAGCTAAAAACTTTAAAAGAAGATTTGTTCCTACTCTCTTCCTTTATTTATGTTTAAAGTTATTTCTGTTTATTTACTCCAGGACATTTGAAATGGACCAAAGCTGAGGATATTGACATAGAAACACCGGGATCTATTCTAGTGAACACTAACCTGAGGGCTTTAATAAATAAACACACCTTTGCTTCTTTACCTCAGCATTTTCAACAATACCTCCTGCTTTTGCTTCCAGAAGTAGACAGGCAGGTAAGTAGCATCATAAAATATTTCTATTTTTAATGAGACTTTTTTACAGTGTGTTTGCATAGGCTGATTTGACTGACTAGGAATCATTCCAGGAAAGACTTAGAAAATCTCCCTACTTTCTTAAGTAAAAGTGTTAGATGTAGAATGACTGTAAAGTTTTTCTGTGAAAACCAGCTCCTGCTTTTTTAGTTCCTGAAAACATTGCAGGTCCCTGAAAACTCTGCAGGTCCCTGAATTGTCTGAATGCAAAATGGGCAGCGAACTTTCAAACTTGCTAAATCACTTAATTAGCTTTTCTACCTGTGGTGTTGAAGATAAACTTCTCATTCTCAAGACTTTCTTTATTTTGAGTCTCTTTTCATCTGTGATCTTCCTTGGTGCTCTGCCAGCAATGTCCAGGTCAATATTAGTCAATTAATCAATTTTTGTTCTCCTGCTCTTCATCTTTTGCACAGGCCTATGTAAGCTCTCTCAGCTCCAGTGCACTGAATCAACTTGTTCCCACCTTTTATAAGGAATATCTTCTCCAGAGCTTATGGCTGTCTGCTCAGATCTGTTGAGGAGAATGGTTTGGAGATTTACAGGCTGAAAATATAATTTCAGTTTAGTGATCTTTCCTGCAATGTCTAAATTGTGATCTTTCCTACAATATCTGGTCTTTCCTCCATTTGTTGGTCAGATTGCAGGGTTTCTTAGAGAGAGAAACAAAAAGTCCTTCTAGTGTGTCTAGTAGTTAAAATAGATAAGAGATTTCATTTACTCACTTGCCTCACTTAGGGATTCAAGCAGTCTTACCACTTTCAATGGGGAATACTCATGCACATAATTCAGACTCATTAACTTACACAAATAGGGCATTTTATTTTTTGTAGATGGTCAGTATCCCTCTTTTAATATAGTAACTAGAGAATGCAGATCACTTAAATGAGTAATTAAAACCTGCATCTTAAATCAGTATTTCATTTCAGTATTGCAAGTTTTATTTTTTAAACTGTTAGTAGTTAGTCTACCACTAAAGCAGGGAGAATGCAATGTGACACAAAAAGGGAGAAAAATTGTGTTAATGTACATTTACTCAGCCTGTTATCAAATTATATACTGTATGTTGTGGACCACAATTCTGCATTTAGTAACAGAATGTTTGAGAAGGAACCTCAGAACAAGATCCATAGGAGAAACAATGTAAATGTCTTTATTCTCAAGCTCCCACAATGCAGTCAAAGTCAATATTGACAAGTCTTAAGAACACCTTTTTCTCTGCTGCCAAACAGATTTTAACTTAGTGCCCAGGAAATATTTTTAGGATGGTTTTGATTTTTTGTTCTTTTTCTAGTTAATTCATCAGAAAAGATTAAAAAATGTTCTAGGTAAAATCACATTTTCTCTCCAACCATCAAAGACCCAGTGTTCAAAAATTACATTTCAAGCATGGGATCTTTATTTAGAAGATTTAACTTTAAAATTTATTTTTAAAAATGAAGTATCTGCAACTGACAAGCCACTTACCTCCTTATCAGTGTTCTTACAGCAGAGTTTTTTGGCAAGAAAATCAAGAGAATATTTTTTGAATTTAAATATGTTTCACTAGTTAAAAGCAGTGCATATTTTTTCACTTTTATTTCAAAAATCATTCACATAATGCATTTAATATGTTATTTCAGAGGCCCAACACTGCATATTTGGAGCAAATGTTGTGATGAGACATTTGCAGGTGTCCTCTGTCTGTCATCTTCTCACAGCATTCTGTGGGTTTGTGTAGCATACCAAGTTTTCACCTGCATTTAGAAGGCAGGAGTCACCAGTCATATCTGGAAGTTTAATCAAAATATTTGGCCTCTAGGTGTGAAAGTCTGAAAATTCTTTTCCAATGGAGAGTGGAATAACCCTGAACTTTGCAGAAGTCTTAGCAGAGAAAGAAATGCACCTCTTTCCTTGGTATCTGAGAATTATGTCCTCAGCTATGCCTGAAGTGTGGCATCCCAGATACAGACTGATGAAAGCAATAGAACTGATGTTCTTTTCCTTTCTGTGACAAGTGGGAGATGCCAGTGTAGTGCTCAAGAATCAAATAAAAGGATAGAGAATTTTAGCCAGGGAGTTCTGGTGGGAGTCTGCTATCGATCACTCTGACTGAACAATGCAAGGGTATTCAGTTTTCCTCTTTTATTTCTACTTTCTAAATAAAATGGGGCATCAGGCAAGCAAAAATAGTGCAATACTATTCTTTGAGTTAGCTGCACATTTCTTGGGGTTCAGTTTTATTGTTTCATATTGTCATTTCCTTGATTTGTCTGAAAATTCTTATTTCTGCTCTTGTGGCTCAGAAGTGTTTCCTCGTTTCCTCCCTGTGTGCTGCTCTGCAGTTGGCTGCTGTTGTCTCCCCCAGAGAAAGCTGCATTTCTATGTTGCAATGTGGATATAGTATGTGAAGTACTGTAATAAATGGCACTATAAAAATATGATAGAGTTATGCTATTTGTGTATATATAGTGATCTGTGAAATAAATTACTAATGAAGTGCAGTTTCATTTAGACTTTATTACTGCTCCACATAGAAAAACCCCATGATGAATGATTCTTTGTCATTTCTGTCATAAACACCATTTTTCTGGGTGGTATAACTCCTCCTCCTTAAATCGTACTCAGCCAAAACTTGTCATGCATGTGTCAGTTTGAATAAGCATTTTTAGAAACCATTAGTTAAGGGAGTTGAGATTTTCTGGTTTTTTGTGTGCAAGTGTTTATTATAAATAAATGACTTCTGTCTCAACCTTGGTTAGTCTATGTGTTCAAGAAAAGTTCAGGGACAAGTTAGGAGATTTTAGGGATGTGTTTTCTGATCTTTCTTTCATTTTCAAGTGTTGTGGTTGCTATCAGGCAGCTATTGGAGTCTATGGAACAGAAAGCCTTAGGAAAGTTGTCCCAGAATAGAAGAAGTCAAGAGCAATTCTTCTGATGTTCATGCTGTCTCTACTCCAGCTAGATTTTTGAAAAAGTGGAAGAATAGCATCATTGCCCTTTTTTTCCCCTTGGGAAAAGATAAATTGTATCACGAGTTATAATTACAATTTAAATTTATTTCAGCTTGCATATTAGTTTAAATTCTATTTCAGTAGTGATGAGGCCTTGTGTAATTTTCTGTATTAAAAATGCCTGTAAAAGAAGATGGAGCAAGTTGGCAGTTATGGTAGATGCATTTTATCAGTGATCTTATTTGTTTTGATTTGGGTTCAGAGGGAATAAGTATGTAGAGATTGTTCAAATAATTAGAAACAAAGAATGTCCTGAGTTGGAAGGGACCCATGAGGATTGAGTCAAGCTTCTCACCCTGCACAGGACAGCCCCAAGAATCACACCATGTGCATTGTCTAAATGCTTCTTGAACTCTACCAGGCTTGGTGCTGTGAACACTTCCCTGGGGAGCCTGTTCCAGTGCCCAACCACCCTCTGGGTGAGGAAACTTTTCCTGATATCCAACCTAAACCTCCCCTGACACAACCTTAGGCCATTCCCTCGGGTCTTGTCACTTGTCACCACAGAGAAGAGATCAGTACCTGAGAAGCAGCCTTGTCCCAGACTTGTCTGTTTAGCAGATTGCTCCAAAATCTTGCATCACTGAATAATGGGAACTTCATGACTGGGAAAAAAAACCTGAACATCCAGATTTCCAGCTCTTCATTAATCTGTTTGGATTTAAAGACTCAAAATCCTTGAAGCTCAGCTGATACAGAAACCTGTTTGGTGATTCCCTGGGAGACCTATATGACTGAGCTGGAAATACAGAAAAAAATACAGGTATAGAAGCTATATGGAAAAAAAAGTTGGCACAAGAGATTTCAGTTACCACAAATTCCAGCGATTATTATTATTTAATTTTTATCTAATTATAATTAGAAGATTCTACAGCTAAAGAACAATGGATTTTTCATGAAATACCAATTTCTGACATTGATACTTCAAAATAATAATTACATGTAACAGACACCTTCTTGACTACCTCAGCAAATATTCACTTTCAAAGCAGGAAGTTTCTCTGTGTATCTAGAGTGCTGTGTGGCATCAGTGAGTCTTCAAATATTAATTAAACAATGTATATTGTGCAAGGATGGGTAACAGGTCTGTACAACAGGTTGCTGAAAATGAATGGCAGTTGGCAATGTTGTGTCTACTCCAGCTTTCCTTGTTGGTGCTTCTGGGAAGTCAAATTCCTGATCTTAACACTGGGGAAGGGCAAAAGGAAGGGGAAAACCAACCACCTACTTAGCTTCCAAAAAGAGAAGTGTAACACTATCTGAAGAGTAGAAGAAAGCTGAAGTGATTTTACTAATCCTTAGAGGGCTAAACAAAATGTTCTCTCCTGAAAGCTCTGGAAAAAAAGTGTGTCCCTCCAGACTCTATGACTGCTTAATACCTTTCTGATCTTTGAGAATCTAAGTCTATCTTGCATTTTCTCTTCTGGTAATACTGGGCTCTTTTGAGTCTCTTGTGATTTGCACCTGCCCTGCCCTTTGACATAGGATGAGAATGTCTTCCTACAAAAATACTTCAAAGCCTCCTCAGACGTGTGTGTTAGGTGGCACTGCCATTTCACCATACCAAATCTGTACTGGAAGAGCATTTAAAACAGTAGAGGAAATCACAGTAATAGTTATATCTTGTGTCAACTTTACTTGTTTAATGAAAGAAATTTAGCAATTGTCTATCTTTTATCTACAGTTTATAGATAGGTTAGTTGCTTAAATTTAAAATTTCAGTATTCTTGAGGAATAACTTAAGCTGTGTAGTATTGCAGAAGGTCCTGTGAATATTTCAGGTTTGTAGCAGGTCAGTCTACTGAAAAGAAAAACATGATGTACAAATCAAAGGATTCTAAAATGGGTCAAAACCCACCTTATTCTCTTTATTTCAATTTCTAAATCAGCAAATCCCAAAATAATTACTGTCTCTTGGGAGAGTGCTAGTATTACTATGCTATCACATCACAGCATCCTTTTATTTTAAGGTCAGTGCAGGTTCTGTGCTTCTGTCTTGGCCTGTTCATTTTAGGTTGATGCAGTTTGAATCTGTCACCTTGTAAAGATTCCTTCTCCCCTTGTGTTGAGAAAAGGCAGAGGGTGATGTCGTCTAGTGATTTTCTCTGTTCTGTTTAAAATAAGAAGAAGTAATTTTGGGGAAGGTTATCTACAGAATTCCAATTCAAATCTCTGTTTCCATGCAGTATGAATCAGCGTAATATCTCTCCTGCAATTTGAGCAAAGACAGCAAAAGGTAACCATTATGTTTTATGTGCACAAATTACCCCTACTCCCAACCACATCAGTTGGAATTTTGTGGTGGAGAGTGGGTAATGAATAATACAAAATATTATTTTACTTGTAAAAGGCAAGAAGTCTGGTATCTGACATTCTGAACGCTTAGTATTTAGAAGGTACCTTACTGTATATTAGTTTTTTATTAGAGAGTAAGTGAAGCTTGATTTTCACAATTGGTTTCTTGTAGCAATGTAACCATCTCCCTGCTTGTTTTATTAACTTCATCAGTCCTTGAGGATTATATGTGCCATTGGTATTTTGCAGAATTTCATTTATAGAAAGACCAACTGCAGAAATTAGTGCTGCATGTATTATTTGCTTCCAGCTTTACTTTATGTTTCTCTCCATGGAATTATTGTGTAGTGGTAGTTAAATGGTTACCTAATCTTACTTAGCTGCCTTTTCTGCTTATACTACAATCTTTTAGCTTTGTCCTTTTCCATTATCTATCAATCAGTAGCTTTCAAATATTTATTGTTATGTTCCTGTAAATGTTTGAGTTTTACACTGAAATAGTTTTAGGTTTATGACAGAAGCATTTAGTTCAGAGAACATTTGCAATTGAAGGTTAAATGTAACATATGTCATCTGCACCTAAACAGATTTAAAAAGCTGTTAAATTGGCACCCCTGTGTGTGCAGTAATTGAAGGTCATTTTATGACACATTTCTCCCTTTAGCTGACATTTTTTCTTCGGTTTTACTGGATGATGTGGACAGCATGGTGTTGCTGTAATGTGCCTTATTTGTACAGCTTTATTAGGGTAGTTTTACTGCAGGTATCTTACAGACTAGATATATGAATAAATTCCAAAGATTTAAGCTGGCTTTTCCATAAAATTCTGTGTCTGTTTCCTGAGCTGAGCTAGTCAAGGATTTTCAGACAGATTACTACACCCAGCTGACCCTCTGTCCTTATGCAGTAAGTTAATACTTATTTTACCTAATACACTTGTATGGATGGTGTATATGTGTATTTCACAGTCATGTATTAACAACAAACATCAATTTCACTTTATGTGAGTTGAAAGCTGAAGGATTTTACATCAAAATCCCAGTTGTCTTCAGCTACACGAAAGCTACTCTTTCAGCTTCCCTAGGCAGTCCAGAAAGGCTCACTGCAATTGCATTGCAATCTGGCTGCTCTGATTGATGTGGTAATGGAATTCTTGTTTGCTTGTTTGCAGTAATCCCTAGAGGTCCTCCTCAGTATCAGTACTTCTGCATATGTGAATAGGAAGCTTTACATTTTTGATTAAGTGTCATGGTTTCATATTTCTGCAGGCTTGGTCACTGTATTTCAGAAGTGTGAATCAGTGTTTTCCACTGTGCCACATCCATGTTGTGGAAGTTCTTTTTTGATTTCTAAAACCTAGTTAGAAGCTCTTGTCACACTTAAAACATGTCTCACCTTTAAGAACACATTTTGCAGAGGTGTTAGCAGAACTATTGCATTTGCTTTTGTCTGTAGCAAGGCTAAACACAGTTGGAACATTTAGTAGGACACAGCAATGGCATTGTGCCCCCTGAAAGCTAAAAAATACAAGATCCACAGCTGTCTCTACAGCATCCTTTCCTGTAAGTCCTTCTGATGTGTGAGGGGCCCTTCACTCAAGGTTGTTCTTTTGATGCAGACGTGAAGCATTTGTTCCCCTCTTGTTCCCTTCAAGCAAGTTTTCTCAAGTACAGTGCACAGCTGTTAGGGCTTAAAAAAAAGAGGACTTCATATTCCATACAAGTTCCATTTATATATGACAGAATTATTAGTACTTTAAAAAGAGAACTGATAAAGCGCCCCCCTTCCAGTGGGAAAATAAGTGCCTCACATAAGTACCTTTTTAAAAGATTGTGCTAGGAGCTGTGTTATGAGAGCATAACTAATGTGTGGACATAAGTGGTAATATATATGGGCACAAGAGACTGGTATGCTGGTAGTTATGTAGCTGTTAAGGATGCACTGCAGTACTGCAGTGTGTAGTGTTCCAGCTGTGCCTCCCTTGCAAAGTGCTAATAATTAAGCGATATGAGTTGGTCTGCAGTGCCTCCAGTGTTGCCACTGTAGGGCTGCGCAGGAATTAGATGGGGAGTAGAACATTCCTTTCCATTTTGAATCTAAAGACAGACAAGGACTTGAAACAGGATGTTGGATGCAGGTGCAGCAAAAGGAAGAGCAAACAGAAGTGATCTATCCGTGCTTCTGCAGCACTCTCCCCCTCTTCACTCTTACTCCCACCCTCTCTCTCTGCTCTTCCCCTTGCCTTTCCCTCCTCTCACCCTTTTCCAATATATTTATTAGGCTTAGATACAAAATGGAAAAAAAAAGTTGATTTTTTTTTCCTAATTATTTCAGAACATTACTATCCTTTGAGTTATTAATCTCAGATTTCATTTAGTTCTCTCTTGTGTTAAAGACATGCAACCATTTTTTTGCATAGAAAGGCAGTGTTTTCTAGTGCCTAGAGAAAAGGGATTGGACACAGGATTTTCCTTTTTGACAGTCGTCAAAAATTACTGACTAATTTCAGATTCTCACATGTAACTTCCCCTCACCTTCAGGTTCTTGGGCTTAAAGGTATATGTCTATAATTCTATTATTGAAGGCTAAGTGAATAGACCCTGGTTGTTTATATCCCTTTTTCTGCACTCTCCACAAAATATGAACATTCTTGGCTAATTCAATAAAGTTTAACTTTCTCAGAGTCTCTAGTCATCTTTCCTTAAACAAGTTCCATACATGCTTGCCTTGATCACAATCCATATATGCTTTTCTGCCTATTTTTCCCCCAGACTTATGTGCCTTTTCTAGTACCTTTATAAATACTTACTTTTTTCTGTGTGTTCTGACATGCTTGGGTTCACTAATTATGTAAACTATGTATTAGGAAAAAAAGGGTTTTAATTGTTACTTCTAGAATTTGAATTCAGTTAGACGGTACTGTTTGCTGCATGTTATAGTTTTTTTCTATTTTGCTTGGGTTCTGTTTCATTTTAAAACATGCCTTATCTTTTCATTTTGCCAGATTTATAACTCAGCTGAAATTCTTCATCTAATTTCTTGCATCTGAGCTCAAACAGATTGGATTCTATTGTCTTTTTTGACACTACAGTGTATTGGAATGACTATAGCTATCCCACTTGTCTTCTTGATTTAGACAAGGTCTAAATTAACAAGTCACATTTCATTTTGAAAACATATGCTTGCAATTCTTCAGTCTTACTCGGCATATTTCCCATTTTAGTGAAGATGGAAAAGGTCTTTGTTTCTTTCTCTAAAAGATGCTTCTTGCTTTTCTCCTCATGTCTGAAGCAATTATTCCCATAGTAGTAGATATTTTCTTTTTCATTCTTTGATGTTTTACTTCTCAGTTTAATCTGGTTATTTTTTATAAGACTAAAGTAATACTCAGAATCACTTTCACCATCTGTCTTAAAAATCTGTCTTTTCATTTTGTATTTGAAGGCAGACTGTTCATGCTATGTTGTCTGTGATCAGGTAGAAATGACAGAAGAGCTTTTCTTACAAGAATTGATAACTTCATAAACAGAACTAAAGAAAATTAGCCATAATCAGGGTCATGTTACCATTTACTGTGAAAAGGTGAGACCCATGAAAGAGAGCTTATGCAGAGTGAGCAGGAACACCCAAGCTGAGGTACATCAGAATTGCTGAAAGAACCATGGAATGAGTTGGTACCTATCCATGTCACCTCCCAGACCTGAAGCTGTGGTGGCTGACTTTGTTGTTCTTTCAGCAATTCTTGAGTCAGACCATGTATTTCTGTCTGCTGTGTTTATGTATGTATGTATGTAGTGTTGGATGTATTGCTTTGCCATTCATGTATCTCTCAGTGTTACTGTAGACATATTGTGGTCGCAACACCAAAAAGGCTCTGGTAATTGCATCTTGTCAGAAGTACTTCCCTTATATTCCTGTTTATGTACTTCTTACTCAGAAACTCCTCCTCTGTTGGCTTTGAATACATGGTAGCTGGTTTAAGAAAGGATAGCTTTTTCATCAGCCATGACATTGTGTAAA
Source organism: Lonchura striata (assembly GCF_050655825.1). Taxonomy (NCBI): domain Eukaryota; kingdom Metazoa; phylum Chordata; class Aves; order Passeriformes; family Estrildidae; genus Lonchura; species Lonchura striata. The sequence continues at coordinate 114,391,961 of NC_140704.1, forward strand.
TGTGTGCATTTTTCTGTTTGAGATGAGCCTCTGAGTGTTCCTTATCTTCAGGCAAAGAAACAATTGCTGTCCTATTGTGTCTGTGGGTTTTTGCAAGGCTTGTCTATTTTTTTAAATATTCTGTGTCTTCAGCTGCATTACTTCTTTCACATTCCTTCCATCTGTGTCCTCAAGACCTGAAATCATCAATGTTTTGTACTAAGCATGGTAATTACCTTAGCTATTCACTCCCCTCCTTTTTTTTCCTTCTCTCCAGTATTACACGTGCCTCTTTCTGCATATTTCTCGTTCCTTTTTTTATGTATATCAGAACTCCTGACAACTTTTGCTTCTCTTGAAACAAAAGACAGGCAGAGAAGAAAAGGGGAGTGGTTTTTGCCCGCAAGAGGATCAGCATGTGTGTGGACCTCTTCTATTGAGTGGATTACAGTCTGGTTCAGATTTTAGGGGTCAGGGTCAGAGAAGAGACATGAATTCCATTCAATGGCATGAATGCCATTGTGATGTGAGTTTAACATACCATCCCATCTAACTCAGCACTCATAAGGCCATACCTAGAGTACTTTGTCCAGTTGTAGGACTTTGCCTAGATAAGAGAAGGGCCAGGACAGTTTTATCAGTGTGTATAAAAGGATGTGGCACTACTGGAGGCAATAGGTACAAACCAAAAGGCAGGAGCTTTCATATGGACATGAAGTAAAACTTTTTTTAGTGAGGGCACAGGGTGTCTAGAGAGGTTGTTCGTTCTCCATCCTTGGACACATTAAAAACGAATTGATTTTTATTTCCACATGAAGTGTGCTATTGTAGTTCAGTAGCACAAACATGTTAATACTTTCAGTATGATTCTTTCAGGTCAGGCAGATGAAGGAAAGGCTTGTTCCTTAACTTGATAGGTTTTCTATCACGTGTTCAGGTACTTCCTGTGGATGGGTTTTTGGGCAACCTGGCCTGGAAGGTGGAAGGTGTCTCAGGCCATGGCAGGGGGTTGGAATTAGATGATTTTTTAAAGGTCCCTTCCAACCTAAACCATTCTTTGATTTACTATAGGAAAGTACACTCCATTTTGTACTGGAAATTATCTAGGTTATTCAGTTTCTAGTTTCTAAATCAAATTTGAAAAGAAAATATGGTCATGATTATGGACAGCTCAGCAGAAACATCTGTTCAGTCAACCTTTAAGCAACAACAACACCAGGGAGGCTGCACTAAACAAAATACCCTTTTCATTAAATAAATACTATTAAGTCATCATCTTCAATATTAAGCATGGCCAGTTCAGTTCAGAAGCTGTGGAAAAAACCCAGAGGAGGGCACTAAAATTTGCATGAGACATAAAAATGTCTGATGAAAAATGACTGAACATGAGCTTTTTAATCTACCAGAACAAAATTAAAAGTGAAGAGCATCAAATTTAATACAATCAGCTGCTCTGTTTCATACAATAGACAACTAACCCATTAAGACTTTTTCAAACTAAAAGTTAGTATTGATTGCTGCCACAGTTCAACTGATATAAATAGAAGATGGTGGATGCATATTTATGAGTAGTAGCCACAGTTATATCAAACAGACTGAAATATTTATGGACATTTAAAATTCCTTTTTCAGTCGTATGCCAGCTAAACTAAATAGAAATAGAAAACTTTTATTTGACAGCTTTCCTAGTAACTGGCTATTATGTGGTCTTTCACAAGCTTTGTCTACATGATCTGTTCCTTGCAATTATCAAGGTTAGTTCAACCTCTGCTTTGATCTGATATTGTTACCATATGGTACCACTCAAATGTGACTAAATGCTGAAAAATACAGCATCTTTGCTTAGCACTGAGTTGTGTAGCAGAAACACTATCATCAGAAATGCAGCCATTGTTTAACAGAACTTGCAGATTTTTTGTGACAACTACAGCTGCTTTTCCTTTTGACCCAAGTGTATTCACACTCATTCTCTATTATAGACTTGCCAACTGTTAGAGCATCCTTTTAGTTTGGTCCCATTTGTCACAATATCTTTTGAATAGTAGTTGTATTTGTGGAAAAATGACTTTTAGATAGGTAATGGCATACTTGAACGATCAGCAGTATTCTATAGGAAATGGAGAAACTTAATTATTTTCATAGAAGAAATACATGCGAGTTCACTTAAAAGTATTTTGCAGATGGATAGAAGTTAAGTTTTAAAATTGCCACGTTTTATTTAACAAGGAGAAGTCTAGCTGTGGATAACTCCTTGACATAATTGGTTCCCAGGTCATTAGCCAAAGTAGCGAGAAGGATAATGATTGTTTTTCATTCTTGTAGAGAACTTAGGCTTTTATAAGTGCAAGCAGATCTTGTTAGTTTCTGAAGAATGTGTCAGTCAGAACATGAACAGGGCACTGTTTTACTTTTTAGTACCTTGTACTAAAATATTGGTATGAAAAGTATATGGCCTTATAATACTAGTCTCTGCAGCCATTAAGTATTTCCCAATGAGAATTTCTGTCTCTTGGGCTTAATGAGAAATCTCTTCCACAGGGTTGCCACATTCAACCTCAGGGGAGAAAGTATCTACCTTGACTTTTAACACAGCTCAAGCTATCAACTGCTAGTATAAAAGTTTTCAATGAATAACTAAAGGTCCTTCCAGCCATCATGAAGCATAACTGGTAACAGATACAATGGGTTTGTGTTTGAGAATGATGGTTCCAAAAATTCAGTGTAAGCTAAGGTTTTCATTGCATACAGGCAAGCTAAGCCATTATCTTATGAAATCAGTGTTTCTGAAGGTCACTCTGTCCAAATGAGGGGCACTTCGAGATAAGAATTACGAGCTATGGTCAGTTATGTTAGACTGCACAGAGTGACTCCACTCAAAGGGCATGAAGAGGTTAGAAGCCCAGAAGGCAGAATACGAGGACTGACTCTTAAGCACCTTTCTTTGAAATTGGAGGTTGGCAATTCGTCAGAAGCTAAAGATATGCAAGAGCACTTGTAGTTTTCTTTTTAATGATGTTGTAATAGAAGGCAATTTGTTACACCATCTTGATGTACAAAACATGGCAAAAAAGGAAAATTTATCTCATCTTGTTTACACTAAGGCAAAATCAAAGTATTTTCTTTATATTGGCTAAAACTTCTTTTGGCTGTTCCTTGGTGGAGAATTCACAGCCTCTCCCAAAGAAATCTAGTGCTTCATTGTTTCACTGATAGAAAGCTTTTTCCTCGGGGTCTGATCTGAATCTCTCTTGTTACAATTCTGACTGGTACTCTTTGTTCTTTTTGGCATCTACGTGTAGAGTGTGGAGATTGCTATGTTCCTGTTTCTTTTTCTTGAGAAGCAGCCCATAATAATGCAGTCTTTGTAGACCTAGGGCCTTAAGTCTGTTCTGAGCCTCATTTATCTCCTTTGAATTTTGTATGGGTTCTGAGTTGCGTCAGTCAGAATTGAATGTATGGCTCCAGCTCAACGGGTAAGTAACACCATGAAGAGCAAACATAATTTCTCTGCTTTTGGACAGTACTCCTGTTTCTAACTTAGAGTGTTGTGCTCACCTTCTTTGCAATTGCAAGGCTGACTTATATTCAGTTTATGAACAGTCCATCAATACAAGTACTTTTCTACAGAACCATTGAATAGCCACTTAATTTCCTCATTTTGCATTTCTCTAGTTCTGTGTTATAAAAGAGCATCAAACTTTGCATTTGCCACTATTGCAATGCCCTGCTTATCCCTTTTGTTTCCAAAGTAATTCACAAAAGCATCAAGAGAATTCTGATGCTCTCTCTACATGCTCTCTGACTGATAGTATTTTCAAATTACTTCCATCTTTGTGTCATGCCTCTGAATACACAGACTCCCAGTTGATAATAAATAAACAATAGTTGCCTAAGTAAAGAGTTCTGGTGACTTAATTGCAATTTATATATCCTGGCTTTGCTTGAGAAAATATTAAGCAATACTGCATTGTTATGATCAAGATATACAACTTGTGCTGCTTCTCTTCTATCACATGGCCATTTATGCTGTCAGAGAGAAAATGGACAGTTCTGATGTAACCTACTCTTGACAAATCTACATTGCCTGTTGCTCAACTCCTGATTAATTTTCAGGCAGTTGTGTATGGTGTGATACCTTACATGGGTTAATCATGGGCTTGACAGTGCTGGGTTAATGGTTGGACTCAATGGTGTTCCAGGTCTTTTCCAACCCAAATGATCTTATGATTCTATCTTGTGCTTTAACAATTGCACATATTTTCCAAAGCATGAAGACAGAGCGAAGAAGCAAGGCATTTAAACAGAGGTTTCTTGGGTCAACTGAGAGGCTAGCACCTATCTTCTTCAAAATGTTTAAAGTCTTACAGATTCTGGGTTGTGTCTGCTCAGAATGTGTCCACATCAGTATGTTAGGACAGTCTAGAGTATCACAAAAAAGAATGGATTGACTGTGCATAGACCATGGAGTTTTGAAGATGGCTAAGTCTGTAAGTCCTTAGCTGTTCCTATTGCCTTCTTTAGACACAGGTGATACATATGTGCTATATATATATATATATATATATATATATATATATATATATATACATATATAACCAGCATGTATAAGTTTTTATTTATAGTCATCATTTCCTCAAAATTCATCTTTTAACAGTTCTGAAATAGATTAGTATCTGAACATTTAACAGGCTACACTATCAAGCCCAGATGATTTGAATGCATTTAAGTAACATTTGTTGAGCTCCTTGCCTATTCAAGGTCAGTTCTGACCCTTTCGCCTTTTGTTGCTGGTATTAATTGTATTAAGCAGCCCAGTAGATTTGTGGTGAAGATTCGTGCAAAGAAAGAGGAAGTTTTAACATTAGCTTTGTCTCTGTATTCCTCTAGTATTCCCCCAGTGTTGCACAGTGTACTTTTTCTTTCATCTTCTTCTTGCTTTTAATGTACTTACAGAATTCTGGAGTTTGATGTGTCCCTTTCCAACTGTGTCTAATTTTGGCCCATTATACCATGTTCTACTGTGGTTCTTCCCTAGTAAGTTGACCTTGTTTCCATTCCCTACATGCTGTGAGATAAACAGCAAGATCCTAACTAAGACAATGTGGTCTTATTGTACAATGCCCATTACTCCTTTGCAGGAGACTTTGCACTCCATGTGGTCAGCATTGTTTATTTAAAGAACTGTGACAATTTTTTTAACTCCTTTTTCCGTAGCACCATGTTCTTCGTGATTCTTCCAACTAATTCTGCATTTAGGAAAGTTTGCCTACTTAAATTACATTTTTAAAATTCTTTTGTCATTTTTTTCTTTTCTTCTTTTTTCACAAACAAGCCTAATCTTTTATATTACTATCAGTCATGAATTATCAGATTGTTATTTTGCCACTTAAGTCAAAAATGTCAATTGTCAGCTAAATCTTTCAAGTCCTCCTACATACCATTTGCAGTTCTTGCATTAGTGTTCAGCCATCAAAGACTGAAATAAATGTACCACTTCCATCACATTATCCTCTTCTTTAACCCCTCCTTTTATAAATAAACTTATTTTGCAGTAGATCACAGAGCAGGATTTATTTGAATTTGACTTGCCCATACTATTGGGCTTTGTATATAAATACAGCATTCAGATTCTGAAGAAACAAGCAAGTCTGTCTGTAGAGCATGTTCCATGTCTCCACAAAAGCTGTTTGCAGTCACTGCTTACCGATTGCCATACCTCTAAAACTTCTTGGGACATCACCATGTGTTGAAGAGGACAATTTGCCATTCTGCCTTTAGCATCGGTTAAACCACCACTTCATTATATGTCTGTCACTGCTGATAAAAATATCAACGGATCTCTAGGTTCCATGATGATTCCTACAGCCTCCTTGTCACTTCTGGTTAACTCAGTCTTATATATTCTTAGGGTGAAGGTGGAGGGACATTATGAAAACAGTAGGTTTTGCAGGTATCATATCTACCAACACCTTCCTGGGGTTCATCGCACAGTCTCTGTTGTCCTCGTTCCCTCATTTCAGATGATGTAGATCACATCAATACTTGAGCATAAAGCTTCCTAAAGCGTCTGCCTTCAGAATGCCAGCCACTAAAGCTGCTGCATCTTCAGATGCTCCATCTGCACTGTCCAATAATCACAGCTCAGTGGAATGCTGGTCCCCAGTGCTAGAGAGTCAAACTTGTGTTACAAAACAGCAATGGTGTCTCTTTGCACACATAAATAAAATGTTATGTTTCCTGTGTGTGAGATAAACGCTGCTAAATTTTTCATTTGTAATATTTTGGAATCTGTTATGCAAAAGCATCAAAATGTATTTTCTCATATCTTCCACCTTTTGTACATAATTCCTTTTACATTCCTTTGGGAAAGTATGTGAATTATAGGATTGTTCTTCCCCCAGATAAGATACAGAGTTAGTAGCAATTTTTAGAAAGGGTACAAAAAATGAGTGGTACTGGACACTTAATTTAGATTAATCTTCACTTCTTTTGCTGATTTTTTGATTGCTTTTGTGTTTGTATTTTTGGTTGGTCAGTTTTGGTTTTGTTTGGTATTTTTGTTGTAAGGCTGAGACAATTGGGATGGCTGGGCCTGTAAAATAGATAGGGGAAAACTTCTTTGCAGGGCCTGTTGCTGTGGGACTGAGGGGTAATGGTTTTAAACTGGAGGAGGGTTGATTCAGATTAGATATGAGGAAGAAAGGTTTTTATGAAGAAACCTAGAACAGATTGCCCATGGAGGTGGTAGGTGCCTCATGCTGGAAACTTCCAAGGTTTGGATGAGGCTCTCAGACACCTGATGGTGAATGTGTCCCTCTGATAGTTCAGTGTGTCCCTGCTTATTGCAGAGGGATTGGACTAGATGACCTTTAAAAGGTCCTTTCCAACTCAAACTATTCTATGATTCTAGTCAAATGGCATGATATTCACACATAAGCTTCCATGTAAGAAATACGGTATGCTATACAACAGCTGTGTACAGTGAATCATTAGAAATTTTATAAATACTTCAGGAGAATTTTGAATCCTTTGAAAGAGATAAAAAAATAATAGATTGACTAAGTCCTTGTCTTTCAAGATTCTAGCCAAAATCAGATAACCTACCGCTACACACCTACGCAGTAATTGCTGTACACTTACTAAACACCAATGTGCATCTTCAGGCTGAGCTAAAAAATAATCCCTGCCTTATTTTCAGAACAGACTTTTCAGTGGAACTTGGAAGAAAATAATTGAAGTAGTTGTTCTGGAAAGGTTACTCAGTTCATTCTGATAAGAGTATTTGACATTTGCTTTGTAATGCAAAATAGATGCTGGGTTTTAACAGATATGTTTTTGGGTTGGGTGGTTTTTTGTTTGCTTTCAATAAAAAGAAGAACTTTCAAAAGCCATTGTGAATTCTGCATGAAAGCATTAATTAGAAAACATAATTCTAGCATTGTGTTTAATCAGAAAAACCCAGAAATTTAGAGCCCAACAGAATAAAACATAAACTTTCCAAGAAATGTTTGTTGTTCCAGCTCATTAACACACTGTCTCTGTTGGACAGCATTTTTTAAATACCATAAAAATTAACAGTGTATTTAAGAATGGCTTTATTGGCATGCTTCTCCAAATTCTAATTTAAATCTAGTGGTTAATTGTGCTGTCTTTATCATCAGAGCTTAGAGAAGTGAATACACTCCATGGTTTCAAAATTTCCACTTCAACTTGTTGATTTAGGTGAAAATGCATTCTTCAAGTGAAGTAAGAAAATATTTCAGTGGAGGTTGTTAGCTAACATTATAGAAGGATGACCTCTTAGTCCTTCAAAGTTTAATAGAGCATAAAAGATGTTAGCTTGATTTCACATGAGTAGGGTATTGAGAAAAAGCATAAAACATCTTTTTTTAGTTTTTTTTTGTTTCTGATGGACTCTTACAACTAGGCATAAAATTACTTGGGTTTTGTCTGTTCCAACTTGTTCAAACTGTTTTGCACTGCGTAGAAATCTTTAAGTGAGCTGAAAATGGCTAGATGATTGAGGTTTTTGTTAACTTAGTTTGGGTAGTGATATCTTCTTTCTGCATAGTGCTTTATTCTTTCTATAACATTTTCAAAATTTCTGTTTCATTTGCTTAATCTCTTTGGCCACTACGAGTTTCTTTAGGATTTTTTTTATTTTCTCTTTGAGCTTTTTCTGGTTGAATAAATACTTCCTGTTCCATTCCCAGCAAATATTTTCTTTGATCTTAAATTCCTAAGCAAGTTGGGTGAAGTCACAGGGGCTGCACAACTCTTTATTTCTTCTGTTTTTAACAGTAGTATCCATATGTGTACCAAGTCTAGATAACGATGTCTACTTTCATACATCCCTCTACAATATTTAAGCCTGAAATTATTCTTTCATGTCACATTAAAATAGATCATTGTAATTGTCTCCTCTAATTAATTAGTGTGTTTCCACATTCTGTATCATTAGATGTTCTTATGTTTAGATTTTGGTTGTTCTAGCTACATAAATCTTCCATGAATTATGTAGACATGTGAACACAGGTCTCTGGAAGGGCCCTTCTCTGCCAGTTCATCAGTGGCAATGACTACCATGCAGTCAGTCAGTGACTTCATGTTTAGCTTGTTGTTCTTATATTTCTTAATGTAAGCATCTTTAACATCATCTTTTCTGTTGTGGACAGAGTTCCCCAGTATTTGTAAGCTGCTGCAGTTCACACCTAAAGTGGTCAGTGAAGTATGCATCTGTTTTTTGATACGGGTCACAAATGGGCTGTTACTCCACTGTTAGTTGACCTATAGTATTTTTTCTTCTTAGTTAACCAATATAATTCTCCCTTTTTGCTATTCTTTTGGGAGTTTGTTTCCCCTTCCTTTTTTTTTTTTTTTTTTTCTTTTGCAGATACTTACTACTTGGCATTTTTTTCTGGTCCACAAGAACTAATGATCTTCACCCATGACCTTGCTAACACTTGCTTTCTGTTCTGAAGTTCCTGCCTGTGCTTTTTGTTCAGGTGAACTAGGTCACTTTTGAATTTGTTTGGACCTTTTCCTAGCATTTACCTTGGGGCTCACAGCTTCTTTTTGAAACTTTGTTAAGAAAACTGCACCCAGAAACTTGGTGTTTTTTTCTAAAGTATATTGGCCAACAAAAATAAAAGGTGGGGTAACTCTTCCTGCAAAGCTTGATTTTCTCTTGTCCTAACAACAACAGGATTACAATGAAGCTAATACTGTTCTTCTTGTATTCACATGGTAATATAATTTGGCAGTCTGTATAATGGTCTTCATTTCTGCAGTCTGGTGAAATAGCTCAATCACACTTGGCTGCAGTTTCAAATTATGTTTAATGCAATCTGATAGTGAATTGCTGCTGACAAGTGGCAATCTCTTTCCACCTATTGTGGTACATTCCAGCTTTGCATGGAATCTAATAGAGGTGTGACCTTTGAATAAGTTGGATAATTTTGCTTATTTAACAGAAAGTGATTGTCCACTTTAAATCATTACTTTCCTATGAGATCTTTTGATCTGGTTGGTGATATGGCTACACTGTTAGTCATCAGCTGAGCCATGGAGTTTCAGGAGGCCCATACCTTTGAGACACAGCCTTCAGTTAAATGTGGTTAAATATTATTAGAATTTAACATCTGTATGACTATTTTTTTGCAAAATATTGCCAGGCTTAGAGAAAAAGTCTTTAATGCAGATTGGAGTAGAACATATGTTGGCAAGTGAGGGTTTCCATTTAATCTCCTTTTATGTTGAAACTTAAGGTAGCTTCAACACCTTTCTTAGAGGAACAAGGAGTTGTTTGTTTAGTAAGTTGTGATTCTTTTCTATGTGACTTTGCATCTGACCTTTCTAGAAAATGGTGTAATTCTGTTGGTTTTGACCATATACTGGTTTGTTTGTTCAGGTGCAAGAGGGACTGGTATTTTAAAATCCCTCTTTAATGTATTAATTGTGCAATTTAAGTATTTCTGGCAAAATTCATTTGTGCAGAAGGAAGATAATGTGTCATAGTAGTTTGATTTATACAATAAGTACATGTTCTTTATCACCTTTCTCACCTCACTGGTTTTATTATCTTGCTGCTTCTGCTGCATGTTTCACTGTTTCTTTCCAGTTTTCCTCTAGCTGCAGCATTAGTCATAGCCTACCTGTAATTAATGTGTATGTGTTCCATATCCCACATCATGAGATATACAGAAATGTTACATATCCAACCCACTTAAACCCAACTTCTATGACATGTTGGCAAAACAATGCCATGTAGTAGGAAAGCACAGGCAGCTGTTCTGTAGGTTCATATCCTGCTGAGGAACTCTGTACCATGCACAAATTTTCTTACTGTAATCAAATGCCTTTAGTAATGCCTGTTTTTCAGTCTGTGCTAATTGCTATTTCTCTGGTTACTACTTCACATCTTTCTTTCAAGTTTACTCCTATGAGATAATTGTGGGACAGGATGTCAGCTAGGCAACGAGTAAATTAACGAAGACTTCTCAAAATAGGGCATGTATTATCAGTGAAATACAGAGCTCTATGAGTTAACTACACTGAAATATCATTCAATGTTTCTGTCATGCCTGTGTCTTTCTGGCTCTTGTTAGAAGCAGGCACTGAGAACTAGGGGATGTTACTTAGCTAAAACATCTGTTAATATGCTGGAAAATGTGCTGGATTTTACTGCTAGATTACAAACAGTGTTGTCAAACATTTATCTCTTACTTACCTGGAAGGATGTAAAATAGTGAGAGTGTTTGTTCTAGCAACATTACTTCTGCTGCTGTTTCCTCTGGTTTTTTTGTTTGTGTGTTTTTTTACTTTATATTTATTATGCTAGAGGTAATATTCATTACTAATTTATTTCATATAATTACCTTTTTCAATTATTAGAATTCTTTCAGAAGCAGAAATATCCTCACAAGCCTGAAAATATACATTAAGTTTTGTGGTAAAAGACAGCTCAATAGTTGGATTGCTTTTAAAAATTATTGTAGAAGATACTGTGATAAAGACTTTTAATGTTGTCTTATCATTGAATATTTGACAAATGTAGAAAATACAAATAATTCTAATGTTCTTCCACAGATTTCACTTTCGATGCCTATAAAATTACATGTAGAGCTGTTTTCAGTTTCAGTGATTAGTTTCAGTTCTTTTGTTAAGATATGCCTGCCATCCACTCTGGCCAATACAGCTTATTAGCTAACACGAGTATTAGGTTTATTTAGAAACCAAAGTTACTGTCTTCATTGCATTTAATTAATTTGTTTTGTACCATATTACAGGCAGATGCACAAGTACAATAACGATCTTGATTTTTGATTGCGTACAATGCCTCTAGACATAGTCTCAAGAAAGAGCTGTGATTAAAGCACATCAATCAGTTGTAAACTGAGTTATCATCAGTAACACTTATGACTGAAGAGAGCACATTGATGCTGGATTAGTTCACTTCCATTTACAGTAACGACTAGCATGAAAATGCTGTTTTAGTAGTAGTCATTTTGTATTTTCTTCCCACTGCCTACACTTCCCCCATTTCTCCTAATTGAAACTCTGTTTTGATGTGATCTTAGCTGACGCTGTTTCTGACACTGTCTTCTGCTACCATTGGCTTATTTTCTAGATGGGGAGCGATGGAGTTTTGCGCCTCAGTAGCTCTGCTCTAAATAACGAGTTCTTCGCATATGCAGCGCAAGGGTGGAAACAGCGACTGGCAGAAGGTAACTGCATGCTCTCAGGTCTGCCCAAGGTTAATTGTTTTTATGAAGAGCGTCTCTTTTTCTACATTTGAGAAATACTTTTGGAATAGAAACTGTAATAGAGCAGTAATTCAGCAAAAGAGAAATTGCTGATTTCATTTTGAATTTAGAGGGCATTTTTGGAGCTTGCTGTGGCAGCTTGTTTTGACAGTTAAAAAAAACCCAAGTATTTTCATCACTGTCAGCCTTGGAAACATGAATGCATGCAACTAAACCCTGCCAATATACCTTTGACATACTGATGGTATATGGTAAATTAAATCTTTCTATGTCACTCTCCGTTTTGGTTTTCATTAATTTCATTTGTCATTGTTGGATGATTGTATCAGAAATCACTGTACGTCATCATTGTATTCACAATTTATAATTACCTGTATTAAATTAATCCTTGACAACTTTTATTCAATATGTTAGTATTTGTTTTTTAGGAGAATTTACACCAGAAATGCAGTTGCGCATCAGACAAGAGATTGAAAAGGAAAAGAAAACAGAACCTTGGAAAGAAAAATTCTTTGAAAGGTTTTATGGTGAAAAGTAAGTACTGAAGCAAATAAAAGTATTTTTTATATTTTCTTTTAGGAGGAAATTAAAATATAATTCTATGCTTCACATAGCACGGCCATATGCTGTAAAACTTAATAAAGCAGTTACTAAGAGCAGTCATTCCCCAATATAAGAAGTTGTGGGTAGAATTATAGTTGCGTGTCTGCACTTGCATTACAATTGCATTTTTAAAGAGTCATAACTCATCCATAAAAATTCATTCCAAGGAGAGCTTAAGACACAAGCATGTGAATATTTTTAATCATCTTTTAAAAGATAGCATTACAGCAATTCCTCCCTCCTGCAAAATATAAATACTGCTTCTACAGATGAGAAGACCAGTAGGAATATTTTTGTAATATGTTTTAATTTTTTTCATTTTTTCTAAGCTAGTTGCAAAGTTACTAAAATCAAACAGAGTTTTTGATCTTTTGACTGAGATGGCCCATTAGCCAAGAAGAATATATGACATAGAAGAAATGTTAGCTAGATACAAATGAAAGTGACAATGACTAATTTAATTTTAGAAGTGAGATGCAAAGTAAATAAATACCTTTAACTGACTAAAATTAAATATAGTATCACTCCAGCTGCACAACTAGGGTGAGTCAGCACAATTTCATTAATTATGATAATACAGAGAAAGCATTCTTCAGCAGCTAAAGATTCAGTGTTTATCTTCATTTCTTTTAAAAAACAAAATTTAAGGAGATTGACATCTTAAAATCCAAGAATTTTCCTTTTAGAAATTATTTTTAAAAGCCAGTTCATCAAAACTTAGAATTATATTTCTGTTTTTAAAAATAATAAGAATTTTTTATAAAGTATAAACTAGCTTTTTAGCAATTACTGATTTTTTCTTTATATTTTAAAGTATTTTTTAATTATATCCCAGAGCCACAGAATGGTAAGGTTGGAAAGGGCCACAGTCACTCATCTGGTCCAAACTTCCTGCTCAGAGTCACCCTTGAGTACATGGCACAGGATTGCATTCAGGCAGTTTTCCAGTGAGGGATACTCCACACTCTCTGTGGGCAATCCATTCCAGTACTCAGTCACTGCAGTGACTGAGTGAATAGTGAAGTTCTTCCTCACATTCAGGTGGAATTCCTTGTGCCTCAGTTTTTGCCCATTGTCTCTTGTCCTATTACCTGGCGCAACCAAGATCCTGGCCCCATCCCCTTGAGATTTTCCCTTTAGGCACTTACAGAAATTGACAAGGTTGCCTTTCAGTTGCCTCTTCTCAAGGCTGAAAAGGCCCAGCTCCCTCAGCTTGTCCTCCTAAGAGAGATGCTCCAGGCCCTCAGTCATCTTTGTTGCCCTCCACTGGAGCATCTCTAGAAGCTCCATGTCTCTCTTGTACCAAAGGAGCCAGAACTGCACAAAGCACTCCACCTGTGGCCTCACCAGGGCACAGCAGAGAGACAGGAGCACCTCCCCCAACCTGCTGGAATGCTCTTCCTAATGCTTCCAGGATACCATTGGCCATCTTGGCACAAAGGGCACTGCTGGCTCATGGATAGCTCGTTGTCCACCAGAACCCTGTGTCCTCCTCTTCAGAACTGCTTCCCATTAGGTCAGTCCCCAGCCTGTGCTGGCGCCAGAGTTATTCCTTCCCAGGTGCAGGACCCTGCACTTGCCTTTGCTGAATTTCAGACCCTTCTCTGCCCATCACTCCCAGCTGTCAGAGTCCTTCTGAAGGGTTGCACAGGCTCATGTATATTGACCACTTGTCCCAGCTTTGTGTTGTCAGTGAACTTGCTGAGAAGGCATCTACCCCTTCACCCAAGTCATTGATGAGTAAGTTAAACTGTATTGGGCCCAGTATTGAACCCTGGGGGACACCACTAGTGATGAGGCCTCCAAATAGACCCTGTGCCACTGATTACAACCCACTGGGATCTGCCATTCAGTCAGTTCTCAATCTATCTCACTGTCTACTCCGTCAAATGTATGAATAATACTTAGCAGAAAAACTGTTCAATGGGAACTATCATTACATAAGTTGTCTTAGTTTTGCTGTCAGATGTTTTTCACTTAAGAAATCCAGGGCACAGAGTTATATGAGGGGAACCCCTCATATAACATATTAAATTAAAGATTAACTGAAATGTTTCTGCAGTAACAGTACTACTTCTTACAATCCCCTGTCTTGGACCGCTGGGGAATGTAGTGAAAATGAGGCAAGAAATGGACAGATTCATTTTAGTATTTTATTTCGTGCACCCTTACTAGGTGCTTTCCTCCCAGTGTATTTTTTCTACAGCACCTTACCTTTATATATAATGGAAATACTAAGCTCTTAATGTGTCATTTTATTTTAATGTCTTAATGTAATTTTATTCTAAAATGTTTAATTTCTTAGTAAAAAGCTTTGAGACTTCAGTTTAGTCCAGGTGTTGATCCTTTTAATATCAAAAAATACTATTTAGGTTTTCAGATAAAGAACATAATGGCTTTTCATTACACATGTTAAGAGAAGAGTCCGTGACTAACCTTTCATGGAGGAAAGGGCTGTGTCAGATACTGGTATAGGGCCTTCCACAAGAATTAGAAGTTTATAACCAGCAATGCAGGAGTTCCTCAGTCAAAAATGACTGTCACAAAATGATGCTCATAATTCTGCAGAGACAGCAGTCCTGCTGTGCTGACTGAATGCTGGATACCATGGTGCTTGGCAGATAATTGCTCACTCTGTGATGATACATGTCATTTGGTTTCATAGGTTTCTGACATCAACATTGTTATGCAAAATGTCATATTCCACATCATTTCCATTTTGACTGAAGCATTGAATCTGGTTCTCCCTGCCCTTTCCCCTGCTTGCATTGTTTCACTTGCTTTCTTCTGCTTGGCTGTTATGTAGGCAGAGGTACTTCGCTGACTTTTCCTCATTGTTTACTCATTGAATGTTAGCATTTGCTGTAGCTTCCACCTTGTGTTGCTTCATGGGGCAGTCCTGTGCAGGGGCAAGAGCTGGACTCAGTGGATCTTGTGGATCCTTTTCAACTCAGGATATGCTGTGACTCTGTGATTCTCTTACCTTTTTTCACTTTGGTTTTTAAACTAGCTTTCAGTATGATTGGGCTGTGTCACTTTCCAGCTATGTTGATTTGACTGAACTAGATGTATTTGTAAGCTTTCCTGAGCTGTTTCTCACGTGCGCTGTCTGCAAAATGAATCTGTCTTGCAGGCTAACTTGCTCACTGTACAGAGTAGTATATTTGCGCTGACTTAAGTAAATTTGATCTTCTAATATTCCGTAAGTAAATTCAAGTTTCACCTTCTGCTTAGGGAAGGACCATTAATAGATGAAGAATCTCTATAAGCACTTTTATACATTCCACAGCTGATGGCAATCAAAGACCTTAGAGTGCTTTTCCCCTGTTAGCTCTAAGCATTGCCTCTCGTATTTGCTTTTTTCTGTACCCAGGTTGTTTATCATGGCACCGTCAGTTACATTTTACTTCCATCCATTTTTGTTCTTTTTCTATTTCCTCATATTTGTTCATTCTTCCTCTCTCTCTGATTTTTTTCAAAATACAAAATCTTATTCTGCAGTCATTTATCTGATCAGCTGATGCATGTTGACAGAAATCCACATTCTTTGGGCTTGTTGCCCCAAGATTTCAAGGGTTATACTCTATTATGTCAATATATTATCTCTTTTCTCACTTTCGAGAGTTACATGTCAAGATAGTACTGTCAGCTAGATAAGAGCTTTAATTTTGGGTAGACCTCCAAATTTTATTGCTGATTTAATCCTTTCCTTACTTTGGTTCTTTTTCCCCCCAGTACTATTTATCACAGCACTAGAAAATCAGCATTCATATATCTTTGAGTAGCTTTTTGGGTTTATTTACTGGATGACTGTGTCCTTGTTCTACCAGTTGAATCCTGTCCTTAACAATTCCATTGAAATGTGCTTGCTGCTGCACTCATAGTTTTGTGCTGTTTTGCAGACTTTGAGTATCCTTTTCTCTAAGGGAGAAGACAGATCAGCTGTTTATTTTGCAATCTGAGATTGCCTTAAACATACTGATCTTGAGCCTTCTTCTTTAGAAATCCCTTTTCTTCAGTTTCTTCTTCAACATAGTAGTATTTCCAATATTGAAAAAAATGCTTAAGATTCAGTACGTGTTCTGCTGGCCTTAATCTACTTTATCTTATTTCCCTTGCAGTTCTTTATCTGCAATATGGTACTAGAATGTGTGTATTTGTGTAGTGTCCGTATGACAGTTTCGTTCAACTTTATCCTGTCCTTCCTTTCTTTGCTGATTTTCAATCCATGAAGATAACCATCAAGCAGTATCTTTTCATGATGTACCCAGCTAGAGAAAATAGACCATTGATTCAGTTTTCAGTAATGGAGTGGATTTGTTTTCCTTTCCCATTTTCCTGAGATAACTTTGGCTCCTTAAGACAAGGAATTTTACAGGAAGTTACTCATGAAAACCCTGGTAAACTAAACTTTACTCACCTAAACTTACAACCTGAACTTAGACCATATGAGGAACTTATAGTCTATACAGAAGAAACACACATCTTCTGAAATGCATTCAGTGTGGGAATTGTGAATTTGCTGCTCTGAATTGCTCTCTAGAGGATCCTTCCTCAGCGTATTGATGGCAGAGGGAGACTTTGTTCATTATTAGTGTGTAGTAGTAGGCAATGCTAATAATTAAGTGAGCTTTTTGGGATGCAGGCTGGGTTGGTTTGGGTTTTTTTTGTTTGTGTTTATAGCTTTTACTGTAATACATCTGCTCAGTGTTTTTAAAATGCACAGCCACAGATTTTGGTTTTTTACGTGTTCTGTACTTTCATCTGAATAGGCCTTTGTATCTCTATCCTCTGGCTACACATTGACAAGCAATTTTGCTTCCATAGCTTCTGAATATCTTTTATGCTTGCTTGTTTCCATTTTATTTTTTATTTTCTGATTAAATGATAACAGAGATCTGTTTAGTAGATTAGAAGATCCTTAAGACCATGAAATTTCTTTTAAGACCTCCCACCAAGCTTTTGTGTATTTTCTACTATTATGGAATTGCTGAGGCATAAAGTCTGCTTGGAAAATCTTACTAAAGATGCTGAATGTCTGTACTCCCACTGGCCTTAGAAGAAAATGAGGATGTCAGAGCACATACATTTTTTTAAAACAACCTCTTTTTTTTTCATCTCTTGGCTTAGTTTTCTTTTGGGTTTTTTGTGGATTTTTTAATTCTGCTGAAGTAATAAAACTCTATTTAAACTAGTATTTTCAGGATCAAAGGTAAGAAAATCTTCAGAAGCTTGAATAGTGTACATGGTTCCTTTGCACTTCATCCCTGAGAATGAATGCATAGACTGTAAATGTGTATCTTTTATCTCCTTAAGAATGTTAAACTTCTTTCATATTGCTGGCTGTGTTGACTCTTAAAAGCAGGAGAAGGAGGGAGAAAGGGATTTCCTTTATAACTGTTCCCACTAGAGGATGATGCAGTTGTGCATTTATTCTGCAATGGATGCTGTACTAATGTTGCAATATTGTGCTTGTATTTAAAAACAAAACAAAAACCCAAACAAACAAACAAACCAAAAAGAAACAGGAATGTAGACAGAGCAATTACTTATATTAAAAATTTTAATGGTTTTTAACACTTGTAAGTAAATCTCAGTAGGTAGGTTTCCAAAATACATAAAACTGTATATAAATTAGTTAGCCACCACTTAAGCAAGCCAATATTTTAAACTTGAAAATATGTATTTTTTGGAAATAAAAAATGTGAGTGAGAAAGGTTAGTCTATTCCTTTATCCTTAATGCGATGGAAATCCTTATTTTAATTTCTGTTTTTCTTTTTTTCTTCTAGGTTGGGAATGTCAAGAGTAGAATCAACGAAGCTCACTGCAGTGCAGAACAATGATGAAGCTGAAAGCAATTCTTTGTGCGGATCTTCTGGCACACCTGGTCCTACTAAGCAAGCAACCTTTGAGGATCAAGAGGAGAAAGGTGCTAAAGTTCCACCTTTACCAGAGAGAGATTATAGCCCATCTCATTGTAAAATAGAACAGGTTCCTGTCAAGGATCTAACAGCAGATTCTGAAGATATACTGATACCCGAAGAATCAGTCATTCAGGAGGAAATTGCTGAAGAGGTCGAGACAGGTATTTGTGAATGCCAGGAGGAGAACCATAAGCCAGAACATGAGTTTTCTGAGGAGTCTGTAAGTCCAGCTGACACAAATGAGGAAACAGAGGCAGTACAGCTTGCAGACAGCACTGAGTCCTGTGTCATGATGAATGATGTAACTGATACTGTATCTCGCATTGAAATTAAAGTAGAGTTGAAGTCAGAATGCCCTCAGGAGGAGATGTCAGTTGTGATAGATCAGCTGGAGGATTGCATATCACCAGCACGATCAGCTTCTTCCACAAACTCTGTCAGCGGTACAGCTGAGAAGGATTCTGAGCCTGCAAAAGAGCTAATTGTGCCAGAAATGCAAAGTACTGCTCTGGGAGGCTCCTTATTCACTGGTGGAGGCATTGCAGTGGATATGGAGCTTCATAGTGACCCTGAGGAACAGTTGTCTGAGAATGCTTGTATTTCTGAAACTTCCTTTTCCTCTGGAAGTCCAGAAGTTTGTATTGCCTCTCCTGGAGGAGACACTCAATCAACTTCAGAGGAACCCTGTACTCCAGCATCTCTTGAAACAGCTTGCTCATCTGAAGTGTCCAGTTCTGAAAATATTGAAGGTGATATTCAGCAAAAGGCCAGTGATGAAAACTTGCACACACCCTTAATGTCAGAAATGTCTCCAATGTCCACCTCACCTGTAACCTCAGAAGCATCTTTGATGTCAAATTTACCTTTAACATCAGAGGCATCACCAGCTTCTAATTTACCTTTAACATCAGAAACATCTCCAATGTCTGATTTGCCTTTAACATCAGAAACATCTTCAGTATCTTCTGTTCTTCTAACTTCTGAAACATTTGTGACAAATAGTTTGCCTCTTCCATCAGAGATATCTCCAGTTTCTAACTCCCCAAGCAGTGAAAGACCTGCTCTACAACAAAGGAAATCTCCATGTTTGTTGGAAGATTCCCTTCCCACCCTGAAAGAAGAAAGCTCTGTCATTCCTAAGGTGGTTCAAGAAGAGAATCTTGTTCAGCCCAAACAACTTCAGAGTGCCCCTGAAAATATGAAAGTTGGTCCACTAACAATTATACCTGATACTTCAGTATTGGAAGAGTCCCAAAGCAAAAACCTCAGTCATCAGCCATGTAAGTCACATCCTGAAATTGAGAAATCTTACATTGCATCCATCCCAGAACACACTCCTCCAGAGGTGATCAAAAATAAAAATCACAGTGTTCAGCAAAGAGGTGACAAGAAAGGTACACTCTTGCCTTCAGAGGTGTCTGTCTTATCAGAAGGATCACTTGGCAAAAATATCGAATTGCTTCCATCAAAGCCACATGATAAACTATATACCTCATCTCTAGAGAAAGCTACATTTTCTGAAGTGTGCAGAAGTAAATCTCACAAGCTAACAGGCATCACCCAAAGTCGTTTAGAGAGTTCACATTCTTCCAAGTCTTTAGAACCCACAAAATCACCAGAAGCAAGAAATGAAAGTAGAGACCCAGAGATCCCAAAGAGGAAAACAGCAGAACAGCACAGTTTTGGAATCTGTAAAGAGAAGAGAGCTAGAATAGATGATGATATGCCTAATCGTAGTGCTTCATCAACAAGTCCATCTGATAAAGAACAGCCACCCAGAGAAGAACCCCGAGTTCCACCCCTTAAGGTAATGAATAAATAGGGTGGCTTGGAAACAAAATGTTTATTATGTCCATCTATGAACTGCATACAGGCACAGTACATGATATGTTTTTGGGGGATGTATAGGAGTTGTTAGTACTGCTGGTTTTGCTTTACTATTATATTTCCACCATGCCAAATTACTTCTGATACAGATATATCTACAGTTGTTCAGCAGAGGTCTTTGCTAAAAAATTGATTTTGTTTTTGGGTGAGCTCTCCAGTATCCATGGCTTAATTTAATTCAAGATTTTCTCCATCAGTCACATGCAGCACTTGTTTTTCTAATTGCCTGTCTGTATTTTGTGCTTGTTCTTCTTCTCCAGCAAGCATGACTAATAAGGGTTATCATAACCAGTACTTAGAAAAACAACCAGCACTTCAATCCAGCAAGAGAACCAAGAGTCAGAATAGTTGAAGATCCATTTGCAAGCCTAAGGCACGGAGTAGGCTGAAATATAAGATTTCCCTGTAGAATTAACTGGAAACAGACTTATCAGGGGGAAGTATCTGATTTTTCTATGTATAGATAGCTTTGTTAATGGCAAAGCAAAAGGCAAAAAAATACACCATCTAAGCAAACACATGTGTATTATTCTGCTGTATAAGAAAGTATATTTCAGTTGAAAAGGGTTTTTTCATAACAGAGAGTTCTGTAGATTCAGTTATATATAGGCTCAGTGTTTTGAACCTTTTCATTTTGTACTTGATGACTTCAGCCAAGTTTAAGATCCAATTTACTGTATTTAAGTCATTGGCTTTGCAGTACTAGTTCTTGATTATTCAGAAATGCCCTTTTCTGCATTTATTTTTAACTTCTGCAGTCACTGAACATTGTTAATATGGCTGGGAGGGCAAATAGACTAATAGGCTTTAATCACTAGTGCAGAAGCATATTTCAGATAATTTATTTTTAAGAGCAGTGATGCAATTGGAAGTTAGCCCTGTTGAGTTTAGTGATATTCTTTCATATTTGGAAGGTTCTATCTAGCCTAATAAATTCTAATAACTCTCTAAGCATAAAGGAAATAGATCACTAGGGAATAAAAAAAAGGTCATTACTATCATAATAATAATAATAATAATAATAATAATAATAATAAAAATAACCAAGCACTTAGAGCTCTAGGAGTTCTGGTAATGCAAAGTGGAAACTGAAAAGAATTGCTGCTGAAACCAAAAGCAGAATGTTTTGAAGAATTGTGAGCAGTCAATTGCATTTCATGTAAAAAAAAATTTGGCTCTTGTATCATCTTGCCAACAAACCCCTATCATTTGTAAGTAAATGAGGAAAAAAGAACCCCAGTTCTTCTAAGTCATTCTGTTGTGTGGCTGTCACTTCCCATCATATCTTATGACTACTTTTTCTGCAAATACTACCTAGTTTTCTTCTCAGTTCCTTTCAGAAGTTAAGTCATAGCATTAACCACTAAGTCCTATTGCAAGAGACAGCCAGTAGACATATGTCCATTTTAGGAAACTGAACTTTTTTTTTGCCAACCTTGGGGTATCCTGATTGTATGAGTTATAAAGTGGTTCCAAGATTCTTAATCCTGAAAAACTGTATGCCTAATTTTAAACATCCTAATAATTCCAGTGATTTTACAGATTATTATTTTGCTTAAATTGCTTGGTATTTAAATTTTTAAATATTTGTGGGTTTACTATTTATAGTATTTTAATTTTTGAAGTGCAGTAATGTAAGAGTTGTCCAGGAATGTACTAAAGTAAGTCTCTTAAAAATGCAAATGAGGAAAGAAAAGGCATATCCTTTAATGGCTCACTTCTTCTGCACCTCATAAATCCTCCATCTTGGAGATTGGAAAATGGGCTCAGTGGAGCTACCACTACATCCTGTCTAATGGCAAGATTTGTTGTCTGGTTTATAAGCAAAACACAGGTTTAAACACTGGTGACCAAGGAGAAAGGCATTACTAGATCGTTACTTTTCCACGTTTGCAGAAAGGAGTTCCTTGCAGGTTCTTGTCCAGTGTCACTGCATGATGCTTGCTGATCAAATCAGGTAGATGGACTGAATATAAAACAGGTCTGACAAATTGTATCTGATAAGCATCATGTTGTTATCCAGTTAAATCGTTCTTCCTGTCAAAAGGATCAGTGTGAGTAGGCTAATACAGGTGTCATATTCATGCTGGAGGATGATAAAATATTGAAGCATAAATATCATTAAGTTTTAGCAGGTTTTTGTCCACCTGCACTGAAGAGTAATTCTTTTAATTACCTTTCTGTGACCCTTAAAGAGAGAGCTGGTTATTTTAGTGAGTTGATGATCTCTTTAAAATTTACTAGGCTTTTTTCTTTTTTTTTTTTTTCCTTTAGATTCAGCTTTCAAAAATTGGACCACCTTTTATCATCAAGAGCCAGCCTGTTTCTAAACCAGAACCTCGAGTTTCCTCAAGTACATCAGCCAGCAGTGGGAGAAACACTGGGGCTAGAACTCTGGCAGATATCAAAGCAAGAGCTCAGCAAGCAAGAGCCCAAAGAGAAGCTGCAGCTGCAGCAGCCGTGGCAGCAGCTGCCAGCATAGTCTCTGGTGCAATGGGGACCCCATGCGAAGGTGGAAAAACAAGAACGCTGGCACACATCAAGGAGCAAACAAAGGCCAAGCTATTTGCAAAGCATCAAGCCAGAGCTCATTTACTCCAGACTAATAAAGAATCTAAGTCACAGTTCAGCTCAAAGGAAAGTAGTACCTCATCTCTGGAGATACCAACGACTACTGACACAAAGATTGAAGGTTCTACTGGTGTCATTATAGTTAATCCTAACTGCAGGTCCCCTAGCAACAAGTCTTCTCATCACCGTGAGACCACCACTTTATTGCAGCAGTCCCTTAACACAGCTACATTACCAGAAACTGCTACTGAGATATCTGTGCACAGTTCTGATGAAAATATACCTGTGCCACAATTGTGTGAGAAAATTATTTCATCTACCTCTACTGAAAGTAACAGTGTGCCAGTGCTTTATAATAAAAGTTCAGTCTCTGTGTGTGTTTGCAGCACTGCTATGTCTGGAGCAATTAAAGAACTTTCTTTTGCAAGTTCTGTTGATAAATCCTCTGTGTTAATGTCTGTTGACAGCGCAAACACAGCAATTTCAGCCTGTAATATAAATATGCTGAAAACCATCCAAGGGACTGATACTCCATGCATAACTGTTGGACCAAAATGTATTGATAACAGTAATGTACCAGTCTCCATAGACAACACAGTCTTATCAAACGCCATCGATGACAAAAGGTTGCCAGTGCCCAGTAGCAATGTGAATAACACAGTCTCCGGTCATTATGCCACTGTGCCAGCTTCATCTATTGCAAGTAACTTGCCAAATCATCTCTCTGGTAGTTCTGTACTGATTCCCCCAGTGGGGACTACCAACAGATTTCCTTCTGATAAAATAGCCATAACTGGGTGTAGCGAGCAGAGCACTGTCTCCATCCACACTACCGTCAGGTCAGCTTTAAGTTGCAGTGAGGCCCTTGCAGCAGCAGATTCTGTTACAAGGCCACCTATCTCAATGTTTACTGGTAACATGGTGACAATAAGCTCTTACGATAATGCTACTAAATTGAATGCTGATCTCTTAGAAAAAAGCTCTGGAGCACGAAACCGGATGGATCTCTCCGGTAAATCTCATCCACTGAGCTTTCCACAAACTGCCATGAATAGGTCTATACCTTGCAAAGTCATTGTTGACCACACAACAAACCAGAATTCCAGTCTGTCACTTTCTTCCTCTATTGAAAGCGTAGAGAACAGCATTGACCTGCAGAGCAGACCTGTAAGGACAGAAGCTGCCTTACAAAGTATAGCTTGTCCTCAGGTGTCTGTCATAAGCAGGCCTGAAGTGGTTGCTAATGAAAACCTTGAGCACAGTTCCAGCTTTATTGCCATTACAGCAAAGCAAGACAGCAAAAACTTGCAGGCAGGTTGTTCAAGTCTTCGAGAAGTGCCTCTTGCTCCTCAAGATAAATTAATTGAGGTGGTTACTACCAGCCAAGGCTTTGCTGAGCAACTAAGAGGTCCTTCAGCACTGAAAAATGAAGCCAATGCTGCCTGTGCCAATCAGTACAACACTAACAATAGAATTTGTTGGCGTGATGAGGAGGCAATGAATACAGACCAGCCAGTGGTCAGCCATCTTACCTCTGGTAAGCATAAGGAGTACGCAGAGCAAAATTGCTTGAAAAATGTCAAAAGCGAACCTTCCAGTTACACACAAATGTCAGAACTGCAATCCAGGAGTCTTTTGACAAGCATTGCTGTTCCTGTTAAACTGGAAACTAATGAGACTGACAAGTGCTTCAGGATGGACACCGAGGATTTTACAGGACCTGAAATGCCTGCTCAGACTGCAGAAATAGCCACGAGTGTGCAGCCAC
Source organism: Lonchura striata (assembly GCF_050655825.1). Taxonomy (NCBI): domain Eukaryota; kingdom Metazoa; phylum Chordata; class Aves; order Passeriformes; family Estrildidae; genus Lonchura; species Lonchura striata. The sequence goes on from NC_140704.1 coordinate 114,416,459, forward strand.
CACAGACCTCCAAGACATCCATTGCGGACTCCATGGAAGACTCCCTGTCCCTGACAACGGAAACCCTGAAGAGAGTTACGAGTGCCGGGGGCCCTAGCTGTCGCTTGTCGTCAGTGGAGGCCAACAATCCCTTAGTGACACAGTTACTGCAAGGCAATCTGCCTTTAGAAAAAGTGCTGCCGCAGCCCAGATCAGGAGCCAAACTAGAAATTAACAGGCTTCCCTTGCCTTTGCAAACTACCTCAGTATGTAAAACAGTAGTGGCTGAGAGAAATATTGTTGAACATGCTTCCAACTCTCCTAATCCAGATGGTAAAGGATTTACAGCAGGCAGTATAGCCCCGCTACAGATCAGAAAGCGTGAAAGCCATCCAAAAAAGAGGATGGCCAGGACTATAGGGGAACATGCTCAAATTAAATGTGAGCCTGGGAAGGTGTCAATGGACACAGATGTTAAAGTGGCTCCTTGTGTAATTAGTTCCAGCATGAATCAACTAGGGCACGGACAGCCATTTAAGCAGGAGTGGCTTAATAAGCACGCCATTCAGAGCCGGATCACTCACAGCCCAGAGATCAAGCAGCAGAAGAGACCATTGCCTTCATGCAGTTTCCAGCAGAGCTTATTTCACATTGACAAAAATGGCAGCTTTCATGCAGAAGCCAGTACCTCACATAGACAGCATTTTTACCAAATGTCCATGGCTGCAAGAGGCCCCATTCCTACGGCAGCTTTGTTGCAAACTACTTCAAAAGGCCCACCTGGCTGCAACGCATTTGCTTTTAGCAGACACCTGGAACAGAAGGGTTTGGGAGACATGAATATTTCTACAGCAGCTCACCAGCTGAGGCTAGGAAGTGTGTTTTCCTCTAATATTCAAATTAAGGAAGGTGATGACATTGCCAGTGCCTCTCAAACTCTGCAGAGTAAAACATTAGTGCATCCCCCTGCTCACCCTCCGCCCCTGCCACCTCCTCCCCCTCCTCACCCAAATGCAGAGGTCCCCTCCGATCAAAAACAACCGACAGTTACTATGGAAACCACTAAAAGACTTAGTTGGCCTCAGCCAGCAAGCATCTGTAGCAATATAAAATCTGAACCTATTTCTTTTGAGGAAGGTTTAAGCAGCAGCTGCGAGCTGGGCATGAAACAAGCTTCCTATGATCAGAACGAAGTGAAAGAACAGTTAAAAGCATTTGCATTAAAAAATGCAGATTTCTCTTCCTATTTACTTTCTGAGCCACAGAAGCCTTTTACCCCACTTGCTGCTCAGAAAATACAGATGCAGCACCCACAGCAGCAGCAGCAGCAACAGCAGCAGCAGCTCTGTGGAAATTATCCAACAATACACTTTGGTAGCACAAGTTTCAAAAGGGCAGCATCTGCAATTGAGAAATCGATTGGGATTTTAGGGAGTGGTTCAAACACTGCCACAGGCCTGCCTAACCAGAACGCGCAGATCCCGGTTCAGAAATTTGCTGACAGCAGCAACGCCGATGAGCTGGAACTGAAATGCTCCTGCAGGCTGAAAGCCATGATCGTGTGCAAGGGCTGCGGAGCCTTCTGTCATGATGACTGCATAGGGCCTTCCAAACTGTGTGTAGCTTGTCTGGTGGTGCGGTAGGAGCTCAGTCAAAGATGCAGTATCCCTTAAAAACATGGGACAGCAGGACAAAGGAACAGAGAAATAGGAACAGTTTAGGCCACTAATGGTTTCAATTAGTGGAATGATTTTTTTTTTAACTGTTTGTTTTGTTTTGTTTTGTTTTGTTTTCTCCTATGTGGTGCTTTCAGAACTTAATTATTCTGCCTGGGTGCCATTTTCTGGGAAGAAGAGGAGACCTGTAGAAGTAGTTTTTAAAAAAGATAGCCTTGTTACTGAAGCATCTATGAGCTCTCTTGTTGTGCTAAAAAGAAAAAGAAAAATGCATTAATGCATGTAATTTGTAGCTTCTATTTATTTGCACAAAGTGCAGCACATTTTTTCTCCACTGCTTGATAGCTAATACGAGGCTGCTGGTTAAAGATCAGTGGAAGAATAGCACTGTAAGAAGTGGAGTAACTATGCAGAATGAATAACACACTGAATAGCAGCTGGTGTGAGCGGGGTAGTGGCAAGGTTGTGGGGTGCTGACTATTGTAGCTTCTAAGTCAGTGTGCAGTCTTTCTACTGACAAGATTGTTTTCTTCAATTGACTTTCACTGTCTAGGGCTAAAACATAGTCACTCCACCTAACAAAAGAAATTTAAAAGAGGAATTTAGATAGTTAGAGAAGTTTCCTTATGTGCCTGCCAGGGACTGTGGAACTCAAATCTTACTCATCATCTTTGTTGATTCCTTGAGAAAGATTTGGATAGGTGATGAGTTGGCAGGAGCAACACTGGAAACACATTGGCTTCAGCAGAGTCAGGAGAAGGTAGCTTCTCTGCTGGAGATTAGAAATCTCTTTTCCTGTTTCTCGCTCAAATGGTCTTTATTCATATTTTTCTCTCTAATCTGTCCACCAGATTTATCCGTCCCAAATATATATAAAAAATAAGGTCAGACATAGGTCATTGGTTGTCAAGGTTGTAGCCTTTCTTTGGCCTAAAAATTATGCATTCTTCTAATGAATGAATAAGGAAACATTTTAATTGCATATTGGTTGAATGTTGACATATAATTTCTTTTTCTTATGTGAGGTAGTCTATTTAAATAACACCTGCGAGTTTTGCCATTTAAAGTAATTTTCCCACTTAGAAGTACTTAGAAGAATGACTTTTTTTTTTTTTTCCCCTCAAAGGAAGTCAGACCCCTTTTATAAATTTGGAAGCAAAATGTATTTTTTAAAGGGATACTGCATCTTTAAAGTAACCTTCAGTAGTTATCCAGTACTGTATTTACATTCAGGACTATAGCTGCATTCCAGATGTGCTAGCCACCATAACAGCAGAAAAGAAATACGGTGATTTTGGGGTCCTATTCACCTAAAAGGAAAATATTATAAAGGGATAAAGCACATGCAGTTGCTGGGGAGATGAAAACACCTTGGGTTTTTCTATACTCCCACTTCAAGAACACAACATGTGGAGTTCAAGTCATCCATCTGCCGATATGTGGTTGGGTCTGCCCAAATGTCAGCATCAAGAGAAACAGGTTTTTTTACCATCACAGTAGAACCTCACTAATCCAAAGACCTTACAGCCTGCCCAAGAAAACTGATTTTCCTTGCACTGCTTTAAGAGAGCATTGTAGTAAGAATGTGTGAGATGTAAGACTGCTTGGTTTCATCATGCTGTGAACTGTTGCATTCTGAAGTACGAAAGAGAATGATAGAGCTACATTTAGGAAATGAAAAGTATGCTGTATTTGAGAGCATACTTTTTTTGTCTGATCTTTGTGTGCTTTTGATCAGCTGTAACTGCTCTTCCTGACTCGGGGGCATATTAGTGAGGTTCTGCTGAAGGAACCATATTTATTTTCTTGTGGGACCATTTTCACAAACATGATAAATGCCGTTTGTTGTCTTAAAAGTGAGCTGGAATATCTACAACATACATTCCTGTCATAGGAAGCTCTATGGTGCACCTTGATGTTCTCTTTTATTGTAATTAGCAACATATCAATATTATTTTTGACACTGTGTGGTACAAAGGCCATTTGTAATAACTAACAAATTTGTTGCTGATACAATAATACATTTTTTTTTTCTATACAAAAGTGCTCCTTAATATGACATGTGAACTAAGGAACGGCTTCTCAGCACTTTCAGGTCTTCTGGTAGGAAAATAAGCCAGCCAAGCAAAAACCTAAAAGTAACCAAGTAAAAATTAGCATCCACTGCTATGCCAGCTGCTGGTGAAACAGTAACTGGGCAATACTCATGAGTAAGCATGAGTGTAGTCAGTTAATGTATATCAGATTCATAGTTGAGGAGCCTTTGTATTGGAATTGTATTGCATTGTATTTATACTTGGTAGAGCTAGGATCTTCTATTAAAAAAAAAAAAAAAAAGAGAGCAACCAGTCTTAGACTTCTATTTACCTATGTTTATATAAGCCTGCTGGGAATCCTTATTTCTAGCTCAGGTTTTCCTGTCCACAGCACATAAGTCAATATTTGTTTGTACTTGCATCTTGAAATTGTTCTTGTATTGACTGACATAATACAGAAATAAATTCTGGCCACAATATAGTTTTCCTTTGTTTGAAGAGTAAGAGTGTGACTAATGTGGTAGGTCACTCATTCATGTCATGTTGTCATTTTTGTATCAGGATTGCAACCTGCATGTGTGAGGTCATGATAAAATGTATTTAAAATGGCATTAGACTGGATGGTGCTATGTTACATTACACAACTGACCAAACTCTTCCATAGTGCAGTTCCACTCCTTTCATTTTGGAGTCATTGGAGTTGCACCAAAAATAAATTCAAGCAATTAGCTAGCAACAGTGGTGAGGTGTTGTTACGGATTAGGTTTAGGGTATGAAAATACTCAAAAGCAACCACGGTGATGTGAGAGCCTGATTGAATCCTAGGGTGACTGAAAAACCTTACATGGATTTTGGTATCACACAGATCCTTAAGGGAGAGTGACCCTAGGCCTTTGGTAAGAGCACAGTCACACTTAGATGTTAATTTTGAATTACTCCTTTTTTTTGTTGTTGTTTGATTGTTCAGATTTCAGGCTCAGTATCATTTTCTAATGACCATGCTGTTTGCACCGTGGGTTGTTAATAGTTTATGCACTGAAAAGTGGTGGAAGAAATACTTAAGTAACACACTGCTCTGTGTTTGTGTGTACGTACATATGTGTCCCAATGTCCAGCATGTATAATTTACCTTTTTTTTTTTAAATCTCTGAAATTGTCCCCCTACTCCTACCCCTGGAGCAGCACTTTTGGGTGAGAGGGAGAAACACTTTTTTCTTTCCTCCCTCTTTGTTGTTTTAATTGCATACCTGTGAGATATGCAGATAACGTTAGGGCATTTGCAGTGAGTGTGTTTGTGTGTTTCTGTTCTGAAATAATTTTCCAAGCAGAAACTCCCTTTGAAATGTTAAAAAAAATAATTAAGAAATGGTGAACTGGATGCTCCCTGTTTGCGTTTTATTTATCTGCTGAGATCTAGTACATGAAATAGCATTTAAAAGACAAAAATAAAGGTTGAGCCATAAAGCGAAAGGTATGTTCTCTGTACTATAGACTATCTTCTTGAGGGTGGTGCATGTTGTCAGGGTAAGCTACAGAACGTGCATATGATTTTTCAGGGCCCTGCAATTCCTTGCACAGTTTTTAAGCTGGTGCATATGGTGCTTTATAATGCAATTTCTGAAGTAAAATTACCTTATGCTGCACCCCCTTCCCCTTATGAACACACGCACAATTTCAGAATCGTTATTGTAGCCTCTGGTTTAGCAGTTTCTCCAAGGTGTGGTGAAGTACCAGGATAAACACTCGAGATGAGCTGAGAAGTGTCACCAAAAAGGATCATTTTAGCTGACGCACATGAAGGGCCCTGCTCTGAACCCTGAATGACTTCTGCAGTCTCCTGGCAGCAGCGCAGCGGCTCATCTTCCATGGCTCTGCAGAGCACTGGGGGGGAAGCAGTGAAATGTTCAGTGGCTTTATCATGGACCTGTGTAGCTAAATGTTTCTGAATCTATGAAATCCTGTTGTCTTCGGTCATCATGCTTTGTCACTGTAAAACCAACAAAAAGGAAAAAAAAGCATTTTTTAGTCTAATTTAAGGAGCTGCTTCTTTTATAGCACATAATATTTCGCTTTGTACTATATTTGATAGTTAAAGAATAATTTAGTCTGTAGAATAACTTCGTTGTATTTGTACTGTTCATGAATGTTACAAGAAAAGTGCTTTACTTTGTTGCCATAATTCTCTTGTACTGCTGTAAAATATTTTTTCTGCTTTATGGAAACTTAACTCAGTTCAGATTTTCAGTACAGGGTTTTTTGTGTGTATGTATTTTTTTTTTGTCAGTATTCTGAATGTTTACATCTGTTCAACATTAGCCATTCTATGCCTTTATAGGGCAGTATTACTCCTGCAGTATAACAGCAGTGTGAAATCCACTCGTACTTAACATGCATGAGAAATTCAGATTTATTGGGGAGATCCATAACGTGCATAGATACTTTTTCTATCTGCATTCAGTGAAGTAAATACCCTCCTTCAGTCCTCTACCAAAGAAAATGTTATCCCCACAGGACAAGCTCAGAAAGTGGTTCTCTGAATTTTCAGAAGGGGGTGTAGTTGGTTTCAACAAGATTGCTACAGTTTAATGCTGTTATGCTTTGTTACCCTACCAGATGTGACTGGGTGAAACAAGCATTTTAGCAATTTTTTGTGTTTCAAGACAGTGTTTTGTTTAGAATTCAGGGATCATGCTTTCTTTAACGGTGCTGTTTGTTTTATTATTTTTTTTTAAGAAAGCAACCTTTTGTTGCCTACAGAGATGACCATTCACAAAACCATAAATTAAATAAAAGAATTTGTCTTCATTACTTTTCTCCCTTTCCCCCTTCCCTGTCCCTTGGAAATAATGACTTGGTCTTCAATATTAAAGTATCCTGGAAAAAAATAAAGAGATAAAATAATATTTGTAATTTGTTTATTTATTTTATGTTCAGTGCCTTAGGCAGGAGATCCTCCTTGTGCACATCCGTTGTATGTACAGGTTGATGGACTAGAAATGTGAAAGAGAAATCACATGCTTTGTACAGCATTTTTCAGTTACAATGATGTAAGGCACAGTTTGAATGACTTCTGATGTCATTCAAGTATTAATCATCTTATACTAGTAAAATAAAACTAGGTGCTGTATAATAAGTTGTTTAAGTAGAATAGTTTGTGGATGAAAGTGATTGTATTACTTCATGTAGTTTATGCTGGGTGTATTTTAGTGCTTTGCCTCTGTCTGCAACCCCATCCAGAACATCCTTCAGAACAGCAGCCATCCCAGCATGCACTTCCCGATTTCCCATTCCCACAGCAAAAGAAATTAAATGTCCATGGCACATGAAAGGCAACCAGTCCAAGTTATATTCCTCAGAGCAGTTGTTTCTTCAGGTCTGGAAGGCCTTCCTGAGATGGAAATTCAGTAGCCATTATATTAAAATGTAAAAAAACACACCCTTTCCATCATGTTAATCTGCAAAGAGAGCTTTGAGTACTGATGGTGAGGGTACAAAATGTTGCAGGATGAACAACAAACAGCTTTTTCACAAGTTTGCTCAGAAATATCCTAAACACCATCTTTTTTCCAGCCTCCTGTCATTATTTCAGATGCGATACCATCTGAGAGTCTTGTTAGCAGCAGATGACAGCCTTGTCTGCCAAAATCTGTCCAAAGGCAGAAAGAAGGCAATATCAACCTCTGTAATTTATAATTGAGTGATCTTTTATTCATATCCAATACCCATCTAGCAAACCCCCTCAACATCTACTATCATGCAGATAATTTAATTTAGTTTGTTCTGGTTAGAATAGTTATATTTTCACAGGCCTGTGCCAAAGCAGGCAGTAACAGGTTTTTTTTTAATTATTTTCTTTTTCATCCAAGCAATGCAATGTAAATAATTTTATTAAAACTGTACTAGCTAAATATTAACTTTCATCCTTTCCCTAATTTTAAACCTGTAAAATATTTTGGTGCATTTTTATTCCTGGTTTTTCTGAGGGGTTTTCTAAGGACCCTGCAAATGTGAAGCGAAGCCCTGTGATTGCTTTTGTGCCGGTGCTCTGTCTCTGCCAGGGTGAGCCCAGCGTTACCCAGGCGCTTCAGCCAGCAGATGGCATCAGGAGAAAACATTGGCTGCTGTGGTCTGCGGGCATTCCTTCTCCTCTCGCAGGGAGAAAGCCTGCCGTGAATACAGAGCGTTTCTGGGCGTCTTCCTTTCGTGCAGAGCTTCAGCTGTAGTGAAAACAAGCCTTCCTTCGTCCGCCCCAGTCCTGGAACTTGGCTTTCAGTAGAAATTATGCCCTGAAGCTCACATCATCCTTTCCTGCTCTTGGCACTGTCTGAGTCGTGCAGTCTGGAATTGAAGTAATGGTACACTGGAAAAAATTCTTCCCCAGGCCAGAGGCGCAGCTATTTTTTCCCCACTCCGCAGTTTCCTTTGTCACTCGTGGATGAAGAGCGGCAGAACAAAGCTCTTTGTATTGAGGTGCTCCACAGACTATAATATGAAGGTATTAGCACAGCTTGGTGTGCAGAGGGTGTGCTGTTACCAAGCCTGGCCTTTGTTGGATGGCAGGCTTGCAGTGGAAGTACCATCAAGCATGGAATGGAACGGTTTCAGTTGGAAGGAATCTTAAAGACCATCTAGTTCCAACTTCCCTGCCATGGGCAGGGACACCTTCCACTAGACCAGGTTGCACGAAACTCCGTCAGCCTGACCTTGAACGCTTCCAGGAACAGGGCATCCACAGCTTTTCTGGGCAATCTGTTTCAATATCCCACTACCTTCACAGTATAAAATTTCTTGTTAATATCTAATCTAAACCTAACCTAAACCTATTCAGTTAAAGTATCTTGGAGCACCACCACCTTGGAGACAGCTTTCCATGCTAAGGTAGATAGCCACACGCTACCTTCTTATAACTGCTTGTGGAGGCAGAGTACATTATTTGCGTGGCTGGGTTTTTATAGAAACAGCTAGACATAAAGCCACATTCATTGAGATAATTCAGGAACCTGGACATCGGCACTCTGCAAATACATAGGAGGCACTGATAAGAGAAGCTTGTATCTCAGTGAGATGTCAGGGAATTGCTTTTAAGTATTGAAGATTCGTGCTCAGATTTGGGGGATGCCTCTTGATTCACCATCAGTGATGATATCAACAGTTTCATATAGTCATGGGGGCAAAATACCTGGATTGTACTTTTTGGAAGCTGATGACACTGGATAAATGTGAGTTTCTATATACAGGTCACCTTTCTGTTCTGTTTCTTTTCTCCTGATCTTGTAGAGCTTATTTCATCCATCCGTTTTATCTCCATGTCTTTCCAACAAAAACTGAGAGCTTTCTTCAAATATCTCTGGCGTCCTAATGCATCTGCCAGCAGGACAGAAAATAGTTTAGTATCCTGCATTAAAAAAAACAATTTGGAAATACACTGATTATACTGGACAGTTGGCTTCCATTAATAAGAAATCATTGCTATATTGTTATCAATATAAAGGGGGAGATGTGAGGAGTTTTTAAAATATTGGTCCTTGCTGTAGACTTATTTGCTTCTGATTTCCAACTGCATAGATCCATTCAGCAAATCATTTTTTCATTCCCCTTGATTGAAAATTCTCAGCCCAACATCTGGCGTGCAGAATCTTTGCTACTGCTGTGTATATTTCTAGCATTTAAAGGAGCAAATCTGGACAATGGTGGAGAGAATTGTACACATTGCCTCCATCTTCACTCATTTACCTCAGCATTGTGCAGAATAAGATGGAGTCTTTGGGAAAAAAAAAAGAAAATAGCTGTAGAAATGCAGTAACACATGTTCCTTAAATTCCTTGAGATTATTGAGTGAAAAAGTCTCTGCCTCAGTTTTTTTAATGAGGGTGAACAGGAGCTGACTTGCAGGAGTCAGAACAGACCTTTGTCCCAAGTTCCATCCAGAAGTGAGCATTTACAGTTCAGCAAGTCCAAAGTGTCCTCAGAATATTAGGAAAACAGAGCCGACAAAGATAAAATCATAGAATTTTTAAGGTTTGAAAATATCTCTAAGATCATCCAGTCCAACTCATTGTCAGCCTAGTCTGTCAGAGGAAAGAAGCATGGATTATGAGATAGCATAGAGAAAAAGAATGCTAGTTCCATTTTTGGAACAAGTGATCCTGCCAATTGTTTTAATTTTTTAGTATCTGCAGAATTGCAAGCATTAAGAACATCTTTTGCAGCTCTAAATTCAGAGACAAACTGAAATATTTGAGGAAAAACAGGTTCCATATGTAGTTGATAGGATAAAATTACAAAAATTCATGGCTGGTTTCTTAAAAACTATGTTTGAGGGTATTTTTCTAGTTATAAAATTTAAGTTATTATGTTATCAACATTATTCAAACTAATAGTCTTTGTTTCTGTTTTCTAAAATAGGAATTTCACAGCATTAGTTTCCTGGTTATAAAATTACTTGCTTGCACAGCCACACAAGTCTTAATTATGTTCTTTGTTGTGTAGGACAGCTCAAAAAGTAATTCAGAAATACATTCAGTGTCACCTATTTCAGATAAGTATCTTATGCTGCCTAGAATGAATTAATCTAAATTGGAAGGGATATCTTTTTTGTCTTTTCAAAATCAAGTGAAAGGGCAGTGAAAATAGCCATGGGTTTCAAGGGATTTTGAAGAGTATTACTGGATTTGGGGAAGGTACCTTCTCCATTCTGCATCTTCTAAATTTTTTGAGAAATAATGTCAAGACCTTTATGAAGTGTGGAGGTGACAGCAAAGAGGAATTATATGTACAATGGTGCCAGTGGTACTCAAATACTTAATAAAAAAGGACTTCGAGAAACTTGGGCAGAAAATGAAATAACTCTTATGAGGAAGAGAAAGAAATATGTGTGTGGTGCCAGTCACAAGGGGTTCTTCCTTCTGGTATCTGATGATTGTGACATGGTTACAAAAACAAAAAGATTAAGGACAAGAGCAGGGCAAAGCATTAGAAAAGTGGGCTGTGAAGTACATGTAAATCAGGATTAAGCATTACAGAACTTTGTCTGCTGCAAAAAGAAGTCTGATTTTATTCACATAATTTAGAACCTAAGAAATAGGATTGCCAGAAATCCAAAGGCCAGTTTGTCTCTGGTGCTCCTCAGTAGTCTCTCACTGCTGAGGGTGGTGCTGGTGGTGAAGGTCTGCTTCACCCACCCTGCATGGCTTTGACTCATAGGCAGTTTGTTTCAGCACTTCACTGTTCTTACACTTAATTAGAGGGTTTATCCTAATGTTTAACCCAGATCTTCATTACTGCTGTTTAAGCCCATTCAGTCTTATCAACTCTTTACAGGCATGGAAAATTACTTCTTCCTATACTCTTTCCAGCAGTCTATTAGATATCTAGGCTGTTCATTTTTCTCTCTTGCTTTTCCATTGTTTAATTCAAATAATCCTGATAATCAGCCTTTCTTGATAGGTCATGTTTTCAAAACTCCTAATTGATCTTCTGTGAACTCCCTCCAGTTAGTTCAGATTCTTTCTGTTTTCAGATCCCAAGAGTGGATGTATTATCTCAGTTTGAGGCTGAGCAGAAAGGTGGGACCAGTCTGTATACCCTAGAGACTAAAACTGTACCCTGTGTTCCAGATCAGTGTTTGGTTTGTTTGACTTGGATTCAGTTTGGGCCCAGAAATCCCGTGCTTCCTTTCCAGTAAAACTGCTTTTAGCTTCTCTTCCCTGTACTGTATTTGAAGAATTATTTCTAAGTATAGATTATTCTGTTTATCAGTACTTAGTGATATTATAAGCTTTTAAACTATAACTTGAACTTGTCCAAATAATTTTAAAATCCAGTCCTATCTCTCAAGAAGCTTACAGTATTTCAGGATAACTCCTGTTGAAGGGTCCTCAGTAAGTCATCAAGCCCAGTTTTCAAGTTGGTGTGCCACCACTCATCTCATTGACTGAAATGCTGCAAGGAGCCAGAGCCAAGCTAGAACTGACTCTGCTGCAGTTGCTGCCATGCCTGTGTCAGGATGGTTTTCCCTCATTTTTTATTAATTGGTTTACAGTCTTGCCTAGACCTTATCTTTCCAGTTTACTTATGAAAATGTCATGGAAATAATGGTAAAAGCTTTACCGAGATGTAAGTGTGAGATCTACTGCTCTTAAGTCCACAGAGCCTGTTACTGTTATGGAGGGAGATTACACTGGGTTGGCTCAGCTTCTTCACCAGTTCATATTGACTGTAGCTGGTTTATTTTTTTATCTCTGAGGGTGCTTATAAACCACTGAGTTGTGTTAACACTCTTCTAGAGAATGAAATAAAGCTGATGATACTAACTCCCTGTCACTCCTTCTGTTTTTTTGAAATCTAAGTGGTTATTATGTTCATCCTTCCCCAGTTTTCCCTGCATCACCTGATTTCACAGGCTCTGGAAGAGCTCATCCTCATGCTCACATCAGGATAAAACATATAGCTCTAACGTATTTAAGACTGAAATGTACCCCTTTTCCTCTGGTGCCAATTATGTTAATTATCTGATAATCAATATTTTAGGAATTGTTTCCCCCCCCCTTTAACTAGCTGACCAGTTGGCACTTTGCTATTCCTCTTAACTGCTGATGTCCATCAAGAATGTTTGTTGTTGTATTTAATGTCCTTTCTTGATCAAACTTAAGTTTTTTTCCTTGGCGTTTCTGATTTCACCATTACAGGCTTGTACAATAGGTTATCACTTTTTGTGTACTACTTTTTCTCAAGGAAAGAAGTGCTCCAGAAGAGGAAACACTGTTAAAAGTTGTCCTCTGGCTATCACTTGTCACTTGTCTGCAGTAAAAATTGACTTGCTTCTTCAAAATCTTGTTTGAACTGAAAAAGAAGCACCAAAAAACTTTGTGACAATCCAAACCCATAAAGTAATTTTAAGCTGTAATTTTAATAGTAAAATACCTCCCAACCATTGTTGAAAATTTCCAAAATGTAAAATTGATTTCAAGGTGTTCAAGATCAATAATATACAATACACAAGAGAGAAAATGTGATCTTCAGATCATAATGACAAACTATGAAGAAAATAGTACCTTGACACAGCATATGTTTTTATCAAGATAAAGTTTGTCCTGAAACAAAAAGAAGGGTCCATACTTAATATCAGAAAATTATATGATATTTTGTTATTCTAACTACAGAAAAATGATAAAGAAATAGTGAACTTAATGTCTGTTTGGTCTAAAACATGAAGAGCCTAAGGGATTAAATCCCTTTTATACATCACACAAAAATAATTTCTAAGAACTAATTCACCTGTCATAAACATTATATTAAAATTAGCTGCACTTCCTCAATTTCTTACACATTTTGCAGAATTTAGTATTTTTGACCAGTTTTCTGTGCTAGTTTACAGCTGCTAGTTACTTGCTTCAGTGTTAGGAAGTGTAAATGGGTACCAGTTCATTCTAAATAACTTAATGTTATTCTAAATAACTTAATGTTCATTTTACCTGTGACTAGATCTTTGTCACTTGTCAAGAAGAAAGAATCTATTTCTTCTAATGTTAATATGTGGTTTGGGGCCCCCTCATGCAGAAGCATTATATGTACATGAAGTAAAGAATGGTTCAAAGCATGCACACAGAAAATAAAGAAAACCACTGGCATTGTTTATGTTTTGATCAATTTTTTCCTTAGAATAGACTGAGATTTGTTTGGAACTGGAATGCATATGCAGAAGGATTCCAAAGCTGAACATCCAACCAACCAAAGTGCAGCAAACCCCCTACTGCAGCTGCCACTATCAGCCCTCTGCAGTGATGCCCCCACTGCCACTTTGCCAAGAAGGAGCTGTTGCAGAAAATAAATAAATGTTCTGTCTTTCGACCAAGCAGGAGAGGTCTCAGCTTTGGCAGATGCAGGAGTGTGAAAAAAATAAATACTAATCAGACATTTAGAAAGGAAAGACATTCCTTTTTCATGCTTCAAAAATCACCTTTCTTCTACTTGATGCAAAATATTATTAAAGAGTATGGTGTTCATACACACAGAATTTCTCCTATCAACAATCGATGGCATAGAGAAGTAGGTTAAGTGCTTAAGTGACAGGGTTTTATTAATTACAAATGCATTTGTGTGCATTATGCATGTAAGTTTCATTGTAGTTACAGAGTATATCTACCAAAGAATTTTTTTGTTGAAATTATAGTTCTGGTAGGTAAGAGGACCTTGCCCTGCAGTCAGTGTGGACAGCAGGCCATACTGCCTAACCTGCTGACATCTGGGAATGTTTATACCTGTGTCTGGAAGTGTTTGTGAGCTCCAAGGCCAACTGGAAGAGCCAGCACTGGGATTTTCCTGAAATGATGCTTCTTGGCCCAGGCCAGAACGACAGCAGAAGTTGCTCCTACAGTGTATTAGTAGACATGACTGTGTTTAATTGCTGAGAAAAATCCTGGCGACCTCTTAATTTACAGTCACAGAAGAAGCCAAGATGTCTGTCAGAATGTAAAGGGTTTATTTCCTGTGCGTGAGCTCCTTAGGTCACCTGTGAAGGCACAAGCAGACCAGGAGTCTGAGATGCATCACTTGAGTCATCAGGCAATGTGGACATATCAGAATTGCTGCATGTGCACTAGAAACACACTTCTAGCCTGAAAATTTCAGGCAGAAATATGGTAACCCTAAGAGTGGGGCTGAGTCTGTGCAAAGAATTGCTTTAACTTTTGATCTTATTCTCCCTTCTGTTGTTTGCTGCTGTGCTTTGCTGAAAAGCTGTTAAGTGTAAGATTAACGTAGTTGCAGATTTTACTCATGATCTCCTCATTGTTGTGTTTCTCAGGTTTTTTTTTTTCATTCAGCAGCTTAACAAGCTTATGTTCTCAAAAGGGAAATACAGACGTAGCTCTCTTACACTGTTGGGCTCAGCATTACACATCAATCACCTCAACTCTATTTCAGTATAATCTGGTTCTTTTCTCTCTAAACATGTTGTGTTAGTCAGCTGCACTTCTGAAAGCCAGAATTTATTTCACAGAAGGCAGAAAGAAAAATGCAGATCTCTAATAGAGGAAAGAAATTCCTTTCTCCAGTATTTACAAGATATTTTGGAATTTTCACTGTCTTTTGCAAAGACAAAGTCTTGTTTCATTGTCTTTTACAAAGTGCTGTATTTTTCCTCAGGCAAGAACACCCACAATATCAATGCTCTCAGCTTTTCATGATCTCTCCTCTGCCTCAGAAATGTAACCTTTCCCCAGCTCCTCTTCTAACCCTCTGATTGTATCTCTTCCATACCTTTCCTTTCCTTCTCATTTTACTGCTCTGACTTGTCCAGTGGTGTCAGAGCAGTAAAATGTGCTGCCTTTGCTCTAATTTTTTAGTTCCTTGGAGTTTTACTTGTTCAGCACTTGTTGGCTACTAACATTAAGATGAGCCTTTCAGAGAAATTCTCATTTCTCAGTGATGCTTATGTATGAAAGATAGTGGAGACACAGTGGATGTGTTTGGGATGGAGGATGATTCTTTTATACATCCACCATCCAAAGATCTGCCTGGGAGAACACCATGGCTTTGGAGAAAACAAGGGTTCAGAAGAACTGGCTGATTTGCAAGGATAACTTACCTAACTAAAGAATAGCCCGTCCCTACAAGTATGTAATCAAGCAAAGCCAGCAGCAGGAGGGCTGCATGAATGAATGAGGACCTCCTCTCCTTGTGAATAAAGGTGTTATCTTTTCTGTCTAATTTCATCTTTCTAACACAAGTGAGACCTTTCCTCTTGTCTCTATTTTGAACCTTTTGCCCTGTTTTGGTCTGTGAATGTAACTCCTCAGGATATGGCAGTGTGTAAAAACCACATACCAACTGTAGCTGCAATTTTGTGTCTCAGAACTGTCACATGGGAAAATGCATAGAAAGATGGGGAGAAATTTCCTTCTAGTACTCAACTAAAAAGTTATTATTAAAAAGAAAATATTAATAGTCTCATAATTATTAGTTATTTATAAATAGTAATGTTGCTAGTTATTATTCATTATTAATTTCTCCTATTTTTCACTGTTTAGCTTTCAAATATTCTTTTTCTGGTTGTTTCTCAATTACAAACCTGGGGGGAAAGTGAGAAAAATCTGTTTATGCAGTCTCATAAATCACAGAAGAATTAATCTTAATCTTGGTTTATGTGAGTTGTGTGAAAGGATAGTCCCAACCAATTTTTGCTGAAGGAATATTCAATGAAAAAAGAAAAAGGAAGTTTCTATTGGTGACCATTCTGTTCATACCATCTCTGGCTTTCCTCAGAACTCTGTTATTCAGGTTATATAAGACAATGGAGTGCCTGCCATGAGTATTAACTGATCTATCAATCTTGATGACCAGGATTTACTACTAAATTACTGCTTCCCAAAACACCTGATGAAGACATTTGGTAAGCAGAATTCCAAGGTGTGCTTGGTATGCTGTAGAGGTAACTATGGGTAGAGCCCAGATGACATTTCCAGTAAAAATCATTCTTTTGAACACATTGTGTACTATATTCAAAAGAAGTAATCCTGAATCATACTTGTTTTTTTTAAAAAAAGTGTATAGGATTTCAAGTGTCTGCAATAATTTCTTCCTCTTTTCAAACCCTTGTCATTGCTTTGGGATGGGTGACTGGAGTCAAGGAAGTTATTTAAGTGCAGGGGAACATGTATAAAACAACCTTTTGTTGGGCTAATCACCCATGTTTCTGTAGTCTGTGCAAAGGAATATAGCTCTGACTTCTCAAGTCTGTTAAAGAATTTGGATTTAGGATTTTAGGATAAAAAAAAGTTCTCAAAATCACATGTTGGAGTTCTGACCCCATTAAGAAATATCCAAAAAGAGAAATATTCTATTATACTATTAGAATTATGCATTATTTGTCATTATTTTAATGATCTATGCATACCTGATATAGCTAGTTTAATTAAAAATATAAATAGACAGATTATTCTGGGAGGAAAATGCTAATTCTTTCCCTTTTGTTTGAAACATTTGACTAAATGTACATCCCCATTATTTAACTTTAAATGCAAATTGCACTTCAATATGTAATTAACCTTATCTTTATTTTAGTCTTCCTAAGAACCATGCTGTACTTTCAAAAATGTAATTTGACTTTCAGGAAACTATGATTTCACATATTCTTCTCATTAAAACTGAGCAATAGCCTATTGAATTAACAGTAAATATCAGTCCAACTTAAAATTCACAAAACCACAGGCTTAAAAATTTCTTACTCTTACATGGATAATCACCAAATTTACTAGACTGAGTGAACAAATTAGTATTTTCTTTTGGCAATAGACAATCCCAGTTTGATTTAAATTGGAATGTCGAGATGGTATTAACTCTTTCTTTGGCTTTTTTGCAACTGCCACTAAATCCCACCAACTCAGGTGTCCAAAATTAATGAATAACTTTGAAAACTTTGCCAAAGAAGAATTTGCCAAAAAGCTGTAAAATTACTTGCAAGAGGCTGGAGATAAAAGACTTTGAAGGTCCATAGTATCTAAATACTGAAGGTAGGTAAAGAAGTGAGTTGAACACAGATTTTTAATAGATAATTCTGTTGAAGGTATAAAAAATATATTGGCTAGAAGCTAAACTGAGCAATTTGAAGTTATGTTTTTAACAATGGCAGCAAACAGATTAATTGCTTTATGTGAAGAGATCCTGAAGCATCAAGAGTTGTGGCAAATTCTCCATCATCCATTGTGTATTTATAAGTCAAACATTTCACTACATCTTATGTATTTCAACCATTACAACTGAAAACAGGTATCATGGGTGAAACAATCTCAAATAGGGGAATTTTTACTTGATTTAATTCAGGTATTTGGTGAGGGGTGTCATAAATGAGAAAGCAACTCCTTCCTGTATCTGAGGCCTAAGGCAAACATCTCTACTTCTCTTACTAGCATCACCCTGCCTTGGGTTTGCTGTGGATTATCCTCAGCCCCTCCTTATTTATTCCATGGGTGCATGGGCAGGTCCTGCACCTAATGGTTTCTTTCTGCTGTTCCTTGCTCACTTTCCCCCGGCTCCATGGCCACAGTCTCAGGGGTGCTCCCAGGCTGCAGTCCTTTGAGCTGTTCCCACACTGATGTGCAGTGCCTCACCCCTGTGCCCCAAAATGTCTCCTTCCCTGTGGCTCTTTCTTGTATCTGCCCAAAATCCACACCCCATGTGCCCTCTGACCTTTAAGGTTGCCTCTTCTCCTTTTCTAAAGTGCATTGGAGCAGAAGCACCACGTCTCTTCCAGCACTGAAGATTTGCAGGCTGTGAGATGCTCTCACCAGTTTCTGAGCTGGCTGGACCTACCCAGGTTTTCCTGCCCAGGGCAGCTGGTGAGCTTCTCCCACGCAGCCCCCAGCTACCCAAATGCTGCTTGTTGTGCTCAGCACAGCAGCTAAGCTTTTCTTTTTCATATGTCAGTGTACTTCAGGCTTTACAATCAAAACATTGTCCAGCCTGTGCCTAAAGTGAGGCAGAGCAGATGCCATTTTCAGGGCTCCAAAACAGCTCATGTTATGTGACTTATTCTGCCTAATATTTCCTTTTACCACAGGATAAAGTAATGTTTGGAAGTACCATGTTCTTCTGATCTTATGAGAATTATTTTCAGCTACTTTGTCATCTTGTTCTGTAATACAAGAAAGCATATTCCATTATGTCAAAAAAAAAAAAAAAAAAAAAAGGAATGTAAAAATGTGTATTTTCTCTGAAACTAGAGGGAGCATTTCCATTTGCCTTCAATCATTTCCCATTTGGCCTGATTTCAGTAATTCAGGAACTCCTTGCTCAGTCTATAAAACATCACTGATAAAGTCACTCACTAAAAAAAGGTGCCATTTCAACAAGGCAGTTTTGTCAGTATATAACTGTAAACACACGCACTTACATCAGTCCTTTGCTTATCGGAAAAGCTCTTCTAAATGCCTAAAAAATAAATTAGAAATTACATTCTCTAAGTGTCTGAAATAGGCTGTTTTTCAAAACTCAAATGCTGCTTTTGCAATCTTTTTGGTACTCATTTGCAATCAACACTCCTATTGAGTACCATTAGGCATCAAGTTTTTGCCTTGAAACATAATCTATTATTAGATTTCAGCAAACAAAACCACTTGGGCAGTCTAAACACAGGAAAATGAAACCTACTGGTGACATTAGTTACTGATGATGTGGGGCCCTGATAGATGATTCAATTTGAGAGTGCAAATTCAATTCCTGACCCACATGTCACTATACAGAAGGTTTATGTAATTATCATTAGTGTGTTGTTATTTATCTGTGTGTAGATCCTGCTGACTTTTTATTACTTGCTCTTAATGTTGTCATTAAAAATGCATACCAATTAACATAATTTTACAAGGTGACATGAAAAATATCTAGTTTAGCTTTACATTTCAAGTATTTCCTTTATTTATTTTACTTTCTCTTCAGAAATTTCAAAATAACAGTCTGGGTAGGTAATACATAGGTAAATAGTTGCCAAGGTTAGTAATTCTCTTACCTCTGTAGCTAAGGGTGATGAGCTTGTCATTTTGTGCTAGGCAAATCACAAGCTATCACCAGTCTTTGGCCAGTCATTTCTTTTTATTTAAAAAAACCCAAACCCTAGCACAAATGTCATATCTTGTTGCAGCATTGCAGTTCCAGGCCCTTCATGAATCATTTGAGTAGATTAAAATAGCATCTGTCAATTTTACTATATTGGATTTATTGAAACCAGGAAATTAGGAGGATGAAAGTATATATTAGTCTCTATTTGGCATTTTATTGCAGTACTCGGTTACCCAGGTTGGCAAATTCAGATCTGTTTACTAAAACCTTTGGAAATAATTTTCTTTCTTGCTTTATTTGACTGAGGAGGCTTAATGATCACAATTTTATAAGGCTCTGTTTCTTATAATAGTAAAAGCCTTGACATTTCTTTTTAGATCAGCTTCTCAGAGCCTTATACTGAACACAGGTTTCACATAAGTTTCAAGATGAAGATGGAAAGTGGGGAGTGATCTTAGCAGCAAGGTAAAATCAACAGTTTCAGCAGAAGAAAATGGTTGCTCTACTCAGGAGAAACCCATTCCCTGGAACTGCTGCCTCCTGTTCTGCCAGGAGGGCTAAGTCCCAAGGGCCCCCCAGATGTCAGAGAGAGTTAAGGACCAAATGTCATAAATGTTGAAATGAACTTGTGGCTGGTGATTGGGTCCCTCAGGCGAGACAGTAGATTGCCTAAGTCTAAGTTTCTTGCTGAAGAATTGTATCTACACACAGCTCTTTCAGTAATAATAGTCACTTGCACTTAACATGTATAGCACTTTTAGTTTATGTTCTCTATTTTGCCTTTGTTTTTGAGCAGATGTGAAAGCAGAGCAAGCAAGGTCACAGGATTTTTTCCATTATGCACATCTTGATTCATTAAACAAGAATATGAACTGAAATTGAGAGTAATCATTTTTATACTCTTTCCTTTGATTTTTTAAATTATTTGCATGGACTATGATGAGTTGTCAGGGACCCACCAGGATCATGGAGTCTGACTCTATAGTTACAATGAGTTTGAAATACAATTGTGATTTTCGATTTGAACAGAGCAAAACAGTGAACACTGCTATTGCTAAAGCATGCACCTTGTCAGTCAGATCCCGTGGCCCACCAAAATCTAATCTTTTGTCTGGCCACCTGGCTCTTGTAAAGTCCTGATATTTCACCTGATATTGCCATCTGGTGAAATATTAGTCACGTTGCAGCTTTGATTGCTGTTCCATTTCTCTGTTAGATAAACTACATAGTATATTTTAAAGGAACAGAGAGACTTGGAAGTTGGAACTTACATCCATAAACTATCTAGTCTTTTATTTCTTTTATCATCCATTCCAGCAGTTCCATCTTAAAAATCTTCCAGCATTTCCAATTTCTTTCCTGGTTTCCATAGTGAATATCCCAGAACTGCAGCCATACCTATCTCTGCCCTGACAGGGAGTAAAATCTGGAAACACGAGCTCAGCCATATGGAACACAAGTGAAACGTGATATTGATGGAGGTCACTTGTGCAATGGAGGAAAGAAAGTGCTGACACAGTGAATATATTTGTTTGTTTTTATCCATGCTAAGCTCTTGAATGGCTCAATAGGAAAGATTTGTGGTGTATTTCAGTGTCTTTCAAAAAGACATACGGTGCTGGAAATTGGCTTTTTACAAATGTCACTGGAAAAGGAACATTCTGCTCATTAAGTGTATGCATAATAAGACTGCTCCAAGTGGAGTCTCCCAGAGCTCCCATACTCTTCTGTTTTCCTGCTTGCTCCCTTTTGCTTTCCCCTTTTTTATTTTTACTTTTGTATTAATATTTTTAACATGTGTTCTCTTGGCAGGACTTAGGAGATCAAGTGAAGTTTACTAGCACTGGAACAGCAATGTTAGCAGAAACAAACATTATCTGGTACCAAATAGCTTTCATAGCACCACAATTGGACCTTTGCATCATTATTCTTCTCAGCAGGAGGAAGGCTAAGGCAAAGATGGTGATGAGATGGAAAGTGCTCTATTACAGCAGTAGCAGAATATCCATGGATAGTGGTGTGTGGCTGGTGGGTTCACAGTGAGGTGGTCAGGGGAAAGGGTTTAAGGGCAGGATGCTGAGACCCTGAATCAAGAGATAGAAACTGAAATAAGGTGAGAACTGTCAAAAGTCCAATAATTTTTAACATTCCTTTTATGTTATTTCTCATGATAGGGACTGAGTAACTTCAAAAAGTCATACTGATTACAATTTAATTGGACATATTTATCTTGGAATGAGGAACATTTTCAGAAATGGGAAAATTTTAATTATATATAGCAATCAATCAAATGCTATTTATAACTGTTAGCTTCCTATTTCAGAGGTCAAATACTGGGAAAACCCTGCAATGTGTATGAAATACATTCACTGATAGAAAAGTCTGCAAGTTTTACTAGTTCATCCTATGCTTTATTTTAATTCACAATTTTAAATAAAGATCAGAAATAGCATCTTCATAAGAGAGCTCTATGGGAGTAGGTTTATATGTTAATTTACAAAATTATCCATGAATTATTTAGAACAAACATTAGATTAGAGAAGTGGCCCTCTATCTTCTAATAATAAAATTAAAGAAAAATTAAGAAACAGGTAAGTTTATTTCTTGAACCAACAAAGCAATATTTGCCTGATGGATTAGTCCTATTTAATCAGAGCAGTGAGCAGCTGGATAAATCCTAGCTAGGAGAATATTAGGTCATTTGTTAGCCCTTCAGCCAATTACAGCTGCAGCTGCTCTGTGCAATCTTTTTCTTCTCATCAGTGAGCTGCTATTGTTTTTTTCCTGGAAAAC
Organism: Lonchura striata; assembly: GCF_050655825.1. NCBI lineage: Eukaryota > Metazoa > Chordata > Aves > Passeriformes > Estrildidae > Lonchura > Lonchura striata. The sequence goes on from NC_140704.1 coordinate 114,438,495, forward strand.
ACTAGATGATGAGCCCTCAATAGATAAGAATGTAGGGCAGAGAGATCTTACAGCATCAGGGCACTGGTGGATAAAATATGGTCCTTCTCATCACCAACAGAGAGTGCCAGTGAAACTTGAATGTGGAACTGGAGCTGCAGGACCAGGGCCTAGTCCTGACTTGGCAAGAAAACAGCTGTAGGGCCTTTTTCTCTTCTGCCTAAGGATTTTTTTTCTTTTTTCTTTTTTTTTTTTTTTTAATTTTTTTCTTTAAAAAAACTACTTAGCTCTTGGGATTTCATTTTTTTTTTTTTTATTAACACTTTATTTTCATTTAGGCTGTCATTGTAATGGTAATGTTTGTGCTGACCAGTTTTCTTTTGGGTTTGCATTTTATTTAAATGGGTTTTATTTTGTTAAATAGCAAGCAAACCCAGATGAGAAAATAGATGAAAAATCTTGTCAGTGCTCTTGAAAGCGAGGGTGAGTGGGGTCTTCATCCCACAGTACTGAAGGAGCTGGCCAATGTCATGTCATCACAGAACCTCTCTCAGGCAGTCTCAGGAGTCTGGAGAAGTCTAATTTGTCTGGAAGCTGGCAAATGTCGCCCCAGTTTTCAAGAAGAGTAAGGAGATTACTCTTATTTAATAATACAGGCCTGTCCATCTCACTTCAGTGATTAGTAAAATTATGGAAAAGGTTATTCTGGGAGTTACTGAAAAACACTTGAGAGACAACATAGTCCTTAGTCATGGCTAGCACAGGTTCACAAGGGTAAAGTCCTGCTTAACAAACTTAATTCCCCTTTATGACAAGGTCACTCGTCTAGTTGACCAAGGGGAGACTCTGGGCCTTGTGGTTTCAGCAAAGCTTTCGATGCTGTCTCTCACAGAATCCTTCTGGGTAATCTGTCTAAGACACAGCTGGATAAACACATCATGCAATTGTGAGAACTGGCTCACAGGTAGGGCACTAGGATTATAGTACATGAAGTCACATCAGACTGGTGACCAGTCAGTCAATAGTGGCATTCCCCCAGGCTCTGTATCAGGGCCAGTGGTCTGTAGTGTTTGTATAAATTATCTAGGTGCAAGAATCCAATGTACATTAAGTAAGTTTGCTGATGCTACTAAATTATGAGGAACTGTGGTATAGAGGTCTTGCAAAGAGTCACCAACTGCATGGAATTTAACAAGAGCAAGTGCTGGATTGTCTGACTGGGACAAGGTTACACCTACAAATTGCAGGGTGAGAAGTTAAAGAGTGGCTCAATAAAAAGGGACCTGGAATTCCTGGTCCATGGCAAGTTGAATATGAGTCAGCAATTCCCTGGCAGCAAGGAGGAACAACCCTATCCTGGGGGACATCAGGCACAGCATCACCAGCCAGGCAAGGGAGGGTGTTACAGTGAGCTCATGGGCACTCTATTTCCCCTTCCCCGGGACCCTGTGACTCTGATCAGGATAACCCTGGACCCCTCCTTCCTGCCCCAAAGGGGTTGGCGGAGAGCCAGGGAAGCCCACCCTGTCCAAAGTCTATATAGACCCCTGACGTTTCCTGTTCGTCCTCTTTTGCCCTGCTCTCCACATGGACATCAAAGAGAGCTGAACCAACATATATTGGGGTAAGAGCCTCTTTTGGGAATCTTTGCCATCTCCTGATATTCCTCCCCTCACAGCCTCGGACCTCTGAGCTAGCCTGATATTCAGGGGGCTGTGCGAGGTGGGGGAACGTCAGGAGGGGATTGTCCTGCTCTGCTCTGCACTGGGACTGCTTCACCTCGAGAGCTGTGTGCACTGTCAGGAGCCATAGTATAAAATAGACATAAAGTTGTTACAGCATATCCAGAGAAGGGTGACCAAGACAGCAAAATGTCTTGAGGATAAGACAGAACCACAGAATCAACTAGGTTAGAAAAGACCTCTGAGATCTCTGAGTCCAACAAATCTTGTTAACTAGACCATGGCACAAAGTGCCACATCCAATCTTTTCTTAAACACCGCCAGGGATGGTGACTCCACCATGTCCCTGGGCAGCCCATTCCAATGCCCAAACACTATTTCGGTAAAGAACGTCTTCTTAAAGATATAATACCAGTGGCTGAAGTGACTTGTTACTTTTTTCCACTTGGAGAAGAGAAGGCTGAAGAGTGGCCTCCTCATGATCTACAACTTCTCCAAGGAGGACAGCAGAGGTAGAGGTGTTGATCTGCTCTCTGGTGACCAGCCGTAGGACACAAAAAAATAGAAAATGCATGTGGAGAAGTTCAGGTTAGACTTCAGATAAAGTTTATTCACTGAGGGGGTGATCAGTGACTGGAACAGGCCCTCAAGGGAAGAGGTCCTGGTACCTAGCCTGTCAGAGTTCAAGGAGCATGCCAGTGATGCCCTTGGCCATATGCTTTAGTTCTAGTTGGTCCTGCGTGGAGTAGGGAGTTAATGATCCTTATGGGTCTCTTTCAACTTGAGTTATTCTATGATTCTGTGAAATATATGGACCATGTCATGTGGGCTAAGTTTTGAGTTTTAATCAGTTATGCCAGGTGGAATTCTGTTTCTTCAGCGCACTGTAGCAGAAAGAGGGAGGTATTTTGGTACCCAGATTGGTAAGACATGTTTTGTACCCTCTCTGCCTTACCTGGGGCCTGCAGGGAGTTACTGGTGGTAGCACAAGACTGGACTACAGCTTTTTAGCAGCCAGCAACATTTGCAGTTCATGAGATATTCAGTGGCAAATAGTACCTTGCATTTTATTGACTCTGACATTTTATAGCTCTGTCTCAAACACCAGCTTTGTGCTGCAGTGCCTCCCCAGGTTACTCCACATGGTAACAACAGTATGTGCTCTGTCTTGTACATGTTAATTTTAAATTATATTTACACAATGCATGAATGTGAATCAATGGAAGCTTGGCATTCCTATTTCAGTGTAGGAATAGCTGGTCAATATGAACTGATGTTATTGACTGGCCTGTTTATGTTTCTGTTATGCAAACCATACAGGTAATGAATATCAATATACAAGAGTCTGCTGAAATGCTTTACAGTCAAAATGATGGAGACTGAACATGGAAGGCAGTCTCCCATGTTGGAAAGCAGTTGCTCGTATTTTGGTACAATAGATTCATCTGTAATCTAAAGTATACATAAAAGAAGAAATGTGAAATACTCTGTCTTAAAGGGAAAACATGAACATATGTTTCACAGTACACTTCTGACATGTGGTGTCTCACACTCCAGAGAGATTTTTTTTAACATCGGATGCAGAGCTGGTGTTACAGCTATGGAGTTTCTACACAGAAGCACAGAGGAGCCACTTTTCTAGCCATACTTTACTGTCTTGCACTACTACCTCCTCCAAATTTGACAGACCTTCTCCTGCCTGTCCTCAGTGGTCTGAGATCCTAAGCAGTTGCTCTAATTCTTGTCTTTAAATCTTGATCTAATCAGGTACGTGTTTCAAGGAGACAATTAGGATTGAATAGCAATTATGAATGGATAATATGTCATTATTGTAAATCAGGATTACTAAGCATTTGCATCGCTGTAAGGATAATATTTGTAGAAGAGACCAAACCAATGACTAATAAGGGAAAATTAAGATTATTCATAAGCCAATTGTTGGCTTTGTAACATGCACTCTGCAGCAGTCATTGGGTCCATCTGGGCTGAGTTGGGAGCAGAACAGGGACAGAGCTGTGACTCTGGGAGCTGTGATATGCCCCCTCAGATGTGACATAGAAGGATTAGTAGATGCTTCCTGCCTAACAGCAGACTGACTGTGCTGACTGGTGTGCTGTGGATGACTGCAGCACAGACAGCAAGTCTATTGTTTGTAATTTAAAAACCCTCTGTTTCTCTTCTCTTATTTTGTTAATAGTCCGTAGGTATGTCTATACATGTCCAGAGCAGATGTGAGCTTTCTGCACTGATGACAGCTACAGTCTTACTTGAAGTTACATAGCCATGCTAATGAGTAAACAGTGTAACAGCATTGCAACAACAATAAAAAAATTGGTTTTTAGCAAGATATATTAGCTTGGGCCCAGCTTTATTTGGGCATGGCTATCTAGCTTTCATTCAGAACTCTCTTATTTCTAGCTAACTCCAAGTGTGGGCAGAATATGATAATGACAGTACAGAAAATGCCACGTAGGCATAACTCAGCTCCTCATGATTTTTAGAAACATGATATTCTTTTAACACTTCAATTTGAGAGTGGGTAATAAAGTTAAAAGGAAACAAACAGATGAATAAACTCTCCCTGTTTAGAATGGGATTCCTCCTAGAAAAGGTTTATATTTAGGTTTATATGGTTTATATTTTAGGGTTCTTCATATGAGATAATTCATCCATATGCTGTCACTTCTTCACAACCTGGGATGGCATTTTATGGTCATGAGATGAACTTCCCATTGCTTGCCAATAGAGAGGCTAATATGGTTCCAGGCACAGGTTACCAGGAGACCCATTTTTACTTCTTGGTGGCAATGTGGGAAGAATAATAATGTAGTGCTACATACACACTAAGCTACAAGTGTCTCTAGCACAGTTTACACTGGAAAATAAGAGCTACCTCCTTGGGAATAAAAAGCTTTTGCTTCCACTCCCAAGGGGATAGAACCTTGCCTTTGTGAAGCTTAGCTGGGGATGCTGACATAAGGGCTACCAGCCTTTATTTTTGTCTCTCATAAATAACTAAAGTTAGAAATGCAGAACGGTGGTGTGAATATCTAAATTCACAGACACATGCACTAATATTGTTCCACATTGCTAATGTTGCTTATTAATCCTTTTTGGAAGATTAAGGAACAGGCATTGTGAGTTTAATCAATGTGCTATGATGAACCTGAGGAATTTTGAATTCTCCTTTGGCACTTTTTCATCTAACTGAATTAAAATGATTTTTTATATAAAATCTGAACTCTACTTTCTTTTCTACTGTCAATTTGTCTCATCAATGCCATTCATGTTTTGTATGCTGTGACTTTCTGGAGTGATGCTATTGTAGAATTATTAAATATACCTTTGCCTTATCAGGCTTATAAAAATTATTGAACATTGAGTTCTTTATCTTTCTTGTGGAAAAAGGAATTGCTGATTTTCAGGCTGGGTAGTTTAGGGGTGAATTTGTTTGGTTTAGAGTGAGGGAGTATTCCAGTATTGGAAGACCATTACAGTGATTAGCTACCCTATACCAAATGCATTTCTTTGTTTACCACAACCAAGTTCTTGATCTGTAAAAACAAGTCATGTAAATGCAAAAACAAATCATCTGCATCTGATCTCATATGCAAGGTGTTGACTGTTGCAACAAAATAATTTCCTATGGGCTATATGTAGTTGGTCCACATTACACCCAGGATCATCTCATTAGATAGCCCACAATTATTACAGCAGTCTGGGGTATTTTCTCTTTCCAATAGGTATCCTTATAAATATTTTAGATGACATTTCATTAGAAAACAGTATTAAGTCATCACCTTCTCAAAGCATCAAATCAATAAGGAATTTGCTAGTAAAATTTTTCTAACATTCTACCTTCATTCTCCTTTTCCTACACCTCTCCTACACCTTCTCCTTGTTCTTCTCCTTTTCTTCCCTTTTGTGACCCGAGTTTGCAAGTGACAATTTGGAAAACTCTATATTTGTGTTTCAAATTATTCAGCATTTGTTGTGCAGAGTGGTGTCACCCAAGAATCCAACAAGACAGGAAAGAAAGAGGTGGCTGATGGCCTTTGATAAAAAAGAAAATGTCAGTTAGTAGCTTAAATGCAGACTTGTATGCACCAATTCTGTCACTGGCCCAACAGAAAGGAATATTCTACACCGTGCTTACTCGGATGGCAGCCAGTTTGGGAAAAGAACCATAGAACGCCATTCAATCTTACTACCCATAAAGGCATAGTCACAAGACTGTGATATTTTATTTTTGATCATTTGACTTAAAAAAGAAAAGAGGTTTGCCACTGTATACTGATTAATGCTCCAATACTTTGGAGGAGATTCAGAGTTACAGTTGTCTAAAACCTGTATTTCCACCAATCCCACTGCTTGGATATTCAAGGAATATGAGCTGCCTTCTTCAAACTGGCAGCTCCCCAAGAGTCATCAGTTGGAACTCTGAACAGAAGAAACAGACTTGGATTTTACTTGGTATACTCATGTGTTTAGCTCATCTCTGTCATGTTTACCTCGTGCATACTCATGTATGCGTTGCTTCTTTCCCCCATGTATGCAATGTGCGCATGGGAAGAGTTTTGGAGAACAGGTGGGGATGACACAGCCATGTGTTGCAAGTACATTCATCGATTACGGAGCCAAGAGGGGGGGTTGCAACAGTCTAATCTGACTTCTTACATCACATTCTTCTGTACATGTGTGAAATTGTTGGAGAGCAGACATCCCATTTTGATTGAAGCGTTTATTTTATTAGCTATATTATTCAGTAGTCCTAAGTACCAAGGACCTCATTTCTCTTGAGATAATAGAACCCTTATATGTTGAAGCAAGAGGGAGGTGCTGGGGTGTTGAATCATAAAAAAATGTGAACGCCACCAATGACTGGGTTTGTCCCCAGACCCATACAGCTGTCCTTGAACTCTTTATAATCTGTGCACCTGAAAGCTTACTGACATTTTGCTTTAGCTTTTTTTCAGAAGTCTTGTAGCAAACCCCTTGCATTTTACTTGCCGTTACATTTTCTTTCACCCTGTGAGCTAAATCCAGTCTTTGTTCCTCCAGTGATTTGGCTTCTACTTCTAATTTTCAGCTGTAATTCTATTTCCTCTCTGTCTGTTCTTTGTGCCCAACCCCTATTTCACTCCCCTGCCAGTCTTGGTTTTGTACATCAGAGGAGGAAAAAGTTGTCTTCTATATTTGTGCTTCTTCAAATAATTCACAGGTTTGGCCATTTCCATGTGTCTCTCTCGGTGATGCAGCTTAGTCACTGTTTTCTTACTGTCATTTTGAATTCTTTTTCTTTTAATGACTTTTCTTGCATTTCTAGATAAGTATTTTAGGATCCAGCCCTGCTGACACTCCTGGAAGTAACATGGGCCAACAATATCAAGCCCATTGGGAGTATTTTGTTGAAGTATCCGTCACTTTTCAAGTGCAACTGCTTCAGATTAAATGTGGTTGTTCAAGCAGATTGTGGAAGAGATAAAAAAACCTTTGGTTAACTGCATCACTGGTGAATTCTTCCTCTAATAAGCCTGGGAAGGAGATCGCCCCATCTGACTTTGTCTTTTCTCTTTCTCTCCTGCTTTCTGTTTTCCTGAATCTGCTGACTTAAGTATTTCCTCAACAAATGTGTGCTTTTCAGCAGTACCTGTTTTTCCCCCACTTGCTAGGATAGAGACCATCCTGCTTCTCAGAGTCCAGTCAGCAAAACTTGTCCCTGAGTTCTCCTTCAGCTCCAGTTTTTGTGATTATTGTGCCATCAGTATTTTGAATGAAATTACTTCACCTCTCTTTTTATTTTTTCTTTTTGTTTCTTTATCTGGCCTTATGCAGGTGAGATAAGCCTATCCAGCACCATTAATTTATAAATGTCCACTGTTTTGTCTTGCTACAGTTTACGGAGACCTTAAAACACATCCAAAATGTATCCTAGAAGACTCAAACAGTAATGTGCATCAAAAAGAAAAGTTTTCTTGATAAATCTGTTTCATCCCTCTGAAAAAATACAGATCATCACTCATGTCTGATAGTTGTTTCTCTCCTAGACTGAATTTATAAAATATCCTGCACTCCGGATATATTTGTGGAAGAGTATCCCAAAACCTTTGTGCAACAGGGAGCTGGGGCCAGCCACTAGAAGGCAACATGATCCCACAAACAGCCAAAGTATACCAACAGTATTCCCTCAGAGCTACTTAAGCCAAAACCCGCACTGCCACTCATAAAATCACTTCTGCCACCTGTGTGTGTCATGAGTAGGGGATCTTTCAAAAACACAGGACTTTTCCTGGGCAATGCTTGCAGCCCTGCAGCATTTGAGAGGCACAGCACAAGAAGGGGCAGTGGTCACTGCTGGCACACAGGTGCTCAGTCTTGTGCTTTAACAGCATTTACTGTATTTACAATCAGCTGTGTTTGCAATGCAGGCTGATGACAATTTATTGGAAAAAAAAAACCCAATCACATGCTAATAATAGTCTCTTGACTACCATGACATCTGAAGCCCTGTAGGACTGTGTGAAGGGGATTTGCTGTGCTAACTTGCTTTTGTGAGCTATCAGTAGTAAATAATTTGTCCCTGCCAGGAATTTAATGCTCCCAAAGCATGGTTAATATATCCCTATGTCTGGGTGAGTCTACAACTACAAAGTAGATGTGGTGCTCCTGCTTCACCATTTTCTTTTCATCTCGCTTGTAGCTGAGAGACCCAACAGATGGTCCTTTCTATATCTCTGTGTTAAAACTGCACTGTAAGATATGCCACTAAGTGCTTTCTGCCTTTTAATTTTAAAGAAAGCATGTAAATGGAGGAAATCTTGTTCTGTGGATCAAAAAAAGAGAGCCCAATTAGCACGGCATACTGCTCTTGGAGTGCTGCCCCAAACCAAGCCCTGTAAAGCTTCGAAAGGGACTTTATCTTGTCACATTGTCTTCATCTTTGTCACATTTTTTGTGGGGTTCTGGTGACGTATTTTCTTGCTTTTCTCTAGCTTTCACCTGGAATTCCACTCTCTTTGCTGTAATAACTTGGTCTCTTTCAGTGGTTTTTGTCTTATGAGTCAATAACAAGGACTTTCCTCTTCATTTACTCATTTTTACACACTTGTGCCTCATGTGAAGCCTCCTCAGGCACCTGCCACTGGCTGAAGGCTGGAAGAAATGCTGTAGTGTCCCTCAGAGCACATCTTCGACAGTATGAAGGGGAGGGAAGAAAAAAGACTTGAGGGGAAATATCCCTACATCAGGTAAGCAACTCCTTCCTCTCCCTATTCCTTCTGACTTGGTAAGTTTGTGGATCCAGGCAAATGTGTTTACCGTAGAACATAATAAGATGCCAAGATTTAGTTAAATTAGGTAAGAGAATGATAAAATAATCATGTATGGCTTTGAGAGTTCCAGCTCACCTGTAACAAATCAGGATATATTGTTCTCTTATCTTTGATGGCTATACCTAACAAAAATCAGGCTTTTTGCACAGCTTCACTCCTTGGAAAATAAAAAGTGTTATTTTCCACCAAGCCTCCAGATCCTCAGAAATAACTCAGAATTGTTCTGTACTGTATCAAAGCACTCTACAAGGCACAGACATTTGGCTATTGTGTCATAGTACTGTTTTCCATTATCATTGAGCCTATATGTCTGTGGGCCTGTATGTGTGTGTGTGTGGGGGGGGGGGGGGGGGGGGGGGGTGATGAGAATTATCTATAAACTCATAAACTAGAAATCTAATTAGGGAGATTTTCATGTCTCATGGCTCAGTAAAATACTCCCAAGACAAGGGCAGGGCAAACCTCTCTTGCTGAAGGACAAATCAATACTGATAGACTCTGACTAATCCCTGAGGCTGCTGTGCAGAGGGAAGGCAAGGCTCCCTGTGTGCCCACTGGCTGGCTGGAGACAGGTCAGGGTTTTGCTCAGGCAGGTGCAGAACCTGTTGTTTATTTAACAAGGTTGGTGTCAGCTGCTGCCACTGCTTCGGAGCAATTAAAGAATGTGTTGTTGGGTAGGAGGTTGCCAGGTGCTGGCTGTCCTATATGCTACGACAAGCAGGGCAAAATTTCATGTAAACACCTGCCAGCATCCCAGGCAGACCTGAACTAATGGGCTATTATGTACCTGCCATTAAGCAGTTTGTGGGTTTAGCTGACAGCAACACGTGCACACCAGCTATAGCAGCATGGGCTTGGAGAGATAAGATATGCCTGTGTTTCCTTGCCTCCAACAGATGCCAGGCCAGGATGTTTGAGAAACACCAACAACCACTTCAGACTTTACCCTCTTCAATACACAGGGCCCAGTCCTTGCACGGGGTGAATCAGTGCTGTGCTGGTGGTGGCAGGAGCAAGGTGTGATGCACATTCTGGAGCTCTAACAGGGACAACACCTGCTAGCCACAGCCTGATGTTTCACTATGGGCTCATTTTTCCTCATGGAACCTAGATTTGGGTGGGCTTTCTTGCCTCCACAAACATGTCATGGCAGGTTAGCCCCTTAGCTGATTCTCAAGCGTGGACATGATCTCTACTCCATTAACTCAGACTGGTGCAATTAGTGTCAGTAGTCACAAATTCCCCTCTGAAAATATCAGACGCTACTACTGAAAAAAAGAATAATGTCTTTGAAATATTAAAAAACATAGCTTACAGTGATTAATACACTTCTGAGAATGCATGTGATGCACTGTGCTTCTGTTACTTCAGAGTATGAGACACCCAGGTATTCTGCTGCATTTGTCCTCTGAGAGCATAACTTGAGAAAGGAGGTTAAAAATGGTTACAGGCTGCACCTTTTCTGAGACAATGCAGCCAGAGATTGAAAATAGTCTCTCAGAGCTCCTCTCCACAGTTCAGTGGCTAATGGTCCTCAAGGGACCATTGACCAGGCAGAAATGGCTGAATGACAGTAGGGATGTAGCCCCTGCCCTCCTATCCTGAGTGGTGCTGGAGGAGAAGACAGGAGGGCTGGCTCTGGCACAGAGGCTTTTCCATCTGGGAAGAAGGTCCTGAAGCTTATAGACCTGTAAGTGATAGCAGTCATAACATGAGGAGGGGGAACCAGCACATTTTCAATTTATTGCCATAAATTAGACCATCAAAGTTTATTTTTCCTGTGTGCTTTAGTGCAAAAATAGGTGCTCAGCTTTATGAAGTTTGAGAGTCAATGGATTGTTGTTCAGAACTGTGTTTTGTTTCAAAAGGAAAAGTGGAAAATCTTACTCAGAAAACAGTTGCAAAATTCACTGTCCCTGCTGAATTAATGAGTCCAGCAGCAGTGACAGAGACCCCCTTCCTGCAAACCCCATCCAACCACTCCTGTTCCCAACTCCATTTGCACTCTGTGGCCTCTTCCATATTCAGTGAAATGGACTGTGTGCACATGGACAGGTAACAGTGCCTTTTGGACTGCTCACTGAATGATAGAAATTCACAGATTAAAAAGATGGTAGAGATTTCTTTTGTTTTGTAACAAGACAATCCTGATTATATTAGTAGATTAGTGACCCAGAAGAAATTTAGCTGTGTTCTGTCCCGGGGAAGTGAATTACTCTAATCCAGGCTCAGTTTCTGTATACTGTGTATGTTTGCAACAGTAATAATTATATATGCATTTTTCTTCCTTATTAAAAGGAAAACCTGCAGTCTCTTGCCCCCTGCAGTTTTTAGTGAATACTGTACATAAATGATTTATTCTTTTCTTTTAGAGAGGGCTTTGCTCTTCACGGCATCTGTCATCTGGGAATTCCCCCTCCCCCTCTTGCAGAAATATAGCTGGAAGCTGTTTGACTCAATCTGAGAATGAGTCTAAGTTGGTTGCACTAAATCCATCAAGCTTCAACTACTTTTTAACATTCTCTTTCATCTGGTGAGGATCTTTGTTAATATGCACCATTTGTGATTAAGGTAACACTTGCAGGACCATCACAGGATTATGTGCAGATTGCTACATATTCCCATGAAATTCAGATTTCTAGAGTTTAAAAAAGAATATTTAAAACCTTAAAAAGTTTTTTTAATCACTTTTTTATTATTGATCAAGAGAAACCATGCATATAATTGCTCCCTAACACATGATCTCTTCATTTGCTGTATATTGGAGATGGGCAGTGAGACAGGATTTCAGCTGAAGAATGTGTTGCCCAACACCTAAATTAAGATGGATTAAGAATGCTAACCCATAAAAAGTCTCAATTCAGTGGGATGCTGGGGTCTGTTTCTGGTAGCTCTTCTTTAGGGGCAAAATAAGTGTGTTACATTAGGTATCCCATAGTAGTAAATGCTGTTAGCAAATGCTGAATATCATGGTTTTCACTTTTTATCTTTAAACAAAGTTCAAAGTAGCATTCTGAAATAGAGCTGTCAGGTGAACTGTGTAAAGGCCAAGAAAATGCAGTTGCTGGCATGAGATAAAAGACAAAAATGGAACAGGTAACAGGACAGAAAACTTTGGAAGTAGATGATTGTATCAAACCAAAGCATAACAGAGGTCGATAGGGAAGAAGATTAAAGCAGAATAGAAAAAGTAATCAAAGGATGTCTTGAGTGAAAGTTGTTGGAGGGTAAACTAGATGTTGCTGAAGGAAAATGTTTGAATCAGTAAATACACCTAGTTAATTATCCATTTTCTGATGGTCAAAACTGCTCCCACTGAAGTAAGCTTAAAAATTTCAAGATATGCAAAATAGAGTCTGCAAAGAGACTCAGCAATATCACCACTGGAAATGGCACGTGTTACCTGTTGGGGCTTTCTGATCACAAAGAAGAGCTGGAAGATCTTCACCAACATGAAGAACACGCAGCTCAGTCATGCATGGCTTATTGGAACCCCCTTTTTCAGGCAAGCCTTCACCAGAGGACTTGGAGCCCATTACAGGGTGTTGGAACTTCAGTGGGAGATGAGGAGGTACCGAGGGCAGGTCATCACCAGCATGCAAAAAGCTTTGTTGCACAATCATCATAGAATCATGGAGTCATAGAATGGCTGGGGCTGAAAGGGACCCCGAAGATTATCCAGCTCCAATATCCCAGCTGTGGGCAAGGGCAGCTTTCAGTAGACCACCTTGCTTAGAGGACTATCCAACCTGGCCTTGAACATTCCCAGGGACAGGACATTTGAAGCAAGAAACCAAGGAAGAAGGAGCTTTATATGAGGAGGAGTGCCCTCGAATATAGGATTTTTTATTTTTCTGCTGACTGTGCCTATAAAGGGGTAACTCTGCCTTTACAGAGTGGCCCATCTGTTCTGCTGGAGGGTGCAAGCAAGTGGTAGCTCAGAACTCCCAAGAAAGGTGAAACAGCTTTTTCACCTGTTCAGCAGAGGTGTTACAACGTGGTTGGTGAATGGGAGCTACTGCCCTGGAGTAGAAAGGAGAGCAAAACAAGAAGGACCAAGAGGATGAGGTTATCTAGAAGCCATAGACCGAAGTGGTCAAATGGGACCCTACAGGTCCATGCTGAGCTACAGACTAAATGCCTTCTCCTGCATGTGGACCAGCCCATGGAGCCTGACCTCTGTCACTGATGGGCCAGGGCGATGTGCTTTGTGCTGTGTGTGTGCACAGCAGTGAGCTGCAGATCATTTACAGGGTCCTTGGTGGCTGTGGGCTAGGAGAAAGCAGGGAAAGTGAGACAGACAGGACATGAGGAGCAGGAATAACAAGATGTTGAAAATCAGAGGAGAGAAAAAGCTGAGGTGGGAGCTTATGGCTGCAGCTGCATTTTTCAGACCACATGGGCCACTTGGAACTGGGAATTACTTTCTCTCTCCTTAACCACAAACTCCTGCATTTCTGCAAAGTATAATTTATGGGGAAATGCCATAATTTTTCTAAAGATAGTACAATTTACATATCACATTTGCATTTTATTACTTATTTGCATACCAATCCCACTTAGTTGCTCCTCCTGCATTTAAAAATTTCAAATATGTTACATCTATAAGCAAATATTGAACATGTAGTAACAACTACTAAAATCACCATTTTATCATTGACACATACTATTTGTTTGTGGCAGGAATGTTCAGTAGCAAAGGCCTGCAGGATGTGCAGAAATAATAGTGGCATCAGGAAAAGTTTTCAGAGTGAGACTAGGTACTGGTTTTATGGTCTTCAAAAATAGTGTTGGCAGTGGGTAATGGTTGTTGTGGAGGCTGTTGAGAGGAGACCTGCTATGACATCCTGAGGCCCTTGGCTTCAGAAGACACTGAGGGGACAGAGACGTAAGCAGGTCTAAGGAGCTATTTTCTGCAGGAAAAGAGAGTTCCAGTCTTGAAGGAGAACCGTGGAGTGGAATAGGATAATGTAGACATTTCTTCTTTTAAATATATAGACTAGCCCAAGGAGGGGATTTCTGTGTGCAGCACTGGCCTGTGGGGTGGAAGGACCCCCAGAGAGCTCTAGCAAAAAGGTGAGATTTCATCAAGAAGTGTGACACATAACAATTTTGTATTGGTGGTGGTAAGAGAGCTGTGTATTTCAATTAATTTTTAAATTAAAATCTTGCCATACTGCTGAAAGCAGTATCCACTCTCGGGTATGCCGCCTTCCTCAGAAAAGAGAGCAAGTTGTTGGAAGAAACATGATTGTTTCAGGTGGGACTGGGCAGCTCCTCCATGAATTGTGCTATTTTCCATTTGGAACTGGGGCATATGATAGCAAAGAATGCTTTGACAAAAAATGAAGAGAGATACCCTCACTCTTTTACTTCATCCATTCCCATCAACCTTCTCTTCCCCGTTTTCTCTGGCAGTTACTCTGTCATCTGTTTCACCTCCTCTGTTGTCCCTATCTCAGGTTTCACATACAAAGCCTGAGCTTCTTCAGTATAGTGATAACAGAGTGGAGTAACAAGGGGTTTGAAGAAGAGAAATACAAGCCAGAGGAAAAAAAAATCTTCAATTGAAGAAGGAATGCCATATTGTTTGTCTTGTGTAATGTTCTTGTTCAATGAAATTATCTCTACAGTCCATAATTAATTCCTTTTTCTTGCAATTGCATCAATTAGCATATAACACAGATAAATTGAAGAGGCAGTATTTTGCCTCCAGCAGCCAGCAGTGCAATATGTTAAGCCATTGAATCATCTATGGTGCTGCAGAACATTCCTCCCTTTGAAAAAAAAAAATGCCCACCATTAAAGCACTAGCAAAGAAAAATGAGCCAGAAGTTTATGGCAAAGAGGCAGTGCTTCAAATGTACATTTTATGCTGCTAAAGAGAGCCACAGTACTGTGACCAAAATCCCATTAAATGGAACACTTTCTATTTAAATCTTCCTATGACATGATTCTGGTATTACTGCACCAGGGAGGCACATAACTGTCAGGCTTAAAGCCTGCTCTTCTTTCCTTCCTTGAACAGCTCTGCAGAATCAGGCTTGTCACTTCCAGTTCAGAGTCTCAGGCTAAGTGCCAAACTTCAGCACAGAACAACGCCTCACCTCTGACTGTTGCTGAGCTCCTTGGCTTGTGTACCTTACCCAGTGAGGCTTCAGCAACTCAGTGCTCAGGTGAGAAAGCTCAAGACTTCTCAAGGAAAACTGTGATGCTGTTACCCTTTCCCTGGGCCTCAGCTCTGCTGTGTCCCCCACAGGATAAGTTCCATTTGTGGGTGCCTGTTATGGATAGAGTGATGCACTTCACAAATAAGAAAGAAGTAGCAATTTTTTCACTGATATAAACCAGCAATTTCACAAAGTCTGATAGCAAATGCAGCAGTGGCTTGACAAGATTTGTTGGCAAGGTACATTTGGTTATTTACTGCATGAAGGGCAGAGCCAGAAAAAAATATCAGGGAGAGCTTCCCATCGAGTCACAGGGTTCAAAAAAGACCCCCTTTTATTCTAAACTCCTTTTCAGAAGGGAGTTCAGGTGCAGCTTGATCCAGACTTAGACCCAGATTTGACCAATGTTTTATAGCTAAATTATTATGTGGGCACAATCCATCCTTTATATCATTTAGCTGAGATTTAAAATGTTAGCAACCTATTAATCTGAGAATTAATATTGAGAATCCATTGTGGCAAGAAATCTCTCAGTCTTGAGGAGTAACCTTGAGAAGCATCCCTGCTCAAGGGGAAATCCTGGAGTGCAGCCTACGGCTGTGCAGGAGAGCTCAACAGGCCCCTGGCTGTCCACAGTTTGTGCAGCAGGGCAATGACTTACAGTCCTATTTGCGTATCAATTACAGAAGTTAGTTACTGACAAACCTGGCTTTTGGTCAAACCTTGACCAGGTCCATGGTGAGGGAGTGGGGATGTTCTACTCAGGTCAGCCCTTGGCAATTGTGCTGTTTTCCATCTGCACTGAATCTACTAGAAGTCAGATGCAGCCATTGGGACCAGATTCATCCACTGACACCACTGCTGGTAGTTATTCCTTGAGCAGGTGTGCAGGAAATAAAGGCCAGCTTTTGGGAGATGGGGGAGCACATCCTCACAGTGCCTTGCCTGTCTTTTTCCACTGATGGATAAGCCTCTGGCAGTGTTAACCTGGCCAGCACTTAATGGAGAGCAATGACTCAAACTAGAAGTTTTGGTTGCTGTTTTTGAATCACCCTTTGGGCATTCAAGGCATGCTGTGGTTTCTGACTCACAGAGAGAAGTTTCTCATCATGAAGGGCAGCAAAGTGTGCTGTAAGTGTCTGGCATTATCTGAAAAATCAGCCCCCCCTTTCTGTCAGGGGGCTGGTCCCAACATCTTGGATACACTTAATGTGGGCTTACATTAAGCACTTGTTAAATGCCTGCAGTAATCCCAAGTGCAGTGTATACAGAGTAAAGTACAGGATCTGGCTCAGAGGAAAAAAATGCTTAAATCAATCTTCATAGATTCATTTAAGCCCAAGCTCTCCAAATACTGCTGGTGTTACACAATACTGTAAGAGAAAAAAATAAACATAAATGGTAAATGAAATTCTCAGAAATTTGTCCACTGACAGGCTAAAATATGCCTCCTTTTTTATCATTTTGTATTGGAAGGTCAGCTTTTTTTTGCTCCCAGTTTGAGAGCTTCAGTGGAAACATAATTTCTATGATGTAGACAGCTATAGCTACATTTTCATATTTACCTAGTTTGTAAAGTGTATTGAAAACCCATGAGATTTGGGATTCCTCATAGAAGCAACTAGCAATAGCCAGTAGATTAACCAGATTGTTGTTTTGGGTAGGATGTTAGGTTCAGTTTTTCATGTCTTGTACCCACATATTGAATTCTTCTTTTTATCATGTCTTGATTGCCTTAGCCTTGGTTTTCTTCCTTCATCACAGAATATTAACAATACTGAAACAGGGAATTGCTTACTGGTAAGCCTTCAGTGTCTGTCTAGCTGAAATTATTTTACACCCTTCTTGCAGTTCATAGTGGGCATGGTCTCAGAAATGACACAAAGACGTGAACATCAGGTAAGTTCTTCCTCCAAGGTATTTCCCATATCAGTCCTTAACAACACTGGGCAATGCAGAATTCTGAATTAATATTTATCTCTTCTTTGGGTCAACAGGACTCCACCGTCCTTCCTAATGCTCACTATGTGAGAATTAAACTCTGCTAACCACCTCCTCAACCCCACAATCCCAAATAAGCTAAGAGAGATAATATATTCAAAGGGGTAGGCAGGTTAAAATATGGTATCTGTCAAGTAACCAAGCCCATACTTGGTTGCAAATATTTTTAAATCTTTTTCCTGGCCAATATTAGTATTTTTCAAAACTCTCTTTTTTTTAAGTAAGGACTTGCTGCCTCACAGCCTGTATGTTTGGTCCTGTAGTGCAGCAATTTAGCTGAATGTATGACACAACAGTAATTACTGTGCCAAACCCAATCAGCTGATGTTTAAAAAATAAATCCCCTGAAAATCTAAGAAACAAAACCACTGGATTGTGCCTAACAATGCAGAATTAGATGGTGGAGGACAGGGAAGCTTTATTTGAGCATTAATATTCAGCAAAGTAACAGGGAGACTGGAGCTGAATGGCAGAGTAAGTAGCACATTGAAGAAATGTCTCCTCCAAGTTCATTCCATTGTAAGACCCTTTCTCAGTGTAGGGTGTTGCCACAGAGTAGGGCACACACAGAGCCAGACTGGGAGTGAACAAAGGCCTGTCTCCTGCTGTTGCTTAATGCTGTAACTTTTATTAGCATCAAGTGACAGCAGTTTAGCCTCCCTTCCTTTTTCTAGATGATTACATTCTTAAGCCGATTGACTGCAGTGACTAAAGGCAGCTGTTGATCCACACTCTTTCCTCTTACACACACAATGGCACATGAAGAAAGGAAACACCAGATTTTGTGTGTTCAGGACAGGCTTAACGTTTTCATTGCCTGAACAGAGGTGAAAAATTGTTTGCTGTATCAGGAGCCCGGGATCCCTAAGGGTAAAGTTTCCATAAGCAGGTGGGGATGTTCTGAGTTTGGGAGTGCAGAACAGAGCCTCCTCCTAAGTTCCCTTCCCTTTTGCCCCAGACATGGGGGAAAGGGTGGGAAAGGGGACTACAGCAATAGTATGTATTTGGTTGGATTTGGGCTACTAAGGCTACATCAACCTGGGAAAAACCCAACAGAAAAAGGGAGGATTAATGAATCAAGAATAAATGCAGCCTACATGGTCTTTACACAGAGTTAGATGTAGATGTGTAAATTAATTAGTTTCCTAATTTTTTCTTTTTTTTTTTTTTCCCATGTTTGTCTATACCTAAATTTGTTTCCATGCCTAAGTCCAGGCAGGTGCTTTGCTCCATGCTCAGTAGTAGATCTTCAGGACATCCGAAATGGCAGCTGTCTTTTCTGCTAATGCTGAGGGGTGCAATGCCAGTGCATGGGGATGTGGGTGGTGTGGAATGGGCAGTTCATTGAACTTGCAAGCCATCCTTTGAGTTTGAAAATAGCACTACTATAGGGGATGGTATTGGGAAAGGATTCCTCATAACCACAAAACAGCTGATAAGCCATCTCTTTGAGAGGTACTGCCTTTTAACTAACTTGTCTGTGTGAACTGGCACAAAATTTTACCCAGGAGGAAAGATGGAAAGTGGAAATGGAGTTGCAGCTATAATTAGCCAATTAAGCTTTTTTTCCCAAGGAAAAACATGTCTTAGATATCACCTTATCTGCTGAAAATTAATGGAAAAAAACCCAATGTCTTTCTGCAAAGATTTAGGTGACAAATTTCCTGCTTCAGCCTCTCTTGTCTGTGATGCACAGTAAATACATCAGCTACAGGTCTCAGGAGAGGTTGATCTAACAAGAAGGCTCCTGCTGCTGTCTTATCTCAGGTGAGGGGTGATTTACTGTTTAAAGGAACAACTAAGAGCCAGGCCACATTTGCAAAAAGAAAATACAAGTGAAGGAAGTTGTAGGTATGGTTTTTTCTTGTGCACAAACTAGTGAGACAATGTGGCTGTAGTGAAAAGGGATCTAATAAAAAAATTCATATCTGCACTTTTCTCCCTGACAAAGCTGTGGGATATCTGCTTAGAAGTCTTTCTAGGTATTGCAAAAACACACCTTTCTAGCTAATGCAAAAAGGTGAAATCCAACTGAATGTGTCCAAGATACAACTGCAGCTTTTAAAGAGATAGTAGTGTGAAAAATAATGTACTTAGATATTTCCAAATGAAGTTTTCAAAACTGGTTAAAGCAAAACATACTTTTCCCACTGGGAACCTGTGCCATCTGTTTTACTACTTTGGAAACTGCAATACGGAAAAAAGTTCCTTTTCTGTGCTAAGAACAAATAATAAATACTTAAGGTATCCTTACTACCTTTTTCTCCTCTCTCTCTCTCTCCATACACCTAAGCTCTCATTCATATTTGAGTGACATAAATGAATTTATGAAGCACTGGCCAGACATACAGTTTGCAAATTGATGGAAAAACTTCTTGATTCTGCTTTGTGCAGTGTGAAAATGGATTTATGCACAGTGGAAGAACTTAACAGGGATGACAATTTGATAAGTGACATTGTTGTCGTAATTTATTTAGAGGAGAAAACCTAGACTGGATCTCAAAAGCTTGAGTACAGTTAAATAATAGCTCACTGGCAAACCATATCCTGAGACATGAAGGCACTGCTGGTGTGCTGTCAAATAGGGAAAGTCTGTTCAATAATGAAACAGGACACACTAGGGAAGCAGGTGACTTTCCAGGTGGTAATAGAAGTACAAGCATTGGTCTGAGTTGTAAAGGTCACAGTGCAGTGGAGTTAGCACTGAGGAGTGGAAATATCCTGCTTTTTGTGAAGATGCCAGGAAGTTGCTTGGTTTAGAAACACCTTTAGAAAACCTTTTCTGCACCCTTTCATGGAGTGATATGGTAAAACATGTTATTTTAATTTCAAGCCATAAGTACTTGATTATAGTTCCTATAAATGTGTTTTCTGTGTAGATGAAATAGATGATAGAAGGTGAGAAAGTGTGTAAGTCGCAAAACCCCCTGATGATGATAACCATATAAAAGGGTTGAAAGTGTGATTCTACTGCTTCTCTTCACATCACCTTCAGTCTATCCCTGGTGTCTTCAGAAAACTCCATCAACTATTAAATTACGTCAAATGAAAGAAACTCAGGCTTAACTTCAGCAGTCCTTGTAGGATACGACTGTGGAAGCAGCTTGTCCCTGATGAGCTTTCCAAAAGTCTGGGCTAAATCAGCAGCTCTGCCTTTCAGGTGCTGATGTATTTACTGTGCATCACAATCCTTCAGCCAAAGCTAAAATGAAGTGACTTGTCTGGACTCCAGGGCACAGGAGCCAAGGATGCCACACTGCCCCAGGCCACACTGATCCGGACTGCAGCTGCCCCTTGCAGACACTTCTGTGTCTGAACACACCCTCTCCTTTTGCAAACTGCAGTGATTGTGCTGCCCATGTAAACGGACAGACATCAATAATCATTTCAATGGGAAACAAAAATCCCATTCTTGGCAGATGCATTTATTTCATCATTCAGAGGGAGCTGCATCTATTTATTTTGGTTATCTCTACCAGTAGGTGTCATGCTACAGCAACCTGTGAAAATTCTTGGTGGAAAGGGAGATAAAGTGATCAAATAAAAACTAAAAATTACAAAATTTTATTTAAATCATTGGATGCCAGTGGTTAAAGGGGTGGTTAATTTTGCTAGATGCTGCCACACAGATATTACTCTCCTTGTTTTGAAAGTGCTGCAAATAAAAACCTCTGTCATTCCTTCAAAAATTCTTTTTGATGCCTGTGGAATATACCACTTTCTCTCCTTCCAAGAATGGTATCTGCCCTTCAGTAGGACACACTAATAATGAGGTGGGTAAGTGACTCACGAGTGACATTCTCTAAAGAAATTAATGATAACCTCTCCTTTGAAGAAAGAGACTCAAAACAAATGTCACACACATTTGCTATGGCTAGGAGCAGTCCATTTAGATATTTTTGTCACACACATCAAAGCACAGCTCTCAGCCATGTCCATTTTTGTGATGGCTGTGGTTTCTTCCTTTTGAGGAAAAAAAAAAAAAAGTCTACTCTGGGAAATCAATTAAAAGGAACTGTGATATGCCAGATAGTCAGTCAGGTGCCTGTGCTAACGAGGATCACATCCATTCAGAACTGCTGCAAATTCCAGCATGACATGAGTTTTCTCTCACTTTCCAATGGCAAGCCTGGTGCTAATGCCAGACAGGGTGTTTAGTTTTTTCAAGGTTTTGCCTGCACAGGCATGCTGCATTTTAAGAATAAAGTAGCAGTGTTTTAAAGTTTAATCTAATTGCTGGCCTGATGACTTCTCCTGAGCACTTCTCCTACTCCTAATAAAGACATCTGTTAAAAGTTGTGAGGAGGTTTTTTGGGCCTTTTTTGGCTTTTTGTTTGTTGGTTGGTTTGGGTTTTTTGAAATTTATTTATTTTAGCCTTTTAAAGGTTTCAAAAAAAAACCAAAAAAAAACCCAAACCCATCCCCATCACATCACGTGAAAGGGCCTGCTGCTATTCAGTGAGAGAATGAAATCTGAAGTTCAATGTCTTATTAGAAATGTCTAAAGCTTTCTTTGTCTACTTTTGCTTCAGGTTCTCAGCAAAATTCTTACTCTAAGCTTCAGGAATCATGCAAATCTATTCTGGGTGTTTTAAAATTATTTTTGCAATACATATTTTTGAAGCTATTCTTCTGTTTTTAAGACGTGTAAGTTTACAACTTAAATGTCTAGATTCTTGAAGGGTTAATACAAAAAATAAATGGAGGCTCATTAAAAGGATTCCTCAGCACAGATGGAAGGAAAAAACATTTAAGAATATGCATTTCATTTTAGTGAAAAGTCCAACCCTGCAAATTCAGTAAAGAGGGAGTGTAAGAACAAACACAGCATGGAGGTTAGGAAGGTACCATGGTAGAGGGTTAACAAGGAGCCTGTGAGTGACTTCTAGTCAGGCAAGACTTGATGGAACTTTTTAGTCAGACTCACCAACACCCACAGAAAAACCCTTCTGGACCTCTGACCTGGAGGGGCTGATCAACCAAGTCTTACTTGAGCGTTGGCTGATAAGCACTGCCATCTGCAGAACAAACCCAAAACTTCTTAATTGGTAATACAACCTCTTTGACAAGTGTGGGTTTTACACAGCACACCTCCAGCATGTCATACTGTCACTCTTGAAGGAAATGAGACAAGATCACTACATTATTTTGGTATCTCAAAATACTTTGGGAAGAAGTCTGGTCTCTGCTGAATTCAACAACAGTGAAATATTCATGAAGCAAAGCTACCACAGTAAGCCTGCCTGTCACAACTAGCCCACTTCAGTAGTTTACCATTTCTTAGCATTCAAGCTGAATCTACTACTTGGCAACTAAATTTTTCAAGTGAACATACCAAATTAGCTAGCAGGTTTCAATGGATGAACACAGACTCTGTTGCACCCAAACCAAATGCTTACACTTTTTTGAATTGTAAGAGTATCAATCAGTAATAAATGAGCTTTTTTCCTTCATCCTAGAGCTGTCAGCCTTATAGAAAGCAACTTACGGCCAGAGTACTTGGTGCAAGCCTCTCAACTCAGCTGTGATTGCTGGAAGAGCTAGTATAATTAAAAATATGTTATCAACTGTCCTGCTTTTGGCTGGGATAGAGTTAATTTTCTTCCCAGTAGCTGGTGCAGTGCTGTGGTTGGATTTAGAATGAGAACAATATTGATAACACACGAGCATTCTGGTTGTTGCTTTGTTATAGCCAGGGATCCTTCAGCCTCTCATCCCACTCCACCAGGGAGCAGGCTGCGGGACACAAGAAGCAGGACAGCCGACCCCAGCTGGCCAGAGGGGTAACACACACCAAATATATATCCTGAGGGAGGGAAAAGAGGGACAGCTGGCCAGGACCACTGCTCAGGAACTGGCTGAGTGGTAAGCAATTGCACACTCTCTGTGACGTTTGCCAAATCCTGAAGATATGACTGAGGTGAATGCTTCTCATTTTAATAAATATTTTCAAAGGTCATAGCATGAGATCTGATCTCTGCTGAATGGGTTCCATTCTTTTTCCCGATCAGGAGTGGCCCCAATAATTTTTATTCACAGCCTGGGACAAGATCTGCATAATTTCTAGGTAGCTGCTTCTGATAGTTCATGAATTTAAATTTAGTGAACAAAAAGTGTGCCCTCTCAAAATGTGTCAAGTTGAGTCTTGACTCAAGTAACTTCAGTCTGCAGAGTCCTTTCAGGGCGTGGTGTTCATCCAGGCACCCAATGCCTACTGATTTCTGTCATCATATTTTGCCATTCACATTGTATTACCATAACAATGACACCTCTTATTGGTGGGGAGAAAGAGAAGCCTAATACAATTCAGTATCCTTGTTAGTATTCTCATTTCCCCCTACAGAATAAAATAAAAAAGTGTCCTTTTATAGTGACAAGGATGGGCAGATGGCCCTTTTTAAGCAAAGATAAATTTTCACTGCTTTACATCTTAAAAATGTACCTAAAAATGTACAGAGAGACAGCTAGTAACCACATTTCTCTCTCAGTTTCTTGGCAGTGGAATTCTCTTTCAAGTTCTAAAATACCAGCCTGAAGTCCCAGTGGCAGTGACACTTATACCTAAGCTGTATCATTCCATGGAGATTTTCCAAAAACTTGTCAGTCCAAAAATACTGGGAACTCAGTGCCCAGCCAAAAGGCCACTGGGAGTGAGAGCTTTTCTGTAGCATCATACAGAGCTCCTAACAGCCCTCTCCTAGGCTAATAATGATCCAAGAGATTGGATCCTCTGGGACACCTTCCAGAAGAAACTTAGCAGGCTTGTGGAGTGGACCAATGTGAACCTCATCATGCTCAAAAAGGTCAAGTGCAATGTTCTGCACCTGAGTCAGGGCAACCCTCAGTATCAATAAAGACTGTAGAATGGATGAATTGGGACTGGAGAAGGACTTATACTGGACAAGGTAATATTGGTGTATAAAAACTGGACACAAGCCAGCAATGTGTGCTTGCAGGCCAGAAAGACAGACACGTTCTTGCATGCCTAATGAAAATTGTGGCCTCCTCTGGAGTTCCCTACACAAGGGACATATAGATCTTCTGGAGCAGATCCAGAGGAGGGCCACAAAAACTGGTCAGAGGGCTGGAAAACTCCCATATGAGGAATTGTTTAGGGAGTTGGACTTATTCAGCCTGGAGAACAGAAGGCTCTCGTGCAGCCAGAGAAGCCTCTTGATATATAAGAAGGACAGAAAGTGATTTTTCACCTGTCTGCAGTGACAGGACATGGGGCAATGAGGGCAATAATTTTAAACTGAAAGAGGCTAAATTTATATAGAATGTAAGGAAGAAATTTTTTACAATGAAGAAAGTGAGGCACTGGAACAGATTACCCTGAGAAACTGTGGATGCCCCATCTCTGGAAATGTTCAAGGCCTAGTTGGATCAGGCTTTGAAAGTTGTCCCTACCCATGGAGAGAGGTTGGATTAGATGAGCTTTGAAGGTCCTCCCCCAATAGAGGGGTCCTCCCCCTCTATTCTTCTGGCCTGCTATATCTAGTACATCTTTATCTGTTTTACACATTATTCAGAAGCAGATTACAAACCATTATTTGATTATATGACTCTATCAGAATGTAAATTATTTAGTGTATGAACCATTAAACTTTAGTCAATAACCACATGGTAGTTTTTTAATTGACCATGACTTCAAGCCCTTTATCATCACTGTTTTTAAGGCACTAGAATTATGAATGGCAGGGAGACTGAATGGGGTATGCTGTCTTCTTGACATCTGAGTCCAAACAAGAGAGTAGATTTATGCCATAGAGATTTCCCCCCAATAGCAGAAGAGATCTGGACTGCATATACGGTAAACAAACAATATTGATAGTAATTTTTTTAAAAGGAGAAATCGTATGATTTTATACTTTAGCACTGAGACAAATTTCCCAACTCTATGCTAGATATTGAGGATTTACATTAAATCCCTAATTTTATTTCTATTGTTATTTATAGTTTAAATCAATTAATATGTGGTTTAATAAAGTATAATTAGATTGGACAGAGACATTAAAAATAGCCTGTGCCTCTAATTATTAGAGAATGGCACTGTGAGTTAAGCATGCCTTGTAGCTTGCAATTTTCAGACATCAGGTGCAGCAAATGAACATTGTAAAGGCTGCCTGCTGGCTAGGGCAGTAAGAGGTTTTCTCAGCTAGAAGCTATTTCTCCTACAAAATACAAGAGGAAATAAATAGGTCAAGCTTGTGGTGCTAAAGCACTGTGATCAGGGAACCACAAATAAAATTAATTTAAAATGGTTAAACAGAGACATGTTGGAAATATTAATAATATCTATCTCTTCCTATTTTTCCAATATTTCCTGCTGCTTTTCCTGCTATGAGTACTTCACTGTGCTGTGAGTGAGTGTGAAAAGAAACAGCACCAAGAACTGATTGGCAACCCTACAATAACAAAACAGCAGCCTCACAGGAAAAAAGGAAAAATTATCTGATATAGGTCTCCATGGGAGCATTAGGAAAAACTTTAATTTAAATTCTTTTCTAGGAAATCTTGAAAATTCAGTAACACTGCTTCTTTTTAATTAACTACTCTAATTTACCTCCCTGCTAAGTCAAGAAAAGGAAGACAACCCTATCTATGTGCTGGATCCTTTTCCCAGCTCTCCTTACACCATAGTGTACCACACTACAGCAAAGATATACTTACAAAAAAGTTTTGTATATATAGTCAGAATAATTAGAACTCTTACACTGTGTTTCCAGACATCATTAGAAAAAGGAGCAAAAAGTTTTGCATAGAATATCTTTATCCAGACTCAGGGAAATTAAATGTGGCACATAAAACATAATATTTCTATTCACAACACAGTTAGTAATTTTACAGCCTTTCCAGCTCCTTTTTTTCTCCTTTGTTCAGTAGTGAGAAAGAGATTTTAGCAGGTAATTTGAATAGAGGTAAAAAACATTTCTAGACCCTGGCGTACAACAATTGATTTAGTCCTGACCATGGAAAGGGGTCAATAGACAGGTTCACAGGTTGCATGGCCTCAAGCAACTAATTTCTCTTTTTGCTTGATATTTTTAAATTATATTATCATGCCACATGACATCATTCTTGGCCAAAAAGAAGTAGGGGGAATTGGGGTGGGGTACACGTCCTAATTAGCCATTGCTTGGGGATCAGTTGGGCGTCACATCTCCTGTTGGAAAGTGATGAAGGATTACCTTTGCATCACTTTTTTTCATTTTCATTCTTCACTTACTCACCTTGACCCAGTTTTTTTTCCTGCTTTTGCTCTTTGGCTTTTTTCCCTGTGCCACTGTGGAGAGGAAGTGGGTGGGGACTTACCTGCCAGCCAGGGACAGCCCACCACAGCCTCAAGCCATTGTAGGCCATGGATGTGTATTTAGAAAGCCTTGCTGTAGTCTTGCTCTATTCTTCTGGCCTGCTATATCTAGTACATCTTTATCTGTTTTACACATTATTAAGAAACAGATTACAAGGCTGTGAACAACTGATCTTCTCCAGCATAGACATTTTACATTCTTATGTATTTAATTCAGTAACCACCTCTATGATATTGAGGTGGTTGATATCTCCCATTATTTCACAATTCTTTTTCACATGCTGGTGTTTTTCAATAGTGCGTGGAGGCCAGAGTAGATCCTGACTTCAGGATCTATCAAGATCAGCTTTGTTTACACAGAAAAACATCCCTTCATTATGAATGCCTCACAAGCCTTTCAAAGCCAGATTCAGAGGAGCTTCAACAAATTTATGTGGAGTCTTTTAACACAGTGCTAGGCATTTCGAAGAAAAATTGCTCCTCATTTTCAATGGAGTTTTACCAACAAAGCCTACCTCCACCTACACTGTATTCAGCAGTGACTCAGGCCATTTCAGCAAGAATATCCAGTCACTTTAGTACAACTCTCTTTTCCAATTAGTTTTATAGCCACAGTCACATACATGTTCACCTACTTTCCCTCATCCAGAAAATTCATTCTCTGTAGAGGATGGGCTGCTTTAGAACTATCAAACACTTGCTTACCTCTGTATACTCTTTGTGTAGCTTCTGATACTGACCATGGCTGGTATAATGGTGTTGTACTTCAACGACAGGAAACAAGGTGCCAATCTGGATAAAAAACATTTGACTCCAGATCTCTTTTCTTGTGTTCTGACTCCAGTTTCCCAACAGGCATTGGAAGCAGTAAACCAATCTGATTAGTTGATAAGCTAGCCAGATTGCCCACTCTCACAGCCCAAGGTTGTATCTAAAGGTATTACCCACAGCTGTCCATGAAAACTACTCTGGAAATCAGGCAAAGAATGGATTAGTGACTTTGATTCCTGGTGTATATGTAAGCCTAAAGAGGCTCAACACACTCAGATTATGGTCAGGTTTGGTACTTAAGTCCGTAAGGAAGTTTATGGACATTATGATGCTTTCCCACCATCCCTCCCTGCCCAGCAATCCCTTGAAGACAAGAGGTCTGACAGGCCACTCCTAAAGAAACTCCAGGATAGTTGGAAGATGTGAGGCTGTCTCACGAAGGACCAGCACCTGCGCCTCTGCACTGATGAAGTTCTGCAGTGAGACATCCACCAAACTTGAAGCACTAGTTTAATAAAGATGTTGGCTAAAAGGGTAATGCTTTTCTGAAGGCAGCCTTAAGCAGTCATACTCAGTGGACACATCCATGCTGGTAGAAACTGGTCTTATCCTAACAGCAATATTTAGGCTGTTAATGAGGTAATGAGGCCTTTGTTATAGAAGATGTGGATGAGAGAATAAAATAACCTTGAGGCTGTTGCTGGGTGCCTGAGCAAGATGTTCTTCCTTGTGCTTTTACTACCTTAGAAGGTTCAAAGCAGACACAAAGTAGGTGGCTCTGAGACCTGGATTCAAGATGACAAAATTAGTTGCAATGCTTGGATTTAGATTTTCACACACAAAAATGGACAGAGGTTTATGGTCTCTCCTTCACAGATGGGTCTGAATTGCAGTATCTCTTAGAAGAGGAAGTTAAAACTATAATTGAATCTGTGATTGTTCCAAAGAAGAAATTAATAAACCCAGTACTTAGGGGTAGAAACAGCTCTAGAATAAAAACTCCCATTTGTCTGATGGAATTTGATATAGACAAACCAATTGAGGACACAGTTACTAAGTATCTGTATAAGGCTTTAGAGGACATTAATTGCTCCTATGATTGAAGGAGACCCTAAATATTCCAGAGGAGAGACCCAGAAGAAGAGGATGTGTGTAGAAGACATAGTGTAGAAGATGCAGTGAACTATCAAAGTAGGCTGGGAATTGAGCTAGAAAAAGGGGAAACTAGTCATGGGCCTTGAATATTGTATGGTGACCCCAAATTTTCCTACTTCTCCCTCAAAAGATGGACTTATAGAGGGAGAAGAAAGAGGAGACAGAGGACAGAAAACTGAATTAAATTTCTTACCTCCTTGTTCTCTAGGTTCTTGTCCTTATCTGGATTTAGCAAAAGAGCTTGAAGAGTGGTGAGGCTGCTCAGCTGAGAAGGACTGCTGGCTAGCAAACAGCCTCTTGGACAAACTGCTGGTTGCAGTTTAGTTGGCAGTGTGAGGCATGCTGCCCTGCACAGCAGGACCAGGGAAACTTGGAAACCTAGGCATATTTGCCACTCTTATCTGTGGAAAATGTATGCCAGAGCTTTTTTTGAGTGAGGACAACATAGTGACCTGGCCTGAGGTACCTGCTTCATCCCCTCCTGGCATGCAGGAAACAGAAGAGAGTGTAGATATTTCAAAACCAAAGAGAGGAAAAAGGCCTGGGTCTGAAGGGGTTTTTTAATTCTTGGTGAGACAAAAGCTGACGCAGCCCCACATCTATGGCAGAGATGAGCTGAAGGCTTTCAGGAGCATGGGGAGATGATGTTAGAAACAAATGCACCTTCCAAGTGATGGGCAACAACTGGCAAGCATTTGTAACAATATTCTTATATCCAAGAACAGAGGCCTTTAAAAAGACATTCAATAGTTTTTGAAGAACAAATACAGAGTGGCAAAATGGTGTTCCCTCAATACAACTTTAAATTATATATGCTAGTTACTCAATCCTACTGGATTTACTAAGTAATATTGAAAAATTATGTTGGAGGGGCTGCATGAATTGGACTGGAAGGCCGTTTTCCCTGTTTACAGACCATAATAGTTATAGCTTTAAATGCTATTCGATTTAAATGTTATAATGTTTCACAATCATGTATTTAAACACAGAAATCTGTTTATTTACCCAAACAAAACAGAGGAAATGATTCCAGCCCTCAGGTTTTGAATTCTCATTTAAATATGTGAACATGAGTCCACAACTTAGAGATGTTTGTGTATCTATGTACCTCCAAAATACTCATATTTCATAGGCTTTTTCACATTAATATTCACCAACAGTATCACAAAAGTTCTTTTTCTTTTACATAACTGTAAGCAACAGTAATTCTAGAAACACTAGAGAAAAAAAAGCATAGCAATGTCCACAGTTACAAGAAAAAGTGCACATTACTTGGTCACAATCACAGTCATTACTTGGAAAACTATATGTAACAAGTAGATATAAAATATCACTGATGCCTTAAACTCATTGTCAAAAACGGAATTACATAAAATTTTGTACATGAAATAAGGCAAATTTAGGAATGCACAAGAAACTTGTTATTCAACAAAAGCTAAACAACAGAACAGATAGTACAATAAGCATAAACTAAAGTACCTTTCTTTCTATATACTTAAAAAGAAGCCTGCCATAGTGCACAAAGAAAACACCATTAATGTGTAATCAATATTATAAAATAAGAAATAGAGGGGTTGGGAAGAGTGGGGAAGGGGAGAGAAGAGTTTTATTACAGTTGCAGCTGCATCCACTTACAGTTTTGTACAGGTTTTAGCTAGGCCTGGGAATTATACAAATTATACCAGAAGTGTCAATGACCTTCCTTGGTAAGAATTTTGTTTAAATTAAGGAAAAAAAATAAATACACACAAGAGTGCAAATTTTCAGATTGTCACTTGCAACCTCTTAACATTCATCATCTACATCCAATCACAACTAGAGGGACTTGTATAAGACAGCAGCAGTGATCATGGAGTCAGATGAGCTCACCATAAGAAATCAAATCATCTCTTTTTTTATCAACGATATGTCTTTTTTAAAAAACGCTCAACTCTTTATTAATCACTAATAAAGCTGCAATATATTACAGAATGGAGTTGAATATGGCATGAATGCAGGAAATGCATACTTCCTTTGGAAGGTATTCCATAGATGACAATTTACAGTACACAGGGGAGGAAATTATCCAGCATCAAGAGTTACTCATTGTAGAAAGAATATGAAGTTGGGGAGAAGGGCACAGCCAGGGATTCAAGAGAGGAAAGGGGGACTTAAAATAGCTCCTCAAAACATTTTCAGGACCAGTGAAAAAGTTTACCAAAGTAAAAATGAAAAATCTTGAATGAAAACAAAAATCTTTTTTTTCATTTTTTATAAAAATTACATTTTTTTAAAATACAAGATCCTTTTAATTGCAATTGTGCCCTGTAGCAACAGGACATTTGGCAATGTTTTGCCATATACTGCAGCTTTAAGTCCAATGAGTCAGTATCACATTCCACTAATATTGCACTTGGATCTTGAACCACTTGTTTTAAAAAACCATCACAGCTTCTTCTGTTTCCTCCACTTGTTAGAATGAGTTAATTTCTAGCCACTTTTTCGATATTTATGCTGACACACTAAAACAAAAGCAATAGCCTGGACACAGTAAAGTACCCCGGAAACACCAGAGGTCGAAGTTCACTTGAAGCACCTTAACACATCACTTTATGGATCAAGAACAGTGTGGCATTATGGTAATTAACTCTCCTAAAAGACTGTGCAGTAACTGAAGTGTGTGCTCTGGGAAATCAAAATGTCATTAGTGGAAATTCTGAGATAAGACCAGGCCGGTGTGAAGGTTACATGACTCAGTTCTGCTGCAAAATAAGGTTTTCCAGTTCATCCGCGGAGCGCAATAAAAACGCGGCTGATTCTCGGTACCCTGCCACAAGCTGCCTCACTGCGTTTATTTCAGTCGGACTCAGCTGCGGTCTGGAGCTGGAACTACTGGAGGATCCAGAGCTGGTTGCTAACTGCCTCTTCATACTGAGATCTGTTGGACCTGCAGACAGCAAAGGGAAAGAAAAGAAGCTTCAGCTCGACTGCCAGAGACGTTTCACAGGTTTGTAGATACAAATGCAGAGTAGTAGGACCTGCTCTCAGCTGAGTGCAAGCAGCAGAAATAAGCAATAACTGTTCTGTTACCAGTCGCTTTGACAGGAACCACAGCAATGTATATTTATGTATCACAGACCCCACTTACAGAACATGAGGGGCAAGTCCACTGCCAGCAGAAAATTACCCACCAGGGGCATATTCCAACAGTGTGAGCTGCTTGCACCCCAAACACTGCCCTGGGATCTGACAATGGTGATCAGGCAGAAGATTCATTTCCTGTGCCGCTCACCAACTCCAGCTGCCATGATGGACTTCATGGCAATATGCACACTTGCAATTTTTATCACAGAAAATCCAACTTACGTTCTCTAGACAGTTATTTTCACATTTTATGCTTCAATCAGCATGTGGCCAGATTGAATCCCTTGCAGATGTAGATAAATGGTCATCCACATGACTTGCTTGACGCTGTCTGATCACTTACATAAATAGCTGCTCATGAATGAGATTAGGCTGGTGACAATCTGGCTGCCACAGTGAGGAGCACACTATCATCTGTGAGGGCTGCATACAGCTGGCAACATATTGCAAGGATCTTGTAAGGCCAGAACACTGACAAGAGATTCTTCAGCAATCACCATGCTGTTGTATTGGCAGCTCACAGCAATATGCTTAGCACTTTTCTTCAAAAAATATTCCCAAGACCATGAATACTTCATATGGAAGACAGCATTTCTGAGGGCAGTCTGCAGGTTACTGTGACTGGCAAAACATCTGCCATCATGAACTTTAGCTTTGTGTGGAATTTCCCTGGCTGTGTGATCAGTTATTAATCAGCTAAGATGCATGGTGCTTTAATGAAGTGTTTGTGATTTCCATTTAACACATTTTTTTCTTCCTGGAGTGTAAATTTGGACTGGTAAAATTGGACTGAGGACTTTTTTTAATATATATAGCAGGATATAGTTGGCAACTATACCTATTAAACTATATACTTTGTGCAAATCTGGGAAATTCTGCTCTCTTATTTTGGCAGTGTGGCAAATCTATACTTCCAGCAGGCAGAAGATCAGACTAGACTGACCCTAATATTAATTCTCTCCTGGAAACTGGGATCAAGATATCCAAAGCAATGTATCTTACTTTCCTACAAGAAAAATGTCAGTCTTCAGTTTGATCAGTACAATATATGTCAATGCCAAGATTTTCCAGCAAAGACTGGAATAATTTTAAAATTTAGCATATTTAACTGTAGAACATGGAACACACTAATTCATACTGTGGAGGTTCTTCTAAATAACCCCACAAAATTTCCAAGATTCAAAACCACAGATTTGCAATCATAAATACTAATAGAAAGAGATGTCTGATTTCCAGAAGCTGAAGTTCTGGTCATAAACCTTATTTAAATTTCTTTTTTATATATCTGTGCAGAGGTACAGGTGAGACCATAAAAAATGTGGAGATTTCCATGTCCCTACAAAAGTTGAAGTTAAGGAAAAAGCTCCCCTTGAGTGAATAAAAGCAGAGCTGGGACTATGAAAAGAAACTAGTCAAACAGAAAGGGTCCTATTAGATCTGCTTTCCTACTACACAACTAGCATGAGCAGCACTTAGCCTTCCAACTTGTATTACCTGGTTTTACACTGGCATAAATTAATTGACTTTTAAATGACTTCCACTGTACAAAGGATAAATTAAGCATAATTAGCTTCATGAATTTGCTTGGTGTGACTGCACGCTGCAGGAAAATGATGGCTGTGAAGAATCTCAGAGGATATTTTTAAATAAAATCTTAACCCAGCACAGGGAAGAATGGTATACCAATCATAACACTAGTTGGGCTGAACGGTTGTAAGGAGCCATTAAAGACTTCTGTATTTATTGACGCAGTAGTCAAAAAGCTGCCACTGACATATTGAGGGCATTGTGCTCCTTATGAACCTACTTTAACTTTTATGCTCTTTCCTTGGCTTTCGTTCATGTCACTGCCAAACACACACACACACACACACACACACACACATCCCTACTCACACACACACACACACAATATCTGGCAGAACAGAGCTTCTGCAGCAGATCATTTCATTTTATGAAATGTAACTGAAGGGCTTTTCTCATTGGTAATCCAGATTTGAAGTGACAGAATAGGATATCAGTTTATGTCACTCATAAACAAAATACACATGGAAATGTGCTTGGTCATACCTCTCAGGTTCTCCTTACACAAATTGATGGTGAACTGCTCTGAAGGGAAAACTAGGAGAAGACCATATATCCATCATGCACAAATCAGTATAAATCGTCACAAGTCTATAGAGTCACAGTCTGAAGATCTGGGTGGTTCTGTATTCCTCGATGTCTAGATTAACTTTCATGAAGAAAGTTTTTTAATTCTTCAGGCTATTTATTTTTGCATCCTAAAGGTACTGGAAAAAGCCAGATGGCAGTCTGCATACACAAGGAACAACCACAACCCAAAAATCCTCTTGGTCTGGGAGATTCCTGTTGTGTCAGAGCTCTTGTATACAAAGAAAATAAGATATCTCAAATTTTAATGCATCCAGCTTCTTCAAACTACTTGGTGGTTTTATTTATGTTTTTATTTATATTTACTAGGAAAATGGGATTTTACTTCACTCCCCAACTCCTGCCTTGTACTTAACAACTCACAGTGCTATCTTCCTTCCCCCTCAAAGAAAACCCCCTTGAAGAAAAAAAAACAAAAGGAATACATACAAAAACAAAGGAATAAATACAAAGGACAGAGAAAAGTTTCACTGCAATGATTTTCGGTCAGTGAGAGCACCCATGCCTTTTTAGGAAGGGAAGCTGCTAGAGAACTGAACAAAAAACAAAAAACAAACAAAAAAAAAACACAAACAAACAAAAAAAAAAAACAAACAAAAAAAAAGCCATACTTCATGTGGAGATAAGGATTTTAGCCCCTTTAATTATGCTATGTGACCCCTATATCTCACCTCTAAAGCTTACCTATGACACCCCAACCTCTACATCTGGGAGAACACCTCACGCAGAGATTAGTCCCAGCATGTGTTATATTAGTCTCAGCTTTTAATAGCTATGATAGACACTCACTGGCAGCAATAGAGATTCTCAAAGGTTGGCCAGGCTGCTAAATACTAAAATATTGTAACTTATTTGTAGCTTCATCAGTCATACCTGGTCATTTAAAAACTAAGGAATAAGTGCAACCTCTAAGTGCATTCTTGTACTGCAGATTTTTTCTGCGTAATTTTATGTAAATCAGCTGTTGAAACATGGAAACCTAAACCTTACTCATACCTATCATATCTCTTTAATCATAAAAATAAATCAAAGCTATTTTGAAGGCTTGAAATAGCTGGTTAAGGACACTTTAAGAGTTCTGTCTTCAGAAGCCATCACTACAGGTTACTAAATCTGGAAAGAGTTGAACAGCTTCACCATCATGTCTTTTAATAACTATCTTTACTATTTATTTAGTGTATTTAACATCATTTATTAAGCTGCCATTCCACACAGGAAGAAGAAAGTGTATACTTGTAAAGAGGGAAATCTGAATATTTTTGCAATTAATTTTGCAGTGTCAAGTTCCTCCAAGATGTTTCTGCACATTTTAGCGTACTGCTTCCTATTCTGTAGTACTTCAGGACTATTAAAAGTTCTGATTGCAAACATTATCAGGTCCCACAATGTCTGCTGATCAAGTAAAGATGAAACATATATCACAGAGATTAAGACAGGAGACTTATTTCCATTTTTTTCTTTCTCTTAGGGCATATTGCCATAACATGAAATTATCACCTTCCTGTTTCTATAACAGCACAACATCCTCACAAACAGTGGATTAAACAAATTGCTGAGACAAACCCTTTCTTTTAAACTCTTTCAGAAGACTAAAGTATTTTCCTCTGCCTCTTGTTTAGGCTACTTGATTGACACTTTAACATGGGAATATTTTTGATTTACTATCTCTGTCCAGTTAACATTGACCTAATTTCCCCTGTGAGGTGCAATTGTTGAAAAAAACCCCACTCTTCATGTTCTAGACAAACATTTATCAAATTAGCTGCTAGAAATGTCTGCCACTAAATACACTGTGGAACAAATGGCTTTTTCTATAAATTACGAGACTTTAATGGAACTAGTTACTGCCTCCTGCACTACTCATTACCAACATGATTTATATTAAATTCCAAAATATGGGTCAGATGTAGATGTGTTGATACTGATTGCTTAGACACTATCAACTGTCTCAGCAAAATTCCCTTAAGAATTGTATGTTGTCACTGGGTAGCTACCAATCTTACAATTAACAACTACTGAAAGAATAATAAATGTGTCTCTCAAAATGGTTATCACTATTATAGATAGTAATGTAGAATAAAAAATAATTTTTAAAAGCATTATGTGCTTAAGCATCTACATGTTCATTAATAGTTAAGCAACCTTTTTATCAGTGATAATGCAAAAAGCAGTGACATTTTTTAGAGAAAATATATTTGCCAGTGCTTTGAAATCTCTTGTGTGTAACTTTTCTATTGCACCTATTCTCCTCTTAAATTTTTTCCCCATGAATGGCTTTAGAGGAGATGTTTGACTACATTTTTATGCATTCTTACTACTGCAATAAAACAAAATAGAAAAACAAAACAAAGTATGATACCTTTTCTTTTTTAATCAGATGTATTTATTGTAATAAGAATGCTATATTGTGATACTCTGTATGTACCTAAAAGTATTATTTCAGGTGCCAGGAGAAATCAAGAAAACAAGGACTGATGAGTTGGAGCTTTTAAGCTCTTTTCTCCCTTTTACACCTCTCCCTCTGGAAGACATATCTTCTGCTACTTTAGACAGCAGGAAAAAAATGCTGTCTTGCCTGAGGAAAGTGATATGAAAAACACAGAAATGCCTACAGCCATCATTCATTTTCAGTGATCAGGAGACACAGTGGTCTGTGATTAAATGATTATATGAGATCCTTCCTATCCACCACAGGACATTAATTATGTGGTGTATACTGTGTTGCCTTGACAGTTGTCCCCTCAGCTTTGCACCGAGGTAGGAATGTGGGATACTGCCCAGTACATCCACAGACATTCAATTTCCATCCCTGCGGTGGGAACGGAGTAGTACTTGCCTGTGCCACGTGTCTGACAATTTGAAGATGATGAGGAAGGAGGAAGAGGAATGTGGGGAAGGTCTTAACAGAAAATTCAGCCAGCATTTTCCAGCAAGAAATTCCCTTTTGCCAAAATACTGGTCAAACCATTTAACTTCTTCCAACCCCACCTTTTGGGTTTTTTAATGGGATTAAACATACTGTCCCAGGTTCCTACATCTATCACTCTTGATTTGTTTCTTCATGCTCCAGGCTCTGTGTTAGAGACAAACTGTCTCTTTCCCCTCTCTCCGCTTTGATGTCGTCAGGCCAGCACTGAGAACACTAGACTGTGCAGGAGCAGAAGTATAAAGATGACCTGGAGAGAGGAGCCACAGCAGAAACCCCATTTAACCTGTATATCCTGACTAGCCAACCTGTGAGTAACCCACACAGCACTTTAAAAACTAGCTACATATTGGATATTCTCATCTGTCAATTTTTTCCCCTAGTTTGCCACCAAGATTTTGTTTTGTTCTAGTTTGCCAAGATTTTAAAGAGGGTTACAACTTGACCAAATTTTTCTATGTGGAAAGGAGGCACCTTCCTGCCCTACTGTCTCATTAACAAGAGGACAAGAGTGCTCAGTTCTCCTCTTCCTGCTGCAGATCAGCACAGTCATGCTGGTCCTTGGAGGTCAGCAGCACCTGCTCTGGGAGGCTCCTGCAGCTACCCTGTTGTCTTCAGCAGGGCTGCATCATCTGCAGGACCAGGATGCAGGCTGACTGGCACATGGGTAGGGGGCCTGGCTAAAGCAGGGAAGAGCTGGGAGGGCATAGCCTCTGGAAAGGGGCAGCAGGGAGGGGTCAGCAGTGTGGGGGAAGACCCTCAGCTACCAGCTGGGCCATTAGCCCATCTTGGTCTGCAGGCCTACCCATGGGAGAGGAGGCTGAAAGAGAAGCCTGCCGGGGCCAGGATTTGCCATGGTGTGAACATAATGGGATGCAGGCAAAGAACTCACCTGAGCTGGAAGGGGACTGGACGTTCGTGGTGCCTGGGATACAGTGCTGAGTTGTGGCTGTGGTAGAGGTAGGCTGCAGATCTGTGGAGAGAAATGGAGACACAACACTTTGTCTTACTGTGACATGAGAGCATATCCATCATGGCCAGCCCAACACTGAGTCTGAAACACCCTCTTTTTACACACACAAAAGGAGCTGACTGACATTTCTGGCTAGAAAACCAGACAATGCAAAACAAACAGTCCCAAATCACCTCCAGGCAACCCGGCTATGGCAGCAGAAACACCTTCCACAACTTTTAGAGAAAATGGACTTCAGGAAATGAAGCAATTGCAAAGACCACGACTCCAAGGAGCCCAACATGACTTCAGAGAGTGCTGACAGTCATCAGGAGAGGGCAGACAGCAACCCACTGGACTGAAATACATGGGGAGACAAGCCAATCCCACTCCCTCAGGGGACGCTTAGGCTTCATGCAGGTACTTCAACAGCTCCTGGTGGTATCAAGAGCTTTTGCTCCCAACATTATCTCCTGTCCTCACCCTCCTGCCCTCAAGCTGGACACTTTTCTGAGCTGTCAAGTAATGACAGAAAGGGGACAGCTGAAGCCTTTGTGGCTGGTAAGAGCTGTCAGGAAAAATTGTTTACATTCACTGAGCTATTGCACCTTGGAGATTCTCCATTCAGTTCTGTAACAGGAACAGAATGTAACAGCCTTAAAAAAGGCTGTTACAGCTCAAAAAAAAAAAAAGGGGGGGGGAAGCTGTGGAAATCCACCCTTCTCAAAGAATAGCTCTACTTTAGCATCTAAATGAATCAAATACAACATGACCAAAAGCTTCTCCCCAGCCCATGTACAGGCTGACAGAGATTTTATGAACCCACAGATTGCTTGGTGAATGTTTCCAGCCTAGCTGGATTGGCCTAAAAATGTTTAAAAGGAGGGGGAACAGACACCTTGGTGCTGTAAGACCAAGTCTTTTCCTTCTTGCTTTTTTGCCAGCCCATAATAAAGCAGGGGTCATTGCACAAGCTGCTACATCCTGTTTGCTCATATTGAGCAGTTTCATGAAGGCTTGCCATGCAGTTGTGTGAGGAGCTAATTATGACTCTGTCATTCTGTAATTAGCCATGTGGAAGGACTGACCCTCCCCATGAGGAGGGGAGCACTGCAACAGCAGGCAGAGAGAGATCCCTGAGCCAGAGCCACCAAACAGTTGGGCGAACAGATAGCTAAGTCTGTAAGGTCAGAGTAGGGGTGAACTTTATATGGAGGAAATAGCCAAATTAAATGAGTCACAGAATACAAAATACATACATCAGCTGGACTACTAGACAGAGAGTTAATTGGACATTAATTATTATATTACTGTGGGGGAAGGTCCAGAAATAGGTAACCAAGCAGTGAGTTTTAGATAGCTATTGTAGCTGTTGCAACTTCTTTTTTTTTTCTGTTTTAGCAGATACAGAAAAACCAGACCTTATTTGTTTATACACACATTCTGACTGAGGTGTGTATTTGTTTCTACGCTAGGAGAACATCTGTAAACGTGTCAAGAACATTTGATAGGTTACTATATTGAAAAGGAATTGCATTTTAAAATTAGTTCTTAGCTCCTGAAAGCAATTCACAAGTAAATATCCTGTTCTCCGAAGAAGTATCTCATTAACTATTTTAACAGCTTTGCATACGTTTGGAACAAGAGTCCTTGAAACAGCATAATGACTGCAGCCAAGGGTCCTATGAGGTCTGTCAGGACCCTGTCAGCAGCAACTCCAACCACTGCTCTTGTCTACCAATGGACACATCAGAGAGGACTGACAGATCACACTGGCCTCCAAGTCCTCTCAGTTCTCCTGTGGGGAAATCAGCTACCAGAGCCAGAGTCATTTACCCTTAATAGCCGAGAGATAATTAAGTTGGCTCCTGGCTGGTTTTACGTCAGTGAGACTAAGGAATGGACAGAGTTGCCTTTCTACAACTTTCCTAATGATCTCCCCGAAATGGCAAGTGGATCACAAATCACCAATCTAACTAGACTGTCAGCATCAACAACTGGTTTCCAAGTCCTGACACACAAAGACTTTTACTTCCCAGAGCTTATGTAGTTTGGCTCGTGTAGAATCCCTGTGGAGAAGACGAGCACCTTTGCACAACCTTCCAACTGTACAACCATATGGGAGAAGTGCAATGGTTACTAGTTTTTCAAAGTAAAAGGATATACAGACAAAATTGTCCAGTGCAAATAGGGAAAGGCAAAGAAGAAGAAATGTTTGAGAATATGTCTGTGTACAAACCTGTCTTGAGCTTTGATTGTGAAAAAAACACTGAAGTCCTCTATCTTAAAGGTACAAAGAAGATGTAGCTTCTAATCAGAAGGCAAGATGAATTGGTGGCATTTAATTTGTGCATCATTTTTTAAAATTGCATGCTGAAGCAAGATAGAATACTTTTGCCTAAACCCCAAAAGTCACTGCAAAATGCTAGTTATGAAAATGTATCCTATTACAAGAAGTTTGAAGGGAAAAACAAGTACACAAAACAGTTGTGATTCCTCACAGTTTAAGATTATATAAACCAGGACAATATTGATGGCTTTTGCTGAAAAATAACACATGGGGAGCTTAATTCTCCTCTTAGTTGGGTAAAAGAGCAAATGCCAACTGTTTTCAATGGGAACTGGTTCAGATCCTCTCTGGGCATAATGTAAAAGACAATTTTAAAGTTCTTGTACATTTTCACAAACAAACCCAGATTTCCATGGCTTGTCTTACTGTTATGAAAATATTTGATCAGAGACCATATTCAGTGCCTCAGATGTGCTCTTCATATGTATGGAAACAATTGTAATCATCATTCACACTGAGTCAAAGACTTTCAACAACTAAACTATTACCTATTTAAAGAAATTCAAAAACTTAGCACAAATCATCCACAGACCCTTGAGAATTTTGCAGGCAGGGGCTGAGGAAGAAGACGTGAAGGTCCTCAGCACACCACATTCCAGTAACTCCTTGCAGGCTGCAGCCCTGATAGTTATTTTGAAAATTGCTGAGCATGCCAAATGTAGAGGCTGTAGTTGAGCAATTATCATCTAGCCTAAGTCAGCCCCTCTACTTGAACTGGCACTCTCACCTGCCAGAGAGGGAGCCAGAGCAAAACCCCAGGGATTTCTCCATCTTCTCAGACATTTCTTTAAATATAGTCCTGGGAGTCAGTAAAACCTCAGGCTTCCAGAGGAATCACATTTCTCTGACAGAGAGACAATACCCTTTTTATCAGAAGGGCATTCTTCTGCATTTGTACAAAATCAATATGAGGGATAATTTCAAACAGATATTACAATTTGCTTACATTTTTGTGTTACAAAAGCATGCCAATGTAAGAAGAAAGGAATGCTGTCTAAGTAAATGACACCACTTGTTTATGTCAGAGGGACATACAACCTCATGGTGACACATATTTACCATATCATTTTTAGTGCAGGGTATAAATGAATATGCTGATTTCTCATTTAACACTTGGTAAGCCAGATCCTTATCTGCAGTAAATTGAAGTAGCTGGTGACACCATGTGACAAATCTGTGTCAATTCATTTGTGTTACACAATATGGAGTTGAGTGTTTTGAAACTTGAGTAAAAAATGTACTAAATGTACTCCTTTTGTGACCAGTGTAGGAGAGAACACTCTCCTACATGATAAGGTCCTATAAAGTTATGCAAACAGACTGAAGATCTAACCTGGCATTTTTTTACTCAGCTTTGTTGGAGGCCTATGGTTCAGTCTTGCCCTATTGTGTATTAGTCCCTTGAAGGTGGAGGGAGACTAGCATGCAGGGAGCACGTATTTTGCTCAGCAGTAGCTGTTTGCAGGATTGTGCTGCTGCTCATTATGTGATAATAGCCTATGGCTATTGAACCCTGTGGACTATCTTTCTGTACAGCAGGGGGAATATACCCATCAGCACGCATACATGCAGCCACAGTTTGTAAGAAAACTCACCACTACTAGAAGCGTCATTGAGATTTAGCAGCCCACCTCCGAGCCCTCTGTAACTATGGTAACTGTAGGTCCCATTGCCGTTGATGTACAACACCTCCTGCGTGCTGGAAACAGCTGATGTTGAGTAAGTGACCTGGGCTGGCTCCTGTTTGCACTGCTTGTCAGCTGGAGCAGCCTCATCCTGCAAAAAACAAGAAAAGGTTTGGAATTATGGTTACATTTCACCTTGCCTGTGAAGGTATTTTCCATTGTTAAGATTCTACATCTATTGCTTTCACAAAAGTATAATGCATGTTAAACAAGCATGGATGTGTTTCTGATTTACCAGATATGAGGATAAAAGAAACAATGGAGATAAGCAAGCATCCAGGTTTCCTAAAAATCTGAGAATATTCATTTATTTGTGCTCCACAAACGAGCCATACTGATTCTCAAAGGAGAACATGTACCTTCTCACCCCAAAGAGCTCACAGTCTTCTTCAAAACTCAGCTCTTTCCAGAATAATGGGAAACTATAGGAAACAGCCATTTCCTGAGTATTGGAGTGACTCTGACAAGTCAGAGAATCCTATATTTCTTGATAAGACAAACCAAGACAGAATGCACCATCTACTTACTTTGATGTATCAGTCTCAGAAATGACAGAAGGCGTAGAGGAATGGAATAAAACTGCATTCCTATGTTTGAAGAAGTGTGAGTGTCCTTCCACACAAAGGCCATAAAGTAGAGATGCCTCCACAAAAGTGACCTGAATACTGTTGTTATCTGTGCAATAGCAGCATCTGTCTATACACCATGAGTTTTCCTCAATGCTTGCCGTTTGTCTCTTTGATGATTGCATAATATTTAACAGAAATTAGCACAACAGCCCTTCAATTTTCCCTGAAAGGAGATGTTTCAGGTGAAAGTGTATTATTCCCCATTTGTACTCTATCTACTGCTTAGAGTACCTCACGTCTACTCATGATCACAGAATGCTGCGGTAGCAACTTTATTAATGACACAAGTGAAATAAAGAAAAGCATTAAGAGAAGATTTAATGCATTTTAGTAGTTGGAAACCAGGAAAAATATCAGTGTGTGTCTACTCATCCTGCCACAGGGATCTCAGTGACACAAAATCTGATTTCGTCTGTATGTATTTGAACATTTTCTTTGTTTCTTGACTTTTTTTATGGGTTTGATTTTACACTCTCACCTGATGAAAACATATTTCAGTGTTTTCAAATAAAATGGATTTATAGAAGTTCTGTTTTTAAAGGACCTTTACAGAGTAGTTAACGGGAAAAAAAATCTGCTAAAATTACTGCCCCTTTGTGTAAGATTTTTTTCTATTTATGTATATCTCTGCTGCACAACTCTTTTATGGTTCATAAAAATTTCCAACTTATTAAGAATTCTATAAAATATCTGAAACCTTTTTTTACAGTTTTTACTTAGAGATCAAATAGTCCAGGAGTGTCCAGTCTCTGTGTTGAAGTAAAAAGGATTGTGAATCCTGTAAGCATTAAGAGCAGTTGTTGGTTCCACTTCTCAAAAAGACAACTTTTCTTAGATAAAGACATCCCCGTCTTGCAGGTATTTTTTGGTGAAAGAGACTTTCACCTGAAGCACAGCTGAGATAACTCAGGAAAAGAGATATACACTATTAAAATAAATTTTAATATTTAATACAGAACACTGAACCATTAGAAAATTAATTCCATAAACAATAAGAATGGGGTCTCTTGGGCAGTATTATGAGCTAAGGCAAAACTTTATGTTTTTAAGAGAGTTGGTCGAAATTAGTTCCTAAGCATTTTCTTAAGTAATAATAATCTTAAATAAACGGCCAGAATTGTAATGCATTTTTGCCAGGAATTCAACTTTAATATAATTTATCTTTTATCTCCAAAGGTCATTGATGTCTCTTATGAGAGAAAATATATTATTTTCTCAGAGAATATTCATAAGCTACACAGTAAACTTTTATCTTGGCAACATAAGCTTAATTCATCGTCCAAAATTTTAACACTCTCAAGACTCAGATGTTCTGCCTCCTTATGTCTAAATGATACTTCCTGCCATAGACTCACTCAGAGCTTCATTTTTTTCATAGAGCTCAACTGCAGAACTTCTGCAAAACTATCAAGGACCAAACTGTGTTCAAGGGGTACAGTGCAAACGGGACTAACTCTTATAGCTGAGCAGAGATTTTAGGATTGGTCTCCTTATCCTCGCTGTCTGGAACCCACAGATTTGCTGGCCCTGGATTAAGTGTCCTGCAGAGCCCCTCTAGTCAGGGCACTGAAGCCCTGGCTGGAAGTCTCTTGCAGAGCAGATGCACTGAGCTGCTGGCAGAGCGCAGAAGGCAGAGCCTGGCTGGAGGATGCAGCAGGGGAGCTTGGTGCTCCATGGCGCACACCAGCCCACGTGTTTCGGAGCACACGGCCAAGAAGTGGGAGACCAGAGTTCTGGCGACCTGTCGCTGTACGTGGCGAAGAGGCGGAAAAATTGAGCTGCAGGGTCTCTGCTGGCTGTGGTGAGGAGGGGACCTGAACTCAGAGCTACCATCTCCTAGCAACCAGGCTGCAAGCAAAACTGCAGTGGGAGTCGTCGCTGAAGCTGTGCCACTGCGCGGGAAGGAATGCACAATTCCAGGGCTACAGAGATAGCGCAGGAAAGGGAGCAGGACTCAGGGCCCTCCCAAAAACGCTGCCCTGGGAGGCTCCCTTCCAGATGCTCCCTAACCCAAAATCCACAGGCAGCTTTGAGGTCAGAAATCCAAGGTAGGAGTTGTGCTACTGAAGAGGGAATATTTGTACAGAACTAATCATAGCCCTACAAAACACTGTGATGTGCCAAGGGATGGGGCTTCAGGCGGAGTCTGGGCACTCCAGTGGGGAAGGCGTTCTCAGGGAGGCTAAAGGAGTTGAGGATGATGCTGAGACCAGGACTCCTGGTTCTGCATATGAACTCTAATCTCTTGCCCACTATGCAAAA
Source organism: Lonchura striata (assembly GCF_050655825.1). Taxonomy (NCBI): domain Eukaryota; kingdom Metazoa; phylum Chordata; class Aves; order Passeriformes; family Estrildidae; genus Lonchura; species Lonchura striata. The sequence goes on from NC_140704.1 coordinate 114,482,996, forward strand.
GGAGGCTTCCTCTAAATATTAGCCATCTCTTTAAAGAGCACACTGATCACCTGTCCCTAAATGATTAATAAGTTGCCATACATTTCAGACATTAAATCTGATCTTTAATTGTTTATCTTAGTCTTCTTGATAACTAGATGCAGAAATAGGGCAGGATTTTTGTCAAGCTTTTTCTGAGCAGGCTCAGACATCAGCCATACTTATAGGATTATGAACCATGAATTTGGTCCCAGGGGGTTAGATGTTGCCTCTCATACATTCCCCTGGGATTTAAGCATATTTTTCAAAATGTTTTGTAGTTCAAAAGGCGAAGTTATGCCATTTTTTCCTTGCAGCCATACCGAAGACAGCGAAGAAGATAAGATAAAGAAGACACTTTCTCTTTTTTGGGGGGAAGGAGAATATGAATATCATATTTACTTTTGTACACCTGAGATTCATTCTCTTCATTCTTTTTACCCAAAATTCCTTTGATTTTAAAGTAATATAGAAATTAAATGTACTGCTGTTCCACTGCGAACTGAGATATTTGAAATATTCTGTTAGTTATTCAGCACCTCCTGTTTCTCCCTATATAATGCTTACACTGAAAAGGCTTATTTATTTAAAATTTTATTTTAAAAATACTTTAATTTCAAGACACTCATTAGCAATTAACTAACCATTTAGTGACATGTTTGATCTAATTGTCTGGAACATACACTGTTGTCATCATAACAATATACTAAACTTTTGAAGTATTAACCAACCATTTTTAAACTATTTATAATTTAATAAGAAGTATGACCAAGGTGCAGATATAACATTTGTTCTTGTAGAATTTGACTCATACTATATTAATTTAGTATATGCCAAAGGAAGTAAATCATCCCTCTAACAATATTTCTCTTCTGAATTTATTTTGGAGGAGAAGCCACTTAAATCTTGAGCACATTACCTGCAAAATGATTGAAATCAAAATATGGAAAAATACTTTGTAGGTACAAAAGCATGCTAAAATAAAAACTTATCTGTTGGCTTGAAAAGAGGAAGCATGAGGTCTTTACTGTGATCCTCAGTTGATATATACCAGAGGTATTTATGTCTCAGCCTTATGTCAAGGTCTGTACTGGGGGAACACTTTTATTTTTCCACAAAAGAGCAGATATAAAAAAATGTTTGATTTGACTTTTAATCAGGGAAGCAATTTAGTAACACTCTAAGGACAGTACATCCTAAGAAAATTTGCCATGCAGTGTTGCTGTCAGTCGCACAACGTGTATATTGAAGAAACCCGTCCTTGCTCTGACTGATGCTCTCAGCAGCAACATGATGTTGGTGCAGATTGTCAGGACTGTGGTACAAATAGCAAGGCTCACTGGCACTTCCCAGCCTCTTGTTCCCCTGTCAGCAGAGGCACAGCACACACAACTCTTCTAAAACAGTCTTTGGAGAAGCATCTTTAGCAGTGTCACTGATCCCTTCTGTTCCCCATCTCCTTTACCGCCTCCAAAATAACACAAAAAAAAGCAATAGATTGTGGAAATAGAGAGCCCTGGCAAATCTGTCCTACATTGAGTTTTGATCCCTTTTATACACAAGTGTCAGAAATTCAGCATACTCCAATTAAGAGAGAGCAGTACTATTGCCTTGGCTTCCCTGTTAGCAGGAAGTTAGGAAGTGTGTGTACAGATCAACTCACATGGCCAGTGCTAACTCACCATAGAGCTAACAGAACTTCTGCAAAAAGAATAAAAATAATAATATTCCAAAAATGCAAAGCTGGTGACACACATAGAGCTACTGCTTTCAATAATGCAGTACTTCCCAGACTGACAAATCAACGACTCTGAGAATAACAGCTTTTAACTGCTCCTATGTCAGTGTGACTTTTCCCCCATGAATTAGAAAAGAGACAGAAAGACAAACACATTTTTGATTCATATTTCTTGATACTACCTTTTTTAATAAGTTAAACAGAAAAATGTGGATTGCTTGTTGTTCTTGTTAACAAACACTTATTTTAGAATACCACTTTTAGGTAAGGAAAACTCTAATGCAGATAAGTCTTCAAACAAAGGAGCAAGCCTATTTGCATATGGCCTTCCACTTTTTCAGCATAAGGAAAAAAATTCATTCACTTGTAGAAACAAAGCAGGCTTTAAATTTTTTTTTTTTTTTTTTTTTTTTAGATCTCAGTAGCTTGTAATATGGCTTTAGAAGAAAGGAGATAATGTTTCATATATTTTTCCCATTTGAATTCCATTAATTTAATTCTACAATCAAAAGTAAAATAAATAGAAACATATGATAAAACCACATAACACTTTTCAAAGCATACCCAATTAATCCTTACAATACTATGATAGACAGGAATTTTATCAGTGCTTTTCAGATGGTGAGATTCTGCAACAAAGGCAACTTAAGCTAGAGTTACCTAATATGCAAAGTTCTTGAGTTCTGCAACTGTAACAACATAATGAGCTTCTCTTTGTGTAAATTAATTTTTAAAAACGCTTAAGTTTTTAACTGGGAACAAACTCATATATCAAGAGACACCTTGCAATATCCACAGAGGATTGTGAGGCTGGGAGTTCTCTGCCCATTTCAGCTTCTGCACAGAGAAGTGGCTGCCAGGGTAAGCAGCCATCACCACCTGCATGGAGTGGAGCAAGGTATTTAAAGGAGAATAAGACACATGAAACCTGGCTCCCACTGAAGGGCCCAGAATCTGGCCCCCTTCTTAGACACCAATTTCTGTTGGCAGGACCAGATTGTGTACACCTTGTGCTCTGTCTGCAAAATCCCTGAGACTTCACCCCATTCTCTTTGCTTCTCTAGTCTTGCCTCCTACCCTTCATCTCAGTTTCAATCTTCTTGCCTAGCAAATCCTAATCTCTCCTTTCCAAACAAGTCTCTTGATGCCAGATACCTGAGCAGCTTCAACAACTCAAGGCTTTTTGTTTCCTTGTTTGTATTTAATCAGTGTTACACTCACTGATGGTTCCATTTGAGATTTTCTCTCTATGCTCAGACTCCTATCAGTATCCTAACCCCAAAAATCTTGTCCCACAGGGAGAAAAAGCCAGGTTCCATAATTAGCCAGAGCAGCTCCTGGTTTCAACTCACATTATTTCTCATTAGTAGTATCTGATCCTCTTTCACCACTAGTTCTTTAATCCACCTGTCCAGTTTCCATGACATTGCCAGTCTCAGCTTGCTCAACTTCCTCATCCAACCCCATTTCATAATGTCACTTTCCCTTAGTTCCTTGCTTTCACTGCTCCTGTCAACCCTCATTAGGCTCCAGCCCCAACACTTTTCCCCTGCTCTCTACACCGAGATCAGAATTTAGCAAATAAAATACTTTGATTGTGTAAACATGTGTATGCAGTGTTACATCCTTGGTACAAATGACATCATGTTGTCAAGAGCACACACAAAGCCTTTGTTTGGTTTTTTTTTAAGGAACAGTAAATATACTTAATGATCAAACAACCCTTACAGGATAAAATTTTTCTCATTCTTGAAAATGGCTGTAATTATCTCTGAAAGAGTTCAACAGATGGAAGACATAGAGAACAGTAAATGTAATCCCTGTGGGCTGAAGGTCATGAAATTATCATTGCACTGCACACCTAGTATTGTAATGGGAAATGTGAGGCAATCTTAATAAGTGATGATTCTACCAAATGCTTGGATGGCACACATTGTTCTGACAGAATATTGGATCTTTTATTAGCTTTAATTACATTAAAGTAACTCTCTAGTATTTAACCCAACTTTTAATTTTATAGCAAATATCCTGGAAGCTTGGACAGCTGAACATTACATTGGCATTTCACAGTAGGCTGAATTTTCCCTTAATTTTGCAGTAAGGTTATTGACTCAGTGTGCTCAGCAATAGTAGAAATGGTATTTCTGCAAATGATGGATGTGAGTTTTCACTTCAGTTTTGTTTTCCATTCCACATTATTTCGCCCCTCTCCAGTTGCTAAGGTTTGTGTTCAGATTATTACTAAATAAACTACACTAAATAAAGCCTGTTTGAGACTATTGAGACTTGAAAAAAAAAAAAAGGAAGAAAATATATCTACATAATTTATAGTTTCATAGACCTACATAATTTCCTAAGTTTGAAATCCAAGTGAAGCTACACAGTAGTCCTTTGCATTGGCTGACTTTCACATTTAAAGTACTGAATAGAAAAAAGTCCTGTAAAAGGACTTCTTTCATATTGGAGGATGTGCTCTTACAGCTGTAAGCTCAGCATGCTGGCAGTGTAAGGCAAGACCAGTAGAACTTCTGTGCCTGAAAGCTTATCTAAGAAAAGATACTACCTTCCCCAGAAATCCTTATTTCTTTTACAGTGGAAAGAAAAAAAGCCAAATTTTCAGTTAAGTCAGCAGAGTTTCAGTATTCACAGTAAGAAAAGCAAAGAATTTGCTACAGCCTCTGGATTTGCACATAGAAATGTTAACCCTTGTGACCTGTTTGCCATGTGGCATCATGCCTTCTTACCTCCAAACTATTTTGAATAAAGTTCTACAAAATTTCCAGTCCTTATGTCTAGGGATTATTAATAAAAAATTACCATCTACTTGAAATTTCAACTTGCTGTACCAGACCCATAGTTGAAACCTGAAAAATGAGTGCTTGAATCTTACAATCTCTTTAGGAAAATGCTTAAAATATAACACAACAATATTTTATTTAAGGGGGAGAGTTCTCCTCTGATAACCTTTCAAGACTTATACATATATTTGTCACATAATATCTCTCCATGGGTATTTCTCCACTTTCCAGGCTATTCCAGTATTCCTTAAAATGATGCATCTATTTACAGTCCCCTAACCTAGTGTCCAAAACCATCAGTACAGATATAACAAACTAATTCCATCTTTAGATAGATTCCTTCCCTGTTTAGTTGTCCTCTAAAACAGCATTGCAGGAAAAGGCACTAGCTTTATGGATGAGGTCTACTTACAGCCAGCAGAAAGACCCCTGAGATTTTATCCAGAAGTACTTAATGCAAATTTGAGTAAGCTGGCTCAAATAAAACATGAAGTAAAGTTCAAATAATATCACAGAAGACATGCCAGATATTCCTTAGACTGGGAAATGTTTTGGTAATTCAAAAGTGGACTTAGCAGTGAAATCAGCTGAGACATAATTGCTGTTCTTGGGTTTGCACACTATTTCTTCTCTTGTAAGGAGCAGCTGGGGGATTGTTAAATTGTTTTCCACTCTCTGTTATCAGAATAAGACTGTTTTTCTCTGCCACTCTCTCTGCATTATTTTCTTCACTTTTATTTACTTAAATCAAGTATGTATAAAAAATGAGAAAGCCCATTCTTTTGTGACATAATACTCAATTTGTAGCTCAGTTGGAGCTGGGTATTCCAGCCAAGCTGAACACTCATGCTTTAGCTGTGAGTCTATCATCTCATCATTACATGGAGAGCACATCAGTCTCAGAGTAGAATTTTCTGGCCCGAAAACCTGAGATTACATGAAAAAGTGCTCCTAGCCTGCAAAGGCAACCATAATGAACATGTCACTGCCAGAAGTCCAGGTAACTAAAGATAATTGTGCTTTGAAGTCCAGTATATTTTTTTTTCCATACTTCTGATAAAAAACTATAAATAGAATTTTTAGATGGTGGTGAAATATTGATACAGTCTAATTGAGTTAAACTGAGTGTAATAGAGAGTCCAGTTAGGCATCTAAACTGCCTGAAATACCAACAGTGAAGTGGAAACTTGAAGAGTGCCTATCAAAATGCTAAATTAGCTGCCAGCACTTCAAAGATCTCCAAACTGTCCTCCTGACACAGGATACAGAGCCAAGAAAACAAAGCCATGCTTCAGTTTCAGATTAGAATGGCATAGGTTCCTTTTGCTTTCAGATTATTAACACTGAAATGAACTGTCACCATCAGCGTTGTCACCAGGTATCAAAAGTGACATCAGCCAGTGCTCAACAAGAAATGAAAGCACGAGACTGACATGGAAAAAGAAGATCAAAATAAAAAGGTGCTATTGTGTAGAAGAGAGATAAATAAACCCCAGACTTCTGCATTTTTGATAGAATGACACATCATCTATAAACTGGAATGGGTATGTTAACCTTAAATAAAAGGTTGATGTTTTCACATTGCAGCATTTGAGTCTTGTTTTTTCACCACTGCCACATCACCTGCAGTACAGAAAATATCCTTTGGGAAGAGGTATTGTGTGGTTGTTGCAAGGAGCTGCTGGAGAACCACTTTTGTTGGAGGAGTACTTAAGCAGATGGCTCACTGTTCATATTCTGTCAGCTTTTTAGTTCATTACACACTGTGGTAGCAGAAGTGCAACAGGAGATTTCAGACGTCACCAGTGCTGCTGGTTGAGCATGGACACATGGATGAGCTACTTCTACAGTTTAGTTTAAGTGGGATTCTCAGTCCCTGGGGAAAGATAAACTGTGTTCTACTAAAGCACTGTGTTTCTCTGCCCAAATGGAAAGGGATAGCATTTATCTTTTCCTGTGGCCCTTAAGATAAACTTATTGTTCTTTAGTGAGGTTCTAGATAGTAGATTTTTGAATGTACTCTTCTTGGTGTGGCCTTTTTTCCCCATCAGGAATAAAGGAATATTAAAAAGCTTAATAACTCAATGGAGCAATCTCATTTTAGGTAGACTAATGGTAGAAGGTGTCCTTGCAAGTTAATTTTCTCCATAGCTCCTGCTGTTCTTGTCTTAGGTTGCACCACCATTCATAAACTATTTCATAAGTTATACTGGTCATTATTTTTCATTATGGCTCTTTGGTCATTATGGCTCCTTATTTTTCTAGAGAAATTTAAATGTATGAAATAATTTAGATAGCTAGGTATTCCAGCACTACCAATTGAAAGTTGTCTCCGTATACAAGACAGATGCACAGTGCAAGAGTGCACAGTGCATCACAGTGTGTGCACAGCAGTGACTTCCTCAGTGCAAATTTAAATCACATGTCCAACAATGGCTGGCACCAGGTTAGAAGCAGCTTCAGACATGTAAAAGGCAGGACTGGTCCTGGTTGAATATGGGAATTGTAAAAATACCTTTGAATTTTGGCAAAACTCCTGCGGGTGATAGTGTTTTTCACAAAATACACATGACATTTCCTGTGGAGAAAGCAGTACAAATCCAGACAAAGGTGTCATGTGAAGAGCAGAAGAGTTTTCAGCCACCATTTCTGCCTTGCAGAGAAGGACAACAGGAAAGAGGGCAGGTGGAACATTTTTCTTCCCTTTTGTACCAGCAAAGTGAAGAGAATTGTTAGGGCCCAGGCCTCATACAGAAATTCTTCCTCTCGGGATAGGCAGAAAACAAAGGCAGATTTTTTTCTCTGAGCTAAAGAACAGTACAGCATGATCCTTGCCTTGGACCTTATGACAAGTTATTGATTGAGGCTTTGTTTTTAAGTAGTCAACCTTGAGAATCCTCATCGCCTCTATTTACACCTCCCTACCCACTCCCAACCCCCATTTTCCTTTAAAGGAAAGGAAGATTCACATGGAAGACTACAATTCCATCAGCCTCTGATGGGAGAATATGAAAGGACCTTTTCCTTCCCTCTGTCACCTCTACAGAGCTCTCAGCCTAACTCAGGACATAGGACCATGGACACAGGTTTACTAAACCTGCTCTTCCTAAGAGACTTCATTTGGTACATGCCTGATCCCAAAAGTGAAGCACTGCATAATGAACTCCAGGGCCTAAGATGCCCCTGCTGGAATTAGAGTAGCTAATAATCTGAAGAAAATAAAGGCAAAATTTCAGGGGAAATGAAGTAGAGGTTATGTCATGTTTATTCTCATCTTGCTACATAAACCTTCTCAAAGCCAATTTTTTGCAGAAGCCAGCACCTTGCAGAAGATCGCTGCTTCTTTATTGACAGAATGGAGGAGTCTGAATATCTGACTTTTTTTTCCAAAAGAGAAACAACATAAACTGCAAGAAAACAATGTCCTCTTTTGCCATCCTAGGAGTGGTTTTGCCTGCAGGTAATGGTGCTAAATGAATCAATGTATTACTGAAACTCATGCGTGATGACAAAGGCATAGTAGTACTTACTGCTGAACCAGAAATATGCAAAGCAAGAGAAATTCCTCCTTTGCAGTGTAATCCTCTCATTCAGAACAAGCCTTCCTACGCCGCAGGCATTCCACTTTTATGATCACAATCAAGCATTTTTCTCAGTACTTTTCATGCCTATGTGTACTGTCCTAAAGAAATTATCTCAGTAAGGTAATCCTGCAGGAGTGTCTCTCCCCCCTTGCCAAAACACCGTTTTCCAGTGACTGTGATGGGCAACATTTTCAGCTGGGATAGATCAGCATTACTCCATTCAGTGCAGAAGGACTGTGGCACCAGAGGACCATCAGAGAAAATCTTTAAACATGAATCAAATGTTTAGGAAGCACACAAGGAAAAGTGTGTGGGAGTACTGGAGCAATGCTTGTGCCAGCTTTGCAGATTTATTACTACAATATCATCATGGTCAATAGAATTAAACCTCCCACTGTAAGTCTCTTTGTCTACTGCACTACAACTGGTATCACTCCCACCACTGCCAGCCTATTTTGTTGACACAAAACAGTTTTTCATATTCCTGCCAGATCTGGGATATTGAAATGCAACCACTGAAAAAGGCTCTATGGAAAACTACAGGGTACGATTTGGATTTTGAGTGATTCTTCCTATTTCTCTTCTGCTCCAGATTTCCTTTTATTATTACACATCTTGGAGTGTGTGTCAGGAGGAATGGACCAAAGCACTTTATGATAGATTCCAAATTAAATTCTTCTTCATTTAGAAACAGATGACAGCCTAGACATGAAGCATTTGAGGTCAATGCTGAATTAACTTCCTCATTTTCAACTAATTAAAAATGTCTGTGTGTTCCACACTGACAAGGAAGAAAAGCAAGCCCGCTGGAGATTCCATCATTTTGCTTCTACAGGTAGATGATAGTTTAAGTTATAGATCTTCTAAAAAAAAAACAACAAAAAAAACAAAACCAAAACAACAAGCCCCAGTTTTCTTGTCTGTCAGAGAGTGAGCACTTGCTTTTTTGCATTCACTCAATGATTGGCTCTTCTTTTCAAAGGTAGGTTCAGATGTTTAAAGATATTTTACTCTCTGTTTGATAAATATGAATGCTAATTATTTTATTTCAAATCTGCATCAAAATCTGAACAGCATGTTTGTGGAAAACAGAATTCTTTCTATGAGTTCAATGCAGGGTGTCTATTAATGAACACTGTCTCAGATAAAACTTAAATTTACAGTTTAAAAAAAAAGCTTTTAAAAATAAATTGTATAAAAAAACCCCAAACAAACCTGACCTCTGCAGCCTGTTTTCAACTATTTAGTAGAGAGAGAATATTTTGCTACTAAAGAAGAATTGCTCTAATTTTTTTATAGAACTTTATAATCCTTTAACTTCAGTACTGTGAGGCTTCTGTATTTTAAAAGATTAATTAAATAAGAAGTGATGTTTGGGGCATGGCCTTTTGACTCCATAATCATCAAACCAAAGTAGCATATGCCATTGGAAGAAACAAAGAAATGAACTTTGACTGGCCTCTGGAGGATGCACTTTCTGATTTGCTTTATTAATGGAGACAGTAAAACTGAAGCTTAATACGAAATACCATGAGTAATAAGCATGAAATATGTGTACTGCAGTGCAAATCTGTTCCCCAAATATTCTCATTTCTGGGGAGAATTCTTTTGGCACAATGCCTGGGCTGCTGGCCACAGGCTGCTTGGCTGCTGTGTCCTGTGCCTAGCCTCTTTAGCAGCTGGTGCTGCTTTCAGGCACTGCATTCAGCTCCTACTCCCACAGCTTATTATAGGTTTAATTTTTTTCTTAGAAAAATATGTTTCTAAATTTGGTTTAGGACATCAAACCAGTTGTTGAATCACAAACATGTTCCTGCTACCAAACATAAGCAGTCTGTGCATTCACTTGTACATGTCTTTTCTGTGGGCAGAACTGCATTTTTTAATTGAGGAATATTTCTGAATCCATTGTGCAATTGATGTTTGGAACTTAGGAGTAATTTATGTTTCTCTAAAATCTTCTAAATCTTACTAATTCAATAACCAAAACCAGAACTTGCCTTTCTTGAAAAATAAGGTTTTGCTCATGCACAGTGGCTTTGTGTTGATGTCATTAAACTGGCCCAAAATCTGCATGATAATGGGGATTTACTCACCAGAAACATTATTCCCTGCCTGTACTGTGGGCAGGAGGGTGTGTGCAATGAAGTCATTAGCTAAACACAGGAAAAGAAATAAATACTTTTATCTATGATAGAAACATCTGACAGGCAAGAAAATACTTCACATTTAATATCTTGCTATATGAAAGGAAGGATAAGTAAAAAGGTTCTCTATTTCTGGCTTTTAAGGCTGGAGCAGAAAGAACAGAAGTCCAGACTCTAAATCCTCCATTTTCAGACCTGAATAGAGAACTCTTATATCTACATGTCCACTGGCCTTTTCTTTTCTGCCTCCTTGACATAAAATGAATGTTAAAGACACCTGGAAGAAAACTGTTCCCAACCCTGTTCATATTCATTCCACTGATGGTAGGAAGTGGGATAAGATTGCTCAAAAGTTCCTGTCCAAGAAACAGCACAATATTCCATTTTTGAGCCTTCAGCTTTATCAACCTCCAGAACAGAAAACTTACATTGACATAAATTTTACTTCACATTCAAGATCTTATGGCAGCTCAGGGTGCCTTAAAGTACACTCTGAAATCAGCAGCTTGAAATTCACACATGCTCAGCACAAAGAGCCTGGAAAAATACAGCATTTTCTAATTTAATGATCTCTGTGTTGAAGTGAAAAATTAGCTGTTCACCTTAGGGCCTCACTGAAAATCCAAGGCATGAAATTATTTGCAATTGCATGCCTTGCACATTATTCCTTTCCATTGCATGTAGCAAATTTAATGTAGGTTGGTCTGGAGTGTGGAGAGAGGGGGGCTGCCCTGTGATACTTGGCATCCTCTCCAGCTGCATCTGCTGATGACAGAGCCCTATGCAGCACTGCTGAAACGAGGAATTTTGTCACTGACTTGAAAGGCAGCAGGATTTAAAATTACAATGCATTCCACTTATATTCTTCCCCTTGACAATATGGCCAGTGCATTCTGGGTAGGAAGCTAAGCGTCCCCATATTTGTACATAATTTGATCTCCTGACAATGATCCACATGCAGCTAAACGGTGCCAGCATAACATTTTTTGCCTCAGTGGTTAAGGCATATCATTTGGAACCACAAAAACAAACCAAAGACCAACCTAGAAGAAAAATTATCACTAGGTGGGAAAATGATGGAACAAGGCCTGAAATCCAAACTGGAGTGTGAGTATCCAAGACATTACAGTCATCTTAGGGAACATTTTGAGTGTAGATAAAAAAGGATGAAGTACTGAAGTACAGAAGTCATTCTCATCCCTATTAAATACCAAATCACAAAGAGATGTCTGAACAAAAAAAGATATTATTAATAAAGCTTCTGTAGTGTAAGAAGCATTGAGCTCTTTGCAAGTTAAGTGACATTTGCCTCTTGTGGATTTTGGGATTCCAATTTCTATTTATTTGCTTTATGTTAAGTGAACCATCTGCTTCCTTTTGCTCTTTTCTAAGACTCCAGAAACCTCCCATTCTGAAGCAAAAATCACTTTGAGCTGGAATATTTTAGGTCTTATGTAAATGTACAGCCGAGGTAGGACATGGCTCTATCCCTCTGCACAGCTGCCACTTGGATGGAGTGCCTTTTTTTCTTCCATCCTCTAGAGCAAATTAGGCTCTGTGAAACCCAAAAGGAAGGGAACTCCTGATGCTTTCTTCTACACCTCTTACAAGGATGTAGAGTTGATGTGTTGTTCCTGCATACTGAATAGCTGTGAAAAGGACTCCATCTCCCTGACACAAAACCATTTTTATGTGCTCCCTCTGCATTTGCAGCTTTCTGCCACAGCAGCAGTGCCTCAGCAAGGCATCCTCCAACATCAGCTGGGAGATATTTTTGCATAACTCCCTTTTCTGTAACCAGTGTTGTCCAAGTCTGCCCCATACAATATGTTTCCCTATATTGCCACTGTACAATAGAAATAACAGAATATAGAGAACATTTTAAAACCATGCAATTATTTTCTTTCCTCCTAGGAGCTCTACTGATCATGAAAGAGAACAACACACAATCAAGGATGCAAATGTATATATTTCTTCCTTCTTTCCTGATCTCTGAAGGGTAATACATGAAAAAACTCCTCAGTGTCAAGATTTAGAAGATGGGCATTAATTGCAAAATTCTCTCTGTCCTCCAAATATGAAGGTTTAAAACTCTCTTACCCATCACTGCTGAAAGCCAGATACAGTGATCTTGCAATAGAGGTCCATGGCCTCACTGCAATTTAGATTTTTAATTTGTTTCTTCTAAAACAGTTTCACAATTACTTGTAATTTGTCCACCAGTAATTTCCTTCCTTCTTAATCAAAGCACAAACTGTTCCTGGTCTGTAGTAGCAAGACATTATTTTTGTTAATAAAACAGTGCTTTAAGAGTCTTTCTTTACGTCAACCCCCCTATTACATGCAGAAAAAAAGCACCAGGAATTGTATGGAGGCAGATCAGTAACATCACCTCACAAACCTCTATTTTTAAAAAATGTAGGAATTAGATATAAATTGAAGGACACACCGCAGCAGTAATTTCCTAGTGGCAGTACCTGTGCACTTTTATTAATATTCAGATGTATTGCGTTAGCACAGAACCTGTATCCAGTTCTGCAAGCAGCACTTGTACCAATCTGCTCTATTCAGGTTGCTGCTATGACAACTATCCGGAGTCAAATGTTAGGTCAGCTCCCAGCATGTGTGTCCTAGGCCATAATTCATTTCTCAGAAACCTAATAGACACCTATTCCTACTCCTCTAACAGATAAAAACAATATAGTTAAAATTACAAAATGGTACAATATCTTTAACAGCCTATTCACCAAAAACTTTAGATTTTCCTTGCTTTTATCCCCCAAAACAAAAAAGGCTGATAAGGATGTGTTGGAAGTGCCTCTTTGCAAACTTACCACAAATTCACAGAATAAGCTGAGTTGCAAGGAACCCATCAGGATCATTGAGTTCAAATCCTGTCCCTGCACAGTCTCTAAGAGTCCAAGAGTCACACCATGTACCTGAGAGCATTGTCCAAACACTTCTTGAACTCCGTCAGGCCTTGTGCTGTGACCACTTCCCTGGGGAGCCTGTTCCAGTGCTCAACCACCCTCTGGGTGAAGAACTTTTTTCTAATATCCAACCTAAACATCCCCTGACACAACTCCAGGCCATTCCCTCAAGTCCTGTCACTGGTCACCACAGAGAAGAGATCAGTCTCTGCCCCTCCTCTTGCTCTTGTAAGGAACTTGTAACTGCAGTGAGGTCTCCCCTCAGTCCCCTCTTCCAGGCTGAACAAGACCAAGTGACCTCAGCTGCTCCTCATACAGTTTGGAATAATTAATTTTTTTTATTCCTTGGGAGTTAGTTGTTATCTTTTCCTACACAACAATGATTACTGATATTTTAATTACAAGTCACAGCATAGAAAAAAATTACAGCTGTCATCTTGATGAGAGATTTCTTTAAAAAGGCATTCAGTATTTATCACAAAGAACTTCATAGCATCATAGTGCATAATATTATGTGAACACAGACTCGCCCTTGTCAGCTTGAAAACCTCAAATAAACAAAGACTTTTTTTTTAACTGAGGTTTGAACATCAAGTGAGTTGTATTGTGATGTCTGCACAGTGAATGTATGACTACATCTTTATCAGACTATAAAGTTGTCTGACTACTGCTATTTTCCTTTACTCTCTGAAATGAAAGTTTACCTTTAAAACTCATATTTTTTTTAAAAATGAAGTGCAGAATAACTTTTTCTTATCATGTATATTCTATAAAATATTTACAGATATGCATTCTGTGAAGAGCCTACTAATTTAAAGAGCACCAGCTCTGACTGCGAAATACCTTTTTAGCATGGGAAATATGTAAGATAAGAATAACTTTCATTTTCCTCTGAGCTTAAGTTTTTTTTGGGCTCAACTTGCCATTTGCTGTGTGTCTACAATAGAATCACACATTGCATGTCCAATTACTTGGGGCATAAGGATGAAAGAAGTGTATGTGGCTCCCTCCTTTGGCTGATCCAAAAACTGTACATGCTATTGGAGCTTTTCCATGACATTAGTCACTGGAGTCAAATGGCTAAAATGACATGGATTGAATCCAGGAGAGCATCCAGGCTTTGCAATTATATATGACCACTATTCTATCTGCAAATATAACAATATATTCTCAAAGGTCCAGATTCCTAACTGGTACAAATCAACATGTTGTGAATGAAGCAACATCAATTTTCTAAATGATCTGGCTAACTATACATGACATGTCCATGAAAAGGTTCGTATACTTCTACAGTCATATTACTCTGTGATTCAGTTATTTTCTTGCTTTCCTGTATTCATCCTCCCTCCTCATTCCCAAGTGCTGACATTTTGTCTTGATTGCCAAAAATTACTTATTTCAAATAGAAAAATGCTAATTCATAAATTTTGCACCATGACAGCACACAAAAAGTATTACTTAAAAAAAAAAAAAACAACTTAACAAAATGCAACTGTTACAAAAAACAACTTGTGTCCAAATGAAGGGGAAGGCACTTTTTCCTACTATCATTCCTATGTGCTTTTCCACAGATAGATTCCACCAGTTCATCTTTTTTAAGGAAAATAGAGAGGCAGGTCATTTAGCATACTGATGTATACAAATTACTATTTTCTATTACATCTTCCTTTACGGACTTTTCTTTGGGGTTTTTTGGGTGTTTTGTGGGGTTTTTTGTTGTTTTTTGGTGGTTTTTTTTTCAGCCAGAGCAGTAGCACCACTAATCCACCTCCACTTCCTCCAGAGTCCTATAGCACTGCTCCACATTGTTTCATGCTGAGGTTTTCCAAAAGTACAGCACACACATATCTATTTGGAAGAAGCAGAGACTGACAATGGCTCAGCTCTTAGAACAAAACTTCAGATTTTGTGATCAACAACAAATTGAGCCACATGGGCAAGGTCTCTGGAGTTCATAAAGCAGGCATCCTGCCCCTCTGCTCACTGCCCAGGACATAATGACAGGATGGCTTTCCCAGATTTTTATATTTATTTAACATTCCTCTTTTGCCCAACCAAGATGCAATTTGGTTTGCAAAGTGAAGTGCATGGCAAAAGAGGAATGGTTATTTGTTCACCATATGCAATGAATACAAGTTAGTAGGGCTGTATTTTAGCTCTACTTATTTTGTTTCATGACTCCCTTGTTCGTTGTAGTTCAGAATCTCCACTTAAAGCAACTGCTTCATACCAAAATACTGCTAGGGATGTAATAAGGATCTTGAAGGATTATTCCAGGAGAACATCCAAAGTAGCACAGAAAATCTTAAGGATTCAGATAATGCCTCTTCTATCTCTAACTGAAGCAAATCATGTAAGGCTGATTCAATTATTGTTTCTACATTTTTCATCAACTGTGATCAAAAGAGCCTTTAAAATTCAAGAGTTACTTTTTTTCAGTATCCAGACTCAACAGAGGTGATTTGTAGAGAGACACAAAAGCTCTTGATGCCTCTGTACCATTTTCCTGATCTGGACTGTGAAAGATCAACCAAATTTAGCCCAGTGTCACATGCATTTCACTGTTCAGGAGTACTACCAGTAAACCTAGACAATTTCAACATATAAATCTATAAAAACTGTTTGACAGAATAAATTATTTTTGGTACTGGGCAAAATTTAAAGGTGGAAGTGACAGGATTCTTCTTTGGGTAATAGGTTTCAAATATGTAACTTTGCAACACTAAAGCTGCTGGCCAACCAAACAGTGCTAGATCTCAAGATAATGAAAATGCACTGGTCTTAAGAGAGCACTTGAGTAACATCTAACATGGTCAGACAACCAAAGCATTACAGTCTGAGCTACCACAGCCTAGTAAATACATTGATGTATTTTAAAGAGAAGTCTCACAAACTGACAAGGCTTTTAATGTTGCAGTTGGGAAATTATTGTTGCAGTATTGGGAAATTACTAGTTTCTTGGAAGACAAGAAAACATTTATTTTTCTATTAACAAATTCTTGGCATGAAAAAAAAAAAAAACAACGTTGAAACAATGTTGAAAATAAGTCAGTGACAGCAGTGAAACCAGATTTCTTTAACTTATTTTTTAAATTGGATTTTTGCTGGCAGAAATTTTCAGCCTTGAGTTGGGAAATACAAAGATCATATAGATGGAACTTAAGACACAGATGGAAGGATAGTTTTATCCTTATTCAGACTTAACTTTATCACTCTTAACACTCTCCCCATATCAGGGCTATATTAACCTCAGCAGCTATTAGAAATACTTCTAGAAAGTAATCCATAAGATGAAGTATTTGTGTGTATAGAGACACATACACACAAGGAGAGGATTCTTCTGAAGAGAAAACAAATGGGTGCATGGGGTTGTAGGTATATAAAGCCAATCCTTCACATTTAATACTTGTGAAAGAAACAGAAAATACTCATGAGCATGACCAACACTATCTGTCAAAAAAAAAAAAAGTCTTAAAAGCATCCCTAGTTTTGACTTTTAAGCTGCTTCTTTCTCCTGAGCAATAATTGAGATGGTTTTTCATCAAATCACTGTTAAAATTAACACTGTAGACAAAAGACCCATTTAATTTGGAAATTCATGTAATTTTAACAAATAGAGACCTCCATAAGGGACATACATTCATGGTACTCAAAACTCAAGGCCTGTGTTGTGTAAGGGAGAGAAGGAAAACTGGAGAACAAAATGAAAGGGCATAATAAAGACAATAAAGGGAGTTCAGGAGGCTGCAAAGTTTTATCTTAGCTTCAGGAATGGGTATAACACTGTGTTCTTAATTCATGGCTTATGGGTTGGAAAAGAAAATATGGTGGTAGGGATACAAATTACAGAATTACAGAACCACAGAATCAGTTAGGTTGGAAGAGCCCTCTAATATCATCAAGTCCACCCTATCACAAGAACATCACTACATCAAACAACCATGGCACTGAGTGCCACATCTCACTTTGAGGCAGAGCACCTGTCTGGAACACAAAAGGCAGAACTTCACCATACTGTATGCAAGAATAAAGCAGCCTTAATGCAATGCTTCCATTCAGCTCTGAGGGGAAGTGCTGATTGAGTGCTCTTGCCAGATCCTACTGACAATCTACTTTCCAGGACTGTCTAATGTTTGTCTTCAACTAGAAAATGTCTTGATATAGTTTATGAAATGGTAATTTTCATCCCCAAAATCTTATTTATCTTATTTCCCCTTTCTTCCACCCAAATTTTCACTGACATCCTCAAAGCCTGAGTCTACCCAGTGGTATAAAACCCAGGTTTGGAAAACAAGGGGTTTTTGGTTTTTTGGGTTTTTTTTTATTGTTGTTTTTTGGTTTTTTTTATTTTTTAAGAGCTATGGAACAACAAAACAACATGATGAACTGAACATTTCCAATCTTTCTCTGTTTAAGAAAAAAAAATCTAATGAAAATATAACATTTTAGATATATGTAAGAAAAGTGAAGGAAATTTAATAGTAAGTTAAGAAAAAAAAATAGGAAGACAAGCAAAATAGAACCCTTTTACTTATTAGTCATACTCTCTGCATGTGAAAATACAGATCCAGTTCTCATCTCAACATATGAACTGAGAACACTATTGTCCATTAAAAACCACACTCAGAAATATTCTGGAATGCTGTGCTCTCAGTCTACTTCATAAATTTCACATCCTCAGAATAAATAATTAAATTTCAATGGAACTGGGGCTAAACCCAAGGTTTTCTACTTCTCTAATGACTTATCTATTCCACCCTGAAGGGTAAATTTCTCACTAAATTTTATGAATTTTACCTAACACACACTGTCATATTTTTTCCCAGCATGTTCAGCAAATCTACTCAGCATATCTGTCCTGAATCCACAAGTAGTTTTGCAAGCACCAAAGTTACACCAGCTCAGAAAATTTACTGCTTGTTGAATCAAATGACTGGTGCTATTTGCAACTCCCCTGTGTTCCCAGAACTCACTGTCAAAAAAGGGAAGAGCTGAAGGAAGCAGAACCCAACACCCGTTGTTCATAGGCAGCTTTGCTACTTTAAAATCACAGTTGCAATTAAGGTGATCAGCTGGGAGATATTCTGACTACAGATTTTTCATTCTGTAGTGAAAAGTAAAGATATGCCTCTCCTCCCAAAGCGGTTTCCAAGCCCTTCTGTGATAGTAATACTACAAATAAAGGGAAAAAAACTTATTAATATGTTTTTTTGGAGTTCTGACTGCCATTTAAATAGTGATTTTTGTTTCAACAGGTCTCTGGTTCCCTGAAGAGCATTATGGGATTCTCACTTAAATCACAAAACTCTGCCTCACCCTGGCTGGACCACGGAATTGAGCCATTAGTTTTGTGCAATGAAAGTAACTGATGTTTGTGCAAGTTATTTCTAGCTCCCCTTGGGCTAAGAGCACATTGACTTTGTAGCTGTTCTTTTTATTATTATTGAAAAATCAGAGAAAAAATGAGAAAATATAAAACCTGCACAATCTGAATGAGCACTGATTCTAAACTAAATTATATTCAATATTACAGTGCTTTGACATCCCATGTCATTTGTAAATCTTAAGGCAAATGTAGCACAATAATGAAAATACTAGCAAAAAATATCACAGCAGAAAGAAATAGCAACATACACTCTCAGATCCTAAACTATCCATTTTATAAGTATAGCAGTAGTAATCCTTTATACAGTTAGGGCATGACCTGAAGGAACTCAATGGACTATGCATAAAAGGAAAATGTTCTTTTAAATAATGTTCTATTCCACAAAATAAAAATTCATCTGCCATGACAGAAGCACATTTTGGAACACATAAGATATCACTAATATTTTTACTTTGTTACAATCATGAAGAGAAATAAAGCATAATAGTCTTTGTAATAAGAATGTTAGACATTCAGTATATCTCTGGAGTGAGTAAATAATCAACGCCTGGAATGAGCTACCAGTTGGATTTTAAAAAACTGAAAGAAAACATGCAATTTCCAGAAAATAAAAGGTAATAAAACTGTAACATGCACTACAAAGATGAATAATCACACAAGAAAAAGCATATGAGCTTTAAAAACTCACTAATAAGTTAATTAACAGCATTTTGTCATACAGCATAGTAACTTCTCTGTTTCAGGCAAATAGGTATTTTCAGTCAGTAACAATATTTCACCTTATATTGAAAATGCATACACTTTTTGAAGGAGAATATGTGCACAAATAAATACACTGATTCATGGACACATGCACCATTTCTGTTACTTATGTACATTATATCCATTCTATGTTCTGTTCTTTTTAATTCTAGTATAGGGATTACACATGCTCTGAAAATCTACAGCCGTCAAAAAGTAAATACACAGCTTTATCCAGCTGGACATTACAAATATATTAGACACCCTGACACAGCTTATGTAAATATAGACAAAGACATGCTTTTGTAATCATTAAAAAAAAACACTACAGCTTTTGTATTTTAATTAATCTTGCTAGCAAGAAGCACATAAGGCACTGCACCACCCTTCTGCATGGCACCCTATGTAAATGAGCCCAGTGCATTTATAAATATGGATGTGGTAGACCCCCAAAGAACACAGTACCTGCTGTCTATCCAACCGCATCCTTTTTGCAGCATTTCTGCTTTCACTCTCACAGGCGGAAGCCAGGATACTCTCTGCAACTGCTGAAGTAAGGTGTGAGGGAATAGGTCGTGACTATGAAAGAGAAAAAGAAACACAGAAATTATTCCTAGCATAATCCACAACATCCTTTTTCAAAGCACACCATACCATCACCTAGGCAGGAAAGTCCGCTCATTGAAAAGCAGTTTATACCAACAAAACAGGGAAATGGAACTTGCAAAGATGAAAAATGAAACTAGTTAGATGTTAAAGCTGCAGCTGATCCAAAGAGCCACGAGAAGCCCTTTCCCCCCACAGCTCTATTGTCCAGTGTGTTTAGTCTGGCTCATTAAGCTGTACTTTGAACAGACAGTGGCATATTCTCTGCGTTCCAGCAGCACCCTGGCCGTCTGATTCTTGTTAAGAAAACTGAAAGGCTTTTTATCCTGTGCAGCATGTGACAGAGATGAGTAGTGTTTTTTATAGTCATAAAAAAAAAAGCCATGAAAAAAACCCAAAAAACAAAACCAAACAAAACAAAAAAACCCAAGTGATAGGGTTGAAACATCACTCAAAACCTAACAGATTGTCAGAACATTTCAGAGCAGCCTCAATCTGTAGTATATGAATATTTGCATTCCTTGCTGCAACATGACTGATGTGATTAGAACGACTTAAAAAAAAAATCTGTTTTTCTTTCAAAAATACCAGCCTTCCAACACTTCAGATATTTTGTTGTTCAACTAGATATGGTTCATTTTTCTGATTCAAAACCTGTCATTACTAATTTCATAGCATTTACACATTTAAGGTTAAAGGTGCAGTGAATCCCCCCCCCAAAAAAAAGAGAATGATAGAATCTTTTTAGCATCATGCTTGATTATGAACTCCAGTATGATCTTGCCTACCATTTCATTAGGAAGAATATTTACACAACCTTTTTTTTCCCTGATTACATACAAAACAATCTTCCTGAAAGATGAAGCTCATAATAATCTTCTTCATTAATATACAAAGACATATCAGAATTACCAAGAAAATAAAGAAAGTGGGGATAATAACAAAAATATTGGTACACATATAAGCCCATTACTGACACTGCAATTTACTGAGCCCAGTTCTGAACTTCCACAAATTTTCAAATCTTCAGTGAACTCACATTTAATATGTAAATTTTTATCTACTGAGGCTATGGCCATGCATGAGGGGGTTTGGGTGTGGTTTTTTGCTTGTTGGGTTTTTTGGTTGGTTGGTTGGGGTTTTTTTTGTTTGTTTGTTTGTTTGGGGGGATTTTTGTTTTGTTGGTATGGTTTGGTTTTGTTTCAGAAGAGTTTTACTTTCTTACTCCCAAAAACATGGATATGAACCTGATATGAAATGTCAATTAATGTTGGATGAAAATTTTGAAGTTATTTCCATTCAGTTCCTAGACAGCAGCCTTAAAACAGGTTAATTGTATAGGCTCAACTGATTTTATGGTTTTCATAATATTCCAGAAAATGACAAACCAACCATTATCAGTATTAGATTTTTACCTCTAAAAACTAAAGTCAATTTATTGACTTTGGATATGCTCCGCAGAATGTCAATTTTTAATGCAACACTCTACTATCTCTAAAGGATATGACCACAGTCTGTCTGGGACCAGAAGATGAAATAGCTTTCAGAAATAGACAGGGATTTATGGGTCTTCCTCACTAGTGCAATAGGCTTATTTCTCCCCACTCACATGAGAACAAGCTCTCTGGCATGGACACAGCAGCACTGCAAGAAAGGCAACCAGAGGCTGCAATACTTCAATAAATTATACTTGGACTGATTTGACAGAAAAAAAGTATTGAACTTGTTTCCAGTTTGAAAATAATTCAGTCTAAGAGATGAGGGACACTGATGTAACCCCCGGTACCCTGACAGAAATTAACATTACATGCAGCACAAACAGATGCCCTACTCAGAGCTTCAGAGAAAAAGTCTTTGCAGAAGGGTTTCATTGAAAAAGCATTTTATTTAATAAACTGCCTCCCTGGAATGGTGATGTTACTCTGAATTTGTTACTGAATCCTACTAGATCCCTCTCTACATTTGCTGTACCACTGTACATGACACTGGTTTATGTATGTTCAAAATGCACTGACTCCGTTGGCTGCATGGAAGTCTCACTGTGGTCCTCTAACAGTGATCAGACAATGGCATTCATGAAAAATGGTGAGTAAACACCTGAATAATTCCTCCAGCTCAAGTCTTTAGCTAAACCTGTAACTATACCTACACATCAGTGGATT
The DNA here is from genome assembly GCF_050655825.1 of Lonchura striata. Lineage (NCBI taxonomy): Eukaryota > Metazoa > Chordata > Aves > Passeriformes > Estrildidae > Lonchura > Lonchura striata. The sequence goes on from NC_140704.1 coordinate 114,505,106, forward strand.
TTTAGAAGGTGATATGTGAGCAAAAAAACCTAATGTTCTGACCAAAAAGTAAATTGACCACCAGTTCTCCCAGTTTATTTATTTATGGGAGAGAATAAGTTTATTGAAGTGTTACTATAAAAATCAAGCCGTTATCTTTGAAAAGGAGTAGAGTGGTCATGTGCTCACTATTGAAATATCGAACTCAAGTTAGCATCTGCAAAAAAGAGGAAATCTCTGGGTACTGGAGTGTCTTCCTTTTGAAATATGTGTTAACCCATAATTTCTCTCAATCATCACTGCAGCTGGCTGTTGATATGTTCATGTCAAGAACTGCCTACAATGAACCTTAGGGAAAATGTGATGAATACATGGCCCAGTCACCTGGGAGTAAAGTACTGTAAAAAAGCACAGGAGAAAAATCATCTGCTCAGGGTTCAGGCTCCATCAACAGAACTCTAGTATGGTATTGACTGAGAAGATGAACATGGCCCTCTATCACTAGGAGGAGAGCTGTTATTAAGGAGATTTTTCTCCTTTGCAAAATTCCATATTTGTAAAGTCTCAAAAATATCAATTTTGAAAAGTCTCACCAAAGAGAAAAAATTACTTTGAAATAACTGCTTCAAAAAAATGTTTTAAAAAGAACTAAATTAATATCTCCATTTTCTAAGCTCAGATGGCTTAACTTAGTTTCCTTTTCCTCTTTATTTCTGATTATTCATGATCTCTCTCATAACTACAGCTGAAAAACCAATTCTGTAAGAAGCTCAAACATCTGTGTTGGGTTCTGAACATCCCTCAATTCCCAAGCTGAGGGTGATATTCAAAGGCCTTGGAGACCATGAAAAGGTGTCAACATTCAATTTTGCAGAAGGAAACCTGCAGATCTCAGGTAAAAGGACATTTTGCAGGTTCCTGGGCTGCCCTCTGCAGAGCTGAGAGCTGAGCACTGGTTCCTACATGTTTGGAACTACAGCAGGAAATGTGAGAGCCAAGCAGAATTTTATCCAAGGCTGCCCTCACAATCCCTGGATGCACAACCTGCCCACTGAACTAGCAGACAATCAGTTTTCATTTCATGTCAAAATAGAAAACCCTTGACCAAATAACATTTCTTAAGGAAAAAAAAAAAAAAAAAAAAAAAAAAAAAAAAAGAAGAAAAAAAACGGCATTCCCAAAAAATTCCCAATCAGCTTTAGCTGGTTTGGAATGTGCTCAGTGTTGTTTGAGGCATAACCTTCACAGCCCCAGTCTGGTATTTCTCTCACTTCACAGTGATGCAAAGCAAGAAATAACTATACTGGAACTACCCATGTATAAAACAAAAGAAAGGAAGAAATCCTATAAATTAATCTACCAGAAGTAGCAAATCACATGGCAGGATAACATTTTTGACATTTTGAGCTAAGGACAGATAGAAAAGATATGTGAAAATTTTATAGTAACTCTCAGGTGAAGAGATGAATAAAACTAAGAAGGAATCTGGTGAACAGTGTAATACAGACCTTCTGAGAAGACTACATCAATCACACAAAAGCAGTATAAAGAATTGCTTTGTATTTACTTGGAACTATGATGCTGTTTGTGACTGCACTAAAGCAGGAGTCACATTTTGAACACACATCCTGTTTGGACTTTTTACATCTCCTCAGCTGACACTCGGCTAACATCCAGCCTCTAACACAACGTAGGTGAAGAGCATTCTGATAAATGATGTAAGGAAAACCTGCTAGATTGCATATGCACGCAGATACCTTTGTTTATAACAATTTCTGAAGTGACTGAGATTTAGGAAGTGGTTGGAATTCCCTCAGGAACCTATGGGAGATGACCAACCATCTTCAGTCCTCACGTATTTGAAACTATTGTGAGACCACCGCAGAGCCTGTAGATGACAACAGTGACAACAAAGCAACATGCACACTTAACCACCTTATTGGATATGCACTTTTGCATGCTTTATGAGAAATTATTTTTTGTTCAAATTAATTTGAACTTTTTATACACTCATCCATTTTTCTCTTTCTGAAGAATTTACAAATCATTGACAGATATACTTTTGCAAGCTGCCTAATGGAAAATCAAATTAATCAATACTTCTTTCTAGTCTAATAAGTGCCATTTTGCCTTAAATGATGCAAAACCTAATGAAGACCCTTTCATGACTTTGATACTCCTTAGGTCTGGATATCAACAATCAAAGCATCTTACAACAAGCCTTTCTGGAGTTAGAGAGTAGTCCTGCAAGATTGCTGATTTTAAGTATTTGAAATCAGAAATCCTTGACCCAGTTCATCAAAAAATTAGATCTCTTGGTATAATCTCTGACTCTTTAAGAAAGGAGAGACTAGCATGTTCAATATACTATAAAATAGGCATTTTCACTATAAAAACTGTATGCAGTATCATGAAGTCTGCTGTTTAAAGTGAGGTATTATTGCAGTATCTTCATGTGAAGCACCAAATGTCTTTTCTGGCATAGTCACACAATTCCTGTATTTCTACACAAAATATTAAAAAAAAACTTGTATATTTTAATTTCTTATGCCCATTTTTGGCATAAATTTACCAATTATTGATATACTAGATAATTGACTGTATTTCAGTCTAAGCCACTAGGAGCAGTATATTCACTAAAAATAATTTTGCAATTTACTGTGCATGCTGTCCACCCGTGGTTAGAGATCATTGTCTCTAAAGTTACTACCTTGGCAGGTTTTTGACATCCAGTATAAATAAAAGCCAAAGCTGCCATACAAAAGTTTGGTCTACATACTTTCACACGTTACATCAGTCTGGCTCAGTTCTGAAAAAATACAGCTATCTGTTTAATCAGATAACAGGCACACATATACACCTGCTGAAATGCCAAACACCTTAAGCTGACATATGCATAAATACTACTTTCTAGTTTAGGCAAACTAACAATGAAAATTACATCTTTCAGTAAAACACAGTTGGAAACACATAACCATTCAAGCTACTTCATTTTGTTCATAGACACAACACAATAATATTACCTCTAATATAAATCAGAGAATCACAGAATCATTTAGGTTAGAAAAGACCTGTAAGATCATTGAGTCCAACCATTAAAAGAACATTCCCAATTCTACCATGTCCCCAAGTGCTGCATTCACACTTCTTCTAAACACCTCCAGGGACAGCAACTCCATCACTTCCTTGGACAGACTATTCCAATGCTTCACCTTCAAATGAAAGAATTTTTCCTAATAGCCAATCTAAATCTGCCCTGGTACAAGTTGAGGCCATTTACACTACTCCTATTGCTTGCTACTTGGGAGATTAATATAAATGTGAGAATGAGAAAATGTTTTAACTATTACTCAAACTTGAAAAAAAAAAAAAGGTTAAAAATTTTCCAAAGTGATTTGGCATCCAAAATTTAAGATGAATGTCAGTGCCTCACTGACAGTAACTGAATTTTTCCAAAGGTACCACTAAGCACTTTGCATATTGGGCTCCCAAAAATTAGATACTCCCTAGTGCTCTCCTGAATGTCAGCTTTTTCCTCAGGAATTGCAAGTCCAGTTAACTTCCAAAATTAAATACTGCAAATATGCCACAACTCTTTAATAATAAATTATTACGATCTAACACTGTGTCCTAAAATGCCCAACACATTTGTAATAGTGCAATATCTAAATAGCACTTTTTCAGAGAAAACATGCAAAATAGATTACAAAACAGGGAAGACATGATCTTCAAATAAAAGTTTTTAATCAGAACAATGCAGTGAAATGTATAACAGGACTGTCCTGCACAGCACAATAGCAAAGGACTCAGAAACCCTTCTACAGAGTATTTTTGAATTTAAAGACCAAATGAAGTACAGTACTGCACTATATTAGATGTATTTTTATCCTTGTCACAAGCTGGAAGAGGGTAGATTTAGATTAGATATTAGGAAGAAATTCCTTACTGTGAGGGTGATGAGGCACTGGATTGGATTGCCTATAAAATCTGTGGTTGTTCCATTCCTGGAACTGTTCAAGGCCATGTTGGGTGGGGTTTTAAGCAACCTCCTCTAATGACAGGTGTCCCTGCCCCTGGAAGAGGGGTTGGAACTCGATGAATGATAAAGTCACTTCCAACCCAAAACACTTTGTAATTCTATAATTTGTTAGTGAAGAATAGTGGAATATGAACAACTGGACTGGCATTTTAATGCCTGTAGCCCTGCATTTCAGTTGGGTTTGATATATTTTGCTTGGTGTCACTGTTTTCTGATAAATACCCAATTGTCACACCTACTAGAGGATTCAATGAAATAGCTAGAAATGTTTTCTTAAATGGCAGTAGAGGCTTTTTAAAACATCTAGTGATGTTCAAATCACTTTTTTAAGTTTTCATCTTTGAAATTTATTGCATTGAAACACTGCACCTTGATTATGATGGCACCTAAATAAATCCAAGTATATCTTAACATTCCTGTCTAAAAGTTTAGCAGATGACTCTTTCCAATCAACCACCAGGCTGCTGTTGCTGCTGCTACGCCCACATATGGGACCAAGTCCGGCTCTGCCTGTGTGAGCAATTTCAGCAGGGCTAGTGGAAATTTTAAACTACTTATGTGAACAACAGCAGCAATACTCCTCTGACTTTATGTACATAAAAATGAACTATTTGGTAAAAAGTAGTCACCAAGGCTTCTTTTTTGTTTCATTGTTGACTCTTGAGACAGCTGGGATGAACTTCTCCAGACTGGTTCATCCAAATGCTTCACTGACTGCTGAAGAAGCCAAAGTCACCTAATTTCTCTAACAAACCTAGGCACAAATCCAAGCCTTATCTGGTATTTTGTAGTGACAGAGAACTCCAGGAATCATCCTGCTGACCAAACTCCTTCAGAGTCAGGTGAGGATTGTATTGAACACTGATAGCATTTTACTAGCAAAACTCCAGAGGACTTGGGAAAACTGAGTAAGATTTAACATTATTTACTGTTTCCCCTAAAATAATAAACTAAATTGGATTCTTATCCTTAAACCATTGGCACAGGCCAGTTAATCAGCTAACATTGCAGCAAGAGCTCTCAATCTAAGTCAGAATCACAGTATCAAAAACCACTGAAATATTTACTATTTTTTTTTCTGATTTCAAACTTACAGGTTAACAGAGTAAATATTCTTTTAACCTATTCGTTGAGGTTTTTTCCAACAAAAAAAGGATATTTTTTTTTTCTACATCAGAGATTATTGCTATTTCAGAGAGGATTACTTTTATTCTAAATTTTAAAAAAATTGTAAGAAATGTCAAAATTGCATTCCTATATTTTCTTCTTTCACAGGATGTAGAAGACTAAGTTCTGTCAGGTTGGTAGGTATTTTTAATTTTTAGTTTTAATTAATTTTCCAAATACTGTACCTTTTTTAAAGCTAACTTTTTCACATTTTGGAAGGGTTAATGGAAGAAGTGTTACTTCTTCCACTGCTCAGTTTTCCAAAATTGCCTAAACTTTGAAAAGTCATTAAAAAGCAAAAGTTATTTGAGGAAGATTTTGGAGGAAGTTCTTAAAAATCACACGAATATTTACTTAACTGTTCTGTGGTGAAAAAAAAGAACATCATGTCTAAGAGCCTTTGAAAAACTGATCCTAGAATATTTTTTCAAGACTATATGAGATCTAATAGTAAAAGTCAAATTTTATCAGAGAATAGTTTTGGCCTATTTCAACCAAGTTGCCCATCAGACTTAAATAAGTTAACCACTACCAAAAAAGGGTGAGATGCTTAGAAAGGGAAGTGCCCAACTGACAGAATTTGAGGTATAATACAAAGCAACAACTCTATTAGTATTTGTAGATCTTCATGTAACTGTTCTTGTGATAATTTTCTTCATGCTTCCCAGCTTGTTAATCAATTAGATATGCATCCCTGAATCCACAGATCCTCATTTTCCTGAAAATACTTATGACCTTTCCAGACATAAAAGCCTGGAGGACTGAAAACCCAAATGACTGCAAGGGCAGCTGGACTTTTCAGCACTAAATTCAGTAAATATTTAATGATTTCTCTTTCGAAAAATTAAAAGCAGAACCTAGACACCTATTCCAAGTAATCTTAATGAGGCAGATTTCAGAAAACATCCCCCTTCTGGAAACCAGTCCCCATCAATGTTGCTCAGTCTCAGTACAAACATATGAGAAGCCACTAGACACACTGAAAACACCTTGATTAACATGAGCACAGTAGCAAATTGTTAAAACACCTCCCTCAGCCAACTGGCACAACCAAGTGACAGCAGCAGTGAAAGCTGCAGAGCCTAGTTATTTGTTCTTGGGCTGGAGATAGGACAGAAGGAGTTGGGATGAAACACTGGGACCTGAATCAGGAACTGTCTTTGGGCACAGTGTGACTCTTCTCCCACACATCCAAACTTGCCTTTGAACAATGAAAAGCATTTATGACTAGCCTTTTCTCTCCAACAGAGAATACTTTGCTCTTTGATACTATAGTTTTGTATTACAGTAGTATTTAGAAGGAGGGTTTGCTTTTTCTTAAAAATAAAGAAAGGATCTCAGTGAACGAGAAAATCTTGCTCTTGCATTGGGATGCTCACAGAAAAAATGGCACATCCATGAAAAAGATACTGTAAGGTGCAATTTCAAATTGAATGCAGTGAGACTGATCATAGGAGATCGTGAAGATGGGTGGAAGCAGGGAGTAGTAAGAAAATGTAACTATTAAGACAATTGAGCCTCATTTGATTATTTCTAGACCTAAAGTTTTTCTGGACTATAACTAAATAAATGCATACCACATATCTCCAGCATCTATCTACTAACCCTTTTTAATTGGCAGTTCTTTTTCACATAGGCTGGGACAAGTCTAAACAAAGGATTTGAAAAACAGTGAAACAGGCCATCAGACTATCACAGGGAGAAAATTCCTCTTGCACACCTTATAGAGTTCACAAAACACCTGACATATATACAGGAATTCTTGTTGATATCAGTCTTTGAAAATGAGGAAGTTTTTTTTTTTCTTTTGTTTTTGGGCTAATGAAGAGAAAAAGAAATAATTTCTTTAAGAATATCAAAAACTTTTAAGTTCTCAAAGCAATACAGCACAGTGCAGGCAGAATCACAACATCAAAATCCCATCCAAAAGCCAGTGATTTTGCTATTTGACAGACTTCCCTCCCAGTGAAAGATTCTGAGGAAGATCATAGAATTTAGTAAGAGAACATTCTCAACAGTCCATTAGCAAGAGACAATGGGAGGAGAAAAACAATCTTGCAATTCAGGAGAAAAACTGAGTGCCTTATTGAGGTATATACTTGTGTCAGAATGAAAACTGCACAACTACAAGCTGCACAGTCAAATGGGCAGAGCATTTCCAGCATAGAAAGGGAGCTTCTCAAAGGCATATTTGTAACAAGAAGCTAGGCAAGCTGCCTTGGAGTCCACAGACAGCTATCTGTCACAAGGAGAAGCAGAATAACTATAAGCAATCTCTTAATAATACTAAGAATCATGTTCATTAACATTATGAACACTCAAGAGACTGAGCCTTTTTTATTGCCTCAAAGCTAGAACTGGCCTGTTATGCAGCAAGAACTGTCATTGGGGATACAGGCAGCAAATAACTGACAGAATCAGGCTCCAGGCTTGCTTTTTCATCTTTTTCATGCAGTTTTACACTAATTTAACATAGTGTTTACATTTTCTCTTCACTTTACAGAATGACGCTGTAGATAACTGCACAGTTACACACACAGTCTGAACTGTCATATGCCGTAAAAGAGAATATTCTCTCTTTCTCATGCAACTAGATGGTCAAAATGTAGCATTTTTGAACCTGAACAAAATAAAAACACTGTATTTAAGATGTGTATAGAAAAAGACATCTGTGGAGGTTATTGTGCTGAGCAGATCATTATTCTGGTTTTTCTGTATTTAATGGTAGCCCCTTATTCAAAACAACACCATTGTGTCCCTTCATTATTGTTTTGAACAAATGTTATTATCCAGAAAAGGTGTTTCTTCTCCATTACCAAAATGGTAAGGACATCCTCACCATTAAAACAATCAAGTAGTCAAATGCCTTGAAAAAGGCATTTTAAAAAATGCCTATAATCAAAAGATGATGATACAGTAACTTATAAATAATAATAAAAAAAATTAAAAACCCAAAGGTTTACATATTAAATAAGGAATACATATTAAATTTCAGAATTATTCAAGACATATGCATAAAATGCTACTTATTCCCTTAGGAAGTTAATGAGAGCTCCTCCAGAGACTTTGGATAGTCTTTGGTTTGTATTCCTGCCTGCAAACAGGGACACAGGACACATATCCCTTCAGGCCCAAGAGGGCTGCAATCTTTGGCATGAGGTCCAGTGCTTTGTCACTTCCATTCATTGGCAAAAAGTCAGTGTTTTAGATGGTGATTTGTTTGTTTAAAAGGAAATAAAGCCCATCATAAAATGTCATGAAACATTATAAAATCAGGAAATCTTTCTGAACTATAAAGATTACCTATTTGGATCATATTACTAATAATCTCTGCTCCTTTTCCCCTTCCAGGAAAAAATTTGATCCTGCACCTTTATTCATATGAAAGTAACATTTGCAAATGTGCACTGAAGTCAAGCCAACCCAGCTCTTATGGATCAGACTGTAGCTCCTTGTTCATATTGCAAAACAGTTGCACAATTCTTTCAGATTACAAAAATGACCAGTTTACATAACTGCTCATCAGCGTGAAAAATGATAGTAATAAGGCCATAAACTGGAACAGTGAGGAGACTTGCTAGCATTGGCTAATTTTGTAAGTATTTTCAATTGAAAGTACAGCAAAATAAAATATTTTGCTTCATGAAAGCTGAGCTTGATGTTGATGAATTATTGTCAGTGAGGAGATGCAATTTAATGCTACTTAGTATATTGTAGGAAATATCTGTTTTCTATTTTTCTTTTTTTGTTGGTTTTTTTGTTTATTTATTTGTTTGTTTTGTTTTGTTAGGGCTAAACAATATGCCATGTACACTGCCAGTCAATCTTTGGCACTTCTGGCTGTACAGATGTCCTTTATTCTACCTGTCTTTCTTCATTTGAGCTTCCATTGTTCAGAAACAGTGTTAGCCAAATGTTTCAAATAATAAAACCTTGCTATTGATTAGAATCATAAGCATACACAAAAAATTAGTTTCTGTCTTTGCTTTTGGTGTTAAATAGTGGTCTTACCCTACAAATAAGCCTCATATTTTGTTCTTAAAACTGTCAGCTACTATCTTAAACAACAAATGGTACTCATAAATATTCTGCAAAAACTGCAGGAAAGAGAAAGACAGAGAGAAAGAGAGAAACAGTAAAATGCAATAATCTCCAATAATTTCTAATGTAATCAATGGGTTTGCAGATGATTCATTAAAAAAATGGTATGTTTAATCACTAAATGATATCTACTTGTAACAATGAGGTGTTTTTGTTGTCATCTTAAGGCCAGAGAGGTAGCTAAGACATTAAATACATTAAATGTAGCTATCTAGTTTCTTCTGACTTTCCTCCATTTTGGAAAAATAAATGTTTTCTAGAGATAATGAAGCTGCCAATTAGTGAGAAGACTTTATATACCCATTTTTGTGCTACTGAGTAATATTAAAATAACAGTGTCTGAAAGCACTGCCAGTTGTATACCATGATAATCTTCATGAGTTTTGGTTCTATTACAACTACTAAACTGTTGGGGTGCTTAAATTGTAAGTTTGACCAAACATGTTTGGTTTAGAACCATTAAACATGTTTTGCACATCTATATATATCAACTGAAAGATTTCAAAGGAGTAACTTTCACTGATAAGTAATTGGCTAAGGTGTACAAGAAAATACCCAAAGTCAAAGCCATTGCCACTATGATGTTACTACACTGGGCATTTTCTTGAGGGTCAGTTTTACAGAGCTCACTGAAATCCAGCTGATCCAGCTGCCAGAGGCATTTTAGAGAAAAATCCATCTTACAGCAAGACTTTTCCGGGCAAAAATCTGTAACTGTAACTTAAAGTAAGAAATAAGTCACTATATAGTCCATAGTTCAGTTTCCCTCCTTATGCCTTGCTTTGTTCTTCTTTTCCTACAGGTCCGTATTAGTTCATTTTGTGAACTCTACTGTCTTGTAGCACTTTTAAATCAAGGGGAATAAATTTAGGAAGAATGAAGGAGGTAAAAAGAAATCTCTGACCTGGTATTACCCAAAAAAAACTAAAAAAACAACCAAACAAAAAATAAAGACACTAAGATGAAAACGAAATAGTGCCATGGATTTACATATGGGGTTTTGATGGAAACTAGGGCTGGGTTTTAAGTCAAAACTCACCATCTCAAAACCACTTCTTTTCATCCGCCTGCAGGACTTGAGGTAAGTACGTATGCGTTTTCTGGCACGCTCTTGATACTCAGGGAATTGTCGCCTGCATGAGTCAATGATAGCCTGGATCTTTTCTTTGGGCTGCTTAGAGATTGGGACCATTCGGTCCAAGTTTTCATCTACAAACAGCCTGACAAACATCTGTTGGCAAGAGGGAGACAGAGGAGATGGGTTTGGAGGGCAGCTCTCTTCTCTTCCTAGCTTCCTGGCTTGATTACTGATAGGAAGACATTTTTTTTTCCTATCCACTGAAGATCTTTGTAAAGGGAAGCCAGAAATATAAAGCAAACAGTTCTTTAAAGGGTTATTTGGGGTGGGGGTGGGTTGGGTTTAAAAAAATAGACAAGAAAAGAAAAGTCTATAGGATACAGAACTTGTGAGATAAACCAGAACAGACCATGAAAATAGGCACTACTTAAGTTTCATTATTAACAATAAGCTGTGATTGCTAATCATTTTATTGAACTGACTCACATTTTTTTCTTTGTTTGAACAATTGCTTGTGTTTTCATGCATAATTATATACATTGAGAAAGCAATAGAGAACAGCTGACCACCAGAATGGTCTCCTGACAAAACTAGCTACAGCCTCTTTCCATTCAATGGGTGAACATGCACATCCACACAGACACACACATGATCGCACATGCACACATACAGAACAAAGCTTTGTTTTCCTCACTGGTAAAGATGGCACTCTGCCTCAAAATTCTAAATGAAACACAGCAAATCTGTCATCTGTTGGCAAGTGTTTAATGTGCATTAAAATAATAATTGAAATAAATCCTGCAAATTAATGTGCCTTTAATATTGTCAAACTTACCCCAAAACAACAATGCAAAAGGAAGAGAAGTAAACAAGGTGAGTGCAAGAGGGCTTACGTTAAAAGCTTTCAGTCGTTCTGCTTCTACCCCATCTGATTCATTAACCTTCTCAGGATCTTCTTGCTCATCATGGTCATCCTCATCCTCATCTCCTCGATTCAGAGACAGATCTTCAGCACCTCTGCCTACACTCTCATTCTTGCCAGAGTCATAGCTTGAATAGCTATGTGCAGGGGACTGAAAAAAAAAAAAAAAAAAAAAGAATATGCTTGTAAAAATTCTCAGCAAAAATAAGGTCATACTTATCAAAAAAGTTCAGTAAATATTTCAAGAATTTCATTAATTATTTTTATACTTTGTTCAAAATAAATTTTCCTAATCTTTCCAAGAGCAAACAATGCACAATTATATTAATTTCAGTGCTTTAAAAAAATGTGACCAACTGCAAATTCAGTAAATATATTAAGAAATTAATTACCCTTGATGATTACAGTTAACATGAAATCTTTGCCATACAGCCTTGTGTAAGTACTACCTACAGAAGTTTCTTATAAACACTAGCATTTTTGTATTAATCAAGATGTAAATAAGGGATAGCTGATTTGAACAAAACTCTAAAGAATTAAAATTTAAACATTTAAAGGCAAAGAGGATTCAAGTAGGAAACATTGGTATTCATCCAATGAATATTAAATATTATCAAAAAATGAAAAAATTTATTCAAAATAAGGACATGATTATGTTCTAGTTTCACTTGCAAAACCCTAGAATGAATTAGAGATGTGTAGGTTTACATTTTGAATGTTCTCTGAGAATCATGTAGTAAAACCATTTCCTCTTTGAAAATCAGCATTCAGAACTTTCCTGAGCAGAAATTCATTTTGTTGGATAAAACAAATGACCATCTCAATAAAGTGTATCTACTTGTCAGACCAAAAAGTTTCCAATTGCCAGAAGTTAATATAGTGCATTTTCCCTTGCAATATCAAGTCCTCAGCTGACTGTTCCCACTGCATACACTTCAAACTGCAGACCATAAAAAAGCATCAATAACAGAAAGCCTTCAATAACATAAAACTTAAAGATCAAAGCTTTTCCCCAGCCACACAAAAATATCAGAGAGTATCTCCACCAGAGTCATCAGACTCACATTTAGGTCGATCAGAGCAAAATTTTACTTCTATATTTAATGCTGTAATATTTCACTATTTTTCTCTCTTGCTTCAAAGCATTCTGTAGTCTGAATCAGGTGCTACATGACAAATTCCACACACACACACTTTTTTTAGATGCCTCCTCCCTTAATGTCACCAAAAGTCAGAAGCATAATTCTTCAAATAAAAATACATTTCAAATGGAATGCCTTGAGCCACATTCTGAACTTCCTAAAATTGTCTTTATTTCAGGGTATTTTGCCAGCCACAGAATGAATCTGGACAGTGAGGTAGAAGGGAAAGACAAAAAACCCCATTAATTATAAGGTATATTTTTTGCCTTATATTCTTACTTCAGCTTTTTTTTCTCCCTTTTTCTGTTTTCATTTCTATCTGTGGTCCTCTGTACACCACCACTTTTAGAGTAATTTGCCTTGCCTTAACAGCACCCATATTCCAAGCCTTCCTTTTTTATATACCCTCCCAGACTATATTCTCACAGTGCCAATCCCCTGGAGTTCCAGTTTTTAATCCCTAATGTTCCTAATATCAGAACTTGCAGGCTCTCTCATCCCCTTCCCTGAGTCTCTTCACCCTCTAGGTTACTCGTCATTCCCTAGACCCTTACAGCAGATGTAGGAAGAGTAAGAAAACATGAGAACAAACCAGAAGAGCTGACCTCAGGATACAAACAGCTTCAACGAGTAGCAGGCTCAGCACCACCCCTTCTGGGGCAAGAAATTAGCCAGGGTTCAAGATAGCAGATGCAGGATGGCATGGGAAAATAAGGCTTGCAAGAGCAGCAAAAACAAAACTCCAGTTCTTGATACATCGATAGCTTGTCTTGTGAAGATGGTATCTACATTGCTGCCCAGTCACAAGAGTTCAGGTTCCATTCTAAAGGAGGTGATGGCTGTATTTTATCAGACTGCCTAGCATATGTCAGCAAAAGTGCTTAGCCTGGCCAATGGCTACCAGAAGGCCAACAGCTGCAGCCTGGTAGCCTGTAACAAATGAAAGAGTGATTTCCCTTAAACCTAAAGAGAGTCTCAGAAGACTTTTTTTTTTTTAAATAAAGTTACAATCAATTAATTGTTATTTTTGCACAGTGCTATGCAGTAGAAGATCTGACCTATGCTGCAAGACTTGTTCTTCTGTAGTTCTTTGTTTCACCCGTCACTACAGCAATATAGCATGGAGAAGGCTTTGAGATAATCAAAAAGCCATTTCATGTGCTAGGCACCACATAAAGCATAGAAGCTGCTGCCCTAAAGAAACCTACTGACTGAAATCCTTGTTGTGCAGATACTTAATCTCACATGTGTCATTTCATCAGACTAAATCCAATTAGACTACTCATGTGCACAAAGTTAAACAGATGCAAAACTGATTTCAGTTTGTACATATGTTTCGGCTGGATGCCAAGATCATAAATTATGCACTAGCATTGAGATTTCCTTTTGTGAAGGAAACAAATTCAGGTCAAAATGGCATAAGTATATCTCTCAAAAATGCAACAGTCAGGGTGTTTGTTTGGTTTTTGGTTCTGTTTTGTTTTGTTTGTTTGTTTAAAGAAAGCATTGCATAGAGAGCCCTGTCCAAGATCTTCTCTAAAGTTTTTATTTAAACAACAATTTTAGCATCTTAAATGAACTGTGGGGAATAACAATCTGAGAAAGTTGCATGGTAGGAATCCATATTTATTTACTGTGAATTTGAAGACTGTGTAGAGTACCAGGAAAAAGATGTTTTTCTCCTAGCTGTTTCATTAGCCAACTGAGGAAGAAAAAAAGCTCATTTTGAGTTTGCAAAAGTTCAGCTAAGAACAAAATTTTTACCTTTCTGTATTTCTACACAGATGAATATTGATTCAGAGAAGGAAGAGACAGCTCTCACTTGTGTTGACCCTGCAATTGTGCAAAAGCCAAGAAGGATTTCCTTTTGCTACTCTATTAAGCAGCCACAGTGCTAAACATGTGATGGAAGGGCAGAGGACAACTTGTAGTTCGGACATGATATCCAGTTTTAGGTCTTGCACTGTCCTTTCAAAAGGCTGCCCCCAACTTCGACAGACATGAACATGCTCACTCAGATTCCTGTACAGACTTTGACAGATACATTTTATGGTCCTGCAGTAAACGACTGAAGAAGTGAACCTGGTTAAAATGTTTTGGTTTTGCTTGTTTGTTTGTGGATTTGGTTTTTCCTAATATTTTCCAGTCTGCTTAAGACAAGAATCAATTCTTGGTTTCAGTTCACCACCTGAAAGCAAAAACCTTTGTGCTGACAGGAAAGTATAAGCATGGAGGAGAGCATACACATCTGTTGATAGCAATGAAAGATTAAATCTTGGTGGAGTGGAAGCATTAGTAGATGTAAGATGTTTCACAGATGAATGTTTTGTGCTTAAAAACTGAGGGTTGGAGAAAAAAGTGACAGCAATGAGAAGCTATTCAGTGAGAATAAATGAAGTCAAGACTAAGGACAAGATTATTTCCTTGCCCAAACATTTAGATGATTATCAAGCAGTCTTAAAAATACTGAAATGCTGATATTTATATTTGGACTACTTTATCCTTCCCTTTCTTGAAGGTTCTGAATTCATTATTTTAATCTCTTCCTTAATAAATAATAAGCAATAATAAGTACTAGGCAGGACTGCTTTATCAAAATGAAAGTAAAGGTTCATGCCTAATGACCTGTTTTAGGGAAGTTGTACCATGAAATACCAACCTCTTTCTAAAACATTACAAGTCAGCAACAACACTCACCTGAAGTCAAATCATACAACAGGAGACCTGGGAGGACGTCACAGTATCATCTACTTTATCTTGCTGCCCCAGAACAAGGTCAGATGGTCAATCCTGACCAGTTCTCTAGTTTTTGTCTTAAGACTTCCAGTGAGAGAGATGCCATGCAACACCCAGATAAACTGCACCAGTGTTTCACCATCTTCAGAACTATTAATCCCTTGTTAAGACCAGCCTCTGGCTTTCATAAACGCACTAAGCCTTTTTCTCTTTCATGTATCTACCACGGATTACAATGGAGGAAAGGTGTGGTTTTGGAAGAAGAGAGCATTCTCTTCCTTCTTTATGAGACTCTTCCCAGCACCTGAGGACTGTTATCATGTCCCCTCCCCTCAATCTTCTCTTCCCAATAAATTAATTTATGCTGTGAAACCCATGTTTTCCTGATTCCTAATCATTCTTACTGGTCTGCTCTGGATGCCTTCCATGTGATTTGAAACCTTCTCAAAGAGTAATTCCCAAAACTCCAAAATGTATTCCATTTTCTGCCTTTCTATGAAAAATATATTTCTTTATTTTTTTGATCAATTTCTAGCATGCTTACAGCAGAAAAACCTTATCCCTTTATTTGTAGAAGAATACCCCAAGGATGCAAAAGACAGCAGTGCAGAAACCTCACAGTTGCCAACAGAAATCATGCTGTTATTTTATGAGGACTAAAGCAGAAGTAATCCATAACATTTAAAAATATAAAGTCTACCATAGTGCTTCAGTGCCTGATGGGATTTGACAGTGGTGTATGGCCACTGGACAGGCTTTGGAGGATGACACCACATGAACTCACTGCAGGAAGCTTGTCCCAGCAGAGACTCTTGGCTACCCCAGTGAGTGTACAAAGATGGCACTTAATTACCCAACCAGAAATTACTCGGTGATAGAAAGCTATTTACTTAGGGTGACTATTTGTAATGACCAAAAACTGGAAAAATTATATCTGTGTGACTGTTTTATAGAAGTTATTCCTATGACACAGAAAGGGATTAGAACATTCTGATGACAATGGATTTTGATTGCTTTTCCCCAAAATTATCAATTAAATTAGAACTTTATTTTAATTTTTTTTTTCATTTACATTTTTAACTGATTCTACATATGACAAAGTTTTTGAAAATTCATAAAAACAGCTTTTGGAAAACTGGTGCAAATGAAAAGCATGCCTTTTATTTGACATATAAAAAAATTTAAAGTTAAGCCTGAAAGATTAAGGGAAAATTCATGTCCTATAACTTTCTCTTAAAAATATATTTGAAATTATTATGCATTGTTAGAGTTCCACTTCATTCCTGTGCAAACTATGAGTTCTCCATACAGCAGGGAACTTCTCTACAGGAGGTAGTTGTGTTTGGCTTTGGTTTTATTTTTCTCATTAATTCTATAATAGTTGTAATATAAATAACACATTAGAAAGCATAAAATATTTTTGGCATATGCATGCTCTTTTGTTATTGAAATACTTGAAACCATTTAAAAATATTCCTAATTTTTTCTCCTCAATTCAAATAGGAGGCAGGAGGCATAACTGAATGCTCAGGTTCAGTTTTTATCCTAAGGAATTCACTATCAGGTTTTATAGCTAGAAGTCCATCTCTCTATTATTTTGCATTAATAAGCCATTTTCTTTCCACTATCTCTCTTAAATCCTATGCTTTTCTATCTTCCAGACTTTACTGTTATTATTATCCTTTTTCATGGCCCCTTTAAACCTTCATATCACCAGATGTGTGGAACTTTACTGAACATCTCTTCTTTTCTCATTAGAGGGAAGACTCTGAATTCCTAAATACAATTCCAGCATCTCACCATTTATTTCAAGATCAAATTAACCTCCTTTTTGTAAACTCCTCACATATTTGTTCATCTTACCCATATCTTTGCAACTGACTATGACCAGTTTGCTCCCCTTATTACACAATAATTGGCCTTTCCAGCTCCTTTATAAAATTTCACCCTCGATAATGGGAAGGCATCATTGTGTGCAATTCTGCTATTTGGAGCATGAGGACAGCAGCATTTTTATGGGAAGAATGGAGAGCTGAAAGCTACAGTTTCATCTAAAAAAGTGTTATCTAACATGTGAGGCGTAAAGGACTTTTTTACACAAAACTCGTATTACACTTAAAAGATCTTTCTTTGCTCTGTGTTAACAACGTGACTTCAAGAAACAAACTGTTCAGTTATTTACAACAGCAAATAAGAAATAAAAAGATTTTACTCCCAAATTATCCTTGGTATGATCTTCTCTCCAGAGTCATTGTTTTTACAGTAGTCCCTGAGAGAACATTGACTGTCTCTAAGACTATCTTCTTGTTCTTCTCAGTAATTTTCAAATCTATGCCATATTATGTTTCCTTATAATATTCTTTCTAACAGAAGCACATTTATTAGCCATAAGGAAACTATAAATTACCCAGACACTTTCATTCCAGGGGTTTTATCTGGATAAACAGAAGTTTGGATAATTGAAAGATAATAAATAATTGAAAGACCACCTGGAACACATATCTTCCTGTGCTATTTTCTCCTTTTAGCAAAATACATTCTGTCCTAGGTCTCTCCCCACTGGTATTGACCAACACTAAAGTACATCACTTTACCCTAATAGAAATAACCTCAAAAATTAAATAGAGAGTATAAACAGTGAGGCAACTGAGAATTCTCACTCAAGTAGAATAAAGTGTATTTATAGGCTATAGTTTAAAGAGTTTCTGTCTAATTTTTTCCACAACTGATCTCATATTACCTGATTGGGTATCTTCAGGAAAGCTCCTGCTCCTTCCTCAGCATTTCTAGAGGAGCAGAATTCTTGGTGGAATCAGAATAAGTATCTCCAAATCACCCTAGTACACTAGCATTGAGAGTACCAGAGCAGATCTGATTTAACAGAGCAGGAGATTTGTCTACTTAGCTACTAAATAACTTTTATTTTACAAAGTTGTTTTATTAATGAACTTCTAGAACTCCTCTAACTGATGTAGACTTTTTTCAACCAAATACTAAAAGAATGTAGTTATATAACCATCAATAACTAGTCATACTGCAAAATGTGGCTGCTGTGTCTTTGGAAAAAATACAATGTCTTTTGTGGGAGCTAAAATGTCAAACCAAAATGGTGACACACTCAAATAAAAGATTAAATTATTTTTGGCAACATACACTGCTGTTTTGAAGCTCTGAAAGGATCTGACAAAGTTTCTGAGAATTTGAGAAACACAGGTTACAACATAGGAAAGCTCCATCACAAATTTCTGGATTTCTGCAAACTGTGTGTCAACAGAGTATTAAGCCTTTTCTACAGTACACCCAAAATCAAACCAGAAGATCTGAATTAATTTACACTCTTTTAAGGTCTTATATTGCAAAATAAGAAAAAGAAAAAAAAAATCAACAACCTTACATTATTATCTAAACCAGGAACACTTCACCAGTGAGTTTCCAAGGACAATAATAGCATACTTTACAGGTAGTATCATAGCTCAGGGAAGTCAAGAGCCTGAGAGAACCCCAGATAGTTCTTGTGCTTTTGGCAAAATCCATCAACTTAAAACTTCTACTAGAAAACTATCATTTCCAAGTTTTGGTGAAATTTTGGTCTTTGGCCAAAATTCTTTACAGTTTCCATCCAGATTCCACAGTTTTCCCTTTGTCAGGGTTTGGGGGGGTTTATTTTAATTTTTAAATGAAATAGCAGCAGTTTATATGAGAATTAATGAACATTTTTCTTATGGAATATATTTCAGTGACTACTAAGGTTCACATTACAGGCAGGTAATGAGCATTTCTGACCAGCAATTTTTTGTTTAATTGTTAGACAACTGACTGGTAATAGCTGCAAAATATTTTGTAAAAACACCAGACTATAAATTTCTTCTCATTCTATTTAAATTGAGAATGAAACCTTTAATGCAGGCAAAACATTCAGAAGGTAATTAAAATGGAGAAAATTTATAAGACCTGAATATCACAATGACAATTACAATGTAGGTCCCAAGACTCTCGCTCCCCTCTTTGCAGCCTGTCCTTATCTAACTGACAGAGGTGTAAGATATAAACATGCCAACGAGGATAAAACAGGCAAGCTCTAACTCTCCAGTGAGGAAACAGCAGAATTCCTGACAAAACCCAGTCTATCCATTAAAGATCCCACTTACAGACCAACAGTGCTCCTCTACTGTTTGAAAATATCTCAAACTGCTGCCAGCTTTCAAAACAGAAGTAGTTACTGAATACTGCAATGTCCTCTGAAGTCTGACTTAGGTAAGAAGCTAATATCAGCAAAGACCAGAAGATACAGTAGTGATATAATCTCTTGAGCAGTAGTTTAAATGTGCTAAGCTTACTCTTTTATTTCTATTATTTTATTTTCTTATGGGTGTCTGTATGTAAGGAAATAATGTCATAAATAGAGAAGAGCAGGGTTTCTTTTCAACGCAGCATCACTGGATGCTCTGTTTTAATCTTGAGCATACTGCTGCTAGAAAACCTAAGAAGAATCCCTTTCCTCACTTTAGCATTGAGGAATAAAAACCATGGAATACAGAGCATATGCAATCTGGTCGTTTAGTCATAGGCTGCTTGTCAGACATCTACAATTAACTAGAAAACAGCCATAATATTTTCTTTCTTTCTGTGCTATTCTTTCTATTCATGCCCTTTGGCTCAGTTTCAGGCATTTTTTTCCATACTCCTTTCTCCTAAATATTTTCATTTTTTATCTTTGAACTCATTATGCCTTTAGTTGTTTTTTGCTTAAATCTTTTCTTGATTTCTTCTCTTGAATCTGATATTATTCCTTTAATTTCTTCCTCCCTAAATTTCTCTCTGCTTCCTCTTACTATAAGTTTAAGCTGTGACATCAAAAGAGTTCAAAAACCTGTTTTCTTCTTCAGTCCCAAAAGGACATAGACCTATTGGGGAGAGTCCAGAAGAGGAACACCAAGTTGATCACAGGAATGAGCACATCTCATATGGGGAAAGACAGAGAAAATTGGATTTTTTCAGCCTTGAAAAAAGAAGGTTTTGGGGTGACCCACTTGAGGCCTTTCTGTACCTGAAGGAAACCTACAGGAAAGATTAAGACTATTTACAAGGGCAGGTAGCGACAGGACAAGGGGGAATGGTTTCAAACTGAAAGAAATTAGGTTTAGATTAGGTATTAGGAAAAAATTCTGTGAGGTTGGTGACGCACTGAAAAATGTTTCCCAGAGAAGCTGTGGACACTCCACACTGTAATTGTTCAAGGCCAGCAATGATGCAGTTCTGACTGGTCAAGGGAAAGGTGCTCATGTCCATAGCAAGGCGGCTGAAAGTAGATGACCTTCAAGGTTCCTTCCACACCAAATCATTCCATGATTCTAAAAAATAATAAGGCTATCTCCTCAAGTCCCAAAGCAAGAATGTACACTTGGAAACTGTGTTTATTTATAAACAATATCCCTTGAATCTATGACTACAGGTGAAGTGTTGCTAAGATAATTATGACCACAGAGAATGTAGACTTTGTACCTGCCCTTTTAATTCACTGACTTTTTCTTCCTCACTGTCCTTACTATGGCAGTTTTCTACTCCTTTAAAGCAACAAAAAGATCCCAGAGAGTAAACACATTCATAAATGAAAGAGTTTGAGTTATATCAGGAATCCAGAAGAAAAGACTGATTTTTGATCTCTGACACTCACCTTGTTCTACTGTCCCTATTGTATCCTAGACAAGCTAGAGATGGAAAGAGGCTTCCAGGTTGTACAAAGTTTCAAAAGACACTTCCAGAGACCAACAGCAGAGACAGATGCAGAACTAAAAATACAACATCACTGCAGGGTTTGTGTGCCATAAGAATAGCAGACAACAAGAGGAGCACTTGTTTTTATTGGGTAAAGAGAAAGAAAGCAATGAAGACAAAGGGTGCCCTGTCCCATCCTTGTCAAGAGTCGGCAGAAGAGTGCTGTTTGACATCCAGGAATTCAGCAACTCTCTAGAATGTCTGCCTAAGGCCATGCAGCAGCTGGACTTATTAAACACATAGTTATATGCTGAGCTGTGCACCTGTATTTTCCAATAGAGAAGGACATGCAGCATTTTGTATCCTAACTCGTATGAGAAGGAAGAAACACAGTGCACAAATCAAAAGCTGGAAATAATGAGGACTAGAAGTGATGATTGTGATGAGGGAGGAAAATGGTTTAACAATGGACCATTCTTGGTGTGCTCTTTCTGAATTCATCCTAAGTTCTTCCCTGTGCTGATTTTCTCTTCCTAGTTCATTCCTACACAATGGCATTTCATAATTTCTCACACCTTTCTCCTTCCCAGTCTGAGCACGGCATAAGTGCAAATAATTGGGAAGGAAATTAAAATCAATTGATGGAAGCAGTGGAGTAGGGAACTCCAACTAATCTGTCTCCATCATTTAGGAGAATTTTAGGCTCTCCCTCCTACAGTTTGTATTGCTCAGTCATGACAGTCCTATGCCAGAATAGGTGAGAGGAGACAGTCCTGTCATTGTCTTCTGACCGATCATTGATATCTTCAGAAGCATAGCTTAAAGGAAAAACCAACAAAAAAAACCAGTAACATACTGAGAGACAGACTCAGGAAAAGAAATAGCAAACCAATTGATTAATGACAGCAATGTAACGCAAAAGAATCTGCACAGAACTGAACAGCCATTTACAACTGATCATGGTAATAAGATGACACATTAAAGACTGATTTTTCTAGAGGAAAGCTAGGAACACAACAGGGCCACAACAAAATTTTTTTGCATATGCAAGAGAGGAGCATATTGCCTAAGGAGAACTATAGGGTACCATTTGAGAATGCTTGTTCTTGCTTTTCCTTTTGGCCTTTTACTTCTATCTGCTTATAGCAGCAATCTTTAGCAAGCTTTAAAAAATTCACTGGAGGTAAATCAGCTGGATTGTCCCAGTAAGTAGCCCCGAGAAACAGAGGTTAATGGCCCTAATTATTGCTTAAGGATCTGGTGGGAAGATTTAGAACTTGAGACCAATCAAGAAGGGACAGATGGAGACAGGGCTCCTGAATCGGGGGGAGGCCTGTTCTTAGTATATAATAGTCTGAGTAAGAGGGGAGCAGATGAGATGTCTGTAGCTGAAGGTAATGGAGTAGATTTCTGATTAGTTCCCTACTTATCTACCACAAATAAATCTTTAAGAAATGCATCTCTTAAATCAAGTAAATCTTGTAAGAAGTGCATCTAATTTGACCCTCCCTGTTTGGGAAGGATAAATAAAACATTTATCATAAGAGTAAGCTAGAGGTGTTGCTTGAGGTTATCACAGGGCAGCAATCATGAGAATGTTGCAGGAGAATTCCTCATAAAAGCAGTTTCTACATAATAGTTCCCCAGTTCAATGTACCCTTAGGACTGATACAAAAAGACCAGGAAGAAACAGAAACAACATAAGAATCTTTCCATTCTAAATTTATGCTGACTGTGCTTATGTTAAAGACACAGTCTGACATTTCAGGGGTCAGGGATGGAGGACAAAATTATGAAAATAATTAAACCTGACTCACAGAGGAGAGCTGCTCAACAATTGCTGCTCAAACTACTCAGGCAGCCAATTCTAGCAAACAACACAGTTGTGTTGAAGAGCAAATGCTCTTCCCAATAAAACAGGTCACAGTAGCCCCCTAAATCCCTACCAATATCATTAAATATCTCTGTTGGTGGTAGCTTTCATAGTACCATCGTGAAGAAACCAGAAACTGTCCTTGTAAGACATGATTTTACATACCCAAGATGGTGTAAGACTTTCCAGCTTGTACAAACATTAGTATATATTTGGTACAAAAGTGAGCTGTTTTGGTTGGTCTGCTCATAAATGAGCCCTGAGATTTTATATGCTGCCTGTTAAACTTTCAGGCTTGTGAGAAGGGAATCATACAGTTTCCTCCAGGATAGCATGGCATACTGTAAGCAGGATAGCATGGCATACTGTAAGCTCCCAGAACAACTGCTGTTTAGAAAGGAAATTGCACTTACAAACTTGATTCCATGCCTCAGTAGTCTCTGTGATTTCTTGTAGGGGAATAAACTTTGTTTACTGCAAAATGGTTCTGGCACTTGGTACTTGAAGCTCAGTTAGAGGGAACCATACAGCCATCAAGCAGCACTGAAATTTCCAAGATGGTCTAACAGACTAGGTCTGTAAAGGCTCAAACTCATTTACAATAAGCAATATTTACCTTCTGTTAGGAAAGATATTTTGAGTTGTGAATACTGGGACCACTTAGTTACGTGCATTCACTTTAGCTAACTGAATCACCATGCTGCAATGGAGAATTTCCCTATCAGAGAATAAAGCTCAGTATAAAATCCTATTAGGAAAAACTCTTCGCCAAAGACCATTCAATCCAGCTTCTTGTAGAGGAAGAATTCTGTAAGAAAAACCTGCTAGAATTATGCCAGAAAAAATTAAATAAATTAGAGCATAACAGTGCATTTTCTCATAGTGATATAACTCAACTCAATATCTGACTATGGAGAACTAAACAGCTATAAAAACTGTTTTGCATAATTCTCCAACCCAAATTATTTAATCTTCCACATCCTGCCACTAAATTCTGGGAAAAATGATTTGGTCTTTTGGTGCCAGCTTATCAGATGAAGAGAATTATCTGAAAACTTTAAATCTGGATCTGAGCTAGACTAAATTTTATTGTTGTTGTCCCTTTCTGTTTTCTTATTTTGTGTGGCTACTATTGTATCCTTAGCTTCCATAGATGAAATTTAAAGAACAAAGAGGAAACAAAAATCGAATACATTTTTAAAAATTAAAGGAACTCATCTATATATCTGTTTTTAGAAAGTGCCCCCCATCTTGTGATGCAACTGCCTACACTGTATGCCCATGAGTCTTTCACAGAGCCCCACCTGAGCTCAAGACATGCAGTGCTGTGATCTACAGATTGAGATCCTTTTAGAATACAGAATGTAAGTCTCCCAGGTTGCATTTTACTAAACTTAAATACAAGAGGCACAGAATTTGAGGGACAGAATAGTTTTCTGTGAACATCCCCCATCACTATCACTTGAATTGCCATTGGTACTGCTCTGTTGGGCTGCCAGGTCACAGATCAGAAAACCTGAGCAGATTTTATTAATTCCTGAGCAGGAATTAATTTTAAAAACTGAAAGGCAAGGATAATTTAAGTTCCCTTTCCCTAATGTGTACATGTTATGTGTATCTGAACAAAAATGTGTTCACGTGTAGCATAGGATGCTAATAGCTTTGTTTTCCATTATTAAAATGTAACACACAAACATTTTGAAATTTATTTTTTTTGGCAAACACCATCTCTTTGGCTTTGTCAAGAAATTTTGCAACTCCAGTAGTAGTGTTTTTAGATGAATGTGATGATATGGTTTCAAGCCACTGAATTTTTCTATGTAGTATATGCTTTCAACAGTGCCATAAGAAAGAAACAAAATACAGAGACGTGACTTGTGCTGGCAGTCACAGCTTACCTCTACACATCCTGTAAAGGAGTAGCTTTAATATCTGCTCACTGATTCCTACACAGAGATATAAATTATATTATATTTAAACCAGTTTATCTTCAAAAAGTAGAACTGAAGATAAACTGGATGTCCTAAACTGTACGTCCTAAATCCCCAGATGTCACCAGCATGCATTCTCCATTTCACTCCACGTCTCTCTCACTCTTAGAGGGCAGGAGTTTGTGAGTTGTTGAGGGCTGGGAGGTCACTCATTGCCCAAGCAGTATCTGCCTCTCAAGAGTCCAATTCCCTTATGAAAGCAGCAACCTAAGTCTTTCTACTTGAGCCAAATGCAGATTTTCACAGCTCATAGCAACTCAACATTGTCAAGATTACTACCTTGTGAAATTAGATTCACAGGTTATTCAGGGACAAAAAAACTGACAGAACATAAAGCACCCCCTTCGGGGGGAAAAAAAAATCAAGACAACAAATAGCAACAAACACCTTCTCACATTGATAGAATAAAATGCATCATATGGATATATGGTATATAAAACAGCACTTTTTTTTTGTACAAAACTTTCCTGACAGACAAGATCTTAAAAAACATTTTTTACCTGGGACATAAGTAAAACAGGAACAGTCTGTCATATATCTCTAAATAACACTTTGCATCTAAATATATTTTTATGGAAAGCTATATTTTGAAAAGTTCTAACAAATACCTTGCAAATTATGGCTATAGGTAAAATTAATTTCAAAGTGGTGTGTGGGAGGTATCCATACAGAGAATGATCCCATATTTATTAGCCTCTTCCATAGCATTATGTGCTCTAATACACTATTAATTTTCTGGATATGTGTACAACTAGCATTATTAAGAAGTTCAAAGTATTGAATAAATAAGGGAGATAATTTTTTAAATTTACTTAATTTAACCGCACAACTTGACTGAATGCAAAAAATATAAATTGATGACTATACAAAACCTGTTAAAAGCATGAAATCACTTTCGCAAAAAATTTTTGAAAGGGTGGTGTTCTTTAAAAGATTCAACTTTCCAAGTAGCTGCTTCTATTAAATAAACCTATGAGACTAATAGGTTAACTAATATAAGAACAGAATGTCTGTGCACAGACACATTTCTTTTAATACACTGCCTTCCAAGGCCCTGTTCTAAGACATGGATGACAAATGGACCATCCAGTAGTTTTTAATTGCTAATAAATTCCGCATTACATGCTTAATCAAAGTTCCCCATGAGTTTTAGGACAATCCCAGCTGTTATTAAAACTGCAAACCCCCAGGTTTATAAACTGAAATAAAAAATTTTACTGTTTACCATTCATCCTTTCAAAAGTCAGGGGGAAAGATAGAAAACCTGTCATAGGACCCAAATTTAAGCTTTCTGCCTTATGTTTTTCAGATATCATATTTCACAGGCTTTAAATAATTTGAGCTACTTGGAAACACTATTTACACATTAACTTTGCACACGAAAAGTGGTTGGTCCTTCACTTGATCCGATCACTGAAAACTGCACTGCCCTCAATTAACTAATTCAAGGTAAGATGTTGTCTGCTTTTTCTTCCCTGGCAGGATGAAAGGCTTTAGGGTAGGATTAGTGAAGCCCAT
Source organism: Lonchura striata (assembly GCF_050655825.1). Lineage (NCBI taxonomy): Eukaryota > Metazoa > Chordata > Aves > Passeriformes > Estrildidae > Lonchura > Lonchura striata. The sequence goes on from NC_140704.1 coordinate 114,531,367, forward strand.
TAATTTTAGAAATTAAACACCATCCTTTTGCTTGCCTGTATCTGCCTTTCCACCAAAGTCAAAAGAAAACATCTCTACTTTGTAAGATAGCCAGCTGTGACCTGAGCAGAACCCATGGAAATTTGCCCTTGCAGAGTAAATACAAGTTCTCCCATATGAGAGAGGAATGGCTCTGAGTTTAACATTTCATTTTGTACCAACGCCACTTAAAATGCTCTTACACTTTCTGTCATTAATCCATACCCTCATCAGGACCTTGCACTATTGCAATTTATTTTTTCTGGCCACTTCTTCTGGGACCCCCACCTCTGTGCCCCTTCCTAGGAACCCCACTGAAGCTGAGATATACCATGAGCAAGTGTGGGCCAAGAAGGTCCCAGGCTGCTCCTGGCTTGCTCCCTGCCCTTCCTGCACACCCCCTCCTGTTTGTCTGCTGGTCATTGGGACCTGCTGCTGCCAGCAGCCCTGCCCTACCATTTGCTGCATCAAGTCTGTATAACCTTATACTGTTTTTTTCCTCAGTTTCAGAATTTTTCTCCCCTTTGATACTTTATCAAAGGTAAAGCAGTGACCTGTAATGCATGCTTACAAGATCAGATAGGAAATATCTTCTATTCTTGCCAATCTCACCACTTGTTCTAGGCAATAAATTGTCTTTCGGAGTCATTTGGGGTTTTTTTATGAAATGAACAATTACAAGAAAAGGTCACTGAACTAAGGTGGTGGTAACATAAAACTCAGACTGTGAACTGCATTTTGAATGGTCAGCTTTTCTGACTCCTCCATTAGCTGTTGTCTTCATATATCGTAGCAGAGGTAACAAGGGAAACTTCCACTTCTGGCAGAAGTGTAAGACGAGGTATTAAAAGTCATGAGATAATCTGTTGGGATAATCCTGTACAAAGAGAAGATGGCCATACAGAGTAGATCCACTTTTTGAGCTTAATTCTCTCAATAAGTAATTACGTAGCAAAGCACAATATAGTTGATTTGGATTAATTTGTAAGGGTGATTAAGCTGGAGTTCACAACACCACAGGAGACAGGGGGTAATAACATTAAGTCATTTGTGCCAGTTGGGAGGAACAAACAGATGAAGTGAAGGCCTAAAATGGCTGCACAGCAGTGAAAATGTCATGTGCTGGTGACAAAGCCCTTTCAAAGAAGAAGAAGGCTATTTCACACCCTGCCTCTGACCTGCAGCAGAGGGACTTAGCAACAAGGAGAGCACTCAGCCAAGCAAGCTTTATGAAACAGAGCATTGTGAAATAAAGATTGTATGGTAAGAAGCAACATTTAAGGAGGAAATGAAACAATTTGGTTTATACAGGTACACAGATATACAGATATACTCATATTTCTTACAATAAACTGAAAACCCAGATTTGAAGTTCCACACGTCAGTGATTTTGACTATTATATATATTTTGACTCTTTTTTCATATATAAAAAGAAAAAAAAACAACTGCTTAAATAGATACAGACAATTAGAATATTCTAACACTTCTACAGCCTCTTCCTCCTGCAGCTCTCTCACTTTGGGCTACATACTCAGTTCAATATGTAACTGCACTATACAAGTAAGCTGTATGACTGGATCTAAGTAAAGCATTCAGCTTTAGGTCAGTTGAGGCTCAATCACACAAATACTAATAATGTAGTCCATAGGCTTTCTTGGGCATACATAAATGTGTTTTTATGATGAGGCCTGGAAAGATTTATCAAGACCATCAGTGAAAATGTATTTCTCATGTTTCCAATAAAGCCTAAGTTAAAACAAACATTTAAAAACACTGGTTTGAATTTTAGCTATGCTAATAAAACCAGAGGAAACTTTCCAATGGCTACTCAGTTGAAGATGACTCTGCATCTTTACCTTAACTGAACAGCAATGTCTGGAGATAAGGATTCATATTGTGATTAATGTTCAGCTATAATACACAAGAAACAAATTATTTCTTCAGCTTTTCTGGAGAAATTGATTGATTTGCTTTAGGAAAGGAATTATGCCATGCCTGTATTTACCAATCAGTAGAAATGTTTACCCCACAGGACCAATGTAATGTTAAGCTGATTTATTTTTATTTATGTTTTCAGAATCCCAAGTGTGCTATGTAAATTCAAATAATTTAGATATAGGAACCTCTGGCAATTAAAATATTGATGAAGGTATAAGCAACTTATTCATGTTGTATAAAGTTATTATGCAGAATTATCTTATTAGGAACAGAATAACCTAAAACTTGTATTATCTATATAAATTGTAGATAAATGTAAAAATTAACACAGTAGTATCCTATACATTTCAAGGACAAAAATTTCAACTAGGAAAAAAATAGTAAAAAGTGGAGTTTTGAAGATACTGCCATGACTGCCAGTGCCTACACTACATGGAGAGGAATGTTCTGCTATCTCACAGTTAACAGTAGACATACGGAGTCTATTTTGTTTTTTTAATTTGCTATTTCACATAAATAGCCCTACATATAAGTTCTAGGTACTGTAAGCATCCATATTTAATGCATACTGTAAGTATGCATTAAATATGGAAAAATCACATAAAATCAAAATCTAAACACAGGAATGGAGAAACAGGCTAAAAACAAAACAGCATACTCCCTGTCAATTTAATATTAAAATAAAATTAAAAAAAAAAGAAGATAATTATCTCCACAAAGCTTATATATAGCCTTAAAAATTACTTATACTAAATAGAATGATCTAGAATTGGCATAGTGAGTACAGTAAAAATAAATATTGTCCTGAAGTTGATATCTCAAACCAGAAGTATGCAGGGCTAAGTACTTAAGATTATGAAATACAGATATTTAGGCCAGGTTTCTCAAAAGCTTAGACCAGGGAACTGGCAATATGAGATGCTAAAAGCCTTTTTGGCTCTTTAATGATTCAAGACACTCCTACCAATTCACAAAGCCATAGAACATGACCACTCAACTCTTGAACAGAAGAGAATAGTTGTCACCATTTTCCTAAATGACACAATCGTGTCTCATGTATTTTCAGATTCATTAGTACATATATTTATAAAATGAACACCTACCTTACACAGACATTTTTGGGTAATGTTTTACTAGTTTCATATGAATGGTTTGTTACAATCATTGTAAAAATTTTATATCTCAATTCCACCCTACCCTATAAAAGGAAGTTTAATCTGCTGAGTATTTTGATAAATTTACCTTCCAAAGAAAACAATCTATTAATTGGCAATAACCACTGAGATCTGTGATGAAGTCATGGCTGCTTTATCTCTAACAAGGTAATTGCATCTTTATGCAGCAAATTTTTCAGCTCCTCAGTGTTTTGTCACTGATTTAGATCCATTAGGAATTCCAACATCTTTTTCCAGTATAGCATAAACCTGTATATTGCGTGTTTTCTGAAGGCAGGGTGGACACTTAGTTGAATGTACAGAGGTGGATTTTATAAAGCTTATAATGAACCATAGAGAAGCATCAACCTTGTGAGGCTGTTATCTTTAAGGTGCAACTGACACAAGCAGCATATTCCAAAACATGCCTGTATGTCATTCTTTCATGCGTCCATCTCCCAGCTGAGCCAATGGGTGTGAGATCGCACACATGCCATAGACTCATCTAACTTCTTTTCCACTAAACACAGCTATTCTTGCTAAGCAACACACTGAGGGAAACAGGAATTTTCAAAACCTTTATTTCAGTCATTTAATACAGCTTTTGAAACAGGTCCAGTCCCACGGGGCTCCATCTGCAAAAGATTTTTTAAGAACATATGACTAACTGTACAAAGTGAGACAAGGATAAATTCATTCAGAGGCATCCAAAAAAACCATATATCACTGATTAAGTAAAATGGCTTAAAGAATATCCATGTGTCCTTTTGAGCACCAGTACAGAGCTCACACTATAACGTTGTGGACTGAGGACAGACTGTGTTGGAGGCATTCATGGTAACCTCTAAGGAAATCAACTCACCTTTCCCTGTTTTTCTTTTACTAATCCTGAGAGGGCAGCCCAGGAGCTCAATGGTAGAAGGTACAGGGAAGAAATTCTGAATAGTTCTGCAAGGGATCTTCCTGGTGGAGTCAGACAATTCCCAAATGCCATGGGAAACACAAGAGGAGGAAACACATTAATCCATGACCTCTACCAAAATATAAAATGGAGTCAGAAGCAAGATACACCCCAATATTAATTGATTTCATCCCAATATTAATTAAAACACACATGAAAAACAATCCCACTTTTGTCTGCTAGACAAAGTTTATGTTTATACTGCAGGTACCTTAACAACATGAGCTCTTTGTATGCTCCTGGTTCATCAGTATGGTTCCATACTCTGGTTCATGGCCATTGGATATGACTGTTCTCATCAGACAAAGAGAAAAATATATGAATATATATATATGTATATATATATTGTGTGTGTGCGCATGTATATGAAGAAAACAGCATGTACAATTTCCTATCACATCTGGGGACAGCTTAAGGCATATTCATGATGAGAAGAGTTGGAATACACAGACAGAATATGTTTGAAGGGACACTGAAAATGACAATCTGACCAAAGCAGCTGATGAGACAAAGCTTCTATATGGGAAATATTCAGTTGTACCACACCAAGATCCAAGCAACAGCTGCAGTATTTCATAGAAACACTGTGAGCTCCAAGAAGCAGTAGCTTAGGGAAACTCTAGAGATGCATATGGAATTCATCCAGTATTAAAATGTTTCATGGCATGCCACACTTACATGGGTGAAATGGAAACTTACATCAGTTACAGATTCCTACCTTTGGCTGTATATTTTTATACCCTTTCATCAGTTCCCAGTGAAACACAAATGTTGACTACACAGTTGTCCAGGATCTTTTACTGATAGTGCAATACCATTCTGTAATTTTTGTAACTGTCAATGTCTTATTCTTTACACACATTTTGCAAAATTTTTTGATTGCTATCTTTTGACTGTGTTTAATAAACATAACAAACATTTCACAGCTTTCAATGCCTACCTACAGCACTATCTCCTCCCTGCCCCAATAATTAATGTAGATGCTGTTTTTTTAATTGCTTTTTTCAAGTATTCAAAATCAGTCACTGTTAGAGATGAAATACAAAGCAGGATGTTTTGATGAAACATATGGCAGACAAAACCTCAAGCAGACTGATAGGGATTATTGGCAGTTGTTCTTTTTCACTCCCCATTCTGCGGGGAATAAGATGCTGCTAGAAACCATCTGGGAAATCCATCTAGCAAATCCCTTGTTGTTGTAGGGATCTAGGACATCAACCAAGATTCCAGTTCCTCACTGTTTTCCACGGCATATTACAGCTGCCCCACTGCTGTTTTCTATAAGGCTGAAAGTTATTAATCAGAACTCTGTGGACATTGTGAATTGAACTCTTGCATATCCTCTTGGAGCAAATGTCTATCATCTAGGTTCCCCTTTACAGAGGACTAGACTCAATTATTAAAGTTAATTCCTCACAGTCCTATATTCTGATAAGTAATACTATTATCAGTATCTATTATTTTGTTCATAAAAACCAAAATTTAAGATAGGTCTTCCATGAGTTTCCAGAAGCAGATGGAGGAGAATGACCAGAAAAGGTGAAGCAGCAAAAGGCAAGCAACAAAAGGAAAGATGAAAGAGAAGAAAATAGTTAGTTTTAAAGTTGAATTCTACTTTTCTTTCCCTCTTTCCTCTACTAAAAAATTGACCTAATCACTCCTCTCACATCACCCAACAAATCCAGCTGCTTGAATAAGTATCCAAAACAAGCATTCAGCGTTCTAATGTAATTAATTATTCCCAGCAATTGCTATGAAGAGCACAAAAAAGCACAGCTTGAAAGTGTATCAAGAATTCAGCAAGACATTTGACTACTGACATTAATTCAACAAGAAAAAAAGATTAGCAAATGAGATATCTGTAAGACAACTAATAAAAATTTTATTTATTTTAAAATCTCATCAATATATTGTTATAAATGTCATTAAAGGAGAAAAACCTTTGGCTTCTTTCCTCTCTTTCTTCAGGACTTGTCTTGGCATGTAGAAAATAATTCAATACCAGAAAGAAAAAATTAGGAGTAACATTCATGATTGTCAACTCTTGAATAACAATATAGTTTTGAAGGAATTGAGTGTGTAGAAAGTAGCCAAATAGGAAGCTATTCATCACAGATTAGTTTTGAGGATCAGCTCTTCAACCTCAGCATCTGAAAAATTTAAAAATGACAGTTCATTAAGTGTAAATCATATTAAGACTAAACACAATCACAAAAGGTAGCAATTATTGCAGCCCTATTATATCTCGCTCAATTTACCATCAAATAGTGTTTAATCTTCCAAGAGCAAGATTTGCTCTCTATCTTTTTCTAGGTGACAGAGAAGCTGCATATGTGATAACAGAAGAAGAAAAAGGAGCAGCAAATAATTTAATGTGGTAAGGCTTCAATACAAATTCAATTTCCTTCCTAATGGGGGAAAATACCCCAACAAACCACAACAAAAAAATACCCAAAGAAATAAGAGTTAGGGATTTTAAGAAGGCCAAGCCTTGAAGGTGTTTATCAGGAACAAATCTAGGCTGAAGTGAACAAGAATTTGCCTTAAAGGTACAGACATGTGCTCCCCGACTGATAAGATATAAAATGTTCTTGGCTGTAAACAGGGAGGGAAGTCATAATTTCAGACCTTACCTCTTTGATTGCAGAGGCATGTGATAGCTTTCTCTCTTGTCTGAATTGATGTCCTGCCTCTAAGAGCAAGTTGGAGAAAGTCCTGCATCTCCTTCTTGTACAAGTGCTTGTTGTTCGATGTGAGTGACGAAAGACTCCAAAGGTAAAAGTGTATGAGGATAGACAGCTGGATCTGTGAGTAACACACATTCCATCTGGAATCAAGAGCACTACTTTCTGGTACTTTGACCCATGTGCTCTTCCTTCTTGAAAAAAAAATCTCTGAGAAAATTTATAAAAGGTCATATCAAAACTTAGTCTCTTCCATGCCAGCTTTCCATTAGCTGAGATTTCATACACATATGGAGCCAGATTGTGTCCTCCATTACAGGTATGTAAATCTGGAGTAGCATCATCAGCTTCCATTTAATTAACCTGGAGTTACATCATTGGAATGAATGCCCTGCAGGAAATCAATTTCACTTTCAAGAGCTTTGACTGAACATGAAAACCTGCTGCTAAATGTACTTCCAATGGGAAGAACTAGACACAGAACTGATGGTATCATAGACAAAGGACTTTGATGAATGTGACTGTTAGAGAACACTACAAAATCCATATTTCCTGACAAACACAACACTGATTTTCTTTTCATGCAGCTGCAGTGGCATGAAAAACATGCTCTTCAAAACAGTGATGTATTTAGCCATTTATTATGGGTAACCCCCAAAATCAGAAGATTCAAGTCTGGAAAAAACAGTGCACTATAAAACCATAGTTGCTACGCTTGAACAGTGATTAAATAGTGATTATAAAACCACTAAACTAACATCAAATTTTTTTTGGTACTAAAGAGCTTCTCAGTGGCCTCTAACAACTTCTTCACAACAGAGCAGCAAAAAAATATTTTTTTTTCTTCACAGAACAAACATGCTTTATCCAAACAACAAATAAATTGACTTTTAGAGTCAGAAAACTGTGATTTTTCTCAGTTTGCTTATTTTCTAAAAGTAGGGAATAGTAAAACCAAGGTGTCAGATAAAATGGTAAAGTAAAACATAAAGAACTCAGACTTTTTGAGAGCAACTTCTAAAACTCCTATGCATGAAGCAGAAATTCATTGGGAAAGAGAAAAGAACAGGCTAATTTGTAGGTGAGTGGGCAGCAAAAAAATCCAAAGTCACAAAACTGCTTGCAGACACCTTTTGTTCACCTTTCATTGAAGTTTTCCATGCGCAGGAGAACAGGTTTATGTTCTATTGTAGTGCATCAATCTCCCAAGAAGAGAAAAGCACTGACATGCCAGTTACCTTTGCACAAACTTGAGCATAGCAGAAAAAGAAGATACATACTTCAACAGAGCACTTGAGCCTACCTTCACACACCAAAGATGTGAGATGCAAGACTCAAGCTTGTATCATCTGCACGTGATGGTGGCAGGGGTGGATTCTGCCTTCAGTTCACTTCTTTTATCGTCTTTACTTTTAAATCTCAGTAACCATTTCCATGGATTTAGTGGAAAGCAGCAATGATGGAACCCATTGGGTAAGTTGGATGGCAAAGCTTCGTAAAGCAAAGCTGGAACATGTCACCATCCTCTCCTCAGTGCTGATTGGAATGGTGAAAGCAGACTGGACCCTAGTGGAACTGCAGACTCATTCTGGGCTGATATCTCATTGATACAGAGTGTTTATAATGCCGGCTTTCCCTTCTGCCCCACTCCTGTTGTTTGCTCAAAATCTAGTATGTCCCTGCTTGTAGTAATATGTCCTGCCAGGTTCTGACAAACCTTTCACCAGATTTTGCTCCACTCTTCATAAGTTATGACAGCAGCAAACAGTATTTCATGCTAAGCCTCTTCCTAGTCCTAACAATTAAGCCATAAAATAAGGCTGTCAAACCCCTGGACTGCAGACTCTAAAGATATTTTCGTAAACAAAACAGCAGTCAGTAAAATATGGCATTGCTTGAACACTTTCTATCTGACCATGGAAATGGAATAAAATATGCCAGTTAGAACAAATAAACCAAAAAAAATCTAATTTCTTCTTATGCCATATTTAGGTAGTGAGATCCAACTTCAAGCAAGGGAGACAATGAAAAATTCTGAGTAGAGATTAGTTGGAATCAAAGGATCCTTTCTGACAGGCTAAACTATCAATCCAGATTAATTATCTTAACTTTGGCATTTAGCAAAATAAACTAGATGGGCAAAAGAGTATTTTCTTTGTACTAAAAAAGGCAACAGGTAGAGTTTAGTGGTATCCTCAAAAGAGGAGGAGACACTTCTATCTTACCCTTTCCACCTTCCCTCCTGCTTAGAGCTGAGGTAACCATTGAGGAACACAGCACAATGCTCCCATTCAGCTGAAATCTGTCTATTCCACTCTAATATAAATAATCAATGATGATGGAGGGAAAAAAATTTGAAATATTAAGTAAAAAAAGAAAGAAATACACCCAAAAACAACATCTCCAACACTGTCCTTAACAGCATGCAAATTCCCGAAGTCTTCAACTCCTGCTTCAAGTAGATGCACACCTGTTTAACCTTTTATTAACAATTTTTTAAAATTAATTACTTCATAAGTTTCTCGATAGGCCTCTATCACTCTCCATTAAAAGTGCACTGCAATTCCTAAGGATTACATTTGCTTTAGAAAAAGCCATATGCTCCCTTATTTTCTGACCATGGCCATTTCCCTAAGGAAATCTGCAGACAGAGGCACAGGGAGCTAGACAGGCAGTGACTCCACTTGCCTCAGAAACTCAATATCCGATCTGATGATCACTGGATTATAGGAATGACCTTCCACCTTTTGCTAAGATGCAATCACATCTTTTAAAAGGAGAGTGAGGACGAAGTACATCAAGACTCCACCTTGCTCCTCGTAGATGGTGTCTGTCTGTAGCTAAATTCATGTGCACTTTTGGAAACCAGATGGATTCACCACAGATGACAACAGACTTACCAGTATAATTGCATAACCAGGTCAGGCTGCTTGGACACTCGTGTCTGGTTTCCCTGGGTAATGATGAGCTCCATCAAAACACATTTTACAAGATTCTGCAGCTGGACTAACCACTGAAGATGACTAAATTTTAACTGGAGTATTGTGCAGGAGTTTCAAACTTCACCCAGGACCTCATACATGCTCTGGCTTTCAGATGCCATACAAGGTTACAGCCTTTAAATACCTTCTTGGAGCGGGCCCTGTGTTAAAAGCAGACCATGCCAGGCTAACCTATCATAGTGTAGGTACATCCAGTACAACAGTGCTTGAAGTTGCAATTGCTGGAAGCAAACAGCCCCTGGCAATGGCCCATGACAATAACTCTGTTCTTTACATCAAGCTGTAGAAAAAAGGTTGAAGAACACTTCAGAAGCCCAGCATTAAAGGAGAGACAGAAAGATTATAGTTTTAGAGATTACATGAAAATTCTGCCTCATGGTGAACAACTGTAGCTATAATGACATGCACATTAGAATGCAGTATTATAATTAAAGGTCATGGTATGCAGCAATCATTATTTACTGTTCTCTCCTTTAAAACTATGCTTTTCTCTCCAGACTTAAAGGAAAAATTTCTTATCTTGTGCAATTTTTCAAGAAGCCAATTAGACACCTGAGCTAAACATAATGCATATTAACTTAGCCTACCATACATCCAGAGACTCAAGGTGTCCAACTTTCTACCAGAAATTTCATCTGGTAGAAAGAAAGAAAACAAACTGGTTGCAACTAGTAGGTATGTGGACAAAATGGGCAGATGTATTATCCTTGTTACCTCATTTTAATACCTCTCCAGGCATTTATGATCAGTAGCATATATTTCTATCTGGAAAATTCCACAAATTTTTTGCATATTAGGAGTGCCCCTTGCAACACAGACATAACAAACCATTTATTAATCCAGGTAAAATAATGGCATAATGTAAGTATGAGTAAGTATGTATAATGTAAGTATGAGTTCAAAAGCCTGTTTTCCCATACTATATTAAAATAACATTGTTATCCAAATGCAAAACAGACAAAATCATTTAAAAGGAGTAGGCTTGCTGTATTTAATGAAATAAATACTTAGGAGAGATAAAGGTATATAATAACTTTTTAAAATAAAAGATATGGTACAGGAAGTAGCAACAACAAAAGAGTCAGCAATAAAAAACCTCAGTGCTACAGAGACTTCACCAGAGTCATAAAAAGCCCATCAGGCTCAAACATAAGTAATGATCTAAAATAACTTATATGTACATGTAACTATTTGAATGCATACAACCACATTTGCAGAGCATTTGCTGATGAATATTTTCTAAATATTTTCTAGTACAAAGACCCAGACCAGTTAAGTATTTTTGCACTTATGCAAAATTTCACAAACTTCAGTTTAGTGCTAAATGGTTGTAGAAATTCCTGCTGCTGTGAACAACTAGGTCTTACTGGAGGATCTGTGTCCTAATATATACTTAATAAAAGTATATATATATCTAAAGTGTGTGAATATATATATATATATATACATAAATGTGAACATATATGCTTTAAACACTACAAAAACCCATTTTGTCCTTGCACAACAAACTTCCAGTGAATTGTAAAACATTTTGGATCAGATTTTAAGGTTGTTAGAATTTGGCAACTCCCTCCACCCCACTCAGGTCATGATCTTTTTGAAAAAAGAAGAGATTACCCCACATACTGACTGCCTGAACTGAGGATTCAAAGTAACACTGTCCACTGAAATGCCATACTTGTTTAAAGAGTGCTACTAACACCAGTTTTAAAAGTCATATTCTGAAATAACTGAACCAAGCGTTCTTTAAATAATATACTTTAGTTGTTCACAGGGTTATCTAATCCACAGTTATTTATCAGAGTTTTTTCAGGCAAGAAAACTTAGTTTATTATTAAAAAACACAAACTCTACATTTCTTACAAATCACTAATTATGTCCTCTGTGTCTATAGGCCTGATTCTAGGAAAATGTTAAGTATCCCTGTTTTGATATCCAAGATTTTTTTGCAGAATAATACCACTATTTCCACAAACTTTCCCTATAGCATAAGCATATAATCGCTTCAAATAGGTATGGACAATATGAATATTCTGAAAATTTATCTTCCACAAAAAAATAACCATTTTCAATAAAGATTTCCCTTTTGGCTTTCACATTTTCAAAGCAAATATGATGGGGAAAATGACCATTTTTATATCAACACCTTCTTCTGATCAAAATTCTGCAGCAGATACAAAATTGTCTATCAGAACATGTCAGCCAAGAGATCCTCCTAGCTCCATTCCTTTGTCTCTGAATTTCATAATCTTGACTATCCCAAGAGAATAACACCTTGTGCAAGTTAAATGGAACATTGTAGAAGTTGGAGGAAGCATAATGTATTTCTTCCTCCAGTACTAGCCCAATAATTGAAATATATTTCCCCTCACTTAGAAAGTAGATATTTTCTTCAGTAACTCATCTTACAAATTTCTAACAAATTTTGTTTATCCCAGGATTGTGTTCTTTCTGAAGTCTTTACTCTATATTTAATAATGTTTACTGCATATCTAATTAATCATATACTTAAATGAACTCTAAACAGCAACATGAGTTTCACTAGGACAAAAAGAAGAGACAAATCTGCATATTGTTGGCAATATAGAGTGGGCAGGATGACAGCAAATGTGAAAGAATGTATTGATGTGGGGGATGATTCTGGCCTCTTAAAATTTGTAAAGAATGAGATGGCTTTGTTTGTCATCTAAATTTATTATGGATTTTTAACACTTTTTGATATGTTTTTCTTGCATCTGAGTTGGAACTGACTCAAATTGGAAAGTGAACATTAGGCTACATTCTTGTCTTAGCTATAAATGAGTGTCACATTAAGACTCCTCCCCATCTTTGCCAAGCTTATTTGTTTATTTGCAACAGTGATGGCATAAGCAATGACCTACCTCAGGCAAAAGAGCCTGTGTGTCTATCAATATTTGGGTGATGGGCCTATAAAAGGTTCATTAGAACAATCTGCCCTGAAGCAAAAGAAGATACCATTCATATCAGCCAATTTGGGACCCACTATGCAACTCAAAATTCTGAGTCAATTCAGCACTGGGGTTCATACACAGGCTGAGAATACAGCTAGTCAGAACATTTTTCACAAAATGCAGGCTTGTGAGAAAAAAGTATTCTGTACAGATAAACAGTTTTTCACAAATACTTCACAGAGAAGGTGTTGGGACACATGGTTTGCTTAAGGGCCATGAGAAAGACTAACAATTTCCCATTTAGCCTCCCTTTGTTCTATCCACTAATACTTAGACACTTAAGTTACAAAATCATTACAAGTTTTTATTTTTACTCCAAAGGTAATGAAGGTAAGAGATAAAACCTCAGTATGATTAAATGTTGTTCTCTAGATATCAGTCATATGTTATCCCTTTCCAAGTATGTCTAAGGATTTTAACACTCCTGTTTCAAAGCCCTGTAAAAAATTGTGCCTATTCAAGGTATATCTATGTTGTCAGGCTACTGAAAGCTAGTGACTAGCATTAATAGCCTTTGGATCCAGGACTCACATCCTATTATTGCTGCTGTAAAAATGGTAAGCCATCAGATCATCAGATACTTAAAAAAAAAAAAAAAAAGAAAAAGGAACTTGTGACCAGTAAGATCAATGGGTAAATTCTATGATACATGCCATTTACTCACCCTCTCTACTGTAGGCCCTCAAGAAAAACACCATCCTAGAAAGCTACCTAACTTAATCTGTAAGATCTGTCTTTATCTACAAAATAACACCCTTGCTTATCCTTGCCCACATAATAGAAACTACAGCGAAAAGCCCTCAGGGGATTACAGGTTCTTAAAGCAAACTTGTCAGTTTTAATTCAGGTTAGGTGCCTGCATAACACAATCATGAAGAAACCAAATCAGTTCCTTTCAGATGCTGATAATTCACTGATAGGAATTCTCTTGGCCATACACACTTAACATTCATGGATTAATTCTTGTCCAGGTTTTGGTGAGAAAGAGTTCATTTTCTTCCTAGTAGCTGGTATAGTAATGTGTTTTGGATTATGTATGAGAATAATATTGATATCATACTGATGTTTTAGTTGATGCTAAGCAGTGCTTACCCTAGGTTAATGATTTTTTCAATTTCCCAGGCTGGTGAGCAGGTGCACAAATGGCTGGAAGGGATCAAGCCAAGAACAGCTGACCCGAACAGGCCAAAGGGATATTCTGCACCACAGAGAGGACTGCCCAGTATATAACCTGGGGGGAGCTGGCCAGAAACTGTCAATCACTGCTCAGACACTGACTGGGCATTGGTCAGTGAGTGGTGAGCAACTGTATTGTGCAACACTTGCGTTTCTTGGATTTTATTCCTCTTTCGCTTTTTGTTGTATTCTTTTTCATTACAATTATCAGTAATAGTAGTAGTAGTAGTAGTAATATACTTTACTTTATTCCAATTATTAAACAATTCTTATCTCAACCCACAGGTTTTACCCTTCTTACATTCTCCTCCTGACTCCACCAAGGCAGAGAGTAGAGAGAGGAGTCAGAGAGTGGCTGTGAGGTACTTAGTTGCCAGCTGGGTTTAAATCATGAAAATTCTACAGATACATAATAGAAGTGATGAGATGGCCATCTATAAATATACATACATATATATCTCCATATTTATACACATATATATATGTATCACACTATTTATGTACTTTAATATATATATTTTTCAAAACAGTAATGTAGATAGTTCTTATTAAATGGATTGATAAAATTCATGTCTGGTGGAGAACCACACCATTTTTGCCTGTGTGTCAGCACAATATATTTGCCTATACATATATATTCACCCATGTGCATCCACATACACTTAATGTACGTATGCATCATATATGGGTAACAGAGCATACAAATCTACATATGGCATTTAAGTAATAAGCTGACAAACATTAGACACAACACATTAAGTGCTTAGCTGGGAATAACCTTTAGTTAGGCCTCACAAATCTTTCTTTTGGGAACTACATGCTTCATATCTGGACCATGTGGAAGCATCTTACCTTGCTTCCATTTTCTCTTGCCTCCCGTTCCATCTTGAGATCAGAAATTAGGAGAGTCTTGTATTTGTTCTTTCCATTACTGCTGTGATCATCTAGTCTGTATTCTGAAGTCAGCTGAGCAGAGAGGGGGCTGTCACTCAGGTTCAGAGGCTGCTCATCCTGCTCCAGATTTGTTTTGCCATTACTGTTGGTTTCTGCCATCTCCCTGCAGTGTGTTCCCCCTGAAGCATTGGAACTGTGTCCCACGGTCTCATTGCCATTAAAACTCTCTGCAGCTGAATCATCTATTAAAAAAGATACATTTTCAGTCACATGCCATGTAATCATCTCTGTCCAGTTAAAAATAATTTATATATTCACAGTTTTTTTTCGAAAGAGAATAAAAGCTGTTTATATTATTGGCACCAGTAAATTTCTGTAGAAAGTGCAAACACACTCCTCCATGCTTTAAGTAAATCTATAAAATATTATTATGTAAAGGGAAATTGTCTGGGCTAGCACTTTAGAACCACTGTGTACATAAAGGATAATCACAAAGGATTTTTTAGGGACAAAGTGATAAAGTCTGCCTTGATCAATCTGGCTGTCCATATGCCTATGGATCTATTTAGATTCTTATACCATACTCATTACTGCACTATTACATATTTCTGAAATGAACCGAGGTGCACATGGTACTCAGAGAGAATCTGAATCTCAGGTTTTAAGTGTGCAGAACAGCGTTGTCATATCCATAAATATCTTCTTGCAGAGAAACACTGTAAATACATCTGATGTGTTCACTGCTGGCAGCAGAGATTATACTAGAAGAGCTGATTCCATAAAGATAAAGATATATATAAAGATCCTGTCTTCATTTTGTTCAGCTGCCCATTCACTTCTTTCATTCATTGTGTGTTATAATATACTTTAAAATATTGATAAATAGTGGACTAAATTATAAACCTGAAATCTCCATCCAAAAACTGTGCATGTGTCATTGTTACCCTTAAGATTTTATGGCTGGATTGTATGATTTTAATAGGTGTCTTCACATGGATTATGGATTTGTGTATCCTTTTCTTGTCAGTAATGGAATTTGCCACCTGTCCTACCACTCAGCCCTTCTTTACTTCTAAACAATCTTTTGGTCAAAACATTTTATTTTTCAAAGGATTAAATGGCAATAGAATTTGGCACTGACTTTGCCCTTGTTCTCTAAAGCACCTCTGTTTTGGCAATTTACACAGTTTTGCTAATGGTGCAAACACCTGCCCAGGGCTCTACAAGCATTTGCTTATTGCAGACTATGATGCTGGAAAGTCAGGAGTCAGGAATGCATTCAGATTGAAACTGGAGATATGGAATGAGATGGACCTTAATACATAAGCACCTTAATACACCATTGTTACCATCTTTTTTGGGCCCTTCTAAACAACTTCCATGGAAAAGAAGCTAACATGTTTATACCCATGAGGAATTTTTTTAAAAAAAACCATCAGGATACATCCTTTAACAGATGTGCTCATAAATACTCATGCTTTAACTACATGATTAATCAAATTGTTGACTCACCATCATTATTACAGCAAAAAACAACTATTCACCACTTTCAGATGAGATTTTTAAAAGAGAATAGTGGATAAATGGGTAGTGATCTAATTCAATTAAATTCTTAGAATGACAGAGACAAGATATCATAAATAATTTTCTTACTTGCTGCACTCAAAAAACATTTTTATGCCATAAATACACACAGGACTGTGTATGTAGTATGAACATATTTTTTAAAAATTGCTTTGTTTTGTAAACTGTTAAAAAAAATTCCAATTTTCTAACACTATAAATTGAGTCATAATTTTTAAAAAATTATTTAAGGAACATTTTTTTTATTGTTCTAAGACAGATGTATAACAAATGGCTACAATAAAAAGCAACCAACTATGCTTTGGTATGTATCACTTTTACATTACCTCTTGGGAATACCAACGTATATACAATAAAAGACATAACATTCCTAGAATAAGACTTTTAAATGTGTACATCAAACAAACTTGTAACAGAGCAACGCTGCTTGAGGATTTCAGCTATGTAAGTGAATAAAAAGAGCAGGATTTATCCTTAATAAACCTTATATCATGCCCTGAGACTTGTGTCTTCAAGGCCATAACACATATAAAAGGCTAAAATGCTAACATAATTTCAGAAATAAATAAGAAGTTTTATTATTCCAAAATAGAAAATGGAATTCTAATATAGGGTCTTAATTTTTTTAAAGAAAACAATTTTTTTAAAGAAAATAATTTTTTTAAAGAAAATAGACACATTTCCATATTTAAAAACACATCTTTTAAAAGCTCTGAGATAACAGAAAAAATCCCAGAGATTTTTTAACAGAGAAACACTTTGATTACTGTTGTGCTTAGGACTGTTAACAGATAATTGGCTTCTTGATTAACAGTTTAAAAAGTGACAGCTAGTTTCAAATTAATTAAATCAGTTATTGAATGGGTCACTGAGTGAGGGATGTTCTTCCCTTTGAAGAGCCCAGAAAATTCCCTGCTGTCGGCAGAAAAGACAGAAACAAGTGAGTAACCAGAGGATACAAAGAACCATCTAAAAGGTGGGGGCACTGCCTACCCAGCAGCACACGCTCTGATCCCTGGGGAACTTCTGTGCGCTGGCTCTCCGGTGTCCTGGCTCATGCAGTGCAGAGGAACCTCTACCAGGACACAGACAGCTGAATGGAAATGATGAGAGCTGTGCTAAGAGCTAGATCCAGGAAGAGCCAATTCTCAAGCACAGCTGTTAGTTTTGCCTAGCAATAATGCTTTAATTTCTTTTTTTGTTGCCCTGTATGACATACGGTTGACAACTAAACCTTACAAATGCGTGAGAATGTTCCAATGCAGAAGAAAAAATAATCTTATGTTTGTTCTAAAATATGATCACTCAAAAGAATTCTTATGTTGAGTAAATGTGATCAAGCATTGTAATACTCTGAAACAATTGAAAAGTTTTTATAACATTTTTGCTTTTCTTCACAAAAACTTTGCTTTTCTTAGCAAAAACTTGATGGCAAATCTTGGTTTCTACTAGAAAGTAAAATATCTGTTCTTACAGTAATTTCACATTGCTTTTTAGAGATGGGAACTTGTTTGTCAAGATAATGGTCAGGAAAATGGCCACAATGGGTATGGTATAAATCACACTTTTGTCAAGTAAACAGATATATATATTTCCATAAAAGAGATGAAGAAAAAATAGAAAGTGGTTTAGTAATAGTTTCTTACAGATGTTACCAAGGTAACTAGATTACAAGGTTTAGTACATTTCTCCTCCCTGGGTAGCTGTCTATTTTTGCTAAGAATAAGGCTACTTTAAAGCAGGAGTTTCTCAGAAAGTATCATAAACATGGAACACATCAGGAATGACTGGGTCTGGGGAGAAAGGCAAGAGCATCTCACCGGGGAAAGGAAATTGATGTTCATCCTTGGATACAGGAAACTACAGCCCAAACACCTCCTGACTACTCCTGGGCCTGCAGGGACTGCAAGCACTCATGGACATCACATGGATGCCAAGGGGCAAGAACAGATCCATGGAGACTTGTTCCTCAGACCACATTTCCCAGTGGTGACTGCCTCTGCCAGGGGCGGGAGGTGAGACCTCATCTCCTGACAGCTCCTGGTGCAGCTGGTGAGTGGGGCTGCACCTAAAGCAGAGACAGCATTGGGACCAGCAGTTTGTTCACAGTTTTCTCACCTTCATATATCACAACACCTCAGCAACAATGAACTGGGAATGCCAAAAGCCTCTTCTCTTACCCCTCCATCCAACAGAGACAGAGGCACGATGGCTTGGGAAGAGCTTGAGGAAGAAGTGGCTTTGTCCAGCTCTGGCCACTGGCCCCTGCTCCTTGCTGGGAACTCCACAGAGATGAGGTCCACCCCAGAGATGAGGTCCACCTCAGCCCGGCACATGTGAGGCAGCAGCCATGACCAAACTGCAGAGCTGCCCTCCCACGGGAGGCTCAGAAAACCACAGCATTCCTCTCTGGGCTCACTTCAGCCCCACTGCTGGTCAGAGGGCACTCCAGCCTCCCTTCCCACAGCTGGCTAATGAATGCAGTATAAAACCCCACTGAGGCAAGGGCAGCACATTTTCAAATCCTGTCTCTTGTCTGAACCATTGCTGCAGCGTGAATTTTATGGAAAGACCTTGAGAGAAGCCTGCCATAGGCACTGGGAGCTGAAAAGCAGGGGGAAGCAAAGAGGCCCCATGCCCTGCATTGGGTATTAGGGCAGTCATAAATGAGGCTGTGGGATGAGCTCACATCTCCATCATGATACAGGAGCTGCTTCTATCCACAAGTATCAGCAATGACAGAAAATCAGCCATCAAATGCTGCTTGTTCAGAGCAGGGCATGTCTTTGGGAACTGTGCAGCTGTCAAACTCTTACCCCAGAATGCTGGAATACTGAAAGTAAATCTACAACTAGTTTTGTTACTTAAGCCTGAAAAGGAAGCCTGTCTGCAAAATACTTATTCACATCTAAAACCAGCAAACTTGGGCCTCCTTCACCTATGCAGAGATGGACCAATATTTCTTAAACCTCTTGGTGCCAACATCTACTTCTTCCACCTTGCACACTGCTCCACACTGATCCTGTGCTCTGGCCTGAACAACACCCTTTGGACACCTTTAGTCCAAGTATTCTTCACATCAGAGGTAATCAACAGAACAAGGGGTAGCGGCTTTAAACTGAAGGAGACTAGGAAGAAATGCATTACTGAGGTACTGGAATAACTTGCCACAAGAATTTGTAGATGCCCTATCTCTGGGAGTGGTTGAAGGCACACTGGATGGTGCCCTGGGCAACCTGGTCTAGTGGAATCCTGTTCTACAGTTCTATGATTCTAATTCTCAAAACAACATCTAAAGTAAATTTTTTACTTCAAGTTAATGTCTTATCATATTGCATTACAGCTTCCAGTTCCTCCTTCCAGATCCCACTGAGACCAGCAAGATACAAAGTGACACCAGCTTTATTTTTGAACACATGAGAATCCCAGATTCCTGCTGTGAACTTTCCAACAGTCATCCCTGTGTTAGCTTTTCTCTCTGCTTTTGAAGGAAATTTGGAAATGGAGGAAGAAAAGACAACGCCAAATAAAGCCCAAGCAAACAGAAGCTCTAAGTTTTGATGCTTGGAACTATTGCATCCTTCACTTCAATTACCTGCCACAGACATTCATATTATCATGGCCTAAATCTCTTCTCCAACACAACTTCCCTGTACATCTTAGATTCTGCAAGGTGATATCAGTGGCAGATGGCATTTTAAGGACATTCTCATTTAGAGCAGGGAACTAGGTCTTAATTTATAGGAATGTTCTCCTACATTCTCCTACCATCTCTAGATTTATGAATGGGCCAACAACATAGATAGCTATAATTAGAGAGTCTCTGGTTACAACATACAGTCATTCTACACAGAAGGAGCTGTCTTCAGACCAGATATGTCAAATGCTCAACACCATTCTCAGTAAGAGTGCTTTCTTAAGGAAAGCAAGTTGAAGTGTGCACCAAATCTTGCTGGAATAACAAGTTCATCAAACACTTGTTTTCTGAGAGCACATATTTAAGATCTGAATTCTAAGTGTCATTAAGTACTGTGAATCGCTAACCAAGGTACAAATACATACTCTCACTTGTCTCCTTGAGAGAAAAATCTCCAGATGTTCTAAAGGATCTCTTAGCTATCAATTTCATACTCTAAATCATCCAGAATTCTCACATTCCTTGCAGGTAAGACAGGAATGAATTAGCAAGCCATTCTACATAAAGACAAATCCCTGAATATATTCTGACCCTCTTTCAAATTACTTCTCAGGAGAGAATGCAATTAAGATTTAGAGTATGCTTTAACAGTTTATACGGCTGACATTTCAACTACCTGAAACACATTTTACTAGTCAGTAATGCACAGGGCTGGGCTTCAGCTCTAACAGCAGTAGTGTGGCACAGTCCTGCAATCATACAGCCACACGGAATTTCAGCTCCACTTAAAGGGCAGAAATCCTGCTAAGAAACCAATCAAAAAAAAAAGGAAAGGCAATTAACCTTACAACACCTTTGGCTATTTTGAGACAGTCTGACTTCATGAGGGGACCCTACAAACCAAAACTACTCCTAGTAATAATGAGTCTGATTAACCACATCAAAAGAACAAGGCAATTGTTGGGGCCACTTTGTTTGTTCTGCTCTAAAGAATAGAGATGGGGGAGGGCCCACATGCAGACAGACACTGTGAAATCTCCAAGGTACCAGGCACTCAGGTTAAATGAACATTTTGAGTGGGCTGCTTGTCGACAGAGAATCTCTGAGAGCAGCAAGATGGGTAACTGTTCCTTCTAAAAGGAGGAGATTGGAAGTGAATGAGCTGAGTGGGATGAGTGAGACTGAAACTTCTTGCTGTGCAAATGCAGGCTGTCATAACACCCACTCTTAAAGATTGTCTACCAAAATCCTGGATGATGAAGGTTGCTTTAATCTTGTTGAGCTGGATACCATCAGCCCAGACCTTGAAAACACCGCCTTACACCCTTAGCAATCCAATCCATTTGAACATGGTCACATGCAAGAGGCAGTACTGCAGACCAGAGAGTGGCAGGTTCAATATCAATTTTGAATTGTCATGCTGTTCTTCTTAACCTTTGGCTTCAATCAGTGCATGTGCTTTATTTACTACGTTAAAATTCAACTTTAATGAAAATAATATGCTGCATAAGCAAACATTATAAACTAAGTTAAATTCCTTCCACAATTCCACAACACCAAAGCAACCTTCCTAATGGGGACTAATGAAAAAAACACTCTTTTGGTGGCAATAGACAGCAGGCAGGTTTGGAAGAGGAACACCATGAATCAGACAAAAGGTGGTGTACAGTGCTGACTCACAGAAACTTCTGTAGTATAAAATATTATAGAGACTTTTCTAAATGAACTGATAAAAGGGCAAGGACACATTTCACTCCCACCACTTTTCACAAGGACTGTTTAATACTAATTTGTCACAGTTATGTATCTGATTATGCTTCATTTACATCACAATTCATATTTGAAGCATAAGTTCAATACATAAAAGCCAGTCCAAATCAACCCTATCTATTAATCATCTCCATTCCTTTTCAAATTGTTATATAGAACAGGAGTTGAATTAATGGAGGTACCAAGGTGATCTCAGACCTTCCCATTTCATAAAGCATAAGAATGGTCATAGTTTGTGAGATAAAAAACCCATTTAGTCCAGTATCCTATCTCCTAATCAGTGGTTATGAGATGTTTAGAGAAGAGCATATGCATTTCTTCCTCCTGTGGATTGCTGAGTCCTTAATAATTTCAAACACAATCTTCCTAAGTAGGATGTGGCTTCCAGGTATGTGCTGATACTCAACATGTTTTTTTCCTTCCAAGTATCCAGTCTTTCTTTGAACCTGTATTAATCTCAAGCACCCTTCTCTGCTCCTCAAAATAAATTACTGCCACTCTTTCCGTTTCCACTGTCCTGTATCAAGGAAACAAAACACAGGAATTAAGAGGTGGGCAAGAGCCTTTCCAGAGGACAGAGAAGCATGGTGTACACAGAGCTCCAACCTTTTATTCCCAGTGAGACTGCATTTGGTCTATTACAAGAACATGTATTAATTTTCCTCTTCAGTTAACCTCAATAACAATAACATATATGCTTTCCTGATGGCATTGCCTTCTGTGAATTCAGCTGTGGAACTCACTGCATTGAATTTAAATCTGAAATGTCCATCAGTTTCAGTGATACTTATCAACAAATTCCTTACTGTTATTTTCAGTGGTGGAGGAATAGGACAGGAACTACTTCATATGATCACTCACTGCATGAGTTTATGAAAAGAAAAAGAAACAGAGAAAACTGATCCTTAGCTTTGTAAACAAGAGTACAGTAATTCTGATATACACATGCACATACACAGTGGAATCAGCATTAGCCAGGCTGTAAATCTTACTTCATTATTAAACAAACATTTCAGTAATTCACAATTTTCCATAGTTAAACATCTCTTCTTGTTGGAGGCACAAAACAGGAAGCTATTCTATTCAATTATAATGCTAAATAACAGAGCAGTGAACAACTGCCACTCCATGACATCAACAACCATCAGAAAAATAATACTGCCCTATCAGTCACAGCATTATAGGAGGGCTCATTTATAAAGCTTCATGAGTGACTTGCACATTTACTTTTTTGCCTGCAGAGCAACTGTCCCTGCATATGCACAGCAAGGAGATGAAGGAGCATGTCTATTAGGAGGGTACTGCTTAAATAACCAGTTTGAAAGCTCACTGGGTGCACAGTGGCCTTATTACTACTATGTGTCTAGCTCATCCTTGCTCTTTAGCATTTGCACTTCAGAACACAGAGCCCTTACTGCCTCTGGGGAGAAAAATCCCTGGTTTTCCCCTTATTCTGGAGAAACCTCCAGGGTGCTTTTTATGGCAAAGACTCTATCAAGCAGTTCTCAAGGCAGAAAAACTGCAATTCTTCTTAAAGTTTTTATGACTCATATAGGATCATATTTAAGAGGCAAAATGTCATCTGGCACCCAGAACATGGCTTAGAGCTCCATTTCTGGGCAAGCACTGCAGGAACAATTCTCAGTCCGACAGCACCAGTGGTGCTCATCCCAAAGAGGACTCCAGACTGCAGAGCAGTTTATTGATAAGAAGCTAGGAACTGAGGAAGGCTGGGAGACAGGTAAGCAAATAGGATTCAGGCAGGCAAATAGGACTCTTACGTTTGAGGGTCACTAAAATTCCGACCCTGCACAAAACACATCAGCAACAAAGATGTTTGAGACTGCAATGTATTGTGAAAGGGAGAAAAGTGAAGTCTTTTCTTTAAAAAAGAGGTAACCTAAGAGATCTTGCACTCTCCTCTTCCCTGTCCAGCAGGAAGAGGCTTATGCTTTAGCATAAAAAGCAGCAGCTGCCACTGTTCCTGGCAGCATGAAGAATCTGGTGCTGTGCCAGTAGCAGACAAAGAGTACCATCTAGGTGCATGTTTGGTGCCAAAACTGCAACCCAAATGGAGCTGAAAGGAATTATGTTAAACTTATCTACCATTTGGACCCAGTGTGGGTGCATAGTGTTGAATTTTACTTCATCAGGATTTGCCAGAAAACAAAAGCCAAGAGAAGAGATCAAGTTGGAGTCAGTAAAAGAAGTTCTGTGCAGACTGGATGCCCCCAAACCTGGATTTTTTAATAAAGCCCTTTAAAATATATCCCACCAGGTTTATTGTGCTGAGTGGGTTCAAACAGTGATGTCAGTCTGAATTTCTTTATGGAAGGGTGAAGCCCTGAGCACAAGCAAAATAAGTAATTGTTTGACAGCTCTGCATCCCCTCAGCAAATTGCTGCCTACTCTTTCATAAGAGCAGAGGCTATTGAAAGGTTCATTATACCCCCCTCATCAGTAAAACTGTGAGACAAAAGAGGAAGAAGCCATAAGAATATACAGAAATGGCTGCTTTGAGCTTCATATGACCTTAACAACATTTACCCCGCATTCTGACCTGGGTCCCCAAAGTTTCCAGTACTAATTGCTGGATTTGCCTGTTTGCTGTATTCCAGAGAGCTGAGTATAAGTTTCCTCTTGAAATATGAAAGCGTATGTCTTAATATTGTGCTTGTCACTAGATGACCACAACAGAGTAGAAATAAGGAAAAAAAATCTTACCTACCCAAAAACAAACAAACAAAAAAAAAACCCCACCAAAAAAACCCGCAAAAACTAAATCAAAAACAAAAACCCACAAACAAACAACCCAAGAGAGAATTGGGAAAATAAACCAATACATTCCCAGATATACAAAAAGCAGGAGTTCTGCTGAAGTTCAATGGATTCTCTTATTGTATTTCAAGTTTTATTTTAGAACTATTTTGAAGAAGACTTGCAAGCATTCTTTATTTTTTATTTGTAATTTAAAAACATTGTCAGTAGTTGCCAACTGCTATTTAGGCACATAAAGCAAAGAGCAACTGAGATCAAAGTGCCCTGTCAGTCCAGTATTTTGAGTATCTCTATAATCATAAAAACAGTTCAATTGAGTTGACAGCATAAATCTCAGTAACAATATTCTCTAATAGTTCAGACTCATTAGACTCTTCATGATCATTTTTGTCACTCTGTAGTTCAGAATTTCAAAACTACAATCTAATTTTCTTGTTTGGTTGATTATTTACACAGCAAAGTATCATCTAAAGACTTGTATTACTTAAATGAAAGCAATTGTATTGTTACTTACAACGGCATACAAAAAGCTAGGACATGAAAACTCCTCAAAAGAAGTGAAAATATTTCCTATGATTTTCTTCTTTTTTTTTTTTTTCCATTTTATAATGTTGGTAAAATGAAGCAGTTTTTTGCAAAAAAAACCTTTGTTTTTCACTCTGGAACAATTCTGTCAGATCCTTTCCACTCACATTAACAGAGAGGCTTTCAGGAAAATTTTCTACCTCAGCAGAGAGTAAAACAAGTGCCTCTTATATTCACATACAGAAATTCAATTTAAAAATAGGTAATAAGCATACAATTGGGAAGAAGTAGAAGAAAAGTATGTGGAATAGGAAGTAGGAACTTAGAGCCTTTGTTCTTCTGTGCAGTTCTAGTGTTATCAAAGATCAATTAAAACTTCCTCAATACATTAGGAAAGTGGATGTTAGCAAATCTGAGAAGTCAGAACAGTAAATATTCAAGTGCAGAGCAACCCCATAAGGGTTGCAACCCTTGCAAGTGTGTAGCAATCCCATAAGGGTTGCTCTTTCCTTATTTAGTGGCTGTGATGCAATTAATGTTTTTGCTGGGACAGAGTCGTTGTGAGTCAAGTATACAACTCTATTACAGATAAACCATAAGTTTAGAAATTCAATGAATTCCAGAGCTTGGAAACCTGCTATTACAAACTTCAGCAAATAAGCATGTCTGGGGGATATAAATTATATGTCCCATTTCAGTTTTGTTTGCTTTTGATCCTGCCACTTTAAAATGCTTATAAGTGTCCATGACAACATGTACATTACAGTTTCCTGCTTTGAGCATGTAATGGGTAGCAACAGTAAGTGGTCTTCTCACTGCTTAAAGAAAAACACTCTTCTGGTCACACAGGACAGCACTTGACAACAGACTTGGCCTTTCTTCATCTGGCAAGCAACCATTTTTGAATGATTATACCCATTGTGACTTTTCTATTGCATTTTTTACTGTATCAAGTGTAAGTTTAAAAAATTCAGCATCTCTAGTGTTTAAGTGCCAGCCCAAACACCACCAAAAGAATGCAAGAGGTGGTAAGAGTCAGCAGTGCTAAAAATAGTCAGCAATGCTACCTGAACACAAAAATACTGCCACTGAGGTAAAGGACACAGCCTATATGAAGCCTTTATAGCATGCTGACTACAATTATAAGGCAGAAAAATAAGCAGTGCTAATGATTTACCTCCCTTTGATCCAAAAAAATCTGTCTCAAGTAGTGAAAGCCAAAACTTCCAAGTGAGACGTATAGGCATTATCATACTCAAGATATTACAATCTGCTTGGAAGTTTACAACAGTTAATGTTCCTTCCTACTACAAAATTATATGGCCCAAGTCAGAAGAATCCTAAAATATGTAATATAACTTGGGTTGAAAAATGGCAGATTTGCAAACTCTATCCAAAAATGTCCATGGTGTGAGACATTTGACATCAATCGGATGGAATTACACAGAAGATAGCAGAGCTCCTATGAGGTATTAATGCTACAGGAAAGTGTCTTCTACCTTCATTAAAGTCACCACTTTTAAATACCATTTTGCCTACAGATGTTGATTTTCAATCTGACTGACAAAATTAAAACATGCTTTTTTTTTTTTTTTCAGAAACTATTTTTAGGGAAAAAAAAGAAAATAATCAACCAGGTTTTTTTTTCATCCAAGTCAGTAATTTTCTTCACAATTCCCAAAATATAGATGAGAACTTGATTATATATTGGCCAAAAAGGGACTAGAATAAGAGGTATATGAACACAAAATAAAAAAGGAAAAAAAGGTTTTGCTAGATGGTCAGACCAAGTAACTATAATTCAGAGCTCAGAAACTTCACAAAGGATCTGACATATAGTTCTGGCATATCTACTGCTAATCCTCACCAGAGCGGTGGACTTGAAATTTTCACTGCCAAACCACCTGACTAAGCAATGCATCTCTTGTTTCAAACTTTCCCTCCCAGTGCTGTGCAGTGGACTCCGCTTTGGTGGGAAGAGAGCAAGTATGAGAGTGTGTAATGAACAGCCCTGGAAATGAAAGATTAAAAATTGAAAACTTCGTGCACTTGAAAACTTTTGCATGAAGGCTATCATTTTACACTTCCTTTCTGGGAAGCTAATGCCAACAAACACACTACAGGTTTTTGAACTTAATACTATTTAGTAACTTTCAAAAATTTTCTTCTCATTAGAGGCAGTCAGTTTGCCCCTGATGAAACATCACTGAGACCTAGACTCAAAACCAGAGTACTCAAAAAGGCCAGAAAATAGGGCAAACAGAGTACTAACCATCAGAGAGAAACCATGAGCCGTTTTGCTATTCTTTGCAGACTGGTAAGATTTATTAGGAAGTAAAATAATTATTCCATTATTCTAATTCACTTAAGAGTTTCTGTTAGCCCAGGAAAATTCAGCAACAGCCCAGTGCACACACAGTGTAAATTGTTGCATGTGCTTTTCCTGTACTTTACACTACTGATAAGGTACCATTGCCAATGGCATTTAAGAATGTTTTAATATCAGCAAGTCAGTCCTATTTTCACTCAAATTTCAACAACTACTTATGTACAAATTGTAGTTAAATGTCAGAACACTAAAAAGGGAAAGAATAAAATCTTACCAAAGAGTCCAACTGTAATACCTGCTTGGCCTCCTTATGATATGGGACTGACTGAGAATAAAGGGCAGCATGAAATTGTAAAAACGTACCATTGGGCTGGCCTAACAGATGGGTGTGTAGAAACCAATCAGCTGCTCCTACTAAAGCAAGAATTCTGCCCACAGATGATTTTCTCTGTGGCAAAGCTAGCTTGGAGAGGAAGGGGAAGCCTGGAGTAAGAGCACTCACAGATATTGGTGCTATTTTAAATAGAGAAGTAAAACTGAAGATATTTCAGAATCTGATCTATAATATTTTTCCCTTTACACTCTGTAAACAAGATTATTTGGCCCATGGAATACTTTATCTTTTGAAAGGATAAGCATTGTGTAGCTACTTTAATCTAATTGAAATGCACATTAGAAACAGAAACAGATGTATGTCAAACAGCTGTATGGTAGACCTGTTCCCAAGATTCCAGAAAACTTAGAAAATATAGTGTTTAAAAAAAAGCAATGATGAGAATAAACAGCACTTCTAATAATCTTTTTTTCTGCTTAGTTAAATTGCAAATGTCCCTCAAAACAGCAGAATCCTGACAAATTCTTTCAAGTTTTAGATCATTACTTTGCAATTCCTAACATCCCCTTCATAAACTGATCACCTTCCTTCCAAAATAATAATTAGAAATAATTTCTGAGAGAACTGGGTTTTTCAAAAGCTAAGTTAGAAATTTATACAAGCAGAACATGGATATGAAGATGGGTGTGAGAATAGATTAACCTTATCTCTTCTGAGTGGAAAGTTTTTACCACTGCATAGAGTAAAAAAGTTACACTTCTGAAACACACTATTTCAACCCTGATCACAAATAGTGTTATTCCTAATAAGTATTATAGTCTTAGGGGGGGGGGGGGAAGGTCAATTTATCTTTTATATCCAATATAAGAGCAAACATTAGGACCAACACTCAAAAGAGTGAAATGTTTAGTGTGATCTCTTTCACAGAACACAAGCAGGTTTTTCCTTTTCTGCAATTGCAAACAACTGACAACTGGCATCAGAAAAAATAATCAATCACCACAATCAAATCTATTAATTGCACTTCAAACACAAATTTGATTTGTTGCTGATGGCACCTGGTGATCCAGGTAGGGCAGCTTCCAAAGACTGTTCCATATTCTGGATGTAGGAATAGGAATAATCAGAAAGTTCAGAGACAGATATTTCATTGGTCCCCAAATTACAAAACAATCTGAGGAAAGCATGACCTTACCACCCCTGATTAAGTTAGTGCAATGGGCTCCATCATACGGAAAACTATTGACACGGGTCAAAATATCTGTCTATTCAGGTAGTTAAATTTCACCTGTCTGAGCAAAGAAACAGTGATCAACTTTGATTCTGCAAAATGTGAATTAAAAAACCCATTTTGGAGGAGTCAAAGCATAGTCTTTCTAAAAGAAAAAACCCCACTTTATTACACCATGACAAATATAGTGGCTCCAGTCCTGGAATATTTGGAAGGTGGTCTAAAGCTATCATCTTCTTTAGAAAAGTCTGCAATACCTAAGAGATATTCTTTGCATTCCCCTTTATGCAAACAGATAATACAGATTTTATAGTTCCTGATCCTGTCAGTCAGTGTCACCCTAGGAAAACTGCTCTTGGAAGCTTTTGAAATACTGGTTCAAAACCTTTTAGGCTCACCCAAGAAGTCTTTGAAGATGAAAATTTTCTCAGAACTGCTTTAATTTCAGCATTATCGTCTTTTGTTGAAGAACACTTGGGACAGCTCTAATTTGAAATATTTTCCAAAAAATACCAAAACCATCCGCCAATTCTCAAGTGGCCTGTTTTCCCAAGAAACACTTATTTTTAACTTCAGCCCTGCAATCGGCAGTTTCTGGAGATTCCTACGCCAGGAGTCCCTGTGAAACTCAACACCACAGCTGCTGATGCAGGAGTTGACGATAAAATACAGGGATTAGAGTCTGAGCTTTTGTGTCAGACATGAACGTCTGCTGACAGTGCATTTGCAGACAGTAAAAAGGACTGAATCTGTAAAAGCATCAGGTGTTAACCACCATAGAAGCCATTAAAAACAATCTTCAGTAGTTTACATAGCAGTAAAGAGCCCAATGGAAGGACATTAGTGAATATCACAGCACACTTGGTCTTGGACTTGAATATCCAAATGATAGTTTTGATCAGACCCCATTTAGTTTGCTGCTGACTGAAGGCATTCACAAATCACAGGTGCAATCAGTGGTTGCCATCAACCCACACATACAGCACTTGTCTTCTCCTCAGTGTGTTTCAGAAAACAATTTCAATCATAACAACTAGAGAAATGACAAATTCAAAATTACGCATTATTCACCCACAGAGAAACCATTAAAGGGATCCAGATAATAATCTATTTTCAAGAATGATTTCGCAAAGATAAAATAAAATATGCTACATGTGAAAAGATCAATCACTCATATCCTGAGCTCACATTCATCCTCCCATCCCCTGTTAAATTTTCAGTGGAGTCTTCTGGCAACAGAACAACAGAAACACTGGATTCCTACTGTATATAACTTCCTGCTTCAATTGAAATTTTGGTATTATTGGTATTTATATTTTGATATTTGGAATCTAAAAAATCCAAAAATGTAGCATTGATGTTTAGGACACATGTGTTTCTCTCATCTTCCTTATAGCCACCTACTGTCATGCCCTGATAAACAACCTCTGGAAAAGACAAAAATATTCAGATTACAACAGATGACAGCATAAAAAATTAAATTAATGGAGGTATGACAAAAACAATTGTACTCTTTTCAGTACTAGGGCTGCCAGATAGATTGTATGCAGTATCTCAACTACTGCTAGAAAAGAGAATTTGCCCAGCAATTCTTAGTTTCCCTCCCTTTGTGTCTGACCCTGTTAAAAATTAGCATTGCTGTTTTGCTTAGCTCTTTAGCTAATATAAAGGACCTACTATGCAGTAAGCCACAGAGCCAGCAGCATAGCACTGAGAAAGCACTTTTTAATTTACACCTATAAAGCTGGCCAGAAGAACATCACACACTGGGCTAAAATCTACCTTTGGATGCATATGATCTTAATTTCACTAGAATCAACAGGACTCAGCATGTGCAGCCTGTGAAATAATTCAGTCCATTAAATTCATGCCATTTACATACAATCAGTGGCTTCAGAGGTTTTCTTTTGAGAGGAAACGGAAGACAAAGGAGGTGTAAAATAATCAAAACATTCCCATGTGGATGGCTATTATTGTTTCAAATTAGGACAAACTTTTAACTTAAAAGATATTTTAAAATATTTCAAATAAGTTTAAAATAAAAAATTGATTAAAATATTTAAAGACATAAAAAATTCAATAGATTTAAAATTCCTGTTTTAAGTGAAGGTACACTTCTTTCATTGAGGTCCACTTTGCTACCATCAAACTGACCATTTACAGTGTCTTTGGAAACTTTTTTAGATAGATAGATAGATAGATAGATAGATAGATAGATAGATAGAGCTAGATCTAGATATAGATATAGATATAGATATATGTACACATTTTAAAGGAAATAAGGATATAAAAAGAGGCAGAGATGCCTCAGGAAATAAGATGCCTTGCAACCAAAAAAAATATGATCACTATTACTGATTCTTATTAAAATGTGTAGGATAAATCTCTGACAAGTAGAGACACACAGATATTGCATATGACATCTATATATAGTATAGAAGTGTGATTTCTGCTACTGATTTAATGAGAATATCAGCAGCAAGATCCCTTCTGGACAGAATAAAGTTTGTGGCTTTATATGTATGGATGTTAAAAGCCAGGTTCTGCAATGAGCAGTGTATCACCCAGTAAGTGTTGAACATTTTATCTATTTTTCCCTGAATGAGAATCTCAGTAAAAGACAAAGAAATTCTTAATCATTAATTCCAAATGGAGTCTGTAAGCAGATGCTGTGCTGTACAAGTTTTGGGGGCTATTTTTGCAATAGTGAGAAATGTTTCAAGGAACGAGAGTGACACAGTATTGACAATAGTTTTCTGTTTGGTGCCATAACTCAAAACCTTGTTCTGATTAATCAGTATATACATTAAATTATCCTACTTACTTTTATGCATGGAAAAGATGCATCAGAAAGCATTATGTTAGCCAGTCCAACATCTGACCAGAAGACAGCCTAAACACTGGGACACAGTGGAACAGAGAGAAGGCAGTTCAGGAAGAGTGTAATACCTATTGGGAGTGGGAATGATGGGCAGGAAAGGAATGAAGAAAAAAGCCTAGGCAGAGGACACTCACCCACTGCTGTAGGAAAGCCATCAGCTGTCAGAACAAGAGAGTGCCAAAGGGAAGTCCTGGCAGAACACATAAGTTCTGGTCTTTTTAAAAGTTTAGAAACTCTGGCATTTTTGTATACAGCAAATAGAGTCAATTTTGCTTTTTCATTTCTGGTAACTCAAGGAATTTCATTTTATTTAACTGATACAGAGTTTATACAGGAATTTCCTCAAGTTTGGTGGCCTGAATGCTTGAGTGTGAGCAGCCCTTACCAACTATACCTGCAAGTGTGTAATACAATCCCACTGCTACAAGGAGCATTCATACACTTTCCCTGGAAGAGACTGTGAACACAGGCTATGGATTTGGATGCATGCTTTGAAGCCAACTGCATTTCCTCACATGCAGGTAGTCCTGTTTACTCTTGTCTAGAAATGCAGATAAGAAATTCAAGTCCCTTTGTGAAAGCTCCTAATAAAACTTGGACTAGTTTCCTAAAATCACACACGTTGTAGAGGACTGAGTAAGATACTCTTTGACCAGGCAACATTACTCCATTTAGCACAAGTTAAACGCTGCAGAAAAAGAAATGGAAACAGATCATTGCCTTGCAACAAAAAATAATATCCAACTTTTCAGTTAATTAATTTAATAAAATGACACACAAGGTAGAAAGTATGTGCATTTAACAATCTCAATTATTTTAAAGGCTATAAACAGACAAAAATATATCCTCACAGAAAATATACAATGAAACCTCTGGGAAATCTTTCCCAGTGTGTTTTTTATCACAGAAGGGACTTTTTAATCACTGATTTAATTTGACACATATCAAGAAATAATTTCATAGTGCTCTTTCTAATTAAAAGCATTTATTTGATGAATTTGCTCTTACCCTGATCCCCACTTTGCTTGACATTTCTGTGGAATCTCTATCACCCATATGTTCACCACAGATTCAAGGATCAGCCTAAATGACGACTTAAATATTCCATACCCTTTGTGTTTATTTCTACAGTCCTCTATAATAGATGTACTGCAGTTAACAGATGAGTCTGTTAACTGCAAAGAAGACACAGTTTCTTTGATTATCAATCTTCTCACTTTTTGGTAAAACAGCCCAAAAAAAAGAAGTTTGAAGAGAAGACAGATTGCTAACCAATCTGCAGCTAATGTGTGACTCTTTCTGAGCTGTCCTGGGAGGAAGGAGAAAAAACCAACCTCTGTCTCTTAACTACCCATGCCATGGACCCAAAACTCTGGAAAGGTAACACAGTGCCCTTTTATCATATCAGCAAGACAACTCTGCTTTTAGCTCTATAGACACACAGAGAAACATGGTATATGCTGTTTCTTTAAGCAGACTGAGTGTGTGTTTACTAGGATTTTTCAACAATAACCTTTATAGATAGGAGGAAAATACCTATCCTGCAAGGTGAAAACAGGTCTTTAACTTCCCCAGTGTTACATTATCATTAATTACTCATGGGCCTCATTAAAACAAAGACTCCACTTATCTGCATATGTATATGCTTGTATGTATTGCAAAAGCACACAAGCATACATAAATTTCATACATGTAAAACATATATGCATAATAGATATAAGTTAGAGGGTATGGCTATGTAGAAAATAACCATTAAATAATTATAAAGGTTTTCTTTTTAATTAAAAACAGAAAAGGCATGCATACTAAAAATGCAGGAATATATAGACTGAACATATAAACTGGTGGAAAAATTAGTTTAGGAAAAGCTGACAGTAATAAAAAGCAGACAGTTAAAATCTTACTGCAAACAGTCTAGTTTAAATCTGGGAATCCTGAGCATCTATTAAAGTGAAATGCAGGATCATATCAAAGAAAAGCAGAACATTTAAATAACCAGAAATGGAAAATCTAGAATATCCTCTGTTTAATTCTACCAGCAAGAAAACAAACACAAATTTTACACGCTACATCACGTCACACACCACCTTAATTCAGCTACATTAAAATGAGTTTTTCTCAAAGAAAAGCTCCTATTATGACTACACCTTTAAAAAGCTCATTGTTTGGGTTTTTATATGAAGAAAAAACACGACTGCATCAGGAGGTGTAAATTTTTATGCTTAATTTGATAGTTCAGCACTTTTCAGTTGAGTTTGCAGCACACACAGACCAGTTTCCTCATGCTTTCCCGCTTATTTTTCAGCAGTCAGGAATTCTTAAGCACCCTGCACAGTGCATACACAATTTGTAAGGCACGCTCATCATCACTTGCTCAGCTTTATGCACCAAATGAGACACGCTTCAGGTTTCTATGTGCGCATCTCACAATGATGTTTTAAAATTTTATCACCTAGTTTCCAGGGAACTGAGGCTTTGAATCTATATTTGAAATACCACCTGAACGGGTGAAACATATTGGTATTCCACACACAGCCTCCTGCTGTCACTCCACTGCTGGCTGGCATGGGACGGTCTTCACCAAGACTTAGAAAACCTCATTCAATATTCCTCTCTGGAGGATCTGACACTTACTGTGAATTCTGCTCTTCAACTTAAATACCAGTGTCTGTGGCAGGCCAATTCTATCATTGCAGATACAGCATCCCTCAGGCGAGGTCCAACCTTTCTCTTGCAGTGCACCCAGGGATTAGCTTGACTTCCCCTAAATTCTCTCCAGTGCACAGTACAAGCTAATCTTTCCTGTAGGAAGCAGGAGATGGGGTTGCCATGACAACAGAGCACATTCTAGCAGTGGGACCACTGAGATGAGCTGAAAAGACGACAGTGAAACATGCACTCAGCCTTCCTCGGGGGCTACAGGCTTCTTCCTCCAGGATTTAATTCCCCTGCAAGTTTACTGACAGGCGAGGAGGTTGATTAGCTATGTATTTTGCTGTGGGGAGATTACTAGTTAAGAATATGGTTGAGAGATCATAGCATTATTTAATGAAACTGCCATTCTTCTTTACATTAAATTGCTGATTTAAGCGTGGCTGCTTTTAAACCACTGCTCTTTCATGCACATTAGTCCTACACTTGGTTCAGACTAACATCTCACTGTAGTCACAAGCTGAGTCCTGTTCTTCAGCTTCAGTTTTCCAGCATATTAGGTACGTTTTTATGCTCATACACACACATGCTCATACACACACATGCACACAAAGAGCACAGTGTAACATCTGTGTTTGGAGCTCAAAGTGTTCTGCTTGTGGGGGAGGGGGCACTGAGAAAAGCAAGGCACAGCAGCCACGTGTCTTGTACAAACGACACAACAGCCACAATAAGCTTTGGGAGCCCTGTTCATCAGGCAAAAGAAAATTGAGTAATCTATACTGTAAATATCAGCTATTTTCTGCCCCAGAATAATGTTTGAATCCTACACTTCAAAGATTTTTTTTCTCAATGGGAATAATAGAAAGCTTTTTAAGCTCCTGCATTTCAATTATTTACACACTTTTAATTGCTCAATCAAATTTTCATGCAGAGTGTTTTTCTTTGTAAAATCACATAACACATTATTGTGGCAAATTCCTGCAGGCTGGACCATGACAGTGTCTTCTCCTGTTATTTCAGTAAAAGCATGTCTCAGTGAGCTCACATCTTAAAGCTACAGCAACTGAGAATTTTCTGTTTCTAAGCATGTTTGTAAGCCATTCATTTGCCGAAGATGGAATCCTGCCTCCTTTGTCCTTCATTTTTGAGCATGTAACATGTGTAGCTACACGCTGAACACCCCATCATCGGGCAATACCTGTCCCCTCAGTACCTGTAAAAGCTT
This sequence comes from Lonchura striata, assembly GCF_050655825.1. NCBI lineage: Eukaryota > Metazoa > Chordata > Aves > Passeriformes > Estrildidae > Lonchura > Lonchura striata. The sequence continues at coordinate 114,567,116 of NC_140704.1, forward strand.
AACCTATCCAAGTACAAAAGACTTGGCTGCAGATGAGCCAAATCCACAGCAGCTGCATCCATTTCTCTGGAAATTTGAAAAGAAAAGAACCTCCATAAAGGTCTCTGACACAAGAAAGAGAAGGAGCCCAGAGGTTGCATTTAGACAGAACTCCTGTAGGCAGGGAAGGTGGGGGTGGATGGAACAGTGGGAATATGTGCAACAGCTTTCCCTCTACAGCAAGTTATACAGAACAGTTGGCAGGTTAGTCCCAGCTAACTTCATCTTAACAAACCATACAAGGCCAAGAATTTGGCTGGAGAGGGAAGGTTCCATGTTGGGGAGACACTTTAATGACTGGAATGTGTAAGGAAATTTTTGGGAGGTCTGGAAGACTGGGGACATGTGGAAGCCTGGGCCAGGATCTCTCAATGATCATCAAATCACTGATTTTATCCTGGTACTACACTGACTGCATTTGCAATGAGAAGTCCTCTGACAAAACCCAACCAAAAAAACCCATAAAATTCCTTTTTCATGGCTATGTAATACCACACCTCCATAACCTTGAAAAGTATCTCAGTGTTACACAACCCTTTAAAGTTTAACCTTAATTTGGATTTTAGCATGTGTCAGGAATTTATATACACAAAACAGTATCCCTCAGAATCTGCTGGCTCTGACTCATCCCACAGCTTGCTATGAAGATGAATTACACCACACAGTATAGCACCTGTATTTATTATCATCTAATTAGTGTTAGGTTTTACTTTTTTTTCCCACTTTTACACTCAAGTTCTGTCCAACTGGAGAAATGCCAAATCATGTAAGCGACATATGGTTTTGCTTTTGAAATCATCCAGCCAGAATTCCCAAATACTGAAAAATCTTTGCTTAAATAACTTGCAGCTTGAAAGACAATATTTTACACCTTCAATTCCGGAGGGATACACTGATATTTGTAGGTATGCAAATTGGTTTTGAGGAAAAGGGGCATATAATCAGATGTTGAATGATGTTATAGATTTTTCCTGTCACATGCTGTCTCCTCACAATCTGAAAAGAACAGTTAACAGCAAGATTAATGCTCTGAAAATAGCAAAACTACTATTATGGTTAATGAAAGTAAGGTTCTGTTTCTTTTTTGTTTCACAAGCTACGACTACAGAAACCAGTAAATATTGCCCTTAGAATGCAATCATTCATTTCTCAGTGTTCATGTGCAGATTTTCCCTTTAACAATACTGTATCCTGTGTTCCTGGAAATTCAGCCAGGTACAAAACATAAGATCATTTAGTTGTTGGATGGGGAATGGATTCCCCTGCTGGCACCATAAACAAGTAACACCCAGTTACTAAATTGGGCCCACACTATTCCTGACTACATTCTTTTCAATTCTAGCAAAAACGTCTTGTGTTTTATTTCAGATGAATACCCAAAACATTCTCTCAGCAGGAACACACCCTCTTACATGGATGTGAAGTAAAAAAAGCAATTTAAATGAGCTAAGTTTGGAGATCTCCTGGAACACCCAAGAGCTCACAGTTATTCTTATTACATCCATATATCCCTGGGTATATACAGGAAAAGGCAACTGTTTTAGTGAACCCAGGTGGAACATGCCACAACAGGGTGTTAGAGGAAAATGCCGCGGGAGACAAGACTCATGATATCATGATCATCAAGTCTCAGTTTATTGTGACAGATTACACAGTTTATATATGTTCGTTAATTAGCTCATACATATTGCAAAAGCCAAGCTCATGATTGGTTGCTATGTGACTTGTACTATTATCTTAAAAGTATCTTTATGATCGATACATGCCTGTCCAGCTGGCCTTGCAGTTAGAACAGCTTAGTACCCCTTTGTTCTTCTCTATCTACTTCTACATACCAAGCAGTTTCAATATCCTGCTTTCTGCACACCATCTACTCTTCAGGGCCATGCGAACTTTGCAGCAGTCACGTAGCCCTCCCTATTTGGATTAATTTTACAGTGTCGTGTCCCTTGTCGTTCAACCATTCCTCTGTCAGGCTCTCTTCATCTCCCCCGTTTTCCTTTTGGACAAGAAGGTGTGCATTCAACATTTTCTGCAAAAGCTGCTGCATCAAGCCTTGTAAGCAAGTAAACACACAGGGCAAAACAAGCAAAAGTATCACAATTATGCTTAGAACTATTATGCCATATTTGATGATGTCCCTCAACCATGGTCCAATCCCCAATCCTTTCAGCCAGCCTTCCAAGCCCAATCCGTTCTCCACCTTCAACTGTTGAGTTAGCTCGGTCAATTTTCGTATTTGCTTATGGATGGATGTAGAGTGATCAGATAAGTTCATACAGCACATTCCTTCAAATTCCTCACAACCATGACCTTGGGCTAGCAATAGGAAATCTATAGCCGCCCTATTCTGCAGTGTGGCATGTCTTACTGAGTCTACATCCAAAAGCATGTCACTTAAGGCCTTCGATGTAGCATTCGTCTGTTTAGCTAGCCAGCATCCCAGCTTGTTGAGTTGAGCTAATGCTCCTGCTGAGGCAACACCAGGCGCTAGGAAAGAGGCAGCAATAATCGCCTCAGGGGACCAAAATCTAACATTGTCTTGACAGTTACTGGCAAAGTTATGTACACTGCGTCGCAATCTGCTGCCATGATGACGCCGAGCCATGTCTAATATCATTGATGTGTTGGGTGTCAGCAATGACAATCTTCCCAACGAACAAGGGCCTCCCTTTATTCTGGAAGGTATGCCAGCCCAAGCTCTGTCACCACAAATAAAGAATATTCCTCGGGGCAAAGAAAGCGGATTATTTGTTGACTTTGAAACCTTTTTGGCCGTGTACTGACACCAGATACTACTGTTTCTGTAAATTGGCAAAGTGGAATTAACGACAATTGCAGACTCATTGATTCTCTGTTGCTTGCTTGTCCAGTTAAAGTACAAACAGCAATCCATGCCAACTGCCCCCAGTAGCTCTAGCTCCTGGGGTTCTGCCGGGGCGATCGGTAAGTAGGGCACCCACCTGTCCCAATTATCTACAGTAGTATTCAAATTTAAATTATCGCAAGTTGGAACACGTGTAGGACATGGCCATGTATCCAATGGTAGACCGACTAGGCAGGTGGAGAACGGATTGCCTGGGGAAGATAAAGCAAGACAGATGGACTCTTGCCCTGTTAGATTTGCCATTGTGACCCATACATTTGTTTTAGGTTGAGGTGGGACGTATGCCTGCACACTTAGCAGCACGGCTGCGACGACGAAACCTCCTACACTGCGTGTCCCATTCCTCTGGGTCAACTTGCCACTGAATGGGGATGCCAATACCATTCTGACAACAGGAATCTATAATCCCTGTCCTTTTAACACCTAGAATTTTCTCTACTAAGTGCTGTACCCTCCAAGCTAGCCTTCTTAATTCCAGGTCTTCTGTATTTTCTATTAATCTCAGGCTCTCCCTGATAGGCTGACCTGTTAATCGTGTTAAAGCGCGCTGTGGTGAGTCAAAGCTCCACTGGCGCTGACAGGTAAGACACCAGAATGCAGAGGTAAGGTGGTGCTGATGAATCCACCAACGATGAGAGCACCCTCCACAATATATTTTTACCCAAGATTGGTGGTCATAACTATTGCAAGTCAAGCAAGCAAGTGGACAAAAGCGGTCAAAGTCTCTAGCTAACTGAGGCAAGAGGCAGTCTTCAACTTCTCTCTCCGAGTCAAACAGGAATTTAATCTGAAACTCTTCTTCTAGTTCATACAGGATCCTGGAGATCATCCTCTGTAGGCGCTGCCTCCTTCTCTGCTCCGGGCTGGTCATTGGTGGGCCGCACCCACTTAGCTGGGACCCACACAGTACCTGTTGGTGTAGAAACACAGAGATAGCCCCTGCCCCAGTATAATACTTTGGCTGGACCTTGCCAAATCCCTGTTTTTGGATCTCTATACCTGACTACCATTTGCGGAGGGGTAGGGGCTTTAGAGGCAAAGTGAGTAATTGCTGCGGGTAACCCCCCATCTCCAAAAATACATAAGTGATTAAGCACAAACAGGCATTTCAATAACCTATCCTGCACGCTGACTGTATCAATGTATTTTTCCAGATATTGTTTAAGAGTTCCATTGGCTCTCTCTACTATTGCCTGTCCAGTAGGGGAGTTTGCAATCCCTGTAACGTGTGTGATGTTCCATGTTTGCATAAAGCGGGCAACACGTTTACTGCAATAAGCAGGGCCATTATCAGTCTTGATCTTCTGAGGCACTCCCATGACTGCGATACAGCTGCTGAGATGTCGCTCCACATGAAGGGCCCGTTCTCCTGTCTGAGCAGTAGCCCATATGTAATGGCTGTAAGTATCAATAGTCACATGGACGTACTTCAAACGACCAAAACTAGGTACATGGGTGACATCCATCTGCCAAAGTTCATTAGCTTGCAGGCCTCGCGGATTTACTCCTATTCCCAGGCCCACTCCTCTGTTGTGATGGCTACATATGGGGCAAGCCTTAACAATAGCTCTAGCTTCTTGTAGTGGAATACGGAACTCCTGTGATAGGCCTTTGGCATTCTGATGAAAGATAGCATGGTTCTCTCGGGCCATTGTTTGCCGTGGAAGTACTACATGATGAGCAATTGACACTGACACTAATTTGTCGGCTCTGGCATTGCCTGCTCCCAGTCCTTCATTCCATTTGTGGCTGCGGACATGTATGATAGAATATGCCTCCCTTCTGTTCCTTAAGGCGCGCTTTAATTGAAGAAAGAGCTCGTAAAGACGCTGATTTTGGACCTCCTTGATGGCGGCATCTTCAATCCTTGATGCCACTCCTACGACATAGAGTGAGTCAGAAACAACGTTCAGCGGCCCCAACAAGTGAGACACTGCCCAAATAACTGCCCTTAACTCCAATGTCTGTAAGTTGTCCTGAAATGTTGCTTCCAGTATCTGGTAATGCCATTGTTGTTCTGTCTTCCAGACCACAGCCGCTCTGCGTGATTTGCGGCCTGCGTCTGTGAAAGCTGTAATGGCATTTGAGATAGGCTTCTCCTTTCTGAGGGGTTTCTGTATCCATGTCCATTTTCCTACCCATTGTAATTGTTTGGGTGTAAGGGGTCCTGTACTAACAGTAGCTGCAGATGAAAGCAATGCTTCGGCAAGGGGTGCAGAGTTTAGAAGGTACCAGTCCAAAGTGGGTTTTTCCATGGGTATATTGATTTTTACTGGTTCTGAACCACTTATCTCTAAAATACGAGTACGTCCCTTCTTGATAAGTGTTGCCAGGCTGTCGACCTTGGAGGTTACTGTTCTTTTTTGCTGTAATGGGGGTGAGATCCATTCTAGCACCACTGTCTCCCCCGTTTTCTTTTCATGCTGGGTGACAGCCCCTAATAGGTGGTCCTCAGTGTTCCAAATGGTCAAATGTAAAGGAAGATCAGGATCAAGACGTCTCACAAAACCAGTAGAGATGCAGTGTGTAATGTCGTGTAAAGCACGACGTTGATCTGACGTCAGGCGAACTGGAGTGCAGGGATCGGTTCCTTTGAGGAGTGGGCGCAGTTTGTCTAAAAGGATATTAGGAATTCCAGTAACTGGCTTGAGCCATTGTAGGTCGCCCAAAAGCCTTTGCGCTTCATGCAAGGTGTTGACTGATGACTGGATAGATAGCTTCTGTGGTGTAACTCGCTGTTGAGTGATCGTCCATCCCAAGTATTTCCATGGAGCAGAAAATTGAATTTTGTTGGCTGCAATGACGAGAGAAGACTTCTCTAAGGTATGCAGGATATCATGGATTTGAGAGTCTAAAAAGGGGGTTGCTTGTGCGAACAGAATATCATCCATGTAGTGATAGATGATGGTATCGGGCATGCGTTGTCGCAGTGGCTGAAGTGCTGCATCCACATATAGCTGACAAATTGTAGGCGAATTACGCATTCCTTGTGGCAAAACCGTCCATTCAAATCTCCTGGCTGGCTCGCCATGATTGAGGGCAGGGAGAGTAAAGGCAAACCTTTTAGTATCTGCAGGGTGCAGAGCAATAGTAAAGAAGCAGTCTTTCAAATCTATAACTAAAATGGGCCATTCTTGTGGTAACATAGCAGGATTCGGCATCCCAGGTTGCAGTGCTCCCATAGGTTCCATCTGATCATTTACTGCTCTGAGATCATGCAAGAGCCGGTAATTGCCCGACTTTTTCTTGATAACAAAGATCGGAGTGTTCCAAGGGCTTGTGGATGGTCTAAGATGTCCCTGCTTGTATTGTTCATCAACCAACAAATGTGCCTGCTCCAGACTTTCCCGTTTCAAAGGCCATTGCTTAACTACCACAGGCTCGTTAGTAGTCCATGTAAGTGGTAGCGGGAAGATCCAAGCAATGGCCGTCACTGAAAAGAATGATCGTTGGTAAGGATGAGGCCCAGCTGGGCCAGAAAATCACGGCCAATCAAGCATTGAACAGCAGGTGGTAAGGTTGTTATAGAGAGCGCTGCAGACGCCTGTCTCCCTTCAATTTCAACAGTCAGCACTGGGGTGCGGCTTGCAAGTGTCATTCCGCCGATGCCGCTCACCGTGGTTGCTGTGGGCTGGGTGGGCCAAGACGCAGGCCAATGACCTGGGTCAATAATGCTGGAATCTGCGCCCGTATCCAGAAGTCCTTTAAGCACAATGCTGTGTCCCTGATGGATCAAGCGACAGGATTTCCTGGGGCGGGTGTTGAGATCCAAGGTAAGCAATGCGAGACCTCCTGTTGAGCCAAATCCCTCTGGAGTCCTGGGGACTTGGGATATAGGTTCCAATCCTTTGGTCATTTGTGGCAGTGGGATTAACTGTGCAATCCTTTGACCTTTTGGTACTGTCACGGGGGGATATGGCGTATGAGCAATGATCATGATTTCGCCGCAGCAGTCGGCATCGATGATCCCTGGTTCCACAAAGAGGCCTAAAATAGAGGCTGAAGAGCGGCCAATAATGAGTCCTCCCATAGCTTGTCCGTGTATTCGCAAGGGGCCATGGATTCCAGTTGGAATTTTATGTGGTCTTGAAGTTAGGAGATCAGTGTCTACTGCGGCTGCCAAGTCCAGGCCGAGGCTCCCGCAGGTGGCAGGCTGGAATTGCTGAGTGGCTTCATTTCTGCAGCTGCTATTTGTGTCCCGGCGCGGCCGCTGATCGCGCTGCTCCTGAAGTTTCCCTGCTTCCTTTTGCATGCGTTAGAGTTGTGGGTGTTTGATTGGCATCTGCCACACCAGACTCCTGTTGCTCCGCATTCCCTTCAAGTGTGACCTAAGTTTCCACAGCAGTAGCATTTTACACGTGCCCCCCCGGTAGTATTAGAATGGGGGCGCCCAGCCGTAGCCTGAAGGGGAGCAAGGGCTGCTTCAACAGGGGATAAGATAAAATGAAAGCTGAGGTCATGCATTTAAGTGGTCTACTCTAACTAAGAAACAACACTTAAGTGTAACATACCAGAAGCAGAGCAGCACACTTCTCAGGCTTGAGTAGAATAACCAGCTTTAGGCCCTTAGCAGAAAATGCCCCCACCACTCTCTCGGGTGTCTCCTAGCTTTTTCAAAGGTAGAAGCTACCTTTATCAAGATTGGAGTCTGAATTTTGCTCTTTGTTTACCCTCTTGTTTGGAAGAGGATGAATGGTGAATACACAACAGCTGCTTTTCCTCTCAACAGGACACCCACAGTTTAAAAACAAGATGTGGAAGGTCAGAAGACACATCCTGTCCTATGTTTCTGCATAAGTTCATAGCTTTGACTTCAAATGAGGAGTCTGAGGATTTCACATTGAAAATAAACAAGAAAAAAGACAGGGAAATAATATATAGATTCAACATGAAAGGTGGACATGAGAAAGTAAAGGTTTTTTGTTTTGATTTCCTGTCTTTTTCTTTATTATGCTTAACTGTGAAATCATAATTGAATTCTCAATTTTATAATATAATTTTTATACATAGCCGTTCGCAGAATCCTTTGAAATCTGTGGATGAAAGAAAATATCACTCTGCTTTTTAAGAACTATTCATTTGAGATTAAACAGTGCTAAATGCTGAGCCCTGAACAAAAGGTTTAAGCACATTTAAGTGTTGCTGAAATAGAGCAACAGTGCCCATACTTTACAGGATGAAACCTGCAATTTGGGGGTTTAAATCCCCTAATTCCCTACCCTTTCCCTTCTCTTTTTAAATATATCTTGGAAACTGTGATCCTGCTTTTGTCAGATGAATTGGTTATACAGAACAGAGTGACCTTCAGTCCTTATGCAGTGATACATCAAGCAGCAGCCTACATCCAGTGCAAGCTGTACCACCACCTCCTGAAAGCAAACACAGACTTCATCCTCTAAGCACAGAACTAAAGGCACAGAGCTAATCACCTGCGAACGCCTAAATTTGTAAAAGAAAATGACAATTTTGCTTCTTTGCCTCAAGACTGTAACAAAATTTCTTAAACACAATCTGGTTTGTGGGTTTTTTTTAAATGTCTCATACAATTAAGCACTTCCCACCTATAATTCTACCACTGAATTATTTAGGTAATCAGGACATATTTCTATAACCTCTCACACTTTTTTTTCCTTCCCTGTAGTTCCTCTCAGTTCACTGACTTTACTCAAGGTTTACAATAGGAGTAGGTATCAGCAGAATCAGTGTTCATGGTCTTTGAATCAAATTATTTTGTAAGTATCGTAAAATCAACAGAACCCTGAAGGGGAAGAAATTATAATGTCTGGCTCTAGAAGGCTGAAGGATAGCTTTATTAAAACTATACTCTATTACATTAATATACTATTTAAGGAGATACTATACTATTCTACATACTTACTTCTTACTTACCTATCTAACTACTAAAAAACTCATGACACTGTTGAGAGTCCGAGACACAGCTGGATCCAGTTGGTCATTGAACCCAAACAAACTTCACCAGAATCCAATCAAGCAATCACTTCAGGTGAACAATCTCCATACCAAATTCCACATGGGGAAAACAAAGGAGCAGAGAGAAAGATTGTTTTCTCTTCTCTCTCTGTGCTTCTCCTGAGAGACAGAATTATGTCTCTCTGTCCAGAGAATGTGAATGTCACATGTAAGTAATGACACCTTTCAGAAGATAGGATTTTTTAATATGCAAAATGATAGAGTACTGTGATTTCATCCTCATAGCCAAATGAACTTATACAGAGAAACCAAGACGGCCTATACTTGTAAAATAATAATATAATTTTATCTCCTTAAGCAAATGCTTTGCATTTTATGATAGTTGTGCAAATGTAAAAATACTTGCTGAAGGGATAAAGCTACCCCATTGTGAGACATGGACAACACTGAACAACATTAAATTATTTCTACACTGAAATCCTAAATGCAAGATGAGGTCAGATGTATCAGTAGCATGTTCTTTTCTCTAGGTCTTTAAGATTAGTTTATCAGATTGGGAGTGGTGGAGAGGCCTAGAAAAGATAAAAGTGCTCTTTCAAATGTTTGTTGCTTAAACAGCTTCTAAAAACTGAATTTCATAACTTTTCCAAACAGGCAGCTGGACTGAACTGAGAAATCTCCAGAGGTGCCTTCCAAATTAATTTATTCCATGATTCTGTGAGTTATATTGACTACTTTGTGGCAGTACAGCCTCTGGTGAGGGAGAGCAACAATAAAAGATTACACCATACTCTGTCTGATGGACATTCTTATTCAGAAAGAGGATATATAGAAAATAACACTGACTTTGAAATACACTATATTTCCAGCAACTAGCCCTTAACATTCTCCTGCAAGAAGAAAAGAACAGATATACTCTCTCAACCCTGACACAAGCCAACAGCCACAAGCATGATGGAGAAAGGGAGCATGTTTCTTTGACTTACCCTCCTGCCATCCAGCTCCATTGTCACGGTTGGAAAAGACCTCTAAATGATTGAGTCCAACCTTTGACCAATCAACTACCTTGTCAAGTAGACCATGGCATGAAGTGACAATCCAGTTATTTCTTTAACACCTCCAGAAACAGTGACTCCACCACCTCTCTGGACAGTCCAACATTTAAAAACTCTTTCCATTAAGAAATTCCTCCAGATGTCTGGGTGTTCCAGTGCTCAAGCTTGCAGCCCCTGACTCATTACTGAACCACACACAGATGTACCCTACAGCAGCCACAAGCCCAGCGAATCTTTCATACAGTAACACTTTTACTCCTAACAGGTCTGAGCTCCTGCCCCTTCATCAGTCTTCAGCACATGGTGTTACTGTGCTCCTGCAGAGAAGCCCTGTTCTTCAGGACAATTTTGTACCAATCTGACCAGTGGAGATCTCTGATTTTTTTTATCTGTAGTTCCCTGGATACCAGCTGCAGCATTGCAAGATTCACATCTGCTATCTTCCATTTCAATGCAAGGTCAGATTATTTTTTTGTGTACCTAAAATGTAAGTGTGAGCCTTAAACTCTACATTCCCAGTTAGGAAATTCAAGGCAGGTGTACTTAAAATATTTAAATTAAATACGATCTGGGTATTATCACAAAAAGTCTGCATTTAGCAACATGTAAATTTGGACAAATGAAAATGTTCAATCCTTTGAGATAACAGAGCTCATTTACAAACACATGTTTTGCAAGCTCAATGTTCTTGCTGTTATACAGAGTTGAAGTATACTCTCTGAATTTATAGCACAAAACATGCCAGAGTTCAAGGATGACACTCTTAGTGATATGATTTAGGTTTAGATAGTTCTGTGAGTTCTGACACTTCAAGGAGTTGGACAGGATGATTCTCATGTGTCTTTAAACTTGAGATATTAATTCTCAGATTCTTATATTTACATTTAACACTATTAAAAAAGCTAACTGATTTCTGTTTATTATTATGAATTTTGTTCTACAAACTCATGTCTTTGTGCATAAGCTATCCAAATGGGCAAAGTATCATGCAGTAGTTTCAGACAAAAATTAAGACCTCCAGATTATTTATTGCTTCATCACTTCAGTCAGAAAGTAGCATCTCTATGAAACTCTGCAGTCTGACTTTTTCAGCTGATCTTAAAAGTCCAGGAAATCTAAGTTTTTATTCTTTGTGCATTAAAGAAATTCAACTACCTTTAGTTAAGAAAGGAAAATTTAATCTAGATTAGCTTTATTGAAGTAACTTCTGCTTCATTGCTCATATTTATGACATTATGGGAAATTATCAGTATGATAAATCCTTTTTGTAGTGCTCATGGTTTCAAATGAAATTAATTTTAGAAGCTGCATCAAATTTCCTTCTTATTACTCCAAATCATGTCACTACAGTACTGTGGATGACCCTCTGTGCATTTCTGTGTTTAAATGTGTTTAGGTCTGATTTCAATGTAACAGGAAGTCTGGTTTTCAATTATTCAATACTTGGTCTTTTTAGAAATGTACAGCTTCTTTTCTCATATATATCAATTTAGCTTACTGTTGAGGAGAAAGACACTGACATTAAAGAAGTTGGAAATTATGCAACAACACATAGTGAGATGACTGACGTTTCTGTAAACAAACAACTTGGAAAGACCAAAAATGCCCCTTTCCTGGTCATGCCAGGCAGGATGTTAAAGCTCCCTGAATGGCTTTCACAGAATCGTAGAATAGTTTGGCTCGGAAGGGACCTTAAAAATCCTCTAATTCTTACCCCTCTGTCATGAGCAGCATTGCCTTCCCCTAGACCAGGGAGCTGAAGTCACATACAGCTTGAGGCTTTGAACACTTCCAGGGATGGGGCATCTACAGCATCTCTGGACAATGTGTTTCAGTGCCTCACCACCCTGACAGGAAAGAATTTCTTCCTAATATCTAATCTAAATGTATTCTTTTTCAGTTGAAAGCCATTTCCCCTTGTTCTGTCACTATATTAATTATGAATTCAGAGCAGGAGAAAACATTTTAAATAATTTCTGTCTTAAAGATCATGGTAAATAACAAAGTTTACATAAACCTTATTTGCTGATGATGTTTCTCATGGAGTTGCCATTTATGACAGACACACAGAGAAATCAAGATCAGCTAATACAAAAAGTTAGTGACCCAGAAAAGTGACAAAAAAGCATCCTAGTAATTTTTTCTTTTAAAATGTAAGGATAAATACTTGGTATAAGACCATGAAGATCAAGATCAAAAGTGAAGCAGCTCTGCTCTATTTCTTTGCATCTGTATAAAGAGGTGAGAAGGATAAGCAGCTATCCAGCTCTCACATGACAAAGAATCATACTCAAGGAACACCAAAATGGGAAAAGAATTGAACATTCACATTTTCATTCTGGTTCAGTAGACATCAGTGGATTTGAAAGAAATTTACTCATATTACCCCATGGCTGCTGAATGACAACTGAGGAAGAGAATACAGTGAAGCTAAAGAAAATGCAACCTGTAAAACAGATAGTTCACAAATACCAGGTATAACCTTTTAAGCACAGCTGATCTGTATCCAAATACCTGCATTGATTCTTTGCTTTTCTATGAGGTGCACCTCTGGAAGACTTCTATGAGAGGATGAAACAATAGCATTTCAAAAGGACATGAGGAAGAGTGTGAAGAAAACTTTACTTCCTCTTGAGTTTTCCGCCTTGTTCCAACGCACTGTTAAGCTTCGTCAGCAGGTATAGAAACACTAATCCTTTGGACCTGGTAGGTGCAACAGCTAAACTAGTTTCTAAAGGGTAATTATGTAATCCTCATTTAAGTTGTTATCTTACATCACCAGAAGAGAAGGCAGTTGACTGATTCACTACAGCTGGTACTAGACTCAAAGAATGATATGAAGAAAATATTCCAAGGACATCTACCCTGAAGTGAACCACTTAGGCACTGCACATAAGAAAGACAAACAAATGAAGCTGAGACATGAGAGCACTACCTGGGCCAAAATCTATGCTTACTCCATCTGCTAGCTAATGCTCACAGATAGATATCAATGTTAAGGAATATCTAATAGGGACAAAGAGGGGATAGTGCTATAAATCTGACCTAAGAGTACTCACCATGGAGGAAGAATGGAAGATGGAAGGGGATATCCCATCCATAGTGTATCCTCTAAAACAAAAACACCAACAAGCCTAATGTCCCCCATAGGAGACCAAATAGATGAGGGTAATATTGATGATTATTGCTACCAGCCTAGTCCCATCCATGCAATGCAGCAGAGAGATGTGGGGGGGTTATTGTTAGTTCCCACCCACGCATCGGTTCTGAAACTCCCACTAGTAGACATGATTCAGGAAGACTGCTCCCCACCAACGTTCACATTACATAAAGGCTTTGATTAGATCAAAATGAGAATGGCAACATTTTCACCCTGCATCTCAGCCTTACAGATTTTCACTGACAGAGTAAAGTCCCTTTGATTTTGGGTTATTTGGTTTTTTTTTTGTTTGTTTGTTTGTTTTGTTCACATTTCCTGCCACTAAATCACTAAAAGGTCATGGATAAACAGAGAATCATTTTTAAAGCCAGTGCCCTGTGGTGCTGGTTCTTCATGAGAAGGCTGGATGTGTGCTTCTGGTTTCCTTTGCAGAGCTGGTACACTGGTTTGACACTGCCAGTAGGCACATTTTGGAGGGCTGCCTGCAACACCTGCGTCTCCACTGAGCTCTGCCTCTAGGCATGTACCAGTGTGTCACTCTGCACACAGAGGGAGATGAGGGTGGGCACAAGCAGCTCCAGCTGCAGCACAGTGCAACTCCTGAGAAACATGCCTAAGCACTCGAGGAGGAGGAGGCAGGCACATGGAGTCCAGGCATTGACCCCTCACAGTTTACTTTTGCTTTTAATGAGCATCACCAGAGGCATGCTTTTTGTTTCAGAGATATTGCTCTTGCCATCTGAGAAAGGTTAAGGAAAAGAAAGTCAGCGTGTCAGCGGTATACAAGAGGGGAAATAGAGAAGAAAAAGGACTGAAATGAAGACCTGCCTATTCTTTGTCCTCAGGTAGTTTTTCTTCTGGTTGGTTAGTTTGGAGGTTTTTTAGAATTTCTGCTTAACATGTATGTGCTTGCATTAGCACTTACAAACTACTGCTTGTATCATGTCACCTATACGGCAGCATTGTACCCATACATGTGAGTACACATAAAAATCAAGCAGGACAAGAGAGAAAATACATGGATTTAAAGAAATATTATCCCTTCCATTCTCCAGACAAGAACCAAGACCAAAAAAATCAAGAGACCTGACCAGGGCAAAGATTACTAGGAAAGAAGCACAAACCCTTTGAATCCCTGAATCTGCCTCTCTCCCTCTCATGATCAGAGCAGGGATTGCATACTGGTCACTCTCATAATGCTACTTTTGCCGTTAAGCTATTTTTTTCCTAGCACACCAACAAGGGTAATTTCTTTCAGAGGTACATTTATTTCCCTGTGTAACCACTGGTGCATCTAATAACATAGTTTCCATTAAAAAAAAAAAAAAAAGTTGCAAATTGTCAGCAGTAACAGACTCTAAAAAGCCTCAGGATGGTTGAATTCAGCATGTTAGCACAAAATAATCAGATGCTTTTCAGTAAAGAATTCCACTTCACTGATGACAAAAAGTGTATTAAGCAATACAAAGAGCTAAAACAGAGATTTAAGTTACACTCAGTCTTTATTTTGGTTCATGAGGATAATTAGGACAACATAGATCAAAAATCCAACAGCAGGCTCACAACACATATGTAACTGAACGCTGCCTTTTCTTCCTGTTTTGCTATAGTTTCTCTGATGCTCTGCTAAGTGAAGGAAATCCCCTCACTTATTTTATCTGCAGGACTTTGTTTCCTTTATAGTATGCAGAGTATTCCATCAAGTATTTGACATTTAGATATGATGGCTGGAAATCTAAAAACAAGGACAAATAACCACAGTGGGTCAAGCAAAGATTCATCCGGCCAAATATCACAATTTTAAGCAGATGTTGGGCAAAAGACTATAGGAATGGCAAAATATGTTGATTTTTCTCCTACTACATCCTTGCAGCTTTCAGCGATCAATGCTTTATCATCTTCTCCAAGGGAAGTTTTTTAAAAATATATTCTATAGCCATCAGTTTATCTATGCTTTTAGGACTATGTTCACTTCAGGCTTTTTTTTTGCTTCTGAAACATTTTGTGACACTAATACCTCAACTTAGTGATTGTCTGTGTGCAAAAATGCCTTCTTATTTTTATGATCTCACTGCTTGATCATTTTATTGTGACACAATTTATACAGTATGAGAAAGAGTATAGAATAATACCATGTTTACCACTGCACACCAATTACAACTGTACAAACCTCTGTCATACTATTCCCTCAGGCATACTTTTCCCTAAAATGAAATGTCCAGGAGTTTATTTAATGTCTCTTAATTTCACAGCTCTTTCTTTTATACACCTTCTTCATAGTGTCCTCTCTAGGCCTAGAGCATTTTGTGATAGTAATTGTTTTATAACATCAGTTTTCAATGTGTGATAATGCAATTAAGTTCAAGGAAGCACACCGAATGTAACATGATAATAAACTCATATTGTGTATGCAAATTTTTTGCAGTGTTTAAACAGAGTTTTAAGTAGAAAAGATTTTTAGCTAACATTTCTCCCTAAGTGTACAAATATGAGATCAATTTATATATGAAAGATTAACAAGCTGCAGATTGAGAAGTCCAAATTTGCTACTCTTCCATAAAAAGCTAACAAACTCTTCTGCAGAAGAACATACAACCTGTTTTTAAAGCTCATATCAGTGGCTCTGATGAACTGGACTCGCACTACAGATTGTCAGGATACAGAGATATACATTTCCAGCTAAGAAATCTTACACAGTAATACAGCAAAATTTAAACTCTTGAAACTCTTCCCTCCTCTGTTTAGCACACCTCTAAGAAATAGCAAAGAACACATCACAGATGACCTCAACTTTTGCATGGTAAATAAGGATAGGTCCTTAAGAAAGCTTATTCTCAAACAGTATATAGTGTATAAAAAAATGGAAGTTACATATGCAAACAGGTAGGAAGCCTAAACTGTTCAGTCAGTAAATGATAATATACCAAAAAGAGCATGCATCCTACCTGTGTCTTCATATTATAGATTCTACAGTTAAGGCTACAAAATTTCACACTATGAAAAGATATTGGCAGTAATGCACTGGTTACTATTCTAGAAGATCCCCAGGAGATGGTATTTATTTAGGTGGAAAACTATTTCTGGGGATAGCCTCCTGGGAGATCCAGTACATCTCTTCCTGAGCCTCCCAGGGGGACAGCAGTCAGACAACCACACTTCAGCATCCTGCAGTACAACACAAACAACATAATGCAGGACGTTCACTCAGGACAAGCAGACAGCTTCTGTCAGTGTCTCATTAGGCTGCCACAGCAAGTAAAGGCTTCACACAGGGATATTAGTATTCCAGTCACTGAATCGATGGTATATAGAAAAGTTGTCTTTTCCCTTCACATATTTATATGTATATTACACTATACCAGAGGGAAACCCTTTCCAAGGCTTTCTTTCACCCAGCTTGCTGCACACCAACCCAGGTCATGTCTCTAAGCCACAGGCCTGAGGCTATTTAATTTATAGACACTCTAGCCTTAAGTGAAATACACAATATGTCGATTCAGTCAATAAAACCAGCACCAATTATGGCTTTTGCCAGCATAGTATCCATATCCAGTTCACTGTCTCTCTGGTATTTAATAAATGCACTTAATATGAACACAGCATCTAATTTAAGTTGCCAAAGTTTCTGATTTCACAGATTAAATGAAAAGAACTTCCGAAACCTGAATTACTTGTTCATAAGTTTCACCTCATGATATCAAGTGCTCCAAATTAGAAAGAAGCCCAAAACTCTCAAAATTACTAGAGACATAATTTATGAACAGGTATAAATAAATCCCCAAATCTGCATTGTTTAGAAAAATGGATTTTTGCATTTTATTTAAGTGTTTCATTGGGTATTGCTTGAATGAGCATTTTAGCTTACGGCTGTACTAAAAATCAACCACATTTTCTGGAGAACTGAAATTAAAAAATAATAAATAAATAAATAAACAAAACAAAAAAAAAAAGCTAGTCTTGTTAATTTAGTCAAACTTGTTGGCAACAAACAAGAGGAGCTGGAACCCATTGTACAGCAGGAACCACTGGAGCTTGATGATGGTGATGATAAAGCTGAATGGTTTTGGGTAAGCATGAGGGAGAAGGCCAGCAAGGCAGATGTGATGGTGGGAGTCTATTAAAGACCACCCAAACAGGATGAAGAGGCAAATGAAATATTCTAAGGGCATATGGAAGAAGTCTCACTATGACTATGTGTTGTTTTCCTGTGGGCCTTAGATGTACCAGATGTCTGATGCAAATACAAGAGGGAGTAGACAGTTTAGGAGGTTCCTAGAAAATGTAGAAGAAAACTCCCTGACAGAGCTGGTGATTGAGCCAGTTGAGGAAAATGCCCAGTTGGACCTGTTGTTTGTGAACAAAGACTGGTGGGTGCTGTGATGACTGGAGGCCATCTTGGGTATAAAAATAATGAAATTATAGTTTTAGTTCTTGGAGAAGTAAGGAGAGGTGGTAGCAGTTCCAACACGTTGAATTCCAGAGGACAGCCTCTTCAGGAGACTGGTGGACAGCATCCCCTGGGAGACAGTCCTGAAGGGTAAAGGCGTCCAGGAAGGCTGGATATTCTTCAAGAGGGAAAAGCTAAAGGCACAGGAGTAGGCTGTCCTCATGTGCCAAAAAATGAGCTCATGGGGAAGAAGACCTGCCTGACTGTACAGAGCTATTTAGCTAGAGCTCAGGGGGAAAAGGGAGTTTATGACCTTTGGAAGAAGGGGTAGGCAACTCAGGAGGGCTACAAATATATCATGAGGCTAAGGAAGGAGAAAATTAGAAGAGGCAAAGTCAAACCACTTTGATGCACACATGGAGCCAGATAAAATCTACCCAATGGTACTGAGGGAGCCAAAAAAAAGTGCTAACCAAGCTGCTTTCCATCATTTACCAGCAGTCCTGCCTAATCACCCAGCTTCCAGGTGAGTGGAAGTTGGTCAACATGACACCCATCTACAAGAAGGGCCAGAAAGAGGATCTGGGGAACTACTGACCTGTCAGTCTGACCTCAGAGCCAGGGAAGGTCATGGAGCACGTAATGACACATACAGAACAACCAAGGGATCAGACCCAGTCAGCATGGATTAAGGACAGGCAGGTGCTGTTTGACTGACAAAATATCTTTCCTTGATAATGTGACATGCTTACTGGAGGAAAAATAACATGCTTACTGAGGAAAAGGCTGTGGATGTTGTTTACCTGGACTTCAGTGAACCTTTCAATACTGGCTACCACAATGACAGTGCAACAGGCCCCCCAGCCAGGTAATAAGTTACATAGACTCCATGCATTTACAGAAGGCTGATCAATTTTCTTTATCTTTTATATCCTAGTTCGCTACACATGGCCTAATTGGTCCTTCACTTAAAACACCATCACCGTTGGCTAATTAAGAAACCACCCTTTGGTAAACAAAACTCCAGAACACATTCCACATGTTCACAATACCAAGTGCAGCAAGTTAAGATAAGAACTGGTTCTCATTCTTTTCTCTGATCTTCTCACAGACTTTCCCAGGCATCATTCTGGGAAAGTGTCTGTTTCCCTCTGTGGCCAGAGTGCTGCCACACCACAGCATTCTTGCAGACAATCTATCTGCTCATGGCTTGGAGGGGTACACAATTCAGTGTAAAAAATTGGCTTAATGGCCAGAAAGCCTAGAGAGTGGTGGTGAGGGAGATACATCCATGGGGCAACCAGTCACCAGTGATCTTCCCAAGGGTTCAGTACTGGGGCCAGTCCTGTTTAATATCTTTCTTGATGATTTGGACAAAGCAATCAAGTGGCCTGTCAGTGTGTTCATAGACAACACCAAGTTGGGTGGGAGTGTTGATCTGCCAGAGGGCAGGAAAGCTCTGCATGGGGATCTGGACAGGCTGGATCAATGGGCTGAGGCCAATGGTGTGAGGTTCAACAAGGCCAGGTGCTGGGTCCTGCTCCTGGGTCACAACAAACCCAAGCATCTCCACAGGCTGGGGGAAGAGTGGCTGGAAAGTGACCCAATGGAAAAGGACATGGGGGTGGTGGTCAACAGCCAACTGGACATGAGCTGGCGTGTGCTCAGGTGGCCAAGAAGGCCAGTGGCATCCTGGCCTGCATCAGCAATAGTGTGGCCCAGCAGGATGAGGAGAGTGATTGTGCCTCTGTACTCAGGACTGGAGGAACCACACCTCCAATGCTAAGTACCATTTTGGGCATCTCACTCCCAGAAAGACATTGAGGTGCTGGAGTGAATCCAGAAAGGGCAATAGAACTGGTGACAGCTCTGAAGCACAAATCTTTTGAGGACTGACTGAGGGAGCTGGGGTGGTTTAGCCTGGAGAAAAGAAGGCTTATCACTCTCTACAACTAGATGAAAGGAGGTTGTAGCCATGTGAGGGTCAGTCTTTCCTTCCAGGTAACAAATGACAGGACAAGAGGAAATGGCCTCAGGTTGTGCGAGGGGAGTTACAGAGGAACAATTTCTTCACACAAAGGGTTGTCAAGCATTGGAACAGGCTGCCCAGGGAAATAGTTGAGTATTTAAAAGAAATATAGATGGGGCACTTAAGGGACATGATTTAGTGGTGTACTTGGCAGTGCTGGACTCAATGATCTTTTCCAACAAATTCTATAATTCTGTATCTGCCAGCTTGAGAAAGGGTTGGGTTTCTTGCAGTGAACAGTATTCCTCTCATCTGCTTCTAATGCCTTTGTTTCTGGCAGAAGTCCCAGTCTGAGATAGTAGTGGGCATAGCAAGTGCTAATGAACTGCCATTTGACTCCTCATCCTCTTCTTGCAGAGAAAGGAAGCCAGAGGATGGAAATTTACCCCATTCTACCCAGGGGAAAAAGGATAGTAAGGTGCATTTTCCTAGTCCAAATATTCTTTTTTCCCCCTAAACCCATTACTTGCAGAAACAAAAATGAAACTGTCAAAGTGTTCACAATACTGCTGACATAGACACAGGGAATAAAGCTTTGAAGAGATGAATCACCAGCTCTGGTGAAAGAATAACTAGGAATTCAAACATCTGGAGAAAATGCCATGCTGGCTCCACCCTTTCTGCCATATAATTCCATTTAAACACAGTATTTTAGAGCTAAGAAGAAAAATGTTCCCATTAGTTTTGCTACATTGAGACACTGTAAGTAATGCCCCATTAGCCTCACATAGCTTACATCTGCTTTTACTTAAATATGAAAAACATAATAGTCCATGCCCATGATATATCTTGTGTCTTTTCTGTCCCTCACACTAATCATTTTTCAGCATTCATTCGCCTTGAGTATGGGATGTTCAGGAGGAAAGCCAGACAGTCACAGTATTTTGCCTGTTTCCCAGAACTTTAGAAACAACTTGGGGTTGTACAGAAGCTACAGTCATCACAAAGTCTGCATGAGGACCTAGCACCAGAAGAGTTTCTGGGGACTATTAAGAGAGATGATGATGAGGATAACATTAATAACAGTAATAATGATTATAATTATCTGTAGTTTTCAGCTAGAGGAAAACAGATAAAAATAATTTTTCATCAAGGAGCTATGAGAAAAGGCTGGACAATGAACCCTTTTCCCAGCTACTCTGGCTAAATCTGTTTTACTCTAACCAGCTTTATTGAAAAGACTTCTTTGGAGTCGTGACAGCAACTTCACACTACTCTTCCCCTGAACCCCTAGAAAGGGTGGAGCAGCTCCACCACCTGCTCTCTCAGAAGAATCTCTGATGGGATGCTGGCTCACTCCATACTCCTGCAGAGAGACACCTCTTAGAAATGTCTTGAATGAATCTGCTATTTTCCTTTCATGCAAAGGACTTACTTATTCTCCAACAGTCCAATAAAGAAAGCAAGGATATTCTTAAAAGAACTAATTTCACTGGTCTTTCTTAAGGAAAGCTTTGCCCTCTTCATGTGGTATTTCCTCTTTAAACTGAAGAGAAAAGAAATTAAATATTTCCACAAAGGACAATAAGTGAGAACTATCTTGGGCATGACTTATGTACAAAGTGGACATTTACACTTGTAAGGTGTGCACTTGTAAATTTACACTAGTAAGAGGCAGGTCTGGACACCTTCATAAATATCAAGGTTGACAGATGCGTCCATCAGATTTTTTCCCATTATAATAAATATTCTGAGCAAAGAGACAGACTTTGTAGATTTTCCTTTACCTTAGCTACCAGCCATAAGCTACTGACTTCTACTACTGAGATAGCAGTGAGCATAGCAAGTGCTAATGAACTGCCATTTGACTCCTCATCCTCTTGCAGAGAAAAGAAGCCAGAGGTAAAGAAATAACTGAAGTAACTACACTGTCACAGCCCTCATCCTTCAGTGAGTGAGGAAAACTATGCACAAGGCAAGAGACAGTGTGAGGCTAAGAACTGGGGGAATACAGCAGTCACAATACAGTCAGAAAACAAACAATATTGCACTACAAAATTCAATACTCACACAATATGCAATAAATATTTCTACTAAGATGTATCCCAGTTCAACAAAGCACCTAATACTTTTAATAATTTAAGTACATGTCAGGAAAGATTTACAAATGTTCTGAATCAGGCCTTGTTTGTATCCTTTGCAGCTTGCTTTTGTGACACTGCCTGTGATACCACCTTCTTTAAATAAAAAGGCAAAAACCACAGTATCTTCACTTGTCAGACACAGGAAGTACCATTAGATGAGATCTGAGGAGTCTTACACTTCTGAAACTCACAGGCTACTGTTCCATGTGTTGTTAGGCCACAACAGAAAGGATGTAAGAACATGGTGCTGAGTAGGAAGAGACAGTCATGTTTAACTCTAACCATTAGCTAGATCTCAAAGTGATCTTCTCATGCTCCAGCTTGAATCCCTACAAACTCTAGGTAATGAATCACAGGGAACTGCAATTTACTCATTTTGTTTGCTTTTGGTTTTGTATTTATTTTGACCGAGAAGTATTTGTCACCCGGTGGGGAAGTCACCAGAAAAACGTCCTTAATGTTACTTTTTATCTCTTTTGTCCTACTGAGTATATTCCTGTTCTCGTGATGAATAATTAGACCTAAAGGAAATGCAGTAAAATCTAGCTCCCACTTGCTGTTAGAAATTTACAAGGTATCATACTACAGTCACTTAAAATAAGGTTTGAAGATTGATTTATTTTCCAAAAAATCAAAATAATCTGTAGAATTTAATAATGCCATAGGAGGCCACTAATTGTAGAACAATTTCATTAAAACATTGTTTGCTTTAAGGTTAACAATTAAAAAATATATTCTATCCAGTGAATTACATTTTAATATACTTATTTGTGTGAATATATTTGGCAATCTCCTAAGTCACTTTTCAGTTGTGAGTTTTACATTTCAACCCCTCCCTACTTCAGTTAAATATGACTTAATTAAAAACAACTCTAAGAGGTTAAAAATTCAGATAATTTAAATGTTACACCTCACAAAGCAAACTATATTTAATAATAAGCTTTTTCTTTTGGATGAAACATTTTTAATACTTGCAGAAATAATTGATGTTGGTGGAATTTTGATATCAGTAGACCTCTAGTGGCTATTACAGTAATTGATGGTTACATTATGATTTAAAATACAAATATGTTTTTCAGAAAACAGAATAAGAGAAAATCCACAAAAGAAAAACTGCAGAAAAATGTTATTAGTGTTATTAACCCATAGTTAATGCCTGCATAATTTCACAACTCTTACACAATGCGTAGATAGAGATCTGGCTCTCATTGATTTTAGAAAAATTACACAACTAAATATGTTTGTAAATTTAGTCATCAAACCCCAAATCTGAATCAGCAGTGGATGCTTTAAAATTTTCCAAGATTAATTCATAAATATTTGCCCAACATTCTGAGGAACCTATTTAGAAACTGAGTCTTAAAAGGAACAGGGAAGCACTTCATGGCTCCCCAGCCAGGGCAAGAGGCCTCACTCTGCCCACACACTCTGTTTGGAGAGACCTCAGACCTGCGAGGCAAAACTGCTCTGCAGAGGGATTGAGACCATCCCCAGTCTTGACTGGGAGCTGTGGGACAGGAGGACACTGGCACATGCTGTAGCTGGCCATGACTCCAAGCAAGAGGGCCAGACATTGTCATATGTAGAGCCAGACACTGTCAGTATTTAGTAAAATATCCTGTTTAATGATCTTTCATTCATTTTGGTTAAACTGTCATATTGCAGTGCCTATCAGCAATAGTAAAATAGATAGGATCCCTTGTGGTGATTTAGTAAAGGAACCAGTAAAGGGTAAGCCTCAATGACCTTTGAAAAATCAGTCTACATTAGCTTAATGCAATCTCAAAGACACAGATCTGATGCTTGGAAAAGGGACACTCAGCTCTAAAGTTGAAGCTTTTGCTCATTTAATTTGCTTATTTAAAGTTTTTGTCATGATATTACATTCCCCTACATCATCTGAAATGCAGTTCAGGAGCTTGGGTATAGATTTACAGTTTTTATCTTTCCCACACTGCTCAATAAGAAAGAATGAGATTTTCCATTCCACAAAATCCAGAAAGGCAAAGAGGACAATCTATATGAATATATCTGAATATTAGCTATCTTATCCTTCCTGCCCATGTGACTAGTTAAAAGGCTTTTTGTCATATCTATGCCTAACAAACACTTAATGGCTTTTACAGATGGTATTAACTATCTTCTTCTCACAGGGAATCAAGGGGGTTTATCTCCTAAGAATAAAAACCTAGACTCATACAGTATTAGTAAGAAAGCAGTATTAAAATCAAATTCTCATTGCCTGAGGGCCTCCCACTTGCCCATTTAAGACTCCACTTTAGTTAGCTTTTTCATACTATTTCTTTCAGATTTACTTCAGATTCAGAGTAGCAGTCTCCCTCACATAGCACTACACCTTCACACTAAATCCAAAAAACTCTTAGTCAAAATTGTTCAACAGATTTCTGTGTGGTCTCTTTCATAGGCTGGTGAAAAAATAATAAATCACATGAGCAATCTGAAAAGTTGATTCTTATTTAAAAGACAATTTTGTCCACCTGTGCATGAAATCTACTGCCTTCTGATGGACCTTTGTGTCAAAGTGATTTTCACAACTTAAAATTGTCACAAAAACATGATTTTGCACCACGTGTATATATTTAGAACATAAACAGTATCTAGAAAATATATTCTATTCATAATTTTGCACATATTTGTGTACACTAAGACAGAAAATCCAACACTGTCAAAAAGGTGAACCTTTAACCTCCAATAGGGTTTTTTTTAAAGAATGGAAAGCTTACTTAACAAAGGCAGATTTGAACTGAGGAAATGAGTCCAAAGAGATATGAGCACACACAGGGAAATGCAGTGGTGTAAAATATTAGGCCAGTGCAAAAATCTCTCCCCTCAAGGAATATCTTCCAGCATATACTCATTGAACCTATTCTTGACTGTTTACCATAGGTTGGGCAGTTCAGAAAGAACAAGTTTAAAACATTTGCAGCTAAGCATTCATATTTTCAAAAAGGTCAGCAGACACACTCTTGGCAGTCTATGTCCAACAGTTGTCTATTCAGATAGGATGATTGCTTTTCATTGTCAGATCAAGTCTTTTCTTAAGGATGTAGCCGAACTTGTTAATTATAAGTTTAGCTGAGCAAATAAACTCTTTTCTTAAAGACATAGTCAAACTTATTAATGAGAAGTTTAGCTGAGCAACCTGTGCACTGTTTATTATTCTTTAATCTCTATTAAAACAGTATGTTCCTTTCTCCTCCAAACCCAGGAGATATACTGTGCATAAATGAGACGTGCTTACAGCTCAGAGGATTCTTCATATGTCCTGCGAAATGAAACATGGAATCGGTCATTTAATCAATTAAAATTCCTATTCTTATCCTGCTCCTCCCAGAGTTTCTCAGAGAGCCAGCCCTCCTGTACAGCCTTCAGCTCTTCCTGTATGTTCCTGGTTAGTTTCTTTGGAAACAAGCAGTGAGAGCCCACACAACAGGGACCAGCTCCATCCAACTGTGCAACACAGGTGCCTCTACCTCAGTGTGAAGTCAATAGGAAGTGGCAAACTCAATGGAAATGGATAAAATTTGAGCCCACTTCCACATGTGTTTGAATTAGTCCTGAAATGGAACAAGGGTCAGAGTGTCAGCAGCCCCCTTGTGAGAAATAATAAGGAAAGGCTATGTGTTTGAGGCATTTTTCTGCACTCAGCTGATCCTGAGGGGACTCCAGCCCAAGGCAGACCCTGCAGCAAACTGAAAATTTGGAATCACAGTAACTGGTGAAACCATCTAATATTATCTCAGCTGCTAAAGTCCTCTCCATGTTGCAGGGTTCATCAGTACTTTCCAACTCACTTAAAACTCATTTTGGCTGAAGAGGTGGATGTGCAATCCATGAGGCCCCAACACTGGCTAATAAAGACCTAGAACCAGGGCTCAAATTTAAACTACTTTTTTTAGACAAAGACTTTAAAACGGTTCATTGATGACCATATTTATAGCAAGAACAAAGGAATTCACTTTTTGTTTATCTGCAAAAGCTTACCTGCACCAGATTCATACAGCTATAAGAAGAAACCCAAAAGAAAGGCCTCAGCCCTACCTTGGGAACATGAGCAACTCAGCTTTCCTATGGCTCTTTATGTAATCATGTCATGTAGTCAGCTAGCTCTTAGCAGAGAGGAAGCTATAGCCTATCCTTCCTGCATGAATGTGTCCCTAACAGTGCCTGTCACACCTCAGGCTGAGCTGTAGCAGGCAGGGAAAAAGGCTCCTACTTCAGATACCTTTGGCCAATCCATATGTTCTACTCATCCTTATATTTGACATGTTTAGGGAATCTAATTTAGAGTAGTAAAGACTATCTCACAAGATGTAGGTGGATCTTAAAATATCTTCCAGTGTTCTGTCTTAGTGTAAAAGCTGTTCCTCTTTAATATCAAAGGAATGCATTTTTTGAAAGAAAAAAAAATTATAAATATATTCAGTGCTGAGTCAGTGTGCACATCCAGGGGAAAAAACAAAACAAATACAAACATTTTCAGTGCTCCATACTTCCTTTCCAAAAACTGGTCACATTTCATTTAAGGTGTAATTTAGATTTAAGGTGGAATTTTTTCCACTAATTCTACATCTTACTCCCAACAGAGCTTGTAGTTGCCAAAAATCCTCTATCATCTCTCTTCACTCTCATGAAAGGAACATTACAGTAATGTCCTTCCTCCTCTTTACCCATTCACTAGAGTTCCAGGAACGCATTACTTAACAGCCATCAATAAATTTCAGCATCATCAAACTGGAAATTGAATTTATTAAAACATATGTTTTGGATTTTTCTGTTTTCTTTATTTTGGATGGTGCAAGGTATGTTCTGGTCTTCAGTCATACTGCTTCTTCAGTCATGATGCAACTTCTGATACCTCCAGCTTCTAAATAATACATATATTGCTGTGACACAAAGCAACAGACATTCTTCATCTGTCCAAGCCCCTTCCTCTGACAGAAGACCCATCTTGTCTTGCCTCATATTTCCACAGCTCCACTAGTCTTCTGATGTATCTAGGGAGATGGGAGAGCAACCTTCCTGATCTGTGCTATCTCTGCTAATAGCTCTAAACCTTCTGGATTAATGATACTCTGAGTCACTGGAAAAGCTGTCACTCTTGTTGTATGGATGAGTACATTTAACAAAGATGGTAATATTCCTTCAAATGCTTCCAATTAAAAAGGCTTCCTTTAGTACTACTACTTTGAACAATAAAACTACTGAATCAGACCTTCAGCTTAAAATGCATAGGCAAAAACTCTCAGATTGCTTTGAAAAGATACTCCACATGCAGAGGGTGGGTGGAAGAGGTGACAGCATCTCTTTTGGAACACAGACAATATAATAAGGCACATCACTTATGCCATGTTACTGACTTACTGGTATTCCAAGACAGATTTTGTTATACTGAAATTATACAAGTGTTTACCACAAACATTTATGTGGTTTCTTGACCATTTGAAGATGAAAATAGATAGCGAGTGGACATCAGTAGGTTTGCTTTATTTCCACTGCACTTTGGGCTGATATATTGTGCTAATAATTAATGAAGTGAAGATTGTATTTTTCATACTTACAGTGATACACCAACAACTATCAGCTGTCACAGAAATCAGTATTGTAAACAGAAAAAAATACTTCTGTTTAAAAAAGGTTAGGACCTCATTTGCTATAAACCAATGTAAGCCCACTGAGAGTATGATGCAAGACATCCAAATTTGCCTGCACTGGTGTTTTCCTTTCACACACTGGCAAGTAATACTCTTTTAAACACCTTCTTCAGGGAATAACTAGAATAGAAATAGCAAAACTTCACCAAGAGCAGTAGTTTAAAAGGTACCAATAGAGAGTTCTCCCTCTTCTGCCACCTCTCTATAGGAGCCAGAGGTCTGACTACCACTTATGCCTCTGCCAAGGCCATCACTGCTGACTCTCTTCCTGTCCAAAAGACAATTCTTTGGAAAACTGCTTTTCCTAGCTGCTAAAACGGACTTTCTCATCTCATACTCAGAATCCAAGCCAGAAACAAGCATGAAGCTAGGCTACTTTTCCATTTGCTCTACACTGGTCCATTCTCCTCAAAGGACAAGTCTTTAAAACACAGCACCCTTTCCTTTACTAACATTCTCCTTTCCCATGACATACTTTCAGCTGGCAAATAAGCAAAGATGAAGTATTGAGGAGAAGTGTTTCAGTTTTCCTTAGACTGAGAACTAAGGATTATTACAAAAACTATTTCTCTCCTGCTAAAATCCACACCTTACAGACAAAAAAGCCTCAGCATTCTTCCTCAAAAACTACATTAACTTGTGAAAAAAAATGTTCCTTATCACCTGACACCAATGCACAATTTTTTTTACTCCAGAATTAATTTCCTTCTCAAACTGTCTTGATGTTTAAATGATAGCAGGGGACAAAAGCCTTTTAACAACAAAGGCAGACAAATGAAAGGTGGTAGGAGGAAGGAAACACCTCCTGATCATATTCCAGTAACACGAATATCCAGCTTTAAATTATTCAACCCACTCTTCAATTTTGGGACCTTTCATGATGCTGCTACCTTGTTGGTTGCCCAGACAGGTATGGCAGGAAAAAATATTTTCCACCTGAAATGGTCCAGAAGTCTCCTTTCTTTTACGACAGAGGTCTTATAAGCTGGAGTGTATGTGCTCTTGATTAGTGCAATCAGAGAAATAAAGGGTGGTTTGAGTTGGAATAGACATTGAGACCAGTCTCATTTTTCAACTCTTGCATGAGCATGAACACCTTCAACTAGACCAGCTTGCTCAAAGCTCCATCCAATGTGGCCCTGAACATTTCCAGGGATGGGGCATTCACAGTTTCTCTGGACAACCTTTTCCAGTGCTTCACTGCCTTCATCATAAAGAAAAAAAAAATCTTTCTCATGTCCAATCTAAAACCTATCCTCCTCCATTTTAAAACTATTACTCTGGTCCTGTCACTGTAGGCCTTGGAAAAAAGTCTCTCCATCTCTTTCCTATACACAATCTTTAAATATTGAAAGGCTCCATTAAGATCTTTCCAGAGGCTTTTCTTCTTCAGGAGGAACAGTCCCAGCTCCCTCAGCTTGTCCTCACAGAAGTGTTTTTCTATCCCTCTGACAATTCTTGTGGCCTTCCTTAGGAGCAAATCTAACAAGTACTCATCTTTTTTGTACTGAGGATCCTGGAGCTGCACACAGCATTCCAGGTGGATTGTCACACAAGTCTTCTCCACTCAGTCTCTGGCCTACCCTACAAAGCACCACTGCAAATGGCTCTGAGAAGAAGCCCCTAAGCCTGCCCTGTCCTGTAACAGAAGAACACTTTGAAGGGTGGACAGAGCTTCACTCTGGATTCATATTTATTTTTGCATGAATATATGTATATACATATACATATACATATACATATACATATACATACATATATATACACATATACATACATATGTACATACATATACATACATATGTACATATATATATATATATATATATATATGGAACCTACTTGTACAAGAGACAGCCATCCACATTTATTTTTGTTGTTTCATCCCTGGAGGAAGAATGTGCTGTTGAATTGTTTTAGCTACTGCTGTCCATCAGATATAACCTGTAATATTCTGATAGGAGCTACAGATACTGACATCTGCTGTTTCTCACTGCTGCCTCTGCTGAATAGATAAAAATAAGCTGGTATAGATGGCACACACTTTGTGATACACTTGAACACATTCAAACAAAACTTTTACCATGCACATCAGAACAAGAAAGCAAGATATGTCACCACAAGAAAGTGTTCTTCAAGTACATAAACAACAAGCAGAAACAGAAGGAAAATACTGGTCCTCTGTTAAACAGAAAAGGTGAATTAGTCACAAATTATGCTGCAACACCGGGGTTCCCAAGACTTTCCTTTCCTGTCTTTGTCTGCACTGTTGGGCCTGGCCTTGGGAACAAAAATACAGGTCGATGCAAACACAGTCCCACTTACTGTAGAGGAAGATTTGGTGTGGGAACTATTACAGGAAATACTATTAAGTATCCACCCAAGGGTGTTATTAGGAGACCTGGGTGACATTGTTGTGAATCTGCTCTCTATAATCTTTGAGAAGCCTTGGAGATCCCGGGACATCCCAAGAGACTGGCAGAACACTAACTCCACTCCCACCTACAAGAAGATTTTACAGGAGTATTCAGGAAGTTATAGGCACATCAGTCTTACTTCAGTCCCTGGGACTGAATATTATGGAACAAATCCTCCTAGGGGCTATCATAAGTCAGATGAAGCATGTGATTGAGAAAAGGCACAAGAACACATCGTACTGGACAGCCTTTATCACTTTCTACAACAAAGTAACCTGTTCACTTGCTATAGGACAAGGTGGGCATTGTCTACCTGCATTTCTCCAAGGCTTTTGACATGTTTACCCACAGCTTCCTTCTGGACAGAGTGATGTGGTATGACCCACAGACATGTGGTTCCTGTGGGGGGTGGGGATCTGGCAAACAGGGTACACCCAAAGGATGGTGGTGACAGCTCCTTTTCAAACTGGTACCTACCAGAAGTGGGGTCCCACCGGGATCTGTGTGAGGCTCAATGCTGCTTAATATCATCACAAATTATTTTGAAGTCAGGATCAAGTGTACACTGACAAAGTTTGCCAAATCCAAACTGAGTAGGAAAGTGGGCATTTCAGAAGGGAGAGCCAGACTACAGTTCAATCTCAGCAACTCCCTACACAGACTTTCTAATCCTCTACTCTCTGGATTTTTTCTCAGAACTGATTTCAGTTCACATCTGTGTGTACAGACAGGGAGAAACGAATGGAAATGCATCCACCTCATACTCACATATGAAAATAGAATAAGTAACATTTTCCTGCCTTGAAGGGTGCTGAAGGCAGACAGTTTTCACTCTGAGCAGGAATAATGGAGGAGTCCAGAAAGTGGTTTCTCCTTGTTTTTCATTGAGGTTCAAAGTGTAGCTAATTACAGTATTCCCAAGAGGTAGTCAGACAGCATGGGAGACTAGATTTCTTCCTGACCCACAAGACAAAAATATCTTTAAAGAAACTCCTTATTATTAAGAGAAATTCATTCAGCAAGGCAGAAACTGTTAAAACTAAATAGTTATTTCTCTTCTATCTGCCAACACATTAAAAGAACCACAGACACTGGTATGCTAGCTGTCCCCTTGTATGTGTGTACTGGATGATCAGTTAAGCCTGGGATCTTTCTGGCCAGTCTGCTCATGCCCAGGACTTCGCCAGATTACAAATAGCACAGTCCTACAACATATTTCAGATAAAAAGCAAAGGGCTGCTGTTCCATTACAGTATACGCAATTGGGACATGCCAGACTTGGGGCATGCCTGTTGTCTTTTTCCCCAAAACCATATTGCAGAATTCTTTTCTACTCACAGAGGCTCACATCAAGCATCTACAATAAACAGCAGGTGCACTAGAAGGCCACAAAGCTAGCCTAAAGAAAAAACAAAAAGCCATAAACTGAAGAAAATTGCCACTCGGACTGTTGACTTGCATTTGGGATAAGGCAATCCTGGTTGTGTGTACTGACTGGGGAATAAGAGGCTGGAAAGCAGTGCCACAGAAAGGGACCTGGGGGTCCTGGTCACTGGCAAGTTGATAATGAGCCAGCAGTGCCCTGGCAGCCAGGAGAGCCAACCCTGTCCTGTGGGGCATCAGGCAGAACATTGGGCAGAGGAGGGGATTGTCCCTCTCTGCTCTGCACTGGGGTGCCCTCACCATGAATATTGTGTGTAATTTTGGGCACCACAATATAAAAAAAGACTTTATTTAAGCACATTCGAAGGAGAGCCTCGAAGATGGTGAAGGGCCTTGAAGGGAAGTCTTATGAGGAGTGCCTGAGGTCACTTAGTTTGTTCAGCCTGGAGGAGACCGAGACACTGCAGTCTGCAACTTCCTAGTGAGGGAAAGCAGAGAGGCAGGTAGCGATCTCTTCTCTCTTGTGCCCAGTGACAGGACGCAAGGTGTGAAGCTTAGTCAGTTCAGTCTGTGTATCAGGAAAAGGTTCTTTGCCAAGAGACTGTTTGGGTACTGGAACAGGCTGCCCAGGGCAGTGATCACAGCACCAAGCCTGACAGAGTTTGAGAAGTATTTGGGCAATGTTTTCAGGCACAGGATGTGGCCCTTGAGGTGTCCTGTGCAGGGTCAAGAGTTGGACTCTATGATCCTGATGGTCCCTTCCAACTCAGCTTATTCTACAATTCTATGATTCTACAATTCTACAATTCTGTAAGTCCATGATTCTATGATTCTATAATTCCCTGATTCTATGAACTGCACTATTCTAAACCAGGCATTACATTGGAAGGGGTTTTAAGAAACAGAAAGGACAAATAGGCTACCATTACCTCCCTAAGTAAATTATCCATGCAGTAGAAGTTCTCAAAAAACCCTGTTCTTCTGTGTGGCCATGAAAGTGTCAGAGCTGCCTATAAAAGACTAGAAGTGTATAGTTTCCTAGGTGGGGAAAAATTGTTTTTCAGAAAAATAATAGTTTTACCATGTCTACCCTTTCCTTTGAAAAGCTGCATTTAAGAAAACTTCTATTGAAATCAACACTTCACAATGCCAATGGAAATAATTAATTTCAAGGATCACCATGGAACACTCTTTCTTGAATTATTATGAGAAACTTGGCCAGGCTGCTGTTTAACTCTTTGAAATCTACCTGTGCCATTTACCTTTAAATGCTGTCACCACCATTTCTTCAACTTCTAGAACAAGCATTTTAGGCCCTGCTTTGTCCAGGGTGTGAATGTAAGCACACTGCAGAATAGATGGTTCAGAGAAGAGAAAAATATTTGTCCTTGCCAAGAGGCTTTACAATATCCATTCCTTTAATTAAAGTAAGACATATTTGCAGAAGATATAATAATATGTACAACTGCAAGTCTATGACTGCAGTCTTACAGGAATAATCAGGGATTATATACTGCTTCAGGAATCTAAGATGAACAGTTCCTAGAGAGCACATACAACTAGTACAGAACTGCAGAAAAGTAGCAAAAAGAAGAAATGAAGATACAGGAACAGACAGAGCTTGGCTGACTTGCTGAATTAAAACTTATCATCACTGCATAAATTGCACTGATGATTTAATTCAAAAGACAGCAATTTCAGTGCCCATATTAACTACTTCAGAATTCGTTCAGCTACAGAGTACCTATTATGAAAACATGCAGGCTGAAACTTTGTCTCCACTGGAGCTCATAGAAATTCTCATTACTTATTTCAGTAAGATTTTCATTGCATCAATATATTTTGGAGATGATCACGCTGGATAAAATATCTAAAAACTAAGTCACTAAAAGTCAAAGTTCTTTTAAACTTCTGATACAAATACAATCCTTGGACAGTTATCTCAGAGGAATATAATTAAAAGATGAAGGGATATATTTTTTAAATCTTTTAGCAACTGTTTTTTAACAGACAAATCCTAGAAGATGTATGCAGACCTAAAAACTACTCAAAGACTATTGCTAAGAATTATAGCTTCTTTATACACATGCAAGAAGACTTTTTAAAAACTCATTTGAAAGCACTAGTTGGTTCCATTTACTTTCTAGCTCTTTAGACCACACTGCTGCTCTCACTATTTGCACCACCTCCTTTTGAAGAGAGCTTATTTCTTCCACTCCAAGGAATTCACATTGAGTTCCCACATCATGTAGTTCTGTCTTTCCATTCTCTCTTTGACAGCTTGCAGCATCAGCTCCCCTCAGAACAACCATTCATGAGACACTTAAATAGTGTGACATAACAAACTCACTGTACAAATTTGCCAGTTAAGTCATTAAAATTTTATTATACTTCATTTTTTGGTTCTTCTTGGAAGAGTAATTTTGTGTAACTGAAATGTCATCTCTCTATATTGCTTTTGCAAAGGAAAAAAAATATTCCCAGTTTGCATCTCCTAATTTCTTTTCCTATTAAATTAGTAATAGCAATTATCACTCTTAAGATTAGTCTCTTGATATTATGGTTTTATTACAGTTTCTCAAAGCAAAAAATCAAATTTTCTAATCAATTATTCCCCAAAAGTATCAATTACTATTGCCTTATTTAAAAGCTGCTGGTGAAACACATGGGTTTTTTTCCTGGTTTATGATATTGTTTACATCCCCTTGCCAATGTCTACACTTGCACAAAATACAGATTTCAGAGTACAAAAAGCTAAGCATAGAGATTTGAACCCAACCTTCCAGTTAGAGGGAATTACTAATTTTACAAAAGCTTAACAGTTTAGCAGGGATCTTGGATAGTTATTAACAAGGATTACTCTGCCTTCTGCTTAGGGAACACTACCCAGGAAAGCACACAGGATATCAGAACAGTTAGAAGTTCAGTAGAAGCAGTCACTAGTCCTCCAGAGATGGATTAAACTGACTCCTGGATTTATGTCACAAGAAAGGAAGCTTGTAAAACACTGAAGTTAAACTGAAGCAATGAGGAAGGACTTCAAACACAATGATGGAACTATCCCCATAAGCAGGAACCTCTGCAGTAGAGACTGGTCTCAAGGCAATCTTTCTGCTGGAAAGTCACATTCTGACTGCAAGGCCAGTGTCCTGATGAAAGTGGAGAAAAGATTCTTGGAGCTGATATAAGGCATCAATTTTTTTCAGTTCTGTGCACTTAAGTCTGAAAGTTGTATATTACATAAATTTAGCTTTTATCTTAATTTATTCTATTAGTAATGCCAGTGTTTACAACTGAGGTTCTGAAGTGGTTTCTCAGCATTACACATAGTAGAGCCAACAAAGACAATTAAATAGAGTACTCCTCCACATCTTTTCCCAGAGTGGCTCTGAATAGCTTCTGAAGTCTGTCAGTCTGTCTGTCAGTCTGGAAGGCTGCTCCTGCAGTGGTCAGAACTGTTCAGTGTCCACATGGCATGCAGCACTGGAGAGACTGCCTGAGCCTGACACACTTCCCAGCAGGCTTAACCAGCCAAGCGCTAAAAAAACTGTAAAACAAATCAAGCTGTATTCTAACCTGTTGTTAATGCTAAAATCTAATTGTTCTTGTATCTTTCTGTCTCCAGTCAGTCTGCAAAACAACTCTACTATCTTTCTCACAAACCAGGCTATCGGTGTTCAGGAATACTTGGAGAACCCCACTGGAGTTCAGCCTATCCTGAAACTTTCAGGATGATTGCATCTTTTATTCCATCCTGTTATTGAGAAGTGCCAGAGATGGCACATCCCTCTGCCTCAGGACAACAAATATAGTGACTATCTAGCAACATTAAACCAATTATTTGAAAACACCTCTTCACAAATCTCAGGAAAATATATATAACCTCTTCCTATGTGGTTTGCTATTACGAAATACTATATTAATGAAAAAATACAAATTTTTTATTGTAATCAAACTATTTTCATTTGGTTAAAAAAATACTAATAATTTTCAACATTCAGCATTACAAATATTTTATCAAACAATAAATGCTTCAAAGAAATTTCTATTAAAAATGTCTTTCAAAAAGACAGCCCAATGTCTCCAGGGAATTTCCTGTTAAAAAAAAAAAAATTAACAGCTTCCTTAATTAAAATATAACACAGTGAAGAATCAATGGCTAAATTAAATTTCTTTAAAGCACATTCTTTTACATTCCTTTTCCTGAAAAAAATGCTCAATTATGTTATTCCATGGTATATGTAATAGGAAAAAAAAAAAAGGAAGTCAATGCCTAGCATGGATTTTAACAGTAATTATGAAAAAACCACTCTTGCCTCTACTATAAGAAAGTAGACAAATTAAATCAAGCAATCTGTGCACATAGCCTCTGCTAAAGTCAATTGGTATATATGAAAGGATAAAATGGATAAAGTGCCTTTACTGGAAAGCAAAACTAAATCTCTGTAGCAGAATGCCCCTCCTTTTATTTGATGTTAAAGAGAAATAAGAGGCAACAGCCTGAGATATGCTAATATAGGGGAAAACCCAAAGAATATTGACCCAAACCAAACAACACTTTCAGAAATCCAGCTAAGCTTAGTTACAGGGATTTGCACACTGAATCAAAAGCCGACTGCCTTCTACACTACGTTCATAAGGAAGAGATATCTTGATGGGCAGTAATATTGCCAAAGTTAAATACCTATTGTTACAGGACATGTACAACACTAACACAACTGTTCTGAAGATGCAAAAGGACACAGGTCTGCAGCTAGCCTTTTACACAGGGGCAGGCTTCACTTACCAGTAAATTGCTGATGTAAAAACGAGTGGCTGTGAATAGAGTGAATGGTCTGCAAGCATTTTAGCATTACTTGTGAAAAGATAATTCTAATTTCTCAGCTATTATTGGCTGCAAGTATTCCCTGATGCAATTATGGAGCAATAGCAGAGAACCTGATTGTAACCAACAGTTAGTAGTTTGTTGCTAACAAGGCAAACATGACAAACAATTTT
Organism: Lonchura striata; assembly: GCF_050655825.1. Taxonomy (NCBI): domain Eukaryota; kingdom Metazoa; phylum Chordata; class Aves; order Passeriformes; family Estrildidae; genus Lonchura; species Lonchura striata. Next base: position 114,603,161 of record NC_140704.1, read on the forward strand.
GAGGCAATTATTGTCATTACAAGCCACACTCAATTGTTCAAGGCAAGCGTAATAGAAAGTGACAGTTGTGCAGCTGGGAGGGTGGTGCGGGAAATGAGATTGTTCTCTGGTTGCAACAGACCACTCAGACTCTAGCAGAGTCTGCTCAATGCATAATTCATGTTTAATAATATTTTAGTCTCTAAAGCAAATTACAGTATAAGATAAGAAACAAACAGAGACATCAAAAGAATCCCACAAGTTATTATAAGATGGAATAAGACACACAGAAGTAACATGGAGCAAGGGGGAAATATTCACTAAAGCAAACTCACAAGATGCTTGCAACTAGTAAATATAAATACAGTAACTCTACATATTAAAAGAGTCAGTTACAAAAGCAATCCATTTGCTATGCTTCAATGAGATGGGTGCTCATGTCTAAATCCCAGTTTGAGACCACTGTATGATTAGGTAGGTCCAGGAGGAAGGAAGGAGTTCTCTCCATTGAGAAAGGCTGATGATTAATTCTGAACAAATTTGAATTGTGTGTAGAGTCAAAGGAAGATTTTCATTTCTCATACAATAGAAGTGCCTCATGTATCAGCTCAGTATTCTGATGACAATGCACACAGCAGCTGCCTTGTCAGCAATCAGTCCATTAAAATACTTGATTTGCTGAAAATTCCACCCAGCTCTCCTCAACGATGTTAAGGGCTGAAAGTTTCTAACGCAGCTGCAGCAACATTTCAAGCTCTTGCCCAGGCTCAGTAATATTCATTGCCAGTGACATTGCAGCACTGCTCAAGCGTCATTACAGTGTCACTTGTAGTGCCTTTTGCACTGATAAGGTATCATTTCTAAAGAAGTCATTAAAACACCCTGAAACTGGATTTACAAAACTCTCTGACTTTCTGGTCATGTTCCACCATTTTCCTCCTCTTTCTGAAATCACAGAATCATAGAATGTTTTGGGTGGAAGAGCCTTTAAAGATCATTTGGTTGCACCCCCCCACCATAAGCAGGGATATCTTCCACTTTGGTTTGTACAAATAATAATCCATCAAACCAAATCTGATGAGCTAAATCACTCCAGGTGCAGCTCCACTGAAGCAAAATAGCATCACATGCCAGCTTCTCAGGTACACTTTGACTCTGCTAGGTGAAGATGACGCTGATTTTCTCAGACAGAGCAACATATTATAACTAACTACCTGTCTAAAGAAACCTCTGTGATTTTGACATCTGTGACATACTTCAGTGCAGCCCATAGACTTACTCAGAAACATAGATGTGTGACTGCACTGTCTTTTGCTTTATTCAGTAAGAAAGCTGGTGATTGCAGAAGGTGGCAGATTAACAGCTGCAGAGACAAGAGACCTTTGCCTCTGCATGTCACATCTGTGCTCCTTTTCCACTGCCATGACTCAGGCAGGTATCTTAGATTTTCACTTTCAGAAAACTAGTATTTATGGTTTCACTCTGAGTGATAAAAAGTGAGTAAGACCTGACATTTCCCAAAATGTTGCAAATTTCAGTGGTCTGAACAAGACTGGAAGGTCTGAATATATCACAAAAGTGTCAGATCGACTGGTCCTAGCTCAAATGTAATTTTAAATGATCTGCCATTTCACCAAAGGAAAAAAAATAGTAATGTTTTCTCTATCCTCTTTATAAGTTAACATTCTTATCAGCCCAAACTTTCCCTATTGAGTTGAGCAAAAATTACCTTTTCCTTCACAGTAAAATGCTTATTAATTCGCCTATACAATGTCTTGTATAAAGTATAAGCATTATAAACAACTTCAGTAGCATTTGAGCTTTATTGATATGGATCTACAGATTGCAAATAAAACCAGTCACATAAAAAGTCCCTAAAATTAAAGGTTTTCTAAAAGTATATGAGACGACATCTAGGAAAACCAACAGACTGCTTTTTATTTTATTTTTAGTGTTTTTATTAAGGCTTTATGACTTCATGTGGTAATTTCAGTCTATCCCATATACCACAGAAATATCAGGTGCTTTGTTTTGAAGTCTAAAGAAGTAAAGGTTTTTAGTAAAAGATATCTAAAGTCTGCAAACAGTTTGGCTAACCTTTAGTGGGCCTTTGCTGAAGTCAAGTGGACTTAGACCTCATTCAGAACAAGAACACTTGTAAAACCTTTCAGTGCTTAAACAAAAATTAAAAACACAATACCTCTTGATGTCAATTGATTTTGTAAATTAATGAAAAATAACATTTCCACTGAAAATTTCTAATTACTAGCAAAAAGGTTGCAATGGATTTTAATGCTGTAAATCATCTGCTCTCATGGGGCTTTGCTACCCCTCACTTTGCGCAAGATCAAGAGCAGGGCCAATACATTGTCAACAGCAGAGACAATTTACTCCATTATGACCTTTCACCAATCTGTCGTCACTTTGGCCTGCAGTTGGTGCTGGGACTCATATATCTTGACCTTGAATTGCTTTAGAAGAAAAAAAAGTCAATGTTTCAAGACAGAGAGTCCAGTCCAGGTTTCAGTGGAATAAAGACAAAAGCAGAAAGAAGTACAACAGCACAACAAGTTCTGAACGAGAAGATGGATAAACTCTTGGCTTGGACTTTGTTCAGAGAGAAAAATCAACAGCAAGTCTACACTCTTGCATAGACAGTCAGTTTTGACAACTTAATCAGCTAACGTTACTTATTTCAGGTGAAGCCATTGTGTAGAGATTATAGCTTTGATGCAGAAAACAGGTATTTAGATGGCTGACTCCAATACTTGCATCTGTCACAAACACAAATGAGTGAAAGGAATAGTTAATGTTAACAGTCAGGTTTCCTACATCTATATTGTGTAAAATGTGGCAATTTGAACATGCCAAGGAAAGAGAACTGACACCATCCAAGTGATCACAAACTACTCAAAGACATAATCCTCTACTGCATAAAAATATTATTGCTCCATTTTTTATAAATTGGAAAAAATACAACCAGGAAAAGCCTATTAATCTCTACATCTAAATGGGCAGCACAACCCCTGTCAAAGGTTGACTTCTGACATGTTTTGTCATGGTTAGCTCCTGTAAGCTTCCATATGTCTCCACACAGTGCCTGTGAGAGGTAGTTGTGTGTGTGTGTATATATATATACATATATACATATATAAATATATATATTTGTGTGTGTGTGTGTGTGTGTGTGTGTGTGTGTGTGTGTGTGTGTGTTTTGGTATACATCAGTACAGTGAGAAATATTGAAAATTAATCAGTCCTGCATCTTTCAGTTTTAGTTACAGTCAAAGAGACTCATCCCTGACTTTTACTTGATAGCTCACATAGTAAAAAACAAACAAGAAAAAAATGCAATGTCAAATTTATATTTAATTCTCCTCACTTCTAGGTTTCTACATGCTCTTAACTTCCTCTAATCAGAGCATCCCCCTATATATGTCTTGGTAACTAATGCACTACCACGCTAAGGACAGAAACACACCCAGCTGCTCTGCACAGGGCTCAAGCTAACAGGCAAGGGAAACAAAAGTCCTATTTTCACTCAGGGTAGAAGCTGTTGCTGCTCTTTTGAAGGCCTATCTAGAGGTCACTTTTCACTACAAAAATCATTTTTTTAAAACAGATTGAACCACTAACTTAAAAAAAAAAAAAAAAAAAAAAAAAAGCTCCTTTATTTCCAACTTAGTTCACAAACCTTGCCTGCTATCTGTGGTCTGAGATGGGCAAAAGGGTTTGATCCAGCAACATCAGAGCCCCAAGAGCATTATTAAGAGAAAGGAGAATTAAAGACAGCTCTCAAGTTGGAGCTTTGCCTGCAGATGAGTTACACATAGGGCTCACTCCAAAGAACCAGCTTAGGACACAGAACTATGTCATGTCTAGGGAAGCAAGAAAACAGGGGCAAGCAAGAGGCAAGCAAAATAGAAAGGAACACATGAGCAATTTGCAGCTCTATTATCCAGCTGGCTGCTAGAGAACACCTCTAAGACACAGCTAAGCAGAGAGCCATACCCCATTCCCAGCTGGGGAATGAACAAATTGTAATTTAGAGCTCCTTTCCTTTTCCATCTCCCCAGGGAAGAGCAGCAGCCCTTTTCCAACTCTTACCCCACCGTTGCAGCAGCCCTGCGGGTGCTCAGGATTTTCATCCATTCACCAGCAGGTGTGACTCAAGACCCTGTTATTTAAAAGTGGGAATTGTCCTTAGTAGTATTGCAGCAACTTCAGTACTGTGGATACAATTCACCAACTCTCCACTCTTTTCATTACTTCCTTAATTCCCTGTACTCTTTCCACCCAATTAGCTTAGTACAGCTATTATGAAGCCTTGGTCCACTTGCAGAGCCCAGGGCTTTTGTGCAGTACCAGCACCATCTACTCTGAGTGAATATGCACCTTCTGTCTCTGTGCCCTTCCTCCTCAGCATTTTTCTCACCTCCCATGGCATTTCTGGCACTAGAAGTCTATTGCTTTCAGCTGATACTGTGAGTTGCTCTCATACTTGCCTTTATTCTATTTAGGTTCCAGCAACCTAACCGTGAGAAACAGGACACAGTATTGGGCTGGAACACACTGAGAAACCTCAGGTCAAATTTTCTAGTATGAGCTCTGTAATGGACTCCCAAAGAAAAATGCCTGTCTAGATAGGATGCAAGTACAGCCCCAAGGGATGAAGCTATGAAAGCATCATATTTCTTTTACATAGACAGTGTCAACATTCTGATGCTCTGATAAACTGAACTGGAAAAGAAGCCTCCATCTATCCCTCAGTAGCATGGCCCAGCTCACTATTACATTCCTTAAATCCATAGGAAAAAAAAAAAAAAAAAAAAGGCAAAAAAAAAAAAAAAAGCAGGGGATGTCCCAAAATATTCACGTGCTACTTCACATGGAAAACCAAGTAAGTAAAGTGATTAAACACATCACCTTTAGGTATACTGGAGCTGTCCTTATTCCACCCCAGGCAGCAGTTTTCCTAATGATTCCCATTAAAAAGTTATTCTCCCAAAGAGAGCATGCTTGAGGCAGCAGAAGACCTGTGCTGTCCCATTCCACCCCATCATTTCAAACTGCATGTGCACAGCCGACCTTATGCAACAGCAAATTTTCACCTGCCAGGATATAGCAAACACATTTCAAATGAGGCAAATGTCAAGTGTCTTTATCTATAGGCTGAATGTGGTGGCTGACATAAACTTTCATAGACATACAGAATGTTTGAGGGAAGGGATCAAGAATCACTTTTGACACAGATTCATGCTTTGGTCATTATTTCAGTGCATGTGCTCTATAATTAAGGATTAAATTTGTAAAATTTTACAATGCAGCCTATGACAGCAGAAGAGATTGTACTGCTAAATTCATTAAAGTTCCCTTTTTATTTTCCCTCCCTCCTGTTCCAACTTCCTCTACATCTCATACTATTTTCTTCCAATCTTCTTTTTTTCCTGCCTTCTCTCCTTCTTCATCCCCCACCTTCTCTCATGTCTTTCTGCTCCTCCTTCAGCCCCGTCTCCCACATCTGAAAGAGCAATGTTGCTATAACTAGCCACACTTATGTTAGCTACCTGACAACAGCTAGCAAAGGAAACAATGAAGCAGGAAGAGTGGCTATTTCAAATCTCTCTGTCAGCAGATGTTTTAGCCAGAAGACACAGCAAAAAATAGGATTGCCTTAGGAAGGTGAGCAAGTACCATCTGGGAGGAAGGGAAGTTGTGAGATTTAAAGCCATACTGTAAGATCACACTGTCTGAAGTTCAAAGACCACAGTGGATTTACTTCCCATACATTTAAAATAGCAAGTGACAGATTTGCAGCATTTTATCATTCATACTTAGGGTCTAATATGATTATATGTGGCACATGAATCTGGTTGCAGCAGGTGTTAAGATATGTATGACAGGCATTTCTTCACAGGTTACTGTACTGAGCTATAATTTTTATTTCAGAAATAAGCATGCATGCAATTATTATTATGAAACTATATATGTGTAACTTCTACAGCATAGTATTGCAGTGAAAGTCAGATACATTAAAAAATCACCTTCCTAAGTATCCTTGAAACATCTAAGTTATCAGTGTTACTATATTATCCCAGTGAAAAGTCAAACTTCAACAGAAAAGTGAACTATCTTTTCATACATCTTGTGCATCAGAACTGCTCCTTTAGTGAACATATGTAGACAGAAATTAGTTAAAAGTTAAAAAAAAAACCAAAAAGTGATAGCTTGAGGACACTCAGACAAAAGGCATTTGTGGTTAGAATCTGGCCTATCAAATTATCACAGACATCCTACTCCTTCCTTTGTTTGGAGAGCAACCCAGATGAAGATTCAACCCATCACCGGGTCCTATCAGCCACTATTCACCACACCCAATTGCACCTAAATATCTTACCAGCTAGCAACTGACCATGATGCATGAAGTGCAAAGCATTCAGGCTTGCTATCAAATCCCATATATTTAGTGTTCAAGAGAAATATAAAAAAGCATTTCTGATTTGGCACATATGATCAGGAAATTCCCAAGCAGCAAGTACAAAATTCCAAAGTGTTGTTTCTAATGGCAATAGAATAGACCTGCACTTTGGGTGTTGTGCATTCATGTGCCACTCCTGAGCCACTGTCACAGTCTGTAGGAGAGAGACTATTTGTGAGCTCTGAAATTCAGAAGTTCATTCCAAACCAGACTCATTTAACTTGCTATATAACAAGGGCTGAATCCAAAGATTACATACCTATGCACCTTCAAGGCCAAGTAAATCAGTTTTATCTCTGACCAGAAAGTAGCTTTGTGTTGTAAAAAAGAAACAATTAACATTCAAATGTACAATGCTGCTTATTGTTTTCTCATCTTTTGCCTCTCCTTCTCCATAGGAATATGTTGTTTTCATCCTTTCTTCTGAATATCACATTCCAGTTCCTATCTCCCAAATAACCAGTTTCTGTGACACTACTCTCCCTCCTTGTAAAAACTACTTTCTCAGTTTTCTAGGTTGCCTCAGAAAGGTTTGAGTTTCATTTCCTTTTATTCCTCTGCAGGGTCACACTACACATACATATATATAAACAGCAAGATAATGCTACTTAACATATAGTTGTCTAAGCACTCACCTGTTGCCTAAGCAACAAATAAATTAACCTGAAAAAAAAAAAAAAAAAAAAATCCAAACCCCTAATTTCTTCTTCATCATGCTGAAATAAAGGGAACATGTATTTCAAATTACCTAACACACTATGAAGAAAAGCAAATTCTAAATGAAAGCACAGACTGGGAAAAAAGAAAAGGCGATGGCACATTTTCTGTACAAAATGAGAGCCTTACCATCCTGCTGGCCCTGGAGGTTCTGAGGACTTTGCATTCTCTCCTCCAGATTTGAGCTGAGGTCAGAGTTTACAGCTGACATTCTAGTTGAGTCGCTCATATCAAACTCATCACTTTCTATAGAACTCTCATCCTGCAAGTAGAAAGAGGCATGTCAGCAAACATGGTGCAAGGTTCACATTATACGTGCAGTTCATTCTCTTCCCATTTGTTTCACTCACACCTAGTGAGGAGTGTAATCATGCTAAACATTTTTGTATATAAGAAAACAAGCAAAGGATATTAAGAGGAGGGAGGAAAATACAGCATTTATATGATAAATTGACGAATGTAATTTGTTCAGCTATGAGGATATTACATAGTAGCTCCATAGTATATTCCAGAAAATAGTTGGCAACTAGAGACCCCATACCAAGCCCTTGTTACTCAAATTTGACTGAGGAGACCTCCTATATTCCCTGCCTTTCCCACATGGAAGTCAGTAACCCTGTGAATGACCCCGTCCTGGTTTGGGTTGGGATAGTTACTTTTCTTCCTGATAGCTGGTACAGTGCTGTGCTTGGATTTAGTGTGGGAATAATGTTGAAAACACACTGATGTTTTGGTTGTTGCTAAGTAGTGCTTACTCTAAATCAAGGACTTTTCAGGTCTCATGCTCTGCCAGCGAGCAGGTGTACAAGAAGCCAGGAGGGAGCATGGCCAGGACAGCTGACGTGAACTGGCCAAAGGGATATTCCATACCACAGGGCATTATTCCCAGTATATAAACTGAGAGGAGTTGACCAGAGGGTTGGGCATCATTCAGTGGGTGGTGAGGAATTTTATTTGGCATCATATGTCTTTCCTGGTTTTTATTCCTCCTTCTCTCTCTCTCATTTCATTACAATTAGTAGTAGCAGTAGTGGCAGTAGTAATATGTTGGGGTGTGTTTTAAGTTCCCCCCCACTTATGGTTGCTCCCTCTCCCCCTCTTTATGTTAAATGGTCCGGCCTCCCTTCTTCTCCTCCCGCTCTGTCTGCAGTCACCCCTCCCTGTACCCCATTGGTTCATTCCTGCCGGGTCCCTCCCCTGGCCCCCCCAGGCCTGTCAATCACTCTGAGGCCCCTCCCCTTCACCCAGAGAGTTCTACCAGGGCCTCAGGTGATAGGCTGCTCCCTGGGGTCCCTCCCTCCCTCTCACCCCATTGGACGTTTCCCCTGCCTGTCACCTCGGTTGCCACGCCCAGTTTTTATCCCATTGCTTGACTGTTGTTCCCTCCCCTTGTTACCTCCCAGTGCTCAGGACCTTTTGGGGCTTATCTCCCTTTGAGCTAGTGTTGTCTCCTAAGGCTTCTAATAAACTCGGAGCATGGATACCCCAGAAAGGACCACTCCTCGCTTTTGCCATTGTCGTCACGCGCCTCCTCCTGTCTGGCGGCTTCGGGCCCACAGGCCATAGCTCCTGCCCGCAGCGGCACACGGGAGTGGCCTTGCTGCCCGCAGTGACAAGGACGCTGGCCTAGCCGACGCTTGGGGAGGCACTGTGACAGTCATAGTTGTTTTACTTTGTTTAAATTATTAAACTCTTCTCACCTCAACCCCTGGGTTTTTACTTTTTTTCTGATTTTCTCTCCCATCCTACCAGAGTGAGTAGAGGACTGAGCAAGCCACTACATGGTTCTTAGTTGCTGGCTGGGGTTAAATCACAAAGACTCACAGGAACGTATTTCCACATGACAACCTGACCTGGTAAGAATCCATGGTCAAATTCTCTTGACATGATGTCACACTTACACTCTGTTTAAAGAAGCATCCATGAAAATGAGAAAGTCTATAATTCTGAGCATGGTCATGACAGTCAGTCATGTCAGGCAAATAAAAGTAATATAATCACAGGAAGATCACTGCAAATTTATTCTACATTGTACATCTTTAATATGTTTATCCATCAAGTCCAGTTACAGAGCATTTAACAGGGATGATAAAAAGGGCAAAAAGTAAAAGTCCTGGTCATTATCCCCATTTATAGAAGAAAACAGTTTTAGAAATAGTTCAGGAAATATTCAAATACATATTTGACTTAATTTGCTTCAGTCCAACTGAAGTTCACACATCCACTTATGGATTAGAAATTAAGTATCCACAAGGCTTTCTCTGGAAATGGCTGAGGCAATGTACAAACCTAAGGCAATATATTTTCAGTAAGAGCTTGTCTGAGATGGTTACCACTGTTAAGAAGAAAAGTACTTGACAGAACTGAGAGGAAAATATGGCAAATAGATTTGTAAAATAAAAAGCCCTGAAAATGTTTGAAATATTTTTCCAATTCATTTTTATTACATTTTTTAATCAAAACAGGACAAGACAGGATTCTGACTATTTTTCTGAGTTGTTCACCAGAACTGACCTAGAAAAATAGCAATGTCTAGAATATGATTTACTGTGTACTTGTTGTGAAGTGGATATTACAGGTATTAATATAGCTGCTTGCTTTTTTCTGAGTGTTAGACTTTTAAATCAGGTCCTCCCCTGGGTCTCAGCAATGTTTCCAGTTTGTATGGACATTTCTCTTGTTTTCAGAAAGCAATTTCCCTGCAGTAATGACTCATGTTAAATTAGGATGAAGTACTGCAAATGCCAGTCAGGAGCAGGAGTGGGACAACACACAGGGCAAAGCTGTTCTGCACTGCCACAGCAGGACAATGATAAATAAAGAAATAAACATACCTTGTTCTCAGGGATTTATAAAAAAACAATGGAAGAGTGAAGAGCTGCTCTAACAGGCACCTGTCTGTCTTGCCTACATAAGGTAGGAGCAGCCCAGTCACAGCAGCAGGAAACACCCAAACTCTGCACTCACAGATGAGCCCTGGCATCCACCAGCCTCCTGCCCCAGACAGACAGGGCCAGGGCACACACCAGATGGGTCTGAGGTTTAGGGAAAATGCACTCTGCTTGCTCAAAGAGCAAGATAAGAAAACAAACTCCCCCAGACCTTCTGGATTGCTGTGTCTCTGTTAAACGCAGGGGTAATTCTCAGCAAATCCTGCAGGAACCAGCAAGCAGCAGCTCACATATTTCAGTTCTGAGGTTAGGCAGTTTGATGGGTCACAGAAAGGGGGCTCTGGCTGTCACTTGCACAGTTATAAAACAACACACTAAGGCAGCCTCTGTTTGCCTACAGCACTGCAGAATGCTTCCACTTAACCTCTATCCGAATCTGCATGGACACATGGACATGGGAACAAAAACTGAGAATCATTGGCATCTTTATAGGAGCTGCAGCACAGCTCTAAATTTCCACACAATGCTGAGTTCTCCTTTGAGATAGGCCTTTTTTCCTCTCATTAGTGGTCTCAGCTTGAAAATGTGGAATTGAAGATGAGAGAATTAGGAGATTTTCAGTCATTGTGCTAGGTAGCAATGGGATCCAAGTTTACTCCTGTCTCAATTCCACACCAGAATACATATATGATTGATTAAATCTTTCCTACAAACCCAAGCCTGTTTTTTAAGTTCATGAAATAGTTTGAACCAGATGTCTTGCTCCTTTGTACTACAACATTTGCCCTGTCATTTTGTTCTCAGGTCCAAAAAAATGTACAGCCTGTGGGGAAAAGAACGTTGGCAAAACCATGATTTGAGAAGAGACATAAGGATTATTTTGAGAAGTTTCTTAGTGCCCACTCTGTCCTGAAAAGTTATTATTACTAAAACATACAAAAAATTACTTTCATAAATCCAAAACTTTCCTTGTGCCCACTCTACCCTAAAAAAATTATTATTACTAAAACATATAAGAAATTACTTTCATAAATCCACTGCTGCAGGCATTTCATATACAGTAACAACAGAGCTACAAAACCAAGCTGGGCAGGGAAATACCAAGGAAAGTCCTGCTGCCTCCATATCATTGCCACCGGCTTGTCTAGATGAAAAACTGGATTAACAAAAATGTCAGTCATCAGACCAGAAAGACTACACCAAAATATTCAGGCTACTGAAGATCTGTGGCATGGGATCCAGCATGAGTGCCTGACACTCTTGTGGAAGTAGTAATTCTCAAAGGGAAAAGTGTAGAAACCAAGGAGTCCTTTAATGCTAAGGCTACTGCAGAATAAAGCCTCTTCTCTCCTGCTAGTTCAAACTTGACTTCCAGATCCCTCAAAAAATCAGGAGGCTCAATGGAAGGAAAAAATGACCAGGTTGTATTTATGCATTACAAACATTGAGTTGGGGATCTCTCCCTACACCATCTGCAATTAAAAAAAAAAAAAAAAAAAAAAAAAGAAAAAAGCCAAACTGAAACAGGGATCCTGATATTTCTAGAAGAGTTGTGAAATCCCCATTCCAGGAAGTACTGAATAATTCATGAAATCTCCAGCAATAGCCCATATCTACTTATTGGGAAAACAAATGAGGCTGACTCTGCACAAGTCAGAAGTCAGTCAGGGTCTTGACATAATCCAACTGCTAGGGTTGTTTTTGAAGGCTTTCTTTATTAAAAAATAGCTTGTAGTTGGACAGGAAGACATAGAATGCAGAACTGGTTTTTTGCTGGCAGATAGCTGAGCTTCCATTTGTCAGCTTAAATGGTAAATGAACAAACTTCTGGCAAAATGAGGTTACTATAAATAATTTGGTATGGGCCTGTGAATTGATGGAGCACTTCTTAAGATCTGGGAAAACTCTGAATAAATCAGAGAAAGCAAAAAATCTTTGAGAAGAAATAAATACAATCCAACCCAAATTTTTATGAAGAAGCTTGATTCTCAGTCTACTTCTTCTCCTTCTTTTTTCTGCCTTTTTATTCAAAATTTCAAAAGCAACTCCTACTCTTATAATTAAGCTTTTTGCCCTAAAGTTTTCAACTGATGTTGCCAAGAATTTCATCACTGTCAGTACCATGTACTGTATTGTGTTTGCTAGCCTTGAGAACACCATGGCAGTTACTCCAGCTCTTGATAGAATGGTTTCTAAAAGCAGACAATGGAAGTCACTGCTGGGCACAGAACTAAGTCTCAAGAGAACATGATGCTCACATCACCCTTTCCACTGGCCAGTGAAAGAGCACCTTCAGGCAATTCAAAGTACATTTACTTCCCCCAATCACAGAAGGGCCATAAGTCATGGTATTTTCTCTCAGTCTGATTGCTTGAAAACAACCTTGCCTTGGCTTCAGACTGACTGTTTTAGCAACAAAATTATAAAGATGGGATCGACAATCATCTTCACTTCAGTTTCCTAGCTACCTGAAAGACAAAGTACAAAGCAACACAGAAGAACAGAAAACCAAACTTAAAAGATTTCAGGTTTTACCTCATCTTGCTGTGAATTTAGTAACTGCAGCTTCATGTGTTTCATATAAGCCATAGTAATGGGCATATTGTAATCAATCATACTGGTCACCAAAGTTGGAGGTTTTCCATTATCTGCAAAAAAAAATAGTTATTATGCAATATATGTTAATTGTGGAGGCTATTCTTCAGTCAAAGTCAGACTGTTATATTATTTTGCTCTAACTTTTGCATTTGCAATCGCTTGCAGGCTGTACAAATGGAAGTCTCCCAAAGAAAAAGTAAAACCAAGATCAAACCCTGAAAATTGATGCGCTCTTCTACCCTAAATGACTAAAGCCCATATACCATATCTATTCCTTATGCTTAAGCTCCCACACAAACATTTCCATAGCAAAATAAATTATTTCCTCCAGATAAAATCATCTTTCTATTGACGGTGCAGATGGCATTACACTCCATCCTTAAGTGAAAGCAGAAGATTCACTACCTTCCAGCTTAAGCAAATGAGATGATCTGACTTACTGAACTGTTACAGTCTACCAAATTTATATGAACCCTCACTTAAGCTAGGAAAGTATAAATGGGTATTAGAAACAAAATTACTTTACATCCCACTATTTGACACTAAAACTACCTTTATGATCCGCTCCATCTGGGTTTAAATGCATTCTTTTCTGGCACTCTGAGCAGCTCATTAGAAATCGTGTCACCGCTTCTCTCGGTAGGAAGGCATAGGTCTCTGAAATCTGAAATTAATAACAAAATATAGGTGTTATTATGTAAGCTGATTGAGCATGATTTAACAGACCTGATCATCATATTTCCAAATAAGGCACATTATCTTCTAATGCCAGGAAGCACAATGAAAGCATGTTCTGCATACTATGTAGGATTCCAAGAAACATCTCTCCAATATGCCTACTTAGCATCTAATGGCTACAAACAGTTGGTACTGAACAAAATTCCACTTGTATCAAAGGGTGGGTTGTTTTCTGTTTAAAGTTCATTTCAAATTCCTTTCAACAAAAAGATTCATACATAACAGCCATCCCACTGTGGAATGGTATCAAAAAAACTTTAAGAGAGACCTTTTTTTAATAGCCAATGCCAAAAAAAAGAAAGCACTTGTCTTATCTGTTCTATTTATTTTTGTTGTAACAATTAATAGACAGATATAGGACTTGATGTATTAGCAGCAAAGAAGGTTGCCTTACTATTTTAACTTTGTACTTGAATGTTTTGTGAAAATATTTTTCTTAAGGCTTGTGGTTTTGTACTTTGGAGTACCTACGTTATTTTTAGTAATAGTTAAAGAATTTGTGAACCAGTTGATTTTAGAGACTCTGCTTTATCTGGCAATATTTTGAAACAACATATTTTAATTGTTTCTTGGTTTCAACAAAATCATTGTTTCTAACCACACACTCACAAGTAGGCACCAGAGGGATTTTTTTTTCTCTCTTGAAAGGGAGAAGAGGAAACAGTAGTTACTGGTTTTAAAGATTGCATTCCCCTCACCCCAAAGGATGCATCTGTCTTTATAGACATTTTGCCTTGCTGAAAAGGACCCAGAGGTTGGTGCCAAGCTGAAAATGAGCTAACAGTATACTCTGATCACAGACAAACTACATCTAATACTAGCTATTTAGAGTGTAGAGCCAAAAGATCAAGAAAAATTATCCCTCTCTAGTCAGTGCTGATAAGAAAGCAGATGGAATAATGTGCCCAGGTTTCCCCTCAAAGTTCACAGTTCCCCTCCACACTTCAAGATGGCTGCTAAGAGGCAGGAGCCAGACCATCATAGGAGCTGGAACCTAAAGTAAACCTTGAAGGAAAGGTTGAGGGAGATAGATTCCTTTCATGTAGGTTATGAGGCCAAGGAAGACCTAATTGTAGCACACTGCTACCTGAAAGGGAGTAAAAAATCTGTAGAGAAAAACTCTTTATAGTGTATAACCAGGGACAACAACAGCACTGTCTTGGGATATTCAAACCAGACATCAGCAGAAACTGCTACATTCCATGCATTGGAGCACCTTAATTAGATGGGTGGAGTTTGATGAAAACATCCAAACTTAGATGTTTTCAAGCCAATAAAAGGCAAATGCGTGGCTTTTCTGTGATTCCTTATCTATGTTGATGTATATACACTGAACAGTGCAAGTGTTGTAATGAATCTCTAGCCTCTTCTTTCCCAGCTGTGGTGGCTACCTTACTATGGAGACAATCCTCAATTGTCTTGACTAAGACCCATCAAGAGAGATTAAGAGAGTGAGTTGTTAATCTGTTTGTACTCCCCAGCTGCAAAACGTACAGCAGGATTTGATTTCCTATCAAGCACTATGCTGAGATGCAAGTCTCAGTAAGAAGTGAAGAAGAATGGAGATGGTGTGTATGAAAGTGTGGCTATAGAAAGGACACGATCACTATTTAACTAGAATTAAATGGGATTACATATTGTCCAAATCACTTACCACCCCTCACAAGGGTGCTAAGCGGAGGAAGAGTGGTCAGTTTTAACTTTCTTACACTTTTCCACTTGGCTTGTCACCTACTTAACCTGTGTTGAATTTTACATTTCCTAAAACTCCATGGACCAAATTTATCAGTGTCAGTATTTTTGAAAATAGGTGAAGTTTAAATTAGTGTTTGTTGACATGATGTGTGTCATGCCAATACATAGAAATTATGCATTATAAAATAGGAATGCAAAATATACCATCATGTCTATAACACTGGGTTTTAGGCTGTTTATTGTTGTTTTCTTATATAATGGAAAACTTATTGGGGAGGGAGAAGAGAATTAGTAAAAAAGCAAATATTGTTCTGTGATGAAAACTGGAAAAGATTTTTTTCTGGGCCTGAAACACTTTTTCTGAAAACTAAGGCAATAAATGAAGCCACTTTTGAATGGGAAGTCCTACTAAAAATATATTTTTAGATTTTTTTTTTCCTGTTTTTTATACCCACAGAACAGATGCTTATTTACCTTTCTAAACATGAAAACACTGGTTATACTCATGCTTTATGGAAACTAAAAAAAATAACCTAACATCAGCTAGAATTCAGCATTGAAAAAATTGGCAAGTGCACATACACAGCAACCTCTCTCTTACAACATTTAACATGTTTAGCACTGTATTGAAATTAATGGAGCTTACGAATGGATTCATTAGTCCCCTGCATTTGATAGGAATTCTCCATTTATTCTAATCAAGCATCTCTGTCAAAATTCCTGTTCTGCTCAAACAAGATGAAATTCCTTCATGGAAAGAAAGTGAGCTAAGGCCCAGATTTGATAGGTATGCTCCACTGACTATAAGGGAACCGGGTTTTATAACTAAATTTGCCCATAGAGCAGATGCTCATGTCTCCAACCTCCCACTGCAACACAGTTTTAAGGATGCCCTTCCCTAAATAACTCCAGATTCCACCAACTTCCTCTCATTTATTTTATAATTTGAATCAATCACTGACATTCCTAGACTTCAGTCTGTATAAGTTGGTATAACACAACAGTAATCACATTAAAAGAGATACATAAGGAGCATAACCCACAACATTCCTTATTCTTGTTGCCTGAATATATAGAAAAGAAAGGTGTCTCCAACTTTCACTGCCGGGAAGCTGATGAATTGTCTCCCCACAGATGCACAATTTCACACCCCCAGCAGTGCAGACCCTTGTTGGCCTTCCATCTCCACATTAGAAGATGCAGATAGCCACTTGCTTGCTCTGGCCAAGCTCTGAACCAGATGTAGCCAACAAATGCTCAACCTAATTAGCAAAAGGTTGAACATAAAATCCTATATTTCAGCTCTTAGTAGAGTTTACCAGGTTGTGCACAAGACTGGACTGATGTAATTCATGGAGCTGGCTTGCATGTGAGTGTTTCAGAGAACAATGTGGAGGCCTATAACACCTTCTAAGTAATTATACAGAAATATCTGAGTGGTCTGATTACATCAGGAAAAATTGTTTCTGTCCTTTACTCTAGGCAAAAGAAGGATGTAATGAGTCAGTCCTTGCTGATGCTGTATCCTCTCACTGCCTTCAGTGGCCCAGCTCCTAGCTCTCTACTCAAGGCTATTAGCTGAAATATATAGCCAGACCATCTTTTTCAGTGATGTGTTATAAAAAAAAAATACGGTTTTATTGTAAATCCATGAAAAAAATGAAAATACGCACATGCTTCTACATTTTAAGAAAAAATAAAGCCAGAACAAAGAACTGGGGGATATTGCCTCATTTACATTCATACTCTGACAAATCAGACTGGCATATTTTTGGCATGACTTACAAGAAACTTCTAATGCACATGTCCATTCCCATCAAAGACCAATGAGTGCTGATTTACTATATTAATAAAATTACTTGGATTGATTTTAAGAAAATATTTTAAGTATACTTTTCTCAAATATATAAGCTCTAGGAATATCCTCATGGGATTCTGTACTCTTACTTGTGTTTTTATTGCACATAAGCATATCTTCTGCTGCTTGTAGAGATGTGTTATAACTGGATGTATTCTGTATCTTGGAGAAATCAGAAAAACAGCAGATTCTAGCAGGTTTGTGTTTAGGTATTGTGTAGTAGCTATTATAGCTATATGCTTTTTTACATTGTAAAGATATATGAATAAGAAACAGAACTTCCAGAGCATTAAGCAATAACTGCTAAAATTACACAGGGTTTGTTTTAGCCTCATAAATTATAAGATAAGAAGCAAGCATTTCCTAACAATACTATCCATACACACCTACATATATTTGGTTTTAATTCTGAATTGAGAGGAAAATGAGTTGACATCAGTGGCTTCAGAGTCAAAGCTTTTATGATCTTACATCACCATTAACAAAAGGTTTTGG
Organism: Lonchura striata; assembly: GCF_050655825.1. Lineage (NCBI taxonomy): Eukaryota > Metazoa > Chordata > Aves > Passeriformes > Estrildidae > Lonchura > Lonchura striata. The sequence continues at coordinate 114,620,610 of NC_140704.1, forward strand.
TACATTTTGACATATACAACTGCATCCAAAGCATCATGCAGCAGTGAAGGCCTGTCTAGGCTGGTTTACTGGATCCCATGAAGAGCACAATTAGCACAAGCAAGTAATCCACTACCTGAGCATGTAATCTGATTTATTTTGGAGCTAAGCAATGAATGTCCTAATTGTCTGTGTGAGAAGCCCATTTCATCCTTACCGCATCACTACAGGCAGAGAAAACAAGCAAAGTTTCCTTTATGCTCTCCCATACTCAGAGGATTTAAGTGCAGGATGTTGTGATGATGTAGCCTTCTGAGCTAAATTTTTGCTTGGAAAATTAACAAGTCCCAAACTGAAAGGCAGATTTTAGGACACATATGGCAGAGTAGGAAAGAAAAGTGTGAGGAGAGGGAGTGAAATTTTGCAAGTGAACCTATTAACCTCTAAAGAATTAACATGGAGGATGTATGTGTAGTCTGGAAGATACAATGTGTCAGAATAGAGATTTTTTTGCATGTGTATTTGTATTTTTTTTTAATTAAGGAGGGTAAAGGGGAGAAAGATGATCAAAGAAGACTCCAGGAGGAGGGAAAGAGAGAGAAAGATAGAGTGAAGATGATAATCTGTCCTGGGCCTGCTGCCATCAAACCAGGTGGCAGAAATTGGTTTCTTGATGACAGGAGGGCAAGCCAGCCAAGGGAAGCCCTCTTCTTTCCTCAGCAAGGGGTCAGAATAGAAGGCTGACATAGGAAATCAGATCTATCACTGCTGGGAGTTTTACGAAGAGCTCGCTATCCTGCTACCCTGTGGGAAATGCTGTTCCCTCATGTGCTAAACTTGCACTTCACAGCTCCCTTCCCTTCTCTCCCCATAGAGCAAAAAACTGCTTTCTGTGAGGGATGCGATGGGAAACACCTGCTAGTGGGACAATTGCCAGGACACTGAATGCTCACCCTTTGCAAAAAAGCAGGAACAAGCACATAGGGTAAAAGTGCACAGGGCTTGGCTGTTTTGCCATGTACACAAGAATGGTGTGGATGCAAGAATTTAAGCATGCTAGGGCCCTGCACAAAGCTCAAGTTCTTCCACTTCTCCAAGGACAAGGTCTGTCCTGTACAAAAACCAGCCAAGCCCTAAACCTACTTTAGCCCTGTTTGATCAGGAAGGAGATGATGTTATCTCACACTGCAATCTGTCAAAAAATTATTCCCTGCGGAAAACACACTCAGTGTGATGCTCACAGGGGACTCACAAGCACATTCTTGTTTTGGGAGGGAAAAAGACCCTTGTTTCTCAGTCTCAGAAAGTCTTTTCTTAGGATGACAGGAGATATGAGAAGCTACTCAAAATCTTGATCCAAAATCAATACACATTTATCACTGAAACAGCTGGATGAGGCCCAAGACCCCAGATATTACCCTACATCTTAAAGGCTCCTGTTAAGGCCTCAGGTGTTATACATTTACGTACTACCTATCTGATGAGAGTCTTGTCTCAAGCTACTTTCCCATGACACATTAGTATCTCCCCCGTGTTTTACAAGCCTGCTTCTTCCAGCTCATCAGCCCAATGGCTCTTTTTTCATTTATGGGTAGGGAGTCTTATTAACCAACCCATTTCACTTGCTCAGACATGACAACCCTCACTCACAATTCAAGTTCACTGCTGTAACTTCAAGATTTTGCACAGAGACTCACAGACTCAGCAGACAGATATTAGGTTATCCTTCATAGTTAAAAAATTCAAGTAGAATAATATCTACATAGAATTAAAGGTGCTTAAGGTAGCTATGAGACTTATACACAGCTCTCAATTAGATGATTGACTTAGTTGTGGGAAAATGTGTCCAGATATAACATAGAAAAGTGAGGCACCTTCTCAATTGTTTAAATTAATGAAAATCTAATACCTCTTTTAAGGATATCAAAACAAAGTAAGGAAAATCAAATCTGTTCTGAAATATGGGACTTAATCACTTTGTCTGGCCTGACAGTACCAATAGCTGGGCATGAGAAGTAACACAGATGTTTTAGGTTGCCAGACTCATCACAAACCATTTACACTTCTTGAAAAGTGTAATAAGGCTATTTTTTCCTGGTTTGCACTGAATCATAGAGTTGTCCTGCCAGCTTGAGCCTGTTGCATTATGCTGCTACTGTAACCACAACTTTTTCCAGTAAATCCCACCTCTGATATACTCCTCAGCACTTGTAATTGAGTTGTAGACACAGATGAATAGTTTAAATCAAGAAATGTAGTTCTACAAAGGCACAGAAAGCCTGCTATGCACTTGTTGCATGTCTTTCCCAAATATGCCAGATGGATTCTTTTCCTGAACGCTTCTCTCCCATACGTCCCCATCCTCAGTTTGATGCCACAGTTCTCCTTTCAGAGTGGGATGTCTATACAGAAATAACTCCCTGAGAACACAGAGTGAAAAGCACCACCCCAAAGCAAAGCAGTTCCTCTTAGACACTGAGCTGTGGCAGCACCTGCTAGCAGAGATACCCCTGTGAGATCCTGGTAGGTTCTCCTGACAACATTGCTTGCATCAGCATTTCACTCCACGTCCTGTGAGGCCCAGCAGAGGACCCAGGGGAATGCAGGACAAGCATGGACCTCTTTGGGCACCACTGCTTTCCCTTGCCCTGAGGAACATACTCTTTTCACCTATGCCCCTGCTGAGCAACCGACTTGGCCAGACCTTGTGTCACATATCCTGCCTTTGTGAGGGAATTATCTCCCAGATCAAGACCCTCAATGTTTTCCCTGTTTGCAAACTTCCCTGGGAACTGGAAAAGCAGCTAAGATTAAAAGCACCATATTAATTATTCCTTCAGCCTGGCATACTTTGGATATGATTTAAAGTTCTTGGCTTCATTTTATTTATATAACCCATGGCTGGATTATTTGCTGGTATAGATCTACCTAAAGTTATGCTGGCAAGGAACACAGCACATCAATCTTACCTTGTATACAAGTCAGGCACCCAAAATGAACACAAAACCTGCCAGTTAAATAGGACACGCCTCTTGTTTTGCATATTTTCGAGGTTACTCTCCCACATCATGCACACAAAGTTAATACAATTCCCTTCTGGTCTTTTTTGTGTGAAGAGGAGAAGAGAATGGGACCTTATTCTAAATTGAATATTGAAGGACAGATGCTTTCCTAATTTATCTAGAGGATTTGTGTCAAAAATCCTACAGTTTGAGCTTGGTACATTGCTGCCCAAATTAAAATGGAAAGGCTCTTTCCAGTACTCTGCTCTTTAAGAGGTCTCAAGCACCACATCCTATTTATCTTCCTGCACAGTGCCGGTGTAGGAAGTTCCACACAAATCAATCAGTTGTAAAAATATCATGCATTTCCATGCAGTTAATATAAACAAGGCAGTGCAGATTCCCTGAGTTTCTCAAGTGTTCTGAACACATTTTTAGAGAGACATTCTGATGTATTTTAGCTCACCAGCACTTAAGGTGACTCTATCAAAAATTTAAAATACTCTAGCTATACCAAATTTGTTACTCCATGTAAATGCAGACAGTAGTTAATTAAGTCACCTTTGACAATTGCATTACCCTTCCAATCATTCTTGAGCGTATTCAAAACTTTGAGTGGAGCAGGTTCACTATTGAAAATGAGACACACACAGATAAGCAAATTAATTACTTAAAAATCAATATGTAGCAATTCTCAAGGGCTGTGCCATTAATTTTTCAGAAATACTTAGGTACTGAAAATCCATGACAGTATTTATGAACTTCAGAAGTTCATGAATTTTGTACCAAACTTATGGTGTTTTCTTCCCATAATCTTTCTGTTAAAAGTTTTTGGTTATCCAGTGAGAGAACAGAAGCAATGTGACTAGATCATGCCAGGGGTGAATTACAAATAGCAATTGTAGCATACAGTTTGTGAACCACATCTCCTGTAAAAGTTCTTTACTTAAACCATTTGGTGAATACTTATGCATGATAAATACATGCAGAGATCTCAGGGATGATTCACTTCTGACATGTGAATAAAGAAACAAGACTAAATTAATCTTGTTCCAGATTCACTTAATGAAATTAAACCCCGCCAAAGTACTTCAGTTTGATTTATAAAGCTTTTAAAGTAAAATGTTTTGGGAGACAGTTACCTGAGCTATTACCTTTTTACTCCTTACTGTGCCACAGAGGAGGTAGATACTGTGTGGCTTCCTGGAACAGACTGACACTACAGCTCTTAATTTTACTAAATGCATTTTCATGGACAGGTCCAGTAAAGGAGCATGCATTTCCTCAGATGGTCTGGTAGAGTTTGAAACCTGTTTACTTAACCTAATTCTTATATCAGAATAGAGAGCAAGAATTGAAATTTGTTTCTTCTGGAGTCTTTTTTCCATTTTTTTAATCTGTGGAAGTCTTTCAAAATTATATATGTGAAAATCTTGTCACTGGGAAAAACAACTCAACACCCATGATAAATTAATATACAATTAAATGAATGAACAAATATTGCAGACTGACAAAAACTTACATTTGGTCATCCTTAACAATGCAACAGGCTCATGTCTCAATTGCAATAAAAGTTGACAATAGATGAAACTACTGTGTAGGCTACTGAATCTGCACAAATAGTTTTTCTCACCAAAGATACACTAGTCTTTCATGCTATTCACAATCTGACCTGCAATCATGGGATTCTTACAGTAGTAAATATTATACTTGACACACATTTGTGGGATGATGACTTGAATATTGTATTTAAAGTTGGCAGCATTCCTTATAGCTGTATATTATTCTAAGACATTTGTGACCTATACCTTTGAACAGTGTACTGAGGTAAAACAAAATAGAAAGAGAAAGGTCAATGGAAAATATCACTTTTCTAATGCTTTCTGAAAAAGAAGATGAAGTATCAAAATGGCTGAGGTGCCAGATGAAAATTAATTTAGAGAGTTTGCATTAGGTCACCCTGAAATAACACTCCAAGCCTTACAAAAGCACACCCAGATGAAAGATGTCTTCATATGTCTATCTTAAGGTCAATACCTCTGGGAACAAATTATAAGAAATTTTGCCAAGAGCTTATCCCTCGACAAACCATCTGAAATAGCCTATAAATAAAATATATGTGAAGGGATTCACAGATATAGAGAAAAGATTGCTCTATGGGTGAAAGAAACAGTAATGGAAAAACAGCTGTTTCTTACAGCTAAAATTGAATCAAACCTGGAGCTTCCCCATATTCTGGTGACCTCTGATGAAAACAGCTGACATAACTGCGGGCTGTTTTTAAGATTAAGAACTGTATACAGGTTGATAGGTCACCTCAGAGCCCTGTCCACAGCTCCCTACCAGCCTCATCCCCCTGGGACCAGGGGGATGAGGCTGGATGCCTGCAGTCTGGCCAAGGGTGTGTGATGGGCCCTGGCTGGGCACCCCTGCCCTGCCACCATGGGAGAGCCCCTGGTGCTTCAGCTGGAAACAGCTGGAAACAGCTGGGCAGGTGGATCAGGATCAGCCACTGAGTGTGCCTGGCACTATCACAGCCCTGCACATGGAAAGTTGGTCACCCAAATCCAGGCAAGACCATGCATTTTAAGCACCTTGGGGAAGTGTAGTAAATGTTTCATTAGTTCTCCATAGGACAGTAAAGTGTTATATTTGCGTCTTTAATCACAAAAGATATTTATAAATATTTTAAGACTGTACTGATGCAATTAAATTTTTTTTAATTTTATTTTCTCTCTACTCAGCCAGTTTATGCAGGTATGGGAAGTGGCCCCTCAACACTTTCATTATTATACCTAGTAGTTTTCCAGCCCTTTGAATTTAGGACATGTACAAGCTTTCATACCATTGCCATTAGGTATTACTTAGTCTGTGGCAATAACCTCTAAGGCACCTTCATTTATATGCTGAAATACAGCAATCCATTTAGCCAAGTTGTGACAATACCTTCTAAGTCTTCTTTAACACTTCATCCATTTAATAGCAATTAATTAATACAGAGATATTAGAAAAAATTGTGAAACCATTATAGAAATAGCAAATTCCTTCTGTAAAAATGAGAGAATGTCTAGTGAATTCAGTGGATGTGGCCCTTATTACACAGTAAATGTGATTTCTAAACAATATGTTTTCATGCATGAAATCAATTTGAGAGTGAGGGTGTCAATACTAATCTAGTTGGAAAAAAAACCCTCACAAATCTCATGTCACGTGACTAAACCCAAATAACTCATATTTTCAGAGATTCATGTTCACTTTTAGCTGTTTTTTTTACTTACTGCTTTATATGTTCTCTTTTGTCCAGCGTGTTTTCTGATTTGTTCTCCATTGGGCCCAGTTTCCACATGCATGGAATAGATAATGTCAAAGAAATCTTCTACGACGGCCACCCGCCGTAAAGATAGCTTCTCATCTACACCTACTCCATCCTGAAAAGAAAAAAAAAAAAAAAAGAACAGAAAGAGTAAGGGAGACAAGATGAATAGACAAATTATGATAATCATGAGACACATTGTCCTTTTTTAGAAGGGAGTTAAAGAAAGATCCATTAATATCTGAAGATCACCCACCATGCAAATAACAGACACAGTATTATAGGAAATCTATTTGATGAAAAGGATAACACAGACCCTTGCAAGCAGTTCATTTTGCCAAACCAGGGTATTTGACCTCTTGATAGGAAGTGATCTTCCACTCCAGTATTTATAAAAAACAAAACAAAAACTATCTATGCTTCTTTCTCTAAATGCAGAAACGCAATTCAAAGGCAGAAGCCATCCCAAACACATGGCACAAAAATGCTTTATGTGGTTGTTAGTAAGGATGCAACAGCTCTGTTATCCCCTCACTCCCCAGTAAATCTGTGCCTAGCATTTCATAAACATTTTCAATAAAAGGTTTTAATTCAAAGAACTGATTGTAATTATGAATATGAAGGAAGTTGTTACAAACAATTTGCCCTTGCAAAAATTGCAAAGACATACTACATGAAGACATACTACAATATGAGGAAAAGAAAGGGATGTTTTAAATATTTTCTACTTTTGCACACAGATGTCCAGTTGGAAGAAGCAGAAAAGTGAGAATACCTAGCATCTGATTTTCAAAAGTGATAGTGTCATGGTAGGTAAAGACTTCTGAAAAGAAACAGTCTGAAATTAACCAAAGCAGTTCAGCTATGCCTTTTTAACAGAACCATCCACATGAGGTTTTGTTTGTTTTACAGCTGCCTATGGACTCAGTTCTAATCAAGGAGCAGTTTTTCCAGAATAGACATGTATCAAGCTGGCTGCAGTTTGTAATACAACACTGTTATATGAAAAATAAAATAAGAATGGCCAATTCACTTCTACTCCAACACTGTATTCGAATTTAGATCTTTGGAGGCAGCAGTATAACCATTCCCTGTGTATTTTAAGCAGTAACAGTGTTCCAAACTGGATGTATTTTATAACACCATTACTGCTCATTTAAGTCACGCCACAACAAAACTGATTTACATGGGCACTTCTATGACAAAACACATGCAATTATGGCTGCAGTGACCAAATAAAGACAAAGATGAGAAATTAAAAGAAAATAATTCTTTATGACTCCCACTTGCTGTCCCCCAGAACATAACTTCTTGCTAACCCACTCCACGAAGTTTGCTGTATGTGGACAATCATGATTCATTTTTCTCACTGTCCCTATTTTTATTCCAGCCCACCTCAATGTTTCATATATTTCAAAGCAAGAACCCAGATAATCCCAACAGCTCCAAAGAAACCCCCAGGGTGACATAGTGGAGCTCTGACACATTCCTAGTAGCAATGGAGAAAATGTCAATGCCTTTAGAGCGTAATCTTCTAAATGTGCATCATTCCAAGTGACAGTGGGTTAGGAGGTGCTGACACTACCAGCCAGACAGGATACACCCTGTCCTGCTCCAGAATGCCCATTTTCTTCAGAGAGGTCCCTGCCCAAAGCTACATGGTCTCTTCCATTGCGTTCTTTATCCCCAGGAGACAGATGGACCTGGGCAGAACCTTGGCACATGTGTGATGAGAAGACTGCCACAGTTCTGATGGAAATGACTATGTTGAGGATTGAGGGTGGAGGAACATGAGAAATTTGTGGGGCAATCTCCACCACAGGTTAAAGCCTCAGATCCACTGGGAACAGTTGCTCTGAGAAAGCTGTGAAGCTCCCAGCCCATGATCAGTCACTGACCACCAAAAACTTCATGGCATTGTGACAGGATTTGGTTTTAGCATCATGAAGAATTTGCTTGGTACTACCTGCCACTATTGCCTACTCTTTAAAAAAAAATGCTTTGGAGATAGGGCCAACATTGCAGCTTTAATCTTTAGGGGAATTCACATGTGAGCACTGTAGGGGGGCCCATCTTCAATCATTATTTTCTCACCACCCAAACAGCACAGTGGGATTCCTGATGATTTCAAACACTCTTATTATGACGACAGTGTTATCTCACACTGCTCTCCAAATACTCAGAAGTTTATAGTGTTGATTAACTGACAAAGATTTAATCTGTTTATTACTAATTAGTTTTATTTTATGAAATTTCCTATGAGGAAGGTCTCTTTTTTAATTAAAAATAAATGCATTACAACAATATTAATTTAAAACTTGAGATGCCACCTCAGCAGAGCTGACACATGCAAACATTATGAATACATTTAAAAAGAAACTCGAAAATTAAACTCATTTTGCTGCTTTTGGTGGCCATAGTGTGCAGTGCTCTCTCTAAGGTCCTCCTACCTCCCTCCCAGACATGGACACCCAAAGGTTGGCAGGTATGAGCTGGGGTGTTCTTGCAAGGGTATTTCTCCATGTAGCTGACTAAAACAATAAGCATTGATAGTAGTTCTAAAAATACACAGAAGTAAAGCCTGCACAAATTGTCATGACTCCTAATTGAAATGCTAGAAAATGAATACAAATTTTCCAAACTTTTCAATCAAAAAGGGTAGGAAAGAAATGGTTTAAACAGAGTAGAAACTGATTTAGGGTCTGTAATTAAATATCTACATCTGTAACTTTATCTAGTGGAGCCTGGATATGACTGAGTTGGCTTCATCCAGCTTGGTGCTAAGACAATGAGGAAGACCTTGATTCAGAATACCTGCAGTGCTGTAGAAGGTGCCAAGGTGTTGTGAGTGAACTGTTCAGTTCATCCAGCAACACACAACACTGGGCAGAGCCGTAAGCCTCAGCTGCAGAAGCAATACACCAGATCAGTAATTTGAGTAAGGTAGCTACTTACTGACAATTTTGATATTCCATACTGACATACCAATAGGTAAAAAGCTGGGCAAATAATAAGACCTCAAATCTCCATTTAAACCATGAAGTCTCTGAAGTGCACACAGTTGTATCAGGCTTTCCTGCCATATGCCATTATACTACACTTTTATAATGAAATTGCTATTTTATAAAGGCATTAACAAAGCAGCTCTGTTTTATAAGATGACTTTGGGTAAAAATTTTCACAGTGCCTAAGGGGACAGGTTTTTAGCTTCAACTAAGGCTAAAAAAACCTGAAAGAGAAACTGCATCATAATGTTATTCCCATGACTGAAAGGCTATGAAATGACCACAAGGGACAGGACAAGTAATAGGCTTAAATCACAGAACGGGAGATTTACATCAGACATTTGGAAAAACTTGCTATTGATGTAGATAGTCAAGCTCAGTAACAGTTTGCCTGGGGAGGCTGTGGGATGTATATCATAGCCAGGTTAGGCAAAAATCTGTCAGGGATACTACAAGTAAACCCTGTCTTGGGTAGATTAGATATTAATTGAGTTTCTTGATAATTCTAGGAAGCTTAAACACCACTTTCAAAATGAGTTGGGCAGTAACAACTCTGGAATAGCAAGGAGGATATTTATAAATCATTAGGCATTTTTTGGATTTTCATTCGGCACAGAAAGAGTCCAAGCCTTACTTTTAAAAATGACTTAGGAATGGAAGCGTCACTGAATGCTTTACTTCAAGCATTGGACTCTCAAATCTTTCAGGCCATTTCATCCCTCTCCTTTCAGCCATTACTGAGGTGTGCTGTGCCCTGTCCTAAACCAGTTTTCTCAGATGCCTGTCGGGCCAGCAGTGACAAACTACATTCATCCTTATAGCTGCTGGAATGGTTTCAATCTCTATCAGTGGGATTTTAGTTAATTTCACTCCTTGCATTACAGTTTTTTCTGTTTACTCTTGGTCTAATGTATGTCCAGAGATTTTCCTATGTTCTTAGGATACAAAGAAATGTTTCAGTTCATTATCAGCACTACAAAATCCATTTGTACTCTGAGGTTAAAGTTGCTTCCTTGGGGTTTTTTTAGATATCTAGACAAAGAATAAATTTCTGAAGAGAAGTGAATTTTACAGAAAGTTGTGTACCTCCCAGAAAGTGCTAAGGATCCCTATGAACCAGGATGGTTGGGGAGACAGGCAGTCTCTTTTAATGAGGTTAAGTCTACAGGGCTTGTCAGAGTAAAGAAAGGAAGAAAGTTTGCTAGTAAAGCAAATAGATAAAACTCTTAAGGCAGCAAAAATATCTATTAAATGAAAGGTTGTCATTTTTATAGTTACTTTGCAGAGGAGAAAATAATTTAATACAAGCCTTTAAAATTAATGCCACTGAAACAAAAGTGCTTGTAATTCCTTGCTGCCCCATCTCCTGTTGAAATTTCTAGGAGGAAATAGGTGTCATAAAACACCCTCCTGCTTTGTGAATGAATATAACTATCAGCATCTTGACAGTGTTTTAAAAATATTCCTATAAAGATATGATAGACGGAAATAGAAAATAAGTCTTGGTTGGTAGTTTTATAGAAAATGTTCACGTCTATAAAAACCTCTGTTGTAAAAGCATCAAAGCCAGAAGCACCTACAAAACATTAGGAGTAGATGTGAATAACAATGCACCTAAATATTTCATTACATAGTATAAACCACATGTAAATCTAAGACTGCTTTGAATGCAGAAATACAGAAATATGATGTGTAACATTTTTGTCATATAATCTGTTCAGACAGCAACAGAGTTAAAGCTCATTTATGTCCCCACACCTCTGCTGACTCGTACCACATTTTGAATTTCCTCCAGATGAGGAGCAAAGTCTTTTACTGACTGAAACACTGTACCCTGAATGAACAAAAAGTTTTGCTCATAGTCCTATGCGTTGTTCATGCATAATGAACTCCTGACATGATTGTATGTAGATGTTTTACTCCCTTGGGGTTCAAGATACAAAAATTTTGTACGGAAAGTGTTAGGAGGAAGTTGATAGGTAGTTGATGTATAACATGAACCCTATATATCTGTCCACATAAATAATTCAAAACAAATTAAAAAATTGAAAATCCCATGGTACATTATTTCCTTTATCTGCTTGTTCAGTAACTGTAAAATATATTGATATTTAAAAATAGGGATGACCGCTTTATAATGCCTCTTACTCCCATAGAAATGAACAAATTGCTTTAAACAGCCCATGTATTTGAACTCCCAGGTTATGAGGACACCTGTTTGAATATCACTCATTCCTGTCAGCACATTTTCCTATCAGTGAAAATCCACAAAAGAGCAAAAGTTATTAGCATTTGGTAACTATTATTAAATAGCCTAAAATAAATAAACTGATCATTTCTATCCAGTTCCAAATAGAAAGTGTCTATAATAGCAAAAGGGTTATTTATTATTTGAAATTTACTGTTTGTGTTCCTCATTATATCATGTTTGAACAGCAAATCTCATTTTTTACCAGCAGATGGAGACAGGAAAAATCAGAGTTATATTAAAACAGATACACCAGAACCATTTCCAGGTGGCAAGTTCTCCCTTTAGAAAAAACATACACTACAAGAAGTAAACAAATAAGCTAGGACATAGCAGCAATGAGTTAAATTAATTGTAGACCTAGATCATGAAAACAAAGAGAATAAAGTGAAGTAAAATGGCAAATTAATTTACGCTTTGAGATGAGAGACTAAAACAACAGACACAAAGTTTTGGTGTATTATGAAAGATGAAGGTGACAAAAAGTCCTCTTACTGGACTGGCTTGATAGGTGACTTCGAAACAACCAGTACACAAAACCAATACTGAGCAGAAGTTCCTTTCTCCTTTATTTCTTGAACTGTTTCAGATGATGGGAAAGCACCACATCACAATCTCTGTCCATAAACAGTGAGAGGTGAAGCTGGGTGCCATATAAGTGTAAAATATCCCACCCAAAAGGGCTGTCCTACTGAGTCTGTTTCAGGTGAGGCCATATCTGGTGTGGATCACTAACTCCATTCAAATTAAGCTCTAGCAAGTAGAGAGAATGGGTTGTGAAACTCATCTTGCCAAGCTGTAAAAGGAAAGTCTGTCACCGGTCTTTTCTTGAAGTATGGTAAAATAGGCCTAGAGATTATTTCATGATACACAAAATATTTTCAGAGGTTCCCTTGGCATGAATAGGATAATAACCTGGTCAGTGGTCTCTCTCTGCAATAAATATTTAATGCTCTTTCCATATAAAAGGGCAAAAACTTCTTTCTTATCTTTCTTCAGAAGTGTATATGGATGGCAAGAGGCAGAAACTGATGCACAGGAAGTTCCACCTGAATATGAGGATGAACTACTGTGCAGTGACTATGCAATGGAACAGATTGCCCAGAGAGGGTGTGGAGTCTCCCTCCCTGGAGATACTTGAGAACTGTCTGGATGCAATACTGCACCATGTGCTTTAGGATGACCCTGCTTGAGCATGGAGGTTGGACCAGATCCAGATGGCCACTGTGGTCCCTCGCAACCTGACCCATTCTGTGACTCTGTGAAGGGTAGATCAATCATCAGTGAGAATGCAGAAAAGATTTGAACTAAAACATGGAGTGCATGAACTTATTTCTGAGTCTTCTACCTAAAACAAATATGGACATGGGAAACAAGAGATAATTTCAAAAAGATGCCTGCACTCAGAGCCTTGAAGGAATGTCAGGAAACCCTGTGAGGAGCACAGGACAGAGCCTTGGTAGCAGTTCAGTCTTCACAGTTAAGAGTTGCTTCTTAACTGAGGTCTGAATACCTTTACCCTCAGCACCTGATTAGTTTTTCCTTTGATGTTTAAACATTTACACAATCCTCCTGAACAAAAAGAGGTCAGAAGCTGGGTCACACTTCCCTGTTTGTGAAGTTTGGTTAGCTGCAGGCTAACCAAACACCACAAGCTGGATCTCCATCAGCAAGCAGGAGCAGAGCAGCACATCTGCAGAGCAAAGCACATGATACCAAGGAGCTCATGCCACACCGTAAGCATTTCAGGATATCTCTAACTTGGACTTCTGCAATGGGCACAGTTCTGGTCACAACCCAGCAAGTACAAGTCTACCAAATGCCAGCTTTCTTTCACTGAAAGGAATCTGTTTATATAATGAAAAAATATTACACTGTGAAACAAAGCCCAGCAAGATGGACAAGAGCTTTGTTCCAAAGATATACTTGTTTTTCAAATTAAAATGCCAATATAAATGCTGACATAACTTCCTGAATAAGGCAACAAGATAGGATTTTTCACACACACATATTGTGATGAAAATTACCCAAACTGATGAGAAAGATACATAACTATCTAGCTCAGGGACACACATGGCCCTGGTGTGACTCAGGAGATCAGAAAGGAGATGAACAAACACTTATTCTGAAAGAGAGATCTTATTTGCCACATTACTCCTTCTACATACCTCCCTCTCTAGCAAATTCCTGCCTACTTGGCCTGTTAAAACAACAGATGATGCTTCCATTGTTATATGCAGTCTGATACCAGCTGGCCTTTTTTCTTTTATTTTTGACAGAGAAAGCAAATTAATGCTCTATTCGGTCTACAAGTGTTTGTTGAGTTGGTGTATTTAGTACATGAAAAAGTAACCCAGGCACTACACGCATAATATGGAGTGAAATGTATGTAACAATTCCAGTCAAATCAAAGCTAGAATTGGATAGACAGAGAGAGGAAGAGCACATATAAAACCCGTAGGGGAATGGCAAGTTGCATTTCAAAGCTGAAAAATTATGGTCAGTTTAAAATAATAACTAAAACAAAACAAAACCTGCAAATAAAGATGTATGTAATTTCTTGAATTATATATTTTTATTAACATTAACTTAATTATAATTTACTTGCAAATTCCTAATCTTGAAAAATTGTCTCAAAAATAGTTTCTGATATTAGGAAGTTTCAAAAGGGTTTTTTCCTGAAGCTTATATTTTAAAAGAGAAGCAATAACTGTTTCTTTTTTTTGATAACCAGATTGTATTATTTCCTCTTCCCTGAAGGATACTGTCTCTTTTCTAATGGGTTAGTATGCTATTAGAAAGAATTAAGTTTTGACATGGAAGTTGATTTTTTTTTAAATATTCATGACAGGCCTGGAAACATCCAGCACACTTCACTTGCCCTCTTCCAAATCACTGTTTGGTTAGCAGCTGAGAGCTAATAAACCTAGCTTGGACATCAAGGGTAACTGAGCAGAGAGCCAAATCTAACTGAAGCTTTTTTGTATAAGTTCACATTCATGACCAAAGTTTGAATGCATGTGTTTCTTCTCTATGACTTGTTCAAGGACTCATCTAGGTATAAGGACCTTCTGTCAGAGTTTTCTGTAATACTATGAATTCTAAGAAATTGCAGATTTTAAGCTAAAAAAGCTGTCAATATTTCAGAAGCTAAAAAAGCTGTCAATATTTCAGTTCTACCATGAAATAAGATTAAAGTGTGTGGAAATTCATCCTATTAAAGTAACAATTATTCTTTTACTGAAAGTAAAACTGACCATAGAGGTAAGTGTTAAGATAATGGTAAGATTTCTCTTAAGACACTAAAAACCTTCCAAAGATATTCTGAGGCTGGAGGTAATCTTACTGTGTACAGATTTCTTCAGCTGCTGAAAAAACTGTAAACACACCATCAGACTAAGGGAAAAAAATGAAGGATAAAAACTCACTGAAGCACAAGTGTCCACTATGTGTATGAATACTGAAATGACATTGTCTTTTTCATGTCTTTCTACTCTTCATACATTTTATCTGATAATTATATCTGCCAAGCTGTAAACAGTTGCTCCAGGACTTTTCCAGAGAAGACTGCATTGCCAAGCTAAATGCTTGGCAGGGGAACTGCCTTTTCAATCTCACAGCTAATCTGGAAGGGTCAACTACTCCTGGTGAGTGTTTTAAAGGAAAGGGACTTCGGCTCCCCACTCCAACAGTGATTTACACAGAACCTTCTTTCCAAAAGTTAGTAGCAACTATAATATATACAAAACTTAATTTTACTTTAGTCTCACAATAGACAGTTCTTTGTATATGCTAAGCATGAAAACATTTGCTTTTCCTGAATAAGAATACAAGGATAAACCAAGTAATTCTGCTCAATTTTTTTTTACTCTAGGGGATTTTAAAATGAATAGGTGTGAATCCTAGTGTGAGCCTCCTAGTGTGTTCAGGGCTTTTTCCTAAATTATAAGACCAGGTATTGTCATCAGTTCAGCAAAAAGAAATGGACAAGCTACTAATTAAAATTAACTCTTAACATTTCTGCCATGCTCCAAAAATGAACAATCTCTCAATTATAATATAAAGTGTGCTATACTTTACAGGTATTCAAGCACTAGGAGAATGCAATGTAGATCTATAATGCCACCTTTTTTCAGACTGATGAAATGCAACTACTATACACCAAAAGTAACCTAACACTAAAGTGAAGCTTAAATAACAAGAACTCATTACCCCAAAGTGCTGCTGTGAAATTATGTATATTAAATATATATATTTTAAATTTATATTCCAGATACTCATAAGCCTCTAATGTAAGGGTGTTGGCAGAAGGAGCTTTTTTAATACGTAATGTGAAATGCAAGCGCCAAGTGTTACATTCTGCAATGAAGTGCCGAAAGCATACCACACCACAGATCAACCCTATACAGTGACAAAAGGTCTAAATTTTAAAAAAAAAAGCTTCAAAATCCTAGTTAATTGGTAAAATATTTCAAAAAGTCAGGGAAAGAGGATAAGAGGATGAATCAGAGGACTGCTGATGTCATATAGTGGTTTTGTGTCTAAGTCTCTGGCTGCAACTCTAACAAGGGCTTTTGTCCCTAAAGTTGCTTCCTCCTCTTACCTGCTGCCTATGGCAAGAAACAGCCTTGGGGTGGCAGGGAGATGAAATGTGTGACCTTATCTTTCCCATCGATGTTTCTGCAACAGCTGTTCCCTTGCTTATACAAAATGAGTTCATGGTCTCAGCACAGCTCCCAGAGGACAGCTGTCTCCTCCACCAAAACCACTGCTACAACAGCCCAACAGGTGCCATTAATTGGTAACCTCATTAACGTCATCAGTAAAGACACTGGGGATCAGATTTTAAGCTGCACTGATGCTGTACAGGCAGAGGAAGGTACAGAAAACATCAGTGGCTTTGCACAACCCATGCAGAGCTTTGGTGCTGATACAGCCTAAGCACTGGCTCAGCAGCCTCACTTGCAAGGTCAAGTGCAGAACAATGACAACTGTCCCCAGCTCCAGTGGCAAAGGGGACAGGAGTCTCCAGGGTACCTGTGTTCTGCACATGGCTGTTTCTCTGACCACATTACCAACGTACTTCCCACACTGGAAAAAAGCTGCTTGTTGCAGGGAGCAAAGAGGTACTTCCCAGACTAAACATTCTTAGAGCAAAAATTAACAGCCTCTAATGGAGATCCCTCTAGATTTCTGCAAGGACAAATGAGCAGATTATGAAGGGACTCTCTGTAATTGCACAGGTAATATTACCTGGCCAGGGACAGAGGCCACTGGGGACTCAGGGTCACATCAACACAAGCAGAATGCAGGGCCACTGACTTCCACCTGCATGGGGTCTCAGCAGCAGTGCTGTGCCTGCCCTGATGCCATACAAGCATCAGCAAAGTAGGAACTGGTAGGGGTTAGGGTCTGTTCTCAGATGTAGCAGCACAGTACCCAGAAAAATCAGTCAAAACATTGTTGCACAATCTCTCTACCAGGTTTGAAACAAAAGTAGTAAATATCATGTCAGATATTGACAATCCGTGAGCCAAATATCTAAACATGTTCTTCAGGAAGATTCTTCATGGAGGGGCATAAAAGTCTTCCTTCCAAAAAGACAGGAAAAACACCAGTTTTTCATCCTCCCTCAGACCTGAGGGAAGGCTTATGCCCTGAAAAGTATCATCAAACTAAATTAATTGCTAAATAATGACTATTCCTTTTGGTTTTAGTTTTGTTAATATTTGTATGTGTGTGTGCACAGATCAGGTTTTATGAAATTACCTCAGCAGGTTTATGTGGGGCTCTCCAATAACTTATTTGGTGAGTATTTCTTTAATCAAATTACATTTCCCAATTGTATCACTTTTTTTCACTCCTGCAACACTTTTCTCTCCTGGGTAACCTAGACAAGAAGAAGATGCAAAAATCTTGTGTTTCTGTGAGGAAGCACTGTTGCAGATAGATTATTTACACCACTTTTTTTCCCTTTCTTCTTCCTCCCTTCTTCAACCATAAACAAAGTCTACAGCATGAAGAGGCCAATCCTTGCCAGCAGAATCAAGTTTTGAACAACACTGCTCCACCATATGTTCAGTCCTGACCAGCGTGATAGTTCGGAAGCTGACATCTGCAGATGGGGAGTTCATACCACCATTCAGCACAAACATGCTGCTACTGTACACTGAAGTCAATACTAGCCAGACTTTTCTCAGGAGAAATTTTCAACACTGATCTACAGTTTCACCTTGCCAACTAATTTTTGTTACACTGATGTAAATGAAACAGATATAGAAAGAATCTCAGAGAAAAATGGTGGCACTGTTTGAAAAAGGGAGACCCTGTGAATCCTTTTGGTAATCTCGTTTAGAAGGAAAACTCTTCTGTATCAGATATTACATTGAAGCTGTTGGTGTAATAGAAAACATTTGCTAGTGTTACATATGATGGACCTTCATAAAAGCCCACTAAACTCTATTTGTCCTGCAGGGTCACACACTACAAGGATTCAATGGCCTCAAACAGTTCCCTGAACTTCTCTGAAGACCCAGTTAACTCAGTTTTTGTCTGAACAAGATATACCAAACTTGCAATAAGCACAGTATGAGCCAAAGTATTTCTTGCCTTTTTTGATGCCCTTCTTAAAGCAGCAAGAATACTCTGCTTAAATGTTCGTGGGAGTGACATTGGTTATTCTACAGAAGCACTGAGATAAAATGCATTTTCCGTGCTACTTTTACTTTTTCTCCCCCTTGCTCCTCTCTCATTCCATCTGCAGCTCCTCACGCAGTCCAAACACTTTTTCCAGGGCTTAAACAGATTTATGGCTAGCAATTTCCACAGGGACTGTGTGCATGTTCTCTCAGGCATGCTCAGGCACCAACACTCATCAGAGGGCTGGAAATCAAAATCTGTGTCAGTTGTGCCACTGGCAGTGAAATCCTATGAATTCGTGTTTGTTGTGTCCCTCATTCAGGCTGTTACTGTATAGCAGTGCCCTTCTTCAAAAGGCCGTATCTAAAGCCTCTGTAAATTTTCTTTAAAATGTTTTGCAGTCTTCTCTTATATGCACATCTACCATTGATTATTAAATGAGAGAGGAAATTTGATCATTTTCCTTTATTATGTTGCTCTGAAACTGAAATGGACAATGTCGGGACTGCAAATTCATTGTCGAAAGAGGTTAGATGTTCAGTTATATGAATTTTACTCAGAACTTTTCCTGCATCAAATATGGACCATGCCTGAGCAACAAACAGTTCAAAACAATGGTAACTACAACAATGGTAACAACTACTACTTGGAAAATTGTGTTATATTGAGTAAATTCAGCTTCCTATTTTTTATAGATATTAGCTACCTAATTTCTTTTTAGTGTAGATAAGAGGTACATCCCACTTCTTATCACTAATGATGCTGCCCACCATCCCATTATTTTCTTAACAGAATTAAGGGAACAGCCAAATAACGAGGGGGACCATTATTACCTCAACAGTACTGCAAGAACTGGTATGTTGAATAAGTAGGTAACCAGATTTGTCCAACATCTGATGCATGATGAAAGACAGGGAATCAGAGTATTTGCAAGGTGAAGACTCCCTATTAATGAGATGCATGCAAGTCTCTGCCTTAATCCAGGCATGCACATAAATTTACTATCATATACTAAGCTTTGCACGCAAATATAGGTAAGATTGATATTATTATATTATATTATATTATATTATATTATATTATATTATATTGTATTGTATTGTATTATATTATATTATATTATATTATATTATATTATATTATATTATATTAGAAATGTGAAATGTGAAATATGAGATTGAGATTGAGATATGAAATATGAGAGATACAATATAATATCAGTACATATATAGTACAGTTGATGAAAGAAAAGAAAAGAAAATATGCAGATGAAACAGTCTGCTCTGTCTAATAAAATTCATGCTTATTTTGTCATACCCACAATGGATAATATGCAAACTATACAAAGCTTTGTAATTAGTAGTATAATTCTGTGCTCAAAACATGAACCAAACACTATATCAACAATTCTCTGTGAGCATACATCCTTACTTAAACTTTCTCTCTTTATATAAAAATAAGAAAGTTTAAGTTCCTCAGTTGTTTATAAGAGAAGGAAGAAGAGTTGAAGCACAGGATTAGAATTCAATTATGTTTTAAACACAGTATAATGATTATATTATTCATGAAGTTCAGAAGAATTTGATGATCTGTCTCCCAATATCTTAAACAATTGTGTTCAAACTGTATCAAAACTATAATTGACCAATATTAAGTGCATTTTCTCACTCATCTGTATACATTGGCTGTATTAAGTTAATGGGACACAGCACCTGGATTCCTAAAGTACTGACAATAAAGTTCTTTTCCTCTCATAGCATTTACATGATGTGTACAGCTTGACTGATGGATGTGCCAACCAACCCAGAGCTGGTTGTAATTGACAGTTTAGCTTGAATTTGTCATATGGGATCTCTTAAGATGGAAAGTACTATAGAAAATTAGGGACAGATGAAAGAAAAATCAATTGGTCGTTTAGTCCCCCTTCGACAGAAAAGAGACTGACTTCTGTTACTCACAATGTAATTTTTGTCTTGTCATAAATTACTCATCTAATCTAGGTTTCATCTGAGACACTGTTTTACAGACTAGTAGGGGTAAAAACAGAAACTTTAGCTGAGCCTATGCCAAGTTTTGCAGCTTTGCAGACTGCCGTGCTGCTGTTTCTTAGTATTGTTCACTTGGAGTACAGGCACGACACTAACCCTCTCTAGGACTCACTGGAGAATAAAGTTCCTCTGTCATTCTAGATCATATCTGTTAAGGAGTTAGCAAGGGCCTCTTGGTGGCAGTGAGAAATAGGTGATCACCTCCCTAAGGCTTTGTCATGTCACTGCCTTGTTTCCAGCTTATCTCCCAATTTCAGGAGTCCAATTTCATCTCCTACCAAAAATAGCTTCCCTTGCAAGGGGTTCAGCACATTCTTTGTTCACAAATAATAGCATAATTTAAAATCCCATTGAAGAATCACAGAATATTTTGAGTTAGCAGGCACCCACAAGGATCATCAAGTTCTACTCTAAAGTAAATGGCCTCTACAGGGATCACAACCCTGAAAATATTAACAGCATGCTCTAACAAGCATAGGGTAACATTGATTTTAATAAACTATGGCTCAATCTTCCAAATTGTCCTATACTCTCCAAAATTATGTTTTGCCTGCAAAGGACTAGGGGCACACCATCATCACTTTTCATTCCTCAGCAAATGCAAAGATCACTGTTTCATATACACATCAGAGATGGCTATAGTTGTAAAGCTTCAAATTTATCTCACAAGGAAAGCCAACATCTGTTTTCATCTTGCTGACAACATGAACAGCAATGCTTTTATTCTGCTGAACAAAGCATTAACAAGGACTGAATTTTCAAATGCATAATTTGTTCCTTTATGCATTGATTCAATGTTAAACTGCATCTTCTGATATACTGCTATACCTACAAGAAGCTGCAATTTGGTTTTCTCAAACTTTGACCATTTGTTTATGTCAGGCTTGAGTCTTCCTGGACTACATTTCCCAAGACACACTGCAGAAGAGCACATGTTTTGTGAAACATTTAGTAAAACCAAGGATACTAGTGTAGTAGAAACTCTTGAGTCACATGTGTCTCTTTGTAAATATATTACACCCACCTATTGCTTGCACTTTATAGGAGCCACTCACTCCAAAACAACTGAAAAGGTTTCAATGCACTTGCACCAACAGTCAGCTATAAGGCCTGAGTATGTACTTCATCTACATGACTTAAGCCTTGCCTGCTCTAAGAGAAATATGTTATTACTTTATTGACAAACCACATCAGCTACCCAAACCACATGCAAGGACAGTTGTAGGCAAACTCTAAATTCAGAGTTGTATGTCTACAACTGCCAAACCAGCATGGATCACCAAGAAGATTTTTTAAAGCCCATGCAGGCAAGCCCTGTTCTGTTCTGTGCAAATAGCCTATTACAGTACTGTATTTTGTGTGCTACAGCCTTTAAAAGGAAATGATACAGTAATTTCCTGTCAAATCAAATAATTTCTAGCATAACATTTCATTGGGGGTATTCTGCTTTCTGGGGAGACAACAGGCACAGCTGCACATCTGGTAAATATGTGTGCTTGGTTTTCATGCAGGGATATACATGAAATTAAATTCAATTTGATTCAACAGTATTTTACTGCCATGGCAAGCTGCTAAATGTAGCCCAGGAAAAATGAACAGATCCTTGAGGTAGCTGTCACCAGCTGATACAATGAGTTTAGGTTGGGGCTTCATTCTGTATCTGGGGTTTTATCCCATCTGTCTATTCGGTACTACTGCCCTTTTTCCATCTTGTTCAGTCATTTTTAACAGTAACCTGCCATCTAAAAGTACTTCACAACACAATGCCATCATTGCACTCTCCCCCAGGGGTCAGGAATATATTTTTACTCAATTTTTTTTGCTTGACAAATACATTTTAGGATTTCTGATGATACCCCGAAAAATCTTTTTGTATTTCACTCAGATTTTGGATGTTAATGTAAAAAGCATTGCTCCATTTCATTTTTTCCTACTAGATTTTCTGCTCAGATGCTCCTTTTTTTCCTCCCCCCCACCCTTTTTTTTTGCCTCCTTGTTTTTGCTCATGACATAGAGACATTCCTTGTCCATCCAGTGTATGTTTCAGCCTGTATATTCACTGAAATTTTTAAAAAATCAATTAAGATAACAGCATCCAGTTGAGTACCCTATTGTTTGCTTTAATCCTTCCCAGAACTCAGAGCATCACAGAGCATCATGAGTTACAGAGACAGAATCATAGAACCACAAAATGGTTTGTGTTGGAAAGGACCTTAAAGATGCCCTAGTTCCAACCCCACTTCCATGGATGGGGATACCTTTTACCAGATCAAGTTGCTCAAAGCCTCATACAACCTGGCCCTGACCACTTCTGGGGATGGGACACTCACACTGCCTTGGGCAACCTGTTCCAGTGCTTCATCGCCCTCATTGTAAAAAATCTCTTCCTTCTCTCCAATCTAAATCTACCTTTTTTCAGTTTATAAAGATTGCCCTTTGTTCCATCACAACAGACCTGGTGAAAATTCCCTGTCCATCTCTCCTGTAAGCGCCCTTCAAGTACTAAAAGGCTACAATAAGCTCTCCCTGGAGTTTTCTTTTCTCCAGGCTGAATAGCACCAACTCTCTCAGCCTGTCTCTGTAGGAGAGGTGCTCCAGCTGCCCAATCATCTTCATGTCCCTCCTCAGGACCCACTCCAACAGGTTCATGTCTTTTCTGTGCTGTGGACTGCAGTCTTGAACACAGCCCTCCAGGTGGGCTCTCACGAGATCAGAGCAGAGGGGTGGAGGTCACCTCCCATCTCTGGGAATGATAACTGTGATCAACTCAACTGATGCTATGGGTAACTCAAGCTATATCAATTCTCTGAATCAATCCTTATGAGTTATTGATGCTGTAGTTACTGTAGCAATTTATTTTGCATATTTGGTCCCACAGAAGTCAACCTATTATTATTAAGAGGCTGAAAACTAATGGTATTGATGTGGCTCTCACATTTGGTCCTCCTGTGCTGCTGTGTTGCAGTAGAAGGAATGTCTCCCAGTGAAACAGGACCTGGGAAATAGGATCTTCAGCAAGTTTACTACAATACTCTCCTTCTCCAGATCTTGCTTTACGGTGCAGCATACTCACACAGTTTTTTTCAGGTTAGCTTTTACAATCTGATTTGTAAACTTCTGAAACTGAAGCTTCTAGACCCCCTATTATGAAGCTGAGTTTTATATAATTTAAGATGTATTCAGTGTTCCTATCTCTATAATTAAATTTGTCTGGTTTTGTTATTTTGAGCACCTTCTGAATTTTTTTCAAAGAGCTTACTAGGCATTATGTTGAAAGGATTCTGTTCAAATTATATCCTTCATATTCTCACTTTGTTTTAAGGATAATTACTTAACTGATATTTGAATTAATGAATAAGGTATGGAAAATCACTAAATTGCCCTGAAAAATCTTATGATTTAGGAAAAAAAAAAAAAAATGGTTTTTTTAGTTCCTGGTTTCTAAGTCTACAGGGTCCACTTGGAACATTTGCAGAGGTTAAAGTGGAAGTTCTCAAGCATGAGCCTGCAAGGCCATTTATTCATTAATAAATCAACAGTCTCTAGAACCTCACTAACTACCCTCGCTGATAATGAAACACCCATGGTCCTTGAGAGATTTTGAGAACTGACAGGGAGTTGTTGCTAAGACAATCTTTCCTATACATCTGTGGGGATGGCTGAAGGAATTTTGAATGAGGGTTTTTTTAACACAAAAGTACAATTTTCACAAGCATTTGACTGGAGATGGGATTTTTAAAGAAAAAATTACAAACACCATGGAACTCACAATGAAATTGTAACAGTTGATAATACTTCATTTTTTATCTAATTTAATATCTATAAAGAAAAAGAAGCTTCCTGATCTTTTTTGACATTGACATCTTTAGGATACAAATACAATTTTGTGTTTAGTTTTTCATAATGTAATTTAATTTTTATTTTCAGGTGTGATATTACTATTGGTTAGATATTTTACTAATTTTTTAGGTTTCAGAAGCACGCTCTTAAATACGAAAGGGTCCTCCAGCTATATTCTATGCCATACAACCTAGCATTTAGTGAAGCTGATAAAAAACAGTTTTCTCTTGTTATGGTTAAAAGAGAAACCTTTTCTAGTAGTCAAGATAAAGACATTCCTCCTATCTACCCACTCTCTCCAGTTTCTGGGCTGTCCCATCAGCTACATGGCAGAAGGGACCCACAAGTCTTCCTCAGAGGAACAGATTTGGCTTCAAAATATGATAATAATTTTAATAATAATTTATTTTATTTTAACAATAATTAATTAACATGATAATAATTTTATAATCATTATTGTCATAATAATATAATTATACTATTATTATGATAATAATATTTGCATATCAGGAGCCCAAGTCCATGTTTCCTATCGCAACCATATGCAAATGTTTTTATTGCCTGTAATAGCCAGTGTAATACTTTGAGGGCCAAAATTGGAGCAACACTATTTTCAGCAACAGCTCTAACTATCTACTATGCTACATACCATACAGCCACCTGCACATGGTAAAAAAGCACTAGGGCTGGTAGCAAGACATGTCTCAAGTGCTGGATTCTGGCAAAATCAGAAAGCAACAGTGAACAACAGCAATGATGGTGGCAAGAGGTTTTATTTCCATTCCCTGCACCTCAAGTCACACCAACCATGACACATCACTATTGACAGCAAGTATTTGTAGCTGCTGTGATGCTGCACAGCCCTGCCAGCAGGGTCTTGTGTGGCATCACGGTGAACTTTCTTAGATTTGGGGCTTGCTTCCAAAGTCAAGGGCTTCCTTAAGTCAAGCTCATAGTTCCCAAGGCCTGTTCTGTCTGCAGGCTCCATGACCACCGTGCAAGTGCCCTGCAGGTGTGCAGGAAGCCCTGATGCAATAGGTACCAGCTGTATCACTGCTTACACACACCAGCACCCATCCGCAGCAGCACGGGAACAGGGCTGGCTGGTGCTGAAACCCACCCATGGCTGCCCACACTGCTCCTCAGACGGAGGAGGGCATCACCAGCAAATCTAGAGGAGGGACACAAAGCTGATAAGGAGTGGAGCACCTTCCCTACAAAGACAGGGTAAGAAAGCTGTGGCTGCTTAAGCTGGAGAAGGTTGCATGGAGACCTCACAATATCTGAAGGGGGCCTGCAGGGAAGCTGGAGAGGGAATCTTCACGAGGAATTGTAGTGACAGGACAAAGAGCAATGGGGACAGATTGAAAGAGGGGAAATTTAAGTTAGGTGTTAGCAAGAAATTCTTTACTGTGAGGGTTGTGAGACATGGGAACAGGTTGCCCAGTGAGTTTGTGGATGCCCAGTTTTCAAGGCCAGCCTGGATAAGGCCTTGAGCAACCTGGTCTAGTGGGAAGTGTCCTTGGCCACGGCAGGGGGAGTTTGGAGTAGATGATCTTTAGGTTCCCTTCCAACCCTTAATATTCCATGATTCGATCACCCATCCATCTCCAGCGAAATGCTCCCCGTGCCTGCATCAACCACTACGCCGGGCAGGCACAGAGCATTCAGTGCGCTGGAAATACACTGGAGACGATGTTTGATTGTACCTCACAGTATTCCCTGCCCGCACTGGGTGCAGGCTGATGGCTGCGCAGGGGCTGTCCGTGCCCACCGCGGCGGCACCAATTCCGCCCCCGCCCCAGCCAGCCGCAGCCCTTTCCCTGGAGGGCTGGCACAGCCTCTCCGCCCGGGATGCGGCAGGCGAGGGAGGAGCGGGCCGAGGGGGCGGCGGTGGCCGCACAGGTGCTGCCGCAGCCCGTCGCCATGGGAACGGCGCTGCCGAGGGCGCGGCGGCCGGGCCCGGCCGGGCCCCCCGCCCGCGAGGGGGAGCGGGTGTGTGTGCGTGTGTGTGTCTGTGTGTGTGTATGAGTGTGTGTGTGAGTGTGTGTGTGTGTGTTGTGTCCCGGAGGTATTGCACCGTTTCCATAGGAACAGGCTGCGCTGGGGGGAGGCGATGGCGGCACAGCCGCACCCTCTCCCCGCTCCCCCTCCCCCGTGCCCTCAATGCCAGCCCGAGCCCTGAATCAATTCATGGAGCCGGCACCGGGCTGGGAGAGGGGCGAGGGCTGTGCCCCTCTCGGGGCAGCCCCCGCACCCAGCTGGCGTCCCCGCCGCGCTGCTTCCCCGGGGGCCCCCGGACGCGGGTCCCCGAGGGGTGGCCCGGCAGATGGCCCCTCCGCAGCCGCCCCCGCTCCCCGTCCCGTCCCCGGCGAGCTGCGCCCGGGGAGGGGCGCCGGGGAGCCCCGGCCGCACCCCGGGGACACCCGCGGGGAACAGGGGCGGGGGACAGGCGCACAACAACAACAAAACCCGTCCCCGCACGGCTGTTTACGGCACCATATGGCTGCAGGGGGAGGGGTGAGGGACGTGTCTGCCGAGCCGCCGCGCTCATTATGTCCGATGGAGTCACGGTCACCGCGCCTCCGCCGCACCGGGGCGCGGGGGCACACCCCGCTGCCGGCACACGCGGGGCGGCGTGCGGCGAGCCCCGCGGCCGAGGGACCCTGGCAACCCCGCCGGGGACTCCAGGGAATAAACACACAGCGGTCTGGCTTCCCTGGTGCGGCCGGAGAGGGAAAAAGGGAAAATTCAACTCCCTTCCCCTAAGTCTATCTCTGTATCTGTTAAGATCTATGTATAGCCTCGGCGTAAAGATGAACGTATGGGATAGAACTCTATTTTGGATCACAACGCGGCAATGCTTGAAACGTGAAAAGGAAAATACAAAATAAAAAGGTCTCTCTCTCTCTCTCTCTTTTTTTTTTTTTTTTTTTTTTTTTAATCGCTGGGGTTTAAGACGAAAACCTGACCCATTTCGGGGCATCTCTGTCTATGGCTGGCACGTACGAAGGGCTGGAATGGAAGCCCTGAGCATCAAAAGCTACCCCGAAATCCACAGCGATTAATGCTATTTTTCCTTTCCGAGAGAGGCAGCCATTCATTTCAGAGTAATCCTTGCTGCACGGCGCTGATGGAGGCACGCTCGGTGCAGCGCGTCCTGCCTCTGGAGAGCTTTCTCGGCTGGGGCAGGGGAAATGCTTTGAAATGGCTTATGTCTTTCCTCTCAATGAATCATAAGATAGGTGCTAAACCTTGCCATCATTAGAGAGATAAAATCCACAGACTATGGGGTCTGATAATAGGCAACTATACTGTTAGCCATATTACCTTGTAAAATTGAAGTATTGATTTTTTTAAAGCATGGTTTGCTACTTAGCAGACCAATCCCACTACTATTGTAGTCAGTGAGATTTTGCTATTGACTTCAGTGGGAACAGCTTTTTGCCTTTCAAATGGTCTATTTCACATTATTATGGTAATATCATTCAGCAATTCTTAAAATTTGCCTTCTTTGCCTTGGACATTTTAAAAGATTTATGTAAAAATTACTTCAGCTCAACTTCTTCACCTCATTTCTGCTCATGTTTTGTCCAAAGTTTTGTTTGGATAAATCCGACAGATAACTTAGTGTTCCAGATGGTTGTGGGTGGACTGGACCTAATAGATTCTCCAGTTATGTGTGTTTAAGTGTTTTTTTTGTTTTGGTTTGGCTTTTTAATTTTACAGAAGCCTAGATTTAGAAACCCATTTGTAGATCTCCTGTTGTGTGCAGCTTTGAATGCATTTGGTTTCTCACCAAGAGAGCATGCCTTCCAAAGGAAGATTAAAAATATTAAAATGCAGCCAGCACAGGGAGTGGTGCAGTTCAACTGATGCCACATAAACAGGCTGATCCTCCTGCCCATAGATAACATACATCTGAATCTTGGCACCTGCCATTGGATTGGAATTAAAAATGAGAAACAGCAGGCCTTGAGGTCTGGCAATAAAGGAAGCATAAGGGGGGGAAATGTTCTCTGCCTGTTAGTAAATAATAATCTGCAGCAGTAAAGACAAATGACAAAGATTGAGGAAAATACACTGGGCATCAGATAGATATTGGGGTTATGGCACAATGGTTAACATATCCAAATTCAAAGTGCTAGGTGTATCTAGCAGCTATATTAGCTGGTTGCATATTGGTGTAACTAAAAGCTTTTCAGTGTCTAGCAACATTCTGCTTAGCTACCTTTTGCTACATCATGCTGTGATACTCATTGAACTAACTGTTGACTAATAGACTCCAATTTGTAATAAATGGATAAATGGCTGGGAATAGACATTCATCCAAAATTCTGATGAGATCAGATTTCCTTGAGAAAATGCTTCCCCCTGTGCTTCTACCCCATACAAAAACAAAAACAAAAAAAAAAAAAAAAAAAAAAAAAATTTAGCATCTTCCACACATTTTCCAGGCAGTTTTGTTATGGCATTAATATCTTAAGGTTGTTCTGTGCTTTTAGGTAGCTGACAGGTATGCCTAGCTGCTTAAATACTACTTTTGAAGATCAGAAATAGTTTTATTACCGAGTTAACAGAAAGCATCTGTCTTCTTTTGCCTGTTTTATTTCATTTGCTTTATTATCATTATTATTATTACTGTGAAATGTGTAATATGTGTTCTCTAGGCTTATTTTACTTTCCGTAGCCTCCATCTCTTCCAAGGCTGACTTTCTTGCTTTAAGGATCAGCTCATAGGAAGCTATTAAGCCAAAGTTTGTTTTTACTTGATTGGCTTTAGCACTTCACTCCATTTGTTCTCTCATCTCACTTTCACTCTTATTAGAAGCAGGATTGCTCTAATGCAAATATAGTTCAAAGAGACAGGAAAAAGAGAAAGAGATCTGAATTCTCCTCATAGCATATGTCCTAATGCAATAGCCATGGAAAAGGGAGATTATTTTAAAACAAATAAACAAACAACCTCAACAGTGTAAATGAGGGTGAATATATGTGCTCTGTGTGTTTACTTGGTGAGAGATGCTCTTTTATTTGACTTAAATATATGTATGGCTTAAAGGATTGAAAACAAGCTCATTCTCTGGTTTGGTTTATTTCTCCTTGAACAATCAGAACTTGGGGATTTCTACAACAGAGAGCTGTCTGCATAGTGCATTGCATTGAGTGCACTCTGATGTTGCAGAAGATTATAACCAAAGAGGTGGGAGCAGGGTGCCCCTGTTGTTATTTTAGAGCTTTAGTTGTTATTTTAAAACTTTCTAGATATTTTTATATATTTTATAAACTTCTCTATATGCTTGCTAAGCACTGGTCTCTAGCACATTGGAATTTACCTTGGCAAAACCAGATAACACTGACATATAAATTATTCTTCACAAATAGAAAAAAAAATATTATCTAAATGAATCCCATTGAGAGTTCAGTCCTTGCTACCCAGTCAACCAACACCAACTGATGGGGGCACTGAGTGCCCAGGGCTGTGGTTTGTGGGTGGACTCCTGCCTCGGGCACTGACCATTGCAAAGCGCAAGCATCAGCCAGGGGCTGCATTATGTCTTCAAAACAAGGGCATAACCTTTGTGCCAAATTTTTTTAAAAAATTATTCACAGACCTTCTGCTGGTCCTATCCCAGGAGGGGATTTCACCCAGCATGATTTAAGATGACAGGCAGGTCCTTCAAAGCCTCACAAATGTCACCGGCTTAACTCCTTCCAACTTCCTTCAGCTACAGTTTTTCAGCTTTATTTTAGCTCTGTTGGTTCAGTCTTTGGCTCTATTAGGCAACATACTAATTTACTTTAAAATATTATCACTTAATCATCTGTATTGTACTTTACTTATTTGCCTGTTTTTAAATTACAGCAAGAATGATAATGCAAATTTCTTGGATGTTTTGAAGTCTGTATATGCAAAAATTTTCCTGACTTTACATCCATTAAAATTAAATTTATTAAAAAAGAAATCTTGTAATTACCTATACATTCATTAAATTTCAATGATAAGTAAAAGAAAAAATACATAGTTCATTACAATTCTATTAATTGAAATGTTCCACTTATTAATAAAATTTGACCTGCTTTCTGCTATTTAGAAATGCTTTTTCCTACTCAGCTTTTGAAAGCAGTGCTTTTGCTTCCAGTTCAAAATGTGAGATTCAATTAGGAATACAGGTAAAACAGTATTTTCAGTTCCACAGGTTTCTAGAAGTCTTATGTATCTTGCCAAAATTGGGATGAAGAGAATTATACTTAAATTTTTTATAAAGAGGGGCAAATAAAAAGAAGAAATTAGTCTTATTTTAACTAGCTTTATTCATTTCCAAAGCTAGCTTTATTTATATTGCTTTATAATTTGCTTAGATGCAAATTTAACAATTGCCTACTTCAACTCTCAGTTACACCAAAATAATGATAATGAGGCCTTCTACATTAGTAAGATGTGGCAGAGGATTTGTCAAACACAGGGTCAATGTGCAAGAAGTTTACAATAAACATCCTTTTGAGAATTCTGGTTTTTGCTGCTGCATTCATACGGAATTTTCTATCCCATTTCATTGTTGGATAAGCCCAAATTGAGACAAAAAGGGATAAATGGATGAGATCTGCCCAAACTACAGATTTTAGATGGATGGCTGGCATTCAAATATAGCACTCATTAAAAAATGCTGCCTGTTTGCTCAGTACAAATTAAATACTTAAGTATTACAGCAACCATAGCCAGGGGGCTTTACTGAACTCTCAGAATATAAAAAGATAAAGGTTATCAGAAGATGTCACAAAAAAAAGCTATGACTATGTCTAGATTAAAGGAGAAAGGAGGGAGCTACATTCTTTTTTCTTTTCCACTGCCATTTCTTGAGAAATGCAATGGGACAAGTTATCTAATTATGTATATGCCATACTTCCTGGCCCCATTGGTCAAAAAGCAAAGTCTTTCAGAAATTGCCATCATTTGAATGAGCTAATTCCTCTCATATTTGTCATTAATTCTCTAACAATTCTGCTCTTTTTTCTTTTCTTCCCACCACAGTAAGGGTTTGGTAATAGTCTCGACAAATACACACACTCAAAAAGCTGACACAGGCAGGCAAAAATACAAAGGTGAAAGCAGCACGTTCCTTCTCACCACAAGTGCAGTAAATTATAGCACATTGCAAACATTCTGTGTAAACCACAATAATCTCATGCACTGATTCACACAGGGTAGTGCTGGACCTCAGAAACTTGATTGTGTCCCTCCTTCCTCCAGACTAGTGATATCACCTGAGCAACGAGCCACAGAAACTGCTACAGCTCAACTGACCAACAAACCATCCAGTACCAGTCTGCAAGGGAGTCTGCAATTCAGAGCTCAGTAATTAGTAAATAAACAAATTCCTAACCAAAATACTGTGCCTTGTGCAATAATGACCGATTTATTTTCTACTGCTATAGCATCAGCCAACCTAAGAAGACATACCTAAAACTTAATAAGCTATTAATGAAACAAGAACATGAAGGCTGACACCACCAGCAGTGTTAAATTTCAGTACAAAGTGGAAGGGGATGGGAGGATGCTGGGATTTCAAGATGCCCCACCAGTCTTTTCTTGTGTTAATGGATGGGCTGGAACATGACTCACCCTGATAGGGGCTCTATGGGACAACACCTGGGGAGATGCTGCAAGACACCAGGTGAGAGCCAGGCAGCAAGTGCATGCCATCACACCAATGCCCTTGCTCCTGATGGCACGGAAGGGCATGAACATGACCTTGTCCTCACTTCTGCTCCAGCCTGCAAAGCTGAACTGACATAAAGAGCATGCTACATCCTTATGAGAGCCACAGAGCTCCTGTAAAATCCTTAGACAAAATTTTAGATTAATCAGTCAGGGTTTCTCTAGGGACAGCAGTACAGACTTTCCATTCCCAACACTTTGGTTTATAAAAATGGCCTAGCTTTGAATTTACCTTCTCAGATGGTTGTCAAAAGAGGAACATGAAATAGAATTTAAAAGGGTAGTGACTGAATTTTCTCTGCTGTTCACCAGTATTTATACCACACTATTTCTCTCACTTTCTTTCTACCTATTACATGTCTCTTTTCTGCTGAGCATTTTTTTTCTCTTAATGTTTTTCTTTTTGGGTGATATAACCATTTAAACTACTTCTCATGTAAGTACCCTTTTTCTTTGATAAGCTTGGTTACCTTCTGTGGATATTTCATCTTTTGCAACCTTTTAGAGATGAGATAAATACACTAAGCATGCTATTAAAGGCAAGGACATACCATTTAATATATGAGAATAATAAGTTTTCAATGTTATTCTCTATACTTTTCCTAAATGCCAATTTTTGTTATATGAGCTGTGCTCATTTTGGATACACTTATTGATTTGTTTGAAACCATTCCTAAATATTTCCCTGGAGATAATACATTAATTCTGTCTATTTTAGATGTGATTGAAAAGCTTGAATTCTTCCTTTCCTCTCCAAAAGCTAATATCATGATGGCATAAAATGTAAATTATCTGGCGATGGTCTGTAGGGAATTCTGCCTCTGCCATGATTTCTCCCTTTTTTCCCCCTAAGTTGCAATATTTCTACTTTACCTCCCAATTCTTCTTTGACTTGACCTAATTAATTTGCATTTCCATCCAGTGTTGAAAACCCTTCACCTCCCTGAGGTTTAGGTGTATATATATATATATGTATGTATATATATATTATGTATATATATGTATGTCTATATATATGTGTATATATAGGTGTATGCGTGTGTACATATGCACATCGGAGTGCATTGCATAGCTCTCAAATTCTTGCTATGGTTTCCTACTTCTTCATTGGTTTTAATTTGCCATCATAGCCAAAGTTGCAACCCTGCTTTAATAAAGTCTGTATCAGATGGGTTTCATTTCAGAAGGAAGCAAGAAACAATGTTTTCACCTGAAAATTTCTGAAAGATTCTTGAACACAACAAGTTAGAAGAACATCATTAACTGCCACAAAATCCAAATGAGCTCCACCAACCAGCTCCAGTTTATATTTATGCTTAAGATAATTTTTAATGGCTCTTACTGACTTTTTTTTCTTAGTGTTGACATATGGTCCACTAGTCTGTTATTTCTATGAGCTCTTTACTACCCTGTTTTTTCCCTTTCTAGTACATTCTTGTCCATACTGCTGTATCATTGTCATATATAGTGGCAAATAGTCTATTTTAGTAGTATTTTAGTTACTTGATTCTTAAGTTCTTTAGTGGTTTTGAATTTGTGCAAGTCCCAGTGATGCGCTGCAATTTAATATCCCTTCTTTTTTAGTTCTCTCTGTCCATTCTTCAATTTTATCACCTGAAAAATGTAAACCCAGGATAGATACTTCTTTATCACCCATATCAGAAAAGATACACACTGAAAAATTAAGTTTTGTGAAATGTGTTTATAGCCCTCATCTTTCCTGTCCACTGAAACCTCTGGCCATACCTTAACTGTTCTTCTCTTATTGTATCTAATTACCTGTATAATGATTTGCCTGTTACTCATCTTCTAGTAGCTCAGGGTAGTAAAAGTCCATTCCTAAATGTGATTTCCCATATACCAGCACAATGCTGCTTTACCCTACAGATAGGTCATGATTTAGTGGCAGCTACTTCAGCTCTGTATCTGCCTTGAACAAAAGTTTTCTACAAACTCCACCTGGTAAATCCAGAGGCAAAAAAAAAAAAAAAAAAAGAGCAATCACAAGTCATATTCATTTAAAAGCTTCACAGTAAGTTAGATTGATAAGTAATTTAAGTGCAAGTAATCTCACCACATAAATTTTCTCTAAGTACAGTCAAAATGTTGTAGCATCCATGTCTTGTATTAAAATCTCTGGGGTAACAAAATGGACAAAGGCTTCAGACACACAGACCTTACTATCAATATAATAGAAAAAAACCTCTCTTTTCTCTAAGGAGTTTAATTACAAGCTCTCGAGTAAAAAAGGTTGAATGGGTTTCATCTTAGGCAGAAGTAGGTCATTTGATAAACACTGTCCTTCCAAGTCTATACAGAATATTTGTTTCTGAAAAAAGTCTGTACTTGAGGTTAAGTCTAATATAGATCAGTTTTATTAAGTAAACTGTTCGCTACAGATAGCCCCTTAAGTTGAAGAGTATCCACATATACAAGGAAATGTTTCAAACACCCCATTTGAATTTCAACAACTAGGCTGTAATCCCAGCAAATGCACACAGTAACTGTCAAGTTTTGCAGCTTGCAGACTTATTGAATAAGCAGTTAGAAGCCTGTACAACTGTCTGTGACAAAGTTGATCATCACTAAGAAAATCCATGCACATCTGAGAACATGCTCAATACCATAATCTGTGGTATTTCTTTCCTGTATATTGACAGTGCCTGGATATTGTATGTTCATAAACCATTAAAAAAATACCTTACTAGTGGAATTGTAAAGTTTTGAGACTCATCGGTTTAAAGAGAACAAAAGGGTAATTTAAGCAAGCTGTGGGATCACTTTCAGTGCTTTTGCAGAACAATGGAAACAATTCTCATTGCACCAACACTGCCTGAGTTTTCTAAAGTCAGAGAGGCTTCTAGCAGGTTTAAAATGAGATAGACAAGACAAAAACATCTTTTACACCCTGTAAAGCTCTACTAATTTTGGCAACTGTGTTGACCAGTCAACCTACTCAACAAGGAACATAAGATGCCTGTGATGCTCTGCAATGCATGGGAGGCTGCAGAATCTGGTATGATTCTGCCTCCTGGAGAGTGTGTTTCCTGCCACACTGTCTCATAATCTTTCTCCACATCTACCTCATTTATATGCTCTGCTTATTTTGTTCCTCTTTTACCAGCAAACTCTCAACAGGTGTATCCTGCATAACTGGGGAAGATTGGGACTCAAATAGCTTCCTTCAGACCAAACGCTACAGCTGCTAGTTGCCTCCTTTCAACAGCAAAAAAACTCACAGTTCAGTGTCAGCCATTTTTAATTTATTTTTGTAGTGTAAAATGAAATTTGAATCATTACACCCTCATTCATCCAGCACTGGCACTAGCCTTCTTCCCCCAGAGACCCTTGTCCATGGGAAGCCCTCTCTACCTGCAGTCTGTGTAATCTTCCCAGATCCTGTCTCCTTTCAGTCTAGAGTTGAACAACAGCAATGGTGATCACACCAGAGGATAGAGAATGAAAGTTTCTCTGTAAAAAGATCAGAAAAAGTCCCATCATGCTGTACTGATGCCTAACAGCTTATTTTAGCCCTAAGCTTCCAGCTTATTTCCCACTGATCACATAGCTGTGTAGCCACTGAAACAGCACTCGTGCATCCAAAGAAAATCAGGGCTGGAGCATCTGAGCAGCAGTCCTTGCATCATGACCAAATCCACAGCAGCTTCACAGACAAGAGACTTGGAGAAAGAACGAAGAAACAAGTTCACTATCACCTCATTCTTTGCAGCAAAGGTTTACAGAAACATGAAAATCAAACTGTGAGGTTTTATTTCTGATCACTGGAAAGATTTGGGCTTTTAAGATGCAATTCTGGCCTTTGCCCAGGTGATAGCACTGAATTTTTCATCCTGTCTCTCACTACATGTGTATGTATGGGATGGATACATCAGTGCTAGGTTTTGTTTGCACACTGCTACACCCTATTTCATGTTTATAAAGTCAGGTCAACAT
The DNA here is from genome assembly GCF_050655825.1 of Lonchura striata. Taxonomy (NCBI): domain Eukaryota; kingdom Metazoa; phylum Chordata; class Aves; order Passeriformes; family Estrildidae; genus Lonchura; species Lonchura striata. The sequence continues at coordinate 114,656,358 of NC_140704.1, forward strand.
CTTCTAACCTTAAAACACTTAGTTTATAAAAATATTCTCTCCTTGTATAATTTTTCTTCGAAAATTCCAACTTAGCATTGTTACTGAGAAAACTCAGCTTCTCCTGTCCCTTTGCCTCTCTCACACATGCATGTGGAGATGGCATCTTACATATGGGCACTTTAACATTTTTTAATTCCAGGACAGAGTTATTCTCTTTATTCATGAACACTCCCCTGAATGCCTGCATTAAGAGTTGCCAACTAAACCGGTTTTGTTCCATCTGCTGTGACCATTTTCCAGCACTCCCTCTCTGATTCACCAGCATCCTTCCTCTCCGACTCCATCGGGAGGTCTGCAAACAGCAGGGCAGAGGCTGCGGGTAATGGGAGGAGACAGAGCTCTGCAGACCTGAACAGGGGTTAAGGAAAATGTGGTGGGCAGTTAGAACAGGGAGGATGTGGCAGGGTTTGAATACCACTCCTGAGCCTGGAAGGTGCATTTAATGGGACTGTAAAACTCCCCAACATTGTACCTTGGGATAAATTATAGCTCACCCTCAGCGTCGCCTTTCTGTGGTACTTACTGCCATTATGTGCTGGCAGTTCAGTGGGCTACAGAGCTACCAATATACATTTGACAAACACTTCTACACATTTTTTTTTCTATTGACGAGTACAAAAATGGGGCAAAATGCGAAAAAAAAAAAAAAAAAAAAGATGCCTATTTTCAAATTGCTACAAAATGCCCTAAAATAATGAACAATTTTGAATGTAATATAATTTACAGCAATAAATTTTGACCTATGAGCTATTTATGTTGTGATCTGTTTTTTCTATTGTTCATAAACAAAGTAATTTATCTAAAAAGAAAAGGAACATAAACTGTATCTATCTACTATTATTCATGTCCAACAGAACAAGAGGTGGGTTGGGACATAGCTTGTTCCTTAGAGCTGACTGGTCTATAATTTTAAGCCTTAAATCCTGTAATCAGGTTCAGTAGTACAGCCCTGCACCTGCAGAAAGCCTTGCTGGTCTGGTAGCAGCAACCCATGAGGTACCAGATCCTCCTGGAGAATCTAAAGATTTAAGCTAAAAGAAATTTGGTTTCAGAATGAAAGTTCATTCTCTGCTTATATTTGGAAAATATAAAAGAAAGCACAGGAAAATTAGGTCTGTGATATCATTAAATTCAAATTAGGTCTGTGATATCATTAAATTCAAATGAGTAATTTCAGATTAGTAATGACATAAAAGTAATCTGAAATTGGCCTTTAAGGTTATATTCTAATAGTTTGCTAACACAGTGTAAATTCTATATTTAAAAGCTATCCTGCAGTCAACTTGGCCCTCCTTTTTTAATAGAAAATTCTTCTTAAAGTCTGCTGATACCACTCGGGCCATTATTTTATAACTTCTTTTTAAATCAAGAGTAATTTTTAGAGTCCATATTTGTGTCCACACACAACATCAAGCCAGAGAAAGGAGAGTGATGAGGAGAAATTTGTTTTCAAGTTGCCAATCAATAAACAGCTCCAGCTAAAGAAACTATGCAGAAAATAAATTTTGTTCATTAATAAAAACAATGTATACAGTTAGAAAGGATATCTTATGAGAGATACTAGTTCCATACCTCCTTATGGCTGGTGAGTACCAACAATTAAAAGTCAACAGTGTCAACCATTTGGCGCATTTGTTGGCCTAACCTGTTTCATTTATACACTGTGTCTAGGCTAGACATCATTTCACTGCTTTCACAAAGTGCAGCTTGGGCTTGATGAAAGAAAACCTGGTGACAGAAACAATTTGAAAAGTTGCAGAAGTGAAATACTCACTAGGTTGCATACAGGAATACCTTAAGCATGCAGAAATACCTTATTGTGTGCTGTCCCACTCTGGACCTAAAATGGCTGTTTTGCAGGGAATGTTGTTGCCTGGTGACCAAAAGTGCATCTCCTAGGCCACAGAGGGATGTGAACATTCAGAAATTGATTTGTTCCTGTTGCTCTTGAGGAGACCATACCCGTAAAATAGATTAAGCCAGCACATAATCATCTATGCATTCTCCTTGCTGGCATGCTTAAACTTGATACTGAAGGCAGGCCTGTGATTTTGAGCTACTTATCAACCAGGCAAGGAAAAAACAGAATAATACCTCGTGCACTACTGCCCACAGAATATGAAAGTAGACCAAGCCTGAGCTACTGTGAGACTGCAAGACACCCTGCTTCAATTAAGTCTGTGTTGTACATCTAGCCTGTTCCGGTGCAACCTCCCAGTTGCTATCAGGCTCTCTTTCTTTCATTAGAATCAAGTAGTTAATTAGCCCCAGCCTGTCCTCTCTCCTTCTCTCTTTCCCTTTAACGCAGCAGTAATGATGTCTAATTACCAGCAGCAGTGGATTACAGCACCATCAGGAGCAAATCTCTCTGGCTGACAGCAAAGCTGAGCAGCAAATCTTAAAGCTTCAAGGAGAGAGTAATTCCTAACAAAGTATTTGAATATTTGCTTATTTTTGACCAGCTTGTATCTGTAGAGTCCAACTTGTAAATTCATCCGTCCAGTTACTGAACGAGGAGTGCTCATGTAATGATTAATTTTAAATTGAAATTAATTTTACCTATGGTGCGATCAAGTGATGGACAAAAAGAGGGAGAGGATGAAGGAGAGATTCACAGTTTGGGGCTCTGCTACCTTTTGGGGCTGTCTCTGAGGACTGGACAGGCCCAAATGTATGGGATAACCATGAGAGAGGGGAGGAAAAACCAAAAATCATCACAAATTTAAAAACTCTTAAATAATAATTAAGAGTTAAAGAAATGAGAGAATGGGCTTTTAAGGTTTACCAACAATTACTGTCTGATGAAAATCCAATTTTTTCCCCCCTGTAACTTATCATTCCCATCTGGCTGAAATTCTAGACCTCTTGAAGTCAATAGGAGCTTTGCCACTGACTTTCTCTGCACCAGGAGCTGCATCCCTGTTCTGTCAAACATGTTCTATCTGAGCCTTCAGTGCCTGGCAGGCACTGCCCTGGCTTTGGCAGTAGCTCATACAAACCACTGCCACCCTGTGGGTCTGTTTAAATACTCCTCTGCCTTTTGTGGTGGGATAGTGACACCAGATTCATGGATTTAGGAGGGGCTGGCATTTGTTTTTCAGAACTGAATGTTGCCGAGCATCCGCTTTGCCCATTTATGCTGGACAACAAATTTCTGGTGGCCAGCAAGAGGAAATTGGACGTACATAAAGGACCTCTTCTGAAAAGGTTTATATGTCAGGTTATATACATATATTCAGGGATTGCTTACAGATAGGTCATGCTAACTTCTCCTTTCTTTATTTCATTAGTAGTCCTAATTTTATTAGAACTCCTGCTTGGTTGCTAAACTATATGAAGAGATTTACTCCAATATAAATATAAATACGTATATAGGGACATACTGAGACATTCACAGCTAAGGCTGTGATTCTTACAAATGTACATAAGGTAAGACCTGCAAGATGCTTGACCTCTCACTGAAATCCCTTGCGGGGAAAAAAATAAAAATAAAAATTGATTCTGTGTTCTCAAAATAGAAAACAGGATGGAAGGTGGGACTTCAGGCTTTCATGGCCTAGCAAAGGTGAGAGAAAATAAACAAGCTTACCATCACTGAGTTTTGTGTTTCAGAGGACCAGAAAAGCACTTAATTTTTAAATTCCATTGTGTAAAATTAAGGTTATCCTCTTTATTTAGTAGGGTAGTCAATGTCATTTTTAAAAATATTGAATTTACATACAGTTTTGAACTCATAGTGAAAATAACAGTCTTGGGAATAAACAATCTTGCCCACTGGCCCTTCAATATAATTATTTCAGTGAGCAGAAGAGATATTTAAAAATACTAAGATAATTGGAGGCTTCTGCTCTAGGCAACCTTTTTGCTATAAATTGTATCTATGGTACTGTCTGGGCTCGGAGATGAGCAATCAATCTTGTAACACTAAAACAGAGATCTGCCAAATCATCTGAATCTATAGACAGACCTGAAACCCTTCAGTAAATAAAAACCATAGAGAAAGAAAAAACTGTCCAGAGCTTCTCTTTTACTTTAAATCTTCATATTGAAGATCTCCTTTAAATTGATTTCCCACTTCTGCCTCCTCACAGCCATGACGGCGCTGATGACAAGGGGGCAAATACAAGCCAGCCCCTGGGAATGCCCAGGTTTATGACTTCAGCAAGGCAAAGAGAGGCAGATTTCCCCAGCAGCCTACGTCACAACCCAACCCAGAATACTTTCCAAGAAGCCCCCTTTGCTGCGCCACCCAGAACCTTCCCGTTAGGTCCGGATAAGCTGCCCAGGAAAAAAAAGGGAAAAAAAGAGAATATTGCTCATCCAAGCCAAATGCCCAGGCAGGAATATTTTTAATTGCCGGGTTTCCTTTCTCGGCTCCCCCTCCACACCCGCCCCACGCACAGACAAAAGAAGCTTAGCTTGCGTGACCCAGCACATAAGAAGTAAGAATAATGATACATTAAGAGAGTTCAACAGGCAAAACCTACTTGCAACCAACAGTCCCCATCTTCTTAAATAGGAAAATCTGTCGCTCCTGCCACCACCAAGCATAATAGCTCTCCCGCTGTCAGACCTGAGCCGAGCCCGTAATGCCAGCGCCTGCCGGGGATTCCACGCTACCCTACTGCATCGAACGGAGTGCTGAGGGGCTTCTGCGACCCCAGAAAGTGTGACAAAATACACCCTTCCCTCGGTCATGCGGAACCCCGTCCTCCCTTTGTTGAGCATCCTCTCTCTCCCGCCGCCCCTTACTAGCGCAGCCGGCGCTTCACAGCCAAGCCGGGCACATTCGTGGCCGCTCGGCGGCGGCGCTAGGGCTGCGGGACAACAATAAAGAAAAAAGGATAAAAATAATACTAATAAAAATAAATAAATAAATAAATGAACCCCAGCAGAGATCCCGGGGAACCACCGCCCGGCGCCGCGCCTGGCTTTGTGCCAGGCAGGGTACCCCCGTGCGCCATCCATCAGCCCCGCCGGCGGCGGGGGCCGCTGCCCGGGGCGGCGGGGCCCGGCACAATGGCCGGAGCGGCGGGACAATAGCACACCCCGAGCCCGCCGCAGCGGCCCGGTGGGGACGGGGGAAACGAGGAGGACGAGGAGGACGAGGAGGAGAACGACACCGACCCGGCGGGGTGCGTTGTGCGCACGATCGCTTTAAATAAAAGGACCCACAAAGACCTCGGCGGTGTATAATGTGACAGGCAAACGCAACATGGTGATGATGACTTGGGGGAAGAGGGAGGAAGGAGCCAACTGTGGCTGCGGCTCCCCCTGCGCCTCTCGCTCCCGGAGCGGGCTGCAGCGGCCGACATAGAACAAGGAAGACAATTCTCTACTAACCGTGGTTTTGACTGGCACGTACAGCACTTGCTTCCCTCCTCCAGCACCACCACTGACCTCGTCCGAGTTGCCGAGCTGGAAGCCTTTAGATTTGACCCAGAATTTGAATTTGGCATTATCCGTAGAGCTCGACTCGGAGCCGTTCAGGAGCTGGACGATCCGGTCGTATTTTTTACGGGTCACCGTCTTGGTTTTTCCTGAGTCCCCGTAAGTCCTGAGACACCAGTCCTGAAACTGGCGGTACATGTCCCGGTCGCTGCTCTCCATAATCTCCTAATACACACACGCACACATGCACACGCCGGGGCGCACACACACACACACGGACACGCACACAGACACGGGCAGACACACGGACACGCACACGCCGCCCCGAAGCGGGCCGGGGTACGGGGCCGGGCCGCCCCGCCGCACTTTGCACCTGTTCACCCAGCGCTCATGAAAAATGCATCCACCTCCGAGCCGGAGCGAAGGAGGTCCCGGTGCAGGCAGATCCCAGCGGATTTTTTTTTTCTTTTTCTTTTTTTTTTTTTTTTTTTTTTTTTGTAGTGGTGGTGGCTCGGGGGGGTGGGGGGTCGGGAGGGGGATGGGTGGGGGGGGCAGCAATCAATTCAATAGTGTGGCAATGTTGTCCTTCATTTTTTTTTTTCACAGGAGGCAAAACGGATCCGATGGAGGTTCCTCTTATCCTTCCACTGTACGTGATCAGTCTCTTTAATAATTGTGCAAGGCAGGACTATCCCACTGGCTCCAGCAGCGTCTTACCCGGAGAGGGTTCGGATGGATAAATAATTAAAATCCTATCCCTCGGCTTAGCGAAGAGAAAATATTGACCCGGATCCTTCTTCTTTTCCATACATCAACTGCACCCGGATTCACCCTGGATAGGGCAGGTGAAGAAGAGGGAGGAAAAAAAAAAAAAAAAAAAAAAGAACGGAAAGAAGAGAAAAAGCCCACCCTAGTCCGCCCCGGCAGCCCTCGGCTGTTTTCTCTGAAGGCTTTCTGAGCTTTCTGTCTCTGTCCTGGCGGGCTGTGTCTCTCCCCAAAGCCGCCGCGCCGCGCAGGATGGAAGAAGCACTGAAGGGCACACCGGTCTCTTTGCTCCCCCTTTATTCCAAGGCTGGGCGGCTTTGCTTCAGATATCCCCGCTCCGGGCATGAAGGTACTGGAAAGAAAGAAAGTTCTTACCTGCTATTTTCTAAGCCTAACGCATCCAATCCGCGTTTTAAGTATATAATTTTTAATTTTTAAAAAATGGTCTGTGAGAATTTCACTTCCTCATATTGAGTCCCATTGAATTTTCATATGCCCTTTCAGGAATTTTCCTCTCTTTATTTATATAGCGATCCCAGTCGATGGAAGGAAAAAAAAAAAAAAAAAAAAGAAAGAAAGAAAGAAAACCCATATATAAGAGATAGGCTTGGATATTGGACCAGAGGAGAGATCAGTCCCAGGAGGATGTTGGTACAGGAAAGGAGGCGGCTCTCGTTGCTCTGCCAGTGTAATGATGGTGCTCACACATGTAGGACTCCTCGGGTGCGGGGTATCCTTTGGTCTCTGAGCTAAACTGGCTACAAGGCATTCAAGTAAGTTTGCGTGCGGATGCTAAGCATAAACCCCCGTTTTTTAAAGGGGGGAGAAGAAGAAAAAAAAAATCTTGATTTTTTTTTTTTTTTCCCCCTCCCTTTGCCACAGCTTCAGTTCACGCCGGAGATCTCCACGCTCCCCCCGGTCTCCCCCGCCGTGTCAAGCAGGACACCCCCTCCGCGGGGGGGGAAGGCTCCGCTGCGGCGCTTCCTCTCGTCGCCTCTCCGCGGCCGCGCCCGCCCGCGCCATCCAGCGCCCGGCTCCGCGCCCCCGCTCCGCAGCCGTGCGGCACCTCCGCTGCTGGGGCGCGACTGCGGCCCGCGCCCGGCCGCGGGATGCGCGCCGGGGCCGCCGCTGCGCTCCGCTCCGCTCGGCCGCGCCGCTCCGCGCTGCGCTCCGCGCCGGGCTGGCGGCGGCGGCGGCGCACCGGGCCGGGCCCAGCGCCGCTCCGCGCCCCCCCCGCGCCCTGATTGGCCGCCGGGACAAAAGTTTCTGTGGCGACGGCGGCGCGGCGCGGTGACGGGCAGCGCTGTCCCATGTCGGGATGCTCCCGCCTCCGCGGGCGCGGCGGGGCGCGGGGGACAGCGCGCACCCGGCCCGGGCCGACGGGGGGTGAGGGGGATGCGGCGGGGGAAAGAGAGGCGAGGGCAGCGTTTCCATGGCGATGTCTCCGGGCGCAGCCCCCCCGCCTCCCCGCGCGCAGACGGAGCGAGGGGATCAGCTGACACTTCATTAGCTGAGGACCTAATTATTGCTTATTGGAGCAAGAAACGCGCGCAGGGCCGCGGCGGAGGGCCGTCGGCCTCCGCGCCCCCGGCGGATATCCCCTCCGCCGCCTCGCCCGCGCTGCCGGCGGAGCGAAGGAAGAGCCGGCGGTACCGCGCACTTTGCGCCGCACCGGCCGGCGGGGCCGCGGCGGGATCCCTGCGGGACACGTGGCCGCCGCTGGGCTGGGCTTTCGCTGGGAAGCGGAGAGCGAAGCCCCTCCGCCGCCACCCCGCGGCCCGGCCCCCGCCCGGCGGAGCGGAGGGACCGCGCTCCCCCCGGCCGCCCCGCTCCAGCGCTCCCCGCAGCTCCCGTCGCCGCCGGGACCGTCCGCGCAAGCGGCTCGGGTTGCGCAGCCGCGCGTTCGGCCCCGCGGCGGGCGGGTCCCGGCCGGCCGTGCCCGCGGCATCGCACCCCGCGCTGCGGCGGGCAGCGAGCTGCGGCCGCCCCGGCTTCGGCGCTCCTTGGGCGGGAGGGGAGCCCAAAATCCACCGCAAACCCAAACATGTGCCATTTTCGGCTCAGGTCGCTGAAATGAAGAGGGCTACGGGGCTCCTGCGCTGTGCCTCGGGTTTCTTCTGCAGAAATTCCTCCTGTGTCTGGGTATCCAGTCGCTCGGGGCCTGGAAGGGCCCAGTGGAAAGGCAGCTGTGTGTTTTTGCTGCCCAGATCTGGGCAGTAGCAGACACCTTAGTCCACTCTCTTGTGTCCTGCAGAAAAAGGCTTCCATGGCTGTCGTGCTGTTTACACTCACACCGAGCCTGGATTTCTAGTGCAAAAGCCAAAAGTGTTAAGAGAACCAGGAGAAGCCCTTCCTCATGCACCCTGCCAGGACATGCTGGTCCATTGGGCTGACCCTGTGCATTGGCACCTTAACCTGGCCTCCATCTCCCCGGCTAACCCAGCTCACATATAGCTGTCCTCTCCTCTCTCGCCTTCTTCCCCTCTTCCCCCAGTCCTATGTTTGTTTTTCTGCTTTCTGTCTGGAAACACCACCTCAGACACAGGCAAACCTGGGACAAGGCTGTTGTTTAAAAGCAGCGCTCCAAAGGATGTTTGTGTTGCCAAAACCTTTCCTGCCATCTGTAAAATCTGAGAGAACAAGCTGGCACAATGGGCAGGACTGAGAGATAACCCAAGGAGGCTTGAGACTTTTTTTTGGCCACAGGGTCTGTAAATTATCTTGGCAGCCCCATTTCAGTGTTAGAGGAGCAAGGGACTCCCGTCCATCACAGGATCTAGAGGCGAGGCAATAACAAAGGAACTGCTGTGCAGAAGGGGAGCAAGGGGAACCTCGCTGAACTCTTACCCAGCAGGCTTTATGAGATGTAATATTGCTTTAATGTGCCATTAGATCTACATTTAGAAAAAGGGTCATAACATGGATTGGGCTGCACTGCTAAACAATTCTGTCAGATAATTGTTCTCAACCCAGCCTCCTGCTGAGGGTCTCAGTAACTTCCGTATCACACTGATACTGTGCTATGACTGAATCCAAAGTACACACACAAAGCAAAGGGGATAAAGGAAGATGTGACAGAGCCAGGAGTGACAATCCAGACAGTTATAGCATAGATGAGTAAAATGCTTGAAATAAGCAGGCATGATTTGGTAGATAAAAAAATAATTCCATATCCAGGAGTATCACTTTGAATCCTGTAAGGAGCCCTGTGCCTTCTCAGCAGAGACACATTCCTAAATTCAGTCAACTTTGGACCATGACTTAAAAACACCGGAAATATTATTTATTTTTTCAAACTGTTTTGAGGCAGGAGAATCATATACTTTCAGAATGGTTTGGAAGGAATCTTACGATCTTTACTAGATGATCTTAATGGTCATCTTCCATGACAGGGACACCTTCCACTAGACCAAGTTACTCAAAATTTCAACCAACCTGGCCTTGAACACCTCCAGATAACACTCTGGGAAATCTTCTCAAGTGCATCACCACCTTTACAGTACAGAATTTCCTTCTAATATCTAGTCTAAATATTCAGCTTAAGGCCGTTCTCCCTTGTCCTACCACTACAGGTCCTCGTGAAATAAACATGGGTGAAACCCACCTGAGGTGTGAAGTGGGGATGGAAAGTAGAAACTAGAGTAATATTAAATGCAGATGGATTTCTTTCTCTGTTTTACAGTTACGATTTTTGATTTGTGTTCATGGAAGATATGGATGTTTCATGACTGCCTCCAGTCATGAAACTTGGCCAGAAGTCCTAGGAGCATCCTGGAACCCCACCCACCCTGCCAGACAATGGATGAGCACACAGGACACAAACATTATGCTTATCATAAAGAATTGGTGATCTAAAGAAGGTCAATTACATGGTACATGGCTTCACTTTCATATAAATATACATTGTAGAGTGTATTTACATAACCTATACTCATTACATATATATAATGTGTGTGTGTATAGTAACTTCAGCATAATTTATATCATGAATTTAGAATGCAGATTTTTAATCTCCCATTTTGAGATCATCTGATACTCTGAAAGTAGTACTATGACATTATATTTAAATAAGAAAAACTACATGAGGTTAAGTTCACTGTCTGGTTTGTGGTGGGTTTTTGTTTCAGAATTACCAGAGTTTATTAACACAGTCTGGAATCTCCTTGCAATAAAAAGGGCTTGCACAGACCCTCCTCCTGTCAAGAGTTCCAATGACAACCTGTTACTCAGCTGAAATTGAAACTCTTGTAGTATCCTTGACTAGAGGGACTGTGTTGGTCCTTCAATGCAATGGACTGAGGCTGTTCTGTGCTCTGCATTTGCAGAACTCACTTGCCTCTGCCAGAAAATGAAAGTTTCTCTCCTCTGGTGTGGAGACACCACGTCCGTGCCTTGCTGGCTTGATTGCTCTGCAGCCAGCCTGAAACAATACACCACCAACAGATGTGTGAACGTTTCCATTCAGTGGAATGAACTGTTAGTTGCGAAACAGAGTTTTGGCTATTTGAACTGCCTCATGTGCATCAAGCTGTGAAAGAGGTTTAAAGTAAATAATGAATATCATAAATACTGTATTTTTTTGAATTATCAGCTCTAACAAGTCCACTGGCAATAGAAAGTGAAGACAGGCAGAATGGGGCCTGATGTCATTGGAGTTACCAGGGCTTCTCGATGAAATTACAATCTTGCAGTGACATGGAACTGAGTCCATGGAAAAAGCTGAAATACATTTTCAAGTTTTTTAAACTTGCTGAAAAATAGAGAGTAGGTTTTTGGCTTAAATCTGTCTCTGACTTCTGCCAAAGAGGAGTGTTTGGAAAACATGCACCATATTTCAGCACAGTTCTTGATATGGCATTACTGGATGGCTAAGGGTAGCCTTTGAGGATGTGAATTTCCTGTCTCTTGGGTTTTTATTCATTGACATAGTGAGAAAAAATTATTTTGACACTTCTGACTTGCTATGTCCATGAGTTACAATGGAAAGCCCGTTTCTGTGCAGACTGAAAATCATCCATGCTGAACTGACAGAAGATGTGCTGAGGAAAAACAAAACTGCAGCTCCAAATGGTTTGCTTTAAACTACATATCTGGTAGCGCTTTTCCTCTCTTCTGGAGATAATTTCAGTGGAAGTGTCCTGTTGCGTCCTTTACAGCCCAGTGGTGGCAGCAACAATGAGCACTGCAAGCCCTAATGCTTGTGGAGGTAGAAGTCAGTGTTCACACACTGCATGGGCTTGACTGTGGTCTCGTCCTTTGGTCTCACAACATGACAGAATCTCCTGAGTGGTTCGATAATCAGTTTATCCCAAATTTTCAAAGTTGCATTTGGGGAGATAGGACTCTGCTGTGGCACAGTTTCCCTGAAGAGAAAATAGTCACCATTTCACCTACTGATATTACTGGCAAAGGACCACTCTAGAAAGGTATCCTTGATGGTAATTCCAAGGTATTTTCTGCTTAGGAGGTCAGCAACTAAAGGTAATGAATTGGTAGTACTAATGTATGAAAACTTCAAATGGATTAAGGTTGTTTAGGATTTGATTTGTCTACTGAATGAGCTATCATGGAGCAAAGCCTAAACTATTAATTACTGGTCAATATAATTTTTTCTACAAATTGTTTCCAGTTCCAGTATTCTTCTTTATTTTTCTTAAGTTACTGCTGATTTTGGAAAATTAAGATGAGGTAGACCAAAGCAATGACTCAGAGATGGCTTATAAGAACCTACTTGCTAAATATTTGGGGGAAAGAGGCTGTATGTTTCTAGGTTTATAATGAAATGTGAGAATGAATTCATGAAATGTGGGAATAGTGTCAACCAGTGTTCTGGTTAGGATCTTTTCACACAGAGTGATGTTGACGATGCCAATGAGAATTATACTGGGATATATTCTGTCTTTATTTTTTTAACAATCTTCTTTGGCGACATTTTGAATCCCTTGAGAAAATGCTCAAACTCACTTCCCCTTCATGCAGTTAGAAAACTCCAGACTTGGCTTCGTTCTACAAAGCTGCTTTGCTTTAAGTAGCAGTTCTGCAAAACATAACTTCACATATTTCTTTTACTCTATGCTTTATTACTGAGAATATTTGCATGAAAACAGGGTCTTTGTTTAAAAGTTCCTGCTTCTTATTCATCACAGCTCGTTGAGTTGGAAGCAATTACGGTACCCTGTACAGAAGGCTCCAATCCCTTCAGAACAGAAAAATATAAGCAGGAATTGACAAACTTGTAAGAATATAAGCTCTTGTTTTCATGAAAATTTCCTCATTTCCTTAGTAATAAAAAAGGAAAAGGGAGTAAATATGTGGCACACAATGAAAAAAAAGAAGAGAATGTTGCAAATGTCTTAAGGTTTGTATATGGGCACTGACATTTTTTTATTGTTAAAGTGACACATTCAACCTTGCTTGTTTTCATCCTAAAGAAGGTGTTCACAAAGGATTTTGTGTGTGTGTGTGTGTGTGTGTGTGTGTGTGTGTGTGTGTGTGTGTGTGTGTGTAATATTTTTTATTCTTTCTACAGGTAATGTATCCTTCTCAGCTAAGGCAACACTAATATAAACCAACTACTAGAATACCACCCAGAGTGTTGTCTAAACCAAGCCAGGACTAATAAATCAGTGCTGTAAATTGTAGCAGTCTATCTCTGTTAGTGTTCTTGACTTCATTGCCATGGAAGGAGATGTGATAATTGGAAAATGTTCCAGAAAGTTTCAGGTATGGCTCTACAGCCATTGTGTCAAGCACTACCAGATAAAGTCAGCAGTTGGAACAGTGTGGTTAACCAGCTGCCATAGTCCCGCTTACAACAGGATGGAAACTAGGGAGGAAGCAAAATGAAGAAGATAATTTCTCAATCTGAAATATTTGGCAAAATATAACATTAATCTCTCACTGGTATAAAATACCATCCTAATTTTACTTTTGCATTTGATCCATATATTTGCATCAGCAGCATGGGGTCCTCCTGACTTCACATTATAGACAATGATAACTAAAGACTAAAACAAAAGAAATTACTGTTGCATCTCATTGTAGATATTACTTCCTTTACTGTTTTCACAGAATCACAGAACCATACAATGAGCTGAGTTAAAAGGGACCCACAAGGGTAATTGAGTCCAACTCCCTGCACAGCACCATATCCACGAGTCATACCATGTGCCTGAGAGCATTGTCCAAACACTTTTTGAACTCAGCCAGCCTTGCTGCTTTGACAACTTCCCTGGGGAGCCTGTTCCCGTGCCCAACCACCCTCTGGGTGAAGAACCTTTTTCTAATATCCAATCAAAACTTTCTCTGACACAACTTCAGGTCATTCCCTTGATTCCTGTCATCAGTCACTACAGAGAAGAGATCAGTGTCTACCCCTCATTTTCCTCTCACAAGGAAGTTGTAGACTGTGATGAGGTCTTCCCTCAGTCTTCTCCAGGCTGAACAGACCAAGTGACCTCAGCCACTCCTCATACAGCTTGACCTCTAGGTCCTTCATCATCTTTGTTGCCTCCTTTGGATTCTGTCTAATAATTTAATATCTTCCTTATATTGCAGTGACCAAAACTACACCCACTACTCAAGATGAGGCTGCTCCTAAGCAGAGCAGAGTGGGACAATCCCCTCCCTAGCCTGGCTGGTAATGCTGTGCCTGATGCCCCCCAGGACACAGTTGTCCCTCCTGGCTGCCAGGACACTTATAACTCATGTTCAGGACCCCAGGACCCCCAGTCCATGGCACTGATTTCCAGCTTCTCATGTTCATATCTCCAGAGTTGTCCCCTCCCAGGTGCCAAAAACAGCACTCACCCTTTTTGAACTTCATATGTTTGGTGATTGCCCATTCCTCTGATTTGTTGAGGTCTCTCTGCAGGGCCTCCCTCCTTTGAGGCAGCAGCTCCTCCCAGTCTTGTATCATCTGTGGAGCTGTTCAGTGTCCCTTCCAGTCCTGTGTCCAAGTCATTGATGAACGTGTTGAAGAGCACAGGGCTGAGATTGGAGCCTTGTGGAACCTCACTAGGGACAGGCCACCAGTCTGATGTCACCTCTCACTATAACCCTTTGTGCCTGGCCTGTGAGCTAATTGCTCACCCATCACGTGGTGTGCTTATCCAGCTTTGTGCTGGATGTTTTGTCCAGAAGGATACAGTGAGAGACAGTAGGGAAAGCTCTACTAAATAAAAAAATATTCTATCAACTGGCTTCCCTTGATCAACCATGTGGGTTACCTTGAGGAAAAAGGGAAATCAAGTTTAATAAGCTGGACTTTCTCATGACTGTGACCAATGACTGTGTTGCCTTTCAGGTGTTTTTCAATACCTCCCAGAATAATCTTCTCCATAGCTTTGCCAGATACTGAAGTGAGACTGACAGGCTTGTAGTTTCTGGGGTCCTCCTTCTTGCCCTTCTTGAAAACTGGGACATTTTCCATCTTCCAGTCAGCTGGGGACCTTTCCAGATTTCTGAGACTGCTTAGAATTCATTGAGAGAGGTTTTGAGATAGCAGTTATCCAGCTCTTTGAGAATTCTTGGATGAGCCCCATTAAGCCCCATAGATTTGTAGGGATCCAGCTGGAGAAGCATATCCCACACAATTGCAGGGTCAGCTGGGAGTTGATCATTCACACAGTCATGGTCCTCCAGCTCAGGGCACTGAGACCCCTTGGTCTCTCATCTGTGTTGAAGACAGAGGCAAAGAATTTGTTAAACACCTCTGCCTTGTGTATGTCCCTGTTTGTGAGGTGACCATTCTCATCCTCTAATGGGACAATGTTATTTCTACTGCCTCCTGCCATTTATATATTTGAAAAAACTCTTTTTATTTTTTCCCACATTTCTGGAAGCTTCAATGCAAGTAGAACGTTGACCACACAAATTTTCTCCCTACAGGGGCAAACAGAATCTCTGTATTCTTTCCATGTCAATTAACCTTTTTTCCACTTGGCATACACCTTTCTTTCCTTTCTTTTTAACTTATTTCCAAGAGAAGAATCCAGTTCAGCCAAGCTGGCCTTTTGCCTCACCTGCTTGACTTCTGACATTTGGGAATTGCCTTCTCCTGTGCCCTAAGGAGGTGATGTTTAAAAAGTGACCAGCACTGATGGACGCCAGCGCCTGCAAAAATGTTTTCCCAGGGAACTACACTTGCTGATACCCTGGCCAGGCTGAAGTGTTCTCTGCTCATGTCGAGAGCTGAGGTTTTGCTGGCACTCTTCCTCCTGTCAACAGAAATTTTAAACTTGATCCCTTTGTGGTTGCTATGGCCAAGACAGCCACCAATCTCCTCTTCACTCATGAGATCCACGCTGTTGACAAGCAGCAGATCAAGGAGGGCATCTTTCTGAGTTGGCTCCCTCAGGATCTGTTTCACAAAGTTGTCATCCATGTTATTTAGGAATCTTCTGGCCTGTGTTGTACCTGCTCTATGATGCTTCCACTTGATTTCTGCCAAGTTGATGTCCCTCATAAGGACAAGGGCAGTTTACTTGGAAGTGTCCCTTAGTTCCTCATAGAATAATTTGTTGGCATCATTGTCCTGGCTAGGAAATCTATAGTAGGCTCCCACAATGACATCCACATTACATTTTGTCCCTTGATCCTTATCCAGAGGCTCTCAACCGCAGCATTGCCAACTGCAAGATCCACACATTCTAACCCTTCTATTACATACAGTGCCACCAGGTCCTTAACCCAATTGATCTTGTTTTGCTCAAAGCACCTATCATTTTATTGACACTATAGTTTTACTATAAGGTAGCCATGCTCTTTAAGTGAGAAAACTGTGCACCTTTGGAGGTTATTTGGTAGGGTGCCAGAATGGTCATTATAAAAGTGTCCTTTCATTAATGGTGTTAGCTTTTGACTTGGTAACATTTAGGCACTGATTCAATGTCCTCCATAAACTTATCCTCAAAACACCAAATTAGTGTTGTTAGTATCAACTTTAAGCAGAAAAACAGTATAAATTGTATCTGCCCTCACATGACTATTCCCGGCTACCCAAATGCAGCTTATTACTGGAGCACACACTCCTTACTCTAGTCTCTCTGTTCCTGCTAAACTGCTGAATATTTTTTTCTCAGTATAACCCCATCATAATAATAAAAAGAAAAGAAAGATCATTAATGTTAAAAAGTGAACACAAACAACCAAATTGTTTACATAATTCCCATGACAACTAGGAACTTATAAATAGAAGTAGACTGCAGATGTCCATGACCTTAAAGTACACCTAGTTCCAACCCCTCTGCCATGGTCAATGACATCTTCCACTAGACCAGGTTGCTCAAAGCCCCATGCAACCTGGCCTTGAACATTTCCATGGATGGGATAACCACAAGTTCTCAAATATTATCCAGAGAAAAGGTTTCACCACCCGTACACTGAAGAATTTCTTCCTAAAATCTGATCTAAACTTGCCCTCTTTCAGTTTAATGCCATTCCCATTTGTCTGTTGCTACATGCCCTGGTAGAAGGTCCCTCTCCTGTGCTATTGTACTTTAGGTACTGAAAGGTTGCTCTAAGGTCACCCCAGAGGCTTCCTCTCTCCAGGCTGAGCAACCGTAAATGTCTCAGACTGTCCTCGTAGGAGAGCTGCTCAGCCCTCTGATCATCTTTGTGTGGGACAGATGCTTTGCACAAGTCCAGGTAGATGACATCAATAATTTACATGAAGTAAAATTGGTTCAGACCTAAGAAGAACTTTGGCTTG
The DNA here is from genome assembly GCF_050655825.1 of Lonchura striata. Taxonomy (NCBI): domain Eukaryota; kingdom Metazoa; phylum Chordata; class Aves; order Passeriformes; family Estrildidae; genus Lonchura; species Lonchura striata. Next base: position 114,673,267 of record NC_140704.1, read on the forward strand.
TAGGGTTTTTCTGGATGGTTGGGTTGGTTTGTTTATAGGTCTCCTACTCTCCATGTGCTCTGCTTGGCTGGGTTATTCCCCAGGAGTGAGGAGAGGATCCCTGAACAAGGATGGTCCCTGCCAAATGTAGAGCAGTGGGACACTGCCACAAGTTAGGTAGAGAATTTTGGGGCATTATATGTAGAAATGCCCAGCACAGAGAACCAGAGATAGTCATCACTGTGTCCTGCAAAACTCCCAGCTTGGGAGTGCAGGTCTGGAGAGGACCTCCTCACAGGTCCCACCTCCTGTAAGTACTTTGTACATTTTAGTAAAGGATGGTCTACAGCTGTTCCATATTTCCCACCCACTCTAGGGCTCTCCCAACATTTGTCAATGTGGAAGCATGCAGAAAGAAATAAAAGTCTGCAATAGTTTTAAACAACAGGGATTTAGCTGTAGTTCTGATTTCTAACTGGCTGTGCCCTTCCACAAGCAGTGCAACAAGGAGACATGAAGATGAAAGCATTCAGGAATGATACAAAGTATGACCAAGCATTGCCCCTCCGTGTCCCTCTGGAGATTTGCTGGAATCCCGGCATTTATCAATACCCGGACCTTGTGAGTCATTTGCTGTTAGAAGCAGGTTTAGTTAGAGCTCAGAGTGCCAGTGAGTTTCCTTAATTCCAGAACAAAAGTCACAATCAGTCTTAGGACAGTGAGGTTTTAGGTGCAGCCAGGTATCACCACTACCATTCTGCTCCGGCACCCCTCTGATACAGCCCCTCACTCTGAGCTGGGATATGGAAAGAAAGGTAGAGATGGAGCACAAGTCAGTGCAAATGCTTATTTTATTTCACTCCTTTTAAGTAGTGGTATTTCTTCACCTGTTGTCCCCAGCCATCTAATGACCACTCTCTAGTATATAAAGCAATGTAGACATGGTTTTAACAATATTATCCTCATGCTTTATCTTTTGCATGCTTAAAACTCTCCAAGGTACTTCTGAGGCTCATCCACTGCTTCCAAAACCTGAGGGATTCACCTGAACCAGCATGTTGTCTTGTGTAAGTATGATTTCTCTCTTTCCAAGAGGGAAAGACCATTAAAAAAATAAAAAAAAGGGAAAAAAAAAAAAAAAGCCAACCAGGCCATTGTAAAAAGCTTCAAGGCTCTGGAACAGAAAAAATGCTTAATGTGAAGGCTGGCATGAATATTTCTATTTATGACCACTAGCCCATAGAGAACAATGCTGCCTTAGCAAAGTCCTCACTCTGTTTAGCATATACCGAACTTTGCAGTGTTAAGCTATATATATTTTCAGACATTTCTGATTGAACTTTGGATAATGGTTCTTATAAAAGAAGGGGGGAGGGGAGGGGAGGGGAGGGGAGGGGAGGGGAGGGGAGGGGAGGGGAGGGGAGGGGAGGGGAGGGGAGGGGAGGGGAGGGGAGGGGAGGGGAGGGAGGAAGGAAGGGAGGAAGGAAGAAAGAAAAAGAAAGAAAGAAAAAGAAAGAAAGAAAGAAAGAAAGAAAGAAAGAAAGAAAGAAAGAAAGAAAGAAAGAAAGAAAGAAAGAAAGAAAGAAAGAAAGAAAGAAAGAAAGAAAGAAAGAAAGAAAGAAAGAAAGAAAGAAAGAAAGAAAGAAAGAAAGAAAGAAAGAAAGAAAGAAAGAAAGAAAGAAAGAAAGAAAGAAAAAAAAAGAAAGGAAAAGTAGTGGTAAATAGTTTGGCAAGTGTAAATTTTCAGTCCAAGGTTGTAAGTCAAAGGGTCAGTTCTCTGTGGAGCTGTGTTGTCTCTGTATGGGCAGAGGTGCAGTAGTCACTGAAGTAGTGTTCACCTCTGCAGTCAAGGGACAGGTGGCCAACAGAGAGCGATTCAGAGAAGGGTGACAAGAGGGGAAGCTTTGTCTTTGAATGAGATGCTTAAGTACATCAATCTATTAGCTTAACAGAGACAAGGTTAAGGAGAGGGTTGAATATAATTTATAAATTTCCTGTCTTCCTGTAGAAATAGAATAGAAGAGTAGAAATTTGATAATACATGACATTTTGGTCAAGTGAAAAAATGTCTGACAGGAACTAGTGAAATTTGAAACTAGACACATTTTAGCATGGCAGGAAATTAATTATTAGAACAATTTACCAAGGATTGTAATGGATTCTCCATCACTAGGCATTTTGAAGTTGGAAATTATTGATTTTCTCAGAGAAATTGTTTGTCTTGTTATAGGAGTTAACTCAAAAAAAACCTGTACCTTGTAATACAGGGGAAACGTATGATCCCAAATAATCTTTTAAACTTTGGGATCTATAAGCTTGCACTGAATAGCTAATGCACAGCTGCCTATGTCTGTCCTGTGTTCTCCTACCATAACTTGTAAGTATGATTCAAACATTTTGCCCTTTGTTTTCATTTGCTTGGGAAATTGTGAATGACTATAACATAAACTTTTGCTTTTTGGAGGGCATTTTGTCTGGCATATGGATTCAAAGTTCTAAGGCTGGGGAACCACTAATCATTTGGCTTGAGTGCCTCCAACACAGAGCATCGTATTTCACTCCAGCATTCTTCCAGTCCTTGGGGAGCCAATGTCTAATCAATGACACGGAACTGGAGTGAGTGGCCAATACACCTGAAGGCTGTGCTGCCATCCAGCAGGACCTTGACTGGCTGGAATTTTTGGCAGATAGAAACCTTATGAAGTTCAACAAGGGCAAGTGCAGGGTCTTGCCCACGGGGAGGAATAACCCCCAGTACCAGCACAGGTTAGGAGCCAACTTCCTAGAGAGCAGCTCTGTGGAGAAGGACCTGGGAGTCTTGGGGTTGGCCATGAGTCAGCAGTGCCTTGCAGCCAGAAGGGCCAATGGAATCCTGGAGTGCACCAGAAGAATGTGGCCAGCAGGTTGAGGGAGGTGATCTTCCCCCTCTGGTCAGCCCGAGTGAGGCCACATCTGGAGTGTTGTGCTCAGTTCTGAGCTCCTCAGTACAAGAGAGACAAGGAGCTACTGGACAGGGTCCAGTGGGGGTCACAAAGATGATTTGGGTCTGGAGCATCTCTCTTACAAGGAGAGATGTGGGAGCTGGACCTGTTCAGTCTAGAGGAGACTGAGAGAGGATCTTATTAATATATATTAATATCTCAAAGGTGGCTGTCAAGAAGATGGTGCCAGATTATTTTCAGTGTTCCCAGAGAGGACATGGGAGTTTCCCTCTCTAAAGTCATTCACCCACCTGGACATGTTCCTGTGTTACCTGCCCTAGGTGACCCTGCCTTGGCAGGGGACTTGGACCAGGTCATCTCCAAAGGTCCCTTCCAATCCTAATTATCCTGTGATTCTGAGGTTCTGTAATTGACAGCAGGTGTTTCAAAAAGACATGTGGGTTATAGTTTACCATGACAGTACAGGGCAAAGTGGAATGTCCCACTCCTTGTCCATCTCAGTGCAATATGAGCTCCTGATTCTTCCAGGCTCTTTTGTAAATTAGCCCCAGATCAAATTTAAAGAATGATATTCTGCTGCTGCTGAAGCTAGAAGAAACCTTGTCTTGGATTTGAGTGAATTGCAGTGGACAAGCCAAAATGCTGCTGCATTTGCCAGGCTGACAAGGCCCAAAAATATCAATTAATAGTTCTTTGTGGGTCTTTTAATGCAGAACTAAATAGAAAGCAAAAAAACATTGGATCTCTATGAAAAGGGCCTCTCCATTTCCAATCATCTTTCACTGAGGGGTATGAAATCAAAAGGAAAAAAATCTACTTCAAAACAAGAAGGGAATTTTTTTATTTCAATACATGTCCAAGATCTTTCTAGCCATTGCATCAAACCATACTGTCTAAATACAGCTGAGTGTCTGTCTCTGAGCACTGCTCAATGCAAATGTTACTTGACCTAGAAAATTACTGCTCACGAGGAAAGAAGAACCCTTTCGACATTTTGATGGTAAGTCATGGAGACCAACTATACAGAGAACTGTAAATAAACATTACTTCAAAGTGTAGCTCTGGGCAGTTCTGTACAGTTCATCTGAAGCCATTACAGCATTTGTAGCTATATAAAAGAGCCAAGATAGATGAGGGAGTGTAATTTATTACAGCTGGAAAAAATTAATATAACAGTTTTTCTAATCAAAGAGATTAATTACTTCTTCCTGAAAACTTTGTGTCTTTGAACTGTTACAGATACAATGCTGCCACTCTTTCTTCACAGACAGCATTGTTAGTAGAACTGATTTACATACAGCACTAATTGCTTGAGAAATAAAACAAAAGCAATGATATACACATGTGCAACTTAAGGCATAGGTGAAAAATCCAATTATTTTATATTCCCACTACTATTTTTTTAACAAAATTTGATGAAAAATTTGTTTATAAAACTAAAGTTCTTTCCCTCTGTAGCAGGTCTAGGTAGAAATAGCAGTTAAAGGATCCACAGGTTGAACTTTTCATGTCAGTTACTTACATCACAGAATAAAGTCACTTACCTCACAGAATATATCCTATTAATTCTATCCATTATTAGGTTGAATATATTTGCTATTATCATGCAAGACCTCTTTGTGAAGAAAGATCAACTCAAAACCATTCTTTTTAACTTCATATGAAGTTATAATGAAGACAATTTAAAAAAAAAAAGAAAAAAAACCAACCTTGCATTTTAATTTAAAAAAAGCAAGGGAAGAAGAGCTGAATAATGAGTGTCACATTAGTTTTCTACAAAAGTTAGGTGGCATCAACACCATAAGGAAAAGCAAAACTATTACCCTCTCCCTCTTTCCTTCTGAAGCCCAAAACAATCACTCATTTAATAAATGACTGTAATGTAGAGCTACACTTGGACTAGCATGTTAAACACCTGAACGAGGCTCAGCTTGCACAGGGTAGGAGTGATTCAGATCTGAGTGATCTGACTACTGCTGATGTGCATTAACAGCAGTGATTAGTCAGTCAGCTCCCTGCAAGTGTTCAGGCGACAAAATGAGCAATAAGTGGCGATGCATAGTAAGGCATTAGAGATTATTGGACAATGAGGGAGAAGGAGGGAAAATTGCTGCTCTCTGCAGTGCAATTTAACAGGTAATAGCAACTTGGAAAAATTTAAAAATCGCTCAGAACCTCACCTATTTGCAATATTGTGTACATCACGTGATTAGAAAGTGAGCCCAGATCAGGGTAGTAACAGAGCAGTTCTTCGTTTGACCTGACACCATGCTTAATTTTGGTCAGGACATCCACAATGACCTGACTTTTTTTTAATTTCTCTTGATAATTTTTTTTTTATAGTAGTCATTAAACATTTAGTCAGAAGCTTTACTAATAGCAAAGAACAGCCATCCCTTTGAGAAGGGTACTTAATGCAATGAGCATGGTCTGGACATTCCAGATAAACTCACTCAGAACTCTGCAGTTAGTGGAAAAAAACATCACTGCAGGCCAATATTGACAGATCTGTACTAGGCTGGTCTCCGGCAACATTTAAGTATTTCACACTTAACTTTTTAAAACAGCTCTTCATATGGGAATTTTGCAATCTTTAGGTGACCTTAAAACACTCATTTATGACAAGCTTCTAATGTGTAGTTTCACTGTTGCTAGATAAACCTACACTTCATGTTTATTATACTTCAGGTGTGGGTGAGAAGCGTACTGGTCATAAGGGATTTGCCTATTCTGAGACCTTTGCCTTCACTATCATACCTGTTTTGGGAACTGGATTGCTGCTAGCAAATATGGGTAAAAATCATTTATTGTACAGTGAGATTTCTCAAGGGAATGATATTCCTGGCTGCCTTACACAGGTTCTGAAAAAGCATTTTGAAATGGCACAGCAATAAGATATAAAATCACCACATTTAGCTTTCACCCTGAGTCTTCACACGGGGCCAGAGCTAAGGGCATGTCCCCCAGGAGGTCCCAGAGGCATTGGGATGGCCAAAGCTACCTGCCTTTAGCAGTAGCTTCTAAGAGGCCTCAGTGGGATAATTGAGTCCATCTCCTCCTCATGAGGTTTTTGACATGCTGGAGTGATATCGACATCTTGCCTAAAATATCAGCATGCACTCTTCAGAGGTCTTCCTGTGAAGGAGGGAGATTTTAATGAGCAGGCAGCATCAAGTCAGGCCACTTTCTCCTGGGGTTTTGTGTAGCTGTTGCCAGCTTCAGCCAGAGAAGTGTGTCATGAACCTGGAGGTGAAAAGCTGCATGGCCTGGTCCTCTCCTGCAGCTTCCCAGCTGAGCAGGGCAGAGAGGCACACAGGCACCTCCTTGGAGGGGACAGGGAAGAAGGTCACTCTCTGCCATCCACTGCAGAGTACCCAAACTGCAGCCACTCCTGCTCCCAAGCCCAGTGATGCTGTCATTCCCCATTCCAAGGCCAGTGGACTTTTAACACAGCTTCTTCCAGTCTTGAGATCAGTGCAAAGATACTGGGCAGAAGCACAGAAGATGCAGGGAGCAAGAAGAAACCTCTCGTGCAGTTCTCTGCTTTGCAGAAGCAGAGGCAGGGCTGGGGGCAAAGCAGTGGGTGGGAAGTGCTCAGTCGTTGTGTGCTTCACCCTTCTTGTCCCTTTGTCCCATGCTCCTGCTGTTTTCTACTTTTCTGTATGCTCCCAAATATTTGTTTTGTGAATAACAGCAGATGCACAGTTATATTTATCTTCAGAGGTGATTACTTTAAAAACCCAAACTGAGCACTGAAAACTTAAAAAGCTTTAATCTAGCCATTTATACAGACAATGTTCTTCAATGAAATTATCTCCTTGAAAGAGACAGTTTCTTTGTGACAATAATGCTGTCATATTGGAGGGCACGTTTACAACTCAGACACGAGTAGAAGCATTTTTTGTACTGCTCAACCCAAAACACAATCATAATTTCTAAAAAGGAAGAAGCCACTTTCTCCTCCAATACATTAATCTGTGTAACACCAGCCATGTAATTTCATCTGGTTTCTTAGTATCCCAAAACACTCAAAGTATCTGCTTAAGAAGACACGTATTTAAAAAAAACAAGTCATCAGGTCACATGGGAGATGGGGCTTTCAGATGACAGGTTTAGCCTTTACCTGTAACTAATCAGCTGTCTCCCAGCTGATGAGATAAGGCTAACAAGCAGCTTACTTAATGGAGGGAGCCTGCTCTGGCTGAAGAGACTGGGTCATGTTGAGGATAAGGGTCTGTTATGCAAAACTGGGTGATTTGCCTGTTATCTAGGTGATGGTAGAGAGCTGGAAGGAGTCAGGTGGTAAAATCTGGCTTACCTATTTTACCTGGCTTTATGTTATGCTTGTGATTGATTAGTCCCTTTGGGAAGAGTCTGAGAAAGCATTGCCTGTACTCAGTTCAGCTAGCTGGTCTGCCAGCCTGCCCAAGGGAAACAGAGGGCTGAGGAGATACTTGCTAAGTGGAAAATGTTCATCTGATACAAAGATTATTACAGTAATCTTTGTTGACCTATGTGAAAGATTTGATTGTTGTATGTGCCCATTGGCTTTTAACAGCAATTACGTGATTTCATAGGGTATTTTATCTATATTTCTGTCCTCAAACTATGTTGCAACTGCAAATGCTAATGGAGAATGTAGAGAGTTTACCATCATGCAGTGCAGAGCTCTGTATAGGATGGGCAATGCCTAAAACTAGGCAGTGTGTTAACCTCTTCTGTGGGAGTTCTAATTCACTAGTGAAAGCATCTGCACCATCAGGAACTTCAAATCTTGCTAGAGCTTCCCTTAAAGCCTTGCAGTACCAGGTGCTGCACACAAATTGGTTTGGTACTCCCTCCAACCAAGTTCTTGCCATCTGTCATTGCACTGCTCAAACGGGTCTCTTAATCTGGCACTATGAATGCTCAAATCTATAGAGAGGCTGATGCAGACACACTCCCCTCTTTGTAGTCCAGGCAAAGATCCAAAGAAATAGAGATCTGGGTTCCAGGGTGTAAATAAGGCAAAACTTCAAAGGCACAAAACCACTTTGGCATATTTTATTTGCCATCAAAACTCTTCTGCAGTATAAGGGTTTAGTACTGTGTTTCTCTTTCAGTTAAAGGCTGAAAAATGCCTGGAGGCCAGCTCTGTTCCCTGTCAATGAGTGCCTGCACTACACTAGATGGCACTGCTTAATACTCACGTTTTTCTCTTGTCTCTGCTACGCTGGTTCCCTGGATCTGGAGCATCCTGTAGCTGCAACTTCATCAGACTTTAATCAGTGCTCTGTGGTCTCTGGCAACAGGCTCAGTTGCACAGAGGCACTGGGAGCAGACACATAACAAGGCAGTAGTAATAGTCATCAGAAACACATTCAAAGTTCATCTCTTTAGCCTAATAAATGGGTAAAGCAGAATTTTTTCGAGATTACACACAAATTAAGACTAAGTTTGGATGTAATCTTTGATTCTTGCTAACATGCCTCATCTCCTTTTCTCTTGTGACCGGAATAAAATGCAGTGGTAGAATTGCTGCAGACATCAGGCATCTTACAAAGTCAGAAATCTGAGTGATAATGCAACTGTTAGATGGTGAACACTAAATATGGGAAGAGGACAAGCTATAGAGAACCAAATCTCTGCTCTCATCAATAGTCCATAGATTTAGAAATAAACAGCTCTGTTTCTGCTTTCAGAATAGTGTTCAGCTCATTCAGGAGCTCGGTTCTTGCAAGGAGAGGTTGATCACAATTTAGAAGTGCTGTTGAACAGCCTGATGTTGTGCCCTTCACTCACTAATTTCTGAATACATCTAAAATGTGAAAGCATAAAGTCCCACCAGTATTTTGTGTACTTTTTGAAAAAGTCAAACAAGTGCTTGCTTACAAAAGTCAAACATCAAATGTCATGTATAGTGTATGGCTTTTGCAAAATTTCAAAATGTGTTGTAACAGCAATGACTAGTGGAAGGCCTTCTCCTCCTCCAACAATAAGCAGAGAGCTAAGTGCCTTAAATCTCTGCTAGATACTTTGAAACAGCTGGGCCTAGAATATTAAAATTTGACTAAAGTTGTGTTAGAATACAAGTTACTTTTGAAGCTGGGTAAAGTTCTATAAAAGGGCAAATGGGATAGGATGGCGAAAACAGAGGATCGGTCACTGTAGATTGGCCACTCTGATGCCACTTCCTAGAAAGAATGTACATAAAAGGGCTGGCTAAGCAGCGGTGGGAATTGCAAAGAAATAAATAACAGCCTGTGGATGTGCAGGCCACTTTCCTTTCTCTGACACTGAAATGAGCTTTTTAGCTGGGGTGAAACATTAGAAACATCCTGCTGTTTTAATGGTGTTTCATTTAGTTTTTGACTTAGACAGTAGAAGTGGAAATTAAACTTGAAGGTGACTCCAGGTGGGAGGGCTTGCAAGTGCTCAGGAGGGTTATTTAGAATTTAAATATCTGGGAAAATGGATTAAAAATACTGGGCGAGATTCAATATAGATAAATAAGATGCAATGCACTTGTTAGTTGATTGTTCCTCCCCAACAGAGGCTGAAAAATAATTGGTTAGGTAGCATTTTCTCAGTAAAGGGTCTTGGAAGTAAACTAGTCATAAATCATAGCTGTACTGTTTCCAGGAGTCCCCCTGAATCTCATAAGAGTGGGAAATACAGGCAGAAATTTAGATTGCAAAACACATGGAAAGATCCTTTTTTTTCAACCATATTGATCAAGACTCAGCTGGAGCACTGTGACTGATTTTGGATATTATACTTTAAGAGCAATGTGGCATACTTGGAGAACATCCAGAGGAGAATAACATGTTCTCCTTAGTAAAGAACATAACCTACAAATAAAAGATTTCTAAAAAACTTGCTCAGATCAGGGATGAAAATTCCTTTTTTCCCTTTCCCAGTTTATCACAGTTTTCAAGAATATAGAGACTGTTTCAGAGAGGAAGAGGCTCTCTCCAAATATGGTGGATAAGAGCAATGGCTTAAATGGATGCAAGAAATATTAGGGTTTGACATGAGAAAAATCTCACAGGTATACTTACTCCTGCCTTGAAACAAGGAGGGAGACTAAAGTAGTCCCTTTCTACCCTGCTTTTCTGTTACAATAATTCATAGTAATTAATACTAACAATTCTGTTTGAAGGATACAACTGTGCTACTCCAGATCCTGGTTCTGGTAATCTGATAAGGCTGATGCTGTATTTTTACACCCTAACCTTGAATTTTATTGGTGTCCAAAGAGTGTTCTCTTTTATTTTCTTCTCTAAAGCCATGCTGAATAGCTCATTTGAAATAAAAAAACATGGATGTGACTGTGCTTTCAAGGCTTCCTCACAGAAATGTTACATGTACTTCTTTTTTTACAGTCATAACCCAGTTTACAAAATAAAGTAAGAAAACAATACTTCAAATAAGGTGATTTACATGTTGGATTTTTTTCCCAGTGATTCAGTAAGTAGTAGGTGTAAAGGTAAGCCTTTTAGCATGGCTACAAACTGAGCCCTACACCAGGTTTATGATCAAAACCTATGTTAAGCTTTCTGGAATTCTTCATCCAGGCTTAAAAATTGGAGTCCCTTCTTGGGCAATCACCTTAGGTGCAGGGGAGATTGCTGAAGAGGGAAAGGGAGGTTGGAAGGCATGTGGCTTATCTCAAGAAGAATAAAAAGCAGACAAAAAAATGTCATGTTTCTTAATCATAATATGGCAAAGGGTTAAGTCAGGAAACATTTTCATCTTTTTAATTTCAGCAAACAAAAAGATTTTGCTGTAATACAGTCTTCTTCTCTGATTAAGGTGTTGTTTTTTTGAAACATTAGGTCTCAGTGATACAACTAAACTAAAGAAAAATTGGACATTAATATGTCCATATGTCTGAGGGGTTTGGAAACTAAAGCTTTAGTTAGTAAGAGGTATGAGTGAATACATTAGGAGTCTTGTGTTAGGAAATAGACTCATTCTGTTTGCAAATGTTACTTCGGTCACAGTTTAAGTGATATGGAATTTATGCACAGTGTCAAATACAGCATTGGAAAGAATGTTTTTCTTGTTTTTCTGTAGGGTACAGGACAAAAGCCTGCTAAACCTTAACTTGAAGTACAGGTACAAATAAATTTTAACTCCACATACGAGATGTTTTATAGGTAGATTTAAAAATGTATGCTTCAACTAGAATTAAGTACCATTTTATACAATAAATTGAGACTTATAACTGAGTTCTATTTGAAGATGGTAGGAATATACACATGAAATAAAAAATGTCAAAGGAAACCACGATTCCCTAAAAAGGTAATGATAATAAGGAAATATTTTCCCTTCGTGTCACTGTCCTTCATTTCTGTACAAAGAGATGATTGCAGTATGCGTAGCAAGGAGGATGGAGTGGGTACCTTTTGGGTGGTTTAGATGGATCTTTTCTTCCCTCTGCTTACCTTGTCCTTTGCTCTTTGGTCTCTTGGTCACCTTTACACGAGTGTCCTGTCTTGGTGTTTGTCACATGAGGGAAGGGTGGGCTGGAAAACAGGGCAGCTGATGCTGGCCACAGCAACTGCCAAAGAGCCCTTCAGCCTATAACATCCCTGTTCCTCTCAATCCTGTTAGCTGTTTACCTACTTAAATACATCTTCAAAATGTCTCTCTAAATGACTTGCAGGTGTAAATCCCATTGGAAATCAATAGCAATTTTTTTTTCACTCTTCGATCAACATACTTTTAAAATCCCACTCATAGCTTTAGTATATGTACAGAAATATAATGTTCACCTGAGTTTCTTATGGCCTATATTTGCTGTCACAAGACATCTATTTTTGCAGAATTACTGCCATCTCAACTCGCCAAGGTAACTGTGATGAAGAATGAGTGCTGTTTTGATTGAAACTCTGCGAAACAAACTTTGAGAGTTTTTGCTTTTTTTTTTTCCTTGATATTAATATGCTTCTAAGAAAGGAACCAGTTCAAGGACTCACCTCCTGCTTATCCAGCAGACTGCTCATTCCTGGTTGCATGGAAGCTGTTATGCCTCAAAAAAGCACAGTCAGAATTAAAGTCCTAAATGCTGAGGTTCTGCAATTAGGCAATGCTTATTCTTCCTTGCACCTCAAATTGGTTTTGTTACAGAATCATAAAATTATGCAGGTTGGAAATGATCTTTGAGGTCATAGAGTCCAACTGCCACAGACATGCACAACAATCATACACATGTATGCATGTAACTCAAACTGGATGTTGAAAATTTGTGATTGAAGAATCTAGGTTCTCCTCTGAATTGGCATAAATTCTGTGAAACGTTTTTCCTAAAACCAACTTTAATGATGAAAATATTGCTTTTTTTTTTTTTTTGTGCAAAGGTACATGTGTTTTACTTAAAACAATGCCCAAAGTTAACTAATTATTTCACTTTGCAGCTAGTAAATGATCTTGTCTCGGTAATGAGGTCTTAATCCTGCATGTTTCATACAGGCAGCAAGGACAAGGTCATACAGAAAAAAAATGCTTTAAAGATTTTCTATCTCCTAAAAATGATGATTTTGAAAAAGCTGCTCATACCAGGCAAAATTTTGTGGACTGTTTCCTACTAGTTCCTTCCTTTAATGCTTTTAGCTTTCTGTGGATTCTGTGATTTTCTTGGATTTTTTTCATACTGAAAAGTAGTATTTTCTGACTTTTTTGGTCACAGGACTGTCAGTAAATACCTATGTGAAATCAGTAGGGTTTTGATTTTACCCCCAAGGTCAATGAACAAAACAGGTTTGCTTTAAATGATAAAATCATAAGGTACAAAGCTAGCAACCTTTGTAGATGAGGATGCAGGGAGACAACACTGGCCTTGTCCTGCAGACTCTACTTACATATTTTCTGAAAATTAAAAAGGAAAGAAAAGTTAAAGCAGGATCTCACAGCCAAATGAGATCACTTTCAATGTGCAAAGGGTCTTGTATCTTATTTTTTTTTTAAAGTGAAACCTCATTCATCTGAAGCTTGTTTCAGTGTTGGCTGTTAGGAGAGTGTGGTAAGAGAGTAGTGTTTTTGCCTAGGTACATTCACAAACCCAAAGGCATGCACTAAATAAAAATTAGGTATCACAAATGCTTCTCAGGCCCTCACTGCCCAGGGCTGCACATTCCCTAAATCCTTTCTCCAAATGTATATACAAAAAGTTGGCATGCACATGCATAACATAGTCTGAGTGCAGATGGTTCTTGTGGTCTAAATGGTGCTTCCCCCCAGTTTTCTCCCTTTGTTTCTACATGCATGTGGATGTGGAGTAGAGAGGCAGGCAGAACACATAATGAGAATCTCATGTTTGTTAACTGTGGAAATAGAATTCCCCTTAGTATTTTCTTCCATTCAGAACCCCTTAATCAGTATTTTAAGTGTCCCAGCAGCTTGCACAGGATAGAAAAAATGCCATATAGAAGAGCCAGGCTAGGCCACACTAGATCAGTTTGAGAAGCAGATACTGCCATGTGGGAGCCACCACCAAGCCCAGCAGTGAGTGGCCTGAGTTGCTCATCCCCCAGCCCTCTTTTCACAGCTGGCAATGCACTCCAAGCTGGCTCCTGTGCTAGGTATTTTCTTCATAAAGAACAGCCTCTGTTTGAAAGAGAAAGCTTCAAACCTCAATAACATCCCTCTCAGTGCTGATTGTGCAGCAAAACCTCCATAATTCCAGTGAACAAGTGAGAAATAAATTAATTGTTCTGTGAATCACTGACCACGTCCCAGCGAGTTTGTGACTGCTCTTTGGTGGGTGGTGGCCTGGTTTTTGTTGCAATGTCTCTGGCTGCACACACTGCAAGCAGTCTCCTCCGAAGTGAGGAAAGCATGCATTTGTCATGGGCAAGCCACAAATTAATATAATAAAAAGCCTAATAATACGGTTTCAATTTCTAAAACACTCACATGTTGCATATACCTACAGTATCTCCAGGAAACCAGTGGAAGAGAGCAATTTGCTGAAAACTATATTGGTGAGCAGAAGCTAATAAGTACCACTGGCCACAAAGGTTCACCTCATGCTGCCTGGCTGCTTTCACTCTCATCATGAAATGCAGCAAGTTTATCCAAATGTGGCAATTTTGTAAGGGGAAGAGGAGGAACAGTCAAAGCTGCTTATGGATCAGACCTTCCACAGTCACAGTCTGTGTTCACATAGCAAATGGCACTGAATTATTCAAACCTTTCTGGAGCTGAACTCACTGGGTTCCTACTGGGTATTAGCAGTACTGAAGTGGTTCCTGTTTTGTGAAATGGAAGGGGGGAAGGATGCTGCCTGTAAACTATAACACATTTTGCAAATATTCCTGTTAGCTTCCAAAATTCTGGACCTTAATTCGAATAGCAGCCTGAGAGGTCATTTTACAGGCACAGAAATGAGTGTTATTGAAGTACCAAAGCATTAATATAAGTAACCTCTCCAGTCCTTCTCCTAATCCATCAGAGCTACAACAAGACCCAGAGCCTTCCAATTCTCAACTTGCCTTTCACCTTTCAGCAATATTCATATCTATTTTGAAAATTTTTACATGTCTGGGGTCTTCTTGGGAACCTTGAACCAAGAATTCTCAATAGCTAGAAAAATAAAGATGGAGCAAAATAGGGCAAATGTGAGTCATGGAGGTTTAAAATGTGATTACTTTAGATTTTTATGAATGTCATGAATTAGGTCAAAAAATTCATAACAACCTTTTAGTCTTTCCTAATTCCAATAAAACAAAATTGGGGACCTGACCATAAAATCCAACTTCCATACCTAATGGCTAATGAGTATTTAAGGCCTTGCCAGAAACCTCTTGCCTATTGAACTCAGCCACATGTTTCTCAGCAACTATCCTTTGTCTCATGCTCAGTGCAAGACTGTGCTGCACAGAAGCCTCATGAACACACAAACATGAGCAGTTTGCTCACCAAGTTGCAAACACCTCCAGCTCTCTGCTGAGATAAATCTGGGCCATTGAGAAACACTTCCCCAAGGCACATAAATGGATGCAATAGTTATCTGCACCAAAATTATGATTACATTTTATGAAGCAAATGAAATTTAACTAATTGAAAAACAAAGAGGGCTCAACCTGAGATTTTCCTCTGCACCGGGTTTTCAAGCAACTGTTAAGTACCATGCAATGCCTATCTGCTTGACCTAGCTTTATTCTGATGTCCACGGGTAAAAGTGTCAGAGGAAACTCCTCCTGACAAAGCTACTACCAGCCAAATTCAACACTGATATCCAGAGGCTCAAGCTTTGAGGTGGTAATCAAAGAACCTTTTAAACACACGTGACTATTAACATGTCCACAATTTTAAACCATACATATAAATTCAATGAGAAATTTCATGCACCTTTTCCACTTCATGAGTTAGTTTAAAAACAATATGCACAAGAAGAAGCAAGGGGGGAAAAAAAAGAAAAAAAAAATGTTCCACAGAGTATCTGATCACTTTGTGCATATGCAGCCCAGGAAAAACCCCTGGCTCACTAGCAAAGTCACTGACTGTATGCATGTAATTCTGGTTAAAAAAAAAAATATATAGACAATATCACAATCTGCAGTCTGTTCAAGGATTGAACAGAATAAGCTTCTTTTCATACAATAGACCAATAACACCCTTTTTAGCATATCTCTTATCATAGAAGCCTTTTTACAAGAACTCAAAAGCAACAGCATTTTCTACAAGAATATCCTACTCTGCCACAGTTTCTGAGTGTGATATTGGAGCGTGGGCGGGAACTCCTACCTGCAATAAACCAAAAGCAATAAATGTCCACCCATGAACTGTAGTCATGATTCCACCTCTCCCTGAGGAATATTCCCTCTCAATACCACGTCATCAGAGTGAAGAGGAAAGTACCTTCATAGCTCTTAGCACTTGAGTTAGCTAGGACTCAAATGAGACCAGCACTCAAGACCAGAGTAAGCAGCCAAGAATACTTCAGTGGCAAGTCTGGCACATCACGTCTCTCTTATGGAAATTCCCTGATGACAGATCTCATAGTCACTGTTCTCTGAGAAACAGTGGTGTCAGACAGCAATTGTAATGGGTAACTAATGCTACATAAACTTTTTTTAGAAGGACTTTGTAAAACAACTGTGTTCCCTAGGAATGGAGTGGTGAAAGAATAAGTTTCAGTACTGGTTTACCCCATTCCTGTGATTATTCTTATGGATAAAAATCATTGCCTAACATACAGAAAAATTGGGGTACCTCTTCTCCCCATGAGTGGTAACCTCCTGATTTTCAGCTTGAGACTTCAGGCAGCAAATATTTCAGTCTTTTAAAAATGGAAAAACTGAAAAAGCATAGAAGAAGAAAAAATATTCCCTGTCATTGCTGTTTGAGACAGTAGGACATTACAAAAGAGACCTAAAACTATGAGACTCAATTCCAATTTAAGCAGCACGTCATTTGTAGCATAAAGTTTAGCACCAGAAACCTGGTTTGCATAGACTGACCCCTGGTAGGACAGAGGATTCTTGTCTATGAGGCTGTACTGCACAAAATTACTTCTGCTTAACTGAACCTTATCTTCTAGACAAGGCTGAAGACTCACAGACATGAAGAATCAACTCAGCTCTTTCTTCCAACAATTTTCTGCAACATTAAAATCATGCCTGATTTTAGCTTTAACTGTCTTTGGGTTCCCATGTTCTGCCAGCCTCATTCCTTCTCTTGCCTCCTTAGCTAGGTTAAACCCTTTCAGGTTTGCATTCCTGCTCTGTGGTGGTACTTTTCAGTGATAACCAATTACTTCTCAGTCTTTTCTTTGGTAAGCTAAGTAGATGGAGTTCTCAAAATCTGTCACTGCCAGGCATTTCCTCCAGCTTTCAAAGCATTTTTCCAGGTTCCATCTTTGTCCTTTTCACTTCTGGACTTCTGTTTGTTTCCTTCATTTTCATTTTTAAAGTACCAGCAGGATAATAGCCTGTACTATTTCAGTAACAGTTGTCCCAATGCCCCATTTAATGGTAAAATCCCTTTTCCTTAAAATCTGGCAGTTCATACACAGTGCCCACAACCAAGGCAGGGCACTGGGAGCTTCTGTTACCTTGTCTGTTTCTTAGAAACCTCACATCTTCTTGCACACTGTTGTTTCATAAGATGTGACTGTCCATCCTGTAAGTATGAGCCCTATTCCTTTACTCTGGATATGAAAGTTATATTTTTATGTTCATTTTGATGCACATGGTGTGCATTACAAACATGCATCAAAAATCATTGAAATTTCTGTAATACTTCAAACTCAATGAAGAAAATTTAAAGCCTAATTTTAAGAGCTATAATTATTCTCCAATCTGTTGACTTTATTAGCTCTAAATATCAAATAAACTTCAAAATATCATATTTTTTTACTTTCAGGACATTGAATTTCTATTTTTCAACTCAAAGATTAAAACTGTAGTTTGGTAACTTTGCAAGCAAATTGCAGAATGAAGTGTTCAGGCACCAAACAAAAAGAGAAAAATATGTTTGAAGAGAATTAACGGCATTAATAAGTGAATAACAGATGATAGAATAATCTACGGTTTCAGTACAAGAGGGCCTCTATTAGAACTAATTAGAACTTCCCTTCGAGGAGGGAAGAGAAAAAAGGCTACATGCTGTAATCAAGAAAGTAACCAGTAGCATAATAATTGCAAGAATCTGATCTTAATAACCTACCCTTACTTGGAAATCTTGTCCATGTTCAGAAAAGATGTGTCTGCAAATTAGTAAAACAACTATAGTCAAAGGCTGTTTATACTTTGTGATAAAACTCAGTGAAAATCTTTGCCTTCAGAGACCATATGTATATAGAGTTCCAGGTAAAATTCCCAATGCAATTGATCAAAAGACCCTTGTCTTCAGTGAATGTGGTTCTGATCAGTATCTGTAAAATCTGAGCTTCCAGTTAGATCAACAGTTTCCCTGGTAAAAGCCAGGAATTAAAGGAGAGCACATACCCTTACCTACAGATAGGTCCAAAAGTCAAATCGACTGTTCTATCTCAACTCCCAAAATGTATGGTTCATCCCACACCTGTAACCCTCCCCTGAAACATCAGGTGTCTGTGACCCCATTGGCCCAAGTCTTGTTCCAGCCCACCTTGAATCCCCCTGATAAGGGGTCTCCGAGGGGCCAGATGCCCTCTTGGAATCCCCACTCTCTTGGATCTTCCACCCTCTCCTAGAGCATCCCCTCTACCCCTTGTCTCTCCCCCATCCCCTCAGGCCTGGCCACGTGCTGCGTCTGGCAGCTCCAAGCAAGACCTTTCACCATCCCTAATAAACCTTATATCCTAAGAGCAGCCTTCAGACATCTCTTGTCTCCATTCATCTAAGATGTCCTGGAGCTCAGCGCTCCCTACACTAAACTCTCCCTGTGTTTGGAGACGTGACTTGAAGTCACTGCATTCCCATACTCAGGCCTATCTCAGGGGTCTCATCTAAACAGGGTAAGGAGAAGCAGCCTGCCACACGCATAAACACCTCCAGTGAAACAGCAATTGGGAAGGAAGAGGGAAAAAAGAAGAGCCATATCCTGCAAACGTGTGCAGTCATCCATAGTTGTGATTACATAAGCTGGCCCATAAGCTGGAGCCTTGGGGTAAACACCCTGAGGGTGAAGGGATCCATTTGGGTTCTGCCCACAAAATGTCTCAGCACCTGGCTGGAGAGACTTGTGGGACACTAAAGGAAATCAATCAATAATCATTCTGTTCTGTACAATAAACCTACAAGTTAAATACTGTCCCTGCAGTATTTATACAAGCTGCACTGTCTTCTCCTTGGTCTACATTCGGTGCAGAGGAGAGGAAATGCTACCCCATACAGGCTTCTTGGACAAGGGCTTGGCACTCACTTGATCAGTCATTTGTGTCCCAGGTTAGAAAGGAACTCCTGACTGACTTCTTCCTGTGTGAGGAGAAGGGATAGAGCAGGACACAGAGCAGTCTTTGGTGTGTCCCTGCCACCCTGCACAGCCTCTGCCTGCTATATTGGATGTCAAGATTGAAGTAGCTGCACTAACCTTGGACCATCTAAATGCAAATTTCTCATTCCAAAAAAATATCCTCCAAGCCAATTGATAAAACAGAAGCACCAAAAGCAGCTTTAACCTATAGGGAATTCAATCCCAGTTAAAAACAGGCTCAAGTAAAGTGGCTGCTGAGTCCATCACATTGCATATTGGTAAAAGTAACTTGAGTTTTTTATCCTAGCAAAGAGTCTTCATTTTATGTCTCTGCTAATTCCTTAGCCTGCAAATTCCCAGAACCAGAAATGTCCTAACAAGCTTTTCTGCCCATCATGAAATGCACTTATTACCTCTACATGGAAAAGTAATTTGGTCTTCTGATTTTCAGCAAAGATTTCTGTGTGAAGTATGGTGACTCTTATCAGAAACTGGCAGGGGTTTATATATGCTAAAATTAATCAGTGATTCCTTTCTTCAAGGCAGGACATATCATTCTTCTAGTCGGATTAATGTTTTTTCTCTAAACTAATGCAAAAAAATTAGTTTAGTGTATCCTTTGAAGCATAATTGTACTAACCAGAAATATTGTCAGCCTGATTTTATGTTTCAGACATAGTTCTACATAGTGGACTGTGAATAGAAATATTGTGAGCTGGGGCTCTGTACAGTGTAAGAAGCAGATCCTCCAGTCTGGTCATGGTGCTCTGTGTTACAATAATGCAGAGGAACAGTGAAGTGTGTGCAGCTTATCCTAGGAGGAGTTTTCAGTCCTGGAGAATCTCCAGGAGACCATGAGGCCATTGCTGGATTCATGCTAATCTGCACCCACTCCCTGATGTGATGCACTGCTGTGGACATACAAGCATTCCCAGTTTGAACCGTGGTTGGTATGACTGAAATCATTTTAGTGCCATGGGTAGGTGGCAGCAGCTGGACAAGAGTCTACTAAAAGGCAGAAGCTGAAGAACTGAGGAACGCTCTGAGGGTTCAGAAAGCCCTGGCTGCTGCCCCACACATGTAATTTTCTTGACAATCCTAGAATATCTGTGAGGGAAGTTAAACCATTTCAACTAATTTTATTATTTGAAGCTGAGATCTATTTTCAGGTTAAGTTCACCTTTCACAGCTGACGTTCCATTGGAACCTTCCTTGGGTTGCAACTGGTGAACTATGGCTCCAGAGATGAGGAACATGTCCATGAAATCAGTTGCCCAAAGGCTCTGATCTAAAGCCTATTTTTCAGGTGGAACCAAGGGAAACCAGTGGAAGCATTTCAACTGGAGCAGAGAGCAGAAGCCTCTTCCGCTAGGAGCCGTTGAAAAGGAGCAGAATTGCTGGCATCCTTACAATTCCCACATCACATAGACAGGAAAAGCACTATCAATGCAGGCCTTCTCCTGGATCGGCTTCAGGCTCTTTCCCACCCTTCCACCTGCACCGCTGACAGCAGCAGCGACTGATGCAGCCAAGGCAGCGCCGAGGCTTGCGACCCGCGCGGAGCGTCCGCATCGGTGGCACTCCTTGAACGAGGTGTTCCCAGCAGTGAGCGGGGTGTGCTCTAATTGCAGGGGGGCAGCGGAGTGTGCGGCTGGGCTGCCCCTGGCAGCTCTGCTCCCCTGGAACAGCGGAGCTGGCAGCGCAGGAATGAGAGCAGCAGAGCTGGAGGCAGCTTTCTGGCAGCTGGCCCGCCTTCACAGCGCTCTCACCCAGACCCTGCTGGTGCACAGGAGCCTTCTGAACAACATGAGAAAGCCCAAGGCAAGAGGCAAACAAATTTCTCTTCTCTTTGGGAGAAAACAGGACACTCCGGTAATTTAATTCGCCAGGCTCTGCCGTAGTATGATGGTGCAGATGAGAGGATGCAGTCACATATTCTAGGGCAGCCTACTTTCACATTGAAGCACTGGGAGGTTTCTTACACAAACAATGGCTTTATCTTAGTCCTGCCTAATCCAAAAGGTAGTAATTATTAAATATAGCTTACAAGGTTTGGGGTTTTTTATTCTTAATACTAGAAAAACAGATTCAGTTTTTGAAACAAATAGAAATATCACTTCTCTCCAGAGATCTTGTTTTCTTAACTCAGAAATAATGGAGAAAAAAAGCATAGCTGAAGCAAACAGAAGGACTGAGAACTCTTGCTTGTTTGAAAGGTTTTAAATTCAGACCACTTATGAGTGGGTCCTACTGATCTCAGTGGAGATTGAGGAAGTTATTTGTCCATAAAAAGGAGAGCACTATTTTCAGAAGATTATACTCTTTAAATGCATTCCCTCAGCTCCCCAAGGAACAGAGGCAGACAGGGTCCAGGGTATGCCTTTGAACTCCTGGGTATTTGACTTGGTATACACAGTCACAGAGCTGCAGGTAGTTCATTTTGGATCAGGCCTACAATCAACTGGGAAATCTCTTTTTATTGTTGTATGCTCAGATATCACCATGATCCAAGTCCCTGGGCTGATCAGTGTGAATAGCTAGGGAATACATGTATAACCTCTCCTGATTATCATGCAGCTGTACTGTGCAGTAGCTTTCCTCCATTTACTTTCTCATTACCTGTTTAATGTTCCTCTGTCTCTCTCCTTTTGAAAGGAAAATCTTCTTGACCTCAATCAGTGTTTCTTCAAACTCCTTCCTCCCCCTCCTCTACCAAGTCCATGCTTCTTCGTCAGCCTTTAATGCTCATTCACTAGGGCGGATTGCCCTTGATCACCTGCTGTCACTCTCCCACCCTGTCAGAACATTTCCTGTGCCAACATACCAAGCTAATCTTCAATACTGACATCTTACATTCAGGCTAGCAGTGTTAAGCAAGGGCAAGTATTTGCTTTCAGAAGGCAGCCAGAGGTGCCAGGATGGTTACTGCCTTTCCTGATTTAATGCCACGAAGTTTTACTCTCACTCTTGCTCTTTGACTTTTGATTTTCTGTTGTAAAAATGAATGTGTGACAAGGGGCATGGGGGATCTTTACCAGGATTTGTCTGATTTGGTTTTTTCCCCTCTGAGGTAGCTCCCACAGAGTCATATGAACCATAATGCAGTCGTAGCAGGCAACAGCAGATTCTGTCAGTGGACCTGCACTTTCACAGACAATCAAAGGCAAAGGGAACCTCTCCATTAACACAGATAAAAGATGTCTGCATGTGTCTTGCACCACCACCACAGCAGCAAACACCAAACTTTTGAAAACCAGCTCTGCCCTGCAACATGGAGGCTCTGCTGTTGGTAGAGAGAACAGCTTCCCCTCTGCCACAGAGGCTTTTGGCAGCTCAAGGGAGTTGTGTAGGTTTTGGATAAGCAATCTTTATAACCCTGAAGGGCATTTTTTGTGTAAAAAAAAACAATATATTTGGTGCTTGTTCTGTGGCACATGCCTGGAGGGCACTTCTGTAAGTCCAGGTATTGCCTTGGACACCTCCAAAAGCAGCTAAGAAGACATTAAAAAAGTATTAGAATATCAATCAAAAAGGGCATAGGAACACCTGGGCTCACCTTTTAACAATTTCACAGTTTCAGATACCCACAGGCTGGAGAGGTACAAAACTCCCCAGCATAAACACACTTCAACTTTGGTGCTAATGAAGATTTTGCCAGCCTAAGAGGGGAAAGGAATGGCTCTTCTGGAGGCTGGAAGTGCACATATCTGTAGAGAGCACACAGATTTGCAGAGTGTATCTCGTCCTCTGTGCTACTCTACAACAGATCCTTTCCTCTTCCAGTAAAGAATCTGTCCAAATAGTTTCTGACAAGGAAGATGAAAAAATTCAAGCCTCTATATGCCTGAGGCTACCAACAGCTAAAGTGCATTTTGGCCACAGTAATTTTAAACCTAAAAATGTGAATGAAGAACTTTTCCTCCTTGATCTCAACATATATGCTCATTTTGCAATTTGCATTTCCCCCATATTTTGAAAATTCATTTACTAGGCACAGGGGCAGAAGACCCAGATTCAAACAAAAAGACTCTTAAGCTGCCAGCTTACTGGCAGCTCCTGCTTCAGATTTATAACCTCATTTTTCAGTACAGGCCAAACTAAGTTTCACCCTTTGCCATACCCCAAACTTCTCAGCATTTCACAATAGCCATATGTTATTAGAAAAGCAAACACCAGCTTGTGTTACCCACTGATTACCCCAGCCCAAAGTTCCTAGCTACCCAGAGCTTCCAGTGAACTTGTCATTAACCTCTTAAGTCCCCTTTTAAAGCCCACCAGGTCCCCAGCTGCTGGGCTGATTTACTCAGCCCACAGCCAAGGACAGCCAGGAAGGTTAA
Organism: Lonchura striata; assembly: GCF_050655825.1. NCBI lineage: Eukaryota > Metazoa > Chordata > Aves > Passeriformes > Estrildidae > Lonchura > Lonchura striata. Next base: position 114,696,410 of record NC_140704.1, read on the forward strand.
TGGTATTTCTCACTTCCTTCAGCTCCCTTGCTGGCACAGTGGGATCCCCACAGCCTCTCACACCACTTGTTCTTGTGCCAAAACTGCTCTTTAGCTTAACATAAATGGCCCATTTCCCTTCCTGCTACTAACTCTTCTGAATTACTTATGAAGAGCAATAATATAAACTCTACAGGCTTCTGCTGAGCTAATTACTCTTGAGCATATTCCCTCACAGGAGAGTGACTGCCCCCAGCCATCACCTTTGACTCTGCTCCAGGCTGGCCATGTCTCTCCTGGCTGAGAGGGGCTGGTATAAGGCAGCAGGGATGAGATCTCTCCAGAGATTTTTGCAATAGCATTAATAAGCCTTGCTCTCTGTAGAAGTACCCTGCTTAATAGATTTTGTGGTCACCCTTTTTATCTTCACAGCCAACACATCTCCGTGGCTCATTGTCACATTGTGACTAATAAAACCAAGACTTTACTCCACCTCTGTCATTCACAGCTGATGAACTCAAAGACATTTCCATGATTAATCACGAAACACAGGCTGTCCCTTTGCTGTTAGATGAATTTGCATTTCTGGCCCTCGTGCTCATGCATTATGCATTCACACTATATCCCAGCCCTCACCCTGCTGGCATCCCCCCCAGTTTGATGTCAGTACTGGGCTGCACTATCTCCTGCCTTGCACTTCTTCCAGGGCACAGCAGTGTTAAATCTGATCCCAGAACAATTCCATCATTAATTTCCTTCCTTGCTGATAGCTTTTTCTCCCAGAGCACACACGGCCACTCCCTCTCTGGAGCCAGGAGTGGCCCAACAACTGTGAACCCCAGCATGAACACAGCATCTTCTGTAGGGGAAAGAATCTGGCAAAGGCCAGACCAGGTGCCCAGATCTCCCCAGCTGGACTCTAAGCAAGACTCTCCACATGTCCTGTGGTGCTGTCCAATGGATCTGGTTCTGCCCACCATGGCCAGACCCTGTGGGCCTGCACCCACTGTTGAGGGCACAGCTCATGTTCTCATCCTCCAGCTTGTCCACCCCTCTGATGGAGCCACCAGCCCTTGTTGTGCCCTGGCTGCTCTGTCATGAGCTGGGTGTGTGTCTCTTCAGCTTTGGAATACACCTGGCACCAGGAGAGCCTGAGGCCAGCTCCGTGCCAGCTTCTGCTTCACTTGCCTTCCTTCTTATTGACAGAAGAGAAAGGTAGCTCAGCCCCACTAAATGATTCCCTTGGTATAAAAGAGTGATTTTCAGCAAATGAAGAATATTTTTTAAGCAGCCAAGTGAGACATCTGAAGGGACAGTCACCTTTCTAAAGTATAAATTAAATTACATTTTGGGAGAGAGGATAGGTTACTTGTCAGGTAGGCTTTACACTAATTATACAACTTAAAAATTTGTGGGTTTAGAGTATTGCCCCTAATTTTTATGCAGCTGTCTTGCTTTGGTCCACACTTAGTGGAAGCACAATGCATTGTTAAGTACCACAGTAATTTGTGATAACTGAGTGCAAGTCTTCCTCCCTCATTATTCACAAAGCTGAAAAAAAATATTTCTATGCATTTTTGCATTTTGCTTTTTCTAAACACTGGTGTCTTTCCTTGCTGCATTTAAACTGTCTGGAAGTTCATCTGGCCATTGGGGGGTGTGTGGGTGTGGGTGTGGGTGTGTGTGTCCCTGCCCAGTGTGTATTATTTCAAAGTTGACATGATGACAATAGCCACTCAAGGATGGCAGCAAATAAGACATCTGTTTTCCCCTTGCTTGCAAGACAGCAGTCAGATGTGGGCTGGTAACAGGGTGCATTACCTTTAGACTCCGGGTCACTGCTTTGCCTCTGATCCTTATCAAAAGTGACCACAACTTGTTATCTGCCTGTACATCACTAACCTAGGAAAAGGCATCGATGCTCTTTCTTTAAGTCCTGTTGACAAATATCTGCACCACAATCAGCCAAAGCAGCAAAGACAGACTGGACTGAGTGGCTTTCTCAGCCTGTGGTGGAGGTTCAGCAGGTCAGTGCCAAGGGAGCTCCAGGCAGGCTCTCTTGCTGCAGACCTCCAGCACCATATTTTGGTGCTCAGGCATGAATCATATTTTGATATAGATAAAAATAGCAGTAAAACAAAGCAAATTTGCACAGGGTGCAGCTTTTCTGTTGTTTTCTGGAGCACTGCTCATAGAAATCAGTGCCCATTTACTATTTTAAGAAAAGGTGGGCTAAAGAAAGGAAACTGTAGGATAAAATACAATAATTTTCAGGGGCCTTGGAGTCACAGAGTAAAGTGATAGTTCATTGTTTGTCTGCAATGTATGCAACCCTGGGCTTTGTGCTGATTTTGGCTGGTTTGTGCTGCATCTACACATATATCATGCCAAAAATGCCAGCCAGCTGTGCTACATTTGCAATGTAAAACACTATACATTTCATTTTTACTTTCTCTGTGTATCTTAAGATAAGGCATAGGCAAGATTTAAACTGGGAGGAATTTTGTTATTAGCATTGCACAATTTCACTGATTAACAGCAATAAAACTAATAAAACAACTATTAATAAATATCAGATCATCAGCATTAGCCATTTTAACCACATATAATTATCAGTATCTTTTTCAATTTCAGTTTATCACAATTACCATATTATGCATATAGATCACTGGATTTGTTTGAAGTCTGTATGGCTGTCAAAATGTAACCAGAATTTAATCCCAGTAAAAGGGCATATTGAAGACCTCCATTTGTGCTGATTGAATCATACATTAACCCAAGAGAACAGAAGGTCTGAAATCACTAGCAGGTAGTTAATGATTATGCTTTCTATTGTCTCCTGATATTATCTTAAAAATGGCCATGTCAAGAGGCCTAGAAATCCCTCAGAGCACCTTATGCTTTTTTATTTTCAAGCATTCTATGGTAGCGTATGATCAGAGACAGAGAGAGAAATATGAATGAAATTATCTATTACATGTAAAAACATTAGGGCCAAAATCTGCATTTTTTAAAGTCGGTTCTCAGTCTGGCAAATCTCCAAATGCTTTCAGGCTGAGCTGTTGCTGAAGAAATTATTTCAGAGCAAAGCAGGAGCAAGCAGACTGAAATATCCCACCAGTAGTAGACAGATATTTATTTCAGGAAGGTATCCCATGGGCTTTGGTGGGAAGAGCACAGGAAGAGCTACTAAGGCTTCCCTCTGGACCCCTGCCCTGGCAGGGTCACAGCAGATGTTTGGGCAGAGCTGCTTGCAAAGGGCAAGCAGGAGTCTTTCTGCTCCTTTAGTGGTGGGCAAACACAGGCCTCAAGAAAAAGGTATCTGAACTCCACCAATCTACATGTGAATTGCATTCAGTTTTACTGGTGCAGAAAGATTTTATGGCCTTGAAATTCAAAGAATTTCAGAATCAATCCATCTTAAAGCAGGGTAGATTTTTAGCTGATAGCACCAATATATATTTGGGTTTACAAGACTCTTTAGAAGGTTCAGATGCTGGCTGCCCTTGCTGCAGCAGCAAGTCTCTGCTGGGATGTGGGAGCATGGCAGGATACCCAGGGTAGAGAGGCTGTAGGGGCACAGGGCCTGGAGCAGCATGGGTATGGGTGAGCAAGAAGGCAGGGCCTTTCAGGGAAGAGAGGATGCCAGCACATCTTTGGCTCAGACACTTCTACAGAACCTAGGCTGTTATTTTATTGAGGTGCTTTAAAAAATGCATGTCGTTTGATAAAGTGATGATTAATCTTCATTATACTGTGAACATACATCTCTGTGATCATCCTAGCAAAAAGCTGCACTTGTATGTCTGCTTATCATTTCTTATGAAAATCTTAATGGTAAAGAAAGACTTGATTGATTATTAGATTTTTGTCATCAAATCCCATTTTTGTTTGCATGCAGAAAAAAGAAAAGCCTCACTTTTGAGGGAAGAGGGAAACAAAGGAAGCACAATAGCTGGGCAGTATTTCTGACATTCATGTAATGCGGTGTATGTCCTTATGTGACATTTATGTGAGAGAAAAAGAAAAGCATCGATTGAAAAAGGTTACAAGAGTTCTTCAGGCATGAAGTCATCTCCAGGCAGCACAGTCACTGCAGTTTATAAACAGGTTCTGCTCTCACCCACTGCATTCACAGACTTAGGGCACCATTTAACACATTTGCTTGCTTACACTTCTTTAATACGCAGCTTTGATTTTCCTTTCCAACAGTAGCATTGAAGCAGGAAATTAAGCCAATTGCTGATTTTAGGAAAGGTGTTTGCATCCTCTGCCCTTGCCATCCTGTCTTCCATAGAGGAAAAGGGCACTGCACTGAGGAGCTGAGCATTGGCATGGGGAACTTTGTCTCCAGTTTGCAGGGGAAGTGCAGCCGGCACTCAGGTGGGGTCTTCTTCTCTCATCCCCAGGCACGGCTTTCTGTGAAACTGGGAAGTCAGACAGATGGACACAGGATGCAGATGCAGACAGAAATGGCAGTGAGGATCACCATTTAAACTCTGTACCAGTTTTAACTTTGTAAAGAAAAAAATCCAAAGCCTTCCTTTAAACAATCATTACATTAACATCTATTTCAGTAGCAGTCATTTTGCTTATTGTTTACCTCCGGTTTTTAAACATTGGGATTGACTCATGGCATTTCTTGAGGTTCCTTTTATTTCTACAGGCATGGCACCTACAATATTAGCTTAATTCAGCTCAGACCTTGTTGTCCTGCGAAAAGGTATGCAGACATCCTCACAGTCACTAGGTTTGGCAGATCTTGCACAGACAAGGTTTCTGAAGATACAAGTCCATGTACAGTGGCATAACCAAAGATCTGTGAAAAAATTGGCAATATATTGATAGACAATCACAGCAGAGAGGTGGACGCCTCTCCATTTGCAACCCTTGCCATGCTGTCTAACTTGTCTGAGGTGGCCTGGGACATCAGGTGGTCCCACTTCATGGCTTGGTGTGGAAAACAGCTGGTTTTTAGAGAACACAACACTTCTGAGTGAAGGTGGCTGTGTAACAGTGCTGGAGCTGCTCCTGCAGTTTCTTGGCATTGGCATGAGTTTCCCAAGAGCACAAAAGGTAGGAGTGCAGCTGCCTCCTCTTGACTCCTAGGCATAATCTGTGCTTGCAGATGAAATTGTCTCTGTCAAAAGATAAAAAAGATGCATGATAACACTAGCATCTTCCAGCTTATTTAACTGCTTATAAGTCTAAAAGAAAGGGTAACCATGAAAACACAGGCTTTTACATGGCACATAGACAACACAGAAGCAACTTAATCCCCCAGGCAGGTAACAATGAATGCATGAAACATTGTGTCATGAAGTTGTCTAAGTTCAACTGGTCCTTAGTGTCTCCCCCAGTATTATTTTGCAGAGTGTGATGAAGCATTACTTGACCAGAGTGACCACAGGCCTACCTGCACATGTGGCAGCACTGCCAGCCGTAACTGCTTCCACTTCAGACATGTCTTCTGTGCAATTTTATTTGCGTGAGAATCTGGATAAGAAAACCTTTTAACCCTCACATCCAAAAGGAAAATAATACACTGTGCAATGTGTAAAGCTGTGTTCAGTCAGCATCGTACAACATAGCATTTGCTACTGCAGAAAGCAACACAGGTATTTATTGATGTATTATTTGAACCTAGATGTATTTATAATTTTATTATAAATCTTATTTATTTCCTCTTACAGGCTGCTGTTTTTTCCACAGTCTTGCAAATGCATTCCTGTTTCTCTTTTTTTCCCTTTCATTCCTGAATTGAGCATATCATCTTCCACTTGCTGAAACTAAAGATGTGTAACACTTCTCCTTCGCATGCCCTGGACAGCCTACTCCTGTCTTCTTTAATTCCAAGAATTCTCCTTAAGGAAACACCCAGGTTCCAGGGAAATTCTTTATGAAACTCGTGATTATGAGTGAGGGTGGCAGGACTGTGTCTAATGACTCACAGGTGCAAAGCTGTACAGCCATGGAAAACTGCTTAAAAGCCGCTTGTGTGCCTGTGTGAGAAAGTCTGAAGTGAAACACTCCTCCGAGCCTGCAATTGAAAATCTCACGATGGAGCTTTGCAAGTCTGTGAAGAGGTGGAACAAAAGCCCGGGGGGTGTGCAGGGACCTGCTCCCTCTTCTGGTAACAAGGGCACAGCTTCGGCGCGGTGAACCCCTTCCCTTCCCTTCCCTTCCCTTCCCTTCCCTTCCCTTCCCTTCCCTTCCCTTCCCTTCCCTTCCCTTCCCTTCCCTTCCCTTCCCTTCCCTTCCCTTCCCTTCCCTTCCCTTCCCTTCCCTTCCCTTCCCTTCCCTTCCCTTCCCTTCCCTTCCCTTCCCTTCCCTTCCCTTCCCTTCCCTTCCCTTCCCACCCATGCCCTGCCCGCCCATCCCCGCTCCTTGGGACCCTCTTAGGGGCTGCCTGGGAAGAGATGGAGGTGGCAAAAGCAGAGGCAGAAGAACTGAGGTGCTGGAGCGAGCCCAGGGAAGGGCAACAAGGCTGGTGATGGGTCTGGAGCTCAAGTCCTGTGCCGAGGAGCTGAAGGAGCTGGGACTGTCTAGCCTGGAGACCTTATGACTGTCCACAAACACCTGAAAGGAAGCTGTAGCCAGGTGGGAGTTGGTCTCATCTGGCAAATAACAAGCAGTAGGACAAGTAAGGATAGGACAAGGGGAAATGGCTTTAAACTGACAGAGGTTAGGTTTAGATTGGACATTATGAAGAAATTATTTACTGTGGGGGTAGTGAGATACTGGAACAGGTTTCTGAGAAGTTGTGGATGTCTCATCCCTGGAAGTGTTCAAGGCTAGGTTGGATGGAGCTTTGAGCAACCTGGACTAGTGGAAGGCGGCCCTGTCCATGGCAGAGGAGTTGGAACTAGAGGATCATTAAGGCTCTTTCCAACACAAACCATCCTGTGGTTCTATGAATTCTATAAGTACATGACAAACACAACACTACATTCAGAGATTTCTAGAACAGCTGCTGCTTTATTATCTGAATTTGAGGGGAGTAACTATCAACTAGACAAAGATTTATTACCACAAACACTCTAAGGAACCATTCAGATAAATTCCAAAATTTGGAAAGACAAGAGTAAGTGCAGGAACAGCAAGGAAATAGTCCTGTAGCTATAACAATGCAATGCACAACTAGATCCAAGTTATGTAAAAGTGAAACTGTATACTAAAAATAGTAAAAAGAAAGCATCAAAAATAGTAAAAAGCAAACACCAAAAGGATCTATTTGGGGGAAGATAGATGTGGCTTTACAAACCTTCTGGACAAAGCCACAGCAGTCTGCAGGAGATCTTGTGGTGCCGCAGTGAACTCCTCTACTCCTCAGGCATGCTCACACACTAGGGCACCTAATGGGCCTCTCACATGTAATTCTGTCTGCTCCACACATGGGCGAAACATCTGTCTGAAGTCTGTGCACCTGGCCTCTTCACTGGCTGCCTAACTCCTGGCCTGAGCTTCCTTGGAGACATACAAGTAAAAGACTTCTTGGGACATAGAGGTGTTGTACTTTTCATCTAAAAATGGGTGTCACTGATTTTCAGAAATACCACTCAAAGATGATCCTTATTCCTGAATTTTAGGGCAGCAGGCTGACTTCTCTCTTGGCTGTAATGTATTAAAGATGATATGGCTGACTTGGTACCATAACAGTGTGTCAAAATATGTTATCACGGTAAGAAATAGAAAACAGTTTCTTTTTGAGACCAATGTTCAGCATTCTAACTGCATTTGGCAAAGCACTCAAATGTTTGTTTAAAATTCTATTTATTTCCCACTGATTTCAGTGGGACTGAAATAAATCCCAAATGCTTCACTTAGCTGAGAATTCAGACTTAGTTTCATAAGCATCCCCCATCACTACTGAGTTCAGTGGAAGCTCAGGGTACTTGTTGTCCAGTAGGAAAAATAATATTTTACAAGGTATTATCTTTACAAAAAAATTATGTCTCCTTTCTGTCATGAGTGAAAGAGAGAAGCACAAAGCCATAATATGTTTAGCTGAATAAAAGAGCAGCACACTGGAATGTTAGGAAAGCCTCCAGATTTTCTACATCACTAATACCTGATGTTACCATAGGATGCAATTTCTGGAGGCTGTGAGCTGATCTGTCAAAAGAGAAAAATTAATAAATAGAGCAAAGAAAGCATAAGCGTTGGTTTGGTATGATGTATTTAGTACTAGTAGTTGCATATCACGAAGTACATAAATTCAGAAATCGTTCAGAAAATGAATTAATAAGATACATTTCTGAGAGCAATGGGACTGGAAGTCCAATGCTCCTAATTTGTTCCCTGGCCTAGTAGGCTGCAGGCAGCTGTATTGTGTGTATTTGCCTTACAGGCAATGTTTGTTTGTTTTTTTAAAGGAGATAACTACTGTTCTTATTCAGCCTTGGTCATTTCCTCCACAGATCCTGGTTCTAGTGGGTGATTTTTGCTCTCTGAACTAATGTCTGGAAGGAGCTCAGCTGAAGCCACAGTTTTTGTTATACTGATGGCATCAGGCTGGACAGGAACCACAACACCAGTGTTCACCCTACAGCCATCCTGAGGCACTTTCTTTCTATTTTGGACTGACCTGTAATGACTATGCCTGTGTACATCCCAGTTTGGAAAGGAGAGTTCAATGTGACAAGACAGCAGGAAGATATTCTGAGTGCAGTCTCACCTCTAAGGATCTCTATTGCCTTGATTTGTGTAATTTTTTACTGTGGAGCTATGAGAAAGTGTGAACAAGAGCCTTTAACTCACATGTGAAAGACACATTGCGAAACTGAGTAAATGTTTGTTTTGAGGAATAGTAACTGCTCATCTCTACGGATCACTAGGTAAAGGTAACAAATAGAAAAGAAAACAGCAAGACTCTGTTCTGTATTTCCCTATTATTTTACCATTCTCATGCATGGCAGCTGTATGCCATTTTATAGACAGGATACATTTTTTGTGTTCCTGACTCTCTATAATATTAAAAACTTTGCCTGGATTGAACATATCAGGTGATCCTCAGACCACAAAATTAGTCAGTGTCATTAAAAAGAGCAGCAAAGTTCAAGTGGCTGTGAGTTTAGGGGAAATGAGCTGGCATATATTCAGGTCCCCAGGACTGCAGACCTACATAGCGTAGAGCTGCCATGAAGACTGGTCTTTAATGGCCAGCCTGGTTTTAGGGGCCAGATGAACTGATGGTGGAGATAAAAAAAAAGGGAGTGTTATGAGTTACATTTCACAAGGTGCTTTCCCCTGAAACAATGGCAGAAGGCCTTGGTACTGGCTCTCCTTTCGTGCTTTGGGCACAATGACCATCCCTGCAGCCACCCAGCAGTCAACCAGCCTAAATCCTGCCATGGCCTGCTGAGCCGGAGAAGGAGGGTGACCAAAGGGGCCTTTAGCCCCTGCATTAGCACCACCTGATACAGTATATCTCCTCTGGGGCAGGATGAGGAAGATGCCTCAGACCGTGACCATCACAGCTGTATGCAGCTGTATCCATCCAACAAACCCCAGTGAAGAGCAGGGCCAGAATGAAACACAAATCCTTCAACAACCTGAGCCATGCATTCTCTGTGCAGAGCCACTGATTTCTTCATTCCCCCATGCTATTGGGCACAAAAATAGCCATCCTAATTCAGAAAGCTGCTACTTCTGGCTATATATAGACTGTTCTGTGTGTGGTTCAACACCGAGCTCTTCACACACGTGTCATCCCATTGTGTCATGCAAGGCAGTGTCAGTACTGCCTGCTGGCTGGAGAATACAGCACACAAGGGAGGCCACAGCCCTGCAAACAGTGATTCACCTGCTCTGCTGTCTTAGAATAACAGGCTTCTGGAATCAGTGGACTTGTCATGGTTATGTCCCCTGTGCCACCATGCCTGTGGGATGCAGCCCATGCAGGAGAGGAGCTGCCGTGCTACCCGCAGCTGAAAACTGCAGTCACCACCATCCAGTCACCACTGGATGAAGCTTGGATGTCTTTTTGTGAATGAAGCTTATGTCCTGGTGACCCACCTCAAGCAGAGGGGGAAGAGAGGGGATGTTACTGAACATGCATTCCCAGAAGCAAAGAGAGTGCAAGCTCATTCTCTACACGATGCACATGCATGGAGTGGCCCGGAAAGCACCAGACGCTGCTTGTTAAAAGTTGGCATGTCTTCAACACAGCTACCAGTGATTTTTCTGTAAAACACATTAAGAGTCAGTATAAATGCCTTTATGGATTTCACACCACATTAAAAGGAGTGAGTGATTGACTACATTCCCAGTAGCTTATTTTTCATCCTTTGACAGCTGTTAACCAGACAGAAGCATTATTAGTTCAATTTCTCATGCTGTAAAAATATTTGGATATAGGAATTTGGCCAAATTTTTCCTTCTTGTTTCTGGTTTCCTATGAGAGTTGGCTGGATTGTTTTGACAAATCCAAGAGTGTAGCTAGCACAGCATCTTAGCATAAATGCTGGGTTTAGAGCCAAGCCTCCAGGTTTGCTAAGCAGATTTGAAGCTCAAGGTAAAGAGATACAAGCTCTAATTACAGCACTCCTAAGCAAAGTTCCAGGGTCATAAGGCTTGAATATGGTTTTGCTCTTCACAAAAATAAATGCTGCTTATGGGGTGTGGGGTGTCTAGTTCAAAAGAAGGATCTCCCTGATACAGTCAGTAGAGGGCATATGAAAAATTGATATTGAATGCTAATGCTGATGTGAATATTTTTTTATCTTGTATAGACTACAGACAGGAGAATGTCCTTTCTGTCCATCAATCTCTTCAGTCTTTTTTAGAACTTCTTTATGAAAACTTATAAAACTTCTATCTATGTGTCTTCTGAAATTTTCTATCCCTCAAGGCAAACTCCTTTGCAATCAAGTATTGAAGTTCTTCTTATAGCGTAAAGTATGGAAAGAAAAGAATTTTCCAAATGCCTCAACACCACTGGTAGAGTTTCTAGCATCTGCTATGGCCCCCAGGGAATTTACACTACCCAGGCATTATTCATCATTTCAAGCAAAATGACTGTGCAAAGCAAGGAGATAGTTACACAGCACTGAAGTGAATGAATTGCTCTGCATTCAATTCAGCAGAGCCAACAGCAGAGTCTGAGTGTTTTTGAGATATTCAGGTGTCACAGACAATCCCACTTCTCTCCCTCAAGCCCAGGGCTCCACCAATTCTGTGACAGGAAACCAAGGGACTTGGTAAATCACAACCATGTCTGAAAGAATTTCTCGTGTTCTGGGAAGCAATCATTTGAACCTTTCTCAGTATGGGCATCTGAATATGAATTACACAAGTTCACAGAGCACATAGAGTTTTGGACACACTGTGGAAGCAATTTTAACACATACTTTCCTGGAATATGGGTTATTTTTAAATCAAGTCTGAGTTTTGAAATGCACATGTTACAGGTAAAAGGCAAATTAAAAAGTAAGTTCTGTTTTTCAAATGTTTAATTTTTTTTTTTATTATTTTTTAATAGGCACACCGGAGACAGGCATATTACAGTAGTATAAAGCACTTACTGGTGAGTAGCATAAAGTAGCTACTGCAACTTTTAAGTCTGAAATTTTAGCATTCTTAAACAACACTAAGTACTTGTTCCTTGTTCCAGCTAAGTATTTTTTATTTTATATGCAGATATATAACATTCTAAGTAAGCTAGTGGCAGAGAAAATGTACATTCAACTTCCCCTCAGCTTTGAGGCAAGGTGAGTTACATGATTCAGGGTTTTGCTTTCCTCACCATGGGAAGAATAAAAGTGTCAGTAAGGAAACTCTTCCTTGGAGCTAAAATTCCTGGAGAAGCTTCATAAAATGAGCAAACAACAACCAAGCAAGGAGAAAACAAAGCTGTCATGTCCACTTCCATCATAAAGAATATGTTTGTCCTGCAGAGCATTCATGTTTCCATTTGCTAGATAAGAAAAGGGGTTCTGTTTGTTCAGGAATTTTTTAAAAAGCAACATCTCATACCCTTAGGTTCCCTGGTTGTCCAAAGGCTTTCTGCCAGACTCTGACACGCTTGGGATAGAGCTATGTCAGGCACAGCAGGGAAGCTATCCCTGATTAATCACCCAGCTCTTACAAGTAACTAGCAATGGAACAGAAGAAAGAGGCCTCAAGTTGTGCCAGAGGAGGCTTGGATTTAGATTGGATACTAGGAAAAATTTCTTCACCAAAAGGGTTTTCAAGCCCTGGAACAGGCTGCTCAGGAAAGCCCTGGAGACACCAGTGCCTGGAAGTGTTCAAAAGAAGCATTGCTGTGTCACTCAGGAACATGGTTTAGTGGTGAACATGGTGGTGCTGGGTTAATGGCTGGACTTGATGACCTTGGAGGTCTTTTCCAACCTACATGATTCTGTGACTCTGTGATTCTGATGAGTGAGCCCTGAGCACAGAGCGAGGACGCAGCATTAGTGCACCAAACCCAGCCTGACTGACTCATGCAAAACTGAGCTGAATAAATCCCAGAACAGTGGGATTGCTGCATGACAAAAGTTTTTAGCTACATGATAACCCTGTGGCTGGCACCTGAGAGGGTAGCTGTGTCCATCAGAGCACTATTCCTGTAAAGCACTCGCTAGGAGCCAGCTGTGCTGCCCAGCACTGCCCACAAGTCTCCTCCCCCTGCAACTCCCTTCTTTGCACCTGCCCCACCCAGCTGGGGCACTGTGGAGTAGTGAACAAGGTCATACAGCAAAGTGACTACTGCCAAACACCATGTATGAGGCATTAGGCCCAGTACTCACATGAATTAAGAGAAAAACCTACTTTTATTTTCCTAGGCTTATTCATATAATTAATTAATATCTCAATCAGTCAAGAACAGGCAAAGACATAACAGTATTTCAGTGCATTCCTTGGGGAAACACTGCACAGAGACAGCACAATTAATTTAGACAAGATCCATTTAGATAGCAAGTTAATTTTAATGGCTAGAAATAGACAGGAGAACAATTTTTCAGAAAACACAAGAAAGTAAAATTTCCTTTCCCCTTACCTGTTGTCTGTCTCCAGTGAACATGCTTTTGCTTGAAGGCAAAGACAAGGAGAAAGCATTGCAAAACCTCTGTTGGGTTTCTGCAGATTTCTGGGGCATTCAGGCCAGGTAATAGAGAAACTCACTGCTCCTTTACTGGGTAGGCAAATTTGTCCCCCAGCTCATCTACACATTGAAACCCTATCAAAGCCTGAAATTCCACAATGTCTGGCTTAACTATATTAAAATCAGTTCTCTTATGTCCTCCCAGCATTAGAAATACAGCTTGGCAGAGCTAAGTCAATTAATTAATTAGATTTTTTTTGCCTGTCTTGCAGTGATCTGACCAAACATAGGGGTGGGGGTGGGGTAAATAGCAAATAATCCTCATTCGATTTATAAGCAAAGTAGGTTACTGTAAAGTTGTCCTTGTCATGGAGTGCCAAAGTGCAGTATGCAGTTCTCGCCTCCTTGTGGGTTGCCATCTGCCATTGCACCTCCCTCTCCTTCCTCTGGCTCCCTGTTGGGGTAAGGTTGATGTCAGAGGCTTTGGCAAGCAGTGGAAAAAAAAAAATCCAACACTGTGAGTTTTCTACAGGCCAGTGCAGTCTGCTTCTAATATTGCTTCAGTCTGTGCCTTCAGGAAATAAAATTAAACACAGCTTGTGCTGCTCTCGGGCTCAGTCCCTAAATCACTGTAAAATAAGTGCACTGGAGAGCCTCTGTTTGGTGCAGGAGATGGGATTGCTGCAGGGAAATGTTCTGCATTCTCACACCACACTGCAACATCAGTGACTATGCCACACTGTAGTGAAGCTGGTCTTTCAAAGTTTGAATAACCCATCTTTGGGCATTTAAAAATTGCTTCCAGTCTTTGATTTCAATAACTGCATCCCTTAACAGCTCATGGGAAGCTCTTTCTTGCAGTGTGAAGTTTTCTGCCTGTGTCTGCACAGGTCATTCATTACACTCAAGCACAGATTAGGCTCCACTCAAGGAAAATTTCACTTTGAAATCATAAGGCAAAATGGGATCTGCTGATTGCCATTCAATAACCAACAAATAGGAACTGGAGAAAATATCTGCTTTCTACCTCCCCAGTCACCTTCCATCCAGGCTGCTTTTGCATGAAATAAAAGTCTTAAGTGTTACTGAACAAGATCACACATTCTCTGAAAAACAAAGCAGATTTCAATAAATGTTTTCTGCTATAGCTGACCCCAACTATGGTCTTTCTATGAAAAGAAAATTAACTGACAACAAATGAAGAAGATGCCCCTGTTTTCCCAGAAAATCTCTCCTGTAGCTATCTCAAACCGAATTGTACATCCAAAGAGTATTTGCCTTCCTGGCTATTTTTAGGAAAAAGAAGCAGGACACAGTGTAAGCTTACTAGTTTGTGAAATGTTAGTTATAATTTAATTTTATGCTTGTGCAAGACCAAGTCTGAACTTTCTGGGCAAGATTTGATCAGTAAAGACCATGACATTCATGTCAAATACAAGGTCTGAATATTGGGCAAAAGAAACGTGCAGGTGAAGCTCTTTTGTGTATGTGGTTCCATCATTCTATTCTCACATCACAGTGCAACAGAGGGAAATGAAGTCCAGTAAGTTTTTAGGTAACTCTTGTTATAACCTATATTTTATTCTATTTTAAGTTTGTAAAAATGTAATTTTAAATTAAAAAGACACGTCTGGCTCTTTGGAGTTAAGCAGGCAATTAATAGAAACCAGTGCAATCTAAGCATCCTGACTCACGTTCCCAGAGGCAAAGAGCTGCTGAGGCTTAGGATGCTCTATTTTGCAGATTAGTTCTCTCACAGCAGTGTCAGCAATAAAATGTTTGCACCTCAGCCACAGCAATGCCAGAGTAGACATATCAGTGAAAATTAATCTTCATCAGAAATTTAAACAAGTATGCCTGCACCAGATCAGGAACAAAGGTTTTCTTCTTCCAGCTCCTCTACAAAAATGTTATTTCTAGGCAGTGGGGCAAGGATGACATCTGGGGACAGCAGGACTGCTTTCTTCAGGGCTTCTCTCTAGGAGCTGTGCAGCTGGTCTGTGCAGGACTGGGTGTCAGCATCCGTAGCAAGATGTTTCCTCAGGACCCTGCTCAATACTTCTGGCAGAGCAGGGATTAACAAAGAAAGGAAATGTTTTCTTCCAAAGTTCACTGAATGACTGCCCATTTTTCCAGACAAAAGACAGAATTTAACCCCATCATTGCATTGAAAAGGAATATTCTTGAACAAACCCTCCCACAAAAGTGGCTTATTTTATGTGAGGTGTAAAAAGATTTCATGCTAAGATAAATGGACAATTATTTGCCATGATGCAGCAACCTTCTCCTTTCAGAGTCATTCATGCAGCTTTACCCTGGGCAATATATATAGATCTATCTGTCCCATAGCTATAAGTCTTCACACAAATCTGCCAGGCATTCAGCTCTAATACCCTTCACATGAGGCTACTGGTTCAGCTTGTATCTATTGCTTAATCAATGAGCAATAAAACTCCAGCCACAGCTGAACTGCTGCTTCAGCTAATAAAGGCTTGGTCTGCTTTGTCAGAGTATCCTAATTGCTAACAATGAAATAATGCAAGTAGAACTGATATATTTGGAAGTTTTACTTTTTTTCTTTTACCAAAATGGAAGCTAAGTAAGTCTTGGAGTTTTATTCCTCACTGAATTACTCTTTAATTGGACCTGTTTGCCTCAGCTGCTATTTGTAGCTGCAGCTCTCCCCCTGCTCAGTGTAGGGGGAAATCTTTAACATCACCACCTACAGGGGCACAACATTTTATGCGGCAGACTGTAAAATACCACTATCCATCCCTGAGTAGAGACAGATTTACTACCCATCATTTGCCCCAATGGCTTAGAACAACTAACTGGTGGTGCTGGACCTTCTCTGGACTGACAAAGACAATAGCAGCAGGTTTGGTTTGCACCCGTAGCAGACTGTAAAGGGACTGGCAGCAGCCTCATAAACACAATACCAGTAACAAATATCAATAATTTGTCATGTATTTCTGTTCCCTGTGCCTTTGTGTTATAGAGGGCACTGAGCTGAGCCTGTACATACTACAGAAATCTCTGTCCAGGCTGTAAAAGATCCTTGGACCTTAACACACAATAATAAGATTAACAAAGACAATTTGGGGACTCTGCTCTGAAACAGCTCAATTCCTGTCTCCTGAGGTCCTGAAGATTAAATAGCTACTGGAGAGCCAGAAGCACTGGAGGCCTGTTGAGATAGGTAAGCAAACCTGTCCTGCAAAGAGTGGTTTCTAAATGGACTTCCAGAAAGGGCTCTGTGGAAAGAACTGCAGTGACACAGAGGAAAGGGCTCTTACAGAAACACTTCTCAGTGGCTGAGGGGAACAGATTGATCTCCCGGTGAGCCAGCAGTGAAAGATCTTGTGTCACTTTGTGCTTCCATGGTTTGAAAAGATGCACGTAGTTAGACTGCCTTACAACAAAAAACCAGTCACCCAGAGTAGCACCCTTAGTGGTGATAGCGTAAAAAAGATTTCTGTGAGAATTTTCCTATATCAGTGCCCATACTGCAGTCTTTTTGGGGAAATCTCTCTGAGGTATGTAAAACATGGTTTTCTTTTTAAAAGCCTGGTAAAATACCTTTAATTGATTAATGAATTATATTCTTTCTAATGTGGTGTGCATATATTAGGACACTTTGTAACGTAATTTCCAGTCATGGTAATTGGAAATACTTTATTCAGAAATGCCTGGTTTGTTCTCTGCAGAGTTTGTAGATGTAGATGGGGTAAGTGGAGAGTAGCCACTGCTCCTCTCCAGTTTTGGCAAGGCCTGGATCTCAGTGCAAGGTTTGCAGGAAGTACCAGAGTAGTCAGAAAAATGCATACATTGCATATATGCAGGCCAAGGTTGATCTTCTTCCATATTGTGATACTTTTCATAGAATCATAAAATGGTTTGGGTTGGAAGGGACCTGTCTTCCATATGCCTTAGAATAGCTTCTGGGAGGATCTGTTCTGTGATCTTCCCAGGTCCAGCAGTGAGGATGACAAGTTGCTAATTCCCAGGGTTCTCAAGGTACAATGTTCCTCTTTTTCCAGTCACTTGGGACTCTACTTGACTGCCGTGACTTTTCAAACATCATGGAGAGTGGCTTGGCAAGTACATCAGCCAATTCCCTCAAAACTCTGGGATACATCTTATCAAGTTTCATAGACCCATTTATCTTCAAGTTCCTCAGGTGCTTCCAAACTTGATTGTCCCTTGCAGTACCCTCCAGGGAGGGTGAGAGGGAAGAGAGATTACCAGTGAAGACAGAAGCAAAAAAGTTGTCTTCTCTTAATTTGCTGTTACCAGTTTACCAGCATTGTTTATCCATGTGTGTGTGTGTGTACACCTTCTCTGATCTTCCTTTTGTGGCTGACATACCTGTAGAAGCTCTTCTACTCTGTGCCTCTCTTCCCAAGTTCAGCTTCAGCTGTACCTGGGCTTTCCCAACCCTACCCCTACACAACTGACCAACATCCCTTTACTCTTTCCAGGATATTTGTGCCTGCCTCCCCTATCTGTGCATTTACTTCTTGCCCTTTAGCCTGACCAGCAAATCCCAACTCAGCCATGCTGATTCCTTACACCTGGGGATCGCTGGCTCTTGTGCTCTATGGGAAAGCATTTTTAAGGAGCTGCCAGCTCTGATCTGCTCCCTTTTCTCTGAGGGCAGTTTCACAGGGCAACCTATTGAAGAACTCCTTGAAGAGCTGGAATTTTGATTTCCTGAAGTTCAGGGTCCTGACTCTTTGCCTGACCCATATCCCTCAGGACTGTAATCTCCATCGGCTTGTGATCTCTGCAGCACAGACTGACTCTTGCTTGTGATGGTGATCATAAGATCCAGTAGCATATCCCCTCCAGAAGGGCTGTCTATTACCTAGCTTAGGAAGTCGTGTTCCCTGCATTCCAGGAGTCTGCTGGATTTCCTACAGTTCACTGTGCTTCTTTCCCAGATGTTGCAGTTGTTGAAGTCCCCCAGCAGGAGAAGAGCCTGTGAGCATGGTTCCTTGTGCAGCTGGAGCAGGCTGTGCAGCCTATTCCTTTGCCAATAGGCTCCCCTTGAACAGTAAGAAACCAAATAAAATTTGCAGTGCAGCTCCACTACCATAAAGTTTGAAAGTATTAATGGTTGCATATCAAAAAGGAGGATTATATGCAAATCATGAGTTTAGATGATTATGCATGGCTCAGGTAGCAGCCACACCTGGAATTATGGGCACTTCCAATCCACGCAATGTAAAAGTCAGTGCACCGATAAAAAGAACCAAAAAATATGGTCCAGGATAACAAACAGTATTTTAGGCCTCAGTGCTTGCTTTGGCTGGGATAAAGTTAATTTTCTTCACAGTAACTAGTATGGGCTATACTTTCCATTTGTGCTGGAAATGGTGTTGATAACACAGGAGTATTTTAGCTGTTGCTAAGCAGGGCTTGCACAGTGTCAAGGCTTTTTCTGTTCCTCACACCACTCCACCAGTGAGCAGGCTGGGTTTGGACAAGCAGCTTGGAGGGGACACAGCCAGGTCAGCAGACCCCAGCTGACCAAAGGGGTATCCCACACCATGTGGCATCATGCTCAGCATATAGAGCTAGGGGAAGAAGGAAGGTGGGGACATTTGTGGTTATGTTTTTTGTCTTTCTGAGTCACTCTTACATGTGATGGAGCCCAGCTTCCCTGGGGATGTTTGAACACCTGCCTACCCATGGGAAGTGGTGAATTAATTCCTTATTCTGTTTCGCTTGTGCACATGGCTTTGGCATTGCCTATTAAATTGTCCTTATTGCAACCAATTACTTTTCTCACTTTTATCTTCCTGATTCTCCACCCCATGGTGCTGGTAGGGGACTGAGTGAGCAGCTCTGTGGGGCTGAGTTGTCAGCTAAAGTTAAAGCACAACCACCTATAAAATAAACTTGTATTACACAGAGGATGTATAAGACAAATTTTGTACGAACTAGCATAGTGAATACTCAAGAGAAAAACAAGTAGGCTTTATAAATACTATCAAACTGACAGCACAAATGAAAGAAGGGAATTATTTAGTCTCAGAAAATAGCAGGTCAAGAAGAAAGGCCCTCAGACTGGGGGAAGTTTAGATTACAAAAAGCTCTTCATGGAGCAATTAGATGGTAATATATATATATATATATATATATATATATATATACCTAAAAAGAACTGAAACCTATGTGTTTTGATTATTTAAAAATTGCCATTAGAGTGTGTCAGAGCAAACCCCTATTGAAAATGGACTGCAGTAGCACAGAATGAGACATGCATTTGGCTCATGGAATTAATAAAGGCAGCTAACTGGGAAATAGCTCTTGTGCCTGACTCACCCTTTACCTGCTATTTTACATCTTTTTCAAAGTAGGCATAAAAATGCTAATATGTAGTCAGAATAAAATGTCATTATTCTGGCTGCAGTGAGCTTCACACTTATTTTACTGTGTTGTCAATTTCTGCATATGGCAGTATCAAATCCATTTCTCTTGCTGTATGTATTTAAGTAAAGTTTAAAGAAACAGAAAACATCTTTGTCACAAGTCCATCCTGTCCTTTAAATGCATGGAAAAGGACTGACTGATCTCAGTTCTGACACTGGTAACTATCCTTTTACATACAGTATTCCCCTCCTTAGTGAAGTCAATAGGAATAATAGTTTCCCCCTTCTACACTTTTTATAGATCCCGTGCCAAAAGTACATGATGTGGTTTACTTTGGAGTTTTATTATTTAATATCTGCAATGTAATCAGTGAAGTCAACAGTACTCTAGAAATAGGGATATAGTCTTATCTAAATAGCTTTTTTGACAATAGAATAAATAATTGGAATGGATTCACATTTGATAATTTGTTTTCTCCACATGGACAGCTTTTCATGTTGTAACAGCACTTCAAATATAATGCATTTAAGTGGTTACTGTGTTACAGCTTTTTCTGCTTTTCTGAGAAAAAGTGGTTGATGTTCTTTTCTAAAATTGAATAAAGGTTAAATGTGATTTCAAGATGAAAAACACATTTCTTTTCATAGCAAAATAATTTTAAGGCAGGACAACCTTGAGTTCAAACTAATTGGTAAGATTCCTTCAAATTAGTTATGGATTGTCACTGTCAAAATCTGTTTCTTTACAGTAGCATGACATTTTCCAGCCCTTAAGTTCTCACAGGAACATACATAAATTTTGATGACAGAGCTTTCAGAAAGCCTGTAAGACACATGTCTAAATTGTGGCTATAGTCCTAAACTATTTTTCAGAACTAGAAAGGATAATACTGTAAAATCAGGCCATTTCAAGTTAGCAGTGACAAGTGCTCAAACCAGGTCCTTAAAAGGCTCAGAACTGGGAGTGATGAGCATTGATTAAATTAATTGTCTCTGGAAAACTCCCAAAGACTTTCACACATTTCTTATGCAAAAGAGATGAAACACACAACTATTCCAACTTTCCTACATTCATGAAAGATAAGTATACCTAGAGTGACCCCTGCTTTAGAAATGTTTTTGGAGAGCATGGTCTACAGATACATAAACTACCTAGCACTGTGCTTACTCCACATTTATGCTGATGTGACTAAAATCTGGAGGGTCTCCTCAGAATAAAGCCTGTCTAAATGAAACCCAGAATAAAGCCTTAAGAAAGTCGCTCCTCCTGTTTAACTGATGAAGTAAATTTTGTAAAAATGTTTCATTCATATTAGTGAGTGTATTGTTCTAATGAATAATTCCTTAATTGACTTTACAACATTATATGAAAGACTGACAGTTAATAAATACTGCAGTCATATTCAAAAATAATAGCATCCTAAGGACACTGTGGGCATCTGTCAGATGAGTGAAGAAAGATAAATGAGGGCATGTATCATTAGCCACTTAAATGCCACAGCCCCATCTGTAAACTAATGAGAATTCATTACAAAGATACTAGAGAAAAGCAGATTACCTTGGATTTATGGAAAGGTAAATCTGATTTTGCTTATTGTCTGTTTGCTTGTTTTCAAAGTCCTTACAAATGAACAGCCACCACCTTCTTTATTGTGCTTTTCTAGTTTTCTCCTCTCTGTGAAGTTGAAAAGATTAATATTAGAAACCTGATTCAGATACAGATCCAATTGAATCTATTGATCTGCTTTGTAAAACACCTGAGCTTAAGGCAGGGATGCTTCTTCATTTGCATTCTCACACAACCTTAGCAAGCATCAGTTGGTCACATAAGAGATGATTTTTGAGTGACCACTGATGATCTATTCCCTTTAACATGTATGATTTTTCTGGAAATGTTTTGCACTAACCTTAAAATTATGAAGAAAGGCTGGAAGAGATTGATAGCGAACATGCAAAACTGGGACAATTGGTCACAAAAACGTGGAATCATATAATCCTGAAGGTTGGAAAATACCTTTAGGATCATTGAATCCAAGCCATCAACACAACATGGTCAAGTCCACCACTAAACTCTATCACTAAGTGCCACATCTCCATATTTTTTAACACTGCCAGGGATAGTGACTGTGCCACTTCTCTGGACAGCCTGTTGCAATGCTCGATTACTCTTTCAGTGCACAGTTTTTTCCTAATATCCAATCTAATATGATATCTAGGAAAAGGATGCAAACAGAAATGAGTTTGGAGTCCAGTCTGAGGATGGCATGCAGCACCAGAACTTCTCAGAGCATCCAAGCCCTGCACCATCATTTCTCATTTTTTCTGATTTAAACAAAGAGTAATTTTCACTGGGTTTGCAGTGAAAATTCTAGCTTCCCATTTGATCAGTTATTGGGAAATACAAATAAATATGTGCTCTAAGGGTACAGATGAACATATGAGTGAAGATGGGAAATGCACAGAATGGCATCTCCATCTTCTTTCTGCCCCATCAGGGATTTCATATTTTTTCTTGCATTATGAAATATGAATTCCTTTTGAGAGGGACTTGTTGAACTCTACGAATTGTTTTGGTGTCTGAGGCCAGGAAGAGGAGTGCAATGCCCTCTGAGGCAAGTGAAAGTGCCTTTGAGGCAGATGGATGTGTTTGTATGGGAAACTGGAGGCCTACAGACAACTTTTGAAGTCAGAAAGCCTGAGCCTGACCTCTGTGCTTGTAAGGCATACACAGGTTCAGTGTTCATACAGGAGCTCCCTGTTGGACTGGAGCTCCTTACCACCTAGATGCTGTGAGCTGTCCATCAAGGTCTGTCAGAGGAAACGTCATTCCAGCAATCCCTGCTGACGCACAGTTAAGACATTTAAAGCACTGATGTAAATTGCAGCAGTCTGGCAGCTGCTATAAATTTTATCCAAGTGGGGTACAAAGTCTCCTCAGATTCTGCTCTTTCTCATACCAGGAAGAGGCTCTAATATTTGTTTTTATTCTTCTGTCCTAAATACGGGTACCATGGCACAACTAAAAAGGACAACATACATTCAATATAAAGCATGGAAACCATTGGCTACAGCACATTTCCTCAGGCTTAAATCTGTAATTGTTCCCTGCTTGGTTATGACTGTAGCTGGTCCTTTCATCTCCATCCCATACTGAGGTTCCCATGAACTGTTAAGAAAGAGGGAAGTTCAAAGGGGGCAGTTCAGCAGTTCAAGTGCTCACTGGTAAGTAGAAATTTTGCTGCTCCCTGTTAAGTTTTGTTGTACATGAAGAACACATTTTCTTGCCTGCAGTACTCTGGCAATGAGTTCTTTTTGCAGATTGATTAAATGCTTCAGCTTTGCTCAGTCTATTAATCTCAGCAGCCATTTATTGCTTCATATACTACAGTGCATTGGGGATTATCTCTTAAGCACTGTGTGTAGAAGGCATGTAGCAGCAAGACACATCTTGTGTCTTGGAAATGCTTCTCTGGAAATAATGAAAAGCAGCTGTCAGTAAAAAACAGGATGGTTTGTATTGGCACTGGATGCCTCAAACTTTTGTCATCAATGCTACAAACTACAGTGTCCTACCTCACTTAAGTAATACTGACTCAGAATCCATGGGTTAGATGTACTGCTTCTGCTACTCCCTTTCTTGTCTGACAATCCCAATGATACCTGGCCCAGTGGAAAAGGAACTTGAAATGGTGCAAATTTCCTAGAACAACATGAGCAATTGCTGTTTTGTGTTGGCTGGAGCATTCATCCTCTTAATCCTGCAGACCAGTGAACTCTTATCGCTTCTTTCCAATGTTGCAGGTATTGTTATTCTGCATATTAAGTATACGCTTAAAGGTAATAAGTGCATCCTAGTGGACTAAGCAAACATATATCAACTATGTTAGCAGGGAAGCTAGCAGCATGAATAAACCAAACCTCTTACTTTATCCTGAGTCTCTAAATACCATTTTTCTTCTGTTGTGCAAAAACTGATGCTTAGCTAACATTAGTAGCAGTGGAGCTATGCCAGTCCACAGCAGCAAAGGGACGGCCTCTTGGCTCTTCAGCCACTGTTACTGACTTTGAGACATCATCTGTCACTCCCTAAATCCCTTCCTTGGTTTTTTGCTTAATATTGGATTTTCTTTCATTTCAGTAATATAAAAACAAATAGGCACATGCATCAGGATGAATTAACTCTGAGTTTACAATATAGTTAACCAGGTTGTATTTTAGAGAGCTTGATACCCACTGTGTTTGATGCATACACTCACAGAGAAAAGACTGTGACCAGAGTGTTTTGATGCTCCTTGCTTTCTGTCTGCTCTGTTTACCCCATTCTAACACATTGGCACTTAGATGGTCTGTCTATTTATGCTTATCTCTTCTCCCTTTGTGCATTCCTAAGTCCTTGACTCTTCGCCTTGCTAGCACATAAGGGTGTTTTACCTATCTTGTCTCTTCTGATGACATATCTTCCAGACTTGAACCCCTTGACTTACTGGAAATTATGGAGTAGAAAGCAGAAAGTAGTTTTGAAGCTGAACATTTAATGAGATTTACGGGGTAATTCAAAGACCTTTGGAAACAACATAGACAAGATCAGCAATTCTTAGCACCTGGCCAGGCTACAGAGTTTCCTAGCAGTGACATGGAGAGAGTTTAGGATGTGAAGCAGACTGTGATGTCTTCCATGACCCAAACAGGAATTCTCTGTCTCCCAGAAAGGTGACATTCTTTGTGCTCACACCAACCTGAGCACTCAGCCCTGCATCTCTGCTGCCTGAGCATTGAGGTCACCAACAACCCAGCTGAGAGTTTGTTTCTCCCCAGCTCCTTGCCATCCTCATGTTACTGCTTCCCTCCATGTCTTCAAAATGCTTCTTGACCACAGTCAAGCAAGCTCCCGACTTGGTCCTATTTCCCTGTCCAAAAAAGCACCAAATGCCTATCCCATCACATGTGCATTTGCCACTCAGCTGGCTTCTCCTTTTCAACATTGACCTCAGCTCCCCATACCACTTATTCTGGTCCTCATAATATTAAATTGTTTGGGGTTTCTTAATTAAAATTTAAGGTTATCAAGAACAACCCATGTATGATTATCTAATGTATGATTTGATGAGGAAGGTATTAACGCCAAAAATCAGTGCTGGCTTTTTGCATCATCCTGTTACTTTTGATTTAGAATTTAACATCATTCATTTTCTTTCTTTTTCATTCATTATTTCAGTGATAACAATGGAGGGGAAACGAAATTTTTTGTAGCTTTCTTCCTTGTCCCAAATTTATAACTTTATTTATTTAATTTTTTTCTTTTATTTGACAACAGCAAAAAATTAATTTTGCTTCCCTTTCCCTTCCTGTATGAGCAGAAGCCCTAAGTGTTTCTGCCTTCACCAGCACATTTTGAAGTTTTATGTAGTGGTCACATCGAAAAGAGAAGCAAGCAATGCCCTTGTGCAAGTGCAAAGCACAGACCTCCCATGATTACACCTGAGTGCAGAATAGCCAGAGCGGCATACCAAAGAGCAAGTGCTGCTGTGAAGTTTCTCACAGCAGGGTAGGATAGCCCTTTCTCCATTCCAATGCAGTGACCCAGCATGAACCTCATCATTTTCAGGGGTCAGAGAAGACTATCTGTGCCGAGATACCTTTAGAGAGAATCCAGACAAAGTCGTATCTCCAAAATTGCCCAAGATTTTAAATAACACCATAGATCATTGATGGGGATGAACAACAAAAACAAAAAAAAAAACCAAAACAAAACCACCCCAAAACAACAACAACAACAAAGAAAACAAACCTGAAACCCATGATCCACCCTTTGTAGTTTTGTCAATTCAGCGCCTGTAACATCCCTTTGAAGCATCAGGCTTAACCATTTCACAGTTTTATGTGAACTGAAAATTAAAAGGTGAAATAAAGTTCAGGGATCTCCTGAGAGTCTACAACCCTCTGATACATGGAATGTTTCTCAGACTAGAGAAAGTGAAGGACAAGTGGAAGTCAAAGGCATAACAGCAAAGAGAGAAACATATAGAAGTGCTTAAAGAAAGAAAGAGGGTTTCATCACCTGGCAGCTGGCAGAAAACACCTGCAGGATAACAGCACAGTCTGGCCAGAGCAAGGAGGGTAATTAGTGGCTATGGAGAGTGTGACAGCACAAGGGCATGATCAATAGGTTTTTATTATTACTGTTAAAACAGCCACTCAGAGCTTTGCCATCTCTTTGCCTCAGTCTGACAGAGACCAAACTGATCCCAAAGGTGCCATGAATTGGATACAGACCTTCAATACATGGAGATCCCAAATAAGAAAGAGTGCTTACCAAGAACCTAAGCCAAACCACCTTAACTTCCCTCTTTTCAAAGTACAAAATAGTCTCAAAAATGAGTGTATGTACCTTTGGTGATTTTTTTGGATGCACATCAGGGACAATAGAATCTTATTTTATCTACTTAGGGAAGCTACATCTTGTTTACTGATTAAGCATCTTCTCATCAGCTGTTCCTAAAATTCACAACATAAAAAATGAAAATAAATAATTCTGAAAGGTGAAGCATTCATACTGAGTGTATAGCTTGAATTAGAAGAGTAAAATCTAACTGAGGAAAAAATTCTGGACAATACACAGAAAACCTTTCCGGGCCTGTTGGTGGAAGCTCCTACATAGATCATCCACTCTGTGCTACAGGTAAACAATGATCAACATTCCTGAAAGCACACACAGGCTGCAAAATGATGCCTCTGACCCATCACACAGAGCCCCTCGCACCTGGTGGACTGGTGTGCACTATCCCATTTTAACACTCACATGAATACGCAGAGCAAGCAAAACAAAAAGCTTTGCAATGTAAAATTTTCAAACAGTATTTTAAAAAACTGTTCCCTCTTCATGGCAGCTGTGCCAGGCAGCTCAGATTGTGTGCTGCTGACAATTGCTGTTCGGGAGAGCATCCTCTGGGCTGTTTAGCCTGTCCTGAAAGTCTCCAAATCTCTGTTGAGCAACCCTGAGTGGTAGGGCACTAGATTAAAGTTCTTAAGGAGAAAACCTACAGTCCTGCTGTAGATTCTTCAATAATGGTGACATAGGGTTGGGGTTTTTGTGTCCAAAGTATTTCCTTCATGTTGCCAAACTTTTGAACACTCTTGTGTTTCCCATGTCCTTACTTCTAGAAAAATAGCCTTTGACAGTGTGAAGCCATTCAGCCATCACTGGTCATCCCAATTCTGCTGCAATTCCCTGTATTTTGCCTGTACAAGGTAAATCAGTAGGAAGTAAGATGATGAATACATTTAACAGAAATAAAGGCAAAGTATGACCCACTGGGGAAAGATTGTGGTGCTTATTATAAATGGAATTTTTGAGATACTGGTTTATTAGGTCTTTTTTAAAAATCAGTGAGCATGTAAAAAAGAGTGATTTATTTGATATAATATACTTTGATTGCCAAAGTTTTCAGCAAGATTCTCAAAGAAGCTAAGCCTCCTGAGAAGAAAGGAGGTGTCCTAATGAACTTTCTTACACACACATCAGTTAAAAGGTGGGAATATAAACAGGAAGACATGGCCAGGTTTTGAAACAGAGGCTGGTTACAAGATACTACTGTGGAAATCTAGGCTAGAGCTTGTGCTGTACCAGATTTTTAAGTTATGTAGCAAAAGGGTAGAGAGTGAGGTTGCAATGTCTGCAGAGCAATGTGTTCAGAATAAGGCCGACTGTGAAGACGTGCAACAAGAATTCTTCTTGTATTTTAATTGGTGACAAAACAGTACATGAAACAGTGTGAATACATACAATGTGAATCTGGTACACTGCTTCAATGTAACACTGATATATGAACTATATATACACAGTGATGGGACATAAAGTAGCTATTTCCACACAGGAAAGGGAATTTGGAGCAATTTTTCATGTTCAAAAAGACTGAATTGCACATTAAGCATTGTCAGAAAGGAAGCAGAGGAAAACAACAGTAAAAAAGGTCATACAGTTGTAAAAATCTATCACGCATTCCCATCTTGACTATAGCATGTAATTCTGATCACTCACTTTCATAAAGAGCACAGGAAGGAAGGAGAAAGCTGTCAGAACAATAAATGCATAGAGTGGGTCCCATATGATGGCAGACTAAATTCTATGGGAACTTTCAGCTTCCAAATGGTTTGTGAAAGGTGAGCAAGTAACAGTCTTTATTTTTCCCAATTCAATAGTTAAAGGTCTTCTGAGCTCTAAGTTCTAATAAAGAAAATGAAAGGGTTTTTTTCCCCATTCATATTTGAATGATGAACCTTAATTGCAAAGGATATTCTGCAGGTGAAAAAAGTTAAACAGTTTTAAAAAGGAATAACAAAGTTAACAAAAAAATAGACCTATTGATGTAATTAAAAAAGGTAGTTTGAATACCATCTCCATTGGAGGAGAAATTCCTTATAAGGCCTTTTTCAACATATGTGCCAAATTTCAACATCTTATATACACAGTGTTAAGCTAGCCAGACCTTTGACTTAATCCATGACAGAAGTACTTCTATTCTTGCATTCCCTGATCTTGGAAAGAGCCATACCCAGTATGAAGATTTTCAGAGATAAGTGCCAGTTCTTACTTTTTGTTTTCTTATGCTGCTGCTGGGGAATTCTTCCTCATGCAGGTCTCCAGAAGACAAATGAACTTTGAGGTCCCTTACAGACCTTTGATTGGCAAGCTCCAGTGCAGATAAACTGGAAGATGCTGCTGCTCAGGAACACAGTACCTGGGAGAATTATGTCCTGTATCTATCCACATCCACACATTTGTGTCCTGAGACACAAATTGACAGTCAGAGAGCAATGAGCTCTTGTGGCAAAAGACAACTCATGGTACTTTTACATTTATGTCAAAGGGTACAGAAAATTTTCATTTACAGTGACCAATAACAAAATATGCTTCTAATTCCAGTAACATAATCCCAAAATTCCCAGTCCCCATCAGTCCCAAGGAACATTAAATTCTAGCTCACAGCACTGAAGGAGTACTTGGAAAGAAATCACCACTACAACAAAACAATTACTTACAGCAAGATAAAAGTCCAATGCTTCTTTATCTCTACTTATTCCAGAAAGATAATGTGAAGCAGTTAAAGAGAAGCATCTCATTTCAATGAAAGCCTCTCAAGCGTAGAAATCCTGAGTGTGAAACTAACCTGTGGAGTTTTTTTAATTCCAGAATTTTCCCTTGTCAGATGGTCACCCATGAAGCTTGAGGCCATCTAATTGTTTTTATTATCATCATACAGAATAATATTGTAGACACAATTGCATTAAAAAAAAACAAACTATCCATTAGGAAAGGTATCATCTATATAGGTGTCCTGACACACTGCTACAAAGACAAGGTTTGTACTGTACTAAACTTGTACAGGAAGACATGGGTCAGAGGTTTTTATCCAGAACAGCAAATCTATTCCAGTCTTAAAAGACAGATGGATCGTCCTCAGGAAAAAAGGGTACAAAGAAGCCATCAAATTACTTTGAGGGAGCTTCTAAATATTCTTCTGTGTGAATAAAGCTTTTGTTATTTGTCCCTATATCTCAGTAGATGGTTAATAACTACATTTTGTTCTCTATTAAAATGGCCACCATTTGCTAAAAAATTTGCTGGGTTTAAGTGCCAGAGAGTCAACATTTGGTGGGATTAATCACTGCAGAGTATTTAAAAGCTTGTCCAGTATTGGTCAAAAGAGGCTGTTTTGGGGTAGAAAAGCAGGCCACATGGAGGAAGAATTTGTGGAATCCATCTCTCTGCTGGCATTATCTGAGCTGTTCTGCTAAAAATCCAAAGTATATGTCTAAAGTTACTTACCCCCATATTGTTTTGTCCAAGGCACTCAGGTGACATGATCATATATATATTCATGCAATAAGGCCAACTGAGCAAACCACCAGTATTGCTGCCTGTTACTAAAAGTACTCAAACTCCTGTATTTACCCAATGGCTCGATTTTGCTGCCTTAAATCAAGGCAATATAATAGCTGCTGCTTTACTTTAAAGGAAGCAGTTTAAAGGTGGTTAATCTGGTGAATGTGGTACAAACATTTTGCCAGCTGTTTACTGCACTTACAGGTGTTTAAAGGAATAGCTGATAGGAAGGCTCAGAACGCTGAAGACGAGCAAACCAAAATTGATTTAAGCATGTACTTTTACATGGTAGGTGAGTGCATAGACAAAATGTCACTACCCCTAGGCTGAGAGCAGTGGCAGTGGCACTCTTCTGGCCCCAGCTTTGCCACCTGAAGATGCTACTGTGGCTCCCTACGTGTAACTACCCACTGGCACAAGGGTCCCATCCAGCTCATCACCAGGTGCAGTCAAATAAGTGAGTACTGCTCAGTCTGTTTTGGTGTAAAATCTCCAAGTTTAGCACAGTCCAGCTGCACACAGATGCCTTTGCCCAGGTGAGTCTGAGGAGCCCCTTTGCTAGCTCTGCTCCCAGGTGGGAACTTCCAGCATAGAAGTTGTGGTGTCCAGGTGACAAGAGTCACTCCAAAGAGTGTGGCTCAGCTCTGCCTGCAGATCCTGCAGTCTCTGAAAGTTGCAGCAATAGAAGCACACTGTCTTCATTTAGGGGAGGAGCTGTGTAGGAGCAAGCAAGCATGACCAAAATGATACAGTGCATTAATGCACTGCAATGGACACTGCAATGGATAAATCCCCGAAAAGCTGTGCATGCACAAGAAGATGCTCATAGCTTTCCATGAGTTCCACGTTTCCTGCCAAGTCTGTCACCCTTGGATATTCATGATTTAAGTCAGCAGTGTTTATTTAATTATAAAAGCTCTGGAGGTGGGAAGGAAGGGTATGCTTTGCATGAATGCTAAATGCAATCTACCTGTACTCAAGAATTAACGATCTTATTTAAGCAAGTCAGTCTTTAAATCAGTTTTGTTAGTCTATTTGAGGTTTGATCCTTTAAAAAGTACCTCACCTTTGTCAGCCTGTTGAAGACTCTGAGAGTTATAATTTTTTAGAGAGAGATCACAGAACAATGTGACTTAAACAATGTTCTGAAATCTATGTTCTCACATAGCTCAACTTACTCAAGTAACCCGTGCTAAGGTTTTGTGATTCCAGTAAGAAGTGGACTAATACTAACTTAAGCCTAACATTATTAAAGCCTGTTATTTCTTTGCGTTTTATATTACCTAATTTTAACTCTCACTCAGCAGTAACCAAAGTTCCTGCTGGGAAATTTTTTGAGTGGGTTTTCTTTGCAGCCCATTTGCTTTCTTATATTTTAATGAGTTGGGGCTAGATCTGCCAGACAAAGGCAGATTTAAAAGGCTTTTTGTAAGCATCTTATCAGCTACCACCTCGTGTTTAGAGCCACCACCTCATGTTTGATTGATTAGAAAAGGACTCTTATTTCAACAGACATCTCAGTTTGTCAAACATGGAGAAGTTTACTTGTTTTCTTAAGATACAATTATCCCAATGGCTCTAGAAGTGGTAATACTGCAAAGCCTAAATTAAGCTGAAATATTTATGTTGAATACATAATAATATTGCATATTATATAACATATATTAAATCACATTATATAATTTATGTCAATTGATCAGCTGACACAAAGTCTTAGCCTTATTTTATCACATTGGAGCATTGAAACTACTGTTATGATTTCTGGTGTGTTGTGTACTCATTTGTTAAGGTTACTCAGTCTTTTTCCTGTCTTATAAGGCTCTGATGCTGTGTTATTAATATTGGGCCACTACAGCACATGAGAAAAGAAACCTGATCTGTATCAGGGAGGAAATTACATTTCTGCCCAGTTAGGTGGAGCACCCAACACATGATTCACACTGATGACACTTTATACTGCTTCTCTAAGTTATTCCTTATCCAGTACCAATGCTTAAGCGAACAGTAAATACCTGATCTGGCATGCAGTCTGTGCAAACAAAGTTATCCCTTCCAAACTTCTAGAACAAATCTGAAGCCATCCGTGAGCTGTCTTACTTCATCCTCCAGCTGTGGCACTTCAATTCCCAGTTGCTAAGCACCTAGGGCCTTGAATGATTTCTCTTGGAATCAAAACTCAAGACAATTAGTCCTCAAGCCTTTAAAATCCATCTGCTTTACTATTAAACTGATGAACAGTGAAATCTCACCCTGTTGTGTATAATCTCCCTCCTTCAGAGCAGTTCAGCTGATGCACCACAGAAGCTGCCCAGCTCCAAGTTGTCCATGCTTTCACTATGAAACACAAAATGTGTGTCCTCCATGACTCACTGCCACTGAACTACAGCTGCCATGGATCTGTGAATAATGCAGGAGTTCACAAATAAGCAGGGCTTTGTAAATAACATCCTGCCACTGCTGGTGCTAACAACATTCTTCCAGGAGAGGCAAAACTATGTACCACAGTTCTGGTATCTCAAGCACTATGTCTCCATAGATGTGAAAATATCAGGGGTGTTCTATAACTTTTAGCAAACAGGCTTTAATAGCAGCTAAAAACCCTAGGACTTACTTTCATATCATTACTGGGACTGGTAACAGCAGAATTCTCATTGGTAACCATGTCTCCTAGCTGGCACACCACAGATCATGGCATCACTACAAAGCTTGTAACCAGTCATAATTGAACTCATGGCTTAGGGAATCAACATATTTGGAGGTAGAAAACATGATTATATAAATATAACATATTTATATAACATGATATAATTAATATCTGAAGATATCTTTTTTCCTGTTGTGTGGTGTTAATTGTCCATGGTGTCTTCTCCACACAAGCGACAACAGTCCCTGTAGTACACAGCCTCACCAATTTAATCTGTCCCAAAACTGTTCAGGAACATGAATTCTGATCTAGCTAGAAGAAAGCATAGTTTACTCACAGTTACACAGTTACTCCCTTTCCACTAAATCGGGTTTTCCCCTCTATTTGTCTCCACTTTTCCTCACTGTAAACAATGCACTGAAAAATTATGGTTTAGTGTCATGTGAATACTTGAGGGCTAAATTAAATGTATTTTTCGTTGTTTCTGAAATGTGCGTGTTGGTGGACATTTTTGTCTTTATATGTGTCATTTTTTTCTTTTTTTTTCTTCTATTAATGCTATTTCCCAAGTATTTTTGCTGACATTATTTTCTGATTGTAATTTGGGACCTGCTTCTAACACTATTACATGGCCAGAACAAGTGCTAGGACAAACCCAAGGAAGATTTTCCCGTAAATGATCTTGCTGATGCATTAACACCCAAATGAGATCTGGGTACACAGATACCACAGGGTAAGACTTTTAACTACCGAGAAACTATTGATACTGTACATAAACCTTTCACATCTATACATGTGCTGCCAACTCCTCATCACTGTGGTGTTAGGAAACTTCAGAAAACAGAAGAATCCCACCCCATCTTTGGCTGATAACAATGGAGATAATACTGCTGCTTCCAGGCTAACCTTCACAATAGCAAGTTCAGCTCAGATGTTTAGGAAACACCTCCCTCATTTCTCCTTTTTTCCATAATCATGTGCTGGCTTCCACAGCAAATGAAAGAAGAAGCTCAGCTCCAGAACAAGGATAACCATCGTTGCACGGTGTTCCAGCAGAGCCAATGAACCTGGCAGCCACTCCAAGTAGTTTGGGGCACGAACACTGGAGTGTTCCTGTGCTGCAGAAGATGCAGCAAGATTCTAGCAAAGTTTGCTTCGCCCCAGCACTCCATAAACATGGCTACAGTCATTCCAGAGAGAAGCTGGCTTTGGATCCAACCTAGTCATGTGCATATTTCTCCCTGCTTTTCCACTAATGAACTCTACAAGAACTGCAAAGAAAGAACAACAGGATCTTGGAATCTCTAGAGGGGTCTAGGACTTGGAGAACAAGGGAGAGTTGAGAGCTGGCCATGGATGAAGAGCTTCAAGGCGACACAAGGAGAGTGCATTGGGTGAAAGTCCAAATTTTCAGGTGTGGTTACACTGAAAAGAAAAATGTCATTTGAAAAGAAAAGGGAAAAAAAAAAAAAAGAACTGAAGTAAATATGTTAATCTGTAAAAAATAAAAAGGGGAGAGTGGGGGAAAAGAGCACAGGAACCTCTCTTGTATCAGTCACAGATCTTCTCTCTGCTTGCCAGAAGATACAAAAAGGTTAAAGTGCTGTTATAAAGGAAGAAACATTTTGTGTATTTTCTTCTTCTGCTCTCCTACTATCAAATATTCAATTTAATTAGTTTTCACTAATTCAATAAAGTGTAATAATTATGTGACTTGATTTTGTACTTTGTCATTTCTGTTCAATTATCAGAAAAGTGGTCAATTACTAGCAGTTGAATGTTACACAAATTACAATCTGAGTAAAATCTATGTTTGGGGGGTAATTCTTCCCCATAGAACAAAAGGAAAAGAATTATATTCACCATAATTTGTTACTGGACTGGTACAGAGTTCAACAAAACAAATGCAATTTACATTAAATATTTGATCTGGTTGCTGGGTAATTCAAAAAGTAGGGATTTTATAAGAATTTTTTAAACAAAAGCCTAACATTTCTCAATTTAGCCAGCTTTTCAAATGTATCTGTTCTGTGAAGTGAATAGCTGAAGAGGAGAGTCTTGCAGATGGAAGACACAGATATAGCTACAGAAGAGATATAAAAAATAATTTATTTGATTTATAGTCTCTTCCTACTTTTTTGTGTTCTTGTAGCTTGAGAAATGCTTAGCTGAGTGAAGCTCTATAGTTCTTTATTTTGGAGAAATACTAATTCTATTTTAATAAATCAGAGTTTTCCCATTTCCTCCATAAATCAGGGAAGTGAAGGAATCCTATTACTTTTCTTCCATGAACAGCAAGATGATGGGAGTCTCTATTTTCTGTGTTATGACTAAAGTCAACAGTATTATCCATTAAAAAGTTGCTTTTTGAGATGCACCTAGAGACCAGTTTTCTTCTGTAGCCAAGAGGTGTGGACTCAGTGCCCCTCAGCATGAAGGAGGAGATTGCTGCTCTCAGCCAAAGCTGTAGAGGCTGGGGGGGATATTCTGTCCCTGGGGTAATAAGACTAACCAGCCCCTGTGTGATTAGGTGTCAACCTCCTTGTTAACCAGCTTGTACCTTCTGCTGACAGACATTAATGCTACTCAACCCCTGGACCTTCACTTTTCTGTTCCTGTCTCTGTTCTCACAAGAGAAAATATAAAATGCTGTGCACTTCACCTGACCTTAGCTTTGTGAGATACTGAATGTTCACCCCATTCTGTTGTAATCTTAATGCAATTTGTTAGAGAAAATAGAGCCTTCTTTCCACTACCTACCAATAATGCACACCTAGCACTAGCATTGGATGGGGAATACTCTAACCACTTCTCAGAGCAGATGTAACTATCCAGTCTTGCCCCCAGTGAGCAGTTCTGTGTCTCCATCAAAAGCAATCTCTTCATAAAATTAAATCCACTTTGTTCAGTGACTGAGCCAACTACTCTCCAAAGCCACACAGCTGTTGCTGCTAGATCCCACACCTTGCTGCTGTGCTCATTCTTTTACAGAGATGAAGATCAGATGACTTCTTTCTTTACAATCATGACTATATGATTGTAGTGGACATAAGGGTTGGCAGGGTTATCAGAAGACTGGATAAGCACATCTAGATGACCAGCACTCACCACCTGCACTTAGCCAGACTTGACTTTTGAGACTACTTTTGAGTAAGAAAGAAGGTCAAGGTGAAGGAAACAGAGAGGGAGACTGAAGAGGCAGAGGCAGGGCTGAAGGCAGCTCCAGGGTACTACCCTCAGGCTACAGAATGGATTAGGGTGGTTGGCTGTGGGGATAGGAGGAATGGAAGCCATGAGGAGGTCTGGGCTCCAAAAGGACTTGTCTTTTTTGCTCATGTCCTCACAGCTTGCTCTGCCAGCTTCTGCAGTCAGGGTTACAGAAAGGGTACAGAGCAGAGCCCAGGTTTCTGCAGATGACCCTGTGGAGCTAACAACAGAATTCTGCTCAGAAAGGACTGGTTGTTCCTCCTTCACAAAGCCCTAATGGCCACCTTCCAATCTCAACCTTGCTCCACGAGGCCAGGAGAAACTCAAGCCTGAGCTCTGGGCTCTTTCCAGGCACCCTCAGATTACTATTTTTCCCAGTCCACTTTGTCCAAAGAAGCTGGGTTCTGCTACATCTCCTGTCCCACAGGCCAGCCACAGCCCTCTCAGAGCACCTTAAGGTCAAGATTAGCTGTGTCCCAGACAATAAATTCCTCTGGGGAATTCCTTTTGCAGCCTCAGCCTCCTTTGGTAGCTGCCTGCCAGTCCCATAACTCACTATCACTCTGCTCCTCCTCTTCTCATCTTGCTCTAACCTGAATTGCAACTAAAACTGGCCCAGCCTCTGACCAGCTTCCCCTATAGCAAGAGGTAGCTCTGTGTTTTTCCCTGACTGAACCTGGAAGCTAAACCCCTAGAGTTTACCTCTCAGTCATGACCCGGACTGCCTCAAAGGAGAATTGACCTTGCAGCAGTTCTGCCCTAAATTAAAGCCTTACTCTCATTTCTTTTATTTACCCTCAAGGATAAAGTGTAAAATTTAAACTTAGGGTAAGAAGAAGGCTTCTTGCTGAAGACCTGACAGACTTGTTCCTAGCCCAATATTCTGCATAACCGACTGGGAATTTCAAATGTCTGCAGCAGTCTCCAGAGACCCTGAATGGCCTCCAAAGCCCAAAGAGCTGGTAAGAGGAGAAAAGAGAAACCAAGCAGTGAACAAATAAGCAGCATTTCATGACATCTTGCTCGGTTTTACAGCATTTCCTGTACTCTCAAATCAAGGATTCTGGGAATAGAAGAGGAGGCAAAATGCTAGAACAGAGCGTACACAGCAAAAATAAATTGGGTCCTTTCATGATGCTATTATCAGAGCTGCACAACAGTACTCCAGAGAGGCTGCAGGTCAGATCCTCAGCTGCTGCAGCCCGGGCAGAGCAGGGCACGCCAGGGCAGCTGCCCACGCACGCCGTGGGCTCCTCTGTGTGTGGGACCAGCACGGCAGCGCTGGCACAGTGCACGTGTGCAGCAGCAGCCGTGCACAGCGCTTCCTCTCACGCGTGGAATTGGATCGAGGCTTGCTTTTGATGGACTCAGTACACACACAGAAGGGGAAAAAAAGCCAATGACACACGTCACCAGGTTGAGGAAGGTTTCTGTGCTGAGCACATCTGTAATATACAAAGAAGTGAAATCCTTCAATTCTATACCAATGTGAGGAGCTTTTTTTTTTTCTCCAGAGTAAAGGTAAGACAAGTGTACAAAGACTTTTATGAAGATTCTTAGGACTGAGCCCTTTAGTGGGAGGAGCTGTGCCATAATAACATATTATGGTATATCAGCTTTATGGTTCTGTAGAACATCATGCAAGAATTCAGAATTTAATTGATTCCCACTTCTCTGTATTGACTTTAA
This sequence comes from Lonchura striata, assembly GCF_050655825.1. NCBI lineage: Eukaryota > Metazoa > Chordata > Aves > Passeriformes > Estrildidae > Lonchura > Lonchura striata. The sequence goes on from NC_140704.1 coordinate 114,733,237, forward strand.
TGCTGAATTGCAGCATTAGACAATTAAGAATTACGTTGTCTCTAGCAACATAAAGGTGTTTAGAAGCAATTCACAGATACATAAGGTTGGAAGAAACATAAATGTCCTATCTCCATTGAGGAAGAATCAATTTTGTAGCACATTCATTAATTAAGTTTGCCTGTCTTGTTCTTCTAAAACTCTGACAATGGGAATTCTTTAAGAAATGTCTTCAAATCCTGAGATATACCGAGAAAATGATGATTTAACATACATCTCTCTTGCTGCAAATCAATTCTCATCTTTTTGTTGGCATGGAGACGACTTCATTTTTCTCTGCAAATCTTTTACACAGGTGAAGAATGCTACCAGGTCATCTCTTTTTTTTTTTTTTTCTAGATTAAATAAATATAATCACTCCTCTTCCTCCTCACTAGCTAATTTTGCTTTATATTTTTTTCTTATAGCATTCCAAACCAGGCACACAACCTGAATAATTAGTGCTGAGTAGCACAGGGTAATTATCCTTATATTCACCAGAATTACATTTGTTCAGCTCATGGGACAGTGAAGTCATTATGGGGGCGAATGTTTTTGCAGCAGCACTATACCGTTGACTCATCCTCAGTTCATGACTGACTGCAGGACCCAGAGCCTTGGCTGCAGTATTGCTGCCTGGCCAGCTATTCTCCATTTCACACCTCTGCATTTGACTTCTCCCCTCTAAGGGGAGTCCTTTGCATTCTTTATTGAATTTGATCTTATTGATTTCAGAGCATTTCACCAGTGTAGCAAGATTGTTTTAAATTCCAATCCTGTTCACCAAGGTGCTCACAAAGCCTTCCATCTCAATGCCACCCACAAATTTTATCCTCCATACAAATCATTACTCCCGTCCAAGTCATTAATGAAGGCACTGAGTAAAACTGACCCCAGACAGACCCTTGTGGGACCTCACTTATAGTGATCCCCTGGTTTGACAGTGAATCATTGATAATTACTCTGAATAAGTGGTATTTCAACCACTCATGCCCCCACCAGAGTGCAGAGCAATTTCAGCCTGGCCTCTTTTCTTTTTTTTTTTTTTCTTTTTTTTTTTTTTTCTTTACTTTGGCATGTAACAACATCATGCAGAACTACATCAAGAGCTTTTAAAAAGCCTTACTCACATCTGATGCTTGCCATATGCCAGCAGCTAGGTCAGAGATGCCCAGAGCACACATTGCAGTTAGATTGTGCAACTACCCTTGCAGTTAGATTGTAGTAGATTGAATCCAATTTACCTATGCAGGCAGCAGATTATCTTCTTCTAACACACAGCAGGGTTTTAACTGACCACCTTCCCCCAGACACAGTCAAAAGGTAGGGAGGGATTCAACAGTATGCAGGATCTTTGTAGCACTTGTCCAGCGAATCCAGCACCCACAGAAAGGGATGAACTTGTGCAGACATAAAGTGTTTTGTGGGGTAAAAACTTCTCAAAACACAAGGGGAAAGCATGGCACCCTCCTGCATGCCTCTCAGAGACATCATATCACCATCAGCAATAGGGGTAGATGCCTATGGCACCAGGCTCTTGATCCTAAAGTAGGGTTTAGATCTATTTAATGGGATTTATTTGTCAAAAGTCTTTGTTGCCTAACTGTATTCTGCATGTTTAGGAACAAACTGTACTTGCTTCAAAATGTTTCTTAGTGACAGTCCTAGCTTGACTCCCCTGAAGGTCGCCTTTTAATGACAGGTACTACATTTATCCACTGAGATTTTTCTTCTAGCAGCTGTCAAAGATCATTGTTAGTGCTTTTAAGACTGCTACAGTGCTTTAATTTGCCAGCATAAAGCTCAGTGGGCCTGGCTGACTTCTACATTCCTTAAATGTCTAAAAGGTTTTCTGTTGTTGATTTTGGACTTTTCTACACACCTGTTAAAATGAAGCATGCTAAGTTTCTGGCTACCACCTTGACTGTGACTGGAAACCACTGAATGTGACAATCTTCATGTCACCTCCTTTTTTTTCTTGTTCCCCACTAAGCAGCAGACCTTCCTTTGGCCTTCCCCCATTTCTAACATCCTTTCAGACTTGTCATTACAATTTGTTCCCTCTGACTCATTTTGTGCCTTTCTGCCTCCTTCCTATTCAGGCAGCCTTTGTCCCTGTGTTCCTTTCTGTGCAGTTGCTTTTGTGTGATCCCAGTATTGTTTACTCTGCAAGGTGAACCTACAGTGCCAGGGCTCAGTGCAGTCAAAAGGACAGAAGGGAGGCTCTTCACTCACACAGCATCTCCCTGATACATAACATAGTGTGCACACAACTGACAAAACCAGTTCTAGCTTCTTTAGAGCCAGATGTAGATGAATTCATGGACTTGTTATCCTCTCAAGATCGTACAGCTTCACATTCACGTTCTGCATGTGCTTGTGTTTGAAGTGTGGACTACCATTGTTTCAAGTGTCTGCTCCCATAAATAACTGTCTTGTAACTATTTTAGGTGGGTATGGATACACCTGCTTACCACAAAGATAGCTCCCATTTTTTTCCCTTTGTAGGCCTTAAGGGACAACCACCTTTTCCTGTTGAAAGTGGGGAAACAGAAAGGAAAGGGCTGTGCCAGGGCAACACAGCTCAGACTGGGTAAGGAAGTCAAACCAGTTGCCAAATCCCCATCCCACATTCTTGCATGCAGCAGCATCACAGGTGAACCACTGACTTCCCTCAGTATGTGTACAGGTTTAGGTGATATACATGTAACTTCACTTCCATTTTAAAATGCTGCATATCATTTGGCTGTTTTGCACAGACTGCAGCAAGGTGCTAATGAAGTCTCTGTAAAAAGCCTGTATATTGCTCCATAGTGTCATTACAATAGCCAGCTTCTTTAAAGTTACACTTTAGCATTTTCAGGACATAGAACACAACAGCACTACTGCGTTGCACCATGAAACTACATTAATGCAAATAACACTCATAAACTTGCTTGTAACAGCAGACAATAATTGTCTAGCACAATTTCTTTGCTCTCTTGAAAGATGACTTCCAGCTCTAGAATGTATAATTTATTTAATATTAATTCCTAAAAGGGAATTAAATATTTTACTATTGTAACTGGTGATCTTTGCAGTTTTATCCTCTCAGACTACCTCAAATCCAATTGTTTGAAAGAATACTGTTTGGTGAAAAATCACTCAGCTTCCTCACAGCCTCCCATCGTATGCATTTATCAGTCTTTCTCTCTTACACAGTTGTACTCCTCTCAAATTTCTTTCAGATCCATTATATTCTGTGGCAGACAGGCTGGACTCTTAGGGTGAGGGTAGGAGCTGGTTGGAGCTCAGCTGAGAAGCTGTTACACCGCAGCAGCATTAAAACAACGCAAGGCAGGTGTCTCCTGGTGTCCCCAGCCATGAGTAACAGCCAGTCACACTCGCCACTGAAAACATTTTAAACTCCTCTTGGCGTAGAGTAAGTCATACTCTGAGAAGGTGCTTTAGAGGTGGAAGATGTGAATAGTCTCCTCATTTTGCTAGCAAATAAAGGTCTGGGGCAACGTACTTCTAATACAGTGTGACACGTCTGGAACCGCCATCACATTCTGAATAAAACTCATGCAACTACAACAAAGCTACTAATTTAGTAACACAGACTTAATCACAATTCTAACTTCCAGGTCATTAAGAAAGCCCAGTTAGATCCATAATCTGGTGCTAAATAGTCAATACAGTTTTCTTCTTCCAAGGAGCACATAAATAAAATTATTAATGAAAAAAATTACAGGAAGACAGTGCATAAAGTGTTTTGTAGTTCTCTGCCTGCTAAAATCTTTCATTTCTATGTAGCAGAAATCCTACTTCTTCCTTGAGACATTTCAGTGTTACACACTGCATTTTTCCAGAGTGAAATATGGACTTTATTCTCTGGCTGTAATGAGTCAAGGAAACCACTAATGCACAGTGTCAGTATTTTTACTGTTATTATCTGTATTCTGGCATTTCCGACAAGTCAAAGATCATGCTAATGATGATGTATCCAAAGGTCCAGTTCAGATAATGTACCCAATGGAACAAATTCAGTTTACTATTTGATTTCACAGGTACTTAATCACATAAAGTGATGGCTAGTTGGCACAGTGATAGATGAACTGGGGACAGATTAGATTTGTTAACGCTGACATTAAGATCAGCACTGTCTAGTGTGAGTCCTGCTCTCATCACACTCTTGGATGTAGGAGGTGTGATATCTCATTCTTCAGCACTGGGGAGATGTGAAATTAGGAACCCCAGCATCTGACACTGAATGGTGGGAGTGCTGCTTGGTCAAAATATGTCATTATCATGTCTATCATCTTTGTTGTTAGAGAGCCATTTATGTTATCCAAGAGAAGATCAGCTGAGCATGGAAAACCTTAGAGGACTGTTACAGATCTCATGTTTTTTTAATGTTACTAAATGCAAATTGTAGGAAAGACAGTAAAAGTCTTGGAAACTTCTTCATGAATTGGTGGCTGGAAAGAAGGGCTGGTCAATGTGTGATACGACAGCTTGTTTAGAAGTTGTGACAGAAAAAAGGTTTAGGAACTTCAAACAGTGCTACAGCTAGCCATACCTGAGACACTTGCCTTGTGCTGGAAGGGAACAAGACAAGCCACACGGTAGAGTGGACTTCTGGTTTTTTATGGATGAGACACCTTAAAAACTCAAGGTGAAAGATAATAGAAACTAGAAAAGAACCTGTTGTTAAATTTGGTCTAGAATTACATTTTAAGCTTAAATTACTCCCAGTCATTCCCATTTTCCAACCTTGTAATTAGAAGCTTGACCTTATGCCTGGCTGGATTGAATCTCTAATTTGATTAATGTTTGTACTTGACTAGTGTTGATGACAAGCCCAGGTGAAGCTAATAAACATGAGAGTGGTTTGTGAGGTAGTCCAAATGCATCTATATAAAGGGTTATAAATGGTTTTCTGGAGAAACGGCTCCCCAAGGTATTTATAAAGGCGTGTGCTGCTTTGCAGGTACAAAAATGAATGGGGGGTAGGGGAATATAGGGTGGGGACCAGAGTTTTCAGGTGTTTGATCGCAGAAAGCAGCCTGCTCTGGTAGACACAGGCCAACATTTCTCTGCAGGGGACAGAGGGCTGAAACATATTTCACAGTTGCAGGAAGCACTCAGACTGCTCTTTAACAACCCTGCATTTCAGTTTGTATCATCAACATGTCCATGAAACTGTCCAAAAAGCAGGATTTTCACTTTGCAGAAGCTTCCTCCTTTGTTTGTCTTTCATTTAGTTTTCATCAATTTCAAGAAAACCTAGAAACATTTTTACTCCTACAAACTGGACATTCAAGGAAAGCTTCACTTAGAATATGCTGATTTACCACGTACCCTAAACAAAATAACCTTCTTCACATGATAGTAGCTCTGTCAAGCAGGTAGACTTGTCTGTCTCAAGACTGCTAACCACACTTATAGCATCATCAACTCCTTATGTCTTGTTCCTGTGGTGCTTTGACAGGAATCAAAGCATTTTTCTATGGGAATTCTGCCTTCCATGTGATGACAGTTTGCTGAAAAGCAGCTTGCTAACTATAGTCTCAATCCCCCTTGAAAACATTTCTTCTCCTGCCATGCACAGTCCATCCCAGTCAGGTCTGTGACCCGTGGCATGGGGACTCCATTGCTCACTCAGCCTTGGAAGGGCATGTTCCAGAGAATGAAAGATCAAGATTTATTGTGGCGAAACTGTCTATAAGTGCAAATAATTTTGCACTATGTTAAAACAGTGATTAATTTAGCCCATAATTTCAAGAAATGAAGCAACACTCCCTGACAAAAGCCCCAGAAGCTATAATTTATGACAGCTCTCCCAGTTAGCAGCCTAGAGAGCTCTCCTCAGTCCTGTTAATATCTTCACTGGATTCCCTACTGAGCATCAAGGTCTCCTGGTATATTCTCCTATGGGCTGTAAACAGAGATTTTAAGGACAGGTTCTCATGTGGTCTGATCTGTTTAACATGTCACTCTTCCTTTTCAGTAAGGTTACTGACACTTAAGCATCCCTGCTGAAACACAAGTCTTCCCTTACCTCATTATTACAGGGACAAAATCTCTGGTTGCAGGCTCATTCATTTCACCCTCTGTGGTGCTGCCTTTTCCCTTGTGTTTTTCTGTTATATTGTGATAATAATAATCAGCTTCCATAACTGATACAATCCACAGACACAAAGACTTCCCTGCTGGCTTTCCATCACCCATCACATCTCATTTTGAGCTCCCATTTCAACCTCTGTGTCCTCCACGACCTCATACCTTACTTCACCTGTTGTGTCACCTCTTACGCACTCCATCTCTCCCACATTACCAGTGTGTCTCACCAAGCCACAGGGTACCAGCAGGCTGCTCTCTATGGTATCAACTATGCCTGAACCACATTTCCATCCTTTTCTCACCTCTCCTTCCCACTGCTCCAGCAGTGTGATGAGACCAGTACCCAGTGCTGAAAGTGCTATCAGAGTGAGAATCCAGCATTGCCTGTGCCTTTCTCTTAAGACTTTTAAAATGAGGATTACTATGCTTAATGTTTGTGTGAAGGAGGGTAGTGTAGTGCCCTAACTATCTAACCATGCATGCTTGAGCCTCCAGGATGATCAAACCTTTACCTTTCATTTTCTTGTTTGTTTAGGTTCTTTTCCAGTAAGAAATGCAGTCTCTTCATGTTGCTTTCAGATTGGACAAAGCATCAGTCCCAATACAGGATTGATGTAGAAGTAGCCCAAAAGCCTTCAGCCTTCCTGGCACCATGTGATTAGGAGCATTTAGATCCTTAAACATCAAAAACTCAAAAAGCTCAAGTTTTTAAGTATGCAGCTGAAGAGCTATACATACTGTTTTTTGTTTTTTTGTTAAGTGGATGGGAAAATCTGTAAAAACTGAAGATGAAAATCCCCACCCAACTTCTAAATGTTGTTGTTTGAAAGACTATGCATTAAATTTCTAATGCAGAGAGCTGTGTCTTATTTAAAGGTAATACATGATGGTTGAAGATGAAAGGAAACCTGAGGCTGCTACTCTGAAAGGCGCTGAATTTTCCTCTCAGGTGCCTGTGTGTTAAGTCTACATAGTCAATCCCTATGGTTTATCTGACCAGTATGGGAAAAATAAGTGGGTCACAGAAAACGAGCGCTGGAGACCATTCGGTTTCTCCAGCAAACCTAAATGCGCACTTGTATTTTGAGAACCGCAGGATGAGCAGAAGCTTTTGCTGCTCGTCACTCCCCGCAGCCGGGCTACCCGATGCGCTCGGAAGACTCCCGCACACCCACCCACACGCCAGCCTCTGCTCTCAGCATGAGCCGCGCTGGAGCCCAGCGTGCGCCCGCCACCTGCGCCGGCAGGCCCCGGCTCCCGGGGAAGGGCTGCGGCCGCGGCTCGATGAAGGGCTCGTTCCCCGACGCGTCCCTGCGCCGGCCGTGCCGGTGCCAAAGTTGCGCTCCGCTCTGCGCCCTGCAGCGGGAGCGCCGCCCGGGCTGCCGGGGGACACAGGGGACCCACGCCGGGGACTCCCGGGGTACACCCGCCCGGGGTGGGGTGCCATCCCCGGTGCCTGCCCCACGACCCGCTGCTGCGGCACGGAGGGCTCGCCCCCCGCCGCGGGCACGGAGCCCATGCGGGCAGCGCCGGTGCAGACGCGCGGGTTCGGCACCGCGAGAGGCCGGCACCGTGCGCATCCCCCTCCTCGCCCGCTCCTGGGGGAGCCGCGGCGTCGCGCCCACTCCTCCCGCGGCCAGGCCCCGCCCTCCCCTGGAAAAGGGATGACATCATCCCTCTCCCCCGGCTCGCCCCGCCGCTCCCCCGGCCCGCCCGCCGCTCCGACAGGGATGGGGGGGGTCCCGTCCGCACCCCCTTGGCGGAGCCGCTCCCTCGGGGGGCCCGGAGGGGGCTCCCGGCGCCGCCGCCCGGCCTCGCCCCTGCCCCACGCCCCACTACGTCATCCCTCCCACCGCCCCCTCTCCGCCGGTGCTGGCGGGGGAGCGTCTCCCGAGGGGAGCGCCGGGGCCGGGCAGCGGCTTCGCGGCGGCTTCAGCGTGCGAAGGGCGCCGGCGCACCATGGCGGCGCCGGCGCGGTGCGGCGGGCGCGGCTGCGCACCGCGGCGGGGCGGGCGCGGCGGGCGGGCGGCGGGGCAGCTCCTGCGCTGACACCTGCAGCATGTGCCAGGAGCTGCAGCGGCAGCGGCCGCCTCTGCCTCTGCGCGGCGCGGCCGCCCCGCTCCGGCGCCGTGCGCGGCGGCGGCGGAGCAGGAGCAACTCCCGCTCCTCCCGGCGCGTCCCTCCTCCTGCCTGGCACCGTGTGCCGGCGGCGGGTGCACGGTGACCTTACGGAGCGTGCATTACCTCACAGGTAAATATCAGCTGACCCGCCCGGCGGCGGCGGGAGCAGGCGGCGGCGGGAGCGCACGGAGCCTTCCCGAGGTAGCGATGCCGGCCGGGGCAGCGGGTGCGAGGTGCTGGGCGGGGGGCGCAGCCGCCTGTTGCCGTGCGCCTGTGCCGGGCGGGGGGCGCAGGGGGTTCCCCGTCGGCACCGTGGTCAGGGGGTGGGGGCGGCCTCCGGAGGGTGTGCCAGGCGTGGGGCAGCCCCCTGTCCCCCACCCTCCCGAGGCCGCCCCCGGGGGGTCGCACGGCGCTCCCGCCTGTCCCCAGGCGCCGCTGAGACGCTCCCGGCGTGCGAGTGTGCACAGGCATGCGGCACGGCACTGGCTCCTGTCGCCCACCCAGCCGCTCCGTGCAGCAGGTCCCGGGGTCCCTGGAGGCCATCTGGGGACCCGGGGGCTGTCCCTGCTCGCCCGCTGTCGCCTCTTGCAGCCGGCTGAGGTAAAAGTGACGAAAGGACGGCGCCCCGCAGCGCAGCAGCGGCAGCCTTTACCTGTGCGTTCACCGGCTCCTTGGCAAACTTTGGTGTTGGGCGGTGAAAATCTCGATCCTTGCAGCCAAACGGGCTTGTTCTACACTCCCGTGCTAGAAACCAGCAACCACCCAAAGTGAAATACTGCTGGCTACGGCTGAATCGGGTACTCAATCACTGGGTCCACTTCCCAGCATGGGTGATGTTTTAGGCAGTACTTTAGTAGTACTTCAGACGTGGGCGGGGAGCAGTGTGGTCTGGTAATACTTGATAGTTTCTGGTGACCCAGATGTTAAAAGGACAGGTTCACCTTAGCTTCAAGTAATAAGCAGCATCACAAATTTGGTGCTAGTAGGCTTTCAATATATTGTGTTGTCTTTGAAGTTTTGTAACTTGCCGTTCAGTTCTGAACTTTGTACCTCTGCTTCTCCCCTTGTTTTTTAGATGTAGAAATATTTTAATAATGGGGGTAAAGGCACAGATTCTGTGATTTAATAGTGTCATAAGCTATGGAGCTGTTTTCATAACTTTTATCTGGGTAGCAGGTTGTGTCGCACACCTGTGACTGCCACATGACCAGACTAATAAAATTATGGTGACCAAAGAGTAGTAAGTACTATGTTTTTAAGTCACCCTGGTTTCTGGTTGTCAGATGGTAAGTGAGCGTGAGATAAGAGCCAATGCCATGTCTATTTTAAGTTCATGTCTTTATAGTGCTCAAAAGAGAATGAACCTACTGACACATTTTTGGGTTTCACCTTCCTGTTGCAGTCAAGGTCCTGCCTTTATTCAAAGTCTGTATTCATTGCAGTGGAGGATTTTGTGGATTTTATTTTTTCTTTTTCAAAAGACAGAGGTAAAACTCAAAGAACTGACAGTTTCAGACTAAATCTTGCCTTCCTGTAGAAAAGCACACGTAAAATACCATCTCCTGCCTTGACCTCTCAGTGGGATGTAAGTGTAGTCAGAATAAGATGCTATCGTCTTGCAGTGGTGGCAATAAATACAAAATTACATACATGTGCCCTCTGTCACCACAAGCAAGTGGATAGTTTAAGCATGTAATGCTCAGTATGTCATTTCCACAAGCAGTTTTCAGTGTGTTACTGGTTGTGTGCACCAGTGCCCAGCATGGCTGAACTGTGCAGGATCAACTATCATAGATTCAACTCCCTCTGCAAAGTAGCTCAGGACCCAGTCCTGAACAGAAACCTGTGGCAGTGCTCTCTGGATTGTAGAGTAACCCACTGATTCTGTGACTGAAAAACAGAAAAAAGCACATGTTATGGTAAACTGCTGGATACCAGTCCCTCAAGGTTTAGAGGAAGGTAGAGGATGAATTGTTGTGTTTGGCTTTTGAAGGTTTATACCTTTATTAATTATTTGCTTGATTTCTACGGTTGTATGCTGTCAGACTGTAGATTGTCTCCTCTTACACATTTTGCCCAGTATAAATCCATTCAGAATTGCCTGTAAGGTTCAGTGGTGATCTTACTTCCATTCCAGGCAAATAATCAGATATAATTGCACTGAAATCAATGAATATATACAGACATGAAGCTGTGAGAAGAAAATGGGCCTCATGGTGTTTTACATTTGTACAGTTGAAAGCCAAAAATAGCTGTCATAAACACAGCATGTCCTTTTGGAAGGAACAGTCAATGCCTACCTTAGAGTTGTTCAAAGTTTCTTGTGTTTCAGCAGCCTTGGGTTAGAAAAGTGAAAGCAGCAGTCTTGCAATGAGAACTGTTTCAGAGAAACTTTGTTCCAGTGGCTAATCTCCTTCTCCTTAATTCCATGTTGTTAATCTTAGCGTGCCCATATCAACACTATTAACATTTGGAAAGGACTGCTTTTTCAAACAGGGTTCCTTGAGTGTTTTGCCAGGTGTTCTAGGGTTAATTCCAATGACTATATTTTAAACTGCTGCTCTTTACATTAATTATATATATTCCTATCTCTAGACTTAACAGCAAGATGCAAGTGGTATGGAATGTTACGTTCCAATTAGTTTTGCAGTTGCAAATGGGGATTATAGTTGATGGGTAAGTCTGACATGTACTGCATGACTTGTCATGTTTTTCCTGGAGAGAGGGGAGTCTTGGGTCTGAGTCACCATGGAAGAACATGGAGCCCCGTAGGCATAAAACTGGTGCAGTGGAGTGATGAGTCAGATCTCTTATCTTGAAATTTGGTATTACGTGGTATTCATGCATGGCCTGCCTCACATTCATTGTGCACCTAGGCAAGTAACTAACAGGCAGAAAACTCACCTAATCAGACCTCTGACTCGCCTTTTCTTTGCAGAGTTAGTCCTACTTCTTTGGGAATAAAAGGCTGCTGGTTAGAATCACTTAGGAAATCCTGGTGTATTAACCTGTGGAGCAGATCAGTTCTGCCAGGCTATATCCAGTAATTTCTTACATTGCTTCAAGTCCATATAATACAACCTAATATTAAATTTTTACTTTTTGTGCTTTAGGGTTGAACCAGCTTTTCCAGACTTCTGGAACTGGATAAAGAATAGCAGAGTAAGAGCAGTGTTACATCTTCATAGACCCCAGTATTTGTTAAGCTAAATGACTTTTCATGAGCATTGCTGTGGAACGTCAGTATTGTTTCTTTTTCCAGAGGAAACTGATGCAACTGCTAAGCTAATGAAAATAATTGATATTTCTTAGAAGTGGTAGCCTCAGAAATATGTTAAACAGCAAGAGTGAAGATTTGCCCATGCAGCTGTTTTTGGAAACAAAACAAAGCCTTACATCAGAGGTGTCTTCACTTAGACACTTACTGTGAACTTCCTTGAATAGCAATCGTTAATAACGCTATCTTCTCAAGCTAATGGAGCATGAAGGTTCCTTGATTTATAATGATTTGGGAACAGATGCTTGAAATTCTGTCCACTTACACAAACAGCACAAGAATGACGCTTTTGCTGAAAATCGGGGGGAGGCAGGGGGGAAATTATGTGTGGGACTATCAGAATGGCTTGAAGAGTGTAATGCAATGTCTCCCTCTCCAATGTCATTGCAAAATCTACTAGAGGGACTGTGTTTGGAAAACATTACATGAGGTTTCTGTTTGAAAATCATAGCAGAACATTATTGATCTGTATATTTTTAATCTCCTGTGTGTAGCCAGTTGCCATATTTTGATGGCTGCAGATGTTAGTGCTGGTTTTTGGGTAGGGTGCGTGTGTGTTCGTGGTCTTGCAAAAAAAGCTTCTGTCTTCTCACATTGCCTTAAATTGGAAAAATGTTACAATTAAGACATTTGGAAAACCATATAGGAAAGATATGCAAATTTAGATCTAAATTGTACAAATTCCAATTAAAGTGTAAATGCTTCATTTGTTTTGAAGTGAGATGCATCTATTGTATTCTGTAGAAGTAGAGATATCTAGTGTCACCTGTGGAGAAATCAGTACAGGGAAGGTTTAGCAGTTTCAGCAGCTGAGATAAAATGCAAGATAAAATTCGAAGTTCTTGTAAGAACTTGGAAATTTCAGTGGTCTTCGTGTGCTGGTGTGGAGATGACCAAATCTGAGGCAAACTGCCGCGGTGCTGTTCACTTCAGTAGAGCTTGGTATTTGGCCTGATGTTTAAGGCAGGTCTGAAATGTATGGGGCAAAATCCTTCCCTCAATTACACTGACATAAATCCAGTCTTTGTGTATTTTCTCCATCCCACTGAAGAGAGAAGGAGATCACTGTTCAACTTACCTATGGCATATCCACAGCTGTTCCTAGGGACTATAATTGTTTCATGCAGTGTCTTTACTATAAAATGTGTGACATCATCTCCTCTTGGAACCACTGTATTTGTAGGGATTATGTGAGAAGCACCACTGACAGTTCACATGCCTGTGCATATGCCACAAGGACCCAGAGGGAAATCCTGAGCTGTACCTTTCATTGTACAGAGGCTGCATTTTTATAGGTATGCTTTCTCTGTATAGGCATAACAGCCTGTAAAGGGAAATACAGCGATTTGTATAATTGTTCAAAAGAGATTACAACCTAACAGAATTCCATCCTATAACATACAAACTACAAAAATAAAGGCTCTTTTCAGTTAAATCTTTCACCAGATTGATGTCAAGAAGCAATGCAATATCTCAAATGATTTGGTCTTTTTTAATCTTCTTAGCTGGAAGAGATGTCAGAAGAGCCATTCAAAACTGAAGTAGAAGATACATGCAGAATTTCCTCATGTAGTGGTCTGGATGTCTGCTTGTTTTGCTTAAGGAGAAATTCAGACTTCAGAAGCACACTTGATTTTCTTTTCTCTTGGTGCTGATAAGCTCTGTCTTGGCTTAGTTGTCTAAAGAGGTAATACCAATTAAAATATAATGTGACAGAAATGTCTATAAACTGTTTTGTGATGTAATTATCATAATGTAAGATTCTTCTGACCTGATTAAAATCAACAGGGGAAAGAAACTTGCAGCATTGTCTCCAGCTTTTCCAAAGTTCTGCTGGGACTTCTTCCTGACCACCATCGGATCCTCCCACAGCAGGTGTGAGTGGGGGTTCATTTAACTGGTAAAGCTCCTCCATAGTGAGGTTTGACCATGTTGGTTTAAATAAAAGCATGATATAATTTTGCCCTTGGGCATTCCCGGGGAGCAGAGGAGCTGCTGGGTCAGTGCCAGAATTTGCTTGTCATACTTACGGGTGAATAGACCCATTGAACAGTGAGACCACATTGAACTGTTCCTCTTGGCTCGTGCAGGGAGGTGGAGCTGTGTTTGCATCCCACTTAACACCAGTGAGGATGTGTAAGCTGATTCCAGCCATGAGGAATAGCCACATTGAGAAGTTCTAAAGCAGGCTCCTAGTGACCAAGTTCACAGGTGTCTGGAGGAAAGGAAAAGTACAAGGTAAAGCAACATTTCCTGGCATGTTATTGTCATTGAGAAATTAAAACCCCAATGCAAACCATGACCCACCTCTTCACACAGTGCAAGTGTAAAAGTAAAGGTCAGCTCTTTAAACAGAAATGTGACAGGGAGCAGCATGTGCAAGATGATTCTCTTGGAAAGATCTGGGCTGAATTGAAGATCTGATGCATGTAGTTCTGATCTTGACTACTGGTTCCCAGGCAGCTGGAGTTGCTCACCAAGACTGCACTTGTGTGGAAGGAGCTGCCTTTTGTAGGCCATTTGTCTATGCCCTTATGCCTCACCAAATCACCCTGTATGGTGGCTATTTACATCTATTGAGTCGTTTCACAATTACCCTGTTGTACTTGATTGGTGCCAAAGTCAAAGTTAAATGATGGCTGGCCTGTGCTCAGCCACAGCAGCATTGTCCATCATAATCACCTCCACAAACTAGGGCTGGATCACAGTCTGAAGTACCAGTCAGCTCTCCTCTTTTCTTTCCTCTTTGAAATCATCTTTGCTTTGGCGTGCGTGCCAATGGTCGTGCTCCCATGGTGTGCCACACAAACTTGAGTGGCGCTGGGAGGCTTTCATCCCTGGAGAAAGGAGGGCTCTTGGCTGCCCACCAAAGTCCATCACCGCTTGACAGTTCTGCTTTAGTGAAATGAACCAACCAACGTCTCGGTGGGCCCAGTGCCAGCCTGGCAGATGGGCCTCAATGTGCCCAGCCAGCAGAGCACATACATGTGTGTAGATGTAGATAATTGTATGTATGGGCATGATAAATAGGGATCTCTGCAGTTTGGAAAAAGCTGCCGAAGTGAACGGCTGAGTACCAAAGCAACAAGCTTGAAGAGAGACTTCTTTTGGACGGGGGGCATGTTAGAGTGCTCAGAGGAAGAATCTGGGCTGTCCTTGTTGCTCTCTGCTTGCAGTTCTACAGATTATGTAATAAACAAAGGAGGCTATTTAGTCTTTTGAATCTAAGCACTCTTGTAACAACTGGGAATGTGGAAAATGACACTTCACTGCAGTGGATTTCCTTACAAACCATTTGGAGCTTGCTACCAGCTCAGATTCTACCAACACAGTTACTGGTACAGCATTAGATCAGTGGGAATTTGTGCATGCCATACCTTTTGTTTTGAATTGCATTTTAAAACGTGAAATACTATAGTGAACAAGAGTTGTGTGGAAATCACTTATCTGTACAAAATATACCAAACTTTCTTCATAGGTCACAGTTTCCAAAATCTTTGTGCAGTTAGCTAGACTCCCTAGCTAAGCCCCTTCCATGGATGGCAGTCAGCTAACGCAGGCAGGCCATATATTATTTGATAGCTAAATACGTGGAATTCTTTTGAAGACATAAATATTAGCTGCATCTCTGCAGAGAGGACTTTGGAAGGCTAGGTGCTTGTACTTGTACATGTCTGCACATGGATTTGGTTGCAGAAGCCCATTTCCCTAGAGCCCATTTCCCTAATTTTATAGTTGTGACGCTGGAGAATCACCCGCCCTTGCTGGCTCAGGGTACATAGGTTTCTTGCTTGAAAGTCCAGCTCTATCTAGGAGAGGGGACTTGTGGATTGCAAGATGAATAGCATCACAAAACTGGCTGGAAATTGCTGTGGTCTTCTCTTAAAATCCTGGAAGGTCTGTGGATGCAGTTTTTTTGAGATAGTAAGGCAAACCAGGTATCTGTCATTTTTGTCATTTTGGATACTCTCAGTATAAAAGCAGAGATTCAGCTTTATCTTTCTAGGATCCTTAAGTTAGATTATCTGGAATTACTGGGATAAGAAAAATCTTTTCTCAAATCCTGGAAATAAATGGCATTTGCCAGATCTAATATAATCCCTTTATGCTTAACGTGAAGACATGGCAACTGCCTGCGTGACTCCCAAATCAGGTACTGCTGATTTCTAAGTGCACACGGTCCACAGAGAAATTTTGCAAGCCAGCACATTAAATGCACTGGGGCAGACGTAGGGAGTGTGTTTTGGCTTAAGGAACTAGACCAGGCTTTTGTTGGTGGCTGACCTACCTGGTGAGGTGTCCAAAATGAGTGTGAGGAAAGCACTATTCTGAAGATGGGAAATAATGAGGTAATTTCTTACAGCATGGATTTTAAAAAGTGATTAAAACTCCTGCAGGTTTCAGAGGCAGGTATTTGCTCCTATAATGGAAATGATAACACCGTTCCTGGTCTGAGTATGATATCTGACCTGTATACACACTTTTATTAACTTCTTAATCTTTTTTTTAGGCTTCCAGACATGTTTATCATGTGACTCTGCTCATATTTTTCTCCTTCTTAAATATTAACCAGAACAAGCAGTTTAATGGTGCTGTGCACTGCTTAATGGGAACTACAGAAATTTAAATCCTCTGTGTTGGAATTCTGCAAGTTTTGACTCATTTAATCCCTCTCTTCTTAGCCCACATCTACCATTTCCCTTTGTCCAGGCTAGTGGGAATACAGCCTTTAAGTCTCAAGGGGTTTTTATCAGTTCTCTTATCACTTGCCTTCAGCTGCTTCTGGTGGGACTGTTAAAAAAACACAGGTGTAGTCCTTCAAAGGACTGGGAGAGGACAAAGGGATAGGAAAACAGGATGCAGGAGGAGGAGGAGGTGGGTTGTTAAAAGGGGAAAGTGCGATGGAGAAAAATAGTGTGTGAAAGGAAAAAAAAAATACAAAAGGAAAGGGTAGAAGAAAAAAAGCCTGAAAACAACAAAAAGAAAAGAAGGACGGAGAGGAAAGGAGGAAAAAACCCCAACCAGATCATCTGGTGAGAAGGATGTACTGTGTTAATTAAAATTAGTACATGCTCCAGCTAGGTTAACATGACAGAGCACAACTGATTTTGCAAAAGCTTGTTTGGCAAAGAGTCTCATTTGACCTTACAGGACTACCTGCAGGAGGAATTCTCTTGAGAGGACCAGTGTTAGCAGTAGCAGGGGCAGTTTTCTGTGTTTTTCAAGCCCACAGACAGGACATTGGAAGCTGAACTGCATCATGCCGTGCTCTGTATAACCTTCTGCAGAGAAAGGTGATACATACTGTAAATACTGCAATATTAGAGTGACTCAAAAAGTAGTTCCCATTTTTCTAGACAGATTTAGAAGATTTTAAAGCAGTCAGTGTTTGTGAACACTACATTTCTGAAAAGGCACTTTGCTAATTTTTCCTTCATGACTGCTGTTTAGTCATATCAAGATTCAAATTGTTACGGACAACTGCAAGGAACTTTTTTGCACAGAAGTACACAATAGCTATTGTACAAGGTAGTAACTTAAAATTCAACTACTTAGTACATTTCTCTGCACTAATCATTAGCCAGTCATCCTTAAGCAGAAGAATAGGTTTCACCTTCATGTTTTGGTGAGAGGTATGTTTCATTTGTGCCATTGTAGTGGTCTGCTGTATTTCCACAGGGAAATGCTACCCTGGGAACCCCATATTATCCCTGCTATTTGAATTTATACATAAGTGTTACCTATCTTCATTCTAAAAACAAGCTGGCAGAAAGATAATTATTCCTGCACAATTTGTAGCTTTTTTTTTTTTTCCTTTCAACATATGAAAGCACATAGCAGGGCTTACAAAACTCTCTTGATTTGTTGTAGGCAATCAGACGTTTGATGGTGCACTTGACTATCAGAACAAATTACTTCTTTACCATAAGCTCCGTGCCAAATAATGAATGTAATGTTAGTGGGCTTAGTGAAGCAGTGGGTTATATTACAGTGGCTGCAAAGCATGAAGACCTACTGTGTCTTTCTGTCATAAAAAGGCCCTGCCTGTGCTGTAGATCCTGTGAAGAATTTGTAGAGATACTTGAAAGGATAAAACACTGTATAAATTCCTAAAGTTCAAAGAGAAAATACCACTCAGGATAAAAAAGGGAGCTTAGCCCAGCAGCAGCTTAACCATATATGACAGATCTAGTGCTAAGTCCTGCGCCATCAATGCAAATGCTTCTGGAGTTCACCAAGTAGCCAAATGGAAAGACTAGAAGAAAGGCTTTGAGGATACTGACCTGGGGAGAGGAGCAGAAATAAAAGGCACATGCTTCCCAATAAATGACTCTTATTCTCTGGGCAGGGTGCAAACAGGGAAGATTTAAGACATGCACAGCTAGATTTGTATTGCATTTCCTGTGAAAATTACTTTTGAAGGCATTAATGTGTTTGTCTGTATTTCTGTGCAAGTATTATGCTATAAATAAAATTAGGAACCATGAAAGTTGGGCATCCTGTTAGAATAAGATAAGGAAAGGTCACACCAGTCCTAAACAATGCTTTACAGTGTTGACAGTAAAAAAAAAAAATCATTAGCTATGCTCTCCTTTGGTTGCCATATAATGATGTGAGCATTTGATCAAAAATGATCACACTTAGGAGTCAGAAGGCTGCTTTAGAGGTCACACTACATCTAGATACTTCTCTTTGACCTTCAGTTGCCTCTATGCATGTCCTGGACCCAGCTGTTTCTCTGTCTGCCAGCTCCACACGGAAACATCCCATAGTACAGTCATGCCTCACGCTGGCCTCCCTCCTTCCCTGGGACCTGGATTTAGCTGCTCTGTCTTAACCACTGCTGCACATTGACTGGATGGCCTGTGAACATGCAAATCACCTCAGTAATTCTTTGCACGGGTTGTCACACACACAGAGTGACACAAACCCTGGTGTCTTTGGCAGGTTGTTTTTGCTGTAGATGCTCAGGGACAGCTTGTATGAGTGTCCGAGGAGAGGAATGACACAACAGCATTTTAGCAGCTCTGCTGGTACCAGGTTTCAGACTTTTTACCCAGTGCTCACAGTCTTATTTCAAGTAGTGAAGGTAGGAAGTGATGTTGTATCTGGAAGACTTTAATGTTAAATAAAATGAAATGGACACATTTCATGCTAAGTCCCAGGAAAGTAGGTGTGAGGTTGTAGTCCCTGCTGTGAGATGAGCATGCCTGTTACAGGCCATATTGTGCCTTTCTGGCCCTTGCTAGTGACTACAGGGGTAGAAATGGTTCCTACTGCTTTTGTTTATTCATAGGAAAAGGAAGAAAGATGGAGTTACATCTCTGTTCTGAAGCTAAGGTATATGCTAAAGGTATTCTTTTTTTCCCATGGATTTAAGGTTTTTTTAGGAGACTGAAGCAGTGTATTCTAAGCAGTCACAGGAGCTTTAATGACAGCTGTTTTGCTTGAAAGCCTGTATCTGTCAGTGTCTGTAACATGGTTTGATGTAATCCTTCGGATTTCCTCATGTTTAAAAAAGCTGCAGAGTCTTCTTTGCCTACCAAAACACATTTAACAGTTGGAATTTTAACAGTGAATATTTCTAAAACCTGCTGTTTTGCACATACTGTGTTTGATGATCCTCTGGTTTGTGTGTTTTTAATACATCCCTCACCTTAATCTGAACATCCAATTAGGGACGTGGATGAAGAAAATAGGGTAGTTTGGAAGAAAAAGAAGCAGAAATGAAGTAATACCAGCAGATACCTGAGTAGTCCCATATGTCTATGCCATTTGCTGCTCAAAACCAAGGAAAAAGATTTAAAAACAAAATTGCCTTTCAGAGCAGACTTTATGCCAGTGAGTCAATGTCATCTTACTACTCAGGTGTCAAGAAGGTTTGTCCTTGAAACCCAGATTTCCCTTACATACACTGACATGTGTTTTGCAAGACCTTGAAGTTACACAACGGAAGGAAAGCTGAAAGCTGCTGCCGGAGCTACAAATGGTCACGGTTATCCCATGAACCTTTAATTCCCTGAGCTCTGGTGCTGCAGATGGGAACCCTGGGGCTGCAGGTGGGGCTGGGTGGCTGCCCCTTTGGCCAGGTGGAGAAATGTAGGTGTATCACTGAGAGAAGGATGCAAATTATATCCTTCTTTTGACATCAGCAGCTGGGCTGATGTGAAGGTGACCTCCCCTCCTCCCCCCCTTTTTTTTTCCCCCAAAATGTTGCATATTTTCTCAAGCAGGAATGCTTAAAAGGGGACAGTGTTTATTAATGTGGTAGATCCTGTGGCTGCCTCCTCACTCAGAATGTAGAAGAGGGTGGAGATGTAAGACCTGACCTTAACACTCCTGAGCTGGCTATTGGGAAACCAACCAGGGCACTTGAATTAACTGCTGTTTATTTCCAGGGGATTCTCTATGGCCTCTGCTTAACAGAGAGAAGTTATGTTGTCCCATTGATATTACAGTTTGCATCCTAATTTGTTGAAACCAATATGCCAAGCTACAAAGAAACTTGTTTCAACAGATCAAGTTACCCAGTATTATCAGAATCTAGCTGGATGGCTCGCAAGGGGCTTTGAGAGGGGGGAAAAGGTGTTTGGTTTTTCATGGTGGTATTCTTCCTTTCCTTGCTTTTCTTTGTTTTAACTTTCTTTCTGCTGAAATGATAGCAAAGCTTGCACGTTGTTGTAGTTAGCTCTTTACTCATCTATTTCCATTTAAGGAGTGCAAGATACTGAGCCAGTCTACATTTTTCAAGTGGTCTTCAAACACAGTAATCAAGAACAATGTGTCGCTTTGTTTGCAAAACCCCAAATCAAAAGTTTATCACTTCCTTGTCTCTGACAGCCTCACAGCAGTGGAACTTCCTGGACTTCTTGCTATCTGCTTGGAACATAATTTAGGAAGAGTTTTTAATGGTGTTAGAGTGTTTAAATTGAAGGTCCAGCATACACTCATACAAAGTCCTTGAATTATCAAAACATTTGTTAGTTATGTGAGCAGTGTGGCTGAAAGCTCAGACCTTGAAAGGGCCTTTACTATTTTTTTCACAGCTTATTTTTCAGAGTTTATTCCTTTTGTTTCCTTTTATTTTTGTTTTTAAAGAAGACAATCCTCCCCTACCTTGCAAGAGCTGAGTGTCTGATGCGACTTTGTTTTGGAAAGTGGCAACACCCACTTGCATGCTATTTGTGAATTGTCAATGACACTAGATATTAAGGTGTTTAGGTGGATTTTGAAATACAAGGTTCTGCTCTGTGTTGTCTCTGCATCTGTATTAACAGTCTTGTAACTGTTGTGTTTTTTTACGTGGCAAGTATTCCTAGCAGCAACTCCCACAGCAGTTCCTTCTAAAACTTAAGCATTTCTAACTGTACTGTTGCCATTGGGGTTTTTAATATTCTATTTTAAAATCTCCCTTTTAAAAACAAAATACATGGAACAGTTATCAAAAAATGTAGCAAAAAAACCTACCCTAGCTCCTAAGCCTTTTTAAGCAAAATACAAAGCAGTACAGCTAATCTGTGCCTTCTCATAGAAAAGGAGAATGTAGCACACAATCTAGGCAGTAGATCCTTAGCTCCAGAAATTCATACAGCTCCAGTAAAGTCACTCTTAAAGGAATCTGCTATGACTGTTCCCTGTGTTTTTCTTTTGAAACATCCAGTGCATACACTGGGGTAGGATCAAACCGCAGACGCACCAGAGAAGGGAAATAGGTGCCTGAATATATACAAACATGCACATCTGCAAAGATGAGGTGACAGGATTTCTTAGGATACGGGGGAGAGTTGGTGTGAGAGGAGCCAGTGATAGTAGGAAAAAAAAAAAAGTAAGGAATGAACAACAGGCTTTCTGTAATTACTTGTAGAGTGTATCACAAAAACAGTCGCAAAGACTAAGTCCATATCCTAAGAACATGGATTGCAATGGTCAGAGTCCCTTTCAAATGGTGTGGAGTCCTTGCCTGCCTTAATCCCAGAGAGACTTGTTGCAGTAGGGGGGGATATTTTGAAATCCAAGAATTGTTCTCTTCTTCTTAGTGACCTGACTGAGGATGAACACATTTCCCATTTGTAACTGGAGTATATTAAGTCAGCCAATGTCTCACTGTGGGGCTTTTTAAGTTCCAAAGAGGTAGGAGTTCATCCATTATTTTATTTACCAGCCATATTTATTTGTCTTTAGTTTTTAACTATTGCATACCCAGATAACACTGGTCTCTGCTAAACACAGTGATTTGGTTTTCTCAGATTTAATTGCATTTAATAACACTGTCAAATAACAAATGTTTCTATTTCTGTCAGTACACCTCCTTTTTAGCTCTTGCAGCACAAGTAGGAAAAAATGCTATCATTAAAACTTTAGGAGCTGATATTAGAGCTGACTTTCTGTGAGAATTTTTGTGTGCAATCCCATGTGGTTTAGCATGGCTGAGATGCCAAGTTGGCCTCTGGGTGCAGAGGGAAGGCTTCAAGGCTGAATGATAAGAAGTTATGTCCTTCCATGTTTTGTACCCTTACATCCTCCTTTCTTCCTATTTGAGCATTTCAGATGATCAAAATAACTGGCAAACATTTTTTCTTGTTTGCTTTTAAGTGATCTTGAACTGACAAGAAATCCTTATACCAAAGGACAGTGTTTTTGAGAAGGTTGCAGATGTCTGAAAGTAGAGATGTAGCATGTATTTACCTCAGACGCGATTTTACTGCCATAATAAGATTTTTTTTTTTTTTTTTTTTTTTTGCTTTGCTACATACACCAGGACTTTATGATAGCTTATGCTGAGCTAAATCTAGATATGGGATTTGGTTGTAAAATGTACAAGGAGAGGTTTGTGTCTGCAAAAAATCCCTACAATCTCCTTTCCATGAGAGGATATTAGCAGTTTGAAAGTAATCCATTGCACAGTTACTTCCTTGCAATCCCAGATGAATTAATTGTGACCTCTCTTTTCACACCTCTGCAAGGCTCCTGAGGAGCCAGGGGGTAACTTCAGTGGGCTTCTTCCAGATGGCAGTGTTCTTTTGCTGCAGGTATTTTGGTGTTGCTGAAGCTCGTGTTGACCCCAAGTATGTGAACATGTCAGTGAGCAATGCTCTCCTCCTCTTTGTGCTTCCCTGCGATGCTGTCCATGTGCAGGAGCTGCAGGAGAGGCATCTCCTAAGCCTGGCCAGCCCACACCAAAGGTCACCCACCCCATACTCTGCATGCTTCTGAGCAAACCAACCTGCTCCCCCTCAATAGGAGCATCCACAATGGCTGGAGCTTAACTACTATCATTTGGTGATTCATTTGCAGTGCGTATTTTCTAAAAATTGCATAGCCTGTTCTCAAAAGCAAGGCGAAGAAAAAAGCAGCTGTTATGAAAAGAGAGGAAGAAAATCTCACACATTGAAAACACAGAGCTTTAAAGAACCAAACCCACATTGGTAGGGGAAGGGAAAAGACCCACAATTTGCTATGTCTTATCTTTGAAAAAGATCAGAAAGATTTTTGAGGTGCTATTCATATTTTAGACAATTAACAGCTATACTGGTGAGTCTAATAACATACTCATTTGAAATCAGTTCTGACTTGCATTTTTTACTTTTGTGGGTTTTCACAGAGAATAAACTGGGAAGTTTTCCCCTCTTGTAAAAAGATGTGATTTAATATTCAGTACTAGTGAATTTTAGACATGTGATAAGAAGCATCAGAACAAACCAGTCCAACTTCTATTCTATTCTATAAGTGAATACAAAGAGCGGTTTAATTGTGCCTCTCTTTATTCTAGCACAGCTTATATAGAATTTGATTTAAAAAGCAGAAAATTGACGTGACTGAAAAAAAGAAAATGTTAATCTTCAGTGCTATGGAATGTTTTGCTAAAAACTATTGTGTTCTGTGTAAATTGATCAACAAAAAACTATAGCCAAACCCAAAACTTACAATTCAGAGATTTAAAAATTCTTGATCAAAAGATTTTAATGTTGCCAAATTCATTGTCTTCTTTACCTCAGTTTGAACTTTTTTTTTTTTTTACTTCCTGAGCCACTGCAGCACTTCATCCTTTCTGTCTCCTACTGTGTCAGGTTTCCCAGCCTGAAGATACTTTTTTCTTGGCATGTCATCAGTATGCAGCTTCTGTGCCCAGTGGGGAGGTTGTATTTTGCTGTCCAAAAGCAGCTCCATAGTCCAGTCTACAAGACAACAAAATTAGAAATCCGCTGAGATCCTCCAGCAGCCCAGAGAGACACAGCTTATCCCAAGACAAAAACACTCAGTCTCTTTTGAAAGTGATGCATTTTCTCTGCATGAATTAAACTTGGCTTTTAATGAAGTACTTCATTTGATTTTGCTGATGGAAGATTTCAGTCTTCAGCTCAAGTTAAGGCACTTCCATGCTAAAATTTCTGCTGTTTGGTTTTGTTCTCCTGACCAAGTCTCTTCCAAGACTCTCTTAGTATTTGTTTGCATGGTTTATAACTGGGAAATATCCTTGTTGTAAAGGCTTTTCTTCTTCTGGGATGCATTCCCTGTTCTTACAAACAGGGAACTATGGAACCAGTACTCTTTCTCAAAGTGGAAGAAACATGTCAAGGTCAGATGATAAATTTCCTTGCAGACTAATACAAGGATTTATGTTGAAGGTCCTGACCAGCTTGAAGCCCAGTGAAACAAAAATTCCTGCCTGTGTGTGTATTTAAGGAATAAGCCACAGATGAGTCATGAATGCAGCATTACTAATGACCCTACCCACACCACAGCTGCTGAACCTTTCTGCAAGGCAGACCTCCCCCAGATGCCAAAACTACCTCATCAGTACTCTCTGTGTCTGATGATCTTTGACAGGTTTTCAAAACTGGCCCCACCTTCTAGCCGAAGATACTGTATAGAATCCCAGAAAAAAAAAAATCTGTTCCTTGCCCTGTGGAAGATGTGACCCACCTACATCCTTCCCTTGGCCTCACCTCCTGGGTGATGAAATCTCTCAACTCTCCAGTAATCCTTGTATCTCTGAATTTACCTCTAAGTCAGGAAGCTGCAACAGAGAATCGCTGAATGAGTGAGTGAATGCATGCAAATACATGTAAACAGAAATACATGAAAATACATGTGGTAATTTGTGCAAACTTAATATGTGCCTATATGTCTATTAGCATTTTCTTTGATGGACTAGCTTTCCTTTGACATACTTTTTAAAATGACCTCTGTAAAGGCATTTCATGAAATTAAGGTAGGAATAGTTCAATGTTGTTTTAGAATAGGCTAAAATCCTTTTGTGGCTCTTCTCATTAAACAAGCAATTTTTCTCCCAGGGCAGTACAAAATGTGAGTTGAAAGTAGGATGAGAGCAATTAAGATCGAAGAAGGGGTGTGTATAAAAGGATTAAAGAAAGCTGAAAAGCAAAATTTCAGCTGAAAAAGAAAAGACTGATAAATATATTGAAAGCTTTTGATGGCTGCAAAGTAGGTAGAAGGGCAGTTCATTTAATTTCAGCTTTTGTTATAGCTACCAGTTTACTACAAATGAAGATTTTGGTTTCATTCTGAAGAACATCTTGGGGAATGGTATTTCTTCTGCCCCTGAATGTGATTGGTAAAATAAATTTGAAAGATTTGCCACATGAATGTGATTTATCTCTGTTTTTCATTAATTCTAGATTTAATAGATTTTTGGGTTTTTTTAAATGAGATCTGTCATTCTTTTTTCTCCTTTCTATTTTGCTTTTCTGACTGGCTACTGTTGTGTCTCCTTTTGGGCCATTGCAAGCCCTTTTATTAAAAACAAGCCATTTTCATAAGAATCTTACTGCTTCTCAATTGGGAAGATACATGAGATCTGCTGCCTTTTTAAGCCTTTGCTGTCTCACAGTGGTGCCAGGAGGAGAGCTTGCTGTTGGATTGCTCCCACTCTCCCACTGCTAGAAGCTGCTCATCTCTGAATGGGAGGTATCTGAAGCTTTGGGAGAGTTGCTTCTCAGTGTTTCTTTAGATGTTCGACGTGATAGATGCTTCTTAGAGCTGCTCAATCTGCTGCTGCATACTTGGAAAAGTGAGGGTTGGTTTTTTTTTTAATGCAACTTGATTGTTTGGATAAAATGGTGCTTTGTTGCCTTGCTGCCATGTAAATGAACAGTTTCCAGGAGAGTTTTAGTGGTGAATTGGAAGTATGAACTCAGAAATTTTGGGCTTCGGGCTCTTGCTGGCTTCTCCACAAGGAAGATGGAGTTCTGAAACCCTGTTATAACACTACCAACACTCAGAATGCTGGTGCTTTTTTGAACAGTACTATGATTTTGGGGTGATTTGTGTTGATATTCTCCATTTTCTTTTGAAAACAAAGTTAGTATTAAAACATTTTTTAATTTGAAATTAGATCAGGCACCAAACAAGCTCATCTGAAACAGTTCAGTAGTTCTATATCCTAGACCTGTTTGATGTCTAGGGCTTAATAAAGTAATTTTTACCAGCTAGGAATAGGAGTTTGGATTAGAGTTGCCTATGCAGTAGTATCTCTTAGTCTGAATTAATTGATTCTAAAAAGTTCAAGTCAAGTGCACAGATCTACTTTATGAACAAAGATAATGGATTTTCAGTTGAGGTGCTGGAGATACAAGCCAATTTACATCAGCATATGCTTATTAGTGTTTTTCTTACTTCTGTTCAAAATTATTGTGTGATTTTATTCCTTTCTCTTCTAGCTTGTGTATCTGAAAATGGAAATCATATTGGTTTTCAAGCAGCGTTGGTTGTTCACTGAGCATCCAAAATCAAAAAGTAATAATCTTATTTTAGAAAATAAGTGAAAAATCACTGCTAACTCCTCCTTGTGAGTTATGTTGTGAATGGGATAGTTTGCATTGCAGAGAGTTACGATGTGTATTTGAAAATTTTATCCAAGAAAGAAAAGGTGAAAACAGGTTCAGCCAGCTGATGTGCTGGGTTTCATTCTGCCTTCATCCTTTGCTCCCACAACAGGAGAAGTATTTGTAATTAATCATGTCCTTCAATATTTGACAAAATATAAGTCTGATGTGACTTCCAGACTTTGCTGAGGATGGATTAGGAGTTAAGGAACAAGAAGAGCTGCCACATATGGTGGGAGTAGTGTGGAAAAGTTTAGTGTAAACTTGACCCATGTCATTACCAATCTATCAGTATTCACAAACATAAATTAAAAATATAACAGATACATTGACAGGTATCCTGGTAGAGGCTTTCAATTGTCAAAAAAGTTTTTTTAATTCCTTTTGGAAATAATTTTAAGAATTTATAGTTCTCATTGTCCTTTCAACTTTAATTAATTATGATAAATACAGCTGTGGACACAGATATTCAAGAACAGATGTGAACAGGACAAGCAATCTATAGCAGCAATAACTTTATGCAAAGAGATATGCTATCCTACATAGTGGAGTTTCTTGCTCTAGGCAGTTCAGTGCATGTGTCTATCCTCACTGGCTCAAATCCTGGAATAAACACCTTGATCTTCTTTTTGGGCAGAAAAAATGGAGCTTAAAAATGTTTTCTGAGACCTTTCAGATGAAATTCTAACACTAAATTGTTTCTGCTGCGCTTCATTAGAGGTGATTGCGACTGGATTGCTATTGATTGCTTTTTGAATGTGATTCTGCATTTTGAAAAGTTGCAAGAGAAAAATGACAGTGATGGATGTGTACCTTAATATCCCTCTGTCAGATGTGAAGGAAGCTGCAGTTCATCAATGGCCTGTTAACGGCAGAAAAGCCAATGACTGTTCACAACCCGAAGGCTCTGATCCTACAACCACTTGAGACTTCTGTGTCTTTATTAATGAAAGCAAGTGCAGGGAACATCTGGGATTACTCACATCAATAAAACAACCTGAGTTGGAGTGATCAGTACCTTAGAAGCTGTTCATGTAAGAAAAAGCTATGATCAGATAATCACAGTCAGAAATTGAGGTAGACGGGCATTAGTGCTTTTGACACTTGAAAGTTTCCCTGTGCTTTCCAGCTCACAGTAGCAAAATATGCAAGATTAATAATGTAGAAGTAATACACTAGAACTTGCTTTGTTACTTTTGTGACAGCTCATGTCTGAAGGCTGGCTGAGGTCAGCGGGTTATGCCACTGAGGTGAGATGGAGACTTCACTGGTTTTCACCCATTCTGTGCTGCTTCTTTGCTTTGTGCAGGCTTCAGTTTTTTCGAGAAACACTGTTGATACATGTGACATTTCCTAATCTTCTTTAGCATGATAATGACATCAGACTTTACTAGGAAATGCTGAGGCATCTTCAGGTCCTGCACAGGAATTAAAGGAGTATTTAGATCTCACAGGGATATTGTGGTCATAAATCCCCTCCCTTCCCAGGTTCTTTAAGCAACCCTGAACTACTCATTTGCAACAGGTACTCCCTATCTTGAACACGTGAAGTTGTCCTGGTGTGCTTGTGTGTCCAGCAGAACTGCGCCTGAGGGGGGATCTCCTGCAGCAGCAGGAGTGAGTGAGGTGGCCTGGGGTCCCAGGGCTCCGTCTGACCCCCGGGCAGCTGCTGCCGTGGGTGTTCCGATAGCGCTGGGCTGGTGGTCTCAGCCTGTCTGGGTCCCTCGGCTCAGCTCCCAGCTGCAGGCAAACTAAGCGAGCACCTCTGGAGTGATTTCAGCTCTGTGAGTTCAGCTCTCAGTGATTTCGCTCTGTGCTCACAAGTGCCTCAGCAGACGCATAAGGACAGAGAGAGAGAGAAGGCTGTGTGCAGTTCCACAGCCATGTCCTTTTATTGCCAACTCCTGTGAAGGGATGCAGTGACAGCTCCTCTCCACCAAACAGGGCAGAAATGGGGGTTTTATATAGGGTACAGGGGCACTGGAAATTGTCCAATGGCCAGGGTTGACAGGAATACGACCTGTAGCCTTACAGAGACATAACAAGGGTCTGAATGTGGAAGAGGGGCTTCTTTGGTCCGGTCATCATGACTAGGCATTTCTTATCTTAGGCAAGTGACCACCAGGGAGGCCTTGCAGGGTCTCTGCCTGCTACAAATGAGAGCTCTGATGATCACACTTCCTCATCCTCACCCTCCTTTTCACCCATCCTGACCCCACCCTGCTAATCCCATCATTGACCTCAGGACCACTCTATGGATTTGGTCACCAGCCCAGCATTCCAAGGTCCTGGTTCCCTATGCTGTAGGAAGACAACAAAGCGCTCTCTTCAACAGTTAGTGCCAGTCAGCCATAACTTTCCTTCTAAGATAAAAAGTTATTCCTAGAGTTTAGCGGCATTCGGGGTGATAGGACATCAAGAAATGTGCTTTGGTTTTTTGTGCCTTTCCAGATTTTTCCATGTTGTTTTGCCTCCTTTTTATTAGCTTTACCCCTTCTTCAGTCATAGTAATTAAAAAGAGAAGAAACACAAAATATGTTCTGAAGGCAAATATTTTGAAAAATGGAAAAAAATAGGAACAATTAATACATCCTTCACTGAAAATAAAAGTATTATCAGACAGTAATGTTTATAGTTTCACTGACTGTGCTATGCACATGTTAGAAAAGGTCCTGTAAATGACTGTCTCCCAAGATATGTAGTTGTGTCAAACATCAATTCTCTAGTCCATGACTTGCTATTCTAATTAGATGAAGGACCCCAATTTACTCTGGCCAGTGCCCTAAATGAGAAGTGAATGTCTTCTGGGACTTGAAGTGCTTGCTTCATAAATCTAGGTTGCTGTTTGCATTGCAGTGGATTTCCACCAAAGTCTTATGTGGGTAAATTCTTTGGTGTGCTACTGATTTTCATGTTATTTCAGTTTTCCTGTGCTGCTGTGAGAATGCAAGAAGGAAAAGACTATTATTTAGTTACTATATGCTGGTATGTGTTTTCCTGTGATAAAGAAAACCAGAATTTTATACTTTATGCCATATTGCATGCACAGTATTATCACTGCATCTAAGCTGATTTCAATACCAAACCTGAATGTCTCATTCTCTGGTCATGAAGTTGTTTTAACAGTGACACAGAGGCATAGTCACTCAAGGTGACTGGAAAATAATATTCCAGACAGCTTAGACTCTTTGGGAAGAGACTGCAAAGGCAAAGTAACCTGCCAGCAAAGGAAACAGATTGTTTCCAAACTGCAGTAAGTAGCACGTGTTGCTCCTCTTGTCCTAATTGTTCAGCTACTTTTCATCCAGACAATGTGTGATAGATCATCCTCAGCCTGCTCCAGTGACAGGATCTTTGAAGAAACATGGAGGTTGGTTGGTTTGTTTTTTAATGAGCTTTTTTTTTTTTCCAAAAATGGTGAAATACAAGATTTAATATTATTTGAATATTGCCCTACTCTTCCTAATTCCTAAATGGTTTGTGGAAAATTACTGCCTTTGTTCTTTGATACGTTGTTTGCAAATTTGTAGCTGGAGGTGATTATTTAAAAAGCAGAATAAGTTTCACTTTCTGTGATCCTTGACAAAAAGTGCTT
Source organism: Lonchura striata (assembly GCF_050655825.1). Taxonomy (NCBI): domain Eukaryota; kingdom Metazoa; phylum Chordata; class Aves; order Passeriformes; family Estrildidae; genus Lonchura; species Lonchura striata. Next base: position 114,763,199 of record NC_140704.1, read on the forward strand.
TACAGTACCCTTTTTTATGGACAATCTCGCTTTTAAAAAAAATTAAGGCACATGTTCAGATTCATCTAAGATACCATCCTATATATAGTTTAAACTGTTGCTTGCCCTCTCTTTGATTTGCTGACCACTGCTGCAGTGGTGAATGTTTAACCCCTGGTCTGTGCTCCGAGCAGTGTGTCACTGTCATGGCACAACTCTTGGAAGGGCTCGATGTCACATAGTGGCAACAAGGCACAGAGGTCAAACAGCGTGGCCTGGAAAGATTAGTTCAAATAACCCTTGTCTGTCTGTCTACAGTACTTCAGACAATATTGGAAAACAGAAGAATCAAATAAAAAGCCTGTGTTTCATTCTTTCTCTCAACTTCGATTAGGAAATATTGAACTCGTACTCAACAGAGCAAGTGTTTGTCTTAAATATGCCTTCAAATAGAAATTAATTGAATTCAAGTAAAACATGGTGTGACCTGAGACCAAAAATTCTTAACCTCTGGTTACATGTAAAACACTGAGTTCATAAAGTAGCTCCCTTAGCTTTTAGCTAAGGAAGTTCTGTCCCAGCAAAATAAGTGTGCATGCAATAATGAAACTGGCATTGCTTTTCTTGTTTGGGGGACAGGGGGTGGTACATAAAGCATGCTGTATGAAGTCTCTGTAGAATTTAGGCAGATAGTCTAATTATGTGTATTTGTGGTTTATGCTATATGAAGAATTGGCTCCTCCAACCATTACCACCAACAAGCACTGTGTGAGAGCTACCAGTTTACATTACCATCTGTGTGTAGAAACTCCAGTTTCTATACAAGCCAGCACTTGTATGATTCATAGCTGTTAGAAAGAAAGACTTATTAGTCACCTACTTCATTTCCCCTCCTGTATGGAATTATTCTTTATTGTGCTGTACATTTGCTACTTTTTTGTCAGTCTAATTTTAAATTATCGAAGTAATGGAGCTCCCACTGCTTCCCTTAGGAAAATGTTCCAGAGCATTAACAGATCTGCTGTTAAGAAAGATACTAATTTCCTGATATTATTTTTTCTTTTATTAACTTTATTTCGTTGCTCTAATTGCTGTCTTCTGTGCATTTTCCTATATTCTCACTTTGAAACTTAAGCTTTGCACCCTGCAAACATGTCTTGTTTATTTTCAGCTACTATATACGTAGGTAAAAACCTATACAGGCCTTTGTTTGGTAGGAGTAAGGCAATAAAACTGCTAAAATTGGTTCATTTTAGAGCAACACATCTTTGCAAGAGCTCCAGAAGTAATTACAAACAACAGCTAAAAGCTTTATGTGAGCTGAAAGTTGATTTCCTGTGCCACTTTGTAAAAATAATAGTTGCACTTACCTGAATTAAGTAGGCAGAGTTAAAGTAAAACCTCCTGTAGACATCAATTTTGATTTAAGTTTTCTAGTTTATCTAGAGGATTGGTAGGATACTTCAGGCGGTTGAAGAATTTTCAATTTTCCAATGGAACTTACAGTCCCATGTGACCTTCCCCAAGCTGTTTCAGCACGAACTTTAAACCAACGACAGTGTTGGCTCATGCTGCCTTGCAATTCTGCCCTGAAATGGATGAAGAGCAGTTTCTACTCATCACAAGTGTGTGGTACAAGGTGGTGGTTTATGGTATTCTTCTCTGCTTTGCATTCCCATGGTCATTGTTACCTCAGATAAGAGACAATAGCTTAGCTCAAGTTGTATCAGAACTCATCAACACTCATTCACCTGAGTACACTTTAAACCTATTTTCAGTGGGTATCAGTTTAATGAAAAAAGTAATTCTTTAGTGGAAATAAAACAAGTTTGTGTTGCCGGACTCTGAATTCTGGAATAAAATCTGGCTTAAACATGCAGCTTGTAGTACCTGCTCCAAGTACATGTATTAAGTGACTCTACTCAACACAATGCTGAGCAAGTCTCCACACTTCTGCTGTGAAATTTGCCATCATTAATTTCTTTGCAAACTTTAGATCACATGAACAGCTTTCAGATAGCTTGCATGCTTACAGCATCCATCTCTTTTCACTCTCTCTTGCATTTGGGCTATATTGCACTGACCTTGTCCTAACTGCCATCCCTCTTTCTGCTGAATTTCTTACATAATCCCAGCTCACAAAACTCCATCTTCTGCTTGGGATAAAGTTTCAGCCATGATATCTTACCTTGGACGCCAGCAGGTATAGCAGGTTCTAAAATTTTTAGTTTGTCCGTTTTATTAAAGAGCTGTCATTCTTTTCCAGGAAGTGTCAATGTTTTATATGATAATATTTCCCTAGGAAATGCTCAGAGTAGAATTCAAGGATTTTGAAAAGGAAATGTTTTCTGAGGCTAAATGAGGGCAAGAGCATAAATAGCACTTGATTTTACAGAACACGTTCCATAGTCGTGACTGTGGAGAATGAAATAAAAACATACAATGCAGAGTAGGAGGGCAAGCACAGCTCTGCTCATTGCTCAACAGTGTGTCTCACTTTTTGAAATAACTTGCATCTGAAATGGCCAGCCTGTCTGGCCTTTGAAGCCAGTGAGAAGACTGCAAGTGACATCTCCTGTTGTTTTGGTGTATTCAGTGTTCCTGTCTAAACATCCAAGGAAGACATGAGGGAAACAAGACAAAAGATGATCATACAGATCATACAATAATACAAACTGGCCATCCTAACTTCTGGCTTTGCCAGATTACTCATGGGTAATGGAAGGGAGACACTACATTCTGAGACAGCAAATCCTAGTGTACTTTCTTAGCTCCTTTTCAAGAGACAGTGTACGATTTTGTTCTGTAAAATGAAAACAAAAATCAAAACCAAATCAGTCTTCTGGGGTTTACCCTAATACTTGCTCAAATTGGCATTGCTAAGGTTTCTGTGAATATACTATGAGAACTGCAGTCAAATGGTGAGTGTTTGAACTGGTTTTTCCATAGCTTAGTTACTCAGGCTGTCTTTACCTAGAGTATGATCTTGCTGCCACTGAGTGATGAATCTGTTCCTTTTGTTAACTCAAGCTGTTATTTAAAAGGTAATTGTTCTTTTTAAACTATAATTGAATCTTCAAACTTTATCTGATAAAGCTGACTGCAAAATGCATGAGCCAGCATTAGGAGTTAGGATTATTTTATGTAAAATAACTGACCAAGCATAAAATTCATGTAGTAAATTAAGCACTGACAAATAAGTCTTTTGTCCCCTTTATTCTCACTGGAGTCTAGGTGAGCAGAACACATGGACATTCCTTATATTTAGCAGTCTTAACAGGATCTGGTGCTGTAAAGGTAAAAATACTGACTGGGTGTTTTGGGAGTATTTAGTTCCAGCTTATTGTTGTCTCACTCAGATCTGTAGATTTCTTCCCAAGAGGTAGGTCCAGGTTGAAAATACCTGGTAGGAAGTTGCTGTTTTGCATAAAAAGCAAATATTAGTTCAGAGTAAGGAAATTTTCTGATGCAGTCTAATAGATAGGTTTGTTGAGATGAACGTCACTTTTGGGGTTCTATCAACTGAGGCAAGAAGCAGGAACTGGCTTTGCAAATCAGAATGGAAGCCTTCCCTAAAAAGTAGCATAGCAGAGAGTAGGCTGGAATACTGCCCTACTCAGAGTTTACATTCAACTTCAGTCCTACTATATACTACTACATTTGTGGTATATTGTGTCTTTTACTATGCAGGTTTAATGATCTATAAAAAGTCTTTATATGAATTTGTCTTCGGATGTCTGCTCTAAAATGGGGACTTTACATATTTATATGATGAACTCTGCATTTATGTTGACAGATGAATAATTCAGTAGCTCTGAGAAAACAGTAAAAAGTCAACAAAAGCAGAAGAAATGTCTGCAAGACTGTAGAGAGCTGAGGTTTCTAACCAGGAGACATAGCTTTTGTATTCTGATGTTATGTCTTGATCCTCAGATCCCATGGTGAATTTGGGTAATAAAAATTTGTGACCTCAGAACAGTGAGAAATTAAGATACAGGAAAATGACATCATTGGAGGTATAAGGAAAAGGATCAAATTGAGAAAAGCAGTTGTGAATACATGTTTATCTACAATCTAAAATACAAAATGATTCAGGAAAAAATTGCTTATAAAGTAATTTGCTCTCTTAGTTTGCCTCTGGAAGATTTCTTCTTAAGATATTGTAAAACAGCCCAGTGGAACAATAAAAGCAATTGCCAAGCTGGTGTGGAGAGAAAAACAAACTCTTTTTACAAAGGAAGAAATTAATTCTGTCACTTACTAATAAAGTGTCCTATTTTTGGATAAAAACAATTTCTTCACCTACTCACTTCCTTTCTCTAAACTTCTATGAATTTGAAAACTGTTCTGTACTCTTACTAGGAAGTTGGCATGCCAGTTCTTTAGAGTTGTGTGGCAATATATAGACTATAGATGCAGAGTTTGGGAAGCTATTTTAGCTTGACCAGTTGGTTATTTTATGTGCAAACAGCCTTTACAATTTAGTGTATGCTGGTACTTCTGTCATGTCATAAATGCAATGACTCTCAACAAAAGAGGTTAATGGCTCTCATGTCCTAATGCTGATTGTCCAACAGAGATGTAAAATAGAGCACTAAAGGGTTGAATTTGTAGTGTTCTTTAGCTTCTTCATAATATTTTCTTGATAAATGGTAGCTGAGAAGAAGGTTTTAGGATTTAGGATACAAAAAAATCTCTTAATTGATGTAATTATCTTTTAAGAGAAAAACATTTGTGTTCTAGTGAAAAGGATCTTTTTTAATAATATGAAAAGTATTTTGAGAATAATTTAAGTGTAAGTGAATACTTACTACAGATGCTATATTGTAGTAAGCCATAGCAGAATTTTATTAAGAAATAACTTTATATTTAATGATTATGTTATGAACTTAAACAGCAATAATGGACTTTCAAAATATGGGTCCGTGACTCCCATCACAGTATGGTAAAGGCTGTTATATAAGAATATGTGGAGTGGGCTAAAGGGAATGCTCCTGGGACCTGGCAATTAACACATTCTGAGCACACAGCTTTCACAATAGTGCTTACACTGCATGTGGCAGAAGCATTAGGAAAACTTGATTGTTTCACAGGGTTTTTTTCTGGTAATAAAACTCACAGTTACAGAAGTTTAATTTATGTATGTGTTAGATGGAAAAACATTTGTGCATAAAACTGTAGGAAGCATGTTAAATGGTTTTCCTATCCATAGCATGAGATTTTCGGAGAGGGTCACCACTCCTGCATGACAAAATGTGTGCAGAGTAGTACTTGAGCAGATCACTGGCCAAGGGCTAGAGTAGATTTAACACGTTGGGTTGGCTCTTCCACTGCTGTTTTCATGGTTGGAGCATAAGTCTGCTGCTGTGAGTGCTGTGCTCAGGACTGAGGTGGGCTGCTGGGTCCTGTGCTCCAGCCCTGAGCACACTCCCAAATCTTCCTCTGGCAGTCTCTCCAAGAGCTCTTTGAAAGGCTGCAGAGAAATACCTCTGGGTAACTCCTCTGTCCTTGATACTCCTTCACACGTTTGTTGTCTTCTGTGAAGCCAAGGACTTTTGTTCTGGACTTTTGAACCCAGGGGTGAATCTCAATTCACCTGTAAATCCAGTAGTATTGATGGAAATGGCACATGTACATTCCTTGTAGAACTTAATGAGTGTTCTGTGGAGAAAATCCTTAAATACCAGGAGCCAAATATATCCTTAAGTATAAAGTGTTAAATTTAAACAAGCCAAAACACCAAATTTCTCTACAGGTTGTTTCTATCCCTTATTTTAGCCCCAGTAACCTTCATCTTAGATCTTACAGATAAGTATTTCTGTGCATTTTCAAAATGCAGCAGTAAGCAGAGTGTCATGTATCTCAGGGAGCAACTGAAGAGCTTTGTTAGCTGAGTATCACTTGCATAACACAGACATCTTTAGTCTCTTGGGTTTTTAAAGCTCAGATTATTGTTTGCAGTTTTCCATGGACCTGATTCATGGCTGGTAGTTTTGAAAAAATGTATCAAATGGATGTCAGCAGTACAAAACATGTCCTGATATTTTGTTAGCCCCTCAAGTGTCCTGAGGTGGGGACTTGCAATGTCTTGTTGGATAGGAAAGGAATGGGCAAACTGTGGATATTGGTACCACTGTCTGCCCCTGAGAAAGTAAAATTTTAAAAGTATCAATCTGTATTAGGTTTACAATAAAGCTCCTGTAAATTGAGAAGCTTTCTCACATAATGGACCCCACACTGCTTGGCTGGCAGGTCTCTCTAGAAGAGCATCACCATGGAATGGGCTGCCAGCGAGATCAAACAGCAAAACAGATCATCAGCTCCTCCAACCAAATGGCCTGAGGACCAAGAGCACAGGCATGGGTTTTGGCACTTACCCCACAGAGACCTCCCTCTCAACAAACCTTTTCTCAGGGCAAAATCTAGCAGAAGGATCCTAAGCAGAGCTGCAACCTTCCTCCCATTACATTATTTGCTATAAAGAGAAGGAGCAAGCCTGCAGCCATGATAGTCCTATTTTACTGTTCTTTTCAAAGTGATGCAATGCTGCTATTTTTAAGTTCATTATTTTGTGAGAGTGGAGGCAATAAAATACATTGTTTCTATGCTTCAATCACACACCTAATGGGAGAACAGTGCAAGGGAGCTGTAAACGTGTGGGAATCCTTAAAATCAGGGTTTTGGGCAAGTTGCAAAAGGCAGTCCTGAGAGACAGCAGAACTGCAATTAGAGCTAAGCAGTAGACATAAGATTTATCAGCAGAAAAATTATACAAGAAGTAGAAAGTAAGGAAAAATAGAACAATGGTCAGTGTAGTAATCCTTGTCTAGAATAACTCCCTAACTTACAGAAAAGTATATCTAGTCAAGATATTAGGAAATTCTAAGCTTCATAATGGAGCTCTGTACATTGTGTCTTAAGGCTTACAGACAGTTATTGTATTCAAAATAAGCGAGTATTGTTTTAACCAAAGGTACATGTGGTTATAGTGGTTGGGTAGAACTACTGTTGATATGCTTTTGCTTTGTGTGATTGGTCAAAAAGCTTTTAAAGTAAGTTGTAACACTAAGTTCTTTGTCTGCTGCCTGGGATGTGAGCTGCTGGCATCTTCCCATTGTCATAACCATGTAATGAGACTGATGCTGGAACACAAACAGCTTGAGACATGTTCCTCAGCAGTCCCGTCCTGTTCGTGATTTGTACATAGTCCCTCAGCCTGCGATACCAACTGTAATCTGCATGAGGAACAGCAGCAAGAATTTCCAAATGCACATGCTTGGAGTATGCTGGAAAGCTACCATATGCTAAGGAATACACTTTTCATCCCTGTTTCTGGTTGTATCCAAGTACAATTTTTACAAGGGTACCTTGCATCCTGAATCCTTTCAGGTTCATTTGTGCTGTCCTGTGGCTTTCATTGTAAACCAAAGAGCACCTGACTATAAGGTGTGTGTATACGTGACCTTGTAAAAGGCTCTTTGCTGTTTCAGCAGAGGCAGGAGAGACCACAAGTGAGAGCAAAGATCCTTATCAGGGACTAGAAAAAGAGATCAGGGGTTGGGCAAATTGTGCCCACAGCTATCTAGATAGAAAACTAAAGGATTAAAGAGCCCCACAAGCAGCGAGCCAAAGAGCTCGAGTTGCAGGGCCACAGGCAATGCTGAACAGTTTGAGAGAGATTTACTAAACAAGGCAGAGGATAGATGGGTTTTATTTCCCTCCAGATTCTTGCGTTGAGAGCAGAAAGCTTCCTGGGTAATGTGAGACTCTGTTCCAAGGAAATGAGAATGCATACTACCAAAAGGCATACAGGGTCGACTGTTGATGAGCCTTCTGCTAGGTAGGTAGTGAAAGGAATTACATATGCTTGCTGTGGATGTCTGATACTCAAGATTGTGTGCAAGTGATATCAGTGAGCCATGTGGGTGCTTCCCCTTTGGTGTTTCCTTTGTCACGCCACTGCTGTTCAAGAGGAGAAACTAAGGCAAGAGATCTCTTAATATAAATACACCTAAGTCAAGAGATGGGTGATTTGTTAATGTAAACACACTTTTCTGCATATTGTATTGATGTTTTTTCAGGTAGCTGCTTCATGGTTAGTTCTGCCAGGTCTTGGTTTCTATATGTCTAAGGAAATGACAGTATATTCTCAGATTTACTTCTATTTTTACTAATTAAATACTAGTAAACCTGTCTACCTGAAGAACAAATGATAAATCATTTTTTCCTCAGTTCTATGTTGAACTTCTCTATATTCCTAACTATTAAAGCTTCTTTATTTTTTATGTTCTTCTATCTTACAAACAGTTATGTAAGTTTAAAGTCCTGCATAATTTAGCTGTGCACTTCTTGCATTGAACTCAAAGAGAGGAAATAATGACAAATTCTGTAGGAGGAGGATTTCCAGTTATTCAAGGCCTGAAGTGATGAAATTACATGGAGATTTATATTTTTATTGAACAAAATCATGGTGTCTCCATTGCATACGAGCTGAAGAAAAATCAGTATCAGGATCATGTGCCTGAAGTTCTTTTAAAAATAATTATACACAGCTGGAAAATAACATTTAGCACCATAGCACTTAACAAAGGGAAAACCTTTTACAGTTTCCTACCATTCCAACTGAGCAGGCAGTGGACTCCTTCCAAGGGCTGCAGGTAAAGATCCTGTGTTGTGGACAGTGGTCTATTATCTATCTAGCACAACTGCAAATAGAGTTGCTTTTTCTCCAAATATATGGATTAATTCAGGGAGGGCTCCTATGTGGTCTGCCATGCCACAGAAAGTCAGGGATAAAGCTAGCAAAGAAAGGAGCCATCAGGCACTGAGAAAACAGAGGGTTATGTGCCCGCCTACCTTGTGCCTCTGAGGCTGCCAGCTGGCTCTGACAAAGAGAGGGTAGTTTTGTGCTTAGCAACATGCCTGAAGATGGAACACAGAGCACGTTTTGTAGGGCTGGCTCTGAGGTAGAGCTTAAACAGTTCTATCTGCTCAGTTACTTCTCTGAAGCAGTGATGTGGTCACCCAAGTTTGGCAGAGGGGATTGTCATGACAAGTACCATTTGTGTTCGTTGGTCTTCATGCTAAGGAGTTGCCAGGGTCTCGGCAGAGAGTTGTATTTTATCCTGCAAAGTTGTGTGGATGGTGCTGTAGAAATTAAGTATTTGTTACTGTAGCCAGGAAGGGCTTGGCACTGTCACCTGTTAGGGTCATTTACCCCACAATGCAAAGCAAGTTGTCCCTATATGGCTTTGAGAAAGAAACGAGGTGTTGGTTTTACCTTGAACAAGCGAAAGCCCTGGCAAGTACAAGCCCTGAAAAGTACAAGGCAGAATTGTAGGTAAATGTCTTTAAACACAGGGTGCATTCTAACACCCCATTACATTCACATTTGCCTCCTTCATACCTTTGTAGTCTTATTTCAGGCTCTCCCAGTAGCTCAGTTCCAGCCCCAGAGGCCTGAAGTGAATAAATCCAAACATGCTCTATTTAGACTTCTGCCCCATGGCCAGCACACATGATATGGCATTTCAGAGACTGAGGGAAGTGAGCCACATTTGCTCATGGAAAAAAGAACTGCAGCAATATAGTGACGTAAGGTTTACCCTGCAGGTTCACCTCGGGTTACAACCGGATCTAATTCAGCATGCTCTTGTCAGTACAGCTTAGTTCAGCTAAACCAAGAAAATACAGTTCAATTCTGCATACAGCTAACTCCCACATAAAGCATCAAAACATTTCCAGTCTAATTTTTTTTATTACAGGCTTTTTTTTTCTTCCCCTTCATTTTCAGAGCTATTGGGCCTGAATAACCTTGGTTTGTTTATCTGTTTGGTACCAAATAAAAGTAATTTTGTGAGTTTGATTAAAGGGCCATTTCAAGGTAGATCTGAAAATCACACATTTAAAGATGTTCCTACACATCAGATGCTAATGAGGTCACCAAAGAGAACATTATTTTTGGGGGCCTCTACTTGTCCCCAGAGTGCCTGTTCTCACTGGGAAAAGGTCCTGCCATGCAGTCTTAATCTAGAGCATGTTTTGAAATAGCTCTTTCAGCTACTGAAGTGCTAAACTGCTTTTTTGTTTTCATCTTAGTAGACTGAGAAAAGAAATGCATACATTTCACAGCAGTGAGATTTTTTTTTATATATCTGAAATAACTTTACAGTTTGACTCTTATATCTGTGTAGTTGCAGGTTTAATCAGCCAGAGTACTCTGCAACTCATAGAACTGCACATGTGCCTGGTACAGTGGCAGACCTGAAGTCAAGTTTGTGTTGAACACATCAAGCAGCTCAAAGTGAAATACTGTATCTTGACCCAGATCTAGACCAAAGTGGTTTTATACACCAAACCAAGTAGAGTTGATGTATGCTTGCTGCCTTAATCTTCAAGTGCTTCTAGCTACTGGCAGTCAAAGTAAAAAATGGTTTAGAAAATAAAGCTTTATGGTGTACTCACAATGCTGTCATCTTTTTCCTTAAACAAGCATTTTAGACAGAAATCTTTTGACTGAACTTTAGTGTTAACCAAACATTGGTGTGTTGGATCTGGGCCAGTACATTGTTCCTGACAGTGCTCAGGAACTGGCCAGCTGACAGTTCCGGAATAATGTGACAAGAGGGGGATTTTCTTAATCATTGGGGATTCCCCTTAAGGCTGATGTCTTAATCCCTGACACTTAATCATTGTTGTATCAGGAAGTATAAATATTTGTGTTCTATTACTTAAAAAAAGCAGGGTTCATTAAGGATTGTATTCTTTCTTTTTAAATTAGCTGAGTTTCTAATGGGAACATGCAGGTATTCATTAACAGTCCAATTAATATTTTATTTTATAGTCCTTTCTGGTCCCAATTATATTTTGCTGCAGACAGCTCCACAGGGTAAACTTACATTTTAAGTTCCAAAAGGTAGAACAGAATTTTCCTTAATCTCTTTTAAATTTCCTTGTCAGTTTTAAAACTCCCGGTTTAACTTGCCTTTCGTATATCTTAATTATTTTGTCTTCTGGCTTCAATGTATTCTTTTTCTTTCATTTTGAGAAAATAAATAAGGATGTTTATTTTACCTTGTTTTTATTATTTATAGTTTTTTATACAGCTGTCTTGCATTGCTCTCTCATTGATTCTTTTCCAAACAGAAATCAGTCTTTCTTCATACAACTGATTTTCTGAGGCCCAGAGTGATTTATGTTCATGGGATCTGAAACCTTTCTGTGGCTGCTGTTTTTGCAGCACTGACTGCCTGTAAGCATTCCTCATGTCAGATTTACAGCCTTTTGCCTTTTTTTATTTTGTTTTGTTTGCTTGGGTGGAGAGTGTCCCCCCTCCCTTGAATTTCAAGCAATTTGCTTGACATTGCCAGTGTCATCAGAAGTGGTATGAGCCGAGTTCAAACAGGTGGCACCGTTGGGCTGCTGTCACAGGGGATGAGATCATACATTCATTCTGTCTCCATGATGGATTTGTCTAACTCTCTCCAACTCGAGCTGACTTTGATCCCATATAATGAAAAGCCTTAAAATAGAAAGTGGAAGGGAACAGAGAGGAGCTTTAATTATTTACTGGCTGGGTTGAATCCATACCTTTTGTTAAAAGACTTCTTTTGTTGTTTTTTGGTCTGTTCAGTTTTCATTAAGCCAAATTTGAATCTTTATGTTCAGCATTGGTTCAGATTCTGGGGCTGATTAAAGAGGCTTTTGAAGCAAGGTGCATTTTTCTTTCAACTCAGTTATTTTTTCCACTCACTAAATGGAATAAAAATGTTACTTGAATGGTGTTCAATATTTAGTCCCAGTAGTGCCAGGAAGCAAAGATACTCCAAGTTTTAGTTTCTCTGAGCACCTAGAAACATGACACCCACCTTAAAACCACTGAAGGCTATGCAGACAAAGCAGATGAGAAGTGAGAGGGAGGAAGTAAATGTGTCAATTCCTAAATTGGCCAAACAAACCTGTGGCATAGCTGAGACCTGGTCAGGTCTCACTGCTAGCATGGCTTTTAACAAGCCCTGCCCCACTGACCTCTCAGGTAATGCCTGAGCAGCATGGGCATGATGTGGTGGTCTCCTGCCTGCATTTCAGTGGTATTCCCAGGTACAAATGTGGACCCTGGCACTCTGAGCATTTTGCTAGTGTATGTGTCCTTGCCTTTCTCTGGAAACAGCAGAGATGTCATCTTCCTCACTGAGCAGGAGGAGTTAATGCAGGGGGGGCATGAATACATCTTGCCCTGGCGGGTTGTGCAGGAAGGGGCTGGGTGCCATCCCAAACCCATGTCTTCTCTGGAGGCTGGATGGTGCCTCCTGAAGGCATGAGGGCAGAGGAGGGACTTTAGGTGCGCCACTTCTTTGCATCACTACAGTCAGAACTAGCAACAACCTTGCAGTTACCTCTGTAGTCTTAAGCAAAAAGCTTGCTTGATTTATTTTGGAAGCTACTGTCTTCATGGTGTTCATGTCTGTAAAATCTGCATGCTTGAGTTGAGGCTCAAGGAACCCCAGTGCCTATCAATATCACTGCATCCACAGCTCCCTCACAAGAATAGACAGTAATGTGAAAGATAGCGATGGTTCAGAGAAATGTCCTTGCTTTATCCTCACTCTCTCAGTGCCTGTGGATACATTAGCAGACTACTGTACATAGGGGAAAACATGCCTTTAATAGTTCTGTCTCAGCTGCTGTTAATTTGATTTCCCTCAGGTAGTCAGTGTTGTCACAAAGTCCTGGAGCAAGACTTTTCATAGCAAGAAGTACAAATAATTTACACTGGAATGTCTGAGGCTCTTGGATAAAGCATGTGCTTTTCTGAACAAAGGAAAAAAAAAAAAACAACCCTGTAATTTATTTGGGGATAAATATTACAAATTCAGTGAGATGGAAGGAAGTGCTATAAAAAGGAACAGCTTTGTGGCATCTGACAGTGAGGTTATGACCAGACCTGTGCTTGGTCTCTGTGCCTCACTCTTGGTATATTTGTGGCTGTTCATCATGAAACTCAAGAGGACAATGTCAAAATAATCTGTAAGTATTACTGGTTTACTACAGATAAAATGTTTTACAGTATCTCAGTTTTACCTTGGAAGTTGTTATATTTCAGCTCCAGTCCAGCTTCGTCTAGCCATATAACTTAGGCAGTTGGAATTAGGTACATTGTGTCAGTCCTGAGGTCAAACTGCATTTGTTTGCATTTATGAAGATCTGGAGTGCTGCCTTTGAAAAGAATGAGCGTCATTCTGACCCAAATTGCCATGTCCCATTCTTTTATTGGAGTCATTCATTTAAGGGTAGAATTTTTCAACAGGACTCACTGCTGCTGCAGCATTCTAATACTATTGTAGTATTGCATGGCTCATATAGCTTCACAAAAAACTAAAATTAAAGAATTTAGAGCAGAATTAGGTCATGAATTTGATCAAGTGCATTTGAAAATGCCATGCTAATTATTCACAACTTTAAAATTACTGAATGGATTTCTTCCAAATTTGCTCTATTTCATAGATGCAATTGACATTTAAATATAATTCACTTTATCACTGTGCTATATCATAAAGTCTGGTTTCCCGTATTTTCATTAGCTTGTAGATGTTCTGTAATATAGGAGGAATACTTGGGGCATGGAGGAAAAAAGTGAATGCAGTCTCTCTGTTAACACTGCCTTTCTAGAAATCACTAATTAATTTTTTTAGTCTCAGATTGCTATTAGCAAGGATTGGGTTTTTTTTCTGGTACAAGTTGTTTAGAGTTCCTGAGATTCTCTAGAAGGCTTAAGATGAGTGTATGGCTGAATTTTCAAAGCCCTAACCTTGCACTCCAGCCTTTGATCCCCTCTTTTATTATGGAAAGTGTCCACTTTTCCTGAAGGTGCTGATTGTTCTCATCATTCCTCCCTATTCTGATGAGTGTGCACCTTCTCAGAGAAAAAGTGCTTGAGAGACATTTCTTCCTTTGAAACTATTTCTTCTCTACCTTGGATTTCCATACATTAGTGCTAAGAGGAAAATGTGTAATAACTGAAATATTGCTATGAAGATTGCAAAAAGCACATTGTAATGTTTGAATGTCTGAGAATGTGTACCTTCCTTGGGGTACAAATTTTCCCTGTAGTCAAACAAATGCTTTCATGGCAGCTGCTAATGTCTTCCATAGGTGGTATCCAGTTCTGCTAAATTCTTAGCCCTCAGAAATAAGGTTACAGGGTGGGATTATTGACTGCAGTTGTGTTCAGGTCGTTTTTGGTTAGGAAAAAACCCACTCTCTAGAACAATCAGATTGTTAATTACCACATGATTAATTGACTTAATTACCATAAGCTACTTTTCCCCTCTCCTTTCTGCTTTTTTTTTTTACCCTGTGCTCCCTGTTGTTTATGTGTAGCATGGCACTGATGTGACTCGGGGTGAGCTGTTCCCCCTTTGCTGGGGAGTGTTGCTGCCGGCATTCCCTAATGTGGGACTCGGCTGCTGCCCTGCCAAGGGAGCTTCCCGCGCCTTCCTCTGGGGCTGATCCGGACACCCATCCAAATCCTAACGTGAGATCGTGCTCTAAATAGGTGTCCCAGAGCGAGGTGATGGTGCCAAGGAGAGCCTGTGTTGCCCAGTTCTGGAAGCGCAGGTGGAGCGCTGGCAGGTGCAGAGCCAAAGCGGTTTGCTGGGTGGGACGCGCAGAGGTGCGTGCCGTGCATCTCCCGAGCGTGGCGATGCTTTCCGCCTCATCGACAGCGGCTTCGTCCCTTCCCCAGGCCGCGCTCCGAGCCGCCGTGCCTTATCCAGCTTCCGGCGCTGACATTTGGGATTTCTGCACAGGATGGGTACAGCAGAGGGAGCAGTAGGACAAGCTTCTCCCAGGCTGTCTGGCCCTGCGTGCTCCCGGCCCAGCGCAGCCCCTCGGGCTGATCAGCGCTCCCTTGCTGTGCCTGTGTCCCCAGCCCGAGGGATCCCGGCGCCGGGACAGCGGGAAGGAGCGGCCGGGACAGCGGGAAGGAGCGGCCGGGACAGCGGGAAGGAGCGGCCGGGATGCCTCCCGCAGCCCTGCAGGGCCCCGGTGCGTTCAGAGAGCGAGGCAGGCTCTTGCATAACCCATCTGATGGGACTCCTGGTGCTGGCCTATATATTAATGCTCCAGCTCTCATTAGCAGTTTCTGAGGCTTCCAGGCCTCCTTCTATGCTCTTGCTGTGCATTTTTTTCTTTATGGAGAAAAAAAAAAAAAGTAATTTCCGTTCTTTTCCAAGTTTTTTGTCTGGAGGGTGAAATAAAATTAGTTGTATTGAGAGCAGGAGGGTTTTTTGGTGGGATGTGGGATGAATGAAAAGGGGTTGTTCCTACTTTTAGCTCAACTGAAGAAAGAATCTGTTTTATATATTATCCTCTTGCAGTTCTGAAAAGTCTGCGTGCATGCACACTTTATGCAGAGGCTGAATTTCCACAAAAAACTTGGGGTTGTCTGTCCAGGCAGAGAGAGGACATTTAAAGAGAGAACATTTGTGGCATTTTTGTAAATAACTTCCTGGAAACCATTTTCAGTGCAGAATTTAGTACTCCAATGAAACCAAGGTGCCAGAGTGAGACAGGGTAACAGAGCCATTTCCATAACAAAGATCTCAATATATAATAATTTCAGGAATAAGGACTTTGTTTTCAAGTGAGTGTTGCAACAAGACAAGTTTTGGTATTGTGATCTTTACTTTCACAAATACTTCACTTTTCCTCTTCAAGAACAGGCTGCAGTGAGCTCTGTTAATTAGCACTGTGTGCTACTTTTTGTATACTTGGTTACACCAGACATAAAGTCTTTAAAGCAGTAGAGGGTTCTTATCATTGAGAAGACAAAGAGCATATTCTGCTGGAGCAAAAACTGTGTTATGAATCTTTGTAGCTGGCATGTGGGTTGTTTGTTTATTTTATTCTCAGAGTTTGGCTTTTTAAGGGAACACAATCACACTAGGTTTGTTTGTCTCACAGTCCTGGCCAAGCCAGTAGTTTTGAACTCACTAGATACCTAAATTAAACACCTAAGAAGAAATCTCAGCTATACTGATTCTCCTTGATTCTCCTGAAGTGGAATTCAAGATATTGACCCAAAAAAGAACAGAACATACAACATTCCCCTCCTGAAGCAGCTCCCACCTGTGCTGGCTGCTCAATCTGAGCACACACAGCTCTGAATGAAGCTGCACAACCTGCTTGCTGCTTTTTCCACAGGTAGGGAGAAAATACCGAAGGGGAAGTGGAAGGGAGTTGGGAATACTGATAACTGAGGGCAGTATCTAGAAAAAGAACAATCATGGAAGCCTGGGGAAATTAAAAGGATAATTGTGAAGGTGGCAGTGCAGGTTGTCCGCATGAACCTGGATATGGAGGTAGGGAGATCTCCTGTTGTGAGAGGCAGTATAGTGGTCAAGAGAATGTAAAGGTAACAGGGATTACTGTTGTTGGAAGCAATAAATAGTAGAGGATCATAAATCCTGAGGAAGACAATCTTCATTAGGTGCACTGCTCACCAAGGGACTTAAATGAACTATAGCTGTCACTTCAAAACTTGAAAGTTCAGCGTTTTCAGGTAGAGGACAAATAATAGATGATATTGGAAAGTCTGAAAGCAGCCTTTTTATTTATCCAGGAGCACTACCAGTTCCTGAAAGACTTTTCCAGACCTCAGCACTTCGTGGGCTTAGGTTTACGTGTTTATTTTCCTTTTTAGAGAAATATTTTTCAGCCTGGTAAAATTATCCATTTACCTACAAAATTTCATTTTTTAAAAGTTGCGTTTAATTTTATCTCAGATCCTAATTTTGTTGATCAATTTGGGTACCTCACAAAAAGTAGTCTTTTTTCTGTATTTTGTGTAAAGATAAATGGAACCAGAATTGTTCTAGTTCTCCCCTTAGGTATTTTTCAAGTGAGCTTGAAAATGCTTCTGCTAAAGGTAAGGGCACAGGGTTTTTCAATTGTTGCTTAACTCTTCATGATTAATGTTAAAACTTTGTTCTTGTGTACAAGAATAAAGCCAAAGTCTTTATATCCTGGCTCCTGTACATGTGACATGCTTATATATGATGATAAATACTGGTTTAAGCCATGAGTTCATACCAAAAACTCTTACCAAAAGTATAAATACAAGATATAGCAAAAAGAAAGACATGTTCTAAAGTAAATAATGGATTTTTATTTTATTCAGTAAAATGGAATAACTGAAAATATGATTTGTTCCTGAAGCTTCAGTTTGTGACCATGGATGATCACCCTTCTTTCCTTATGGCTTGAATCACAGAAATATCAAAATTAAGAACAGAAAAGCCAGCACGGAAAATCCTCTGTTGCTGCAAAATTGGTCACAGAGTATGTACTAAGTGCATTCGCCATTTACTTTATTAATGCTTATCAAAAATTCGAGCAATATGCATGTGTCTTGCAAATAGCAGAGCTAACCCATCTGAACATGTTCAGTGGCTGAGCTGCCTGCCATTACCCAGTGAGCCCCAAGGAAATGGTAGAAGTGTTGTGCCCAGAGCAGTCAGACTCCACACTGGGAGACCAGGGCAGTGTTTTGCCCTGACTGAGCCCATGTCCATCCTCTGGGTTTCCTTCCAGGGTAGGTGTATCCTGCTGTGTTGGAGGCTGTGTGGTGGGAAGGCAGCAAGGGAGTGGGTGCTTGGGGGCTGCCACCGAGAGCCCCCTGTCCCCACTGCTGCAATAGCTGCTCCCCACCTCTTTAAGGAAGAAAAAAGTGGTAGGCAGGAGAGAAGGAGCACATGGGTCAACACTTGGCCAAGCCCCACCTGCTGGACCATTTTGGAGAGCCCTGTTGGCATAAGTATGTAGCTGAGTAGGCTTGGCTGGGGCAGTGAGGGGTGAGCAGGTTGGGTAATACTGAATAAACACTGCTGAACCCATTGTAATGTGCAGGAACTATGTGCCTGCCAGTGCAACTACAGCCCCTGCTCCAGAGCTCTTACTCTTGGACAAACCTGTGCTGAAATATCTGCAGAGGTTAACAAGATCATTCCAAAGAGGAAGAAATACTCTTGAGTAAGACCTAGAAAGATCAAGCCCGTAGGATAGAAGATGTTGCTTGTCCCAGTAAGCCCAAATCTTAAGACTGCCAAGACTAATGAATTGAAGACACTGACAGACAAGGAGAAACAAAGAGCAAATTCTGTTTCCTGTTGCATTAAAAATAGCAAAACATGAAGGGACAGATCATGGCTCTTAGGCACTTGGCTAAATTTGGAATGGGTAGGAAGTCACATGGTTCCAAACATGTTACCTCTTTACACTTGTCACTGGTACCAAATTACTCTCCCCTCGCTGCCACTCCCTTGTCTGCTCCCATGCCAGCTCCAACTCGAGCTCCCACTCCTCCGCAAGAACTTACTATTAATATGTTTTCATAGATCTCAAATCTAATGCCACAGAAGTCTGTGATGTGTTTCACTTGATGCTGGTTTTAGCAACAGACCCTGCTGGGAGAGTAGTATTCCCTGTCACAGCAGTGGTAAATCTTGCAGCTGTACACTTTGTGTTGCACATTAGACCCTGGTATTGCTGCACAGCTCTTCATCTGAGGAAACTAGACACCTGTCTTCTCGTTTGGCTTGTGTGATACAGATAGTGGACATATGACCTCTGGCTGTCTCATTCATGGGATTGGGATCATGCTGTCCATGTTGACATCCAAGGTTTCCCAGTAACTTCTAGCATCATTTTCCAAAGCTCTTCCCCCTCCCATACTCTTAGGTTTTTAAATACCCTCTTAGGAGGCATGGGAAGCAAACAGAGGCCTTTTAGAGGATTCAAAGCCAAATCTCTTTTCCCTCTGTATCTGCTAAGGGAAACACACAAGCTTAGATAAAAGCGTGGATGTACTTCCTTGTACTTCCCTGCCATTGTTTTCCCTAACACTTAAGCACTCTCCAGAGGTAGTTAGAAGTCCTATAAACAGCTCAGTCCTAATCCTTCCTGTTCATGACTTCATTTCTAAATCACCACATTTGTCCATCGCACCTTCTTCCACGGGGAGCTTCTTTCTTCCTTCCTTGTTGCCCTAATTAGAAAGGAGCCCTCAGCCACAAAAGCACAAAGACTTTACGTTGTTCCTTTGTCTCTCTGAGCATCTTAAGCACTGCTTTTTAAAACGTAATGTTAACAGTTGGTCTCTGCTTCTAGTGATTGTCTGCCCTTCAAGGCTGACATTGTTACAAACAATTGGGAAAAAGAATTACTTGATGTACATATTGCATTATATGAAGTTGCACCATTTGAACGGGAATTCTCTGGCTCTATTTTGTGCTCTGAGGGATTTATAAGCCAGCAGTGTTAGAGGTGGCTCTTTCAGAGAGCAGTGCCAGACAAGGCAGCTTTCCTGCAGTTCACTGCAGCTCCTCAACCTGAATAATGGACACATGCCCTGAACTGTTCTATCAGGAATCCTGAGAAAAAGCAGTGAAGTGACTTATTCCTCATCTAGCGGGAAGTCCATGGCATGTTTAGCTGGAGTTTTTAACACGCTCTGGAAGGCAGGTATTGAATACTATGGGGTCTGGCTTTGCTAATAGTAACAAATGTTAATGAATCAAAAGAAGTCTTTCAACTTTTCAGGAGCTGTCAGCTGATTTGTTATTTAATGTTTCTGTGTTGCTGGCAACACTTCCAGGCCCACAAACCTGAGCTCAGTCCAAGTTAAGAAGAGCTCTTCCCTTTCAGGGTATGCAGACTGACCATGAAAACTACTGTGGAGTAACTGTTTTTTATCAGACTGTATATGCTATATGTGTTCTCAAACACACTTATTTTTATGCATGTTGTCAAACAGGCAGGAGGTATTGAGACTTTCTTAATATGTCCTGTGATACAGCCCTTTGGCTGATATTTTACCCCTTCCTTGAGGCCTTTCCAAGTTTGACCGGTTTCCTTCATTAGCCTGAATTAAATGCTTCATCACTTTTACTACTGTATCAGTCCAGCATCTCAACACTGGCGTTCTGGAAAGTGTAATGCCCCATGAAATTGGGCATTGGCAAGGTGTTTTCAAAGCGTGTTTTCAGCCAAGGGTTTGGCCTTGCCCCCTCTGCCCCAGCCTGTGCTCGCCGCTTGCTTGGCTGCATCCCTACAACCCCCTCTTGGCAGCAGCTCAGACAAAGGCTGAAGACTTCAAGAAAGGAGAGACATTTACTGGGTTATTCTGTTTGAATTGGTGTGACTGGCAATTGGTATTTTCCTGTTGCAGCTGAAAGTGTTCAATAATTCATACATTTTGTATAAAGTCTTGTGGCTTTTTCTCTCCCACCCATGTCTGAGAGAAAGCAGACTTGATGGCAGGCAGTATCACATTTGAGCATTAAAATCTGCTGCTTCCAAACTCTGATCTTAAGTGTCAGGGGCTTGTGTCAACACTGGCAACCTCTGGTAGGGATACTGACTTACGGAGTTACCTGGAAGGAGTTTTTCCCCACTTTAGTCACCTAGGATGCTATCATTAATCTGTAGTCTAGTTACTTCAGTCTAAACATTGCAATGCATTGTTACTGTAAGGAGCCATGGACTAACAGTGAAGTTTAGAAGCCTTGTAGTCAAGATCTGGTACAACTTCTTTTTATGATATATTTTATTTCAGGTTAGGTTTTTGGTGGGGTTTTTTTTGTTTGTTTGTTTTTAATTAAACGGTCTTCCTCCATAGAGCTGCCTGTGCAGTCGGGAGTGCTGCAAGCTTGCAGACACGGGTCTCTGCCGAGCCCCCGTGCAGCAGCAGGTGAATCGCTGCCCTGCCCCAGCCCCCTAGCTCGTGTTGCCCGGGATGCCCTGCGGAAGATGTGCCCCGGGGGTCCCGCTAAGGACCGCAGCTTGGTCGTGGCGCCGGGGCTCAGGGGCCCTGCCTGAGTGGGCACAAGCTGTGATTTGAGGTACCTGCCCCGATTTCCGAAGGCTCTGAGGCGCTGCTCGCCCGGCCGCTGGCCCCGGTGCCCGGCGGCGCGGAGGGGCGGCTCCCTCAGACGTGGGCGGGCTGGAAGCCGAGGCTGGAAGCCCGTGAAATCAATCCTGCCAGCCAGCCCCCTCTGTGTGTGTGTGAGTGTGTCTGAGTGAGTGTAGGGATGGGGCAGATGGAGGTGGAGTGGCAGCTTGGGAGGATGGGAGGAGGGAGGGAGGTGGAGGGATAGAGGAGGAGAGGGGGCAGGGTGCCTGCGATTGGTAAAGCCGCACGAAGGCATCTGCCAGCAGGACTTCAGAGGAATGTGAAACCAAATCATTTAGAAGTTAAAGATAGACGCAGAATACACAGCATCTTGAGCCAAGGTTTAAATTCATCCCTCTCTGCCTGGCTTCCCGCACAGTTCGGCTTGTCAGCTTGCCTCTGTCTCCTCTAGCAGCTGTAATATTCCCTAAAAAAATAACATCATTCTGGATTATTGGGAATTACTAAAGTGGCGAAAGAGATGGTGCATACAGTGGGGTAAGTAGGAAGCTTGCCTCTGCATTTGCTAGGGTGGCTCCTCTGGGTTTCCTGCTGCCTTCAGAGCACTCTGGCAGCTCCTTTAGGATGAAGTGGATACTTCAGTAATGCTTATCCCGGGCGATTTATTCTCCCGTTTTCTCCATATAGAGCACTGGAACTTTATTTCTCTCTGAAGTGTTTAACTCACAGGGTTACTTTTCTTGGCATACCTAGGGAATCTTGGCCTTTATTTTGTCATTATAGTTTGGAGTGCTGTTTTCCTAACAGATTATTTTTGTTACATACCTTTGCTCTTTGTTAGTGGGACATGCTGTCTGAAATGTTGCTTGTTATTACAAAGTTAAAAAGTGAGTTGTTTTCCATGTTAGAGGGGATGTAATCAATATGTGCTTGCTTGTTTGGCCATGGTTTAATTTACAAACTATTTCCTCATAGGTGAATTTTATCACAGCACAGGGTTATTTAAATTTAACCTTTTGGTTTGTTTGTTCCCAAATAATGCTTTTACTGGAAGTTTGATTTATTTGGAAAAAAAAAAACCCCAAACATTTTGGCTATCGTTTTCTTTGAGCAAAGTCCTTCTAGAAGTAATTTAAAAATGTGCAGTCCCCTGGTAGTCCTCATTTAAGTAGTGAATTTGTGAGTAAAAAAAAAAAAAAGGAAATTCAGGCTATCATGTTTTTCTAGAACTTATTAGAAGTAATTTCAGTATCTGGCAGATACATTTCCTCATTGATCAGTATCTTTTTCAGGCGGATTCTCAAACATTTCTGCTGAAGATGTGCTCCTATACCCAAAAGGATCTTAAAATACAGCAACTCGTTTGAAACTTAGGTGTAATATTTGTTATATAGCAAGAACTTGTAGTCTGAGAGTTTCATCTGAATTCGGGCTTTGAGTGTGTGTTGTCTAAATGCCAACATTGTTTTTACCATTTTTTTGGGGCATGTGTGTTTTCCACTCATAGTAGAGGAGCTCCTAACTTCGGATCTGGTGTCAGTTCACCCAAACATACTCTGAATTCCTGACGTGTTAGTACTGCCCATAATAACCATAGGAAATAGGTGCTGTCTGCGGATAACTGAGACGCCTGACATTTTTGGTTATAGATATCAGTGCTGAAGAGACGCATATAATGGCAGTCTGTGTCGTGCAAAATATATGAAAGTGGGGGAACTAAAATAGAAACAGTTCCTCTGTTTCAGGGAAATATGATGTATCTGGTGTCTTTTGGTATCTTTCTGCCATTTGATGGAGTTCACCCCTGTTGGTCAGCTTGCCTGAATTTTTTGCAAAACATGTTTGGGTGAGCAAATCTGCTGTGAAGTGTTTTTTGTGTGATTAAATGTGGGGGATGGAGAAGAAAGAGATAGATAACCTTTAAGGTAAATCTGGCATAAAAACAGATATAGAGATGAGAAATGAAATCCAAGCCAGTTCTTTTACAGTGTGTAGTAGCTAGTTGTTCTTTTAAGTAACTGACTAGCTCAACACTTCAGTCCTGAGCTAAATTTCCAGCCAAATGATTGCTTACATGAAGGAATTTTTTTTACATTGCATCAAGGAATTACTGTAATATTTGTTTAGGTATTGAAGTCGAAGGCCTTTGAGACAAAAAATGTCAAGATGAATAAAACTTGCAGTGAGTCTGGGTGAAGTTGTGGTTAGTTTCTGGCTCTTGCAGAGTTCTGTGCAGCTTCAGGCAAGTCATGTGAGCTCAAAACCCCTGCAGACCAGAAGGAGTTGGAAGGGGGTGAAACACCTTTATTATTTCTCTGTATTGGGTGTCCAGATAGCAGTTTCTTGGGCTAGGCATCACCTCTGATAAGGTTTAACACAATAGGCTTCTGTTTGCTGATGCACTCTTCCCATGGCTATGGCCTCCCCAGGGAGGGAGGGAGAATCCACAGATTTAGAAGTAGGGGTTCACTGCACCTTTTATAAGCTTCCTAAACTGAAAGAGAAAAATAGACTGACATTCAGAGGTGAGCAGAAAATAGAATTAATGTTCCATGGGAAATTCCTGAGTCAGTTCAAAATTTAATTGCATTTCCCTACCACAGTGTATTGCTTTTTAGAAGTTATAGTTCAGGAGCATGATGTTCCCATTTCATTATCTGAGACCCTTCTCCCATAATTAAATGTCCAAGAGGCACTGGAGAGCTTTGTCACAAAGAAACATGCTTTGAATTCTGGGATGTGAAGGTGCCTGAAAATCCTTGCCTCCTGGAAGGGAATGAGCATCTGACCCCAGAACAGGATGTTCCCAGGGTAAAGAAGTACATTGTGGTATTACATTGACTTTAAAAAGTGTTCTGCTACACCTAAATCACCTGAAATAATATTTTCCAATTGTGCTAGCAATAAATGGGAAACGTTCAATAAAAGTGATATTTTCCCATAGAAAATGTAGGTGCATTTGATACAAATTCCAAATTCTTATAAGGTTGTCATATTTACTGAAGTGGAAAATCCTTGGCTAGCTGTTAGGGTGAATTTTTCCTGATTAGGGTGAGTGTGATACTGCATGTGCTTAGTGATAATGGTACTACACAGTAGTGTGATACTGAGTGAGGTTTATGGGTAAGGGTGTGATAGCTTTATCTGGACGTGACACAGGGACTAGAACCTCTTTCCTCTGCTTGCCCTCCTCTCCCTGCCCCATTCTCCCTCACCAGCCTTGTGCTCCTTAGGTGACTAGGATTTGTTGGGAAGTGGGCAGGGAGGAAGGAGAGAGAAGCAGACATCACCTTCTTAAAGGCTTTTGTAACAAGGTGTTGCTAGGGGTGGTGACACGCTCTTCTTGATCTTCTGGTCTTCTTTCCTCTCTGTGGCTTTCCCTTCCCTTCCTCATTTCCCAGAACCCCCAAAAATCCCACACAGGGAAATGGAGAAGTGCAGTTGAGACAGAGGAGATGGGACGATGAGAGGGAGCCTGTCCCCTGCCCTTGCCTCTTGCTGCTGCATAGAGAAGAGAGATCATGAAGGTGCTGATCTTCAGGGGGATCTAGCAGGGGTCATAACATTGATGAAGCTGGTGCCTCCTGGTTTTGAGTACTGAGTGTGTGGTTGAGATGCTGCTCTGATGCTGGTACGGTAGCATCACTAGCATATGCCATGCTTTCCTGCTTCGAGGAGCTGACTGTTTGGTGTCTCCTAGGGAGAAGCACTGCTTTGTCATGGCTGGTAGCATCTCCCTTTCTCAAGGATGCTGGTCCTGTCCCTCCCTTTTTGTACCATTAACTTGTAACTTGGTCATGAGAGTTTGAGAACATCGTTCTTTCTTGAGGTAAAAATAGGTTTGCAGCATTTTTCCCCTTTAATAGATCCTGCAATTTTTTTATTTGCAAACCATGCTAAAACCAGCAGCAAGGATATGTTAAAAATCCCTCCTTGCTAGATTTTACAGTTACAGGACATGGTTCCCATTTTCTTTCTGTCATGATCTTTTTTGTCTTTGTAAAACGTGGCTTCTAGCCTCATCTTCAAGCTTTTTGCAGTAGTCATTTTGCCATAAATAAGAAAATGGAAGTGTCATTAGGAATTGGTTGGTAAAGAGTTTAAGGACTGTTTCCCCACAGTTCCCTGACAATGTGCTGGTGTTTTTCTGAGCTCCGAAGAAGCATCTTATAGTGATACAATTTCCTTTATTTTCCTTTCCTGATTCTTCTTCCAGTGATTTGTTTTGGCAGAGTATGACAGTCTGTATGGTGCACCACACTGTAGAAAGCCTCAACTCTGTAATTTTGTAATTCTGTAAAAAAAAGGACAAACCCACCCAGCCCCCAAACAAATGCAATTATGTCATATGCAGCCATATTATCACCTCTGAGCCCATGAGTAGAAGCCCAAGCAAATTGTCTGTCCAAGTGATATCAGATCTCCTGCACTTAGATTCCAGCTCCTGGTGTATCAGGGAATAAAGAACTTCCCGGCTAATGATTATGTTATGCAGTGACTTTACCTGGAAACACGGCGATACTTCCCACTAATAGGATGCTTAAAAATGCATCTAATTGCAGTTAGTGGTAGTTGAGAGAATGCCTAACACCTAACAGTCCTGAAAAACCATCATTCTTGGCAGGGGGTGTTACAGGAAACTGAGTTTTACTGTCTCCTTCCTGTGTCTGAACCAATTATGTGGCCTCTTGCTCTATAAGTTGATTTGAGGATTATACTCTGAGTAATAAAGAGATAGGAAAGCAGTGGAAATAATGAATCTTTCTTTATTAATTAATTAGCTGGCATAGTGATAGCTGTTTGCTGAACATAACCTTCACTGGGGCAGTGGAAGGAACAAGTCAGCTTCTGTGCCTGTGATCTTTGTCAAGCCACGGAGGGAGAAAGTTCGGTGTATCCCATTCTGAGAGCAGTGGTGGTGATACTTGCCTGGTTCTGTTAAGTGCTTCAGGATCAAGGGATGAATAGTATCTACATGTTACATTCTTATTTTTATTTTTATGGCAAGGATAACACTAGTCTGGCATGAAATTCCTCTTTGTAAATTTGTAAGAAAATTTGCACTAAGTGGAACCTAAAAAAAAAAAAAAAGGGGGAGAGAAAAATGAAACAGAGACAAAAGTCTGTCAGCAAGTAGACTTTCAAAGCAGTTTGATGATAACTTGTGACTAGTATTTTTTTTAAACACAATAAAAGTAAGCAAATGCAAAGCACAGAGAACCATGCTTGAAGTTGTCCTTGAGTACTCTTTACCAAGTAACAACTGCAAATAGAATTAGTAATCTTGGGCTTTCCTGGTACACTTTAAGAATTCCTTTTGTAACGGAAGTATGTGCTTTCTAGTAATTACTACCTTTTCAGTGGGTGTTCATTCTTAACGCAACATTGTCCTTGGAAGAAGATCAGGGAACACTTTGATTCTTTCCAGATTTATAAAGCAATGATTATTTGGCTATCATAAGTTTCTGTCCCCCTTTTTCTTTCTAATTCACAACTCATTTATATTGGATTAAGAGACCTACTGTATCATTTGTGTGATACGGAAATACAGACCATTCTCTGGTTTTAGATCATTCTTTTATATCCTATAACTTGACTTAAGAATGACTATCTTTGCTTCTAAAAAAAATGCATTAAATTGCAAAGGCAACACATTGATTTAATAATTTGTCAACTTCTAAGTAGATAATTCTGAAAAATTATCACTTTTTTAAAAGGGAATTCTAACTATCTTGTATGACTGAAAGCTTTCTCAGCTACTTGAAAAATTAAAGGTAGTCTAGGAGAGATAGCCAGTCCTTTTTTCTTGGTATTTGATGTATATTTTTAATCACGCTTATTATAGCAAATACTTAACTTTTCTTTGAATAAACACCAACAATCTTGTTTCCAAACAGATCGAACAAATTTCCAAACGGATCTAACAAAATGCAAAGTGCTTTATGATTTTATTTTTGTTCTTAAAATTTCGATCAGTTTCCACATCTCATTAGGGAAAATAAATCACATCAGCTTAATGCAGCTATAAATTGTATTATGCTGGTTGGTACAGGAGTACAGGAAGAGCCTAAAAAAGCTGATAGCTATGTTCTCTTCCAGGCTATTCTGTAAACAAGCCATGTGTTTTTCTTAAACCCCCCCACTTCTGATAATCCTATCCATCATGTTACTTCCCCCACAACTTTTTCTGTGCCCTGGCTTCCCATCTTTCTTTCTCTGCCCCCTTCCAGGCCTTTTCATCCAAAGCTCTGAGTTGTCTTCCCCCTGATTCCAACCATAGAGTGGGATGACCCATCAAGCACAGTTGCAGCAAGCGGGGCAGGCTGGCAGCACATTCAGAAGTGGAAATTCAACAGCAGTCCTTGCTCCATCTCCTTGGCTTGCCCAGGGAGTCCTAGGGAGGAGATTTTTGGAGGAGACACATTTTCAAATACAAGAGGTTGTGCTTGCTCAGGTGGCTTGCATTGGGCCCCCTGAGCATGTCTCCCATAGACCCACATCAGTTCACAACAGAAGGCATCAGCAAAGGTGCAGATCTTCAGCTGCCAGAGCAATCACTTGCCCTTGTATGCTCTAAAGCTCCCTGTGAGCCATCCCTGGGGATGAAGTGTGACTTCTGTTAATAAACCCAGCGGCTGTTCACTGGTAGGGACAGGAAAGTAACAGCTGTATCTGCCTGCAGAATTTTTATGTGTGAAGCGATGGAGGAATGAAGGCTTCTCAGCAAAAGAATAATTAAAGATTTCTTTTAGCACAGATGAAACTCTTTCTTTTCCACAACTTTAGCTGAAAATGTGTAAATAATACATTCAGCCTCACTCTGATATTTGATACATAAAGTTTCAGGTCAGCCATAAAATCTAGCAGAGCTACTGAAAAAATGGTTTTATAGTAGGAAGTGGGGGTAGACAGAGGAAATTTGCTAAAATGATAATGGAAAATAGCAATTATGTGACCCTAGGTGATAGCAAATAATATTTCAGAAATCATACAGTTAAATGAATAAAGAAGGTAGTGGATGGTTGAAGAGAATCCACAATGTAAGTTTTTCATCTACATTAAATCTGGTAATGTATTCCTAAATAGAATTAAAAGCATTAAAGATTAAAGACTTTTGGAAAAATAATAGTTCCGGGCTCATATGAACTCTTTGTAGGACAGTACATTTTCATGGAAGGGGGAGTAGGTGGTGGCTGATTGTCATGTGCAGTTACTCTCAACTTGGTGGTAACTTGGACTGAACAGGCATAATCTTTGCTTTTACACTTTTTAATATCCACTTTTGTTGGAACAGTGTTTTCTCTGTGAAAAAGGCATCAACTAAGAAGACAGATCATTTTTCAGGCCACTCTCAGTTACAGGAAGCAAAAATAAATTCCTTGTGCACAAAGTCTAAGCTTTTGCTAAGTACTAAAATACAAAAGTAGATATCCATTATGTTATGTCCAAGAGAAACCAAGCTTTGCCAGAAAGGAAACCCAGCCTAGCCAGGTCTGTCCATACTTATTTCACAGGTCATTGGTCCTATCCTTTTTCTGTTGTGCACCACTGTAGGTGAGTGCTTGGGCTTGTACTTGGCTTGACTGCCTATATTGACAGGCCCTATACAGAACAAGGACATTAAATTGGGTGTTTCAACCTTAGAAAAACAGTCCTACTTGGTTTTCCACCCTGCTCCTGGTAGATAGAACCAATAAAAAG
Organism: Lonchura striata; assembly: GCF_050655825.1. Lineage (NCBI taxonomy): Eukaryota > Metazoa > Chordata > Aves > Passeriformes > Estrildidae > Lonchura > Lonchura striata. Next base: position 114,791,790 of record NC_140704.1, read on the forward strand.
TGGGGAAGTATATGCAGATACTGGCCCAGTCCTTGATGGTGTTCCAGAGTTCTGCAATGTGTGCTGATGAAAAACTACACACAACTTGGTGCCTTTTGTGAATCAGCATTGCTAGGGCACTTTTGTCTTCTTAGGTGCACAGAGGCTGCAGTGGTGGTGTGTAGTTCCAGAAGGTTGAGGATACTGAGCTGTATCCTTGTAGCTGTTGACATCAAATACTGGCTGGGGAACAGCCAGTGGGACAGCAGCTTTTCAGGAAGGGATAGAGATTGCTGGTTGAACATGGACTGGCAATGTTGAGCTGTTGCACAATAGAAAGGGGAAAAAGGAAAACACAATAGAGGGCTGCACATGGGCCCACAGCCTGCAGGGAACAATCCCCACATTGGTGAGCGCTCAGCTAGAGTCCTGTATTCAGTTTGGAGCACTGCTCTGGAAGAAAATGCTGACCACTTTGGATGTGGAGAAGAAGGCAGGAAAAGAGATCCATAGGACATATACCCCAGAGGGAAACCCTAAAAGGGTTTTCCGTGCCTAAGGAAGAGCAGCCTGCTGAGGAGTGAGTAGGAGAAAGGCAGGTTTTCAGCACAGACATCATAGTACAGGGTCTTGCCAAGACTGGGCCGTAATCTTTTTTCTGTGCCATGGACAGAAAGAAGTGGATCTAAAATTAAACAAGGAACAGGAGATAAACCCTATAAAAGTTTTATCCACAAAATACCCTGCCAGTGGTTCTTGTGGAGTCTCCATCACTGGAAGTATTAGGAATGACTTTAATAAACATGACAAAATTTATCTGACAGTATCTCACAGTGGGAGGTGGATTTCATATCTTTCCTACCATCCCTATGATTTGATGATACTGGTGATAATACTGCTCATGGAATTATTTTAATGACAGACATTCTTTCTAAATTCTGGTTGCAAAGACCTCTGCAGAGTGGAATTTGTTTTGCTGAGGTGGAGGAGGCACTTAATCATCATATAATTTCCTCATTTTGAAATGTTCCTTAGATAAGGTATAAACAGCTGGCTTTGCATTTCATCTGAAATATCATTGTCCTGAAATACTTGGGGACATCACTTTGTCAGCTGGCACTTGACAGTCCATCTTAAATCTGTAATTGGATTCTTCAGATGAAGTCCGAGTTTTCTTTGAAGTTGTGGGGTTTCATAGGGCAAAAATTTCACACTGAGGACAGAGTCATTTCCACTTGTATGTGCTTGGCTTTACTGTCCTAGGCAGGCCTTTGTTTTCAGGACAAGGATACAAGGAGTGGGTTGTAAGACCGTGTAACCTTTGTTATGACAAACATTTGGCTGCAGAAGGGGGCCTTTGGAGTTCTTGTGTGGGTGAGTGAGAGCTTGCAACAGGCATTACATGAGGTGAATTAATTTTTTTTTTCAGATAATGTGAATAAAACTAATTTACACCATCTGTTCTGAAATAGACTATATAAAAGCAACATCCTTTTTTTTTTTGTTTAACATTTCTTTTGATAATACTTTAGGCAGTCTGTATTCTCTTTAGTGTAATGTAATTTCTTCACTTTTTCTCATTGAGGAGAGGGGTGTTCTCCCCAAAACTATTTTTATTGCCATTTAGTATTTATTAGTTGCTTACTTAGTTAGTTAGTTTGCATTTAATATTTAGACAACTATAGCTGCAAGTTGAATGTTTCTCCAGCTACTGGATAGTCCCTCCTGATGAAGTGCACACAGAAAAGTCTCCAGGTGCTATGAGCTGGAGTAGTTCCATTGGAAAGGTTCTGGCTTTGTTTGTGCCAGTGCTAATTCAGAGCAAGTTCACTGCTAATTCAAAGCAAGTCACAGCTTTAAAGGAGGTGATAGAGTGTCATCCTAAAGAGTAGATAACACTGATGTAGAAGCTCAGTGTCAGTCTCAGAGCTGAGAGTTAAATTCTTATGCCTCATAATGCATTGCATTTCGCATCCAGATTTCTTTGCAGGCTTTTCTTAACTGTGCCACAATGGGCCATGTTTAGGAATTGCATGTGTATACCTAAGGCTAAAATAAGCCCACAAGAAAGCACAAACTCCAGACTTTAGGGCCACCAATACATCAGTTATTAATAACCTTACAGTGTTACTATGCTTGCACTAGAAACATAATTAAATTGGAATGATTTGAAACTGCCATTAGGGGGAAAAAAATGGAGGAAAACAGTTTCATCCTCACAGCATCATGTTTTCATTGACCTACTTAGAGTAAGGAAGAAAATGTGTCCCTTCCCTTTACAGCAGAATAGGTTTGTTCAGCAATTTTATAATGCAAATGCACAAGAGAAGACTGGATTTCCCAACCACTCCAGAGGGATTTGGAAGGGAGAGTAATGTTATTTCACACACTTATGACTAAGATGTGTATGTTCCTGTTCAAGCTGTAATGTTATTAGTTTAATCAATTTGGCAGAAAGTGCTTAGAGTGAAAAAAAAATGTGGGGGTGAAGGAAAAAAAAAGACTTGTATTCAAAGGTGAGAGGAAAAGGGCAGTGCTTGGGCTGCAGCTGTGCAGAGGGACCTTCTGTGGGCAATGAGATTTCCTTTGTCTTCATCTTCCCTCATCTTCCCTGTTTCAAAGCCTTTGGGACTGCTGGGCTGGAAGTGGAGGAGTCCTGAGCATGTGTGCAAGGTGCATCTCTGCACATCCAGCACCCCTGGCCAAGCCACCGAGCGAAGAGCCACAGCTGCAACTAAAGCACCTCCAGAGAGAAACCCCGTGTGCTCTTCCTCCTCCACACCTGTGCCATGAGCAGGAGCAGGATACAGGTGTCTGGGTTACTCCAGCCACAGGGCATGGCAGTGCTCATGGGGTAGGCAGCATGTGGGGTTTGGGGTGCAGTCCTCCTCCTCTAGACTTGGGCATTATTGTGGTACTGCCTGAGTTAATGAACCATCTTTATCAAAACAAACACCTGCAGGTAGTCCTTTCTAGGCTGCTCGAGTCACATTCCTCCACAAGGTGTTGTTGGTAATTTAGTATTGTCAGAGGCATTAGTCACTGCCATAGTAGCTTAATAATGCATGGTAGGAGCCAGCTGGTAATTAACAAATTAGAGATATCATCTACATTTTCCTCAAATACTTCAGATGTAGCAAAAATAATTAAACAGAGAGCGCTTCAAGTGTTTAAAGCTGTTACGTATATTTAAAACATCTCACCATGTTAGGAAATTAGTCATTGTTTTAAAGGTCAGCTAGGCTGTCTTGCTGCTGTCCTAGGATTCTGTAATTCACACTGAAGATTTGTGAAGCAGGGGAAGGGCCAGACTCCTGTCTTTTTCTTTAACACTTTAATACTGCATCATTTAGTAAATTCATGCCAGTGCCTGACTTCTGTTCCTGTTTTTAGGAGTGGCATGACTTTGTAGGTCTCAGCTTCTCTTGCCCTTAATTTCCTTTCATATGAGAAATGTCTTGAATTAGAAGGTTATGTTTATGTATATGTCATGGAAAGATGAAATTGGCTTGTAATTGAAGCTAAGGAGGGAAAAAGTTAACACAAATTGTATGAAACTGCAACACTGGGACAGACACCACAGTATGAATGGTGATGATGGGTTTCATTATATAGTGTAACTAAAATATGCTGGTATGCACAAGCTCGCTTTAACTCACTTGGCATCTCCATATTTTATCACCAGATGGTGACCAGCAGTTTAAAATCAAGATGCTCTCAGTTACCTATTCATGATGATTGGGCAATAGTGTACTTGGATACATCTCCCATCCGTGCTGCTTCAGCCCAGTACTCCTTGGTGCTCCTGCAGCCTGGCTCCAGGACTCGGCTCTGAGTATGGCAAGCCTTTGACTCTGCTTTTTCTCTGGGGCAGGATCTGATCTGGGCACTCTGAGGCAGACGAAGCAGGGAACAGATCGAACAATCGGAGGAGCATCATTTCAACGGGTAGGGTGTGGTGTTACCGGTCTTCGTGGGGAGTGCTTGCGTACTGGCAGTGGCTTAGAGAAATACAATTTATGTCTGAAAACATTCTGCTTGGAGTTAAAAAAAAACTGCTTTTGAAAATGTGGCTGGGTGCTCTTTGATACATAGTGCAGAGTTTTTGTCAGATAGTAGCAGTTTATGTTCAAGCTTTGAACTCGTGTGAGCAGCTGTACAATGTTATGAAAAGCAGATAAGAATCTGTCCTGTAATACCTTTGCTCTTTGCTACATTTAGTCACCTCCACATTGATGGAAGAGCACTGGGGATTTTAAAGTATGCGTTTCTGAAGCTTAAAAAAGAAAAGGAATTATGTATGGAATTCTATTGAGATTTTTAGCCTCTTAGAGTTAAGCTGAGGTGTTTTGTATGCTTCCTAATACCTTTTGGTACTAAAGCTCAAAGGGTAGAGATAGAAAAAGGCTGGTAAGTTATTCACACAACACTATTAACAGTGTAGGCTTGTTTTGGGCACCCTGAATTCTCTTTTGGTGTTGTGGGTGGCTTTTGCTTGGGGTCTTTCTGGTAGCTTTGTACTGACTGCTGCCTCAGCAGAAAACATTCCCTGTTTGTATTGCATAACAGTAGAGCATGAAAGTGCAGGAGACACTGAGTCCCACTGCATGCGGACACGGGGAGAGAGGGATGCTGCTGGCTGCACCTGGGCTGGGTGAGAGCTGACACCCGAGAGGGCAGGCAGAAACACAGGAACATGCCAGCCTTTTCCTGTGATCCCACAGCATCCTGAGAACTGGCCTCACGTGTCCCCACCTGGTGCCAGCAGCACAGCAGGCACATTTTGCACATTTCTGCTCCTTCTACTGTCCACACCAAGGAGCCTGTTGAATGCACCACTTTTCTGGTTTTGTTGGTATTCCTGGATTTCCCTCAGTGCAGGGCAAGGGCAGGGTGTAGGGGTGGTCTTACCTGGTCTGTCCCAGGCTGTGGGGTGGCAGCTTGGAACACACACAGGCATGGCAGGGCTCCTGGCATCCATAGCACAGACATGGCTGGGCAGTCTCACCTGCATATCTCTCCCAGTGGCAGAACAGCATGTCCTAGTGCAGGAGCTGTTCCTGCAGGCAGGGCCTGGCAGTTCATCCAGGGATTACAGGGCACATCAAATTTTACTACAGTTTTCATCCCCCTGAAGCCCTTCATATACACAAACAATTACACAGACTTCATAATTATTATGGCCTGTTAGACTGCTGTATAAATATTGTTACTACATTTTTTGAATTATTTTTTGCCTTTTGTGTTAATTCACACTTCACACTTCAGGTTTTAAAATGCCACTGCATCCATAGAAGACTAGATTGCTGTTGAGAGGAACGAAAATAACTACCATAACAAAGGGGAAAAAAAGTTTTATTTCTTCAATCTGATACAGTTAATGTAATCGTGGAAGGTAGGTGATGTCTTTGATGCCTGTCACTCCTTTGTGCTGATGCTTTCAAAATATTTGGACACAAGTCGTGGAGCTTTCTGCTCACCTGGGAATGAAAAAAGACATTCTGTCTGAATGTCCTTAGTTGCTGCTTTTTTTACATTACATTTTGGGTTAGTATTTCTGTAAAGAGGCTATACAGAAATCCCAGAGCAATTTAGGCCTCTAAGATTTCTCCATTCTGTAGTTCATTTTGACAAAATAATAGCCATATAGGTCTACATTAATGGATTATTGTGATACTTGAATATTGCATTCAAAACACTACATTTCAGTACAATTGCTCAAACCCAAACTATATAGGTAGAATATGTTATTTTCTGCATTCCTTTTATTTTGAACAAATCTACAACATTTAATTCTATCATTTTCTGGAAGAAAGGCCCCTTACTTTTGACACATTTTGTTCTGTGCTCTTTTTCTCCAGTGTTTAAGTCAGAATTAGGCTGTCCTCTTCATATTTTATTTGTGTTTGATATTTAGGAAGCAATAAGCTAACCTATGTGTTTTGTGTTGAGTCTGGATGACTAATTCCACAAAGATTGCTGCTCACTAGCTGATCACTGCACTTGAAATTTACTTTTATTGTCAAAAGTACTGAAGCCCTGAAGCTGAGCATTTTGGTTCCAAATGCAGATGACTGAGCTGAAAACACTTTTTTTTCCTAGGTTTTGGGACTGATAAGTGAGATTCGGGAGTCCCCACCAGGGTTGTATTGGAAGTAGTAGAAGTTCTGGAGAAGCTGTGAGGAAATTTTGTTTGAATTTGAGTGTGATCTGCTGTTAAGAGTTGTTCAGTGCTCTACTTACTCAATGCTTACAGAAAGTAATTCCTTTTATTTCTGACAGCAAAGAAAAATTTCATTCCCAGCAACTGCCTCAATCTCTTCCCTCACTAAAACAAAACCAACATCTAGGTGACTAGGTCTTGAAGTGTCATATCTGACTTATTTGGCAGTTGTTTTCTGCATCTTGATAGTTCTGGAATATGAACTTGAGGTTATCCCAGCTACTCTGGCCACCTCTCTGCTCACTAAAATAAAGACTGCCTGGTTTAGTCATTAATATTTGCTGAGGCTGCTTTTACATGTGCATTTACTCTGTTCAGAAGATCCCAAACTCTGCATGTAAAGGTCTGTGTTGGCATTTTGCAGTGAGAGTTTCCCTGCCCATGGGAATCCAGCCTTGTGTATGTATGTTTTTGAAGCAAATGGTTGTGGTGATACGTGCTGGCTTATCTGCTCAGCTTTTCGTCTGAATGGAGCCTTCCACAATGAATTGACAGCATGAAAAATCCAGTCCATCCTGTTCAGAGTTACATTCAGTCCTTTGTTAAAGCTGGTGCTGTTATTCATGCATGACTTTTGCTTCCATGTAAGTTTTATTGTACTTTGATCTCATGTAGCACCCAACAAACTTTTTAAAACCACTTACAGAAACTAGAAACCATTGTTTCACTGCAATTATAAAAGAACATGCAATGAATCACAAATGAGAATATTACTCAACAAGATATTCCTAGAAACAGGAGAGCATTTACATGCCATACAATGCATTAATCATTTATAAGGAGTCAGTTATTAAAATATTTTTTTAATACTCTGGATGTGAGGATGTGAAAAGCCTGTTATTGAAGATGTTTGTGGGCTTTTGAAACTTTCTTAAGCCTCCATGCTCACATTCTTGTCACAGATTTGAAAAGCAAAAGCTTGAATATAGTAGTTTGGATGACTCCAGGATAAGGTAGCTCTAGACTATGAGTATATATGTCTACATGTGTATATACACATATATAGATGTATGTGTACAGACCAATTCAACAAACTTTTTTCTTTAGGAGAAATCCACAGTGTGCTTGATGCTTCTTTACTTCTACAGAACTGCTCATGATCAAAGACTTTGTCTGCTGAGGCACTTTCACAGTCAGGATCTGTGGTTTGTAAGCAGATCTCTCAAATGAACGGAAGTCTGATCAGTCTAGCTGAGCTATCTCTTCTTCCCTGGGGTTGGCTTTAGACATACATTCTTATAAAGGACAGGCTGGGATGGCTAGGAGGAAAGGAAAGGAAAGGAAAGGAAAGGAAAGGAAAGGAAAGGAAAGGAAAGGAAAGGAAAGGAAAGGAAAGGAAAGGAAAGGAAAGGAAAGGAAAGGAAAGGAAAGGAAAGGAAAGGAAAGGAAAGGAAAGGAAAGGAAAGGAAAGGAAAGGAAAGGAAAGGAAAGGAAAGGAAAGGAAAGGAAAGGAAAGGAAAGGAAAGGAAAGGAAAGGAAAGGAAAGGAAAGGAAAGGAAAGGAAAGGGAAAGGGAAAGGGAAAGGGAAAGGGAAAGGGAAAGGGGCTCAGGAAATCTTGTTTTGAATTGCCTGTATGAAGGTATAGTGTCTCCACTCCACTGTTCAGATGCAGGACATGTGTCAGCAGACAGCAACATGAGCTCCCTCTGTCCCTTCCCCAGGCTGGTAGGTTGTACTCCAATGCCAGTCACAAGCTGCAAAGTTCACTTAGCACCACACTGTGCCCAGTGACGATGCACAGCATTTTAGTAACTGCTGAAGCTGAAACCAACTCAGAGCTGCCTTGTACCTGCACAGCTCAGGGAGGAAGTGGAGAAATTGGGGTTTGTCAGTCATGGCCCCTGGAGACATTCCTGGGATGGTGCACATTTGTGATGAAACCAGTAGAGTGAGGGACTTTTCCAGCACAGCATCTGGTCTGACTCCTACTTCTGGAGCAGAATTATTATCATTAAGAAAGAATGCTGTCACCCCTGTCTGAGATGCAGACAAGCACTCTTCCCTGGGCATCTCTGCCTCTGCTCCCCTTCTTTGGAGGGGAAACAGAGCAAGGGAAAGGATCAGCTGCAGACTGTAATTGTTCTGAAGCAGTTTTCCACTCCATTAATAGAATGAAGGTACATTCTGGGTCATTTAATTTCCCATGTTGATGTAGGCAACAAATCAGATAGATGTGTTGGGGAATTATTCACCACGTCTTATAACTCAACTTTTAAATAAAGAGCAGGACTTTCAAATATTGCAGGAAGTGGCAAAAGCAGCAGGATATAACAGATTAAACACTTCTAAACTATCTTGTTTTTTAAGTGTTAAAATTTGGGCAAAAGAAACTGCCATTTTTCTAGAAAGAAAACTGTGCAACAAGTATGTTCGTTCCAACCTAAATCCATTCTACTTGTCATGCTGGAAAATGCAGCAGTTGTGATTCCTGGAGCAGAATTTAAAATGGCAAGTATATTTAAATGAGTTTGTCTAGTGAAACTTGGCTAAAACTATCACATCAGTGGGACGATACTGTGAGAGCTTTACAATTTAAACCAAATTTCTTTTGGCTGTGCTGCCATCCTCAGCCTCATTGTGGTGAATACCCCACATGGATCATGCTCCATGCTTTCAGATCATTCTGCAGTGATTTTTCCATTTGTCCAATTTTCATGACCCCTCTGTAGGCCAAAGTGGTATGGGTATGTGCCATTCACAGAGCCTCTGCTTGAGGAGTGGTGAGAGAAAGGCATTCCCTCTTGTTTTCACCTGGCCAGCTGCATTATTGAATAAACTGGATGGTGTGGTTGTGGGGCAGGGAGGGGAGATGGTGTTTGACAAAGATCAAAGTGAAGGTATTCCAAGGTGGCTTTGTGGTTTAGCTTTCCTCATGGGATCAAATCCCAAAAGAGATCAGGCTGCCCACATGTTAGGAAAGGAACCACACCCCTAACCCCTGCCTTCTTCTGACAGCTACTGCCCTCTGCCCTAATGCCTTTTTGGAAAGCACATCTGTTCATTCATAAATGCATTACTTTTTCTCTCTTAGATAACCCTGTTTATGCTCTAGAAGTATTGGTGGTAGGACACAGTGTATTACATACATAAACTTCCCATGGTTTTAAATGCAATATTACTCTTCGTGTCTTTTTTCAGAGATGTTGTGCATCTCTAACTCTGAAGGCCATGGAAAGTCTACATTGTAGTCACACATTACTCTCTTTACCAGGTATCTCCTGTTCTATTTTCAGTGCCAGACCTCAGTATTCACAGTTCAACTATTTATTGAAGGTGAATTCCTTATCCTCTGTCTCCTATTTATCAACTCTTGTGCTTGTAATTTATCCTTGTTTTATGCTGTCATATGCATGATCCAGAAGAACAGTTCTTTTGACCCTGTAAAAAAACTGATGGGTAAAATGGCTCAAAAAAATAATCTACACTGGAAATCTTATTAAAAGTAAAATTCAAGTCGTTATTCTGAAATTGACAGTCCGTTTCATTCACCTGTCCAGGGCAGAATGGAAGGTCAACTAAAATTTGAACCCTTGGTAAGGAAGTGTCACTTCATATTAGTGTAGTAGGCAGTCCAAAGATAGGATCACACATTACTGAAGGTAAGAGGTGCAAAAACCCACTTACAGATATAAAAGCAACATCCTGTACAAGTATAGTTATTGAGTAGAACATTGGTATTATAATCTCTCCAATGACAGCTTTATCTGACTGTAATTCATAATGAAGTAGAGTTTCTGGTGTGTCAGGCATTCTCTTGACCTGATGCAAGAACTTTACAGCTTAACTTTATAACCTCAGAAAATTAAATAGGTTATCACAATCCTAAATCTAGCCTTTCCCAGCCTGAATATACTCAAATTCCTGTAATACCCACTATTTATTACAATGGAAACTTAAAAATTCTAAAGTTTTGTCTTTTTGTTGTAGCTGACATGTTAAGTGTCTTAACATGTTACAAGGTACTTGTTTGTTGGTTTTTATTTTGGAGTTAGCAGAAAAAAAGTCAAGCTCTTAAATCTTCACCAGTTTTCATTTCATTGGAGTTGTTCTGGGAATTGTAAACAATACATTCAGAAATTAGCTCCTAGGTGGGATCTTTTGTGTCCTATGTGTGTCACTGTAGAAACATTTTAGGTCTGTCCAGTGAATTAAGAAAGGAGACTTCAATGCCAAGTGCTCTTTGTAGTCACACAGATAGATCTGAGGCACGGTCCTGACCATGCTGTCATCACATGGCTCTGCAAACACTCATTTACTGCCTCAGAGGAAGGAACTATTTTGCTCCTCTTTCTCCAGAGGTTGGTTTGTGTGAAACCTGCTTGAGTTTTCCTTACAGCATGCTGATAGGATTGCCTGTTGCTTGTCCAGGGATCCTGTTTCTTGCAGCTAATCTGAACATGCATCTCAGGTTTCTTTTCAATCTGCTGAAATACGACTGTGATAATTTTATCTCGACAGCCTGTACGGCTCCACTCATGTTCAAGCGTCAGTCTGACTGGCTGTGGGTTTCAGGCACATGACCTTGGGAGAGGTAGAGACTACTCATGTTGTGAAATCCTTCTCTGTCAGGGCGATATGTGTGTGCATGTTTGTGGTATAGCTTTGTAATGCCATGGCAGGCACAAAAACTGTCCTTCAGTGTCTCTCGCTGGCCAGGGTAGTCACAGAACAGTTTTACTGGGCTTGTCCAGGTTCAGCTGGCAGCTCTGCCTGCTCTCTGCTTCCCTCCTGGTTTTATTTTACTGCTTGTTTTCAGCTCAGTGGAGGGTAGGTGATAGTGTAGTCCCTGATAAATAAAATGTATAAATTCCTGACTATGTAATAGATTGGTAGCACCACCAATTAGGAAAGTTGCCCAGCAGTTCCCATTATAGCACCTTAAAGTTTTTCAAGTATTTGTAAAACTTTTAATGTCTGAACTGAAATTTTTCTAGCCAGCTGTTTTCCTCAGCCTGAGTATTTTTGGAATATTTCAGCAAAAGTGATTCAGTATGACTGAGAACAAGATTGGCACAAAAATAAGTTGGGTTTCTTCACATTTAAAGAAAACCTTAGGTTATTTTCTTTGGTGTGCTTTAGTGTTCAAGTTGGGTTTCTTCACATTTAAAGAAAACCTTAGGTTATTTTCTTTGGTGTGCTTTAGTGTTCTTGTACACTGGAATAAGGATGTAAACTTCAGTAGAACACATGACCTTTGCATGAGTAGTACTTCTCTTATTTGTCCCTTGATTTGTGGAAATTTTCCCGTTTGGCCTATACAGTAGCCCTCAGGGGAAAATAAATCCAGAGCAGCTTATCCAAGTTAAAAAACCAGCTGCAGATGAAAATCCTTGATGGAGCCAATCTCTCTACAGGTGCTGGGGAGTCTCCCAGTATGCTCGTGGCACCCAAGTTGTTCCTTGGTCCTTGAGCAGTTGTCAAGGTTTCTGCTGTATTTGTCTTCACATGGATTCAGGTGCACAGGTGTGTGCTGAGGAGTCAAGTGCTGTACCCCCAAGTCTTGTACACACTGAGGGCAAAGCTGCAGTTTCACAGGCAGCCTGAACTTCGACACCTCCAGTCCCTTAAACTGAGGCTGCTAAAGCAAACAAACACATAGCATTCTTCTTCCTGAAATCCTCAGGAATAATTCTACAATATTGTCCTTGTTTTGTGGAGTGAAGGTGACAGAACCTCCAGTTTTTTAGTAGTAATTACACTGCCTAGCATTCAAAACAACTTTGATAGAAGATCCTGAAGCACACTGGGCTTTCCCATCTTTCTCACATGATGTATGCATGACATCTATGCTTCTGGCAGCATTCTGGTAGGGCAGGCAGGGAATGGGAGAGGAACTCTACTTGTTCTTGGACAGCACTGTCTCAGGGGAAAGAAAGTGGCTTACATTCTAAGTTAATTTCCATTTTTGTTTATGAAGCCCAGCTTTTCAAAACTCCTGGGTTTTACTATACTTCCAGCCATTAGCTGAACAGATGTCAGAAAAAGACAAACAGAAGGAAGATAAATATGTGAACATTTCAAAACTTTGGTTATGGTGCATTGGCCAGTACTGAGTATAAAATAATCCTGCTGTCATTAGTGTGTTTGATGTTAGGATTATACCTCTGTTCAGCTCTGCATTTTTTGTTGTTGCTGTTCTCTTTTAGCAATCTCACTTTTCTTCAGAAATAGCCTTTTGATTCAATATCTGATTTGTTCATTGTGGTCAGATGAATGTTATTTCCTACTTAGTAAATTCCTGTAATGTCATGCTTACTGTATTTTATTCCCATTAGTAGATTTGCTTGAGATCAATGTGAACGTTGCATGGTCAGGTTAGCAAAGAGTTAATATTTTTTACTGAGCTGCGTAATACTTCTGGATACATTTCTCTGTTGATCCCCCAATCCTCTTAGGTCTGCCTAAATAAGTTCTTTATGATGGAAAATAACTTTGCAGTTTATAATACTGTGAGATCACTTCACCCTCAAAAGATCATCTGTATATAGTCCTTCTTACTTTCAGACTCACTGTTCCTGCTCCAGTTTCCTCTCTGGTAGTAATGGTTTAAGGATAAATAATAGGTGAAGTTTGCAGGAAATAATGTTTTTTACAAATTCAACTTGTACCTGAAAACACGGACAAAATTCTGGCAAGTGGGAGTCATAACATCTTAAAGAGATGCATAAATCAACAGGTCCTTCCCCCAGTTGTCTGTAATTTCACTGGAACCCATGTTTTTGACTTCTTGATGGAAAATGTCCTGGCCAAGGCATAAAGAGCATGGAGAGGGTATATCCCAGTGACTCCAGTCTACAAACATTTTCCAAAGTTACAAAATTCATCAACTGAACAACTAAAAATACCATAGTTGAGTGGTTCATTAAATTTTATTAATGTGAGGCAGATTTTCCCACTACATAGGAATACATATTTGGAAACAAGTAAAAAGAAGACATCCTGCATCCCAGAAAATTATTCCAGACAAAGGTTGCCTTCCTGATGTCTTCAGGGAAACCATCAGTTTTACATACTCTAACTTGTGTTGTGACCTACAGGCCGTGGTATAGCAATGTATTAAGAGATTCAGAAAGCTGTGCTGAACTCAGTCATTATTTCCATGCAAATCCTACCTGAATAAATGGATTACCAGCTGCTTAGACAAAAATATTTCAATGAAGACAGGAGAGTAACTCGTAAATTCCATGCATAAACATATTTCCCACGTAATAATGCAGGGAAATTGTTAACTTCACATTACAAAAAGGAAGGGTGCTGAACAGCATGAGCTGATGTGCAGATACGAGCAACTGTGAGTTTATATTGCTGTTGCGAGTGGTTTAGTGTATACAGAAATAACTGCTGTGCAGGCCAGGCTGGGTGCCAGAGTCGTCATCTCTGCTTGTATGGTGCTGAGGTTGCCAGCACTTACCCTAAAGCTGGCGTCGCTGTTGGCATAACAGAGACTCGCAATGTTTGCTTTGATGTCCGAAATACAGTGCAGTATATAGGCAACTCCTTTCCAAAAGGAGTGGCAGAGATACAAATCTTCATGTCTGTGATGAGAAGTAGCAGCTGGGTGTTTGCTGGAGGCCAGAGAGGGCAGTGGGAGAGCAGAGCATGAGAAGAATCTTTCTGTTGGTGTCTTGCTGATTCCCAGGTGCTCTGACCAGAGCCTGACCACAGCATTTTGTTGGGGCGAGTCCAGAGGAGGGCCACAAAGTTGGTGAGGGGACTGCAGCACCTCCTCTATGAAGACAGGCTGAAAAATTTGGAACTGTTCAGCACAGGAAAGAGAAGGTTGCATGGAGACCTCACAGGAGCCTTCCAGTACTTGAAGGAAAGAGAAGGTTGCATGGAGACCTCACAGGAGCCTTCCAGTACTTGAAGGAAAGAGAAGGTTGCATGGAGACCTCACAGGAGCCTTCCAGTACTTGAAGGGGGCCTACAGGGAGGCTGGAGGGGGACTCTGCATCAGATCAGGAAGTGTAGTGACAGGGCAAGGACTAATAGGTACAAACTGAAAGAGGGGCTGTAATCCCATCCCTGGAAGTGTTCAAGGCCCAGGTTGGATGGGGCTCTGAGCAACCTGGCATAGCGGAAGGTATCCCTGCCTTTGGCAGGGGAGTTGGAACTAGATGGTCTTTAATGTCCCTTTCAACCCAAACCATTCTATGATTCTGGGATTTTGTTAGCAAACAGAATTAAGGCTTCCATCTACAAATGGGTTCACAGAAAAAGGCTTAAAAGAAAGAAAAAAAAATGTCTTAGGTCCAAAAAGATTTAAAATCTTGGCTGTGTAACTGAAAGTAAAACTCTGTGACAGTTACTCTCCAATCATATTAATCAAGTGGCCTTTAAACAACAAAACCATTCAGATTATCAGCTGGGAAGTGGAGTTGGGATGTCAGCTGAATAGATTCACTCTACTGACAGTAAACATAACTTTGGAGATGAAACTTTGCCTCTGGCTGTATGATAAAAGAAGTAAAATTCCCACTCTCTGATAAGGTATATAGTTCTCAGGATATGTGATACCATGAGATGTGCTCCTCATCTCCAGAATTTGCACTTTACACAGCAGAGCAGAAAAAACAATATAGGCACTGCATGAAGAAATGAGATACATCTCATTCATAAGAAGTGCCATGGCATATGTCATCAGTTAATAGGCAGCACAGCATGTACCAAAACTACTTTGAAAAATACAGTGTTGTTTGAAGTTTTTCTTTCTAGCTAAAAGGTACTTTCACTCCTTCTACACTCAGGAGCAGAAGCTAGTATTTTTTAGAGCATCTTTGTTTTCATACTCTCCTAGGATGTATCCTACCTTAGTACTACGTCTTTTCATCTGATAACTTCTGTTTGGAATTAACAGTACTTGAATGTAAAATACTGATTCCTAGAGAAGCTATTAAAACTGAAGCTTACTTTTTATGAGGCAAAGCAGCCTGCATGAGTTCTGTTTATGCATTGCTTTGTCTTGTCAAACAGTTTTGTTTGTATACATCCCAGAGCATGGTAATTTCTTGAAGGGGAGTGATTTCTGTCTTTGTTTCTTGCTACAAGTGAATGGTCAGTGCTAGAGAACAAGGTCAGACTTTACCTTAATTGGGTCAGATTCTGGTTTCTGAGAGCACCTGAGCGTTCAGCTCATTTAAAAAATAGCACAGATGCAGTGAGTATAAAGGATATAATCTCTGTAAAAGTAGCTTTAGGTCTGAGCAACCTGTCAGGATTCTCACTTATGGCTATGGATGACATGTATTAAAGACTACAAGGAAAGCTGCAATTCTTTCAGGTAAATCAGCTGGTCTGATTACCATTATTATTAATACTTTAGAGGGAAAAAGCTGATTTGGAAATGAGCTTTTTTAAGCAACATGTCATTTTTACATAATTTTGGAAAGAGCTCTGGCATCCATATTCCTATATCTAACTAAAGAGTTGGAGACCTCAACATCCTAAATAAGTCACTGACTGACACTCTTTTCTAGTAAACACACCAGAGGTTTGCCTCTGGCACCAGGACAAGCTGGGATGGCACAGCACATGTTCATACCGCTGAACACAGTCTCTGGAATGAGTGGCTACAAGCAAACAGCCTGCTGGAAATGTCTCTGGACTCTGCAAATTCCCAAACTCTGCCAGGAACTCACCAGAGGGAGGAGGCCCAAAACCGTGCCAGGGACGCTGTGGTGTTGTAGCAGTGCAGGCAATAGCTCCAGCTCTCAGGAATATGTCCTTGCTCATGGTCACTAATATAGGCATATTCTTATCAGGGAGATGGGACCAAATAAAGAAGAAGCCATGGTGTGGTTGCTGTCACTCTCCATTGTGTTGCAAGACGTGATTATGCACCCTGTTGAACGCTGTAATAGGTTATTGAATAACTCTGGGCAACCTGCCCCCCTGACAGCTCTGGAGTTAAGTTGAAACAAATCTGCCCTGGGAAAAGCCAGAGCCCAGCATGACTGCTTTTCTTCTGCTGGGCAGATCTTGTTGTCAGCAGCGCTTTTCAAGACACATTATACATTTGCTTTCAAGAGCCATGAAAATATTTGTGGGGAAATCTTGACATTGGCTACAAAAAAGTTTGTCTCCCGGGCCCAGCACTCTACATGGTGTGCTGCAGTAAATCACTGAAGCCCTAAAGTCTGGCATTAACATTTTTTTTTCCAAATTCCTCTATATCTGGCCTTCTGTTTTCTCTGTTTACAGAGAAGTATTTTTATTGGTACCTTTTATTGGTACCTCAATGTACATAACATGGTTATATTACTGTGGATTGGGTAGCAACACGTAGCTCTGTTGTCCCAGAGTTGCCATATATTGATGGTGTACAAATCAGCTGAATAATCCAAACGGGAAAAATTGGGTTTTGGAAGGAGACTGAGCTTCCAGAGCTTGTCAGCATCAGTTCCAGTGGATCCAAATTGTGTCAGGATGTGCTTGTATGTAGATGTGAGAGAAATCGCAGTCAGGCGGTGAACTGAAGGACCAGCAGTGCACAGCTTTCATTCCTTTTCAGAGGAGTTTTCCTGAGTCATGGCTGTGAAGGAAACATTTGTTCATATGGTTGATATGAAGCATACAATTCATTCCACACAGACTGTTAAAATTAAACTGCCTAAAGTTTGTATCCATTTCTGACTGTAGTGTAAAGATCTGTTTTCTGGTTGCTCAAATTGTTGTTTTCAAATACCGTAATAATGGGCATTGTGGGAAAGCTTAAATGTAGAGGAGCTGCCCATCCTGTTTCCACCTGATGACCACAGAGATGGAGCACCTCTCATATGAACCCAGGCTGAGAGAGTTGGTGTTGTGCAGCCTGGAGAAGACTCCAGAGAGACCTTGGAGCAGCCTTCTGGTACCTAAAGGGGACCTGCAAGTGAGCTGGAGTGAGTGAAATTTTTTACAAAGGCATGTAGCCATAGGACAAGGGGGAATGGCTTTAAATTGAAAGAGTGTAGGTTTAGATTAGATATTAGGAAGAAATTCTTTACTGTGGGGGCAGTGAGACACTGGAACAGGTTTCCCAGAGAAGTTGTGGATGACCCATCCCTGGCAGTGTTCATGGCCAGGTTGGAAGGGGCTGTGAGCAACCTAGGCTAGTGGAAGCTGTTTCTACTGTCCCATGGCCTGGGGGGTTTGAACTACATGATCTTTAAGGCCCTTTTCAACACAAACCATTCTACAGTTCTATGTTGCCCACAATATCCAAAGGCTTAACGAAGGAAAAATTCACTGCTGGCCTATTACTGCTGCATAAGTCAGCTAAAACTGCTGAGCACTCTGCAGTTTAATCATAACAATAAACATTGTGACATTTTTAGGGAGGTAGATTTATTTCTTTTCTTAGAAATAAATTCTGTGCTGAGTAAGCAGGCTACTTCTGTAGTTTCCTTGGCATAAATCAGGAATTTGATATGACATATAGATGAGATTCATGCTTTGGAGTAAAGTTTCTAGTTTAATTTGCAAATATTTTCATTTTCCTTGGGCACAAGAATCCTTCTGCTCATCCTTCTTCAGTCTGGTGATGTTTCCAGTTTGATGTTCAGTGTTCATAGTTTCATGTTTCTATAGTTAACATGCCCATAGTGTGATCAAATTTTAGATAATGGTAATTCTGTGTGTAATTTGCCATCATTGGGCTTTTAAAGTCTCAGGCAGAGGAGAACTGTTATATCCAGCTCAGGACTTGATCCACAGCCTAATATGGATGTAGAATGTCTCTGGCCTCAGCCTCTCTGAGCATGTTCAGAGCCTGCCAGGATCTCACTTTGGACTGTTTGCATGATGAATTCATCCTAAGCAGTAAACAAAATATCGTTAATGCTCTAAATAGACTGCCCTGTTTCCTGGGTTCTCTGTGGTTCAGCTGTTATTTAACTTCAACAACATAATTTTTTTCAAATCAGAAAATCAGCATTTCAGCTTTTTGTTGCATCTGTGCAGGGACATATAGCTGAACTGTTGCACTGTCTGTTTTGCTTAAAAACTAAACTTTGAGAAGTATTTTAGTTCTTCTTTAACACTGCTATTGTTCCACCATTTACAAATTCCCTGCTTTTAAAATTTACCCCAAGAATGATGTTGTAAATTTAGTACTATCTTGCTAGAAAGAATTGAGGAGTTCCTGGGTAGGACATCAGTAGTCCTGGGCAAGCAGCTCTGAGTGGCCCTGTTTGAGCAGGAGGTGGGAGCAGATGACCTCCAGAGATCCCTCTCAACCCCAGCCACTTTGCAGGTCTGTGACACAGTTCAGTTGCTGCCTCCACAAGATAGCTGCTTTTCCTGTGAGAACAGCCACCTGAACATGGATGTTAACCACATACTTAATTTTTCTGTTGTTTATAGTTGTCAGAAAGAAGATTAAAACTCAAAATCTCTCTCTCTCTGGTGTCATTGTCTCTGAAGGAAATCTTGGATCTGCATTCTCTGACCATGGTGTGTGGCCATATGGGTCAGTTGGTAGTGGGGGATCTGGACTCTGCACAATAGCCCACCTCAGTGGTTTTAAAAAGTAATAGTATCTCTAGGAAAAGTCCTGTGGGGTCCTAGGATGTAAACCAGTGTGTTCCAATTTCTGTAAAAATATAGTCCAAAAAGAAGAAAAAAGGCATTCCCTCTGGGATGTTATTTCTGGCCCTTGTTTGTTTGTGTTAAATGGAAGGTCTAGAGGGAAGAGACTTGTTTCTCCATTTTACCCAATGCCCTTGAATGGGAGGGATTCTCTTGCTAAGTTTTGTCTCTGCCAACTACAGCTGGTAATCAGTTCACCAGGTCTCCCCACTTGCGCTCCAGTGTACTGAACCTGAGATTCATCAAAGAATTGCACAAGCTGCTTTTCTGAAGGTCTGAATTACCTTTGGGGAATTGCTGGACCTTCCCAAATAGTAAGAAACTCTTTTCGTAATTTCATGTGGCTGATCACTGACCACTGTTAATCATGTGCTTTAAGTGTTGTAGTTGCTTTCCTTGTTATGGAATTAGTGATCACCAAGCCCCATTGGTGTCGTGACCATTTCATTTGTAATGGCTTTGGAGACATTACCCAGTCCACTTTATTGCTATTAAAGCCAAATGCAAGGAGGGGATACAATCAACCACCACCACTACTCAGAGGGTGAGAGTTCAGACTGGAAAAATCTTTGTATATTGCTACAATTAAGATGGAAATAGTGTTGTTTCTGCTGCTATCCCCACCAGATTTATCCAAGGTACTGTTTAGAAGATGGGTAATGTTGGGGAGAGGGCTTGTATGAAACTCCCATCTTCTTTAGAAAAGAGTTAATAACTCTTGAAGACTAAATTACTTGGCACTGCATTTGGTTTTCAGGGTTTTTTTGAAATGTAATGAATCTTAGATAGATCTAACTAAATCTTAGACTATTTATCCCATCATTTCATTCTTTCCTCTAGCCTCAGACTAGACACCACTGAACATACAGCATTGCTAGCACATAAATACTTTGGAGAGAAACCTAGTTTACTGTGAAGACTGTGAGACACTCCTGAAAAGTAGTAGAAAAAAAAAGTATTTTAAAAAAAGTTTTTTAAAAAGTATTAAAATGTGTTTGTCTGTGTAGTCCGTAAAAATGGCAAAGCAGTTATTGATTTTATCCAACCATTACTGAATTCTTCTGTAGCACTAGGGGTACCCCTGGTGTTATAGGTATTTTTCTTTTGTTCTCACCAATAATCTTGTAAACACACGGGTATGTGCTTTACTCTGTTCGGGTAATTAACTCTGTAGGAAAGAAGTGCTCAAATGCCCTTCCTAAATGTCATGTTTTGTCCTCAGTTTCCTTGAATTAGAAGATATTTATTTAGTATCCTCACTCACTAACCATTTGGAAATGAAAATAAATTATTTTCTCATTTTTAACTTCAACTTTAAGGGTTTTTTTCATAGGCTCGGATTTGGGGCTCTAGCACAGCCTTGTATATGCTTGAATGGTCTTACAGATTAAATGGACTAGGTCAGTTGAATATTCAGTGTGCAAAGCTAAATTTACCAGTCCCTTAAGTAATATGACATCTTTGAAAAACACAGATAAGGTGTTTTTGTAATTCAGCCTTTTCTCCTGACAGCATACTTTTAAAGGACAAAATAAATAGGCGATTAAGGAAAATCGTTTCTGACCGATGTTCAGCCTTGGAAAGCTTCTTACTACCCTGCCTGTGAATCAGGAGGGTACCAGGGTTTATCTGCTGGGAGACACACATGGACCTCCGCCTCCTCATAAATCTGCTGCTCAGGTTGGCTGCCTGGGAGCTGGATCTGTCCTTGTGGCTGGCAGGGCTGCCTGGTGGCCTGGCTGTTCCTGTGTCGTGCTCTGGGGTTGGTGTGCTGCAGCTCTTACCTTGCCTTGAACCCCTCCTCCCTCCCGCCATGCACGGAGGAGATCTCCTAGCTGTGATTTCAGAGCACTTTGGTCTTGGCTGGATCCTGCTGGCTTGGCAGCAGTCAGCCAGGGCAGACCCACGGCTGGCTCCAGCTTTCCTCACCGCCCCGGGCTCTGCAGGCAGATGCTCCTGGAATCAATGCAGGCAATCAGGAGACTCCCCTGCAGTATTTCAGCACAAAGAATCCACACTCGGCTGCACTGGCATGCTGGAAAAGGCTTCATACTACCATTTTGTACACAAATAAGATTTTACTGGTGGGGAGAGGCATACCTGGTGTTGGCTAAGGGGCTGTGCACAGGGCAGTTTCCAGGTCTGGACACTAAAATGCGCCCTGCCTTTTTGGATGAGGGAGGTGTCAGATCACCTACCAGCTCCCGTGCCAGGTTGTGTGGAGAGCAGTGGGCATGGTATGGAGGGAGGGGAGCCTGTGTGAGATGCTGGGGCACTGGCAAAGTGTGATGGGGAACTGGATGTACTTTCTGCATCCACTAGGACAAGCATAGCAAGAGTTATCTGTTGAGTTGAGAGGGGCAGTATTTTCCATAGGTGGCCGATACCCACACCGGTCATATTTTGAACTTTCTGTACAAATTGCCAAGGACTGACAGAAAATAAATTGAAGTGAAGGATGACTTGTAGCACAAACCAGTGAGACACTGTTTCAAGTAACTGTTTGAAGGCTTGTTTTCACGTCTTGAAAGGAAGCAGGAATTCACGTGTTTTATTTTTAGCTTGCAAGGGAAGAGTTATTTAATGTTCCTTTATATCTCATCTCTGAAAATGTTCTCACTGAGGCAGGATCTGAAGTCCTGGAGCTAGTTAACCCAAGACTTGCCTGTGTATTTTACAAAGGGGAATTACTGAAATTGTTTTTCCCCTATAAAATTTTAAGTAGAGCTGAGTCCAAACTCCAAAACCAGTAGAGTGTTGAAATCCTTTCTGCTGCTGGCTGTGATTTGTGATTCACAGTATATAGTCAGGTGTGTTTTGCTTTCAGGATCTATAAGCATTTTCAGAGTTTTAGTGTGGAGTTGCTTTTGTTGCCATTTCCTTTGATTTTGGCTCCCACTAGATTATGGAAGTTCTATTTTTTCTAAAGGAATATTTTTATCTGAGATTTTAATGGCATTGCTGTGACTGGGCCTTAAATCTCTAAGCAGAGATGGGATGAGCTACTCACAGCTAGTACTGAAAAAAATCTCACTTGTGTTTCCTTCTCCCCTCCTCCCAGGTCTCTGAATGTCAGTACCATGGCTCATGCTGTAGGTTCCTTAAAATCAATGAAATATTTATGATACTTGGTTTTCCAGCAGCTGGGTAATGAATGAGCTTGCAAGATGTTGCTGGTCAATACCTGCCCCTCTCGTCCAGTACTCCTGGGTAAACAAACATGCATCTTAACCTCCTTGTGAGACTGCTCTTATTTTCCTTGATTTTCTTTCCTGTGAGGCAGCAGAGCAGTGTCAGCAGCAATGAAATGAGAGCTATCATTTCCTCAAATGGGTAAGACAATCTGCAAAGCATGTATTAAAAATAAAACAGGAAGTCAGTGATTATCAATTTTTAGCAAACACGTTTCTGCTGATCTTCAGACTGATGTCTAACAGCAACAAAAGGAGAAGCTCTGCATCTGGACAATGTAATTTGTAGTTATTTGTAGTATCTTTCCTCCTCATTAGATGGATAGTTTTTATTTTACGTCCCAAGACCTATAAGAATAATAACAGAGGCCTAGTGTTGTTGCTTGTAAACAGTGAGTGTTGAACAGCATGTCTGGGATAAATAGGTTTTGAGTTAAAAAAAAAAAATGGGAGAGTCCTTTTTTTTTGTGCATTTACAGTTTTCTGAAGTAAAAGGCAGCGTATGCCACCCCTAGAAAGGAAGAAATCCCTCCTTTCAAAGACTCTCCTCCAGCTCATAGAGTTAGTGATAAATGAGTATTGCCGGCATCTGTGTGCGTGTGGGTGACAGGAAGTGAGGCTTCCTCCAAACCTGGCACCTGCTTGTGGAGCAGCGATGGTGGTGGGAAGGGAATCCACCTGCCAGCAGGTCCTGAGTCTTGACTGATGTCTGTTCTCACTGCTGGAGAGGAAGCAGTGCTCTGATGCAAGGCAGCTTCTCCTTATTGCATCTCTTTTCCCCTTGAGAAGGGTCAAGAGTGTTCATTTGGACCCTGCTGCAGAGGAGAGGGAACAACCTGCTCACCTGCCAGGAAGGGGAATCCTACACAACTGCTCCTGCTCAGAAAAGATTGGGAGCTGGGCCAAACATTTCATACGTGGGTGATTAAAATTAGGCTCCTGCACCCATATGTACGTTTTCATTTTAAAAGCACTGCTTGGCTTACTTTTCTCTCCTGCCTTTTATATACTCCCCTAATGGGAGAATGCTTCCACCTTCCCTGTGGCTTTGACAGTGGCCCTTGCACTTAACTGAAAGTACATTTATCTTTTCTGTCTGTAATCGTACCTGATCACAGGCACAGGAACACAGCTCTGTCTTTCTATTTTCCACTAATACTCTCTTGACAAGTATCTTCTTGAAAGGGGAAAAAAATGTGATAATCTCTCCTTTGGAAAAACAGCCAAGTTCTGCAGCAGACTTGGCTTTCTGCCTGACTTCCTGTGCTGCTGCAGCCTGAGCAAACTGAGACCTTCCTGCAGCCCACACTGGCTGATCCAGAGAAGTCCAGGTCTTGCTGGAAAGGCATCCTGAGGACGAAGGGGAGAAGGTAGGCAGAATGGCACAGCATTCAGCTGTGATGTGATTGTCTGCAGCCTGTTCTGTTCAGAAGCACCAAAACCACCAAAGGATAAAGAAGTAATAGGTCAGTGAGTGCATGGCTGCATGACCTCCAATTATGAAGGATGGAGACATGCACATACTAAAGCTGTTGGTGCAGGAGAACTTTGTGCAAAATTCCAGATTTCAGTGTCAGATGCATAATATCACAGAGATGCTTATCATCATTAGACAGTGATTTGTTCCTGAGAGTTCTGAACCATTCCAAGACCCCAGTACTTCCAGAAAGTAATCCTTATGTTTCTAAACACTTCTGAGTATTTTTTGATGTTCTCCTCATAATGGCTCTTCATAGAAAAATGAGGAAACTTCTTGGAATTAGCAATTGCTAGGAAAACCCTATTAATGCTGCTGTTTTATAAGCAGCCAGATGTCTGCATTCTCCTGCTTCACACTGTGTACCCACAGCAGTCTAAGAGCTGCCAGTGGGGAGACCACAGTGGGGATCCACATTGCCCTGGAGGCTGATTAGTTGGGTCAGGTCATGCTTCAAAGACAGAATTCTTCCTTGGGTAAACTCCTCTGAGCAAGGAAGTAGCAGAGCCTCCACTGTGCCATGTGTGCTTGGGAGTTGTGGACTTGCCCATCACCCCAGTAATTGCAGCGCTGTCCTGGTTCTGGCCCTTGCACATGGACAGGTGCTCCCATACAGTTCAGCAGCTACCCTGTACCTTTCCTGGGGGAAAAACCTGCTCACACAGAAATGCTGAAATATTTTCCCTGTTGGAGCACATCTTGGATGGTAAATCAAAGCTTGAATCCTCCACACATGGTCCCAGCTGGGGCTTGGTAAGGGTGCGTGGGATCTCCCTGTGTTTCCTTTCCTTTCCTCTGGAACAGCTATAAGCTGCTGGGTGCAGGCCAAGGGAGAGGCAGAGGAGGCAGCTGATGCACACCCCGTTCTTGCCCTAACATGGAGCGAGGACAAGGCTGCAGGGCACACGTAGATACAAAAGCTTTTTTTTAATATGAAGACTAAGAACAAAGCACCTTGTATAGCAAAGTGAATTTTATAACTTTTTCCAGCCTGGAAAAAAAGCTTTTCAGAGCAGACAGTGCTGGCAATGTCTCCTAACAAGCCAGCAGGCTTTACTCGAGGTAGTTTATCTCAAGCTGTTTTTTCATTCCTGCAGATTTTAAATTGTCCTCCCACACCCACAAAATTAAACAAAAGTAGTAACTTTAAAACAAAATATCCCAATAAAAAAGCCCAAGTGAAATTTGTACATTTTTTCAGAGGAGCTTCCAAAAGCCTGTCCATAATTGTAGTTTTAAGAAGACTTGCAATTTATGCATAGCCTCTAAACATCTCCCTCCATCAGTAAGTTCTCTGGTGCCATGTAGAGTACAGGAGTATGGCACTGCTAACACTAGAGATGCAAGTATTCATCGTGTACAAGCAAGAGGACAAGGTATGTATAAAATACTTAATTGCACAGCAGCTATTGCTGTCATAAAAATGTTGGCAACTGAGCACAGGGGAGAAGCCAAAATATGTTCCCTCAGAGAGCAAAAGAGATGCAGGATGAGCAGTTAGATGTTGGCTCTGGGAACTGGATCATCCCCATGTATGTAGCCACTATGCATACTGTCTCTTGCCTGGGAAGGCTGTTGCAGCCTGTGCCCCCAACAAACAAAGGTGAAAAAAGCCCTTACATTAATGAGAGGGGAAAACTGAAATTACCTACAGAGGAAGGAAGTCTTTTGAGAATCACATTTCACTATTTCAACTGCTTAAGGAAAAGCTTGTTTATAATAGTATCCTGTCAATAGAAGGTGTCTGTGTTGGTGGGTGTATATATGCACAGAATATATGTGTATGAAGAAAAAGAACTTTTTCTGTGGTCTGTGAGCCTTAAGCACATGGCTTCTATTTTTCCTTAAACCCTGCAACTTCATTAAAAAAGGAAAAAATAAGGCATTAAGAAACTCCCAAGGTAGAGTGCATGTGAGTGTGTGTTTGCGAGGGAGTATGAGTAATTTATCTTCACATTTAGCTGGAGCCTTGGTATTGTCAAAGCAGCTGAATCACTGCCTGAGAGCTGCCATCTTTGCCATGGTGATAATTTGTCAGAGTGCCAACACTGCTGCCTACTGTCTCTGAAGAGCTGACCTTGTAACAACATCAACACTCTTTCTTTGGCTTTTGCTGACATACTCTAAGCTCTGGAAACTGTTTTCAAAACAAATATATAATCAAGTGTTGTGCTTGTAAAAGCAATTGTGTTTCTGTCCATCAGATTATTTTAGGGTGTCTCGCCTGCCAAAGGGCAAAGCAAAGGAACAAACAAGGAGGACAACTCCACATAAAAAGTGAGTGGCTTTCCATATACAGGAATGATGGGAATCAAAATTAACCATCACAAAATCAGGAGTTAATGGTAAAGGGGAAGTTTATGTTCCATTATCATAAAGCAAGTACAAGTGAGCAGAGTTCTACAGACAACAGGAAGAACACACAAGGGCCAAAAGCAAGGAGAGCTCTGGATTTAATATTTGCTCTTCTGGCTTTCTTCATGTAGGCTGGAAAAAATTGCCATCTAAAATACTGACAGATACTCTGCATCTGGACATTTGATGTGGAGACACAAGAGAGGCTTAGCTTAGCAAGTAGGGTAAAAGCATTGTCAGTACCTGAAAATATTGATCTTCTTGGCTCTAGGTTTACACTACTCTGTACCAGGTAACCTGACAAGTTCAGGCACTCCCCAGTTGGGGGACTATCTGAGCACTTTTCATGTAGGTGTACCAAACTCCAATGCTCTCTGTGTATCCAGTATGTTTTTCAAGGCGCAGCTGCAAAGGAAGCAGAACAAGCCAGACACACATCTCAACTTACCCCATACTTGGTATGGTTTTGATTGTGGGGGCCAGTAGTAGTGAAATGCTGTTACTGATCTCTTTTTTTCTTGCTGTCTTTACTAAACTAAATTAATACAGCACTTACTGATGTCCTGAAAGACATTTCATGGAAAGATTTTTTAATATTGGAGACCAGGTAGTAGATGCATGACAGGCTCTCCTTAAAAGCTGCCATGCAATGTACAAAACCCACACATATGGTTAGGTAACAGCAGTTGTAATTTTAGATAAGGGATTGGAAAATGCCATAGATTAAACCTGGTAGTCTGTAGGTTAAGACCAGAATGAAAGCTATAGCTAGCCAAAGTTTGGGGGCAACATCTTCATGAGACACCCCAGTCTTCACTCCCCCTCAGAGATCTATTTTCAGGCGTTGCCAGAAAAGAGAACACTATAATTTACACCAGCATGTTTCCCCTGGAACCTTCTGAAAGTGCAATCCTTTGGATTTATTGAAGTAAGGTGAATATTTTATATAGCCAAAGTTTCACTTCTGCATGTAGAAGTAAAAGTTACTCTTGATTTTGTGTAACAGAGGATAAAAATTATGTTGTTTGTCCACTTTCTGACTTACTTACTTGAAAAACCTTCAATGTAAAGCACTCTGAATTCAGCTTTTTCTGACACTTAGAGATTTGTGGGATTTGGCTCACATGTGTCAATGTATTGCTCTGTCTTTATGTGTATGTGTGTATATATATACACATATATGGCCAGCAAAACTGCAGAAAATTGTATTTGAGAGAAAACAGCAGGCAAATTATATTTGACTTTGCTTTGTTTTCCAGCTAGCTTATTTTTACAGTTTAGTGCTGGATTTTAAACTGTAAGTTTTCTATTTTTTCCTGTTTAGCACTTGAATCAGTAGGCCAAAGAAACAAACTAACAATCAGGAAAAGACTGAAAGCAGGATTCTCAATGATGTGGAAATAACTTGGCCATGAGAGTTATTTTCAAACCTGTTGGCCTTTTTAGAGGCAGAGGACTAGGCTGTTATCTTGGACATTGGAATGATACATCACTGGAATGATACAGCATCTCATCTTGTAAGGAGTGAGTGCTGTAAGTTGCTGAGCCTGTTGTATGTTGTCCAAATGGGATATGCAAGTTTAGCTTTGAAAGGATCATTTGTGTCTGAAAAAAAAGAAGTTTTGTTGCCTTAACCAAAGGCATAACTAGGAATGAAAATCTGAATGGTCTCCAAGCTGTGGTGGACAGGCAGTAACTAAATCTTTTTAAACATGGCCACCCATATGTGTTCAGATTTGGGAAGGCTTAGGAGCTTGTTGGGTGGGCTGTGTCTAAAATGTTTGCCTGAACCAAGCTTATAACAGAAATTTGGTACAAATTAGTCTCCTGAGATTATCTTGAAAGCTTAGTTATCTTTGCAATGGAAATATGATTTTTTCCTGATAGTGAAAAAATTTAGTCATTTAGTGCCTGAAATCTGCTCACAAGACACATGGGTTATAATTCATTCAACTTTATATTAAAAGCAGGCACTAGGTTTTAGTGCACTTTCATGCATTTTAGTGCATTTTCATGCTAAGTGTCAATCCCTGTACCACAGAAACCTGCTTCTTACAGGGTTAGCTTCTTCAGGATGGATGGCAAGAAAGACTTTCAGAATGACTTTCCAGGGGACTACACACTCTTACTGGCAGTGCATGATTTTAGCTAATGGATTTACTAGCTTATGTATTTTTTTCCTTCCTGTGTGAGTGGGATCACACAGAAGTGACCCTCCCAGCATGCATCCCTTAATAATGGGTAAAGAAGATTTTTCCGTCAAAAGACAAATGAGAAATTGCTCCTTGTGCGAAAGCTAATTTGAGACTATCTGAGACAGACTTGCTAGGATTTCTACCAAGTAGTGCCTAAAAAAATGCAAATTGCTTTTAAAAAATGAATATATATTGTTTACTTCTGAAAACAAGGGGGCCATGCAATAGCTGCTCAGTGAGCAGAGTATCAAACTCTACCATAGAAGGAGAAGAGGAAAATACCATGGAAAATAGGCCCGTAGGCTGAGCCAGATTTTTTCCTGGTTTTGTGCATAAAAAGGTCTTGTTACAGCCATATCCTTTAAGCCCTGTGGAGTCAAGATGAATTGCCAAGAAAGGCTTTTGCATTGCTGATTGCATGCTGCCTCCTCCACTAGCCTGTATTTTTCTAAAAATAACCCTGATTTCATACCTTAGCTGATGGACTTCTAGCAGCCATAATAGATGTAGCCTCCCTGGAAAACAGTCAGTAATATGTAAAAGCATTGTATCCACTCTTTGAGTGAGGTTGTACAGAGCTTTTGAAGAGGCATCCTTTGTATTTTGAGCTGTGCTAAAACGCAGTGAGTTTATCCCAAGCCCTTTCTGCTTCCTTGGAACAAACAAGTCACTGCTGAATACCAGGTATTTCATTCAACAGAAGAACAAGAATTCCTTTTTTTCTCTAAAACAAACAAAGTCACTTGGCAGGGGACAAAGAAAGGATTTGTTTTCCTATCCATGGGGGGATTTGTCAGGCAGCACAGCCTGAAACTTCTGCTTGGGGTGTGTGACAGTCACTAACAGTCAAGGGAGCGTCCCAAGACAGGTGTCCTATTCTCCATTTGATAAGCAGGGAGAAGAGCTGCCCTGCAAGTGGCAGCACAGCTTTCGTGGGCTCTGGATCCGTGTTGCTGCACTGTCAGTGGCAGATCCCTTCTCCCACACACTCTGCTCAGCCCTCTTCATGCCACCATCCTCACAGCTGTGTCAGCTCCTTTATCCATTTGGCTCCTGGGAAGCTGCTACGCCAGACTGCTGCTGGAGCAGCAGTAATGTACAGCTGTGCATATTGTGGATTGTAAGAGCTTGTAGGCAGCCCTGAGGTGTCATACATGTATTCATCAGGCTGCCAGAGGTAGGGAGAATATGCTGATGGTCATTCAAAATATTTTCCCAGTATAGAGATGACTGTGACTTGGTGGTTTCCTGAGCCAGAGGTGAGATCTCCACATTTAACAGCATTAGAACATGATGACATGGTGGTGTGAATGTCCCCAGCCTTTATTCTCTGGGCTGGGTTTGACTGTCTCTGTTCTAGGTGGTGCTTTTCCTCTCTATTCTCCAGAGCAAAAAACTTTTTTTTTTTTTTTTTTCTCCAAACCATACCAACACTGATACAGGAGGGAGCACTTTCATGTGGTGGATTGACCCTGGATTTGCTCCATGTGCCCACTAAAACTTTTTTGTCACTTTCCTCCTCAGGTGGGAAGGGAAAAGAAAACACTGTGAAAGGCTCATGGGTCAAGATAATGACAGAGGGAGATTGCTCAGCAGTTAGTGTCACAGAACACTTGGGGAAGTTAGCTACATTCATTATCCAGCCAAATCAAAGGAGGATAATGAGAAATAAAACCAAACTTTAAAACACTTTCCCTTTTTCCCAGTCTTAACTTCATTTCCAATTTTTCTGTACTTTGTCCCTCCCAGCAGCACAAGGAAGACGGGGAATGGTAGCTGCAGTCAATTCATCACACACTGTCTCTGCTGATGCTTCCTCCTCAAGGAGAGGACTTCTCATACTCTTCCTCTGCTCCAGTGTGGAGTCCCTCCCATGGGAGACAGTTCTCCATGAACTTCTCCAACATTTGTCCTTCCTCCTGACTGCAGTTCCTCATTAACTGCTCCAGCATGGGTCTCCCAATGGGTTCACAAGTCCTGCCAGCAATCTGGCTCCTGTGTGGGCTCCTTCTCTCATGGGGCCTCAAGTCCTCCTTCAGCATGTGCTTCCCATAGTATCACATGCTACTTTGAGCATCCCCCTGCCTCTGGTGTGGGGTTCTCCACAGGCTGTAGATGGATATCTGCTCCACTATGGACTTCAATGGAGTCTCCTCTCATGCTGGAGCACCTACTCCTGCTCCTTTTTCACTGATTTGGGTGTCTGCAGAGCTGTTTTTCTCACATATTCTCATTCCTTTCTCCATCTGCAGTCATTTTTTTGTGCTACCACTCTTGCTGGTGGGCTCAGACTTGGCCAGCATCTTGGAGCTGGATAGCACAAACTCCATTGGACATGGGGGAAAAGCTTCTAGCAGCTTCTCCCAGAAGCCAACCCTATAGCCTACCCTCTACCAGAACCTGCCCACACAAACACAACACACAGCATCATGCAGAGTTGTCCTCTGCCATTTTAAGGGATCAAGAAACAATTAACAAAAAAGCCTCAAATAGTCACCTAGGAACATGTACAGGCTCAAGAGTAAAAATCAAAAAGCTGTAGTGCATCAAAGAAGGCAAGCAGCATCAATGGCATCCTTGTGCAGGTGTGGCCATCTTATCCCTGACTGTTGTTTGACAGTACAGCACATCAGGCTTTTGGCTCCTAGAAACAGCTTCAGGGTATCTAACACCTACCACTGGGAGAGGAGGTGGCAAAACACTGATCCCTGGTTTGCAGGCTCAGAGTCACTGAAAAAGCAGAGTGATCTCCTGTGCACAGTGTCAAGCCAACATAAGCTGTGCCTTGTATGCTAAAGCAGGTTTGACACCAATGTGCTTGTGTGACAGTCTCAGATGCAGATCAGGTTTGTGCTGCTAAAGTGACCTGTCAGTCACAGGCTGCTTCAGTGGCCATGGCATCCCAGCATCAGCTCAAGTGTGGAATGAGCAGGTTCAGCACTTAGTGTATGCACACAGCAGGAGTGTGGACTTTGTGGAAAAAAAACCCACACAAAATGAAAGATTTTCACTTCATCTTGACCTTATCACCAGCACAGAAATGTGTGAACTTCATTTAAACATTTTTTTTCTCTGATGTAAGAATCCTACTCTTCAGTATTATGCCTAATTCAGTGTGTCTCAGTATCATCCTGATGCTACACAATTTTACAGTATGTCAATAGCACATTTCTCACTCATCATCTCACATTATTAAGGGGTTTCCCCTAAAATGTTAATTGCCCAGTCTAATAAGCGTAGAAATGTTTTCCCTGACTTACTTCACCTTTAGAAAACACTCTGGAAGTTAGCAGGCTTTCGGCTTACTTGTGCTGGACCAGAAACATCCACAGCAAAATCAGGACCATCATCATGTTTATACTACTGTGAATAAGGAGCCAGGTCCAGTTGCCTTTGAATGTGCATTGGCACCAGCAGGTCCTGCAGCCAAGTGCCCTTTGAGACTTGGAGAAGAATCATAGTTTTGCTTTCACTCTTTGGCCGGGGTTCTGTGTAGGGCCTTAGTGGAAATAGCAAGAATGTAATAATATGTATGTGAACAGTATTTAAAGCTCTGGGAGTTGGGGCAAGGGACAACCTGGTCTGTAAAAACATTGGCAAGTACTATTTTGCCCTACATTTGAAGTACTGATGTGTTCAGTAGTTAATGAAACATACAGCATTCACAAAGAAAACTATTGAGAGTAAACAAAGATTTTCCCAAGGGCATTTGCGGCTGCTCAGTTTAGAAATTTAATCTGAAGGTCTCTGCTCAGTGAAATGGGCTTTCGATTTGTGTCTTCCCATTTCATTGTTGAGGTGATTGGCTTGGAAATTGTGGTAAGATACTGGAAATTACTACAAAATCCTGTACCATTTAGAGGTCCTCTACAAGAGGTCTGCAAAAGCCTGTATCGTTTAGAAGGGCTATACAATGCCAGAGCTGTTTTTATTGTTTTAGCAAATAAAATTGTCAAGCTGTCACAATAAAAAAAAAGAGATTTCTCAAAGACACATGCATTGTATACCTGGGTGAATTCCTTGGGGAATCCATTCCTTCCTCAGAAGATGGTGCCTTTCATGTCACTTGGGTGAGGATTAACCACTATTGGGTAGAAGGATGAAAACTGGTGCAGTTGCTTTAGTGAGACAGTGTGCTATTTAGACTTTTGGCTCACTTGATTTATTGCTCAATTATTAGACTGTGCCCTGACACAGATGTGTGAGAGACAGGGAAAGCTACACATTTCTGCCTGATTTCTATTAACAGCCTTCCGAATAACAGCTTGTGTTAACAGCTGCTTTATCCTTTTCATGTTGAGGGAAGAAATGTCTGAAAGCTTTTTTACTGTCCAAGTGAGTTAGGGAGAGAAAGAAAGAGCCCTCAGCTCAACCTTTATGTGCAGTCCATTTATTTTTTCACGAAGACCAATGAAATCCAAGGCATGTTAATGCTCATTGCTATTCTTTTATCTCCTTATTGATACAACAGTTTAGAGAGAGGCTAATAGGTGTGTAGCTGATGAACTGCTAAGGGCTGAATGTTCAGGACATATGGTTATCATGTGAATGATGAGTGAAAATCAACCAATTAATCCATTTCCCTCATGCTCTTCACCGCTAGTCTTTTTCCTGGTCCTGGTGGAGGGAGTGATGTCTTTGGTTAAGAAGGAATGGTATTTTACTCTGTGCAGCTACACTGCAAGAGGACTCTGTGTGTGTTATGTGAGATAATTTAACTGTGCTTCTGTATGTTTGTGTGGAGTGAGAAATGGGAAGTACTCAGGCTGTTCAGAGGTGACACTGCCAGTGCTGTTGCACACAGGAACTTAAAATTCTGAGAAAATCTCCATTGAGACCTGAACTGACTTCCGTCTGGGTTTGCTGAACAGCTCCAGAAACTACTGATAGGTTCCTATGAGCATGAATTAATGATCATTAATAATAGTTACAATTCATAGGTGAGGGATATGTGCCTTGCAAGAAAGTTTCCTTTATAGCTGCTTACACCTTCCCCTGTCTATTTTCACCATAATTTGCCTCTGATCCTATCTTTCATCATGTCTTTACCCATTACTCAGCCCACTTCTTCCCTTCTCCTCCCCAATGTCTTCTGGTGTCCCAGGTCACTCTCCTGCCCAGAACTCCCCTTTCTCCTGACTATCTCTGACTGGTCTGGCTTGCTTGCACTCCTGCTGTAACAAACACTGCCCTGGGGCTCAAAGGAACAAGGTAGTCCTTGTATTTATATCTGGCTGGTGCTTGGGTTATTGTCCAGACAGTTCTATCAGAAACTGTGTGTCTTGGATATTTCTAAACTTCTTGTTGATGTGATCTTATTATCACACCAGGCTCATAAATGTCTGTGTCTCTAGAAAAATGCTATGAGATAAGATGTGCTATTAATCCTGTTTTATGGACATGGGACTGGAATCAGAACAAACAGGGAATTAAGCCAGAATCCTCCTGAATGAAAAATTAGGAGCATAATGCTATCTTTGTGAATATGGTCTTTGTTTCAATTTGTCTGGATAGTTTTTTAGGTATGATTGCAAAATAATGTGGTTATGCAAGACATAGAGAAGGCTGAGATACTTGGCTACTTTCTCTGGTTCAGTTCTTACCAGCAAGTGCTCCTACTGCACCACCCAAGTCACAAAAAGTAAAGGCAGGGACTGGGAGAATGAAGACCCATCCACTGTAGGAGAAAATCGTGTTTTAGACCATCAGAGAAGCCTGAGGTGCAGAAGTCCATGTGACCTGATGAGATGCATCTGTGAGTCCTGAGGAAACTGGCAAATGATGTGGCTAATCCACTATCCATCGTACTTGAGGCTGACACAGTCTGATGAAGTTCCCACTGACTGGAAAAGGGGAAGCCCATTTTTAAACAGGGGAGACAGAATGGATTTTATGGATTGACCACTCAGTGGATAAGGAATTGGCTGGATGGTCACACTCAAAGAGTTGCGGTCAGTGGCTCGATGTCCAAGTGGAGAGCAGTGACTTGTGGCATTCGGGGTTGGTAGTGGGACCAGCACTGCTGAATGTTTTTGATGGACAAAAAGTGCACCCTCACCAAGTTTGCAGATGACAGACTTGTGTGGTGTGGTCACTGCACTGGAGGGACACGGACAGGCTTGAGGGTTGGGCCTGTGCAAACTTTATGAAGTGCAACAAGACCATGTGCAACGTCCTACACCTGGGTCAGGGCAGTCCCAGGTACAAATATGGGCTAGGTGGAGAATGGATGGAGAGCAGCCCAGAGGAGAAGGACTTGGGGGTGCTGGTGCATGAGAGGCTGGACATGTCCTGGCACTGTGCTCTTCTGTGAGTTTTGTCCTGCCCAGCATCTAAAGCTGCATGAGCAAGGTGAGAGAGTGGATTCTGCCCCTGAGTCCAGCTCAGGGGTTCCCAACACAGGAGCAGCTTAGACCTGCTGGAGCAAGTTCAGAGGAGGTCACAAAGATTATTAGAAAGCACCTCTGATCTGAAGTGCCTCTCCAGTGAGCACAAGCCATGAGTATTGAGGCTGTTGAGTTTTGAGAAAGGAAGACTCTAGGGAGTCCTTATTGCAGCCTGTCCCTTCCTGAAGGCAGTCTACAAGGAAGCTGAAGAGAGACTTTTTAGAAGGGTTGATGGGGAAAGGACAAGGGGCAATGGCTTTAAATTGACATTAGGTTGGATGTAAGGAAGAAATTTTTTATTAAAAGGATGTTGAGGCACTGGAACAGGTTGCCCAGAGATGTGAATACTCCATCCTTGAAAGTGTTCAGTGCCAGGTTGCATGAGATTTTAAACATCCTGGTCTAGTAAAAGGTGTCTCTGCCCATGGCAGGAGGGTGGAACTACATGATCTTTAAAGTCCCTTCCAACCCATGAATCTGTATTGGAAAAGTCCCAGCCAACTTGGCTTTTCACAGTATGCTGTAAGTGTACTTACACAGTACATTTTTTCTTACAGTGCACTGTAAGCAAAGACCTCATATTTCAGGTGCAAGTTTTGAACTCTCGGAACAATGCTTGCTGCAGTGTCTGAGCAGATAAGCTGATTTCAATTATCTTTTGTTTGATTGCTTTCTATTTTTTTTCAGCACTGTCATTAAAAAAAAATAGAAAATAAAAGAAAAAAAGAACCCCAACATTTATTTAAAGGCACCGCTACTGTATTTAGCTGTAGCAAAAGTTAAGTGAAGTTAATCACTGCTGGGGAGAATGGAGATTTAAACTGACCTCACAGGAGAATAAATCAGGAACTGAACAAAGATTTTGAATTGCCCTCAAGGGAAACAGAAGTTGCAGTACTGAGCTGCAGATAGTGCCAGGTGTAGGCTGACTACACAAAGGAGAGAGTCCTGATTGCCCTTCTCTCAGTTGGTTCATTCTCCTTCCTGCCAACTGTACTAAGCAAGAAACATGGACCAAACAGAAGAACTCCTAGGCAAGCTTCCCATTTGAAAAATCAGAGCTACTGTCTGTGAGCCATTTGCTTTCTGCAGACGAGGTGAGGTACCCAGGTACCTGGCATATTCTCAAAACCTGGTCCTTTGCATCTGTGTGGTGAGGAACAGGTCCTGCAGACAAGTCCTACATACTTCTCTCTGCTCATTCCTCCAGGCTCAAGAGAGTCTGAGCCCAGGATCCCCTGCTAGGCCAGCTCAAATAAAGAATGGCAGCAGGACTGGAAAACTCCCTCCACATTCAGCTACTAGTTTTAAGTATTTATTGCAAATACTTGAATACAAGTGATTTCTAACATTTGTCCTTTTGTATTTTTTTTCTAAGACAAATTTTCTCTTGTAAACAAAAAATAATACACCTATTTATGAATGATGTTGCTTTTACTGTATTCCTTAAGACTTTACAACTTGCTTCTCATCCCTTGATAGAACAATTCTTAAAATACAATGTTGTCAGTGATACCAAAATATAAATTATAATTTGCTATCATTTCAAAACTACATTTCGCTTTGAAATACTTTTGCAAAGTGTCTGGTATGTTTTACTATTAAAATAATTTCCATATGGAGAGCAACCTTGTTGCTACTGGAGAGAAACAACTGGAGAGAAACAAAAGTTTTGGTGTCAGGTGGGCAAAGTTCAGAAGCAGAATTTCAAAGGAAAAAGTAAAAACATAAATCCACAGTTTTCCCTGAATACCAGTAGCTTTGATTTTTAAGTAACTGTTTGAATATGGTATTTTCAAGGTATATGTAGACAAGTCCGTTAAAAACCAATTTTTAACTACAGGTTCTCTGAAAAGTTGGTAATAGGCATAATGAGACCCCATTGAAGGCAAAGCAAACAGGTTTGATGGACTAATGCTACCAGAGGACAGTCAAAATGGATGTGGAGTCATGTTGCTTAAGCTCTGGGGTATATTTGTACCTTCTCTTACAGTATAAAGAGATAAAAATACTGCTCTTTGTGGTTTGTATTTTGGGTCTTGCTTCCCTCACCCCAGAAAGCTTTCATTTTCCAGTGCAGGAATCCATATCCATTTCATTATGCATTTTTTTACCACAGTTGAGTGACCTGTCATGCTCATGTTGACTGTGGTTGCTCTATGATCTACAGACATTTCAGCAGTTTCTGTAGTGGCTGCTGCCCTGGCTGCCCAGGCCAGATGCCCAGGACATGCAAACACTTGATTTGCATTCCTGCTCCCAAGTGCTGACTGGCTTGGTACTAGTTAATTAAAACTGGTTTCATCATCTGCAGCTCTATTCGACTTGATTTCACATACAAATTCCTAGCTATCTTCCCCTGGCATTTATCTGCAGATATGTTAATAACATCTGTAAAGATAGATAAGGATAATGTCAGGATTATCTATTTTTATGTATGTGCTTCCTTTGGAGGTTCACAGTGCTTGAATTCCAGGAGGGTAGTCACTTCTATTTCCTGGACCAGACTGCACCTAACTCTTCAGGTCATAGAGGGTTTCTCCTGCAGTGCTTGGTATGAAGAATCATCCCTGAGAATGGACAGCTGTTAGTCACCTGACAGGCATCAGATGAAAATATAACAGGATTCTTGTGTATCATGAACATCCTCTCCCCCTTAAACAAACATCCAGTGACTCAGGTTTTCTTTTGTCCAAAATTGCTGAAGAGGTGCTTTAGAAAGAAGAACAAGTGGCATTGGGATGCAAACAGACATTGTTTTCAATATGTTCAAAGCTGCCTAAGGGGAAATGGATCCCACAAAACTTAGGATAAGTACAGGACTTAAGAGTGTCTTTTAGAGGTATTTTACAGCTTCCATCACAGGTAGCTGAGAGAAACCCTTTCTGTCATATAAATGTGTTGTGTTGGTTTACATCTGGAATAAAGGCAAGATCAGGGATTCTTGCATGAGCCTGGGAAGAAATGTCACTATACCTTGTACATCCCTGTATCAGGAAAACAAGAGTAAAGGTGCAAACACAGCACTCGCCTGGGGACTAGAAACTTCTGTCTTCAGAAAGGGCTGGATCTGGAAGGGAATAGGTCTGTGTGTCCTCCAGCTCCCATACACAGTCGGGGACTTCCAGTGTCTCTAAGGTGTGAGGAAGTGAGTACTAGAGTCCTGGGCTCTTTTCCCACATGCCAGGTACACATGAAATAAAAGATGGTTTTGCAGAGCAGGGGCAGAAGAGGAGAAGTTTAATCAAGTTTGGTGGTGCATTCACACTGGCATGCATCTTTTTAGTAGAACTGGAGTGGGAAATTTGAGGCTGCAGGCAAAGTGAGACGTGATTAGATATAGCTCATTGATCAGGGAACTGATAGTGAAAGAGGATAGTAGCACACAGTGCTAAGTTTTAGGACAGCTATAAGTGAAACGTGTCATGGCACTGGGAGATCTGTTTTTCCAAATGTCTCTGCTGATATTTCATATGCAATCAAA
This sequence comes from Lonchura striata, assembly GCF_050655825.1. Lineage (NCBI taxonomy): Eukaryota > Metazoa > Chordata > Aves > Passeriformes > Estrildidae > Lonchura > Lonchura striata. The sequence continues at coordinate 114,829,648 of NC_140704.1, forward strand.
TCAAAAATCCCCCTATTTTATATAATTTTTGTCCTCTTTGATCTTTTGTGGTATGGATGGCAGTTCTATATATTCTTCTCAGTGGAAAATTTAAAGGCTTAGGGATCGTGCTTCCATTTAAATGCTGAAGTTTAGTATGGTCAGGGGACCAGACAAAAAGGCAAGGGGGATTTGTCATTTATCTTTTTAACTTCAGCCAGAAATTAATTTCAATTTTAATTTTAATTTCAATTTTAATCTTAATTTATTTTGTTTTCGGGGAAAAGTATGAGCCAAAGGATTGCCATAATATGTGGCATTTTCTAAATTGTCAAACATTGTTTCTAAAACTATTTTGATAAGAATCAGTTCTGTTGGTTTCACTGTTACAGATACCTTCTTGCTATGATGATTGTCTGATACAAATACCAAATCTTGCTATTGAAAGAAAAACAGCTGTAGTTAAATTTAGGTAAAAATTAAGGAAATAAAATGTTGCCAAAACAAAGACAATAAACTGAGAATACTTCACTTTTCAACTGATACTAAAACTAGACCTTAAAATAGCAACAGTGAAATTGCTAGAATAAATTTGACCACATTCTTCAACATAAAATTAAGACATTTCCTTCTTCAGTGAAATTTAATTAAAACTACTGTTTTGCTTAATATGAATGCAGTTTGGGTTGGTGCTCTATTTTTAAATGATCAGGAACCCAATCCTGAGAGTCACTTTTCCAATAAGAACCTCCAGGCCATTTTAGTTTTAAGAATTGTGTAGGTCTCCTCAGGAAGGCAGGGACTGTTTTGCCTCTCTTTTAATCAACATCATTCATTCACTTCCCCACATTGGCCTCTCTAGAGCAAAAGGCTGCTTATCTACTCAAATAGAATGGGAACTTCTCTTCTTTGGAAAAGCACAGGGAGAAGATTTTCATTTGAGTGTAAGTAGGAAATGAATCCAGCCTGTCAGAGCCAGAAGCCAAATGTATTAACCCTTTACAGACTTTTCTGCCAGAATGCTTTATGCCAAAACTCTGCATGGAATGTTTTCAAGGGAAATCAGTTGGATAAATGTGAGAAGGCAAACCAGACAGCTGGCTTCAGCAGTACTTGTGCTACCCACAGCCTTGACTCCGTCCAACAATCCCAGATGGATTCCCCAGCAACCCAGTTCAGAGGTGATACCTGTCCTGGCTACTTTAATTCCTGCTCTCTCTCACCATTTTGTCCCTATATTTTCCAGCTGCTCTTGGCTGTGGTTGAGTCATTTCACACACTGTTAAGGGGGCAACTGCCCACAGCTTCTCTCAGCCTTTCTGGAGACCCCCTCCCCTGCAGAGCCATGCACAGGGTAAAAGGGTGGACACAGGAAAGGGTCTTCCAGATGAGCCCACCAGAGGTGGAAGCCACTTGCCCGGTCCAGATTTGAGAATAGCTTCTTACAGTAATCGTGAGGTTTGTTTCAGGTTTCATGGCTGAAGATTGCAACAAACTGGTTGCAGCTGAAGCCGGAACCCTATTCTGAGTTGATGGCAGGCATCCAACCTGACTAATTTTAGCCAGGACACTGTTCTGTTTCCTGCATATTTCATGCTTAAATGAGTCAAAGTGAAAGTAGGTGCGGATATTATGAACAAGGTCCCAACTTGGCTTAGAGCTCTTTAGACACTGGCATGTGTACTGTATAGCCAGATGAAAGCAGAAAGATGTCCCATTGCAGTGCCCTCAATGCCTCAGTGCCTGGGCACTGGAGAATGTTTCATGTACTGCACGATGACAAAGTTCAATGAAACATTATGGTCAAGTTTATTTCATTCTGTCTTCTTGCACGTTTCCTCTTGTTCCCCATATGACTGTACTTCAGCATACTCCCAGCAGGAAAGTCAGACTTGCCTTAGTAAAACAACTGTGGTTTATCTACTGTTTACAACCACATTTTCCTCGAAAATTTCTCTATGAAGGCTTTTACATTCATCATGGTTCTGTTCCTTGTACTTAACTTTCATGCTAATAGCAGATAGACACAGTTATACCTACATAGTATTGTACTTGTTGATGGTGCCCTATTTAGTTCACACGATATCTTTCTGTGTAGTAATAGATTTGCTGAATCTGTCCATTTTTGTTCTTGCTAAATTAAAAAGACACATTAACATGCTTTCAAAGAGATTTAGGGAGAGGGAAACCACTACATCCCAGTGCATGAATTTAAAAAAAATGCTAATAGGCCCATAAATGAAAATCAAGAGTTGTTTTTATTTCAAACAGCTGCATCTCTGTCAATGCAAGATTTATTGGTTTCCAGTCCTCCCAAGACTTAGGAACGTGCTTAGTTGGACTCCTTGAATTCAAAAGCAGAGTTCTTTCCACACAGCAGAGCAGGGGAGCAGGAGCCAGCTAAGTTTCAGCAGATCCTGTGAGCCTCACTTGTGCTTTGGCTGCATGGGAGCACAGTGACCTCCAGCAGTGAGTCTGTTCAGAAGTACTGGCTCTCTTAGAGGTAACACAGGGCCTTCAAAGAGCCAGTTTACATCTGATTTGCCTTCTTGAAGTCAACCAGGTAATGGAGATGTGTTCTGCAAAATATGATGGATAAAATGGCAGAGGATTTAGGCTTGTACACACAGCCTTACCTTGTGCTTGGTTTGTCTGTGATGTGGGTGGAGACTGCCTTGGACAAGCACAAACAGCAAGGTGGTGGACCGGGTAAGGTAGTGTTGAATGTGTGTTTCTCTAAAGTCCATGCATGAATGTGGTTTTAGATCCTCTCCAGAGTTCTGGAGCTCTTGTCGCTTACAGGGAAACGTTCGCTCAGTTAGAGTGATGAGGAGGTGGAATTATCTCAGGCACATTGCTGCTTCCTGCTGATCTCCCAGGCTTACTTAGGCAAGTTGCTAGAAAGGACAAAAGATGGCTATTGGCAAAGAATTATAAGTAAAAACATTGGGGGTAAGATAACAAAGCAATATAGAAAATTGCAGCAAAATCCTACTTTTTGCCTTCCTTCAAAAATATAGATGAGTGCCATGAAATGTAATCAAATATTAAAGTAAGAGTTAAAAATACTTTTAGCTTAATGCATTTCTCTTAATCTCTTGTCTATGTTACTTTTATTCTGTTACTGCTCTCCTCTGGTTTTATATTAAAAAGCTGTACAAATAGAAGTACAAAGTGCTGCTCAAACTATAAAGCAAACAAACGGGAATAAAAATATACTTATTTATAGAATTTTTTTATTTGAAGTCATTTTACATACTGTGCAATAATAGCATATTTGAAAGTTGAAGATGTGATTATTTGAAAAAAAAAGTTGATTGTATATTTTAAGGACTGTTCATGTTAAATACTATGGTTCTTTTTTTAGTGAGAAGCCTTGTCAAACAAAATTGTGCTGGGTTTCTGTTGCTTGAGGGCAAAATAACTTTCATAGCAGTGAGGGAGGCATGCTGTTGCAGCCCCACAACAAGAATGCTCATGCTGCCTGGCAGCACAGGAACATAGCAGCAAGCTTGAGAAGACATGTGTGAAAGCAAATAGATAGGAATTTGTTCTCGTTGCCATGGTGTTGGACACTGTTTACTTCACCTATCAGCTGAGTCTGGTTCTTCCCCTGTCTTCTAGAAACCTGCAGACCTGACCTGTAGCCAGGTTCACCTTCAGAGAGGCAGACAGCTCCCAGTAGCATATGGGCATACATAGAAATGTATGGATTTTTTCTTTTCTTTGAAATGAGGTTTCTGGCATTTGTGGCTGAGGAGGAAAGCTCCAGATGGTGACATGTGCATCATCTGTGCAGTGGTGTTCAGGTAGCCTAAGCACACAGTCAACTGGCCCTGGGTTAGCAGCAGGAGGCCCACAGAGATGGGTGCTGTTGCTTCTGTCCCCACGGCCTGGGACTGGAGGGTGAGATCAGGGGTGGTCTTGAGGTCTCATTTAGCTGGTGGCCTCTTTGCTCCAGTCCCACCCTACCTGCCAGACCATAGGATTGCTCTCAAATAGAGACAGCTGTTCTGAAATTTGTGGCAGCTTAATGTTTATCACAAATGAGGAACTGGATGAGTGCTGAACATCACTTTCCCTCATAGTATGTGCCAAGCTGTAAATATAAAATGCCAGGTTGTGGTTATAAAAGCAGGCTATCAGATAGATATGGCACACTTCCCTTGATACCCTTAAACTAGGTAAAACAAAACAGGCCAGACATACATATCCAGTTTATCTTTTCAACTACTAATGTCATGGTGCTATCTTCAGTGACTTTGGTTTCATTATGGTGCTATAACTGCCAGTGAACTACTGTACTTAAAAGGTTATTGGCATATCCTTTGTAATTTTCAAAATAAAATATCCTTGTCTCCCTCTGGCTGAGTGGTTAAATCACACTACAGTGGCCCTACTTGATAATTTTCTCATGAAAGATTCAAATCCTAGTGTTAATTAAAGCATGGAATAAGTATCTAGGGAGGCATATGTAAATGCTAACAGGATTCCTACCACATATCTACAGAGGCAAACATCACCATGTATAGTTTATGCTGAGCTGAAAAAAAGGAAATCCTTAGATCTCTTACAAGGCAGAATTTTTATATTTTGTGACAGATGTAGGCAAAAAAAAAGCAACCTCAAATTTAACAAAACAAAATTTGATAATGACAGTTTGTAAATATATCCCTTATAATCATAGGGATTAAATGTTCTGGGAGACCGTATAAAGCTTTGTATTTGCAGGAATCTTAATACCTGTTCCTGTCAGAGGAACTGGGATCTGAGATCAGAAAACAGGAAGATTGCTGTGTCTGACTGAAACTGCTGGGGAAACTTTAGCAATCAAAATTATCTACTGATAACATCATCTGGCCAGTACTTCAGGGCAGAATATTATGGAGAAGACCTGCATGACTCATAATGATAGGTGATCAAAAATATTGCTCAGCACCTTGTCTAAAAGCCCTGGTTCTGAGAACATCCACTGTCACTCACCATCCACCCCTGGCACAAGCACCGACTCCGAGGGAAGGGTAGGACTTCCTGACTTCCACCCACCTCCTTGGCTGGCCTCCATTTTGCCCACAAGGTTTGTTTTTCTCTACTGGTTGACTTAAGTTTGTGCTGGTTAGGTGAGGTAAAGGCAAATGCATGGATGAAGTGACCTGAGGTCTCTAGTGCCCCTGGATTACCTGGATTTTAGTCTGCACTCCAGTAATTTATTTTGTTCATTTTAAAAGAGGTTAAGGTTTGCCTACTTAGAGCAGAACCTTAGGAGATGTACTGATACCATCTGCTTTAAGCGTCCAACTTGGATGCATTTCAGACAACAGCATTAGGAGCAGGAATTCCCAGTAACTTCATTGTAGAGAGGCAGGTGTCTCCACATGGCCAATTCAGGTCATTCATGCTAGATGCTTAAAATAGAATCTATGCAAATTCAGTCTGTCTGCTGCCTTCACCTCGTCCACTGCTTACGTCTGTTTATGTCTTAAAGGTGATTTATCATCAAACTGCTGAAAGAGACCTTGCACTCTTCTAAAATTGTCTGCCCAATGTAAAAAAAAGGGCGTCTGTGTTGGGCCATGACTGCATGCCAGTTACAGCATGTGTGCCCCCAGCACACGCTTCACACTTCAGATGCCTGGGGGTGGGCCTGAGGTGCTGATGGGTGGGCAGTGGTGGGGGACAAGAGAGCCGGAGCTCTGGGCAGGACCAGCAGCAGCTCCATTCCTTTGGGGTGAGTGGCCAGAGGCCGGTGGCTGGGCTGATTTAGCCCCGATGGTTTTTTGAGGCAGTTTGAGCTCTTGCCTTTGCAGAAAAATGTTAAAATATAAACGAAGAAATGTGTTTCATATAAAACCATCTCTGCAGGAGTGTAAGCGACCGTGGTGATAGGGAAGCTAATTGCCAGTTTATTTGTGGATGTTTTTTTAAATGTATCCTTTTGAGAACCATTAGAAAAAGGTTGTTTCATCAAACTGCTCTCTGGCCCCTTGTGTTTGCATGTTTGCTCTGTTGCTTTGGAAGTGCTCGAGCTGTCACTCTGCTGTAGATTTGTAGTCCAGTCGTCAAACATTTGTTCCCCCCAGTGTTACAGTGCTGCTTCATACGGCATCCCTGGCCTTGTAGTCACTGCCATAGTAACGTTCTCTGGAAGGGCAGCAGGACAAGACAAGGAACATGTCAAGCACCTAGAAGAGAGAGAAAAAATGCAAAGCCTGACTTGACAAAGTCTTGACATGGATGGCAAATACTTGACAATGTTTTGTGGTGGCCAATGAATTCTCCCCAGGAAGGAGACATATAGAAACAATTCAGAATAATGAGCAAAAGTTCCAAGTGGTCCACCAGTTAACAAGGGGATTGCACAGACCAGTCCTGTGTTGGAAAGAATGTGCTGCTTGTAGCAGCACAGATCAAACCCTCCAGTTTCTAGGCTGTTCATTCTTGGGGAAGAGCTAGAAATGATGAAGGATAGAGTGGAAATTATGTATATCCTCCTGGCTTGCTTGCTTGCTTCCTCTCTTTTTCTCTTCCCTTGCCCATGTATCTGGATTTTCTCAGTTGTTCAGCAATCCTGTAGGAGCCAGCTGAGAAGCTGGCAGGTGTCTTGCAGGCATCTATGTAGGTGTGTGCAAGCAGGGTTGCTGCACTTGTTCTCTGCCAAGGTTGGGTCCCTCATTTGGCTTGGTGTGGCAGTGTACTTGGTTGGCATACCTGTCTTCCCAGCCACCCCAGGAGTCCATTGCTGGTAGGCAAAAAGTGAGACTGAGCCCAGGCTTCAAAGAGTTTTTATTCATTCTGACCTATTTTGCTTAAAGTGCTTTATTTCACATTCAGAGTTTAATCTCAACCAGAGGCACACACTCTGTGAGAAATCCCACTCATCAAATAATTGAAATAATTTTTGGGACACTGTGGGTTCTTGCATCATAGGGCTTGAGTGTTTATTTGGCTGCCAGTGGCATGCACTGCCAGTTACCAGATAGTTGGGTCCTCAGGGAGGAGGGAATAGGGGGAAGGAGGAGCTGTGAAGACTTCAGTTGTCACAACCTTTTTTCAGCTACTATGAGATAAGGGTACAGTTTCGTAACACAAAATCTGCCTGCCTTCAGTGCAAGGTCTCTCTCGTGCCAATCCAGGGATGCTCTCTCCTGTCTCTCCGCCTTCCCAGCAGAGCTGGAACTGTGACAAAATAGTTGCAGTGTTGTGAAATGGCTCAGCCACAGAGAGGATTCTGCATTGTATTTCCACCACTGTGGACTGAGGCATTTTAATTTGAGAAGGGCATCCGGGTCAGCTAGAGCCCAGACAGGCTTGTTAGCACTGGTGCAGCCACAACCATGGTGCAGCCACAACCATGCCTCTGGCTGGCCCTGCCCTCCTGTGCAGTGGCTTGCATGGGGCTTGGAGGCTCTGAAAAGCCAGCTGGATCTATGCTGTTGGGGCTTGCAGAACCCTGAGGCGGAGTCCAAATGATTGCAAGATTTGCCTGGGTCCAGCATGGCAGGCTGTGAGCCAGAGCTGGCACAGCATCTTGTTGACACCCCTCAGGAGCCAACTGGGTGCCCTTGCACTGTGCCCAGCAGCTCTGCTGAGACACAGAGGCTGGCTCAGCCAAGGACACAACTTGGATCAATGGGACTTAATGGTCCTGGCTCCTTGTGAAAGCAATTAAATGAAGAAAGAAGACTGGGTACTGGTCTCTCTATAAAGGAAGCCTAAAACTCTGATCATCTCTGGCTCAGAAATCTGGCAGCAAGAAGACCCGACCATAGGCTGTTTGCTTTTAGTATTTCGCCATCTCCTGGCTTTGCAGCTCAACCTTCAGCCCTTTGGGCAGCACTATGGAGGCCTTTTCTGCTTGTTGGCCCAAGCAGCTGCCTGGTGCCTGAGCAGGGGTGCTGTGAAGGAAGTCATGCTGTCTGTCAGGCAAGTGGAACAGCAAGATGTGATTCCCTGTGCCATTTCCTGCTTGGCTTTGGAAGTCTGGAGCAGTGCTGTTACTCCATCCCTTGTCCTCACACTGCTTTTTAAAGGGAAAGTCAAGTCTCAGCAGCTGCTGCAGGCTGAGTTCATCCAGAGAGAGTCAGTACCCATAGGAGCCAGGCTTTACCTTTATCTTGTATGGCTCAGATTTGTGGGAAAGGATCTGTTATCCTATGGCAGTAGGAACAGAGCCCTCTAGAAGGTTCAGTAGCATTTCTTATGAGAAAATATTTTGGTGGGAAATAGCCATTCATCTTACAAGCACACATGTTCTTGATGCCATCTGTGGCAGGCAGGCCCTGGCCAACAGGTGTTTAAAGAAAGGCAGAGTAACCTTCCTCTAAGTACATTTGACATTGGCTCCTTCTCCTGTTGCATTTCCCAGGTAGTTATTAACTGACTCTGTTCCAGAACAGTGAGCACGCGATGATGCTTCAAGCCGTGCCCAGCCCTTTCTGTACATCTGCCATCTGGAAGCTGGTTTCCACCTTTCTTAGCACATTCCAAGGGCCTACCTGTGTTTAAAAAATCCATGAAGAATTCAGGGCTGTCTTCCATTACTGACACGCACAATTTCTAAAACTGTCTGGATTTTCCTGCAGGTCCCCTGAAGTTTTTTACAAATCCATGGGATGAAGGAGAAGTGGATTTGGGGGGAGCACAGTAGGAAAGATAAAGATTGTGAAAGCGTGAAATCATGAGTGACGGGAGAGGCTGCTTTTGGCCTTGGGACATCAGAGAAGAAATGAATTATTGAAATTATGGCTCTGTTAATCTGTGTGTTGTCAGCCCTTCTATAAACAGTGAGCAGGTGCTGTACGACTGCAAGTCCTGTTGAGTGGGAAAGCCCTCTGGTCATGGAGTGTGGGGGACTTCTGCTGGGGCTCCAGCCTGCAGCTTCAGCTGCCTGACCTGGATCATTTGTTGGTTCCAAGTGAGGAATATTGCTCTTCAAAAGCCTGTGTTCATTTCTTTTCTAACAGGTGATGTTGTTTAATAGTCCGTTAGACTCCCTCAGTAGGTTTTCAGTAGGTTTTCTTTTTTACTTTCTTGACTCTGTGCAGAATCTGAGTGAAGCCACTAACAGTACTCGAGACAGACTGTGGTATTAACAGATGTGCATGGAAAGTTTGCTTGCCTTTCAGCTTTTGGGGCTTTTTTGCAGTTGGTTGTATGTAAAGTACTTTACACATTGTTGCAAACAACTGTGTAGCAACTGAAACTCAGACACATTATACAACTTCATGAGGTGTTTTATTTGTTCTGATCGTCAGCATCGGGAGATGAAAATTCACTGTGTATTAAAAAGAGGATGATATTGAGTAACTGTAGAATTTATTGTGAGGAGAATCCTCTTGCGTTATGTGTTTTGACCCCATATCCAGAGTGCCAGACAGAATTTTAAATGTGAATCAATAGGTAAATACCTATTTCAAGGCAAAGTAAGGTGACTCTTTCAGGAGTCTGTGTTGCTATTTTCCATCTTCAGAGGTCTCTTAGAACAGCTACTACTTTGAGCATCTTCAAAACTGGAGATCTGTGGACTCCAAAGCCAGCTTTTGCTGACAGATACAAGATAGAGATTCCACAAACAGCTTTGGCAAGTCTTGTATGAAAATAGGGTAAAAATATTATGAATTAACTTGGATAGGGTTTGACTACTTATAAAGCAGTAAAAGAGAATGAATTAGTAATTAGGGTTTTATTTTTATTTTGGACTCTCTAATGGAGTGGGTTGAGGTCCATGATAGCTGTTTTTTCTACATCTTCCATTACATTCAGACTAATTGAGAACTAAATAGAAAAGCTGTCTTTTTTATATAGGTGCTGGACTACATTCTGGAGCAATAGTATCTTTCACACCAGAAACAGGATTTTAATCCTGAAAATAAGAAGCAGTTAGTCTTGGTCAAAATGCCTAGTATGTTTTGAGAAGGCAGGTTCCTGGGAAAACCTCATAAGGACCATTTCAGAAAAGCAAGACCCAGTTCATGTGGCAGGTATCAGGTTGCTGCCACTTCAGTCCCTTCTCTTGCATAAGCTTTCTGCAGGTGAAAGGCTTGGATACATTACATGTTCTATCCTTTTCTCTGCTGAAACTGCTGGAGGAAGACTATGACCCTGCTTTGCATGAAGAATTTGTTCTCCAAGACTCAGTTACAAGACTGGGACCTTAGTGTGATAATTCATGTACTCTAGTACACTTCCCAAGGCAAACTTTGAATGGTATTCCTAAGATGTCTCAGTAGTGCAAGAATACACTTGAAGCTATAAAGCATTGATGTTTAACTCAAAAGGCCTTTGCTATGGTTAGTCCTCATGGTTAATCTGGTAGGGCAGTATTAATTATGATTATTTAGCATTTTCTAGATAAATTAATTTCTGTTCCACAAGCAAAAAAATTTGTAAAAGTCCTTTTCCAGACCACAGTGGTGAAAGTGCATTGTTGTTTTGTTTTTGAAGGTGTAAATCTGGTGCGCACCACCTGTACTGGCTCTGCATCTGTACCTGTATTACCAGTGAATTTCTGACTGCTGAGCATGATTTTGTGATTGCAATTCCTATGGAGATAAGAACCTAAATTTTGAAACCAGTGAATGGAAGGAGCAGAAAAATAATGATTATCTGCTTAAGGGGTGTTGATTTCATACTTCTGAGTAATTTTTTTAAAATTAAAAATAAACCCCAAGTTGTCCCCCAAAGCAAAACCTATAGTTTATTTGTGTCTCTCTTTTTAGACTTTGCCATTATTTAGCTCTCACAGGTGACAGGAGCCTATCTGGGTTAGATTTGCTGCATGAGAAAACAACCCTGACTTTTACCGGGTGGGTGGACAGGAAAAAAACCCAACTTTTTATCAGTCTTTTGTGTTGCAGCAGCTGGATTCACTGCTGCTATAGCAACACACCACATGATGAGGTGTATTAGATTGCTCTGCGCAGAGCACGAGGGGGGGAAAGGAACACAGCTCCTTGCTGAAGGTAAAGGTTGTGCTGGAGTTTCTGCTGGAGAGCTGGGGAAGGTCAAATGCTCCAGATCCCAGTACTGTGTTGTGCACAGAGGAAGGTAGAGGCGTGTGGAGGTGTTAAACTACAGACCCAGGTAAGGTACAGCTGCATCGATTAACCTGAGATCTTAACCCTCCTCCGTGTGGCAGCTCAACTTCCCAGAGAGTTTTCTCTTAGCTTTTCCAAGTGTTTTTTTTTTCAAGTTGCTTTGCTAATGTGACAATGTGAAAACACTGACAGCAGTTGGAACTGTTGGAGAGGGACTTCTACTGCAGAGAGACCAGTCTTAGAGACTGGGAGGTGGTTGTCCTCAAATCAATGCAAAAAGTATATATAGGGAGTTTTTGTTGTTTTAGCTTCATTTGAAGATATTGAACAAGTTTTGGTTTTGTTACTATCTGCACAGTGGTTCACAAAATCTCTATTTTTAGTCAGAATTCAGGGCATTATCTACTTAGTGATTTTTTTTAACAGTACTTTTTAATGATCTGCTCTCTTTAGCATTTATTAACACTTCCTCTCTCCCTCCTAATCTGCTTCATCAGGTTGCCCGAGTCTTCTTGGAAATGAATTTTCATGTCATTTGCTCCTTCAGGTTTTATGCTGCCTCCTTAAATATAGCAGTGTTGTTAATGCGGTTAAACAAACTTGAGTGCACCTGTAAAGACTTGAAAGTGGAAACAGTGCCACAGGTTATTGTGGTTTTTACCCTGTTAAGCATTCATCCACAGAGGTAAAAGAGAAATAATTAATGTCAGCCTTGAACTTAAATGTTTATTCAGACCCATGTCAAACTCAAAAAACTATTAATTCCCCCATGTTCCTTATGCATCTTTTTTTTTTCCCCTTTTGCTTTACCCATCACTAGGTTAAATGTGACAGACTTTCAAGTGGCATCCATTAGGTGGAGGAAGACAACAGTTCTTTAGAAGTGGAAAAACTGAGGGACCAGAACAATAGTGGAGAAGATGGACAGCCTTCCTGAAATTCAAGTTAGATGGTTTAGTACTTTTCCTGCTTCCCATCAAGGGTTTCCAACCTTTTGAATGCTTTCTATTATCTTCAACTTACAACAGATTTCTTTCTTAGAACTTACCACTGGTTTAATATCAGGCAACATATCAAGGGTGTTGAAATGTGCAGTCCTTCTCCACTGCCCTAAGTAAAAGATTTCAAGCAACCTTTCTGTTTCTCCCCATACATTTATACCCCTGGTGGTCCAGTGTTCAAAGGGCTCATTGCCCTTGTTGGTAGACTGGAAGCATTCCTGTGGAAACTGAGGGATGCTGCAAAGGCCAAGCCTTCCCCTCACTCACCCCTTTTAGTAGCAAGAAGGGGAAGTCTGAGTTAGGGTATAACTGGGCCAAGTCTGAGTGGTGGGCAGCTTTTTCACAGCCCTGAGCAAGTGTGCTTTGTGTGGCACTGTGGGAACAGCATGGCCATGGCTCAGGTTTGAGTGAGGCTCCCCTGGCCATAATGAGGTGACTTCAACACTGCTGAAGAAGGAAGCAGCCACTCTGCCTGTTCAGCTCACAGGAGAGAATTTGTGAAATAAAAAAACATATAAACATGCAGCCCATTAATGATCCCTGATCCCAGAATAGACAGGTTTGCAAGAAATTGAGTAGGGATTCTTGAAAATGAGGATTCAGAAAGGGTAGAAGTCTTTGAAGGGGAAGACTAGCTGTACAAGGGAAAACTCAAGTGAAGTAGGACAGTGATTTAGTTCTGATTCCACCACTTTGAGCAGAGCAAGGGAGTTCAGATCAAATTATTTAAGCAATCAGGGGAGCTTAAATCTGTCTAGATTTAGGGATCTTGTTTTGAAAGAGGAACCTAATTCAAACACCCAAGAGCTCTTTCACTAATACAGCCCATCCATTGTGGCCCAAAGTATAAGTCACCAGGGATGCAAGTGATTCATAGCATTACCTAACTGACTGTAACAGAGATGTACTAGAAGTGCGTTTGTCCAGGGAATTAAAAAATTAAGGAATCTATATAAAAGGAAACAGGGCACCTTCTTACTGAGTACTACCCCTCTCTTTTTGTGTTTGGAATCACAGTTGTAATAGTTTATCACATGGAAGGGAGAAAAGGAAGTGAGAGTCTTATTTAAAACCTTCATTGTTAAGCAAAACCAGCAAAACAATGAAAAGTGTCCAGCTAATCGTCTTTGCAAGACTAGCAAAAAGATAAGAGATTATGGAAATATTGGTATGGAAAATCACATTCTCAATGAAGCTACGTGAACAGAAGGAATATGAGAACTGTCAGTAAAAGGTAGTTTCCTTCATCAAATAGCATGCTTTTTTCTTTTACCATGGCATGTTTTTTTTTTCTAGGAGCATATTAGACTATACAAATTTTCTTAAAGATTATAAATTTGGTCATGATTTGGTGAAGAATTTGGTGTGTTTGCAAATACCACATTTTATTCATTTGTAGGATCTGTGAGTACATATGAACCTTCCCCCTTGGACTTTTGTTCCTTTAACTTTCTACTGAATCTTTTCTAAAACCTTCAAAACAAATAATACTCACTGCTAGCTGAGACCTCTGAATGGTGCAATAAAACAAACAATAATTCTTTCATTTATGGGTGCCTCTTGTACATGAACCAGCTGAGAAAGTCATGGAAGACTGCTAAAATGCACTACTGTGCCATGAGAGCAAATTTACTGCACAGTTTTGCAATTCAGATTTTATTCAGCATTAGAACTGTAACTCATTAATAGTGTCAACAGATTTGCAAGGGAGATCTCATCTGCCCACTCCTACAGATTAAATCACACAATTTATTGATATGATAATCTTTTTACTAGATCTGGATTTGTGGAAAACAGCAGAAATACCTAACTGACTTGACTGCTAAGGAAAAAAAAATCCATTGAACTGACATGACTGTGTGTCAGCCTCTGAGAAGAAAGAAAGAAATCTGGATTCTTGATCAGTAGGTATCAAAACAGACACAAAATCATAAGGCTATATGATACAATGTGTATATGCCTTGTATGCAAATAGTAACGTAGGCAAAATTCCAATATGGAACAACTTGCAGAGACTAATTGATATAGGAATATGTGCACCAGTAGGAGCAGGCCAGTACCTCACTCAGCTATCAGATGGCTGAGATATTTTTCTAGAGATAAATATGTACATGGGTGATTACAGTAGCAGATGCTAACTCTAGGAGCTTGAGCTCCATATCCAAATGTTCATCTGGCTCAATCAAAATGAACAAAAGCATTTCCAAAGGACGGGCTAACATCTCCAGGGCTGAGTGGGCATTGGTAGCAGTCCAGAATGTCTTCTTCACGTGCAGAAACTGTGCTGTTAGGAACAGTTATTTCCAAAAGGTTTAGCCACTTAAAGTATTCAGCATGGAATATTAAAGAAAACAGTTCTCTTTGGAAAAAAGCTTGCTATGAAATCATCCTGGGAGAAGTTGATTCAGTTCTTCATAGAGCACAAGAGCTTGTGGCATCAGGATGTTCATCTCGGATGTCTGTAGGGCTGGCTTCAACACCCCTTTCAGCTTTAAGTGTGTACTGAAACAGGTCAAACACATTCAGCAACTTGTGGAAAATGAGGCTCTGGTCCAGGACTACTGTAGCCACTGAATAAGGAAAGGAGGCTTGTATATTAATGCCTGAAGGACAGATGTAAAGCTGCCATTTGGCCACATTTGTCTCTGGTCAGACTTCCTGTAATTTTTCTTCTGAGGAGCCTGTTTTTAATATTGCCAAGTCCCAAGTGCTCACAGGTCACGAGTCTATGGTACAGAGCAGTCATGAGGTGCCAGAGTTCCCCTGCTTTCAGGCTTGCTGCATGTTGTTTTCTGCAGCTGTGAACCATGGAGAACTTCTTTGTTCTTTTGCAGAGCAAAAGAGTCTTTTCAACCTCCTGTTTCCAGTAGTAGGGGCTCCTAAGGAAAAAATGCCAAGTGCTGTGACACCCTGAGAAGAAAATTCTCTTATCCTGATGGAGTGGTAGAGGTACAGCCGAAAGAAAAACTTTTTAAGGTGGGCATATAGTGCAGAGACCCTAAAACTTAGAGGTGCTTTTCGGAATATGTACAAATGATTATTTTCAGTAGCAAATTAACTTCCTATAAAAGATTAAAATTGGCTTGTTTAGCCAGAAGCTTAGGGCCTCTGGTGACTCTTAGGGAAGTTAAGTCTTTGAGCTGAAAAGGAGCACAGCTTCTTCCAACAGATTCGTTGCTTGATAAACCTGTGCTGGGATAATCTCTACCTCTGAACATTACATGACTAAAGCTCCTATCCAGATGCTGAGCTAAGGAAAAGGTCTTCTCTGTGGTTCTACCACCTCCTCCATCAACTTCAGGCTATACTAATTAATGAATTTATGACAAGACACCTCCCTCCCTGCCTACCTGTCCCTTGAGCCCAAGTGTCGTGTACTTGCTTTTGTGTGTGCCAACATGCGCAAATACACACAGAGGCACACCTAAAATAATTCATGTCTCTCGTTAGACATAAATTATTGGGTTGTATTACTTGTTTTTTCATGATTTCCAGAAAGAAAAATTACTGATGAAAAGATGAGATGTCACAAGCTCTTTTATTAAAGATAAGTGACTTAAGAAGTGCTGTTAGATTGGGTGAAGGACAAGTGCTAAGTGGAAGTCTCCCCTTCCTTTTGCTGGGCAGGTAGTCTGTTAGTGGTGTCAAATTGTGTGCTGTCTTCTGAGGTGCTGAAGCAGCTCTGGTTGCTTCTGAGGCGTCCCACCCCAGTCTTACTGAGAGCTGCACATGAGCACTGGACTGAAAGCAGCTGGATTTGCAGGGCTGAGAGGCACTGTGCCACCCACCTACTAACTGTAATTAGGAATGTTCCTTCTCACACATGTATGTCACAAGGTGTGGACTAAAAGCCTGTTAGCCTGTCTGTAGTTAGGGGTATTTTTGTGTGGAGTGCTTCTTAGAACGGAAAGAGGCAGATTAGACTTTCAAGCACCCTTTGACAACATCACTGAAGCTGAGGGTGCACTGAGGAATGCTGATATGGGAAAACTAGGAACATCTTGACTGTTAATTCTGCTGAAATTAGCAGAGCAAAGCAAAAAAGAAAAAGAGTTGGTTTTTTTTTTTTTAATTTTTGTTACCCTTAGGCTTCATAAGTACATCACCCTTCTTTATTGTCAATTTGCTCAGAAAATCATTGCTGACATCTCACCTAAGGACTTATTATCATTCTAGTCAGGTTATCTTTCACTTATATTGAAGATTTCTTGGATTTTTACCAGCCTTAAATTACATTGAAAGTAGGCAGATGAACATTTAAATTAAAAGGTTAATTGAAACAGAAATATTGCACTGGCACAGTTAATTTGTTTCAGTTTAAATGTTTATTAGCTTAATTGAATATTTACAGAACCAAGACAAAAAAATGTTGTGCATCTATTTCCAAGACTCAAAAGTAAATGTACTTGTATTCAAAAGGTAAATACCCACTAATAACTCTTAAAAACAGTAGTCTGTAAGAGCATATTTCCATCTGTAGTTACCAATTATTTTATGATTTCTTATCAGTCAGCTGTTTCTTTTACAGTTCTTTAGGATTTATGAGCACAATGAAGTCCTCAAAGGTATCAAGAAAAAGAACTTACATTGTACAAATGCTTGGGGCAGAAAGCACTGATAAGATCTGCCTGATAAGAGATAACCATATGACTCTCTTGTCTTTGTGGACTGTTTGAGAATGATCATCAAGATCCTCATGAAGAAGAGTTGTTAGAGAAATCTGTCTGCTTTTTCTTTTCTCTAATTGGAGAGGGGTCAGGAACTGCAGAAAAGGGAAAATGTGATCCTTTCTGGATTTCCTGGAAGAAATCATATTTCAGTTAGTTGGCTTTCCTAGGGTGCCTAATTTAGTAGCACGGTCAAACCGTATTCCTAATCAAGGGGGAAAATTCAACAGCAATAGTAACACCAGAATTTAACTGATCAGACTTCATCTGTATGAATACAAATGTGGTTTTTAGACAGAACAAATGGTGCAATAATTTCCAAAATAAGGAGTAATACATGTTATTTGGAATATGTTTAAACATGGAAAAGTACTTTTGGACTATTGGACTATTTTAAAGAAGTTGTTGTTTGAAAACATCTAAGTTTAGTAGAAATGGTAGTGTGGATTGTGATTCCCTACTCAAAGAATCATTATGGCCCTAAATAGCAACACAAATGGATTCCGCCCTCCCCCCTCCCAGTATCTAATAGACAGACTACTTTAAATTTTACTTCAGCCCCTGTATTAGTTTCCTGAGAGGATTTTCATCATTAGGCTTTAGGGAATACACTTAAGCACTGAGGTCTTGAAACTATAGTAATTTTTAATCTTTAGGAAGTATCCAGTTAGCCCTCATTGCCTTTATGGCATTCAAACTTCTCTTCATGTCTTAGTAGGTAATTTTCTCCTCATAGCATCTCTCCCAATTATACAGGTGGATGTACTGGGACCATATTGTACCAAAACCACCAGTTTGTTACACGTGGGAAAGGGGCTCTCATCTCAGTACATGATTTTGTGAGTTTATACATCATAGCAGCATTGCAGGATGGAAGACTGTTGGTAGTCTTGGGCAATGATATAGATACAAAGGTGAGGCTATGCCTCCTGTTTCTCTGGAATTGTGGTCATAGCAATCTTCAAAGAATATTATCCTACTCTATAGCTAACTGCATTAGTCCTGAGCATCTTAAATGTGCTGCTTCCTGTGTCTTGAAAAACAAAGCCTAGTCCTTTGGTCTCTAAGCAAAAGAGTTGTTTGATTATGCCAACCATTTGTTGTTTTCTGAGCAGTGCACACACAGCTCCCACATCAGCAGCCATCCAGCAGGTGCCCAAATGCTTGTCTGGTGCACTGCTTCAAACTGATGTGTTCTTCATCAATAGGCTGACCAAAAATACCTGTTGTTCTTGTTTTATTCCATAAGCCTGCTGTGTTTTTTCCCTGTTAGAAATGTAACTGTTGACCTCTGAAAATTCTGTATGCAAAGGTACAGTTCACTGTCTTCTGTGGGCTTTGAAAATACTTGCTGTATCTTAATGTGAAGGGGGATAGGAACCCCGTAGCTTCCAGGCTGCACATTCCCTGTTATTTCCCTTCTGTGGTATCCCCACTGCCTTCTCTTGTCTTCATTGTCACTCCCTTCTCTCCCTTCTTATTTCTAAAGTACACTTAAGTGCTTTTGTACTGGAGACTTGGAAATCCCTTCCCTGACTGCCAAGATAATGTGTTTCAGGGGAGCAGGGGTGGTGGTATCTGCACCTTGAACGTTTTGCAATGATCTTTGGAGAGGAGAATCTGTGAGTTCATGACAGAAGGGGGACTGTGAGCACAGAGACAGGGCACTGCCTGCTGGTGAAAAAAGAAACCTCCTCTTACAGCTGGACCATGTGTAAGGTTATGAAACCACCTCCTGTCTTGCCTTCTTTTTCGTCTTGTTGCTGCAACTCAGTGCTGAGTCTCCTTTACAGAGTGAATTTATTAGTGATGTATTAAATGCAGGAAAATGGAGTAATCCTGAACCGTGATTAGAATCTAAAGAGGGAGTATGTTTTAAGCTAGCCATTAGTAGGGTTTTTTTTTTCTCTGAATTGGTAATGTAAAAGTCTGTAAATCACATAAATAACCTAAGAGACTACAAGCAGAATTAAATAATTATTCATTTTGGGTCAGGTTTTGGTTTTTAAGAGCCTAAGTGTAATTATCCTGGCACAAGGGACCTTCTAATGGTTTTAAAGCAAACAGAAGTGGCTGCAACAGGAAACTTTGTGCCATCAAACCATCAAACACACGCAGTTGGGAGAAGCAGTGAGGTAAATTCCAATGAGCTGGAGTATCACCAGTTTAGGATTGCAGTGGTTCTGGGAGGCTTCAGGCCTTGGGAGGGTCTTCCTTGCAGGAGAGATTGTAACTCCACACATTAGAACTGTGTATGGCTAATAGTGAAGCATTTTCTTTGCAGCGCTTTTTTTCTAGCCTGCTCTCTGCTTTCTCTTAGTTAGTCAAGGGACTTGTTTCAGCACATTTAACTGAGCTGCATGGAGAGAGAGATGTGACTTCACTGAAATTGTAGTTCTTTTTTTCTAAGGCAGAGAATGTATCAGGTAGGTGCAGAAATAGCTCTTGTGGTTCAGAAATATATTTTGAATAGCAGAACATCCCAGGCCCTTAAGTTTTGGGTAAAGTTCAAAGAAATGTGAATTCAGAATGTAGCCAGGCCATTCTGTTCCCATTTGTCTTTCTAAAGCCTAGGAAATAAAAAGTTTTCTCAGCAGTCCACCAGTGCAATTAGTTCAGAAAATTTTCTTTGGTTTGGAGTTTTATTTGGCAATGTAGAGAGCAGCTACAAATCTGAAAATAGTGAGACAAGAAGCAGAAAGTGCTTTTGCTCCCTTTTACTAGGTTCATGTAAGTATATTTTGAATTCTGACCAAAACCAGGTTAAGGTTGTAAATAAATAATAAAAGGTTGTAAATAGCATAAGGACAACATTGCAGTGATCTCACCAGTTTGTACAAAAAAAAAAAAAAAAAAGTATTACACTTTCTGTTTAGCTGAAATGCCCTCCCCTTGTCCATAAACTTAAACTTTAAAGTGTAAATTGTAATTTCTAACAGAAATAAAATACTCTGCATGGTGTATTTTAAATTGAGTGGTGCCACGTGAGAAAATATGTCTTCATAATGATGTTTCTGATCTTGAATTAACTGTGAAGCCAGGGCATTTATATTGTTCAGTTGTATCTATTGGAAGGGGATATAAAATATCTGAAGCCCCATTCTGGTTGCTGAAACTGATCTTCTAGGCAAGCAATACCTGGGCTTTAAGTACATTCTGCCTGGGAAAATGCTAATCCATCATCCTTTCCACTGGCTGGTCAGATACAAACAGAAGAGACCCACTGATGTGCTGGAGGCAGAACAGACCATGATTGGTCCCTAAAAACACCTACAGGCCAAGAAGAAGATTTTTTGTTGTTATGCCCACATTTTAAAATAACTTTCCCCTCCCTTTTTTGATTTATTGCATAAGGATAGAAAATATTTTAAACCTTTCTCTTCTGGGATTGTCCCATGCAAACTCTGTCTTTTCCTCCTCTTTTTGCTGTATTCACTGTTTGCTGGTTACACTTTTCATGTCAAAATTCTGGACAGCTAAGGGATAGATTACTTTCATTGGAATCAGTCACTGAAATTATTACCTCAAGGTCATCAGGTTACTTCCCTGTCTCTGTAAAAATGGCATATTATTTTAAATCCAAAGTTATTAAAGTGGATAAAGATGTAGAAAAAAATTGAGCTGATTAAATGGTCTCCACTAATGGTCTCTATAAGTGACTGTTTCACATCTGCCACTCCATGATGAACCAGATCCTGTGGTTTGTGTCAAATGCCACTTTTTTTCATTGACAATCTCACAGTGACTAAAGAGCAGAAGAGATTGTTGATTCCCACATTGCTGTCATTCATCTCTTGTGGGTTGTTATTTCTGATGTTGCTGTTCTTTTGTCTTGGCTTCCCCTTGATTTTGAATCTGATCACATTACAATTTAACCTTGCAGCATTCTAATTTTAACACTGCAACACTACAAAATAAACATACAGACAAGATTGTTTTCAAAGGATGTTTATTTTCATTGCCCAGCTTGATCTTTTGGGACAGAATGAGCACTCTTCTTCTGAAAGTGGACATCTAATGGGCATCTTACAATAGATCCAGAAACAGAGGTATCCTAAATCATAGGTTACTTTTGAAAACACAAGATGTTGTAGCTAAAATTAAACATAGGTAAAATCCTGACAAAATTGACTTCATTGTCATTGAAGTAATTGCAATTACTTTCATTGATTTAAGTTGAACTGAGATTAAACTCTGAATTTCAAGAGAAGATTTTTTTTTTCTCTTGCAGACATATGAACCCATTCTATTCCCTTTTTTTTGCTCTAAATGTACCATGCTGGAGAAGAGCCACTCTAAAGTTCACAACCTGTAGGAAGGTTGGCATGCCAGCAGAGGAGAAGCATCAGTCAGTACAGGCCAAGCATGGCTGCAGATATCAGACAGTGCCTTTTGTCCACAAACAAGAGGGTATTTCACCTGACAGGGCTGCAGCCAAAAACTCCAGGTAGATTTCATCAGGCCTCAGTGCCCACTGTTAAGGGGAGAGATTTTAGACATGTTTACTGGGGCTTTGAGTTCCCCACAAGACATTTTCCATAAGATGTTGTGCAGGCTGCATTTGTGAAAGGATATTGTTGTAGCAGCCTGTGTTGGATATCAGCTCAAGGGAGTAAGTGTACAGCAAGCTAAGCTGTAGCAATACTCAAAGTAAATGGCTTCTGACTTTTAGAAGTGTTTGTTTCTATGGAGAGATGTTAATTTTGCCCTTTGTCTCTGTGGCAGAAATTAGAGGAGCAGTGTTCTGTCTGCCTTGTCCCAGGTGTTGATGCTGAGGGAGATTACCTGGGGCATGCAGGGAGTAGAACAGGTACTATTGCATTTTACAGTGGACATCTTCAAGGGACAAGCAGGGCTTGTACTGGGATGTCATGTTTTCAAAGTAAAATTCACAGTGTTAGTTCCAGACAAAAGAAATTCACCACAATATTTTCATCCAGGACTCATGGTAACTCTAGCTAGGAGCCATTAAATGCAAATCTAAGTGCCTGCTCTTCCATCATTCAGGCAGCTTAGCCTCAGCTTCAGAAGAAACCTAAACCCTTTATTTTAAAGAACAAACATTTACTTCCCCATACAATTACCTACCTGGAATATAAGAGGATTGTTTACAGAAGGAAAAAAGAAAAAAGACAAAAATCAAGGAAAAAGAGACATACTTATTTTTTAACTGTAGAAAGGCTGAAAAGTATACTTTAAGGTCCCTTTTTTTCCAGATCGGTACTTTTCCCCCATACATATCAGCATAAATTGATGCATATACTGGAGTTTGTGTTTGATGCTTCCTTTGACTTCAGGAACAAGTAAAATACCTTTGTACCAGGCCAATGATGGTCCAGATGCTGTATTTTGCCTGGAAAGACCAAAAATGTGTATAGAAATCTTTTTCATACATAGAAGTATAGAAGAAAAGGTTGTTCTGAGTAGGTGTTGCATGTGGGAAGCCTAAAAAGTTTAATTTTAAAACGTTTTCTATCCCATAAACATTCAGGTGTTAACCTGTTTTGCAGACAGTATTTGCAATACCAGGGAAACAAACATAAAATGAACACTTTCTTTATCCTGATGTAACAACACGTGTGCAGATGTGACCACTGTTTGTTTGAATGAGGAGAATAAGAAATCTTTCCCTTAAACATTTGAGAGAGTACTGTATTCATTGCTTTTCTAATCCTTTGCCATGTCAAGGACTGAGCAGTCAGGACTAAGATTACGTGATGTTTCATTTTGATCATAGCAAATACGATATTCAAGTTGGATACAGTGTCGATTTTTTTTTTAATGTTTGTACCTGGCTTTTCTATTGAGATTTCAGAGGAAAACAGAAAGCATTCAGATGTGAAGCATTGGATTTGGTGCTCAATATTTTTCCTCTTCAGAGTAGCTCACCTAAAACTATTCCAGTACCTGAGTTTTTGGCAGTGTTCAAGAATTCATCTGATGTCACAAACTGTTGCTGACAGATTCAGCAACTTCCAGGGCCTTAAAAATGTTGGTTTTCCAACTCTTTCTTTAAGTACATTAGTTTATACATTTTTATATGTATGTATTTTTACAGTTTTATAAATATATGATCTTAAAAACTTGAAAGCTTTTTGATGTTTACTAATATCCTCCTTGAGAGAGTGACACTCTTTCTGTTAGAACAATTTCAGCAGAACACTCTGAAATGATCTGACGAATTTTAGTTAGTTGTGTCTCAGCTTTGAGTATGTTTCTTACACACATAACATGATTATCAGAAAAGCAAAATCTTAGATGAAACTAAAGTGTGAAGGGATCCTGTTATTGTTTCTTTTCCCCCTCGTTATTTTGACCTTATTAATGCTGCCAGGTTATTTATAAGCTACATGACTGCTATGCTAAAACCTTTGCAGGCTGACTGACTATCAGAAATTGACTGAATACTTCCTACAGAAGTGTTACCCTGTACTGCTTTTCTGTCTCTCCAAATCTCTGTGATGCTGTGCATTAGAAGGTACAGCCTGAAATAGTTAGGATAATAGTGAGCAATGAATGGCCCTTCATAAAAACAGACCTCCTGCTGCTGGAGATTGCCATTGGAAATCCTTTCAGTGATTCTCCTCAACTGCAGAATAAAGACATGTATGCAAGGGACTCCACCAAAAGGCCTATGCCAAATATTTCAACAGTGCAGCAAAGGTGTTTGTACTCTCCAGCTGCTCTGAAAGTAGGATTGAGTGGCAAAACGGTAAATAAAAAAAATTGTAAGCAGCTGCAAAAAATCTGCCTGAGTCCCCTTTTCATTTAATTTGTGTTGTAAAACACAATTTCAGAGGATTGCTTAAAACCAAGCCTGCAGCTAAATATTTACCCAATGGATTTGTTAAATCTGTTTCAGTGCCTCTGGAAATGAATTCACACCTCTAATTCCTAAATACCCTTTGCCTATAGATGCCTTGTGGGCATCTATAGTGAAATGCAGGTATTAGAAGAGCTGAAATCAGTTGAGATAACTGATAACCTGAGTCAATAAGCAAAGGATTGAGAAGACAGAATGATCTTTTGTCTCTCTGGGGTTTGGAAATGGAAATTTTTGAGCTGAAAAGTGTTTTTTCAGATAATGCTTGAAAAGTATTTTCCAGACCTGTTGTCAGCCTTCCTGCATCAGTTAAGTACCAGCTAATTTAGTCCAAAAATACTGCCCACCAGCACTTCTTCTAATAGCAGTGCAAGAACACCTGAGGAGGCATTTGTGCCAAAAGGCTTTGCCAGACCTCTTTTCTAAGGGAGGAGCAGCTTCCTAACAACTCTAACACTGCTCACAGTCAGCTTGTGTCTTTAATACATTTCACTGTTTTATAGGGTGTTACTGTCATTTCAGTCACAAGTGATAGAGGAGTTTGCCAATTCTCCTGTATTTTTCATGTGTCAGCATTTGGCATGTCTTTAACACATGGGAGATCTGAGCCCAGTGCCCAAAATCCAGCTGGATGGTTTGCTCCCTTCCTTTGCTCTCTGTTTAACATTCACAGGACTAAGGCAAAAAGCAAAGTGGGTAAGCTGTCACTGAGCAGTCTCCTGTTGGACATCACAACCCTGTGATCTAACACAGGGGAACTGAGAATTGACAAATCAGTAAAGGCAAATGGATGGTTTGGGAGAGAAGGGACAAAACAAAGGTAATAGTGAAGGCAGAAAGAGCAGTGGGAGAGTGGGATGTAGCTGCTGAAATAGTCTATTTTGAATATTCTATGTTTAAGAAACTAAATTATGAAATATGTAAGAGGAAAAAAGCATATCCACAAGTGAGAAATGCAAGATGAGCCTCTGTTGATAAAACTCTACAACATGTTATTTTATACCACTGAGATTCGCATCCAGAAATACGTCTGGAGTCTCCATTTCACCTCACTGAAAATAGCATTGGGCCTGCAATATATGTTTCAAAAGATTTATTGGGATAGTTTTAAAAGCCACAGACTGTAGGGCATTCACCATTATCTCTTGAGAGACTGTCTACAGCCTCGTACATCTTTCACTTCAGAGTTCCCCTGTTGCGATCAGACATTTTCTGTGTTTAAATATTATTCCTGTTATTCCTAATTAAACCCTGTATATCACACATTATAATTCTCTCCCTAACATGAACATGAACAGCCCATAGCTGTTTTATTCCCAGCTCATCAGCATTTAACAAAACTGTATAGATTTGAAGTTACTCTCTTCCCAGAATCAGACTCTCTGCTCTCAGTCCTCAGTGTTTTCCTCTCTGCCTCTCTCCTTGCACTTTGTCAGTGGCTTCCAGACAACTTGGTGCCTAAACTAGAATGTAATAGTTGAGTGTAGCTGAACCAGAGCCAAACAGGAGGAGGAGGAGGTCTCTCGCTTCTTACTCTGATGTGATGCATTTGATAAGGCAGACCAAAAATACACTGTTGCTTTCTTACCAGAATACCCAGAAGAATATGAGATGTGCTCTCAGAATTAAGCAAATGACACCTAAGGTGCAAATGTACTTGTTCTTGTTTGCAAATATCATTAACCAGCTTAGCTCAAATCTGCTTATTACCAGCTCAAACACCTTCAATTTAGATGCCTCTGGACTAGTTTAAAGTTTGTCTCCACTTACCAGCAGGGTCAAATTGGACTTGGTTTTGTCCAGGCAGTGGTATGGGTGGAAGGGGCTGTAATTGTCCAGCCAAATTGTAGCTGTTGCAGTTAATTCAAGTCTGTTTTTCTTGTGAAAATCCAGGCTTGTAGATGTTACTGCTCTCTTCAAGGATTCATTAAATACTCTTGCTTTCGTGGCCTAATTGAAGTGCCTCTGCAGCAGCCACAAGTACAAGTACAAGTACTGGGCTGCTGTGGTAATGGCTGTGTGTGGTTAGTGCTTCATACTGAAAGCATCTGTAAAGTGTTTTATCTGCTCAGAACCAATGCATTTCACAGAAAAATTGGTTTGCAACAGTTTGCATTGCTATTCCCTGTCCAAGGATATATTGTGTCATGCAAGCTGCTGGAGGCCTTAGTGCCCCATGCTTTTCTGTAGGATGTCTGTGTGCCTTCACACTGTCCACCTTTCCTCTTCTCCTTCCAGTTGTGAGTCCTTCTCCTAATTGATGGCTGTTGAGTTTTGCAACTGGTCTGTGTGAAATAACTCTTTAAGTCTGGTGGATCTTGGGAATGGCACCATTACAGCTCATACTTCAGTGATTGAGTTTCTCCCTGGAGTGGTTTTTGAGGTGGTTTGCCTAGAATTACTGTGTTGTATTAGAAGGAAAATGAGATATTTTCAAAGGAAGGAGGTGTTGAAAAATTAGTTTGAGGACATTTAGTCTTTGGGGGAACATGACATACAGACATAAAGTGCTGTGTGACAGTGTCTTGCCTGTTTTGGCACCTCTTATTTCCTGTTGTTAATGATACAAATGTCATCTTTCCACAAAAGTTGATGCATTGTGTGCATTGTAAAGCAATGCTTGTGTAGGAGTGTGTATTCTGTCTTGACTACCCTTAAACGAGTGTTTCTAAGAAGTGATCTACTTCATTTCACACAAAGAAAAATCTTTATACAACCATTTGGGGATTTCAAAGCACATCAGGAATCTTTGTAGCCATAAGTGCCAGCCTGCTTAGATGGGCTTCTTCTGGGCTTTCATGTGCTCCCCTTGGCTTTCTTCACATTCCCTTCCTGCCATGGGAGAAGTACATTCAGGGCACTGAAATTTCTCCACACGAGAGTCTCCTTATGAGCCCATTTCTAGTAGGTGAAATATTTATGCAGCATTGGAGAGATTTTTATAATCTATATGTTCTTTTGCAATATAATTAATACTATTTTATTAAAAATGTTCCTCCTCAAGCATATGCAGCACTAACTCGAGTTTAGCGGGGTCTAACCAGAGTTAGAAGTAATGTGCATTATCTGAGAGAAGAGACACAGAAGAGTGAATCAAATGTAGCAGCCTGTTTCTGTTGTGTCCATTTACAAGCACCACCAGCCATTATATTTGAATTTAATATTTCAAGCATTAGCTTTCTGTTCTGGCTTAATATATGACACTATTTGCTACATAATTATATTGTATTTCATTTTCTTCTGTATGCTATTGTAATAATGATATTGCCTAATAAAATAATGTCAGATTTTAATTAGGTTAAAAGTAATTTGTTATATTAAGTTTTTTATATGAGAAAATGAACTAGCTGATAGTGCATATCAGGTTGTCCATTTTTTTTTGTTTGCATTTGCTTTCATTTCCTGATGTTCTTTACCTTTTGAAATAAGGGTGGGTTTTTTTCTTCAATTACAGCCCTCCACAGCCTTAAGTCTAACACACTGATGTTCTAGTGAGGACATAAGATGCCTAACTTTCTATTTATTAAAAGGATAGTTTTGAAAAAATTTCTGCTCCTAGTTAATAGCTGCACCTTTTTAATCATTGAAATAAATTACCTAGACTAGTGTGAAAGGGTATGATAATACTGTGTGAGAGTACTCCAGCAAAGGGAGGCTTAAATTTGCTGGGAGGCAAAGACAGAATTCATTTGCATCAAAGACAGTTTTGGAAGAGAAAACTTGTGCTAACTTTTGTTGTGGGATACTTTAGGAATAACCAGTGATGTAGGAACTGGCATAAAGTGTATTTCTCTTCAGAATTTATAAGAGTGTCATGAATAGCATCTCAACATACATCCAAATAATGAATAGAAGGATGAAGGAGTGAAAGACTGATCTGTTTCCTAAATCCTTCTCTTTAATTCTTAAATTTATTTTGCTTTCAAAGTGACCTCAGTACTCTGTAAACTTCCACATCACATGCAGAGGAGCTGTGTTCTCTGTTACGTGACTAAAGCATATCTTTATTGGGAGATACTGACTCCTCCTTGAAGTGCCATTTCCAAGTACATTCCCTTTTATGTAACCTACTGCTTTTAGGCTGCCCTTTTTTGTTAGACATTTATTAAGAACTAAATAGAAAACCTTTGAGCCCAGATTAGCAGCCCATTCCTCTTCGGCTAAGTATGGTAATCACAATGGAATTCAAGCATATGCTTAGTAAAGATTTTGCAGGGAGGTTAAAGAAAGCTTTTGTTGAACTGGAGCCCATCTTGGCTTTTCTATGTATTCATCATTAGAAGACTCAGAAATTCTTGAATGGATCTGTAATTTCTTGTCACTTAAATTTTATACACATGTAGACATCCCAGTGCTGGTTTTTTCTGCTGATTCTTCTGTTATTACATGGTACTGCCCGCCTACCTGTTCTGTTTCTGCTGGGTGCAATGACTGTATTGCTGTATTGCTTGTGTGGTTATTCATGGGTATGCAGGCAGGCAGTTATGAGACAAGAATGTACAGACCCTGATTTTGGTCATTATAACTTTGGGAGAGTTAGTATCCTAAGTATCTTGAGGATTGAACTTTATTATAACTAAGGCTGCCTAGTGAAATAATTTTAACATTGCATGTGAAATTTCTTTTTCTGCCACAAAATTAGAGACATAGTGGTGTGACCTGCAATGAGATCTGGTACTTGAAAAAAGAATTAAAGTTAACAAGGTGATATCTGCTTTTAAAGAATCATCATTTGAATGCAGCCACCAAAACAATCAAGCTGTATTCCTATTACACAAGGGCCACTCACAGAAGGGATATGACCAGGTAAAAAAGTTAAAATCTTATCTTTCCGTATGTCCTTAAAACAGCTAATTGCTCAAAATGCCTTCTTCAGATATTAATTAGATTGGCCTGGAGGCTGCTTCTACTTGCATTAAGGATCTGATTTCTCTCTGTGTGAGATTCATACAGATACAGTAATCAAAGGTTTCTTTGTCTCAGAAGGTATATACTTAACCCAAATATACTCCTAATTTCCTTAATTCCCATCCTAGTACCATTCTTCTGTCCTAGTGCCTGCTCTCACTGAGCTTCAAGACAAATTAACAGCTACCACTTTGAAAGAGTATATGTGAACTATTTCCTCAGTGCCTCATCATTCTTTCATTTGTAATTTATGTTCTACCTTTCTGGCAAATAGATCTGGAGAGACTTGAAATTCCATGGGATTGTTTTTAAATATTCTTTTTTTTTAAAAATGTGTTGTTTCAATATAGTTCAGCCTTTCTTTTTTATAAATCTATTTGTTGTAACATTTCAGAAAACTGAGAAATGAAAAAAACAAAAGGCATCTGTTTCAGGCATAAAGATAAAAAAACTTAAATACTTCTTGGTTGTCAGTTGTATCATGCAAAACATCCTAGGTGGTAAGATTTTTTAAAATTCTCTGGATCAGTGGCTATTGCATTAATTGTTTGGGTGCCAAAACTTTTCATCAGGTAAGGTTACAAAAGCCAGTAGCCATTCTATTAACTAATTTGTTTGACTACTCATAATACTTAATATTAGTGAGATTTTCCCAGTACATGTGAAGGATCTCAATAATTTCAGCTGTCTAGGAATGCATTTTCTCCTGTGGCTACCATTTGGTTTAATTTAGTTGGTTTTGTAATTCTGAGGACATGAAAGTACCTAGTGTCCTACAGCAAATAATCATCAAATCCGTATTTACAAAAACTGACAACTTGTATTATTAAAATTGGCAGAAGCCAAGAAATGCTTCCTAGCATAATTGTATCACTGGCAGCTTACTCTCAAATGAATTTGGGTTTAATTATGGCAGCACAAGAACTGAAAGATCCCTTTGACTAAGTAGGAGTTTAATTATATTTGATATCCTGCAACCTCCTTTTTGCCTCTACAATGGCAAATGAAAAAGAAAGAGGACCAGACTAGCAAAGTATCAGATTATAAATTAAATGCTTCCTGTGATAAAGCCCTTACAATTTTTTATCCCTTGAGTTTCATTACAGTTTTCTCTATGAATTATGCCTTCTCTAACCAACTGAAAGAAGTAGAACTGCATCTTTGAGTGTTCAAAGATTATCAGTTCTTTATTGATCTTGTCTTTTAGAAAAATAGTTCTAAAAAAACATATTTTGAAGGAAAAGCTACAATGCCAGTGAAATACAGCTCCAAAATGAGCTCATGGGAAGACTCCATAAAAATATTTACACACCAGAAAAATCAGATTTGGTATTGAATATCATCAGCTTTTGTGTCTGAGTTTTGGGGGCTTCTTCTTTTCCTGGAATGTGTTGAGTATAACAAAAAAGAAATTACCATTAGTGGAGGTTATTTCTGGCTACCCCTTAGTTACACTAAGGCTCTGAAAGGCCATATATAAAGGAAATTGGCATCTTCTTTACTGTTTTAAAGTATTTAATAAAATTCAGATTAAATACAACTTTTTAATTGCATTTGAATAGAACTTTGAAATTATGCATTTAAATCTGTAGCAGCTAGGTGGAATCAACCCCTGATCTTTATCAGAAGTGAAGGAGTGAAGCCTTAGAGAAAAGATTTTTGGAGGTGACCAAAATTATTTTATTGGATAATCTTATGCTCTTAAAATATGAAAATATATTTGAAGCACTGAACATTCATTTTCTTTCCATATTTCATCTAGTGAAGTAGTTTCTTGTATTATCAGGAAGGCTGACTCAAAAAGAGCATTCCTAGAAAAACCTATCTAAGCAGTGCCTGTAAGACAGCTTTTTAAAGTTTCACATATATATTTTAAGTGTCAAGTAATCATTTTCTTAAATGTCTTTCATGTCTGGAGTAGTAAGATTCTTTAAGAGTAGTTCTTCACATTGCAAAGAAAAGCTGGAAATTGTACTTTACAAGTACCCATGAAAAGGATAAAAATAAGGATTTTGGCATATATTTAGGCCTAGTTAGTAATATTTTGAATTCCTAAACTTGATAATTTCTAGTGGACATAAAAACAACTGATGTTTCCTTTGTCATGGCATCCTGTAGTAAAGTGCTGATTCCATACAATATTAAAGATGAAATCTGTATATTTTGACTCTCACATTTTATGTCTCAAAATTATGCCTTTTTTTTTTTTTTTTTTTTTATTAATCCCTTCACACTTGTTTTTTAGACCTGAGAGATAAGATTTGCATAGTATTCAAACTTCCTTGAAGACTGTGCATTATGGAAATGAGTTGCATTGGGTGCCTTATTAGGCATTTTTTACAGTTTCTCACTAAGGATACAAAACTCCCAAAAGGGAAGCTGATGAAAAGTATGTTGGAAAATTCTTCCTTAAAAACAAAAACACATTTCACTAAAGGAATAAATCAAGACAGGATTCCAGGTTTTTTGGTGGTATTAAAATTGAAAAATACACCAATAATGAGAAGAGTCAGACTTGCCAAGACTCATGTTGGAGATGAACTTAGCAGCAGACTTAGCAGCAGCTTTTGTTTTCTTTCTTCACCATAGAAGTCTCATCTAGATAAAATACAAGCACACTTTGTAAGTACAATGCAATTATAGCTAACCTCAGGAAAGAGCACTGACCAATTTTATTACAGTGCCAAAGATTAGCCCTGGAATGTAAAGCTACGAGAGGCCTATTAGGGACTTGCTTCATTAGAACATGTAGAACAAGACATTCATAAGGCACCAATAAATCAATTAAGGGGAAGAGGGCTCTGAAATGGCCCTTCAGGATTTTTATTATTAACTACGAGGATTGCTGAGGTTGGTGACGTCAGAAATAAGGTTTTAGCCAGCACTTACTGTCCCTTTTAACTCACTGTTCTGCAGTCCAAGTTCACTTTGAAATAAGCAGCCATAACTATTCTGGTTAGCAGAGCAGAATCTGCCTAACATGGCTGAATTCGGGGAAAACAGGAGAAAATAAAAGATCAGAGGAAAATTTCACCTCTCACATTGACACAAATCCTGCATTAACAGAATCCTAGATGTTGACTACAGCTTTTAAGTGCCTCATAAAGTCATCATTATATAGACTCTAGCAGGCTCTTTCATTTTCATAAATGGAAATTTCTGATGTTGGTAAATCCTAAAAAGAAACAACAGTTTGTTACATATGAAGGACATTTTGATAAAACTGTCCTGAGCAATAACAGACAAGAAGCCTGTGCAGCTGAAAAATGATACTGCTGTCTGCTCAAAGATGGGTTTAAATACTGACCAGCTACATAGAAAATAGATTTGTCAACAGCATAAAAAATAGCCACTGAGAAACCATAACATTTCTCTGCATTCTAATGCTTCTAATTCCCAGAGATATTGAAGCTTCCATCATTTCATGGAAGAAAAAATAGCTTCTATATCAGGAGTTTGAGATTTCCCCACTAGGGAAATAGACTGCTCTGAAAAAGGATGCTTGATCCTGGTTGATATTTTCTACCAAATGGAGGTCCTCTTTCCAAAAGTGATTTCAAAATACTCACTGTTGGGTTTACCAGTCTTGTGGTACAAAACTTCCATCTAGTTGGGTCCCAAAATGCTTCCAAGAGTTTCAGGGCCCCAGAACTCTGTTTCCTATGTGCCTGCTTTGACAGAAAAGCAACTTTTGTCCAGCCTGAAAGAGTGTCAGAAGTGTCACTGGCCAGGATTTGGAGCCTCTCTTTCCAAATGCCCGACTGATTCACAGCCGTCACATGGGACTTGATAAATTTTTCATGCCAGAATTAATCAATTTAAGTGGGCAGTTTTCCTCACTGGCGTGTATCCTGCCTCCCTGGGGCACTTCATCTGTCACAGACAAACGGGATAGGGATTTGTGGAAGTGCTAGTGGGGTGCCTCTTCTCAGACCCATCAAACTGCATGTGCACATGTCATGTCAGGAATTTTTGGGTCTCCTGGGGCATGTGTGGGGCTTTCCAGAGGGGAGTGCCTTCCCCAGCCATATAGGGAACTGCTTCTTTTGATGGTGTGGTGGTTTAACCCCAGCTATAAACTAAGTCACATGGAACTGCTTGCTTATTCCACCACCAGCCCCACCCACAGTGGCAGGTAGAATCAGGGGGAAAAAAATTAAACTCATGGATTGAGATACAAGCAATAATTGAAACAAAGCAAAACATAATAATAATAGTGACTCAGAGGTAATAATAATGAGACAGAGAGAGATACAACCCAAGGTAAATAAGTGATACCCAATACAGCGGCTCACCAGCCACTGACTGAAGCCCAGCCCATCTCTGAGCAGCGATTGGCACCTCCCGGCCAATGGTCTCCAGTTAATATAGTAGGCAAGATGCTCTGTGGTATGGAATATCTCTTTGGCCACTTTGGGTCAGCTGTCCTGGCCATGCTCCCTTCCTGTCATTTGTGCACCTGCTCACTGGCAGAGCCTGGGAAACTGAAAAGTCCTTGACTTAGGGTAAGCACTACTTAGCAACATCAGTGTGATAGCAACATATTCTGCGGCTGAATCCAACACACAGCACTGTACCAGCTACTAGGAATAAAATTGACTGTATTCCGGCCTAAACCAGGATGGATTGGTTTTTTGGAGCTAATTATTTAAATGTAGCATGCATTCCTTTTATCATGCACAGACATAGCTCAAGAAATGGAAATGTAATGGAAATATACTATTTATGAAAAGAATGACATATAGTAGGGGTTAATGAAAGATATTATTTACCCTATAGATACTGAAACAAGAAAAACACTTATTTGTGAGAGAGATTATTGCAGTGCTTATAATCCAAGCAGCCCTAGGAAAGGAAAGATAAATGAGGCATTTAGTTCTTGCCTTATGCAAACTATATGATCTTCCCACTCACATTTTATAAAACAGAAGGGTATATTAAAAAATAGGCCAATTGTACTTCTGATACATGATAAGCATGAAGATGAAATTGTAGTCAAAATAGTTCCAACCAAACTATATTCTTTGTTTATTCTTTTCTTTCTAGCACTCCTAATGTCGTAAAAGTTTTCAGCTTGAAAGATGGGTAAAAATTAAACATTCACACTATCTTTTTCAGAGGCTGGAAATCTCATGCTTGGAAAGATTTCTGCTTTGGAATGTCTGTAATATATTGAAGCCTTAATACCATTCTAATTGGTACCTTACTAATTAGCTTGTGACTAGAATTTTAATTAGATGCACAATAGGTGTCTTCTTACCTGCAGTGGAGGAGCTATTTCCTGGGAAGAAAAGTGAAGGTAAAAGGATAGTGAAAGGAATCCATAGGAGAGAAATATAATCTAATCCCTACTATAAGAAATGTATACGTTAATTAATATTTTTCAGAATTATTTCTCTGGAAATATATTCTGTTTTCCAAAGCACATTAAAGTTTGCTTTATGATTTGCTTTTCTCCCATGAAGAACAAATGGTAATTTTTTTCAGTGATGTGTCTTGTGCTGTGAGCAAACTTGGAAATACTGGAACACAACTGTAGTTAATTAGCTCAGGGCCAGCCCCAGGGAATGAAGTGGACACATCACGGGTTCAAAGCAGGAGTATGTAATCAGAGTTGAAGAGTAGAGCTGTGTACCTGTGAGCTGGGTCACAGGCAACAAGGCTGAAAAGGGAGATGCCCAGCACCTTGACAATGGCATTAGTTGAGCTTGGGCTGTAGCACACTCTGGAGTTAAAAAGGCATGTGAAAAGCTTGGAAGATGCAGCTGAGTGAATTCCTGTCAGTGGGGACTCAGAAGTACCAATACTCTGGTAGACGAGCATCATCTATCACTTTTCTTCTATCAGGAAAAGATAGGTAAGAGGGTTCAAATGTATCTGTCTGAAAATACTGCCACCACTAATGTTCTCATTAGCTTAATGGTATATAGCGTGTTACAGAGAATTTTAGAATTGTCATTTGGGGTGAAGGCTGTTTTGAAATCTGCAAAATATCTAGTGCAAGAAGAGTCTAAAGACATAAATCTGAAGTTCCTTCCTTCTCTGAGGAAGCCTGAGTTGTATATTTATAAATATAAAGTTATTTGTCAGGCCTGGTAATCCCCATAAGCCCCAGCAGTGAAAAGGGTGATTCAATTTCAGAAGATAATGGGACACTCTGAAAAATTATGATCAGGCCCAGGGAATGTTTTTATATGAGATAGGAGATATACTGTTTATATAGGAGATACAAACAGTAAAAATAAAGGGAGGATGAATTGCAGAAAACAGAAAGACAGTTAAAGAATTATTATTTTTCCCCCACACTAAAGGGAGACTCTTAGAACAGGCTTTCTGAAGGAAGTGTAAAATATGCTGTACAATTTGCATGATTTGAAAAATAATTTTTGTTACTTCATTTTGACTGGGAAAATTCTTCTACGTGGTGAATAAGGTCACAGGTGAGCTACATTCCATGCTCTGCAAGATATTTAAAAGCAATAGCTAAGGAATATTTTTCTCCAGGTGTCAATATAAAGCAAGTGAGAATAAAGTTCCATCCCTTATGTTTTCGATAAAATTTGTACCAGTCACTCTGAGACCAGTAATTACTTCACAAATGGTAGAGAACTTTGTGGAATAAGAACAGCAAATTATTAATTGGAGAAACATCTGTAAGATGTAAGTGTCAGTTGTGTCAAGAAGTGGAAGATGATGTCATCCTTGGGCCAAAATCAAATTACCCCAATCTCAGTCAAATAACACATGTAATATGTGGTTTGAAAGCAAGTTATACGTTATGGAATAATGCTGAATATAGGTGAAGTCAGAGAAAAATATGATGGTCTGTTACCAACTCTACAAGCAATAAATACTAATCTAAAATTGTGTTTGCTCTGAAGTATTCACTCAACTGCCCTGCCTAGTAAAAGATATTACCTTTTCAAAAGGCTTTAATAGCCCACCTGTCCTGTGAAATTTTGTCTCCTACTGTGAGTTTCATTAGAAACAGAAAGGAGTGGGGAGCTCAAGCCATGGTTAGTGGAATTATATTGCTTTTAATTTCTTTATGGGAAGAGTTTTAAGGCTTATTCATGTCAAAAAGATTCTACTTCTTGCTGTGTAATTAAAATGCTAGTTGGGCCTGGCATATCTTGAGGTGTCTCATTTTGCAGGGAGGTTTGAGTCTTCCCTGACACCTCCAAGACACCAGCTACCTCAGATCAAAGGCTGAATGACCACTTCTGTGAAGCAGTATCCTGTTATCTCTGCAGAAAGGGATGATATTTTAGCTCAGACTTCATGCCATGCTACACATCCCTATCACTCCTGGACAAATGAGAGCGTACTTTAATATGAAGTGAACTTGAATATCCCTGCAAAGAGGCTGCCTCCATACCCTTTGTCCATGTCCTAGTGGGACTGCTGCTCACATCACAAAATGCCCACCACAGATAGCACTTTAGCAGAGTCTTTAGCAGTGCTCTGAGAATTGAATAGGCTGTTTGGAAAAGGCAATTATAATGTACCACCACTTCATTTGAACAGTGCAGTTTGAAAGGGAAAAAAAAAAACCCACAACAAAACACCTCTTATGTGATTGCTTTTCTGTCTTTGGAAATAAAAGGAAACTGGTTTTCCATCTTGAGTTTGTTGGTGATGGCAGACTTCAGCATCCAGTTCTTTAATCCTTCTTGTTGTATACATATGGAGGTTTGCTGTGGGATACAGTGCAATATTTTTGATTGGAAGCTTCTACAGAACATCTCGTTTATAACCTAGGCAGTGTGATGTTATTTTCCACAGTCTAGTTGACATGAGGAGGGAGATTAAAATGCAGGTCAGAAGTTCTAACCTGACTTGGCAGGCAGGAAAGGCTATTGGTTCGACAGGGTAATTACCCATAGGAAGTGGTGATGCTGACACTAGTTTTAATTTTTTGAGTGCTGCTAAAGATGTTTATCTTCACTCTGAAAGCTTTGGTCTTTTATGGTTTGAATGCTGGCTGTGAGGGAAGCTGTCAGATTGCTCTCTGCTCTATCCAGCAGTAGTGCTCTTCAAAATAGTCGAAAGATTTTTTTCATCTGAAAACAGAAGGAAAATATATTCTTACTTCTGAGCCTTTTTGTGAAACTCATTTAACCAGAGATATACTGTCCTGAATTTGAATGAATATTGGGAGAGTGTTTGCTTGGGTAAATAACATGTATAATGTTATGGAGTAGAGATTTAATTGCTGTTGTTTGTTTGGGTTTTTTTGGGTTTTTTTATCTCTTCCACATAGAATGGGCTAGAACATAGTTTTCGAGACTATAAAATAATATCCTAATCTTTTATGATTTCTTATCTCTTACATAATTTAAACTGAGGATTCCTTATTTAAGAAAACCTAAAATGAATTTCAGAGCTTGTGTTATGTAAGCTAGTTAGTTACATCAAGCAGAAAAACTGAACACTGCCTTTGGGGGAGAGGGGCGGGGGGGGGAATAAATGCTTGAAAGCAGAGTCCAGAGAATGAAGGACAGTTTGGGGACCAGGTTCTCCACAAACCACGCCACAGAGAGGCTGGCAAAAGGCATCGGATACACGTGGAGCACCAGTCAACCTCAGAGGTTCTTTGGGATCAATTTTGGATGCTTATGGACATATGTTCAGTCTGGGAATAATACTTAATGTTTTCACATGATTTTGTCTTCCAGAATGATTGAAGATTGTGGGAAAAGAGGAAATACCATGGCAGAAAGAAGGCAGCTGTTTGCAGAAATGCGTAAGTACTTCCTGGAAATGTTTTGCCGTGATAGACCAAGCCAGTTGCTATGCAATGTCAGTAAAATTTATGCAAGCTTTCCACCTCAAATCTCTGTTGCACAAATGAATATCATGAGACCAAAACCGCATGAAAATGAGCTGATTTGACCAAAGCAGGAAAGAGGGATTTTATACATCAGATTTTTTTATTGAATTACTTTAATCCATAGTTTTCTTAAGACAAAGATGATGGAGTACACAGGTTGCAATGAAGAGGGATAAAGGTCTCCAAAAGCTACATCTTTTTCTGGAGATATCTGTAGTGGGTTGACCCCAGCCAGCTGCCAAATTACCACATGCTTAATCCCTAACCAGCCCCCAGCAGAATGGGAGAGAATATAGGGAGAGCAAAAGCAAGCAAACTCATTGCTTGAGATAAAGACTTGATTAGGTGACAGAAAGAGAGGGGAAAAATTACAACAGAAACCAAGAACCAGTGATGCAAAGGTGGCTATTCTCCACTTCCCAAAAGCAAACTGATGCCCAGCTACTTGTGGAATAGTGTCTGCCTTGGAAAACAAAACTCCCCTCCCCCTTCCTTCCCTACCCCAGTTTTATTGCTGAACATGACATTATATGGTGTGGACTGACCTTTTGGCCAGGTGGGGCATCTGTCCTTGCTGTGTCTCCTCCCAACCTCTTGCCCATCCCCAGACAGCCCTGGGAGGGAGCAGAGTAGGAAACAGGAAAGCCTGGGTGCTGTGCAAGCACTCTTCAGCAACAGCTGAAACAGCGGTGTGTTATCAACACTTTTTTAGCCACAGATCTGAAACACAGCACCATGCAGACTGCTGTAAAGAAAGTTAACTGCATCTCAGCCAGACACCATACAGGGACTCACGTGCTTCATACCCCACTTCAGTATAATTTTTTGTAGTTCCTAATGAAGTCTTGTGCTAGCTGCACAATAGTGTGTCAGAGATGTACCATACCAACAATGTTCCTGCACTTCTGACAGTCATCTCTGATTTCTCTTACAACCAATCCACTGTTTCTCCAAGAAATTCTGTTACATGTCAAGTTTGAGACTGTTTCTCTGTTAATAGATTTACCTGAGTTTTGTACGTAATTACTAAGCATCCTGTTGTTTTTCCCCTGCCTCATAGTAAACTATGACAGAGCATCTCCCTGATCTTTGGTGGCAGACTAAGATGAGCATTACTGGGACTGGAGTTATTGTGCATGATGAAAGACCAGGTGTGTGCTGGTGAATTCAATGTGTGTGAGCCCTGCATCTGAGCTCTCCAAATTAAAGACTTCCCACTGAGATGGCCTACCAAGAGGTGTTTTGGCCCATTCCACAGTGACCACGAGCTCTGTTGTGCCCTGTAATTGTTTTAGTATCACACGGCGCTTGCTGTTGTAACTTATGAATATTTCTCACTGATCTTTTC
Source organism: Lonchura striata (assembly GCF_050655825.1). Lineage (NCBI taxonomy): Eukaryota > Metazoa > Chordata > Aves > Passeriformes > Estrildidae > Lonchura > Lonchura striata. The sequence goes on from NC_140704.1 coordinate 114,868,243, forward strand.
TCTCTGGTGCCCAGCGACACGACCTGAAGAAATGGATTGAAGCTGTGTCATGGGAGGTCTAGGTTGGATATTAGAGAATTTTTCTTCATCCAGAGGGTGTTTGGGCACTGGGACAGGCTCCCCAGGGAAGTGATCACAGCACCAAGCCTGACAGAGTTCAAAAAGCATTTGGACAATACTGTTGGGCACATGGTGTGATTTTTGGGAGTATCCTTTGTGGAGCCAAAAGCTGGACTCAATTATTCTTGTGGGTCCCTTCCAACTGAGGATATTCTGTGATTCAGTTGTCTCTTGTGTACAGCATCTTGGAACCTTAGAGGGAGGTGTTGTACTTTGGCCAAAATCAAAAAATGTATTTGTCCATTATCAGAACATACTGACAGTAGTAGTTTTAATTAGAATTACAGAAGGGGCCTTGATTTTTTATCAGCTAAAGTCAGTAACATAAGTACCATTAATTTCAATTAGTTTGAAATATTCCTAAAATATTTAGGACTTTTCTGTGAGGATTTGTTTTTTGTTTCCACAGTTTTGAAGGCTATTTTGATGTTGGATTGTTTTTCAGGAGTTAAGGAGGTCTTGGGAAAATCAGCAGTTGGAGGCAGAGGAGTGATTATTTTCCTGTATTATACACCAGTAGTTACAGTCTACTATTCTCTTCTTTCACTTACTTCAGTCTGGTTTATCTCACGTGTGCTTCCCTTTTCTGTTTGCCTGCCTCTGTTCCTCCACCTGTGTGCTACCTGTGTATACAGAGAACTGGATGCTGCAACTAGGTAAAATGAGCAGAAAATATTAAGTCTTTGTGGAAAAACTAAATGTATTTTAGCCATATTCATGAAACAGCAAACTTTGCATTGTGAGAGCCCTTTGGATACCTCTGTGTGTGGAGGGTGTGCTTCATGGGAAACAAAGTTCTTCCTGGGATCACATTCATCTGTGTGCAAGCCCACATGTTTAACATGTGTAACAAAAATTGTGTGCTCCTGATGCCCTACATATTGTGGGCCATGTGAAGCTTCTTAAAGTTCTGATAGGCATAAGCCTATGGTAATAGGTAAACTCCACAACCTGCCAATATCAGAGGAAGAAAATTCATAATATAAAGGCTTTTGCCAGTGTTTTTGGTTCTTGGGCTCTACATCTCGCTGTCTGATTAAAACCCAACAATAATTGTACAAAATGGGTCATGTTCCAGACTACACGAGATAGAAAAGACAAGAAAAAAAAAAGAAATACAACTTTTCAAGCCTTTTAAAGTGGGAAGTTTGTTCTGAACAAGGTATAGAAGGGTTTGATTCTGACTTTAAATTTGGACCACTGTGATTTCCCCTGTATTTTGAAAGGTCCAGTTCAACCTTTTTTGTTTCCTTTCCTTCGGAAGAGAAGTTCCAAATTACAAACATTTTTGAATTGATACCATAATCATTATCACCTTCTGTAGAGTCCCACGTTTAAAGCTTGTCTTATAACTCAAAATGCTCTTTTTGACGTCAAGCCACTGGGTCTTAGTCTTACCTTAGCCTGACCTGACATGCCCAGGTATATCCACACTGATGAAGAGTTCAAAATGTACATCACTGTTGGCACATATTATCCAGCAAGAAAAGAGCAGACAAAGTCGCAATATGTCCCTTTGTTATTTTTGCAAACTGCCAACAGTGTTACTTGCCATGAGCATATTCAAAGGAAACAGAGTGAGGCACTGGCAGCAGGCAGAAGAAAGGAGACACCACTAGCAATCCTGTAGGGAAGTTACAAATTTACTGTCTCATTTGCCATGCTCAGTCTTGGACATCTTTCCACTTGTTTATCAGGACTCTCCATCACGTAAGGGATGGCACTTTTCTACAGAAGTTATTTAACAAATAGATCTCTGACTGTGGCAAAATATGAATCATGACAAAATTAAATTGTCTATTCAGGGTCTCATCAACAGCACCTACTCCCCAAATAATATCAAAATAATACCATCCACTATGTTTGAAAATAGGAAAAAAGGGGGGAAAAGGGCAATATTACGTACAAATTTGTTTATTTATGATTATTACTGCAACCTCAGAAGCTCAATGAGCCACAGTCTCATACCTTGTTAAAAGGCTGAAGTTTTATAAAGGAGAACTGGAAGTTTATTGATACCTTTCACTGAAGGGAGAAAAAGTTACATTAATTTTACTTATTTTTCCTGTTAAAAAGGAAAAGCTTAGTGTTACAACCTTTATCTTCCCTTTCACCTACAAAGAAATTTTCCTAAAGCTGTCGGCGAGATACTAATGGAGAAGGAAAAAACCCTGTATAATTTTAACAATAGAGGATATGATGGAAAAAACTCACAAAAATGCTTCCCATACCTGATGTTAAGTAGTCAAAGGTAATTTCTCCTAGAAGCAGATGGTGTAACTGGCAAAAGGGAGTCACTGGGAGCCTTGGGAAGATGGTGTGGGAGAATTTAGTCAAGAAAAGAGCAGAATTTGGGGAGACTAGAGAGTATCATTCTCATTTTCATGTCATAGGCCAGAGCACATTTTAAAAAATTTGAGTCCGAAGGATGACCTTGTTTAGGAAGAAAGGGTGGGTGAATGATGCTGCCACAGGAAGAATGGAAGATTCAGGCAAGATTTATCAGGGAAGGAAGCCCTCCAGTTGAGGCACAAGGTGCAGAAAGGATCCCACTCACTCTGGAAACTCCTTCTCAGAGAATAGTTTGAGTAGAACTTTATCCAGTCCTAGTCCCAGACTTGGTCAAGAGTTTATTTCTTAAACATTATATAGATGTAATTGATACTTTATACGACTTCATCATGCAGGATTAAGCGTAGCAAACCAAATATATCTATAGGAATAAAATAAATATTTATTTAAATTGGTGATAATGATAACAATTAAATTAAAATATTGGAATCAAAATTTTTTACCAGATAGTATAGATATTTATAACTAATTATATTGGGCACCATTTATTAAATAAATTATTTCAAAGGTAGCTTAATAATTATAAAGTACAGATTGGTGTTACTCACCCATATCAACACTGTGGGCAAATCTCTTCCACTTGGCCTCAAGGAATAACATTGAGGGGTGTCCCCAGTCAAGGGAGGAGTTGCCACATATGTATCCAAAAGGAAGGTTTTGAAGTCCCTGCCATTAAAAAATGGAACTGAGTTTTTAGAGTATAAAGTGATTGACTGCCAGTCAAATGTTTCTAGGATCCCCGTGCCACCTCATCAGCTTCAGATAAGTTATCACTGCTATCACTTGTTGCTTCCTTTATCAGGAAGTTTGTGTGCCACATCCTCACCAGTGCTGATTTCTGTCAGGCAAGACTGTTTTGATGTCCCCAGAAGGTTTAGCGTAGGGGTTATGGAGTCAGGCTGGTCTCAGCACTCCTGAACACCTAAAGCAACATGATCCACCTTCTCCATCCATCACTGATAACTTATGCAAATGGGAGAAAATCTGAGCTGTTTTACCTCCACTTACACAGAGTATCCTGCTACAGATGCCAACATTGGCCATATGTTCTGCAGTTCAGCTGAGAAATCTTAAAGCATTTAGGAAGCTTGTGTAAAAGCAGGGCTGTATTCCACTCTTACATCCTGAGTGTACCTTGTTTGGATGAGTTTGTTGGACACTGTGCCAGGATGTGCCCCCATACTGGCCCCTGTGTACTGTCCTTGTTTGTGAGGTAGCTGCCACTTAGTTTGTTCCCATCTCTCGGACAGCTGCTTTGGAAATGTTACCAGATCTTTTTGCTGCAGCAGCCAGGGCCAAGCTTTATCTTTAGAGAGCTGACCCTCAGAGGTCTCCATTGCAGAGAGCATACATCCACAAAATGGAGAAAGGCTGCACACCCCTTGTCACTGCCCCCTTCTGCAGATTCTTATGGCACAGTATGTTTTCTGATTTGGTTTGCTGGCAATACCTTGGTCTGGTGTGGCATGTCAGCTAAAGAATATTTGTTATGAGCTATTTTGCAGAATATTAAAATTCTGCTGAGGTTTCCCCTGCTGTTGGAGCCTGGCCAGTGTGTCTTTTAGCCTGCAGCTTGACCAGATTGTTCTTCAAAGTGACAGACACAGTGGGCTGACTATTCCTTGCTTTCCTTTCTAAAATTCTTTTAACACTGTAGCTCCTGATACTCCCCTTGTTACTCCTCACTCCTCTCTACTCTCTCTGCAAAGGAGAGAGCCTTGAAAATTGTTAAGAGGAGGCAGCTCATATGTCCTCTTTGTTCTCTGGCTTCCCTGCTAGCAGAGATACGCACAGGTCATATTCCATACAAATGTCACCGTTATTCTCTTCCACTAGGGGCTCAGGATCTGGATCGCATCCGTTTGTCCACCTACCGAACAGCATGCAAGCTTAGATTTGTTCAGAAGAAATGCAACTGTAAGTATGCCAGCACTTCTTTCACCTACCATTGTTACAAGCTGCCCACTGCACTCTCCACCCTGTCCTTCACACCACTGACAAACCTGGACTGTGTGATCTGGCACGGTAATGCACACTAATCAGAGTGCCTGGGCAGACTTCAAATATTAACCTGTTTGTGTGAGGAATTTGCCTCAAATATGCCAGTGATTCATTCATAGAAGGGTGGGGCAGGATGCAGGCCACAACTGTAATTAGTAAGTATGTTAACTGCATTCTCCAGTGTTCTTGTGAGTTTCAGCAGGGCTCTGCAAATTAAATGCTTTTATAGAGCTCTGTGAGAAAAAATGCTGCTTCCAGTCCTCTTCTATTTAGGGTGCAGCAAAGTAAGTGCAATGTTGGTCAGACCCCTCTATTTCCAGAAGGCCAGCTAGAGGCAGCTCTTCTGGGAGAGTGATGCATGTAATCTCTGCGTATGTGTCTTAATCCCTCTAGATTTTATTGGGAAATTTCCCACTTGATTAGTGACCTTTTTTAACTTCTCTTCTGAGATTCAGTCTTTTTCCCTTTACAGCTGCATTTTCTATTAGCACATTCACGTGCTGCAAGCTTTAAAGGTGAAATACATATAAAATCTGTAATGGAGTGTATCCTTTCTTCTCCATCCAAAATAGTATGCAAATACTTAGAAAGGCAGATTTGGGTATATGTGCTTTACTGGACATTACCATGCTAACTTAAAAAAATACCCTAACCAAGGGCACTCTTGTCAGCAGTAGCAGTAGGGAGAGGACCAACACAGAGAAAACAAGTGGGTTTTAGTCCTCGCACACAGACTAGAATGACAACCTGGCTATGCTTGTGCTACACACAGTGGTAAGTATGTTTAAAAATGCTCACTGTAGATAGAAATTTACCACCCTGTTAAGTTCCTAGTTTTGGGGTTACATCTGTCTGTGTTACAGAAATGTTTATCTTAGGCTGTCCAAACATACTGGAGAGGCCAGCTTGTAATGGAAAATATTTTGGAGAGTATTTACTGTGTTATTAGCCACAGAGCTGATCATTTAATCACTTTTGTAGCACACATCTCATATTTTTAAAATGTCCTTAGCTGAAGTATGAATTGAAGGTTTGGTATTGCATTATAAGCAGTCTGCCAGACACAAAACCCGGGGGGGGGTTTAGTACCTGCCCAGCAGCTGGCTTCTCCCATTCAAGAGCAAATGTGTTGAAAGATGCTATTATGTTGCATTTACTTGGGTTTTTTTTAAATCTTGTGTTTAGGAGGATGACATTTTCACTTCATTTTCATGGTAACAGAATACAGTAGTCTGAGGTGACAAAAGTATCCCATTAAATGGTCAGTGATAGCAAAGTATATATGCAACTGCATGCAAAGCAAATGAAAAAAAACCTGAGGGCTAACAATAGCCTCATTGCTGGGAGTGTCTGTCTGGCTGAAAATATACTGGTTGTTAATTTTAATTTTATGCCTCTTATTTATGAACTGTGATCTACTTTTGTGGAAATGTTGGTTCTCCTCATAGAGATTTAGTGCGGATGCACCACAGTTTGCTAGCTTGTGCCAAGTAGCTCGTGGATGGGACTTAGCTTCTGGTCTCCATTGATAACCTAGGAGGAGTAATTTACTGATCTTGTTTAAAGATTTATACTGTATCAATCTCTTCTTAATGAAAAAAGTAAAAGGAGAAACTTATAATGTCATGCTAAGTATTAGGTTCTGTGCAACTTAAGAATTAATGCCTACTGCTCTGGAGCAGGCTGGATTGTCTGTGTCTTTTCACCATCAAGTACAGTTTTCTTCTCGTTGTTTCGAGTAGACTGCTGCTTTCCCAGATGAGTTTCTCTTATCAATGGGAAAAGAAGTCATTCATTCACCTGTCAGGTATTCAAGCAATGGCTATACATGAAAGAGCTACTAAACATAGAACCAATGGACTGAGCACTGCCCTTGAAATGGTTAATATCAGACCTCTGGCTCATGTCAGCTACTGTTTTAGGGATTTTTTCCCCCTACAGATACTGTCACTATGCACCACCCAGCAGTAATGAGACAAAAAAAGAAAAAGGGTCACGGGGAAAAAATCCTTTCTGCTGCATCTGTGCTGATTCATTTAGGGCAGAATATAACAAGAAAAAGCTCAAAGACAGTTCTGCTCCACTCCCAGTGCATAGCACCTCCTGTCACTCAAGCCATCCTTGCCTTCTTTCAGCTGTGTCCTTCTGCCCTGCCCTGGCACACTGGCCCAGACTTACTAGTGAAAAATTGCTTGGAAAACACTGTATTTGTGGTGTTCTTTTAAAGAGCTAATTTAATAAATGGCTGAGAGCTGCTCTTGGCTACAGGCTGAAGGTGTATGAGGATGGAAGCAGAGAGCTGTTTTGAGTGCCAGAAGTGTTTGTTTCAAGGAAAGCAGAGCAGAGGCTTTATTAGCACCATCTTTTTTACCCAGAGGTGTCCATTAGCATAGGCAGTCATGGGATATCATTTAACAGGCAGCTACACTTATCACACACACTGCACTGTTTGTTTCTGCTGCCTTTAATGCAGACACAGACTCAGGTTCATCTCCTGGCCTCCCTTTGAGGATTCCCATAGTACAAAAGCAGTTTTTTGCTGAAACCTTCAGCAGGAGGCTGGGTTTTACTGGCAAAGTAGGCAGTGTGCAATGGGCAAAAATCATATTCTGAAAACCATTCTCTCTCGCACAGTTTTCTCCTGAAACTAGTTCAATTTTCTGGGAAAAAATTAGAGAGAACGTGACAGTTTACCACCTTCAGCCAGAATATAACTACATATATTGCATCTTGAATACTACTACTACTGTTGATCAAATAATTTGCTTTGTGAAATTATTTCATTTTCATGAGAGGAAGATTTCTGTGCAGATATTTAGCCAACAGTCTTCAAAATAGCAAATATATGTCTTTCTGACAATTCTATACAACTTTGGGAAAATACTCTGTTTGTGGAAAGTATTTATTTTATAAAAATGTCCCTGAGCATTTTAAAGTGACAGTTCAAATACAGTCATCAAAGTGTGAAAAAATCATTATCAGTCATTGCAATTATTTGTCAAACATAATGGAATTTAATCCAGTCCAGCCTTGTTCTTCAGAAAAGAAAAATATTCTTCTTAAGGACTCATAAAAAAGTAGATAAATTTGAAAAAATCCCTGATGTTATCTTTCAAATAAAAATTTCTGCAAATTTAAGCATTCCTCTTTACCTAAGTTAACTCTGCAAATACATAATAATAACATTTACAAATTATTGTTGCCACACCTCTGAATCTTGTAAGTGTCCAAATGTGGGATGCAATGTTTTGTAATGTAATGCAAAATTACAAAAATCCCAAAAGCAGGAGACATGCAAAATTCTGAATGTTGAAATCCTAAAAGCTGGGAAACCTTGTTAATTCACCATGAATATAAACTAATTTTATGTTTTTTATTTCTGCTGACAATTTCTAAAATTGGAAATAATGAAAAGAGAAACTCTGTAGGTAATGTAGGTACTTTTGAGGACTTAGGTATAGAAAGAGATAATTGCAGACTACTTGCTGATTGCTTTGCAGAATTCCTGTAGCAATAGACCTGTTGGAATAACAATAGTCTTCCCTTAGTTATAAATATCAGCATAAGACATAGATGCCTTTTTTGGAAAAAAAAAAAACAAAAAAAAAAAAAAAAAAAAAAAAAACCTAAATTCTGGAGAAGATACTGAGATTTGGGCATGAATATTCCAAATGAATGTGAAGACTTGTGGACAGATGGACCTTGGAGAACACATTGTTGGTGATTATGTCATCTTGAAATACCAGAATGTAAAGCCAGGAGTGTATGAACTGACTATGGCCACTTTACTCTTGGATGATCTTGGATATATTCTTGAAAACAGCAGCATCCTAATCACTTGAGATTAAATTTCATTATTTGGGGTAATAAAAGCAAGTAGGAAGCAGGTACAGTAACTTGATCAAACATGCTGCATGTTTATTCCAGTCTGTGCTGTACAAAATGTACCAAATGGGAATAGCTGACTTTATCATATAGATTTTCTAAATGTGCTTCTAAGGTAGTCCAGGATAGTGCACACTGCAAGAATCAAGGAGGGAGATGGAAAAATGACAGGTGAGCACTGTGAGGTCTGAAACAGTCACAGAACTTGAAAATCCTATGAACCAATGTTGCTCTCAACAAGTCAAACAGAAGAGTATTGTCCTTTACTTTGCTGCAAGTGCATTAGAGCAGGTTTTGGAGCACCTGAGTACATTCTCAGCAAACATAACTCCTGCTCAGCACCCCTTACAGCGAGAAAAATCCTGTCTTGGCAAGGTTGATTTGCTGCTGTTTATCCAGGGCATCCAGGCACAGAAGCATCTTAGGCTTCCCTAAAACAATGAGGAAAGACCAATGACAGCAGTTAGACCTATGTCTTGACATTCACCAGTATCCAGAACCACCAAACCTCACAATTTATAATTTTTCCTAGTGATCATTGTGCCATTGATTTATTTTAATACTTCTTTCTTGTGAATTTATTAACATTCTGAGATGAAATACCATGTTCACATGCAAATTCCCTCTGGGGTATGGTGACAACCAGGAGTAGGACATAACAACATACCATGATTAAAAACATTATACCATTAAATATCACTCACTAATACAGAACTGTATGGCTGGAAAACTACTGCTGTCCTTGATGAACTGTCTTAAATGTGTTGTGAGATCATTCTGTGACTGTGACTGCAATCAGATTTTGCAGATTTCCGTAGATGAGAATAAATCATTGACAGTTGAAAGTGTGAATCAAAAGCTGTGCTGGTGATGGTAACATGTGGAGTAATTAAAGCAGACAAAATGGGAGATTGTTTTTCTGGCAGTTTCATCTCAACACCTTAGGGTGTTAGTGGCTTTGTTCCTCCCTTTAATATTGTTCCATGTGAATGATTTTTTGTTGTTGTTGTTTAATTCTTTTGGCCTATCCAGGTTGTAGTACAGCAGTTTGTTTTCTATTCATAGGGAGCACAGCTGACATGACTGTGATGGAAACCTTATGTATGTCCAAGGCAGTATCCTCCACCTCCACCTTCTTTTTGTTCTGCTTCCTCTGGGCTTGTGTAGTCAAGCTGAGGCATGTAGGCATGTCAGCTTAATCTCTATACATGCTTTTGGGTGCTTCCCTGATCTGATCTGCCTTTTTACATTTGTTTTAAGTTAGGATAATTTCTCCCCTTCTGAAATGTAATTGTTTCCTAGTGAAAATGAATGACAGTTACTGTAATTACATTATTTATAGGTGCTTTTCTTAAAGCTCTTTTCTGTCTGTACTCTTAGATCTCCTGTAATGCTACAGCAAGCTGCTGAAAATGAGTTTGTCCTAACAACTGATTATCTGGGTATGAAATGATGAGATCAGCCTGTATGAGCTATGGGCCACCATCATCACAGCAAGCAATTTTTAAAAAGTTATTTGATTTAACCTAAATAAAATTGCTAGGGCTTGGGGTTTGACTGTATTTGTTCTATGCTGGGCTGACACTTATTGTATCATTTTATCCCATCCCATTCAACATGCCACTCACCACAAAATGAAAAGTCACAATATCTGGTACTTGTAGTAAAAGGAAAGGATAAGCAAGTCTTGATTCCACTGGAAATAGTGTGTGACCTTTGTGCTACCCAGTGGTTGAGGAAGTTAACAGGACATCCAGTTTCAGCTTCCTTCTTCTGCATGAGCAAGTCTGCACTGATCTTACACATCCAAAAGAGTTCCCTAAATACAAAGCTAGAGGACACTCACAAGTGTTCCAGTCTGTCCTGTTGATGTTTAACCACCAAATTCTTCATATTTACATGTTGATAGATTGAGGACCATGTAACTGCTTTTCCTTACTCAAACAAGACCTCTTGGCAGTGAATAAAGACATTCATCCTTTGACTCAGTGAGTATTGATTTTCTCAAATGTGCACAACAAATGTGCAAAGGCTATTTTCTCAAATAGTGTGCACAACAAATGTGCAAAGGTGCAAGAATCCCATGAAGATCCCTGCCATGGAAGGAGGTGTTCACTGTCGCTAACCTGCTTTTCACATCTCAAGAGCTGTACAGCTCATGCAATTTTGAGCTTGCTCTTCTTTTACTCAGGATGACCATCAGAAACAGAGACACCAAATTATGATGATTACAGAATTGTTTAGATTAAATAATTTAATCCTTCATCACTGTCATTTCCGTGGTTAGTGCTCTGTTCTCATTGTTGGGTTTTATCCTGTTTTTCATTTCATCTTGGAAGCAATAAAGCGCAAGATAGTTTCAGGCTGGGTCACAGAGCAATCAAACTGAATGACAAGCAGTGTTGCCTACTTGAGAAGTGCAAAAGGTCTGCTTGGCTGCAATTTGAAGCAATCTGCCTCTTGAATTTGTGATCATGGGATTCTCATATTCTTCTAAACCCTGAGTGATCAATCTTTTATGAGATTTGCTTAAAATCCTGTAATTTGAAAAGAAAATTATTATTTTTGTTCTTCACTGTTGAGCACCTTGTATATTCTGTGATTTGCTTATTACTATTACATAAAGGTAGAGCTGGAAATATTAGTTGTGTGCTTTGTTTTCTATTTTAATGAAAGCTGAGTCTTACAAGTTCTCTTACAATGAGTGACTTTATTCACATGGCTCCAAGAAATACAGCTTTTATAAAAAATTCATTCTGTATTACAAGAGTCATGATACCATTGTGTAAGTTACTAATTCTGGTATCCTGCAGTAGCTGAAGAATGGAAAGAGAGATGAGTTAATGATCTTAAAAACTTTTTTGTTCCTTTGTCTTCAGCAACGACTTAGAGACTAAATGTTTCTGGAATTGCTAGTACTGTTCCATATGGGTTTCCAGGCAACTATGGAAAAAGGATGCATATATTATACATTCTGCATTATGCATCAATTATTTAATCAAAAGTTCAAAAGGGCTTGATTTAGTATATTCCCCGCAGACAAATCCTTAGTCTGTAAGTGTTCGCTCAAAGCACAATATCCTGAAAATAGGTTCAGATTTTCTTTTCCTTTCAACTGTAAAAGTTTATTAATATGCTTGACAATCATAATAGCTGTTAGAGAGCTGGCATATAACCTGTATATTTGGCATGTTCATTGAGGGACTGCTGTTCAGCCTTTTCTTCAGTGTTAGCATGAAGTGTACTCTCATTATATAAGAGGGTTGTGTTATCTCAGATGTCCCTGAGTATTTGCTCTTAAAGGCTGCCACTGCAAATCTGTCTCATCCAAGACTGAGAAAAGAACTATTAGTGGATATTTGGAATTAATTTTAATGTCAAAAGGAGTGAAAGAAGGACATCTACCTTAAAACTCTTACATTTTCAGTTGCTAGAGATTGATTTTTCAAACATACCCATGATTCCAAGTGGCTCCTGTTGAAAACAGGAGTTGGAGAAGATTGTCAGCTAATATTATTTTGTCCTTTAAAGAGGAAAATGACTAATTTGGCTTTCTTTAAGTCAGAAGTTGACAGACATGTGGCCTAGGTCATGTCACAAGTATACCTACACGCTACCCTCTGTTACACAGGTGGCACAGCTCTGCCTGAATGCAGACAGCTTTTGTAATTGGATCATAGATGAAAATCTCTTCTTACTGACTTCCTGAACTCTGTGAAGACTGCCATTCACTGTGCTATTTCTGATGGCTTTCCTGATGAACATGTAAGGTTGGACAGTCTGTTCTGTTCCCCGCTCATGTCTCTGAACATCTGCTTCTGGTAATAGGCATCACTCACCTTTGTCTGGCAGCCTTTGGCTTAGTTTCCCCAAGCCAGAAAGTCAGAATGTTTTTGTATCCTGTTTCACATTGGTCCTCTTAATAAATACTTCAAACAGAAGAAAATTTATTACTACTACTACTACTATTATTATTATTATTATTATCATCATTATTATTATTATTACTACTATTATTATCTTGGTAATCTTTTAGAGAGTCTAAAAATTGCAAAATATATGTAGACATACTGTTTAGTGGAAACAGATCACTGTATCTTCTGATTCTTTGTGTGAGAGCTTTTTCTTCTTTCACCCTCATGTTTTTCCCCTCAGTCTGTAGCTGTGTTTTTAAGTTTCCTTCACTATTTCCCTGTCCCTTCTTCAGCTTCATGTCATTATCTGTGGCATTTGCTTTATTGCTGACTTCTCTGCAACCCTTATTCCCTTGTCTGCTCTCTCTTTTTCTGTTTTTCTCTTGGTTACAGGAACCTTTTTTAAGGCAAACCTTCTCTTACACTTGAGCCTTTGCTCCCTTTCCTTGGGCTGTTCTGATCTGTCCTTTTTGGGTCTCTTGCTAGGTCTTCCCTGATGTCACATGAGCACCTCCACAATGTGGCAGAGTGCATTAAGCCATGTGACTTAATGCCTGTCATGCCTGTCATGTATGGGTCATTCTCTCAGGGCTTTTTCTGTATGACATCCTCTTTATGTGGCACAGGGGGAAAGAAGTAACAAGTCATCTTTGCAGCAGTTATCAGTGAGTTTGGTGATCGTGGTCCTTTGTTCCTAAGGGCCTTCATCTTGAAGCCCTCTGTCTCCATTCTGGACTCAAAACAATTATTCTTGAGGAGTCATACATGAGCTCAGTCCATAGATACATATTTTCTGTAGAGACTAAGGGACAGTTTTTATGTACTTGGAGATTCCTGACAGGATATGCTGGACTGTTTTGCCCAATGTGTGTGTTGTAGCACAGCATTCAAAGAATTACAAAATTATTTACGTTGGAAACCATCTCCAAGATCATCAAGTCCAACCTGTGACCCATCACCATCTTGTCAACTAGAACAAAGCACTTAGTACCATGTCCAGGCATTTCTTGAACACCCTCATGAATGGTGACTCTACCAACTAACTCCTTGGGCAGCCTGTTCCAGTGCTTAACAACCCTTCCAGTAAATAAATTCCTCCTAATGTTTTGAACTCCTTCTCCATTGTATCTGCCAAGTTGGGAATTTTGCTGAATTTTTACCCTGTCCCTGGTTTTAAAACCATCAGTCAGCTCAGGAGAACGAGTAGGTATTACGCAGCTTTCCTCCACCCTAACCACACAGTCTGCACCATCTTCCTGCCAGAACAGTGGTCTCCATCACAACCTGGCCCAGAAAGTCTGATCTGTCTCAAGCCATTCCTCATTCCTGTCTCCAGTAACTTTTACAAATAAGCCCAGTGTGGAGCCAGCCCACTGTAAAACCAACCCACTGGGAAGTCAGACACAGCCAGTGGTGAATGTTCTCAGCCATTATGGGATTCTTCAGGGTGAAGACAGAGTCCCCAGAAGGAAAATCAGAATATGAGACCTGATGTCATTTTTTTATAATTGTCTCCTCCTGTAATTCCCAGTGAGTGTGTTTTTTGCCTGCTCATTTGTTTTCAGTTACATTAAAAGTTTGTGTAACTGTAGTAATATAGATCAACTTCATAACACCCAGAATAATCAGACAGAATCTTTAATTTAGCCATTATATCATATTTTACTGCATCTAGTTTTATTTTCATTAAGTGTTAGTGGAAGATTTCATACAGCAAGTATTTGGTATGCTAGGACAAATTGTGAAAACAGAAGATGTTGGCTATAAAAATAATTTCCTGCTTTTATAAGTGTGAAGAGACTGCACAATATAATGTCCTCAGTGGGTATTGTTATTAATACAGTTCTGGGTCTCTATACGATGAACATTCCGCTTCCTGACTTTAATGTTTGTGATATACAATGGCTTTACAGAGGCCTTTTTTCCTTTTGCTGAATCAAGGCACTCCTAGTCTGAATTCAGACTGAGTTGTATCTGTGATACTATTTTTGGCTGCAAAGGTTTTCTGGCAGTGTTTGGCACTTTAACCGAGAAAAATGTAGGCTAATTCCACACAAGTTCTCTGTCTGCTCAGCCTTTTCTTTGGTCCATGTGGATGGGTAGATGGATGTCTCCTTTCGTGACAGGGAGGAAATTGAAAGTAACTCTGCTGAACTCATTGACATCACTATGGCACAAAGGGAAGAATGAATCAGTCTCTCAGTGTGTGTTGTTTGAGGAGGTTGAACTCAATTTCTGATAAATGAAGTTGACACTAGTATCATACTGCATCTCTTGTAAAGGTCCTGATCTTCCCCAAGTTTAATTTTCCACAGTTCATTCATCTGTATTTTGCCTTGAAACTCTTTTATTTTGTCTTGGATTTGCAGGATGTCTTTAAGGACTGAGTGTGTAAAATAAAGGATGACAGATAAGTGGCCATGTACATTGAGACTCTTACTCCATCTAGGGGCCCTGACAACATCATTAAAGAGCTTCTGTCACACACAGGGGGAAGGATAGATGGGCGAAACTTCACCTAAATCTCATTTATCTGCCATTTCACATTCTGCAGTCTTGTTGCCTTTCTCAGTGTGGCGGATTGTTGAGCTATGTTTGTATCAGCTGTAACTTTTCTCCTTGGCCTAGTCCTTATTTCCTCAAGAGATGTGAAGTTTTAGAGCATGGTATTTTAAGGGGAGATAGTGCAGTTGCCTTCTGGTTTGGGAGTCGTGGTTACTGAGGGAATGAATCAGCTGGGCCATTGGAGCACCAACCCACTCTGGCAGCAGACACTGCTTTGAATGTGAGTAATGTCAGGAGAGAAAATCTGGAAAGATTGTGTGAACACAAAAAAAGAGTTTAGTCAAATATTCTGGATAGTTTCTCTGAATAAGAGGCTGCCTATTCAAATGAAATGGATACTGCAGAAATGGATATTGCATATACCAGGATGCATCTTTCCCTCTTTCCAAGCTGACTATAGCTCATATTTCAGAAGATTTTGGGACAAGTAAATTTCATTGTTTTCAAATGTAATACATGATTAAATACCTATGAAAGCTGGAACCCATGACAGTAATTAGTAACTTGATTACCAATCTCAGCAAAAGGTTAAATAAGATCAGGCTGAACTGTCCTTATGACTCCAGGCGTAAGATGCTTTTTCACCAGAGTCGTGTGCATCACATGAATGTCCTGTTTCATAGCAGTGCTCTCACTCTGTCCCAGGAGCCCTTTGGACAGAACCAAACTCTTCAGAAGAGAGAAGCATATTGTAATAGTCTTTAGTATGTCTCTTCTGCTCTGGGAATGAAAAATGCAGTTGTGGTGTCAGACTGTTTACCCGAGCATTAAGTTCAGCTTAAGAACTTCTCTAATTATTTTTAATAGATGAAAATGTTATGGGTCAAATTCAGTCCACATTACATAAGAAAATATTTAAATTAATAGAATAAGGATCAGGTTAAGAATTTTCATATATGTAAAATATTTTATATTCAAGAAAGTGCACAATTCATCTTTCATTAATATTCTGTACCTTGTGTTGCTGTTTACAGTCTGGCCGACCCTAAATGATTTTTTTAAATAATATTACAGAAAACAAAGTAACCATGGATCACACTCTGAAAAACAGGATATATGCCAAGGAGGGCTTTTGTTTTCAAGGTGTTCTAAAATGCAAAATAGGTGCTCATTCTTTTTCATTAACCTTTGTGATATGCCTGAACCTTAAAGGTTGATAATGTAATCTCAACTTGTTTTCTACAGCTATTAAGTAAGAAATTGTTGCAAAAAACCTGTTAAATCACATTTTCCCTTATCATTACAAGTTACTTTTTAAAGGAAACAGAAGTTAATATGAGATTGGGAATAACACCCTGTATCCTTAAGCTGGTAACATGCACTGCTTCAAAATTAAAGAACAACGTAAATAACCCAATTTGTTAACATTTGCATTCCCTCTATGGTTGCTTTTGGCTGGTAACAGTGACAAGCAAGCTGTAGTTTCCCTGTGGCATGGGGAGTGTGGGGATGGGGCAGGGGGGATGGATGGAGCAGCGGTTGTATCAGAGGGAAAAGGAAACTACTGATGAAAGAAAGATGTGGTATAAGTCAGACGTGGCATTTGAAGAAGCGTACTGCTGGAGAAGATGTTATCACTGTAATGAGGCATCCAACATGAAGACATTCTGCCTTTTCCACCACACGGCTTTGGCATTGTTTGCCTCTCACGCGTGACCGTCCGTGCAGGACATCCACGGCCGAATCTCCACACACGTAGTCTTGAATCGACTAAATACAGAGACAAGGCCATTTTCGGGAGACAGCTGTGGGGATGCGCCGCCTCTGATTCGTGCCAGGGAGGGTTAAAACGCTGGAGCGAGCGCGGCTGCACTTAAAAGACGCCCAGGAGTGCCATCCTGTGGCGGGCATTCCTCCTCCCCTGTTCGGGCATTCCTGAACTTCCAGCGGGGCTCGCGCGTGGCTTCTGGCTCTCCTCTGGAAACATTTTTTGAAAGTCTCCGTGATTCAGCTGCTGTATTCACCGTCAGGTTCACCAGATCTATATTTTACAAACTAACCTGAGAGCTCAAATGTAAGGCAAGCTGGCCCTTTTAAAGATAAATCAGAAAGAAGTTGTGTATTGTACATATCTATTGATCAAGTCTTGTTACCTCATGAGTTCTTTGGTTATTTGAACGCTGACACTTGCAAAACCCTTTTGTAGGAACTAATAAGTCAGACTGAGACCTGATCACATAGTGCCTCAAGTAAAGCCTTTTTCATTAGTGTAGTTCTGTAGTGGGATCACAAGAATAATAGAGACACGCTGTGTAGAAATGCTATTGTCTTGGGGTGGTTAGAAAGTTTCTAACCATGTAGCAGTAGGTCGGCTATTTGCATGTTGGACTTTAATTCGTAAATACGTTTAACGCTTAAAATAAAAAAATTATATGTAATCAATGGATTTAAGTAGTTGTTGACTTCTTAGCAACAGGGTGAAGTGTTAAATCTTTCCTAGCTGTCATCAGAATACTAAGAAGCTTAGGCTTATATTTTTTATTATTTCATTTTATATATGTCATACTTTGTTCATCATTTCAAATAAATTATTCCAAAGCACATTTTTAAAAAAGGAAACACTTTGCCAGCATCTGGGTGACAAGTAGATGACAAGAGTTTCCCAGCCCAGCGCTCAGGGTAGATCACCCGCTGTTCCCTTTTGCAGAATTGACTGTCATTAGTGCTGCTCCTTGGAGAGACTGATGGCTTTTGCCACCCATGGAGAGCTCTTCAGTCTTAGGTTAAATAGAGGTAAGACAAGATGGTCAGGAGCTGACAGCAGGGGAAGAAGGAACTTCTATTGTAAATTAAATTACTGTATAAAGGAAAAATTTTACTGGAGATCTTTACACACTCATACACCTTGGTGGATTTGTGAGATACTGTATTGAAAGTGAAAAGACCACATTTCAGTTTATTGTTAGCCTAATGATTATTCCTCATTAGTAACACTTGATCAAAGTTCTGTAGTGATCAAAATTCCAGGAGGTTTTAGGATAACTCATTTTACCTTCTGATCACAACACAGGTAAGCTATAATAGGGATACCATTCCCAGGTATGCAGACAGGGGAACCTTTAAAACTTCCCCTAAATTTTCAGTGCCTCAGTTGTACACCTTGTGTCCTGCAGATTTCCAAACACCCAGCAACCAGGTTTGGCACCCACTCGGGATATCTTCTGTGCATGCAGTGTGCAGCTGGCTGGCATATGCACAGACAACCCAGCTCCTTGAAGTCTGGGACATTGCTTGTCCCATGTGGCATCACTGGGACAGGTGATCTGCATGAATCCAGTGAGACCAAATGCAGCTGTCTTACTCCACATGCACACTGGTTCAGGAAAAAATCTGCTTCTGTTTGCTGGTCTAAGTATTTAGTTCCTAACCCAGACACTCCTCCTCACCACTGGGATGGTCAGGTAGAAGTGGATAGCCTTATTTCAGCTTCCAAGGCATACCACACACCTGTGCAGTCTCACAGCACAGGCAGAAAGGTGAGGAGGAGAAGATTACATGCAGCTGACAGGGGATTAAATGGAACCATGGCCTTCCACTGAAATCCCTCAGCCTTCAGGGGAAAAGCTAAAGGGAATGCCTGAGTACACACAGTGCTGTGAAGGTCCACAGTACACCTCACACAAAACCTGTTGAGTATGTGGAGGACTCTCTCAAACATTCAAGAGACCTCAGGGCAGGTTCTGTGGCTTTTTTATTTATTACACGTGTTAGAGAAGGGCCTTGGAGCACAGCTTACTTGAGTAATGATTTCAGAGAAAAGTCAGTGAGGCAGCACTGATGCCTTTCTAGTAAGAGCTACTGTGATTTTGCAGTACAGTTCATGATCAAACAGGGACACGACAGAATCAATGAAGTTGGCAGGGACTTCAGAAGAGAACGGGGTCAGCTACAGAAGATTGCTCAGGGTTTTGTCCTGTTCAGGTTTGATTATTTTCAAGGATATAATCCACAGCCTTTGTGGGCAATATCACACTCTTCTAAAATCCTCACAGGGAGAACCTTCTTACATTTAAATGCTTTCCTGTGTTTTAATTTGTGCCTGTTTTCCTCAGTCCTTTCACCGTCCTGTCCTTGAGAAGAATGTGGCTCCATGTTCTCTACTCCCTTGCATTGGATCCTTGAATCATAAAATGTCTTAGGTTGAAAGGGGCTTTAAAGATCATCTAGTTCTAACCCCCTTCCATGGGCAGAGATGCCTTTCTCTAGACCAGGTTGCTGAAATCCCCTATCCTGGCCTTGAGCACTTCCAGGGAATGGGTCATGACAGCTTCTCTGGGCAGCCTGTTGCAGTTCTTCACCAACCTCACAGTGAGGAGTTTCTTCTTAATATCAGATATTTGGGCCGTGAGCAGTCTGGATGTGCCAGACTGTGTAGAGTGAGAGATGTCACCAGATGTACCCTGACAAGGAGTACCTCATTTTAGCCCTGAGCAGAAGGACCACCCTGGTACGTTTTCTTTTGCATGTAATTTGGTATGCAGAGAGTGTAAAAAACGACAAGCCTTCATCGCTGGCACTTGGATCTGCTTAGTAGTGGGATGTGAGGTAAAGCTTTCAGTGATCACACTACAGCTGACTAATTTGAAGGGCAGCTTGGCCACCAATAGGTGTAGTTTAGAGGAAAAATATGCCTCAGTCAGTCCTCTGTTACCTGCTTGACAGCAGGAGAGAGGGATCCAAACAGAAAATGTGAATAACTTCCCAGGCCTTCTTAGCAATGACGATGACAAATGGCTCCAATACCCTAATTTGTGATGGGTTCATAGATTCTAATGAAAAAAAGGAGAATCATCTAGCATATTTTATGGTATTCTTAGGATTGCTAGACAAGGAAGCATAAATCTTCCCCTTTTAATGAAATCCACCTGAAATACCTGACATACAGTCAAGTGCCATTGATTTCAAATGACAGTACAAGTATGCTTAAACTCAAGCATGTGTGTAAGAGCTTTGGACTAAAATATTAATGAAATGTATAGTAAAATTTTGAAAAGAATTAAAACCAGTATTTTGTTTAAAATTTTTTCTTGTACTTACCAACAAAGGAAAATATATCAAGGAGAAATTTTGGTCTTAACTATCACTTGGATATATTTCACTTATATTTACTTAGACCTACTATATGTTAAAATTTGAATTAATTGTTAAAGACCTGATTTAGCCACTTTCTGTATTTGATTAATTTTAATCTTCTCTTCCATCTTTATTTAGTAATAAATGGAGAGATAACTTTGTAAAGTTAATGGTTAGAGTGTAATACAAAAAAATTAAATAGGCCAGATGAGGATTTTTGTATAAGTAGATCAATTTAATGGTAGGAAAGCCTAAGCACAAAGCTTAAACACACAGACTGGTTTTAAATTTTTAAATTTTCTTTACTGCTTAGAAGATAAATTTCGTTGCAGTTTTTTCTTTTTTATATTTGCTTAGGGCAACATCATTTCTTGACAGCTGATGTTTGAAGTAATGTGTGTCCTTTGAGATTAGTGATATATCCAAGATTATCTATATCTCAGAGCCTTTCCATAATTATAAATTGCATGATGGAGAGAATAATTCATTTTTCACTGCATAAGTAAATATTAATTTCTTTGCTTTGAGTCTCATTTTGCCTATTAAGATACTGTATCTACCAAACATAAAATTACTTATTGCAAATAAACTCAAGTTACTAGTTACAATAAATTAAAAGTACAATGGTTTTTTGAAGATGAAGAGTCTAGAAAATGCCTGAAGGAAAGAGGGAGGCTCAAGATCAGTAGAACTGACATATGTGTGTATAATAAGCAATGTAAGATTGATAAGTTGTGTATTCTCTAAATGTATCCACGGTACATCTCTTCCACAAATTGACCTGTTGACAGAATTGTAGGTGATGGAATTCTGTACTACTAATTGCTCGCTTTCATTATTAAAGTAGTAAAATGTGAAAGGAAAAGGTATTCTGAACACAGGTAAAGGCAGAAGAGCAGGATGTAAAACTTGAAGGTATCTAAAAACTTTTTAGTTTGAAGAAAATACAAAACTCCTTTCAAACAGCCAACCATCTTCATCCCCTTGTATCCTGCACGGAGAGACTGATCAGTTCTCTCTCAGTGCACCAGCAACAAGCACTGTCCAAATGTTGCTTTAACAGCTGAAGAAGTCCACTGAAGAAAATAGCATTTGTTATTTGGAGTGTATTTTCATGTATTAATCTTAATTTTCTGCAGTCCAGTCCAGGTCTCCTCAAAGAGTGTGTTTTTTGGTAATGATTGCTGTGGAGTGAATGGCAGCCATCTCTAATGCTCCTCATCTGCGTCATCCCACTTCTGTCCAGACACAGAAGAAGTTTAGTTTATCTACATTCACTAATCACTGTCTGTTACTGAGCATCCTCAAACCTTCTATGATGCTGTTTAAATATTGTGTAAGAAGTTAATTTAGCAGACAGTGTTCACTGTAGAAGATGTAATAATGCAGAGTTTTAGCTTAGCTGTGACTTTAGAGATCACTTAACAGAAAATCTAAAGGGAAGCATAGTTTAACAACTGCTTGTGGAGATGTTTTTCTGACATCAGGCAAATGAGTGTGAGGCCTTTCTGAAGGGTCCATGAATGTTGGCTGGGCTTCGTGATTTTTGATAACCTTATACCACAAAGGCACTAGATAGAAGCAGCTTTTGCTCCTACTGCATAGTGATCATCTGCAGACACTGAAGGAACAGCTGACAGATTTCTCTAGTTTTCCAAATCTGATTCCAAGGGGGCATCTTTCACATGCTGAGGCATAAATCACTTTTCAGTGGAAAACGTGGGCAAGACAACAAAAGCAACAGCAGCAATTAGAAGTTAAAAACAAATTTTTGGAGTTTTAGTCTCTTGAGGGAATTCAAGATAGATTTTAGGAGAGAGAAAGCTCTCCTGCATTTATATGCTGCTTTGTTACTCTGCAAACTCTTCTTGTTAGCATCATGTAGCATGTAGAAATCAGATTTGGGGTTTATTGCACTACATGTTGTGCACAGTAAGGAGATACGCCTTCTTCAGTGAGATTAAAACAGTCTCAGGGATGGATAAATAAATAAATGAGCATAACAGGTATTATGAAAAATGGGTAGAAGAGAAGGTGAAGAATGTAAGCTTATGCAAAGTTTGCAAGGTTGACATTCTATTACATTGAACAGAATACAGATACCACCTTAGCAGTAGGCATAATTTCTATTAGTACAAATGAGTGGAGCTTGCAGAGACCTGTGTTTTACTTCTACTTTTGCCAGTATTGACAGTTTGACTTGGCAGCATGATATAATACATAAAGGTTTGCTTACTGTATAAGTAACCTTTAAAAATAATAGAATTTGAGGTGATCATTAGGGCACTACACCTGAATGTAATCTGCACAAGGTCAAGTGATGTAGTGTAAAAGGTAGTGACTATGACAGGATCTGGTAGGTGTTCATACAGATTGAAGTATTTATTCATATTTTATATAAAACCTGAATTATTCTAGGTCATGTAGTAGTCAGACTAGAAAAGACAAAAGAAAAAGGAAGTTGTGGGATTCAATGCAGTTAACTTTACTAGCTCTGAGGTTACGTGTCTCATGCAAACGTGGTGCTTTAAGCTTTGTCTGTAGTCAGTAAAGAAATACAGGCAGGTAAAGCACTGCTCATTCCACCTGTCTCCCAGCAGATGCTTGAAGGTGCTTTTTTCTTTCACTGACATGAGAGGGAGCCCTGGTCACCAGTCAACAGGAGACAGTTTTTTACATTTAATTTAGCTGCATGATTCTTGTCTGCAACAATTGACTTGAGTAAAGGTCAGAGACTTCAGTCATCTGTACAGCAGCCTAATAAAATGTCCTTGTGATTTTGAGCTAGACATTTGAGCAGATATTTTCAAAATCAGTAGTTCTTGTTAAATGTCTGGCTCATGTCCACCTGCCATCTCCTCCTCCAGGAAATACTGCTTTCCAGCCTCTTAGATATTTGTAAAATTAATTAATAAAATGCAAATTAAATAGTGCAGTATGATTGTTGTTTATTCAGCTTCAAGTGGAACCAAAGTGTTTCTGGAGAAAAGAAAAAAAGACCAAGTAAAATTATGTATAGCACAAATACACAGCAGTTTCTTGGGACTAATATTTCATAGTGGGTAGGGAACTCTTATAGCTGTATAATTTCCAGCAAGTAATTTTCCTAGTCTTGTGCCCTACCTTTCTGGCATATCAATGAACATCAGGGGAGATTATGAGGCTTTCAGGTTGGAGTTAACAATAAAACAAGTAATTTTCTCTCAGATGTGTTTAGTATACTGATATTATTAGTCCCATGTCTGCTAGCCTCTGGATATTTTCTTTCCCAAGACCATCATCAAAACTAACTCTGGATATGACTATGTTATGAGAAATATAATATTAGTAGGAAAACAAAACAACAAAAACCCCCATATTAAAATCTGTCCCTGTAATGTGGCTGATTTTGCATCCTTATTCGGTATTTATGATAAGGTTGTCCTAGTAATTTCTGCCTTGATCTGTAGTGCTTGTACCCCTGTTTGTCCTGTTTCTTGGATTGCTCTCTTATTAGTGTAGCCTGAAGTCGAGGTGAGCATCTGCATGTGGCATTACTCCTTCTTTTGCAATTTGCTATGCCTAGTAACTTCTCACATTGTTACCTTTCTGTAGTTCATGTTTGATGATTTGCACACATAACCAGAAGCCAACTTGGCAAAACTGCTGGTGGATGGTGGAAGCACCTTCTTCATCTGTGTGGTCTTAATGACCAGAGACAGTTCCCATGGCCAACAACAGCCTGCTATAGACCTTGAGGGAAACATCCTGCTTCACCTTTGCTTTCTGCCTATCCTTCCCACTTAATGCCACCACAAAATACATGCACATGGTCCAGCCTGTTCCTGCATCTTCTGGCATGTTGCTTGGTACTTCTGGTACTTTCCTTGGCTTCCTTATGTGGTGGAATTGACCCTTCTCATTAACCCTTCTCTTCTGGACCAGACAATGGTCTGCTTTCTGGTGACTTCCTCCATTCTCTGGCCTCTGAGCCATGTGGAGAAGCCTCCCAGAAAGGGTCAGTTATTACATGCCAGTTGTCTTCCTGGAAATTGTGCATCTTCCGTGTATCCAGATTACTTCTGTGACAGTGAAAACTGATTGAGTGGGAATGGGAATGACTGCATTAAAAGGATCTGAGACCTATGCCAGATTTTTTATGGGGAAGTTGCTCTTCCACTAGCCAGAAAACAAACAGACCAGTTCAGAGATTGTGTACTCCACCCACCCAGCTGTAGTGGGTTGACTCTGATTTTATGCCAGACACCCACCAAAGCATCTACATCACTCCCCTCTGCAGATGGTCAAGGGGGAGAAAATATAACAAAGGGTTGAGATAAGGACACAGAGAGATCACCCACCAAATAACATCTCAGGCAAAACAGATTCTAATTAGATATATGAATTGAATTTATTGCTAACAAAATCAGAGCTGGATAATAAGAAGTAAAATAAGTCCTTAAAAACACCTTTTCCCCATCCTCCCTCCTTCACAAGCTCTACCTCCTCCATCTCAGTGACACAGGGAGACAGAGAAGGGAGATTATGGCTGAGGTTGATTCTGCTGCTGCTTAGGGAGAGGAGTCCTTCCCCTGCTCCAACCTGGGGTTCCTCCCACAGGAGACAGTTCTCCATGAACTTCTCCATCCTGTGGACAACATTTCTACACAAACTGCTGCAGTGTAGGTCAGTCTTTCATGGGATGCAGTCCTTCAAGGACAGGCTGCTCCAGCATGGGTCTCCCACAGAGTCACAAGTCCTATGAGGACACTGCTCCATCGTGGATTCCTCTCTCCATAGGTTTGCAGATCCCTGCCAGGACCCTTCTCCAGCATGAGACTCCCACAGACTCACAGCTTCCTCTCAGGCATCCACTTGCTCTGGTGTGAGCTCCTCCAGGCGCTGCAGGTGGATCTCTGCATCCTCCTGGATGTCCATGGGCTGTAGGGGCACAGATACATCACCATGGTCTGCACCACTGGCTGCAAGGAAATCTCAGCTCTGGTGCCTGGAGAATCTCCTATTCCTTCTTCTCCACTGACTTTGGTGTCTGCAGAGTTGTTGTACTCACATATTCTCACCCTGCTATTCTTTGGCATTAATTGCAACTGTGCAAAACCCTTTTTTTAATTCTTCCTTAATATGTTATTCCATAGGCATTACCACTATTTCTGGATGGTGCGAACTTGGCCAGCAGTGGGTTCATCCTGGAGCTGGCTGACACTGGCTGTGCCAAACATGGGGAAACTTCTGGCAGCTTCTCACAGAAGCCACCCCTGTAGCCCTCAGCTACTAAATCCAGTCCATGCAAACATCAGCTTAATTCAGGGTAACATTTTGAAGACAACCTGCCAGCATACAAGTTTGCCTTTTAATACAAAGATAAAATAAATACTTTGGTGTTGCAATGAAACTGTATCTTGTAGGTTTTCACAGTTCTTTGCTAGGGAACAGCAAGAAGTGGAAAAGTGCCATGTCTAGTCCCTAAAGTAGTTGCTGCTACTGTTACCACTCATCTGTATGGTGTGTCTTCCTCTTTGGGCTTACACATGTGCTAGCAGGGTGTTGGAGGCTATTTATTCCCGAGGCAAAAGAAGGGAAACCCAATCATAGGGCAGAATTCTAGAATAAGTAAAATGACTGCATCTGGTTTCATCATCCATCTGCTATCAGCTTACATTTCCCTGCCATCAGACCATCATGTCACATTGCAGTCTGAGACAGCACCTGCAAACTAATCAAGTAAAAATATATAATGAGGAGGATTTTATTTAAGTTTCTCTGTCTACAAAAACAAGGATCTCCTTCCACATACAGGTGGGTTTTGATACATCATAAGACATGTCACCATGCTGTGTAATGAGAACTATGCTGTAGTTTGACTGGTGAAAAAAAGAGAATTTTCACCCTGAGTCTCCTGATTTGTTTTTTATTGACACTTTAGTAGGACAGTAGGTAATACTTAAAATAGAGGGATGAACTTTTGAGTTCAGGTTTGAACTAAATCCAGTTTTTAAATTACTGTAGCAGTTTCTTCATTTTTGGCACAGTGTTCTTCTTCTGGAAATGGCAATCCATGGCAAGCCAATCATACTGCCACAATAACAGTGCTCTGCAAAGTTTTGGTACAATATGAAGGGTGAGCAGAGATTGCCTTTAAGCTATCTTTGTAGGTAAAAACAGGCCCCATCAAATTCAACTTAGATCAGGACTTCATCAAAGAGAGAGATTTAACATATCATTTATATTTAGAAGACATAAAATATGACTTTGGGATCACTTCATTATGTATTATTTGTTTAAATGTACCCTGACTCAATTACAATTCTGTTTCTGTAAAATATTTTGCTTTCTATACAAATTGCTGAAAAGAATATTCAAAATATCAGTATGTGATAAGCACTTAGTATTCGTAGGATCTTCTGAAAAGCCCATCTGCTATGCAAATTAATATCTAAGAGTAATTTCTGAATGGGGATTCATAAAGGCATGGTTCAGAAAAATAATTAGCATATGTTTACCTTTCAGTGATTTCTGTAAAATACAGATTTTTATTTGAATACTTTATACAACGAAGAATGATTTTCCAAGCTGAGGTTGTATTCATTACAACTAGTAATATCAATATATTGTTTGCTTATTAACAGATTTCCATTTTATTTGCTCATTCCTTCACCAGATTCAATATACAGTATGGAAAACACATTAATTCATTTAATTATTCACAAAGCATGTTGTACATGGTTGTGTTATTCCCCACCCCGTGGGAGGAGGTGACTCTTTTTCTCAGGAGCACGTTTTCCCATCTGAGTCTTTCTGTCCTGTCCCCTAGTACACCTGGTGGACATCTGGAATGTGATCGAAGCCTTGAGGGAGAACGCCCTGAACAACTTGGATCCCAGCATCGAGCTGAACGTGGCTCGTCTGGAAGCTGTGATTTCAACCATCTTCTACCAGCTCAACAAACGGATGCCAACGACCCATCAGATCAACGTGGAGCAGTCCATCAGCTTGCTGCTCAACTTCCTGCTAGCGGCCTTCGATCCGTAAGTCTGCCTTTCCTCCCTCCTCTCCCAGCTGCTGAAAGGATTTTACTTCCTCCAGAAATATCTCTTGAAATCAATTGAGCAGGCTCAATTCTGTCCCACATAATGAGCATGTGAATAGTGCTAACTAGGGAGATAACCTAAATTAAGGGCCTCTGCTTTCCTTTCTTTTGAGCCAAATTCAGCACAACTGTGTTTTCATCCAGCTACTCAGACTTGTTCCAGTTTATATCAAAGAAGAATCATCTACAGAAACAAATTCACATGCGCTTCTAATTTGGCTTGTTGTTTATTGACACACCAGTGGCTGACACCACTGCATTGCCTCTGCAGCAGTGCCATGGGTTAATAGCTCATTATTTTGAAAGAGCTCATTTTCCTGCAAGTTCTTGCAGCTGTAAGCAATTTTTTTTTCTGGCTCATGCCAGTGCAGCATGATTTTGAGACCATAACAGAAATAGGATTAAAGACCTGGAGGTGATGAAATTCATGTTGTTTATTACTGCATGGGATTCATATTACAAAAAGAACAAGTTTGAGACAGAGCAAACCACTTAAAATAATGCGTATTCTGCGTATATCTGTTGTAATTTCTGAATACAGTGTTGGTAACCTGTACTGCAATATTTGCAGTCCTCAAAACTCAGTTATTGGAGAACAGCAGTTAAGTCTGACTGGTGCAAATGTTGTCACTTTATGGCTTATCTTTTGAAAATTCATCAGGAGAAAACACTGGCCATTAAACATTAAAATAGGATGCTTCCCCTCTCTCTTCCCAGTTCTCTCTCTCACTGCCCTGGTACAGGATGTCATTGAGCACCTCTCAGTGCCAGACCAGCCAGTGGCTCAGTTGCCATGGCAACAGGGAGAAAAAATAGGTGTTCCACATGAGAAGGCTGCACTCAACCTCTCCTCCTGCCCCTCTGAGAGGAAGAAAAGCCATTCCATTGTGAAATCATAGCCTTCAAGAATATTTTCCTCCCCTTAAGGGCAATAAAAGAAGGAACAGGCATTTTAATTCATACCATTGTGGCTGTGACAAGCACACTAAAGATGCTGGAAATTACCAGATGCATTTACTGCTGCATGCCACAGGTAAACTGCTTCCTAGCTGGTAAACATATGGAAAGACCCTGGTCTGTGGAACCAAGACCTGTGATACTGTGCTTATTTTGTAGCTCACTGTAAAGGGGTAATGATCTCAACTACACAACACAGCTGTTTGCAGCATAATGGAGTAGAGGAATTTAGTCCCCTAGAGGGAATCAGAGCATATTTTTAAGGGGATAAGGTTTTGCTTCCCCTGAAAACATCCCATGTGCTGTGTCTGGGATCCTGATGGGATCCCCCTGGGGTAAAGAAGCTGTGACCCTCACTCCATCAGTCAAGAAGCAGCTCAGTCTGTTGTGCTGCCTCTGAGTATAGTGCACGGGATACACTTCCAGAAGGGCAGAGACACACAAGGAATCCTTAGGAAGAGGCTCCCAGCTCTGAGGTCAGAGATAGAGACTAGCTGCCTATCACTCCATATTAAATTCACCAAACATATGAGATGGTGTTCATGTGCAACCTGAGATACTTAAGTTCAGATTTCATGGAGAAAGATGTCAGCAAGGTCTCCCTGTACTGTAATGGGAGTCTAGACACCTGCCACAAATAAAGACATACCAGTTAAGCATCTGATTATCAAAATGTGCCCTACACTTTAGTATGACTCACCATTGAAGTTTTGTGTTGGATATTGGTTTTAACAGCCACTGGTGATTCAGGTTTCCTGGTTTTTCTGGGAAACAGAGGGAGGGAAGTGGCTCTACATGCCACAGGGACAGTGTGAGAGCTGCTGGGGTCTAACCAGAGCTGCTGTCTCTGCTTCCTGTGTGGGTCCTTTCTCTCCCCTCCAGAGCAGCAAAAAGGTCATTGTCTGTTGAAAGTTAGAAGTTGGTGGAAATAGGAGCAAGGACTTGTGGTCTCATATTCAGGGAGAAGCAATGCTTTGCAAGCTATCCAGAGGGACTCAGCTGGCTGGAGAAGTGGCCCCATGGGAATATCCTCATGAGGTTCAGCAAGGCCAAGTGCAAGGTGCTGCAGGTCCAGAGAAGGTGGTGCAGCTTTTCATGTCCCATTTGGAATCCAAAGAAAGTGGAGAAATGGAGTCTGCGACCTAGTGTATATGAAAGGACCACAAGGGCCAAGTTATTTCATGTTTTAAAATCTTAACAATCCTGCCACTGTCTCATTTATTTATGCATAGTTAATATATATGTTGCTCTTTATGTATTGTACTGGCTGAAGTTCCTCCAAACTTTAAACAGAGCCTCTTCCTTCTTTTATAGCCTGCTGAAATCCTGGCAGGTTTCTCTGCCCTCTGGCAAGGAGTGTTTCCTTAGGCCTGCAATACAGATGTCTTCTCAGGAGCTACAACTTGGCTAGCAAAACACAAAAGGACCACAGTGTGCTGCCATGGCATGTGGGCAAATTTAGCCACTGCCGGTGCTGAGCTTACATCCCCTTCTCTATGGGTTTTTTATGGTCTTAGGGATTCATTAGGCCCACAGATAATTATATTTCTCTGCTGAAAGGAGAAAAAGTGGGGGAAAATTACAGTGTATAGAATTTCATGTGAGACTGAATGGGATGTTCCTTCGTGCTGCTAAAAGTAAACTAAAGTACAACCTTATAAAACTGCAAGCCAACAAATTCAAAATTCACAAACAGAAATACTTCTCCAATTTATTTATCATTAGTGTGTGGAAGTCAGCATCATGTGGTAAATGACCCCGACAGACCAAAACCAGTGAGCAGAATGAGGTGGTCAGACTTTAGAAAAATCTAGACAGAAACATGCGTGATCTACATTTTTAACCACAGGTTAAAATTAGGCAATAGCTTTTGCTTCAAGACCTAAGGTGATTAACTGGCTTTATGAAACAATAGCACACTTCCTTCACTTCCTTACACCAAGTACTCCAGAAAAAGTTGACAAGCACAAACCTCTCTGAAAAATTTCTCCCAGGCTGGGATGAAAGCCTAGGCAGCAAGGTGGAATGTCAGCCTCATTCAGTTGAGTTGTTCTCCAAAAACCTCCTTTTAAACAGAGTGTGAAATATTCTGTGCTAGATCATCTCCAGCTATTCCTGCTGCAAAGTTTAACTGATAAGGAAATAGCTGAATTTTCTCTGTTCCTTGACATACACTAGCCTATGTATACAGTTGTGGGTCCTGGGCTATGAAACAGACCTTGCCTGGCTTGGGGGGAGCTTGACTTCTACAGAGAAATGAGGAAATATTCATGCCCTTCTTTAATCTAATGAACATTTGAATTGTACTGAATTGTTTCAGTATATAAAGATGATCAATATCCATTTTGGAAATATAACTTCTTGCTCATTCATCTATTCAGAGCAGTAAAGTGTTTAATTCCCTCTCTTTTCTACCTTTGCCACTCATTGAAAGCCACAGAGGCATTTACAAAGGAAGTCCAGCAAAAAAAATACATTTCAGAGATTTGGACATTATGCATTTTGCTCTCCTACATGAAAGCATCTCAGTAAATCTCAATAAAATTTTATCTCTAAAACCTCGTGAAAATGGGAATTTGTAATTACAGCCTCTGACACTTCAGAATTGACTGCCCTGGTTACGCTGGCTAGTAACCAACAACTGAAGAACTTTTGTTACTTTTGCAAAAGATACCTTAAAGTATTGGGAGAGTACCACTTAAGCCTCACTAGTGAGAGAAATGGTATTTTCTCAATGCCCTTTTCATGGGACACAATTGCTGTTTCTAAAGATGTGATGCTATTTCTTGATGGCTTTCCCCACCATGTGGCTATCTCAGTATGGGTGTTGCTAGAGATTCTGACAAATGACGGTGTCATCTATCTGGTACCACTCTCCTTGATGACCCAAACAGCAAATTCAGGCCCTGGAGCTGGACTCAGCCTTGAATGGTCTGTGGATTTTGTCAGGCATTCTGTGGGGTTCCCTTGCTCTGGGGACAGGCTGTCTCTCTCTGCAGCTATGCAGTGGAAGAGGAAACCTTCTTTGCTCTGGTGTCTAAAAGCATGTATAATTTTTTGCCCATTTTTCCCCAAGTAGAAGGAGATAACCTTCAACCCTGGCTATCGTTACCTTTCCTGTGTACTCCATCCTGTATTGTTAAATGCACATCAGCTTCAAGGTTTGCTTTTGATATCATTTATGCTTCCTGCTGAAGAGTAACCTCAGTAAGAGAGATGCAATATAAAATCAAAATATTTGCTGTCCTCTCCTGTTTCCACTAGTAAAATTTATTTCTCTTTGCATTAGCCAGCCCAAAGCTGCTTTCAGGGAGCTCGGACTTCTCCCAAGATCTTCCTGCTGCTATGAGCCACTGCCTCAGCATTTGCTTTTGCACAGCAAACACTGTAAGGCCTCAGTGCTGCCAGTCAGGGGCATCTGTAGTGCTTAGACAAAGCTTAGGGCACTTTTGGATATCCAAATTATATTGGTGAGTCTTAGGCCCTGTTACCCTATCTGCTCATCAGTCATGTGTATTTAAATATGCATGTGTGTATATGCACAGACACACACACACACACACACTCACAGAGAGACATATATTTGAAGGGCAAATTTGGTTTATACTGGCTCTTCTGATGCTTTTAGGAATACAAATCACCAATAAAATATACAGTGTCAAAATGAATCAACTCGAATGGAGATTGAAGAGATAAATCATATATTTTCTGTTTCTCTCTTCTATAACCATTTGAATATGGGAAAAGCCAGTGGCTCTAGGGTGGAAAGCTGAAGACAAGTCGATATGTCTGCCATGCAAAAATATAATCCTATTAGTAAATGTAACTAAACCTCCTGGGAAAAAATAATCTAAATCTGAAGCACTTCCACATCTTTTTAATCTCCAAGTCTTCCATTGCTTCTTAATAATGCCATTGCTTCTAGTTAGCTGTTTTGGTTTGTTTTGGTTTTTTGTTTTGTTTTGTTTTAGTATAGCAACTCTTTTAAAGCAGATGGAAACCTCATGATGAAACAGTGCAGAAAAATTCATAAGGGTCTAAAGGGCAGCATGCACAAAAAGAATACAGAAGGACCACACTCTCAGGTGTAACAGTGCTAAATCTGATTTACACAAATCAGAACCCAGTCAACAAAGAATGGAAGTACAGAAGTCTGGAAATTCCTCTGCTGTGATTTTAATATTCTGAAGCCAGTCAAAGAGAACTCATGTAATGAAAAAGTGTACACAAAAGTCACCATTAAAAAACACAGTAAATACTTCTTTCTTAAATACTGAAATGGTGAATTAATTACTTTTTCCTTGTATTTCCAGTTGATTTTCTGGCAAAAAGCAGAATTTTAAATGAGTGGAAAGGATAATTAGAATTTATATTTAGAATTATGGGTTACACTGATGTACAACTAAATCTAATTCAATGAACTTTAAAGATTATTAGCTAGTCAAGCTTAGGGAAATTACTCATATTCTAAAGTCTGAGTGATTTAATGAATGCAGCAGTGAAGCATGTAGCATGCATCAATGTACAGATGTGAGTATACCATTCATGTCTGTCTTACATGTATTTTTACTGCATTAGTCTGGTTTAGGATTAGCAGAGAAAGAGGCATAGTCACAGGTTCCATGTCTTTCCAGAGTCAATTAATCTTTTAGTTCTGATCAGATGCAATTTTCTCCCTTAAAATTATGAGTAACAATGAATGAACAGAGTAATTTTAGAAATATTCATGAAAAGGTAAATTTCTGTGTACTACTATTGCCATTGCAGTTAGACCATCCTACGTAGGACATGATTGTATACATTAAACAGGAAATTCCTTATAAGATTGTGCTCCCTAGTAGGGTAGACTGAAGATCACAGAAACTTAATTTACAAAAACTTATACAAAACTTCATTATCTAGCCACATCATTAATCCTGTCAGAATTTAGAAGGAAATGTGGCTGCCATTTTGCTAATCTCACAAATACTGGTTGTCTCTTTTTTAAAGCATGATTACATTGTCCCCACTGGTGTCATTAATTAATATCATTCATTAATGTGGGAAACTGTGAAGTAATGCCATGGAGTTTGGATGGTGGATAGAAGTTGATCCTGTGCAACTCTGGACTCCTACTGCCTTAGTAAGATTCAGAAAATTCCAAGAAAATTCCAAGAAAAAACACATTTCACCATTCACCATGTCAAGAGATTAACATTAAGAAGCAGATGAACTTAGGAGAGCATTCTCATCTTTGGAAAGGGGCTGAAGACTAAACTGGGACTGATAGGTGTTTGGGGGGCTAAGTGTGCCATTGCAGTGTGTGAAGTCATGTTTTACTTCTGCAGCTCAAATAAACCAGGTTTTCTGTGATGGCAGGTGATCACTGAGTACAATCATGGCTGTAAAAGGAAAATGAGGAATGAGAGGAATAATAAAGTTAAGCCATTCAAGCTTCGGGACAGTTGGGGGAAGAGTTGGCAATGTGCCTTTTTGCCCCAAAACAAACTCTTGGGTGAATATGGGGTTTATTAGCATTTAGGCATTGTAAATTGCAAGTAGCCAGGTATAGCCTCCCCTTGAACAAACCAGGGACAAAACTCTTCTCCATATCACAGCATATGTCCTTCACTCATTCTGGATGCAGGCATATTCCCCATTTTTCAGCAAAGTCCTTCTCCAAGGTTCCTGGGGGTCAGGTGTATCATTTAAAAGGCAATTGTCAGGACCTACTGACAGATACAGATGAAGTTTGTGGAATGATGTGAGCCCTGTGTGCTTTTTTACTATCATTCCCAGTGCTGATTTTTTCACTTATTTGCCAATCTTCTAGGTCCAAAAAATTCCCAAAGGACTTAGGATAGGGAAACCATGAGTGTGATAGGTGCTACTGTATCACAAATAACAGTAATAACTATCACTGTAGTGTATAATGTGATAAAGTTTAATACTGAGCTTTATATACATAATAAATCTGCTCTGAGATCTTTACAGAAAAGTGCTTCCACTAAACAAACTTTCTTTTTAAAGGACTTATTTCTCTATATGTCAATCCACATATATTGTGTATTACAGTAAGTGATGTCAGAAATATGCATTTTAATTGAAAGAGTCTCATAAAATGGACATGTAAAATATGTCTACTTTCTACTTTTGAACAGGGAAGGACATGGTAAAATTTCCGTTTTTGCTGTCAAAATGGCCTTGGCAACTCTTTGTGGAGGAAAAATTATGGACAAATTAAGATGTAAGTGATATTTTTTACCTGTTAAAAATTGTTATTGCTGGATAATTAACAGTACAAATAGAAAAGAGGGAATTAGGATAAACTATAGTTTCTTGGCTGGATTTGGGAGTTGCCCTTTGTATGTCTCTAAGTAAATTCTACTACATGCTTGGTTGAACTTTACACTGAGGTTTTTAAGGACAAATTGCATACATTGAAGTTCTTATTGGTAGATTTTGGTTTTCCATTTGTTATTGAACTCAAAATACAAATAAGTGCCTTAATATCATGAAGTATAATTTAACAATTTCTTCTGATTATTTTTTCATAACATCTATGTCTTTTCACACATAGAAGACAAGTGTATTTATGTACTACTTATATTTTCTTCCATAGGGCATTCTTATGCCATGTATTTTGATGAACAGATTCTCATTTAGTATGATTTATTCCCAGTTCCCCAATAGCAAATATATAGTTCACTTGTAGCTGCAATGGAAGACTTTCTGTTTAGTCATATGATGTCAGGTCTAGAACACCATTTTCCAGACTTTTTGACCAAAAACCTTCAGTTTCCACTGAGCCTTGTATCTGACCCCAAGAAAGCTAAATTTACAAATTATAGTTGTTTACAGTAGACAACTAGAAATCCCAAGTGCTGGTTTAGTCTTCCAGACTTAGTGCCATTTTTAAAGTATTATTTCTGTGTAGAAACTCAAATACAGACGGAGCTAAAGTTACAAATTATAAATTGAGCACCATTTGTTCCCTAAACTGATTTTTGAATAGGAACTGGGTCCATCCAGTGGAGGGCTGAAGTACAGTGATGATTTTTTGGGTCAGCAGTCCTGGAGTCCTGTTGTCAGAATTTCCCTTCCAGGTTCCTGGAAATGTAGCAGCTGACATGACAGACTGAAAAACAATAAATGTTCTTTAGTCAGAGATCTCCTGCTAAGCAGAGGATAATTTTAAACAAGCAGAGAAATAAGGGCTGACAAACTGACATCACTGCAATAATAAAAGTGTGATATTTTTATACATAAGAAAGGGGGAAGAGTGAAAAATAACACATTGGCAAGACCTTCATTGCTTTATGTGTCCAAGACAATAATAACTGACTTAATGAACCCATTGTCAAGATTTTGATTTGACGTGATAAACTGGCAGTAGGCAAAAAGTTGATGTAGCGTATCTTGTCAAATCAGAGCCTTCTTATCTGATTAAATTACTGCCTCATGCCATGCATCAGACTTCGCTTAGAAATGACCACGCACAAAGAAAAACAAATCAGGACTATTTTAGTATTAAAATCAGCTATGCAAATATTTCTTCTTGTTTTCTATTGAAAGCAGTCAGAAATAAAGATGCGGTAATAAAGGAGGTTTCCATAAGCCAAACATGTTTACTACTTGTCTTTCAAACCAGATGATACTGAACTCAGAGCACATCTCTAGCTCACACTGAAGCTGCTGTGTTCTTTCCTTCTCTTTCCCCCCTCAGATATTTTCTCCATGATTTCTGACTCCAGCGGGATGATGGTTTATGGCAGGTACGACATGTTTCTGCGCGAGGTTCTCAAGCTGCCCACCGCTGTCTTCGAGGGGCCTTCATTTGGTTACACTGAGCAGTCGGCAAAATCCTGTTTCTCACAACAGGTAAATGAAGAGACACAGGGTCTCAGTCACCCCTCTGAGCAGACCAAGACTCTTTCTGTCTTATAGATAGGTGCATATTTGCCCAGGAAACACAGGGCTGGATGAGGGGAAGCTCCACTCTGCTGATTTCTGGTGTGTAGGTTTGTTGCCTTCAACAGGAAGCTGGTCTCAATAGGTTCCCCATATAACCATGAAGAGAGAGGTTTAGTCAAAACATGATTCAGAGCAGGATCTCGATTTACACATTCCTAAATTAGGGAACTTCCTAATTTAAGCACCAATTACTTATATACCTTTAGGTATTATATATATTTATACTCCAAGACATGTAGTCCTCCACTCCACTTAGTTGGTGTTGGCATAAACATACAGAAGACTAACTTCTGCATACAAAGCTGAAGTTCCAACCAAAAAAAAAAATCAAACCTCATATTTTTCTAGTAATAGACACACAAGTTTAGGAGTGAGAAGAAAATCACCTTAAAACTTTTTTGTAAATGGGAATCAGTATGTATTAGAAAATCCCTAGTCTCTTACCAGTAACACCAGTGAGATAGGGTCAGGAAAGCAGTGAATTTATCCTGAAGAATATACAAGATTTTTCTGCAGCTCAAAAGACTCAATAGGTACACTGAGTACAGCACATTGGCTTCAGCTAATACATAGCACTTCTGAAAATTCCATAATTGTGTCTGGTTGTCCAGTTCTCCAGTGGAGAAAGAGACAATTCTTCTGGCTCTTGCCACACATCACACCATATAATTCCATAAATATGTAGTAAGGGAATATGCTGAAACTGGGACAATGTTAGAAATAAAGTTGTATTT
The DNA here is from genome assembly GCF_050655825.1 of Lonchura striata. Lineage (NCBI taxonomy): Eukaryota > Metazoa > Chordata > Aves > Passeriformes > Estrildidae > Lonchura > Lonchura striata. The sequence goes on from NC_140704.1 coordinate 114,904,884, forward strand.
TCCTTCTCTTTATCTTTTCATTTGCTAACTGAATACTGTTGAACAAGTAAGTTCAATGGAGCAGGAATAGTGTCATTTTAATGCAAAATAGAATTTCATTTTTTGTATTCTCTCAGTTTCATCACTAATCAATAGGCACTTCAGTCAACTGAAAGATGTTGAGATTCATTTGTTGAGTCATCTCCCAATTCATTTTAATTGGTAATGTTTGCATATGTGAAACTAGTCTTGTTTCACAGAGGGAGACTTAAAACAGCACTTCATTTTTTTTGAAGAATTTACATGGTGAAGTGGCTTCTGGTAGTTTTGTGTTAAAATAATGAAAGAATGCTCTTGCATGGGAACAGGGTATTCAAGCTTTGCATGTTGGACATGCTGTTATTATAGATGAAAAAAGGAATTTCTTTTCCTGAAAAATGTCATTCAGACCTCATTTTTTATCTCAGTAGCCATCAGAAATGGCACTTGCTTTGAGATTGCATCCAGCTGAGTGGACCAAATACATTAAGGTACCTTTAGAAACAACATCTGCAAGCAGGCATTAGATGGTTTTGTTTACAAGCTCCACTTAGAGCTAGCAAGACTTAAGTCTCTGCTGTAGGTACACAGCAGGTTTACAAAGCTGCAGTTTTGCATCTGGAGGCAGCCAAGTACTCTTGTAAATCTAGTCTGATAGTTCACTTAAATTAACTTTATGTAGTTCTCATTACATCCTCACTAGGGATGAACCAGTGTTTTGAAATGAAATTCAGATCTTGATGACATCATGATAAATGGTATTTACAGTCTTAGTCACACGCAAGTCATTCTTTCTCTCTTATATCACATGTAGCATTATCAGAAGCTGATAGCTTGGAATAAGTTTGGCACTCTCACTCATTCTCACAATGGGTCACTTTTGCTTTCCAGAAGCCTTTCAACCCCCTGGTATATAAAGATTCTTCCATTTCAGGGAAATAAAGAATTCTGGGAATTATCTGGTTATGGTGTCAAATCCATTCAGTTTACATCTGAAAGGGTTTTTCCTTTTTCAGAAATGTTTTATTATTCCCAATTCTACTGGTTTGCTTGATCCAACCATGTATTTTCCTCTGCCAGTGAACCACTGCTAGATTGAATGTCTATTCAAAGTAGAAACAAGAGTGTTTGCTCATCAGCAAATTTTTGGGACAGAAATGCCCAATTGCTGGAGCAAGTGACTTAATGCTTCAGAATACAAATCTGTGGCTCAAAAAGGAGTTTTATCATCACCACTTTCCCCCATAGGTAGGACTGATGTGATGTTATACTGTATTTGTTTTAAACAGTATTGTTATTATTGTAAAAAAACACTTTAAAAAAAAAAAAATCCCAAACTAAAAAGATAGACACTAACTGCATTTTCTTAGCACTTGTCTAAGTGTTATTCCACAAACCTAGACTCCATCTGTGTGTAGTGTATATTTAGAAAACAGCTTTCAGTTTAAACTTTCCCAGCAGCTGAAAGAAAATTGCAGGAGGAAAATGTATGGAAATTGCTCTGACAGTGTCCTTTAAAGGGACACTGCTTTTTCCTCTAATCCATAAAATCAGTGATCACCAGAGCTGTTTGGCCATAAAGCTGTCATTGCCTTATTTGGTGCCAATCAGATTTTAAAGTTACAGCTGCTTTCAAAAGCCCAATGCATCGTGGAAGAGCTGTTATTGTTTCCTCATCTAGTTGCTTGTTAGACTGGTTGTGTGTGTCTCTTCAAGAGCAGAGGGAAGATCCAAGGCTACTCAGCTCTGCAGTAATGGGGCACTGGAGGTCTTTTCTTTTCCTGGGCTTCCTTCCACCTTTTTTTCCCCCCTATGCTTTCAAGTTCTGCTGCAGACAACACAGGCATTTACTAGCAGCATTGGTCAGCAAAGCTGTGCCAAGCATCCACAGCAGAAAAAGAAATCCACATCTCCAAAAGAAAGATCCTTTTCTCTGAGCTGATGCTTACAGGCATAGGATGCCTATTTGGGAAGTGATTATCTGCTCTCCATCACTGGGAAGATAATTCATACAACAAGCAGGTTGTAGTGTTTGACTGGACTTTCACACTGCAGTTATTGTGGGGAAAGGTAGTATTCCAGTGAGATTTAGAGCTCATATTCTGGCTGGTTTTGTTCATTAAATAATCAAGCCCATTTTCACTGTAGCCTGAGGTGTTTTCTCCAATGGACAAACATCTTTATATATTTCCAAATATCTTGCTGTGTTTCATCCCTGAGACTGTTGCAGTGTGAGATGTTTTCCATTGATCAGTCAGTGTATAAGAGAAATAATGTTTTTATTTACATCTGGTGGTAATTGTGTATAAATTGAACGCAGATACTCCATCTGGAAATCTCAGCTCTGAAAAGAATTCCACAACAGGCAGAGATGATACATGTCACTACATAACTGCTGCTTAACTTTCTCATGGGGTAATCATAGTTCTTTAGCAAGTTAAAGCAGCAGCTTATGCAATCAGATATGAAAATTTAGCTATCCCTTTGGATATGAGGATACTACTTAAATATGTATGTCTATAAAATATATCTACATATATTCTCAGCAGGGGTCGATATTTTTGCATCTTAAATTTTATTTAAGGAAGGCTCATTTGCTGATTGAAAAAAACAAATGAACTAAGATTTGGAATTACTTTCTCCAGACACCTAAGAAATTTAAGACCCTAGATTGCATTTTTTAAATCAACAGGGATATCTTGGCGTTTAAATCTCTTTGAAATTTAAAGGGGCATAGGTCTCTAAGTGCTTAAAGGCATGAAGAGTTCAGGAGCGTTGCAGTCCCTGAGCATATGCAATCTTGACATCCCACAATCAGAGTTCACCCATAACTAGTTGCCATTGCTCCTTAGACAAGCAAAGTTTCTTAAATTTCAGTAACAAAGTGCCTGCAGTGGTCTCTCATTATTCTGTATTTCTTTCTAACTTGTACTCCCTTGCCAGTATTTTCTCTCATTTTCTTTTTTTGTGTGCCATCAGCAGTGACTTTTCATTTGAGAATTGGTCATACACAGTGATAGCCTACATGTACTTGTACTTGTCACACGATACTCAAAACAGATGAGAACATGCAGAGTTGAATGCCACCCTTAACCACAAAGCATCTTCAGGCAGTGACTCTAGAAAAGAGTCTGGAAGTGAGTGGGAGCTAAGTGTCTCCAACCCAGCCTTGTGAGAATGACTTCTAGTCATCAGTTGTATCATTGTACCAACTAAAAATAGTCTGGAAAAGCTTTGCTAGTATCACTTGTTCTTTTTAGTAAATATGGGTAAACAGTGTTTGAAACTTATTCCCAAGTGTTTCTCTAGAGACAAGATAAAATAATTTTGAGATGTCTAATTACTGATTTTTTTTTGTGCATGTTTGTTTGCTTGTTTGAGCAGAAAAAAGTCACATTAAACACTTTCTTGGATACTCTCATGTCTGATCCCCCGCCACAGTGTCTAGTGTGGTTACCACTTCTGCATCGACTGGCGAATGTTGAAAATGGTAAGTAAAGAGATGCTGCCAAAACACAATTACAAGAATAAACTTTGGTGTGATGATTTTCACACACTGTAGATAGTTTTGTAAGAGCTACTGTACTGGGTTCATTGACTCCATGTGCTATTTTTAAAGTGACTGGTAAAATATTTGAAGAAGTTTGTTGGTCATTCAGCCAGGAACATGGCTTAAATTGTGCTGTGCTCAGGAAGTTAACCTGATCGTGTCTCTTCCTGTGCTCTGGATAAGCAAAGAGCAATAGGACTTCATCCATTCACACATATATATTTGGTAAACTGTCAAGACCACAACTTTTATTAGCTATGACATATGGCAGCAGAGAGGGAGCAGCTTGGCAGTTTCCGTTCATACAGTATTCCTGGCAGGAGATGTCAGTGCAGTGCAAAACACAAGCCAAAAAGTGCTTAGGAGGGATCTACTCCTAAGTCTACACTGCCAGACCATATCCTCTGAAAAGGAAGTTCCCTGTGGATGGTGTGCATCCAGTTTTGGTGATAAAAGGAAAAGGAGGAAAAGTTGTAAGTGTTCCTGTGCTAAACAAATCCCTCTTCCACTGAAAGGCACCAAGGTGGGTGAGGTGATGTTCCCAAGTCCTTTTTGGCTACAGAGCAACCTATCTATCCCACCTTGCTCAAACTCTTGTCATCCATCCCTGTCCCTCACCAGTTTCACAGTGTTTCCTAGCCTAGAGCAGAAACCCTTCCTGATGCAAAAGTCTGGCAAAGAACTAAACCCCTGACACATTCAGCACTGATCCAAATTTTCCCAGACTGAACCTTATGACAGAAAGGCAGAGGGTGCTTGGGAACAAGGGGATGTTCAGTACCCTGCGGTAAATTGGGTACATGCAGTAGTGAGGAAGGAGGAACAGAAATAGCAGTATTGCCCGTAAGGTGCTTCCAAATATCTCAGTTGTGCTTTAGCATTCTCAGTGACTTGCCTCCTTGTCACTATCTGCTTCTGAACAGAGAACAGGTCCCTCCAAAGGCCAGCTTTACAAATCTGGGCATCCAAAGCTACGTGTTCAACTCCATATATAATGACACCACTTGTACAGATGAGAAAGCAGTAATTAAAAGACAATAACACATCTAAGTACACTTTCATCCTTTCAGTAGTCATGTAGCTAAGTTTGACTTTTCCTCCAAGATGCCTCACTTCAGCTGCTTAAAGCACAACAAAACATTCAGCTTCTCCCAGTGGTTCAGCTGCAGTGGATTTTCCCACATATAAATTTCCTGTCATAGAATAGTTTGGGTTGAAAGGAACCTTAAAGATCATGCAATTCCAACTCCCCAGCAGGGACATCTTCCACTAGACCAGGTTGCTCAGAGCCCCATCCAGCCTGGCCTTGAACACTTCTGGGGCTGGGTCATCCACAACTTCTTCAGACAACTCAATCCACTGACTCATCATCCCCACTGTAGAGATTTTCTTGGTAATAACCTAATCTAAACTTAGCTTCCTTCTGTGAACCCATTTCCCCTTGTCCTGTCCCTACATGCCCTTGACAAAAGTCCCTCTCCAGCTCTCTTGTAGCCCCTTTAGGTACTGGAAGGCTGCTCTAAGGACTCCCTGGAGCTTTCTCTTCTCCAGGCTGAACAACTCTCTCAGCCTGTCTTCATAGAGAACCCTTATCTTCGTGGCCCTCCTCTGTACTCTGCCATGTATTCTGTTAGACACTGAACACTGAACACACACTTTTTTTGCTGCTGTGAGCACGGGGTATGGATACCAGCTCAGAAGTGAAGAAGGGCTTAGTGCCCCATGTTGCCGGTGGCTTAGCACAGGTTGCTGTATTTTCTCAGGTCAGGGCTGTCAGCAGCATCCAACGCTGCAGATTGCTTTAAACAAAGAAGGGAACACCCATCAGTTCGGGGTTTGTCCATAGATTTTTTCTAGGTGTTTCTTTGTTTTGGTTTTTGGCTCACCATTTCTTTCTCCCGCACAGTCTTCCACCCCGTCGAGTGTTCCTACTGCCACAGCGAGAGCATGATGGGGTTTCGCTACCGCTGCCAGCAGTGTCACAATTACCAGCTCTGTCAGGACTGCTTCTGGAGGGGCCATGCCAGCGGTTCCCACAGCAACCAGCACCAAATGAAAGAGTACACGTCATGGGTAAGGAAAGGCTCCTGCCTCGCTGCAGACCGCTTTGCCCTCCAGCCAGCAGAGAAGCCCCCAGCCACAGCTCTGGGCAGCTGTCTGGCTCAGGCGAGCTGGGAGCTGGGCTGGCACTTTGGATTAGTGAGCCTGTCTGGGAGGCTCCAGCCTTGGGAGCCATCGGGAGAGCGTGGAGGTGGGAATGGTCTTTTCTGGGTGAGGATCTGGGGCGCCGGTGACGGTGCGTGCCGCGGTGAGGGCAGCGCAGGAGGGGCTGGCAGCGGGGCAGCAGGCTCATGGCAGCTTCTCCCGTTCCCACAGGACTCACGGTAAAATGCTCATTGGCTTGCTCTGTTTGGCTACGTCTAAATGAAATGATGAATACTTAATGCTCATTCATCAATATTTTCAGTTGAGTGGCTGCAGCATATGCGTAGCATTTGGGATGATCCTGGCACTGTAGATTTGAGTGTGGTCACAAGCTTAGATCCACAGTAGTGTTTACTACAGAGAAAAGCTCACTTCAGTCTTTTTGTTATTAATCAAAATAATGCAGTGTTTTTCCTAAGCTGAAAGGGAGCTATCAACAGCTGCTGGAACCTTAACCTTCCCTGAAGGGCAAGAGACTTGTGGACTCAGCTTTCCATGGACTGGAGCAAAGTCCCAGTTGAACCCCTTGGTTAAAAAATCCTTCAGGATTCAAACACAGACATCAGCAGAAAATGCCTAATTCATCTCGAACATTTCAAAAGTATACTGTTAAAAAAAAAAAAAAGGAAAATTACGTGTATAACAAAAGTTCCCATATTTATGGTGCTTTGAGTTTATTATTTAACAAAGTTCTGAATTTTAATACTTTTAAAATGTCTGCTTTTCTGTTGATGGAACAGGCAAGGGTTAAATTGGACGTGGTTTGCTCTGTATGCCAGTCATAGAGCCCTGCGCTGTATCCTAGCAGACCTGCGTCTGTAATTGTTTTTGTGGGTCCTAATTGCTGCTTGTTGCATAGACACAAATGGCTGGAGTTTAGTATCTGAATAGGAAAAGTGCCCACTATGTAGCTCAGACTCCATTCCTAACAGCAATTTGCGCTATAAAATCCATTTTTTGCTGTAGCCAGGGAGCTGTAATTATAGGTAGGAAGTAATTGGAAAACTTAAGATTTCTGCTCAGCGGAAGACAAAAAATGTGACCACATGCCTAGTGCTTTCAAATGTTTCCTTGCCAGAAACAAATGTTTTGCTTCAAGTTTGAAGTTGCCTTTCTGTAGCATTCATTAGCATTTGTTCAAACCTGCTTAGCATTCTCCATAATGCATTGGTATTGAGCTCCACATGCAGATTGGAAGTGTTTATGGGTGCAGTGGAAATCAACTGTTCTCAATTCAGAGTGAAATTGCATTTACAATGAAAGAGAAAGAGCTTGAACTTTACGTATTTAGGTTGGATTTCTCTAGTAGAAATATTTCATTATAAACTTGGTGACAGTCAAGTTGATGCAGGATGTATATGCACAAATACAAAACCCTTTCTGTCAAATTCCAGGAAGATTTTTCCATTTTAGCCTCTCAAGCTGTGTTTTGGGAGAGGAGACAGTATAAGGATCACTAACCCTCTTTTACTGGCAGAAAACTGAATCACAGAGAGATGAGTTGAATTCCCTGAGAAACCCTCACACAGCCTAAGAGACATCTTGGATCTCAGAGATTGCTTAGAAGGGAAGCTGAGTTTAGTCCTCAATTGCTTAGTCTCCAAACAAAACAGAAAGCAGAAAATACTGATTTATTTTTTTTTTTACACACTGATGAAAATTACACTTCTTACATGGACTGCCCCCCATCTTTTGGGGACAGTGACAGTACATCAGTCTCTTTTGAAGTGCTGTTGCCACAGTGGGGCAATTTCTGGCAAGCCCTTTTCTCAAATTTCTATTCTCCAGTGGTCAGTGGCCACAGGAGGTGGAAGAGAAGCTTTGTAATAGGAGCTAAACAGTACAGGGTACTGGAGGTGAGGAGGGAAATACTAGTGAGGGAGAAGAACAAAGCAGCCTGGTGCCTGGCCCATATCTAGGAGGAAAATGGTGTCCCATACAGTGTATCTATAGGGACAAGCATGCTCAGATCTGTTCTCCTTGCATTCCCAAGCTGGTGAGGTACAAGCCAGCACCAGTCCAGGTGACACAAACTATGCTGTTCTTTGTTCAACAATGCTTGAGTGCAGCATTACAAAAGTGTGGTCACTTTCCCTATAGATACACCCCCAGCCTGCTCTAAAGGCTGCTGAAGGTGACAGTAATTCTTTCCCAAATGCACCACTCTTTGCCTTACCAGACTCTCAGCGTGGGAGGGGGGCAAGGGGGATGTCAGTCCATAGGTCTGTGAACTGTTAGAGCTTCCTGTAGTTTTGTGCTTCCTGTAGCAGAAACAGTATGCACCTTACTTGTCCAGATTACCTCTACCTTCCTTGTTCCTCCCAGAAATCACCTGCTAAGAAGCTAACTAATGCACTTAGCAAGTCTTTAAGCTGTGCTTCCAGCCGTGAACCTTTGCACCCAATGTTCCCTGACCAGCCTGAAAAACCTCTAAACCTGGCTCATATTGTGTAAGTATCTGTGTGCTGTAGACAAAGTAAGCTTTGTTGTAGGAATTGCTTGCACCGAGTGTAGATACTACAGCTCTGAACAAAGCAGGAGGCAGATGTGGTTTGTCCAGCTCAATGCATCACAAGTGCAAATTTGCTGGTATTTAGTGTAAAAGTGTTCTTCTGGTGTGACTTCACCTGTAAAAACCAATGGGATATGTATGTACAATCAACTACTGAGACACAACATTGGAATGTCCTCATTCTCCTCAAGAGATGTCCATGCAATTTCATGAAGTTTCAGCACTTTGGGATGTATTGATGCTGAGAACATCAGTTCTGTCATCTAGAGACTCTTAACTTCAGTGTATCACAAGTATGTCTTGACACAAGGCACCAGAGAAAAGTGAAATCAGACTAATTTTGTAAAAAAAGGTGTCAGAGTTCTCACTGACTTGAGTGAAGCTGTGGCTTCACCCAGCCTTGAAGAACTGAGTTAGTCTGCCCAAAAAGTGGGTCTTCAACTGCCAAGTCACTTGATAAGAGTCTATTATCCTCATGTTTTGATATGTTCAGAAAGCAAGATTATTTTTTGGTGTAGTAGCATGTCACTACTCTTTTTCTGCAGGAGTCAAGAAACCCAAAGCAGAAAGAAAATATATTTGTGTAGGGTGAGGAAAGTACCACTTTGGATGGGCTTTTTTCTGAAGCATGTCCACTACCCATAGTGGCAGACACTCTGATTTTCTCGTTTATCAACTTGACTTAACCTTTGCTTCTTGGATCCTTTAGAAAAAAAAAAAAAAAAAAAAAAAAAAGGAGCAGGGAAAATAGAGGAAAAAAAACCCCATTAAATTTCCCATAAAATTAAGAAAAAATTTAGACACTGGTTGGAAGAAAGGAACAAAGAAATTAAGTTGGAAAAAATATTCCAAAAATACTGCCTTTAAATTATTTGTCTTATTCTGGTATACTTCTTAAGAAAGTATCTTTCTTAACCATGTTCCCAGGGCTCCTGATGGAAGCATTTTGGGCAGCAGCTATTAGAATTGTATTTCCATGCTGCATACCTATGTTACTGGCTGCTGGAACTGCTCTAGTCTGTAATAATTATACATATTTACCTTTGCCCATCCTGAATATTTGTATGTGGCATCTCTAAGGGCAAGTGCACACCAGCCATTGTGGGCTGTGCAACACCTGGAAAGTTCACCCAACCTGCCTGGCATTTTAAGGATGAATTATACTGATGGTCTTCCTTATGTGGTAATAGCACAACTTCTTTAAGGTGTAAAAGAGTGCTCTGGTATTCAGAGACAAGGTACCTCTGACAGATATATAGTGCCAAACCCTTGTTGCACTTAATTGTCAGCTAAAACCCCTGCACCTCTCTATGGAAGAGTTGTGGGAGGATGTTGTTCTTTGGCAGAAATGATCTGGAGTTGGATCTGCTGAGCTCTCTCACTGCTGTGCCTGGCCTAGCTGGCAAGTCAGTGATAATTTCACAGGGCAGATTTTGGGCATCCTTAAGGGAAATGAAGAGAGACAGAGAGCTTGAAACTGAAAGAGAAGCCTCTGTTCCCTGTTGGCAGAGGGATCATGAAGGCCTGGGGATGTGTCAGAATATAAAAGGTAGTGAAAACTGGGCTACTGTGAATGGATTAAATGCATTTAGGCAAGGCAAGGGGAAGGTACCATAATTAAATAGGAACTGATCCAAAATTTTGCTGTGAAATTAACACCTTCCCTTATTCCTAAATATACAGACAATTTAGAGTGATGGGATGTGAGAACAAACCTCCATCTATTCTGGTTTATGACAGTTTCTCTTTATTCATAGATTGATGGTAATATAACTTGGCAATATATATTGGCTACAATGATGCATGAGTGAGAAACCTTTAAATTGTGGAAGTATCAGGATCTACAGCATAATTGACACAAATTAACTGAGGGGAGAGCTATGCTACAGAACCTTGTCGAAAATATCTTCTCTCCAATGCAATTTTTATTTTTAAACATAATGAAAGTTGAAAGAAACAGCTCTGGGCAGGAATCCAGACAAAAAAGGGAGTTTATATTTGCATTAGATGGAAGAATTTTGGCAACAAAACAGTATCCTTTTCTTAGCTTCTAGCTTAAATGGGGACAAGTGCTCCCTGCATTACTACAGAGACTTTCCTTTTGTTTGTTCTTCCACCTTTGCCTGGCACCAGACAAAAAGACTGCATGGCTTTTTTGTTTTACGGGTGCCACATAAAATTTTGAATTAAGCAAGAAATATATCTAAAGCCTCATCTAGAGAAGTAGTTATCAACGTGTCATAAACCTGATGGTAGAACTCCTCCCACTGACAAAAGGGTCATTCTTCCTCTCTGTACATAAGAATAGCAACATGAAAGAAAGTCCAGACAGCAGAGATGACAAATGGCATGGCTATGGAGGTATTTTTTAAATCAATTCTGCACTGGTCTGACTTCATTTCCATCTTGAGCCTGTGGGAGCATTATTTTTGACATCAGTGTAAACAGGTTAGAACAACCTGAAGCACTTTGGAAAATTCCTCCTATTTAATTTGGTTTATTACTGTGGATATATGTTGTGCTGTAGCATACTTCTATTACATAGCATATTTCAATAGCATCAAATGTTTTCTGTCTCCTTGAGGACAGTTAATTCATTATCACTTTTATCAGAAAGCTTAATCACTCGCTTTCAGGAGCTTAAAAATAACCTCAAAAAGGTGTAATTTATAGTCAGTAGCTGAGTTTTGCTTTCCTTTGCAATAAAGTCTGTTGTTCTGTCTTAGCACATCACACAACTCTATGTGTTTGAACATCCATTTGATAGTCAAGTGGAATGTCAGGACTGTGACAGTGGGCATCAGCCTTTAAGAAACTTGCATTAGTTTAGTATATTTTTTTTCATTGTGAGAATTGACAAAGTTATGCTAATCAGGAAATCTTAGCATGGTCTTGGAGTTTAAAGGCATTTGTACACAGGAGTAACTTTGCTTTTGTAAACAGATTAATGACCTTTTATGCAGAGGTTCTCATGCTTTTTGCAGAATGAGGGTAATAAGAATGGAGTATGTCCAATGTATTACTTAGACCATGTACATATTAAACTGACAATTTAATTAATGATCTATTTTCCATTTTATTCTGCTGCAAAAGAGATACTTGGTGAGTATTTTTCTTCTTTAGTAAATATGTTGAAAGAAAAAACTTTAAAAATTGTGATAATCTCAGTACTACCAAAAAAAAATTAAATTAAACACTTCTCTATGAGTATGGAAGACAAAGGACTGCCTTTCAAATTCATGACTGATCAGAACTGAAGTTTTTAATGTGGTTCTGCAGACACAGCAGGGTTAGGTTAAAACTGTATTTTCATATAAATAAACAAATAAATAAATAACGCTCCACATCCTACATCTTTCTCTTCACAGTTTTAAACTTCTTAAGATCAGCGTAGCATTATCATGCTGAGAAATTCATTTACATGTTTCAAATACCATATTTTTGCCTGTTGTATAAGAAGTTACAGAACAAAATATATAGTAATAGTTCAGTTCCATGCAGAACTGGGTTTCTTGGAAATGGTTGACCAGTTGTCTTGCACAATTGGAGCCCAGTGAATATTTTGCAGATGGCTACCATATTTCAATTTGTGCATCTGCAGAATTCAAAAAGCTAGATAGGTCTTCTACAGAGCCTAAAGGGAATATTAACCAAATTGAGGTCTGAATTACATGTGGCTTCAGATTCTGCTCGTAGCTGATTGAAAGCCCTGTGATTTTAATAGCATACCTTTTAGTTGTTCCTGTGTGGATGGATCTTTTGCCCAATGTTCCATAAGCATCTGCTAAGAAGGGGAAATTTCTCCTTAATGGATACAGAAGGAGAAAATTACACAGGTTATTTTTAAGAGTTGACAGTAAAAGAAAGCAGAGGAAAATTCCTTCTTGTTTTATTTTTTTGTAAAAGCAGGAAATAAAGAATATAATAATAAGATCATCATTACTAAAGGGTCCTCTTGAACTAAATACTTACTCTAAATTTTGACTTGAGGTTTGATGTACTGGTTAAAAAGCTTTGCCATCAAACCAGTTTAAAACTCCATGTGTATTTTATGAGATGCTGAGGGCTTGGGTTCAGTTTGGTCACTCCATGTGGCAGCATGGAGCTTAGCACCAGGAATAACTTCATGAAAAGATGTGTCATTTCTTGGCAGTTCCATGCTGCAGACCTCCATGCTGTCACAGAAAACTGACTGCCAGTGCTCATCCTGGCTGGTTGAAAGCAGTGACTGCACCCTGGACTGTTGCCTCTGGAAAGGAATAATGACATCATGGCTGTTCTACCAAAGCAGGGGAATAAAAGTTGAGCAGGTGGCTTGAAACTCACCTCAGAACACACAAAGGCATTATTTCCCTCCAGGCCTAAGTACCAGTGTATTTTTATCAACTTCTTAAAACCACAGCAACTATAATTGGAAACTATTACAGTGTAAAGCAGAAGATGCCAGTTGCAATGTTACTTTAAACAAGCTCATTCTGTTCTACATAAATACTGTTGCTGATAGAGGGGGTTTTGATGCAAAATTAATGCAGCTGGGTATTTTGCCTTTCAGGCCCCCCCGACCTGTAACCAGCATGAACGACACACTCTTCTCCCATTCTGTTCCCTCAGGAAGTCCCTTTGCAAACAGAAGGTGAGTTCTTGTCCTTATTTATATCGAACCATTTATGATAGTGGTGGAAGTTTCAATCTTCAGTTCCCTCACAGGGGTAAAAATAACCCAAATGCTCTCACACGGTAAAATCAAGAGATATGAGCAGGGAAATGTCTTGGTTAATTTGGACTGATACCCAGACATCTGAACAGAGGCCTGGAGTTAAGGCATCCCAAGCTCCCCACAGCAGAGCACTGAATTTCAGCTTTCATTTGAACCATTCTGACCCACTAAAATGTGTTCACATGCAACCTCAGGCACCCTCCCATAGGGACAGAAAATGGGCTATTGGTGTGAAGACGTTTTGTAACAGCACTATGGGAATAGGAACTGGGATGTGCCGTTGCCTATTGGGAATGCCTGCATCATACCACAAGGATGAACAAAGAGAAGATGTCTTCATACTTCCAAGATATAGAAAGACATCCTTTCTCCTGTTAAACCATTCTGATTTGCATTAAAATCAACAAGGAAGAAGGAGTAGTCTTGGAATATGGTGACTGACCCTTCAGTAAACAAGCCAGGGAAGTCTCATCAGAAACATAAATCCCAAAGAGTAGGTGCTTGCAGCTGACTGTACATTTTGACTCAATATTTTGGCTCATGCAGCCAAAATACGTGTGTAGCATTTGCTAGCTGTCTGACCCCATCTATGTAAGCCTACAAATGCACATAAGTAAGAAGGTGGCAGGAAAATAACTTCCTGCTGTCTTAGGGAAGATGAGCAATGTGTCTTCCTTGGGTACATTTTATTGTTTGATTCCTGCTGTGTGTGTCAGTGCTTCAGCATTCCCAAGTGACTAAACACAATCTCTGGATATGCACAGCTACATATTTTAACACCAAAACTGAAACCAAACCTGCAGTGTACACTGCAGAGTCAGAGTAAAGATGGTTTACTTTTTCTTTGATTTATGAATTTTGTTACCATAAGCTGTAAACTGTAAATTCTGTGTTATCTCAATGAGAATGGGTGGGACTGAGATGCTTTTTGAAAGTCAGTCCCAAAGCAGCTCTCAAGGCCAGATGTGCTGCCTATACAGAGAGACTGCAAATGCAGATTCATTTCTGTTGGAATATATGGGGGCCTATGAGCAAGGCAGGGTAATGTATTTGTAGCATCTCCAGGGGAGGTCGCTAAGAGCAGCACTCTTTAGGAGTGTTGCTGATGCTTCTGTTTATTCCCAAGAGGTCCCTGTGCTGGATCAACAAAAGTACACTGCTCCTTAGGCCAGGGACCTGCAGTAATGCTCACAGCACTGTCTGCTGTGCTGCTTGTCTCTCTTTACCTGTAAAATACACTTGATTATTTTACTCTTGTCTTCTTTAATAACTGACTGCCCTTAACTATCAGGTTTAAATGTACATGCTTCCTGAGCTGTTAGTATTCCTTTTTTTCCTAGGAAGCACTCCTTGATGAGAATTCCCTGAAGGCAGATGATAGTACCATCCCCCTCAAGCATAGGTACTCAGACTTCCTTATAAGTGGATAGTGTGACATCCCTGTATAGTTAAAAGTTTCCATGATGCAGCAGTCATTCTGGTTCTTTCAGAGTTAACTGCATATAATAATACATTGATTGTATATTAGAAGTTTTGTTACTTTTGTTTCATTGACATAGCAGGATTTTAGGAGTTTGACAGGTTATTCTCAGTATTTTTATTTTCACCTTTTACAAATTTAATTTTCATCTTTTTATTGGAAAGAAAAAGCACCCTACAAACAGCCATGTCAGTACTCTTTCTAAATAAATCAGATTTATTGTTACGAACCCTCTCTGAACACTCTGTTCTCTGTGTATTCTTTTTGAAGTATTAACAAGGTTTCATTGTTTGAATCATTCAGGTTACTTGGGGGTATAAATGCAGCCAGTCCTGTGGCTGATGAGCATTCTCTTATAAAGCTGTATGTAAATCAGCTTCACAACAATTCACGGTCAGTATGAGAGCACTAACCTACTAATCGCAGTAGTTCTGTAGTTCATGCACTAAATCATTAGCAATTCTGCTAAACTACTCAAAATATTCTTTAAGGAAGGCTCTGATGGGCTAGAGGGTTTCTGTGGCTCTAATTAGTCTTTTGAATAGACTTCCTGCTGGCTGTGGGCTTTGCCAACTTCTCTTGCTTCTGCGCAGCACAACTCTTTCCTTTTACCCTTTCATGTAGGATTAATATTAATGTGTTCAGTGGAAGTTGGAAACATTGCCTTTGAAAACTACACCTTTATGGTTCCATCATCAGTGTATGACTTGCCTGTTGTGCTCTTGACCAAGGAATGAAAGAGGCTCTCACAAAAGCCTGGAAATGACTCTGGCTCTCACAGCCAGCCTCCTCTGCCTCAGCTCTCGCTGTGGGCGGCTGCTGTTCTGCCCTAAGCGCTGCTTGCCAATAACCCTCCCCAGACCCCTCAGCTTTGCTTTTCAAAATGACCACAGGAAAAGCAGATCTAAGTCCTACTGAAGCTAATGAAAACTTCCCATTTACATAGTGAGCACTGGATTTGGACCCATGCCTGTCGTTGCTGAGCCCTTTTTCCAGCATTCCCTCACATCTCAGTGACCTAAAGGAAGATCACATTTCATTCTGCATAAAAGAAATACACTATTGCATAAGAACAGTTTCCCCATTTTTTTGATGCAATATCCTTTTCTTTTTTTTTTTTTCTTATTAATCCCTGAGCATGAACTATAATTCAGTAAGAATTACCGATATAAAGGTACTTTTCTGCTAAATGCCAAGATCTTCAATCTGGGTTAGACTGATAACTGTATCCTCATTCATTCTTTTAAGTTTTACTATTGCCCTGGGAAAATCAGGCTCCATTAGTGAAAGCTCACCCTCTTGAACATCAAAGAAACAGACTTTGATGGTTCTGTTTGCAATTGTGCTGATTTTATATTAAATACTCCATGATTCATATTATAATACGAAGAGTACAAACTCAGAGTAAAATTTTGAGCTGGATGTAATCAACACTAAAAGCTCTGCTGGCTGTGTTTTCACTGCAGATAACTTATGGTTACTTTCATTTCTGTTGCAGTCTAGTCCAGAGGCTTCTGATAGCTTTAAGTGATGTTTTTATGTAATTTTAATGTTTATTCAAAGGAGAATTGGCAGAGAATGTCATTCATAGCATTCCCATGATATTTATTTAAGCTACTTGTGTTCATGTAAGAGCATAGCCATTCTAACCAGTTCCTCCCCATAGCAGCAAATGCTAAATTCAGCAAGCCAGCTCATTCTGCTGCTGAAAATGGATAGCATCTCCCAAGTTCAGCACACTACTATATTTCTGGATACATGGGTGAAAATTGGAAATTAACTGGGAAGGTAGAGAATCTTGTTAGAGGAAAGATCTTTGATAATTGTTAAATGCAGTGACAAATTGTGGGTAACAGCTGAAAGGAGATGGAACATTATATACTATTTACTCTTTAATTTCATCTGAAGCACAGATTTCAAGTGCGTACACAATTACTCCAAACCTCAAAGGAAGTTGGGTTCAGGCTTATCCAGAGATGATTTTTAATTTCTTCAAACTGCTTTACAATTAAAGTCCACTTAAAATTTCTGTGCTTGTTTGCTTAGTTTGAGTTGGCAAGTCCATAAGAGAGCTTTAATGAGGAGGTTGGCTTAGCAATTACAAGTACCTTTCTTCTTTATGTATACAGTGTGGAAATTGGTATAAACAATATGCTCTGTACAGCTGAAGAACAGCTTTAAAGCAATTGTGTTAGAAAAGAAGGAACAAAAAAGTCTGTGATCTTCTCCCAAATACCAAATCATGGTCATTTGCTGTGTTGACAACTAGCATGATTAAAATCACAAGGCCTGTAATTCTTTTGCTGTAGCTAATATTCAGGGGTTTTCTCTCTGTTTTTGCAATTTCTGATGCCCTAGAGGGCAGCAGAACAAGGGAAGATTACTGCAGAATAGGTAATGCCCTTGCAAACCCAATGATTTGGATATTTTACATCAAAACAAGCGAACTTAGCATTATAGAAACTTTTGTCCGGTCAAGAGAAGTAACTCTATTCACTGAATTAAAGTTTTTTTTTTCCTTATTTGAATAATTTTATTCCCCTGCTGCAGTCTGTCACACTGACTTAAAGTATATAGCTGCCATAGTAATGGGTACAATGTCCTGCTCTTTCTTTATAAATGTTTTCTTTAAGCTATTGAAATATTGTATTCAGGTAGGATAAGATGAAACAGAATGTTTTTTCTTGCATTTTTCTCAGCCCCTCTTTCACACATAATGCATTTAGTTCTTCTAAATGAGTAATAAGATGGAATAAATGGTGTGATGCAATACATTCTGGTGAACATGAAATGACTTGGCAATTGTGTGATAGATAAAAAGAATCTGCTGTGATATCAGATAACTATAGCCAAGGAGAAATTGAATCTTATTTAATGCTGAGTCAGAATGCCTGGTGCCTTTTTTGAACTCCAGATAAAAGTTAAAGGAATTGGATATTCTACCTGGGCATAACAAGAGATTAGGCCGGATTTCTAGTCATCAACTAACTTGGAGCAAAACATACTTGGTTGCTGCTGTTCTCCATGTTCCTATCTCTGAGGCATGTGGTAGACTTCAACTGCATGCTGTCTTTGTGTGGTTTTTATTCAGAACAAGATGAGAAGCCTTATTTCAGCAGAATATCAGCAATATTCTGCCTGGCTAAAGGAAGGCTTATATGTTTGATTGTTCAGTAGCCAGGTAGACACTAATGAGGGCATAATATTTACACCAATATTATTAGGTCTGTATCTTTGTAGACCTCTGCTCACAGCTGGAAGGTTTGTCTCTAAATTTGGATGGAGAAGCACTATTTGGCATATTAAATTATGTTCCATTTTAGCAGGAATATATCTTTAAAATATCTGTTCCAGTTGGAAATTCATTGTGGCCAGAATGATCTCTGATATATTAGTTGTATTTTGGGGAATATGTGGAGGATGTAGGAAGATGTGGAAGAAAAATAAGAACAAATGTCAGCTCTTCCAAATGAAGGAGGGTTGAAGGTGGAAGCAGGGACAAAGGTGAAAGGGATTATAAAGGAGGCAGCCTAACCTTTGTATCCAAAGATACTGAAATTATAAAAGAGTAAGCATCTGGAGGATAATAAACAAAAAATAACCACTATAGATTTGTCAAGAAAAATTATATCAACCAAACAAATTTATTTCATTGACAGGATGACTGATCCAGTGGGTAAAAAGAGAAGCAGGAGATACAATACAGCTTGACCTTAAAAGGACTTTAGACATATGTCCCAGATGACACAGAAGTACCCAAAGGAAATACAGACATAGGGAAATTAGTAAAAGAGTAACATTCAAAATTAATAATGACATTTTCAGAAGTTTACCACTGCTTTAGGAGAAGGACATCTGCTGGGAATCTAGAAAGCTGTCCTAAATTAGACAACTATGCACTATTTCTCATAGTGACTTAATGGAAGCAATAGAGTGAATATATCCAATTTGTAGGTGGTGCAAAGGTTGAAATAGTTGTGGAAAGGAGTGCTTGGAGAGCAGTTTCTAAATAAAAGAAAAGTAGATCAGTAGCAATGGTAGTAATTGATGTCCAAATGATCTGAAATCAATTACAGGAAATTCAGTAATTATAAGTGAAAAGTGCTGTAGCAAGGAAGAAAATAGTCAAATAAAAGATTGGAGGATAATTGGGTGGATAGAAATATTTTAACAGAGGACCAAGCAGTTGCAGTGAACCACAAACTAATTGAAGTCAGCAATACAGTAGTTAGATTGCATTTAACCCTGGAACATCATCTGGAAAGCCATTAAAACTCATTCCCCAGAGGAGGAGACATCTGCCTGGGGGTTTGCTGGCAGTTTAGGGCAGCAGCATGGGGGTAGATATGCTAACCAGCATGTCTGGAGTCCAGAGGAGACACCCAAACAGCAGAAAAAGAGAAAAAATGTCACTCATGAGAAAAGGTTGGAAGATTAAAGTTTGCTTAATCAGCTAAAAAGGAAAGGGGCATGGACAGACATGGTATCAGTTGTTCAGTGAATAATCCTTGCTTGCCTGTCTATCCACACTAACTGTGTGGCCTCTGGAGCATAGGACAGGGGAACTTGTCGTTGGTGGAGGGCTCACTGTTAGAAAGTAAGGCTCAAAATCTGCCCTGGGGCCTTTGGTCTCCCACTGTGGCAACATATTTATCTGTACTGGCAGATAAATAAATATAAATTTATTTATATTTTATTTATTTATATAAACAATATAAATTTATTGTTTATACCAATAAATACTGTATTTATCTGCATTTTTGGCTGAAATGGCTAAGCCTATACCCTGTGAATGCATTTTCCTTCTGTAACTGGGAAGAAAACGTGTGGAAAATGCATCTTTCTAGATAGCATGGCACATGTTTATCTGCATGGATTTTGCCCCAGTGGAAGTGCAATACACATGAGTAGCCTGCTGATGGGCAGAGAAATGTGAAACAAGCATTTTTTCTTGCTGTGCAGTACAGCATTTCATTCAGCTATCTTACAAATTTATTATAAATCAATAGGCTTGAGTTCTTAGGACAACCTTTGGTTCCATCCTCTTCTGAACTCTACTGCCAACCTTGCTCTCCCAAAAGGAGGGGAATTACACAAACCTCACTGAATTCCTTCTTTGTCCCAATATTGAAGGTTTTGAAGATTACCAGGCACCACTTTGTGCAACATTACCTCCCTACATACACACCCAGACCCATATAGCCCTGGATGCACAGGTGCATCCATGCTCTCGCACCCATGAGGTGCCAACTAAAAAAAATGTGAATAATTTTTAAAAATAAGAAAGTAAGATATAATTTTGTTTTGCTTTGTTGTTTCTTAAACAAACAAAAAAAAAAGCTGCAGCATGAAAAGAAAAATAACATTTTCAATATTTCTCATTTTCAGCCAGTGGTAGCTTGTTCACGTGGATATTTAAGTGCTGGGAAACAGGCAGTTACTGCAATCCATTAAATACTGTAATTAGGAAAAAAGTGTGTTTGATGAACTATATATTACTTTAAATCAACAGAAGAACAGTACTTCTGAAAATTAAACTGTTGTATCCTATCACTGCATCCAAATAAATGTCTTTCCACAGATTATTGAAACCATCTTACAGTTAATGTGGAGAAAAGCAATTTAGCTGTTATGGTGAAGCTTTCCCAGCTCGAAAGCAGCATTTGAGACCGTGTTTATCTCGGACTCCATCTGGAAAATACACAAGCCTTCATCTCTCCATTTGTGAGAGAAGCACATTTTGTTTGTCACTTCTGTAGTGGAGGCTTTAATAGTTTGCTTTTGGAGAACAGGAGGAGAAACTCGTAATTCCTGATTTTGCATTTCCTGAAGTTTTCTAGAAAACTTTTCCTTTAAAGCTTCTATTATTTTTATTCAGTCCAGGGCACTCAAATGAGCTTCTCCAAGTTCTATTCTATAATGAATTTCAGACATCACTGTTTACCCTCTTCTTAGTTTTCCTGTCTTATTAACTAGCTCTTCTTCCAAGAATACTGAAGTAGAGCAGAACAAACTGCTGGCTAGGGCTGCTCCAGCTTTCTTGAAAGGCAAAGGGTAAGTTAAAGAGAGAGTATGTTCTTAACTTGTACTAACACAGCTAAACCAAAACATTTTCCTCTATTCCTGCCATTTTTAATGTATTCTATATACATCTTTCCTGAGAAAATTGTGATAAGCAATTAACCCAGTGAGCTAAGTAAGGCATGTTTAAATATATGTATGTACACCTGGATGCTTAAGGTCTTGATCAGACACTTGCAAGCAAATCCAGCTTGTGAATTCAGTGTGTCAATCATGTATGTTACATATCTATATTAATGCTGGTGTGCAGTATATGGTATATTAAACCGAATAATGCTAACCTCACAATTTGCTGTATTTTCTAATAAATACTACTGTGCAGCTCCAAAGCTTTAGTCCCTGGCCTGATCTGGCATCTCTCTGATTTCTGAGGCTGGCTATGTCATCAAGTGGCATGCTACCATCCTAAATCACTAAATACTAAACATGTAAATTACAATAATAACAAAATAACTTCTGCACTTGGCCTGTTGTTTCATTCTGATTTCTAAGAACGCTGAAGTATTAATTCCCAGATTCCCATTTCACAATCTTACTTGCTCCTGCTCTCTCTGTTTGTGTGTGTGTCTGTCTGGCTCACACCCTGCCCCGTTCCAGGTTACAGTACAGCCTCGATGTTGCAGACAGGCTGGCTGATGAACACGTGCTCATCGGGGTCTATGTCAACATGCTACAGAGCAGCCCCGCACGGTTAGTGCAGGTTTGGCACCTCTGGGGGACCCAGCACAGGGACCTTGCTCAGCCAAATGCTCTCGCTGTTTCCTCCCGGCCACGAGCTGGAGCAGCTCTTCACGAGCACTAACCTGAAGTGAATGTGTATGAGTGTGGGGTATGTCCTCCCAAAGTTGGTGGATTGTGGCACTGGCTGCTATTCTCTCTACTGAGGCTTGCAAGGTATTGCCAATAATTGCTTAGGTATTGCAAATAATTGCTTAGTTAAGAGTGGCTATGCAAATTGTTTAGGACACTGAGATCTAGGCAGTGCAGGACTTAGTGGTGGTACAGAAATCTTCACACAACAATGATTAAACAAGCCCATGTTTTCAAGGCGTTAGTTTTTGAGATCATTTATAATTTGTAGCTTCAACTTCTTCGAAAATTAGAAACTGTAGTAGTACCTAAATAATTAAATCACGATAATAATTTTCTTACCTAGTGAGAGAAATTCATTTTGATTTTTACATATGTCAGGCATTGCTTTTAAATCTGCCTGATTTCTGCATTGTTTCAATCTTGTATACAATTTTTCCCTGCTTTCATTTAGACTCAGGGGTTTTAAATGAGTGTCTTGAACATAATTCATTGTTTCTGCTGGAGTGATTATAGAGCTTTGTCTCCTAAACCTATCAGCTGTCCTAGCACTTGTGATGCTGGCATTGCAGCCTGCCACGCCAGAGAAGGGAAACGCTACCTCACCTCTTCAAGTGCTACAGAGTTCCATAGACTTTGCAGCCCTGTACCAGCAAAGTGGTGAGCAGTATATGGCCCTAGAAAATGTGGTGCTGAGCAGAAAATTGTACAGTGTTTCTACCAAAACTATGATCAGGAGGTTTCTCTTGCTCATAGCAAGTCCTTCAGTTTCCTGTGCTGCCACTGCAGAATATTTCCCAGGTTAGAAGAAAGTCTCCATTTACTCCAGTGTGTAGGAGGTAACAAGTAACTTCATTTTGGAGAGTGAATGCAATGGTTCTCTGCAATCTTAAGAAACTCACTTCTGCATGTAGCTCCTGTTGAAAATGGGAGTAATTTGTCATACCCAGTGAATAAAAAGTCTGCCTCCATTGTCCTGGATCTACTTTTGTACTCTGTAGGCCACTGGAATGTGCCAGTGGTGGAGGGTTGAAAAGGCAAACTAGGTTTTAGTGAGGAAAATGAAAACCATTTATCCTAAGCAAAAACGTTTTCAAGGGGAATTCCATTCTTAAAGAAGCACTTCAGAAATCAGGCTTATTGAGGAATATTGACATGCGGCTGTGAAAGCTGGCTCTTGGGGACATGTATGTGACCAGTCACTGCCCACCCAGACTGAGGATAGGAATATGCTGTCACTCAGTCTGGTGTGACGGGGAGAAGGAAATGTGGCCCTGACAACCATGAGTGACTTACTTGATATGATTGTTCAGGAGGAGAGTGAAGAATGGACATGGTGGTGCTAGGCTGGTTTGGCAGGCATAGCATTTGGATGTCATGTCTAGGATTCATTTAGCTTCAGTGAGGGCTACCAGTTCCTCCTGAGTTTGTGGGTGCCTCTCCTCGTCTGTAGTGTTTTCATCCTTCAAATTTTATTATTTATATTCCAACCTGTTTCCTCAAGGCTTTGAGCCAACCTCACCAAGTCATAGTACCTTTGTTTCCAAATATGCATATACAAATCATATGCCAGGATATTCAACATTTATTTGGTTTTGAGAAATGAATGGGGGAGTGACTGACAACAACCTTAATTGTTTAAACAACTGATGCAAAGCATAGTACATAACATCTAATTACTGATATTAAATCACTGCAGTCACAGCATCCTCAATGAGAAGCAATTTCAGTTATTTCTATAATTAGATTTTGAGAGAAACATAACCTAGAGGGACAGTAGTCTTAGTCAAGCATCAGACCATACTGCATTGCCATTTTCTGCTTTGTTGGACTGAGACTGCTAGTAGAGAAAAAGAATGGTTACATTTTGGTAAAAATAAAAACAAAATCTTGTCATCCTAGAGCTCCTGTGTGAAGCCAATTTCCAAAGGAGGAGGTGAGACCTCTGCAGGAAGTTCACCTGCTGCATCCCAAAGTCTGGGGTGGCATCTTCAGGCAAAGCTGACCTCCTCCTGCCCATGCCCCAAAGTGGCTAGATGCAGTTAGCTCAAAACCCACACATTTGTGTCAGGATGGTGCTGAGCTCAAGTTATTTCACCCTGCATCTTAAGAAGGTTTGGTAACCTGAGGAAAGTATGCAGTTAACCAGAATCAGGTAGCTTCTGATTTAAGGGAGGCTGCAGCTGGCCAGCTCTGTTCAATCTGCCTGCAAAATACTACCTGTACCTACCCAGACATCAGATCATTCAAGTGCTTCTGGCAGCCAAAGCTGAAAAGAGGAAGGATTGTAGCTGGACTTTTATCCACAGGAAAAACCTGCAGAGATACTTTGTGAGGATAATACATAAAATTACCTGAAGAGCTGTACAGTAACATTTCAAAAGAAAACAAGATTCAGGTTTTTTTAAACACTGAAGCTAATTTATAGCTAATCATCAGTGTAATATAACACAGAATAACTTTGATTTTGTTTTAAGTGCAGCTAGTATTTATATTTTGGGCTTTGTGGGGTATTTTTAATTCATTTAATTAATTTTCACTGCTTATCTTTATTTTTCATCTCCAGTTATTTGATACTGCAAGTAAAAGTACAAGTTTTCCTTTCCTTCTACCACAGGCTAATAAGCTACTTGAGGGTTTTTTAGAAGCCAGTACTCCAGAGCAAATTAATAAACAAGAGGAAGAATTAATTCATTATTTATAATAAATATATGGGTAGGAAAAATAACCCTTAGCCAGATATTTTGAATAGCTTAATTGCAAAGTCTTTTTTAATATTTAAAACCAATATTTGATACTTACTTTAGTTTATCTTTAGTGTCTGATTCTTAAAAAGAACTTTTAACTGCAAATAGTTTCCATTTTTGTAAGATAGAGGCTTTGCCTAGCTTGAATATTAATTCCATATATTTCAGTCTTTTTCTTTTCAGGTACAGAAAAAAACAGGTTAAATTAAAAGTAAAAGGTTAATTTGGTTTCACAGAGAGCTGTTTTCTGGGGGTTTTATGTTGTACTTCGTAGTACTATGTGAATCTTATTTCTATATAAAAATGTTGTGCTATTCTAGGGCATATTTAAAAATATTTATTAAGGGGGTGTGCACAGCTCTAGGTGGGAAGGCTGGTTTAATCTTCCTTTGAAAGAGGAAAAACATTCAGAGACCAGTTGCTACAGAGGAAATGTGTAGACATTTAGCTCCCGTGAACAGAGACAGTTTTTGTGATTATTTCCACATAGCTGAGTGTTAAAATATTTTGGTGGTAAAATCTTGGTGATTCTTAAGTAAATGGCAAATTAACACTAGTAGAGGATTCAGATGATTTGTCTTGGTTTTAAGTGTCTTAAAACCAAGCCAGTTTTGAAAGTGTGGCAGTTTAACAGTCCTCTGAATACATTTGGTGTGTTGCTGATATGCTTTTTTTCTTTTTTTCTTTTTTGCAGCCCTAAGGCTTAGAAACGGACCCTTTAATTTGTCTGTATTTTCTCTAGCAAATTATTTATTAAGGAAGGGGTTGCAGAATAAGAGCATGCCATGAAGACCACACTGATACTTCTCTTTCAGAAAAGTCTCTTTCACAAGAGACTTTTTTAACCAGTGGTGACATAGTTGTAAAACCAGCAGGGAACATCCATATCAGCTGTTGCTGGGTGCCTACTGCAGAACAGGCTGGCTTGACACATCTGAAGCCTGACAAATAGCAAAGATCCTCCCGAATCACTCATTTGCTCATAGGTTATCATGTTTTTTTCATCCTTTGCCTGCAGTTTTGAGATCCCTTTTTTAATAGAGCTACCTTAGACCACAAATGTCCTATTGTTCAGGTGCTAATATTGATATTCACTCTATATCTGAATGGTGATAGGTGCCAGACCAATTATTGCTAATTGCTATAATTATAATGTCTTTAAAGAAATGATCACTAATGGAGAAGCAGTGATTTTTAGAAAAGAAGGAACAACAGTAGGATATTTGTATGCAAAATGTCCAGTTTCTCCAAAAGGATGCCTGGATCATTCCCCTGGGGTCCCAAATTCTGCACACAGATTCATAATATTTAAAACTTTTGTGTACAATTGTCTTACTGTATCACTGTATTTCTGGTTTTCTGTGAAGTTGGTGAAGTAAAACAGAACTGAATTATGGTAAATCTGAGAACTCTGAGACATAAAATTCTTGGCAGTGGAGGCTAGTGCTGCTGTGCAAACTTCTGTGTTTAATGGTCACGTAGAATACGTATATTCCAGAAGTTCATTTATCTCAGACATTGAAATTTAATTTTCAAGGCTTTGGGGTTAGTGATTTGCAGCACTCATAGACTAAATTTGATGCATTGTTACATCTACTTTATGACATCCACCCACGCATAAATATCTATCAAAGACATGAAATACAAGTAAGACTCAAAAAATCTGCAGTGGCTTGGTTCATTCTGAAAAGCAGTTGGCTTAGGTGTTAGCTCACATCTCAGAACTCTACTGCAGATTGGGTTATGCCAACAAGTGGAACCATAATCCATTCTTCCAAGATGGATATGGCTGCACATTGCCATAAAAAGGAGAATTGATGCTGAATGCTTGCTGTTTTCACAACCATCTGTTAGGATGCAATGTTTTAGTCATTATGATAAAATTAAAAATTAATTAAGCTGTCATAAAAGTAACCCTTATTACCCAGTTTACATAATTTTATGTGTCTGTAAGACTTGCTCACCCCTTTCTTTCTCTGGATGACATATTAGTACATTAAGCATTGAGTATGTAAGAAGCAGAACTGTATAAAATTTAGAAAAATGCCTTTAGTTTTGGTCTTTCCCAAAGGTATCAGTTACCCCACAAGAATCTCAGTAAGCCTAAAATTAAGCTGTATATGTAACAAAATAAACATAACTAAAACCAGAAAGTCAGTGTTCATCTACCACCAGAAGTCTTACACGCAGTCTGCAACACAAGTTTTATTTACACAGAACCTCTCTGTGTCTTACTTTTCAGAGCTTTACTGTTTTTCTAAACTTCATGTATGTGGTCTCACAGGTTATTATCAGAATGAGAAAAAGATGATGTTTGGCTCTTTTCTCTTGCATCACTAAGCTGTAGCAAATCCACATGACACCCAGCTTTCGTTTCATGATCAGTGAATATCAACCACTGCTCATCTTTCAAACATAACTTTTAAATCCCAGTGGATTTAGTCAGGCCAAACAACACATGTGCACAGTAGTTCCCTGAAGGACACGGGGATATGAACTCACTGAGAAGATTTAGAGAAATATTCCTTTTAAATATATCAGTTCTTCAAAAGCAGAGCTTTTGGCACAAGTGTGATTTTCCTCTGGAGGGCTTCTCAAGTTCAAGGTACAATTTCTGGAGAAAAATTCAGAATAAAATCCCATGCCCAGACTGTTCTGAAGCTCATTTGCCAGCAACCAGTTACATGCCCAGAAGAGCCTGTGGATGGGGAGATTTGTTCCTGTTTCCCTTCAGCCAAAAACCATTATACAGTAGCCAAAGGATAAGAAAAGAGGCCAGACTTGCCTCTGTCTGGGAAAGTCCACAGGCAGTCTTGTATTCCATGTCACAATTCCACATTCCTCTCACCTCTTCTTTGGGACTTTATTTTTTCTCTCTTATATATACTAAAAGTAATGCAATATAGGATTCTAAAGCTCAGGATTATCCAGGGTCAACTATGTCCTCTTCAGATTTCTGGTGTTGTTACTTTTGATGTTTGTCTGCAAACTTCTTAATGTTTAGAAATAGTGAAGGTTCTCGTTATATTACCTTTTTCCTGCTCATCAGACTAAGTAATAGCTTCCTTTTAAAATAAGGACAGTTAGAAAAGTGTTATTAACCTGAAAGAAATATTTGCATTTTATATTACTGGGGGAGAAAAAATAATAACATGCAATATTTTAAAGGAATTCAGCATATTTGCTGTTTAGTTTTTACACTTGTTGATCACAGCCATATGGCACTGTGAAGTCTTGCTCCCAAGTAGCGAGAAACCAAGAATAAAAGAGAAAGCCTGATTATAAATTCCTAGATCAGTGGTTACCAACAGTGAACTGTGAGACCTTGGTAAGTGCCCTGCAAAACTGTCCTAAACACTGCTTTCTGGTTCAAATATGACAAAGCATCTCTAGTCTTTTTCAACCAACACCGAGGCTCCTGCTAATCCGCTGGTTTTACTTTTTGGTAAAAGTAGTCTTCCAGGTGATATGACAAAGCTGAGTTGCAAAGTAAATGCTGACTGATGGTTCTAACCACCTCCTGACCCTTTTTGGGCAGAGTAGTCTGCAAGTTGTGTCCTGTACAACCTTTACTGTGGTCTGCAGACCGCTGCTGTTTTCTCCCTAAGGGAAGGTGCTGCCCAGCCCCTTAGAGCTGATCTTTCTAGGGAAATTCTCTCCCCTTTGCTCAGTTAACATCAGCTGTTCCTAATTTGGTGATGGTTTGCTCCTTAGTTCTGACGTGTGGGGCTGTGAAGTGGTGGCTGGCTGAGGCAGAGGGCAGTTTTGCAGTGTATAAAACTTTCTTCCCATTTCCCCCTCCCCCTGAGCAGCGTCCTTGACAGTGCAAGTCGCCTGGATGAAGAACACAAGCTGATCGCCAGGTACGCAGCAAGGCTGGCAGCAGAAACTTCTTCATCAGTAAGTGTTTTAATTAAAGGAAGGTACTTTCCTTCTGTCATGTTCCAGGGGCTTGGCAAGATCAGGGAGATTACATCTGACAGTCTAATGATTAATGGATTATTTTTGCCTATTCTTTTCATCAGAGGCTGTGATGCTTTAATAGTAACACTTTTATGCAGTCCATTGAATATGAAGAATCCACATACTAATGCATATAATCTATATACTAATGCAGTGGTATTTAAATAATTGCATCAAAGGGAGTCTGACATCTTGAACTCGGGAAAGACTATAAAATATTGTCTGGACTAGCTTTGGTTAAAGGTTAATGATTTACTGCATTGGAAAAACAGGGTGGTGAATCCATTTTACTCTCTGGCTCGAATATCACAGTCACTAGGGCCTTAAGTACTAAGGATATTAAAGATTCTTCAGCAGGATGACTGTAATGACCCCCTGCATTAGCCCTGGGTCCCATTTTCATTCCAGTGCAATGATTATTCTGCTCTCTGTGTCCAAAGATAGAAGGTGATGACAGGCTAAAACCTTACTAACTGCATTCAAGAACAAGAGAAAATGAAGCAGGAACCTAATCAAAGTATATAAAATCTTAAATGGTACATAAAAGGTCAGCCTAGCTACTTTTTCTCAATCTCAGTCCATTTGATAGAGCAAAGGTCTCTGAATGATGGTTAAGTGAAAAGCAGCAGATCTGGAGCGCCTAGAAACATTTTCACACTGAGATTTTCAAACTGTGGGGTCAATTGAAAGGGTGAAATTGGACACCACACATCATGTAGACAGTGAGTCAGATTCAGACCACATGAAGATGGGTCTGCTGCCCCGTGCAGATGCTGTCACGGAGATTTGACACTACCTGCAGCTGCCTGGAAAGAGAGGGATGCTCGTGTTCCGCCAGTCCAGCCCAAATTAATTATTACCAGACATGTGACACAGTGTTTCAGATTTAAGGCAACCTGTAGATGATGGTCTTATTTCAGAAAGACAGTAATTCTTTATGGGAACATGATTTCCCAGTGATAATGTCTCTGGTTAAAAATCAGTTGTCACCAGTTCCATATAATGTGTCCTTGATGTAGGGGAAAACAGTATAAACAGAGCTGACTTGAAGGAAAATACTGAATTTCTCATTGCCATCCATCTTTGCTCTTTGAACAAAAGAGACAGAAGGAAAAGAGAAGGTTTCTGTAAAGAGAAATCTTTCCAAGCAAAAGAGTGACACCCAGTAGAGGCAGTGGGAATTTTTAAAGCTTTGCTGATAGTCATTCTGGATTTTAAGGAACCAAATATATTAATAACAGTGGGCATTCAGGATAAAGATCCTGCTTCCTCCTGTATGAGTGCTGATATCCACCAGCATGTATCAGTTCTTTATGCACTGGTCTGTTTCACTGCGGTTGATGTGTCATTGGGAAAATATATCCATAGCAGAAAAGATAGTATGTGGTTTGAGGGGAAACATACTGTCCTTTTCCTATGGACACTCCTAACCTTTGTTAGGCTATTGAAATGTATATTCATCCTTTTTGAGGGTCCACCTCCTGGCAGAGGAGGTGCCTGGCATGACATGAAATAGCACTCCAGACTTACACTTCACAGGGCTTTCTGTGGTGAGGGACCCTCATATCACAGCAGTAACTCAGCAGAGTATTTTTAAATTCTTGATTCTTTCACCTTGGAGTTAGAAATAAATGGGTATCTTTTATTGTTGTGAAACTTCAAAATGTCCTGTTCTGTATTGTGACTGTTACAATACTGAAATACAGGAGTGTGAACAAGGAAAACAATGATTGATTATTGCTGATGAATATGCAAAAATTGCATAGTCCAATGAAGCTGTAGTGAGCACTGCCTAGTTTGGTGAGAGACAAATTCTCAAATCATTTTACTGGTGGAAAAAAAAGATTTTGATGTACCTGAAGGACTGGGGAAAGAGGTTTCCTGAAGTATCATGAGAGCATATACAAAAACTTGGCCAAATGGGCCACACAGCTGGACTGAAAACTGAGCACTGCTTTCAAACTGAAAGTAAAACCGTGCTTTCAAGAGAGAGAAGCATCACTGCACTGGAAACTCATCTTGTTCTTCCTGGAGGCAGGTACTGGTTTTTGCTTCAGTGTGCTCCTCTTGTCTGTAGCATCAATATCTAGAGCCACATTACAGCAACTGCCTGCAGCAGTGTCATTGCCTTCTATAATTGGTTCAGAGGAAGCTGCGTGAAAAAGCAATGAATGACAGGATGGTAAACACTGAGTCTTATTTACTCTAGCACTTATTCTGCTTTTACTAGCAATGGTTCCATACTGGTATGAGCACAACATGAATGTGTTTTTTTTAGTGTAGGCAAGCTTGGTACTGCACTTTCTGTAAACAGATTTCACAGAACAGATCTGTGTTGAACTCATGGTGCATGCTGGCTAGTCCTCTTTCAATGCAGCCTTCTCTATTTTACAACAGCAGCCGAGTCAGCAGAGGGGGGCATCAGATATCTCCTTCACCATTGATGCAAACAAGCAACAAAGGCAGCTGATTGCAGAGCTTGAAAATAAAAACCGGTAAGGATCCACTAAGTACCTGGTTTTGTTCAGTCCCATATGTTACATATATGTTTGTTTCGTTTCTTAGCATTTTTTACCACCTGTACCTGTACAATGTGCTTATACAGGCACATATGTTTCCCCCTACAAAAAAAAACAGAGCACAAAAAGGTTCATACAATAGGATAAAGGCTCTGAAATCCATAGCCACCCCTTGTTTTCAGAAGCGTAATGTCCAATGACATGATATAATCATGGATACTTTACTGTTTGCAGCTGCTTTTTTTTAAGAGTTAGAAAAAAAAGTCTCTTCTGTTTCAAAACCGGATTAACTTTCAGTTGGATACTCAGTAGCACTATAACATGAAATGATAAAAGGATCAGTCACGCTTGTAATGTTATGCTCCCCTGCTTTTATTCAGGAAAAAGATGATTAAAGCTATTCAGAACACAGTCTGCCTGGGAGAGGTTTGCAGGAAGATTAGCAGCAAGTTAGGCTGCTGATCAAATGAGACAGAAGGTGCAGATGTGACCGAGACTGAGAGAGAGTGTCCAGGAGAAATAGGCCAGCCGGCTCAAAAAAGTAGTGATGGCTGTTTGTTAACAGCAGAGAACCTGGCCTGGGTACCAGACTGCCTGATGCCATGAAACACATGGCAGCAGAGCTCTGCTCTTAGTGCCGGACCATAAAACAGAGGCTAGCCCAGGCCAGATGGTTTCCTGTTCCAAAGTCTTCACTGCCTTCTGTCACCATGTAATGAGCACCACCAGCTCCAGTCTTGATTTGCCTTTCATAGTTCAAGGCTGCCTCCTGACCGTCTGCTTCCAGCACATTGTGAAGAAGAGACAAAATTCACAAAGGTTTCAACCTTCTGCTGTGAAGCTTTGTATTAGCCTTTTGACAGCACTCCAGAGCTCACAAGGCAGTCCTAAGAAGTCTTGTTAAAGTGCTGTTCTGTGAATTGTCAACTGCTCTCACATCTCTGTTTCCATTAAAAGTATTTTAGGGGCTGAATATTTTCTCTGATTCTCCACAATGTCCAGAAAGGTTACTTGAAATTTTTTTTTAAAGTTCATGAGGTGCTGGAAATGTTCGTGGTGAACAATTAAAAGGGAGCAGTTCAGTCAAGCATAGAGCTATTTTATGTCTACCTGTGTTTTTGGGGGGGGTGTTTGAAGAATGATTTCCCTTTATGGCAAAATCCTAAGAGTTTATTCAGAAAATAGCCAGAGCCCTCTCCCATTGCTGAGGGCTTCTTCGGTTGGCTGCAAACAAGTCATTTTATGTACATCTTCATTGATTAAAAGCTAAATACAGTAATACTTTTTCACCTCTTGCAATGTCCAGGGAGCTGGTTTTGTGGGAAATTACTTACTTATGGTCTTCTGCTTGTTCTCCTCCCCAAGAGAAATCCTACAGGAGATCCAGAGGCTGCGACTTGAACACGAGCAAGCATCTCAGCCCACACCAGAGAAGGCCCAACAAAATCCCACTCTCCTTGCAGAGCTCCGGCTCCTGAGGTAAGTCCACAGCAGTAAAACCTCTGGCCTTGACAGAGGCCAAACCAGTCATTGTCAGTAAGAGAAGAAGTAAAAGATAAGCCTGGTTTTAGAGGCTTTTTAAAATAAGTCAGCCAATGTGTATTTTATAGTCATTTTTGGTGCAGCCCATTGTCCTAGAAGTGATTAAGCTTATGCTTGAAACTGTGTGCATGAGAAATCCCACGTATTACTCCTCTGCATTAAATTAAGCATATGCATTAGTATTTGCAGAGTTAGGCCCTTAGGTCATTTGGAACAGGTCCCCACAGCCTGGTCCAAATGCCATTAATTATATGGGAAAAAATGTTCAGAACAAATGCCTTTAGAAAGATTTCTAGTTTATGCTAAAGAAAATTAAGAACTACATGAAAATATATCCAGAATTAGATGTTAATCTTTGGAAATTTCCCCCATGTGTTGAACTCTAGGGAGAGGTCAGTTCCCTTCATGGTGCAAAACCAGGCTACAGAATGATCCTCCTTGTCATTTGGTGGGGTGAAGAGTAATGTCATCTGCTGCTGCTGAAGATTTAGAGGATCCTTCCTCCAGTTATCCCACCAAGCTAAAAACATTAATATGGATGTGACTGCATGTTAGTTATGATACTCTACATAGATTTACTAATTTCCATGTATATCACATTGAAGAAGTACAATTATCATTGACCCAGATCCATAGGCTCCCTGGAAGTCTTGAAGTGCACGTTGTGAGGGCCAGACAGAGAATCCAATAAGAACTATTCAAAATGCTCTGTATGAATAGAAATGAAAGTGTAAGCACTTTCTTTCCAGTGAAACAATGCTAGATTGCTCTGCCCTCTGATTAAAGAACATTTCTTGCTGCTTAGCTGCTCCTCACACAGCTTATATTTTAGGGGCCTGATGCATATCCAAAGGAAATTACTATAAACTGTGCTAAATTTTTTTCTTTACAAATACTTGATAGTTTCATTATGAAGTTTCCACACAAAAAATATTTTTTCTGATTCACAAATCATTATTTTGGCTTTCCAATCTAAATACAAATTAGCTTCTTCATTTCCATTAGTGATTTTAATGTGTAATTATTTCTAGAGATGTACAGGCAAGTGACATTGTGTGAGGCATATAACACTGACTGTCATGAAAACATGTACACTGTAAAATATACCAATAATGTAGCTCTTGTCCATCAAACTGAAAGTCCATTTTCATCAGGTTTAGGAAATCAGTTTTCTATGTAGTTGATCAGTAGAATTCATTATACTTAAAAAAACAAAAAGGAATGTTTGTGCAGTATTGGCAGGCTGACTACTTAACTTTTATCTCTTTTCAATTTTGCTACACATATTAAAGCATAATACCCTTATTTTAATTCCTTGATATGCGATGTCCTTAGGGCAGTGTTACTGAATTCGTCACCTATTCCTCACCCTGATTTAATATGCAATGTGAGAATTATAAAATAACTTTTAATCTCTGGGTCTGAACTGCTTTGCATTCCTTCTGAAATGTTCACCATTTGAAAGGCAAAAGTCTTAACTTTGGATTTACTGGGGAATTTTGACACCACCTCGAATTCCTAGACACTCGAGATGGCACAAGGCTGTTCTTATATGTAAAACATCAGGACCCACGGTAGCAGCCCCAATTTATGTCTGTTACCCTGCTGATTTTTCAGGCTTGAAACACATAGGGCTGTAGAGCAATTTAGTTCACACAGTATTAAGAAATGCTGGGATCTGTAAATCATGTTGTGGGTACCTGTCCCAGCATCTTTCACAAGCTGCTGTAGTGTGGCACTCAACTGAAGCAAGGTCTTGAACACAACACTCCTTCACATTATCAGTACTGTCTTGGAGACAGATTGGAAAACCCCTTACTTACAAGAATTTGCTCTGGAGTACAGCAGGAGAAAAACCTCAGAGGAGTAGTCTGTACAGTGCACACTGCTTAGATCCTCTCTCCCTATGGAATGAATCTAAAACTCAGCAGAGCTCTGTACTAGGAGCTGCCACTCAGAATTACACAAACCTTATTTTTATTAAATAATGAACTCTGCTGCCTTTGCAGAGTTCATAGCATTTCCAACCATTACCTGTCCAGAAAAGAAAAGCCAACACAGGCATTTTGTAGCAGGAAATAGATCAATCTTTCAGAGGAGTAAATGCAACCTGGCAGTGTTACTATATGATCCTATTATATAGGTGAGGGATAGCACACATGAGCAGTCCTGTAGAAATCAATGTTGACTATATCTGTAGTTGCTCACTTAGAGTGAAGGTTCAAAATCAGGGTTTCATATTGCCCTAAATACAGGAAATGTGCTTAAGTCTTGTTGGTTCCAGTGCTTTTCCATTTAGGATTAAATTGTCATATTTTCTAGGTAGTACAAGGCTAACAATGTACTGTTTGTACATTATTTCATTATTTGCAATGCAGTAGAGTATAAAATATATGTATATTTTTCAGTAGTAATGTTAATTATATCATAACTTACAGGATGCAACAATTTGATTTTGTTTGTATGTGGGGACCTCCCACAATTTAGTGGTTTAAAATGTGCAAGTGCTGTTCCCCCATCCTGTGCAGTGGAACAGTGCAGAATCAAAGCTGTTCAGATTTATGGGGGCACAGAGAGACTGTCACACTTAGAGTGGCTCAGTATTCACACTGTCACACAACAGCACTGGACTCCGAGTGCAAAGAGCTAATGTCAAGCAGTTATATCTGTACTATGTCATAGTCTTCCTCTTGCTTTCAGGAAAAAAAACAGAAACAAAAGCATATCACTGTGGGTTTTTGTCTGTATTTCTGAACTCTCTTAGCTTCTCTCATATCTCACTGTGTTCAATGCCCTTCCTGTAATTTCCTGTCCTTCAGGCCATGTCTTTAATTTCTCCTGACAGCTAGTGAGGTTATTGACTAGAGAGTTCCAAAGCTAAAATTGCCAGGCATTTGCACAAGGGAATATAACCCAAGCTTGTTTGAACCTCATTTGTTCTTTGAAGAAGGGTCTGTGTCAGTGTCTGTCTTTTCCCTAATCACTGTTCAGTCCTATGAGGATTCCCAGTGAGAAGGAACTCCCTAGCCTTCACACAGGCACATTTCTAAACCCTGTGCTGAATTCATTCAGTGTGGTTGCTTTCCTGTGGTCTGTAGGCATGTGTCCCCATAGTAGGGCTGGCAAAATGCTGCAGTTGAAAGCTGCTGCTGCTGTTGGGGGGTAAGCTCTGATCAGGTCTCCTTGTTTCTCAGACAGCGGAAGGATGAGCTGGAACAGAGAATGTCTGCTCTCCAGGAAAGCAGAAGGGAGCTGATGGTTCAGTTAGAAGGCCTCATGAAACTGCTGAAGGTAAGGAGCTCCACCTGGTACTACCAAGGAAAACACAAAGTGAAGCGAGAGAGGTGAGAGAGGATATGTAACCACAGAATTCTGCAGAACCTGACTGTTTCTACCCACAAAATTTGGCTGTATTTCTCTCCCTTTTTATGTTTTTCCTTGGTATTTTAATTCAGGGGTTTCAGATTATTCTCAGATGATGTCATTCCTGTAGCAGTACTGCATCACAGCACTGTCACCTGCTGCTAGGAGGAGTAAGAAAAAGAAAAGAAACTGACATGTAAAACAAGTTAACTATTAGCTGTAAGGAAAAAACCTCAGCACTGTACACTATTATTCACTGCAGCTGACAGTATAGAATCACTAGGCTTTAAACTTTAACTTTGCTCTTAAATTAAAGTTTCTTTAATTTAGTCAGTTGCTGGTTCTGTCAGATGAGTCATTTGACAACCACATCTACCTCTCTCTGCTCAGAGATGCTTTCCCTACAGCACTTGTTTCATTTTCCCAGATGCAGAAGCAGGCCCTTGTTAGACAAATGGAATATGTCTCAACAGAGGAGCTCAGTTAAGAACCAAAAAGCATGCACATTTTTAAAGACAGACTAGGGTGAGGTGGAAGATGTGTTTTTATTTGCAGCCTTATTTTACCTGATGTGCTTCAGGACAGATGATGCCACAAATTCACATTGGAAGAAAGCGCCCTGAGTAGCACAGGAGTCTCTTTAGTTGTTTCCTATGGCAGGTCAAATGAGTTCATAGAAATTCAGTGCAACTTGGGTCAAATATGGCTCACATAAGAGCAGAAGGAATTCCACTGAAATCCATAGAGCAACATGCCTCCATTTAGATGCATCATACACTTATTTAAATCCATTTGTATCAAAGGATGAGTTTGTCACCTTATGTCACTTGCCCCTCCTTAGACACAGGCTTTGAGGCCACAGTGTACGAATTGGTGGCAGCAGAACCGACTGCAGGACCAGCAGATTTTTGGGAGCTGGAGCCAGGCAGGATATTTTTCGTTCTACCCATGAAATGCTGCAGTGCCACAACCAGCAGTGAAGGCTGTCTGCTGCTAGTCACTGCCTGGACAGAGAAAATTTGGTAGGAAATTACAGCAGCTTTCTGCACACTTTGCACTGTTCTGGTGTTTCAAAGTGTGCAAAGGTGGGACCTTAACCTAGTCTCATATCTTCAACCACATCAATTGCACCTTTAACCCTGTGCTCCAAATTTGGCTTTGTTTTCTGCTCTTCACTGACATCCTGGCTCATCTCATGTGCTGATCCTCTTTTTCTTTAGGAAGAAGAATTGAAACAGGTAGCAAGTTACCTTCTATTTGGATGCCCCACTAACTCCTAAATGGAATTGTGTTCCTGTGATTTGTGTTATTCCTGTGTGTGTGTTCTTTTGACCAAAATTAATATTTTGCAGTTCTTTCCCACATTAGTGTCTTGGAGCAAATTTCACAATGAAACAGTGCTCTAGAAAGTGAGCTATAGCTACAAGGAATCTTTTCCTAACTCCTCTAAATTAAAACATGTAAGGTATAAAAACCACACCTCAAATGTAGTGAAACCAATCTAGAATATGAATTCAATAGATAACATTTTGAAAATGTAATGAGAAATCTTGTACTTTCAAGAAAAACATAACTGAGCTGAAATTAGACAAGGGCAATAAGTTTGAAAGCTCATTTTATCCAGAAAGTCGGGGCGTAGTGTGCACATCTTTAAAAGTCAGCATTGATGCTAACAGTGCCATGAGTCTTCAGGGAAATACATGTTTTCTGCAACCTCGGTCAAAAAGAGGAAGTATTTACATTAATAATAGTAAATTTTAGGAGATTTAATTGTTTCGGAGATTTTTAGTATTGTAATGGATCTTGGAAATATATTAGGCTTAAAAAAAAGGTACCTTTCAGAGAGCATTCTGATTTATGAGTTCAATAAAAGTGTTTCATTATAACAAAACGCACTTCCTCCTGCTTTCATCAGCAGAAGTGCAGTCACAAGTCTGATGTGTTCTGTCTGTGATACAGCATGCAGAGTTCATAGGTAATGCCCACCTTTGTAAAACCAACATTTGGCTAATTTTTGTAGAGTTGCACTCAAAAATATAAATCTGCCCTAATACCACCTCCGTGTAAGGGCTGTCTTTTTTGATTCTGAAGATCTGTTCGCAAAAGAGAAGCTTCCAGTGTGGCAGGAGTTACCTTGTCATATAAAATGTGCACTGGACAGTGTAAGTGAAAGCACATTTTCAGGCTGCTATGAGGTATTTTTATGACATTTTTTTCCCAAGAGTAATAGCCTCACTGAATACCAGGTGGTGATGCTAAAGAATTACTCTCACCATTTCCATTTAATGATTCCCCATTATGCTATGCTATTTCATGATCTGTTGAGAGAAACAGGATTAAATTAATTTCTGGAGGAATTCAATTGGAATGAGCAACCTGGCAATTCATCTAAAACTTATGAATTATCTATTTCTCCATTGCCCTTCCTTGAGAAAGGATAATGAGTTCTTTACATCCCTGTCATTTGATGAGGCTGTGTGATTTCTCCATATGTCATCCCAGCTCAGTCCCAGCAGAGGGAGCAATGGGCTAAAACTCCTGTAAAGCCAGTTCTCATTTCAAGCATTTTATGTTAGGCATGCATGACACTTGATAGTGGGGAGGTTTCCTGTCTAGCAAGAGTTAAGAGCTGTAGCAGTTTGACTAGGGGTGGTGAATTAAATAAAATACCTGAAAATTTTCCTGGGAGGCATGAGAACACTGATAAGTACAACCAAGTACAACACAAGAAGCTGAAGCCATCCAAATATCCACAGTGGCTGTGGTAGCTCCCCTTTCAGCATGCTTTAATCCTTAGTTGGTAGAGCTGTCAAGGTTTGGGAGCAATTCAGTGCTTGTCTTTTTTGCTGTCCTTACCAAGAAGTTACGACTGGCTGTCATAGCAGATTTCAGACCATTAGGTCCAGCCTTTGAAAACCACAATTCTCCTGATAACCTCTAAGCAGGAATCTGATCCTAATACATTTCATTCCCACAAATGTGGGCTGAGGTGGATCTAAATTAGTAAAATATATTGAGTTTTCACCTCTCTGAAATCAGGCATTCCCTAATATCCTCCTATTTTAACTTGCTGTTCATCAGTTCCATCTCATACTGCCCAAATAGTATAAAAAGTGAGGAGGTTTTTTCTGGAAAAGGAACTCTGAATGCTTCATCTTCCTGTGCTTCTCAAACATTTTGTGTTTATCACAAGCACAAGATCTCAGTCGTAGCTGCAGAGCAGACAGAGGGTAAGCACTGGGTGTGCAGCAGTTTCCACATCTCCTAAGGGAAAATTCCAGCCCAGAAGTACTGGCGGGCATCTGTTATTTTTAGTAAATGAAGTTCATTCCTGAATATGACTTGATGGCATGAAGCAAATTTTGTCCATTTTTTTCCTCATCTTTCCCTGAAAGTTCTGTTGTTGATGTTCCCAGAATAGAGATCAAAGGCAAAAGGGCGCTAAGGAAAAAAGCAAGAAAAAAAGGGCACTTTTCTTTCAGAGAGCTGAGAACCACAAATTCTTTTGCAAATGTGTTTCAGTGAGGATGAAATGTGCTCTGTCAGGGCATGAAAGAAGAAAGCTGTAGATCCTAGGTGCCCTGCCTGATGTGCAGGGGTTGTGACTAACAAGGACCTTGGAGTATCTCTAAGTTGCTCTGGGCCCTTCCTCTGGAGGACTAAATATCTCCATTTCTTCTGGAGCTAGTGTAGATGATTCTAGAAACAGGAGAGCATCTGGACTTTATGTATTCAATTTGCCTTTTACATCCATCATGTAAATGTTCCAAAACCAATAATTAAAGAAATTATAACTATCAAGTCCTCCATTCTTCCATCAGTAATGCACTTATTTCTCATAAAACTAATATACCCTTGATTAGTTTCAGGTGATAATGTCTCTTAGAAAGGGGTGATAGGATAGAAGAACAAATAGCTTAATATTCTGATACATTATTTATGGTCCAGGTCAGGAATTTATAAAAGTCTCAAGAACAATGCTGCACTTAACCTGCAATGGCCTGTCTTTCTTAGAACATATTTGCCAAACATAATCAGAGCTGCAGTGGCTACCAATACCAGAGTCGAAATAAATGCCATGAGAAGAATTAAGAAATCCTCCTGTATTTTTAAATAAAGCCAAGATAAGGGAAAAACCACCTCTCCAGTCACTTTTGACTAAAAACAACCTGGAGCTTGTGTTGCAGTTCCCCTTTAAAAGCACTCAAGCAGCCTCCATCCTTAGCATCTGCTAAACACTGGGTTTCAAAAGCCACGTGCAGTTTCGTGTGGGCTCCAGCATTAGTTTTCTCTTAATGGATACAGGTTGCCAGGACTTTGAAACAGAGGGCGAGAAGAGTGCCGTGTCTCTTGGTATCATTCACCTAGCTGCATTAGTAAAAATTGCAGTTTTGTAAAGTCTGCTTGAATTTCTGCTAAGTGATCCTAACTGTGTGGTGCTAACAGCATGACATTTATATAACTGGTGTTAAAACGTTTTCACTTCCAGCAGCTGAACCCATAGCAGGAATTTATATTGCCCTATCCCCACAGTGTTTTGGGAGTGTCTGAGTATGTGGAGCAGATAATTTAATAGTGGCTTAAATAGTTCTCTAGCTCCAAATAAAAAGCAGAAATGTGTGTTATTTATTGCAAGTGTCAGACTTTATGTGACTGAGAGGCTGCATGTACCATGAACTTGTCCTGCGGGGAGGTGGAGGGCAGGGCTGTGATCAGCTCTTGTGTCAGGGCTTTGCTGAAAGGGGCTGCTCCAGTCCCTTGCCTGGGCTGAAAGCCATGCTGGTACCAGCAGCTCTCCCCTTCTCACAGCCAGAATGGGTTACAGTTTAGCAGGCATGCCTGTGAGCTGGGGGAGTGAAAGGGGAGAGGGCAGAGAGGTCTGCAGTGTGGTCTTGATTAACTTGGATTTTTTTTTATTTAGCTGCCTGACATTTTCCCATGCTTGAAGGAAGTCAGATCTTGACTCATATTTTCCTGCTTACTGTTTCTCTAAACAGAAGCCTTGCTGTCAACTAACAACTGACTTTGGATTATTTCTCCTAGCAAAATTAACATTACCCAACTGATCGACAAAGAGCACGATGCCTTTAAGCTGAGGGATGGGTGACCAGGACAGCGTGCAGGCTCTTGCAAAGCCCCTGTTTAACCCCTTGATTGTTTTGCAGACGCAGGGGGCAGGCTCCCCGCGCTCCTCGCCCAGCCACACCATCAGCCGGCCCATTCCCATGCCCATCAGGTCTGCCTCTGCCTGCTCCACCCCGACCCACGCACCGCAGGACTCTCTGACCGGGGTGGGAGGAGATGTGCAGGAAGCCTTTGCACAAAGTAAGTCCCGCTAACAGCTTGTCCGAGGCACTTGGAGACTGAAGAATCATTATTTCTTTTGGTTACTGACTTAATGTACTTGACCTTCTGAGTTGCATGCAATAAAACGAAACAAAAAATATCTGTGACAGCTGCATTTTGCCATTGAAAATCAACTTTGTCAGCCGTCAAAGCAAGCTGTCAAAGCAAGCAGGTAAGCAGAAACTGGACAATGGTGTCAATTAATGGAGCTTAGGGTAAGAAGGAATTTTGATGCAAGAGGGTGAGAACAGTTATCACTGCTCTGTTAACCAGGAAAATTACTATTGACCTCAGCAGGCATTGTCAGTGTGTTTTAAATAAAGACTTTGCTAGAAGTAAATTATATTATCATAGAATTAGGTGGAAAGGGCTTTTGTAAGTCACTGTGTCCTTCTGCCCCAAGAAAGAGGTCTTCAAAGTGAGATCAAACTATTCAGGATCTTTACCAGTTGTGCTCTGGATGGTTTCTGTCACTCATTTTCTCTGTTGCAGTGTTTCACTATCCTTACTGTGTAAATTCCTTGTCCTTCTATCTGATCGGAACATCCCTTAATGCAACTTATGACTGTTGTCCCTTGTCTTTTTGCTTTGGGCCTGAGAAGGATCCA
The DNA here is from genome assembly GCF_050655825.1 of Lonchura striata. NCBI lineage: Eukaryota > Metazoa > Chordata > Aves > Passeriformes > Estrildidae > Lonchura > Lonchura striata. The sequence goes on from NC_140704.1 coordinate 114,946,345, forward strand.
GTTAGACTAGACAGGAATCAAGTCTGAAAGTCTTGGTGAACCCTTTTCTTGCATTTCCAGAAAACTCATCACCTTCCCACTCTTTTTTCAAGTAAGAATAAAATTTAAAGTGTTTTGAATTTCTAAGGCCAGAAATTAAATTATTCTGTTGAATAACATTGAAAGCAAGTAGTCTCTGTTATCTAAATAAAGAAACAGTCCTTATTTTTTAAATCTTCTCTCTCTAAAATATTTGCATAATTGCAATTCTATGATCTGAATGAGTTTTTTCCCTCTTTCCCCAACCCAAATTAAACATAAGTTTAAATGTAAGCTCAGAATTTCCTCTGGTACAGTGGAAGCTTCTTCCCAGGAACCTAGTTCAGCCCTCTCAAGCACCCTTCTCCTTGATTTTCCTGTAAATTGTGTCTTTGTGTGTATTTTTGGACAAGGTTGGATCTGTAATGTAATCAGGAACTTTCTCCTAAAGCACTGGTCAATTCAAGTATTGAACATAGGCAGAGTTCCTGGTCCCAGCATAATGAGTTGCTGCTAATAGCATTTTCTGTGGCAAAAGAAAAACAGGCAATATGTTTTCCTTTTTTTCTGCTATGAGAAAAATCAAGACAGGCAAAAATATGGAGCCCTAGCTCCTATGTTGTAATGGACAGCTTCTTCTAGAGTTAAGAGTAAGATAAATAATGTAGTGGCCACAATAAAATATTCTTAAACAATGCTAAGTCTGCCTCAGGCAAATGCATTTTAAGTGTAAAAATGTGTTCTGTTCAAGATCAAAAGCAATATAAGAAGTTATGTGATCACATTTTAAAGCTTCTGCATTTGATAAATATCTAGGTTTGTGTCATTATTTACTGTAAGCTCTGGATGGGAAGGTCAAACCCAAAGAACTTGAAGCCAGCATTCTGTCACATCTTGACATATGACTTTGTGAGGGGGTTGGGCTGAGATTTATGTCTCCATTCTCTGCTGCACCAACAGAGATCTGCCTATATACACATAATGTAGAAAAGCCATGGTTAAAGGATGTTTTCTCTTCATTGTTTCCATTTCTCTTTCACAGCATTTGCAATATTTCAGAGGCACAAATTTGGGAAGACTTTAGAGAGGGAGTGGTTGTCTGTGTGTTTGTAAGAGTTTAACTACTAAAATTTACATTCCAGTAACTATTTGCTAATGTATAAATTTAAAAAAAACCTCTTTAGGATTTGAGAAACTTTTTCAAATGTATTGGTTTGCATTCAGCGAGTTTTAAAAAATCTACAGTAGCCTATTCCTGTTGCATTTGGAAGACTGGCAATTCTGTGGAATATATTGATCATTCAGCTATTCAACAATAGTATCTATGTTCAGGGTTTGAGGGACTTAAGCACACAGACCCCTCCTAAGGAAGGAGTATTCCATGTAGCTCACAAGAATCTCTCATGATTTATGGTTAAGGGAATACTGCCAGGTTCAGCAGGGAAACACTTCTAGATGCATTATTAGAAAGAGTTTAAAAGCAGCCTCGGGCTATTTAGAGAAGCAGTTGTGCTTCCTTTATTAAAAAAAGGAAGGAGGGCTGTGGGGGGAGAGAGAGACAGTAAATTATAGAATATGCAAGAAAATCCTTGAGCTACAGGAGAGGCTGAGAGGGAGCAGAGAAAATAAATCCATACATACAGTCTTGATGAGGGATGAGGTCAAGTGTGTTTCTTCAACATTTGCCATAATTATCTGGCAAATATCTGGCAATAATGGCATCATTAAGCTGAGCTGTGGGAACTTAGAGAAAACACCTCATTTCTTCCCTCCTCCCCCACAGGCACTGTAAATGAGTTCACGCTGGATTTAATCCTCCAGGCCTGGTCTGCTGGTGTCACCAGACAAATGCAAGCTTGATGGCAATGAATAATCTCCACATATCTGGCATTGTGGTTAAATGAAGCATGAGGGTAGGCTTCTGCTTTTGCATACAGCATAAGTAAATGAGGCCGTTCTGCAGAGATCTCTTCTGCATGTGCCTCTCGCAAGGACTTTGATACCCTGAATTATCACAATGACAGCTTTCAGCAGGGTCAAAACTGCTTTCAACAGTAAAACATATGTCATGTGAATAATAGTTACACTGTGCTTTGTCCATCTCTTGCTTCAGGTGCAAAACGAAACTTAAGAAATGATTTGCTGGTGGCAGCAGATTCAATCACCAACACCATGTCTTCTTTGGTGAAAGAACTAAATTCTGGTGAGTGAGGCTTACGAGGGGGAATAGTCACCACAGTGACAATTCACATTTGTAGGGAAAAAATAGGAGGTAGGAAGATACATATCTTCAAAAATGTTTATGCTTTTGTTAAAAAAATCCCTAAGCAACAGCGTCTGGAACTCAGCAGTTCTCAAAGCCATGGATGTAGAGGTGCAGTTGGATACAGTGAAAAATTTGTCTGTGATTCCACATAGAGTGGAATTTCACTCTCAAGAAATCAGATTTAGCATAGATCATACAGGACATGTTGTAAAATAGCCTACCTAATAACTGAGATAAGCAAAATTTTCAGTATTTGGTCCAAGAAGGAAACTATAAGCTTTGCCAATATAAGTGGAATATGCTTTTAATCACTATGAGGAGGTGGCATTCTCGGTTGGAGAGGCAAAGAAATGCTTAAAGAAATAGGCACATATACGTTTGTGAAAGTTAAATGGGACTTTTTGCTTCACAGAAGTGGGCAGCGAGACAGAGAGCAATGTGGATTCTGAGTTTGGACGGACTCATTTTGATGATCTGGTTCCATCCCCGACGTCTGAGAAGGCTTTCCTGGCGCAGATCCACGCCCGGAAGCCGGGGTACATCCACAGCGCTGCTGCCACCGGCTCCATGCGCAGCGACATGTGGGTACCTGCCTGACACCCCTTCCTCATCTCATCCTTCTTCCTCTGAAAGCACTGTGCATCACACAGTATTTCCTCTCCCTCTCAATTATTTGAGAAAGAAAGAAAGAAAAAAAAAAGCGTAAATCCAAGTGCTTCCTGGTTACATAGTAGTGGGCTCTGTAAACAATAAAGCCTGGAACTTAGGACTCCCTCAGGAGTGAGCTGTCTCACATCCAGCCTGGAACATTCAGGCAGCATGGAGGCTGTGGGACAGCTGTTTTCCCAAACATGCCCTGCAATCCCATTCCCTATTTATCCAGACTGAGAGACCTGCTAGGGCTCACTGGAAAAGGAGAAATGTGTAAATGGAAAAGCAGAATGCATTGACCTACTCAATTGATGAAGAAACAGATTGATTTTTACAACCTGGTCTTTCCTTTTGGAGACAATAGACATCTTTCTAGTTATTTTTAGTTCAGCCTCTTTGTATGAAGTTATTGAGAACTTTTGTTACTCATTTCCTTAGGGGAGTGCCTTCAGCAGAATATGCCCTTTGGTGTACTTCATGAGAGAGGGAAATAACAGAAGTGTTCTCCACTGCCAGGAAAATACTAACTGGTGGAGCATATGGCTAAAGTATCCCACAGTCCTCACAGATTACAATAAGGGGAAGTTTTATTGGCTCTGAATGTCATTCATCTTAGGAGGCTATTTATTAATAATTATCTTTAGGGTTACAGAAGATGGAGACCCTTATGTCAGAGCAGATGATGAAAATTACGAGAATGACTCTGTGCGCCAGCTGGAGAATGAACTGAAAATGGAGGAGTACCTGAAGCAGAAGCTGCAGGATGAGGCGTACCAGGTGGGAAAGGACACCAACTGCCCATGTTTCTCCATAAGTGAGAAAGGATCATGGCCCTCAGGTGCCCAGTGCCATCTGACCAGCCCTGGCCTCTGGAGTGTGATCTCTTCTGGGTTACCAGAGCAGCCACTTTCCAAAACTTGCTGCCTCCCTCACACAGACACAGATGCATCCAGCCTTTGTGCCTATCCAAGAAGACCACACTGCCTGAGGCACACAGCAGTGGCCCATATGCGTAGCAGGGAAGCAGGTGGGACAGAACTGCCTTTGGGCTTGTTCTCTGCCCATGCCTGCCATGTCACTTAGAGCTCATTCCCCACTACCACAGGTGCTGCTTGGTGGTGTCAAGATGACCTGCTATTTTCATATCTTTTTTTTTTTTTATCTCCAATCACAAGAAACATTCATAAGGTTTCTCCAGTGTGAATTGAAGCTCAGGTGCAGTCTGTGTGTTACTGTCATTGCCAGAATCTGTAGGTACAGAAAAGGGTCTGGAACAAATTGTATCCCAGAGCACCAAGTATTCAACAAGCATCTGGTGCAGAGAAGCCTGGCGATTTGTTATTAAACACCCCCCTGAGGAAGCTCTCAAAAGGCATTTGTTTAAGAGTCTGAGCAAAGCAAATATGCCAGGGGGAGCTGGAATTCTGTAGATGCCCATATTTGCATCATGGTCTCCAATTCTACCTGGTGTTGCAGATTATTGCCAGATTATTGTTTTCAGTTATTCTAACTTGGAATATCTGAATATAAAATAGATTTCTTCTTATAAAGTCAGAAGCAGTGTCAATAAGAGGGAAAACCTAGTTCAGTTATTTAGGAGCAGAGCTGAAACAGGCAAAAACAACTTTGTTTCTACATAGTGATCAGCTCAAATTTGGACCTCACCCCTCAAGAACATATTAAATGGGGTACAGTAACTAAATTAGACATGTTCTGAGAGACCAGATGTCTGCAAATGAGGTTCAAAATCACTTTATGGGCAGCAATTCTTTATACTGCTAATTTCTAGGAGCTAATAAAATCTAACCTTCTTTTCTGGTAATTTTCTGGTAATGTTCAGTGCTGGTCACTTTGGAGACAATCTATGTCTGACAGGCTTGACTCGTAATGAAGATTTGCTGCTCTTTTGGTCTTCTTTTCTGTAAAGCTGGTAGGATATATTAGTCTTTTAAAAGTTCATTGAGTCTTGTCAAAATTTGAGGTAACTTTGAGGTTATTGTTGATGTAGACCTGCTTCATGCCTGTGGTAGGTTGCCAAATTTCATTTAATTGCAGAGGTCTTTAAGGACATGACAAAAGGAGCAGGATTGTTATAGATCATTTATTAAGGCAACAGCAGGTGACATAGGGGGAATTGTCAGAACTTTTTATCCAAGATAAGACTTGTCAAAAATCACAGCATTTAAACTTCTGAACAGGATGAACAGCTACTGCTGATTTAATGAAACATATTTGTCAGTTTAGAGAAGGGGTGCCTAAGTAGTCACAGCTATCAGGCACCAAATAGTAAATGTTATTCTTGCTGGTAAAAATTTCATGTTCTTCAGAAAGAACAAACAAACCAGTTTGACTGTATTTTGATTACAGTATGGAAGTGCAATATATGGCAACAGTGTTACTTGAGTTTCACAAGTTACAACAGTATTATATACATGCATAAAATTCAATATGTATGTGCACGAGAAATAAGGGCAGGAGAAGTTATGGATGTCATTTGATGGCACTGGGTGTTACTTTTGCTTCAGTCAAAATAATTTTTCTGCTGTTTTCCACCAACATTCCCAGGAGAAAGGAAGGAAATCTTCTCCCTATTAACATCAGAATAAAACTCCTGAATTTAGGTAGGCCAAGACTACACATGAGTGAAGTTTATTCCCCGTTGTTTTACATTACTTGTTTCCACCAGGGGACAAAAACAGACAAAAAACCCAACACACATACACACACACTCCCCTGGCCAAAAAAATATGTCAAAAATATATTCACTGAGGGAACAGAGAGTTCTCATTCTAGACAAGTTCTGCTTAACAGCATTTTCTCAGAAGTTTCATGATGTACTTTACTGTCTGTGAGACTGTCAGCTCCTATCAGGCAGTGATTTGACAGTAGTGACTTGTAAGTAGAATCTATTTTTAGTTAATACTACAGCCCCAAAACATGTAATGGCAATGCCTGAGAAGTCCTTCCCAGTATGAGTGATGCCATTTAAATTAGGGAATGGCTTTAAAGGAAGCAAGAAAAGTATTAAGTTAATAGGGACTACTAAAAGGATTAGGAGCTGGTTGGAGAGTGTCATATATTGGCCCCGAGACATGTGCTTTGGCACTAGTTGTTCTCTGCAATTTGCTGTTTATTTGTGGTATTTCGCTCTTCTATCCCTTCTTCTGTTAATATCACTGAGTATTCTAAAAAAGCCACAGCTTACTATTGGAAAAACACAGGAAAATTGGAAAATTTCTGTTTAGGGTATGCTGTTGAACAGAGGCCAGGTCAACTATGCTCATTTGCATCAAACCATTGGAATTTATAACAAGCAGTTTTACTGTTTGTACTCACATATACACTGCATTCATCTGGATTGCCAAAGAAAGCCAGAAGCTGTAGCTATCGTAATGCAATTGTCAGCTGAAAAAATCTGCAAGGAGGAACTCCTACTGAGGGTGCAGAATGGTCACCTCAGTAACAATCTGGTAACCATTTTTATGCTATTAAATGTCTCACTTTGTGTAAAATCAGCACATTTAGAAAAACATGTAGATGTAGTGTAGCATGAAAGATGGTTGGCCCAAACCCACTCTTGTTATTTTGTGTCACCTTGTGTCCAAGAAAGATTTTTGTACTGAACTCTAAATTACTATTAAAAAACTAAGATACATAGGGAAATCAGGGACAGGAAACCTTAGAGGAGGCTTCTTTCTGTCTTTTTTTTTTTTTTTTTTTTTTTTTTTAAGCATGTTGTAAATAACAAGTATCTGTATCAGAAAAAAACCCAAACACATTTAATGCACAAGTGTAAATGCTAACAGCGTGTATCCTCCCACATCTGTTTCCACTTTTGTTCTTGGTACAGTCTTTTGCTGATATGTTGTGTAAGACAATTCTCAGTGGGTTTATTTTCTGGGTCCCTAATTGCTCCCTTTATTTCTAGGCTTGTGCATGGCTTTTTTCAGAATAATACACTGCCTGGCTGCTCACGGGCTTAATTTGTTATCTTCCTGTTTTCTGTCCTTTGTTATCTACAGGTCAGTTTGCAAAGTTGAGTGCAATATTCTTCTCTCTCCTCTCAAGTAAGTATTATTATAATTTAGAAGAAAGTTTGGAATTAATCCTCATAATATACATTTCAGTTGCAATGCATCTTGTGGCATCTGAATGTATGTGACAATGATGTTTCTTTCACCTTTTAACCTGTATTGGGATGCCTTGGCATCTCTCTGAATCGGTTCTAATTTATGAATCTGTAGTCCTTGTCCTAAGGATTCCTGTTAAGCCATCACCCTTTTTATGTTTTCCCTTTGTTGACCATCAGACTGAAAACATGGGCTTTTCATTCCTGGGGATGGTGAAAAATATATTAACCAGTACAGAGAAACCTCGTCCAGAAGATAAAGAATCAGATTACATTTTCAGGAGACCTCTGAGTTTAATTCCATTCAGTGCTTTAGTCTTCCTAGGATAACTGAACTAAATAATTTCTGATGAGATCAGAACATCTACTCTAGTGTGTGAAACAACTTATACAAACATTAAAGAAAGCAATCCACCAGCTGCTTAACCACAGATATATCCTCAGATGTGTTGTGGAAGTTTAAAAAGCCCCAAAGAATGGAAGGCACTCAGCTACTATATAGAAGCTGGCAGTTCTATTCCCTGCTGTCCCATTGATGCCTTAGGATTCTAGCTTTTATATTTTTCATATATTTGTAATCCTGCAGTTCTTTAGTATGTAACTCTAAACTCCATATAGAGTGTTAGTTACTGTCTGCCCATTTTGGTAAGACAAAACAATTCCTCTATAGGCCTGAGAATCAAGGACACCTTACCATCTCATGCCCCAAGAGATATAAACAAAAGTGAGATGGGGCTGAGCAAACCTGGGGTAAATTACTTCATTGCCTGAAGCTGTAATTGGAAGATTAACCCCCAGTATGCAAATGGACCAAGTTTATTAAAGTGTGAAAATTCATGACCCATTGCCCATTTTTTGGGTGTAGCCCCTGGGGGGTCTTCATCTGCCTGAAATGTACCTCAAGGCCCTTCAATAAATATAACAGCTTTTTATTCTTTTAATTGTGTATGACCTCTGTTTTTAGGTAGCCCCAACAAGGCATCACCATATTCAGGTCATGTTCCTTACACATGCCAACCTCACAGTTGCAGCGCTGAAGTTACTGCCAAATTCAGCAACTGTGTTTTTCCTCAGGGAGACAGACAACATCTATTTTTATGGAGTAGTCTGTAGCTCTGAACATTTGCCCAGGAAATGGGAGACCACACATTTCTTCTTGCCTCATCTGAAGTCACGGACTCTGCATTTCTGGCTTTCTAGGAGAGTGCAGTGCCGCGCTGTGAAGATGGCAGTGAGACGGTGCTGTCCATCCTGCTGAGACACTGAACCATGGGCTAACGGGAATGGAAAGGGAGAATATCAGAATAGGGATCTCATTCTGGTCTGCAGACTAAGCCTCTTCCTCAAAGCCAGAGCTAAAAGCAAGCAGAGGTCAACAATCAAATGGACATTGGAGCTTGGGAGCAGGGTCATGTTCAGATGAGCAAAACCAGTGAACTAGCCTGTGCCAACTCTAACAGGAATTCATATTGTTAGATTTTGAGTGTCATGTTTTATGCTAGACCTCCTCATTTATATGGCAGTATTGATGGTAAAACCTGGCCTGGATTCAAGGAGTTTGTGTCTTCTGATGACAGTAAAATTTGACTGTTAAAATGTGTACCTTGTGAAAGCAGCTGCTAAAGGGTATTTCCAAGGCATCTGTCTCAGTGTCTCTTGCAGCTGAAGCAGAATAACTGGATGTGAAAAGCAAATAAACTTCAATACCCAGAGTACTATAAACACCAAATAACTGCTCATGAAAGTTCTCCTAACATTGCTCCTCAGGTTACATTCATTTTCTCAGTAGTCTAAAACATGAGCCAAGTAGAGTTCCCTAAACACTGACAGCCGAAAAAATAAGTTTCCTTACTCGGTTTTGGTGGAGTTGTCAGTTTTAGATCAGTTCATGTGTAAAGGAAAGTAGATATTTCAACAACGTGTGTGTATAACTACGTATATAGTGGAAATTTTGTATATAACTGAATATAATTACAATTTGCAATAATAAGTAAAAAAAACCCTTTTTAATTAGAATTACAAAACTCAGACAATTCTGTGAAAGGCTTCCTTTTTTATTAGGAAGCAGTGCTAACACAGTGATGTGGGTAAACATACTGTCCTAAAAGCCTGGCTTTCTTGAAAATATGTATCCTGTGTCAAATTAGCAGGTATCTGAGACCGAGATACTATCTCATCTCCTGGATGATTTTTGAAACCTTGTCAAAAGTAAAGATTTTCATAGTGAAATTTTTTTTAGCTCCCAGGGGAGCCCTTTGGCCATTACCAAAGACTGTAACATTTCCAGGAGCTATATAAAAGCACAGCCCTACAGAAATTGGCATCCAAAACTGGTGGACTTGGCACTTCACATATCCACAAGAACAAAATGTGTTATGGTACATTATGATAAATACATCTTCACATGGTAAGTGAATCTTCTCAAGATTCACTCTGCTGGGAATATGGAAGTCTGTCATATCTTGTGTATTTTATTTGGTACTTACATTTCACAGCACTGGAAAAATAACTTCAAAATAGTTTATACCAGTCATGGTATCTAAAGTGCTTTTGCAGTTTTCATTGGGCTCTTGCTTGAAGCTTAGAAGCTGCATAAAGAGTTTTATTTCTAAACCCTTATTCAGTCAATAACGATACAAATACAGCTGACATGGCCCTAGCTGGCCATAGGAAGTAGAAAGCTGGCAGACTTTCTCACACCAATATTACATTTGTGCTTATTAAAAAAAAAAAAAAAAAAAAAAACACCAAAGATGAGGAAAATTTGATCAGTTTATTGTAGCTCCTTGTGAGTGATATTGCTGCTGATGGCCAGCCACAGAGTTTTGTTCATTTACTCATTCATCTAAAGTTGATGTTATTTGATTGATGATATTTCCAATCTGTTTACATTTTCATCTTTAAAAGTACTCCGTACAATTTTCCAGAATTTATTTTAAATAGCATCTAATATAACAAATTCCCAAGAGAACAAGTGATTCCAGTAATATATAAAACATAATTATGTTTTCAATTTACTTTTTATGTTAAATATACTTGTTTTATTTTTAGTAAAGAAACAGAGTGAACTCGAGCTTTTCAGCAGGTACTACGCAGATCTTGACATTAGGTGAAACTCTGATGTTGTTTTACCTTTATCCTCTTGATGGCATTTGTTTTTTTGCCAAGGGTGGCCAATGTGAGCAGAAATCCTGCATTTCAGAAACCGGTTGAGAAGTTGTCATTTTCAATTAGTTGCTGTTGACTCATACAGTGGACGTGTCCTCACTAGACCTACAATTTTCTAGATTCTTCTAAAGTTGTGCTGTCTTAGTGCTGGCACACATTTGAATTGGTCATGCCTAATTCATTTATATGCATTATTATAACACGAAAGAAGGTGTGAAAAGCTAATAGAAATCAGACCTAAGGCGTCCACTGAGAGGGAGTACAGAGAGGAGGATTTATTGCAGGTTTTGTTCTCAGATTTTAACTGACGTTTTCCCTGTCTTGACAAAAACATAATAATTTCAATTAAAGAATCTGCTCCAGTCCCACTCAAAACATTCCTACTCTCTCAAAACCTTATAACATGAACTGTTCTGGGATCTGAGGCTTTGGGTGTCTGTGAGGAACATTTTCCATTGCAAAAGTGACTGAATGGTTTGTACTGAAACAGGTGGATTTTTTTTCAAATGCAAAAACCCCAAATCGTCTCAAATTTTTGATATGAATGTATTCTTAAAAAATACCATGTATTCAACTTGACTGTTTTTCCAAGGTAGAATTTGTGTTAAGTAACACTTTCATATTTTTCTCATCTCTTGTCATTTTTTTTGAACCTCTGTTTTCATGTTTCCCAGCAGAGATTACGAATTCATCAGATGTCAGGTGATAAAATCTATGGGCCAATGGAAAGTGTGGTCAGTCTAGTCCAGTGTTTTCTGTTTTTCTCTTGAGCAAATACATAAAAGTTAGCATTATCTGGACCATTCCAGTTGAAAATAACAGGAGGATAACAGCACAGTAATTTTCAAAAATGTCTGCTACATTCACTCAGCTATGTTTTGGTTTTCTTTTTGGTTTATTTTTCTCCCTAAGTCCTTCTCTTCTTAGCATGTAGGTGTAAAAACACTGTAAAAAACTGTGACCAAGTTATCAGGGAAGAAGGAACTTAAATTTGTGAATTCAATTCTAAAATTACACAAGTGATAGGGATGTCTTTTGAAAAAATCACTGAATGACAAGTAAGAGAAAAGAACCTGTGGATTAGGTAACACCAGAGGTTAGAAACAGTTTTATATAATGAAAAATCATAAGAGTCTTAATTGGGAATTAATTTTGGCACTTCCAAACATTGCAGTGAATTTAAAGCTCTGAGGTTCATTAGTACTCATTATCTCTTGCAGGAAAGTATCTCTATCCCAGTGCTGGCTGTGGAACAGAGAGAAGCTTGGGGAGAATTTAGAATAACCCTTCCCACAGTCCACCAAAGAGAAGTAATTTATCCAGAAAATATGAAGCAAACCCAAATACTTAACATTACTGTCAATGCGTCTTAATGCATCCCATGTTTCACAAGCCACTCTTATTTTACTCTCATGGTTTATAATGGTACCATCACGAAATATGAGATGTTCCTATATTTTTGTATATTAGGAAACATTTTGTCACCAAAAGAGTTGCCAAGCATTGGAACAGGCCGCCCAAGGAAGTGGTTGAATCACTATCCCTGGAGATATTTGAAAGTCATGTGGATGTGGCACTTGGGGACATGGTTTAGTGGTGAGGCTTGGCAGTGCTGAGTTAATGGCTGGACTGAATGATCTTTTCCAGCTTAAAGGATTCTGTTATTCACATAACTCTGAAGCTGATTCAGTAAAAGTCAGTCTCAGGCAGCTGAGAACTGACCTCTTCCATGCCTTTGATTTGCATTTTTTTGTCTGAATTGTGAAGAGCAAAGCGTTCCTTTGCTAAGATTACCAAATTAGTTTGCAGACTTAAGAAGTACAGGGGCATGTCTGATTTTTAAAAGGTATAATTAAAGATGTACCTCAGAATTTTTTTATGAAACTCTCATCAGACTTGCAGTGCAGGTTTCCTTTGCATTTATCAACAAAATGTTAATGCTTGTCTTTTGTAACCGTCTGACACAAGGAGACACTAAATTAAGATCATCATACCATTTGGCATGCTTAAGTATTATGGAGTGGGGTGGAAGTGTTTCTGCTTGAATAATTAATACAATCAAATGGTCTCAGGAAGGAGAAGCAGCAAACTACCTGACCTTTCTTAATTCATCAGATTTAATTTACCTATTTTTGCCGGAGTAATTTACATTTCATCTCCCATCTTTTAGGCCAGCTTTATGCCTGAAATGAGTAGAAAAGAATTCATGTGTGGAGAGTGGTGTATTATGCTGTGATTATTGTATCTCATGCAATGCAGATTGGTTTTCTCTCTGAGGTAGTTCAAAAGGAAAAGGGATGAGTTCCTTAAGTTAGGAAGGGTCAAATGTGTAAACAGTGTCTTTACATTAAATGTGCAAGAAGCAGAAGTTTGCAGTATTACCTGACTGTAGATCCTGACATAGTTCTGAGAAGGAGCAGCAGTAACTGATCAAGCACTTTCCACTGCTAGCTAAAACTTTAATGCCTCTTCTGTAGGAATTTAACATACTCACTGATGCTCCAGCTTACAGAGGAACACCAGCAGATACTGGTGCACCAGTGGATGAGGCTGTTCATCAGCTGTAGCACCCAGAATCATCCTTTCAAGTAACTGCAGGTTTTCTTAGACACAGTAAAACATACAAGACATTTACATGTGAGGGGAGGCTCATGATGGTCAGTGGCTGAACACTGCACAGGGTGAATGAACCATGGTTTCACTTTCAATGGTATATTTATAGAGTGATCTGGAAGGGGAAAGTAGAAAGGAAAATGGGAACGTTGCAAATCTGTGTCAATGCAGACTGAGTTACCCCAAGGTCCCACAAGCAGAGCATAAAACAGGCCCATGACAAGGGAAGTTTCCGACTTCCCACGTGGCCTGTAAGTTTCTATTTACAGCTCAAATACCTATGGCTCACCTAGGTAGAATGGCTTTTTCCTTTTTTAAGTTCTTGAGGGATAACTACAGGAATTGGCCAGCTCCCTTTTTCTCTCAAGGAAACAGCAGTTGGAGGCTTTACTTGCTCTGCCTGCGTGGGTGCAACATGTTAAACCAGCATGCTTTAAAAAAACCTTCCATAAAATCTTTTAAAACCTTCCATCAATGTTTCTCCACAGGGAAGCTGCAGTCAGACAGACAATGAAAGCTACGTAAGAACTGATGATGAGGAGAGCTGCTTTCGGACAGACGATGAAGAAAACTCAGCTGCGAACTTCACAGAAGAATGGAACCAAGAGGTGCAGCGTCTCTTGACAAAAAAATCACATAACTAAATTCTGAGGACTGTAGCACAGTACTTTTGTTCTAAGAGTTGTAGTTTGTAGATGTGTGGTTTTTGACAACAAGACTTTTGTTTAAAGCTAACTTATATTAGCTACATCTTCTGTAACATGGCTCATTACTGGCGAAGCAAACAGACTGACGCGCGTGCTGCCGTCACACACGACGGCGCTGTTAATAACTCACGTGAACCCTTTGCACATGATATTGAACCTGTTCCGTTTACAATGACAATACTGTTTATAGTTAGAAATTTGATTTCTGAATACTTTGAGATTTTAGTAGATCAGTTTACTATACACTGTACATTTTTTTTTCCCACGGGAGAAATAAAAAGCGACAATTATGCATTTAACACTGAACAGTGATACGCCTGAGTGTATATATCTAGTAGCCCAAAAAACAAAGTACCAGACTATATTTGCAATTTGTTTGCAAGTCTTTGAATTAAGGCTTATACAAAATGTACTAAAATAATAATAATATAATTAATAATAATAATAAACTTCTCTAATTTAGGGCTAATGTGTAACTTAGGAATGTTTCTTTCAAAATAATCTAACAAATCAGCCATAGAAGTTAGTGTAAATATTTTTTTTCCAAATAGATATCATATACAAAAGGTGACATTCAAATGATATAGAATCTAGTTTTTAAATCAGCACAGATCTTCTTAAAACTGTGAACTATGTTTTGAAATACTCGTTGCTAAAGCTGTTTATAAACCACAGGTGCCATAAGATCCCTGAACTGACTGATGTTATGTATAATCCTCCATGGTATTGTTTCATTGATGTTTTAGCTTTAGTAAGCATGTGTTCAACAAACCAGCTCTTTCCATCTCTCTGCCCCTCCTCTTCCTCCTCGCCCTCTTCCATTATGTTATTTTCGAGGCCTTCAGCTTTAAATGTACAGGCTTAAAGTGCGCTTGCAACTGTTTTCTTTTGATTTCCAAATGTGTACTGCCTTAGCCAGCCACCAGATGTTCTGCATGCCCTCTTGGAAATGTGTGATGAGACTCTTTCAGAGCAGGATGGAGAAATAGCAATCAGCGAAAAGCACAAGAAGAGCAGTGGATTCTTGCGAAAGGACAGGCATACAGTTACAGAATTGGAGTTTCGTCCAGTTTAGTATTTTTCCAGTATCAAGGCATTTCAGGAGAAAGGGGCCTGATGTGGCCATTAGGCAGTGAGGCTGCTGCCTGAAAAGTGTTTGCTCTGCTGTGACTACGAACCTACAGATACTCCTGAGTGGGCATTGACACAAACTAGCACCAACGTGCTCCCCAGAGCACCCTGCTCCAAAACAAAGGTGACACCTCTGTGGCACACGGCACTGCCATGCAGAGGGACCAGAGCCAGGCCAGGGACAGCTGGAGCAGCAGCCGGGCAGGGACACCAGGAGGTGTTCCATGCTGGCCGCCTGGCCCTCCTGAGCTGCGCAGTGTTAGCTCGGGGCCGCCTCTGTGCCAAGGCAATCCTACTGCCCTAATACAATATTGGGCTTCCAGTACCTGGCTGACCTGAAGTGACACTGTCTAACAGCCCTGAGAACAGTGGTATTTCATACAGATATTTCACACCAGCACAGTTTGCCTACAGCAAGTGATGAGATATCCATCTAAAGCTGGTTAACATGGCTTGTCTGTCCTTGCTTTCATGGTGACGTGGATGTGTGCTGCCGTGTTTACATGAGATTGCTATGTAGCTCGACCCAGTAAATCCACTTGTTTGCATGCATTCTCCAGGCTCCTGGCTGTTTCCCTGGGCACTGTGTGTTAGGGAACGAGTATCTGTATGAAAGAGCTGCTGCCACGTTTCATATCATTTTACTGTGTATGCAGATCTCTTGTCTGTATATCCTTGTGTACCTGGGCTTGCTCTCAGACATCCAAATGCATACTTAAGGGATCCAGATACCCTCATGTAAGCTTTTCATTTTTGCAGTCACTGGTCTTTGCTCCTGGGGTATGTGCTATCCTGGCAAGGCAGGCACCGTATCTTTCACTGTCCCCTCCTCCAACCTCCTCTCAGGAATGAGTTAGCCTCCACTAGTGCCTAGCACTCCATGTTTTAAGCTACTCCCGTGAACCTGTAGACGTTGCTGTCAGCTCAGGATTCCAGGCAAGCATTTCCTGAACAGGGAGAAAACAAGCTAGAACAAAGCTATGTGCAATGGCTGATTATTTCAACCCATGTCAGGTTTAATTGTACCCAAAGTAATAGATCCCTCTCATCACCTTAATGTCTGCGTGCTCATTTTCACCATGCTTAAAATAGATGCACTAGACTAAATCCATTGCAAGAGCTTCCGAACTAGGAGTAAGCACTGAAGTTGATTAATCAAGTACCTTTCTTTTAGGCTGGTGTCAACAAGCTGATCCCTTAGGAGTTCTGGGTCCCTTATGCCCTGGAGCTCTGAGATGAAGCACCTCTTAGCTCTGCAAATGTCTATTTTAAGCATTTTCCCAACTGTTAAGCTGGCTGCATTTTCACCCAGCTGGTCTTTGTCTGTTTGTTGAATATTATTTTGGTTGTGGTTTGCGGTCATTAAAACAAACGCAATTACAGAAGAGGTCCCTGGTATGGCCCTTTTCTTAATTACCAATGGCCCACCACGACTGTCAAAACTCCGGGTGGTTTTACTGTCACTGGAGGAAAACCAGTGGTTTGGAATCAGGAGACAGGGATGTGAAGATGTATAGGGTCCTTGAATGTCCAAAGCAAAGGTGGAGAATGGGTTGTCTGTAAGTAGTAATGTTAACTAAACTGCATAAAAAGGTGTGTGGCCTTTGTTGTGATATAATATGTATTTTCTTATATGCATGAGCCAAATTGTTGCATCATAATTTATCATAAGTGTGTCCGCCTTTACTTTCAGTTGTCACCTTCTCCCATTCTTATTGGTTCTTGGCAATTACTGTAGATAGACCTTGTAAATATTGCAGCCTCGGGTTGCTGTAATCACACTGGTTCAATTCAGCAGACGGAGCTGTGAACAACAAGCACTCCACAGTGTCCTGAAGAATAAAGGGCATTTTTACCTTTGAACCAAAAACAAAAAGAAGTATGAAGAGTTACATCTTGAGGCTACTAAGTGCAACGCATTTTTAAAACACTGTACTTGACACCACTTGAGACAGATACGGAGACACTAAAAATGTCACGATATTCATTGGTATTGTAACAGAACTGCTATTGTATGGGGTTTTTGTATTGCTGTTAAGTATTGTTTTGTGTGTGTGTGTTGGAACCTACTGGGGACATGTTATATTTTGAAGTGATTAAACTATTTAATTGTGTGTCTATATTTTGGAATGGAATTATTTCTTCATTAAAAAGATTTTTAAAAGGAATTTATGGAGCATCATATTTGTGGCTTATTTGGTTTTGGATGTCCTGTTCCATGGAGCCCAAACAGCTTTTTTTTTCAGTAGGGAAGGGAAGGAAAGTGTGTCTCTGTGGTGCAGCAAGTAGTCTTCATCCCTGCCACCACTTCACAGGAGAATTCCCTCCACCACCTTCCACAATGCTTTGAACTTGGTATCACGCAGCACCTGTTTTCAGTGGCCCAAGCAGTTTCTTCTTTCTTCTTTTCTTAATTCTCCATATCTTTAGCAGTTTCACAACTTGAAAATTAAGTTCTCCATCTGTAAAACTCTTACCCCTGAATCCACTTAACAACAATGAAAGTGACCATAAGCAGAAGACATAAGGGCCTGACAAGGTGCCTGGTACAAACTTAGGAGGTGGTACATGGTTCTCAGGAACCTAAAACATCTGCAGTAGTCTAATTTTTTTTCTTAACCACTGTGTTTCTCTGGCCTTTCTCCAAGAAAATGTTGGAACAGGCACGTTTGAATGGCTTTACCATACACAGTCACATGTTCTTCTGTTACAGATGAACACAAAGTCTGTTATTCCAATTACACTTTTAAGATGTCTTTCCTTGTAGTTGTTGGTAATTTCAACTGGTTGCTAACTTAAAAGAGCATGGAGTTGCAAAGCAAGAGCTTGCACTTAAAGCAGCAGGTTTGTGTTCTGATGCAGTGCTTGGGGCTACCTCATCAGGACATGGCAACATCTGGAATGCCCAGTGGTGCAGCTGGGTGTAGTGGCAGTCCTTCCCAGCAGATGCACTGCAGCTGCTGTCCCAGAGTGTGTCATTGACATCCAGAATGTCCACAGCTGTGCTCAGAATTGTTAGCTGCCCAGTGAGTTACACCAGGGAGGGGTCTGTTAGATCAAAGCAGTAGCAGCAAACCAAAAATACTCTCTATCTACTTATCAGATACCCCTGTGTGTTGGAAAGCAGATAAAGCCCAGTCTGCTGCCTCCTTCATCACTGACTGCTGTGGTAACCTATAAATCACCAGGGTTTATTTGCCCTAATTCTCCTGTCTACATGTTGACATTCTTCAATAAAGATGACCATTTTACACTGTAAATTGTTTGCCAGATCTGCTGAACTTCGCCTCCACAATCCCAGTCCAAACTCATATCCACATGACTGTAATGTATGTTGACATATAAGCTCATGAGGATAACTCTGTTTTATCCATGCATAATCCCAAATTGCTATGTTGCTTCCTAACCCACAATCAAGTCTATGGCCCCTGGGGAACAAAGGAGCCAGAGAAAACTAATTTATAGGCAAGTGCTGTTTTCTCTTTGCCTCTTGGTTACTCTAACTGCTTTTTGCAAGGAAAATACTCCTATAGGAGGAAATAAATTTGTTTCATTTGCAAAAGGAAATAAATTAGTAAATAAAAATTAAATTAAAATTAAATAAAAATTAAATATAATGTGGTCTTTAGATCTGAATAGTTGGCTCCTTAGCTGCATCAGCACTGAACTAGGGGACTAAAAATGTCTGGAATTTTCTGAAAGCACCTGAGAGTTTCATTCAGTAGCACACAATTCTATGGCTGCTCTTCCAAAACTTGCTTAGGCCTATTGCTCAGCAGTTTTATATTCTGCTGCAAGCAGCCCTTAGGTCTGGGTGAAACTTTTAAGAGACTGTTGCAGAGATATGAAGTTGAGTTTATCAGAAAAATGAAATATGTTGGGTAGGAAGAGCAGTCTATTGTTCAAATGTATTGAAGAATTTAATATGCCTCAAGATCATCCTGTCTAATACCCCAGATAATCCGCAGATTAAGGTTTCCCATTTGCTTTCTCCTAAATTACTGCCACCAGCTGAGTTACCTGTAGATTGGGACAGCTATCCCAAGCTGTCAGCACTGCACCATCAAGCCTTTGGCTGCAAAAGGCTGAGCAGCAGAATGAGGCTACACTTCTCCCAAGCCTCCCATTCCCCAGGAATGGGAAGGAAACAGGTCCCAAACTGAAGTTTTTTTGAGGGCCCAAAACTCTAGAGCTTTCTAAAAAAGTTGCTTTAGGCTAGCAACCTCCTAGGACAAGGCTGAGGGATGTGCACAGGGAAGGAGGGTAATTGTGCAACCACATCATAGAAAAATGGTTAATGCATAACATCAGTTGGTTAATGCAGCTTGGAGATAATAAAGACCAAAGAGACAGGTGATGTGAAAGAGTAGTTGCTTTTGTGTGTCTTGGTAGGCAATGAAGGAGGCCATGGTGCATTTTGTCATTGGTATGTGATGCTGTAGAATGTAGTTTGCTATTTAATGCAAGATTATTTACTACTAGCAAATTAATTACCTCATGGCTTGCATTTTTTACACAACACTCAGCAGTGGCCAGATGGCAGATGTGTCAGGCCTGCTGCTTGTTATGCTAATTGTCAGCCCTAAAGACTGCCCAGTTAACACTTCTCCCCTGCTTGCTGCAGCCCAGCATTGCTGCTAGACCCCAACATTGCCTGCAGCCAGCAAGCTCATTCAAAGAAGAGGCACCTTCCAAGCTCGTGTTTTGAATGATTTTGTTGTTACTGCTCCATTCAGTTTTGGTCCCTTTTGATATATTCCTGACAAAAAAAAAAGTTTTCCAGTATGGGGATGCACAACTGTATTTCTCAGCTTTTGGTCTTTCAGCCCCCAGATCCCTTGTAAGCCTCCCCTAACCCGAGGCAGGGGTTCAGAGCATCCATCCCTGCTCCTCCTCCCTCAGGGTGCTTTCAGGACAGGCTGCTCCTCTCCTCTCCTGCACCAACTCTTCTCCTTGTGTCTTTGGTGGTGCTATTCAGCACTTCCTCATGGAGCAGGGGCTGCTGCTCACCTGGGAAAGAAGTTTCTCACTGCTGCCTTCCTGTCCCACTTCCCATGGGAGCTGTTATGGTGCCTAGACCAAGTTTTATCCTGGATGGGGTCCCTTGTTCAGGTCAAAAAGTTCCTTTTGGACACCCAAAATCCTTTCCTGGTTTCACAACTGAATGTGTTTGTACTCCTGTGATGCACCATCCTATGAGGAACGTCCCCTCCTGCACCCCTCACTGGTGCCTAGTCCAATTACACTCCTTTTTTTTCTTTTTTGCTTATTTTGCTTTATTGTTTGTTCAGGCTTCTGGCACTAGCCTTAAATCCCCTGTTTTGCTCCTACAGTGCTGCTGTGAGTAGGAATCAGGTGCTTAACAGGTCTCTGCACTTCTTTAACATCTGCCTTCATGTGAAAGAGCAAGAGCTTGCATGCTCTGTAAGAAGCACTTTCATCATCATATTCATTATGTAGGTGCAATTAAACTTAGAAATCCCCCTCAAGAGACCTCAGCTCTGACAAACGACCCAATTGTCCTCTCCACAAAGTGGAGAAAACTTGTATTTTAATCCTTTCACGTGGCACTGTGTGATGTCTGGAGTGTTTTCCATTTGCTGCCTATAATAACTGCAGCCTGGCTCTCAGCTCATTTGCCCAGAGACCCTCACAGCCCCCAGCCCCCAGCAGATGGGGAGCCTCAAATCCTGGTTGTTTCAGCTGAAAGGCTGATACTGAAGTTAGTGCAGATGGTAATTTGTACTTGAGGGAGTGCTGTTTCCAGGGAATCCTCTCATCACAAGCTTGCTCTGAGTCACACACTTAGTGGAGGACACTTCACCAGAAACGCATTTTCTGCTACTTTTGGATCTAAGCTCCCACAAATTGATTAATTGAATTCATGTATAAATCCAAGAAGGAGGAATGCAAATCACTTTTTTAAGGTCACAGTCATGAGAAATCTATGCAGACCTGTTCACCAATTAAAAACTGGGTTTATAGAGGTTATACAAATTCTGCACAGCTCTAGTATTGATTGTTTGTCTGGCAAAGTGATAATCAACAGAAAAATTAACAGGTTTTGACTGCAAGTTGGGATTGCCGAGGCTGATGATGCCCAGAAGCAGAAAAATTAAACTGTTTTGTGTTTAGCTGGGGATGCCTCACTTAACCCAATGGGAGCAAGCACTAAAACCAAATGAAAACCAGATCACTGGTTGAGTAGCTGTTCAGTGGCCAGCTACTGGTTTCCTTGGGAAGAAATTCATTATTCCCCTTACATTTTGCACTGCTGGGAGTGAAACATCTCATCTGCTCAGCCAACACAGCCGAGTGGCAGGTGGTTTTCCTGCACAGGGACACAGCAGACTCAGTGCCACCATGGCTGGGCCATTAGGTACAGCTGAGGTACAGCAGGCAGAAATTTGCCTTAATAGCTCTCTTGAGCTGGTAGCAGGACTGCATCTGGTCAGCCCTTTACTAAAATGTGATGAATAACTGTGGAGTGTTTTCCCTGGCAGCTGAAACCTTTTCCAAGATGGAAATAATGTTCATGTCTTTAGCCACCTAACAGATGAGACAGAAAAACTGGTGTCCTTGGCCAGAAAGTATGAGCCAGCATTATTCTGGGGTGAGGTTTCCCACCAAGCTGTGTGCTAATTCAGAAAGCAAGAATCCTTGTGCCAGATCCTTCCCCTTTCCTTTCTATAGATTGTTTGTACTAATATCTATAATATTTATTGTCTCAACTCTGAATATAAAATTTGGTCAACACATTTAAAAAAACTGGGAAAGGCAAGGCTTGAGTTGTGTTGAGTATCTGCGTCATGCCCTGTTGCCTAGGTAGCTACATGTAACATTCAGGGACTTGTTTCTAGGAATTATGAGCTAGGGAGATAAACAAGCTCTTTTAAGGATGCAGAAGAGAAGGGGACTCGAATTTGGTTTGCTGTATTTACTTTGTTGTGCTCATTTAGACATTCATGGTCTGATGATGACCTAGAAACAGAGCTACCCTGTGGAAGTGTTTGCCTGGCTCCACCCAGGCAGCTCTGTGTGCCCAGCCCTGTGCAATCCCTGGCATGGACACACACATGCACTCACACCCCAAGGAGATCGCTCTTGTTACGTGGAGAAAAGAGCGACATTCCAGATTGCTAAGGGTGAGTCAGGTGTTGTGAGAGGTTATGCAGTTTGCATGGATCAGGCTGGTATTCTCTTCACTGTGCAAGAGGATGAACAGCCTCCAGCAGGGAAAGGTGAGAGCTGCACTGCTCGTATCCTTATGCCAGCACTGCTGGCCATTCCCTGCCAGACATGCTGCCCATCCATATCCCAAGATCTGCCTCTTCTTGCCTCAGAACTCGTGCACCAGTTCTGCTTATGTGAAATCCCAATGGTGTGAGGGTTCTGATTTTACTGCACATTGACTACCCAACCTTCTGGCCTTGGTTTTGTGCCTTCAGAGAGTGCATATGCTGTGGTGCAATGTTGAGTTGCAGTGCAAGTCAGGGTCTCACCATGCCAAACACAGGCAGGTGTCTCTCCTCCTCCAGAGATGAGATGTGCTCCAGGAAAAATGCATGAAGGAAGTAGAAAAAGTTGAGGTGATGGGGATGTTCACCTGCGAACATGAAGTATCAGTAAATATAGTTGGTTGGCCTCTGGCCAATTTACCTCTAAGATGCCAACAGACAGTGGCTCTTTGGAGTGTTGGCAAGGTGTTCTTGCCCATCAAGCCTTGTCTGATTGAAGCAGCACTAGTGCAGCTCCCCTGACCCAGACAGGACTTTCCTCAAAGGGCTCAGTAGTAATGAAAATGTTAATTCTCCATGGCCCATGAAGGCACTTTATCACCATTTAGCATTACCACAGGTGTAAATGCAGGAAAACCTATTTTCAATATACTGTATGAGCTATTCAAGCTTGCTCCAGAATTTCTGGGCTGACTTCTGGCAAGTTCAGCCCAACCCAGCAGTTCCCCTCATCTAATTTCCCACAGACACATGTGGACATGTCTTTAGCTGCATAAACCTAATTATGCTCCCACAGCCCCAAAACTGACAACTAAATTACTGTTACAGAATACTTGCAGAACAAAGCTTAACCAGAAGCGTCACAGCATGATTTGTTGGACCAGCAGTCTGAAAAGAAAGATTGTTATGCAAATCTAATTTGGAAATCATTAGCAAGAACGATGCCATAGAACAGATTGCTTTTATTTTTTAAAGGGATTCCACCTTATTATAACCACATTCAGTTTCTGGATATATTAGCATAAACAAATTGCAGGAATATGAAGTGTTTTTTGTATGGTAGATGGACTTTTGAAAGTGAAGCCTCACTCATATATTACAATCCTAAAAGCGGTCTTAAATATTCTTAAAAATCCAGCCTCTATAATAAATGTGATTTCTTTTCCTTGCAAAGCTGAAAAATTGTTGTTTAGGAAGCTCTTGTTTTCAGCAGAAAGATGGAAGTGTCCATAAATTAACTAATACTGAAAATTAAAAGTGCCCACCCAGGCTGGTCCCAGTCTGTACTTTGCTCCATCCAGTGCTTTTCCTCCTGTATTTTCTGCCTGACATAAACCTACAATCCATGAAGATCTGCTGCTGCACAGGGGTAATACAACATAATCCTGGAAGAAATAATCTTTTTGTGGTTGAGACTTCATTTGTATGTCTGTCTTTCATGGTTACAAGAGCCAACATATACTCCACCTACAGAAAGGTGAGAGTCTTGGAAACCAGGGCAAGGAACTATAGGAAGATAAAATCTTCTTTCCCTGTTTTATCTACCAATAGGGGTTAAGGTTTCTATCTTAGCTGCAAGTAACACTCTTTATACTCTATCGACATTATTTATATTTGTTTATATGTGGCCTAGAGAGACTTGAACAAATAAATTAATATGAGCCCAGTCCTCATAGAAGAATATTGGTCTAATCCATTACCCAGTCACATAAAACACAAAAATATTATTTTTGGAATCAAGGCCAATGTGCTGGTCTGTTGGGTTCTAGAATATGAAGATTTTTTTGTCTTTTCCTTACCTTTCTAAAGAATCCAGGAAGTAGCATCTAACAGATATGAAATAGGAAAAGGAGTAGCTGATTCTTACAAGCTACAAACTTGTAGATATGAAAATCAGAGAGAGTAAATGCAAAACCCATTGAAATAATTATAGAGAATGCAAGAAGACAGGAACATGTATGTAATTTTTTCTGCAGTAATTATCAGCACTTCTGTCTTCTAATAAAAGTCCACTGCATTTCTACTAACAGCTGTATCCTGGATTTTCTTGTAGAAAAACAGAAATGAAGAAGCAAAGTTGTAAACCTAGAAATATAAATTTAATGCAGTAAAAAAAAATCAGAAGTCTGGGGTTTATTTATTGCATGTAAGGACTTTCCCATAGAAAATGATTGTAGGAATGAAAGAGTTGTGCCACATTTTCACAACAAACAAAAAAAAAACAAGCACAGATTTTTGGCATGACACCACGCTTCAAATTTTCAACAGCCCTTTTCACTGCATGTAGAGACAATAATCCTGGTGAGATGTGAGCCAAGCCACTGGCATGCAGCATGATTTTCAGCCAGCCTTTCCTTCCACTGCAGCTCCAGCTACTGTACTGCTTGGTGAGAAATCCTGGTCCCATGATTTGTTCTGCATCCCTCCACATCTTCAGTAGTAACAGGGAAATTAATGGGCAGTGAGGAATGCGACCAGGAAAGAATAAGATCATTCTGGAATTATTCTAAACCCTTCCCTGAGTTTTTTTATGGGCAAATAGTTAATTAGGACATTAGGGTTATTTAATGCTGTTAGCATAAAGTCTTACCTAAAATCCCACTGTTGACTTATATTTTCATTTTATGACCAAAAAGCATAATTTTTGCAGCCATAGCTTCATTTCCTCTCCTCCTTCTTTCTCTTAACCTAAGAAGATTTTTTTTCCTTTTCCAAGGCCTATCCATGCTCCATGATGTCCTCCTCCAGGCCCTGGTCAATCCACATGATTGGCATTTTTTCCCAGCTTGTCTCACAAGTGGGACATAGGTCTGAGCCACCTCCTCATGCCCCAGGGACAGTAACCCTGGTCTTTCCAGCAACCTGGAGGCCTGATGTGCTGGTCTCCATGTGCTGCCTTTGGCTTGAGGATAAATATCTGCCTGGAGAGCACCACCATGGACCCTCCAGGAGGATGCTCTCCACCCTGGCTCTAGGAAACCTGGTCCTGAGTCACAACTTTCCTCCCGTAGCAGAGTCTACTGCCTTCTCCAACACACAATTTAACTTAGGGTTGAAGTTCAGTGAGACTCACAAGTCACAGACTGTGACCTCCAAAAGAGAGAAGACGAATTGCTTTTCCCAATTCCCTTTTGCTCTTACTGTAGTTCAGCAAAGGCCTTTACTTCCAAGGCTTTGAATATTTTCTTCCTCAAGCGTGTCTTTGTTTTCTGCATGAGGTAAATGTACCTCTTGTCTAACCTCAAAAATTCAGGTGTCTGAAAATTTGGGGAAATTACATCTTCAGAGAAGCCTCAAGACTAAACAATGAAGTAGGAGAGGAGCTTACAGGCAGCCTGTAAATTCCTGGGGCAGAGACTGTAAACTTGTCCAAGTTCTGTTCAATTGTTTTTTTTTTCTCAAATCCCTGCTTTAATGCAGTGATAAATTAACATTTTATGGTGCCTTTGGGTATGTTTGTAGCTCACAAACCTGTGGGCTACCTGTTACTACCTGTGTCAGCCAAGGTTCCCAGCTAATCAGCACCTGCAAAAGCAGAGGAGGACAGACCCAGCTTCACCACTGTTCTGAGTCACAAGAGAAAAACTGGGAGAGACAGTTTTTGCTTTTTCAAGTAAGCTGAGCTTTTAAAATGCACCAGAAGGAATGATTACAAAGATCCACAGTACCTCTTTAAAACCTTTGCTATGAATGGTCACCATTAACATCTATTTGAATGACACACATACTAACTCTGTTCAATTTTACAGACACATTTTAGTATGAAAATATAATGGAGAGTGGTTATTGTTGTTATTATTTCTGAATTATTGTTATTATTGCTGCTGTTGTTATTCTTATTCTTTTATTAATAATAATAGTAATGTTGTTACTATTATATTTTCTTTTATGGATTTGAAATTTATTCAGATGAAAACAAGTTGTAAGAGAAAATTTCTTCTTTGGAGTGAAACTGGCGAAACACATACACACACTCACATATAGTGAAGGAAGTAGCATTAACTCATTTGAAACTGAGGGCTTTACAATTACTCCATATACTAAATATTTTAATAAACTTGTCCAGAACTTCACAGATGCTGGACTTGGTCAGGGTGGATGTGCATGTGCTGGGGAGATGACTGAGGAACACTTGTATGCCTTCTGCATTTCAGATTTATTCCAGCTTTAAAGAGAAAACTCTAATTAACAAAATCGAGTTGCCTGTCAAATATGTTCTTTTCTGTTGGTTTCTATTTATAATTCCCACAGGACAAAAATTAAGCCAAAACACAAATTGCAAAATACAAAAATCAGAAAACGTTAATTCTAGCAGAATTAGAACACGTTCATTCCGACTCTGCCTCCTCCCCTGAAGAGCTCCAGCGAGAAGGCAGAGCCGGTGTCGCCTCTCTCTGCACTTCCACCCATCCCTCCTCTGGCTCAATGGCTTGGAAGGCAGGCCATGGGAGCTGCACATATGCACTGTCCAAGTCAAGCAAATGCCAAACTGTTGTTCTGTGAATACATTTCTGCTGGAGAGGGTGATTTTGGGAGTCTGGGAAGTGCTGAGGGCTGTTGACAGGCATGAGGTAACACGCTGACAGCTTTATTCCCATCTGTTAATAGCTGTTCTAGCCCTGCTGAAGCTGTTGCAGGACACTTGCTAAACCTGCTTATTCTGTTTGTGCATTCACCAAGGCTTTCAGAGTTACTTTATCCACTGTTTTGGAATAACATACCAATTGGTGAGTAAGCCACTAAAACTGTAAGTTATGCATAAGTGAATGGTTTCACCTCTGCCACAGCTCTTCGGCAGAGGAGGTAATGTGCTGCTGTCACGCTTTGCAAAGCTCAGCCCAAGATCAGAGAGATCAGCTCCCTGGCCAGCTATGCCATCCTCTTACTTACTCAGCAAAATTGCTTTTATGTGTCTGCCCTGGTCACATTTCTCCTTGCTTAACTCATAAAGAAATCCAAATAAATCTCCCTTGAATCCAAATTCACAGGTTCTAGAAACAGGTTCAGTCAGCAGTGTCTGTGCTCTTCTCTGCTGGGAACGTGTCTGAATTATACACTTGCTTCCTGGCTCTGCCTGTACACTCAGAAACCAGAATAAGCCCAAAAGCTAAACCCTCAACAGCATAATCCTACTGCATTTTTCACTTAATCCTTTATCACAGACATGCCTCACCCTTTGCCCCATGCAATGCCTTTGCATGATGCTTGTTAGAAGAAATTGCTGTAAAACACACTGAATTAAGGACTGTAACCCCCATACCTCCAGAAGACAATAAAAAAGCTTATTAATAACAAACTTGATTGATGGGATGAGAAGGCATTGTTAAGGAAGTTTCTCATTTGTTAGTTGATTAAGAGTTCTAGGAACTACAGATCATACTGTGCTCACTGGGGCTTAGCCAAAGAATGAGACAAAGATGGTGACATCTCTGCCACAAAAAATTGATTTCAGCAGAACTTAGATCATACTTTGGACCAGCTGTGGAAAGGATTAAAATTTTCTAGTAATAGATGCAAATGCATGGGGTATTTAGGGATACTCACCATACCATGAAACCAGGTGTGTGTCCTGCTGCCACAGGCCCCCAGCTGGGTAATAATTAGCATTGCCTCCATGATTCAGAAGGCTGATCAATTGCTTTATTATTATATCACCTTATAGTACATTATATTATACTTCTTTTACACTATATTACAGTAGCAAGAGCTCTCACTAACTACTCTTTCTCCTCAGAGTCCCAACACAGATGTGGATCTGACTGGTCATTGAATCCAAACACCATCACCAGAATCCAATCAAGCAATCACCTTGGGTAAACAATCTTCAGAACACATTTCACATGGACACAACACATTAACAGAGATAATGATTGTTTGAATTCTTTCTCCTAACTTTCCCAGGCCAAAACCTGAGAGAATTCTCTCTGTTCTGTCTTCGACTGAACTGAGACCCTCCACAGTATCCACTTTAGATCACCTTTCCCAGGTGTTGTCATGATAATCTTTTATAATACAAAACTAAATTAAGTCCATCCTTACACTTTATCACACAGATTATGAGATTTTTCATTCATCCATGGGGTCTAATGCCTTTGCCTTAGGGCACCTATACCAGGCATGCACCAAATCTTCCTTTTCCCCCTCAGACTTGGAGCGCTCAGTGAATAAGACCACCAGAAAATCCTTCATGCCCTTCATCAAACTCAATTGAGCCAAACAGCCCCAAACCCTGGTGTCTGTGTCCTCTCTATGGCCTCGTGAGACAGATTCCCAGTGTATTTTTAGCTTGGGTGTTGTGGTTGCACTGCACCTACTAATCTTTTGTAGATCCTGTTTCCTCAAAATAAAGAACAACAGGTGAAGTTGTCAAAGCAAAAGGCAGCCAATTTGATTTTGACTATTTTAAGGGTTAGTTATTTTCTCAGCCAGCCTACAATTATAGATATTCAAAGCAGAAGTTTCTGTGTTTCTTGCAGAGTTACAGCAGGAATGATTTAGCCACTTGTATGCTTTGAACAGTGATTTTTATTGTGCGAGAGCACCATGCTCCGTGTTGCTGCTGGAACAGCTGCTGTTACAAATATTTTAAGGCTTCGTTCCCCTGAGGTCTCATGAGGGAACCTGGCTACCACCTGCATTCCATGATTACAAGTCCTAAGAGATGCCCTTAACCCAAATCTCTTGCTCTGTGTTCTCCAGCTTTGATCTCTTGATGCAGATCTATTTATCTCACCCTTTGTCATCTCTCTGCTGGGGTGACGTGGAAGCAGAAAGGTCAGTTTTGTACAACCAAAAGTAATTAATTAGATCAGTCTCTTGAGGCCTTTTTGGAAGGGAAAAATACCTTCTGGTACTAATCTGCTTCAGTAATATAAATGATGTATTTCTGGTTCCTCTCCTCAGATGCTGTTTCTACTCTTTGAATGTACAGTGCAGCAAATAGTCCAGGTTAGGCTGTAAGCTCCTGCTGCATCATTAACCTTGGAATGAGATCTAAACTCTCATCCTTTCCTATCTACTCTAAATAATGCTCTAATTTTCGTATAAAATTCCATCAATGCCAGGTAAAATTCTGCATCATGGAGCCATTCAGGCTAATACATCATAAAACTACTGCCATATTCACTGGTCTTTTTAGATCCTCCTTCTCAGTGGGTCTTTTTTAAGTAGCAGCAGTGGGGTTATGAAAGCAGCAAGGTACAGCTCCTGTAGAATACTGCCAGAGTTTCAATATCTATTGGTTTCTGATTGTGCCTTTACATTCTGGTCATTCCCCTTCTGCTTTCTCTCTTGCTTAGCAAATGTACTTGGCTTTGAACAGTCAGCTTGCAAACTAAACGTTGTATGGAATAGGGCAGAAGCCCACAGATTCTTTTTATAGCAGATGACTTGCACCTGTTTTTTAAAACATTAATTCATAAATGTAAAGGCTTACATAGTTTTTTGCTGTAATGAATAATTTCATTTAAAGGGAACACTTGGATTCTGGGAAAATGTTCACATTTTAACTGCTTGGTAGCTGTTCTGATCTATCATAGCTCCATGTCTACAGAGCATATTAAATGGTAAATACTTGCTTATAATCTGTGGTTCATCAAATTCAAAATCCTACAGCAGGTGGGACATGCAATAATACTGCAGAACTTTGGTGTTCACCAATTCCCAGCACACCAACAAAATTCAAGTTCGGTTTTATATCTATAAGAAAATTGTTGTGCAGCTACTCTGACACAAACACCCTGTCTCTGGCTGACTGAGCCCCACACAAAGTCTGTCTCCTGCACCAGAGAGAGCAGAAGAGGTCGATATCAGTACCTCAAACAACTGTCAATTTATAGTAGGCAACATCCATCAGATAAAATGATTAAGAGATCAGCTTTCCAAACCGTGGCCCCAGTGGCCAACAAAGATGCAGAGTGCAAGCACTGGTATGACTGCATCTGTCAGGATCTATTAGCTCTGAGAAATTGTTGCCCACCCTAGGGAGGAAAATTAGCCAAGAAAACCTCCAACATTTGTCTGAATTTTATGTAAGTGGGGCTTCCAACAAGGAGGAGGGGGAAACAAAGCAGAGCTTTTCCACATTGCCAGGCAGGCATTAACTTTCTACATCTATTCCTGATGAAAAAATAAGCAGATCTGGGAGAATAAAGTCCAGGAATAATGGGATTTTTTTAAGAGAGCTCCATCTGGCCTCCCTAGCCTGGCTTTTGTGAGAAGTGGGTTTGGCAAGACTGGGAAGTTTCTTCTTCCTTTTATTTTTGACATTCCCTGCGTGCTGACAGCTTTATACTCAAGTAATGCAAGAAACACTAATAAATCATAAACTGAGTAGTGGGTTCCCTCTTCCGAGTGTTTTCTTTTTTTTCCTTGTTATTATCATTACAAGTTTAGTCACCTACTAAAAACCCTTCTCGTGCTAGAGGCTGCCTCTGGGGAGGCTACACTGTCTCTAATAAATAGATGTATAGATATCTATTATAGATATAGACAGGTATAGATTCATTTTCAGGAATTCTGTTACATCTGAGCTAATTCTTGGTACTTGTTGTTGCATGGTGTGCTCTACATGTGTGCATATGATAATCAGCACAAAGTTGTTTGGGGACAAGGATGTGAGAGGAGGATGGCTTTACTCTGTGAGTCTAGTTTTGGTAATATTCTGAGTTTGTAGGAGGTGTAAATTTTTTCTTAAAAAGGATGGAATTTTTGTTACATGAAGCTGTCAGACAAATGTATAACTTGTTCTGAAATACCTTGTTAATGTTATTTTCTTTTTCTGTATTTTAAAATCAACCAAAAAAACAAGTAGGCTGCTTTTGGAATGCTTTTTTTCTTTTCCTCTTTTTTTTTTTTTTTTTTTTTTTTTATATATATTCCAAAGTCTATATTAGAATACAAACAGTAAGGAGAAAAGGAGAAATCTATCTGGGTCACATGGTACAAAGGAGAACTCCTTCTACTTGTTGACAGACAGACACAGGGGATGGAGATAAGCAAAGAGAGGAAAGTCTTAGAATCCAAAATTTTACTTTTCCACCCCAATTATGTGCCAGAAGAAAAGCAGAAGAATGGTGAACCTGAGAAAGCAAAGCATTCAAGAAAAACATGGAGAATACATCCTGGGGAAAATCTTATGAAACTGCTGAATAAGGTTTGCTAGTGAGTTGCATAAGATGAGGCTTTTTCAAGCTTGCCCAAGGAGCACTGCTGGTTCTGCTGCTGGTCCCTGGGAGCCCAGGGATCCAGCTGGTGAGGAGGGATGGCCCAGGACACAGGGACACAGTGTAGGTATTTACCTCTGCCTTGTCAAATATCTGCAAGCTCATCAAGGCTCAAAGAGTTATCACAAATACTATCATAGCTCGTCATCTTTGCTTACTCTCCCTTCCACTACTGACTTACCCAAAATCCTCTAAGATACTTACATTTTTCAATAGTTTTCAGAATGCCAGCCATATTAATGGACTCTACATTCCTGGCAATACTGACACACAGACACATCCCCAGAGGACTGAGAAGATGTATCAAGCAAAAGTTAGAACCATTTGGACAGGCAAGGGTTATTCCTGTTTGCTCCAAGTTTTCTGGGTGGCTCTGGGTATGTCACCAAATCTCCATGTGCATCAACTGCCCATGGCATTTTGCTTCATATTCTCTTTTTACAACCTAATTCAAGTATAATTAATGTAATGTAGTATCTAAAGGGCCTCTGACATCTTTTTCTTTTGCTCCTTCCCTCTTTTTATTCTTGTTCCCTGTCCTTTTATCAACTACACTTTATGCCATAATGCTTAAACTAAGTTTTAAAAACAAACTCAAAGCCTACCTGATTTTTGCATGTCATTACTGTGACCTCTGTTTGCACACTTTCAGAAGCAATTCTGCATTCTGCAACATAAATACAGCTACACATATCTAGCAGGGATATTTAAGGAAGATTCTCAGATCAAAAATGGTGTGTAATATAAAAGATCCCCACATGCATGCATTCAAGATAGGTTGAACTAAGACTGAATGAAATTTGGGGTTAAGTCACAGTGTTTAATTCACAATTTAAATGTGAATTTGGGAGATTATGATGAGAAGGCCAGATTGTGTCCAGTTGCCCTCCACATCCCATTAGCAGCAAAGAAGTTCACAGTACTCTAAATACAGTCACATGCTGAGATATAACCTAGGGCATCTTTCCTTCAGAAACAGGGACAGTTCTGCTGCTTTTATTTATAGTTCATGCAAAATTCCCAGACAACAATAGTTCTGCAAGTGTAAGAGGGTCAGTGGAAGTACTCAGAATAAAAGCAAATCAGAAATAGACCTGGCATGGCTTCCTGTGGCCTTGGAGAGCTCCTCCAGTCATTCTCCTGAGAATGAGTAATGCTGGGCACGGGATCTCCCATTCAGCAGTGAGGCTGTGTTGACTGTGAAAACTCAGAACTGTAGGTCAATCTGCAGCACACAGCAAACTGAATAAACACAGCAGCAGTGGTAGATACCGTGAGAACATAGAGTGAAATTTCAAAGCAACAGAGAAAAGTTCAGACCGAGGTGACTCTGTTGCTGAGCATTTACCTTGGCCCAGCATGCAAGTCTGTAAATAATACAGTGTATTAATACACTGGCATGCTTTCAGCCACTGCTGTTTCAGCAAAAAGCAGCTATGTCCCGACAGATATCCAAGTGTTTGCAAAGGCCAGATGCCATGAGGTGACATCAGCCCCAGGGTCTCTCTGGACCTGGTTGATTGAAGGCAGGGGAGAATCTGCCCCTGGCTTCCAGAAATGTTAGCTCAAGACCTATGGGCATGTGGAACAGAAAACAACAAGCATCTGTCACCTCAAAGGCAGGGAGCTGGCAGAAGTGTCAAACAGATTTCATTAGCTGTGTACAGTCAGGGGTTGCATTAGCACAAATTGTTGCGGTTTAAAATGATTTGGTTTAAATAACATGTCTTTGGGTGCTTGTGCAGCATCCTGGGACTTAAAATGTGTATTATTTTATGCCTGTTTTTCAGTGGATTTCTTCCACTGCAGTATTTTTAGCTCTTTACTCTCGCCCACCAAATTATATATCAAGAGGAACTGACATCTCGCTGCCCAAACACGTAAATCACAGGGTGCCTGGCCTTGTATCTGCAGAGTGGCTGCAAGGTAACACGTGGGACCATCCCAGTACTGTAGGCACAGCTACGGACAAGCCACCGTGCTGCGTCTTGTTGACAGGCTCTCCTGTTCCTTGGAGGGAGGGGAAAAAATACAACTCAGAAATTAAAAGAATAAGGCTACCTTTTAGTTCTTTGGTTTCTAGATTGTTTTTATTGTACAGGAACACAAAAACAAAGAGAAGGATCAGCCCAAGGGTGAGCACTGTGGACCAAATTCATCCTGACACAAAGAGGGAGCAGCTTTCTTCAGGAGCTGTACCCGCCTACTCATTGTCTGGAGGCTTCCCATCCTGCAGTATCTGTTCACAGGTTTTGCAGTATGCTGTTTTTCTGCTCTTTTGGCACCACTTTTGGGATCAGGAAACAAGAAGTCTTCTGATTTTTGGTACAAAAAAAACCCAAAATGAGCAAATGTATTCCTGCAAGTCACAAGAAGGGGTGGAGGTGGAATCGCTTTGCTTTCCCCATTTCCATGTGGCCCCTGGCCGGCGCCACTTGGGCTCAGCAGCTCCAGTGCCAAGGCTGGTGGAGCCATGGGCACAGGCAGTGCCATGGAGAAGCAGCCACAGCCGTGCAGGAGTGTGACTGTGCTGCCAAGCCAGAAATGGGCTGTGCAGGCAAGGCTGGCTTTCTGCAGCAGCAGCAGGAGTGGGCCTGTGGGGACACGGCTTCCTACAGCTTGTCACGCTGCTTTCAATTAGAAGTCTGTCAGGGAAATCATCATAGATATCAAATCACAGCAAAAAATCTGCAAGCATATGTAGGTGCTGAAATAGGGCATAGCATGGAACATGAAAATCCCTGGAGATGGCTTAGCAGTCTCAAAGGGAACAAATATTTTCCTTATAAAATACTGCATAGGAATACCTTGTGCTACTCGTAAAGAAAAATTTATGGTAAATATTTGACCCCTTTTCTCTCCATGATTTCCCAATAACTAGGCTCAATTCTTTATGATTTCCCTTCTTAAAGTAGTCAATAAGTTTTATATGAACGCATTTCAACCTAGGCATGCTCCTGAATGCTGTATGGCTTGAGTCTGGATGTTTGCTTACCGTGATTTGATCCATGTTCCCTCATTGCTCATCTAAACAACAGAAGTTATTTTTCTTCCATATTAGACCAGTGAGCCTGCACAGATGGGAAAATCATTTGTTATTACTTTGCTGAGAGCATACAAGTGACCACGTAAGAGATACACGTTTCAGATAAGAAGGAATGCATTTACTTCCCCAACATGTTTTTATGCTGTTACAGACCCAAGAAAACCAAAGCACTCCCTATATTAAATTAATTATCACAGAATTCTTGTGTTCTACTAGCCATATGTTACAAGTAAAAAACATGGAAGAAAGAACTGAAGACACATTTTGCTACGAGGTCTTCTTCAGCAGTGACGCTACTCTTCATTTTTCCAAAATGTCATCTTCTGGTAATTAGTGAAAGAACACTATCATAAAGCAGGAAATTTTATTTTTCTGTTTCTGTAGTTAAATCTCTGTAGTGAGATTCTGAGGTAGATGAAGCCATGAACTCTTCACTTTTTGAATGGATCAAGTGCTTACCCCACTTGATTTTCTGGAGCAATAAATTATGTCAGTCTGTGTGTCTGTCCACGTCTCTGTCTGTTTGTGCTGGGTAGTACATGATCTTTACTTTCACTTTCTTCAGAAGTCATTTCTTTGCTCATATTTTGCTCATCAAATGCCTTCTATTGATCAATTTTCATCGCATTGCACTTCTGTCTCACTGGATTTGAGGAGTGAGCCATGAACTGTAGACCATATCTCATCCTGTTCAGAGGAAATAATCAAAGAGATGCTTAAGCCTGGATCCTATACAGTGTGATAATATTAAGCAATAATATTTTTTTAAATCTCTCTTCCTTTTCTTACCCCTGTGAATATGGCTTACTAATCAGAGCTTCAAAAAAAAAAACAGAAGGGGGGAAATAAAGCTATATACAGTACCATATTGTGGCTCAAATTAACAACATTGTGATACAAGTAATTCTCCTTTGATTCAAAACTGCAGTAGAACAAATCACATTCTTAATCTTTCAATTAGAATTTTTTAAAACAGAGTCCTTTGAAGTTTACTTGATAATATAAAACCAGAAATGTGACGCTTAGCAGAGGTAGGTCCCGAACAATTTGTAACAAACTGCCAAGAATCTTCAGTTGATTCTTGTTATTTTTGAAGGAAAATATGTGTGGAGAAAGGACTTCTGTTTTATAATGTTACCAGAGACTTATCTGAAAATCAGAAATTGCACTGAAACAATAATGCAATCCATTGTGTACTTCAAAATTATCAGAAAACAGCTGTGAATATGTTTATTGTTGATGTTCAGTTTTGGACTCCTTTGGCATACAGAAGTTCTGATTTACTAAGCATTATAGCCCTGTTATTCATTAATCCCAAGTCTCTAAAAAATCATTGTATTGATTTGATATCCATAAGATTTAAGTTCTTCTTACTCAGATCTGGGAACTGAACATAGAGGATTCAAAGTTTAAAAGTCCTGAGTACCGAAATACCCCACCTTTATTCTCTTGCTAAAAATTAATGTAAGATCACAAGAACAGATACACTGGA
Source organism: Lonchura striata (assembly GCF_050655825.1). Taxonomy (NCBI): domain Eukaryota; kingdom Metazoa; phylum Chordata; class Aves; order Passeriformes; family Estrildidae; genus Lonchura; species Lonchura striata. The sequence continues at coordinate 114,982,028 of NC_140704.1, forward strand.
TCAGATTCAAGGTCTAGCTAGCTCAGGATCCTGTCTCTGGCAGCAATGAATATTACCTACTTTGGGTAGAGCATAAAAATAGGCAGTAATATAGAAACGTTCTCTTAATATAGCTACCAGCCTTTTTTGACTGAGCTGCAGAGTTGGCATCTTGGTGTTCCACTGCCCCCATGGATTTTTCTTTCATTAATGTATTCAATCACTTTTAAACCTTTTAGGCCTTTTAGATCCATAACATCCCATGGCTATGAGATCCACAGCCTAGATACCTGTTGTGCAAAGAGCACATTTGTTCTTGCATCTCATCCCAGTCTGCCACCTAAATCTGTGTGGTTTACCCCAGATTCCATTATTCTGGGAAAAACCAAACAATTACTCACAAATTATTTTTTCAGGTCTTGTCAGGACTTAATAGAAGTCTTTATCATATTCCCTCACTTGCCCTTTCTCCTGGCTGTAGAGAGTCCATTTGGCACTCCTTGAACAGAAGTGGTGCCACATTTTTGGTCTGGCTGGTTTCTTCTTTGTGTAGCTTTTCTTCTGTCATTATATATTTATAACAGAGAGTGGGAGAGAGAAACTAGATCCAGATGCACTATGAATTTTTATATGTTATGGCATAATGATGTAGCATAAGAATGTTGTGCATGATGCACAATAAAATCAAATAACACTTTGGGCTGGAAGGGACCTTAAAGACCATCTAGTTCCAACCACCTGTGCCATAGGCAGGGACACCTTCCCCTAGACTAGGCATTGCACCTGTTTCAGAAAATTCAAGTCTTATGGAAATGATGGAAATATTATACACCCCAGTCTGACATGTCAGTTTAAGCTGTGGTGTGGCCCAGCTAGGGTTTCAGGCTCAAATTTTGCCTTCAACTCCTCAAACATTTTCAAGTTTCTATTTGTAACATTTTCAAGTTTCTGCTTGAATTATTTCTGGTTCTATCTTGGTGTAGATTATTTCAATTAAAATGTAAGAACTAGGAAAAATACCAATTTTTGGTTTATTTTGTTTTGAACAACTTTTCAGCATATCTGTACAGCTGAAGTTCTCCCATACCAAAATGAAATTTACCATGGAATAACTCCAGTTACTGGAAAGGTCTTTGAGTGTTTTGGTAGAACTGATTGTGTTTTAAACTGATTTAGGTCAGCCTAGAGACCCATCACTGCACAGAAGTGTTTGTTCTGTACAGGGGGTGGCACCACAGAGAGGAGTGCATTGAAGAACACTGAATAAAGTCATGCAGAAATACTTGATCAGGAGTCCATAGGTGAAATGCCCTCAGATGCTATCCAGAGCTTCTTTGTAACTCCCCACTGAGGACAGATACTCTGTGAGTTGTGTTCCATGTATCTAGGAGTAGCAATCAGTCCCCCATGGAGCGATGCCCCCCATGGAGAGCAAGCTGCAAAGCCCTGGAATTGCATTTCCTTCTTGTTGCTCATCACCTCATGTCGCCTCAGGTGCCGACTTGCCCGCAGCTGGTTTTCAGTTCTCCTGAGTTTTTGTGGGATGGGTGGAGAAGAGGGAGAGCCAGAGCTCAGCATAGCAGAGTGGGATGTGATGCAAGCTCAGATTCCTCCCCTTTGTCCCTGTTCGATCAGAAGGGGCAGCAAGCCAGGGCGCTGGCAAGGCTTGTGACAAGTGGCAGTCCTTGGGACGTGGGGCCTCCTGAGCTGGGACCTCACCCCACAATGGAAGCCCAGCACACTTTTGTCTTGCTGCTGCGCCAGTGGCAGCTCCTCATCCCGAGGTGCCCGGGGCAGCAGTGATGGACACGCTCCCGGCCGCCGCTCCTCCCTTGGGCTGCTGTCTCTGGGGCACTGGGGCGCTGCAGGGCACGGGGAGCACGCTGTGTGTGCAAAGGACAGATAGCCCCAGCGCAGAGCCAAGCTTATCTCCTTTCCAAAGCTACTCTGCCACTGGCGGAGCTGAGAGAAGCTTACTTTTGTGGACGGCTAATTTTTAAAACATAATCATGTTGGATAGGGAAGAGAACTTTTTTATATTTACTTCCCCCAAAGCACATGGAGTAGTGAAAAGCAAGAACTATTGGTATTGTGTATCTTTCCATGGACTCTCATTAGTATCAGGGTAACTGCAGTGCAATGAATTGTGAGTATTATTTGTTTACTAAACCATTAGAAGCAGCTACTTTTTGGACAATTTGTAACAAAAATATCTGTGTAGTTCTCTCTTCCTCCCACCGCTGCTACTCCTGGCTTTGCTCCCAGACAACTATCCTCTTCAATACAGAAAATGTCCTTTATTACAAATAAAAATCAACACATCCCAGCAATTTAAAAAACATTTCCTATGGTCTTTTTTTTATTTATTTATTTTTCCCACCTTGTTTGAGTCTACAATGTTTATTCTGTGTCTGTTACAGTAATGCTTGCTTTCAATTTTCAATTTTAACAAATAATACCATGCAGAGTTATATTTCTCTGTCTTCAAATAAATCATTAAAACCAGAATGATGGGTTTAAGTGACAAGAGTGATCTGACTTTCCTTATTATCATCACCATGATGAAAAATTGGAGGCTGTTTGAGAATAAAGGCCAATATATTATTCATGCCAAATACTAACAAATTTCTGGAGTTATTTACATGTCTCTTGATTCTAGGACTTTGGATAACTAATTATTTTTGAAGTAAGCTTAAGCAAGACTTTGGGAATTAAGTTCTGGGAACTGAGATATTTTTGAAACTCTGCAGTTGTGGAGCATTGTGAACTCCTTGGCTCACTTGAAAAGCTCTGCTTGCCTTTTGCTGTTGATGGAAATTGGAAACTCCAAGCCCAGTCAGTAAAAGATGTGTTGACATGAAGATTTTTCTTCACATCAGGAGTTTTTTTAAAGGGACTCACCTGGCTTTCCTCACAGGGCTGTTTTCCCCACTGTGCAGCAGGTACAGAAACCACAAAATGGATTCATTTTGTAAAAAAAAGTAAACCAGATGATACCATGCATTTTCAAATATAAATGCATCTAACAAACTTCAGGTGCTAAAGCCTTCAATCCACAGCACCAGCCCAGATGATGTCCAGGATATCCCCTCCTTAGCACACTTGTGGTTCACTGGCACTTCCCTCTGCAAAGCCACTGCCTGCTTCCATAAGCAGAGCAAAAGCCATACCAAGGATAACACCCTTGGCTAAACAGCTGCCAAAATATTCAGCTCATTGCAAAATACAGCCCTGACAATTTAAATATGTTGTTACTAGAGTGCTGTGCTACCCACAGCACCTACTGACAGAGACATGCATGTGGTGCAGGAGAGAAAGGAGGCAATGGTGTAGGACAGGGATACAGGATGTATTTTCTTATCATGACTGAGACGAGAATATGCTCTTTTAACATCAGCAGGGCACTCACTGCAAGTCCAGAACTGCAGGAGTCTGCCCTTTGTAACTCTCCAGACTTGTGCTTTTCTGCATTTATGACAGCATTTCAAAAGAACTCCATTAAATCCCATATAAACTGAGCTGCTTTCACCATCTCATACTAATCCATCTTTCTTCAGAGATCTCTATTACCTGTTTAAGTATGGTCACTGACATCACTGAAATCACCTTAGCTACACTGATATGTGTGTGTCAGCAGTTTTACACAAGTTTCCATTCTATAGAAACAGCGTGCCTGGATTTTCGATGAAACTCTGAAGCTGTAACTCTGATCAGCACAGACCTCTAGTGCACTTCTTTCTTGTGCTATTAGGATGGCACAAATATTTATATTTTTATGTAAGAGACACCCAGGGAGCTTTTAAAGTTAAGCAATGATTGTATTTGCTCATGTGTCTGTTATTTCTCCCTTATTTCTTTTTAGGAGTGTTTCTCTCATATGACATTTAACTTAAAATTTTACTGACTCTGAGGGAGAGAAAGTGACTTGTTGAGATAGGCATTGCTTCTGCAAATTGTTCAGTCCCAAGGGAAAAAGTCTAGTCACTTGTCATTAGTTTCCCTATTAGCCACTGTAATAGATTAACAGTTACTACTTTGGATATACCTTTTCAAAAGTAATATTTAACAAAATCTCATATTTTATACAGCAAAATATTTTGTGAACTGCTCCTAGAAAATCTACAGCCTGATGGGAAAGAAGTGTTTGTTTTTGTTCTCTTACTGTTAGTCACTACTCTGAGGCAGCCAAATGTGTGCACACGGATAGTGCACAGAATTAATTTCATCGAGAACAAAGGAACACATGGTGGCAGCGTGAACAATGTTAGGGGCTTTCAATGCTCTGCTGACTGGGATATTCGGTCCCGGAACTCTTCCACCATTGCTAGTTTTATTCCTACAGATTAAATAAGACCTGATCCAGCTCTGTACACACAGTTCATTTACTTCTTGCATAGCTTGTTTCTATGGTAATACTAAAACAGGAGATATCTGATTACTCATGCTTCCTTATTTAAGAAAACTCAGTGTCAGATGCCATAAACTACATCGCTTTAACCCATGCCACTAAGGAAGTGCATAGCTTTGCATCTGGTTATGGCAGTGCATCTTGCTCCTGTGATTACCCAATGTGACCTCAGCTTTACAGGAAGAAAAAAGTGGTTTTTTTCAGATGAGATGGTTCCTCATTTTACCCTTCATATCATTGCTTCTGCTCCTGACAGTCATGGAAAGAACAACATGGCTCCCTCCAGCATCTGTTACTGTAAGATGTGCACAATGTTTTCAAAGAGGAATTACCCTCCAAGTTCCAAAAGAAAACCACTGTAAAGGGAAAGTGTGGTTCAACACTGACTTTCAACTCAGCTGCCTAATTATTCCCTCAGGGAGCAGAATTTCTTCCAGTTGTAATCACAGTAATCCTGGCCCTTCTAAACTGAAGATTTCCTGAATTCTGCAGTTTGGGGGCCACCTGTACAGGGTGAGGAGACCTTGTAGAATGGCACATTGCCATTAGCAACTGTTTCCACAGAATCAGAGAGTCATAGAATCATTTGTCAGACTTCTGCTGCTTTCCCTGCAGCTATTCAGGAACAGTACTTCCCAGGGTACATGGAAGAGGTACCCCTAGGGGTGCAGGGACCAGCTTCACACTTGCTTAGGTACTACCTGCCTCCTCTGCTGAGTGCCACAGACAGTGTCTGCTCATCCATCTGCTTCTGTCCCACAGACACCACTATGATCCCATCTCTGGGTAGGTGAAGTTTCCAAGGAAAGAAGATCTTCAGCTTCACTGCTTTTCACATTCTCAACATATTTTCCCCTTGTTATCATCTGGTAGGTTCCAGTAGCTGGGGACTGTCCCCGTGCACAGTGGGACTCCTTTTTACACTATAACCACCTTCTGAACAACAGCCTTCTGCCGGTCCACTACAACTGCTGGCTAATTTTTGTCTGCTGTTGGTGACAAGTATTGGATTAATCTTGTGGGGGTTTCTTCTTTCCTAACTTATGTAATGACAATCTAGTCCAGAAATCCTCCTGGCATTAGGGAAGCAGTCCGTAGCCTTGCAAAAATCTTTCACACTTTACAGACCCAGAGAGATTTAACTTCACAGCTTCAGCAACTTGATTCGCCAGGCTCTCACTGATAGAAAACTTCTTCCATCTAATGAAAGACAATCTCAAATACTGAAACTTTAAGATCAAAGGTGAATCAGAAGTGACTGGCTAAGAAGGATTTGTGCACTCCTTTGGAAATCAGGGGTTTGGCAAACATTCAAAAAAGCATCCTAGTCAGAAAAACAGATGTGGGCCTGATACATGGTGCATACTTAGGGACTTCCCTGAAAAGGACCTTAATAGATACCATTGCATAAGTGCTTGCAAAGAACTTGAGTGTAGCATCTATTTTATTTTTTTGAAATGCTGCCTTTTTCCTTTAAATGAATACATTTATCACCACTATCTGACTATTTCAGAGTTTGAAAACCCTCTCCCTGGAGAAAACCATTTTAAAAGGCTGCACTTGCATCTGACCTCATAAAGGGGTCCTAACCCCTTAAATTAAATGCATTCTTAAAACTCATTCATTCATTCTAGTGAGAGGGGATATCAGGGCCATAGAGAGGTTAGAGAAGAGGGATTGCTCTCCAGGGAAGCTGGTAGAGTGGGCAAATATGTAGATACAGCTAAGAACCTAATTTTTAATTCTGGAACTGGGCTGAGACAATTACCACTTAATGCTGCTCTTCCCTGATGCAAGCAAGATGAGTGAGGACAGGACAGTGCCAAAAAGTCCTTCTTTGGCCCCATTGGAAATAATGAATTTGGATGGCAACAGAAATAAATGATTGTATCTTCTATGAGCTGGGAATTGCTCTATTTGAGCCTGCCTTTGAGAACAGAACACAGAAGGTGATGAATTTGAGTGAGACTTTTCAGACTTAACCCCCAACAATTTCTAAAAAAATTTAAGAGTGACAGCTGATATATCGCTCCTGTTCCACACACAAGAGGTAAAATAGGCTGTGTGTATCCAACCAGACTATTTAATAGCCCTCTAAATGCATTTGGGGATCGTTTTTTGGAAGGCTTTTGTAGAGAAAAACCTTCTGTAAAAATACCATGAAACATATCTATCAGATTACCTTGTCAACACAACACAAGTCTCATTCCTTCCTCTTCCCTCATGGTGTTCTGCTGCAAAAGAGGTAGCAGAGGCACTGTGTACAGCTGAGACCCCGTGGCCCTCAATGTGCCACACAGGTGTGTGTGCAGGGCTGCATGCTTGCAGCGTGATGGTGCACTCCAGGGGATGTTGACAATTTATCTCATTCTTTGGTTTCAGATTAACCTTCATGGGTGCTGGGCCAGGTCAGCACCTGTGGGCTGCTTAGTGCTTCCTGCCATACTGGGGGCACCTGGGTTAGAAAGCCAAAAGTGAATAAACATCCCAACTAAGAGAGTAAGGAAATGAGCAAAAGTAAGAGTTTATGGTTTCCTGAGGATTTCCTCAGATGGTTCTGGATACCAAACGTTAAGATTTGGCCAAATGCAACATTTTGTGGGAAATGTGGTTTGGGAGGACAGTTGCTCAGGGGAGAAGAGGGAGGGGAAAAAAGTCTGAAAAAGTTTTATTCAGGTAGAGTGGAAATTTTGCATGAGGGAAAAAAGCCAATTCCTTGAATAGGTTCTACAAACCAACAATATAAGCTAATTGTGACTTTTAGGAAGTGCTGTTACTTATCCCGAGACAAATTTGTTTTCTATATATTCTCTAAACAAAGGCTGATGCTATGTATAGGATATGTTGGTTTCAACTCTATACCTTTTTTTTTTTAATGGGAAATATTTTACATATTTTGGTATACTGTAAATGAAGAAGAAGTCACTATCCAGGAATAATGAAATAGTAAATGAAGAAACAAAGAAGCACCTGCAAGTGACAATGATAAGTTTTATCTTCAGATAGATGTATTTCCGTGATCAGCTTGCTAGAAGACTCAACCACACTCTTGGCTTGTACTGTGGGTTTGGTCAGATCCAAATGCTGGCAGAAGAGCATCTAAATCAGTTCTATATTAGACAGACTGATGTTCCTTTTTATTCCTCCTTTAATTGCACTCACTGATGAAGATGATGCAGAGAATTAATTACAGCTATGAAGAATGAAAGTGAAAGGACCATATTCCCTCCTCAGCCATGACTCTGCAGTGGGCTGACATCAAGGAGGTTGCAGGGTCAAAGGAATTCAGGAAAAAGCCTTTGGTAATAAATTCCAGAGATTATGTCCTGTAACCTAACTGCAACTCTTCAATCAGTGACTAGAGATCAGATGCAAAGAGCTCTTAAAAATCTGGAAGTTGTTGTTTCTTCCTGGAAGCAGAGTGCAATTGAAGATAGATGCACTTCCCTGAGGCTCTGACCAGGTCACAGTTGTACCTGTAGCTTCTCTTGCTGTGTTTGAAGGAAAGCCAGGACCCAAGTGTGTTGCTTTGACCTTTCCTTTGTCAACTTCGAATCATCTTCTGTTTTTTCACTTGCTGCAAAGCAGGTTTTATTAAGAGATAGCCAACAAACATCCAGTTTTAGAGATGAGACAAATGATAATTTAAAATACTGTTTTGGTAGGTAAAGACAGTTTGTCAGCCCAGCCCAGCACCAGGTGCTACTTCCAGCACCATCAGTGGAGCATGGCACAAAACCAATCTGGCCACAAACATATTGTTAGCCTGTCCAGGATGCTTGTGATGCTAGGGGATGTGGTGATGCTAACATCTCTCTGCCAAGGGAAACAAAAAACCAAAACTGACTGCAGAGGGACTACAGCAGCAAGTGACTGTTTTTGCAGTAATGGTTCTTGTGCTCATGCTGGCATTGGTATTAAACAGAAACATGGGAAGTGTCTGAGGGAAGGAAACACGTCAGGATGTTTCACAGACAACAGCCTCTGTGTTCTGAGACTGATAAATTCACAGACCTTACACAGACCTTATAATGAGCCTCTCTATTTTTAAAAGTTCTTGTTTCTGGGCATTCTGGACTGTGAGAGATGATATCCATCAAACCAGGCTGTTTAGGCTTAGGAAATCACAGGTGTGGAAGCACCTGGCCTTAGCTGAGACCAAATACACCTCTCACCTCTGATGCTGGGAGCCTCAAGCAGTAGAGAGGACCAGTCAGCACTGACCTGCAGCTACATCTCGAGACCACAGGTCCTCTGAGTTAGCAGATCTCATGGGCATTTAGACTGATTGTGCTCATGGGTGAGGTGATTTTTAGCTTGGCTCTGTCTCTTGACTCTGCAGTCTCCCTTCTGCACAATGAAGATTACAGCTCCTGAAATTCTTAGTCACATGCTGATGGTAAAATCATCCACCAGGGCCTCAAACACTGCTGTGTGGAGTCCCAGAGAAGACCATACAAAAATAGCATATCTTTTGTTCTTCAAACTCAGTTAAATGCAGTCTGCAGATGCACTAAAATCCTCTAATTGTTCTACAGTCACAGAAATAGGTTTTTTGTCACTGACACAAATCAACGGGATTAGGACAAAATTCAGGTGTTTTTAGATGAAACAAAAAAAAGTCCAGAAAACATCTTTCGTTTTCATTGTAGGTTTTTAAGGGGCTGACCACTATGTATTATCTGAGAACATTTATATTTGGGATTCCCCTCTGCTCCCCAAGGGACATTTATGACCTCACGAGTGTACTTCGCCTCCAGGCCCAGCTTCATAGTTTTAGCATCATCTCATCAGCAGCATGGCACTGTCACTGCTCTTCTGCCATGAAAGATCTAGCTGCCATGAGCCCTACTCTGCAGCCTTCAGACCACAGGGTCACTCAGTGGTGGTAAATGCCTCTGCACTCAAATTCAGGCCTAAACTCCTCCTAAGGAAGGGTGGGTGGTCTCTTTTTCCAGCAATGGGAAGGGTTGGAGTCTCCATGGCATTTCTAGGCCGCTCTTTCTTTTAGTTAATTAGGACAGCAGAGCTGCTGTACCAGCTCTGAAGAGGTCTATGCATCCCTAGGGACATGGGGGTCCCTTAAAATATGCAGCAGAAGTCCCATAAACATTGGAGGAGAAGCTAAACCCCAGCCCTGCTCCTTCACACAGAGAAGAGAATGGCACACTTTCCTCTGACATAAGTAATCACAGTACAGTTTGCATTGAGAGGGACTTTCCCCCCATTTTAAATTTTGTCTTCATGTAAATGATGTGCCCTAACATAACTCCTGAGGTAAATATCAGGTGTCATTGCAAGGGCAGGAAGACTCTGCGCTATTTCTCTTTCCCCCCAAGACTTAATTGATAGCTACCCTTACAAAAATAGGAAAAACCATCCTACACAGAGATCACCTCCCCTCAGCATTTATGTCTACATGACACACAGCTTAACAGCACAAACCACTAGACTCCATGTGGGCAGGGCATGACTAACAGTCCATCTGCGGAGCAAAGAACTAAAGATAGGCCTGACAGCTTCCCTGGCTAGCTCCGTTTCGAGAGCAGGTGGGACGGTTCTGCCGCAGGGAGTGATTTCGGAGAGCCTCTGGAAATCAGCATCTCCTTCTGCAGAGCCGGCTCTTGGGCTCTGCCCTCCGGCGGGTCCGACCGGCCTCACAGCCGAGCCGTGGGGATTCAGCCGGCCAAGAGGCGCGATGCCGGAGATGCTTCCCGGCCCCGTCCGATGCCTCGGGGCCGGCGGCTGGGACCAAGCCGCGGGGGCTGCACGGTGCTGGGCTGCGCTCCCCTGGGAACCGCCGCGACCCGCGGCTTAACCTTGCACGGAAAGGGAACGGGAAAGGAAAGGGGAAAGGAAAGGAACAAAACCAAAGTAATAATAATAATAATAGTAACAGCATCCCGGCGCGGGTTGGTGCAGTCGATGCCCAGGGCGCGGAAGCCGCCGGGGCGGATGCTGACAGCGGGGCAGGGAAGGGCACTGGGCACTGTCCCGGGGCTCCGCTGCCGTGCCCGGAGCGGCTCCCGCGGCACCTCCCGCGCGGGGCGGAGCGGAGAGGGGCGGGCGGACAAAGCCGGGCTGCCAGCGGGGCGGGCGGGAGAAAGGAAAAGAGGCGGCTGCTGCCGGCGGGGAGCGGAGCAGGTGAGGCAGGAGCCGGGGCCGTGCCACGCTGGCACCGGGAGCGGCCGGGCGCGCCCGCGGGAGGGGCCCCGCGCCTGGGGGGCTCTGGCGGGGCGGGGGCGGCTTCGAGAGCCCCGGCGGGCGCCTCGCCCCGCGGGGTCGGGACGGGCGCGATCCCTTCACCCGTGGGCAGCTCGGGCAGCAGGGCGGTGATGGCCGGCGCTCTGATTCTCCCACTGCCTGTGGGGCCAAAAGTACTTTGCGAAAGCAGAGAAGAGCTTACTGCTCCCTGCTCTTAGAAAAAAAAAAAAAAAAAAAAGGAAGCGAAATTTCAGCGCTGTGACGGTGCTAAAACAATCTCCTGACTCGAACCGAGTCCGCTATCCTGTGGTAGTGAAGCCGGAAAAATCCCAGGAGTATTATGCTGAGTTGCATCACTCAGAGACTGATTAGTATTTAGCGGGCTCAAGGACCGAGAAGCGTGCTTGTGTGTTTGTTTTGTTGCTGTGAATAGTTGGGAAGCAGGAGAGTTGTTGGCTGGCTCCGTGGTGCGCTGTGCTCATGAATTTAAAATCCTTCGATATATAACCAGTTTGCATGCCCCTGCTGAGCTGCAAGCATCCAAAACAACTTCTGGTAACGGAGCTTTCCTTCAGCGTGCTGCATGGCAGGAAAGCTTTGTTATTAATAAAGCCCATTCCAGGGAAAGCACATAAAAGCCTGGTGATTCGGTATGCTGCATCCACCGACCAAGGGTGACAGCTTCCGCGAGGAAGGATGCAGCACTAGGGGCAGATGCAAACATTACCTGAAGCTACAAGCTTTCCATGCAGTAGTGGCACAAGTGAGTGAGGCTGTGCACCCCACCAATTACTTCCACTTTTTTCATTTTAATCAGCTTATTCTTATAATTCAAATGAACAGCCCTCTGGTGCTTTCTGTGGCGAGTGAGTTATAGTCCTTTTTGTACTTGCTTCCCAAAGGGATAGTTGCTTTTTATCTGTGGCCCCAAAGTGTGTAGCAAATGAATTGAGGCTAATAACTCATAGCTGATAACGTAGCAAGAAACCTAAAGCTGTAAAGAAGGTGAAAAGTTTTTACAATAAATACTCTGACAATTTTGCTGTGTTTTAAGAGAAGATAAACACTGAGACTGAGATGACATTTGAGAAGTGGAATAGCAGAATAGTATTTCAAAAAAAGCCTTATGCAGCTCAAAGGTTCTTTTGGTAAGTTGTGCTTGCTCTACAAAAGACAATCTCTTTTAAAAGTCGAATGAACCATGTAAAGACTTCTACAGGAACACTATTACAGGGTGAATCTAGTCAGGCTTCTGACTGCTTCAGTGAAGAGCTAAGTATTTAGAAGTATCATCTCAAGGGCATGTTGAGGTATTATTATTCACCAGCTGTATGAGCAGCTGTACTCACTGTCATGTCAGGATGCCCAAGTCATGAGCTGAATACCCTCCAAATCCTCAGCATACACACACTCACTCTGTGCCTTTTCTCTGGACCCCTGCTTAAATCCTTGTTTATGTCTTTACTCACACAACTGGATGTGCAGGATGGGCTTTGCCCAATGAGTGGGAGAAAATACAAAGAACACAAACTGTCTTTGTCTCACACGGGGTTTGTCAGCAACCATGGCTGAGATTGAATGGCTTCTTGTTAGTGAAGCCCTTGCAGTGAAAATCATCCTCAAAGTCGAGGGGTCGAGGGCAGGGGGGTTATGACCCCTTGACTCACCTACTGCCTTATCCTGTGGGTGAAGGTTTGAGTTACAGCAAACTCTCCATCTTTCCAAAATCACTCAAGATTTATGGTACTGCTGCAATAGTGATGTTTCATATTGTCCCTAGCAGGGAAAGTTGACTAAGATGCTATTAAATCTATTAATATTCAACCAAGGGCTTCAGAAATTATTAGCAATTGATAAATTTCACTTTTGCTGAAGTTAAGTGTGGTTTCTTCCAGACTGCCTCAAACTTAGCCTACAAAATCCATGAGCTACTTCAGTTTTCTAAGGAGAAAAGATCAGCTTATTAAGGAAAAAAAAGGTCAGGCACAGCAGCAGGTGGGGGCACTCAGTGTCTTGCCAGCTTGGTGTGTATAAGACATCTATGCTTTTTGGAGATATTGCAAAGACAGGAAAATTTTTCTATGACCTCACTTCGTGAGATGTGCCATGGGAGGAAGGGTGGTATAACTTGGTCAATTGTCCTGTCAGGCTGTATCAGAATGCCTGGTGGTCAGATTTGGTCCATCAGTGGTATTTTCTGCTTATTTAAAACTTCTGGCATTTAGCCACTTACCAGGTACCTATTTGGGTACCTGGAACTCCTGGAGTTGGTCCAACAGAGGGGTATGAAGATGATTAAAGAGCTGGAGCATCTCTCTTATGAGGAAAGGCTGAGGGAGTTGGGCCTGTTCAGCCTTGAGAAGAGGTGTCTGTATCAGGTGGAAGAGTGTCAAGAGGATGGAGCCAGGCTCTTCTTGGTATGCCAAGCAACAGGACAGAGGCAATGGGCAGAAAGTGATGCATAGGAAGTTCCACCTGAACATGAGAAAGAACTTCTTTACTGTGCAGTGGCTGTGCACTGGGACAGATTGCCCAGACAGGTTGAGGTGTTTCCCTCACTGAGAGACTGACTCAAGAATTGGATGCAATACTGCACCATGTGCTTTAGGATGACCCTGCTTGAGCAGGGAGGTTGGACCAGATGGCCACTGTGGTGGTTTTCCAGCCTTGCCCCTCCTGTAATTTTGTGATTCTGTGATTCTTGAAGATTAAGTCCTCCTATAGCATGCCCCTTCTTCTGAGAAGCAAAAGGGTCTCTTGTGTCATCACTATTGCTTCTCAGGCAGGAGAAGCTTCCTGTCCACAGGGGCAGCAGGCATCACTCACTTGGGAGGACATGAAGTCTGTCTCAAGTGCACTGGAAATAACCTATGCATTGATGATGCTCACTGGTAGTCTTGGGCTGGGACAGTTATGATGTTGTTTGCAATAGCCTCTATTAGTTTTACTGATATGCTAAATTTAAGGCCCCTCTCTGATGACAGAACTCCCAAATCAGGTTTCTTTCAGCTCTTACAAGTCCAAGTAGTCTCAACTATTTGTCATCTGGCTATCTGGCATTCTTCTGTATTATTTTTGAACATTTTTCCAAATGCCAGTTAAACGTTAGGAGGAGTTAAAAACCAAATTATATCCTCTCCACCACACCACACCCACCCTCCCAAATGGATAACTACAATAATTTATTGTTGTGGTTTAACCCCAACAGGCAATTAAGTACCATGCAGCAGCTTGCTCCCTGCCCCCGCAGTGGATTGGAAAGAAAAAGCGAGCCTTATTGGTTAAGAACAATGTAAGGTTTGAAACAAAATGTAGTAATAATAACATACCACTAATATTAAATATACTGTCCTCGCTGTGCACCCTCCTGAATTCTTGTGTGGCTCCTGACTTGCAGAGGAAGAGACACTGAAAAGACCTTGACTTAGGGTAGGCGCTACTTAGGAATGGACAACACATCTGTGTGTTATCAACATTATTATACTAAATCCAAAAACCAGAGCACAGTGCCAGCTACTAAGAAGAAAAAGAACTCTGTCCTACCCAAACAGGGACATTTAATAATTTTATGGGCTTTCAAAATTACCAAAACTTTGGCTGAAACATTTAGTTCAAATTTACCTTACAATAGCTTTTATCATGATCGTTTTTCCCTTAAGCCTTGCAACGCTGAAACCTTAATACAGTCAAGTTGTTTTTTGTTGTTGTTTTTTTTTTTTTTTAATAGCTTAATTCCAAAAGAGGGAGAAACATTAGACTAATGCAATTAGGTGAGTGGAATGCATTTTCCCTCGGGCAGCTCTGGAGAGTGATACTATATCATGTTAAAAACTGCAAGTGGTTGTGTCAGACCGAGTTGGGCTGGGCAGATGTTGGCATGAAGCATGGGAGGGGGAACTGCAGCTGATGCAGAGTCCCAGTGGGAGCCTGCTGAGTCACTGGGGGCCCAAAAAACAACTCTGTCATGATGGCACACACGGTGATGTTGGGTGAAGTTTAAGTGAGATTGTGAGTCTTTCAGCACCTTTATGTATATATTTATTTTACTGCAGGTAGAGGTACATGCGTGTGTATATGAAAGTCAGTGTTTTGGCCCAGGTCCTCTGAGCAAAGCCACAACTGCTAATGTGAAATCCTTGCAGTTTCAGTGGGGCTTGATTTGTCACTGATGGAAAGGTGAGGGGATGTGGACAATTCCCTGTACAGCTTTTGCCACATGGATTGTGTAGATCTTTTCTGCTAACAGCCTCCACTATGTCTGTCTCCAGGAGCAGTGAACCTGAAAATTGAACTCTAGCAGAGCAATGGGTGCTCTCAGGGCAGCAAGAGAAACTGGTGCTTAGTCTGCCTGCAGGAAAGGTAGGGAAAGAGCAGTGACTTATCTTCTACCTTTGGGAAAGTCATATGACAGGAAAGGGTGCTGGCAGCAGGGTTCAGGAGTGGGGAGAGGAGAATGCAAAACCTAAACTGCTGGGAAAGTATCCCAAAAACAAGAATGTTCTAGGAAAGGTGTCAGGGAAAGCATTTATCTTGTTATTATTTAATTGGATCTCAGAACAGTTTCATGTTGTGTTTGTCCCCAGTGAGCTGGAGCGCAACCCCAGCGCGCAGTCGCAGGGCAGCCAGGATTAAGGCACAGACCTGTTCTGGGAGCAGTGCCCAGTGTCAGCAGCCAGCAGCAGGGCTGCCCTGTGCTATTTATACTATGACCATGAACAAAAAGTGTTTTATAAGGACCAAAGGAAAGCAATCCTGCTAACAGAGCCCCTCAGCAAGAGAATGGCTTCAGAAGGGGCAAGTATGCTCAATTATGGTCAGCAACTGCTGCCTTAAAGAGGGGACAGTTCTTCACAGTGGGCCAAAAAGATGCCCAGTGGTAATGAGGAGGAGGAGGACATGTAGTAGAGAAGATGAAAACATGACAAAATTTTGGGGGCAGAGCCTCAGTGTTCTTGGTGGAATGCCTCCTCAGTCCTAGAAACTCCTCTCTTGTGCTGAAGAGTTTTACAGTCAACCAACTTCATTCCCCTGAGGCTTTGAAAGCCCCAGATGTCAAATTTGTCCTATTTAAAGTTCAGGAATGGTTCTCTTAGTAGAACCTTAATCTTTAAGCTGGTCTCTTTTGAGAATGGCTCATCATGTTACTTTTCCCCCTTCTGAGAAGAAGCCAGTAGCATTTCTTCAGCACAGCAATTTCAGATATTGAGTACCCCATTTATTCAAGTGTACTCTTTTCCCTCAATGATAAAATTAGTAGGGTCCTAACACTGGATAATCTACCATACACATAAATGTAAATTTTCAGGTCGGTCTAATTACCAATGCCAAAGCACATAAATATATACAGTTGTCAGAAAATACAAATACTGCATAAATTTGATAGGTGAGAAGGATGTAACAATACAGGTCTATCAGCTATAAGCTTCAGACACCTAAGCTGTTTTCATCTAGCAAATCTTGATAGAATCATTAAAGTCCACAGGAGAAATGTGTCTCTCATCTCTCTGCATCGTTAGTTTGTACAACATGTAATGTGAAATAGCTGAATATCTTCTCAGGCTGCTACTTATAGAAGAGTTTATTAAAATAGGATTTGATCAGGTAACCATTTTATGCCTCAATTAATCCTGCATTGAATACAGAATGGTAACAATCTCTTCAGAGAATTTGAATGACACTGCAGGTAAAGCGTATTATGTTTTATCAAAGGAAAACAATGTCTTTTGTTTGGCATTACTATATTCAGGCTAAGTAGAAGCATGCATTCTGGAAGATTCTTTGCAATATGGCACTTGAAACTGACCTTGGATCTCATGACTCATCTCTGCTGGGAATGTGGCATCCCTTATGGTTCTGAATCCAAGAATATTTGTGAGGCAGACACAAAAACACAGACTAAGAAGCAAAATGGAAGAAATAGATGAATACTTCTCTTGGTTTCCATCAGAGTCTGGAATTCTTCATGTCTGATAGAAGTTCAGAAGACACTGTCTTGCAGGAGTACCTGCAAATGCAAATATTGTTCGGCAATGTTTAAGTCTTGTGGATTTAATGGCCAAATAAACACATTTCCAAGCACCTGCAAGTATTGTCTGCTGTGCTTTGTAAAGTTGGAAATGGCTCCTTGGCAGATGGCATGAGCACATAGTATTAATAGACACATACACAAGGAGAACAGGGGACTTCTGTTTGTAATTAAGCTAATCACAGAGGCAGCAGAGAGCTCCTGCCTCACCACTTGTCATTGCTTAAATTCCCACTACCAGACTGCACCAACAGGGCAAAGAGTTTCCATGGCATTTGATGCTCCCCAGTATTGTGTGCTTTGGGCATTCCCTGGAGTTGTAAGTAGTCAGGGTAGGATATCCCACTCTTTCAGCTCTGTTCTACTTCAACAGGTTAGTCTGCAGGTCTACTATAGAGCTACATGATTGACAAATAATTGAGCATTTAAATCCACCGACACAAAGTGTGCAATATAAACAGAATAACACTTAAAAGTTATTCTCTGCTAGCTTTTGCATCTTTTTCTTGCAGCTCAAGTTCTCAGACTTTATCAATTGCAGTAACTTTTTATAGTCAGTGCTGCTCCTTTCAACTCCATTAACCCTTTAATTCCCTCGTGAATTTTGGTTGTCAATCATAATAATGGGAAATATTATTTTTAAAAAGCAGGAAATTTAGAGGTAAAAGATACTAGGTATTGAAAATTGGTTGTGAACATCTTAAGTCTCATTATCAAGTCCCAGAAATTTTATAGGAATATACATTTCTGTAGAAGAAGGTGTTGTGAGGTGCAGCTGAAACCAGTCTGGGGAATTTCACAGAAAAACTGCATTTGGTGAAGTTGTGAACAGCAGCTCTAGGTAGGCTGTCTCTTGGAAGATCTTTGAAATGCAGATTAAATAATTCCAGATGATGACAAAAAACTTTGTTAAGAAAACAAAAGATCTGGGCTTTGAGCCACTTCAGAGTAGTTGGTTTTGTGCCTGGAAAGAACCCTGCATCCATGCACTGCTGCTCTCAGGCTGCTCCTGTGGAGTGCCCCTTTTTTTCTCATCTTACAAGATGATCTTATAAGATTTTTCAAATTCTTTATCTGTGATGTGTCTCTTCCCCTAAGCTGTATCCTGACTTCACCAAAAAATTGGCAGTAATTCTGTTCTGTCAGTTTGCTTTTTAACTTCCTCTGGCCTTTGCCTGAAAGGATCTCCCATTTTTTGTAGTAACATAGAAGAGATCATAGAATGGTTTGGGGAGAAAGCACCAGTAAAGGTTACCTAGTTCCAAGCCCCCACCCCTGGATGCTCTTGGACTACCAGTCTCAGACCAACAGCAAACACCCTGACTGATTGTGCCACAGAGACTCCCTACTTTAGCTGCTGTGCACCTGAACCCCACCTTTTACCAGGCAGAGCCTTGGTTGCTGTTTGACGATGCTCTTGTTTCCCAGCCTGGCCCTGGGTTCAGCAGGAAAGGGGTACCATAAACTTAGGCTCAGCCCAGCTGTGCAGCAGAGCCAGAAGATGCTCTGCTTGACCAAGAGAAATGAGAAGCAGCCTCTGCATTCTGAGGCTGAACATGCTGCTTTATTAAACTAAGAGCTTCTGATCCAGGAGGACCTTGAAGAGGGAGGGGACTACGAAACAAATCAGGACTAAAACTCAGTTGTAAGTTTTCCCCTGAACGTGAAATGTCAGCAGGCAGGTAAATTCTCTACTTTAAAACATTCCTTCCTCACTAGGTACAGGCAGATTTAGAGGAGGTCTTGTAACTCTTCTTGCTCAGGAAAGCAGATGTGTTTTTAAGACTGGCCTTTTCATGCCTGGAAGCAGCTGGCAACAGCAAGTGACATTATCAGTACAGGAACTGCTGAAGTGCCTCCCCAGTGGAGACCAGCCTACCAGCCCCTTGCTTGCAGCCATGTACTCACCTCTCCTGCTTTTGGCTGCTAAAATCTGGCCAACTAAGTTTTAGCAATTTCCTCTGGTTATAATGGCAAAAAGTGTGGTTACGCTTACAGCTGCATGATGCTGTGTTTGCCATTAGGAGAGTAATAAAATTGTTGTGGCAGGCAGAGCAGATGGGCCATCATCTTTGTAAGAGCTGTTGGTCATACTCCGAAAATAAGAATTTAGGCTTTTTTTTTTCCATGCATGGTGATTATTAGGAATGAATCCCAGGCACTGAGTGTTTTATCTATTGATTTTATTTGTTAGCTGCTACAGATGAGACTATGCTCCATTTCTCTGTTTCATGTTTCAGTACTGGGATATAGGTACTACCAGCAGAAACAGCAAGTCCTTTGGAAATTAAAGCATCATCTCTGGTATCTTCCCAGTGCTGTATTTCTAAACAAAGCATGGTTCCAATGTGGAGGCGCATCTATACAGTGTGAACAGCACTGAGCATGACATGCTAGTACTCCTATCCTGATTTCTGGTCTTGCTCATCTCCTGTGATATTCCTCCTCCTTTCACCCACACCTGTGGATTTCCCCATTTTGTCTGGCAACATCAATTCAAAAGAAGGGATAACTCAGCCAAGAATATCAGAACTGACTGACTATATAGTCAGTCATTGCTGAAGTGGAAAGAGAGGAAGTTGGCCCAGAGAAAGCACCTCTGCTAGAGGACCTCACAGATAGGAAGGAAAATGATCTTGTCTCAGTTTCTCACAACTCTGCGTTTCAGGTGAACTACTTTATTTTCTCTTGCATCCTATGTTTAATTTGTGAACTCACTCAAAACTTATCATTTCCTCAGAATCATCAGATTTTCTGTAAGGAGTAGAACTGTTTTATTAGCCTTGGAGAATGCTGCACAATTTTTTTATTCACGTACAGTAGAACATGAGATTACAGACTTCCAGCCACAGCGAGAGACATAGGTATCTCTGTCCTTTAAATATGGATTTTAAAGTCAAAGATGCTTTTATCCTGCCTGCAGAAGTACAAAAGCATTGAAAAGTGAATGCTGTAGTTTATTACACAACATTTCTTGTTGCAATAAAGGTGGCTTTCTTCCTTCATCTGACATTTGGAAGTGTCTAATATTGAAGTAAAATTTACACATGGATATATATTTTTTTAAAGACCAGTTAACATTTTTGGACAGAAATGGCCTGGTACTGTGAAAAGCGATGAACCTTCTACTTGTAATACTCTTTAAAGTGAGATCTGGCCCAAGTCATTAATTCTCAAGAAAATACCTCTGCTCTTTGTCTCAAGATGGAACAATCACTTCAACTTAAATACAGGAAATGTTGGGTATAATAGTCATTACTTGCACACATCTTTTTAACAAGTACATAATTTCCTAATCGCTCCCTTGAAAGCAAACCCAGATGATAGAAGCATAGTTGAACTCCTGCCAAACACCTCAAGAACTCTAATTTCACACCCAGCCTCCTTCAGGAGTGCCAGGATAACCTCAACTATTCAGTGAAAAATAAATCACCAAATTTAAGCCCTATGTTTATAGTTCTTCATACTTGTGCCCTTGAAAACAAAAAGCACTATCAGTTGGAATAGTACAAAAAATTAAGAAACAAGAGTGCAGCCACCTAGATGTGTTTTCATTACACACCAAGGCAATATGAAACTCTGCAGGCAATATTGCCTTAGTGGCAACATCCTAATCCATCACCCCATCCTCTTGAATTAGGCCTTGAGAGGAAAGAAAGTTGAGAGATTTTAAAATATAGAGTACTTGGAGGACAAAAAGAACAGATTCTAATTTTTACTGGTGGTCACTCTGTAGTGAAGGCATATGTGATTTAATGA
Source organism: Lonchura striata (assembly GCF_050655825.1). Lineage (NCBI taxonomy): Eukaryota > Metazoa > Chordata > Aves > Passeriformes > Estrildidae > Lonchura > Lonchura striata. The sequence goes on from NC_140704.1 coordinate 115,002,403, forward strand.
GTCATGCAAAGGGCTTTGATGTTGCATCACTTCATTCTGTAAGTGATGGAAACAAGAGCCTTCACTGGTGGCAGAGGCTTGTCTTGAGGTGATGCAATTGGAAGTTGTTGCAAGTTCATAGATAGGCTGATTTTCAATATAATGCATCTCTAATACCAATAACCACTCAAAGATGATAGAGTTCTCTCAGGTTGTTACAATACTGCTTTAAAAAGCAAACAACTGTGTAAGTTCACCCACCACATGTTTGCAGATCACATTGCAGGACCTGCAAATATGGGAGACAAATTTAATTTTGTCTACACTTTCCCCATCAGCTTGTGAAACTGTCAACTAGTTACCTACTTAAGGAAAAAAAAAACAACCCCAAAACAGCACATGAGTAGTTGATAAAATTACTATATTGCTTCAGAGAAGTTTGGTTTTGGTTTTTTTGTAGGGTTAATAAATAGGATGAAAGGTGGAGCTAGTAATTTAGCCACACCCATGGTGAGGTTTATAAAAGGAGGTTGTCAAAGGGAAGTTCCTTTCTACCAGTCTATGACAACAGGCAGTTTTATTTAACTGTTTTTTTTTCTTAAAAAATAATACTAATCCTACTATGTCAAAGCTTCTTAAAAGTTCCCGTACTGAAGATACTCCTCTAAATGAACCTTTGAGGCAGCAAGGAAAGGTAAGTCATGGGGTCTGCTTTACTACCTGAATTCCTTTTTTACACCTAACATTTCTCTGTCAGAGAATAGAGTATTAATGTCATTTCAAAGGTCTGTATTTTCTCTGCCATTTGCGATTGAAGTTTCGTTCTCTATAACTTTGTAATCCTCTATCATTAAGTCAAATGAAGAAAAAGCTGCCTTGAAAAAGCATCCCCAAAACTGGAGAGGTTGTTCTTTGTCATAAGGTAGTTACACTTTCAAGACTGATGACTTTAAGGGCTGATTTGCACCACCTGGCCTCAACACTGAGGTTAATGTGGCTGTTGTAATTGTGCTGCTGTTTGTCAGTCATACCAATATTAACTTCTCAAGCAGAGAAATAAAAGATATGCTATGCTTTATTGCACAATTGCTGTGGCTTAGTCATTAGACTTTTTGATACACCCAAAAATTCTGCTATAATTTTTGGTTTCTACCGTATCACAGTTTCCTTATATGTATGTGCACAGGATTGCTTATGAGTTACTCTGTTCAGCAGAGGCCTTGTGAGTGACAGTGGAGGTCCCTCCATGAGATCAGGTGCTATGAAAGTTTGTTTGCTTTTGAACACAGGTGTTCACATTGGTATAATAATTCTGAGGACAGGTCTGTATCAGTTTACAAGATGTCTGGATGAAATCTTCCATAGTCTTTTACTGAAGTCAAATGCAGTGTATTAAAAAGTGGATCACAGCAATGCAAGGTGTGTAGCATGGATGTGGCAAGAACACTGGTCAGCATAAAAAATACCTCTCTCATTACACTGTTTACCTAGCTCTGGGTTTATTGCTGGTGTGATGGTAAAGCTGAACTGTGAGGAACTGGAGAGAGGAGGATGAACCTTAAAAGTGCTTTTTAGGAGCTCCTTTCAGGCTTCTGAGAAACTGGAAGGAAGTGTGGATGGACTTCTTTGAAAACTTAATGTGCAACCAGATACACGTATCATAATGTTCTTCTCCAATTACTTTATCTGTACATGACTAGATCAGAGTAGTAAGTTTCCTTTTATAAGCTTTCAATACAGAATAAGTCCCTAATATTTTTTCTTACTAAATGCATGCAAAACATGGGAATATTTGAGGGTCACTAGACTACCAGTGCTCTGAGCATATTCTGGAATAATTAGCACGGGCTACAGAAATAATCAAAGTAATGTTTTCCACAAAACTGGTGCTCTTGATGGGTTCTCTTTTATCAAGGTATAAGCAAAACTGTGAATTAATGTATTGGCAAAAGCTGACTGATGGCATCTTGGGCAAAATGTCATGATGCAAGCTGGAGAGACTGTCACAGTATAATTAGACTTTGTATAATTAGTAGACATGAGAAAATAAATGCATCTTACATTTGAATACACACATTTTCTACCTTGATAATGCTGTGGCATTTCTTCGGAGCTTCTGCTGTCAATGTTAAACTTGTAGGACGCTTAACTTGAGTAGTGTGGTCATTTCTGCTGCCTGCCATATGTTTTCACTGATATGCAGCCAGTTGTGGCTGTGCTGGACTGTGTGAAAGGAGGCTTGTTTGACAGCATAGCATCTCCTGCAAGGGCAGGCCCTTGGCTTTATCCACTGCCATTCTTCCGGGAGGTTGACAGGCTGCACTTACATTGTTCCTAGCTATTTTTGAGTGCATTGCATTTATTTTAAGTAACTTATGTTGATTAAACTCTTAAAAAATACTTGCTGATATCTCTTGCTGTACTAGTACAGTAGATAGGGGAGATGAAGGAGGAGGAAAATACTGTTAATAGTGGTAGGGAGTCTTAGGTGTCTCTACTCTTGGATGCTTTTGGATGGGTTTTCTGGATCAGGAAAAAAGTTCAAGCTTTTTCAAATGTGTGATGAAGAGTTACTGACTTTTTGACATCATTACACAGCTTAACATCTTTGTAAATTCGGTCATCCCCCAAGCAGGGATTAAAGTGACTTGGAAAGTAATAATTGTGGAATACTTATCTGACATAATTGTGGCCCCTGCTATTCAACACAAATGACTGAAGTGACACTGACTGTTCTGTGGCTGATTACTTATTTTATTTGATAAATTTAGATAAGTCTTCAAAAGTCTACTTTTGAGTAGCCAAACTACAAGCCTTTGGGTGCCACCTTCCTTTTCTGCTTTGATTTTTGAAGCCACTTATGTAGTAAATGTAGGAAGACTTCTCGGTGGTGAGCTGAGTAATTAGGAGACAGAAGGCCAATGGCAATCTGTTGTAACTTCCTTGTAACTTTTTGAGGCAGTGTGTGAAGACTGCCACTGACAGAGGCATTACCTTGATATGGTATTCCATTAGTCCCTTCACATTTCAAAACTTCTGCTGTCAGAAGATTTAAGCAGAAAATTCAGCATATATAGGTGAATATAAAGTCCATTTTACCTCTACTGCTGAGAAGACCCAAGCTGACCCTGCTCAGCTGGATGCCTTATTGCTTTATGGATTTCTCTCTACAACTGTTATTTATTTAAATAGTGGGATCTTTAAATCAGAATGCTCTACAGATCTTAAAATAACTGCAGTTTCTTTAACATTATTTGATGTCCTTAAGTAAGGGTAGTGCTGCCAGAGGACAGAGACAGCTGGCTTTTATTGCCCTAATTTAGTTGCAGTCAAACCAACTTTCTAAGTTTAAACAGTAAATCCTGTAGACTTGCAATTTTTCAGGTTTTGTTCACCTGACTGTCATGCATATAGATAACAATTTCCAACACAAGGAAGAAGACTGAAATTCAACTCCTTTGTGTAAGCTGGAAGGGGAGTTGCAAAGGACATAGTATACAATAAAAACTCTCCTTAGATTACTGAGATCTAAATAAGAAACTGAGAAAGAAATATAACTGCCAGTCAGATGTCACTTGTCCTGAAACAAAGTTTTTGAGGTGTGTTAGTAAAACATGTGAACTACATCAGGTAAAGGATTTGCTTAGTATCCTGTGTATGGCTTTAGGATGATGTATTGTCTCTGCTGCTGCAAAAATCTTTCACTGGGATGCAGGGGCTACAGGCAACATGTGATCATGGTAGAAAACCAGACAGAGAAAACCTATGATGGGCTTGTCAGATGACAGATGAACTTACTCTGTAACTGTGGAACAACAAGAAACGTTTGTCTGACGGATGGCAGTGATATCTCTGGTCCCCCTTTGAAAGGAACGCCTGGCTACTGGTACAGTCCTGTCTCTTAAAACAATGTGGCACTGAGGGATTGGTGATGCTTTGTTGCAGCATTCACTGGGTGCTACTGCAAGAAATTTGAAGTGCTGCCTTCTGATCTGTGACGGTGAAGGTCTTATTTCAGGTTTTATTGGTTTCAGTGATACATAATAAATCATAAATAAAATGTGTCTGCTCTGCAGTAGCCTAACTGTACCCATTTAAATCCACTCAATGCATTGGTGGTACAGGATATATGGCCTCTGAGTTTCCTGTATATGTCCTGCTGTAAAAACTTGAAATTGCAAGTAAAGATTTGTTCAGATTTATGTCTGAGGTAAAACTGAAAGGCATTTCTGCTTTACTTGAAGCCCTAAGCATATGGGCTAAGCATATACTTGTAGCCCTAATCCCCTGGAAGGGGCTGGAGAGCCCACTCAGGAGTGACCAGTGGGAGCTGGGTGCCAGCCTGTGTGCTTGCAGGGTGCTGCAGCAGAGCCTGAACTTCATGGGGGAGCCAAACAATCTTCTATATGAGCTTAAGTGAGGTGTTAGGGGCTTCCAGCCCACAAAACTGATTTTATTAGAACATAAAAATAAATGTGAGGGAAAAAAAAAGCACTTACCAAGAGGAGAAAAATCTGGTAGGTGAGGTTAAAGCTCCTTAATAATATAGACCTTCCATGCCCTATGTATCCTGTGGAGGAGGGTCCTTCCTTCCTATCTTTTCTAGCTGTTTAATTTTGTGACTTCTGATGTGGATTGTTTGTTTGTGACTTCTGAAGTTGAAGAAATTTTGTGCTGTCTCCGGTTTCTTTCCATTTCTTGTTGAGTTTGCCCTTTGGTTGAAGTCCCTGGCACAAGCCCAGTACTTTGCTATGGCATCTCCCATTGCCCACTTGTGCATCACACTGAACATGGAAGGGTTTCACTCCCAGCTCACCCCATGGAGTGCACTCACAGCAGTTAAATAAACAGCTTTCTCTCTGTGTATAAACATAAAACCTCTTTGAGTTAGATTCTCTTGCCATGCTACAGGAAGCTTTTCTCTTCATATCAAGCACAGACAGGGCCATTTCTCTGGGATGGGGACTGACAAACAGTGACCTTATTTCAGTTTAAAAAAAAACTATGAAAGAAGCAGTAACTTCTGCTCTTGGACTTATTGAGTTCTTAGTGTCAGAGAACTGTTGCATTGGCTTGACCATCCTGTTTTCCTGCATGGAATAGTAGGGGAAAGAACATAGCACTTCAAACAAGAAAGGTTGTAGGCATCTCTACTGAATAAGGAAAGCAGTAGTGTTCCTGGGATTAGAAAATACTGCACTTCCTGGGGTAGCATCATGTCACCTGGTTAAAGTTGGGACAAGTTCAGTTGTATTTTGTTTACATGTCTTGTATGTCAAAATATATTGATAATATTCATATACTGGAAATTAAACTTCAGCATCAATTTGTCATCAAACAGGGGTATGAAAGCTAAACCCTGACGTCTTGTATTCAGCAGTTTCTCACAACCAACATGTCATGCTGAGGGAAAACAGAACAACGCTGAAGTAAAATGATGTGCCTGTGCTCTCAACAGGCAAAAGGCATTTAGTTTGATAAGGTGCCAAACAGTGTCACTTGAGAGTGTTGTAAAGACTTCCAGCTGTCTTGCATATACTATCTATCTGGGTGACTTGGAATTTATCCCTGTGAGTATTTCACCAGAAGTGACCTTGCCTGATGTGGTGACTTCAAGATCAAGTGCAGCTTGTTGCATTCTCCTGGTAATATTTTTGACCAAGGCTGCATTTCTCTGAGCATCCTGCCCACTGCTGAAGGATGGACTGTGTTTTCCAGGCTCTCCTCCCAACAGCCTCGCTGCTTGCTGCAGGAGCTGCTGCCCTGCTATGTTGACTCATGTGGAAGGTGTGGCATGTTTTTACCAGGAGTGGGAGGGTGTAAGAGAGTTGCAGCAGAGTGCAGCAGACTCTGAGATAAGCTCTGCAGGGAAATCAATCTTACGGGAAAACGTAGGTTGAATCTCACATTTTTGCTATGTGAGTTAATAAGCAATCTGACTACCAAAAAGGGAGAAGAATTGGACTTGTACAACCAGCATGCATAAAACTGCTCACTGGCTTGGAAGAGGCACACCTGCTTTCAGCTGATGCTGGGTGCTTCAGCTGCAGACACTCTGCAGCTGCTCATTTTTTCCACAAGTTACTACCTTGATTCACCTTGGGCATGTTCAGTTCAGTAATATCTTGTTATGGGGACTTTCAATAGCTGACTAATCTTGATGAGAACAGGAAGGCTTTGTTAAATGAGTTCATGACTGGGAAATAAGGACTGTGTTTTCACAAGTTTTATTTAGAGTCCTAAAACACATGTTCACCTTTTGTACATATATTTTATATCTAGCACTAAAGCAGTCATGCCTGAAAATATCTGATAGTTGCCATCTCAGGAGCCTTTGATGCAAAGTGTGAGTTTATGCAAGGCAGGAGATGTGCCAATTGTTCTTTCAGGCTCAGCTGAAGGACACTCTGGTCATTCCAAAGAATAACAGCTACTGGGAGGCTGCTGCTGCTACAGCAAGTGCCCAGTTTGAAGAGAGCTTATCTACAACATTAACACAGGCTGGGCTCTCAAGGGCAGATTGCATGTGCCTGAGAAGAAACAGTAAGACTTGTTATTCTGCACAGAATCTGCTGCACTGACAGGTTTATGAAAGGATACAAACAAAACCAAACCCTCCCAAACACCAAAACTGCCAGTTTTGCTAACCTATGCTAAAAGGCTTTGTCTTCTAAATGTGAAAAATTGGTTCTTGTATAAATCTATGAGGGAAATAGTGTGCATGTAAATGACAAATCAATCCAAAGTAGCTCATTCTTCAGTTAAGTGATGACTTTTCTTGATTAGTTTGGCCAGCAAGCTAAAAACATAAGTGTCTGGGAAAGGCAGTGAGAGAAGTATCTACACTTACATTATGTATACTATTTAAATTAGTTTAGTACTCTTCCAAATCAGTGCTTACACACAGTGTGCTGAAGGAAAAGCTTTGCAGAGGAGAATGTTGTGGAAGTTTAAATTCAACCTGATACTGTAAAATAACTTTAAAACTTCCTAATTGGCTTTTTTTCTGATGAGTAAATGATGCATGTGTTCATGTTAGTGGGCTGGTCCACAGTGGCTCTTGTTTGCAGAACAATATCAAGACACAATAATTCATGCGAGCTTTGTACTGCAGCTTCTTGGTGGAAATATTGCAGCTCAATAGTGCAGCCCAAAGATTTCTGATATAGCAGATTTCAAATGCAGGCTATCCTTTCAGAGCAAAGCAACAGTAACTTGAGGGATTGAAGCTAGCAACCCATCTATTGAACCCCCTCCCATATGACTTGCTTTATTGTGTCATATTGTGGAGTACTTAAATAAGGTAACAAGCTGTCACTCTTATCTCACAGACTAGAATACTTTTCCTTCAACTTGAAATTCACAAGCTGTGATCAGGTAGCAATGCCATTGTAACTGAAGTAGTAAAAGGTATTTATGCAGTTTTCATATACAGTGAAAGAACCCCTGAAGAACCCCTCTGTGGCCTTTCTTGAGTTTCCCTTAATGGGGAAACTTCCAGCTCTACATGCACTCTAGATCCCAAAAAAGCTCAGTTGGTTCTGTACTCTCTTTGTCAAATATACAGATTTCCAGTTTTAGCTGTAATTATTTGTGTGGGGTCATTACCACAATGCAAGTGTCCTCAAGCTTCAGTGCATTTTAGCTTTCCCATTTTGTAAGCAGGAGACCCCTGCTTTCTGACAGACCTTTTGCAAGTGCAGGTTTCTGATCCTTACTAAGAATATAGGTAGCTGTTACATCTGTCAGTGAAGTTCTTCTCTTAGTGATAAGAGGTGCTGCACCTGGGTAGAGTAAGAAAATCAGTGCACACTGCTTTGAAATATGAAGAAATACCAAATTGTGTTTCTCTGCCTACTCGCCCAAGAGATCCAATCCTATAAAATCCCCAGGTTTTGTTACCTGTGCCAAGGACAATTGCCTCCTGCTTTCAGTCAAAATATGTGTGGAAGACTGTGAAGTGTTGGTGGGCTGTTCCTCCACCTTGTAGATGAGGAGGGCTGAAGGATTGGTTCAAAACATGAAATACTAAAGGGGATCTTAGCAGCTTGGAGAAGGCTTAAAACATGTTCCTTCACTGTTTTATGATTGCTGGGTTGTGATAATGTCACTGGGACACCCTGCCCATATTTCTCCACTGATTAAGTAGTGTAAAAGATTGACATGGTCCTTTCAGCAGAGATGGGAACACATGGATGATTGTCACACTGTAGGTCTATGGAAAAGTGACTCTCGCATTCCTCCAAAGAAAACCGGATGGTTGGGATTGATTAGATGAAGAGGAGAGACTTCTTTGGGTTTTGGTTTATGGGAGCACCTGTGATGATCTGTGCAGGACAAATGAGGTGATGCTACACACCCTTCAATGTCCCATCAGCTGTCACATGAGCACCTTATCTAATCAGAGGTTTACAGGACATTTCTACAAATTATAGCCTTAAAGCCTTCATAGGTTTGTACATACATAAGTGACTGTAGGTAATCCATTTTGCTCACACAAGACAGGAGTCCAAGAACCCTTACCTGCTTCACCAGTGCTGTAAAGATAAAAACTTTCAGGTTTAGATTTATGTATTAAAATATTATTTATTATAAATATATTTATATAGTATATATTTATATTTCTAAGGACTGAAATAAAAATCAAGTTACAAGACCTGAGCTGCTTTAACTATTGCCACAGATACTGGAATCTATCTTTACATCATTGAGTTGGTCCCCTTTTTCTGTTCAGGAATTTAAGGTAGAGAAAGATGCCAGAACTGTTAAAAGGCTGAGCTGGCAGTTCATACCCTCACTCTTTCCTGGGCTCTCTCTCCTGGGTAAGGCAAGCAGACAACAAGTAGCCTGCAGTGATACATCTACATGGAATCACTGGATGATATTGGTTGAAAGAGATAATCTTGTCCACTCTGTTCAAATCCATCCTGAACAGATCAAGCTGCTCAGGAACTTGTTGAGTTCTGAATATCTCAAACATTCCGATTCTCCAGCCTCACTGGACCCAATGTTCAACCACTCTCATGATGAAAACATTTTTCCTAACATATAATCAGGATTTTCCCTGTTGAAACTTGCCTGCTGCCTCTTGCTGTGTCTGTGTGCTTTTAGAAGATCCTGGCTCCATCTTCCCTACACTCTCCCCTTTATTAGCTGAGGGCTGCAGTCATACATACCCCACACACCTTAAACCTTCTCATGTTCAGGCTGAACCAACCCAACTCTCTCAGCCTCTCCTGTATCGTTCACTCCATCTCCTTAACTATCTTGGTATGGTAGACTGGGCTCCGGAGTGTCTGTCGCTGGTTAGTGGCTCCCCAGTACACAGGTACTGCACTTTTGCAATCCCTGAGTACAGCAATCACTGTCCTGGATCTGCAAGCCCAGCCCAGTGTAGAGTTGCCCTCCTTTTCTGCAAGGACATTCTGCTGAGCATTTTTCAATTTGTTGTCCACCAAGACCCGTCAGGTATTTTTTTTTTTTTTCCTCTGAAGTTCGTCTCCAGCTAGCTGGCACCCAGCAAGGTCATTCCTTCCCTGGGGCAAGAATTTGATATTTGCTTTCCAGGCCTGTTGTCCTCACCTCTTTCCTGGTCTGATATATGCACAGGTAGTGAATGTTTTGGAGAACTTTCTAACTTTTAAAGGAAGCTATTGAATTCTGTAACTTAGCAAAGACCCCCAGTAAAGCACTAGGTTAAAACAGAGGGTTGGTAGGAGCATTTATCCCCCTCTGTCTAGCCACCTAAAGGATTTTTGCTGAATGTTCTCTGATGTGCTAAATTTTCTTTATCACTGTAAAGTGAGAGATATGAAAAACTAATCCCACAACAGTGGGGGATTCAGCCCATTTAATCTCAAGCACCTGAACAGATCTAACAGCATTTTTCTCAAACATAAGTTACTTTTTGAGTTAAAACATCTGTCTTTTAAACCAACTTGCTCTTCTAAATGTTTTTCTGGTGCTGAAGTTGGTACACTTTATATCCCTGAAGTAATTTTGAGAGTTCCCCAGACACTGCCTAAAACTCCTATGGAAGTTATATTTGGGCACTTCCTACTGTGCTTGTTCAGCAGGCTCAACTTCAAAGATTGTCAGCTTGGATAATTCAGCTTATTATTATGCCATCAGTACTCCTCATGTTAACTTTGGGATTTCCTGTTTTAAAAGAACTTCAGAAAATGGCTCAGGCCATAATACAAAGACAGGCACTTTGTTTTTGGTTTTTTTGGGGGTTTTTTTTTGGTTTTTTTTTTTTTGTTTTTTTTTTTTAATGTCTATTTTAATGCTTTCCCCTTGAACCTTCTTTTTAATTCTAAGTTGATGATTAGTCTGTAAGATCCAGCTACAGAATTAAGCTGAAAATTGAGAACAGGAAACGATAAATCTGGAGGCTAGTGGTGAGCTGACCTGGACCACAGCAGCTGCTGCTGCTAGCTGTCTTCCATGTGTCTTACTCCCTCCATCTTGAACAGGGGAAGGCTGATGTGTGTTCTCCCTCAGCTCTGTGTATCCCCAGTCTTTAGACCATATCTGAGTAGTCTGTGTCTGCTTTCAAAGTTTGATATTCCCTCCCACTCAGTGGAGTTATTCCCTATGCCTGTTTCTGGCCAGCAATAGCAGCCAGTGAGACAGGTCCTGTCCTCCCAGTGGTGACATCCCAGTGTTGATGGGGCCTTGCTGTGTACTGTAAAACCCAGCAACTGCCCCAGATTTACTTTTCTAAATTTGAAAAAGAAAAAATGGGTGACTTTGATATTAGATCCCTTTTTGTTTCTGCTTCAGAGTGGATGGGATTCAGAGTTCTAGCAAAACTGCAAGGCAGCCCAGAGACATAAATAAGGAGCAAACAGTTAGGGCTGGAATGACTTAAGGCAATATTATTGCCAAATTTTTCATAATGGGAAACCTTAGTCAGTGCTGGCTTTTCTTGCCTCACTATAAAACATGCATCATCACAGCATAACTTTGTTTATAAAGAAATATTAAAAAGAAATGTGTTAAATTATTCTAGTGCATGAAACTAAGCAGAAACCTGATCATCTCTAGTTCATTGTTAAACCAAGTGCTTTTGTAAAATGATATAAAGCCTACCAGAAGAAAAAACCCTAAAGCATAATGCATGAGTACATATAGAAGTGCATCAATAGCAAACTGCTGTCCAATGTGCAAACTGCAGACATGCACCAAACAAAATTGGTGATTGTGTTGGATGTAGAAGTCAACAGACACTGCCACTGACACTGCCAAGTGGGTCAGACTTTTACCTATGTGATAGAAATTGAAATGCAGACATCAATGACTGAACTAAATTTTAAAGAAATTGATGTCTCAAATAATTGAAGGAAGATTGTTTTCTCCAAATGGAGCAAAGAGAATTTTTTTTGATAAGTGAAATGTGGCAGCCTGCTGCTAGACACAAAGAATGATTAATACACAGTCTCATCTGGTCATCCTATTAGGTCTGCCACCTACTGCTGGATATACTGGCTTGGTATTGCTTGTCATGTAAGAGAAAAGCTTTGCCAAATCTATCACACTAGCTAAGTAAAATCACACAAACTGAGCTCTGTTACACCCTTTCCAAGTTGGAAGATAATTACTGTGTCTCAGAGTTACTGGGCAGGAAGGCAGTGAAGGTATTTATTAATAGGAGCTGCTGCAGAAATGTGTCTCTGCAGCTGGCTGGAGCTTTTAACCCAGCAGTGTCTGCAAGTCACTTGGATCATGGAAATTCCTCTTTACAAGAAGTTGAGGAGAAACAGGAGAGGACAGCAGAAATGGCACAAATCAGTTTACTGCTCTATAGGAAGAAAAATCTAAAGACTTCCCAAACAGACTAGAAGTCTTCCTGAGAAAGGATGCATGCTCTTTCCTACAAAGTAGGACATGCTTGGATTTACTTTATATGTAAATGACCAAAAAAGGTTTGTTTGCTTTGTAAATGAGAGGGAGGGAACAGAGTCTTATAAGAAATCTCTAGGACCTTTTTTGTGCCAGTAGATTACTTGAAATCAGAGCACTGGAGAGAAGCAGAACCGCTGGGACAAATCCTGTTTGGGAAAGAGGTGGGAAGTGCTCGGTATCAGCATCTCACATCTTCTGGGACTGCCTTCCTTGTGAAGCACGCTGGGTCAGACTAAGTTTCTTGTAGTTTTGAAGTTTTGAAGCTGGAGATATTATTGAACTCAGCTCCGTTTCTTGACTCCTTCGCTTTGGGTCTTTGCGTTTGTGCCTTCCCTGTAGTGCCACAGAGCCGAGCCCTGAGTAGATGCAGAGGAATTACTCAGGAGCAGTGGGACAGCATAGGGCTGGGCTGTTAGTTACCAGCAAGTTGAGAAATCTGCCAAACATGGGGGTTTGTTTTGGTTTTTGTGATTCATGCACAGCTCATAAAAACAGTCGTTCTTTCCTTTGACACTGGAAGCTGTAAAATTAATGTTTCTGTTCATCTTTTCAACAGGAAAGCATATATAAATAGTGATATACATGGTTTTCTGATTTACAGTCTGAGTTTGTCCATTTCTATAATTTGTCAAGTTATTCTCCACTCAGTAAATGCCTGGACAGCAGCCACATGGGGTTGCTTGAATTCTTTCAGTTGCTAAAAATAAGTTGGCTTTGAAGTTTTTTTCTGTAACTGCTGAGGATATTAGAGGCAATAATCAGTGACTGTCTGCCCATATTACAAATTGTTTTCATGCAAAATTGCATTTTCAGTCTTTGGCAGGGGGAAGAAAACAGATCTGTGCAGTATGGAAGAAAGTATCCAGTACACAGAGACACAGTAGCAGAAGACAGGGCTTAGTGCCCACAGGGGAAACACAGTTTCTGGAGACAAAGTTTTGAACTAGAAGCCGTTTGATTTAAATCACTTTAATTACATTCAGTCCTAATTTTTCCTCCTTGGTCCTTCAAACTAATAAGTATGGGTACTACTTTTCATATTACAATTGTATGTGCTTCTGGATGCTGATGTTCCTTGTTTACTACAGATTCTCTGATGTACCTTCTTCTTCCATTTAATTGCTTTGCTTTCTACTTGCATTCTCATATCCCTCTTGCCCAATTCTTGTTTCGTTTGGGGTGGGGTTTTTTGTTTTGATTTGGGGTTTTTTTGGTCACTATTAATTCAAATTAAATTCAGTGCTTTACAGCATTTCAAGGGATATTGTTGTAGAAGCCCCTTCTGCATCAGTTTGTATCAATAGGTTCCACACTGTGGGTGCAGGAATAGCTAGTGTGCACAGGGAGAAAAAATATATGCTGAGAGGGAGCAAGTGAAATCCTCCTGAGACCAGGTAAGCCCTGGAGGGCAGCAGTCCTGCTGAATCCACTGGACACCCCAAGAACCCATAAACTCTGATGTGCAAAAGTTTGCTACACCTGCCTGAGACATCCACTAGCACTCATTAGTATCAAACAGGATATGTAACTCAGCAGCATCTGAAAAAGTGGCAAATGTAGGCTACAGAGCTGCATACACAGCTGGTGAAGGAAGGGAAGGAACCCTTGAGGAACCCTCTGGAAGCCACTGGCTCACTAGTCCAACCTCCCCACGTGAGTTTTACTTCCTGACTGTAGCTCTAGCAGGATGAAATAAGGGGTTGTGGGACAGGGAGAACTGAACTATGTGAACAGTCCTTGATAAATACACACTAATAAAAGCAACTCAATTCTATTAATAACAGTTAAACTCAAAAGCATTTTATGATAAACATTAGTCTGTTTCCCCCAGTGTAATTCACTCATCAGCAAAATGGATAGTCTAACACAGGGAACTTGCAGCTATGGGTAACCTTACTCATACCTGCAAATATTTTAATTACAAAAACATCAAGCAAATCACAAATTTCTGCCCTGAAAAAAAAAAAATCATTATCATATTTCTCTCTTTTACTTCATAGGATTTTCTGAAACTACTCTTTAAATTGCTGCTATTTTTTTTTTTTTTTTTTTTTCTGTATCTTAAGGTCATTTCTATTTTCCTGATCCTCTATATCTTCGTCCTGTTGTATTTTACCCCTTTTGCCTATGTTTTCCAATGTGGAAGAAGGAATTTCTTTAGGTATATTGATAGATGACTTTTTGGGAGATGGGCACCTACTTTAAAGTCAGTTCAGCTTGTGTGTGTGTTGCAGAGTTTTGAGGAATTGAGCTGTGCGTGGTCTGCCATGAAGTAAAAGGTTATGGCATCCTTTTCTCCTTGCCTTCATCACACATCTTTTTTCCTCCACCCTTTCAAAGGAGACTCCAGCTCTCTATCCTTACATTCCTCACACCCACTGACTAGGACCTCTAGTGCATTCCTTTGTCCACCTGAACTGAATTCCACCCTAATGATCCTGTGTTTCATACCACTCCCTTGCCTGGGTGCTGCTGCGGCACCTTGAGCCAGAAGGACAGGTCGAGGTGCTGGCATGGCTCACGGAGCAGGTGGAGCCCTGGCAGTGCTGCTGCTCACAGCAGCAGGTGCCAATTATCTCATGTGGCCACAGCGATTGCGCTGCTCCCTGCAGCTCAGTAAGTACCTGTTTGCAGGCAAAAAGGCAGGAGCTGTTGCTGAGATGTACCTCTTTGGCTTCACCTGTGCAAGCATCAGCAGAATCAGCTTGCAGGTTTTAGGAACTTGTGCTATGAGGATTTTTTATTTGAGACAATACGAATGAAGTTTGCTGCGGTGGTGTTACTCAAATCCCTCTCAAACTGAGGTCTACATACTGAAGACAATTAAGTACCTCTGTCTTCAATATGCTGTAAATATCACACTCTTCAGAAAGTACAGCATGGAAAACATTCTATGAGTGTAATTAAGTGTCCTATTTTTAACGGGATCACTATGTCTCTCCACTGCTGCTGCCTGTTAGAAGTTCTGGTCAACACCTCCTTGTGAGAGGTTCCTTCTAATCATTATTTCAACTAGAAAGGATAGGACTCTCTTGTTGGAGTAGTGCTGTCAGATCCCAGCTTAACTTCAGAGGGGCACTACTTGGGCAAAAGCCAATATACCATGATGGATTTGCTGTTCTTTTACCAATAGGATGCCTGAGGTTTTTCAGCTGTGCTGGAATCACTTTCCACATTAAACAAATGGAGGAAAAAGAGTACATTGAAAAGCAAAGCTTAAAAGGCTTGGAGAGATTCAAAGAAATGAAACAATAACATGTTTAATAGCTAATTCCCATTCTGGTTTGGCTTTAAGGTAGCTTCAGCCTTCCAGTTTGCTAGCAGCCCTCCTGAGTTCTCTGCCAGCATGAGTCACAGCTTCCAGAGCTGGGATCCAGTCCTTTAGACAAGCCATCTTTAAAGGTCTGATTACTTTTTCCAGATGATAGTGAAGTATAGTGAGGTTTGCTTAATGTTTTCCTCCCCTTAAAACAGGGGTTTTGGTGATTATAAATTCAACTGCGTGAGCTTCTTACATCTCTTGGTCCCTGATGCAGTCTGAGTACCCCTGGGATCCTGTTTGGTGTGGTTTCATGCTGTTATGCAGAGATAGATGTCTTTGGAATACTCCTCCCTGCTGGGCTGTCTCAACTAGTTGACTAGGAATGCAAAACAAGCAATAACCAGAGTCCTGGTCTGACTGTAAACCATTATTTACCTGTCAGGAGTGATATTTCCTGCTGACTGTGGAGTTGAGTTAAGAAACTTAGCTACGTAACCATAGTATGTAATTCAGGGCACAAACTGAAACCCATATATGGTGGCTCCATCTTATGTTTCTGTAGTCTGTAATGTACTACTTGAGAGAATGGATGTGAAGACAAATTTAGCATTCATAGGTAATTCCCTCCAGGAACATAGAAGGGAAGAGGTCTTAATGTGGCTGCTACAAGGGGGGAGCACCATGATTTCATTGTTAAGTGAGACACTTCAAAGGACTGCCAGCGTTTTTGTGCTGTATTGGCAAAAACTCAGGCTTTCCTGGATTACAGTTACTGTGCTTCCCAATGACAGATTTTTTTCCCTCTGAAAAGCTGTTCAGACAAGTGCAGCAAGGCTCCAGTTGCATGACACAGCAGTCATAACTGATTGCCTGTGCTCGGAAGAAGCCTGGTTGGATGAAGAAAGACCAGTGTGCCTGGAAATCATGAATAAACTCTAAATGCAGCACTGCATGAGGGAGCTCATAGACCTGCTACTATATCAGGGGGCATCTGATTGTTGTGCAGATGTGTTAGACACTGAGCCATTGTGAACACAGCTGAATTAGGGCATTGTAATGAAGGATTTTTACTCATTTCAATTTTCAGCATACAACTATTGCATCACTGCTCAACCAATGTAGACAAAGACCATCCAGTGAATCTTTTTGTTTTTTTCCCCTACTATTTGGTAGCTGAACTAAAGGTTTCATGTTTTCTTTTCAGTGCCAAATTGCTGCAAGGAACAGTTCAAGCCGGCAACCAGGGAAAGTGTTTGGATGCTCAAAGTAAGTATGTTTGTGCATTTGTGTTTTTTAGCCAAGAACTTGTGTTTGGTGTCTGTAAGGCAGTAGCTGGATAGGTTTGGTATCAATAACAAGTGATATTGCTTTCCATCAACTTTGACTATGTAATAGTCATGAAACAAAACTGATGAAAGCTAAACGAGAGGCCACAGACATATTAATTAATTAATAATTTTATAATAAATATAATAAGTAATGTGCTTTTTTTTTTTCCATTGGAGTAAGAAGGAAATGGTGGCAGAAAGGAATTAAAAATTAAAAAAAAAAAACTATAGGTGGTCAATTAATCTGACTTCTCTCTTCTGCCTGGGAGATTTGAGAAATTTTATCCTTCCCTGTTTTTGTTTTGTTAACTGTTAGCTCTAATGCACTTTATTAGTGCTGCCATCATAACATTAAGTGGAAAAAGAGCAAATTACATGAAGCACAAGTACGGAGTTAGCAATTAATGCCACACAGAATTTGTAAGGTGCTGTCCCTTTTTAAATCCCCAACTACGGGAGTTTAACTTCAACCATCCAGCCTCAAGCTTGGCATCTGTGAAATCTGCTCAGGAAGTCACCTGGGGAAAGTGGTATCAGACCAGTGATATCAGACAGGAGGCCCACAAGGTGGCAATGTTTAGAAAGCCTTCGGAAGGGATCTGTGCATCCCGCAGTTGCCATCACTTGCTGCCCTTGTACCATTTGTGCTGCATCGGTGCTGTTAAACAGAAAATGCCAGTGTTGCCAAAATAGAGCATAATATACCCGGTACCAAACCTCTTGTTTGAATAGGTTCACCATTGGCAGTGCTCACCACACTCTACTGGATACCATTCCTGCCTTTTCCCTTGGAAGCAGCATTAGTGGTTTGCAATAACTTGGAGCTTCTTTATGCATAGCTAGTGATAAACATATGCATGGTGCTGAAATGATGCTCAGGCTGTGTAATGAACTTCCATTTTCAAAACATACTGCTGCATTTTTGCTAATGCTTGCAAAGCTGTTACAGTGTGTAAATAAATGCTAACTTTGGATGTAGGAGGCAGCTCAGTTTGCAGTGATACTTTGTGCTTCACAGCTAGAAGTGAAAAGATTTGCTTTACTGTGAAACTGGGGGGTTGTTCCTGGTTATGTAATGCCCTAAAAAAAAAAAAAAAAAAAAAAAGTAAAAAAGGAAAAGATAACTTAAATATGTTTGCAGAAAGATTTCTCTAGATACCTGATAGATGTGAGAAACTTCGGGATAAGTTCTATGGTAAATATAAGAATTGCCACCAGCAATTGTTCACAAGTGCAGACATAGGTGAGTAGGAGAGGGACAGTTAAACAAGGAGCCACACAGTCCAGATTCACCAGATTGCAAAACTAACTTCAACAGCAATTAGCAGACATGTGGGGCTCAAGTGTACTTGAGAGATTCTCAGGACAATCAGCCTATAATTTTGTCAAGAGTTTCTTATGCCTCAAGGATGAAACAATAAATCTAGACTACAGGAGGCTCTCAGAGCAAGAGCTAGGAAAATGTAATTTTCTCCCCTATGGATGCAACCTTCCCAGGAAGGTGTTGCAGATGGAAGTGCAGCAGGACAATGCCCTGTTCTGAGCCACAGAGGCTTTTTCATCTGTTGCTGTCTGCTCTAGCATGGAGTAGAGGCTGCTCCCTAAAGTCAAGCTTTGTCACTGTGGTTAAATTGGCATTGTCACAAGCACTTGGAAACAACAGGAAATCTAAGGAAAACTGTGAGCATGGAGATAGTGCACAGCCACCAAGTGGACATTTATAAAAGCAGACTGCATCCTACCTGTCTAACAGAAACTTATCTGACGTGTGCAGATTTCCTGCAATGTGTAAGTCTTTCTGCGAAGCAACAGCTTTCCAGTGTATTCCCAATGGATTGCTGCTGTTTAGCCTTTCCTTTTCAAATCCTTTCGTCCTTATGGCCTATTATATATCCAAATGAAGATCTAGTTATCAGCTTTCTAATACCAGAGATTCATTATATTTCTGCAGAATATGCTGAGCTATTACAATTCCAAATCCATGTAACATGCTATTATATAATAGTCTTTGCTCAGGAAACCTTCTGGTCAGATTTCACTGACTTTGAGTCTGAAAAGTGTGTGTATTTTTTTGTGGAGTTAAGTTATATGGACAACAACCTGAGGGATGGATACTGGTATGTTCAAGAAATTTTGCAGTTCTTGTATTATGTGCTCTCATGTGTGACATGTAGATAAGGGGCTTTTTGGCAGTAACAATTCCTTGATTGATGCACTATCACCGAAACAATTACAATACATCCTAATATTAGAAAGCAAGGCTGGTTTCTACTGGAACATTAGCTCAGGAATTCTTGTCAGATTTCAGTTATTGTGAGATAGGGGAAGAGAAAGAAAATACATTGAAAGTATGTGCATGTGTATACATCTACATGTGTATATAAAGTATGTTTGTATGATGAACTACTGAGTAATGAAGTGTTCAGGGGAGATCTGAACAAAGGCCTTTATGGACTTTTTTCTTCCCTGAAGACATAAATATTCTCTGGTTGCTCATGATAAAGGTGCGTGTACTTACCCAAACCAGGTAGACTAAATAATTGCTTCCTCTCACTCCTTTCTCCTTACCTCTCAGCATGAGAACTGGTGCAGAATAAACACTATTTGTAGATGAGGGCTCTTTGTTTCCCACTCAGTTTCTTGCTACTTTTTTCCCCCAGCTGGTTTTGACAATGTCCACCAAAGAAGACCTGATTTTCCTAAGGGATGCCTTGTAACTTCAGTCAAAAGACTGAAGAAGTGTGAAATAGGTGAACTTCCGGGCTGAGGGGAGAGGTTTTAAAGCATTTTCATTCTGTGGAAACACCATAAAGTCCTCCAAAATGCAGTGGAAGTCATCTGCTGAGGAGTCAGTCCTGCACAGGACACAGATGCTTTGTAGATCCATCATGAGAAAGCCAGAGCCCTAAATCCTGAACCTGAGGGAGCAAAGTTAACCAAGTGGAATGTTTGTTTATGGCTGTGCACTCACCAGCCCAATTCCCTTCTTAACTTAGGAATTGGGTAGCTTGGATAGCCTTTTATGGTGCTGTCTGAAGATATTCTGAACTTTGGGGTGATATTTATTTTTCCAGTACCCAATACCAAAAATTATCCCACAGGAGCTCAGCAAAGCAGCTGATGATTCATCAGAAATGTAACTTTACTTTTCAAAAAAGATAACGTGTGGTTTTGTTCAGAGTTAATGAGATCCTTTCCAACACAGAAGCTGTCAACAGCACTGACATACATTTATAGTTACAAAAACACATAGCCTTGTGGTTGGGGTTTTTATTAAATAGAAACCTCATTTTCTACTGTAACAAGGAAAAGGCACTGTTTTCTTGCCACTAGTACCTTTTGTACTCAAAGTGTTAGAAGCCTTTTATTATTATTGTTATTTTATATACAATGCAGCTGTTCAGAGGTTACAAAATGGTGCCACTTAATGCCAGGACTGCTGAAGCCATGATAATATAAAATAATCTATATATAAAAAAGATACCCTTGTTTCCAGTCATCTTTTATTGCCTTCTGCATCTTGCCTATCAATGGTGCTTCATTTAGAAGCTGGAGAATGTTCATTAAAGGATGATTCAAGTAATGATTTGAGGTTTGCTCCAGCAGAAAAAGAAACCATAAAATGTAGGACCTTGAAAAATATTAATCCTTGTCAGACATATCAAGTATTTATAGTGCATGTAAATGCTATAAAAATAACTTGGTAATTTCTCAAAGCAGTTTCTAGATTTTATAAATATAATCTTGCATGTGCCCCTGTGCTGTGGTGTGGTAGGCACCAGGGAGCTTTCCTGGCCTCTCTTCCCAAGCTGCTGCTGAAGCCTGCATCTGCACAGCAGGCATTGGGATACTGAGCTGTGCTACTCAGGGCCTCCAGCAGCAGAGTAAAATCCAGAGGTGGACAGGCTCCAAGTATCAGCATTTTTAAATATATCTCTGCAATCACTGGAGCTGGAAACTTTGGTTTTCATTAGCTGACTGCTTGGATTCTTATACACTTCAGTTGCTCCATGATGTGTAGCTTGCAGAAAATCATGCTATGTACTGAGTCAGAGTAAAGTGGGAGTCACTGGCAATGCACAGCACACTAATGAGGTCAGGTGGAAGCAGCACATAAGTTGTTCTTACAGTAAAGTTGTTCCTTATAATAATGGCTTCTTCAACATTCTTAAAGACTTGTTTAGCACTAGGTCAAGTATGAGAAGGCCACTGTTGTGGAGAGTGCTGTTGTGTTACAATACAAGGTGGCAAAATTAGAGGTTTTCAGGCTTTGGGACCTAGTAATTTGTTTCACTCAAATCCAAATGTTGCAATCATCTGTAGCATCTTGCATGTCTGCTCCTACTTGAGCCTGGAGCAGGCACAGGAACAGGCATATGGTGGGAGGTGCAAAGGGGCACAGGGACAAAGTCAATGGCAGCTGGCTTGAGCCTTAAAAGCCTCAGCTGGAGATCTGCTACCAAAGTGTGCACAGCTTCCACCCATATTAAAAATCCTCTCTGAGTCATTAGACTAGACTAGATTAGTACATGTCCTGGGTACCATTTACTGTGAGCTGGGTACCATTTACTGTGGGAGCACCTGTTTTAAGTTTCCCACTACCCTTTCCTCACAGAAGGAAGCTGGCAGTGCCCCTATCTTCAGGTTTATACAGTGGCTTCCATTAGAACTTCATCCTCTTACAGAAGGCCTGGATTTGGCACACCACTAATGACCTGAGTGGGATGTGGGATAAATGCCTCCTGAGCAGCACTGCAGGAAACTACCATTACATCACGTTGTAGGTTTTTAAACAAATAACTAATTCTTGTCTTGTGTCTGTATAAAAGAACAATATTGACTGTGCTCAAGTATTTTCAGGCTTGATCTGATTTCATAGCTAGGATCATTTTTGTGAAATGTAAGAGGCTTCACATAATCACTCTTTTAAATCTACAGCTTATGTTTGACAAGTGGGTCATTGGTTAATGGAAGCAAGTAAATCCAGCTGTTTATCTTTTCAGTAAGACCATGCACTTTCTGTATGCTCTTGTCTGCTCAGAATGGAGACGTGTACATTTTTAATAACCCTCCCTCTATTTCAGGGTAGGGGCGTGAGCTTTATCTTTCATTTCTTCCCTACTTTCAAATAAAATAAAGTCACAATATTACTTCTGCTAGTATCCTACCTGATCTGTAAATTTGTGGCAGCAGTTGTGGTACTATTAATTTTATCACTATGTGTGATTTTTAAAAAAGTTGTTAATTTGACTTAATGAGGAAAATTTACTGTTGTACATTGCTTAAAAGTTTGCTTGCTCCTTTATTTCTCCTACCCAAGCCCCCAGGATTTCTGTGTGTTGCTCTCAAGAGATGCACCTTCGATTAAAGCAGACCAGCAGTAGCTTTCTCCCAGATAGCTTTAACTCTTAACATTTTTTGGGTAACTTGACATTTCAGGGATTCAGAAACTGCTATGTAAGCCTTCTGTAGGGTCCTAGCATCTAAATAAAGCACTTACAGCACTAGGTTAATAAAGTGCTCAAAGTACTAATGGAAACTTTGTCTAATAGGTCAAGCTCCAAAAGTCCTCTTAGGGAATGTCTGTCAGCAACATAATTTTCGTGACACAGTTTTCACATATTCTAATTTTTTTTCAATTCAGACTACTAATATAAGTGTAACATGATTAAAGCTGTCTATGAAAATTATTTTTCCTCTTCATGTGAAAGTTATTTTGTTAATAAAGACTTAGCATAAACACTAAGAAGATAATGAGCATTAACTTGCCAGGGGAAAGAGTCTGTTTTCCATCAATAAGTGAGAAAACTAAAACTTCCAGATTAGTTAGGGTATTGTGCTAAGTAGCAATTAAATTATACTCAACACTCTCTTGCTCCCGAATGCTCTAGTACTTGCAAATAGAAACTATTACTTTAGAAGTGTGTTACAGGTCTAAATTCTTAACGAGTTTAAAAGCATGTGGGTAAGAAATTCTCGGAAAGTGAAGAGCAGAATTCCTCAGATGCTTGCATTTGGCCGGGAAGGAGCCTGAATTAGCTGAAATCAATTCTATTTGTCTATGGGAAGGCAAGCTTCTGTTTAAAAATGTAGTGTGTAATACATGTATTTGCTCTAGCCCAAAGAGGAGGCACTCCCTGATTTCTCTGGGATCTAGAGATCACAAACAAACCCTTGGCAACCTAGTTTTCCAGAGGCGCTGAGGTGCCTCAGGGATTTGGGCTCTTTGGTGTGTTAATGGCAGCAATGTGTCACACGAGGTGTGTGGATCCCGGCTGTGATGCAGCCTTTAAATACAGGTGTCACTTCTTGGGGCGGCTGAGTGAAGGTTCGTGCAGCTCAGCAGGCAGCACTGCAGCCCGTTCCCCTGGCCGGGATGAAATGAGGAGCAATTAGCTAATGACAGCATGTGAGCTGGACAATAAATATGCTGGGGACTTGTCCGAGGGAAGGAAACCAATTTGACCCGGGTTCTCTGCAGGTGGCTGAGGAAGGGAAGTGGAAATTGCCCAAGCCTACAAAGGATTATGCCTGACAAAGGAAGAGTGGGAAAGAATGGGAGAAAAAACAATGGAGAAACCTCAGGTGTGGAACAAATCCTGAGATAAAAAGGAGGAGGCACTCATTTAGTTGTAGCAATGGAGAAGGATTGGATTTGCTTAGCTGCAGAGCTGGAAGTACTGAAAAGATTAGAAAGGCACCCATGGAAGAAAGGATGGAGACATGCCACAGTGGTGCTGAGGATGATGCTTGCACAGACTTGTGGTAGTGTTTTGTGAAAGCTGGCCAGAACAGCAGGGCCTGTTTCTGTGCTTGTAAAATGAGGAAAGCTGACAAAATTCAGTTTCAGTAAAATGCTATGAATGTCCCAGAAAAAAGCAGCTATCAGGAGAAAGGGGAAGGTTGCACACAAACAGAAAAGCACACCACTTTCTGTGTAACTTCTTGGCATTTGCTGATTTCATGGGCAATGAGACCCCTTGGCTCTGGAAGAGAGTGATTTGTAGTGCGCTGTAGGGTCCTGAGGAAACTGTAGAGTATTTTGCAGCAAGGCACTCACAGGGTTTTTGGGCTGGGGCTTGCAATCACAGAAATACTCACACACTACTGAATGACTTGGCAGTGTGATTTTGATCCTGGTCAGGCATGAATGCGCAATGGATTTTTTTAAATGTTAGCTAGAGCATGTAATACTGTTTACATTGGCTTTTTGCTGGGTGTGGGAGGACAGACACTTAATTAACAGTTTCCTGGGACAAAGTAACCCCTTCAAATCCTAGTTTGTAAAGATCCAATCTTTGTCAGCTAGGGAAACATTCATGATCCAGTAAAATTTAATAGACCATCTGTTGGAATCATTACTTTCTTGTGCCAGCCTTCTCCCTTCCTCTTTCGCAGTGGTGAGCATCTTGGGCAGGTCAGACAGGTCTATATCAATTGACTGAAATGCTTTCAAAGTGTATAACTAACATTTTCAGTGTAGAGCAGTAAGAAGGCATATCAGAGATGGAGATTGTCCACTCCCACTTGATTTTTGATCACATTTTTGCCTTTTTCCTGACATCCCTCCTGAACCCCAAGTAAGCCAAAGATTCCTCAGCAGCTGAAAATAAGTAAATAAATGCTAGACTTAGTCTCTCACATTTCCAAGCCCTTCCAGGCTTTTAGCATTTATAACTTGTTTTACTGGTTTTAAGTTTTACTGGTTTTAAGATACCAATGTCTGAAGCTCTGACTTTTCCCAGCAGTAATAGTCATAAACTCTACTGTGTGAAAACATGAAAATCCCAAATCCTTCTCTTCTAGAACACTCATCTCACTTTCATTTAATTCAATTTTTGTCATCCTCTGAAAAAAATGTAGGAATCCAGATTACCTGAACATTTTTTATGATTTTACTTTGGCTTTCCCTTTACAGTTGAACTGTGACAAAACAAGCCTAGAAAACTAGTTAACACCTCGGTGCTAATGGAAGAGGTAATGGTACATCTAGAATAGCCCCAGCCAAATAATTCCATGTAAATGTATGCAAATGAGCCATGAGTCAGTCTCCAGTATTCAACCAGTATTAAATCCTTACTCAAAACATTTATTGATCACAGCATCCATTTCCAAGTTTTTAGATAAGAGCAGCTCCACAAGGTGTGTCTGAAACTCTACTTTAGCCCAGAGGATATCACTGAAAACAAAGGTGACAGACACTAAATAACTCCAAATTTTGGGTTAATGGAAGTAAAAATTCCTTCTGTTTGGAACCATTCCTCACTGAAGTATTTCCTGCTCTCATGGGAGTTTTTTGTTATGTAGAAAGTATAAAAATGTCCCGGCTATTCGGTGTGAACGTCTTATGTTTTAAGTAAGGAATCCTTTGATGTATACTGAAGAATGCTTCTTTCTAAATAGGAATTTGGGGAGTTTATTCTTTAAATCAGCTGGATTTAGCTAATTGGATTTAATAAATGTCCACTAAACCAATTTATTAATTTTGATCTAAGAATTAATATTAAAAGTACACAATTAGTCTTAAAGTATCTTATTCAAGGGTTTTTGAAATCCTGTTCCTGTGAACATAAGTCCTTCTTTTGTAGACATTCTTGAATCTTGAATTAATCCTCTGATTTCTATTTGATTTCTACAAGAACTATAAAAGGTTACTTTTATAACTGGTCTTTCTAAAGGAAAATGCCCACACTCTGTGGCTCTACAAGATATCTCTCTTTAGCAATCAATTCATGCACTAATGGTCAGGTTGGATTTTCAGCTCATAAGACTAAATCTTCAAGTACACAAGATTCCAAGATTTATTTTATTCTTCCGCACAGGCACAGAACACTTTTTAAAATGTTAAATGTGAGATCTGAAATATAAATATGTGTGTATATTTAAAAATAGACTTGAATTACCTCATAGGGATTTGATCTATGCACATTGTGTAACTGGGACAGCCCTCTCTTTTTTTTTTTTCTGTTTTTTTTTTTCTGGTTTTTTTTTTTTTTTTCCCTCTTTATCTGTGTCCCTCCAGGGAAGACAAATAATCAAGACTTTGCTTAAAGTGGCAACACTAGAATCCCCAAGGGTGGGAAGCTCATTCTTTGTCTACAGGATGTCTGGAGTGATAAGTAGCTGTTTTAATACAACTTATGCAGTGTTTCTTTGTTCTGACAAAATTATCATTTTCTTTTTGTCATTGTGAGTTTACATGCCCAGAAATATAAGGTATAGAATGAGCTAGTGGGATGGTGGTGGGACAATTTATTCAGGGCAGTGTAAACAAAGAGAGTCTATAAAGTTTTGAATTTTTACCTGAAGTGATCTTATGACACTCTGTTTTCCTTTGGGTTGACCAATGCTGTTGACAGTATGTCAGCAAAATAGGAAACACCAGTTCTGCATAACCCAGGTCAGCTTGAAACTTACCATGTACCTCATCATGTTTGATATATGTTTGCTGGGTTGGTAACACTGCTTTTCCTGACCCCTTTATGGATGTTTCTGTGTGATATGTTATTGTCACAAGTTAGAACTGTGCTCTAGTTTAGGCTGGCACAAGCCAGTGCTGTCTAATAGACATTCAGTTGCAGACACCTCACTTGTACTTCTCACAGATAACATGCAAATCTGGATCTCCTGAATCTTCTGTTCCTAATCTGCTAAAGGCAACTTTAGAAATTAGGCTGATTCTGATGCAGCCTAATTAAGTATGCTCATGGTTATACCAATTTTACTGACCCTCTTCATGCTGGGAACAATGTCAATGTACCTTAATGAATTGGGACTTCCTTAAACAACTAATGTGTGTCCAAGACTTAACAGAATAATTCTTTTAGCTCTTTCCAAACTTTCTTCCTGAGTTGCTTTATTCACTTATTTTCAAGTTTAAACACTGTTGGCCAACTCCATCAGCAGAAAGAGACAGTTTCTGCATGGATTTCTTATAAACACACATACTTGAGTGCTAGAATTAACTTATTTTAATCTACAGCATGTAAATCTGGGGCTTTACAGAATTCTGTTAATCTTTGTTGTGATAAAGGAAGACTATGAGAATAGTTAAATTAGAAAAGCAGACTACATTGCTTAGGACAGCTGTTTTCCAAAAGTTATTGCTACCTTCCAACTGTTTTCTGAAATCTAGTCTCAGGTTTTCTTTCCCCAGTGAAAAGAACTGCACTTGTGACAGGAATGTTCATGAAACTCCTCAGAAAAGTTATGTACATGGCCCATAATACTTATACTGGTATGATGTTTGCTGCAGTTTGTAGCTGGACTCTATTCTGAAAAGGCTACAAGCAATATCACACTGAGTCCTTGACGAGCTTGAACATGAACAGGGATGTCAGAGATGAAGGATGCTTGCTGGCCACTCTAGGGTTAAATGTGTTTTTCTTATTCTCACTCCCTATTCCTCCCACTGCCCCAAAGTTATCCAAGCAGTGGGGAATTTCTGCAATCATTAATTGTATTTATAGTTTGGCTATGTCATTAAATACTCTCTAAAACCATGGGGCGTGGGTGGCGGGGGGTTATCCCCTCAAAAATGTATCCGCAGAAATCGCTAGCCTGGCCATCACCTCTGCTGTCAGAGGCTGTACATTGATCGCTTATCAGCACTAAAATATTTATCATTTATTTCCACATTAGCTGCCTAATAGAAAATTCTGGCTCGAGTATGCCTGAGGTCTTTCTAATGCTGCATTTTGGGCTTTTAGAGGATTTTACTCTCAGACATTATAAATTAGGCTTCATGGCCTTCCTACTGCAGTAAGTGAGGCTTAGAGCAAGTAAAGAGAGAGGAACTGAAAACAAAAGCTCTGAAGATGAGGGAGAAAACAAATTTTGGAGAATGATGTTTAGGCCGAGTCTGGTACTTAGTAGTATTACTGGATACTTAGTGCCCAGTATTACTGAGCACTAAGTATCCAGTCCTTAGCTAGACTGGATACTGTAATCTCTCTATCTGGTTCACGCAGCAGAAACCAAAGTACTGGAATGCCTGTGACATAGTGGAATTGTGCTTTTTGCATCAGCAGTACGCCTGGGACTTGCTATGTGGCTAGAATGGCACAGGAGAAGGTTGTCTTGAGAGGACATGACATCGCCATCCTTGGAGATTTTCAAGATTTGGATTGATTACTATCATGTCACCAAATGTGACCTGATCTCATATTGGTGATGATCATGCTCCAAGTGGGAGGTTGGACTGGATGACCTCCACAGGTCCCTTTCATCCATTGCCTCTGTGGTCTCAGTGCTGAAGATGTATTACATCAGGTTTTGTAATTCCACCCTTTGGCATTAATTACTTCCCTGGCTCTTTGCTTTGCTTAGTCGGCACATGACTGGTGAGTACCAGATTTCAGTACTTTCAGCATTCCACAGGTGGGCCTTTTTATTAACACCAAGGCTGACCTTCTATTCTTTGGATCAATTCTCTATTTGTGTGCCTAGTGCATGTAAAAATCTATAAAGGCAGCAGAGATGTACAGACATCCAATAACAGCAACAGGTTTCCTCTCTCTTTGACACTTTTAAGCTTAGCATGATGGAAGTGGGAAGAAGATTCTGGTGGCTCCCAGCACCTAAAGACAAAAGTTGTGCTTGTGGGCCACACAGTGCCCAGAAACAGAGATGTAGGTAGAGGGAATGCCGTGCATATTGAACCCATGCAATCCACATTGCATCCAGAGCCTCTGGGGCTGTGCTAGATGGACTGAGGCCCACTTAAACATGTGCTTTCTGAAAGCCAGTACCAGGCTTCTTTTGCTGATGCCTGGCTTGGCCTCCATAAAGGTAAGGTACTGTGTTGAGGCAGCGTGTGTTCTTCTGATCTTGAGTCCTAATGCAGAGGCAAGAAGAGGTCTGCAGCTAGGCTGCCACGCTCTCCTCACCTGCACTTCTCTTCTGTAGCTTTGTTGGTACATGTATTAAACATCTTTAGAGACTTCAATAAAGATGCTTCTGTTTTTGCCGCTGGTGAAGAAATAAACTCTGTAACAAGTTTGTGTTACAGAGTGTTTTACTGTTTACCTAGCAGAGCAGGTAGAGTTATATCTGGCAGATGAAAGACCTGCTATAGATCATTTTTATACATAGCATTTCTGGCTTGTCCCTATTCTTGAGTGTTACTAAGACGCTTATTGGCCTTTTTAACAGTGTTTTTTTGTTGCTTGTTTTGAAAAAGGCTCAAATGTAGTTTCCTTCAATTGCAGATGAATTAATAACTTTTCAGTGAAGTGCGCCAATTGCATATGTCAATAGATTGGTTACTGAAAGATAAATATGAGTATATTTGAAAACCTGGCAGAAAGTATAAGTAAGAACCCTTGTCTTGATGTGCAGAGGACAGTGGCAAATTTCCAGACTAACTTGAGACTTGTTAGAGATTGCTCTAAAATGTGTGTTAATCTATACATCCAACTTAAATCCAAGGAGATTCTCAGCAGTTCAAGTGTTGTGCATTTGGTGTTATTGATTTTATTCACCTTACAAGCTCTCTGTGAATGGTCTATATTATGAATATAATAATGTAAACTAAGCTTTCAGTAGTGTCATTTCAATCTGAAAGATTAGGTAAAGATTAGTTAAAATTTTATTAAGTCACTTTGTGCAGAAAAAAAATCTGAGGTAGAAACCTGACCAAATTCATACTTCAGAACCTCTGAGTTAAAATTTCTGCATTTGTCTCTGAGAACATGTTAGAAGTATCCACATGACTTTTGTTTAACCTACCATCTTAAGATTCTTTTTAAAAGATAAATAGATTTGGGGGCATGTATTTTTTAAGATGTTAGTAGATCAGCCCAAATATTTTGCATCTAACATCCGTGAGGTCATATAGATCTGTTTAGAGACTGTGTCTATAGGCACGCTTGTGTGTTTCTGCTTAGAGAAAATAATTTGTAAACAGCTGGACAGTATTTTTCTACTGTGGTAGAAGTGTGGGATTTGATGCACTGTTGGGATGTGAGGGTAGGTTTTGACCACAGTGAAGTTCAGGTCTGCTCCTGAGGATGACCAGCACTGATTTGTGATAATGTCAAACATTGAAGCACATTGCTATTTAGGCAAGGTGAGATATGCAGAAATCGTAGAGCTTTGCAGAGGGAAATGGACTGGGGAGGATGCAAAAACTCTTCTAGGAGAAGGGAAAGAAGAGATGAGGATTGTGTGATTGATTGGTGGTGCTAGCAGTGCCAGAAGTTCTGTGCCACTGCCTTGGCAGGTCTCTTCCCTTCTTGTTTCTGATCCAAGGAAGATTTTGAAGGATGTGCCATCAAATGTTTTTTTTCTGTGCAAGCCTGAGAGCAGAATGCTGGAAATGTGCAATACAGCTTCTCAGGTGTTATACTGTGCTGTCCAGTGAAGTTGTAAGCAGACATACAGAGCTTGCTATCCAGAGCTTTCAACATCTTGGTGCTTGGGGTGGAAATGCAGGCAGAGTAGCAGACACAGGAATCGAGAAAAAAAGAGCATAAAATAACTAAGACATTCGTGTGCTGTTTTAAAATTAGGCGTTAAATATTTTTTATATCTTATAGTCTCATGTCACTTAATATTGATGCCCTTTTTAAAAATAAAACGTTTGCCATCTGAAACACGAATCCCACGCTATGATTCTTGCGAGCTGCAGCCCGTGCGGGCGGGCTTTGTGCGGTGGGGATGGCCATCGCCCCCGGCACACCCGCGCCGAGGGGAGATGCTGGGGAGAGCCGGGCTGTGTTCCCTGCTGCGGCTCGCCGCTGTGTAACCGAGCGGCCCGGCGTGGGGGCCCCTTCACAAGAAGCCCGATAGCTCCTCGGTGCGGGGAGGCGGCGGACGATGCTGAGGTACCGGGGCACGGAGGGTGAGGATGGGGCATCGGGCGTCGAGGTCTCGGCTGGTCTCGCCCAAGCCGGGCGCGCACACGGCTGTCACAGGCGGCGGCGGGCAGGGGCACGGCGCGGAGCCCACGGGCGAGGCGGCGCGTGTGTGCCGCCCACGGGCGCGGCCGGGCGCGCGTGGGGGAGCCCCGGCGCTTTGTCTGTGGCCGCGCCGAGCGGGGGCCGCCGAACGGCTCGGGCCGCGGGGCCCGGCGGCTGCCCGCGCCGCCGGGGCGAGCGGCTCTTTGTGTGGGGGCGCGGGGCGGGGCGGGGCGGGCCCCTGTCTCCCCTGTCTCCCCTGTCTCCCCTGTCTCCCCTCTCTCCCCTGTCTCCCCTGTCTCCCCTCTCTCCCCTGTCTCCCCTCTCTCCCCGCCGCCCCTGCCGCGGCCGTCCCCGGGCGCTGCGCGGCGCCGGCCGGTTGCCATGGCGAGGGCGGTCACGTGTGGCGGCGGCGGCGGGGCTGACGCGCGGCGGGGCGGGGCGGGGCGGGCGGGCGGCAGAGTCGCGGCTGCCGCCACCTTCCGCACACCAGCAGCGGCAGCAGCGGCAGCAGCGCGGGGCTCTGCGGAGCGGCGGGAGCGCCAATGCCCGGACCGACCCAAGCCCTGTCCCCAAATGGCGAGAACAACAACGACATCATCCAGGATAACGGGACCATCATCCCCTTCAGGAAGCACACGGTGCGGGGGGAGCGCTCCTACAGGTACTGCGGGGGGGCTGCGGCGGCGCGGGCGGCGGTTGCATAA
Organism: Lonchura striata; assembly: GCF_050655825.1. Lineage (NCBI taxonomy): Eukaryota > Metazoa > Chordata > Aves > Passeriformes > Estrildidae > Lonchura > Lonchura striata. Next base: position 115,033,484 of record NC_140704.1, read on the forward strand.
GGCGGGCGGGCTGCAGCCCCCTCCTCTCCCCCGGCCCGCATTGTCCGGCTGCGGAGCGCTCGGGGGACAGGCGGGATGCTTGCGGGGGCTCGCCGCGCCCGGGCGCAAGAAAGGCGGTTAAAAATTATAATGAAAAAAAGAAAAAAAGAAAAAAGAGAGGGTGGAAATAAAAGGGAAGGCAAGAACGCCCCCCGCGCAGGCAGCCAGCTCCCCTTGGAAGAGAGCCGCAGCACCTCGCTGCGGATCTCGGAGGGAGGCGGCGCCGTGCGGGAGGCGGCGGCCGCGGATGGCGGGGCGCGGGCAGCCCTTCCCCGCCGGGAGAACCGCACCGGGTACCGGGCAGTGCCCGCCCCTCGCACGCCGGTGTGGGGGTGACAGCCGCCCCCCGCTCCTCGGGGCGGGGGTGACAGTTCTCCCGCTGCCTGCGCGGGGTAGGGCGGCTCCATCCCCGCCCCCCGCTCCCTGCCAGCCTCATTTTGTGTTTATTTATCGTCTCTCATTTGAGGGGGGACACCCGTCTTTTGTCGCAGTTGTAGGCATTTTTGATGAATCGTTTGGCATGCGTTGCTGGCAGCGCTTCTGCATTAACATCTCTGACAATATGTTCCGGTAGATAAGCTCATTAAAATTGTTTGCATTGTTTGATAAGGGTCGCGGCGCAGCCCGGAACGCAACTGGTTTGATGTGCTCCTTGCTGCCGACTCGAAAGGCGATAATACGGCCGGTGGCTCCTTATGTCAATATACAGTTATTTTAAATGCTGCCTGGGTGACAGCAAGCAGTGCCTCTGCAGAGAACACGCCCCTTAAAGCTGATTTTCAAGCAGCAGGAAATGATGCTGCTCTCAAATATCTGACTAAAGTGGCGAGTTGTAAGCTCGAATGCATGAAAACAAACGTGGATGACTTGGCTTGTTTGTCTGAAGAAAATCGCGGTGTTTTTTCTTCTGCTGAGGAATAACGGAGCTGCTACCGGCACTTGGCCATTGATAACCTTAACAGTGAATCTCATTGTTGATCACGCACTGACGGATGAGCGTGAAATGTGTCGGAGAGCCCAGTATGTGGTTAGTTTGAATGGCACAAAATTTTATCTGTGTCTCTCTCTGAGACTGCTTATATTTTGTGGAGCCCTCGTGCACACATTTAGCACAAAGTAGCAGAATTGATTTTGTAAGGACCTATTTCTACTTGCAGAAAGCCTGGAGCTCTCACTTCCTATATCTAAATTTCAGCTGAGTAGTACAAGATTCTGTTTTAGGGGAAAGCTGTATTTCTATCGTGCAGCTAAACGGAACTATGAAATAGATTTGAAATATCATGCATCTACCTTTAGTTACTCTGACATGTCATAGGTACCACCGATTGCTAACTTGTTTCCTTCAGAAGAGTTCTTTGGAAAACCTCTGTTACATGGGGCTCTCCATTCTTCTTTTTCATGTGTTTTTCTGCAATCATCAAGTCAGTTTTCTTGTCGTTTTGCCTGTTATATTATACACTGAGCTATGTCTAGAAAAGACATTTGTGAGGTTGCTGTGTTCAGCACATGATTTCAGGCATAACGATATCACTTGCCCAGCTTTCCAGAAATTGGGGAGATACTCTGCATCTGAATAGCCTTTCGTCCAGAGAAGTACCCTGTAGTCTTTTAGAGATTTTTATCCATTTGTATCCCTTTCTAGAGCAATATAAAGTAATACAGAAGTGCTGATGCTAGCATTGCTTGTTATTTTTGAGCAGTAAATAAGTAATCCAGTTCAGTATATTTCATAATAAACCTTTAATCCACAAATAAAAATGTCTACTGAGGAATATCTATTTAGATTGTTTCTTTTCCCTTTGGAAACTTGCCATGTTCTGCAGAGTCATAAATCCCATATCTGCTGGTTTCTTCCTTTCTCTGGGAGAAAGGGAGAATGATACTTGCTTCCAGCTGTAGCTGAAGTCCTTTAGGAAGTAAATGTCAAGCACAACAGAAGGGAAATGTTACGGAAAATACATGAAAACTTTGGTGAAACTTCTTGATACTGGAAAAAATGGCTTATAACTTCCATGACAATCTTTAGTAGCTAGGCAAGTTCAGTTCTTGTTCAGTGTGAGTGGCAGGAGGAGATCACAGGGTACAACAGATGAATTCCATCACTTTAGTGCCTGCTGCCACACTGGACTGTCAGTGCCATTCCAGACTTCTGGAGCAGCTTGTAGGACCTCACCATATGACACATCAAGTTGCTATGCTTCTGATTGTTGGGCTGGCTTCTTCCATCTAGGAATATGGAATAAATATGTCATTAAACACACCCTGGAGCTTAACAGCAGATGAGCAGTTGTACAAAGCTAAAACACTTCTGCGTCCTGCATCTTTGCTCCTAAGTTAACCGGCATCTACCATGTGTATAGAGGTTCAGTATTTGCCTTTCCATCCTTCTCTCCTGTAGTAACAGAAATGCCTTCTCATTTTACAAGTTTTAACATGTTCTGTTCCATAGATATTTTAAAACAGAAGTAGTCTTTACTGATCAGAAAATTTGTGTTCATCAGGTTAGATATTCTCAGACCTAAAAAAACCCTTTGTTATTTTTAATACCAGGTTTTACCAAAGATTTGATGTCCAAATCCTGAAACATATTTAAAAACAGCTGCAGGTTGCACCATTTTACAGACTAGGAAGCTGACATGGAAGGAGCTGCTGTAAGTTATCCATGGAGTTGAGGATGCAGCAGGGAATTGAGTTTACACCATGAGTCCCAGCCATGTGCTCTGTATGCAAAGCCACAAATAGTTTTCCCATGTCTTCCAAAGGACATATTATATTTTGCAGACTGGGACATACAGGCCCAAGGTGTTAAGTTTCTCATCCAGCTTTACTTAGCTGGTAAATGGAAACCAGGCACTTTGGCATAAAATTTAGTCACAGGGTGATGTTACCTTTCAGAATTAATAACTGTAATCAATCTGTATTGCTCAAGTGAAATGCTGTTTCTTGTGCTTCATAACAGGAGACTGTTTAAAATTAGGTACTGAGGTGTCTTTTTGTTGGCTCAAGTAGACTTGGGGTAATTTCTGAGAGCGGCATCACATTTAATGAGAGTTTTAATTCTGCGTTCAAAGATGGCTGAAAAAATTCAATGAGAAACAAAATCAACAGTTGTGTGGATATTTTTTTTTTTTTTAATAAGACTTGTTTGCAGTGCTTTTTTTGCCAGACTACAGGTATCTTGTGTGGTTGATCAGCTCATCATATTTTTAAAAGCTGAAGTATTAAGAGTGAATACTTCTAGGTTCAAATGGCATACTTATTCTAAACCATCCTGGTCCTAAAGAGACTGGCTGTTGTACCTCCCTTTGCAGGGTACTGTTCTTAACTTCCGCTTTGTCTCTGTGTGTTGCTAGAAAAATGATTTTCTGGTCCTTCATTCCTTGGCTATATTTAGTTTTATACCCAGAACTTGCATGAAGCAGAGGAGAAGAGGCTGACTTCCTGATTATTTTTCTTGAAATCACTAGGCTAAAAGGAAAGAGTATTTCTGTTTTAGTTTTTATCTATGAATGTCTACCTTTCTAATGTTATCTGTTTTAAATATTTGTTTTTCCTAAGTGTGGTCTTCATTCTAGAAATCATTGTGTAAGCAGACAAGTGATGGTGCTGTGCATAATAATGAAAGCTAGAAAGCAGTGGTGATTTCCTCTCCCACTGCTGGAATAAATTGTGGGGTGTTACAGAGCATATCTGTCTGCCTTTTACAGCACTATGAGCTGATAACTTCCATGCTGAAAGTCCAGATTTACATTACAGCGAAATCTGTTTTGGTCTTTGTCTTCTGAACTCGCAGTGAATTGCCGGATGCAGGCTGGCCCTGGGCAGCAGAGAGCATCCTTCCCTCGGCAGGAGCTGCCCCTGGCTCTGGTGGCTCTGCCTTCCACACGTCTGGCTTTATTCAGTGTTCAAAGGGGGACCTATGGCTTTGCCTTACTCTGGGCAGAAGGAATTTCTTGCTCTAAAATTAGACTCCACTGAATGTGGGAAGCAGGTAATTACACTGAAGTAAAAAAGACCATTTGTGTCGATAAAATGAATATATAAAGGCCCAAGCTTGAGAACGGGGAAGATGTAACAGAGTAAAAGCAGTGAGTTGCCTTCTCACTTCACAGGATTGATAGGCGTGGCTTCTGAAACTGTAAACACCAGCCAAAGCAAATGCTATTAAATATATTAGTGAGTGAATATTTTCAGAGGCATTTGCTCTTGATCTAACAGTTTTATTGCAGATTATGACAATTTCACCCTAGATCTCATTGAAAGCAGGAAAAAGTCAATAACAAATGTTTAAAAAATCATCAACAAACTAACATAAATAACACCCCATAAATTTGGCCTGCGCTTTTCTAAAAGCTGTAGTTGAGATAACCCTCTTGTCTGCCAAGCATCTGGATTGCAACAAAGTAGTTACTATCCGGGAGAAGACCATCCTGATGACTTAGAGCCAGCAGCTTACTAGCCAGCATTAAGGAGGAGCCTTTAATGGCAGAAATCTTTCCTTGGTTCCTGTTAGCTTAGGTACCCTCTATTTTCTCTTCTTTCACTTTCATAATGCTGTCTTCCTACTGCTGCCACTGCTGTTCTTTAATCTTGTTTTCTGCTTAGGGAGTACTCTGCCTAGAGAGAGCTGTTCTGGTGACAATCTTCTGCTGGGCAGACCCAGCTCTCAGAAAGCACAGGGGGCAGCTGTCTGAAGATAACTGGGAATCACATGTGAGTGCGTGTAAAAGCTTCTGAGGGTTAGGAGACTCTGACACTGCTTGATACTGCATCAGTAGTTTGAAACTTAGATTGTTGGGATATCTCAACATTATTGGGATATCTCTGTTGACCTGGATTTAGATTTTCCTTGAAGGAAATAATACCTTCATAGTGTTTTGGGGACTGGAGGTATTTGTTTAAATCAGGGGCTAAGAGGGAGATAGCATTTTGGGGACTGGGGAGAGAGGGAAGAAAACACTCCACATACAGCCCAGTTAAGGGCATTGAGGTAATTTTCAGAGAGTACAAACTTCTCAGCTTACACCCAAGTGCTTTCACCATGAAGGTCTGAGAATGCCTAATTTGCACCCATCCTCCGTGGGTTTCAGAAACATCCTGTAGGTGGGAGGCTGCATTCTGGTTTTTGTTGTGTGATGTGGGGTTTCTTTAACTACCTTGTTGAGCTGCATAGCAACAGCAATGTTTTTTTGGCATATAAATAGAAAAAGGAGCAACTTTAGGACACGCAAGATGCTGAACCTGATGCTGGCACTTTCAGAAACAGACATTTTGGCTTCTGCCTAGTGTCTTCAATCTAGTCTTCCTAGAAAACAGGCACTGGAAAATATGCTGCATTGTGAAAGAAAGGTGGTTTGGAGGTGGAGCAAGAGACATTGATTAAAGGTATTTCTTTGGCTCATTTGCAGTTACCTCATCTGGACCACAGGAACATTCTTCCAGGGGCCATACCTGGACGAACCTTTTGTGATATAAAACTTGTTTTGTGAGCCGCTAAGAAAAGAAAATGCGTGGTAGGTCTACATTTCAAGCCTTGGCGTTTTGAATGTGTGACTCTCTAAAAATATCTTCAGAGGTTTTGGGGTTTAGTGGAGAAGTTACTTTAATTTGACAGTCTCTTCTCCTTCCTCATGCCCAAAGCTAATTATAGCAAAGGCTTGCTAAGGAAGCAGATAAACAGTGTGCCAGCTTTTCATTTTGGGAGTGCAACTTTCAGCCTTTGTTTGATAATTGAAAACGAGTGGTCTCGCCACATCTGTTCTCAATCACACCAGCCACTGAGTGGGATGGCATGAAGGCCGTGGCGCGGTGGCAGCAGCAGCGAGGCTCGCGCTGCTCCGGGACAGCGTTTGGCTGCTTGCATCCTCCTCGCTCCCTGAATCCTGGCCTCCAGCTAGCAGCACTGATCGCTCGCTCCCAGGATCAGTGCTGGGGAATGTAAATGGAAAACATCCGTGTTTCTTCTGTGGATGGTGTTAGCTGCGCGCTGCGTAGCTGTTTGGATCTTGCTCAGATCTCTGCTGCCTGACTCACTGATAAAGCATCTTCTTCGTTTCTTTCATTACAATTAGGTGGGAGGAGAAAGGGAATATCAGCTATAGAAGTTTACTAAACATACATTTAACTCTCGGGGTTTAAAAATAGTGTTGTTTTCTCTTTTTTTTTTAGCACAATTCTACTGTTTCGTGCTATTAAATATTTAATTCAAGATTAAAATATTGCCTGTGATATTTTGAGAGAAGTTTGTCTAGTTTTCTAGTGGTATGCTAAGTTATCAAATATTTTGTAGAGAAGGTTCTGTATACTGGAAGCACACCCATTAAATGCCTCAGTTTAGCCACTCTAAAATAATTTCTTGTTTCTCATAGGGCCCCATGATTAGTGAAGGGTGTTTTTGTATTGAATCTGTTTTTTTGCTATGCTATCCAAACAGGAAGTGTAAACATTCATCAGTGAATCGAGACTTAAGGATGTAGTTTCCGTAGGAAATCCTATAACTGTGCCAAATCATTCTGCCTGGAGAGAAATATGCCATGCAGGTTGTACTGTTGATCTTCTGGCCTTGTGTATGACCACCTTGCATTGTATTGTTTCAGAGGCTTAATTTTCAATATTATGTTTCTTGGCAATTTGGAGCCCAGAGAGAGATCTCTGTGGAACCCGTAGCTGAGATCTGTGCACTTCAGTTTTATCTTTTAGGAGCAACTCAAGTGAATTTTCCCCCCTACAGCAGGGTTCCTTAGTTCCATAAAGATTTCCTACCCAAGCAGCTGTAATTATTCAGAGATGTACATGAATGCAAATTCTTTCCTGTCATTCTGGAATGCAGTGTTGATGCTCAGAAGGGCTTGCTGGCAGTATGTATTAAACAATTTGGGGGGAGTGAAAATTCATTTTCGGCAAATCTTACACAGTTGTTATGCTTCGCTTCCTAAGGTTAATCTCTGTGGAGCTTGTCCAGTAATATCATGAATAGGAAGCACTGAAATATTTGAAGTAGAATACTCATTTGTTTTACTTACGGATTCAGTGTTACACAAATCATAGCTTGTTAAAATAACTATAGAATCTATGAGTAATTGTTTGTATGGAAGTGAACACATAACGCAGTGATATGAAAGTCCCACAGGAGCTTATGTATACAGAAAGACCATGGTGTGTGGGAGTGCTGAGAACAAGGAGGCAGTGGTAATTGGTTGGATAGAAGGGATACATTTTCCCAAAAGGACAGCATTCAGTTGTAATTAGTCATTCTATTGGAAACCTTGTTATGCAGAATGGTCCTTGTTACATTTTATTGAATTGAATTTTTTGGGGTCCATATTGCTGCTTGCCCATAATAATGTTTCAAAGTTATACATGCTGTAGATTCTAAATCAGGGTCTAAATACACTGTTTTCAGTCAACACAATCATGTTGTGCTAGTTGTCAGATTCAAAGAGGCATAAGAAATATTATTTTTTTATTTTTTTACTTTCTTTAATATAGCTGTGATGAAGACAGACAGACACCTGGGGTTACTCAGCCTGGAGAAGAGAAGGCTCTGGGGAGATTTTAGAACAACTTTCCAGTACCTAAAGAGGGCTTGCAAGAGAGCTGGAGAGGGACTTTTCACAAAGTTATGAGGTCGTAAGACAAGAGGCATTTGCTTCAAACTGGGAGTATGTTTAGATTAGGTATTAAGAATAAATTCTTTACTGTGGGGTGCTGAGACACTGAAACATGTTGCTCAGAGAAGTTTGGATGCCCCATTTCTGAAAATGTTCAGGACCAGATTGCATTGGGCTTTGAGCAGCCTGGTCTAATGGAAGGTGTTGCTGCCCAAAGCAGCAGGGTTAGAACTATGTGATCATTCAGGTCCCTTCCAACCCAAACCATTTTGTTATTCTGCATATTTCTGCCTGCAGAGGTTTGGCTCTCTAGTGCACATTTTTAATCCATGGTTCCCAAGCGTCAAATGAGTTCCACAGGGGTGCTGTAGAACTGCCTTGTCTCACAAGCAGCTCTATTTTTAATATGGTGAGGTGTTTTTTTCCACTACCACACTATGCACACCCCCTAGTTGTTCCTGAAGGGTTACACAGTATGGACCTGGTGGTGCTGGTGGACAAGGTGAACATGAGTCAGCAGCGTGCTCTTGCAGGGAAGAAGGCCAAGCCCATGCTGGGCTGCATTGGCAGGCATGTAGCCAGCAGCTCTGGGGAAGTGATTCTTCCCCTCTGGTGCTTCTGAGACTACATCTCACATACCGTGTCTGGATTTGGCCTCTCCACTTTGAGAGAGACGATGACATACTGAAGTGAGTGTGGCAGAGGGACACCAGGATGGGCAGGGGGCTGGAGCTTGTCACCTGTGTTTGGCCAGTCTGGATAGGAGCCAGCTCAGGAGAGGAGATGATCTCATTGTGGTCCTATCTATCTAGTGGGAGACTGTGTGTAAAGAAGATGGGAGCCAGATTCTTTTCCGAAGAAAGAGAAAGGATGAGAGGCAATGGCTGTCAGCATCTGCAGCTGTAAAAAGTACTTTGGATACTGGGAGAACTGTTTACACAGCAAGGATGGTCAAACACTACCGAAAGGGGTTGTGGAATATCTGTCCTTGGAGGGACTTGAAACTGAGACAAATGGGATCATTGGCAGCCTTCTCTTGCTGTTTCTTCAGTGACTGGGAGGCTGGAGCAGATCTCCCTGGAGTGCCCTGCCTACTCAAGTCAGTTTATGATCCCATTCTGTAGCTCTAATAAACATCAACAGCTCATGACTTAAAAAACAAAATAAAATCACATCCTTTAAAAATGAAAGGAATATCATGTGTAAACAACTTTTGTACTTCCAGGGAAATCAGCCTTATCATCAAAGGTTTCAAATGGAAAAGAAAAATACATGTATGCAGTCTCAGTATGACTTCATCAATATCAAACATTTTCTAGTGTAATTCTTGTGAAGGCTATATTGCTGTTGCAACACTACATTAATTCATATTAATATAATTTCATATTGTGTTCTCTGAATCACTGAGAGCAACTTCTGCAGTTTAGTACCCAGGGATGATCAAAAGTTTATAGAGACAGAACAGAGCAAAGGCATAGTTTTGCTGTATCATAAAATTAATTGTGTACATTGTAACCAAAGATTGTCTTGAAATTAACAGTGAATAAATTGCTTGCTCTGCTTTTAAGGGACTGTAGCTTTTTTTTTTTTCACACAGAAAATATTAGCATTATTGATTAATTTAATCTGCAGAAAATGTTTTAACTGTGAACACACTTCTTAAACTGTGTCAGATATCTGCTTAGTTTGGTGTGCTTTTACAGTGAGTGGTGCAGAACTGTCTTGTCGCATGGCCTGCAGCAACACTGAGAGGGTTGAAGGAGCTAAATATTCACAGTGCAACCCAGATTACCTTTGTGACTGCACTTACATCTAGTTGAAGTTGATTCAAGCAATAAACTTTTTTCTTTCTTGTTTATTGTGAGAGTTGAACTTGGTAGTGTCACTGTTTGCCAGCTGGAAGCAATACACTTTAGGAATTAACCTCAAGATATTCCATGAAAGGAGACCAAATCCTATTAAACAGTACATCTATGCTTCTCTTAGCTTAAGGTGCAAGGCTTTACTGGGGCTTGTAGATAAAGAGTGTTGTGAGTAATTCAGTTTCTACAATCATAGTTGCATCAAAGCAGTAAGCACCTTCTAACGAACATTATTTAGAAAACAAAGCTTTGGGGATTTCCCCCTTTAGATAGGCAGAAGATGTTAAAAGTTAAAATCTGTCCAAAAGTTGCAGTTTCACGGATCTTCAAGGACCAACATGGTTGAAAAAAGAAATTTTGGTGAAGCTTTACTTGATGCTGGTAGACACCAATTATGTTGGTACTGCAACGATGGTAAAATCAGTCTGTGGTTACTGGCACACAGCAAGAGTAATATTTTACATAAATCACAGATGGCTGAGCTAGAATGTTCCTACAGGGCAATTTACTTCATGAAGGATTAGTGAATTCTAGTTTTAGTTGCTCTAAAATTAATCTAGCAGCTAAGCAGTTGCACTTAGAAGTTCAACTCTGTTCTAGATAGTACTTGGTAGGATTAATTCTTAAGATATGTCACTTACCAGTAGTATGCTGGGCACCAGAATAATTTAAGAGCTTCTTTAAGTGCTTCTTTGTCTGTTATAGTGTTAACTCATGAGAACAAGGGAAGAGGTCAAGTTACTTTGGTATCCAAAACCAAATTTAAGTGTGTGGCTGGTAGTCTTAACACTTGCAGTCTGTATAATATTAGAAATTGTTTGTAGGGAGTAGGGAGTTTGTAATAAGCCAGTGACAGGGGTATTTATTTGGGTCTATATCAACAGCATTGGAGATGTCAGAACTCCAAGATTTATTATTGTCATCATTATTATTTTTAGTCTAGCTTTCAGCAGTGGTTGAGGGGAAGAGGGAGAGAGGTTGGCCTCAGAGCCTACTAAAATGCTCTGCAGTGTGTTGGTGCAGTGGTCTGCAGAGGCAGTGCTGGCAGGGAGCTTTCAGCTGGTTCATGTCAGAGGTGTTGTCTGGAGCTTGGTCCTGCATTCCCAGCAGAAAGCCTGGTGCTTCTCCTTTCCCCCAAATGGCAGCAGAGCTGTGATAGCAGTGGGAAGCCTGGGCAACCATACTAAAGCTTAATATTTTCATTACAAAAATACACAGGCGTGTTTTAGAGAGTGATGCACTAGTGAAAGCAGCTAGCATGGTTGCCTGTTGCTTCATCTGTTGTCACATGCTTGTTTATAGCTTCAGGGCTTAAAATAAATGTTGTCTTATACCCCTGATCAGTGTTGTCACCTTCCTGCCAGGATGACTTGTTCAAGGATGGAGTGGAGCTGTCTGCCTGGCTGATACCTCAGCAGCTCTGTCGTGCACTCCGTGCTCCCGCACTTTTGCCCAGAGGTTATAGGATGGTTGCATGAATGGTTGCTGTGCTGTTTCTTGTCCCTTACTTGGTATCACTCCAGGAACCTTTAAAGTGAAGGTGGCCTTAGAAGGCCACTTTAAAAAGGCCTCATTTCCAGCAAGAACAGAGAGTTGGACTCAATGATCCTTGGTGGGCACCTTCCAGCAAATGATATTCTGTGATTCTAACATATATGTATATTCATGTTAGAATAAATGTTGCATTGCATAAATCAGTGCATAGCTACACTGGTTTTTAATGTAAGAGAGAGAAGAGTTGATGCATGATCAAATCCCTGTGCTCTGTATCATAGTACATCATTTGTGAGTGTGAAAGCTGTACTGCAGTCCCTCCTTAGCTTAGGTGCAAGAGACTTCCCATGGGAGTGCTCTGCTTCTTAGCTTTGCCTGCCTTGGACAGCCAGGGTTTTTAAATTGTACTGCAGTTTCTTGTTAGAAAACAGCAGCTATGTGTTAGGAGAAAGGCATTGCATTTCCCCTTGTTGAATCCTCCTGTTTTCCCTTTTTCCCAGCCTTGTCCTCTTCTGAAACCCGTGGATGTTCAGTGCATCTCTCCTGCTGACTCACTGCCTCTCTTGCCTGGCTCTGCAGGCTTGTGAGGCGCTTGGAGGCTGCTCAGGCCCCTCGTCAGGAGGGCTGTATACTATTACAAAATCCCATTTGCCATTAGGTTATGCTTGGAGTAAATCAGCGTGTTACTTTAGCCTTTCACCTCGGAATGTATACATGCCCGAGAGGAGGAGGAGGAGGAGGAGAAGGAGGGGGGCAGCGAAACCCCGGATAGGTCAAAACTAAATTCATTTGGTGACTTCATCTGTCTCTAGTTGGATCTCATCCCTGCTGAAACTTCCAACCCTGCCTGCAGCGTTTTCTGGACTTAAAAGGCGGAAATGGCAGGAGCCGGGAGCAGCCGGGTGCCAGAGCTGCTGCCGGGCTGCAGCGGGGCTGCTGCGCTCTGCCTCTGACACCGTGCCTCGGTGCCCTGCGATCCCAGAGCTCAGCGCTGCTGCCTGATCTCAATCAGGGCTTCTGCTTGTCCTTAGCCCTTCCTAACCACGGGCCGGTGTTCCCTGGTGTAGAGGCAGGTGGCTGCTTAGGTGGGTGGCTGTGTCCGCCGTGTTTTGCCTGGAACTCACGTGGGGCCAGTGGATTTGGGGACAAGCTCTCCTCCACTGCTGTCTTCATTTCCCCCTAAGTCTGCATTTGCTAAAGAAATCTCCTCTCTGAAAGTGAAACTATTCATCCATCAACTCTTCAGAGCAAAATAATAAGAGGTTCCCCTGTTATTTTTACTTAGTACTTAGGCTAGGAATGGAGGTTTGCTTGCATGGGCTGCCTCTCAAGGCATCCTTTCTTCAGCGGTCAGATTCACATCTTCAGTGATGTTACCTTGCTTTATGGCATGTTTTTAATCTCTTGGAAATCCTTTAGCAATGTCTGCATGTTTGCTTGGTAATCTGTTATTATCCATAAGGGTAAAAAAAAGGAGAAAAATGAGAAAAAGGAGAATTGAAATTCCTGCTAGTGTCTGGATGAATTGAGACTTTGTTTAATAGAAGATTAAATGTTGGTTTACTTATCGGCTTTCTAGTGGTTTTCTAGTTACAAAATTGTCATAGACATCTTCGGTTTTCTAAAATGTAGGTGTTTTTCTAACTGACTTGAGTTTATTGTATAAGTCTGAGAATTACTTTCCTTTGAATCAACTTCTTTTTCCCCCCTTCACAATCCCCTTGTTGTGAAAGGTAGACTAGTTGCCAGCGTCTGTTGTGAAAATTTGACAGGCTGAATATCTTACTTCAGGGCATCAGAGCAGCAATTCAAGCTTAAGATCTTAGAGTTGAAAGCCTTGGCAGGGGGAGGGTAATAACTGTAAGTAAAGACAGTGAAGTTTTTTAGCATTGCAGCCTTGCCATGGTTAGGTTTCTCTCATTCAGCCTACTTCAAAGATTTCTTGTTTATCATTAATAAAATGCCTTCTTAATTTGTAGACACATTCTTTTTATACTGAAATTTTTGTGTCCTTACACCATGTTAAATAGTGCCTGTCTGTTCAGCAGAAAACATTACTATTGCTTTGTTCAACTGCTCTAAGGTGTGGTTTGAGAGTGCTGTGCACTGCTGTGGTTCATTTCTAACCAGAGTGAATTACCTGTGTGGAAATGGAGTGGCCAGAGGCTCTAAATTGCTTCCATTTTGTGTAAGCTATTGATGTCTGCCTTTCTTGAACCTCTGTCCCTTGTCAAGAATGTGTTGTTTTTTTTTTTTTAATTAACATTTGTTTCCTCATAGAGATTGATGAGGAACCTTTCAGAGCATGCAAATACTTTCAGCCATAATGAAGATATGTAGTTGGGTGTTACTGTTGCATTGTACTTGTGATGGCAAAGGTGAAGCCTGAAAAAAAAGGAATTTCGTTACTCTAGAGACATGACATTGCTGTTTCATTGCCACAGTTTCAGTGGCAGCAGGAGTGAGAATGTAGCTGGAGAAATAAAGTCTTATGATATGGAAATACAACTGGCAGATTCAAGTGAATGCAAATATGGCTGGCAGATGCGAGTCAGTGAATGTGGTTTGTCCTTCTCAGGCAGACCTTTAGGTGCCCTGAAATCTTCAAAGAACTAAATAATTGTCCTGGAATTTGAAACTGTTATTTTAATTTTTGTGAGCTACCTCAGTTTAATAACTGGTTAGTGAATAAATTCCTAACTATTTCTAAAAGCTATGCAGTATACAGTGTAATGCATTGCTAGTTATGAGGCCATATCAGAGGGTTTGGCTCAAGTTGTGCGCATTATTGGAATACTTCTGGTTGTGTTTTTCACATTTGAGGAAACTAAATATCTGAAAAAGAATCAGTATTTTTCTGCCTCTCAGATAATTTTTTTTGGGGGGTGGTAAGTTTTGAAAGCCATATGTGGCACAAACCAGAATTACCAGGAGCCTTTATTAAAGGTACTCAGATTTGAGTCTAAAGCAGTACTTTAGGCTCATCATAAACATTTAAGTAGGTCAGAACATCCCAGCATTGGCAGGAAGCCTCTAATTTAAAAGGAAAAAAATTCCCTAATCCAATCAGAGTGCATCTCTATTACTCTAATTCCACTTGCATTTAAACAGGGAATTTCAATGAAAACAATAGAAAATACACAGCTGGCTGTGTTCAATGATAATCCAGCAATATTCAAGCCATAAAATGTACATGGATTTCTTCAGTTTCATCTAGATTCTGTGGAGTACTTCACAAATCATTTTAGGTCAAGTCATATCCATGTGGTAAATGTAAAATGGCATTCAGAAGTGAGTGAGCTATACAGAAAATAAAAATATTTTTAACATTTCAGGGCTATTTAGTAATATAGGAACAGTATAAAAGAGATTTGATGTTCAGCATTTAAATACATTATTTTCTTACAGTATTATTATCACAGGATTTTTTTTTTTCCCATGGCAGTGCCTCATTGTGATTAATCTTGTCTCTGATTCAGTTTCTGGCTAGATAGAGCCTTTGTGTTGCTTGCTGCAAATATTACTGCAGTTGCAGCACTCTGATGCCACGGTATTTGCTGCAGAAGTACAGCATAAGTCAAAAGAGGAGAGTAAGAACAGTGTTGTCAGCACTGCACAGGAGTTTTTTGTGTTGATTTTCTGTCTGCAGGACTCCTTTCTGTAAAGACAACCTTGAGCACAACTGGTCTCTAATGACTGACCACAGCTGTGTGCAGGGAGTATTAAAGAAACAGGCAATGTCCAGCTGCAAATCAGTTGTCATTTCAGGATGGTATAAAAGAATGAGTTTTCCTTGTACAGGGAGTTATCCACTGTGTCTGGCAGGTTTCTTCCTTCAGGGATTTCTTTGTTTTTGCAGTAGCTTTCATCTAGAAAGCCTTTTTTCACCAGCAGCTGCAGCAGTCTCATTCAGCTTCATCTTAGCCTTTCTGCTGCTATTTCCTGCTTTAGTAGTTTTTGGTGTGAGATCTTTTGTTTATTGGCAGTATCTTATCAGGTGCCAGGTTCCAGAAGATTCCTCTGTACTGTCACACAGACTTTCCGCTGCATTTTAAAACTTAGTATCTGTTTGTCTCTTTGTACTACTATTTAATACATATATGTCTGTACTAAATGGGAGGCACTGGGCAGAAACTGGAACACAGGAGGTTCCACCTGAACACAAGGAAGAAATCCTTTACTGTAAGGGTGAGTGAGCACTGAAACAGGTTCCCCAAAGAAGTTGTAGACTCTCCTTCTCTGGAGATAATCAAAAGCCATCTGGACACAATACTGAGTAATGTGCTCTAGGTGGCCCTGCTTGGGCAGGGAGGTTGGACTGCTGTGGTCCCTTTCAACCTTGCCTATTCTGTGAAAATGTGAAGGCCTTGCAGGTTCAGAGGTGATGGCAAGTGTGGTGAGGTTTTACACTACAAATAGATTCACTGCTGTAATCCTTCCAGCCTTGTCATTATTACTGGTTTGTTGTGATACAGCTTCTGCTGTCAACAACTGTTAGTTTATCCCTGGGGAAAAAAAGTAAATATGCCTCTTGCAAAACTGTCCTTAAGAACAGCTGGATAATACCTTGTAACAGCTGCAGTTATCTGTAGCAAGAGTAGTGGAAAGAATCCAGTATCTCAGAGTTCAATGCTGTATATAATGCCTTAAAAAATTAATAGACTTTTGAATATAATGTTTACCAACAGGCATGCTGAACCAGTATATCTCTAACTGGGGAAACTGCTTTAGCATGTACATGATTTTCTACACCTGCCTAATCCTCCGAACTCATGTCTGTGGTGTGTAGCTGTGCATGTGTAAAGTGTTTTTCTGAAATGGCCTAGACTAATATTGAAGAGTTTCCTCAGGCTTGAAGTAAAACAAGGGAGAATCCCCTGTGCTTAGGCAGTTCCATAACAGCCAGAGGTTTTTAATGTCCCCCTGTGCCTCCTGAAGTGGGAGGTATGATGTGCTATCTTCAGTCTGCTTTCAGTTGCTATAGAATCACAAGGCACCTCTATGGAATTCTGAAGATACCAGGTAGATACTGGGCTTGTGTAAGCCTCATTGCAATCTTATGATTCAGAGCCTTCAGTGTAAACAAGTGAAAGCCTAACAAGCTGAAAATGTAAATAATGTTATTGGAAAGAAGTAGTGTATTACAACATAAAATCAAGTTGTTAGCTACTCGGCTGTTCAGAGTATGACCTGTGTGTTTGCACCTGTCCAGCTGTTCTTTTGCATCAGCTTACATGTTTATTAATGTGTTTTGAAGATTGATCACAGTTTTCAAAGTACTTCAGCACTTTGGGAACTCAGTCCTGCAGAAAACCCTGGCCCAGCTGTAGATGTTGAGGACAGAGGTTCTTGACTGTTGCTGAGCATGGTAGCTGCACTACCTACACCTGCTTGTTCTTTTTTTTTTTTTTTTTTTTTGCCTTTTTTGTTTTGTTTAAGATCTCTCTGTGTGGCAAACAGGATATGTGTGTATCTGAGCACCAAATTAGAACATGCTTACTGTAAAGGAAACCTTTTCCAGCTGAGTTTATTTAGAACATAGCCAGTAGGAGATCGGGAAAAAAGAGATGCAAAGACAGGGTGAACTTTTTTAATAGAAGCAGCTGTGGAATATTCACATATATGTCACAAAAACACTTAAGAATGAATTGCAGTGGCATGTTATTGGGTTTTTTCACAGAAATTCTGATTCATTTTGCCTTTGCTTACAATAGTACTCATTCACGCTTGTGCATACTTGTGTACAAATCTGAAGCTATTGTCTCTAATAGCTTGAACTCGTCTCTAATAAATAGTCTGAACTTTTGTTTGACCCTTAGACCATAATAATTAATTCACAGATGCAGCATAAATTGTATTACAGGTATCCTTTGGGGTCGCATTGTAAAACTCAAGGTTATTCATTTACTCACAGTTTCCTGCAGTAGAATTCCCCACCCCATGCGATGCAGCAGAGGAAGTTGTTTGCTTCCCTGTGGGTTGCAGAAGGATGGGTATTTCTCTTTGCAGTTCTTTGTGGAAAAAGGTGATGCAGGAAGTTCTGCTTCCTTTCTCTGTGTGTGTGTTTTCTTGATCTTTTTAGCAAAGGAACTTTCCCTTTTCACTGGTGGTAGATGATGGTTTTTCTGAGCTCTACCTGGCCTCAGAGGCCAATTAAAATGTTCTTGAAGTAGTGGCAATTACAGATCAGAGTAGCTTTGTTTCAAATATTCTCATCTAAATGGCTTTAGTTGCTATAGAATTCAGTGGACTCCTCTATATTGAACTGCCAATTTGTTATTAAGCTCACTATTAATTCTAAGTGAATATTAAATTCATTATTAAGCTGTTATTTCAAAGGATCTTACATACAATATTTAACATGTTAGTTTAATGGTGATAGTGGTACTACTACCTTTCTGTTAGTTTTTTATCTACATAAAAAAGCTAAAAATAATAAAACCCATGTGTTTCAAACTTCAGATGCCATTAGTATCAAAGGGGTTGTTTGCCTGCTCAGTGCCTTCCATCCTGATGTTGAAGCTAAGCTTTTATGGTTAGCCATTATGGTGCAGTTTTAAGAGTAAAAGGGCACTCCCTGTTTGTAAAACTTTGTTCCTAGCGCTTGATTCAGTCCAAGCACTTAGTGCATGCCAAGAAAGCGACCTTTGCTAATTCTTACAGTGAATACAGGGCTGTGTTCACACAACTGGCTGTGCTGCATGTGAGCCTGCGGGAAGAACGGAGCAGACTGAGCACAGGCTGATTCCTTCCATGCTCCAGATCTGCCTGTACAGAGTGGATAGGGAGGCAGCCTGGTTCTGAATGAATTTCTGCCAGTGGTTGCCTGATTATCGGAGCATGAATTTTTTTGCTCTATTTTCTCTCTCACTTTTTATCTTTAATTCCTCATAAAGCAAATTTGAGGATTTTATGTCTTGCATTGTAATGGGAACAACTTGAACAACCTTCTGTTTGTGAGATTTGTTTCCTAGAAAGTGACCTGTATTACGAACTTCTTAATCTTGTGTTTAAATGTATTATCTGTGTTATGTACTTATACACTTACATGTTACCAAGTCAAGTTTTGTGCTGATAGGTTTTTGCCATTTCCCATTTTACCTAGGTTGCCCCACCAAGTTAGTACATGTAACTATGGGTGGAGTTAATCTGCAGTCTTTGTGTTCCCTGTAAATTTGTCCATCAAGCTTCAAAAGGTTAAATCACTGCAAATTCTCAATGGAAATAGTTCATGAAGACCTCAGATCCTACACAGGAGATCCTGCTCTCTTGCACTGACTGGGAAAGTTGAGCTCCAAAGCTGAGATGGCAGGAGTGGGGCCAAAGCTAGACAGAAAAGTGTTAGCTACAGATTGCCACAAGAGACAAAGGTGTGCAGTCCCCAACAAACCAAGAATAATTGTTCAGCTTTGACTCTTTGGTCATTTCTGAGACACTTCATACTTGGATTGCTTTGAGTGGACTTTCTGAAGTCCATTACTCATGGGAACATCACTTACTCTCTCCATGAACTTGATTCTGCTCTTTGAAACTGCTGATGAGATAAATTTGAGCATACTCATGTTTTCTCTTTGCAACATCTTGCAATAGAAAGATGTGATTAGGGTAGGATAACAGGGAGCAAAGTTCAGTAGGATGTGTTTCTGGTCTGTGTACCTGGGAAGATGATAAAAGCTACTATGAATTGCCAGCTTCCAGGGAGGGACCTTTGCTAACTAGAAGAATTTATATAAGATGATGTAGATGTGAAAACTTCAAGCACAAAGTGCCATTTACCAAGGTCTCAGTGAAATGTTATCTGAACACTGTTTGAAACTGTCTGTTCAAGAAGAACTGCTGGCATGACCAGTCAGTGAAAGTCTGACTTGATACAAGAGACTCACATTGATTTGTTTAATCTAGACTATCTGGGCATTGGGACAGACACTGAGTGCTGTCTCTAAAGCATTAGGAAATCCACTCTGGGGAAGAAAAAGCAATTAGGGCTGGAGAATAATGTTGGCAGAAGAACAAATGGATTTAAGCTGAGAGGAAATGTTCCTAATGTTTGAGAAGAATCAGGCTCCACGGCAGTTTTCCAACCACACAGCTGAGGGGGCAAATCTCGGTTGCTTTCAGGATAGACTTTGGTGTACTGATAACAGAGATTATTTGATATTCACTCGGTGATTGTTAGGAACTCGGTTAATGATCTAAAAGGGCCCTGTCCCAGTAAGAAATCAGTAATAGAACAGCTACTTCATCATTTAGAAGTTATCTAAAATTAAGTGTTGGTTTAGGGAGCCTGATCATCCTGCAGTGGCAAAAAACTGGCAGATGTCAGATCACTGTATTGGTGCAGCACAAAGTGACAAAATCTTGGGTCCCTGATCCTGTCTGTGTATCTTTAGGTCTGATTCTGGGTTTTTTTCCTACCTTATTGGCATGAAGCAGAGTACCATAGGTTTGTATGTTCTTTGAGTTCACAGTTACAGCCAGAGAAATATGTTCAAATGTTCCAAGAGAACATTGAGGAGGTTACATATCATCAAAGAATAAAAATTACCTCTCCTTTCTCAAAAAATAAAGAGAGGGTTTTGAGTTTTCTTCCCCTCTTTTGAACAGGAGGTATATATTCATTGTATTTAGAAATCAATTACCAAAATATAAAAAAATATTTTTGTCTCTCTTTTTTTTCCTAGTTGGGGAATGGCGGTCAACGTGTACTCTACCTCTATAACCCAGGAGACTATGAGCAGACATGACATCATTGCATGGGTTAATGATATATTAGCCTTAAACTACACAAAAGTTGAACAACTCTGTTCAGGTAAGAAAGCACAGTATGCTCTATAAATGTTTATTTTAAAACCACTTTAAAAGTCTGATTTGTTGAAAATAGATAACTTTTAACTTTGACATAAACCAGTTACTCTGAAAAAAGAGACTAATGTATGTGCACAGGAAGCATTTTTGAGTTTGTGTTAATCATGGGAAGATAAGGTACCTTGGGAAAGCATAACAAAGGCAGAGGTGAATGGGACAAATGTAGCAGGAGATACATAGAAGTAATAAAAAGGTTGGCTAAGGAAGCAAAGAATACAGTGATAAGTTTCAGTGTTTTCAAGCCACTGGGGTGGTATCTTTTCAAATAGAGAGTGGACATAACTGAGAAAGACACAAATAGAGAACCAACACCCCAGATGAACAAAATTCTCCAGCTCCTTTTCCTTCCTGAGGTTTCTCAAATCCCTGCTGATACTTGCAGGAAAAAAGCACAAGAAAAAGCTGAAGAAAAAACATGGATTTGAGGAAATGAGGCTTTAGCTGCTCTGAGGGCTTTAGAACTTTGTCAAAGTCTGCCTGTTTTGCTTTAAATCTGAGTTACTGTTGTAAGTACATTTGGTAATGAGCCCTGAAGAAAGGGTAATAGTTTGAATAATTCAGACATTTTAGTTAATCACAGTTACAACTAGAAGATAGGTGTTAAACAACAGGGTCTGTAACTAGATGATGGCTAAAAATTACACAGAAAAAGGCTGGTGGTTTACTGTGAATATATATTCCCCTAAGGAATGATTTCTTCCTGATTTCCACCTCTGATTTTTAAATATGAAGATGTTCTGTGGAGGAGGAGTTTGTTTGTAGTGGAGGAGATCTAACTTAGATTGCTACTTCCAGACAACTAACATAGTGGGAATATTTTATGAAGGTATAATCTTATCTTATGATGACAGGGCTCAAAGCACATGAAAGAGGAATCACATGACCAGATTTGAGCTATTTCTTGGTCCAGATGAAATTAATAAATGGCATCTTATATTAATATATTTGATTTTACCTATCATTCTGGGTAAATTTTCTCTCTCAGAGATGTTCCCTGAAAGATACAAGTAATCCTTTCAGGCAGATCGTCTCATAGCCTATTCTTCAAAATTTAGAAATTTTTCCGCTGCAGAAGTAGAATACCATACTTACAGCCTTTCACAACAACCATAAAAATGATGTTGAAAAAGTGCAGGATAAAATCAATGGAAGCAACTGATATAAACTGAGCAACTGAGGACATAGACCGTGGGAAATATTTTTTTTTCAACTGTTATTAAACTTGAAGTGTTATCTCTAGCTGTTGTTATATTTACATGTCAGGAAGTTAGCCTAAGTATTTTATTTCAGTGTATATATAAAGACAGAATTCACACAGGGAGTAGCTATAGATAGATGCAAATAGATACATGCATGCACATACTGAAGGAGATAGAAATATAGAAGGAAATGGATGTTTGCATCCAAAAATACCCCAAGTTTGCTATTGTTTGAAACAGGAAGCATAGTAGGCAAGTTATTGACTTGTTCCTATGTAGCTATTTAAATGCTCATAAATAGTTGAAAGGAAGCTTTTGAAGTGAGTTCTCAATCAAGTTAAATGTGTGTGGGCTTACACAAAAAAACCACCCAACCAAAAAAACCAACATGTAAAAAACTTCACCAAAACCCTTTCTGGAAATAGGGGAGAAGTGATCTAAGAAAATATTGACTAAGCAGAATAAAATGAGTTAAAGTTATGCAAGAAGATCAGATAGAGAGACTTAGCTGGGTGGGGCAAGGAGGGGAAAAGCATGGGAGCTGTCACAAATCCACTGTCCCATTTCATTGCACAGCTTCTTATACAACTTTTTCTGTAACCTACTGAAAGGATTTTGGGGCACACCTCAAGGGAAGACCTGAAAAAGGGTCATCTCATTGCAGCTCTTACTCCATTCTGTATAAAATTAAATATTTTCTTCCTTTAGAATTTCCTGGATTGTATTGATTATTCTTGCTACCTGATGCTTCTACATTCTCGTCTTTATGGGTGAAGGCTGTTAATTTGAATTTCCCCGTTTGGTTTGGTGGTCAAACTTGGTGCTTACACATTCTTGTTTTTACATTCATGTGCTTTATAATCCAGAAGGGGCTTTAGTAGCTCCTTATCTAAAGAAGTATTCTAGCGGAGTATTTCCTGTGTTCTGGAGGACTT
This sequence comes from Lonchura striata, assembly GCF_050655825.1. Classification (NCBI taxonomy): domain Eukaryota; kingdom Metazoa; phylum Chordata; class Aves; order Passeriformes; family Estrildidae; genus Lonchura; species Lonchura striata. Next base: position 115,055,488 of record NC_140704.1, read on the forward strand.
TACTCTCTGAACTGATGAACCTAAACACTGATAGATTTTTGCAGACACTGGAGCACAATAATCTTAGTCTTAATAGGTTCTTCCCATTTGAGACTAGACAGTCCATTTCTCATGTGCAGAGCATCCATGTGTAGGGGTTGAAGACAGATGGATAAGCAGGTGTGGAAATCTTTCTGCATTTAATATAGTTTATTTACTCTGTAAACTCAAAAAAATGATTAAATGAGCATATATTTTATTTAGTCTATTTCTAGCATAACTTTCAGGAGAGGTACTAAGGGAACAGTAGTACAAATGGTGAACCAACTAGCAGACAGAGCGCCAGCAAGCAAGCAGGGTATGGACTGCAGTTTGAGAATGGCCAGTCTAACTCATTCATTCTGGCATTCCTTGGCTGATGTCCCTTGAACCATTAGCAGCTTTCATGCAGACTATTGCTTGTTTCCATAAAATATGAGCATTTCTCCAGGACTTTAAAGGGAAGGAATATGTAGGAAACTCTTTACAGCAATGAAGCATTTCACAGTATTAACAGGGATCTGCAGAGCTGCTGTAACTGAATTTTTATAATCTACTGTAAAATTGTGTGGACATTTTCTTCTTTTTTAGAAAAAAGCATTAACTTTAGTCATGCTGTTTTATGACTATTCAGTTCTTGTTCATTTTTGTTAATAAGGAGCAATCAAAATGCCAGAAAAAGCTAAATGTGGGGTCAAAAAATGTGGGAGAGGGAAAGCAGGGGAGGATGTTATATCTGAATTAAAAGCTCAAAGGAGTTACTTTTAGGAAGTAGGAGCAACCTAGATATGGCATATTGCTTGTGTTCAGCACCTGGCTGCGAGACCTCATGGGTCCCCACATTTTGCAGCCAACCTAGCAATAATTTATGACATTCAGAGCTTAAACAAGAAGGAATAATGTGGCATTCTGACTTTACTAAAGGCTTTATTCAGAACATATCTGAAGCTTAATGTGACAGTAGTTACAATGACAGAAAAAGCAATCCGACCTCCTTTTCCTTATTGCTGTGATATAATACACATACTGTAGCATTACCAGCCTGTGTCTCAATTTCTGCTTAGAGGAATAGAGCTGCTAGGATGAGGAGTGGCAAAGGAAGAGCTTGGCTTAGTCATAAAGTATTTGTATTCTTTGGAAGTCTTAGATGTGGCTTTTGTCTCTGCTAAGTAGGCCGAGCAAAGTGCAGTGTCCCCTGAGCTTTCTGAATGCCTGCTGTGGTAGAGAGGTGCCAAGAAAGCCAGATTATGGATGGGTGCAGTCTTGGAGAGTCTTAATTCAGTCTGCAGCTCCTCTGGTAATTTAGTTTTCACAACTGAACAGGGAAAATCTCTCCAAGCATCTCAATACAATTCTTTTGGCTTCAGACATGTGTCATATTGTCAGTTTTTGTACTCTGGGTTTGATTTCCTACAAAATTGTTTTACCTGAACATGAAATTTATAAACCATAGTTTTAATAGAAGGCATAGTGCATTTCCTTTAGATTGGCTTTAGAGAGAGCATTTAATTTGATACGTCAATGAAATATAATCGAGAACAATAGAGAGGATATCATGTCGTAGGATCCCATGTGCAAAGCCCATAGGTTTTGGGAACAGGAGTTTCATATGAAGTATGACATCAGCTGTTTCTTAGGAGTCATGCAATTTTTTTAAGGAATACACAGTGGTTTCTTAAAAAAAATCTGACTAAGCGGCTTATAACTGAATTTTCTTCAGCAAGGCTGTTTTTCTTCTCTAAGGAGTACTAAGTGTATGTGTTACAGGGCTTTTCATGACTGTTAGAGTGTTACATGAGAGTATATTCAAAATAAGAGTCAGGCAGGAGATTATAGGAGGCTTGCATATGAATTAAAAAGAAACACCACAATGTCTACAAGCTATATAATGTCAAGGAAATGGTAAATGGATAGAAAGGAAAATGTAGCCTGGAGCAAGGTATAATTTTTAACTTAGCTAGACTTCTGTGATTCTATGAGATTAAGGAGATACAGACTCTCCCCACTTTGTGTATTTGAAAATACTCAGTAGAATTGTAAACTTGCAAATTGTCAGGACCCCAGTGCACACAGGCCTTCTGTCTTTGAGGATTTGTGTACTAGGATCAAGAATTGAATGCAGGGTTGTTTTTTCCCTTGCTTTTAATAAATAGCCTTATTATAAAGAAAGTCTGTGGTTTGGCATTTTCAAATTTTAGACTGTGATGCTTTCTCTACAGATGCCCTGGGTGTTGCCAGGGGGAATGTCTCATGCGGTGACTTCTGTCCTGTATGTCCGTCGGAGTTCCTGCTGTGGAAATATGCAGTCCCTTTGTATATATGTTTTGTTGGCACTCTGGTGTCAGAGGAGAGCAGGCAGTGTGACCCAGGGCAGATGTCATCCCTTCTTTGACTTTGTGTCACCCCTCTGGCTCGGCATTTGGAGAAAAACTTTGCCGCAGCCTCTGTGGGCTGTTGTCCCTTGGGGCTGGTGCTGTGCAAGGATGGGGATGGTTGATGGCTGGTGGAGGGTGTCCATGGTGCTGTGCTTCCAGGGACACTCCTCTCCCTCTCCCTCTCCCTCTCCCTCTCCCTCTCCCTCTCCCTCTCCCTCTCCCTCTCCCTCTCCCTCTCCCTCTCCCTCTCCCTCTCCCTCTCCCTCTCCCTCTCCCTCTCCCTCTCCCTCTCCCTCTCCCTCTCCCTCTCCCTCTCCCTCTCCCTCTCCCTCTCCCTCTCCCTCTCCTCCCCAGCTGAGGGGGCTGGAGAAGGAGGGTGTTGGCCAGAGTCAGTTGTGTAAATATACACACAAACATGGTTTACTCTGCAGGTTAGCTGTGTAGGATTTGTGTTTCCGTGTGTCAGAAGGTGTTTTTTGCTCACTGCCTGTGACTTCCTACATGCTTATTACTAAAATGTGCCTTACAGGACCCTGTTGGAGTATTTGGTGCCAGCATTTCTCTACAGCCTGGTACACCTGAAAAGCCAAAGCATGTTTCCACCTTGGTAGTTTTGGTTTTTTCCCAGTTGGCAGCCTTGCAGAGGTTGGGTATCTAGCACAACTTGGGAATGGGATTAAAACATGGTTTGATCCCATTTGCACTCTGTAACTGAGGCATGTTTCAAGGAACTGGCATGTTGTCCTGAGGTCATGCAACATAGAGCATACTCAGTGTCAATGACTCTCTGATGTCTTCCACATGATATTTAGGATTAGAGGGATACAATGAATGTTAATGATTGGATTTAAATAATTTCCAAAACTTTCTGAGGAAGCTTGCCAAGCAGTATCATGAGATTGCCAGCCAATAATTTATTTTTTTAAATGTCACTCATTAAGAATTCAGGAGGAATAGAACTTGAACACGGTTTTTACTTTTAAAAAGTAATTATTTAATTACTCATAGCACTCACTTGCAGTTAGTTGCTTGATTTCCCTCTGGTTTAAAGAGCTTGTTAGATTTTATGTGGTACTTTCTTTAGGCATGATGAGTTATGCAGCTATTTTAAGTTAAATGGGAACTGTGTTTTCTGAAATTGTTCTGATCTTCCTGTTTAAAAATGAATGAATTCCAAAATAAATTATTACCAAAAATTTGAGTATTAAAAACTCTGCTGTGTATAATTTATGAGCAGCTTAATGATTTACATATTTAAGAAAAAGAGAATACAAGTTAACATAGGGGAAACCTCCCTCCAATATCCATTATTTAAAATTATCACTAGATATTCTGGATTACATCACACACATGCCCTATCTGTGTGGAAGAGGACTTTTGGAAGCAGATGTTATTTAGGTACACATGATCTCAGGGGCTGTTGGTAAGACTGGTAGGAGGTACGTAGTTCTTTTAGGCTATTTCCTGTGGTGGCAGCACTGCTTTTTCGAGCTTCCATCTGTGTGCAGGCACTCACCCTGTCCTTTTTGAGTCAGCTGTGCTCATGTAACTGTGAGCAGGAGGGCAGGACTGCACTCTAATCTGCATCACTTTCACATCTGCTTGACTTCACACAGCATCATAAAAGCTCGCTTCTCTACAACTGGGTAGGTGGTAAATTGATGTGTTCTTGATCATTCACTGGAAAATGGGCTGAAACTTCTTAAATTGTGGTGAAGGTGGCGGGACAGGGAGGAAGGGCGGGGGGGGGGAGGGTGTGTTAACTGGAGAAATAAAATTATGTTGACCACATACTAGATTATATAGGTGTTGCTGGAAATGCAAATGGGAATTTGAAGACTGTGGTCTCTCCAGTGGAGTGCTCAAGATAGTGTTCTATTTCTTAAACCTGTGGCTGTATGCAACTCAACATTATGCTCACAGACATGGAGTCATAGAATGATTTCTGTTGGAAAAAACTGTAAAGATCATGGAGTCCAACTGCCACATCCACCACTAAACCATGTCACCAAGAGCCACATCTACATGACTTTTAAATACCTCCAAGGGATGGTGAGTCCATCACTTCCCTGGGCAGCCTGTTCCAATGTTTGACAACCCTCTCTGGGAAGAAATTTTTTCTTATACCAAATCTAAACCTACCCTGCCACAACTTGAGGCTGTTTCCTTTCATTTTGTTGCTTGGGAGAAGAGATTGACCCCACCTGGCTACAGCCTCCTTTGAGGTAGTTGTAGACAGTGAGAAGGTTCCCCCACAAGCCTCATTTTCTCCAGGCTAAATAACCCCAGCTCCAGCAGCTGCTCCTCTTAAGAGTTGTTCTCCAGACCCCCCAGCTTCATTGCCCAGTTTTTAAAAACAACCTTTGAATTGCATAACAGAACACCCGTATTTGAAATCCAAATGAAAATGTATACTCTGATACCTGAGTTGAACAGCTACTGCTGCATGCTTGCCTGAACATCACTGCCGAGGAAGCAATTCTAGAAATCCTAAGGTAACAGACCAGCCCTAAGTGCTCCTGTACTGTAGACAATGATTGCTGGCATTTGTGGGATTTTCTCTCCCTTTCTTACCAAAACTATTAAGTCACACATGCTTCTTGCAAGTCACTGCTTTTTTTTGATCGTTGCTGTCATCCCAGCAACAGAAATACCGGGTGTGTGCAGCTTTCCATCGGTGTAAGCAACCCTGTGAACTGAAGTACTGATGACTAATTCATACACAAATCACCCTGTATTTTCCAAATGCATGATCAGGTGGTTACAGCTTTGGAGAGAATGAATAACTTGAAGGAGTTTATATCTAATATGAGTGGATATGTGGTTTTGTATTATCTAAATATTTCATTAAAGCAGAAAAACTAATTTTGTTACAGAAAAAGGTGCAGTCAGACTTTTCCCCAAATGGAATGTTTCAAAAACTGAGTATATGAAAATCAAACTGAGGCCTGGTTAAAAGGTTTAAACTTGATTTCTTTGCAGTTTTAGAACAAAGCTAATACTAAACATTTATACCAAATTTCTAGTGTAGAACTTAGCTCTGTTTACTGTGGTTTGGGTATCAGAATTAAAAGAAATCAGCCCCACCCCTTCCCCAGCAAGGCCCTGTCTTTTCATGGGCCCTTTGTTTTCCATGTTGGCCGGTGTGGTTTTATATGGTTTTCTGGGATCTTGCTCCCACACACTGCAGGGATTTAGGGAGGAGCAGTGAGGAACACTCTTTTGACATTAGATTTGAAGGATTGACCTAATTTGTGTAGGGCACACACATATTGGCTTATATTTATACCTGCTTATATTCACAGTGTTTCTACTAAATATTTTATTAGTATAATAAGTTCTAACTACAGTATATTAAAAGCAGTTAGTTTGAAAATAAAGTTTTCCTTTTAATTTATAAATATATAAACATCAATGCTAAAGAAAAAACAGCATCTAATCTTGGTTTCAGATCTCTAATCTGAAATCCAGGAAGTTTACTGAGTGGTAAAAACTGGTTGCAAACAGGATTCTCTTGTCTTCATTGTTACCTCTTTTAATTTCCTTTTGATTTAAATAGTGAGGAACAGAAGTATTTTTGATAATAAAGAAAATACTTCTTTGCATTTGTGGATTCATCAGCCTCCAGATGGTGAAGGAGAGGAGACAAACAGAAAATCTCTAATGATGCAGAGAACATATGCTTCAGAGCAAGCTAAGTCAGCATGGACAGTCTGGGGAAAGAAACATAGGGTCAGGGAAGAAGACATACAGGACAAAAACTAAAATTAGTTCAGCATTGCTTACTGTAAGAGACTAGTGAAAAATTGTCTACAACTCTGAAAATGCTGTAAGATACTCGATTTTTATAAATTTGGTAGTAATTTTTTGCTTTACCACTGCTTTACTCTTTGGCAAAATTCTTGATTTTTAATAGTTTTAAATAACCACCTTTTCAATTCTGAGTTTGTTCGCTTGTGTCTGAATTCTGCCCTGGCATCTCTTCCCCTCCTCTGGCAGCTGCTTGCCCAGCCTGGTGGATGCAATGCCCTCCCTCCACTTGCTGCCTGCTCTGCCCCAAGCCTGGGATGCCCAGGAAACACCTGCAAAGCCCTGGTGCTGCTGGGCTGCTTCTGCTCACTAATGGGGCTAAAAATAGCAACTGCTAGGGGTGATTTCAGCACAGCCACATTTGCAGGCTCATTTCAGAGTCTGGCCCGTGAATATTTTCTATAACTAATGGATGCATCAATATTCTAGATCAAAACACAAAAGGATTTTTAGCTAGCGATTTTAAATTGCTTGTTAGTTAATAAAGGATTAGGGGTTTTTAACATTGATCCCTCTTCTGCAGTGCCACCAGCTGTACTTTTCATCTTTCATTTCAGTAATGTCAAATTATTTCCTTTTTTTTGTGTGTGTGTATGTGCATATTTATGCATATATAAGTTTTACAGTCAGAAAGATAGATTTACTGTGAGAGCTATTCTGGTAGTGTGTATTCTACTTCTCTGTACACATTTTATAAGATTTAGGTTTGAGGGGGGTTTTGGTTGGTTTTTTTGGTTGGGGTTTTGGTGTTTTGGTTGTTTTTTCCCCAGAAAACGTAGGGAAGTTTTTTAATACTGAATAAAACACAGTAGCATAAAAATTCTTTTGTTTGTGTAAATTATGCAAGAAGTATGTCAGAAGCCATAATGTCATTATCTCTACTGCTGTATTCTTTGTATTCCATTAAAAAGGTTCCTGTCTCATGCACCTGCATTAAAGCATCAGTTGTGTAGTACCTTGGATGGCCTAAAGTGCTGTCCCAAGTGCAGAGGACCACGCAGATATGCTGTGGCTGTAAGGTAAAGGCATTGCAGTCTTACATCACTGAAGTGGTGCTCCTCTTTCTGCTGCGTCCAGGAAATCTCAGCCATGGGCAGTAGTGTCCCCATTCTGTTGCACTGGTGTTTCCCATTTAAATGTAATCTGACAGCTACAAGCTTTAGAGGGTAAAATATTAAATTATAAATAAACACCTATATAATATTAAATACATACATAACCTCAATGCCCAAAATCAAGTATTCCCAGTTGACTGTAATGATATTTTTACTTTCTCCTATTGGTGTGGTAGGCAAGTCTCTTCACTTTTTGGAGTTGGGAGGAATTTCCTCTCTTTGTAGTTCACTGTTTAGTTCAATCTATGTTTGTTTGTTGCCTCTGTACTTGAGGAAGGAGTATTTTAATGAGCTGCATTTGCCAGTGCAATAAAATCCTCCTGTTGGGGAGATGGCCCAGCAGCCACTGCAGTGCTGTGTCAGAGAACAGCTCCATGCTGCCATGTGGATGCAGTCCAGTGTTTTTTGCCCTCGAGTGCTGTGCAGACCCAGGACCACCTCCTGGCTGGCAAAGGTACAGAAACAACTGCCAGCAGAGAAAACACAAGGAAATACCCTAACTAGAGAGAGACTATCTAAAGGCATGCAGAAGGAATTTGCATTACCAGCAGAAGGAGAAAAATCTCATGTGAACACTTTGGGCTTCCAGTTTTCTAAAAGGATCTAGATGAAAGATTGTGCAGTGCATTTTTAGGGCCTCCTGGCAATTGCTTAGGTATCAGAGTAAAGCTTATAATTGGGGCATGGGGAGGATGAAAGGACAGAGTTAGGAGCAAATTCAATTTATAACATTAAATGATTGCGTGATAATCCTTTTGCATTAAATTAAACAATAATAAGTGTACTCAAGCTATGCAGTATCTATATATATATCTATGCTTTTAACAGTAATGTATTTTTTCCATTGCCATGTATTTACAAGTTCTCTTGCTAAGGATGAGTTTTAAATAATTGTGTTTATAAAGTTTTCTGTAAGAAGATGCAAATTTGTCATCTGATGCTTGTAACTTGCCAGAAGACACCTTTCCCTTTAGGGAATATTTTACTTTGATTCCTAATCAAATCAAGACCATTGCAAAGAGCTAAGCACAAGGTGTCCTTGGAAAAGGAGGTTTTAATAACCATTTTCCCCACAAAGCTAGGCAATGTGAACAGGTTCTTTTTTTTAAATGGCAGTGGTTTTCAACACTAAAGCTGGATTTTGGTAAGTCCCTTGGCAAAATTTGTGTTGGTATTTCTGAGAACATTTCTGAACTCTTCTCTTAAACTCTTCTTCTCTTTGGGAAGTGATGATCTTGGTAACCCTTTTTATGATGGCTGACTGGATACAGAGAATGAGAGCTATCTCATGCATAAAGTTGGTCATGTCAAAACATATGCATACCCATGGAGAAAAATCACTTTAAGTTCAAGTTAGTGCTGACTCTTCTGTAAAATGGGCAAGCCAGGTGTCTGCTTTGTTACTTTTTTTTCTCTGTGAACACTCAGAAATACTTGTGATAACTAATCATTGTTGATAGTGGGCTGAACTGTTAGGTGAGATCTGGACACTTCTTTGTCAAAAGTGATATGCACTAAAAGCACAGCAGTCTTTTTTGTGGAAGTGAAATTGAACTTGTCAGGGGTAATTGGGCAATCACTTCCTTGCCCTGATGCTCAAGCACAGGGACTGCACCCTCTATAGTCTCGTGTGGACTGAATGTTTGCCGAGTACCAAGTATTTATACTTGCTGAATCTTTGCTAAGTATAATGTATTTTGTAGAAAAATCTTCTAAAGAAGAAAGAGAATTGCTTTTCCTCTGATTTACTTAAACATTTTTATCTTCATTCCTAAACACTTGAGTGTGCCAACAGTGAAGGTTTTGCAAATTACAGTGGCATGATGCTGTAGGAGGAAGCTCCCTGCATACAAGAAATGCTGACTCTGTTATCTATCCTCAGGATGCTGGTTAGAAATTTTTCCATATACTTCCTTCTTTGTTCTGGATTAGTTATACGCACACACCCCTATTGCCTATGTAAGTTCAGAGAGCTCTCTAAGTTGAACTTAGGAACCTGGCTGAGAGAGAACTAAAGTTGTTAGCCCAGCTTTGAAAGCTATGGGCAGACTACACTAAAGCCTGCTTATTTAAATGCTTTTTTCAAGAAATGAAAATCACTAAGGATGTTCATTGCAGAGGGGTGGGACCTGACTAGTGTGTTTTAACAATCTAGAACCTTGTAATTATTTTTTTTTTAATCATGGTTTAATATTATCTTAAATAATTGCATTGGATGTTCTTGGCATTTAGGTACAAGGGCCCGAAGAAAGATGATCCTGGCTTGTTTGAATTCAGGAGACTGTGGGGATTGAGGAAGCTTATTAAGAGATTTTCATTTTCACTGTTATCTTCTCATTGTATGGACAGTCCTGCTGTGTATAGGGACTCCAAGAACATCCATTTCACTTTGCTTTAGTCAAGGTGATTCCTCAGATGCTGCACAGTAGCACATCGTGCATCCAGATTGAGCGGGAAAGAACCACTTGAGCATGTCACTGCTCAATATACATTAGATAAGCAGGTCTTGGGTGCATAGTGTTAGGCTGAATTACAGCAGGGACTTATTCAGCACTGTTGCTTTCTGCTCATGCTTTCTGCTAATGACATTAAACACCATTTGCCTTAGCTGGGTGCATCTGGATTAACGTCAATGCATTCTCTTGTTATAGGAGCAGCTTACTGCCAGTTCATGGATATGTTGTTCCCAGGGTGCATTAGCTTGAAGAAAGTAAAGTTTCAAGCAAAGCTGGAGCATGAGTACATTCACAACTTCAAACTTCTGCAGGCATCATTTAAAAGAATGAATGTGGATAAGGTAGGAATTCTGTACTTGTATTTTGATCGCTGCATGTTTCAAAAGTTACATAAATTGTGTAAAATTAATAAATAGAGAAAACAAAATTCAAAATACTTGAAAATGTACTTTTTCAACTTTTGGATGGAGAACTAGAATTGCAAGTAGATATTATTGACCTTTCATCATCTGAAAAGGATATTTGGGCATGAAGGAAGAAGTTTGGCATTTGGCTCCATTTAGGTACAAATTGAAAATTGAGGCCACATGTCTGGTAAGGAGTTGTGCTGTCTAACTCATTATGTCTTAATACCAGAGACCCTTTGATAAAACTCCATGTGTTGGAAATTCCTTGTCATCAGTGAATCTTCATTTTTTGATAAGTAAAATTGTTGGTGACCTGAATTTCCAACAAAATATGTTTGAAAATATGCTGTTCTTGTAAGTATTCTTTTTTTTTTTTTTTTTTTTTTTCCAAAGCAGGGTTTGAGGAATTTAAATTTATTCAAAAGCTGGAATAATTTACCCAGTGATTTAATAGATGAGTAGCACATGTGATTTTGTAAAGTTAAATGGAAACCTCTGAGAAAATGCCTGTTCAGCCTAAAGGTATTTGGTTTATGCTTGAATGTAAGAGTTTGACAGACTCACCAAGATAAATTACTGTGTTGATAAAAACAAATAATGGAAGTTATGTTATCATTCTTATAGTTTTACACTGATGCACTACCTGTTTATCCTTTTAAGGTTCTGCCCTGGCTTTTAGTGTTGCCTTATTCTGCCATTTAAACAGTCATAACAGAAGGTCCCTTAAGTCTTTTATGAATAACTGGAAAACCCTCATTGTTTCATGAAATGTTATGGATACTTCTATTTATGGTGTGATTTACTAGTGAAGCATTGGGAAGACTAATGTAGTCATTTTTCCTGTGGAGAGCAAATTTATCATGCCTTTTTAATGTAGAGTTGAGGTACAAATGGAACAACCTGAAAACACATGCAAAATGCAATGTCAATTCTTGCAGAAGCATCATAGATTTATAAAATGCTGTACAGTTACCTTCATCCTGAAGAAGAAAATTAAAACCCTTTTTCAGCTGAAAATTCATAACATTCAAGAGGCATTAAGGTCCACCTAACTTGTCTGTTTAATCAGCTGCATTAATTAAGCAAAGCAGGGCATCTCTTCTGCAGCTGTAGTCCCTGCCTGCCCACAGTGTCTGGAAGCCTTGAGTACTGCAATATTGGCTGAAGACACCTTTTAGAGGTTTCATATCTGTGAAAAATTTCTAAGATATTGATATGGAGACATCCTCGTAGCCTTTCCTTTGTTTTAGTAGAATTCTATAAGGCATTTAAGTCAACTTCTGCATGTCCACAAACTGTTCTATGTATAGCTATATGTGGAACTGAAAAAAATTACAAGGTTAAAACCTCAGGCTTGGTTCATATGACGACCATGTGCTGCCAAAATGTAGGTTGGTTTGAACTTTAGCATGTCTTGGAAAAGCTGCTGGGTTTTGTAGTTCAAACAATAGGACAGAAAAAAAGAAACATGTGTCTGGAGTTTTTGAAGAATTCTTTGTTTGTAGTATGTCAAATGTACCACGTCCATTAAAAGCTAAAATCCCTAGTTGGCTGAATGTAGCATTACTCCCAGAACAGTGTCATTCATCATGGGATGTACCCATGGATGTAAGGGAGTATCTCTGTGGAACCATAGCTATAAAGGCTTACATACACCCACTGTATCACTGCTTCAAAGACTGGGTCTCATTGGGTTTTCAATTTTTAAGAGCACTTGCAAGTTGACCCTTTCTTTTAGGAACAAAACAATGACAGAGGGTTATTTGTTGATGTAGTTAGTAGATTTTTTTCAAATAATGGTGTACGTGTAATTTTTATATTTAAAAAGAGTGGTGAAGTAATATTGGATGTTAATGTCTACCTTTTAGGTAATTCCTGTGGAAAAACTGGTCAAAGGGCGCTTCCAGGACAACTTAGATTTCATTCAATGGTTTAAGAAGTTCTTTGATGCTAACTATGATGGGAAGGAGTATGATCCTGTGGAAGCTCGACAAGGCCAAGATGCTCTTCCTCCACCAGATCCTGGTGAACAGATCTTTAACCTGCCCAAAAAGTCTCACCATGCAAACTCTCCAACTGCAGGTATTTTGGCTCTTAAAGGATTCCATTTGTGTCTCTTGAAGACAATTATAATCTGTGGTCTGTTCACTTTAAATACTAGTAAAAAATTATTTACTGGGGTGGTTGCGCCATTTTTTACCTTATCATAGGCTTAACATCTTGAGACAGCAGAAAGTTAAAATCTTGTGTGCTCTAGTTTGGCCCAGCCCTAGTGAGCATAAGATCTCTTCCATTGAACCTCCTCCATGTAAATGGCATGGACTCTGGTAATGTCTTGTGGTGGAGACAAAGGCTTTTAACCATCCTGTTGCTGAATGTGGTGTGTGCAAGTGTATTCAGGAACATTATATGGAGTGTGCTCCTCTTTCAAACCTCCGCCTTTATAGGAAGATGCATGCACAAGCTGATTTATTTTTTAATTGTTATGGTACGCAAAATGTTTCCAAATCTTAAGGGCTGACCAGAAGAACAAAAATTAAGTTATTTTTGGTTTTATATGTGCTTCTTTTTTGGGTATGCTAGTCCTCCTCACAGAAAAACATATGGGTTTTGCTCTTTCACAAAGATAACCTCAGTCTTCTAATTTTTTTATTTTGTGCTTGTGGTGCATTTTGCTACGATAAAGATAATGCTTCAGAGGAGATTGGAGCTGAATTTTTAATTTAAAACCAAAAACAGTGTTGATAAGGCATGGATGTTTTAATTATTGCTAATCAGTACTTACACAGAGTCCAGGCTTTTTCAGTTTCTCACATTGCCTTGCCAACAAGCAGGCTGGTGGTGCCCAAGAAATTTGGAGGGGACACAGTCAGGACAGCTAACCCCAATAAACTACACAGATAATCCATACCACATGGCATTGTGCTTAGCCAGAAAAACTGGGAGGGAATAAGGAGAAGGGTGGGGAGGGATGTTGAGAGTTACAGCATTTGTCTTGCCAAATCACCATTAGGAGTGATGGAGTCTGGCTTTCCTGGAGATAGGTTAATTCCTGCCTGCCCATGGGAAGAGGTGAATGAATTGTTTGCATGGCTTTTGTTTTACCTATTAAACCTGTCTTTATCTCAACCTATGAATTTTCTAACCTTTCTCCTTCTGAGTTTCTCCCCCATCTCACTGCAGGGGACAGTGAGCAATCAGCACTGGAGGCTCAGCTGCCTGCTAGGGTTAAACCACAGCAGTGTTTCTGAACAGGCCAAAGGACTAAACCTGATCTTTGGTGTTTATGTAACGTGGGTATGGCTAGTCACTAAGCAGATGCTGTTTTTGTTAACTGAGAATTAAGTGAACAGGAGAGCAACTAAGAAAAAGAAATAGTCACTAAAAAAGTATTACTGGACATAGGTTTGGGCATATGGAAATACACATGCACACACACCTAATTCCTTTATTGGCTTGTCATGGGTTTATGCTAACCCATTCCTCAAATAAGGATTAATATTTAGTTGATTTTAAATCTGTGACCTGTCCTGGGCTCAGATATGCACCAGTACTCACAAAAGCAAGGGCAGGTATGGAGCATGAAGCACTCTCACTTTTAGGCCACCTTGTGCTCTGGAATCCTACCCAGATTTCAGTTTTCTGCTCTGATCACTTCTGACGTCAAAGTGGGGCATACTTGGCCAGCTGCCTTCAGCTCATTAGTGCTTCCAGGAAATAGGGCACCTAATAGCAGGCCAGTACAACTCTGGGCTTCTAAAGCTTGTTTACATCTTTATTTTGCACTCTCTTATGCCTGCACTTCTGAATTTCAGGGTCTGGCATGTTCCAATTTCCCATGTGATGGCTTGCACTCCTTTTGGAAACAGAAAACCCAAGTGCTAATGTCAAGATGTTGTCCAATACAGAAATTGGAAAAGACACTTTTATTAAACACAGACTTTACTGTGCTTGTTAATTCTTCTTACAGATGGTCTGTTCTTCCCAAAGTCACAAATATGTCAACCAAATTAAAGCTGTGCAGGTGACAATCCTACAGAAATTGAGTAGCTACTGGAGTAGAACCAGCCAGCTGATCTGGAGGATAATGTCATGCTGTGTTGTTGGTTGTATGAAGAGCATGTCATGTGCCTTCCCAACCTTTGTATGGAATTGTACAACTGAGATAGTGTGATGAGTCTTGACAAGATCCCGTGGCTGTGAGAGTTAGCTTTTTCTTGGAAAACGTCCTTAATTGTTAACTTAAATATTGTTCAGAAGTACAGAAGACAGGGCTGGACACTAGTTTAATTTCTGAGCTGAGGATAGTGGGGTATAGATGGCACATGATGCTGGGTGAAATGAGAGTTCCAGCTTTTCTTGCTGCTTATATTTCAGAACAGAACTAATTCAGTTAGGTGCCAGCCATTCCATGGTTTACTGAATTCTGGGTGAGCACATTTTCGTGGCACTGATGCATAGTGCCTTTGTGCCTCACCTCATCCCATTATAGAACTTGCATATTGGAAGGAATGGGAGCCTTTACTGATGCTCTGAGAGGAGTTCTGTATGCATCTGCAAACTTGTGTGTGCCTCATCTCCTTTTGTTTGGGAGTAAATTGGGATGATGCAGGAACAAATTCTGGGCAGCTGGGAAATTACCATGAAAGATGTGTTTCTGTATTCATTACAGCTGCTATAGGAACCATAATGTAAACCCCAGGATATTGCTGGCCTTCTGGGCTGCAAGTGCACATTGCTGGCTCATGCTAAGCTTCTCATCAACCGACACCCCCAAATTCTTCTCAGGGCTGCTCTCAATCCATTCTCTACCCAGCCTGTATTTGTGCTTGAGATTGCCCTGAACCAGATGCAGAACCTTGCACTTGGCCATGTTGAACTTCATGAGGTTTGCACAGACCCACCCTTCAGGCCTTTCAAGGTCCCTCTGGAAGGCATCCCTTCCCTCCAGCACATGATCACACCACACAGCTGGGTGCTGTTATTAATTTGTGTGATTTGCTTCACCTTAACAGTGGAGCTTTGAAGTTTTAGTACTGCCTTGTCAGTTCATTAACAAAACAAAAGGAAGCACTTGTGAGAAAAAATAAAGAACCCAGAAGATCTTTCAGCATAATCCAGAAGTTTTTAAGCACCATGCAGTGGAAATATCTAAATGTACACATCTTTTGTTTGGTGTCAGGAGTGAGCAGATAAATGGGTACACATTTGTATTTGGGGGTTTGGCAGGCTTTAAAATATGCCTATTCAAAATTGATTAGATATATGTATTTCTAAAGGAATAATTTACTTTAGCTACTGGCAGTTTCAAATGCATTTCAGGTGATTCCTTTTGCTCCATGGAGTAGCTCTTCCAGTGCCCTTTGACAGAGTTTTGGATTTGAGTGATTTAGGAGATGATGACTATTCATAAATACTTCACTGTTCTAACAATGTATTTTCAGAGGTAGACTAAGTAAGATATATGTCCCTGAGTTAACAAGTGATCAGATCCTTAAAGGCTTCTCTGAAAACTTATCCAGAAAGGTACTGGCCTCTAAAGCTTGACGGAACGCCTGGTATCAGGTAGCTTCTTCCTGTACCTGTAAATGGATATTAAGCCATTTTTCTATAAATGCAGAGTGTGGTCTTTATTTAACTTGAAAAATAAACACTTTTAGAACAACCCAAAACTTGAGAAGTCTAAAAATGCACTGGTTTTTGTGTTAATTGGTGAGCAGGCCAGCAGCCATAGCCCTTCCCATTCCGAAGATGATCCTACTGGGGAGTCAGCACAGGTCAAGGATAATGCAGCTTGAAAACGGAAGCATAAATAGGTCCCTACACCTAATCTGCTGTGCCTCCCTCGCGCTGCCTTGTCCCTTCCTTCAGACACAGCCGATTTGTGGCCGAGCTGACGGTGGGGCTGTGGGTGGATGGCTTTGCTGGCGTGCCACGGTGTGCTTCTAGAAGCAGCAGGAGCAGCAAGGTTTCACCAGGTGAATGCAGCTCCCGGGGGAAATGAGGGTCTTTTCCTCCTTCGAGGAACAGCACAGACCACTGCTGTAGGTTCTTGGCAGCAGCACCACAGCTGCTTTTAGAGCTGATGCCATCTGCCAGCCCTGAGCCGAGTTTCGATCTCCTACAGCCTCCGCTCTTCTCTAATGCAGTGGTAAACAGCCTACAGATGTAGAGTCAAAATTGTGGTACAGGATTAAAATATTAGGGCACTGTTGTTTGTGTCAGTTCTAATGCTCCCTGCGGGAAATAGCAGAAAAGGCTTCATCTGATCAAAATTGAAAATAGTGATCAGGTTGTCAGGATTTTAGCTTAGTGTCTTATGTAAGTATTCCTGTATGCCAGAGCAAATCTCCATGGAGCACTCTCTAGTGTATGGGTGGGGGGTGTCAAAAATACATGAGTATAAGACAGCTTAATAAAATTAATTATTTACATGTAAGCTAAAAATGTGAGAGGTTCTTAGATCTGAAGGCTGTTAGATTTTTTTGGTTTGAAATATTCAGTGAGAGCAGGATGACTAAAGCAGAGCTGGAAAATACTGGAGGATCACATGAGGGCTAAAAATACTCACACTATGACAGGGAAAATAACCAGGGCAGAATGAACTGTTTGTGCATGAATGCATTATATATAATGTGCCATCGAAAAGCCAATTGCACAAGAGAAATACTGATTTTCTGTAGGGAAACAGTATATCCTGCTGTGACGGGTGTGCTGTAAATTAATTTTGAGGGATATAAATTCTCAGTGAGTTCGGTCTTTATTTTAGCAGCTAGTGATACAATTAGGACGCCTGGGAGACTAGAGAATTCCTAATGCTTTTTTTTTTGCTTTCCACCAAGCCTTGCTACCTTTTTCCTCAGTGGCAGGCAGTAGCTGTTGGCAATGGCAATTTTTGCTCACAGTGGTGCAGTGCTCCCAGGACAGCGTGGCAGAGCTAGAGATGGAAAGAGCTGCAGGGTGACAAACTGAGAGTGTTTTCATCCCTAGTTCATACAAGGCCAAGGAATTGTACTAACCGAGGGGAACAGCATGTGCAGTGACAGTGCCGGCCTGGGAGGTAAAGTGGCTCAGCTGTAACACAGACACATCTCCCCTGCCAGCATGAGGAGAATTTAATTTTTAAATCACTGAGCTCAAGAATTTAGACTAGGAGGCAACGTGCTTGCAGTGCATGAGCCAGGACCTTTTTTCAAGAGAGATAATTGTGTTTGGAAAAGCAGTGGTGAAAAGGGCTATCTTAATTTTCAGTGTACCATGGGTGTGGTTTGAGTGTCTGTGTTGCACAAATGTTTGCACATTCTTTCTTTTTCCAACATGCATTTCTTTGCAGATTTTTTTCCCAGATTTTCCTTTTGAGACTGCTTTCTCCTTAGAGCTAAGCAGACAGTGAGATTTTAGAAAATGCAGTTTTTTAAGAGCACTTGAAATTTTAAATTTTGTTCTTTTGTAAGCCTGTGGAATGGTTCCATCCATTGAAGATAAATGTTTGCATACGTAAAGATGTTTCTATAGCAAATAGAGGTTTCAGTTGAGAAGAAACTGAAATCAGTTGTTAATTATTTTAAATAATAAATAAATATTGATTATTTTAAATCTAGAGTAAAGTCTTCTTTCCTGATGGAGGAAAGGCTTTGGTTTTGGTTAGTTTTGGTTTGGTTAGTTCCCTTCTATAAAATCTTGTATTAAAAACAAATTAAGGCAGTCATGCCATCAGTAAAACGTTTTCATTTGACAAGTGGCCTCCATTGGATTTTCTTACTTGGATAGCTCTCTTGAAATTGTGAAAGTTTCAAGTACTTATACACACTTCTCTTTGCCAGCTGTCTGGCAGAGAGGATGAATGCTGAGCTCACCAGGCTGTACTGGACCAGCAGCAGTGAAAGTTCGAGGAGTTGAGAGGACAGAAGGGTCCTGCCAGCCAGGGGAAGGCAGTGCCACAGAATAATTAGGACAACTGCACTGCAGCATGTCGGGATTTGGAAAGTCAAGTCAGATTTTGTCTGAGGTCATTTAATACCTATTGAGTATCATTTGTCATCACTTCTTTCAGTGTCCCTAAATTGAGCATTTTCTTGTGTCCTGGTGTAGCTACAACAATAAGAGTGTGTGAATATTAATTAATCTACTGTTCTCGCTCTCTTGGTTTAGGCGGGTGGAGAGTTTTTCTTTAGCTTGTGAAGAAATTACTGTGGCCTTTTGTTGGGTTGGGTTTTTCTCCTGTGGTATGAGTCAGGAATATTCATTTTATGAAGTCCTTTAATTTGACTAAAATAGACTGTGAGTGATTCCCAAATTCCACTGAAGCAGTGGTTGTGTGGGCTCAGCCAAGTCTTGTGCTTGCTCAGGGCTTCCATTGCTCTCCACACTCTCCTTATGCACGTCTACACTGTATTCATGCACGTGTTTTCTTGAAATTTTGCATAAATATTTAACAGCATACTAATTACTCATATAGCTTCAAGGAAGATTTCTCTCTAAACGTTAAGTAGGTCTCTTGTTACAAGACTGTGCCTGTGATGTAAAGAGAACGGGAATTTGCAGCACAGCATTTTTGTACCCCAAGCTCCACAGTGCCAACATCCACTGTTTTATGTTGCAGAAGTTTGCATCTGTTTGTAGAACTTAGGTATTTAGCAAAAAGAGTAGTGAAGATGAAACTGTATGGCATGCATTTAATTATGGAGGTTTTTTTACAAAAAAACTAGTAATTGTTTTTGAAGTACCACAGATAGAAACCTCTAAGGCATTTCAAAGCTGGCTCAAATTAATTCAGTACAAGAACAGAATAATTTGTCTTTCAGTTGTGAATTTACTTTTCTCATCTTCTGCTAGTGTTATGTGGGCAGGTACAAAAAGTTATCCAGGTGCTAATTGAAACAGCTGCAATACTGTTTACAAAAAAATTCTAATTGGAATCCTACATTGACCTAAAATCAGAGCATGCTGTCACAGAAGCTCTCACAGAACAGTGGCGGTGGGAAGACACCTCTGAGATCATCCTGTCAAACTGTTCTTCTGAAAGCAGGGTCACCTTGAGCTGATTGCCCAGGACCATATCCAGTCACATTTTGAGTATCTCCAAGGCTGGAAATCTCTTAACCTCTCTCTCCAGTTTGTTCCAGTATTTGATAGCGCTCAGAGTAGAGGGGTTTTTTATGTTTAAATGGAATTTCTTGTGTTTCATTTTGTGCCCATTGCCTCTCATCCTTTGGGGTTCACTGAAAGGAGCCTGTTTCCTACCTTCCAATCTACACCTTCTCTTGAGGTGTAGATAAGATCCCCCTTGAAGCCTCTCTTCTCCAGGCTGAGCAAACATAGCTTTCTGGCTTGGCTTGTATGTGTGGTGCTCCATTCCCTTAGTCTTTGTGGCCCATTGTTGGACTCTCTCCAATTCATCCATGTCTGTCCTGTCCTGGGGAGCCCTGAACTGAACCGAGCATTGCTCATGTGCCTCGCCAGTGCTCACTAGAGGGGGAGAATCACCTCCCTCAGCCTGCTGACGATGCTCTTCCCAGTGCAGCCCAGGAGGCTGCTGGCCATCCTTGCTGGAAGGGTGCTCTGCTGGCTCATGCTCAGCTCAGTGCCCACCAGGACCCCCAAATCCTTTTCTGCCACAGTGCTGTCCAGTCTTTTGGCTGCCAGCATGCTTTGGGGCATGGGGATATTCCTTTCCAGGGAACGGCCCTGCATTTCTTTTTGAACATCAGTAATAAGCTTGAAGAGGAATTAATAATGGCAAACAGTTATGTTGCAGATTACAATAAAATTTTCTCACTGATTAGGGAAAATAGATGATATTTGGATACTTTTTACCTGAAATACCTGTGTAAATTTTTGTGCTTTCTCAGAATGTGTAAATGGGTCATATATAAATATGTTCATGGAAGAAATTATGTTGGAAAGAATTTAAACTGCTTTGGTTATGTAGTCCCTCTGAGCCGTGCATTAGGAGTTATTCCATTATTGCACTAATTGACTGCAAAACCATTGCTCAACACCAAGTCATTAAGTCTATCAAGGTCTTTTGTCTCTGTTTAGATATCTGGCTGTTTCAAGTACTTTGCATTACTCTACTGGCCAGCATCCTTTAATTATTTTATGAAATTAGGCTTCTGGTAAAATGGAAGCTTACTTCTGGGCTGATTATAGAACTGATGCCTTACAATAAATGTGCAGTAAAGCTTTTTTTTTTTACTTCCAGGGAATTTTAAATTAGAAATCCCTAAGCATTCTCTGTCACAATTAAGCTCTATCCGGCTGTCGCTGATACCTCCTGGTACCTATTTAGCTGGTTTTTATCTGTGTTACTGAAATTGGAATACTATGGTCATGTTAAGAGCTGATTCTGAACAGTGGAGCAAAAGTTGATTTCTTTTTATTTATCTGGGCATTATAAAGCTTAGTGGCACTTTGCTGTAGAAATCCAAAGGGCTTTGTTGTTTTCAAAGGAGGGCAGAATACAATGCCACATATCAGTGCTGCAGGCATTGGGGATGAGCCTTGCTCAGCACACTCTGGGAGGCCACCTCAGCTGCAAATTGGAGAGAATACCTGGGGTTCAAATATTTGTGCCTGCTCTTTCCTTAGCTCTCTCTGTGCCAGCTTTAAAGGGTTTACTTTTCAGTTGATACCCTGAACCTGCATCTTGTAGTTGTAGAATACAGTAAGAAGTAAATGTTGCTGCTTTGGTCATTAAATAACTTGCGACCAGCTGGAATGCTAGAGTCAAAGTGATTTTATTTCATGTGTGCATTCTTATTGTGTATTTTGACACTAGTTTACTTCTGTTTATCTGCTAATCCAAATGAAAATTATTTTCCTGGCTTTGAGAACATTTCAGCAATCCTGCTCTAAAGCAGCTGCTATTTACAGTTATAATATGGGCTGAATCTAGAAAGCATTGAAGGCAGAATGCTAAAGTTTAGCTTAATTTCATAAAGAAAAATAGCAGCGAAAGATCTTAGCATTTTTAATGTTTTTCAACTAATTATTTATTCTTTGCTGATCTAAGTATGATGTGAAAAAAGTGCTAAAAAAGCTTTAGCAAGCCTGTGTACTATATCTGAAATATGCTAGAGAAGAGTTTGTGTGTGCAACAGACATGGCGGCTATTGGACTCACCAGTTTCTAAAAGAAACAAAACCAAAAAAAAAAAAAAAAACACCAAACAAAAGGGAAAAAAAATCCACAACAAAACCACAAAAAAACTCTCACCAGTATGCTTTTTTCCCCCCTTATCTGTTTCATATTAAAGAGCATAGAAAAAGAGGATGGCTGTCTTGCACAGAAATGTTTGCACATGCTAACTGAATTATCAAGTTGTTTGTTTGTGTTCTGTTGGCTTTAGGTGACCCAGTTAATACTGAGTTATCCATAGGGGTGGGGGGAGATGCTTGCTACAGAGGGAGGCCTGTGACTAGATCAGGAAAGCTTAAGCTTGATTAAATAACCCATTGGTGCTCTCCTTTCCCATCACTTTCCAACTCATCCAATGAACGACTATCACAGTTCTAGGTCAGTGAAACTGTGAGCTCCACAGTCTGGGCATATGGACAGCCCCACAGGCTGTCTTTTCCTCTCCCTGCCTCCTTGCAGTTTCTTCCTAGTAATGGCTTTTTTTTAATACATTGGTTTTTCAAAGAATTGCTTTATTAGAGCATTGTCTGCCACTGGGGATGCATTGTGGAAATTACAACTTAGAACAATTTATGGTGTGCCATAAATCAAGGAATCCTATGGGAGAAGCAGCTGGCGAGGTGTGGGGTAGAAGGTGGCTGCTGAGAAAGCCTGAGCAAAATCCCTCTGGAACTGGTGAACAGCAAGCTCGGAGCTCAGCTGGGAGCTGGGTGCCTGCTGGATTTGGGCAGTCTCCTGCATGGCTCAGGCTTCAGAACTGACAGCATTTGATGGTGGAGGATGGCATGGAGCCTGTCAGCACATTTGGACAACTGTGTTTTGCTCATTGTAGGAATCAGCGATGAACATGGGTGCTGCTGAGCAGGACCTCTGATTCATGTGCCTGCTTAATAAATCAAAGAGGCCAGAGAGAGGCTGGGTTTCTGTTTTGTCTTCTTAAGCAAACCAGTATCAGATGTCTGTCCAGTGCATCTCAAATTTATTCCTTGTTGGAGGCAATAAGGAAAAGGCCGAGTCAGAGTGCAGTGCTTGTGGGAGCTGAGGCAGTGGGAGAGCTGTGAGCCAGGCACTCTTGTTTGGGCTGAGTGACTGTAAGGAACAGCCAGCATCAAGACATGAAAGATGGAGAGGCAGAGCAAAGCAGGAGAAGCTGGCTGGGAGGTTCCTGTGAAGGCACTGCAAACCCTTTCACACAACTGTTGTTTTCTGCTTGGGCATTTATGTGCCAAGTCATTGCAGAAAAAGAGTATCTGTATGCACTCATTACTTGCAGTGAAGATGTTGCTCCATATTCTGGCAGCTTCACAGCACCAGTAATTTTAAAGGAAATAGGAAAACCTAAGGATATCAAAATACATCTTCTGGTCACTGTGGCCGACTGTGAATTCACCAATGGTTTTAACTCTGCTCTGTCTGAGTTTCAATGCCCTGCTCTCGGGGTGGTTTACATTTGAAAATGAAAAAAAGCACAGAGATAGTTTAGTTGACTTTATTTCAGCACTGTCTTTCTCCAGGGAAATTGAGGATAACTATGTATGTTAAGTAATAGGCTGGGGGAATGCTCGCTTAACAGCACTTTTTTTTTTGAGCTGAAAGCTGCTCACATCCAAGGGAACTTTTGATTCCTGGTGTGATGTTGTTTATTTTGGTTTTAGAGTTGCCTCACTCTCAGTAGCAAACTCAGATTGGTAGGAAGTGTGGTTTTTCCTTTCCCAAGGCATAACAGCAGTGGAATTTCCTCTACTGTCACCTTGAAGTAAGAGAGAGGATGGATGGCTGTAAGATCAATTATTGTGTTTCAGTACCAGGTTAATGGGAATGCATTTATTACAGAGATCAATCTTGTTTAAGGTTTACTTATTTACTGTGTTTTTCAGGTGCTGCTAAATCCAGTCCAGCTTCTAAACCAGGATCAACACCTTCTCGCCCATCTTCAGCAAAAAAAGCTACACCAAGCAGCTCAGCATCCAAATCAGATAAAGATTTGGAAACTCAAGTCATACAGCTCAGTGAACAGGTAAATTTGCTTTAGGCACAAAAGTAGATGCATTCATTGTCACAGGCAGGCATGAAATCTAATATTGTCTTCTGATGAATGATGCTCTTCAGAATTACAAAGGGACAAAAAGTGGAAATAGTTCAGCTGGAAAGAAATTTAAAAAAAAAAAAAAGAGAGAGAGATTTATTGTGAAAAATAATGTCTGGCAGAGATGACTGATTTTTGCCAGTATTTTTAAATTAGGATCTTAGGAGTGACAGGTAAGTCTTGCTGAAGCATGATAATTTTATTAGATGTTGAAATATATCTTTTATTTCACTTGGATAGGAAAAATCCAAATAGTGTCTTTGCTCTTGTGTATTACTAATTTTAAATAAATAATTTAATGTGCCACTGTGGAGAAAACTAGCCTGTTTGTCATACCAAGGTGTTAAGAGATTTGCAGTTAAAGTGAGTCTAAAGCATTGTGCTCTGCTTTCTGGAAGGAAGGTGTTAAAGAAGCTAACACACTATTTTCATTTGAAGATGCAATCTACCTTGCTGAGAATACTTAGTTATAAATAATGTTTTGTGATATAATTTAAAAGGTTCAGAATTTCTGTAATGTTAGGAATGTAAGGACTTCATTTTTTGTTTATGCTCTGGAGCTTTACACCATTCTCTCATTTCTGAACTGCAGGAGTGTCTGCACTGGACAAGAATAAATACCTGCATCTGGCTTAAGACTGTGCTGTCAGAATGGTGTAAATGCCACTATATGAGCCCCGATCCCTGTATTTGTCCTTGGTGAGGGAAAATGGAAAGGAAAAAACTCGTATGTTAGAGTTCCTGGCAGCTGCATTCAGGAAGCAATCATTATTCTGGATCAAGTATAATTTTCCACAGTTAAGGGCATTTCAGTTTCAGACTTTCATTGACCTGAACAACAATGATTTCAGCCTGCTGGGGCATGGTTTGCATGTTTTTGATGAGTTGTACACGGAAAGGTGGTGGATGGATAGCTGCATCCCAGACATGGCATTCTATAGATTCAGGGTATTGTTCTGAGCAGCAGAGAGCACACCAGGGTCCACCAGCTTTCCCAATGGGCTCTAGTTTGTTGCTGTAACAGAAAAGTTTTTAAATGTTGCACAAGGAATGGATGTATATATTTTTCATGGAATCCTTTTTTCTAATCAATGTCAAGCAGAGTTCAAGTGTCAGCTTAATGCAACTTAAACTGCAACATTTGTACTCAGAAGTCAGAATGTGTTTGCTTCAGGAGGAAGAGTTGGTTGGCATCTGAGCAACATAGAATCATTTGATCTTTACCAAAACAGACAGCCACTATCATATCCACTGCTAACATATTCCTAGCACGTTCCACGTGTGAAAACCTTAAGCTTTATATACAAATAACCCTGAAGCAAAACTGATGATTTCCCCCATCACCAAAGAGAAGAAATTTTGAGGCTATGAAAAACTGATTCCTTAATAGCTCGTTTTTAAGAGACATCATCTAGCTAGAATGGTCTGGAAGGCTTTTTTTCTTAATGCTGACAGCATTTGGTATCTCATTTCCCACTAATGGATACTTGTAAACTGTGGCCATATTACACGAGCCAAAAAAGCTATGCTGCAAGCAGCTCTGAGCCAGGTTTTCCTGACCCCCAGTGTGAACATGCTGCAAGAGCCAAATTGCCTGGTTTTTACTACTCTGCAGCAGCTGTGGAGATGAGGGCAGCAGTCACCGTTACCGTGTTTCTGTTGATTATAAGTAAGAAGTGCTGAATTGTGTCTTGGATATCAGAGTCCTGTGTGGCTCTAATAGTTTTTTCATTCCTTTCATGGATAGCAGTCGGGGGAGATTGAAACATCTGAACTTCCATGCAATTTGTAGCAGAAAAGTTTAAGTGGGGATGTCTGCACACTTTGTTTTACCATTGTGTAGCTTAATGAGCTATTTTTAATAATTGTCCCTAACATTTGCCAGTTAATGGCTCCCTACAATCTCAAAGCTTCCCTTAAAATTATATTCAAACTGTACCAGTAAATTAAACTCCAAAATTAAATTCCAGGGAGCGTCACTCTGCACTGGAACTTGATTACCCATAGCATTGAAATTACTCTCTCCCCCAAAGAGTGTCTGAGTACAGTTGAGGGAACAACAGAAACCAGGGGCTATTGCATACAGAGAAGGGACTTCTAAATTTGGAGAACGGTCCCAGGAACTATTATCTGTGTGCTGATATACATGTAGTTTCTGAAAACAGCATCATTGTGGCTTTTTGTCTACAGCTGGGCCTAATCTGCAGCCTGGCTCTGCAGCCCTGTGAGTATTCATGTACCACTCAATGCCATCAGAGAAAAGACCAGTGAGTAGGAACTGCTGCCTTTGCACCATTAACTGGGTTGCAGAGGAGTACTTTTGGTCCAGAAATAGAGCATGGGGGGTGACATGAGCTGTTCCTCAAGTGTCAGCCTTTTGGCACACTTATGGAAGGAAAAACTAGGATGCAGATGTGCAAAGTATCTGAAGAAGTATGGATTCACGTGACACAGACAGGTAGCTGGAACTGAAGGAAAGCATATCTAGTTTGGTTATAAAAATGTTTACTATATACAGTAGTTAATTAAGTCCGTGCATATGTTTATATAGTTTAAGGATTTTGTTTCTTTAAACATTATGAATTTGAGAGAATGAAAACAGGAGAATGTCTTCATAGTAAATAGGTCAGAAGGGGAGATAGTCTCAGCTATTAGCTGACAGTTTTTCAGCTGAAGTTCATTGTTTTCCCAAGCTCTAGCAAGCACAGAGCAAGAAATCTGGAAGCACTTACATTCTTATTCTGGCTCTATTCAGGCACTGCTCTAAGCAATATGCTGTGGCAGTTCCAGAAGGCACATCCTAAGTATGAGATCTTCATCTACAGACCAGAATATTGTAGACTCTTGTTTCATTTTGCTATTCCTATTTTTATAAAAACATAGTTATTTTAAGGTGACTGGTCATTATATCCATAATGGATTCAAACTGTCAAGGAAGACTTGAGTGTCACACTTAGACAGCTGGTCAGAAATGAATTAGTGCATAAATTAGATGCCCTGAGATCCTGCTCTGGTAAGAGGTCAGTTCTGCTGCTTGATGCCTTTGAGAGTGCAATCAAAGGTCAGAAGAAGGCATCCCTAGCTCAACAGTCATGGAAAAGCAAACTGAAAAGATTTAGTAGGCTATCAAAGCATTGTTTGAACTCTGCTGGTATTTTTACTAGTGAAGGAAATAAATTAACTTGCAGTAGAACTGGCAACACAGAAGTTTCTATTAAATTGTATCAGTTCACTGAAATGTAGTATGATATGATTTAATTTATTTAGCATGTTTATTTAGAAAATAATTTGTAAAATTGCAGGCTTTAAAATGTGAATGTTAATTTGGCTGTAGTTGGATGTGATTGTGGTCAGTGTGTTTATTGTAGACAGCATTTATCTGTGATTATTTCTGTTGGTTTTTACGCTGCTATCCTCTGAATTTCCAAGCCACTTGATGTTATCCTGATTACATATACCCCATTAGACAGAAGTTTATATGCTATGCTCCCACAAAACCTTTATTTTTAAAATATGTATGTATAAAAATATATTGCAGCATCTGTCATGATTTATACAAAGCCTAATCATTAACAGCTTCATTGCCCATTAATTATTTGCAGCAGTCCTAGTGGTGAAATTGAGGCTGACAGCATAACTTGCAGACTCTTGTGAGCAAGGCTGCAAGGAGAAAGGTACTTGGCATTTGAGAATTTGTTATAGAAACAGCACATCAGTCAGAGCAATAGCCCATGGTGCACCCAGTCATGGCAGCAGGGTGCTGAAACACAGGTTTGTAAACTGTGGTAAGTGAGGAGGCAGAACAGTAGAGGTGGAAAACCAGCATAGAAATAGCGCATTTGTAACTAGAGGACCTTTTAATTTCCTAACTAGACTATTTCTGCCCTCTGCTAGTTCAATGTATTTTTAGGCAAGGAGATATTGTAGGTTTCCCAACAGCTACACATTTGTCCAGGCAAAATAATGCAAGTACTGAGCTGAAAGTTTTATGAGTTACCACTGCATGACATTTCTGGCAGCCCTATTAGGAGACATGCCTTAGGTAGCCCTGATTTCTGCACTGCTGCTTTGAGCTTCAGTTTTTAAGGAGTGCTGAGAAAATTGACCTTTAAGGATCAAGGTTAAGATGTCTGCAGGTGGAGTAGTGGAGGAGCCTGAATCTCTGAGGAGTAAGGTTTGATTTAGCACTGCAGAAAGAAAACTGAACTTCATTTCAAGCTATAAAATAAAATATGTATTTAAGATTGTTTTGCATACAAAATTTTAGACTGTGTTCTTTTGTCTGTAGTGCACCTCAAAACTGATGCATCATGTCTTGGTTTATATACAGGTACATTCATTAAAACTTGCACTTGAAGGCGTGGAGAAGGAAAGGGATTTCTACTTTGGCAAATTAAGGGAGATAGAGCTTCTCTGCCAAGAGCATGGGGGAGAGAATAATGACCTTGTCAATCGGCTAATGGAAGTCCTTTATGCTTCAGATGAACACGTAAGTTGAAGCTAAATGGTTTTTATTTTAACAAAAAAAGCTTAATTACATAAAATTTTATTGGTGTAGTATTGTCATATCCCATATTTAGAACTGCAGAACTGTAGCAGCTAGGATTCCTCTGACTCCTCCCCAAATTTTGTTGTTTGCAATTGCAAACAACAGACTTTTTAGCTTGAGGGGAGGATTCAGGAGGTTTGTTGCTTTTCACTGCTTCGGTGTAGGTTTTGTATTCTTGGTTTGCTGAGCTTTATCTAAAAGGGGAGAGTCTGTGTCACAATTTTAAATTGATTTCATATGGTTCTGAGCCTTAGTTTTGTTTTTTTCATCTCCCCCTATGTGCATGAAGTCTTTTACTCATGTTCTTTAAAGTGCTGAAAATCCCAAAAATTCTGACAGAGGTGCTGTTCCCTGTCTACAGCTGTGAATCCTCTCTGGCCCATGCAGCAGTGTTGGAAGATGCATGGTGCAGGTTGCCAAACACATAATTATATCTACAAAGATAATGCTCTTTAGCATTTTTTATCCTGTTGCTATAGGCAGAATTCTTCCTTGTGCAAACCAAATAATCCTCTATTAGCAAAATTTCAGAAGTGTATTGTCTGCAAGATTAAGCAAGAATCTCATTGCATCTTAGATTTAATTGTGTAGACACTGAACAAAGCAAGAAGCTGCAAAGGGTGCTGGTTAAATTCCTCAGAGACATTCAGGGATAATGATTCAGTGGAGATTTAGCTGAACTACTCCCATTCATGTTAACCAAATCCCTGTATGGATTGTACTGACAATTGACCCTTCAGGCACCAGTGGAGGAAGGCTTTGGCTCCAGAGTGTACAAGCATCAACTTAATCCCTTGGCAGCACTGTGGTACCATAGGCTGTTCTTACATCTGCTCCCAGAAAGCTGTTGCAGCAGCAGTCAGCTGACTTAGTTTAGTATCAAAACTACTGCTGAAGGAACTACTTATTCAACATACTTTTTCTAAAAAAGGCTAATGTAGGGCCTAAATATTTGAAAGTCAGGTGCAAGAGAACCACAAGTTTGAAGCTAACAGGTGCCACTGCTCAGATGAGAAGTGACAAGGAAAAGAGGATTTGTTCAGCAGTGCAGAGTGAGTGCTAGGGAGGAAAAGGAGGGGGAAAACATTATTTTCATAGGAATAAACAATAAGACAAATTTGCCAGACATGTGATAACAGGGTAAAAGTGTTACATATATATACAGCGGTCAGAGAAAATGTCTTCTGGATTC
The DNA here is from genome assembly GCF_050655825.1 of Lonchura striata. Classification (NCBI taxonomy): domain Eukaryota; kingdom Metazoa; phylum Chordata; class Aves; order Passeriformes; family Estrildidae; genus Lonchura; species Lonchura striata. The sequence goes on from NC_140704.1 coordinate 115,084,635, forward strand.
AAGAGCAGTGATTTATTTATAAAGCAAAGCCAGAAAAATCCCTCTTCACCCCATACCCCTACCACATCTATCTGTCTGTTGGCTTAGATAGCAAAGTGGTTCCACAGCAAGGAATTCATTTGTTGCTTTTCCTTCTGCAGTTTTCCTTACTGGCAGAACACATTACAAAATGTTCTACTTCAGTTCGTTTCCCAGTGTTTTATCTGCTTCTTCCCCCGAGTCCTTTCTCTGTTGAAATCATCACCCATGCCTACATGTGAACTACGGACAACAACTGTGCTTTCATCTGAAATGTGGTTACTGTTGGAGACTGGGTGTGTCACTACAGTAGGAAAGCACTGCTCCTCCAGAGAGGAATACAGAGGCCATTCCTCACACGTTTTTTTTACTCCTTTTGTGGGAGTCTTGATCTCTGCAGCTTAACAGATAGACAGTGACTTGCTGAGGAGAGACCCAAATGCATTAGCACTAAACCAAAAACTGTAGCTTAGTGCTGGTTCAGATCCTGCCTACTTTTTGGACTTCACTCTCTTATTTCCTTTCTTTGCCCTTCAGAACTGGGGTTTTTTTCCTCTGCCTCTGTAATGAATTTGTCCCAAGTCAAATTCTTTATCTTGCAGTATTTTGCTGATTAATCCCTTGGTAATCGCAGTTTGGCTTTCCTAGTCAGGCCATGAGGCTATTAGGTAAATTGTGTACAGAATTATTCAAAATACAAGTATAGAGTTCAGTCCCTCAAGGGCTCATTCCTCAGGTGTTTGATTATTGTAGTATTGCACTGAAGAGATTTTGATCAGGTTCATGTTTGGGATGGAGAATGAGGTAATTATTTTTTCTCAGAAGTTCAGTTATAGTGTAGTTTCAGTCATGTCACCTCCTAAACATCTGTTTTGTTTAATTCACTAAGAACTAATCTTTCAAGACTGAACTTTTTTTTCTCTTTTTTTTTTTAATTTCTTTTTTTGCTTGATTTTGGTGAGCTTGAGCAGTGCAAATATCAATCCAGTTGGTTCCTTCTCTTTAGAGCCTTCATTTTCTTTTCCCTGTTACAATTCTGCTTAAACCATCATTATGTCTCTGCTTAAGCAAGAGGAATAGCATATCTTCTACTGTCATGTCTGACCACTCTGTAGACCTTTGTAATTTTAAATTATGAATTGGTCATTTGTAATCCTACTCCTTCATCAAAAACATCAAAGTTGCCAGTGCTCAAAGGCTACATTTGAGCGGTGGAGAGATGTGTGCCTACTTTTCAAGCTCTCAGTGTGTAAAGCACTTGGTCATGTAGAAGAGCTTTTGCTTTCTTGCACAGGCTGTTGTGGTTCAGTTCATGTAGAAGCTGGGAGAATTGCTCATATTGGGTATCTCAGTTGCTCTGCTCAGTTTCCCAGAGCAATTGCTTGAAATGCAGCTGGTTTGGTAACTTTCTGCTCTAGCAGCTTCTACATCTGCTGCTACTTAAGGAAAAGGCCCCTGGCTTCCCCAACACTTTCATAGTCTAAATCTTCAGTCTGCAGGCACACCTGAATAGTTTGAGGCAGATGGATCTAAGGGTCAAAAGAGACCATCTCTCAACATGGGAGACAGAGATGGCCATGGTCATCTGGCTCAAGCCAGAAATAAATGCTCTAAATACATCTTCCACTACTTCCCTTATTAGGGGATGCTGTTCAATGAGATTCCACAGTCCCAAAGTAATTGGACTCTTATGGTTCCCATTTCGTGTATTTATACAAGCTGTACATACTGAAAAACATGTCCCAAGCCTGAGAACAACTTCTGAGGTAGTTACATCATACGATTCACTATTTCCACTAAAGATAAACCTGGCCAAATAGGGGCCACCACTCCTCTTCAGAGCTGTGAAGTAGATTCCACTCCCTGTGCTTAGAGGCTTTTCCTATTGTATGGATGAGAGGAAAGCATGTACATGACCCAGAAAGTCTGCACGAGTGGGCTTTCTAACAATGTCATCACACAGGGCCTGTGGAGCATGTGCCTTCCCAAGCAGGTCACCTCAGCACAGCAGGAGGGTCAGGACAGATGGGGTTAAGGCAGCATCACTCACTGCAGCTAAAGAAGCTTCAGTTTTCTCACCCTGCAGGGCAGGGTCACATTCTCCCAGCTGTCAGCTCCTCCCTGTGAACCTCCTGTTCTCTGCACATCCTGCACCCTTGCAGCCCATCACAGGAGCTGCAGTTTTTAGGTACTGTATGGAATAAGGGCATCATTTCCTCCAAAAGGCCAAAACGTGCTTAACTTCAGCTGCCATGACTGATGTATGACTTCTACCTGAAAAGGGCACCTGAGTGGTAGAAAGTTTGCTTTCAATTGAAATTGGGCTGTTTCTGTATGTGGTAAATTAATGACTCTTTCCATTGTATCAGTAAATGTTAGGAACCTTATTCCTCTTTTGCTCTTTAGATAAATATTTTATTGCCAGAAAGGAATTAGTTTGTTTTGTAAGCTGCTCTGGACTGCTGTGGGGAAACTAAAATGATAGCCTTCCTTTTCTTTTGATTTTTGTGTCATATTTGAAAACCTAGCAGTAGCAATTTTTTAAACTTTCTCGTTCAACCTGCTTACTTCTAACAAAAGTTAGGGAGCCAGGTGGGTTCTGCAGAGGTAGCCCACTGGAGATGCCAGATTTTGAATGGCAGCTCAGTGTCTTGGAAAAGTGTTTTCCTTTGGAGCTGCCTACAGCAGAGCAGTACTAATGCAGGACAGAATATACACGAGAAGGATCTCTTCAGTGAACCGTGCTGTGGAAAGATGGAAAGCACTTGAGAGGAAAGCTGTAAATGCAGCTGTGCTTAATGGCAGTCCAGAAGGGATGCTCTAAAAGTCAGCCAGACGTTTTGAGCTCACATAACATTGAGGTCAACTCAGGATAGTAGGACTGTTGCCTGTAATTTGAAAGTTGTTTGGAACTGGTGTCACCTGCAGCGAGGATACGGCCTTTCCTTGTGTCAGGGATTCATATTTCAGTGGGAATGTATATGCAGAGAGACAGCTTTGGATAATACTGAGCATAAAAACAATGGGAAATGATTACTTAGTAATTAGTGCTTTTTACAGTAGCTCTCTAAGTCATTGAATATGGAGCTCTTCCCCCAGCCTCCCAAGAAAATGTGTCTGTAAGTCTATGGGAGTTGACATGGGTGTATTATTTTGGGAAAGTAATATGCCTGACCTCAAAAAGGAGGCTGTGTTGAATTTTTCAGGCAGGTAATAGTAAAAGTGTCTTGTCCATTTAGTGATCTAAATCTTGAGAGAAGATTGTGTGAAAACTGTGGCGGACAGGTTCACAAAACCTTGGACAAGCTGAAAATGGGAGGACATCAGGATGCTATGGTACAGCATTTAACTGTTGACATACCACTATCTAACTATTCAAAGTGTTCACTCACCAGAACAGATAACAGACAGTGGAGCTGAAAGTTGTCAGGAAAGAAACAGTACTGCATATGCCTCAATTAGAAATAAAGAAAGTACATTTTAATGTAATACTTGTTTTCCTCAGGTAGCAGCTCATTTTGTACTTCCTTGCATGAAAATTATTAAGTTTTATGCTACAGTGAGCACCAAGGGGTAAGATTACATGAGGAATGCTTTCTGCTGAAGAGTGTTTTGGAATCTTTTTGTCCCTACAGGAGAGCCACACAGATGAGCATGAAGGTGAAGAGCAAGTCCATGAACAGCCCCAGCAGCAGGATGAGTACTGACTCATGCAGCATCTCTGACAATTTTCGTTTTGTGTGAGAACTTTCTTCTGGAGAATGGAACATGTGCGGCCTCAAACTTGAAATCAGTTCACTCCAAGTCTGCCATTAACATTTATGTACCATAGTGAGTGCCAGCCAACCACTGCATTCTGTACCAATACTTTGCCAAGATGCATTTGCAGGAGTCTTCTTTCAGTGTATCTTCCCAAGAGGTTGTAGGGCTACATCACCTACTGTACATCACTGCAACGTCACCACTTGGCTGCTTGAGATTTGTTCTGCTCTTTAAAAATATATATATTTATTTTTTTTTCTTTTTCGTCTTAAGTATGATACACTTGTAACTTGTTCTAACATATTTATATTGGCATTTTGTGTGGCAAGGAGTTCTGTACCACTAGCTGTGTCTCTCACTTTGTGGTGCTTTTGCGTTTTCTAGTACATCTGCCTTGGGGCATCAATTTGGCCAAACAGTTGAAATAAAGGGATACAATGGATGTCATACTCAAGCCACAACGATGAGGTTGTGTTGTGGAGGAAAATGCTTGTGTTGCTCACATTTATTCCTTCCCTGCCTTCACAAATGGAAGGCAGAGCATCTGTTTCACTGGGAGATTTATACCCCTGTGTTAAAAAGCTGCATGGTATGTTTTTTGGCTGATTTCTAGAGGAACAGACATCCACTTAAGCTTTTTGAAAAACCCTACCAGTTTCCTAACTAGTCAATAGAAATTTCCCAGCTTTTCTTCCTTTCTGAGGAATCCAGTCCCAGCTCCAGCTGCAGAGCTCAGTGCTGAGGGAGGAGAGAAATCTCCTTGACACAAGCGTAGCTGCAGGACACAGTCTGTACCATCATCCTTGGCTTCCTGCTTCTCAGAAAAGGAGAAAGTAGGCCAGCCATTTCTTTCCACTTTCCTTCTCCCTTCCACTGTCCCAGCCATACAAGTCTAGAAGACAGAAATTTTGTCACTAGTGCAAAGTATGGGGGAAAACAGCAACAGCAGCAGCCCTGAACCGTACCCCAGACTCCCCTGGAAATGGATGGTAGATACTTCACAAGTTTAAGGCTGCTTCTAAAGCATGGAGAAGCTGTGAGGAGTCCTCCTGGAGACAGGGCACAGATTAGAAGGGGACCATCTGACTGAGGCCACTGAGCTGGCTCTGCTCTTGGCTAACCTTCCTCCTTCAAGGCCAGTGTGGTACAGAACCACATGTGCACTGGAGATGTCTGCAGTGGGAGCGTTCCCTTCCAGTGTGGTCCCATGGCCCTATTCTAAATGGTGGTATTTTATAAAGAGAGGTATGAAATATAAAAAGCATTCCTTGTTCTTCTCCTACCACTGCGCATTGTAGTCTCTCTGGTTATTTAATGCCTGGTATTCACTCACTTCATTTTCTGAGTTCTGGTTTGTTGTGCTGATTTAGCAGGTACGTGGAAGTCCCATCCCAATTGGCATTCACTGAAAAACTCCACAGCCTATTGAACAGCTAAATCATTTTAGGTGTTCATAGGCTTCTAAAGCATTAGGCCCCCAGCTTGTACTTCCATAGAAAGGTTTCCAATATATCAGCCCCCAGGCACACACACATGCACATGCAATTTTCCATTCCTAATCAATCTTTTGCAGCTAAGTGGCTCTTAGTTAAATGTGAGAACCCTGCTGTTGTATTGCACCACCAACAATATATAAAATGCTGTTGAGCACCAGATCAGGTATTTCCAGTTCCTTGATCCTTCCCCTGCACAGCAGAAGAGTTTCTGGATGCTGCAGACTGAAGTTTTTCCAGCTCTGCACCCAGTATTGACCTCACATCCTACCCAGTGATGAAATCAAAGTACTGCAACTTGTAGGCCACCGCTTTCCTCTCCCATTTCAATTGGTTACAAATAAGGTCTGGTTTATAAAATCGTGGTTTTTCCAAAATAATTATTTCCAAGAATCACCACAAATGGGGGGAATTGTCATTTTTGTTGTATTTGTGTTTATTAGAACATATGTACTTATTACAATTGTCATTGTAATAAACAGTAGTTCTTCATAATACTGTTGAAGAGCAGTTACTAATTTTTTTCCAGACTCCAGAATGTCCTTTAACCTTTAAGGGATCTCTGAATGGGGCAAGGATCAGGCTATAAACTTAATTTCATCAGCATGTCTCTGCTTACTGGAGTTCATCCTTCAGCCAATACTTGAGCAGGTGCGTGGAGAGCACTTCAAAGGAAAACATATTTCTGAAGGTGCAAATGGTTGGGGTTGCTGAGCTCCCCAGACAGTTCATAGCCAGGCTGTTGTGCCTCTCTTCTTCTCTCTCTTTTGAAGCACACATGGGAAAAAAATTTTTAAAAACTGAAATTTGTTTCCTGAAAATTCCTTGCATCCTGTTTCTGATCTGAGGACCATAGCCCTCTCACTGCTTGTATCAAGAGGACTGATGTAGGGAGCCAGGGCAGTGAAATTCTTTGGGGGCACCAGGAATGTGGCTGTGCTGAGGGGAGAGCAGTGTTCTGAAAGGGAAAAGAGTTGTCCTTCCCCCCACCCCCTGTGAGTAACCCATTCTTCTGTTATGGTTTTAATATGCATTTGTAATTACCTTTACTAAATAGCACACCATAAAGCTTTGGTTATATATTAAATGTAAACTGAAAGGAATGTAAACATATGTATTGTTAATTATAAATAGATAAGTAATGGCATAATAGATACAAAAAAGTCTTATTCAGATGTATCAGTCATTTTACATTATCCACAAACTGTCGCATGATAGAGTAGATTTTTGTCTGAATATGTGAATAACTTGACTTGCGTTTATCTTTTTACATATTTAATAAAAAAATATATGTTAAAATCTGTCTAGCTCTAGAGACTATTCAGAACATTCCAAAATAATAATTTTCTGGATTAAATACATATTTTTGATTCATCAGGGGCTGCATATGGGAGCAGGAAGAAAAAGGCAGCTGCTTTAAAAATCCAGAAGTTCACTTACCCTGTGTGTGTGGATAGCATCTGTTTTCCCAAGAGCTCAGTAACTGTATTCCCTTTTATAAATCAAAACAGAAAATGCACGTATGTATGTGCATGTAAACAGCACATTTTTCTTTATGGTAAATGCTTTCAGATTTTGGTGTCCTAACTCCCTTGGGTATCAGTCCAAAGCAAAGCTGGCAGCAGCCAGGAGGCAAAGAGAGCACTACAGAAAGGTACCAAAGCTCCCAGTGGGCTTCCTTGCAGTGGCCAGGTATTCAAGGATGAATCTTCAATGCAGTACCTAAAAGCTACTTAGATTTTAGATTAAAGTATGAGGTTTTGTTGGGAGAGAAGGGGGAAAATTCATTATAGTTCTCACAGCTCTGGTCTTCTGTAGCTGCAGCAGTTGCTGCTCAAGCACAGGAGTTCTGAGCCTTGGATCAGGACCCTTTTCCTCTGTGTCAAAGTGACCCTGTTGTGAGCCACCAGCCTGCACCCCTCTGCTCCAGGTATCCCTGGGCCTCTGATAAAGGAGGGGAGGATGAAGCAGGGACCAGAGGAGCCCATTTCCAACCCAGGCATTCAAACCTGGGAGAGCAGCTCTTCTTTAGTTGTTTTTCATAAGACCAGGAGGAAGGCATGTCCTTGGAGTAGTGCAAATTCTCTAAAGCATAACAAAATTATATATTTTCCAATTCAGATAGTTGAAAACTTTCTGCCATAATGTGACCAAAAAAATGTATTGTTGGACTGTTAGGTCATCTACATACCTGACTGCAAAATAAATCTGTGACTGTACAGCCCTATGAAGAAAAGCATTTTTCTTCCTATTCACTGAACCAGTTGTCATCTACAGCAGCTAATAATTCAATATATACACCGTGCAATCCACAATCTCTTTTTACACCTGTCTTTATACAGATTGTAGTGATAAATTGCTTTAAAGAGGAAAAACAAAGTTATTTGCCATGTTTTCATACAGAAGGTGAAAAAACTGGCCAGAGATTAATGTAATTTAAAAGTGATACTCAATTTCTCTTTAGAAAGGTACAAGTGCAGGCAGGTTGTGGTAGTTCAAGTTTTATAATTTCATTTAATGAATATTTCAAAATACTCTTTTCCAGTGCATCAAATTGCACTGCTTCTGTGACCCTTATTTCCAGCTGTTTCCTAAATAAGTGCAAGACAGATGGAAAAAGGAAGCCTGTCCACAGAGTTTCTCCTGTATGACCACATTCAATTTGGAGTTTTGTTTATTGTATCCTGATTCTTTTCTTACCAGTTTGCTCAATGCTTGTGATGGAATGGTGAAATACAAACTGCCTTTATAAAGCAGGTGAGACTTTTGTGGCAGTGTCTCAGGTATCGGCTGTAGTATTTAACTTCATCAGATATTGAGACTGCTGGGTGCATGCAGCAACATCAAACTCATCACTCCCCTTCAAATACAGTCAGAACAACCTTTTTTGGCAAACCTCATCAAATAAAGAGATTTCAGACTTACTCCAGGGGAGTCCTTGGGCAGTTAGGAAGCACCTCTGTGGACACCCCATGTTTTCTGGGCATCACAGAGGGTAAGGGTATGGCTGCCACACTGGTGAGGAAGAAGCCTGGGAGATGCCTCCTCTGCTGGACCACAGTGGTGCTGAAGGGCATCCTCCCTTCCCTGCCCAGCTCTTGGCAAACCTCTGCCTCAGCATTACAGCATGACCTGTCTCCTCTGCCTGACTCACACCCGGAGCTGCTTGAACTGTGACTCACCTGATTGTCTGGGAGGTGGGACGCTCCATGTGCTTGTTTGGAAGGCGGAACATGGATTTTTTCAAACCTGAAGGAACTTTCCGATATTTCTGCTTTGTGAACAGGGGAAGCTGATGTGCAGGCTTGTTCCCTGGTGCCTGTGGTAAGGGATGCCTGGGGAAATCAGCCCTGCTGGTGTTGTGGTAGGGCAACTGCTGTAACCGGCTTAAGCTGAAGCTGCTCATACAACTTGCCAGTACTCAGCTGAAAATATTAATAGGAGCTACAGATGTAAGGGTAAGTTAACTGGGGGGCAAAAATTATCAGGCTAGTGATAAACCAACAGAAACAGTCTAAGAACTGAAAAAGATGAACTTCAGACTCAGCTCAACAGCTCAAAAACCACTTCCACCTGGCTTCTGGCAAGGGAGATGGTTAAATAGTTAATAAACATGCCAGACTGTCAATCACATCCCTCTGTGCTTACCTTGGGGAGGTGGACAGATTTAATTAGTGCTTCAAGGCCACAAAGGCCCTCTGGCTAGGGCAGCATATAAAAAGACATGAAACTGAAATTCTTACTCCCTCCTCCAAGGCACACAGAAAATCCACGTGTATTATAGATGAAGGGAGCAGTTTACATCTGCATGCAAACATGTAATGTTTAAAAGAAAAAAATTCCTTGTTTCTCTTTCCTATGGCATTTTCTAAAACCACAAGAATTTGCTTCAAGCACACAGGCAAATAATGACTTGTTTAGCATTTTGCACTGGTAGATGATGTTGGACTGAAACTAGTTTTGAAGAGAAATAGGCAAATCTTCAAAGGTTTGCTGGCCAAATTTATTTTCAGCTGTTTACCTTTGTAGGCTGTATTGTTTGTTGCTACTGAAATATAAACAATGTGCTTGTTACTGCCTAGAAAATAAACAGAAGGGCCAGCTGCTGCTGTATTAAGTCTGCATTTCTGACAGGTCAGCTGACTCATCTTAATGCTGAGAATGGGGACGAAACTGTACATTTCAAAAACACTTTACTGTACCCATAACTTTCTGAGCTCATTCTCTTGTTTTCACACATTCATATGAGGTGAGGAAAAGACTGGATGTGCATAAGCCTTTCAGGAGGTTGTGTGGAAGAAATGAGTTGTGAGAAAATAAATATGGCAAATGAAGCAGGCACAGATGTGTGAGTGGGAAGGACGTACAGGGAGGGTTCACATTGCTGGGGTCCCACTGGTGACTAGGCTGGGCAAAACCAGTGCTGGTTATAAACCACTAAAGATCTTGTGTCATCCAGCATGGATTCATCCAGGACTTTGGACACAGTGGTAAGGAGGAGGAAGACAAAAGAGAGGTGAGTAACAAGGCTTGGTATAAAGAATAATATCAACAGAACAACTTGGTAAAGTTCTCTGCTGGACAGGCATCTTCCTCTGAGATGAAGCATCTGGCTGCATAGCTCGTTGTAGTGGTTCAGATATCTGTACTATTCTATTCTTTGGTTATTTTAATCAGATTCATTCCAACTATTTATCACATCAGAAGAGCTGCAAATCTCCATGTCAAGTGTTACAGTCTGATCATAGTGCAGGTGTTCACTCTTGGATGCGTTTCTTCAGGGAAAAGATGTAAATGTTCAAGTGCTCGCTCAGCTGCCTACCCTAAAGAGAAATCACAGAGATTAGTAGCCTGTTTTGTATGTGCTTCACAATTCACTGCCTTTCCTCTCCCAGTAAGAGGGGGAGGACCCAACTACAGTCCTCACATACTTGGGGATCCCTGAGTACACAGGAACCTGTAAATATTCAAACAAGAGAGCTGTTTTCCTTACATTCCTCTTGCAACACACTGCTGGGAAGTAAAATGGCTACAGACTGGATTCACAGGTGACATAAGCTGTGATGGAGCTGGGCCTCTCAGTCAATTGTGAATTTTGGCCAGGTATATCCATTCTGACCCCCACCAACAGGCCCATGTCGTTGCTTGGGTAGACTCTACTGTGCCACCAATGTCTGCTGACAAAAAGCTGTTTTAAAAGAATAATCCTTATATCCCATTGCTGTGGCTTAAATAAAAGAATGCTGACCAGCTCCCTCTGAAATGAGACCATGCAAGGTGTTTTATCTAAAAGCTAAAGCCTTTGGAACAGTTGCTAAAGGACCATTTGACAATTTAGAAAAGTGGGCATCAAAAAAAGTAAAACTCAATTTAAGCAGTAGTTCAGATGACAATGACAATACTGAGATGTAGCAGACAAAAATGTGCTGGTAAGATTGAATGAACTGGAAAACTATTCATGTCACCAGCTTGAGAGATGGTAGCAGAGGGCTAAGAAAAAAATTGGGACACCTATTTTGCCTGCAGATTCAAACCAAAGCTGACCTTATTTTATTATTTCTATTTATGTCACTTTGCATTTTACCTTCCTATTTTTTCAGTCAAGTCACCTTAGGAAGAAGAAAGGCAAAAAAAGAGAGCTTGATGCAGTTATGCCTCATGGGTCGACTGCTACGTAAAACCAGCCCATAAATATTCTGATGGGTTTAAAGCTGAGACCAGTCGGCTACATTGGAATAATTCACATCACTGAAGTCGCTGCACATGCAAAAAGGTATTGCCTGCAATAAACCTATTTCTTTTTTTTTTTTTAACTTCAGACTACATAAAATAACCACCCCAACATTTCCAGGCCCCTCTGCTCACCACGCAGACGCCATAGTGCACATGGGCAGCCGTGAGCAGGGCGGAGAGCGCGCCCAGAGCCGCTTCCTCCATGCGGCCCAGCAGCCCCGAGATGGCCGCGTACACCACCAGCGCCAGAGGGAACAGGAACCAGTGGAACAGCTCCGGCTGCGTGCTGCTCATCTGGCAGACGATCACCTTGCACTGTCGGAGCAAAAGGGGCCGGGTGAGAAGCGCTGGGCCAGCCTCGAGGGTCTAAGGAAAAGTATTTCCAATTTCTCCGCAGGTTGCTTTGGGTAAGGAGGAAACAAGGCTGCAGTTCAAAATGGGGCTCGTTTCTGGTGAGAAGGCTGCGTTGGCACACGCCTTCGTGCCTCACTGCCCTAGAGGACATCACTACAATTTAAAATGCACCCTTTCCTGGAGACAGGGTTTTGATACACTTGATAAGCGGAAGCACATCTTCACAAAAGGGGAATTTGTTTGCCATCTTATGTTTTTAAAGTTGTGATCTCAAATCAAGTGTGCCATCACCTAATTAATCACTGGGAGAATATGCTGTTATTTTAAACATGCAGCCTGACAGAAATATCTTCTGGTTCATTGTATAGAAGGGAGGGAAGTCAATATATGACATTTTCACATCCTGTTTCTCTTTTCTAGCACTCCTTTATGTACTAAAACACCAGTTTCTTGGCTCGATCATGGCAGTGGGCTCCCTGGAGATGCAGCTGGGGGCCCAGAGAAAGGGATCCCACTCAGAATGGTGGAAAAAATGAATATATGGTGCATGGTTTAACTGAAGGCAATTAGCTTAATTCTACTGAGTTCTGGAAACATAATGAGACTAATTCACTTGAAATTCAGTATTTTAAAAGCAATTAAGCACACCAAAGTGTTTTGTCTGGCTTAGGCTCCTTAAGAAATGTATCTCATATATATCGTTCCCATTACAAAAAAGAAAAGGAATTTAGGCACATCTGAAATATTTTATTGATTTAGTTTCACTCAAAATTGAAATGTGGTTAAAAATAGATTTTATGTATCCTGAAAACAGCAGAAGAATGAAAAACTCATTCCCTGTGCAGTGCCTGAAATCTTATGACAGCAGCAGTAGGAGTCTGACCATAGGAAAGAAATACTGGCTTTACTGCTTGTGCTGTAGAAGCTCAAGAATGCAAAAATAAACCATGAAAAAATAATTAACTTTGAATAGTAGAAGAAGTAAGCCTTTGTACCTAATGTTAATATTTTCACATATATTCTCAGTATTGATTGTGAATTTTTTTAATAACACTGGTTTTATGAGTCCTTTGGGAATCATTCCAGAGGGTAACATAAATTGCTAAAGCAATCTATAAGCTATAACTTTTCTGCCTGCATAACTGAACCTGACCATAGGGTGGATTTCACATTGTTTTAAACCATAGTTATACTTAAATATTTGAGTGACCAAATAAATGGTCAAAGGTATGAGAAATTCCAGATACTGGAACTGGGATGGCAGGTAGAGAGCCATGGTCTGCAGTTTGTGGTCTGCAGAACAGGTAATGGAAACTCAATGTGTCAGGCTATCATGGAGAAGAAAAGTATTGCCATGACAAGCCTTCCTCTGATGCCAGAGGAAACATGACTAAGGAACCAGAAATAGTGAAAGGAAGTGCAGGCTTGATTTTGAACTCTAGAATGTTACAAATTCCTAACTAACTAACACCCATACATTTTTTAATGCTTGCTTTTAAAATGTTAACATTTTCAGCTAGTGCACATACATTTTTAATTTGCACGAGCCTCCAACGCTGCAATGTATGTTTTGGGGAAAGAACAAACAAAACCTGAAGAATATGTATTGCACTCAGTATCTGGTAAACTGCAGCATGTAAAAAAATCTCTGGTTTGCCTTACTATTCTTCTTCTGCAAGCATCCTGCCACAATCACTCTTGGTTGGTTAAGATGTATGTGCAGAATTTGCCCTCTGCCAAACTCTGAAAGCATTTTCCCCACTGGCATGAAGTAATTGTATTTCTCATTTTGGAATCCCACTATTCTCTTAAGAAAATAATGGGGTAATTAGGGGTAGATTAGGTAATGAATAATGCATACAATAAAACACATCTGAAAATCAACTCATTTTTGTGAGATTAAATCCTTAAGATGGTACTGTTTGATTTGTGACCTTCAGAAATACACATTTATAGGATACACCTAACAAACATCACAATTATAATTTTTTTTCCATTCCTGAATTCAGATTTCTAAAGGGGTTATGCTTTCTCTTTTAAAACCTCGCATTTTTGAAGATCTGTCTCATAGTACAAGACACTTCCAGCTTTCCACTTTTTAAACTGGATGTAGCATTGCTCAATGGCAAGATATTTAGATGGTGTTGGAGTCTATTTTCCTAAGATGACACTAGTCACTATCCTCTAGGGTATTTTTGCTTAAATGCAAGAACACCTTTTTGCTTGGCTGCTCTCCTGGCTTCCCCCAGAGAAGAAAGCCCTGGGTTACCTGGGCTCAGCACCACTGCCTGGCTGCAGTGCTGCAGCTAGAGCTGCACTGAGGTTTGTGCTCTCCCTTGGCAATGAAAGGAGGGAAACTGGTCACCATGACGTGATACAGGAGAAACTAATCTGTGAGCAGAGAGCCATCACAAGGCCCCAACAGCTCTCCATCTTTCCCTAGAACATTCTGTCACTGGTACAGCCTTTTTCTAAATGGTGAAGGGGAAATGTAGGATCAGCTGAACTGCAGGAATTAGGAATACATGGACCACAGTAATGGACACGAGCAAAGGAAAACTACAAGCCTTCCACTCTTGCTAGTAAATCTGTGCCAGTGTTGACCTTTCTTTCACTTTGACAAATACCCTGTTCTGCTTGTATGTTGGGGAGTATCTATTATATTTCTGGAAGGCATCCCTAGGGTTTTCATGAACCCTCAGAAAACAAACCAGAACCCTCACAAAAGTGTTATGCTGTGGCAGAGGAGGTATTTCAGAACTGTAAGTGTCCCCAGTCCAGACACGTGTTCTGGTATAAGTTTATGAGACTGAGTGTAACACAGAGGTGAAAGAGCTGTGTGACTCTGCTTATTTTAGCTACATTTTCTGCTCCCTTCTGCTTATTCACAAAAAAATAGAAAGCTATCTCTAAATAATACCACCACCTCAAATATACTTACAATAACATTTGAGAAAGCAACCCCAACCATCCATAAAAACAGTCGGGGTTGCTTTGCTAATATGTTGCTTGGAGATAAAACCACCCAGACTGTAAGAAGAATGAACAGCAACAGAGGCGACACAAGAGGTAGCAGTCCTTCATACAGAGAATTAATCTTCAGTGTTTTCTTTAAATGTGCTCTGGAAATAAACACAATAATTTTGTAGAGAAAGTAATTTTATCCATTCTATTTCTACACAGTAATTTCAAACTCTAGACCAAACTCGGCCCAATAATTCATCTTGCAACCAGTGCAAATGTGCTAGATACCAAATATTTTATAAAAAATTGTAGTATACCCAAGTAACATTTATTTCTGGGGTTAAAATATACTGATTTATTGACATAGCTCCTGATCAGCTTTGCTTGCTCACCATTGTCTGGCAATGGCAGTAAACTCACACAAAGTGAGCTGCAGTACTTTCAAGCATGCAGACATGCTGTGAATTCAAAATACATGGCTTTAGAGGATGAAGCTTCTAACATAAGATATAAACTTGTTTCAGTCAACACACCCCATGTTTTCAGCAGCAGCAGAGTGAAGCACATGGCTGGCAGGTATTGCTCTTGTTTAGCTCTGGAAGTCATGATGCTTGAGGATCCTGTACATTAGGATTTAGGTACTTTAGTTCAAATACAGCCTACAGGGGAGGCTTTTTGACTAATTAGAGCACAGAAAAAATTAATGATACATTGTGTTTTCTTGGGTATTTTAAGCTGTTTTTTATAGGTAGTAAATTATTGCACTAAGTTCACTACCACTAAACCACTCCTTCATACAGCTAGTTCAGGAGAGCAATTCTCTGAAATGTACTGAGAAATGTCCTGTTTAAAATCTTTGAATGTATGTATTTATAGAAACTGCTAGACGAAAATCCAAGAAATATCTTTCTCATGTCAAAGAGAGGAGATTATTGGAAAACTCAGATCCTTCATCACCAAAGAGTTTGTGCATGCATCATTCAAGCAAACCTGACTGGTAGTTGAAAATTTTTGTGCTCTTCTCTTCAGAGGAATGATAAGCCCAGCGGAAGGCTTGAGAGGAACTATGTCAAGTGATGACTTGAAAAGGAAAATACTAAACAAAAGTCCTGACAGGAAAGGAAGGAAACCAAACCCTCAATGCTCACTGGGGTAAAGGCTGCTACTGCCAGGGGCTGACATGCACAAGGTGCTTCCCTCTCTGTCATCTCTGAACAAGATTTCCTTGCACAGCTGATTCCCAGCCCCCTGCCCCATAGCCCAGCCTTTCTGCAGGTCCTCAGCCTTTCCTGCCCCACATCTCCCAACTCTCCACACTTCCTGCCCCAAACCCAGGGCTGTGCATGCTTTTGGTGACTGCACTGAGCACCACCACACAACAAGGGCTGTGTAGGAGAGATGCGACATGGTCTGATAGACTCTCTAAAATTTAAATGTTAGTACTGGTTTCCACTAATTCCTGAAGACATGCAGTGACAGTCCCTCCTCCAGGACACTTAGGACCTGAGAGACCTGAAGTGACAGATGAGTGAAATGAGCTAGCAAATACTAGGGGAAGGCAGGCAGCATTAATAAAAATAGGCCATTGGAATATAAACTAACTGTGTATAAAATTCTTGGGTGCAGCAAGCCAGTTCTTAGAGGTAATCACAACTTGCCACCTGCCTAGCTTACATCTGATAGCAATTATCTGCAGACTTCAAACAGAGGGGAGCTTTACAGAAGGACCAGGAAGACAATTAAGTACTTCACAGTGTGCAGGATGGTCAGCTACAGAATTCAACCAGCACAGGCAGAAGTTACAAATCACATTTGATTGCAAATAAAATACAGTGGTTTTTGCTACAGAACCTTTATCAGTTTACTGTGCAAGACCACTGTGAGACTGCTTAGAGAACAGCAAATGAAAGGAAAAGGAGAGTTGTAAACATGAAAAAGAAACTGGTCAGATTCTGAAAACTTACCAGAAAACCTTTTACTACATTATCAGGATGACATCTGGATGAAAGAAGCTAGTCTACTTCAAGCATTACATTTATTTGTAAATGAGGAAACCATTAAATATACAGAATTAAATAGGAAGTGATAGAACTTATTTAATGTTAATTAACTTACCTGTGAATGTTGTATAGTGTTTGTGGAAATGATAGAAACAAGCTGAAGCCTGAAAGAGAAAAACATTAACATATAATTCGACACTGATGACCTCAGAGTTTTTTCATATGATAACAGACCTTGTGTACTATTCTAAAAATCATTCGGTATTCCTGTACTCATTACAGGATATGAACTGAGGCTGCAGGCTTCAGGCAATAATAAAACTGTCCTCTTTTTTCCCAAAAGCCAGCTGCTGAAAATAGTTGCTGATACAGAATTTCCTACGTAATGAGTTACAAGAATGGAATATTTTAATAAAAATTCTGATATAGCTAATAGAGAGGATCAATTATTTTTCATACAGGTTTGTCTGCTGGACCCAGAACAGCCCTACTTTTCATGAGCTGCTGTTTATCTAGAAAAATCTGAGTCTAACACCAAAAGCCTTCCAGTGGAATACAGAAAGACAATAAACTTCAAGCTGGGCTGTTCACATTAGTGGGGAAATAAGTTTATAGTCCAAAATATTAAGGGTCAACTAATGATCTGTTTTGATAATACAATAGCTGAAATTAATTAATTTTTATGACATGTCCATCATTTGAACAAGTGAAAGTTTTTTACTTCTTTTTCTAACAGCTTTCTTTTTCTAAGAGCTGTGATGTTTCTAGAGGTCGGCTTTAACCCACAAAGCACAAGGGTTTTGCCTTTGCTAATGCTGTGTCTCCCTGCTGGTATTTTCAACACAGCTGCCAGCAGCCCCTGAGCTGCCTGAAGACCCAGCTGTACCCCCTCTAACATCCACATCCAAAATACGCTGATCCACCCAAGAATCAAAGAAGACTTCCAGCAACAAGTGGAAGCTTGAGATTTAAACAAAAAAGCCACTATGAGTCAGTCCTAACTAGGTGAAAATATATATGACTTTTTAAATCTATGTCATTCCCTGCAGAGCTCTTTGGTTTGTACTTTTCCCCCCACTTTTTCTGTATTGAGGGCTTTCCCTGGTCAATTTGCTGCTTAGAGATTGCTTTGGGTAGCACATTTCTGCACAGCTTTTTTATTATAGGGCATGATTTTTTCATCACACTTGGGTGTGATGCACTAAATTAATACATAATTCCTATTTTATTGTGGGCAAGAAAAGCCCTCTGATGTGTTACACTTTCTAGTTTTGACCTAAAACATCTCATTTAAGAAGCACTATGCTGCCTGTACAGAAAAGTAGAAAACTTTAATCTCATTATTAGCAATATGGAGGGAAAAAATGAATAGAGGAAAGATATGATTTCAGATAACTTTGTACTGAGGCTAATGTGACATAGCAGTGTCTTGAGAAATGTTAGTGTTCACTCATCAGTCCTCATCAAGGACATATCCAAGTGTTTATCAAACTCTGGCCACAGTGGCAACTCGAGAAAAGGAAAACAACATGAAAGAAAAGTGGAGATCAGGGTTGCTGGAAAAAAAAAAAAAAAAGTAAAAAGGGATGCAACAGATAATCTGTCTCTCCAGTCTTTCTGGTTATCTGCTAAAGAGAGGGAAACAAAGAATTGGAAAAGAAGAAAAGCCAGCCTGTAAATAATTTCAGGTATTGCATTCTTTTTATTGTTTAATTTTTGGCTTTGCTTTATAAAACAATTAGGAGCTCTGCTTCTTTACTATGGCAGAAACTTCCTAAAAAACAGCTGAAGGATGTGAAATTGAAGTAATATCCCAAGTATTTTGTCAATATATTTCTAGAATTCACAGGCTTAGTGCCTTCAGAGTGATCTGTGTTTAATGTGCACTCCAGTTAGCTATGTTTTCTATTAGGCAGGGAGCGCTAGTTCAATAAAATCTTGAGTTACGTACAGCAGTTCCAACATCTGTATCACATTAGAGCAGACATGAGACAAAACATTGACTCTTGAGGTTAAATCTAAATTTCCTGCTGCAATCCTGAAGTTTGATTTGTTAGGAGAAAAGCAACCGAGAGGAACAGAAATAGAGACTAGAACTAGAAATAGAATTCAAAGAGCAATGGTTGCCAACAATTTGTTATTTTTATGAAGTGCCATTTTAGTTAGAAATAACACACTGACCACAAACACTCCCCCAGCTAGCAAAAAGCCACTTTCCAAACGGGGCAGTTCCACCAGTTACTCCCCTGTATTTTTACACAGCTTTGCTTTTAGCACAGCGAAAGAGCTGAGGATGCATCAGGGAAGCAAAGGGTGTTCCCCGTTTCTTATGGGATTTTCAGAATTCCATAATTTCCTACAACATGTTGCTTTCCCATCTTTTTTTAGCTAAAGAGGCCTGGCTTGGGGGGCTGCTTTTGGTACTCATAAAGTCTGCTATTTAATTGGCATTAAGGATCCCTTTGTGCCCAGGAGCTAAACTGCTGCATCCGCATTGCTGCCATTCCCTGCTGCTCTGAGGAACAAAAGGTGCAGCCTGGAAAGCAAACCCACTGCTGGCTCTCTGGCACTCAGCCACCCAGGCACTGCCCAAGTGATGATCATGGAGCTTTTTTTTTGGTTTTAATGTCTTAAAAGTACATATTTTATTTTAAATTTTTTAAAATTCAATTTCAGCTCATTAGATGTTTTAAAACATATGGGAAAACAGAACTCTTCAAGTGTTCTTAGAAGTAGTACACAGCTCTTCCAGCAATTTTTAGCTTCTTCTTTAGTATTTTCCCATTCTTCAGCTGATTTAAAATGTGAGACCCAACTGTAAGAACACAGGCCTATATTAAAGGCAGAAATACCACAGCACAGATGGGTGGCACAGATACACAGGGAATTCTTGTGTCACGCTAGGCTGAAAGTATCAAGCCCAAATCCTCGGATTTAGGTACAATCCTATCGTCAGTCCTCTGTGTTGCACAATGTAAACTCCCTTTTCAGAGAAGTAAACCTTTTTAAAGCTCTTTATTAGGAATTATTTTGTCCATATTAAAAAATGCCAAACATAAGCATAAACAAACAAATAAATAAATCCCAATGCATTCAGAAATTCAGGATTAAAGACATATCTGAAGTGAAGAAATTAAGGCATTATCTTGTTTTCCAAATATGTGTATGTAAACAAACACACATACACAGACATGCATATAAATATGCGCGTGCGCGCGCGCGCACACACACACACACACACACACACACACACACACACATATATATATATATATGTATATATACATGTGTATAAAAGAGATCAAAAGGCAATCCCCATCAATCTTAAGGACAACTTTAGATTTCATTTATTGCTTTCAAATTCAGTTCCAAACCAATAAGGTGTTTTGTGATGCAGCTGAATAAAATATTAATTTTAAAAAGCTAGCACACAATGGATACTATGATACCATGTCACCCATGTTATTTGGACTAACAGTAATATATTTTAATTATGTGAGGGCATTTTAAATGCTCATGTAACTAAATTTAAAGACTACTGAAGATCTACAGGCAGACAGGTTGTTTCCATGATATGCTGCAGTTACTGTGGCTGTTGTACCTGATTTAATTCAGGCATTTCTGCAAAATACAGACTTGGTCATTGTAGAGAAAGAGAGAAAATAAACTGCTGACACTACTGTCAGTTCCAGAAAATGCTATTTCAGCACCCACCAGGCCCATGCTGGCACTCAGACAAAGCAAACAGCCTGATGCAGGTAGCCACATTTCTGAAAACACAAAACCTCACAGACTGTAAACACCACCAAATGAAGAAGTGACTCCAAGACACCTAAACCACTAAACAAGCTATAGGGCTTCAAAGGAAGGACAACCTTCGCAGTTTATTTTCTCCACACCTTTGCTATCATAAATCCCCTTTGTTAGTAAATTCCTGGCAAATGAATCATCCTTAAACTGTCCTAAGAAGAGCACTGAAATTTTATTTGTTAAGAATTGGCTCTCCTGATAGCTAAAAGTCAAAAATTCAAAAATGAGACAGTGCAACAGAGGGATGCAATTTGAGGTGAACACTGCATTGGAAGTTGTGTGAATTTGTTCAGGAAAGAACCAGCCCTGCTGCGCTCCCCCCAAAAAATACTCCCCAGAGTACTCATCCCATTTGGGATGCAGGGAAGAGGCCTGTGCAGACCTTCTGGGCATATCACACAAGTTGACCAACTCTCTAATAGCAGGCAGTTGTACTTGTATTTCAGCTTATAAATTAAATACTATCACTTTTCCCATTCTTTGAGTGCCCACACTTCTGCATGGCCTTCTTCAGTACACTGTTTGGCCTTTCCAGCTCTAGATTAATAATTCATCATAATCAATGTTTGCTGTAAAGAAATGGGGTGTTATAATTTACCCTTCTTAGCCACCAGACAAGAAAAGGTAGATTCAAAATATCCAGGCCTCAATATTAGCTTGGAAAGATATTTAAGTACTTCTTCCACGGTGTTTTTCTCAAATTCCTTGCACATTTAGAGCAGCTAGACACATGAAAATATCTTAACAGACTTAATGTTTAGCACACTGATAAGTGCCTGGAAGCAAACTTCATCAAAAAGTGAACATTTTAAAAGCACTCGTTTCTGGAACAGAAGCTTTCTATGGAACAGTGTGACCTTCTTTGGCATGTCTTGAGCAGACAACTCTTTTAATTGATTGTGCAAATTCATAATTGCATTTTGAGCTGTCCACTTAAAAACCATTACATTTTATTACTATATAAAATGACAAACTTAACACGACTTAGTAGCTGGTGGGAAAACATTAGAAAACAAATATATAATTTGCAGACTTAATTGAGCCTGTGAAGTCTGAATACACTAGGGTGAAAAATACACCCAAAATCCACCATATGAAATGATTTTACAGGAATTGAGGGAACATAAGGTAAACATAAGCACTGTCTTAATGCACGAAGTTGATGTAGGTTTTGGATGTTTAGCATCTAAGATATTTTTTGAGTACAAAGATTGTAGAGGGATGCATTTATCATGCTTGTTGAAAAGAGATGTGTTTATCATGTTTGTTGATTTTATACCTTATTTTCAGTGTCTAAGGTATTAGACATGGCATTTATCTCAAACTGAACTGTAAGATAACAATTAGCATTCAGAGGGATTTAGTATCAATTGAAGAATTAGTTTATGGCCGTAGCTGCTTCTTTGATGTAGCTGTGTTCAAGCATCATTCTTTTTCTGGGCACAGCAAGAATTGAGCACCAGAGAAACAGTGCCTTTATTTGAAAAGCCCAGACTGGCTTCCAGAAGGACTCTGCCAGGTGATCTCCCTTGTTAGACCTTCACCTGGGGGTCCCAGAGCCCCTGAAATGACTCCTCACACCTTAACACCACCAAACTCATTCCCACCTGTAATCAGCATCCTGTGACACTGCTCTGCCTCTGGCCTTGAGCACTCTGCTTTTCTGGGTTATTGTTCTGACTGGTTCAGATGAGTTACTCCAAACATGAACTCAGAGGCTTCTTAAAAATATATCTCAAGTGACAGGTGAGTATTTCACACCCTTCACTTTAATGGAGCCTCATACAATCTGTCACAACAATGCCTTAATAAATGTTGAATTGGTGACAGACACGTAGAAGCCAACTCATGTTAAGCATGCTTCTCGAGCAGCACTGGTCAAAGCCTGTCAGAGCAAAAACCTTTTGAAAACATTGCACTCAACATGTAATCATTCAGCAAGTCATCACTAGGGCAGAACCATCAGCCACTTCGCAATGGGAACTATAGGAGCTCACTACAGAAAGACAAAATTCCATAGGGGGCAGAAAAAATTCATAATTTGACTGTGGCCTCCTAAACAGTTTCTGACACTGAAAAGGGGCAGGCTGTTGTATGAACACCCATGGCACACACCCATTTTGTGTCCTCCTTTGATATACAGGATGTAGCACAGTGTAAGTACAAAGCACTGTTTTAGAGGAGTAACTGTGCTTTCCCACTATGATGAAATTCACATAATTGGCATGTTTTAAATGTTACAACTTGGCCTCATCATTACTTTTTTGCTGCTATTATCTGTTTATTTATGTTTTCACTCCTCATTTTATGTACTTAAGTAGCTTGGGGAAGAGTGATCCTCAAGGAAAACACTGTACAAGTCCACATAGAACCCAAACCCGTGCACATCATAGGAAAAAATTCTGAATGCTTTGGCTGCATCTATAAAACAAAGTTCAAGTTTCAGTTTTCTGACAGATATTAAAACTCAATTCACATTTCCTGATCAAACCTACACACTGAAAACTTGTTTCACCTTTGCCACAGGCTTCAGTAGCCAGATCTGGGCACTGTTGACCAAACAGAGTAGAGTCAAACATGACACCATGTCTGGATTACAAAATAGTCTGCTCTATGTACCATGCACTGATGAAGTATAATATATTCACTCCATGCTTAGGTGATCCTTTTCCCATGAGGGCTATTCTTGTTGTTGCAATTAATACCGAGAAGGAGTAGGAAACTCTGTGTATAATTTTTCCAATTTACCTTCCTAAGGAATGAAGCTGATGTGCTAACCCCATTTGTTTGTGTACATCCCACCACAACTTCCAAGCCCTTAGTCAATTCTGAGCAAAAGAATACACCAAAAGGAATTTCCAGTAACATGCATGTTTCCATCTTCCTTTCTCCAGGAAAGGATTGTAGCCTGAACTCAAATTTTATTAGACATTATAAAATCTTCATACAGAGCAAGTATGAAGGTCCCAAACATGGGAAATGCTTCATTCAGAGCATGGACCTACAGGTCATTTAATAGCAATGTGAGACAGAAACCATCATCAATTAGTAATGCTGCTCCCTGAACTACAGATGCCAACCTGTCGGTGAAAATCTTCTCACAAAATCTACAGTATCATTTGTGGTACTAGAATTTATGTACAGAACTGACTGCTTTAAAATGCTTATTGTAAATATTTCATATTGCTGTCAACCTGATAGCAGAGTGACAGAGAATGTTAGGCATTTGGGATGCCCTGAAGGGGTGAAAATAAATGATAGCTCTCACCCCAGTGCTGCCCTTTGAAGGGACCCTAGTTAGCCAGAAAATGCTATGGGACAACTGTGTTTAAATCCCAAGAGAGCTTTGGGAGTGTCATCCACAGGAGCCCTGATGAGTGCAGAATAATTAGTTCCAGATGAGCACACAGGCACATAACTTTAAAAGGGTCTGTCTGCTCCCATGTTGGGAGACAAAAGGCATTTTTGCCTAGTAGCCAGGTCAACATACTCCGAAAACGGGAGAAGGACCGTCCTCATTGATTCAAGGTCCAGCTAGGTGTGTGTTTTGGAGCTGAAGGATGGAATTGTATTCACTGCCAGTGAAAATTACAGGATCATGTTTGCTGGGTGGCTGACAAATTCCCATAAAATACTATGCTGAAGTTTCTCTGTTTCACAGGGTAGTCCTCTGAGGTCGCAGCTCAGCAGCTCAAGACTTGGCTTTTCTACAGGTGTTCACAGTGTGCCAGACAGTTCCCAGGAACTTACATAAAGTTCTCTTTCCTAAAAGATCTAATCTAAACACCAGTAATGCTGCACTTTTACATATATCTTTGTGTGTTCTGGCACCTGATAAAAGCTCCATTATTTTCAATGAGTGTCACCTGGTGATACCACAGCTTCCTCTGAAGAGGTACTTTTGTAGAGTTCATCCTTAGGTTATACATGGGTTATTTTTTTTCCCCCAGAAAACTCCAGGAATGACATCTGAAAAACACTTTTGTGCATGTTGTTTGGATTTCTTCCCACCACAGAAGGTAGGAGCTAAAGCCCAGCTGCTCTTGGAGAAGCCATGGCTCAGCAGCTGAACTCCTGTTGTGTATGGAACAGTAAAAGCACCAAACAAATGCCAAGTATTGATGGAGCAGCTACAGGTTCGTTGTTAGAAGGACCACTAGTGACTACTAAATGCCATCAGATGGTTAAGCACAACCATTTATGGTTTAATGGCTCCTCTCGGGATCCTGGGAAACTAACTTGTAAAAAGCATCAGAGGCCCACTTTGTTTTTAACTAGCCACAGAGGCATTTAACTGAGCAAGCCAGAGTGGGCTCTCTGATACAAATGGTACTGTCTGAGCAAGACACACTTGTTGCAGTCTCTCTAAGGGAGAGAATAATTGAATTTTCCTGGCTGCTTGGCCCTTGATGTAGGTTAGACAGGTACTTTTTCTGCAGTCACAGTGGGGTCCTGCAATTTACCACAAGCTTCTAAAAATTTCACATATCCCTAGTTACTGCACACAGGCTACCCAATGATAACCACCTTACTGCTGAGCTGAGATTCAAATACAAAATGGCAGTGTTTTCTGGACCAACATGACCCTTAGTGGAAGAATACTACTTTTTCTATATTTAAATTTGGTGTATGATTCTAAGAGATTTACTAAGCTCTATGATAATCCTATAATACAGAGTCAACCAAGACTATTATTTTGCATCCTTTAAACCCATATTTAACGTCAACTAAGTTGCAAAAGTTGCCATTGTGCATAGTGTGCGACAAGGTTTTTGGAGAAACCTTTTGGCTCCTACTTAAGCCTACTCTGCTTGGGACAATGATGGAAGAAATACTATTCTGTGCTCATAAATCTATTCATACAAGCATACCACAGAAGACAGAAGCAGTACTTCTTTCTTGTGTTAATGGAACAGTCCATCAAACATTGCTTTGCAGCTGGTTCTGGCAGAGTATGAAAACGGATGCTACACCTGCAGATCTGATAATGCTGAAATGCTTCCCTTCCACAAGTGTTCCTACTATGTTAACAGTTTGAATTAGACCTTCATCCATGGTTTCCCAAGTGCAAGGGAAGCCATCAGAGCACTCCCTGAATGGGATCTCATGTGTCTTAGTGACAGGAACCAAGCACTGATGTGTGCAGCACAGAACAAGTGTGTTCAGTGAGCTGGCCTCTGCTAGCACCTAACACTGACCTAAGCTGCCCATTCTGGCTGAGCCAGCATCCATCTCCCCTGGGCTTGCAGTGCTACTGCAAGAGCACAAATCACTCCCTGTCTTCAGCTACACCTCTGTCAAAGGTGAATAATTCACTGACTACTGGAAAGGCAACCACTATTTTTCCCCCCTTCCTTTCTTTCTTTTCCTCAGAGTGCCTAAATCAGGTCTGACTAGAAAAAGACTGTATCATCTTGGTCACACACTGCTGGGGTTTTTTTTGGGTAAAGTACAAAACCACGTCCTTGCAGACACTGCTCATTAGAAAGCACAGCCTGAACACAGGGTCCTTTCTAATCTGGGAATTCTGGGAAACAGTGCTGGGACAAGAGGTGGTACCTGCTGCCAACCTTTCCCTAGGGAGAGGGCGGTGAAAGCACACATCAGTGCAAAATGCTCAAATGGCTCCTCTCGAGCTGACATGGGAGAAGCACCTATAACCATGTCCTCCATTTGGCTCAAGGGCAGATGTTTCTTGGGATGCAAGCCTGGAGTGCTCATGTGAAACAGCATTTTGGTGCCTTCTTCTCACCACTTGTACGCTCATATAAAAATCTCCAAAATGCATATGCTAATTTCTTCACCTTTCAAGCCACACATCAAAGACATTTTACTTACACAGATTTTCAGCTAAGATGTCTCTATTTTTAACTCATTAAAATGTAAGCGCTCTTGTTCTCAGTCTTGATATAGCAGTCAAAAAACATTCAATGCTCATTTCAAACTACACTGACAGTATCAAATAATGACCAAATAGGCTATTGCTGTGTATGAAAAATAAATCTCTTCTGTTTGCAAAGGAATACTAAAGAGCTTAGAAACAACCCGGCTTTTATTCATATTTACAGTTGTGTATCTAAGGTTATTTAAATAATGTCTTCATCCCCTCTGTACATAATATTTTGGAACATAGTGTGCTCCAGGCCAAAACACTAAACTTAGAATATACATAAATGTAAGTGACACTATATCTGAGTGACATGAGGAGTTCCTGAGACTTTGGGAGCCCAGCAAGCCAGCACACTGCACTGAACTGCACATGCAGATAAGGAGCGTCTTCTATATTATTTGTATGCAGCATACAGTAATTCAGTGAGGAAAAAAATTCCAAAGTTATCTTCTTTTTAAAAGTTTTCCAGTATTAACCCTTATAATTATCTCTATTCATGTATTTTTGGACAAGCCAACACTTAGAAAAGTAAAACCAAACAAAAGAGAAAAATATAAAAACTACTAAATCAAAATAATTAAGAAGCAGTACACTTTTGCATAGATCTGCACACTTACCTATAAGCAGGATAACTAATACATCTGTAATATAATAACCAAACAGAAAAGGCTTCTGCCAGACCTCCACACCAACAGTACCGGTGAGCAGATATGCTGCTATTAACACCTACAGAAAAAAAGATAACTTACATTACATCAAAAGGTAGAGAATTTCATTTATAATCTTAATACAAATGCAAAAGTAAAAAAAAAAAATTAGTTACCTCCTGTCCCTACCTTACCTTCTGCTGCCATGGCAAAATTATTTCTAAGCAGTGAAGCAACTTGCAGGGTCACCAACAGAATTATTTAAAATCTATGAAATAAGGTAAACAAGCAGCTTCCCTGGTAATGTGTGCATCTGTTTGTATGTGTTAGGTATTACTGACTTAGCTTTTCGAAATACCTAAATCCACTTCTATTGCCACTTTTATCCCCACTGCACATGCTTTCCCCTGCTTTTAGATAAAGACTTCAGAATTAGTAATGTGGTTATTTTTGCACCTCTGCCCCTTGAACTGATCGTATCAGAATAACTGTTGGGGGGAGGGGAGGGAGAAATACCATAAGATCATCTAAAACAATAATAAAAAATAATAAAAAAATTCAATGGAATGTGAAGAAATAAAAATAATGGGAAGGAGATGAAGTCTTCCCTAATTTTTTTGACAGATAACATCATTACAGGACACAAAAAGAATCATGTAGATGTCATTAGGAGTGAAAGAACATATACACAAGACTTGGGAGCACCCAGCTAGAGGGACTGCTGCCCTCCTCTAGCCTGCTTTGTTCTCAGCTGCTTAGTTTTGCCACAGAACCCATAAAAGGGGCTGTATGTTTCATGCTACACTAGCTCTAAATTAAAATGACAATGTTAATTACAATGCCATTTAGAAAACTGCATATTCATCTCTTTATTCCCAGGTAACATTCAGTAACCTTTATATTTTCCACTCAATGCAGCTTCTTACTCTGGGATGAAAAAAATTGTTCCCGGCTTTTCTTGTGTTACAGATTTTACTATTTCTTAATCAGGTTCTTTAATACACAGGTTTTATTCTATGTTATGTATTTTCTCCATTTGAACTTCAACAAGCACATTTCTGGTCTTCTATTAAATTTTAACTCAAAGATACACTGAAAATCTCTTTGTTAATTACCAGGTTGTTTAAGATCACAGATTAAGAGCAGAATGCTGATGTCACTTAAACTTCTATTACACGTAGATAATGTTACATTTGGTTTCACCTACTTCTCTGTATCTGAAATCAAAATTCTTGCCCTGTCAGTATATAGGTCTTTATGAGGTTTTGCTTGGATTTTGCATTGTGGAACTGGATGTTTGAATTGCCTCTTCAAGAATAAGCAGGAAAACAGATCCACAGCAAGGAGCAGCAGGCACAAGTGAGTGCCATTATGTCTTGGGCCACTGAAGACAGTGAGTCAAATTTTGGTCTAAGTGAAGGACACGTATATTGGGTTTTGCAATCCACTACATCAGAGCTAACATTTGGCTTCCTGAAGAAATTGTATTACATTACCCATAAGACATGACGGATGGAATCCTGACCCCATCAAAGTTGATGGCAAAACTCCAACTGGCTTTGAAGGAGCCTGAATTTACCCTCACACGTTGAATCCTGAACACACTTTTCTGGCAAGTGATAAAAGAGGAACTTCAGTATTAACCATTATTACAGTCAGTACTTTTGGCAGGGCAGCCATGAGCATCACTGTCAGATGTCAGTGCATGTCTAGGAACAGGGGTGTGGATGCAATGGGCTCTCACAGGGAATGCCCTGCCCTGGGATTTGATGATGCAAGACTCCCAGATCGAGACTGCCTTTTAACAGATGTAGCATATGGGGAAAAACCACTCCTTGGCTTCAAAATTTTGGTATATTGTTTTTTAAGGACTCATCACTTTGACTACACTGAAGCTGTCTCCAGCTTTAGAAAGCAGACTTCCTTTAGAGAGCCTGAAGGATGAGAAAATGGCTATGTCCCTTGATCTAAGCTATACTAGCAAAAAATTGAAGATTGTCAAAATTACTAGCAAAGCCTAAGCTGTATAAACCAGCTAGCAAATCATCTTTATAAACTGTTTTTAAGGCACTGCTGGTGAAAAGAAAAGTAAAGCAGTGCTCCTAAGTTCAACTGAATAATTTTACTTAAGAAAAGATGGACAAGTTTTTTACTTATCTCTCTACCATCAGCTTTAGTACTTTTCAGATATAAATGTAATCTCTAGCAAGTAAAAATAATTGCAGCCTTTTGTAAAATGAGAAGTCCAAATTAAATAACTGCATTTGGTTTGTGTAGACAGTTTTTGGTAGCAGGGAGGCTACAAGGGTGGCTTCTGTGAGAAGCTGCCAGAAGCTTTTCCCATGTCCAGCAGAGCCAATGGCAGACAGCTCCAGGATAGGCCCACCACTGGCCAAGGCTGCACCAACCAGAAATAGTGATAATGCCTCTGGAATAACATATTTTTAAAGGAAAAAAAAACCCCAAACCAACCAAAAAACTTACTGTGCAGTTGTAATTGCTGCCAGAGAAGAGAGAAGTGAGACTATGTGAGAAGAACAACCCTGCATATACCAGAGTCAGGGCAGAAGGAGGGGGAGAAGGTGCTCCAGAAGGTGAAGATGAGATTCCCCTGCAGCCTGTGGTGCAGCCCATGGGAGCAGCTGTGCCCCTGCAGCCCATGGACATCCAGGGAGGTGCAGAGATCCCCCTGTGAGTCCCCACATCAGAGCAGGTGGGTGCCTCTGAGGAAGCTGTGAACTTGCAGGAGGCCCATGCTGGAGCAGGCTCCTGGCAGGGATCTGCAGACCCCTGGAGAGAGGAGCCCATGCTGGAGCAGGTTTCCTGGTAGGGCTTGTGATCCTGTGGGAGACCCACACTGGAGCAGGCTGTGTCTGAATGACTGCACCCCATGGAAAGGTACCCGTGCTGCAGCAGTTTATGAAGAACTGTAGCCCATGGGATGGACTCACACTGGAGAAATTCACAGAGAGCTGTCTGCCATGGGAGGAACCCACTCTGGAGCAGGGGGAGGACTCCCTGAGCAGTAGCAGAAACAACCTGTAATGAACTGACCATAACTCCCTGTCCCAGTGGGGGAGTGGAGGTAGAACCCAGGAAGAAGGGAGAGGTTGGGGAAATGTGTTTTTAAGATTTGTCTTACTTCTCATTATCTTGCTTTGATTTTGATTCATAAGAAATTAAATTAATATCCCTGAGCTGTTTTGCCCATGATAGTAATTTGTGAGTGATCTTTCCCTGTCCTTCTATCAACTCATGAGCCTTTCATTATATTTTCTCTCCCTGTCCAGTTGCAGAAGGGAGTGATAGAGCAGATTTGGTGGGTGCCTGGCTTCCACCCACCACAATAGCACAAGTGAGAACTATATAGCAAGGTAAAGTAGATGTGTACAATTATGGATTCCAACTATCAGCAGAATCTGAGCAGGAATATTTTTGTCTTTCCAAGATCTTCTCTATGAGGATGAGGAATACTTATGATGGAAAAGATAGGGAAATACAAGGTGTTAATTTTTAGGCTCTTTGATATAGCTGACAGCAGGACAGCTGGATTCTGAGCAGGGGCTCCCTGTCCTGCCACGATTTTGTTAATAACAGCAATATAGTCACATTTGTTCCTGTGTAAAATCAGAATAATTCTTTGATATGGCATTGGTAAAATTCTATATAAATGTAAGGCAGTATAACCCCTCAAAATCTTCTACCTTCTAGCCTCTTACCTGTCCTCTAAAATTCTTGATATTTTAAATAACCATCTCTTTCATGTCTTTTCACTATTTCAGGTGTAAGTTTTGTGACCACTATGTGTACATAAATTTTTTTTCTTCCCATTGGTTTACCACTTCTGTTTTACACACAGGCACATTTAGTATGCTGTGTGATATTCTACATGATGAAAAAAAATCAAATATTTTGTCATCTTCTAAAAAATGTGGATATGCTTTAAAATTCTTCATGATTCCACAAAAACCTGACATTAATTTTATTGTAATATTCAATTTCACTAGTATTAATTGCTCATGTGTAGAAATATTTTCCATTAACACAATAATCAAAATAAACATCTAGGAAGAAAAGTAATTTAAAATACAAGGCTACTTCATTCTTCTGATAATAAATGTGACATTTGCCTAAAAGAGTAAGAATGATTTCCTACAAGCTATTTCAATAGGAGTTAGCTTTAATGTGATGTGCAATTTTTCCACTTTATTTTTTTCTCAGGTGTTTTTATTTCAATAAATAATTGAAGATTGCAAATCTTTTACTTTGAAAAATTTTACCTAAAAAGATGACTTTGCATTTAGACATTATAGACAAATAGTTAAAAGCACATGGAATATTAATTAATCAATTTAATAAATAATTAATTATCAAGGGAATTATAATCAAGTGATTAAGAATGAAGCAGTCTGCTGCAGAAAAAGCCTGTGCACAGTAGGTTCTTCTGTTCAGATTTTACATGGATACACCACGGGGCTTCCCCCAGATAACTGAGTATTGAGATCAGTTTCCAGCCGTGTCTGGAGGCAGATTGAAGCAGACACCAGGGTCTGGCCAGCACTGCTTCCTCACTGCTATCACTTCTCTTACTTCAACCATTCCACTGTGCTCCAACTTTGGAACTAAGTAATAATACTTTTCTTCACAAGAAAGGCTATGCTTTCCACAGACACTTCAAATTAGAAAAGCTTTGAAAGTGAACATCCTTTCAACTGAAATTAAATTGTGAATCCTGATAATGTGACCAAAGAACAATATATTTGCATCTTTATTTTGCTTTTTAATAGGAAAGGTTTTTTGCCCCTCAGAGGAAGTAGAAATTTTTTCACTATGTGATGTGCACTTGCATTCTTTGGGATTTCTCTGCCAGTTCCTAAAACACTCCCTGCAGTTCATCCCTGGAAAAGGTCATATAGAACATATTTTAGCATGCTTTTGTAAATAAGCTTGTCAAAAGAAAACCTGGTATATGGCAGCCATGAAAGAAACCTTCCCCAGCTTTATGGAAAGGAAGGAGAAAAAGAAGTTCTACAATGTTTCAGTTGCTAGGGGCATCGTGTACTTCCATTTATTCAGAGTTCCGAGGCAGGCAGAGGGTTCTCCCAGAAGCTCTAGGTGGTACTGTCCAAAGCCATCAGGCAGAAGCAGCTGGGAAAGCATCTTAGCCTGAAACGCTGGGGCTCATGGCACAAGCACCCATCCCTTCAGGCACAACTCTCTATCTGTGGGATTTCTGGTCATCCTCTCCTTGCAGGGCAAGGGCTGGTTCAGAGGGAGCTGCCTGTTGCCTTTGGGATTTTGCTGCTTGTGCTTCTTCTGAGCTTGCCCCTCTTGGCTGGGGAGAGGAAGAGGAAGGAGAGTGGAATCGTCTGGGTCACTGTAGCTGTCACACAGCTCTTTACTTCTAAAGTTTTAATTAAGAATATAAAGGGTATATCCTGCTACACTTAAAGGCAGCACCAATGGAGCAGATGTATCATTACATCATATTAAGGAAAAAATAGTATTTTGTTCCCCTGCTATGAACTCAACTGCAGTGACTTATGAAAAACAACAGCAGGATTAGACAAGTATTTCATTAGGGTAATAGTAAATTCTTCAGAAAGAAAACAAATTTTTTTAAAACAAAACAAGAAGATGTTTGTGAAAATTATCATATGGTAAGAAGGCAGAAAAGCTTTGTCTTTTTTTTTTTCCTTCAAGAAACTTAATTTGCAGATATTAGCTTTCTTTGGTCTGTCCTGTAACAAAAATAAGTCTTAGTTTTCACAAGATATATCCAAGGTAATTTCTCACAGATTATAGCAGAGGTTTACTTTTTAGCCTTCAGACTTTTGGGGTTTCCAATAGGTGTGCTTACTCAAAAGTGCATGGAAATTGTCTAGATGCTATGATACAGAGTCTCCTCTCCCTGCACCTTTTCCTGCTACTCAGGAATCAGAACAGGATAGATCCTTGTGCAGGAGGGAGGAGAGACAGGAATAGCTTTCCCTTGCTGCATTTGCTGCCACCTTGATTCCGGATCCACAAACAGAATGGTCCTCTGACCAAGCATCTCTCAGACACATTAGAGCCATTTTTCAAGTTTACAAACCACAGCTTCCTGCAAATGATTGTCTGCTGTAATCAAAGCTAATTGGAGTGCCAATTACAGCCCAGCGAGCGTAATTGGGTTCCCAGTTCTGATGAGTCATCAAGTCGCAGAAAAACGTGATGTGCATAAGTGCCACAGATTTCTCTGTCTATAACAAGGTATTTTTTCATGAGGAACAGCAGCTCTTTCTCTAGCACAGCTGAGGCAGCCTGTGAGCAGGCTGTGTTTATGTACAGCAGAGCTGACTCAGCAGCAGTGTCCTGGGAGCCACATGCCACTTAAGTGCTCATTAAGGTCATCAGTCCTCTATTTGCACTCTGACAGTAACTACTGTTTTTCTTGATTTCTGTGGCAATAACAAAGCCCAAAGTTCCTGACTACCCACCAGTTTAAAAGCAGAGTGTCTGACATGCCAGTGCAACATTAAGCTGTAGGTGAAATTACTGAAGACAGGACAGAGAGGCACATTCCTGCAGCAATCCAGCGAGGAATGCCATGGAGGAAATACTGAACTAAACATTGTGAATCATTCTGGAAGCAGCTAGTGAGTGCTTTCACACTCTCTGCTTCTAAATGTGATTGTGGGAATACCTGGCAGAGAAGTAATGGAGAAAAAGAAACAGCAAGGGAAACATTACCTTTCTTACTCATCATCAGATATTTGCTATTGTCCCCAGTATCCTCTAAGCTACTGGAAATGAAGACCTATCTTTAATAGTGCACATATAATATAAACCTGCTGAATGAATTTACAAAACAAAACCAATTTTTTAGGGGAATTAAGATCTTTTACTAGACTAGTCAGTAGAATTGGAAAAAATATATTAGGTACTTTCTGGTGTACATATAGTATATTTTTGGACTAATGGAAAAATACCACCTTGAGCTAAAAAGCTTGCCTTCTCTTTGTTCATAGGCAATCAAAACAGCTATTTTTTTACCAATGGGAAAACTAACATACAGGGATTTCAGTAGTACAGTCTTCTACCACTGCTGATGACTGTGCTAAAGAACATTAAAAAATTCTCACATTTACAAGCTTATCACTTTGATTGTAATCAAGTCATCACAGAAAGCACTAAAAAGCAAGTGAGCAGGACAGCAGTTCAGCATCAGAGGAGAACAGGAAACAACACTTGTTAGCACCTTGCATCCCAGTTAATCAAAGCAGTTTACAAACTTTACTAATATTCAGCCTCACCACAAATCTGTCAGGCAGGGACGTATTACTACTGTTATTTCCCAGATGAGAAAACAGGGCCACAGGCACAGGTCAGCAACAGGCACTGACTGAGTTAACAGTACTGCTCTGCTAGTTGATACCCATTCCCAGATTTAACCACTAATACAGTTTGGATGCTGCAGAGATCCAGCAGAGCCTTCTAAACATTCACATGTACAGTGATCATCTGAGTAACAAGTGAAATAGGCTTGAACATAGCTATTCCCCTCCTGCTGGAAAAACTCCACAGAGAAGCCTTACACAGACATGGCTGAAACTTGCAGACCAGCTGGCTGCCTAATGTCTTAGTCCTGAGCCAACTTCTCCCAAAACCTATTTTCTAGGGGACAACACAGATGCACCACAGCTGGACCACCATCTCTGAGTTGTTCTCAAACCACTGGATTCTGATTATGTTTACAGCATTACAGCTGCAGCCATTAATTTGAATACTGTATTTCTATTAAAACACATATTTGAGTATTTGTCAAACTTCTTTTCAGTTATTTGGCTGTACCTTTCATGTCGTGCCTGTAACAGGAAGCTCAGAAGACTGACTGTGCTATTCAGGCTGCAAGACCTTGGCTATCTGAGACCCAGATAAGCCAGCCCACAAAAAACCCAGTGTTGGGCCTTTGGAAGGGCACTGAGCTTGTTAATACTGCTACTCATCTGTGCACTGAGGATACCATTCACTCTGGTGCCCTGGGCATGTTTTCTGAAGATGTCCATAGGGCTGAAAACCAGACAAGAACTCAGTTGGTGATGACTGTGGGCTAAGTAATTCACCTTACTGAATGTCTATGACTGTTTGATATCCATGATGACTGAATTATTTTTCAAAGGCAGAACTCACTTGACAACAGTTACTGCTCTCTTCATAGGTACAGTGCTATTTCCATTACCACATTTGTTATAAAATGGAGTAGAATTGTGAAGGTCTGGTAGTGTGTAACTGTGTAATTACTGTTAATAGACACTACTTGGACTAATTCACATCATAGCTCACAATCTGGTATTGGGGGGGAAATAGCTTGTGGCTTCAGATAGCACAGTAATTTTTGTTAACACTATAAATCAAATGCAGTTAAATGACATTCTCATGGGCACTGTCTGGCTGCTAGGCTTGCTGCAAGCCTTTTTTTCTCCTGCACAGCAATGAATCACTGATGCTGACAATTTGCTCAAGAGCAGCCCTTTATTGCAAATGCAGAAAATATTTCTGAATTACTTCTAGGGTTTTGCAATTTCACATATTTCAATATCTCAGCCAAATATATTTGCCTTGAACTCTATTTTTCTATTGCTTTAATATTATGAAAACAATTACATAGTTAAAAAACCAAAACAGGGATGATAAATACTTACCACTTGGCTTATATCATATCCCCAAGGAAGAAAAAGAACTCCTGTGTTATATTTCTCCCAGTGTGAACACATGAAGTTAAACAAGACAATGCTTAAATATATATACATTGTATATACAGAAACTCCAGTCTTCCCATTGTCACGGGAACAGACAGAAAAAAAAGAAAGCACAAAAATGGAGGTAGCCCAGCTATCCAGCCCATGGTCAAATAGTTCTCCCAGAGGAGTACTGGACTGAGTCCTTCGAGCATGTTTCCCATCTATGGAGTCTAGAAGGATTGAGAAA
Organism: Lonchura striata; assembly: GCF_050655825.1. Lineage (NCBI taxonomy): Eukaryota > Metazoa > Chordata > Aves > Passeriformes > Estrildidae > Lonchura > Lonchura striata. Next base: position 115,120,276 of record NC_140704.1, read on the forward strand.
GGAAAAGAAAGAATTAGAGCACAACAAAAGGAGTAGATTTCTTCACATACAATTCACTACTGCCATATATAACATACAGGAAAATTACACTAATGAGAGCAAACTGAAGCACAACAGCCCCCTCAATACCAACAGGTTAGAACTGCTCATAAAATAATTGCTCCAGATATCAAGTATTTTTTCTGTCCTTACCTCAGCTCTGAAATGAAATGCCACCTTCCTCATGAATTTTAGAAAGACACTCATAATTACTTGCCCCCAGGGGTGTTGAAACATTTTTACATCAGTTCCTGCAATTAGTTTCAAGTGCTGAAAATTGTCCATAGGGCTTCTTGCCCATCCATTGGTGTCGTGGACCCTCTGAGCCTTCACACCTCTTGGGGGTGGATTCACTAGGGCATTTAAGTTCCTTGATGTTCAATACCTCAATGACTAACAGTTAAATGGCAGCTTAAAGGAACAAATTTCACAAAATTTATTTGTATTTGTGCCTACATATATTTTAAACTTTTCAGTTTTCATACAAGAATGTGTTCAGGGGGCCAAAAGGACCAATGTCATCCTGGCCTCCATCAGAAATAGTGCGGCCAGCAGGAGCAGGGCAGTGATTGTCCCCCTGTACTCAGCACTGGTGAGGTCACACCTTGAATTCTGTGTTCAGTTCTGGGCCCCTCACTGCAAGAAGGACATTGAGGGGCTGGGGTGTATCCAGAGAATGGCAACAGAGCTGGGAAGGGTCTGGAGCACAAGTCTGAGAGAGTTGGGGTTGTTTAGCCTGGAGAAAAGGAGGCTCAGGAGTGACCTTATCACTCTCTACAACCACCTGAAAGGAGGTTTTAGTGATATGGGGGCCAGTCTCTTCTCTCAGGTACAAGAAGAAACAATCCCAGGTCATACCAGGGGAGGTTACATTGGACATTAGGAAAACTTTATACAACAAGACCCTTGGAACAGGCTGCTCAGGTAAGTGGTGGAGTCACAATCGCTGGAGGATTTTAAAGGATGTGCAGATGCAGCACTTGGGGACATGGTTTAGTGGTGGACTTGGCATTGCTGGGTTAATGGTTGGACTTGATGACCTTAAACATCTTTTCCAACATGTACAATTATATGATTCTAAGAATGCATTATAGTTAAGATGCATTATGTGTTCACTTTTAGTACTCGAGTGCTTAAAAAATGATCCAGCACTGTACAGGACATAACTCTGAGGATGTAGTTGGACAATATGGTTTGAGTTGACCTGGTAGTTCACTGTTGTTGAACAGAGTGACCTGCAGCCTGTTCAGCTGGTGGAAAGACAGCAAACATTATCTTTTCTTCTGGGTCACTGAATTGGCACTGTGAATGGTACAAAATGCAAGGGAGGTGGCACAAGGGAGGAATGCTGAATGCAGAGAAAGGTAGTCTAGCAGCTGTAATGTTTCCGAGTTGTAATGTCAAACCATACCCTTAGTCTCGTCTGACACTGTGCAGGTGAAAAATAGAACTATTTTCCTCTTAAAGTTAAGTGTAAACATGCATGATAAGCCTCTTAGGGAAAAGTACACAGAAGAAACCTTACAGATTGCTTGGTTTTGTCTTGAATCTCAAAATAAAATGGAGATGCTTTTCTTTTTTCTATTACTTGGAAGGTGCTATAGCTAACAATTATTAGCTATTGATAGCATTAATAACCCAACACTGACTAGGAACACAACTCAGCAGAGTGAGACCAAAGACACCACAGCTGCTGTAGATCATATGCTCCTTATTTCCCTGGATTATTTGGCAGTACTGTGAGTTTTGTTTAATGTAAATATACTTCAGGGACCTAAACCAGGAAAAGATGGGATTTCATTTTGTACAGATTTTAGACTATATCTCTATTGTAATAGCTAAACAGCTGTGATATATCCTCTGCTCAAACACAAATTTTTGAGACAGTTCTCAGAACTCTAAAACTTAAATATCTCATCTAGGATTTCAACTATAGTTTGCCTCCTTCTAGAGACTCATTCTCTCTCTATTAATATTTCCATTGAATTTTCAGCATCTTACTGAAATGTGCAGAAAGAAAACTGTATAAGCTTGAGGTTACTTGAAAGGTATTGCAATAAAATTAGAAATTCTTCCATCCATTAATATCTCTGAAACATAAAATATATGTTTCACCTCACAGTGAAAAGTGGTTTTCATTTTGCAAAAACTTGCTTTTTCTGAAAAGGAGCTTATAATATTGTCCTAAAATACAGTGATTCTAATTATAATGATCATGGAAAAAAAAATACAGAAACTATATGACACATACATCAAACTGGATTTTCAGAAATCCTTAACCATATTTTCTATTTAGCTTCATTAGCTTTTTAAAAGACTAAAAATATTTTCTGGTCTAGGTTTCAGTTTGAAATCATTCATGTCAACAATGGTGTGTGTTCATTGGTTAACATACACTGTCTCACACTTCCATTGCTTTAGAATTCTTATATTATGATTTTGTCTCACAAAGATTCATAAATACACCGTTTTATAAAGTTTGTATAACTTTTAAAGAGTGGAATTCAAAGTAAAAGCAAAAAGTACTCCATTTCATGGAAGCAAATTATACCAAACCACCTTAAAAAAGCAGGAGGGATGGAGAGCAGCATGTTAGGGTATTTGGAGAGAGTAACTGTGTCATTAAAATAAGCTGAGAAAGTTTACAGTTGCATATTTAGTTAGTTATTATGGTTCTTTGCAGTCTTCCAGAGGGAAAATTTTTGCCATGCAAAATTAAATCTCCGACTAAATATTTCATGAAGTGGTTTGGACAGCAAACATAAAAATCTACGTATATATTAGTTAATTATAGTTTTGACTGTCAACACCATATTCCTTGTCTTGCAAGTATTAGGAACTACAAGCTTCATTGGCAAAAACCATCTACATTCAAAATCTCAGAAGCTGAACTTCCCATGAGCCTTCTGGGGTACCACAGTAACAGTTCCAATATGTAATTCCAATTTATGAAGCAATAGTCCCTTCATTAAATTCCATACAATGACATAAAAAATGGTTTTCACAAAAGAAACCACTGCTTCTGAGTACAGAGAGCTGCTAGAGAAAACTGAGTAGTAGTCACCTTCAAGGGATTGTTGTCCCATTGCTTTTTATGGTACAAATAAAAAGAAATTCTGGACAAAAAATATTTTGGCCCAATCTCACCAACTGAATAGAAATGCCAAGGTATGTAGAATGCAGAGGGATACATCTGCTCCAGGGGATACTCCAGGTGAACCAAGATGGCTCTACAAGCATTGGTCTGATCCCAAAAGTGGTCAGCCCCTCTGCACAGCACTGCAGCCTACATCTGTATATAGCCTGAGAATCTCAAATCTGGCATACAAATATATGGCTACACTGCAATGGCCTTACCTGAAACAGCTCCAAAGGGAGGGTACATTTAACATCAAAGAACAGACTCATTAAGGTTGAAAAAGACCTCCAAGATCATTGAGTTCAGTCTCTGGCTGAACATCACCATGTCAACTAAACCATAATGCTAAGTGCCATGTCCACTAGTTTCTTAAACACTTTCCAGGAATGGCAATTCCACCACCTTCCTGGGCAGCCCATTCCAAGGCTTAACAACCCTTTCAGAGAAAAATTTCTTCCTGATGTCACACAGGAACCACTCCTGACATAGCCTGAGGTTATTTCCTCTTGTCTTTGTTGATTGTTGTCTAGGAGAAGAGACCGACCCCAACTTGCTACAGCCTCATTTCAGGTGGTTGTAGAGAGCAATAAGGTCATCCTTGAGACTTCTTTTCTCCAGACATAACATCCTCAGCTCCTTCAGCTGCTCTTCGTAAGATTTGTGCTCCAAACCCTTCACCAGCTCTGTTGCCCTTCTCTGAACACACCCCAGCATCTCAATGTCCTTCCTCTGGTGAGGGGCCCACAACTGAATACAGATTTTGAAGTGAGGCTTGATGATGCTGAGCACAGAGAGATGATCAGTGCCCTGATCCTGCTATCCACACTCTTTCTGATACAGGCCAGGATGCCATTGGTGTTTTTGGCTACCTGGGCACACTTCTCAATGTTAGCCACTGTCAACCAGCACTCCCAGATCCTCTTCCACTGAGTCTCTTTCTAGCTACTCTGCTAGAAAGTGACACTGGCTGTTCCCTCCTGGATTACAGCAGGGCACTGGCTGCTCCCTCCTGGATTACAGCAGGACACTGGCTGCTCCCTCCTGGATTACAGGGGCTCTGTTCTGCTCCCTGTCCCTGCCTACCAGCTCAGCAGGCAGCTGCCTTGAGGATATCAGGTCTTTCTGCTGAAGATTGAGGCAAAGAAGGTATCAAGTACCTCAGCCTTTTCCTCATCTTTGGTTACAATTTCCCCTCCACATCCAATAAAGGATGGAGATTTTCTTTGGCCCTCTTTTTGTTATTAATGTATTTATAAAACCATTTTGTATTATCTTTCACAGTGGTGACAACATGGAGTTCTAGCTAAGTTCTCGCCAATCCAGTTTTCTCTCTACAAGACCTGATGACATCCTTGCACTCTTCTTGAGTTGTCTGCCCCTATTTCCCAAGGTTATGAATTCTTTTTATTCTCCCCAAGTGCCAGTGAAAGCTCCCTGTTTGGCCAGGCCAATCTTCTTCCCTGATGGCTCAGCTAGGGATAGCCTGCTCCTGTGCCTATAAGATTTCCTTTTTTACATGTATCCAGCCTTTCTGGGCCCTTACTATAGAGAACAATGCAGTCCTTTAAATATACTACCATTAGTATCCCCTAAAAATAACTCTGTTGCACCATGTTGTGGAAACTCTAGCTTGGAACAAGAGAGATTTGGAAGAGAAAGTAAAAAAGCCACACTAACGTGGATCTCACTCCCAGGTCAGCATGATTTCAGGTCTGTCTTCACACCACTGCACAGCAAGGTGCAACATACCTAAAAATACACTCATGGCACAGTATAAAGTAGTAAAAATGGAATATGAAAGTGAGGTGTAGGTGTTATGGGAGAAAAACAGCAAGAGGAAAGAAAAAAATATATATTTATTTCTGTAAGAAGCTCAGGTCTGTCATCACATCTGTCATCACCATCTCTCCTGACACACTCCTTAAGCACTGAAGTGCCTAACAAATTCCTTTATTCTGCTTTGTCCTTTATTTTTCCTATCTTTGAAAGCACCCTCTGCTAATTCTGGCATCTGAGCTTCTCAGAATGTCATCATCAAGGAACAAAGATTTTTATGTAGGGATAGCACAAGGGGGAATGGGTTCACTGAAAGAAAGTAGGTTTAGATTAGGTATTAGCAAGAAAATCTTTACTGTGAGGATGGTGAGGCACTGGATTGCTTTGTCTGGAGAAGCTGGGAATCTTCCATCCCTGGAAGTGTTCAAGGCCAGACTGGGACTCTGAACAGCCTGATCAAGGGGAAGTGTCCCTGCCCATGGCAGGGGGATCGGAACCAGACTGCTGCTATATTATGATTTCCATTGTTCCTCTAAAATAATTTGAACTTTCAAGAGGGATAACAGTTACTGTAATAAAACCTCTAATATATTACTTAATATGCTGTTTCAGGTTTAAGTCTTACAAATATTTTTTTTGTGTGTGTTGTGGTTTGGGGGTTATTTGTTTGTTTGTTTGTTTAATCTAAGAGAACTGTTTTGGAAAGAGATCAGTAATTTATCCACAATGCCTCTTTATCTCAGAATCATCACTAGTGAATTTGAAGATAAAATTACATGAAAATGTCAGACATGCAAATTATTTCACTGTACATTACCTAAAGCATAAGCACAAAAGGTGGTAAAAGCACTGAACAGCCACACCCAGGTGGGAACAAGTCCAGGACTGGTACCTGAAAAAAAAAATGTGGTAGTGAGTCAGTGTAACAGGGGTTAACATCAAAGAAATCCACCAAGATATGTATGTACATACAAACTAGCTGCCACTGATTAACACACTGCATCAAACAGATTGAAATATTTGAGTCTGACCTTCAGGCATTGGTGAGCTCTATCAAAGAAGCACTGAGCAGGTTTGAATGTGTTTCACCATAAAGGACAAAAGGTAATAGAGATATTTTTTGGTCCTGAAATGACTCTAGTATTACACAAAACAATGATAGCAACTAAGCAAAAATATTCACAGGTCATGGGAAGACTATCCATTGAAAAATTAGTTAATGTTCATGTAATATATATATATATATAAAGAAGTTTTCAAACATTATTATCAGTGCCAATCTGGGGTTTGTGTAGCACTCTTATCACAGAGATCTGAAAAGGAAGTTTTTGTCCTTAGGCTAACAGAAATATTAGCACCCTTTTTTTTTTTTTTTTTTTTTTTTGCCATGAGAAGGAAAAGATGGTTGAATTGGACAGAGCCCCAAGTTCTGCTGATAGAACAAATCCAAGGTTATTGCTGGTCCCTTAAAGAAATTGATCCTTTTTCCAAAGAGACTTCTATTTAACTTAAACATCACCCAATACTACATCAACACTAAACAGTTGTAAATGCAAAGTCCTCTCAGGTTTTGCCATCTGGCACCAAACACAGAGAATTCCTGCACACAGAGCTGTGTCCTTGCCTGAATGATGCCAGGAGATGCCAGCACCTAAAGCAGTGCCCTGATTACCTTTCTCTCAGTGCCTCATCTTGCCATTCTGAAAGAAAAGATCACAATTCCTGACTACTAGCTGCAAATCTGCAAACTGCACCATGAAAACCAAATGTGCAGGAAATTAAGTTTTTTATTTCTGATCCTAGGTATAGGATTGATATATGATACTCCAAAGTCCCTTTAGGTTGTATGAAGGTTTCCCAGCAACTGAGAAATGATGGGTACTGCTCTCATGTGGACTTGGGAAAAGCTTGCAAACTACACATACATGTCTCAACTCTAACAGACTTAATCACCATTTCAAATGTCTGCAATTCCATGTATATATACTGAGAATGTGTCAAGATAACATCATCCCATGAAAAAAGATCTGTTCTGGATGTTCTTTTATTACAGGGTTGAGTAAATATCATCTGCATTGATAAAAAAATGACAGGTGTTCAAGAACAAGCTCCAACAACTGTATAACAAGCTGGTCCTGAAAATGTAACTTTTGAACCAAAACTGCTAACAAGTATCCCTGCCTCTAGAATTGCTGTGATAAATGTACAACAAACCACAACAAAGGTACCTCCTGAAGCTAACCACAGGCATAACAAAATAAAGGCAGCTAAATGTAGTTGTTTCAGGAATTAAAAGTGTTATCTTCACTGAATTGTCTAGTTTAAAGAAAATCAAAGACTTTTGCTATATATATATTACATATTAATCACCTGGAAGACTCTGGAAGACTCTTACTACCTTGTGTGGGCTTCAACAGCTGGTCTGAGAAATCCAAACCAAACATGCCCTATGCTCAGGAGCAATTAGATCAAAAAAATTCTAACTTCATCTTCAGTGAAGAGCAATCATGGACTTGGACATCAAAAGTCATAATTTGAAAAGACATTTATTTAGCAACTATGTTTTTGTCTAAAAGCAGTCTTGAATAGTGGTCTAAGTATGTGGAGAAATGAAAGGGAAGTTAACTCTTTCAAGCATCATTTTAGGTATCAGGAAATGTGAAATCAATGAAAATGTTATGAAGAATATTCAAGTAGATTTTGGCTGCATATTTAAATGCAGGAATAAACTTTAAATATAATGAGATCTTCCCAGAGACTTCAAGCAGCTATGCTGAAACCCATTTTAGGGATAAAATTAAGTAAGATTTTTCAATAAAATTATCTAACTTAATAATGCTATGTGTGAGGCAGATTCTCCTATCTGCGCCTATAGGAGCCTTATTAAGGGAATAAGTGGAAGATTTAAGTGTCTGATACCTCCCTGAAACATTCAGAAGTATAAACAGTTCAGTAATTCTGAAAAATTACAACATTAATATATTTACCTGATGCAGTGTAGTCCCAGTCATAAAAAGATATTAGAAAATAATTAAATAAAATCATAATAAATCCAGAAAATGTTAACAGGTTGGGAGCAATCCACAAAGGCACTATCTGTTAAAAAATGAAGGAAAAATTCAGAAAAATTATATTTCAAATTTTTAATCTTATTTTAATAAAATATTTTATATCAGGAAAGAAGCTTTTATATGACATCAACAATGTTCAGATTTGTATATATTTCCCCATTTAATTGGGAAAATTATTTTCAAATGCAATATTTTTGCCTGATTTCTGTGACTGCAGTAAGAATATTTTTAAAATGTTGTACTCCCACTAAAATGTTGTACATTATCCTCATTTACCCAGCCCCCAAGGAAAGCCTTTTGTAATCAGCTGTATCAGAACTGAAAGAAGACTGCAGCACCCCAGTGTGGTAATTCAGCATCCACGTGGCAGGTTCTTTAAGCATTGTATTCCCACTCTGTAACAAGGAAAGTCCTTCTTCCAAAGGATGTGAATAATTTCTTACTCAAAACATCAACTAAATCAGGCCCCGAGTGCATTACACTTTTAGATAAAGAATATCTCCCCATTACAAGCATCTCCCTACACTCTAGATAGTAACTTTATGACAGGCTCTCCCTCCTTATTCATCAATTATTAACACTCTATTAATTCATTTTGCTTTGGAGGGTGCTGAAAAGGACTCTCTGCCTTCACTTAAACCTCTTTGTCCCAGTAACTATTATCAGGCATTCATTCCCTGTGGCTTTAAGGTGCTCCTTATACTGCAAAAGGAATCCCTTTTAAGAACACTCTCCCCAAGTAACACAGTTTCTCCAGAATATTTTTTGAAATAGCCTACACAGCTTTCTACATGATTTTTAGACAGAATATATTTGCAGAAATACTAAGTATCAACCATTACCATCACTCAAACACATTAGCAATATATTTAAAACACAAAAATACTGGAGGCTTATAATTAAATTATTTGGAATGTCTAAGGACTCAAAATGTATATAAAGTACTTCAACACTATAAAATAGTATAAGAAAACATTAAAGAAAACCAAGTCATATAATTCCTGATACTAACAGGAATAGCATATTACAATGTACTATAGAATATATAGTATACTATAACTATGCTAACAATAGTTTTGAAATCAAATGCTTTGTTAATATTTCTGGACTAGCTAGCTGAACAGACAGATAAATACATATTAATTTATTTTATCATACTGCTACATTTACTTAAATTTACTTTTAAAATCTGAATGCTTTGGCTGATTAACTATCCTGACTAGATTATCTTTTTCAACTATAGAGCAATTTGTAATAATCAAGAGAAATCATGAAACCGATGGTGTACCGACTAAGTGTACACTTCCAAAAATCAGGTTAGAGTTCCTGAACACTTTTCCATTTTTTTTCTTAGATGTTTTCTGTAATAACATTGGGGAAACTGTTGTATTTGATATTTGCTTTCCTTATCAGCAGGACTTTATCACTGATTTTAAAACACTGTATGTCAGCTCTCATTGTATTTAAAATACACCATGGAATGCATAGAGCAACTATTTTTAAAATGTAACATATCTATCATTCTTAGTGTTCAAAAGGGCAAATCTAAACCTCTAAGAAAAGGGACAGCAAATGTCCCCTGAAGTTCCTTTTGGAGAGCATCTAAGGGGGAACCCTTCACTGCGTGGTCTTCCTTTCTTACACTGACTGCATGCTCAGCATGCAGCAACAGCCACACATCTTCCAGTTTTGCTACCTGAGGATGCAGAAGATGGCTCTCCTGCTGGAGATTTATCTGGTATCCCTGACCTTCCATGAAATAAGAAGCACAGACACTGGGGAAAAAAAAAATTCTAGATTTGTTTCTTTTAATCTAAATCATAGATCAAAAGAATGCTTTAACACACTATGGATGAAATGTTTATATAGATGGTTTACATGGATAAACTGACTGCTTTTTCCTGGATGATTCATAAGAATTGTTGACTGTCAAATCAAGTGGGGCACCACAAATATCTGCTTTCTAATTAGACTCATCATTCTAAACAGTCACAATGTAATTTTTAAGTTATTACAGGAAATAATTCATGCTTCCATGATGCAAAAATGAAGTTATTTTAATCCACTTTCTTGCTAACTGTGTATTTTAAGAAGGAAACTTTCAAAAGTTTTTCAACTTGTTATAGTTGCAATCCCTTTGGCTAAGAGATACACCATGAAAAACAGTTACAGGAGTTCTGTCCTCAGGAAGCAGACTCTCCTGCAGTTAAACCCTTAAGCATGTTCTTTTGATCCTTACTGAACCTAATCTGTCTAGGTATTTGGAAAGTATTCCAGCTGCAAAATCCCTTTTGTTATATTTAATGCTCGTTATCTTTTTAGTTGGCATTACACTACCATCACCCTATTTCATAATTAGAAAATCACAGGGTGTTCAAGATTAACTTCTTACACACCTTGGGAAATATAGAGCCTGAATTTATTAGTATGCTATAGAAGGATGAGCTGCAATCTTTATTAGACAGTAGAGGTCTAATACATCAATGTGCTCCATGATTAATACAACTGGAGGTGCCATGTGGCAAATCACATCTGCTCTCTGGCAAAACCTTTGTGTGCTTGAATCTTTTAAAAAACTCTTAGTTCCATGAAGTATTAACTGATTTCTGTTTTTCTGCATCTAGCCATTCATTCTAAAAGCCTTAATACAAACAGCAAATGCTTTAATATAGGAACAATTTGGAGAATAAATTGTAAAGTACACACATACAAAGATCTGTTCAAACTTCACTAGGTCACTTGAGACCACTAAAATGCTACTCTTGCCCAATTCTGCTGATAAAATCAAAGTTCATAAAGAAAACAGAGGGGAGTTTAATTTATTTCAGTGATACTGGCATACACCTGTGTATTCCAGTGGGATTTCCTCCTTTTCCTCTCATTGTCCAACATCCCCACCAGAGATAAATGAGCTGGATTCTGACAATATGTTTTCAGCTCAAAAATTCACAGATTTTTAATGTCAAGCTTGTCATAATTTCTTATAACACAGGAAGTACATTTTACAATGAATAGTAATGACTTATAACATAGGAAACACATCTTCCAATGAATTCTTCATTGTGGAACACAGAGAAACTTGTGTTGCCATTAGGATTAAACAGGCATATGAAAGGCAAGACCCAAATCTCAAGCCATTGTTCTTGTGAGTTGTTTTGGGTATTTTGGTGGGGGGTTTTTTGGTTTGGTTTTGTTTTGGGGGGTTTTTTGGGGGGGGTTTTTTGTGGTTTTTTTGTTTTTTTGGTTTTTTTTTTGTTGGCTCAGTGAATTTAAGGTTGCTTTTTTTTAAACTCCTCTAGAATCTAGTAAAAATAGTCCATGTGGAATTTTTATTGTTATCAGTTTAGAAACTAAAAAAGAATTAATTCATATCTGAGAATGGATGCATCAGGATGTCTAAACTGAGTGAAGGAACTTCTCCCAGTCATCAAGAAGCACACTTGTACTGCCCAATTTTGAATGAACATAGTAGATGCAAAACATTCTTTAAATTTTTTTTTTTTTAACTATCCTGATCTCCCTATTGCAATGCACTGTTCAGGAACAAAACCATTATAGTAACTTGCATTCCTACTGATATTTAACAAATAATTATATTGTGGCCAATAATTTTGGTGTTCTTGCAGTTCTCATTTTTATCTCTAGGAACAACATGGACTCTACTGCAATCTCAGTTATATAATGCTTTTCCCTCTGCAGCTGTGCACTGCCAGCTCCTCTGCAGGACTCCGATTCTACATTGCAGTATCTTTTAATGTTAGAAAGACTACTTATGCAAAAGCTGAGAGCAACATCATTTCCCTTTAAAGCCTTGTGACACATCACTGAGAGGTATTCTGTAGCCCTCTTGCATTCACTGATGTATCTTCAGGATTCAAACCAAACCAAGTGGCACAGTACACACAGCACCCACTTCAGTCTTTGGTTCTGTACTCTGATTGTTGAAATGGGTTTTAAGTTCTTCGCTCTGGTTTTGGGTTCTCCTCTGGCAAGAAGTGAACTAAATCATGCTCACCTAAAACTCCATGAGACTTTTAAAAATCTAAAGAGGTCATATTTTTTATAGGACCTACCACCCTAAGCTACATGGGAACATTCAATAATGTTCTTCTTCTGGTAAAATGCTGCAGCTATTAGGAGAACTTATCTGCAAAGGAAGTTTTGTATTGACAACACTCCCCTTCAATCTGACAGCACATGAATACCCACCCACCTCCTAAACCAAAGGGCAAATGCACAGTAAAGCCTCTACTCATCTTCCATGCCAGAGTGCTGGAGGGGCTTTTCTGCCTCATTGTTTTCCTCAATATAAAAACAAAGTCTCTGAATTGAATTACTGAAGTCAGTGTCACATCTTTGAATTTATTTTTTTCTCATCCCATGTTCAGGTTGCTTTTTAATTCTTCATTTGGGTCATATGAACACTTTGCATGAAATTACTTTGAGGTTACGAACTAGAGATTATGATTTTCCTGCCATATGAAGAATAAGCAACACCTGAATCACAGAATCCAAAGATGGCAGATCCAACAATGCTCTGACTACATACATCCTTTATTTTTGTTTGTACAAAGGTTTCTTTTTAAGTCTGCTCCAACCTAAACATTTCCTGTAATGAGGCAGACACAGAAGTCAGTGCTTCCTTGGAGATCAATAAAGTTCATATTTTTTTGAGATACAGCTTTTTTTTTTTTTTTTTTTTTTTGCCAACAACAGCACAACTACTTGTCAGTGGTTTATTTTTAAAAACTGCAGATTGCAATGCATTCAAGAGAAGGCATCTTCCAATCGTTATGGTGATCATGGTAACCACTCTCATTTTCAGCTTCTGCGAGGAACGCCTGGCTGTCTCAAGCAAGTCCCCTCGGGAGAAAATGAGACAGTGCTTGCATAAAATCATATGCACAGCACAGAGAGAAAGCCATGCTGTTGTTAGGCAGCATATGCTGCACAAAAATAATCTGTACTAAGTAAAACCATCCATGTTTGCAAAGCTGTTTAATGAAAAATGTAATAATGAAAGATGCAGAAAAGAAATGGATGCCTTTTTTACAGCAATCAGAAAAAAAGCAAGCCCTTTCTTTCGAAGGAAAAAAATCTCAAAATACTCACCTTAAACACTGCTATATATCCTACAACATTTGTTTTATCAGATGTCTTCATTTCAGCTTTACTGATCAATATGTATTTTTAAATGAAAGCACACGCTATATTTCAAACAAATTCTTACATTAACATGTTATGTTTTTATTAAATGAAATTCTTACCTTAATAATTTTATTCCAGATGGGCTGCATAATATACACAGATAAAGGATTTGTATCCACAGCACTGTACTGTGAGGAAAAAGCAAGCATGTTAAACAAAGCACTGAACAATGGCTATTTTTCCAGGACTACATATCCTGCAGCATCTAAGAGCACTCAGTGAGACTGGTGTAAATTTATTTTATTCTGATTCATAGAGGTTTTATTTAATTTAGAAGCACTGGCCTGGATTACAATTACCTTGTTAGCAGCTCCATATATTAACACATAGGTTTAGGCTTGTGAAATGGCAAACAGCTCTGCAGCCACATTTTATTTTTAAATTCTTATTAATTTTACAACCCTATAAAATTCTGCATTTCTACTGTATTTTGGATTTAACACCTTTATTTCCACTACCAGTAATGCACAGTCTGAGCACCAATTCATTGCTAGCATGTAGGATAGATAGCGAATATGGAATGTGTTTGTAGGTGGAATATTATCTTGCAGAGATACACAGCTTTTGTCATAGTAACACAGTTTCATTGGCACTATGCTAATTCATATAAGGCAATGTTATTATAAAAATGAGCTCTAAAATAGCACAGTTCATTACCACAATAAAATTTCTCTATTGGATAGACTTGAAAATATATGTGTTTTATACATTCCAGTAAGTACATATCTATATGTTTGTAAACAAAATACTTCAGAAATCTGAGGCCACCCTGAATTACTGTTGTCTCCTTTTTCCTTGGGGGACAGTATCAAGTTTTATCCTGCCTTGAGACTGTAGAACACAGAATAATCTTACGAAGAACAATCTTAACTGGTAATAACTCAAAACCATGTACTTGAGCCGTAGCAGATAGACATTGGAAGAAGTTATCCATCATTGGGGTGGTACACGTAATTATTTCAGAAATTCTTGGACTTTGAAAGTGCATATATGTCTTAACATTGCTAAGATGATGCATATGACTCACAAAGATTCAGATATATCTATATATAGCACTGTCCAAGCATTGTGTGCAGAAAATGGGAGCAAGATAGGATTAAGTAAGATAGGGATGTGTTACACCACAGTTTAACAAAGCTGTTCATTTGCAGAAGAGCTGATGACAAAGAGTCTCCTTTCACATATCTTTAGCTAACAGTTTATTGTCTCTCCATATATATAGTTAATTTATTGACCTCTTAGCCAACCACTCTTTGGAGGAGACTGCACTCTGGAAGTACCTGTTCCAAGTCATCAATTATCAAAGCAACTTAGGCACTTGTCTTAAATTCAGGTACCTACATATGAAATGCTTAGGAACCCTTCCATACATTTCCTTTTCATATCTGAATACAAACCACATGTTTTAATTACCTTCTGGGCAAAACAAAGCATTCACATAGTAATTTTGTGTATTCAAGTTTAAATCACAGATCATAAACATAGCATCTAATAAAATTATTGTAACATAGCTATTCACTGCAAATAGATACTGACAAATATCAAAAAATCACCTATCAGTAACTGGTCAGACCAGACTGCCTAAATTTCCAAAGGGAATAAAATTTTCAGTTTAATGAACTGTGCATCATGGATTTTAATTTTTCTAAAAATGCTGGAAGTGTTCACTCTGATGTGTCATTTTTCTCTGCTGCTGCCACCTATATTGCTTAATACATGGTGCAATTTTGTCATCAACAGATTTTCCATCAGAATATGTATTAGAATTCTTAAATACATTACCTCAGAAAACTAATTTGTGGGTAAAACTTACATTTTCATTATTGTCTCTATATTTGCAGATCCAGATGCTGTATTTATCTTTCAAACACTGATTATTACAACTGCTTGGACTTTTGATAGTCCAGCTTGCAAATGAATTACCAAAATCTGTGGGCTTTGCTTACACTTATGCCAAAATTAACAATAATACCAAGCCATATAATACCTATGCCAACAGACCAAAAGTCAGCTAGTACTGAATTCACATAAGAACCATGGAAATCTTCTGAAAATGGAGAAAATCCAAAGTATCCATTAGCACTTTGAGGTTTCAGGTAATTCAGGAGTCTGCTCAAAGTTTCACTGTGGCTACTGCCCATTTCCTTACCCCAGCTGGTATTCAAAGACTATACGAAATATGGGACAATTTGCTGACCCGCAAATTCAATTAATTCAGCGATACCTGGATAAGAATGTGCAAAGGTCAAAATAAGGGAGTTTTACCCTTGCTTCTACTTTAGCATTCTCTTCCTCCCCTCACCCCCAAGTCAAAGTAATGAATAAAATCAGGAAATGCTAGTTAAACAACAACAGTAAAATGAGGCTTTCTATCCAAAATATTCACTGGCTCTTCAGAGCTACTGCTTTCTCTTAGAAGAAAAAAAAAAGGAAAATCAGTCTCATTTTGTTGAAATTGTTTTCTTTTAAATAAAATATAAGAGACTATCTAGATATTATACAATTTCTGTATTTTCTTTACTGGAAAATGTAAGAGATTAGGTAGCTTTCCAACATATCCACACGTAACATACACAAACGAGAAACAGTCAGCTTTTTGTTTGCCTCACAATTTCCAAAGTCAACCATCAAAAATCAAAACAGAACTTATTGGAAAAAAAAAAAGAGGAGAATTACAGCCAGCTTTTGTCACCTAAAGACATTTCAAGACACACCACACTTCATCCTGTTAATTCCTGTGTCTGTGGTTGAACTGTTGGTCCTCTGGGTGGGGAAGGAACATTCAGCAGATGTGCAGAAGAATGGAAATTTGTGCTTCCCTTCACAATAATTTGTTTTAGCCAGACCAAAGGAAACACCCATGGAAAAATAGTTTTCAGTCACGGCAAAAAATAAAACTTGACAAATAAAGTCTGCTATACACTTTAATACTCTGCTTTATTCTGCTCCCAAGAAGATACTAACCTCAAGGCCATGAAATCCTCAGGAGTTTAATGTTCATGGCTGCTCAGAAAAGCAAAGTACTGAGTAACATGCTCACATTATGACCAATGAACATGAATGCAAGAGTCCATTAAAGTTGATGTAAAAAAAGCACTGCCATTTGCTATTGTGTAATTCTGTCATTTTCAGGGCACTTATACTAAAAGACAAAAGTGCAGAGGATAAGCCTGTTGGAGGTTTTTAAGTGCAAGGCTCATACAAGTACTAAGCACTTCCCTGCAAACAGTTTCTGCCCTGGAAAAGGGATTGATTGTCCTTATACAAAGAAGAAGGGCTTGGAATAATCAGAAAGCTTCTCTCAATTATTTTTAAAAGAAGTTATAACAGTTGAGAGGGAATGTAAGTAGTAAGGGAATAGGAAAAATGGCATTGACTTCATCTTAATCCCAAATTTAAAAATGCTTATTCTGGTTTTATTTAATAGCTGATATCTCCTTGAAAATCATCTGATTTCTTTCTCAGTGTTAATGGCTTCTAGAAGAGCTAGAAATGAAAATACAGACACCAGATGCGTGCACACCTACATGGTGACTCGGGCAGTACACATGAAATGTGCTTTTACTTTGTGTTCCTGCATCTTAATTTCCACCCAGGGGATCCAGCACAGCATGAAGTTTCTGCTGGTCACCTGTGTTAAAGGGGAAAGGAAACAAGATTAAGGAGGAGGGGAGGAAAAAGGGATAAACAATCAAGAAAATAACAGGAAAACAGAAGAAAGAAAAATGAGCAAAAGCAAAGGTTTGGCTACACAGTAGAAAAACACTGTTCTGCTCTCGAGGGGCAAAAGCACTCACAGTGATCAAGGTCTGCTCTGCTAAACACAAGATAAATGGTACCTTCTGGCTCACATCCACACAGCTTAGAAATACTTCCCATTATTGAAAACTGGTCACATCAGCACGGCACAGCATCTGCTGGAGGGGTGTTGGGCCTCATCATCTGGCCCTACACACCCAACACATCATTAGCATTCAATATGTTTAAGTTCAAAGTATCTGAAACAATCTGGAGACTACACTGTAATGCAGCAATATGGCACTTTCAGAGCATGAAAGTGAGCCCTGTCTGCTGTCCATGTTCAAAAACCCAAATGCCCATGTTGGAAGAGTGCTGAAGGATGGTGAAACCAAAAAATTATGTGCACTATCTCCAGAGCAGACAATTTCAAACCAAAAGCCTAGCTATTGCCTTGGAGAGACTTTAGAGAAATAAATAAAACCCAAGCAGGGAGTGAGTTAACCATTAATGAGAGCTCCAGCTTTGCACTGTAGAGGTATCACAAGAATAAAATTTTGGAATGACTACGATTAAGATAAAATTACAAAGCATGTCTACATACACTTCAGAGTGAGCAGAGAAAGCAAGCTGCAAGAAATGTAGTTGCATAACTATATTATATTGTTATTTCAATTTCATCTGCTATTTATACTAACAGACTACTCCTTTCCTGCACTTAAGTCATCTTGTCCCAGGTGGTATCATAATGTGCCACTCAGTCATTTACATTCACAGCACCGGTGTTTTGTAAATGACAAACAAAGGGAAAGAAGGCATGACAATGGACTCTCTTTTGCACAAGATAAGCAGTTTTTGTGGTTTTGAAAGCTGGAAAATGACCTTGCCAGTCCAGGGTATGGGCCAGTCTATATTGAAGAGAGCTCAGTGGGAAATCACCCTTCCAGGGTCTTATGCAACATGACCTTGGCTACTGCAATACCTTACACTTCAGGAACCACACAAAAATTAAAGAAAATACTGAATACTGGCACATCTGGTAACAATTTTCCATCAATCTTTCCGATTCCTAGAATACATTAAACATGTGGAGTTTAATTCTACTTTATATATATTTTTACAGGTTTGTAGTTATAATGGGACACAGTCTTGGATCTTAACAAAAGCTTCACAGAGGTAAGAAAGAGAAGCATGCTATAAACAACAGAGCTCCACAACACTGTGGGCACCAAATATGTTCAGCAGTTTAAGTGCTGATGTATTTCAAAACACAGTCCTCTTATATCTAATAATAGAATTCCTTTACACTATATTATCAGTTAATTAATTATTCATAAATAATGGCTTGGGTTTTCTATTTCCTATCCAATAATTTGGTGTAGGCTGCATTTCCCCCTACCCACATATATATTTGGGGTTTTTTTTGTTTTGTTTTTTTTTGGGGCTTGTTTTGTTTTGGTTTTTTATTAGATCACTAATACCTAAGTCCAGAAGCTATAAGCCTGTACTAGGGCTGGATGCAGCTGCACTGTGAAGGAAAAGGCTGCTGAGCTCCTCTCTCTCCTTCAGCTCCATTAGCCTTTGCACACTACACCTAGAAAATATAGTTAGATTTTCCTTCTACCTGATATTATTCCTAGTAAAGACTAGAATGTCATAGTTTGTGCAATTCAACAATTCTGATTGGTATTACTAAGTCATCAGGAAGTTGTTATTACACAGACTGCTGTCCTGGGGATGTTTTGTTGCAAAGGTGCATTTATTGTTCACCTCCTCATTTTCAGGAATCCTGACACACCTTGAGTCATGTGTCAGCCACATCCTTTCCCTTAATGAGGTATGTATGGACCCATGTCCATGAGGTCATGGGCACGTAGAGCTGTGGGTCAGGACAGGCTGCTCTTAGGGATTCATGCCTGTCAGTGGCACATCCCCTTGCCTGCAGAGCAATGTCATGGCCCTAATGTCACAGAACCATGGGTTTGGATCACAGGATCATTCAGGTGGGAAGGGACCTCAGTAGGTCTCCTCCTTCTCAACATAGGCTCAGCCAGGAGCTCAAAACCACCAGACCAGGGAGAGGTAGACAGTCAGTGGGACTGGAAGTTTGCAACCAGTTTTCAACTAATAGTAGTTACATTAAGGACACTGCCTACTTTCTCTTCGGGAGAAAGCTTTGTTCAGTGGGACACGTTCATGCACTTAGCAGTAAAGCCAAAATAATTAAAAAGAACATAGAAATATGATTAAATATTGAGCAGGGGGTAATAGAAGACAGCTGCATATGGGCTGCTGTAAAGGGACAAAGGTAGAGGCTCACCCACCTTTAAAAATATAAATCCTGCTAAAACCAAAACCTGTACTCTTAAGGAACTACACAACTGATCCTTAACTCACTATTGAAGGAAGCTCTAACATAGCAAGAAAGTTGATTTCTATGGGTTTTTTTGTGCAGATTGGACTTCCATCTTGGTAAAAGGAAAAAAAAAACAGCAGAATTTTGTGATACACCTATTTCTCTGCATGTACAAACATGTATGTGCCAGCAGCCCTTTAAAGATCTAACAGTAGACCAAGCACCCATGCAGCTGGAGCTCTGCCAGAGGGTGTACCTAAATATTACCTGGGGAACCCAAAGTGGGGAAACAACTGCAGGCCCAAAAGGGAAGACAGATTAAAAGCATGTTGTAGTTTCCATAAGAGATGCTAACAGTGGCTCTGTAGCATGTACACTGAACCCTTGTGCTATCTAATATCCTGATGCCCAAGAGATGGGATACTTCACAGCATCCTCCCTCTGTAAAACAACCCTTAGAATATGGGTTGCCTTAGATTTATAACAAACAATACACATTCAAATCACAGACACATCTTTTCAATTAGTCTTCTATTAAAACACAAATTTATAAACAAAAATACATACGTGTACATGTATATTCTACACATAAAAATCCAAAAAGCACTTCAGAATGCTATAATCTCTTGATAAAGCAATAAAATGAAACTATGCAGTTGGTATTTGCACTTTTATGAGATTCAACAAGGCATGTAACTCTTTATATGAGCATATTTGTCCCAAAAGTGATCTAATGAACCTTTGTAAATTCATGAGTGTAATATTGCACTCAAATCCATGTACAATTTCCCATAATTGGGGAGAAAGTCCTGCAGCAAGTAATATCAAATGCAGCATCGCTGCAATGTAATTTCATTAAGTTGTTGGTTCATTAATATATGATATGTAGAAGGAAGATACTGATTACAGAACTCATGAAATGCTACATTGCCAGCTACAATTACAACAGGATGAGGAAAAAGAGGTAATGCATGCATGAAGATTGTCTTTCAGAATTACATATTCAGTTGGCCCATGGCTCTTTGGTACATGAGACACATGAATGCAGTGACAGATAATGTAAGAGTAATGAGTTATTTTGTTTATTTCACATACTATTCAACAACATTTAATTATAACCCCAGTCTTCCATCAAAGTAACATGAAAAAGACTGCAAGATTTTATTTGTAGAACTGTGGGCTCTTGACTCATGGTTTTATTGAGGCCAGACAACATTAGTTTTCACTGCCTCAAATATTCAAGGACACAGTTTAATAAACTCTGGTGGTTTGAAAAATCTAACTACAGTATACAAAACTGATAACTGCTTTGAGATAATATTTGGAATTAAATATTAGTGAAAAAAACTAAAAATACTATGTGGAAAAAACACTATATAATAAACATGTAAAGAAGTACTCATACATAAAATTGTCCATGTGCAATGAGCATTATTGCAATGACCATTATTAACTGTCTCCTAAGAAGTCCCAGGAAGCATGAAAATTAAAGTCTCTTCTCCTAAATTTTCAAAATCATGTAAACTCCTTGTGTTACCAGAGTAGAAAGCAAAACTACTGTTCAATCAAGGTGAGCAGAACCCATGATTTTTTTCTAAATCTCATAGTTACACTTGTAGCTTGGAAAAGCATAGACTTCACAGAAATCCAATCTTGTATCTGGGTGAATCCTGAATTTCCAGACACTAATTCACTAGATTATACTCAACACACTTTGCTCTTCTGGTATAAGTCAGTATAACAGAAAGAGTCAGACCTTGAAACGTGATCATCATACCTCTGATCTTGTTTCTCTAACCCTCCAAAATGAGGGCTGGGATGTAATTTGAGAGATCTCCTAGTCCAGAGCTTTCACCTAATGCAAGATCACGTTCAGTATACATTAAGGATGCAGATCAAGTTTCCATGAGGTAATGGCCCCATTGCTTGCAAGAAGCAACCATGTCAGCACACTAAAAGAAGATACATTACCCAAAACTTTCATAAAAAGGTATCAGCAACTGTTTCTTTATTAATCCTCAACACTAGATTGTTAGTCATGCCTCAGAGAAATCAAGCTATTTCTTAAGACTGATAAAATGATTGCCCAATTCCCTTTAGTACCTGCTCCAGCAGGCCTTAACAACACAAGACTGACATAGCAGATGCCTTAAATTTCTCTTTGTGCAGCCAAAACTTACATATTGTCTTTCTTTAAAAGGGTACTCTTTATTAGGCTCTTACTCCACTTTACTCAGACTGTCTCACACAGTTCATCTTTCCTAAGCCTCTTGGTATTCATAATGACATCCTGAGGACTGTAAACTGTGGGCCAAAGAAGGCAGGACACATTATTCTAGTTGATACCTGATCAGTACATCAGCTACAGAAGTAAACATAACCCTTTGACAGACATATTTATGACATTTCCAGCTTAAGAACTTTTTTCCCTTTATCATAACAGCCACAATGCTATCAACACTCTGATCCCCTGGTATCTTTCCTGCAATCTGTTGTCTCTTACTTAATATTTTAAAGGTTGATTTTCTTTGCCCTAAGAAAAACCTTGTTTACTGAATTTCTTCATATTGATTTCTATCTATTATATCCCTCTTCAAAGTATATTTTAAATCATAACCCAATTCTTCAAAAATCTTAAGTATAGTGAAAATTTTACTATATTCTCCCTTTTGTTACTTAATGAATTTATTGTACAGCAATGGAGTTGGGACAGACCGACAGTTGTGTAGGTAGAATCCCACTTCATAGAACCTCCTACTTTCACAGAAAACTTTAAATGTTTCCATTCTCTTTGAAGAACTATTTAAAACTCTTTAAAATGTTTCCATTTTACAATTATTTAATCTTAATTATCTCTACCTACTTGTGAGAACATGGGACAGTAGCAGACCCCTCGCTGAAATGAAACTTATACCTCACTAATCCTCCCTTCCTCACCACACTCCTTATCCACACCTGCTAAAAATTTACGTAAAAGGATAGAAACAGTGTGGACGAAACAAGATGAAAATGTGGAACCTTAGATGTTAATTTTTAATGTTGTATATGATTTTTATTCATCTTTTCCAGGCCTACTGTTTGAGTCAAGCCTATATAGTTTGTTCTTAGATCTCTTTTATTCTCAAACAGGATAAAGCATCAAAGTTTTCTGGCTTGAAAAACCTCTGTGCACAGGTACTGTAAAAAAAAAGGTGACTCGAGGTAAATATGCAAGGGAAATCCTAAGAATGAAGTGATGAGAAGAGACAATGGCAATGCAAGCTCACGACTGACATTACTGCATTCTGGTGAGAAGGATAAAAATAAAGGACCAAATTCTGCTTTTATCTGTACTCATCACCTGGTTGCTGCAGAACAGCTTGTTTCCAACAGAAACCCAAGCAGGCAGAGAAAAAAAGGTAGTAGTTTAATTCCGTGGGTGCTCTTCTAGAACAACAAAATGCTGAGAAAACATAAATGCAGGAACAACATGATCCAAGCCCTACAATTCCATTTGGTTGTAGCTTTTCAGCTGTGTTGCTCCATGTCCTGGAGAACAGGACACAAACCAAGGATAAGAATCTTCTGTGATACTGTTGCATCTAATCACCAGAGCATGCAACTGTCCTGAAATCAGCACCTGTCCCAGAGGCAAGAAGATGGCAGAAATATCACAGCAGTAATGCTCAGGGCTGTGTCTGAACTGTCCCATTGTCACATCTCCACCTGTTCTCAGTGTGCTTTTAAGCAGAAAAAGGAAAACTGAATCTCTAAAACCCCATTAACAGGCAGAATGAATGGGAATAGATTAGTGAGGTGAAATAACTAGACCTGAGGAGCCAGTGCCTGTGCTATAGGGATTTCAGAAGGTATCACACTAAACTGGTTCCATTATAATAGCATGGACTGAATGTTCTGGGGCTACTTGTGTGTTTGTTGTATAGTTTAGGTTCATCCTAAGGGAATGCATTTTTGTGCCCTGAGGTCACTCTGTGATGTAAGCCAAAGCTTGGTAATTAGGGAAAACTTGCTTCAAAAGCCTAATATACATGGACATAACATGCTAAAGGGTGCTGAAATCTCTGCATTCATTAGAGGTCTGCCATTCCTTAGCAAAGAACTGTGCTGGTTTTGTTGCCAAGGCCCTCCTCCAACTGTGAACAGGAGACAGACAGTGCCTGAAACATACAATTGAAGCATTCATGGCAGAGAAATGAATTCAGCTGTGTGAAAATTTTGAAAATTGAACAGCATTTTTTTAGGCCATATTTACCTTTACAAAAGGAGTTGATTACACAAATTATTTTTTTAAGCTGCATTATGCTCAGCAGATAAATTGTGCAAAGTATGGAGTACGTTGAGCCCCTGATAGTACTGTGAGTACAATGTTGCAGTGTGTTGTACAACAGAGAGATGGATGCCACTAAATCTAAAGTTTTCTATGCACACTTCAAGTCCAGAAGCAATACAGTGTTTTACCTCAATATTGAATGTATGCTCACAGATCCTTTCAGAGTTTACTTAGTTCTTCACAGGGCCAACACACATATCCCTCCACACTACCCCACAACTGGGTTCACCAGGAAACACAAGGCAGAAATAGCCAGGTAGAGGTAACCCATGTGTCCTAGGCACAGATCAGAGTTCAGCACCTGTTGAGTAGGCAGCAAAGGAAGCATCAATCTCCTCCAAGGGGCTGGGAAGCTAAAGGACCAGGATGCAGTAAGGATCTAGGCTGAAGGGGAAGAGGGGGCAGCCAGAGGGCAACAGGAGGTTGAAGAGCATGTGTCAGGTCTGGGAGGTGAGAACAGAGCTGTGGCTGTGGAAGCCCTAGGTATAGGAGGGTGAGGGACAAGAGATTGTGGTAATGATTAGTGTCTCCTTGCTGTACCCCTTTTGTATTTTTGGAGTACTTTAAATCACTGTGAGCAGCATTTAGGAAT
This sequence comes from Lonchura striata, assembly GCF_050655825.1. Lineage (NCBI taxonomy): Eukaryota > Metazoa > Chordata > Aves > Passeriformes > Estrildidae > Lonchura > Lonchura striata. The sequence goes on from NC_140704.1 coordinate 115,144,525, forward strand.
AGGGAGAGCTGCCATCACCTGCCAGGTCCTCCTGCAACCTGGAGCACCAGGCAAATGCTGCAGATACCTAACCAGCTCAGCAGCACCAACCTCATGTAGCTGTACTTCTTTGTGTGAAACCTGTGCTATTTGGATTTATTTATTTTCAAGATATCCCAGTCCCAAGTCACCTCAGATAAAAGAAAATAATTTTATTTCATCTTTCTAAAGCCTGCACTTACTAGGATTTTTTTCAGAACACAGTAGAACAGATACTTCTTAAGTATCTGCATTGGCTGATTCTTGTACTTAAGAAAATTACCCTACATGGTTTCTTTGCAATGCTCTTGAGAAACTAATATATTCAAATTAAATTATTTGATATGTGATTCTGTCTTTTGGTAATAATTTGTCCTGTAAATCATAATTATGGCACAATGATTACAGGTTTTTTAAATAACATTGTTTTGATTATTCCTCATCTGCACTTCTTTGAAGCTATTTTCATTCAAGTGATCAGAAAGAATGTAATACAAGTGTTCCTGTATTTCTACTATGAACTCAAATAATTCAGGAAAGTTACTTAAATAATAACGTCCATTTATCCTAAAAATTGCTTTTTATTCTTCTTCCTCCTGATCTCAGTCAAGACTGTGGCTTCATCATTCAAGTACAGACCTGTGCAACTCACGCCCTCTGGCTAGAAGCAGCTTGCAGAATGTTTTATCCCGCTCACATCGGAGACACACAAACAGGTTGGTACATTTTAATTAGCTTCTGTGCATAACAAGCTCCTAGGAAGCAACCTGGAGAACACTCTCAAAGCCACACTTCCTCCACCTTCATTCCAGCTGAGGTGAACAGGCAGACCTACTGGCCCAGGGAACAGAAGGGCTTGATAGGAACCAGGAAAAGCTGAACCACCCTGGCTGGAGCCCAGCCTGGGAGGCACATGGTAAGGGCAAGAAGGCAAGAATCTTGGGGAGCATGGTGTAGGGGCTGCTTTGGCAAACTGAACATAAAATAAAAGGCTGGATGTTGTGCTGGTAGAAGCTGGTATGCCCCTCCTGCTTGTCAAAAGGAATGAGGCAAGGGTGTGGGAACAGGGTGGCATGGCCCATTTCAAACACCTGCAGCTCAACTGGCACAAACCTGGATGATCGCCGTACCACATTCCCTGTAAACTCCTAAGTCCAAGATACAATACTGGCATATTCAAATATCTAATGATTCACCCATTTATTGGGATTCTGAGTGCTGGTTATTTACAAACATGAGGTTTAGTTAAAATTATTTAAAGTAAGTTTTTCTTTCTCCCCCCACGCTCCGGCTTTCTTATTTATTTCTCAATGCCAGAGAATTCCTGTGTCCGAAGGCTTTGCAGACAGCGAGACAAGCAGCATCAATGCGTGCTTTCTTACAGAAACACCGGATGCCTCCAAAACCACGCTGCGCTAAAACGGGCACAGCTTTTATAGACGCTGATACTCAAAACCCAGTTCACTCTGCCTCCACCAGACCTGCCGCCCCGCGAACAGCCATCTCCTGCCCAGGGCACGCACTCCGCCAGAGCCGGGCCGGGCACAGGTGGAGGTGCGGGAGGTGCGGGGCATCCCCCTGCGGGAACAGGTGGAGCCCCGCGGACCCTCCGGCGGCGGAGGGATGGCCCGGCCGGCTGGGGCCGCATTCACGGCGTGGCTGGGATCCAGCCGCCCAAAGCGGAGCGCTGCGGAGCCGAGATGCGACCCGGGGAGGACCGTCCGCCGCCCGCCCTCCCGGCCCCGGGGCTGCCCCGTACCTTGTAGTGTCGGAAGCCGTGCAGCTGCCGGGCGCTCACATACCGCCGCCGCCACATCGCCGCGCTGCGCCGCGCCGGCACCGAGGCGCGGAGGGATGGGAGCGATGGGAGGACGGATGAGGGAGGCGGCGGGGCCGGGGGCGGGCGGAGGGCGGCTCCCCGGCCGCGCCCCGCGGGCTGGACCTGCCCCCGGCTCCGGGCATCCGCGCCCGGTGCCCGCCGGGCTGGGAGCGGGCGGCTCCCGTGGGAGCAGGCGGCTCCCCGCGGCCCCAGGACGCTCGGCTGCCCGCCTGCCAGCACCGTGTGTTTCACACCCGTAATGACCTCACGTCCCAAGGCACGTCGCAGAATCACCTCCAAGCTGTTTTTCTCGCTAGGGGTCTATTAAAGATGCCGTATTTGCAGAGTATGGGAAGACGCGCCCGCGAAGTCGCTATACTAAACAATGCTGAGTAACAAATGCAAAACATGCCAAGTTAACACTACACAAATAGTATTAAGTACCTCGTTTGAGAAACACAAGACGCTGAGGATTAAGGTTTATCTTTGCATTTCAACAATACTCTAAGTCTTGTATCTTTTTATTGCACCTGCACTGGAGCCTGCCACTCCACATCAGACAGCAGTGCACTCTGCGCCTCCTGATTTCTAGGGGAGTGAGGCACTGGTACAGGCAGAAAACCAACAACAAACAAAAACAAACCCACAAACTGGTAAACATTAGGAGCAATGTTTCAGCTGCAAACGTATTTAAGTATATGGCATGACACCTTGTGTTACCTTCGCTGTACGCTGCTGGGAGAGAGAGTTGAAATTATGCACATCAGGGTCTGAGATTTTATGGACCAAATGGAATCTATCCAGAAAGCAAATCAATTAAAAGCCATTACTTGCACCCCACGAGGCATCTTATGTATTGTGAGAGTCAGTGTTATTTTACAAATTGGGCAGGTTTGATAGGAATTATGTACAAGTTATGATCGTTAAGTGCAAACGGTATGCAATGGTTCTAGTTCTGTATTATTAATTACACATTAATCAATTGAGATGTGCTTACACCTGCATTCTGCTTCCAGCAGCAGCAGCTGAACTTCTGCTCTTGAAAACAACACAGAACTTTAATACTTAGCTTCAGGTTACTGAGTTAAAAGCTTGATACCTGTTAAGAAAGCTAAAGTGTTTGAAGTTTACATTTTTCAAAAGCCAACTCTAAGTTTAATTTGACGAGTATGTGTTCATATCCTGAATTTTGATTTGGGATCCCCTTCATTGTTATTATCATGGTTTTAAATTGTTATGCTATTGATTTAATTTACAAGGGTACATAAGAAAATATTCACAACCTGTACTGAAGTTTTTTAGTGCAAGTAAGTTACTGACACAAGCCAAAGCAATTTAGAATTATCACTTTCACTTCTTAACGCTAACCTTAGAAGCCTCAAATATGGAAGCAGAAATTTGTCTGAACAATTATTCAGAGTATGATGGACAGTAGTAGAAAAAGTGTTTGCTTTTCTGAAAGGTAGAAGGTGGGAAAAAAAATGGTACTTTTTCTCTTTGCAGGCTTCTAGATTTAGGTAAAAAATATATAGATACAGAAGATACATATAGCAGACAGAGAAAACCAGTTTTATTTCCTATTCTCTCAAAACTATTTTGGTGATAAATGAAAGACAAATAAATACTCCACTAAACAGAGACTGTCAAAGACAACCTACATGTGAAAATGCAATTGCTTGAACTCATACTTCAGCATATTCCGTATCTGCTAATGAGCACATCAAAGGAGGCAGCATAAGTTATACTAAAGAGCAGGAAACAGAACTGGTGAATAAGTATGAAATATCACAGAGCAAGCTGAGACACAAGTAGCATGGGGTTTGAGAATACTGTGGAAATTATACTGATGTGCTAGCTGTTGATTTAGGAAGTTTCCTTGATTTAGGTATGATGGTTCATATGAATAGTTGGCCTTTAAGACCACACACACAGACTAGCCAAGCCCAGGTGCAATCTAAGCTCAAGCCATGTGCTTTACTGCTACACCTGATGCTCTCACTGTCTCCATGTATATGTTTAGAGCTTATTCTATTCTATGTTTTTCAATCTGAGGTGATTTAGAGTTCTTCTCTGGGCAATTTTTTGAGCTGTGATCCAAGCTGTTTGTCCTACATTCGGGACTGTGAGAAGAGCAGGGAAAGCAGCCTTAATGCTGCAGCACATTCCATCAATTATTTTCTGGAAGAGGAATAAGCCATAGCCTGAGTAAGGAGGAGCTCTAACTGGCACATGAGTATTATTACTGATTCCATTCCATGAGCTTGAGTGTGGATGAGATGAGCATTAAGACAAAAGGCCAGATCAGAGCACAGTTAACCTTCACTACAGAAAGAGCTCGAGTCTTTTCACAACTGTAGCTGGAGCATCTGCAACAGGTCAGACTTTATTAAGAGACTGATCCAAACATCAGCTTGGGGGAAATAATTCAAGGCCAGATTTGAATTCAGTGAAATCAGCAAGGGAATTCCCAGGTGTTCAGTGCTGTTTGTTAATTATACATAGTAATGAGAAGAAAATAATTATTTATTATATTAGGATGGACCTATTGTACCACTGACAAGAAAAAGTTAAGAAGATAGCTGTTCTGCGGATTCAGATAGTATTTTTATGACAACCAGAAATCAAATATGAAGACAAATTGTATTCTTTATTTACCAAAATGGTAGGCAAATAGATGAGGGCTCAGGAAGGCCCAGAATAAATAATAAATACATTATACACACATACACACACACATATATATAAAGTAAATAATAAATAAATAACCCAATAAATCCTTGGGTCCCTTTCTTTTCTCTCTGTTATGAACTATAATAATAAATTAATAATGATGGAGCTTCTTGAATAGGGAAGACTGCCTAGTATGGCAACTTTGATTTTTAATAATTTACTGTGTCTTGTTTATTCCCCACCTTAAAGCCATGTGCTATGCAATAGCCTTTATCTAGAAGGCATCTAATAGCACATTCCTGCCTACTTCAAGAAGTGAAAAAAAAAGCAGAAAGAGACCAAACCCAAAATGAACAGCTGCCAAAGCAGTAGAAAAAAGAACTAGTGTATTAGCCTACCTACTCTTTAGCACACTACTCTCCCTTGGGCAAGGCATTTTTCAGGGTCAGTATTTATAAAATCTGCAACACAAGGGTACACCACAGTCATGATTAGGCTAAAGTAGTATTAATACTAGACTTAAAGGAGGAAATTCAATATCTGGATTTACTAAACTTTATAAAGTTCAGTGTTATCAGCCCCTCAGTAATTTTAAAATCTTGTTGAATTAAATTAAGAGGAAAAGCTTTCATGGGAGTAAACTGGTCTAATGATTGAAGTTTAAAATATGTCACTTTTTTCCAGCTCTGAATATATACCTGCATTTTTTCTCACCAGCGTGAGCCAAAAGAGAGTACTTTTATGATAGATGTTCAATTTCAGACTGGAAAATGTTATTTTATTTGCACTAACCTAATTAAACTACAGAGGCATCTTAAAAAAAGTAGGCAAATATATTTCCCAAATGTTACTGTCTGCCAGAAAATTATGCACTCATATTCCTTTTATAGCACTGACACAGAGAAATAGTAGGAGATGACAAAAATGCCAGCCATTGCAAGATGCCATGGGGAGCACTTGGAGCTGGGATGAGCCAGCATAGGCTCAGTGTGCAGCCACTCTGTGCCAGGCAGCAGCCAGGACACTCCAGAGGCTGGAGCCCCTCACTTTGGACCCAGGGGCAAGGGCTGGCAGATTCCTGCGTATGCTGATTCATTTAGAACTTTTATTTTGCTTTTGATTCTTAAATGATCAGCTATTAATTTTTAATTTGTGTGAATGTTAGAAACTGACTCTTTGATTCACTGCAATCTGGCATCCCCTGAGGGGTTTAGTGGGTTTTTTTTTCCCCATTTCTTCCACAGTTTACAGCTTGCCTCAGCATAGTGATGTACTGTACTGTGAAACAGTACAATCTAATTTAAAGTGGAACTGACATTGTAGCTTGAGGATTAAAAAGATTTAAGTGTTTCATGTTATTTCCTAAAAAAATCATTATAAATACTGGAATGATCAAACTGCAACACAGTCTGCAGAAGAAAATGTTGTTTTGGATCTAGACTGTCTAGCCTAGGCCTTTGGATCACCTCTTGCCTGATAAACTGATAAAAACTTATCTGACCCTGAAAGACAGACTCTAAAATATTTGATGAGTTTTTCCTCACCTATTTCATCCCAGTTCATTGTCTGGGATACTTGTGACTTTTAAAACTTTTCTGAAGAAATTACTCAAACCAAAACTTTATTCTGTGTTTAAATTTGACATTGTCTATATCAGACTTGGTACACTGGAAAGCTTTTAAAGCTCTAACTCAATGCTTGTAAGAGGAAACTAATCCATAGACCCATACTAGAATGAAGGACAGGCACATTTAATCAATATAAACAAGTGCTCCAAACTTCAGTAATTTAAGCTTCCTTACTTTTAAGACCATACACACTGTGTGTGTGTGTGTGTGTGTGCAAAACACTTTTTGTTTCTGTGTAAAACACTTTTTGTTTCTTTGAAAGAGTTCTTTCTACACGCGGATTAAGGAACATTGGTGCGATCAACAGCATGTGCTCCTTTTTTTGGATTTCACTAAAGAAATCAATTTTTATTGATAACAAAAATGTTACAGTTTTCATATTCATGCAACAAAAATACAAAAAGTAAACAATTTCTTAATGTTCCCTGAGCAGCAGTAGATTTGATCTTGAGTGCAAATACAGTCAATCAGTATATCAGATAAAACAGTGGGCTCAAACCATTATTTAATCCTGTGAAAACACAGATATGCTTGCACACAGATATGTAGTTGAAAAATCAGTTCTTCAAAAAATAACCAGCTGTGTTAATTATTACTTCCAAAAGATGATGCACAGAAATTTTAACAGACTTGAAGAATAATATAGTGGTATTATGAAATTTCAGCTTTTGTCAAGAAGCTTGGCTTTTATTACTCTTTCTTCATATTATTTCTAATAATGAAATGGATACATTATCTTTTAAAAAGTTGCAACTCTGTTATACTTCCTAATATATATGGTGGTTTTCTCACATGCTTCCTCTACTTCCATGTAATTTCAGTACTTGTTCATGAAGAACAAGTATAAGGAATCTGTAGATTGGGTCACCTTCTTGGACTCTATAGAAATACATTCCTCCCACCTGTGAGAACTTTGGAATTCTTGGAAGGAGTTTAAATACACTCACTAAAGCAGACCAGACTTCTGTGGTCCATTTCTCTGTGGTTCAGCTCTAAAGTAAGATTATTTAGCTAAGCAGTGCAATAACATACATTAAAAAAACAAAAAAAAACCTACCTTGAGGATATATAATAGAATTAATTTGTCAGTCTGGTAATTTCAGAAGAAATATTGCAAATTTTTGGAAGGATGAGAACACAGTGCTTTTAATTCTGTTTTGAACATAAAAATCAAAGGTTTGGATGATGATGTTCCTGGCTCTTCTGTTTGCAAAATCCACTTTAATTAGTGGCAGTTTTATAAAGGGAATGCCAGACGGTATTTGCCATAGGGTGCTTTGGGAAAAATACAAACTGAACTATAGATGTATATATGTAATTTGGCTCAACAATAAAAATGAAGTCATGCAGTACCTTCTATCGAAATGTAAGTACTTTATAAATTCTAATCAAGCTACGAGAGACAACTACCTTATTTTACAAAGATTGTTTATTATTACTTGTGTTTAACAGCAGCTCTGACAGCCAAGGTAACCTTGTCAAGAATATAAAATAAGTAATATAAAAATAACCTATCTGTCCCTTTCCTGCCAGTGTTTCCACTTGCACCAGTAAAACATTTGCAAAGGTGATCAACGTTTTTGCCTTCTGTTAGCTGCAACTTATCATTTTACCGACGAGAACGTCCATGCAAAGCACTTCCAATTCCACGTCAACATCTTGGCACTGACATTACCCATTTTGCCAGTAAATTTATCAGCTTACTTTTGGTTTAGGAAGTCAAAAAAAAAAAAAAAAGCTATTTGAATGGCTTAACAGCAAACGTATTTTTCATCAAGTGCCTTGTGTTTAGACATTAATCGCTTAGGTATGTAGCCAGTGTTTCCATCCCTGTGCTTTCTCTGCCCGTGGTGTTAAACATTCATTTGAGATTGACTTCTGAGCGAACCTGGGTATCACGAAGGATGCAGCGGCGAAACCCAGGCTGAAAAACTTCTCAGAGAAGGGCAGAGCTCAGACGTCGCTCTCCACACCATCCTCTCATAGATCGGCGCTGGCAGGGAGGGCGGGAGCGCCGCAGAGCCGGGAGATGCCGGGAGATCCCCGCCGGCGCCGAGCAGCGCTCCCGCAGCGCGCCCCGCCCCGCCGGACACCGGCCCGCCCCCGGCGCGCGCGCCCCGCCCTCCCGGGAACCCCGCCCTGCGTGCGTCACCCGCGCCCTGCCCAATCAGCAGCCGCTGCTCCGGCGCGCCAAAGCTGCGAAGGGCGGGCGCGGGCCGGGGGTTCCCTCGGCCCCGCCCCGGTGCTCCCCCGCCACGTGACCCGGGCCGCGGCGCCGCGCCGGGGGCGATGCCCGGCGGGAAGGTACCGGCGGCGGGACGGGAGGAGAAGGGCCCGGCCGGGGTGGTGGATGCTCCCCGGCCGCCCCGCAGGGCCGAGCCGTGGCGCTCCTCGCGGCGGCCTTGCCGTGCGCCCCGGCTGCCGGCCAGCCGCGCCTCGCGGCCCCGCTGCGAGGGGCGCGGCGGTGCCTGGTGGTGCTGGCGGCGGCGGAGCAGCAGCAGCCGCTGCCGCGCTGTGCCCTCGCTGCCCTTTCTTATCCGGCTCCAAAGCTTGTGCTGGGACCCGCCACGCTGGATCCGGGGCGGGAGCAGGGCCCTTCCCCGCGCTCCTGGTGCGCGCGGTTGCGCAACACTGACAGTGAAAGCCACCGTGGCACGGCTGCACCGAGCGGAGCGCGGAGCTCGGCCTTCCTGCTTGGCCGTCGGGGAAAAAGTGCAGGGAGAGTAGAACTTGAGAGGAAAAGAGAATGGTGGGAATTGGCCAGGACTGTTACTGTTTTGAGCTTCGCTTCCTTGTCTGGGTGCCGAGGGAGGAGAAGCGCCCCGTGCTGTTTTTCTGTCCCTTTGGCAATTTGCTTGGTCCACTGATGTTCCTCGCAGAGGAGCAATTAGGATGTGCTGGCTCCGATTAGCCGTGCTTAGGCTAATTTTGAGGTGCTGCTGAAAGAGGAACTGCAAGTGTTGTTTGACATATAGAGCTGACAAACAGCGTTGACAAATGACAGATCTGGTTCCTAAAGAATTTTGTCTATACTGTTGTGCATGTTCAACAGCTGTTTAAATATAAGCACATTTAAAATAAATTTTAATGGAGGAAAATGTCAACAGCAAGCTTAAAAATACTCTACTATACTTCACATAAATTAACCTGTAAATTGACACTATACATGTTTTCTTCTGAAAGGTTTTACATTCTTTGCTAGTGAAAAAATGCGCACTTAACTGAAACAGTATTTAACCAACTCTTGTTGCAATATAATAGTAGCCTGTGATAATACTAATTCCTTTTGCTGACAAAGATAATGTTCCCTGATTAATGAAAACTTACTGATCAAGGGGCAATAGTTTACTTGCGGACTATTAATTAAATTGATTTAAAACCCATGCCAACCTGAGATGTAACAGAAACGTGTGATACTGTTATTGTATCCTAAACATTTTTGATAACTTAATTTTGAGTAAGCTTTTCTAAAATACTTCTGCTTTAACTGCTTTCATAGATCACAAATTTCTCTCTAACTACTTGCCAGTAGTTGTTAATACAAAGTCTATTTCAATAGTATTCTTATTCCATGAGAGTTGGTTTTTTTTTTTTCAATGTAAGCATATAGTAATTTATACTCTTGATTAAAAAGGGATGTATAGGTTAAAAAATCCTGACATTCAAATGTTAATCTTATATATGTCAGTGTAAGTAATTGAGAATAGTCTTTCATTTAGTGTAGTAAAAATCATGAGCACAAAGAAAAGTTTTGAAAGAGTGTTTTAAAAATTTTGGTCTCACACATCAATAGCAATGAGAAAATTAAGATTTTAATTTGGTTTTAGTATTTCTTTAGTATGAGAATAGAAGGGGGTATGGTACAGCAGGTTATCATTGCTGTCATTGACTGTGATTATACAGTATAGATTATTTTATGAAGGATTACAAATTGATGAGGATCTGTTATCACACATGTTCTTGTGAAACAGCTTTGAAAAATATGCATTCTGATTTTCATAGGAGTAAGAAAATAATCTTTACTGGAAAAGAAATGCCACTTGTATACGAGGTAGATAATATACTGGGGTAATGTGTTCCTGGGGCCACTTCCTGTGGTTTTTGAAGTAGCCCCAAAGGAGTGGGATTGTCTGAAGTGTAAAGGGCATGTAATGAGTAGCCTTTGAGCTTATGGTGCCAGTGACTTTATAGAATGTGTTTCTGGGTAACAAGTCTTGGGCGTAAGTAACCACACAGATTAGTTGAGTGGAGATGTTCTAGATAAGAACATCTATTTCAAAGTCAAATTCAACACCCTAGCACCATACTTGCAGCAGTCTGTTGTGTAATCACTATGCATTTTCAAAGTTTTTTTAGTTTGCCTCCCTTTTCCTCACACCTTTACCCATATAGGCTGACTTACCTTTATCTCACTGGAAATAACTAAAGGAGTAATGAGGTAAGGTTGCTTGCCATGCCCTTTATGAGGAGGGTTTAGTCCTAATCCCACTAATGCCAACAGGAGTAACTCAGGTTTTTTTCACTCATTTAGGAGGAACTGTTCCAGAGACAAAATGCAATGCTTTTGGGAACAGAGGTCAAGGCAATTTCCATTATGAGGTAGCCATCCTAGCCATCCCCTTTTTAACTCAAAATTTCAGACGTCATATTTTGGTTCTTGTCACCTTACACAATTTACAAGATTTTTTGTCTGACTCTGTTTGTAATAAATCTTGATTGTGCTGTACGACAGGTCTACATGCTCTAGCTCTTTTGAGCCTGATTCAGTGATTTTTTTTTTTAATTCCAATACCATGTTTCTAGACACTTCATGCACTCCTTCAACAAATTACACAAGTTATTTTTTGTGTGCCCCATTTTTATTTCAGATTAAAATAAAAAGATGGTTAACCTTGTGACTCAAGATTAAAGAACTCAGTTGTTGCTGCATTTCTTTGGGAACAGCAAGCTTAATTATAAATATTAATTCCTGATAATTAAGTTTCTTAAAATGTTTATTTCTCTGCTGCCATGAAGCAGGCTGGAGCAGAAGCAAAGAGCCTTTAGAACTTGCCATTTCTGCATGCCAGCAGATGTATTCCTGTTACAGAAGTCCTAGGACACCACCCCTCTGTGCCAAATGGCTTTGCAGGGGAAGGGTGATAGTGCTGTCCCCAGCATTGGCATTGTTCCCACCATGTCTGAAGGCTAAGAGCCAAACAGAGGCCCTGCAGACTGCTCTCAGCTCTCTTGCATCTGCTCCCAGGCCCTCTCAGTAACTGTGGATTGAAGCTGAAGTTCCAGTTTCTTGAATTCACATCAAACATTTATATGGAGAGATTTAAATTGACAAGGAATTTGGGATGGGTTAATTTGCTCTAGGCTTTTTTTGGGGTTCTTTTTCCAGTTTTTTAAGATGATCTAGGATGTGGGAAATGGTGGCAAGGTATTTGTATTAAAGACACGGAACTCAAAGTCACTGCTGTCAGCATCAACAATCTTAAGTCCTTCTCTTTTGTTTCCTTCCAAGTGGAGTCTGCCAGAATTTGCAAAAGCTGAGAAATATCTCATGTACAGGGTGTATTTCTGTTCTTTCTTGGTTTGGGACTTCACGGACTGTTTTCAGGTTTTTCAGTGATTGTAGCGGCTATAAATTTCTTTGTGGTAGTAGCAGAAAATCTCAGATTCTCTTAAATCTGGGAAGCAGGATGCATGGTGAAAGAAAGAGCTAATTAACCAGAACTGTCCACAGTACTGGTGGTTCTTCAGGTTGTAATTAAGCTCCCACAGTGTCAAGCAGCTGCTGGACTGGTCCCACTGACAAGTGCTTCTTCCCAAGGAAGTTTTCTGTCAGTTTGGTTCATCATTGTTGTGTCTGCACGAGTCTGGCGAGTACCAAGTGCTCGGAAAGAAGGAGGGGAAGAGGGGACTCCAGTTGTTTTTGTTTTGTCAAGGAGTCACCTGTCCCGAGACAGCTCTCTAGTGCTGCTCTGAAAACCTGAGCCGCTCTGAAAACCTGAGCCGCCCTGGTTTTAGTCAGGCTAAGGAAGTGCAGGGTTAAATAAAACCCTTCTGCTATTAAGTCATTAATTGTGAAAAATCTTCTTGCCTGTCGCAGCCATGACTGTCTAGTACACTGAATTTCAGTTGTTTTAAAGTCACTTCCAGTGCAACTTCAGATTGCACTCTAAATAGAAGTGAAACATAAACCTAGTTATTTGTTCTACTCAGTTTGCTTTTTTAACCTTGTCGCCTGTAAGCACGTCCTTTCTATTTGCACCCTAACCCTTCTTATTTAGGGAGAGGGAGTTAACATGTAGCCTTTATCCTGCTGATTTTTATATGGTGTCCCCTTCCCAAATCTTGGCAATTGTGCAGCAGTGGCTGTGTATCTACTGCCACATTCTGCTGTTCATCCTCTGCCTCTTATGTCATGCTCTTTCTTTCCTGTGTTGGTACTGGACAGAGAAATTGAGGTTGCTGTCAGGAAATGTCATGATTTTAAGAGTAACATGAATGATAAGCTTAACAGAGGTTGACTCCCTAGTTCTATGTTTATTAAACTTGCTAACAATTGAAGTATATTACAAAGCCTGTTTCATGCAACTCTTTGTGCATGCAATGATGTGCATTTATTTTCACTTATTTGCAACCATTTCTGCTTTTAACTGATCATGAGAAGTGGTGTCCTGTATACCTGCTTGCAAGCTATGGTGCTGCTGTTGGCACAGACATGTTCCTCAAACCTGCAGCATCCCATTCAAGAGATAAGCTTTAGAGGAACCGTATTTGATACTGTAAGTCTTTCTCTGTAATATGTATCTCACAAAATCTTCTAGAAGCTACAAAACCAGGCATATAACCAGGACTCCCAGTACTGACTAAGGTTAAAAACCATCAGAAGCACTTGCCAAGAGGACAGCCCAATGCAGAGGTTCCTGTCTAAGCACTCTGGAAATCGAGGCTTGGGCCAGCATCTTCACTGAGAGGGAAGCAGCATTTAATTTCTCTGGGATGTAATGTTAGCCTTTCTTGTTAAACTGCTGTAGTCTCCTTACCTGACATCGTGTCCTTACCAGAGCGCTGTTAGTTCTGGATTTAATACCACATCAGATTCAAGACTGTACCTTTCGTATATCTGTGGGAGTAGTTAAGGGGACAGTTTGACTTTGATGATGAGTAGATGCTTTGAGGTGTACATACCCCTGGCAGTTTTAGAAGAGGCTCTTAGCAGGGCCAGTTATCATCAGTGGAAACTGCAAAGTGCATTTGTTTTGCTCTGTCTTCTTGCCATGCACAGCAGCACTATGTGTCAGGAGGGGTGAAGTAAGATACTGCTCACTGTACGCATTTGGAAACTGCTGGTTTCATTCTCAAGACCACTGAAAAAACCCTATGGAAAACAAATATGCATATTTATTCTGTGATTCCACTTTCTGGTTTTTTTTGGTTTTTTTTTTTTTTGTGCATATGTTTGATATGTATGTTATAGTCCTGATTGACCAGCCTGGCAGAAAGTGTGTGTGCTGATTAACTTAACTTTGGAGAAATAATTTATAGGTAGGCACTGTAGTTGCTTGAAAGGAAGTATATCAGAAGAAGACAGATGTAGTTATATGATACAGTCAGTGCTTTCTAAGATAAATTTCAGTAGCAGAGTAGGATAAGATGTTTATCATGCTCAAGTTCAATTTCTATATGTAAAATGGTGTTGAATCTGAGAGAGCTTTGGATGTGATAACAGGCAATTCTGTCATCTTCAGCTATTTTCAGATGTTACAATCTCTTGCATGAAATTAGCACTGGATGCTAATCAGCATCCTGTTTTGTGACTTATCTAATGCTCCAAATGACTTCTGGCATCCCTTGTAAGGGGAGGCAATGTTTTTGGTGCGGAAATGGTTGTGAAAATAAGTGTAATTCTTACAGCTGAAAGAGCCTGGGTGGTTTTTTTTTTTTTTGTTGGTTAGTTATTTTTAATGGTGAGCTGTATAGTGGTACCTAGTGTGACCTCCTGCATAAACAAAATTAAAGCACGTTAAATATGACTTTAAAGGCATTACTTAGTTACAGTGAATTTAGTGAGTTGCTCCTCACTAATATAATATTTTCTGCTTCACTGAGCAGCTATCAGGTACCATGAGATGAAACTTAGATCAACAGAAAGTGTACTTATCAAAAATTTAATTTACCCCTGACACTGGTGGTGCTGTTATTATTTTGTGCTGCATAAAAAATGCTTGCAAATGTTTGAGACTTTTTTTTTCCTGAGCTCATCAGAAATTGGAATTTGTTTGTAAACATTCAGAAAATACTAGGGGCAATCTAGAGTGAATAAATTTAACTTGAAATTGATTGTCTACACTGTTTGAATGGGTTTGTTTTTACTTTCTCTAGCGGAAGAGACTTTGGAATGCAGAACGCACACCATTCCCAGATGAGACACCCCTAGGTCTGAAAAAATCAAATGTCAGGACATCAGTGTCTGCTACTTCGATTTCCAATGCGTGGCTTAGGTGTGGGGATGGTTTTGAGAGCACTTCAGTGCTGGAGGTAAAATGCTGCCTTAGTGGTGTAACAAAGAGATGCAAACTGACAGTGAATTTCCATGCTCGAGTGAATAATAAGATGTTGCCTTTTCTTTTGGTGTTGTTTCCAAACTAACAGCATGTTGTTGCAACTGTCAAAATAGACAGGAAAATGGAAAGCACAGTTACACAAGGACATTGTCTTAACTTGTTAGTGTAACTTGCAGAGCATATGTTAATATGTTGTGTTCTAGATAGCATTTATCACTTAGAAAATTTCAATAATACACTGAAAGATGCAAAAGTAATTTGACTTTTGGGATGGAATGCTACATTTCCTAAAAGATGTGGAACAAAAATGCAACACAGTTTGCATCTGAAGATTTTTTGCTAGACCTAAATAGTGTGTTTGTAATAGTGAATTAAGTGTAGAAAATCCTGCTTGATCAGCCAGATCTGAATGAAAAGTATTTTGTGCTGATCCAAGCTGCTTTTCTGTTTGTTCTTCTGGTACTGAGCAGTCACAGTGTTGCATATCTTATGGGATTTAGTAAAGGCAGAGACAGGGCAACCAAGTAATTATTTCTGTAACTTTTCAAGAGGACACATGCTTTATCAAGCATGTTGTTTCTGCCCACTTTTGACATTTTAGTGCTGAAAAGACTGGCTCCTATTCTTCTCAAGGTCACATGTGATTTCTGTCATAGTCACCAAAATTTTGTATTTTCATAATCCATGAAAATTCAGATTTTATTCTCATGCTTTAGTACCTCATTATATTACAGTCTTTTAAATTTTTTATATTTAATTTGAAATTGTTCTCCTACACTTTGGTAGGTGAGTAACAACAGCTTTGACTATATTGATTCATGTTAAAATTATTTTTAATGTCTTAGTGATTAAATCTCTCTCTTTAATATCGTCCCAGAGGCCTTCTAATAAGAAATCCAGGATTAAGAAGCATCTTGGACCGCTGTTAACATCTGCTGAAAGTGCTTCTAGTATGTTTTGATTATCTCAAACTATTGTTTGATTTCAGACTGTTGTTACTTTATTTTTTCCTGTATTGGGGTAGAAGTTGGTTCAAAATACTGGTTGCTTGCTTCTTCTGTTGCTGTAATTAGAAGCTAATTTTGGTAAGACACACAGCCTCTTGCTGTTGTGGTGGGGCTCATCATTCACCCATAGTGCCAGAAATTTATTCTGCAAAGCTGCAGGCACTCAGCTACTGCTTTTGAAAGGTGAAAGAAGCATCACTAACGCTGTATATGGAGTGTATTATAAAAGGGATGGGATATTTAAATGTTTCACATTTTATTAGGAGGAAATGAAAAATAGCCCTTAGCTGTATAGATTGAAAGTGAGATTATTCTGTCATCTTCTAGACAGACAAGCAGGCATGAGAGAGCACATATTTTGTAAATATGAGCAATAGGTAGAAAATCAGAGTTTTGTCAACCTCTTGCTTTTACAGTATGCCCTTGACTTGCTTAATATTTGCATTAAAAAAAGAACCCTAGTCAGAATAAAGAGGAGATTTTACTGACTTTTTCTAGTTCTTTCCTTTTGTTTTTTTGAGCCCAGAGGAAAGGAAAGAAAGAGAGGATGGTGTTTTCAGTCTCTATTTCTGCTTGCTCCAGCAGCTGTGCTGCTTCTGTTGGATGCAAGTAGGTGACCTACTGGGCATTTTGGTTTTTTTGCCTTTTGCGGTTCTGTCTTTTCTAGATTTTGAAGAAGAACCTCTCTATGTTGCAGGAGGAGATGTTTTTATCTTCTGGGCCCTTCTGCCTAATTCCAAACCCCCAGTAATTATCTAAATTCCCATTTACTTATAACATTTTAGAAGTGGTAGGAAGTGGAAAATTCTGCCTTCCAAGTTCTGTATGCTCCATGCTAAGCATGAATCCTTTTCTCCTTGCTTTTGTGATTAAAAATAATGCAGAAAGTTATTTTGAATTAAAATGGCTTACTTCAAAAACACACCAGCTTTTCTTTTCAACACCTTAGAAGTTTTTGGGTTTTTTTTTCCTCTCAAGAGAAAACTGAAGAATAATCTCTACTGGTGGAATACTATTATTCCTTTGTTACTTGTTGGATAAAGTCAGAGAGCTCCCAAACCCAGACTTCTAAGGACAGTCTTTCTTTAAACCAGTCAGCATTTTACAAGGGTACATGCGGGGGAGTGGAGGAGTGTTAGGACTGTGTGTAGGGGGAATTAAATGTCAGACAGTCCTGACTTTTCCTCACACTGCTGAAGGACACAGTGGTAGCCCCATTGTCTAAAATGAAGTATTAGCATTTATTGTGGAGAATTAAACCGAAAATAATGCATTTATGAATAAGAAATACACGTGAGTTAATGCTTCAGTATTAATCTCTGATGCCTAGTAACAATTTATAATTTTGCCCATTAAAAATAGTACAGTTTAATTTTCAATACTTTTAAATTTAACAAAACTGTGTTTCTGCAACTATCTAACACTTCGCAATGCTTTTTCATAGGAGCTGTTGCTGCTGAAAGCTCTAAGGAAGCTGAGGACATAATATGGACCTCTAGTGGCAGTGATTTTTCAGATGATGGAAATAAATTGATTCCAAGGTTGCACAGCAAAAAAAGTGATGCTTCCAAAACAAAGGAATCGCCTAGCAGACATGATTTATTGTTAGAGGACAGAATTAGTGAAGGTAAGTTCAAATGCAAGATTTAACAATAAACCTTGTCCATTTCAGGTGCTGTAATGAAATATTCTTGAGCTCATTCTGACAAAATGACATTTTCCATTCCTATTTTGGTTAGATCAGTTGGAGGGGTTT
Source organism: Lonchura striata (assembly GCF_050655825.1). NCBI lineage: Eukaryota > Metazoa > Chordata > Aves > Passeriformes > Estrildidae > Lonchura > Lonchura striata. Next base: position 115,161,981 of record NC_140704.1, read on the forward strand.
GGTTTGGGTTTTTTTTGTCATAAAGCTCATCTGGGTATAGAGTAAGCTCTTAGTAGAAATTATGTACAAAAACTTTAAACCTTAGAGTAAAGGAGAACAGTTGTCTGCATCTACTGACTAGATATGGCAGGCTTTGCAGCTGCAGATAGCACCATCTTCTGTGCCATGCATTTTTGTTTCAGAACATGGTCTTCCTTGCTTCCCCTGTTAGCTGCACTATGTGAACAGCCATGAGTTAGGTTCTTAGAACTTTCTTTCTAATTCATGAACCAGGAAATGACACAGGGGAGAGAAACTGATTAAAAAGTGCAGCTGAAGACAGAAAAATTATATGCTCTACTATAGAAGAGTTAATTGGGATAATGTATAAGTTGCATTAGAACTTGTTAGGAAGTCTTTACAATATAAAATAAGTTAGGTTGACTTTGTTAACCTAACCTGTTAACTTTGTTACTTCAGCTAGATCTGAAATATTACAGTTAGATTGGATCCTGGATGTCTGGCTGAGCAAATAGGTTGACTAATTGATGACTTTTTGTTCCACGTGAAATATGAACTGCTGAAATATGCTCCTTAGGTTTAAAACAAAAATGCAAAATCTTCCTTCTTTCATCTATATAACTCTCATTGACATATCTGATGGCTATCTTTTGTAATTCCTAGTAATTTTCCGCTTTTCATAAAGGAAGGACTGTTCATTTTCTGAACTGCAATGTGCTGCTGAATAGGAATTTTCTAACCTACCATTAATATCATTCACTTGTCCCCTGCAAGTATATCCTGCAGACTTTAATTTTCCTCTTTTTTTTGGTAAGAGACAACACACAGACATATTTTTATGCTTATAAGATAGCAAAACTTGGTTTCTCTGTGTTATTGAAGAAATCCTGATGTGTTATGTATCTGCTTGAAGTCCAATAATTGTCATGTTTTTCTTCTCAACCCAAAAATATCTTGAAAGCAGTGGGCAGTAAAAGAACTGCAATTTCCATGTTTTTTGAAGCAACCATCATATGCACTAATTTTAGCATTGTATCTTGTGTGCCTCTCTGTGTGTGTGCATATATAGGTACAGTTGTAGGTGTGGTGATGGTAGGGAAAAGGTATTTTTTAAAGAGATGTTCCAAGTTCACTTTGAATGTCAGTACTTCAGTGTGACAAGATAAAATGGGTTCTTTTTGTATTAATCAAGGAATTTATTCTGTTGACACAAGTTGCATGCAACTTATCACACAGCTTTAAATGAAACCTCTTTACACTACCTGGTTGCTGGTGTCTGTGTTTAAAATTTCTGATTAAGCTTCCTCATAGTCAAAAACAGAAATACATCTGTGTGTGTAAAAGGAGGCAGCACTATAGCTGTGTGTTTTTCTGGGTGACTTCAGAGTCTGAAAGGTCAATGTAGAAACTAGTATTTAGATTACAGTGGCACTGCCAAGTACAGAAGGTACTGCCACAGTTCCATGGATACGTACAGATGCCTGGAGCATGGTGCAGTGCCTTCTTTCTCTGCTGCCTCTCCCCTGTACATGACTGTTCCAGTGTTAGAAATATGACATTTACAAAAGCAAAAAAAGCAGCCCCCTGAAAAGCTTTTATCTCTTCTCTTTTGAACATGCTCATTTATGCAATTGAAATTATCTTTTTCAGTACCTTGTGGCATTTGGACCTAAAGGATTGTGAGGGTGCTACTGTAGCTCAGGTTTCCATGCCCTTCAGTAGATCCTTGGGGTTACTAATAGACTTTTGGAGTTGCATTAAATACCACATAGTCCTGAGAATGGTGGAAATAAGCTTTCTGCATTTCTGTATGCATCTGTTTGTTTATTGACATTTCATTGTGGATTTGTCTGAGGCTTTTTTATTTGTTGTTTTTTTACCTCCATCTTTTCTTATGCCTATTTCTATTCATTTGTCCTCAACAATTCAGTCTTTGCTTAAAGATTTGATTTGCAGACGTGTATATTTAGGCATAGAGTTCTAGGAGGTGACCATTTCAACTAGCTTTTTTGTTCCACTGTGAGGGTTACTGCTAATAGCAGATGTTAGTTAACATTGTTTAAGGTATGTGCTTAGAACAGTGAATTCTGAACAAGTTCACATGGCAAATCCAATGCAGCTGGGCAAAAAGGCCCCTAACCATGGAAAAATTAATAATAACTAAAGACAACACCCTACCTACCTGTGCCATTAAATATACTGCCTCTCTGCAGACAGTACTAAATCTTTTTTTTTTTTTGTATGTATGTGATTTTTATCCTTCCTCACAGAATATTTTCACCTAGTAGGATTTAGCCTTTATGAGACACAAAATACTTAAACATAAAGATCAGGTACATAGGTAAAAAATAATTTTGAAATTCGTTCCCCAAGTTCAGGATAGCTGTAGTATTACTCTGACTTTGTGCTTATAATAGATGGTGATTAAGAAAAACTTTTTACCAATCTTCTATTTTAGATGAATTGGAGCTTATTGACTGGGAGAAGGATACCGATTCCACTGATCAGTGTGACGGGTCAGAAAAAAAGGACAGCTCAGTAGAGATATCAGACTCGGACTCTTGCACAAATACTAATTCTCTGGCTGTCAAAGAGGAGAGTGATGAGCTTTGTAAGGTGAGAAACTGTTCCAAGTTTAAGGAAAAAAGCTGCTGCTATAATTATGGAATGTATTTGTTTGCATTTGAATTGGGGCAGTGTGGGGATTTTGCTTACCTTATCTTTTCAGAAGGAATTCTGTACAAAAGAATTTCAAGGCATTTTCTTTGACTGCCAAACCTCAAAACCAAGCAGTGTCCCTCACACAGAGCTTGGTAGTGTGGTCACTGGATCACTGGGTGACTGAGGTGGGAAGGCACCTCTGGAGAGTGCCTAGTCAAACCCCTCTACTCACATCTGGGCAGCTGAACCTGGCTGTTCAGGGCTGTGTCGGGATTTTTTTTGAGTATTTCCAAGAGAAGACACTCAATTTCCTGTAGTGTGGTGGGTGAGAGACCATTTCCTATTTATCTTTAGTACTTTGAGACTGCGACTATCTAAAAACCCAGGTGTTGGGAATAGAGCATGATGGAATAAAGGATTACATGAAGGACTCCCTTTTCATTGATGAGGGTTGCAGAGCTCCAAAAAGGGAAAGCAGTGAGAATGGAATATTACTGGCTAAGATATGGTGGCTTTTTTTTTTTTTACTGCAGAAAATGTAATTTTATTTCTAAAAAAGCGTTCTGTGTCAAATATAGATGTTTATTTAGTATCTTAAAATGAACTGACCTGTGTGAAAAGACACGTGATGATGGTACCATAGGCCAGAGTAACATTTGAAATGGGCTGCGCAGGGCCACTGTCCCTGGAGGTGTTCAAACAAAGCCTGGACGTGGCGCTTAGTGCCGTGGTCTGGTTGACGTGGTGTTTGTTCAGCGGTTGGATTCGATGATCTCAGAGGTCTTTTCCGACATAACTCTGTGATTTGCCTTCTCCGGGGCTGGTGCCGCCGGGAGCCCGGCGCTCCCCGGCGTGCGGCGGAGCTCCGGCCGGGCCGGGCAGCGACCCCGGCGGGCAGCGGGAAGGGGCGGCCCGGCAGAGGGCGCCGCAGGCCCGGGAACCTCGGCCCGCGGGCCGGGCTGTCAGCGAGGCGGATTAGAGCCTCATTGCAGCTCGTTTATGGATCGATTCTGTATTAAAATGCTGGCGAGTGAGTGTGACAGGGGGTCCTGCTCGCACAGGAGAGAAAGCAGCCTCCGGTTTCCCAGGAATGAGCCCCATGGCGGAGTGCTGCTGCCTTGCTGGGGCCAGGGGCTCTGTCCGTGGCCCCTCACTACAAGAAGGACATTGAGGGGCTGGAGCGAGTCCAGGGAAGGGTCTGGAGCACCAGTGTGATGCGGAGCGGCTGAGAGAGCAGGGGGTGTTCGGTCGGAGGATCGTGGACACCTCGTCTCTCTCTACAACCACCTGAAAGGAGGCTGTAGCCAGGTGGGGTCAGACTACTGCCAGGCTATACGCAAGGGGACAAAAGAAATTAGCCTCCAGCTGTGCCAAGGGAGGCTCAGGTTGCACACCAGGAAGAATTTATTCACAGAAAGAGTGATCAGATGTTGGAAGGGACTGCCCAGGAAGGTGGTAGAGTCAACATCGCTGAAAGTGTTTAAGGAAAAACTGGATACGGCATTTAGTGCCATGGTCTAGTTGAACATGGTGTTTGGTCGTAGGTTGGACAATGATCTTGGAGTCTTTTCCAACCTAATTGATTCTGTGAAGCAGTGGGTCTGGCTGTGGCAACATGTGTGACCTGGCACTAGTCAGGCTTTTGTGAGTGTCAGTCCCACTCTAGCATCTGTAGCTCAGAGTTCAGCAAGTTTTGAAGAACTTATTTTATATAGCCTTTGGGCTGCAGCATCAGAAGAAGCTTCATGGTCTGCATAAAGCTGTGAAAACAAAATTGAGATTTATGCAAGTGGTAAAAGTTGTCCTGTTTTTATTACACCAGCATGACTTATCCGAGTGTACATGGAAAGCTGGATAAATGTTATGAGACACGTTCGTGTTAATGACGCTCATGAGAGGGTTCTTTGGGATGCAACCATACTGTAATAAAAAGTTTTTAAATCTAACCAGAGTAGTTATGCTAGTACAAAAGATGTGGGTACGTTGAGAAACTGAGATTGTCCCTACAGATTTCCTCTTCCCCCATCGCAGCTGGAGTGCCACACTGTGGTAATTTTGCTGGGTGGTCACCCTCACCAGAAAACTCTCTTCTGGGAATTCAGTGTATGCTGGAGGGTAAATCCCCAGTGATTTCTCTGCCTGCTGCAGTCTTTGTTTTACTTTACTTGGTATATGCTGTTTTCCAAGGAAAAAACTACAGGCAAGCCGAGATGTTTCCAAGAGAGAATAGAAAAGCACTATTCACTATAGGAGGTCATTTGCTGTATGAGTTTTCTTTAAAAAGGCCTGTTAATTTTGTGGCCTAGTTCATGGTGAGGGAAGGGGAAAAAAAGCCAAATGTTGATATATCATCATTTTTGTGGTATTTACTAAATATCTAGAATCTAATGGAATATGTGGATAATCAAAAGACCATGAAATTTCTTTTACGCCACTTCAAAATACGCCAAATACCAAGAGATTCTGGAGGTTTAGGATTACTGCCAAAATATCTTTATGGTAGTATTTACTTTTGGTACGAGTGTATTATGTTTCTACTGGGAAATCTCTTCCCCAACTCCCTTATATACTAATATACCTAATTTAAAAATTACTTCTATTCAATGATATTAACTGCATAGAAAAGCTTCATGCATTGTTTTGGTTGGAAGACTCTTGCTTATCTCTAGGCTGTAAAGCTGCAGTCACGACTCAGTTTATGTTCCAAGTCCCTGTGCTGTGTCATTCCCATCAGCTATCCACTTCTGATGTGTAAAGCTGCTTGATAGAGGATAATGAGGAAGGCAAGTTGAAGCTGGCCTTGTGGTAACAGCTAATTTTTGTCTTCAGAATTTTTGAAGGAAACATGTGCAAGATATGACAGGACCATGCTTTACTTTCCTTTAGCTATTTTTAGGGGATGAGAGAGTTATTTTATGTTAGCTTTCATTTGACCTATAAGTGGTTGAATTTTTGCTTAAGATGATGCAGGACTAAGATCTGACAAGGTGACCCCAGATGTTTCTATTTTTACAGTTCCTGGATTTCCAGTTACCGGTGGTGGATACCTAGGGGAACTTTTCTTGGAGAACATGGTATTAAAATAAAGATTAACCATTAATGTTAGTTTTTCAGCATACATGTTTTCCAAAAGAGTGCCATGTAATCACTTCAAAATTGAAAAACTCCCTATTTTTATGCACTGGTAGTAACTACTTTTTGCCAAACTTGTCTTGTGAGCTGGAGTTCCATATTTTAGCTGCTCATCTATGAATTATTTTAAACTTACAAAAATATAAATGCTAGGAATTAAATGAAAATGTGTGCTCCTATAGCTAAATTCCTCTCACCTTCCACATTACCTCTGAAACTGGGAGCTTTCTCTGGCTCTTGCACCAAGTGGCATCATCTTTCCCACTTCAACCCTTCTTCAAAACACTTAATCCCTTAAAGTAGGCCAGCATTTGTATGGAGTATATAATTTTGGTATCTTACAAGAGTATGGTCTTCTCTTTGTGCCCTTTCTGGTAAATCCACTTTATCAGTTTCTGATGGGTACCCAGATTTACTTGCTTGACATGGGAAGCAAATGAGGTTTATCCCAGAATGGTTTGAGGAATTAGTCTTATGTATTTGCTATGTAGCATAAATAAAGCTTAACTGGTTACTTTTTATATGCACAGCACACTCATAAGTGCAGTTGACACTTTCCTGCTGATCTTCTGGTTTGGGTGAAAATTTATCAAAATGTCACATGGTTAAGAGCTTGTTCCCTTTGAATCTTAGAACCATATAATGGTTTGGCTTGGAAGAAAAATTAAAGATCATCCAGTTTCAAACCCCTGATATAGGCATAACAACCTTTCACTAGACCAGGTTGCTCAAAGCTCCATCCAGCCTGGCCTTGAACACTTCCAGAGGTGGTACACCCACAACTTCTCTAGGTAACTTTTTCCAGTGTCTCACCACCATCACAGTAAAGTTTTTCTCCCTAATATCTAATCTATAGGTGCCCTGATTCAATTTAAAGCCATTCCCCCTTGCCCTATTGCTACAAGACCTTGTAAGAAGTCCCTTTCCAGCTCTCTCATAGGCATCGGGTAGGGACTGGAATACATAGAGAGTGGTAATATCCCCAAACTATTATGCTGAATGAAGGCAGACGGCTGAAAAAGAGATTTTCCATGTATTATGTGTTTCAAAACTCTTTAATAAATCCCTGCCACATTCTCAGCCTTCTATTGTGCTGCAATCTGTGTGCCCTGAGAGCGGATGGTCTGATGTGATACTGAATAATGTACAAAAACTATTTTAATGTTGTGCAAAAGGTTTATTTTGGGGTTTTCCCTGAGTGAAGAATACATTATTTTAGAAGTCCTTCCTGCATGGATATCTGTAGGTCTGTGTCTTTTACCTGAGGCTTTCTGATCTTTCAAATGAAGGTTAATTCAGTTGTTTAGTTCGTGGATTTATTAGTCTAAACCTGGCTCTTAAAGAAAAAGCCCTCAAAACAAATTCTGTCTTTCTGTGGCATTACACTGGGGGAATTCAATATATTTCATGAAATTCTGAAGAGGTCACTTAAAAGATGATCAGGCCAAGATTTGCTGTTATTTCTGGACTTGCTTTTGTGTCCTGACTTTCTTGATCCATTACAATGGTAATTATAACTAACATTGGCTTGGTAATTAGAAATGAGTCTAGAACTATTGTTGTGTAACAGAATTTAAAGCAGGTTATCTCAAGGCAGGGAATCATTATTATGGCAAATGGAATTTGTGTCATCCTGTCAGACTGATGACTTGACATGGATAAAGGGTGATGATATGACTGTGTTATTGCAAGCACTTAATTTTGTCAGTTCACTACTGAAGGAAGTGTATTAAAGTATATACAAAATACTCACAAGCTTCCAATTTTTTCTAAATGGAATTTTTTCTAAATTCTAATTTACGGAATAATTCAGGTTGGAAATAATTTCCAGATTTCTCCAGTTCAAACTTCATAAGACAGTCTCAGATGTAAGGTCAGACCAGGTTAGGGCTTTATCTAGTTGGATCCTCGAAAACTTGAATGATGAAGACAGCATAACCTATCTGGGCAGCATCCTTCTCCCTTCCCTGTCTTTCTCTTCCTTGTCTTTCCAAAACCAGGAACCTTGTATTTCTGGGTAGAAGTGGGGTCTTCAGCTGGGCCTTTTAGGCAAGACCTACAGGTCAGCAGATTGCAAGTAGGTAGTGGTACAGAAACAGACATCTTTTACATTCATGCCTGCAAAGTGAAAGGATTTATACTTGAATGACCATACAAAACTGAACCTGTGCACCAGCTGCTTTCTGCTGTATCCTGGCTGCAGGGATGTGTCTGCATCTTCTGATACATGAATCAAGCCTTGAAGCTTTTTTTCTTAGTGACAGACAATATTTGTCCTCTCAACTTTGTTTCCATGATTTGGTCAGATTATCAGAATAGGAAACAGGATGTTTCTGGGTGCACTATAGCTATTTGTGTTATAACTAGCTTTTTTTTCAGTCTGTAGTTAAACAATGACCCCATCAAGTTTAAAAGAGGACTGGTGATACTAGTTTAGCTAATACCTAAGTGGCTCAGATAGTCCTTGCTTTGATGGTTTACATTATCTTGGGACTATTTTTCTTTATAATTCTGGAACACAGGGGTTCAAATGTCAGTGTGGCTGAATTGGTTCATTGTCTTCCTCAAGGACAAAGTTATATGAGTGTCTTGATACACATTACATGTGTTTTTGGTGGTGTAAAAATGCCTGAACTCTGTGATGTTCATTTTGAAGGAAGCATCTTTGATGACAGTTTTCATACATACAGGTGCTTTTGTAGGTGAATCCACAGTGTCACTGAGGTAGCTGTGCTTCTTTGTGCCTAGTCTGTGGAATTCCTGTATGACTTACTAACTAAGCTTAGCAGAGATTTCTGTGTACCACATTCTGGATTTATGAAATCTGATGGATCATGGCACATATGACAGTGACATAAACAGACTTTAGACCTTGCTGCTTTGAGCTGTCACTCCCAGAGTGTATTTTTATGTTGTTTGAAGCACCAGGCAGTTTGTGAATGTTAATCCAACCCCTCTGCTTTGTTTAACTTAAGGCTTCAGCTGAGCCTTAAGCTTACACAGCTCTGGAGAGCAACAACTTCAAGCGCAGCTGACAGCATTGCTATCTTAGCATCCATGTATTGAATGCCCCTTTCTTTGTGGTCTTCCCACATCCTCCCCAAGTCTGCCTGGTGTTTTAAACAAGATTCAAGAGGCCTGTGTTAGCTTTCCTGCAGCTGCATGCCACACAAGGCATCTGCATTTCCTCAGGTCTGGTACCTCTCTGAGGCATGGCTCTTGACAGCATCACAGAGGATCTTCAGGAGTAACGGGGAGAAGCAAAGTGGTATATGCTTGCTCTGTCAGGGCCCTGACCTCTTTCTAAAAAGATGAAGCAAAGAAAGAAGGTCTCCTGTTGGTAAATTGCCTGGTGCTGCAGCAGATTGCCTGGTGAGGCTACAGGGATGAGCGGAGCATGCACTGCTGGGAGTGCAGTGCTCCCCTTTGAAAGGAGAGAGGGAATAAAGCCAGAGGAATTAACAGCATTAATAGAAAGTTAAAGGCTTTTGTCTTGCTGGTTTACTCACCTCTGATGAGGCTTTCTGTTGTTTGCTATTATGGATAATTTGCTAATAGTTTTGTGTTCTGCAAAGGATAATGAGTGCAGTGAGAAAGCTGCTTAGTTTTGATTTGTTTTACTTTGTCTTCCAAACTATCTCAGGAATTTTCAGGATAAATTGGAGAAGAGATTGATTTTAATTTGTTGGAAATTAATTTTGAAGAAATGGTGGAAGAGAACTTTATTGGAATACATAGGACCAATATTAATAATTTCTCTTTCTTATAAATGTACTTTCTAAACACTGTAGTTCCAGAAGAAGACTGGAACAGAGTAGATTGGCTAATGAGTTGAATTCTCTAAAAGCCTTTGGTTCAGTCTTTGTTGTGGGCTGTCACAGTGCTTTAAAAATAATTTTATGGTCCTTTAGTGGCTGGTTCTGTCACCATTTTGTTAATCCATGGCATCAGGAGAGGGACCTAATTTCTTGGAGAAAGTAAAGTTTTCTTTTACTACCCAGGATGTTTGTTGCAACCAGTTGTGGAAAAAAAGCACTGCATGGCATTTCAAGGCTCCTAGTGCAGTTGCAGCTTCCATCGTTTCACAAGTGAATTTTACTGGTGTTGAGGTTTGTGGCAGCAGTATAAGAAAGGCATGCATATGTCTGTCTCAAAAAAAAAATGCATGTGTAGTGCTGCCTTTAAAATGCCTCTTAAGTGAAAATAAGACACCAAATTGTCCAAGGTCAACCAATTCTTGGTAGAACAAGTAAAGCATGAAGTGTACCAAAATCATCCAACTGTCCTTGTATTTAGGCTTCCCCTTCTAATGAGTTCCTTGTCAATTTTCACCAAAACAGAAAAGTTCCTTTTGTAGTGAAGGTTAGTGTGTAGCAGCTCTTTGTAGAATCTATTGCATTGTGAAGATCTAGTAGTAAATTTAGAATATCTTAGAAAATACAGGAAGACCAAAGTTTAGAAAGAATTCTAAACTAATTTCAGGGTTATTTAAAACCCCTGGGGTTTTTCCCAGTGTGTTTCTCTTTAATGGATGACACTTCTCTGTATCTCTCTTTAATGAATGAAGCTCCTTCCATATCTATATATGGAAGAAAGCAGTTCTGTGGGGTTTTGTTTTGTGGTTGATTTGGGGTTTCTTAAGTCACAGCACTGTGTCTTTAGCTTGCAAAGAATGCAGTTTGATGGTAAGGTATGGGGAACATGAACTTTGTTCCTGGCTCCTATTGCAGTGTGGAAGTGTGTTAGATAAGAGAGGGGCAGAACAAATGGAATAAAATTGAGACTATGTATAATAGAACTTGAGAGATTTGGAGGTATGAAATGTTGTTGGGTGAGGGGTGGCTTTCTTGGGAACAATAAGAAAGGACTGGGATGGTATGAAAATATGCCTCTCATATCCAGTTTGTCAGGGTCTGTGTCATGTTCTGTGATAAGCAGTTTCTGTCCAAACATCTGAATCATCTGTAGATGACAGTTCAGATTTACAGTTCTTTTGTTATCAGGATACTCATATTCCAGACTAACAACCCTGGTGACTGATTAACCCTTTCTGTGGATAGCTGTTCATAGCTGTAATATGTTAAAGAGGATTTTGCCTGCTCTGTAGGAGTCTATTAACACATTCTTGTGTATAGGCCAGCTACTTCATCGTACTTAATCCTTTTTTATCCTCCTTAGGATAACATTATTTGCCTTCAGACGAGGGCAACAGCCTTGAGTACCTGCTGGTTTTATCTTTGTCCTCAATCTCTCTGGAAATATGCTATGGAATTGTTACTTCATATGATATCTTTCCCACTACTCACAACTACAGCTGAGCTTTGTTATTCCAGCTTCCTGGACACATGGAGAAGCTGTTGCATGTGGCTGTTGATTCACTGCTCAGTCCCAGCACAGTGGCATTCTTTTTGTCTCAGTTCTAGTCGTTCTCCTCCCACTCTGTCTCCTCTTCTCAGCACAGTCACTATTTCATTCTCTTGTCCCCATTCACCTTCACCTGGCCGTTGTTTGGTGTCAGTTCACTGGTTTGGTCTTGCCTAATGGAACATTTTAGTCCTGTGCCACCAAATACTCTCATCTGGTTGCAACTCTTTAGAAACACTGATTGCAGCAAACTTGTTGGTGTTTTGCAGACACCTTGACACCTTCCTATGCATGGGAAACGGAACATTAAAGCTAAGTGAGAAAACCAGACTAGAACTGTCTTCTTGTGAAGGCAGACAAAATGGGTAGAGCAGCTTTGTCCTGACCTAAATAGTCAGGTGTGAGAAGGGTTGAGGTTTCTTCTGGGTTTTAAGTACTCTGAAAGTCTTCTAAAAACACCACAACTTTAAGAATCCCTTAAGCTTGCACACAAACTGTACTTGTGGATAGTAACTTTGGTCTTTCCATTCATAAGAAAAAAGGTGCAGTGGAACTCAAAAAGCTTCAGAGCAAGTTAGTAGGAGCAAAACGTTCTAGAGAATAGGAATCTTCAACCTTATAAAGAGATTGTTATGGAGAGGGCATTATGGAAAGAAATCCATGCCTGAATGACTGGGTGCTGTCTCGTGCTAAGACACATCAAGTGAAACTAGAAGGTTGATTCAGCATTAAAATGGAGTTTATTCATCCAGTTGATATGAGCTGCTGAATTCCTTGTCACAGAATGACACAGATGCTGAAAGATTACATGGGTTCAAGACTAACTGGACAAACTAAAGAAAGACAAGACAAATCTGTTAAGAATTTAATACAAAGATCTTGCCTCTAGTTGTAGCCACAAACTGGAATCAGGAAGACAGGAAGACTCTTCTATAGCAACCCTGCTGCACGCTTGTCCTGTTTTAAACTCTTCCCTAAACATCTGAGATTAATCATAGCTGGAGACAAAAGTAGGGGGATAGAATGGTCCTTGGTAGACACCCCTACAGCTATTCCCATGTTTGTCTGCTGTGGGCTTTTCAGCGTGTATGATTTTTGTCCTTTTTAACATCACCACCCTCGGTGTTTCCTTTGCAGAGCAATTGAGAAGTCACATACTAAAAGACAATGTTGCAAATGAGTCTCTACTTGGTCAGTGCAGTGGATACCCTTTGTAGCTGTAGTTCCCTACCACCTGCTGCTCTGCGTGGCTTCTGCAGGGTGTTCTTTAACTTAGCTTAGTTTATGCTTACCTCATGTTTTTAATAAAGCTTTCTGTTCAGACATAAAGAGGGAGAGGAGCTTTTGAGACAGCATGGATTTTGTAGAGGGTGATGGCTCTAGCCAGACTTGTCTAGAGAAGAGTTTAGCTTCCCTGGAGTGAGCGACACAGACTGAAGTTTTTTTTTATTGACTTGATTAGATGAGCGAGAAGTTTGAAGGTAAGTCTGGGCTTTTTTGTTTATGGTTTTTGGGTTTTTTTAATTTAAATCTTTAATTTTTATGGCTAACTAGAAAAGCACTATGTTGGGGGTTTTTTAAGCATAAACATTTGTTGAAGTACATTGAAACATCATGAAAGTAAAAAAAAAAATTGGTCTTGCTAAGTTGTGAATCTGGTATGTTCTAGTAATAATGTGATTTGTCTAGGATATGAAACACTTTGGTATCTTTTAGAATGGGAAAACAGTATAACTATGTGTATAAAAAGAATAAATAAATAAACACCCCAGTCTAATAGTGTATTATCTTAAAGGCAGAATGTGAAAAAAGACGTTTTATTTGTGACAGTTATAGATAAAGCATCATGTCGCCTTTTGGCAAGTTATTTGCAGACTTGTACAGAGAAAAGAATTAATATTGTGGATAGTAATGCAACAGCTTTACACAGTTGCTTGTGAAACCAGATTATATAGCTGTATATCAGGACACATTACAGAAGCTTTGACTTACTTGTTCCTCTTTTATGGAACTCAACAGATTAATCCTTATAATGTGAGATATTTGTGTTGTGTTGGAAGGATATAAGAGTTTCTGTGTGGTGTGTTTTTGCTGGTTTAAAAAGGAAGGGCCAAAGCATCTCTTTGGGCTGAGAAACTGCCATCAGCCTCAGTCTGTAGTAACTGGAGGAGGAGAGCAAGAGAAAGAGATATATTTTTTCCTAAATAGTTTATGGGGTGGAATGGTGGATTAAAACATACCAGGTTAAGTAGACTTTTTGAAGGGTGCAAAATTTAGGACAAGGAAATAAAATAGGACATAATTGCCATTCTCATGGCTAAAAAGCAATGAGCCAGACAATAGATAAGACTATCAGTTTGAACAACAACAAAACCAATGTTTTTACATGAAACAAGTCTGAAACAAATGCCAGGAAGGTGATTATTCCCCTCTACTTGGTAACCTTTATATGCACTTGAGTCTAGTTTTCCTATGCAAACAGTAGAGCTAGGTTTATTCCTTACATTATTTTCGACTTGTGGCTTACATTATTTGCAATTTAAAGATTCTGTGATGCTTTTCTCATATGAAAAAGCATCTCATTGTTAAAAACTTTCCACTAATCACAGCAGTTGTAGAGGAAAAAGGTAGTTTAAGCGGGCATCAAAACATGGCAGAGAATTGTTTCTTCTTTTTACATGGCATTAAATTTTAGATAAATGATACCCATGCATATTGATGGTTTCTCAAATCTAACTAACTTAGAGGAAAAATCTGTGGCAAAATCTCTGGTTTGGTTTCTTCAGTGTTTAAAAATAATAAAAGAAGAAAACAAACCTGAATGTATCAATCACTCTTGTTGATAATGGGTATGCTGAGTTGCTTCATCACTTTAGTAAGTGAAAAATATTTCACATATCTCCTTAGTGGATCATCCTTGTGGATGCCGAGTGTAAATTTTTAAGTTATAATAGTTCATTTTGTTGGGAGGTAAGTAGAAGTAATCATAATTTGGGAAATAATGGCAAGTAAATAATGGAAATATAATGGAAAGGAAAACTAGGATGTAATTATATATAGGATTGGAAGGGAACATAACTTCTGTGCCACATTTCTGTGGTACGACTCACTTTTGAAGGCAAGAATGACAGATTTGAGGGGGAGGAGTTGCACTATGTTATTATAAAGTACCCAACATAATTTTTTGTTGTGTGTATTACTTTGCAGCTACTTTGAGCATTTCTGCACTTTTAATGCAGAATGTGCTTGTGACTTCAAAAATTTGGTTGTGAAGAAGCAAAACTGTTTACATCCTCTGCATGTGAGTTGCAGGGTTTTCAAATGCTAGTCAGCTGTTAATTGCCATCAATTAATTTGTAAGGATTTTGGAAAGTGGTAGTGGAAGTTTTTCTCTCTGCCTTGCATGCTCCAGATGCTCTGAACAGTCAGAAGTAATAATGTAGACAATAGTCATTCGCCTTTGACACAGTCATGATCCTTGTCGTCATCATAGAGCTGAAAAAGTAAGATTGCTGGTGATATAGTGTGTGGTGGTTTATTTTCACATTTTGGGCAGGGAGGGATGATTTAAGAGACCGCTGAATGCTAATTTCTGTTGCTTTGTTACCATGCATTTTAAGTGGAAGAACAGCAAATGGATTTAATTTTTATAAGACTTGCAGCCAGTAATTGTAAAAATTCTCCATCTGCTTATTAGCAGGACTAGCTCTGTTTTTGAAAAGAAGAAAGATGCTTGTGTTTTCCAGATCTGGAATGAACTGGAATGAATGAATGAAATGTTCTGAAGGAGATCCCCAAGTGTTGGTAGTTGTGTAAGGTTGAACTGCAAGAAAAATACCTTTCAATGTATTTTTTTTTTGATCAGCACTGTGACTCTTTAAAAATGCACTTCATTGCTTAACTTCATTTTCTGCCACAAATTCATTGAAGAGAGGTTGCCACTTCTTTTTGTACATTTTGGTACAGTTCTCAGCATAACATTCATATCTTTTCTGAGACTTCTTTAGATGTTGCAGCAATAATAAACCACAATGACTTAATCAGAAATCTATGGCTGGTGACCTACCTGTGGTCCCTTCCAGTGACTTTCTTTGCTGACATGAAAAACATTAATTAGAATATAAGCAATTCTACAATATTACCAGAATTTCGTAGAGTTCAGTTTAAAAGTGATGGGATTTTTTTTTCCTAGAGAAAATTCTAATTACCTAGTAATTCAGATTATGCTCCCTTGGGAAGTTCTAGAGTTGCAGGTCGCCTCACTCCTCAGGATTGTATGAGGGAAGAAGCATCCACTTGATTTGTGCTTCTTTGCTTTTTGCACCTCACATGGGCCCCTGTCTCAGATAGGATGCTGAGTTCAACAAGTCTCTGGCCTGACTTGTTCTTGCTGTTCTCACTTGGTTATTCCTTCATCTCCACAATTTTTTAATTGCTGCTTTATTGTGTGTTTAAGTCCTCAGTTTCCAGAACCTTGTTAACATGTTATCTTATGTGGCATTATGCCAGTGCTGATGGGATTAAAGCATAAGGAAGCCCTGGCTTGCTGCTTGCATCTAAAATGAACATCAAATTTGATTTGTTATTTCTGTTTAGTGAAACTGAAGCTTTGTACCTGGTGCCTCAGTCTCTCTGGCAGGCGTTAGTCCCAGTCTCTGCAGTTTCTAGCAAGAATAGTGTTTTAATTCCTGCTACGTGAAACTAGACTAATTGCATGCGTAGAAATCTAAACAAACAATGCTGGGAAAAATTACAAAGGAATTCTTTTGTTTGGTTTTATGACCTTAACTATGTAGTGCTGGAAAGAGAAGAAACTCTACTGTGGAAAATCAATACTTGCTAAAACTCTGAAAGACCACACAGAGAACAAACTAAGGCAAACTAGTCCATAATAAAGCAGAAGCATAAGATTAAATTGAAGAAGGTGATAATTATGGACATAAAGAATTGGCAGTACATAAGGATGAAATTAAGACTGAAGACACCAATTTGATTTGACATTTTACTTAAGTAAGATGTGAGTACAAACCTGGTTTAACACTGTGAAACTGTAGAATCCAGAAGCCTGATGGGTTGTATCACTTTGTTTCTGTGGTTAAAATGCAGTCACTACTACAGGTGTGTATGTTTGTTTTAGAAGAATACCTCAACCTGTACTAGCTTTTCAAAAAGAAAACACACACATCAACCCTAAGCTGTAATTGGTAGAAATAAAAACAGGCATCTAGAAATATGTTGCCATATGTAGCTGGCAAGGAGCATCACCTCCTTTCCTACAAACAGTAATAATTTCTATTTAATAAATTGAAAGGTCTTGAGTTTTGTATACATAGTTAGGTGCAATTTGTTTGCCTCAGTCTGTATTTATTGTAACCACAGATGACATAAATCCTGTTGTGTTGCCCTGTAGGTAGCTTGACATTTTTTCCTTTCTCTCATTTTCTGTGCGTTTCACCTGGTAACAAGTAATTTCCAGACCAAAGTGTTGTGAGGACTGACAGATCGGGTGTCATAAAAAAGCAATAGAAATAAAATGCTTCTAGTTTAAATGTTGCAGAAGCTGAAATGCAACACCTGCCTAATTGGCATTATCCCGGATTTACTCACCTATGGATTTGATTGTATCTGTCATGTGCCACCGCACTTCCTGCTGCTCTGAAGTCATGTTTTTGTGTTGCTTCTGCACTTAAGGACTCACTCTTGTTATGGATATGTCCCAGATTCTTTTCTCTGACCCTCCAAATGGGTATTTTAACTATGTTTAAAAAGGAGTGAGGAGAAAGTAGGCAAGAGTGTTAGATTGTCAGGTTCTGCAACATTACAGACAATAAGTGCTCTTCACTTTGCTATTAGTAAATGACCCAACTCTCAAATTAGTAACTTGGCATGCTAACGGAACTACATGATATTTCTGTGCTTTTTCAGTATCTGAGTCTTGCTTACACTTGTTTTTAAGGAGGATGACCCATTTGATAGTTGTCCTTCTTTTAAAGTGACAGTGTTGTATTTAAGAAAATAAAAGTATCCCTCTTGCCTGCATTTTTTTCCTACCTGGTGGGTTTATAACTAGCTGTAGTTGTGTGCTGTTGTGGTTGCTCCTTTGCTATATATGTACATAGTTGAACATGGTTAGAGATGGTTCAGGATTCAGCTGTACTTTGAAAATGGGATTTTACTGATAAACTTGTGGATAGGTGGGGTTTTCTTTTGTATGTTAAATAAAACATAACATGCTTCAGTTGAAAATTTTAATTCAAACAGTATATACCAAAGTCAGGCAATGTGTTACTCTTATTTTGGTCCTGGTGTAGCTAATTACATGCAATTACTTGAGATTCCCTAAACTGCAAATGAAAATATGACAGAACTTCATGTTCTAGAGGGATGAGGTGGTTTAGGGGAGAGAGAGAGGCAGTGGATGGCCCTGGTGGCTTTTATGGTCAGCTACAAAACATGAGACCATGTTGCTTTATCTTTTAATTGTTAGAGATCCCAGCTAATTTTTTTTTTCATATCCCATTTACAGATTTGAAGGGCGTAAGAACAGATGATTTTAGGGAGTACGCACTTTAATAATACAATAAAAAATGAATCTCACCCTTCTTGAGCGAATAGTTCTGTTCATTTGCTTAGAGGCTGTAACCACACTGGGTGTTAGGCAGACGAGTAGCCTGCGTGATTGCGGTAAGTGTGTCACATCCTGCCCTCAACTTTGCCCTCCTTGGAGGCTCTGGCAGTCTCTCTGTGGTTTGCCCACTAGCCAGCTGGGAGTGGCTCGAGAAAACTTCTCTAACCTGTGGATCTGGTTCTCGAGCAAACTTTCAGACTTAACAGTATCTTGATGCTCCTTGCCAAACCCAATTAGGAGAGAGGCGAGGGTACTGGGGCAGGCTTTCAAAGCTTCACGGAAGACTCATCCGTAATTTTGTGACAAATTTAATTGTGTGTATTCAAAGCATGTAGTATGAAGATTGCTGCAGGGCTTTTTCCTCCTTGACAACCCAGTCAACTCCTTTGTAAACATGAAACTACCAAAGAGCTTCCCTCTTCTGTGAAAATCTTCTCCCCATCTCTGCTGCAGGAGTAATGTTTCTAGCTGTGTTTGGAGGGGAATGGGCAGGCAGCTGCTTTGACATTAGAAATGTACCGTGTGAATGCCAGCACATCTTTGTTAAATAAATATGAACTTCTCCTTCCGTAAGGATTCTTAAAGATAACTATCAAGTCAAGGCATGTCACTGGAAATGTGTGTGTCGTTTGAATTCCCTGTCCTTTTTGTCATCAGCAATCTTTGAATTTCTTACTTGAATGCCATTTCTTCCTGTAACTTGCCAAACTTTGAATATACTTTCTCTGCTACTTGTGCGTTCTTGGATCTGGAGTCTGACCATAAAAAGATGACATTAGAAACTGAGTGCACTATTTTTTCTTTTGCTCTGTAAAAATTTTCACTTATACATGGTCGTGTCAAAAGATTGTATATTGTTTATAGGGAGCTTTTAAGTTATGCATTCTTCAAGTAGTTCCATTCTCTGCTTTGTCCTGATTAGCATTTGTGGTTTTATCACATGTGAATATCCCACAGTAAGGCAAAAGAAAATGGTGTAAGAATTTTTTTTTAAATCTCTCTAGACTTTTTTTAAATTTTAGGATGCAGTTACTCAAAAAATGGCATTTTGAGCATCAGGAAATTATATGCACAAAATATAAACACTTGAGGTCTTCACCCTTAGGGAATTAAAGCATGATTCTTTTCCCTACTGTTACAGTATTGAAACTAATACTGTTTTAATTTGAAAGGCATAAGCAGAATTCTGGGTGGAAGAAAAGGTGCTTTGAAACAGTTCTCTGTGATACTGAACAGGGACTCCAGAAAGGGTCTAATTGCTTCCTATGCAAGTTTTCCCGACTCTTTGATTAGCAGATGGTTTATTTCTATGTGTAATAGTCAAGGTGAAAAATAATCAGTGCAACTTTCACATACAACACAGACTCAGGATATTGGAAGGACTGGCTAGAGATGTGGATTGTCTGCTAGATGCATGTCTTTTTACAGAATCTGTAACTAGGCAGAAATGTTGTCTTCTTTCAGCTGATGGATGAAGGGTTGTGGAACACAGGATATTAACTGATGCAGCTTTTCAGGTTTGCACTGAAATGGTGGAAGCAGCAGGGGCTGTCCAGATAGGGAGAAATTTTGTCTTGCCATCCCCTTGTATGTTCCTTTAATGGTATGGACTTGGTGTTTTGCTGAGAATGTGTGTGCAGAAGGTAATGAGGATGAAACTGGACCCGTGTTCCTGTTGTCATGAGTGATGGCCTGGCTGTAAAGCATTACTGGAGGCTTGTGCCATCAGGATGCTGCTGTGTTTGCTGGCGGCAGGTACAGGTCCTGAAGAGCTGGCTGTGGGAGAGTCTCCTCAGCAGGTGTGTGTGAGCTGGTTTTGATCCTGCACTGACAAGTGTCAAATGTCTTGATCAGTCACTGAAGAGGAGATCAGGGTGTCAGTGAGATAAGAGGTGACCAGCAAGAAGAAGGAAAAGGACTAGAGGCCTGACTTTGGAGAGAAAGAGGGGTAGTCTGGGAGGGAGGAAATGCAGAAAAGGGAAGTAATAGCAATATGGTGTGTGGAGGAAGCACATAGAGTTCATGGTTCCTTAAGTTTATTTTGCCTGTCCTCTTTCTACTTGTGTTCTTGTCATCTCGTGACAAGGTGTTAGCACAATCCTTTGGTGAGTGGCATAACTGTGTCACCAATCATCCCCTATAGGCTTGGGGTGCCAGCTGTGCTGCCTCTGGGTGAGGGCTGGGCGAGGGGGTGAGTCAGGGGCAGCCCTGGCAATGCAGGCGCTGTCTGCCCTCACTGCCTGGCTGAGTGCTGCGCTGGAATTTTCCAGGTAGGGCACAGATAGAGGTGAGAGGGAGAGCATGTGGGATGGGATTTGGACAGGGAAGGGCTCATCCTGGGGAGAATTACCTGTATAACGAGCCTCTGGTACATAAGGGAGCACCAGTAATAAATAAACTAATAAATTGGGGGGAAAATGCAGCGGATACAATTAAAAACTTCTAATGCTGTAATGCTGCCTTTGCATTTTATTACCTTTTCATTACCATTTTCCTTTATTAATTTGAAACATGCACTGACTTTTTTTTTTTTTCTCCCTCTCCAGCATGGATTTCAACACATACTTGTGTGGGTGCCAAGAACACTGTGTTCTGTTAAGTCACGGGGTGACGTCGGGCGCTGGCCGCCTGCCAACCTGGGTCAAGTTCATTCAAATAAGTTTCAGCGGCGGCCCTTGCTGCCCCAGCCCTGACAGTCCTGCCTTTGCATGGTAGATGGCTCTCTTGTGTTAGTTTTCCAGAGAGCTTGGGATTTCATGGCTTTAAATTTTACAGGCTTTTGGATTTTCCGTAATGTTTGCAGAAGGATTAACTAAAAAAAAAAAAAAAAAAGTAAAGCTTGACCTCGCATGAATCTGTGAGGAGAGAAAAGGAGATGGCCATGGGTTTACTGAGCAGAACAAAGTTTGCAAAGGTCTGCAAGTTGAAGCATGTGTTCCTCTGCCCACTGATTTTTATGATTTCTTTTTCTTTTTTTTACTCTTGTCCTTGGATGGCTTTTAATCATAATGTAAAGACTTTGTGTCTTTAAAGCAGGAGCTACTCCTGAGTTTGCAGTGACAATCCTGTTCATGACATAAATAGCTAAAACAGCATAAAGTGTGTAAATGCGGCAATGGCTGTGCTAGATTAATCACTTCCCTTTCCTACATGATTTTGTATTTTACTCTCTTAGCTCTGGAACTTTGAACTGCTCTTAAAAATTAATTAAGCAAAGAAATCTTTTGGTCAGGGTGAGCTTCCCATGTACAGGATTATCCCATGTCATGGTGTTAAAAATCAAACCAGTTTTCTCAGTCTCTTTATTCCAGCTTCCCTTTCAGGGGACTGTGTTGTTGCTACTTTGCATAGCAGCATACTTTTCCTTCCTGTAACCCTACCAGAAATCACACTAGATCCCCTCCCCTTCACTTCCAGTAACTGCTCTGTGAGCAATAATTTTGGAACTACTGGCAAAATAAGAGTCTTTGACAAGCTTCTAACATCCTTACAACAGGACAGCATTTCTATCACCAGAGACATCACTAACTGGTCTCTAAGACAGCTGTTGATATTTTAGTATTTAATGAGAAACCCATTCTTCCTGTTTGCTTCTGGGATATATATTTTTAATTAAGAATGAGGTCTCTGGGAAAACTTGGTGTTTCCAGAGAGTGCCGATTGGTTTTAAAGAGAATAGAGAAGTAACTTTGCAGGTCATGATTTAGATCTGTTTTCACTGTCTCTCATTTGGACAGATTAGCCATTTTATTTTTATTCTTTTTAGCTGTGCACCAAGTTTCTGAGTCTTGGCTCACTTGATATTTGGCTTTTAGGGGAGAGAAACATAGTAGTGTCAGGTTCCCATGATTCAACACCCACTCCTGAAACACCCACTCCTGAGTTACCTGTTGGTGCTTGCTGGCTTATCTTCTCTGTGTGGGAGAGTGGAGGATGATCAGATTTGTGTTCATCACTAGGTGTCACTCACTTGCAATTACTTAAAGTACATTTCAGGACAAAATTAAAAGGACAAGAAGCTCTCTTGCTTCCTACCTCCCCCAATCCGGGGGGGGGTGGGGTGGGAAGAAAATGGTGTGAAATCTGGAAAATAATATTTTCTCATTCTCCTTTCCCATAAAACTATTGTATGTGGTGTTTTGTAATTTTATTGCTTAAAGTCTGTTTTAGTCTGTTGGCTTTTTTTCTTGTATACTTCTGTTGATGCAACTTACTGTTTTCTTGTATATTTTCAATTGTCTTTTCTGCTCCCTTATCAAGTGTGTAAAAATTTTAAGAATATCAGACAGTATGTAAAAGATATGGAAATCTAGCTCAAGGGAGGTGCAGTGATGTAACTACAGGATCATTTGAGAGAATGCTTGGAAAAAAATGAGATGACAGGACTCAAAATTGTTCCTGGAACTTGACCGCTGAGCTGTGTTGGGCAAAGGATGCTGATTAAACTGTGCACATATAAAGATGATTTATCTTTGTGTTATTTAACAAATTATGTGGAATGTGATGCCTCAGCTGGGTTCTGGTCAGCCTTCTCTTTCATCAAATGATTAGTGTGGGGAATGTATGTTCAGTTGTTGAAATATAGAATATTTCAAAATTCTAACACCAGTGCTGAATAAATAAAAGTGAGGGAGAGGAGGAAGATTAAACAGTGAAACTCAATAGATTTGTTCAGTGCACACCAAATGCTCAAAGTATTTTATTCCAGAGGAATATTTTTCAGAGAGCGCACAAGTGTCTATGTGGATAGCTAGAAACTTTATTGGCAAGAATGACAAATTTCTTTTCCTGTATCTCTCACCCTTCCCCTGTATGTTTCCCTTGAAATGGGATGTGTATTTTATTCAGCCTCGTTCTGTCATTTGGTTTAGAGGCTGGGACTGCTGTGGATTAGAATGTTTTGCAGACCATGCCTTCCCTCCTTTGTATCCAAGTGAATTAGGTCTGGATTGTGTCTGTCTCCTTGGGAAATTGAAACTCTTGAGGCAGTAGTTGCTGGGCAAGGTTCTCTAAAGGACTTCAGTGGCCTTAAGTGTGCACTTGGAGTGTTGGTAAAAAAATATTGTGAAAAACCAAAGCTTATCTATTGTGCATTTCTTTTTCATCCTCTCTCCTGTGTAACCAGAAGCATTAGTTCAAAAAGTATAACTATTACGCAGAAATCACCTTCACCCACCCTGTTTTATACTAGAATAGTAGAGGCTATTTGAGATCACCTACTTCTCTGAGAAAGGTGACCTAAGCCAAGGGAAACCCCTTCTAGACAAAAGTCATTATTCCTGCAAACCTGCAATGATGATTTGCTGAAAGTAACAATAATAGAGCAAATCTGCTGTGTGGATATCCATAGAAGCTACGTGCTAACTGTATAAACACATAAATCTCTTAAGCTCTGTGTCAGACCCTGTGTTTACAATGTCTTTGCTCATATTTAGGCCCTAAAACCAGCATGAATTTCTTATGACAGCTGAGAAGAAAACACGCAGCCTCCACTGATACCTGCACAGATATGACAGAACTCTTAATCATAAGATTTAGTTTCCCTTTGCGAAGATTATAGGTTGAGATTCATCTCCTTGTTCTATCTTGGATTACTAAGTGTTTGTGGCTGTGTGTCACTGTATTTATCTAGTCCACATGCTGTATTGAATTTAACTGAGAGTGTGTTTGAATGAATAAAGTATCATAATTTCCTTCCCTTCCCCTGGAGGAGAGGTGGGTTTCTTTTAAAGTATGGCAGCTATTATGACTAACTATATAATTACACCTTTAATCAGACTAAACTATTTTAGATACACAGTAGCCCCATTTGGCCCCCTCAGTGTTGAACTGAAAACCCTCTAAAGATGCATAGTATGGCTCATAGTCATCATCATCACCTTTAATCACGCAGCATATTAAAGCCACTGTGCAGGATTGTACATGGCTATGTGATTTACTTTTGGGGATGGTGGTGAGGACAGATAAGGGATACATTTTACAGAAAATTTCTTTTTCTCATTCTGAATCTGTGAGGACACTCATTTTATGTCTCTTCTTACTGCCTCTGATCATTTTGCCAGCATTCAGTGAATTTTCTTCTACTGATGTATTGCACTTGAAGGTGAAGGTGCTCTGATGATGTAAGGAGAAGTTTTTTAGTCTCTCTGGGCTCCTGAAGATTCTGATGGGTGTGGAAAGCAAGTGGTTCAATGCACAGTTCAGAGGCATGGCCTCCAGACAACTTCTCTTTGAACAATAAGCGAGGTGTCTTCCCTACAGCTCTTCAAATACACAGCATGGCTGCTGAGTGTTCCATTTTGTGCAAGCTAAATGCAGGTCTCTAATTTCTGGCATATTTGGATTCATCCTTGATATAAGAAAATTACTGCCACAGCTTACATATCAGTTTTTTGTTCACACATTCCACCTCTGGTGTTAATTCTGTGACTTTAATAAAGCCCAATAAGTGCTATTTCTTGAAGACCTTAATTATACTAGCATCCATTTTTAAAAGAAATCTTTTGCTCTAGTTGCAATACAGTTGCTTCCAATATTTACTTCAGTTGTGTTTCATTTTTTGTCTGATATGGCTTTGTTTGTTTGTTTTTTGGGTTTTTTTTTATGTAAAGAGGAAGAATAGAGGAGAAAAGGGAGGAGCAGATGCCACATAATGAAGAGATACCACCAGAAGGACAGATCTGTCAAATGCAGCCAGATGCTTGGATTATACAAGGTGGCACACATGGTTTATTGTTGTTGTCATTTCTGAAACTGACATAAGCTAGTTTCAGCCTGTTACATTTTGTTGAGAGAAGGCTTGAAAATGGCTCAGAACGCTATTTAATAAGGTTAAAAAGAGCTTAGGGTTGTGGTGTGATCTCACATGGAAAAGCCCAAAGTTCAGATGTGAGCAGACCTGTGGCTCCAAGAAACACACGTGCACCTGGCAGAGTTCTCAGTCTTAATTATGCAGGGTCTATTTTACTTCACCATGAGTGAAGAATTCTGAGCATCATGTTTGTAAAAGGGATCATGACAAGGCTAGTGTTTGTTGCCTCTTACTGCATGTTTTCTCACAGCTTACTGGGTATACACAAATATTGCACAGGGATGTTGGTACAACACTAAGATAAGGGCAACAAATTAAAACAAACATAAGAAATGGGAGAGCCTTTGTAAAAATGTGCAGACAACTCATTCAGCACAACTGTTGATGGTTTGGCCTTGAGCTCAGTTGGTGGAGCTGCTGCTGCCTGGCTGCCAAGATAATGTGTGTGATGTAATTGTGCCAAGCCCACACTATCACAGTATTACAGCAAAACTGTCTGTAAACTGGGCACATTCCCAGTTACATGCAGGTACAGTAACAAGGTAAATGGAAAAGTTTTGCCAATACTATATATATCTAGAATTACAGCTTGAAGTGGGTGTTTTGTGGCAAAAAGAGCAATGTGTCTTTTGCTGAGCAGGTAGAGAACAAAAGTCTTTGCTCAGTGCCAATTTTATCTCTTTTACTAAATGACCCTACAAGGATGCCCCTCTCCCTTAACTGTAGAGGAGCATTGCAAGCCGCAGAGGGAAAGCTAAAAAACTCATCCAGCTCACTGCCCTGTCTGTGCTTGTGGCCCACAATGTGGACACTGGGTATAAGCACAGGTTAAGCTGAAAGGATTAACTGGCCAACTAAGAATACCAGTTGCTTTGTTGCTAACTGAATATGAAATAATCTCGGATCTTCAATGGAAACTAGATATTTGAATGCTAGAAAGTTCTAAGTGTTCTTTTAGGGTTTTTTTTGCTTGGAGACATATTCTTAAGATACTTATATTGTCCTAAACTGAGCTTGTTTATGTGGTTGCATGCAATTTCTTTATGCAACCTTCACAAGCCCTTCCTGCTTTCCGAAGTTTTTGGAACAGTTAGTTAATTCTAACTCTCCATCTTCCTCTTTGACTGAAATTTGCAATTTCCTTTCGAGAAACAACTTCCTATTGAGTACTAACTTATCTGACCACTTTGATGTATTTGAAGTATTTTTTTGAAGTCCTGAAGGCATTGCTAAATCCAGTGTTGTCTTCACAGCTTGAATTTCTGCACTATCAGAATTGAGGAAGTACAGAAGTGAATAGGAGCTCATCTAACTAACAAATGAAAATACAATTTAATTGTGCTTGATTGTGCAGTGTCATTGTAAAATTCCAAACTGTGGTAATTGAAGCCTAGTTAGGCAGCTCAAGAGGACTGAATTGTCATGTTTTTGCTGTGATCAGCATTGGCTTTGGGAGATTTGGGAGTTGTATGGATTTCCAAAAAATGCTGCAGCATATTTGGAGGCAGATGCAAAATGGGTTGATTTCTGCAGTGCAGCCCATCATCATGCCAGAGCTACAGGAATCTAAGTCCTGGCCTGCAAAATAGCCATTAAACTTCGATTTAGATGATTTAGATGCCTATGTTCTATATACAATAAACAGATGAGCTTAAGTGCTAAATACCAGGATTCCCAGCTACTGTCTTTCTGACCAAGGAACACTTAAGCTCCCTGGTGTTCCTGCACTTTATCTAATGCCTGTTTGATGTGGAGCAGGGACTGAAGCTCTTCAAGACCCTTTGAATCTTGTGGGGTTTTTTTCTGCAGTGACACAGCCTTCAAAGGGAGGGGTAGAAATTACCTCCTCATTGCTTTGTTTGGTGGGTTGAGAACTTTACTGGGAGCAAGGGATTTAAATTCTCTTAATATAGATATTGTCTTCTTAGAGTTGGGGCTTCTCCGTTGCTTAGGCTGAAAATGCCTGGAGTGTTACAGAAGAGCTGTGCTTACTGTTGTGGGTGTGCTTCCCAGTGCAAGCAATGCATGTACAGCATGCTGTGAGTGGAAATCCCTGCAGAGCATAATCTCACACCTACTGAATCAAGCCCCTAAACAGGCTTAGGTACAGAAGTACCAGCTTTGTTCTCACAGGTTTATATGTAACATAAACCACGAGTCTGCAGAGTTTGCAATGCATCTGGTTATGTCCAAAAGGACTGACCTCCTGGACTTTGATGTCTAAATGCCATCAAAACTCCCCTTGGAGCCTGGGTCTTAGCTTTTATAGCTAAAGATAATATTATATATTTGCATGCATAGAACATTTTTAATGTTTCCTTTTAATTGTCATCTCCCTGAAGTTATCCAAGTGATTACCAGTCTGCTCTTTTGAAGAGGTAAGCAGTTAAGTGAGGACTTTCAAAGGTCCTTTAAATTTGAATGCGTGCTTACACTGATTTTAAATATAAATGCTTTGCAATTCTGCTTCCCTCACCTCTGGATGCTAACAGTGCTCAGTGTTTTTACATGGGAGTCGGTGTCTAACACCTGTGCAAAATATACTTCAGAATAAATTTGCCAGATACAGTTGAGAATCACTTGTGAAAGATTTGTCTTAAAGAACATGTCCCCAAACCACAGGAGATACTAAATTGAGTCAAACGTGAGGCTTTCTGACTCAGTCCTGCACTTACACCACACCACTAGATGATGACATTTTATTGTGAAGGTTCACCAGTTCAGGCAATACTTCATAAACATCATCTGCACAGCTATTATTTCCTCTTCTGTATCTGAAACAGGGAATTCCCCAGATTTCTCCCGAGCTGCCTTTTTTTTTTTTTTTTTTTTTTTTTAATTCTGGGCTGTATTCTCTCCCTGGAAATCTTCTGGTTTAATTTTATTTCATCAGTCACAAGCAAAGTCTTATGGTGGTGGTTTCCATCTACAGAAAATTATTTCCTCTGCTTCCACCAATGTGGTTTTATATGTTGTCTGTCAAACTACTTCAGACATTCTTCTGTGCCAGGGGTGTATCCATAGGGAAGCCACGTTTGTATACCCAGTCTTCAGAGTCTTGGCCATGGTATGTGGTAGCAGTATAAGAGTTAGAAAACCCATGAGCATAAATCCAGTGGTGCTGCTATCATAGCAAACCTGATTTAAATGCTTTCTGAATCCTCTCCCTGCACGTGTTTTTTGAATGGTTGTCAAATGAAATAGAGGAGCTTTTTTGGTCTCTGCCTATTTTTCCTGGACTACTATACTTGCTGTTCAGGAAGATATTGCCTTGATGCTGTCCAAATTCTAGTTTATCAATATAGTATTACCTGCAACCACAGAACCAGTTATGATACTGAACTTAAGTTTTGAGATGTTGAGTATAAGAAAGCATTGCTGCTTTTGCTCCCTATTTTTGTGCAATATGTTTCTGTAATCCTTCAGATGTAAAAACAGCTGTCATGAAAGTCCTGCAAATATTTTTTATATATTTGGAAACAATTTCTAGAGGATGTATCCATGTGTAGCCGGTTGTGAAGGGATGTGGAGTTCAGTTTTGGGGTAGGGAGTGGGCAATGCATCTTCTTTTGACATACCATCATGTTTCCTTTTCTGTTTAGTAAAATTTATCTTGAATTATTACAGCCTTTCATAGAAGAAGTTAGTGAAGATAACTGAAGTTTCTATTCTGCAAAAAGTAGAGTGAATTAAGGAACCTCTTTATAGCCAGACTACTTATTAAGCAGAATAAGCAAACAAGTTAACAGTAGTTGCATAGAAGTACACAAAGAGAATCCTAAACCTGGGGAGAAAAGACATTTCCTAAATGGAAAATGACAGGTGTACTTAAATATAAACAAACAAATGTAAATGCTTGTATGTAGGATGTCTTTCACTGTGGTGTTGGAGAGCGTGGATGACTTGTTGAATATAATTTTCAATTTCTTAAAGCTTTCTCCTTAAGAAGTGGTTGTCTTGTTAGGTAGTCTAAATGTAATTGCATAGTTTTGCTGTTTTACATAGGGTAGGCTTTCTGTTCCTTCAATAAGTGTGTTCCAGGAACAGTACCACTTCTACTTGGCTGTAGTGATGAAATGTTGAAGGATTTCTGTTGATAGTAAAATGAAAAGAAAAAATAAAATCTCTTATTTGATGCTACTCTTGAAAATTGACACAAATGGTCAACTTTTGATCTGGAAACTCAATTCTTCCTCCCTTCTAGGTGATTAGTCCATAACAGAATCAGCTGGCTTTTGGCATTTTGTAGGGAAAATGCATTTAACATGTCTTAGGTTTCCAAGTGTAAATTTGACTGTAGCAGATATCAATAAACATGTCAAAAGGATTTTTATCTTGAAGTCTTGGTATGTGTTAAAGTTACATTAATGATTTGAATTGTAGTAGCTCCAGTGTAAAACTGTGAGTCAATATTTTGACTATCAAGAGTTTAATTGATGCAGTTGTGATTGTATTTTCACATTATTTTGATATGAGTGTGAAACTGAGAAGTAATCTTTTCTGCAAGAATATTCAAATGCTTGTCTGAATCCTGAAAATATATTCCTCTTTATGCCTAAACTAAATAATCTTACACCATTATATGACACAGCTGTGTTTGTTCCTATTCTGACTTTTCTTAACTAATTTTTTTGCTTATGTGTAGTTTGATTTTAATGAATTGATAACTGTAGAACACAATGAGATACCTACCTTTCCTCTAATATCTAAAAACTGGCTTTACCTTTGGCTCTCCATATTTGAGGAGAGTTACAATACATTGATAGATTTGTGTAGTTACTGTCCTAGTACTGAAAGGAAAATACTGTGTGAGTTGTAGTCTAATCATTAAAACATCAGTATAGATAAGCTGATTAGGCTTTTGGCTAGTAGAAAGTAAGATCTTGCTCTACTGCAGTTCTGCTGTATTTGGTACCCTGAAGAATTACCCTAGACATATGTGAAATTTTTGAGATTTTGAAAGACAGATTCTTTTATTATTATTATTATTATTATTATTCAAGCCACATCTGCTGCAATGTCTTGCCCATTTTTCTGACCAATGTGAAATTACTGTTGTTATGAGCTGGGGAATGCAGATCATCCAGGCAGCAATTTAGTTTACTCTATGCATGAGTATCTCTTTGGTGATTGGGAGTGGGAGATACAAAATGATGCAGTGTTTTAGTTACCATAGACCCTGATGACCATGTGTTGCTGCTGAAGTAATAGGAGTGCAATGCTGTATTGTTCTCTAGATTAAGAAAAGGACTATTGATTAAAATAGTTGCCAATAATACAAACAAAAAATTGATACAGTGTGTGCCAAAATTTGCCCTTCTATATTTAGGTAATAAAGCTGCCTGTCACACAATTCCTAAAAATGGTGCAGTCGGATGGCCAGAACTGCCTGAGCACTTCTTCAAAGCTGCTGTCACTGTCCCTCTCCTTTCTAAATTTTCAGTGCAGAGCACAGCTCCCAGAGCTTGCTGGTGTTTGTGAGTTAACTGCTGTTTAATGAAAAGTGTTCTTCATTTTTTTACTTTTAGTACAAACTTTGGGCTCGGGTTTGTGGTATTTTCAGTTTCTTTATCAAACATTACAAGTTTTTCATCAGAATGCTAATAAGTCACTTCCAAGTTCAAGAGAAAAATATTTGCGAGATTTTTTAAAAATCCTGCTAGCTGCAGAGTTCAGTCTGAAGGACAAATATCACATAAGCAGTTTTACTTTGGGAAGAGGAAAATGAGAAGAATATGTTTAAATTAATAGTATCTTAAAGGACAAATTTCTAAATGCTCTTCTGAGATGTTGTATTAACCTCTATGATTTTAGCATTATCTTGTCAGCTTTGAGCTTCCCTTATATTATAAAAAAAGGGGACACGCATATCCCACACATGAATTTTGTGTTTTCCATGTGTAAATTGAAAAGTGCTAACAGAATAGGAAAGAAAATTACAGTTTCCCATTATTTTTCCCCTTCATTTTTGAAGCACTGCTTTAAGGATGAAAGTGAGATTGAACCACCATAATATCTGTCTGGTTTGAGATAGTGGAGGCATGAATCCAAAAGCTATTGGTGACTGCTGTGGATACCAGTCAACTATTGCTTTTTCAAGTATGTTAAAGTATGCAGACATGCATTTGAGAGTCTTTTTTTCTCTTTTCCTGTGATTAAGAAGAATTTCCTTAATTCTTCTTAGTAATGATACTTTATGGAAACTTCATAATCCTTATAAGGAAATGCTTAATACAAATTATAGATTTGTATTTCGGAGCTCCTTTCTTTACAAGTTCTCCATGTCAGCTGCTAGCCCCTTCTCAGAGAATTACAGTCCATTCAGTTTAGTTGTGTAAGGATTGTATTTGATTACTGGGACATTTCAAGTGTATCTTCCTGATAAGTTTTATGTGTGTGCTTATTTTCTGCAAAAGTTTTAAATGTCTGTGATTGTCTCCTTGGGTTCTACAATGTTATATTATACCCATATTATGGCAGTCATGTCATTGAATGTAATGTAACACACCTATATTACAGCACACACATTTTTATTCTATTTTAGATCTCAAAGGAGTTTTAAAGTCTGTAATTTGAAATCTTTTTATGTACTGTGAACAATCTGCACAGTTAAATGTGTCAAACTTAAGACAGTATTGTAGCAGTCAGCACTTTTGATTCTCTTTATAAAGAGTATTTGCAGCAACGTTACAAGTTTCAGTTACAATGCCTTACCTGATTGATGGTTACTTTATTTTCCTTCTGTTCCCCCAAAGTTTAGGCACATGATCTGAAAGAAAATCTGTAAACTTCATGTTGGGGTTAGTTTTCTTTGTTCTTTTTCCAAATAGAACGAATTTCAGCTGAGTACATTTAATGTATTTTTCAAAGTAGTTTCATTGTTTGGTGTCCTTTGGCTTACTTGGAAAAGCAGTTAAATTTTCTGTTTCTTTAGCCTGCTTATAGGTGCTCTCATCAATGTTAGAAATCGGTTTAGGTGAAGGTGGTGCTTTTGTGTGCATGCACATGCTGTCATCACTGACACAGTATTTCAGACGTGGTAAGACATTTCCTGCCCTGAAATGTTTGCTGTTTAAAATAGTTTTAACAGTGAAAAACCGCAAAATGATCTAGAAAAGGTAGGCTGTGGAAGGACTTCTGGAGAGGAGGCAAAGGGTTGAAAGAAGCTGGAAATGAAGAGGAGGGAAGAAATGAAGGGACTATTTTAGGCTTTGGGGGCAGTTCCGCAGGAGTTGTGAAGCAATAAATGGGGCAAAGGGAAGCAGAGTCAAGTGAGAAGAATGTGGAGTGAGTGGGAGTAGAAGAAAATGAATGTAATGTGCTGCACTGCCCAGCAGCCTGGTGTCTCCTTAAGCTGCCAGTGCTGTAGCCTTGAATGCTGGCACTGCTGCAGCTGGAAGTGCAGAATCTCAATTTCAAGATGTTTCTCTGTGTCACTGTGGATATTGTCAACAAAAACTTTTCCACTAAGTGCTGAGCATTATTGCAGAAATTATGTCTGTATTTCATTTGTGTTCTACAATACTGTGCCACTTGTGTTTCCATTCTCTCTCATTTTCTTTTTTCTTTCCTTTTATGATAAGTGCTTTTCTAAGGGTTTTCACAGGAAACTGCAGATCACCCAAAGAGATCAATTGGTGTGAATAATTTGTACTTTACTCAATATCTGTGTGCAATCCCTCATTTAGCTGATTATTCTGGAATTGTTTCCTTTAATCTCAAAAATAACATGCTTGCAGTTATCATCTACTTTTGGAAAGAATGCATAATATGAAAGATTTGAAAGTCTGACTGTTCTCTGATCTATCTATACAGTGGCATTGCTGTGAGAAGCATTTTCTTTTTTAGAAACAACTTTTTATAAAAGGTTGCAAGATGGTTATACAGTTCATAACTGTATTGGCTGAAGATAAGAGAGAAGCAATTTTATAAGGAAAAATTTAATTTGCTTAGACCAAATTATCTGTTTGGAGAAAAAACACCAAACTTTTGAGTCCTATAGGAGGCCTTAATGCTAAATGCTTGTCTGCTTTTCCAGAATTATATCTGTTTGTCTAGTAAAAAATATTGCCTCCCATTGCAAGGATTTGTTCTCTCTGAATGCTTGGGTTAAAACAAAACAGTTGCTTGAAGATGGAAATGTATTTCCTCCTTTAACAGTACCTACTGAATCCTGCAGGTGTTTAGTCTAGGTGCTTTAGGATTTAGTTCATAAATAACAATTTGGCTTTTAATCATGCCTTTCAGTTGAGCCCTCTTGTTACAGCCAAGCTTTAACCAGGATGATTACCATAACATCACCTAAACCAGAGACAATAATACCGAGGTTTCATGGCACAGATCCACTAACTTTAATAAATGAAACTGAGTGAATAACTATAAACAAAGAATGTGAAAGTAGGTTATCAAACCATGTGATAACATCTGTTCCTTGGAAACATGAAAGTAACTATTTCTGTGTCAAGAACGAAACCCTGTTTAAGTGGTATTATAAGCTGACTGCAATTTTCCTGTGTGCTCAAACTTCAGTGTATAATGTTGAGGCTTCTGTGCAAAATGATGTAATTATCTGCATGCCCTATCAGAGTCAGGTATTTATATTTGAAAGCCTGGGTCTCTGTCATCTGGAGGATCCTTATCAAGATGAGAGCTCAACTGCGTGGGATAATATGCAGTTGCATGAGAGGAGACCTGGTTCTGTCCCTGAATAGTTTGCAAGATGCAACATGTGAAGCGGCGTCTCCCCCTTCCCCTCTTTTTTTAAAGAAGGGAATGGAGAGCAAGGGTTATGGCAATTCACTTGAATGTAACGTTGGCTAACAGTATGCACAAATTGTCCAAATTGTCTCTAACAGCCAGTCATTTTCCCTGACAGAAAATGAAGATGTTCTTGTATGATGGAAAAAAGCATTAGACAAAGCAGGAAAAGCAGTCTAATAGGTTGTCCATGTTAACATTTTTCAGCATTATTTGGTCTATTAGAAGTTGGCTATTACTCTGATTGCATACTGATGGTGAGATCAATCTGGTAATGAGATAATATTAGGAAGTGATAGATTGAATTCTTAATGCTGAACAAATCAACTAATCTTGTAAAAAAATGCTTTCAATAGATGCAGTTGCAGTGCAAATGCTACAGGCGCCAAGATTGCAGTAGGTTCTATACTCTATAGAGTACAAATCAGTGTTCCTTAACTGATGTTGAGTAATCTTGTTTTGTGCTCATTTTGTACTTTAGCAGTTCACTGTCCCCTACTATTCTTTCCTGTCCTTGTGCACAGCAGACTATTTTTGATCAGTCTTACCTTGGGGATCACTATTTAATTCTCCATCTACAGAGTACCCTCAGAAATAAATAGTGCTTCTTGCTTTCCAGCCTGATTTTGTGTAAAAAGGCACTTGGGCTGAGACGAGAGCCTCACCTGTTTCGGTCGGCTGATCCATGCCTCAGAACAACCTGTTCTGGGAGAGGCAGGCTGGAACAGCTTGTGGATGTATCTCCAGAGGTATAGCCTGCTTAACCTGTTTGCCTTGTGAAAGCTGAGGTTTCTGCTCAGGATTAGAAGTTACGACTTCGATTTCATCTTTCTTACCACTTGTGCATTCTTTACCCGGCTCAAAAAAAAAAAAAAAAAAGTACATACTATCTTTGCATTAGGTCTATAAAAAAATCTGGTTTGTTGTAATTTTAATTTCTCTTCTCCCAAAGTTCTTCTTTTGAAGATCAGTTTTTCATGTTGATTTTTGTGTGTCTGTGCAAAATCTTATTTTAATTTTTTTTTTTTTTTTTTTTTTTTTTTTTTTTTTGGTTCTTGTTTTTTACAGTGATTAGTTCTACATGCAGGATACTGCCTGCCAGTGGTGTATGTGTACAGGATTGTGTGTGAGAGAGATCAAACCAAACAAAAACACACACCTCTCCCCTGACAAAAAAGAATGCACAGCCAAACATACTGCATGCAATCATAGTTGTCACCTCATTTTCCACTTCAAGGCAGTAAGATCTAAACAAGATACGGGAACTGATAAATGATGATACAAGTTATTTATTTTGTTAATTATTATTTCATGTGTGATATAAACCACCATTTTGTGGGCTTATGTACTGTGCTTCAACTTCCTCACTCTGTGAAGTGGAAGAGGGAGTTTTCCTGTCCCTCTACAACTTTTCTTGGTTTCAAAACTGATGCAGGAAGCCCAGCATCAGATAATTGGCTCTTGGATATGACAGCAGCCATACCATTCCATTAATTTCTGCAGAGTTCCATGGAAGCCCTTTCAACTCCTTCCATGTACGAAAGCATCTCTGAAACTGTCCCATTTGCTTTTCTTTTGATAACAGCTACTGGTATTTTTTTCTTTGTATTGAATCCTAATTTTTGGGTTACCTTTTAAGACAGTAGCTAATTTGGGTTACTTTTTAAGACAGTAGCTAATGCAGCTGTATTTTGACAGGGCTTGCAGAATAAGTAGTGTCAGACATGGGTAAGACTTCCCTAGGAGCTCTTCAAAGGGAAGCCCAGCAGTGGTGTATAAAGTTTGGTAGCTGACCTGCTTCCTCCAGAGATAATCATGAATCAATTTCCTTTATGATAGGAAGCTCTGGGCTGCTGGATGCAATAAATCCTTTTTGATTAGTCATAGAAGAGAAGTCCTAACCACTTGTTTAGAGGTCTCAAAACACCATTAAAGAGGAGATGAGGGTGCAATCTGTGGCAAATTCTGCTTTGAATAATTACAGTGTTGCTGCCTACACTTCTCCTCCATATTCAAGTAGATACCACATTCTTCTTTGCTACTTGGCATAAATGATTTTGTGTGCTAATAACTACTGCATTCCAGCCCTGGGGTGGTGGCAGCTGGGAGACAGCAAAAATTCATTCCCATGTCTGTGTGAAGGGAGATGTTGCTGAAGTTTGTGGTGGCCAAGCAGGGAAAGAGAAGTTCAGTGGTGCTTGCTCCTGGAGAATCCTAGAGAAGTGCTCGAGGTGGCTGTCCCAGGGCTTTGAGGAACACGGCTCTGTTTCCTGTAATGGCAGCCACAAAGTGCTAAT
Organism: Lonchura striata; assembly: GCF_050655825.1. Taxonomy (NCBI): domain Eukaryota; kingdom Metazoa; phylum Chordata; class Aves; order Passeriformes; family Estrildidae; genus Lonchura; species Lonchura striata. The sequence continues at coordinate 115,197,631 of NC_140704.1, forward strand.
GTGTGTAGTAGAGCAGGACATGTCATTTCCTAGTGCACTGAACCAACACCACTGATAGATATTTAGGACAGATCAGATGGTCTGAGTGCATATGCTGTGGAGGAATGCAGTACTTGGCTAAACAACCAGGCATTATCTGAGATCCATTTTAAATATGTGCTGTCTGTGTAATAACACTGTGTGGTTGTTCCAGATACAAAATTTCAGTTAATCTGCTGTGTCAGTTTGGGCTTGCAAGTCCAAAAATACCTTATTAGTGATTTATGTCTTTCATTGTTCTTTTTTTCATACGATTATCTCTGCCCACGCACTGCTACCTAATCTTGTATTTTTGCGTGCTGTTCCTGTGGTTATTCTATGCAAAGAAGGCTTGGTGTCACCCACAGAGGAGCACGTCTAACTCTGCACTTCAACATAAAGTTTCTTGTATGAAGGAATATTTGAATTTTATCTCTCTAGAGTGAAAGTAGCTAGCTTACCAAGAACCAAATTATTTCTCAAGCTACTAGGAAAATATAGTTGGCATATAGACTTCAATGCTTCAGTTAAAGCTTCAGAAAACAGAAAGCTTTGAAGAGAACTGCAAACTTAAAATCATTTGTATCTTCAAGTATCTTTACAGAGCTGAATAATATCCTGTATTATCTGTGTGCACAATGCTTGAATTAATTTTGTGTTGATTAATGAAGGGAAAACTTATTTTCTTTTACCTTTACCCTACTCCCTGTAATCCTGCAAGCCAGCTTCTGGTGGAGTTAGCTTCGAGCATTCATTAGCATAGCCTGGGCCTTTGACATACTGCACTGGTGATTTATGCTTGTGAATATTCATTGTGCTAAATCCAGTGGCTTTTCTGCTCACTCTTGTTTTTTAGAGAGTTCTATGCAAGACACAAAGTCTCCTTGGAACCCATAACCAGCTGCCTGGGGTAGAAGTTGGCTGCATTTGGATGCCTTTGCATGCATGACAGCTAAGTACCTGCAGTGCAAATGCAGGGAAGACTGGCTAGAATAAAAGGCAGCAGGATAGTCACTCGAGTTCACTGTATGTTTCTTAATACTGGTCTTACTGTTAATACTGGTCACCTTCCACCATCCTGAGAGCTGTCCTGAGAGGGCAGGTAGGGGAAGCACAGATCAATTCTGAAAAACATAATGGAAACATGAAAGGGAAAAAGATAGTCCATGAGAGAACAGGCAAGGGGCAAGAGAAAATGCTTCCAGAACCAGAGGTAAAGATGCATGAATGAACAAGTAGGAAGGAGATGCCACAAGATTAATTTTACTCTGTATGTATGGTGATCAGAGTCTGAAACTCTGAAATACTGTTTCTGTTTCTGACATAACTTGGCTCTGTTAGCTTGAGCAGGCCTGGTTCCCTAAGGGTGCTCTGAGAAACCCTGTTAGTTCTGCCATTTGAGCTAGGCTATGGTAGGATAATAGGAGGTAAGAAATTTATATTATTTAGGGAAGGAAATGACAGAGTAAGTGCAAAAAGTTATATCAATGTCTATATAGAATTTGATACCCATTTTTTGTCTCTAAGACATACCGCAGCATACTGAAGTATCTAAGTTCCAGCTGATAAACTTGATCATAGTGTCTGTGAACTTTTATTGAGCATCTTATCTGCAAAGTATCTTCATATCTACTGGGAAAGATTTACAGCATTAACTGAATGTGTGACAACTGAACAAATGAAAGTGTTTAATGAATACAAAGGTGAAGTGTGGATACTGATGTTTTTCTGTGGAAATCACTGAGTGATGTATCTTGGGAGAGGAGACAAGGGGGATGAGAAACCTGCACAAATGCTCATCACCTTGCCTCTGATTAGCAATCACTGTCTGAGAGCCTTTTGTAAAAAATATAGATTTATTATTTATTTTAATAGGGTTGATCTGTTAGCTTTCTTTTTGTACAAAAAGCTTTGTAAGATTCTGCTTTCTATTCTAAAGCTGGAAACTTCAAATAGAAATGTAACACTTCTCATGTTAACTTCCTGCAATTTTATTGATAAGAAATATCAAGTGCTTGTTAAACTCGTCAAATACAGATATTGCTTGCTTCCATCACTATTGAAGTGAAAAGGTAATTTTTTCAGACCTTTTAGAAGCAAACACTGTGCAGATTACCAAGGTACTGCAAGACAACTCATGAGGTGTTCAAGGTGAAGCAAGAGGTAGCTGAAGCAAATCTCTTGAGGATGAGAGAGGGAAACTTGGTCACAGAAGTAACAGCATGGTATCTTCTGTGCTGCATATGTGCAAAATCTATGTGCTTGTGGAATGCCATTTTCATTCCACTGAAGTCAAGAGTTTTGTCTTTGAACAATTTAGGCTAGGATTTTAGAATTTCTGTGTTTTGTTTTTTGGTGTTTTTTTTGTTCTTAGTGAATGCAAATTGATATGGGCAAATATATATGCCTTAGCAATCTTAGCTGCTTAGTTAGGAAGGTATTTGCTGTTTCTCATTTGGGTTTCTGTTTTTACATGTGTACCATCCTCTTTGTTAACTGGTACCTGTGAGTGCTTTCAAAAATACATCATTAATTAATTAATCTTGAGAGCTCTTTCTTTTTTGATGCATTTTGATTAAAAAAAAATGCTTAACATTAAAATATTGGGTCCTGGATGTTCCAGTACAGTACTCAATGATATCTCTGCTTTCCTATAGTCAAACCTTGACAGAAAAAATGGCAATAGTCTGTGCATTTGTACTTGTCATTTTCCCTTAAAAGAAAGAGGCATAAAAGGGGAGCATTTATAGCTTTTCAGGTGACACAGTCACAGAGCTAATAGATTTATTTTAAAATCAAACAAAATTAACTATGTTTATTGTTTTAGTGATAAAGATTGAGGTCAACCCCTGATTTTTTTTTTTCAGTCAGCCCCTGGTTATGGACAAATAGCTAGCATGATATAAAAGTGAGTGTTGTCTAAAGGCCATCATTGGAAATACAGATATATCTTAGTGAACAGTCTACTGTGAAATATTTGGAGGGACTGGGAGACAGTCATAAAAATCCCCTAGATCAGGGATGATTACATTGGGACCAGGGGTCAGAGGAAGAGAGGTGGGGAAACTGAGCCTGTGTGTAGTGGGAAGCATTGTACTTTCTCCCACTGTAACCAAAGTTACTGTATTGCAAAATAATAAGCCATGTAGAAAAATAGTTTAATTTGACAATTCTTTGTGCTTAGCAGTGGTGCTTTTCTGAAACTCTAATGATATTACTGGAGATATTATTTTAAAAATCAGCAAAATAATAACAAAATTCTTAAAAATTCTTATTCGTGATTTTAAGATATTGATAAAAAATGAACAATTTCTTCACTGTTTATGAATGAATGTTTGAAAATTAATCAAATAAATCCTTTTTTTTGCCAGCTTTCCCCCACCGTATTGTTGGTAGGCTTGCCAGCTTGTTTACTGGATACTTGAAAAATCATGTTTAATGTGTGTTTTGAAAATATTTTCCCTTTCAGACTAGAATCCTGATGATGGATACAGTTAAAAAAATGTACAGAATTGGAGGGCTAAGTTTTTGTTCTTTGTTTTTCTTCTCCATTTTTAGAGTTTCCTCTTTTAAGAAAATTTTCCAACTGACCAATTAAAAAAACATCAACAATAAAAAACACTAACAAGCAAGGAAAACAAAACCCCCAAAGTACAGTTTCCTTGGGGAAGTTCAGTCTAAACAAGTATACAGTAATAAATATTAGCAGAAATTATTTATTAGACAATCTTTAGTTAGGAAAGCTTCCTAACGCTTAAACAGTCAGTGGGATTAAAATGTGCCTAATTTGAAGCACTTTCCAAGGGCTTTTCTCATTTACATTTCACTTGCTCAGAGAACTTCATGTTCACATCCTTTTTTTTTAGGTGCACTGGGTATCATAGCTATTTGAGAAAAATTAAAACATTCCTAAAGCAAGTGAGTGCATTGGAATGGTGTTATAAGTATGAAGTGCTTACTTACTGCTTGCAGAGTCTTTGAAATCTTTTATTTCTGGCTCATTTCCAATGTGGAAGGAGTTTGTTTTCAGAGAAATATTGTTGCCAAGGGACAGATGTTGACTGTGTTGTGTTTAAAGCAGACTGATACTAATTACATTCTTTTAGCTATTCTACTTCTCTGGATAACTTTAAAAGGTCCTTCCAATTTCCAGAGTACTTAGGTAAGCTCTCGGAACATGAACACAGTGTCTCGGCATTTACGTGAAAATGTATTAGAGAACTGGCAAGAGTTGAACTTATTTTTGTGCACAGTTGAGAAATGCTGTTTTCAGATGATTACACTAATTAATAACATGGAACAGCTTTAGTAAATTTAGCGAATGCTGTGATTTCCCTCCCTTTCCTCTTTTGCTTTTCAAGTCTTTTTCTGAGTCAGTTGTCAAACAGCCTGTGTGGAGCACTACTTAACTGCATTTACCAGAGGAATGGGCTTATTTTTTTCAGGACCTATTCTGTGATTGTGGCAGCAAGATCTGGAGCAATGTCAGCCTTTGGGGTTTTCCAGTTTGACACTGATAATGCAAAGTTAATGTTTTGTGTTTGGGGTTTTGGTTCTTTCAGAGATCAGTCTGAGTTACCTAACTTGCCCTGTCTACAATTTTATGCCAGTTTATTTGAGCTGGCCTAGTGCTGGTGGTCCCAGTGACAGGACTGTCACTGCCCCACCAGAACCTGCAGACAGTGTTGGCTTGGTTGTTTTAGATTTTTTTAAACTAGCTCCTGAAGACTGAGCCCAGCTCATATTTCTTAGTCCTTTGCCTATTTCAGTGGTTTAGATAATTTTGTTCTGTACTTGGTAAAATGTCACTTTCCAAGTATTTTTGCTTAATACTCCGTACTTTAAGAAATACTGTGTCAAGAGAACATAATGCATGTAACAGCTGTGCAGAACTCACCTTAGGGATCCAGCCCAGTAGCTTTAACCTGCTTCTGCAGCAGCCCTAGAGGGGGGTAAAATAAGCTCAGACAAAGCAGGTGAATTTTCCCCCCAGCCCTCTTCTCAGCCTTCCATGTCTCTGCAGAGTTGTTTTTGCTGCCTCCTTATCCTTTCCTCTCATCCCTCCCTCAGTGGGATGAGTTCAGTGTGTCCTGTGAGTTTCTGGGAGAGGAGCTCCAGCAGGGTTCTGTGGGGCTGAACTGCAGCCCTGCTGGCTCCCAGCCCTGACTGCTGACCAGCGATCCATCCTCCTTGGAGCTACCTGGAGACAGCCCAACAGCTTATGCTCAACTTCTGAAACTGTCCTGGGAAGCTGTAGGCCTGCTGGATATGGATGAAGGCCTGCTTTAGTGTTCAACATCATGTTTTAACAAAAGGTTGCATACTTGTTGCCAGGTACAAGCTGTCAGTAGAGCATGTGTTTCTTCCTTCCATTCAGACTATGGAAGCTGACCTTCCTGTTTGGTCAAATCCCAATACAAAAGCTCTCTTTCAGCTGCCAGTCATGATCCCTGTCACCCATTAGCCTCTCCCTGCTTGAGTTCCCTAAAACTTGCCTTAGATAAAAGCATTAGCTTGATTCTCCAGACCTAGTTATTTAAAAAACCTAAATGTTACTCATCTCAGTTGTCCCTCAAGAGATGATACTTATATTCAGGAGCTGGTGTTGACTGACAAAAGATTAATGTGCATTTACAGTGAAGTTGTCCAAGTTATGTTAATAAATTGGCATTCCATTAGTGGGTTACTGGGTAACATAAAACTGCCTGCATAAAGCTATACCACCTCATTAGCATTCTGTTCAAATAGCTTTTTGTCTTTATTCGTTTAGGCAATTTCGACAGAAATATCTGAGTACTCCTCTGATAATGACAGCGTGGGAGAAGGAGAGGTGACCCTGGCGACCACTGCTCCAGGATCCAGTAAGGGATTGCAGCCGGGGTCAGGAGGGGACACGGGGGATGTCACAACACGGCCGGCCAGCGAGTGGCTGAGGTCAGCACAGGCTCTTCTCCGCACCCCGGGGAAGCAGGCGGGAAAGGCCCCCAGAGCCCCCGCCGAGTCTGCCAAGAAGAGGAAGCTACTGAGGTAAATGAACTGTCCACTTTAATATAATTATTTTTGGTTGTTTTTCTTAAATTTTAAGTAAAACAATACCTGCCAAAGTGCTGGAGTGTGTTTCAAGGGTAAACATTTTAGAGATGCAAATACAAAAAACTCAACTAATGTCGTTTATCTGTAAGAAAGCAAAAAAGAACTACATCTAAAATCTCTGGTGAAAGCTCTCAATCTTGAACTCCTGTTCAAATAGATTGGTTTCTGCACTTCTAAGAATGCCTTGCAGATGTGTGAGTGGACATTCTAGCTTCTAATAATTTCATTTCTTTGTGCCTCTCAAGAAAGTCAGCAAAAATGCTGTACCTCAGGTTTTAGGACTTTTATTTTTTGGTCCTCTCCAGATTTCTCAGTACAAAATTATCCAAAATAATGTTGGAAAGGAGTGGATGAGCAATACTTTTGAAGAGTCTAGGACAGAACATTATGTATGCAATTGGAGGATGTATTCTTAAGGTGAAATTTAAATGTCTGTGACTAAGTTAAATACATTAGAAAAATATGTAACTGCTGAAAGAAAGTAGCCTGAGATGGAGCAGTTGAAGCCTGATGTTCTAGCTAATTACAGTGCAGAAATGGTCACTTCCTATTTTGAATTAATGAAAGTTGTGTTAACTTAAATGGTATATTTGAGGATATGCCTCAAGCTGTGGAGACCACAATTACAGATGGTGCTGCTATACATCCCTATTGTTGTTTTAACAATGTGCTTCTCTTACAGATGAATCTATGTACAGTAATCAGTCCATTACTTAAAAAGTAAATCTTTACTTAATAGGCATAGCTTATTTTTCTCTAAAATATTCTTGGCTATTTCAAAATGCTATCTGAAGAAACAGGTTTGGAAGTCCTAATTACTGAGGATCTCTATACTTAAAAGTGCTTTGCTTGTGCAATCAACCTTTATTTCTTGTTACTTTACAAAACATGCATACACAGCTGTAGTAGATCAGATCAAAGCTGTAACCCCCAAAATGCCTTAGAGTGGCCAAAAGCAAGTATGTAAGTATGTGTGAATATAATAAAACCAGGATAAGTGTACAGTGGTATTTTGCCCAGGTGCTCTTCCAGCTTTAAGCTCAGTTCCTGAGCTGTTTATTACCATTAGTGGGTTTGTCTTTTTCTAAATTCCAGCTTCATTTGATGACCTTTATTATCAACAGTCTAAATGCAAAAAATGTTTTATGGGAAAGTTACTCTGACACAAGTGTATAAGAGAATAGATTGCTTTAAAAACAAAGAAAACAACAAGACCAAACCATCCACAATTATATAGAATGTAATCTATCTGGAATGGCCAGAGGAACAGAGCTTACAGGGTTTTTTACCTTCCATCCTGTGGTTCCACTTTGAATTCCTTTGGGAACAGGGAAGCAGGCAGGAAATTCCTTAGTTATGAGTGTTGTTTATCTAGTTATTTTGCTCATCCAGGTAATTGTCATCTTTTCTTTCTTCCTGTTCAGGGCATTAATTCCATGTGTCTCTCCCATCCTTCCTTTTACTGCTGACAGAGAACATTTTCATTGGTGTGATAACAGTGGATGTAAGTTTGCATCCTCAATAGGAAAGCACAGGTTTTCAGTGCTGTGGATTGAAGGCCAGTTTGGGGAAAAGTTTGTCAGCTTCTTGATTGATCAGGTGGCAATCCCTTCTTTGTGGATACATAGGTAAAAGCTACAAAGCAGTCGTGGCCTTGTCATTTCTCCTTCCTTCCTACCTCTGCTGCAGATCGAGGCCACAGCAGGAAGAGCAGTGAGCAGGGGAATCATCCTGAAGCTGGATCTGGCCTCTGAGCTCCCACTCAGATGGACCATTTGGAACTGCTCAGTAGGTGGAAGAGAGCCATGAGTCTCTGCTTAGCTGGGCCCTCTTTCTCCAGGCCAGCGCCTAGGGAAGCCTGGGCTGAGCAGAGATGGTGCAGGTGTAGAGCTGCCATCTTCCTGTGTAAATTCCTGTGCAGTAGGTTCAACTCAAAATGCAGACTGTATTGTGTATGCTTATTATATATGAAGGAGTCCTAATGTAGCTAGAGTAAGTCTCCTCCCATTTTTTTCCCCTTTAAAGAAAATAGAAAATATTTATATTTTTATATCTTTGCTGTTTGACATGCGTAAATCTATCTTCAAAAGTAGAATATTTTCAAGAAATGTTAGCTTATATTTTCTGTAGAAATCTTACTCATGCCTCTGTTTCATCAGTGGGTACATTCTTCTTTGCAACTTCAAAATCTCCCTAAAATATCTCCCCTAAACCCCCAAATCCCAAGCAAAACCAAACCAAACAAAGGAAAGAGCCATAATAGTCTCTGGAAAAATTCAGATAAATTTCTTTTTACTGTCCTCTCTTCCTGGAAACCTCCTGGTACTAAAATGGAAATGGGTAGTTGCCTGGATGGGAGGAAAGAGTATTGTTTGCTTGATCCTATTTCAGATGCAATTGTCATACACTAAAAAAATTGAGATGCAACCAAAGCAACAGAAATCTTCAGGAATAAGCTAATTATAGATGATTAAAATGAATTTTTGTGATCCTAGCATTGGAAATTGGGCTGTAAATTCAACACCTTTAAGTGTAAATAAAATGAGAAGCCCATCTATGTCTCCAAATCCACATGCACAATATACAGTGCTGCTGATGATGAGCCAGATTTGAAGGGGCATGTTGCAATTCTCCTCTGTTAGGGGTTAAGTGGGGTTTTGGAAAACAATTGTTGTCTGAAGACAAGAATGATATGGTGGAAGCAATTTCTCCCACACCATATCTACTGCCAATATCTACTTTCACCATGTCTACTTTCTTGTATCCCCTGTAATGTTAGTTTTTGTTTTCAAAAGTGTCCTAAGTAAAGATTATTCTACTTTCTACCATGGTCCCTAGGGGAGAGCAAGTAGTCTGGATGGTGGGGTTTGTCCTTCAGGGGTGTTGATGGCTCTGAAGAGCTGTGCTGTAGGAGATGCCAGTTTGTCACACTGGAAGCAAAGCAGATCATCTCTCACTCACAGCCATTAATGCCACTGCTAGGACATCATCCCCTTAAACACTGGTATTATATAGTAGTGTAGTTGCCCTCCTCTATTTAAACAAGACTGTTGATGGATGCAGTGGAAATTTATAATTTTCCCAGGTGTGCTGCCAGATCCATGGCCTGTACTGCACCTGTGAGCTGCTAAATGAGTTGAGAATGAGGTGCTACTAGTGGTACCTGGTACTGAGAAGAATAGCTGTGGTGATCTGGTCAAGAGGTGTTGGGTTTACATGCTCCTGCCCTTTTATTCCATCCCAAAGCTTCAGTTTCTCAGCTTCAGACAGCAGCAGTTCATGGGAAAATTATGCAAATGATTTGTAAACCTGAGGGGAGAGAGCATGTATTGCAAAGAACAGTTTTCAAGAAGCTCTTCTTGTTACATTTGAAATCCATGTTAATGCTATGGAGTGATATGTCTAAAGTGTATTAGTTCCAATTCTTTGAAAGTTTTTGTTTGAAGGAAAAGAGAAATGTAAAGTTTTGGAAGTTTTAACATTTTAACATGGATTAAACAAATAACTGGGTTAATTCAGTATTTGTGGAGAAGAAAACTCAAAATACATGTACTCAGCTTCTTGTCTGCAAGCAAACCTTTCTTAAACATTTTCTGAATTGTTTACTTTTTTTTCCATTAAGATTTCATTTTCATCTGAACAAAAAGTCTGAGGGTCATTGTAGAAAATAAATATCTTAAATTATAAAATGTTAACTCTGCATCTAAATCTGTTGCAAGAGCTTGTAGTTGTGAAGAATGAGTTTTATCTTTTTGCTTGGTTTTTTTTAATACTTGAGTGGCTGTTTATAGTTCAAGAGAAACAGGATTTCCCAAGATTTTATTTAAAATTATCTTGTATGCAGACGTACAAATCTGATCAGCTAAAATTAACTTTCCTTATCAAAAGAGGAAAAAATTACAGAATGTCCTGGTACTATGTGCAGTAAAATGAAATCCAGTTGTCACATGAGGCCAACTGAGGTCCTGAAAATAAAGGAAATTGCCAAGGGAAGAGAGAGCTGGCACAAATGAAGCAGACTTTTACTCTAAAATTGGGACTGTTCTCTCTTACATGCATCCACAAGTGGCATAAGGGAGTAACAACAACAGACTAGCTGTTTGGATGGTCATGTTCTTATGTGAATTTTAACTATTTCTATAACTATTTAACTTTTCTTTGCTAGTGAATTTCTTGTTGGATTAGGAAAATATATATGAAGACTATCATGACTGCAGTACAGATGTACCACTTGTCATCACTGGCAGTGTACACAGTAAAATTATTTTGCCCTTAGAGAAAGTTAAAATGTATTTTCTCTTTCAGAAAGTGTGGATAGTTTCACTGGGCCAAATGCTTGGTGCTAATGGGGAAAAAAAGCACCGTGTTTGTCACTGGTCACAGCCAGCACAGTTTCATGAAGAAATGCTGCTTGTAAACCCTTCTACAACAGAGTAGCCCACCTGGCTGATCTAGGAAAGCCACTAGATGTGATCTTTTTGGACTTCAAAAGCAAAGCTTTTGGTACTGTCTCCCACAGTACCTTCCAGACCAAACATCCAGCACACAGCTGGATAACCATGCTGTGTGATGTGTGAGCAGCTGGCTCACAGGTCAGGCACAAAGGGTTATAATGAATGGGGTGACATCAGGCTGAGGTCTGGTCACCAGTGGGGTTCTGCAGGGCTCCATCCTCAGCCCAGGTCTGTTCAACATCTTCATCAAACACTGGGATGCAGGACTTTAAGGGTGCTAAGTGAGTTTGCCAATGACACTAAATTAGGAAGAGCTGTCAACTCTCTTGAGGGCAAACAGGCTCTGCAGAGAGACCTTGACACATGCGAGGACTGGGCAATCACCAATTGCATGGAGTTTAACAAGGGCAAGTGCTGGATTCTGCACCTGGGACAAGATAGTCCCATTAGTGTGTACAGACTGGGGAATGTTTTACTGAAAGGCAGGGCTGGAGAAAGGGACCTGGGGATCCTGGTCATTGGCAATTTGAGCATGAGTCATGGAGCTTTTTTAATTCTTTAGCAAGTGCCGTCTTGAGATGGGGATATATATTTGTTTTGAATTATATGGAGTCCTGTGTATACTGTGTATGAGGAGGCAACTCAGTAAAGAATGTTGACTTCAAATTAAGTGTGTAAAGGAATAAACTTGAATGAATAGGGGGTTATTTTTGTAAGTGCCCTGCTGAATTAAAACCTTAATTAATAAACACAAAGAGATCTCCAACACTTCAGAAAGATTAAAAATTATTTTTCAAAACATGGCAGACTCACTAATGCTCTTTTCTTGTTGCTTTCTATTAACCTTAATGGAGTTGAGAGATAGGAACCAGCCTGGAAGCCACCGATCAGGCTCAGTATTAACTTTTTGGTCATAGCTGTCACAAAATCTCCTGTCTTGCTGTTAAAGTTTGTGGGAAGGGCAACTACCAGAACCTGAAATGCTGGTCAGGATGCTGAGCTTTCTTATGGTCATCAAAGCTGTTTTTCATGTGGGTATTGTTGAACATGGACAGTAAAGGCAATATGTTGTTTTAAATACAGTATTTCAACAAATTCAGATTTAGTATGGAAAGAGGACATGAATTGCTGCTTTTAAATCTGTCTGCCTTCAGGGAATTAAAGGACAAAATAGTTCTGCTGGAAGTTTCGTGATTAAAAATAAACAAGTTTTGGGCAGTAGAGATTCTATCTGAGCAGCTTGACTTCACCAAGCAGCTTTTACATTAACAATTTGCCAAATGTGTTCAATTTGCTCATAGTAAAACATTTAGGGGAAAATTTGAAGTTCTGGTCAGGAAAGTATACATCCTAGTTTTTATTATTTCAATAAAATAATTTGTCAGTTCCCTTGATTACAGAATTGATTCATTAGTAATCAAAATATATTTGCAAATTTTATACACACACCCCCAGATGTTGGCTTACCTCTTACTGCACAGACCGGAGTGGCTCTGACTCTGTACAGTTCACAGTATGACAGTACATGCACAAGTGTTTTACAGTTTTGGAAGGAATGAGTAGTTTTCAAATACTGTTTTCAGCAAATCTGTTACCTTGTGTACCAGAAATCACCTTTTCCTTTGTTTTATGTGTTTGAGCTAAAAAGGGGGTTGATCCTCCTGGATTGCAGTGGTCCTTTGTTTCTACCTTTTTGAAAGAAACAAACCATAAAGTACCAACCGTTGCTCTGGCCATACAAAGACTTTTTGTGCATGGCATGTCCTTGAACTGTGCTTTCTAATTTCATGAGCTATGAAACAGTATAAAAACAACATTTCTGATGACCAGCTGAGAGCCTCTAATAAATGCATTCCTAGTTATATTTTATGTTCTGCAACCAAGCAGATGCAAATTGCTTTATGATGTTTTCTGTTTAAACTATTTTTAACCACATTTGGAATGTGAATGGAAAGATGATGGTTAATAAATATCAGTGCAGTTAGCATGGAGGGCTACTAAGGAAAGTCAGAGTTTTACTTCTCTTGGACCTTTGTGATAACTGGTCTCCTAATGCAGTTATGGTCAGGAAATTAGTAATGAAATTGTGAGCATCAGTGGAACCCTCCTGGTAGTCATATCAGGCCTGAAACAGGAATGATTCTTGCTGTTGTGTGCAGTAGCCTTGGAATCAGAAACTTGCTTTCTTTCCTTCATGCTGCAGGGCATTCGTGCCATAGATGTAACAGTAGTGGGCTTGCAGAAGAGTAGGAACTGATTGATTGGACACAACCACAGCCCTGTTCAGGAAAATAGAGGGAAATTAGGCTTTAAGCCAATAATAGCTTCTCTCTTCTGCAGGTACTTTAAGGCTTTCTTACACTTTGAACCAATAAAATACATTTCTCTGACTGGCATCTGTGGAGGGAATGAAGTAGAACACTCATGTTGAACAGTTTTCTTTCGGCAAAACAAGTATTTGAGCTCCGAACTGTGTAGTGTATTGCAGTCCAACCATGGAGTGCAGATGCAGACCCATGCATGTAAGACTTTTAAACAAGCAATCTGAAAATGCCTTTTACTGCTGCATTTTGAAGCCTAGCTGAGCTGGCATCTACCAATTCCAGCATGGCTCATGTGGGCCACCCAGCCAAGCTGAGTTACATCTGCATCTGAGAATGATTCCCTGGTAAGAAGAGAAACTGGATGGACAGTTTGTTGGAGTCTGTAGAACTGTTTACCCACAAGTGTTGTGGTGTGGTAATGCTTCAGTGCTCAAGTTTGGGGGGAAATGTAGAAGAACACAGTGTTATCAGCAGAGTAGGTTATCCTGTAAGAAGTTTTGTGCTTGACCGTGCTGCTCTTGGAACCAAAGCTTCCATTACACTTCTGTATTAGTTGTCTGTCTTAAAGTCCTTGTTAAAACCAGGATTAAACAAGGTTGTTAAGCTTGCCTGGAACTTCACTGGAGCCCAATATTTTCTAAACATTTTTGTTTGTTTTCCTTAATATAGCAGGGTTCATATCTTGTTAAGCATGGGTTCATAGCTTGTTAAGTCTGAGTTCTCTGTTTTGAGGCTTTGGGGATTTTCTTCCTCTGACTTTCTTTCCTCTCTGCCTGACATCAGCCATAGAGATGTAGCAATGTAAACTGCAAAACTTCTATAGGTCATTTTGGCTTAAATAAGGCTCTTGTAGTTCGGAGTTCATTCTGTGATCTAATACTTAAATGTTTAGCCATTGCATCTGAAAATTCTTGTGATGAATATTATTTTGCAAAGGATATAGTTGTTCATTAAAAATTCAGCTGACACTGCTAACTACTTTTTATATAATGTGTCGACTTGTCTGTAAATTAAATTGCTTAATAACTGGTAACTGAAGAGAGATTTTTTTTTTTTACAACTTACCTAAAGTCCTGCTTGGCCTTTTTAGCTCCTTCTCGATTTCCACAGGTGTGTGTCTTCCCAGTTTCACATTTATGATGTGAGCTTTACCAAGCTATTTGTCTTTTAACTATGCCAAAAAATTTTCATCATGTGCACAAACAGTCATAAGGTGGTTGTATGCTATCTCTGTTGATTCCTAAACCAGTTTTAACTCAATGACACATTTAACCTTAATAGAAATCTTTATTAATATATTCAGTAGTACTTGTGGAGAAACTTTACACTGCAACAAAAGACTGAAGTAGGTCTTTATGCAAATAACTTCTTTGAAGCCAAAGAAAAATGCTCAAACACTCCCACAGTAGTCCAGAGCTCTTTGTAGTAGCCCAAAGACAGCTTCCAACACACACATCTTGTTCTTAAAAGTGAGAAATTATGTCTTCTGGCTTTGAATCCAAGGGTAGGAATTGCTTTAGTGTTACCTTAAGTGTATTTGTGCTAGATGCCACTCCTCTGCTCCTCACCTTGGGAATGCTAAATTAATTTCATCTTGGAGAGTGTTCAGACCACTGAAACTGCACACTTGACCCAGCTTGTGAAATGAATCATAGGGTCAAGTATGGGTAAAAGAATATTTTTGTGATCACTCCTTGCCAACAGACAAACAAATCTGTGAGGGAAAAGAAAATCCAACCTGTTATAACTAGTGGTTACACTGGTTTGTTTTGAATTTGCAACTGTCTCTGGTTTCTAATAGGATCTGTTCATAAGTGCAAGGGAAAGTTAGGAACCTTTTTTACACTCCACATTCTGGAGACAGGACTGAAAACATGAAGATTGTGAACATGCAGATACTGAAAACGTTTTGTTGCATGTATTGACTCTAGGTGTATGTTTTGTTGGGAGTAACTCTGTTGGAAGACTCAAAATTAGGAGGATTAATCTACAAAACATAATTTTACTGTATGATTCTGTCTCTAAAGGTCAAAGCATACATACATATATATACATGTACATCTGTCCTGTGGCTTGTCATTTGGCAAACCAAATAGTGTTTCTTGGCAAAACTGAGCATTCCTTTATTCTCTGCAGAGGCGGGCTAGCTGAGAGGTTATGCCGGCTCCAGAACAGGGAAAGATCTGCCATTAGCTTTTGGAGGCACCAGTGTCTTTCAGATGATAAAATCCCCACAGGTAAGAAGCATAACCCAATTCCACTATGAAAGCATTATACCTACATGTATCTATGGCCTATTTAGGGGTAAAAGTGAAGTTTATATTATTTGCTGGTCTTTTCTGACTTGGGTTTACTGCTATAGTGATGGTCTTCTGAGCTAATAATTGTATTTCTGGTAAATATGAATGTTTCTGATAACTCAGTCATCATTTCAATGTATAAGGTAAAGGATATATTTTAAGTAGCCTCCATCTAAATTCCTCTCAGCTCCTTGATTTCCAGAATCACATGGAAAAATAGTGTTTTCAGCAGGTTGTAGGACAATTCAAGTTTTAATTTATTTGTGTTCAGATTTTTTGAGTTTTTTTTTCTTTCTTTCTAATCAACCTTTCCTCTTGTTATTTTTGCTTTGTGATCACTTCTTGAAAACAATCAAACATGGATAAAAATTCATGGATAAGTGCTGAAATTGTGAGTGGCACTAAGTGTGAACAAATAGTGCACAACTATGAAATGAGTGTGAAGCATCTATGTCTATAGTGTGTACATCACTTAAAAAGAAACAGTAGGAGTAATGCAAATTAGTTACTGATGACTGATACCACTACCTTCTAGTAGTATTTCTTGAGAAGTAATGGATTCATAGAGTTTAGGTACAAAGAAGTAGTTAAGTTTTCTAATCAACTTCTGTGTGTGTGACTATAGTCTACAAAATGTCAAGGATTTATTCTATATTAAGCCAACTGCTTGTTTTTGAGCATATATTAACTTGTATTTCTTTTTCAGAAAGTCCTCTGGTCTTAATTTGAAAACACATGGATAAGTGAATCTGTTATTTACCTTAAGAGTTTGTCCCCAGTTCTACTTCCAAATTTTTAAAGGTTTTTTTCATCCAAATCTGAATTTATCTGGCTTTAGTTCCCTCTTTTGTTTCTTATTTCTCCCTTAAAGAGGTCTTTAGTATGTGACATTTTCCCTTTCTGGCACTTGCATGACTAAACCTCTACTGCCTCACAATGTTCATAAACTAAACAGACTGAGCTCTTTAAGGGTCTCTAAAGCATTTTTATCAGTGTTCAAGTGACTTTCATGGCTTTTTACTGTACCTCTCAAACTTTTCAAAAGGGTCTTAAGAACAAGAATAGCAATTCTATGTGTTCTTCATACAATACGTAGCAATTCTATGTGTTTAGTCTCATTAAAATCATTGGTCAGGTCCAGTTCACTTCTCAGCCTCCAGAATATTTGAGGCCTGTGATAAGTGTTTGAGTCTAGTTTGGCTTTGGTCACAGCATGGTGCTGGGGCTTCACCTTGAATTGATTGTCCAGTATGATTTTGTAACCTCTACAGCTATTTTTTTCTCAGATGCTGTTTCCCACTCTCCAATTGCTCTTTTTGTTTCTTCTGCCTAAACAGAGAGAAGTATTTGTGCTGTATTGTGGCTGCTTTTACTTAAGTAGTCCAACTAACCATGCAGTTCAGATCACTGTATAGCTCAAGCCTGTCCTCTTTTAGTCACAGATTTGCTTGAGTTTCTGGTATTCACACAGTTTCTTTATGTCACTGGTGAAACAATAGTATGAGTGTTTCCTTGCAAGTCCTGCAGGAACTGCGGTTACTCAGTTGTAATTCTCCACTGGTAAAAAGCTCTAACTGCAATTCACAAAGGTAACTCTCAGGATTTTAATTTTTTTTGCATTCCACTCAAAGGGTGCAATATTCATAGTGAAAATGGTTGATTTTTCATAAGAAGGTTGTATGATTTAAAGTTGCACGCAAACTGTTGGCTAAAGATTGGTCTCAGTTTCTCACTGGAGTTTTAGAGGGCTTGCATCCCTTAGTCATTTGGATGCTGTGTGTTCAAAATGCCACCCATGTGGAATAGTATGTTGTATTTCTGACCTTAATTTCTTACTTATTTTTCCAGCCACTTTGCCTAGATCTGATGTGAGGCTAGTTAATCTCCAGTTATTGTAAGCCACTTTGTTTGCCCTTCCTGAATAGTAGCATCATACTTTCAGTCTTCTGGAATTCTACCAGTATCTGAATACACTCTAGTGACATCAGGGAACCAGAGATGCTCTTTTCAGAAATGTTATGCTGAAAATTGTACAGGCATGCTTACTTAAAACCATGAGAGGTTACTTCATCATTCTTATGTGGTGTGAGGACATCCTCTTGCTGCTTCTCAAATATGGAACAGAAATAGATATTGAATAGACTTGCCTTTTTTAATAAAATGAAAATCTTAAATGCACTCTGTAGTAACAGACCTCCAACATTGCTAATATTCTTTTTGTCCTGGTTTCACATGTGTCATTACAAAACCTTGTGTTTGGCTGCTCACCATTTTGTTTGACCAACTTGTAGGCTGAAATATTTCATACTAAACATCTGCCCCTGGCTGAATTCCTTTCTTTGATTCTTCTTCTTTCTTTCCAAAAATGAGTCAGAATTCGTTAGCATTTTATGAGAAAAAAAGGCTATGGGAAAAATACCTTGTTCTATTCTTAAGTACCTTTAAAGAATTCTGATGAGTGTCTTTAAGATTATTTAGTTTTGGCAGAAGATGAACTATTTCTGGGATATGCCTTTTCCATCATAACAAAAAATGTACAAGAAGTCTTTAAGACAAACTACTGTTTCATTTACCCTGCAAGCATTTGCTGCAATTTCTGAAAAATGCTGAACATGCCATAAATTTAGGAATACATCTTCACAGCTTCAATTTCACTTCCAATTCTCAATCCTTATTCCAAAGTATAATGATTATAAAATAACTATTAAAATAGCTGTGATAGTATTTTGGAGATACTTTTTTCATCTAGAGCAAAATTTAGTTTTGGTAGTTGTAGTCTTAGAATGGCCATAATGTTTTGTATCACCAAAATGAAATTGGTGTTTGGTTTAGAGAACATCAGTTGGAATGGTTGAAATTTTAGTAATGTAACTAGATAACCTTCTCTTTGCTTCTAGCTGGGAATGTGAAGTGTCAGCACAGCAAATGCATGCCACTTTCAGCTTTCATCTCTTTAGGTTCAAATTAAGGCTCTCTCACTAATCTAAGAATCTTCTTGAATTTTGTTTCCCCTCTGTTTTGCCCAGTAACATTTCTAAGCCACACTGTTTCCAGGGCTGTTACTGACTTCAGCACAGAATTAGAGGAAAGAGCTTTTCAAATAACAAACTCATTTGAGTCACTAAAGAATCCTGAAGATTAATGTGGAGGATTGAAGTAACTTGGTTGCCGGGAGAGCTGTCACGTCATTTTGGATATCCTATAGACATGCAGACCAGAAGTTCATTGCTAAAGCAGCGGGGAGCAATTTCAAATGAGATTGGTTTAAAGTCCTCCTTACATATGAGATTTAAGGAAAAATGTTTCCAGAAGTTCCAGCTGTCACTCCCATTAGACATTTCATATTGCAGAACTTTATGCCTTTATTTTACTGTTGCTTACTTTTAGATTGTATCCATGTCCTTACTACTCAAATCCCCCTAGTTTTTTTGCTCTGTTTTTTTTAAAAAGATTCTGTCTCTTTACCTCCCTGACCCCTTTCTGTAAGTAACCATTGTGGTTTGGCTGTCTCTTGGTCACTGGGATGAATCACTGCCCAGAAGAGAGCACCTCCTTTCAGAGAGCACGCACTTTCTGCTGTTTATGCAGGGCACAGGGTCTCACTTTGGCTGACTCATTCTGCAGGGTGGAAGAAACCTTTGTGCTTTCTCAGATTTTGACAATTTTGGGGCAGAGACACATTCTACAGCCAGTCCCTGTGGTGGGATAGGCACTCACTAAGGATATGGGTTTCTGCAAGGTGAATCCCACTTCTGTAAATCAAAGCAGCCATACCAGGCAGAGCCTGAAGGGAGGGAATAGCAGAGTCTGCCTGTGCTACACAGCATTGGTTGGATGCTTTCTGTGGTTCAGTTCTAACAGAGGCAAATGTCAGGCTCTGCCACAAATCCAAAATTTTCAGTTCTTCACAAGATGTAAAAGAGGGTCTGAGGTGCAGGCCACTTGTAACAGCAAGTCTCTGATCAGCCAAGCTGATGGTTTGAGGGGACTCTGTGCAGGGCTTGTAAAACATTTGCAGGCTTTTTTTTTGTATGCAATGCTGCAACTTCCCCATGAAGTTTCCTGTTTGGGCAAAGAAGAGATCTGGACAGCTGAAAGAGAGAGAGAAAAAAAAACCAAACTCACAACAAAAACCCAAACCTTTTTCCTGTCAACATCTGCTGGAAGAAAAAATAGTGGTTTTCTGAGTTACGTTCAGACAACCTTCCTGTCTATAGGAGGGGTCACTAATAATATTTAAAGCAAACTCATGTAGATTCCTACTGTAACTTCTGAAATTCTGATTTCTATACATCCTACCTTCTATTGGTTTTGTTTGTCTTGCAGCTATCGTCAGAACAGTTCTTTACCTTAAATGCAGAAACGTTTTGTTCTCTAGCATTTGTAATCTGGTGCAAGATTTGGTATTTGTTGATCCAAGGTTAAGATTCATGATTGTGTTACGACCTAATTTGAGTAGTAAACTGATAAGAAAACAAAACCATTGATCTTTCCTTCCAAAATGCTCCTTCCTCTCAGGGAAAAGTGACCTTCAAGGGGCTTCAGTAAATTTTCAGTTTAATGAAGCAAATGGAATGCATACATGAGGAGAGGAGGGAGAAGCCCTGGAGCTGAGGAGAAGGTTTTATGTCACACATTTTCAGGAAGGCTGAAAGGCTTACAGGAGAGGATATAAACAATCTCTCCCTATCTTCCAGTTTCATTGACTAGTTAAGATGATGGGAAGAAATTATTTTAACAGCTTGAATGCCATGAAACTTGCATGATGAAAAAAACATGGGTAGCCCTTAACAGGGTTTCCTTTACTATGTAAAATTCTTCTAAAAAGACAGAAATCTGAGATTTGCTAGTTGTTGCTTATTTCTTAGTTCTTGATAGTTTGTTTTATTACTTAAGAGTTAATAGTATAAATAAGAGACATGGCAAGTGGCCAATTTTTTTTCCTAGCCAACTGTCTGAATTTGTTACAGCATTTGAAAGGAAAAAATTAAATATAAACTTGTCTTCTTCAAACAAGTATTCTTTGTGTTGTTTTTGTTTTCCTATGAGAAACAATAATGACATGCATAATCTCTTTAAGTAGCTTACATATGTTCTTATAAAGAATTTGTAGTGTTTTAAAGCACAGCCAAATTCAGCAGACTTTTAAAAATTTATATAAATATGGCAAGAAGCCATCATGCCTATGAGAGACTTGGTGTGTTTCTGAGAAAAATCTTCTTGAATGGCTTCAGAAGTTACCAGCCCAGGAAGAATAATAACATGTAGAGACCAGAATAGCAACCAGATGGTTTTGTACAGGCTGTGAAAACCTTGAAACCCAGACCTGGTTTTCAGCACTGACTTTGAATTACAAGGGTCTGCTGGGTAGCTACCTGCTTGCTGAGTTTGCTATGCCTGCACCTGCAAGTTATACAGGAGGGAAGAGGAAGAACAATAATGGGATGCCAAGCAAAAGAATGTTTTTGTTTTGATTTATGCTTGTAATTTGACATTTTATACTTTTTATGCTTAAGAATGAAAGTAAAACTTTGTGGCTTGAACCAGAAAGTGGTTGGCTATTCTTCCACTGCAGATAGTGTGTGATGTCCCAGGAGAGTGTCTACTAACTGCAGTTTTGGAACCACATTTGACAATTAGAAGTTAAATTATGTTGGGATGAAATAATGCCTTTGAAAAATAACTGAGTGAGACAAATTTGGAAGAGTGTTGCTAGTTTGCTTTATTAAACAAGGCATGAAGTGGAATTGTTTTTGTTTCCTTTATAATTCCATAATTTGTATTTGACCTATTCATCTGAACCAAAGGCAAAGAGTGACTTTCATTCTTTGTGCAGTGAGTACTATTCCCAACCTTAATTGTACACAATTCTTTGTACTTTCAGTGGGAAAGTTTATTTCATAAAAGCTTTTATGTAGCATTAGTAGAAATTGGACTTGTGTGTAGCACCTGTATTTTGCATACTGCTTATTTCTAAAGAATTTCCCAGTTAAGAGACAGGATAACTTAACTTCTCCCCCAGGTATTTAGAAATGTCAGGTACATCAAAAATTTGCTTCTAAACTGCAGTTCTTGTATACTGTTTATTTGATAGTTCTTTATGCAAAAGTAATGATAATTTGTTTTTCTTAAAAGTATCTGTCCTTTCCCCATATTATTTAGCTATCACTAAGATAAAGAATTGGACTGTTTAGCTGGTAAGAACAAATTGCCTTCACTATTTTTGCACAAAGCATGTTATTGTTAGCAGTTCTTCAAATATTAATGTGGCTTCAAGCAAGCTCATATTCCTCCCTTGTGTCTTCTTATGAGTTTGTCATGGCTTTATTCAGAAAGCTCTACTTGCATAAGGATATTTTTTTAATTGATTTAAAAGGAAGGTGGTGAAATAGTCTTCTTTCTGCCTCTTGTTGTGCTTGCTTGGTCTCTTTTTTCCAAGTGACTTGTGAGGTAAGTTTTGTGGCTGAGTTTTATTTTGTCAGCCTTGCTTTTCATGATAGTTCACATGTATGCTTGTAGGTATGAATATGGTCTTTATTACTATAGACTTTTTATTATCACAATAGTAATAATTTCCAATCAATTCTTCTTTATACTTGGATATAAGTTGGGTTTTTTTCTGCAGTGCTCAGTGGAGCAGGGTCATTCACTGCTTGGTATGTTTCTAAGCTTCCATTTTCTTTTGTGTTTCTAAGATGTGTTCTATGCTGTTGTAGTTCCCTGTTTTCTGTATTGCCACTGTGGCCTTTATGAACTTATTTCTGCCTTGTGTTATGTGATTATTACATTCAGTTATATTCAGATGGGCACATCACATCCTTCAACCCTGTGGGTGAAATGTGTTCTTACAACATGGCAAGATTTTTACATTTTCAGGAAGAATGGAAAATTGAAAAATTTGGGAGTACCTGCTGTCATAGATTAAACTTGGCTTTGTTTTGCTCTTGTTGATGTGGTGGAGTTACATTACTTCTCCTGGTCTCATCTGCAGGGAGGTGCACTGGTTATTCCAGCTGACACACTCAAACCATGCAGAATTCAGCTTGCTGTCCTGAAACACTCTCACACTGTAAGTCTTGTAGAGATTGCCCTGCTGCTGGAGTTTTATTGACCAGCTCTAAAGAAAGTTCGTTCCCTTTGAGAACTTTCCATTTAAGGCTGCAGGTGCTCTTTGGGAACACTTGAACAGTAGCATTTTAGCAAAATTCAGTGGAGTGAGGTGAAACTCTATGTGGTCTTACTGATATTGACATTTGATGCATTTCCATACATTAAGCGCCATGGGTCTCTCCTTGCAGTGTGTTCAGCTTCCTGTCACTGTGTCACTAGAGAAACATAAAATATGTGGTTCCCAAGAGATTATAATTTCTATATTTTCCTCCTCATTTGTCTTCCTTATTGGTAGTTACAGAGTTATTAAAACAAACTTTAGAGTTGTATTTCAGGCACTGAAGCCAGAATGTCTGAACATTTGTTTTTTTTAAATTGTGCTCCTCAATGGTTTTTTTCTTTTCTTGTCTCCAAACTGCTTTTTGGTTGTTGAGAATCAAAGCAGGCTGGCTTTCTTCTTAGCCTTGCTCCTAGGCTGCCCTTGGCATGGCCAATGCATCATCTGTGACCATGTATATTCAGTGTTGATGTGACTTAAATATACATGTCTGCTGTGAAGCCACTGAGTTAGGTCTGAAGATTAAGGGCATTCAGTCTGCCAGAGACTGTAGAGTCATTTGAAGTCTTCAAAGGGCTCAAGACCTCAGGGTCTGTGATCTCCAAAGGAATGGGGAGCTTTATTTTGCTCTTCCCCCACCTCTTTTTTCTTCCTTCTTTTTGTTTCTTTTTAACCCTTCTGGAATTCAGAGTAAATGCAGGACATCTGCAGAGTACTGCATCAAAATATATTTTGATGTCATGGTGTATGGTATGGTATATGACTGAAGGGCAGCATTACCCTGTGTACTAAAGTAATAAACAAAAATGAAAATAAGTACCCCAGGAAACTGATGCATTCAGTGTGAAATTTGTTTGTTCATCTCCCAGGCACTGGAATTATCTTTGAGCTACTTCATGTCTGGGTTGCAAATTGGAGTGAGAAACCAACAACCCAGAGGACACCTGGAATTAAATAATTAGCTGTGTATGTCAGAGCAGATCTCTTAGGTGGTTAAACCAAAGTGCCTCTAGCTTAGGATCCTGTTTCTGGCAGTGACAAGAGCTACAAAAATCCCTAGAAAAAATGATAACAGGGCTAACACTCAATGGTATTTTCCAAAAATGTTCTCCCAAATACCTCCCACAGATCTCTGGGACTTTCTAAACCAGAATTACTGTCTATGTTTGTAGTAGTTCTAAATAAGTTTTTGCCCTACCAAAAAGTTACTGGTTGTTTTTCTGAACCCATGCATTCAATATAGACCTGTTTTGAACACACAATTATGGATCATCAGTCTTTTTTGGAAATTATGCCCAAGGTCATTGCCAGGTTTGCTGCATTACTGCTGTTGCCAAAAAGACCTTTCCCTGTGATTTCAAGGGTTCCGCTAATAGTAGCAGTGAGAGGTTGATGTTCCATTTGCCCAGGTTTGGATCAGGATTATCAGGATTTCTTGAAGCTTTGTCAGAGCTTCTTGTTTCTTGTCTGGGAGATGAGGGACATTATTACCAATACAGCAAAGCTTCACCAAAGATGCTTCCCTGCTTAAATGGATCATTCATCCCACCATTCAGTCTATCTAATGGATTTCACTCCTTCTGGACCACTTGCAAAATGTGAAGGAACTAATCTGTTTGATCATAGTCCATCTAGCAATGGTTTCTGTCTGTTGCTTTTCAGAGGGTGGCATTTATCACAGTGGTGTTCTGCAAAGGGTGATCTAACTAATCTAGCTCTTGATACCTGATTTTTCTTGTACACTGTCCTTTCTGTGACCAATATGTTGATTCAGTAGTAGCCAGCATGTTACTGCCTGTCTTTGTGAAGATTTCTCTTCTTATGGAGAATTCTGTGACAAGTGAGGGAGCATTGCAGGCCTTGGTAGCTCATCCCCTCCTTTCAGATAGTGTTCTTTAGAGGGCACATGTTGTACATCTCAAATACTCTGCAAAATTCATACTCAGCCAGATTTATCAGTGCCTTTCTGGCTTTCTTTGTGGCACCTTAAGCCTTGTGTATCAATGATTGAATTACACTTCATGTCCCTGGGATGAATAAACTCTCTGTTTTTACTCATGGGGCCAGATATTTCAAGTGATCCTTCATCCTGTGTCAGTGGATGTTTTCTCTGACTTTCCAGCTGACTCTGTGAAGGCTATGGAGAGATGCTGGAAGGGGCAGCTGTCCATGTTAGGCTGTGTTCCTGGACCAGTAAGCTGCAGCAGCACTCTGTCACCGGAGCTCAGAGCACCCAGTGTTTTGCTGGGAAATGCACCTGTGTCTCACACAGGTCAGGCTGATCTGGGTTTCCATCTTTATCTCCCCCAAGCATTTCACTTTGCAGAGGCCTCTGGAACCAGAGTGAATATTTGGAGAAGGTCCTGCACTGAAAGCATGGTCGATCACTAGAACGGGCTCCCCACAGCACCAAGCCTCTCATTTCATGGAACATTTGTTGTATGATTTAGTGTTAGGTAATCCTAACTATGAATCTATAAGAACTTTGTTAAGTAGTCCTCAAATTGCTGATTGCTGCTTCATAGAAGATTTCTATATGCATCCAGGCAGCTGTATGCTCACTCTTGGTGAGTGTGCACGTGTACTTGTCTTTCAGTGGGAGAATAAAGGTTACCTGGAAGTAAGTAAACTATCCTGAAGTGGCTTTGCAGTTAGGTGAATTAGCTCATTAATTCTCCTAGAAACTAAGCCTGAAGAAATCCATGAGTATTCTGGGCAGCAGAATGAAAAATGAAGAAATTTGCAGTGTAGGAATGGGCGCAATTGCAGCACAGTTATTGATAGTGCCTTTTAAAATGCACACAGTTTATTTAAGATTACTAGGTATTGCCATGAAACATGCACATCTCTATTTTTTAATTTCTTGAGCTTTAATTCTGCTTTGCAAGTGGAAGTAAGTGAATGATAACTTCAGCAAGCAAGTGGGAATTTATGTAAGTTATCTGAGGGTGAAGGAGAACAATGCAAAACCCTAAAGTGAGCTTTTCACATGGATGAACAAACAAGTAAACTCTGGAAACCATAGAATTTGCAGTGATCCAGCCTGTCTCCTCACCCACAAATTTGCCCTTCAGTGTGCAGCCACATATGTTTGATTTATTTTTGATTGACATAACAGTACAAGAGCCAAATGTACTAAAACCGAAGCTACATTCTGAACTTTGGTGTTTCATCATGTGCCAGCAATCCAAAGTGCTTTTCCATGTTGTTCAAGAGAACAGTATCATCAGCAGTAATAATAATTTCAGAGCAATTAAACTAAACTATCTCTGTGCATCTAAATAAACAAATAGACTGTGGTTCTGTAGAATGTGCATGTGTGCCAAGTGTGAGACTTGGCTACTGGTTGAAATTGAGATGCTTTTAGTTTAGAAGCATTCTGCTTCATTTAGAATCAGTTCCCAGTGTTTCCACCAGCTTTAGGCTTGCAAGAGACTCTGGTGTTTTGGTAGAATATTTTTTACTCCAGTTTCTTTTAGAAACTTTCATACAGATCTAGTTCTTGATTTACCTAGTGTTTTTAACTGTTTTAATGTCAGAGGTATTTAAAAGAAAAATGTTATTAGGCTGTCTTTCATTGTCTTCAACCTGCTGTACCAGATGAGTAACATACAAGTTGCTGACCAGTAAGAATTGTCATAAAATTCTGCACATAAGAAATGCTTGGTTCAGAAGTGATGAGCAGTCCCTCTCACAAGCTGTCTTAATACTTTTTTTTTTTTAAATAAACTGTTGGTGCATTTGAAAATTGAGACTGATTTTTTTGTTACTTGATTTTTAAAGTGGATGTAAATGCAAATTGTTCTGTAAGTCCAGAGGGAAGAGGTAAATGCTTAGTTAGTTTAAAAGATGAGAATTTTTGTGGTTAGCAGAATTTGTTTATGCGTGCCAAATGACTTGGGGTTGACATAGGACCACAACTGCAGCTAGTCAAGCAAAACAGAATTCAAGTGTGAATATTCTAAGCCCTTCCCTTCAGGCACAGAAAACTAGTCAGTGCTCACCCTTGTCAGAATTTTCACATAAGCAAACATTTTCACAGTGTAGTATCTACAGTGGCACTGTGACGTCACAGCTTTCTCTGAGAAGGTGACAGCAGTGAGGAGCAGCAGCAGGGACAACCATCTCTCTTCATCAGTCAGTTTCAAAGGACTTGGCATAAAGGGTTCATTCTCCTACTTCTCAGATCTGGAAGAGGAGGTCAGGCTGTAATGGCTTGGACAGAAGTGGCTTATGTACATCTTGTGTCAGACTGTCTGGTGGAACCCTTTATAGAGCTGGAAAATACCAGTTCAGGGGAAGCAGAATGCTTTGCAGAAGCATGTTGCATGTGATGAAAAATGGGTTCACATGAAAGTGGTTTTGAGAACAATTTAGTTTTATATTTCCAAACTGCTTTATTTCAGTTTCAGTATGAAATTTAATAAAAATAGGAACAGAATTTTTTATTTTATTTTTGTATAATTCAACTTTATTTAATAAATTTCAAAGATTTTAGGGCCCAGTTTCTTCGGTTTGGGTTTCTTGAGGGTTGGGTTAATTTTTTTTGAAGTTTCTCATAAACTCAAACTAAAATATTTTGATTTATTTTCCAGAGGAAAAACATTCACAGTTGTGAAATGAGCCTTAAAATAAACAAACAAATAACTAGTACAGCTCTGCTGCTAAGTTCCAGTATCACATTCACTGTTCCTCCCGTTTCTTCTTTGCTGTGGGAAGACAATAATTTATATCAGCTGTTTTTCTTGGGATGTTGTGTTTTTCCCCATCCAATTTGCAAATCAAAAAGGGTAGAACTGGGGCTCTGCTGCCCTTGTCCCCTGCAACCCTTTTCTGCCCCACTAAATGCTTGTAGCATTCGGCAAGGTAACAACAATTCTCTCCTCAGTGACCGGAGTGCAGATCTGAGTAAGGCTAGGTGAGAATGAGAATAAATCTTAAATAATCTTACAGCTCAGACCAAGGTCTGGCTGAGTAGCTGCTGCCCTGTGCAGGTTGCAAAGGGACCCAGGGGTAATTTCATTTCAGTGCAAAGTTGTTTCTTCTTCAGCAGAGACAAAAGTGCTAAGAATCAGTCTGTGTAGATGCTTGTATCTGTTGATGTTGCTTTAAAACAGAGCCTTCTGACTACCCTGTCTACTGATAAAATGGATTATCAGTTTTGCAATAATTATTTTTAGACAGTGCATCTTACTCCTTCTTTCTCCACATTTGTCCCTCAATGTGAATCATCAACTTTTAGATGCTTTGTGTTCTAATTTGGTTCCTGACAGCTGCTGCTTTGAGAAAGGTCAAGGAAGGCAAACACAACTTCACTTTTAACACAGTGTTTGATTATTCTATTTTTAAATAAATGCATTTTTTGCAGTATCTAATAAAAAAGCCTGAACAAAGTCAATGAGTTGCAAGATTTGAATGTCCAGGAGTGGTGGGAGAGGGCTTTTTGTAGGGAGTTTGTGAATTCATTGATATTTGGAAGAAGTACAGGTGGGATTTTTTTCTTTACAATTAATAGTATCTATAGAGAAAGAAAAAATTACTGCAAAAGCTTAATGTAGGCCTTTTGATTAGGCTGTGTATTCTACTCATGTGGATTTATCAGGGTCAGACAGATGTGCAGAGCACAGAGGGATGCACATCTTTAGAGTGCTAAAACTTCTTTCTTGCTTCTCATCTAGACTTTGCATTTTTATTTTTCATTTTCACTTTCTTTACAGATAAATCTGGTGTTTTAATTGTGAAGATCTTAGAAATATTTGAGGAGTGCACAATACAAGTTGCCATCTGCCAGCAGCTGGAACAGTCTCCTGCTATGCTTTCACCTGAGGATGCTGTCATCAATGCAGAGGAGCCAATACTCAAAGTCCTCTTCACAAGAGAGACAGCAGCTCACCTGAAGAGCAGACCACAAGATGTCATCCACATCTATCCCCCATGGTGAGTAAGGAGAAGGGGCCACACTTGCTGTAACACTGCAGAACAAAGTGGAGTCAGTAGAGTGCTGGCTGCACTGCTGTAGGAAAAACCTTGGGGGGTAACGGGAGAACAGGGCATTCTTGTGGTCATCTGTCTTTGGCAGCTTGAGAGACTTTGACAGATACCTTCAAGACAGCTCAGATAACAACTAAATGTGTATCATGATGCCTCTAGTGTTGCTCAGGGCTTCAGTTGTGTTTTCACTTAATATTTTCATGTTTAGAGCACTAGGAAGGCCTGAGCAATGTCTTATCAATGATAAGGCCAATAAAGTGCATACTTTCTGGTAAGCAAAGTAGTTCAGGAATGCTCATCTGTTGTTGGGAGCACGGGTATAATATTTCAGTGGAAAAGTCTCTATTAAGTGTATAGCATTCAGTCTTCAGTTCCCTGAGCTCCTCTTCAGCGCAACCCTTTCTGGAATTCTTCAAAATGTTTGGTCTATGCTTGTGATTATTTTCTGGATTGGATTATTTACCTGAACTTTAAGGGATAGCAAAAAATAATGAGATTTCTAGTAAAGCAGCTGCTTGGTAGAGAGGCTGTAGGTTCAAAAGACTCCTCTTCATAAAAATTCAGGGGAACTTTGAAGTGGGAACATTACTTCTCTCTTCACTACCCTCCACCCAAATTATAAAAGAGGAAATGCTTTTCTTATGTATTTCAGCATTCATTACCTGAGTTTTAGCCTCCAGCTGCCTCTCATGTTTGACCATATCCTTTTTGCAAAATACTTTTTCCTGTTTTGCAAAGGTCTGTATCTGGTTTTTATCTTCATTGATAGCTGCAAATCTTTTCTGAGTTCCCCAATTTGTAATCTTTTGCTTCTGAAATGTTTTCAACTCTTTTTGGATGCAATTCAAAAACTAAGGGAAGATATTTTATTTGGGATTTATTATGGCTCCAGATACAACTATTGATAGTTTAGATGTAAATAGATTGGTAGCAAAGGGGAAATGAAGTTCAATATTAAGTCCTAGTCTGATATGATTCTGATTCACTGCCTTTTTTTGTTCTCATTTATCTTTTCCATTGCAAGCTTTTTTTCTTACATTACATTTGGTTTTGTTTTCCTGTTTTCTTCTTGTTTCTCTCTCCTACAAACTTAGTTCCGTTTTTCTTTTCAGGTTTCCTCTATCGTTTTTAAACCACAAGCTTTTGCATTTATGCAGCTGTATCCTTCTGTGTAGACCTTAACCTACGTGAAGATTTTTGTACCAGAAAAACTTTTAAGTAGGGTGTGATTCAACTTTTCTCTTTGTTTCCTCCTTTTTTCTTCTCCTGACCTGTTACTGTAGAATGCTTAGCATGTGTAAGTCTCGGACTGTCGCAGCTTGTTTCATGTCTGCTCTGGGAAGATGTAAATCTGCACTGGTATGATCCTTTCCAGACTACAGACATCTGCAACTGTACTAGTGTAGTCTTCTCATTTGTTTAAATTTTAAGATGTTCTGGACACAAAGCTCATTCCTGTATGGATGTAAACTGAGACTTCTTTAGGAAGCTTCATAGCTAGCTATCTGTCTTCCTAGAAATTCTGCCTTTTATTTGCTTTTTTTAAAAAATATGTATACTTAGTAGGATGTGCTTTTCATGTAGGAAAAAGGTTATTTCATGAAACCATAATGTTTGGACAGAGGATACATCTGCATTGTCACAGCTGCTTTCCTTACCTATATGTCTCTCAAGGCACTTCATAAATACATCAGTTAATTGTAACAAAACTGCATTATACCTCATCTCTAGTCCTATTTTCTATCTTTTTGAAATTATCTTAATGTCAGTTGTCTCTTTGTTTACTCAACCAACTTCAGAAAAAATTGGGCTGGATACTGTTAAACTACTGGAGGCAGGGAGGGGAGAGAATGAGGGATGTATTTGTTTTAGATTATAATTTGGCACTTTTAGTTTACATTAATTGGAAATTGGACTTGGATACTTAGTGGAAGTTTCCTCTATCACAGTTCCAAGCTTCTATTCTCTTAAACTCCTACTTGAGAGCTTTGAATGCTGAAATGTAGTTCGTGTTATTCTGCATTGAATTTGTACTTCTGTTAAAAACAAATGCCATTTCTGTTCAAACACTTGTCTGTCAATTCAAATGTGTGACTAGTGAAAAAACAAATTAACTAAATCTAATCCTGACATGGTGAAATAAGCATATTTATGTATCTTATTAACATCTTATGTATCTTATTAATATCAGTCAGAAGCAAAAGGGACCAAAATAAAAAAGTACATACAAGGAGAGGCAATCATTGAACTACCTGGGTGGTTTTGGGTTACATAATACACTGCACCTTGTTGTCCTGTATTTTGAGACAGTTGTATGGTAGGATAGAATGGGATGAGATGGGGTGTTTTGTAAGTGGCCTGCTTCTGGTGCTGTAGTGTCCTGAGAGCAAAATTTCCTGTTACTTTTAAAATAAAACCCCAGAATTACATTCTAACTTTGCTTTTTGCTCTCTGACCAAGCGACCAAGTAAGATGTAGACACACAGGCTGCTGGCTCCTGGAGGTGATTATTCATGTCAAAAACTGAACACATCGCTTTGGAGCCTTTGTAAAATTAGACTTTGCTTTTGTAACTGTACTTGTATGTGCTGTGAACTCAGTGTATAACTTGGTATGTGAAACATCTCCAGCAGTAGACTTGCATTAAGTACTTCAGGAAGCAGTATTTAGAGAAGTACTGATATGCTTGTTGGTATTTGTTTGCATACAGAATCCCATGAAACTTCAGCACTGCAGTATAAGCAATTTAATTTCAAAAGTAAAATATTGATGGGGGCTGGTTCTAAGAAACTTACCACTGGACATTGCTCATGAGAACAGTCACACTGGATTTCAAAGGAGCTTTGTCTCAGGGCAAGCATTAGCAGGACTGAACCCAGATTTCTTTGTAACTAGATATTAATTTCTTTGGGTCCAATGTCTTAAGGTACATATTTACAATCTTGAAAGCAAGGGATTTGATGTGAGAATTGTCACTTGCTTTAGGGAAAGCAACCCACATAAAGTGATAAAAGCTTTCAAAGCAGCGTGTGTGGTGCAGGACAGAGCTCACCACTGCCAGGCCGCTGAGACATATGACAGGAGCCTGCTCTGATCTTGT
The DNA here is from genome assembly GCF_050655825.1 of Lonchura striata. Lineage (NCBI taxonomy): Eukaryota > Metazoa > Chordata > Aves > Passeriformes > Estrildidae > Lonchura > Lonchura striata. The sequence goes on from NC_140704.1 coordinate 115,229,079, forward strand.
GGCTATGTGGAAGTATTATTGCAGTGCTGTATCTAAATAAGGCCTATTAGCTTGGACACATCACATGAAAATGATTGTGTGTTTTGGGCTGGAGCTGGTTTCTGTCTGGCCAGCCGGGAACAAAACAGGCAAAAGAACTAGGCCCTGCCTGCCCCTACCTGTGTAGGCATGCCTTTGGTTTTCTTTGCAGTACCTGAGCAGCTTCTGTAAATGAACACCTCATAATTTTTTACAAACTAAATCTGAATCATTAAGTGTTTTTAACACTTGGGAAAGAAGAAAGTTTATTACTGAGTTTAATTAAATTGATTTCTAAGTCTTTATTCACTTTGCAGCAATACATATCCAGCAAAAAGTAAAGATTGCCTGCAAAGACACAAGAGAGTGGAAACAAAGGCTTCCACTTTTCCACTGGTGGTAATATTATGGCTTCAACGTATCTGTTTTTTTCCTGTTTGTTTCATTGTAAATATTATGGAAATAATTTACTATACCTAACAGAAGGTAATGAGAGTCGGTATTTTTAGAGATTCCAGGATTCATTTGATTGCTGACACTGCAAGGCTTGAGGATAGACTGTTTGCCTTAGATACTCCCGTCTTCTACTCATAGATGTGCCTACTAGTTAATATTCAAGATAAACTGACCTGAAGAAAATGGTGCTGATTAGAATTCTTACCCTTGCCAGTAAATTTAACAACTTTGAAATGTTTTTCATGTATTTCTGAAGTAAAACGACTAGCAGTATGTGATATTAATAGAGTTCTTGGCAATAGCAGTTTAAACCACAGATCACGTTTGATTTGGGCAGGCTCAGAGGTTGATCCATACCTATTGAATGTGAATGTCTGGTATGAAACCTCTAGTTCAGGAGGTTCACGTGATGCTAATTACTGGGGGCAGGGGCAGTATGAAGGAGACATAACCATTCTGTTCTGTCTTGCACTGCCTGAAAACACTGCAGAAAACAAGATCCTTGGCCGGATAGCCGTTATTCCCCATGCAACTTCTCTGAGATAGTTTATTTTAGGAACTTGGTACAGAAAGTACATAAAACACTTAAATCTGTGACATCAACAAGCAACTTCAAAGTTGTTCTTCAGTTTCTCTTAACCTGTGAAACCACGGGGAATCATAATTACTCAACTTTGAGTGTTCCAGCGCTTGGAGAAAGTGTTTAATGTGGACTTCTCATTTCTGTTTGCATAATGCTAAATTCAGTCTCTCCTCAGTGAAGGAGTTTTAAAAGACTTTGAATTATTTACTGCCAAGAAGAATAACTCATGCAAAGCATTGCCACAGATCAGCTGATGTGCAGGGATGAAATCTTGTATCTTAAGTCTTTTAGTGTAGGCCAATGCTGGAGGTTGCAGGTAAGCCCTGAAGAAATTTATGAACAAAAAACAGTCTGGTTTTGTGGATTCAGGTAGTATTCTACTTTAAAATTATCCTGAGCATGCTGTAGGCTGTGTTGTTGACTCAACAACAGCATTTATGATAAATGAGTATGTTACTGTGATTTTTGCATTGTCTTACCTAACACTGTCTTACATCATCTGGGTGAGAAACAACAGGAGCAACACAGGGAGCTAACATGAAATAGGTGTTTTAAGCTAGCATGACTCATATTAAAGAGCATTTGGCTTCCATTTGATGAAAATATTTTTAAATTTTTTTTATCACTGTTGCTCTCACCAAGCAAGGGAAGCATTTAAGAACATTTACAGAGTACCTCCCTGTCACAAGAAAGATCATGTGAAAGGAGGAGCTAGGCTTCACATATTAATGAAATGTGGAAATGTTCTCCTGCTGCTCTGTAAAGAAAACAGCCTTCTAAATTTTCTCAAATTAAGGAAAGACGTGTATAAAAAGTCTTTTACATACGTTCAGTTTCTCTGGTTACTCCACAGAGAGGCAGCTTCTTTGAATGCTTGATAGATCAGTTTTGTCCAACTGGTCAATGTTCAACATTTTCCTCTCATGAAATCTGGACACTTATACATACACATATAAATATTCAAATGGATGGAAAAGGGGGAGGGGGGAGATCACCAGTCAGATCCCTCTCATTGGAAAGATGTTGGCTCTGCCTTTACATCTTCAAAGAAAGAATGTAACAATAGCAGGGTGAGAGAACCTGATAAGAGGGATGAGGCTTACTCAGAAGATAAAATTCTACAAAACTTCAGAGTTGTAAAGCCAGTGTGGGCACTATTTCTAAAGTACATATAGGAATGGCCTTGGAGCCAAAGATCAGATACTATCATCTGCTTGGAATTGCTTCTCGGAGATCATGCAGTTCATGAAAACTGAAGTTCCTTTCAGAAGCAGCTGAAACAGCAGCAGGTTTTTTGCAAGAATTAATTTTTTTTGGTTTTTTGGTAAGATATACTTTTCCTAGTGCAATCACTTCATAAGAGGTGATTTGTCTTTTGAGAACAGAAATACACATACTTTCTATGAACTGAAAGTGGTCCCTAGCAGCTTTTAATATAATTTCTTCAATGCTTCTTTTGCTTGGTATTTTCTTGTGAGAGTCTTTAGGATTTTTCTCCTTTTTTCTTTTAAAAAAATAAAGTATTTTTCTTTTGTGCATCCTTTCATGGAAAGGCAGAAAATTCATCTGTAGAACTGCTCAGGTATATGCTATTTGATATCTCTAGAAGTGAAGAGATTAAGCAATTAATATTATTTGAGTTTGTTTACTTCCCATGTAGAAAATCAAAACAACACAATTTCTTAGTATTCTAGTCAATGAATAGTGGTGTTCCTTCACAGGTGGCTGACATAATTGGAAAAACGCAGAATTGCACAGCTTTGATTCCAAGAGGAGAACAAGTCATTTATGTCATGTCTGTGATCTGCCACAACCACCTGAAGCAAAAGTTATCTGGTATTTCATATGTGGGCTGTGTCTAATAAACACAGTAACATGATCATATTTTTTACAGTGAGACAGACAAGTGTGGCATGGATAGACACATTATACAAATGCTATATAGAAAATATAAGTACCCTGAAAAACAGAAATGAAAAATCTGTTCCCTATAAAAGGGGTCTCCATGGAGAAAAGAATGGAAACACAGGAAGACAGGAGCCTCAAGATAGTAGATACAGAGTTGTGTAGAAGATTGAAACTGGATTTTTAAGCACGACTGCCTGTCTCTGGATTATTAGCTGATGGTATCTTGACACACTGAAAAAGGGGAATTTCCACTGTATTGCACCAATGAGGTGCGGGGGTTTGTTGATACATTTGTTTGCTTTGCCAAATCAGAGGGGTCAGACGCGAGCGGCGTGTTTGCAAAGCAGCAGCTTGGTTTTCAGATCAAGGTTGAAATGCGTTGTTGCTGGCACAGAAGCCTCCATTGGGGTGGAATACCTCTGGTCTCCCTGACCAGATGTGTGCCTGGACTGGGCACATCTGGTCAGGTGCTGTGCTCCTGCCTCACACCCCACAGCCTGCACAGAGCTCACATGAAAGGAGCACTGCGTGTTGTTCTCTGGAGGAAGTCTCCACCAGGATGAATTTTTCCAATATAGACATGTAAGAATAACGAAGTTGTAGAAAAGAGGCAGGGGATGTGAACAGCCTGGTTTATGCTTGGGGTGTGTTTTTCTACATTTTCCCTAAATAATAGATACCATCCAACTTAGGTCCTACTGGAATAACTGTGGTGTCCAGTTCAGAAAAATCCGAATCACCTCACTGTGGTGCTTCCATGGTGAGGAAGTAGCATACATTTGAGTCCACAGCTTTTAACAACAGAATAGGAAAATGGTCTTTAAACATCCATTCCTTACAGTCAGTGATGTTTCTTATGTCTGAAAAATTATTCAGTGAGAATGAAAATGTCTTCTCCTAATATTCACAAAATAATCTTATCCTGAAAAATCTAATAAAGTTTTGTTTTGTTTTGTTTTTTAATGAAAGGTCTGTACTTGAAACTTTCCAGCTTTTATAAGTGAGGAAATTCCAAGCATTTTGTAGTGACAGATACTGTTAGTGGGTAGTTGTCCACTGACGTCAAAAACGGAGGATGGTGAACAGCTTTGTTCAAGTCAACGAAAAATGTACAGTCTTGGATAAACTCTGTGTTAGCAACGGAGCTATCATTGATATACGAGCAGCTTCACATGAGTTCCCATGTGTATTCAATCCAATGCTAAATTCCAGATCTTGTTTAATGAGCAACTGATGGAGCCAAGACCTGGCACTGCAGTCTGCTTTATCCAGTCATGAAGGAAAAACAAGCTAAATAAGTTCAGATGAACAAGTTCAGAATTACTGCAGGGTTATTAAAAAGTTGTGATTTGTATTCCTCTGCTAATGTTTATGACTAACAGATTTGGGACGTGTAAAACAATACTTAATTTGTAAAAAGACTATGTGCCAAAATTCCTTCAGTAGTTTAACCACTGAAGAGCAAGTTTTGACTTTGTGAATGGGTTTCTTTGAATGTTTAAGATTATCAGTAAACGCCTAATCTTTTTTTTTTTTTTTAATTTACATTTTGAAAAATTGGGGTTTCTGCTTGTTGGATTGCTATTCAGCACTTTCACTTCATGAAACAAAATGTATTTCCATAGTCCACTGTGGAGAGGCAATTTTCAAGACAATTGCCATTGCCTTTATTTATCAGGTGTGATTTGCTACTGTAATGGTAGGTGTGTATTTGGAGTATGATTTTTCCATGCAGTTCTCTGTGCAGTTAGGTTGGGATATGCTGGATATTTTCTGGATATACATTGGATTTTCATGCTAAGGATGCTTTTGTCCTTAGGCAATTCTGTGAGGGCAAAGAGATGGATAAAACGTGAGTCTGCCAAATTATCCTGTGTGGTCATTCCCTACAATATCAAGGTATGCTTTGTCAGATTCCTCCTCCTGAATGTCATATTTAAGTGTAGGTAAGCAACAGTTAATTACTGTAGTCCTAGTAGAAATCGTAATTAAAGCCCCAAGTATTTCAGAAGGGGAATGTGGCTTTCAGATATTTGAAAGATTTGGAATGTTGCTACCCAAAATATAGTATTTAAAATATCTCAGCTATCCTGGGGGATGGGAGCATGGGAGAGCAAGGGGGAGATTTTACTGTTACTTCTACCAGGCAGGTTATTTCTCTTTCAGTAAAAGCTCAGGGAAAAATACCTGTAGTTTTATGTATTTTTGGCAGAAGAATGTGCTTTGGTATATGAAACAGTTTATCTGTGAAATATTCAGTGTAGCCTTTTGTGTGTTTGATGAAGCTTCTCTTCTCACCAGTCTTCCAAGTCAATATTCACTGTGCAGATTGCAATGTATTACTTCTCCCTGACTGGTAGGCTTCTTTGACAGTGTCCTGAGATGTCTTGAAAAAGTATTCCTCTAGTTACTGGCCCAGTACAGCCTTCTGGAGCACCAAGCTTCTCCAATCAGAAGTTTCAGAACAATATTTAGACCATTAGAAGTCCTGTACAACCACTAATTTTACCTTTGGGGATTTGTGTTTGGAAAGCCAAATCACTGATGTGGCGCCAAAAAAAAAAAAAAATCATTACTTGGCAGTATGTGGGAAGGGGGGTGGTTATGTGTATGGGATTTTTTTTTGTTTGTTTTGGTGGTTTATTTTCTTTCTTTAACCTCTTTGGACTTATGAAACATTACCTGTTTTCTCTCTTCTTGGTAAAAAAGTTAAAGAAAGAGTTAAAAATAAAGAAGCCTAGTGAACTTTTCTTTGGATGTTTTTTGTTTTGATGGTTATCTTCCCTTTTTCTAAGTCTTTTTTTTTTTTTTTTCTGTAAGCAGCACATGTTTGCTGTTGAGCAGATCATGATAGTGGACTTTTGCATGGTCTTCCCGGCAGTCACTGTCCATAGTCAGTCCAAGGTCCTTGGCTGTCATAAAACACAGGACCGGATGTCCACCTTGACACTGCTGTTAGTGCAAACACAAGCACGTCTGTTAGTACAAACCCAAGTCTGTCTGTATCTCCAGCTAATCCCTTGTGATGTGAATTGAGGCTATGAAGAAATATCCTGAGGTTCTCTGAGGTATTGTTGGGACAGACACTGAGGATCATAACTACTCAAAAAAAAAACCTGGCAGAATATTTACAGTGCTGCATGCACACACTGAAAGCACTGAACTTGAGAACACTTAAGATTCAGCTTAAAACCATAAATTACGTTGATTGTATTTGTGTTTTCATCTGTCTTCCTAGCATGGCACAGCATGTCTGTCTTTTGTATTTCCCAAAACTAAATTTCTCCTCCAAGCTGAGGTTCATTTTTGAGAAATGTGGGCAATGCAACTATGTGAGATTTGTACATTGCATTTGTGCCTTACTGCTTGTCTTCTGGTTCACTGAGCTTGTCATAAATATTAATTTTATAGGGCTGGTAGTTTTTTATGCATTGTGAATGTACAGATTGAGGAAGAGATAAATTTTATTGATATGGGCTGTCACTGGAATTTACGGGTTTTGTATGCTTAAAGGAGCTCAGATTTACAGTATATATGTATAATAATCATTCTTCAAATTATTTTTGAAGACATTTGAATGAAAAGACATTTTATACAATATACGATTGTTCTTTATTATATTCCCAAATATTTCTTACCTTCCATCTCTCACACAAAAACAAATAAGTAGCCCAGTATTTTCATTGTCTTTTTGCAGCCTCCTGTGGTTTACAGTTTGAGAAGTTCTACATGAGGTGATTGTCTAATTTTGCTGGGAGATATTTGACCCTAGGTGCTTGCTTTTGAATCTTGCTGTATAGCAGGGACCTGTTTTCTAGCTATAATCAAAAGCAAACCCATTTTAAAAACAAACTTCAACATACCACATGATCAGCTTCTAGAATAGTCCACTTATGTCTTGAGAACTGCCTTTGGTTGTAGGTCACTGCAGATACAACTGCAGTTTCTTGATTTTTGAGGACTGATGCTTACCTAGGAAGGAATGGAATCCTATTAGGTTTACTGGTTACCCTGAAACTTCCCTAAACACAGCTTGAGGATAAAACAAGGGGAAGAAGTTATTTCCACAGCCCAAATATAAATTACACCTTTTTGGAGGGAGGAGGGAGAAACTTTTATGTTTATTTATTTTTAGATTAGACTGCATATAAAATTATTCTTTTCCTGTGTGTTCCAGTTAATTGGTTGGGATTCTTTACCTTTGATCATGAATCTTATTCTTTGGCAAAACCTTACATATTGAAGACTGCCTTTCTACAAGAGGTCTGAGATTTGGAATTACATATAGTCTTGCATGCAAAGCCCTTCTCTACTTATTAAACTTTGAATACCCACTTTCTAAATTAATATAGGTATTGCTTGGGTTGCCATGTTGATTTTTTTAAGCTTTTCTTAGAAAGTACTTATCACATTAACAGCTCCATTAATATATTTTGGCTATGTCTAAGTAAAGCCATTTTCCACTCAGAATGTGCACTAAATGTATTGGTTAATATATTTGATTTGTTATTAGTTGTATTTTAACTGCTGTCATAATATTACTGTTTTATTAACTATACATGAACTGTGGATGATTTGGAGGAAAATACTTCCCCGCAAGCTATCAAGACAAAATACAGCCTTTTAACATATAAACTCAACAGATGTTCAAATGTATATAAAATGCCTATATTGACATTATAAGTATGCAGAAGCCAGGGTAGTTGATACATGTGGTTTTTTGCCCCTTTCACTGAAACTGGGCACGACAGCAGTCCAGTGAGTGAGGGCTGGAGTCTGGAATGAGATGCCCTCAGGTCCAGGCATGGAGACAGCGACATTTGCCTCCCTTTAACTTCTGCTTTGACTTTCCCCAGCTTCCTCAGCTGTTTTGGAAGTGACACGAACAGTCACGCTGGCACTGCACTCACTAGCATGTATTGGACGTGTGGTGCAGAACGCGTTCCCTTTGTCGCATTTCCCCATCCGTGCGTGCGCTCGGCTGGACCACGCCAGTCCTTGGGGCTGTGCTGCGCTCTGCATCGATTCAATCACAGGCTAAGAAAATAAGTTATTCTGAGTTATCAGGGTAGTCACAAAGGGCAGCGGTGGGAAGGCACCTTCCTGAAGAGCATCTCCACGGCATCTTCCCGGGGCGGTGCGGTGCTGCCCGAGCCCCCGGCCGCAGGTCCGTGCCCTTCCCGGCGGCTGCGGAAGGTGGCAATGTTGTCAGCAGGAGCCCAGGAAAAGCTGATCTCACCGAGACAGCGGCAGCGCGTATTTGTCCACAGCTTTCTCTGGCGTCAAAGCTCCACATCCGTGAAATAGGAGCCCTCAGCAGAGATATTTGTTCGGGTTTGTGCGCCATCGCTTCTGCACAACTTGTAATAACTCGGTGCGCTCTCCGTGCTGGAGGTGGGGATGCGCCTGAGGCAGGCACCGCGCTGCTCACACAGCTTCGTTGCCCGCAAGGCTTCTCCGTGCTGGCTGCCTCTGAACTTGCAGACCGACACCCATCCTCCAGCCGGGAGAGCGAAACTGAGCTCTCTAAGTGAAGTTTCATTTCTGCAAAACACTTGTAAATGCTTCTGAAATGCGATGTCGCTTTCTGCCCACTCCCCGGGGATATTTACAAACTTTGCTTTGAATTGAGCTTACCAGGGGAGAAACAGAGAACTTCCCTGCATGTCACAGTCACGTTAAGAGCTACCTCCTGGCTATGACAGGCTTTTAACCTGTTGAAAGCCTAACAGACCTGTTCCAGGCTTTGGTGGGCTCCTCTCCTCTCCTCTCCTCTCCTCTCCTCTCCTCTCCTCTCCTCTCCTCTCCTCTCCTCTCCTCTCCTCTCCTCTCCTCTCCTCTCCTCTCCTCTCCTCTCCTCTCCTCTCCTCTCCTCTCCTCTCCTCTCCTCTCCTCTCCTCTCCTCTCCTCTCCTCTCCTCTCCTCTCCTCTCCTCTCCTCTCCTCTCCTCTCCTCTCCTCTCCTCTCCTCTCCTCTCCTCTCCTCTCCTCTCCTCTCCTCTCCTCTCCTCTCCTCTCCTCTCCTCTCCTCTCCTCTCCTCTCCTCTCCTCTCCTCTCCTCTCCTCTCCTCTCCTCTCCTCTCCTCTCCTCTCCTCTCCTCTCCTCTCCTCTCCTCTCCTCTCCTCTCCTCTCCTCTCCTCTCCTCTCCTCTCCTCTCCTCTCCTCTCCTCTCCTCTCCTCTCCTCTCCTCTCCTCTCCTCTCCTCTCCTCTCCTCTCCTCTCCTCTCCTCTCCTCTCCTCTCCTCTCCTCTCCTCTCCTCTCCTCTCCTCTCCTCTCCTCTCCTCTCCTCTCCTCTCCTCTCCTCTCCTCTCCTCTCCTCTCCTCTCCTCTCCTCTCCTCTCCTCTCCTCTCCTCTCCTCTCCTCTCCTCTCCTCTCCTCTCCTCTCCTCTCCTCTCCTCTCCTCTCCTCTCCTCTCCTCTCCTCTCCTCTCCTCTCCTCTCCTCTCCTCTCCTCTCCTCTCCTCTCCTCTCCTCTCCTCTCCTCTCCTCTCCTCTCCTCTCCTCTCCTCTCCTCTCCTCTCCTCTCCTCTCCTCTCCTCTCCTCTCCTCTCCTCTCCTCTCCTCTCCTCTCCTCATCTCATCTCATCTCATCTCATCTCATCTCATCTCATCTCATCTCATCTCATCTCATCTCCTCTCATCTCATCTCCTCTCATCTTGTCATTTTTAACATTTTTCCTGTCTAATGCTAATTCTTGATCCTTGAGGGAAAGTGTGAGAAAGTTATTGGTCTATGTTATCCCATTCTTTTCCTCTTGACTGTCTTGATGCTGCACTGGTAAATAGAGCATTGATTTTAAATTATCATGGAACCTTTCAACACATTTAATCACTGGTTCGCTTCTCATTCGGTGTTCCTTACCAAGCCTTTCTGACAAGATGTCATAGACTTAAACCATTTAGGAGGTCAAATGGGAAAAAAATGAAATATTCTTGATATACTTTAGGGTAAGCAGCGAGCAAATAGGATGATATTACCTTGTAACCCCCCTTCCCCCCTTCCTCCTTAACTTTTTTTCCAACACAGATGATAATTTTTGTTGGACTTAGTGTCTAGTTACTTGTTTTTCATAAGACAGGAAAGCAGAGCTAAGGTAACTAATGCTGTACAACTTCCGAGATGGTGAAGTTGTGTGTGTGTGTATTTCCTTCCTGACTCATGTATTGGACATGCTACTCCCTGCATTAAATAGACACTGAAAGTTTCTGCAATTGCTTTGGTCTCTGTTAAGCAAAGATTGTTTGCTGGGTACCAAAATCTGTTGTTGTATGGATACTTTTCCTACCACTGCTTTTCACTGTATTGTACAGTGTCCCAGCAGTTGCCCAGGAGAACCATGGGCAATGACTCCTTGGTTGTAAAAAAAATGTAACGGAAGACTTCCAGAAACTAGTTGGGATTTTGAGCAGTTAGCCTGGCAGAAACTGCTATATTCTGTGTGTCCAAATCAGAGCCAGCAAAAGCTTTGTGTTTTGCTGTGCTATGTGGGAGAATTTTCCGTTTCAAAATTGAAACTGGAAAAAATAATCTCCAGCTCCAAACAGAAGAATTTAAGATATGGTGGGTTGTTACCACCGTAATTTTTGTAATTATTTCTTTTTGTAGTAATAGTCTTACTACTTTAAGAAGAAAGTGAAATATTTCACCTTGGGACTTTCTGTAAACACTGCTGAGTAATGCAGTCTCACACGTTGCAATAATAATTTGGCTCAGGAAAAGGCTTTGTGATCATAAAATTTTCATGCTAAAAGAAGTAGATGCTGCACACAATATAAAGCATGGAAATAAACACATTTAGAATTTTGTTTTCTCTTTTCAAACCAAAGGAAAAGAAAATATTTCCCTGTGATTTCAGAGTGTTGTTAACAAGCCTTCATAGCTGTTAGGAGCCTAAAATAGTAAACAGCTTAGTAACAAAATTATATTAATAAACCTAACATCAAACTTACTTTACAAAGTTATGTACATATGGTTCTATTTTACACAACAAAAGAAGTCTTCTGAAGTCCCATTTGCCTAAAACAAAGGTTTTAATGGAATGGTATAGTGATGTAACCTCATCTCTTCTTATCCTTTTTTTGAATGTAAATATGAATGCCAAGACAATTAACTGGGTAATTTACCCAGGCAGATGGAGCAGAAGTTCTGTAGGTAGGCCCTGCTTTAAGAGCAAGTTGGCGTGCTGTCTCCTGCTCAAGTGCATATCGACCTTCAAAGCGCTAGGGATAGTTCACCCTCAGGAAGTTTAGTTTAGATAAGCATCTGAATTCTTTTGGGTACCGAAATCTGGAATACAGCAGCAAAATCTGATGAGCACGGGCTCTCATATCTGAGTCAGTAACGGGGCTGGATCCACTCCTGTTGTTCAGCACTTCCACTGCCAGGCCCAGCCAGAAGCAGAAAATAAGAGATGTGTGAGAAGAAAAACCAGGGAGAAGAGCAGGGAGCATACCTCAAAAAAGTACAAGCAGGCTTCAAAACAGAGTTTGTGTAGGTTGTGTGCAAAGGTGAGGAGCTATGAAGAAACTCACACCTTCTCCCAGTATGGCTTTCCAAAACCTCAGGGCAAGTTTGGTTCTCAGGAGGCTCTTGGCTTAGCCTTCTGTAGGTGAGGCTGTGCATCATTAACACCTGGAGTCTGGGCTGTTTTGCTTGCCAGATGTAAAAATGAACCTGTGAAATTAAGGGTTTCTTCCCCCTCCTTCTGATGCTTTGCAGTTAGCAGTATTTCACGCTGATATCAATTGAAATTTTAGACTTGGAGAAAAAACTATCCACTCAAATGGATCGTTCTTGCTTGCAATCTAAGCAAGAAAGATATGGAAAATTAACCAGGAAAACAGGGCTGATGTATTTTTCTTAGTGATCTCTGGGTATCACTCAATTTTCTGGTCTTTTTTCCTTTGCACCCATTGTTTTCTAAACCTTGTTACTCATTAATTGAACCCTTTTCTGTTAGTTAAAGAAAGTGGCTTCTGCCTCTAGAACTCAAGTGAACTGCTGTGGTTCTGCCACAGCAAATATCTGTCACTTTATGTAGGTGTTTTGCTGAAAACTAATCTTTAAAGTATTTGTAGTCTTCTGAGGCTGAATTTCCAATCTAGTGTCCATTTCATCTGCAGAGCACTTGCCAGATTTTGACAGGAGAAAGTTGGCCACGACTAAATGGCAATGCATGCCCAGAACAAGGCTTGTAAATCACAGGTTTGTGAAGCGCCCTCCTGAAAACACACCTGAAGCTTAATTCTGTGTACCATGCATAGAAGGAAGTTCTCGTGACTTCATTCATGGTTTTGGCATCCTAATGTTATTTCTGGTGATAAAAGAATAATAGAATGAATAAGCAGCTGAAACACAAGAGAAGAGAGTGAATTTAATCTTCAGGGAAGGTGAGAACACACCCCAGTTCTCATCACTTCTGTATGCCGTGCCTGTTCTAATCTCCATCCAAACTTCAATACTAGGGATTAAATTGTCAATCATTTTAAAAAGTTCATATTTCAGAAATTCTAAAGTCTACTTTTCAGAAGTGACCTAGTATTGATTTGCATGTATTTAAATTTTGATAAGATGAAGTTTAAAAAAACAAAATCTGAAGAAAAAAAGGGAAAATTTTAAAATCCCTAATATATACCAAAAAAATTTCTGTGTATATCTAGCTTTACATGTAGTATGAAATAAAAAATAGAAAATGGAGAAAAATGTCAAGCACCATAAAGTGTATAGTATTTTTCAATGGTTGCAGGCTGCCTTAGCTTGGCTTAATTTCAGAAGGTATTAAAGGACATATTTCACTTTCTTTGCTATTAAACTTAGGAAATTGAGCAGTTCTACTTAGACATTACTTTTTTTTTAGTAATGCAATATTTTTGTTGCATTTCTTCATCTTTCTTTTTTTTAGTGATAGAAATGTCTTATACTTTTTTCTCACTTTGTTGCAAAATACAAAAAAAAGGGTATTATTTTTAATAGTCATGTTTACTGATGGCTGGCTACTGGCATCAGTGAACGTGAGTTCACATTTTTAGGTGTATATATTAAAGTACAGATCAGCTGGGTTTTTGAACTGGCTGATGATTTTTCAGGGCTCTAGTAAGTTTTATGAAATAAAATTAATGAGTCTCATTGTCAACTTCCTGAACAATATAGATTTGTTGCTCACTGGAATACTCATGACCTTTGGAGAACAGCACAAAAATGGTGGCTTTGGGTTTTCTAGCTGGTCAGATGTGGCCAGCTGGTATAACAAAGGCAAGAACACTTGGAGGATGTTCTTACCAGGAAAGCAGTGTGTTTATTTAGCCTGTGGTTCTTCAGAGAGCAGCTTTCTCTAGAAAAGTTGTAGGTGGCATGAGGTTGGTCAGAGGGCAAACACTTGTTTGACCTTTTGGTAACAAGTCCTTACACTAGAAGAAAACCCAAACATGTTTTTACTTCTTAAATTGCCACAAATGCAGCGAGAAGCTTAGGAACTGGGACTGAGAGATGGCCTGCAGGTTTTGGACTCATCTGGATCTTCATGTGTAGAACTGCAGCTGCACAGACAGTATAGCTCTAACAGCTGATTAATTATTATTAATATTGAAAGTAATGCAACTGTCTTGCTTAGTGCTTCCAAATATTTATTTTTTCATTGTGGTCAGTCAACACTGAGAAATTTGTATTTATTATTTCAATATTTGGGGGAAAGTGATATATATGAACACTTTACTACCACCATATGCCTTAGCTATTCAGGATGAGTTTTGGCTTCCTTTGTATTCCCTGGAAAATTGTGATTAAACTAACATCTACACATTAGGGTTTTGTTGATTTCGGAGTGGTGAAATTATGTATTTTACACTTCTTGTTAACAATTAGAGATGTGAAATAGAAAGGTGCTCACTTTTTCTTTGCATCTTCTAGAAATGAAGGTATTTCCATATGGGGTTTTTTCCCCCACCATATTTCCTAGCCTACCATCCTGCTCGTTTGGCATAGTGGAATTAGGATACTCTCAGTTTTATCATGGATCTGGTAGCAATTACGAGTTTGGGTTTTTTTTTTTTAACACAGTATTTGATACAGGGATTGACTAAAATATGTGGATATTCTTTTTTTCCAGGCAAAACATTTTGTAGACTCTTTAAAATATATGTCCCAGAAATATCAGACTAAGTGGACTAAATGCTATTGAAAGGGGTAAACTCCTCCTGCTATTGAGGAGTAAACCCTCAACTGAAGGGCTGCAACTCAGCCTAGAATCTCTTTTGTGTAGTTTTAGCTACCAGCTAGTTCAAAGATAATAAAATATTGCCATCTGATAATGTATTATCATAACTGAAATTAGAGAGGTGAAGGATTGAAATCCCTCTCCTGGGATATGTTAGAGGCTAGATACTGAATGAAGAAAGAAGGAAACGGAGAAGATCAGGGCTGGACACAGGCTGCCTGCCTTGCTATCATGTCATGTCTCTCATGAATGTCTTAGGAGTGAAAAAACAACCCTCCCTGCAGCAGCGTGTCCCTGTTTTCCTTGGCACCCTTCTGCCGCCTGCCTTCGAGTGAGGAAATCAGAAGGAAAGGGAAAGAATCGCCAAAGCCAGCGCCTAAGCTGATTTAAGCCTAGGGGGGCCTGAAGTTGATCGGGAGCACAGACTCCAGTTTTAGGGGAAGGGGTACAGGGATCCGTGGGCAGGGAGCGGCTCCGGTGCAGCGTGGCCCAGAGCCGCCCCGTGCCCGGTTCATCCTGGCTCGGGGTTTGCGGGGAGAGCAGGAAAGCCCCGGGAGCGGGGCACGGGCCGGCGCGGGACCGGCCCTGGGCTTTCCGCGGCGGCAGCCGGAGGAGGAGGAGGAATAGGAATGCTGCCGCCCTGACGTCAGGAGCTGCTCCTGGGAATGTTTTGCATTCCTCTTCCTGGCAGTGGTCAGGTGGCTTCCAGCAAGAAGGAAGGAACAGCCGCTTCCAAAAAGAGAGGAAAAAAAAAAAAAAAAAAAAAAAGGGGGGGGGTGAACGACGACGTCGACATTGAGAGCGCGCGGAGGAAAAGAACACTTTATAATAAAAGTATTGTGGAGGAGGCACTTTTATTAAAAGCCAGATTGGGAATTGGAACCAGATGTTCTGCATTCGAAAGCTGCACGAATGTTAAACGCGTTTATTAATGACTGTGATGGCTGAGGTATTTGGCTGTCTGCCTCGCTTTAATCTCATTTCTCCGTATTAAAAAACAGTTGAGAAAAACATTTTTTTTTTTTGTACCCGACTTTAGGCAGCTTCCTTTATACAAATATTCATTAAAAAAAAAAAAAAAAAAACACCGGATTTTTGTGGGACTACAGCCACATATATGAAATCAAGAAACAAGCAGGGAAATGTCAACATTTGTCTTGTTCTGTTAGTTTTAACATGTATGTTGTGCTGAAAGTTATTTTCTTGAAATTTTGTTTCCTTCTTGATTTGTGGTTGTTGGATAACGCACATGATGTAAGCTGGAGAGGTCAGAACATGCAATTATTGCTGTTCACAAAGTACTTCCTATTCCCTTAACTCTCCCTCTTTAAAGTCCCTGTCAAAGCCTGTGTTTAAAGCAAAACAAGAGTAGATACTCAGTCCAAGGTGAGGAAAGTGGGAATTGCATTCACCACAGTCGGTGCTTGTGAAATAGCTGCTTTATCTCCTTAGATGCATGGCATGTTATATCTCCATTCCAAGAGCAGCATCTCCACCTTGTCAGTGCTGCACGTTCGGGAGTACTGAGCACCAAGAGCTTCCCTGGGGACTTCTGGTTCGTGTCTCAGTAGGGATCAGATAGCTGACAACACCAAGCCTGTATAGGCACAGGCTATCTTGGGATATCCCCTAGACAGGCATGGATCCTTCTCCCATCCTTGGGCTCTGTTGTATGCAGATCATAAGATGTTTTGTGTGAAGTGAGGACTGTTGGAGGGAGAGACGGAGCTGTGCCGTGTGTGTGGCAATGCCCTGAACCTGTGCCTTCTTTATCCACTTGAAAGGGGAAAGAATAATTTTTACTGTAAACACCAGGAACCTGCTCTTTACATGGTGGGACATGGCTGTTTTGTATGAATTCAGACTTCCTTGGATAGGGCACAGATCCTGTCTAGGGCTGGTGGAGCTAAGCTACCTCTGGATTTAGGCTGGGAGAGGCCATACCAATAAAATTGCACCAGAGAGACTTGCCCTTGTCCAGCATGATGGGTTTTTTTCCTTAATTCATCCTATATTTTCCTGTTCATTGACACTGCACGAAGTTGTATTTGGGTGGAGTTCCCAAGCTCATTTGCAGGCAGTGTGTTTGGTGGTGTTGCAGGAAGCTGGTGGGACGGGGAACATTTGGTAGTTTTGGGGAAGTTTCCTTGAGCTCTGTGCCCGGGTCAGGTGAGGCCCAGGAGCACCCATCCATTTCCTGGTACCGACTGAAGTGAGCAGCAGCTTCCTGCTACAGGGTGGATGCTCTGCTGAGGAATTTCCAGAAATACTGAGAAGTGCTGACTCATAGCTTACGGCCTGTCTCGGCTGAGGGGAGGTTTTCAAATCCTTGGCTGAAGCCAGCAAAAAATGTTGCTGTAATGTACTGTTTTATTTTTAGCAAGGGGGGAGGCTGTGTTGCTTAGGATGAAATGCTTGTGAGTGGTTTCAAAATGACAGACACTTTTAATTTTTTTTTTTTCTTTTCTATTTTTAGAACTTGGAAAACAGGTTGTTTTGCTAAAATACAGAAACTTCTCTGTTTCCCTAGTAAATGGGTTGTTGTAAAGGAGCCTTAAGAATTTCATGCAGGAAGACTTTTACCATCACTGCAGTTCAAAATGTCCTTCAGGGTAGGAAATACTGAAGTATATGAGACTGAAACTCAACTGGCACTTACTTGCATGTATTTTTCACTTCTGCCGAGGTGGGACTGCAGCTCCTATTGTTGGAGCTGAAATGTAGCCAGATATTTGCTGCTATTACAAGATGATTTTAAAAGCTTGGTGCTTGTGTTTCATCCTCCCTTGTTTTTAGCATTCATTTCAAAGTCATGTGCTGTGCCTTTTCGGTTTTCTCTTTCTGAACAGAAAATGCCCTATAGTGTTTTCTGCCGACTTCTGCCAGGAACAAGTTTGAGGGAGGAGTCCTTTCAGGCTGTACCACTACTCAAAACCATTTTGGTGATTCGATTGTAAGGGCAAAATTATTTTCTTCTCCCTCCTCCACTCCCAGCCCCTCCCTCAGTCAGTACATTTTTTAAACATATTATGGGGGGTGTGTGTATTGTTTTTCTGAACAAGCAGTAGTACTTGGGATGATCTCCAATGTGTGCACTGTCCCAGAGAGTATCATAAATGAAATGCAAGTTTGTATAAACTCTTTTACTTTTGCTTCTTATTTCTAAAATTTGCTGTCAGTTCTTCATTCACAGCTCTGTACCTCTGTCTACAGAACTGTTTGCAGCCCTTTTTTTTACACCATTATAGAGAACTGTCAATCTGCAAATGATCTGCAGACTTCTTCTAACCACAGGGCTAATAACTTTTGAACCTGTAGCATAAAACAGAATATTTTGCAAATATGAATGAAAAAAAGTCAAACCCACACCTCTTACACCAGCCCTGCAGTGAATGAAGGATAATTCTATACAGGAAGTACAGGAACATAGGACAAGGCTGTTTCCATGATGTGCTCGTTTATTAGCTCATCACTCTGCAAAAGTCCCAGTCTTAGTAATTTTAAATTAAATACAGTCTGTGCACGTGAGCTGCTGGTGGTTTTTGTGGACAGAAAGAATCATAGGCTGCTCATCTATGACAAAATTTCACAATCAAATCCACTAGCAACTCCAACCTTGCTAGCTACCCACCTCTAAGAGAAAACTTCTTTTCCTACCCAAATCTGCCAGTTCCTTCCAAGATTTTATAGCAGCTGCATAATCTCTTTTGAGAGAGCTGTGTCCTGGCACCTGCCACTATACTGGGAAAATAATATAGGTCATACATTATTTCTAGCCACCTGTCAGTAAACTCAGGACAAGAGCCATGAACCAGCAGCCTTGTGTGTGCCCCTTTTTAGATTGATGTGTCATCCGACCTGGGTGGACATGCCTCAACTGGATTGCCTGACTTCAGATAACCCGTTCTACAATCCTCAGCTGCTTGACCCTATTCTAGTTTGGATGAGGCACAGAACGTACCTTTTTGTGAAGATTCTGTCCCCAAACTTATATAAAAAAATTAATTATGCATGAATGTTGTCCAGCTTTCCAGGGAACATCTTGGTACGAAATGTATCAGTGTAGTGAGAACATCTCATTTTACAGTCAGCTTTTTGAAATTGAATCTGCCCTAGTCCTTTCTAGTAATATTATGCTACACACCCTGGTTCCTGTCTCTAATACAGAAATGTCCTGCAAAGAGCTTTCTGCTTGTGGCAGTGTAAGCCTATGCTTTCTCACGTATCTTTGTCTCCTAATGCTCCCTGTTCTTGCACAGTTTTCTGATCTTTCCACTATTTGCTGCTAGTTGCACTACAGTCTTGGTAGCTGTGTGAAATCTGAGCAATTCATGTCTATGTTTCAGTTGCCTTACTACTTTTTGTTACTGTGTCATTGTCTTAAATAATTTTTGCTTTTGATCTTGCAGAATTTCTCTTACATTCTTCTGGTAACTTCACTTAGGGTCACCATGACAACATATTTCTTTTTCTAGATTATACTGAGTGCCCAAAAAGAGCAAAAAAGACAGATTAATGCTAAATCTTGAGTAGTCAGTTGCTTTATCGTTATCATCACTTATGTGGTTGCATTAGCATTAATTGTCTTTTGCACTGTTTGTCCATTAGTCTCTATGGTGTTCAGAACAATTCAGTTCAAGAAATGTACTGTGTAGTACTTTACTGTTTGTTGGGTGGGGTGGATCATACATTGATTTTGAAATTAAGATGAGATTTCAGTGGTAAAAAATAAAACTTTCTAAAAATTAGTAGTCAGAATTTGAGTATCCTAAGTAGTGCAGTTCAGTCAATCAAATTGTTTTGGTAAAGGTTAGAGGAACCCTTTGTGAGAAATTTTAAAGAATACACATGATAGACATGTATGTATATGTCTGCATATGTGAATGATAAATTTTGAGAATGTAAACTGATACTTAGGAACAGTTTGAAGCAGTGGGTAGAAATAAGTCACATTTTATTTGAACCAGTAAATAATCCAGGGAGCCTGAGGATAGAAAGAAGGAAGAGATGGGTAAGGAGAAATAGCTTACCATTACTTTATGAGGGTCTGCAGGTCTCTCAGCCTAATCTTGACTGCTACTAAGCCTCTTCAGTCAGCTCTTCCAGTTCTCCTGGTTTTTACATCTTGTCTTTGAGTTTTTATCTTTCTCCAGTATTTACTTTGGAGTACTGTAATGACTCCGTGGTGTGATCTAAATTAGAAGCTGTGTCACAAACTATCAGTTAAAACTTAAACTAAAACAAGGATTGCCTTTTGCAAAGAAGCAATGATTCAGATGTGACATCTGCTATATGTGATACATCCCCAGTAATCAATATGTCAAAAAATGAGTGTATGTGCAGCTGCCAAGAAGACCTGTGCCAACATTGCAGGTTGTAAGCTGAGGGCTTCGTTATTAACTCATTTACATATGTTCACATCAAGAGTATTGTGGGGTGTGGATCCTCAGTGCATCCCAAAATCTGGTCATCCCTGTGCCTGCCACTCCTGTGTACTGTGAGCAGCATAGTTTGGTGACTTCTTCTGACTTCCTTTCCTTTGATTTCCCAATCTGGGGAATCAAATTTTCGAAACATCTGTGTTGCTGTACAGCTAGGAAAATTTGTCTATCTTTCTTGCTTTCATGGCCTTTCTCTGTAATATGCCTGTCTGAAATAAAGCTATCAAAGGATGCAGGTAGGATTGTGAATATAGAAGACAAACTTTCCAAGGAACGGGAGCATAGTTTTTGACACAGACACGTCTGTACTAGCAAATGATGTGGTAGGAGGAGCTTTGTGGAGTAGAAGCTGGTGTGGGAGATTTGGTCCCGCTGTAGGCATTGTGGGCCTTTATTCCAGACAGGCTGTAAGCCCAAATGCCTTTTAGCAGTTGGAGCATATCTTCAGGTTTAGTTTCATATTAAAAGAATCCATCTTGTAAGCTCAGAAGGCTGCTCCACAATCCAAACCGAAGCTCAGGGAAGATGGAGAGATTTGCTACAGAAACACAGCACTGATCTGAACCACAGGACTGGTGTGGACACACCCATGAATGACCAGACATCAGACCAATCCATCTTTCTCAGTTTGGCTTGCTCTGAGAATTCCTATTGTCATACACATTCGCAGATGCACAGTTGTAAACAGAAAAAACCCAGACAATAAGCTGCTTTTTAATCACTAAGGAGGAAAAAAAAAAAAAAGGTGGATGTTCATCTTCTAAATACCTGGGTGTTGCTCTGTCTGGTAATGGTGACTGCGTAGCCACTGTTGCATCTGTCAAAATTCTAGACCTTGTCTAACTGCATCCTTTCTCTTGTAGAGTCCTTAAAACTGTAGAAAAATACTAACATTGTTCCCTTGTAGCTGGTATGTATTAGTTTGAAAAGAGGTATGTTTTTGTTCCCTTGGCTACGCTGGACAGCTTTTGCCATACCATATTACCTGATGGTACAGCAAACAGATACTTGGAATGATAAGTAGGAAAACCAGTCTTAAGCACTGTAACTTTATCCAGAGGAACAAGTTCAGAGTTTACTATGACATGGACACTTGGAAAACACTTGTATGTGTGAGTTATGGAATGTGAGATGGTGGTCCTCTACCCCATTGTCTAAATGAATAATTCATGGTTCTTTCAGCCTTTATTTTGGTCAAGTGATAGAATAGAGTTATCCCCTGGACAGAAGGAAGTGCCCACACCACAGCAATTGCAGACTCTTGATTTCTCAGCATATAGTTTAAGGTTTGTTTCCTTAAACAGGAGAAATGAGCAGGTTCATGTGGACTTTTACCTTGTTCCCTTACACGGCCAGGTTAGAGCCAAGAAATATAAAGCAGAGCACAGCAACAGGTCAGTGAGACCCAGTCAGGTGCCTTTGAGCACACTGTTTACAGCTTGCTCTTTTGAATAGAAGCTTCAAATTACCAACCTGCAAGTACCAGATTTTTAACAAATATTTACTGTATGCAAGTGAAAAATTGACTTGTCAATATGTATTTCAGTATATAATTGCCCGGAAACATGGCTGCAGTAAGATTCAGTATTAAACACTGAGCTGAGAAATCAATTGGTGTAGCATACAGAACAGAGGGTTGCATTACAAATTTTTCCCTTTCTTGTCTTCCTCCTTCCATAGAGAATATGCATTGCATTGAGGACAGAGAAGCAGAAAGTCTTGGCAACTTCTAGTGTGCCAGAGACTTTGTTCTGCTCAGCGAGGAGGGGTGCAGTTCCCAAGGAAGATGTCAAATGTAGTAATTAATGTTCTTCCTTCATATGATGGATACCATGTGTATTTAGAAACATATGACTTTGTGCTTCAATAGAAGTCACGTAGCATTTTTACTGGTATAGTGTAGAATTTGAGTGTTTTTATTCATGATACTTGAGGCTTTGCTCCCAGACATAGTTTACAAATGCATGACATTCCTTTTACGTTTCTAAGTGAAAAGTGAGCCAGGGTGAGCAGGAAGGACATTCTGTAGCTTGGTGAATCTTAGCAGTTTTTCATTGTGTCATATTTGTTTTTATAGAAGCAACTTCAAACTAGGGCAATATGAGTAGCAAATGAGTTTTTGCCTCATATAAAAACAAACATGATCAGAATCATCTTGTCTGTAAGTTATTCATAGAGTCCATTAGTGTCAGGATATACAACTTTCCTCTTTTGACAGCCTTTCCTCAGAGTTGTCAAAATATAGTCTCTTCAAAACAAACAATGTTTTTAGTTTTTACTTCCTTCTTTGCTTCCCCTATTTCCTGAACAGTGAAACACTAGTAACCTAATTTACTGAGGAAATAATCTGTGTTTGTATCCATGCCTCTTATGGTTGGGATGTGGCTCCAATAATTCTGCAACGTAGCAAGTTACTTCCCATCTTTGTCATGTAATATATCTTCCCAGATTATTATTCCCCTTTGTTTCAGAATAGAAACATCAGCAAATATTATCTTGATTAATCCTCTCCCTTCCTTCCATCTCCTCTTTCTCTCCCTGTTTTGAGAAGCAGTAAGAAAATGCAAGTTTATTCTTTGCCAGCCAAGAACTACTAATTTCTATAGGGAAGAATGTTCCTTTGGTCTTAAACATGATAATTTTGTTTTGTTTTCCAAAAAGAGTTAATGGCCTGGAACAAAGATTTTAGGTGATAGACTCATATTTCTCAACAATATGCTGTTGCAAATGGACAATTCCATGTTCTTGCAAAAATTTAAAAAAAAATTTAAGGTATTGTGAATCTGATTTTGGGGTCAAGAAAGAAGATGCCAGGTAGCCTGGATACCTAACTGTGACAGCATGGAGCCAGAATGTTTTCTTTAGGCAAACCTATATTTATGGCAGTACATGAAGCCTCAACTCTGCCAAAGCTCTCCTGGCTTCACAGTTTGTCCAGGGACAGAGGAGGATCATATGCTGTGGCCTCATGTTCTGCCACTGTGTCATAGTAATCCATGTCAGAGCTGGCTGTATGCCAGTCACATGGTCAAAATCTCGTCCCTTTCTCTGCCAACTCTTGACACATGCTCAGATGTCTTGTAGTGTAAGGCAGAATCATAATCAAAGGCTACTAGATGAGGAAAAACAGACTTTGTTTTCAAAATATTCTTTACATTCCTGATTTCATTTGGCTTATACCACAGGCTTCCCATAAAATCTTCAGCAAGGTATCTGTTGTGAGTCTTGATCTGGCATATGAAAAAAAATTAGAATAACAGTGATTCTCAGTTTTACTGGAATATTAGTAAATAAAATTAATGCTAATTAATGGCCTGGGCTTGAGGGAAGGCCAGAAAAGGGGAGACTGGGGACTGCTTTTCTAAAGGTCTTTGAATGAGCTATGTCAGAAACTGCTGTAGTCCCCCAGAGCAGCAACACATTGAGAGAGACTTAGAGATGCTTCTGGCTGCTCCTTCTTGAGATCTGAATCTTGTGCTTTTTCTCTCTAGAGACATGTGCAGTCTTGTCCTAAGGATGTATTTGTTCATATGGAATGTGAGAACTTAGAACACATCTAAATTTATTTTCTGCCAACTAGCCAGAGAAATTTGTTTTGGATTTGAGAGGAAGGAAGAGAACTTCATATTGTACCAAGTAATTTTTCTGCATTGCAAGCAGGTAAAGAGAGACTAATTGAGGAAAGTGTAGGAGGAACATAAAGAAAATTGGAATTAAGCATGTACAGTCTGTGTCAGTGGGATCCATTTTCAGACAGAACATGAATATACTGTGAACTTTGAGACATTTTAGTATATATACTTATGTTTTACTAAGTAATGCTATGTCCATTTTCTTCCTTTTATATTTTCTGAGTATGTATTTCTGAGTATGTACATGTAATCTTCAGCATAAAAAGCCCAATATTAAAGACTAATAAGCACAATGTGTAATATTCAGAATATTACAGAATTAAATCATCATAAAAAACCAAAGCAAATTGCTCTTAAGCAATTTCAGAAGCTTCTCTAGCAGGAAAACCTTTCTTGTGGAGGAATAGCTTCAATAGCCAGGCATGAAAAGTGAATGAGGGGATAGCCCATCCTTGGTTTTGAGCTAGGTTTCCTGTTAAAGTGGCAGTGGAAAGCATTTTCCTGGAGGAGGATGTATGAACTCTGATGCATTTGCCTGAAACTGCTGAATCCAGGCATTGTGCCTGTATTTTGGCTTCTTTCCCATTGTGAAAGTACAGTGCAGTCTCCTGCCTGCTCCCTCTGAGCTTGATATCCTCATTAAAGATCAGGGAAAAAAAAGGGGAAAACCCAAAGAGATCAGTGAATTCATTTGCATACCATGCCAGGGCTGGCACATGGTTCCACACATGATATAGTAGTGAACCTTTTTTCGTGAGCTTGCTACAGCCACTGAGAGACATTTCAAACTTCAGAGATAGGAAGCTGCAATTTTGTATTCAGAAGCAAGAGTGAAAGTGCTTCGTAACTCAATTGCATAATGTAAATAACATGTTTTGCATTTAGTCAAACATAGAGCTGTGACAGTATTCAGTGTTTATTGCTGTTTGTTGTTTTGTTTCTGTTTCTTGTTATTAATATTAATGCCTGAAGTATTTGGTACTTATTATCATTCCTGTCTTAATGACATGTGTTCCTGGGAGTCTACAGTCTAACTCGTGACTTAGTGACATGGAAAGGCCAATGAAAGCACCTAAAATGATCTACATTGATGTTTATCTTATGCTCTGACAACTGCTTGGACACTTGTTTTTTTTTTTCAATTGAAACTGGATTCTTTTATAGTGCTGTTTAGCTCCATTCCTGAGCAAAAGCCCTGGCTGCTGCCTGGAGGGTGGGGTGTGTGTCCTTGCCATTTTGCCTGTCCCATCTCCAGCACACATCACACCCTTTTGGGAGCAGTTTCCGTCCACCAGCTCTGCATTATTAATTCCCTGGGTTAGCAAACTCAACCACAGCTCACAGACAAGCAGGGAGCAGATCTGGGCCCCCTTTCCTCTTTTTAGGGTTAACCAGCGCGTAGATATATTTAGCTGAATCACGTAGTCTTCTGATTTTGTCTGAGAATTTTTTTTGTGGATGCAGAAAGGGTTTCAAGATAGCATTTGCATCTTGTTTTCCGAACTTACTTACATCCTGTAGGTAAAATTGCCTGTAGCATGTTACAGCTTAGTGACACACAGGTGGGGTGTTAACCTCTTTACATCAGCCAAGCCAAGAAAGAAGGCCTCCTTGTTATAAAATATGTTTAGCACATAGCAGACTCATGCCTATAAAGAGTGTAGCTTGTAGCACACCCTGATTGAGAATAAATTGCCTACTTATACGGATATAACTATTTCTGTATAGTGAAATACAGTGTTGGTTATCAAACTGGTAAAGATGAAGTGTAAGTTCATATAGATAGATAAAATGTTGAGAGGTATGTGTGAACACAGGCTTGTATACAGATATATTTGCCCTGATTATAGCACTCCCCTATGAAAGGTCCATAGTGGGTTTGAAGGACTTCTGGAGAAAAAGTTTAGTTTTGTTTGGGCTGAAGGAAGATGTAGCTGAGAGGAGAAAATGAGCAGTATGGCACACATTGGGAAGAAGTTTCCATTTACAAGTTTGTTGAAGCAAGGTGTGTCTAACTTTTCTGCTTCATAACTTTTTATGTCGCAAGAATACCTTCATGGGCCATACATTGCTAAAATGACTGTTTCTAGGTAAGAAATCTTCATCGTTTCCCAAACAAAAATGAAATTCCAGGTCTTGCATGGCAGCACAAAACTATTGTACTGTCTGGTCTACTCTATTCTCAGGTTGCTTTGTGTGCCTTTGGTGATTATTCACATGCCTGAGTGATTTTCAGTATTATTTCTTTTCCAACTTAGAGCATATATAGGAGAGGAAAGAGTGCAAATTCAATGTAAATTGAGTCTTTTCGCTTCTCTGTTTTCTAACATCTCTTTTCTCTAACGTGTCTGTTCTCTAATGTGTTTTTAGTTACTGTGAACACGAATCAATTTTATGTGTGCTTTAAGAAACTGCATCTCCTGAGGCTTTTCAAGGAGCTGTGAGACTTCTCTTTACTTGGACTCAGCTGAAAATACAAGACGTGTTTATTATGATCTCAGTTGTTCCTTAAAGGTCAGAGCACCAGTTTAATTTATGACTCAGCACTCTAGTTACTAGAGTCTAGGTAAAGTGGAGACTGTAAATAATTTTCACCAGTGTTTCTGAATTTAGAAATGTGTTCCTTTTCCACATTAAAAAAAACTCTGCAATTTATACATTTCCCTACTTTGTAGCAGCTAAATAAAGAAGGAAGAACTTCAGTCTTGCTCGGGGTTTCTTCGTGGCCATATACTTTTAAATAAGTGCTTTAGAAGGTTGTATTACAAAAGACAGATTTTGTTTCTGGTTGTTGGAAAGCTGAAATTTTATCTTGTGTTTGGGAAACTGTATCTGAGTTAAAGTAGAAATAAAAGCACATTGCAAAGATCAAGACTTAGAGGGAAAGGTTTAATCACAAAACAGTAAAATACAGTTTTAAAACAGTCTGCACTGGCTGATCACAGAATCTTGGAATTTTTGTTTGTTTTATGGTTACCACTAAAGCAAAACATCATCACATTTCTGGGAATCTTGCGTGATCAAGGATTATAACATTGAGACCATGTTTATATTAATTTTTCATGGACATTTTAAAAGCAAATACTTATCAGTTAGATGATTAAAGTTACTGTTGCCTGCTACCATCCAAGCACATGCCTGGCAATTTTTGCTCTTGCTGGATTTTTCACTGTTACTGTGAAAGGCACTCCTTCCTTAGTATCTTTGCTTTAAACAAAGAAGTTCAAAGCTGGTGGCTGGATGACAGTGAAATGAAGAAATAGCTTTAAACCATTGTAGCTGACCCAATTCCAAGTAAAGATAAACCTTTCTGATTTACAAGGTGTTGCGTTTTAGCTTGGTCTGCTTTCTCGGGAGGTATGTCTGAAAAAAATGAAATGTGAAGTGTATGCTCAGCTCGGTTTCAAATAGAAAAGCTCAGAAGCGGCACTTGTCAAAACTCATTTTGGCCCAGGCAAATAAGCTTTCTGCTAAAGGGGGAAAAAAAGGAAACTGAAAGCCTGACCAGCTGTAGCAATCCTAATAGGAGCTAATATGTGCCAACCTCAGCAGTGTCAGGGCTGCTTGCTCAGAAAGAGGTGGGGGTTAAAGCGCCCAGTACTGATGCTTCTGGCTGATGGGTTTGGGAAACCAGGCTCTTTGTTTCTGGGACAGAAACCCCTCTTGTGACATAGCACTTTCCTACTCTCCCTTGTAAACTTGAACTCTGTGATAGAGTCCTGCTGTGTTGCTTGTGAGGTTTACAGTGCTGTGGTTTGATTCTTTATATCGCAAGTAACTTGAAAAAGGTCTGTCCTTGTACATTTTCTCCAAGGATTAAAGCATCATCTCATTTAGTAAGTCCTTCTTCTGCTAGGAAACTGATGGAAGGGTTTGTGCAATAAAATGTCAATAGCCCAGACAGAAACATTTGCCATTTGAAGCTACTTGAACAATTTCACTGTACTTTTTTTTCTCTCAAACTACAGAGGGAGGAATTTTTTTTTTTGGAGTTTTTTCAGCACTTATTGAACACTTGGCTTCAAAGGGACACCAAATACTAAATACTACTAGATTAATGAATTAAATTCCACTGGTAGCTATAAGCTCTCAGACCTTTAACAATTTTTTCAAATAAGGCATTTTTTAGTCCAAATAATTTGTAGTTGTCTCACTGCCTGATACTGGAGCTTGACACATTGTGTTATTAGGACTTACTGTGTTATACCTTTCCATGACAACTTAGAAGGTTACCCATTATTTCCCTGTTTCCACTGAAATTGAGTGGTAGGTTTTCTTTTGCCTGCATTTGATCACTGGTTTCAGGAGCTGTCTGAAGCTTCCTTTGTTTCCCTTGCAATTTCTCCCTTGCGCTGCCACATCCCTTTGTGCTTTATTTATTGCCAATTTGTTTGATTAGATTAAGGAAGGATTAAGGGATCTAGAACCCTTGACAAAAGGCAACCCATCACTTATAAATGTGTAAACATAATGTAATTACTTCTTAATTCTTTGTGTTAAATAAAAAAAGGGATTCTTCAGCAGATAAAGACTGAGAGGTTTTTTAAAAATCAAATGAAGGGAATTTGCTGACTCAAAGATGTGTATGCCAAAGATGAGGAGTTATCACACGCAAAGCTCAGGTTTTAGTTGATATGAAGAGCTTCAGGTACTTTGATCTCCCTGTGATCCAAATACATCTTGTCAGTCCACACTGATTTCTAACCATTTCAGAACTCCTATAGTGAATGGAGGTTTTCTCTCTGCTTAGGCAGTTTTGGATTTGCCATTAATTTGTAGTTCAATGCTCTTTAAGTTAACACTGGTAAGGATTATAGTAAGAAGAGGGTTAATCTTTTATTCAAAAACTTAATGTTGAAAGGCTCTAGCACTAATTTTTCTTTTATCTCTACCATTAGCAGTGTTGTAGTAGTGTTGATTCTGGGTGAAGAGCCCTCATAAATGCTTATTAAAAAAAAAAAGAAAAGGTAACTCCTGCCTGTAAGCTGAGTTGGCCTCCTTGTATTTGGGGCTTTTTGGTTCCAAATAAAAAAATTCTGAAACATAAGAGTAAGTGTGATTCAGTTGGACATTGAGAGGACATACTGTCTGCAGGCAGTCCTGTAGTCACTTTAAGAGAGCGTCTCAATGAAGAGCAGAAGAACCCACTTGTGCAAGTCCTGTTTCAATGTTATAATCTTCTACTATTTGAAACTTAGCATCTTGGTCTCTAGATTTCTTGTAAGATGTTTCTGCTCCCTCTCATGTGAAGATGAAGGTGAGAAGCTGTTCTCTGGACAGGACCATCCTCTTACACTTCCGTAAAGCATTAACAGTAGAATGTTTCACCTCTATTCTTTCATGGTTTGGCATGTGTCATTTTTCTTCTTTCTTTGGCTTTGTTGCCTATACTGCATATTATGATCAGAACTGTTTATTTGTATTATACCCCACAGGTCTGTAACTGGATAGTTCTGAGCTGTCTACCTGCAAGAAGCTGTCTGTGCAAACAGCAAACAGCAGGGCTTTGCTTACATGTCTCTGCCAGGCTGGTATCAAAACAATGCTATCAGAAACTATGACAGTTCAGTGGCAAAGGTTTCTGTTTGTTTTTTGGGGTTTTTAAACCAAAGATCCTGAACATGGACTGCTAAGAACCCACTGAGCTTTTGCCATGATCACTCATGCTTTTCCCACAGAGAAAATAGCTGCAGCTTCTCTGTTGGCTGTAAGACAGTTGAAAGGAGTTGCAGATTCTGCTCACTGCTTTGGGTGTAATGAGTTTCCTTGTAATGAGCACTACTTTAAAGAACAGAGAGTGTAAATTCCTACTCTAAAAGACCTGAAATTAACTCTGGATCTAATTGTGAATGACATATGCTGACATGAGATTATGCAGAGCAGGAAAGCATTTAGATTGCAATGTTACTGCTTGTACTGTCTTACTTTGCCTCTTTCTGGCTTGGGATTGGGACTGTTTGTGCTTCCGTTTTGACAGGAACTATATTCCATTAGAAAAGCAATAGGAGCAGCTTTGCATACACAGGCAGTTCCTGGCTATTACAACTGCAAATGAACAAGTTGCAATTAGCACAAGCCTTGAAGAGCATGTTTCCTTTGGAAGTTGCCTTTTGCATGTGTCCTTTAGTGTAGGGAGTTTTAGGGTATGAGGCAAAGGGTGATACATTAGAGGATTTCCCTGGGAACCAAGCATTCTAAGACCTCAGGCCAAGATCTGTGATACATCCTTGCCTCAGCTATTCTGGCCTCCTCCAGTTCCACTTGACCCTGCTCCTGCTCCCTGGCACATCTTGTTTCTGCCAGGCTATAGTGACTGGGCTCTACTGGGACCTGGATCTGACCAATAGGAGTGCTCCAGCTATAAGCTGGTGGGTTTTTTGGGTTTGTTTTTCTTTTTCTTTTCTTTTTTTTTTTTTCTGAAGGGACTGGTTTTTGTTTCTATTTTTCCAAGTTGCATGAGTCCTTGACATGGTCTGCAGCAAAACTTACAGACTTGCAAGCCTAAATGAGGGTTGGGGGCAAACCATGGGTTGAGGGTATTCTGAATGTAGAGGTTCCTTTTCTGTGTTCCTTTAGACAAATTACCATCCTCTTTACCTTTTATTTTCATTTCATAAGGTAAAGGAAAAAGCAGGAGTTATAAGATGCCTGTTAATTAGTACTGCTGTGTGAACTTTTAAAGTTTTGTGTACTACTCTAAAATCTTCAAGGAAAAGTTACTGTTAAAGAACTAGACATTATTTTCTGGCAGCTTACCACCTGCATCTTTAGATGCTGATGCAGTAACAATTTTAATTTTATGAAATGCCTTGTTCAGTAGAGGAGACATCCTCCACTATTAGGCACAGCACTACATTTGCTAGGTTTCCAGTTGTTGTGCCACTAGCTCTGTCTTGTTCTAAAGCTAAGTGTCCCGTAAAAGGTTTAGTTGGTTTAGCAAATCTATCTGTTTAGTAAAGAAGTTCAGAGAATTCACTGATGTTCTCTTTTCTGTTTTGAACCTGCACTAGGCATGATTGCCCTCTTAAAATCGGCAGGACTAGCTTAAACCAATTTCTTATTTCCACATTTTCTGTGGCATATAAGCAACAGTGAAGGAGTAAGAGGTGAGCAAAAAGAAATTGCTTATTAGCATGAGATACAAGTTTTCAGAGTTAAATTAACCATTATGTTTTCAAAATATTGTTGTAAAGTGAATGGTTGCAATACAAGGTTATTGCACTTTGGAAGCGCAGTTCCAGAGTGGCACTGCAGCATATTTAATTCCAGCAAGTTAAGTGAGAATGCTGGAACTGATAAGTGTTCTCAGTACTAAATGGGAAAGTCTTTCTTTTCGGTTTAGCTTTACCTGGATTTCCTTATACTTTCTTTGTCTGTTAGAGGCCAATACACCCACACATGCCTACAGACAGTCAACAAAGCAATGACCAAAGGCTGGGGAAGGAGGGATTGCTGTCGCCAAGACACGCTGATACTGACAGGCTCATGGAGCTGTAGAAATCTGTAATTCACAAAATGTGAAGCGTTGTGCTGAGCACTTGACAGCTAATATCTGTAGTGTATGTTTCAGTACACTTCTGAGAAAATGGGCGTTTTAGATTTGTGTGGTTGGTTTCAACAGAGAGAAAAGAGTTGGCAGAGTGTCTGGGCAATTAAGACTCTTGCTGTGTGAATAATACATAGCAGAGGTAATAGTTTGATAAAGGTGGAGTTCCAAGTTCTCCTTAGGCTGTATACTGGGCTCTTAAATACTGAAATATGGCTTACTTTATACTCATGGAAACTTTCTCTTTGATGTATCTGGCTGAATAATTAGACTTAACCCTGTCTTTCACACTCTGCCTCCTCGTTAATGTTGAGCAGGCTGAAGAGAGAACACTGCCAAGAGTACAGGCAGACCATGGGAAAAGGACTGTGTTCTGATTTGTGCCTGCAAATCTTTCTCAAGAATAACTGCTGTGAAAGCTTAAATTGCAAATATTTCTAAACAAATATTGTAAATTGCTTTTCTTCTTTGTTGTGTTCTAATGACAGGAGCCTAAATAATTTCCCTTCAGCTCAAGAATTAGCCATGCTTGTGTTGAACAGTCATAGAAAATCTGGAGCCATCCCCTAGGTGAAACAAGCAATTGATATTTTATTCTGAGTCATACAAAATATAGTAGGTTCAAAAATTTAGAGAAATTGCAGAATCAGTCATACTGGAATTTCAGAACTTTTGATTTTTGTCAGATACAAATGTAAAGAAACCTCTAGTTCACAGTATTCAATAGCATTCCTGAAAACAGCCAAAGACCGTGTAACTGAATGAGGACAAAAATATATTATACCAAGCAGTCTTCTCTTTGCCTTCAGCTAGCACAAAGCTTACCTCTGTTAAAAACTTGAAGTTCTGCTTTGCATTGGAGCAGCTGTATCATGTATAGCTGTACCAGTGTCAAAAGTGTGACTCTAAACTTAGATTTAAGTGCATGATATTAATTTTGTTCTGTGAAGTAGTAATTTCATGGCTGACTTACATTTTGCTTATAAAGTAAAAATAAATTATTTTGATTATATTTCTTAGGCACCAAATAGCTCAAACCTAAATCTTGCCAGCATAACTGATTAACCTTGTAATAGCATCTTTGAGATATTAATGTACGCACTACCTTATCTTGTGCTTTATCTGACCTTTATCTGTTGATTTTAATATCCTTTGTGGCTGCTAGTGACGTGTTTTTGTTGTAGACATGGAGAGATTTTGGCTCCTGTTGATTTCTCTGCTTTATCCTCATTCACTCTGTTCTGTTCTCTCAAAAAAATAACTGCATTGAGCAGAAAAAGAGCAAGATAATAAACTGTAGCCCAGGAGCACAGTAAGAGCCATGGCTGCTTGAAATGTTCAGAGAGCATTCTGCAAGCAGCAAGTGACTGGTCTAATGTGGATTGACAGTGGAAAAAAAGGAATTTATTGTTCTGAACAAATATAGGAGAATTTTTACCCCTTTGCAGCATAATTTACTCATAATGTGCAGCATAATTTATTTCAGTGACTTACATAAAGTGTTTATATAGGGCAAAGTTTGGCTTTCCATGTGCTTGCAGCATTGTATCATCTTGCAGTGCTGGTGATTCATATCACTAAGCCAGTAGAGAACTGATCAGAAAATAAATTATTAAAAAGATGGGGAGGGGGGAGAAGTATGACTTTTTTACATACTATTGATTGAATTGGTTCAGCAAGATCAAGCATATCCCAGAGCAGCACAGAGGCAAAGGCAGAGAGGAAGCTGCAGTGGGTCTGTTCACAGTGTGAATTGCCACTGGCACTGCTGCCTCTGCTGCCTCCTCACTCCTGCTGTCTTGCTGGACACATTGCCCCATGCCAGCAGAGAGTGGAGATGAATGTGTGAAAGTCCTTCATGCACATTAGTGTGAAATCTGAGAGGGAGCTGATGATTTAAGTCAGTTGTTGATAACCTGGCTGCCTTTGCACTGAGAGGATTAGAGCTCTGCCGTAGGGATGGTAAGGTCCTGGCAGTAGTTGGTGCTGAGCAGCTGAGAGGGGCAGCCATCCTGTTCAGCCACTGCAGCTGGGTCTGGAGGAGAATGGACTGCACACCATGTGCTCCTGGGTGTGTTACACTTCTTGGCTTGATGGCCACGGCTCACTCATCTGCTCACTACATCTGCTGTGCTCTTTGCTTCTTTGCAGCCACTTGCACTTTTTCTGCGTGGGCTGTGCTGGAAGCCAGTGTTATTCCCATTTCTACAACTGTTCCGCAGTTTTTCTCCTGGACTTTGGACACATTTAGGAGGACATGGGGTACACGTCTTTGGTGCAGTACTGTGCTAGTTTTTAAGTGGGTGTTTTCCTTGATACGTGACACCTGAATTGGTGGGACATAGAAAAAACTGTGGTTTCTCTATGAGTGATTTAGTTCCATTTTCATGCAATTCTACAACAGGGTTTTTATGTTTGAAAAAAACCCCAGAAATAGGAATTAAGTTTTCTTCCCTTAGCTGTATCTCTATCCACAAAAGTAGATGATGAAAAGACCTCCCTCTTCCTGGCATCAAGCAGACAGAGATGGGGTAGATCTCCCTCTTGGGCAAGAAGTACATTTAATTACAGGAGACAGGGAGCAGTTTGTAGTAAGATTTCATTATGATTTTTCATAAGTCAGTGAAGCCTCCCATGATGTGATGATGGAGCTTGCAATGCTGAGAGCAGCTGATGCTGTGAGAACCACAGCAGAGCTCATCTCTCCTGCTTTGACAAGGGGATTGCTGGGTTACAGATTGCACCTGTGGGGTGCTGGCCCTGCCTGAGCAGCCTGGCAGGCAGCATTCAACTCAAGGCACCTGTGGTACAGCTGTGCAAGTATGGGCCTGCCATCCTTTTGTAGGAATCAAGGAGAAGGAAGTTGGCATTTCTGAAGTGTGTCTCTTAAGGACATCAAATTAATCTCATTCTGAAGTTTGTTTTTGCTAGACTTTGTAAAGAAGTCTAGGGGACCAGTTGATAAAGTTAGCTAGGTAAATCTCAGTCTTGAGTGTCTGATAAGTGTTTAGGCTTTGAACATCTCCAGCTATTTACTGATGTCTTTGTAATACTAATGTAGTAGATTTCATTTCCTTGCAGACTCTACCCTGCTACCCATCCACTTGACATAGAATATCTTAAGTATTTGCTTTTATGAGTATACTATAGCTGAAATAAGCAGCAAACATTCTTAGTCTGTACCTAGTGCGTGTGCTGTGTTTTATTTTAGATACCCAAATAAATTACTATTTTTATAAGCAAACATTTTCTCTGTTGGTGCAAATGATACAGGTGAGTAAGGTTTCTGAAACCTGTAAAACTGCTTTGCTTATATTACCTCCTTCTGTTTAGAGGTTGTGATCAAATTTAAGGTATTGTAGTTATAGTGCAAGAGAAGGCTAATTGTAATCCAAAAAACTCAACAGGACAACTGCCATCTTGTCCTGCTGACATGTAGTAGATGTGCTTCAGATCACTTTATCTTATGAATGTGAGGTTAGCAAATTTTCCTTAGTACCCAGCCTGAAGAGTTGGCAAACCACAGAACAAACTTATTATTGTAAGCATTTTTTGTTTGGATGCAATGATTATAATTTGTTCTCTTGAAGAATCACATTCATGTTACATCCTGCTCTTAGCAGAGCTCATGGCAGTTGCAATTTGTCAAAATTTGCCTTCTTTATGAACTTTGGTTTTGCTGACAAATTAAATCCTAAATTGAAACAAAGAATTGAGTTTACACTCTTTTGCTGCCAGGATCCTTCCCCAAAGATGTTTAACCTCAGCATAAAGTCAAGAAAGAATCATACCCTCTTTCTTTCATAAGAGGTGTTTTAATGAGCCACCTGAAGGCAAGGAGTAAGCAAAATTACTTCCTTTTTTCCATCAGGATTATCACTTAGGGCAAGTGTTTTCAAACAAACATTAGACGTCTCCTGTTATGTTTACAGTTTGGGAGGAGGGCATTCACGGGTACTGGGTTTTCCATGTGTAACTTTTATATCCATTTTCTGTGAAAAGAGTAGAGATATTTCCATGGCATAAAACAAATACATGTATATGCCAGTAGATATAATTGCTTTAATCAAATACTGTGTGCCCCATAGCAACCTTGATCTGGCAGTGAAGAGCACTAAAAGTTAAGCTAATTGACTTGCTTTTTGAGATAAGTAGGTGAGGTTATGGGACATAACTAGGGAATTTATTTGTTTTATTTGCTTAGCTTGTTGTAAGTTATACTCATCTAAGTGATAATAATTATTTTGAAAAACTATTTGAAGAATGTGCCAGCTTGTAGAATATTTTCCATACTGAGCATGAGAATGCCATAGTTACACATACCTGTGGTCCTTATCCCACTGGCCTTCATCTGACCCGCATTTTCCATGTATAGGTTTCCTATGCATGTATCAGCATAGGAATTATGTTTTTTCACTGCAGAACCAGACAATGCCCATAAGTCTCAGTGTCGAAACTCTTTTTGTCATCCAAAGGTGACTGTTCTTTCTGGAAGTGCCATCCCTTTCCTGGCTCTGGGGGGAAGATGGTGAAAATTTCAGTGCTCAGGGGCATCTTGAGTGGGGCCATGAGCTGTCAGCCGCAGTCTGGTTTTGTGGCTGTGTCTCTTCAGCTGGCACTTAATCATAACACTGTTAATCTTTATTCTGCCTTTGAGATCCAGCACCACATGGTGATATTTGGTTGTTGATGGAATACTGAGAGACAGCAAAACAGCTGGCAAGAATATTTCTGGGAAGAAGAAAAATAGCGAGAACAAAACAGAAAATGAAAGCAGTGTTGAATAGTGGGTCTGAGTTTAGATGGATTTTTAATTTTTTTAATCTTCTTACCTGCAGTGTTCTCTGTAAGGCAGAATTTCTTAGCAGCAAAAAGATATTATTACCCTTTCAGAAAGTTCTTTTCAAGTAGCTTTCTTGATAAAGTCCATGACTAGGTGCAGTGGAAGCATGGTAGAGGACTCACCCTAGATAATAGAAGATAATAAAAGAAGTGAGCACAGAGGCAAAGTGTTTGCTTAAATTTTTGTCAGCCATTCATTCTGCTGCTTGAATTACTAACTTTCAATATTCTTTTGATATGTTTTCTGGTCTAGCATAGACCTTTTTCCTGTCCATGCCTACTCAAATTTATAGCTACTTGTGCTTTCCATGTGGACCTTATTAACATTACAATTTTATTAAAATGCAACAGCAATTTGTATGCAGCTGTATTATCTAAACAGAAGTAAGCCGACAAAATTGCACAAGTTCATATTTGGTAATGGATATGTGATTTTACCATATTTAAAAAATTGTTTGGTGGCTGTTAGACAGGGGTTTTGGTGATCTAAGAACTTGAAAAAGGTAGTTTGGAAAAACTGTACAAGTGACTGCTAAGCTGCCACAGTTGTGTTTATTGTGTGTCCTTAAGGCAGATACCCTCTGACAGCATAGAAGAGAAACTCCCTGGATGACATTAAGAGGCTTTCTGATCTAATGTGTGCTCTCCTGATCAGACATAGCCAGAAATTCTGGGTGCCCTGGAAGGGCTACCTGCCTTCTGAAGTGAGAGGAGGAGCATGTGGGCTGCAGAATGGATGATATATATTTTGGTCCTCTCTATTGGGTAACCACTCTTGGGCTTAGTAGGGCCTTACATTTCTTTAAAACTTTTAACCTTTACAGAGTAGACTTAAATAAAAATGGCAGTCTCAGAAAAAGTTCAGAATAAAAAAGGTGAAATCTGCTTGCATCTCAAGCCTTTCACGTTTTCTGTGACAAGCTTATAAAATTAAGGTGTTGTATACTCATGCATCAAATTTACCTTCATTACTGTCATTACATGGTCAGTTGTGGCCATGGTCTGTGGCAGCAGGAGGTATTATACAGACCACTGTCCTGACAGGATGAGGTTGAGACACAGAAAAATGCACATGATGCTTTTGACAATCATCTTTTCTGTTAGCTTGTGTCCCTCCTGGTGTGGAGGCAAATGATGGTGGATGTGATGAACAGATCAGCCCTATCAGGCAAAATAGCAGTTCTGCCCATCAGGCACCCCATCTCCAGGAGAGCATGCTGGGTGGGAGAGCAGAAGGGCTGAACAAACACAGACTGATTCTACCCTAGATTATCTGTCAACCTTCAACAAACTTTAATTCAAGGACTTCCAAGGGCAGAGGTTGCATTTCTGCACTTGGCAACATTTCTTTTAAAATGCACTTAAGCAAGTTTTTATGGGAAAGGCAGTAATTTAGATTCACTTTAAAATGAGTGCTCCAGTAGTGGAAACAGGACTTGAAGTAAGATTCTGTAACGCTGTTTGGCTCTGCATAGCTCACTGCCCAAACAGTATCTGAATGATGAAGCTGTGTTTAAATAAGATTCTTTAAAAGATTTTCAGCCCACATGGACATGTAACCACAATGTAGAAAACAGATATGAATGCTTTGGTAGATGCTGAAAGAGGGTGGTGGTGTAGGAATTTGGAGGTCAAAAATGATAAAGAAGAAATGGAAAGACAAGTGATCTGGGGATAAGGTTCTCTAAAGAAAAAAATACTCTTTCCCGGATTTAGGGCACTGGAGTTTTTGCTCTGTACGTCAGCCACACAGATGTGGGGCTGTGCAAGCCAAGTCCCCTGTGTGTGCCATTCACCTCCTCAGCAGTCACCAGAGGGACTGCTCACAGTGTTAGCCGAAGGCTGAAGGATCTGACCATCTCCTCTGGGACAGCAGCTCTGTTCCCTGGCAGGCGTCCCGGGGGTGCTGGAAGGCAACATGCTCTGCACAATCTCTCTGCCTCCTGACCAGAGACAGTCAGGGTCACAGACGTGAATATTATCTTTGTGACGCTTCAAGTGAGCAAACAGATAATATATTTTTTTAAAGGAATGTTGCATGCAGTCAGTTGAATGTAGAAATGTCATATCAGATCTTCCAAGAGCTTGTTCCCTTGAGGGGATGTTACGCCAGCTCACCCACCCCACCAGTGCAGAGGCAAGGCAGGGAAGGGAGTGCACATGCATGTGCCTGCACATCTATGTATATGTGCACACACATATGAGAGTCATGAACTGGCCTCTTTTCTCTGCATGAGTTCCTCTGTCTTCCTTCTGATGGTAACTAAGCCAGGGAACTCCTCTTTTTTCCTGTACCATAGTCTGGGAATCATGCCCTGGACATTTTTTCAGCTGAGCACATTTACATAGAGGAAATCGGCCCAGAGACTCCTCTTTGAACAGTATTTGTACTAGACAGTTTTGCAGTGGTTTCAGGTATGCTTTATTTTTTTTTAACCAACTGATAGGAAAGTAAAGGACACAAGTAACTTTGTTTTCAAAACAGATGTATGAATACATATCAAAATACAATATCCTAAATATATATACTTGTAGAACTTAAAGCAAGACTGGTATAGTATCATTGCATTTATATATGTTTTTTTCTGTGTCCTGCTTAGTGATGCAGTTGAGCAAGGGAATAATTTTTATTTAGGTCCATCTTGAATTGCAGATGAATAAGAGTATGAAGCAGAGCACCAGCACCAGGAGGAGCAGTGCAGGAAGGGCCTGACAGGGCAGCTGTGGAACAGGATGCACTCTTTGGGAAAGAAGATGCAAGAGAAGCTCGCCCTTGGTCTGGATGAACAAGGGGAAACTCTTTTAAATAAAAGATGAAATAAATGCATAAACAATCAGGGAGAGTCTTGCCACCACAGCGGGAAAAAAATAAAGAATTTCAGCTTATATGTGAGGATCATTATCTGCTGGCACAACTTGTTTCTTTTGGAGGGTAGAAGATGGTTTCTTGCCAGTAGTGCTTCAGCTGTAGTGGGAGAAAAGGCAGGTTGTTTTACTGGAGCTTGATCTTTTTTTTTTCTTCTCTCCTGGTTTTGCCTGTGGCAGCCTATGACTTGACTCGAAACCAGAAGCCATTCAGGTCCTGTGTATGGCACATAAAGCCTGGGATATTGTACAGTGATACTGTGTTTGCTGTTATTTTAGTGAAGGTACATAGAGAGTGGAAAGTGTTGAAAAGAAAAGCGAAATGCATGGTGATTCCTTTATAACAAGACAGTCAGCATTCCTTCTTTAGGTTAATATTTCTCAAGTTTTCAAATCTGGCTGCAAAATCCCTGCTTCCAAAACTCGATATGCAGCTTCCAAGCCTGAGAATAGGGATGCCATCCTTTGTTAAACACTATGGGATATATTTAAGCCCTTGATTGTTTGCTTAGGAAATGTGTGTGTAGTAGAGTTGTTTCACCCTTTATTGCATAAACATTTCTCTGAACTGGCAAATTTCATTATTGTTCTTGGAATGTCATTCTCACTTTAAATGTCAGGGTTTTTGCCAGGGCCAAGATGTCTGTGATGGCACACCTTCCACCTTATGTCTCTCACACCACTTTTCTCCAAAATCTGTATGTTTTCACAGGTGTTTTCCCACAACTTCAAAGACTTTGTTTCTGCTTTTTTTGCAGGGGAGGGCGGGGTGCAATAGTGAGAGATACCCGTGCTCCAAAATGCTCCTCTCCTTTGGAATTGTGTTGCTTCCACAGAGAGCTTTAACTGAAGTGGTTTGTCAGAAAACTGTCCCTTGTGTGATAATAAGTCACATTGCTGCAAAGACTCTTAACAGTTTTCAGAGGTTATTGATGGTCCTTTTTTTTTTTTGGCAGGTGTGTTTGTATCAGTATTGTAGAGCTTTTATTGTGATAGTGCTTCAAGAAATGATTTGAGTTTCATTTCTGTTTTCTTAGATCCCCTTAAAACATACAGATCTCTTTCTTATTCTGAAAAAGTTATCCTTAGGTTTTATTTTTGTAATGATGTGTCTGGTGTTTTCCCACTTCTTTCAGCTTGGCTTATAGTTAGTTTTTATTGATTAGTTTTAAGGAATTGTGTTCATATGACCATGCAACATGTAGAATTTTGATAGGTAAACTTGGCTTACTGGGTTGGTGGATGTTGAAGTATTTTAAATATAATAAATAGAGGCAGAGCTGTGTGGCTTTTGCGATTTTTATTTGATAACAAGGGCTTTCATCTTTCCACTATACCTCTAACTCTTTTCTCTCAAGCATAAAAGATTATTTCTTTCTAAAAATAAATATTCTTTGAAATGGAAAAGTAAACATAGAACATGCTGGAGCTTTGTAGACTCTGAAGTCTAATGGGATCACAAAAAACAATCCAGGGGTTCATCCATCTCATTGCATTATTGATTCTGCTCTGCTGAGTCATCAGCCCTCGTACATGAATCTGAAAAAGAAATTTGGGCATATAAGAATAGTGTGATGCAGTATGAAAACTCTCCCAGATCTGGTGTGATCTGGTTGCTAAGTGTCATTGCAGCTATTCAGTGAAATAAAGCAAGCCACATTATCAGTGATCTGTAGACCATATAAGATTTCAATATTAGAATGATAATTTTTTGCTTGTTCTGTACAATTATGTATTTAAAGTAATGCAGGAATACTAAGATTGCTCTAGATTCAGAAAAGAAAAATAGAACATTAAGGACAATGTTGAATTTAAATGTTATTTTTCAGAATGTTTTTCCTTTTTTGGACTGAGAACGCTATGCCACAGGATGGACTAATGGTGATTTAATTGAGAAGATATGTATTAATACATAGAAGCAAAATGAAGCTCTGAAAGTTACTCTTGTGAGTGATAACTTCAAAGTACACACACTGTTGAGGGCTGTTTTCTAACCTAAAAAGAAGAAAGGTATTTTGTTTATCACATACAATCAGTGTTTCTGTGGCAGGCCAAGATGCTGAACTTCTTCCCTTGCACACAAGGTTTCATTTAGGCGATGTCTACGCCAGGATGTTTCGGTAAAGAAGTTTCCACTCTGGTCACCAGCATTGCTCACTTTTCACTGGTGACTGAATTGCTGCAGGAAGGACTTTGCCTAAAAGAGATTTCTGTACAACCTGGCTTTTCCACAGCAGTTTTACCTTTGTTGCACGTTTATCAGTAGTGGCAGCAAATATAGAAAAGGATTTTTCTCATCTTAGTGAAGCTGAAGTGGATCACAGTGGAGGTAAACTTGGTCTATAACATGCCTAAAGACCTGTGGAGCTCTGCAGGACAGCTTTCTGTACTGGTGGTTCAGTCACTTCCCTTTACCTGATGCTGCCCATTGAGACCTCCAGGCTGCTTGAAGCAGGATTTGACCAGCTGAGAAGGAGCGTTCTGCTTTGCAGTTGTGCTCTGTGGCTTACAAAAAGCTCTCACTACCTTTTGTGATTCTCAGTTGTGTTACCAGACAACTCAGAACTCCTGCTGCTTTCAGCTACTCTTCCTGTGCTGATAGCAGTGGATTTGTCTGTATAAAAAGTGACCTCACCAGAAGTGAGCAGAATTTTGTCTTGCTTCATGACCTGGCAAGGAAACAATAGGAAATGCCCAGAAATTAGTACCAGAACAAGATAGACGATAGAAGTCTGATGGAAGATTTTTTCTATTTAGTAGCTGTGCTGAGTTTTTTTAATACTAGATTAGATAATAAAATATTGAAGTAAAGTCAAGCATACATGTATATTGATCTGTTTTTCTGAAGTTTGCTCAGGGATAGTTGTTTGTTCTTCCTACTGTGCATGCAAGTGATCATGAACACAAGAATGGACTTGCAAAGGATCTTTGCTAATAGCAAAGGCCAAATGTCTATGGAAGAAAAGGAAAGTGTTCTTAATAATCTCTGCAAAACATTGAACAATGCATTTTGAAATGGCATTTGTCTGTTAAAGTTTCTCCAGTAATCCTCCAAACTTGAACCAACCAACCAAGGACCCTCCATACCTTGGTCAGAAATTCTCAAGTTCAAGTTCTTCACTCTAACACATGGCTCTCAACGCTTGGGTTGAGAATTCTTGCAGAGAGTTATTGCAGAGTTCTTCTGGTGTGAGAAGCAGCTTCTTGTGATACCTCAGGAGTGTTGACATTGTGTGTAATGGTGGCAGAGCAGAGTGGCAACACTCCTCACCTTTCATCCACTGGCAGAAGAGTTTTTGGTGGGACCTGTTGTCTCAAATCTCCATGGTACCAATGAAGAAAATAGAGAATTGGACACCTTCTGTGCAACAGAACACTATGCACATTTCCCTTCTATTCAATTGTGTGCTGTCATCCTCACAATCCTATGGACAGGGGAATGTGTTCAGACTCTTAGTGCTCTAGAACTAGGGCTGGAGGAGGGACTCAGGCCCTCCTCCTAGGAATTTGTAGGTAAATGTGAAGTGCACATATGACGTGATGGGCTCTGGATGGTTGGTATCCAGGAAAGTGTTTTTAGTGTTCCAATAGCTTCATTAATATGTCAGCTTAGTCTTCATTTAATGATCAGAAAAATATATGGTAAGATAAGACTTGACTAGAAATGGAGTCAAAACTGTCTTGATGTCACAGTAGTAATTCGTGGTGCATTACTATATTAGGATTTCAGTCTTCCAAATTAAAGATATGTAGCAGAAGTGGGAAAATATCAGAGAAGAGCAACAAGAAGAGATGTATGGAGCAGCTTCCCTGTGAGAAATGACTAGGATGACTAGGGCTCTTCACCTTGAGAAAGCAGTGGCTAAGAGAGGATATGATAAAGGTCTGTGTTAGGAAGTGCTATCAGGAAGGATGATTGTTCACTGCCTATTAAAAACAAGAAGTGGGGGGCAGCAATGTAACCACTAGGTGACAGATCAAAAAAATTCAAAGGAAGTGGTTTCTCAGATGCATGTAATTAGACTGTGAGCATGGTGGATGCTGCAGGATGTTATGGATG
Organism: Lonchura striata; assembly: GCF_050655825.1. NCBI lineage: Eukaryota > Metazoa > Chordata > Aves > Passeriformes > Estrildidae > Lonchura > Lonchura striata. The sequence continues at coordinate 115,271,644 of NC_140704.1, forward strand.
CCGTCAAAGTACAAGTGGTCAAAAACAGTCACATAAGTTCCTGGAAGAAAATTCTGCTAAAGACTCTTATATACAGAGATATTACTTCTGCCTTAGGAAGTCCTTAAGCTGAAAGTTTCTGGAAGTTATCAGAGCGTATTCTGAAGAACTTTCACTAGATGCTTGCTTTTATTTTCGTAGTCTTTAAATATTTGCTGGTTGCTGCTCTAAGCTAGAGTATGGGGTAGATGGGCCTCTAATCTCACACCAGGACAATAATTTTTGTTCTAACACTCACCACAAGTTTTAACATGATGTCACTTTGCAGTTTGCTTGCTTCCTTTTTGTCTGCCTTTCAGAATCCCTCTGCCATGTCCCTGGACTTTGTGGTGGCTGCCTCAGCTACTTCAAACCCTACGTGCAGTTTAGCACTGGAAACAGAGGGAAGAAGTCATCTGAATAATGAGCTCATGGCTAGTCAGACACAAGTTGATATATGGGGTAAACACACAGATTGGAATTCTTTCATAACATCTTGATTATGAAAAGATAACCATGATATTTATATCTCCCTAGTTACTTGTAACACCCTCATACCATGGGGGAAAATGGTTTTGTTCTGTTTTTAAAGCAACATTCGCATTTAGTGCTTCATTGTGTACAGGTTTTTTAATACTAATTGTTTTGTCTGACTTAGGTGTTAAAAAGTCTCAGCATCCCAGTTGGAGCAGAGTTTTAGTGAATTCTCTCAGGAGTATTACCCCAGTAAGCTCAAGTGATCGTTTCCATGCCAGTTCATACATAATCACAGCCTGTGAGTGGAATTTTATGTTTTGGTGGTGCCAAAGGTTAAGCCTTATCATGATGAATTTGGGTCCAGAATGCTAGCAATTTCAGGTGCTTTCTTCATAGCCAAAATAAGTGGCTGGAGAGCTCTGAGAAACATCCCTGCTTTCCAGTCTTGGTAAAGCCTGGTATTACAGTAATTTCCTGCATCTGGAGATTTGCTTTGATATCCATCTGTGCTTTCCTACTTCAGAAGACCTCTACATCCCCTTCAGTTAGCACACAGTGCAGCTCCCTGCAGAGGTGAGAGCACTGGGTGTGTGGTATAATAGTGCTTAATGTTAACCACAAGCTTTTTGTAGCAGAGCTCTTCTTAAATGTGAACATTTCCATACAACTTTTTTTCATGCTACAGGGTGTCAGATTTCAAAAGGCAGCACTATGGCAAGCCAGTGGTTAGTTTATATGATTACTCTGAAATTAGCAAAATGATATAGTGATAAAAATGTTGGCTTTGTGCACTGTAATTTCTTCCTGGAGTGATTTCTTAGGTTTACAAGTAATTTTGTTGAAAAGTACAATAGTATTTTGCAGAAAGAATATATATGGTGCAATAGAAAATATTTATTTTCCTTACTTGTGTTGTTTTATTGATTTTCTTAGTTTGCTTTGTACTTAAGGTTCAGTAACAAATTGCAACAGATTGGGCTATAACAAATTATATAGTTAACAGCTATATGTTCTTTTATTTTTCTTGTGTTCATGGAATGAGTCCTCAGACAAAATATTTTTCCAGTAGGGGGACAAAATGAGTATCTAACTATTCTATTCACAAATAAAATGCATCATACTTTGAAAGTGGAAATTTTAGCTTTTTATTGTTACATCTTCTGCAGACCTGTTATTCTGAAGTGTCAAAGCCACATTTCTTTGGAAACCTGACACAGCTGAGAATCGTATATTTGCCAGATGTGAGTCTGGACATTGATCTGGATGGTTAGTGCTACTTTTCCATAGGGAAAAGGGTACAATCAGCCTTGGGAACTTGTACTACAATAATCCATTGCTTTGATTAAGATAATTTCAAAGACGGAGATACCAGCTGATTTTTGTTTTCTGTCTTTGACGTTGGGGCATGGGAAGAAGTTTTGTACTATGAAAGGGTGAACTCAGACATGCAGTGTCCAGTGTCCATGCAGCGTTACGGTGGCAGTAAATGATGCTGATGGAGGCTCACACACATGTGGTGAGATTACTCACTCATGGATGAAAATTCCGTGTTTGGACAATCTCTAGGCATGGCAGAAAGCTGGTCTGTCACAAATGGCTTGTTGCCTTGGGACATATACTGAGAAGATAGTTACTGTCCTTGGGTAATAGGTGAGCTGAGATTTGTCCAAACTTAAGTATTTTTGGGTTTGGGGAGGATTTGTTTCTTAATTCTTATCATTAGCTCAATGCTCAGGCATTTCTTAGACATTTTACAGAAAAGCATTGCAAGTGCCATGCAACCCTAAGCAAGAAGCAGCATGAGCAACTTCCCTTTACATTGGATAAAACAAGTGGTTCCTAGGAAGTCAGGGATGGGCCCTGTATGTTGTTCCTAAGGGGAATGATACCTCATACTTCTGGGCAACATTGTAAGACTCTGACACTCTCTTGTTCTACATGTATTACTGCTGTGCTACTTGATGGAAGTTAAACCTGCTTTATGCAGAAATCATTGTTCTAAGACTTGAGAATAACCTGTTTCATAATTACAGTGCAAGTTGTAAGAGTGTTCATTTAGTGCACTGAACTCTTTAAAAAAACCCACTCTAGGCATTGTACACTTTGTAAAGAAAAAGAAAAAAAAAAGCAAAAAACAAAATCCCAGTAAAATACCCAGGGAGAGTGAAGAAAAAAATATGTTCTCTAACTTAAAGTGATGCGGAGTCTACTCGAGTTCATGAACCAGCACCACCGTTTGATGTCAGCAGAACTGAGCGGAAGCGTGTGGTTTGTGAGCTTGCTGCTGCTGTGGAGTCACAACTCCTCGCTGGCTGTGGATGGGCTGTGTAGGGCAGACCACAGTGCAAACCTGCTGATTGTTTGGCCCCAGGATTAAGACCCTGTCTCAAATGGAAATGTCAGGTCCTTTACCCAGTGCCATGCTGTACGTTCTGCTGCGTTTTGCATCAGGGATGGAGACAGACCACAATTAACGTAGAAGTAGGCAAGAACATCTCCTGCCTACTTGGCCAGATAGTCTCCATCATAGGAGGGAGGAAGAGAAAAAGCAAGCTATGTTCTTGGACAGAGAAGGAAAAAAAAAAAAAAAAAAAAAAAAAAAAAAAAAAAAAAAAAAAACCAGTATTGCCTCATGTTCCTTTAGCATGTGACCAGTTACGGCAATTGCTGATTGTCTACATACCAGGAAAAAAATGCCCTGTAGTATTAAAAGTTCCAGTCTCTACTTCAGGTCATTACAAAGGTCTAAAGGCAGTTATTAAGGAAGTCAATCCAACTTTTAAATAATACTTTGCTGAGCAAGAGAAAATCAAAGAGGACAAGAGATTGTTTCAGAGGGGTTTATGATCTGTACTGAGCTTTGATTTTTTCCATTGTCTTTGGATTAGCTGCATGAGATGATGTCTCTCATTCTTTGAAAACTAGGTTTTTAGACTATTATGAAGCAGATAGAAAAGAAGCAATATAAGAGAGGCCACAGAAGACTTGCAATGCCTGTTTAACACTTTAAGAGGATGCTGCAGTGTATTCTGTATTCTAGAGTAAGGCTGCTTCTGGGTATAGAGAATCTGCATCTGGAACAGATACTTAAAGTTGAGGTGATCAATTATGGCATCTCAGGCACAGGGGCAACACATGTGGGAGTTGCTTGGGGAAGTGATTTTTCTTTTCACTATTCTTCCAGCATAATAGGCTTTATTTGCCCTGTTCTGTACCTTTCAAACAGACAAAAAGAATTTGGGGTATACATGTGTCTCTAACATGATTGCCTTTGTTGCAGAGAACAGTATGAACAATATGCAATGGCAATGCAGAGATTTCTGCCATGATGACAAAGTTCTCATTCCACAGAGCTTGCTTTTGCTGAGCTCTACTAGAAGGAATTTCTGGGAAAAGAGTTTTAATTTAATTAATTGATACTATTTTAATAATTCTATTCTCATATTGAAGAATATATATAAAACTGGGTAATAATGTAAATAAACAATACAATTATTCTATATATTGTATGCAAAATAGAAATAATTTTATGTTTTCTTTATGTACATACATGTATAATATATTTCCATTTGGCCATCTACTGGTACACAAAATAGTGAGCTTATTACAAACTTATTTCTTTAATTTCCATTGGGATTAATTTCTAGTTATTCCTGGTTCTTTTCATCATGAGGTATCTGTCCATTGAGAAATAGGGAAGACTTAAGTAGATGTATGTGAATATTCCTCTGATGTAGCTGAAGAATTACGGCTAAGTCTGTGCACATCTATGCAGGTCTAAAACAAACAATTTCTTCAGGAGAGTGTTTTCAGTGAACAAATTGCATTTAAGAAATGGGAGGCTTCTCCTGAAAGCTATATATGTATATATGTATATATATATGTGTGTGTGTGTGTGTGTGTGTGTGTGTGTGTGTGTGTGTGTGTGTTTGTATATATATATCCCCATTTTTGCTTTGTGGAAATGCCAAGCAGCCAGTAGTTCATCCATTACCCATGTAAAGATATGATGAAATAATGAGTACTTCACTGGGAAAGCTCTTGGCGCGTATAAAGGTACTTGAGACATGGAATGCATAAGCATGGCAAAACCAAGGTACACGTCATTTGGATATTGCTAAAACCTACCTGCCTTTAAAAAGAACCAAAAAACCTGGTCACATGTCTGCTCAGGAAAACAAAAATAAAACCATAAACCTCAAAGTTTCTGCAAATGATTTGCTACTAACGTCAGTGGTTTTTTTTAGAGAATGAGATGTTTTAGATCAAGCAAACATTCTTCTGACATTGGTGACGTAATGGTCTCGTGTTCAGAAAGATTTCCTGTTTACTTTGGATCTGAACACAGACATCTCGAGAAAGAAGGTGGTAAAATTTTCATTACACATCTGCCTATAAAGACAGCCCAAACTGTTCCGAGATCTGTAGTAAATTTTATATACTTTTCTTCCTCTATAAAAAATTGGATAAGTAACAGTAGAAAAATCTCATAAAATCAGAGAGTCTCAGTTTTCTGACCAAGCTAATTCCTCAGTTTTAATCCTGTAATGCAGAAAATTATCAGGGAATGTCAATTTGTCAGCCTTGTGAGCTGGGAGCTTTGTTAGCAAATGCATCTGAAGTCAAGGGACTAGGTGTCCCTTAGAGACGAATTGCTGCTCCCCTGTGGGTTTTTTGCTTGATTTTTCTACTTTTGTTGAGGTTGGGCTTGAAGGCACTTGAGATGGTGTTTTATGTTTGGACTTCGGTGTTGATTATTTCTTATTAGTGAAACAGTATCATAGCCGTGAGTTCTGTAGTCTTTCATTAGTAAGGTATAAAATGGTCAGTTATATCTTGTTATAAGGTCTTTTAAAACTAAACTATTTAATTAAGTAATGACACTTAGATTATTTTCTTTTTTAACTTAATAAGTGATCCTTCAAAGCCCACAATGCGGACTTTTTTGTCTAATTACAAAACATCACCTAAACTCATGAAGAAGAAGGAAGAAGAAGGTGAAGAAGAATAACTTGCCTCTGCTTTAAAACTTCTATCTGTTTCATATTTATTTCTATATTCTAAAACCCCAAACTCTAAGTTTTCTACCCTGTGATATTACACACTTCTAATTAACTACACAGGCGTAATCTTAGTGCTATTAATTAATTTTGGAAGTCTTCTCTACAGCCTTAGATCAAATGCAGTGCTCTCTTGCGAGTCTGTGCCTTTCAGCATGGAAAGTTCAAAACTCTCAGCATCCAGGATTCCAACACTCTCCTAATTCTGGCGAGCTCACAGATGGCAATAAGGCTTTTTTGTAGTGAAGATCAGGACTTAGTTTTATGCTGTAACTTTTCATGAATTTTCTGTTTCAAATAATAACTTCTGTGAGTGTTCACAGTAGAAGCAATACATCTTGTTCATAATTTATATTTAAATGTATCCTTTTTTCCCCAGAAGGCAGAAATCATCTGGCTGTTGTTTTATTTTCCTAATTATAAAATAACAGAGATTATATATAAAACTTGCTGCAACTCTTCCTATGCCTTTGAAAAGATGGGTACATCAATCTCCCTTTAGCTATCCACTCTCTAAAGAGTGAAGAAGTCTGTTGTAAAACAGACCATGATGAAGATCTTGTATGGACTGAGATTAAAAATAAGTGTATTTGAGTGTTTCATTGTTTATTTTGCTTTTTAACTATTTTGAGAAACAATGTCACAGATGTGGAAACCTGCTTAATCTCCATAATATAACTGCTGAGCAGTCCAGAGACTGAAGTTCTGAATTCAGGTCAGCACAGCTTTGCTGCCGAGGCAGGAGTTGTTATTTGATGCCTAGGTGATGAAAATCTAATAGAAGAAAAATACAGACCGTGGTAAAGTCAGCAAGTGGATTTTGGTCTGTTTTGATGGTCTGCAGGATTAGATTACTGGTTGGTTTTGTTGGCTAAATTCATTAAATGTGTGTTTTGTGAGTATAAAAAGCATACTTCTTAATGTGCGATTGTGATACCAGCATAAGAAAAACCCAATATCGGTACATGCTTTGGCATGAAATTATTGTGTGTTTAGAGATTCTGCATACATTCTCTTAATCTGGTGGGTAAGAAATTACTGCTTGTAGAGCTGTTAGGGAATTTACATTGGCACTAGAAACCAAAACTGGATCTAGGAGAGCACATTTATGACAGTGACAAACACACAGGCAAGATAATATACAGTATATTGTAAGAAAAACATAGGATTTTGCTTTTAGAAAAATAGAGAAGGAAGGAGCAGCTTGCTGCCAGCTGCATGAGAATGGATTTGGGTTGTTGAGAAGCACTCAGCAGAGGGGAATGTCCCGCAAGACTCAGGCTGAGTCCAGTGGATCAGTGGTTTGAATTAACATGGAGCAGGTTTAACATTCTTTGGTTCATGCCTTTTACCTCACTAACTGAAATGCAGAGGGTCCTGATGCTCTCAGTTCTGTGCTGACAGCACAGAGACACCAAGCAGCACTTGTGTGAAGCCAGATGGGGCTCATGGGGCTTGGCAGCTCAGCTGGCTTCCAGGTGTCACTTGTCCCTGGATGCAGTGGCTCTCCAAGCCGACTCTATCTGTTGTGGGTAATTTGCGAACTGGATAACTTGCCTCTGCTGTGTTTTAGTGGTAACTGTGGAAAAAAGGGGAGAGAAATGCAATGCAAGGCACATTTTAAAACAGTGCTTATCAGTAATTTAACTTGTAATGGATTTGATGCCACTTAAAATTGTTTTTTTTCTCCAGGCAAAAACTGCTTCTCCAAAATGCAGATGCTCCTGTTATCATGAACACCTACTTTAGTCAGAAGGTGCTACTCAGTGAATATTCAGAAGCCAGAGAGAAGAAGTATGGTCTTACAAAGATGCCCATCAGGAAGAATATTATATCTTTGGCACAGACCTTCAGACTTGATGACGTCAATGATAAGTTACACCAGGAACCTTCAGACAATCAGGTATGGTCCATTTGGTTCACAATTAAGCACTTGGTAAGAAGTTGGTGAGCAAATGTTTGGAAATTATAAGAAAAACAAAAATTCTAAATTACTGACCTGTTTGGTTTCCTCTTTCATTTAGTCAAGGCTGAATAATATGCAGTGTTTATTTTAATAATATTTCCTTAGTAGAGGCTTTTGGTCCATCAAAATGCTGAATTGCTCTGAGGTTATTTTGCTGAAATCTCACAACTGTGCTAAATAGTAATTATAACTTGGTTTTTAATTGATTTTTCTCTTATTCTTTATAGCTGAATAGCTAAAAAATAGCTGTTTTCTTCTAACTCACTCAAGATACTATTTAAAATAAGCATTCCTTTTCCCTATTCCTATGTCTTAACTCACTTGCTTATTGATCCTATCCTTTCTTTAAAGCATCAATTGATAACATCACCCCCCATTCCCACCCCTTCAGTTTGTTTTCCTATTTTGACTTTATTTTTATTAAAATGACTACTGATTCTGCATTTCTGTAGCTGTGGTTGTATGACCTGAGGTATTTTAAGAGATTTGTTTTCTTCAGAGTGTTTGCCAGCACTTTTTGAAAGTAAGGCTCTTGTAAAAGCTTTATATTGGCTACCTAAATGATTCTTAATATTTGAGAAGTTTGGCCCTTCAAGTTTGAAGAGCCATGAGTGTCAACATTTTGTGTTTGCTTTATATATAATTCCCATTATAGGCCTGGGAATGTAAAAGTTACATAAATCAAATCCTAAATCAAATCCTAAATTGAATTTCTTACTTCAACTCTAACTTGTAAAAAGCTTCTACAGTGGTATTTGAAAACCAGAACAATTTACTTGTTCCCCTCATGGCTCCTAACAAACAAACCACTTCATTTAAAACTTGGTAGACAAGTTTTATTGCAACCACTTTGTAGACAAAGGGTAGTGTCGTACCACAATTTTCTTTAAATACTGAAAATTCTCCTTCTTTATTGGTGTATAATACTTGTGGCACAGTCAGTGATATTCCGAAAACCTTTCTTCACACACAGCTTTTTATAAAAACTGGTTTCATTGTGAAAAAAGAAATTTGGCTCATGATGCAAAGGAGCCTATATGTATATAGACCATGTTGGTCTGTGCTTGCATACAATCTTTATTGAGAGAGATTTATTTTAAAATTAAGATAAACTACATTTCCCATTTAGATTATGGCAAACTGTAGTATTAATGAAATTTATTTTGCAAATTTTGAAGGTTTTATTAATAAAATATGTTTTAAAAGTAGTGGAAAAATAAAGTTTTTGCTTTAAAAGTTTTGTATTTTTCATAAATTATTGAATTCTTTTACAGTGAAATATTTTCCATTGAAATGTGTAAGTCTGAGGAGTAGGTTACTAGACTATAAAACTAGAGATATGTTCATTTCCAACTTGGTTGAAACTCCAGAAGCATTCAAGATGAATTTTACCCTTTTTTTCAGAAGAGGAAGGAACAGAACACCAAAGAAGTAAAAATAAAACTCCATTCAAGGGGAAGAATCCTAAGTGCTAATATCAGTTCTGTTTTCCTGCTGGTGTCACCTTCATCTCTCAGGGGTTGAGTTAGCTCAGTCCAGAGCACCAGTTAAATGCAGGAGCACCCCATATGTGCAACTCTCTTGAGTGTTTATTGAAAATACACAATAAATAACTGGCCAATAGTCTGCAATTTACATTAGGAGCAGTAAGTATTTCAAAACTGATTTTGGACTTGCAACTTGATTTTTCATTATGGCATTTTCCTCTCTAGCTCTACATAATTTCAAGGGTCTCTGGAATGTTTCTCTTAATGTGTTGTCCTTCACCAGGTTCCTTGTGCTCCACAAGCCCATAACAACGGTGATTCCAAAAGGCATCCTTTAGGACGGAGTGCTGTTAATGATTCTCTGCTTGAAATGGTGGAAAGCCAGGGAGCAGTGGGATGGAGAGAAGTGCAGGTACAAGTCATTATCCAAAGGGTGTACTGTTTGCCTGCCAGAGAAGGATACAGAAGCCACACTCAAGGAAACAAGCCTCTTTGTGCAGCACCCGTCACAAATTCAGATCCACCAAATGTTAGGTGAGTAATGAGATGCATGGGAATTTTTTTGTTGAGGCTGTGACACATGAGAAACCAAAGAGGAGTGAGTTCAGAAATGTCATTCTTGGTTGTCAGTTCATGGGAAATAAGCACACTCAGCAAGGAAGGCTGAGTTGATGGGCGTGGTGCAGTTCTTTAATAGGCATAGTGTGACACAGAAGTAGTCCTGCCCAGAGAGGGGAAGGGTCTGTCTATAGTTTATGTCATCAACAGATGACAGGAAGATTGAAAATGAATTAATGAGAAGTTAATTGAGAACATCATATACTGTTGCATGAGTTTCACAGAACTGTTGTTACATCCCATTTGCCTATTTCAGTCTCTGTTACACTCTGCTAGTAAATTATGATTGTCAATGGTCTCTTGAAACAAAAAAGAAATACATAGACACAGAAATGAGTGGCTTTTCTATAATGAGGATTTTGCACAGATGCTATTAGAGAAATATAGGTGAATACTTCCATTGTGAAGTCACTGGAAAAAGATCCTGTTGACTTTCGGAAGTCTGGAAGCCACAGCGTTAAGATTCCTCTGCAGTAAAAAGTGTTGTGGTGTCAAAACATAACTAGCAGTGCAGAAACATTACACACAAACCCCATGGATCACACAGCTTTCAACCAGTTGTGTTTTGGCCTTTTATGTTTTAGTCTTTGCACCCTAACACTGTTCTGTTTACAGTGGAGGGAATCAAGAATTGGACCTTGCTTTCCTAAATAAAAAAGATATGGTAAACAGTTTTCTTTTCTGACCAATAGTGAAACATTGAATACTTTCTTTCTCCATCTGTGATCCTCAAGGTTTGAGACTAAAGACTGATTTCAGTCTTTCTCAGCAACCTTGTCCTAAGTAAACATTTCTTCCTGCAGAGTTTGGGACTTGAATGGAGATGTGCAATTAGTTCAACAGGTCCTGTTGAGAGTTCGCCAGATGTAATTTGCAATAGGCTTTGAAAGGTTTCTTCAAAGCTTTGAAGAATTTGAGTTCCTCTAAGCACCCTGCAGGTGGACAGTGGTATCCTTAATGGTCCTTCTTGAGCTTTTGAAATACTAGAATCCTCTCAATTCTTGCTACCTTGTAAGTGTCTGGATAATTTGCAGCACTCATTGATCAATAAAATTCCTCCAGAAGGAACTTAGGAAGATTATTCTTTCCTAAAATACTACCTCAGTCATCACCCACAGAAAAGTAATGATCAACTGCCTTGTCCCTGACATTTTTTGGAGCTCTTTTACATGTAGTAGTTACACTGAACATTATTTTTTAGAAAGTAATTAATACATCTTGTTGTCTGGACTCTTTGCTTTAATTTATTCTTAATAAAAAACATATATATATATATATATATATTTTTTTTTTTTTTTTAAGTAAGAGAAGTACTTTACCAGCCCACATCAATATGTGGCTTTGAAGACAGTACTTCTCAGTGTAGATTTTCTTCTAGAGGGCTACATTTGATCAAATATCAGGGCATCTGACAGACTGTTATTCAACCTGATTTTTTCATTTCCAACTCTTAACCAAAAGTACATTCAACTTGCAGTCTCACAATTTGAGGTAGTTAACCTGTCTGAGCCCACACCCTTCACAGGAATGGGGTGAAAGAAAACAGAAATCTCAGATTGCGCTTCTTATGTCAAACATGAAATAGAAATAAAATTAAAAATGAGACCTTGTTGCTTCTGCATACATGCTGTAACTGGAGCTTCTCTTCTGCAGTTGTCTTCTGGAAGTTCCTCAAATTTCATAAAAATCTCATCTCAGAAAACAGCTTGTTTGTTGTTGTTCACAGCTATCAGACTGTGTTTTGGATCCTGAATCAAAAAAACCAACCCACTTTCTCATTTGCAAAGAGGAGAACGAACACTTCTTTTACAGACTGAAGAATTAAAAACACCTCTTCCTGCTTTATCAGCTGCTATTTCCATGGCTGATAAACATCCACATGAGACTTCTCCTCTACCAAAAATGTCTGTGTCTGTCACCTGATAGTGAGCAACACCAACACCCTCTGGCAGTCCTTTGAACCAACTGATGGTTTATTCTTTTGTAATTATAAACCCCTAGTTTTTCCTTTTTAAACTTCTTTCTGTGAAGTAAAACTGCCAGGAAAACAAGGTTTGTATTTTATGAGGCAAGATGAGTTAGATTATATGTTGTTTCATAGACAAAAATTTCTAAATAAATATAAAGATAGATAAATACCTGATTGATTAGGTAAACAGGCTGTTCTATTGCATATCTTCTTTTGTAGCACTCCACAATAACGTAGATGCTGTTGTTACAGAGAAGTAAAGCCACTACAATAAGCCAAAAATAAGCATGAAATTAAACAGTGGAGTAGGGGAAGTGATGCATTTAGTCCAAGGCATCGAGTTTCTAGTAAGAGAGTAGCAAACTGTGGGAGAAACCTCTTATTTTGATTGTAAGGAAATGGATTAATTTAATTGATTAAAACTAACACTTGTGAAACATAGAAATTACAGGGCTGCCTATATGCATTTAGCATTCATTGTTCATAAATACACGTATGGAATTTGGCCTTTTACTGATGGACAAAGGGGTATGTTTGAAGGGTTGAAGTTGGCTCAGCTGAAGTATTCAAAGCATTTTCCAAGGATGCTGAGAAATCTTTGCAGAGACTGAGGAGTTCTCTGGCTTCTGTTGTCCATAAATTGGATCCACATTCCCTGTATTATTGTTGAAATATTTGCCTTTCCCCCGTAACTAACTGCTCTTGCAAATGGACTTTTCATGCTGAAGGAGTTTCTTGGGGAAAAAAAAAAAAAAAACAGAAGAAAATATGACTCGCTGTGACTGTCTGCCCATTTTCAGCATTCCTGGCATACTTTTTGCTGCCTTTTCCCCTCTGATGGCAGGGAGATACTTTTGTTAATGACACAACACATGTTTGTCTAAACCCAATTGTTTTGATTCTTTTCTGAAAATGTCCTGGCTTATGAGTATGAAGATCCCAAAGAGACTCCTGTCAACCTGAGGAGCTCACTGGCGCAGAGGTGTCTGACTCACTGAGTCGGCCTTGTACTTTGTGTTCCTGGGATAAAGCAGTGTATAATTTGGATTTTGCTCCTGCCAGTATCTGTTTGTTTTGAGCAGGCCACGTGAGTTTAGTAAAAAATAGAGCTGGTCAGTTTTGTGCCTTAAAGGACAGGGCTGGGTGTGTGGTTGTCAGTGTAACTAAAATAGATGCACTTTTAGGACTATTAGGCAGTTAAACTGGTCAGAGCACTCGGAGGATTTGTGTGAGGAGGCTGGACAGAAAAGGGTGTTGTCACGAAGGAAGAACTAACCACTGCTGGTAGAAAACAATGTTAGCTATAGCTGTGAATCCGCACTTTAAAATCTGTGGGTGACTAGACAAATTTTCCATTCACTTCTCTCAGCATGTTTTGACCTATTTCCTACCTTAACAAAGACTGCTATAGCTTTCTATTCCAAGAACAGAAGAAAGACCATACATTTACTTTAAAAATTAGTCTGATCTGCATCTCTTCACTAGTCATCCGTAGTTCTTTCAGTTTTGCTCTTTATTTTGTTTTCCATTTGCCAGATCATAGAGCAGTGGAAAGGTCTGCCACCATGCAAGCAGGACCCTTGGGGAGCAAAATATTTAGAAGAGATGAGGATTTGTTTGAGTGGCTGGAAGAAGTAGAAGTGAGGAAAATCACATTTCTCTTTCTTAGCAGGCCCAAAGAAACATGATAGTCAGTTGCTGTAATTCATTGTGGTCTAGCAAGTTGTTGCAAGTTTCTGAGTAGTCTGTTCATATGTAAGTCTTTGTAAAACAGTTTTATTGGCAAGTGATAATCCTGTAGAACTAATTAATTTCTTAGTTGGATTTCCTTCCCCCCCCCCCTTTTTCTTCATCCAGTGATCTCTGCTGTTTATCTTAATACAAATCTATTCAATGGGTTAACCTGTCTGGCAACATGCACAACTAAAATGGAGTGTCAGATGCTGCAACTAGCATTCCAAGGAGATGGATTAATACATTGAAAAGTTGTCCCTCTGGTATGGAAAAAATACCTTAAGTTTTATAAAGCATATTGAAATCAGAAACAACACCAACATAAAAAACTCTGGAGGTATTCTTATTTGAAAAGAGCCCAGATTGGAAAGGACTGTCATGAAAGATCCATGTTCACAGATGCTAACATCTGTCAGAATGTTTTTTGTGGCTGACTTAAATCTGTTTACAGCATTCCATTTGTTTTTTTGTGTTTTTTTCAACAAAACATTTTAAATGGAATGGTCATAAATGCGAGTTTTAAAAAATTGCATTATGTTTCTGGGATGTGATTTTTCAAGTGGAAAATAAACAGGAAATAAGTAACTGAAATGCAGTAGAGAGTACTCCATAAACTAAAAGGATTCTCTATTTTTCCCCTTTTCAAATCCTTCTCCAAAGTGAAGATACGTGCTCTTAATATACTTGCAAAGTAATCTAATTGCTACTTGACAGACTTATAATACTTATCCTAATAGCTGTGGTTCCAGCTCTAGTAACTGGTTTCTGCTTTGAAGTCTCTCTCTCCTTTTTTTTCTTCCTTTTTTTATTCACAGTAAAGACTCCCTGACACTTGGATTATTCCCTTTTGCCTCCACCCTGCTCTATTTGTAATTCTCAAACTGGAGCCACCAAAACAGAGAGTAAGGACAAAAGACTGTTGGAAAAACAGCTTTAGTATCACACTGTCCAACTAATACTTTTAATTGTCTTATATAGTTAACACTGTAGATTCCCCAGGATGTTGTCTGGATAGCCCTGAAAGTCTGTTTTCCCTGCTGATGCTGCAGACAACTAGATGGAACTTGGGCTACTTCCAGTGCCACCGTAGTACAACAATTTGTTAATTTGACATTGCTGTTTATTTTTCAGTGCTAAATATTTACATGACCTTATTCTGTCCAAGGGCAAGGTGAAAGCACTGTTATCTGATATACTCTGTACAAATGAAAAAAAAAAAGGACCCCTCAATGTACACCAGCATTTTTTTTCCCCTGTGCTGGGAATAGGCAATTAAACAATATGCAGTTGTTCTAAAATATGTCAGTTATAAAAAATGTTGGTACAGAAAAGAGGCTCAAGAAGATGATAGCCAGTACAGACCACAAGTCTGACAGGGATTCAGTCTCCTTGGAAAGCAAATGGACAGCAACAGAAACCAAGTGTTATATGGCCTATACTGTGTGTGCAGGCTCCTGTATGCATCTAGCAAAAAGGAGACACTGGTTGCTTTATTTCCTGCATACTCAAGTGCTTAGACTGATCAGTAAAGCACCCATGTGCTCACAGAAGGCAGTCAGACACACCCCAAGCCTTTCATTTTTGGTCAAGAAGGAGGAGTAGCTCTACTAACTGATGTACTCCCCATGATGGAGAAATACCTGAGTAGCACAGAGAGACAGGTAAGTGGTACAGAAGCATCATTATGTAGGGCTGTGTGTTCCCCACCACTTACAGTGTAACCATACGATTTCACCTCCCATCTCTGATGATCTCATGCAGGGATTTAGGAAGCTGGGGAAGTTTTACTGCACCTGAAGACCTTGTTTCCTACTGTTCTTTGCCTTATAGCTGTATGCACCCAGTTGGTTGTTTTTGGGGGACTGTGCAAATGGTGAGAATGGGAAGAGTAATGTGGTCCCTGTACATCATCCTACAGTAGAGTCCAGTCTAGGGAGAAAAAAGCAAACTATTTGAAAATGTAATTTGCCAGCCCTAGAGCCACAATCAAAGTATGTGCTGTTGTACATTGGGTGGTTTCAAACAGGAATGGTAATTTTCCAGGACCTTTTATTTGTCAAGAATTACTGTAAGATGGCTATGTAAAAGGTATGGAATCTTACCCTTGACTTTGACCTTCCTCCTGAAGTTTTGTATCTCTGAAAGTTATGTGGTTGATGGAACTGAGAGCAGAAATCTTCCATGTGTGTTTTACACCTCTACATTTTACTGACTATACCACTTCCTGGAGGAAATGTTAAAGTTGTGCTGAAGCTCTCAGAAACCTTTGTAAAAGTCAGATTGTGTCTCTGGAATTTGTTTTCCTTCTACCATCGTACCCAAAGGCAAGAACCTTGAGCAGTGATAAATGTTATAAATGCCTGGGTGGAGGTGAGCTAACAGCTGGGAGAGAAATTTAACCACCTGAATATTGCACAAAATTTCTTTGCCACTTGGCAAGTAACCAGTCTTTGTATGCACAGCCTTAAATATCTGCAGAGGTAGTGCACATGCAGAAAAACATCAGCACAGATTTTATGTAATAGCAATTTTCCAAAATGGAAGATTCTTAGAAATAATTTTCTATCATCAGCTTTGTAAAACTTCTGTTGTATATAACAGATCAATACTCCTTGGAGAAATTTTACAAACATACTCTTTTGGGGAAAAGGAAGTCTTGAGTCTTAGTCAGGAATACACAGTCTGTGCAGACTATGGGTATGAAAGGGACAATGAAAATGCTGAAAAATAGGCCTGGAAATCTATATTTTAAGCTCTTCTGCGCTTTCTTTTATACAATGCAAAAGATGAAGGTACAGCAAACAATGAAAATAAAACAAAGCTCCTCAGAGAAGACAGTTAGTTCTTTCAGTAAGCATTGTGGTTTAAAATTGGTATATAAGTTATAAATCTAACAAGGTTATCTTACGTTCATGTGCCAGTCCTTACTGGTAGATGCTGGTTTTGTTCCATTTCCCACAGCCAGAGGCAGTCAACAGCATCACACTGGGTAGGGATCTGCTGTGCTGAAATCCTCAATCTCATTTCAGTTCATGCTTCAGCTCCCTCTCTGACTAAAGGGCACTTCACAGGGTTTGGAGAAGAACATGCCCCTCAAATGGGAAAAGTGATGAGCAAAGGCCTGGGATGGACTTACTGTATATTACAGTCCACAGCATAAGGGTTTCAGTGGGTTGGCAGTTAAGAGACATTTAGTTATTTTTTCATTTTAGTCCTACAGGGATATTTAACTGATACATACTGCCTGATATTTGTTCAGATTGGTTTTGTAACATGCTGGATTTAGATACTTGATTGGAGGTGTGTGACTGCAGTGTGGACAGCAAGCTTTACATGTGCCTGAGGTTAGGAGTGAATGCAAAGTGTACTTCAGAGGTGTTTCACATTTGACAGGCTGAGAGAGTTGGGGCTGTTCAGCCTGGAGAAGAGAAAGCTCCAGGGAAGAACTTAGAGCAGCCTTCCAGGACATAAAGAGGCCTTGCAGGAAGGCTGAAGAGGGACTTTTTACAAGGACATGTAGTGATAGGACACGGGAGGGTGACCTTTAACTGGAGTGTGGGTTTAGATTAGATATTAGGAAAAAATTCTTTACTGTAAGGGTGCCGAGACATTGAAACAGGTTGCCCAGAAAGATTGTGGATGACTCCTCCCTGGAAATGTTCAGAAGCAGCTTGGATGGAGCTGTGAATAACCTGGTCTGCTGGAAGCTGTGGATTTCCTTTCTGAGGCAGCAGCTTTCCCCACTACTAAATTCAAATATGATCTAGTCATGACATGTTCTTGTCTTTGTCCTATAACAATGAGATTATGCATTTTCCACTGCCTCTGAACAAATGCCAAAATTTGTAAATTCTGTTTGACATGAGGATAAATGTGCAAGGAAATTAATTTGATTGGAACAAGTTATGTCACATCTTCAATATGGAGCTATAAATTAACTGGCTGTATTAACATAATGTAAGTGGGAAGTTGAAGACAATGTTAGCAAAGATACTCGGTGTCTCATCTTTCCAAAAGTGTTTTTAATTTCTTTATTTGTATTTAATTTAATGGTAAGTGGATATTTCCTTTCCAAGGGAGCTGAAAACTGCCAAAGCTTTCTTGCTGCTGCTTGGGCTGTTTAGTCATGCTTGAAAATATCTGGGTTAGGAACTCATCTATACCTTAGTGCTTCTGTATCTGAGTCACCTTTTTTATTTGGACTGCCAGGGTTTGAGGGAGAATCATAGCAATAACATCCTGAGAAAACAGGTATTTGAAGTGGATGCATGAACAGTTAGGAAATTCAGTGTCTCACAAGCTGTTCACGTTTCAGCAATGCAAGTGGAAAGGACTCTAAGGTTGTGGATTTTTAAGAAATCTGTTGGAAATCAGCTGATATGTACAAGGAGAAGGGGGAGAATTCAAAGCAAAAAGATGTGTCACATCTGGCTTAGAGGTTGCAACTTCAGCAAATCAACAAATTGCAATCAGATAATTTCTTTTTAAATGCTTGCAAGGGTTGCACCTCATAGGATAACTTCTGCGTGCTAGATTTGGGAAACTCCTGCGTAGACAAATGGATTGCATTCTGTGATTTGTTTGATCTCTGCTGAATTTGGGGGTGATCTGCCTGGTTGCAGTTGCTGTTTGGGTAGTGCAAATCAGAAGAAATTAAAAAGTCATGTATTGAACAAAACCATGAGAAGGAACAATCATGATATTTGGAAATAATATTTTTTTTTTTAAGATAAATGTACTTTTGGGTATTTCTATACTTTTTTGATTGAGCCCCTTGTGTGTAAAGGAATTTCCATGATAAAAATGAAAATGAAAAATAAAAGCTAGGAAATATTATTATGTATTGATTCAGGCTTGTGGATAGCCTAGCATATTGGATAGAAAGCCAACATGCCTGGCCTCCCTGCAAACACCTTGAAGGGCTTTCTCTGTCTGAGGTCACCTACTGAAATCCATAGAAGCAGATGGTGGCAAAGTAACTGCTTTCGTGATTTTAACAGAGCAGATAAACAGTCCAATAGTCAATAATGAATATTTTATGTGCGCACAGTGTGGATTAATACAAATTGCTGATTGTTGTAGTACTTCAGAATCCTGATGTTTTGGTCTCAATTTGCAACCCTTAGTTCCGTGGACTAGAAATACATGGTGGTTTTTTCCTTTTCTCTATATGGCCTGGATAAACCTCTTTCCTTTTTTCTCCCCTGCAATTTAGTTTTGTATTTGGCACAATACAAACCTAAGTACTGTAGTAAGTTTTGAGAGCGCACAGAAGTCCCAGGTGTAAAGTGCTGCTAAATTCCGTGTGTGTCACCGCCTGCGTTTTTTTATTGTAACTGAACGTGTGGCAGCACAGCAAAGCGGTATTCCAGCAAAACGCAGGGAGATACGGCAGAGCCGAGCTGTGTTCAGTGCAGGCTGACACATCTGCCCGTGGGTCAGCCCCTCGGTGAGCAGACATTTCCTGCCTTTAGCCCGGTTTTCCCTGGAAGCGCAGGCTCGGGGTTGCGGAGGGCACCGCGGCGTGCGTCCGTCCCGCATCCCCAGCGCGCTGCTGCGCTCGCTGCTCGGTAAACACGGCGGCAGCCGGAGCGAGCTGGCTCCGAGCAGCCCTTCATTCACACAGCCCTCTTGGAAAGCGCTGCCTTTGCGCAGCCCTGACGTACGGGCTGAGGGAAGCGGAGAAGTTCGTATTTATGTTTTCATTAATGCTTTTTATAGCGGCGAGCCAGCTGCAGCTAGTTAGCATTAGCCTAGGACATCTATTAGCGTGCAGACCTCTTACGCAGGATAAAGGGCTTCTGATGGAAACAGGGTTGTTACTCATGGTACTCCGGCTGCGTGTTTACATGAAGGCTGTTTGTGCTGACATAGGATATATATATATTAGAACAGCATGCACCTTTCTAGCGAGCAAGTTTTCCAGGATTCAAGAGGATTTTGTATAAAATTTTTTAGTGTAGCAAATGCTGAGATTTGCACCTTTAAGTAGCGTATTGCTTGTTTAAGAAGTGTTCTATTTAAATAATGCTCTGCAGCCGTGCGGATGCTAAAATTATTTTGTGTATAGCTTTTAGGATATATTGTGAATAAGCAGCATTCCTGCAAGTCTTGAACACACCAATATGGACTGTTCAAGTTTTTGCTATGAATGATGTAAGTGGCTGGCAGTAGCACAGGGTGAATTGGACCTAAGGGTTTGGTCTACAGAAATTGATGGCTCAGCTATCCTTCTATGGAAAACTCCCATTTTTTGCTTTTACGATTTTTTCCCCCTCTTCTTCTGGAAGCTAGTTAGTCAGGAGGGTATTTAAAAATAAATAACAAAAGCAACTGTGAAAAAGAGAATGAGGAAGGCACAGAGTTTTGTTTTTAGAGCTCCAGTATGACAAGCACTATGGTCTCTGGTATTTGCATCAAGAAGACAATTTCCTTTCCTGGTCAGTCAATGTTCCCCTTACAATTCTGACAACTCCATCCAGGCAACCACAGAGATAACTAAAGAAAAGTAGGAGATTTTGTCTATACTCTGCTTTGCATTTCTTTAGAAGGTGTGGAATGATTTTAGTGCTTTCTCACAGATAATTTATTCCTGCTAGTAGTTAATGCTTTGGAATGGAAAGTTTCAGCACTGACTTCCCTCTCAAGTAGTTTTCTTCTTCTGAACGTAGATTGTAGTGAAGACAATAATCTCTATTCCTCTTCTTCCCAGGTCTTTTGCCCCTATTTGCAGTGTGTTCTACAGAGGGAAGAGATTCCTTCGCCACTGTGAACCGATCTGAGCATGAATTTCCACTCCTCTTATCTTCCTCACAGTCCCACCAGTTGTCAGTGATGAACTCTTTTCAGTCAAGGGAAATTCAAAAAGTTCACTGTAAAAAGTTTTGTTTGCTTCTTTAAGCCTAACCTCATGAAAGTGTTGATTGCATCAGCCATCATCATGTCAGAATTACACCTTTATAGTTCACAAAAATAAGCTTTATAATGCTATTCTTTTCCATGTGTGAAACTGCTGAGTAGCCCCACATGCCAGTGTAAACTCACATGGCTGAACTATTGTTTTACCAAGACAAAAAGTCGGGTTATCTCCCAAAATTGAATCACTTCTAATCTTCTGTTCAGATAAATTTCCTCCACCCATCCATTTAGGTACACCACCCTTAATGATCCACTTGAGAAGAATGTGAGAGGCTCTTGAAAGCCCTGTGAGACTGTGGAAGCACAGCTCATGAATTATGTGTGTCCAGTGCCTACAGCCTTAACCTCAAAAACAGGTGGGAAAACTTATGTCTGCAGTATCTAGTCTTCTCTACAGATCGTGTCTGTGATTTGGTTCTCTTTTCCCTTTACAAATGTGGTCTAGGCTCAGTTCATTCTAATTTCAAAGTCAGCTGGTCTTTGGTCTTTTGAGGACCAGAAGAATAATTTCTTACTGGGCAAATTCAAGCTTTGATGTGCACACATTCTTCCTTGTAATGCAAACCAGAAAAATTGTGCTGGAATGTTTTGCACCGTTCTTTAAATCTGATGGAAACTTGTTTGGTATGATCAGATAGAAAACATTTTTGATCACTTTTACTTTTCTGCTAAATGCTTCCTAAGGTTAGGGGTTTTTATGCAGAAGGAAATTACCCATGCAGTGTCATCACACGCTGGCCCTTGGGCTTGTTCTGGACTTACTGTTCAGCCATTCAGGGTCCTTGTTCATTTGTTCCTCATGCTCTTGTGACTCAAAAAAAAAAAAAACCAACAAAAAAAAACCTCTGCGCAAGAACTTAGTTGGAAGAATGTGGATAATTGGGAAAAGCAGTTTTATCCCACTATGTTTTCCCACAAAGATGGCTAGGACAACCAGTACCGTGCTGCTAGCTTTGGGCATTGTGGTCACAGATCATTGTACCAGATACTGTATAGACCGTGTAGCCTAAAAAGCAACATCTTTGTCCTCCAAACATTTGGCAAAGGTGTTTCTAGTGCTTTCTCAAAGTTCATACCCGTATCATCTAACTAAACACAGCCAAATGTAACATAGCTAGATCCTGACTGCTCAGGCCTTTCCTGGAGTCAGTTGCCAGTTGTCTTTAATTTTTGGTTTTATTGTATGGCTAGTTTTTCCAACATGCAAAGAACATGTGTTTGAGGGCAAGGACGCATTTTTAACCGTGGCAAGACACCTGGTTACAGCATGGATTTTCCCATTCCTCAAATGCTGTCATAGTCTAGGACAGTACATAATTAGGTCCTGTAACAAAGTTAAATCATTTTTACTAAATCTGGCAGGAGATTTTTCACTTACTTTTTAGATGGATTTTTCTGCTTGAGGATTGCTTGAGAATGGTCTTTTTCTTGTGTGTTCTGTCCATAGGATCCTAATGAGGCACATGATATGTGGGAGGCATGGATAAGAGAGAGATAAAGCTGTAATTTCTGTCATCAGGCAGTACTGGGTTGACAACTACTAATTTTATCTAATCTATTCACCATATACCTTACTCCTTATGCTGAGTAATTGCCAGAAACTCCCTTCTTTGGCCCCTTTGCAAAACATTTAGTGCATATTTTCTTTCTCTGTATGAGTCTGCATTGTGTTAGTGTATTTAATATCTGAGAAATAATTGTTTTGCCTGCTTGAAAAAAAGAAATTATTGCCTTGGGGTTCAGATGTACAAATGGCATGGATGCTGAAGAAGAGGGAGTTTTAAGGAGGTATTGGAATTGGAGACCTAGTTGGTGTGTTTTGGAAATCCATCTGTACACAGTACAACTCACTGTGGTAAAGATAAGACAACAGAAAAATTAACTGTGATTTCTATAGATTATCTACATGGCCTATTGTTGTTCTTCACACACACACATTTGTTCTATCCATTTGCTGAAATTTGCTAAAAGCTTGTGAGCAGTCTAAGCAAAGTGCTGCATATCTCATGTGCCCAGTGTAATGGGGCATAAACCTGGTTAAGGTTTCTAGACATTCTGTTCTAATTGGTACGTGTGCCTATGGAAAAAGAGTGGGGGAAAAAAAGATTATTCATATGGTGCTATTTACCAGTAACAATTTTTCATTTCTGTTTTTATTTTGAAGTACTGAGGTAAGATTTCAGATTATTCTGAATTTATGGCCTCTGCTAAGATTAAAGTTACAGTGTCTATAAACCAATTGTCACTTTATGGTTTAACATGGGAAACTGTCAAATAGAAACATTTTATGTACCAATGACAAACTACTCCCTTACTCCCTTTGTCCCTACCCCCTAGTTATCAGTGACCTCTAATTACCAGTTTCCTTAACCAGTTAAGTCCCATTTTCTCAATCACCCATATTTAAAATGTAAAAACTCAGATGTGTTTTTTTCTCAGCAGTACTTCTAGTGTGAGTCTTTTTTTGCAATTAGTCAGGCTCACAGGTTTTCTTCATCCTATTGCAAAGAAAATGTTGACTGACCAGTCTTTTCCAAGTGAGGAAGGAGGAGGGAAGGCAAGATTGGAGGAGCATTTCCATACGGGGCACTTTAGGTTAAGCATGAATGTACAGAAAGGTGTTGAAATCTTGGGAGAAGCTGTAGGCAGTAAGTGAGAGTGATGGTCTTGTTGGGCAGCTTCCCATGGGAGTTGGTGGGATGGTGATTGGTAAAAGATGTGTAGGGTTAATTCTTTTAATGAGCAAGTGTTCGACTACTCTTCCAGCCACTGGCTCTTCTGGCTTGTGTCTGCTAAACTATCCTGTAGGGAAGTGGGAAAATTAAAAAGAAATCCAAAGCAAGTCCTTCTTATTATGAAATTATGACAATTTTAATTTTCAACATAATTAGTTCTGAAAACTCAGAACGTTCAACTCATGCCTGCCACTCCCTTCCTCTACTGCCCCAGCAATGCAGAAAAATGCAGATAATCACAGTTTCTGTCTTTGCTGAGGCTTACCTGTATGCAGAATTCTGGAGGAGATGAATGCCAAATACGTGGGGTGCACATTTAAACTCTGGTAATTTCCCACAGTAAAATTATTTCGTTATGCTCATCTGAAGGAATTTTAGTTTAGCTAGAGATTAGTAAAGAAACTTGTTCAGTGATACCTTGTCCGGTATTTTTCCCACCAAATGATTTCTTGAATTACCTTTCATCTTCTGCTCTTGGTCTAGGGACTAAGAGT
Source organism: Lonchura striata (assembly GCF_050655825.1). Taxonomy (NCBI): domain Eukaryota; kingdom Metazoa; phylum Chordata; class Aves; order Passeriformes; family Estrildidae; genus Lonchura; species Lonchura striata. The sequence goes on from NC_140704.1 coordinate 115,295,120, forward strand.
TCTCTGTTCATCTTCTTAGGAGCAGCACTCAGTGGGTGTCACACACTTCCTGACAAAACCCTCTGGTTCTGAGAGACAGAAGAGAGGGAAGACCACCAGAGTGTGCTTGTGGAGCAATGCCAGTGCTGTAGGGGAATGGAGCAGAGGGGATGTTTGGGTGGGGGCCAGGGTGACCATGGGGAAACGTGACCCCATGGGAGACTGCGGTGCTGGCAGGGCTGAGCCTATGTGCAGGCATAGAGCAGGAGCCCAGAAAACATGTGGCTCCTGCTGTTGCTGAACCCCATGCTGCCAAGTCTCCATGGAGGCCTCTAGTGTGGGTTCAGTAGCTTCTGGCAGCCAGGGGCTCTCTGCATTGCTCATTTGTCCTTTGGCTAGAGCTTGCAAAGCTCAGCTCCATCAACAGCTTATCACATGCTCTGCTCCTCTCCCTGAAGCTCTCCAGTAGCACATGCCCCTTCTCCTTTCCCCTACTTTGTGTGCTGCTTAGTGTATGACCTGCTATTTCAGAGCACCCTCCAGTTTGCTTGGCTTCTTACAGCATGTAAATGCACTGCCTTCCCAAAGAACTGAAAATCTCTTCTTTTTAAGACCTGACAATTAATGTGATTACAAAATAGCTTGAGGGAGAATGAATTCAAGTTACATCACTGGGACCATGCAATGTCTCAGCAAAGACTAGTTCAGCTCACAGTGAAGTGTGTTTGAAACCATGTGTGTTGTTGGTGAGCTGGAAGCAACCCCTGCTTGTAGGTAGCCTGATATTTTTCCACTATGAAAAACTCTTGTGACCTTTTATTTGTAAAGCTTTTTCAACTCCATTGTTTGCTGTAGACGTTTGATGTTCAGAGGGGAATGCCCTCGAGGTGGGAAAATGCCTTGTTTTCTCTGGCAGCGGCTAGAGCTGGCTCCACCATGGAAACAGTTGGGGTTGAAAAGGGAGGAGGGGGAGAGAGATAAAGGATAGACTTTCCTCCTCCAGCCTGAGAGGTTCATGCCACCCCAAGTGGGAAATATTTCCAGAGACAGGACAGAGAGCTGAAGTAAAGCTGTTCCCAAGCCATCCTCGCAAGCAGGGTATAAACCTCACTGTTCCATAAACCACTGTTCCACTGTGAGGGCATCACATGATATTTTCCATATGTGTGAAGCAACAGGTGGGTGGCACTTACCTGTAGCCTGACCCGGGGCTGACAGAATTCCTCTTTTCTTACTCAGCAGTGGGACTCAAATGTCCCCTGATTCAAATGGTACCAGTCTGTTCAAGCTGCTAATACAAAAAAAAACCCCACCATTTTTAACCATATGTTGAGAGGCACAGGTGCAAAACACTCAGAAGAGATGTAATAACGGGATTTCTGCAGAATACATATGTGTACTGAAAACTGAATGTGTCATCTGTTGATTTCAGAGTACTTAACCTTATCACCTTCAGATTCTAAACAGGAAGATTCAGTAAGTTTTGTCTATATCTGCTTGTGAATTATATTTAAAAAAAGCAATCCACAAGAACACAACCTAGGATGTGTGTGGGCTTATATATATGTTTATATGAATGAATGTTACATATAAATTCTGTGTTTACTCTTTCTAGGCTGATGTTTTTCTCCCAGAGCAGCACAGCCTGTTGCACTTTTAATTTTTTGGATGAGGCTGTTCTTTCCATTTTCTGCTGTTTTATCAGCCATGAATTTCTGTTTTCACAGCACAAGCTCAACATCTCTGTACTAGCTTGCAGCCAATATATATTTATTAAGGGACTTTGAAGTCTTACCTTTCTCTCTCTTTCCTCTGCTCAGTGTTATACAATAGAAAGAGATGAATATTGCTAAATAGTTACTATTTGTTTGCAGAATTGATGTGGCATTTAAAGCAAATAATTACACATACAAGTAGTACTGGTACTCACAGCTATTTGTCCTGCATACGCACATGAGGGATTTACCCACTTGTAAGGTCATATTTTGCTTACATAAATGATCTTATCTTCTTGCACCCCATGCCATGTGGTATTCCAAACATTGCAGGGAACACGAAAAATGTCAGTAATATATACAAATTATTTTGGCATATGGCATACAGTATAGACCAGTTTCAGAGCATGTGGAATAGGGCAGTACGGTGATGAGAATTTTATTCAGGAATTTGCATTTATTTTGATTGTTTCACTTTTAAAGTAGCTTGTTCTTTCATAGTGAATAAAAGTTTTCTCTGAACAATTAAAGTGAGTTGGGCTAAGGAGGTGCTTCTCTAAAAGGAGCTGAGAAATAAAAAGAACCCCAAAAAGTAGCATTGGAGGATGGAAGAAAGTCAAAAAATGCTGGGCAATGTGGGACCATTTTTAAGGAGCTCTGCTGGAACTTCAACACTGCAGGAATCACTGACACTCACCCCAATGTGAGACCAGAGGGTAGGCTTGGGACCAACATGTCCTCTTCACCCTGTGGGGAAAACATAGAGAGAAAACTCTGATTCTTGGATTTCATACAGGAAAATAAATCTCAGAATGTGTTAATCTGTGGGGAGTGGGAAAAGGAGGATAGGAAAGAGAGTGGGAAAAGAAGAGGAGGAGATGAACATTCATCTTATTTATTGTGGTTGTAAAGGTGTGCCTAGGATACGTTGATGAGGGTTGGATTAGGTGGTAATTGAGTAACAATTAATTAATCAGCTAATCATTAATTCTGACCAGATAATGAGGGAGGGTAGGAGAAACTGTGTGCTTAAACAAAGGTGTTTTTAATTGGGTGCAACTATCTTAACTTAAGGGGGGTGGAGGGAGGGGGCAACTGGACATTGCCATCTTTGTCAAGAAATTCTTCAAACACCAATTTAGCTATTTTTTCATAGTGGATTGTTCCAAGATTCGGCCCTGCTTCTTTTTTGTCCCATCATCTCCTCTTAGAGGTTGTATGTGCCTTCATTGTTGAAGCTTGTGGGTTGCTGGGATTTTCCCACTTCAGAAACACATCTCTCCATGTTACTCTCTAAAGTTGATACAAACCACTGGCAAGGAGTAAGTAATTCTTAATAAGTAACTAAACCCTCTCTTGAATAAAAGGACATTTTAAGCTTATTTAGGTATGTTACAAGTGAAGGGGAGAAGTAATCCCAAGTGACGATACTCTTCTCTTATTTAAAAAGACCCCAAGAATCAAACTCTTTAACATGTAGGGGGTTTTAAGTCTTGATTGTATTATCAGAGTATTTTTACTTTCTTCATATTTTTGCTCTTTATAACTCTGCTGAAAAATCTTGATGTTACTGATGGAATGACAAAATACAGGAATTGAGGTAATTGTATTAAGGAAGTAGTAAAAAAATCCTGAAAATTCAGGTTTTCCTGCTTTAAAGACTTACAGATAGCTTCCTACTTTAAGTTAGCATAATATAATAATATTAAGGATTTCTGATGATACTTAAAACTGTCTGGTGAATGTTTTAAACAGGTTGAGGAAAATTTGCTGATAGCTTATTGGCATAGTCTTAGGTTGCCTTTATAAAAGAGAGGAAAGGTAAGAAACTGAGGGAGGATACTGCCATTTGAATACTTGAAGTAATGATTCATTTAATGCTTTAAATAAATACAGGATTTTTTAACTAGCATATGTTTATTTAGGTCTAGATTATTATTTGTGAGTTGCTTGACATTCCAAAAACCAGGGAACAAAAGACTCCTTATACATAATTTTAAAAGGTGTGGCAATCAGGTAGGATTATCTCTTTTGCCATGTCATAATATCTTGATTCTTTGTTAGGGCATTTTACCCTTTTATTGTTTCCTAGAAGAAATATAGTAAGCCACATACAAATAATCTTTCAATTTTTAAAGAATTACTTAATTTGGCTATATTTTATGTATATTAGGCAGCAGTTAACATAGTCCTAAAATTTTTAATAAACTGAAGTGGAATGCAGCATTTTATTCCTCATGAGTAAGAAACTGCAATTACTGTACCAAAGTTTTAAAATAAATATGATTAGTATTTGAAGTCACATGACTAATAATACCAGCTGATAAGTACTCCCAGTTTCACTGATAGGCAGCAGGTTAACTAGTGACCAGTCAAAGAAGTATGATACTGGAGGCTTTTCAAGAAGGATCAGTTATTTAGCATAGTTCACTTCCCAGGAAAAAGTAGTTTATTCTCCTCCTGTCGGTCTTGTTTTTCAATTATTTTGTTCTCTCCTCAAAGGCCAAGCTCTGTGACATCTTCATGCATAACTGTGGTGACACACAGTGCTGTGAAACTAATTCTGCTAAATATCTGTTGCCTGTTAATTTGGAAGGTTAAATCTTTGGCGTATTGTTTCATTGGACATCTGAAAAGCAAAATTTGCTTTATTGTTACTGACTTCTCCTTTTCTGGTGTGACACAATTAAGGTGGTACCACAAAGAGAGCTCTTCTAGATGTTTGCATGACATTTCAGAAAAACATACGCCTGAGATTTTGTTATACTGATGGTGCCCCAGGTTATTTTTGGGCTACATTGGGGAGTTTATAGGTAATGACATCAAATACTGGAATTGCTAATAAAACCTTGGCCTTACCACAGTCATGATAAAATTTTGAAAATCAACCTCATCTTTTACACTGGCTGGAAGGAGCTACCAAGTTGATCTCAAAGATTTGCCCATTTAGTGCAAACTCTTTTGACTTTGGCCTTGACAGTTAGTGAGGGATCAGGAGAGGAACACCTTTCCTAAGAAGCCATGAGCATGCATCATTATATAGATACAAGGAAGAGGAGGCAATCTTCTGTATTTTCAGTAGCTAAAAATCACAAAAAATTCATAGTGCAGCAGGGGTGGTGTGCATGCCATTGAATTTTCTCTAGAGAATGTTCGTATCTAACTTGGTCAGAGGAGGAAGAGAGCTTTGATATCCCTGGTCCATGTACAGTCAGGCCAGCATGTTCCTGCTTGTAGAGGTAGAATAAGGTTCAGCTCTCTGTACACACTGATCAAAACACATCTGATCTCGGTGTTCCTAGGTGTTCCTGTGGATTTCTCAGACTTAGATAAATGAGTTGCAGTGCCGAGAGCTAAAGCCAGCAGAAATTGCAGTGTCCACTCAGGCCTCAGACCCCTCTACAGGATGTCTTCTTTCACTGGGGTGAATAAGCAGTGTTTTATATTTGTTTAAAAATCTGAAATCTTCTACAAGCAGAACATGTTTCATATTTAGAAAGAAAATATTCAGATGTCTTCATCATTCCAAGAGTTCTTTGGAGCAAGAACATTTGAAATATTGTCTCATAAACTGAATTGCAACAAACAGCTCTCAAAGGCTACTGGAGTTCAGTGAGAGGTTTGGGAAGTGACCAATAGTTATGTATTACATCAGGTAGTGTAATAAATACCATTATCTTGTAAGTATTCTAGGTGCAAATGTATATAAATGACTATGACCTCCTTATGATGGGCTTGACTATTTGGATATCCATTTCACATATGGATAATACTATTCCAGTCTGAAAATAAATGTAGTAGGACCTTGTGAATGGTAAATGGCAGAGGGAAGATTGGTCTCTCAATAGTAAAATCCCCAAGTGCCTGTCAGAAATGAGCAAAGATACATCATTTGCTTTGATGAATTTAGATAGTTAAAGACCACCTTTAGCATTTTGTGCAGAAGTTGTTTTTATTTTTATTTTGCCTGCTACCTTTGTGAAAGGAAATATTTAATAATTTTTCCCATAAATGTTTATCCGTAGTTCTCCCAAATTAAGAATGTCTCACTCTACAAGAATGTGAACTAGAAACCAAATAAAGCTTGTAGGCTCTACAACACGGTTGTTTGTGCCAATGCTCTGGCCTATGCTTAATGATGACCCAGAGTCTGACAGTTTATATCCATTTAGTTCTTTAAAAACAGCAAACTTTTTTTTTTTTCTTCCCTCCCTTTATATCAGCAAGAAAATTTACTGGGTTTGTCACTATCTCCTTAAAAAGGTACTATTTTAGTCATTATGAAAAGAAAAATTAATTTTAATTCCTGCAAGTATGAAGTGATAAAGCAAAGGAAACAATGTTTGTGACAGTCTGATTTACCAGCTGATCTGCCTCAGTCCAAGGAAAAGAAATACTGAAGTGAATATGTTCATTTGAACATAATAATTTCTCACTCCAATGTATTTCAAGAATTGCAGATGTCACTGAAGGATCTTGAAACAATTATTTAAATAAAATTAATATACAGGTAGAATAGAAAATCACTACAGCTGACCATTAAATGGCATCCATATTTGAAGCTTTAGGTAAGTTGAATAGATTCAGTAAACTATAGAGAAGATACATGAGAAGAAATATGAGTCAGAAGTGTGGTTGGCAGTTGAACACAGATTGAAATTTGAGTTTGAAAGCCTGCACCTCACTTTTGAAGTCTGTTTTACATATTCAGTGTTAGTGAACTGATTCTGCTGGGGAAATTAGATTATGTGTTTGTATGTTTTTGTAGCATACAGTTGTAAATGCACATTGGCAAACCAGAAAGACGAAATGGACTTTAAAATATGCAAAAAAGTAAACTTTTTATTAGGGTTTCAAACATGTTTTCCATTAGACTGGCTTTCAGTGATTTTGAAGTGTTTCTGCTGGGCCTGCTAGATTAAGCTTGCATTTTTAAATTTGCCTGTTTCTTCTGCAGTTATAAAATTAAAATGCAATATTGTTTCTAATGTTACATTGTGTGCTATCATTTGTGTAAATATTTTGTGTAAAAATTATTTTTACAAGTGTTATTCTTGCAAGAATAACAATCCCCCCAATCTGTGGGGATTCAGACCAATATTTCCATCAAAACCAAGCCAAAAGACAAATGCTTCAGGCAGGAGGATTGTGATGGACCTTCAACCAGTGGCAGAAAGCCCATTTGTTTTTATGCTTCATCTTGTGCGTGACAAAGCTGTGATCTCTCATTGGGAAATCCATGCTAAATTATTCTCTCTCTAATCTGCTTTGAAATTAATCTGACTCCATGTCTATCTCCCCAGATTTCTTCACCCCAGTGAATTGTGTTTTTGCCACTACATGCCAGGGTGCCCATTCAGATGAGCATCAGTTTGTGATGCTAAGTCAGCAAATTGATGCCAAAAAAAATGCAGAATCATAAAACGGTTTGGATTGAAGGGTCCTTTAAAGGCCATCTAATCCAACCACCCTGTCTTGACCAAGGACAAATTCTACTAGATAAGGTGTTTCAGAACCCCATCCAACTACCACTTGTACGGAAAACCTGTTGCAGTGTATCACAACCCTCTTTGTAAAAAAAAAAAAAAAAAAAAAAAAAAAATTCCATATATCTGGTCTGAATCTACCCTCTTTTAATTTAAAACCATTGCCCCTTTTCTTACCACAACAAAACCAATTGTAAAATTTGTCCCCATCTTTCTTATGAGCCCTCTTTAAATGTTAAAAGGCAATAAGGTCTTCCCTAGGCTGATCAATCCCAATTGTCTCAGTAGCCTGTGTTCATAGCAGAGGTGCTCCAGCCCTCTGGCCAATTTTGTAGCCCTCCTATGGAGCTGCTCCAGCAGGTCTCATGTCTTTCCTGTGCTGGAAACTCCCCAGCTGCATGTAGTACTGCACGTAAATAACTTCATTTTTGCATCTGAAATTTGTTTGTTAAGGCAAATCAATTCCCTGGTCTGATTTATTATGTTGGTTCAACTTGGTTTTGCTATCACAGTTATGAGGGAGGAGAGGGGACAGCTTAAAACTGGAATTGGTGGTGTAGGGCAGAAAAACCTTCATCTAGCTTCTCTACTTTCTGGCATGAAACCGGTTTTTAGTTTGTGGATGCTAAATCTGTGGAATTTTGAGTTTGTGGATGCTAACCTCATTGTTGATACCACCTGGAAAATACTGATTTCAAGTCTGAAAATGCAGTATGTATACATATATGGGTTTTTTTTCTCCATGGATGTGTATATGCATCTATATTTGCATAAAGAAAAATGTTTAGTTTAAAATTTTGCTGTTCTTGTGCATCATGAAAAACACAGCATTTTATGATTTTACAGAAAAATCCTTCAGTGGACATAATTTCAAGTTGCAGATGACAAAAATGATTTTGAAATCTACAGAGCACTCAAATGCATGCCATGAGAAGTTGGATATTTTCGTATCTGAATCTGGTCATTAAAAAGTTTAGTTTGTGGGGAAGTGTAGGTGGAGATGTTAATATTTCTTTCATTACTCAACTAGAAATTTGAAAACAATGTAAAAGGTTTCCTGTGTCCTGAGATTGCCTATGTTAAATTTCAGTCTTTTAATACAACAATCTTACACACAAAGCAAGTAGAACATGGAAGTTCATTTTGTCTGTTTGTAAGCAGTGCCAGTATTCTGACCCTGAGCATTTCAAAGTCTGATTTCTGTTTTCTTCGAGCAGTTTCACTTAGATTAGTACAGCCTTAAGTCATCAGAGATAGTAGATGTTCTTTCTTTTCACATGGCATTCTTCTGTGTCTTACCCCATCCTGCAAACTGACCTCATCACAGATCATTGTAATTTGATTGGATTAAACAGAGGTGTTGGGAAGGACTTGGAAAGACAAAGGAAGAGCATTCCTTGGCTTCTCCTTTTGTCAGGGCTGTATTTCAGGAAAACTTCTAACTAAAACCTGTTGAGGTGCAAAGTTTGTGTGGAAGTTTCTTATTATACATGAAAATGCTACTGCAGTGTGAAAAATAATATTCTTGCTTTCTGGGAGCACCACTTTGTGTGCAGCTGTGATAAAATTCCAAGCTGGTTTTGTGTGTTGTGTAAATACCTGGTATTTTATTTCTGCCCAATGTAGGCTTCAGATAACTTATTTTGAAAATACTGCTGATTTAATTGTTTTTCCATTTAATGCTACTGAAATCAACCTGCAGATAAGAAAACTAGGAAGCATTTAATATCCAAAGGATGCATTCCCCCGTTATTCCATTTCACCAGCTGTGTTCTGAAATGGTGCAACCCATTCTGCAACTGCAAATACCCAAAGTTTGAACCGCTTCTTAACTCCTAAGCAGTGGTCACAGTTGGGCAATCTTTTCTGGCAGCTTTAATAAACTGAGTCAGTAGAAGAAGAGGATCATTGTGGTGATTATCATAATATAGCAGTTATAACAGTAGTTTCCATCTGTGTGTTTCTAAACCCGAATAAATAACACCTTGTGGGTGCTGTTGAAGTAGACAAATTGTCCCTGTTGTTCTTCAGGTGGCAAAAATACAGGTGATGAGGATGGTGCTTTTTCCAAGAGTGTGTCCTTCCAGGCCATCACCAGCACCATCTATCTAGTTGTTGCAGTAGTTGTTTGGAAATGATGAGTTGTTCCTATGACCTCATTTTGGAATAATTTCAGTGTTTCCCTTTGGCACCTGGTGGCTGCTTGCTTTCTTACTAAGGTTTATAAGTGCTGACACTAAAGAAGTTACCCAGAGCTCCCAAGACAAATCTGCATCCGTGCCTTGAGATTTCTGTTCCTCCGTTGTTGACTTGTGCATATGGAACAAAAAGAATTTCTGTTCACTTCCTTTTCCTACCCTGCTCACCATAATCTTTTGTAAACTGGTCTTCTTTAGCTAAAAAACAGTATTGCCTACTAAGGAACTCTGACTTCTACAAAATATTCTTGCCATTTTGTCAGTTGAATGTTGTTCACATAGCTGTATTTACAAAGTTGATTGGTCCCAGCTCCTACCACTTAATAGTAACAATTTAATAATAATTCAAAATTATAATATAAAATATACAAAGAATACACTGTTTATGTAATGGTATTAATACATTAACACAGCAGCTGTAGGATTAAAGCAAGTGTCCACATGTGAATGAAAAACTGAGGAATGCTGGGAATCTTTCACTGATACCTCATATTGAAATTTGGGTTCAGTAGGTAGGTATACAAAGGTCAGTATATGCAGTAGTGAAAAGTACATGTAGTATAGTAGACTGAGGAGATGGGAGAAATGAATGGGGAAAGAGTTATGAATTCAAATTAAACCACTGTAAGATTAAATTAAATGTGCTTTTGGTGTTTCATCCCAAATCAGATGATACCATATTTTTTTGTTCTATGAGAACATAAATTTTTGTGTGTGCTGTAGATAAATAACATTTTTGGTCAAGAAAGGAATGTTTGTGGTGAACTAAACTTCCATACAAATTGAAAACAATTCAAAATCTAGTTCTGTGTGTGAAACATTTTCTGTTTTGTGGGACTATTATTAAAAGAACCTATTAACCAGCTTAAAATGATCACTGAAATATGGTTCATCCCTATTTCAATTTTGAAATTAAAATTAGTGATGATGATACATCCCAGTTGGGTTGGGTACAAGTAGTAGTTATCTTTTCTCCAAGAAAATTCTCATGAGTGTTTCTCCCCCTTGTCACTGGAATTAAAAAAAAAAAAAAGCATGTTAAGCACTTTTGGAAACCATAGGTGCAGTGAAACACATAGCTGCAGTGAAAAACCCACACTGAAAAATCCAGATCAGAGCCTGCAGCGGCTCTTGGGAGTCAGCACTGGCTCAAGCCTAGCAGAATCCAGGTAAGAAAAGGTAATGGAGGAGGTTGGAATAAGCCCCTTTTCTTAGTGAGGTTCATGATCTTCACTGGGCTTCTCCAGTGACTTCCTTCAAATACCCAGTGGTGTCCAGGCAGGCTGCTGGTCCCATACCCAGCCCAGTACCATTGTTTCAGGTACATATAAAGGCAGAATGCAGTTTTCATTTTACCTTCTTCAGGATCAGGGCCTGAACCCCACCCTGGTAGCCCCCCAGGAGGACAGCTATAGCCATGTTCAGTCTCCAGGAATGGCACCAGCAGGCTCAACCTCATGGTTTTTCCGTAAAGGATCCACACTTTTTTGGGTTTTTTTTTCTAAGGTTAAAGATTACCTTTTTTCCCCACTAGGTTTCTACTTTTCCTAAGCTTTAACAGGCTTTTTTTAAATAGTCAGGAAGAGATATAAACTCGGAAATCTGCTTTTATTTTGTGTAAGCTCCAAAATTTAAAATTACCATGCTAGAGAGGTTTGCAGCTTTGTTACAGCTTTCCCTAGAGCTTTTCTCTGCTTAAGAGAAAAGTTTTGTGTTGTCAGGGTTTAACCCCAGATGGCAACTAAGCCCCACACAGCCACAGACTCCATCCTTCAACAGGGAGATGGTGGAGAGAATTGGAATAGTAAAAGTGAGAAAACTCAATGGTTTGAGATGAAAACACTTTAACAGATAAAGCAAAAGCTGCTCATGCAAGGAAAGGAAAACTGGGAATACATTCCCCCCCCTTCCCATTGGTGGGCAGTTGTTTAGCCATCACTTGGAAAAGTGGGCTTCATCGTGGGTAATAGTGATTTGGGAAGACAAATGCCATCATTATGAGTGTTCCCCTCTCTTTCTTAGCATGATGCTCTATAATCTGGGATATTCCTTTGGTCAGTTAGGGTCATCTATCCCCTCCCAGCTCCTTATGTACCCCCAGCCTCCTCAGTGGTGGGGTGGGGTGAGGAGCGGAAAAGGCATTGACTGTGCAAGCTCTGCTCATCAATAACTAAAACATCCCTGTGTTATCAACACTGTTTCCAGCACAAATCCAAACCACAGACCCATACCAGCTACTCTGAATAAAATTAACTTTACCCGAGCCAAACACAGCACATATGCTCAAATGTATTTCTACAGCTATTGTTAGAGAAAAAGGGGAAATAAATCTTTATGTTGCATTTCTGTCTCTCACTGTTCAGCATACTCACAGGCATACTGGATAATTATTCTTTGATGTGCTGAATAAATACATTTTGTCAAAGCCTTGAAAGTTAATGAATAGTTACTACATTAGAGGTTTGAAAAATATTTCTAGGAAAAATGGTTGGGAATTTTTCAAAGAAATTATTTTTTGTCAGATCAACTTGTAAAATAATGGAAACTTCTTATGAAAAGCTTGTACAAGCAAATGAAAAGTTGTGAAATTGCTGAAATAGTATGTTTTGAAACAATGCCATTTTCCTACTCTGAAACCACTTGTTTAGAAATTCCACTTTGGTTAGGTTTTTTTAGCTTAGTTTTTTTTAAATTGGTAAAGCAAAATGCTTAAATTAATCCAAGTGGGATTCACTTACAATGTTTTCTTGTGTTCTTGTCTTGTTGATATTTTCACACTTCTTGCAGCAGTGGAGTTTAGGAAACATGTTTTGAAAGTGGGTGATCAGAAAGCACATTTTTAAATTGTAGGCATTTTGTCTCATATTGTCAAGAATATTGTTTGGAGGCTTTGTCAATTTTGTTTTAGCATATTTCAATATTTAAATTTAGGGTCTTTTAATGCTTCACCGTAGGAGTACATGAGTTACATAGTGTCATAGTGATCCAAAACTACAGGTTTCTCACATTACCTGGCAGTGAAGAGAGAGAACACCATGGACAGCGTGTCCCATGACAACAGGCAATGCATGAAAATATGGCCTATATTTATTTAAATTTTGTCATTTTCATATGCTGGTGGCTCTGTGTGTCCTATGCCCATGTCCAGTAGGAAGGAACCCCCTTAAAGCAATGTCCAGAGCTCCCTCTGATAGTTCCTGGATGCTTTGCTCTGGGGATGAGGATGAAGCCAGGCTGGAGGAGCAGCCTCAAGCTGATTTGACACCCTTCTGCACAAAGAGATGCTATTCAAGTGAAGAGCCTGGAAGGGATAAATGCAACCGCTAAGTTGCTGACAGTACTCAGAAAATACAAATACCAGCCCTTATTGCCTGTGGTTTAGAAGGGTAAGCAGCAGCGATTGCTGATTAAGATGCGACACCAAAGCTTTGATCTGCTTTTGTGACACTGATGCTCCAGTGAGGGTCAGGGCGTGTACCCTGATCTCAGGTGCTCTGCGGGCACCCCTGTCCTAATGTTTCTTCCGTGCAGTACCCTGAAGACTTAATTAGAGGAGGAATGTGTGACAGGAAAAAGAGGACAAGACAGCGAATGTGACAATTCAGAACAGTATCAACAGGAAACCGCATGTTTTAAAGACAAAAGTTATCTTGTTATCTTGGCTGTGGTGTTGTATCTCCTGCTGGCCTGCAATGGGTGACAGCGCAGGAAAATCCAAATGTTTAGCAGTGTCTGTCCCTTCAAGTCTGTGCTGAATCACATCAGAGGCTGTAACACCACCAGCATAGTGGTAGGTGAACAATATGTTATTGTTAATAGTCTTTTGCATAAGACACAAACCCAGAATCTTAACCACAGAATATTAAATCACCTCTTTTGGCATGGATAGGTTTACTAAGGGCCCTAATCCAGTTCTAATTTATGTTATTATCTTTTGTGTCTCTAAACACTTCCTGTAGTTTTTATTAGATTCGGTTCTGTTCTGTTTTTTTCCTTGGAATATAGATGATAACAAACGATGCTGATATTTGAACAGGTTCTTATTTTCAGGACTGGTTTTTTTTTTTTGCAGTGGGAAGTGAAAAAAAGTAATCAAATCCACCATGCATGTAGTTTCTCAGTATTTGATCAGGGTGATTATATCAAATCCAGTGTAATTACTGATTATGCCATTACAATTAAATAGTATTCCACATGCATGAGATATAAAATACAGACTGTCATCTGTACAAGGTGATTGAGATTAAGATGCTCTAGCAGAGACTTTTTATTTTAGGATACTTTCCACTAGCCCACATAATACTTGAAATCTTGTACCTCTGAAGATAGCCAAAGTGCTGAAAGAAGTGAGAGGTACCAGTTTTAAAATTACTCAATTAAATGCCATCAAAAACAATTTAAAAAACCCAAAAAACCAATAAACAAACCAAACAGACAAACAAAAGAGAGCAGATGGCAAATTTAAGATATTTTTTTTACATACTGTGTGCTGTATTCCACGCTCTGATCCTGCTAAAAATAATTCCTTGAAATTACAATAAAATTTACATGTGGTGCCTATAAAATTGCTTCAGTGTTTGATCCTTGACATGGTGTTCAGTTTAGATGGTTTAAAAGAGAAGCATGGAGTTTGTATGAATGATTGAATGAAATCAAGATGAAGGAATGTAACTGCTGCTGCCCAGATATTTTCTCTGCCTGCTATACAGCGTGAAATAAATCTCATTGAAATAAATGGAAATATGTTAATTTAGATAATGGCCCAAAGCTACTGCTTATGTAAAAGAAAATTATAAAGCTTTGCTTGACCTGTGACTGAAAATAGGATTTCTTGTTTTGCAAAGTTCAACTAAAAGCTTAAAATGGCAAATAAACTTTATTTTTCATTTTCAAATTGGAAGAACTGCTGCCATCTGCACCTCTCTTTCAGCAGGGCTTGTTGTGTCCATAATTTCTTATGTAAAAAAATCCCAGTGTATCTGGGGAAAGTGCTCCTTCAGTAATACTTGTAGGTCATCCATGGGATAATATTAGTGTTACCACAGACTGGAAATTCCCTCCCCACCTCAAAACCCTAACTAAAAGAGACCTGAGGAACAGCAAGGTGTAAGAAAGAAAGTTGAAAAGAGGTGATACCAGACAACATTTCCTCCTCATCTTTGTCTCTTTCACCTTCCACATTTTTTCCTGCTGTTGTGTCATCTCCTAACGATCTGCAGTTGATTCACCTCTCATGCACATTCCTTTTGGATGATCCATTCCCTCCTGAAGGAACCAGGAACCATGTGATGGTGGTCAACCACCACTGGGTCAAACACGAGGGTCTTTTTTGTATGTGGATTACAACTGCACCCTAAATCATTTAGGTTTATTGCTTTCTTCTCCTACATGCAAGAGTTTCCCAAAAAGTAGATACAGTAGGACCACCACATTCTTCTCTGGCTTCCCGAGAGAGAGGTTTTAGCAAAGTCTCTTGCCTCTTCCCTGCAGTCCTGCAGGCAGTACCCACCCTGCTCAGAGCTGCAGCACCTTGGTGCAAGCTGGATCCTTCATAGATAGGGCTGTGGTCTGTCCATCGATTTGGGGACAAATTTGGCAGGTCAAAACCACCATCATGAGGGGGTGCATCAACCATGCCTTTCTTGTGCAGCACTGGGAGGGTGGGGGTTAAATGACAGCGTGCACCTGGAGCAAGATGAAGTGATCAGCAGCAGTCCTGTCCTCCCAACACTGGCTCTTCCAGTCTTGCCTGGAGCCATGGTGGGCTGGGTGGTGGATTGAGGGAATAGTCCTGAGGCTGCTCCTCTGGGCTTCTGGCCCCAGTCATTGACAGCTGCTTCCCCAGCTTGCCTCTCTTCTGCAAAGGGAAATAGCTCTGCTTTTTCCTGCTCTGTCACATTACAGTTCACCCGAGTAAATGCAGCAACTGCTGCAAAACATTTAAAACTAAATGCAAACTAAATTAAGAACTCAAGGGAAAAGAAAAAAAAAACAAACAGAAAAAATATAAAAATTCTGCATGTAAAATATTTTTTTCAAAAATATGAAAATCTGACTTTCACTCACGTGAATTTACATTTTTTCACTTCATGACATCATTTGCACAGAAAACACAGGATCTCAGAGCTTGCAAAATGAGTTAAAATAGAGAAATATTTTTCTTCTCTTACAGTTTTTCAATTTTTTTTAAATTATAAATAGCTAAATCAACAAACTTTACTGACCAAGGATGTTAAGCACACTTTCATTGTTGACTTTCAGAACTATTTAAAATCCTGAGTGCTAAAAATTAAAATTCCCTCTGGGAAATCTTGTAGCTTTCAGTGGACTGCGTTGAAGTCCCCAATAAGAAGTAGTTAATAGGTAGACTGTGGTGACTCGGGCAAAACAACATAATCAATTCCAGCTGCTTTTCTGATTAATCACCCTTATTATTGGAAGACAGGGACGCCATGAATTTGCACAGTAAGCATAAATTTTGAAAAGGAGGACAACAGTTTGTTACCTTAGTTGCAGTCAATTAGTCTGATTCCTCTTTTTTCACCTCTCAGAGAAAACCTGGGACCAGCCACCCCCCTGCTCAGTAGCTGATCTCTACTCCCCAGGCACCCTGTGCTCCAGTGGCAAGAACAACAAATACCCTGGGTTTTTTTTTTGGTTTACCAGTTTTGCTTGTTCTTTTCAGAAATGGAATAGTTAAAAGGGATGAATAGAACATTCTGTTTGGGACTTCAGTTTTCCAAAATAAAATATGTAAGTGAGGGAAAGGTTTCATTCAGTTTTGGCATCACTTTGTTAAGACAGTTTAAGCCAAGAAAGATTGTTATTCCAGAGTGTTTGCTGATAGTAGAAAGTTTACATATCAAACTGCTTTTTTTTTTTTTTCTAGGGGAAAGAAAAAATCTGTATGAATTTAAGGGACTGATCTCTTATTTGCTTTGCAGAAGAGATTGTTCTGTTAACAACTCATCAAGAAAGAAAAAAAAAAGATAAACAGGATTAACTGTTTACTTTAAGTGAGCTGAAGTCGGGTTGTTTTTCCGAAGAAGAACACAATGTACTGTTGTATCTGGTTTCCAGAGTGGTGTTTATCATAATTCCTCCTGCAGTGGTTGGTAGAGTGCTGGGAAGGCTCTCCGCCCACTCGCAGCTCGCTCCCTTTCCCTCTCCCATTGAGGCCTCCGGCCAGGACTGCGAGATGGAGAGGGCTGTCCTGTGTGATCTTTACTGCCTGACATGAGCTGACATTGACCGAGAATAAAATAACAGGGGCTGTTTCCTAGAACTCTCAGTGGACTGCTGAGAACTGCTACCATAACTCCTGTAAACACACGGCGCGCACACACAAACACGCTCCCTCTCCCTCATTTAGAAACACACCTAGGACAGGCAGCCACTAACACGGGGTAGAGGAAAACAGCATGAGTGAAAAACACAACCGGCAGGCCCTGCTAGAAGGCAGAAAATTGCCTTTCTGTTGGGTAGGGAGCCCTGGCAAGACTGCACTTCTGCTTTTCTTCTTGGCTCTTTGCTCTGCCCTTGATTTTTGATGAATGTTAAGCTTTTCTGCTAGTCCAGTGGGATGATGTGGCACTGACACAGCAGAGTGTCGTGTTTAATACAGCCACAGCTGTGTAAGAAATCCTGCAGGGTTGCTATATTTCATTTACCTTTCATATGCCGTAGGAAATGCATGAGCAGTGTTATACTACCAAGAATGCGATTTTGGATCATCTGTGCCTGCTAAAATGGGCAAGGGTTTTTTTAATACTCACTGCATGTAGATATTTTGTTTTTAAAATAAAATCTTCCAGGATCCCATTCATGGTTCTCTGTGGTTCAGAAGTAAATCTGGTGAACCCACAAACAATACAGTCTTGGAAGATAAGGGACCCCAGCACTGCTGCTGCTGTGTTCTTGCTTCATTCCAGATGCTGTAAAGCCCTCACTGTGGGCTCTGCAGGGCAAGTGGAGAGTTCTCCGAGTCTCATAGTGTGAAAGAAGTGAGTTGATACTGCAAGCAAACCCTTCCTCTCTAGGTATACACATACATATATATAGCCTCCTCCCCTAACTCAAATGGCATCTAGAACACATAATAGGCTTTGTGGACCAGCCCTCCCAGATACAATCATGTTATTCAGCTATTGCTTTCAGATCACCCTTTGAAGACAGGACTTTTATTCTGACTTTTACGTATAAGGAACTGAGGCGTGGAGGAAACATAGCCAAGCAAAGATGATGTGAAACACTGCCAGAACCAGCAACGGAATGCTGATTTTCTTGGAAAGGAGGGTGCTGAGCACCTTGCAAGAAAAGATCTTTTTGGCAGCACCCCACCAACTATTGGAATTCTTGGATGCCAAAACAATAATTACAAAGTCTTGAGATTAAAAAAATAAACAAAGAACCCCTCCTCAGATTCACAGATAAGTACTTGAAATGACTGGGTGGTAATTACTTGTTATATTTGGAACATAATCTTTCTATTGGACATCATCCATAAGAAAGATTTGCAGTTTTCAACTGAGCCTGTGAGTTTTTTAAATCTACATTTTTACTCTTGATTAGTAAATTGTGACATGCAGGAAAATAATATTCTCTCTGAATTGTATACTGAAATAACCAAGGGGCTGTGATGGGATTCCATGCTGAAGTAATGGTACACTGAAGAACCTGAGGAGGGTGTGCATCATTATTTTTCTTACCAACTACAATTAACAGCACAGTGGGTGAAACACAGTGGGGTGACCTGATGTGCTTGCTTTTTTGTTACCATTCAAAATTAGTTTTATTTGCATAACAAGCTGTATGGAATGGATCTTAGCAGAAGGACTGTAAATTATGTCCATGAGACATTGAGATGCTGGGGGGTCTAGAGGGAGGAAGGCCTTACTGCTCCATTCTGGCTTAGCCTTTATACAAACTTCGAGGCAATACTTGAGAAGTTATTTTTCCTTAACTCTCTAGGTCTTCCAAACCAGCTATCACTATAAAAATTTACTTACATGGCATCATTACTTTGGATCTAAACTATTAATGTAGAACAACTTTAGTATTCATTTTTGAATCTGACATAAGCAAAGCTATCTATGATACTGAAAATATTTTTCAAATGCAACTCTGTAACTCTTTGAAATTACAGCTTAGGCTCTATATCGTGTTTGAATGAATGTCAGGAATGTGTTTTTATGGTTTTAAATGTTTTGTTTACTTTTGAGAGAAATTCCATGTACAAATAAAACACACACATCAGCAGTTTCATTCAAAAGTGCACTTAGAGACAGTGTCAGATGGAGAGTTTAAAAAGTTCACATGGTGTCACGTGAAAACTTCGTATAAGAAATGGTTTCTGCAGAAAAAAATTGTCACATGTGAAGCTGTATTTGTCATGGCAGGCACAAAAAGCTGGCTTTCATGCTACACCAATTCCTGACAAGTTGCATGTAGCTCCCACCAGGCAGGTGGTGTTCCATGTTTTGAGTGGGAACATTTGCAGTGCTGTGCAGCCCTGTTCTCTACGAGCACATTCTGCATTAAAAAGGTAGCTCTGCTGACACGCTTGGCTCATACAGGTCTCTTCCTACGCACAAAAGCTGTTTCCCACAGAAGTGCTGCTTCTTCAGGCCACAGGCAGAAAATAGTAGGTGGAAGGATTAACATGAATGAAGAAATGGAAAAAGCAATCAGCAGTCAGGGAATCAGGAAAGACCATGTGGAAGTGGAATTTGATTTTCCAGTTTTGTTGAACTATGTGATGATTCAAGGAAGTGAATAAAAATAAGCAACAGTTAATCTTACAACTTATATTCTCACTCCATTTTTTAACATATGTATAAAAATTGTAATGAAAAGCAAGAAAAATCCAAAGTGGAGGACTTGGTGTAGTTAATGTAGTGAGTATTTGCAAGTGTGTTATAGAAATCCTCTGTTAGGAGGTGTCTGCAAAAATAAGTTTCCTTTCCTGAGACCAGAGAGGCCTCTGCAAAATATTTTCTATTTGAGATGCTGAGATAAGACTAGGTAATTTCCCTGGTGATACTCCAATCACATGTGCGGTTTCCACCAACACTTCTGCCAGGTCCAGCACTCCAGAACTGCCTTTTTCTTTCTTTCTTTCCTTCTGGGCCCTTCCATAGTTGCCAAATAAAAACATACATGATCATAAACTGTACATTTCAGTAGTTTTAATCCTCCAGTTTTCAAAGCAAAGTATTGCTAACTTGTTCATGTCCATGCTTCAAACCATAGCATTAGGCTGAATGCTAGAATGTCTGTACTTGGACTGGGATTCTTCCAGCTTGACATCCCCCTTTTAAACTGGAAATGATGGTGCTTGTGTTTTCCTCTGTAACTTTGTATCTCTGCAACTTTTGCAGAGAAAGAGATAGTCACCTTCATCTTTAATCTGTATTTGTAGCATTCAATCCATAGTTGTGTTCTGTAGAGCTTCACTCACTTTTTATTAACAGTCAATGGTATGGATGTTAAGCAGAAAATTCTAAATATTTTGTCTCTCCAAAGAAGGCTGCAGTAGGTACATTTTTTTCAAAAGGGAGCATGAAGGGAGTTGTTATATGCTTTTAATAGAGAAATCCTAGTGTTAAATTAGTGTTAAATTATATAATATATATAATTGTATTAAATTAAATTGAAGTAATGTAATATATATATATATATATATGTATAAAATTGTGTTAAATTGAGAAATGCTAGTGCTAAAATGGGGAAGATGGACAGTTGTCCCTGTGCTCCAAGTTTGATTTTTCAGTTGGGTATGGTGAATGCAAGGAGTTCATAAGGTAGGGATAAATTAAAGCCAGGTAGGGTGGTGTCCTGCAGGTTACAATTTGAATCTGAGCCATATTAGCAGGATTTAATCAGCTCCACCTTGAGACTTGACCAGACAAGTTGCTGGATTGGAGTTGTGTAGGTAGTGTTGTGCCTCTGGTGATGAAGGGAGAGGGGTTTTGTTTGTGTGTGTTTATGTACTGTGCTTTATGCCTCTGCTAGGACCGCACCTCACAGAGATAAGAAGTCCTTCTGACAAACAAAGCAGCAGCAGCTGTCTCATGGATGGTTAAGATAAAGAATGAGCAAGTATCAGACCTAATACAAGTCAATTTGTTTTCAGGCATTTTCCCAGTCCCCCCTTTCACTCCCTTCCAAAGAAAGAACAGCTAAGGGGGTCTGTGCAGAGTGCTGCGAAGGTGGTGGTGTTTGCCTGGCTGTCCTGCTCCTCATGCTGTACTGCTCAGCTCAGCTGTCATGGAGAAGAGCTGCCCTGGGCCACACAATTGTCCTCCTTCCCAAGGCTAAAACAATTACTTGTTGGTTAAGATCTGCTCATGACAAATTTCTGCTGTTTGTTTTCCTGAGACTCAGTAAAGGCAATGTCTGTGTAATCAGTCCACTCTGGCCTCCCTGTGCTCTCATCTCCTCTCCTTTCCAGGCAGATCTTCCTTTCCTTATTCTTTTCCCCCAGCTGCTGAGGAGGATGGAGTTGGAGAAGGAAGGAGAATGGAGAAGGTTTTCATCGCCCTTACCTCTCCAGGAAGTCAGCTGCTTGATAGGAGCAGTATAGAGAGAGATTTTTCATGCATAAAAACATATTAGTAAAAGGAGGGCTTACCCTTTACCCATGAAGAGTGACTAACTGGGAGAAGGGCATGGCATTAATCCTGTAATCCTCTTCAGATTTCTACTGGGAGACATTTTGTCCTAAAGATCAACACAGTCATAGAAATAATGCAGAGCAATCAGTCTCATCTTCCTCCAGCCCCCATCCTTGCTTCTGGCTATTAGCAAATTAACAAAATCTTCCCAAGCTTTTGCATGAGACTTACTGTGTCATTACATTAAAAAAAAAAAAAAAGCTAAACTCTGCCTTACTTCTTATCATTCCCTATCTTCTCCCCCTTTGCTATTACCAATGTGTCATACTTCACCTTTTCCTTAGTCTGCATCTCCTACATTTGTTCCTTTACTGCCTTTCCTGCTACCCCTCTCTCCAGGAGTAAGTTCTCTCCTATTTTACATGAGACATTTCAGTTTCCAAACCCTTATTTTAAGTTAAGGGTCTTACACAGGGTTACATCCTGTTGTCCCAAAAATAAAGATAGCACCTATTTCCTCCTTGCATAAGCACCACTGATTAAATTGGAGATGTTGCCTGTCTTTTTTAACATTTCAGTACTATTCATGCTGAGAAGGCATTGGTAAAGGTATGCTTAACCTTATTAACTGATACAAATCTAAATTTTATGAAAAAAGGTATTTCCTAGTGCACAAAACATAAATGCTGAATTCCTGGGGAGCCTATACTCATTTTGCCTTTGCAGTTTGTCTCATAATTTTAATGTGAGTTTTCATTGTGGTAGTAAGGTTCTAAGCAGGAGAAAAAGTAATGGGACAAGCTGTTGTCTTTAATCACAGTTAGAATGCCTGCTAAAAATTAATTTGTGAGAACATTTGCTGTAACATGAGAACAACTCTGCAACATGAAAAAATAATCCAGATGCACTGTTCCTGTAATAAAGTGAAATCAAGGGAAAAAAGAGTACTGGTAAAGAAGTTAAGGTCATTTATCAATAGGCTCTGAATGCAGCTGAACTACTGTCAGTGATGCTGACAGCATGTACAAAATCCAAAAGAACAGAACCAGTTCAAAAGAACAGGAGGGTAGTTCTCCAAGTGCAGTGCTAAGTCTGTTGTGGGATACTTCTGATTTCATGGTAGTCGTTAAATGGGAAAATCAGTTGTCCCTCAAACACCTATAGCATTTCAAGGTTTTGCCGTCATTCACTGATACTGTTTTAAAGTCGTGGTGAAGCAGGGAGAATGTGTTCATGAACTTCTATTCATGGTATTGATCTGGGATATTGCTCTCTTAGTCTGCAATTGGGTGTCTGAAGGATTATTAATGAAATTCTGACTTCCAAGTGAGTGAATACAGACATTTCATTTAAAATACATGTTGCTGAGAAACTGTGACTACCTTCTGGATACTGTTATGAGCAAGTATAGTAAATAGAGCGTCTGCTCTTTTGTACAAACGTGACAGCGCAAAGGCATTTGGAATCTGCTGCTCTGTGTTCCTTCCTGATGCCAATATGTATTCCCAGTGTGTGTGAATGTATTCCTTGTGTGAATGGGAACATTACTGATAGAAGCCTCCAAAGCCTCCCTCCAGTTCTTCTCTGCATTGAGCATGGTCATAAGATGACCATTCTCCTATCATGTGGCCTGAGATCTCTGTATGTGCTGCATACAGTGGACAGCTGGAGTGGGAGCTTCAAGGAAAATACATCCTTGCCTTGGACACAGTACTTGGGAGCAGTACTCCATGCAAGTAGGAGTTTACTTTTACAGAGTTGATTTTCAAGAAACTCAGATTATGCTGCTGATGATGCTGATTTGGCTACAGTATTTTTTGTCCAGATCAGTTTCCTGTGCTAGCCATTTATGTGCCACCACAAAGGAATGGAAATCTGTGGCCAGGGATTCCCATGTCTGACAGAAACCATCTCTTTGCTTGACTTAAAAGGGCTTGGAAAATGCTCTTTTACTGACTGATGTCTTCAGCACCAACCAAGCTAGTTTTATTTGGGCAATTAACATGTCCCAGAGGACTTAATATGACCCTGGTGCCAGCTAGTCTGAGACTTACTTGTGTTCAGTTATGTCTCACTAAAGATATGAGAAAATCCAGTGATCAGTTAAGAGACTGCTGAACTGATCTCATCTGAGACACTAACTCAGTTGGCCCTTCTTGGTCCAAGATACAGAGGCCTAATTTTTCACAATTAACAGTCAACATTTTGTTAACATAGGCAAAACTGTTTGATTTGTTTTTCCAGTTCCCTTCTATTTGATTTTCAGAAATGGTCAGAGAATATGAACTCTGGTTCTTCAAACAATATCACAGGGAGTTTCAGTCAAATCAGTTAAAACTCAGGGGACTTCTTAAATTAATTCGAAGTCCTAACATGGAAAGCAGCAGGTAAACCTAGTTCTAGTTTGTTTTGGGTTTTTCCTGATGATGACTTGGTTTGTACAGGACCTTTGTAGCTAGAGGTATGGGGAAAATACAGGAATCTTTGTTTCTACCCAGTTCTATCCCTCCCTGCTCCTTACAACCAGCATTTGAAAAAAAATGAAGACTCTTAGCTGGTGCTTGCACAATTGCTGATGTCAGAAAGCCTTTGGGATTGTATCTTATATCAAATTCAGCCTTCTTGAGGGTCTAAGCCAAAGTTAGACACTTCGTAATAAACAAGGAAAGTGTGATTAGTCCTCTTCCATGTACCTACTTTTCAATGTGTAGAAAATACATTGATTTCTTCAGTGTAGGAGCTCATTTAGTTTGAAATGTATTTTATGAAGATATAATGTCTGCTGTTGAATGCTTTCAGGATTCATGTACATTATAAGATGTGTTCCAAAAGCAGTTTGAGTTGGCTTGCTGGGAACAATGGTGCCACTCTGGGGAGGGTGGTTTTGGCATGTACCTTTGAAATGAACAGAATTCTGCTGCCTGGTTCACACCTGACTTATTTGGAAAGTAAGATGTGTGTGCTACCCTCAAAGGTAATTTTTGTTTCCCTTTGAAAAATTTCCATGCTTAACTGTCTCTTTCTGAGGCAATTAAAACCAGTCTTGTAGACAGGGGCCTCCTTCCTCCAGCCCTGCATGATTCATGCTATCGTGGCTGCTAATCTCAGGTGCAGAATCTTGTGAAATGTACTTTTGACTATCTAAATGTATGACATCCAGTGATTTTGCCTTATCTGTTATGACAGTACTATCTTCTCAGAATGCCATCAAGTTGGTTAAGCAATACTTCCCAGCCCTACAGCCCCTACTTCCATAGATTTTAATCAAATTGTTTGTTTAGCAGGTTCTTTAATTATCTTCCTAAAATAGTTCCTCTGTGCTTCATACCCAACTCTGAATATACCAATCTCCAGTTCTATGTTGTTTTGTTTAGTTTTGTTCTTCTTTAAAAGAAAATTGATGTTTCACTGTTTTTTTGCATCCTGAAGACTCTTTTTTAAAAAAAGAGTGTGGGAAAATGTAATGCCTGGTTTCTTGGTGATTATTACTTGTGAAATATGTTGCTTTGCTTACTTCTAAGCAGAATTTGTATATTTATAAACACACACATATTTATGTTTCTATTGTTGTTCTGTCTTTATTGTAGAGTTCACCTCAAATAAGGCAAAAACTTAACTTTCTTCGGTTTTAAGTACACAAGCCACATAGTGCATAGCAGTTAATTAATCTAATCCCCAGTGCAAGCCTTGTACTCTTTGTTTCAGTCATGCTTCTCTACCTCATGGCCTTGTTATGTCCTGAATATGTGCATGAGAAAACCTTTAATGATGTTGGGTTTGTTTATTGATACATTACTTGATAGGAATTCTGCAGATGCTGCAGAGGATAAGCCCTGTCCTGAAGTTTGTAATATCATTTTCAGAACTTTGCTCACTGGTTTGTTATGAACAGATGCCAGTGAGTAATGGAGGAATGTTTTGCAGGCTATGCCTCCTTGTCCAGGATGCCTATGGCATGTTCAGTGAAGTGCAGCTGCAGTCCCTGAGTTCCACAGATGACATTGAGCAGTACTGCAGGAGATGGGAAGGAAAATCTTGCTGCTTAGCTGGAATGAAGATTTTGCAGAGAACTACAAGAGGAAGGTGAGAAAAATTAATGGAAGAACATATTGCTGTGGCAGGCAAAGATGGTCTGCCTTTTTATTTTTTTCTGTGACCAACATTCTTTGGAACAGATTGAACCTTGCTTTGTTCAATCAAATGTCTTCATTGCCACTTTTGAGGCATCCAGCTGTGCTTGAGCCAACTGTTCTCCAAAATGAGCATAAATAACATAATGCACAAATATACACTTAGCAGAGTAAGGAATTACTGTGTGCAATACTCCATAAAATATGAGTGTTTTCTTCCTGTTCAGTAGATTTAGAGACTTAAAAACATTAGTTCACCTCCCATTCACTGCAGAACTTTTTACTGCACTAAGTTTTTCTACAGTGCTGCCCAATATGGCATGAAGTTTCAAGCAGACTTTCCTTTAGTTTATTAGAACTTAATTCTGTTAAATCTATATGGTTTTAGAACTACAGTTTAAGTTTCTTAAAGCAAAAAAAAAAATCTTGCAAATCTTAAAGCCATTCATATTTTGGCATAAGTATGTCAATAGCTTTATAGAAAAATTCCCCCAGGTAAGTAACAAATTGACTTATGGTACATCTCAGGTTTTGTTTAATCTATGATTCCTCTTACGTTCTTCGAATAAAATATATTTAGTCACCAAAAAAAATTAAATAGATTGATTATTTTACAGAGTATCTTTTTAAGGAGAGTGATACAATGTTCTCATGGGGACCTATATAAATATAATTAGACTGGTTCAGTTCTCAACATAATTTATTCGTACAAGCATCCAATCTAGATAAGCCTTTGCTATTAGAATGGCTATGGTATTTGTGCTGACACTTTTTTTCCTGTTGAAAAATGCTGTTTCATCAAAACCAGAATGTTTCATGGAAACATTATCTATTTTGGAGACAGCTTTGTTGGGAAGATTTTTTTCAGGTCCAGAGGGAGTGAATATTCTTTCTCTTATTCTCATTTCATGAAAACTTTGAGAAGGTCTCATTTTTGTTTCATATTGGAACAAAAACAAATTTCAAAGCTTTGAAATGTTCAGCAAAATGGAATTGTTGTTTTCCAGCCAGCCCTATTCAGTATGTTTTTCTTTTTATGTACTTGCAGTGTTAATTTTCAGAGCCTTTGGATTTCAAGCCTACTTGCATTTTTATGGATCTTTAATAACAAACACGTCTTCTTATTTAATTATTTTGTTGGCTTTTTTTTTTCAAGTTACATTTTTTCCAAACAAATTAAATAATGGCTTTGGAATTCTGGATACAAATGAAGTTTTACAACTGGCTGCTGGTGCTTCCAGTACTCTGCCTAACTAATAAGAGACAGACTTTTTCTAATGTAAATTCTGTTTCAAAGCAGCAGTAACTTACTTCTGGCTATTCTGAGGACGCTCAGAAGACACACTGCTGAAAATGCTGGTGGCTCAGCTGGAGCTGTGCTGGTGGTAACCCTGCTAGGAAACATTAAAAGAAAAGGGTATAGTGTAGCTTCGGGGACAGTGCAGTGGTTAAAACGTGATTTCATTGTACAAGATGGGTGGGTGAGGGAATTGTTCAGGGATTTATTTTTTCTTAATTGTTTAAGCTTACATTCTGCTTTATAACTTTTTATTACTTTTAAGTGTTTGGGACGCATTCTAGGTGTGATGGAAACCACAGTAAAGCCATAGCTGAAATGAATACAAGGGAGTACTTACTCTCAGAGAGCATAATTAAGCTGTAGAGCTCATTGCCACTGGATAAATGGATTTCCAGAGCCATTTGTGTATCCAAGCACATGATGGGTTATGCCTGTGAGTGCCCAACCTTGGCTTGCAGCACATGAGTGAGTAAGAACTATGTGGTCTGCCCTGCAAGAAAGACTGCTGCCTATTTTTTTTTTTTTAAGAACACCAATTACTTTTTGGAAGGAGATTGCTTTGAAACTGTTTGTTTCCTGGAGTCTGAGAGTGGCTTTTAAAGTGAATAAAAGGGAAGAAAATGTAGGAAATACAAGGGGAAAGTAATGACATTTTTTGTGTGTGCCTTTGAAGCACATGATCTGGAGAAAGCCAGGAACGTCTAATAAGATCCCATATGTTCATGTTGTCCCACAGTCACATGGATTGTAATCAGAGACAGAGTGCTTCCTTAGTCCCTCTGAGAGGCAGAGAAGATTTTCTAATAGATATAAGAGCTTCTCAAGAGTTTTGCATCAATGAACCACTGTTATTGTTCAAAAAAATTTCCAGGCCCTCATCCATCCTCACAATCAAATATTTAATTTAAATTACTATTTGACAGCATTCCACTAAATGCAATTTTAAAATCACTATTGTAAGCTGAAGTTTCATTTCAAGGGCTAAAAGCCTATAAGTCTTCAATAAAGGGTATTTTACACCCAGGGGAAAACCCAGCTGAACACGTTACTTGATCTTTGGAATGGACCTGTGCTGTTAAGGAGTGCTAGAGAAACTAAACACATTTCTTCTCTGATAAGAAAACACTTGTGTTCCAAGAGAAAAGTGGGATAAGAACTTAGACAACCATATCCTGTCTTGACAGAGATCAGCTTTGTGAAAAATTGGAATGATAGTAACCTTACATTGAGAGAAACACTTTTAATGTTGAATATTGGTTTACAATATGCTTTGACAAGTAGTAGGGTCTCATATAGGTCGTTTGAAGCTCTTTCACGGATTTAGGTGCTTTTCAGAGCCAGACTCATATCCCACATAAAGCATACTCCCCTAAACCATCCCTGCAAGAAATCCTTCCCTTTGCAGTCCAGTAAAAGAAGTGGTGTTTCCCTTTGCAGTCCAGTTTCTGGCAATCCTGTAAAACAGAGGGATATGGCTGAGTCAAGGCAGAGTTGTTTGTTCAGTGCCTGATTTCCAGCAGTTCTTCTACTCTGTTTGTGAGGCTGTTGGGTAAAGTGGGAAGCAGTAGTGTGCCAACTGACTGAACTCGTGTGGTTCAGTATCTGCTTCCTGACAGCTTTTCTCTTCACCCTCTCATCCATACTTGTCACCTAGCCTTTCCTACAACTATTCCTTGTACTGCATGCTTATATGTCAGCAAAAAAGAAGAAGAAGAAAAAAGTACAGTGGTTTAAAGGGAGAAGACTGAAAAATATTCATTGAAAGGCTGCTGGTGCTGTTGTTTCCTTAGAGGCTCATGTTCTCACCCTCCCACTGCCTCATGTGTCAGTCTTAAATTCAGTCCCTTGAGGAAGAGGAAGTGAGATTTTGGGGGTGTGCTGCTAGAGGCAGGAATGCTGGTTAAGAATCCATATGCAGCATAAGCAAGCCTCCTGTTTTAATAGGTCCCAGGCATGTTTCAGGTATGTCAGGTATAACCAGGAACTAAATGAATGCAATGAGATGCAGGGGCTGAGCACTCACTAAAATGCCTCAGGAGTAAATAACCTATAAATTGTCATAGTTCCTGCTTTCTACTGGAAATTATTTCAGTGATCTGAGATAATCTTTGGAGTTAGAGACCTGTCTTTATCGACAAAAAAAAAAAAAACAACGATTTTTTTAACCCTACCTGGAGTTCCACACAGAGTAATAATTTGGATTTTGACAATTTGGGTCTTTTAATCTGATTTTCCTACCACTGAGTTGTTTCACTGCTGAGTAAATACTTCTCTTTAGAGTTAGAAATATGAAAGATTACTGCAATTTAAAAATGGAGAGAGGAGGAAGAACACAGGCTGTCAGTACAAATTTTGTCCATAAATTGAAAAAATTGTTAATAATCTTCAAAAGAAGAGGCAACTGCTGCATGTAGAATGCTAAAATCTACACTTGTGTTGGATAGCCCAAAACACTTTGAAGGATACATCAACTCATAAGCTTTAACTTTAGAGCCAACATTTAATTTCTGGCAGGCTGTATTATCTGTTGCATTTTCCTCTACAGTAAACAGCCTCTGAAAATTGAGTTCATCAACCAGTGTTATATTTTTCTCAGAAATTTCTGCATTTTCAAATAAAATTGGCTTCTGTTGTTCGTAATTTTAAACTTTCAAAAGTTAGGCATTGAAATGTGAAATCTCCCTGTATGTTTGTAATGGTCACTATTGTGCTTGAGGGTTTTCATTATTTTCTATTCTTTTTCCTTCTTATTTCAGTCACATACTTCTCTGGCCTCAATTTCTGTCATCTTTTCCCCTTTACTCTTCACTATATACTTTCTCTTCATTTTGTTTTGCCCTCAGAAGAGAGGACCATTCCTAACTGCTGCACAGTAAGTGTTTCAACTGCTAGACATTGACAGGAAATGTAATAGTATGAACTCTCCGCAGAGCAAGGAGGTCATAACTTCCTTCCTTTGGTTTTCCCTCCTCCATAAAGACTGCCATCTACAAGATCCACCCACATCTCTGGGTTTTGAGATCCTGAAACATTTCAGTAATTTCTGTGGTTAAAAGTTGAGTTTCATTTAAAGCATAATTTCAATAATCACATCGAAGTTTTGACTATATGCATTATTTTAATATTAATTTCTATAGATACTTTTGTATCAGAAATTAAGTTTTTTATTTCCTGAATTTTCTATTCTTTAATAAACATGGATTGCGCTTGTATCTTAATGCTTGTGTGATTAATCTATTCAGTTGTCAGCACTGGAGAATAAAATAGGCATATCCATATTGAATCAAAAGTACTTTTGTGTTATAATTTCGGTGGTTTAATGTAGTATATGTAATTTCTAATACACTATGGAAAATTGAATTACTAAAGTATGTAAATCATTCAACTAAATAATTCCATATATCTAAACAAAATCTGGGTTAAAAAAAAAAGAGGTCAGCAGCCCTTCCTCCCTTCTTCTATTTTGACAAAGATGCTGGTTTAGTAGGCTCAGATTTTTACTTTGTGATTTTGTTGCTTGTATTACTCAAGACTAAGAAAATGTGATGTTGCATAGTTTGTGCACTGCAAGATCTTAGTAGGTCAGTTAGAGGGAGAGAGAGCCTACAGTGTCAGCTTTGTGTTTGGATTGCTTGTCCCTTGACAGTTGAAACTTATGCAGTCTAGGTGATTATAAAGGAATTTCTTCGTTTTACACAGAGGGCTAGAAATTGCCTTATTTTTGAGTTCTTAATAATTGAGACTGATGCTGCCAAAGAAAACTGTTTTGGTTTAGACAAAAAGTTTAAGAAGTAGGAGAGGAGGAAGCAGAGAAGTTCCAAGTCCTGAGTCGTCAGAGCAAAGCTGTGGAAGATGTTGGAAGAGAATCCTAGCATCTTTCTGTTCCTTGCTATAAACCTTACATAGTGCTCCTTTTTCCTTGCTTATGTTCCTTATTTTCTCTGTTATTTCTCTGTTATTTCTCCCTCTTGTATTTTTCCTTAAGCCTGTTATAATTATTAAAGTTGAAAAATCCCCCAAGCTGTAAGCTATATGTTAAAAGTTGTATCAGACATGGCACACACAAAGATCTTGGACCAGAACTGTGGACCAGCTGAAACTTTGTGCTTTTGAAAGAAATAAACAAAATCTTCTTATTAGGTTATGAAATAAGTTGCCAGGTCAGAATCAGCAGAATGCAGATTTGAAAAATAAGAGTTGTTTGACTTTTGAAATACAGCTTGTAGTATGAAATAAATGGAATTTCCACAGGATAAGAGATGTTCTGATAGTGTAAGTACTGGTGTATCACTCATGCATTTACCATGTCTAACAGTATTATATCTTTAAAATTCTCTGCCTGATGTCTGGGTACACAGCAGGCAATTTGCCTTTATGGATACAGAGAAAAGACATACTGAAGTTTAGCAAAGAAAAGTTAAGAGAGATGCCTTTTGAGGACATTGGATAGTAAAAATAATTTAGGACACAAAAAAACCCAATTTTGCTTATTATATATATGTATACACACACATATATAGAAACTGTTTATATATATAAGCGAAGCTTGAAGATGTGGGTTTATAGAAGAAAGGCATACGTACCTGTCATTAAGTCCAAATTTCTGAAATCTTTACTGTAACACTCCATTGGAGTTACTGGTAGCTTTATTGTGTTGGTGTTAAACAGTGGAAATATACATATTTGGGATGGGGCAAAATTTGTTTTACCAAACACAGAGTTAAGTCTGTCATGGAAAGTAGAGAGTTGAGTCTTGTTTAGAATCTCGTAGATGATTTTTGTCCTTCTCTTGCTATAGATGCAGTCTTTTTTTCCAAAGTCATAGAGTACTATAATAGAGCCCTAGTCTCTGAAGTAAAAGCAAAGAAAAAAATATCAAAGTACTTTACATGTTCATTTTTCTTTTTGATCCTTGAGCCTGTTTCTTCTCACTTCTTATTCTGCTTTTCCTTTCTTAGAAGTCTGTCCCTTTGTGATACTTTTTTTCCCCAAAATAACTAGTAATTACAGTCACGGAGCAAAATTTTAAGGTTTTTATTTTGTCTTGTGTATCCAGAGAGGCTCCATATGCACATGGGAGCCAACCATGCCCCTTCACTGTAGCACAGAGCCAGCTGTTCATCTCTTGTCCTGACTGTATAGTTGAAGAAAGCTACACATATTGAATAAACTGCACCCATTGTTCAAATCAGATTGAACTGGAGCTTGAGTGTTACTTGGCCAGTGAAGGGAATTAATTTTATTCTTTCTGTGAGGATAATGATCTTTTGCAGAGGAGGACACAATGTCTTTGTCATTTCTCCACTGTCAGTGGCCCTACTTCATTCTCCCTTCTGCTAAGTTGAAGCCTGTAAGTGTAAAGAGGGAGTTGACTTTCTGGGAGATGTATCAGTGGGTGGAGCAACCAGGAATCTCCCCACCAGGGACACTGACTGATGGGGTTAGAGCTTCAGGAGAGAACATTCCACCTCACAGACAAGGATCACAGCAGGATGTGATTTGGAATTTGCTATCCTTTGGTTTGTCTCTGCCCTTGGCCTGACTGGTGTCAAAGAAATGATGGGGCCAAGATGTTCAGGAGGCTTACCCCACACAGCACTGATCTCTGCCTGCTTGCAAACAAATACTGTCATTTACTATTAATTCAGTGCTCCTAGTTCAAGCAGTAGATGGCCTTCTCCAAAAGGGCACAAAGAATAGAAGAAAATGTACCATATGTTTTAGATATTCTGACACAGGATAGCAAGTTAAGAGTGAGCTAAAGAAGAAAGGACAACTTCATGTCCTTTGTGAACACTTTAAAATGCAAATGAGGGATCAATCTGTGTGAAAATGTGAACATGCTAAAAACAACATGGTTTAATTGTTTTAAGTTGATGAATGTGCAATCTCCGTGCACAGTTTGTGGTACGTTCGTATCTGTGCTCCGACCTTGTGCTGTGGGTCGTGTGAGGAAGGCCATTCATGGAACTCCTGAGTTGTACAGGAGGCTCTGCTCTTGTTTTGTAGCTCTCCTTTTTCATCTCCCAGTTAGCAAGACCAGTCAGTTCCTCTGGGCATTGGCCTTCCTTGTGTCAGATTTCATTCTGTACAATACAAACCAGAAAATCTTGCCCCAGTCAAGGATTCAAGAAGTGGTCAGTTTGCTGTAAAGTATCTTTAATACCTAAGGAATATTGTTTTTGTGTGTTGCAATGGCATCACTGTTAAAAAATAAAAACAAACAAAACCCCAAACTAAAATAAAAAATAAACCTCCAAACACCAAAACTGTCCAGTTTCTCTCCTTTCACAGACTTGGGGATGATGTTTCGTTAGTCAGGAGATACATTTCTATAAAAAAGCAGTACTTTTGTGTCTCTAGTCTTTTCATTCATGTGGAGAACACAACTACAGGTAGCAACGTCTTTGTAGTCTGCCAGCTTGAATGTTGAGCCTCAAGTTGTATTCCCAAAGATTTCCTCTGAGATTTACAGCCATGAAACTCCTCAGAGCTGGTCATCACTATTAACACTGAATCACAGGCAGTGAATGCTGAGAAGCTCACAGTAGACACCCAAAATCTAAGGATCCAGAGAAGGAGTAGGAAAATGCAGAAATAAATAAGTTTAAGCAGAAGTCAGCTAAAAGCAGAACTTTAAAAGGAAAGTTTCCATGACCCCTTGAAGAGAAGCAGCATATTGCAATGCGCTTCAGCCCTGTAAAGAGGGTATGTGCTTTCCTTCTAAACAGTTGGGTTTAGAATCTAATATTACTTTTAGCAAGTTTTGGACTTCATTTTTTAGAATTGTTTCAGAAATAGTGGTTTGCTTAATTGGAGGAGCAGACAACTTGGAGGCAGTGTGGGGTTAAAATCCAGGTCTCTGTGCTTCAATTGCACAGAACAGAGAACTTGGGCAGGATAACTCAGAGCTTTAACTCAAAAATGTATGTCTCTTCAAGTTAGCTATCTGTTGCTATTTCCCCTCCCTTAGCTCCTGTTTGTCCACCAAAGATGTTCTATCAACTCACAAGGCAGCCACTGAACTGCTGCAAAGTACAGCTTGGTTTGCCAAAGAGTGGTCAACATCTTACCTTAATGTGATAGAGTGTTAATTTTATGTTTGTTTTTTTAAATCAAAAGTGTGAAAATCAAAAAGAGATTGTGCTTTTTATGTTTGTTTTTTAAATCAAAAGTGTGAAAATCAAAAAGAGATTGTTCTGATACCTGTGTCCTTCCCAAGCTACCATTTACCCCAGTTCCCCTGAATTCTATGGTGTAGCAAGCTGTTTGTGGCAAAGGATTAAACATGACTTACTTGTCACTGGTTGTGATCCCTTCCCTCCCTCTCCACCCAGCAGCAGAAGCCATAGAGATTTAACTAGACCAAATCAAAACCAGCTTCTAGAAAACAAATATGTTTTTAAATTGTTTTCATAATCATGCAATGGTTTAGATTACATTTCTTAATGAATCTTTTTATTATAATGTGTAAACCTGATTTTATTGGTCTCTTTGAAGGGCATTAGGACTGTTTAGCCTGATAGACAGTCTGTGGCCTCCAGTAGTGCCTGTAAAAGTTCCTGGACAAAGTCAAGACTCTGAAATGGTAAGTTTTGTTATTATGGACATGATTTTTTTTTCATTCACAGCTAGTATTTTTGGTGGTGGTATAATCATCTTTACTTTGGGAATTAAGACTTTCTCCCTCTTTTTAACTACCAAGTTTTGTTTTACTGATTCTGACAACCTCCCAGATTAACCTGAAGCCCTCTGGATTAGCAGCATCTTTCCAAAATGATGCAATTAGCTCCTTATTAATCCTCTAGAGCTAGAGTAAGATGTCCAGACAAATTCTTCCTCTCTTCTCCTTACAGGAGTAAAGAGATACTAGATATCATGGAGCTGAGAATCTATACACAAAGATGTTAACTCATTCTTTAAAAGCACTTTTCAGCCTTAGGTTTGAAAGCATTTCTGAAGATTAATTTCTGTGAAGACATAGTGACTCCTGGAATCAGGTCTCTTACTAGTTAGGATGTCTCTGACTAATACTTGTTTCATTGTTTCATGTGAGGTCAGAAGGATGAACATAAAAGCAATTACTAAAGATGAATGAATGTTTCTGTGATTTTTAGGGGATTGAAAAGCATAGAAATGGATTTAAAGTATGCTATATATTTGCAAAGCTGAAATCACATCTGTAATTTTACTTCAATTAGCTTTTGTCTTTGAAAAGGTGTTCTGTCACATCAAATCATTTTAGTAATACAAGACCATTTAAGAAGCTTCTGGATAGTCAAGAGCTTGGGCTTTCTTGGTGTTCTTATATAGGCTGTTCTTTGGGAAGAAGTTAGTGGTATTAAAAATCGGTTTTAGACCAAAGGCGTCAGTATGGGGGAAAAAAAAGAGAGAGCTGGAAATAAACAAGTTTCAAAACCAGGGAATATTGAAGATGAATATTACTACTTATTTCTAAAGTCCAGGAATCTTTCCTCTGCAATGTAACGTGTTCTTTGCATTGTCCAGGGGTACATACTGAAGAACAAAAAGATCAGTCCTCAGTCAAAAACAAAATCGATGCTGAAACAGAGTGAAATAGCACTGCTCCCTTTGACTCTCACTTTCATCAAAATATTTTGGAAGTCTCAGAGGGATGGATGGGTTTGTGCATTAAAATTATGTGGACAACAGAATGGGAATATCGATGGCTGAGGCAAAGCTCTTAAATGTCATTTAGTGTTATTATGACTGTTGCTATTTCTTCATTTTTTCTGTTTTATTAGCAATTTTTAAATGGAGGAAACTTGCCATAATTGTGTAATTTACACTTCTGCCATCGATTTTCAATAGAAAGTTATTCCACACAGAACTACAACTTGCATTCTGATGCTCCACGTTTTTGGCTGCGTGGAGTTCTTTCAATTGAGATACTTCTTTTCTTGATGCAAACAGTATAGTTTTATGCAGTTTTGTGGAAGCAGTTTTATGCATCAGTACATAAATAATATTTCCAGCATGATGATAATGTTGTCGGGAAGGGACCTGTGGAATGGATTTCTTTTGAACTGTATGTACATTCAAATACATTCTTTAATGCTGTCAGAGGCAAACAGAGTTTGGGTATCAGCTTCCTTTGCTTTTGTTTTTCTTTAGGCAGATTCTTTTTAATGGCTGGGAAACTGTCTTGAATATATTCATATTTCTTCTATTAAATTAAATGTTTTATTAACAACAAACATTGCTGAAAGAGTATTTTCCCATATTTGCAATAAAAATTATCTTCTAGCATTTTCTTTTCTGAGAAGTCTTTCCAGCTTGGGACCTCTCTAAGTGGTGATTGATAAAGTTGTTACGTCATGGTACTTTTTAAGGGGAAAAGAAAAATCTGGCATACCACAAAGAGAGCAGTTCTTGCAGCTCTTGCATTCCTGTTCTTCATTATCTCCTTGTGCTGTCCTGGATTTAATTTGGCAGCTTTAAATGTTCGGCAGCTGTTTACTATCACAAAAACCCACCCACATGCAAAAGTCCCCAAATCTCAAAAAAGCTGTGGATGTTAAAAAAAAAAGAAGAAAAAAAAGAAAAAAAAGAAAATAAAAAAGACTAATCAATGTACTCCTACCATGTAATAAAAATATGCAAAACAACAGAAAACACCTTGAAATAGTCACTGTGTTTGTCAACTGTGCCAAGTAATGAGTTGTTTTTGTGATGAAGATCAATGTTAGATTATGGAAAGAATGATACACACAAGCTGATTTCACTTATAACTTGCGACTGTTGATTTATTAACTCATCTGCTACATCAGAGTCCTTGTTATTAACCATATAATTCTATTTCCCCATCCATCTTAAAATGTAAATTATTTTGCTCATCTTGCCTATTATTGTAAAACTTGACTGGCTAAATTAAAGTGCCTTTTTTATTGTCACATTTCTTTTTCTTATTTTTTAATAGATGACAACTAATCTTCCTCCTCCCAGCTTCTGTTACATTCTTACTGTTCAGTCTGGTGAAATACATGTGGAAGTGGATGAGGAAGAGCAGATTTCTAATTTGTACCAGCCACCAGCTGTTCATGGTATAAAGGACATTCTTCGGGTAATCTGCTTTACAAATCAGAGAACAAATACTTTTTACCACTGGATTTATGGTATCACAGTTGTCTCATTCCCTATTTTTATGCTATTTTCAGATTGATGGTTGTAACGAGCGGTGTAGCTTCTGGGCCCAAGTGCTCTACCGAAGGCTGCAGGTAATATTTTTATTTAGCAGAGAATTCAACATAAAATCAGCATAATGTCTATGTGAAGAAGATTCATCTTGTTTAGGGGTAACCCCATTGCCAGGATTATCTTCAAGAGTTGTATGGGCAGAATTATCACCATGTCTAAAGCGCTTGTGAAAGGTAAAATGAAGTGGCTCACAGGTTTCAATGCCACTCAGCCTAGAAAGCTAATTATTCCTGAATAAATTGCTATCTAACCAAAGATAATACTGCACTCTGGAGAGAGAGTTTACAGGAAGTTAATTGAAGCTCGATTTATAGCTGAATGTTATCCTTAGGAATGTAGCAATAAGCTCCCAGTTAGTTGGGTGTGAGGGGATAGAGTGGAACAGATGATGGTTATATAAAAATATAGTTTTGCTCTTTTCATGCAAATGTGTGGGTGATTTTCATTGACTTCCATAGAAGCCCCTCAGGCAAATTTGGCTTTTATAGTCCAGTAAGTAGTAAAAGGGAAGAACTCTTAGGTAAATACATCTGCCATCCATACTGTGCCGGAAAACTTACAATTATGTTTTATTTGTTTCTGAATGATGCTACGATGTTCTTTCAAAATGTTGCTAGCTCCTTTAGTAGTTAAAGGATTTTTTTTGTTGCTGATTTATTTATTTTTTCCTGGCGACTGGATTCTCAGTACAGCCAGCACTGAATTCTAGCAGAGAATAATTTGCAATTGTCCATCAGCTCCACAAGAAACAAAGTGTGAATCAAAGCATATGAAGCAAAGACAAAGAAATTCCAGAACGGCCAGCAAAATAGCTGGAGATGCTTCCCAGAAGTTTGAGGCATAAATTTAATTTAGGTCTTGCCCTTTTGCTTCAAAAGCCAATGAATTATGATTTAATTTTTAGGCAGGGAGTACTTTTAACTACTGAGATGAGGGGTATCTCTTGTGTTTTCTCCGTGCTAATTGAGAATGTGACAGAGCATTTTCAAGCATGGAATTAGGGCTAGCTGGATGTGATCTTTAGTGTGCCAGCAGAAAGATGGACACATACGTGCGTAAATTCCTATTTCCAAGAAACCTCTTCTAGTCAAAAATGAAATAAAATTGCAGACTAGGGGCATCCTAGCCAAACATTTTTGAATTCAGGAATGTCTACA
This sequence comes from Lonchura striata, assembly GCF_050655825.1. Lineage (NCBI taxonomy): Eukaryota > Metazoa > Chordata > Aves > Passeriformes > Estrildidae > Lonchura > Lonchura striata. The sequence continues at coordinate 115,332,918 of NC_140704.1, forward strand.
TCTGAAATTCTGATGCGGGTTATCAGTATTCTTATGTAAAAGCACTTCATCACTGAATTAGAGAAAAGATGAAGCATGCAGGAACAGATGTGATTTTGAATAATGAAACATTGAGTAGCAGAAAAAAAAGGTCTGTGATTTTTTTTGTCTTGTTCCTAGAAGCTTTACTAGTTCTTTTTTTAAAGACTATTCACTTACTGAACTGTAAGCACTAGATTTTTATAAGTGAACAACATGAGTGCTCATAATTTTTTGAAAGTAATGATGGAAAAGCAATAGAAGACATTCTTCTTATGTTTAACTTTCTGGATAACTGCTCTAGGAATGTAAAGGTATTTACCTGCTGCTAGCGTACCATTTGCCTAGTCCTTCCAGAAGATCAAAAACAGCAGCTTGTTTCCTGCAGCTGCATTTTCCAAGTGGATGTACCCTTCACATGTAAAATCACCAAGTTGTAGTAAGTGAGGAAGGGACAATGATTTGGTTTGTTTTGCAGATTTATTATTAAATAATCTGCTATGTGAGCTAATTCAGATGTACCTTAAAAAACAGTATTTACTCTCTATAGCTACAGTATTAAGTGCTTAAATCAATATAGCTTAATTTGTGTGAAGGAGGAATGGAAATACACTTTTTTTATTAGTCAGAATCTGAACTGTGGTTCAGAAGGAACATGAGGAAATATATTCCATCTGTGGTTAAGGAGCTGTCCTTCCTTGTAACTCAATCCTGCTGCTCTTTGTCTGTTGTGTCCTCCTCTCTGTTCAGAACAAATTGTCACACATAGCAAGATGATGATTTTATACAAACTTGTGATTTTTGCTTTTATTATTATTTACTTTTTGGATGACTTTCCTGAAAGAGAGCTTTTAATGTGTTAGCAATTCTCAAGGGACAGATGTAAAAATTCTTTCTCTGAAGCTGTCCTAATGGTATCTATGCAGAGGAGGTGCCCAAATGTATACAGTTACTAGGCAAAACAACAACATCAGTGTGATAGGCAGCATATGCTGCATTAAGGCATAACTGTTATATCTGAACTGTGAATTTTTCCAGTCACTATTTACAATTACCTCATTTGCTCTAAGAGTGTGAGCATGGACAGAAAGCCAGGTTCAGTGTGGCTGATGGCTTCAAAGTTAGAATTCAACCAAAGACAAAATACTGGGGGTTTTGTTGCATTACCTTCTGCTACAGATATGCAGCTCTGAGAATGAAATGCTATGTGTCTTTCCAGGCATTATAGAACTTAAATATCAATTAAATAATTGATAATTTTAAGCATTAATTTTTGATCAGCAGACTAATTAAGAAGAGTAGCAGAAACATTTTAAATTTATTAAATTATTTAATTTTAGATATTTTACAATATTAGAATCTGAACATTTCCAAGTTCCTTGCACTGGTAAATATAAAATATGGTTTGATATGGTATTTTTATATCTGTCTGGGGCAGAAAACTTACATTGTCATTGCAGATTCATATATGTCTTATGCAGAAGTTACCTACTTCCTTAACTATATGCATTCTTGGAATATGTAGGGATATTTGTTCAACTGAAAGAAAAAACTCCACTTTGCAACTTGGTTGTGCTTGGGAGTCTGATAACACTACCTAGAAAATGTGTCCACAGAGAAATAACATTAGTAGAAGAAATGCTCTTTACTCATTTTTTTTAAGACAAAAATTATGCAAGTCTTATTAAAACCATCCAATTATCTTTTTATGTATGCCATATATATAGTATATTTTTTTTGGAAAATATATTTTCAGATCCCATGTACAGTTCAAGAAAATTATGATAAAGCGTGATGGTTGACTGAGGTAAAGCCAAGAGTCCAGGAAGAGTCAACCTCAGAAAGTTAATTTAAGGTTGAGAATTTAAGGTTTGTATCTGAAGTAAGGAATACCAAAAAATTCTAGTAAACCTTTGACTCATTATCCTGTACAAGCTCTAACTGTAATAACTTCTGTCAGTTTTACGAGTCATTTTAATATGAAGCTGTTTAGTCTTTTCTTCTACTAGAAAAAAAATTAACAGTTGCATTCCAAATTTGTAATTTTTTTTTTCCTAATCACAGACAAAACACAGTGTTCCTATAGATCAAAGAGAAATGTTGTTGTTTGTGACTGACTCCACACTGCAAAATGTGGTTCATGGGATTCCAAAAGTAGTTGCTGTGTCAGTCACTGCGTCTTGTGTTCTCAGTATGGAAATCATAGAAGCCCTCAGTGCTGGCTCACGACTTGTCTTCTTCAAGGATGCTCTCTGGGGAAATGGTAAGCTTTGCACATGGTTTGGAAGCAGTTGGAGTCCCACAGAAACAGCTCCCTTACTCAATGTGTGACCTCCAGAGAGGTCACTTTCATTATCAGATGAAGATGAGACTTTGCAAGTTTGGGATGAGAAATTTGAAAGGGATTGTAATTTAAACTTTCTTGTAAAGTTCCTTTTTCTGTATTTTTGGCTTGATTTTGAAAGGGAATGAGAAATTCAGTGTTGTTTTTGTATGTCCACCAGTATTGCTGTCAGTCTTCTCTGATGACTGTTGAATCTGATGACCAGTGTAAATCAAACTTGTGAGTTGACAGAAGGCTCAAATATATTAAGAAATCTGTGTGTCCCTAGATAGAGAAATTTTACAAGATCTCCTAACCATCTTAGCTGCAAGCCTTCACTGTCATACAGATAATGAAATTATGGTTGTTCCGTTTACTTTCATTTTTAGTCACTCTTTTTTGAGTTTCAAGTTTAGATTTGTATGGTGATGGCAGGTCTGGCTCACATCTCACACCTACAGTCACTTCTAGAATGTAAGTGAACTGGAAGTACAAAGCTGTGCAAAAGGCTGTGTGTCCTGAAACAAAAATCTCTGCTCTGGGGAATAAAGCATTGCATGCACCTACTCTTTGTAATCTTTGTAGCAAAGTAGGACCACCTGAAGGGGTGCCCAAGCTTATTACCAAGGAAAAGCCTGTAACCTGTTTGCAAGGAGTGAGATATGATGTGGTCTGGGTGGCATCAGACTCACTTCTGGCATGTTCAGATTTTTAAATTTCTTTTTCTTCAAATTCAGATTTCTTTTTCTCCCTGGGAGTTGCAAAGTGTACCAAGAGCACGGTGCATGTCTCACTGAAAGCAAAATATTTTGTCATTGAGAAAACCTGATGGAGTCTATTCATCTGTTTGGTAGCTGGCAGAGATTGTTGTCTTTATTGGCCGTGACAATTAACGTGGTCACCTTTTTCCTTGTTACTGTACTGAGCTGAAATGTCTTTTTTGGCAGGTAGGATTATTTGTGTTGAACGTACTGTTCTCCTATTACAAAAGCCTCTTTTGTGCTCGGCTGCTGGTGCTGACCTCAGTGAGCTGACTGGCCCTGTCAGACTCGATGAGCTGGATTCTACCACACAGGCCAGCTCCATTTGTGCTCTCAGAGGTTTGTATGGCCTTGCTGAAATGAATGTGGTTAATTATTTGTGCTCATTTTAATCTTTTGTGTCTTTATATTGATTTCTTGCACAAACAGCGTGGAAGGATAAAAAAAACATGGCATTGCTATGGGTCATTAGGATATTGAAGATTTTATGCTTCACTGTGAGCTCTGTTTGTCTTTTTCTGGCCAAGCTCTGCTCCCACTCACTCATACCCCAGAATAAATGTTTAATGCACAATCTGTTTCATTATATTCCTTCCTTCACTGTCTTCTTTCAGGAGCCTTCTGTTCACACCAGCCCTGTTGATGTTGCCAACAATGAGTTATACCAATATTTTTTAGGCAGATGGGTAAGATACATTATCCAGATCTTGAATGGTAGGGCTTAGTGACTGATTTCCCTGGAGCTTTGCTGAAGTAGAACAATTTATTATTTTACCATAGTAATTTAGCATAATGTGGCCAGTATTTGCTCACCAACCACTTTGGATCATAGCTTTGTCTAAGATATGGTTTGACCATATCTTGGTCTTTGACCATTATCTTGGTCTTACCACTAACCATGAAGAAACATTTCTTACAACAGATTTTCTAGTGTTTCCAAATAATGCAGAAACATTCTCTACTGTGTATTTTCTAATGCTTTGTCCAGACAGCTTCTTAAACCTCCTGTCTGTACAGTGCCTATGAGAAAAAGTCCTTAAAAGCCCAACAATTCTTTGAGGCTATTTCCTTCCTTAATTTAACTTGTATTATTCCAGTAGCCCTTGTAGAAAATTCTTGATAAACTTTTGCATTTATACCTTCAAGTATTCACTGGAGCATTTGAAATTAACTTTAAAATTACAACAAATAATGGCTTTCAAATTAATTCTTCAGCTATAATATGATAGACTGAGAAGACAGTTTGAAACCAAGCAAAGCCTAAACATACTAAACATACCTGCTGCTATGGTGGAGCCACAACTTAGCAATGCCTCTGTGATTAATTACTGAGCACCTTGCAGTGACAAATGCTGAACAGCGCATAATGAAAACCAAGCACAACTAGAGGCACTTCACTCAAAGCCTTGGTTGTTATGTACATCTTGCATTGATACAGCTACTTGAAAGATATTTCTGTCACTGGGTGTGAAATGCTTTTTGACTTTTTTTTTCACCTCTCCAGTAGTTGTGGTAAGAATTGTCACTTCTCTGCTGTTAATTTTATGATTATGAGAAGTGCCTGTCTTTTTTCTTGTTGACAGTGTTCGTAGTAGGATAAAGGAAACATCTCTCTCTCCTTTCTTTTTCCAGCAGAGCAAAGAAAGTACACCTTTGTGATCTGTTGTGTAAACAAGTACTTACTTTACACACATGGGAGATGTCATGCTTTGCCTGTCCTGTATTACAGATAAAAGAATGACAAAAGGAGAAATTAATCCTACAACCTTGTCTTGTTTAATCTAGAATTTGTGCAGGATAGCTGTTATGTGTGTAGGTTCCCACACCTGTATACCAACATAGAATATAAAATATCTTCTTTATACTTATACTGCAGCATAAGCTGATGAAAACTCTCACTTTTGTGTGTACTGAAATATTTTAATAGCATTCAAGAGATACATTCACTGTTTTGGGTTTCAATTAGGTAGCCTACATCTTTCTGCTGAACTAATTAAACTAATAGCATTGACCCTGCTTTGTTGGTGGGAGAATATACTTTTGGTGGAACAGTGCATGGAAGGAGATGTATAATCTCTAAAATTCAGTCACTGTCTCTTATCTCCTAAATCAGAGAGCCGTTAGTCTGGCTGTCAATGAGAAGCAGTTATTACCTCATTCATTCTTTTTCTTTGCACATCCTCTCATTTCTTGTACTTTCGGTCACCTATGTGTGTTGCACTCTGGCATCCTCCCACCTAGCAAAGAGGCTGAAAAGGCTTTCTCTACCCATTCCTGAAGGAGTGTGCCTTCCTGCTCCTTTGGAAGGAACATCTGAAGTTCTGCCAGTCCAAGCTCCTGCTTGAAGCTGGGCCCTGACCAACTTGGTACAACTCTGGACTGGATGTTCTTCAGAGGTTCCTTCCCTATCAAAACAGAAAGTGTTCCAGTCCAAGCAGATGCAATGAGTTTGTCAAAAATTCTTGTTTCAGGGAGGTCCAGTCATACCAGCTCTGGGATAATGGACTGTGTTGCTCTTCAACAGATCAGTGAAAACCTGTGGTTGCTTTCTAATGCGGTTTTCACCTGTGATCTTAGGGTTAATAGGTTTATTTTCTTATCACTATGCATTGCAAGGTAATTTATAACTTCTGTTTGCTGTATAGTAGCAGTCAGGATGACTTAAATGTTGGCAGTTCATACGGCACAGAACTGTTTTTCCTCTTAATCATGCTTTGAGTAAATTCTACTTAGTCTATACCACATATGATATGTGGGAATATTACTTGATTAATGTTATTTGCGTAGTGTATGACTCACCAACAGTGACTGAATTTTGACATTGGGTATTTTCATATTTCAGCCTTTGCTAGGCGTGTAGGGTTTTATTTAGTTTTCCGCTTAATCGTGGGACTAAAATGGGGTCAGTCAGTTTACCTGTTTCCTTTTTTTGATTGAATTTTTGCATTTCCTGTCCCATTAATCAGGATAACTGACTGGGGGAAAGAAATCCAAAACAACACCTCCATGTTTTAATTGTTTCAACCAAAGAGTTCCTTTGCATTCCATATGGCAGACCTGCTTTTCCAGGTGTTGTCCTATTGTCAATCTTTTCTTAATGGTGCCAGACACAATCCTTTAAAATAGACAAGAGGTAAAAATTTAATTTTGGCTGCATGCATTTTCATTTAAAAGAAGGATCTTGGGAAAATATCCAAAAGGTTTGTGTATGTCAAGCAAAATCCAGTCTTGCAAAAGATGTGCAGTAGTTCAGCATCCTAAACTTGAGAAATCATAGGGTGCACAAGACTTTCACTAGATTACTACACCTGTTGCTGCTTTGAGTTGGTCTGATTTCAGTGATGTCTAGTGGTTTTCTCAAGGGAATTCTATTATCAAAATAATCTTCGCCACTAGATAGAATCTCATTAGTATGATCCTGATTAATTTTCTTCAAATGTACTTGCACTGGCATCTTGCAGTTGGAATATGGCACACAACTGGAAGCAAGTGAAAAGGCTTAGAGAGAAAGGGGATTTGTTTTGGTTTTAAAATTATTTTTTTTAATGAAGAAGGAAACATACTCAGCAAACTTATTAGTAGCTTTTTGGTGAACAAGAATTATAAAATCATAGAATCACCTAGGTTGAAAGGGATCTTTAAGATCATCCAGTCAAACCATTAACCAAAATCAAAACCAGCACTGCCAAGTCTACCACTAAACCATGTCCTCAAGTGCCACGTCTGCATGTCTTTTAAATAGCTCCAGAGCTGGGGACTCTACCACTTTTCTGGCAGCTATTCAACTGGTTGACCATCCTTTCAGTGAAGAAAGTCTTCCTCATATCTGATGTAAACCTCTCTTGGCATAACGTTAGGCCATTTCCTCTCATGCTGTCATTTGTTACCTGGGAGAAGAGGTTGATCTCTGCCTGGTTACAACTCTTTTTAGGTAGCTGTAGAGAGCAAGAAGGTTCCTCTGAGCCTCCTTTTCTCCAGGCTAAAGAACCCCACTCCTGTCCATCAGCTCCATTGCCCTTCTCTGGGCTGCTGCAGCACCTCAGTGTCTTTCTTGGAGTGAGGGGCCCAGAACTGGACTTGAGGTGCAGCCTCATCAGTGCTGGGTACAGAACGATGATCCCTTCCTCATCCTGCTGGACCACACTATTGCTGATGCAGGCCAGGATGCCACTGGCCTTCTTGGCCACCTGAGCACACGCCAGCTCATGTCCAGTTGGCTGTTGACCACCACCCCCAGGTCCTTTTCCACTGGGTCACTTTCCAGCCACTCTTCCCCCAGCCTGTGGAGCTGCTTGGGGTTGTTGTGACCCAGGAGCAGGACCCAGCACCTGGCCTTGTTGAACCTCACACCATTGGCCTCAGCCCATTGATCCAGCCTGTCCAGATCCCCATGCAGAGCTTTCCTGCCCTCTGGCAGATCAACACTCCCACCCAACTTGGTGTTGTCTGCAAATTCACTGAGGATCTTGACTGGATCCAGATTTTTGATAAAAATATTAAACAGGACTGGCCCCAATACTGAGTCTTAGGGAACACCAATGGTGAGCAGCCAGTCAAGTGGATCCAGTCAAGTTAAATCCACCAAGCAGATTTAACTCCATTCAGCATTCACATCATTCAAAGAAAAACTTACCCATGGAAACTCTCAGTTTATCACGAACACTGAAGAATCAGAATTATTCTTCTAAGAGTCCAAGTGGCTAAATAGAATATCTTATTCTGTCAGAGAAATGCCTGATATTTTTTTGTACACTTAGAAATTGGGTCATAAATGTTGTATTTGAGAAGCAACTTTCCAGATCATCAGACTCGCTGTCCTTTCAATTCCCAAAGAAAATTACAGTTTTGTTGTTTAGATGTAACTCCCTCCTTGTCCCAGAACCAGAAAAACAAGGGATTAACACCCTCTCTTACAGTCCAGGCACAGTAAATGCTCCATAGTCTCCAAGGCTTTCTTCTATTGAGTGCAGTGTAGAACTGTGAGATTCTTGCTCAACAGAGGCTGGATTTTTTAAACTGTAGTTCTGTTGTACTAGTGAGGTTTTATTTCAGTGTAATTTAATTCTTACAGGTGAATATTTTTCTCTATAAATAATGCTCATAATTTCAGCGTATTATTACCATAAAATATAATACACTCTTTATTGGCTTCTCATAAAATTCTCAATATATTTTTACTTGCCAAAACTAGCAAGGCCCTTTTTATTAGTCCAAAGTATCTTTGGCATTCCCTTCTTACGCACACACTTAAGACTGTGAGCCAGATCTAATCTCTGTTAAATCTGTATAAATGAAGAATAACTCCATTGTTTGTGGAATTTAATCTGCATTGTTGTTTTCAGAAGGGATTGGGGCTTCTTATTGGTTTGTATTTTCTAAATATCAATATCAAGCTATTTGATCTGATTATTTTTGTAGCTGTTTATTGCTAAGAAAATATCAGAGGACCAGAAAGAAAGCAAACAAGCAAAAACAAATCAGAAAAGCCGTAAAATCCAAACCAAAAGAACCAAGCCTGTTTAGAAAGTTAATTGTCAATTATCTATTTTATTATATTTTAAAAATGTAACACTCTGCTGTATTTTCATCCTTTGTTGGAAGGACAAAGGAGGAAGGGAGTGATATTGTTGGAAGACCTGATTCTTGCTCTGATAAGTCTTAAGCTGTGGGTCAGCAAGGTTCAAACCTGCTGTGAAGCCAAGAGTTAAGTTTGCTGGCTTAACGTTAGCATTTTGTAAGAATTCCATGTTCTGCAGGTACTGTTGTTGGAGTTAATGAGAGCACTGCTTTCTCCTGGCCTACATGCAACAGATGTGGCAATGGAAAGTTGGAAGTGTGTCCCCAGGACAGGTGAGAGTCAGCATGCTCCAGAGCACTCCAGGTGTTTTGTAGATGTAGCCATAACAGCAATAGGTGATGCAATGATTCCTGCAGGCACAAGCTGCACTTTGCTCCTTCCTAGAGCTAAGACGTAGTATTTTTATTGCTGATGAACTGATAAAACCTGCAAGGTTACATTAATATATGAAGAAAGATACAAGTAGATATTAAATAGTTTGATTTTGCAGTTATTACTTGTTTTTTAAACCACTCTTGCTTATAAAAGTTTCATAGCCCACTGCATTATAATATTGCTTTTAATAAATATGCCCATAAACCACAGGTCTGATTTTAAGTTCCTTTAGAAGTAGGTACATGTGTTTGTGTGTCTTGCCTTGGTAATCTGTATCCTCCATTCACCTCATTTTTGTACTGGATGGACTGTGATCTGTGCTACATTTCAGACCTATTAAATCTGTCGCCTTTCTAAAAAGGATGTTGAATAATTCTGGCAGTATGTTTGTCCTGAATGTGAGGACTGATCCTACAGGACGTGTTGCCACCTGAAATGCTGAACCTGTGTCACACTGACAGTTTTGGAAAGCCTCCCCTGCAGCTGCCTAGGCAGTTTGTGCTTGCACAGTGTGGACCTGGTGGAATAAAAGCCCAAGGGATACAAGAAGTCAGAGTGTGGAAAGCAGGCAGGAAGGCAGGCAGGCAGGAAGGAAAGAAGGAAGGAAGGAGTTTGTTTGACTGAAAAAGCTTATAAAAATTCTAAGAAATTGTGTTGTTCATATTGAAATAGATAATATTTCCTTAAAGATGAGAGAGATTTGCCCTTTATGCTTTGTTGTACAAGAAAAGGGCTGAAAATCAAAACCAGGTGTCCTGTATTATATTGTCATGTAAAAAATAAGGATGTGTCTATGTTCACATAGTCCAGTGTAGTGTAGTCCAATTTAAAAAGTATCTCACCTGTGAAGGACACTTTTGCTTCATTTGGAGAACAAATGAACTATCAATATTTGTTTAAGAAGTGCTTCCAACAAGCACTTATAGCTGAGCTTAATTTTGTGCATGACTTAAGAGTGCACTGAAAACATTGAACGTTTGCTGAATGAGGGCCTAAGTCAATAATTCACTTCGGCCAAATCTATACTACAGATTTTCTATTGCCATAACTTTTAGGAGGTTATAAGATTAAAATTTGCTTAAGTGGGATGACTATAAATAGCAACCTCTCCCCATGCTGCCAGAAATTATAAAAGGAAGATCCTTTTGCCAGAAAAGTTTAGGTCCTCCAGGAGAGTTACTGCCAACAGAAGAGTTCTATCTGCTATTATCAACTGAATCTCTACCAGGGCTTTGCTGCTAAAAGTCTACCAGCAAAGTATTTTTAGAGAATATATTAATTGGGATTTTATTTTGATTTATGACTGTTAGCTTGTTTGTTTCTTTATGTTTTCCATCATTATTTTGCGTGTTTCAGAGAATTGCTATATTGCAACCAGTGCTCTGAAGTTGTCACAATGCCAGTTTTGAAAATGCAGCTGGAAGTCTTCTTGAGTTGTCCATCCCGATCTCAAAGTACAGTAAAAGTAAAGGTATGGCATGAAATAAGCGCTGGTGTATCGGGTGCAGTTAGGCTAGATGTGTAGACACATGGGTATTCTAAGCCACACTTCTGTGAACAGTTCTGTCAGAAGACAAATTAAAATATGTAAGACTATCCCATAATTTAATCTAATACTAAGCTTGTGTTTTATTGGGCTAAGAACCCAGTTCCCAGATCTTGCTCAAATAATGCAGTTATTGAGTTCACCCTGAGGTTTGCAAACTGTTCTATGGCCCAGATGAAGGGATTTGTTAGGTTGGGCCTTTGGAAACCTCAGTCTACACAGTCTGAAAGGAATGTGTATTTTTAGACTTCCATTCTAAACATCTTTTGTGTCACCTTTCCTCTGCTTTCTTGGCCAGAGAAACAAAACTGTTTGATATTAAAATGATAAATCTTTTTTCTATATGACTACAAACAGAATGTCTTTGCGCACTTAATATTTTTGTCATGAACAAAACCTGTGAATTTTTTCATTCCAGCTGTTGCAAAGGACAATTTCTTCTCTTCTGATGTCTTCAGCCAGTGAGGATGGGGTAGGTATAATGAATGCTGACCAAAGAAAGTTAAACTACAGAATTTAATGTAAAGAGTACCAATGTGTTGGCAGGTCAGCCATGACTTGTGGTGGGAGGGTCTTGAAAATCTCTTGAAAGTGATGGAGGTTCTAACTTTCCAGGCAGTCCACTTCAGAACTGCACTAGGAGTGGTAAGAGATTTCACTGAAAGTGAAATGATTTTTTTTTCCCCATGTCCAGGCTGTGATTTGAGTGTGCTGTGCCCTTTGGCAATCCCACCTTCCAGCTGCTGATGCCCTGCCATCTCATCAGACTCACACCCTCCTTTTCAGAAGGGGGATGCAGCAGATGGGCTGTGTAGCTTCAGCTCAGCTGTGGATGTGCAGAGCTACTTGCAAACAGCACTCAGAGCTGACACAGGCAGTGCTGGGCTTGAGTCCATTCTCTGCCTGAGGATCCAAAGACAGCAAAGGCACCCTCCAAGCATCCCACCTTTTGGGTCTTATCTTCTAAATCCTATAAACCACAACCACATTGCAACAGCACAACACTGAAAGTACTGGCAAGTGGAAATAGTAGAATTTGCAAAAGGCATGCAAAATATTACTTCATAATTGTATGAATGAAACACACATGAGCCATGTAGATCCATGGGCTAAAGTACAGTTTATGTAACCGTGAAGTAGTTATTCCTTTAATCTGAGATATCAGAAGAACCCTGACACTTGGCACAGTGACCCAGATTTATTGTGGGTGAGGGAGGCACCCGGGTAGGTGCCTGGCTGGCATTGGCTGCTGGATGGTCTCAGCCTTCAGAAAGTCATTAAGTCCAATTAGGATTCCAAGATTTTCCCTCTCCCTTGCACGTGGATAGGAGCAAAGGTCGGTTTGTTCCCTTGTTTAATCATCCCAGTTAAATATCTTCTGTTAAGTGATATGTACTGGGGTCAGTTTGCTTTCCCTGTCTTACAAGTTTTCCAGTATTTTCCTATGATGTGCTCCATACTTTTAGTGGGATTTAAAATGGAAAGTTACTCTGAAATGATAAATTATTTTTTATACTTGAGGAGGTTATATATTTAATTTAAGCAAAGAGATACAAGATATTTCCAAAATATATTTGCTCCTTTAATAGCAGTTAAGTCTAGCTGAATTTTACAGTACGTGTCCGGTTTGGTTACAGACTGGCAAAACATAGTTCTTTTTCGAGTTATTGGAATTAAAACGACCTCTTTTTCATGTTTCTTGTGTATAATGCCAGTATTTAGAAGTCTGGCAACTCAGACTTTTTTCTGCCCTGGCTGAAACACGGGGATAAAGATTAGTCACAAGAAATACCACTTGAGGTGGCCTTTTTTTGCCAGTGCTGCTAAAGTTTCTAAGGGTGCAGCTTTGTAATCAATTATTTTGTCAGGGAGGTTGGTTTTAGCTGTCACTGGCCTGGCTACTTGTTCCTCAGCTTGTGGCAGCCCTTCTGCTACACCAGTAGAGTTGTTTGTGCAGCTGCACCGTGAACTGGACTGCATAACCGGTCTGGGAGAAAAATAATCCAGGAAAAAAAAAAAAGAAAAAGGATTGTTTATACCTTGAACCAGGCAACACCATGGGTATCACATAGCTGGACAGAAGCACAGCACAGATGAAGGCAGGGGCACAGTCAGAGGTTTGGTGTAGGCAAAGCCTATTAAGGAAAGAAGTGGATGTGAACCTGCCACCTGAGATACCCTCTCAAGTGAAGTATCAACTATGAGTGTTAGCAGTTCTTGTGTTATCCTCTTAGTGCAGCCATGCCAGCCTTGCATCCCTCTCCTCCACACAGAATACAGCCTCTGCTAATTTGCTCAGGCACAACTCGTGGGTGAAATGCCAGTCAGATCATTAAACAGGAGGGACTGAGTTGGTGCTGGTGGTGGTAATGCGTGAACAACAAAAAGTTGAAAGGTGGGAGAGGGAGGAGAGTAAGAAGGATTACAAAATGGTTTTTTCCTTTAGTGGATCAGTTAGCACAGGTAATCAATGTATAGTTTGTATATATGCATTGCCAGCACACATGGAGGCCTGCAAGTGTCAGAAAGAAAGATAAAGGCAGCGTGTTATAGGTTATGCTTCAGCAAAACTAAGTTCAAAGTCACAGTAACTTTTTTCTTTTTTAAACAGCTCATTTTTAAAGCCTGGCAGGGCAGGAACTGAGACAGGAGTGTGATCTAATTACTGAAAATCTAATATATTCATTCTTTCCATTAGTTCTAATGCACTTTCCGAGTCCTTTAAAAAAATTGTCTGTTGGAAGAGGATCTTTCATGCTGCATCTTCCCAGCTGAATGCTGCCTAGAACAGAACGTCCAGCACTGTTTGTTTTACTCACCGTGCTTTTATTCCTGCAGACTTACGAGGTGCAGAGCGTGCTGGGAAAGGAGGTGGGGTTATTGAACTGCTACGTCCACTCCACAACCACTCACCCCAACTGTGTTGCGCTGGAGGAAATTGTTCTCCTGGGAGCTGCAGCAAGACAAAGTTGAACTCTAGTCAGCTATTACGGTATCTGTGGACTTTGTAATGAGATTATCTGTTAACTAGTGCCACAGATAATGTATAATGCAAGTGTGATAAGCATTAAGATAGTTTATTAAAACTGTGATTTATAAAGCACATTGTGCTAACATCGAAAAAAACATATATTATTCAACTTCCTGAACTCTTTTTCTGATCAGTGCAGAATCTAAGAATACAGTTCTTTGTTGTGTTTGCTGTTATGTAATGTAAAACATGTTTTTCTGGAAGTTTTGAATGGTTGTGATTTATTTTTATTTTTAATATTACTGTATTTATTATGTGTCAATTTAAAAAAAAATTACTGATATTTTTGAAATAAATACCTTGCTATGGCAGTTGGTTTAAGCTGAGTTTTATCAGTATATCCCAGACCTGCTGCAAAACGCCTGCGTGGTATGTGAATTCTGAGTTATCACTTTGCAATAGTTGTTATAAAGACAGAGATTTGGACACATATAAAGTTAATGTTTTACAGCTAATTGGTCTCTCAGCATAGAAGTTGTGTGTTATCTGTAGCTTCCCACAAAGCGGGTGTTTCACTGTAGTTTTCTTTTATGGGTAAGCAGCAAACTGCATTGTAGGCCACACAACCACCCCCACCCAGACTGTGGAGACTACAGATCAGATAAATGCCAGAATCTTCCTCTGTGTGCATTGCAAGAGTTCATTTAAGAATTAGAAACTGTGTGATTTTTTTTTCCCCCCTTACTCTTTCAGTGTTTAAAAGCCCCTTACAGGTCAGAGGAGGAGGAACAAGTGGTTTTAGCGCAGGTCCCACATGTGATTAACCAGCAGAGAAGGAACACCAAACTTGCCACACTGGTCATATCTGTGGCTTAGGTCAGTAGTGAAAAGTCTTATGGATGTCACAATTACTAAAGAAATGAGCCAGCTTTTGAATGCCCCTTTCTTCCCCACCGCCTCCAAGGATTTCAGTCTCTTACCTGCCTCCCTGTAAGGAAAAAGGAGATGACAGCCCATTCCTGTGTAGAGGTTTGTATGTGAGGCTGGGCTTGCCCCTTCAAAACCTGAATAGACTTGAGTCTCTGGGAAAACTGGAGGTGCTTGTGTCAGGCCATTTTTCTCCAGTGTCCTAGAGATGCTGTAGGTGCTCTAACACTTCACTACTGAAATTTAGACAAGTTGCCCTGGATGAGCAGCAGCGTTGCCACTCTGTCACTAGCAGGGATCAGTGAAAGTCTTTGTGATCACTGACTCTGTGATGAGCAGCAGTTGCCCACTCTCACTTTCACTAGTCAGGATTAGTGAAAGTGTCCAGGTCCTGCAGTGGGCTGAAGCCTGAGGGTGCATCAACACCTCTGAGACTCACTACTGAGGTGAGCTCTGGTCCCTGCTATGGAATATGTTAGTGTAGGTGCAACTTTGCATTATCTAGAAACCCCTTGGAAGTTTTTTTAACAGGAATTTTAACTAGTGGTATTCTTTTAATAGTGTTTTTCTGGTCCTATACACTTTTTTTTTATTTTTTAAGATATAGAATACGGTATTTCTGACAGAGTCCTGCTCACAGAGCAGTCTCTTGATGTGCAGCTGCTTGGTCCCACCAGCGCCACGGCAACCCCTGACTCAGCACTCTGGCTCAGCGATGCGGCTCCGGGGGGAGCAGACTTGGCAGCCACCGCGGCCGAGGGGTCTCACGGTTGTTCCCACCCCTGCATCCTACTCTGGATGCTTCGGGAAGTAACGCAGGAGCCCTCGCCCCCAGCCTTGCCCTCACCTCCCCTCTCGGCCCCTGGGACCCCCTCGCCGTATTCCCCGCCCGTGTTCAGCCCCTCCCGGGCAGCACAGCTTTCCCCGCCGCCAGCCCCTTGCTATCACGAACAGAGAAAACGAGAGCAGGGTTGATTTAAAATGCTTTTCTTTATTCTTAGAAATGCTGTAAAAATTGATATAAAAGGTTGAGCATGCTCAGTCTTTTTTTTTTTTTTCCATCCTACTGTCTAAAATACATGGGATTTTGAATCATTTTAACAGATGTACCATAGCTGCATCGGTATGAGTAAAATGTAGAAAAGACGAAAACTACCATTACAAAAATAATTTAAGGGGAGAGAAGAAAAAAAAAATAATATATTTAGCTTTTTTTTCCCTTTTTCGCAAAGTTTCGTGGTGAAAGACCCAGGCATCGCTCCACGTCGCTGCCGCATTCCGAGCGCGGCCGCGGGCCGGCAGGTCCCGCCACGGCTCCGCGCCTCATGCCGCGCCCGGCCCGGCCCGGGGCGCCGCGGCACGGCCCGACAAGGCTCGGCACGGCCCTCTGAGGTATTTATCCACCGTCTCCCGGAGTCCGTCTCTCCGTCCCGCTCCCCCCCGGTTACCGGCAGTCGGTGCCCGAGCCGGGCTGCAGGAAAGAAGCGCCGGGCAGCTGCTTGAAGAAGTGCCGGAGGCTGGTCAAGTCCCGGGTGAGCTGCTCGATCTTCTTGTGCAGCTTCTCGTTCTCGGCCGAAAGCTCCAGCAGCTTCTGCTGCATCTCCTGGTTGCGCCGCTTCGCCTTGTCGCGGCTCTTGCGCACGGCGATGTTGTTGCGCTCCCGGCGCTGCCGGTACTCGGGGCTAAACCTGTCCACGCACTTCTTGCCGCCCCGCTCCTTGCCCGCGGCGGCGGCGGGCGGCGGGACGCCCTGCGCCGGCCCGGGCACGGCGGCGGCGGCGGCGGGGCCCGGCGAGCGGGTGCTGCAGCTGGAGGGGGAGCTGCTGCCCGGCGGCTCGGGGGACGTGGGCGGCGTGGGCTGCCCGCTCAGGTTCATGATGGTCTGGGCGCAGGTGGCGATTTGCGAGGGCAGCAGAGAGGAGGAGAGGTCGCTGTCGCTCCAGTCCGGCTCCTGCTTCAGAGCGCCGCGGGAGGAGAAGGAGGAGGAGGAAGAGGAGGAGGAGGAGGAGGAGGTGGTGCGGGGCTCGGAGCCCAGCAGGGTGGTCATGGCAGCGCCGAGGTCCTTGGCGGGGTCGCGGCCGGCGCCGCCGCCCGGTGGCAAGTACTCGCCGTATTCCCCGCCCCGCTCGGGCTTGTGGTTGCTGTTGAAGAGGTCGGCGAAGAGCTCGTCGTTGCAGAGCTCCAGGTTAGGCACGGCAGACATGGAGTCAATGTAGGAGCTGAAGTCGATGGCGCTCTCGTCCTCGTACATGGCCGGGGCGGCGGCGCTCAGCTCCGCCAGGTTGGTGCCGCTGCCCCCCAGGCCGCCCCCCGCCTCCTCGCCGCTCATCCCGCAGCCGCCGCGGGCCCCCGGCTTGCAGGCGGGACCCGGCCCGCCGCCGCTGCCCACCTTGGCGTCGTAGAAGTTGGCGGGCTCCAGGCACCAGCTCTTATAACATGCCGGGGAGTCCAGGCTGTAGAGAGCGGCGGCGCTCATGGGCGAGCGGGACGCGGCGCCGCACGGCCGCGGCGCGGGGGCTCCGGGGCGCGGGCACCAAACGCCGCTCCGCGACGGCCGCAGCTCCAGCCTCTGTCACGGGCAGGTGGGAGCGGGGCCGCTGCTGCCGCTGCCGCTGCTCGCACCGCTGCCGCTGCTCGGTGGCACCGGCGCTGCCGCTGTAGCCCCGCCGTCGCCTCCCCGAGGGGGCCGATCCGGGCTCGGGTCACGCCGTGAGCAGCGGTAGGAGGCGGGGATGGGACAAGGCGTCTCAGGACCTGGGAGTGAAACGCCCGCTCGGTCCCTTCTTATACGGCCCGCGCCCCGCCTCCTGCCCCAATGACGGGGAACGACTGTTCCCGGCACCCCCGGGGACCCGGGGGCGGGAGCGGGTGGGGTGCGCGGCCGCGGAGGCAGGGCTGCTGCCGCAGCGAGCTGCCACCTCCCGGCGGAGGGTGGCCGCGGTCCGAGGTGCCCCCACCGCGGGCATGGGACGGTGCGGTGCCTTTCGGGGCCTGCCGCCCTCCCAGCACCGTCCCGTCCCCGGAGACCGCTGCCCCGACGCCGGTACCGGCGCCCCATTCCCCCGGCTGAGCTTTGACTTTCCCTTTCCCGCGCGGGCCAGCGGAAAAGCTGGCTGGAAAAGCTGATTTTAGCCCGCCACCAGCACCGTGCTGCATTCCCCCACGCGCTTCCCCGGCGGCGCCTGGGATGGAGCGATACGGGGAAGATGCTGCCTGCCCCACGCGTGTCTCTGTGCATCACCCGAGCGCCCTCCGGAGGCTCATCTCCCTTCGCCGGAGCACGGGCAGCTTCCCTCGAGGAGGATGTAAATCCGCCGTTCCGGGGAGAGGGTGGCCACTTGGATTTCTTCTGTCAGGACCCTGTGGTGGGACAGGGGTCTCTGAGGCATCTCTAGCTGCCTCACACTGTCTGCATGAAGTTATGCCTCTTAAAACCTTACATTAAGTTATTATGCGTGCTGTTGACCCCTGCCACCCCTTGCATCCCACAAACTACTGCTGTTAAATTGGCAAGTACCAGAAAACTGAAAGTACTTTCAGCTAAAATATAAGTTTTCTAGTTCCATAATAGTTTCTAAAACCCTGGCTCCACCCCCAGGTGCTGCACTGACTGAATTAGTAAAGAAACACATAACAAAAAGCCCTTACATTTACTTTTTTTTAAAAAAAGTATTTATTTATCTTCCAGAAGACCCTTCTATATTTAAATAGGACTATCGCAGGCGCCGACTTTCCAGCCCAGCACCCAGCTGACGCTGCTGGCATGGAGCTGTGCCCTGCGGAGCGCGGTGCCACTCGCCCGGAGGTGGCCGTGGCTTTCTGGGGCTCGTGGGGACGTGCCGGTCATGCCGGGCCTGCTGCCCCTCTCCGGGCAGGGCTCCATCTGCCGCCACCGCAGCTGTTGCAGGACCGCAGCTGTTTATCACAGGGGTGTGTATTTTAACATAAGTAGCTGGGAACAAGACTGGTACATGCTCTCCCTTTGGATGTAAACTCCACGTGGGAAGGTTTGTGGGATCAGGGTAAGTGTGCAGTGCCTGGCAGGTGAGGTTTTGCATCTGGCAGCTAAGGTTTCGCTTGGAGAGGCTTTGCTTTTAACTCTAGTGCTGCCAGATATGTTTAAATTAACTTGATTTCCTTTCTCATCAGAGGATTGATCACACAAACTCTTATCTACACACAACCTCCATCTACACCAGCATTAACCATTGAACTTGACAGTGACACAAGAAATGGTTGCTTTTGTTTTTTTCACATTGTCAAAGAAATAATACGCCCCAAATCATTTTACATGTTATTTTTTGCCTTCTATATACCCCAGACCTTCTCTGGGGGTCTGTTCATGATGCACAGTTCTGCACCACCTGTTCCTGGCCTGTTCCCTGTCACCTATCCAGCAGGGAACATCGTGCTCCTGGACCCTTTTCCTCTGTATAAATGTAGAGGAGTGCACGAGACATGGGATGGCAGTTAGAAATGAGATGCGGTCTGATATCTGCTGTCTCTCCCCTTGCTCTGCTGGAAGGAGTGAGATCTCACCCATTGTAGCCATAAAATTATGATTTGTCTTGGAAAGCACTCATTTAACTGTTTGCTTGCAGAGCTGTGTTACGCTTCCAGCTCACTGCAGCCCTTACCCCAAAGGTCAGCCAGCGCTGGCATGCCACTGTGCCAGCCTGAACATGCCTATTTAATGCCCATCATGTGTTACTCCAAAAAAGACACCTAATTCCCAGCCAGGTCACCCGACCCCCACTGGGCACCTTGCCTCCTGGCAATTACATTCTCAAAATCCCTCAACAGAAGGCAGAGAACTGCTGTGTAAACCTCAATATAAGCCATCTGTGTCACTTCTTAGCCCCACCACAGAGGGTGCAGCATTGCCTGCAGGGTCTTCAGGACCTGGAGGTGTGTTCAGAACTTGTGGTTGGACCTGTCAATGCCTGTCCCACAAACCCAAGCAGCAGGAGCCACCCCCTGGAGGGCGAGTTGTTTGTGTTTGTTGCTGAGCCTGGGATTTCAGGAGAATGTTTGAGGGGGTTCTCCACGTGCCATGCAGGATGTGAAACCGTGGGGTGCTGCAGCACCTGCAGCAAAGCATCCAGGAGCATGTGAGCAAGTGATACCTGGCACTTAGCAAAGCAGTGCACTGGAGGCAGGATGACATCCATGCTCTGCTGTTTCCTGGGGTGGATTTGTCTGGCATCTCAGCAGCTGAATCTGTTCCCATCTGCACATGTAATTTCATGAGCAGAGGAGTACAGACAAGCCCTTGATTTCCCTCATCTGTCCTGCTGAGTACCTGACCCACCGAGTCACAGCTTGTCTCTGAGATCCAGTAATTTTAGACAGCAGTAAGAAGCAGGTGATCATCTGAATTTCAGAATAAATTCTTTAAAACTTCCTTGAGGTTCATGCTCCAAATCAAGGAAAGTATTTAAACCTGGCAAGAAAGGACAAGAAACTTTTCTCCAAGAAGCAGAAAAAAGACAAAACTTAAACTTACTCTGGACTGCTGGCTGTGAATCTGAGAAACACCAGGACCCTGACCCTTTCAGGGACAGCAGTTAAATCACAGTTTTCTGACTGGCTTTTCCTCATGAATAGAGGACAGGCCACGCAGGGAAAATAAGGAAAAAGGGTAATGCCTCAGCATGCTCACCTCCAGCAACCCAGCCAGGCATGCAGGACTTTTTGGGACACTGGGACTGGGAATGTGGCAAGGCTGTGTCTGGGAAACCTAAGGAGCCCTTCTCTGCTTTTCATGCTATGGACTTGAGACAGAACCAGCAGGACCTCAGGTCCTGGAGGATTCATGGGTGAAGACAGAGCTGACAAGAGGGAAAAAGATGAAGCACTGGTTTGCTGGGTTTCTCCTCCCTGCAAGAAGCAGGGAGTGCAAATATCCTTTCGTTCATCAGCTGGAAGCCAGCAATGGCACATGGGGGCTGACAAGGGAATGGGACGCCTAAATGAGGAGGTACAAGATGTCTGGGAGAGTCAAAAACCCTGCCTGCACACTCCTAGGGAGGAACAATACCTGCCTAAGGTTCGTGCTGGCTCTTGTCAGCCAGCATGGTGACTGCTGGACAGCCCCTTGCTGCCTACTCGTGCCACCTCTGCCAGGGCTCATGTCTCTCTCTTGTCCTCAAGCACTGTCACAGTATTTTGCTTGTACTGTACTTCTACATCATTGCACTGATCCTGCCTGTGGCCTCCCTACTTTTAGCAGCTGAAGATCTTGATGGAATTGAAAGGATTTTTCCTTTTAGCTCATTTAGTTGAATCTCTGTGTTTTGTCTTGCTGCAGGCAAATTTAAGCCCCAGTGATGTCAGCCCAGGCTGGGTTTGTCCAGCTGCACCTGTGGCTGCTGAGCTGTTGAATAAGATCATCCACGTACCAGGGTCCCAAAAGGCCAAGCGCTACTGCAGCAAAAGGCATCAGAACCTGTGCTCCTTGTTTTCTCTCACTCCTCAGTGGACACTCAGAACTTTTTCCTGATAGAAGTTTTGCATGAATTTCCATTCATGTGACCAAATTGACAGCTACGTCTTCTGTGTAATCGAATTAAATCTTGTGTTCTATAATTTATTGTGTAATGGACAAGTAGAGTCAATGTTGGCTTCTTCTATCCATCAAAAAGAATAAGAACCCCACCCTGTAAATAATGTGGAAACTGTAGCCCAAGCTTTTCCAGTCCCTTATGGCCACTTTTTCATGTTATCAGAATGGTTTGGGTTGGAAGGGACCTTAAAAATCATTTAGCTCCAACCAGCTTGCCATGGGTCAGGACAACTTCCACTAGCTCAGGTTGCTCAGAGCCCCATCCAACCTGGCCTTGAGCACTTCCAGGGATGGAGCATCCATGCCTTTTCTGTTCCTATGTCACATCACTTTCACAGGGAGAAGTGATCCCTCCTAATATCTAATATAAACCTAATATAACCACCTTCAGTTTCAAACCATTCCGCCTCGTCCTGTCACTACAGACCTTGATAAAAAGTCCCTCTCAGTCTTTCCTGCAAGCTCCCTTTAGGTACTGAAAGGCTGCAATGGGGTTCTCCAGAACTTTCTTTTCCCCAGGCTGAACAGCCTCTCAGCCTGCCTTCACTGGAGAGGTGCTTCAACTCTTTGATCATCTCTGTGGCTTAAAAAACTTCCCAACCTTTTTGCAACAAGAAAATAGCCCTCCAAACACCCTATTCTGGACATCTCTTCATTTGACATAATGCATGTAGCTTTGGTAGTTTTGCTACAAGACCAGTGACACCATTTGGTGCTGTGGGTGTCTGCCAGGGTGTGAGCTTTCTGCATAGGTGACATTTCTTGCAGGAAGCATAACTTAAAAATTAAATTTTTAAAGCCCATGTAATTTCCAAATTAGGCACAGTATTAATAAAGTGACTCAACAGACCCTCAGCCTCAGGGGAAAATAGTTTTAAAGCAAATCCTTATCCTTGATTTTGAAAAACAAGAATTTTGGAGAGAAGTGTCTCTCTATATAGATGCTTACTTTTGGAAGCAGCTGGCTCAACCTGTGAGACCAGAAGAGTTGTAGGAAATTCCTTATTCTATATCTGAATATGAGCCAAATTTATTGTTTTTGTGGAAAGCTCATACCCTCCTTCCTGTGCCCAAATGTGTGTTGGTGCTGTATCACCTTTCAGCCACAGAGACCTGAAGATAACATTTAAACTGGGGGGCAGTGGTGGGGACTAAGGGGGAAAATCTTGAGCACAAGAAGCAGCATGCAGAAACCTCTATCAGCTGGGGAAGGAGGCAGTAGGCGGCAGTTCCAGAGTTTTCCTCTGGATTCAGCAGTACTGTTATTCTTAGCTAGAGGGAAATTATAAGATTGGCAGGGATGGTAAGGATTAGCTGAAACATGACATCATTCTATACTCTTAGAAAAATCTAGTGGGAATATATGCTAATTTTTTACATAACTTTTTAGCTACAACTAATGTGTTTCCAGATGTAGTGCCCATCCATCCAGTTATTTAATCTGAAAAGGAAATACTCTGCTGTGCTTGTGAATAGTTCCCAAGTTTTGTTTTGCATCATGAGACCTGATGCAGTCTCTAACTCTGATCTTCACATCATCTTAACTCTTTTCCAAATAAACCCACCCCCGTAAAGCACCGAGCCCAGCAACCTGAGGTTTGCATTGTGTCAGTACCTTCCTTCCTCCTTCACAGGCTGGCTCCAGCCTTTCCACTCAGCTGCTGCATCTTACTGAGAGCAGGCAGGCCTGGCAACAGCAGCTGCCATTCACTTGTGTTGGAGGTTATTTCCAGGACCATTCATGGTGAAAGCTCCCTAAAGAAAGTTAGGGAAACTCCACTGGCTGTGCACAGGATGTGTCTCTGTGTTGAAGACCCAGCAGCCTCGTGGTTTGTGCCTCAGCTGACACATGAGCTAGACAAACACATGACTAATAAGGGCTGACGTAGCCGAGGCTTCCCACTACTGTGTTTATTCTAGGGCCAAAATGGAGCTTTTAACTATTTAAATTGTCATGAAGGTGTTCTGAGCCCATGCCACTTTTGCCTGTCTCACAGGCTTTCACCCCCAGCCTGAGGGCTGCTCCCCGTGGACCTCAGGGGGCAGAGAGCACTGGTGGTGACCCCTAGCCCCCTCCCCTAGGAAGGGCCAGGCTGCACTCTAACTACCCTTCCCAAAGGCCAAGGAGGGAGCCTGCTGTGCATAAACATCTGCTGTTGCCGAGGATATCCAAAGCCCTACGAGAAGAGCCTCGTTAAAGTATAAACCTAAACTTTGTCCTCTGCAGTGCAGGTCAAAGTACCCAGTAACTATCTAAGGTATGTGCCAGAAGTGCCATTAAACACCTCGTACACCCAGCCACTTAATTTTCAAATGTCCCCTGGCTTTTCATGTTGCCTTTTTTATTGTGCTTTAAACTTTCTCATATTTGTAGTGACAGCATGAAAGCCAGGATACCTCACCTGACCGAGTTTTAGTCATAAGATTGCAGTCCTAATTGTTAGCAGAGATCAAAAGAACAAAACACCATGACATCTTACTGAAGTGTATATAAGAACAGACTGTATCGAACTCTTATAAAAAAAATCTCCACCCCACTGTCCACTAATTATCATAGCTATAAATGGGCAAATGTGTAAGCTTTTTGTGGTTAAGTGCCCTAAATGAACTTTTTAAATGAGGTATACAGCTGAAAGTTTATTTTTCAATGTTTCCTCTACAAAAATACATGGAACAATAATTTTAATTAATAAACTGATAAAAATGTCTTGACTTTCTTAATTTATAACACTATTGACACAAACCATTGAGTATGTTTATTAAGAAGAAAGATAACAAATAGTAATTGTTGCTGGAAAGTATTTGAAACAGAAAAGCTCCCTCCCCATTCTATAGGCCTCAGCAATCTTCCTCATTGTTTTTCGTGGAGTTGTATCCAGAAGGTAGACTTCTCTACTCTCTGGCTGAAAGATTCATTTGAGACTGGTGCCAGCAGCAGATGTGGCCCTCAGTGAGACCAGAACTGCCCCAGTGCCACAAAGGCAGGAATGATATCTTGTAGGCAGTGAAAGGGCAAAGACTCATTTTTATTACACCCTTATGATGATTATTAAAAGCCTCAATGAAATCTGTATCTACAGTAAATCTGGGTAATGAGCAACAGTAGTGTTTGAGAGAATTATTTTTCTCCCTCACTGCAGTTCAAGCTCAGCTGGGATTTCAGCCCCACAGAGCTGCTCCTCAATCCCCCCAGAGAGACCTGGAAAGTGTGAAAACTCAGGGGCTGGGATCAAGACAGGTAATATGTTAAAGCAAAAGCTGTGCACACAAGCAAAGCAAAACATGGAATTCATTCACCACTTTCCATGGGCAGGCTGGTGGTCAGCCTTTCCCAGGAAAGCTGGGATAACAGTGACTTGGGAAGCCAGACACCATCATTCTGAACATCTCCCCCCCTTCCTCCTTCTTCCCCCAGCTCTACATGCTGAGCAGGACACCCTATGGTATGTGATAGCCCTTGGGTCAGATGGAGTTCAGCCATCCTGGCTGTGCACTCCTGGACTCCTCAGGGTGTGAGACAGAAGAAGCCTTGCCTCTGTGCTAGCCCTGCTCAGCAATAATGAAACATCCCTGTGTCACCAACAGTTTCCAGCACAACCACAGCCTCACTCCAGCTACTCTGAAGAAAATTAACTCAATCCCAGCCAAACCCAGCACACCTGAGAACTGGCTGCTGGAGACAAAGAATCACATCTGGCACAACCTCCACAGTTTGGCACAAGCAAATTCCAAAGTGCAGTACATTCCTGTGCTGTGCTGCAGTTATGGCAAAAAGCTTACTGTGCTCAGCTCAGTCGGCAGTGACTGTTTCTGGCTTGGGCCAAACAATATTTTGGAAATCACACAGTGTGAGCAGTGCAGACTTCCAAAGGACAAAGATAACAGGGTATAACCTCTAATTGCTAAAAACAGTCTCATCATTACTATCTCATTATCCAGTAATGAAAAAGCTGTTCAGGTACTTTAGGTTTAATCTAGAGCTAAGAGCCATTTTCTGTTTAATTTCACCATGTGGTCCACTGATATGAAAATCTTCAAGTTTTAACTACAAATGATGTGTGGCTGCAGAATGGTTTCAGTTGGATTGTCATCAAGGTCTCTGCAAAAGAAAAGCACAGACTCACTACATTGCTGCACTGATGCCCACAAGTTTGTGGGATATGAATCTGTGCTTTCCACTGAGGGATCTCAGTGCTTTTCAAATAAATCTTTAAGCTCTATAGCCTCTCCAGTTCTTTCCACATTGATTTTAACACAAAGACAATAAAGCTGCTTTGTTAGGGAACCACACACAAGAAAAATAATTTTTAAAAAGAAACAAAAATCACTGCTTGAATACAGCTTTAATACAAAAAGTTTATTTTCTCTATTAGTCAAGTTAACTGGTGATAAAAATAGGTTTTTTTCCTTTTTGGCCTTAAAGTTCTGATCTGGTTGCAGCTGTGTTTTAGCTGTGTCCCTTGGCAGACAGAGTTGCAGATGGCAGTTCCTCACATCCAGGGTTCCCATCCTTCCCAGACTCTACCAAGAATATTGGGGTCTGTTGCTTGATCAATGAGGCATCTCACTTGGGCCTCCTCTGAAAGTCCATCCTCTGGCTCTTTGGCTCTGATATCATGATTAGGGTTACCACGAGCCACAGCTGCAAAATCATTATAAGCAGGTGACCGCTCATGGCCCAGGCGCAGCTCATCACTGAAATTGAGAACACAAAAATAAGCTCTTACTAAAAGAAACAAGCAAAAAATTTGAGATGGATCTTTAAATACAAAACAGCACTTGAAAAATAAAGTTTGAATTGAGATCAAGATGTGGAGGCTGCTCAAGAGCTGTGGAAGTCTTGGCCAGTGAAGACTGATGGTTTCAGGTGTCCTTTACTAGTGGCTATTTACCATGAATATGCCAATCTTGTCAAAGGTCTCCAGCTGAAAGAAGGATGCAGCAGCTCACATCCAAGCTGTTGATCTCTTTACCTGCTCTCTTGATTTGTGCCTATAATAAGTATTTTGCTGCCTCTTCCAGTTCAGCCTTGACCGCAAAAGGGACTCCTCCCAAGTCCTGCACTTTTCAGTATTTGTATGGTTTTAAAACAGGCTTGCTTTCTTTGCTTTTCTGTCTTTCCCCTGGTTAATCCAAAATGATTTTTTAAGAGAGGATGGAAGGAATTAATTGTACTGAACTTAAAAGACATTCTGGCTTGAGCCAGACTTGACTAGACTGACATAAAAATCCTGAGAATGCCACCAGATTTGAACTGGATGTTTCTCGTAAGCAGCATTCCTCCATGCCTCCCCTACAGCTGGTACAGCTTCCATTTCAAGCAATCCTCCATCAGAAGCATATATTAATTTAAATATTATCCCTACCCTAAAAGCAGTGGAGACTGCTTTAAAGAACAGTAGGACTGAGGAGTATGAGATTAAGCAGCCTGACAGGGAGAGGAGGCATGTGTTGCCAGGAGCAGTAAAACTGCTCAGAAGGCCTGAGCTGGAGCAAGTAAACTCACAGGGAGATATCTGGTGTTTTGGCTGGCAGGGTGATTCAGAGAGCTTGAACGTGGACCAAAATGATTCTGACAGAAGGTTTGCTGAAATTTTGCCCTGTCTGTCTCTTCTCTTTTCCTAGCCTCCATTCTATCCAAAGGGAGCAAAATCTGACTCGGGAGCCTTCCAAAGCTCTTAGTGGAACAGTTTGAAGCAAAAGAAGAGCATCTTACCAAGTGATTATTGCTGGATTGGCACCTCTAAGCTTTCTTCTGACATAGTTGACCTTTTGTAAAGGGTACCAGTTTACTTCAGATGTGTTTATTTCCTTGATCCATGTGCCTCCTTTTTTCAGCTGTCTTTGTTCAAAGTTCTAAGGAGAAAATATATTTGTCCTGTTTATCATAAATCACACACTTGAAATAGGCTTTTAAGCTGCAGATCATAGCAAGTCAAGCCAGTATCTTAACTGCAGATGCAGTGGAGGACAAAGCAGTGAGATAATATCTAACTTGCCTATGACTTTAATTTACAACTGAAGTTGCTGAAGTGCAACTAGTTTCAGATTTTTTTGTCTGCAACTATTACTTTGATATATACAGTGCTGTTATGTAAATTTAAGAGGTTGAATTCAGAAAGTTGAAAATATTCATGCTGGTGCCATAAGCAGCATAACGTAATCAAGAGTTACCCGTGCCTTTAGGATTATCATCAAAGATAAAGAACAGTAGACTGATAACACAAACATATGCTACTATTTTTTTGTGCATCAATACAGAATTCTGTCATTTTAAATACTTTTAAGTTCAGTTTCTCTGAGTACTTAATAAAAGAAAGAAAGATAAAAGGAGTACTGAGAGTGAGCCTCAACAAATACTTCCTTTTTCATCAGTTTTATTCTTATTACAGTTTAAGAATTTTCACATGAAGAAAAATAAAAAGAGGACAAAACCCCACCTTCCAGTCCAAAGAAGGTTCTTTTACAAATACATCCATGGTGCTGATGAGGAGGTCTGGATCTGAACGATAAGCCCTCAGGGCATGCACCATCACACTGTAAATGAGTCCCCACTCCTTCACTGGCATCATCAGATTAACAAACTGGCAAGTCAGGCGAAAGGGCATCAACTCTGGCACACCCAAAAACTAGCCAAGGGGAAGGACAGTCAAAAGAAAACAAGAAGTAAGAAGCCTTGGAACTGAAGGATTAGACTGGAATATTTTATTCTTTTTAAGCTTTGAAACCCTCTTTGTCACTGCACTGAAAATAATGCACAAAAGTAAAACTAACCAAGTTGTGACATCAAAGCTCTCGTCATGAGTATTCAGTGATAGTGGTTGAAATCACGGTTGAACCATGGAAAACACCACCATATTGACTCTGTGGAGTTATATAGCTCACTGCTTGTCTGAGAATATCTGGACTCAGATACTTTATTCAACTTACTAGAAATAACTTGTCAAGATTATTTTGCATCAGAATAATGGCAACTGAAGAGCATAAAATTTAGTACTGGGAATGCATGAGTAATTGCACATAACAAATGCAAAAGCTGTAACAAATTAGTTGAAAATAAATACCTGTGTAGCTGCACCAAATGCATATCCAAAGTCTATTCCCACCATGCCACCTGTCTCCTTGTTAATCATGAAGTTGGACAGATGCCGGTCTCCAATCCCAAGTATCCAGTGGCTGATGCACATCAGTGCGTGCGAGCTGGCAAAGTGGGAGCGCAGGGCCAGGAAGGCCTCGGGAGATGTGCTCATTTTCACAAAGGCTCGCCTTAACAAAACAGAACTCACTTGTTGAATGCAGAGAAACACCAGCATTTGTTTCACAGTGTGCAGCCGTCAGCAGCACTTACCGTAGCAGGTCTTCTGGAACGCTGCTCTCCCTGCTTTTGAAGGATGTGACCGTTTCTGTACGGTTGGCATTCCTGCAAAGTAGGGAAGAAATAAAGGTGGCTGCTGGAATAACAGCCTGCTAGATGTTGAAAGTCAAGATACGCTCGTGACCGCAGCAGCATGCGGTGCTTACTCCAGTAAACAGCACAGCAAGCTACAAAGGATTCACCCCCTAAATTTTATATCGTATTAGAAGTGCCCCATCCTCCCTCCTTCTCCCAATAGTTATTTCCAAGACTGACATTTCTAAACAAAAAAGAGTATGTGGTTTTGTGTATTTTCCTCCAAATTAAGTTATTAAGTTGATGGGTTAAGTTTTAATAAAGCAATACAATCATGTTCTTGGACAGTCTCTTCCAAGCAGATGAATTAAGGCCCCAGTTACATCTCTCAGCAGCAGGCTGAGGCTATACTGACACTAGAAAGTAGTGCAGCAGAGGGGAAGCAACAGAACTAAAGAACTGGTGCTGAGGGCACTCATGCCATGCAGATTTGGGGAAGGAGGCTTTGTCCTAGCCTATATCCATTTCTGAATGCTTGTGAGAACTGACATGTGCTGGGTGCTTTCCTTCCAGTCTACTTCCCTCTGACAGGAGCAGAATCAAGAAGTAGAGGACAGCCCTTTAGTGCAGCAGACTGAAGATGAGTGGGGGTGATGGAGACTTACTTGAAAAGCATGTTCTGGATCTGAATACAAATATTAATTCAGTTAAACAAGTCAAAGTTTTCCTTTAAAAAGCAAGACACTGGTTAAGCAGGTTATGAGCTTATAAGAAATGCTCTGGACACTTCACTTTACCACCCACAGAGCTAGATCTAGGTAGGTGTGGAAATTCCTCTGAGAGGATGCTCAAATCAGAACCTAAACCATCGAATATTCTTAATTTCTCAGTGAATCATGGTAATTTTCTCTGTCCAACTCTAGCAGATGCTTGGGTTCTGAGGCAGCCTACCTAACTGCATAATCAGGAACAAGACGCCTAGAAAATAAAGTTGAAGAGCAGCATCTGCTTCTAGACACTTTCTAAAGGAAGTGAGCAAGCTTCTGGAAGCCTTCCTGTACTCGGGTAGGATTTTTGGCAAGAAGAATTTTGCAAAGCATCTCCAGGAAGACAAAGCAGTAAAATGAGCAAAAATCAGATCTAGCCATCATATTATGATGCAGACCATACTTTTTTCCCCTGGAATTTCTACATCTCTGCATGTGTGCACACTCTAGCTTCTGTATTTCACATGCAGTTCTCTTTTGAAACCTACCTGTACATAGCATGGTATCGAGAGATGCCCTGTGCTTTCCCACTCATCCTGGACAGCCACTCAGAATAGGTAGCACGAGGTCCTCTTGGGCTAGGGACAAAAAAAGAAAAGCACTGATGATTTCCCTGTACTCTCTATTTGGTTATCCACAGGCTGTGTGCTGCTCTGACTCATGAGATTTTTATGCAAAGGAAAAGTCAGGAAGCTACAGTCTACATTAATTTTAGCCTTGCTATGGAAATTAAGTTTATGCAGAGTATAGTCTGATCCATTCACCAGCTTTGAACACACTTCAGTCATATCTGACAGAAGATTAGACATCTCAAAGGTGTTAATTTGTCAATAGGTACTGTAAGTACCTCCAGAAGAAAGATCCAAAATAATTTCTCCAGGGAGGGAAAGTTGTTGTTGACAGTCTTGTAGCCTTTGAGAAGCATTATGTAGTCCACCACAGTACATACTGCCCTTTGTCCTTCCAAATGGGCAGGGAATGCAGGAAGGCAGCTTGCTATCTCCTCAGTGTGCACAAGAGAGGAGGAATGGGTGCTTGAACTTGGGGTATTAATCCATAAGAAGCTAGTATTCATTAGTCACACTGCTTATGCAATAATTTGACTTTTTTTCCCATCTTAACTAAATACAACAGACCTTAAACTTCTATTTCAGAGGCAGCAACTTAGCAGAGCAGCCACCTTCTGTCTTCCTTCCAAAGCATGCTTTGAGATAGAGAATGCCATTTCCATTTACGAAGCATATATCAGTTACAGACTGTAGCCCATCACTTTGGGATAAAGGAATTCAAAAATTCAAAAAGTTGTTCCCCCCCAATCCCAACCAACATTTTCCTTTGCGAGTGCTGTCACTTAATCATAGCTCAATATAAAATGTCTTAATTGTCTTGACTGAATAACATGAGAAAATATTAAAGTCTATATACACAATAAAGCAAAGGGTTTTTTTTCAAATAAATTATGACCTGCTTTTAGAAAACATTGATCTTCTACACTGAACATATAAATTTCCTCCCTTCATGAGATCGTTCCATGTGAGTCTTATTTCACTTTCCCACTCAGTGAATTGAGATCAACTTAATACCACCGCTGTTCATAACAGTGAATTAGACAGCAGTAATGCAGGAATTCTAGCAGCTCCTAAACTGCTCACAAATCAAATAACCATAGAAATAAAGACTCTTTGGAGTCCAACCTCCACGCTGGAGTTTCCTCTAACTGGCTCCATAAATGTTAATTAGTAAAAACAAATGGTGACAACAATACTCAGACAAACCCAAACAGAGATTATGTAATTGAGAACCACATTTGTAAATTAAACCACATTTGTAAATTCCAGGATAGAACTAGGCTTGAAATGCCAGAATTAAATCAATTTTACTAGTATTCAACCTGCAATTACAATCACAAGAAAGCAATGTAATTTATTCAAATCCAGCATTTGTGTCAAGTCAGAGAAAGTGCTCTGTTACAGTTGTGTTCTGTGCATTTGCTGCCAAGTTCCATCCCCCATCACTGACTCACTGCTGAAGCCAGGTTCTCAATAGCTCTGCCTCTACTCCCTTCCCCTGCCCCTCATTGACCTAAGTCCATTTCCTGCCTGATCAAATCAAGAGATCAAAATCCTCTGCTTGTAAAATCATTCTGCTGATAAGGAAATGGTGATGATAATGACGTCACACACACGATTATAATTATAAGTCTCTTGTTTAAACAAGCTGGGTGGAGGATATTCCAGCTACAATGGCACTCATTAAACAAACAGTTGCCAATTACTAATTTGGGTCAGGAAGTACAAACTGCCTCCTTGCTTATAAATGCTTTTCTTTTATTCTTTAATTACAAAAAAAAAAAGTAAAATAAAATCCTGCCACAAGACTGTCAGTTATCCAAAAACACATCAGTAGTGGTTTCTATTAGAGCAGACAGCTAAACCAAGCATCACCTGTAATAGCTGGTATCTTCCTCTTCAGACATGCTATTTTTAAGGAATTCTTTTAACGTACAAGTATTTTCCAGCCACTTGATGAGTCCCAGTCTGGAACAAAGTAAGTCAGAGATAACAAGTAGCTCAGAGCTGAACTTTAGAGGAATGCCACAAAATGGGAAGCAATACATTCTATTACCTGTTAAAAGAAGGTTAAAAGCTACCAATTTAAACATACTCCAAAAAAACAGTTTTCACACAAAGCAATTTCAATGTTGTTTAAAAGGAAAAGTAAAAAAAAAAAAAAAAAATTAAGCCAAGGCACAAAACACTCTCAATCTGAATCTGGCACACAAAATACTCACTTTCCAACATCCCAAAATTAATAGATGTTAACATAAGGATTTCTGTTCCTTCAAGATAAACACCTACCTTGTTGTCATGGGGATGACCTGGTAAGTTTTTAACTGCATATTTCTTTGGCTACATGTAGCATCTTGGGAAAGGATAATGTTCATTACATCAAACAGCTGCTCAATGCGTTGGTCTTGTCGCAGGTCTTCACCACCTTTGACAAGAAAAGGATACTCCCGCTCATCGCTGCCTCGGATTGTTATACGTTTTGGCTTCCTCAAGGATTCCATCACACTTATCTTGGAAAAAGACAGGAAAAAGAAAAGTATCTGTGACAGAAGACTTGGTCTTACAGAATCATTGCTGGAATTAAGCATATCTGTCATTCCTAGATGACATAATCAAGTTACTCAATTATAACAGAAAAACAAATGCCCACTTGCAGCCCTTCCTTTGTATGTTGCAAGATGTGCAAACAAGCAATGACTTTGCTACTACCAAATTCTTCAAATGCTATATTATGGACACAGATTTTACCACACAGGATTCTGACTCAATCTTAAAAACATACCCTTTCATCAAATCCAGAGATTTTTGCATGGTACTCTGGCAGTGGTTTCCCTTTTCCGTCGTACTGACCTGAAGTGGTAGTAGAAAAAATATATTAATACATAAAAAATACATTAATAAAATATATTAGTACATTAAAATAGCCTGATGCTATTTTAAAGTGTGCTTAACACCAGAACACACATCCAAATGTTTTGTCAAACTGGTAGAATGACAGCCATGAATAAAATATTTTTAAATGCATAAAAAAGATACAACATACACATACTATGATTTTGTCTGAATTACTGATAGCCTTTCCTTGTTTAGCTGTTAGAATCAAGCTTTTGCTGGTTTCAGAAGACACAACCTTTTTTGAACTAGATTTAAACATGTATAAGATTTATGTATCAGATTTCCTGGAGTTAGGCCTTTAGAAAAATACTAAATTCTTAGATAAGAGATACAAGCTTAGATACAATTTTAAAAATCAGGACTACATTTAAGAACAGATTTAAGAGATAATGAGTGAATAGAATTATTTCAAGTAAGGCCAGATAAGGCTTAAGGCTAGAAAAAAGGGTCATATAGCCAATATAAGAAATAAAGCTCAAGAGCAACTTTCTTGTAAGGCACAATTCACTATTGACACTGAAGGGAAACTTACCAGGAACCTCCAGTTCACTCCTCAAGAATTCAGCTTTGAATTCACTCATCCATGGTGAACATTCTTTGAGGTTCCCAGGTTCTTTATAGGTTTTGATCATTTTTGAGTAGAGAGCACTTGCAATCACATCGAAGGCATTAGTTTTCATATCCAACAGTTCTGAACCATCTCTGCCAAAATGATGATCCAGGTCCTTCCCAAAAGCCTAACAATCATTTATAGAAAAGAATCCTGTTTACACAGTGCTAGAAACTACCCAAGAGCACCAAAAGGGTATCTTCCTATCTATACACACAGCTTGTTTAAATATTAGGAAGAAATTCTTAATATAAACCAGAACAGGTTGCCTAGAGAAGTTGTGGATGCCTCATCCCTGGAAGTGTTCAAAGCCAGGCTGGAAGGAGCCCTGAGCAACCTGGTCTAGTGGGAGGTGCCCCTGGCCATGGCAGGGGTGTTAGAACCAGATGATCTTTAAGGTCCCTTCCAACACAATCATTCTGTGACTCTATGAAATGTTTTACATGTTTTATTTACTATCAGATTTATTATTTGTGAATTTATTACTGCCTAGCAATAATCTTGGACACAGAATGCATAAATCCATATTTTAAAGGATTTTATATATCCTGATATAGGAAAAGAGCAAAGTTTTGGACATGGATCCATTTAATGAACAAAGTAAGTATTATCTACAAATAGTTAACTGAATTGACTTCCTGTATTCATAATTCAAGGTACTAGAAAAACCAAATGTTGCTTCTGGGACCTGGTATTAATGGCTTGGAAAGATATTTTTTTTTTTACTGACTGATCATTTTTCTACCAAACTATGAAGACACAGCTATTTCACTGAAGTAAATGAAAATACAAAAAACATTATCCTTTTGAGGAGACTGCTAC
Organism: Lonchura striata; assembly: GCF_050655825.1. NCBI lineage: Eukaryota > Metazoa > Chordata > Aves > Passeriformes > Estrildidae > Lonchura > Lonchura striata. Next base: position 115,367,035 of record NC_140704.1, read on the forward strand.
AGTCACAAACATCTTTATCACTAAATCTATTTCCAGATTATGAGACTGAAATACTCCACATAGTAGAGCAATTTTATGTGTTGGTCAAGAGAGACAACTTGGTTTTTTCCCCAGCAAGGGCGCTAGAAATGATACAGTTATTCTCACAGCACACTTTGTTTCTTCATAATAATGAATCATAAAAGCAAAGACTTCAGAATCTGTGCACCATCACCTTGACTCTCTTCTGCAGCTACTCTTTGCCCTCCCTCTTCCCTTTAGCAGAGGGGAACAACCCTGATATCCATCTCCAGCATCTCCCTTGCTCTTCACTCTGTATCATCTAACAGTGCACATTTCAGCATTTTAAAGAGCCATAGATTTTTTTTTTTTTGTGGGGGCACACAAATAATCCAAACAGCCTTTGTGCTTATGCCTGCTATGTCTCTTGCTGTGCATGTACCCTGTATAGCTGCATCCCTCTCCCTACCCCCACCCCTGTCACTAGCACATCCTGCATATTCTTATCCCCCACTCTTAAGTTTGAAGTCATTATCATCAAAGACCTATCTTATCTCACAGCAACACATTCAGAGGGCTAGTGTGCCCCTAAACTCCCAATTACCCTTTCTGCTTCATTATCACTTCACCTCCTCCCGACTCCACCTTACTCTCATCCTCCACCTTTCCCACTCATGGGGAAGGAATCTCCTTACAGACACCCAGGTTAGTTTATCTAATGCTAATGTGACATAAGGATGGCCACAATGGGAGACAGCTGGATGCACCCCGCCCTGGCCATGGGGCTATACACATACAGTACAAGCAAGCAGTCAGGACCTCCTTCTGCAGGAGTATCACTCTCCTGGCCTCAGCAACTTGCAGCTCAGGGATTTCTGGACCCGGGGGTGTGCATTTGTATGTAACAGCTCTTAAAGCATTGCCCCCTCTCTGTGCCATTGCCTGCTTGCTATTTGAACCCATGAAAGCACCTAACACCCTGCAACAGGAGTTCAGCACCTAAGTGTGCACTGAATGAGGAAAGACTTCTCACTGGTCTGAACCTGCCACTTCCATAGAGTATTTACTTCCTCTTTGGTGCTCCTGATAGAATCACAGAATTGCCAGGGTTGGAAAAGACCTGTAAGTTCATCAAGTCCAACCGTGGGACTGATGTTAAGAGCTTTACTGTGTCTGGCATAGCTGCATCTTTTCCAACTGGAGGAATGCTAAAGTTGCTTATGCAGTGGTTACTCTGTACCTCTGATTATTCTTGCCACTTTGAACCTCATCCAATTTTACTGTATCTGTGCAGAGAATACTGCAGAGGAGGACTATAATGTTCAAGAAACCAGAGTCAGAGAAGGCTGCTATGCCAATATACAAATCCATTTAGTTCTCTATTCTTAATAATGATGAACATTTGCTTTTCTTTTTGACTGCCCCGGAGTTTTCACAGATGATGTTTTCAAAGAACCATCACAAATCAAGATTTTGTTCTTGAACTGAAATAGTCAGCTAAAATATGCAGAATTTCTATATGATACTAGGGTAATTACATTTTCTTGCCTCATGTGTCACTTAATTTTCTATGCTGATTTTCACCACTTTGGAATTCAGCCAGTTTTGTAAAGTTTTCTTTAAGTCTTCATAGCTGTAACTCTCCTGTATAAGTAACTTCGTATCGGCAGCAAATCTGAGTAGTATAATACAGCAAAGCTCCCTAAGGTACTCATAAATCCTTGGCAGCAGGGAACAAAAAACAAAGCCAGATTCTCACGGATGATTAGAGGCTCAGGTCCTAAGAGCCTGGCAACATGCAGGACAGGAGAGGTAGAAGCTGTGTAAGATAGAACATTTATCCCTGCAGGGCAGTTAGAAGTGGAAAGTGAACTATGTTAACTCCATGGCTTCTAGCAAAGAAATCCCAGTCCTCTACTCCTGACTAAATCAAGTCTCATCAAGTCCTGCAGCACCTGAAAAAACTGTGATCCCTTTTTTGGCTTTCTATTGCCTTCTGGAAAAGCCATGATGCCAACACTAAGCACTAACCACATATACCTGAATAAACTTTTTCCTCATCAATCCAAGGCCAGGAGTCTCCAAATTTCCCAAATTCTTGTACATTCCTTCATACATTTCCTTAAGTTTCTTTTTGTTCCTCTGAGGTTTTGACAACTCATTTTTGACATCCTCAACCCAATCCTGCAAAGAAAACACATGAGTACTGAGAAAAGATTTATTGACCATTGCTCTCAGTAGGCCACTCAGATTGCACTGGGGTTACTGTATTTACTAATAGTCAACTATTATGTGTCTTTTGACAAAAAAAAGAGCACCAAAAGTCTGTGGAAATATTTTCCTTTCATTCTGTGTCGTGATAAAATGTTTCTACTTGATTATGATAATTATGTTTGCTACGACATTGTTTAGTGCTAAGAAAGCCTCTGTGAGGCCAGGAGTGGCACAAAACACAGGACAAGAATTGTCTGGACACACAAGTCAGAACATAGATAGGGATGCCCAGCAGGGAAAGGGCATAAGAACACAAGTAGTCCAAAACTATAAAGATGGCCACAAATGATAATTCTGTAAGGGCTTCAGAATGGTAAGATTGACCACTGGGCAGGGCACTTTCAGCTTTCCTGAAGGGGAAAGCTGAAAAGGGCTGAAGCAGGACATGCAGCTGGCACAAGTGAGGCAGTCTATCACCAGTGAAAGCTGCTGACAGCACCCCAGCATCATCATCATCATTGAGTTGGTGCTGGGTTGAACCACTTCCTGTGGCTGTGGTGTCAACTGAACTGTGTCAGGCTCCACCCAGCACTTGCTCCTCTGGACAAGGGAGAGGAATGAAGGGGAAGCAGGGAAAAAATACACTTTACCTTGAAAATCATTACAGGATTAGAGAGCTGCTCCAGCGAGTGAACAAAATCTTGAACTACTCCTCCTCTATCCAACTTATTCTTGATCCTTTCAAAGAAAAGAATGCATCACAATGCAACAGGAACTACCATCACCACCTTGCGGCAGATAAGCAATGATCTAGACTGTCTGCTACATACAAGAATCTGGCAAAACAATTCAGGTGTAGCTAGGTAAGACTCCCTTGGAATTCCCTCTTGGGCTGCATGACTGTTTATATGTTGATTAAATGTGCCAGTTTTTTAATTATAGGTCCCACTATGAAAATAGGAATTTGGTGGGTGAGTGGAAAGCATGTTTGAAACAGACACAGACACTGACCAGACCATGTGCCCTGGCATGAAAGTTACTGAAGGGTGATACTGTCTGTGAAATACATGATTTTGTATTTTTATTTTAAGCAAAAATTTCTTCAGCAAATGTATCAAATTTGAGAAAAAGTATCAAATTTATTTATTTATAAATTTATTTATTTATTCATAAATTTATCAAATTTATTTATTCAGCAAATTTATCAAATTTGAGAAAAAGGCAAAAACCACCCAAAATTTTAAGAGTGGTTCTACAGCATTGTCTGATAGAAACTGATTTTTGCCTGGGGATTAACTCAAGTGTTACTGCATGCCAAAAGGGACAAGGGAAAACTTGTAAGAGAAGCTGCATGTTTCACAGTGGATAAGCAGAGAACATCACAGCCAAAAGCTGTTCCCAAGTGAACCTGCATCCATTTCACTGCCCTCTCTGAAGTCTGATATGAGTGCCTATTCTATTTAAATATAGATGCTTCCTCTTGGTATTAGAAAGATGATAAGTGTTCAATACCACAGAATTACAAAGAAAAAGGGGTTGCCTCTCTGTGGTCTGTTTTATCTTGGGAAAACTTTTAACTTTTAACAGCTTGGGTACTATATATGTTCCCAACACTTCATAAAATTTTGTGCCACCAATCTGAGTATGTCTGACACTGAAGAGCTGATGTATTGCATTTCTCTGTGTCTTTAAACAAAAACTCAAAACTACCCTCTAATACTTCTCATGCTCACTAAAGAGAAGGGTTTGCATAGGAAAAATTAAAGAATCTGTCCACTCCTGAAAAAAAAAGCACACAAAGGAGCTACTCCAATTGCAAATTCACCTTTCTACAAACTCCTTGTTCTTGCAGCCAGATGCAGTATCTTTGAAGCAGTAACTTTCACTGCTGATCATGAAAGGGTAGATGAGTGCCTGGGGATAGGTATTTGCAATCTCTTCAACAGTATGTTGTACAGCTACTGCTTCATCCTTGTCAAGTAGTGCCATCATCTGGCTAATCCAACCAATGAACTGCCAACAGGGAACCGAGGAAAGCTGCAAAAACACAGACACTGCTTTCATCTTTGGTCTTCCTCAAAAATAACAAACATAGCAAACAAAAAAACTGCTCTCTGGTGCAGCCTGACCGAGAAAGGTGAAAAGGAATCAGAGAATGTCCACTAGTGTGTAAAACATCCCCCAGTGAAGTACAGATTTAATTATAACTATTACTACTATTACCACCACTACTGCTGCTTAATAGGTTTTCCATTATAAAGATTTGCAGCCTGTTGATCAATATGAGGCTTTACACTCAGACTTGTGGCTTTCATCTCTGGATGCAATACAATAATTTTTGATCATCACATACAAACAACTCAAAAATTGGAAGGAATTCAATTACAACACCATTAGGTTGAAGTCTTGATTTGAGTAAAAAATGCCAGGAAGGGGAACACAAACCCCTATCACAGTTTTGTCCTTTGTTCATCTTTAAGCACTTCTAACAGAATTTAAGATCAGACTTAAATTTATTTATTTAAATAAATGCCTGGTGAACTCCCTTTCTGACTGAGATGTGTCAGCTGGTGTCAGGTACTGTTTGAACTATTGGTTTCTCCATGGCCACACCTTGTGCACCTCAGCCATTTCTGCTATTCTCTCAGTTCCTTGGGATAACTAACCCGAATTTCTGCCTCATTCGAGTTCCTTCTCTCAAAGGGCCTGCTGCTCTGGGAGCAGCAGCACAATGACATGGGCTTGGAAAGACAGGCAGGCCAAGGCAGGAACAGGCATGAGTCACAGAGAAGGTCCCAGCTTATCTGTCCCACCACAGCAGGGAAGGCTCCTGGTATCCTGCCATGGAATGGCAATGCAGAGACAGGTCGTGGAAGGAAGGAAAGAAGGAAGTGGGAAATACAAAAGGAGACAAAGTTGTAGTAATCTATGAAGTGAAGAAGGACAGAGAAAGGTGGGTGACATGGAATGAGTCTGGAAAAGCTGCTGGTTTCCTGCATACAGGAAACTCAGTCTGCAGGAATAAGATACATTCCTCACCCTAATGCTAACCACCTTCGTCAGCCCATTTAGATTGCTCTGAAGGAAAAAAAAAAAGACAAAGCATATCACAGTTGTTCTCCAGCAACTCTCAAACAAACATTTGGAATCAAAATAATGATAAAAAGTTATGTTTCTAAGAAAAATTTTCTGTCCACATTAATTAGACTCAGTAAGTTATAGAAAAGACAAAGAACAATGATGGGATAAAATTTATCTGATTTCCCTGAAGCAAAACTTACCAGTCTAACCTCTCTATGTATCCCACCTCCACCTTTAAAAATTTGATTTACAGGAGCATTTGCTGCCAGAAAAATTGAAGCAACTAACCTCTCGTGTCACTAGACCCAATGTCTCTGCTGGATATCTTTCAATTATTTGGAGCAGTCTAGGAAATCTCAGCCTGGCTTCTCTGGAATTCAGTTTTAAAGCTTTTATCATTTTCTCCACCACAATAGCTGGGAACTGCTGCAGATCCACAGTGTTAATTTCTGCCAAGAGACATTAAACAAGAATTACCAGAAACACCATCACTTGTTCCATGTCTTTGATCATCTGAAACATTAATCTTTACAATTTGATATTTTTTTATCAAGTGTATTTTGTATTTTTACTTTGTTCTCCTTCCCATCTGTTTGAACTGCATACATCTGCAACACATGTATTTGGGGACTGTAAGGATTAGCTTTATCAGGAAGCTGCATCACTGCTGGTATCTTGCCTGCTTTAAAGACAAGGCTGCTGTGGTCTGGGAAGGAACAAGGGAAGCATCTGCTGGATATATTTATCACAAGTAAGAGCGAGATACAAGTGATCCACTAGTACCAAAGGTAGCAGGAACAGTGGAGGTGAAAAGAGGCTACAAATAATGCTGAACTGGAGGTCAAACTGCTCCACTGAAATTCAAGCTGCTCACTGAGATCTCCTGGGTACAGCAAAAGCTTACGGGTCCCAAATACACCCCACAACCTTAGGAGAGAGCCTGACTAACCAAGCAAGCCTTCCTCTTCCCTGCGCAGATACTGGTCACAGAAGCTGATCAAAGTCATGTATGCATCAGCAACTCCCACCATGTCCACATGGTCTGCGGAGCAGGACTGCACCTCCTCTTCAGACTTCCTCACAGCACACATGAAACACTGAAAAGCCTTCTTGTTCAGACCTGCCAGCACCTGAAATTCAATCATAAGAGGAAAAAAACACACATTAGTGCTAAAGTAGCATTGAAAAATCCTTTCTGAAACTAGAGCTTTGTTGTAAGTCTTGAGTAGATAAAACTTTAACTGTTTTAAGATGTTCCAAGCAGCTGATATATAGGAAAAAAATCGGGATGTTATTTCTAGCAGTGATTTCCAGAACTTTAGTTTCCACAGTTTTCAAATGGGAATACATAAACTTAGATTAGCCTTTGGATATGTAAAGTGCAATTTTTGTCACTGCAGAAAAGTTTTTTACTGGAACTTTAGGAAACCGTTAACAGAAAATATAATAAAATTTTCAGGGTTTTTTCCTATTAAGACATATCTAAAACATCTGCATAGCAGCTACACTTGTATTCAAAAAGCATGCATCAAACTATTTTAAATCTGATACCTTTTTTTCTATTATAAATATAGTAATATTCATAATACATTTCTAATGCAGCTCACACAATGGGTGACTTGACAGGATTCTTTACAGAATCACAGAAACATGAAGGTTGAAAGAGACCTTCAAGATCATCTGTCCAACTGCCAATGCAGCACTACCACAACTGCCCCTAAACCACATCTAAAAGTGTCACATCCAGATGCCTCTTGAGCACTTCCAGAGATGGTGACTCCACCACTGCCCTGGACAACTTACTCCAAGGCCTGACCATTCTTTCATTAAAAAATAGAAAATTCTAATATTCAATCTGAACCTAACTGGCACAACTTAAGGCCATTTCATCTCACCCTCTCACTTGGGACATGGCAGAAGAGACCAAGCCTCATCTCACTACAATCTCCTTTCAGGTGGTTGAAGAGAGCAATGACGTCTTCCCTGAGCCTCCTTTACTTCAGGCTAAAAAAATCCCAGTTCCCTCAGCTGCTTCTCAGAGGACTTGTGCTCCAGGCCCTTCCTCAACTCCACTGCCCTCCTCCAGACATGCTCCAGCCCCTCAATGTTTTTCTTGTAGTAAAAATCCTGAATCTTGTAGAGAATTCTGAACACAGGATTTGAGGTGCAGCCTTACCATCGCCAAGCACAGCAGGACAATCCCTTTCCTGGCCCTTCTGGCCACACTAAATGCTGCAACTAAAATTAAATAGTCAGGTAGGTAGAAGGAGACTACCAGGGTCAGAGTGCTGCTTAATACTAAGCTAAAATAAGGCTAAGCTTCTTAATCTTTCAGAAGTCCCTACTATGGCAATCTTACTCATCTGACACTCATCCTTTAGATTGCCTAAAGAAAAATGCTCTTAAGAATTAATTAATAAATGAAGTTCAAGCTTTTGCTTGAATTTCTAAACACCTGAAAATTTAAAACCTTTTTTTTTGTAGGAATTTCTTTTTCATCTGCTTTAATTTTAACAACAATAAAACACAAATTAAGAACTTTTTTTTGTTTTATACTAATATGGTTCATATTCCCTGAAGTGATCCTGCAAGAAAGATGGAGAGGGACTTTTTACAAGAGCATGTAGTGACAAGACAAGGAGTAATTGCTTCAAACTGAAAGTGAGTAGATTTAAATTGGATATTAGGAGGAATCTCTTTGCTGTGAGGGTGATGAGCCGCTGGAACAGGTTAGCCAGAGAATTTGTGAATACCCCATCCCTGGATGTGTTCAAGGCCAGGCTGGTTGAAGCTCTGAGCAACCTGGTCTAGTGAAAGGTGTCCTTGCCAATAGCAAGTAAGTTGGAACTAGATGATATTTAAGGTAATTTTCAACCCAAACCATTCTATGATTCCATATGTAAGCATCTTCATGGTGGCTTTAGAAATTAGCAGATGTAAGCCAGCAGTGGTACTTCAAATTCTTAATCCATTTGACAGACAAGAAGTCAATGCCACAGCATGTGGGGCAACTGACAGCAAATATTATTTTTGTTGCAGCACAGTCTAGTGCTGTATTCTTCAAATGCACACCTACCTAAAATAGGCAAAGACAACCTGCATGTGCTCTGCCTTAAAAAATTCCACTTTTCTCTTCATTAAAATGACCTAGATAAAGTAAGTATCAATATTATAAATCTATCTTTATCAAAGACAACAGTCTGGGGCATGAAGCAGGTCACAAATGCCCAGCTGAAATCCAGGCATTCTTTCAGGATCTCAAGATTTGTCTCACCACTGTGCATACAGATGGTGTGACTATGTCTCCCCTCTCCACTCAAAATGCAGGTACAGAGAAACACAAGAACATTCTCCTATTTAGAAACGTTAGAGTGATGCCAAACTCCAGGAGAGCAAAACCTGGAAGAAACAGCAACATCAGCCTTGTTTTTTGCTTTCCCTCCGCCATTTCTTTCTCTATCTGGTGTTGTGGGACAAATCACTGCAAATAGCAGACAGGTTTCACATGCTCTGTATCTATCCATAGCCATCACTACCTACTGAAGTAGTAATTTGTAGTAATAATGACACTGAAATTAATAAAATATCTTCCCCTCTCATTTACCTTTTTAGGGTTCTCAAGGCTTTCTCCTGATATTAGTGATATCTTTCCAGCCTTTTCTTTCTCAATTTGGTCAAGACAGCTTGGATCCTGACTAAGAGCATTGGCCATGATGTGATACGTAGTACCCAGAAGAAGATTCTGGTTTCGGAAGGCCATTACGTTCTTGCTGAGATAGTCAGATTTGGTATCTTCTGTTGGAATTAAAAAATAAAAGTTGGCAACTGGACAACAAAGCAACTTTGTAAAATAAACCAGGTAAAGCAAAGGCTGTTACCAAGCAGGGAGATGGTTTTCAACACTGCGAGCATGCGTTCAGGACAGCTCAGGTTGCGGCCGCTGCTGTGAGTGAAGCGGCAATAGGCGTAATTCCACCTCACCAGCCAGTCCTCCCTCGTTCTGGCTTCCTTGCGCAAGTCCTTCAGGAGCTTCTTGGCCACAGCAAAGCTGTTCTGTATTCAGATTAAGAGAATTCTCAGACCATGTATCTGAAGAGGAACTAAAACCTGCCCACAACCAAATTAGGGATGAGAAGCTTTAAGTAACACAAGTAAAGTTACAGTAAGGCAAAGAGATGCTCACTGTTTGCCGGGTCTCATGTTAAGAACCATATTTGTGCTAATGGAGAAGTTTGAATAGCAAAAGAGAAGAACAGAGGTTTAAACAACTGAGAAAATCATTCCAGCTGCATGAAGCATTTAACTGCTCTACAGTACAAACACATACGGGAAACACAACTTGATTTAAGATATCATTAAGAAAATTACTTATATTTGTGTTTTGATGAGAAGTTTCACAAAAGTAACATTAAAGGAAAACTTATTTTTCACTTACTCCTTCAAGAGTGTGTAGTCAACAAAGCAATAATATTATATTTGCTTATAAAATTGCTTAAAATAAACCCTTGTTAATGACTGCAGATTTCTGCAGCATCTTAGAAGATGGGAGATGGATCCATCTTGTCTCAACCTTGAAATACCAAAAGCCCATCATCAAAAAGGCTGATTCAGTCATTTCGACAGTCAGATTCAACCCAAAATTTCTAAGTCACTTAACTTCAGTTCTTTGTTAGTGTTAACTAACAGCAGTAATGAAAACTGTGAAAAAAAATCCAGCATTGCTGATAGAAGTAAATGATACTAATTCCATCAGAATTAGATTTGTTCTCTTGTACAGGAGAAATTATTTGTAAATAAGAAGCATAATGCTTGATTGCAAGCATCCCTTCAGTTAAAGACTGAAACATTTCAGATACTTTATCTGCCCTTTAGAGTGTCCAAAACCATCTGTGGATCAAAGGGGACTTCAGACACATTTCCAGTAATGACAAGTTATAATCAACTTCGTAATTAACATTTATCCTTTTGTTTTCTTTCATTGTGGAACTGACTTGAGCTTTCAAAATGTCCTGGACAGCAGGGTCGAAAAGACACAAGGTTTGCCCCAGCAAAAGGGTACCAAATACCACCTAAAAGGCTTTTCCAGCTTTTTCTATGTATTTTCTCAGCAAATTGGAAGCTATCAGACAGTATATTCACCTGTTTCCTGGCACTTTCTATCATCTTCATTTTCATATTGAATTTGCAGCTTTTAATCATTGAGTGAATGTTTTCACTCTGTTGATCCACTTCCATTTGGTCACCAGCACTGTATTCTCCATCCACCTCCATACTGTCATTGGCCTGATCAGAAGGAAGTTTCTCCTGCAGTTTGTCAAGAAAGAAACACCTGCACAACAACAGCAGGGATATAGATTACTCTGGTATACATTCAAGGAAATGAATGTTCAAAAATGTTGATCTGCCTAACAGCAAACAAAGCTAATAGAAAATGTCAAGCTACAGCTATCACATTTAGCAGGCCTAAACACAGGTCTCAGAGTCTGGACACTCCTAACAGGGATCATGTTGACCCTGAGAGCATTCAGGATCTTGAACTGACACAATTAGTGTTAGAAAATGTCCATTATAGAGTGAGATTTTTTGTTAGTTCCTTTGTGCAAGCTATAGTCTCTAAGTTGACCAAGCCATAACTTGCATTCCAGCTTCACAGACATGTAAACAAACAGGAGTCTCAAATATTTAGTGTGAATGCCAGGCTGTATTTTATGTCAACCTGGTACTCAAATGTTTATCACATCAACACATGCCAACATTGAAATCTGTGTTGGAGAACAGATCAGCAACCACACTCAGCTTTTGAAAGGCAATTGCCATGAATCAATGCTGAATCCTGTTACTCCACAACTAATCCTTTCTAATTTAATAGCACATCTTATTATGTAGACTGTTACTCAAAGCAGAGGACAGCACCACACTCTGAAGTGGCACTTGGTATGTCCTTGGTTACTAATTTAAGGTGAGACAAAAATTTTCAAAAAGCACATAAAGTGTTTAAAACCCTGACAACCCTTCAAGTCATAAAAGTTTGAGACTTTTTTCAGAAGTAAGCCGTGCCATGTATTCTGTCTAATATTGAACTGCAATAAGCTGTTCTGTAGCCATGCTTTCCTGACACCAAAAGATAACAAAATAAATCGCAAAGCACAGTATGTATCAGGAGAGCTACTGAAGAAGTTATCACACAGGAAAGGAGGACTAATCTAGATTTTCACTGGAAGGATGAATTGGGATGAAGACAGACACTATGGGAAGGGCAGAAAAATTTCAAATTTCAAAAAGCATTTCAGTTTCTTCAAAGCTAATCCAAAGGAGTCTCCAGAGAACCTTTGTTCTTTCTAGCAACAGCTGCACAACAGAAGTCTCCAATTAAAACAGCGGTCATTAACTTTCCCATAAACAGGTGAAGCACTGAGAGCGACAGGGCTGGACTTGTTTTGTACACTACCTCATTTTGGAACTGCCCAAGTATTTTTAGTCATAACTGATTGGCCTTTTGGGAGGTGTTTCATTGAGCTAAATAAAGCTAATCTACTCAATTACAAGTGAATATGTTCAAGAGCTGCTGAAATGGGCCGGCTTACACAGTGCATATAGTCACTGATGCAAGAAAATTACTAAACTAATATCTATGTTTCCCTATCAAAATACAATTTATTCCCTGGTCATTTCTCAACTTCCTTTTGCTCCCCACCACAAGTCAGTCACACAAACTCCCCAGTTATACTGAGAAAGTTATTACCACAGTTAAAAAAGAAAATAAAAAGTCACACATTGGATCAAACCCCTCCCATACAAAAACAAGCAGCATTAGAAAAAGCACTTCCTGGAACTCAAGAGGCAGACAGAATCTAAGCTAACCCAAGAATGCAATTTTACCGATTTGTGATGATATCATCCCAGATGTTCATAGGATCCATTTTAGCATCTGGATATCTGCTTGTCCAAGTTCTGAGAAGTCTCTTAAGGGAAGCCTCTGAAGCTAAGTTACCTAGAAATCAATTGAGAACATTTTAAATTAATCTGAAGCCAGACAGCATGAAAAGGGGCTAAACAAAATATAGTCTACTATTCAAACCAGAACACTGCAATTAAGCAACCTACTTGCATTTCTGGGCTTGCCTGAAAAATGCCACTTAGTGATCATCATATCACTTTTATTTATTGCTGAAGCACAGGGGATTCTGTAAGGACAGCTGTGTGAACTGCCAGCGGGGATCATCACCAGGTAGTTTCCTTTCCACATATAAACATGCTGGAATATAGTGGAACTATTAACTAAATTTAATATCCAATTTGGTTTATGCACATAAATGTGTATTTCAGGCCTACGTCAGTAGGTGCAACTTATATACCACATCCATTTTTTTTGTCTCTGCTAACTGTTATTTACTACCAGAAGTTACTCCAATAAAAAAGATTAATTTAAAACTTTAACTGGCAATTCCAAAAGAGATGCTTATCACAAGGGTTATGCTAATTAAACTTTGTAAGAGAACACAAAGTTAGGTTCAATCCTATCTTACAAAACTGTAGAAGTCTTAGTGTCAAGAAGACAGTAAGAAGTAATTCCAGACTTATGCTTCTTCAAATAGCAGTTCAGAATTTCAAAGTTCAGGAAACCACAATTACTAAATACAAAAGGAAAATTGCTTGAGAAGAAAAAAACTTTTACTTCTCTTGGTCATAAAATTGATGAAATCCTGTATTTCTGTCAAAGCTTGTACAGACTGCAGTTTGGTCATTCGACTCTGATATAACAAGGAATCAATACTGGAGTAGCTCTGAAAAGAAAGGGAGAGAATCAAAGACAGAACTTAAAGCATGGTTCTGTTCAGTGCTCTATAAATTATTGATCTGATGCTTTTGTATGTTATGCTTTAGAACCCAACCTCTTACAAGTAATTTAATAGCTGATAATCAGAGAGCAACTCTGCTTTGAACAAGCACAGAGGCATATTCTAGCTGCGATTCCTATCCTAGGTTTGAGCAAAGTCCTACAGTCTAATCAAAACTTAGTAATGGATGGAATTTGTGACTGCCCAATGCAACACTCTTTGCAATCTTGTTCTGGGGACAGGAGGCCCCTGAAAAGATGAATGAAATAAAATTTTTGTTGTCTGCACAAATAATCTGAAAAATGTATAAAAGATTAAATCAGCAAAACAAAACAAACTAAAGCAGCAAAATGCACTCCACTGGCTCACTCACTTTTCACCATTGCAAGCAGTGAATTTAAAAGAAGTTTTGTCACCTGACACTGAGTGTTTCTCTTGAGAGCATAATCTAGCAACAACGGCAATAACAACAGCAGTTTCATTGTTCCAGTTTACACAAAAAAACCATACCAGAGATAGAAGACATTATTACCTGCATGAAGATCTGCATGCCATTGCTAATGTAATATTTGGCTCTGTCAAAATCATCTTGCAGGATGTACAGGAGACTAAGTTCTTGGCTGTAGTGCATTTCTATAATGGCTTTCTTCTGTTCTGTCTTCATTGCCTCATCAATAAAGGTTAGCAAAGTCTGGTCATTCTCCCCACTAAGCAGTAACTTCAACTTACTGCGTATTATATAGGGCAGATATGTCTCCTGCAAAGTGAGAACACAGTCTTTATTTCTAGGAATGGAATATTAGATAATCAAATTTTCAGTGGCAAATCAAATAAATATAAAAACATTTTTAATTTTTAAAAGATATTTTCCCTTTAGACAAATTCCTATTTGCTAACAAATCACAGCAGCCTTTTCCTATAGCTCAAGAAACTGTTAGTAAACAGTTTCAAAATCCATGCTTTGGTAACTCTTAAAATAGGGAAAAAATGTAAGTGAGAAAAGCAACAAAAGAGACTTGCAAAAAGAAGGAGGAAGATGAAAAAGCTGGCTTTATCCTATGGGATCTGCACAGACTTGAGGTAAAAATTAAACATCAAAAGGAACAAGAAGAAGTATTTGTTTCAATTTTTAATATATATCGGCCTCTCCACTATTTTCCATAATAAAGTAACTCAAACAATGCAATTGATTTTCACCCATAATCTCAATACTGTAGGACATCCCTGCAGAGATAAAAATGGTGCAGTACCAATGAAATAATTTCTAAAAACCTGAAAAAATGGTTCATTCCATGTTTTGCTTAGGTCTGGAGGTTTTCCACTATCAATATTAACAGTAGCACAATACTCCAGAGACTTCCACATTGTGAGGTGGTCATAGCATTCCAGAGATGCAAGTTCCCAGAAGTCCTTCTCTGCTTCTGTTGGCTCTCCATCTTGCCAGTCTTCTTGGGAGAGTGCCTAGGGAATGAATTTGAAGGAGAGAATAGTGCCAGATTCCAGCCAAGAATCTGTTTTAATTCTAAGTCATGAGCAACTTAACTATAATTAATTCTCATAAAAATATATATCCATTTACCAGAGTGTGACAGCAATATTAAATGCAAAAAATTCAAGCTTGGCAGTGTTTATACATAAATTAATTTCAGGTAGCTATCTTCAGTAAACCTACATTTTTGAAGAGTGAACATTTTAAAAGAAGGTTAGAGATGTGTCTTCATTTTTACCCACTATAACTCAAGCCATGAACACAGGCAATTTGCTCTCTCACGGTTGCAGTGTGCCCATGTGTTTTTATTTGTCTGCCTAGATAATTGCACTTTTTTCTAATGAGAGACTTATGAAACAAAAATATCTTGTTGTCGTTTTACCTTATCATAATACTGAGCTGCTTCAGCATAATCATTCCTTGCTTCTGCCAACAAAGCTTTCTGTGTAATTTCCTTAGTCCCAATCTTACCACTGAAAATGCCACAAAGGGCATCATAATCCCCAAGGGATCTATAGAGCCTAGTAAAATTGAAAAGAGAAACCTTTTAAATAGCTCAGCAGATGTATATCAACGCAAAGAGAAGCTATCTAAAAAAAAAAGAAAAAAACTCAGTAAGCAGTAATACTACCAGCTTGAAATAGAAAATTTTTGGAAGTATTTCTTATGTAAGATCAGAAACACATAACTACATAAACTTCATCTTGTAGGGTAATAGCTGAACTATGGAAACTCTTGCAGTTGAAAAGCTATAAACAAGATGTTTTTCAGCAGTCTGACAGCATCATAAGAGTGCACAGCTTTAAAGTCCAACTGCTCTCACTGGCAGTATTAAGTGAGAAGAAATTAAAAGCGTATCTAATTCTAAAAGACAGACTAAAAAAGAAATCCCACAAGCCATTAAAAGCAGAGTTCTTCACAGGGCAAATCTAAGTGCGAGTAAATTGTCTCAAACAAGAATTTACTTAGCAAGTTCAATCCATCTG
Organism: Lonchura striata; assembly: GCF_050655825.1. Taxonomy (NCBI): domain Eukaryota; kingdom Metazoa; phylum Chordata; class Aves; order Passeriformes; family Estrildidae; genus Lonchura; species Lonchura striata. The sequence goes on from NC_140704.1 coordinate 115,382,643, forward strand.
ATCACATCTGGGGGCAGCTCTGTCCTCCCACGCATCCTTTTGGACGGGGGCTCCTCTGTAGGGGACAGAGCCATCAGGGCACGCTCCAGAAGAAGGATGCCCATGGGCTGCTGCAAACTTGCAAGGCAGCTTGTGCTCACATTAGCTGAGTCCAGTTCCAGTAGCTCTCTGTGCTGGTAACTAATTTCCTGTAAAATAAAACAACAGGTGTCGACTTCGTGTAAAACTATACAGATTTGGTATGCTTCTTCTTATCGTGCAAGCTTTAAAATGGAAATAAGCCGTTAGGCCTCTAGAAGTTCTCAACCCAGGGAAAACTGGAATCTTTTCCATCTGTGCTGTTGCTCTTTGGACAGAGAACAGTACAGAATAACCCCATATACTTTGGCTCCAAGACATGGGACAACTCTCTGGAAAGAATCACAAGGAAAGTGGGGGAGAGGTAGATGGACACATTGACAGCCTGAACTTTTCCTTCTGTTTGTTGGCAGGATTTTGCCTGCTACACAGCAGCTGTGCTTCACTTAGCCTATTCAGGGGTGCATTCCTGCCATAAGCCAAAGGCATGATTTACCATGAAGTCTTCTCTGAGCTGGAGGCTTTCTATCCACTCACTCAGCCAGTTTTAGCACATCACAGCTTCCTGTTAAGACTCCTCTAGTACTGTACTCATCTACTCCTGCCTGATTTAAAGACATGACAGTATTTCTTTTATCATATTTAACATTAGTCCAATTAGAGAATAATCTCTTCTTCAGGGATAAACATTCTTGTTTAGTTGAAGTTTTTTATTTTTAAATACTTAAATCATTATTCTAAATACAGGTAAATAAATCAAGAAAGCAGCATGTTTATTAAATCCAGTGTTAGGTTTTTCCTTTGTTTTCTTTTTCACTAAAGAAAAGTCAAGATAGTATCTTAAATAAACAGAAGAAAAAATTCACAACATGGAAGAGGTGCAGTATTCATTACAAGAAAGGGCACCATGTTTTAGAACAAAAAATAAAATCAGATTCTTGCAACACAGCATGCTCAAGAATACTACGTGAAAAGAAACCACTGTTTTGAAGTTGCAACAGGAGACTGAGAACAACCAAGTCACACTTATTTGATAAATGACAACCACCACAAAAACTACAGAAGAGGCACCTGGCATAAGCAAACTCACGACACAATTTGTAGAGTTGGGACTCTCACACTAATAAATTTGTGCTCAATAGAAAAAGAGGAAAAAAACACAGCCTCTTGTAGCTGCCTGAGTTACAGACCAGTCAGATCCCAATGAAGAGTTAGCACATATATTTCAGCTTCTGTTAAGGCAATTTCAATTAGCTGCACACACACCCCAGACACATTCCTTGACTGCCAGCTTTTATAGGTACAGGAACACAGTGAGACTTAAGGTGAACAACTGCACAATCTAAAACCTTAAGAACAACTTTGCTAAGATAAGACCAAAAGCCCTTTCTCATACCACAGGAAAAAGTGTAAGAACTGTGCAAATGTGAGGCTATGTGCTAAGAATTAATATCCTCCCAAACTTAAAATTTACAGACATCATCCCACATCAAAGGAAGTATCTCTCTATTTAGTGCATTTTGCTGACTATTTGATCACTTATCTTCTCAAAGCAGAGGAAATGTTCCCTGCTCCATATGCAATGAGCGTTGTCTACTCGCACCATGTGTTCAGAGATTGGGGAGAATGGCATCCAAGCTGGCCTAGCAGCTAAAATGTTTGTAAAGCAATTATATGTTCTTCGGAGGCCAAGCATCTCTTTGGAGGCTATGTAAACTTTTGTCATGGAGTTAACCTCTTTTAGTATTTCAGCTGGTCCTTAATCTGCCCTGAAAGTGAATCCCAGAGCTTCATAGTCAATTTTAACATTATATAAGTAGACAAAACCAGCTCTTTTAACCCACCAAGTTACTCTTCTGATGGGACATGAACCTGTAGAAGATTAAAAAGTCAAACAACCAGAAGGAAACAGTAAAGCAGGAAGCCTTTCTGAAATCAGCCAGTATTTATTATGCTGTTGGTATACAGGAATGAAAAGCTATACTTCCAAATGGCCAAGCCACTGGGACTCACATTTGTGAGTCAAATGAAAGCCTTGACACTGCTGAGTTCTTGCTCACACTCCCCCATGCTGCTCTCTTGATCAATGTGAACTCAGTTCCCTACTGGGAAAAAACTTCCTCTCACTGCTTGTAGGCTGTTTGGACTTCATGATATTGTACTTTTGTTATTGATGAGGATGGCAGGGGGATGCTCTTATTGCTCTTACAAAGTCCGTATTTTTGATGAAATTTAACTTACCTACTACTTAAGTCGTCATTTATGCCTACTCAGAAAAAAAGTAGCCTAATGCAACAGTGTTATTAGCAGGGTCTAGACAGCATAATTCAACACAAATAATATCATCAAGACAGAACCAACAAATGCAATGTCAAGAGGGAATATTAACAGATAGCTATTGTGAGATGCTGGCTCAAAAAATACCAAGCCAGCCCATAAAAATCCCCATCGTATTTGACCTTTTATGCAGCTGCACAGAAAAAAAGTAAACAAGAAGTTACATTTTTTCAGATGTGTAATTACAAGTGCTAAGAAGCAAAGTTTCTGTCTGCTTACAAAGCTGGTTCGAACTAGATGGTTCCCTAGGATGATACCTACTGTCACAGAGTATTTAAATTTAACATAACAAAAAAGAAACCATTAGCTGCCACTGAAAAAAGATTCCTTTAGACCTAGGAATCCAACACAACATCAAAACGGTTGATAAGAATCATTCAATACAGTGACAGTGGGTATTTAACAGGTGCTGGGACAAGTTTTTTTTATCTCCCTGAAAACTGGGTTAAAAGATGAAATTCACAATCTATTTCAGGTCAGTATATTCTCATAACCCAGTGAGACAACTGTGGTGCACACACTCATCCTCTGGTGAGCCCTTCCTTCATTACTGAAAATCCCCAGACAACTACTTCAGGGGACTAATTTGAAAAAAATAAAGAGGCTAACAACAAACGGTCTGACAGCTACTGATATCCTCAAGACATCAAAGAATTCCTCAGTAAGCACTTCCCAGAAACAGGAAGATAAACACAACACCCACATAACCCCTTCAATTGTTCTCAATTCCCACTTCAATTGAAATAGCTTTCATTTGTAATCAAACCTCTTCTTGTTACTGATGCAATTAAAACATTAAAGGTGACTCCCACTCTAGAGATCAGAAATCTAGAAACCTTGAAAAATCAATTCAGAGGTATGAAATGCCTTGTTCACCTTAAGTGTCACTTGAAATACCCATTTGGTTAACAATTCTCCTTCCATCTGTGTCTAAACTTTGGTGACAGTATTTGACCTTCACTGGGTTTATCACACATTCAGACAGAGACATTTATATCCAGTTACTTTCATGCCACATATGAGGATTTACCTGGATGCATGCAATGAAGGGTGGAAAGTATGACAGGCTCATACTGAGGAAATTATTGAAGTTGTTCAGCAGCTTCTGGACAATGGTGTTTTTCTCAGAAGGGTTTTTAGATTTTTTTACCTCATGAAAAATTCCACTAAACAAACTGCTGAAAAGTTGCTTGGCAAATGTTGGATCTTTCTGTAAATTACAACAATAACAGCAAGGTCACTGAATTTTGCTGTGACGCATCAGACTATTAAATAAAATTAAAAAGTATGACCCACCATGTACCTAGACACTCTTTGGGAGTGGACTATTTAGTCTGGCATGAATCTCATGCATCTCACCTGTGCTGGGAATTACTGTTCTACCCATTCAAACCCCATTTTAACTCTTCTACTTAAAGAAACTCCAAGGCAATGAAGATTTTCAGGCCAGAGTGTCAGTGGAGAGGGCGGAATTTGCAATTTTCACATACGCACATCCCCCATTACAGGAACCAGATACCAAATATCATGTTAGGGACATCACAGTCCATGAAGTGAGTTTCAGAAAAAAAAGAAGACATCAATGTGTGAGGAGACCTAGTCCTAAAAATTGAGGCAGCTAACAGAGACACAGACTGTCTGTACAGACAGACAGTTTCATCTGAGATTTAAAGGCATTTTTTCAACCCAGAAACACATTTGTGTGTGTAACATAATCCCATGCATCTTGGTCTAACCTGGGTCTGGAATTTGGTCTAACTCACTCTCATGTAGGAAAAGGAATATTGGAATATTAGATCAGCTTTACTGAGCAGTCTGAGTCCAGTCTTAATCACACTAAATTAATTCGTATTTTACAGGTCTATTACAGACATATAAGAGAAGTGAAATGGCTGTTTTGTTACTGAACAATGAGATGTCCTTTGCAACAATGTCTGCAGAGACCACCATCTGTTTCTTAAGCAAAGGAACCTGCAGGAAATGGACAACAGCTGATGTATCCAGTCCTTAACTGTTCAGGTGAGGAAAACAACAAGGCCTCTTTTCTCTGAACACTGAACCAGCACAGGGGTAGGAAAAACATTCCTTCAAAAGAGAGTCTTTGAAAGTGTATCACAGTGGTTGACTGCAAAACTACAAATAAAATTTTCGAAGTGATTGCCTGGCTAGATGACACTTTCCCTACAGGACCAGAAAGCTTCACAAGTGACCTCTGAAAAGCAGCCAGACCTGGGCAAGGCCCTGCAGAGGGGCAATGAGACTGCAGTATTCAATCTGGATGTCAGGAAGGTCTCCCACTCGGTAACTTCTGTACAAGGTAACCTGGGCATCATATTTCATCTTCAGCTCAGATTGCATCTCCTGAAATGCATCAATCATGTTAAAAAATAGTTAGGAAATGGCCTCAAGCTGTGCCAGGAGAGGTTTCAATTAGATATTATGAAAATTTTTTCACTGAAGGAATGGTCAGGCATTGGAACAAGCCTCCCACAGACATGGAGGAAACACCATCACTGGAAGTGTTTAAAAGACAGGGGATTTTGTTGGTTGTATTTTGGACTGCCATACAGAGCACATTTACAGGTTCTCTCTTGTAGGTTGGGAGGAAATGGCAGCTTTAGCCTGCAAGTAAACATAAATGGGCTAAAATAGGTGTTTGTGTGGTTCTTCCAGACATAAGTTCTGTTTACACAGTTGTCTGCATCTGCAGAGTATTACAGGAGTGTCTCAAATTGGCAGCTCTCAACCGTGGACTCCTTTGCTCTTGGGACTAAATGTTAGCATTTTTTGACAATAACGTGTGTTATTTTTAGTAACAAGAACCTCTGGAAAACTGCTACAGAGCTTAAAAACTTAGATTTATTGTAAGTACATAATACAACCAGAAAACCCACAAAGTAATAAGTTTCTGGCCTTGAGAAACACTCAGCAAACGATTATTACTGACATTCCTGCAGGTTAAAAGGTCAAACCAGTTCTGGATAGTCCATCAGCTATACCACATTTTTGAGTTCACCTTCAGACACTGGATAATGTTCTCCAACAATTTCTGCAGTGTATTGTAGCTCTAAGGATCCTTGTTTCCAGAATGACAACTGTAAAGGGCTTCCCAATAACTGTTAGGGACTCCCATCACAAAAAATCATTTAATGCACTTTAAGTGGTAGTGGAAGTGTTATCATCCAGCTCTTTTCTCACCCATACTAAGTAACATCATTTAGCTTAAAGGCCACAAATAGCATTATTTCCAAATTAAACCTTCTAAGGCTCTTAAAGTAGCAATGAGTACCTTAGACCTACTCTTTCTTCACAAGGTTATTACAAGAGATGAAGTACAAGACTGCAAACAGCATCAAGACTTGAAGTTTTAAACCCATTTGGATTGACAAACCTGTTCTCTTTTTTGTTCAGCCAGACTTTTTCTGGCATAAATCAGACTGAGTTTGTCTTGGTCTTTCAAGAAACGTCTCCGCAGTCTTAGGATTTCTGCTCGTTCTTCTATACCTAAGGATATAGATATGATCATGTCCACAGCTTTTCCTTTCAGATTTAAGGCAAAAGCATAATATAAAAACAAACATCATCTTTGTATTTACTAGCAAGTAAATACAAGGCCTTTCAACAAGCTAGACAACAATAAAAAATTACGTTGCTCTTAGGAGAAGAGATAATAAGCATTTATATACAGACTTTAACTGCATGGATGAGGCATAAAGATTAAATTATTGTAGAGGGAAAGACCCTAAAACTCACGAACAAATATGCCCCATATTCCAGATTTATTTTAAGCTCTCAAAGACATGTATGGCATTTGCACTATATTCCAGAAAGTATGTAACTCCCTAAAAAAAAGGGGTGCTAAAAGATATTCAAATATTGTGTAGTAAGAATATGGTACTGTATTTTTTAAGTATGATTACAGAACTGCCACTGGATCAACTCTTGCTCAGGACAGTCATGGGGAAAGGCCACTTAACTGACTGTCAGCTCAGTCCACTTCCTAGAAGAGTGAGCAAACAAAAACATACCACTGTAACTGGTATTCTCCAGGGTAAAAGACCAGGGACAAACTAGAAGGTAGACTGATCTCTCTATTTCTGTAGTTCTATATGAACTGCATTAATATGTCCATTAGTCATGACTGCCCTGAAACACCTCTCAGGTACTGAAAAGGTTGATTTTTATAGCTCTATGCCTGAACTCGTAACATCATCCTTTTGGTCAAAATTTTTATGACAAATTAGACAACAATTAAAGAGGGAGAAGGATCCTAAATCACTTCAGAGCAATACTGATATTTTTCACTTATTGACTGGGTGGAAGAAGGAGCATTCTCAGAAAAAAGCAAGGAACTTCTAATGACAGATTGCAAAATGTTGGAGATCATGTCAGCACAGCTGAAATGGTTTAGAAAATATGTTTAAAGAGATCTCTTCTTTAAAGAGTTAAATTTAAAACAGAGGGGTCAGAACTGTCTGATATTCATACTCCACTCAGGGAGAGGTAGGAATGCAGATATCACACTGACTAGCTTATCATCCAGTCAGTTCTTTCAATGAGCAACACATAATTTTACAATTCCTAGCAAAATCATAGCTTTTTACATGTTATGTATCATCACACACTCCTGGAAACAAAATCTCTCAGGGTGAACCTCAATTGGACTGTCTCAAAGACAATGGACTGCCAGCCAAATAACTGACAATGATGGTTTATAAAAGTGTACCAATTGCATGGAAATTGTACAGTAATGCTTACAGACCTTTAGTTTTGCTGTCCACTTCATCTCCAGGCAAACCCAACCTTTTTTTCCCGAAATCTGGCCCCACTGGTTTGTAGGTTGCTTGTTTAAATTTTTCACTCCTTTTGCTAACCAACAGCATGGATGAAGACAAGGATTCAGAGGATGAAGGAACTGCATACTCTGCCAATGTGTCAATGCTACTTCCAGTTAGCCAATTAAAAGAACTTCTACCACCTATAACAAGAAATTGCCAAAAAGCTGTAATATACTCAGATACAAATAAAGTGAAAACATCTATGAGGTAGGTATTTTTTCACTGAAAAATACAATTTCCTAATGTTTAAGGGCAGAACAGATTTTAAGCTGCTAGGTAAGACAGTGTTTCTTTTACATTAGGCAGAACATAAAATATGTATGAGACTAAAAAAAATGTGACTTTTTTCTTATACCACACACACAAAAAAAAAAAAAGGAAAAAAAACTGGGAAAAAAAAAATATTTACACTTTAACATTAAAAAATCATATGCAACAGAAATTACATCATTCCTACAGCAAAAAAGAACATTTCAGAAAACACTGGTTTTGACTTACTGCCATGCTGTGTAGGTGTAAATTCATATTGCCTTTGGGTAGCCCTCACTTGCCCACTGACTGACCCAGAAGGAGAAAAGGATCTGTCCTGTGACAAATTCCTGTGGGTACTTGGAGAAGCCTGAGACTCCACAAACATTGGTGTGAGCACAGTACTTCGGTAACGCCAGCTGGAATCAACTACAAAGTCCTATGAACAAAGAAAGATTTTAAGTAGAACAATAAAGATGGAGGCCTTCTGCATTTCTTCATTGAACAGGACAGCAGAAATTACAGTCCAGAAATCAAAACACTCTCTCAGGTATAGGGGAAGAACTTGACTATATAGAAAAGAAACTCCAAACAAACCACAAACATGTACAAGTTCTCAACAGCTCAGTAAAAAAAAGCTCACTAATTTAGACTGGTCAGCTGTGGACAGATTTACAGTTCTTGCAGCAGTATTCCTGTTTCTTGACAGTATTTCTCCAGCTGATGGTGCTTCTCTCTGCTACCCTCTTTTTTTAGCATTTCAGTACTCTATAAATCAGCTATTCTTTGTATATTATTTTAATTAAATATACTTAAAAAAAATACAATTATTGCTCCCACAAAATCATCAAATGTCTGATACTGTGCACAACTCATAACTGCTGCACCTATTATCTTTGGAACACAAAACACTCTGAAAAATTTCCTTCATTATGCCATTCTTTTCTAAGCTGTAACTGCATTAAAAAGCAGAATTTGTCACATAGTTGCATAAAGGACAGCATAGTACAGTTCACCTGAAATTTGCATTCCGAGAGAGGATGCTCAAATATTTTTCTGGAATAATCCGGGCTCCTGCTAGTCATTTCAAGCAGAAAATTTGTGATTAGACTCAAGTATTGTGTTTCAATCTTGGTGGAATAGAAAGAACTTAACAATGACAGCACGCGGTCAAGAGTATTTGTGGGCAATCTTGTCTCATGACTCCAAAAATTCCTAACAATTAATCTGTAAAGGCAAAGAATAAAGTTATTCTTGGTTATTTTCAAACATAACCACCCCCCTCCCCGACTTCTAAAAAAGCCAAGTTAAATAGGGAAAAAAAACCTCAAACCAACCAGCAAAAAACTCCAAAACAATAAGCTCTTAAGGCCTTAACCTAACACTTCCATACTATTAATCTTCCATTGAATTACACTGAATTCCTCATTCATCTACTATGTTCTGTGCCTCATATAAGAGTTTTACTCTCAAAAAAATAGTTTCTGCCAAGTTTTTTCCTTTTGAGAAGTGCTATGGATACAGAAGCACCAAGATCTCCTCTTTAATCTTTTTCTTCACCGGAAGAATTTCTAAAAATGCAACCTTTAATCTGCTGTTGTGTGCTTGTGTATACCAGGGTCCTCCTTGTTCAAAAACTCTAGAGCATTAATGCAGAATTAGATTTAACATAATGAAACAACCTTGCCACAGCTTAGAAATTTGTTCAAATGCTTCACTTACATTTGGCGCAACATCATGGTACAAAATTTTGTAAATTAACTTACTGGAAGAAATGAAAATGGTATTATCTTAGTGTTACTCTTTTATATTGAAATACTTAAAAAAACCTCTAATCAACTCTTTTGCTACAAAGTAAGAGAACTTGCTGTATTTTTATTTCAGACAGTTATCACAATACTCTTTACTCACTGCAGTTCAGCATTTTCATCAATCAGTCCTTGAAGCAGCATTTCTTTTGCCACTTTGAGTATCTCCTGAGAATCATCATCTGCTTGACTTTCTGGATCACTAATGGTGGGAGAAAAATAGCTCTTAATGACTTCTCTCAAACAATCCATAGCACAATAACAGGATGAGGATGGTCAGACAAAAAAGAGGAATATGCCCTCTGATAAAAATGTCAGCTTGGCATAGCAACATAACATGAGGTCTTCCTTGCCAAAAATGCCTTAGATCTCCACTACTTATAAAATAAATTATCTAATAAGCTAATTTATATGTTAGGTATTTGTTATGAAGTTTGCAAGGTTGAATCTGTAGAAACAGGTAGAGAATTCTTTTCACAAGTGATGCTGGAGTAAAGATTGACTGTACTTTTTCTTTGCAATAAATATCCCTTCAAAGAGTTATCTTGGGAAAAAGAACATAAAACCCAACTAAATTAGATAATTCAACAGCAACCCACTTGTCAAACTGAGTATGTACCTGTACCCTATTCTAAGGGGTCAAACAGAAAGACATTCTCTATACTACCAGATCTAAGTGATTCAGATCATGCCCATGTGCCTTAATGTATCTTCTACCGAAAAGGTAATTTCTTTAATGTATAATTTTCACTAGTTACAAATTCCAGCAACAAGAAAAAAAGCTGGAGCATCAAAATGAAGACCTCTTATGCCATGCTGCTGTGGTGATGCAAAATCATAGTTCTGGTCCAAGTATTTATACCTTACTGGAAGTGATAAAATTGTCACTGAAGGCCAGAGCCAGTTAGGCAAATCAGACTATATTCTTCTGGAAAAATCCCTCACCAAGGGACATGAAGTTGGAGGACTGTTGCAAAAACTTTCACTCTGCCTGTGACAAACCACTGAAAGACAGTATCTGTAATGAACACACACCTGTAATTATCATAAATCCACATCAGGATATCATACATGCGCTGTCGACATACTACAGATGGGTGAGAAATGAACCCTGTCACTCCAGGCAGAAGCTCTTTAAGTTCTAGAGGTTTTAATTTAGACAGCATCTTGTAAATGATATCCAAACAAACCCTTTGTCTTTCATCATCCCTAAAAGAAGAGGGGAAAAAAAAAAAACAAACCAGTTACATTGCTTTTCTCATCACTGCTAGAGAACCAGAAGATCAGTCTGCATTTAAACAATATTTGGTTTTGCAAAAAGGGTTTTAGGTAAATACTTTTACACTCAGCCTAAGAGTAAGAATATAAGTAAACTATTACAAACTAAAGAAATTGACATCCCATTGGTGTTTCACCCTAAGATGTTTTAGGGGTGTTTGTTCATTTTTCACAATGAGCTAACCATTTAACTCCCAGATTACATTAGGTCAGATTTGGGGAACAATGACCAAAAAGTGACAGTGAATTATAAATGCTTCTGAATGTAAAAATGTTGTGGGCAGCATAGAATATGTTATCAAGAAACTTGAATTATCCATAATAACCACATGACTACTTACCTATGATTCATGATCTGGATAAAGTCTTTACTCTTTAACTCCAAGTGGAGATCAGGAGCTTCTTCAGCCCGACACATTATTACTTCCAGACAATAGGTTTTCATCACACCATGAAGTTTGGGTATCAAAAAGAACACTGCATTCATAAACCTGAACATAACCAGAAGCCCACAAAGAAAAGCAAGTTATTCTCTATTATTCCCCTAGATTTACAGCCAACATACCATTTAAATCATAACATACCTGTCAGCAAGAGGTGGAAAATTCTTAACAACTTTATTCAAGCATTGAATAAACTTATCATGTTGTGTGCTCTGATGATGCTTCAATTGTTTTATAACGCAATCATAAACTGGATCTTCAAGTATCTGACAATGAGAAAATGAGACATTAAGACAAGGATAGCCATGAAAATCATAACCACCTTAATGAGATATGGTTTTAGTGCTATACTGTTTGATTCTTGTGCATTTCACTATGGAAAAGCCAGCCAACTCATCTTAACCTTTATGGTGTTTCATCGGTCTTGTACTGCTCTGCCTGGCTAAAACAGAAGACTCCTGCTTAAAAAATATATTTGTAAGCTTCCTTTCATTGGTTTGGAACACCTTAATTTTGTAAAGTTGCTTAGTGTGCTTATATAAATAATAAACAGTTTCTCATTCGGTATGGAAGATTTCCAACGAATGAATGTAAAAAATCAGACATTTTTAGTGAAAAGGTGAAAAACAACCAGCAACCTGTAACTAACATCAAAGGAATAAGCCTTCTTCAGGATAAAATTTACACCATCTTTGCTCATTTATTCAAAATACTGCTTATAATGGAACTTGAAAGACTGAGAAAGACTTAACAAAGATTTGTGAAATACGCTTTACAAACTGTGAAAGAACAACCAGAGTGCAATTAAGTGGGGAAAGTAGTTCCAAACCTCCCAATATGCTTTTCTTTTCCTCTTAAAAACCTCCCAACTTTAAAACATACCCTGCAAGTGTTGCTGGCTGGCAAAAGTTTAACAAAGCTTCAGAAAGAGATCATTCACTGTCAGCTCCAAAGGAGCAAGGCAAAAATTCTACACTTAGTCTGCCCTCAAATTCTTTTCCTGTTAAGTTAGTAGTTTGAATCTTTAATTAATCTGTTGGATAAAGACTGCTGAGTTTTAAATATATTCATTTTTGGATCTGAATTGAGTAGTCATATAAAAGATTAATATAAAATAAAGACAGGAAAGGTCAAACACAAAATACAGTTAACTTACATTTCCTCTCTCAGCAATGTATTGAAGAGCAAGTCCCAAAACTTCTGCTGCAGCTGCATAAACTTCTCTATACTTTAGTAAGCCCATGTTGCTGGTCAAAGCTTGAAAATACCTAGCACAAAAGATAGACCTACTATAAGCCACAAATTTAAACTGAAGCAAAAAATTCATCTGAGATGCCTAGAGTAATAGTTACTGCTTTCAGAAGAGCTGAATATAGTACAACATGCATTTTCCACTTGCAGTGTCTCAAATCTCTGCTTCAGCAATTCCTGACTCTATGAATTTCCACAAAACTGCAACCCTGGCCCCCACTAAAAAAACCGTACTAAAAAAGCGTACAACCTTCTACATACTTTCCAAAATAAATGTGGTCTGCAATTTCTAGATAGGAAAGTATTATTATATATAGATAATAATAATATATAGAAAATAATTATATATATATATATATGGCAAATATTATTTGCCCGATGATAGCAAAGGACTCCAAAGAAAAAGCTCCCATACCTCCTGCTGACAAATTAAACTCAGTCTCTTTGGCTTAAGATTTTTTCAAGATCATTCACAAAAAAACTGCATTTCTCACCTGACACGATCTATTTCACATTTTGGGTCAAAGGGTGGCAAATTATTAGCAAGAACAATTCCCAGCAGCTGAATTCCCACTGAATTATCCTTTGTATCAGGGTCTCCACTAGAAAACTTTTGAAATATTAAACTATTGGATAAAAACACAAAAGGAATTACATATATGAAAACCCCAAAATAGACACACTATAAATCAATGTCTTTGTATACAGGGATATATATGCACACATACAGCTCAAAGGAATATTGTCAGAAAGCAGTAGATATTTAGCTTCAATGAAGAAGTAATTGCAAAGAAACCCACACCAAAACAACTGAAAAGAGATTGCAAGCCCACAGAAATTCTTGACATGTTCACAAGTCATACTAAGAGTGCACCAATATTCAGTGATAATATTCAAAACTTTAAATAAAAAATGTCTTTGCAGAAATTACTCCTGCTTTTGTTGCTGCTGCTATAATCCTTTACATGTTTTCCTATCTCTCCTTGCTGTTTTTCAAATTAATTGACAATATTTGGAGAGTTTGGTTCTGAAGTTATGTTGTTCACTGTAAGGACAAAAAGTTTACTATTGCAGCTGAATGTACCTAATTTACTTTCCCATGTCCTTTGATACCTTTCACTTATATTTTTGAAATATTAATAAAGGAAAGCAATTGTCCAAATGTTTACCTGTAAGGTATGGAGAGACAGTTCTTCCAACACTCTATAACTGTCTTTATGATTTCCAGATTGTGCCTGAACACAGCTCTTTTTGGGTGAAACGCATTCTTCATCAAGAATTCAAGCAATCTGTTAGCCAGAATCTCATCCTTAATATTTCCCTATAAAAACCAGTAGCAAAAATAAACATAGTGACTCCGAGAAGACATATATTGTTTTATGAAAGCAAGTAAGTAAACAAGTTAATATGTAAAAGAATTGATGTATAAAATTATTTATGCTCTCATAAAACCAAACTCAGTCATTCTTTACCAAACAGTCCCAATAACAACAAAAATTAATTTCATAATTCCTTACTTTGGGAGTGGCTACACCTGTCCAGGAAAGTACTGTAACTACTATTTCCACTACCATGTAGTGAATCCCTTCACCTCCATTATTTCCAGAAACAACAAGCTGCAGCAATGGACCAAGCCAGTGCTTCGCATAAGGCCGGAATACCTACGGGAATCAATGACAAAGGACAAATGACCCAACTATTTAGCAACCTGTTGTTCAATAAGCATTCCTTCTTAAAGACTGTTAAACCAACCTCTTTAGGACTTTGCTCAAACCCTGAGGGAACAACCATAAATATTTTAAAATAAAAAGCATCCATAACTATATTTCTCCCTTTTGCTTAGAAACCTTTAACCACAGAAAGTGATTTATTTCACTAGAGCACAGACAGTATGGCTGTCACATAGAAAATCTGCCTGTAAAGGATTTGAAAGAGTATGTCTTTCATCTACCCTTCCATTTCAGACAGCTTTACTAAGAAAGTAGCATTAAACAGGTATAAAAGTTTTTCAAATAATTCTGAAATTCAGTATTTCTGGATTTGGAATATTCCAGACAGAACCACTATACTTTAAAATCATTGCATGAAGTAGGTTGAGAATTTTACCCAAGAATGAGAACTAGAAAATGTCTTCTTGTTTCTCAAACAAACACATATTATGCTATCTTAGTATCTTTCTGCCACAAGAACACCATTTAGCTCCAAGTGTTTCAAAAACCACTAATAAAACATTGTATTTGCTCCTGTGAAGATGGAAAGTATAATCAGCCCCACCTCTTGCCTAGTATCAATGAATACATTACTTGTGGTTTCCAGAAGACATATATTGTGGACACCCTCTACTTACAGAAGTACAATGTGAGAGGAAAAAATATTAATAATGCATTCAAAATACTTGGAATAATCAGGAATTTTGGGCCATAAATGTACTCCCTTTTATCACAGCAACTTATTCAATTGGATTGCCCCAAAGTCTGAGCTGATTTAAATATTTTATCCTGCAAGATTTACACATTCAACATTATGAATAAAAATTACTCACATCCTCAGTATTAGCAATAAGTTTCGCTATGAAGAGGCGAATATTTAATGGTACTGATGGGTTTCCTAATTTGCCATGAAGAAATTTCATCCAAAGAGGGAGATCTACTGGAACTGTCCCCTGAAATTTAGAAGAGATGAGCAAAAATCAAATCACTTCTTGCACCCAACAGGCTTACCAAGCCAAAAAAGCCCCAAGCTCAAACCACACAGGTTCCTCTATAATACAGCCAAAAAAATAAATAAACGAAGGGATTCAATCATGACTCTCTTTTCTTGGTACCATTAATAGAAAAATGCCAACTTTTTAGTTAATACTGGCCTCCTCCACTTTGGGTGTGATCTGGTTCCTCTGCATATGTTTAATCAGAGAGGTCATAGAAGCCATACATTCATGTTGGTTGAATTCATCCATTTCCAGTTCCATCTCATCATTTAAAACTTTGTATTCTGTGGGCTCCTGAAAAAAAAAAAAAAAAGTGTTACTATGGTTAATAACAACACACTATTTTCTTTTAAATCCCAATCATGCCGTGAGTCGTTCTGATCTTATCAGTGCTTAGATTTGACTACACACTCAATGTGTGCAACTGGGAATTCATCAAATGTTTCTCAAACAGACACCTCCCAAATGCATGCATCAGATCTGCACATTCTTTACTTTTTGTGCCAACAGATGCCAACTTTATGTTACTCTGGCTTTACTACCTGCCAGGACAGGCGTGGCAAATGCTGAAAGCAAGAGGAGTTAAGCTGAACCTCAAAGAAATTATCTCATTTTATAGCTCAAACAATGTATTAACATCTCTATTTTTATAGATGTGTTGTTACACACTGACCAGCATCTGCAGCAGCTCTCTTTCTACACAAAGTAAATCACAAAAGAAATTTGTTTAGTTAGAAATGACAACATTACTTTGCAAACTAGAAGTGTACTTCCCATCTTGCTTAACTTCCTTGCAGCTAAAACACCCCCTTGACAGCTATTTTGACAGATTGTCTTCAGTGTCTGTGATACTCTTACATGCTTTCTGTTTCATAGCACATATCTATTCTACCAGTGTTACAGCTGGTGAGACATCTTTTGATTGCAAAAGGAACACAACTTCAAGTCTTTGCTGAAAGAACAGCATTTAATATCTCCCAAGAGCAACAGTTAAATACAAGATGCCACAACAGAAAAACAAAAATAACTGATTATTTATTCTATCCAATTGATACAGCCAGTTCTGTCACAGACCAAACAAAGAGGGAAATGAGGAAACCAGATGCCTAACAGCAAAACATAACCATCAGAGGATGTGCCTGAGTGCAGTACAAATCATCTTCTTACAGTTCAGGCTAGACTTCACTCATACTACTCAGCTTTAGAAACCAAATAGAGCATTTTCTTCAGATGTAGATAGTGGAGAGAGGAAAAAAGAAAAGTGATAGAAAGCAGCACAAATCCCCTCCTTCATCTTCTGGAGGAACCCATTCTCAGTCAGGTAGAACAAATACAGAGGACTATAAATTTCTCTTTCTCAACCCCAATAAATGTATGCAATTCCTCAAAAGCTTAAAACTTTTCTTTCTCCAGCACGTAAGTCACTAAATTACCTTTCTCCTGAAACGAGTGCTGCTAGCTGTAACATCTTGGGAGCTATAAGAAAAGCCTTGGACTCCAGTAGAAAAATCAAATTGACTCATTTCCTCACTCAAACTGCTATCCATCATGTATGATGAAGAAGCTAAATACTTGGGTTCATCTAGACAGGAAAGAAGAACAATTCATTAATCAAGGTAATTACAAGAAACAAACCTTTACTGCCCACTAAAAATTGAGGGTGGGTGGGAATTGAGTGTTAGATGAAATACATTGAATGCTTTTATTTGTTCCTGCTACTGTAGAAGCCAGTGAAGAACACATCAAGGAACACTGTATGACAGGTAAGAAAGCATTTTTTTCATCACCATAAATGACTTTCATACCCTGGTTGGTATTCCCTGCATCCCTGGCCTCCTTCCTAATAGCAATGTACCGCTTCTTCCTTTCCAGAGGCACCTAACCAGCAAGAAATAAAGCTCTAATTACTCAATTTTCAAAAAATAGTTAAAACCATTTGATATGAATAGAAATTTAATATTGTAAATTATTATTATTAA
Organism: Lonchura striata; assembly: GCF_050655825.1. Classification (NCBI taxonomy): domain Eukaryota; kingdom Metazoa; phylum Chordata; class Aves; order Passeriformes; family Estrildidae; genus Lonchura; species Lonchura striata. The sequence continues at coordinate 115,399,611 of NC_140704.1, forward strand.
TGCTACATAGAAACAATTTTCTGAATTTTTCATTCCTACAGCCATTCACTATCAAAATAAGTACACAAAAAAATATGTTAAAAGTTATGTGCATTACAGGTCTGTTCTACATTTTGGGCCTAGATTTCTCTCAGAAAAATGTGTTTTAAATCATTAGAGGAGTACTCCATTTTTTGTATTCTCTTTCTCCATATGTGAGAAATGACCTAGTCTTCAGTAACTACACTGTTAAAGTTATACACTTTTTAAAATTAGAAACACTAAAGGCCAGGAATTTCACTCACCTCAATTTCAACAGGAAATGTATACTGACGCTTCAGGTCTATCAAATTTTCAAAAATCAGCAAGTTCTGCAAACCAAAGCATGTTTTGAAATAGCAAAATTATAATGCACACAAAAACAATAGCTTTGAAAATATTTACTTCTTCTTTAAAAAAATTCAACAGATCATTGTACAACATAGAAAGTGTGGCATGTTTACTCTTCTACACCAGTACTCTAAAAAGAATTTTGCTACTTAACTACTTAAGAATTCACAGCATAGAATGTGCTCTGTAAAAAGGTCTCTCTTATTCAAGTATATTCCAAGCACTGGAGAAGTTAAACCATAGGGTTTTTCCCCTTCTATTTTAGAAAATTGATTTGGAGTGGAAGGAAAACAGTATCACTACTTCACCCATTCCCAAACAGTTGGTAAAACTTTCATCAGCTACCACTCCTTCTATTGCCTCACTGGGTAGTTTGTTAGTCTAATTGCACGTCATTCAGGTTTTATTCTTTGATTTATCGCCATCAGGTAAAATCACTTTATGTCTCATGCTCTGGTAGCCTTCTAACAGCAACAAAAGCTTCTCACCTTTTCTGACTTTTCTGAAAAAAGAAAACCTTGATAAAATTTACTTTCAGTGAAGACACAGCTGATGACAGCAATAGCACAGTTATATGCTGCACAGTGATACTGTCTCCTCTTCTCCAGCAGCTGACTCTCTCCTGCCATGTTTTCTGTAAATGCATCATAGCATGACCTTAAACACAAACAGGCAAGAAATCACCATCAGAAGTCTTTTATTAAGCAGTACAAGAAAGGTTCCAATCAGAGACCTGTGAACCAACAGAATTTAAAGGAAGCAGTACCTGATTAAACCACCTCAGACTTGTTCAAGTATCCTGCAGGCAAATGGAACCAAAATGGAACCATTCGGCAATGACAAAGAAAACCTCCCCAAGTATTTAACAGAGTCCTTAATGCCAGAAATATGATGATAGGTAATGTTCAGGTAAGATGAACAATTTTTTTTGATGCATACATAAATTTCTCTCATGGTCCAAAAAATTATGAATGGACATGCATGCTAAGGTATTTTATGGATTAGCTGAAGAAAACAGTTTAGATGTGATTTTTAAAGGTCTTTGGCACAAAGCCAATTTAGATCTGCAAATCATAGTCAAGAAATTCTTTGAAGTCCTCAAAGGACACAGTATTGTAAAACAAAAATCAAAACAGCAATTCAGGCATCTTATTTTTTCTCTGAATAGTAAACAAACTAAATAATACTAATTAACATATATATTCAGTATTTCTCTTCTGTCCCCCTTTGCAATGATGATCAAGCTAATTACTCCTACTGGGTGTGCTGCTGTATTATGAAATATAAATGAAAATCAATCCCATCTTCTCATCAATCACATAAATGCCAATTTTGCAACACAGAGCCATACTCCACATAGAAGTGCAAGTATACTGAAACTGAAATTGTGAAAACACAAATTAAAGGCCAAGAGTCATACTGAAAAGGTAAAATAAATGTACAAGCTTAACAAAGTTTTTTTAAAAAAGGACAAAAGCAGGAAGCAAAGGTTATCCTAACACAGGATTGTAGTTTACACTACAGATAATTCTATCAATATAAACTCAATATTGTGTATTTAATTTAAAAGCAATTTAAAAGCTATGTAAGAGATTATATTTACCCTTGAACAAAACCATCTTTTGCTTTATATGGCCTACTTAAAATGCATATCTGGTCAAATCCTAATCAGAAATATAAAGTAAATAAAATAAACTATGGTCTTACTTTATTAGTGTCTTGGTAAGTTCATTTCCTTCTACACTCATGGAGCCACGGTAAGCTTGGTTAATTTTAGAGTCCTTGGAGTAAACTTCCTCTTTTGAAAGACGCACATACATCACCTCTAGCAGCTTGTAATACCCCATTTTCTTGGTAACTTGTGTATCAAAAGTGTATTCGTGGGACTAGAAACAAATAAGCAGAATCTCAGAAGGAAATTTCCTAACTCTTGCTCTTTCTAAATAGTTCCACAGTTACTTCAAATTTCTTAGAAAGCCTTCTGCTTACTTCTACCTTCTGAAACAGATAAAAAGAGCTGATGATAATAAAGGACTGACAGATTCTGAGTTCCTGTGTAGTGCAGTTATTAAAACTGTGTTGACCCACACTCGTCTGGTGAGCTCTCAACTCCAACTGGCCTAAATTGTTATAAGGATACTGGAGGAAAATAAGCAGAGTACCAAGTGACAGCTCAGCCTCATGACACATGTAAGCAAAACACACACTGTCATTATCCTTCGTGTAATTCATGAGTTTCTTTATGCACCTCATTTTGGTGCCAACATTTACAGCAAAAGGAACATGGTGTGGGTGACTCTACCTAGATCTTAGCTTTAGTATTTTGTTTCAATAACTATAACTAAACTTTGGTGATTTCAGCATCTTGCTCATCCTGATGCCTGTGAACATCTGGACCAACAAAACCATGGGACTGAAGAACTTAGGAAGAGCAGAGACCTCGACTGGCAACAAGATCATTGCATGCAACTATACTCTTAAATTGGAAGAAAACCTGTCATTAGAGAAAGGAAGATCTGTGCTCCTAATCCCCTGCTGAAGAACCTTTGCAATGACTACAGGTGTATTTTTTTCTCTAGAAATAATGTACCTAATTTCAGAGCTTCCATTATGAAGGTTGAAAACCTCTCCCACAATGTAGTAACAGGCTACAATTTTACATACCTTTTATATTTCAATGTTACAATGAGTTTTTGCTTTTGACAAACTCCTCCAGATATATACAGATAACATTCCAACTTCAATTTTTACACACAGTAGATATACAAACATGCATTAACTCCAAAGGAACAGTGTGTTGGGGAAAAAATAAAAGTTTATCAGTAATAATCAAATTATATAACTGGCACATGCTTCTGTTTCAGGATACAGAAAACTAGAAATCAAACTGTTTTCATCAGTGCTTCATTCAAAGTTAAACAAAATATACATACCAACATCAACACTTTTTTAGACCCTCCCTAACCCTAAATAAAAAAAAAAATGTAATTCATACCTTTGTGAACCTGGAATTAAGAGTATCCATAGCCTCTACTATAATCTTGCCAAAGAATACTCTCAGTGCATCCAAGCTGCAGTGCCACAAGAGAGTGAGGAGAGACCGATCCACAAATGCTTGGCGAGCAGTATTTGAAAGAAGTTCCTCACTTCTGAACATTTTGTGAACAGTGTCCAACAGTATCACTTGCTTGTCAGTGGTGCTCCTAAACAAGATGGAAACTCTTTTACCAGACTTCACTTACGTCTCACACCTTTAGGACATTCAGATCTTTTACTGACTGCATTCATACCCTCTTAGGTTATCCTACAAGGCATGCAAGATCTTGGCTGAACTACCAAGTATTATGCAGCTCTCAAAAAGGCCCACCTCTGCTTCTTAGTCTGCAAGAGATGGCAAACTTGTTTGTGTATCTTTAATAATTTAATCCTAAAGCAAGCATTAACTTTCTCAGTTCCTTTTTACTGAAAATCTAAAAAAAAATCCAGTATATGTGAGAGATGTAGGCAAACAAAAGGAAAAAAAGAACTATGGTTATCAAGTGTTCCAGTATTAGATGATCTGCTATTCAAAATAATTTTATTAAAGCAAAAATTTCAAAAATAGGATATTAGTCATAAGGTAAATGACTTTGTCCAGGAGATTACATGCTCCACAGCAGTCACTATTCAACAACCCATCAAAAATTGGAATGTTGGTTTTGGGAGAGATACTGAATACCTCTTCTGTGGACAGAGCATGTTTGAGTCTACAATTTACCACGCTGGAATTATTCAATTAAATAAGTGCATTGTTGTATTTTCAAAGGGGTTGAACAAATTAATTTACTGTCAATTAAGGTACTATCAACTTACACAATCATGTGGTTATATAGGGAGAGCAAATATACAACAAACAAGTATTATTTTCAACTGGATTATCTCAGAACAAGCTTATTTACAGAAGGCTTTCTAAATTTGCACAGGCACTGGAAATGGGTGTCACTTGTTCACACTTTGGAAATACTTTGAAAATGTAAAGACAAAAGCAAAATCTGAATTAAAACTATTACATAAAACTTTATAGTGTAAATCATCATTAATATAAGGACAATAAAATACAAGAAGCACATTTGCTTCAGCAAAAATTCGGTGAGAACAAGCACAAAATCCAGTGGACTAAACCCACCTTCTGGAAATTCTTTTGAAGCTGGCTTGAAATAAGTCCTCCATGAAATGCCTGTGGTCTCTACAGAGGATTTCTGTCATCAGTTGCAACAACATTGGACTCTGAGACAATTCTAATGCATCTAAAAGCTGAAGAAGCAACACATTATAGGAAAAGCCACAGTGGATCAAATCACTTCAATCTAATGATGTAATTATTGTTTAATACTGATCAGAAGCAAGATGTACAGAAGTATGTGCGCTTATTTAATGTGCTTCTGTAGATTCAATTTCTGGACAAAGACATAACTGAGAAACATGAAAGATCACCTCATGAGAACCAAGAATCTCTCTCCTTAATTCCAGATCCTGTCAAACAATGTTTCCAGACACAGTTCACTTTGGCTTTTAATTATGTATTCATTAAAAATACTGACCTTCTTAGTGCAGTCTACATAGTTATTGTGCTTCAAGGTTCCTTTGGGAAACTCATCAGACCTCATGGGAAAATTGAAAGCTACGAGTTGATCCAGAGCATTCTTAAGGTCATTAAGCTTTTCTCCTGTCAAATTAGTGAAGAATGGGAGAATTATCACTGCTTGGCCCTGAAGAAAAAAAAAAAACAAACATAAGAAAGAGACAAGATTCACACAAAAAAATAAGTTATTCCTTAACTATGCAGCCAGATGAATAGGATTACTAAACAGCAGCAGTGGCTATTCTTACTGATTCAATGGCTCAGTATACTAATAAAAATATGTTATGTAGCTGCTTTTCTTTCCAGTTTCTGGATCAGAAAACAGCTTTTAACTTTGATGCCACTGCTGAGTGAGAGTTAAAGCTAATTATGGCTGATATGGCTATGAATACTATCTCATTGCTCTTTTAAGCAAACATTCATTTTCACACAAGTCACCAAATTAACGCATCACCTTGTAGCTAAAGCAGAATTGCAAACTTCGTTTATTTTGAACGCACAGGAACATACAAAACTCTGCCGAATTAAAGGAGGGATGGCTGAGAAACAACGACACAAAACTTCTCTGAGTACAAAATTTTTTATTACTCTAGTCCAACCAGCATATTTTTTAACTCCCACTTTCAGTCTGCAGTACTTTATCTCCCTCTCCTGACCAAGCTGCATACAGCAGCTACTCCATTAGTGCTGGTCTCATACTTGCAGACATGGACATTAAAATCATGACAAATGTTCATAATTTGACCTGTAGGAAGTGCCACTCCTTGCTAAAAGCCTGATTAGCTGTCATTTCTCAAATGAACACTTGGGAGTTCAAGACAACTTGCAACTGACGCTAATTTTTTTCCCTCAAATTTACATTCCTTTCTTCTGAGAGTAAAAGAAAAAAAACAAAACACCTTAAACCAGAGCATGGCATCTGTGATAGTGCCTTCTGTCTGAAGAACAAAAAGAACAAAAAGGATGTTGAACAGAAGATTAAAAACCAGGAAGTATGTGATAAAAAAATTAAGCCAAATAACAGAGAATTCCATGAACCACTAACATTATAAGCTGGGAAGGGTAGGGAAGCTGTTGAAGTGAGCAATTTACCTTAAGATTTAAACCTAAATTCTGATCAATAAGTAGGCTGGTATAGGTATTAAAAACAGCTGTAAATGCTTCATGATTGGTATTGAAAGAAACTGAAGAGTCTATCTGGAAAGACAGAAGAAATAAAAAAATTAGTTTAGGTTTCTTTTAAGTAGTTAAAGAGACATGTATTAAAGCATAATAAAAAATCCTTGAGCTATAGAATTATTTATTTCCAAAAATACACTGAATTAACAGAAATCACATACAGAGTGATTTTGGTTTTAAAAGAAGAACTACAAAAGCTCCTACACAGTACAAACAAAATCATGTTGGTTATTTTTCAATTAAAAAAAATATTAATCTCCTTCTGAAAGACAAATTACCTACTGGCCATTTCAGTGCCAGCTAATCCAGCAATACACTTTCTGTGTCGTAACACATACCTTTAAAACAATTCAAGTTTAAAATAATTAATTATAAAAAATAAAAATTATGCTCAACAGCTGATCTTTGAGTATATTTGTGTACAACTACTTTTTATAAGTTCCTACAAAAATCCCAAAAGGATAAGTAGAAAATTACGTTTTCAAAATAGAGGAAAAAAACCCAGACCAAAATCTTTGTCACAGAAATTAAGTGTTTAAAGTAGAGATAATTCTGCAGTTTGTTAATATGGGTAGAACTCCTCCACTGTGACTTTCTGGATGCCAACATGACAAAGAATGTTACCAGAGGCTACTCACAGTTCACAGTTCACTGTCTGTACTTGTACCAGTTCTCCAAAAGGAAAACAGGCAGCTAAAACGTGAGAACAATTAAACCCCCCTCAAAAAAACCAACCAACCAAACAAACAAAAAAAAAACCCCAAAAAAAAGGTGATAAGGAAGAAAAAGAGCAATATCTAGTAACCTCCACCTGCCCCAAATTTTTTTGTACTCCACTAATAAAAACACTCACATTCTAACAATGCCCAACTTTCCCCTTTTTCGCTTTTTTTTCCCCAAATACAAAACATTTGACCTGAACGGCATTTTTTGAAAACACAATGTAACCCCTACAGATCCAGAAAGGTTACCTGAAGTTTATAAAGCAGTACTTACTTGCAGAACTTTTGCCAGCAAGGTCAGGACTGCCATTTTGCTCTCAGCAGATGATCCTTTGGCCCACCAGCTGTCCAGTTTCTCCCAGTTTCTCAGTACAGCTGTCACCAGTTTTGCTCCCTGCTGCTTGCGCACAGCACGGTCCCTAAAGCTCTGATCTAACATGCCATTCAAAATACTCCCAACCTGGAAGGAAGAGCAACAGGTAAGATTCTTGCACCCCAAATAAAAGGATGGTAGAATCACTTCAGTGGTATGGGCAGTCATAAAATGAAGCATCACAAATCAATGCTAGATCTAAATCTCAAAAGGATGCAGAAGAAAGGCTTCTATCATGATAGTCACTATCATCTATCAGACACACTTAAAAGAATTAAAGTATTGCAGCATGCTCAGCACAGGAAACACAAGATAATCATCACCAGAAACAGCCTGTTAAAACACAGATTCCTCTACAGTCTAACTAAACTTAAGTTTTTGGTATCACCAAAAATGATGCTGCACGTCTTTCAAACTACTGCTTGGATGCAGCACATCTAAGCATAACATTTTGGATTATAAAATAGTCAATTATTTTAAAAGGATGATTCTACTTTGCTGAGTACCTTTTTAATCAAAAGGAAAAGCAGACTTTTGATCTTTTTGACCCTTCTGTTTGCCAGAAGAACTGAAGGAAGACTTCTCAGTTCTAAGTTTCCTTCACAGCACTGAGTTCTCTAAGTGCTGTAGACAAACAGGAAGAAGTCTGTTGAGCCAAACAAGCAGTGCTCAGAATAAGTACATGACAAAGTATCTCACATTTATTTCAGCTCAGGAGGGCTGTGGGGCTGTGTGTTTCTCTTTTTAATACTATGATCTAGCTCCACCCTAGTCCTGTGGGCTAAATACCCATTAATAGTTGGAGCTTGTGTTTCAGTTTTGTTTTATCCAAAACAAATCCAAGTCACATGCTCTGGGACCATTCTGCAATGAAAAGCAAAGCACAATAAATGGGTCCCTCCTTGGAAAGGACATTTTTGATCTGAAGTACTATGCAAAGACATCCTGAAATACACAGATTTCAGGATAGCTAATAGGTAAGCACTTTCTACTCAGTTTGATCTGAGATCACAGAGTAATATTAGGTTGCCAGAGATCATGATGGTAGCACCAGTAGGTCAAGACAAAAAAAATCCCAAAACTCAAACTAAAATCTATTAGTGCACTGCTGTTTGAAATTCAACCCAATACACTTTTTCCCCTACTACACACTCCACCTTAAACAATAATAAAATTGTTACTTTTATTGAGTATTCCCTTTTGACTTTGTCCTTTTGAAGAGTAAGCCCAGTACCATTTGAGGATTGCTGACAGATGATTCCATAAGACGGACTATGATCACATCCAGGTTTTTCAGTAGCTGTTGATTGATGGTTTCTGAGAACAGGCTGTAGAAATACTGTCCATGAGAGAAATTCATGAGTTGGTTCTGCGATGCTCCTGACAGTGGCACAGATAACACTTCTGTGTTCAACAGCAGACTTACTAGCTCCTCACACTGAAAATCAAGGCATGGGACATGAGTTATTTCAAGGGTATCACATTTCACTTAGAAATTTCTTAGAAAAGCGCATGATTTTTTTTTTCAAGCTCCCGTCCCAAACTTTTTTCTTTTATTTATTTTAAGGATTGAAACTGGAGAATCACATCCTACCTGCTCATCAACAGCAAAGGCCAGCTGCAGAAGACTGTCAGCTAATCGCTTACTGCTGATGTCTAAGCATGGAAGAGACATCCTTTCACCCTCAGGTGCAATGCCTTTATAAACAACTGAAAGAAGCTTGGAGCCAACTGAGAAATGAGGTCCTTCATCCTATGGAAACCAACAAAGAAATCACACTCAACAAAATCTGAAAAAAGGCTTCCACTCCACCTGTATAATTAAAGCACTTGAATTCCAGATAATTTTCTTATAAAGCAATGCAAATATACCATGATAAGACACCTTTCTAACTCAGGGACTTTTAACTCAGAGATTTTAATGAGACAACCCTACTGTGTACAAAGTTCAAACAAACTAAAAGTAACTTGACAATGTTCCAGATATTCTGATCCTTCTCCACCTTTTCAGATTTACTTGATTACAGAAGTAAAATGAATAGCTAAATCAGGATGGATGGGACACAAATGGTAAACCACGCAGCTCCTTCATTATCAATATACTGCAACCACAGGTCTAGATTTTGTTGATATAGAGAATGGATAGCACACAGAAATTAAATATTTTGTTACTTGTTAGCTCTGCTCAGCCTTGTAACAGCCTCATTCACAAATTCTCAGTCTTTGTGGCTCTGGCACAACCTGTTCCTTCAATTGCCCAAAGTAGACATTTATTACAATCAGAAATTTAGTGGAAGGAATTTCAGTAATATAGTCCACATCCTTACACTTCAGAGGTCTCTATCCCACTTTCCTGCAACTCAGACCCACTATATTGCTTCTGATCAGTCAGAAGAATCAATTCCTTTTCTAATTTCCCTCATCACTTTGAATGATGTAACTCTGTGTAAAAGTTGTTTAAAAAAAAGTCTCCTTTATAGGGTAGTTATCCGGATTTTTTGAGCTTTCAGTCTTGCAAAGTTCACTTAAAGGAAGTTAGAGAATCTACATTCCGATTTCCAGAGTATGGAGCCAATCAGAGAAAGGCTAACATAGATATAAAGGTTGTTCAAGCCTCAGTACTGTGCTACTCAGATTTGTAGAATAACCATAAAAATTTTATTTTTGATCCTATTCCATACTAGCTCTTCACTGTTGATCTCATTTTAAACAGCATCATCTCATCTGTTCTCTGTTTTTACCCTGGTGTTTTACACAGGAAAAGCTCTTTAAAAATATTTAATATTATTTTCTGTATTAACAATTACCTGACCATGAAGAACAGAATGAAGCATGCCAGATTTCTGGAGCTGTTTGCAGGCAGAAAGGACAGCACTAAACCTAACTTGATCCAAACGTGCCTCTGAATTAAACAGATCAGCAGAACACAGGTCCCCAAGGCTACAGAGGAAAGAGAAGGAATAATGTCACATTAGTGCACCCACAGACATTATTTATTTTCCACGGTGAGGGTTCGTTGGACTCATGCTTACCAGAAAGCCCCTACTTACCTCTGTGGTGTGATTCTTTCTTTTATGCACAATTTCAAAGATTCCTGATAGGGAGATTTCATCAGAGCTTTCATGAGTCTTACTGAGATATCTGGGAGGTTTTTCATGACTTGCACATCAGCTGTGTTAAAGCCTATGTGTGATGGATCACACACTGTCATCACCACAAGCTCTATAAAGCTTGCATTTAGCAGCTCCTTCTCAAGCAGCTAGAAAGAAAAAAAAATAAGACAAAAACTTGAAAAATTAATTCAGATTTCCCTATTTAATTTTTCCTAACTTACCATTAATCCTATCTCAAATGACCAAACATGAAACAGTACCTATTATTGCTGATTTTCTCTATAGAAATATCCAACTTTCAAACATTTATGCTAATGCACAGAAAGTAGGTATCTATAAACATGGATATAGAATGCATGCTATCCCACCAAACTGCAAGTTAGATCTTTTAAACCACATAGGCCTGTTTCAGTCTTGACTATACACCTGTAAATCCTGATGTGCATCTCTGTGCACACTATCGGAGATTTGCTGACAAGACAATCACAGTCTCAGAACTAAACCTGGGAGTGTAAATTTCCTAAGAGTCTCATAAGTACTCATAAGTATTATACCTTATATAGTTAAATACGACTTATTGCATCAAATAGAGAGACCAAGAGAGAAACCTGAATATCTATACTGAATTCAAGAAAGTCAGATTGTGTCAATTCTGTTTTTTAAGCAGCAACCGCTTCTACAGATTTAATGCCATCAGGAATCATACAGGAAATATTCACTGCAAGTACTCCATATACAGAACACATATATTTAACTACATATAAAATTAGTATCTTTTATCCATTACAGATTTCAGAGCCTACCTTCCAGAAATCCTGCTGGCACATTTCCAGGATGGTGGTGACAAACTCCATGATCCGGACTATAATGGTGCACTTGCTGTAGTTGTACATGTCCCTTTCCTGAGGACTGAACATGCTGCCTTTCAAACTGCTATCAAAGCACTGCTCTGCTGCATGGATATCATGCAAAGCAAGAGTGTCCAGGAAGAACTGCACAGCTTGCAAGAATGAGGAACCTTTATTTACACCTAGAAAGAATTACACCAATTTGAAATTATATTGTTTCATGTTTGGAAGAAAACAATCAAACTGAGATGACGAACAGGAAGAGGCACATTTCACACCAGTGTTTTCTGAAAGCTCTATGCCACTTCTAAATATTACCATTCTGGGCAATAGAACAGTAAGACAGCGTGGTACTTAGTGATCACTCCAGCAACTAGCCACTACAAGCACTTATTAAAAATGATGATGATTTAGGCTTATGTAATAAATTGGATAAAAATTTCTAATCCCTAGTTTTGACTTAGCCTCATGCTAGCTGCAACCAACAATGATCTTACAGTATTGTTTTAAATCAAGACAGACCTAACATTGACAGACAGACCACCTGAAACTGTACAAGACTATGAATCTGTAATATCGCTGAACAAAAGCATTTTGTTTAAGCTTGAAAGAATAATTGAAAGAAAAACCTTTTGGGAGACCCAGTGGCTACACAAGGTGTTATTATTTCACCTGACCAAAATTCAAACACAGCCTTTGGACTTGATGCACTTGATGCATCAGGAACTGAAGAAAGGTAACATGTACGGGACTTGAAGTGAAAAGGTGCCTTGTTTTCTCATAGCTTCCTCCAGCTATTAATCAACAGCAGGTAAAAAGCTTTAGAAGGATGTCAAGAAAAATATGATAAAAACCTATTGCTTTTCTATGCAGTGGGAAATTAGCTGTACAGAATAACTTTTGATGATGAGATAGACTAAAAGGAGTTGCTGGGTAAGTGGATGACTCAGAAATGCAAAGATGTATTTCCAGGGCTAAAAGGAAACATTTTAAGATACATAGTACTTAACAAAAAATCCCCATCCTATTACAACTATCATTGGAAAACTTCGTGAGAGTTTGCAAAACCGTCTATTGTACATTTGAGAAAAGAGCTTAAAGTCCAAGTTAAGAACTCATCTTGGGTGGGCTTTGTGTAACACACACGAATGAACCTAATGCAACACTTAATCACTCACCCAGTACTTCATTAAGTTTGATAAGCTGCAGCTCAAAGAATGTATTGTAGCAATCCAGTGCTGCTAAGAACATGTCCATCCACTGCATGACAGCATGTAAACTGAAGGGTTCCTGCATGCCACGGAGAGTTGGCTGAAAAAGGATCCCAGATGGACTTTTGGCATCGGTGCCACCTCCTTCAAATTTGCTAATGAGGAAAGAGTTTTTTAAAGTATCAGCCAGCCAAGAAGATGGAGACTTGTTTCCTGACAGAAATAGAAACAGAAATATAAATTTTCTAGGAAAAACACATTTCAAACTAGCAAGGAACTAACAACTTTGTGATTTAAATTGGGTCTTCTAGCAGAGAAGGTATTGATTCTAGTTTAGCCTTGGCCACATTCCTAAGATTCCCACATTTCTCTTCCTTCCATAAGGAAGAGGCCAATTTTTAAGACATTCATAGTTCCCCATCAACAAATTTCACTTTTTTTAGCTGGATACACAACAGCAGTTTTGGGCCTGGAAGTAAGTCTGCAATAAAAGTCTCTTCTATGCCCAAAAATATCCATCAAACCCTGAGTTTCTCACAATACCCAATTTGCAATCTAAGCAACCACTCTGTTTCTATTCAATAACACTGAGTGAACTGAGTGGTTACTACCTTGCATAGAAAACACAGAGGGAAGGCATGCACAGAATTTAGAAAGCAAAGATAACAGTGCACTGTGACTTAAAGTACCTGGTAACAAAGGAACAAATTCATAGAAGAGCTCCATGGCTTTATGTCGGCACTCTGTCTGAGGTCGTCCACATTGCACTAAGAGCCAGATAACAATGTCCTGAAGACACACAGGTTTAGTAGCTGGGAATCCCCTGCACAAAAATATTAGGGGTTAACAGTCCTCTTGGCATCTACCAAGAAGCAATAGTCTCCCAGCTGAATAAAATCAAAATGTTCCGTGAGCACTACGAATCCCTTTTATCTATCAAACCACCACCCCTCTGCACTACCTGAAAGCGTTCTACCACCATCATGTCTGGCACTGCTTTCCCTTCTCCTCACTCTGCTTGGGATCCCCAAAGCATAGTCCTTGTAGAAAACAATTTTAAATGCAGAAGCAGGTATCTTCTCTTCTCTTTGCAAACTCAAAGAGGTAAAATGGAGATTAAAATTTAAATAAGCTTGCAGAGTTTTTCTCCATCCCCATAATCATCTCATCTCATAACTTATCAAATGCCACACCAGTGACCCAAATCTAAACTCCACTTGCCAGTTTCTTTAAGATCATGTGATAATTTGGGTTAAAGGCAACTAATGAGATCTCTAATCCAACCTCCTGATCAAATCAGGGTCAGCCAGGTGACTCAGAGCTTCATCCACCCTGATACAGAATCCATTTGTGCTTCTTTTATCTTTTTTGTTTCCTTTCTTTAATTGCTGATTATCCCATTGCAGCTTGTCCTGCTTCTGGTGAAATTTAACAACAGCAAGAACAAAGAGCTTTGGAGGAGTTTCCTCCAAGTGCTTTGTAGCACCAGTGGTAATGTTATTATACACACTGCTGTGAAGGACACATGCTCTTCTCTTCTGCCTCTTCTTGCTAAACTAAATCAAGTTCACCATGCTGGAATAAAGAATCATGCTCCTCTCATATTATATCCAGTGTTTTCCCACCAGTGGTTCAACAGACAATATCAGGAGGTCTGGATCAGCAATTGTCATAGAATGAAATCCTCATTCAGAATCCCAAGCATTTAATGGAACTACTGATCATGTTTATTAAAATGCAATATGGAAATAAATGCAAATAGCTGACCGTGGTACCCGCCGTTTTCCTTCCTTGTTTAGAGAAGGTGCTTTATGCTTGATTATGCGCTTCAGGTGATTAATAGCATCACAGCACTGCTGGGCAGTACCTGTTGGAGAGAGGGAATTGACATCTCTAAAAAAATGCCAGTAATTTGGTTGAATGAATTGAGATAGCACTGCAGACATGGTGCAAGAGACTTACACAGATGATAATGTCTATTAGCCCACCTACTCTGTGCTTCTACAGTAAATTTTTCAAAGATGCAGAACAAAATCACAAAACACCAGACAGGCCAGCTTGGCCTGAGCCAACCCGAGGCCTTTGGTAGAAAATTGTGCATTCTACTTTCTCTGATCATGCTTAGAGAAACTGCAAAATTTTCCCATGTGCGTAATTCTTCTGGGACACTTCTACCATATCCTGAACTCTTCCTCTGAAAGAAATTAAGTTTTGTTACACCAACTTTTGGCTTTATGTTCTAATTACTATTAATTGATGAAAGAGTATGGAAAAAAAAAAGAGAGAAAAGTAGATTTACTGAAGAATCATTAATACTGTGAAAGAGGTCACAGGATCTTCGTAAAACTACATACTATTGTAAAGAATGACAAGACAATGAGGAAAAGTTATCAGAGAAGAGTGAAAATATTCCATAGATATATCAAAATGACAATTTTTTTAGCATTTGTTTGTTATATAAAAATAGACTGATTCTCATCAAGCTACATTTTTTTACACCATGTAATTGCAAAACCACAACTCAAACCTGAAGCACAACCAGCATTTTTAGTGTTATTACAAAACTGTAAATCATTGTAAATATGAAAAGGTTCTTCCTCCTAGGCTCAAAATATTCCACCTTTATACATGGCAAAGAGTTGATTCAAAGAGTTCCTAACTAGATATCAAATGACCTCTCTACTGATAATGAAAAAGAATTCTTCCTTTGTTGCAGAAATAAGCAAATGTATTTTTCTTACAGTTAACAATTTTTTGGTTTTAACCCAAGATTCCAAAGATAACTTCTTCATTCCACAATTAATTAACTATAGCTCACCTAATGACTTCTCATCTGTATGGGCTAAAGCCAGGCTTTCCAGAAAAACAACCAGTGCTTCAAATACGAACTGCTCCACCAGAGAATTTTCTTCCCTTTCAAAAAACAGGAAAATATTTCAAGAGAAACATAAGTTGAAGAAGCACTAAATGTAATACCCTAAATAAAACCACCAAATTAAATACTGTAGAGCTAGACTGTAAAAGACGTTTGCACAAAAAGTAAATCTAAACCAGTTTAAAAAATAGCAGTGAAATTTGCTGAGCATCCTGAAAAGGCATAAAAACTTCCTATAAACTTGTGATAAAAATTAATTTTCATACATTTCACACAGACAGAAAGCCCCAACAACAAAATTATTATTAAAAATAAGCTGAATTAACTGAATGTTACAGCTACCATATACATTAATAGAATGAGTGTCAGTGGATGACTATATGAGCTTTTTATCTCATTGAACATTTAGGCCAAGTTAGTTACTGTTTCAAGCTCTGCTTGCTCACCTAAATTCTCTGTAGATATTGTTAAAAGCAAGTGCTGCACCCAACCTCTTGAAAGCACTGGGGTGAAGAGCAAGACTGTACAACCGTTTAAAAAGAGACTTAGTGTTTGCTGGGCTTTCCTCCTGCTGTCTCGGTGTTGTCTGCTTGATAGACCATTTCAAGAATTCTCGTATGCACTGACCACAGAAATCTCTCAAAGTGCTGTCAACTGGATCCACTATGCCACTCTGAAATTACACAAGGTTATTTCATCTCAAGAATGAGAAAAACCCTGCCACTGCCTCTGTCCAGTATTACAGCAGTTTACCTACATTGCATTATTTGCAAATTAAAAAACTGTACTCACAGCTTACCAGAAATTAACAAAATTGCTACTGTCCAAGGGAAGGGCAGGACTTTCAGCCCTCACAGTGCTGAATTACACCTTAAAGATCTGGATTTCTATTCCTGTCTCAGCCAACAGTGTAACTCACTTCATTTTCTGATGCGTGTGCTTCCTCTGCATAAGAAATGATGTGACAACACTGACTTTCCTTAAGAAAAAGTATTCCAATCCTCTCAGCCTGCCTTACCACTAACCACTTCTGTTCAGTGAAAAGCTAGTCTTGAATGCAAAACTTTTGCAGCTCATAAAGGCAAAGATACTTAGAGAAAAATTAAGCACACAACAAAGGCATTCAGGGGGCTGAATGGTGAATGTGCTTCAGTTGTTCATAGCTCAAACCAATGATAAAGAGTGTCTCATTTTTCTGAAGATGATATACCTGCATTTTGAGAATGCCAAAGAAAGAAAAATTCATCATCCAAATCTCAGTTAAGAAATATTAAATGGTTATTAGAAAATAAATAAATAAACCAACCAACCATTTTCTTTCTTTCAAATAGTTAAGGGGCCATTCTATCTGTTCGTGTGTTCCTGGTTGCTTCAGCAGTAAAATGATGCTAGTTAAAAATGAAGTCACATGGCACAGAGAAAAGAGAGGAAAGACTTACGACCTACCAGGATAGCTTCCAGGAGTGCCATTGTATCTTGACTCTCAAATTTTTTGTTGTTGGTAAACCAGTGAATGAGTTGCATGACCAAAGGCTCATACAACTGTCTTGCTACCTGAAAACAGCAAACATTAACTACGTTTCTAGGACTAATACATTTCTATGCTACTTTGCTATTAATATGCAAGAATAAAAAGCAGTACTTTGAAAAAGGGTCTATAAAATGAATAACCAATTTCATATTACATTCCCATACCAAGCATCAAAAAAACCCAGACAATTAAAATGGGTTAGATGCTTTCTATTCAGCTAGTCTTCATCACCTCCAAGCTTACTTTAAGTAATATCCTTTGAGACAAAGAACATTGTCAGACTGATGGGTCAATACACAATGAGGGAAATGGGATGTTTGTTTCTTAATCCATATTTAGATCTAAAAAACTATTTTTACCATTAATCTAACTTCTTGGATTTCAACAATTCTACCTGTAAATCAATCTGATTGATTAGTGTCATACTATTAGCATGAAAGGAAGAAACACCAAATATACTTATTTATGCATATACACATGCTTCAACTGCAGTGCCTGTGGCTTGGACCACAAATCCAGACGTAATTTACCCTTGGTTTATGTTCAGCCACACACCAGCAAAAGAGGTTTCACCTAAATTGCTAACACAGCTTCCTGTCTATTTTAACAGAACACAAAATCCCTTTGATCTAAAAATAGATGCAGATGCCAGGGTCCAAACAGCAGTCTCAAAAGGCACAAAACCCTGTAATTTCAGTGGAGATGAACCTACATGTCTGTTCTGTTTTGTGCAAAGGAGGAGAAATATTAGCTTCAAGTGTTTAAATGAAATGTATCATCTCTAGGTATCGAAGAGGCAGCTACAAATTCTCTCCTAAATGCTTTTCCTATGAGTGCAGCTTTGCACACACTCAATATCAAAACAATCAACTTCACCTCCAATTAACTTCTTACTGAAAGACAATAGAAATTAAATATGCTGATAAAGAGGGTTACTGCCACAAACTCCCTCAGCGAAACATGAATCTCTCCTGTACACTTCTCTCAGGTATTCTGAACTACACTGCATTATAGAAATATTTGAAAAGGCTTCAACCCCACTCCCAAAATCTGGATGATCCATTCCTAGAATAGAATTTCAGCCTACAAAATACTCTTCATTTGGGAAAAAAAAAAACCAACTCCAACATGTTAAGAAAACTTCTAAATAAAACTATTCATTAATTCTCACACTTAAAGGTATTTGAACAAGCTAAAATTCATATAAATAAATCTGCTTACCTGGTCTATGTCACAAGCAAGACGAAGCAGAGCTGGAAACACTCGCTTATGTAAATCGTACAAAGGTGGGGGACCCTGATGGCCTTCTGGCATCTGAGAGGCTTTCCCCAACATATATGTGACTATGCCATGCAGCAGCTCACATGCTGCAACCTGAAATTTAAAAATCCCTTTGGTTATTTATCCATTACTTTCACAGAGAAGAAAAAATTGTGGGCAGGAGTGAATGAGTCACATGAAGGGTGTACTTGAGAAATCACACCTATGCTAAAGCACTATTCCAGGAACAGATGGGAATAATTTGCACACATACTAACTGGTGTTTTCCCTAATGTTTTAGTCTCAGTTATGGGCAGTCACATATCAGCTGGAAAAAGTTCATCATCAGATAAGTTACCCATAGTGTTTTCAAGGATAATTCCAGTCTGGAGTCTGAGTATCAACATCCCAATCCAGCACAGCACCAAAGTATTTGCTTAAGTATTCTGCTGGACTGAGCCCACAAGTTCACAGGCTGGGCATTAGGAGGAGGCCAAACAACACTACTTTAAAAACATCCACTAGTTTAAAATTTTTATCTTTATGTTAAATCAATCACAATGCTGTCTGACAGAGCTTACAGCAACTTCTGCTCTTTAGCTTCTAAACACTTAGAACAGTGTAATCAAGGGCATCAAAGAAGCACATTGCTACCTACAAATTAATTAAAACAGGTCTGTAGTAACAAGGAAGACATTATTTTATGTGATTTTATCAGCTAGCATAAAACAAGATGTAGAAAAAAATCAATACTTTTGTTTGCCTGTCACTTGCAGAAAGAGCCAGTTCAGTCACATGAGGCAAAAATAAGTCCAAGTAGATGACAGGCTTCATATCTGCAAATGGTACAGCAAAGCTCAGGTGCTTCTCAGTGTCCCAGGATACACATTTCTTCATCATCTCTTCTGCAGAGGTAGCTGATGCATTTGAAAGACGAAAACAAGATTAATACAACATACATAAAGCAAGAATTTACCTAGTTCAGTCAAAAAAATCTATAACCTTCCAACTTCAGTTAGATTGCCATGCAATGCTAATGCTTTATAAATTACTGAAAAATATGTAGCCAACGTTTCAGGTGACAGTTACAGCAGTCTCCAGTTTCAATACAGGTTAAGTTAGGAAACAAATAAATCTAGAAGACATTGAATCACAGTTGATTCAGAATACTTCTGTAAGACATTCAATATAATGCATTTGTGTTCTAATGTTACAGAAAATTCTTGAAGGTGAATCAGACAAGATCCAACATACTGACTCCTGCAATTGCACAGAAAATGACTACATTTACAGCCATTTATAGCTTCCCTTCAAGGAAAACTGGCATACTTACGCCCTTCTCTCCCTATATTCCCATATTTATAAATTTGGTTAGCAAAATCTGACCACACTTTGTATTTAATTTCCAGAGAATAACGCTACTTTCCTCCAGTATTTTTGAGTAAGTAACAGAGAAGTACTTGGCAGAAAGAAAATTGATTGTAAAGACAGAAAAAAAACCCACAAGCATGCAAAGAAAGAAAAAAGTGCACAGTACTTCATTAATTTTTAGATTAACTAAATTTTGTGTTGAATTCATCCCTTGAATCTCATGGTCAGGGATTACACTATTGTTTTCCATTTGTATTAGACTGCATCATGTTTAATATTTCAATTATAAAGCTTGTTCATGGACTGGACAGAGAAAGGGAGAAAATGTTGTCTTTTTTTTTGAGGAGCACCCAAATGGAACTGTAGTACCCACACATACTAAAGGCATGATGTACCTTAAACTCACAAGTGAAAAAGTAAGCTTGCTGAGATTTACACAATTCATGACTGTAGTTCTTAAATACTGAGGAATGTAGTAGATATAGAAATAAGTACCAAGGAGCTACAAACTGGGACAAAATTTTAAAATCGCTTTGCAGACAGAAGATGAAGAGTGGAATAAATAAAACCATATACTTAGATGCATAGTTTTTTGCTTTCACCTGTAGTTTCCTAAACACTTTCCCTACTCCATATTAAGTTGGTATTATATACTTTTGCTCTACTAAACTCCCAAACTGATTAACAGTAACTTGGTTTAAAGGAAAGCAACAAAAAACAGGCATACAAAAGTGGTGTTGAGGCCTTAATGAAATCTAATTTCAAGAGAGGCAGCAGAGACATATAAATATTTTCAACAGGATACTCACCTGTAATTAAGTTGTGGTTAATCTGCCCTCCCAAAGATCCAAGAAGGCGTGCCACTCTAGTCCTTACCGCTTCCAAGGAGGAACTATTATCCTAAAAAATTAAACAGATTAGTATTAGTGAAAGAACAGTTACTTCTATATAGAAGTAATTTGGTTTACAGAGTAAATGAAGGTCTTATGGCCCTTATTAAATACAGATGGCAAGATGAAACCATGAGGAGAAGAATTGTATCAAACAACAGAGGAGCTTTAGTTTAGTAAACAAAAGAGGGCAAGACTGGAAAGCATTTTCATTGCAGTTTGTGAGCTTTCAATTATCATTTCTCAAGTAAAATTTTATTATCACAGATAACACATACCTACAGAATAACATAACAGTACAGAAACAAACCTGAAGCAAAATTGCTCTTTTCATTTGCTTTGATTCCAGAACTTATAGTTTAGATCCTGTACCTATACAGAATCACAGGATCATTTAGATTACAGAAGACCTCTAAAGTCATCAAGTCCAACCATTAACCCAGCACTGCCACATTCATCACTAAACTATGTCCTCAAGTGCCACACCCATATATTTTTGAACATTTCAGGGATAATGATTCTACCGCTTAACCTGTTCCAATGCTTGACAACCTCTTTCATGGATATTTTTCCAAATATCCAGTCTAAACTCCCTCTGGCACAACCAGAGGCCACTTGCTCTTGTCCTGCCACTTGTTACCTGGGAGACCGACCCCCACCCAGCTACAAGCTCCTTTCAGATAGTTGTGAAGAGGAATAAGGTCTCCCCTGAGCCTCCTTTCTCCAGACTCAACAGTGCCTCTCTCAGGCAACTGATTTTCAGAGCAGCCTGTACAGGATACAAAATTAACTAATTTCATTTCACAGAATCACAGAATGATCAAGGTTGAAGGGGCCACTGCAGGTCATCTGGTCTAAACTCCCTTCTCAAGCAGGGTCATTCTAGAGCACAAGCACAGGATTGCATCCAGACAGTTATGGAATATCACCACTGAGAGAGACTCCATAATTTCTCTGAGAAATCTGTCCCAGTGCTCAGTCGGTGCACAGTAAAGAAGTTCTTCATCATATTAAATGGAACTTCCTGGGCATCAGTTTCTACCCACTGCCTCTTGCCTCATTGCTGGGCACCACTGAGAAGAGCCTGGCTCCATCCTCCTGACATCTTCCCTTCAGATACTGATAGATATTGATGAGGTCTCCTTTCAGTCTTCAGGTTAAACAGCCTGAGATCCCACAGCCTTTCCTCATTAGAGGTGCTCCAATCCTCTAATCATCTTTGTAGCTCTCTACTCACTCCAGGAGCATCATGTTTAAAGACAACCAGGTTGGAAAGAGTTCTATATATAGGAGTAATGTCACATCTAAAAAGAGCCTTATTCCAAGTTAGTTTGTGTATTAGAATATAGAATAAAACTACACTTACATTTGAGAGGCCACTGGACAAAGTAATATGTATGCTGGCCTCTAAAGACTGTAAGCCTATCCACAAGACAATTAAAAATCCCCCAAATGCTTAAACATTCACAAAACTGTATTGTCTACTGCAAAGCTTCTAAGCTGGGTGTTGGGAGTCAAATTTTTGTTGATTTTGGGTGTTGGGAGTAAAATTTTTTTTTGCCATAATGTATCAGTCTAGTGGTGATACTGACTTACAGTATTTCTTCAGTCCCCTTTCCCTGCTTAATTCCCATCCTCACCCCAGAATATGACATCTTTCCAGCTGTGCTGATGTAATAGCTTCCTGAGCCACACTCTAGAATGGAATTCATTAAACTCATCTAAGATAGAACTATCTCTCATTGGAAAAAAAAAGTATGCATGCAAGAAAGGAAAAGAAGCAGTGCGATTAACATTTAACTGTAAAAAGAAAGAGGGTTCTTACCACTGAAAATGTCTTTGCTTTTCTTATACGCTGTATCACAACTTTATTACGTCCTTTCAGGGCTGCTTGAGAAAGTTTCCTTACTTCCCAGTTATTCTGGGATTCAACTGAGGAACAAAAAACCAGCATATCAACACCAGTTTATTGTACCAGCATCTCATGCACCTACTCATAGTTTCATTAAAAAAAAAACCACACTCTTTTTTTTCCCATTTTTATTTTTAAAATGTGACAATTATTCTTTCGTTTAAAATCTTCATTAAGGAAAATAAGTCTCTTAGTAAAACTAAGCTAATTTAAGCAAAAAAAGGACATATGACACAGAAATAATAAATAAAATGACAAAGATTACTGATTGTTCAGCAGAAGCAAGTAAATCCTAGCTTAAAAAAAAAGTGCATTTTGGGGTGTAAGGGAAGTTATACTGTTCCAAACACGAAAGTGCACAACCTAAGTAAAAGGTATGGCATGTCCACATCTATAGAAAAAAATTATTTTCCTCTTCCTTAAGACTAGCGACTTTTTGCATGTATGTACCTGTAGATGTAGAGCTTTTCAAATAACCATCAAGAAGAGGCAGGACATCCTTGTAATAGGGTTGCATTATATGCCTGGGGATGTGAGCTGACCAGTCTTCCAAAGCATCCAGGCCCAGATCAGCCATTGGGGTACAGCTAAGGCCCAGCTTAAATGCATTCTAAATGTCAAATACAAAACTATCAGTCTTTCACACTTATTCACTAGTATTACTTAATGGTAAAAAAGACAAATTTAAAAGCATCTAGTGTGCATTTCCCTTTGCAATAACTTTTCTCTGTTTAGCATCTCACTCAAGATTAGCACAGGAGATATGTTTATATTGCAACACAGGCACTAAGAGAGTCTGACTAGTGCAAAAACAAATCCCAACTATTTACTTTTTATCCAAAGAGTCAAGTCATTTGTGTTCTGTCTTACAGAAGACTGTAGATAGCTTAACAGCTGCCTTAATAGTTACCTTAATACTGACTTTGTTACAGAATGTTTGCACATATTTTAGGGAAAAAAAGTGTTAGCTGTACATCACTTTGACTCACCTGCAGAGCAGGAATATATGCTTTGATATCAAGCATGATGATGTCATGTGGTAAAGAGAGCAAAAAAATCAGACAAGATGCCAACAACTCATCTTTATACTGTTTCATTTTTGCTGCAACCTAAAAGTCATATAAATAGATTGAGAACAAACACAAACCTTTTAAAATCTTAGTTTAGCTATATCAAAACCCATGTAAAATAAGCCAAAACCAATACTGGAATTTCATTCAACTGCAGACAGTTACCAGAAATATTTATACTGTTCTTTCTCAATTGTATGTGAACTGGTGACCAATAAACCTCTTCTGACATTAAAAAAAAACTAACCAAAAAGGATCTTAAAATTCCACTATGTTGCACAGCTCAAAAAGTAAGAATACCTCTACTGTGTTTAAGATTCCTCAGAAGACAGAATTCTGATTGAATCCTATATGTTTTAATTCAGCCTAAGTAAGTTAGGGAGCAACATTCCTTACCTCTTTTCCAAACTTTACAAACAGTGAAAAGCAAGAGCTTTTTTCTGGGTCTTCAGGACATCTTCTGAAACTTCTTGGGCTGGCATCCTACCAAACAGAAACCACAAGACAGTACTATTAAGAAGCACATAGTTCATATATGAGCCATAAGTTCAACTCAGAATACATATATCATACTGTCCAATACGAAACTGGTGTCAGTGAAAACTTGAAATGTATCTTTGATCATTCAGAGGTTAGAAATTAACATTAAGATGGTTCACTGAGGGTCAACTTTTTGGAATACATTAAACATTATGAGAATAAACAAGAGCTATACGACTGCAAAGTAACTTTTCAATGGTTTAATTTCCTCTGCTCATGCAACAAACCATAAAAACCCAAACTTCTCTAACAGTGGATGTCCAGGTGGCAAGAATGTAACAAGGTACAATGTACAAACGTGCAACAACAAAACAATTTTCAACAATGTCCACTGTACAAGCATCCACACCCATGAGTTTCCAAAGGTGCCTCACTTGGTGCCATCAGCAGCAGTGGCAGGGACAACTCTGGGCTCTGTGTGGGGCTACACACCCATGTGTTTTAGTCCAATAGCTTCCAAACCACAGCTAGTGCACCCACCACTGGGGCATCATATTCCCTGTTGAAATCAGTGAGTGGAGCAGGAATATACTCCAGAAGTTAAGGCATTAACCCATACACAACTCTGCTGTTCTGGTTAGATTATTTCTATCCAAAATATCTTTTATACCACCTACACTGCAAAGCTACCTCCCATCTCTCTGTTCACCCAGATCAGGATTTTGGAAAGAGCCCTGGAAAAGGCTGCCCAGGGAGGTCATGGACTCTCCCTCTCTGAAGACATTCCAAACCCACCTTGATGAGTTGCTGTGTCACCTGCTCTAGGTGACACTGCCTATGTGGAGAGGTTGGACTTGATGAATTCCAGAGGTCCCTTCCAACCCTAACAATCTGGAGGTTCTGTGATTACACATGGATGTTGTCTCTTCAGAAACTGGGCTTCTAGTCTAAATTTTCACTATTAATGTGCTTCTAATTCTGGAGGCACAGGAAGCTATAAATATCTGAAACAACCCAGTAACAGTTTCAATTAACTATTTTCCATAGGGAACAAAATACTATACATAAGGAATGACACAGTCATTAATACAACATGTTACCCCTCCACTGGGTGAAAGATCTCACCTCAAAGTATTTTATCCTCTTGGCAATTTTCATTGTAATTGACAGCAGCTTGTAGAATCCACTAATAAGAGGTAGTCTTGTTGAATGTACAATAAGCTCATAACCAAAGGAATATATCCAAGGGTAAAAGTATTCCACATGCTTCTCTGGAAGTATCTCTCTAAAACCAATTCACAGACAACAGAGAAAGAAAAAAAAGAAAAAAGTAATCAAAGTTTTACTTTTAAAAAACTTTCATCTCAGTACAAGAAAGAAATATTGCTGTAACAGAATGCAGACAGAATGCATGCTGCATTCTGAGTCAAGCACAGGAAGATTTTAATTTTGTTTTAGAGGGCAAAGCCATTTCTCACCTATTATATATCATTATTGAATTTATAAAAGCACACATCCTCATATATCACATTTCATTCCTGGACCTCCACAGGCAACTAATGCAGTACCTTTCACTTAGTGCCCCTTACTAGTCTATGAAGATGTATTTAGGATATGTGGTCAGGATAATACTGGAATTTACAACATATAATGAACAACAACTACACCCAAATAATGAAATACTAATTAATGTCTCTCATATTCTTTTAAAAAACCTGAGCTGATGAGCCTGCATGTGTTTACCTATGGTCCAGGTGTCTGAAAAACGCTTTCTGTCTTCTTGTTTGTGCATTTTGAAATATGATCTATCAAACTAACTCAGAAGCAAGCATCTTAAACGTATTTCAACTCAAACTTCTTCCAACCACTTTGTAATTTTGAAATTACAAAAAAACTTATCAATACCTGCAGAATTCCACTAGATTTATAAAGGCAATAAAATCTATTGGCTTCGTCGGCTGAAGGTTTGAAGCAGGGTCAGAAGAAGGCCCAACCAAAGCACTGTCACCTGCATTTCCATCCTGAAAACAAATGTTGAAGAAAGAACACTGGATCTGTGACAACACATAAAGCTTTTACACATTTATTTTGCCACACTAACAGTCTGTCTTTTTCTAGCTGTTACTAGGTACTCCGCGAAAGGAAGGACTAACAGATGACAGATCAGTAATTGCAAGGGAAAATAAGAGATGCCTGCTTCTAAGTAGAAAGCCAGTCAAAAAATAAAAACCAGTAGATTCCAAAGTCTAAACTAACAGATTCTGTGAACATCTGTTGGTTCTAATGTTTCCATCTCCTAACACTGCAATGCAACATTCAGAAATACTAAGAAAAACATTTTAAATGTTACTTCAAGGACACCAAAGGGTACCATCTAGGCATAACGAAAACAAAACAAGGGATATGATTTTGTTTCCCCTATAACAGCAGAAGTGAATGGATAGGTCCTCAGGTCTCACCTGTTCACTAACATCCAGTTTCTGAACAGTCAGGTCCAATTTCTCAATAATCTTCAAAACAGATTTTATAAGTTCATCATACAGGACACGACTCAGGGATTGCAGTTGCGCATTTTCAGTAAGAAAGTTTGCATCTTCAAAAACACATTCCTTTGTAGGATAAAAATGTTCATATTTCAAAACACAAATGAAAATTATTTCTTTAATTTACAAACTAGCATTTAAATGATATAGAGAATCCAGTTTTAGATATTTCTCAGCTTTGAAGGCATAAATTAATCCCTGTTTAATTAATTTAGCAGCCATAAAATCCAACTAAAACCAGAAAACAGTCCTTCTACAGCACGACATTTGGAAAAAGTCTGAAGCTAGAAAAGCAGCTATATGACAGCAGGATTAGGGATCACATTTCATTTTCGGTTTCATTTTGTATTTCCACGTTAATTATGCTTTACCTTCATTGTGTCACAGCTCAGTAGACTTCTAAAGAGGTACAGATAGTCCTTATAAGTTGGTACTTTCGATCTTCGTGTCCCAACTTCTCCAGCTTCAAAGGCTTCTTCTGATCCAGAAGTTTCTTTTAGAGAAAAATCCTGAAGGGACACAGTGTTTGTCAGACAGTGAGGGAAAATGTTGGAAAGCCAGCCTTGATGCCGTGCCAGTGCTGCTCAGCAGTAGCCAAAATACTAGTGTGTTATCAACACTGGAAATGTGTATCACAGCTACAAATAGCACAAATACAAGCACAGCTTCATGACGGCTGCTATGGGAAAAATTAACTTAATCTCAGCCAAATCCCAGTACAACTGCCTATGGAACTACCTGACCCATGAAACATAATGTAACATTACTGCTGCAGGTAGAAACATGGAATGTTTTGTTTTCTCCATCAATCTGAAAAGAACACAAAACAACCACCTCATTCCAAAAAACCTCTAAGGTTGTTCTCCTAGTGCTCAGTTATTTGAGAAATTTTCTCTGCTGCACAGGATTAAAAAGCTTTAATATCCTTGCTTAATACAAGCATTCAGTAATGTTTAAAATGCCTAAAATTTAACACAGAAGAAAGCTGGATGACTTTAATTACAACCTACTTTATTACAGACAACCTGACCAAACAGAAGTCTATTTCCTGTAATTTTCTTTATCCAGCACAAGAGGCATATTCACACTGTGCTGAGCAGAGGTGGGGATGAGAGACTTAAGAACAAATGAACCAATAACACTAATGGACTAATAACAAAATGAATAGTAGTATTTTTGCTTCTTTGGGCATTCCCTTGTTTACTGGGTTAGGCTGTCAAGAACAGGAATGGAATGTATGCTCTAGGAATCTAAATGAAATAAGTATGTTTAAACAGTTATTTTACCTTTGAAAATGTGCTTGGCTTGGAGAAAATTCTGATTAATCCCTGATGCACTGAAACAAATAAAAACCAAAATTGCCTTAATAGATTTAAAGAGCATGGCATTCATATCACTCACTACATTAACAATGAAACAAATCAGTTTTCTATATTCGGTCATGGTAGGGGAGAGGAAAAAGAACACAGAATTTTTCCTTTAAGGATGAAATAGCCCAAATCAAAGCCTTGACTCTAGGATGCTCCACAGGCAACCAATCCTGAACTTGCTTCTTACTACTTTTTCTCAATACTTCTATGACTTTTTCCTGATTATGAATGACAACCAAGGCATCACCCATAATACCCTTATTGAAAAGGCAACAACCCCCAGTTTTGTTCAGGGACTTAAGATCAACATAGTACTTGGGTGTACCACTTCCCAACTCAAGAACATGAGAAACAATTAACATTCCCCAGCAATAGAGAAAAGCCATGATAAATAGATGAAAGAAATAAAAAATAATTTCTGAAAATCATTGAAAAGAAATGTCAGCTTGAGAATACTCGAACTGTCAGTTACCAATGTTGACACATTCAGTTTGACATTCAAAGACCTATACCTAACTTCATATTTGGAATTTTACAATTTAAAAGTTCAAGGGCATAAAAAAATTGCATTTCTAATAGAGATAACAGTCACCCTATTTTTAGGGGTAACTGAAAGGACATTGAACAGATTTTCGTACACTTTGCTATGAAATCCCTTTCTTCCCATAATTCTTCAGAGCAGGAATGCAAGTCTTATCACATAAAAGCATTTTCCTGCCCTAAATCATAACCACTTTGTTATCCAAAATGATTGTTAAATGCATTGTTGAAGTTATTTAACAGTGGATATTGAAAAATACCATCGTGAAAACATTCAGCCTCCATTATTAGAGAACAAGACAAGCTTAATTTTGATCCTGAATGGGTATTCCACATTTCTCTCCTAGAATCAGTTATGCAATTTAGGGGGGAAAAAAACAACCAAAGGAAAAAACCCACAATCCCAAAAAACTCCAACAAAGTTAGTATCACAGACTCACCCACAGTGCTAATAAAGCTCCAGAAAACTGGACCTTTTCCTGAGAGAGACAGAAACACCTTTATTATCGATCTGTAACAGACTGGCTGCAATTTTTCACTGTACTGTGGAAAGCTGCTGATCTGCAGCACTACTAGATGTTCAAGAACTGGAGTGTATACCTCAGGAACCTAGAATAAAGAAAAACAAAACATCCATTATGCATATTATGTGGAATTATTTCAGCATGTTACATTGTTACAAGAGCTTGCATCATTATCTGCTCTGAGAACAAGAAGAGAGTTAGCAAGTGAATTCATATTAGATATACAAAAACCCCAAACAAAAAACAACAGCAACAACAAAATCCTCCCCAAATAAAACTAAACAAACAGAGTACAAAAGTTTCCTGGACCACATTACAGAAAGTAGCTCCTGAACAGATTAGTGCTTCAGTGAATCTAGTTTTAAGCTTATCATAAAAGTACCAATTTAAATAAGAACAGTAACAGCATCACAATCTGTTATCCATAACCACCTGAATACAACATGTATGCCCCAATCTTACTTCACAGCTCCAGGTAAGATCCAGAAAACTCTCAATTAAACAGACAGCATGACATCATAGCAGAATCAATGTATCAGTCTCAGAGAACATGCTAAGTATCAGTACCAAAAGACAAAGCAGCACCAAAGTGGTATAAAGACAGAAAGGTTATGGCTACATTCAAATAAAGAACATAAAACAAATAAAACATATTCACATTTGTCTATCATGGTTTTCATTTCAATGCACTGTAGCATTTCATTTAGCATATTCAGTGCATTTTCTTTATTCAAATAAAATCCATTAGAGCATTCTCCTAATATTCTTCCTATCCCCTAGGGGCTAGGTATCATTACATTTCAGTTAAATAAACACCTTTTACCATAGGTAGGTTCACAGCTATTACCTCCTCACATATCTGCAACTCCATGAAAGAATTGGGTGGTACTTTAAATACTCCACTTACTGTATCTATATGGAATATCACACTTGCAATGGACTGAAGGAAACTTGGTAGCTGATACAGATGGTCATCTATTGTTTCTGCTTCTGTGAGGAACATTTGCTTACAACGCTGAAGGAGCTCCACATACATATTGTCCACATCCTCAGGATGTATAGCTTTACAGGGCTTTCAGAGAGAAAATAAAAACCTGGTTTGGCAATTTTGTAGAGATGAGCAAATAAATGCATGCTGTAGCCCTAAAACCCAGCCACATCTTCACTGAACCATAACAGGAATAACTGAAGCTTCTCCAGAAACTCACTACACCTGAAAAAACTAACTTCAAGTGCTCGCTACATGTATGAGAAACATACATGTACCTGACATGGAGTATAGCAAGAGTTCACTAATGCAGTGTATTTTACTATAAAAGGATTTGACCTTTCAGTGACATGAATTTATATTCATGAAATAAGAGTGAAAAACATGGGAGTTTGGCTGCAAATATCTTAAATATTGCATTACGGATGCTTAGATTCACTTACATTTTGAATTAGGTGCATTAAAGTAATAAGTGGCTCATCTTAATGTAGCTTAACTGATTATCACTGACAGATTACTACTATTAGCCAAGCAGTCCAAATTCTGAACTTTTATTTTTATAGGTCTTGTACAAACAGAACCTATAAAGATTATTCCTAAACTAACGAACAAGTGAAAAGTATCCCAAAGAGTAACAGAGGGTTTGCAACAAAGCTTAAAAATTTCTACAGAATGATTTGTATATCACAGCATGAACTAGGTCAGAAACAAGTCTTTGTGGACAGGAACCAGGTCAAAGGCAAGAACTGTGGTAGGGAACTGACTATGGCAAAGAATGGACTGATTTACGTAACAGTGAAATATGGCTGTGAGCCTAAAGGTAGAAAGCCTAAAGTCAGCCTAAAGTCTGTCTAAAAACATTAAGACAAAATTAAGACTATCCATTTATCACTTGCAGAACTTCAAGTAATATTTTATTTCAGCAATTAAAGAAATATTCTGCCTTGAAACTGAACCAAGCACGAGCACAAGTTCAGTGCTACAACTTGAAACAGCAGCAAGACTCTATTCCTCACAACTCAGTATCTGATGCTTGGCCAAGATTTAACTTAAATACAGTAACAAGTATTAATATGTCTTAACATATTAGATATTTATAGGTACTGGAGCATTAAATTTGTTAAAATTTGCAGTATTATCCTATCTCTATATTTACATTATGCAATTTTAAATTCTTGTATTTCATAATAGATGTTTTTAATGGGGTTCTTTGTAATCTGAAACACTTCATTTTTCCTGGAACCAATACCTTGAACTCAATTCCTTTCTACCTCACGTCACAGAAGAGGAAGACTAGGTTGGAACAAAGCACACAGAAAATTCTACAAACAAATGCACTCTGCTCAAAAGGCAGCAGAAAGAAGACACAGCTAATAACCATATATTCTATTGCCATTCCTGAACTTCTCTAAATAATCTTTGAGATCATTTAACCTGCATTTTTGCAGAGACAAAAAAAAAAACAGTCTAGAATTTATTTTATAAAAACTGTGGTACCACCATCAAGCACAGAGGCTGCAAATACATAAATACCACTCTTTCTTTATGGAACTTGATTGTTATATTCCCATTTTAATTGACTGCTGACAGAAACTGGAAGTTGCTCCTAATGGTTCTACCTGAAAAACATACCTGCCATCCATATTGCATGGTTTGGTTTGTTGTTTCTTGTTGTATTTTACTTTCTGTTTTTTTTTTTCACAAGTGACCTCTTACTGTCCTGCAGACAGTGCCTTTTAGCTGTTTGAGTGAGCTCTGTAAGAATCTCTCAACTGCTTTCAGAACGAAGCCCGGATTCTACCATTTAAATGCAGAGAGAGATAAGAAGGTATTGCCTATACTTAAGCAAATAAGTACACTCCCAAGTTTTTTGACAGCTGTATATGAAGCTCCTGTTTTTCCACTTCAGAACTTGTGCACAAGAAGTAACAACTACAACCCAATGATGCAAGAGCTCCCACTAGATTCAGCATACGTTTGAAAATTTTCACCCAAAAGGTATTTTACAGTGTAATTAATTAAGTCCAACACTTAGTCCAGAATCAGGAGCAGTCCCTATTAGAAAGAGCTGTGTAAAATTGTAAAATGCATGGTATATGAGCCCTAGCTTTACATGCTTTCAATAAGCTTCTCCACCAGAAAAACCTCCTTTACACATACTGATGCAAAAAGCCCATATCCGCGAATGGCGATGGACAACTCTTTGCTGCTTGAATCCATCCTCCTGATGGTTCCATAGAACTGCTCCATGAAGAACTGCAACTTGCTCTTGTGTAGCTCTGCATCCTTAGCCACCATTAAAGAAATCTGTAAAACAGATGCAAACACTCCAGCATTTCACAAAAAATGACAGTAAGTCTTAGAAAATAACTAGCTTGTAATACAAAGCACTAAAAAATTTAACAAAATAATTATTCATTAAATAGATTCATTGAACTTCCAAGCACCAAATATCCCCATTATTTCAAGAAATTTAATTTTGCTTTAGACTTAGAGATCCCAGTGAAGTTACCACACCTGCTTAAGGAATGAATCCAGTGCAGAATAACTGGCTTTCTTCAGCTCCTGATGTGTGTGGCCACACCATTTGCACATCACTTCATAGAGGGACACATAGTTGTCCAGGAGCAATGCTCCAAACTGAGCAGAGTGCCAGATGAACAACTGTAACCCAGCTGCAATTCAAAACAACTCTCATTAAAAACCAGACTTACATCACATTTTACACAACCAGCCCAGACTGTGAAAGTCCACATTAGGACTGAGGATATAAAATTTATTCCACCAGCCTCTACTGATACTCTACAGTATCAGTTTGCAAACATTAAGAATTTAAGCATAAAAACAACCTTCCAAAATCCTCTTTTTAAATGTAAACCATTATGGAACACACAGCTATGTTCTGATGTAATTTACATTACTATTGAAAAAGAAAGGGACTTCAGTGGTTATAAATAAAAATACTTGATTCCACAATTCAGAAGATGTGGTGTCTGTTGTCAGGACACATGCACAAGTCCCCTCCTCTGCCAAACTGTGAGGCAGACAAATAAAGAATTAATATAAACTGTAATTTCACTATTCCAAATATAAACATAAATGAAAATTCAAGATCTTTAATGAATTAACTGGGGAGAGGACAGACTACCTTTAAAGAGGGTTTTATCCCTCACAGTTACCATGGGCCTAATACTCAAACCTTGCATTTTTGCAATGTCTACATAAGCCACTCACATTTCACAGGCCAATTTCTATTCTTCCTATTTTCCTCCCATTCTTTTTCTCGTTCCAGTGAAATTTCTCTCCTTATTTTTTTTAACTCAATCCACTGTCACGCCTTTTTTCTCCTAATTAGCTACACTCCTCTTATTTCTACCATTTCTTTCTCACATCACAGTTTTGTACTACTCAGAGGGGCAAATGGCATCAAGTATTACGCTGCTATTCATAAGCTGATTAGACCTTGTCTAGTTTAACCAAATACTTGTTAAACTCTATATTCTGATTTGAAGTACAGCAGCTTTCTCCCTGGCCAGCTTAGAAGAATGAAGATTAGAGATATCTGAACACATCCAGTAAAGAATAAACAATTTCTGACAAGACTATCCACCTCAGCATGAATGTAAATAGTTTACGTCTTACCTAGAGGTACTGCATATCGTTTCTGATCAACCTGTAATAAAAGAAAAGGTTTGTCACTGTGATTTACTCTTCACCAGAGTTAATTTGTTTATGCAGAACAATTAACACATAGCAGACTTACCTGTGGGTTGATTGCCTTCATTGCAAAATCAAAAATCTCCTTTGCCGTCTGAGGATCTGTGAAACAATCCAACAGTGAGTATTTCACTACTGACACACAGTAGGCAGAGTGAAGACTAAGATATTTTTATCAATGCTTGGTATGAAGCAGTGATATTGGAAATCTCATTTTACGAGACAGAGACATTTTTTCCTGAAATACTCTTAAATTTGAAAACAATTGTACATCTATATTAGCTGATTTTTCTGAATATCCATGTTTAAGTAGACTATTAAGAGAAACACATTCCAAACAAACTGCATTCAAGCTTCAATGTGGCTCTCACACCTGCCCAATGTGGTCAGAAAATAGCACTTCAAAGATTTACATACAGAAAAATGCTGATGAAGCCACTTCACACAAAGACAGATTACAAGGACTGTGTGTGTAGTTTGCATATACCATCTACTAACAGGGAAATTTAAATTCTGAGTTTACACACATAAATGATGCTACTTTTAGGCTGTGTAATAATTAAATGTACAGGTGTCTGTAAAATGGTATTAAAATGTGTCAATGCCTTTCTCACAGAAAAAGAACATACCTTCATCCACAGACTTGGTGAAGTTGTACATGAGTGCAACGAGTCCCCTCAGACATCCTGCTACAAGAGGTAGCTTGGGTCCCCTTGTAGCAGATGTCATCTGAAAAGGATAAAATACCCTCAGGATAAGATAAATTTACACCAAGGCTTTCCAGTTCCTAGGAGCGTACATAAATAACTTACTTCAACTTAATAGTTATATCAGAACCCAACTCTATGAAATTACTCCACAGAAATATCCTAACTCCTACATGTCACATCATTTGGAGGGAAGCATGAGAGAACATTTGAAAAGCATGAAATGTTCCACCAAGACCAGCCATAACAAAATTTAGATAAAATACACTAATGTCTTAAAAGTACTTTAAAATTCAGAATATATGCACAAGAACATATGAAAGTTAGCAGAAATGTGATGTTTACATGCAAGAACTTTGTAGCCAGTACAGAACAAATCAGAATCTACCAGTGCATGACAAGGTAACATTTCTTGGGGAATGATCATCACACACCACCTTTTCACACAGTGAATTGGTTAATTTGCTGTTATTGATGGCCTTGAATTTTCACTTAGAAAGCATCTCAAAGCCAGAGAACACAACTTAAACAGTCTTTCAGGAAAACTTTATTATTGTCCAGCTAGATCCCTACAAATTGTATTAGCTCCAGTAGTATTCCAACAGCTAGTGCTATTCACTTCAAAGGACAAAAAAATCCACCCAAAACCAAAGCAATGCAAAAAGAAAACCAAAGTAAAAAACTGAAGAATGAAAAGAAATTTCAATCATACCTGTGTTCTAAGCTCTCTCAAATAAGCTCGGAATAGTTTTTCAGAGTTGTTAATCATGTCACTAGGCTGGACTTCTCCCAGAACTCCCAAAAGCTCATAAATCTTTTCCAACACTAGAAAGTAATTTTTAATATTATTAAATCTTAATCACTGAAATCATTGCTTTCGGCATTTCCAGAGCAACTTCTATTAACTTGCAACCATGAGAAAATCATGCCTAACAGTATAATTGCTGATTAAAGTGTGGAGCAAACCTCTTTATATATGTATATACACACACACACATATATGTAGCTATATTCTACAATGTGAGATGAATCCTCCTCTCACATGAGTAAGTTAGACACATTTACTATTTTTGAACAGGGCTCAGAAAACTAATTTAAAGGCCACATATATTTAGCAAACACTTGTTAAGGCCAACAGCTAGCAGAAGTTTTTGGGCTTGAATTCAGACTGAAGGATTCTATGCAAGCACAAATTGTATGAGACTTGTAAAGCCAAGATTTCAGCAGTATCTAGCCATAATGATCAAACTGCAGCTCACACTAATATGCCATAAATAATATAATCAGGCAAGGTAGAACTGATGAGCTTACATTAGAGGTGACCAATTCAGGAACTACCACACTAAAACTGCAGCTTTGAGGACAACACTAGCCAGGTGTAGAATAAGATTAGAAAGAGCTTTAGAATCATAGAATTATTTAGGTTAGAACAGACCTTTAAGATCATCAAGTTCAACCATTAACCCAACACTGCCAGGTCTCATCACTGAAACATGCCCCCAGGTGCCACATCTATACATCTTCTACACCTTTTCAGCAATGGTGATTCCAACACTTCCCTGGAAGCCTGTTCCAATGACTGACAGTCCTTTCTGTGAATAAATTGTTCCTAATATAAAATCTAAACCTTCCCTGGTGCAACTTGAAGTCATTTCTTCCTGTCCTGTGACTTGTTAGCTGGGAGACCAACCCCCACCTGGCTACAGCCTCCTTTCAGGTGGCTGTAGAGAGCAGTAAGGTCTTCCCTGAGCCTCCTCCAGGCTAAACATGGCCAGCTCCCTCAGCTGCTCCTCACAGCACTTGCGCTCCAAACCCTTCCCCAGCTCTCTTGCCCTTTTCTGGACTTGCTCTAATCCCTCAAAGTCCTTCTTGTATTGAGGAGCCCAGAACTGAACACAAGATTCAAGGTGCAGCTTCACCAGTGCTGAGTATAGGTGGACAATTGAAGGAAAACTAAGGCCTACCTGTATCAGGAATTTTACTTTTTGCAGCAAGCTCCTCATAAAATTTATTAAATATCTCTCTAACTTTCATTTCTTCCATCAGACAGGAACGTTGTAAACTGTGAAGCAACTAAGATGGATTAAAAAAAAAAAAAGGAAAGCATTTTGATCAACACCCCAATACTACTTGGTCTAAATAAAAACACAGTTCACACATGTAAGTTCAGCTTAAGTAAGCAAATATGCTACTCAGTGAAAGAGATCTAAGT
This sequence comes from Lonchura striata, assembly GCF_050655825.1. Lineage (NCBI taxonomy): Eukaryota > Metazoa > Chordata > Aves > Passeriformes > Estrildidae > Lonchura > Lonchura striata. Next base: position 115,436,037 of record NC_140704.1, read on the forward strand.
TGACTTGTCCAAATAAGAGTAACAGCATGCAATCTACTTTAACTACAAACTACATTCCTATATATGCATAAATACAGAATTTACAACTTCTAATTTATAGTATATATATTACATATAGATCATCTATGTGAAACCTATACACAATATGATTTATACATATGGACATATAAACTCCATTACAGCACAGGCTTAGCAAGTCTGCAGTAGCTTTTATCATACTGTATTTTTCTCCCTGCTAGTATAAAGCCAATCCAATTCACAGAATTGACTCAGAGAAATTCAGAAGGAAGTTTTGTTTCTTATAAACAAACCTAAGTAGGCAGAGAAGCATTTACAAAAGAAGGGTCTAAATGCATTCAAAGGAACTACTGTCTCACACAGCAACTAAATTTCTGGGAAAAAAGCCCTCCTCCTCCACACTTTCCCAATACTTTATCTTATATTGCAACAGCATATATAATAATATATAGTATTTTAAAGCAAGAATGCAACTGAACGGCAGAATTCCTCCTTAAATAACCACAGCAAACAGAGAGAGAGATCTGCAACTGTCCACAAAACAATTGTGTCTTGCTCTAACAGATGAAGGAATGACATGTCCACATCTAAGCAACCTGCTAGAGAATACTGAAGACAGTCTCTCATTAAAACTTTTTTTTTTAAATATTAGCTATCACTCTTCTCTTGCCACCTCAGACTACAACTTCCTTGCAAGAGGAAGAGGTGGAGCAGACGCTGATCTCTTCTCTTCTCTTCTCTTTGGTGACCAATGACAGACAGGACTCAAGGGAATGGCCTGAAACTGTGACAGGGGAAGTTTAAGCTGTCCATCAGAAAACAGTTCTCCACCGAAAGGGTGGTTGGGCACTGCAACAGGCTCCCCAAGGAAGTGGTCACAGAACCACACCTGACAACAGTTCAGGAAATGCTTGGACAATGCTCTCAGGCACGTGGTGTGACTTTTGGGGATGGTGCTGTGCAGGACCAGAGCTGGACTCAAGGATCCTTGTGGATCCCTTCCAACTCAGCTTATTCTGCAACTCTTATCATGCAGATTTTCTGCATGATACAGTATAACTATAGTAATAAAGCAGATTTCCTACTTCTTTTCTAGAAACAAGAGAGATTTAGAAAATGCATTTTACCTTAATCAGAAGTTCCAGTGCTGAGATTTTACATTTTGCTGCTCTCTCTTTTGTATAGACACTAAGACAAATTTGCTACATAGAAAATTAAGATAACAATTCTTGTAAGTAAAGACAGAAATTCAAAGGTAACATATTGTTCTACCTCTTTAAACTATCTGTTCCTTACAAGCTAAAGGTTTTTTAAAAAGACTAAAATAATATCTAGTCCTCGAAACAGCTTCACTGACAACACTGCAGCACTATCTGACATAATTACAAACCCCAACTCTAGTAATGAAATTGCAGTTCCTGCAGTAAAATTTTTAAAGAGGAAATTTTCTACTTCAGTACTATCAGTCCTTACAATAAGTAGTTACTAATTTACAATCAGAAACTTCAGTGCTGCGGTCAAGCATTTCTATGCAAAGCAGCATAGACGTTCAGCCATCCAGACTCCAGTAACTTCAGGTATTGTAGTTACCACCAATTTGTGTATATATTGCAAATATAACAACTTCTCAGGTGAATTTTTTAAAAATTATAATTAAAATTAACCCTTATAGAAACATTTAAAATTTTATATTTAAATGGCAATTTTAGTTTGTATAAATTAGAAGCTACAACTATTTCCAATAAACAAGCTAATTAAAATAAGTAATTTTCAGAACCAATACCTACTATGGTCTATAAAGAAAAGTTAATAAAATTAAGTCTACAGCTGGACAAACAATTCCACACTACTCTCTGGTATGAATGACAGTTTATGTAAAAAAAAATTAAAATTATTTCAGCTCTAACAAGAACACTAGAGATGGGCAAGGCAGACTGGGAGGGGTGAAGTACAGCTAGGAATGTTATGACATGACACTCACCAGACTAGTTTAAACTATCTGTCAAAAACACTTCTAGGAAAGCATTTTCATTTCCCTACCTTAATATTACAAGCATAAGGATGAATTTTGTCACCAACTTTTTCCATAAAGACACAAAGAAACTTCAAGGCTTCTTCCCTGCAATCTCGAAACTGAAAAGTTAAAAAACAAGATTTTGAAATGTGTAACACGTTGCTCACACAGCGCTAACGAAACACTACCTTAGTTTGCCAACTCACCTCCTCGATGGCGAGGGACCTGTGGATAAAGACGAGTAAGCCATGCTCCTGGGAGAACACCAGGGACAGGTGCAGCGCTGCAGGGAGGCAAGGAACCATCAGGTGCTCGGCTCCACGCACACCGCCCAGCCCATCCCCGGGAGCAAAAGCGTGACCGGACTGACGCTTGTCCCCAGAAAAGCCACAGCGAAGTGCGAGTGCCGCTGACCTGCTCATGGCCTCGGGGCCCGGGCCTGTGCCCTCGCACCGCAGCCAACCGAGGGGCAGCTCAGCGGAGAGGGGCCGCACCCAAGTGCTTTTACCGCGGTGAATGGTTATCGGGGCCAGGCCTCCCCCTCCCTCGCAATCCCCAGTGACACAGCGCGGGCAGCGCAGCGCGGACGAGCCGCCCCGCGCAGCCCCGGCCCGGTGTGCGCACCCTGCTCGCCGCTGGCCCGGCTGGCCACGCAGGTCTCGGCCAGACTGCGGAGCAGGCTGTATCCGTGCAGGGCGCTGCCGCCGGCATCGCCGGGCTGCAGGCAGCGGTGCAGCTGCAGCAGGCACTGCTGCACCCCCGCCATGCCGCCCCGCTCCCGGGAGCGGGCGAGGAAGCGGCGGGGAGGGCCCGCCTCCCGCCGCACCCAACGCCAGCCCGGGGGACGCGGGCTGCCCGGCTCGGGCACGGGGCGGGCTCCGCCGGACCATTCCCAGCGGGATAACGGCCGGCGGGAGGGGAGAGCGTGTCGGGCGCTTTCGTGTCTCGTCTCAGGACGCGCACACACAGAATGGCAGAATGGATCAGGGTGGAAGGGACCACAGTGGGCCATCTGCTCCAACCTCCCTGCTCAAGCAGACAAGCGGCGCAGGGTTGCATCCATTCAGTATCTCCAGTAAGAGATTCCACAGCCTCTCTGGGCAAACTGTCCCAGTGCCCGGTCACTGCACAGTAAAGTTCTTCCTCGCATTTAAGTGGAACTTCCTATTTATCAGTTTCTGCCCATTGCCTCTTGTTCTATTGCTTGGCACCATCGAGAAGAGCCTGGCCCCATCCTCTTGGCACCTCCGCTATAGATACTGACAGACATTGACGAGGTCCCCTGTCTGTCGTCTCTTCTCGAGACTCTACAGGTCCAGCTCTCTCGGCCTTTCCACATCAGAGAGATGCTCCAGTCCCTTAAGCATCTTTATTTGCTTTCGCTGGACTCGCTCCAGGTCTCTGTTGTACCTAGGAGCCCAGAACTGGACAGAAATGCTGGATACAGTAGCGGATGCGCCCCCCCCCCCCTCCCCCAGAGAATGGGCTGCTCCAACCTCCCCACGCCTTCCTACAGCCCCAGTTTTGCCGCGAAATTCGGTAAAATGCGGGCGGCTCCACACTAGGTTGCGGGGGGGAAGGCGATGCCCCATCACTGGGGGCAGCCTCTGTCTGTATCACAGATAGTAACCTGAATTATAGTTCTTTCTCTATTGTAGCAGGTCGAGCGGGGAGCGACCCTCACTTCGGGGGGTCCAGAGGATTAATCTCTTTCCTCCTTTCCCTCTCAGTTCCGCATCCCCCCTTTCTCCCTTCGTTGGGCGCTCCCGTTACGATCGCGCCTCGCCATTGGCCAGAAAGCCCGGGAGAGCGCGCGCACGCCGCTGGCTGTGGCGCGGAGTGTGGCGGCGTTTGTGGCTGTTCGGGCGGGGGTCGCGGCTGCCGAGGGGAGCAAAGGGACGAAAGGGACGGGAACCCGCCGGTCGGGACTCGGCCGGGTAGCGCAGCGCCCACCGCGCTCATTCTTCTCGCTGACCCCCTGCCCCCAGGTAGGACCGCAGCTGGAGCCGCAGCAGCGCCATGTCGTCGCCAGCCTCCACTCCCAGCCGCCGACGGAGCAAGCGCGGCCGGGGCAGCAACCCCCCGACTCGTAAGTGTTGCGGCGGGCGGGTGGGCTCCCCCGCCTCGGTCCGCCTGGCTACTGTAACTCCGGTCCGCTCGTGTCTCTTGCAGCACAAGATGCTCGCTCTCCTCCTTCCCAGAAGCGTCGGACGGACGACTCCACCTCCACCGGGGACCTGCAGCCCATGCCCACGTCCCCGCCCGCCGACGCGCAGAGCCCCGGCGCCGCCGATGCGCTGTTCTCCAGCCCGCCGCAGTTCCGCCACTCCGGTACGCCGGGGCTGGGCCGGCTCCGCAGCCCGGGGGGCCGCCGGCACTGCCGTGGGGCGGGCCGGCCGTGGGGCACATCCGGCTGAAAAGCGCTCCAGCGAAAAATGAGCGTTGTCTCATGTTTCTCATTTGGGTTTAGTATTCTCTGCAGGAGTGCAGTCAGTATCTGGGATGCAGGTCTCTATCCCAGTTAGCATGGGAATATACATTGGGGAATAGACATTAGTTTTTAAAATTTACTTATAGAAAGAATAATAAAACTGCTAACACAGAAGGAACTAGTTGTTTGCCATAGAAAGCCCTTCTTGCTTTTATATATAGGATTGTTTTTAATTCTAGTAACTGTTAATTGTGTCTCTTGCTCTACCACCCCCAAAATACTAAAAATGTGTTTCATCTACAGTTCTGTATGGTTTTATGTTTGAACTCCAGTGTAGTTTTAAAATGCAGTACTGCTGTAAAGTTTTCTAGGGAAGCTTTATTTGACCTTGGGGTCTTTGAGACAAGCTGTTAATACAAAGAAAAGTTTTAGGGAGACTGGCAGCATCTTTAATGTGTGTTTTGACAGAACACTGGGCTTGACTGATACTGCTCATTTTATGACAGAGTTAAAGGACCAATGAGACAAATGCAGAGGCTGAATTTTAGTCTGCTGTAGATGTAAAATGTCTCTATAATCATTACAAACCATTTCCTTTTGTAGCTATTCCACTTGACTTTGACATCAGTTCACCTCTGACGTACGGCACACCCAGCTCCAGGGTAGAGGGTACCCCGCGAAGTGGTGCACGAGGAACTCCAGTCAGGCAGAGGCCGGATCTCGGGTCTGTCCGGAAAGCCAGACAAGTGGATTTACACTCGGACGGGGTAGGTGGATGTCTCACCTCTTGTATCTGACAACTTCTTTTTGAACATATATTTGTATATGCTTAATTTGTTTTTATGCAGCTGGCTGAGGATACAGTAGCAACCGAGCAATCTCTTGGACAAAAGCTTGTTATTTGGGGAACAGATGTCAATGTGGCCTCGTGCAAAGAAAAATTCCAGGTGGGTTTTGTTTCTTCCTCTTTTTTAAATGAAAAGCTAGTTTGATTTAAACAAGTATCAGTTGAATCTGATACCAAGGAGGTGTTTGTACTGCTGAATTCTGCTAATTTTTCCTGATTTTCTTTTGCCTCAAACATTCAGAGATTTCTCCAGCGCTTTATCGATCCACTGGATAAAGAGGATGAAGACATTGGCCTGGATCTTAATGAGCCACGGTATATGCAACGACTTCAAGAGGTATTCTAATGCAGTATTTTGTTATTTGGATTTTCTTCTTTCAGTCTTGCATGCCATCGAGCTAAAGATTTCCTAACTCCCTTGCAGATTAATATGGTTGGGGAACCATTCCTGAATGTGAATTGTGACCATCTAAGATCATTTGATGAAAATCTCTACAGGCAACTGATCTGCTATCCTCAGGTGAAGTAGAGCACTTGTTTTCTGTTTTTCAGGTGGTTCTTTCATATTCCTGGGTTTTAAAATGCTTGTTTAAATGCAGTGCATACTGTGTGTGTGCTCAGTGCAATCTCAGTGACTACTTCATTTTACTGAATGTAAGATGTCTTGTTTCATAGTAGATAATCATAGAAACAGTGAGTACCTCATGCATGCAAAGTTAGCTGGTGACCTGCAATGTCCAGAGTTGTGTGATTCCACCCCTTGCAATACTCAAGTGAATGAATAAATCTGATCCAAACAGCAGGTTTTGTGTTATGTAGGAAAATGTTCAGGTGATGTAACTTTTAGTCATGACTGGCTGATCAGCAGCACATAAAATGCTTTTTGCAGAGTTACTTCATTCTGTGATTTAACATGTAAGCTCTTTCTAATACAGGAAGTTATCCCAACATTTGACATGGCTGCCAATGAGATCTTTTTTGATCGTTACCCTGATTCAATACTAGAGCATCAAATTCAAGTAAGGCCATATAATGCACTGAAGACCAGGAATATGAGAAATCTGAACCCTGAAGGTAAACTTTTTGCTTACCATGTTAGAAAAGAATCTTAAAGATTTCCATAGACTTAGTGAATACTTAGTGAATAATATAAGATTAAGACTATGTGAAACTGTACTTGGGGTCCATCCAGACCAATATCTTCCATTCATGTGTTTTTCAGAAGAACGTGCTTTAAAGCCCAAAGAGAGAATAATCTGTCTATAAAGGAAATATCTCCTGTCATCAACTACTTGTGTTCTTAGTTCTGGAAGTGCAAAGGATTCTTTCTTTTGTATACATGTTCTTGTAAATTAGAATTCTTGTATACATACTCCTGTAAATTAGAATATTTGTATTACGCATTTATGATTCTTTTTGCTTGAACAAGATGGTAGTAACCTATTTGTCTACCTTCTGCCTAAAAATTATTGTAATGTGAAATTTTGAAGGTTATTTAAATTTTAAGAGTATGAGGTCATAACATGAGTATCTATATTTTTGTAGACATTGATCAACTCATCACCATCAGTGGCATGGTCATCAGAAGCTCCCAGTTAATTCCTGAGATGCAGGAAGCATTCTTTAGATGCCAGGTTTGCTCTTTCACCACCAGAGTGGAAATCGACCGTGGCAGGATTGCTGAACCATCAGTGTGCAAGAACTGTAACACAACGCACAGTATGGCGCTGATTCACAACAGATCCATGTTCTCTGACAAACAGATGGTATGTTGGCTTAGGTAGTGGCTAAAATGAAAGAATTGTTAGTTTTTGCTCCTCCACCCTCCTAAAATCATTGACAGCATTAGTTATGTATCTTGTGATTGAATGCTTTGAAAAGAAAGTGTTTTGGAACATGGAAATGGGTGAAACAACTTTGGAGAAGAAATGCATTAGGAGGATGAAATAAAGTATGTACATCTCTTAATGTTTCTGTATGGAAGACCCTTTATATACAGTATGTCCAATTCTGTCTAGACTAGGTGAGCCTTGTTGGTAGCAGCATTCTATCCATGCCAGTAGCAGTAACAGAATTCTCATTTTCATCATCTCTTGTAATCAGTAATCAGTTTTGCTGTTTGGGTGGGGATATTTTGTTCCTAAGCAATGTTCCTGATTCATAATTATGCAGAAGACTGTGTTAATACAAAATCTGGATGTATGCTCTGTGGAAAAGCTCTGCTTTTTTGCAACTGAAATTTAAATGGTGTTTTTGCTAGATCAAACTGCAGGAGTCTCCTGAAGATATGCCAGCTGGACAGACCCCGCATACGGTGGCACTCTTTGCTCACAATGACCTTGTTGATAAAGTTCAGCCAGGTGACAGAGTTAATGTCACAGGTAAAATTTGGTTTGAGTATTTCCATTTTTCTTTTTTACTGATCTTAACTGTGTGTAAAGGGACCTGATGGGATGTGCTTCCAAGTGCTGAGGGAGTTGGACACTTTATTTGCAAGGCCACTCAATTAACTTCAAAAAGTCATGCTGACTGGCTAAAATACTAGAAAAAAGCCAATGGCACTCCTACAGTGAGGAGGAGACCTGGGGAACTGCAGGCTAGTCAGCTGCATCTTGAGCCCTGGGAAAGGTGATTGAGCCAATAATCCTGTAAACATTTTCTTTTTGGGAGAGTGTTCTACACCCTCAGCAAACTTGCTGACAAAAACAAAACTGGAATGAAGCTGTGGTGCCAACATTCTCCTGGGCTGTATTAGGAGTGTTGCCAGCCAGTTGAGGGAGTACTGGGTCCAGTTGTGGGGTCTCCCAGGGCAAGGGAGACATGAACATAGAGGAGTGAATTCAGCAAAGGGCTGTGACGGTAACAGAAGCCTTGGTCATGCATGGAAAGGCTGAGAAAGCTGCTCAGCCTGGAGAATAGAAGGCTTGGGAGCATCTTAGCATGTTTAGACACACCTGATTTGGTGTGGGTGGAGGGGTAGTAGTGTCAAGAAGACAAAGCCAGATTGTTCTTAATGATGCCCAGTGGCACACAAAGGGCACAAGGTGAAATACAGGCAATTCTGGTTAAAAATAAAAACTTCTTTACTGTTTGTGTGGTCGAGCCTCATCACAGGGTGACTGGCAAGGCTGTGTGGAGTCTTTGTCCTTGAGATACTGATGGGACACAGCCTTTAGCAAGCAGTGGACTCCAGCTGACTCCAGTTTGACCCCATGATTGGGTTAGACATCCCCAGGCTGTCTGACCTTGATTCCTTTATTTTGAAGCTGTAGCTGAAGAAGAGACAGTATCCTAAATAGTGTCTGCAGTCAGGAGATTGATAATGTAGAGCAAGTCTTGTGATACTACAGCAACATGTTATACACCACTTTGCTTTAAAACAACTGCTGTAAAAAAACCCAGGCTGTTTAAAATGCATTAGAAAGCTGTTCTTAAACTTGGCATTTAAAAAGAGGGGGAAAGGCTGACTGGAGTGGGAATTTTAAAGGCATCAAACCTTAGGTTTTTTTCAAAAATGCTTTCATTTGTTGAGAACACTTTTGGTATGAATGTAAAACATATATGTCTACCTGCAAAAATGGGACTAGGTGACTTCAATATGGCTTCTACATGATTTACTGTGAGAAATTAGAGGACAAAGTATTTGGGCTGTTTAGAAAAGCTTTACTCTTTCTGGGAACTTGTAAAATTTTTAAGGTTTGGAAGGAGTATGTTTCTCCATATATAATGCTATGATTGGAATTTATATTTAGGTATCTACAGGGCAGTCCCCATTCGAGTTAATCCCCGTGTCAGCAGTGTGAAATCCGTGTATAAGACCCACATTGATGTCATACACTATCGCAAGACAGACTCCAAACGCCTGCACGGTGTTGATGAGGAAACTGAGCAAAAGAGGTTTACAGAGGAACGTGTGGAGCTGCTCAAAGAGCTTTCTAAAAAAGCAGACATATATGAGAGGCTTGCTTTAGCATTGGCTCCAAGTATCTATGAGCATGAAGATATAAAAAAGGTGAAAAGTTCTTTATTTCTCTTGCAAGACATGTATTTTTATGTGTATATGTTTGTAGTTGCTGTTTGTTGTTAATGTATCTTGAAACTAAAAATTCAAAAAGCTGTTATCTTTAGCAGTCTTAAAATGTCATGGTCTTGCCTGGGTGGAGTTGGTTGTAAGCATATCGTAAGTCTTTTCAAGCTATTAAGGAATGTTAATTATGGGGAAGCTAATTGAAAAGGTAGGAAGGCAGCAGAACTGGGAAAATTTAATTGCACGGTTATCTTGGACATTTCCTGGAAATTCAGATTGCTGATTATCAAAGGAAAGTAAGTACCTGTAACACAGTAACTGTGCTTGCTGAGAAGAGGCATCCACAAAGAGTAGCTTCAAAATGACATATGGTTGACTCTGAATTATGGAGTATCAAAACATTTACTTGCATGTATCCAAGAAGGGACACTCCTCTTCCAAGTATATTCCTTTGAGTTTTTTTTTAATAAAGTTATACATTATTATTGTTCACAAGTTCCTGAATGTGTAATTCAAAACCATACAATGATTTACTTACGAAATGGCACACAGTAATGACAGTTCCTTTTGTTGTTACCTTCTCAAAATGCTAATAAAGGCACGTCAAGTCTAGGGGGTGGAGTTGAGGAAAACTAAGCTCCCTTCATCAAAGGGGATTCTTCAGGTTCCAACCAAAATCTGGTTAAAACAACATGCACAATTTCTGTCTTTAATGCTTGAAACCATGCAGATGCATTGAGTTGTGCTAATTTTAGCAGTGTTTTTCAAATGTTTCAGCTGAACAGTTGTATTTGCTCTGTTACATCTATACAATGGATATTTTCATTTTTATAGGGTATTCTGCTTCAGCTTTTTGGTGGATCAAGAAAGGACTTTACTCACACAGGAAGAGGGAATTTTCGTGCAGAGATCAACATTCTTCTCTGTGGTGATCCTGGTACTAGCAAATCCCAGCTGCTCCAGTATGTGTATAACCTGGTTCCTCGAGGCCAGTATACTTCTGGCAAAGGCTCAAGTGCAGTTGGTCTTACTGCATATGTGATGAAGGATCCAGAAACACGGCAGCTGGTTCTCCAGACAGGAGCTCTAGTACTTAGTGACAATGGCATTTGCTGCATTGATGAGTTTGATAAAATGAACGAAAGCACAAGGTCAGTTCTACATGAAGTAATGGAACAACAGACGCTCTCCATTGCAAAGGTAAAGGAAACTGAAATTATTCCTTGGGGATTTTGCTCTAGCTTTATTCAGAGGCTTTCACAATGCAGTTTTTGACTACAGAATCCACCTAATAACGTTGGTGATCTCATGCAATTGGAGGGAGGTTTTGATGGCACAGCTGCAGCTGATTTTAGAGATGTTTTTCCTTTTGACAGGCTGGAATTATTTGCCAATTGAATGCTCGTACGTCAATCCTAGCAGCAGCTAATCCTATAGAATCACAGTGGAATCCAAAAAAGACTACTATTGAAAACATTCAGCTTCCTCATACACTGCTGTCAAGGTACTGAACTGCACTGCATGTGTCACGTTTAGGGGATGTTACACTTCCGCTTCTGAAAATCATTACATGTAATAGAGTACAGCTACTGTGTTTTTCACAAACTAATGGAAAACCTTTACAGCACATACTTTAAATGCTGTCTTTACAATATCTCTGTGAGCGCAGGAGTGTCTTTTAGTCTTTACATGTTGACCTTGAAGAGCAGGTGTAATAAGATCTGTAGTATCTCTTTTATTTCATTCTATGTTGTTTCATAATCATCTCCTCAAAAAGAGCTGTTCTGAAACTTAGGGTATTGATAACTTTTAACAAAAATTCAGGATGCTTTTCTTAGCTCCATTAAAGATTTTAAAGTGAAACACTGATGATCAGGGAGCTCAGCAGCAGAGGTGGTAGAGTCCTAAGACCTGTGCCTGCTTCATGCTGCTTTGTAAAATTTACCTGAGGAGGTGGTAGCAGTGCTGGTCAGTCATTTGGGCAATAGCTGTTAGAGCCACATTTAGTGCTTGCTGACAGAAAATTAAACTATATGCTGGAGTTGCATCTTGTTAAGAATTTCCACAGTAACTGGAAATTTGAAGTACGCTCACGCTATACTGGATATCCTGAGAACACTTACGGCTTAAATTTCAGTTAAGAGCTGCTAGGTTTGCGCAGCATCTCACTTCCACCATTTTTTTGGATTTAAGCCTACAAAAATAAATTATTGGCTGGCTAAACATGCAATATCTATGTCTACTTTTGGTTGAGACTAGTTTAATATATTGTTTGTAAAATTATAAACCATTTTCTTCAGGATTAAACTGAATTGAATTGAATTTTGAATTGTAATTTTATTTAGTTGCATTTTTTGTTGTATTTCAGGGCAGTATCTTTAGCAGCAAGTTCCATCCATTTCTTACGTGTGTGGGATTTCTTGTTTGTGGCAGTTGCAACTTTCTTTGTGGGGGGTGTGGGGTGTGGATTTTTTAAGGAAACACAATATGTCAGCCTTGAACATGGAATCTGAGCTTTGCAGAACGTCCGTTGCTTTCAAAATTTCAAGTCTGTAGGGTGTAAGCAAATCTGTTGTGTTGTTCTGTACCTTGACAATTCTAGAAAAAATTTCTTTCTGGTGTAAAAATACAATTTGTACTGAGAGTAGGAATTAACAGTCTAGTAATTCCTACCTGTACCTATTATGTCAAATCTTTCCAAGCCAAGTACCTAAATGAAAATAAAGTATGCACACTAATAGAGAATCATATCCCATTCAGATTTGACTTGATCTTTTTGATGTTGGATCCACGTGATGAAGCTTATGACAGACGCCTTGCTCGCCATTTGGTTTCACTGTACTACCAAAGTGAAGAAAAGATGGAGGAGGAATACATGGATATGGCAGTACTGAGGGATTACATTGCATATGCTCGCAGTTACGTAAATCCCAGATTAGGTGAAGAAGCAGGCCAAGCCCTTATTGAGGTAAATGAGTTGCTGCTGAGAATGTTCAGAGTCTTTCCTGTGTCAGAAGTGTTGAGATACCATCTCCATGCACTAACTACATACACCAATCTACTATCAACCTTCTGTAAGATCCTTGAAAAAAAAAGGTCTTTAATGGAAAGAGGGATCAGATTAGTCATTCTGAATTCTAATGTCCAGCTTTCAGATAAGTTGGTTTGGTTCTGTCACATAAAACACATGAAAGTCTACCAAAGCAAAATGTATCATCATAGACACAAGTACTGCTATATAAGACATCCAGAATTCTAAAGTGATTCAAAACTTTATTAATTACCATGGTTTAATTGTTTATAATGGAAAATAGTTTATTTGATGTGGTTATTCATCACTGCAGATGAACTGTGGAGGTGTGTGAGCAGAAATGCAGTATTTAGAATGGCTTGCCAGAATTGCTCACATTCTGGAATAAGAGGTGGGGGATGCAGGGGACTTAAAAGGAAGGAATAGGCAGTGAACTATGTAACGAGGGTCTCCCTTTCAGGCGTACGTGGACATGAGGAAGATCGGCAGTGGCAGGGGAATGGTTTCCGCCTACCCCCGGCAGCTGGAGTCTCTGATCCGGCTGGCCGAGGCGCACGCCAAGGTGCGCTTCTCTGAGAAGGTGGAAACAATTGACGTGGAGGAAGCAAAACGCCTCCATCGGGAGGCACTGAAACAAGCTGCTACTGATCCAAAGACTGGCATTGTGGACATATCCATTCTCACAACAGGTTTGTGAGAGCAGGGCCGCTGTTGGGCTTTTGTGATTTTTAAAATGTAACTTAACGTGTTCTCCTTAGCTGATCGCTCAAAGGTATTTTCTTTGCTTTTATAAGGAATGAGCGCAACAGCTCGTAAGCGGAAAGAGGAGTTAGCTCAAGCCTTACGGAAGCTCATCCAAACAAAGGGTAAAGCACCATCTTTGAAGTACCAACAGCTTTTGGATGATCTCCGAGCACAGTCTGATATAGTAAGTTTTCTGCTTTGTTTTTACATTTCCATCAGTGTTTAAAAGCATTTTTTTCCAAATGAACATTTCTTATGGAAGAAAATGGAAACATGAACAATCTGTTGGTATGACTAGAAAGCCAGTTCTTTTACAGACAAATGAGTTGAATTTGCTGTACCTTAGTTTATTCTGGCTTCTGGAATTAGCAAACTCAGCTTCAGGGTTCCAGGCCAGGCTTCAGTTTTCACATAGAATGAAAACTTCAAATAAAAATACTAGAAAATTGATAGAAAGTATAGCATTTTTACTATGCATGAAGTATTTTCCCCATCTTTATTTGATTTGCTCCTTTTCTTTAAGGCTGTCACGAAGGAAATGTTTGACGACGCACTTCGTGCCTTGGCTGATGAGGACTTCCTGACTGTGACTGGAAAGACAGTGAGGCTGCTGTGAGTTACCTTGTGCTTGAGAGCTGGCTGTCACGACTTGTACTTTGCCTTACTTAAGATAGTGTCAGCCTGCAAGGTCTTTGAGATTTGGGACTGTCATCTGCTATGACAGGCATAGCCTTTCCCTGCCAACCAACTGTCGTGGCTTGTCTTTGCCTTACTATATTGCCACTGCAAGATTTTCACAGCTTGGGCTATCATTTGCTATGACAAGGGTAGTCATGATTAAGTGGTATCTCTGCCATTACAAGATATTATGGAAATCCTTGTCAATAATAATATTTACATTTTAGCTAAATGTAATTACTAATATGGGAAGGGCTTTGTGTTTTTATTATGTTTTTTAGAGCTTGGTAACAATATTGCCTGTATTTCCATTTGAATTGTAAAAACTCAAATGACTTTTTAGTAAATGTTAGTATTTCAATAAGGTGAAATAAAATCATTTGATTTAAAAAGGACTCTTGTGTTCATTTCAAGTACAAATCAGTATATCCTGTGCTGATTTTCCATCTAGAATTCTGCCATTTTTTGGAAGTTCATTCTGATAGCATGAAAGGCACTCTCCTTTTTGCTTTTTTTTTTTTTGTTTGAGCTGAGTGTACTGTGGAAGTATCCTCAATGTGAAAAAGACAGATTCTACTTGAAACCATTTTCCTTTACTTCAGTTTTACGTATGAGTGGTTGCTTTACTTTAAGTCTGACTAATTACAATTACCCACCTTTGGTGTAATGACATATAATCAGTCCTGAAAGAGCAAGGTCTTGTGGCTTGTTTACAATGATATTCCCAAGGGCCTGGTATGGATGATTTTTTAACAGAAAAATATAATGCTATGTTGACCTTCCTCGGCTGTACAAAGCAGCACGATTACGTCCTCTTTTTTATTTAAGTGCAATGAGCATGTTAGAATTCTTGCATAACTATTTCAGCCAAACCTGAAATTGTATGTTACTCAGAAATATTCCAAACTGTACTTTGCCTTCACTTCATGAAGATGGAAAAAAATAATCCATCTATTTACTTATTTGAAGTGATCTTGGATTATACTGTGCTCATTCTAAAAGAATGCGTCTTTCTCTAATCATTAGACATTCCTGAGAGAGATATCTACATTGTTGTTGTCCACACTGCTTACAGTTGTTGAGATAAAAAATTTATGTATCAAAGATCATGATTAGAACTAGCTTTTTATAAAACAGGTTTACCATAGGATGTTATGGGGAGAAAAGCCCAGTGGCAACACAGCAGGCTGTGGCAGTTATGGCTGCCTAGGGCAGACATGAGGTTGCTCTAGACCTCTCAGAAAAATGTGATTTAGTATGAGCATTCTAGGCATCTACTGATCACACTGAAAGTAGTCACATTTGGGCATGCTATGAATTTTCAGGTATGCCTGAGAATTCAAGGGGAAGGTTAAGTTTTTGGCCTCCAGAGACACACCAAGAAATGGAATAATAAATTTTGCTGATTTCACACGTTTTCTTCTTCATCCATGAACAGACTGAAGATGTGAGGAAATAAGGCCTTTTTGCACGCTGTGAGGTGCTCAGTTAACATTTAGGACAACAAAGTTAGCATAACTGGTGACTGAGATCTAAAAAGCTGCACTTGATGTGCAGCTTCTGGAAGGGTCAGGGGAAAGTGCACCATAATGAAACACACAATGTCTGGAAAAGGACCAGAAAAACAAGTAAGATGTTGGGGGAAGTCAGTGAATCACATTGTCAAGGCTACCTCTGAAGCTCTAACACAAGTGTGCTTTCAGAGATGTTAGGGGCATCAGCCTCTTAAAGGCATCTCTGCAAAAAGGGAGGAGAAGTCTGAGGAGCTTGATTATGGCCGGCACACAGGCCATAGCTAAAAGACATGGATGCTGTCGTGTGCTTTCCAGGACACAGACTTGGGAGGAAAGAGGTGACAGCTTTTAGCTGTAAACTTAAATTGACTGATCCAGCTCATACTACAGCTTCATAAAGATCATTAAAGAAAGAAGATCCTATATATCTTGGAAGGGGTCACAACAGACAGCCAGGGAAGAACAAGCATTCTGAAACGATTTCCACGGTGTGATCAAGACACAATAATTTAGGTCTCTAACCATCATTCATCCATTGTGTGCTGGTTTTGGATTCTGTACAGTTAATTTTCTTCACAGTGGCTGTTGTGGGGCTGTATTTTTAATTTGTGCTGAATACAGGGTTGATAATACAGAGATGTGTTTGTTATTGCTCAGCAGGGCTTACACAGAGCCAAGGCCTTTTCTGTTTCTCATATTTCCATGTTAGCATGGGAGGTAGAGAAGAGGCAGCCAGGACAGGTGACTCCAACTGGCCAAAGGGATATTCCAGACCATATGACAACATGCCCAATATATAACATGGGGGAAAGAAGGAGGAAAGGGGGGACACTTGAAGTGATGTCATTTGTCTTCCCAAGTAGCCATTACATATGATGGGGCCCTGCTCTCCCGGGGATGGCTGGACACCTGCCTGTGCATGAGAAACAGTTAATTCCTTTTTTGCTTTGCTTGTGTGCCTGGCTTTTGATTTCCTTATTAAACTGCCTTTATTTCAACCACTGAGCTCTCCAGCTTTCACGCTTCTAATTGTCTTCCTGCTGGTGGGGGAGTGAGTGAGCAACCTTGGTGACTGGCTGGGGTTAAACCACGATGTGTTGTTTTTCATTAAGCATGGAAAAATGTCACCCTGCAGAATTCTCTTCCTGCTCCATTTAACTTACACTGTCTGGGAAGTCAACTGTTACAACAGAGGATTGACCTATACAGTTATATAAGCCTGATTTAGGTAGTAAGGGCAGAGGAAGAAAAGGAGGAAGGAAAAAAAAATCAGTTTTACTCCGATGAAAACAAAACTAACGTTTTACAGAAATAATTACACATTTTATTTGGAAGTGTGGATGATTTGCTGTCTGGCAAAACGCTGGAGAATGCGGGCATCGATCCCGCTACCTCTCGCATGCTAAGCGAGCGCTCTACCATTTGAGCTAATTCCCCCTCTTGTGGCGGTGTCCGAGATCACAGATCTCTGATCCTCTGCGAGCTGCTAAACTTGCAGTCTCACAGGCAGAACGTAGTTTTCCCTCTCTGCTCACAAAAGAGAATACCTTCAACTTCGACTCCAGAATCATACATCTGTAGTATGTCATCTAGCATTTCCAAATTAAGCAGCAAGAAACAAGGCAAATGGAACAGACACGTTTTCCAGCTGTGTGCATACAATAATAAAGTACAATCCGTTTGTTACTTGCCGTTCACGAAGGAAAGCGCATTGTGGCATTTCGCTTTCTTGCTACACGCGTCAAGCTTTATTGAAGTTTTTTTTTTTTAAATACTCGTAGGAAGTATTTTTTACTCCCACCAGGGGCAAAATTACGTGTGGAGAATGCGGGCATCGATCCCGCTACCTCTCGCATGCTAAGCGAGCGCTCTACCATTTGAGCTAATTCCCCCCGTCCTGAACGGGGGCTCCTGTAGCTTGAGACTGCAATAGCGATAAATACAATTTGAGCTAATTCCCCCCGTCCTGTACAGCGGCTCCTGTAGCTTGAGAATGCAATAGCGATAAACACAATTTGAGCTAATTCCCCCCGTCCTGTACAGCGGCTCCTGTAGCTTGAGAATGCAATAGCGATAAATACAAACGGCGCTTTTTGCCCTCGCTCTGCTTTTTCACCGCGGGGAGTAACCCAGGGCAGCCGTTCTGAGCATTTAACTCCCGCCTGACCTGGAGCCGCCTGTGGTTTTGCCAAGATGACAAAAATACTGACGCGGTAAGGCGCAGGAATGTGGTAAGGCACTTCACGCTAACGTGCGCGACAAACCCGTGCCCTGCAGCCGTTCAGTGCCACCTGCCACACGGGCTAGATTTGTCCTTCTCCTACGCTCAGAGAAATCACATCACAGAAAACACAGTGGAGTCACTTGAGGATAATACAAAACTCGCATTTGCCCTGATGTCCCCCCAAGAGACCATCTAGAAAGCAAAACTCAAGCCTGATTAAATTAACTTATATCAGCTTCCATTAGTATCGACAAGAAGATGCATTGAAGTGACCTCTCGATGATCTTTGAGGTCTCTTCCAACCTAGTCATTCTGTGGATCTGTGTTAAATTAAAATAAGTGGATACAAAGCCTTCAAAACTGAAACACCCTAATTTTTTTTTTTAATGGAACCTAAGAAGGTTGGGCTATTTTTCAGACATAGGTGAGGAAGGTTTCCCACCCAGGTTAAGAAATTAGGACATTTTACTCACCATCTTACATGAATACTCAGCAACACTCACAACAAATTCATGATCACAAAACAATGTTGTCAGTTATATAAAATACATGTTTTAATAATTGAAAATAGTGCAGAGATCTTTCCTCACCCTTATCTGGCTTGGACATTAAATCAACTGTTTTTCTGTGAACCAAATGGGTGAAGCTTTAGGCCTTTTCCATGGTGGCAGAGTGAGATGTGGTGGTGAAAAACAGGGAGAGGTAATCTGCCTTTTTCATAATGACTCGAACTGCACAGGGTCGATAAGGAGAACTGTTCATAGAGCTGAACCCGTGCAACACGATATGGGAGAGATCCTGGCCACAGGCATGCAGGGGCTATCAGTGAGCCTAAGATACACACATGCCTGTGAGAAGGACTGAAACTGTTTTTGCGTATTTGCTTTCCCCCATCAAGTCTGCTCAAGTGACATAGATAAAATCATCTCCACTATAATTCAAGAAGTGTTAAGGATAAATTTTAATTTTTTATTGTGCAGAGACTGAAGTTAGGCAGGAGAATATTTAAATTTTAAGAGAATATTTGCAGCCACACTGTAGTTATAGTTATACATCTTGCCCTGTAACAGATTTGTAATTGTAAACAAATTTGGAGTACTACATTACCTAAGGCAAGTTGTAACTTGCTCAGTTTTGAAATTTATTTTGTTTTGACAGATTGCTGTCATCCAGTGAGTTAAATCCTTCAGAGAAAGCCACCAGTACATGTATTGTTGAATTACTGCACACACTTTAGTTTACTAGCAGGACTTAGTCCTCTGCATTTCAACAGAGCATATGAGTGTATCCACTGTAAACTACATTTTCTTTCTTGAAATCTAGAAAGCATTCTTTGATTTAACAGTCTGTGAATAGAGGTTTAGCAATGTGCTTCCTACTTCAAAGTCAGTTAGTATGACTGTAGGTGAATTTTTCTATTTAAGTAATGTGCTTAGTAACACCATATATTTAAGATGCAATACTATTTGGACAGAATTATCAAAGTCAATAAATAAAGGTGGACATACAAAAAATTTCTATAATATAACACAAGAATATATGAATTAATTTTTGCTCTCCAAAAACTAAACATGACCTTTTAAACCACTGTATATGTTTAATTAGAAAATAAAGTTGGAAAGTTGGAAAAGGAACTGAAGACTTGCAAAAAAAAAAAAAAAAAAGAGGAAAAAAAATCTCACTGTGCTTGAGTGACTTCTAAGGGTAATCTTTCTAAATTTACAAACTTTTTTGTATTTGTAAGAGACGTAAGAAAATTAGTTCTCTCTCCTTCAATAAACACTAGAGGATGCACTGCTCAGGGAAACGAATTGTTTTAGCCAAGGAATGCAGCAGAGAACGCCCCTCATTCGCCGAGTGTGTAGCCAGGCGTTTCAGCCGCGGGTACCGCAGGTGAACTCGGAGGTGACTCGGTGCTGCGCGGCAGGGCGGCTCGGGATGCAGCACGAGTGCGAGCGTCCCAGCAAGGGGAATTAGCTCAAATGGTAGAGCGCTCGCTTAGCATGCGAGAGGTAGCGGGATCGATGCCCGCATTCTCCAGTGTTTTGATCGGCGGTGGCGCCTCCGCGGGAAAAGATTTTCTTCCACCAACTCCCCCGGGTTTGTGGTGGGAAATA
The DNA here is from genome assembly GCF_050655825.1 of Lonchura striata. NCBI lineage: Eukaryota > Metazoa > Chordata > Aves > Passeriformes > Estrildidae > Lonchura > Lonchura striata. Next base: position 115,455,682 of record NC_140704.1, read on the forward strand.
TTTCCTCAGCGGTTCCTGCAGACCACCGCGCGCCGCAAATAAAAGTTGCGCACTGTCTGAGGAACAATTGCTTCACAAACCCATCTGAACTAACGCTGTTATTCTGTGATACAGCAAAAAAGAAATAGGAGCTTCCATCCCTCGCTACTGCACCAAATGTGAGCATTTATGATTACTTTTTAATGATACGAAAAGTTACTGGAATTGTCTCAGTGAAGACATAAAAGTTTGTGCTTGTCCATTGTAAATGCAGGTGAACTTAAAGGGAAGAAATTACAATGTCTGACTCAATCCAGAAGGCTGAATTATTTATTTATTCCAACTATGCTAAAATACGTCAATATACTATATAAAAGGAGGATATTAAAACTACATACTACTTTCTTTGACTCTAACACAACTCGTGACCCTCTCTCTCGAGTCTAGTTACAGATGGATTGGATTGGCCATCAAGCTCAAACAATCCTCACCAGAATCTAATCAAGCACTCACTCCAGGTAAACAATTCTCCAAACACATTCCACATAAGAAAAACAAAGAGCAAAAATAGAAATTGTTTTCTGTTTCATTTCTCTCTGTGCACCTCTATGAAAATCTTGAAAGGGAGAAAAATGTGCTTGCCACAGTTGTCTGTATAAATCATCAGCTCACCACAGAATTAGTGTCTGTCCGGCTACCTTGCACCCGCTGTAGAATGATGGTGAGAGCACACTTGTTCCTAACGTGATTTTCAAGTGATATTCGGTCTCCCACAGTATCATTTAATGTCCTCCTCTAGCCATAAGAAGATAATTTGCACTTAAAAAAAAAAAATAAGATCAGCTCTGATCAACGTTAAAAACTTAAATCCTTCATACTACGCAGACGCGTCCCCAAATGGATTAATTTTAATCCTTATGAAGCGACACCAGGAACACGCATCTGAATTCAAAACAGCGGCGCAGGAAAACGCTGGAGAATGCGGGCATCGATCCCGCTACCTCTCGCATGCTAAGCGAGCGCTCTACCATTTGAGCTAATTCCCCCCGCGGGCTGCGCGGCCCCTTCACTGCCCACTCCTGCCTCCGCTCCCCCCCTGCCGGGTCACTGCGCCGCCTTGCTGGGTGTCCAACACAAGCAAAACTTCCTCCCCAAATCCCGGTAGCTGGGCAGTCCGAGCTCTCCTGATCTCCTCTCGAAGTCACGGGCAGGCAATAACAGCGCTCAGCCCTCCAGAGAAACGCAGAAACAATTAGGTCTTCCTGCAAGAGTACTGCTTTTGACAGCCGTAGTGGGAATTTTGCCTGATATCTGGACTCCTTGAGGCAACCGCAGGCACTTTGATGCATCTGGATAACATCCGGGCTTGTGTTTCCAGGCAATTGCAGACTTAGGTTCGCACCAAACAATTATTACTGCTTAAGAGAAATCTGGATATATTTAAATACTGTATTTTTTCTAAACCAGATTTTTCCTATTTGTAATCCCCAGTTGGAAGACCATTGGCTAAATTACTTTATCCTTCTTCGTATTTTACAATATAAAATATATATGATGGAATAGGTAGAGTTCTTCCAGTTCTTTCTCTTGTGGCAATAGAGGCTGGGTTCACATTATAAAAGGAGGTAAAAAAAAAGCACCAAATGAACACCAGGAAACAATAGTTCACATTATTTACTTATATTTCTCAGGCATTTTTAAGTTGTGATGCTATCACCAGAGAGACAAGCACACTCACACAAATACATTAAAAAAATCAAAAATACATAACTAAAATGTAAAAAAATATAAATTTTTACTATAATGAAACAGCAGTGGAAATTCTGTTTGGTGGATTCACAAACAGCAAGAGAGAGTTGTGAATTTTTGTTACATTTACAATATTAAATAATCTGCTTTTCTGGAAAAAAAAAAGGAATATCTGAAATGAAAGTTATTAAATAACTACACAAACAGCTCTTGATTTCTGCAGGATACTTTAAGACACGTGAATCATGCTGACCAATAAAGATCTTTCAAATATCCTCTCTTCAATGACTTAGTTATTTCAGAAAACAAAATAAGAAAATTTCAGTCTTTGGTCTAGCCCTAAAGATATATGCCAAAAGTTCTGTGCACATTCTTCCATTACAAAATTCCAGTGTATTGCCACCTACTCCCTCGCTCTAATTGAAAAAGAAAATTTTTCCCTTTCCTATTTAATCTATGTGGAAAGAAGCATCTGAAATTAATTCGCATGAGGCAACTAAGTCCGATACCACTGAGATTTAAGCAACTGGCTGGCTGCAAGCCCCACAGGTCAGTGTGCCTAGCAAAGCAAGGAAGCTTGCTGCTCCTTCTATTCTGGGACATTTTACATTTTTCTTAGTATTCCTTCTGAACAAAAACCATTTAAGTCTCAAAACCACCGATGCTATAAAACAAGCAAGCAAACAGAACCCTTCTGGTTGTGTCTGTGTCAGGCTTGTAAGAACACAGCCCAGGCAAGACCAGGGTTTCATCAAGCCAGATTTTGAAAGGTACAGCACATTTATTTGATTTAATTAAGGGAATCCCCAAGCAGCACACAAACTGAAATTTTCAATTTGTGACTAGGCACTGACAGTCTTATGGCTTTAACGCAACAGGTAGGGTAAAATTTACTTAAAATCAAGCAAAACTCAGAAATTAAGCAGTAATTAAATGAGTAAGGATGGCTCTAGTATATTCAGTTCATTCTGTTAAATAGCTTAACCTTCAAGGTGACAGAGCATTAAAATGAAACAAGTATGCCTCCAGTTCTGTATCCAGTATTTATCCCATATTTAAAGCATTGAAGGAAACATGTTTTGGACCTCAGAGATTATTACTGAAAAGTAGTATCAAAATATGAAATTGGGCAGCAAAATTCACACCATGCTCTGTAGGGAAAAAAACCATGAACAAAAACCTCAAAATCCAACAGACAGCACCCGAATCACATAAAAAGCAACACAAGAAACATGACATGAGTCAGAAGAAACCTCCCAGAATCCCTATTTCTGTTTTTAATGGCCACAATGAGAATAAAACTTGATTTGTTGGTGAAGATGTTATTGCTTGTTCATTAAGTTTTGCCATTATTCATTGAGTCATACCCAAAGCACAGGATATAAACATGCTAAAGAAATCCCAGAATAGAAGAGCCAACCAAAAAGAAAAAAAAACTCAAAACCTCAAAACTCAAAGCATAATAAACACTAGAAATATTTGCTAGTTTTCATAGTATTTGCTACTGCAGTTACCACATTTAAGGAAAAGCAGTATAGTTCACCAGGGAGGTTATGAACCAGTAAAAATTCTCTAATATTGGTCAAAGAATCAGCTTAGCCAGCCATCCTAAGTAATTTCAGTTAACATTAGCAGTCACAACAGAAACTTGCAAAAGTCAAAATAATTAATATTAAATATACTGCTTTTGTAAAAAGCATGACACCAAAATGTTCATTGTACATATTTACCAGATTAGCATTTAGGTTAACACGGTGCTCTCTGTGCACTAATAAGAAGACAGTAATCTCAGAGCACAGCTCTGAGCAAGATCATTTCATGCTACTCTCTGTCATTTCCCTGGGGACCAATACAAAAATCACCCTCATTATTTCAACCTGTAAAATCTCTATCAGGGAGTTGAAATACCAAGAAACATACAAGTTACCATTCTCTTTCTCTAAAAGGATCCATGGATTTTAGATTTCCACCCAGGTTATCATATGGATTCCAGACTGGCAAAGATTTCATTCTGTTTTCAGATGGGGAAACAGGAAGTCATACATTAACATAATTATGTATTTAGGTTTGTTTTGTTTTTTAGACTCACATTATGACTTACTCCAAATTTTTCTGGAACACCTTGTATCCCTACTAACTTAATCAGTGTCTTAAAAAGTTTCAACATCATGCTGCATGTACAATGCCCTCCTTGAAATAAACAGGATGACAACATAGAAAAACAGTGGTACTAATTTTACATACAAAACAAACTGTTTAATCGTTAATAGCAATAAACAAAGTTGTTAAAAAAGCATATGCCTGAATCTCATGGATCTGCAACCTTTGTCTTCTAAATCACCACTGTAAGAATCTAAATTTTCTCTACATTCCCTAAAATTCCACTTAGCAGAGAATGTGGGCTAGCTATTAGGCCATCTGGCCTATCAGCTATCTCTAAACAGCACATACAAGATTTTCCTCATGCTCATTTAGTGTCTCTTCCAAGCCATTGATCTCCACAGAATAGTAAACAAACTCTCTACATTTTCAATTTTTATCCACTTTTCACTTTTTGTGCCAAAGTTAACAGGGGTGAGAACGAAGATTTTTCATAGCTTAGAAGACTTAAGAAGATTCAGATCCCTATATCCTGAGGCTTTTACTAAGGATAAAGGATAACTGAACTACATACTCACTAAATGAGATTTTTTTTTTTCAGAATAACAGAGTAGTTTTAAAAACAATAACCTCATCAAAATAAATAAATAATAATCAAGTATTTATAAAAAGCTCCAAGGAACTGGTTATAGGGAAGGAACTGAAAATGTACTTGGCTTCAGTGTTCAAAGACTAGAGGGTTAAGATACACAGAACTCACTGAAGTTCATGTATGTTTAACATTTGATTACTTAGGTGCATATGAAAAGATGAGAGCTTTCCTTTTTTAAATTTATATACCACCATGACATACAATAATTTTAAACTAGAACAGGGAAATCAGACTTATAATTTGAGGATCTGCATTCACTGATGAAGCTACCTGCTCACAGTGTATTCAAAACAGCACAGCCATGCTGAATTAAGACTACAAAAAGTTTAGAGTAGCACCCACTTCAACCCAAGTTATCCTCTGATTTGAGTCTTCCACTTCTCTCCTGTTCTCAGTGTTACACATTTAGTGAACTCTGGAGGAGCAGTATCAGAAGTAAAGAAAATAAAAGCCATTAAAATTTACAAATGCAGTATAGGATTAGTGTGGTTGTAGATGTTGAGAACAATTGAAGGAGGACTGGAGCCTGAGTCGTGGCAGAGCAGCACAGGACCCACAAAACCACCTGCCCTGTGGAGGAGCTGCACTGCCCACTGCACCTCCTCCTTCAAACAAGCACCTCCATTACTCCAAAACTAGATTTTGTGAGACCCACTAAAACGACCAGAAAGCCCCGGGGTAAAAGGCTGTGCACAAACCTCCTCTGCCTGCTGTGTCCTTCAATTGTCTCAGCCCGGAGTCGCTCCAGCTGACGGCACAGCAGACCCAGCTCCCCTGCCCACATGTTCCCACCTTCCCAGCCTCTCAGGACTGGGGCTCTGTTCCGCCCTTCCCAGGCACTCAGCGTGCCCTGCCCTGTGCTGGAACCTTCCACCCACCCCAATGGCAACTCTCTCCTCCAGGGCAGCTGCTGCCCTCCTTTTACTCCTTTATAGACGGAGCGGTGAGCAGGCAGCGCTGGGAGGTTTGTCATCATGTGAACAGGGAAATGCTGTAGCTGGGCCTCCTGATGCAAGAGGCAGCTGTTGGGATGGCAGGAAAGTGTCCTAAAGAAAAGCCACCAACCTGCCTGTTGGCCAGCTCTTCTGTCCCCATGAAGCTGCCTTCTGTATCATCAGGGAGGAAAAATAATGCTGGAAAGAGCAGATTTTTATCCTAGTTTTCCCAATGCAATAGCTGTAAGTAGCAGGAATATCAGCTGAGTGTGTACACCTTTAAATGGACCTAAATATTTTTTTTTATAATGTAAATTCATGATAAGGTTTATGTTAGTGCATTTTCCTAGGCATTGCTTTGAGGGTGGAGGTTGAAAAACAATTTAAAATAATGTACATCAATATGCATTTAAGGAGGACAGAATTTCCACTTTCTAACCACAATTCCTGATAGCTTCTAACAGCTGAGAACATGACTTCTGAATAATTTGGATATGCAATATATCTCTGTCACTTTCTGGGTTTTTTTAAAAGAGACTATAGAACATAAGGGTTATTTGCAGCTGTAAAAACTATTCCTGTCTCGCAAACAATCTCAGCTTCTGCACTGTTGACACCAAATATCAAGTTGACTGTCAGCAAGAAGAGGCAGTTTTAGCAGTAAATGGTAAAACCCACCTTTAGTTTATCCAGCCAGTAGGCTTGGTTTAACTGCATAGGCTAAGGTGCTCCAGCTTACACCCTTTCTTCCTCATTTCCTTGGAATCTCTGAAGTTTTGGCAAGAACCCACCTCCTGTTTGTTTATAACCTTGCTATTTTTGTGAATTGCTAGATAGTTTTCCTGAAAAAAGTAAAATAAGGAAAAACCAGAAATTCATTGATTTCTTTCAGCAAGAGCTGAGCTATTTTTATGTAACTTTTAAGTTATTTTTCTAAATGTTGTTAGTAAAATTACAGCTACTTCAACACATCTCAAATAAATAAAAGGCTATGAAAAAAAATGTTAATGGTGTTCAACAACTTGAAGCAAGATCAATGCAGAATCTTGAGTTGTTTACCAGTCCTTTAGGATGACAGCAGCATTTGACTTGTTAGCAGCCATTTCTAAACAACTTCCTGTGAAGAAAACTTTATTTTTTTCTGAAGATAAAGACAAAAATAAGGTGATTTTTTTTTTTTAATCCAAAGACTTGACCAGGAAGTTAGTCAGGAATGACTGGTCTAAATATGTTCCTTGTCATTACTGCTAAATTATGGACTAATAAGTGTTGGTTAGCTAACTCACTCTAAATTCCTAGAGATGATCAAGTAAGCAGCTGCTTTTAGGCCCAGATGAGCATCCAAGGTGGTTCATGCTTCATAAATAAGATCACGTGAAAAAAATAGTGGCTTATTTTAGCTGAATTTTGTATCACAATTGTCCACCTAGTGTTTTCAGTAGAAAACCTACAGAAATGACTATGCATGTTCTAGCAGCTGCCATAGAAGAATGAATTATTTACATGGCAAAGATCTCTCCTTACTTCACAAGTGTTATATCATTTTCACACTGCTTTTAATTTTTTTTAACATTCTCCAAGTACTGAAGAACTAGAAACAATCAATCACCCTCTCCTGCCCTTCAAAAATCTTGGGTTTACCACTGACAGGACTAGCTTTAGTGTTTAAAAAAAAAAAAACAAACAAAAACCAACAACCATCCAAAAAAATCAAGTATAGCTTAAACATACAGCTGGCCATAAACCCAGAGCAACTTTGTACCTGATTATTACTCTCACTTGGTCCATTAGTGCTCTTGGACTGACAGCTATATTTTTTTCTGAATACATTATTCTTTCTTCCCCTTCCCATTTTCTTGTGGTTTTCACTGTCAAAAAATTGTAGCAAAACAATGCTGAAGCTTGTCAAGCACGAAGTGGATACTGCCACATAAAGACAGTGGCTTAGTTTCAGTTATTTCTAGTCTGTCTTGCCTCCTGCCAAAGAATCCAGCTCCAGGAACAACTGGATGTGCACGTACAGTATCTCCAAGCCATTCATCACATGTCAGGGCTAAGGTACATAAAATGATTCAGCATCACCAGAAGCCAGTAAATGATGTAAAAACAAGCCAGGCTGGTTAGAAACCTGTCAGGTGGTGATCCTTCACTCAAGCTTTAATTTAATTTCTTCTTGGCCTGTCTTAAACTTGATGGATGAGTAACTTCTCCCATCTGTGGAGTGAGCAATGCGGCCTGGCTTAACAAGGAGCCATTGTCTGGTTTAGTGCCGACATAGTGCAGGAACAATCTCCTTTGTAAGGGAAGATGTTCAAGCAACAATCAGAAAGTCACTGGGTGGTAGATTAGGGGCTCCATAATTTGTCTGTATGTGCAAGAGCAGAGAGAGTTTATGGAGAAGATCAGAAGTGAACACTCCATGACAAATCAGGTGGAGAGTGTAAACTCTTCTCACCCTACAGAGAACCAGAGCCAAACACAGCTCTCTTGCTTGGTATATCACTTTATGCTTCAAAGAGATACCTGAGAGGTCTCTGTGTTTAAAATAAGTAGGGGAAAGATGTAAAGTGGAGCTCAGCCACTTTGGTGCGGTTCAGCTCAAAAAACCTGGGTCGATCAAGTTATGTATATGTGAAAGTTGTTACAGGTGTGTTCATATTATTTTTATATCAGAAATAGTGTGGTCAGCAGGAGCAGGGCAGCAATTACCACCCTGTACTCAGCACTGGTGAGGCCTCACCTTGCTCAATTCTTGACCCTCACACCAAGAAGGATAGTGAGGTGTGTCCAGAAGAGGCCAGCAGAGCTGGTGGAGGACCTGGAGCACATTCCTATTGAGCAGAGGCTGAGGGAGATGCAAGTGTTTATGTTATGTGTCTCATGGAGAAAGGGAGGCTCAGGGGAGACCTCATCACTCTCCACAACAACCTGAAAGGAGGCTGTAGCCAGATGAGGGTTGGCCTCTTCTCACATCCAGGGAGCAGACAACAGGACATAGGTGCAAGATACACCAGGGGAGGTATAGCTCGGACATCATAAAGAATTTCTTCACAGAAGGAGTGATCAGACATTGGAATGGGCTGCCCATAGAGGTAGTGGAGTCACTGTCCCTGGGGGTGTTTAAGGAAAGACTGGATGTGGCCGTTAATGCCATGGTCTAGTTAACATTTTGGTGGTGTTAAGGCAGAAGTTAAACTCGATGATCTCTGAGATCTTTCCAACCGAATCGATCCTGTAATCCTTTGAAGAGGAAGTGAGGAGGCTGGGGGAAGGAGGGGACGGCAGAGCACGGAGCAGGCGGCAGGGCATTTTGAAACACAAAGGAAAGGCTCTGTGGAAGGAGAGAGGGCTGTGCCGAGGAAGCAGGGAAGCAAAGGCGAGGAGCCGAGGCCAGAAGCGTGTCCGGGAGGGAGCGCAGCCGCAGGGGCCGTGACCGGAGCTGCGGGGACGGGCGCGGAGCGGCTCCTGCTGCCGGGGCACCGCGGCTCCCTGGCGGCGCCGCGCCCCGGGCTTTGGAGCGCTTTGGGGCTCCGAGCTCCGGGGGGCTGTGGGTGCAGTTTTCGGGGGGCAGGAGCAGCGCCAGGGGCTGTGGGTAAAGATTGGGGAGGGTCGTACCTCATCACGTTCCCTGCCTACGATATAAGCTGAAAGCTGCGCGTCAAGTCAGTGAGCACCGGTGCGTTCATTTTTCAAAAAGTCAGTGTTTTAAGGCTGGTAAAACTAATGTATTAATTATAGGGAAGTGCATTTTGTGAGGTGTAATAAATCAGAAAAGTACAGATCTGCTTTAATTTCACTTGACTCTCTCACCTCAGACAAGCCAGACACCTTCCAAAAACATGTATGTATGCATATATACATATTTATATGCAGGATGTGTGTGTGCATATATATATCTGCTCACACACATATATGTAAGTTTTGACTATAAAACTCTGTTTCATTCAAGCATATAACATTTTTTCCTTTATTAAACATTTCCTGAACCAGTCTTTACATGTGCAAGCCCTGAAAATTGGAAAGACCAAGGGTTTTCCTTGTTGAATTTGGAACAGTTGTTCAATAAAAGTAGCGCTTTTTTTTTTTTTTTTTTCCCTAGAAACACACATTTGGTTTCTTTTAAGTAACTTGGTCTTTTGAAGAGCTTCTTGTATGAAACCAGCTAAATAACAAAGACTCGTGTTATAAAAGGATGAATAGGATTATTCTGGTAGTGTCCATGCTGAAACATGGATCCCATGATTGCAGCTGTGGGCTGCAGTTGTTGGCGAGTGGAAAGAATGACTCAGCAAGAAACAACAAATTTTATAACCAAACCTAGTTATGTTGTGTTTTTTGTAAGTTTATAGTCTGTATCTTCACGTTTCAAAGTTCTTTTTTTTTTTTTTTCAAGTGGGGAATTAGCTCAAATGGTAGAGCGCTCGCTTAGCATGCGAGAGGTAGCGGGATCGATGCCCGCATTCTCCAGTGCTTTTTCAGTACTGATGTCATTAAAAACCATACGGCAGGATTTAAAATCATTTTCCTATTTACGCTGAATTTTTCTTCTATAATGAATGGTGTACAAAAACCTGAAAGAACTATAAATTTTTTAAAAAAACAGCATATTGATTTAAATATTTCATTTTTTCATTTTGAAATCAGATGTTTGTTCTTTTGCATAGAGGAAGTAAAAAAAATAATCTTTGCAAGAAATAATCAAATTTACTGGCATCTTAATGCAATAAAAATGACATGCAAAATTCATTGAGGAAAGGAAATGAACTTTTTGATTGGTCTTTAAGTATTTGGTTAATAATTTCATTCAGTAGTTAACTTTACATTTGATATTATAGTTTAGTGTGTAGTGAACAAAATTTTGTATTCATGCTTTGAGTAAGACTCATTGTTTCTGCTCTATTTTGGTTGTATAGAATGTTTATTAGAAAGAGCAAGCTAGAGCATTCTATAGTTCTTTTGCACCTGGTAGCAAGATTGTGCCTTCTGCTTGTGAATTTTCACATCTCTGAAGAACCATGGAAATTTTCTCTCTCAGTTTATGCTTGCATATTTTAAGGCTTCATGAAGGTTGTTGTTTTTTTTTGTTGTTGTTGTGTTTTTTTTTTTTTTTTTTTTTTTGTTTAGTGGTTGGTTTGTTTGTTTTAATTCTGATTTTATTTTCTTACTGGCTCATTCAGATATTTAATTGCTTATACTTCTAATTTGAGATAGCATGAGGAAACGTGCAGAATGTGCTTCTTACACATACATTGAATTTATGCAATTAGGAACTTGGGAGTGCACATCTTAAACAGAAATGGGAAACAGAAGTTAATTAGGCTCCATGTTAAAGGGGGAGGAGAACTCTGCTGCAAGGATTTACAAGTAGCACCTGTGAAGAAAGTAAGGGATATCTTCTGTGATCATGACAAGAAAGGAATTAATTTCTAGATGGAATGGGATAGAAATTGAATTTGCTTATTTCTATTGTATTCTCCAAGTACTGGAGAGAACAGAGGAATTGTGACTGTAAGGCTGCTTGATGCCTCTTAAAAAGAAGTCTAATAGAGAGAAAAGTATTGTGGTCTTGTCATGAACCCTTTTTGGACTCAGGTAATAATTTAAATGTCTGTTTGCTTGGAATGAGACTCTCCAGTACTCTTCTGTGTGATTATTATTATTTCTGTGTTTCTGTTACTACATAATACCTGACACTTTCTGTGCTTTTAAAGGAAATTAGTTATATTGCTCTTCTTGGCTGATCAAATGTGAGTTGTGCACTGATGGAATGACGGAATTTGGTGAGGGTCTGTTCAGGTGTAGTTTGCAACCACTCAAAAAGCTGAAAGCTCTCAGGACTAATGACTTATTACATTTGTGCCCAGCTTTCTACATTGGGGCACTTCTGTCTATTAGGGCTTGTAAACACTGCAAAAGATTACTTCTAATTCTTTTGGTGTAAATATGAGTAGAAGTAAGATGCTTTTGCTCATCCCATGTGGTGTTTTATGTCCTTATTTTTTAGGTAAACTATCCTGTAAAAAATTTACAGGATTGAGAGATACAAGGGTCTGGCTATCAAAAGAACTACTACATGTGGAAATACACTACTTGTTAGTGGATAAGTAGTTCCCAGAGCCCCATGTCAAAGGAGTGACCTCTCTGGGTCTGTCTGTGCATTCTGTGTCAGAAATTGCATAGAGATATTCTGTCTAAAGAACCATGAGGGAATTCAGTTTTACTTGATTTTTATTATTCTTATTATTCTTACCACTCATTCTTTACACTATAGTCTTCTGTAATGTCATGCTTAAATCAGTTCACAAGGTAGTTATTAATTCAGAAGAATAATTTGTTTGTACTAAACTTGCTGGAAGATATTGCTATGTCTTTGTTTGTTGTAGTCTGTAAATAGGAAATAATTATTCCTTAGTTGTCTTTTATCAATACCTTGTTCCATATATTACTTAGAAAATCTTTCAGGCTGAGATGGAGCTTGGGGACCATAATATGGCAACTCTGGAGACAGTGTTCTACAACATGAGGGCCATCTGTAGAATCTGCACTCAAAAATCTCAACTCTGTGAAGCTCTTCTTTTAAATAAAATTATTTCACAACATGATCATAGAACATTTGTTTTCTGAGCTGACCACACTGCAATTCTGATTTTTCTCTTGATGGGTACTGCGTGAGATTTGATAATAAAGGTTGTGAAAGTTTTTTTCTGAAATGGCTACCAATACCCTATTTTGACCAAGTTGTAAGCAGAAGTTGTATTTTGAACTCTTCTTGAAGAGAGTGAGAGGTGAGTTTATTACCATATGTAAGCACGTAGAATCCTAGAATCACAGAATGGTTCACGTTGGACAGGACCTTAAAGATCATCTTGTTCAACCCTTCTGCCATGGGCACGGACACATTCTTCTAAAAGAGATTGCTCTGAGCACCATCCAACCTAGCTTTTAACACTGTTACAGCTTCTCTGGGCAATCTGTTCCACTGCCTCGGTGCTGTCACAGTAAAGAATTTCTAATATCTCACCTAAACCTACCCTGTCCCAGTTTAGGGCTTGTGTACCCCTTGTGCTATCACTTCATGAAAAGTCACTCTCTAGCTTTCTTCTAGGCCCTCTGGTGCTCAGAAACTGCTTTTGCTGGGGCCACCTCTCCTGTAGGCTGAACAACCCCAACTCTCTCAGCCTGTTTGAAAGGAAAGGAAGTTACACCTTTAAAATGTGTTCAGCTTCCTCTGAACACATTTTAAGATACTCTAAGATATTTTTCCTCTCAAATTCAATGTTGAAAAAAAAATTACATGTTTGCCCCATAAACTTTGCCCAATATAAGAATGAAATAAAACAGGTTTTAGAGTCATTCAGCAGAGATTTCCTCATCTAGGCCAGCGACCTTACATCTTTTTTCCATTTTGGCCCACATTTTATTTCCTGTGGTTGCAATTAGTATTGCAGTAATTTGTTGCTGCTAAATCTAAGCCTTGACATCTAGTGGATGGGTCTGAACACAGATGGACTGTGGAGTCTGCTGTGTGCTTTCAGATACTCATAGAATACAAGTGAGCCTTGGTTTGATGAGTCTGTGGCTCTATTTCTGTCATGTCTCAAGACCTGCAGGTGTGCTGTTCATTATTAGCACAGAATCACCTAAAAAAGGATTAATCTTTAAAACAATTAAATGCTCAGGCTTTGGGTGGCCACTGTGCATCTTTCTGACCTTGGAGCTGAGCAGGTTTTATCTTAATGCAAGTAGGAGCACACCCTGGTTACATTATGGATGGCAAACAGTGGACAAGGCTTGTGTAGTGGTCTCTGATAGCCCTCCTGCGCCTGCCCTTGATTCCAAAAAATAGGAGGACAACTACTTTTTTTTTTTTTTTTTGTCTGTTCAAGGCCACAATATCTCCTACAGTGATGTTGTAATAGGGGAGAACTTTTCAAAATATTCTTTTTTGTCAGTATTGTTACTACCCCCATGAAAATACTGAAATAGGCTACAGGAGAGAATCCCTACAACTAGCTGTGTTTGACAACAGAAAGCTCTACAAATCATTGAAATGCAGGTTAAGGAACAGTTTCACTGTACCGGAAAAGCTCACTTCTAATTCTTTTGGTGTAAATATTGAAACTTCTGCTTATTTCTGTTGTTACAAAAATCTGGCCAAAACCAGTAATTTGATAAAAGAAAATATAAATCAATGGAAGGACTAAAAACTATAGTAGATTTATCATTTTTATGTATGCAGAGAGAGCAAAACCAGTATTGGATTAAAATGAACAAAGAATAAATGCAGGGAAGCAGCACATTTTATGTGTGAGGGTGGGGAAGGTGCTGTGCAGGGCCAGGAGCTGGGCTCCATGGTCCTTGTGGGTCCTTTCCAACTCAACATATTCTGTGATTTGAGTCCTTGCTGAGGAAGAGGTTTCAGGTTAGCTGGAAGAAAAACATCTTGAATCACTGCTCTTTCTGATCTCTACCAGAAGTCTGTGAATGAGTTTTACTCTCTCTTTATAAGCTGTAAAGGAAAAAACTGAGCGCTATTTATAAAATAGGATGTCAAGAACAGCATGTGGGTGTTGTCACTGGTTAGCGAGGTGCCTATGACAGGCTTTTTTGTTAGAGACTGCCTCTAGCAGCAGCCCTGTGCTCAGGCTGCAGATCCTCCAGGGAGTCCCTCATTGCAGTGACCCTAGCACACATTTTGGGATGCATCCCCTTTCAGGTGTGTTCGCCTGCAGGTTGCTTTGGTTTGAGTTCCCCTGATGTCTACAGGAATGCCAGCAGGGCCCTTTTGGACTGTTCCTGAGCCTGCTCTCTGCAAGGAGAGCTGCCTTCTCCAGCACGCTGCGGGCTGTGGCTCCCAGGTAGGGCGTGCGAGGTGCTGCCGCCTCCAGCCCAGCTCGGCATCGGCTCCCGGGGAGGGCCTGGAACTCCAGTTTGGTACCTCAAGTTACAAATGTTTCTTCTGCAGGTGAAGAAACATTTGGCACCATGGCTAGACATTTGTGGAATTAATTTTTCCACAGTTCTTATGCTACTTAATATAAAATATTTCAGCCTTTGAAACTGTCACATCATTCTGAGAGCTACTTCTAATTAGCAGCTCTTTGATATAATTGTTCTGGCATTTCTGTGGCTTTAAAATTTGTATCCATATTCTTTCCTTTTCTGCCTTTGGCACTTTGGCATTTTTTTTTTCCCCTTCTTCTTCTTCTGAATCTAAGTGTCGTGTTTGAAGCCGAGCTGAAAAACCAAAAAATTCAAGTGAAGCTTCACTGCTGCATGCCGACTTCCTATTACTGGAGGTCGGGGTGCAGGCTGGGCGGGGGTGGCAGGGTAGGGATGCAGCCATGGGAATTTTCTTCCCAGGTGTAATAGCTCGCGCGGGATCAGACGTAGCGCTGCCCGGAGAGAGCGGCGTGCGGACCGGGGCTGGGAGAAGGACACGGAGGGCGGGAGCGGGCTGTGAGGGGAGCAGAGGCAGGCCGGCTCCCGGCCCGGGATGCGCCCGTCCTTCCGGCGGGAAGTGACGGCGCCGCTCCGAGGGAAGTGACGCGCGTGGCGTGCGGGCCGAGCGGTGCGGGGGGGCTCGGACAAGATGGCCGGATCCACAGGTCTGTGAGCGGGGCTCGGTGGGCCCGGAGAGCCGCGCGCCGCGCTCCTGCTGGGGAGGCGCCCCGCAGGGCCGGGGCGGGTCTCCTTTCTCCGGGATGGGGCGGGGGGGCGAGCTCTGTCCCACGGGAGAGACGCGAGTGGGGAGGAGTTGTCTTCTGACAGGGGGGAAAGGGAAGGTGCAGGGGCGCCGGGACAGGTTATCACAGAATGCCAGGCTCAGTTGGGTTGGAAGAGACCTCCGAGATCACCGAGTCTAGCCCATGACCGAGCACCACCTTGTCAGGCAGACCGCAGCGCCGAGTGCCACGTCCAGGATTTCTGGAAGCACCTCCAGGGACGGCGACTCCACCGCCTCCCTGGGCAGCCCCTTCCAATGTCTAAGGAGAGGAAATTCCTCGTAATTCAATCATGCCCCATCTCTTCCGTCCGTGGGGCAGCGAATCCTTGTAAGAGCCCGGCCTGAGGATGGGTGATGGGAGACAGGGCTCCGAGTGCCGGGGAGGGGAGAATTAACCTGCCAAGAGGCAGCGATGGATGGAGAGACGCTGGTGTGCCTGAGGAAGGGAGCGGGGAGATGTTGTTAGCCTGGTAAAAATGCTGCAGGAAAGCAAGATTTGTACTGAAGATTTGTCCCAGTATACCACTGGGTGGACGTGGATGATGTGGTACAGTGTTATCTAAATACAAGGATTGTCCCCTTTTTATTTGGGAGAGAAGGGCTTAGGCCTGAGTTTTGTTCTGGGACAAAGGTACTTTACTTTGGTGGTGCCTGTAGCATAGTGGGAAGGAGGAGTGGAGCTCTCTTCCCTGTGACATCCATTGGAGCCAAAGGGTCTCTCTCATAGGCAAATTTAAGGGCAAAGAGCTGCCAGTCATCCCAGAAAGCCAGTCTCAGAACCCAGCACACCATGTGCGGAGCACTGGTGTGGCAGAATGTTGCGGAAAGTGGTGGCAAAGAAAGGGACAAGAATATTGCTTCAAGTGCTAAATGTAGAAGCACGATTAGACTGTTTCAGTTTCATTTAATGAGAGGCTTGAAATACAAAAAGACCTTTCCTTCAGTGCTAAAACCTGAAGTCTTCAGGGGCTCATTTCCTCTTCTCTCATCCCTGGGGCTTTGTAAGTGGGATTAAGATGGACTTCAGGATAGGGGAATGAATTGACTTCAGCAGCTAGTCTAGGGTAGATGTTGGCTACTAATTTATTTCTGCTGCCAATCCATTGCATCATTGGAGAATGGGGACTATAGCAAAACATAAGAAACATGTATATGTTTAAACTGGTCTTGGTACCTTGCTGTTGATTGTGTGAGAAGAGCTTGGGCTGGTTTTGAGGTTTTTTTTTTAGGGGAAGGAGAATCATCTTCAGTTGGTAATACATTTGGGGATGTGGAATTTGATAAAGTTGCAACAAACTGGGTTGTGAAGTAGCATTTGCAACTATGTGGAAGAGCAGTTCAAAAAGATGGCTATTGGCTATGGTAAACTGAGCTAGAATGGATATATTTAGAGAAACCCAAATATTTGCTCATCTGGGAATTACTGCATTTTATTTTGTTTGGATTCTTTTTTGCTTTTTTCCCTGTTGTCTAAATTTAACAGGGTTTTATTACTGAGCAACATTGAAAGACTTCAGCTTATGTCTAGGCTGTCACTGGAGATTTCCTGTAATACACTAGGAAGCAAAGTTGTTTTAGGTCATGCATTGAGTACTGGCATTTGGCATTCAACCTGGCTAGTGCAGAATATCAGTTATTAAAAATTTTTGTAGTGAAGAAAGCTATTTTCTTCCTACTTCAATCCTATAAGAATAAATATTTTTTGTCTGAACTTCGATGGCTTCACTGCCATAAGTGTTCTTTGCAGTCTTACAAGATTTATTTTAAAGTCTCTTATATACAGTTATTCAGGAGGGTTGTTTTTGACTCAGAAATACAGCCACACTTAAAGTTCATAAAAAGCAGGAGATTTGGAAACTCCCAATACATGTGACTGCTCCAAACAATGTAAAGGGCCAGTACTGCATGTACGTCTTGTTGAAGAAATTAAATTAAACTAATTTGTTGTAGTAAAATGCAGCAAGCAGGCTGAATCATCAACAAAACTGCTAGGAAAATTAGTCAGAGCTTCTAAAACAACATATTCTTGTGGAGAAAATACTGTGACTTTTTTTTGGTACACACATGGGGAGTTTTGCTTTATACTTTCCACATAGTATGCAGAAATTCAGACTTCACCCAGAACTGCTCTTGCCAGGAAGCTGTGTTAGAATCATTTGTGAAGGAGGGAAGGGAATGATTTGCTATAGATTTAGCTTTGTTATAGACTTAAGATTTAAATCTACCTAGCTCTATGACTTTTATCTGCTCTTGCTATAAAGTTCAACTTCATAATTATTTATTTAAAAAAAGAGTTTTGATTGCATGAAGTCCAGGAATGAAATTCTAACCCCAAGGAAGTTAACAGCAAAACTTTAACTAATGTCAACTGTCTTACTTTTATCCCAGAAATTCCTTTCCTGGGCTTGCTCATTTTGTGAGCAATCATGTAACAAATTATGTGCATTTAACAGCAGAGAATTTAGTTTGAAAATAGGTGTTTTTTAATGTGTGCCAAAGAAATTGTATATATCAGTGTTACATTGCTGTTCAATAAGTATCTTACCTGCTTTCTAAAATCACCTGTAGTGAGTAGGTTTTGCATGTAGATACTCCATGTGCTAGAAATGGATATTTGTGAGCTGTAGCTTGATCTGATATTGCAACTCCTGCTTGAAACTTGATCTAGGTTATTTGCGTGGGTACTGCTGGAGGTCTGGGGTTAAACAAGTCTGTTTTCTAGAGAAGAGAGCAGCTATAATAATCATCCAGTTTCATATTGCTTAGCTGGAGATTTATTCTGTTGATCTGTTTGAAAATACATAGTAGAAGATGTAAATAAACACAGTTTCAAATTAAAAGAAATAATTTACTAAGGCATACCATTTAAACATCTCTTGTGTATCTTGAGAAGAAGAAGCAGATAAAAACCATCATTATAAGGAGTTAATTTCTACATTTTGACGATTTGGGTTTCACTTAATATTACCTTATATATAAGGTTATACACACACACACACACACATATGTGTGTGTGTGTGTGATAGATAGATAATGTGAATGTTCCCTAAAGGCACTGATGGTGTCACTAGGTGGTTACAATTATGTGGGAAAATACAAGAATTAAGGCCGCAGTGTCAAATATGGTGCTATAACTGTGGGCTGCTAATGCTTTTGCCCCTTTCCTCTTCAAGTGAGAGCTTCAGTAGGATGGGGGAGGGTTTATAGAGTTTATAGAGCTGAATTAATGAAAATACCCCTTGGTTTGCTGAAACAGTGTGCTCAGGGAAGAAAAATTGACTGATCTACAGTCAAAATTATATGAGAGTCCTGATTTACTTCTAGTATGTAGTCTTGAGCAACCTTTTGTGGAAGTGTGTTTGAAAGTATGTGGCTAGATTCCTGTGAAATATTTTTTTCTGTAAAATCCATATTTTTAATTTCCAGTTATTCTACTCTATAAAGATGAAACAGCTTCATTGTGTAACCTAATTTGCCTGTGCAAAAATGCCCTTCCCTGTGATTTTATAGATGATTGATTCTGTGAGTAGAAATGGCACATGCACATCAGTGACTTATTTTCATAACTTTGTTTTTTACTTCTATTTGCAAACACTTGGTGGAGGCAGTTCTAAGTGTGCATGACTACAGCAGTAAGGAAGCTGGGATTAGAAGCGAGGTGGCCTTGAGTGTGTTCTAGACTCCCTGAGCTGTGAAGCAAGGACTGAGTGTGCCATTCCTTATGGTTGGGGCTTTTGTTGTTGGTGGTGGTTTTGGTTTATTTTGCTTTGAAAGTTGTTTTTTTTTTTTCTTCCTCTCTTAAAATCCACAATTGCAAGGTACTCTACAATGTGAGTATTTTGCAGTACTTTCTCTTAAATGCATTGAACCTCTTTTCTTCTTCACTCCAAATCAAGCTAATGTCTCTCTGTTCTGTGTTTAATAGGGTAAAGATTTATACCCTGTGTGTGGGACACCTAGATATTAAAAGCCATTCGGAGGAGTAATAAGGGGATATATTCATAAGTGGGATGTAGAAGCAGCGATGTAAAGACCACTTTTTCCATTAGGAGATGGGATATAATTTAAACTTCATGTCTAGAAAACTCTGCACAGGTAGATGTCTCTTTCTTCTGACCTGTTGAATGTTAATTTCCTTTCTTTTTTTCTCCTTGTCAAGTTGTCTGTTTTCTATCCACTGTGTTTTACCTTGAAGAATGTATTACTCCCTCCTAATTTCTCTTTTATGTCACCACCACATTGTTCATTTATCCAGAATGGGTCCAAGAAGTCAGTTTTAAGAGCTTTTTAGAATTTTAGAGTCCTCAAAGTTTGTTCTGTGGGTTTACAGTGTTAGCTGTGTAAACACAGACTTCTTGAAGCTGCAAATAATCAAACTAAACAAAATAAGTAAAATATTGTGTTGCATGAGGCAGCAAGTACTCTGTGTAGAGCATTTTTCCATCCTGTCCTATGCACTAGGAATTGCAATTGTGACTGTTCTGCCTATTTAAGAACATCTGACAAACCACAAATAATTTCATCTGGGTTCAGAAAAGTTGAGATTACAAATTACTTTTAAACTATATATAGACCATCAATTCTTTCCAACTTTGGGGCATATATAGGCAAGATACTCTGTTTCTTCTCAGAGCTTTGTTTGTATCATTTTCCTGTCTTTGTTCCTGGTATTTTATAACTCTGAATTTAAATACAAGCCGACTTACATCTTTCTGTCACAATAGCTGTGTAACAGTCTTCCCGCAGCAAAGCAACTTACCTCTGCAATAAAGAAGTGGCCTACTTTGTAATCTTCTATTTGTTTAAGAGCTTGTTGGAAATTCAGGATGTTATCAGACATAGTATTGAAGCCCATTATCTAAACTGTTCTGTACAATCCTGGAAAATTTTAGCTTGGATAGAGGTAGAACACAGAGTTTCAGGAAGATATGCCTTTCATCATTTGGAGGCAGATGGTCCATACTATAAACCTAAGCATGCATGAGAAGGCTTCTCATGTAAGAATTAGATTTCCAAGTCTTATGAGTAGTTGGTGGAATTGAATTACATCTGTATTTATTAGTATTGTATTTTTCCAGAGGCAGTGTTAAATACATGCTGTGAAACTGTTCAGCCTCTTTTTTGTTAACAGACCTTTCCTCTCTCTGTCCCTACTCTTTTCATCTACTGTTATCTCTTCTATCTATTATCTTGTAGTATAATCTGCTATTTTAGTATATCTATTAACTCTTTTTATCTACACTGTAGCTCATATTTCATCTTGACTGAAACTTAAAGTTCTAATCAGCTTCAACTTACTCCTGTTAGGTTTTGTTGCCTTGTTGTCTCAGTTATCCTTTGGGAACCTCAGCACAGACCTTGGAAAGACGGGAAAGTGTTCAAAGTAGCCTTGATTTAAGTATTTGGAAGGGTTTTCATATATGCTGTCCTGTCCAAAGAATGTTTTTCTTTGTATTTGTCATTTGGAATACACTAATGGCATATAATTCAAACAATATTTTGAATTGAATCAGTGCAGAAACTTATGACTTGTGAAGCTGTCAGACTGATTCTGAATAACATGAGCTTCTGGTTTACAGCCTTTTCAAAAATGTGTGATGATTTAAGTCTGTGACTCTAAACCATTTCTAGTTAGCATTTTGGAAGGAGTGTAATCTTCAACACTGAGAACTTCAGAGCTCTACAATCTTTATTTCAGAAGGATGAGACGCTAGATTTTAAAAATAGTCAGAAAAAATATAGATTCAGTATGATCTTTTTAAAAATTCTTGTGTTAAACATGTTTAATAGCATAAAGAAAAAAAATCACCTTCCTCCATTGTATTTGTGACTGTTCATATACTGGATAGTTAAGTATGTTTGCAATTTGCCTGAGTAAATCAAAACATTTTGCCCAATACATATAAAAGGAGTGTCCTTTATTCAGTATATTTGCAGTAAAATGTCCAGTTTTATTCATATAATTTAGAACTTTTCCAGAGAAGGAATTACAAGTTTTCTTTCTTCTCACTGAAATTGAATGTGTGATCATGTAAATATTAAATAATTTGAACTTTTGAGTACCCCAGCATATAGAAGATAGCAGGCTGAATTATGACTCTCCAAAATAATGTAGGAAAACAATTTAATGGCAGTTCTTTTTACTAAATACGTGGTGATTGGTGCATGTGCTGATTATATCCATAAGTGTATGTTTACAGGTATAACTGAAAGAATAACATGATTTGTTTGACACAGATAAGGGATCATTATATTTTGAACTGTGGAGAGGTGCTGAGTCATGTTGAAAAGGACCTTCATGCAAATGTTAGAACAACTGTTTGCTAATCAATGACTTGTAACCCATTTAAGACAGCTTTACAGCTTTGCTGGACTAAATCCTTGATGCTACTCCTGTTATCTGGGTCACACATTGTATTCTTAACTTTTAAAGCAGACCTTGGGAATGCTGTTTCGTGATTAACTATTGGACTCTGATGGGTTCCTGCTGTAGTCTCCTGCCCTCCTGTCCCTTTATCTGGGGAAAAAAAAAAGTTTCTGTATCACTGTAATTTAAAAGGTAACTTAAGCAGTATGTGTTTCAAATTATTTTTTCTCTCTGCCAACACAAAGTCAGGTTTAAAATGAAAGTTTCAAAATTGAGCCATTTTAACTTCCATTCATTTTTTTCTGCTGTTATTTTGATTAGTGCTTTTAATAACGGGGTAATCACTAAACAAGTTTGGGGTTAATTTTTGACTTGTGAGGGTAGAAATTGGAAAGATTTCCTGGTAAAATCTTGATTCCTTAGACTGTTAAATCAGTTAATATTACTGCTGATTTTTGAAGTGACAGATACCTTTTCTAACTCCTGTTTGCTGGCTTCCTGCCTTACATTGTTTTGTACAAAATTGGAATAGTAATTCTCAATTTGCTAAGCATCACAATGTGTCACTTTTCATTATCTATCATTTCATACACTAAAACATATGGGAAGGTGGTTGAATTATTTAATATCTCACGTGTTTCATTCAGTGACTCCCAATAGAATTAAGTTTTAAACCTGTAGTCAGCTTTGTGCATTTCCACCCTTCACCAAACAGACTGGATGCCAATTGATGAGTTATTTAGTGACTTAACTGTTTAGTACCTGTATGGTTTTTCTTATGGTGTGAGGCATCACTGATCATGCAGTGTCTGAGTTAACAGTGGCCTTGTTTATAGCAAAAAAAGTGCACTTAGGTATAATATGGACTGATAAAAAAATGCCACGAATATTGGTGCAAAATGTAGAATTACCTTTAGGCAATTTACACCAGTTTTCTTTTGGGACTGCAGTCCAGTTTAGTGGGTTTGATGCTATAGTTTTCTGTTGCTGCAGTAACTTTTAAAAAAAAGTTTGTTTGGATGAGGTATTTTAATTACTTAAAAAACAGTGGGAATTTCTGAAGGTTGCAGGTTTTTTCCCTTTTTTTTTCCCCCTCTGTTTTTGCCAAGAGTTTGCTTATGCCTTCTCTGTTATGTAGTCTTAACAACATTTGTACCTGTAGTGAAGCAAGCTTCTTCATTAGTGTAATTTTTATGAGCACCATTAGTCATTCCATGCCAGCAGCAGTACTCAAGATGGTCATGTTTGCATGAAAGTGTCAAGACAGAGTGATGTTGTTGCATCCTTGCTACAAAAGCTCAGCTCAGCTGGAGTTGCTCTCAGTTCTAGATTCTGTGTATGCACATATCCAGTCTTGACTACTCTGTGCTTCTTCTCACTTATGTTCATATGATGTCTCTTGCTCTTATTTACTGTTGTGCCTTGTGCAACTTTAGGACGTGTAGGATATTGTTGTTCCATAACAAATCAAGGGAGTGGAGAGGCCACTTGGAAGTTGGGCTGCAGGAATTGCAGAATGGAGGTTTTCTGTGAGGCATGAACCTCGGTAAGGAGAGATGGTGGGGAATGGGAAAAACTTGATGGAATTTTTGAGAGATTGGCTCCTCCAAGGCTGCTGGTTAGAGGTTGGAGTAGCTCTGATGAATGTGGTAGTTAATGGCAGCTGTACCTTCATCTGCTGCTCCTCTGATAAAGGTGCATAAGGGGAAAGGATTGGCAGTGGGGAGCAGGGAAAGAGGGGAGAGAGGAGTGGCTGTGGGCATGATTAGAAGTGAATAAAAACTGAACAGATATGATGTGTTTTCCTGGAGGATACTGACAATCATAGAAAGAGTCATGTCCATAAGGCTGCCTTCAGTAAATAATCCAGTGTATTATGGAACAGAATCGGTAGAAATCAAAGTTACTAGAAGGAGTTAACTCAATTCCTTCTGGTTACTCAGGAGGCAAGATAAAAGAAGGGAAGACTTAGGTGATGCCTTGGTAATGTAGCTATTTGTTTTGCTAGTATTTTCTCACATTTTAAAACATAATTTATAAAACCTCAAATTGTACAAACTTTTCCTGAAGAAGTTTTGTATTTAGAATGTACATTCTGCTGGAGAACTCAAGTTTGAGGTCTTGTCATTCTTAGTGTGAAACCATCAGCAACTGAAACATATTGAATAAATTGTTGTTGCTTTTGCAGTTTTGATATGCTGAGATCTCTTACTCCAGCATGAAGATTTGTGGTTTAAACAATTTTTACATGTTTGTAAATCAGGTATGTGTCTGCTAATCCAGCTACTAATGGCTAGCTGTCTAGAAATTAATTTCTTCTTACCTCAATGAAACTAAAGCTAGCACTGAAAATAATTTTCAATTATTATTACTAGTAGATAGTTTATAGTGTCTTAATGTTATGAGTATACAGATGAAATGGAAAGGCAGGTGAAAAAAAACCTGCTTCTATAAATCTGTGTTGTCTTTATAGTTTTGTTTTTGGTTTTTTTTTTTTAACTAGTGTTTGTGCCCTGCCCTAAATAAATAATCTCTATACCTGTCCAGCATTTTTCCCCTCCACCAAAATCTGAATGCTGAGTTGCAGTAAATGACCGAAACTTCTGCTGTATAAACAGTTTCTCGTTAGCTGCCTTTTTAATATAAGCCATATTTAGAATGTTTATGGCTGTGGCTGGGCTCAAATATAAATGAAATTCTTAGTAAAGTTATTCTCATGCAGACTAATTTAAGTTCTGGACTGTGCCTATTAAGATACTAGCAAATGTAGGATTTCACTTAGGTGAAATAAATAGGAAATTTTCACCAATATAATTCTGAAAACAAGTATGGCTGCACTTAGCTTTAACCAAAAATTAGGATTTAAGATACAGGGTTATAGCTTTCACACTGCTGTGGCTCTTTATTGCCTCATGCTGGGAAATGTTTCTCAGCAACTGACATTTCCTTATATGAAAAAAACAAAACCCAAAACCTGATGAAATGCATAGCTTAGCTTCAGTGTGGTTCCTAGAATTGCATGTCTTCTTTGAAGTCTTCCAACCTGTGTGCTTTCAACATATTTAATTTCAAATACTATAAAAAGAAAAGAGTTTTACCAGTTATAGGACTCCTACATAGTGTTTTATATAAATATATCCATGTATATATTTTTTTTTTAGTTCTGCAAGGAAGTGCAATAACCTATTTAGTTCTTACCACTTCATACCTGTTCAGTATTGTAGGAAAACTGGCTCTGCATTACAGTGAGCATTGAACACAGTGAATAAATGGCCATTTGCTCTATTTGCTCTATAGTATTCATTGATGCACATCTGCTTACTTGAGTTGTGGAGTCTTGCCTTCTACTTGTGTCTTATTCTTCAAATTATTTGTCTTGTTTCTTTCCTTTGGGATGAATAATTTCTTTCTATGTGGAAATGCATTTTCATCTGATTTTCTTCTTGAACTTATATTCCTAGAAAATTTCCACAGGTAAGCGTAGTTAGATCTGCAAAATCCTTAAGACTGACCTAAACTGGTGTTGCTTACAGCTCTGTGAGGTGCAGACTTGATTAGTACCTTATTCATCATCCTGATCAATGTGCATGGGCCACCTATTGCTGCTAAATGCCTTAGTTTCACCATTTAAGTTAACATAGTATAGAACTTTCCTGGTTTAAACTCAAAACTGTTAATGCAGAATATTCTGTTGCTCAAATTTCATTGCTTTGGGACATACTTGCTGGAGGAAAATAGAGTGAAATAGCATAGAGTAAATGTAGTTTTATGAATATGATTGATATAAAGATTTAGGAATTGAATTTTCCTGAAATATGTTGAAACTTTCCTAGAAAGCTGTTGGAAATGTCAGTTTACCTTGAATAAGAATCATGTTGTCTTGGTTATTTGAAACAATGATTTTACTATGTCTGTAGTAGCATACTTGATTTTAAAACAAGAGCAATAAGAGTAACAGAGTCCATTATTGAATTGCTGCATTCCACTACTAATGCCAGCAATGGAGTTCTATTGTAGACAAACCTGTCATGTCCAACTTGGTTGTTGTACTAAGTAGGGAAGTTACTAGAAATATTTCAGGGTTTTGGAGCCTGGTTACTGTGATCAATCTCAGATAACTGCAACATCATTAGGGTACACCTGGCAATAGTTCCTGAAAGTAGGGCTTTTCTTGTGTGTATTTTCAGACTATTTACTAGGCTAAAGAGTATGTGATGTGAGCAGGGTAACTGGCAAACGAGAATACACATCAAGTTTACAAAAAAAAAAAAACAAACCCTTTTTTTCAGAGGGATATCTTCTGCAGCCAGAACAGAATATATATTTCATATGCCCTCACTCACTCTCTCTCTCTCTCTCTCTCTCTCTCTCTCTCTCTCTCTCTCTCTCTCTCTCTCTCTATCTCTATCTCTATCTCTTTCTCTCTCTCTCTCTCCTTAATTTTTGTTTGTTTTGTTCTTAATGTATTGGCATTTCAGGGCCTATTTAAGTCTTTGGCTGTTTTATGTTCTTTTTGTGGGTGTGTGGACTGTTCTTAGTACAGCATTTCAGGTTTCTACTTCATTTTCTCCAGAGCAAGATGAATTGCTCAGAGACTGAAAGGAACAAGTTGTTTTTGCTGTTTGTATTTGTATCTTTTTTCTTCCTCTCCCTGCCCCAGGAGAAATTGTTTTATGGCTTGAAATTTGCAAGACTGACGTCCTTCCCCCCCTTTCCCTGTCCTTAGGAAATGCTTACTTTGCTGCAAGCCTGAAGCTGATAAATGGGGTTTGAGAGGTTTTTCTCTTTGTTACCAAGCTGAACATATCTTTCCGTTTCTGTTTTGCTGGAAGTCACTGGGCAAGAGCTAACTCAAAAATTCAAAATTGTTCATACTACAGATTCCCTGATGTAGCTATCTCAATCAGGAAGAATAGCATCCCTGACAGTATCTGGGTGTGTTAATGTAGGATTTTTTTATATAACTTTTTATTTGGATTTGTTTGTAGAGCTGTCTTTTGGAGTGTTGGCAGTATGGGGTGTGCTGGTTTAACTATGATAAAATGGTCCTCGTACTGATGTAACTTTCAGGAGTGATTGAAGTCAAGAACTGAGGGAGATTTTAAGAGAAACCGAATGTTGGTATGGATATTGTTATGGACAATTATTCTAAAAAACATAGTTTTGGATACAACAGAAAACTTGACACTTTGGGCTCTGAGTCAATCTCTTAAAAATTTGGATTATGGTTTGCTTTTGTAACCTGCGGGGACAAGAGCAGAGTGTGGGTTATCCTACTCTTGCCTGTTAACACAGCAGAGAATCATTTGATGTGCGAGGAGCTTGGACTGCCAACTCTATTTGCAGGAGTGTGTCCATATGAATTGTTTAAAAATGTGATTTATTGTATCCAGTGATGTCAGTAAAATCTGACATAAGTGCAATTGTGTGTTCTGTCTTGATGCTGCTGATTAAATCACTGAATCACTGAGTGATCTGACATTATCAACTGTGGAACTCTGTCTAGCAAGAACAGGTCCATACAGGCAATTCTCATTTGCTACTCTAGTGAAAGATGGTGCTACTGATGGACACTGAAGATTCCTTTTCTTTTTATTTTGATTTTTTTTTCCCAGGTTATTCAGGTTCTGGATCAAAGCATAGCTATAAGTTTTTTCCTGATTCATCCTTTGTGGTAGTGTGTTTTTTATTTCTATTAACTTGGTGATTTAGAATGTAATGTCTGAAATAGCTCCATATATTGAAAGTAGGCCCTTGTGCTTAAATTATGGGCTTTGTTTACTGAGTCTTCTTTCATTCTCTTCTAATTTCAGAGTATTAAGTTCACCGATAATTTCACAGATTTCTGTAGTCCATTTTCATGATTCAATTTTTAAATTAAAATCTATTGGTATGTGTAAGGATGAATGATTTTTTTTTAGTTTGTTTAAGTGGATATATTTAGTTCAACTTGTTTCTCACTTGTTTGTGAGAATTTGGTAGAAGTTGTTTGGCAGTTCCTGTGACAGTTTTTGGGCAGGGGTGTCAGGAGGCTATTTGTCAGTAAAATCCACAGTGAGGTGGTCTTTGCAAATAAAGTGAAGAGAGGTTGGGTGAGGACTGTTGCTTTTGCTTTTTGTTTTCTTAATCTGATCTAAATAATCTATGTTTTCACATACAGAGCCTTAGTCCATCATTGCAAAGAGCTGTGCTGGATGCAGTGTTGTACTGAGCTGTAAATCACAGCCTGCTGAGGGGAATTTACCATGCCTATGGCTTTGACCATGTTAAAATCGACAGCTTTAATACCCTTCACTTGGAGTGTGAGGTTTTAGCTGTGGAGTGTCTGTTACAGAGGGTAAAACCAACCTGTCTGAAGCTGCTTAGTGGTCCCATGAGCAAGTGGCATTGGGGAGAACACCTGAGGTCTGGTAGTCAGCTGAAGAATGGTGCTGGTTTCTGTAATTTCATACTGCTAATGAGCTGAATATGAGAAGAGAAAAATGTTTCATTGTCCAAATTCTGTAAATGAAATAACAATTCTTACTCAAATTCAGTCAGGAATATTTCAAAGTTTTTAGCAAATATTTGATGAATTGCTTTGTCTGGATTATAGATAACACTGCAAGTTATATATGCACTATTAACATGCAGTTTAGAGTGTACCTTCTGAAATACATGAAATAGAGAGAAGAAGAATATTTTTACTTTCTATTTATACTAGGAGAAAACTTAATTTCAAAAAAATCCAGATCATCCTTGACTGCATTTCTAGACAGAAGTTCTTGTTTTTTACTGGGAAGACAGCACAATCTTGTATGTGTGTTCCATTCTTCAAGCTAGGTAAATTTGTTTTGTGTAAAGGTTATAGCATGATCAAAGCAAGCATGTAGAGTGCAATAGTGTGCACAAAGACAGAAGTGGATTCTCAAAACAGTATTTAATTCAATTTAATTTTACTAGAAGTTTCTAAGTGTATAATTATAAAGAATAGTAAGGGGTTGTGTTTTGTTAGGTTGTTTGGTTGTTTGTTTTTTTTTTTTAATCCATTGTGTTAATTTTTAAGTTATTATGTTTCACTTGTCAGAAATCTAGCAATAATAATTTTCTGTGAAAACATTCAGTAATTACTTCAATAAAGTTTGAAGTATTGATCATTATTCATATATACCAGGGACACAGAAGCAGTTTAGTGGTTTTGTGGGGGACAGTTTTATTGCTATTGACAGGGTTTTGTGTGCATGTGTATTGAGTTTTTTGTTGGGGTTATCATGTATGGTTTTTTTTAATACAAGGTATTTTTGCTCTTATTTTTAACTTCAGAACAGTGTTTTGCTACTCTAGTTCTAGCAGTGATAAGAATATTAGTGTGGGGAGCCTGGCTGTTGCTCTCAGATGTTTTTGTCTCTTTTCAGAGCAGATCTAAATTATTTTCTGGAGATGTTCTGGAAGTTTCCCAAGTCCTTCACTGCTCCCCTTGGGCAGTTATGGGAACCAGTGAGCACAAATATATGATGGAAAAAATGTGATGAACGCAGGTCAGTTCATCATAAGGGGTTGTTATTTTCTAGTAAGTGTCATCTACAGTTTAATGTGTTGAGTACAATTTTATGATACAGCTGAGTCAGTGCAGTGGCTTCTTGTCACAAAAAGCTCCTTTATCCTCACATCCATGGTTTTGCAAAGGAAGGCACTGAAAGCCACAGCAGTCAGCTCTGGTATTTGTTGTTCTTTTTTCCTGAGTCAATTCACTTGATTAACTGGTTGGATTTGATTTTTGCCTGAAGGAAAAACAGCTTTTTTGCTAAATTAGTGTGACAATTTGGCTAATAGAGGAGCCTGGTTAGTGCAAGAGCAACAGAATTCTGGGAGAAGGCATAGAACATCAGGACAGTGAGCAGTTGGGTCATCTAGGCTGTGCTGAAAGGTGATAACACATAAGAGAAATAAGCTTAAATCCTGTTTGGTACCATCTTTTATGTTCTTTTTAAAGAGCTAAACTGTGACTTAGAAGTTCTGCAATCAGAGCAGAGGTTCTGAGAAAAGGTGGATTTAAGCTACTCCACAAGCTTAAAGTAATGTGTGAATGCTAAAGTAGGGGTTTGTAGGTGGAGGTTGTTGCGTTTTTTTTATTTGAGATTGCACATACCAATCAGAATCTATTCAGTCACTGGTGCAAAGCAGAAGTTTATCATTCTGGTTTGGCAGACTGAGCTCCAGAACATGTATGAATGTAGAGTAAAAACTTTGTGGTTGAAGTGTGATTGTCATTCTCATCTGTAGTCGGAATTAGGTACGTAAATGTACACACTTAATGTTTATCACAAATCAGAATGGGACCAGGGGATGGGAAAATATGTTTCAGTGAAAGTTTTTAAAAGGTTGTATGTCAAAAAGGTGAGATGTGGTCTGCTTCTTTACTCTGCTGGTGCTTTCAGTATATGTACTGGCTGGGCTGGTTTGTTAAGCTATGAGAAGACTGGACAAAATGTATTATTTTCTGCTCAGTTAGCAAGCTGAAGTTGCTCAGTAAGGGCTCAGATGAGTGGCAATACCAAGGCAGGATGGAAGGTGAGACCATACATGAATGACTTAATTTCCTTCCACTGTCCTGATACTATACCCATAATGCTTTTCCCTGGGAATTTGGAGAACTTGGAGACAATAGTTTCTGTAATTTTTAGAAGCATCTCCCTAGTCTGTGTTACTAAAAAAAAAGGTTTTAAACACCGTTTAAGAGAAGTTATTGTTCTGCAAGATAAGCTATTTGAAGAGTTGCTAAAAGGTACATGTATCTATACGGTCCATATAGCTGCATCAATTATCTGACTAATAATATAGTATATTAAAACTCTTGGTTTCTTGCATAGAGACTGCTTGGAGCACAGACTAGAGTAATATAAAACCTGAAATCACAGCAATATGCAAACCTGGATAACTGATATACAAAATGGTTTTCTTTGACCTTCATCTTACTCAAACTTAATAATAACATTGTGTATACCCAGTCTTAATTTTTAGTTTTATGGAGCATGTGGATTCTTACAGTACAGGAAAGGATCTCTAGTGAAAATAATGGATAATACTATAGCTGTAAGAAGCTATAAGCAGCTATATCTAAGTGGAAGTTTTATGGTATTATAATATTGTTACTACATCATTGTGCATATTTTATTTGAAAATAAAAGCATTCCAGGATTGCATGTACAAGTGTTAATTACCTTTCTTCCCTCAGTGCTGAAGTACCATTTTAGCTTTGATGCTATAAAGCAAGTGAGCATCCAGTTGTTTAATATCTATCCATATCTGCCTTTTTTCATGAATAGCAATAAAAATCCTGTAATTATAATTTGGTGACTATTCGTTGGTGCTTTCTAAAGGCAGCTAATCTTTGTATTCTGTTGTGAATATGTCTTCATCTCTCTTTAACAATTTAATCAATTTAATTACTGTGCTTATTTTTTTCGTGCTTATTTTTTTTTCTCCTGGCAAGTGGCAGTACTAATCACTAGATTAGAAAAGACTTGATTTTCAGTTTGTTTTCAGATATCAATCTTTTGTTAAATTTTTTTAAAAAAACAAGTGAAATCAAGTGAAAATATTTCAGTCTTATAGTTGACATTTATTAGGATAATCTGTGTAAATGTTACATTCTTTAATTATGTTTTGGAGTAAATTTGTCATATTGATTTAATGTGGATTTTGGTTGATTAGAACTTGACGGACAATCAATAGATTTTGAAATGTCCTGGATCTAAACAGTATTGTGCTTGGGAAAGAGAAGCCATCTTAAACTAAACAGAGCTCTCCTATTTTCTGTTTTATGACTTGTAATGGTATTACTTGGTAGTAATTAACTTCCAGTGAAGCAGTTAGTTGCTTCCAAGCAATTGGAGTGCTAAATAAATCTGTGCAGGCAATATTTGGAAAATACATTGAGCAGTTGCCAGTGTGTAAC
This sequence comes from Lonchura striata, assembly GCF_050655825.1. NCBI lineage: Eukaryota > Metazoa > Chordata > Aves > Passeriformes > Estrildidae > Lonchura > Lonchura striata. The sequence goes on from NC_140704.1 coordinate 115,487,128, forward strand.
ATATAAAAGCAACAAAGTTGTTACCTTTTCCTTAATGTGAGCAGGATTGATTACATTATCCTATTTTCTCTAGTTAAAGTACCTCGTAATTTTCGCTTGTTGGAAGAACTTGAAGAAGGGCAGAAGGGAGTAGGTGATGGTACAGTAAGCTGGGGCCTTGAAGATGATGAAGATATGACACTCACCAGATGGACAGGAATGATTATTGGGCCACCAAGGGTAAGTGTGACAAAATAAAACATTTTTGTTAGGTTTTAGGCAATTCAAAATGCAGAAAAAAAAAGTTACTGTTCTACAATGGAAAGGAATAGTTCAAATTCAATGTATGAAATTGTAGAAATAGTGTATAGTTCCTGATTTTCTGGTATGTAAGTGCTTCAGGCTAGCCTCCCCTGTTTCTGCAGCTGTCTGTAAAAGCCAGTTGTGATTTGAGACATATTTTTATTTTACTGAGTTATGAGTGTATTCATTCTGTATTTCCACTGTTACTGAACATAAGTGTAGACTGAAAATCCAATAAACAAGTAACTCTTTCCCTATTTTGTCATATGTGCCTGATCATTTCAATGTTGTAGTAAACTGGCAATGTATTTTCAACTTCCACAAGATTTGTTGACCAGTCTTTCAGTATAAAAGTGTTAGAATTTCAGTTGAATCATACCTAAACACTAGCAGCTTCTAATTACCTGTAATCCTTCTGACCTTTGAAGTTCTGTAGAGCGTCATTTAGACTGACAAAACTTGCAAGAGAAGTAACCACCTCTTGTGTGTATCAGCCATATCAGATATGAGTGGACTTTACATGATTTACTGCACACTTTCTTCTAAGTTACAATATGATGCAAAAGACCAGTGTGTAACTGAGACCTTTAAATGAGTATTATCTAAGTAGCCCTAATTAGCACATCTTTCACTGTTAGAGTGAGAGCTATCTTGTGTGTCCCTTGGGAGAGACACATTCTATAAGCAGGGCTTATGGAATGAACTGTCCAAGACAGAGATCAGAGCTCTGCCTCAGTGAGAATGTCTTCCAAAGTAGCAGAGTTCCAGAGATAGATTCAGTGTAATTCCAGTTTCTTTCAGAAGTCCTCTGCCACTTGCAGTAGGCTGCTTTGAACACCGGAATGACCTTGCTGAGCTCCTAAGATTTGAGTGCAGCTGGGAGATGGCAGATTTAAAATATAATCATAATTTCTATATGCTTTGGATATTAGCTTCTGTGAAATCAGTGTTTGAGTCCATTTTGAAGAAAGTTTGTTGTCTAATGTGTTGGGATAAAAACCTGAGGATTTTGACCTAGCTGTCATAGGGTCTCCCTGGCTCAAAAAACCCTCCAGAACTGCCTGTGACTGCTTTCCTGTTCAACCTAAGGTAGACTACTACATGTCTTTGGAAAGAGATTATGATGTGTATAATACTATCCTTATAATACTATTATAGAAGGTCCCATGTATTTTTAAAAAATAATAAAAGCACTCAACCTAGCTTGGGATACACTTTTGCTCCTGGTCAATTTGTAGTTCTGTGAGTTTATTTTCTTTATGATAAAAAGTGCATGCAAATAATATATCTTGTGCCATTTCAGGGACATACAGCCTTGCAGATAGGATGACTTGCAGTATGTAGTGACTGTAGAAAGTGGAAGCCACCAGCTCCCAAACCAGTTACAGCACCTTGAGAAGAATTGCATATCTAGTTTCAGGGCATGTAGAAGATGAGTGTTTTTTGAAACTGGCTGCGTTAAGTAGATGGTACAATTAGGCAAAACATAGAGAAAGTTGCTAATATTGTCTATGTTCTTCTCATATGTGGCTTCTCTACAGGTGTGCAAAAAAATTTACTTATTAGGTTTTTTATAACTTCATTTGAAAGGTGACCCAACAGCAAAAGAGGAGGGTAAGATTTGTTTTGGATTAACGGAAACATTTTTCTGACTTCCAGAAAATGGGATTTTAGTTTTTTTGGGAAGCTGGCCAGGGATGCCTGGCTTGCAGTAAAACAATGACTTGATAAATTGAGCAAAATTGAGAAGCCATCTGGATAAGGGAATGAGAATGGGTGCTGTTCTTGGGATTTTCCAGAGTTGTGAGCAGAATTACATAGATTTTGGCCTATTTTCACTGTAACTGACAGCATCCCTCTCTGGGGAAGTCACTTGTTCTGGCTGAATGAATAATGAGAATTTTAGTTACTGTGTTTTCTTGCTGCAGTAGCAGCTATGCTACGTCTAGCAGGATAAGGTGACTTCTATCTGGCCTTTAGCTTTTAATCATAGAATCAGAATGTTAAGGGCTGGAAAGGACCTTAAAGATCCTTAAAATCATCCTTAAGATGTCCTAACATCCTGTGCCATGGGCAGTGACACCACCTGCTAGACCAGATTGCTCAAGAGCTCATCTAATCTGGCCTTAAGCACTGCCAGGGTTGAAGCCTCCACAGCTCCCTGGGCAACCTTATCCAGTGCCTAATTGCACTCACAGTAATAGGAAAGAATAATAGAAAACCTTCTGTTTTTCACTGCTTCTTTGGTACCTGCTTGCTGTTCAGTCTCTGTGTCTGCTCAAAAATTATGGTGCACAGTTAGGGTGCTTCAGTAGTACTGTTTTCACTCTGCATTTTAATTAACCACAGACTAGACTATTGTTTGATGCTTGGCTATGTCGTTGATACTTCTGCTTGGAGAGTGACAGCTGACTGATACAGAACCAGGTTAAAGATGCTACTTCTGGAATGCTGACAGGCATGTTACTGCTTTTTTGTTATTGTTGGCTCTTTCTGTTGTGCCAGTGCAAAGGCAGGTTTAGAAACGGAGTTCATCTTCCTTTTGGAGCACAGAGGCATGTGCATCACTGACCAGCAAAGCACTGATCCTTGGCATGGCCTCCTTGACAAGATAAAAAAAATAGAACCCTATCTAATTCTAATGTGCTTTCTCAAAGTATACTTGCACTTAGAATTATCTGTTCCCTGGTCACTTTGGAATGACATCAGCAAATTAGCAGTTACTTTACTGTCCAAGCTCATAAATCCTCCACTAAACCAAGTAACTCTCAGATGCAGAAATTTCAGATATTTTCTGTAGTGCTAACTACTTCCAGAATATGTTTTTTCTTTTGCAGTTTATATTTTATTTTTGTTTTGGTTGTATCTTGACTGTTGAGTTATTGGCTTTTCTGTCTTTCTCCATTTCCAATTTTTTTTTCACTGTTAGGTATTTCATTATAGGGGAAGGTGGTAATTTTCCTAAAGCTAATTGATTTATCTCAGTCCTGCACTGTGCCACTGTTGTTTTGAGGATGCAGTGGATAGAAAGGATGAGAGCAAATGTGAATTAAAACAGAATTGTATTAAAACTTGTGTATGGTGTAGTCAATAAGCAGTGTTATTTATGCATAATCATGAAATAATCAATATAGCCAAAACAGTGGAAATCAGTCAATAACCCAAGACCTTCAGTTGGTACACAATATTAACAAATTTATATTTATTTCGTATTTCATAATTGTTATTCCTCTTGCCTTTGTTCTGTTTTAAAAAAATCTTAATATTTAGCTTTCAGTAAAATGCATTAGTCTGTCTTTTTGCTTTCTAGACAAACTATGAAAACAGAATATACAGTCTGAAAGTAGAGTGTGGACCTAAATACCCAGAAGCACCTCCTACAGTTAGATTTGTAACTAAAATTAATATGAATGGAATAAATAATTCCAATGGAATGGTAAGTTGAAATGGTAAGATCAACCATGTTGTTAATTTACACTAAAAATATTTCTGTGAAAATCAGGTGAGGAATATGCATGTTGCATAGAGCTTTCTATTTAATTTTTATAATATAAATACAGATTTAAATTGAAATTTGATGGCGTACCAATTCAGATCTTTGTGGCTTTTTGTGGCTTACCAATGAGACTAGCATTATTTATAATATTGAGACAGTTGCTTCTTTTGAATGAAGATGAAGGTTTTAGTTTTGAACAGGAAAACAATAAGTGTTTAATCTGTGTATAGGTATTTCCCTCATAATACTCTTATAAAAGGGGATTAGTTTCGTACTGTAGCAGGAATATTACAGATTCTCTCTGATGTTTCCATGTATTAAAAATGGAGGTTATTCCTCATGATACACTCTGGATGTACTAACTCACCTGTAATGAACTGGTGTATTTATACTCTTGTTTCCTTTTTACTGGATTTATTAAAATCCAAGGTGATTCTGAACATAGGTCTTAAGACCTTTTGATGTAGCTGGTAATCACTTGCATTTTAAAGGTCAATTTGCAGAAGTTGCTTTCACTGAAAAGGGTGGGATTAGTTCACAGACAGGCTGTGGCAGCAGCTCAGGCAAGCTTGTTACTCTGTTACTCACCAGGTGCTTAAATACTTTGAGCAAGTGAGGTGCCCCTTTGCTCAGAGAGGAAGTGTGAGCTGCCTTGCATTTGCAGTGGTGTGTGCATATATGAGCAGGAAACACAATCCTGCTCACAAAACCCACATTTGTGGGTACATCAGAAAGCCCACATTTGTGGGTACATTTGTGTTTAGCAAATGCAAAGTAATTGGGTTAAGGTAATACCTAAATGTGCCTTAGCATCTTTGGTTTTTAAATAATTTCTAGGATTTAAAAGAAAGATGGACTTGCATTGTAGTTAACAGTACTGAACTGTGAAGCTCAACTGTCTCAATGACTGTAGCAGGGGAAGAGGTTCTTAGGGGATCTTTTCAGCTGTTGTAGGTTGTAGAGTAGTATTCTTGATGGTCATCCAAAGCTAGTGCACTAATGCTTCAGAAATAATCTAAAATTACTCTGAAAATACTTTTATGTAGCTAACAATCTTACTGTACCTGAAGATCCTGTTAAAATTGCCATCTGCAAATTGACTCATGCCTTTAATCACAACTGTGGCTTGTTGTCTAAGGGTGTGTGTTTATTGAGAAGCTGTGAGATGCAAAAGCTGCTTACAGTCTGTTTGGAAGATGATTTTCATAGCTCTTCCTAGTACCATAGGAACATGTGTTATTGTGATTCAGTGAAGAAGTATGCTCTCATGGCTTAATCTCTGCATACCTCAAGGTATAAGTATTGGTTTTCAGAAGCAGGACCTTGCACTAGCCGAGCCTGAAGGCTCATGTTTACTGAAGTCAGTAAGCTTGAGCTCCTGATTGGAAAAGTCTACACTCACTCAGCTTGCTGAAGAACAGGGTGACTACTATGACAGGAAATCTGCCTGGTCATTTAAAAAGCACTATTCAAATTTAGTCATTGCTACAGGAAAAATTTATTTTAATAAGTTAATAACCTTACATAAAACTATCATTATTTTTTTGCCCCAAAAGAAAAACTTGCATATCTTATGGAGGATTTGCTATGCAAATGCATAACTTTTTTAAAAAATTGATTTAAATATGAATAAATAGTATTTTTAATGAAAGGAATTTCCATAAATAATTAATTTAAAACACATTTATTATATAATTTTTAATGTGCCCATTGTCCCAGTGTCTTGCATTTTATCTTATTTTGTCTTTGTGGTTGTTAAAGGAAGTGTGAAACAAACAGTGGGGCATGTTCAGCATCCTGGAGCAGTTAATATTGCTGATAGTTCCTTCACATTTCTTCCAAGCTGTTCTCCCACTTTTGGTCATCATTCATTTAATAGATCATAAGTGGCTTGAATTCTTTGAATTAATGGCAGGGTTTCATCTGCAGATTTCCTCTATTGTCTGTGCATCTACAGGCACCCTGGCTTTTGACATGTGGTCAGCTTTTGGTCACATTGCTTATAGCTGTCAGGAAGAAGTTGTGACTAGCTGAAAAGAGACCTGAGACAAACAGCAGCTGAAATGGTTTTACCTTAGCAGATGATACTAAAAACATTTGTAATGTTAAGGTAGGCTTGTGTGCCAGTTAACATCTGTGGAAAAGTAGGGCCCACACTGGGAGTTTTAGAAAGTGAAAATTTCTATTGATTTAGAGTGTGAGTGGTGAAGGGGAAAGATGGGTAAGTGCAGTTACTAGGGATCTAAGAAAACTATTCTCACACTGCCCTGTGGACAATGGTTCTCCACTTTCTTGACTTAAAAATCCCTTTACACTTTGCATGAAAAGGGCATGTGTGTAATGAATTTATCAATAGTGACAGATGCAACTTTATTGACATTTGTTTGATTAATCTGTGAGACAGGAGTTTGTAAGTAACTTTTATACCAGCAGTATATCTTTAAAAAAAAAGTTTGTGGTTGTTTGTTTTTTTTCAATTTACCTATGGAGCTGCTGTATTTGCATACAGAATTAGGTTACCAAGGTCAGAAAAACTAGTCCAGGTACTTGTGTAGAGCTGCACAAAATGCTTTAATGAGCTAATGGCATCACTGTTGTAAAACTGTAGATTATTATTGGAGATAGATTATTATTATTATTATGGAGACTTATGTAACTCATATTGATAAAACACAGGTTACATTCTAATGTGCTGTTTGTTTTCCCATTTTCTTTTGAGGTTGTCTGATTTTTTCATCTGTGATTGTGCTCCTCAGCCTGATTTTGGCATCTGTCATAGTGCTCCTCAGCTGTTTATCTTGCAGGGCTTGCAATTACTTCTGTTCATTAAGATACCATTTACAGCTGGAAATACTTGTTTCCTTTTAAATCACTTGGGACTCTCAGCTGTAAATCTGTAAGCTGTCCAGTTACTGCTTTGACTATGTTTGCTGTAGACATTTGCTACTTGTTGAAGTTACTTGGAACATTATAAACACTGAATACATTGAATAATTGTGTAAAATAATTTCATTTATTTGCAACTATTTAGAAAAAAAAATATTTATTTTATATATTGCTTCTCTTGCTTTTTTTCAAGGTTTCACAGTGATGTATTCCCCAATAAAATAGTCTAAATAAAACAGAGTTTGCAGTTCGCAGTTTTATTAGCTTTTATGTGACCTTGAAATGTCTCCCTCTGTGTTCCAGGGTGTGCATTTGAATATTACCTAATGCTTTTGTTTGATTTGAACACAGTTTGTGTCACTCTCTTAAATGTCTTTAAATGTCTTATCATTGTTCTTCATAAAGTGAGTTTATTATGCACTAACTTGGAAATCAATTCTGCAAGACAGAAAACAGAACATGAGCCAAAATCTTTAGTGCTGCAAGATGTTATGAAAGAAGTTGGTGACTTGCAGAAAAGAGACTTGAGATAAACAAGCAACAAAAATGTCATGTTGCAGCAGTCTTTAGTCAGAAAACATTGATAGAAATGTTAAAGCAGGGTTTGCAGTCTGTGAGTTTTTTTTGTTGCAAATTCCCAGCAAAAAAGAAAAGCAAGAGAAGTTTACTCTTAAGTGATCAGCTCTCATGTTCCAGTCTTTGTAGAACTGCATTATTTGAGCAGCAGTGGTGACTGGCTGCTGTGTGCTGTAATTGAGGCAAACATCCAGACCTGAGGGAGCTGATAAAGGCAAAACTGAGGAGAAGCAAGGAGAAGGAAGATGGCATGAAAGCAGAATTTCCAGACTCAAGATAGGTGTTAATTTCTGTAGTCCCAGAACAACTTCCTTTCCAGCCTTTTGCCTCCTATCTACCATGTTAACACAACCCCCTTTAAAAAAGTAGTAACAGTACAGGAATTACAGTGGGGATTTCACCAGTGCAAATTTTCACAGCCTTTTTCTCTATTGACTCATACACTCATGTCTTTTAAACTGGCATGATGTTACTGCATAATTGAGCTTTTCTTTTGATGGTGTTTTTCTGTTTTCTCAAATGTTTCCAATAATTATTAAGTCATCTGACTGCCATTCATGCTGTAGCTTGATGAGACACTGTGGTTGGCAACTCTGCTGATTTTAAGGGATACCCAACTCTGAGCAGAACATTATGTGAAAAGAAATGCTTATAAGTGCTGAGCTGTAAATAAGGTCAAGGGTCCTGCTTAGGGACTTCTTTCCAAAATGGTGTTTTAAACTGGGTGGGTTCTGTCAGTTCAGTTCAGAAAATATTTCCCCATACATGGTTTACCTGAGCTAATAGGCAGTAGTACTGTTAAAGGAGCAAGAGAAGGAATCAAAGTTTCTTGAGATAGTATTGCTGCCTAAGCCAGTGTGTTGTTAAACCTTGGCCTCAGTTTCCTCCTACACAAAGGTTTAGTCTCATCTGGTGTTCTGAAAATAGCTTCACTTCAAATAAACTAGAAATAAAACATCTGTGTTAACATTCTTATTTCTGATTCCAGGTTTTTTTTTCTTTCAGCTTGCCCTAATTAAGATTGGATAAGAAAGTTCTTGATGTTTTATGCTGCCTAAATCATAAAACATTGGTTTCCAGCACTCTTGTAGCCATGTGGGTTGCAACTCTACCAAAGGAATCCAGTAGCATGCAATAGCCCTATTCCTGCCCCAGGGTACGCTTTGCAGTTGCACAGCTGTAGGCTTCTCTGTGCTCTTAAGTTCCTCCATGTAGGGGCTGGGACTTAACCTGCTGCCAAAACAATTCCCAGGATGACTTTCAATTGCTGACTTTCCTATGGAAACCTCCCCGTTATAATATAATTGTGTAAATTGTCCCACAGGTTTTATAAACGCATAGGAGAAGTCCCATGTCCTTTCCTTTCAGTTCAAATTTCACTTGGTAAGTGATGTACAGTAATCTTCATGGCTCCCTAAGATGACTTACTGTGAGAAGGATGCAAAGAACTAAGAAATGTCCAACCATTACAAATCAGTTATTTCAGTATTTGAAGACATTTCTTAGTACATGTAGTGCCTCTAGATGTATCAGAAGCACCGTGTAATATCTGTGTGAAAGAAATCACTAACAATACTTGTAGCAAAGGAATAATAAGGGAAGTGTTTCTTTAGAAAGGTATTCTGTGGATTCTTGTGTGCCAGATTCTTTTAAAGAACTGAGGAACACCCAGGGGCATATATTAGCATAGTGAAGGTGATTACTTGTTTCTTTTTTGGGGGCAATTTGAAAAAAACTATAAATTTTGCAAGCAGCTCCAGTTTTGCAGTGAACAGTTTGTTGATGTCCTCCTCCCATCCTCCTTTCCTTCACATTAATATAAGTAGCAGCACAGATGGAAGGGTCCACCTGCATGGACTTTATTGCAGAATCTGTATCTGTGTGTAAGTATATGACTGTGTAAGCATTTTCCTTAAAATATTTTAAGAACACAGGGGCTTTATGCCACAGAGAAGGTGTCAGGGACGCTTAGACCAGTTCTTAGAGCAACTGTTGATAACAGTTATTTATGTAGATATTTTGTGTTCAATCATAAATTAGATTTCTCTCTTCTTTTTCCAGGTGGATGCACGGAGCATACCAGTGTTAGCAAAATGGCAAAATTCATATAGCATTAAAGTTGTACTTCAAGAGCTAAGACGTCTAATGATGTCCAAAGAAAATATGAAGCTTCCACAACCTCCAGAGGGACAAACTTACAATAATTAATTTTAGCTGATTCTCAAACTTCTGTCTTAAAACAACAACCTTCTACTCATGTAATGTCTTGATTAAATCTCACAATGCAAACACCCACACATTAATGAATTTCAGCTGGTATACATGACCTGGACATTTGTAAGAATATATATAATATATGTATGCCCAATATGTTTTCAGGCACTATGGGAGAAAAAGGCAGCACAATTATTTTTTTTCTCTTACTGAGGCACTGTCATTTAAGCATAAGCCTGAAATAGCCTATAATTGGAATTCAGGTTTTACAAGATGAAAGCATGACAGAAAGTGTCAGATTGCTGTGGAATAATATATGTTACTGAAAATAATTTCTGGAGAAGGCAAAATATAAATGGCATGCTTTATCCATCTTGCTTAGTAAAAGAGCTGCAGTTAAATTTGTTTTAAGGTAGCAGGTACAGTGAATACCGTTGCTCATCTTGTTTAATTTTGCAAGGGTGTGGGTGCCGACTACTAGTAGTGTCACAAAGTATGTTCAGGATTGTTTTGATACCTGTATTTATAAAATGGGGGGATTAATTTCTGTTAAGCAGCTCCTGTGTTACATGTATTGGACATGGCAAATATTTGTTTACAGTCTTTGTTCTAATAAACCATGCATTTAAGTTTTAGTGAAACAAAGGAAATGTATGGATATGTGATTGAGATTAAAGTTAGTCTTAAAATGTAAATAAAATGTGGAAAGTGTCTGAGGCTGTGCCATTTCTATAATAGTCATGTAATATATGTACAGTAACTGGCAGAAGTAGTGGAAAGCCAAACATAATATTGCTGCTGGTGTTACGTGCACCTTTTGTTCTTATCACTTTTGTATGCTCTGTTTACTTGAGAGGTCAGGATATTCCATATGTTGCAGGGGTGTAAGTTCTGTCATCTGTAGTATCACTTCTTTAGAGAAACTTGCACTCTGTGTGGGTGTATATAAATATATTAAAAAAAAAAAAAACCCGAACACCAAACCAACCCCAAAATAAAAACAAACAAAACCCCCTTGCCTACCTATCTGCCCTTTAGTTCCCCTCCAGATTATTTCCAGAAATGAGCATAACTTTCACTTTGCTTACTTGACCTCCAAGCAGTTTTCACACCATATTGCTGAAGTCTGTCCTACTTCTCAGTCTTTAGTCTTGCTTTCTTGCAGTATTTCCTCTTTTATATTACTTGCCTTTTTTTCTTGTCTGTTCCGCTTTTGCCTTTTCTGAAACACACAAAAAAGAAACTTCAGGAAGCTTTACTAAAAATCACACCTGTGCTACAGATCATCATATTTCCATCTGCTTAACGTGAATCATTTGCTGTAATGCCACTGCATTTGTAGCTAGAAGCTTTCTGCCTTTCCTGCAGCCCTTACTCTGTTTTTTCAATGTATTCTGTGTGGTGGGAGCACTGGTTTTATTTCTGTTACTGAATTCTCATAAGCAAGTAGTTAATGCAATTCTTTTGGATATCACATCTTTCCCTGCCCTTCACCTTTTGGTGAGAATATGTAACATTGGGAGTGAGTCAGCTGTTTGCATTTTGCATTCAAAGTTTTATTTAGTGGTTCTTTTGAAAAGTGGATATGATCAAAAGCCATCAACAGCCAGGTAACTTTCTTTGGTAAGCCTTTGCCTGTTTCTGATGTAAACAATGAAAAGCAATAAACTAGGTATTTTTTTTTTAATGGAAAGGTTTGATTGATATTTGACAATTTATGCTTTTTAGACAAATTGGGCACTTCCAGAATTGGTGGATTTATAGCTGCCAGCTACCTCGTGTCTGTATTTATATAACATATCATTTGTGATGGTTTGGCTGAAGTGCATTGCAACATTTTTTTTTCCTTGTTTTAATTGGAATTACTTTGATGCCATTAAATCTTCTTTCTTACACTAACACTGCTAATCTATATTTAATCAATTAAAATAATGGAACTATACAGTTCTGAGATGTGAATTTTTGGGAAGATTACAACATAAGCTATTGAGAGAATGCTTGTAGTCTATTATTTGGTTGGTAACATAATTTAAGAGACTGGCTTATTCACAGAGCATCAAGAAGAGCCTGTTGTTTGCATGGTTGTGTGTGGTACAAGGTGATCCTATAATAGTCTGTCCATTTGTATTGGTGAGCATATGCAGCTCTAAACAGATACAGTTTGCAGAAGGAAATACTGGTTCTGGAGGGAGTTGAGCTGATCTCTGACACTGGAGTATGTAATATACATGGATGACAAAAATATTCCTGCAGTGATCTTAGGTGTGTTGGTTTTCTAATTTGCTCACACTGGGACAAGTCTGAAGTGTAATTAATTATGAAATTTTAAAATGTCTTAAACTACTGCATAGAGTTCAGAGCCTCCTCAAAACTCGTCTACTACCTGGAGATTTTGAAGCACTGTGCTTACTATTTTCCAGAAAAATTATGTTTTGCAAGTGTTGATGTCTGATCAGTGTTTACTTCAAATTTGCTTTCTCATATTCTGAAATTCTCATTAGGTGGCCTACTTGGATGACAGAATTAAAATTTTCCTCTCATCAGTATTTAATTTGTGCTACATTCTTTTGACAAGATTTGAATTTGCCATTGTTACCAAATTATTTTTTTTTTCAAACCCATATTTGAAATATTATCAAATTTTGCAAAGCAGAGCACCATTTGAAGCCAATTGAGGGACAAAGTAGAAAAGCTCTAAATTCATAATTCTTCTAATGTTGGTGGTCACTGGCTAGGATTTAAATTAGCTTAGTGCTCTGAAGCATTGCCAAAGTTCTTGTGTTTTGGTTGTTTGAGACACGAATACATTTTCTATGAAGCAAAGAAAAAAAAGCCAAAGATGGTATTATTCATACTTTGTTAAACCTTAAGATACAATGAGCAAGCCTATGGAAATAGCCACATTATAAATGATGTGCCTTACTCATAGATAATAAAGTACAGAAAACATTGCAAGGTGTGAAGCTACCAATGGCCTTGATTGCTCTCCTCTTCTTGAACACAATCTGAGAGTACTTTTCACCCAGCAAGACAGTCAGCAGCACATCCCTCAACTATTATCAAATAAAGGCGTAATGTGTATTCCTCCTAAATGTTTGTTACTGGGGACACTTAAAGGAAAATTCTAGTGCATATTATGACAGTTGATAAACTATAATGGTAACAACTGTATAATTTAGACAAGTGTTTGTGTTTTACATGGTCACTTATATGGTGAGTTTGTAGCTATTTAGTAGCTTTTGGGACAATAGCTCAAGGCCTAAAAATACAAGTTACACTTCTCTTATGCTCTCTTTTGATGCAGAAGGCATACTTAGTAGGCCACCAGATAATTGTCCTGTGGCAGAGGCAGGATGTCTGACTACTACTTGCTTTATTTCTGGTCTCTAGTTTATGAAAATTCGGCCAGATTGCCCTGGTGTGGCTAATTTTAACTGCTAGAGGAGGAGCAAACTAGTACTAAGCAAGTCTGAATATGTGTTACTGTACCAAAGAAAGATGACTTAATACTCCTGTTGGTCTTTTATGTGAGTAAAATTCCAGATAGATGTGAAGCAGTGGGACAAAATATGTTTCTTGTCAATGTTTCTAAATAATGTGTTCAGAAGTCTTTTGTGAATCATGAAAGATTTATGAGGTGGGGAGGTATTGGAGGAACATGATTGTCTGTAGTCTTTATTTAATAATAATGTTAATAAATTAAAAAAAAGTGCTTTAAAACTTGTTAATCAATCTGTTTTAACTCTCTGTTGAAACAATTGTGGGAGATGTTTTTTTCTGTTTCTTTTTCTGCTGATTGCCTTATTCCCTGAATCAATGTGCTGTACATTTTCTACTGAAGATCTGACTGGGCTGAAGTATGAAGGATGTAATGCTGGAAGTATAAAAGTAACATACTTGATGCTTTAAAAAACTCCCCACAAAATAACTTCTTACATTACCATAGTAGTGATAGTGGTTTATATATATATATATTTTTTTTTTGCTAAATGGATGTATACTTTAAGCTCAATTTGTAAAGAGCTGTAAGTTTATGTACAGTCAGTTCTGTTCTTTAAAATACACATAAGCCAACTGTCAAGTAGCATTTCCATATTCAAGCAGTTCTATAAAGTTTTTTAGTCTTTACCATTTAAAAATAGTGATAAACATTAAAAAATTATTTATATAAGTGACAAGCTGTATAAATGGATAACTTAATGGAAGATGTTGAGATAATGCACATATATCCAGTGGTTTGGATCTCTTGGTAAAATTTGTGTTTTCTATACACAAATTTTCTATAATTTTTATGACTTTTCACCACTTCTTAACAGCAGCATCCCAACCTTCTGCTTTTAATATAAGCAGTATGGATTAAATGTAAACATGGTTTTATAATTTCTAATTTATAAACTATGTATTTTGGGTTAGAAAACCCCAAACTGTATATCTGTTAAATCAGAAGTACTGAAGACATGGCTGTGCAGTTATATTATGGTTTTCCTAAGCTGGTGTGTGCTTGTTCCCATTCTGCTCCCTGATGATTGTTACAAATGTGTATGCTGATGTAACACATTGGCTATTTCAATATTACTATTATTGTTATATCCTATTATTATTATTTTTAAGCATGGGGGAATGACAAGGGGAGGGTGGAATGATTTTATTTCCCTCTGCAATTGCTACTAAAATTCACCAAGAAAAGAAGAAACCAGGAAGAAGTAAACACATCTCTTACTGGCTTGACTTGAAAATAGTGAAGATGAAGGATTTTCTGTATTTTTCCAATTGTCACAGAAATAAAGAGCTGTTTCAGTTAGGATGAGAGCAACTCAAACAGTAGAGCTGTGAAGTTGTCATGAAGATATGGAAGAGGATGTTTCTATCAGATTTTCCAGCATCATGAAAATTGAGTTAATATGCGAGTGACGGTTCAGCTTCACAGAATGGCTTTGGGCAATGATATAGTGTTTGGAACTCCTTAAAGTGAGCCTCACAGGACTTAACCCAATTCTCTTAATCTCTTTTACTTTCTTAAGATAGGGTATTCCTGCATACAGTTGTTGGAAGTTGCTGCAAACAGTTGGTGAAGTTGCTTACAGTTGGTGAGGTACAGCAGGTTGAGATGACTTTGTTTCTCTTAAGTTTTGGCAAACCTTACCACAATGAGGAGCTGTGTAAACCAAAAGCATGGATGTATGTGGTGGTGGAAGCTGGCTCTTTAGTTCCCACATTGATCTAAGTGGTTGGTGATCAGCAGTTTTGGGTTTAAATGTGTGCATGTAGTTAAAAGAATCAATACTATTCTGAGAAAAGTCTGTACTAAAAGTTCTGCTTTTATAATGGTATTGGGTGAATTGCCCTGCCCTTTTCTGGCCAACAGATTCCTCCTGTGTTTGTTGTTTGCATGACTGCAGTTTTGGGAGAGCATTATTTCCCATCTCTGGGAGGTACACTGCACTTTGAACTGTGGGACTGTCTGCTTCTGAAAATCTAAAATAACTCCTTGCCACATCACAATTTGAGGATTTTTGGAGATGGTCATAGTCATCTTGGGTTGTGTTTGTTGAAACGATTTCCTGTCATATGTATGTTTTTTTTCTGTCTGAAGATTGAAGATTAGATTTACTGTATGATACTACATGATACTACTACTAACTTGTTGCACTATGTGAGATTTATTACGGTGTTATCAGAAAATGTTTCAACATCTCTGTCCTTTAAGCCAGCACCATATGTTGGAGTTGTTGTATGCATAGGAAAATTCTCGTGCCAAGTTAGTACTATACTTTCATTCCTTTAATGCTGTAACTTTGAAATATTGAAATAATATGAAATGAAAGCTAAAAGCCACGATGTTTCTAGTTAACAATGTCTTTATATCTCTGTCCAATGACTGTGATAATTATTTGCTTCCTTGAGCTGTCATTCAGACTGCGCATTAAACACTCATTATTTGAAATCTTTGAGTGTCACCTCAATTAGTAGTGTAATGGTTTTTGATCTTTGGAGTGGGATGCTGTGAAAAGAGTACTGCTTTGGAAGCTCTTCATTCTTCCACTCTGCTTTCAGTCTGTTGAAAAATATGTTCTGCACTGCTCATGTTTCTTAGAGTAGAAATTATTTCTTCTGGCATTTCAAAACCTCTTGACTTCTACCTTCAGATTTGTTTGGAATTGATGTGTTACTCATGCAGTGTTAACAATGTTAACTCGTAATCTCTAATCCTTTTTTGTATTTTTGTGACTGTATGATCTTATAGTACCTGTATGGTTTTAGTATTAAAACTGAAGGCAACAAGAATGGTGCACTGCTTTACTTGACAGATGGACAGATCACATGTGCTGCACTAAACAAGCCTGTGGTTGAAGACTGAAGGGCAGTGGAGAGGGAAGAAATTCTTACCATTTAGGTATATACAACTCCTGACACCATTCAAAAAGTACGTGGTTCTGTGTCTACTTAAAACTGAGATGCCAACTAAATATTTGCCTGTTTTTTTTACATGTTTGCCATTACAAAGTTAAAATTACATTATACAGCTGTTTAGATAGAGGGTTGAGCAGTACCTTGTGCTCAGGCAGAAGGGGTTTAGTACAACCATAGCAAGAATTAGAGTTCTGTGGCAGGTGCTTTTGTGTGTAATAGCTGGAATCGGATTTATGTCTGTACTATTTAAAGACAAGTGGCAAAATGTCTTAGTATTAAATTCATGCTGTATCTCTACTGCTGTTTGGTGGGTAGTTCTTATTTGCTCTGGCTTCTAATTTAGCAACTCTTTGTATTTTTATAGTATGAGTTGGGGTTATTCCATCTTGGTCTTTTAAGGAATAAAGAACACATGTGAGGCATACATGCATATCCTCTTTCATTTACAAAGCATTTAGGCAAATAAAATTGTGTTGTTCCTTCTTCTCAGTTGTTTGGGAGAGGAGTTAGATGAGCTCGCCCAAAACTTTTTTGGAATGGCCAGCTGCAGATAGTGGTAGCTGCATTTCTGCTACACACCTCACCTGTCACCCAGATCACCAAGTAGCAGAGGTAAAATCCTTTGCTCGTCTTTCCAGTTTCAAGGGAGCTACTTTCCAGGTCCTAACTGGAGGCAGCCTGGGCCAGCCTGCTTGTGTTTACCAAGGAAGAGAGAGCTGTGCCACTGTCTGCCCACCTTCCGTATTTGGCCATCACCCTTTTGCAGAGTCCCATGGCCTGCATGGAAGCTGCTTGGGAGTGAAAGAAGGAGCCCTATGGCTCCCAAATAGGGTCTTGGCAGACTAAAAACATGGGTTCTTCCCACACTGGCCTTTCAAAATTCTTACCTAACTGAGTAAAATTCAGTTTATAATTTGACTCCTCAAAGCATTTATACACAAAGAATTGTGTGGGTAGCTTTCAGTGGTGATGAAAACAGATTCCTTCTTTCCTGCCTTGTCTCCAAAGCAGTCATTCCCAATTAGGCTGTGATGAGGTAAGAATACTTTTAAGTCAAGTAGCACACCTTGCAGAAGTCAGAAATTAGTGATAAATCTGGGTACTGGTTGCAGCCTGGATTCTCTGGTCTTCTTACGTAGGTGGGAACATTTTATCTTCTAGTATTCGGAAGGTATTTTTTTCATCATTGCCTCTGATTTTCTTTATCCATGGCAAAACATAAGTTTTGGAAGGTCTTGAATCAGTAGAAGGATCTTTGTGTGATGTTTGGGGATAAAAACATTGCAGAAAGCAGGACAATCCTTATGCAAAATTCACAGAACTGAGAATATATGATCTGAAATGCTTTTCCAAAGAAAAATGAAGACTCATTCTGCACTGGGAGGTGTTAGTGTATCTAACAGTGACAGCCAAATTGCATAGGTTTTGGATCAAATTCTTACAGGCTAATTAAGCAGTGTGTATTCTTAGGAGAGGAATGTCTGGTGCAGAAACTTTTACAACCCCAGTCTGCATTTGCCTTCATGTCTCTCTGTCTTCAGGTTTCATCGTAAATGAACAAAACTCCATGTATGTATGTGTTTTGTAAGGCCTTGTTTGTCCTCTGGAGAGTTATCTCAACTCCTGCATGTCAGGGTTGCAGCAGTGGCCCCCTGCAATCTCAAATCTTGCTTTGTTTTTCACTATCTAGCTTTTTAACTGTGGCCATTGTGTACTCCTTCTCAGAAGTTCATGAAATATATTTCAGATAAGTGGTTCTACTGGTGGGTTTAAGTTGACTACAGAGGAGTCCATGAGGAGCAAATAACTAGGGGTCAAACTTTGAAAACACATTCTTACTCTGTTTTGTTTTTTAAAATTTGAATGCACGAGAGGGTGTATGTGAGAATTTACAGTACAGCTGAGCCACAGCTGCAGAGACCGAGTCTGTTGGAAGAGGAGTTTTCAGCTTTGGTGTTCTGACAACTGGGGACAGCAAAGGCAAATGCTCAGGTGTGCTTTTAAGGATGAGAATGACATTCCTGTTTGGGTAAAAACAGCCATCCTGTTTATGTAACAAGTCATTGTGACATGGAATGAGGAATATCTGTTTCATCTCTGAGCAGTGTGACTTGGCCTCATCTGTTTCCTCTAGAAATGTACCTTTAGGTTCAGTGTTCCATCCCCTGACTGTATTGTGCAGTAGATTTTTGTATTTTTGTTTGTGCTGCAATCTTTATAGTATTTATGTATAAATATAATATTTGTACTTATATATAAATATAATATTTATAATCTGTTCACATTTGGTCTAACACAACTAGAAAATGCCATCATACAAATTCCCATGTTCCAGAAATAAATGGGCTGAATGGAGGCTTTGGTGTAACCAGTCTGGCACAGTGGAATGAAACAGTGATGGAATCCCAGCCAGGAGCTCTGCTCAGGTGCCTGCTTTTCTTGCCTGGATTCTGCTTTCTTTTGCTCCGTTTTAGACTTGGAATAGGAGTAGTTAGAGCTAGCTTTTGTGCAAGCAGAAGTTAGCAGTCTAATCTCATTTTTGTTCTTAAACACAAAACTAAGGTCTGAGCTTCTGTTTGTGAAGTATTTACCACTTTTTACATTATTAGTATACATAATCAGTCAGATACCTGCTTTACTTAATTCACCTTTGACTGGAGGGATTTAATTGATCACACAATGTTTATTTGTTACTAGATAACTTCACTGTGGAGGTATTGGTGGCAGATACATTTATTTCCCTGTATCTTAAGGAAGGTAACTTTTCTATGCATTTATTGTTGCTTGTAGTTTCCAGCAACAATTATTTTCTGCAGTGATTGATTTCCACCTAGATCAATTCTCTTCAACTTGTCTTTTTTGTCAGATTGACTGTTGCCAGGTCTCCAATTTGCATAGTACTTTTGAAGTCTTGAATGAAATGCCTGATTGAGCTCGCAAAAAACCCCAGTCATGGCGTAAGAAATTTGACTTAGGCCATTGCTATATCATGCCATGGATGTATCCCCTGCCCTGGGCAATATTTCCTTCATGACCGTGTGTTGTTACACTTGAGAATGTGAGTAGTGGGTTAGGAGGAAACTTTCAGCGCTGCAAAAGCATAGGGCCAAAAGACTATTTTGGGTAATTTGCATGTGGCTTTTTTCTTCTCACTTGCCCTTTGGGACTCATTGATTCACAACCACTAATGCTGTTGCATATTGTTACTAATGACTTGGATGATGGGATAATGTTTTGGTGCACTCTCAGCAAACTTAAAGACTAAAGTAAAAATGTGCTTGATAGACCATGACTGAGGCTGACAGCCTCCTGGGCTGCATTCAGAGTGTTATCAGGAGACTGAGGGAAGTGATCCTTCCCCTCTCTTCAGCACTGCTGAGGCCACATCTGGAGTACTGGGCCCAGTTCTGGGCTCTTCAGTGCAATGGAGATATGGATATGTCCTCCAGTATTCTGTGGACTCAAGATAATGGAGTAATACTGTCAACTGCTGAAGGAGAGATCTCAATCACTTCACAGAAAAGCAAGGGAAGAGTTATTCTGCAGAACAGATGGAAATTGAATATATCAGAGGAAATATTAAAAAAATAAAAAAGTTTAGGTTTTCCATGAGGAAAGCATACATAATCCTCTTGGAAAATTATTTCCCTTTTTTTAATATACAAACTATGTGTAAGTTTATAAAATATATAAACAGTGGATAAATACACATGCAAATGTGTATATATGCATTTGTATGTATATACAAGCAAGTGTGTATATATACACACTAGAGTATAAGTAAATAATACATAGAAAGAAACCACACTTTGACTCCAGGTCATCACGACAACTGTTACACACGCTCTTGGTCCTGCTCTGTTATAAAATCTGTCCTATTGTATTATTAATACAGAAGGGCAGGAGGTAAGCTCTGATATCAGTACAAACATGTAATTCCTGCCCTGGAAGGTCTCCCCATCTGAATACCTCCTTGCTGCAGATGAGCAAAACTCCTTTTTTGTGCACTTTGCTTTGCTGTCTGGCCATGCTGCAGGATGTGTTCACAAAACACTTGATGGGATGTGGTGCTGGGAAAGCTGTAACTCTGTGACCTCAGAAACGCCGGGGATGTGCTTGACCTGCGCCCACACTGTGTCACAGCTGAGCCCTGCGGAAGGCAGCAAAGTGCGGGAGTTGAGGACGTCTGGAGACAGCACGGCCGTGGTCAGCCCAAACACAAATAAACAAACCAAAAACCTGGGGTGACCAAAACATGTGTTTTGAATGTGAGAATGCCCAGTTGGAGAAATGGCCTGCTGGTTAAAATAAAGCAGGAAACAGCTAGCTCACTCTAATTCTGTCTACTAGTAATAGCTGCAATTTCATTAAGGTAATTACTGATCTAAGACTTTGAAGGCTCCATTCAGGTAAAATACCTGAAGGTGCCAGAGAGCATGGTTTTTTTTGTGCTTATTCTTAAGGTACTTGAACCCTGCTTCTGACTTGAAAATGGCCTTGAGGAGTAACAATTTTTCCTTGATAGTGTTTTTAGAGATGGGAAGGAAGTCCTGGAAAAATCCCCATGACTTGACTCTGAAAGTCATGATTCACATTACCTTTATTCACTCCCTTCCTTCTGAAGAGCCTGCATTGCTTGTTTTGGTTTTTCACCGTCATGTATCTTCTGCCTGCAGAACTTTGTAGTACAAAAGATGACTGAAAAGCAGGACCTGTTCTGTTGGTGCTGATGACCTGGTTGTGAGTGCATCTGTCTGGGCTAGTGCTTCTCTCTCCAGGTTCTGTACTGGCAAGTGTTAGGTCTCCTGTGCAACTGTGATAAACCAAATCTCTTACTCTTCCATATACTTGGTTTTTTTCAGTATTTTATTTTTAAAAAAGTGCCTCAATTATACAAACTCATTGGAGAGGTCTTTCTTGGCCTTCAGCCTAAATGTGGATTCCACCACCCATAACTTGTTTAGAAGTGTCTGGGGTGAAATCAGTGGTGGTGGCGATGCAATTTACACTTAGCTTGTGGTGTTTATAAAATAAATACAAGTGGCAGCTGGTATAACTCATGAAAACTCAGTGTTTGGAAGGGGTCTAAGCCAAAGACCACCAGTCCATATAAAAGTTCCTGTTGGTTTTAGATTGATCATTGAGTTGTTCTATGTGGGTATTGCATGTGGCCCAGGTTAGTACTTTATGAGGCACCAAAGCTAAAACATTGAGCCTTTCTGTCATTTACTGTCCTGCTGTGTTCAATTTAATTATAGACAGGCAATTAACAGCGTAGGTGAGAGAAAAAGTGAGTATTTTACTAGATTTACCTCAAAATCCACCAAGAGCAGGAAAATGGAGTTAGCTGTTACTATGCATACAATAACAGAGCAGGTTTAAGCTTTCTAAAGACTGAACTGACTGGACAAATCACAAAGGTTCACATGTACACCTTGCCCCACAGAGAGTCTGTGCAAAGATGAGAGGCTGATGGGCTTCAGGCATCAGGATGGAGGCTGGGGCTTGGGACAGGGCCCCTTTATCATTAGCCCCAGTATGTGTATAGCAACACTGTCAGGAGCTTGAACTTTTGTGCATTGCCAGAAGCTATATGGGCATCTGTGTTGGCTGCTAATTCTGGGAAAGTTTGTTTGTGAACAGAGCAAGGTGAGGGTCACACTGAAAAATTGTCCATAGACACATCTGACACATCAACATCTAATGATTGTTGACTCTTTTTTTTTTTTCCCTTTGCAGTTCTTTTGCCAGCAGCTTCGCCGTGTGGCTTGCCAGAAATTGTTGGGTATTTTGAATGGCACTTCTATTCAACATCATTTTAACATCAAGACATTTTTAGGGACATTTCTCTCATGTGTGCTGGCTGTAGCCTACAGGCTTCTCTGTGAGCCGGAAGGTCCCATGATCCATTTGGGGTGAGAAATAGCAATTCTCAGTGTTAAAGCTACCAGGCTGAGGGTATGGTTTTGTAACATCTGTCTTAGTAGCAGCACTGGCTTAAAAAA
This sequence comes from Lonchura striata, assembly GCF_050655825.1. Taxonomy (NCBI): domain Eukaryota; kingdom Metazoa; phylum Chordata; class Aves; order Passeriformes; family Estrildidae; genus Lonchura; species Lonchura striata. Next base: position 115,508,998 of record NC_140704.1, read on the forward strand.
TACCCTGCACTAGAAGCTTTTTTCACCTGTGCTGTTCCCCATCCATTTTTCTTTAGCACAACTATTCGTGCCTTGCAGTGAAGGAAAGGATTTGTTTGCTGTGTGTTTTAAATACTGGCTTTGTTCCCTAGTATGATTCCCTGAGTGATGCTCAGCAAGCAGCTATCTGGATAACTGCAGTCAGTTGTTTCTGAAAAGCCACTTGCCACACACCATGGCCTGCTGGCTGCTTTACATCTCATGTAACTGCTTTTACCTGTGCGAAGTCTGTATAAAAATAAAGCCGGTGTCAAGTGGCTTCACGCAACAGGGACAGTAATTTTAAATCCACCTTCAGAAGTGCCCTAAGTGGCCGTGCAAGGTGCAGACTGCTGTGATCTGTATGTCCAGCTTGGGAACAGCCACCAGCACCAGCTGAGGGCAGCCACAGGAACCAGATGCTGCTCTGCAAGTGGCAGATTGCAAGTTGGCTTGGAGCTGCTTGTTTTTCATGCAGTAGTGTTACACTATGTTTCTAGGTGGGGAAAAGTAGAGTTTACAGTCTTTCTGAAGGATAATGTTTTTATGCTGCCTTCTTATGTACAAAAGAAGAGAATCCTCCTGACCCTGCTGTTGTCCTTGGCCTTGTGAGTGATCCTGTGTAGGTCAGAGAGGATCTTAAAATTTACTGTGTTGCAATACAATCAAACGTGGTAACTGCAGACCAGATTTTGGGGGCTTTTGTTTGTTTTGGAAAATGACATAATTTCCTTTATTTATCATTCAGGGGAGAATCCTGCTGCACTTTATTATCTATCTGGAAGCATATCTTGAATAGAGATGGTAAAATTAGTCTCTGCTAAAAGGATATAGATTGTTTGTTGGCTGCTTTGCTGTTTTATTTCTGATCCATTTTGGGGTTGGAAAGTATTTATCCTTGAGGTTTGTTCTCCCCTCTTCACAACCCTGACCAAACACGTTTCTCCCCACCAACCACTCACATTTTCTGTCGTTCTGTGGGTTTATGCTTATTTATTTATTTATTTGCACAGAGGTTCAGCACCCTAGGGGATGACTCAGATGTTCAAAAATAGGAGCACATGGTTAGTCAGAGGTGGCCACAAACCTAGACAATGCTTACCAAGGGTTAGCTCTCCCTTTTGGCTTCTTTTGTTTTCTTTGCTTTCAGACATTTTTCTCCAGGAACTCAGAGACTGCAGCTGTGATTTCTTTTTTTCCTTCATGCAGGGTTGGTAAGTGTGATTTGTGAGCCAAAGAGTTGAATCATATTTCCATGAATAAAGTCATCACAGTATCAACGTGATGCCTTTTCAAAACATAGGAATTAAGAGCTAGTTTAATTTAATTTAGTTGGAACCCTCCACCATTTTTATTAAACATAAACACAACGTAAGTTGCTAAAAGCCTCTGAGAGATTTATTAAGGCTCCTAATTTAAGTCTGGTAGAAAAGTCTTCCAAGATTATACAATGAATAGATTTTTCATGCCACTAAGGGTTTGGATATTTTTTCCCCCATTTAAATGTAATTTGAAGTGCTGCCTGGGAACACACTGTAATAATTTAAATCATCACACATCTTCTGTTAGAAGTAGGGCTGTTCTGGCTGCTGTGGTTGTTAACCTGGGAACAGATGATTGAAATGATGCGCTCTAGCCTGATGTGTCACCATACTTGGGCAGATATTAACATGCAATTCTTCAAAAGCATTTCATGGACTACCATAATCTCTGCCAAAGAGACATTTAAGTCTCTGATAGTCTCTTGTAGCTTCCTCCTTTATGTCAATGGGGACTTTGCATATTTAAAAGACATGTTCAGCATTTTACATGTTTTAATCTGTCAAAACCAACCTGGCTTTGCTGCTGCATGCCAGCTAAGGCTCTGTCCTCCTCTGCCTTTAACTGGTTTATGAATAATTTGCCAGAGTGCTCTCAATTATGCAACATCACTTTTAGTGCTCTCCTGGGTTGTGGCCTGAGCCAGCTGCAGTTGGACACCATTGGCATCCACCTCCTGATCGTCACCAGTTGATAAGTAAGTGATGGGCAGAGATGTGAGGCTCTGTGAGGGCCACCATGCCACTGCCCTCACTGTCTGGTGAGTCACTGGTGAGCCCATTGCATCTGGAAGGGAAACAGAGATGCTGCACCAGCAATCTTCCAGCATTCCTGCTGTTTGTCACTTTGGAATGGAGAAAAAGACGTCCACTCTAATTAGAAGAAAGTTGTTTAATGAAACAAACTTTAAATTTTTTTAATTAAAAGAAAATTCACATGTTGTTTAATACATTAATACAGAGGACATTTTTCCATTGCTTTCTGGGCTATATAAGGAGGGAGAAACAGCAGAATTTTTACACATGGGCTTCATCCTTAAATTAATGATGCTGTCCCAGGGAGAAAGAGATTATGGGGATTGCCCAATGTTCACAGGGGGTCTTTGTTGTATTTTTTGAGTTTTGAAAAAGTAAATTGTTTATGATAGTTTTTTTAGTCTGGCTCTTCTCTGTTCACATGTCTGTGAGATAATGCTGGTAAACTCCCTTTTAAACTGTTCTACTGAAATAATGACTCTGGTTTCCAGGAAAAGAAATTGAAACCACTTTATGACTTCTGGGTGATATTTATTGTCATGTTAACTTACAAAACCTTGTTTGTTTTTTTAAAGTAAGGATAAAAAAAAAAATCCTATGTTAATTTCCTCAAAAAATAGAATTCAAATGAACAGTCACTTGTGAACAATCTGTAGCTTAAAAGTATATAAAAAAGCATCAAAGGGAAGATATGGGATGTCCTTTAGTATTTTAAGAACAGTAATTTAAATAAATCTGAGATGTGCTGGTTAAACAAAATGTTGCTCATGGGAGAAATCAGTAATTGTGGTAAGAAAAGTGGAGAAAATGTTTGTTTTTCTGTGCAGGATCCAGTCAATGAGAAAGAAGCACTAGCCTGCAGTCGGGAACCATCCTGGGGGAAGCAGGTTGTATGGAAGTCCCCTTCACAGAGAGGGCTGCAGCAGACACAAATGTCAGTCTAAGTGAGACTTCACTCCCGTACAACAATCAGGATGACAAACTTCCACTCTCCTGGTACCTTCTGGCACTGAACAGGCTCGAGAGATGTTCCCACTCCAGGTGCAGTCACAGGCAGAGCAGTAACTCAGCAACCATTAGGCTGTTGAAGGCACTTAGGGCCTTCCTCTACTGGGTGTGTTGGAAGAGTCCAATTTCATTGTTGATACCACTGGTGGGACACATAGCATGTACAGTTGGCTGGAGGAAGAAGTTGGGGATGTCCAAGGAAAGCTTTCCCAGCCGGTGCTGAGGCATGCAGTACCTCTTGAGTTCCCTTCTGCTGAAAACAACGTCACTGGGAAAGCACCACATGTAAGTAAAAATCCATGCACAAAAATGTCTTAACATTATTGAGTTGGGAAATCAGTCATGAAATTACCTGTGCGACTTTACTGGTGAGCTTTGTTAAGGGCTTTTATACAGCTTCATTAATATTTTCCCTTACTTTCTCTCCATTATCCTCACTGCTACTTGTCCTTGTATTGATAAAACTTGTGAACACTACAGAGAAGTTAAAAGGGCCTCCAAGTGCTTAGAGATGACTCTGATAGGTTTTTTTTTTATTCTGAGAATTTGCTGTTTTTGTTTAAAATACTCAAGTGTTTTTTACACTCATTGACTTTAGCTGGTACTGAATGCTCAGCACGTCTACAAATTACCCCTGAGGTATCAGGTAGCACATCCAGAGGATGCAAGTTTTATAAGCTTTTGAGCACTATTGATTAGTTCATTAGATGTATCAGCATCACTCCAGTAACCTCTGCAAAGGCTGGACTTGAGTCTGTTTTTCTAATACAGAATTCAAGCATAATTTTATTTCCTTTTTCTGAAGCCTTTCCTCTGTTTTGCACACTGTGGCCTCCCTTAAAAATGTAACAGTTGTCTCATGCAGGATGTTGTTTTAATATAGCAAAATGGGTGTTTTGGAAAGAAAATTATGTCGTGCGTGTGAAAATATATAATAGAATTTTTAAAGGAAGTCTGCCCATTAATGCCTTTTTTATATTATAATTATTTTCCTTCCTCTTTTTCCTCCCTTTTTTTTTCTTTTTCTTTATTGGAACTGGCTCACAGTGCAGATCTCTGCTACTTGAGCTCCTAGTGCTGCTTACAGCCATGGAGCTGCTCCTTGGGGCAAATGTGGGCTCCAGACCTTTACAGGGAGGGTTTCTCAGACTTTTAGACTGAGGCTACAGGACTGTACTCTTATTCTCTAGTGAATTCCAAGCTGTCTCACCATTTTTTCACTGCAGTGTCTCACTCAGTGAGTACACTATTCCAGGATGGGAAGTGGCACATCTGCCTATTCTTGGAATGTTTGGTGCTACGTCAGCAGCTCACTGTCCCATGCTACCTGTAATACCCAAACGGTGCTATGGGGCCCAGGATTTTGTCAAGGCAAACACATCTGAGCTCACATCCTAGAGATGCATCCTCCTCTCCTCTCCTCTCCTCTCCTCTCCTCTCCTCTCCTCTCCTCTCCTCTCCTCTCCTCTCCTCTCCTCTCCTCTCCTCTCCTCTCCTCTCCTCTCCTCTCCTCTCCTCTCCTCTCCTCTCCTCTCCTCTCCTCTCCTCTCCTCTCCTCTCCTCTCCTCTCCTCTCCTCTCCTCTCCTCTCCTCTCCTCTCCTCTCCTCTCCTCTCCTCTCCTCTCCTCTCCTCTCCTCTCCTCTCCTCTCCTCTCCTCTCCTCTCCTCTCCTCTCCTCTCCTCTCCTCTCCTCTCCTCTCCTCTCCTCTCCTCTCCTCTCCTCTCCTCTCCTCTCCTCTCCTCTCCTCTCCTCTCCTCTCCTCTCCTCTCCTCTCCTCTCCTCTCCTCTCCTCTCCTCTCCTCTCCTCTCCTCTCCTCTCCTCTCCTCTCCTCTCCTCTCCTCTCCTCTCCTCTCCTCTCCTCTCCTCTCCTCTCCTCTCCTCTCCTCTCCTCTCCTCTCCTCTCCTCTCCTCTCCTCTCCTCTCCTCTCCTCTCCTCTCCTCTCCTCTCCTCTCCTCTCCTCTCCTCTCCTCTCCTCTCCTCTCCTCTCCTCTCCTCTCCTCTCCTCTCCTCTCCTCTCCTCTCCTCTCCTCTCCTCTCCTCTCCTCTCCTCTCCTCTCCTCTCCTCTCCTCTCCTCTCCTCTCCTCTCCTCTCCTCTCCTCTCCTCTCCTCTCCTCTCCTCTCCTCTCCTCTCCTCTCCTCTCCTCTCCTCTCCTCTCCCCTCCCCTCTCCTCTCCTCTCCTCTCCTCTCCTCTCCTCTCCTCTCCTCTCCTCTCCTCTCCTCTCCTCTCCTCTCCTCTCCTCTCCTCTCCTCTCCTCTCCTCTCCTCTCCTCTCCTCTCCTCTCCTCTCCTCTCCTCTCCTCTCCTCTCCTCTCCTCTCCTCTCCTCTCCTCTCCTCTCCTCTCCTCTCCTCTCCTCTCCTCTCCTCTCCTCTCCTCTCCTCTCCTCTCCTCTCCTCTCCTCTCCTCTCCTCTCCTCTCCTCTCCTGTTATGGGTATGTACTGTGTGGGTGTGGGAGGAAATAGATGCAGGGCTTTCGGCTTTTTACTTTCAGTGTTTTTGCTGGGGGAGTATCAGAGAAGGGGGACTGAGAAGGGGGAAAGCTGGGATATGAACTGTTATCAGAGCAGTGGGTTATGGAAGCCTTCACACTTTATGTCTGCAAAACACTTAAATACAACATAGAGTGTTTTGTTCTAAATTACAGTGAACAGACAAAACATGTACTGTTTGCTTATTATCTGTTAAGGAGATAATTTTCTGCGTTGGTGTTGGGTAGAAGAAGATACTTTGAAGTAAAGGAAAAAGCAGAGAAGCTCTTAAATAAACTTCCTCCCCTTCTCTAGTTGGCTCGAGCACTCTGTTGTCGTTGCAGGCATTGCTGTTCTGTGCCCTTGTTCTTTGGTGCTTACAGATTAAACATTTGAAAAGATGCAATCACTGTTTGTTCCCAGTTGAAAAATGGAGGTGACCTTCAGTCTCAGCTGCCTTTACTTTATTCCTTCCAGCATGACAGGCTTTTACTTATGTCCACCTAAAAGTAGTTGCTTTCATTTTCATTTCTTTCATTCACTTTTATTGCTCCTGATGATGATGATCCAGTAGTGATGTGCAAGTATCAGGATCTTTACTTCTTCCAGCTGAAATAACCCTTCTTTGTATTTGACTTGGAGATCAATTAGTGAGCTAGAAATTAACTCCTGGTATTCTGACTCCCAATCTACTTTTTGCTACTTTTTACTATAGGTAATTTTTTCCTAAAGCAATTGCTGAATCGCTTTCATTGATCTCTGAATTTCTTGTGGCTTGTATCCCTCTAGCAATGCAGAAACTAAAGATCATGTCATTTTCCACATGCAGCTGTACCTTGGCTCGGAAAATGGGCAATGTTTCTTGCATTTGATATATTTGCTTTACCACATGTTTAGCAGGGGAAAGTGGAGATGACATTGGGTTTCCACCCAAATCCTTCTTGTGGACCAGCCCATAGTACAGGTGTCCAAATAGCTGCAGTTACACAGCAAGAAGATAGGAGTTTGTGGCAGAAAGGTGAGGCTATGTGGGCAGGGAAGAGGTCAAGCCCTCTGAAGCCAGATTCATTGCTGAAACCGAAGTATTGTGTGGACAGCTGTGTGCAGAGGGGAAAGTGGATACACTTCTGTTGCTATTTTACAATAAGCTTTGCTTTTTTAACACTCAGTTGAGGATGTTTTCTGAAAAGAGCAGTGGATTTTGTCTCCTTTTATCTTCTCTTAGTGTTACTAGAGGGAAAAGTTAGCTAAAATTATTAACAGCATAACTTCTGGCAGGGTTCAATAAGTTTTTGGCTTTTAATGTGGTACAGATAAGCAGAAACATTTTCATTTCACTGAACATGAGGCTCAGGGGAAATTTTGTTTCTTGTATATTTTGTGGCATTAACAAAACACAGTTTACAGTGAATAAACTGAGTTGAAAGCTTGTGGGTTATGTTTCTCAAGAAATTATTTGGGTTTTTTTTAGTTTCATTCTACCTAGCATAATTTTACCAGGGGAATTTATTGTACTCCATAGCATGAGATTTTCAGGAAACTTCACTTTATTTTTACAAAGACCATAGGATTAATTCTAAGGTGAAACTTGCTCTGTACCATTTTAATCTTGATGACTGGCCAAAGCTTGTGGTTTATATTACAACAAAAACAAAGTGTATGCTATGGCACCTTTCATTTACAGGCTGTGGTGTCTCTTGACTTCACCTTTACTGCCACACACATACAGTGTAATGTGCATATGTTACTTGAAAGCAAATATCTCCTCTTATATTATATTTTCCTTAGCAAAAATGGAGGTAGGGAGAAAAAGCAATAAAATCATGTATGCCTATTTTTAGTTTTAGTGCAGGATTGGAATTAAGTAGAATATGATGCAAGTTATTTGGATCCTGAAGTAAATAAACCAAATCTTTTTTCTAGTTCAAATAAAGGTTGTTCCCCCTGAATTACAATGCCTTAAATATTAGATCTCTTTAAATACTTTGGAAAAAAGATGGATATTGTTACAGCTATTGGTAAAAATAGCATTGTTAAAGTTTTGCTTAGTACACAGGGTACCTGTAGGTAATTGTTGTAATCCTGGTTCTAAGGCATGATACACCTTGAGTCTGTCCCTGCTCTCTGTGACTGTACATGTAGATGTTGAGCTTCTGGTGTCTGGGAATGGCTGCTGGGATTCTCCCTCTTCCAGACCCAGCTGTTCTGTCTGCAGCACCCTGTGGACCAGCTCTTGAAGCTTGGATGGATTTTGACCCTGGAATTTCTCTTTTCAGAGAATACCACACATGTTTAGTGCAGCCACTTGGTGAATTTGTTAAACTCTAGGCTATTTGTAGCAATAACAAGAAAAAGATTAGTGGCAAGAAGAAAAGGAAGGAGAAAAAGGTATTTGAACATTAAGAGGACTTCATGCTCAAGCAATTTAAGTCAGGCTGACAGCTGACAGTTTGTCCAATCCACTAGCCCCAAGATTAAACCAGTTTAGAGTTTTTTGCAGCAACTTTTGACATGTGACCTTCCCGCATCCTGACAGGTAGCTTTTTATACATTTTATGATCTCTTACATTGTCCATATCCTAATCATGATGAAAAGCTGTGCAATTCTATACCTGGGATAGGAAAATAATATCCCCACAGCTTTTAATAGATTATCACTAACTTCTTGACCCCATTTTGTTTCCTGGAAGATAAATTAAAACGTGATATTACTTTCATCCTTGCTGCTTCTTGAGGAGTCGAGCAGAAAATTAAATTACTATTACAGCTGCCAGATTATGTTCTGTGCCTGTGATTTGTTGTCTTGCAAGTTGTTCTAGCTCAGCATGAATTTCCACAGATTTACTTAAATAAATTTACTTATAAATTATCTTAATGCACATGGATGCAGACTGACACTTAAGAAATGAACAGCAGCAAAGCTCTGATTAAGCAAAGTCTTTTGAAGTGTTCATTAAAGCCATTATATTGTGTTATTTAGATGTAACCTGAAGTGCTGAGTGCCAGTGGTAAGTGCAGTACATCATAGTTTTCTCCTATGTGTGCCAACATCAGTGTCTACCTGCTTGGTTCCACCTCTGTGAGATGTGCAAGAAGACATCAGCTTTAAATGAATTTGCTGAGTTCTCAAAATCAGAAGGAAAGATTTATTTCCTCCATGGAAATTGCTTTGAAGTATCAGGTTTTGTGAGAAAGGATCCAATAACTCATGTCACTGGCAGGATGCTCAGAACAGTTTTCTCCTTTCTTTGACTCAGATTAAGAACTTGCTGGACATGAACATCTTGGCTGTCCTTCATTCCAACCATCCTCCTTGAAGTGTTTAAAGGTCTTCTAGGAGCTTTCTTTTTTCCCCTAAATTTAAAGATGAATAAATTACATATGCAGTTCTTGAATTCAATTCCAAAATCATCCCTTAGAAAAACAAGCAACCTTTTGGAGATTGTGCTTATCTTTATAAGTATACAATATGGTCCTCCAAATTATATAACATTTACAGAGACTAATGAGGGCAGGTCACAAACTGCTGGATGGAAAAATGAATCTGACCTGCTGGTACTTAATAATGTACAACACAGTAAAGAAAATGTGAATTTTCAAAATGCATATATATATTTAATGTTGGTATATATGTAAGAATAGAGAAGATGGTTTTTTCTTTGTTTGGTCTGGTTTATGCTTGAAGTATTTTAGAGTCACTCTCCTGCTGCTCTTCTACTCTGATGACACTTTATTAGCTTAGTGATACATAGTAGTTGTGTTGGTGTGCTTTTGCATTTATTTGCAACTTATGGAGAGTTTGAATGTCCTGATAAAACACGATGGGACCACTTTACTTCTAGACTTTGGAATTTCCATTTGGCATCATACATCTTTGGGGAGAGTCATGCCATTGGTAAAGAAAGGGTATAGAAAAAGGGTTCCCGTATTTTGAATATTTTAATGCTTTTCAGTTTTATGCTTTGGCTATAGCTTAATCATGTTGTTATGAAGAACAATCCTATTGTTGGGTTTGTTCAGGCTGGAGCAGAGAAGGCTCTGGTGAGGCCTTAGAGCAACTTCCAATAGCTTAAGGGGGCTGCAGAAAGGCTGGTGAGGGACTTTTTACAAGAGCACGTAGTGATGTAATGGGGGAATGGCTTCAAACTTAAAAAGGGCAAGTTTAGGTTCAATATTAGAATAAATTCTTGGCTGTGAAGGTGGTGAGACACTGGACAAGGTTACTTGGGGACATTGTGTACTCCACATCCTGGAAGTGCTCAAAGCCAGGTTGATCTAGTGGAAGGTGTCCCTGCTCATGGCAGGGCTATTGGAACTAAATGATCTTTCAGATCCCTTTCATTGCAAACCATTCTATGATTAAAAGTGAAGAAAGAAAATCTTTAGAACTTTTCTATTACAGTTTTAATAAATTGTGAAAATTTGAGATTCTCTTCAAGTTTCTTTAGTAAATACCTACTTGTCAAAAGTTTTCTTTATTTCCATTATTTTTGGGGAATTTTTTCTGAGGAGTTTTCCAGTCTTTTTAAGGGTTGAGATAATCTATCTTTAGGGAAACTGGTGCACACTAAAGCCCCTTTCTTCTGCATTCTTAAAGGCAGACTTGCCATTATGTTTTATGTATGCCATATCTGGCTTTTTATATATATTGCTTTCTCTTTTCTCCCTGCTGGAGAGAGGATTGCTCAGCTGAAGACTAGTGAGTTGGATATAGAGATGCTCTCCTCCCATCAGCCCAGACATCCCTACAGCATCTTCCATTCTGAGCCAGCAAAAATACGTAAGTTTCAGAAAAAGGCAATCACCTTGACTTGCATTGACAGCCTGCATGATACTGGGAGGAAAATAATATTTGAGAGAGGAAACTTTTAGAGCTAAAAGTGTAAGTCACTGTAGGTTGAGGCACATGGCCAAGTCTTTGCAAGCTCTCCACAGGCTGGTACAGATGCACGTTTCCCAATGGTTTACCTCTCCATAGGGTCAGAAAGAGTGCATTTCATTTAATTCTTGGAAGTTCTGTGTGTGCTCTGGCAGCCCACCACCTCCTCTGCCTAGTCCTGCTTTTGGACAGAGCAGCAATCTGCTGGTGGGTTCTCTGTTGGCACATCAGAGGTGAAATCTGACCTGGCTAGGAGGAAGAGGAGGAGGAAGGATCCCGGTGACAGGGCTGTGCTGGAGCATGTCCGTGCTGTTGATGAGAGCTGAATTTCAGCTCCTCTTAGTGGCAGGATGTTGGCATTTCTGTTGGCAGCTGTGTTTGTTCACCATCTACTGAGGGAACACACCCCGATGAAGCTCACTTCAAGCTTTTTGCTTCCAGTTAGAAAGAGTGACTAAAGACAGTAAGGAAAATTTTAGGGAGAGCCTGTCCCCTGCCCAGCCTTCTCACATTGTGCTACACGTTGCTCCCCTATCTCTCAAAGGTTCGTGGCTTAATGCTGTTGAACACTGCAATGAGATATCTTAACCAAAATCCACTTTTCAATCCAGCAGGGCGAGGAGCAGAGTCCCATGTGTGACTCCTGTAAGTCCTATGGAAATGCCATGGTTTCCAAAGGACCTCTGTTTGCAAGAGGCTGGGTTTGTAACAATTACTCTTTTAATGATTTGGAGATCTAGTGCTATGTTTGACAGTCATTTCCCCTACCACTGGGAAGCCTTTGGCTTTCTCACGGTACATTACAGAAACCTTGCACAAACTGCTTAAGCACATATAAAACACTGCTTATTACCCTCTGGAATAAAAACCAAAACATGCATCAACACAAGCCAGTAAGAGCCAGTACATTAGGAGACACTACAGAATTAAACGTAAGACCATCTAGCAAAGATTTAGTGTCAGACATAAAGAAAACACTAAGAAAATTCCTGAGAGTTATTTTATGTTGTTTAAGAAGCAGTGTCTTGCTGACTCCAGAAGTTCATGGAGTGGTTAGCACCTTGCCAGCTCATACCTGAAAATGGGAGAAGGAGCATGTGTTTTGTAGGGCTGTAGTGCTTATAAAGCTTTTCCATATATATATATATTTGCCTTAATCCTGTAGTTTTTTTTAAATTCTGTTTTTTTTTTTTTTTTTTTTTTTTACCTTAACTTTGTAGCATGAACTCTTATTAATACTGTTTTTCCTTTTCTGTTAGCTCTAGAAGATCCTGCTCAGGTCACAGTCCTTATTTTATTATAACTTGGCAGAAAAAGGCAGGAAAGAATCTGTTTGATCTGAGAAAGAACCATGCAACTTTTTTTTTTCTTTAATAAACTCACATAATGAGGCAGCTGAAAGAAACTATGTCACAGTGACTTTAACCAAAAATAATCTTGTATAAACCAGTTTGCATTTAAACTTGGAAAGACTCCATCACGGTATCTTCCACACCCACAACATAACCCGGAGTACCATTCCTTTGACTGGAATTGAATATCTAATCTTCAGCCCATAGATTAGACGAAGCTGTCTTCTAAGTGCCCTACTGCCCCTTGGCCTGCATTTACTTCTCCTCAATTCATCACCTTTTGCTCTGTGAGGAAATCACAATGTAGATAATGTTTTGCCAAGAATCTGGCAGAGCTATCTTTCTTTTGCTATTTTTTTTTTTTTTAAATCACATTGACTAATGCTTCTGTTCCAAAAGCTCAGTGTTTCCATGGGCAGGGTGGACAATTTAGGGATATATGTATATATACTTAATACATAAGCTGTCAAAACTTTAAAGGGATACTTGAGAGGATTATTTTCCTTTCTACCTAGCTGTGAAGATAGGTTACTGCTTTAAATGTGTAGCCACTGGCTCCAGGCTAGCTGTCCTTCTAACTCCCTTTGGACTTTGGAGTTTTGGCAAAAAGTTGACCTGGGTTTGAACTGTCCCAGAGTCAAATTTCCAAAAACAAAACCTGACCTAAGCTTTGTGAAGACCGAACTACTCCCAGGTTCATCTATCTGATGTGTTCTGCCCATAAGCTTGTAATCTTTGAGATACAGGGGAACAATAGCTTGAGATACAATCGTCTGACAACTTGTCACAAATTCACACAGCTGAATCTTGGCTTGAAGGTTTCCATAAATATGCTATCTGAGCTGTTTAATAGCTATCCACAGAGGGGATGAAGCCCTGTGCTTGGAAAATACATTATTACTCTGGTTGTGTGTTCCTGTAATTTTTCTCCAGACATCTACTGAAATATTTTCCAAATATTTTTTTATTTTGGGCGTATCTTCAATTTGTATAGAAATGTAAATTAATCTCAATTAAGATAAAACCCTGAATATTAATTTTGAATGAAATATAACTCTCATACTGAACTATATTATGATAAATAATTCAGCACTGAAATGCAGTGCAGTCATCTCATGTGAAAACTCCTTTTAGTTTTGGTGAATGCAAAGCAGCCAGTGAAAACCACTTCTGTTGTGTCGTGTTGTATTTCAAACATTTTTGGTTTCATTCATATTTACTTCAAAATGGGTTTATGGAAAACAAGAAGGACCTGATAAAGTATATTTAGCCATTTGGATTGCAATTCTGTGTCTCCACCACGTAGCATATAATTAGCTTTAGGCTTTATAGCTGTCTAGTCTTGCTAGGATGTCTAGGAACTTTTTCTGTTGATTAACGGAATATTAATCCTGTCATAACATCCTCATGAGAGAAGGGAAGCAGTGAGTTTGCAAGCTAGAAACAAGTCTTTAACTGTTCATACTGACCAGGAACTTCAGATTTGCATAAATGGGGATGAATTTAAATTGAAATAATGGACCCTTCCTGACGCACAGCATGCTTTTAAGTACCTGTGGAAAAAAACCATAATGAAAGATGTCCCTGCTGCGCACAAGTGGCACCCTGCAAAGAACTTGGTCTGGCTGCATCTCCACCATCTGCCACGCTGCAGGCTGGCAGTGTGTAGAGCATTCCATGCGCTCCAAATCTTCCTGGAGGTACCAGTGCTCTCTGCTGGCCACAGTCAGAGGCCGGTTGTGTGGTTGCAACAGTGAAGTTCGATTGGATGAATCTCAGCCTTGCTCATTGCTTATGAGCTAATGTGGGATACACGGGTGGGACAAAAGGACAATTTTCTTGTGGTAAGTGATGGCATTAGTGGGTTTGGACACTTTTCTTTCTTTGTTTTGTTCATCCTTACATCTCACAATGGACCGTTTACTTAATGCCTGCAGGTATGCATGACATCTATTACAGGATATTTACTGTACTTCCTTCCTTGCACCCTTGTCTTGAGTGTGAGAAATTGCCACATGAGAAACAGCTCAGAAACACAAGTAGGGAGGGTCACCATGAGCATATCTATGTGTTTCTTCTTCTCTTACAAAGATTTCAGATGGAAAAAATTCAAAGGTGTGTCAGACCTCAGTATTTAAAATGAATTCATGTAGAGACAAAAGTAATCCTTAATCTTTCAATCACTGAAAATTAATCACACTTAAAGTTTTCCAGTGAGAGGCATTTGCTGACATGTCAAAATAAGGGGGGAGATGGGAAGAATGAAAGAAACAAAAGGGATCTAAACATGTAAAAGAGCATGAAAGGTGGCTGGATGTATCACGGAAGTTCTTCTTCAATTTGGAATCCTAATTCTGCTTTACAAAACATAAAGGCCTTGTAGTTAGGTATATAAGTCTATAGCAGACATACTGTGCTTAAGCTGGAAATCTGGAACTGGAAACTGATGAAAAATCTTTATTATTCTCAGCTCCAGTTGGCTGAAGGACATTATCTGATCAGTCCTCTCTGTGAGGACATGAAAAGTAACCCAGTAAAAACTATAATCCAGGAATTTAAAATGGCAAGTATTGTGTTAAAAACCAGGCAGGGAATATATGGCTGAATGGCTTGGGATTTTGTGGTTAAACAGCTGAAGAGATCCTTGAATCTGATACAGGCTTTGCAGTACAAGTATATTTCTGAAGCAATATATATGAGGAATCTAGAGGAAGTAGAAAAAGACTTACTTAGACTGAAGTTAAATGACAGCTTGATTTCACAGCCATTGCAAATGGCCACTGCCATCTTCTATTTTTGCAAATTCATAAATTTGTAAAATCTATTTATACGTCTGTCCACATGGGCAGCATCACATACATGTTGCATAAAACAAACTGTAAATACTGACTAGCTTGCCAGCTAATTTCTGGACTAATTTCATGGTTTAGGAATGGTATTCCCCAATTTTGTACTCTCATTAAAAAGCACAAGATGCTCCCCTTCCCTCTCTGGTGGAGAAAAAAGCAGAAATCCCAGAATAAGAACAATTTACTGGAAATTGCACTGAGCTAAGGAAACAAACAGTAACAGCAACTATAGTAATAACAAAAATATTCAAAGAGAGGGTGATTTACATGGCAAATGTTCATGAAGCTCAAGTGAATGAAAAACAATGGTGGACAGACCCTACGCCTTCCATGCTTACTCCTTGGAAGAAAAAGAGCCCTGTTCCTCTGTCCCTGGCTTTTCAGATGTCCCTGATGTAAAATGTTATTAAATTCCACAAGGTCTTCACCACACCCCATCCCACTGCTCTGGGCCAAACCAGGACAATTCTAAACAGCTTATATAAGTATATAGAAAGGACACATGCTTTCCCATGCTTGCCACCAACTCTAGTCTGTTATTTGACATGTAATACTTGATTCAGTATTGTTTGTAAAAGCAATATGATATATAACATGTATTTACATTTTCTTTATAAAAGCAGCCTTTGTCACTTAGTACCAGGACTTGGTATCTATGACTATTTGGGTTGCTAGAGGAAAAGTCTTTTCCGTCGCTCTGACATACTTTTTTTTTCCTCTTTATTTTAAGGACTAAATGCTTGCAAAATGTTCTTTTTCAAAACAAAACTATTTTTTGCTGTTAAGGAAAAACATCTGAAACCACAGTAATTATTTGTCTGTCTCTGAATCAAAAATAGTCAGGCTGATCCAGCCTAGAGGCTCGATGGTCTTAGTGTCAATTTTTCATTTAGTGGGGCTACAAGTTATAAAGAGTACACCATGTTGAAACTGGACAGATCTGAAAGGAATTAAGCATCAAATTGTTCTGGACTTCAAAAGGTCATGCACGTGCTGAAGGTAGTGATGATGTCTCTAATGAGCTTGTAATAAGACTAAATGTGGAAAAGAAGCTTGTTCACTCTTCTCTTTTTCTTAGGAATTGAAAAAGGGAATTATGATTGCAGCTGTAAGACTTTAGTTAGGACCATTCGAATTTGGCTCATCTCAGTGTAATGTGAGATTATCAGTCAATACTCCAGAAGCAGATAAATATAATTACACTTTTGAGATCCAATGGATTAGTAATAAGCACACTTGCCACTTTAAGAGATGCAATAAGAACCAAATAACAAAGAAATTGTAAGACACTGAATTTTGTCTTGTGTACCGATTGAACTCAGTCAAGTGTATGGTTTTGCTTTTAAACTGTGATAGTGAAAGATTGCAGCTCCATGCAGGGCTGTATGTGGCTGTGCCAGCATGACAGCACTTCAATTTATCAAAGCTTCTCCTCACACATTTACACTGAACAGTGCTTTTGGTAGTTTTTTTAGCTCTTCCGGCAGGCATTGATATTCCTTGGAGAAGCAGGAATAGGAAGTCATGGGAAAGCAAAAGAAAGGGGTTAAGAAGCAATGGGTTTTTTGCACCAGTAAGTCTCAGTACTGCACATGTATTCTTGTAGTGTGGCCGTGCAGTCCTCCTGTTGCCACCAGGGAGAAATCTGTCTGTACTAAATGCGCTGACTTCAAGCAGGATGAGTTACTGGTACAAAACCCTGTGTGTAAGCAAGCCCTACACCTCCACTCTGTGCTTTGCTCTTCTTGCTCAACTATTTGTACTTTAATTGTAGAACCCCACTTTCTTCTGTTGTTTCTCTGTCGGTTATTTTGGCACTGCTGCAAGCTTCGAATTGCTTCTCAGATGTGCTGCTTTTTGAGTGTGCATTCCTTTACTGGTAGCAAAGACATATGTATAGAGCTTGAGGCTTTAATATATGGATTATTATTATTATTATATGGATTTGAAACCAGGGCGGAGTAATCAGGTTTTTCTTCTTTTATTGACCATTATGAATTTGGAATATATTCTTGTTTGAGAAGCTGGAATAATGTAAAAAGCAAATACAAGACTGGGAAGTATTTTGTGTCCCTTTGGTTGCCAATCTGGGGTCTGGAAGAAATTTTCTTGCACTAGATGTTGGCTGCATTTGAATTTTTCCTTGTATTTCTGAGCAGAGATCAGGTGGGTCAAATACCACAGATCTCCTGCTCTTTGTTCAGGAACAGAGTTCATATTGTTACCGTGTAGGTTGTGGTGATGTCCAAAACATGCCGACTGCTTTCCAGACTGGAGGAAGGAAGCTGTACCTGCTTGGAGAGTTCAGTTGTTCCGGATGACAGAGATTGAGAAAGCGTCCAGGAATAGCAGAGCTGTACAGAAAGGCTGGTGTGGCCAGCATGATAACCAGCACTCTAAGCTGCAATATGTTGAAATAGCTGCTGCCAGTGTTTACCAAAGGAGAGATTTAAGAACGCATGGGACAGACGTCTTTGAGGTGTGGTTTGAGTATTGTCTGTGCTGCTGTGGAAGAAGAAACCTCTAAGTCCTTCCAGCTCTCCATGGTGCTCTCCAGTGCAAAGCTTTCTAATTGCAAATGCACTCTCAGCTCTGAGTGCTGTGCTTATCCACCAAAGTGCTCGTCAAGAATGACAATTCTTGGTCAGATAATCCCCTTTGATAGAGTTGCAGTGTTGTGTGGGCAAAGTAATCAAGGCCAGGCTCTATGAATTTTAATATTTTTTCCCCCATTTTCTGGTTTTGGGAATTTAGGGTTTCAGCAGCCAGAAGTTTATGTAGAGGAATATATGCATTAATAAACCAGATAGATTAGCACAATAAATAACAAACTGAATTAGTAAATTAGATTTATTAGTTAACAAAACAACTTAATTGACATATTTAAGGGAAAGTTGGCTTTTTGTATAAATTGACATGTTCTGTACAGGCAGCAAAGCAAGTTATATTCATCCATTTAATAATATTTTTGGTTTTGCTTTTAATATTTAAGCATAAATCAGCTTAAGAGGGAAATTTCAGAAACAAGCTGTTTATCAAGTGTATGGATTAGTCCAGATGGAGTCAGATATTCGAATCAGGCCTTCAATCAAGGGGAGTTACATGATTGATACTTGAGAAGAAACTCAAATAACTTGAGGCTATATTGAAGCATATTAATTAATTTTTTAAAATTCAATTAAATTCAACTCAATTCAGTTCAATTCAATTCAATTCATTCAAGGTTTTCTTTAAAAAATGTAATGTTTCTGATATATCAGAACTAATTGAGACAAATATGCTGGGAAGATCCTGAGTTGCTACCTCTGAAATGAAGGGGGACAGGAGTCCTGCTCAAGTCATCCAGTTGCCTTTCTTTGGCTTAAATTGCTGCAGTTTCTCCTTATTTAGATCAGGATTGACATCATACAGACCAGACTGGAGAGATCATATATTCATTGTTTTCCTGGAAGTGCCCCAGATGCTTGAAGCTGTCATGTAAACTCATTGCTTTTTAACAATAAGGTCAAGGCAAATGAGAACTACTACAAACTGCATTTTTTAATGTCTTGTATCTCTGCATGTTTCTTCCTCTGTGTTGCAGATGCTGTGCTTCCAGTTGAGGGTGGGAATCAAGGAATCACATCGCTTTTTAAACATGGGGCTCATGAAGAATCTAGATGCACATCTCTCTGCATTGCTTTGGCATTTTGTTTCATCCTTTGCTTTTGAACTGCAGGTTCTGGGCTTGCCAGTGGCCTGGTTATTCCTGTACTTCACTTCAGTCCTGGTTTGTGCTTTCTGTGCAAAAGGCAAGTAGCAACAATCTGAATTGTAGGTTGAAACTTGGCAACAGCAAAGCACCAAGTGGAGGAAGTTGTATAGGTAGAACAGGATGGGTTGCTTGGAAAGAGATGCTAAAACTGGGGAAAAGAATGAAGAAATATCATCTGAGAATAGCTGTGGAAGGGCCATAGCCAAAACTATGGAATTTCCAAGTGTAGATCATTTGAATATTTTGGGGATCCAAGAAGTCTCAGCTTCTGGCTCCATCTCTGTAACTGTAGGACTACAGGTTCAGATCCAGACTTTTCATCTGTTTCTTATGTATGTAATAGCCTAAATCTTAATCTTGGGCATAACACCCTGAACTTTGGAGAAAACTGCAGCTGGGTCTTTGTCATAGTTTTAGAAAGTTGTTGTGGACTACACCAAAGGATGTGCCCAGAAGCCCCTGGCCCTAGGCTGGGACCTGACAGCAAAAAATCAATACATCGAAGGATGGACCAAGGTTCTTGCAGTAATGCTGAGAGGCTTAATGTTCAGCAAGCAAGGGGCCATGGCTGGAGTGTGTATAATGCCATTCAAGAATATTGAAAAAATATAAAAATAATTAGTTGTGTGCAGAACCTCCTGCCTTTGCCCTACTCCTGTGTATTCACCTCCTACTCTCCCCAAAATGTTATTTAAATCAATTTTAATAGGCAGTGTTTGCTGAAACATGGTGTACTTGGCTGAATAGATATAGACAGTTAAGTCTATCAGTCAACACTCACGTTTTTGACTAATAATCTAATTTTTATAACCAGTCTAGAACTACACAGAGTTTTAAAAACTATTCCAGAACTTTATCTATCAATCAAATAGATCAGTTGTATGAAAAAATAGGAAAAATTTGTGTAATGGTGCAAGATGATGCTCCTCAAATCATAGAATCATAGAATATCTTGAGATGGAAGGGATCCACTAAGATTATCAAAGTCCACCTTCTGGCCTTGGACAGGACACTCCAAGAATAATACCTGAGAGCATTTTCCTAATGCTTCTTGGACTCTGTCAGGTTTGGTGCTCTGACCGCTTCCCTGGGAAGCCTGCTCCAGTGCCCAACCACCCACTGTGTGAAAAAATTGCTAATGTGATATACAACATTCCATCCCATATGCAAGGAATTAGATATAAAGACTCAAATGTCAGACAATGAATGGGATTTGTGCATTCACTTCCCAGAAATAATAAATTATTATTAATATTCATATTCATACTAATATTCATGCTAATTTCCTAATATCCAACCTAAGGCTCCTCTGACAGCTTCAGGCCATTCCCTTGAGTCCTGTCACTGGCTACATAGAGAAGACATCAGTGTCCATTCCTCCTTCCCCTCACAAGGACGTTGCAGACTGCAATGAGGTATCCCCTCAGTCTCCTCACACCTGAGCAGACCAAGTGACTTCAGCCACTCTCCACGAGGCTTCCTCTTCAGACCCTTCACCACCCTCGTGACCCTCCTTTGGATGCTCTCTAAGAGCTTAATGCCTTTTTTATATTGTGGTGCCCAAAACTTCTCACAGCACTCGAGGTGAGGCTGAGGTGAAGCTACAGAGCAGAGCAGGACAATCCCCTCCCTTGCCTGGCTGGCCATGCTGAGCCTGCTGGCCCCAGGACAGGGTTGGCCCTCCTGGCTGCCAGGGCACTGCTGGTCATGTTCAGCGTGCATCAGCCCTGGGGCCCTTCCTGCAGTGCTGCTCTCCAGCCCCTTGCTCAGCAAAACGTGGCGCTGGAGAATGCGGGCATCGATCCCGCTGCCTCTCGCATGCTAAGCGAGCGCTCTACCACTTGAGCTAATTCCCCCTGTGCACAGTCAGAAATTAAATAACGATATAATATATATCATAAAAATGACTATTGTTTGAATATGAACATTAATAATAATTCATGATTTCTGGGAAGTGAATGCACAAATCCCATTCATTGTCTGATATTTGAGTCTTTATATCTAATTCCTTGCATATGGGATGGAATGTTGTGTATCACATCAGCAATTACCCGCACAACTGTGCTACATTTTGGCTTAGATCTTCCGTGTAGGTTGGTTTGAGGACTCCTGGGTTTTCTTCACAACTTCATTCTTGGTTACTTTTGTCCAAGTCATTAATACCTATTACTCCTTTTTGCCCATTTATTATATGACTGTAATATTTTACTTGCTGGGTTTATGGAGCAAATGCAGACAATTCTGATAAATTTTCTAAGGCTGGAGTTCTTTCTAAGGAGTTTCTTTCTAAGGCTGGAGTGTGGCCTTTTAATCTGAAATATCTCAGTGTGTCTTTCTGTCACCTATACTTTTGACTTTTGCTATAAGGTTAATTCTTTTTGTGCTTGGAAGGACATGGAGACAGACATGGTGTTAGTCTTTTTTCTTCAGAAAAAGGTGGTAAATCTGTCAGCTTCATGCTTGTGATTGGCATAAAGTAAATGGTCATACTAAGGAAGGTTGTTAGAGTTTTTTTGTAGGAAGGTAGTTGCTACAGAACCTGACAAAATTAATTTGGGATGAAAAGAACATTAAAGAATTTCCAGAAAACACCACCACTGGCAAAATAATTGCTCTTTTTCTCTTTGTATGTAAGTGCAGAGGAGCTTTGTATGGCAGGATGATGGGACTGATCCTTGTTTCCTTAATTGATGTTCAAACTAGTAAATATGGAGTATGGATTGGTACAGGTCTCTGCTGCCATTGGAGCTATCTCATTTTTCAGAGTGTTTTAAGACTAACCATCCCCCTCACTGTGATAATGGTAAATATGTAGAGTTTTCAAGTATTTTTGTGGCCAAGGTTGAGTTGAGCTTTTGCTGCTGCAGCTAAATAAAACACTGATACCTGTGCACATTGAACCAGAGAGAAGCATATTATTGGCCTGCCTGGTTTGCCCAAAGAAGGTTTTTTGTTTTGTTTTATCTGTGAACTTTTACTTGTGGATTGTAAGTTTGAAAGTAGCACTTTGACTGAGAAAACAGACTGTCTCTTGTCCTATTTTTAATTTTTTGGAGGTTACAGAAATGATACTGCCATCACTGGTATACAAAGAAGAAAAGGGATGTTTCTGCTGGGTTACAAAACAATAGTAGGTCACACTGCTTGCCTTGTGAATTCACTTCAGTTGGGGATGAGGGCCTTGTACAATTTACCTTTTAATGCTGGGGTTGAGTATGGCCTCCTGGAAGAATAAGGATTTACGGTATAGGCAAGTGATCCAATGGGAAACCTCACGGATCTGTCTGGTCAAGTTGTGTCTCATAGATTTCAAAATTCTGGGATTCATTTGGAACACATTTCACATTTCTGTTTCCCCCTTCTTTCGTAACAGAACATCTTGAGTCCACACTACAATACTTTCCAGGCAAACTTCTGAAAGTTGAAGTATTTGCAAATAATACTCTTTTACTTAGAGAGGGTGTTCTTTGCTCTCCCTGATTGCAACACCTGGGGACAGTGAGTTGTAAGACACAGCTGAAATTCAGCTTAATCAACAGAGAAATGAAGTTGAGGTCACAAGGGGGAAGTTTTCACCCTTCCAAGGCAGGACATTCAAGGCCTGTGAGTGTTAGTTTGTGTGGAAATTTCACCCATGACTAAACCCAGACTTGGCTGCCCAGCTGGTTTTGCCCAAAAGTATCTCATTGAAATCTTTGCAGATGTCAGAATTCACATGAAGTGACTAAGCCTGGATTTTCCCTCCTAGTATGCTATTGCACAGTGTTTGATAAAATAGCTGTTCATTGGCACTCACACCAAGCTAGGCCCATGTTTGTTATAGGTTGAGTAAATTCTGTAGGAAGCATTTATTTTTCTTATGCTCTAACTTGAAATATGTTGTGTGTGCAAGAAACCCTTTCTATTGTGAAATAATAATTAGATTGATTATGGAAAAAGTCCTCCTTCGGTGTCCTCTTGGTGGTTTAGCAGTTACTTATACATTAAGTAATTAAGTAAAAATGAACTCTGCTATTTCTGCTTCTGTTATTGCTGTTATGCATGTTTTGGAAGTTACTGTGTGAATTGTTGGCCAGCTAAGTCTGTAAGACTTGAAGAGGGGAAAGTTGATGCCTGAAGACTAGATGTAAGTTTTCTGAGAGCCCAAATTATGACTAAATGTAATGTCTTTTCCAAAGTAGGCCTGGATTTTCTTGTAATGCCTCAATATATTTTAATTTAAGTATCATTTGTAAGCAATTACTTTACAGTCTTTCTTCAGGTGTAAGTCTTTAGGGGCAAAAGCAGTTGATTGACATTTTCCTCAGCCCATGAGAAATGAGAGGTGATTATATGCCAGAACACTTGCTGCTCTTAGACGCCAGGAACTGCTGTTCATTCAGCTCTGGTACACAGGAAATTCTTTTCTTCAGTTTCTCCCGAACTTCCCCACTACCTGTACTTGTTCTCCATTTTCTGAGTGCCTCGGCACATGTACATAATGCAAAACAATATCTGGAAACTCTTAAGAACTGCAGGGAAACGAGTTGAAAAGGCCCTGGAACAATGACGAGGATTGCATTGCAGTGCGTTCCGAATTCCCCTAGGTGTCATGTTCTAACCCTTCTGAGCCTCTCTGCACAGGCAGATCCCGTTTCAATTTATGTTCATCCAAGAGAAATAGCTGCATTGCTTGAGGAAATATTAATTTTTGAGGAGAAAAAAGGTCTTGGACATGACAATGCAAACACATAATTAAAAGGTTGTGCCCTCAAACCATAAAATGCACATATTTTTCCTATATTGTCTGTTGGGTTCAAAAAGAATTGGGAATGTTTGTTTTGGCTTCTCACAGCCTTCCATTTGGAAACAGTTATGAATGTGGGACTTGTAGTGAACAGGTTTGTAAGATGCCTTTTTCTTTTTTTTTTCCCTCATGACAGACCCCACAGGCATCTGCCCACCTCTTCTTTCTTGGATGCCTGTTTCTACCCCCCATGCTGACACTTGACCCTCATCCTCAGCTTTTTGTGGTAAAGGGTAGATGTGGTGACATTTTTTTTGGCAAGTACAAGGAATAGCCTTATGACTTGCCTTCCCACAGCCTTCTGTTTCCCATGTCTTTTTAAGTGTCACGTGTCCTGGGCTTGCAGGCTCCAGGGTGCTCTGGATGTAGAAGAGGAATAGCATCTTTCTACAGTGTATTTGCTCTCTGGTTAAAATTCTGTATTTTTACCATTCCTTTTATTTTTACTTCTCAATAAAAATGTCTCACAAGTGTTAAAGATGAAAGGTGGCTCTGGGCTAGCCTAGTATTGATGTCTGTGTCCAGTACTGTTGATGTGCCCATGTGCAAGCTGAGAGAAGTTTCATTGCACCAATTTGGATCCTGTGTCCTATGAGTTGTTTTTCCTTCTATTACACATGATAGTGAGCAACCCTGACTCTCAACCCTTCTTGCCTATTTTGTTTAAAAAGAATTAAAGCAGCATATCACTTTATTGGCCAAATTTATTTCTCCAATAAATATCTTCTGATGGATATGGGAAATGCAATTAATTCTGAAAAGGTTAAGACTCTAAACCCTTCTGTGAGTGTGAAACACTGGACTATCAGGCTTTTGACAGATGTAGACTAAAGGAAAAAAGAGACTATTTCTTAGGATTTGGAAGAGGAAATGCAATGCCATTATATAAGCCAAAGAGAAATCTCCTCAGGGGATTAAGTGTCCCAAGAAAGACTGTCCAAGAGTCTCCTCTGGGAATGGTGGGTGTGGTTGCTGTGCTAACGGGCATGATGTTGGTACTGAAATATGTCCATCTGATGGGGGTTCAGACCATTATGACAAGTTGCTTGTTAATGTCTGTCTGAGTCTGCAATATGGCAGAAATAAAAGGCTTTATGTAAAACCATCTGGTTCTTAAGACAGTAATGAAGGCTCAGAAATGAGGTTTGTTCATGCTTTCTGTTTGACATCTACATTAAAACATGCAGAGCAGTGTATATAATAAACTACATTGCTGTAAGTGACCACTGTCCTATAGTTAGGAAATTTGATGTGTCTTTGTTATACACATTCCATTAGTAATGAAAGTGAACTTTTCTTTCTCGTAATTTGAATTGCAATGTGTACTTCTGACATGTACCACAGTATTGCTACAGGTCATCTGGAGTGTGATGAAATGGCTCTGACAGCACGCAGTAGCAACTAAATGCTTACCTCTCCCTCTCTGTGTTTTCCTTCAGTACTTCTAATTTAGGCAAAATATACTTACCTGAAATTATAGGCAGGATGCATTGTTGCAGATTCTGGGGTTACCCTTCTCCATTCCTCTGAGAGAGACTCCCAAGAAGTCCTCCTTTCACAAGAAATTTAAGTAGGGCATTGTTTTATGGATGTGACGTGAAGATACAGCATAGACCACCCAATCCAGGTAACTAGAGGGAAGTTATAACAAAATCAGAATGGTAATATAAGACGTTAGAAAAATAAGCACAAAACTTCTAAAATGCATGTCAAATCTGTCTGGTACCAGTGCAGGTTTTTAACCAGAGAGCTCTTCACTGGTTGTAGGATGCAAGATGTTTCATTTGAAACCCTTTGCAGTGATGATGATGCAAGCAGAAGGGATGTTTTTGGAAATGCTAGCACAAATATAAATTCTAGACTTTTGTTCTTTAGTTGAGTAAGGTAATAGTGCATAGCTGCTGTTTGAAGACCAAACAGGAAAAACTATCTCTGGCTGCTAAAGAGACCAACAGGAGGCCAAGAATTAAGTTAAATCAAGTTTCTCTTGAGGGAGTCCATATCTAATGGATGAGAGCTCTATTCTACAGGCAAAGATGGATAAATTGTACATTAACTGGGCAAGAAAATAGTGATATATATCAGGCTTGGATTAAATGTGAATATTAATTGGGTGTAAATTCTCTGGTTTCTTCTTGACAAATGGGATGCTAGAAGTCTGTATAGCTGTGCCTTTGAGCCCTGTTGCGGGTCCTGTCCAACTCAGGATATTCTGTGATTCCTCATTACATAAAACAGTAGTCCCTGTTAGCCTTGAGCAGCCCTTACCTCCATTTGGGTGAGGGCTGTTTCTGCCACCTTGACCTCCTGTTTTTCCCTCTTCCTGTCTGCTCCTTGAGCAGGAAAGTAAGGATGAAAGCAGCACACAGTGTGAAAAGGTTTTTCCCTCCCTGGTTTGTAAGTGCCTGCTGGTAATTGCTGTGCTGTGTAGGCAATGAGGAGAGCCTGCAAAGGGAGCTGGGTTTTTTCACTCCAGGAGGTGCTCTGGCACAATGGCCAGACTTGGAGGTGCAAAACCTTTTCAGTGCAAACTATGTCTTACATGAGACTTGTTCATGCACTTGCTGCCTTAGAACTTCCTATGGTAAGAGAAAGGCCAAGGTCAGGTTGGATGGGACTTTGAGCAACCTGGTCTAGTTGAAGGTGTCTCTGTCCATGGCAAAGGGTTTGGAACTGGATGATCTTCAAGACCCCTTCCAACCCAAATCATTCTATGACTCCATGAAGGAAACAATAAAAATACTCTTCCAACAGCTGACTTCAGAGTCAACTAGAGTGCAGGTGCCTTTCTCTAACATATAGTTTCCACTTACTTTGTCTTAAGCTTGGCTTTTTTTTGCAAATTATTCAATAGTCAAAGTGAGTGCTGGCACAAAGCTGGGCTTCTGTACCAGTGCCCTTATGTTGTTGCAAATGGAGCAGCAGCTGACCCTGCAGTGGTGGGGCTCAGGAGCTGTGGCACAGCCATGCTGTGCGATTCAGAAAATGGAGAACATTCGATATTGGTCGATGACAGGTTTCCAGGGCAGGTCTTACAGCATGAGTAATTACAGGAAGCAGGATATTTTGCAAGATGTCAAATTAAATGTTTTAACTGGTCCTTTTGGTCTTAAAAGAAACCAGTCTTGTTTTCAGCACATAAAACATGGTGTTACATCTGGCTAGTTGAAGAGGAGGGACTTCCCTTCCAAACTCATAGTGCCATCCAAAGTGCGATCCTCTTCTTGATAAGGATTATAGTTTGCTGATGTTTGACGAGAAAAATTCTCCGAGAGCTGAATATGCTTTTGGCATACCAGGAAGCAGGAGAACAGGCTGACTTGAAATAAGATTAATATGATATTATGGTCAAATATAGTAAAACACTTCTGTGGCTGGAATGATTGTAAACACTGGTCTGCAAGAGCTTGTTTTTTCCCCAACACCCAGTTTAAAACTATTTCAAAAAGTTTGCTTTTCCTCTGCTTTTGACCAAAAATGAGGACTTCAGATTTTTTTTTACAAAAACCTTGGACATTTAATCAGAAAGCTGAACATCTGAAAAACCCAAAATTAAAAAAAAAACAACTTGTCTTGCTACAAACTTTGTTGTTCCATGTTAACATTTTTCTTTAAGGAAAATTTGCCTTGAAACATCAAAGAAACTTTCTTGGTATATTCGAGAAGGAGGCCCAATACATGGTGCATCGTGGGAGATGTAGTTTAATCTGAGAGGCCAAGCCAAATCCAATTTTAAAATTCTCAAGAGATGACAATATAGCATTCCAAATGACAGCTTCTTGGGCTCTAACCTGAAAAGTACTGCTCTGTAGGGATGATAAACAATTTGTCAGGTCACTGGAACATTTGATAAAAGATGTATGCTTGTAGGGAAAATGAAATGAACTCCTTTTTTCTTTCTGGATGGTAGCCTTGTGAACCCAGCCTAAGAAGTCAGAACAAGTCCCCTCTGAATCCTTCATTCGTCATCTGTATAGAAGAACTGCACCTATGGGACAGTTGGCTAGCCTGAAGGTAATTCCCAAACTAGAAGATAATCCAGCTATATCTCTAATATAGCTGTGTCAGCTTTGGTACCAGGTTTTATCAGTAAAATAAACAGACACAACTGAATTGTACATGGATTCAATTGGCAATGAAAATTCAGTTGTGCATCTGAAATATTGAAATTGAGATTGCATCTCTCTTTTAAATAAACACATTGGAAATGAAGTAGTAATTTGAGAAGATAGCATTTTTATATAGTCATTTTTCTGGCTCTAGCTATCAGTAGCTTTAAAAGTATTTTATAAATAAAGGGATGTAGTGTATTATAACATGCAATGGTACATTTGGGACATATAACACAAACCTTAATGAAAGTTCACGAGAATTTAACATGCAGAAGTTATTTTTAATTCACAGTATCTTATCTATTTTCAGTTCTTTTGAATTACAAAATGCAATTGGGATGTCTTAAGTACTAATTCTTTGCCAAATTTAATTTGTTTCCATATTAAAGGTATTTTCCAGTTACATTGACATGAAAAGCATCTGAAGCCATTAAATGTTTTGTATTTTTAACTTTAAAACATTCATAATGCTGCCAAGAGTGTTTTTTTTACAATTTTTGAGAAGATTATTTTTCTCTGGGACAAAAGATGCCACAATAAACCTATATATATATATATATATTTTTTTTTTTTTTCCCTGGCCTGAGGGGTTCATAATAATTTTGAATGAAACTCCCTGTGTAACTGGGTGCTCTGATAAATGGGGGCTTGGGGCCAGAGATCCCCATTTGACTATTGTACCCTGATGAAACAGAAGTAAGTGGTTACAGAACACAGAAGCTGCTGGGCTGGACACAGTGTGTTGGTGGGAGGCTCCTGCTGTAGGTCTGAGAGAGGTAAATCCCTAAGGAAGGACCATGGTCCTCCCTTGGGCAGAGTAACATGTCTTGCTGCTACAGTTTCTACATGCCCTCTGTGTTTTTTGGAAGAGGAATAAGACTGAGTTCAGGACACACATGGTGATGGCAGTGAAGGTGGGTGAAAGGTGTACTTCTATCATGAACAAGACTGAATGGAGATGGGCATCAAGGGGAAGCCATGAAAGCATGTGAAGAAGTATTGAGGAAAAGAGGAGCATAAATGGTATCCAGTGGGACCTGTCCTAATGACAGCTCTTCTCTCACTGTGAAATACCAAAGAGTGATGATGGAAAAACACTTGAGTGCCTGATGGATGTGGCAGAGAAGAGCTTGCAGAGCCAGACCTGAGCTCTTTTCTTGTATCTCTAAAACAAAATCCCCTAACACCCCAAACTGGCAGTGGCCAACCATGTTGTTATCCATTGGTGAGTTGTGCAGCTGCAGGTGATTTCTGCAGTTGCTGATGCAACATGTGAAACAGCAGTGCCTGATTTCAGAAAGGATGAAGTTGCACAGACTGTGGAGATAATTGGAGTTGTGTTGTCTGGTGCTTCAGATAATGGTTGACATACAAATGGTTGACATCAGGTCACTCTAGTTACACTGCTCCCATTTCACCCTGTTCCTCAGTCTGACCCTTGTTTAAAGAAAATATAATTTATTTGGAAGGCTTGAGTCATACTTTTCCCTTTCTCCCACTTGTTTAGCAGAGTGTATGCAATACTCGGGAGGCAACAGAGGAAGACAAGGGAGAACTGGCTGTAACAAATGACTGCATCCTCACGGCACATTTTGGCAGCACAGACCTTGGGAGATTTCTGACTGTGCCTTCCTGTGACTTGCTCAAGATGGAAGGGTGTGAAAGGGACATTGTGTTCCTGGAGCAGACATGGAGAGAAGATGATAGGGAGCACACTCTCTGCAAGGAGAGGCATTGCTGTGTGAGAATGCAGTAGAGGCTCATGACAGGTCATGCTGTGCTACATATGGGTAGATGAGAGAAGATTTTGACCCTTGTTTTAGAATGAGTATACATGTGCATGCTCTGGATCAGGGAGCATTTTTTTGTGCTGCTGGCTAACAAGGCATGTGCTACAGAGTCCTTAGTGAAAGGGCAGGAAGGCATATGTGCCCACCCAACAGGCAAGTTCAAATTGTCTCCTCCTTAGTTGCTTAAAAATAGTTCAAAAATAGATGCCTTAAATGCTGTTACTCCACCAGGATTACTCAATAGTGAATTTAGCTTTGGATTCGCTCCATGGCCACAGTCTTCATTTTAACTCCTCATGAAAGAATGCCACAAGGCTGCTTTTCCATTTGATTTTGGTGGGGAAAGGAAAATCTTTTGCAGAGGCTGGGACAAATGAGTAGTATTCAAGATTTTTCACTTCGTGTTTCCTTAAAGAAGGCAGAGGAAGAGCATAATTATTTGGAAAATAATTTGGCAAGTTCTTCGCAGTGCTAGGCTGTTTAATGCATCGGCCTGTCACACTTAAACAGTTTAGGGGTCGCTTACTGTTTTTTGATTACACCTGAGATGGTTCACAGAAGTTGTTTTGACAGGGCCTAGGTTTCTGTTACTGAACTGCCTGATATTTTTTATAATGAAGAGATTAAACCTTAGTAAAACAATTTTTCAAAATCTTCAAGCCTGCAGATATTCCTAACAGGGTAAACATTTGCTCTCCTTCCACTGTCTGTTGTGAGGAGCCCAGTGTGTTCAAATGGTATGTTTAACACTTTTTCAGATTACAGCCTTTTTGCAAAGAAGAAAAGATGCAGAATAGTGTGGTACAGATTCTAGTCTTATTCAAATTAATCCCAAAATAATTTGAGTTACAATGCATAATCAGCAAACTGTTCAATACACTAGGTCCTACTATTTTCTGTTGAATTTACTCCAACTAGGGGAAGAGCACTGTGTGTTTTTTGGCAGTAGCTTTTCTGGAAAATGAAATAAGTGAAACTATTCTCACAGAGAAGGGGATGGGGAATGGTTTCAGGACCTCAGATTTTGTAATGCAGTTCTTTAAGAAACTGGCAGTGAATGAATACCTATGCTTATTTAGACAACAGCAAGATTTTGTAAGTTTTCTGTTATTTAAGGTCTAATCTCCCACTGAAGTTAAAGTTGAAATGAGTTTTTCAGCTTGGGGCGTACAGTGTTTATCAAAAAGCCTCAATAAAAACCTTGATAGTCTGCAGTTGTCTGTAGTCAAGTGCCTCTTTCTTCTCCAGCCTTTTCTAGACCTCAGGAGCTGGGGACATTAAGAATTCTGGCATTCTGAAGATGTTGGTTTTAGCTTCACTTAAATACTACAAAGATTCACTGCAGTTGTCTACTTTATTTTAAAAAGTGCTCATGAATCATAATTAAAAGAATTCTGCAATACTGTGAGTTTAAAAGTACCAGGCTGCTTAGCTGGGTTATTATACAGTACAGAGTTTGTTTTGAAAAGATTTAATATGTGAGCCTGCTGAATGTTTGGGCATATTCAGCAACACACATACGCAATGTTGCTCTTTTTATTAATAGAAAGTTTGCTTGACACAACACACACCAGTGTTACCTTTCTGACACAGATTTAGATGGCTTTGAAACCTCCTTTCAGGGTTTCGTGTCTGCTGTGTACATAAGGTGAAGAGCCAGCTCACAGAAAAAATCACTGATAGATGTCTTTCCAGGAGATCTTGGCAAGAGTCACTGCCATCACCAATACTGTTTCTGGTATCACTTGCATCCATCGCTGCAACCTGTCAAAACAGGTGTATTTATAGGCCTTGAGGGACTGAAACAAGAAATCAAACATTTGCATAGCAGTTTCCATCAAGTTCCCAAGGACTGGGACTCAAACAATTTTGATATATTTCCATGGATTACTTAGCTGTGCTGAGTATTTCTGTGTTCTCTTTAGCAGTCAATGTACCGTTTCTGTACTAGGTCTTAGAAAAAGAATATTCTCTCTTCTACCAACAAAATACTGGTTTGCTTCAGAAAAACTCACAAAAATATTTAAATTCACATCAGAGAAAACTGGCATGAGAGCTTACTTAACACTATGAATTAAGTTAAATTAAGTAGTGCACCAGTGTGATTAATTAGAACTACTTTGCTAAAAAAGTATGTGCTTTGCACTGAGATATTTTTTTATGCTCTGTCTTGGCAGCAGTTAAGCTCTAGGGTACTGGAGGCTGCCTACTCCTTGTAATGGCTTGGAATAGTTAATGGTGTTGATTTCTGGAAGAGGAAGAATCCCACTAATTGTGCAATCCTCCTGGCACTAGGATTTGGCAGGACGTCCTCACAGTGAACCTACGCTGGGTGTGCCGCCCTTTGTAGAGTGTGATGCACAGCTTTGTGTGCCTCAGGCTGCAAGAAATAATCATTTTCAGCAGGGTGAGGGAACTTTAGTGCATAACTTTTCAAGGCTAGCATGACAATCGTGACTTTTCAGGAGATTTATGTTTACTGTAATGCAGCATCCCATTTCTCCAAAAATTTTTAGCGGTGATGGTGGTGAGTGATAAGAAGACAGTAAAGCAAATTGAGTTAATGAATGTAGTCCTAAGACTATAAAGGATTTCTTTAAAGGTGAAGTGCACAGGAAAGGAATATTTTTCACTTTGTTTTAAAGAGAGAGATTAATGCAAGTTCAGGAAGGGAGTATTCAGTTGTATCGATATGTGAAGAAGGTGCCTCTTTTGGCATAATCCCAGATGGAAATAGTGGATCATGATAACAGCATTTTAGTTCATGGTTTGTCAGGACATTATTAAGTGGCAATTAAAGTGACTCAAATGCTCCAACACACAGGTTGCTGAGGGCCAGCAGATGATAAGACCAAAATTAAAGAAATTGAAATGCAGATCTACATTGTCTATGAAATGGCTGTGACAACACAAGTAACCTAATCTTGTTTCATGTTACTTCCATAAACTCTATTCTCAAGAAAGCTTAATGCACAGCTCTTTTACTTCTGTGACTAGGGAATTGTAGTCTCCTTCCATTCTTTACATCAAATGATTAGCTTGCAGCCTTATTCGTATTTGCTCCAAGAGAAGAATGATCAAAAGTTTTCTGCTGGCTACAAGCCCTCCACCCTTTGGAAACGTTCTCTTGACCGTGAATAATTTTTTCTTGGTGTCTTTTACAAATAGGAGCAAAAATTTCCAAGGAGGGAAGTTCTGGTTGTACGCGCGAGAGCTGAAAGGTGCTTTCCAGGGGGAGTGTGTACTCTTCCACACAATCTGGGAGAAGACTGGGAAACTGTGCCCAGAGGTAGTGTATTGTGCCAGCTGCAGCCTCAACTCCAAAACTATTTGGTTTGGCTGGTAGTACCGAGACTTCAAGTCCCTTCCCATCCACCCCCTTTTTAAACTTGCTCCCATATGTACTGTCTTGTACCTTTGTCCTGCAGCTACTTGTTTTTTTTCCTAAATGCTTCCTTGATTCCAAGTCTTTCAGTTTAGTGTAACCTTGTGAAAAATGACAAAATTATTTCTTCTGGGTTGTTTGCTTCTTCCAAGGATGATGATTTTTATATTATTTGAAGGAAGAAGATTTTGTCTTTTCTTTGTTCAGTTGGCCGGACAACTCTTCTATTTGAACAAATTTTTAAAAACAACTAATTAAAATACAGAATAAATATATATATATTTTCTCTTTCTGATAGGCCCTCACCTCTGCATTTGTCCTTGTAGGCTGCAAGTAGCAAGAGAGATCTCTGGCTAAGTGGGTTTTCAGTAGAAGAAAATTCATTTGCGCTATATAGCTAGCTGGTGAATTTTTCTTTTTATATTATTGGAAATATCAAGGGGTCAGGCAATATTCACTGTGTCAGCAGCCTTGAGTCTAATGAGGTTGTTTAGACTCTGCTCTCTGAGCCAGAGTAAAATCTTTGAAACATGTTAGTCACAATTTAACTGAAAGTGGGGGTGGTTTTTAACAGTGAGCTTTAAGTAAACTGCATCTTTTTGAATTTCCTGGGCAGCTGCTTTTCTCTCTTTGATGTACTGTGCCTGGTGATGCTGTTAATGAAATGCATAATTATGTGTTACATAATAAAACAGAGCTAACATGAAGGTGCCTAATAGATTATAATGATGTGGAGGTCTGAGAACGTAAAGACTATTGGGGGTTGTTGAAAAGTTCCTCTGGTGACAAAGATGATGATGTCTAAAGAGGTTTGAATAACTGTGCTGATAAATTAATTGTGGTCTCTTTGTGTGTAAATGACATTTTTCAGGATTTTGTATATAGAAAGATTATTGAAAAAAACCATACAATTTGCTAGGCTGCTGATGTATGAAGTGTCAGTGCCGAGTGCTTCTAGTGCCTATTAGAGCTGCTGGCTTTGCACAGATGGGTGCCCTAGGCAAAGACATTTTTTGGCACAGCCTGTCTCACCCGTAGGATCAAAAGGAACAAAAAAAAAAAATCTGGCAATATGCACAGAGAGTAAATTGCATCCTAAAGAGCAGCCCCTAGAATGCAGTCTTGGAATGAATATTGATAAATGAAACATTCTGCTTTATGGCTGAAGAATTGTAGGCGTTTTGTGACTGCCCCCAACTTCCCTCCCTCCTTTCTCTGCTTTTGTCACCTACATTTTCTGTCTCCCTCTGTAATAATCTGTATAACTTGTTCCCTTCAGAGAATCTTTAGGATCTGTTTTGTAAACATAAGTATTTTTAAAGGAGAGGGTGTATAAGCTTCCAGCCCTGGACCACATGGGCTCCTGGTGATGCTGGTCTGTGGCTGGGCTTGCTTGGCTGCTGCTCTGGGCTCACAAGGGCCTGTCTGCAGGGAGAATTAGCATGCAGAGAGCTCCAGTATGGATTTACAGCCTGCTAGTTACTTGGCACTAATTCCCTTGGGTGGGTGATTCTAATACCTACTAAGAGTTGTTTTGTGCAGGGTAGCTTCAAGAGTGCTTTTCTGTGAGTTAGGCAGGCTCCTTTTTGAAGGTGAAATTTTTCTCACTGTTTCTCACTTCCCAAGCACCAAGGGTAGCCAAATGGGCAGTTAGAGCAGAGTAGCTAATATGCAGTAAATTCACACCCAAGCTCATTGAGCATGAACTTCCTCATGCAGCTGAATCCCGAGGTTCTGCACTTTGTCTCTCTCAGCAGGGAGCAGATGGCCCTTCTCTAAACAGGGAATACCAATAAAGCCTTATGAAGAGCACAGATATTGTGTTCATGAAGATTCATGCCTGTCCATGTGCTTATATGAGATGACTTGAATCTATCACAGTTCTTGGGTTAACTTCTGTGTCTGTGATTTTTGTTAAGCTACCCTAAGAGGACAACTTTGCTGCTGAATTGACATCATCTTTGTCATTAGTAGACTAGGGTTTTAGCTGTTTGATTTCTTCCTTCTTCATCAGCACTGAGACAGCATACTTTTTATTATATGAATGTCTGCATCTTTCATGTGTGTATCTTTCTTTGTTGCAATTCCCTTTCCCAGAATTTATTTGAACTGTCAATTAATGGTTTTATCTAGGTCTCTAAGTAGTAGGATGTGAAATCAAGTCAATTTTTAGATAAAACTTTGCTTTAGGCTGGGATTCATAAATAAGTTGATCTATAATTACCGTACAATGTCATTTTATGTTAAGATCACACAATGGGTTAAATTTTTGTGCAAAGTTTTCTTGAAGTTTTATAAATTATTTTTTAAATTTTTATCCTTATACTTCAAATATCATTGATTTCTAAGTCATCTGCATGTTTTCTTTATAGTTTTGCTCCAGTATTGCCTATATCCAAGAGAATTTTGTATCACAGAAATTGCCTCTCCCACTTCCATCTATAGTGAGAATTCTGAACAACTCCACTAGTGCTATTGTGGCCAAAGTTTAAATTTACTTACATACAAAAGATATTGCTCAAAATGCTTTTAACATGCCTTTTTAAAAATGACCTCAGCCATCCTAGCTTGCCAAAGATAAACAGCATTTCTGCTTGACAGGGGTTAACCCTTGAAAGAAGTGAAGTCCAACGCTGAATGCTGAGGCACTTGCTCCGAGCATTCAGAGTGCTGTTGTAGAGAGGAGCCATCCTCCCTCCAGATCCCAGCACTCAGGAAGGCTGCAGGGCTGGGGAAAATCAGCACAAGCCTCAGTTGCAGATGTAAAATGCTGCTGGATGTTTCTGACAATGAAGGAGGAGGGTCTTGGCCAGGTCAACTTGACTGTTCCTCCTAGAGGACAGAAGGGTAGGAGGAAGGCATAAAGTGGGATGAAAAACAAGAAGAGGTGGTTGATGAGCCAGGCTCTGGTTCTTGCTGCTACGAAGATACTCTGTATAGGTTAAAACAATCCCTTGAAAGTACTTTTTAGAGTTTAAGTTTCAAGAATTTTTTTTATTTAGAGTTTCAGAGTGCTTTTAGAGCTTTTTATAGTAATTTTTACTGTTGGTTTTATTCCAGAAGAGTTTCCTGTAGTACGATACTTAAAAAACCTTAAAAGGAATCCACAATAAGGATACTCCATTTGTGTAAATGAGTTGCAGCAGATATGATGAAGCAATTCTTAAAATCCCACAGTTACTGTTTTCCTTTCAACTGACATGTTCCTGTTTTTAAATAAAACAGTTGAATGCTAGGTTTAAAGAGAAATTCAAAGAATGCTGTGGTGTTTTTGCAAATCTCTGGCTATGTCCAAGCAGAAAGGACAGTTGCATGACTGTTGTACATGGCTGACCATGCCATATGAGTCCTTTGTTGGGGTATGCTGTAAATCATCCTGAATGTTATCTTTTCAAATCCAGAACAGAGACAGGAGGAGGGGGAAAATTTAAGCCTGGATAAATTTCCTACAGCTTATCATGCAGAAATGTGTTTATTGGCATTCTTTGAATGCAGATATTTGAAGTGCTTAACAATCTCTAACTGATGAGGTCTATTAAATAGCCATCTGCTGTAATTCACTTTGTCTGAATTGGAGAAAAGTTCCTGGGCAAAAGCCTCTTAGTCTTACGAGGAAAAGTTGCATATTTAGTCCCAGGGTAATTGCTAATGAATATACCTGTTTAATGGGATACAATGGTAGAGGAAATAGTGGGATGTGAAAGGAAAGGTCAATTTTTATTAAAAAGGTAAGGTATCATAAGGAGAATTTCCGTGCAGTGGTTTTCACCATGAAAAATATTTGACTTCATTTTGAGTTTGAGACCCACTTCATTGTGGGTATAAACAACTTTAATTGCATTCACATTACTCTCTATTTTGTGCAGGAGGATTCACTCTGAATCCTTTATTCAAAGGCAGTTGTACTGGTGTGCTTTATGTTGCCTCCCCCAGAGCTCTTAGACATTTGCAGTTGCAGGTCAGGTGAACTTGGTCTACCTTTGTGCTTATAGTGGTTGTATGCAACCATGGAGGTAAAACCAATCAGGTAATAATGATGATATTAAGGTTAATAAAATATTAAAACCTCCTACATACCTCATCACTCACCTGAACATACGGTCACTACACAGGGAGAAAGGACAACTACACTTAGGTGTTTTGTGTGAACACCATAATTTGTGCACCTGATTTTCTACAACCAGAACTTCATGCCAATGTATTGTTCGTGATTGTGGGGACAGGGATGCCTGCACCAGCCTTGTACTGCCCAACATTGTTCTGCATGGTAACTGATGTTCCTGCTGCTTGATTTCCTGAGCTGGACTCCTGTTGGGAGCTGCTTCATCCCTTTTCTAGCATCCTTCAAGATAATGTTTGTCCAAGGAGCTTGTTCTGTCAGGAAACAGGAATAAGGCAAAACAAGTTTATATCTTCTGAGCTCAGCAAGAAAGAAAAAAATTTGGATTTGTTTGCATTTTAAAATATTTGTCACAATGCCAAGCTATTTGCAGCAATCTCGCTACTTCATCTCTACTTACTATCCTCTTCTACATCTGAATTATCACAAGCCACCTGAAATATGGGAATCAGATATAAATTTTAATGTAAAAGTCATGCTTCAAGCTGACAGGGATGGGAGGGGGAGTTGTCACTGCATCAGCCAAGATTCTCTGGTGGAAGTGTTGATTGATAACCTATACCTGGG
The DNA here is from genome assembly GCF_050655825.1 of Lonchura striata. Lineage (NCBI taxonomy): Eukaryota > Metazoa > Chordata > Aves > Passeriformes > Estrildidae > Lonchura > Lonchura striata. The sequence goes on from NC_140704.1 coordinate 115,546,166, forward strand.
AAAGGAGGGGAGCACTCTTCTCCTTTCAGTGGACTGAGTTGGTTTCCATTCCCTTGTGAAAGAAGTAGGTAGTTCTGTGTAACGATTGCCTTCATCTCCAGGGATATGAAAAAATGCAGAGTCCTTTGTTCCATTTTTTCCTTAGGTAGAGTTCACAAATGATCCAGTCCTCCCCACTGGTAGTGCTGGCTGTCATGCTGGCCAGCATGGTTGGTGACTTGTTCAATGTATCCCTGTAGGATTCCCTCATGAAGCTGAAATACATTCCCTACTTGGATGTGGAACCTTTTGCTCATTACAGGAGAAAATGGTGAGGTCTCTCATGTTGCTGATCTGTAATTTTTCTGTGTCATGTCTTTTGCAGAGGCTGTGTGGCTTCTCTGAGACCTGGAGCTTAGGGAGAAAAAGGGGAAGATGGAGACCCTGATCCTGAGCAAGGTCCCCATGGTGTGATGTGCTGTACAAAGAGAATGAAATACTCTTCAGGCCTATGGTAGGACCTGAATTACCACTGCTGCTGGAGTCCTGAGAGCAGTAAGTGCTCCATAGTGCCCAGCTGGATGCTGTTAATTAATGGTCCAATTAAGAATCCAGCAGAGGTTTCCACAGACTATTGTCACAATTTCTTGTGAGCAAAAGCTGTAGAACAGAGAAACAACAACAGAGTATGGTGGAGTGTGGTTTGACATCTAGATGACTGGTCTGGGCTTCCTGTATGTTGTGTACCATAAAATGTACCATTTCAGGTGGTGATTCCTGCCATCCAAGGACAGCAATTAAAGGGAGATAACAAGAATTGTTTTCTGGAAGTGCTTGCTAATGACTGCACTAAACAGTCTTTACTAAACTAAAGACTAAATTAATATATTGGAAAAAAGTTGCACCCTTTATTTTTTAAATCTACATTAACCCAACATGTGTGTCTTTCAGTGTATGAACCAGTATCCAAATCTTCATTTTTTTCATGGCATTTGTGCCAGGTAATAAGTACCATTTCCTCTCCTAAGAGTAGGTGTTGGGTCTGTATCTATCCTAGCTAGTGACAGCTCTGTACCACTGTCTTCTATAAAATAATTAGCAGAAATGCTGATTCTTTGAGATGTTCTCTAGGAATTAATTAGGTATATATCCACAGCCAAAGCTACTTGCAGGACACTTCACTTTTCTCTCAGTACTGAGGTTACTGGACAATCTTATAGCTTCAAATGACTCTAGAAAAATAAAATGTTGGTGACTCACTCTGTCCACATTTTCTTCCAAATGTAGCCATGTCTGAAAGGTTTTAATGAGCACATTGAATGCTGGGTATAATCTAACTGTGTTTATCATGAGAGGAAAAATTGCCAGCAATGCAGTAGGAGGAAATAAAAACAATCTGTGACATTATGGATGACTTCTATATGTACCACAGCAGATAAAACAGAGAGGAAGAAGCCATAAAGTTTCCCATGGTATTCCAATTAGATGACAAGCCCATGGAAAGAATTATAACTGCTTTCCTGGTTCAGAATGAGGTCCTATTCACTTGAAGGACATATATATACACATTTATATATATATAAAATTTCATTTTACTCCCACTCCTTCTTTTTTTCTCTCCAAACACATTAAAGAAAGTTTCTGGATAACCTGATCACAGACTGTACCAATACTCTATAGCAAAATACATAGCATCACAACTTGGTAAGGATTTTATAACTAGACACTTTACAGACTGCCAAGTTTTAGCCTAAATCCTCTTAGACATAGTCTGAATAGGCTGATATATATCTCAAATAGCAGATGTAGTTGCTAAGCTGCTCTCCATCATATTTAAAAAGTCATGACAGCCAGGTGAAGTCTTCAGTGACTGGAAAAAGGGAAAATTCATTTTTACGATGGATAAAAAGGCAGACCCCAGCAACTATCATAGACAGTGTGTTTGTAACCTCAGCGAGTTTGTGGATGATAAAAAGCTGAGTAGTCCTGTTCATCTTCTTGAGGGAGAGGATGCCATCCATAGGGCTCTGGGCAGGCTTGAGGAGTGGGCCACTGTAGACCTCGTGAAGTTCAATAAAATCCTGCACCTGTGCTGGGGAAATCTCTGGCAGCAGTACAGACAAGGTAATGAATGGACTGAGAGCAGCCCTGCAGACTTGAGGATATTGGTTGACAAAAATTCTGATGTGAGCTGGCAATGTGTAATTGCAGCCCAGAAAGTCAGTTGTATCCTGGACTGCGTAAAAAGAAATGTGCTCATCAGATTTACTCTGCTCTTGTGAGACCCCACTGGCATGCTGCATCTGGAATACTCAGGACATGGATCTCTTGGAGCAGGTCCAGAGAAGGTCCACAAAAATGATCAGATGGCTGGTACACCTCTCCTGTGAAGAAAGGCTGAAAGAGTTGTGGTTGTTCAGCCTGGAAAAAAGAAAGCTCTGGGGACACCTTGTTGCAGCTTTTTAATACTTAAAGGGGATTATAGGAAAAATTGAGAAAGAATTTTTATCAGGGCCTGTAGTGATATGAGAAGGGTCAACAGTTTTAAACAGGTCTAGATTGGACATAAGGAAGACATTTATTATGATTAGAGTGCCTCATCCCTGGCAGTGTCCAAGCCCAGGTTGGATGGAGCAACCTGGTCTAGTGGAGGTTGTCCCTGCCCATGGCAGGGGGTTGGAATTAGATGATCTTTAGGTCCCTTCTATAGGGACCACACCATTCTATAAGCCTATGATTCTATGTCCATGGTCTCTCCAGCATACTTCTTGGATACCCTCTTGCCTTGTTAGCCTCTCAAACAAAAGAAGCTTCACCATTCAGCCACCTTAGATCTCTGGGATTTGGACTGATCCCCAGCTCCCTTATAGCCTGGGCATCCCAAACCCTGAATAGTGACTCAAGAGATTTATGGTCTGCCTCTTAAAGTAAAAAATATAATAATTGAAACAAATTATGAGTCCTAACATGAAGTCTTTGTAAGAATTTTGAGCCTTAGATCTTAGATCCCCTTAGCATGGGAAATAGAGACAAGACAGTAAAAAAAAAATATTAGTGTCTTTACATGTTGCCTTATCTCTCTTTCCTCATTGCTTCTGAGCATCCTTGAAACTTTAGCAGAAGTTCTTCAGCAGAAATTCTACAGAAAGGTGTCTGGCAATGAACTTTTCTTTCCATGTGTTTTCCGTGTGGACCAAGGTTTCTCTTTCCTTTTTCTCTCTGACTGATCCTGCAGCTAACAAGATGCTATGGGAGCCTGCCTATTTGCTTCTTTAGTCTTTTTTCTCAGTGACCAATTTATGAAAGGCTCTGCTGTTTCTAAGTTCCACTTATTTGCTACACTTTAGTAGTATTTATATCTTCAAATGCCTACACCCAGATGTCATTTTGCAGCGACTGTTCTCCTCCTCTGGTTGTGTCAGCTTGGTTGAGGGTTTGCTGCTCTGGGAAAGCTTGGGTGACACAGTTACATTTTTGTCAGGTTCTTCATCTTCTTTGTTCAGTATTATTCTGAAAGATCACAAGATGTATAAGCTGTGCATTGCTGGATTCCTCAAATGAAAACAGGGACAGGGGTCAGCTATGTAGGAACTGGTAGCTAGCATGTATTTATAAACAGGTGATAAATTATATTTGTGTATGCATAGTAAAATATTTGGCTAACTAACAGCTTGCTTAAATGCCACATAAATTTGGATCCTCCTTCAATGGAAACTGAAAAAAACCTTTGGTAAACAGCACCTGGTTGGTAGCAGAGGGGAAAAGTGACAGGCTCAAGAGAACATGTGATTTTAGGTCCTCAGCACCGGTACTGTCGAAGTATGAATCTTCTCTTACTTAGTTCTTCAGTGGTGTTAAGGATGATAAGACCTTCTGTGTTTGATCATCTTGTTGATTCCTCTTACAGGTCTGGATAATATTCCTAGGCAGAAAATATGTCGCACACTGAATGGAGAAGCAAAAACAGCCCTTAGATGAGCAAGGTGGGGGGCAGCATTAAGGTCCAGCTCCATAAAGGAATGTGACTCCTAACTGCTGCAGAAGTCAGTGGGTACATTGAGAAGCTACATTATCTACACACTGGCTGTGAAGACATCTCTGTAAATACTGTTATGTACAAAACTGGTGGAAGTGAGATCTGGATCTTCAGTGGTATTTCACTGCTTAATTTGTATTTAGGCACTGCTATCCCTGGATGCTCTGCTTCCTATGCAGCAGGGAGGCTTAAGATTTGTTTTCTTAATACTCATTATGTTTTTGGAACCTCACTGATCACCCTGCCTGTTTTATTCTGTGCTCTGGGTGATAAGGCTCCAAACACAGCTGTATCTAGTGCAAGGCTGCTACAGTGCACTATGATTTCCAGCTACATTGCACACTACTGTAAACACCCCCCTTATAAAATCTGGTTCACTGGAACACTCAAAGCTGCTGGCTGCCAGGGAATGTTCCTTAATGAGGGTAAGGAGTACTTGAACACATCTATGACTTGGCAACCCCTCCTGCTTTTTATAAGCTACTATACACTTCAGAGAGAAAATATCTTAGAGGCTACTTTTTAATGGGACAAGTTTACTTAAGAGCTGAGTGGAGTTGGTGCCAGTAGTTCTGTTTTGTTCTAGCTTAATATTGGCCTTGTCAAAGTTCTTATAGTGTCTCCTGGGTGTTTCTGTATTACATACCATATAAAGCTGGTTTTGGGAGCCAAGAATTTTGGCTGGAATATATGTTATAGTGGTCTCATTATATTTTTCCAAAGTGTATCAGTGGTGGCCCTATATTAAAGATCCTTGGAGCAAGGCTGATCTTTTTTCTTTCTCCCTTCTAGTTTTGCCTTAGCCCACACTGCAGACATTGGATCCAGAATTTGAGCTAACCCAAGTTTGAGGGTTATTTGGGATCCAAGGTCTTGGTTTGGCCTTTAATAAGATTTGGTAATGAGTGATTTTTTTATTTTTGTTTTTAGATGATACCTTGGACTTTGAAAATCAACACACTGTAGGGAGGGTGCTTTTCGTTTGGGCTTGCACTAGCAACTACTACACGAAAAGATTCCTTTCTTGTCTTGCTGATATAAGTATTCACTCAAACACAGCTTGGCAGCATGGTGCAACATGTGGTGCATCCTGTCTTGCCTCTCTGAGAAGATGTGTTTTATGACTGCTTGGTGCTTTCTTACTGACAGACATCATTAGGTCGTGGACTTGGCAAAGCTTTTGCATTAGAGGGCATCCAGCCCATCTTTTCTAGAGTGTTTGTGGGGGAAGCTGGATCCTTTTCTGGCTGCACAAAGGAAAAAGGGAGCTGCTGTAACAAGGCTATGCTTTGTCTTGGGAGAATCCTGGCTACCACAGAAAAAATGGAGAGAAGGTGTTGAGATGTGGGTGAGATTTGTTAAAATTATGTTTGGGCTTTAAGCCTATGTCAGGTTTAAGAAAACATGGCAAAGAACCATTTTTATTCCTTTTTTTTTTTTGCCTATTCTCCCGTGCTGGGTTTTGAGTTTGGTGTGATCCCATTACATGAGAAGCAGCTGTATGAGCCATAACCAGTGGAATTGAACCCCTGACAAAAATGCTATGGCAGAACCAGGTGCTGCTTTATGTGCACAGAAGAGCAGCAGCACAGCCTTGCCTTGGTTTCAGTGTGGTGCAGTTGGTGGTGCCCATGTGGGATGGGTGAAAGGATTCATTGCTTCCTCCTGTAGCTACAGCAGCTCTCTGTGGGACAGTGCAGCGTGTCTCCCTTCACGATCCTCTTAACCTGGCCAGGGGCTGATGCCAGCTTGCTTCACTCTACACCAGCTTCCAGACTGTGCTTGCAACCAGGTTATCCAGAACTGCTCCTAAAAGCAACAAAACAAAGCGAAGAGTTGATGCACGCGAATCTGTGTGAAGAAGGTTAATCTGAACATGAATGGAAGGCAAACTTGTAGCTGGACAGAATTGCTGGTTTATATTAATCCAAATATTTATGTTATGGAGGCATGCTTTTCTGGCAGGCGGTGGTAAACAAGGCTACTTAGCTCTGTAGTTTTCAGGAGACCTGATTTTCTCTTTTAATAGGAATTTTGGAAAAAAACCCCAAAACTCAGTGACACTGAAGGAGCTCCAAAGATGAACTAATGGCCCTATTCAGCTTCAATCTTCAGAGAAGAGAGACGCTGTTTTCTACTGTTAAATTTCACCCCAAATTCCAAACTTTTCATGAAGTTATTTCAATGTCTAAACCCATTAGGGAAAAAAGTCACATGCAAACAGTTTTATCATATTATGTGAATATTCAAAGGAGACAGGGAGAGGAAGGCTATATGGAGGGACGCAGGTGCTGTTCTGGGAGTTCTGTTTTCAGGCCTGCCCCATTTTCTCACGTTACTTTGGCCAAACCAATTCATTTTTCAATCTTCTCAGTTACAGAGGGGAAAACAATGCCTCCATGTTTCATGTGCTTTTCAGCGTTTGTTGTCTTTGCCAAGTATTGTCAATTTCTGAAACAAAAGGCTTTATGTAAAGGCAAAATTTCTTGTGAACTCCAGAAGATGATTTTTTATCTGCTCTCATTTTGACTATTTAATTAAGCTACTACCTAAAGGTACTACATGAATCAAAATGGTTTTAAGTATTTAGATTGGTGAAACCATATAAAGAAGCCCAAGATTCCAGTTGCATTACTGTTTATTTTTAGAGCAGACTCTGAACATATGAAACAAATTGCCTTTCCCATGCTAGAGTAAATACCAATAGATATAACTCTTAATCTAAAATAAACTTTTCCCAATCTCAGCCATCCCCTTTCCTAAAATGTCCAGGATGAGAGCTGGCACTGTGCCCTCCAGGTTGGAGCTGCAGGCTTCCACAGAGCAGTGGGTGAGGAGCAAGTGTGGAGCTGGCTGAGGTCAGGGATTGGAAGGGTTGGAGGGATTTGATTGGAAGGGCTGGAGGCTGAGTTCCAGCACACTGCTGACCTCTGCCCTTGGAAGTGCACTGATAGTTACTGCAGTCCTCACAACCCAGGATACACAATAGAAGTTATGAATACAGGGATAGTGAAGACGAGCCAACAATCTGTCGGATTGAAATCCTTGAAGGACCTCGTAAATACTTTAATGTTTACACAGGGCCTGTATATTTTCACAATTACCTTTCCGTGAGCCCAAAATGTTTTAACACTGGAATGTTTTCAGGCTTTAAGGAGTTATATATTCTGATATATCTGAAAACTGCAGGCTCAGCTTCTCTATTGGCCCATTTTTTCTCATGAAAAATTAAAGCTGGATTCCTTTTTACCACCAAATATGCAGAATGTAAATGGTGAGTTCTACCAAAATTATGTATTGATTATGATCACAGTGTGGTAAGAAGAAAATGGTTTGAATTTACAAGAGAATGTTGTACCATAAATTGGCAAAAAGATGCATCTACAGTATTAGCTTCTATTATAATTATGAAGTGATGAAAAAAAAGACTTTTCTGTAGAAAGATTTTTGAAAGAAAGAAACCTATAAGAAGTTTGAAAGGTTTGAGGCAGTCCTTTAAAACCTCAGGGTGAAAGTTTGGAGGCATTAAGACAGATCAAATATAGGGAATTTTAAAGAAGCTGAGTGTGCCTCTGGTTTCTGTCACAAGGTGCTTCTCTTTTCTTTCCAAAACAAGGTTCCTGTTAGAGTGTGAATGGGACTGTCATGGAGCTGGCACACCTGCTGCATGTATTAGACATGCAGTGACAATGGATTGGTACTTAATATAGGCTCTGGCTCTTGCTGTGAGGTCCATTGTGGATCAGCTGTAAGATCCGTAGTGAGTGTAACACAGATCCCTTTTGGCTCACGGACAAGACTTTCTGCCTGATGTTGAGAGAGGGATAACAAATCCACAGTGACTTTTGATGGTGTTTTCTGTTTCTCGGGAGTCCTGAAAAACCAAAAGAAGTGACTTCTGCACACTTTCTGCAGAAGGAAAGGCGCTGAAGCAGCATCTGGAACTAATAACCTGTGGTTCACAGCTCACTGGTGGGCAGCAAGGGAGCCGCTCCAGCTCCAACAGGCCCTTACGTAAAACCTGCACACAGTGATTTTCAGCTGTGGGAAATTCGAAACGGCTTCTGCTAGCCCAGCTAGGAGGAGACTGCCTGACTGCCTTTTGGTTCACCTGGGACGACAGGCTCCCTGCAAGGGCATCGCCGCAGCCTTCAGATGTGGTAGCACGCAGGTGGAGCATGCATATACACACACGGGGAAATCACATCCAGCCATCAAATGGGGTATTCCACTAATTGGAAAGTCTGTTCTGGTGTCTGGCCACCATTTGGCAGACACTGACAGTTTCCACTTAAAGCCAGCCAACCTCACCAGAAAGCCAGCTGTGCGGCTGATCTCATGAAGATGTCATTGAACAACTGTTTGAACTCCTTTAAGAAATGGTGGGCCTGATTCGAGGCAGGCTGGAATCCCCTGGGGGTCTTTGCTAGATGTGGGAATACAGACATCCATTGATGTAATAGTTACACCTCAGTGTTTCTGAGTTGCATGTAGGCTATTATCTTCATTCTGGCACCAGGGACTCCTTCCAAGTTCACCTTAAGTTGAAATAGAGTCTCTTTGCTGTTTACATGTATGTCACTTTTTCTGTTCCTATGAGTGTTGCTATGTCCTCATAAATATTGGTAGGTTGTCATAATGGTTGCCATGATGAAAAGATTTATTTATTAAAAAAAAAGAAACAGATGGCACAAAATGCTTCAATGAATTTCAGCATATTTGAGAAATGAAATACCCCTTTTAGAAATATCAGTTTTGTGAAGGTGTTAAATACTATTTCATACAATTGCGAGGGAGGTTTTTATTCAGCACACTGTGTGTGCACAGAGCGACAGCGGAGGTAAGGCAAAAAGAAAAAAAAGGACAGAGAATAGAGTACTTTTTTGAAAAGCCATAAAGAGATGCTGATCTCCTTTTAGTTTTATTAATTGCTGCCATTCAACACATGGAGTTCTGACTGTAGATGAATGGGACACAAAAGCCACATTAGACAGAAAAAGCCTGGGGAAGATGAATCCTGGTGCTGGGGAGAAAGAAGGAAGGAGAAAGAAAAAGCAAGTCATACACACAAAAATCCTGTTCCCAGAACTGTAGGTGCATATATCGACCACATTTCACTATAAATACACTGTCAGGCGCAGAGACAGCCACTTATTTCCTGGAAGAGCAGAAAGTAATACCAGCATCCAGGATATTATTTTTAACATATTCTACACTTGTAATGGAGGGTCCTTGCTGCAAGTCATAACTAAGAAAAAAACATGTGCTGCACGTGAATGGTATGTAAAAAGCAGGGGTATTAGTTAAAGGAATTTTTTTTAAATGATGGAAGTTTGAAGAAATTTGTATCTCGAAGTATTTTTATGAAAAATTATTTATGGTTCCTAATGTGAAAGAGCTACAGGAGGTTCATAGTTCTTTTAGAAAAGGGAATGCTGAAGTTTGAGGGTAAATGCCTTTCTCAAGGAACTTGATTGTACAGCTGGAAGGAGAAGTGTTTTTGCCTGAAGTTCTGGATAAAAATGTTAAACCCTTATGTTTACTGGAATAGGAACAGGGTGTAATCTGTATCTCTACGTAACTAATGTTGTGTTTCAATAACCTGACTACACTTTTCCACTACAAAGTGTCTGATTCTCAGAGGGATTGGGAAATTTGAAATATTTTTTTTCCAACCTGTGTTATTCTAGTTTACTTGTTTTGTAAACTATTAGACCTAAATCTCAGTACCCATTTTGACTAAAACATCAGCTGATAATCTGTGCCTGATTATTAAAACAGATACAGCTGTCACTGTCCAGTCCCAAACATTTTAAAGCCAGAATTTTTAATATACTAGCCGGTGCTTTCTTGGACCAGGGAGAGTGGAAAAATGAAGGTGGCTGGTGCACTACATGAGGGTGGAGGCCCTGAAAGAAGCTTTTATAAAAACTGTCTCATAGGAGATTTCCTCTCTTCTTTCCAGTTTGGATTAGGATTTTTTGGCATATGTTTGCAAGAAACTCATCATGTCTTTGCATTCAAACTGCAAAAGCCAGCTTAGTACTTTTTGAATTTCCCTTGGAAATTGCTCTGCAATGCTCCATCCAAAGAAGATGCATTTCCCTGTTTGTTTGGTTATAAGCAAGCTTATGAGGCATTTATTTTAATGCTCAATTGACTTGCTTCTCTCACTTCTGTCTTCTCCATTCCTATGGAAGTTTGTTTGAAATATTTCTTTGAATTTAGATATCTTGTACTGGTGTCTTTTTAAGAAATGACTTTCTTTGCCTCTGGTTGGTTATAATGCCAGGGCAGATGGATTTAACACAAGCTTAACCATTTTGTTTTTGGAAAAGATTAGTACAGGCTTAGATAAAAACTTGGAAAATACAAGGATAGCTGAATAATTGGCATTCTTAATACAGTAATAATCAGCAATGTGTTCTAGGGTTAGCCCATTAGACATCGAGATAGCTAATCTCACATTGGAGCCTTCTGTCTCTGTACACTTACACACATTCATGGATGCTCTCTCTTGAGCTGGCTCTGCATTACTTGCAGGGGTCCTTCTCTCCTGAACATTCAGTTGAGCAGCCTTGGCAGGAGGGTGTTTGCTCCTGGCCCCCTGAGAGCCTGGGTGCTGCATCATCCCCTGTGTCTGGGAGATCCCAAGTGAGGGCTCATAATCCCCATAGCTGAGGTGTGAACCCATTTTGGATTCTCTGATGTTTCAACCAAAAGTGGGCTTTTACAGGTCATGTCTGCTGGATGCCACTCTTCAATGGCCACAGTGCAGCACCTTCAGTTGGACTTGGAGAGCTGGTGAGACCAGATGTGTGTCAGACAGCTGCTTGTTGGAAATGAGACATTTCCATATCTTCTACTAATCACGTGGAGAAATGCCCAGTTCTGGACAGAAACACCAACTGAATTTAGATGCCTTCAGGTTTGGGTGGAAGCAGTGAGAAGGCTCTGTCAATAGCTCTGAATATTTAGATGCCTGTACTCCCCTAAATACCGATATGGCTAGTGAAGGATGCTAATTAAAATTTGTAATTTGTTTTTGGACTTGTAGTGTGAAAACTTAGTCAAGAATTATGACTTTATATTTTTACCTATGGTTTTGCACATGGTGAGTTGAGTCTGTGCTTAAGTTGCTGTTTGTGTAGTTCAAGCATGTGGATCCATTTCCACAGTCCTTTACCTGTTTATCCCAAGGTCACATGTACATCCTAATTCATTTATTTGTAGCTAAATGCCCTTGCATAAACAACCGCATCTATACAAAGTGGGTAGAAGCTGCTGTTCTTTTAATTTACTAGTATTTTATACTGATGGTGCTGGCAGGAAAAACTTAATAAGAATGAAGGAAAAAAAAGGTAAAGGAACAGAAAAGCAAACTCTTGGAAGAAAATTTCCAAACATTCAACATCTTCCCCATCTTTCCCACCCTTTGTCCTCCTTGCCCCAATCCCTCTTTTCCAAAACACAAAGACCTTTCTATCTCTGACCTTTGTTTCTTTTTTGTTCTGCAATTTTTCAAGCATTAGAGAGAGACAATTTACCATCAGATTATGAGACCTTGTGGAAATTCATTTTCCTTTATTGTACAGTAGTTGTTAAACATATATAACTTTCAAATCCTCTCTGGAAATAAGTGACAGGGAGACATTCAGCTAACCCAAACAACACATTTCACAGTAAGTGCTGTTCTACCAAAAGGCCTTTAGACTGAATAGCTAAATGTCCCCTCATTTAAGGATATTGAGAAAGCCAGGATCAGGGGATGCTGGGAAGCTTGTTGTCCTACAGTCAATGTAAATATTTGTAGATATTCTGAAGGGAGTCTGAACCCTGCAAAACTTCTGGCTCCTGAATTGACCAAAAGGATTTCCCACTTAGTTGAGTGTTCAACTAGAACAGAGACAGTGAGGAGTCGTAGGCCTGGTCTGCCGTGCAAAGTTCCACTGAAGAGTGATTTTCAATAGAGCTAATTAAACAAAAGCACATCAGTAGCATGCATGCACTTACATCAAAGCACACAGAGATTTCATAGGTTTAATTTCACTTCAAATCAGCCTAAATGTGTCTATTTTATGGGCTAGCACTGAGTGGAGAAAATCAATTTTAAATTTAATTAAAGTGGTGTTCTTTTCCAGTGTAAGGAGGTCTTATAGGCTTTTCTGTTTCCCGTTATTGATCTCAATGGTATTCTATGAACATGCTAAAAAACCCTTTATTTTTCACACAGCTTACTTGCAAAACTACTGAATTCAGTCATTTGCACATGATTAACATTTTTGCAGTACATATGTATTATTCTGTTACATAGTGAGATCCATATTGGCATGTAATTTTTGGGGATAATCATTTTCATAGTTTGTTTTCACTAAATGTCTTGTTGAAAAGAAAATTGGTGGGCCTATGACAAGTATGCAGAAATCTTTTTTATGACTTTTAAGGCAAGGAAAAAATAATTTGTATTTAAATGTATGCAATTTCCTGTTATGTTGTGAGTTTGTTCACAATGGGGTAACCTCAATGGTGATAGATAATAAGAAAGCTAGTATAAATAAATAAACTGTATTTATAAAGTAGTACCAGCTACAAGTCATCATAGCAGTGTGGCTTGTTCAATACTGGGATGAATATTCTGTTTTTCCAGCAAAATGAAATGTATTTTTTAAAAAAAAAGAACTTTCTAGTCTCAGAAAGTGCATGAATAGTGGAGACTAGAACAGAATAACTCTAATACTTGCCAGTGTTCATAACACAGGTAAGTAATTTTAACATCCTCCAACCTGAGAAATTCCCTTGAGCTGATGAGCCTGTCCTCTTAATTGCTCAAACTTCTGACCATACTCAGACAAAAAAACCACCACAAGTATTAATTAAGCAATCCCCAAAACATCCTCCTGAGAACTATTTATACAAGATGCAGTGGTCAGTCAGGGCAGTAAAACAGTGGTTTACAAGAAGCCCAAATAAAACCTAGGGCTGTCCTGAGCAGGATGGCCTTTGGCGAATCAGGGGGTAAACATTCTCAGTGCAGAAAGAAAAAAAGGGGAGAAACAGCCTAAAACAGATGAAGGAAAGTCTGTGAATAAATCCAAGCAAGCAGCGTTGCCTGTGCTCTCATGCACCTTAATCCTTGTCATGTGTTTGAATTAGGATTATGCTTCTCTCCCACCCACCTTTAAGTCCTTTTAATAATTTGAAACTTACATAAAATATGGAATAAATCTATTTGAAGAAAAGTTCTCTTGTACTGCAGGTTGTCTAAGGAAACCTCCATGTTATGATTAGATCTGTTATGGTTAGATCCTTAACAATTTATTTCAGTGGGAAAACTTCCATTAGATTTAATAGCAACAGGGTCTGAACTACATTTTCATGAATCATTTCAAGACAGTTTGCCATTCAGGAATATTGGCTTCTTACCAAATGACTTTTTTGTTAGATCATAAGGCAGATAGTCTTCATTCCATGTTATATCCAGTCCCATGGATGTGGTCTTAAAAGTAACCTGAAACTTCGGATATCATAACTTTGGTGAAATAGCCTTAGTACTTTAACACATTATGCTACTATAGTGAATTATGTCTTGGGAGAAAATGTTCTCACATGTCCTATAAAAGAAAAAATTATACTGGATCTATTTCTGTAGTGTGGCTGCAACTCTGTGTCTCTCTTTGAGGTAAATCTATTAGACAGGCCTAGTTGATAAAATCCAAATGTATGTCCTTTCATTATTCCATAAAAAGGCATTTTCAGTGTGGTAAATAAAATGTCCTTGCGTGAAATTGCATTTGAAACCCAGTCCTTTGTTGCATCAACACAAATATGCAGCAGCAGTGGCACTCACCAGCTGAGCAAAGTGTCCTTTGGGAGGCATTTGGGGAAGCTTGTGGTTGTGAAGGTTAGCAAGGGTTTTAACACTGTTTTGCACCATATTCTTGTGTTCAGTCTAGAGGCTGAACAACCAGATGGTAAAATACCTGGTGGGGTGGCTTGCCTTAGAGGGTGCTGATGAATGGGACACGCACTGCCTGGAGGCCTAACAAGGGAAGCACTGCAGGGTCTAGAACTGGAACTGTTCACTAGAACTGGCCTGTTTAACATTTCCATAAATGACTTGGAGGAGACAGTGGAGTGTGCTTTCACCAGAACTGCAGATGTTGACAAAGTAGAATGGTCAGGGCTGGACTGCTCCTGCTGTGAGGCTGCACAACTGGGTTGTGCTTGCTCACGCTGGAGATGAGGTGGCTTTGGAGGCCCCTAACAGTGTGTCCCCTCCTCCTCACCCCCAGTTATGGGGAGCCACTGGGGACATGGAGCCATGGTCTCCACAACAGGGCATGGTGGACAAGGAAATATAGTACAAATTGAAATGAGATGTTTGTACTGGTTATGAGGAAATACCTTCTCCTCATGCGGACAGTGGGGTAGTGGCACAGGCTGCTCGAGGTGGCTGCACAGCCTTCATGCTTTGGAAGTCTTTAAGACCTGACAGGAGAAATACACATCATTTGAGCTCATGGTGGAGTCCACCTTGAGCATGAGGCTGGTCCAGAGAACTGCTGAGATCCCTTCTGACTTGAACAATCCCTGATTCTTATGATCCTACAGGTGCGATTACATTTTGGCTTGGTGTTTACCTGAGAAGCAATATATTGGTAAAGGTTTTCTTTAGCCAATTCTTTTTAAAGATGCCTTGTCCTTGTAACAGTCTTTCATAAAACAAGTCTTTTGTCTGCTTGTTTCCTACACTCCCAAAGTAAAGTTACTCTTTAGACCAACAGACAGAAAACTTTATGAAAGAAATGTCACTGATGATGAGCAGTGAATCAGCACAGTCCTTAGTGTGTTCTTACCTCTGCAAAAGCTCACTGACGATAATGCAAGGTATGTAGTGGATGTAGGCAATACACACACTTCATAATCCCAGACAAAACCAAGATCACAGAAGCATATAATAGGATATCCCTCACATTTTTATATGTGGTTGATTTGACAAAACAGAATGATATTTCATAGGTTTCTGTGATAATGTGTAATATTTGCTTTCTGTGCAACAGAGAAAAACTGTGAAGTTGTGAAGACTGAAAGTCTACACTCTGCTAAGAAATACACTCTAGAAATTGCTCAATTGAAACAGTATTCACATTACTGTTATTTAGAAACCATTTGGGGTTTGTACATAGTGCACATGATTCAGGAAGTAGCTGTTATCATTAATCATGTTTTCACATTTTGTTCATTGTGCTAGATCTATCATATTCCTAGACAAAGCTTAAGGCATAAAAATACAGATTTTTATCTGGTCTGTGGAAAATAGGCAGAAGATAAGCAGGAATATACTCATTTAGGAACAATGAAATTCCTTTGCTAGAGTGTTTTACACAACAAGCAGCCACACTGGCACAATTTTGACAGCAGTTTGTCAGCATCTATGGTTCCCTTTGAGTTTCACCACTTGTACTTCACTAATTGGTAGAACTCAATGAGTTTAAGAATAAAAAAAAACCACACCTCTTGGGGATTTAAAAATTTTGTTTATTCTGCACTGAGCCACTTTGATTTGCAAGATAAATTACTTCTCATTTTAATTCAGAAACAAAATGCAGTTCAGAGAGGTTCATTTTTTCTAAAAATTGGTGTTCTTGGTCCCTTGAAATATGGCTCTGTAATAAGATGATGTTCCAAATTTATATTGCCTGCAGTCTGTTTCATATAATTTGGGATGGTTATGTGTTTTTTTGATGCACATAAGACTATATTTTTGGGGGATTATATTAAATTCATCCCAGTGTAAAAGAAGAAATTTTCTTTAGCTTTGTAGGTGCCATGTATGAAGTGCATTGTCTTCTCAGCTCATTTACTCTTAGACAGGTGGTCATATAACAAACCAACAAAATAACTGGCTTGAAAAAACAACCTCGTGTCTGTCAGGAGGGAGGACAATAATTAATAACATATGGAAAGAGTTACTTTAACCACAGGGATGAAAGGTACCATGGTAAAACAGGATGTGGGCAAATGTATGCTCCAGTTGTCTCTGTCTGTGGTTTGTGTCAGCCTGTTTCTGACCAGGAGGTTCTGGCTTATGGTGTGTCCAGATGATAGTCAGAATAATTAAGGTTTTTTTTTTTTTGGTTTGTTTTTTTTTTTTTAATAGAAACTATGAAACAAGCTTATAACTAGATCAGTTCATTGATTTCAGTTGTAAGATTCTGGCTTACTATAATTCCATAGAAATTACTCTTAAATTTTGCAGAAAGTATCTTTATTTTCCATTTCACCCAACTGGTGAATTAGGGGGTACACATGTTTTTCAATTTTGTATGTTCATATTTCCTGAAACTTTGCCTGGAACCTGAAAATTATTAGAAAAGACTGGAAGAATCTGTATATGATTTGTGAATTATCTTTGAAAGAGCAATTTTTCTAGCTGCTACCACTGCAAAAAAACAGCCCTATTGCAATGATAAGAGTAAGAATTAATTTCTCCAACGTGCTTAACTTTAATCTATTTGATATCATCCAGAATTCCAGAGGATTTCAGCTCAGATTAAAAAACTTTTTTTACCATGAAAAGTCATGCAAACTGATAAGTGGGTCTTAAGACATCCTGCCTAGGATGACCAAGTCATACATATGGTAGAGTTTATCACATATCTCACACAAACCAAGGCAATGCTTGATAAGCACTTTTATTGGGTAATTACTTTTTTTTTTTTTTTTACATTTGCAAATAAAGCAGACTGATTTCCATCTTGAAGTAATTTACTAACACATTATAAACTCGTCAAATGCTAACGTGGTGCAGCATGCCATTTCCTGTTTACTAAGTAATCCTTTGGCCATCTGCTTTGTGTCTTTCAGGTTGAACTTGGAATTGTTCTCTGCCAGGGACTGTCATGGAGCCTGGCGTCAGAGCCCTCCACCTGAAGGAAAATATTGCCTCCTTGGCTTGACTTCTTGCAAATACAAGCCTTGGTCGGTTCCCAGTCGTTTGCAGGCCCAAGCCAGAACATGCAGAGGTGTTCCAGGGAACTATTAAAAGGTGAAAATGCTATCAAATTGACATCATGCGATATGTCTGGATGTTTATCAGATGATTTTTAAAATTTCTTTAAGCATCTGTTTGTGAAGATTATTTGATATGTATATGGCCCTTGTTCTTACTTTCTTAAACATGAAAAGCAGGTGTCCTTTAAAGAAAGGACCCAGGTCATTTCTACCACAAGGTCATCTATTGCATCAGGAATTTATGGAAACAGCAACAATGAAATGATCTTATGGGAACAGCAGAAAAAGGGAAAAATGCCCTTCGGAGCCTTAAAGGTTCACTGAAACAGTAATTTAAAAGTATTTGAATCCAGTTACTCATGACATTTCCCATGCCAATTCAAAGCTGGCCCGCTCTTTCTTCACTTTTTTTTTTTTTTTTCATTTTATTAGTGTATGCTTTTACAGGAAATGAGTTAACATAAATCATATTACAGACAAGATAAGCAACAAAGTCACTGGAAGTAACATGCTAGGGTAAACAAGAATCAGACTAAAGGATTCCTTGCCATATGGGGCACTCTCAAAAGGCATATAAAATCTCCTGATAAATGAAGTATTTGTGGTACTGTATTTCATATGACAGCAAGAGTGAATTCATCCTTTTAGGAAGGGATATTAAGACTGTCCTTTGAGTGGTGGGTCATGAGTGGGAGAGGCAGTGACTTAATTTCCACTTTGAGTATCCTAGAGAAAAGGAGAAGATGCATTGGAGTTCACATAGAAAAGCCCTATGAATTCTGCTTCCAACAACTATAAAACTAGACACGTGTAATAAAAACAGATGACCAATTTTTGTTTTGTAATATTATAATTTTTCATATTTTTCATGGTTTCTTTTATCCTGAATGGCTGCAGTATTCTACATCTTTTCTTGTACAGACTTATTTTTTTATCCACTTCTGTTTCATCACCTTAACTGCATGGCACTTGGAGATACCTGTGAGCAAAGAAGGATAAAAATATTTTTTTCTGTCAATGTGGATTGTGGAAAAAACTATCTGTGCATCATTGGTGAAGATTTAATTAGGACTTGCCCATTTGCCTACTTTATAACAAATTTTCAAGGATAGCTACCAGCAGCTGAGTGAATATTTAATAAAAATTTCAAACTTGCTTCAGTGACAAATGAAACAGTTTGTATAAGCCTTTTTAGAAAATAAATATCTTCTTGCAATGAGAATTGTACAGTGGGAATTATTTGGGTTTCATTGGCCTGGAGGAGTAATGACATCAATAAGTGCAGTATTGTATGCTTGTGTAATATACATATATCTGTTTCCTCACAGTGATGTTATCATAAACATAATTAATACAAAATGTGCTAAGGCCCTAAAACCTAACTTTCTGAGTGGTAGTCTGCAGTGTGTGCCAGTCTGAAGATATTACAGAGCATAAACTACTGTGCATTTTTAGTTCTCAGTTGTTCACAGCAATAAAACTAGAAAGCACACTAGCAACAGCTACAGCCTAAGTTCCTTTAAAATTCGTTTTACAGGCCCAGGCTGCTGAGGCATATGCAGAGTTCATGTAAATACTATTGTACTGTACATACTCTGTACTGTAAATACTCTGCATTTTATAAGGCAGAACAAATTGGTGTTGGAGGAAGTAAAAAGGTGGAAAGGAAGCCTGATACTAGGACACTCCAAAGAGAGGTGCCTGTAGAGAAAAGATGATGTTCCCTGAAAATTCTGGTAGGGTTGTGGTTTTCTCAATCCTCAGAGCTTTTTGGTGATATATTCTTTTGGAGCCTTTTCAAAGGGATGAAGGAAGAAGTTTATTTCCGTGTCACTTTCAGCATAAATGAACTGTTGTTAGATTGTTATGAATAAAACCAAGATAATATTATAAATGGTTGACAAAGAAGAATCAAATAGCTTTTCTGGCTACTTGGTACCTCACTCTAGTGAAACACATACAGAGAGATTGTCTGGGAGCAAGAACTGTGTTCTGGGGTGCTCTGACAACACCCCTTCTTACTCGAGTGTTTGCCCAGTGGCTTGAGGACTTCCATGATGATTTTGGAATGCCTGGTTCCCATAAGGGACCACAGGTGACTTTGCTGTTCTGCTGTTCTCACCAACACTGGGAAGGAATGCTCTGCAGTCATCCTCTGAAACAAATCTCCAGTAATGTGATGTGTAATGGAATTTGTGTATTCATGACCAGAAGCATTTAGGATTTAGGTTTTACATTTTACTCATAAAATTACATCTCTTGTAGCATATAACTCTTAAGACCAAGATGACAAATGCTGTGAACTCCTTGAAAGAGAAGGGTGCTGTTCAATCTCTTACCCCTACGAGCCCCACGGAAATCCCATATGGACATGACATGACCACAGCAGAAAAATGGCAAGTTATTTACACATCACATACATCAATAATGTTAAAGTGGAGGATGTATAACTTGCGTGACATATCTTAAAAAGTTGGCTTGGGGAAGATGTAAAAATAATTGCCATGATGTTTTTGTTGAGAGTTGCCTTGGATGTAATTATTGATTCTCAAATATGGTTGTTTGGTTTTCTCCTTTCTTGAACAAAAATGTTATTAGGTTAAAAAGAATGGAATAACAAGCTAATGAAGGGAAAGAAACAAATAATCTGCTAAGCTTGCATGAAGGCAGTGGCAGCTCATAATTTTTTAATAATGTTTCTCATTTATGTTTTTTGTACCATTTTTTTCTCATGAAATAAGCATTGATGAAACACTGTAAATTTGGTCCAAATGTAAAAGTTATTCAGTACCTGGCCACACTTGGAAACTGTAGCAATGAGAGTTGCTGTATACGGATGAAGTGTTATGTTTCACAACATATATGAGTGATTCTGACCCTTTGAAGAAAAAAGGTCAATGCCAGCTCCTACAAGAGCAAGGATGGTGGCCAAACGATGTTGGCTGGAATTTGCATGGGCCTACAAATGCACCTTAGTCTTGGCCTGTAGAAAACATGTAGATATTACAATTTTATTAAAGAAAAACACAAATGTGCCTCCTCCTCTCCTCCAAATCTTCCAGACCTGCCTAGCAGGGCTATATTTTTCTCCTACTCATTGTGATCTGGATGGTTACCCACTGGGGATCAAGATGAGATCACCAAACACATTTTTCCATGGGTGACCTAAATCTGAAACTGTTATCTTCCCCAGCTGAGCAAGCAGTAGAAAATAAAAACAAAAGTAACTACTAAAGAAAATTTCTTGGCTTTAAAATTGTTAAAGAGGAAGCAAGCTGTAGCTGCGAAGCAAGTTTCCAAAACAAAGTTCTCCTTAGAGCAATACATTTGACACTCTGCCACAGTCAGAGCTCTGTGCATGCCTGGGAAACCCTTGCAGAGTTCAGTGTGAGGAACGTGTGGCTACATGTTCCTCAGACCCTACTCTGCAAGGGTTTCCCAAGCACGCACAGAACTTGATGGTGAACTTGACGCATTGATGGGGTTGAATCGATTTATTGTGTGCAGCACAGAGGGTTGAGGAACTGGCTGGCCCCCTTCATTTCTCCCACAGTAGTGATGATACTTGCACATCAGAACAAAACAGGCTATTCTTTTGCACTGCAGCTGAAATGCCTCCCCTGTTGCCCCCCCAGTGACTGCAGCTGAGCTGAGCTGTTATGGATGTGTTAGCCCTGAGTCCGCTGAGAGCTATAAATGTCATGCCCTCAATGACATGCCCTCCTGGCTAGGTGGAATTAATTCTTCAGAGTGACCTGAGGATAGGACCAGTGCCTTCCTTCTCAGGCTGTATCTGCCAAAGAAACAGCATGAGGCTGTAAATACATATTGAGGAGTTGTTGGGAGGTCCCTTGGCTCTCTTTTGTCTTGGCTGCTCTAGATTGTGGCTCCAGATCCTCCTCCAGTGGGAAAATATAGAGTTATGCTTCTGCCTAATTTCTGTGAGACCAAATCTGAAAAAAGAGCTATTTTTTTTCATTTCCACATGTTACAATGTACTGATGGAGGGCCATTGTGGGGCAATGAAGTGGTTCTTTGACATGATGAAGAGATTAGACATATCACCACTTGTGTTTTGCTGCTCCATCTTCTTTGCCAGAGGTTAATAAAACTCTTCATGAAGTAAAGTACAGTAAAACTAGAAGACATGGAGGATTTGAGGAGAAAAGCTGTAGGTAATGAATTTCTTTTCCCTGTCTGTGGACATTTCTGGGATATAACATGGATGGTGATGATATTCCATGGTCAGCAGCAACACCTTTGCTGCCATGCTTTGCATCCTTTGATTGCTTCCTTGTACAGGCATGTGTAATGGATGACAATGTGCTCTCTATACAGGTGCTTTTTTTCTTGGATGCTGTTTATTCCTTGCTTTATGTAGGCTTCCTGCATATTTGTGACTGATGAATACCACGTTCCTCCCAGGGACTGTTCTGATGTTGGTGGCCTTTTTTGCCTTTACCTACACTTTTGCCAAAGAAAATTAGGGAGCAGCTTTTCTGTACTGTGGTTAAATCCTCCTGGTGTCCATTGAAGTAAAGCAGGTGCATGCTGGTGTCTTGTTAGACCAGGAGCTGTCCCCTCTGTGTCCTCTGAGGAAAGAGGTGAAGAGTCAAAAGCTGGAATACTGCCCAGCAATCTTAATTTCTGTTTTGAACACAGCTGTGAGACAATTTTCCTGGAGAAAATACGAGGTTGACAAATACCACTGAGTAGCCTGTTTGGGAATTTTACCATAACAAATAAGCCATTTTCTTCACGCCTGAGGCTCTCAGATCTGTACCATACGTACCTCTCCTCCTGTCAGACTGAGGGCTGGATTCCCTGTGCTTGCCTCTGTACTCTTACCTACACAGCTGTTAGCCATTACTCTGCATTCTGGTTGTCTATCTTTTAGCTGAAGGAATTTTTTTTTTTTGCTTGATTTAATTTGACTGGGATAAAGTAATTATGCAGAAATCACGATATCTCTGATGGTAAGCAGACTGTACAGACTATAACTGTCTAAGCAGAAATGGGTAAAACTTGGTTTTATGCTACTTCTGTAGGGGACGTGACATTTTTGGCATTGTGTCTGCATTTTTGTCTGTATTTTTTCACCTAGGAAACCCCATTTCTTCTCACCCATCAAGTTTACTGGAACTTCAGCATTTGTGGCTGATTGAATTAGATACATTGAACCCAAAAGGAAATTTAAATAAAATATTGAAAATTTTTGTCAAAAATCCTTGTACTTTACCATGTTTGTTCAAACTGTTTCATCACAATTGGATGCCCCACCCCTGGAAGCATTTAAGGCCAGGCTGGATGGTTCTTTGACCACCTTGGTCTATGGGGGATGTTCATGCCTGTGCAGGGGTGGAACTAGATTATCTTTAAGAACCCTTGCAACCCAAACCATTCTATTACTTTATGATTGTACATTATGGATATGTTAGGCAAGAGTGTATTGACTATGTGATTGCCTTACTTAAGTTTGTTTGATACAGATGAAGTGTTCACAGTACTTAATTTTCAGGATAAAGTTGGGAATCTAAGATCCTTTCAAAAGATAAAATACATCCAAAAGCTGTGGTCTTCATGTAGCTAAAATGTTACTACATTATGGATATGTTAGGCAAGAGTGTATTAACTATGTGATTGCCTTACTTAAGTTTGTTTGATACAGATGAAGTGTTCACAGTACTTAATTTTCAGGATAAAGTTGGGAATCTAAGATCCTTTCAAAAGATAAAATACATCCAAAAGCTGTGGTCTTCATGTAGCTAAAATGTTACTAGATGCTGGACTTGCAAAAACCCCTACTGACTTAAAACATGGCTTCCCATCCAAAGACATTTCAAAAGGTCTAATACCCTGGAAACCAGATTCAATCCATCTTAAAATAAAACTTAATTACCTCTGAAGGTCTTATTTTGAAAGGTGAGTTAAAGCCTGTTGCTCTGTGCAATCACACAAATGTGTTTTGTAAGCTTTCCTTAAAAATGTCCAGCTGGCCTGGGCCAAGCTGCACAGGCCTGCAGAGCACGGCATTGCTGCTGGGATGCTCCCAGCGAACCCGGCGGGACTCCAGCGCTCTCGTAGATCTGGATGTGGAAGCTGACTTCAGTGGGGCTGGGAGCACTGGCAAGGATGCTGAGAGTTACATCTTTCCACTTCAGAAACTCAGGGGAGATATTAAACATCCGCTTGATCAGCAGCAAAATCCCTGCTCCAAATCTCACTCAAAGGATGTCATGTCTAATGGAGCTGAGCTGCCAGAAAGCTGCACCTGAGCGAGGAGGATTTCTGCCTCAGGTTAGTCCCTGGTCCAGATCCAGAAGAACTGCCAGAGGAGGGAGCCAAACTTCATTTCTGTTGGCAATATTTATTTTGCTGCTGTTCTTTGCTGCGCTCCTGCACTTTCTGCTTCCTTTGTGGTAGGAGGAAGACAGGTACAGAACAACATGTGCTCATGAACTACTTCTACTCAATGGTCCTACTTCATATTCCTGGTTTGTGAGGTGGTATGGGAAGGGAGATACTCTGCTCTCCTCAATCAGAAGACATAGTAGAGCAGCTGTTCCCAGTAACAATAATGACACTATTGCTGAGACAAACATTTTCACAATGATGCATGGGAACGCTAAATCCAAACCACATTGTTTAGCTAATGCATGCTTTTGCTCTGCTAAAGGGGAATGTCACATAACTGAAAGTAAATTGAAGAAATCAGAGTTTAGAAAATATGACAAAGTTGAAAACTTAAAGCTGTAATACACAGTAACATCCTTTAGCAGTGAAATCAATGACCCAAAGTGGTGTGTGTATGTGTATTTTAAGGCAGTTTATTAGGTATGACTCCCCTCTGGCCAGTCCAGTGAACAGACACTGTTGTGAGTCAGGAATGCTTTCTGCCAAGCACTTCAGTGAAACTGAGTATAGCATATAGATCTCCTTTCCCACAGAACATATCAGGCATTGCAACATATCATAGATATGTCAGACTGTAGGTATGGTTTCTGGCATTTTTCTTTAATCTGCACTCCCAGTTGGGACTAATGAAACACTGCTCTCAAGACTTGTGCATGCACATGTGTTCAGAGAGTCCTCACACACTGTTTTAATAAGGTAATACTTTTATTCTTGTTAGCAAGAAAAGAGGTACTTGCCTTCAGTAGAGATGTGGTGCAACAGCTTAGAGAAAGGAAAGTTAAAGATTAATGGAGACGTGAAACATTTAATTAATAAATTAATTACTGAGCTAGTGATATCTACCTTAATATTGTGACAGCCTTGCTGCTGGCACTTTCAAAATAACTGATATGGGTTTGAAAGATTGTTGGAGAGCCTTTTCCTTCTGGCACTGTTTTGGCGAGATTGATAAGTTTAGATCACAAGAATGCAAAATTACTCAATCAAATGCAGAAGTCTGCTAAGTTCATGCAATAAATGCAGATAAAAATGGGGTTTTGTTTCTTATCAGAGGATCATGGTCAACTTCCCCCCTTCCTTTCCACTGTGCCTTTGCTGTACGTTCTGGGCAATGGTGATTCTACCAGGCCTGATCAAAGCTAGAAACACCTTTGGCAGTGTTTTGAAGGCTTCATATGAACTCAGACAGCAAAAAAGAAAAAAGGGGAAGGGAAGCACAGTAAAGACTTGAGAAATATTTTTAGGTGTGCAGAGAGAGCTGACAGCAATATCTGATGGCAATATCAAAGTGCCTTTGTGATTACTTGGTTTTCATGTTAGAGGGTAGAGTCTGTCAGCACACTGATTGTTTTTACTGTCCAGCCTCCTGCTTTTGAAGAGCTGCTCTAGTTAATTTCAATGATACACTATACAGTAATCTTGCCTATTTAAATAAATGGACTTCAGTACTTTCAACAAAAGGATGTTACAATCCTCCCATGCATTGTCAGGGTCCTGGGGCACTGTAGCTCATGAATAACACAGATGGGGGAAGGTTTATAGAGTCTGTGGCAGTGGTTTTATTTCATATGCAAAGTGTGAAAAGTTTCTTCCAAAGAGCAACATTATATGATACTTTTAAAATAGGTAGGCCTGTTTGGCCTTGCAAATAATTGTGCAGGTGTTGTAGGACTTTGTGATGGAGCCCTTTGCAGGGAAAACTGGAGTGTTGCAAAGACTGTGTGCTAACCCAAAAAGCCAAATTAAAAACGTATGCAGCCACACTGCAGCATGTGGGTGGCTTTTAGGCAAGTGCAGAGTGTTGTTAAATGTCAAAATCAAATATAGGCATGGGGAAAACTGATGTGTGAATGGAAAGATTGATCACATGCTTGTCCTGCCGTTTAAATGTGTGGTAGGCTCCTCTGAAATTCAAAGTCTGCCTAGCAGCAAGCCAGCTTGTAGAGAAATACAAATCTGATTTTAAGCCTTCATACATTTCTAAAATCTAGCCTTTCTGCAGGTCTGAAATATAAAGTTTGCATTTACAATTTATTAACAGCTGCCTTTGCATTTTCACGTTGAGGCTGTGGGCTTGCTGTCTGCTCATTCACCCTGATGATGTTGCCTATAAAACCTGACAACTGGCAACTTAAGTAATGAGTATTAACTTCAAATCATAGCCTTGATGTAGAAGAAATCCCTGTACTATAGATTTGAAAACTGAGGTACAGAGGTTAAATATTTGCTCAGTGTCCTTTGAAAAGCTGTAGCATAGACAGAATTTGATCTTTGCTCTGGAAAACCTCAGCCTAGTACTTTATAGTGACCTTTTTATAATCTTTTAGGTAGGATGCCAAAAATTCATGCAACGCTCCTGCTCCCTCTTCATTTGAAGAACAAAATATTAAGTAAACAATAATGATTTAGCCTGCCTAACCTGAAACAACCCTGTAACCCTGAGATTTTACTGTGTAAGATGGAGACTTGGTTGATTTAAAACAGTTCCTGATACATGATGACCTAGTCCTTATCTACTGTCTAGCTCACCATATGCAGAATATTCTTTTTACAAGTTTAAAAAAGCACAACACTATTTCAAGTCAGGCAAATGACTGCATTGGATACCAGCCAAAACAACAGATAAAATCAGGTTAAAAAACACCCCAAAACCCAGGTACTTTTGGTGGATTAATGCAGGAGAAATAAGCTTAAAACTTTCTAAAGTAAATGAAAGCATGATGCTTCATGTTCTTTAATCCTCCATCCTCCACTTGTCCCTTTGTGCAGCTATTTTATCCATTCCATTTAGGAGAGTCCAGCCCTGAATGCTTTTGCCAGTTGCATCACCTTTTAATATTCCTTCTGTTCATTTGCAGCTACTTTGGAGCTGTAGTTCCTTTTATGTCATTCACCCCATATTTAGAATTTGTAGTTTCCTCAGATAATTGGCCATTTTGACAAGAAGAGTGACACAATCAGCTGTCAGATACTTTTCATTCCTGACTTCCATGCCAAAACTGACATGTGGATATTGGAATAATAACGCGTTATCTTAATTAGGTGTATCTTCATGATACATGCTTTATAACAGATAGAACATATGAAACTACTGCAATGCCTTGCCAGGGTATCTTTGAAATGAGATTCCCTACTTAAGAGGTTTTTTCCTTCTTAAATAAATAAAGAGCAAATGAACAATTGCAGAGTCCAAGTCTGAATCTTAGCACTTCCTGTTAAACCTCACAAAATAGTGCAAGAAACATGTTTGGTCTGCTTTCTAAGGCTTGATGATGTGATAGGAAGGATGTTGTATGTAACATCAAAGAATGATGTTGTTATACCTCTGAAGCCTGACTTCTGGAAGTCCAAGTGAAATAATGTATGCTCATTTTTCTCCAGAATATGGCAGTTTTTAATAGGCTTGGATTCTTATCAGAAATGTTCCAACTATTTCCTTCATTGTGTTTGTGTGTGCTTTTTTCTTGACTATCCAAATTTCTCTCACACTTTTCAAAGTTTTGTTAAGTGACTCCCTGCTGGGTTTAGTTAAGAGTGGTGCTGAGCAAATTGCAAGCTGCCAAAACCAGCCAACAAACCACTGGTGATGAGCAAATGTTTCTGCTCTTTCAACTCATGGTGAATGTTACTGTTTTCTTAATTCCAGCATCATGTTCAAGTGGAAAATGGTGAAGTCTGGACTACAGACCTGAACACTGTTTTGGACCTGAGCAAACAGAGTCTGGCTGAGGATCAGGGCAGATCATAACTTTCACACTTGCTGTCTATATATGTTAGGATTAAAGTATTGGGAGTATTCCCAGCCCAGTGATCTTTCTTGAAGTAGACTTCTTGGAGCTGTGCATTATGATCTCGGAGCAGAATTTAGATCTGTATATTTTTGTCTCTTAGAATGATTATAGACCTTTTTTGTGAAAGACTGTAGAATGTGAACCTTTGGAGAGTTTTGCAGAATGAAGTGTGTAATGCACAAAAGGTAATTCATAGGAAATGACTGGTTTAGTTTCTTCTCTATACCCTCTGCTACACTGAATATACTCTGATATATTGTGTTTTTCTCCATTTCCTCCTCCAAATGTAGTCTGAATGGAATATGTCTTGCCTGTTGTAGCATGCCTTATTAGTGTCTTCTCATCATTGTCCTCAAAACCAAGCCCATTAATTGCCTATGCTACATGTCCAGATGATGGCATGCATGTGGTAGGAGGCCTAGGGAAGATCAGTGACTTTTCCTGGAAAGGAGATGGGAGCTCAGGACAAAGTGTTTGCTCAGCCATTAGCTCTGCTGCAGTGTTGCACTTACCTTAGTAATCTGAAAGAGATTTTATTAAAACCAAAGCCAGTCAGATATTAAATTGAGACAAATAAAGTTTCAATAGTTACGAATACCCAATTCCTTCTTGTTCTGTGAATGGGAAGTGCTTTAAAGGTGGGAGCAGGTGACAGGCTCCTAGTATTTCTGGCTGTGCCACTAATTTCCTTCAGAACGGATGCTTTTCCAGAAGTTATACTCACACAGGCACACTTATGTGTAAAAATCCCTTTGATAATCTTAGATGAGAGACAAAAACCATTGAAAAAAATGCAGATTTCAAGACTAC
The DNA here is from genome assembly GCF_050655825.1 of Lonchura striata. Classification (NCBI taxonomy): domain Eukaryota; kingdom Metazoa; phylum Chordata; class Aves; order Passeriformes; family Estrildidae; genus Lonchura; species Lonchura striata. The sequence continues at coordinate 115,574,210 of NC_140704.1, forward strand.
ATAGTGAAACAATTGACCATTGCAGGAGAAAGAGGTCTTCTCTCTAATGTTAACTTGCGGGAGGTGGAAGTGATAGTTTTCTTCAAATGTGTGTTCCAGGTCTGTACAAAAATGCAGAGGTAGATTCTCACGGCATATCTTCCTTTAAATGGCATTTCATAATAAAGGACTTGAACCTAGTTCTTCCATATCCAGTCCCTAGGATCTTTTGGATCAGGCAGGCATGTTTGCTTAGAATCATAAAGTCATGGAATCATTAAAATGGCAAAAGACCCCAGTGTAAGCCCTCTGCTGTGGACTGCTAATAACACCTTGAAGCAAACTAATCTTTCCTAGGATACATTTATGTTAAAACTAGTAAATCCCTATAACATGTTTTGGTTTGAATAAACCAGTATTTTTGGACACAGAAATACTCAGTTAAAAAATTCCAGCTTATACTTGGTGTTCCAGTCACAAAAGCCACTTGGTATGTTGTTTATATTTTTTCTGATGCCCTAATGAAGATTAGGTGTCTGCTCTCCTCTGAGTTCATCAAGCACATAATTTAGCAGTGTGTTGCACAACTTTGTACTACTGTATTAACTCCTGGCTCCTAGCTGTAATCACAGAATAGGGCTAGCATGATGTTAAGTATGCTACAAACCGAAAAGATTTGTGGTGGCCCCAAAGGTATCTGTTATCAAAATGTAAGTTAAAAGCTGAGAAGCGGATAGTATGAATGGAGTGTGTGTTTATGTGTGAGTGTAGGAAACAAATACTAAGATAAAAACTACAACTTTATGCATCTTGCTTGTGAAGGCCTTATCTGTGTAATGCAGAAAGGTAGAACTCTGAAGAAAGGTTTGAAATTATAAATTAATTTATAAAAATACTCATTTAAACATTACTAAGTCAGCAATAATATTGGATGTCTTAATGAACTCTAGAGTGCAGTACTGTGAGCGAAGCTTTCACTGATGATTTAAAACAGGACATAATATTTTGGCAGATCTTGTTTTAATGTAGATGTTACTTAAGAAGGATGAGGGAAGCAACAACAGTCTACCTACTTTCATCTAGATAATTGTATTTGCTTATTACAGGTATTGTCTTGTTGGGTGCAAACTACACAGTTCATGAGCTGGTTCTGCTAAGGACAAGGTCAAGGAGAGGTCAAGAACATGTAGGATAGGTGATGTCTTTTAAACTAATATGCCAAACCTAAATGAGCAAATATCTGTGTGATGCTGCTATTGCTAATGGATGTTTAGAAAAGCCAAATGCATGGTCAGCCCAGTAATACTTTAGAATCAAAGAATAACTCCAGTTGGAAGGGACCCATAAGTAACACTCCTGATGCAGCTCCATTCCATTTCCTTGCATCCCACTGCTGGTCACCAGAGAGCAGATTAGCACCTCCCACTCCACTGCTGTCCTTGGGGAAGTTGTAGACTATGATGGGTCCACCCTTCAGCCTTTTCTCCAAGCTGAACAAAACAAGCAGCCTCAGCCACTGCCCTTGTCCTTGAGGCCTTTTACTATACTGGTTGCCTTCCCCTGGACACACCCTAATAGTTTGATGTCCTTCTTATCTCAAGAACCCAAGCCTACATATAGGACTTGTGGTGTCATCATATCTCTGATGCTAAAGCATTGTGTACTTGCTGTTTAAAATTTGCCCATTATAATGAATGTAGTCATCTGCTCTAACTTCGAGTTAAGGCTGTGCATACTGCTGGAGAAAAAGCACCTCTCTGAACTGGAGACAAATTATGAGTCTTTGTCCCCATCTCATCCTCTCTGCTATGAGAAAGTAACCTCTTTTCTTTCAGTTCTTTCCCTGTTTAAAAAGCATATTTGGGTAATTTAGGATGAGGAAGAGATTATGTAACATATGTTGTTGAGATAAAGAAGTGATCAGGTTCAACTTAAATTTAAGGATGACTAGAGACCTTACAGGGACATATCTCATAAACTATAATGCCACTCAGAGTCTGAAAATTGTGCAAGACTGCTGGTAAAGAATTCCTTTGCTCCGACAGGCCATAGCAGTCTTCTCTTTCTCAACTTCTCCATGGATAGCAGAATTGTTATAATATTTAATTTGCTATGGGATAGCACCTCTCTGAATGATGAGTGTTTATAAAAACTTTCAAACTTGAAAAGCATGTAGCATTCTTCCCCTTGACAGATGACCAAAGGATTTTTGGGAATAGTAAACGTTAAGTGTAGTGGAAGAAAATCGTGAGTTTCTAAGGCAAGACTAGTATTGTAGTTTTAGGTATTTATACAGGCCCAGCTGGAAAGCCATCATGTGTTACTGAAACTTGGTCTGCACATGGGAATGTGGCTGGCAACATAATGTTAAGGAGCAGGGCAGTTATGTATGATGAGGTGCCGGTACACAAATAGATATTCCTATGGAAAATGGCTGAAGCTCAGCTGATGGCTGATACCAGTTTTGCTGCACATTTCTGCACTATGCTAGCACGTAATTACCACTTAGTGCGTGAATTTTAGCAGCATGAGAAACCTCACACCTAAGCCAATGCAATTGACATTGTCTAAACAGAGATACAGTTACAGTAAAGGAAAACAAAAATTTGTAACTGAAGAGTGCTCTAATTTCAACTGCTAATTTAAGTCTTACTGGCAAAAGAATTTATAAAGTTTGGACAAGTTCTGCTAGTGTAGCTCTGCTAGAAGTCTTTTGTTAGGAGTCAGACTAGGAGTTTTTTGAACCTCTAATGTGCTGCACAGAAGGAAAGAGAAATGCATTCTTGCCTTTTCCAGATAACAGTGGAGAAGCTGCCCAGTCTGTTGCACCCAACCATGCTGCTGAATCACTACATTACAGATCCCTGGTATCAGCAACTCTTCATCAATCTGGTAAGGCTGAAGCCAACTCTAAAAACAAACATTTCCTCCATGAACAATATGTTTGTTATATTTTCTCATTTGTTTATGATGGCTGTGTCAGCCGCACTGATTTACATAAACACTGCCAATCCTGGGACGTTGCATTCTCAACAAAAGTAGCTGAGTACAAACAGCATTCCGAAGTTTTAATTCATATTGTATAAACATAACAGATGTTGATAAAATGAGCCAAAAAGAAAATACAACAAAGGAGACCATTTCAAGGGGGCTTTTGATTAAAATACATTCCAGATTGACAAAATGATACAATGTTAATGGAATAGATCATTTAAATGTCATTATTTGGCTCTTATAGTCCTATAAAGCAAATATAAAGCAACGCTTTTGAGATTTAAACTCCATTACCGTACAGTGCCTATACATCAACTTATAAATAAAACTATATTTCTTTTCCCTTTCCTTTTTTTTTAATGCCTCCTATGACATTGCCACATTTATTTCCTAAATACTGTACTAAAATACTGGGTCCAAAAGCAATAATAAGTTTAGTATACAGAGTAAGGCCTAAAAAAAATATATTATAAACAAAATAAATGCAGTTTCTGCCTCAGTGAATTTCCAGTCATTGAAACTGAGATGGGCGACACTGAGAAATCCAGGTCAGAGGCCTAATTCAGTTGGGTTTTCTTTAAAAAGATATAAAATCTGCTCCTGTTAATTCATGCGTAAAGATGATGAGACTTCATTTGAGATCCATCTGATCTAAATACCTTGCTTTGAGAAAGAGAGAAAATTTACAAAACATGCAATGCTCCTAATATGCACTATCTAGTTTCGTCTGAGAGTTTTCTTTTAATAGATGGGGGAAATGAGGTGGAGAGAGGACACACGGCTTTCCAAAGTTCAAGAGGAGGTCATACATGGAAGTAGAAGCCAGTTCAAACTGAGGCCCAGCCCAGTGCTTGCACCTGTGGGGCACACATCTTTTTTATTATGGGCAACCTATGGAATTCAATTACATTTCATATTGATGTGAATCCTCAAGCAACAAAATTTACTCCCCCTTTCAACAACTTGTTATCATCACTCATGAAAGCTCTGTTTCTGATACCCATGCAAATAGCCATTTTGATTTCCTAGGTGCAATGATTTCCTGCAGCAGTGATTTCCACAGCAAAACTACATGCGGTAAAGAAAGAGGAAACCTCTTTACTTTTGGTTTGTTTTCTTCTTCATGTCTTTGAATGCCTGGTCTGTTCTTTAAATGAGAGAAGGAGAAGAGATGTGCCCCTCTATGCTGTGCATTTATTTATGTTGTTTTATCATGTCTTTGTTTCACTCTTCCTCTTTCTGGGGAAGCATAACATTGAGAAGCACAATACACCTTCTCTGGCAGAACTGGCCAGGTCACAGGAATAATACTGTAGGATGATGGGAAAAATAAAGTCTTAATGAACAACTACATACTCTATAAAGACCAGCTTGGTTGACAATAAAATGATCTTTAACTCTGTTCCTATCAAGAAACCATTAAAGCCCTCATAGTTTTCAGTCACCAGAGTTTAGTACTGGTAGGCCCGCTTCTCACACCTATGTGATTCCTTCTCTTCCTTGCAGCCTGTGTTTCTATGTGAATTGATTTTTATAAGCGTGTACTACAAAATATTATAGAATGCCATAAATGGCTGTGTAATGAGATAGCAGCAATAAAAAAATTTAAAACTTAATAAACACTGGGGTCACTGACTGTTTTCAAGCAAATCTTAGACCAGAAAAGTCTTAGACTTAGAAAGTGGACCTCAACTCAGCTTTTCCAGTCTGTGAAATTTGAGTGCATTCCAGTCATCACAATTTATTTAAATTGAACCTTATGGTTTACCAAAAAATAAAGTGGTTCTTTTACTATGGTATTTCCTGATGCTTTAGGTATAATTGAGAATGTGGAGCAAGGAGAGAATCCATGTTCTTATTGCATGCTGTAGAAACTGCAGAACCAAGTGTGTGGAGTGATCAGTGGGAAGGACTTGATGCCTTTCCTGCTGCAGGAGAGGCTCAGGCTCCAGCTGGCACCACAGAGCCCTGATGCCCTGATGTGAGCAGCCCCTGGATTCAGGGCCATGCATGCCTTCTTAGGCTTTGTCACTTGTTTTGGAGTGCATGTTCTTCTTCAGGAATACATAATCAGAGTTTTTCCACTTGATTCCTTTCAGAGAAGACATGCTTAAATATCTTGACATGAGAGGATGTAGCCCCAGAACTATGTCCCTTCAGCTGCTTGTTAACTTCAAAATTCACTAATTTAAATGCTTGTGAGACAACATGGGAATTCACATGTTTATGGAAGACATATAAAATGTGAAAGATGGATGTCAAGAATGCTTTTGTCATGCTGTGTCTATGTCTCTTGAAAAAGACCATAACCATCAGCAACTGCTATGTTGGCAAAGCCTTTCAGTGAAGATTAAATCTTCAATCTCTGAGTATCCGCCTGTTAAAAAGAAAAATGTTTTAGATTTCCTCCAATGATTTTGATGTTTAATTTTGTTCTGTTAAATACCAGAAGGATTCCCACATTTTTGGACATTAAAACCAAACACGTATGAAAGAATCCACCACTATTCATGTTATAATGAATACTAAGGAAAGCTAGTAATAATTTATTGGCTATAAAAACTTGCCAAAATTCCTGAAAGTGAATTTCTGGTATTTGAATTATGCAGCTCTGACTCTCCTATAATTCAAAGATTTGTTGGATGTTCTCTAGTTTTCCCTTTAGGAATTTGTCTTTAATATTAATAATGTTGTTTCTGTAGCACCACAGGGAAAGCACGGCATTTTAAAATTGAAGAGTCCAGTCAATGCATACAACTGGCAGTCCAGAAATGCTCAAAGTCACATGAGACAGGCTCTTTAAATGATCATTTTAAATATGTCATGTGCAGGATAAGAAATGCTCTGCAAATCATCCATCTAAGAGATATGGACATGGATGTTTATTTAGATCCTGTTACAGTTTGTAATCTTTTGCTCATCACTAGCATGGTCATTGTCACTACTGAACCATGCCTCACTCACCTACCTGGAAAATGCCAAATTCTTCTTGAAGGAATTAGAGTTTGTGTGATAGCAGAATTATCTAGAAACCCTTGGTGATTTCCTCTTAAGGTAGTGAGAATCTCTTCTTTTGATAAGCAAATCTACTCCCCTACTCTCGGGAACATGGTATGACCCTTGGGGATGGTGCTGTGCAGGACTGGGGATTGGACTTGATCCTTGTGGGTATCTTCCAGCTGAGCTTGTTCTGTATGACTCTGGGATTCTAAAATCCGAGTAACCTTGCAATGAATTTGCATTTTTGGTTCAAAGCCCATTGCTGATTTCCTTTTCCTTGATTTATTGAGTACACAAAGTATCACCTTTCTAAGACTTGAGTAATGTAATTTTTTTTTGCTTACCATGTCTGTGGCTAAATGACTCAGTACAAATTGTAGTTGGGGTGTTGTTTGCAGAGCATGAGAGCTTGAGATAGCCAGGATAACAGTAACTTGTTACGCAACTTTGAACTGGTCACGTCAATGCTTGGCATATCATTTACTCTGCCTTTACATTTGGAACAGTGATGTGAATCCGCCACAGGTACTATGAAGAGTATATGTGAGAAAGATGTTGCAGGAATATAAACTATTTATAAGAATATTTTAGGCTGCCCAATTGTAAAAATCATAGCAAGGTTGCCTTTTTTTTTTTTTTTCATTTTAGTACAAGTGTAATTTCTAAGCAAAAGTTCACACAATTTACATGGAAGTTCTCATAACTTTTGGAAACTGGGTGGGGCATAGCATGCTGCATTTTTCCATACATTAAGTATCTAGTTTCATTGCTAGATGAGGGTTTCTTTGGTTAGTTTGTTTTGGGTTTAATTTTGAGGTTTTTTTTTTTGTAATGTATATGTGTTTGTGAAGACACAAATAAAAGAATTCCTCCCAGGACTGAAAGAAGCCACTCCTTTATATTCTGGACTCCAGTGACAAATTCATCACAAATGATAATAGCCTAATACAGGATAATACACTAATATATGAAAATGAAAACAGATGAAATTGGTAGGAATTTTTTCATTAATATGCCATTCTAATGATCTTTATATAGAACAGGTCTCTAAGGAATCACAGTAACATGTAGTCATATCATTTGACTCTTGGGCACAAGATACTTGTGCCCAAGTACTAGATTCTTTTTGTCTGCTTTACTGTATGGTAAATATTCTGCTATTTCTTAATATATTTTTAACTAAAAGCTAGATACAGAAAATATGCTATTTTATATAAGATACAGTTTATCAATTTTCACAATTTTTTAACCCAAACTTCAGTGACAAAGGGCTTCACAACAAAATTCAAGTATTTGGCATTATTTTTGGCTTTTACTACATATCTATTTATTTCATCTCACTCTCCATTATGATGATGTTTTCTTAACAATTCTCTCCCTTTTAAACTGAAATGTATTGTAAAGCACAGGCAGACTGAACTTTAGATCTAGGATTGAAGTACAGTTGTGCAAAATTCCCAATTCAATTAGGAAAATTGCCTGCACATTAGAAACACTACATCATCTAGGTATTACATATCCCTATGACTGAACATAAACTGTTGTGAGAAGCTTTTTCTAGCATGCAGCTTTAATGTATGGTTTTACAGGTATCCTGCAATGTCCATCATGTAACATTGGTTGTGTTTTTCCTGTCATGTGATACTCACATACTTTAGATTTAATTGCCCAGTGTTTTAAAACAGCCTGGTTTATCACACTGGAGAACCTTTCAACATTTGTTTCACAACTGATTCCTTCTTACATTTTTTAAATGGGATTTTGTCCTTTAATCACATTTATTTGCTGACTATGAACAGAAAAACCTAAAGGAGGGAAGACAGATTAAGAAATTACTTGTATCTACTTTATATAAAAATGATGACTTTAAGGATTCAGGGACAAGCATTGCTAAAGGTACTGGTAATACGATATGGTCAATCATACCTCAAGGATCAGATAGCCTTGAGCCAAAAATCTAAATGCTAATGGAAATGTAGCTGTGCTCTGCAAGGGTAGTGCCTGAAAAATCACTGATGAGGAAGTGCTGCAAAATGTTACTGTTGTCTCTGCTGCCCCTTTTCACATAGCTTCAGCTAACAGAGCTGTCAGTGTACCACTGGTGATCATGAAATCACTTAATGAAATGAAGTGTAACCAGCTCTCTACTAAAATAGTGCTTAATTAAGTGTGACCATCAAGTGATGGGAACCATAGTAGTATACAAGGGAATGCTTGTTCATTCCTGAAAGGCCTATTAAAGTAAGAGGAAATATGTGATCAGCACAGTTGTCTGAATGTCTAACACGGTATGGCATGGGAATGCCAGCATCAGAGTTCAAACACACGAGGACTTACAAACCAGAATTATTTACACTATATGATTGTAATCAATGCCGAGATACTTCTGAGGAGCCAAAGCAATGAAATGGTTCAGTAACCTGCAGTGTCTCATTAAACTGGTAAATTTTGCTCAACTGAGATCACAGATCATAGACTGAACATTCTGCCACTGAGGATACTCCTTGCCCCCGGACAGCAGAGAAACGGGGAAGTATTACCGGCTTCTGCATATTTTATTTTAAAGGGTTAGAGAAAGGAATTTATATTTTTGTGCAAAGACCTCTGTAGATATGAAGTCCCACAGCTTTTGGTGTGGTGTTGCTATAATTGCCCCTCTTATATATGCTGGAGCTGAGATGTGGGATATGAAGTAGCCTGCTGAGGACTGGAAAGTGAATCTGTGGCAGAGCTAAAAGAACTTCAGACTTCTAACTTCTTTACTTCTCAGTATTAATCTCTTTCTTGCAAAGTGAACCCAAAAGCTAGCCCTAAGAGAAGGTATGGCAAGCTGTGTGACCTCCATATCCGCTCACATTTTGGTACTTTTGTTGCACAGAAGTGTTTCTAGTGGGATAGGGCTGTCCCTAGCATACAGAGCAAAGCCACCCATGCAACAGGGAGGACAGTAAGGACTGCCCCTGTGGAGCAGGCACTCTAGTCCTGTATAATTTCACTCTCTCCCATTCTGAATGCATCCTGGAAGTCTCTTAAGACATGCTGGGCCAGCGCAGCAAAGGATGGGACCACTGCTGAGTCACTGCATTGCACATGCAGAAGGTATGGTTTTCTGTGAAAGCATGAGATGTAAATAAATAAACAAGACTTCATATCTCTGGTATGTGTGTATATGTATAGATGTGAACATGTGCACGTGCATATATACAGGTGAAAAACTGAACCCTTTTTAAACTATTGTTTGTAATTTAGGAGACAGGCAAAGCACTGGATGAAATTGCATATTTCCTTTGAGGAAAAAAAAAAAAAGGAGGAGTAAACAAATTATGTGTATCTGGAGCTTGATTATCCTAAAATATACAGGCTACTACCTATAGAAACATTTTTAATCCTTCAGGAGTTAGCAATAGGATAGAGATTACTGTTCATGCAAGGGTTAAGGTCTGAGAGCAAGGCACAGAGGTATAGCAGACAGAATCAGGGGCCCAAGAGAGCAATGTCTTGCAGGATATACACATAAGAAGTATTATTTTTCTCATATGACAACCACAGCATAGAATATAAACACTGTTCACAAAAATGACATGACATTTTTTAATCAGCTTGGGCGGGTTGTGTCTCTGACAAGGATCTTCCTTGCATCTTGCTTTAAGGTGATGAACATCTGAAATCATCATCTCTTTGAACCTATAAAGCTGAGTCTCTCAGAATCACAGACTTTACATTAGAAGGATCCTCTGGGGGTCATCTAGTCCATCCCGCTTCACCAAAGAGGTCCAGCTAGATCAGATAGCTCAGGCTATTCAAGCCCTTTACACCCTCAAAGATGGAAAACCCATATCCCCTACTCCAGTATTTGACTATCTTCATAATAATTTTTTTTTATACTTAATTTGAGTTTCCCATGCTACATCTTAAGTCCATTGCCTATCATTTGACACATGCAGGAGAATCTGACTCTGTCTTATCTGTAGCCTAATGACAGGTAGTTTCCACAATCAAGTCTTCTCTGAGCCTCCTCCAAGTTGAATTGAATTATCTCTCTAAGCATCTCCTCATATGCCTGTACTCCAGCCCTTGACCAGTCTAGTGGCCTGCTGCTGGATTTCCTCCAGTACGTCAATGTTTTTACTGTACTGTGGAGACTTGTCTTCATCCCCAAATTGACTTGTGCAGGTATCATGCTAATCTTTTCTATCATTCAAGTTTTAGCATATATTCAGCCAACAAAAGCATGATTTCATTAGAAGATAAGCCAGAATATTCATTTTTTTAAAGAAAGAAACTTGGGGACAATTTAAATGTAAGGTTTTTATGCTACCTTCCCCTCTAGTAAGTAATGTGTTCTTATGTTCTGGTCTTTTTCTCAGCCCACAATTTTCAGTGGCTTGCTGCACTGATAGGAAGTCTTCACCATCCCCTCTCAGCATCCTGAGAGAAATATTTACATCAACTTGGGCCCTTGGTTATGATGTCTTTTCTGTTTCTCAGAGCTCTCCTTTCTGCTTCTTGTGTGTTTCACCACTCTGTCAAGATTTGTTCTTCACTCCAGAAATTTTTTCCCCATGAAATTGCTCAACTGCTCTTGGAAAAGCACAATTTCCTCCTCCTTCCCAAAGATGCCCCCTGAGTACAGCCACATTGTTGTCTGCTGTCTCCTGAAAGGAACACAATGTCTATTAGCACAGAGTTGCTTCAAATGAAGAAATTAAGAATTATACACTCAACATGTTAACAGAAACATCCACAACATTGTTATGAAAAGTTAGTCATTAGGGTCTGGCTGTGATTTTGGAAATTACTCAGGGTGGTTTTATAACAGTTAAAACCTGTAAGGTGCTCTGTGTGAGGCTTTGGGGGTTGGATATATTTTTCCACAACTCTTTACATTTGTCACCAAGAACATACAGCTCCTTTGACAGTAGGACTTGGGTGGGCAGACGGCTGCTGGATGCTGTAATAGGAGGTTGGCAGGACGCAGAATGATAAACTTACTTGTCAACAGCCTTTCTGGCTTTCTTAGGACAGACTAAGCTTTGTACCTCTGCAACTTGTTTCCCATGTAGTCCCTGGTAATTTTTTTCGTATGGGTTAATTGATTTTGTATTTGCTTACTGCTTTTATTATGTCTGCCCAACATGGAACCCTTCTCAGCACAGAAGCTCATTTTGTATCTATTATTCCCTGTTTTTTTAATGTTGCTTCCCTCAGCCAGAAAGAATTCTTCTTAAATTGTTTGCATGTTGGTGGCAAAAGAGATGGAAGACCAAAGAAAATAAAGAAAAGATCCACAGTAAATGTTGAAAATGGGATCCATCCAGTGGGTGGCATGGAAAATAAGGCTGCAAGCATCACTAGGGAGATCTCCAGTTGGGTGACCACAGCATCACAAGTCAGAAGAGTTTACAAAGCACCTCAAGAGGAAGCAGACCTGTGGCTCCATCTGCATTTGGTAAAACCCTTTCTCTGCAATGCAACCTACTGGCTAGGGGGAGGCCACATCAAGGCAATCTGCAGTGCCCTTTTGGCCCCTATGTCTGCATTTCCTTCCTATGAGTCCAAATGATTGTGTAGGATTGGTGGTCATGAAAGTTTCCCATGGCACGGATTTGGGATATTGCTAAGACAGGTGCATGGACAGCCTACTAAAACTGTTCTTGCATACTGCAGGCCAGATGCCTTTAATGTCCCATAGGTTCATAGTTCATTTGTGTCTCTCTCTTCAGTATTCTGAGCATTTGCACTTTCTCTCTCATAGAGCACCTTTTTATTTCCTATTAGTTATGTATTAGTTGCAATGCAGTTGTACTAACAGCATTATTCACAATGAATTTCACTACTTTCTCTCCATATTTCTGCTCCCTTCCCTTCCCTTCCCTTCCCTTCCCTTCCCTTCCCTTCCCTTCCCTTCCCTTCCCTTCCCTTCCCTTCCCTTCCCTTCCCTTCCCTTCCCTTCCCTTCCCTTCCCTTCCCTTCCCTTCCCTTCCCTTCCCTTCCCTTCCCTTCCCTTCCCTTCCCTTCCCTTCCCTTCCCTTCCCTTCCCTTCCCTCCCCTTCCCCTTCCCCTTCCCCTTCCCCTTCCCCTTCCCCTTCCCCTTCCCCTTCCCCTTCCCCTTCCCCTTCCCCTTCCCCTTCCCCTTCCCCTTCCCCTTCCCCTTCCCCTTCCCCTTCCTGTTGGCATAATTTCTTCACTCTTGCTACTGACTGCTTTGCATATAAATACATTTATTTGCAGAAATTCAGGAAATTTTGCTTGCTTTACTTCATGGCCAAGATATTGGCATAGAAAATGAATCACTTTTTATCTCCCCTTGTTTTCCCTTGTTCCAAGGTAATTTTTCCAGACTAGTGCAAAGCTTTGAGTGCTCCTGTTTTTCTTTTTAAAACAGAGGACTCTGGATTGCCATTGCCTGGCACTGCAGGCATGGTCAGAGGGGTTGCACTTCTTGCACATTCACTGGGCTCAGAATACATCTTGTTAATGCTACTCAAGGCAAGCTCACGGTTTGTTGAGGGGGAGACGTACCCCAGTGAATATCACCTTTTTTATTAGTTTTGTAAACGTGAATGAATCTGAGTAGAGCTGCATAAAAGGTCTCTGCAGAAATAAACAGAGCACATCAGGGGCTAAGTGCAGTTTTCCCATGTGATTTATATATTTTAAGATTAGGTCTGGCATTTTGCAAAATGCTGTTTGAAGTTGTTAATTAGGTTTGCCTGAACAGGCCAAAACAGACACAACTAATTGGTTGAGATTATAGCTATAAGATTGTGACCTCTCACAGTGAAATCTCACAATGTATATTCTTGTTTAGGTCTGTCCTTCTGTGTTTTTTTGGGAGGAGGCAGATAAAGACTGTACCATATCACTGAGATAGTGAGGAATACTTTGGGGAGTATCATCCCTATCTCAAGTCTGCTGTTGTTAGTCGGAGGTTTCTTTACTGAATACCTGTCTTCATTCTACTTCTATTTTTGACAGGAGGAGCACTACCAGGTGACTTTTCAACATTTTATGAATAAAGCTCAGTAGGAAGGCTTTTTACAGCATCAGTGCATCAGTAAGTACAAAATCATTTAATCAAGTCTCATACTCCATGCAGTTACTGGCAAACCTGATTCATTTTATGAATAATTTTACTTGGATCTCAGTGAGAAAAATGTTCTTATTAACAGTATGAGCAACAAATTTCCAGACAAAAACATGGAGGAGGGATGTATGTATAGACACAGTCGGGGGGGTGGGGGGGGGGGGATGTGACTTCATCGCACTTCACATGATAAGAGGGTTCACTTCAGGAGCTGGTAACGGGATGGGGACTTGAAAGGCCAGGCTACAGGAAATGGGGATGGTGAGTCAGGAAATGGCAGCCTTCCCTCCGAGTCATCCTTGAACCACTGCCCTGGTGTGCTCAGAGTGGGAATTGGATTTGTATAGATGCTGTTTCTTCAGAAGAGATTTCAAACTTGGGTCGCGACCATTTGATGTTGTCAAGTGTTACGTGCAGTTTCTCCTTAAAAGCGTGGATTTCAGCTCCCCCATCTGCTCTGATCCCTAGCATGGGTGGCTGTCTGTGCTCTGTAGCTGTCCCTCTCCGCAGTGGCAGATATTCCATACCTCCTGCCTGGCTTGGCTCTCTGTCCTGGTGCTGCAATCCCTGTTATGCACCCACCTTGCTTCTTGTCAAAGTCACTGTATGGCTGGTGACCCAGAGGTGTTTTCTGCACAGCTGCTAAATAGCACAGCTGTATTTTCCTGATAAATACACATTACTCTGTAACACTCAATTGGCTTACCAGAAGCAGAAGTGCTATCTGTTAGGGGGCCAGTGGCAGTATATGGTGGTTGCAGGGGCACTCACTAGAAGGGTATGTGGGGTGAATTCCTTTGTCATTATTTCTAAGTATCTAAAGAGGGGGACCAAGAAGATGGAGCCATGTTCTTCTTGGTGGCGCCAGGCAATAGGACAAGAGCCAGTGGGCAGAAACTGAGATACAGGAAGTTCCACCTGAATGTGAGGAAGAACTTCTTTACTGTGCAGTGACCGAGCACTGGAACAGATTTCCCAGAGAGGCTGTGGAGTCTGCCTCACTGGAAATATTCCAGAACCATCTGGATGTAATTCTGTACCATGTGTTCTAGGAAGACCCTGCGTGAGCAGGCAGTTTGGACCAGATCTGGTCCCTTCCGAGCTGGTCCATTCTGTGTGATTCTGCGTCCAGGCGGGCAGGCAGCAGCAGGGCTGAGGCCGCCGGTCAGATGACAGCTGGGAACAGGCACCTCAGCCGGAACGCGCCGCGCTCGCACCTCTTAACTCGCCGCTGTAAATTGACAGAACGGGGTTACGCTTTGTACCGAGTTACGGCCCAGAGCAGCCTGACGGCAGCCGGGGCTGGCGGAGACCCCCGAGCGAACCGCGCCGCCGCGGCGGGAAGGCGCCACCTGCTCCCGCCCCCCGCTCCGGCAGCCGCCGCCCGCCGCCTCCCGGCGCCTGGGCCGCGGCCCCCGCCGGGCCCGAGCTGCCGCCGGCCGCCCGCGGCGGCGCCGGGCGGGCCCCTCCGGCGGAGGCGGCCGCGGCAGCGCCGGCGGCGGCCGCCAGGTGCCGCCCTGCCCAACGCCTCGCGGCGCGGCTGCCGCCCGGCCCGCCCGGCGCGGCCGCCCGCGGAGCGCCCTCGCCGCCGGCCCGGCCCCGCCGCCTGCCCGCGGCGCGACCCCCCGCCGCTTTCCGCTCCGTGTCCAGCGCCACTCACAGAACCTCGGAATTGTCAGGTTGGAAGGAGCCTCTGGAGGGCAGCCAGTCGAAGCCCCCCTGCCAAAGCGGCGTCCTCTAGAGCAGGTGACACAGGAAGGCGTCCGGATGAGTTCTGAATGTGTTCAGAGGAGACTCGGTGACTTCCCTGGGCAGTCTGTTCCAGTGCTCTGCTGCCCTAAATGTAAAGAAGTTCACAAAACCACAGAATATGCTAGATTGGAAGGGACCCACAAGGACCATCCAGTCCAATCCCAGTCCCTGCACAGCACCATCTCCAAGAGTTACACCGTGTGCCCAAAAGTGTTGTCCAATTGCTTCTTGCGCTCTGTCAGGCTGCTACTGTGACCGCTCCTCTAAGGAGGCTATTCCAATGCCCAAACACTCTGTTGCAGTTTCTGGTCATTGTTCCTCATCCTGTCAACTGTGCACCACCAAAAAGAATCTGGCCCCATCCTCTTTTCATCTGCCTCTCATCTGCCTTTTCATCCCCTCTCAGTCTTCTCTGGAATGAACAGACCAGGTCCCGCAGGAGTCCTCATAAGGGAGATGCACCAGACCTCTCATGGTCTCGGTGAAATAGTTCTACTGGGCTTCAGGCAGGTTGGGGGTGGCTGCTAGTGATGCTGGGTGAGGCCACTAAATTCAAGCATTCAGGACTCTGGCACTGGCCAGGATTCAGCAAGCTTCTTCAGGGAGAGCAGAGCCACCAGCACTGGGGTTATCTTACAGTGACAGAGAGATAGGTGCCAGCGCTGAAACCCAGTGCACTCTGTTCATTACAGGTGATGATCTCTAATGAGTTTTCTTCAAGACAAACCAAAACCAAATAGCAAGTAACTTGGATGTTGAATTTCAGTAGCGATTGACTGTGTTGCCCTTTTGAACTTTGTGTGTTTTAGTTTTCCCTCATTGAGCATTCTTCTTAAAAGAACTAGTACATTGATTGCATGGTTTTTGGGAGTAAAACTGTCTGAAGAACACAGCCCTGTGCTTTAACAGCCGCTAACTGTGTGCATTCATTGGGGAAAAAGTCGGAGCAGTTAGACCACACTTCCAGACTAGCTCTCAAGGAGGCCAAGGCCACTGAGATTTTGGGATTATTCATATTTCAAAACTAGTTTGAAATACAAAATTGTTTTGAGGCTAAAGGAATGTAAACAATTGTCACATGTAGTTGTTGGGGATTTTTTTATGAGAGAGGTTTATATTACTTAAAAATTGCTTACAATTGCTAATTTAGCATCTGCATGGAATGCAGTATTGTCTGGACTGCTGTATTTGCAATCAGAGCTGATAGCAAGCACAAGCACTTCCCGCACAGCTTCTTGGCTGCAACCTAGACTGACCCCATGAACAGCAAGTCAGGGTGAACAGTGTTGGACTTGGATGCTTGCTTCCGTTATTGCTGGTGTGTTAAACCTAGCAAAACTGCTTGGCTACTCTGCTGAGCTTGCCACGTAGTTCCAGCTACACTGTAAACATCTGTCTGCCACCTGACTGAAGCCACTGTGTTCATTTTGTGTGGGCTACTGAAAAGCTGTCAGATGGGAATGACTTGGGTTATCCCATGTCTTAACCAGTGTTCTAGATTCAAGAGGTTGTGAATGCCTTTATCCTTGCTTGATTTACCTGTTTTTTGACTAGATCCTTCTGAGCTATAGGTTTTCAGTCCCTTAGTAGGCCTCTAAATAATTCCCAAGAATATGCTGGATGTCATTCTCCTACAGAGCTCAAATAGATCAGACAGGAGCATTGAGTCCATTGAATCGCTATGGATTCACTCAGCTCTTCTATGCATCTCCTGACCAGTAGAGTCCCATCTCTTAGAGTCTTTGTGATACTAGTTTTGACAGGATGCATTATGTGTTCAAGGTTATGTCTGAAAACCATCAAACTATAAAAAGGGGATTTTCAAGATGGCAGTACAAGCAACTGTAGTGGCAAGTGAGCTGAGATCTCTGAGAATGTTATTCTAGCATCATGGACATGTGTGTTGCTTTCAAGGTGACCATAGTGTGTGACTGAGAATACCTGTGCAATTAAATTACTATAGACTTGGAAATGTTTGGTTTGGAAAAAGAGTGCTTTTCGCAAATGGGAGTATGCATTTAGCACTCACCAGGCATTCTGAAGTTAAATGAGAATTTGAAAACACTTGATCCTGCAAATCAGATTGCCCATGTATATGAAGAAGCCTAGGAGTGCTCATTCTGAAGTTAGAGAAACAGCCTCATCGAAGAGATCCTCATACAGATGGTTAGGCTTCAGGACATGAAATTGGGATTTATTTGGCTGAATACCCTAGAAGGCATTGTTAACTTCTGTGAGTCATCCAGACTGTCTGAACTTCTCAGATTGAAAAAAGGAAGGAATGAACAGGTTAAAATATGACAGAGCTTCCTGTCTTGCCTTGAACAGAAGGAGTTTACAAAGACCTTTTTCATCTTCTGCTGATCAAAGTTGAGTTCAGTGACTGGACAAAAACAGTAGAGAAGATGCTGGTTGTGGGACGCCATTCTTGCCAAACCTTTTCAGCCTCCAAGGAAGGCTTAGTTTGGCAGAATGTTAAGTGATGCTATTTGGACTGCTTTTTATTTGTGGAGGCTTATGGGAAAGATGCTCCTCCCCAGACACTGAACCATAAATATCTGAGTTTTATACAACCAAAATTCCTGTGATTAGACACAGAATAAGTGACAAAAACCCTGAGCTTTTACCAAACCTGTGGAATTCATTTCAACTTTGCCAGGTGTTTGGCTGTAAGACTGTGAGACCCCATATTTAACAGCTCATATACTTTGCCAATAATATGTGAAGTGTTTCATTATCTTATACATTGTAGTTGGCACACAGCAGTTTGCAGACAAAGAGCGATGGTTTATGATATTTGTGGATTCCATACGCAGTTGTAGGCATGAAATGATGTGTGGTGTATGGTAATACAAATATATAAGAATGAAAGAGTTCACATAGCAAATATAAGATACTTTCAAGTCTCTGATAACTAAAATGATAAAGTGCTAAGTAACATCAGTACTTTGATTTTTGTCTCCTTTTATAATTGCTCAGAATATAAAACAAATAAGAGGCATACCTTCAGCTCACCCAAGCTGTTCAAGGAGTACTTGGGGCAGACGAAGAGCTAATTAATTCTGAGACGGCAAAATAGTCAGAGCTTTTTAGGATATTCATCCTAAAGGCCAAATTTTTCACAAATTAAAGCTTGATTTAGATGGACAAGCTTATGGGACCAATTGCATACAACTGCATATTCACCTCAGTTCCCAGTATCCAGTGAAGTATTTTGATCAGTATTGAAATAATTACTGCAATATTCTGGTTGTAGTTGTATGGATTCTTTTCCCCTGTGGTGTTTTCACTGTTTGCTGAGTTTTAATCTTTCCAGAAAAAAAAAAAAAATCAAACAGCTTGAAACTTGACTTCTAAATAAACCTTTGATTGAGCAAATCTTTAATGTGTTGATTTGCAGCATAGCAGTGTATTTAAGTGTGCCCTTCTTTATGTATAATAAATGTTGTGCTGAGGTAGGGTCCAGGGATGAAAAGCAACAGCCTATTTACACCAGCAAGTCCCCAGGCATGGGAATCTTGTGTGTTGCAAGAGTGGCGATGTTTTCTGTGGCAGTGCTTGCAGCAGCCTGTGTGGTCTGCCCTGCTGGCCTTAGCAGACCGTCTGAACTGGCAGGGGCCAGCAGCCCGGGAGACCTTGGTCCCTGGGTGAGCCCTCCACCAGCCCACCATGGAGTCGCAGGGCTGCTCCCCAGCTGCAGTGAGCAGGGCAGCTCAGGGAGACCTGCTCTGTCTCACCAGTTGTAATGCAGAAAAGAACAATTCTGGATATCCAGAAGAGCGAGGAGAAAGTTTGACTATGAAAAGCAGAACAGGGAGCTTCTTGCTTTCATGTCTTCTTCAAAGACTTTGGCAGAACTTTGGTGTGTTTTGTGGTGGTTCTGCTGCTGCTTAGGACCTTTGTTCAGAGAGCTAGTGAACCTTTCCATGTGAACAAGAAAACATGTCATATGTCTCATTCTGAATTTCAATATTTTTATTATTCCTCCCTTGAGGTGTCTCAGAAGTATGGAGGATGATTTAAATTAGAATTTTATTGTCACTTCTAGTGAATTTTCTGTGCTATAAACACTGAAGGAAAAACTCAAAGGCTGTCCCATCCCTTGTGGGACTGGAGTCTTGTTATTAGTCATCTGACCAAGAAATGAGAACAAGATAAGAGTAACATTATTTATATGTATCTAAATTAGTAGTTATCAGCAACTATGTGAAATTTAACAAAGACAAGTGACAGATTGTGCACCTGGGAGAAGGCAACCCTGAATGCACACCCAGACTGGAGAATGAGATGCTGGAGGGCAGCGTCGTAGAAAGGGACCTGGGGGTCCTGGTTGGTGGAAAGTTGAATGTGAGCCAGCAGTGCCCTGGCAGCCAGGAGGGCCAACCCTATCCTGGGGGCATCAGGCACAGCATGGCCAACCAGGCAAGGGAGGGGATTGTCCTGCTCTGCTCTGCCCTGGTGTGGCTTCACTTAGAGTTCTGGGGGCAGTTTTAGGTGCCACAGTGTAAAAACAATTTAAAGCTATTGGAGACATCAACAGAAGTCTGTGAAGATAGCAAGGGGTCTGGAGGGGAAGCCATACAGGAGCAGCTGAGGTCAATTGGTTTGCTTAGCCTGGAGGAGGGGAGACTTCACTGAGGAAGTCTGACACTTCCTCATGAGAGGAAGCAGTGACAGGACTTGAGGACATGGCCGGAAGCTGAGTCAGGGGCAGGCAGGTTGGCTATCAGGAAAAGGTTCTTCACCCAGAGGGTGGTTAGGCACTGGAACAGGCTCCTCAGGGAAGTGGTCTCAGCACGAAGCCTGACAAAGTTCAGTAAGTGTTTGGACAATGCTCTCAGGCACATGATCTGATTCTTGGGCTTGTCCTGTTCAAGGGCAGGAGTTGGATTTCCATGATCCTTGTGCTTCTCTTCCAATTCGGGATATTCTATGATAACACCTGCTTAGATGCAGGTGGTCACTAAAATTGCTTATTAGAAGTTGTCTGAATTCAGTTATTTCTTATTATCAGAGAAATAGGCAGTTCTAAGAGATGCATGTTTCTCTTTGTGTTTAAAAGAAGCAAAACCCAAGAAACTTCCAAAAAGCACAGATGTTTTGAGGAAAATTATGGAAAGAAAGCTTTCCACTGAATCTGTCTTATTATGCTGACACTTCTACTTCTGTGGCTAGTCTCACCTCTAGTGACTGTACAGATAGAGTTCCTTCATATTCCTGACAGGACAGTTGTGAAGCCCTTTTACTGGGACTGATGATGTAAGAGAAGACCACAGGATTCTAATTCCTGTATCAACTTCCTGAATTTGCTGCTTAACCTCCCTTTTGAGGAAACTACCTTATTTGGAGAAAGTAGCATACACAGATCCAGATTCAGCAATGTTTTCTGGCTGATATGGCAAAACACAGTTTTTGTTCTCTCAGCTTCCACAGGGGAGTTCACTATTTTTGATTTTATCTCACTTGTCTGGACTCTCCCTACAGTGGATGGACAAAAGCTTTCCACAGACATAAAAAAATGATCTCCAGTTTGACTGTGGAAATCTGTGTTTAAAACAGGCATTGATTTAGAGAGGACTTAATAGTGCCTTAACTATTAGTCTATCATCTAGTTTTCTGTATGTTGGGCAGGAAATAATTCAGTATTGTCTAGCTTTTAGTAGTAATATATCATGATTAGGATGTTTATGTAGGATAAGGATAGCAGAAAAATACTGACAAGGCTTGCTGAGTCTTACATTTCTGAGTGAACTAACCCCAAAACTGATACTCTCTGAAGAAGGTGAGGGAACCAAATCAAATCTGTTTGGGCCATATGCTCTCAATAGCCTTTGAAAATGTGATCATGAGGTAAATTATAGTTATTGTTAGTGAAATGGTGTTTTAATTTTGAACTACATCTTAAATTAGAGAAATGTTAGATTATTATTTTCTAACAGTAATCACCTGTATGAAATTCCATTAAAATACTTGTGAATAATTTTAAAAATTAAATCACTGACATTTTATCAAATCTTTGCCTTAGACCTGAAGATCTGGTGGAATATGCAGTTTTCATGAAGTGAAATAGAAAGTCCATAATACCATCTGCCTAAAACATAAACCTATTCAATTCAGAGAAGGAAACTACAGTTTAAGATTCCAAGAATTTGTGATGTAATTTCAATATTTTTTCATCTTTTCTTGAAGACATCCATGCATGTAGAAGTAATAAGGCATGTCCTTGTTTCAGTGCACATCATTTTAGGTCTTGGAGTGCAGAGTGTGAAAATAAGTTTTTCTTATGTTGCATTTTAATCAGGATAAAATGACAGTTTTAGTGTTGCAGAGTGCACGTAACAAGATAAGCAGTGCTGCTTCAGCACAAGTTGCATGTATTGTTAGAAAGAGGTATGTACTTAGAAAGCAAATGACAGCCCTGAAGTTATGGTGGAATTGTAAAGCATTGGTTTACACTGCTTATCTTTTATATCATTCTTACAACCTTGGCACACATAGTTTATGCTCAAGAATTTAATTTCCTTAGTTTTATGTTTTTGCGGTCATTAAAATCTACCATATATCCAAGAAGGAGTATAGTCAATTAAAGAATTTTGTAAAACTTAGTTTATTGACAGCAGAAATTATTAGAAAAACAAACATTTGTATTAACATTTTATTTACACTAATGTCCTCTCAATATATTGTCACAGCTCTCCACTGTTGTTGTTGGGAATTGTATATGCAGAAATCAGTCAGAATTAAGCTTTCATGAACAGCTAATTAACAGATAAATGTATTATCTCTATGCTCTGTAAATTAGATGTTTTTAAAGA
This sequence comes from Lonchura striata, assembly GCF_050655825.1. Lineage (NCBI taxonomy): Eukaryota > Metazoa > Chordata > Aves > Passeriformes > Estrildidae > Lonchura > Lonchura striata. Next base: position 115,595,837 of record NC_140704.1, read on the forward strand.
GTGGTTTCAGAAGCCTTGGTTATGTCATGCTTTTTTTTTTATTTAGAAAAATTTCATGTTCTTATGTGTTTTTTTTTTTTTAACTGAGTTTATAGTTTTTGAAAACACCAGCATGCTTTATGGTGACTGGTGATTTTTATTTAAACTGATTCTACACATTGCCTTGAAATAGTCTTATATGTCAATGTAGCTTGGAAATATGATCCATTTCTTGAAGTGTGGCTAATAATGCTCTGGACTCTTGCTATTGTAATGGTGTTAATTCTTCCCAGTCTCTGTTTTGCTGGTCTGGCTTGCGCAAAGAGTTTAAAAAGGCCAGGAACCTAAGACCACCGGCATTGCAGGGAAATAACATCTGAAAAGTTCCCAATCCTACACTCTGCCCTCCTGCTGCTGAAGAGAAATAACAGACTTGATTTGGGTTTATTTGTGGATGCCTATTTTATAAAAAACAACAAATCAAAGAAATAAATCAATGCAGATCTTATAGGATATTTTATCTGCTTTGTTTTGTTGGTTGCTGTAGCATGACTGATAGAGGAGACACACTTGCTACTGGGAACATGCGTAATGATATTTTGTTTATTGTGGTACATTTCTGTCATTTTGCTCATATACTCAACACTTTCTCCCCACCTTATTTTACTTTTTCCTCCCAAATCTGCAGATTTTATAGTCATCAGTTCTTCTTAGGTTTTTTTGTTTGTTTGTTTGTTTGGGTTTTTTTTCCCCACACTTTGGGTCAATCTTGCAGTTCCTATTCAGACCATACTTTGGAGAAAAGCCTTCAGGATTTCAACAGGTGATCTCCTGGAATCACCTCTTGGGTTTTGCCATCATGTCTTTTAGAGAACTGAAGCTGAAATCACTTTGCTTCTTTGTCCAAGTACAATGTGAAATTGTACATCAAAATCTTTATCACCAATCAGAATGTCCAGAACCACTCTTTGAGTCTGCTCTTTTACTGAAGAATGTTGTCTCATTAAACTACGTGCATGATGAGACGAGCAATAAAGGGAGACTGCAAAGTCCATGTCCTCCTTTGAGAGGCCAAATAAGGAGGCATGGCAAGGTAATTTGGAACGAAGTCAAACAAGTCCACTATTGTTTTTGTTTTTGTTTTTTTTTTTCTTTTGTGCTGCTTCAGCAGGTGAAAGGTGCCTTCTTTATTGAAATGATGTAATATGGAGATGTTCTTTGCACATGTACCATAATGCATATGCTGTAGGGTTGGGGGAAATGAAATGCTGTGTTTGCTTTTGTTTCCAGAATCTGCTCTGTTGAGTCGCCAGGTTCATTACTAGTTTCCCTGAATGAAGAAGCATTTTTGTTTTGCAGGTGTTTTGCTAAAATTATGTTTCACTGTAAAGAACAGGTCTTATCCTGTTTGTATTTTTTAAATCCTACATTCACTGGTGTAATCACAGAAGCAATTAATAATAGCCAAACAGTTAACAGTAAAACAAGATGTTTTTGATTTGGATTTAAGTCGTTGAAGAGTCCTTTGCTGAGCCATACAAAATGCTTCAATTGTGTGATTGTTTTAATCATTGCTAATGAAGTTGACACACCCATGATGTTGTTTTTGGCTTTGATACCTAAAGGACTTAGTGCAGCAGCTGGAGGGTTTGGTTGTCTTCCACATCTCACAGTGTCGTGGGACACTGGAACAGTAGTTGCTTCAGGGAAGCAAGAGGAAATCAACAGTGGAATCATCAGTGTTCATTTTCACTCCCACTTTGATTTGGTCTGGTTTCTTTTAGCTTCTCACTTCTTTTCCTCAATGCAGCAGTAGGAGACCATCATAATTCAGTCTGTGCAGAAAAAAAATGAAATACTAAAAATGGCTTGATCTCAATTTTTAATAATTTATCTGAAGAAAAATAGGTGATAGTTTAGGGCTCTTCGGTAAAGTGATTTTACAAAATCTAAGTATTGGACATTAAAGCTAATCAGGTTTAACCTGGGAATAAACTGAAAAATAAGTTATGCAAGGGTAAGTAGTTAGTGGAAAATTGCTAAGGTGTATAGACTGTCTATAAACAAGATACCTAAAAGATATGAATTACAAATCAACCAGAAGTTACAGGCTCTGTGATCAGGAGGTTGGTCCAAATGGAGATGGGGATTTCTGTTGAATTTCTAGGTTGTACCACAGGAAAGCGGTAAGGAAAAAGGGAAGTTTTTTTTCTTTTTAAATAACTAATACCTTTTGGCTTTTCTATCAAGTAGGCCAAATATGGGTTGCAACTTGACAAGAATAATAAATGCTTAAACACCATGGGTTTTTTGCCATATTTAATTCTTAACTAATGAGTAGGCTGTCTTCAGGAAAAATATAATAATGATGTCTAATTGTTAAGATGCGCTAGTTAGCACTGTTGAAAGACTTAGCTTAGATTGTAGTGTAGGAGAGGAAAGCTCCTTCCCTGTAATTTCTTTAAATTATCTATGTTCTGACCTCAGGCCTTACAGTTAAGAAACCAAAGAGTTCACCCTTTCTTTCCTCCTGCTGTCAGTTCAGGAAGCAGGAATAAGGGATCTTCCAGATTATGCCAATGATGTTAGAGTGGGATTTTGCTTCCCTTCCAGCTGAGAAGGACCTAGCATGATCCTAGGGTCTTTTTGAGAGGTAATGTGCTTTTTTTCTAGCAAAATTAGCTTTCAAACAGACCTAAAAAGAATAAAGGAAATAAAAAGACATAACTGAATATGTGGAAGTCATTACAAATAAGGGACATAAAAAAGGAGAATTAACGTTTACAAGATACATGCCAAAACATAGGAGGGTACACCAAAAAGATTTTGAAGAAAATTATGAAAGATAGAAAAGTAAATAAATTCACTTTTCTATCTCAAACACAGTAGAATTTGAAACTCTACTTCTAAATCTATAGAATATCATAACAGTGTGAAAGCAGTGTACTGATACTCACTATGGAGGAGCTTACAGCTATTATAACACTTTTCAGGAAGGGAGGAAAGAAAAGATATTCAAATTGAGGCAAAAGAGTTTTAGGCTAAGTATAGCATAATTTTAAGAAAAGCACTGCTTACTGACTAGTTTAAATGATACAAATATGAAATTGCCAGATTGTTAACTGGAATTTGCATCCTAGTTGTTTGAGGGTGGAAAGTGGCTGTTGTGCTGCCAGTCTAGAGTCTGGCTTTGTGGTAGGCAGACTTTAAGAAGCTAAGTAATAAAGATTAGGTGAGAAGGCACAGGCCTATGTATTATGAAAAATTTACATTGTGGTTTTGTAGCACTGCCTCACTGTTCTACCATTTTTTTGGAAGGAGTTAACGTAGACTGGTTGGATGCTGTGTGCTGCTCCAAGAAACATGATCCAAAGTCATCACCATTCCTCTTATAAAATTATGATGTTGTTCAGTAAGTGGGAAAGTTCCCTTCTCGGAATGATGTGAGAAGTAAAAATGTAACTTTGCAGAGTAAAGGGTTTTTCTGCTAAAGTCTTACTAGTTTAGTCTGCATACATGGGCCTATTGCTGTATTTATGAGAAGATGAAGGACAAGGTAGGCTTGTTCAAGAAGAAGGTCCTTTACAGGTCAGGAGAAAAAAGCTCATAACACTTAAAGACTGAACTATAAAGTGGCAGATGAAATTCTATGCTAATAAATGCAAAATAATCCACTCAGGGTGGAAAGCCAGCTCTGAGTGTATGTTATGCAGTGCTAGACTCCACATAAGCTGTTGCTGTTCAGGGAAGTCACCTTGAAATAGCTGCAGACTATTTCAAGTCTATGCAATCTGCAGCTCACAGCCAGTCAAAAAGCTAAGTAAATTTTAGGAATGGATAGAAAGGGGACAGACAAGTGAACATAAAACATCCCTGACTTTGCTTAAATGAAGGGTAGATTTCTTGTTCTTTGTAACAAGGCAAGTAAATAGATATGTACTAAGGGTTACTTTATGGTTATATATTGACTGTTTTCACAGTAAGCCAATACAATTTAAAAACAGCAGATCCAAAGAATGACAGAAGTGTCAAAATATCTAAATGAAACTTTCCCCCTCAAAAATGAAGTTCTTTGAGGTCACATTGCAAGTTGAGCTTCTCCAAGCCCTTGCACCTGTGGTATTCACAGCCTCTTATTTAAAAAGAATCGTGTTATTGATGTGTCATACCATAACTACCAAGAAACATCAAGCTTTTGGGAAAATAGTCTAGTAAGAAGCCCATAATCCTTATAGAGTCATTTCAGCATCTCTCAGCACCTAAAATTGTCTGTGATCCACCAAACAGGCAAACAACCATGTATTTTTTGACATGTAATGGTATGGTGTGATGTTTAAAAATTATTTATGTTACAGGTTACAAGCTAACTCTAAAAATTGATTTGTGGCAAATGACACTTCATGTGCAAATCATTAGTTTGAAGACAGTGATTTTCAATGTTAATTTTTATTAAGGATGAAAGATAAAGATGCAAGCTAAAAACGGCAGTAAGGTTTTCTTATGAGGGAAGAGAGACATACAGTCATGCAAATGTCATGCATATTAGCCAGGATTTTATCAACAGTTACCTTAGTTTTCTTTTCTTATTCCCATGCTTCTGGGGATTTGAAGAAGGTTCATGTCTCCCCCTACTTCATGTGCAATAAGTAGTTAGGAAACATGGATATTTTCCTGTCCTGGGGCAGTCCTTTGAGTTAACATAGGAGAGACAGTGTCAATTATTGTTTCAGCATCTCCTTCTACAGATTCACAAATGTATCCTGGACAATATTTAGTGGTTTCAAACTTGAGGGATTTGAGTTAGCCAGAAGGATTAGATTACTATAACCACTTCATCAATGTTATCATGGAGTCGAGCGGCTCTGGCAGAAATGATAAGGACAATTGGCCTTCCCTGTGCTTCAGATCTGACTGTTACACAAATTTAGGAGTATCCATCATTAAAACCAAATATATACACATACATATACACATACATATACATATACATATACATATACATATACATATACATATACATACATATACATATACATACACACACACACACACACACACACACACACACACATATACATATAGAAATAATGAAATCTGTATCTCTTGTTTGTTAACCCTGGACTACAAAAAATTTGGGAACACATTATGATGTCTGTTGCCTTAGCAGAAGTTGCAATAACTCTATTTACTTAGCATTACTTTTTTGGATGGCCATATTGACTGTGCAGTTTGACTGACATCAAACTCAGGCAGAAAGTTTCCAAGCTGAGGCAAGCTCTGCCAAAACAAAAAGAATTCTGTTATTGTTGAACTCTAGAGGCCTAACATGCAGCTCTTAAACAGCACTGCTGTGTTTTGGGAAATACTGATCAACTGGGACCCAGAAACAGGCAACAAAAAGACTTCGCTGGCTCCAAATGGCAAATTCCCTTTCTCTGAAAGGGCAAAATGAAAGGAGGTAAGGGATGTTTACAGGGAGTGCTTGTTATTCCTTCTTCCTTACATGTTTCTAAATATGCAGTTTCCTATTTGAAAGGATTTCTTAGCTAGGTAGGACTTATATTTCTAACAAGTGTTTAAAATAGAGGAAAAAACGAGAGGAATAAAATCAGTGAGGCTATTGAGAATGAGAGGGATTCTAGAGCATACCAGCCAACTTTAATTATATTTTGCAATTTACTGTAAATACCATTATGGGATTTTCATATGTTGGGGGGAATTCTCCAAACTTTTGCTTAACTAACTTCCATAGGAATTCATGTGAATAATGACCTTGTCATTCATGATATGGAAATAATTATTGTTGTACTGCGTAGCTTGTCAACCTGTCTAGTACTGCCACAGATTTTTGCATGTGCTAAACTAGGCCAAACCTTGAGAAATGAAGCTACATCAAGGTGCTTTGCTTTTCCTTCATCCTAAGAACTGTATAGTTCTAAAAAGCACAAAATTCATGGGTGTTGTAAAGGATAACTCATGACTGGGAGTCTGGGGATGTACAATGTGTCATGAGGATGTTGTCCACTCTGAGATACAAACAATGTAGAGTTCGCTGCTGGCACTGTGCTAGCTGGGAGGGCCATGCTTCTCCTAGTGGGAGCATGAGCAAGGCAAATAGAAGAGGACAGGTGCTGAGCACAGCAGTTCTGGTATCAGCAAGATTGGCAGTGCATCTGTGCTTGCAGTGTTGCCCTCAAGGTCTTAAAATTCACATGTAGCTAGTGAAGAAACAGACATGCCTCAAATCAAATAAAGCCAGAGTGTAATTAAATAATAAAACATTACAAACAGTGCATTTCTAGGGAATTACAGCATGCCTTGGGTGGAGTTATAAGGCATGAGGCCAAAGGTTGCATGGCTTTAATCATCCAAGAGGCACAGAAAGCCCCTGATGCTGACAGTACTAGAGGAAGGAAGAGTGAGATGGTGTGGGCAGTCTTTCTGCATACTGTTTAGAAACCAAGCTTTGATTTTATGCTATTTGGGCATGGAACTGCCTGTATCTATTGCATGCCTCTTCTCACCTCAACCAGTTAACCTGCTAAGACTGCAGAATGATGCTGGCACATCCAACCAGCTAGTTCAGCACCCGAGTACCTCTAACGAGTGGAGCAGAAAGTCTAACTCTGGATCAAGGCGGTTTTTTCCAGCCTCTGTTCCTGGGCCAGGATTTCTATGAGTAGAACTCAACAGCAATGACAGAAGCTGCTAACTCTGGTATGAAGAACAGGGAACTGGGAGAATGAGAGGATCCCTGGGGTGCTGTAAGCTGGACTGCTGAGTGGGTCAGTGCTGAGGCTGAGGTTGGAGAGCCTTGAGGTGATGTATCTGGGGTAACAGACATTCTGTGACCATGGGCTTGGCCAGAGTGGTCCAGAGGATGAGTTGGAAGCCAGAGCTGCATTTTCCAGTGAGGCTGAACAAATGATGAGTGAGACCATTTCACTGCTTTTCAACATGGATGATTAAAATATGATTCTGATACCACCCTGTGTCCTGATGGCTAGTGTTGTACTTCTGTACAGGGAGTTGTGAGAATTCAAGGAGCTGTGGGTGAGGTGGCCATCTTCTTCCTCTTCATGCTCATCTTTTCCAAGTGAGCTTCCAAGGATCTGAAGCTATACACAAGAGGTAGGTATGAGGAGATGCTTGCAGGTGTACTGTTCCTCTTACCCTGTGCTCTTCCTGTTATCTTCTGGCGTTTGGCTGGAGAGAGAGCAGACTTCAGTAGAGACATGAGAACCACAGTTGGCAGCAGGATGTCTCTCAGCAAGGGGTAGAAGCCAAATCCAGTGCTCTTGCTGCAGTGGCAGCTCCCATGAGGGTGGAGAGTAACAGGCTCTTGGAAAAGAGGTCTTGTGAGGTGGGAACCTTTGTGTCATGCTGGTAATAGAGTCTTCTGAGACAGAACATGCTGATTCACAGAAACTGAGACTCTGTGGGAAAGAGTTGGCTTTCACAAATATTTTAACTTGAAAACTCCTGTGGAAATAAAATTTTGGAACCATCAAAATGTTTTGGTAGTTTCTAACTGAATGGCTTTCTCATTTAAAAATACTTTTTGTTTTGAAAATTAAACCTAGTAACATATTTAAAAGATACATTTTGAAATTGTCAAAGCAATATACTGACCTTGAACTCCAGGGTTTTTTTCTTCGCTCTAGGTCTTTAGCTTTTAAAATTGCAATAATTTAAAACTTTCCTCCCACTTTGAATTGGGATACTGATATGTAGAAAACTGTTTACAGGGAAATTGTTTCTCTGTCAGCTTAACATAATGGACTATGTCACTTTAACATGAACTAGCCCCATTTAAAAACAACAAATTTCTAATAAATTCACTTTAAAAAGAAATAAAACAATTCTATTGCTACAAAGACACCTTTTACTGTCACAATTATTCTCCCACAAGTACAAGCAGGTTTTCTGATTCTAGGCTTAAAATGTTTACTGATGATTGTAATGCAGTCAAAAGAAATCAAATACAGATGGTTAAGTTTGAACAATGTTTTTCTCACAGAGTATTTAACGCTCAAGAAAGTCATAAAACAAAGAAATCCCAATTCAGTACTATGCAGCATGTCCTGCTGATGTGTTTATTTCCGTTGCCTGGATTTTAATCACTGGGATGTGATCACTTCAAATGTGATGCTAAACATTGCCTGCTATTATAATGCATTTCCCAGGAAAGTGCATTCTGACTAGCATGCAAAGTGCAGAAGAAAAACTTAGGGGGATTATTATACAGTTTTTTTTTTAACATGGCCTTAAGAAAAACAATGGTTCATTCTCTGAAGCCTTGTATCCTGTGTCCTATTTATGTTGTTACCAGTTCGACAAAGGGAAAGGGCCTTCCAGATGAGTGTGAATTATGGTTGTACCTACAGGTTTGCAGTACCAGAGGGCTGTATTCTGAATTCATCTCCTCACAACTCACTATCATCCTTTCTGCCCCCACTGTGCCAGGAAGCTTCATGTCACGTCTCACAGCCTTACCCATGCGCTCAGTCAACCTTGCAGGGCCCAACACCCATCTGCTCTGTGCTGACATTAAAGACGCCACTATGCTCTTTCCTAGGAGTCCTTGGCTATAATTAAGTCCCACAGTAATCATAGTGAAACAAGATTTAAATGAGTTCTTGATTTCCAGTGATTGTGTTTTGGTGGTGGTGGAGATTTCTGAGATTCTGGCTGAATTACATGGCGAAACCCTGACACTGATGTCATTAGGACTCACTGGTTTAGCTTGTATGATAGAAATGCTTCTCATCATAGTGATATGGAGGTGACATAAGATGTATAGAACAGATATGATTGCTGGATTTGGTGTGTTTTCTAAAATTTTCTTCTATTTGTGACATTCTTGGCACCTTTATAATACTATATATAGATTCAATATATTGCATTAAAATTATGGTGGATGGTGAAGGTGGGTGAGGGGTAAAGCAGAATAGCTATGGTGCAAAGGTAGCACCTTTCCAGCTTGTCTGTATTATTAAAACCAGGACAAATATTTTTTTCTATTCACTAGGACTTACTAGAACCTTGCTATCAGCTCTGACTCAGGCAAGCATGAAGACTGTTCATCTTGTAACTCTCCCCACTTTTAGTGCCCTTCAAGTACTTTTTACCTGCGAAACTTTATGACAGCAATATCTTGGAACATAAAACATTATTGTCCTACATTTGTGCTTGGGACTTACCTTTATAGCAGAACACCAAAAGCAGCAGGTTGGCAGATTGGCTGCTGAGCTGCCTGGGTGCTCCACGTCGTTAGTCCCTGTTACAAGTGTTACTGAAGCCCAGCACTCACTGCTAAGTGTCAAGGTACAGAGACAGAACAGAAGTGCTGTTGGCAGCCATCACCAGCTAGTTGTTTTTGTCTGTGATTTCATGATGTTTAAGACACAGCGGAACTTTTTTCTCGCTAGAAAGGGTCAGTATGCAGAAAACAGATCATATTAAGTCCTGGTGTACTGTGTCACCCCGTTCCATCTTCATTTCAACATCACCCACTCCCACCTTGCCTGAAAAATCACACACTCTGCAGTATGCCTTCGGAAGACGGATTGTTTTCATTTGCAGGGAAGTTTGCAGCAGAGCACTTTTAAAATGACATTGTAAGAAATTGCTACAGTGCAAGACCTGCTCTGACTTTTATTTATGTAAAAAGAGATCTGGGTTAGGATTTCTAGTTGGAAGAAACCCACGATTTTACTAGGACAGGGAGGCTCATTCTTCTCTCTTGGCATGCCATGCTCTCTGCAATCTATTTGAGAGGCAATAAAGGAGGTAATAAAGTGGCAATCAAAAACAATGCTTCAGTAGTCCTGAGCCACAGTTTGTGGGATTTCATTTGGAACTTATTTACCTAACCGACTCCCACACATCTATCTATCTTAGGCACCTACAGGAGTTGTCTCTTTGGAGGGCTTGAGGCTGTCAAAAGGTTAAATTTAGTTCTTGGAGCAGTCTGGAATACTTTATTGTTGGGAAGGGGAAATTCTGAGAGGTAAGGGGATATGGGCACTGCGGGTACAGAGACAGCAATAACAACTCAGTATTCAGGAGCAATGCATTTCCATCACTGCCACAGTGAACCAGATTAACTGATCCTCCTAAGAAGAATCCAGGATTTCTCAGGGATGTGCTGGGACTGGAAGCTTTCTTGCTACCAGATCTGAGTGAAAATTTTTCTTGTCTTTGCATCACACCATGTTGTACAAGATCCAAGTGGTATCCAGGGTGCTCTGATGGACAAAGCAGGTATGCCCAAGTGACTTACCTCACAGCATCTGATTGTACCTTCTGAGGCCCCTTCCAGCCTGAATTACTCTATGATCCTGGGATCCTACATTTCACAACTGCAGAGCTGTTGCTGCAGCCCTAGGTAATCCCTATGGCTGAGGTTAGCTGGCTGCATCTACAGTAGGACAATGCTGATACTGACAGTGGTCCTGCTCGTACATCTGAGCAAATAGTTCAGAGCATTATCTTTAATTGGCAGGCATATAATGCGAAGGAGACATGAGATGATTATATCTTTTTACATATTTTAAAAAGCTGTCTTTCACAGATCTTTTCTCTATATGTTAATTAGGAACCATTCTGTAAGCATCACCAGGCTTCTTGATTACTTATGTGCAGTTATGTATGAGGCTTGTCAAGGTTATGTTTCTGATTGAGCTGGGACAAGTTCACAGCATGGCTGGCTTCCATAATCCTGTTTGGATATGCTGGATGCTTTCTCTTATGCCTCAGGATGACAAGAATGTTTTTTTTGCTTTGTTGACATATTCTGTCATGCCAGTAAATACTGATCTGGATGTGACAGAAAAAAGCTGAAGAGAGGTATGAATGAACTTAAAATTCAAAATAATGTGGACAGAAGAGGCTTCTTTCTCAGTTTTCTCTACTTTACAGCACTTCACTGGAAGTTCTTTCCATTTCCTCTCTCTGTATTTTTGCACATATCTTCTGTAGGGCAGGTACGTGTTTAAAGGGTAGAGCTGAACAGCTAGCAATAGAAATTCTATAGCTTTTTTATATGCAAAGGTAGTCTTCTGCCTCTGAAAACTGATAGATTTAAGGTCCTAGGCCAATTGTTATATACACTGTTGGAAAATTAGGACACAGTTGGCCATGACTATGAACTTATGCAGAGCATTTAATTCAGTTTTCATTCTTCCAGAATAAGGGTGGAATTCTGTGATCCTTGCTGTAGTAAAGTCCTGCTGTTCAGCTGAGTCAGTGTAATGGACAGTTGCCTGAATGCATTTAGAAATAGAGGGCCAAGCAGATTATCTCCTCTTTATTAGCTTTCTTCCTTACTGTGGGATTTCAGCACATCCCAATCTTGAATACATTTCTCTTTGCAACATACTTTTGGATGGAGAAAACTATTCCAAATTTGCCTATAGGGAATTGCCATGGGGAGAAGTGAAAAACTTTAAAACATTCAGGTTTCCAGGCCCTTACTCAGGTAGCTGAACATTTTTAAAAAATGCCCCTAGAGATGTCTTTCTGAAAATGAGCGACGTGGCAGAGCAGGGACTGAAGCCGCCCTGGTGTCCCAGATGCTTAGCTAGTGCTGCAAATGCTGGCTTACCCTTCCTGTCCTAACACTGTACTTAGTCCTGTCACTGCTGCCTTTGATTTAGAAGGGCCGCTCTGAATAGAAAGACTGTACTCAGGGTGAGTAATGGTGGTGAAATTTGTCTTTTTAGTAGTTGATTTTTAAGCCTGAAAAATCTGGCATATTCACAGACCGTGAATCAGTGCATCCAAGCTACAGATGTTATCCTCTGGAAACTGAGGATCCTGTACCCAGCCGTACTGCTGTTGAACTACAGAAATCCTCTCAGAATGTGAATCCTCTTTCTACGACATCCAGAAGACAGTTGCTTTCTCTTTGTAGAAGCAAAAGATCAGAGGAGGTAAAAAGCAAACTAGAATAACACAAAGGAAGGGGAAAAAAATGTGTTCAAAAGAGCTCTCTCTCCAGCTTCCTGCTCCCTCCCCCTGCCCCCTGCCTCCTCTTCCTTCTGTCTCTAAGGGTTAAATATGCAGAGGGAAAAAATTGCTAGACTTTATGTCTGTGCTTGGTGGGAACTATTAAATTACATCTGGATGTTTTTAATTATGCCACACATAAATGCCTGAACACAACAGCGTTTTAATCCAAATGTGAGCCTCATTTATGTGTGTTCTGTGTTTGCTCTGAAATGCACTGGCTGGCACTTGTTTGTGGTGGCCCCTTTGTGGCATTGTAACAGTGTGTGGGGTTTTTACCTCCCCCCCCCTTTTTTTTTTTTCCCAAGTGCGAGGATGGGAGCTAGTGCTGGCGAGGGGGAAAGGAAATGGGTAATAAAACAGAGAGCTAAGCGGCTCACTGGAGCCAGCGATGCTGGGATCTGGTTAATTGCTCCGAAATGAAAAAGATTCGGGGGTTTTCATGAAATCCCATAGGTGCATTTGCCAAGCCTCAAATATTAGATTGAATTACAGTTTCTAATTCCTCCCTCCCTTTACCCATAGCCATGTGTCTTATTTCTTCCTAAAGCTTGTCCACTTTTCAGAGCAATGAATGTAAGAAGGAAGCTGAATAAGGACTGCCTGCCTGCTTGTTTTACACCTTCCCCACCTACGTCTTTTCCTAATCTTACCTTTTATTAAAAAACAAGGAATCTGTCTTTCTCTTCTCCAGTGTATCCTGATCTGTTTGTGGATTTGAGGTTGAAATGTTGCCTGTATATTTTGCCTTGCAAGGGGCTGCAGGGAGGGCGTACTGAGGAACACTGTCCCTTGTTCTCCACACCCACGCACTAGCTAAGCATAATATAATCCTTTTCAGCATAGCCACCAAGACTTGTTTTTTTAAAGGGGCTTTGACCTGTCCCTCTCATTTTCAGAAATAATTTTACATTGTCAGCTAGTCATGCCAGCATTTTTACTATACCACAAAGGGATTTCAGCACCTGATTTGTGGGTGTAAGGGGACTTCACTGGGAAATGACGTCAGTGGCGTGGCTTGGAGGAGTAGCTGTCTCTGAGATCAAATCCTTAAATGGTAGGATTGGCACCAACAAAACTGAAGCTAGAGCTGAGACTCTCCTGTGTATAAATTATATCCACAAATCAACATGCAAACCTCTTTTCTGACAGTTATTGTGTTTTGTTAACCAGTGAACAATGTATATTTTCTTAGTCTGGCTATTTGGAGATTATGAAAAGTGCACCTTGGTTATTAAGCTGGTATCTGATCCAAGTGGTGTTTCTCCTCTTGTGAGGGACTGGAAATCTTTCCTCTTTCTTCCACCCTGGAGCTGGGAGGGCTTTCTGAGTCACCTAGTTATGTCCCAGCCTTGGAATGGGCCTGTCTGCTGGAAATTTCTCTGCCATGTTTTTCTGAGCAGATTCTGCTGGTGCTCTCAGCATCCAGATGTCACTCCACAGGCAGATAATTCTGATTTTTTTTTGTTGTTGTTGTTGCCTTCTACTTTTGTTTAAACTTTCTTCTTGTGTTTTGGGTAAAGGTGATTTGGCATGCCAGCGTCAATCAGCTGGCTCAATCCCTCTGTCCTCCTGGAAGCTGTTTCCTACATTCCTGTGTTATTTCTCACCTTCCTTATACCATTTATTGGTGGACGCTCCGCTGGAAAGGAGTGTGTGAAATATTCCTTCCAAATTATGCATGCACATTAGCAATTAAATGTAAGTTTCTACTTTCAGTCTACTGTGATTATTTTAAATAATTAAAAATTAAGAGCCCCATTTCCCACTTAAAGACAAGAAGGATTTGGCCACCATTTAACTGGCAGTGTTTACCCAGCCCCTCATGCAGCCTCTGCTGTTAGGCACTAGTCTGGGCTGCTCAGCTAAGAGAGCAGAGCAACTAAGGGCATGCTTGAGTAAAGCATGCTTTGATACTTCTGCTGTTTCCTTGTACGTGATCTCATGATGCATTGCTGTGGGGAGATCTAACTGTTCTGCCAACTTGTTTTCAAGAACTGTTTTCAAAGGGCATGGTTTTAAATTGCTCACTTGGGGGGTCATTTATTGTCTATTTTTTTCTTTTTTAGTGCTGGGTCCTCAGGCGTCCAAGGGTGAAATCTCTATTGTTCACCCCACCTCCTGAATGATCAAAATCATGGAGTTTTACTTAGCCACCCACTGTCTTTTGACCTGAATACTTCAATTTTTCTTTCCCACCCAGTGCCTTCCTAATGTTAGCCACAGTCTTCCCATCTTGCTCTCACCCTGTAGGGTAAGGAAATGTGGTTTCATCCATGAATGACATTAATGCCATTGTGTGAATCATTAGTGGATCCAGCATCACAAGCCCTAGGGGATCAAATACTTGCAAACCACTAGAGAGAAATTCTAATATCAAATACGTGGCAGGAATCATCCTAGCTCGAAGAAAACAAAACAACCCTCTTTAATACCCAGAGAAGGTCATGGTGCTTAGAGAGAAGAGGAGCTTGTGTAATAACCTCAAGGGGCCCAGAGGCAACCATCCTGCTTCTCTCTCCTGTCTTTACTCCCTCTTGCCTCCCCTCCTCTCAGGCAGCTCTGTCTCCAGCAGGCTAACCAGATCCTTCCCACTTGTGGCATATAACAGCAGTATTTGAAGCCCTGGCTAGACTGTTGCCTTGTTCTTCCTCAAAACAAACAAACACAAAGTCAAGATGAAGCATGACTAACTTAAAAAAAAAAAAAAAGTTAATAAAGACAGATATTGAGCTTTAGTGGTGGGGTGGGAGAAGAAAAGCTGAACACCTGCTGTTCTGCTATGGTGCCATCCCAATTGCCCTGGAGGCTGCTGTTAGTTCTGCCTTTGTAGGCCTTTGTGCCAGTGTTTCTGCTTTGCCTTAGCACTTGTAGAAGGCAGCACAAGAGCATGGGGTTGTCTCACAGCCTAAGGAGGAGTGTAAGATGTAAGTAACCTTGTGACTGCTTGCTGGCATCTCTGATGATCCCAACACTTCAGGAGGTGTTCAAAAGCTGATTACTTTTTTTTTTTTTAATTGTGCGTAGTGGCAGGTGCTTACATTTTAAAATTTTGTCCAAACATCCTCTGGGATGTAAACACACAAGGCATTTTTGGCTGGTGGCTCTTGCAGTATGTATTACCTGTGTAAGAACAGGAATACTGTGCAAAAGCAGAGAAAGCAGAGGGGAGTACTCTGTTATGCATACCGGGGCACAGATTTCCCTTAATGACCTCATCCTGCTAACCTTGAAGAGAAAATCTGAAGGTACTGCAAACCCTTTTTCTTTGGAAACACTTATTCCCAAGTATCAGGCATCAATACTTGACATTCTCTGCAAAAATTAGGTGTTTAATAAATTTCAACAATCTATCTAAGTAACTGGCGTATCTAGATCATCCATGCTTCAAGTGGCCAACCTAGAAATGTGTAGAACTTCTCAAAATAGCAATTGATATATTTGGGTAAAATTATATTTTTCATTTCTCTTATTTTGTGAGCTCTAAGTATTAGAATGTGAGAATTTCCATTCTGAGAGGGCGGTGGTGGGACCAGAACTGAAGGGAAGGTTAATTTTATCAGAGCAATTTTGAAACAATTTGAAATCAGATAGATTTGTTTTATTTGTGTTTGGATCTGAAACTCTTCACAAACTCTTCACTGAACTGGAGTTCTTACACTCCATTTCAAGAGCTAATAGAGATGACAAAGCAATGGAGAGTGGAAATGTTAAAACTGGTATTCTGAGAAATATCAGGTAATACACTGAATTTCCAAACTCTTGGATACTGATATCTGTAAGCAGAGATTTGGTAACTTACTTTTTGAAGCTCATTACCATAGTGAATGCTAGTGCTCTGGCAGTTATGAAGGTTTAGCCAGCAATGATGTCAGACTCAGAATTAAAAGTATGTGTGGAACAGATAAGATAAAAGGTGCCTTTTTTCTTCTTTGAACATGGAGAGTTTTCTGGTTATAGTTTCTTGAACTTGTTGAAGTTAATACAAGATAACACAAACTATTTTGGGATGGAGAGAACAATCCTTTAGACACAACAACCACACACACACACAAAAAGAAAACAAGGAGTAAAGCTCCTCCTATCTAGACCTTAAGTATATGGAAGATTGATTTTCTGTGTGTGTGATTAAATGTCTTAATTTATTAAGCAAAGACTTACTGAAAAGAGAAAAATTATATTTAATCCATGCATATGGCTACTACAGTGTCTTTTTGAATTACGGATCTTTTCCTGCACATCAATGTTATTACAAAGCTGGAGAAGCATCAAAGGAATATTCTGCTTTCTGTATGAGCCTTGGGAAGTTAAGTGCTGAGAGGAGACTAGGTTATACTTTCCCAAACTGTGAAGCAGATAAAAATGGGGCTAAAGATGGCTGTAGAAAATGATATACAGCTACAAGCCCTCACTGGTTTCATTATTCCAAGCCCTAACAATATTCCATTATTTATTAGGAACATGGAAACAATGGTATTTTAAAAATTGAACTAGATACTGTTCCTAAATATCGCCTCTTTTGCTATTTCTTCTAAATATTGCCTCTTTTGCTATTTCTACAGGAACTTAAAAGAGCTACGGTATAAGTAGTGAAAATGTAAACAGTAGCCAAGACATTTTTAAGTGATAGCTTCTATTAACAAGGTACAATATAAACAGACCTCAAGGTATGTAAGCATTCCTTATCATGCAGAAGTTTATATGATAGCTGAATAGTTTCACAATTTCTACAAAGCTATTTAAATCAGAGGACTTAGAGTAACTCTTGTCAAAGTCAGAGGCAATTTTACCAGTGGAAACAGAATTAAGCCCTAAAGAGATCATTTTTTTCAGCACCTTTGCAACTTTTCATCTGCCACCATTGGAGCCAATGGAAAGGGTTTCATTGACTTTGGCACATAAAGGGATGTTAGCTATGTAACCCAAGATATCTTGTGAGCGCCAAAGAATAAACGAAATTTAGAATGAGACCAGCTTTGCTGTAATGGTGATGATATAATACTCAAGAGCAAACAACTAATAACCTCTTCTTAAAACAAGAATTCATCATGAATGCTCCAAGACTAAAGGGAAAATTTGCCTCTGGCCTCTGGGATTCCCTGCTGGGCAATGAAAAGAGGAGCTATATCATGCAGAAAATGATGAGGAAAGACTAAAACCCCTCAGGAGAAAAAAGACTGTTTCTTTTCCCCTCCTTGTCTCCTGGCATACTTATCTTTACTGCTTGTGTACAATTCCATTGAGAAAAACCAGTTCATGATAGAACAAACTGAGAAAGTGCTAGTTCAGGCAGCCTCTTCTTTTCTTTCATGGATTAATGGCAACTGAAAATGAAAGGATTATTTAAGGCCACTTGGGCAATATTAAGTGCTGCCTATTGTGTTAGACTAAGATCACATGTAGCCTGGAAACCAAAGACAGCAAACCACATTAGGTTAGTGTAGGTGGACACCTAGGTTATGAAATGGGAGGTTCTTGGATTTGCTTGTCAGTAGTTAAAGAATTGCCAGTTTCGAAGAAAGAAATTTTAAAAATAGTGGTTTGCAGTCAGCCTTTCTGAAATTCCCAGAGGAACAGCCATGTTACTCAACTCTAGAAAACAAAGTCTTAGTGACCATTCTCAGTGATCATATTTTATTTGGAATTCTGCTGAAGATACAAGAAGTCAAAGTTAAATCAAGTTCACTATTCATGTGTACTGATATGGGGCTGAGCTGGAAATGGTAATGTTTTGAAAGTTTCTGCCTGTTCTTGTCAACCCATTTCAGAACAAGGGGAAAGCTTTCTTCATCAATTCATTCTGCTGTGTTTTCCCATGAGTCAAATGCAAACAGCTTTCAAGCCTTTGCTGGGAAATGCAGTTCACAGTCTGACAGAACCTGGGAAAATAAGAACTGCAGTGAGCGTACCATGGGGTGTATCCATCTCTCTCTGTGCTGAGACAGAAGCTGTTTTTTGAGCAGCCATCTCCCTTTGGCTTTTGCTTTTCTCTGTATCAGCTAAAGGTTCTGACTGCTCTGATTCTCCATTTCTGGAATGGTAGAGGTATACTGGCAAAAATTTCCTCGGAACTAGATATGGAAATCTCCTTGCCTTGGATGTGTGTTGCATGAACTGACATTTGTTTGGAGGAGTTGAGTGAAAGGATTTAATGTAGGTGTGAGAACTTCCAATTTCAACATACATGAATTTTGTGGTATGTGGTGGTGCATCCACTTGTTCATATCAGTAAGCCACTGGTCTTGTAGGGCCCTGTAGAGAAAGAAGCTTCAGTGATACTGTCTGGAGAATGACTAAAGGAAATCAAACACAGAAATGATCAGCAGAAAGCTACTACTTTTTGTTTATTCTCTGGCAAGTGTGTTGATAAATGACCTTCATCCCAAATTATGTTCATTCTGCAGTTCATGCACCCCTATGCTTCAGGAACTTGGTTGCCAGTGATCGAAGAGCTTTCACTGGGGATGGACATTACACAATGCTGGTGTCATATGGAATTTGAGACTCTCTTCTTGCACAGATTAGGTATTCATTACTGGTGTAGAAGATAAGGGCCAAATCACAGATTGTTTCCGAAATGAACTGGCTGCATTTACACTGTGTGCTCTCCAGTTACAGCTCTGCATTCTTGAGAATTTAGAACTGATATTATAAAAGGTACACAGAAATTATTTCAATCATCAATGATGACTGGAAAGAACGTACTTCTGCACAGAATACTTTGTGCCTTCAGTCCTACTTCTTTGTGTCTTCTTTGTGTCTTCTTAGTGCTTCTTTCTTCTTTGTTCTAGTTTTGGATGTCTTGCTCCATTGATATTTCCTATTTTGCTTATTTTGAGTCTTCTAAAGAACAGAAGAAATAGTCAAATGATGATTTCTATTGTTTTCCTGAACAGACGTTGGTGGAAGTTTCTAGATATTTAGATAATAGTTATTAAAAAAACCTCTGAATTTCAGGCTAAGGTTTTCAAATGGGCCCAAGCTCCCTTTACCCTTTTATCTAACCTTTATTCTTTCAGACTAGAGACATTCTTTCCTATGTGTTAAGGAGTGAGTTGTTTTCTTCCCAGTCTAGATCTACAGAAATCTCCTGAGTTGTTTTTTCTAAGTTCCTTGTAAAGAGAAGCAGGAATTTTTGTTCCTCTTCTCTCACACAGAAGTGAGTTCTTGTTGTCTTTGCTTTGAGCACTGGGGAGGAGAATTCCTTCCTGACAGTTGAAAGGACAAACAATTTAGAAATATAAACATTAAAGGAGGGCAGGGCGTGTCATTCTTATACCACACTGGTGTAAATCAGAAGCAGGGTCAAAGGAATGTACATCATTTATTGGGACATCTTCTTGCCCCCATGCCCATCTTTTCTCACAGGATTTTAGCACAGTTATGTCCCAAATTCTTGTTGGACTGGCCTACTCATGCCAGAGTATGAATTGGAAGAAAACCCAGGCCAAAGTGAAGCAGTGTCATGTTTCAGCAAGTGGCATAAGCAGCAGACATAGAAGAGAGACAAATGCTGTGGAGACCCCTACCCCAAGGTTTGACCACTGGGAACAAGGCTGGGGGGTCTTCACAAAAGGGTGTATTGGAAAAGGGATAATCATTCAAGTGGCAATGCCTAATGTTATACAGCTAGCACTACCTATAGTATACCCTGAAAACTCCAAAAGCAGATTTTGACTGGATTTATGAGTTGTAGGACAGGAGCCAAGATAGCTCTTACTCGGTTTTGATGTGTTTGGAGCGATCTCATCTTTATATGTCTGGAACTTTGTTTTCCTGACTTGGTTTCTTCATATCTCCAACAGTTTTTATCAAACTGTTAACAATGACATTCTTTCTCTAATTTGGCTTAGGGTCAGAAAAGGGGCTCTTAAATATACACATTTTGTTCAATGGGCTTTTCTTTTAATGATTCAATTAACAGAGATTCTCTAGTCTTGAAAATTTTCAATTACTCTTTTCCTGCCTATTCAGGATGTGCTTGGCTTCCATTTTCAGAGCAATTGTAACTTTCCCATTAATTTGGTAGCTGTGAAGGCATTTGTCATCTGCCCTGACACATTCGTGCACTCACCTACCCACCCATCAACCAGTCACATTCAATCCATAGAGTTAAGTCTGATAAACCACTTAAAACAGAGGCCATCCAACCTCTGGTGTAAGTCACAACTCTCAGTTTTTTTGTAATGTAGTGTATTCCTCTTATAGAAAACTTCTGTGTGTGAAAAGTTGACTTTTACACATGGAAGGTTTCAGTGAAATTGGTTTAACCCATATCAAGAAGGAGGCAGAGGGTAATAATGAATTATTTTGGCCTATGACAGCATTATTTCCTCTCGCTTTGTTTCTTTTTTCTGTCTATTTTTCTGTCTCTGTGTCTCTAACAAATTCTTTTCCTGAGAGATTTTACATTTTTCTGCCCTGTAAAAGTCTACACAAATCTGACTTATGAGCAAATTACCTTTATACCTGCTCATTGGATCACATCAAACATCTGCTGCTAACGTTCCTGAATATTCTTCATACAGATCATGCAGCTGGCCATAGATCAGTTTAAGCCTACATTAACTAAGGATGATCTCTAATATTAAAGGTTCTGGTCTAAATTACTGTTAGTACCGTGATACATCTTTGGATTTACCAGAGTTCATATCTGATAAATGTCAAAGTGACCCTATGGAATATAGGGAAGATTACACATGATTTCTTTAGATTTAAACCTCATAAAACCTTGTTTCTATGAGATGTGTGAGTATTTCTGCCACAGTTAATGATGATTTTTGTTTTTAATTTTAATTATTAGCAAATTGTTTACTAAAAGCAATGGCCATGCCCTATGATAAGACTATTAAACGCCCACCTTCTCCATATTTTTCTTGGGCATTTTGCTCTCTGTTGGCTGACAAAAAAATGATGAATTTTTTAAAAAAGATATATGGTAATTTTATACTTTCATGTATGAATTAAAAACATCATTAAGGTTTAGATGCCCAGAAGATGTGTATCCTCACTGAAATGACACAGATCTGTTGGTGTGAGTCCAGAGGAGGGCCATGAAGATGATCAGAAGGTTGGAGCACCTTTCCTTTGAGGAAAGTTTGAAAGAATTGAGGTTGATCAGCCTGAAGAAGAGAAGGTTCCTGGGAGACCTTATTGTGGCCTTTCAGTACCTAAACGAGCCTCGCAAGTGAGCTGGAGTTTGACTTTTTACAAGTGATACAAGGGAGAATGGCTTGAAATTGAAAGAGATTCAGTTTAGATTGAGTATTAAGAAAAAATTCTTCACTGTGAGGGTGAAGTTCCAACTCTGGAACTGGTTGCCCAGAGGAGCTGTGGATGCCTCATCCCTGTGAGTGTTCAAGGTCAAGTTGGATGAGGCTTTGAGCACCCTGGTCTAGTGGAAGGTGTCCCTGCCACAGGCAGGGGTTTGAACTAGATGATTTTTAAGGTTGCTCCCAACCCAAACCATTCTATGATTCCATGAAAGGATATCTTTCTGTATGAGATTATTCATTATATATTGTAAGTAATTATAAGTAATTTGATTCAGCATGAGTGTTCATTTCTGGGTTTTGTTTTCTGGAGCAAACTTTTTGCTAAGCAATGATCCATGTTTTCTGTTTTAATACCTTATAACTGTAAGTGGTTTTTTGGGGGGGTAAAATATAAGTGCCCACAACTGAATCTGTAAAGAATGTCCAACAAAAGCCACAGCAAACCAAAGTGTGTGATGTAAATAAGTATGTACATAGCACATGTGTATGAGAAATTCTATATTCATTATAGTGTGTAGCTCTGTGTATTGTAACTGGGCAAGGAGGCAAAAGATGCCAGTAATTCCAGGGCCTGATTCAGCATTGCACTGTGATTGCTTTGGTCATACAAAGTAATTGTAAAACTGGCTTTACTGGGCAGTTAAAGTGGGTTTACAGCTGTCTTGTGTCAGAGAGCTGAATGAAGCAGCCAATGAATTCAGCACAGAACTCCTGCTGTTGCAGTGTGAGGGGAGCTGCTCCCCAGACATCCTTGCCAGTGAGCATCTCCCTGAGACTGGAGCTGGGCAATAGTTGAAACAATTCACAGCACAAAACATTGAGATTCTTTGAGACCTTCAGTGAATCTCAGCATGTTCAAACTGAATGCTGGAGAAGTCCTGCTTGCTTACAAGTCTAATCCTACTCAGAGGGAGCAAGTACCACTACACTGTCTCTGCTCTTCACAGAGCAGCATGAGCTGTGGTGGGTTTGTCTGCTTCACTGCTGCTATGTGTATTCTGGATAATTTGTGCTTATGAGAAATAGATGTGTAAAATATGTTGGTAAGAAATATAAGGTTTCTTAAATCACACAAGCCAGAATCAGTAGATTGCTTCATCGTATTCGAAACCACGGCTGACAGGAGAAAGAAGGACCTAATATGCAAGTGAATGAATGTGGCTCGCCCGGAGATGGGTCCTTCTCCAAGGTGATTCAAGGAACTCCTAAGCGATGAATACTCAATAAATCAATAAATATCTAAGACTGAGATAGCCAGAGCCATCAGGAAGACACATCTCAATGCCAGTTCCAGTAACTTGATGATTGGCATGCTTCCCTCGAGGCAGAGAAAAGAAACTACATGAATATGTGGAACTCTGAAAAGAAGAAAAGAAGCCCTGCCTCAGGCAGAATAGACTATATAAGAACTGCTGGGACAGAACAGTCGGGATGAACATAGGAGACCCTATGCTGTAGAGGTTGGACCTGTGTTTCACACAGTGCCGATCCTGGGCTTGGCGCTGTCCTTTTAATTGTGGATGTCTTAGACCGAATCTTGGTCACAAGATAAAAATCTATTTTATTAATTGTTAATTCGGCTTGATCATTTACCTATAACAACTGCTGTGGTGGCTACAATGCTGTTACACCTCCTGAAACATCTGCATCATACAGCCCAGAATAGGGCTGTGGACTCTTGACAGCGAGAGAGAACAAACCAGGTAGAAATACCCCTGCCCAGGCTGTTTTTCAGATCTCATTCTAAAGAGCAGTTTTTCCTTCTAAAGGGAGGAAAAATTGCTGGAGGGCAATCAGTGCTTTTGTGTCTGAACTGTTCCTTTGTCCTGTTCAGCTGTTCCTCCATCAGTGCTGCCAAATAAAGGCTGAACTGTACTATGGCTCAGCCTGGGGTGTCCAAGACTCTAGTACTGTGAAGGAAAAGGTGTATTTTTTGTTGTTGTTGTTGTTGTTGTTGTTGTTTTTGTAGTTTTTTTTTTTAAGAATAAATAAAAGAGGAAAAAATACATAAAATATAATAAATAGATACAAAATAAAAATACACGCAGAAGACGCCGTGCACACAATAGCTGGAAAGCAGGAGTGCAGCCCTGTTTTCCTCTGTCAGTGGGTCAGTGTGTTCTGTAAGCACTTCCATCCTGTCGGGTCCCTGGTTGGTCTCCACCTGCTAGCCGGCTCACTCCAGAGGCAGCGCTGACCTGGCCGCTCCCTCATTTCGCTGGCGCCAGCGGCTTGATGGGCCTTGCACTTTGATTATTTGTGTTAACAGTTAATTTAGCACCATGGACACGTGTGCCAAAGCTGCCTCCACTTCCTGCAGCCTTCCAACAAATGGGACTTTTATGAGATGCCTTTCACAGCTCCCCCGCCTCCTCCAGCTCAACTCATTTGCCTCTTTTTCCCCCCCACCCTCCCCTGCCTTCCCTCCCCACCCCACCGTCTCAATCTCAGCTGTAATCTTTTCTACATCTTGCAGGAAAAGGGCTATTTCTGGCAGCTCTGTCTCAAACACTCGCCCCACTCAAACTGATTTAATGGAGATTTATAGACGCGAGGCTATGCAGCTCTGAGGCGCTTTCTTGAAAAGTTTTTCTGTGCCAGTGTTACGTATGGAATTTATTTATTTAACGTTTGGTGTTGCAGCTACACTGTCAACTGTTTGCATGACATATTCCACATACTTTTTTTTAATTCCCCCCCCCCCCCCTTTTTTTTTTTCACAAGAATTCCAGTGAAATCCTGTTACGCAGCACATTTCTGGTCCAATTTATCCCAGCTGCTGACTTTACCAAGCTAAAATCTAACACCCAGGTCCAATTTCATTAAACCCCAGCCAGCATGGTTCTTTGTGGTAATACTGACTCTTGTCTAAGGCAATATGTATTTTGGCTCACTGCTACAAATAAATCCTGTCATAAGTACCTTCTTCCTAGTGTGCAGCACACTGCAATGGTTCAGAAAAAAAGCAGCTTCTGTAAGAAGTTGCAGAGAAGAGAGTCCTTTGTAATAATTTATCATGATTTTCCAAATAAGGTCTCTGCTATCTTAAGAAATTATGCTCTCTAAAAAGAAATGAGACCTTTAGTTGTATATAACATCAAAACTGCTGTTTGTGTTGTCATTCCAGCTTTGATTGATGCAGAGTGACCCAGACTGGTATGTAAGGGACTCTATATTTACAGCCCAATACAGGCAACATATTTATTCTGTGTTATCCGTTTCCAAGTGGCCAAGTACTAAAATTAGCATTAAATTTTTAAAACACAGCCAGGTAAGCAAAAAGAAATGTATTGTTAAACTCTCATTTCCTCTTCATCATTGGAGGGTGCTTTGTGTAAGTGCTCAGAAGGGTATGTGCTGGTATTGGGACTCCTCCTGGCCTCCTCCAGCAGGCACATATCACATCCAGTCCCACTTAGCCTCTGCACAAGACCTGGCTTTTTTGTGGACTTTCAGCCTGAGGGTTTACTTCACTTGACCTCTTTCCCATGCCTGAGTGGGGACACACATGGATGGTCCCCTGTCTACTCACAGGAGCAGGAACTGGGGTGTCCCCATCCTGCCAAGTGCTTCAGGTGGCTGCATCTCTGATGGTTTCAGGCGCAGGAACCTTCTGACCCAAGCTGCTTACAGGAGCTGGGGCATAAAGCTGTTTCTCAGTGTCTCTCCTGAGTGACAATTATTTTCATTTTTTAAATGAAATTGAATGAGCTAAGTGTCAAGAACAAATCCTGTACTCTTCTCATCTTCCATACAAGCACTGTGTGAGCCGTGATTCTGCCTGCTCTCCTGCCTCCTGCTTGTTTAACAAATGGTATTTTGAAATAATGCCATAGTGTATTTTTAAATATCAAATTATGCTGTGTTTTGAAATTGCAGATTCCATTTGGTCAAGAAGGTTTTGTCCCTGTACTCAAGATTTTGTTATTATGGTCTCTGCTAAGCTCCATGACAACACATTTTGGAGGTTGCTGGTGAATATCCTTTGCTTAAGCTGAGGCAGGTACTTTCCTGATGGATTTTTTTCTTGTGACACCAAGGGAAAAGTTAACAAGTTGGAGGAGTATGGATATTACCATTTCAGATCAGACCAGCTGTGCCTTGAGACCACTGTTTTGCTGCGAGAGTAGCTAATCCTGGGTGACAGGTTTTTTACAAATTAAGCATAGTTTAAGAATGATTATCCTGTGTAAGGGTAGCAGCACTGGAAATTAAATGGGTTTTCCAATCCTCCTATTGTGCAGCACATTGCTTTAGACTTTTTGGGAATTTACATTTGTTCTGGTCAGTTATAAGGTTTTACAAAAGACCTAGGAAGTGTTGAAATTGCAAGTTCGTGCTGGACCAAGTGTTGCAGAAACATGGTGTTTCAACACTGTGTACGTCATGAACCTGTAATTTCAACACTTTCTAAGAGTCACCAGAGTCTCCCAGGCTGAACTATAACATAACTAAGTTTTCTTCCCTGAACACTCAACTATCTTTTCTTTTTCCCTGGAAAATATAATTTGAAACACCATTTGGCTGACATTAAAGAGTTTAAAATTGTTTTATTAATAATGAAGGAAAGTCAAAGTAAAGGATTACTGCAAATGGAGAAACTTGCTGACTCAAGTGGTAGCGGGTGTGAGTCCTGCTGGATAAATACAGTGGACTAGGGTTGCAGTTTTAATTATGGATTCACTTGCAAGGGACAAAGCTGAATTTTTACAAGCTGTTTGTGGTTATGCTTCTGCCTTATGTCATTGTACACTGGCTCTGATATCAAGTGTTAAACTTCTGCAAACGAATCTGCTATTACTTCTGCCTCTGGGCTGTATCTCCCTCAGGCTCAGCCAGAGTGGGGAAGAGAGGTGTGGCACAGCCTTGAATGCAATTTTAAGCAATTTCTATGTGCCCTACACAGTCCACATAAACACAGCTGAGACTTATGCATTGTTGCGTGCACCTTCTTCACTAGTGTCCGTATGTCGACCAGACCCATCCCACAGGGAAGTGTGCTGCCTCCCTGGGGCCCAGGTACAAAATATCACTGAGAAACTCCCTAAGCTGATTCAGTCCTCTGATTATTACCCACTGCTGATACTTCAGGCTGGCGGTGATGAAATTGAAAGAGGAATGTCAAGGCAATTAAAAGGGAGTTTAGGGCACTGGGTCAAGTGGTTGATAGGACAGGGGTACAGGTAGTGTTCTGCTCAGTTCCTTTGGTGGCAGAAAAAAACGATGAAAGAAATAGGAGAACTCACATCATTAAGTGGCTCAAGGGTTGGTGTCACCGGCAAAATTTTGGATTCTTTGATCATGGGGCAACTTTTTCAGCACCTGCTCTACTGGAATCAGATAGGATACATCTCTCTGCTGAGGGCAGAAGGTTTTTAGCTCGTGAACTGTCAGACCTTGTTGAGAGGGCTTTAAACTAGGTCTGAAGAGGGAAGGGGATGCAGCTGGGCTGTCTGGAAGCAGGCCCAAGGATGGTAAGACTGTTAGGGGAGAAATCAGTAGCCCAGCTGAGGTGCATGTACACCAATGCACGCAGCATGGGTAACAAACAGGATGAGCTGGAGGCCATGGTGCAGCAGCAGAGCTATGATGTAGTCGCCATCACAGAAACATGGTAGGATGACTCACATGGTTGGAGCACTGCGCTGGATGGCTACAAGCTCTTCCAAAGAGACAGAAAAGGGAGAAGAGGTGAAGAGGTGGCTCTTTATATTAGGGAGGCTTTGGATGTCATAGGTGTTGAAACTAATGATGATGAAGTTGAGTCCCTATGGGTAAAAATTAAGGGGAAGGCCAACAAGGCTGACATCCTACTGGGAGCCTGCTATCATCCACCCAGCCAGGATGAAGAGGTGAACAACTTATTCTATAAGCAACTGAACAGTGTTTCAGGATCATCAGCCCTTGTTCTTGTAGGTGACTTCAACCTACCAGACATCTGCTGGGAACATAATACAGCAGTCTAGAAAGTTTTAAGAGTGTGTGGAGGATAACTTTTTGTCACAACTGTTGGGCCAGCCCACCAGGGGAGGGACTGTGTTAGACTTGTTGTTCACAAATAGAGATGGACTGGTGGGTGATGCGGAGGTTGGAGGCTGCTTGGGGCACAGTGATCATGAAATTATAGAATTCTCAATAATTGGTGAAATAAGGAGGAACATCAATAAGATCTCTACATTGGATTTCCGGAGGGAAGACTTTGGCCTATTTAAGAGACTTATTCAGAGAGTTCCTTGAGAAACAGTCTTTGAAAACAAAGGAGTCCAGGAGAGATGGGTGTGCTTCAAAGCAGAGATCTTAAGGGCACAAGAATTGACTGTCCTTGTGTGCCAAAAGATGAGTCGATGAGGCAAACGGCCAGTCTGGATGAGCGATGGAGTTTTGAAAGAACTTAGAAATAAAAAAAAGATGTATCATCTTTTTATGGAGGGACAGATTTCTCAGGAAGTATTTAAGGGAGCTGCTAGGGCATGTAGAAAAAAATTAGGGAGGCCAAAGCTCAGTTTGAACTTAACTTGGCAACTTCTGTTAAAAATAATAGAAGGAGTTTTTACAAATATATTAATAGTAAAAGGAAGGGTATAACCAAGCTCTGCTCCATATTGGATGAGGTAGGCAACCTAGTAACTAAAGATGAGGAAAAAGCAGAAATGTTTAATGCCTTCTTCATCTCAGTCTTGTCCTCAAGACAACTGTCCTCAAGGGTTGGTAGGTGGTGTCAGGGAGCAGAATGGTCCTCTTGCTATCCGAGAAAAGGCAGTCAGAGAACTGCTGGGACACCTGGATATTTATAAATCAATGGGATCAGATGGGATCCACCCTAGGGTGATGAGGAAGGTGGCAGATGAGCTTGCTAAGCTGCTTTCCATCATTTATCAAGAGTTGTGACTCACTGTCGAGGTTCCAGATGATTGGAAACTGGCCAGCGTGACACCCGTTTATAAAAAAGGTAAGGAAGGAGGATCCTGGTATTTACAGGCCTGTGAGCCTTGTGGTGACCTGAGCCTTGTCCTGCAGGGCAGCCCGCTGCTGGCTAGACCACAGGTGCCTGGATAGTGTAATAAAGTCTCCACCAAGAGACAGGAGGACTCTTGAGTCGCTGTAATACATGTGGGTTTATTGAGAAGAATGAGGACGAAGGAGACGGGAGCGGGGAGACACCTGCACGCAGGGGGAGCGGGCTACAAGAGTGCGTGGGGAAGGAGGGGCCAGAGTGTATAACTGGGAAAGGCAAGGGGGTAGCTAAGGTATGAACAGTCCAATGGGAAGGGGGTGTAAGGGGGGAGCAGGGATGGAGTGGCATAAACTGAGCCAATGGGAACAAGCGGAAGGAGTGGATGTCTCAAGAGAACTAATGAGGAAACAGAAAATGCAGAACTTTCTAGAACAGGGGGATAGTATAGCCGATGACAGACATGAACTGGGGAGTGTACATTGTATGACAGACATACATTCATCTGCAGGGGAAGGTGGGAATCCAGGGGCAATACTTTTCCTTATACCACTTGGTTTCCCATGGCATTCCTGGAGAATCCTCCCCAGGGCTGCCTCCCACAAGCCTGACCTCAGTACCAGGTAAGATAATGGAGCAATTTATACTGAGCGCTATCACACAGTGTTTACAGGACGGCCAGGGTATCAGACCCAGTCAGCATGGGTTTACAAAGGGTAGGTCATGTCTGACCAACCTGGTCTCCTTCTATGACCAGGTGACTCGTCTGGTGGATGCAGGAAAGGCTGTGGATGTTGTCTATTTAGACTTCAGCAAGGAATTTGATACTGTCTCCTACAGCACACTCCTGGAAAAGCTGGCAACACACAGCTTGGACAGAAGCACTCTTCACTGGGTTAGGAACTGGCTGGATGGCCGGGCCCAGAGAGTGCTGGTGAACAGTGCTTCATCCAGCTGAGGCCAGTCACCAGTGGTGTCCCTCAGGGCTCTGTGCTGGGGCCAGTTCTATTTAATATCTTTATTATTAACATGGATGAGGGGATTGAGACTTTCATTAGAAAATCTGCAGACAACACTGAGCTGGGAGCTTGTTGGACAGAAGGAGGGCTCTGCAGAGAGATTTAGATTGGTTGGATGGATGGGCAGAGTCCAACAGCATGAAGTTTAATAAGTCAAAGTGCCAAGTTCTACATTTTGGCCACAAAAATCCCCTACAACATAACAAGTTGTGTGGCTGGACAGTGTTCAGGTGGAAAGGGGGTGCTGGTTGACAGCTGGTTGAATAAGTCAGCAATGTGCCTTGGTGGCCGAGAAGACCAGTGGCATCCTAGCCTGGATCGGGAGTGGTGTGGCCAGCAGGAGCAGGGAGGTCATTCTTCCCCTGTACTCAGCACTGATGAGACCACATCTTGAGTACTGTGTCCAGTTCTGGGACCCTCAGTTTAGGAAGGACATTGAGATCCTTGAGCAGGTCCAGAGAAGGGCAACAAGACTGATGAGGTGCTTGGAACACAAGCCCTATGATGAATGTTTGAAGGAGCTGAGGTTGTTTAGCCTGGAGGAGGCTTAGAGGTGACCTTATTACAGCTTCCAGAAGGGAGGTTGTAGACAGGTGGGGGTTGGTCTCTTTCACTGGGCAGCACTGACAGAATAAGAGCACACAGTCTCAAGCTATGTCAGGGAAGGTATAGGTTGGATATTAGAAAAAAGAATTTCACCGAAAGAATAATAATGTACTGGAAATGTCTTCCCATGGAGATGGTAGAGTCACCATCTCTGGATGTGTTTAAAAAAAGACTGGACATGGCACTTGGTGCTATAGTCTCGTTGAGGTGTTAGAGCATAGGTTGGACTTGATGATCTTAGAGGTCTCTTCCAACCTCATTATTCTGTGATTCTGTATCTGTGATTCCCTTCTCAAATCATACACAAGCAGACATCCATCCCGTATACAACCTCCCTTTTAAAGACATCTCCTAACCCTGGAGAAGCCAGGGTTGCCACATCTGCAATAGTAAGAAGGGACAGGACCACTTTACCCTGTAAGACATCGTGGCTTTGTTTCCTCAATTGGCAGCCTGTTTATTGAGTGACCTGATACTCCCAATGAGTGAAAAATTCCTTGGTCCTAACACAACTTTTTGTGCACTGACTCAAAGCATTTTGCAAAGGTTGAGCAACATCCCTTTACTAGATTGAGAAACTGAGACAGACCAGAGCAATTGCTGGAAGTCCCCAGTGAGGGCAGCAGAGGAGGAGCCCCAGTAGCCAAGTTCTTATTCAGTAGCCAAGTTCTTATTCAGTAGCCTATTCACTTGGAGACACTCTCTCCATTCACTCAGCTTCCCACCATCCTGTGATGGCAGGAGGGCAGGCAAGTATAAAGTGAATTCTTGATGCAAAATCTTTGTTTTGCACTTTTCCTTATGTGTTTGCCCAACTTCATTAACCTTTCAGAAGCATCCTCCTCCCTTTCATATCCCTTTATATTCCCTCAAGATCTAAATGACCAATATTTTCTTAAAGTACAACATTTTTCTCTTTTTGCATTTATGAGATGAATTGGGTAACTTCCTGTACTATCCCTGGGAAACTGGATAATAAGCAGGACAGGAACTCCTGCATTAACATAGCTTGTATTTAACATGCACTGGTGTGACTGCATCTGAGGGTGGGAGACAGAACTACTGGGAATAGCCAGGATTTCTCCCTGTTGTAGGCAAGGCTGCTGAGAAAGCACAAACCAGCCACAGTGGTGAAGTCATGCAAATGCAATGCTACCAAAGGCCACAGGAATTGTGGAAAGATTTGTGTAAATATCTCATGGATTCTTGTGCTCTAAGGTTTATGGAAACAAAACCACAGTCACAGAGCCCATGCCACATTTGCTCGTCCCTTCCCCCTTCTCTTTCTTCTCTACAGAAAGGTTGTAGAACAGTTTACGTGCAGCCAAGAAACTGATCTCTTTTTTTTTTTTCTTTTTGTGGTTATTAGTAATGTTTAAAAAAAGTGGGAAAGATGGTAAGCATAAACAAAGTTCAGCAGGGTGCAAAGGGAAGGGTGGCTGATTTGTGAGTATCATGTGAACTTTGCTGTAAGCATGCCTGCAAAAATACGTGCCACACTCATGCTTCCCAAGTAATTTCAGACAACACATTGTCTCTATCACCCACCAGCTGGACCCCCCTTTCCCTGCACCATTTCATTCAGTAGATTGTCCATGCAATTTGCTTACCCTCAAAGGGAAGATACTGCATGTTTACCTTTCTGCTTCATTTTTGAGGTTTTATCATACTGTCTTGAGAGGCTGACAATACCTGAGTCTAGACAAAACCAGCCCTGTTTATTCATGTCCTGGTGTCCATTCCTGTCTGTTTCTGACTGCATCAAGGACATTGTCCCCTTCTTCAGATGTTTTGTATCATTTCAGATAGTGGTATCACACTAGAGAGGGACAGTCTACATGAGGGCTGTTCCCAGTAAATAGCTCAGTGGAATAATGCACCTGCTGTTGCAGGATATATGGGTTGGTCCTACTGCTGCTGCTGGATGTGAGCTCCTAGGAGCTGGTGATTGACTACACAACACTACTGGGAGAGGGAGAATTCTCTATCAGGTGCCCTTTCTTTTACAGGTCTTGGCTGCTTGCAGTCCCATACTGACAAGAGTGAGGTTGGGAAAAACACAAAAGGATCTGGTTAAAAGATATGTCCTTTGTTTAAATTAACCACCCCTTTCCAAGTGTAAGGCAGCTTTACCATCTTTTGAGTGGATCCACAGAGCAGAGTGCAGGGAACACAGGAGCGAAGAACTCCAGCAGGGCTGGAAGCTGGAAGAAATTACTGAGAAAGGAAAGAACAACTTGTATTGTCTCAGGGTAATAATGAGCCTGGCTGCTGGCACAGAGACTGCTGTGACCCAAAGGCGATCATCTTCCTCATGTCACAAAACCTAAACTTTGCTGCCTTCCCACAATGCCACAGCACTCGGTGTGTGCCACCCCCCAGTCCCCTTCATGCATTGGGGTGCATTTTTTTTGTTTCCAAGAGGAGATTTTTACATGTGGGAAATTGGGCAGGGTGAGCTGGTGCTAACATCAGGCTGACTGCAGTGGCCGTGCAGCTGGGCCATCCTTGGCCTCTTGGAAGGACACTGGCCGTGGCTCTGAGCAGCCTGGGTGCTTCAGCAGGTGGCACTGTGAGTCCTGCTCACCCACTGTGGGGCTTTTCTGCTTCAAGTGGTATTTTTCTTTTGGATAAGGAATAAAGCTGAGGTTCTGACCTCTTGTGGTCTTTCAAAATGCCAAGGTATTTTTCAAAATACAGGGGTGCTGGCCTAGGCATCCCAGACAAACTGCAGCGTGGGTAGCATCCTGCCAGTTCAGAGCTACACCAGTGATTCCACTGGGATATGATTTATTTCTTCACTTCCTGTCCTAAAGGAACACCCACAAAGTTGTGAAAGTTGTGCACAGAGTACACAGTGCAAAGGGCTGCACTGATTGCTAGGTGAGGGTTGGCTTAGCAATAGCTGGCATTTCTGGAGTGGCTCTTCAGAACAGAAGTGAGCAGGAAAGAAATAGCTAAGTAGCTCCTAGTCAAGAGTGCTGCTGATATACAAGCAAAAAAGGGGACAAAATGCTCCAACATGTCAGTTGTGAAACAATTATTAAGTTAACAAGCCTACAAGGACCAATAACACCATCCTCACTGTCTGTTCCTGCAGCCACTTAGGGCACAGGCTTTAGTCTTGCTTTAACAGAAGCATGAGGAAGTTGGTGCTAGTTATCCTGCTCTGGTCTTTTCCAAGCACCCAACTGGCAAAACTCAGTAGTGGTGATTTATTTGCTTCTATCACTTGCTTCAGCTATGGGCTCAAAAGAAAATTATTTGATTGTATTACATAATCAGGGTTTT
The DNA here is from genome assembly GCF_050655825.1 of Lonchura striata. Taxonomy (NCBI): domain Eukaryota; kingdom Metazoa; phylum Chordata; class Aves; order Passeriformes; family Estrildidae; genus Lonchura; species Lonchura striata. Next base: position 115,628,971 of record NC_140704.1, read on the forward strand.
GTTTGGATAGACAATTTTATGTTCTAGATTCTAGTGGAAAGTAGCATCACACTTTTTCTCATGAGGGAGTCCCTTGCTTACAGCACAAGATTTGGAAAGTTCCAGAGAACACTTGTCCACCTGCTTCCAGATTCCCCCAGCTTTTCTGTCCTCCTCCCTTCCGTGAGCGCTGCATGCAGGGTGCAGTGCTCCTGACCCTTGCAGAGTGCTATTTGCTTATTTTATCTCTGAAAACAAAACAAATTTCTCTGTGTTTTGTTCTATTTCCTACATGATAGAATCTTTTGTTTTCACTTGCAACCTTTGCAGCTTCCAAGAATTTTTACTTCTTGTGTGAGATGTGTGGGGTTCAATAGTCTGCCACCAGGCCCTGGCCCAAGGTCGAGGATTCCCTCCTTTTCCTTCCCAGTATTGTCCTGCATCCTGCAAGGCCCTTCTCCTTACATTGCTGTGGCTGTTGTGACAAAGGGGACTGGCACCAGGCACGCTCCTGCTGCCACAGTGACAGCTGCTGAGCACTCGCCAAGCTCTTGTGACAATAGCATGACCTCAGATACTTTATTAAGAAAGTTTTTTAACTTGAAAGGGAGGGTACACTTAAAGGCAGACAATAACACCTCGTCTCAATGCAGTGAATTGTTTTTGCAAGCCCAGGATAGAAATCTTTAATATAACCTTAGCCTATTCTCTCCCAGCCTCCCTCCTGATTCTATGCACAGGCTCACCCACATCCATGGTGGACTCTAGTTCTCAATAGCCTCTGTGTGACTCAAAACATGCAAACAGATGTTATGGACCACTGGGCTGAGTATGAAGCCAGGCATCATGTTGACCGGGCCATACTTTTCATGCTGCTGTGATACTGATTATTTCTCTGTGCTTCACTTTCCCTGGGGTGATAATGGAGTAAAATTGGGTGATGGTGCTTTAGTTCCCACAACAAAGCCTCCTGAGCAGCATGGGTCTGGATGGAGCAGTACTATGGATGGCAAGGGAGGCTGGGAGCTGTGCTGCTGCATGGAACTTCTCTCCCACAGGGACATGGAAGGGGAGGACCCTGGTGGGCAAGAGCTTGTGTTGAGCTGTGCCTGAACTCTGCAGCTGGGATGGCTGTGGCAGAAAACCTTTGCCTGAAGCCACACAGAAAGTTTGAGAATGAGTAAATAGGCTTGGCAGAAGGAGGAAGTAGAGCTGGTCAGAAAAATTCTGACTAAACAAGTTTTTGTTGGAATTTACCGATTCATCAACATCAAAGCACTTTGTGGAGAGGGTCCAATTTTGACAAAGTTGCTTCCAAAACCAGGCAGGGCTTGAAAACTGCCTGCTAGGCACATTTTGGAAACCTGGCTAGTTTTATGCTGATTTATGCTGTTGGTTCCTTAGCAGTTCAACAACTGGCTGTTAAGAAGTGTACCTCTCCAGGTGTAACTCTGAAGTGCTGCCTCCAAGCAAGGAACCCCATGGTGATCAGTGTCTGTGACCCTGTTCCTGCTGCTTGTAAAACCCCTGGCTCAGGGACATTGGCTCTGGGGAGTGCTATCAACTTTAATCAGACACTTCTTTTTAAAAAACAGAGAAATCAACTGATATAAGAGTCACGGTTTTCAATTCTGAGACCTTTTAATTTGAATTTTGAAACAAAATGTCTGCATTCCATTTCTTTTTTTATACATGCTAAAATAACTCCATTGATTTAAACAGAATTACTACTCAGCTGAATTTGCGTAAATTGGAGAACTTCAGTGAATTGCTACCAAACCTTTGGACAGAATGAAGCCTACAAAAACTCCTAGATATTTATCCTTTCCAGTTGGAGTGAACAGTTCTTCTTTTGGTTCTTATGATGATACTGGTGGTAAACCTTAAAAACAAAAAGAGAGAAAGAAGAGGATGAAAAAAAAAATACTGCTGGACCTGGCTCTTTTCATCGTGCAATTCTTCTTCTTTTATCCTTTGCAACTGGGTTTGTGCATGCGTGTGTGCAAGACGGGGAGACAGAGAGGAAGGGGTATTTCACATTTCCCATGATATGTCTTGTTTGGGATTGTGATAGCTGGATTCATTGTGCATAATCTCTAAGACTTTACAGAGCATTTCTTCAGCTTGTCTTCATGGAAGGAAAAACTGCTGTGTTTTTTTTTGTCTTTTTTTTCTACAGAGGACTTTTCCAGTGTTAGTGTGAATATACAGTACCGGAGAAACACAGAAACATGCCACTGTTTTCAGGCTTGCCCAGGTCCAGATGTGCATCCCAAGATGTGCTAGCTTTGGGGAAACATAAAGCAAACTGAAAGGAACAGGATTTTACTGAAACAAACAGGATTCTACAAAAAGAAACAAGCCAATAAAATTTGTGGACAGAACATTTTCTTTCATAGTACCTACAATTATGCAATTGTGCTAATGCACTGTACTTCAAATATGCCTCTATTTTTCAGCAGAACTCTGTCCTAATTTTTTTTTTCAATTGGACACAGGATAATCTTTTAAGTAATGTGTTTATTTTAGCTTTGTTTTTCCCACTCCCCAAGGTCTGCTAGGATTTCTCTCCTATCTTTTTTATGTGCCAATGACATTGCCAGTTACAAGGTCAGGATCAGGATTCATTGTGGGGGGCAACAGTGCTATAAGGGCTTGACATGAGATCAGAAGTAATGCTACAGTGAATTAAAAAAAAAAAGAGAAAAAAAGTAGCAAGGCTCATGGTGCCGAAAGATCTGGGATTCCCATCCAGACACCATCTGTGAAGCACTTGGGGACAGTGCCTAATGTCTGAGTCATCATGTTTGGCAGTCCTTTACCCAGTGGTCTGTTTCCCTGGGGGGAATATTCACTGGGGGAGAAAAGAAATGGTAGAAGGATGGAAGATAAACTGCCCTTTAGCCCCATGATTTATATTTGGTCAGAGTACCCCTGTTCTATTTTCTTTTACTTGGAATGTATCTTGGACATGTTGTTTCAATATGAGACAATCAGCTGGGCTCTCAGAGGAATGTCCCTGGAGACTCAAAACAGCCTCCCAGTAGGGTAATATGTTCAGCAGAATTCTAAGATGTATTCTCCAACATCTGCAGTCTATTTCTGCCTCCAGAATATTTCCCATCAGCATTTGGGGAATCAAAAGGCACTTTGAGAGATGATCACCAATTCTCTACACTGCATGATAACTTGTAAAATGTTTACTTCTTTAAACTTCTACTGAGCTGGTGGTTGTTTGTTTTGTTTTCTTTTCTTTCTTTTTTTTCTTTTTATTTTTTTTTTTTAGGAAACTATCAGATAATGTCCTAACAGAAGGACATGAAAATACACTTTAAATTATTTTTTCATATGAATGGGTTTTGAATGTAGTAGTAACTTCCTGGGAAACAAGAAGGCTTAAGGAGTTATCATGAACAATGCAGTCAATGTCTTTTCTAGGTGTTTAACAGAAAAAAGAACTTGTTCAGCTGCACATGAGAAGTAAGTAGACAATCAAATGGAGAGTATTACATGTTGCATCTAATATGCCATGTCCTCATTTTCATTATTTCATTTGGTTTTAGTAACCCCATAAAAAAATAAAATAAAAAAAGGCAGATGCAGAAGTAGAAACAGACTCCAGGCAGGTAGTATAAAATAGCAGAGAACATAGAACATATTTTTTGTAGGAAGAAATTGAGAAGATTATTTATGCAACAAAGTAAAAAGAACAAGAGAAATACTGCATGTGTCACACAAGGAATAATAGATAGTATGCAGAAAGCCAATCTAAACCTCCTTTTCAACCTTCTCAGTGATATAGGAATTAGGAATGTTCAGAAAGAAAAGGAAATATTAATTGGCACAATGTGCAATCAATCTGTGGGCATTGATTTTGCAGGGTATCGTTTGTACAAGCAAGAGAAAGTTGCCTGAAAGCCTGGGAAAAATATTGCACAAATATGAAATGAAAATGTCATCTAGGCAAGATAAAATCAAATCCATCTAGCTTTATTCAGGAGGGCACATAAATGTAGAAGAAAGATGAGCATGTTACCACAATGCCAGGAGCACAAGCGAGCGAGCGTTTTTATGGCAGGGGGTCTCTCAGTCACCTGTCATTATTCATGAGAAGCTGTTTTTATCCATGACACTGATTGCTATTTGATTTCAGTGACTGGGAGCACTTAATAGTTAAGAAATTGATTGACTTCTTTCCAGTTGTTATACTTCCTCATGAGCTGTAGCATTTCACATGGATGAGAGGAGGCATTTGTTCATGAAAGGGCAACAGTGAGGAATTACAGGCAGCTCTTCCTTAGCATTGCTCTTATTGGCTGTGTGTGTAAGCTATCAAACTCAGTGGACCAGAAATAGGTATATTATGGCAATCACCTATCACAAGGCAAATGGAGCAAGCTGTGGCACTGCACATGAAGCACATGAACCCACACCAAACAATAAAGAAAACATCTAAGGTTTGCTTTCATTCATCTTTTTTTTTTTTTTCCTGAGATCCTTTCTCTGTTTCTGTTCTGTGAAAGCCAAATAAAAGCAACAAATAACTGAAAAATCCCTAAACAAACAGTTGGGACTTTGACTTGCGAAACTGTATTTGCATGTTTGTTCTGAAGAGGTTCCCATAGCCCAGCTCTGACTTTTATCTATCCCCACAGGATGTACTCCTACACTTTTTCTTCCAGGGTCCCATGCTTCCTGTGGGTGTTCTCACAGCTGCCAATTCAGACAGCTCGAGTCTGGAATAGACTTTTCACAATCCTGAAGATGCTATTCTTTCACTAAGTCAAATGATTCCACACAAAAATATGGCAGATGTTTAGCATCAGGAATCAAAACAGCCTTTTCGCACCACACAGCACATTCTTCTCTTCCAGATACCTTTCATTTCCTCTCTACAGGATATGGAGCAATTTTCCTCTTTTGCTGCTGTTCATGTGAACTCAGGAATCTGTGAATTATACCAGGACATTTGAATTCCCATGTAATCTTTTTTGAGAGGTAACGGGGCTTGGTTCACTGATGTCTTATGCTTCCTTTTCTCCTGCCTAGAAGATGAATACAGAGATAATAATACTGGATTATTTCTTGTCCTTAATTTTTCAACAAGAACTCCTGAATGCTATCTATACTTCAGAGTAAGAGTAACCATGGGCCAGAATTACCTAAATGGGTATTAATTCTTTCTGCAGAGGGGTCTGCAGTTTTGGAGCTAAAGAGAGTCAGATTCACTGATGCTGGCAATGAATATTCCTAATGACATTAAAGGGGATATTCCAACTAAGATTGCAGCCACCTGTGGCCTTGGGTTAGCCTGTGGTATTTTCTCACAGGGATCTAGCTTTTTTTAATGAGGTCTCATTGAGCTGTGCATGTGGCCCTCTTCACCAGACTTTTCACTGGCCCAGAGAAAGACATGTGAGCATTGTGTTGAGCCCAGCTCACACCATTCCCCACTTTGGAGTTCCTCAGTACTGTTCACTGCAAGGTTGCCCACTGGAAAATGTCTTAAGTATACATATGTTTCAGGGTGAAACAACTTGGAAAAAGCTGTACCTAACAGTTTCCATTCCAAGCAGCAAAGAGGAATTAATTAATTTACAGTCTGATTCTCTGTTACAGAGACCCTGGGCTTTCCACACATTCTGAGTTTAGCACTGTGACACACTCTGTAAAAGTCTTAGATGTGAAAAAAATGAACACATTGCCTAACAGAAGATAAAAGAACTGCATGGCTGTCACATAAATTATTTAAGCCAGTAATTAAATTACTTTCTTTGACCCCCATTCACTAAATTACTTCATCAAGAAATTGCAAGCTCTTTCTCTTCTCCTGATGAGTCTGAGACCAAAATAAATAGGAGGTACGTTACAAAGTCTTCACTATGTGAAGTGCTGTTACTAATCCTCATTTTTACAAAGAATTAATGCTGCCTGTGTTAGACAAATCTTTAAAGGAATCTTAAAAAGAAACCATTTGGAAGGTGCAGAATTCATGCAGAATTATCCTTTCTACTTTTTAGTATAATTTAGTGATTAGGATTATCTGAAAGTTTTTAAACTCAGCATTTTTAACAATGTAACCTTCTCCCAGAAAAAAATGCCTGCTCCCTCTGCAAATTTTCAATTTTGCTTTAGGAGATTTAACATCTTCTGTAGACTATGGGATTTTAAAAGCTTTTTAGAAATATTTGGTCTTTTGCCCATTTTTGAAAAGCAGGGGATGGGACATTTTTAGACAGCTATGCAAAACAAGCCCCGTTTACACCAAACCCTTAGCATAAACATATCATGCATAAGCTTAGCAGCTGTATTGAAGTCAGCAGAGAGAGTGGAAAGGCTTTTGAACTCGTATTTCCACACTGGACAGATCTGCAGTGTTAGTACTGGTGGCGGATGAGGGATAGACAAGACCAAGCATACTTCTGAGGTTTGTAACTCTGTCTTGTATGGCTTCCCCTCCAACATCTGGAGCTGGGGGAGAGGTGCTACACAAACCTGACAGATTTCCTACCCAAGGCTTCCCATATGTGATGGGCAGCCTAAAAAGTCTTTGTTGGTTTAGTGGTGGACTTGGTAGTGCTGGGTTAATGGTTGGACTCAATGATCTTAAAGATCATTTAAAATCTAAATGGTTCTATGATTTTATGATTTTATTCTTTGACCATACAGAAAAGAATGACTACAGTTTTTATCAATCACACTAAAAAAAGGGCAACAAGGTTGTAGGAAGAAAATGTTCAGTGCTTGGCCTGAATCTTGCAGAGATCCCTGCATATTTTACCAGACACCCTCTGTGTTCTTTCAGGCTTTTCAGGAATGTCTCTAGCAGCAATACCGTAGGCAGTGTGTCATCCAGTGTGAGCATCCTGGAGGAAAACGCAGGTCCTGCTCTGTACAGCTTCCTCCCCAAAGACAACTGTTTCTTTACCTTTTCTGCTCAAGGATAAAAGAAGGACTGAGGGTCAGTATTACATTTCATTCTAGAAATTTTTTTAGTCTGCAATATTTCTAAGAAAGTTTTCACACTTTTGAAAATCCAATACACTGCCGAGATAATAGTTCTACTCTGGTTTACTCTATTCACACACTGTGCTTTTGTATTTCAGATTCTTATATGAGACTGCTAGAGTAAGAGGAAAGGACCTTTCTCAGAGGCAGAAATTGCAGATGACCTCATGCTGAAGAGACAGGATGCAAAGCACAAAGTTTCTGGGGTACCCATGGGGCACCACGAGAAACTTGGCAGGTTTGTGACACTTCTGTTTTGATTTGCAATATAGAAGGTCTGTAGTTCTGCAGTTTCCTAGCAAAATAAACATTTTAAAGCACATATAAATATGGACATGTTCTGGACTTAAAAATTAGGTGTGCGTATTTCAAATCAGTTTTTCCTTTCAGTACAGACTTTCCAGGATGCAAAGATCTATAACTATATTCTTAAATTTTCACTATTCTCTACAAGATGATTCCTCAACAGTCAGTAGGCAACAGAGTTTTCTCTTGCTGAAGGTGTAGTCACCTAAGTTGATTAATTGAATGTTCTTCAGGAAACTCATCCATTTTAATACATACATTGAGAAAAAAAAATTGCAATCCATTCTACATTAGGCTAAAAGCAACTTCAGTCTTCTTTCTGATGTAAATACAGCAGTTGGATCTTCCCTTCTCTAAAGAAATTCTTTAACTTGTTGACAAATTGTCACTTTAGCTAGAGTTGATGATTCTTTCAAGTGGACATAAAGGATGACAATGGAACTTTATCTGGCCTAGACCATGTAGCAGTTGCAATAATGTCTCAGTTTAGTAGATAGCAATATTACAAATAGATCCTTAGTAATAAACTGGTTATTTGCTGAACAGAAGTGCTATACTGACTGCTGATTACAGCCCTATGTTGGATATAGTGCCAAGTACATATTCTCAGCATTACCCCAGAAGGCACTGGTTTCCAAATGATAAAAGCTCTTCCAGTAAATTCAGTTGTGAGACTGGTGCCTGAGACTAATGGCACCAGACAGAAGCTTAAAAAAGCTGTGGTACCTCCTCCTTAATCATTTGGATGTCTTTTCCCTTAGATAAATTAGGGGTTATTGACTAACATACTTGGGAACACAAACTCTGTGAACTACTCCTTGAGTTTGGGTTGATCTATGCAGGGATCAGTCACGAACCAGCAAGGCAACAGTGTCATACATTTTACAAGATAGGGAAAAAAGTAAATATTACTAAATAGCTATGATGCCATAGAAAGGGCAAAAGGTTATGAAAATTATTGGCTTGAGGAAGGAGTCATGTATACAGAGGGATAGAAACACTTGGATAATAAGTGTGTGGCATTCCATGGCTGTGATATCAGAATTCCCAACACCAGGAGACTTCCCTTTTCTGAAATCTTCAGCAAATGCCTACATTTCCCACAGATAAAGAAGAAAATCAAATGGGAAAGATAACCCGCTGTAAGTGGGAAAAGTTTCTGTACTAGAGAACAGCACCACTATTCAGTTGCATGGGCACAGCCTCCTCAGCGCAGTTTAAGGACCCCAAAGAAGACCCCTGCTTTTTCTTTGGATACATTGTTCTCTGTTATTTGGGCTGGACCAATTAAAAATACCTATGGTGCTTTTAACATAAAGGAATGAAACCTTGATGGCTAATTTCTGTCCCATTTACTGCCATCTGTGAGTTATATTGTGTATTTCTAATGACCAAGTTCCTTAATACTCTCTCTTTTAAGGAAAAGATATTGTGGCTTTATTTTATAGACATGCTCTGGCTGGGTATGTATCTTCTAGGATTAGTTGTGAGGTCTATTTCATACACCAGTATACTGTAAAATATGCTGCTGTCTCCATCTGGCTGCTTTGAATCTTGGTGTGCAACCCTAGAAGGAGACCTTGGACATAGCAGTTCCCTTCATGTCTCTTGCCTCTTCTAGAAGCTTGTGGAGAACTGCCCTATTTACTAGATAGAAACGAGGGATTTTGCAGCTTATGGGTTTTTTTGTTACAGTATGTTTGAATTAATTTGTCTTGGGTACTATTGTTGCATGGTGATGGGACTACAGAAAGTGCTTTACCTGCTGTAAAAGATTGTAGGTAGAAGAGCCTCAAAGAGGTAGCCTTTGATGTCCTAACTACCAAAGTCAATTCAAGCCTGTCCCCATTTAAGCTTGTGCTAAGAGAAGCATCTAAAAACATCAGAAGTGTTTTGAACTCAGTGCATTGATGTGGATGGGAAATTATGCTCTGTTAGTGTGGATGGACATGCTGTGGTTCTGTTTCCCATCTAAGAATAAGAGGTTTCACCTTATGGTTGCTTATCCTGTTTACTTAATGCCACTTCTCAATATTCCACTCACTGTGGAAACTCAAAATGTCTCTCAGATATTTTTAGAAGTTCCGAGCCTTAGTCAGAGGCATTCCTCAGGTACTGACTGTTCCTCTGAAATGCCAGTGAGCCTTGACAAAAGAAAAACCCACAAATAAGTAGTCATTTTAAAAAGCCTTATATCTGAGAACCACTGGTCCTGCCATTTCAGCCACCTGCTGCCTGGTGTGGCACTGAGAACAGCCACCTCCCCCCCAGCCCCTGTGTGTTCTTGGTTCAGGCAGCTGCAGTGAGAATTCTTCAGGCAGTCCAGCAGTGCAGGCTGCCAAGGTTCATCTCCTGTGTGCTAACCTACAGGGCCTCTGCGTGTGAGAAACATGAAAGTATGACCCTTTTCCAATGGATGATCTAAGGAAAAATACATAAATGAAAATACAGCAGGGTCCGGTCATCCGTAGTTATAAATAACTTCTGTTGTTTGGTCAGCTGGAATCACACAAACATGCTATTGTTAGGGGCTGCATACAGATTTTGAAATAGGAATCATGCAGAAGATGAAAGGAGTAATTAAGCAGATAAATGCTTGGTGTCTGTCTTACTCTGGCCATCTAACAGAGTGCATGTGAAGACCTGCAGTACTATTGATAACCTGACCCTAGGCCTTCACCACATGCCAGCTCTGCCAGTGTGGAGAGCTGCTTTGACTGACTGACTTCCTAGAGAAGAGCACCAAGCCAGGAATTCTGCAAAAGACAGGCACAGGCACTCTCCCTTTAGGCGTAGAGTTGGATTAGAGTGGGTGAGTGGAGTGGGGAAGAATGGGAACAGCAGATTTTGTCCTTACAGGAGAAAGAGGAAACTAACAAAGCCTTGCATCTCAGGTCAGCTTTTCTCTACATTTCCCCCACCCTTCTTGTGAACAATAAGTCCATTTGCTATCTCCTTTTCCTTCCTTCCCCTTCCCTCCTTGCAATACTTGGCCTGGGAGCAGGGTGAAGGGGTTTTTTGCTGTAGTACCTACAGCAAGCAAGAGAGTGGAAGCCCTTTGTAGCCTTGGCCAGGGAAGAGCTTGGAGGAGGCTGCTTACAGCTTTCCAGGCGGGAAGGAATGGAGTGAAGAGTGTCTCTGACACCCAGCAAAATAGAAGAGCACTGGAAAGCCAAGAGAGTGTTTTAGGGCTGTGTGATGGGCCAAGCTGGTATCTTTGGGAGGCAATTGCTAGACTGAGTGCTGGACAGGCCTTAGGTGCAGGCTCTGCAACAATTACTCATCAGATTGAGGTCAATTTTTGCTCTGGGAGGATGTCTTCTCATGCAAGAATTTAAAATGTTGCAATAGTATGTTCAAGGATTCTCAGATCTGCTGTGGTGTGGTGCCACGTACTCGAAAAAAAAAAAAAATGCTGCCTGTACCTCACCTTGTTGATACAGCCTTTTGAGCCTAAAAGAAAAGAAGACACTCCTCACTGCTTCCTAAGAACTCAGAGAGACAAAGCTGGATGCTCTGGGAAGCTTAACAAGAACCTGAGGAGACACAAAAGCTGCCTTTTCAGAAAGGAGCAAGATAGAGAGAATAAGCAGATTTGGCCCCAGGCAAATTATATTTGTTCCTCTTCCCTTCTGCCTTGTGCAAATATTACTCTGCTCTCTTAATTTTGGCGTTTCTGCCCTTGCCTTTCAGACCTGTGGAGTGGGAAGTCAAGCAGGCAGCCCAAAGGCACCACAGCCAGAAGAGAAACAGGAGGAGGATGTGGAAATAATTGGAAATCCCTGGGTTCCAGAAAGTCAGCAGAGATTATGCCAGCACCCTTAAGCTAAGGAGGGACCTGGGAGAGGGTGCAGTTTGCATGTTTGGAAGGAGAGGGAAGTGCGTGTTAATAAGGCAGTGTGAAGGTCTGTGAGCTGCGGGAGAGGCATTCGAGGTGGGAACCGCACCCTGTCTCTAATTCCCTCATCTAATCTGGCTGCAGCAGGAGCCCACACAGAAAAACTCTTTCAATCCCCTTGCTGTCAGCCGTCTCCACACTGCTTTTGGGCTCTGCAAATGGCTAAAATGTGAAGCATGGGTGGTATGTGTGTGTGTGTGCTGTGTTTTGTGTCAGCTTATAAAGCTTTGAAGTTGAAATCTTGTTTTTAAAATAAATTTCCTCATGTTGTGAAGAACAAAGCAGCAAATTTGCTACCTGAAACAGCTCCCATATCAGTTAAATTATCAAATGCAAATGGCTTATTGGAGTAGAAATAAACCAAAACTACTTCTTAAGAAACAGGTTATACGTTTAAAAGATTTATATTCTTCTCACTGAAGAACAGTGCATAAACAATATGGATGCTCCCAGCTATGCTGGCTGCCATGGCTTTTATCACACTCTGACAGTGTGATGGGCTGGGCTGAAGAGTTTTAATTTGTTCTGCACGACACTTGGCTGGAGCAAAGAAACTCCTCCATAGCCCAACACTAAATCAGGTTATTTCATGTGTCAGTTCAGCCAGTGCAGAGGAAGTAAAAATCACCCTCAAATGCCCCTTTTTGGAAAGTCCTCTGGAAGATGGGGAACTTCCCAACTTTAGAGTGCTGCCAGAACATCCTATTTTTGCAGACTCTTTCAGAATAAATGCTTTGTAAGACTGTGCATTTCCTTGGGACACTCATCTGGGAAAAATTAGTATAATTTCTTTAATCAGGCATTGTGGCTGGGGCAGGGAGAATCAGGGAGCCACATGACCTCTCTCTTATATGCCTGTCCTTTGTGGCTGTGTAGGACAGAGGGAATCCATCCTCTACTAATGTTGCCACTGCAGGCTTAGACAGCCCAATGAACCATTCTGTTTGCCCTCAGGCTCCTCCAACTTGAAATCAAACAACAGTGCCACTTTTCTGCATGGAAACTGCTCAGCAGGAGAAACAGGGAAAAGGTAGCAGCTGCTTAGAGCTCTCTCCTTTTGCATCCAGGCTGCTTGCTGGCCCTGAGGTGCAGGGAGGGGGAAAGGGTGATGGGAGGCAGCTGGGGAATGTGATGCCCTCTGTATCCTTCCTGTAGTGACAAGCCTTATTCAAACACTTCAGTTTGAAAAGCTCAGAATGCAGCTCCAGGAGAATGCTTTCAATTCATAATCAAATATAGGCCAATAACAGATGGATAAAACAAACAAATGTGGGGGAGGATGAGGTACATTCTCAAACACTGGAGTGTGTTCTGGGAAGAAGACACCCACTTTCTACATGTTATTTCTCATTCAGGGTAATCTATGGGCAAGTGAACTTTGGTACCTTCTTGACTGTGCTCAGAAAGATTGCTGGAAGATGTACCTTTTTTTTTTTTTTTTTTTTTTTTTTTTTTTTTAATGTGTGTGTATGGAAACAGTTCTCGCATCCTTGCAGACTTTGAAGCTCTTCCTATCCCTGCTGTATTACTGTATTACTCTTCTCCTTCTTGCATGAGGAAACTGAGCAAGTAATTTGTCTTTCTGATCAGCACCAGTCCTACCCTGTCACTTTGCCAGGAGATGCAGCCTGCTGAGTGGAGCCCTGGCACAGCAACCCCTACACACATTAGTGCTCCACGGGCCTCATTGAGCTACACTCCTCATGAGCCCTGCTCTGCAAGCTCTGCAAGAGGCTCTTCTGTCCAGTGGTGCACTGGGTTCCCACTGCATGTGCAGCCAACTCCGTTGTTCTGTTGGTGATGATAATACATAGGCTTTTACAGCTAAGAAAGCCTCCATGCAAGCTGGGGGGCTTCGCAAGGCACAGTGGGTCAGTCACCAGAAAAACAGCAGAATGCTAGAGGAGCCTGTAATGATTTATCATCTCAGTGTGCTTGAGTTCCTGTGGCTCGGGACTGCATATAAGATTTAAAACCTGCAGCAGACATGGGGACATTGGTGGTAAATGAAGGTCCTGACAAAATGGTGTAAGGTGAACTTTCTCAGTTCAATCTTCTTAATCAGTATGGGCTTACTAAGCAGAGAGGGAGGATTTCTGCAGCTGGCAGGCCTGTGCGATAGGAGCTGGAAGTGAAGCATGTCAGCATCTTGGAAAGCAAGTTTTTAACTTCATGGGTTAATGGCACATAGACTGTAATAGCAGAATTTCCCTCCTACTGTCTGTGCAGCAAGAGATCTCTCACCTTTAATTTGTTTTCAAATGTGATCAGTCTCTGCCACCTGTCAGCCAGCCACAGATGCAATATCATACCAGTAGAGAGCTAAAGGACAGAATTATGTGCAGTTAGTTTAAGGAAAGGGTAGTATACATTTCAAATCAGCAGCATTAGTTTAATTCTAGAAACAACAACAAAATGCTTTATATCTTTCCCCTGAGTTCAGTTTTGGAGCCTTGTTTCAAAACCAGAACATTTTCTTGGCATACCTCTACTGATTTCTTAAATGTGCCAGTGGAGGAAACATCATGCTCCTGTGTCTTCAGCTCCTTTGTATTAAGATCCAGTTAAACAACTAAAGATATTAAACATTCATTAGAGCATTTAAGTGGTGTAGTCAATGAGACCTGTTGTTTATCAAAGCATTTCCAGCCAAATAAAATGTCTTCTTTTTTTTTTTTTAATCATATAGTGGAAGACATTTGTTCAGAGTGCTTTGTATAAAATTGATTTTGTATTTATATGGAAATCATTTTACACTTCTTTAATGAAGCAGTAGGTAAAGTTAGGTAATAGGGCAGATCCGTGAGAACATCTCAGCTTCAACTGCCGAATTCCCCTTTAGGTCAAACAGCAGGTGAATTACATCACAGTACTGGGGCGCTACTCAGCAATAAAAGAAGTTAATAGCAAATGTTTCATTAAATGTCTTCCTCATGAAGCATTTTTAGGGTACCTAAAGGTTTGCAAGTGAAACTACAGTGAACCAAGTTCTGCTCTGATTTCCTAAAGGTGTCTCAGAAAGAAGATCTTGGGTTATCCATATGAACTATCATCCCCCAAATGATTGTGATACTTACTTCTGACACTACTAGATTCTAGAAACATATGAACCTTTGGATAAATTGAAATTGGATTGTCAAGGTAAATTTGCCACAAGAAAATAGCTTGTCAAGTCTCATTTTGAGATCACTAAACTGTGTTCTATATAGACTTCTGGAGCAGCATCAGGGTAACTGATATTTAATTTCTGTTCAGTTGCATCGAATGTGACTAAATCAAGAGCCAAAATAGCTGATGCAGTTTCTTATCACCCAGAAACTTGCACAAGTTCTTCAAAAGCTGTTATAATGGAAATTGCTCTGTTCAATGTGATTTCAGGTCTACCTCTCAGTGTGGTTACTGAGAATGCTAGCTGGAGATGTATGCTAACCACAATGTCCCAGTACAATAAAAGTTGAGCCAATGCATTAGATCTGCATGACCTTTCACAGGAATCTATACTGAAGGTGACAGCAAACTTGACAATTGAGTTAAGACTCATGTTGGTGAGGAAAAATTGTATGAGTCTTGCTGCAGTTCCCATCAATCTAAACACAGTGGAGTCTGGTATTTTTGTTTGAAGGATTCTGTTATTCTTTTAAAACTATTTGAAAGGGTAATGGACATTTGTGCTTGGAAGACTAGAGACCTATTTGAATTTATGAGATTTCAGTATTTTAAGCTTTAAATTAATATTTAAAATGTATGCTTATCTTACGATATAAAATCCATGGTTAAGCTTAGAACATAATGTTTCTCCAGATGTTTACATATATGAGCCAAGCTGAGAAAAAGATTGTCAAATAATTTGATATCCAGCTTTGGATAAAAACTTGCTTGAAGTCTCTTCTGAACTGTGAGTCATTAAAAAGAGTAATCTTAAGTGCACAGTATTTTTCAATGGAAAAGACTTCATAGTCTTACAAGGACATATTTTATATACACACATTAAATATGTACTCTTAAGCCTCCAAATAAAGATACATAAAGACTACTACTTTCAATACTGTGATTTATCACGAACAGAACATTCTCAGTTCTATGCATTTCTCTTGCATTTAGAAATTTATTCTTGTCAGAAGCACAGAAGCTTCCGAAGCTTCCTTTTCTTGTAAAGATGTGCCTGATCTTATCTTCTATAAAAAGCTCTATTTTGGCTAACGCTCTATTTACATAGGAATGCAAGCATAATTAAATGCTGACAGCAAGAGGTCTGTTTGGGTGAAATCTGAATGAGTATCTTATAGCGATGTGGTTAACAAGACTTATAAAAATAAAAAGAGAAGCTGCACCCCCACACACTGGGCAGTGTTAGTAGAGGGTGTCCTGGAGTGGAGGTGTGTAAACAACGAGGTGGCAGGGTTAGGTTTGTGGTGTTGACAGCAGCATAAACAGCATAAAGAAGCCTTCTAAACAAGATCTCCAGCTGATCAGTGGAGCCGAGCCACCACAGGCTTCCAGAGCTGCTGAGGAGGCGAGGTGCATGGCCGAGGGTGCCTGTGTGTTGGCAGCAGTGGGGCAGAGGTGCTGCTCGGCCATGGGGCTGTGAGCAGGTGGGACCCCGAAAGGCAGAGCGGACATGGAAGCTCTAGAGGGCTGGCACACCAAAGGGCTTTAGCAGCACCAAGTCTTCTGCTGCCCCAAATTCCAGAAAAGGAAGCCCCACTAAAAGTTAACTTAGCAAACCACTAGGCTTACTGTGTCAGGAGAAAACAGAGTGAGTGAAATCCTGACCCCCTTAAATCCATAAGGATGTTACAGCTGATTTCAGAGAGTGGAAAAACACTAACCTATCCCTTTTGTTAAATCTCTCTAGCACAAGCTGCCTGTGTGGTTTTTAAGAGCACAGAAAGGGATCAATACTCTGTCCATCTTTCTCCTTTTCTAAATTCTCCACTTGTCTGCCTGTTCTGTTGTAGTCAAAACCCAGTGTGTGTTGAAATCACCCACAGATGCTGAAGAGAAGCATGGCATGAAGGATATACCGATTTGCACAGTGTTGTGGATCTTCCTAAGAATGAAGAGTGAGCCCAGATACCTTCTTTTTTATGTCACAGGCCATGAAAAGTAGTGCTAAGTGAGATATGAACTGCCCTGAACAGATGCAGCTGGTGTGTTTGACTGTGACAAGTGGTGGAAAAGCATGCCATATCTTCCCTTAGGAATGTGTTTATTGGTTGAAAAGTTGCATCTGATACCATTTTTTACTGCTAAGTTTAAATAGGGAATACATATATACTTGCAGCAAATACTTAAGTAGATGGTTATATTTGGGTTTGTTCTTGTTAATTCAGTTATTCACTTTGCCAATATTTTAAAATGTATTTATATAAACATGGACATTTAGATCCATATTTCAGTTTACAAAGAAGTGGTCTCGTTTTCCAAAGCACTGAGAGACTACGAGACTTCTTGAAAAATAATTGTATGAGCATCAAGTGAGGTATTGACATGATTGCATGTAGATAGATGTGATCACAGTTCATATAGAAATCAGATCCGTTCCATATTCCATTCTAGAAGATGTATAGGTGCATTAATTTAGTGCTAATGTCCTGTGTCTCAACAGCAATAGCTTGTTAGTAAGTGTCATCTAGTTTAAAATCAGAAGACGAAACTGTTTTAGGAAGACTCCTAGGTTGTGGTATTTCAATTTTCTTTGTAGTTGCAATTATACCTACTAAATAGTGAAGTATTTAATAGCATATTTTGTAGCACCACCTTTATTTGGCTTGTAGTGTAGTTGATGAAATTTAGAAGACTACACAAGTTTGTCCTTTCTTTTTAGTTGACTGATGGAAGTAATTTGTCACAGGCTGCATGATTAAGATCAGAGTCAAGAACACAACTGTGCAGATCACAACCGCTGGGACCATTGCTGTGCACTGAGATAACCAAAAAAGGTAGAGACTGAAAGAAGACAGTGTGATTTGAAATTAATCAAGATGTAACAACTCCCTTCTGTAGGCTGTGGTTGGGAATTCTCAGCTGAGCTGAGTGTGCCAATGGCTGATTCACAACTGCTGGCTTGTTCTTTCTCTGACCTAACGCTGTGCTCTTCTCACAGCTGCTGAGCTGCTGATAAATCCTCTGAAGTCTAAAGCCTTGAGTTGCCTGAGGTTAAGGGAGCCCTGACAGTCTGCACCAGCTGAAGATCAGTCCCTGGGTGTCTGAACCCTACAGAGAGTGTTTTTTTCCCAGTGAGCAAGATGTTTGAGGGAACTGCAGGGATTGTGATCTGAGAATACTGGGGGGAAGCAACAGCCAAGATTCAAATAATAGTTCCTTTGGTGGCAGCTAACACATTTCCTGACTGCAGTGCTGTCCATGTAACTTGAAAAGAATTCTGAATGAGTCTGTGGTAGAATAAACTAGTTAATGAGATCATGGGAGAGGGCTTTTTTTTCCTTGATGACCAACTGTTGTCTTGTCTGGTGGTAATAAATACAGAACAACCACAAGTAATGGAAGAGCTTATAATTGCCAGCAATACTGAATCCCAGGCTTTCTTTTCCATGGGCTAGCGCAGTGCATGGGCCACACGGTAATTCAGAGGAAGGACAGACTGAAAGCAAAACATAGATTTTCCCTTCCAGCATGGCTTTTTGCAGCACTTCTGAAAAAAAAAAAAAAATAAAGGTCTCTGTAGAGTATTTATTTCAGTTAATCTTTGCAGACCAGTTATACAACTCAGGAAAAGTATGTGAAGGAAAAGATAGGATACTTTCCATAAGGATGGCTGGGCTTGGTAGGAAAATCTGCTTCTGATTAACATGCCAAGAAGGTACTGAGGTTGAAAGAGAATTTTACTAGACACTTTTAAAGGAAACTGTTTAGAAAAATGCCATGTACTGACCTCTGAGAAAGATCTCCAGACTCAGTGTTTCCTTCCAGTTCACTCTGAGGTTTCTACCTTTCTTCTCTGTCATGCACTCAATAGCAATAGTAATAATAGCAATACTTTCTGTGCTGCAACACTCTCTACTTCAAAGCACTTCACAAACACTGGACTAGATTCAGTCTGGTCTTCTATGGATATAAACTTTCTGTTGAAACCCTGGCTCTGTTGTAGTGAATGGCAAATTTCCCACTGCCTTCAGTGGCGCTGAGATTTCACTCACTCCTTGTCAAAGAATTTGGGCAAAGCAAACCTTCTGAAAGAGGTGAACGCATAGCTGAAAGGAGATGAAACCTTTCTTCATTTCAGGGTACACATAAATCCTCAAAATGGAGGACAGGCATATTCAGACTGTTAGGGGAGTGACAAAGGAAAGAAAACCTAACCAATTATTCATCTCACAGTGTCTCTTTTCTCTGAAGTCAAGCATTAGGACAGTTCTCTGGTTTTGTTTTGTGCTCAAATTTGTAAGTCTCTGGTATTTATATAGATATTACTAAGGTTAAACAGCTACTTGACTTACTAGCTTGGTTATAGCTTACTGACTTGATTACCTTAGTTTTCCAGTACTTTTGCTTAGCATTGTCACTTTTGCAGTTGTTCATATCAGAACAGGAGGGCTTTATGTCCCTTTACACAGGGGCAGACTAGTCAGTAGTCAGATCCTTGCTCGCATGTATGCTCAAATGTGTTTTACTTTTTTAACACCTAAAACACTGCCAGTATCTTGAATATTTTTAGTCCTTTTTATCACATTGCTCAGTGAAGACAGCCTTTAAAGTCTTTTTGGACCAAAGAAGATACTGTATGTTTTCAGAAATATATTTAGAGATTGTAAATTGTTAAGTGTTTATTCTGTATCACTAAACATCGCTTTTATAGTTTTGTGAGCCCTCTTCAAGGCTGAAGAGGAGACATAGCATGGAATATCAAAACTGAACAGTGAGGAAGATATTAAGAAAAAAAAAATGCTTTAAAAATTAGTTGAAACATTGAGTGATGGCAGCCAGCTATATTTGCTCCATCAGATCAGGGCTCTGAACCTGAAATCCTTATTCAGGGTAGAATTTGTATGATGTTACCATCTGCCTTTGCTTTTGAATGATCCTACTGAACATTTTTACCCTCCTGGGGTAAATAAACTCCATCTGTCCAACAGTGTATGTTACCTGAGCTGCTCTCATTTTCAGCTTCCAGTTGGTACATCCTGAATATGCCAAAGAGCAGTCCTGACATCTTGGCCTTGTTTTTCTTTCTGCTCTTCCATGTGTGTATCTTATTACATGGAAGTATGCTGAGGTAGTTTGCCATGTAAAAATGTGATGAAAATTGAAGGAAGACTTCAGATTTTGGCCACAGTTGTTTTACATTTTTTTCCCTATGTATAAGTCTTTACAGCCCAGCCAGAAGAGAATGTGGAAACAGCTGAAAAGTAAGTTGCTCTTCTCCTCCTTAGTTCTAAAGTCATAATTTCTCTGCGTACTTTGGAAAAGCTGCTTTCCAAATATGAGCTTCACAGAGTTACCGTGGCCTTGTATATGCATTCTGTGCCTCATCACTAGGAGCAGCTGAACTAGTTTAAATTCTCAAAAGCAATGAGAAATTCACTAGAGACAATAAATCATAGACATCATGAACTTCTGACTAGTGTGAAGTCATTCAGAAATATATTTCCCACCAGATCTCTGCAGCCTGTGGTATTCCCATCAGGTGATTAATCCTCTGTCAGGGTGCAAAAGGAGACAAGGAAATACAGCAGATAAGGAATACAACACTGATTATGCTTCCAGACTCTTTGGGTGATAGAAACAGACTGAAATCAGTTGCAATGCCTTGCACTGTATGCCTTTTAAAAATTCTAAATTATGACTGAAGTGATAAAGTGCTCTGCAGTATAGATGTGCGAATGTATGTAGGGGTGTGTAGGTGTAAAGAATAAAAAATAAAACCACTGCATTATCTTTCCTGACCAGCTGAAAATACATTTTTTTTTTTTGGTAAAGTTTTAATTTTTTATTTTTATTTTTTTCCCTTTGGGCTGGGAAAGCAGTCCCTGTATTGTAAGAGGAACACACAATATTTGAAATTGTCTGTTACAGTGATTACTGTCACTATTGGCCTCTGAGTGTGCTTGCTCTCATAGGAAAACTTGGCAGCACTGGATGTTACCAGATGCTTGAAGGCTGAGTAAAAGTGAGAGGAGCACAGGTGTATAAACCCAGGAGAAAGAACAACTCAGTGAACAGGAATTATGATCAAATACAAGAAGAGTGGGTTGGTGGTGTTTGAGTGAAAAATGCAATTTTTCTGTTGCAGAGCTTGAAGAGATTTTTGGCTGAAATCAAAGATTTAAAAAAGTGGATGCCCTTAAACACTTTTTTCCTGAAGGAAAGTGTGGTGGTGATTGCTGTTTGACCTGACTGGCACTGTCTGAATGGGAAGGGGAAGGAATGATGTTTGGAGCTATCCATAAGGATTCTGATTAAAATACTGCTTACCTCAAAGAAGCAAGGAATGGAAGGTGAGTAGCTTTTGGCTTCAGTTCTTATCCCTTCTTGAATGGTTAAAAGGAGAGTGCCATGTAATCAGAACTGAAATTTCATTAAAGGCATGGAACACATTGTGTGGCTCTCATTTACACCTGCACAATTTTGGATTTGGTCCACGAAGCCCAACTAACTGGTGGAACAGAGCCTGGTGTCTTATGCATGGTCCCTGAGTCTGGCAGCAGTGGCGGGTGAGCTGCTATCAGGAAATGGAGCATGTGTTTCTGTCCTCAGATCTGTGTGCTAAGTGCTAGGCCTGGCCTGACAGATGTTAAAGTGCCTCTGAGTAAGCAGGGAAATTATATACAAAAGTTTCCTATTACAGCTGGAATAAACAATTTCTTAACTTTTGTGTATGCTTGTCTTTCAGAGAGGCACAGTGCTCTCACTCTGTAAGAGCACTGATTAATTGCCTCAGTTCCTCTGGATCCCAGCACCTCTGGAACCTGTGAGAAATCCCTTTTCATACTACTACACTGACTTCTCAAAAAAGTTTAAGTGCTTCATAAGCATAAATTAATTCAGCCAAACAGCATTTCTGTGATGTGGGAAAACCTGTGATGCCAACCTGACAGCACTTACTTGACTTGCTTAATACTACATACTGAATCAGTGATGTAGATAAGAACCAAATTTGGGATCCCTTCTTCTGACCTCCTTGCTTCATGCAGTGAATGCAGGCATGGCAAACTCGCAATATTCAACAAGTGGTTGGATTGTGACTAGTGTACCTTTGAATGATAGTGCAAAAGCAATTCCTTTTATGAATTCCTCCTCCCACTTCAAAAACTACCTTTGGCGAGAGGAGAAGACTCTAAAAATCTCACTCTTAAAAATATAGTACTGAACCATTTCTGCCCTTAATTTTTTACCCCCATATAACTGTGAGTGGCTTTACTTAACATTCACAATCCAGTTTCTTTTTTAGGTGGCTGAGTTAGCTGACTGGCCTTTAGATTTGGTTCCCTCTGGAGTCAACAGACTGGTGTGTATCTAGGAGGTTCTTCCAGAGCATGATTCAGAGCAAAAGTCCAAATCAGGTGGTCAGATTTGAGCTGAGTGACTGCCTAAAGCCTTGAAAAACTCATGTTCCTGATTGCAAAAAATGGAGCTGGGATTCATCTGACAACACAGTATAAAAGATGTGAAATATGTCTGATAGAGAAAAGACCAAGAATTGAATATGTCTGTGCAATGTTTGTGCATCTATGATGGCTCTATGCAATAGGAATAAATGTACAGTGCAGACATCTATGTTACAGGCAATTGTCTAGCTGGATTTCCAGTACTGAGCATAACTCAGAAACTATGCATTAGTTTTTGGAGGCTGATTAAAATGGCCAGTTTTTGCAGTAATAATCACACAACCTGTTGTCATTTGCCCTTTCCTTACATAAAAACTTCTGCCAGACATTAATTTTCCACTCAGGGAGGCTAAATGCATGTGAACATTATCTGAGGTATCTTGAATAGCTTTTCTTAAGACAATGACATTTCTCTGTACAAGTTCAAACATGACTCTCCCATGTTGCAAAGAACTGTCAAATTGAATAACAGGTAGAGTGAAAGCACTTCTTTCCCAAACTATTCAAATGAGCATCACCTTAAATAAACAGAACCTGGCTAAGGGTTACATGAAAGATTTGTCATAGCAAGAAGTAATATTTGAATGATAATATCTCTTAATTTATTCATTATTTAAAGTTACTCTTTTAAATAGACCTAGAGCAGTCTTTCCCAGGTAACCCCTGAGATAAAGTTATCAGTCTCTGTCTCTCATCTTCACTGCATCCTGCTGTAAATAATGCCTTTGCACATGGTATCTCCTACCAGTGGTGATTGCAGTAACTCTTTGGCTCCCAGCAGAAGTAGCTGGGGGTGTGGTTAAGCCAGGATGCAGCGAACATGATTCATACAAAAAACCTCAGACCTTGGACTGGTTGTAAGGGATTCCCACGTTTATTATGTGGGAAAGTGTTGAACATATTGTATAAATTATACAATGGAGCTGAAAGATTGGGATTTCCCTGTGTTAGTCAGTTGGTTACTACACTAGATTTAGACCGTCATTAAAGAAGAAAATAAGAATCTTTCTTATTATAGACAGCGAGACAATATTCAGGGCACTTTTTAATTAAGAGAATCCCAGAGAAATTAGAAAGTGATGCAGAAATTGGAGCAGCAACTGATTTGCTTTTGCAAATAACCACAACCTTTACAATGAAATGGCTTGATACTTTTTTTTTCTTTCTTGAAATAGAGTCTCTCTAGCAATTCAGTTATATTGACAGAAGACATGACCTTTCTGTGGTATTCAGAGCATTTACACAGTCTGACTGATTCTACTTTAGTCATCTGTTACAGTGCAGTTTGGAGGAACCCAGGTTCCTCATACTGCCAGCATAGAGGAGGTAGGCATGATTCAGAGAAGCCAGGCTAAATGCCTAAAGGAATTTGAAGGAGATGGTATGAATACTACCTGTGCTGCTACTCTGAACCTCATTTTTCAGTAACTTGTAGTTTTACCGTAAAATATCTCTTGGAGCTCAACCTTTGCACACATGAAGTCAGGGACTTGTAACAGCCACCAATTTGTAACAGCTGAGCATCTGGCCCAGGATCTGCAATTTTGTTTTTAATAGCTATTTGGAAGAGATTATTTTACAACTTGTTCTAATATGTACATTCCCAGTAGACTGCTCAGGTAATTACTTGGGCTGTAGTTCAAATATTCCACAGTTTGAAATATACTTGTAGAAAAATCTATTTTTCTGTGTACAGAGGTATAGAACAGCCACTTCTTTGGCATGTGTGGCTATTCCTTTGCAAACAAATCCAAAGTTGCAGGTGTATAAATGAATAAAGATGCAAATATTTTCATTCTGTATTTAAGGATATATTTGGAAATTTGTTACCTGACAACACACAAGGTTACACAGAATAGAGAAAAAATGAAGAAATGATCACAAAAAAGAAGTTTGACATTGAAGAAAAGTCTTATCTGCCATCTTGAGTGTTGCTGACTTTCTCATTGACTTATATGAAAGATATTTTCTACCTATAAATTTCTCTTATGTTCACAGGTCAATAGGGCTTAATTTCCTATGCTAAACTTATGTATATATTTACATTATGTATCTCCATAATTAATAAGAAGTTAAAGATCTCTGAGCCACAACAAATTAAAGTGATATTTCAAACAAGGTGTTCAAGCCTGATAATTTAGTGCTTTAAAGTTCCTCCCTGCATAAATGTGAAATTATTCTGAACTGGGCACCCTGGATGCATAGGACAGCTTCCTAAGTTAATTTTCCCAGGTTAGAGTCTTGACAAACTGCCTCCGTTTGTATTGTGAAATGTATTTCTCAGCCCTGCTCCTGATTTCCCAGGGAACCCTGCCCTTTATATTAGAAGTGAATAATTAGATCACTGGGTTTAATGTTATTATGCAGCTTGCCAAGGCTGGGTAAGCTATCACTTGCTAGAAGGTGTTCCCGGTCACCCTAATGATTGTAAGGCAGGACCAAATCTTTACTTTCCCTTGGGAATCAACCTCAGGGTGGCGTCACTCAGTCAATGCATGACTTTTCTTTCAGGGTTTAACAAGCCTCACCAAAGACTAAATGGTGTATTGTAAAACCAGACCTGCAAAGTCTCACACACCTAACAAATGAGTCCCACTCCTTTTTGCTTAAGGAAAAATTAAAACAAAGGAGAAAAAAAAAAAAAAAAAAGAAGGCTCGCCTAAAGGGATTTCTCAGTGCTATTAGGAAAAAAAAATCAAGTCAAACAAATCATTTTCTCATACCTAGAGACACAGTGACACTATCTTTTGCATGACACCTAACTATGCTTTGGTGGTAGTGATTAAATGCTGTTCATCAGGCTAACTTCCCTGTCTGAGAAGCTACGTTTAAGAAAAAGGACTTTCTGTAGAATGGGTTATTTGGCTTTCTAGCAGTTTAGAACCCCCAAAAATTAATAACAAGATGTTGGATAAGATTACGAGGAAGATTTTTTTATTACATGAGAAATAACTTAAAGAGACTTCAAAAATAAATTTTTCTTTAATCCATGAATCAAAATGCTTCACATTGAAACATTGTTAAGCATTTAAATGGGTAAATAGTATTGCTACTTCAAATGTTTTAAAATATATTCCCATCTTACCTCTACAAAAAATAATTTGGTAAAATAGCTGTATGTTACTCAGCACATTTCACCACCTCTATTCTGAAAAAGGATTGTAGCTACAAATTTTGTATACTGCAGTCAAAATGACCTGAACTTCATACTGTCTCAGAAGAGAAGCCAGGAATAGTATTTTTTTAAAAATAATGTGCTTTTTGCATGCTATAGGTACATGTGAGTGCTCTAAGGAGAGGATGAAACTGGCACCAAAGAAATTCACCCTGATACCAAGAGCATCTTTGAAGCAAATGCCTGCTGCAAGTTACAGTATCAGTGCTTTGTCTTTATTCCACTTGCACATCCATTTAATCTATATATAATTTTATGTATATCCTCCTAATGTGAAATATTTAACCTCTAAGAACCCTTTGCAGACACAGCTTTGCCTTTTCATTTCACACACCTAAACCTTCACTCATATTCAGACATCCTATACCCACACAACCTGTATGGGGCATTCACTTTTAAATAATAAGACACATAATTAGCCATTAATACACTAGAGGTTAATGAGTAGGTATAATCTCATTACCGTAATGGGAGTTACAGGTGTAACTTGTAAGCAGCCCTAGGCTGCCAAAGAGTGCAAAGGAGTTACTGCTACCTTTAAATAAAAGTTAAATAAACATGATTCATATCTCAATTTTCTTCATGTACCTTGGCATTCCAGAAGGTTTTATGAAATGGTGAGTTGCTCCAGCAAAAGGCTAGGAGGCTTGTCCTAGCTGAAATTCCTACCCAAACTGATATTGTTGATCGGCTTTTCCAATGGGACTCAGACATTATGTTTTCCTTTATGTATTGTAACTTTTTGCTGTTGTTTTCTAGTAATTTGAGTGGAAAATAAAATTTGGCAAAATGTCTATATGTTTATAATTCAAGATCACAGGAAAAAAATCTGCTGGGTTGTAGTGCCCTAGAAAATTTAGGCAAATGTGACTTTGTGTGAAATGTGTGTGGTTGCTCATTGTGTATATATTGTACTTTGCTGCAGTGATCTCAGGAACCACTTGTGTAAAGCCTGGTTTGGTTTGGAGCCAGCAATGCAGCTATTTACCTCCTCAAATATGAGTATTAAGGAAAAGTTTTTCATTTGTAATTGCAATGAACTAGCGAGCTTCTAAATGACAGTGACCTCAGACTCAAACACTACATACCAGGTACTTATTCTTCAATTTTTAGACATAATTGTTTAATAGATACCTTTTCATGCTTTTTTAAAGAAAAAAAAAAATTCTTTACTGTTCCTTAACTAATTTGATTGCATTCATTGATCAGAACATTTCCCTGTGACAGCCAAAGGCACAGCCAGAGGCACATTTAAATGTTCATTAAGTTCCACTAATTAATGACATAAATTTCACTAACATATTATTGAGTGAGGGGTTTGTATTATATTACAGAAGAATCCTTTGTCCTGTATTTCTTAGAATGCCTCAGAGCTTTGTTTGAAATTATTAAACACCACTTCAGTAGCAATTACAATTTTTATCATGAAAATGCAGTCAATTTACTAGATTTTTCAATAGCATCTTACTCTTTTTTGAAGAAGCAGTGCAAAATGTAGCATGCTACACCTTTGATGTCTCTGGAAAATGAATAGTGACTGCAGGGCAACTCCATCTAGCTATGGGTTACTCAGGTCTCGTGGGAGAAAAGTTAAGTCCTATTCCACCTGCTGGGAATCAGCTGGGAACCTGTTGATTCCCTCTGTCTGCCTTCTTGGAGTGTTTCACCTGCTTCCTTGCCAATCCCAGTCTCTTCACACAGGCTGTGGAGCAGCAGATGGGAGGTGGGGCAGCACTGCAGTAAGTGGAGCAGGTTTGCTGGCAGGGCTCTCTGAATTGCTTCAATTACTGAAGCTGGCAAGGGTGAGGGTGAAGCAGGTGAAAGGGTGTAGTCACCTAAAAAAAAAAAAGGATGGGTGGAAAAAAGGAGTGGGAAAAGGGATTAAGACAGTTAATTTATCAGAGATGGTTAGAGAGATGGTATTCACAAGTATATTCTTTTCCCTTCAAGCTTTATTGCTCAATGATAAAGATATCTATTCTTGATCTCCTTATGCTGTCTGAGAACCTGAACTAAAGACTGCCAGAGATTTCTCTCCAGTCAATGACTGGCTCCTCTTTCACAAACATCCTCTGCTATGTATTTTGGTTTGTGTTCAAATGGCACTGTGTCTAGGCACAGTAAAGAGACATGGCATTCTTCTGTCACTTTTTTTTTTTTTTTGCAAATGTACATATAAAGGTTTTGCCTAGTGTAGTACACAAATGGCATACCTATTTCATGACTAAAGAAGCAGAAGAGTTTAAGGCTGTACTTCCAAATCTGACCTCAGTATCTGAAGAGACAGATTTCCAGTCAAATTCAGGACAAATTAGCTCCCATCTACAATGATGTCAGTGGGTGTTTTCCAATGAATACAAGAATTTGAGACTGGAGGAGATCTCTAGAGCAACAGTCCTCTCCTGTCAGAGAGAATCACAGCATTTTCATGAACCAATGTAGCTTTATATAAAATTTATATAAAAATTTTTGCTTTCCTATCAGAAAATAGTATCAGAACTTCCCTCCTTTAATATTTAGAAGCCTTCCTATAATTATCACATTTTATTTGTCTCAGGGGGATCATGGCTTTTCTTCTAGGTTAACATCTTCAGAGGGATGTGCACCTGTAGCTTCCACTGATGAGCTTTCCAGTAGGCTTGTTCCCAAAGCTGAGAAAATAAAAAGAAAATCCCCCCATATTCATTATCAGTAGTTAGAACTAAAGTTTTCAAGTCAGGAATTGTATCATATCACTGATGTCTCCTTTGCCTGGATACAGATTCAAATCCCTTAAGATTATTATAGTCTTGAAATTGAGAGGTGTCATGAATATGTAATTTTGACCAAGAACCTATGCTGTTGACATCATCATTCAGTAAAATGTGCTGACTTGAGGGACATGAATGCATTGTGGTGCAATACCTGAGAATTATCTCTTACTAATTAATCCCTCTTTGTTTGTAATCTCATGGGAAATATTTTTTCCTGTATGGCTAGAAGGAATATATGGATATATACTTAAGATGGCCTTAGTATTTTATCATGTTTTATTTTTCTTTAGTGGAAGGCCTTAAAACAAATTTACCCTTTACAAACTTTTTTTTTTTGGGTGGGGGTGGGGGTCTGTAATCTTAAATCATTGTAGCCTAAAACCTGGGTGAATTTTAAAAAAAAATTCCCTTCTAGCTAAAAATAGGGCTAATTAACTTCCATAGTTAGATGCCTAGTTTGCCTCCCCTGGCTTTCATCTTTCATGGATGCACTGAGTGCTGGCTTTGCAGTATCAGCAGATTTATGTATTGCCTCAGGTTTAGACTTTTCCTAACTTCTACTTTTTTTTTTTCCTTAGGCTTGTAGTTTACTATTTAAAAAGCTGTATAATCAAGCCAATGTTGGGTTCTGATAATGAAAACAACTTGATTCAGATATGTAATTTCTATGCTTTACTGTTTACAGGACCAGATCTCTTCAACCATTAAACTCACCAGAACAGAGAATAACCATTAATTTCTCACAATTAAAAGCCTTGATTCTCATTTTCCTTGAAGGATATCTGCATATTCTTCAATAAGGTATAAAGAAAAAGAAAATCTTTAGTGTATTATACTACTGCTTTATTACTACTACTGTAATAAAGATTAAATGTAAAATAATTCTTGTCTGCGAGCTTCAATTGAAAACAACTTGATCAACACTCCTTTTCTGCAAGAACTTTTCTTAACTTTCACCTTATAATTATTTTTTAAATCCAACTATTTCTTTGATAAATATGGTACAAGAGACAGAACTCTCTCTAAAAGCCAATTAACTTTATTTTGTGTTCAGAGGTTTTTCCCTGGAACACTTTCTCATAGGTAGGATTTGGCATAGCAAGTTCCTTCTTATCTGACAGCAGCTGAGCATTTTCAGTCCTTTGCTGAAGACAGACAGCTCTTCAAGGAGCTGGTCCACAAGCAAAATGGTTGTCTCAGGAACTGGTATGTAATCACCAAAATCAATACCAGTTAGTGCTATTTTCTTGTCAGATCACCCTGTGGAAGTTAGCCATAGTTTTCCCACAAGAAAATTACCAGTTTTCTCCTCAGTCTTTGTTACATTTCATTGTAGATGCAAAAGAACATGGTGTGAAACAGCTGACTTTTTTTTTTTTTAATGAGCAAAACTGACAGTAGTTAGGTGAGATGAAGCTGATTAATAAAAAGAATTCTGAAAAAAGATATCTTAGTTGAGTAATATGCAAAATAAAAAAATATTTAAACATAGTTTCAGTGGTTATGGATCTGTTTTTCTCGAAGACTGTGAAAGAAGCTAATTGGAGTGTCTCAACATCTCTATGACATATGAATTCTCTTTTACTATCATAAATCCTGATAGGAAAGCCAATCCCTTTATTTTCAAAACAGCCTCTGATTTTGGTTCATACCATTTCAGTTCACTAGTTCCAGACACACAAGGCTTGATTACCAGTAGTATTAAATAAATTTTGCCTTTGCAACAATTTTTTCTGTTATTTTCTCCAAAATATAAATCATCAAAATTGGCATGTGAATTCCCATTTCTACTCTTTCTATCTCTCCCACAATATCAAAGCAGATATTTTGACATATTAAGATTAGTATAGTATGTTTCAGTCTTCCAAATTTTAAAATTTTTCTGTTGGCTATTTCTTACACTGAATTTGGGAAACTTGGCTATGGACCCTTTTTTGCTATCCAAAACTATTGTTTGCAACAAACCTTTCTTCTTAGTGTAATGTTTATAGTATTTTGGGGGAACATTAGCAGCTTCTCTCTGAACAATAGGAAGACTGTGTCTTAGAAAGCTCTGGAAAGGATTTAGAGGTCAAAGAAGACAAGTCACTCAACATGAGTTCCCAGTGAGATGTTCTGGGAAAAGACTGATGTGGTCCTTTGATATATAAGAAGGGGAGTTGTGAGTAGCATAAGGAGGTGTTTTTACCTCTATCTGACACTGGGGAGATTAACACTGAAAACGCTGCATACTGTTCCCGTCTCTTAGCAATGTTGTTGTAACTACAGTGGTCTAAGGATATGAGAAAGATTTGTAGCAAGGGATGCATTTTTGTTTATTGGACCAGCTCAGATGTTTGGAAAAATACAGAAAAACAGTAGGGCATATGGGCTCATCTTCATATCATGATGTCTGTACTGGGAAAAGTTTTGCAAGAGTACAGAAAAGAGAAATAAAAGTTGTTCCAACCCGTCAAAAAAACCCCAATAGGATTACAAAAAGAAGTAACTCAATATGTTCATCGTATTAAAGAGAATGCTGAGTGCATTAATATTTTCAGTTCAGAGCAGATTCAGGGTGCTAAGGGGCACTATGATTTGGAGATGAAAGACATACTGAGGAGGAAAAGAAAAACATAATGAGGAAGACAACAACAAACTATTTAAAAGAAATAAGGCACAATTATTTAGAAAAAAAAATGCAACTAACAATGCCATGTGTATTTGTGCATGCATGTATTTGTACAGGTGCCTCCAGTAACTTTTGAACATGTTTCTCTGCAGTGACTCTTGGTGGGGGGGAAGTCTGAAAAGCAATTATGTTTCTGCAGCTTCCATGAAAGTATTTGGTCAAGAATATATGTAGCTTCTATTTGAGCAGTCCTGACAGAGAGATCTATAGTGATTTGAAGTACTATCAGGGCCTATCTATAGTGATTTGAAGTACGATCATAATGTGAGGTGACATTAGTAACACACAGAGGATCCACAAGGACTTGGGGGAAACACCTTAAAAATGTTCTGTATATGGGAAGAAACCTTATTCACAGCTCACAGCTTGTTAGGCATCGAAGTCAATCAACCATGAAACACAAATCCATAGGGGACTAAGCTTTATTAGTCCCAAGCCTGTATGAGTTGTGTAATACTTAGGGTGATTAGCTGTAGGGATAAACTTCCAAGGGAGAAGTGGGCTAGCCATCTTTTGAAGTCTTTGGATGTCTTTTTTGGAAGACAGTGAAACACAAGTAATTGGGTTAACAACAGGAGTAAGTGAATGCAATTGTACGCCCTTTATAACAGAGAAAGAGAGCTTGATGACCTACTGATTTTTTTTTTTTTTGGACATAAAAATCCAAAAATCCACGAATTATAAATGCAAAGACTCTCAGATGAGTCTTGTGAGGAACTGGCACAATGTCATCCAGCTAATTAGTTCTGTGGCTACTGCCAAATATACGTCCAGGTGAAAGCACCCCAGCCTGGCTACTGGGCTAGCGCGCTGTGCTCTAACATCTTTCATTGTTGTCAGTGGAATGTTAATAGATGACGGCAGCACAACAGGGGTGAGGACGGACAACTGGGAAAAGTTTAAGATAATGTCATCAGAACTGAGTGCTGTCACAGTATAATAGTCTCCTGCTGGTCCCTAAATGCAGAGGAACTCATGGAAAATTAAACATCAAGGCATGTTCATTTGCAAAGCTGGAGATACGGATCCTATGGCAATCTCCTGTTACAATGGGCTTATTTCTGTCTTACTAAATGAATGTGGAATCAGTGGACCAATATTTGTAGGGTTTTCTACATGGCCAGAAGCCAGGTGTACTTTATTGTGTAGTTAATTTAGATTACAAAGCATTTAAGCACTAAATTAAAGATTAAAAAGTATAGATTCAGAATGGATTGAGATTCTGCTGTTAATTCTGCTGTGATTATGATCTGCTTTATCTCCTGAGTCAGGGGCATTCTTGATGTCAGAACAGTCAGTGCAAAACAGGCATTTTAATTTAGAAGTACTTCACAGCTTGGACATGGTAACAGCACTCCCCCAGCCAGCTACTATTACTTACTTTATAGGTAATAGCTTATTAAGATGGAGTATCTTGATCAGTTTAGGTTATGTCTCCTCATGTAACACCTACTGCAGTGCAGGCCCAGGTAATATGCCAGAAGTTTGATGAAAATAAACCTGGAATTCCTCTGCAGACTATAAAGGAAGTAAGACGAGGCCCTGAATTTCCCCCTCTATACTCACAAGATGTAGTACTTTATTTTGAGAATTCATTAGGACATACTAAAAGAATACAGACAGAAAGATGAGATTTGTATATATTCATGACTCCAGGAACTAGTACTTCAAGAGAAATACTGATTATTGTAAGAGCTGAGCACAGAACAACTATGAGAGTTGGCAAGGATGATCCACAATTAATAATGTATGACAGGTCCAGTAACTAGCAACAGTTACTTGTTGTTATTTTGTTAGCTACAAAACCGTGTTACATTTGGATTTAGTTTCCATAAATATCTAAGTGAGTATCTGGATCTAGAATTTCTGGATTGAATTCAAGTATAATTTGAATGTTATCTGACTAGCCGAATCCTTTTTAATCTGTATCATTTAATGCAGGGCAGCCACCTAGTATAAATACTGCTGTGTGACTGCTGGCATTTCAGTAAAGTATTTTTAATCCCTAAATATTTTTAAGACTTGCCCATACTCATCTTTTAATGCATTCACCTTAAATCAGCTATCTCAACAATTTTTTAAAAGAGATTTTCTGAGGAAACCATGTTTCCCTTCTAATACATATTAAACTTCCTTTTAGTCAACAATGAATGATTTGACAAAGTTGTCACATGCATAGCCACCTTTGAGACTTAATGCAGGATTAATTTCTCTGGTGTATTATACTTCAGTCTTTCTGTAAATTTTAGCAGACTTGGTGCATTGGTGAGAGTAATACTTTTTTGTTTGCATATTTTCAACATATTTTTAGTAGGATTTTTTTCCCTCACTGTGTTTTCTAACACTATGTACTCCTGAAAGTGGAAAAGTTTGATGGAACAGTAGTCTTTCAGCATGACATGTCATATGTAATCTTTCACTAGTGTCCTTTGTCCTGCAACAGCTGACAGAGTACCTGCACAGCAAATGATATTTTCCAGACACCAGTGAAAGCCTGATGTTATTTCTTAAGAATGCAGCGGCTATACTACAAACTAAAGCTAATTCCTCCACCAGTTTCCCACGTGCCCTGCTGCAGAAACAGTTGCCCTTGCTGGCTGCAACAAAGATCCTCTAAAATCATCTCCTAATAGTGGTGCTCCTCCATGTGCATGAATGCTGAGAATAAAAAATGTAGTCTTCAAAATGCAGAGGCATGGTTTAGGAAAATGCCAGTCTGACAGTGCTAATTACATGTGTAGAGAGTGCTGGAGGTGAGCCTGATTCTGCCAAGGTGTGCTCATTCATAAACTTAGAGCCACCTTTCACACTGTGCACATTTATTTTGTACTGGAGGTAGTGGGAATCATTCTGGTATCTTATCCTGTCAGATCTAGCACACGATTGAACAGGAAGAGGACTGGCTTGGTATCAGAGGCTGAGGACTTCTGGAAAACACTTAAATATTTCAAGAAATACTTTCAGTAATAATTTCTGAAATTTGAGAGGTGAATTTATCAGATTTTGTGTACTTCCTCCTTTTCTTGTAATAGATATTACTGTCATGCTCTATCAAGATATAAACATCACAATGAAATCATTATGTCTGCTCTGGCCCACCTGAACTGGTATTGCAGGAGTGATAGAGCTTAATGTAGTACCATTAGAGCTTCAGTACTTTGAACAAATATTGTGTTGAACTCTTGAGTGTGTATTTCTTTAAGTATAGGGATATTAATCCTTTTTTGCTTAGCAGAACACCTCTTTGAAGAATTGTATTTGCCCATCTAAAATCCACCCTCACTTCATTTGAAAACAGAATCTAACTCCTCCCCCCCAACAGACCACATATTTATTTTGTCCAATAAAAAAAGAAAGAACATTTTGGTGATGGTGGAATAATAAATCCTAAGGCAGAAATATCCTTTACGTTGCAGCTGCAGGAAAGCAGTTTGGGTATTTTTCACTGAAAGGGCAATCAAGCACTGCAAGCCTGCTTCCCAGGGAAGTTATGGGATCACCATCCCTGGAAGTGTTCAAAAACATGTGGATGTGGCACTTGGGGACATGGTTTAGTGGTAAACATAGTTGTGCTGAGTTGGACTCATGGAGATCTTTTCCACCCTTGATTCTAGGTTTATATTTTGAAGTTTAGTCTTACTATAGCTCCCCTCCCCTATTTTGATTCTGTACTTAAGTACCTTTGATTTCAGAAGGGTGTGAGAACATACCTAAAGCTAAAATGTGTTAACTGCTCTCCTGAGTATTGATGTGTTCCTAATGCAGGACCTAAGGTTATAAATTGCATTGGTATGCTTAGAAATGAAAGAACTGTTCATGTGCCATTGGGTCTTCTCCTTTGAGGTAACAGCCATGGTAGTAAATAGTAACTAATAATAATACAGAAATCTATTAAATTACGTGGGCATGTTAAGATGTATGAGCTCCAACAAGAAGATTGATGAAAATTTGGAAATTATCTGGAAAATATATCAGAGATAGGTTTGTATCATATATAAATGGCCTACCATGTTGAGAAAGTTGCATATATTTAGCAAGTGCTATTACCTGTATTGTCAAAATGCCTATTTAAATCAACTTCTAAAAACAAGTAAAAAATACCAAAATCCTTTGAAATCAGACAAATCACTCTCAGCGCCCCCATCACTAAAGCTGTGTCCTGGCTCTGCTTTAGGCAGACAAAGTGCAGGAAGTTTAGAGCAGGAGCTGTGAGCGAAGGCCCGGTGACATGAGGAGGTGTTGCAGCTGATGCGTATCAGGCAGTGCAGCAAAGCCAGCGCCTTCATGTCCTGTGCCAGCGTCCCAGCTGGGTGGGGGGCAAGCAGCTAACAGAGATCTGGCCCAGTGCCCAGGCAATTTGGCTTTCTGCAGCTCTTAAGGCCACGGCTTTACCAGTGGATAGCAAGGAAGCATCTCACCAGCTTAACTGCAGGTTTTCCATGGCAAAGTCTACGATGTACAGTTCCATAAAGCCATTTATTCATGGTGCAGCAGCTGAGAAACAGCTCAGCTGGTGCCTCCGAGAAAAGTCTCTCCACCAGAGAGTCTTGTGAGTGGTCAGACTGGGAAGTCTCTTAACAATAAAATGTTAAAAAAAAAAAACCCAAAAACACACACACACAAAGAACTAAACAAAAAAAAAAAAAAAAACAAAAACAAAAAAGCATTTGGTGTGCCCCGTTTGAAGCACTGAAGAAAGCCCCAGGGCCTGGTTCTTTCATCGCACACACGGGGACTGCTGGAGCCGGCGATGCTACGGCTGATTTAGAGGCGAGGCGAGACCAACCGCGGCCTTTAATGCGACCGGACAGGATGGGATTAAATTAAGCTGGAGTGCAGCCGCAGGGATCGGAGGGGTTTAGGCCGGGGATCCCCGCAGGCGTGCGGGAGCCCGGCGGGCAGCGCGGGGCGCGGGCGGGAGCGCGCTGGCCGGAGCGCTGGCCGGGCAGCGCCGGCGCGGCGCAGTTGGGCTGGATCATTCCCGACACGGGGAGCGCGGGAGCAGCCGCGGCTCCAGCCTGTCGGCCGCTCGGCAGGTTGATGGATGTGCTGGCCTGCGAGCGCTCGCCACCCCGGCCAGTCCAGCCCATCCACAATGACTTACAGTTTCCCGGTCCCCCTCCCGGCACCTCCTCCCCCTCTTCCTCCCCGGGCCGCCCGCCTGCCAAGGGCTGGCCTCGCACGGCAGTGCCCGCTGGAGGTGGGCTGCCCTGCCCGCTGCCCTGCCTGCAGCCCTGCCCGGTGCCCGCTGCCCTGCCCGCTGCCCTGCCTGCAGCCCTGCCCGCTGCCCTGCCCGCTGCCCTGCCCGCTGCGCCCGCTGCCCTGCCCGGTGCCCGCTGCCCTGCCCGCTGCCCGGTGCCCGCTGCCCTGCCTGCAGCCCTGCCTGCAGCCCTGCCCGCTGCCCTGCCCGCTGCCCTGCCCGGTGCCCGCTGCCCTGCCCGCTGCCCTGCCTGCAGCCCTGCCCGCTGCCCGCTGCCCGCTGCCCGCTGCCCTGCCCGGTGCCCGCTGCCCTGCCCGCTGCCCTGCCCGCTGCCCTCCCCGCTGCCCTCCCCGCTGCCCTGCCCGGTGCCCGCTGCCCTCCCCGCTGCCCTGCCCGCTGCCCGCTGCACCGCCCTGCCCAGCGCCCGGGGCGGGCAGCGCCGCGGGCGTGCCTCAGCTTTCCCGAGGTGGGAAGGGATAGAGGTTTGACTAGAGGGCGGAGGGTGCACTTGCGCCGCCCGGGAGCTGGCCGGGGAGCTGGCCGGTTCCCATCCCGCCCCTCGCCTCGGCGGCTCCCCGCTCCTCCCGGGAGTGAGTCCGCAGGGGAGCCCTCCGCCCGCGGGGCGTCCCGAGGAAGTGCGCGGCACGCCGTCTCCCAGGGAAAATGTGCTCCAGCCCTGCCGTGTTCCCACCAGCTTCTCTTTTCCTCTCCGCGCATCTGTTTTCGTTTTCTTCACATTTATACTTTAAAGATGATGTTCGCCCTTCCACATCCCTTCCCTCTCCACCACCAGCACCCCTCCCTCCCCTCAGGAAGATGAATTTCATCTGGGCCTTGAAACAGGGCAAGGAACAATAAATATTTATGGGCACCAGGGGAAGGTTAAACTGTAAACCACCACTTATCCCTACGTCTCTTATGAAAGGAATTAGCGTTACAAAATTTACATTAGGAGGAAAAGAAGAGGAGATAGAAGCATTTCTATGATGTGAAAATGCTGTGCCTCGTACCTATTTAAAGTGGAGCAAAATACGTCTTCACAGGGCCAAATGTGGGGCATGGCCTTTAAACTGTAATGGCCAAATTAAAACAAATGGCCAAAATTAAACACTCCAGCCCTTGCTGAATGTGAAAGTTTGAGTGATGAGGAAATATGTGTGTAGCAGATCACTTTTCTACACTCCTATTTGAACAAAGTCTTAGGGAGTTTCTTTGAAACAGTTTTAAGTGTATTCAGAGATACTGTACAGATAAAGATACATAAGAACATAAAAATATCTATGCATGCAGCCAAGCACAAACAGCTTATATACCTCTAAATCCAGAAGGGGCCATAATAACAGAGTGTTCAGTGTGGGTTGTTAGAAGCCCAGGCAAAGATAAAACTTCAATAAAAAGTATGTTCTTTTATGTTCAGTGTTAGAGGAGAGGCAATGTAAAATAAGGATTTATGTTTGTGGGGGCAGGCAGAGGAATACAGGCTCTTTAATAACCTGGTACTGCAGGAGAGGGAGCAAACTCCAGCAAGGTTTGAAGGTTTCCACTCTCTGGCAGTGGAAAGGGCCTGAAGGGAACCTGGGTCTTTTGGAGGAAGGCTGAAGACTGCTTGGCAAGGAATACAGGGATGTTTGGCAAATTGCCTGCTTCCTGGTAAATCTTGGCAGAGCACCTAGGCTTAAAGACCTATTTTTCATTATTCCCCACTCTTATCAAAGTAAGTTTTGGAGTATACTTTTGGTGACTTTTCTTTGAGTAAGGGTGATCACCAAAGTGCCTTCACAGCAAAATCAGGTTACTGTTGCCTTCAGTACAAATAAGATCGTGTTTTAAAATGGCCTGTTCAGGTATTACTGTAGACCTACAACAGCTGGTTGAAGTGTTCGTGAGTACTTTAGCTGGTGCAAGGAGAGTAAACAAGGCTTTTTCTGTGTTGGTGTCCCCAGTGGAGTAACACATAGCTGCTGGTGATGGAGCATCTGCTATTATAATGGCCTTGGGGTGCTGATTCCTGACACATAACTGAGGCTGAAACCAGGTTTTCCTCTGACTGAGGATGAAAAGTCTCGGCTGCTTCCTCAGAAGAGGAAGAATTGGAAGAAATCTCAGTTTCTCGGTAACTTTTGCCCTCTGTTTATTTATCATACTTATCCATAATAAGTTCTCTCCAAATCTTCTTATTGCATTCCAGTTTTTATAAATGTTTTCTGGCTTCTGTGAAAGGCCAACTGAACAGCAACAAACACCAAATAAGTCAAATTTCATTGTCTCAATATGAGATCGATAACAGCATTTTCAGAGGAGAATGAGTCACGAGAAGCTGCTGGCAAGGGTATGGGGGTTGTATAACATCATCCTAAAAAACATGGTGTGACAAGGTTTCTTTGTTCCTTCACTTCTCTCCCAGAGACAATCAGACTTGTCATTTGTTCAATGGCATTATTAAATTAGTTATCCTCCTGAGTAAGAAAACTACTGGTAAAATATGCTCTTACACTAAGTCCCTATAAATCATTGGGAGGATGGAAGAGGAGAGGAGCTTTTTTTTTCTGTCTTGACTCCAGCAATTTTTATCCAAGTAATTTCTTGTGTAGAATAGGCTCCAACAAGCCTTATGAAGCGGAGCTTCTGAAAATTCAGTCCATGACAGAGAGCTGAAGCTGATATGGATGTTAATAAAAACCATAAATGCCAAGAAAACCTTGAAATAACTGTCCTACAAACCAGATTTTTTGAGTACTGTGAAGGCTGTAACCAAACTTTTTTTAAGTGAAGGTCTGTTCTCAGAACCCTTAGCAAGCCCCTGATTGCTGCTGCATTTAATTGCAAT
The DNA here is from genome assembly GCF_050655825.1 of Lonchura striata. Classification (NCBI taxonomy): domain Eukaryota; kingdom Metazoa; phylum Chordata; class Aves; order Passeriformes; family Estrildidae; genus Lonchura; species Lonchura striata. The sequence goes on from NC_140704.1 coordinate 115,667,356, forward strand.
TGCCCTAAATTGAGGGCTGATAGGTGTTGCACAACTCTTTCACATGTGTTTTTTTCCTCATTAATGTTGATATGTTAATATAGGGTGGATGCTGCACTGTACATCAAAACCGTTCCCAATAACCTTTCCTTGGGATAAGAGAAAGTATCAGGAATTGCCAATATTTTCTGGCTACATGGGATCACTTTTATGGATAGCATTGGGGTTGTAATTCCTAAGCTTAGGCTTTCCCAGACTTTGGGGGTTAGGTGTGTGTAAAAACTCAGCTCTGTCTCTAGATAGTCTAGTGCTGCCTTTAGAGGAATGGAAGAAGAACAATAAAAGTCAAGGAAAGGATTCTCTCTGTTCAAAGAGCTTTGGATCAAAACCTGAAAGAGTTAAGTTGAAGTAGCCTTGAGTTTGAGGGTGTATGAAATTTTTGTACTGGGGCATATGTGTGTTGTGATGTGTTATATGCTTAAAAAAATCTATCAAAATGGCAGTTTTTCATTTAGTTTACATAATATATAGTAGTTTTAAGTGGTGTGTTTTGTATAAACCCAAGCAATTTCTGGTGCAAAACTGTAATTTAGAAAAAATAAAAACAAAAAGCATAAAGGAATAGGAGTTTAAGACATAATTTGCTATTTTAGGAAGAAAAGACAGTCAAAGACTGAGAAACTAAATGTATTAAAGATTTTAAATATTTTAATGAAGATTAGGGAAGAGTATAGAGATTAAGGAAAAATAATTGGTGAAAATGAACTTCGTTTACTGATGAAAAGACTAAAATGAAATAGCAGCTTATGGGTATAAGAGTAATGGAGCCTCTTTTTAAAATTCTTCTCATGTTTTGAGATATGTGGGACTGTGGAAGAAGAAGGTTCCAGGCTGTTTGATATTGAGAAGAGGGGGGATATTGTGCAGTGCCTTGTGCAAGAGGCTCTGGCTACCTAGTGCCATTCTGATGTCCTGGCAGGGCTGGGGAAGCTCCTGCAGCTCCCGAGTGCTGCAGTCAGCAGTAGTTCCTCTGGAGGTAGCACATCCGTGCCCTATGTCTCAATAGGATGTAGGGAACACTGCTGATGCAGGTAATATTTTTCAGAAAAGGTATTAAATACCATCTTCATAATTACTGTCTTAAGTGTTCTTAATCATTTCTCTGGCAGGAGCAACTTCAAGTTGCCCTAATCCTGGTTCCACCTGGGATCCTTCTTGTTTACCTAATCCCCTCTGAACTTGCAGGTTGGATGTGGCATTCCTTTGCTTTCCTGTTCTAATCTGTTCGGTCATGTTGCTGCACACCATGACACATACAGTCCTAGATGCAAATCCCAGTGCTTTCCATGTTGTTGCACACTGATCCATCTTACCCTGTGTTTATTAAGCCACAGAATACCCTAGAGAATTAGAGAACCCCCCCTGTATTTGATGAAAGGCTGAAATGTAGGCATAAGTAATGTGATTTGTTGGAGTATGTCCTGCAATTCAGTGGCAGAGGTGGAAACTGAGCCCAGGCACCACAGCCTGGCTCTGCTGGCATGTGTGCACAGAGAGGGCTGGACTCTACCAGAGCCTCACAGATGTTTTCAGCCTGACATCCATGGGTGACATTTAAGAGATTCACCACAGGTAACTAAAAAGAGCCAGTGTGGGCAGATAAATGGGAATGCATGCCTGTCCTAGCAATGATGAATGTTCACAAGGTTGGAATTATTGGGAATAAATGAGTTGTTAAACTAGCTACCTAGGATACTGGTGGCAGTGTATTCATCATGTCATGGAGCTTAATACAAAAATGTAACTGTGCCCTACCTATGCAGGCCTGCTTGACTAGCAGGGCTAACCCAAGAACATGAAGTGCATGGGAAATACTAGGCAAGATTGTCACTGTGCCATCCTGAGGCTTTTGATAAAGCAAGTTTGGAAAGCTGATTCTATGGATAAAGTAAAAAATATTTTCATGTGTTTTTGATAAAAACTGCAGCATGAAATCTGGGTGGAAGTTACTCACATCCTCACCTGATAAGGAAGTTTTCTTCAGCAAACGAGTTGTGAAAGCCTGCTTGCAATTAGATGGAACAACTCCAGGTTCTACAACTACTTTTTCTGTGCCCTGATTTGTTGTTACCAGATTTGATCAACGCCTCTCTGAGCACAGCAGCCAGGTAGGGATTGGATCCAAAGCACATGCTGAGGGCTTTTAGCTCTGGATAGCATCAAGAGGATTGGACTAAGATACTTTGGGAAAGGGCTTGCTATCCAGATAGGAGAGGTCATAAAAGCTATATGGAGGGAAAAAAGCCAGAGGATTGAGCTGGCTTGCAAGTGAGTTTGCAAGGTCAGAACATTTTATATAAAAAGCGATTACAAAACTTGTTACAAATGCTGAGGGACCTAGAAAGGGATTAAGTGATCTTGTTAGTTGTATGAATCCTCTTAGGACAGCAAATCTACCCATAAGCTAATAAGGCTTGTGTGACCATAATATCTGAGCAGAGTGCAGAGTGACTCTTCCCCTGCATACAATGATAGGAAAAATGTTACTTGGCTTTGAAGAGAGGCCCATTGTGTTCACTCAGATGCAAAGCTATCTTGTTTAGATTCTCGAAGGAAGAAGTCATAGGCTGTGAGGCTGATAGTGAGGCTGGGCAAAAAAACAGTGGGGGAGGAGGCTTAGGATGCAGACAGGGGCAAAACATCATTACTGGTAAGAGCAATAGAAGGAAGGTGGCAAGGGAGGAAAGAGACCTAAAAATAGTTATGTTTTCATGAATATATTTGTGTGTGTGTGTGTATACACCAAGTGCGTGCATGCGGTGCACTTGAACTCAAAAATTGCATATTTTCCCTGTAATTACTCAAAGGTAGGTATCTAAATCTCCTTATTTTCAAAAATCAGCTATATGTATATAGCTTGTGTTCTTACATGCATGATTAAATTTGTCTTTTCTTCCCTGTGTACCTGATTTCCCTTGGTCATAGGACGTGACATCACTGTAATTTTTCCTAAGTCTTCCTTTTAAAGTTGCTCATCAATTCCAAAATGCTACATTTTTAAAGTTTTTCCAAAATTCATCTTGACTAAGGAGAGAGTACTTTAAAAATTTGAAAAGTACACCCCAGGACAATATGTATATTTTGGTCTCTATGTACATCTTTTCATCAATCTGTTTATAGTTCTTTCTTTATGGGGATGGAGAGCAGAATGGAGACAAATAAATAAAAAGAAACATGACATTGCTAATATAAATGACCAGGCCATTTCTTCAGTGTCAGAATGCAATTAGAGCTGACCTCAGACTGGAATTCACTTCTCAGCAGGCCTGCTTAATGATTAGTTTTATTGTTTCTTCATCACCCCTACTGGGGGGCTCATTTTTACTGGTAATGGAAAAAGACTGTTGCCCCTGGATAAAAAGCTGAGCACGGAAGACAAAGGGCTGATTGAGGACTGCTAGGCTTTTCAGCCTGCATACCACCTCTTCTTTTGGTGTCCTGGCTGACAGCAGGAAAAACAGTGAAAGAGGTCAGATCTTAAAGGGCCTTCAGGGTAAGGAGCATCATTCTGTACTCAAAATTAGCTGGTGAGGCTTTTATGGCTTAAAGCAGTTCTGATCACTGTTGTAAGATGAATTGAATGAGAATCTTTGCAGCAAGATAATCTGCCAGACATTGCTGGTATGATTGATTCTGAGACATGGTTAGCAATGTAGCTGTGGTTTGCAAACACCTGCTCAAACTCCCAATCCCAGCATGCAGATACAAGTACACTTCTAGCAACAACTAGAAATTTCCCAACAGCTGCTACAGGTAAAGACTAGTTTAAATCCTTGGCAAAATTTGTGTGCCGGCTGCTACCTGTTCGGAAGTGTTTTCAAAGGGGTTTATTATAAGCCCTGGCATAAGTAAGAAGAATACAAATAATTCCTGTTTGTTTGCTTTAGTTCACTGGGTATATGAAACATGTAGTGTGACTCACAAAGTTGTAGGATGAGTCTGAGGTAGAATTACAGACGTTGTGCTATCTGATATTATGAGATGTAACAGGTGTTTGTGGAGGCAATTTCCCCATCTAGAAACAGTGCTTTGGGGAATTTAGGCTGCTGGTGGAGGAAAGGCTGGTTGGTTTACACTAGTGATGATAGGTGAGCTACCAGAGAATTGGAATTGGTGGTTTTTTCAGCTAATTATCTATAGGCTGAGGTGTGTATTGAAACCACAGTAACTAAATGTCTGAGTTTGCAAAAACTTGACTGGAAGCTTCATGAAAACAAATACAAAGCTAAGAGTCTTGCCAAGAGCAATGACACTGCTCCCTCCTCACACCAGTTCAGCTGGAGAGAAATAAAAATTAAATAAAGCTTTTAAATACTTTGATACTGAAAATACAAGACTACCTATCCACTGGTGCAACTTAGTGATCATTCAAGAGCTTCAGTACAGCTACATTGATCAAATCAACTGTGGAACTAGCCTTCAGTGTTTAATACTGAAATCTTTTAATAATGAACACCGATGTTTTTCTTAATAGATCTGTAACAGAGCAAACCAATAAGGAGTTAAAATTACACGGAATGCTTGTGAAGAAAATGTGGTCAACTGTGAACCTCAGACTTGCTCTCTAAAGTGAACTGTGAATAACAATGATCTTTAAATTTGACTAAATTCTGACTTGGAAGTGTAGGACCTGAAATCTGAACAAGCCAGGGACACGCCAGTGTCTGCAGTTTGTGTGTTTCACCCAAGACCTGAGTCCTCAGAAAAACATAATCTCGTGATCTATTCAAATTGGGTAATTATGCCCTAAATATTCCTAATTTGTATAGTTCTTTAGCTCTTATAGGTCATTATCGTGGTGTCAGTAAGGGCCAAGGCTTGGTGTCCCTAGGCTGAGTGAGATTCACCTCTTCAGCCTGCTGGCAAGTTTCAAACAATCACATTTGGGGTGATAGAGCTGGGAGGGCTGGCAGGAGCTGATGATCAGTGTTGGGCCTCATGGCAAATTCCCTGCAGCATTTCTAAGGTTTCTTCTGTGTCCTGCAGGCAAAACCACAGCCACTGTGGTGGCTCCTCCGCACAAGGTGTTGGAGCAAATGGGTCCCCACAAGGCAGGACAGAGTAGGGCATCCCTTTTTCCTTTCTCTCCTGCCAGGGGGTGGACTTCAGGGGGACCTCTGTGCTATTTCCTCTAGGTCATCTGCCCTAGAGCCTGGATGGTCACTCATTGCTTTTAGTTTAGATGTTTCCCAGGACCAACAGAGAATTGTGCAAGACTTAGATGCTGTTGACACAGAGAGTTGACAAGACACCTATGCAGAGACATAACCAAAGATTTCTCCCGATGTTTCCTATCTTTTTCAAAGCTGACATACCAGGATTTTAGTAGTGTAAGCAGTTGTGAGTTGCCTGGCTGCAAAGCAGGTCAGGGTGGACTGGAAAGCTGATTCCCTTGTGCAGTGCTTTGTGTGAATTCCACTGGCAATGTCTTCAGTCTCTATCTCCTCTGCTTATGCACACTCATGGTCTGAGGAAGTTCTCCATTGCTCTCCCTCTTTAGCAGGGCTTCTTACAGGGAGAGAACATCCAAGCCTTTGGGAATACATTAAAGAGACAAGGCAAATACCTATAGGCCCTGCTTGTGTAACACAGTATGGAGTCTTTGGGAAAGGACAGCCCTTTTCCATGAAGATATTAAGGCACATGAAGCCTATGCAGGCAGGTGTTTACTCCTCTCTCTTATTAAGCAGGAGTGGGACTTTGGAAGCTGTTTGACCCACAGTTTCCTCTGGCTCACATTTTCCCTTCACGCTTGCTGGGTTCCCATATGATAAAGGGTTGGCAAATAGTGGTGTGAGTCCTGTAGGGCCGTATGTTTTGTGTGTGAGGTAGGCATGGTGAACATGGGAAAGGTATAGTGGAAGGCACTAGAAAGCGGTTTTTGGGGATGCACCAGATTTTGTGGGACTGATGGAATGCCTGAGTGTGCTGTAGGTGATTTTGCAATTGTGTGTTCCACCACTGCTGGAGAGACCTAATAGGGCATGTTTCATATAGCTGAAGAAGCTAAGGACAGTCTCCAAAGATATTTGTACTTTTAACTCAAGTAGTATTTAGTTTATAAATAGAAGAGTGCTAAGTATGTTTTTTGGGCCCATCTTACATAAGGGAAAAAAAATCTGTGGAATAAATGGAGGTTAAGCTCTAGTCTTCAGCATCTTGAATGACTAAAGTCTCATTCTTTTTCTGTATGCAACAGTTCATTTCCTGGGGATGAAGAGACGTAGTAGTTGAAGGAGAGCTATGAATGCCACTAGAGTGGAAGGAAATAGCTGTTATTTTGCAGATTTCTTGGCTGGTGAATGCAGCTAACCCTAGCCTTACACAAAAGGATGGAGACAGTATGTATAAGTGGTGTCTGTCTTCTCATTTGGCTGAATTACACACTAAAGTAATTTATAACAAAGGGGTCAAGGTATATTGTTAGTAATTGTTATGTTAAAGAGCAAACGTAGCTTGCTGATTTAGCATCCATTTCCTCCTATAAAAGAGAGAAGGAAATTATAGCAGAGGATGGGGAGACTCGGAGCAGTGGAGGCAATAGGAACATTTCAGAATAATTTCAGCCGTATTTCTGCTAGGTTTGGTGACTGCGTTCTCTCATCTCTTTTTTTTTCTTATTTGGAGTGGCAAGTCCAGCATGCCCAATAGGGACACCACATTAATTCACCATGGAACACGATGTCAAGCTCAGGGATGAAGAACAGTGAAGCCTCTGTGGAGTATTTTCTGGCAAATTGTGATGGGAGCTGAAGTAGAATAATAGAGGGCTTCAGGAAATATTCAAATTCAGAATCAAAGTTGATAACATTAATTTCCTAAACTTGGTTGTTGGTTAGTTAGTTGCTGCTTGGTCACCTACTCTTGCATTTTATGGTTATTGATGGTTTGTCCTCTAGTTCTCTTGCTCTGGTTTGTGTACAGGCTGCACTATCAGAATTGTTGAGCCTGGTTTCATGAAAATGCAGCCCTGAAGATCACATGAAGATAACTCTCCCTGAGTTACATGGTGCTGATGGCATTTCTGAGTTTATGGGCATTCATGCTGCTTTTATGAGACCCTGCAAGAACCAGATGGGGTTGCTGGTGACTCAGAATGTCAGTGTCGTGCTGGCCTGACATGAAAATCTCTTGTTGACGTACATGAGGACCGTCATACTAATAAAACAGGGGATACCAGTAGCGTGCCATTCCACTGCTTTTTCATCAGAAAAGGATTCAGTCAGAAAGCAAGGCAAATAGGAAGAAGTGCTCACTGATCCAGGACAGTTTGTTTCTAACTGTTGCATTGTTAAGTAACGCTGTGTCTGATGAGCTCAGCAATCTTTTCACCAGATGGGAAACCATCAGTCTGAGTGCACCAGACTGTGCACCAAAATGTGGTGATTCACAGGGATGAGTTGCAAAACCCTCACAGTGAACAGCCAGATGTCTGGAGTGAGCCGGGAGGAAGCACTGAACTTTAGCTAGGATGTGCCTGAAGTCATAGCCATCACCAAGCCTCAGTAGGGTTTGTGAGAATATTCCTCCATCTAGCCATGATCCAGAGTCCAGCATGCTCTTTGAAGCGTGCAGAACTAAGCAGGTAACTTCTCTTCCACAATGTAACCAGAGGGAAGGCTTGCAGATTAGAGTGCTTGTCTGAATGGGGTAGACATGGGCTCTGTCTTCTCCTTAGTCTCTATAGAGGAGGAGGGAGGAATCAAATCCTCCTCTTAGATTCTCCCCCAAGTGTCCTTCTACCCTGTACAGGATGGGATGACCTGTAGTAGTTTCTTGTTTGTGCCACTGTTTGGTGCACTTGTTTGCTGCTTGCAAGGACCATGGGATTCATCAAAACAAAATGAGGAAAAAACCTGTGTGAGTCTGTTGCTTAGTGCTTAGGGTGCTCTATGGGAGGGAAGAATCCTGCTTCCAGGCCCAAGTCTGTGTATTATTAACCTGGTGTTGAATGAGAAGCACAAAGGTATCAATGACACAAATTCCTCCTCCTGCTTCATTTAAACACAGTGTCCATAACTGACTTTTTGTGGAGTCCTCAGTTTATTTATTTCTTTCCTTGAAGGATGCAAACTAGAAACCATGTTTCTAAAACATGTCTGTGTTTAGGCATAAATTATTTATCAACACAGATTCTGGCAACCTTGCATTTTTGTAGATGGGATCTCCTGCAGCCTGGTGTACTTCACACGAGGAAGAAGGGTTCCAATGACTTTAGCCATCTTAAATTTAGTTGGGTTTTTTTTTTGTTGTTGTTTGTTTGGTTTTGTTTTTGTTTTTTTGCCAAACTTTTGCATTCAGGTGTTTCATATCCACCCAGCTCTGACTGCAAGATTTTGTGTGTTCTAAGGTATATTAATACAGTCTTTTGCAGAAGTTGACTGCACTTTAGGAATTCTTTGGCTTAGGAGAGTATTTTCTATATCTTATTAGGAATCTTTGATTTCTTTGCTGTTTGTATTTGGCTGAAAGAATCGAACTGAAAGAAGAAACCCCCATCCAAATTGCAGTGTATGTATCTCTTAAAAGAATAATTCAATGGACATGAGGCTGTGAATGTGTGGATGTTTGAGTTAGCTACAACCCCAGAAATACTGCAAAAATAGCTTTCTCAGTTGTTACCTGAACTACTAAGATCAGATAAAATTCACCATCAACTGTTTGTAATCCCATATTTTATATTTTAATGGAGATCTGCTGTCAGTTCTGGGCTGTATAGTTAGGCCAGTATTTTCTCAAAAGAAGGCAAAAGTCCTTACTTAAAATATGGATATAACCCTGTAAAAAATCTTTACATTTTTCCTGATACTGATAAGAACTTTTGTGTTCTTACTCCTTTCATATGCTTAGTTAAAATGATAATAATAAAAAAACCCAAAACCAAAACACCCACGAGATTAAATGATGCATACACAGAAATGTGAAAAGAATGTTCTAAATTACTATTATTTTCCAAAAATCATGTAATTCATTGACTGACTCATGTTTTATAGCAACTGAGGCACTGCAGGATGATGGCTGTCAGGTGTCAGTAAGCTGGCAGCTTAAAAGTTGCCTCTTTAAGTAGCCTCAAACAAATGAATTGCTCACTGTGTGTGGGGGTGGATTCTGGCCCAGTGTTTGCTGAGACACTGTTGGTTGAGGCTCTTATGATACTGCTGGTGTCTGGCTCTGCCTTCTGTGGTACATTTTTCCCTGCTATGGGCTGGAAAAAGTGGTTAGAGGTAAGACTGAGAGGGGGTTCCAGAGAGTCAGTGAGTCTGAGGCCTTATCTAAACAAAAATGGTAGCAATTTAACTGAACCTATTTAGACACAGAGGTTGCTGAATTAATGCCACCCCCTTTTTTTTCCTTTTTTCTAGAACCAAGTCTGGGGAGAAGCATTATTCATGCCAGTGCAATTTATACTGTTCCTAATGGCTATTCTTCCCCCTTTGTACTGTCAACAGCACTTGTTTTGTAACTCCTCTGTGCATATTCCAGCATATTCCTGGATGGTAAACCAGAAACTGGGTCCTGCAGCTTTTGCTTTTTCATTTATTTCTTCAAGGGTTATTTCCTAACCCTGTTAGTGATAGTCTGAACATTTAGCACAAGTCCGTTTGTGTATTCTCTTGTAAGTATGTTTTCCTGTCACCCTGTTTAGGGAGAGGCATCAAATAATTTCTTTTCATTTTTTGTGCAATATAGTGTATTAAGGGGAGAAAGGGAGAGAGTTTGATGCTGTAGATGACAAAAATTTGTTACATCACATGGCAAAATAGATGTTTTTCCATGCAGAATTTTCCCTCATGTCTTATTGGCTTATGACTGACAGTAGGAAAAAGCAAGTATTGCAGACAATTTGTGTCAATAAATTCCACATAAATCAAGAGAGGGACCTAAGCAGAAAAGCATTACTATAAGTTAATTTTCGTTGTTGCCAGAAACATTCCTGACACCTTCAGTAAGACTTGATGGTAAATGCTGGTAGAGATGAGCCCAAGAAACATCCCTTGTGGGATGGCTTGTGTGTTAAACTACCTGACTTCCAGGTCTCAGAGAAAGTATAGTTTCAAAATGGAGAAATCACAGCAGCAAGCTAAAAGAATGACTTTTCCCCCCTTTGTAATAATAATGTCAGAGATGTTATTACATTTGGCCCCAGGAACGGATTGGAAGTGTTTTTCAGAAGGGAAGTGCTTCCAGCTCCATGTCTCTCTCAAGTGTTCCATTCCCATGTACTTGCTGGAAGCCTTTCAGGAAACCACATTCCCTTTCCCGTCCCTGTTCAGCAGTGCAATTCTTCCCAGCCACTGCGGCTCACAGACTGCCTCATCCTTCAGCCTGGGAAAGGAATGTGACAACGAGGGGGCAAAAGTGCTGGCACCTCCAATCCCATCCCATGTGCCTTTCAGAAGAAACCTCTCCTCCTTTGCCCTCCCTGCCTTATGAAAGGGTTTTCTACATCCATAAGCATGTTTAGAAAGATCTGCAGTCTCTAATTTTCCAGTGTGTGGTGGGGCAAGAATGTAATTTTAGCTGGAAACAGTCACATGGCCAGATCCTCAGCCGTGTGCAAATCTGGCCGATGCTCCTGAGGTTGCATTGGGCTATGTTCATTTACACTGGCCCAGTGTCTGGTTCCCAAAGTAGTCCCTGATAGCCCTAAATGATAGCTGGTGTCTGAGAGTACCACATGTGAATGAAACACTACTGCTGTGCAGAGGAAATGCCCTGAAACCATGCAGTGGTGCCATTTTCCAGATAATCAACAATTCAAAAAGATGGTGAAGAAATGCTGTTTATATTACAAGTTTCAATAATTAAGATAAAGGGGGAGAAATAAGAGAAGGGATAAAGGAACTGTTAATGACTGAGAGGACAGAATCGTATTAGAGACAGAAATGTAAACTTGTTTTGCTATTGCAAAAAGCCCAGGAGATGCACATTTCATTCTACAGAGAAATATTCTGATCAGTACTTTTATTCTGCCATAGCAGCAGGGGATTGAGCTTGGATCCCAGCCAGCCTTTTTTATCCTCTCTTTAAACTAAGCAATTAAAAGAGAACACAAGGCAGGATAGTTTAGCCAGCTCTGTTAGTTTTAACAGAATGGGTTATTGGGCAATGCCATTGTGGCACAGAACAATTCCTCCTAGCTTCTGTGCCACAGGAGCAGTTAAAGCTTCCAAGATGAATTTCCAGCCATTGCTGTTAGGATGATTGTACTGTTTGCTTTTTCTTTAGTTTTATGCTGTTTCATTTGCTTGTCATTTTTTACGATTTGCATTGTGTGGTGCATGGGTGGTAATGATTAGATAGTGATTCTCAGCACAACAGTTTCTCTTGAAGCAGACATTTGTCCACCCTGAGACAATTGCTCTCCAAAACTGAAGGAAAAATTATGGGAGGGAAGCCTTACAGCTACTGGAGTCAAAGAAAATTCTCTTATTGACCTAAGTGGGCAGGAAGACTGAGAGACAGATTGCTATTCTTTCCATGTCTTGAAAGATTTAAGAAGCTGAGGCTTGGAAAAATCAGGATAAGTAGGTGACCTTTGGAAACTATTTGGAAACTGCAGGTGCACAGTAGCTCTAAAAATTACAATGCTTACTTAGGCATCAGAAATGTCTTCAGGGGTTTTAGAGAAGTAGCTTAATTTTTATTTTGATTTTTTAATCTAAGTGGTTTAGACTGTGGACATTATGGTTAAGTGGGCAAGGGTTGGGAAACTGAATTTTGTTCCAGCTCCTGATGCTCTTTTAATGTGTCCCCCTGCAGTAGCTTTTAACCCTGTTGCACTTAGGAATAATCTGTAAACTGGGAATAACAGTGTTGCCTACTTATGTTTTGAAGCTTGACTAAATAATGTTTGTAAGAAACTATGTGAGGCCAAAGTCATTGTGGGGCTAATCAGTTGCAGAGATGGAGCTGACACACAGGACTGTCAATAATTTGACACCATATACATTTCCTTTACAAAAGTGGTTCCCAAACTTCACTGGCCCATGGGAAGCCCAGCAAGAAAGTAATGTGCTGCATATAACATATGCTTTACTCTTTTCCAGTGGTCTCCATTTTAACTCTTTAATTTCCAGCAGCCACCAGAAACAGAGAAGAATTTAGTGGCAGAATGGAAGACTGCTACTTTATAGGGATTTTAGAAACATAAATGCTATCCCACCTTGTGTGAATTCATGAAGTCATTAAATGGAGGTTAGGAAATTTTTTTTGCGTGTGTGTTCTTCAGTGGGAATTAATTTTCCACCAGAAGTTCTTCAGGGAAAACGGAAGGATTTCTTTTTTGTGTATGTGTAAAACATATTGTTTAATATATCTCATGACTTTCTGTGTTAAAAAAAGTGTCATCACCTTCACCTCATTACATTAACTCAACTTGTTTTCAGCTTCAGCTGTGCAGTGTTTATCACCCTCTATTGTCATATATTACACAGCTGCAGAATGGCAAGTTTTTTTTTTTTAAAAGCCAAAACAATGAAACCAAATCCAGACCAGAATTGAAGCTCCTGGTAGGTGTGAACAGTGTAGTGAGTAAAATGTCTTTAAGAAGAAAGTGTTTGCTGAAAGATTGGAATGTCAAAGTTAAAAGTTTATTTACAAGACTTCAAATATTAAAATCAGAGGAAATGTTTGAAATGTTCATAGCCTGAAGTATCAGTAAAACTTATTTCCCATTAGCATTCATGAAGCTGATTATGTTTGCATTATATCAATAAAGTCAGAAGGCTTGAAGTGAATTGAAGAGTAGGAAATTTCTAGCCCTGGATCATGGTTTGGTCCATCTGAAAGGTTGCTGAACTGTAAGATATGAATCCTATAATCTTTTTGCTGTTCTGCCATTCACATGAGGTAATTTATTACAGACTTACCATGTCCTTCAATTTAAATCCCTTGAAATTAGCAACCATCTCAGATAGTCTTGGCCATAACTGCTCTTTTCCTTCTCACAAAACCATCACAATGATAATATGTAGCAGTTATTGTTTTGAAATTATTTGAAAGCTTCTGGAAAAAATGTGCTACGCAGGTAGTCACATGTAAATGAGCAGAGCCATCAGCCACGCTGAGCACTGGGGCTGGGGTCTGTTCTGAGCCAGTGCCAGCAGTGCCAGCAGCCACTACTCTTCTCCCAGTGCATGGGGACCCATACCAGGGGCATGGCCAGTAGCCAAAGGGAGGGGGCCCCTACCTGGGACTATGAGTGTTTTTTCAGCCTGTGTATACTGACATTCTGGGTACTGGGGACAAAACCAGTCAGCAAGACAGTGAAAAGTTGCTGTCTTTTATTCCTGTCCTATTCCATGTGTTCTTCTGAGGATGCAGAACCTCCTAGAACATGAGATGAATAAGAAATCATGTGCAGCAGTGGCCCCAGTGAGATGAAATTATGAAATAGTATTTGCCATGAAAACAAATTGATATTCATCAGTTTAAATGGTTACAATATCCTTATTGGAATGAGCTGCAAAGTTGGTGCATCTGTCTCAGAAGTAAAGTGATATGCCACCCATACAGTGGTGAGACATAAATAATCATGCTACAAGTCATGTCTTCTATTAAAGAACCTGATATTCCCTGTTTCAAACTGAGGAGAAGTAATCTGTGAGAAACAGAATTGGTAGACATCTGCTGTTAAAGTAAGACCCCTGCTTTGTACTCCTTCTACATCAACCAACTAGCTGATTTAACCACTTCAGCAGAAGCAGCGTTTAAATCACATTTGATTATTACTTGCAAAATTGACTCCTGACTCAGTGCACAGAATCTGCATGGCTATATGTTTATTTTTAAATTAAATTGGATAGTATATTTTCTTCATGGGATTCTTCCTTATTCTTGGACTCTTCCCTTTACAGTCTGCATCTGAGCAAAGATGTGTTCATATTTTAGAGGCAGCAGTGGCCCATGGATATCAAGTCAAGCCCAGCATTCTTCTACTTTATAGGTAGCCTCCAAATCTCTCTATCTCCCATTCTCATTAAACAAAATCTCTGAAATTTGTGCTGTGTTGCTGCCTTCTAATATGAGGAAGTGGTGCAGTGGATGACACATGGATATGCCTCCAGGGGAGCTGGATAGTATTCCCAGCTTTGCCATTTGCTGGCTAATATCCCAAAACTCACTTAACGTTTTTGTGTCTCAGTTTCTCCAACTGTGACAATGAGGCCAGCATTTCTCACTGTAATCAATAATAGATTCTTACTGGGTTTGGTGGCACTCTAGCACTCTGAGATTTGTGAGGGGGAAAAAACCCTAATTGTTGCTTTTAATAAATTTTCCTTGGTTGTGTTTCATTAATTTTACTTCACATGAGAATGATTCAGATTTATTCTTAGCCTGCTCCTTTACCAGTATGGAACATAACCTCTCATTCAAAGGTTTATCAGGATTTCATAACCATCAGTTCTGCTCAGTCCTTTCCTAATGTTTCATAAATATTTTTCCCTTAAATTTCTATGGCATAATGCAAACATAATTCCTTACTCCTATGTTATGGAATACAAACAGAAGGGACCAGACAGTATTATTCAAAAATGTTCAACTTATGAAATAATAAGTATTAGCTGACATGCCCCAGAGAGACATGACTGACCAGCTGCTCTGGGTGAAACAAATAAATAGAAAAATCCTTTATTAATGATGTATTCTGCAGTAGATTCTGTCTGGGGAATTCTGTAGAAATAGACTCTTTCTCATCTCCTTCATTTAAATGAACTAAGGAGAAGACTGAGTTCCTGGAGGTTTGGTAGGCACATAAACAGTGTACAAATACATATGGAACAGTCACACTGAGGGAGGATTTCAGCTTTGGTAACCACTACATCTTGAATTTTCTTTGGCTTTCCTCAGTCGGCTCAAGAATGTGGGTGAGACTTTCCAAATATAGACAACCAAAATTCTGACCAAAAAATACACACATTCTCAGAGCAGATTAAAGCAGGATTCATGGATTTGGGCCTTGGGCTTGGAGGGGGCCAATATAACCACAATGTTTGAATTGAAGTATCGTCAGCTTGGACCCTGCTGTTAGGGCTGTGGAGGTGGGAGGTACAGCTGACAGGCTACGGAGGTGGTTGAGTCATAGGAACTTTTACTGTAGTTTGGATGGATTTGGTTATTTTACTGCATTGCTCTAGCTTGCTTGAGGCATTCTGGTTGGCCTGACTCCAGGTCTTCTTTAGTCTGACTCTGCCCCAGCAATGGGTCACTTTGTCTCACAAATTGTATACTCGCAGAGAATGCACTTTGTTTCTGATGTGAGATGGAAGATAGGCTACCCACAGTAACAGGAAGTTTTGTGTACTAATATAAATTTGTTGAAAAATTTAGGTTGTGACAATGGTGTTGAGACCCTCTCCTTCAGCTCTTCCTTTTCCTGGAAAAATGATCCCAGCTTGCTCAGCTGTCCTCTCAAGTCACGTACTCCAGCCCTTGGTCCACCTTGGTGGCCCTCAGCTTTACTTACTCCAGTTTGTCAGTGTCCCAAAATTGGATGCAGTACTCCAGATGTGGTCTCACAAGTGCTGAATAGAGAGGAATAATCACTTCCTTGACTTGGTGGTTATTTTCTTAATAAAACAGCCCAGTATGAGGCTGGTTTTTAATGCTGCAAAGATGTATTGCTGATTCATGTTAAGTTTTTCCTCCAAGAGCCCTGGGTCCGTTTTTTGCAAAGCTGCTTTCCAGTCAGTTGGTCTCTAGACTATCCCAAAGGCAGGACTTAGTATTTGCCTTTGTTGGACATCATGGAGTCGTGTATGCCTTTAGGTACAGATGCTCATTTTGCACACACAATGAATTATTGCAAATACAATTATCTGCTTGTACATGTATCCATCAGGTTTGTAGGTTTACAGACACATTTTGTTTTTGTTGACAGCCTTGTGGTTTCCAGAGACCAATGAACTAGTAAAATTCATAAACTTCATATATATGCAGGGAGATTTCTCATAGAACACTTTTAATAATAAACCTCTCTGTTAGGCATGGTTCTGTTTAGTTTGTCACTTCTCTCCTTGACTTTTCTCATTTTTAGATAAAGGCAGTGAGGACCACATGAGGTATATTGGTATAATCAGTAACACAGACTTGTCTGGACCTCAGGAGATAAGTCTGTACTGTATCAGCAGACAGCCCCTGAGAATGCTCTTCAAAGAAAAAAAGTTTCCTCTATCTTTCAAAGGGACCTTCCTTCTGCTGTCTTTATTGGATTGCTCATCGGCCTCCTCCAGAGTTGGAGAAATTCCTCTGAAGACCCCTTAAATTGCATTTCAATTATACAGGAGGCTGCCCTTGCAGGACCATTCTATTTCCAAGTCACCCTGTGGCTTCTCAGAGGTGATGTGGTTTTGGAATCTCCATTTCAGGTAAAAAAGAAAGCCCTGTTCTGTCAGCCTCCAACAGACATGTGCCTGAAAAGGCATATCTAATTGATTTACAGAGAATCAAGTGCTCTCTGTAGATAATGTTTGCCCAATGTAAATCTCTCACAAATTAGGCATTCCAAGGAATGTGTTCATCAGCAAGGTGTTACAGAGCAACACTGATCCTTAATGGCCAGTAAATGCAAAACACAAATGATACAGAATGATTTGATGTTGCACACATAAAATGTTAAATTTTTATTTCACATTTGCAATGCAAAATAAGTATTCTGGTTTTCAGATGTGCTGGTGGATGCCAATAATTTCAAAATCAGCTGATATAACAATATAAGTAAGATGTTTTGAGCTTAAGTGGCTTTAAAAAAAGGAAGCAGATCCTAGGATAGAGTGAGATGGATTGAAAATACTCCAGGATGATTCAAATGCCAGACCCCAGTCTGGGTTTGGGCCATGTGTAAATTTTGTTTGGTCTTTCCCAGGTCCATAAGAGTTGGAGTCACTGGCATTCTTGTGGGAGACTCTGTATTTCATACTATTTGTCATTCTTTCAGAGATCTGGAGTTTATCCACTATTTCCTGCAGAGAAAACCTTGGTAAAAATCACCCAGAGAGTCTCAGTAAAGGAGACTGCACTTTGGTAGAAATCAAATGAGAAGTCTTGTTGCAGTGATTTAATAAAGCAAACAGGTTATATCTCTATTGATTCTGGCTTATTTCCTCTACATAAAAGAAGACTTTTTGCTGCCTTTGAAAATAAAACATATACCAGACTCTTATTATTTTTATTGGTAGAAGCCCTCGCAGTGTACAAGTGTTAGTACAAGAATGAAAAGTTATGGGGAACAAAAATTGAGGGAAAGATATGAGTGGAAGTTAACTTTTCTGAAGTGTAATTAATGTATATGAAAACAAAATGTTTGTTTTTCAGTTTCTTATCACATTTTCCATCTGGTATCGGCAAAGCTTTTAAACTTCCACTTCCTCTGTGCAGTTTTGCAATATTCCTATTCACAGGAAGTAAGAGGAAGAGCTTTATGAGGGATACATTACAAATAGAGTGTATGTAGGTATTTGGACAAAATCACTGGGCTCAAATCTCATCTGGTGTAAAACGGAAGACCCTTCAATGGATGTATGAAATTCAGCTTGTCTGTGACCTGGTGCTTCATTCTGCAGCACTGGTTATTTTTGTTACAATTTACTGATATTTTTTTCCTGGTGCTTTTCATCTATGATCTCAAACACCTTATTAAGCAAGAATGAATATCTTTACAGTTTTTAGACTTGGTAACTGTAAATACAATCCGTGCCTAAGAAGTACTTCAAAGGCCAGGATTTGGTAGCAGACTTCACTGATTTGCTGAGCCAGGTCCCTTTATTCCCAGTTCAACATACTATCAATACACTGCTTTCCAGTGTAAATGAGTGTTTCATAAACAGGCTGGAGAACAGCACAGCTCTCAACAGCTTGTGAAAACAAGAATAAAGCAATCAATTATAGCTTTGTGTCTTGGTTGCAAAAAGATTGGTCTTAGGTCTCATGAGTGTGAAAAGAGACCATAAAGGCTCTGGTGAATTGCATTGTTCTGCTCACATCTCTCTCAACATCGGGAACCCAAGATGCCAGTGAGGAGTGGCTGATTACTTGCACAGTTCTGTAACAGGAGCTCTGAGGGTATTACAAAGTACATGTTACATATCAAGGCTGTAGAAGCCTACATGGAGCCATTCTTTCCTTTTTTTTCTTTCTTCTCCTATTCATTTTTCCTTTCATCACTGAAGGCAGCTAGAGCCTTCTAGTGTGAAATTCAAGAGCAGAGCCAAGCTTCCTCTCCTTTAAACATTCCAAACGATTGATGAACTCAAAATCTGCTTCGGGATCAACATCCAAGTTTTGCAAATGGTATCTGTCTTTCTAATTAGCTGATCGAAACCTCCAGATTTCAAACTACAAATATAAATATCCCATGACTTTAATCAATCTCCAATCCAGCTACAGGAGACTTATTCTGTTACTAATTGCTTAAAAGTTTCACTTCTTCTTCATATTACTTTTCAGAATAGTAAATGAATTTCCATAAATGCAGAGTGATTGAAGTTGCTTTTTT
Organism: Lonchura striata; assembly: GCF_050655825.1. Lineage (NCBI taxonomy): Eukaryota > Metazoa > Chordata > Aves > Passeriformes > Estrildidae > Lonchura > Lonchura striata. The sequence goes on from NC_140704.1 coordinate 115,685,891, forward strand.
TGCCCCCCAAAAGCCTGAAACAATCCATTCACAAATCTTTCCTCCCTCTGTGATTTCTTCTGCCTCCTTTCCCAGCTCACAGGTATAACAAAACTGCCTTGCAAGATGAGCCTTAAAAGTCTATGAACATAAGCTTATAAATCTGGCTCTTGAACAAGCTCTATTATTTTTAACTGCTTTTGTGTAAGACAGGAGGCTATGTAAAGAACAGGATGTTTTGAACATTGAAATCTGGTGCATTACGTAATACGGCTGCTACAGATTTGATGTGATTTCTCTGCAGGTGTCAAAGGCATCATAAAGAGTATGCTACTGAGATGTTAAACATATAGTATATATATACCCAGTGGAATTACTGATATACTTTTTTTATCAGCAGAAATGCCAAATTTGCAGTTTGTGTTATATTCACTTGCAATTACAACGCAGCCTATTCTTGCAGTCTATTTAGATTTTATTGTACTTTGAAATAATTATAAACAGAATACTTAACAGGCTTTTGTTAATCTCCACTTTTTTAGGAGATGCATGAGGTGAACCACTACTGTCTTCCTGGGGACCTAGGGCTGCTACATTTTCCTTAAATAGGGAAGGATAATTGCATTTGTATCTACTCTGCACGATTGCTCTGCAGCCAGGTTCTCAGTTGCTCTTCTTGCCTCAGTCTCTCAGGGAAATGATACAGAAACTAATCCTTCCAAATAATGCAGGTGTCAGAGGTCTCTGTAAGAGGAAGGCTTGGCAGAATCTCTTGTGGAAATTTACACAACATCTGCCCACACAATGGCTGGACAGTACTGTTCTTCCTTCAGTTGTCAGGTGCACTGGAATGTGTATAGAAGAAAACCCAAAGAAAGATCCAAGATAATAATGCATGAAAAAAATGCAGTTTTTGTTGGAAATACAAACTATGATTCATTTTTCAATCATTTTTCCTGACTCATTAGTACCTTCTGTCTTGAAAAATTGCACTTTGTAGTAATTGAGCCATTAAAGAAAGAAGATATCATCATATTTTAGTAAGATAATTAGTTAATTTTGTTCTTTTTAAACTTTTGTCAGGGAAATTCGCCTTTCTGACTACCAAACCTGAGCCTAAGAATCTCCAGTTATAATACACATGTAAACAAGGGATTGATTTTACATGGTAAAAACACGGCTCAAACTAATGTGGAAAAACAGTGTGGTAGTGAGTTGGGAGAACAATACTGAGAGGGACTTCCCTGAAGAGGGAATGTATTATTTTCTCTGCTGTTCCTATCTCTCTCACCCATTCAATTTCAACACCCTCTTCATGCTGCACTCATTTTGTATCCTGGCTTCTAGATACATTCCTCCATGGTCACTTAGAGTTCTCTGGTATCATCTTACCATCATACACGATTCTTTACAGACAACTATTATCAGCTTTACGCTCACTTATTCACAAATTAGTGCCATTATTGTGGTGGATGAGCTAAGAACTGTGTTGCTCTTCGTGTCCTCTAAGTATCACTTTTCCCCTGGGCCTTTCCCATTCAACAGGGGGTGGGAAAAGTCACATTCCTTGCTAAATTCAGCTACTGTCTAATGAGACCCGTCTGTGTTGCCTTTCTGCATGGAAATTGTGGCCGTTGAAAACACCTGTTCAATCACCCAGTTCGTATTTCTGCCTGTATGAGGGAAGTGCCATTTGTAAATTTACCAGTGCTTTGGCCAGCCTAAAAAGGGACAGGTTTTGAGGTAATTTTGATCCTAATCTTGCCTTCCTGATTCGATGACACTTTTTAAGTGTCCATTTTGTCCTGACATAAATGACGGTGCAATGCATAAGGCAATGATGAACTGTCTTTGGGGGCTGGCTGGAGCACAGGCTGGAGCCTGGGATGCAGCGTCCGCCTTCTGGTCCTCACAGAACACCTAATAATGTGACACACAAACTTTGTACAAGGACTTGTCCTCAGTTGCAGATGTATTCCTGCTTGCTTGCTTGCTAGGGTCTTGTTGAGCTTCTCTATTGCCCTGCATCTAAGAGAATGATTACAGTGCCTCCAGTGATGAAAACCCAGTATGAAAGTTATGTATGGGAACAGTCATATTTAATTGTTTATTCACACATGATTACATATTTTCTTCATGGTCAGAATCAAACCCCTTTATACCTTACAGGAGGTAAAGGGAAGAGACCTCACTATCCCATCCAGTCAATGGAGTGCTAAGGAAAATCAAGTCCCATAGAGAACTGTATGTTGTATTGCCAAGTCTTAAAGTTTTGTTTCAAATATAGTGATATTTTATACTTTTAAGCCTTCATTCCTTAAGTCAAAGGATACGGTGAGAATTTGAACATCCCTTTTAAAAAAGAAACTTCAAAAACCAGCGTGTTGTGAGGGTTTGAAAACTCACAAATTAGGAGACAAGAAAGGATGAACTCTTTGAAAATCTTATGACTTTTTCTCCTGCAGCCTTGGGATTTTTCAGCTTTGATTCACAATTCTGAAAATTTGGAACAGCTGACAATATTTTTGCTCTTTTAAGGTGCTGCTATTTAATGCAGATGGTACTCTGAGGATAGCTTCTCTGGCAAAGGAGAGTTTTTAAAATGCATAGCTCATCTTTTAGAGCACAATGGAGCTGAGACCCTTCACTGAGAATTTCAGGCACAACCACAGTAAAAATAATAAATAAATGAGGCATCTCATTCTATCCAGATATGCTGTATGGAACTGTTGCTAAAGTACACATTTGCAAATAAAAGCAGCCTAAATTTAACTATGACTCAATTACACTAAATCTGACCCATTTTTGTTCTGTGTTTCAATTTAACACTTATTTACATTCTTAGACTTGGCGCTGTCGGAAGGGAAAGGAGGGGGAGCAGGCATTTTCATCCTCAGAATTGCTGTAAAAAAATGGTGATTAGGAAAACACAGCTATAGTCAGCCTGAAGCTGGGTAGCTCATTTGAACCCACTATAAAAGCAAAGATCGTTTTCTCATCCTATTAAAACTGAGTTAGCAACGGCTGCGTAGGCGGCAGGAGATCAGAAATGAACGTCCAACTTGGAGTTCGTACAGCTGGGGTCGGGTCCAAAGCAAACTGCCTGATTAGTGAAACAATTTGTTTTTTACAATGACAGCAAATAGGTAAATCTTGTGAGCGTCAGGAAATCCTGGAGGATTTTGAATGGGAGCAGTGACTGGTTTGCAAGTTGCACTTTGATTAGAAGGCATCGCTGCCTCTGGTTTTCATGCTCATGTTGCAGGGACATAAACAAGAGGGACTCAATTTGCTGGGGGCATTTATTTCTCTGTCTCTCCTCTCTCTCACTCTCTCTCTCTCTCTCTCTCTCTCTCTCTCTCTCTCTCTCTCTCTCTCTCTCTCTCTTGTTTTTACAATCTATGTGTAATGACTAATTGGCTGTGTTTTCCCAGCTATTTTATGTTTCTCTTGCCCTGGTTACAACGCGTACTAAAGCAGTATATCCACAGGGACCTATAGACAGCCAGCACTGCCAAATGATACGCAGCATTCCCCTTTCTCTCTAAGTGTAAAACATTTACAAGTAAATTTACAAATGCATTAAGAACATTTCCTCAGTTGACTGTTAGTGTTTATTTCTTCCCTTTCTCCTCGCGGGAGCAGACACCTTCCAGCCCCTCAACTTTCACACAGTGCTCTCCCGTTATTTGCCTCCTTCCCTCCCTGTCGCCCCTTTCCCTGCTCTCCCTCCTCCTCCTCCTCCTCCTTTTCCAGTTCAGCGGCGCAAATTTCTGTTTGTGCCAGTGGGGCGGCCTGGCGAGACCGCAATTGCTCTACCCCACAGATTGACGAGCCCTCAGATGCCGATTTACTGTAGATGGCAGCCACGCTGGAGCCGCGGCACATCTGGAGTGGAGTAAGCTTACTCAGAAACAGGGGCCAGCTCCAGCCGGAGCCAGCGCAGCCGAGCGCGGCGCTGAAAGGCAGCCCTCCTGCCTCCCTTCCCTCCTCCCCGGCTACATTTCCTAATGTAAACAGAGGCCAGGGGGGAAGGACACAGTAACTCTTTGCTGCGTGTTTGTCATTTCATGTTCTTTATCTGCTTGAGGTCAAACTGGAGCTCTGGAAAAACAGAAGCTTTGCTTTCATTCTAAATAGCTGAAAGCCAGCGCTGCTGAAGGGAAAAAAAAAAAAAAAAAAAAAAAAAGAGAAAAAGAAAGAGTTTGCTTTTTTGTTTATTTGTTCCACTTTATGGTAATTTGGGGGATAATTTCATTATCTGCAGCCAAATTGAAAACAAGCTGTTGTCTATGCTAATGATACCAGTGTATTATATTATGTACAGTAGGCATGGAGCCCTTTAAACGAGTGTATTTCTGGTTACAGCTGTACTTTGACTTCTTTTTTCTTTAATAGTTGCAAAATGGGACTTTCCTTTTATTATCCTGAAACAAAAAAGATTAGCCATGGCTGCTTTGTTTTACAAAATGGTGAATACCTTTCACCACCCAGTGTCAATCTGCTGTCCCACAAATACATTCTGCAAAGAACATTACTGCAAGGCAAAAAGTGTAGTTGTTCTGGGGCAGATATGCTGATTTTATAGTCCAGTTCACTGGACTGCTGAATTTTAATACCTACATGTAAAGAAGTGGGAGAGATTTTTGGAGCATTTACTGACTGTCAGCAATCTGGAAGAGAACTCTGTGATTCTTTACAAGTTTCATATAAATTTTATTTCTTCTTTCTAATATCAAAATGATAAAGTTTATAGATTAGTTGTTCAAACAACATTAAATCATAAACAGAATCACAGAACCAGCTAGGCTGGAAAAGACCTTTAAGATCATTGAGTACAACCCATGACAATGCAAATATGCCATTTTAAATGGCTTTTCCCACTCAGTATTCCTTGCAACTCAATGGATTTTGCAGCTAATAAAGGAGAGAAAACAAACTTCAGAAAAGACTGTTGATCACATACTGATACTGATGTTGATTTAGCTGTCTTTATAGTAAAAATCTGATTCAGATGAGAGCAGTGGTTTATCTGGTATGGAGACTAGTGAAAAATCTTTCTCCGTACATGTATGAATAAATAAATATGCAGGTCAGACTCCTAAACCATTTTTGTCTATACGAGTAGAAAATCTTTGACTACCACATGGTTTTCCAGGGATGTTGGTTCATTGTTGCTTCTCAGTTCACAGGCCACACTCAGTATTTTGGTCTTCTGGTGGGTAAAATTCCAGATAAGTAGGTTGCTTCCTTGATTCTCAGTGAAGGCAAACATGTCTATCATGTAGGAGAACTTGGGCTGGGCAGCAAGTGTAGCTGGACAACAGTTTTTGTACCATGGCAGTGCCAAGTTTCAGCAGTGCATTTCCTACTCCCCCACAGGGCTCTTCCAAATGCTGTTGTATGTTCTGGGTAGATATATCATAATACTTACACAAAAAATAGCAATATAGGTTCCATATTTCTTTATTACCGTTTTAGTTGATTTTATTAATTCTGTACACACAGAATTACTAAAACTCACAACTGTGTTTTCTCTTACTTCAGGATGTTCCAGGATGATGCCAGTAGGAAAGGGCCAAAATTCCCCATGAAACATCTTGCCCAGGTCTCAGCATTCTCACCAGGGGAAGCAGTGAGCATTACCTCCTTATGGCTGCTTAGAAACGGCTCGAGGTGAAACTCTGTAAGGAGGGGACTCTGCGTGGGAGAGGTGTCGATCAGCATGGAAAGACTAAATTGCACATCTTCAAGGTCCAGAACGACCTTTCTATGCCTGAAGTCAGGAGCAGCATCATGGGTCCAGGGAGAAATGCAGGGATGGCACACCATTTTGCATAATCTACGTGACTACTGAGTTGGATAAAATGGTTTCTTTGCAGTGAAATGATTTATTTAGAAAAAACTCCACATGTCTACATGGAAAGGCTGATGGAACCAGTCTCAAAAGCAAAGCTCTTTGGCAAACTTCAAGAGAGATCTTGGCAAATGACTGAAGTCTAAAGCTTTAAGGGACAGTTGGATTTTAGCTGAGTTTTTCTGTAAGCCTGCAGGGCTCCGGCTGGCAGACCATTGCTCAACCTTTTGACTGTCAGCGTGGAGGATTGATGGCCTGTCATTGCAGGATGGCCCACCAAGCAGTCTACCTTTGAACTAAAGACCTCAGGCCTTCCAGGTTTCAAAACTGGGACAACACTTGTTTTGAAACTTTTTTGATGTGTTTTGGTATTCATTGGAAATATTTTTATGAATTACCAAATCCTGATCCCAAAAAGCGTTCCATAGGAGTTTTTTTTAACAGCTCTATTCTAGTCTAAGTTTAATGACCCTGAGGGGAAAAAAAAAGTTTCTCCATAAAGGAGAAATAAAACAGAATCCAGTGAATTAGTCTGAAGCAGTACTTCTCTGACCCTTACTTACTGGACAACTGTGACTATAATCCCGCTGGTGTCCTTGGACATCCAGTTTGTTTTGGGCTCAGTTATATGGTTCTAGTCCTAATTTTAAACATGATGTCTTGGTAAGAATTGTTTAAGCATGTTTTTTTTTTCCCCTGTTCCATTTAGTGCACATTTGAAGTTGATTCAGCTCCCTGTTTTGCATTAATGCCAAAAGTGTCCATGAAGTCTCAAAGTTAAATAATCTTGGTAGATGACTATGCATCCTACTGATTATGCTATTGTTATTATATTAATAGCATACGCTCCAACTTAAGCAATGTGCAGGTGCAAGACTCTCATTCAGCAGTACATAACTCTTTCATCTGCCGTTTCTTGCCAGTAGATTTCCTGCCCATATGAATGTTTCTTGTGAAATTTCTGGAGAATAGCTGTTGGAGTTTTGCCAGTTGTAAGAAAGCAAATGCACAAACAACCTACTTCCAAAACTCAACCAACTCCCCCTTCCCCAGTCATCTCTTTTTGCAATGATTAATTCATCATAGATGTTCTGTATCTAACAAAAATTACCAATTGTGACAAAATAAACAGTGTGGATTAATGTAAAGGCAAAAGTAAAAACTCTCCTAGTTGTGCCAATAATGTCACCTCAGTGTGCCTGTGTGTTGATGTTGCCATGTATCACAGTACACGTAGGTACCTCTCTTTAAGTATGTGCCCATGCCTGTCCTGAGTCATTCACTCTGTAACACTTCCTTTGAATCCTACCCATATATATTAGCTTCAAAAGACAATTGGTCTTTCAAATAATAGCCAATTTTGAGAGAAACCTTAACTGTGTGGGGTTTTTTTTGGGTGAGCAGACTTTATCTACACACATGCTCAAACAATAGTGAAACCTGTGGACTAGCATGCAGAAACTATATTTATTCCAGTAGGCTTCATGCTTTGTGACCATCATTCAGAAATGAAGGCAGAAGAGCACTCTGAGAATCAGAGGGGATTTAAGGGTTTGAGAAGTGTATCAGTAGGTGTTAGTCTGCAAAAGCATACGTGTGTGGGAAAAGGGCAGTTAAAATAACCCAGGTATTAGTATTGTACTTTAAAAGGCAATAGATTTCTATAACATCTAAATAAACAGAGAAATCTGCCTAGAAGTAAAAAAAGGAATTTCCAGCTTCAAGTGTGTTATTTCCTTTCAACAGAATTATTTCCAGTATATCTTTTCCATGTTTTTTGCAAAATGTTATTGACATCTGAAAGTCAAACACCAATATTTGCAATATTTTTGACCCCAGTATAAACTGTAAAAAATTATCCTGTCATACTTTCTTTGCCTGCTTTCAATGTTTTGTCTTGTTGAAACAGTAGAGGTTTCATTGCACTGAAGCCTGCCATTTGTTATTGGCATTTCTCAGAAGAGTAAGAACAGTCGTCAATTATATATTTTTCCAACAAAAATATAAACTCAGTATATAAATGTCCAGATTATAATTCCACCCCAAATATATACGTACCCTAAAAATAAACCACAATAAATGTTAGACTAAGCAAAAATGAAGAACAGAGAAAGAATGAAGTAGAGGAAAAAAGAGGAAAAAAAAGTAGAAAGAAAACCACAACAATAAAAATTGCAGGCATTAAATAATACAGTGGCTATGAAAAAAAAGCACATAAAGATGAAGTTCAGAGACAGACAAAGGAAACCATCCACAGAATTGTTGCAAAAGCATAATTTATTATTACCTGGTGGGTGAAATTGTCATCACAGTCAAGTCAGGTGTCCTGAAACACAACAAATAAAACCCAAGAGATTTTAAATAGCCAAGATTAAGGGAAGATTGCAAATAATTTCAGTGATCATCAAACGATCATTTAATAATGTGTCAGTACAGAAGATTTAATAACTGTGTTCACTATCAGATTTAAATTGAGTTATACAAATAAGAATTGCTGTGTTCTAAAGAATTATCCCCTTCTCAGATTTTTCTGAAGGAAGAAATAAGACTTGGATGCTCTGATTTTGTGAGGGATAAATTAATTCATTGGGGACCAGGTTTGTGTTTTGAACTTCTCTAAAATGAAGATGCATTTTTCCTGGGACTCTAATCCAGACCCATCTCTAATTCTGTTGTCCACAATTAAGAAAATCAACCTTCTGTGCAGACCATGATTTAAAACTGTGAGTCTAAATTATTCCTGTAAGTGAATTTGAACAAATTTGGTGCTTTTTAGTAGATTCAACCCCACTACAGGACTCAGTTTTATTTTTAGGTGAGCATGTGGATCTCTGGTAATCAGTAAGGATTGTACAAGTGTGACACAACAAAAGTCCAGTTGTAGCATGAGTATATTCCTTATTAGTAATAGCACTACTATATTGGTTTTCCAACAAAATTTGAAAAATATTTCATTACTCTTTGGTCCACTGAACTACTGAACTGCCAATTCCTAACAGAAAGGAGCTGTAACTGAATCACTAGTAAAAGGTGCAGGAAATTAGATAAAAAGCTAACACTGGTTTTACATGCCTAAATGAAAAGGTGTTAGTTTCAATTATACAACCTTTCAATATATTTTCCAAATCTTCAAAAGTGCCTGGCTTTTGTTGTTAATATGTTGTTAAATTAACTGATAGTGCAGCACTGCTCCTATGACTTGCAATGATTTTGTCCGTGTGACCAAAAAATAAGGTGAAAATTCCTTACATTCTAAAAGGCGTCATGATCTCTTTGGAAATTAATTATCTTAGGGTTTGCATGATTACAGAATGATTACTGGATAGACAAAGATTTATTTCCTGATAATTACATAACAAGACATTACTGGGAGGAAGCCAGCATTGCAGCAGATAAATACCCTTGTTCATGCTGCCTGGAAAACTGTGGTAGGAACAGTGTTTGAAGAACATATAACATTGTGGAAAGAAAGACCTTTTTAACCCTCACTTCTGGTAGGGAGGATTCTCATCCAACATAGCTTGGATGAGAATCCTCCCACCTAACTTAGCCACCCCATCTGTGTTAACTATACCCAGTTTAGGGTTCCATTAGAATCAGTGGAGGATGAGAGATCTCCAGAAAGTAATCTGTATTTTGGCTCTTTGAATTGTCAGCTGCTGGAGTTCTCTCTCTACTGTAAAGGGCATTTAGGGATGCTAGAACCCATGGGTAGCTGCCTATATTTAAGTGGGATGAAACTGGGACATCCAGTATACGTCATAAATGTAGGACGTATTACAGAGCTACATAACAAATGGAGCTCTTGGTCCCATCTAGGAAAACCCAAGCTAAACTTCTCTAAGTTAACATCAAGCCAAAGTCCACTGCTAGGAGTGGAGGAGAAAGAGGAAAGAGAATGCATCTTGGGTGAAGAAATAAAACATATTCTCAGATGCTTACTCAATAGTATTGTGCTTCAGGCTCAGGATGTTGCTTCATTGTCAAATGGCTGATCTTTCCTTGTCATGCTTTCCTATTGTTCTCCATTCCTTAAATAATCCTGGCTTTCAGCTGCATTTTAAATCCATTTAATTCATTTTCAAACCCCCTAAAAAACAGAGATTAGTTTAGCAGATCAGGAAAGAATTAGAAAAAAGATTGCATAATGGACCTAGTTAAATTACACAGTTGCTACTTGCCTTTGCATAGTAATAAAGATGCAGTTAATAGCTTCCACTTTATTTAGCTGCTAAATTCTGTTTTGTTTCAGAAACCAACTCCACTGCAATAACTACATTGTTCTTTGCTCATTAATCTCTATTATTTGCTCTTCTTTGAATTGTTGTGACTTTTCAGAACATGGGCAGTCCTCTGGCAGACAGATGAACGTGTTGATCTATTAGATCTTTTAGGCCCTATGATTTAGACAAAGCAGTACTATTATAACGGTTTACAGACTTTAGTGCCTCATCTTAAGGCTTTAGTGTTCAGTCCATGATATCATAGCATCTCTACAGCAGAACTCCATTGCTACAATTTGTTCTATACAAAAGGTACAAGAACAGCATAATGCTAATTATTATACTGTCAGTATAATACCACTATATCCAGACCACTATACTTGCAGTTAAATCAGAAAATGAGTAGGGGATTGCAAGTAACAACTGAGGTTAACTTTTTTTAAAATTGCCTTCATTCCAAATATGACTTTATAACACTATATACTGCAGACTGTTGCCACAAACTTACTCCTTGAACTGAGTCTCATATAATTATAAACTGGCAGTAAGAGGTACATGAGTAGTTCTAGACATACTAAAGTATTCTTCAGAAAAAAAGAAGTCCAGTGCAAGTCCATGAGTACAGATGGAAATGCTGAAGCAGATTTTCATCTTCATATTTATGTCGGTATTGTGTGAACAAAGCATTTTTTTTCTCTTCATGCATTTTTTAAAAGCTCTTGCCATTAATGTCTCATAAGACATGAAGGGAAAATCTCCCATAGAATCAATGAATTCCAGTGGAGCAAATGCTTTATTTAAATTTCATTGGTTAGGTTCCCTGAAATCCACAGGGATTTCACCTTTTCAACTTAGTGTACTTGCTACATCTGATGTTCAGTGGTCATAACTATAATCTCCCTGGCTCACTTTTAATTTCCTTTTTCTATGATGGAGCAGTTCTTCATATTACATGTGTTTAATTTAAGATCTTCCATGTTCAGTCAAGTGTGTTTGTGGTGTTTGTTCTCCAGTCTTTAGGGAGGCAAAGAATAGACAAAGAAAAGTAGGCTGTGATGACTTGTTTGAGGTCCTTCATAGGAAGTATATCAGAAGAATGTTATTATTTTCTCCTGTATTTGTTACTGTCAATGCAATTGCTTACAGCATTTCTGCACTTTTCAGAACATATGAATTAAGGTAGGTGATTGACTTATCTCTGGGACCTGCTGCACTGCTGAGTAGCTCTCAGACCACCTGGGACAGACTGTGTCACACTGAGGTAGTGTTGTACCTCCTTGCCCAGGGAACTTGGGCTCTGGCTAGCAGAAGACCAGAAATCTCATAGTTTAATACCCAGAGCTGTGGTCTGCTCTTCAGATTTAGCAGCCACTGGGCACCATCAAGTGAAGCTCACTCAGACCAGCTACCTCATTCTTAGTGTGTTTATTTGAACTTGTAACGTGTTTCCTGGGGGGAAAAAAAGCTTTTATGAGGAGTCTGTATATGTTCAGAGTCTTTGCATGGGTGTTCTGACAAAATCTGACATTTTGTCTCTGAATTCCCAGGAGAGTACACCCAGCCATTTGAATATTTGTGAGTGGACTCCAACTGAACAAATATGAGTTATAGTTTAATTAAGAATTTAGTGGAGCTTATGTGAACAATATTTGCATGTTGTCCCATCTTCAGTCACGGCTCTGCCTGTATCATGGGTCCAGAATAGGACTTCAGACTTCTGATTGGCATAACAAATATTTCACTGAATAGGGTTGTCACTGTGGACAGTTTACTTGGTTTTCACAGCATTTAGAAATGGTACTTGTCACCTATTGCACACAAGCCTTTTCACTACCCTGCCAACTTCAAAATTATGTGAGGAGAAATGTCTCTGCTATTTTTTTTTTTTTTAGGAATATTAACTAAGGTATGCACTTCACTTCTAAATAAGCTATAATTCAGGAAGCATTTATGTAATCTCTCTACAGCAGGAATGCTCAGAAATATTCACATTTTAAAATGTTCCACCAGTACATCTCAATAGCTATGTCTGTTTGAAGAGATTAATCTTTGGCAAAGTCCAGAAAGCTCTTGCCATGCTTGGAGCAGAATTTATTTTAGCATCTGTAAAAGGATGCCTTGCTATCTTAGTTTTCTGAAGTCCTTCTACAGTAAACAGTGTTCAAGTGAGAAATCCTCCCAGTGAAGATGCCTGTATAGATGTCTGTCTCTGATGATTATAGAAGAAGCACCTTTAATCTAAGAACCTTGCAGCAGATGTTTAACTTTAAGACTTAGAACGTTAGGTGATATGAATCCTTTCGCTTATATTTACACATCAAGGTTCTGCAATGTTGATTTCCAGAATTTGACCTTCAAGCTTAACCTGATACCTGAGCCAGTGGCTGTAGCCAGACTCCCTGGCATTTCCCACTGTGCTGGCTGGGTGTGAAAAGGCTTAAGGAGTCATATCCAAAAGAACATCTATTTACCATACTGTGTTCATGTGGGCATCAACACTGCAAATCAGCATTATGCAAACAAACTCAAAAGAATCACTAAAGCTAGTAATTCTTAGGACTTTGACCTATTGAAATCTGTTCTTTGCTGGTTTAAAATACAAATGTAATTTTACCTGCTCTCCAATGAGAGGGCCACAGGTGACTGTAATCATCACAGTCAATGCTAAGCTGCTGAAAGGGAATCGGGATTTGTGTAAGAATCCATAGTTACACATCAGATCAATACTTTCACTACAGGAATTTAGAATTTGGTACACAGTCAACTCTCAGGCATCATTACTTATCCTGGATTTAATATTTCAGAGTTAGAAAATTCTGTTCAGCAGAAACACAGGTATTGCAAAACATCTATGAATCAAGGAATGAACTGAGTTCCTTTATGAAAAACATGGTAAACAGATTTCTGTAGAGCACAGGAGCAGCAATGAGAAAGGCATAGCCAAGTGTTTCTGAGTGGTACAAAACATAGTCCTGTGCCAAAAGGAGTAGTGTTAATGGTACACGAATATGGATTGAATCTACAGTCCCAATAAGCTCTACAAATAAATGGAAAGTTTGCACATGAGTAGAATTTTGGAAGTCATATGAACATAAGAATTACCATATTTTACCAGACCAAATCCTGCCTTGGTGAGCATTGTGTCATTGGTACTCCTTATTCTCTTTCTTTTTCAGCCTACCTGCATCTCAGTTATGCCCAGAATTCCCAGTAAAATCTAGATACTACTACCTAAGCATATGGTCAAAGTAATTCTCCGCCCTAAAGAATTTACAGTCTGAAACTGGGAGAACCTCCAAATGGTTGGAGCTTACCCTATTGACATAAAATGATGTATCTTTCACTCTGGCAAACTATCCTAAGAGTCTACTTAAAGGTGCTGAGTGACCTCATTTAAACCAAACCTTAGGATTAGGCACATTGTTTGTTTAAACTTTTTTGAGATCCTGAGATATAAGAAGCTTTGGAAGTGCAAAGATTTTTTTAAACTGGCTTAATATGTTTTTGTGTTTATTTGTAGATGTAGAACTTAAGCAGTATAAAATTTGACAGCTAAGACTAGTCATGAAATGTCTCCAGGAAAATAAAAACCTGTTAACAATTTGCTGACATTCATGACAACCCCTAAATGTTTCCAAATCTGCTTCCAGGTATTCATATGCAAGAATCTGAGATCTTTTGCATTGCAAATATTAGCAAATGCTTTTTAAATCATGCTTGCTTTTCACACACCATTTATATAAGAGCTTTCTGAGTAGCAGCAAATTGTAGTCCTATTAAATTTCAGTTCACCTTCACACTGGTACTTGAGTAAAAAATTTTTTTTGGATATTTTATAGACAATCCAAAAATATATGTCAACCATTAAGGATATGAATAAAAGGTTACAAATAAGAAAATATGCTATTAATAATGAATGAGAAAGTTCTGTCTGTTTTACACATGTGAGCAGTTCAGTCAGTTTACTAAACACTGTATTTGAACAGAGGAGATTGTGTATGTCTTTTTACTGCTTTTTGAATTTCTCTAATTATTGTGAGGAGTGCAGCAAATAGAAAATAAAAAAGCACATTGGAATCTTGGGTTAATTACCAGCATTGGATAACATTCTGTTTACGGCAGCCATTTAATTTTTAATGAATAATTATTTTAAAGAGAGCAGCTTTTAATTTTATAATTCTAATATTTCTCTATGAGTTTATTTCTATGATATTCATCCTAGTTTAAATTTGACCATCTGGAATGTAAGCACAAGTGGGAAATGGAGAGAGAATTTTATCTTTTTTTGCTTTCTCTTGTGTATACCAAGTTTGTTGAAGCCTATCAGTGGGTGATGTACGGCAATTTTAATAATTTAGTCTAATTATTCATTAATTCACTGGAGATGACAGTACTTTTTTATCATATACAGTTTTGCTTCTTAATGGTTTTACTATCTTACCCTAAGGAGGGCAGAACTGGGCCAGGCAGGGAAATAAGAACATTTGCAGTTCAGTAATATAAAATGAATTAATCTGTAAGACTGACTGGTACTACTTATGTCCCCTCATTAGTATCACATTCAGTTCATTTTCCTCATCTTCTTCTGTAGTGGAACTCCCAGTTGTCTGGATTCCTGGGAGAAGGATGAGCAGCCCTGGCATACCCAGTGTACAACTCAGTCTGCATCCAGCTCTTGCATCCTGCTGGTCTCTTTGGGGACAGAGGAGGTAGCAACCACAGCATCAGGACCAGAATGTGCTGCTGCAAAGTTGTCCTGATGTGTTTTTGTTCATGTTCCCAAAAAGTTTTACTACAGCTTGAAGCAGCCTGGGCATTTAAAGTTAAGCATTACTCCTTTGATCCTGGGCCATTTGTTCTGCCTTTGTTTTGGGAATTTCCAGGAGAAATATGGTGGTAGGGTTGTCTATGTATGCATGTTACCTCAGGCCCAAAATCTAGATTGTCTGCTTTCATTTTTGCCTCTTTTGAAGCGGAACCTGCTGCAGTTTTGTGTCATCAATTTTGATCTGCTCTAAGTCGAAATCATTTATGCCAAGTAACTCTCATAAATGTGCTGGGAAGAGCAAGTTAATAGAAAGAAAAGCACCTCTGCAACTGCCTTGCAGAATGTCTTTTCCCTGCTCCCATAATTTCTACAAACAGCTTCTGATGAGGGAAGTGGGTTTTTGTGTGGAGAGTAGGAAGAAGACATCAGTTTGGAGAGGTGAGGGAAACTGGGAAGGAAAGGAGTTGGGAGTGGGGTTAGCAAACTGGAGCCATGGGGAAATGAGCTCTGGAAAAAAATGAGTACAGAGCTGACAGTGACTGCAGATGTGTTGTCACTGCCAACAGCTTTAGTGGCCCAGGCTGTCTTGACAAAAGCTGAATGCATGCAGTTGCCTAAGGAACAATGTTAAATCAATCTTTTAATTTTCCCTATTTTTATGAGATACCTTGTTTGTTCTCTGTTATTTCACCTCAGAGGGTCTTTCCCATAAGGGCTTGAAGGACACCTTAATTAGCAGCAGCAGTAATGGCTGGCAGGGAAGTAGCAGCATGTGTCCCCTTTCCTGCCTTGCCTTTTATTTGGTCAAGGAAGTCACTTGCACTTTATTTTATCATTTCTCCTCCTTATCCTTCTTCCCTCCCTCCCTCCCCCGTGTCCTGACTCCCTGCCCGGATTCAAGAGCTTGAAGGTCTGCTGGTGGTAGCCGTGGTGGCTGCAGGGAGGAGGGAAGGGGGGAAAAAGCAGAGGGAGTAAAATAAGTGTCAAGGAATTCATTGTCTGTTCTCCACCTGTTGTTATTCTGGTCCCAATCAACCTGCTAGCCAGGCTGGAGCCAGTGGCCATCTGGAAACACTGCTCTGTTTATAAACTTGGCATGAAGCAGCACTCCCGGGCCCTGACCTCCCACACAAATCTGGAAACAATTAGAGCAAGATGATAGGCAGGCAGGCAGGGAGAGAAGGGGAGGGAAAGAGCGCAGGAGAGAGGAGGCTGTAGAGAAGGGGAAAAACAGACAGAGTGAAGGGGAGCATGGAGAAGGTGGCAAATGTTTCTGAGATGCAAATATTTATGCCCACCTTAAGTGACCGCTAGCTCATTAATTATTGCCCTTGCCAAAACAGCTTTTTTTTTCCATGAAGGCTAAGGCATGCTGCTTTACCTCCCCCAGCAACACAGGTTTTCCACATTATATTGTAGGTTTTACACTGCTAAAAGTTTGCTTTTACAAATCTTAGGAAATTGAAATGGGTCTGTTAGGTCCAGACGCTCAGACCCATACACGTTCTGTACTTGGTGGTGTTGAAAACTGGAGTCCAAAAATTCAGCTCCTACCCATATTTATTAGCAGTAATGTCTTTCTCTGCTACTCACACACCCCAGCCCGCCTCTCTCCAGGAAGGATCGCTGCCAGTCTCCAGCTCTCTGGAGTGTGGGAGTCATTTGGGCTCAATTCTCTCAAGCCTTCTCTTGCCCCACCCTACCCACCCACTCCTATTGCAACGCATCATTGTCTTACTGGGAAGGCTGTGCTTTTCCTGGTCAAACCAGACCTTCAGTCACTGGGTTACTCCCTAGCTCCTTCCTGGATTTGGACCCTTTCCCAGCCCTGCCCGTGCCGTGCAGGTACACAGCCTGCCTGCCCATCCACCACCTATTCCAGTGGAGTCTTGAGGAGATCAAGGAAGAGCCACAAAACAAATCCATGCATTTCACTTTCTGCACGCATGGTGTGGGCAATCCTGTCCATGCTCTTGGTGGTTTTAATGTAGCTAGTACAGATGCCAGTGTGTTAATTCACCTCTCATAATGTGTCCTTTCAGTGTAACAGCTGCAAGAGCGAGTCGCGCCTGGCTGAGACAAACCTGACATTCATTCCTGCCAGCCTGCCTAAGGGAGGATCCCTTTTGGCTCACCTGACACATCTGCTACTTCCACATCGCAAGAAAGTCAAGCATTGTGTTTCAGGTGCAATAAAACATGGCTCCTTCCTGGTGTGAGGAACTGCTAGTGGTGACATTGATCTCTGAGTGCATCCCAACAGATCCGTGGACTGGACAGGGTGTGGCTGTGGCTGCCACGGCCAGAGCTGCTGCTGGGCCAGTAGGACCTGAGCCAGTGTGGCTGAGCATGTAGTATAACCCACATCTTTCAATTTCCTTGATTTTCTTCAGGTACCAGCCTTGCTTGTGAGGTGCATTGAAAGTTTATCTACCTTGCAATTCATAAAAAAATCTACAGCTCAAAATGCCCGGGATAACTTTTCCCATTATGTGGCCTTCAACGTTCTTGCCCCTGGTGCATCCCCTCAGGGCAGCCTTTGGCCCATCGGTCTCCCCAGAGTCAGTGGCTTGCCTCAGCTGTTTCGTACTGGCCACAACACAAACATGGCCCAAGTAAGACCAAGACAACTGATAATGCCCTAATGTTTGTACTACCATCAGGACAGAAATGATCAGCTGCAAGGTGAGAGTTGTTTGGACTCCACAGCTCCTCAGGAGTGGTATGTTTTGCAGTGGTGGCTGTGGTGTGATGGGGGAACCTTTCTGAATGCTAAAGGAAGTACAAAGGGTCCACTCTGCTTGTGTCATTCTGAATAACAGTTTGTCCATTATCTAATGCTGATCTTTCCCTCAAATGGTGAGCTGTCACATTTGAATACATACATAGTATCTGTGGCCTAATTCTATGGCGTGCTGGAAGTCTTTTGAAAAGGGCTTAAAAGGACTTTTCCTCTCCAAAGGAGCTCAATGGTTCAGACTCATTTTTGTGAATGAAATGTTGCTATCATAATTAGTGCTAATTGGCACTTTGTTTGCAGCCTCATCAGCGTTTGTGATTAGCTAAACAGAATGAGGAGGTTATGAGTGCATGTCTGTACTACAGATAAATAAAAGACCTTAAAGTAAATTCCTGCTAAGGCAGCACTTTTCAGAGCACTGTGTTCATGTACTGCCTCCTTCCCTTACCAGAAATTCATGTTTCACAACCACTGGTTACTTTTCACAGATTTGCAGTAAGCATCAAGTTATTACGTTAATGTCTGGTGTGGCTATTCCTATGGTGACCCACTAAGGAATGCATTTTGTTTTGACATGGCCTTGGAAACTTAAAGGAGTACAAAATGCACAACATGCAGGCATGTAGAAATAAATACACGGAACACATCAGATATGAATAGCAAGGAGGCTAGAAGCAATTCAGCCACAGGGCTAAGAAACAAATGGTTTCTTTATGTGGCTCTGGCTGTTCGGTAGCTGTACTTCAGAGCAATGTAATGGGTTTTAATGTTCATAAAAATGTTCAATCTGGTAAACTGATTTTTAGACCCTTACACAGTCTTGTTGAAATTGGATTCATTTGAACTGTAATATAAAATATTATGTTTATTTAACCCTTGTAAAGTGATCTCCTTTGTCTTCCTGAACTTGCTGGGCAGTTAAGGATCTAGCATTCCTTCCACAGTTAATAAAGTTTTGCATTTTTCTTTCTATTCATATACTTAATTACAGTCAGACCTGGTTAACCAGCATAATTTTTTTTTAAACACTCATTATTTTATAAAGCTTTTGATTGAAAAATATAGTCATACACTGAGCCTTTGTGTATTATTTAGGTTCAAATTTAGATTTTAGATTTTTCCTGTGTGCAGCCCTGCAGATAATGCATTGTGGATCAGCTGAGGTCTGATTGTACCTATGATGCAATTTTTAAATCATGTCAGAGGCTTTGCTCTTTATAAAAGGTGGTAATCCATTTCTGTCCTCATTTTTGAGTCAAATGCTCACTGATATGAATGGCAGTTCAACATTCAAAGCAGCTCTTTTGTTCTCTGCTCTACCCATTCCCTGAATTTTCATCTGTCTTGCACCAAGGCCCCCAGAGACATTTCATACAGGCATTTCTATGTTGCTTGCAAGTGGGCAAGAATAAACTGCATTCCATATGGCCATTAGGTAACCCTTTTGCTACATGTATATTGCATTTCCCAAGGCATTCAGGATTTACAAAAATCCTTGAATGGTATAGTTGGTGTTGATCAAAGAGTCCGTGATTCAAGAATTTATGAAGAAGGATTTTGAGGTTTTCAGTCTGAAATTTTGCAGGGAATACAGTTGCTGGAATAGTGTTTAAAAATCCTAAGGCTTTTACTGGAGTTAGTTGGTAGGTAGGAGTGAAATCCCTTTACAGCCTTAAAAGACGATATAATTTGGTGTGCACTTTTGATAATTTAACAGTGAATGTCTGGCACTTGGTTTGCTATGCATGGATTGTTGAGCTCCTGGGGACCATTTCACCCCTCTCCCAATGTGGAAAATTAAACAATGTACAAGATTAGAATTTTAGCTAAAAATGAATAGTGAAAGGACACAATGCTGCAACTTTGGCTTTCACATCAGAACTGATTAATGACCACAGAAGATAAATGTAGAAGGTCAAACCTATCAATTTTAAAACACAGAGCAATTACAGAGCTGCCATTTCTTAAGTTCAAGCTTCCTGCTGCTGTAAGTCCTGCTCACAGTGGCTTATACTGAGTGGTCAGTAAGGCTTATGAAGGCACTTTGCATAAGGCTGAATTTTATCAGGGAGACTTTTTAGCTGTGAATCAGATAAATCTTTGTGTGTAAGCTCAATATTTTGATACTACTAGGATAAATGTAAAGCTGTGAAGGATTTTAGGAAAGCACCTACCAAAATAAGGGAGGAAAATCTGAGATCCTTTTTTGTGTATGTCCTTACATTTGTAATTTATGGAAGATAGCTTCATCTCTGAGGAAACATCTGTATTTCATTGGGGTGCTGTTTTCTACCTAGTTTTATAGCACGACTAATCGAAGCACTGAGAGATCAAGTGCCTCACTCAGGGTCAGAGATCATTTTGGTAGCTCTGTCTTAAGCCTATATTTCAGCATGACTCTGAGTTTGCGATAAGACAACCCCTGCAAACTCCAAAATTAAAGGCAATATAAATAACTGTGTATAGTCTAACCAGTATGACTGTGTTGTTGTCATTGTTGTTTGACATTCTCTTTTAAAACACTCTGTGGAGAGAGTACACTAAGAGTGTCCAGGAAGGGAGTAAGTGAAAGAAAACACTTTGTTCTGTGTTCACAAAGCAGTAACAAGAATTTGTACAAACTATATCCATGTCCAGAGCTTGAATGTTTCAAAGTCTTTTCTACAGAGTGCCTTGTAATCATTATCCTCAGCATCCTGTTTAAGAGAAGCTATTAACTACTTGCAGTACTTTCCTTCTATTTTTCAGTAAGATAATATGAGGCAAAGGCCAAGAGCTAACGTCAGGTTGTGTCCAAAGCACTTTTTTTTTTTAGAAGAGGTCTGTTAGTGGATATTTTTGAAGTGGCAGAAAGGAAGCACCGGGGCAGTGTCCTTCCTGGCTCTGCACAGCTTCCTGCGCGCTTCCCTGCCGAAGCTTTAGTCAGAGCCCTGCAACAATTCATGCTCAACCTCCCACACCATCGTCTGCCTGGCTTTGATTTTCTGAACTTGTACAATCGACTGGCAGGTCTGTTCGCTGACTTAACGATGAGTGTGCAGGTGGCAGAGCAAAGAGCCAGCAGAAATATCTTTGTGATTCAGAGATTGTGAACGATCTCTGTGTGTGCGTCTTTGAATACACCTGCCCTTTAATGCTACAGTAGACAGGGTTGTGTAATGTACCCAGATTAAAGTCTACAGGGCTCTTGGAGAAACACATTGTGGTAAACAAAAAAAAAAAAAAAAAAAAAAAATTAGAGCTAACTGCTGACTAAACTCTTTTCACCCGCACTTTTCTCATATCCTTGGTCATGAACTCTCTCCAAACTTCTTCCCACCTGTTTATGGCTTGGCTCTCTGGGCCAGGTACTGTTCCCATTGGCACAAGTGCAAATCCAGTTACCTGATTTAAATTAAAACCTGTTGGGCTGCTCAGGCTTCACATTGTTGTAGTCGTTGTGGAGCCACAATTTGTGAATGGAGTGATGTCTAGAACTGTAATTTCCTGCAAATGATGAAGAAGATGCTGATTTTGCCTGTGGCAACAGCTGCTGAGAAAGGGAAGAGAAAAACCTTTGCAAGAGCAGGAGGAGATAACAAGTGCAATGTGCAGTGAAGAGTCAGTCAAAGAAATGGTTATCTTTGACTATATGTTCACTGAAAGAAACAAGGATTTGCAGGCTTTTTGTTTTTCTGCTTCTTGTGAGTGTGCTTTTTATTGTATTTACTTTATTAAAATATAAACAGCCTTTTTTCTTCTCCCCTTTCTCTTCTAATAGAATGACTATTAGTAACTTCATCTTGAGAAATAGTGTAGTAATGCAGTTCAATATTTGTTCTTTCTCTTAGTGTTTTTAAAGTCCTTGAGCTAATTTTGTCTTAAAAACAGGCTGACTCCTCAAAGAGGCTCCCACTGTTCTGGTTCCTGTCATCATTGCAGTGAGAAACTTGTTTCTATCTTCCTATGGCTGAATGCATCAAGGAAGGCTGATGCCCCTCAAGAAGCCATCAGTCTTTGATTTTTCTTTAAGAGGATGGAGGACAGCAGAGTTTGGAGAAGTTGCACCCAGGGGTAGTAGAGCTAACCCTCTACGTGTTACAGCTGCTGTCATGAGGGATCCCACTGCTCTGCACACTTGGGATAGATTGCAAGGCAAATGTTTAGTGAGAAACCAGATATATTGAAGAAAGAAATATTAAATTTTATGAGGACAAAAGGAATCTGCTGTTATCAGAAACACCTGGGTCCTCAGATCAGCCAGGGTCAACAAAGCCTATATTCTTCCTGCCACATATATATGAAATATAATTTGAATAAAAAGACACGGCAGATCATAAGAGATGAGGACTTTTTGCACCATCTCCATTACGTTGTTGTTAACGTGCCTCTCTGTTTCAAGTCAGGCTGTACTTGTGCACTTCATTGGGAATGGCTTTGTAACCATGTTCTGTAGATGACTCGTGTAGTTTTGTGAGAATTCACCATTATGTAACAGGAAACATTAAGAGAGGACTGGATGGGTTAATGTACTCAATGATTTTAGATTATTAACATATATGCTGTGCAGTTGTTAAACCAGATTTTTTGCTGCTTTTTTGTTATTGTTGTCATTGTTCAATTGCACATTTTCATGTTAGTTTTGATAATGCCAGAAAACTGCCCACATTGTTTTTGTACTCGGAATGGTTTGCTGTGTGTTTAGTGTATTCCCAATGCGGACTAAATGTTTGTATTATTATAGTAGCTCTGACATGTTCCCAAATAATATTATCTGGGATTTGATGAGTGACTACTGTTGATGTAATGCAAATGTAAGCTGTATTAAAAAAAAGTTTCTTCCATCTCTCTTGGATACAAAAATCTGTCTGGTACATCAGCTTACTTTTGTACTCAGCAGCTGCTTTAACAGCACTTAACACTAAGTCATGAAATGGAATAGATCTCAATGAAGTGAAGTGAATGTCCATTCTGGGCATGAAGTTTTACATTGTGTAGCCCAAATTTTTGTCAGGACCACTCTATTTCTATTTAATCTTCAAAAATGCTTTGCTTTTTTGCACAATATTGGAGGCATATGACTGTGTCAAATTACATTTGCTGTTATTTTAGAAGAGATCTGTGAATGTTGTGAGTGAAAACTTGTGTTGCATGGTATCCGTTTTACTGCTGTGTTCAGGATTGTGCTGCATACCTTTGCAAAGTGAATGGCAAATGTGAAGAAATCTAAACTGGATTTTTTGTTGTCATTTAGATTCCTTTTCATTATTTCCAGATACAATTCTTCAGTACCCCAATGGCACATACATAATTTAAAGTGTATATTTTTATAGTACTATTTCATTAGTCTAAAAATATTACCACAAAACTCCCCAGTCTGCATTACATACATTGACTCTGTGACGTACATTTAGTGGTGATAAAAAATTTCTCTGTATCCTATTGAAGAAAAACAGTAGAAAAATAGAGCTAGGAGGGAATTCACCTGCTTCGGCCTTCTGACTCAAGGCTTCTCATGTTGAGCATTCCTGACAGCTGCCTGTGGAAGTCCTGGAACTGTTTGGTTCTGTACTGTAGGACTTCCTGATATTGTGCAGTTTGCATTAATTTAGAGACATCCCTGTTACCTCTTAGGTTGAACTGTGCTCTGCTTCTGAAGGTCCTGGTGCAAGGGCTTCTTCTGTTGTGTCCTGCTGTCTGCCATTGCTGCTTTAATCACCACACTGGTTAAGACTTCTGTGGGCTAGAAGGACCTGATAGTTTGTGTCACAACATAAGAGTGCCATTTTGAGAGCAGCTATGCTGAGGCTGGCCCTGGTAAGAAAGTCACTCAGCTGTAATGTGAGCACAGCACCTACCTACAGATTTTTGGAAGCAGAAATGGCTTTATAGGGCTTTTTATTTCAATTGCCTCATTAATTTACTTTGCTGTGTGAGACAGGGAAACCTTGCTTTTTGTTCTTTGGTGTTTATGGGTTTCTGCAAAGATGTAATGGTGATATTTTTTACAAAATGTAACAGTTATCATGCTTGTAAATCAGAATAATAAATCATGGAGTTTCTTTTTTCTTTTTGGTGGGCTATTTCTGTCTGAGAGTTGCATTCCCTGTGCACTAAAAAGGACATGTTTCCTGACCACTAAACACCTTTTCCGCTTCATGTAAGTTGACACTTGTTTTTGCAGTACCAGAAAAAGTGAAATCAACGAAAAGAAGTCAGGTTTTGGTTTTTAAATGGTCTATGGGGCACAGATAATTTATACATCATCATCATTATCAGGTTACGTCAGAGTTATGTTTCCTTTAGTGAAAACCGATTTATTGAATGCTGAAATAAAAATCCCTATTTCAAGCAATACCCAAGACTTTCAATTTTGCTTCTGCTGCCTCAGGAGGTCCTCCTTCTAGGAAAACTGATTGCAGGAGACACACATTTTCCATAAGTTTTCTCCTGCCTTGTACTGCTTTCATCCATGCTCCTTAAGCATAAATTAATTTAGAGAAGGTTTGCTATATATTTCTCAGGGGTAGAATACTTCACCATAGGTGAGATTCTATAGCAGGAATCTTGGCTATAAAGAGTGTTAGATTTTATAACATTATTTCACTCATTAAAATGAAAATATTACAGTGCAGTTGTCTGAAGACTGAGAGTAAAATTTAATCTCTTTCTGCTACCTGTTTTATTGTCAAATTCACCCCAGCCCCCTCTCCCAAGACTAAAGTACAAAAGAGGTGGCCTTGGGATGTGATACTAAAAGTGGACTGGAAGTGGAGAAAAGGAACATTTCATGAAAAAGAAAATAGTTTACCAAAACTGTATTTGTGGGTTCTTAAACTATTCACATTCCCATCAGAGCTTGTTCCTTCATGATTCAGATTCTTCCCTGGCTTAGTGCTGCAGTGAAATCATACTTCTGTGCTTCTGACATTGCAGGCTGTTGCCAGCACAGAAATGATAGTGATAACACAAGTCCGCCAGGGATGGGCAAACTACTTCAATAAAAATAGCAACTACAATGAATCTCAGTCCAAATTTTGAACTCCCCTCCTGCCTATTTTTTTTTTTTTTAAGCTAACATGATTTCAATAAGTACCTCCCTGAAATTAATCATGTGGACTCTACGGTCTTGGCTGTCTTCACTGATCCAGCTGCTGTCCTCAAATCTGACAATTTCCATTGCTTCCCTTGGGTTAGAGGGAGTAAGTACATTTTGGGGTATACCTTTGACCTGAGGAATGCATGGGATGGGAAGACATCAGCCAGCTGAGCCCAAAAGAAAATGTGCCAAAGCTGAGACTGCTCTGATGAAATATAGCTTGGAAAGGGGAGCTCTTAGAAGCCAGAGGGAAGGAACTGCTTTAGGTACAAGGGGAGGGAGAATGAGGATGGGGATGAAAAAATCTGATTATTTTGGAGAGAATAAATTCAGAATAGAAGAAAGCTATTTTAGAAGGTTTCCTTAAGCCCTAGAGCATCCAGACCACACTGCCAGATTGTCTCAGCCTGAAGTGGGAGTCCTTAGAGTGAGGATGAACAGAGCCTTGCACACTTTATGCAAAAGTGAAATTAAACAGCTTTGTGGGGTAATATAACTTCTGTCTACATCTGTGGTGGGAAGTTGGCCCAGACAGTATAGGGGTGGGAGAATGAATAATGGCACAACTGGTCCCCCATGAACCTCAATGCAGGGGACAGGCTGAGCACTCCCAGGGGAATGGACTCCAACAGGTCAACAGACCATGCAGCCCCAGTGCCCCTTGTAAGTCAGGATCTTGAGAAATCCCTTCTACTTATGCTTAGGCCATGTTAGGCATAAAGGATGTGAACTTGCTTTGCTATCCTCCAGGCTCAGCAGTGGAGGTACCTGCTGGTCAGGAATGGCTGTGGCCACATGGCAGACTTGTCTTGGCTCAATCCTGGGTTTACAGAGCCATAGGACTTTTGGGATGCAGCTGGCTGATGCCCAGCTCGGTGGAATAAGAGTAGAGAAGCAAGGATCTGTCTCACTATGTCAGTGCATCCCTGTGGGTGAAATGCAGCTCCTGTTCCTGTGGTTCTCTGTGAAAGTTCAGCTGTGGAGAGAAAATCAGCTTGTGAAAGAAGGCAGCTTGCTTTTTGACACAACTAGTGCAGTTCATTAGCACCTCTGAGGAGACAAATGAAAAGGAACAGGAAGAAGGTGGAGGAAATTTGCAGTTAATAGTCGTGTGCTGGTGAGCTTTCCAGAGGGTGGAAGTTTCTCTTTAAGCCACGTACAGTACATGCTGAGGAGAAAGTGTGTGGGAAAGGTTACAGTGAATTTGCCCTCACATAAGAATCACTTCAGAGCAAACAACTGTCCCAACATGAGAAAATTATTTCAAGCCATGAGAAGCTGAAATGTTGTTCAAGAACTTGTGAGATCTGTTTTCTGTGTTTCTTCCCCCCCCGCCCCCCGCCCCGTCCTTCCCCCGTCCTTCCCCCCCATATTCTTAGTTTAGGTAATATTTACAGTTTTAAGCATTTTGTTTATTTGCCACAGTGTTCACTTTTATCAAACGATCACATGCCTTGCCGTGGTCAATATTACATCTTATTAGGGGGTAGCTGTGCAGTGCTCTTCCAGCATAAAATTTGCTTTAGTAACTGGCCTTTAGAAACTGTGCTTCTTCATGACTCTGGTGTTTAATTGCATGCCAAGTGTGAAAATAAACTTGTTCAGTATAAAAAATAATGGTATATATACAGTGCCATTGATCTTGCATTTCAAAATATGGTTAAAGCTATACTGAATAAATCCATAGCAAGTACTTCTGGATGCTTTTCCTCTGACTAATGGAAACTTTGCTTGTGCCTGACAGAACAGAGGGGGCTGCCAAGATGGTGGTGGAGGAGGAAGGAGGCAGGAGCCCAGGGCAATTCCCATGGGTCTGGCAACAAAAGGAGCCCAACCTTCTTCTTTCTGCCCTGACAACCTCCTTCTCATCTCCATCACACTCTGTGCTGCCCAGGAAAACTTTGCCATGGTGCCATCATGCCACAGGGACTTTCTGGGCTGCCTGTAACTGGTGCATGTGCTGTACTTGCCCAGCTGGTTCCAGGCACATCTCCAGGGGTGCCTTGTCCCGCCTGTGTGTCTCTGCAGAAGCCGTCTCTGCAGTCGCAGTGTCCTGGAGCTGTGACTGTAATGGGGAATTAAAAAATCCCACCCAAACCCCCACAAGCTGGGAGTAATGGCTTTTCCTGAATCCTCCTTCCTTTGTGGCCACTGCTAGGACCAACCGTGAGAAGATGGTCACTGGACAGAAGCAATTTTCAGACAGCCTGAGTAGATCTCAAAGGCAGATATGATGAGGTCTTGTTAATAGATCTATTTATTCCATCCTGAATGATGTTTTGCTCTTAAATAGGTATAGACTCACAGGGTAGTGTCAGGGACTCTGAACACTGAAAAAGAGAACTAATTTCTGCCTGTGAAACTAAAAACCTCACCTAGTTTTATTGACATTTCTCTTCCTTCCTTCATGCCTTAAAACTCAAAATAAGGTTCAGGTGCTCAGTAAGCATTTTTCAAGAGGTAGAGGGAAGCCAGCATGTTTCAGTGCTCTTAACTGTGTGTGTGAAATTCATGGATTCTAAACATTAAGAAGGGCACTCTGAGGCCATTAATTTGTACCTGCAGGGGAGGAGTTTGGTGTTTTAGCCATAATTCAGCCATTACATCAAGACCTTGGAAATTAGACTTTTATTCTGCTTGGGATAATTTTAAAATTAGGCCATTCTGGATTATCCTGAAATGGTGCAGCAACATCTGGTGGGAAAAAAGCTATGCTGCAAAGATGCAATGCAGAGCTGCCAGGGAGTGGGTTTCCTCCCTGACTTCAGCCGAACTTGTTACACAACTTGGATCAATGATGTTGTAATACACAGAAGGGTGGATAAATTCACTGGTATGGTTCTCCAGACTGGATTGTATGATTCTGTATTGCCCAAATGAGAAATAGACAACATACAGTAGACATAACTTGAAATGGGCAATCATCAGTACACGAGAAGATCCCATGGAAGTTCATTAACATTAACAATTTCATGAATGATTTGCAAGGAACCCTGTGAATTTGGTGTTTAGATTAACTGTGGATAACCAAAAAAAAAAAAAAAAAGAAAAAGGGAATGATGAATTATAAACATAGGTCATATTATTTTATTTCAGCTGTATTTAAGGTCATACATTAAGAAAGATATTTCATTCTTGGAGAAAGGCAGAGGCTGTGTGATCTGTCTTGAGAAGAAATAAAATTGCAAAAGAAGTTGTTTTTCTAGTGTTCATGAGTTCTTATGTTGATGTTTGTCAACAAGAGCTAACGCACAGTATGTAAATGGTGTTGTATGACTGGGAAATGAGAGGCTGTGTTACCTCTGTTTGTGGTGGTGGTGGAGTGCTGTTGTGGCAATGTTGTGTCCAGTTCTACTATTTTACCTTTTTTGTACCTTTTCTCACAGATGAAGCAGGGATGCAGCAAACTACCACTATATCTTTCCCCTTATATATTTCACTATATATTTTAAATCATAGTGAAATATTGAAATCTCAAGGGAAAGAGATTTTGACCACTGGAGATTTCAAACAGATCTTGTGAAGTAGTTGGTCTGATTTTTGGTACAATGAACTTCAGAGAATTTTGGCTAAGACTTTATTTTTTCAAATGTTTTTTTTTAACAAACTGTGGCTTATGAGACAAACTTTTTCAATCAAATTGCCCACTAAAAATCACAAAGTGTACTTTAAACAAACCCCACATTTGCTCAGCTGACTCTAGTATAAGAGGAGGAAACATGCTATCACTACATATTCTTAGAAAGTTCAATAGCAATAAATAGAAAATATAGGAACAGGCAGATTTTTTACATTTTTCAGAATAGTATTAACTGGTGAAAGCCAGAAGATTGTCTAAGTGACTTTCTAACAATAAGATTTACTCTTCATCTACATCTTCTTTTATAGAAAACGTTTATTAAGTATTAAATTTCACCCCATCCTAAAAATAGCTTTTTTGGAAAAGTATAGGAATGTGACTGTATGATCATGAGGTTCTATTTAATGTTAAGCAGACTATGGAATGTCTAAATTATTGTCTTTCTTATATATTTTCTAATATTTCATGGCAATGATTTTTATACTATGAAACATAAAATATCCTCTATCTTGTCTGTGCATCCAAAGACTTGTTCAGTCTTTCAGCATTAGAAGGTGACATGGTTCTGGCAGAGAAGTGTAGTCAGCTTGAGGATGTGACCCACTACATGCATTTACTGTAAATTAAACAAACATTTTCTTCTGTAGACACAGGATATACCAGCACGTGTGTAAAATATTTATACTATCCCAGGCTTCCCACTGACACCAATAGAATTTCTGTCTATGAATGTAGGGGGATCTTATTCTTCAGGAAACTTCTAGACTTGTATATGTAGAAAATTCAGGGTTTGCAGTCAGATTCACCGTGGGTGTGAATCTTCATTGAGTTTGTTGGTGTTTGTTGATGTAGAGAAGCAGAAAATTTGGTCTCCCTCTTACTAAGTTCTGTTTATTTAGAAAGTGGTAGCAATGTTCAGCATATGGATCTGACCAAACAAGTGGTTCAGTGAACACACACAAGTCTGCTTTTCTAAAGTATTTGTACCTTGCTGCTGTTGAATTCAACAGAAGTATCCTAAAGCTGAAGCATAAATTTCCCCCTAATTAGAGACCAGAGAAACAAGACAAGAAAGAGACATATGAATTCCCTCAGCATGTAAAAATCTTGACCTAGATTCTATGATGAAACTCAATTGACCTAGATAGTGTGCTTAACAATTTTAAAACAGGCCAATAGCTACTTCTTTCATTTATAAATTGCAAGTGATTTTGCTCTTTAAGTTAATAAAAGAGAAGGCTTGTCAGCATTGTACCCAGGATGGTTTTATATCAGTGCAGTACCAAAGGAAGTTCTCCCACTGAGAATGGAGGGAGTTGGAGAGAGAGGGACAGAGAGGTCCTGCTGGGCCAGGTGGATGTTGATGGCTTGCCCAGGTGAAGCAGACAGCGCTTAGTGGAGCAATGACCCTAATAGAAACTTCTGATCCCAGAAGGGCAGGTGAGCCTTTCTTCCTGAGCTTATGCCCACTTGATGAGATGAGACCATACATTCACCATCAATGCACTCATGAAAATATGGTGTCAGTGTCCAGTGAATTGTGCTTGAGGAATTCTCCCATCCTGTTGTGTTAAGGGATCTTCCTTGTCTGTTTCTGAAAAGCAGCAACTTCCTGAATTGCCTCCCCCTTGTAACTTGCCATTTGAGTGCTCCTATTCTGCCTTAAGGCAACGTTGAAGAGGAAACCTTTAATTCCTAGAAATTGCTAGAAATGACCATTTAATGTGGTCTCTGTGTGAACAACTGTTGTCTCTTTTCTTGTGCCTGACGTTAGGACCAGGGTACAGGAGCCTTCCTGTGTAGGTTTAATACAGAACAGTGCATGGGAAGAGTTTGGGCTTCTTATGAAGGTCCATGATTAAATATCTTATTTTGTTCTCTAAAATAGGTTGTAAACTTTTACATCATTTTACATCATTTTACCATCCCAACACATTCATTAGCTATTCCTGCAGTTTAGAGTCCCTGTGCTGGAGACCAGAACTATATCTGGCTCCTGAATCTGTTGCTTGTCAGTGGAGAAAATTAAAGCATATATCAAAGCAAAGTAACATTTCTTTTATAACTATTAGAATTAGTCAGCTTGGAGCTTAAACCTGCATACTGTGCTATTACACAGTGGAAATGGACCTGGGATAATTTATTTACTAATTAACCGTTGTCATGGAGCATACCTTGCCAACTATACATTGCCACATCACCATTCTTGAAAGTCACACAGCAGAGAGCATGTGAAAGTGCTCTGTATTAAGAAAAACAACAACATTTTTTCCAAACCTGCTAAACTGGCATTATATTCCCTACGTTATTATATTTGGCTACTGTTTAGGGGTGGAAGAATCAGGAACCTATAATTGAAGAATACCATGGTATAAAAGTTTTTAACTCATTTAAGATTTTATTCCATTTTGGAAAGTGTTAGACAAAGACAAAATGTTTTTTTCCTATGAGAACTATTTTTGGCTAAAGTGATATCCAAAGTAAAAAGGTTTAATAGCTTCTGGGAACCCCGAAATTTTTGCTGTCTTTACTCCTACCTTTATGTGTCATCTGTTTTTGTGCAAACAGCAAATAACCCAGTTGCAGAAGACCCCATAATACTGCACAGAAATATGTCTTAGGTGGTGTATACAGTCTTTTGCAGAATTAAGACTTCAATTCATCCTCCAACTAAAAATTATAGGAGTGCATTCAGTGATTGGTAGTATCAGATATAAGAGCTGACATCAGCCTTCAGCCATTCCTTACTCAGGGATTTTTATTGCAAATGACATCTTGATTCTACATTGTGCTGCTCACATGAAGGCTCTGCTTTTCAAAAAGTGCTGAATCTTCTACCATTGTTGGAAAATATGGAGTTGAGCTTTTGGAAATGTTACTTTGATTGTGCCACCTCACTCACCAAGACCCACATTTCATGTGAAATGAGTTATATTTCTTTTGGTTGGGCCTATTTTAAGTAATTGTGCCACTCTATCTTTCTTCCCTCAAAGCCTCAGATGGACAGTTGTGACTATTTTGGGTACTGGATACCAAGAAAGATATAAAAAACTTGAGAAGGATTCAGATTAGGCTAGATAGACTGAGATATGGGAAAGACAAAAAAACTGAATTTATCTTGAAAATGAGACTTGGGAGTAAAATGTCAGTATTCAAACACATAAAAGGTAGAAAGAAGGGAAAAGAATGAACTGTACCTTTAAGTGATTTAAAGTGATTAAATCACTGGGTAATTGAGTGGTTTAAAGAATGTATTCAGAATAACTTCTCAGTTGTAAAAATAATGAAATCTTAAAAAAATTGTTGAGGAAGGCTGCAGTATTGGTATACTGAAGATGTTTAAACATCAGGATTAAATGAACTGAAATTGTTTCTAGCTTGTGTTGAGAAGAGTTTTTTTGAGATCACTTCAAATAGCCTTTTGACATCTCTTCCCACCTATTTCCTATCATGCTGCAATTTTATTTGTTGGAAGAAAAAAACATGGAAGAACAAGGTCTTTTGTTTCCCAGCACAAATGATTTAAAGTATTAGTGGATTTGCTGAACATGTTATTTTGATAAAAGTGTGACCCTAAAAAGCCAAAGAATTTAGTATACACTATCTAAGAGCTCACAGTTGATCCATAGCTGTGTGCTGTAGTGTTGTAAAGAGCTGGGTTGGAGTGTGACTGAGCTGGATATCCTGCTTCAGGCAAGAGAACTGCAGGAGAGGAAGAAAGAAGGGGACAATTAGGAGAAGTGACTTATCTGTCTCATTTAAACAGCAACAATGATAGGGAGTGAAGTCCAGAGAGGCTAAGGGAAGGGTACTAAAAGTGTGAGATATCAGAGAGTAGAAAAACCCCCAGAGTTCAAGAGAGAGCTGAAAAGAGCCTCCAAGGGGAGAAGTGTAGTTTAAGAAAATGTAGGTATGTGTTTTTCTGTGTGTGAAAGCATAATAGGATAGAAATTTGTATTATGTAAGTTTCTCTGGGCATCATCCACATCTTTCCTCTCCAAGCAAGACTGCCCTTCCCCTCAAGCCACAAGTAATGCATTGACTTGCTTGTTCTTTCTCACCAACCCTTATGTAATTTGTATGCTGGACTTTCCAGTGTCCCAGCTTCAAGAGGTGTGAAGAACATCGTGCTTCAAGTTAGGATGTATCTTAACACACAAGAAGGGACCCTGCTTCTTAGGTTCTTGTATATAAAGTGGGTTGTGCTGATGCTTCTTCCAGCTGTGATTCAAGAGAAATCATAAACCTGCCGTGCACTGTTGTGGTTTAAGCCCAGCTAGCAACTAAGTACCACAGAGCCACTTGTTCGCTCCCTGCCCCTTCTCTGTGGATAGGGTGGAGAATTGGAAAAAAAAAAAAAAAAAGGAATCAGTAAGGCTCATATATTGAGATAAAAACCAGTTGCTCATCACCTTCTGACTGATGCTCAGTCCCCAAATCCCTCTGCTCCAGCCAACACCCCCCAGTTCATACACTGAGCATGATGCTCTGTGGTATGGAATATCCCTTTGGCCAGCTTAGGTCAGCTGTCCTGGCTGTGCTCCCTCCTGGCTTCTTGTGCACCTGCTCACTGGCAGGGCATGGGAAACTGGAAAGTATTTGACTTAGAGTAAGCACTGCTTAGCAACAAGAAAAACATCAGTGTGTTATTAACTCTCAACCTGAATCCAAAAAGTGCAGCACTGTACCAGTTACTAAAACTGACTGTATCCAAGCTGAAACCAGGTGATGAACACACAGACAGGAATCATATGCACCTAGTGCAAGATATCAAAGACCAGTTTCCCAAAGGTGTCTAAGTCAGTGCTTTTAGGCTGAGGAGAGTGGCAGGATTGCAGACATGCTCTCTTCTTTCTTCACCTGTGTTGTGTCCATGTGTGTCCCTGTTGCTGACCTGTGAACCTCACTCCATACTCCTGTTTTCCTGACAGTGGAAGGAGGGATGTAAGGCAGATGAGACTTGTCAGTACAGTGGGTTTAATGCTTGCCATAGTTTGCTAGGGCAAAAGGAAGAGTCACCATACCGACATCCCTTGTAGGTATGTCCCCCAGACACCTAACTGTAAATAGCCAGCTAATTTAGCACTGCTATGGCTACACACGAGGTACTTCTTTGCTAAGCTGGTAAATTAGCTATATGCTATGGACATATTTACCCTTGCTTCCTTCACATGATTCTTCCTATTTGTGAATAAGTACTCATATTAAAAAGCTGTTTTCTGTATTTTGTTGTTTTGAGCTTTAATTAAATTGTAATAAATGTATTCATCTTCTTGAAAATGAAAACCAAGGAGCTCAGTATTTTGATATATGTAATTTTTCCTCATCTCAAGTTCTGTGAAGTGCTCTAAATATTAATAGATAATTAAAATGAACATGGAAATGATCCTACATACTACTCTATTCTTTGACTCCCCAAATAAAAAGAATTATTATCTTGAAAGCAATATTGTATTATCATAGTGAAGGGAATTATTTTGGGTGCTTCAAGAGGGTTTAAGTAGCACTGGGGCAGAAACAATTCCTAACTGTGAGGGTTATTATTAGACTAATTAAACCTACTAACTAACTCTGTAAAGGTAGATCAAACAAAACCCACTGTGTATCTTGTGCCCAAAAATACACATCAAATAAGGGAATAAAGTACTTTAGAAATCAAATTTGGAGCAACGATCATTTGACAATTTCAGTGAAAATTAACCCAAAACTTAACAAGTGGTTTACTGAAAATCAGGCGCATTGTTAAACCTCAACCCACATCCTGTTCAAGGTACTGTGCAAGATGATACTTGGAATGCACCAAAGCTATGGGCCTTTAAGAGGGCCCTGGTGTAGCATTATTAATAGGCTTTTTGTTGTGCTACTTCTGGCTTAATTTGTTCTGTACTTTATTAAACTCCTTTAAAACATAAGCTTTATTAATCTCAATTTATAACAGACACCAGAGTATATGCCAGGCTATTCCTGGAAGACTGAAAGGCAGGGTAAGTAAAAAAAGTAATTTATTAAACAAGAGGTAATTTTTCTAGGGGTTTTGTTGTTATTTGGATTTTTTTTTGTATGGTTAGCTCTGAAGGATTATCAAAATGAATTTTATTTTAAGAACATATATGTTAATGCCATTGCTTACAAGTATATTAAGGTAATACGCTCTTAGTTATATAATCTTGCCAACACTGATTAAAAAAAACCCCAACATCTTCCCTCTTTATTAACTTTCTTTATTTTAAACAAGGAATTTAGGCCCATTGAGAACAGAGGACTCTGAAGAATCTGTTCAGGTAAGCAGGAATGCTTGGGACTTAAGCTTATCTTTTATGATTGAGGTCTTGCACCTGAGGCTTCAGTTGCAGGGTAGCGTCATTGCATCAAAAGGCCTATCAGAACCTTGAGAATTATGAGGTTCCTGAAGTATTGAAAAGAAACTCTTCATAGTTCAAGTCTCACAGTGCTTATCCATTGCAGCACATGGAAAAGCATTTGAAGGGGAAAATAAATGATGCTTTAACAAGATTAGTTTTTACCACTGATAATCCCACTGGAAAGATTGAGCCTAGTTGCCTTAAACTGGGTTTATTCAGCTTTTTTTTTTTTTCTTTTAATTACTTTTTCTGATAAACAAGCAGCATTGGTATCCAAAGAGACCACATGACAAAACTGCACAGTTTGCTTGCATTTTTATCTTCATCTGATTTAGACTGTATACCATATGTGAGATTCAGAAAGAAAAATTCCCCTCTCTCCATGAGAAGCCATGACATGTGGCACTCATTTGGACAAAGAATTCATGCAGAGACATGGAGAGGTCTTTTTGATTTTTCATTTCTGTTATGAAATATGCCGTTTTTGTTAAGCAATTTCATACTTGGATAATCTCCTTCTTATTTGACTAACCATAGGCTTTTCCAAAGTGAAGACATCTTTCTTCAGTGTATGTGAATAAAGGAGACATTCATGTCTCAATGAGGTGTAAGGAACATGGGACAAATGTATTTTATTCAGTGAAGAAATTAAAAAATTATATTCCATTTGCAAAAATGACCCACCCTATCAGGTATTAAGTGTGAAATTATTTTTCCTCTCTGCAATTTTTTTCAACTCCACCCCATGAAACTTCTAGTTCCAGACCATTAAAAGAAGAGTGCATGCTTGATGGAAATCCAGAGGAAAAAAAAAGGAGGGAAAAAAGGGAATGCTAGGGAGATCACCAACATAACCCTCTTATGTACATGAACACAAAAAGAAACTTCTGCTTTGTATCCAAGTCTTTTATGTTACTCCTTAGAATAGATTGTGATTTATTTTAAAATATATTTTATAAATTGAAGAAAGACCTTAAGCAAATCTTTATTAGACTGGGATAGTTGCTCAGCTCATTAAGAGCTATACCAAAAATAACAGAGGACAACCTCATCACAGAGTAATGAAATCCAATTGAAACTGTTACTTTTGGCATTTCACTTAATCTCTTATGCATACATGTGATGTCAAAGTTTCTGGATTTAAGAAAAAATGGATTTTTTTTTTATTTTTTTTTTACCTTTTGGGAACAGCCTCTATGTTCTAGTACACATGTTTATGCATAGTGTCCTGAAATCTTTCCGATGTAATTTTAGGAACAAGCACTGCAATTGAGTTACTAATCGCAAAAGCATGAAACTGAATTTTGCAACGTTACGTCTTGAGGAAAATACTATCCTTCAGATTAAAAACCTTCTGACACTTTTTCTTTTCCCAGACGAGAGCCTACAGCTTGGAGTCTCCATGACTTGTACCAATAGGTCTCTTGATGTGGGAGGAGAGCTCACCAGCTATGTGGGTGCTTGGGGCACCTGGCACTGGGTCTGGGGCTGCACTACTGGACTTTGTTCCCATCCACTCCCACAGGTGGTTTGGTGACTGGCAGGTGTTACCTGCTTCTCAGATGGTGGCTCCCTGTCCAGTACACCTGACTGACCCCAAATAATGATGTTTCAAGGCAGTATTTCAAGGTGAGGAAGCCAGGCCAGCTCCTGCCACAATCCCCATTTGTTTCTGCTATGTTCAAGTGGAAGCCACAGCTGTACAATGTGGGAAGGTATTCACGCAGCTCTCTGTATTGTTCCAGTGGGAACATGAGATGAGCTTTGATTTTTTCCTCTCCTTGTTCCATCTTTGAGACCTCAGCGTAAGGAATTCATCCTGCTTGATTCTGTATATAGTTATATATTGATACTGCAAAAGCAATCCTGGAAATGGCAATCTTATCCCTTTTTAATTGTTTATTTTTATTAAAAAGGATGCTGCAGAAGAAAAGAATTTTCAAAGTTGTGCTTAAGTATTGACATACATGTAAAGTTGTTAAATTCCTATGTTAGCTGCCCTGGAGAAGAGGTTATATGCACAGGGAAATCAGATGCCTGACTTCTCCCTAAATAATGGGAGTTAGGCACTGAGATCCCTGGCTTGGTCAAGAAGAAAGTCTTGAGATCTTCCAAAAGTGAGCTTCATGCATGGCTTTGGCTGCTTGTTCCCTCAAACTTCTCACAGTTGTCAGTGGTGCTGGGCCAGCTTTGCACTGAACATTTCTGGCACTGGGGAGATAAGTGTGGCTGCAAACCACAGGGACAGCTCTAGTGCCAGAACAATGGAGACACAAAGTGTTTGGCCTCTTTGAGTTTTGGATCAGACCCACAAATGGGCCTAATGGGATGTGTTGAAGACATGTGGAATTCCAAGTCTATGCTGTCCTTTGTCTGGGATGTGTTTTTCTCTTTGGCCTTACAGAAGTTTTTTTTCTCTCTGTGTTAGGCAGAATGTGATCCTAAACTGAGAATAGACCTTTCAGTGATCAGGCCTAAGGACGTGTTAGTTTAGTTTTCTGCTACAATAACGAGTTGTCACAGACAAGTTTTTTAAGAATGTACCATTGTCTTAAGACTACTAAATGATGAGGTTTCATGAAGCCTGTTGTTTATGTGTACCCAGGAAACACTGCATAATCTACAGATTCTACTTAAAAGAAGAAGATTATGTTTTTGAAAACTACTTTGATCTCAGTTTTGCAACTTCACTATCAAGCCTTAAATGAGCCACAGTATATAGTGAGCTTCTATGTAAAATATGTGATAAGAACTTGTCTTATTTTCTATCTTAAAGAGAATGAACTGGACCCTCTCCTGTAGTTTCTCAGACAGGCTTTAGAAATTGCGTAAGTGATAGATACAGTCTTTATCTAGTATTTTATTTTAAAATACCAGGCTATGTCTGGGACGAAGTTACAATCTTCCCAGTTTTCTTCCACTCAGTTACTTACTAGAGCCGTGCTTTTAAGAAGATGGGAATTAGGCAATAAGAAAAATTCTGATAAACTGAAATAGCACTAGATTATTGGCTAGCACAGATAGGGAAGCTTGTATGCTGGATTGGTGCAGATTTGGGTCAGGGCTTACTGGAGTTCTAAGTAGCAAAGCTCTGTTGATGCCTTCAGTCCTGTACAGGTGCAGCCAAGCAGCCCCAGCACATGTGTACTTTTAAATGGTAGATTATATACCAAATGCCCAATTTAGGGGATTTGGCATGAGGGAGATTTAAAGAGAAAGCAGTGCAGATAATACTGGTGGTCTGTCAAAGGGCTGGTGAGCAGATCATTCCTATTAATGAATTCAGATTTTGCTTTGCAGGACCAAATTTCCAACCTGCAGCCTGGGCTTCTTTTCCAGATCCATCAGAGATGGAGCTGGAGGACTCCTGAAACAGATACTCTTGCCTAGTGTTGTCCTCAGTGTCGTTCATCCTTTCTCCATCAGACGCAGATGACAGGGAGTGTGGCCATGCACCTTTAGCTCTGTTCTCATGGGACAGGTCTGCTTGCACAGATGTACCCAGCACATCACCCAGGCACGTGCCAAACAATGCCATGTGTCTGGACATGTGCCTGTCGAGTAGCAGGGAGAGCAAGGCGTGGTGACAGCAGAATGCACATATTCCTCCCCCATGCAGATTACTCCACTGCTCATATTGGCTCTACATCTCCCTTCTGCATGGACTAGGAACTGCAGTGACCCAACTGGTTCATCATAGCCAAAAATTCAGCACACTGATGTGAGTCCTGGCAGTTCTTCTGGTAAAGAGCATTTGCTGAGATATATGAGCAAATGGCTGGACTGCCTACATTCCCTGCTTTGCAACAGCAGAGCAAGGCAGTGTAAGAAGACTTATTGTTAATGTTTTAATTTCTGCTTCTAGTCCTGGACAGAAAAAGACAAAATATATTATTTTTTTTATTTTTAAAGAACCCCACAGCTATCTTTTTTCTTTTTTGTAAAGTCATAAAAATTAGGACTGGGTTTGGTTAGGCCTTTGGATCAAGATTTATGCTGTTTCTTAGTTTATTTGCCAGGTCCTACTTTAGAAGCAGTAAAATGACACTGTAATTCTGGTGACCTATTCAGTAGATACTTGCAGGAAAAATTCTATGTTTAAATAAAGTGAAGGTTATGACACAGGCTGAAAAAGTCAGGAAATCCACACTTAAGGCTGACACTAATGCTCATGTGGAAAATAAAAGACATAGTGACTCAAATTCAGCAGGGAATGCCAACCATAACTCTGAATTTCCAGGCTTTGTGTCAGGTTCTGTCAATATAATGTTATTTAAATGGAGTTTTATGCCTGTGAATTCACTTGTGTTTTAATGGCAGGATTATTTTAAGAGGAATAATAATAGAAAAAAAAAATCATGTTAGGAAAGGTTGCTTGTAAAATGTCTGTTGTTACATATGACAGGCCAGAATGGATAATCTTGTAGCATAGCCACATATAGGAACCAGAGTAGAATTGTCTTCCATTCCTGGATGTGCCAGACATTTCCTGGGTGTTCTTAGTAATTTATTTCACCTGTACCCCATTTTCTCAGTCTGCAAAATAAAAGGAATACAACTGACCTCCTTGCTGATGTACTTTATAAACCTGAGGAAGGAAAGCACTGTATCCAACCTAGGGCTGAACAGAGCAGCACTGTCTGCGCGTGGGAACACATCATACCTCACACCTCTGGTGAGATATATTTCATCCATCTCCTCATGCCACGTGCATCTGCACTGCATTCTGAGGCCACTGAAGGACCCCTGCCTTGGGTTCCCACCTGGAGGTCACTGGCCAGCGCCAGCTGCAGCCTGTAATTCATCACTCATGCCATCAGCCAGCAGGTCACAATCCTCCAGCAGACCCAGCACCTGCATGGACTCTGAGGAGAGTGATGGAGGCAGCCAGCACAGCACTTGAAGGGTTTTTCTTTCTCCAGCTGTTCTTGCAAAGGGCCTCCTCTCCTTTCCTTTTCCTTTTGATTTCTTGGTTTCCTCTTTTACGCTTCCACAGAGT
Organism: Lonchura striata; assembly: GCF_050655825.1. Lineage (NCBI taxonomy): Eukaryota > Metazoa > Chordata > Aves > Passeriformes > Estrildidae > Lonchura > Lonchura striata. The sequence goes on from NC_140704.1 coordinate 115,725,477, forward strand.
CTTGTGTCTCTCATATGTGAGGCCTGGAAAAATTCATATTTCTGCCACTTTCAGATTAAATAATGGAGATGCAGCAGAAATCCCATGTCTTAGAAATTCAACTTCTGTAATAATTTTGTGGGGGGGAATGAACTTTTTTGGTGACACCAGCTAAGAAATTGCCCATGTACTTTTGCTTATTGTTGGCACTCCATCACTCTTTTCTAGTGCCAAGGAAATTTGATAGGGGAACAAAGTCACACTGTGCTATCTGATCATAGTGATTTCTAGGAAGATCCACTATAACAGGCAACAGGAAATTTGGCACCTTTGAAAATAAATCCCTCTATGATACACTAGGAATTGAGTGGAAAGACTCTTATTAGCAGTGAAAGTTAGATCAGAGAAGGCACCAGGCAGGAAAAGCAGAACAATCTTGACATCACAGTACAAGTAAAAGGAGAATGAAAATGATGCAATGGAGCCACCAATCCCCACTTTGCATACTAAGGCTGCTATAAGGAAAACACCTGTAAGAATAACATAACAATGGCTCCCATAGGAAAAGAAGGATGGTAAATAGTATTTGTTAAGCTGTTACTTTGGAGGTTTTCACAAGCACTTACAGAATAGTTATGAAAAAAACCAGCCAAAATTCAAACATGCAGCAAAACTGCCTCTTGTAACAGTGTGAAGCAGCTGTCCATAATCAAGTAGTAACAGTCCTGCTCTTTACAGCTTGGCAAAGTTTCTGCTCATCAATGAGCTGAGCAAACAAGCTCCTCTTTATGTACTGCGTAGCTGCATAACAACTTTCCCCTAGGAATTTCTTTGGGGTGATTTGCTTTTCCTAAGCATGTTAAAATTAAGAGGGAAGAGGATATAGGAAGGCAGAGGCCAACAGTGTAAAACAAGAGCAGTTGTAGGAATTGGTGATGCAGCCTATGAAGGGAATTAGACTTGGGAATAAGTAAACAATGGGAAAGGTAAATCTGGTTTCTCCATGTTGCTTGTCTGTTGCCTCGATGTGCATTCACCTGAAACATATTTTTGCCTAAGCAACCATTTTCTTTCTCCTTTATGAACTCAGTGTTACCTGGCAAACTCCTGGTTCCTGGGGGGTGGGGGGAAGTATAAAAATGAGTCATGGTCTCCTCCTGAAAAAAGGGAGGGAGTGAGCTCTCTGTGTTCAAGGACAATATAAGATAGGTTATTGAGTAATGAAGTAGGGAAAGCTCTGCAATGAGAAAGAGCTGTCAAGGAAGCACAGAACCTAGGGAAATTGTTTTATGAAAAGGGAGCAATCACAAAGTTGTTGGACTGAGATGTTATTACAGCTCTCCCTAGAATTTCAAGCACTGGGGAAATAAGAATATGTTTGGAGAGAGTGGTGCTATGTCAACAAGAATTATATATAGAGAAATATAAATTATAGATTCCATCCTTTCAGCTATTGGATTAACTTTAATGTGATACTGCATTCTCCATGCTCAACAAAATATAGGGGGATTTGGTTTATATTAAAGGCCCAAGTTGGCTTTTGGTGGCATAAATCTTTGTTGGGGTAGCAAATATCTTGTTGAACCCTGCTCTATGTAAAAGTCTTTAATAAAACCTCACTAAGCTTTTCTGTTGCCTTTTTTTTTTTACTGCTTTACCTGAACTATTGAATGTGAGACAGATGTATTCCAAGAGGCTAGTGACAAGACAAGTTCTCTGGAATTTTCCTGGTTAAAATGCTTCAAGTAAGAAGACTGTGCCCCTTTTGTGAAGTTGCATAACTCCCACCAATTTTGATGGGAATTTTATGTATATATGTACACACACTCTAAGTGCATCTGGCTTCTGTGGACTAGATATGAAAAATTACTTCTGTTGTATTGCTTTGATATAGACATTTGAATTGATTAAAGCTGTGGACAGCAATTTTCTTCATTCTCTTCCTCTGGTACATTGCAGTTATGATTCTTTGGGTTTTTTTGCTTGATTGAGATTTTTCTGAAGTGTCAGAGATGTTTTCTGGATTAACCCTATTACTGTATAAGATTGTAAGAGACCTTTATGTCATTTTCATTTATATAACCATAGAATGTTAAGGGTTGGAAGGGACATTAAGGGACCATGGGCAGGGGCACATTCCCTTAGACCAGGTTGCTCAAAGCCTTATCCAACCTGGTCTTGAACACTGCCAGGGTTGGGGCATCCACCACCTCTCCCAACAACCGCTGGTTTACCACCCTCACAGTCAAGACTTTGCTCCTAATATCAAACGTGAATTTCCCCTCTTTCAGTTTATACAGATTGCTCCTTGTCCTGTCACTACATTTTCTGATGAAAAGTCCCTCTCCAACTTCCAGGAGGCCCCCCTTCAGGCTGCTGTGAGGTCTCCATGCTGCCTTCTCTTCTCCAGGCTGAACAGTCCCAAATTCCTCAGCCTGTCTCCATGGAGGTGCTCCAGTTGTATTTTCAACTTCATGGATCTCCTCTGGGGTGCCTCTATTCCTTTTTAGAGCAATCACTGCCTCTTGAAGTGTATCAGATAGCTTTTCTAACACTGATGCTTGTGAGCTCTACATGGCCTGAAACTGCATGTGCATTTACATGTGAAAATTTGGATTAAGCATCTAAAAGATGGCCAGGTGGTTTTGCATTTGGAAGTCTGCAATCTTGAGCCTTTTCCTTGCTCTCTGGCCCCAGATGGGCTCAGCCCCTGGAGTATGCCAGAGCAAACTTAGTAACACATAAAGTGATGTTGCCTTGTGAATATCACTTAATTACATCAAAATGAAGTATGCATGAAGTGTGCTGTATATCCTGTCTACAGAGACTTTTTTTGTAGTCAGTAGGAAGGCATCTTCTCTCCCATGAGACGAATGTCCCCTGCCAGACAATGTGAAGCAGCCTCTCACCTTCCCCTGCAGTTGGAGAAAGGAAGCAGAAGGGTTGCCAGCTAGAGTAGGGGAGAATAAACATGCCACAATACTTTGACCTCAGTGATCAAAAAACAAAAAAAACCCCAAACAAACAAAAAACTCCCCAAAGAAATCCAAACAAAAGAAAAAGAAGAAAAAGAAAAAAAAAAAAACAACACAAAAAATTTGTTGCAATGTAATTTGCATTTCATCCCATGGTTTTACAAGAAGGAGTAGATTTCATTGTCAACACACTGAATTCCAAATGCCCATTCAGCCTAAATGCCAGCTATATTTTCAGTTTAAGTGAAGTCCTAAATAAAAAATAAAAATAATGGGAGACCAGCATAATACATTTTTTTGGTGATTAAAACCTCCCTTCTCACTTTTAATCAGGGTGGAAGAATTTTTTAAAAGGCCAGTAGTCAATCTTCAATCTGTACCTGTTTTTACATATCAGGCTGTGGTATTGGTGAGCATCACTCTTTTTCTTTTGGGAGAACAATGCAGTTGAGGATGCAATGAATTCAGCGTTACCAAAAGAAATAGAACATGGATGGATGGAGTTAAAGTTCATATGCTTATATATGCATCCAGTTTGCACAATGTTGACTACAAGGATGTTGCATGTCTCATTGAAGGAGGAAAGGGGTTTATATTAATCCTTGAAATATTGTTTATTCTTGGATCTGGAGTTTGGTTTTTCCCATTCCATCATATTATAGAGGTAAAAGCAAGATGGAATATGAATATGGAACTGGATCCAGACATCCTTCATATTTGGTTTGGGCCAACAGTTAGGTCTAAACTTCCTCCAGGTGCATCCTATCCTAAATTAATTTACTTCTTATTTTCCTGGAGTAAATACATTTTGCCCCAGGCTTTTGGAGTTAACAGGATTTTGTGACTATTTATAAGCACAATTAGACCATGCTTGTTTGATAGTTCATTATTTCTTCCCAGTAAAAATCTAAATGTCCCGCAATAGTACATAAACCAGGCAGGCTGTCCCTCTTAAAGTTCATATTGTGAGACATAAAAAATATCACTGTAGCAGCAGAATGTGGTGGTGGTATCCAAAAATGGAAGTTTATAGCTCAATAATGCATGTGTATTGGATGACCAGGTGATTTCTGGTGTTTCTTCATTTCCTCTCCAAACACAGTTGTTTTATTGTCATAATTAGGAGTACAAGGAAATGCTATTGTGTGTTTTGGGAGAGTATTAACTCCATATTAGGAGTTAATCTATTTCTGCTCAGCATCACAGAGAACATTCAGTGGGTTTTGTTTACTTTAGTTGTCTTCATACAGTCCAATTCAGTCTCTTGCACTGCTGTTAATGGGCTTTCTTTTGTCCTCAATACAGGGTCCTTAAACTGAATTTTTAAGAGGGAAGCTCTGGTGAAGAAAAGGTCAATAAAAGTTAAAGGAAGCCTCTGTGACTAACCTTTAATAAAGCTAGGATACTGAAAGTGTTAAAAATGACTATGTGAACAAGGTACCCTGATCCAAGCAATGAGATATTTTATGTGGAATTTATTGTAGCTAATTGCAAGCAGGTGCATTTGAACCACCAGATGCCAACCTGCCAAAATGTGTCATGGGTCTAAACCTTAGCCAGATCCTAATGCATGGTGAGGTCTGCTTGTTGTGGGCGAGCTGGAGCCCTGCTGAGCTGCTGCTCAGAGCATCTCTGTTGGACCAGGGTAGGTGTTACAGAGACAGCCACGACCACTGCCTGCCTCCTGGGGCTTGCTGTGCTTGGGGCTGCAGCAGAAGCACTCAGGTGTTCTTTCCTCTCCTTCGAGCACAGCTGCTGTTTGATACCCACAACTGCCAAAGCAGTGTTAGGATTCATTCTCCATCAGCAGAGATGATTGTTTGCAGTGGGTTTATTCCATGAGACCTTTTGCTCCAGCAGCAATTAGAGCAGCTCCTGAAGTGCAGAACCAAAGCTGTGAGGTAAAACATGTTGTCTTCAAGCCTCACTGTGTCACACAGACCTCTTCAGCACACGACAGAGTGGCTGAAAAATTATCTGGGCTACCTAAAAATATATATAACATTTTTTTTATTAGTAATAATAATAAGTATGTAGAAGTGTAACATGGTTTGGGAGTACTGAGCTCACTTGGAGGTGTTGGACTGGCTGTCCTTGATGTCACAGCCCTGCTGATAATGTTCAGCAAATCTGAGGGCTAACTGTTTCCTCATTGTGTATAAATTCCATTTCATGACAGCAATAATACATTCCAGGCCATGCATTTCAGGGTGATAAGTATAAATCTGTGTGCTTAAATTTACTCTACCTTAGTTGTGTGGAGAAAAAAAAAAATTGTACTGCTTACCGCTGGCAAATCTGGGAGAATTTCCTGGTTTCCATGAGTTTGAATAAAGAAAAAGTGGGGATGGAAGCAGGTAAGTTGCTCTCCCTACCCCCTACCCCCCACCTTTTTTTTTAATATTTCAGTGAGATGCTGGCGGAATAAAGGTGGGATGTAAAATGAGTTTAGATTTCAAGGTAGGACTTGTGCCAGTATGTCCAAGCTTTTTCAGCTAACTGGCCACTGCCAAACCTCAGATCTTTCTCCTATCTTTGATAGGAGTCTGAAGACTGACTTCAGAGGCCATCAGCTTTCTGTGGACTATGACTTCACAGGAGCACAACAACAAAGACTTCAAAGTGATAAACATGGAAAGACAGAACCAAACATAATTGTATTATGTCTTACAGGTTTGATCACTTCTTAAAAGTGTTTCATTTTGGATCTTTTCAAGGTAGAAGATTCTCCGGATCTTCACCATTCACACTCTTAGGAAACCTTTGTTAATACAAAATCTTTCTGTTAACCTAGTCCTAAACACCAAGGGCATAGAAAACAAGTACTTCACCTTTGCAAATTACTTTTTTGTATATTTAAGACAATTATATTAGAGGATGTTCCCTCCATCATCTTTTTAGTAATCAAGTAACCTCAAATCTTCCAATTTTTTCTCTAAAGCATATTTTGTAGGCTTTTAATATGCAGTTCTCCTGTCAGAGCTGAGGTCTCTCAAGCTCTGAAGGAGGAAGGAGAATCTAGTCTCCTGCAGAGTGCTTATCTTCTTTATCTTCTTTTTCCAGTGTGCTGTTTGAAACACTGCATCATTCACCCTGTGATCCACTGTGTAACACCTAGTTCTTTTCTATCTAAATACTTCTCTAGCTGTTCATTCAGCAGTTTATTCCTGTAAAGAGGAATAAATAGTCCTCTCTCCTGTGGAAAGTGTGCCCTTCTGACTGATAAAATGAATGCAGGAGGATTGTGGTGTCTTTTATATCTTGTAGTGCATTTAGAGAGTGTCTTATTTGTGTCCTCTTCAAATTTGATGAATAAGTTGGTTTTCATATTTGATAAATATTTTTTTATCTTTTATGGATCATTAGTGAAAATACCGAGAATACTGGATATAGAGAAAGCCCTTTAGCCATTGGTTGTTCCCTCCCAGAAAGAGAATTGTATTTCTCTTTCACCTAGTCTGTGCTTCCATAATTTTCTCCAGAGCATATCATGTCATACAGTCTGGCACATTTCTTAAGATGAGCTATATTACAACTATGACTTCTTTATCCACAAGTTCTGTTATGTGGTTATAGGAATTACTTTGGTTTTGCACAGTTTGTTCTGGCAAATGTAAACTGGCTTATGCTTATCACATTGTTTATTTTCTAGGTATTTACAGATGGTTTGTTGATTATTTGTTTAAGCATTTCTCTGGTATCCTGGGGTTGTAGTGTAAAAATTTCCCCTTTCCTCTTCTGCCTCTTTTTATAAAGATAGGCATCATTGTTCTGCCCAGTCTTCTTTTATCTCCCCTCAGAGAAATCTTTCCTATAATATCTGTCAGTAATTCAAAGATTTAATTAGTCAATTTGTGATGTATTTAAAAAAAACGCATTTTACAATCTTATGTGGTCTATAATCCTAGTGTATTAGCTCCAACCATTTTAACATGGAAATTATCCAGATTATTGTTAACCTCTTGTTTTAATTGAAGCTCATGTTCCATTTTGTTGTGGGAATCAATAGTAAAATTTTTGTGAAAAAAGAAAAAAATTAAACTAAAGAGAAAAAATAGAACTAAAGTAAGAATCATATGTATTGGCTGTATTTAGATTTTATTCGCTGTATAACCTGTACATAGTTTGGAACATGAGGAAAGTAGGACAGGAAACATTTGTTTTCCAAAATTTCTAACAGAACACCTCCTAATCTGGGGTTCATGGATCACTTCTATGCTTCTGAGAAATCCTCTGAGACCTTGCTAATTGATTATAAAGTACTCCTTGGATTTCAGCAAATGTCAGAATTTGCAGTGGACTTTGCAAACCTATGAAATGAGGAAACTGCTTATCTTGAGTCCACTTATGCCTTTTAGGATTTTTCTGTATGGTGACACCAAGGGAGCTGTATGCTGCACTCGGGGCATGTCCATTCCTACTTCTTACTTTGATTCAGCAGAATGATCTTTTCCCTAGATTCAGGAATATCAGAGTGATATCTCTTTAAAACCCAAGTATTTAGCCAGTAAAAGGAAGACACTCTCCAGCATCACCTTCAAGCTGAAAATAATACCAAGCAGATGAAACTTCTAGTGCAACCAGAAACCATGAAATATTGTTCTAGCATAATATATTTTCATATTCCCCAAATTATTAGGGATGCATCATAAATACTGCTGCAATTGTTTGATTTTACCTTCCTTAAAATCTTAGATCTTACTCTAGTTTCAGAGGATGCAGATCTGTGTATCACAGACTCCAGAGATTTTTACTCCATACTATTCCTAAGGCTTCTCTCTAAGTTAGTGGTGTCTGGGAAATTACTTGGTAGCACTTGTTACTTCCAAGACTCCTATTTTTGCAGTTTCTTTTGTGAAAGGTCACTATTCTCTGAATTATATTCAAGAGCTGTTTCAGCTTAAATCTTATGTCTAATCTTGTCCCTTGTCCCAGGGTAATGCTATTCCACAGGGTAATAGTCATTTTGGGGACAACAGTACTTATAAATCATTTATAGAGAAGTGTGTATCATTTTCCCCCATAACAGGCTATTTCCAAACATCAGTGCTTCAATGCAACAAGTGGTCACAGTAGCTATAGTTAGAAAAAAAACATTTCTCCTGAAGAGTTTTATTAGATTTCAGCATCTTCCCAAAAATGAATTTTTTTTTGCTAGGAATCTCAGAAGCTCATTGTCAAAAATGTATTTTGTAATATTTTTAGAACCAAACTGGGATTAAATAGTAGTCAGGGAATGGTGCATCAAAACAGGAAGCTGAGTACAAGTTGACAAGGAGAGAGGATTGCTCTGCTGATTTTAGACAGGATCACACTATGAACTTGTTTTCTCTGCCATGCTCCCCACCACATGAAGCTGGATGAAAGTGTGTCAGAAGCAAAACACTGCAGTGCTGCTGACTGCTAGCTGGCCAGAGTCAAGGATATCTTTCTTCCAAACACTGCCCTGGAGGGAGAGATGTATCTACACCCAGCTGCTCCTTCACCTATGTCCCTTCTGCAGCCGCAGGTGGGTCCCTGTAGTGCAGGGACTTCTGAGGACAAAAAGAATAAATGAAGAAGGAAGGTGGAAATCTGCCCTGAAATAAAATTTAAGAGAGGCAAGGCAATGTTGTTAAAAAGAGGAAATTAGACAGTGTGAGAAAAGGCCATTGTGAAGAAGGCAGACAACAGCACATGATTCAATTCAAGGTTTAATTATTCTATAGTGCATCATGAGACAACACTAAGCATGGAGGGGGAAGGGCTGTCACCTTCCCAGCTTCTGTAGCTTCCTTGGTAAGCCTGCGTTGTTTGTGGAAGCAAACAAGTCAATCAGTTGTTGCATACCAGCAGCAAAGCAAGCTCTATCAGTGGCAGCATGTTAGCAGGGACAGAAGTGCCTGGTCTCATGCTGGAGTCCATGGCTCACTTGCTGCAGTTGGGAATCAGGCCTGTCTGCTAAGGCTCTGGACTCCCTTAATTTTTTTTAGGAGGCTAAAGGTTTTCAGGATCTATTTGTGGCCAGGCTAAGGCAATACTAAGGAACACAGTTGATCCCAGACTATGCATCAGCTACTCTCTCTACCTGGAAGTGGTTTGATTTTTCAATCAGTTCAGTGGGCAAATCTGATTGCCTAATTTTTTTTTTTTTTCTGTCACTCAGGGTCATAATCTGCCTTAAAATTCAAATTTTCTCTCATAAAACAACGAGTGGGACAGGTTGTTTACATTATTGTTTTCCTGTTCCTAGAAAATGAAGGTTCAGAAGTTATAGAGTGCAGGTGGAGCATGTTTTTTTTTAACCTACAAGCCAGTAATTAACACCTTTGCTTCGTGTTAGCATCCAGCATGTGGACCTTATTGCTTCATCAAACGTCTGAGGGTCCATCTGGTTTTCATCAGCTGAATAGCACTATTTGACAATGAGGGGGAAAAAGCAAGTTTTGCTAGCAGCAAAAATAATCCCTTTTTGTTGCCCACATCTCTTTCTCCACTCAATCTCTCAAGTAGCTATCTTCTTTTCTTCCTCTTTCCCAAAGGAAATAATGTGAACGACTCCAGTAAACTTTTATATAAATCAAAAATATTTTGTTGTCATAGAAGAATAATACATGTTGACATCAGGGACTACCTCAGCTTCTCCACCTAGATTTGTGACTATAGGTGAGAAACTTTAGGAAAATCAAGGGTACTTTTTGAAACAGTAGTTTGTGGTTCTTATCTGAGTCCTCTTCACGACTTCTGAAGCGATCCTTTTCCCTAAGCATCTTCTTAAAGCAGAAACACTCATTCTTAAAAGTTGGATTGTGTTTCATAATTTTCATAAACAGAAACAGACTCCGAAAAGCTACTATACAGAAGCTGTGCTGGTCTGGGCAGGCTTCTTGCAAGGGACTTTTGGGCTTTTAGCAATTAACTGTGAATGCCATCCGTGTACGTCTAGTATCACTTATGCTAAAGGTATTGGGTCTGTCTCCTCACAAGATCAATGCTTCTAAGCAGATGGATCTGACCCATCCTATATTCCAGGTTAAAGAAAATGGTTCTCAGATAGTTTAACCAGAAGGTTATGACTTTTCCTACCCTACTCTCCTGCTTTCCATGCCCCACTCATTTAGGCTGCTATGTCAAACACTGAATGTGATTAATGGTGACAGAGATTACTGTGAGCATAAAGTTCAAGAGCTCAGCTGTTTATTTGTTTAACAAAGTTGTTTTCTGAGTGTTTCTCTATATATCTAGCCACATGCTTAGACTGAAATACCCCAGCACAATCACTGGGTTGTACTAATATTGTTTTGACTGCAAAGAATGCTTGTAAACATCCAGGATGGGGAGGGGAAATACTCAGTGTCTTAGGACTCATTCCATTTTCATGTGGTTTGTTCTTCTTGTCAGTGGTGTGGGAGGAAATTCCTGCTGACTAACTGAGAAGACACTGTGTACGAAAGTACCACGGCTCAGGTGAGTAGTGCTGGAACATAGGCAGGAGGTTATGGGCAGCTTCTGGTTATCATCTTCAGCAAATAAGCATGGAAGGCAGACCCAAATTCAAAACTTTCAGTTACAGGTCCAGAAGCAAAAAACCAGAAGATGGTTCTGTCTCTACATTGCTCAGGAACCCTGCCTAATGTCATTGTTGACAAGCCAAGTCACGGATTTACATAGTTGGCTGCATATATCTGTTGTCCTGTTGTTTCTCAAAAACGTTGGATTTAGTTTTTCGGGAGTGAAATTTACTGGAACTTTGCTTGATCTTCTAAAACCTAGAAACAAAGTGTTAATTAACTATGTATGTGTAGTACTTGTCTTTCACTTGTGGTGTAGCTGAGGTTAAGATTTGATTCGTGAGCAGTAGATTCAGATCTTTTGATTATGTCTTGGGCAGTGGGAAAGCAAAATGATTCTTTTTCCAATTTAGCATTCTCTCTGATTGGCCACTCTGATTTTCTAAGTTTGATGTAGCAACTTAGCTCTCCTTATACATGTTAGCTGTTAATCACAATATATTACCAAAAGGAAGGGAAAGAAAACCTGCCCAAATCACTTAACTGCTTTTCTAAACAGCTCTACCCTTGACTATTTTGTTACAAATTTGAAGCAGGGGTTCTGGGAAAAAGAATGGTCTTTAAATTATTGCTTCCTTTTAAAAGCTAGCCCCAAGATACACACATCAATTTTTTATGAGAGCAGTTCCTTTGAAAATTATCTTCTTGTGTTTTCTTTCTTTCCAAATTTACTCTAACTGAGAATAAACTGATTTTTCATTATGACACTAATTTCTCCAGAGAATAGTATTGTTTTTCTTTTATTATTTTCTGGTTCAGTCCATTTAAGTCTTCCTCCTCCTCCATTTCCTTAGTGATCTAAGCAGAATTAGGGGTTAGTTAAGGAAAGTAGTGTCTGAGTTGTGTCCAATTGTAAGCTTCTGGCTCAAAAAAACCACAAAACAACAAGAAACAACTATAACAACAACAACAAAAAAAACCAAACCAACAACAAGAACCAAAACAACCAACCCAAAAACAAACCAGAAAAAAGTGAATCACCCTCAAAACCCACTCTTGATTTCTTGTCCTCAATGGTTTGATTATCAGATTACTTCTTTACAATTACAGCACTTATTTCCTGTTTTCAAAGGCTAAAATCAGCCACTTAAGTATGACTAAAAAAATTACCCCGGGTGCCTAAATTAGTTTGCCTAGTTAGAGCAATAACAGCTCTATCAGACTGCAGGTGTCACAATACCCACACACACACACACAGACACACGTAGAGCAAACTGGAAAACAGGAGGCAGCCTTACTGAGCCCAAAGGAATCTTTTTTAGCAGAGTTCATGCTTCTTAGCTCATGAGGTCAGGCTACAGAAAAGCAGCTGACACTGTGATATTGAAGGCTCCAGTGGTTTTCCTGCAGGAATAGATGGATGACCTGGTTGTTTTATATTGCTGACTTTGTCCATTAAAACAGCTAAGTAAAAACTGGTTTTCCTCATGTGGGTTTCTTCCTAATGAAATTTGTTCCTTGTCATCAAACCTATTTGTATGGTTTTTTGCCCCCTTAGTCTCATTTTTCTTAATAGTCTCTTAACTTCCTGGCTTTACAATTTCAGTTGTCAGGATAAAGTTCATTCAAGGCTAAAGTGTTCTGACACAATTTATGCCCAAAACCAATGGGAAAATAAAAGAATTTATTAGACTTTTATCACTGTGCCATATCATTTCAGTGCAGGGGTTAATTCTTTTTTAAGTTCCTCAAATTAAAAGAATCATAAATGATCAGATGCATTTTCAGATAATAAAACTCAGGCCTACTATCAATGCTAGTATTAGTGACTGAGTTCTGCTGTGTTTTGTGGGAGGTTCTACTTAGGTTAACTCCTGGAATTTAATGCAAATATTTTGCGAGGAAACACACATATATTTAAGAACAATATTAATACAATTCCTTAATACAATGGATTTTACTTGGTTTTCCATAATATTTTTTTCCCCCACAGGTAACTTTGTCTTTATATCCTTAAGATTATCACAGTTAGAAACATAGACATTCATCCAACCTCACATCATTTTCTTACTGTTATGATCAGATTAGTCATTCAAACAACTCATCATATAATTTAGGGATAACTTGAGTCTACCCTTTCCCTATTTTTTCTGCAGACGTATTTTTTCCATATCACATATGTCATATATGTAGACAGAAGAGCTTACTCACTAAAAACTAAATCCTTTTTTTGAGAAAACAAAAGCTGAGAAAAAATAAAATAGGAAATAGGAGAGAATATTTTAGAGAGTTTTTGTTATGTGAAAGTAGCTTTTTAAAAAAAGTTGTTTCATTTTTTTAATGACTTGTTTATGACTGCAGAAGAACTGTAGAAGAAAGATGCTGACCAGTGTACATTTCTCCTGATAAGAGAGACTGCATCAGCACCAGAGAAGCTGTTTTCCAGAAAATCTCACACAGGAGTAATTTAACTGACTTACACAATTTCTGTGTATAATGCACTCTAGGTATTACTTTTTTATTTAAAAGTCTTACTCCCCCACCCCAAATACTTCCTTTTTGCATCCTATATGCATAATCAATTCAAAGTGCTTTAATTTCTGAATTATCTAAGACTTCAAACAGATACAACTGAAATATTTCTTAGTAAGGGTAAAAAGACAGCTGAAGCGGAAAACTTACCTAGTGCTCCTGACTAGAATCAGGCTACATATGCATACCTATATGTGATTTCTTAGTGTTTTAGAGCTGGTCTAGACCCATCTTAGTTGCTGTTTAAAACACAGCAAAACTCCCACAAGAAAGATGATTTCAGTAGAATTCTTCTCTTTCAGAACGGAATGCTATTTCCTTTTGTTTTAAGCTCAGTCAAGGCTGCTGTCAGATTACTCCTTAGTTTGACTTTGATTTGCAAACCTGAAACCCAGCAGCAGGTAAGGAAATCCTGGTCTGTGTTCACTAAAAGCTCTGGTGCCTTTGAATCCTGCTAAAGCCGTGTGGAGAGGAGCATGTGTTCTTTTGGGTTAGATACTTCTGAGCAGTTTCTCACCTGCAGGCCACATCTGTCTAACTCATCAGCAGAAATGGGCATATCTGTGCCCAGGAACAAACTGCTTTGAGATGTTCATGGAAAATCTAGGAAATCCCTGTCACTCCCTATTACTATTTGGCAATCACTTTCCCTGGGAACCTGCTTTTGCTGGAGCAGACAAGCTGCCAGCCCTGCAAGAGGTCTTTTTGTTTATGTATCTTTTCTGTTCCTCTGTTTACTTAAAGGGACAGAATTGTCAGCTCTTGTAAGGCTGGTCTGTATAACTGATGGCCTGTCCACCTCAGACTTGCATATTTTTAGCTTTTTTTCTTTTTTTTTTTTTTTTTTTGCTAAAGAAGAATCTTATCCAAACACAAGTGAAATGGGCAGATTTATGAAAGAAAAGAAGAGCAAAGTGGAAAAGGAAGTTTATGTTTTTTTGTAGAGACTTACTGCTGTGCAAATGCACTGAAAGAATCTCTTGGCTGTTTGGGCATTTGTATAACAGCTAGAGACACAAAGCAATTAGATTTTCTAAGTATAAGCAAGAGAATCTGTTTTGTTTATACAGAAAAGTCCCACAGAAGAGAGGCAGAAGCAGAGACAGAAGTAATAAGTGCATATGTTTGGAAAGAGTATAATGTACTTATAAATATTATAGTGGCGTCGCTACAGTTAAGGGTCTGGCAAGATTTCTGTTGTAAACCCTTCTTGTCAGAGTTTCAGTACAGAGCTGTAAAAATTCCAGGCTCTAGCTTGGCATGTGAGGGCTCAAGGCAGGAGCACAGGTTCCTCTCCTGCCTCCTCAACCTGGTTGTCAATAGGGAGATATCAGGCAGAGCATTCACCTTTCTCTCTGAGAAGCAGAAAGTTTTTATTTCTGTCTTGACAGAAGAGCTGGAATGCTGAAAATTCAATGGGTCATCAGATTGTTCTGCAGGAAGAAATGCCAGTGTGTTGAGGAATGGTAGATAGAAACAAGCTGTGCAAATGAGTGACACCTTTCATTTTCAGATCCAGTCTACATGTCTCTAGATGTTTGATTACCTAAAGAGAAGATCATGCAAATTTTTAGGAAGCTGACTTCCTAAAAAATGCTGCAAAGGGAATAAAAACCAATTAATACTATTAGAACTGGACATTTCCTGAGTATCTTCATCATTTACTGACTGCATTTTGTTGATAATTGAACTTAATGACAAAAGGAAGCACAAAGATTTGTTCTTAAGTTGCAATCTGTAAGGCTGTGATGTTTTTGTGTATTAACTGGTAAATTGGCACTGATAACAAAGGCAAACTTAATTAAGAATAAAAAGGAATTTGCCTGCAATAAATTTAGGTTATACAAATAACCAGTAAGAAAAATAATATGTATGTGCTCTTTAAATTCAACAAATACCTCATCAAAAGAAATCCATCCTGTTCTATTCAGCAAAACATCTTAGAATTCCTGCACATGGTATCTGAGCTTGGTCTTCACCGCACAGGAGCTGCAAATCTGCATCCAAAGGATCAAACTGAACACTGAAAGGGATGGTAGATACATGTGCACTAAATATATTGATTTCTGTAATTACACAGGGATTTAGGGACCTAGCTTTGGGGCTAACATTTCATGTGAATGTCACTTGATCTGGTCTGTGTGGCTTATGTATATATTACAAACCATTAAATTATCACTGAAATTGTTACCTTTTGGTAGTGGCTAAAGAGGAATGAATTCTACTCAGGTATCAGGTTGTCAAGAGCAATGTCACAAGAGACATTGTGAACTGCTAAGGCTAAATAAATGATCATCAAGACAATAAATCAATAAGCTGTGCAAAACGTTTCAGTTGTGCCAAAAAAGATTGCAGACTAGAAAACATGTGTTTTTACCATGATGGTTGCAAAGAACATTTAAGCTGAAAAATTGAATGCCTTTCACTAATCTTATTATAAATGGTTAGTCAGGCAAAAATCTGATTTGCTAAAGGCACAGTCCCTTTTGCATCCTTGCCCACTGCATAAAGTCATTGCCTGTGGGCATTTGTACTGGGCAGCCCCACCCAACTGAGTGATACAGGGTAGAAGGCTGTGCTGAAGTGGTCCCCTAGGATTCAATCTGCCTTCAAAGAAATGGTACAGACTACCACACTGGACACCAGAACTTCTCCAGGTACCTAGTGTGGTAGTCTGTCTCATTTTGAAGTAAGGAAGTCAAGCTGTTGCAATGGGGTATTTAGGCCAACAGCTAAGTTGCTGTTGGCCTAAATATCCCATTGAAGTGATACTGGGAGTCTGACTTAAATACTGAAAATGTGGAGCCAAGACTGACTGTCAAATCTGTATTGCAAAATACTGGGGCATGTGGAAATAAAGTGAAAAGTAGGGCGTAATAAAGCTGTTTATTTTAATACAGATCCTTATGGATTAGTTCTTTGTTTCTGCCTGTTCAAGTAAAGTGGCTTGAGGGAAAAGTTTGATCTTTCCTGTGTTACAGTAATTTCACTCAGTGTTGACTCTTTCTTTACAGTATAACTGGAAAGGGGAAGCCTTTAATACTAAGATAAAAAATGTTCAATATACTGTCTTTTTACAGTAAAATTTTAAGCACTCTATCATTACTTACATTTATAAATGCTTTTTAATTCTGGAAGATAAGGGAAAATCAGAGATCTAGTGACTGGAAGATGAAGCTATGTTAATACAAACAGGAAATAAGTAATTTGTTTTTAGAGGTGAGGGTAATTATCTGTTGTAACAAACTACCATGGGGATTTCATAGACTCTCCATCCTTTGAAATATTTAAATTAAAACTGGACACCTTTCTAACGGTATGATTGAAGTGAGCTTGGACTTATGTGTTCACAAGAATTTCTGGGTTAAATTCAAAGACTGGTGTGCTGCAGGAGGTCAGCCTAATGACTTGTAAATGTCTATCTTCTGGTCTTAGTAATTCATATTGCTAGAGGAAAAAGATATTCATGTTCTTAATTTTCTAGAAATAGCCACAAGTGGCTACAGTCCCACTGTCTTAATTTTAGAAACAGAAGATGAACTTTTGAGACACTGATGACTTTACTTTGAAATGCTTTTGTGTTGCCCTTTACATAATGTCTTCATCCACATCACTGGAAAAAGTATCAGTGGCCTTCAGTGGGTCTTCCAGGAGATAACACATAAAGATAAATAGATGGAATGATAGTTTAAATTACTTTTTGGGTTTTTAATTTTTTTTTTAAATTTTAAATCAAAGAATCTCCTTAGAGTTGCCTATCCTGGCTCTATGCTCTACTGATAATTATAATTCCAGTGGTAACTACTCATTCCTTTCACCTAGTTTGCTTTGCAGGGGACATTGACCATATGTAATATTTAAGTTACAAATAGCTATAGCCATATAGGTAAAACAGAAATTATACGCTCAAAAATGTGAAAGGTGTGGAAGTTCACTTTTCTGTCTGTTACTAAACTGCAGCCAGATCTTGTCTGACGTTATCCTCATGGCTCTGAAGGAGCACTTTTTGTGTGTGTGTGTTTGTGTGTGTGTGCACATTTGTGTGTGTTCATGGATGCATACTGATGTGTAATTTCAGTAAAATTAAGATAGAGAGAAACCATGAAAAATCCAATCCAGTACTACCAAATTCCTGGACAGGTAGTCCATGCATCAATCTCTCCTCACTTCACATTCTCAGGACAGATCAATGTGCCTGAGGCCTCAGAGGAATTTTTCTCATATGCCTCTAGTGTTTTTATAAGACTGCCTTGGCAGGAAATACATATGTTCTTAATAATGATTAAAAAGAATAAATTCAACTTTCAAAATCAAAGTGAAAATGGCATAGCAGGTGTAATTGAGGCAAATGATTATGGCACTTATCTGTCTTTACAGAAAAAAAGTCAAGGGAATTTACTATCTCCACAAGGATATTTTAGTAGATCTTTAGTATATAGTTTGCCCAGGATTCAAGGCTGAGTATAAAATGTGCCATTCAAAGAGTGAATATGAGCATTCATCTGTGTGAAGAACAACTTCTTAAAGAAATAAAAACTATAAACAGAGTTTGAAATAAATCAGGTATAAACTGCCCATACAAAATCCATCAAGGAAATGGAAAGGAACATTCAGCATGGGATTTCTGCACTGCAAATACAGGAAGAAAATAGATTTTATAATCAGATGGTTAGCCTAGGGTCCACCTGATGACTGCATTTTTACATGCTTAAATAAAGACTAGAAGGAGTACATGCTTTGCATGTGAGTGTCTCTTTAGGTAGCATATAGCTTTCTCCTAGTGCAGTTTGTGGAGTAAGGAACTGTATCTCAGTTAATATAATACATATTTCTATGATATTATGAGAAATCTTGGCTTCTAGCGTGCTCCAAGTTAATTTTGAAGTCAGCCTCTCACCTTGCATCACCTTGTCTGTTTCAGCTGGTGGTATTTGTTAGAACAGTTATGAGGAAATAAAGGAGCAACAGGCAAGTTTAGGTTCAAAGCAGCAGATTTGACCAGCTCTTTACTCCAAGAGGACGGAAGGAGAACATAATGTTGTTCACAGATTTCACAACCCCAACTCATGGAATATTTGTTGGAATTATTTACTTTATTTGCCTATCGCCATAGCAACAGATCCCTTCACATATAAAAAAAAATAAGAAACACATTTGGGCCACATTTCATGAGCTCTTGAATGTTACTTGTTGGTGTGTAATTGTTTCTCCTTCATTGACTACTAATCAAGCTGCAGTATGCCTAGCCTTGCAAATCCAGTGAACTTGGAAAATTCCTTTAATTTTTAAAGTTTGTTTGTTTGCCAGGTGGTTTTTTCCTCCAAGTTTGTCCAACTTTGAAAATTACAACTTAAGTAAAACCAAAAACATAAGTGTCATGGATCGCTGAGGGATTACCTTACCACATTAATATTCAATAATGCCAGCTGCCCTAGTTCAGCACATGAGAGACCTGATTCAGCAGGGTCCTGAAATGGAGCCTGAAAATTTGGTGGAGAAAGGAAGCTCTTTCTTTTGAAGCTAGTCGTCACCTTCAAACAGAGATTTTTTTTTTCCCAATGTACACAGAATGCTTACAACAGTTTCTGTTAAGTGCATGAATTTAGTAATCTTCCTCCAAAATATTAAAATTTTAAAAAGTGGAATAAAACTTCCATAATTGTCAATCCCCTGAGTTGAAATGTTTCCAAAAAGTTCTAACTCTTTCCCCCACTCTTTTCTAGCTTCTACTGATCAAATTCTGTGTATGTATATACTATAAAGTACTGAGGCATAAAATTAATATGAAGGAGAGAGATGATAAATGAATATGAAGGGGAGATATGAGATTATAAAGGGGGCTCCCATCACAGAATCACAGAATGGTTTGGGTTGCAAGGAACCTTAAAGTTCATCCAGTTCCAACTCCTTTACCATGGATAGGGACACCTTCCATATGATCAGATTGCTCAGAGTCCCATCCAGCCTGGCCCTGAACACTTCCCAGGGATGGCACATCCACAGCGTCTCTGGGCAACCTGTTCCAGTGTCTCACCACCCTCATAGTCAATAATTCATTTTTTATAGTTAATTTAAACCTACCTTATTTCAGTTTGAAGCCACTTTCCCTTGTCCTATCACTACATTATCTTGTAAAAAGTCCCTCTCCATCTTTCTTGTAGGCTCACTTTAAGCACTGGAAGGCTGCTGTAAGGTCTGCCAGAGCCTTTTCTTCTCTAGGCTGAACAACCTCAACTCTCTCTCACCCTGTCTTTCTAGAAGAATTACTCCAGCTTTGTGACCAACTGGACTCACTCCAGCAGGTCCATGAGAGCTGGGTGCAGTATTCCATGAGGGTGGAGTAGAGGGACAGAATTCCCTCCCTCGACCTGCTGGACATGCCTTCTTTGATGCAGCCCAGGAGATAGTTGGCTTTCTGGGCTGCAAGTGCACATTGATGGGTCGTGTTGAGCTACTCATGACCAACACCCCAAGTCCTTCTCTTCAGGACCGCTCTCGATCCATTCTATCCTCAGTCTGTATTTGTGCTTGGGATTGCTCGGATCCACGTGCAAGACTTACTATTATATAAAAGCTTTTTTTAGGTCAGGCAGTATTTTGCAACAGATGCATTTGCCAAACCACACTCTGGTGATAGACCCTTGGCGAGTGATGTTTTCCTAGCCAAGAGTTAAAGCATGCTGAAGGTGAAAACAAATTTTGCTGGAGCCAGCACAAGGGATTGCAACAAGCCAAGCAAACCAGTCATGCAGGCAATTTCCTATTCACTCAGTGATGAGGAAAATGGATTTCAGCTCAGAAGTCCTATGTCACTTAGAGTCTAAAACTGCAGGATAATCCTGTCAACACAGTGAAGTGCAAAAGGGATGGTCAGTGGTGGGGGGAGGTGCTGAAGGGTGGCTGAGTCTTCCTCTCCTAAAGCTTTCACTTGCTTTTCACATTGATTGCTTATGATTTTGTTAGACCCAGTTAACCAGAGGGATGGGGTCATGTGCAATTCCTTGTAGAAGGAGCAGCAGGACTCAGGGTGAGAGCTGGTTTTAGGTGGAGAGTTTTCCTATTTTCAGGAAATTAGGATTTAGCACCCTGGAACCGCAGGCAGAAGGAAGGATCTGTTTTGCCAAGAGCAGTGTGAGCTGGGACACTTGTCTATCTGGCTGTGGGAGCGAAGGAGCAGGGAGACTGTGGGGATGGAGCCGTGCCGGCAGCCGAACCCTCGCCCCATGGCTCCTTGTGCTCGGTACCTTGGTGCTCCCATGACACAAAAGTGTTTCCAGATGAGTGGATCGTGTCCAAGTGTTTGCCTCTTGGCTATTAGCACTGCAAGAGCAAACAATTTTTCTCATGGCTAACTAACTTCCTTCAATTCCTTCCCCCCCAAAATTTGCTTCTTGTTTGTCGTGCCATGACAACATCACTGTGCTATCCAGAGTGAATGTGTTAATGCAGGAAGGGACAAATCTGAGAGCAATCTGAGACTGGCAATTTTTAAACTCCAGATGGCCATTCTCCAACTACCTGTCGGCTTGAATAGGAAATAAGTCTCCTGACAGGCTCACTTCCTTCCGTTTGCATTGTTTTCAGCAAAAATAGATTTTTAATAACTCCCATAATAACGTTCCTGCAAGGTGCGGCCTACAAACCTTAGTCTGAAACAGGACAAACAGAGTGAAATGTCTGTTGACTTTTCACCTATCAGTGGCCTGTAGCCAGTGAGCTGTGGCTGATTATTAACAAAAAATAGGAAATAACCTTATATTAAATATAACTAAGAAGTGCCCAATAGCCAAAATCTGGTGGCAAAACCTCAGCTGACGCAACCTAGCTGAGGGTCTGCTCAGAGTATTTTGGGATGCTGGTGAAGTTAATAGAATAAATTTTGTCACCAATCTCCCCTAATTCATAAAACTCTCTTTATATCATGTTTCTTCTCAGACATTTCATACCAATTTGCTGTGCATTAATGTATCACAGCTGAGAATGTGTGGAGCAGTAGTCAGCTTTTCTTAGTTTGCTTTTTACCACCTGTATCATTTTTTCAGTGGCTGCTCCATTGTTCAGTCCTTATATTTTCTCCTAGTTTGCATATACTGTCTTACCCCATGCCAAAATTTAGTAGCATTTCTGAATATTCCCATATACATGACAGTGGTACTGGAATTAAAAAACTGCACTTCTAAGTGCTCTTTAAAGATCTTCCAATTTCTTCTACTGTCTCCCATACTTCCATCATTTGGGCCAAGCCTTTGATTAGAGCCAGTATGTGAAGCCACCCATCCTAGAGCATTTGGGAGTTGAGATTTATCTGTCCTATCCCATCCCATCCCGTCCCGTCCCGTCCCGTCCCGTCCCGTCCTGTCCCGTCCCGTCCCGTCCCGTCCCGTCCCATCCCATCCCATCCCATCCCATCCCATCCCATCCCATCCCATCCCATCCCATCCCATCCCATCCCATCCCATCCCATCCCATCCTTCAGTCATTATTTTGCTCTGTGACCAGCAAAGCATATTTTAAATTACAATAATGTGATTATCTTACTAAACTTTTTGGTTGCAATAGAAAAGGTTTTGAACAATTATTTCATATAGAGACAAATTGACTCAAATCTGATTCAATACAGAAAAGAGAAAATTCTGCTTTCAGAACATCAGTCTCAGCATTCCTATACTTTGAATTGCTAATTTAAACAGAAACATTACAAAAAATGTGATACTCCCCCATTCTCCACAAGATATGTCTAAATACTTGGATCAAATCCAGTACCTTTAACACCTTTGTCCTTTATGCTTTATATATATATATATTCACCCATGTATATATATATTTCTAAAAGTTTCCAAAAGTTTCAAAAGTTCCCTGCACCAGAGTAGTTTTCCATAAGAGCAGGCAAGATCCAGTAGCGAATATGGTAGAAATTCTTCCTTCATGTCGCAGTAGTCTTCCTATGAGTTAATTACACTTTTCCACAGCTAGCTGTTCCTAAAATCTGTGAGGCATTCCATATGTTCTCACTAGGTCACACTGTAGCTGGCCATTTTATTTTGGTCTATATATAGCAAGGAAATAGTCCAGATATGCCAAGACTTGTTTTGAAAACTTTAGTCTGGTAAAAATGAAGGATATGAGATTTAGAAGTGAATTTATGAAGATAGGAATAAGAGCAAGGAGCAGCTGGGAAGAGATTCAGGGACAGAATTATTATCTCTTAACAGCCTTTGCTTGTACACAGTGCTGATCACTTCAGAAAAAAATCCACGTGCAACTTATCCCTTGAACTAAGAAGATGGTAGTCTGGAGGCATTATTTCAAGTACTGCTGGTGGAGCATATTGCTGTGATTATTTCTAGGAAATGATTAATTTCATTTACAAAATCACCAGCATATGTTCTGCAAGCACCCCCATGAAACCCACCCTGGGATTACCGATGGTGTGCTGTATTATCCTATACACTCAGCCACTGTGTAGAGGAAAAGTTGTGGCATAGCTGAACAGAGGGCAGAGGGGAAAATCCCAGGATGAATACTGGCAGAGAAGAAGGCATCTGGGGAAAGATAAGAGAAAAAGCAGCTGTGCAAAGCAGGACTGTAGAAAGGGTGTAAAAAAACATATTGGCTAAAGCTGTGTCGTTAGAAGAAAGACTGAGGACACAAGAAGGTAATAGAGTAAATTCTTAATAAAACACCAGTGAGGTGTGAGCAAGTGGGGGAACAAACAGGAAAACCCCAGGAGCACAGGAGAGGAAGTCCCTTTTAGAGGCAGACAAACAAAGTTAGATAAGGCAGGAAAAGAGCAGTGAGTTTGTTTAGGGGCAGGTAAGGCATTACTCGATGGGAAAGCCAGGATATGTAAGGCCAAGTCATTGCTCCCCATTCTATATCCTTTCCTCCACAGTGCCTGTACACCTCTACATGTTTATGCCCTTGTATTAGGTAATAGAATTGGACATAAGACTTGGTATAGCCCAGCTGTTTTGACGTAGGAAGACAGGGAGCCTACGAAGAAACATCTGTCCCTTCCACATTCCTCTTTTTCAGGACCACTCCCCTTACAGCCTTTTCTCTAACTGAAAAGTCCCTCTGAAATTTTCAGATTTATCTCTGGAGAAATAAAAGACCAAAATCAAATGAAATCCATGATAACAGTAAGAAGAATATTAGAGCATTAGAGAAACTTTAGCTGGTATTTCATATCATAATTGGTGGCTCCAAAGTTCTTTTTGCTCAGTGGGGAGGACTTAACAGTTTGCACATGTAGTGCAAACTGTTTATAAAACTTGGGATTGACTACTGCAATTTCCATTTCTAGTTTTCTGAGTCTAAAGCAGGTTTTATATGGTGCAGGATGAGTTTGAAGAAATGCATTGCATTCGTACTAGGTTTTATTCTTTAAAGACACCCTAGCTGTGTACAAAGAGAGCCTTCACTGCTGAGATAACACAGAGTTGCTACCATATACACCATAGCTCCAGGGCTGGGCTTTCCTGTCTATGTGGGCTCTGGAGCTTAGTGCTCTTTTCTCATATCTACCTTATGTGGATGTAAACTATGAATCTGGCTTTGCACTAACCTAATTCCAAAAATTTGCATTGAGTGGCTTCTGGTGTCTTTCAAAGACACAGCTAGACCTAAGCATTGTTGTCTCGCTTCAGTGTAGAGAATGTAAATGTTCAATAGATGTCCCTGGAGCATTTGTAAAAGCATATGAGTTCTTGTTTTGTGATCCTTTAAAATGTATAAGTGGTTGGTGCTGCAAAATGTTATAATAATGTTTTAACTTTTCTATGAATGGAATAATTGATAGCAATGGGTTTTTTTTTTTTTTGTGAATATGTCATGTAATACAATTTTAGTTCATCTATCAAAAAACCAAAACACTTTTGTGAAAATTTTTATTGGGTTTTTATTATGAACATTTAATTTCAACCAGCATCAGGTCTTCTTCTGCCCTCCTGATTTGCACAAGCTTTTGGCATTTTTTATGATGAGGGGAAAGACAGTGTTTCCAATAATTCAAAACTGGTGAATGTCTGTCCAGAATCTGATAATTTTCACACTTACAAGTCCCCACCAAAATCTGGAATTTTGCAGAGCTTATAAATTTTCATATAGATAGTAGAGTAATTTACATTTTTGTAGTACTCTCTATGTCGCAGTGGCACTTTGGTCTGGATTTCATTGACTATAGAAGCCAAGAAAATAGATTTGTGCCAAAGTTATTATATAACATTCACAACATTAGGTATATAACATTCACAAAATTAGGTATAGTAAAGAAATGTAACCAGACAACCAAACCCCTCAATTAAAAGAAACTTAATGTGGCTGCCAAAACACTCCACCCTTTCGAGCTCAAATAAGTAAACCTTTTGGGCTATAGGCACAATGGGAAAAGACTAATTGAGGAAATGATGTAAGATTTCTTAATGTTTTATTAATGACATAAAAACTTACACTGTGCCATCTCCTCCATATGAAAAACTGGGTTTTCCTGTTACTTCATTTAGATGAGTTTTTGCCATATCCTATCTCTAACCAGTCATTCTAAAGGTAAATTGCTTGCACAAAATGTATGTGTGCCCCTTATGCACAGGTGTCCATAGGTGTTCATAGGTATACATCCATGCAGGTACAGGCTGAAGCAATATGATCTTTTGGGTTGGAAGGGCAAGGAAGGGCAATGCAGCTGTGCCTCAAAATTAGCTGAAGTGGTCAGTGCTAAGGGGGAAGCCAGAGCTATTGCTAAATTCTCACATGCTCAAATTAATGCACACACTTCTTTTGTATGCCATTTTTTCCCTTGGTGAGAACTCCATGTAAAGAAGAGTAAATAATTGGACAAATGTAACAGTAACAGAAGAGATTTTTGTGTTCTGAAAATGAAAATCTGCTCTAGACAACCACCACAAGTCTTGCATTCATAGTTCCTATGGACACAGACAAAGAGAAAAGAACACACTCCTGTCTTTTTGCTCTCTGTGTGGTGATTCCCCCTGATTTTCACCTACTTATTCCTAAAGTCTGCAACATAGATAAAATTGCAGTGTCTCTTTGGAGTTTAGTGAAGGTGGTTTAGACGCTTGTCTATGCATTGTGATTATTACTTTTGTTGTCGTCTTTGTCTTTTGTTACAAAGTCTTATTTGTATTTCATTTCCTAGATAACAAAAAGTACCATATAATTAAGGTCATTTGATATTAATCAAGAATTCAAAAAAGGTAAGTGGTGAGGAATGTGTAATTAATGTACAAATGAAAACACAGTCTTATTCTTTCCCTCTCTTATCAGTTTTTATCCCTCTGACATATTTAACTGGCTCCAGTTGAAGTCAATGGTAGTTTTATGTGGCCTGTGAATTTTTCAAGGAGCAGCTTCAAATTCCCTTGAGTTAGAGGGAGAGGAAAGACCAGAACTGCATTGCAATAAAAGTGCTTTCATGAGAATATTAACCATAAAGACTGTATAATACCTCATGTTCTCAAGAGTGGTATGTTATACAGGTGTAAGATCTCAGAGCCTTTAGACAGGGAACAGATTTTCTCAAGAGGATAGCAGCAGATAAACCCAAGGCAGGATACAACTAATTATGATTGTACAAAGCATAAACAGCTGAAGTACTTAGACTTTGTGGAAGTTAGCAAATGAGTTGGAGAGAGAACTAGCAAAAAAAAAATGATAGCATCTGTCACTTGATGCAGTACAATATCATCACTTCAACCGCTCTCCAAAGAATGAGTGGGAAAAAATGACCTCATAAGGTCTATATTATCCTTCTGAGAGATTTTTAGGCATTTTGGGTAAAGTGCCAAGTACACTGGAAGTGGGGGAGGGTTATTTGTTTCCAAAGCACCAAAGGGAAATGGAGAAAAGGGATGAAATGGCCCAAACAAGCAGACAAAACTACAATTTTGTGGCAGGTTGCTCTAGGTCTCATTGACCTTGGCAGCAATGCAGGGGTCATTTTTTATATGATTGAACTGTCCTTGAATAATTTCTCCAGCATCTATAAACAAGCTTTTCTTCCACATCAAACGTGCTTGTCATGTTCTCCTTTCCAAAAACGACAAATAAACAGGATTTTTTTTTTTTTTGCAATATGCTGGGAACATCCAGCTTTTATCTGTCATTCCTTTACTTAGTCTTAAAAAATTATCTAGGGACTAGTACATTTAGTATGCTTCTATTTTCTCACTTGTGGAAAAAGACAGTTGTGGAGCAACAGATTGTGTTCGACCACTTTGTAAAAGAAGTTTAGCTTAATAAGTGAGAGAGTAGGACATTTGAAACTAGAGTGAAGTAGGAACACTACCTTTTTTGTACAAATACTGGATTGGGCTTTTGAAGAGCATATAAAGAACATTTAGAAGGTACTCACCCCTTCCCACCCCGACTCCTAGCTTTGTCAGACTAGAGACTTACTATTTAGATATTCTGCCTTGCCTCCTGTAAGCCTTTTGCTCCTTTAGCACACAGGAAGCTAATTTTCTAAATTAAACACCTACACTAGTTGCTGAAAATGGCAATACCTACTGATTTTCAAAGGAGAAAGTGGCAGCCTAATTTGCTTTATTCCTTTGGAAATTTCCCTTTGAATAGACCTGTACATTTAGCAATGTGCAGAATAGGACATTTGTGTGGTCCCTCCAGCTCCACCTGACACGTGTTGCCTAATTTTGGGGATTTTGTAGATAGTGGCTAGTGGTTGTTACATTCTAAGCTGTATGCAGGACTAAAAGACCACCTCTGTGATAATTTTCATCTCCAGATCTAAAGTATTGAGCAACCACTCAAGTATTGATGCGTGGACCGAGAGGCAACACCACACCAAATAAGAAGTTGATGTTCCCATACTTCATGGCATGGGATATGCTGAAGCCCTCAATAAATTGATTGTCTCATACTTCAAAGGAAATGCCCTCACCCAGACCTCTGTGCATACTGGCATAAATTGGAGTGGGAGGTGCAGTCAACAGCAGGGGACCAAAATCTTAGGGACAAGCTGGTTGGATGCACCAAAAGATGTTGAGGGTGCAGACAGGAAAATAAGATTGCTGCCTGTCCTCAGTCAAAAATGCTGCTGACTGAGGAAGGTTCCCGATAGCTGAGCAAAGATTAACAGTAAATTCAGCTTTGAAAGAGCAAGAGGATGATCTGGGGAACTACCATATAGTTCTGCTTCAGTGTCTGGATAAACCACGGAGTACAACCTCCCAGACTCCATTTCCAGACACATGAGAAGCAAGAAAATAAGGAGAAGCAGAGACATGGAAATAGTAAGGATATTATACTTCACCAACCTGATTGTATTCTATGATGAAATGGTTATGGAGGAAAGAAAAGGGAGCAGAATGTATGTGAAAAGGCTTTTGAGACCACCTCCACAGTATTTTAAATAGGAGTTTCGGTCAATATGGAGTGGATGAATTATTAGAAGAGCTGAAAATTAGCAGGATTGGCAGGCTCCAAGAATGGTAATTGATGTCCTGAGGACAGCTTGGTGGCCAGCAAGTATCACAGCACCCAAAGGGCTGATACTAGGACTACTAATTTAATATCTCCATCAGTAACCTGGATGATTTGACTAAATGCACCCTCTGGAGATCCGTGGAGAGTGGTGCATCTGGAGAAGTCATTGACACCCCGTGTAGCAGAGCTGCAAGGGCCAAAAGAAACTTTAGATCTGGGCAACATGAGCTGCAAAGTTGTGTATCTGGAGTGTGGTAACCCTCTGCATCAGTGCAGATGGGAGCTGAGTGGCTGGGAAACAGCCAAACTGCCTTCAAGCCAGCACAGTGCTTGCAGTAAGGGAAACCACATGCCACTAGGATGAGCTTGGACAACAGATTGGTGAAACCATCTCTGCTTGCATTGGTGAGGCTTCACCTGAAATACTGTGCCAGATTTGTCTTCTTCAGTTAGAGAGAGATACTGAGACACTGAGTAAGGAGCAGTGGCAGGCCACAAACATACATAGGGTTTTGGAGCACATGGCCTGAGAAGGAAGACACGGGCTGGTTTAATTCAATAGAGAAGAAAATGAGCTTATCAAAGAAAATGATTGAGATATCAAAAGACCCAAACTCTTTTCAGATAGCTACTTACTAGATAACTAGACTAGCTATATAAGCAAATAATCTTTCCAAGGGAGATAATTTCAAGTTGTAACTAGGGAGGTTTAGACCAAAAAACTTTGGAAAGTTTATTCATCAGAAGGTGGTGTGGCTCTGGAGCATAATATCTGAAGTGGTGGTAAAATTGCCACCTGTAGCTATTTTCAAGACTCATCTAGCAAAATGCCGTCTGACCTGATACAGTGCTGGCCACAGCCTCTGGCTGGTGTAGAGAACCGCCAGAGGTTTTCCCTCCAACCAACATTTCTAAGGTATTATGACAACACTTTTCTCCACCATACAAGGGAAGGAATGGTGGCTGGCATTTAATGGTTCCCTTTTGCTATTTTATACAGTCAGAGTTGCTCAAGAATATTTTAAACCTTTTCTGATTAGGGCAAGGCTGGTTTTGTTACAGATATGCAAGTAGCATAGTGGCAGACAAAACATCACAGACACTTCTGATGCAGAATTGAAAAAAAAATCTAGATAGTGTTGAAGAATGATCTTTCTTTTCCTGGGAGGCATATAATTGTTCGGGGTGGGGTGGGGGCTTCTTATCACTATACAAGAAAACAGGTCTATGAAGTGGACTAGGTATAGCGGGTAGAGAGACATCTCACAGAGATAACCTTGCCTACTGTGCTTTCCAACTTATACACTGTAAAATATTATTTGCATTTTTGCCCGTTCATAAAAACAGATCACATATTTTTGTGTTTGCTTATGCTGCAAACTGGTCTTGCATTGCCCTACCAATATCTGGATCATGCTCAGAATCCTTCAAGATTGATTTTCTTCCTCTCCTGCATGTCTTATTGAACTATTACACCTTCACCCAACCCTCGAAAACCTCCCAGTTCTGGACCGAGTGTCCAGAGCATGTCCCTCCTCTCTGTTTTTTCAAATCACTGTTGGCAAGGCAGAAAGATGGTTCAGATGTTTTCCTGGCAGCTCCAGAAATACATAGGTATAGTGCCCTAAAAGAGGTCAGTCCATATTTGTTTTTACAAGAAGAATTCTTGTTTGTGATCTCCTCTCCTCTCCTCTCCTCTCCTCTCCTCTCCTCTCCTCTCCTCTCCTCTCCTCTCCTCTCCTCTCCTCTCCTCTCCTCTCCTCTCCTCTCCTCTCCTCTCCTCTCCTCTCCTCTCCTCTCCTCTCCTCTCCTCTCCTCTCCTCTCCTCTCCTCTCCTCTCCTCTCCTCTCCTCTCCTCTCCTCTCCTCTCCTCTCCTCTCCTCTCCTCTCCTCTCCTCTCCTCTCCTCTCCTCTCCTCTCCTCTCCTCTCCTCTCCTCTCCTCTCCTCTCCTCTCCTCTCCTCTCAACTGGATTAACTACTCTGCAAATGCCATTTTGTTAAGTGAAACATTTATGGGGATGGGATGACTCAGTGGATAGATGATGGGATACCATTCTAGGTCACTTGTTCAAAGTGATGTTAATCTAGTAGTGACTGAAAATACCTTGCTTACCATGTGGGAGCTTTCTAGCAATGAAGCCAATAATGAAGTAGTTGCATTAGTTCCTGAGGGGATCTCCACATCCTAATATATGCACCACAGTAGACAGTAACTGAGTTTCCCTTTCACAGGCCTTTCTGGGATCAGAAAAGATAAAATTCTAAGAAGGGTAGAGTGATATCTGACACAAGAGACAATAAGAGGAACCTCTACAAATAATACTTGAGAGTCTTTGGCAAGGCAATGTCTGGAAACTTGTTCTGGGGAGTTAATTATCCAGATTTAGTGGTAAAATATTTCCTACAAATGCTGAGATGCTTCTCAAAAAGGCTAAGAAAAGAAAATGAAATGTCTTTGAATTGAAAAGGGAACAAGTTTTTTAAGTCACCTGATTGTCAAGAAAAACATTTGAAAAGCAAGGCTTTTAGGTTGGGTAATTTCCAGAGTAAGGTAGTGGACATGCTCTTACTTGAATTCTGTAAAAGACAGATGAACTCCTCCCATCACTGTTATCTAATTACAAGGATGAGTAAATAGGTATGGGCAACATTTTCAAACTCAGTTGACACAATATCCACAGGAAGATATAGAAAAGGTGGGGTGCTTTTCACAAAGACTGTCACTAAGAGTAGTGAAAGCTCAAGGTCTCAGACATGATTCTCAAAGAACAATTGAGATCAAGAACAAAAGTTAAATTTTCTATTAGTGTAGGCTAAAATGCTCCCAATTCTTTTCTGCATTTCACTGCATGTAGAACCAAGCCTCCTCCGCTCCCCCACAATTATTGTCAAAGAAGGAGAAAATGTATTACACATTTAACTGAGAACATTTAACCTGTTTGTTGGAATTCCTGTTTGGAGACATGGATTAAAGCACTACTGGTAGCAAAGAAAAAGTCAGCAGTTGAACAAGTGACATAAGGAACATCATCACCAAGAGGTCCCAGGGAATGAGGATGGCTGATTGATCCTTTGCAGCTTCCCAAGGTGTGAACCAGAGCCCAGAGTCGCCCTCAGTTCAAGCTGGTGGAAAGATTAGGAAGGGAGAGTGTTGATTCAAACTTGAGCATTTCTCAAAGAATAGGGATTGAGTAGATTTTCTATAGCAGGTGACAGAAATAAGGACAAAAAGTCACAGGCCGTGCAAGGGTTCAAGTTTCCTCCCTTTCTGCTCCAGTCAGCCTCAGGGGAGGGACTCTGGTGGAGTTTTTCCCAGGTCTAATGCAGCCTTCCACTGGGGAAGGCCCTGTTGGCCCCTCACCACTCTGGGGAAAGGGAAGTGGTGTTCCAGCACGTGGCCCAGCTCTCCTGGAGCCGCTTCACTCCAGCTTGGTTCTGCTGCCACTACATTCAGTTAGAGCTACAAGACTGTCCAAGCTTAACTCAGTGTATTAGAGCCAATTGAGGAATCTTGAGCCTCCCTCGTCTAGAAGCTGTTTTCATATTTGAGCCTTCTTTCCCTGTCATCCAGCTTTGAAGAGCACAGCCTTCAATCAAAAGTGATTGGTGGTGGTGACTCTCACTCAAATGCTGCCATTCACACACTAAGCTCCTCTGCCTCAAAGGCCTGGCCAGGCAATGCTAACAATAAACAAACCATAATAACTCACAACGGCGGCTGAACCCAACCCTTAATGACATTGTTCAATACTGCTTCAACACTGTGAAGAGCTTCACCGCTTTGTTCCCATGCTCCTAGGAGCACTTCCAGATTGGCTTTAGCAGGGGTGACTCCGGCAGCTTATTCTAATTGTTTTGCTCCTGCAGCACAGGGGAGGCAACCTGCTGAGAAACCTGACGCTTTCTGCAAGAACAGGTTACTGCAGGGTACCAAGTGTCTTTTCCTTCCCGAGGCTCAGCTGCCGGTCCGGTACCACAGGGGGGCACTCCCATTACCATGCGCACCTCCCGAGCTGTGCTCGCAGCACCTTGCAGGTGTGCGCAGCTGTGCGGCAGCGCTCAGACGGGCAGCGGCCTTGGAAACGGGGCCGGAGCCGCCTTCCCTCGCCTGTGTCTCCAGGCAGCAAACTGCTGGTTTGTGTGTTACTTTGCCTTTTGGGTGAAAACAAAGCAAAAGTTGAAGAAAGGGGAAAATCTGGGGAGCGAGAGGAGGACTGGTTTTTGTGCATTTGCTAAAGAATTTTCACCCAAGGAAAAAGGTATCGAGAAAGTCTGAAATGAGAGTGATGAAGGCATAATTTCTGATTTACATCAATAAGAAAACAAATGTGCAGAAACTCCTGTCTAGTCACATGGTGCAGCACAGGAAAATGTACTGTGGACAGATATTGCAAGGCTTAAGTAACTACTGTTTGAAAGGGTTTATCTGTCAGTGGCTCTCAAAGTGTTTAAGAACACTGCCAATTCCAGAGACTGCTTTCTGGCAAATCCTTGGCTATTTCAAAGCAAAGTCTGAACTAACAAGCAAGTTGTTTCTCCTGGTTGCTGCAGATGGTTTGATCAAATGGAAGCACACACCACAGTGCATACATTAGAGCCAAAAGAGTCATAACTTTGATGCTTGCCTCAGTATTTTAATTCTGCCAAGTGGCTTTTAGATTATTAAGTGCCGTGGATAATGGTACAGTAAAATACAGAATATTTATTTCCTGAAGTTTTGTGCATGTCCGAAGCTCAAAGCCAATACAAAAGGGATGAGAGAATGTCACAGAGATGTTAACTGTTTGTCAGATGTGAATGGTCAAAGTGTGAGACCACGAACTGCCCGACTGCCAGAGATGACCATACAAAATTTCTTGATTTGATTTTTATCTAGTCATCCCCTTACAGACACACCACCAGACTCAGTCTCTTACCTGAAATGCCACCTTTTCCCTGGGAGCACCCTGTTTCTCTGGGTGCATCACATTCTGTCAGAAACTGCTTGGTGCATATCGTAACTTGGGAATGAGTAGATTCTGCCAAGATTTTGTAAACTACTTAACTTCAGCTTCACACTGGTCCCACTGTGTAAGAAGTTCAGTCTAATTTTAGTCTTTTCTGAAAATTTTACCTCTGGAGCCAGGGACCCCTAGATGGATAAATGAAAGGGTAGTGTGACAGTGATCAAAATCTGTCTGATCCAGACAGATAAATATCAGGCTAGCTTGAAGTTTTTCCCCTCCTTGCTGCTGCTGGGAGTTACATTTTTTTTCATGGCAGAGCACTGTGGGCTAATTTCATAGCTGGTGTAAATCAATGTTGCACAATCCACTGTGGTGGAACAATGCTGATTTATGCCAGCTAGGAATCTGTCTGCTCATACTCCTACCAGCACAGCACTGACTTATAAATCTTTCTTCTAAAAACCTGTGGATGAACCAGAGGAGCTGTTGCTGAAGTGTGACATGTTTCAAAATTTGCTTTGAGAAAATAGAAGAGCCCCAATTTCAAACCAGGATTACAATCATAGATGCTGAAGTGGGCTTTTCCCTAGAGGTGCTAGTTTTACCTCTGGTAGAAATCAGAATCCCCTGGCACCTGTGGAAACTCAGCTGTCCAGATGCACTTGTGCTCCCTTTGAGTTTCTGAGATCATATATTCCTTTTGAGTTTTTAAATGATCCACCTTCTTCCCCATTAAAAAAATATATTTTTTAAAAAATGTCCTAATTCTTAACTACTGCTCCTTCCTTCTTTACTTTCTTTCTTCTCTTTTATTTTTTTTTTTCCTAAGTGGATGTAGGTATACCTGACTCCTTGGAGATCACTTTGTCTCTGTGATCGCAGGAGTCAGCCAGCAACACGACAGGACTTGCTTGTTTACATAGCTCTGAGGGTTATGACAACACATCAGAATGTACAGGTGCCGTGTAGGGATGCAGCTTGCAATTAAGATCAGCAAAGCTGACTATTTAATAAAGAATTCCTTCATTTTATAACAGCCCGATCTCATTATGATACACGCAACAAATCAGGTCCATAAAGCTCTGTAAAAATTTGTTCTGCCTTGGTATTAAATATTTGCGCTAAAGATTAACAGCTGCAAAACAATTGCATTAATTTAACAGAAAATTAAGCCCATAAATGCTTAAAAGCAATTTCCTTGTAATTGCAGTGAATGTGCTGCCAAAATAATTACAAAACAATTGTTAATATTTTTTTTTTATTCCAGTTGGTGGCATTTCACCCCTGCAATATAGCAGTCAGAGTTAAGAAAATCAGAGGAGCACTCTCTAGATGACAGTCTGGTTTGGCCTTCAGTTAAAGTGTGGCTTTAAGGCTAAACCAATGCTAAGCTGCTTACTCAGCACAGTAGAGGAGGCTTCTTGCAAAAGATTTGAGCACTTAATAGGGGAAATTTCAGGAGTAACCTGCTCCTTTCAGTCATAAAAAGCTTGTCAGAGCAGCTCTTCGTAGGAAAATTCAGTCTTATGAAGTTGCTTTTGAACAAAAGCCTGAGAAGGTCTATTTTTCCTTTTAAATACAGCTCGGAATACCTTCTACTTCCTACTGGCCCATGATCTGGGTGATCTGATGGCTATCTATAACTTGAAATGTGGAATATTTTTCCTTTTTTTTTTTTTTTTTTTTGGTGGGATTACCTTCTCAGCATATAATAGTCAACAAGTGGCTGCCATCTTTAAAAAAAGGCTCAAAAATCATGGTTTCTCTTAAAAATGCAGTCAGATACTCTGTTTTTAGCTACAGTCAGGTGGAATGTGTGGTCTCTGCAGGTATCAGTCCTTTGCTAGAGGATGGAGATCCCTGACATGTGGTATGCCCTTTATCCCAGAGGGAGGCAACAACACATTAACATGACACATCCCTCCATTTCAGGGAATTGCAAAGTACACTGATGACACATCAGATACACACTTCTCTTTTGGGCTTATTCTTTTGGAATTAGCTTTTCCTTTTCCCTTGAGTTTTTTGCTTTCTACTGTTTGCCTGCACTGCCTCTTCTACAGAGTAATTAAAATTATTTTCTCTGGAGCTGTTCCTTTCATATATCAGCAAATTCATCCACACTGGATGAATTTCCTATGCCCTGGAAAAAGACTGAGCTTATTGACATAAAATAATACTTGGCTCAAGTGGCTGAACATGGACAGGCAGGCTGGGAATCTGGACAGACATTCTGCTCTGAGAAGGTCTTGGATCACACTGTAATTCTGAGCCCAGTATTTTCTCATGTCTCCTCTGCCAAACTATCCTTCTTTTTGCTGTAAAAATCCCCTGCTATCAGCAAGGTTCACGTCTTCCTTACTTGGAGCAGGCCTCACTGACATCTCATCATATTTATGCTTATAACGTAAACTCTGTAGAGAGTTCTGTACAAAGGTGATAGGAGACTGTTGGAATTATGGACACATTTGTCTCTCCTCTGCCAGCAGTGTTTTTACTGATGTCCTGTTCTCAGACAGTTTATTTTCATAATTTTATTTTTTTCTGTAATTTTGACTAGTATTCTTCCATGTTGTTTTTTATTATATATCTTTTTTTGGTAATTTATTAATGCTTTTTCTCATATTGCTGATCAACTTCTGTGAACATAGTCACAGACACAATTTATTAGACATTTTCTTGTTTCAAATGTTTATTCCAATAGGATTGGCCAAATTAAGTTGTGACTCTGCAAGTTTTGTGATTCTGTTTAAATTTGAATTTGAAAGCACTTGAGTTCAAAACCCCACACAGATTGAAAGTTGTATTTAAATGCCTTTAAGAGCACTGAGTCTTACATGGAGTAGATCTACATCAATGCAGTTACTCCATTACCTTGAATATGCATGACAGTGGGTTGTACTCCTGAATTCCCATTTTACTTGCCCAAGCTCTTCCTAGCTACAGGCTGCTCCTTGTGCTACACTGAAACACAGTTCTCACCTACATCCCTTGGATTGTGACAGACAGCCTGGGTCCAAGTAGCCCTCACAATTGTTTTCTACCCATCTAGTAGCTACAAGCTTGCAGGCTATAGAGCTTTTCTGAAAGAAAAGTGGTATTTTTGATCTCTTTCTCCTATGGCTCTGTGGCTTATCTGTCCCACAGAGTGAGACTCATCAGTAAGATATTTCAAAACACATACCTGGAGTGGAGAGGAACTGGGAATGGGAAAGGGGGGTAAAAGGATGGCAGGGAGGTAAAAGTCAAGAAGAATTTGGGTTTGATGTGGAAAGATCCAGTGTGCTGTGGCCTGCCTTGTGAGGTAAGGAGTGTGCCTGGAAGGCTGGTGAGTGACAGGCTAACAGGAAACCACTGCAATAACCCTGCCTCTCCCCTGCCCACCCTCTACCTGTAGGCACCAAATTCCTCTCCCTGGGGAAGGGCTCAGTGATCCATTTGCTTCAGTGACTGCCAGGGAGAGGAAGGAGCTGCTGGAACAGAAGAAACTGGGTTACTGAAGGGCTCTCCTACACACACAGAGTCTCCTGACTGTGCACATGAAGGAGGAAAGAAGAGAGGCAGGTGTGTGTTTGTTAGCGTGGGGATCAGTAACATAAACAAATAAACAAAACTACATCCAGAAGGGATTTTTCTTCCTGGCTTAAGTGCCTCTGCCATTGGGTTTGCAGGGAATTTTGCTAGATTGTAGAGGTCCTGGTGTGTGGCAGCTGCTGATGAAAACAATTCACTCGTGCACTTCTGTCCTTTGAGCCTGTGTTTTCAAAGCTTCCTCTGTTTTCCTGTCTCTTACTCATATCACTAAGGGCTGGGACTAGAAAAATGCATGCAGGTCAGTGCCTGCTTCTGAGTCTTCCAGGTACTGCCGAGCTTGAGCAATAAGGTATAGCATAAATTTGGCTTTATTCCCCCCCACCACCCCCCAGTGATAGTGAGGAGTTGATCTTGTTTTTAAGTACTTTCAATTTCCTGTCCAAATTAGTAATTTTCTTTAAACTCCATCCACACCACCTCATGTTTTCAGTGGGAGTCTCTAACCATTTCAAAAGCAGGCAGCTAGGAAAACAGATAGCCATGTGCTATCACAGAGTGATGGGTTTGGCTGAACAAATTGGCATCTCTTGACTATTCTGATATCAAAAGAGTTCCTTTGTCTGTTTCTGTGTTTTCTGGCAGCTTTGAGAGGTTCTTCACTTGATGATTCATCAAATCTTAAGGATTTTGCTTTGCAAAATCTTCCACTGCTTCCAGTGTGTCCTTTTGCCCTTGCCTTATAGTCATGGATCTGAGCACAGAATGCCCTTGTGGTGTGGCTGTGGTCTCTGCTGAGCACACATTGAGAGCTGGGCTCGGCTGCTGCAGGGTGGCTGAGCAGCATGTCACGTGGAGACACGCAGCCCCAAACTCTGGGCCCGTTCTTTGTGATGCCACGGGGGTGACACTGTCCTGCGGGACACAATGAGCCCTTTGCTCATCACAGGAGCTGTGCAGAGCAGAGCTGCTGGCAGGGCCCTGCTGCAGCTGCTCCTGGGTCACAGCAGTGCCACAGGCAGGGGCTGGCCGTGCCTGCTCTGCCTGCCCTGGGCAGGGAGCCTTTCTGAGCACCAGAAGGTGAGAAGGATACTGGAGCAAACCTTGCCGTGCTGTGAGGTGGCAATATGGATACACGCTGAGAGCAATGGGGCACATATATCTCAAAAGGAGAAGGACTTGGACACCTAACATCAAGGGGAAACCAAGGAAACCAAACACTCAGAATTTTCAAGTGGTAGCTGAAGTGAAGTTGACATTTTTCCTTCAACCCATGAGCAGAGTCAGACAGTTGTGAGTCAGCCTCAAATGTTGTCTTTTCTTTGGTTAACAGCAGACACATATTTTAAAGTTCTGCCATATCATCCTCGTCATGAAAGGAAATCTCCTGATTCAGAGACTTCTCTAAACCACCTAAGATTTTTGTGTGTGCTCTCCCTCCCCAATTGCTTGGAGCCCTGAAAACCACAGCCTTTGCTGGCAGACAATAAGTATTCAACAAAAAAAAAAAAAAAAAAAAAAAAAAAAAAAAAAAGAACAGAAAAAAAAAAAAAAAGAATGGCTGTTGAGGAGGCTTAGAACATGTCCCAACATTTTCTACAGGTTTTTTCCTTTCTTGAGGCAATCAGAGCAATGCCTAAGTTTTGCACCTGCCATGGGCAAGTGCCTCTGTCTTTTAACGAAATAACTTTATGCATTTTTAGTGCAAGCCCTGGCCTGCTTCGTATCCTGCTTTACCTGAATGATTATATCTTCTTTACTTCGTTAACTTTTCAATAGGCTATGAAAACAAAAGCTGTCACTCTGATACCTGCCATTTGATATTCAGCAATGCCTTCAGTACAAAAAGACCCCCTCTGTCTCTCAGCCCCCACCTCCAAACATCACTTGGCATGATCCTGCTTGTAGCTGTTCACTATATCAATATGTAAAACCTTCCCCTGTCAATGTTTCTTTCAGCAACAACCCTAACATCTGCAAGTATAAGCTTTGCTGCAGTGATATGAGTGAGCTTGATAGAGAAATCAAAATTACTGTCCAGTGAAATATCAGTTGGCTGTGGCCATTAGGGCATCTCAGGGAAGTACCTGTTTGGGCAGACAAATCTACAAGGCCCAAGACAACTTCTCTGTGTATGCTCACAAATGAAAATGTTATAATTTGGTATGGTTGGACTTAAGAACTCTGGGAATTCCCAGAACTGTTTCAGATTCACAGAGATCATAAAAATTAGTTCTGCGGTTAGTTCATGTTCTGTGGCAAGAAAAGAAGTCTTCTAAAGTCTGTTTTTCTAAGATAGCTAGGTTTTATTTGACTGTATATCTAAATTATTACTTTGAAAGCCTCTACATCTATTCATGTTAGCAAAGGAATCCCTCTAGACTTCTGCAGTTCAAAGACAGGCTCTTGGCTCTTCGTAAGGGCCAGCTCTCAGAAGACAGATAGGGGGCTTAGAGTGGGTGGGCTATAACATCCTCATTTATTCAAATAACCTTCACTTGAGAGATTCCTCAGATGAGGAAAATCTGCCTGGAAAACACAGAGACCACATAATAGAGCAGTGTACAGCTCAACAGGCAGGAGGATAGGTAAAAGTAAACAAAAAGATGTGTGTTTTGGGGGAGGAATATTTTTTTGGATGGATTCAAGCTGGAGGTGCAACGGTACACAGAAAGCCACAAATTGCTGAGGACAGAGCAGTTTGCAGATCAAATGAATCTAATGTTGCTTTGGGATGTAATGTCCCTGATCAACTGATTTTACAGCACTTTCTCCTGAGAAGAGATGGGAGAAAAATTCTGAATGTGTTTCTGGTGGCCTCACCTCTGGTGATTCAGGGAGCAGCTTTTTCAGTCACTGGCTTGTTTTCTGCTCTATGTTCACACATGGGTGCAGAGACTATGGGACTGAAAGTCTGGGTTTCAAATGAAATGAATGCTTCTGGGTATCCCAGTTTAGAGTGAGCAGCTCTAATCCTGGCCATTAAGAGAGCTATAGTTTGGGGGAGTGTTGAGCCTGTGTCCTCTGAACATGAGTCTTTTTACATCCTCTCAGGTTGGGCAATACAACAGAAGGCTTTGATAACCTGTCTTCTGGTGCCAAGGTAAGACAGCTATGAAAATGTAAATCAAATGTTTTTAGCATATCAAATCTCCAGTGATGTGAATGGGAACTAACAGAACCTTGAGTCCTCAGCAATTACCAGAATCAGACCATTTCTACTTACCATTTTAACCATGTATCTACCTTTCTACATTCTTGCTTCTCTGTTTCACATCCTTCTTTCTAAAATCCATTTTTTCTTGCATCAGACAAAGATGGTTGCAGACATACTAACAGCAAGCTGTACTTTAAAACAAAGGAAGACCAAACTCACTATTTTAATAACAATAAAAAAATCTCATAGTTTGCTTCCTTTTTGAAGAACTAAAGTATGTCTCTGGAAAAATTTGTCTTTTCTCATGGGATTTTGAAGTATCTAGAACCCTATGAGGATCTTATGGAGAAATATTAGTGCACTTCTCTACAAATCACACACTATTTTGAGACATGAATTGTGATTTCATTGGATTTTAGGAAGAAGCCTGTACAGCTAAATGCTCTAGGAAAGATGCAGAGCTCTGAGAATGAACTTTTCTAAGTTTATATTTATTCCTTGTGAAAGTATCTCTTAAAATGTTCAAATTCTTGTCCATCTTATATCACTGGGATTTATCACATTGTAAATAGTTTAGACACTAATCAAACATCTTCCTTTCCCCTTGGCTTTGAAACTCTTTTCCTGAAATTTGACTGGGTCTGTATAACCAGTGTCATTAATTCCCAGTGTAATTTTATGTAGTGAATTTTGTACAAAGACTCTGGCAGTTTGACAGTAAATAATGATTCCAGGTCAAGAAATATGCTCTTAATTATTTCATGATCTCAGTGTCTTAAGGGAGGGCATTGAACAGGCCCTCAAGCAATGAAATAAAATGTTTCTTAATTCCAAAAAAACTCCCCTGAATTAATTTCTGGGCTTTAGATAGATAGCAGCTATTCTCTTCTTTAAGGTGTCAAACCTGTGTTTCTTTGGCCGACTCTGAACTCAAGCACACAAAGTAATCCAAAGAAATGTTTAATTTTCTAGAAATAGTGGCCATATAATGAATCTTCTTGTTAAAATGGGGAAAATAGGGCCTATTTTGGGTGCCTCCACTTGAGTTTGGAAGACCAGATTGCAGCATGTTTTTGAAAATATGACTAACATTTCAGGGGAACGTGATTCCAGTTTTCAAGTTCCACTGTTAGAACCTGTTGCAAGCTGGTGGTAAAACTCCTCTTTTGGCCTCCCAAATAGTGGCCCTACCTACAGTACAAAACATTCCTAGTTCTATCATCTTGGCATTAATTATCCTAATCTCTTTTCTAATGTTCAAGCTGTTAATTTAACCACGTTGTCTAAACTTGCATTGGAAATGGGGCTGGATTTGTTGCCTTGCATGTGCAGACAGAAAAGCTGAAGGTAGCTTATCAAAATAAGTATAAGATAACAGAACTCTGGGTTGGTAGGGGAAAAAAAGAAAAGGAAAAAGAAATAAGATATTTGTGAGCTTTTTTTCCCCAAGAATTGCAGAATTCTGAGTTTATCTGAAGCTGGCTTTAAAAACAGGTGGAGCTTCAAGAAATTCACCTTCCAGAATACTTTCTCTAATAAAGAAAAAAGTAATTTCCTAGCTCTGCCTGTGAGGATTTAAAGACAGACCACTGAGCTTATGAGCAAGAGTCTATGAATGTCTAATTCACAAATACCTTACTCTTCCTTTTATGGACCATGAAAATTGTTCCTGTCCATATTGAATTTTCATACAAATGCCAGTTTGCACACAGAAGTTTTGTAAGCATCAGTGAGTTAAATTAATCTTTTAACTGGCTGGCTGAGATCTCCAATGAAATGCAGACATAGTACCTTAGTCTACATGAAACTATAAAAGCTCTATAAAATCCTAGTGAAGAGGTAGTTGTTACTAGATTCATTATAAGAAATCTTGTGGTCCAGAACAGCTCAGCAGATGTGGCAGTGTCTGTGTGAGGTGCTGAGTGACCTGTTCCCTCCTTTCAGAAGGAAATGTGTTACCTCTGACACAACTGTCTTCAAACCACATAAGTGACTTTAGTTTTTATGCTGACAATTCAACACCTTGCCAAGCTTTAATCTAGAAAACTGTTGGCTTTTTGTGAGTGGGACTTGTGAGTTGTAACTGCACAACTGAGGAAATTAGTGTGTGAGAGTGCAAAGGGTCAGACTGGAGGGGTACAATGGTCTGTTCTGGCCCCAGATGGTGTAAACTGGGAGGAGAATGTGGCCTCTCCTCTGCTTGTTTGACAATAAAAGAGTGGTACTATATAAATAATAGTTGGTTCAAGTAATTGTACATAAAATATATTAAATGTGCACCTATACTACAATGCAAATAGTGGCTTGTATCAATAATTTCACATAAAATATGAATTCATGTGGAACTGCCTTTTGTTGTATGTTATACAGAATACATGTTTTCTCCCAAAAACCTTGAGCAAAAATACATGAGAATAGGAAGGAGCTTTTAATGTTGAAACCCTTGTGTCATCCCCTCCCCTCTGCTGTATTTTGTCTGTTTGAGAACAGGGGCTCAGGACCTGCCATAGAGGTCCATTCCTAGCAGGGCTTTTCGAACATGGGTTTTTGGTCCTTCTGTGCACTCCTCACTTGGCTGCCATTCCATCTGACTCCAAAAGAAGTGAGTGCAAATTAAAGAAAGAATGCAGCCCTAACGCCTACACCCAGAAGCTTTCAAAACAGAAGGCTGCTACACCTGTGGGGATAGAACAAGTGTATCAGTGTCCTGGGCTCTGCCCTGGCTCGTCTGCCTTTGTTAGCTGGAATGTGCCGATGAAACAATCAGGTGCAGTAGGCGCGTGGCAGCCTGCTTAAAAAACGATTCTTTGGAGACAGGGAGTGGGCTGTGAATCATGCATGCACATAATCTGATGATAACAATTTTAAATGTGGTGATTAGTGTATAATGGAAAGTATTGTGCTATTTGGTATGATTTGTCTGCCACTGCACTATCCAGTGTTTAAAAGGTCCCATCTTCTATGCAAAACCTGATTCATTCTAGCAGCAAAAGAATAAGGCAACTTTAGGAGTGTTAAGGTACATGCATCTTCTTCACTCACACACCATATGCATGTACCAATCACCATATACAGGTGATTACCTTTTAACTCGCTGTCCCAGACTAAAAGCATGGATGTGCTCCTGGGCAGCAGGATACCTCACCATGGAGCTTACAGGCTCAGTTGTGAGCTCCAAGTACAGGCAAAACCAGCCTTCAGTGCTATGCAGGCATCTAGAAGTGCAGAAATGCCATTGAGAATACCAGCCCAGAAATCAAGATGCATCAAGTTGTTCAGCTTGACAAACATGGCCAGCAAGATGCAGCTTTATGACTGGTCCTTTGCTTCAGGTACCTTTTGCAAAACTACAGGTCCAAGTATATATCTTCTTTGAATGCTGGGAGAACATGAGTAATCATCCATGCAATTGAGGGGCATTGCTGTTAAAAACATTACAAATAGAGTGGGAATCTCTGGGGTTTGATAGGAAAATTGTGAGGCAGAAAGGCTGTGTTTCAATTGTGCCACTGATTTAAATGCACAATTAAATTTTTTTCACTTTGGGATTAGACATGTGTCATGTTTGCTTT
The DNA here is from genome assembly GCF_050655825.1 of Lonchura striata. Lineage (NCBI taxonomy): Eukaryota > Metazoa > Chordata > Aves > Passeriformes > Estrildidae > Lonchura > Lonchura striata. The sequence goes on from NC_140704.1 coordinate 115,768,123, forward strand.
TGGTGAGATTAATTTTGGTGGTATCTTGTAGCATTAACTTTCCATTTCAGGTTTTAGCTCACTGGGCATTTATAATCCAAATAGATTCAGGAAAAATACCTGTTGACAGGGAAAAAAAACAAAGGAAGCAAACAAAAATAGAGAAGAAAAGCCATGGCGAAGTCAGGTGCCCTCATGAAGTCCTCTGACAAGATGAATCATGATTTGGGAGAATTAATAACGTAGACAGAATTGTTTTTCCTTTTCTAAATCACTGAACCTGCATGTGTCCTTCCCTTGAATACATAACAAATATGATCAGGAAGTGAATTAATAGATCATTTGTTTTCTATTTACTCATATACAGGAGTTAATAAAGAATACCTATTTTTTACATAGCCTTAGGGCCAGATGTAGTTCTTGCTTTGGCCAGCCAAGATGTTGATCATGTATGAAAGACATGCCTAGGAAACTCAAAAGTGCAATTATTTTGGATATAATGTAAAGTTACATAAAATACATTAGTGCAATTTGTGCTCATAAATTTCATCTCAGTTTTAATATTGAACAATGCAAGCTAGGGTGGAAGATCTTCATCCAGCATTGGCGCCCTTCTTCTGTTTGACTGAAGGATGCAGCCAGAAAGATATTTCCATAATGAGGCTTTGGATACCCCACTGAAGTGGTTGCTTGGTTACTCATGTGAATCTGATGAAAACCATAATCAGGTTTGAAACACCAATGGCCAACTCTTATACAAGTCAATTGGATTGTAGACAGAAGTATTACTTTCCTGGAAGCATTTGCAATGAACCAAATCTTCAGTGTATGTATGCACACCACACATACAAAAAAAAAAAAAAAAGGATAAAAAGGAAAGAAAAGGGGAAAAAAGGTGGAGACTGTGTAAAAAGGGCAGCTATTGTTGGCAATGGAAAAACTTCTAGACTCCACCTGCCTTGCTCGTGCCAGTATCTTTAAGTACCACCTTCCCTGACATGCTGAATTCACATTGCTGTCAAACCTGAGTATTAGGTGGATAGATATGCAAGCCCACACTAGCAGCCAGAACATTTAGGGGAAGTGTCAACAATTTTCTGCAAACACTGTATGTGGTATCTTGCTGGGAGTTTGCTCAGGAGCACATGCACAATGTGAAGCAATGTACTTGTATTTTACAAGCTGCACGTTGTGTGCCAGTCAACTGCACTGCCCAGCAATGGAAAAAATTACATTGATGGGGGATCTCTGACAGCTGAGGATCAGACTGCTGAGCTTGATGCCAAACAATAATAAATGTACATGTTGGGAAATCTCCCTGGATAACCGAGGTTACACTCTGACCTAAATGATAGAAAAGTAAGAGAATAAATTCTTCTGCACACTAGTCTCTAAATCCCCAGACCTCATTGCACTGCAATAAACCTGACCTGATATTGCCCACAGTGCTGGAGATCCTGTTACCTACTGAACACGAGGCTGCAGTTGCAAAAGCGTTTCAAGCAAGTGCAAGTCTGCTGCTGGAGGGAGAAAAGCTGCAGCACCTGAGCAGCATCTTAGAGCAGGGTCTAGGGCATAGTTTCTTGGTTTTGGAGGAGCCCTGAAACCAGTAGCCAGGGCTGTTTAATGCAGCTCAGTCCTGCTTTGTTCATTTAGTTGCAGGCCTGGGTGGGGGAAGGTTATGTGTCAGGAGGTGCATTTGATGAAAAACTTTGCTTGTGAGCGGGACAGAGCACAAAGAGGAGTGTTGTGAAGCGAGGTGGGAGTTAACCTCTATTTGGGACTTAGCAGGAAAGGTAAGGTGGGGCAAAATTTTGATGGGCTTTGAAGATAAGGCCAAGAAATGTGTGCCGCATACTACGAGAAAGGGGAAAGGCTTACACCAAAGGTAGCACCTAGCCATCAGTAGGAAAGAAAAGGTTAGCAGCAGCATTTTGATTATCTCAAGGGGGACCCTTTTATGGTTGTTATAGCAGAGCAGAGAGGATTACAAAAATCTGACGTAAGTTGTCCAAGACTTGGATGAGAGCTCTGCCCTTAGAGTTAGGTCTGGAAATCCTTGTCAGTTATGCTTAGCAGGCATTGTAAACATGCAAGGATAGACTTGTTTCTTAGCCTGGGGAACTTAAACAGACACACAAAAACCCTGACAGCTTTTAAGTGTGGCTCTCCTGTTTGTACTAATCACTGCAGCCCACTCTTACTGTTTCGAACCTAATAAAATGAGGAAATGAAAATGAAAACTAGCTCTGGTCTATGACTATCTTATCTCATTGTCGACTACAAGGGTAAATCTGGCATTTTAAACCAATAGCTACTTGCTTACAAAGCTCCTTTTAATTAATGGAACTGGAGAATCTCTCTCAAAACACAGATGTTAACCCCTTCTGAGTAACGTGAGTAAAGTCAGCTGCTTGTGATGATGCACAGCTCTCCCAGTTGGACAAAACCATACATCCTAATTCCAAGGTTCAGTTAAGCCCAAAGAATGGAAATAAATGCACATATGTTTCAAACTCTTCTCTGACCACTCTGCTTCTTTGTTGTTCTCCAGGGTCGAAAACCATCCATAGAACAGCGGCATTTTTTTTTCCCATTTAATAACAGTGATATTAGTAATAATACTTCTCTTCTATTGTATAAAATAGCCATCACAAGGGAAATTAAGACAATATTGTTTTTCCATTTGGAAACATTGGATTTTAATTCCATTAGAAGAACTGAGACAATCACAGTCTTCTCCCTACAGATATTCCTGCTGAAAATGAGGTGGAATATATTATGTTGTAGTCTTAATGCATTCTTTTGATGAAGCCACAGAAATGCCACTAGCAACCTATGTAAAAAACTTACATACAGCTTTTTCAATACATTTCCACAGCGATAAGACTTATTTAATATTTGTAGCAGTTTACAGAGTATGTAATGAATTAATAATATTTACTATGCTATAGAGAAACATATTTCTATTGACCTAACTTATTTTTTATGGTAAAACCTCCATTACATTTTGTACTACTACCATACCATGCCAACTAGCACCAGCAGGTATGTAAGCTAAGGTAGGAAAATTAATTCCTTTTTTGTGGGTCATCACATCTTGTGCTGGGGTAAGTGGAATGCAAAGATCATACTGAGAAATACTGTAATATGCAAGCTTGGAAAGAGGCACTGCAGTTATGTATAGAAAGAAAATTCTCAATAAATTCAGACCTTGGGGAAATTTTTGAATAATAAGCCCAACTTTACTGAGTCTGTGGTGATGGGATGAGGGATACAAAAAATGTCTGCACATGATAGAATATAGTGTCTAATTTGTGCAGGCCTGGCCTGTTCCCAAGTAAAACTTGCCTTCCTAAGTTGCTGAGACTTGAGAAATAAAAGAGATACTTAGTGGGCAGATCAGTATTGCCCATGACAAAGTCAGAGAAACAGCCTCAGTGAACAGGGGTCCTGATCAGATCCCCTGTTTTCCAGATTTACCTGTGGTATCATGTAAGAGACCTACCTTTCTGGACATGACTGCAGTTCTGAGATGATCCTCTTTCCCTGACCTCCCTCTTAGCCACTGCAGCAGGTCCCTAGCGAGGTGGTGGCAGAGGTGTGAGCCAGAGCCAGCTGCAGACCCACAGCTCTGCCCCTTTTCCCTCTCTGGTGGAGGCAGTGCTCCTATGGAGGAAAAGTGGCAGCTCAAATGTGAGGCACCAAAGCCTGGGGGACATCAAGGCACCTCCTGAACCACCTGCTGGCAAACACCCTTCCTCACATCAGAAATAATGTAGATTGAATTGCTTTCCTGTCTTTTGAGTTCAAGAATGTTGTTTTGAACAATATAATGTAAGAAAGCTACTGGTGCTGGTTTTTAAAAATAGTTTATCTGCCTCAACAGAAATATTATTTACAGGTGTCTGCACAAACCAAGACACCATGGAAGAACTTCAATATTGTAGCTGAAGACAGACTTGTGGCCCACTAAAAAAGAATAGAAAACTGAAATATATTCTCCTCTTCCCTCATGCCAGCCCATTGTTAGAGCAGTGTCACAGTAACAGTCAGGAGGGGCACTCTTGAATCACTTAATGCTGGTATATGACTACACTGTATGGTATTTCTTTTGTTGGGCATGCTGTATTTGAATACCATATTTTCCTCTTGAAATGCTTTTATGATTTTTTTTCTCTTTTTGTTTTGGTTATTTTCCTCTGGGCTCTTATATCCACCCTCCAACCCCCTTACCCCCCAAAGAAATGGAGGAAATAAAGAAAAGCTCAAACCCCAGCAAACTGCAAATGCTAAGTGTAATATTTTGTTACATAGGATCACAAGCAGAGCTCTTTCTTTGGCTTATCTGTGTATTCATTCCACATATGTGGTGTCCTAAATTTTGATTTCTCTCACACTAACCCATTTGCTCGAAGAAACAAGATGTTCAATGTGCTGTGTTCAAGCAAGAGCTGTTTAATTTTGGGTTTGCTGTTTTGCTGATTTAGTGCCCTTAGGAAGTATGATACATATCCATTCATGCATCATCTGTAAAAACTTGTGGATGTGCATCCTAGCCTTTCATTAACGTTAATGGTGCCCAACCCCTGAATGTACACCATGTCTTAGCACTCCACAAGTTAACTGAATTCATGCCATAATCATCTTGTTCCCATTTTTGTAGCACAGACTGACTTTTTTGGTGGGGAGAAATGGAAGGGTTAAGATCTGCAATCTGATTGTGCACCTGAGAAGTTATTTCCTGCTCTTAAGCTGAAGAGTTTTCAGTGGATATAGGCATCTGAAGAAACATGCAACACTGTTTGCTTCCATTCCAACTATCTGCTTGCAATCTTGTTAATTAAGTTGGTAGCAGTTTTATAAGGTGTGTTATTTTATGTACAATGTTACAGTAATGAGATGAATGTCTAGCATCTTCTGCAGATACAAGGGCAGAATAGTATATTTAAATAATATGTGGAGAATGCACTGCAAAGTAGTTGGAGCTGATGAAACTTTGAGAAGTTTTGAGTCATGTGAAGCATTTAGACAGTTAAATATGAAGATATCTTGGGCTTTTTTTTTTTCCTTAAAAGAAACCCCAACCACCAAACTGTTATCAAGCTTGTAGAATCTCCCCTGGGATTCAGCTAGAAATCAACTATAGAGTCAGTTCAGTGCAGATGTAACCAGCTGCAGTATCCCCTAATATAGTGGGAAAGAATCTGGTGTGAACGTGCCACTGAAAGCTTTTTTGGCACAGTGCTTGTTTGTGTAATTCAGAACTTCAGCACATGGTTCCTTTAATAAAATACTGATTCTACAGGGGCAAGACAACTTCCTCAGCTTGGTTAGAACTGGTCTGATGAGAAATTGAAATACATTTTTCCTAATCCTCCTTCATCTCTGCAGAAATCACTTTTTGATTGAGGTCAAACTTTATCTTTGGCAAGTCATGCAGGCTCTTGTTGGGCTGTGATTGCATGCATATGATTGTCCAAAATGCACAGTAGGCAAAGGGTCAAGGATACAAAGGCTGCTGTTGTTTTTTCTTCTTTTCCCCAATGCACCCAGTATTGTGGAAAATATTTATCAGCCTTTGGTGTGTGTCCCTGAAGCTTCACTCTGGATACACCTTTTCAGTGTTCCCCAAGGAATCCTGTTAAATTTGGATCCCCTCATCCATGAAGTGGTGTGTGACTGCTATTAATTCTAAAATGAAATAGGTGGCAAGATGACAGTGGCTCAGAAAAGTTAAATCTCTTCATAGTCCAGTATGTTTTTCTTTCGGGGTAACCACAGCACATGAGAATATCTGAAATACATTTAATTGCTGCAGAGATGCTCTTTAGACACAGGCTCTTGTTACTGAGAAGTGGTGTTGACAGTCCTGGAGGGTATTTTGGGACTGAAGCCTCTGCAGATGAGGGTAAGGAAAGGAATTAGGACTCTGTTAGTATGTGGATCCATGGCATCTACTTTGTTAAATGCTCATCCAGGGCTGTGACTCACTAAATATGTGACAAAGCCACAGATGAGGCTGTAAAAGCCAGCAAGGTGTGTTTGGCTTGGCCTGGTCCCATGAGATACTGGGAGGAAAAGGAGCTTCCATATGGGAAGAAGCAACAGAGATATTTCTCTGTCGAGAAATTTAAAACTCTACATCTACAGTTACATACTATACAAATTCTTCACATCAAATACATTAAATGCTATCCTTCTCTAACTCAGACTGAGCAAAGAGCTACATTTTGACTTATTCAAATAAGTGCAGTTGTTACCAGATAATTTTTATCTGTTAAATGAAGTCTGTTCATTTTCTAAATGACAACTGATCTCTTTTTTACTGTATTATTTCTTTCTTTCTTTTTTTTTTTTTTTTTTTTCTTTTGAGGCAAGAAAGAGCACTGAAGAGCAGTGCCCTTAAGAACTGATGAACTCAATACAGGACATGGCTGGTGGGGAAAAAAGCTCTGACATGTCAGTGAAAAAAATCAGTTACAGCAATATTGCTTCCTTTTGGGAGTTCTTTTTGGACATTGTATCAGAAAATTTTGTTAGCACAAATACGAGTATTTCACACTGAACAGAAATACTTTCAAAGCACTTTTTTTTGGAGTCTGTGTTCTCCTTGTAGTTCCTGAAAATTGTGTTTTACAAAGATGACTCCAAAGGGAAATCTAAACCACTGTTTTTCCATAAAGGAAATAATTATCCCAGTTGGCTATTCTTCCACTAATGCCATTTTTCTTTGTATTTCTCCTTTGTTTTCCTTCTTTCTGCTTTCTTTTGCTTCTTTCAAAATCTTTTAAAATGGAATTTTATCTTAAAAACTCAAGATATTGGCAACAAAAATAAATATACTTTTTTCATTTAGAAGGACATTTTAATTATTATTTTTGATTGAATTCCTGTCCCACCCTTATTCTTGTGTGTAGCACAGATGTGCTCAAACTCCTGAGAGTAATGGAGCTTCTCTGCTCCTTTATGCAAGTTGAAGACTCCAGCAGCAACTCAATGATAGTGTAATCCAAGTGGTGCTGTACTGGTAGCCAAGAAATTCTATAATTTCAAGTGAAAATACAACCCTGCAGATTTTCTTCACCATTTCTTCCCACGAAACGATTTTGAGGGAAATTATAGTAGTGAAAAAATACAGTGTCAGGGAGCTAGTCCTGACATAGCACATGGAGTGCCAGTTAACATGCATATGTGGTAGAGATGAACCTTGGTAGCATGAGACCAATGGGAGGACAGTTCTGCAGTTTGCAATTATTCACTCAGTGTTGTTTTGCAGGCTTGGATCAAATGAATAAATATGTTCAGTTTTTTTTTTTTTTTTAATTGATTTAAGCTGATTTTAAAAATAAGATGACCTGAAGCCCAGATTTTACTTCCAGAAGGAAAATGGATGCTGCTCCAACACAGTTCTTTGTTAAAGCATCACTTTGATTTGCAGCTAGGAATCCTCAAGTGCCCTTAACTTTGACAGCTACTGACAGGAGTGGAGAGCACTCAAGGTGTCAGCCTCCTTTAGACTGACAGGAAGGGTTTGAATGGAGCTCTAAATCATAAGCTGCCATAAAGCTGAAGCTAAAGCCTTTAGCTGGCTGTTTTAAAATCTCATAACCATGGTGGATCAGGCTCTTGAGACTGGGAGGGTTTGTAACATGCACTAACTAGAGGGTTACACACCACAGGGCAATGCATCCAAATATGTGGGACCACAGCAGCATTCTGCTGTGGGAATGGTCCCAGTTTATGTGTCAGCTGCCCTCTCATTTGACACATCAGGTCAGGGACCCAAAGTGCACAGCTCAAGTTTTAGTGCCTGAGTTGAGAGCCAAGGCTCTGCAGCTGTGTGCTTTAATAACATATATCCAGGTTGGACTGACAAAAGCATAGCATTTGTAACATATGCTTACTAGTGGTTACCTGAGAACCTTGAAGAAGTCCACATTTAGAAAACAAGACTGTAAATATGTAGAGGAATTTTAAGTTATTAATATTTTCAAATAAAGCAAGTTGTTAATAACAGAAAACCTTTTTCTTTATGGTTCAGATTCAGAAAAAGTTATGCTCACACAGTGCTAAGTATAGTGCCACTTGATGGAGAAAGTGAATGGGCTTGAGTATGGCATTTGGTGGTCATTAAAGGATTTGTTTTAATCAGAGCCTTTAGCTGAATGAGATTATCAAGATGTATTATGTTAGATTTTTTTCTCTTGAATAATCTGCAGGGGTTTTCATACTGTAATATAGCTGGATGGTGTCATAGTCAGAGGAAACGTGTCTAAAAAGATTCACAAGTATCTGACATAAACAGCTAAATCCATGCTCATATATGCTTGATTCTTCCATCCCCTTCTAAATATCATAAGCAATAGCCTTTAATACTGAAATTGATAAACTACATGCCATGTTTCTATTGGGTAAACTGGAAAATAAAATAAGTGCCATTGTGTAGGCAATAATGTGGTTTTTTTACACAGAATACTTGTTTTTAAAATTATTTTCTCAAACTGCATATATGCAAATGCAAATTGTCAGGTACATTAGCTGTGATTAATTTTTACAAGCCTGTCCTTTGAAATAAATCTGAATATTTGGTCCTTGAAATAATTTGTTTATTTCCACTGGATGTTATATTACAATTTATGATATTAGTTCTACTCTAATGAGATTTTGTACCTTCTTTTGGGAGAGTAAAAAACTCCATTTCAGAGAAATCTTAGTAATTCAAACCAAACACCCATTGTTTAGTATACATTATTTTTATACTCTCTTGGGTCACCTGAAGCAATCCTGGACTAAGGAAAGCAAATTCCTAAAAACACAGGCCATCAGATGCCTTCTCCTGGGGAAACATTTGTGGAACTGTCTGAATTGTATCAATGTCACACCTTGATTTTGTAAAGACATTACCTAAAGTAGGAGGGCAGAGAGATGTTTTCCACCTGCATATTCTGGTATGCAGGCCCACAAACACAGGAAGGCAGCCTCAGCTTTTCTGTGTATGACCAGATTGTTGTACTTCATTAGATTATCTGCTATGGTCCTAATTTTTCTGTACACAACAAGGTGGAACTAGAGTTAATATATTCTTGAGCATTTTGTTGTTCAGCTGCTTCTGAGAGTGTTCTCTCATGTTCCATTTCTAGATGCTGTGGTGACAAGCTTAAGAAAAGTAGCTTTCCACTTGGATATTTCTCCTTGGTATATCTTCCTTTCTTTGCGGTCCTTGAATACAGACTTGTTTTAGACCTGAATTTCAGTTTTAGACCTGAATTTCAGACCTGAATTATCCTTAATATAAGGATTAAGCTGTTCTACTGAAATCAGATTTATGGCACTATTAATAATAAATTCACCTTGCTTGGGGTTAATATAAGATGCATATACTTTCTGTGATGGAAATCTTTCTGTGTGCATCTCTTAATTTCTGTGTTATATATGAGTGGGGCTTTGTTGAAACATTGACACAATTCTGTTGCTCTGGATTACTCCATGTCCAACTAGATACAATTTTCCTTTGTTTCAAGCTTAACATATAATGTAAATGCAGTCTGTAATTATATGCATATCTGCATATCATAATTCAGATCTTGAAAAACTGATCTATTCTCATATGGATAACACCTTTAAAAGCTGACAAAAACAATTGGAGAGTGCAGAGGAAATGGAAGAAAATTTAACTTCTACTTTATATAGTCATTTAACTTGGAAAAGTGTTCAATAAGTTTCACAAGAAACAATGGCATAGTCAAATGCAACAAGTCAGTTTTATTGCATTAACTTCTACTGTACATTTGTTCAAAGTCAACAAAGCAAACAAAATCTGTTTCATGCATAATTAGAGAATCATCAGCAGTTTTGGTACTACAAGTATTTTTAGTTCTTACAAAATATAAATAGCCTTCCTTAAAATATTGCTATTTTCCAACAATTACCATAGGCAATGCAGACAGGTATGTTTTATGAGCTGAATCTGCTGAAGTCACTTCCACAAGATCCAAGGACAGAGGTGCTGAGTTAAGGATTGCATTTTTCCAGAAGGGAATTGTTAGGATTTTATTTCTGTGTATCAAAATTAATTCTCTCTGCCAACCAGCAGCATGACTGTTTCTTCTTCAGACTATGTTTGGGATATGCTGTTAATCTCTTGCTGGTTAGCCCTTCCCCCCCCTCCCCCCCCCCAACAGTTTTTCTTTCTATTTGTTTGAGGGGACATCTGTCTCCCAGAAGAGATGCTCTTCAAACATGATTTGCTGCTTTTTGGGTGAAATATAAAGGCTTTTTTCTGTGCACCCCAGATGCCACATATTTTTTGTGTGCAGTATACATACTTGCCTGTGTGCATGCATACTTGTCAGTCTGTACAGACACACATGCATTCACACACGTGTACTCTGCAACCTGAGTATCCTGGTATGAGATTCAGGCCCACTTACTGTTTGGGGATTTTTTCTGTTCTACTTTCTTGGCAGAGACACAGCATGTAGCTCTGCAGTGACTGAAGCAGAGTTCAGATTGGAGGAACAGAGACTTTCTGTCAGAATATACAGGAAATGTGTTGCCTGTAGGCACCTAGAAATCAGGTAGCTGCCATACCTATACACAGAATAATCCTCATCTCTGTGAGGAGTCTCTGACCCTTTCTGTGGCAGTGCTAAAAATAGTTCCTCAGGACTTTTTCAAACTGTGCATTGGAGAAACCTCAGGCTTGATTTAAAGTGTGAGTGAAAATTCTGAGCAGTGAGCATAGTGTGACAGAAAAATTATGTCCCAAATATAAAGGTATCCAGACTTCTTCAGCAGGCAGCAGACCACCTATGTGCAGACTTGAGGTTCCTCCACAGCCACTAGTTGAATTTTCTGTGTATGTGCCAAGGGGAAAACACTGAAAGGGCATTTTCTCTAACTGCACATTAGGGTCTTCTGGTCACTGCCCAAAGAGGAGGAATGATGCCTAGCAAACAACATTAATTATATATGCTGGTGATGCTCAGGAAAATGCTATTTAGCAACCATTTGCCACCAGGAATGCTATTCTGAATGGTGATGAATTCATGCATGATTAATACTACACTTCTTCCAGCACTTGTAATGTACTTCAACCAGATCTCTAAAATGGCAAGTGATGTTTTTTCCACTTCTCTGTTTTGTGTTTTTCTATTTGTGATCCAAGTGCATAATTGGCAAATGCAAAAGGCGTCTAAAAAGGCAAACCAAAACAGTAGGCTGTCACCTCCAAGTACCTGGTATACTTGTGGAATTTGAAACACATTTTGAGCTGTGGCATTAGCAGAAATGAAAGCATAACTTTTTACACATGCTAAATATTCCCCCAGACTCTAAAATATATTTTACAATCCATGCCAAATTACCTCTAGGCAAAGAGTTCCACAGGCCTTTGGAACTTGTCTAATTTTGATAAAAACTTGTGTATACTTCTTTCACTGTTCAGTGTGTGGATATTACAATAATATCTTGACCATCACAGTATAAATTATGTAAGGATGAAACATCTGTAATAATTTGTAATGATATTAATCTACAAAAGAAAGACAATTTTATGTATACATCTGAATTGCAGACTATATGCAAAAGCCAATAAACCTGGCTTATATTATAAAAAAGAAAAAGTTATGCAGTATGCTAGATTTCATCGTATTTGATATTTACAAATCACATACCTTAAGATTATTGTAGTTATAAACATGTTAATTGATCCAATTAAAATAGGAACTAACTTGGAAAATGCTTATTTTCCTTGAACCAAAATTAATATTTGTTAGGTTAAAAAATGCTTTGAACCACACTATCTGTTTCCTCAAGTCTTTGACTTGGCTTTCCTCACCCCAGGCATTCACTCTTCCACTGCCTTTCAGACGTATACTCACTTCCCCCTCCTTTGTATGATATCTAATGCATTTTTCTCAGTTTCCTACAGACTGAAAACTTCTGCAGTTTTTTCCAGATGACTGGAAAATTTCTTCAGTTCTCCTCTCCCACTTCAGCAACTCCCTTGCCTCTGGAGGACCTTATGACTGATGGATCCATCAAGATTACTGAAAGCATGCCCCTCCCTCACCCCCCATCTACAGCCAATGGGCTCTTTGCATTCCCTGATCAACCACATACTACAATGCCCTGTTGTGTTGGTTTTGGCTGGGGTAGAGTGGCTGGTATGGGGATATATTTTGGATTCGTGCTGAACATGGAGTTGATATAGAGATGTTTTTATTATTGTTCCGTAGACCTTGCACAGAGCCAAGGTCATTTCTGCTTTTTGTAGTGCCATGCTGGTGGGGAGGATGGGGTGCATGGGAGGCTGGAAAGAGACAAAGCTGGGGCAGGTGATGCCAGCTGACCAAAGGGACGTTCCAGACTATATGACTTTATGCCCAGGATATAAAGCTGTGGGGAAGAAGGAGGAGGAAGAGATGCTTCAGGTTCCAAAGCAGAGATTCCCCTGCAGCCCAAAGTGAAGACCGTGGTGAGGAAGACTCTCCCTCTGTAGCACATGAAGGTCCACAATGGAGCTAATATCCACCTGCAGCCCATGGAGGAACCCACATTAGAGAGGGAGGATGCCCAAACGAGGCTGTGACCTTGTGGGAAGCCTGTGAAAGAGCAGGTTCTGGCAGAACCTGTGGCCCTGTGAAGAGCCCACACTAGGGCAAGTTTGCTGGCAGGACTTGTGATGCCATGGGAGCCGCATGCTGAAGCAGTCTGTTCCTGGAGGAATGCATCCTATGGAAGGGACCTATGATGGAACATGGGAAGAGTACAAGAAGTCCTCCTCCTGAAAAGGAAGAATAAGCAGAGGCAATGTGTGATGAATTGGCAATGTATGATGCAGCCCCCATTCCCCATCCCTCTCCTCTGCTGGGGGCAGAGGGTAGAGAAAAACTGGAAATAAAATTTAGCCTAGGGATAAAGGAGGAGTTGTTGGAAGGTATTTTTAAGATATTGTTTTATTTCTTGTTATCCTACTCTGATTTGATTTTAACAAATGCAAAGGATTTCCCCAAGTTGAGTCTGTTTTGCCCATGATGGTAATTTCTGTGTGAATTCACTGTATCCTTGTCTCGTCCCACAAGCCTTTTATTGTGTTTTGTCTTCCCTGTCCAGCTGAGGAGGTGGGTGATAGAGCAGCTTTGGTGGGCAGCCAGGGCCAACCCATCACAGTACTTTTAGTGGTGCATGAGGAGTTTAAGACAAGGATAGTAATAGGGAGAATTAGTGGGTAAGAGTCAAATCAGTTCAAGAATATTGTAGTAACACTTCTTAGGAGCTACAAAGTTAAATTTTACTTGTGTGGGGGATACGACACTCAGCTGTGCTGTTATTTATATTATTGGTGGAGATACATAAAGTTCCTAGTCAGCTGTGGCATAAGAAGAATAGCAAGATACTCATAACATAAACAAAGTGTTTCTCCAATGCAACACTCTTTATAGGATTCTAGGGTTTCTGTCTCATTTCAGCATATATTTTCTTTGACTATCATCTAGTCACAGACTTTTAAAATGTACTGTACAGGATTTTAGATGAGTTTCTTTAATTTTTGAGTAAATCTGTTATTGATGGTGTTAAATTAGGACGGAGTGAAGATGAAACCATGATCAATATACAGAGTCTCTCTGTCTGTGCATATACATGCACCACAGTGTTGCAGTGGTTCTCAAAAATGAAGTTTTACTGGTATACCCTGAGTAATGTATCCATGTATCCTATGGACCGCAGCTGAGGTTCTCACCCAAAAGCTCCTGCCTCAGTGTGGAAGCTGATATAAAGCTGACTCTGTTTCCTGTGGTGACTATTTTCTAGGCCAGCTCCCCAATTTAAGTTAGAAGACCACAAGTAAACAGTGGCACAGTGTATTTGGCAGAGACCTGGTGTTAGGGGTGAAATAGGAATACCTGCCTGGTGCCCCCATCAAATTTTCCTCCAACCATCTTCCATTTCTACAGCCTTGAGTGCTGGGCTCCTCCAGTGCATGAGCCTTGGGGCATTTGCACGGTTCCACATCCAGACGTACATCCACATAGGCTGGGTTGTGTGTTGCTGCAGGTTAGAGCTGCAGCCTCGACTGCATAGAAAAGAACAGATTGTACACAGTTACAAATACACCACTGAGCTCTATTTATGTGTCTTCTGATTAGAAAAGCAGCAACTCATAATCTTTAATTAATATTTTCTCATATGACCCCAGTGAGATAGGGAAGTATGAACTAGGAAGAGGGAGATGAGTTAACATTAGCTATCTAGAAGTTAGCTATCAAGTTTAAACCATCTATCTGGGCTCACTATTTAGGCAGGACAAAGAAAGAAATATAGGGAGTAACTCTGAAGACAAATGGAATAAATGAAGATAAGGTGAATCACCATTTGGTTAAATCTATAGGAAGCCTGGCTTTCTGTTGTGGCATCAACTTTTAAGATGGCTGGAACAAGAGGAATTCCTTTACAAATAGTTTAATAAGATACCTCAGGAAGCACTGAAATTAGGCTAGGCTTCAAGACACAAAGACTAGTCTTGTTTCTCTGTCTTATCCATATTCACGTGGTCCTGCTTTGGCTGTTTTAAGGGCTGCCCTGTGCTAGTGATGCAGTACAAAGCAGCTGCACAAGATCACTCTCTGGTATCAATATCTACCTCAGATTTTGAGTGTAGAAATTGTGTGCGCACACAAACACTGAGACACATATACTTTGGAGGCACAAAAGGAAAAAGGTTTTAACTCTTTGCAGGTTCCAAGAAATGATGAATTGACTGAAAAGGTACTAAGCGAGCAGAGAAGACTGAAAAAACCCTAACCCTGCCTGCTAAATGTGATTGGTAGATGTTTCATTTATCAGTAACTCATTCTGAATTGTTAATCTACCCATACCTTGCTCTAGTACCCTGCTCTCTGTAACTACAGCATGCAGGATTAATATCCTCACTAACTCTTATGCATTTGGCAACATGCTCTTGCCCAATTTTTACTGCCCCCCTAAGGAAATAAGAGTACTGTGTATTCTAGGAAAAAACGCACTTTTAAAATATTCATATTTCCATGGTTGTGTGTGTGTGTCTGTTGTGTAAGTTTTCCTTGGTGGCAGTGAACAAAGTGCTCTTCTGTGGAGCAGGCTCTCCTGTCTCCTCTAGCAGACTCAGTGTCTGTACAGGGAATTCCTGTTCCTGGCCCAAACCCACAGGCCCTCGGCACTGGAGGACAAGGTCGGCCATCTCACACTCTCGCTTTCTCCTGGCCTGATAGTTGATCTCCGTGCTGGAGAAATGGGCTCTGAAGGAGAAAAAGGGGGGGTGAGGTGAAGGAAAGAGAGAGCACGTGTATGTACTTCTAACTTGTCTTGGGAGCTTTGGCAAACATTTCCTCTGTAAAGAAAATTTGTTCAACTTTTGCAGAAGTCCTGATAGTCTCTAATTTACTTGGCTCTTCATTAAGATGAATTAGTGGTACCTGGCTGTGTTATTTTACCAGCACGGTGACAGGCATCATCCAAGCCTCATTTCACACCTCCCATCTTCCATTCTGCCCATGAAGGGTTTTCTTTCCCTTGTAGCAGTGGCTGAGCAACAACATCCACTGCTAGGCAAAAATCTGCCTACAGAGAGCTTCCTCTGTTTAGACTTCAGTCAGAGGACCCATGAAGCATACTTTGTGGCTACTTATGGTCAGGGCGGTATGCATAGTTTTTTATAAGTTGCACACTGTCAAGACAGGTAATTGTGTAACCTTAGCTGCACTCTTTTTTTTTTCTCCTTCCCCTAAGGCTGGAGTGGCACCTTGCATTCCAGCTGGTGCCGAGAGCAGGGCTAGCTGTGCTGTTCTAATGTCAGCTGCAGTCTGGCTCGTGTCCTTCACTGAGGAGGATGGTATCAACCCTTTAAGGCTCTCCCCTGGTGCATGTTCCTGGCTGGCTGCTCTCCCTTTCATGCACAGTACAGGAAACTACAGGGCACAGTGTATGAGGCACCTTTTTTATCCTCTGCAGCTATGCTTTCCATTGAGAGAATGGGTAATTATCCTATTTCTGTTTCAGTGTCAGGTACCACATAGTTTATGCATTTGTCTCTTCGAAAACATGTTTTGCTTTGATGTTTGCTTTTCTAATGGGGCTAGTTTGCATAATACCTTCTGCTGCAAAAGAATGCTGAATCTACAGATGAGCTATCACTTCTCAAAATACTGATTGCTATCAGCTGGCTTGCCGAAGGCCTTGGCTGTGACTCTGCATGCGTGTGTCTGTGCGTGTGTGCGCAGTTGGGGGAGGGAGGGAGAAGGTTAATTTCCTTTCTTTGACCAGTTTTGACATAATGCCTGAAATGAAAGAGGTGGATGCATCAGAATATTAACATTTACCTGCTTTCCCAAAGCAGCACAGCAAACTCTCTACCTGTAAGGTTGAGGTTATATGTGAGTAAGGAGTGAGATAACAGGGAAAAGGGAAATGCTGTATTTGTGATACTGATTTCTACAGTATTTCTGTCACGGTCTCTTTAGCTGAACTTTACACCTGTGGATTTTCCCCAATGTTGACCTTTAGCAGTGAGGATGTCTCAAGTCACATGCATAAAGCATACAGATGCAAAAGTCAGGCCAGTGTACATGAAGCAGAATAGTTGTAGGGAGTGTTGTGGATTATACATACATACATACATAAATATATATATATATATGTGCACACAGAGACATGCATACATGTGAGGGAATATGTGCGTGATATTTGCAGTGTGCTTCTTCCTTTTCCCAAATGATACATTATTACTCACCCATGCAGACCTCACTCCAGTGAAATTCCCTATATGCTGCCTACCGGCCTGACCTTGTTGCTGTTCTGTGCCTGGCCCTGATTCCTGATTAACTCAGAGCAGGCAATAGGGATGTGGGGTGGGGGTAAACTACTCCTCATTTCCTTCTCTGGACAAACAACCTGAACCAGAGACTGCCCTTCCTCAGAAAATGCTCTGAAAAAGCAGGAACAGAGCTTAAAGAATTCTCACCAGTAGCAAGCCTTGATAGACAAATTTGAACATTTTGGTCTCAGCTTGTTGCTTGCTAGACTAAAGCTCTAGGATGTTTTTTTCATAAAATTCAGGGACTGCCCTTCCTAGAGCATTGCACACTCCTCTGCCTTCAGGATTCATGCAAATCCCTCAAGGATTCAGAGGCCTATTTCAAAAAATATTCCTTCATTCCAATGCCATCTGAATATATCTGTTTCCACCCCCCAGAAACAGGGTCCAATTTTTAGAGAAGAAACTTTCTCACAAGATTTTTGGAACTCCTTGGCTTTAGTGAGACAATTGGAAATACCATGAGAATGATAATTAAGAAAAATTTGTGCTGACATAATGCCTTCCATCTGTAGATCTGAAAAAGCTTTATGAACATTAACAAATTAGTCCCCTTACTACCCTTTGAGACCAGGATATTATTGTCCCTGCTTTGCAGGGAGTAATGAGGAGACTGTCAAGAATCTAAGGGCCTGGTCTAGCACTCACTGGAGCTTATGGGAAAATTCCCAGTGACTTTACTGGGAGCTGGATTGGCCTGTTGGTGTCTTCCTCAAGGCCACACAGTGAGTGAGTGATAGCTTTGGGAACAGGACCCAGAGCCACAGCACTGCTTTGTTCTTTTCCAACCCTCAACTTTCTTCAGGTCTTTCATTACTTTTCTGTCTGGATGAGGTGCCTGAAGTTGAAAGCATAAGGCAACAATACAGAAGATTCATTTATAGCATTTCAAACTTCAGGACAAAGATTGGCTCTGATCTAGTCTGAGGGAGGAGTTTTAGCAAGACCCAATTTTTAAAGAGGTATCTAAGTACTCAGTTCCTACTTTTATAGGCAGGAGAGGCCTAAAGACCTTTAAAAATCAGTCTGTAAATAACAACCTTGCTCTGACCAGATAAACTATCCCTTGTGTGAGTTCCTGGAGAAACTTAAGAGAGCTGAAACCTAGCTGATCCAAACCTTGCAAACAGGTCAGCTCCCCAGAGTGTGTTCCCACCCTGTGGAAACCTCTCCCCACCCAGGTATGCCCACAGATCAAAGCCACATCTGCTGCTACCAGGAGACACCTGCCTCACCTCTGCACAGCAGCCCCCTGGCTCCCCCACCCCAGGGTGGCCCTGGCATTTTCCCCCAGGCTCATGCCCTCCTTTCCTGGTCTGCCTGCCGGCCTTATTACCTTTCAGACTGGGTTCTCCTACCCGCTTTTTAATCTTTTTTGCAGCTGGGCTGCTTTCCACCTGCTCCCTGGGTTAACCCTTTCCTTGCCATTACTTTCCTTGCCATTACAAAGAAATGCAGACGTATGGGAGCTGAAGTCAGCACCGAGCAATGCGATACGACCTTCCTAAGCACCCTGGTGATAGTGAGAATAGCAAGTGAGATTTGTGAGAAAAAACTTGTTCTTTTTTTACTAGTCAGGGACAGTTGGATGTTCTGAGCTCAGCAGGAGGGATGCTGCAAAGCAGGGGAAGGGCTGGTCCTCCTGGGGACGGTGCTCACTCAGCAGCCCAAGGCCGGCTATCTGGCACCAACCCAGACCCACTCCAGAGAAGGGCCCATCAGGAATTGACCTTCTGCTCTGCACTTTCCAAGATCTTGAGCAGCCAGCACAAATCCAGGTAGGACTGTGGGAAAGCTATCCTGCCATTAGCAAAATCTTGTAAAGTTGGAACTTCCCTACAACGCTTTTCAGTTGAAACTGCAAAAAAGCTTTTGAGCCATTTCCATGTTGAAAGTTTATAAAAATTATTATTTTTTTAATGAATGAAATCAAAAGAGAATAGCTTAAGTTTTGATTTGAGATCGTGAACTAAAGACAGAGGTAACGGAATAACCCTGGAGACTGCTTATAATTGAATTCAGTAACAGTCTGTGTAGCAGTTTTTTGAAGAATTGTAACAAAATCACACTACCCATAGGGCAAGCACTTACACAGACTTCACAGTAGTCCCTTTCTGAAACACTTCATACAAGGGAAAGTTGTTTAAGAGGGAGCTATGTTGCTCAGCAACACTATGTATTTAATTTTTTCCTTTTTTTTAACATTTCATAGCTCATGGGATTTTAGGCACTACAGCTAATTTATATGAAGGCTCCACTGTAGTTTTCTGAAGTTTATTTAACTGTACAAAAACATTTCCAAATAAATTATGTAATCTACAAGATATGTATGTTATTTGTGTGCTGCTTTGCTGGTATTTCTACAAAAGTACCATTTGATAGGTCTTGAAGCTGAACTGAGATGTCATCTGTTCATTCACTGATTGAAATTATTATTTGGGTAGTTTAACCCGCTGCCCACTAAGAGATATGGAGAACCCTTTTACAATTCAACCCATTATTTATCTTTATGTGTTTTATACAACTAAAAACTGGTTGAAAAGCATGCAGAGAAATAAGCTCTTTGAAGTTCTACGAGAAGATTACAGTTACAAGTATTCAGCCTGATTCCAAAGACACAGTTTCCCCCCGCCCCCCATTTAAATAAATAAGATAGATTAATCCCTAATATAATTCCCCACTCTTACATACCCTGTTTATGGAATGACAAGAGTTATATGGAAGTTTATGTGCCTATGTTCACTCTGCTAAATGCTGTTTCTCGAGAGTGACCATTAAGGAGTGCAAATAAAGCCTGAAAAAGGTTTGTGGCTATAAATTGGTAAGGCAAATTTTTCTTCACCCAGCTCCCCCTGCTCCTGGAAAGCTTCCACACCTTCTGGCCTCATTACCCATGTTCCTAGTTTCCTCATTACTTGTTCTCATCTACTGCTGGGCAAATCCTGCAAAACAGTATTCATAATATGTGTTCAAAGACAGCCCACACTAACTGACATGCCTCTTTAATGCACTTTCTGTGAACAGGGGGACAAGCAAATATTTATTCACATAAATACTGCTGAAAGAGAATCTTCCATGGGTAACCACTGATGTCTGTAATTGCAGAAGGGTTGGGGCTTGGGGGGAAAGGTGTGGAAGATGGGTTGGTATTGTCATTTTGAAAGCACTTTGTGGGTTTGACAGTTAGGAAGTAAGTTATGTGATAACTTTTTGTTTTGTGATAGCTTCTGCTCATCGTGCTGCTTAGTCAAACTCCCAAATCCTCCCTTCAAGAAGAAAATCTCATTCCAGAGAGAGAAGTGTGAGCACGACCTGTTGGTTCAACTTGACAGCAATAAACTATCTGATACATAATCAACAGTAACAAATGGTTCTGTACCTGCCCAGGTCTTACCAAGGGTAAGGCATAATGGAGTTGGAGGATTGATGAAACATTGCTGAAGACAGAAAATATATCCATTTTTGGTCCTATCACTTAGAGGAGTTCCGGAATTAGGTCAGCTGTAACCTGGCAGGTACTTCAGCTAAGGGATCTCAATGCCTTCATCAGGGGCTTTGGCTGGTAATAAACTAAAGGAAGTTGTGACAGTCGCAGAGAGGATAATTTGGTTCAGGAGACAGCCTTTGCAAAGTGAGGAGAGCTTAAAATGTGCTGTTTTCCATGGAGCTTAGGGTATGATTAACATTTATAAAAAAGGGGTGTTAGCTGCTTGAAAAATGAGAAAGGTTAACCTTAGTAACTGTGTATTTGCATTTCAAAGTGGTAATTATAGGTATGTGTACACACAATTAAATAGGCTGCACAGAGTGAAAATAAACAAATAATCAGTGCTATTAGGCAAGGCTTAATGAACATTTTTGTTATAACATAAATTAATATGTGTTCTTTGAAAGAACAACAAAATGAAGTATATCTGTATGAGATTCTCAAGGATCATACAAAAAACAAATGAGCTAAAAAATACTAAAGG
This sequence comes from Lonchura striata, assembly GCF_050655825.1. Classification (NCBI taxonomy): domain Eukaryota; kingdom Metazoa; phylum Chordata; class Aves; order Passeriformes; family Estrildidae; genus Lonchura; species Lonchura striata. Next base: position 115,788,928 of record NC_140704.1, read on the forward strand.
TGCAAAATCCTTTGACACCTTTTAAGCATCCAGAAATTGGACCTGGCCAGCTAGCCCTATGCAAGCTTTTTCATTCCCTTTGGTAATGCATTCAGCAAGTTCCTCTGAACTCTAGGCAATCAGACACATAGATGGCATACCTAAGGCTTGCTCCAGCAGGCTCCATTGACGTTTGTACTGTTGGAAGCCATTCTAACACAGCTTTTTATGAATATGTAACATGCAAACTGGATCTTGCCCAAGACCTGCTTCAGTTTTAATGACTCTGCTCCTGATTGCACACACTGACTGCAAACTGTTTATCTGTAGGTGAGCTAACCAGATCCAGGAAATGTTAGCCATTTTGACTTTGGGGTTTGGTGACAGGAATTGCACGCCAGCTGCTCTTTCTTGCAAACATTCCTCACATTTCTGACACACAGTAGGGTGGATGCTTGTTGTGTAACAGCGTTTTAACCTTCTCATTTAACTGGTCAAGTGACAAAATGCTGAAAGAAAACTAGTGTGTTCAAATGACATTGGCCAATACTTATCTCACATACCAAATAACCACTCTATTTACTGTGGCTAGTCCTGAAAAAAAATCTCTTCTTGGAAAAAAAGGGCTTTGTAAAATCCTGTCTTCACTGTGTTATACTGCCTGAGGACAGCAGCAACAGCAGAGTGACCTGCTCCAGCCACATGCCTTAAAGGATTGTCTCAAGAAAATTAGAGTGTAGCTGAGTCTGTATCCATTCAGCCTAAGTAGAGACTTTCTGTGCAGGATATGCTCTCTCAGTTAGCTCTGTTGTGATTTTAGTTAGAATCCACTAACTGAACAATTTCACCCTCCCTCATAAATTAACTTTTCAAATTTTTCAATTTACTCTTTCATTTTTCTTCTTATTTCTGCATGCCTTGGACTGGCGTTCGATGTTGAGTTCAAATATGTTCCAAGCTTGTTTGCTAAACCTCATCATCCTCTTGCATTCTCAGCATGCTATTGTACTGCCTAATCCTTGGTGGTAATCTGCCTTTTCAGATCAGTGCTTTCCTGGTATTATCAGAGAGATCAAAAAGAGATTTTAGCTGGCTGAAGGCATCACTTAACACAGTAGGGATATCTGGACCTGCATCTACCTATGTGTCTGCAGTTTAAAAATCTGAAAATGCTTTTTAAACAAACAAATAAAAATAAATCGGAGTTGTAGCTGAGTTCTTAGTTAGTGCAAAGCATAACAGAAGATGTAGAAAGTAATTACACTGTCATTATATCACCTTCTAGGCAGCACTGTATTCAAGTCTAACAATTAGTATTTCCACTTCTACTTCCAGATCCATATAGAATCTCAGTTCACCAGACAGCTTAATTAGAGGGGTATGATTTTCTGAAGAAAATAAAAAAAGAAAAGAGAAAAGAGAAAAGAAAAGAGAAAAGAAAATAAAAAAGAAAAAGAAAATAAAAGAGAAAAAAAAAATAAAATAAAATGAAAGGAAAGAAAAGAAAAGAAAAGAAAAGAAAAGAAAAGAAAAGAAAAGAAAAGAAAAGAAAAGAAAAGAAAAGAAAAGAAAAGAAAGAGAAAAGGTGTTGTCAGTCCTGATCAAAATATTACTTTCTCTCATAACACTTAATATATATGTACATCTAAAACATCTTCCTATAAACTTTTCAGGTGTCATTCTCCTTTGTGAAAAAACTCCAACCAAACACCATACAGTTTTTTTACAAAGGTTACAGCTTTTTCTTCTGTTAAAAGGCAGTTTCTTAAAAAAAATCCAGAACTTTTTTTTGACCAATGGTAAGTGTAGTGAAGTTTTTTCTTTGTTTTCATGTTCTTACCATCTCTATTCTTAACATAGAGATAACCAATTAAAAACTGATAGAAGCTCCTCACTAGGATAGAAATCAAGTAGTTTAACCACCTGTGGGAATTTAGAAATGTTGCATGGGTTTTTTTCATATAGGATACCTTCCAAAATGATGTTTCATATCCCTAAACTTAAGGCTGGCTGTGAAGGTACTCTAATTTTGCATATAGTTACGTTAAGTGGTATCAATTCCTCTACCAGATAAAGGCTGCAGCTCTGTTGTGCAGAGAATGAATATCAGTTTATGAGCATGTGAGGACATAACTGATCTGAACCACAAGTAGGTCCTGAAGAAGTCAGCTGCAGGCAAGGCAGAGGCAAAGCAGTGGATGCATCTGAGACCAGCCATGCAGATGTCCTTGATATCCATTAGCATTCTTGACCTGACTGGAGCAATAGTGAGCATGGAAATGCCTGTGAAAGCACTGCTAGGTCACCCCTGCTGCTGATTCTAGAGCTGCCCTTCCCTTTGGCACTCTGAGTGAGATGTGTCGTCTCTGCTTTGCACTCACAGGCTGCATAATGGGCTTGGCAGGTTGCTCATGCTGTTGAGAAGTTTGCCATGACTAATGTAGGAGGACAGACTTCCCTTAAAGCTTTTGTACTCCAAAATTCCTAATAAAGTGGTACTGTATAAAAATGGGACAAAATAGGAGATAAAAACTGTTCACTAAATCTTCCGAGACTGAAACAAGTTTGGCACCATCAGTTTATGCTGTGGCCCAAGTCCTAGAATTGCATGAGAGAATAGAAATTTAGCCTGGTCTAACAGAAACAAGATTTATTATTATATTGCTCAGATAATCCAGATAAGGAAGGGTGAGCAAAATAAAGTCTATGTCTGATTTTAGACCCTGATTATCACTAACACCACCACACTATCCCCATCCCTTACAGCTTCTCTATAAGGACCTAGTGAACAAAAGCCAACAAAATCAGCATAAAATTGGGGGACATATGCAAGATGTGGCCTGTCCCTTGGTGAGGTCCCATTGTCTTCAGGTATCCGACAGGATGATATACTTTGCAGTCAGCACTTGCTGCTCCTTGTGGTACAACCTGTTTGTGAGTTACATGTATATTCTTGTACAAAGTCTGTGAACGTGCATTGAACTCCTCTGCCTTTTCATCTCCTGTGCAGGCTACTTGCAATGTTGTTCTCATTTTCTAATCAATTGCACTTGTTGCTTGGGGGCCTTTGCCTTCATGTTGCTACACTGTATGAGTTGTCACATCTATTTCTAGACATCTGTCACTATTGCACTTGGTAGGAGACACATTTCAGAGGTTTTTTTCCTTCCCTTCTAAAAGGATGTTGTGTTGAGTGAGAATTAACTTTTCTAACTTTCTTCTTCCTCCAATGCAGATAAATTTCTAGAATGCTGCAATATATATATACATACACATGACTATTCATTAATTTTTTACATACAGTAAAATTTCTTTTTAATGAGTATAATTTCAGTTCAAATATTACTGTGCTTTGAAATCCTTTCCAATGTCTCCTTCTGATGGAACATGTTCAATTTAAAAACAGGACAAACCAAAAAGAAATTCTCCCATAATGGTGATATCACAGCAACACAGGAAAAAAAAAAGGAATCTGTCACTATTGTTGTGATTGTTAGAATAAGAGGAAGAGGTTTCCTTGCCTGAATAATCTAATTTTGAGATCTGTTTCAAAGAATATCTCTAGCAAAAAACTGCCCATGACTCTGTAGACAGATACATAGAAGTCCATCTTCCTCAACAGAGCCAGTGTGAATTTTTTTTAATAATGTGTGAGGTTAGACATCACTGTTCTGGATAAAGACATGAAAATGATAGTTAAATCAGTTGTTTCTTTCAAGCATTGTGCTTGCTGTGTTAAGTGAATTTCTTTATGTTAATAAGTTATTTTTTTTATGGCCAGAGTATGTAATTGCATCACAATTAGACGATACAGGTACCACCAAAGTATTTCCTCAGTACCTCTGAGATGAGCAAAACTATTATTTGTTTTGGCCACTGTCTGGTTCTAAACTTTATTCTGACTCTTTGATAGACTTGCCCAACTGTAGTTCTAAGATCCTTACAAAGGGATTGACAAGGAGCAATTATTTCTGTAGCTTGTAGAACAAAAGGGCACAGAAATGCTGAGTGAGAGGAGGAATGTGCACCCAAGCAGTGTGCCTTTTGGTGGAAGTGGGGCATAATTTGGGTGAGAAGCAGACATTCTTCTAAGTTGGTTCTACTGCCTGAGTAGTTATCAAGGAGTAAGCTGGACTGAACTCCTCTTACATGTATTTCAACAATATTTTATATATACTATAAAGGTAAACCAAAATTGATACTGAATGCAACCAGGAAGCAAATTGCAAAGGGTTGTGTTCAAAAGTCTTGTACAACTCTTCCTTGAATTATCTTGCATCTATTAGGTCTTACATTCCTCAAGTAAAACTACGTGGTTGGTGGGTTGGTGGTTCTATTATTCCCTTAAAATATTTGCAATGCATCCATTTTGACATTGTGTAACATGAACCTGAAACACTCATGGACTTAAAATTGAGTCCTTGAAATTTTTATTTGCTACAGAATCCTTCTCCAGGATAGTGATAAATTGCTAGAAAAGACAGTGATGTAGAAGTTTCAGATTAAATTGTATATTCCAATGAAAAGTGACTTTGCACAAAGAACAAATTAGCTATTAGCAGTCCAGAGCGTGCTCCTGTGGCACAGTTCACCTAATGGACTTAACACTTACCTGAGAATTAAGAAACATAAGTCCAAGAACTTATTCTGAGGCAGATAGAACAGAAATTTGAGCTCAAGTTTTCCCACACTCTGGTAGGTGACCTAACCAAAAGGGTGACTTGAGACAGAGTTTCCACAGTTGTTCCCAGTTATTTGTTTGTCTCTCTCCACTCTCTGCCAACCCCACCCTTATATTTTGACCAAAAAATGATCATCACCCTGAGAAACTTCCTAAAACAAATCTAGTGGAAATTCACACAAATAGTTTTGGTTTCAAGGAATTTTTTTTTTTTTTCAAGCAAAAACCCCCAGAGCAAGCAAATCCCTAAACACTGAATTGAAAGCTTTCCAACAAGTTCTGCTTTGGTACTGTGTGACTGGACTATTTCCTGTGACATTAGAAAAGTAGTCTGTGTACCTGTCATACACTCATGGCTTCCATTTAACTAAGTGTTTTGTATGCCTGGAGATACACTAGGACTCACCAAACTACCACAAATTCTATTGTATAGTGAAGCAGAAATCTGCCCTCATTTGCTTCTGTAGCAGTGCACTAAATAATATATTTGCCTTTTATTTTGGAAAGCTGAGGGAGAAAGAGAAGCTGACAAAATAACCATGAAGGTTTCAAAGACTGATGTACTTTCAAGCAGATTAAATAGGCATAAAAACCAAATCAGTAATGTGCAAAAAATAAGTCAGTCATGTTTTTGTAAACTATTTCAGTATTCTCATTGTGCTCCCAGAATGAGATATTTTAACATTTATGGAAATGGTGGTCTTTGAGGCATAACATTTTCTAAGAAATACTGATGAGTTTCTAAGCTACAAACTCAAATAGTTAAAAAAAGGCTGCAGAAAATGAAGTGAACAAAAGGAGCTCTGATCTGTTTTAATGATGCTGTGTATGATCACTATTAAATTATACCTTTGACGTTATTAAGGCGTGTTAACAGACTCTGACAGAGTCATGAAGCAGGCCATTTTCCACCTTTTGTGGTGCCAAGTAGTAGAAGCCTGCTTCCCTGAAAACCTGAGGAGAATATCAGATGAATGCCCATGAGGAGAAGGTGCTGGAAGCTGTCATGTTTTGGGAGCCATACAATGTCCTGCATGATGCTCCCACAACTCTGCAGAATGGGCTTGGCCAGTCATGACCTCTGGAAAAACCATTGAGCTGAAATTTCGAGACACAGCCTCCTTGCCTGTATAATACTGGTAGTAATAACAGTCCTGGGAATCAGAATTGAGTTATGGGATTTCTGGTAGGCTTAGAGGAGAGAGGAAGAGAAGGTATCCCACCATCTCCCATGCATGGCTGCCAGATGTGCGCTGCTCCCAGTTAGATGTGATTTCAGTGCATGACTCATGAGGTGCCGTTTCATTCTGCACTTGGTGCAAGGCTCCCTGAGCCTGCCAGATTTCCCTGTGACCAAAGTGCAAGTGTGATTTCCACCTAAATTTTTCCCCAATTAGCAGTTTTACTAGAGTGCTGGCAGTTCCACCCATTTGTGAATGTCAAAGCAAATATCTTGACTTTCAGTCATTGTTAACTTTTAAACTAAATATAGAAAATTTCATTTTGCTCACTTCTTGTAGGAGAGATTCAGGTTTACATCCAGTCTATGCAAGAAAAAACAATGAAACTTGTTAATAGAATCTGGCAGTATAACTATGCTTGTTATATGACTCCAGTAAGGGTGATAATATGAGAAGACAGAATGAATTTTGTCCTGTTAAATGAGTTTTTGGATAAAATTTTTAAAAACCAACAAAAATTTGTTATTTGACTATTTCAACTAATTTCAAGCTCAATGATCAAAAAAAGACATCAAACAGGTGCAAAAAATTTGGCCCTAAATATATATTTATTAAAGATGAGTGACCATTTTTCAGACATGCATTATCTAACTTTGAAGCTAGCAGTTGGTTTCTAGGTAGGTGTGAGAATTACAGCTAATTGTGTTTACTTTTATTGATTATTCCCCAGAGGATGTTTCAACATTTATTGGCAATCTAAACAGCTGAAAATTTTAGACTGGGAAATAAAGGTTTAATTTGAAGTGATGCATTACAATATGTGGGATTAAAGTGTTTTATGCCTGAGCTTTTTGTTGTATATCAGATTTCTTCACTAGCATGCATCTGAGGAGTAGGATCATTGTATCTCTTCCTTCTTGCCACAAGTACTATGTTGTCTGGGTCCTTGGCTAGAAGGCCTTGCAGCTTAAAATTGAAAATTATTTCAGGTTCATTTTATTGCTGAATGGTCATTTTATTCTGTCTGGTCACCTGGAAGCTGAGGTTTTCTGAAGATAGGAAAAACTTCAAATGTAAAAATCATGCTAATTCAAGAGCTCTAGTTATATGCCAGAATGTATTTTGTATGGAAAATTTTCAATTAGTTTTAGTTAAATTATTTTTTTCTGTGCTGGCAAAACTCTTAATAAGAATGAAAAGAGTGTACATAAAATAGGAGGCTCAACCATTAGATAAAAGGGTCTTGTAATGGGTTAAGTTAACTTTAAAATTTGCTTGCAAGTTGGAAGATATAATAAAACATATCCCCAAACCAAGAGACAGCCAGCAGGTCTAATTTTAGGGTTACCAGCTGTTTATATTTGGTGATGCCTGTCATTACAGAACAATTTCTGTGTCTGTGGCTAGAGATTCTAGTGCCAAACTGAAGAGTAATAGAGAGAGAGGAGCAGTGAATATTGGTTAGCCTTTTCTTTGTGGCAAGCAGTTTATCTGTTCATCAGTCTTACACTGTTAGTGGGTACTGGCCATCATCATAGTTAGTTGGCTAAAAACGATCCTCAAATTAAGTTTTCTGCCTTTGTGAGCAAGACTGGACCTTCTTCTTGAACTCTTACCAGAGCTCTCTGCTATGAGATCAAAATGTGAGACAGACAGAAAGGAAAGAGGGGGAAAAATGAAATTTGGCTGAACCATTTATATAATTGAGTAACTCAGTATGTTAGTTATTTTATGATTTTTATTGGCCTTTTTAATGCCTAAGTGAGCGATATATGTTGCCAGATTATCATGTCATCTAGTACTTTTGTGGTATCCCCAGAAGTTAGGAAAGTTTCATGAGAAAGCCAAATGTCATAGTTTGTTAGTGCTATAAAACACCAGAATGCTGCAAAACTATGAGGAAAACATAAAATCATAAGCTCCTCTGTATTTTCATGGTTATTGTCTTCTTTGAAAGGGCACATTTCTGAGAGGCCTTTGGTATAAGCCTTTCATGAGACATTTACAAGAACCCTCATATCAGTTCCCTCTGCCACAGTTTATACTAGGACTTTGCTAAGAAAGCATGTTGCTTCAGCCTCCTGATGACTTTTCAGAGATACTAAGATATCACAAAGTCCTTATTCCCCAGAAAAATTCTGGCAAGATGCCTTTTGCTTGTGTAAACATCCAGTTCATCTTGAACCTGAGTGCGAAGATTCACTTGGAGTTAGTAGGGCAGTTCTAGGGACATTTCTTTTTTTTCCTAGAACAAAAGATAGGAGCTTTTCCTCTAGCTGAAAGTTTAAGTCTCTTTAAGAATACCTGAGGACTCATTATTGTTGCTGTTACAGAACTATATGGATCTGTGGCCCAATGTGAATCCTAACATGCTACCAAGTATGGAAAAGATATGCCTTTGAGAGAAACTGGAGTTTAAACAAAACAAACCATATACAAAATGGAGGAGCAAAGCCATATTTCACAGCCAGGGATCTGATGTAGAAAGAGACTGAATAAGTTTCTCAAATCTTTCACAATAAATCCGCACTTAAAAAATCTTGATGTGGATCATGAGAAGTATAAAAAATAGTATCAAAAAATAGTGTGGCCAGCAGGACCACGGCAGGGATTGTCCCACTGTATTCAGCACAGCTGAGGCCAAACATCCAGCATGTCCAGAGAAGCTGGTGAAGTTCTATACAATTGAGTTGAATGAGGACCTGGGGTTGTTTATCCTGGAGAAGAGGGGGCTCCAGGGTGACCAGGGTGATCACTTTCTACAACCACTGAGGTGACTGTAGACAAAGTGGAGGTTGGTCTCTTCTCTCAAGGAAACAAGTAAGAGGACAAGAGGACATGGCCTCAGGTTGTACCAGGGGAGGTTCAGGTAAGACGCCAGGAAGAATTTCTGTATGGAAAGAGTTGCTAAGCATTGGAATGGACTGTCCAGGAAGGTGGTGAGGTCAGCACCCCTGGAGTTGTTCAAGAAATGACTGGACATGGCACTTAATGCTATGGTCTGTTTGACAAACAGGTCAAAGATTGGACTCAATTATTGGGGAGTGTAATCCTGCAATGATTCTGTGAAGTACTTTGTAGAGATTCATAAGAATTTGTAAATGAGCATTTATCCTTAATTAACATTTTTATTATTCTTTTACCTGTCCCAGAATCAGTATTCAATAAGTATTGAGTACTTATTGAAAGCCTTGATGAAACCAGACAGATTCACCCAAATCAATGAAGCATGACTGTCATGTCTCACTGTCCATGCAAAAAATCTGCTTATAATGTGCTTTCTTTTCCAGTGAGCAGAAGGGGAATAAGAAACTTCCAAGTGTAGTTTGTGCTGCTAGTTTTTTAAGATATTTGAGTAGGGAAATCTCAGTCTTCTTGTGGTACAGCAGAATTTCAATGTTCCATTGATGTTACTACGAACATGCAAAGATAAATGTATTGCTACCTTATTCTCAGAAAACATGGCTGAAGTCCATGTTCTGTATGCTGTGCAGAGCATTAGATAACCAAAGACTCCTAGTCATAACCCAGCTACTTTTCCTGAACTGCAGTAGTGCATTAGTACAAGACTAACTTATCCCTTTTAGGACTCTCTCATGCATGGGTGGATTGACTCAGGAGCTCATTTGTTCTGTGCTAACTTATAATTGATTTCTACTCATTGTCACAATAAACAAGATAGAAGGTTTCTTTTAAAAACCAAGAACAGAAAGCAATTTATGCAAGTTATAGTGGAAAGTAGCAGATGACTAGGAATAGACATGCCATAATTACAAAATCATTTTATTGCTTTGTAGAATCAGAATATAACAGGTGTCCATACCCTGTGATGTGAAAACCTCCTGTCACTACCAGCAGAATTTTTTTTGTTTGTTTCTAGCAAAGGATCCATTACTGTTGTATTTGGTGACAATTGCGAATGAAGAAAAGTAAATAATTCACACTAGGCACAGTTATTTCCTTTTCAAAGTCCCTTTTTTGTTTTCTGCTAACTTTTATGTGCATTATGCATTCATTTCATACACCCTTCTTACTCACATAAACTTCCCCTGGGTGTGACAGTGACACCAAATTGGATCATAGTGGCAGCAAGATTTTGGGAGCTGTCAGCTGTTTAAAATATGGCAGACAAATAGGAAGCTCTCTGTCTTTGTGCTGGTTTATACCTGAATTGTGCTTGGCACATCTGTCTAATTTCCAAGAGAAACATAGAGTATGGTGTGGCAGGCAGGCATGGTCACAACAGGTTACAGTGAGGTATGTAATTTCAGAGCATGTAATTTCCACTTTGAGTAATTTTGCAAGAAAGGTTGAATCACTACATCCTCTTTTTAAACTGTGGTTCTGCCTCTGCATATCAATGCCATGACTAGATCTGATGTGGATGCACCTTTTCAATATTAACACGAGGTAAATGACACACACTACAGCAGAATGGCTGTTCCCTTTGCAAAGTTTTGGATGAAGTCAAAAAAACATGCAAGGTACATTTGCAACTCTCACAACTGATCTGGCATGGAAACTGCTAGGCAAATAATATGGGATCTGAGTCATGGAAAAAATAAAATTATTAATTTGTTTTGTTTTGTTTCAAATTTGATATGTGAAGAGCTGAAGAATTCTGTCTTACAATTGTTCAGGCAATCAGGTTTAAACCATACTAACCTGCTCTATCAAAGAAAAAATTAGCAGCGTGATTTGCTCTTTTCAAATGTCTCTATTCCCCAGTCAAAGCCCAAACAGCTCTTTCATTTGGTGGGCTCTTATTTGTTTAGAGTTTTTAGAATTTTCTGTGTCACTAAAACTGCAGCTTTGACATCTGACATCCATTTTTTTTGGTTTTTTTAGCCTTTCCACAGAAAGGTAGCAGCAATTCCCAGTGGCAGCTTCCCAGAGCAGAGGGACTACCTCAGTGGATAGTTCATTTGTTATGCAGCATCTGGGATTCTTTTCAGAGTCTCCAGTTACTGGCCTGATCCAATTTCCATTAACATCAAGTATAAGATTCCCATGACTTCAGTGGGGACCAGAACTAGATCCTAAACTTCTGTTGACACTAAATATTGGAACAGAAAGTGCACTATGTTGCTGAGTTTCATGTAGAACAAAACAGATCTGGAAGTCTATGTTCATAAGCTATAAAGGATAGACGGAATGAAAATACATGATGTTACTAAAGGTTGTTCTAATTTTTTTATTGTTGTTTATTTTTTAGTGTTTGATGTCTAATATAGTAAAGACAAGCACTTAATAGTCACAGGATCATGAACTCCCCATTGTCACACTGTCTTCCTACACGTGTGAAAGGATGACATCTGTTAATATTCTGAGGTCTGTAAGATAAATCAGTGCCAACAGGAAAAGACAGCTCCATTAGAAACAAATGGTTCTAACACAATATCTAGTGACAGGTATTTGCAGTGCTTTGGAGGCACCATTTCAATACAAACTGTGATTATACATGGTATTTAGGAATGGTGACTTGTCACTTGTAAATGGAGATACTGTTATAAAGCAAGAATTGTCATAAATGACATTTAATTTAAGGGCAACTTCAAAGCTGAGGTTGTTGCTGTTTTTTATTAAGTACTCTCTTCTTAGTGTATGAAGCTACAACCCAGCTGCTTATAGGCAACACATAGAATTATAAGCAGTGGCAGAATTACCCCCTTTATAATGTCCTTGGGACACAAGCAATGTGATCATTATAAAATGGTGCACTTACAAGCTTAACACATGCAGTATAATTTTGGTTTGATGTACACTGTGTAGGAAAAGATTATGTGCATAATGAGAGTGAAGTCATCTACTACTTGAACAGAGAGTGCCTTGCCAAGTGAGCTTCCCTCCCACAGGGATCCTCCAGAGTACAGCTGGGTGAAATAATTTGCTCAGAGCCTGTTCTTGAGAAAGGCAGAGGATTTTCACTCATATAGTTATTCAGGTTGATTTCAGTGTGTATTTTTCCCTTGGAAAAAAAAAAAATATCAACACACAAAACATCCAGAACTAACCAACAAACCAAAGAAAAAATACAAAACCAAACTCGAATCAAAAAAACCTTTCTCGTCTATTTTTAAAGAAACATCACTGTTTTGGAGCCTTGAGAAATGTAATAAACATAATAAAAACGTGGACTTCAAAGTACAGTTCCCCATCCTGTAAATGGAAGAGTTCAAGTGGGAGTTGATCATGATCTGGTAGTTCTAAATGAAATCCTGGTCTTGCTTGCTTATAAGATAAATCATAATTGGAGTTGTCCCAAAACATAGTGGGCTTCTCTTTACCCATTGGGTTTCACTCACTGACCTATGAAAGCAACTTTGTGGCCCAGCTCAGACCAGGGGCCTTTTATTTCAGCTAGTGTCTAAAACCCTCCTGCTTTTTACTACTCTCTGAACTCTGGCTTTGCTCCACAAGCCAGGACAGAGAATAAGTATCTTTTTGTGCCTGCTAGTACACTTGAGGAGCACCACGATTGCAAGAGTCCCTTCGTCTCCTGAGACTGCAATGTGTGCAGTGTGGTCTACCCTATCCTTTTGCAGGCTATGCAGTGGGTGACCAAGTTACTGTGCTTTTGCTTCCATGTTATGTACCCAAGGCTTACATTACTGTATGGAATTCTGTTAGGAAGGTTGTAAAGATAGAGGCTATCTGATAATCCAGGTCCAGGCCTGGCTCCATATTTTAAACTTCCTAAATCCAAGGCTGTTCAGAGCAAAAATGTTGGCTCTGGCCTCTCATGGCTCTTTGTTTCTCTGTATGTGTGTATATGTCCTGGTTTGGGCTGGGATAGAGTTAATTTTCTTAGAACACAATACAGTGCTGCGTTTTTGATTTAGAATGAGAAAAATGTTGATAACACCCTGATGTTTTGGTTGTTGCTAAGTAGTGCTTACTCTAAATCAAGGACTTTTCAGGTCTCATGCTCTGCCTTTGAGCAGGTGCACAAGAAGCCAGGAGGGAGCACGGCCAGGACAGCTGACTTGAAGTGGCCAAAGGGATATTCCATGCTACAGAGTGTAATGACCACTCTGACAACTGGAGGGTACTGACTAGGAGCCACTCGTTGAGGTACAAGATGGGCATCAGTGAGTGGGAGGTGAGTGATTGTATTGTGCATCACTTCTTTCTCTTAGGTTTTACTCCTTCCTCTCTCTACTTGTCATTATTATTATAATATTCCAATAACTAAGCTGTTCTTAACTTGTGAGTTTTACCTTTTTTAGTTTGATTTTCCTCCCTATCCCATGGAGGATGGGAGGAGTGAGCAAATGGCTGCATGGGGCTTAGCTGCTGATTGGAGTTAGCCCGTATCAGTGTGAATACACCAGGCAGTCTGTGGAGTGTGTGGCTATGTGTGTGCTTATTTACATGCCCACATAAGCCCCTACATGTGGGTATAGCAAATACTATAAATGCAGAGATCCGGCAGCATTTATTCTTCCTATAAAAAGAACAATAGCTCTTTAGAGTGATCTTATAGTCATCAATAGCTCAATAGAGTCATCTTTGGTCTATATGCTGCTTAGCAGAAGACAGAAGAAGTGTAGGTTGTCACATGACAGCAAGACCTGATCCTCGTGCCTTCTTTTAAGCAAATTACTCTTGCAACAAAGCCAACAGGTAGAAAGTTTGTTCAGACCAAAAACAAAAGGGATCTTCAGAGGCAGCCTCAGGAGTGCATGTGAAGCAAAGGAGGCAGCAATGTGGCAAGGGGGCCAAAGAGGCCCCTAATGTGCTCCTTCTCCACAGAGGAACACACCAGGCAGTACAACACAGCCAGGCAGTGTTTGTTGAAAGAGCAGGGTGGCTGCTGTTCGCCCCTTTGCTGTCTCTGGCTTGCCTCAGTGGTCGAGGTGAAAGCAGGAGGGGATGTGGCACAGCTGCCTCACCAAGTATCACCACTTTCAAATTCCACTTCTTATCTCAGCCCTTCTTCCTTGTTGCTAATTACCACCTACTCCAAGATGTCAAGAACATACTCCCAGGAATAAACCGCTAGATAAACAAACCCCAGACAAACATCAAAGCTTAAAACAAACTGATAAGTCCCTTTGATTGATTTTAAGGGTCGGTGGGGAGAGGTGTGTTTGGATTGGAAGGTGCAAATGTTGAGCGGAGCAGCACCTGCTGCCTTGTGATCTCACCAAACCATTTGGCTTGAAAAGGCCAGGAGATAGGGAATCAGAAATCCATTTGGAGTTACAAAAGCAGCAGGGGAGGCTTAGATGAACAAAGGGGCTCTCCAGGCAGAGCCGTGTGCTGCTTTTTGTCAGCTTGGTATCACATTCCCTGCCCCAGCGTGACAGACAAATGCCAGGCCAGATGATGCGATATGATCAGCCTTGCTGGATGAGGTCTGTACCTGTATTATATGATGGCAGCAGATGCTGATTCAATACTGAGGCAAGCGCAGACTAAACCAAGGCTTAAACTTCTCAGCAAAAATTATTTCCAGGTACCTGTGTCAGAAGGTGGGAAGGGAGTTGTTCAGAGAAAAGGACGGGCTTGGGATGTACCTGTGTATGGACAGAGTGTTAGTGAAAAATGCTCTGTTGGAGAATGTTGGAGAATAAAACATGCATGTGACTGCAGAGCTCCCCACCCTGTCCTGGGGTCTAACAGGCTCTCGGTCCTGCTCTGCACAGGCTGTGCTTACCTCAGCTGATGTAGGAATAGGAATCCAGCTCATGCCTACTAAACCAGAGATTAGTAGAGAGAGCTTACAAAGGCCTAAATATGCCCAAGATCAAAGTAATACAATTTGCTGTGATAAAGCAGGATATCTTTCCCTCTCTTAAGTTCCAGTGCTGCAAAAATACTTCCATGCTCTTGACTACACACATACAATAATGTCATGGTTACTGTCGGGCTCTCCATGTGCTCAATTAAGCAAGCAGAATTCAAGGACTCAGACTCCTATCAGATAATATTATATACTTGTGTCTGTACCTGAGGTACCTAGGGGTGTTTCAAATGCTGCAGTGATGTGCTGAGGTGGATCTATACCATTCATGCTTTAGCATTCCCTCTAAAGGTAGCTCTCTGCTGAGGAGAGAAATTGTAGTGGAAAGGGACACATCATGATTGGGAATTCTGGTTTGTTTGTACTGTGCACAGTTAAAGGTGAAAAAGGTGCAGCCTACACAGTTGTTTTACTTGTTTCTCTCAGTAAATGAGCTTTCTGATCTCTTGCTAGAAAATGTTAGTTTTGTCCTAGGTTTTTTGGGAGGTTGTTTGTTTTTCCTCTGGCAATGAGGGGGAAAAAAGAGGGAGGGGAAAAGGCTGTCTCTTTTTGGTTATGAATTTGCTGTAACTGATGAAAATTATAATGTAAAGCTCATGTTTACCAAGTTCAGAAGCTCTAAAAAATCTTTCAGTTTTCCCTATTTCTTCAAGTGAAATCAAAGGAAATGAGACTAAAGAAATGATGGGTGGGTGAAAAAAGACAGTTCCTGTTACTGAAAAATGGAAGTGGGTGGATGTTTCAGAAATGCTTGATCAACATTTGCAAAAAACCAGGACCAATGTCTAGGAAAGTAGTTTACCCTCAGGAATAACAGGAGAAAAGTAATTTTAAATAAACTACTGAAATTCTCAACTTGAATTTTCATCATACAAATCCAGTTCTCGGATCATTACTTATCCAGTTATAGACTGGGAGACTGTGCTCAGTGAAAAACAAGCAATGGAGGTTGAATTTCTGCAAATGAGTTTTCAAAACCATATTTGTTTCAGGACAGAGCAACTGACTCAGTCCCACTACTGGCATTGCCTACAGTGTTTAAATGGTCTTTCAAGATGCACCTCTCTACACAATAAAATGACAGCAAAAATTCTCAGGCATGCTCCATTTCCCAGTGATTTTCACTGAAACCACTTGGAGCGTGTGCAACGACTTTAATATGACTGAAGAATATTGTTGTACATTGATGAGATCAAGGAGGGACATGTTTTTCTGACTCTCAACTCACAAAAAAAAAAAAAAGAAAAGAAAAAAGTAACATCACCTCTTTGTACATTAGACTTTCTGTCTACTGAAATGGCACAAAAAGAACATCTCTGAGGGCTTTCCAGTGCCAATAGAGATGATTTATAGCTTAAGTACTACTTGTTTTAATCTCAGAGGGAGGGGAGGAGGAAGGGAATGGATTTGATGATACATAGAGAAACATTATTTCCCAAAGGCAGATTTTATTTCTTTAACAATTTATAAAGCTCCAGAAGTGAAATATCACTATTTTGGGACTGGTGTTATATATCAATGAGTTTAGCAGCTGCCAGGCTTATGCATGTATTTCATACTGTACATACAGTGCAAAGGCCATTGATTCAACAGTGGTAACAGGGTCTTTATTGTCATTGTTGCAGTAGTTCACTAAATTTTGGTCTTAAGAGGCAGACTGTGCACTGAGAAATGTCAAAGGCAAACTTGTATAATAAGCAAACCCTGTTCTACCTGCACTAATCACCGTACTAACTTCCTCAGCTGCTGCATCTCACTTATTCTACTCTTTGCTTGTAGCAGATCTGACCACAGATATATGTTCATTCTGCTACCATTAACTGTGTAGGCATATTAATATAACCAAATAATAAATATATTGATAAAAACTTTCTTGAAGTCTAGTCGGGGGGGAAGATGTGTACTTTGGGGGAGCAGAAAAACCAAATCTTGGGACTCTTACTGTAGTCTTAGTAGCTTGATACTACAGGGGGTATCTGGATTTACAGGAAAAATACAAAAAGTCTGCTCTAAGGTGGAAAATCTAGTGATCAGCAGGGACAACTGTTTTAGTAGAAGATGGGCTCTTGAAGCCATAACCCAATTATTGAGAGGTCTCAAAATTGTACAAATGATTGCATGCAATTCACAGGTCACTCCATTACCACTTTCTGTCTGAATGCTGATAATTATGAAACCAAAGAGCTTTTTCCTCTTGAGGCTTGACGGAACCTGAGGTAATAAGACAGATAAGATAGTTCTCTTTTGGAAAGTAAAGATATATGTTTCATTTTGGGGCTTTACACATAAAGTAGGAAAGAAACTTTCAGAGGGTCTCTGCACCCCTCTTTTTTAAAAAGGGCTTTGTAGTTATTGCCTGTCTTACCTATGTTTTCATCTCTTAGAGCACAGTTGAGGTGAGAAAGGATATACCTCTACTAAGATCCAGACACTGTTCCCCTGTGTGTTTTCTCTCCCTTTTAACTTAGTTTTGTTTGTGTTGGAGAAAAATCTAGTTTTCAGCTCTGTGGCCACAGAGCCTTTACTGTCAGCAGAATCAATGTATTTTCCCTAGGCAAAAGCAAAAGAGACAATGGCAGGACAGTATATACAGTGTGCATTGTTACAGCCTCAGCAGGGACTTCTGGTATGGGAATGATTATGGGAATACAGAGTGGACCAGTTCCATATTCTTCACTGAGAGTGTTGGGATCCCAGAAAGGTCTTGCAGACACTGATGGACTTGTCATTGCTTTTACTGGGTGCTAGCTCTCTGGATTTAGCTTATTATTATAGGATGTTTGAGTATTTATTTACTTAGAAATAATTTAGGCCAGACTTTGCTGAATACTCCACTTGAGATGCATCAAGATTCAAAAGAAGAGAATCAAACGTTTGCTTGATATTAATATCACTGTTGATCCAAGGCTTTGAAAATTGCTGGTTATGGCAGTGAAATGGGGAGCAGCTTTACTCATTTCTGATGGAGCTTGCAAAGCAGAAGTCTGCTGATTTTCCAGTTCCTAAGAATGTCTGCATAGTTTGTTAATCCCTGGAAGTGGGAAGCCAGCTTTTAGCAATAGCATGAGGGACTGGACCTTTGTGTTTGCTAGCTCTGAAACTGGGATTTAGCCAGATTATTCTTCATTTCTCACAAAAGGGGAGTCATAGTGCTTGCTGAAGCCAAATGACAGTTGTGGGAGCTGAGAGTTCCATTTACTATGTAGAACAGCAAAGCTAAGAGGAAGCCATGGCTGCCAGATGTTTGTTTTACATAATCCAGAGGATGCAGATGTCTTTCTTCAGCAATGGACATTTTGTGATATAGTTTAAAGGCTGGTACCTAAGGAACAGTTTCTAGATTGTGACTTGAACTATATCTGTGTGGAGTGAAGCAATGATCCCTTTCCTCTTTGCAGGTTACCTGAGGCAGCTTGGAACCTGGGGTGAAAAAATAGGGCATTTTGGCTTACTCTTAGCAGGTGGTTTACCAGAGGAAAATGGGTGAGAGAATAGCTAAAGTGGTGGCTTCCTTCCTGCAGCAACCTATGCTGAACCTGCAGAAAGGGAATAGAATAGAATAGAATAGAATAGAATAGAATAGAATAGAATATTTCAGTTGGAAGGGATGTACAATGATGATCTGGTCCAACTGCCTGAGCACTTCAGGGCTGTCCAAAAGCTGAAGTATGTCATTAAGAACATTGTCCAAATGCCTCTGATAGACTCGGTGCATCAACCACCTCCCTAGGAAGCCTGTTCCAGTGTTTGAGCACTCTTGATGCAAATAATTTCTCCCTAATAACCCAGTCTAAAGACTACAGGCTGTAAGGAAGAAGAGCTTGAGAGGAGCATGAGGGAGTCAGCCTTTGCCCAGCTGTTGGGTTGCAAGAGCAGCATCTTTGAAACCAGCTCTGTTAAAAAAGGATCACTTAAAGAAATTTCTATTCCTTTTTGTATTATTGCCTACTGGGGTACCCTAAGGTTGGTAATAAAGTAAAGACTCAGTCTTGAAATCAAACAAAGCAGTCTTGACTTACAGTAAAAAAAGCAAGAGGGAGAGGTGTTGGGACTGATGAGTTTCCAAATAAACTATTCTTTGCATCACAGAAGAGTTTGTATTCTCTGTAAAAAGTCAAGGAGAGGAGCTAGAAATGAAACAGTGGAATAAAATAAGTCACATCTGCCATAGGGGGTGTCCAGAATTCAAATCATTAAAGTGATGTCTGTAAAACACTGGCTCCTCAAATGATAAAGTAGAGAGAAACCTAGATGCAACCTGAACAGAAATAAAGGAATATGAATGCTGAAAAAGACAAAAGTTTATTCTGCTGGCAACAAGGCTACATGGATGAACACATTTATCTAAGCTCTGTAGGCTACATCTGTACCAGTCACACACACACAAAGTTGTAAAACTCTTTAGGTTTTCCTCTATTTCCTTTGATGGATAGGAATCTTTCTAATTTCAGCTATATTATATGGCCAGGCCCAATGCAATCCCTATTTTTACAGTAAATTAGACTGCAAAAATGTGGCCAAGTGCAACTGGCTTACAATAAAAATAGCCTGAGTCCATAGGTAGGCATAGGTCATCAAGAAATTCATGAAACAAGACATTGGAGAGATTAGTAGCCCTGAGCTAGAGCAAGGACCCTGTTCTAGGAGAAAGTATGTCACTATATATACGTGAATGCTAATGGCTTGATCTTAGACAGTAATCATAATTTAAAAAAATAAAGTTTCAATTAGCTTCAGTCACACAAGAATGACATATGGGGCTTCCCATGTAGAGAGACGGGGAACTACAAATCTTAGTAGACTTTGTTGCACTGTGCTCCAGTTCAACACCAAAACATTCTAAATGTGAAAAAGGAAGGACAGTCACCCTGGTTTTTACCCAACATGCAAAGCCAAACTAAGCATATATTGGAGAAGGTAGAGGCTGCTTCATGGTGAGCTGAAGATAGAAGCACATTGTATATGTAGACAGTGAGGATACAGAGAATTTCTTTAGCTTCAGGGAACACTGGGCAGAGGAAACTGTCAGTCAGTCAGTGACGAGGTAACAATACACCTGTTGAAACAAGCACAGAACCAGTCAGAAAACTCATGCTTCTGATCCTAGACATCTGTTGACTTTTGAGATACTCCAGCTGCACTCTGAAAAATGTAGAGTGTTTAGGAACTAAAGGGTGGAAAGAAGTTCAGTGATTTATAGGGATGCCTAACTTATCTTTCTAGATTCTGCACATGCTTATCAGAAGTCTGTGAACTCTTGAGACAGTTAGCACACAGTGGGCGTATGGTGAGATACCAACAAACAGGCATTTGAAGGGGCAGAGAAAAATGTAAGTGATATATCAGGCTTTAGTACTATCAAGCAAAGCAGGCCTGGAACTATGGTGACTATGTCTATATAGACACACCTCTAAGCAAATGTGATTTTTCCTTTGATTGACCATACACCACAAAATTATGCCCAAAGCAAAAACCATCCAAGGGATACCCTAGTGTCAACAGTCTGCTTCTCTCTCCCTTAAATGTCTGTAGTAAATAACTACAAGGTTTTTTTTTGGTTTTTTTTTTTTTTTTTTTTAGTTAGGGGACATAAAATATATATCTTATCTATAAAAGTAAGAAGTCTTCAGCAGAAAACAAAAAAGAGTCAACAAGATTGTTTCTGATAATGCAAAGCTGTTTGGTTTTTCTTCTGTGCCAACCCAGACTGGGGATAAGGCTGATTGGGCAGGTGTAAGTGAAAATCAGATGTGTCTGTCTAACTGGCTTGCACATGAACAAAGCATGGTGATGATGCCCTTGCTCAGGCTTTGTATATTGATTAATTTTTGAGTACAGCTGGCAGTAGATGGAGGGAAGGCTTGGACTATGATGTTGAAGGCTACTCAGTGTTCCTGGAGACCTAGACTTTCAAATGCTTGTCTCTGGCACTGGAGGAACAAAGCTGTTTGTGCATGTGGGCACAAGATGAATTTAGGCACCTCTTAGGACTGAAGAGCAAGGTAAGATGTTGTATGGACAGAGCTTGTGGGGTTTTATAAGATGGGCTATACAAAATAAAGGAAGCAGACTACAGCAATTGTCACCAGAGCTCTGATACACAGGGAAAGAGGTCTCTTAGTACTGGAAAGGATGAAATTACTGAGATTTTGGAATGGAGAAATCGAATTAATTTACCTTTGGGTGGAACATGAACATGTGATATCACCAAATCCATTAGAAAGTAATGTGTGAATAAGCTGATACTAAATACATCAAAACACTATACAGTATAGTAGTTGAAACTACATTGATCCTAAGGGAAAGAGTAAGACTCATGAGCATTTTGAGGGCTGACAGACACATATGCAGTATATCCTATTGTGAATATAAAGCATCTGGGACCCTGGAACAGAAGACAAAATCCCCAAGTATGCTTACAGTACCTTTCCATCCCTCATGAGACACTTCAGGCAGCTGAAACAAATGTGCTAGGAACAGCAAAATGACTCATGCTCCGGCATTAATCTCATAATAAAAGACCACAGGATGTTACTTTTTGTTTGGTGAGTAGTGACTGTGATGTGCAACACATGATCCTGAGTGCAGGGGGCCAAGCAATCATACTGTTGGATTTAGGATAGGCATGAAAGCTTAAATGAAAATGTTGGTCTTCTAGAGATGAGCCAGGAAACATATTCAGTGGCCAGACATGAAAGGCATACGTAGAACAGTGTGCATAGTGCAAAGTTCTGGCTGCAGCAGGAGACTACTCTTTGATGACAGCCTAGGGAAACATGTGAAGTGCTCTGTTCATGCTACAGAGAAGAAATTATGTTGTTAAAATAAATTATAATCCAATTTCTAAAAGTTGGATTCTCTTTTTAGATGAAATCTTTGTCTTACTGGGCTATTGTTTCCACTAGTTATAGTGTAGTGCTTTAAGCAGCCAGGAGCCAATGACTGCTGGAAAGAACATGAGACGGATGACTACCAACTTTCGGCACAGGGAAAGCGGGGCAGAACTGTTGACTCACAGGTGTGTCACTAAATCACCCTGCCAGCTTGAATTGTTCCTCGGGTGATGCAGTCTGAGCACCACACCTGTCTAAGGGCTGTGCCTGTACAGATGAAGAAATATGAACCCAATTAGTTAATAAAGAGAAAAAGAGTGCGAGGGGAGTGAAATGAATTTTTCCTCAATATACACACGCATGAAAGCAGGAAGCCAGAGGAAGTCAGAAGAGCTGATTAAGGTAGACTATTCAAAAGTAACTGTCCAAAAACTGAACATGAATACATTCAGACTAGGAAATTAGAAGGAATTTCTTACTTATAAGGAATAGGAGGGGTAAAAACCAGTTGTGTCTAGTTTAGTAAGAAACTCAATCAACTCAGGATGGGACTACATTTTCTAAGTTTGCAGGAGATAGATTCACAGCTCTAGGATTTCCCTTTTCATCCTACATTCCTATACTTTAAAAAAGGGAATACCAAGATTTGCATTCAAATATGCTAAGTGTAACTGTTTACAGCTGTATGTATTCCTGCCAAGACTGGTCTGTAATTGGGATATTTATTTTGGGCATCTATCTTCTGGTTTGTGCAACCGTGTGGCTTGCACGTACAAAAAAGGTTGTGCACCCAAACACAACCTGTGTTGTGCACAGCGCTGCATGTATAGAGTTTATGCAAATTGTGAGCTACTTAAAAATATCTTGAAGTGAAGAGATAAAAAAGCTATGTCTGCTATAGTTGTTTGTTTCATTGCTGATTCCAGCATTCTCTGAGCTTCAGCATATGAGATATGGACATTAATGAACCTATCTGTCACATATTGGCAGCACAGAAATAAAAATTGTAGTGTTTGGGTTTTTTTCCCTGATTTTTAAAAAAAAAACTGTTAGTGGGAAAGTTTCCTCCTAAGACTGGTTGGATGACTTTCTAAGATATCCTTACTTTTTTTTTACCAAAACAGCAGGAGAAAATCTTGATGCTATTCTTTGGGGAAATATAGACTTAACAGGCTACTTCAGCTAACCCCAAAGTCATTGGGAGTGAAGATCTCTGAGAGCTCCAGTTTAGCAAAAGACTTTAGCACATCCTTAACATTAAACATGTGGGCTGTGCCTTTGAAGTCAGTAAGTGTACTCACATGCTTTCTCTGCTGCTGGATTGGGCTTTGACCACCTGTTTTTTATCTCAGCAGGACAGAGCACCCAGTCACTCCTGATATCCCCTTACTCATGCTAGTGGTTCCTGAGCAGTCAATAGGCGCACTGTGCATGCAAAGGCTTGCTCACTTCAGGCAATGTTAAGCCCACCGGTAGCACTGGAAGTTTTGCAGTGTATGTTTGGCATTCTGCTTGGACTTCTTTTTTTTAAATTTTGACTGATAATTCTGTTTGAGCTGCATTGCTCCAGGGATTCCTGCACTCTTCCCCTCCAAAAGCCAGACAGACTAGTTAATAAACATTCATAATTACAGGCAGTCCAAGACAGAAATTAACTTATCCCTTGTAAATTAATTTATTCACTCACTTGAGTCAAGCTTCCATTATTTTGTTTTTCTTATACCTGCTGGAGGGAGCAGAAATCAACCCCCTGAGCTCCTTCAGGCAGCATATTCACTACTTCTTCTTTTAAAGTGCCAAAACACTCAATTTGTATTTTCTTCTTCAGTCTGAAAGGAAAATAAAGTAATGGAAATTTAACTCTAGTGAAAAATCAAGTGCATATAAAGTGAAATATAATGAAGAAGATTTATTTTGAGTGTCCAGAGATATGGCTGCTAATTTCCTTTTCTGGGGCCCAGACTCTGAAAGTACCTTTCTTTTGGGAAAGAAAAGTTTCTGTGTGCCACAGGCTGGTATCACTGGCTGGTTGTGCCCGTTTGCTGCTTATGGCCTGCCAGGTCCAACATTTTCCTGTATTGACAAACAGAGTCCTTGACCTACTTTTGGAGACTAAGGTCTCATTCTCTTCTCAGACTGATTTTGGGACCAATATTGTTTTACTGCATTTGTTGTAGTAGCTACTACATGTAAAGCGGAGAGGGGAGAAGACAAGACTACTGGAGGCAATAAATGGGATTTCGCTAACAGTGTTTTTGGGTCTGTAGACAGTTCCTTGTTCTCTGCTGTGCCACTGCTATCGAGTTGCATGTGGTTTTCTGCTGACTGTTCTGGATATTCACATTGCCTTCTAATGCCATTGACAGATGCAATGATATATCCTGACATTGGCAGACTGAGGTCTAATTTTACTACCTAGAAAACATCAGTGAAAAGGAGTGAATTTTCAAATAACTGATTCAGGATATTGCAATTTCTTCTATGTTTATGAGAGGAAATGATCATTTTGCCCTGCATCAAATTTACAGATGCTCCCTGGAACACTGTTCTTGATAAATTTGTAATGACAATGTCTCATTTTTCAAACCTACATTTTTTCTGGAAGAAGTAATGCCATACTGGGCTATGGAAAGTAATCTGCCTGGGTGGGAAAAGTAAAAATTATACTAAGAGAAAAAAGAGAACAAGAATGTTTACAGAAAATCAAGTTATGATAAAAGAGTAGGGCCTGTGCATTTTTTCATCTCAAAGTTCTCCTGAATGAAATTTTGTTATTTCTTGTGGTTCAAATGTCAATCAGACATCATCTTCTCATAAACAAATTGTAATATAAAGATTAAACCTTAGCCTATTTTTAGAATTACCGGGTTAAGAAAAAAACCCCCAAAAACACAGTGGAAATACAACAGTGAAAAAGCCAGACTTTTGGAGCTCATCTGGCTCTTCTTTCATTTTACAACATATTAAAGTTCTTGTTAGGCAAATGCACCTCAGGAGGAGCTCAGAATTTAATAGGTCAATGATTTTATGAATTAACTCTAAGCCACAATTTTTAGTTTTAGAAACTAAATTCCAGCACATTGTGTTGATTTAAACAACACACTCACCTATAATCCACTGTGCTGATAGTGTAAAATGAATTAGAATCACATCTCAAATCTAGCTCTAAACTAGCAACCATTTAATCTCTTCATACCTCTGTTGATTGCCATCCTCCTGATTTATGTCACCAATACATTAAATGCTCCCATCTCATGGCAATCATCTTAATTGAGAAAGCAGAAATAAAGGGATGATATTGACTCAGGAAAATGGAAGCAGAAAAGTATGAACTTTCCATTATTCTGGATGCTGGTTATGAATGTTTTTCCTCTTCTGAACTTTGACTTGTTATGGTTGGAAAATCATTACAGCAAGTAGCTGTAGATGCCATTCAGTGAATATTACATATCTGTTTGGCTCCTCTTCTAAATCCTTCATTAGAGCTTCAGCCAATCTGTGTAATCATTTCTAGTCAGTTTCATAACTTTGTCTGCAAAAGATGGACTTCAGTGTCCATCCACTACAGATTCCCTACAGTGTAATGGTCATGTGCCAAATCAAAATACAGTGCAAAATTCCTTCCAATTTTCCTGAAACTTTTTATAAAGTATATTTTATCTCAAAGTATGTTACTATTTCTGAAAACTGCTGTAGTGACAGACACCCTCATTCAAGCCTTCAACCACATAATAGAAAGAGCATGGTTAGCAGCAATACAGCTATATCTAGCTTGCCTGAAGCAAACTTCTAGGGATGAGAGGAAATTCAGTTTCCATGCCCATTTAATTTTCACCTTCTCTGTTAGAACAGACAAGCAGGATGCTAGTTTTGGACTTTCCAGCCTGATTTTAAGCCTGATCTGTGAAGTCTCATGACCTTAGGCTTATTCAATGAGCATGACAATGAATGACACAGAAAGGCTTAGGGCAGAACTGCTGCACATTTAGAACAACAGAGACTGCAGACTTTTTACAAGGAAAAATAGAGTACTTTTTATTTGCACTCTAATATCCTTCATTCAACCAGGCCCATTCACACATTTTTAGATAGTTTGGTAGGGCTGGAAGAGGTCTATAAAACCTGGATATTTGCACTGACCCTTCTTTTCTTAGCTCTTCTGAAACATTCTTCTTGCTGTTGCTTTAGTCCTTTTACATACTACTTTCCATGGCTGGTCATTTGACTAGAGTTGCAAATATTGGAAAAAAAGGTCTCCAAAGAAGACCACCTGTTGTAAGTTATTTCCTTGGATCACATGGGCAAGAAAGAGAAGGAAAAGAAACACTTCCCTGATCAGAGATAGCCTTCCAGCCATATGGCTCCAGTGGGGAGAGAGTGCAGGAGAGGCTGACAAAGGATTGTAGAAACAATAAAAGGCAACTGGTTTGTCATCATAAGAAGCTGCACAATGGAAGGAAGTTATATCCTTATTATGTATCAGATTGAGATCTGTGAAAAAAAAAGTGTGTCTACTTTGTCACACTGCATGTATTTAGTTTCCCTCTAGGAAATTGGCAGCAGTTACCAAGAATGAAACATACATGACTTGAAGGACACAAAATACTTTGTGTGCATTATGTGATTTGTGTGATTGTTCTATTAAATTCTCTTCTAGTCTGCTTTCACTAGTTGACCGAATTAGATAATTTCTGCAATGAAGAGAAAGAGATTAATAAACAGGTTGTTCTTGCAAAACATGATAAATCAGAAAGAACACCTGGAAGACCCCAGAGTTAACACAGACCACACATCTGCCTGTCTTCCATGCAAAGAGAGGTAGAGGCAAAGTGGAAACTAACAGGGAAGTTCATGCACAAGGACAATAGCTCAGACACTCAAGGAAATAGGAGTTAAAACACAACTACATTTATATCATGATACTCATGGAAATGGCTGAAGCAGAATCAAAATAGATTTTTTTTTAATTCCACAAGATTTAGTTTTGTAATTTTTATTTTC
Organism: Lonchura striata; assembly: GCF_050655825.1. Classification (NCBI taxonomy): domain Eukaryota; kingdom Metazoa; phylum Chordata; class Aves; order Passeriformes; family Estrildidae; genus Lonchura; species Lonchura striata. The sequence continues at coordinate 115,815,352 of NC_140704.1, forward strand.
TGAGTGTTATTTCAGTTACAAAAGTTCAGCAGGAAAAGGGGATTACTCCCCATGTGATCTGAGGACAAAACATTGACATCTAAGAAGTGTCAGCTAACAACTATAAAAGTTTGCAACAATTGCATTCAATTTTAGTATTTAAAATATTTTCTTATAACCATTCATTTTAATTTCTAAATTTTCAACTTTTAGTTAAATAAACGCCTAAAATTTCTCTTTTTCTTTTTTTTTTGCTAAAACCAGCTTCACTATCAAGATATTTTCCATTTTCTTTGTTACTATTCTTTCTATAGTTGAACTACAGTGATACTTTACTATTCATCATTATGTTTTGCTGTATCATCAATGTTTTTCTAGATGCATTGTCCCATAGAACTGACGGTAGAGGTAAGTGGTATATTTTTCTCTTGCAAAAACAGTCTTGGTTTTGTAAGCTATCTTATACAGAGTCTTTTCTTACATTTCTGGAATTTCTGATTACTTTCTCTGTTTTATAAATAGATGAAAATGGTCAGGCCAAGTCTGCGCAATACATTTGAAGAGGGTTGGCCAGCATCTGCTGGAATAAACAAAAGTGAAATTGTATTTAAACTCCTCAAGTGAGAAGATGTCTAATAAGCATGATATTTTTATTTGCGGAATAGAAACAGTGAAGATTTTAAAAATCAGTGAAGTTAGAGCCAAAATATATCCAGAAACAGCATCCTGAAGAATCTGAAATATCTGTTTGGAAAATCACGTACAATCTGGTGTTCGAAATTTGTTGCCAAAGTTGTCTGGCTGCTTCCTGGGAATTATTGACTGTAAGTCTCCAGTGTCTCACAGTGACATGATTGCCACTTCTCTGTTTAGTTAATTGAAGATTTGAATAACTCACGGCAAAGAGAGACAAACAGAAAGAACAATTGTCTTGTGGTTGTTTTGTGGTGAGAACTTGAAGGGCTGTACCCTTCCAACGAGTTAACACCTTGTCCCCAGAGTAATGAAGGATAAAAATAAAGATCTGAACAGTATTGTTCCAGTTGAGTAAAATTAGAAGCCGTTTTTAACAGCCCTGGCTCTGCCATGCTATTGTTAGAACTTGTTCACTCGCTGAAGTGTTCTGCGTGACGCTACAGTGTGCGCTCCCTCCTCAGAGTAAGAACCCTTCTCTGATCGCCTTCAGGAGCCAAGAATGTGCCATATAAAATGAAGCAGCTATTAAAACGTGCATGAAAAAACAATTTGCTTTGTGCCTAGTTATACCTTTAAGGGTGATCATTATCAATGTATTCAATCTGAGTCTGTGTGTATAATCAAGCACTAGAACACAAAATGATTATAAGCATAATAAAACCATGGCAGTAGGAAAGCCAATGGAGACAATTCAGTGATTTGCTGAAAAGTGTGTGGAAATTGATAGAGGGGAGGAAAAGGAGGAGGAAGGAGAAGAGGAACCCTATGAAACAGAGGGTTATCCTGTCATTCATTCTGTTTGAGTGTGGATTTTTGCACAATTTATGCTAGCTGGTTGGGTGATCATCATGAATGCTTTATAATGAGGAAGGACCTTTGTACAAAATTTGCATGAACTGTAACATGAACACTATATGGATAGAAAAAAGGACCCTAAAACAAGAGTACAACAAAGACCCTGCCTCTGTAAATTGCTGGAACAGATTCCTTCTTCAACTAAATTTTGTTGAAACCTTCATTTGCATGTCTTAATAAAATAATCATGCCAGAATGACCCCAAAAGCATAAATTTCATAATAATATTCTTACTCTTCTGGGCCTCAGTTCAACAATTACTAGCATATTTATGGCATTAGCAGACATGAATATTTTGTTAATAGAAACGTATTATTATTATAACTATATGCTTTTGTTACACTCTTCCTTGCAAAAGGTTATATCATGCCATGTGTTAACAAGTGATGAAGTGTAACAGAAAGAGTTAGGAAGGTAAAAGGGAACATGCACTCTTGAAAACACAGACAGAAATTCTAGGTATGGAAAAAATGCACATCCTGCCAGGAATTTATTCTCATTTCAGTATAAATGGAATTTTCGTGTCAGTGATTCTATATTGCTGCTCATGCTGAGAGAAACCTGTGGATTTAAATAGGCCTCTAGAATCTTGGGACAAGAAAGAGTAAATATTTGGTGGGTTTCTGCAGAGGTAAACTTCTCAGTGACATCTGAAAGTAGGACAGCATACATGCAACACCAACCCTTCCTTTCTCTGATCTTTTTCCTTTCTGTGAACACTCAAGTAATAGTTCGTGGCAGTATGAGGAAGTACCAGCAACACAGGCTACCTGCAAATTTTACAGAAATGCAAAACTGCAGACCTCTAAGATTCATTTGGATCTACAAACATGCCTAAATGGCTTTAAATGTCCATTCTAGAGTCTGTCTTTAAGATCACGATCTGCCTTGCAGAAAGCCCCCAACAAAAAATTGGGATAAATGAAGCACTGATAAAATCATATTCCTCTGCAACATAGCCTGAATGTAATCTTGACTTCAAGGATTGTGCAAGATTGAGGATCTGGAAGCCCTCGTAAGTGTCCTGAATCACTCTTTGCTTTCTGACATCCAGGCGCAGGAGTCGGCTGAAGGGTGCACTATGTCACGGTGCTGCCTCAGAACTCGAGCCAGGCCTTGATCCTCTGGACTGTTGAAAAGTTAGTGGAAAAGATGCAGGTAGACAGTTGTTCCCACATAGCTCATTGCTTCACACATTTCTAACTGAACAACCAGGATCTAATCATATGTGTTTCTTACGTGAATAATATATCTGTTTCCACCCCGTAAGGGCCTTTATTTAACTTTGAACTTTCATTATATCAGATTTTTTTGCAAGTGATAATTAAAACAGTAAGTACCTTTGTCTGGATTCAACTTTAGTAGAATTCTTTTCAGAGAAATACAAATTACATTCCCTTTTTCTAAAAATAACATTGGTGGAGGGAGACCTGATAAAGTCTCTGTCAAGTATTAGAAGGTCTATACAACAAACTTTGATTTCCTCTACATAGAATAACCTGGCAAAATTCAAGCAAACTGCAGCCGTTGACTGGAGGAATTTCTAAGGCATTTGCCTCTCACTTACTGAAATGTGTTAGTCCTTGGACATGGTTCCTTCTTTGAATGTGGTAATACTTAGAGCCTTGTGTTGCCTTTGATCACATACTTTAATCATAGAAATTAAAGATGGAACAGACATATTCATTGATCTAGTCCATTTCCTGCTGCAGGATTGGTCTGCAGTTTATTTTGAAGGCTTTCTAGTTCTCGCATTTCTCCCTGAGATCAATAGGAGCTCCTCACCCAGATCAAGGGCTGCGAATGGGTCATAACCTGTGAAACTCATGCTGAATTGTGTTTTTTACCATGTTGGGTGTTATAAATGGTGGAAATAATGGAATGCTCTTCTCATATATGTCAAAGCGAAGCATCTGATGGAGAAATAAACATGGTTCATTTGTGAAACTATTAGCTGGTAGAAAGGAAAGGATATCACAAGTAGTTTTCTGTATATTCAGCTTTCTAAACAAGGCTACCTTCCTGTGTATATCATCTGTCTTGCCTGTGCAGTGTTTTCAGTCAGCTCTTCATTCTTCCTCATTGCTTTTCTCTACATGGAGATGGTCAAGATTTTCCTCACTCTGTTTTAAAAATGCTAAATTAGTGTTTTGCTGAGTGAAAAAGGTATCAATTTGTAACTGACTTGTTGTGGTGTATTCCTACACAATTAGCATTTCAGAAAGGAGAGTCATAAGGTTTTTAATCTCTTATGGTGAATTTTTAAGTTTTGGCCTTTGAAGAAATTGCTAGCAAATCTTAAATTATTTGCCTGATCATTTATGCTATGGAAATTACGACAGAAATTTTGCCTCTGGGTTTCTGGTAAAACAATATTGTCTAATGCAATGATCATGCAGTAGGGGCTGTTTACATTTTTTTTTTTTTATTACTGAATTTGTTATAAACCCTGAACCTTTCCTCCACCCAAAATTCCCCACATTAATTGTTGTTTCACCTCAGAAGGTTCTGATGCTTTGCAATATTCCCCTGGCTGCTGTGATACAGTCTATCTGGCATTTCCTTTTTAGTACAGTACTTTTCAAAGTAATTAAAATATAAGCCACAACATGAAAATGCCTGAATTCAGCTGTCAGGCATGTCTGCATATCATGGCACTGGTCCGACAGTAAGCTTCTTAAATGATGCCCTGCCACAGAGTTCTACACACTGGAAGATTGCCAAACAGTTTTTAATTCATATAATTTAAGCTTGGTGGCATGAATGACTAAGTGTGAAATACAAAAAACTGTCAAAAGAAGTCCAAATGCCTGCTGAACTACAGAATCTGATGTGACTTTTCAGCTTTCTCTATGGCTTGGAGTTAGTGTTCATTATCCTATAACAAAACATAGCATCTCTAGTACCTGCTATTTATTTAATACAGGTAGGAATTCAGCCCCTGCCCTGAACCACAGCAGTGGAAATAAAACCAGTAGAAGAAACAGCATAGTATATAGTAGCAAACGTGGAACTGCCCTTGCCCTAAATATATTTTAAGTGGGCATCTAATGAGCAGGACCAAAGGAATTCTATGGAGGAAGAAGTCTTAAAATAGCATGGCTGTGAGCTGAGCTGTGCGAGGATTTTGGCTGTCTCTCAACCCACAGAAGGCAAAGTGTCACACAACAGCCTAGTGTTGCTGGGCGCAGGTCATTGTTAGTCCCCACAGGAAAGGGATTAACTAGACAATTGCCTTTTGCAGAGCAGAAACAAACTTCCCCATTAATTGCTACCAGCCTCTTCCTGTTCCAGTAGGTTACTCTGGCTTCTTTCACTGCAAAGCCTTTGCTATCAGAGCAGGCAGTATCTCTGGGCACAGGAGGAACTTCCCAATTAACTCTTTCTGTATTTGCTCTTCTGCATTGCAACCTGATGTGACAAAACTTGCCTTTTAGAGATAACAAAATATCTTAAAATTTGCGAAGGAAAATTGATCACTACTATTATACACAGCAGGTAACTATAGCATAAACTCCTGTTCACTTTCAATGTAAGGAAAAACCTGTGTTTTATCACTCCTTTTTGAGAAGAAAAATTAATTTGTATGGTACTTGGTTTATAATTTTCTTGCTTAGCTTGAATTGCAATTGCATGAATTGCCATCCTGGAGCACAGCAATAAACTAACTGAAGCTACAGTCCAGACTAGATGCCTCTCAGGAAAGTGAGGCTGTATGGCTGTAGAAATGTATATTTTTTACCTCTTAGCTCATTGACTACACACAGACAGGAGCCTGTGTTTTATGCGTGTACCAAGGTACAAGAATCTTGTAGTTTAGGTTAATACTACATTACTGCTACTGAAGGATTGGCATCTTGTTCCTGTGTTAAAAAAAATAAATAATGCTTCACTTTTATCTTCATCTAAGGTTTGGAGAAGGGCATAATACAGTCTGATCTTGTTTCTTTTTTTGTTGTTTTATTCTGTGTTCACTTTGGTGTGGCTGAATATGTCAGAAACCATTCATAGAACTGACATCTTTTGCTATCACTTCTAGAAAAACTTCTAGTTAGTCATAGTGGTAAGTGGACTCTTTGAATATTTACCTCTTCTGTCTACTCTCCTGTCTCCTTCATGTACACCTATAGCTATTTCTTTTTGCAAATAGTAAGATTTCTTCTAGTGTAGATGTGTAAAAATATCAAATTTCCCCACTAGCTTGCTATTAAAATTTGCCCCTTTGTGGATCCATGAATTTCCTGCATTTTCTGGGTTCTTGCTGTCACTGAGCAGGGTTTTGCTGACAATGTCACTCTACTCTCTTGCAATGCTACATTTCCTGTCTTCATATATTCTAGTAGCTTTTTCCATCTTCCAGTCTTTTTCACTGGGGCCTGTGCTCTTTTATTAATGTTTATACCCCTTCCTCATCTTGCATCAGACCTCAGTCCTTACCTTCATACTGGTCTGTATGTCCTCTCTGCTCATTCACAGTCTAGGGGAATGTGTCTTCTTATTTCTGGGTTTGAATGTTGTGATCACAATTACACATTTGGGGAAACACTCCTTGTTTTATATGTCAAGCACCTCCTCCTTTCTCAAAGAAACATGCAACACTGCCAGGCTCCCAATGTGTACTTCTCTTCCTACTGGGAAGAACAACAAAACTCAGGAAAAACTAAAAACCTGTAGAAAGTTCCTCACTGAAACCCATTGCGTACCACACTCAGGCACAGTAAAACATGAACTTTTTACCTGAAATACTATTATTAAGTTCAGTAAAGAGCACAAAACCTTTATTGTTTCCCAAAAGTATTTTTCATGTGTTGCCTGAAATATGTACGTTGAATTTCACTTCAGAGGAGGAAAAAGATCCCATTTTGGTCATATGATCAACTATATGGTGCTGAAAATATTAGGATATATTTCTTGTTACATTGTTGTTGATTATTGGCATTTCTCACGGGAAGCCCTGAATATTCTAATTTTAAACTAGATAGCTTGAAAGTACATGCTAACCACTGGAAATTGAATTAATGACTGAAAAAGTGAATATATATCTGATAAAGTTTGACTCTGCTATGATTTTCTTTCCTCTGAAACGTAACCCTTTTCTTCTCCTACATAAACATTTAGCATTTTTATTTCTTTGACTCTTTGTGATCACATGATCTTCTGAATGCCCTATTTTCTAAGTGCAAAATTGATTTTCTACATGTATGCTACCATGAAGCGTGAGATCCTAGGCAGACAGGGTCTGAACCAGTGACTTGTGAGACAATTAATGACTTCAATTTCTGTATCATAATATCTTGGTAAGTTTTGCATGATTAGGTAACTGTGTTTCTGAATATTATAACTGCTTTACAGAATCACAAAGAGCCCAAATATATTTTTTCCAGAGACATTTTTTCTTGGAAGATGGAAGGGTTTCCAGGACTATCTCTAAGCAATGATATTGTTGCTTAATTAAAGTATTTCTTTGTTTCTGCTTTGACTTCTCCCCAGGCCATGAATTCATTGATTCTACAATTTTAAATATTATAGAACATTAACACAGTGTTGCAGCCTCTTATGGGATCTTCAGTGCCAGGGTAGAATCATAGGATCTTCTGCTACAACAAAATCATGGTAATGTAGATCTGTCAAGGGGCTGCCAATGGCCCCAAACAGAGACTTTATGTCTTCTTTGTCCTGGGGAAACTTCCAATCTCATTCCTAGTATGACGGGCAAAACCCTGTGATATCCTTTTGTTTATTGAATAGGATAACCTAGTACTGACGTGTAGTAGATATATATGTGCATAGATGTACATATATACATATATATATATACATTCATGTATGTGTATGTCTGCATATGGACATATTGCTCTTGCTGCTGGAGCAGTAGAAATGTGAAATAGTCTGTACTTCTGAGATATTTCTTAGAAAATATCTTTGGATGAGTAATTGGGAAGAGCCAAACACCTTGCACAGTTAAAGAAGATCACAAAAAAAAGTACTTGGCAAAAGTGAATGCAGTAGGTCTTTTTCCCCAGAGTCCTGGCTGTCATCAGTGGGACTGTGGGAGAGAGAGAGACTATTAAAATGAGTGATTTGCAGGGTAGAACCAGTCTTCAGACACACCTGCAACTGTGAAGATGCCGCTATCTGCTACTCACCTTGTCCTTCCCATTCCAGATGCTATACAGTATAAGAATTTTTTTTCCCTTGGATATCAAGAAATCCCTGTGATCAGGTTTCTGTAACCTCTAACTTGACCATGGCCATCAAATGAATACTTTTCACTGGAGGGAAGTCTGCAGCAGAAGCCAGTTTCTTGGACTTTTCTTCTGAGTTTTTGTAAGACAGAACTGGTCTGTCTTAAGAAAGGAGTTACGAGTGAACTTTTGCTAAAACATTTGCTTCACTAGGTTGCAAGCATTTTCTGTAAAGATTGATTCATACTAGTTTGTATAAGAAAATTATTGCATGGATAACAAAGCAACAGAAAGCAAAATGTGACAAAATTTCTAATTCTGGTACTGAACAGTTTAAAGTCTGGTTTCCATTTGCAATTTCATTAAGAGATAAATACAGAGGCCAAAGAGAAACCAAATAAATGAATACATTAGAGAGAACTTTGCGAATACTATTGAGGACAGAGATGGAAAAAAACCATAAACAACCAATGTTAAAAAGTTTCCTTGAAATGCAACTGATTGTTGGGCTACTTAAATTGACTGCTGAAATGTGGTTAAGAAGGGTTTTGCTTTTTATTACTGTAATGTATCAAACTAAGGAAAATCTGTGGGTGAGATTGGTTTACTTTCCTGGTTTGCTTTCCTCTGTACTGTAGGTGTGGTCTGTTAGCTCCTTGGAGCTTTCTTTATCAAATTCACTGCTTTTGAGGGAGCCCTGGGCAGTACAAAACATTTTTCATCTTTACAACTGTTTTAAGTTGTTAGAGGGCAGTAATTGTATGGCCTGAAGAATAAGGGGAATTGGCTGAAGGATCAACGCTCTGTGGAGCTTTCTAAAGGAAACATGTTGCACCACAAGGGCAGAATTCATTATGCCTCGTGACCCTAATGAGTCTTGCATTCTCATTGCCAAGCAAAGGTTATCAGAAAGAAAGCCTATTTGCTGTGTTTTAAAATGAAAGGGAGAGATTTCTACTGAAGGGATCAGTTCTGTTTTTCTAACAAATTGATTCTTTGTTTTGTCAAACCTTGAAGCATATCACAATCTCCTGATGATCTAAGACATGAGTCTCAAAATGAAATAATAGACTTTTGTTCTAACCCAGTCTCATGGAGAACAGTACATGAGCATCGGGCAGACGTGATGTTTCATGATGCACATCTGAGAGAGTTCAAAAACCCCAGAACTGAAACCTGCCACATTTTACCTCTGATGATGGAGGGCTGAGTGGGGCAGGAGGAGGCAAGGAGCCAGCAGAAGGAGTGTGCGGTCACCAGTCACTCACTGCCTGGCTGTCTTGTTGCCTTGAGAGCTGGAAGGGAGAAATTATCATTTGAATCTGCCTTTTGTCCCAGACATATGGCACCAGGAAATCACTGATTTGAGAGAAGGTGCTCTCAGCATCTACTTACATCTATCTCTTACTTGGCTCAGAAGACTGCTAAGAAAAGCACACTCTGAGCTCAGCTGGATGGAATGAGACTCAATAGACACCTGGTACCTATTGCTAAACATCATTTGTACATAGTGACTTGTTACTATGTATCACATGCTTTTTGGTGTTATAATTTCTGAGGGCTCATCTCAGTAGCACCAATAACCATTGGAATCAAAAATTCCACTTATGAAAAACTTCAGTTAAATCAAATGTGGTTGAAGTCTGTTAGATCTGGGTAAATATTACAAATCTTAAACAGAAAGAAATTTTTGTCTTTTTTTTTCAAGATGATAATTCAAAGTAACCAACTCTGGACTATTTATCTAGAAATTTCTCCATGTAGGTTGCACGTGTTACTACTTAATAATATGAGGCCTAGGCACAGGATGTTGGAAAAAGATGACTGGTTTTTCTGTGGTCTTGACTGTTACAAAGCCTGCAATGGGCTCATTCTTAGCCCATTTTGTGCTGAGGTACTGAATTTAAGCACTTGACATCAAAATTTTATCTTTAAGTACACTTCAGCATTACGCTCAAGGCTACCTTTTGTTCAGTATAAGTCCTTTATGCATGCCTGTATAAGGAGAAAAGCTTTGAAATCTTTAAAAATAAAATGTAAAATAGCTAGAGGAATACCTAGAGGAACCCTCCTCCCCCCTTATTTAATATATACATATATATATGTACACATATATTAGTATTTTTATGTGACTGATGTGACAGAACAGATTTGATAGAGTAATTTTTAATTATTATTCCTATGTGCTGAAATAGACTGCCTTTGCTAAGATGCAATGATTTTTTATGTTCTTTTTCCTAGATAAGAATAAAAATCTAGCTAAAGTTTTCTCCCAGTAAAATTTCCTAAAATTCACCCTTCAGTGAATTTTCCTCTCAGAAGCCACAACAGATATTTTAAGCCTATGTGTAAGGTTAGAATATGACTCATAAAGACTGACTGACAAGTTTTTATTTCTATATTCTAGCCTGAATCTATGTCCTGTATGTGTATGAAGAAGGGAGCTATTAAGTACAAATTAGGATTTTCCTAAGTGAATTAGGCTTTACAGTAAATATGCCAATTCAGATAATTGAAATTCTTCAGCTTGGAACACTTGCAGTTCCAATTGTAGTAAAAAATACTCACAATAAATAGCAAGACACAACAACATGCAAGTAACTGTTCCATACCTGAAAGGTAGCAAGCTTTGAGGCACCATGCCAAAAGATCAAGGATGAGTGGGTTTTCTGAGTGTGAATTATTGTTCTGGAACTGGTAAGATCATTAGGTGAATGAGCTTTAAATATTGCCAAATCAAATATTAGGTTGGTAACACAGAAAGGTAGATTGGGGCTTCTACTCCCTTTGAATTTACAGTAAAAACAGAGGACAAATTAGCTTTACCAAGAGTGAAGCAGTTATGTGATTTTTTTTGTCTAGATTTGCATGTTTTAACAGGAGATGAGTTTAGGTTAAACCCTTAGGCTGCAAACATTGCTGCAGGACAGAAACTTTGGAAGTTGAATATATATTCAATAGTTTAACATTGTTAAGACACAGATACTATAGTCTTTCACCATTACCTTTAAAGAAAAAGTATTAACAGTAGACAACTGTCACAGAAGCTTTTAAATTTAGTCAAATATAATGGCATCTGACCTATCTTTAAATTTCCCATTTGGGTTTCAGCTCAAGAGTTTGGAAACTGTCTTGATGTCTGAGTTTTGTGACTTTTAAGAATGGAAAATAATCAAGTGGTACCAAGCCCATGACTATAGTCACATCTTCTGTTTACTTTGATGAAGAAGATTCATAGATTCAAAGCTTTCCTGCAAGCTTTCAGCTGGAAAGGAGAAAGTCAGTAATGGTGTCCCACCTAAACAGAGAAAACCTCCACTTAGTGCATATTGTCTGTTTAGATGGCATATTTTATCTCTATTTGGACATAAAGGCCTAGTTCCCTAAAGGTGTTTATGGAACTAATTTCTGGACAGGTACCTAATTTCTTATGAAATTAAGCACTGGTATTTAGGGAATTATGGTGCTCATCATATAAGTGCTAAAAGATGCTGAAACAGTAGTGAAATAAAGATGTCTTGACATTTTTTTCCTCTATAACAGCTCTGAAACTTTTTAAATGCAGCTTTTATATTGTGGATATATTTCTGAGGTATGTTATAGAACTTTAAAAGCAAGGTTCTTCGAGAGGTAAGTAGGTAATTTTTGACTAAAATGTTCCTTGTCCTCTAGCTGATCATGCTGGTAAGATTTTGTCCCCGTTTCTTTATATTAATATTTTTAATGGAAGCATCTACTAGGAATATTTCTCTCTCTTCCCAATGCAATCGGCAGTAAATAAACCAATGTGAAAAGCAAAATGTAGGATCACTGATGACGACACATGTTTCAGTCTCATATGTTCCTGCCCAACTGAATGGCTGTCACCAGAGTTTTGCATGCTCACAGAGCAAGGGGACAGGTCTCAGAGCTAAGGCACTCTTTTTAATTGAATTTAAACTTTTGCATGTGGAGAATAAATGCATAAATGAATGAATATTTTTTATTGTCTTATTCACCTTCCAATTATCTTTTCATAGAGTTTAAGAGACTGTCAGAAATATTTGTCTTCTCTGCCTATTTAGAGGGTTTGTGTTTGCCAGAAAAAACAGAATTTGACCTTTTACCAATGTAAGTGAGGGAGAAAATGGCAAAATGAAAACAAGTCTAGGTTCACTCAGGGGCTACACTGATACTTGAAGGCAAAGAAAAGAGATATTCAACAAGAACTTGAAGTACATAAAATAATAAGCCTGGGGATCTTAACAAAAGCTTCTGGCACTTACAGAGTGCAAGTATTGAAGATTAATAAATGTGATTCAATTGAAACAGATTTTGCTATAGGATGCTGAAGAGTTAAGAAACTTTCCACTGTCCCCTTGTCCCCTACAAAATTTAATTGTAGGAACTAAAACAGCTGAATTGCTTCATTAACTAGAATACAATTATAGTTAATATACCACTTATTAAGGCACATCTAGGGAAGCCTAGACACTGAATGTTTAGACCTCATAGTCCAATTGTTAGTTTGGAGAATGTGATAAAATTTTAGGAATTATTTAGATCAAGAAATTGTAGTTTCCTTATGAAAATGCTGCCTGTGGAGACTTTTGCTCACAGTTCTGAGAAAGAGCTGCTGTCATGTTTTAAAGAAACGTTGTTTTCTTTGTTTCACTTGGTATTATTGTTCATAAAAGGGATAAAATGCCTACATTTTATTGGTTGAAAGAGTAATTCAAAACACCTTCATGTAATATCTGTTCCTTTTTTTTCTCACTAAGAAGGAGCAGGTAACAGAACAAGTAAAGCAGCCACTGTAACATTGCTGAGTACCTTTTGGGGATACTAATAAAAAAATGATGCTCTGAAGAAGCAGAGAAGAAAAAAATATAGTGTCTGCCTTTTAAACAGAGAGAGGAAGAAGACTTGAAAAATTAAGTCCAGCTGGCCTCATATCAATACAGGGAAAGATGCTGAAACAATTTACTAAGTAGTCAATTTATAATTACTTAGAGATGGTAAGGAAAAAATAATGATAATCAGGAAAAAGAATGTGAAGGCATTCTAATTATTTTCTTTGACAAGGTAGCTCTCCTTATAAATATAGGGATGGAGTACATATGATATATATGTTAATCTTGTATTTTGACTCATCCTCATACAGTTTTCTCACAAGAAAATTAAAGGAAAATGGCCTAAATGAAAGTATTACAAAGTGGCTGAAAGTCAGTGTTTGGAAACAGGTGTGAGTAGTAATTATAAAAATGGGTAGTTGGTAAATCCATTCTGGTCAGTGTTTTGGATGAGTGTACAGACTGTCACGACAAAATCTCCACTGTCCTGAGAATGAGGGAGATTGTAAGTGCTGCTTTCTAAGGCATAACAGATATTGAAAACAATTGTGAAATTTGGAAGAATGACATGAAAAGAAAGTCAATGAATATTAGTGTGAAGCACTGTTTCCAGGGAGGGACAGTCACACACAAACACAGAGCAGGGAGTAACTGGCTATACAGCAGAGCTGCAGAAAGGGGTGAGGGTGACTATGAACTGCAGAGCAAGGATGACTCAAGAGCACATCTTTTTTTGAACAGCCACTTCATTCTGTGGTGAATTAAAAGAAATGCTGTGTGTCAGGCAGAGGTAGGGGTTCCATCCTACTTGGTACTTTGGGTTCTGAGCTAGGAACTTGACCCAGCTTTGGGTACCATTTTTTCAGGGAGTTGCAGACAAATTGGCGAGTGTCCAGAGGAGAGAAACAGGAATGATAAGCGGCTTAGAAAACATGACCTGTGAGGAAAGATTGAAGGAATTGGATTTGTTTAGTCTACAACAGAAGAGCCTGAGAGGGACATGATAACAGTCTTCAAGTATGTAGAAGGTTGTTGTAAAGTAGACAGTGATCAATTATACTCCAAGTCCAGTGACAGAAAAAAATGATTGCTTTAATTTTAAATGAAGGAAGTTTAGGTTAGATATTGGAAAAATCCCACCAAAAAATTCTTTTACCACAATGATTATAAATAAGTATTTGAACAAGGTACCAAGGAACTTTCAAGAGTTTTTAATGAATTCATTAATAAAACAAGTAATGGGTCAGAGAAAATGCAGGTATTTTCAGTGTAGGGATCCATTAGGTAAGGTACTAGGGTTCCTCATATGTCCTATATTCTCTGATTTCTAAAAATAATCTGCTCTGCAAAAGTTACCTAAACTTCAGCAATGAGAGAACTAATTCTAATTAGTTTCCTAATTTATGCTAGGGTAATTTACTTTATTTGAATGTCTGAATTTGTCTTCTGGTTTTGTTTCTGAAAAACGCAGGTACAGTTGTTCAAAAGAATTTCAAGCAGTTACTTAAAAAAATCCAACAAAACACAAAAAACCAACTCTGTGTGTAACTAGTGATTACTGCCATTTTTATCTGAAGCTGTAAAGCTAAGCAAATGAGGCATTTAAAGTTTTAAGTTTATCTCTTACAGCACTAAGGCCATCAGTGACCTAGTGGGTGTATTTATTTCCCAGACAGCATTAACTTATTTTTGTGTTTCTGATATACTTGTAACTATGGAATTTTCCCTATAGGACTGCAAATATGAAAACATCATTATCACCATCTGACCTTCCCAGAACATTAGCAAGGAAGATATCAGGGAAGGTGAGGTAAACCTAGACTGTGTATTGCAGAGACTGATAGGCAGACATTCCCTTCTGCTGAATCTGCTCTGAGAGTGCTAAGTTCCAACAAAGAAATTACAGGACAGGTGAGAAAAGACAGCATCTGAAACCACCAGAGAAAGATCTGCCAGAGCCAAGTGCCAAAGGTCTATGGCCGAACTCTTGCCATGTGTTCAGGAGGCATAAAAACAAGGTGTCTAATTCTCTTCTGTTGCTGTTTTTTTTGACATTCAGTGCAGATATTTGTGATTTATTTTCAACACAGGTTAGCCAAGGGAAAAGAGATACTTATTTGTTGTAGGTTAATACCTACAGATGGAACTCAAAGGGACTTCCTGGGTCACAGAACCCAGTCCCGTTACTGCAAATTTTCAGTCCATCTGTCCTAAAACTAACCATGAACAGCAGTAAGAAGCTCAGCATTTCCCAGCTGGGACTGCAGGTCAAAAGCAGGGAAGGAATTGGTAATGTTTCTCATTTCTAAATTATTGCATTAAACTATTGGAAGGAGGCAAGTTTAAAGGGGTTAGGAAAGCATTTTAATAAACAACAAATATGAGGAGAAAAGTTTTGTTTAAAGCTAAGAGTTGGCTGTCATCATTTGGTATCAATCCATTTATATGTTTAAATATATGTTTGTGGATGAAATTGCAGTTACGACCAGGTAAAATTTTTGTTCAAAATTCTTTTCAAATATGTTTGTATTAACTTTTCATCTGATCAGGATAGACCCCTCAGTTATTTATCTTCTTTCACATTTTAGCTACTTAAAATGTTGTGTGACCACTTCCTTTCCCCCTGAGCATTTTAGAACCCCTAGGAAATATAGCACTTATATAGCATATCACTGACAAGAGTCAGTAATCTGAAGGGGTTTCCAAGCTTGAACTAGCAAAAGGCCTCCCTCCTTTCCATGTCCTCCTAATGGTCTACTTTTGTCTTGTCTATGAGAAATCAGCCATTTATAAATGGTAAGCTGGATAGAGTTACAGTTTATTCAGAGCAAAGGAGCACAAAAATATTGCATCCTCAATTCAACCTTAAACTTTGCATTTTTTTAACCTATAAGCTCCATAAAAGGTGTTGTTTTACCTAGTTTATTAGCAAGTATTGCAAAAATGCTAAACACAACACTGCTGGAGAATTGGCTTTTCAGTGATACCTAAATCATTGCACATGCCCACCATGATCCTGAAAGCATCCCTAAGATGCCTCACTGGAGTTCATGCCCAGGTGGACTTTCAGCTCTCACTTTTATGACCCTGCTTGAAACTCCTCATTGACTCACATATTTCAACTCCTTTCATTGTCTTTTTCTTGGTCACTGTCATATGGCCACCTTTCTCTACATGTCTTTATCCATATTTTTAATTTTAGAGGTCCTTAGAGTGTACTTCACTCCCAGTTTAGCTGGCTATGCCTTCCCTCCTCATGAACTGCAAACTACTTTCTTTTGTAAAGAGACAGCACCACATCCCACATCAGGACCTGCTAGAGCTCATTAAATGGCATAGTATTTATGTTTAGGCATCAGGGTTATTAATCACATTTTCCTTTCACATACTGTTTGACATAATGCCCTTTTCTTCAAGCAGCCATGCCCAAAAGGTCTTCAAGAATCTCAGATATTATAGCTGTGTTTATGGTGATAAACCTGTCATGGGCAGGGACTGTTCTCTCATCCCTGTCACAGAGCATGTGGTGCTGTGTCTCCTCTGAGCATATGGTTTCTTCAAGTGGTTTTCCTCAGGTATGTTCAGTAAGGTGAGAACTCTCTACCAGTAAGAGCCAAATTTTCATAGGGTGAAAATTGTGGAGTTGTGTTGCACGCCTTGGTGCAAAGGCGTGGAGAAATCCTTGGATGCACAAAGCCTGTGCAGCTAGTATCAGAGAACAGCACAGGCTCTAAACTGTTGTAGTCTCACCCACCTTACTTGCTGGGAAGTGCTCCCTACCATATGTACTGTCCCATCAGTCATGTCTGGACATTATTACTGAAAAGTGGAAGTTGGCACAGGCAGCTCAGTGATCAAGTTCGCTCCCTGGCCTTGATTTAGTTAGTGATATAGATATCGTCTATGTTTTGAACATGCTGTACAGACCATTATCTGTTTTATTTTTGCTCTTATGTACTAAGGCAATGTGTAACATATCAGACACTAACCACTAACGTTTTTTAGCATATTTTCAACCACAAGATTTTTTTTTAATGACAATAATAGCAATAATTAAAAAATGAGTGCCAAAATGTAGCTCATGTTTTGCATGTTATAGCTATTCTCCAAATCAGACAAATGTCCTGTGTTAGGAAATAAGAAGCAAAGGGTGGCAAAGTTCATGGACAGTAACTTTTTTTGAGCTGGAGACCTTTCTAGACATGTTTATTATCATTTTGTTCTTATTCAAATGCAGGTTTAACAGCAAAATTAAAAGCTGTCTTGTTTAAAGGAAGATGTAACTCATTTTATGAACAAGAACAGCAAACAGCTGCTTCCATATGTTGTTAGTATCAGGAAAAATTCTTTTTTAAATGGCATCTTTAAGATTAAACTCTGTGCTGAAAATAAACACAACAAAAGCGTGAGATGATTGAGGAGAACAGTGACCCACTCCAGGAGAAAATACACTTTGTTTCAGCTGGTGATGAATCTGCATGACCCAGACAGAGAGTTCCAACATTGACTATCACTGTATTCTGCAGTATTTTGACATGTAATATAAATGTCTGTGATAAGGGATAAAAGGCACATTGGGCCATCTGTGCTAGTTTTAAACCTGTTTGTCCAACTTTGGGATGTTGTAACCTTTTTTTTTATTTGTTGAAAGTGAATTTTTAACATAGTTTGGACCTAATTCTGCTTTCTGTAGTATCTCTATTAGAAAATGTTTTAAGTGCAGCCCTCTGTTAGCCAGATTGAAACACAGTTCAGGAAGGTGTGATCATGCTCTCTTTGAAGTTGAAGGGAGACACATCTGCCTTGAATGAGAGCAGGATCAAATCACCTAAGCAAATGGTTGATTAATCAGATAGTGCCAAGGAAGCCAAGTATGGTTTGAGACCTTCTGTAAAGGAGACAAAGCTCTGGCTTCAGTTTTAATGATGAGGTCTTTTCCTTCAAAATGGCTAGAGTTTGAATCTCTTGCTGTCATTCTCATGCCCCCAGGTTTGCTTTTAGTCTTATGGATCTTTCTTCTCTAATAAATCCATAGAGAGCAGTGAGATTTGCAAGCACAATTAGGGCTGCCTATTTCTCTAGTCTGCTCCTATAACCTCTGATCACCTGCTTCTTGCTATACTTTCATACAATCATCTCTTTATGAGTTTTTTTGCATTACTTCAAGGGGTTTTGTAACACAATTTAAGGAACCATATATATTTGGTAATGTGCTATCACTTTTTGATTGCAAATAACTTTTATGAGCTCATCTTTTATATTGGGGAAATTTTGTCTCAAAACTTATTCTTGAAGATTAATTGAAGAATGTGTGGAAGGCTAGCACGGGTATGCTTGTCCAGAAACATAGACATGCTGGTTAGATAAGCTTCATGATTGTTTTTTCCAGACATCTTCAAAAGAGAATTAAATTTGCTTTTGCATTATTGGTTTGCAATATTTTCATGATATAGAGAATGTTGGTTTTGGGTGGGTGTGGTTTTTTTTTTTTTTTGTTTGGTTTTTTTTTTTGTTTTTTTTTTTTTTTTTTTTTTTTTTTGTTGTTGTTGTTTTTTTTGTTTTTACTTAAGCAGCCATATATTTACTTTTTATTATGGATGGATGGAAAATCTTGAAAAGATGAGCCACCTACTGACAGTGTGGAGAGCCTGAAATAGTAGCTCCAAGGCATTTGAGTTCCCATTTCAGCATCACACTGACTCTGACTGCAGCACCCATCTCAGCACAACAAGCTGGATGGTTTACCCAGGTCCCTCCCAACCCTGCATTTCTATTGATCTGGGATTTCAGAAACGGCTACAGACCCAGGATTATGGGAAACCCCTTCCTGGGTGTGTTAAAGGCACCACTCTACAGCCATTTACCCTTCACTACAGTATTCTGGTTTTTTTAAGATGATCACAGCCAATGTATATATTGCTGTGGGTTATATCATCTGCCTTCTCTGTTTTGCCAGATTTTTGTTCTTAATCATGTCACTCTTGCTGTGTTTCATATCTGTACATGTCCTTTACAGTGCTGCGGTCTGAACCAAGAACATACGTTTCAGGCTTGTATTTATCCAGGCAAAGTGAGCAAAGGAGAACCCAAATGTTAGCAACTATTGCTTTCTGTGTCCGCTGTGGAAGATTTATCTGGATATACAGTTGTATGCTGGTTTAAACAGGGAAGTGACATTTAGAAAAAATCCACTTTGGGGGATGTTATTGAAAGAACTTAAATGCATGTTATGATTAACTTGCCAAAGCTACTAGGAGTAAACACATCCTTAACGTAGACTAAGACGTCTTTACATAAAACTCTTTCCCACATCCCACTCCCTCCCCTTCACCTCCCAAGTTTCATCCTAGCCTAAGGCAGTAAAATCCGTAGGGTGGGGGTTTCCTTAAGCACATTGTATATGAGAGTATGTGACTTATCATCTCTGCGCCTCATTTACAGTGAGACTTAGCAGCTGCTTCGCAACCATGTGATACATTGAGCTTTGTATAATAGTTCACTTGAAGGTCTTTGCACAGTTCAGGCATGTCAGCTGAGTACCTTCAAGCAGTGCAGGGACTTGTAATTAGAGTGGCCCGAGGCTGCTTTCCTTTCTGAGGGGCTTTGTCTTCCCCGTGGATGCCAGTGGCATTCTGTATCCAGAGGCTCACCAGCCGAGCGCACCAGCGTGGGCTCAGCGGGCGGCAGGGGGGATCCGAGGTATGTCAGGAACTGAAAGCAGGTATGAGAATTCAAGCCTAGACAAAGGTCTCGTTAGTCATTTGAGCACAAAGCATGCAGCACCTTGCCTCTCTGCTGGATCCCGCAGCAGGTAAAGAAAGAACCGCCCTGTGCTTTACTTCAGTGGAGTTATGTCCCAGTCCCTTTCCAAAATAAACAATCCGCTGTGTTTATCTGCAATGACTTTTGCCACTTTAAGCAAGCTGGCTGATGCAGACATTCTTGGGACGATGTCAAAGGAAGAAACACACTGTTTTCTAAGCTGGCCTTTTAAATGACTGCATCGCTTCTGCAGCACTCTGAAAGCTTTATATTCTGTCTGCAAGTTCCCATTCATTTTCCCTGAGCATTTTTGGAAGCACAGACTGAGCAATTTGGAAGGGATAGACCTGAACTTCCTATTTCTGTCACTCCATTTCTTTTATCTTCTAAATCAGAGGGGGGGAAAAATGAAGGGAAAGAATGATACATTTTTATATGGAAGACAAAGTTTTGGCCACTCAAATTTGCAAAGGCATGCTAAATACCTTAACAAAGGAGAATATCAAACAGCAAATTGGCAAAGCATTGCTAAACCAGCTGCTTTAGGAAATTGAAGATATTTTTTTACCTCGTGAAAGGGTTACTTTTGAGGGTTGGGTTATGAGGAATGGTTCCTCACAACTATAAACTGGCACACTCTTCATCTGTTACTCTCCTGCACTGGTTCTGTAGAAAGTATAAATCACTGAATAAGAAACATCAGGTCTGACTAGTGTAAGAAAGCATGTTTACCTGCTCTTGTACCTCTGTCTCATGGCTCACTGAGCAAGAAATATTTCTAATGCCCACACTCAGTGCTATATGAGATTTTTTTTTTTTCTTCTAGCTGCAGAGCTGCAGAGAATCACCATTCATCTGGGCACAGCAGTTCTCCCTCCCTACCTCCCTACCACCTTCTGTGCCCACTTCCTGCTGCACCTGACTGTGACATTCCATCACCTTTAGAAGGGCAAACTGCGGTGCATGCTCACCAGAGTGACTGAGGTGGCACACAGGTGACCCCCTGTTCAAATAAATTTGAGCTGTCACTTTTTATGAATGAAGAAATAGGTTCCCTGTCAGTACTGCTGGGAGGCACGTCGCTGTTTCCTTGGAAAAGCAGGGCTTAAGGCAGCACATGCCCATACCCACACAGCATATAGCCCTTATGGCTATATTTATCCCTCTAAAAACAAAAGATGGCCATGGATTGTCCTCTGGCCCCCAGCCTGCTCTGGGTCAGCTGTCCTCAGGGCAGGAGGGTCTGGTGAACTATATCTTTACTAGTAAATGAGATGTTTGGATTAAAAATAGTGGATTGGCAGCACTACTTCCTTATGAGTCTGGTCCCTGCCTCTGAGTGGTGCCCATCAGAATTGTCAGACATTTGTCAGGGATGGTCCAGAGGTCATCATGGCCCTGACACCATTCCCAGTTGGCCAGCTGCGCACAGCCCCCCTCTTCTAGTGGGACGGGGGTGCTCTTCCTTGCCAGTTGGCCTCAGAGCCAGAGCCCAGTCCCAGTCATGCTTAATTACCAGTATGAGTAGCTGGACATTGCACCCCTGCAACTCAGAGATAAACCGTGGGTTTCCTCTAGGCTGTGGGGTATCTCTGTGACCCCAAGACATAATTGCCATGTCAGCCTTGGTTATTCAGTTCAAAGTATTGGAAATAGCTGAGGGCTATGTTGCAAGAAGTGTTTTTATAGCACAGATTGAATGTGTGTGCTGCATACAGAGGTGTGCCAGGAGGACATGGGAAGTGCTTGGAAGAGCACTTCTGGGATAGCAGAAGATGGAAGGAGAAAAATGTGATACCATCTTAACCACAATGCCCTTTGGAAGTGGTCCCTGGGGGGAACTAACCCGTTGCTTCCTCCAGCATGGTCACTACTATGTGCTGATGCCTCAGCTGCACCAGTCTGCTGATCTCGTTGCTTTTTCTGATGTTGCTTCTGCCCGCCCTGCCCTGCCTCTGCCACCCCCTCCAGTGAGCCAGGCAGCAGCACACACACAGACACAGACACACAGACACAGACACAGACACAGAGGGCTCCCCTCAGCTCTCTGCTGTGCAAGCTTTGGCCATGGGCTTGCTGGGCAATACAAACCTGACATCAGGCTTATGTTGCTGGCATTCTGAGTAACAGCTGGGTTTGCTTCCAGCCCTAACCTCCTTGCAGTTGTGGGTGAATTGTTTGCTAGAATAAAGCTGAATAATTTAGCACTGATTTTTGAGTGTCTATGCTGTGTTTTTTTTTGTCATGGCAGTCTAAACAGACATGAGAAAAATTCAAGATTGCTTGGGCTTTTCTTATGTCTCTAGAAAGAACAGACTAGAAACAGCTCAAACCACTGGGACTGTTTATCTAGATTTGGGGTTTGGATACTGTAGGTCACTCATGCTAATATTGTTATTTATACCCTCCAAACTCCAAGAATACTCAATAATGTTGAATAGATTTTGGCCTGGTAGATCTCTTGTATATCCAAATATAGGGAAGCCTGATTAAATAATTTCTGTGCCTGTCCTGGGTTTGTAACAAAAAGTTTTGACTTCGGGCCTTGGATTCTCTCTAGTATTTTGAAATCAGTATCTCCTTTTATTAACTTGAATGTTCTGAAGCTTACCTAATTAGCTATGACATAAGAATATTGTCACTTGGCCAGTTTTCCTCTAAGAGATAATATTTTATAAAATTATACATATGCATTGCAGAATTGCTTTGTGTTTTTAACTGCTCTTGGAAATAAGCATTTTATCAAATGCATCATATATTCCCAGGCACAGGGCTCTCCCAGCAAGTCTGTATCCAGTTCGTGTTCTTTTAACACTGAACATGTCTGTGATGGTACTCTGACTGGTGTCAGTGACAGAATCCCATTGACTTAAAGGAAAGTAGGATGGAGCCCAAAATGCTAATTCTGTTAACTTTCTTGTTGGAATTCAGTTTAACCCTACAGGACTGGAGACTGTTTCATTTCCTATGGCTCAGCTTTATCTGTTCATCTCAATACCCCAAGTTTACATGACTCCCTTTTTCATCCCATCAACAAAGAATTATGCTGAATTACGTCTTTGTTACTAAAGGGGAATTGTGTGTTTGAGGTATATTTTTCACAAGGCATTTTGGCCAAGTGGATGAGGTATTAATATGAGAAACTATAAACAAATCTTGGTTTTCTAAACTGCGGATAGAGTGATTGGCTTAATTTGTTTCTATACACTGCCATCTTGAAAACTAAACTGAAGCATCCAAATTAAACAGGAGATGTAAATATTAGCCAGATGTTCCCTGGTGTCAGAACTCTTTTTTGTTTCTTTCTTTTTTTTTTTTTTTTTTTTTTTTCTGTTAAATGGGTATGCTTTTTTACATCTAACATAATGACCTATGTTTTAGACTTTGGTCCTGGCCTAATGGCTTTTTATCATATGATTATGATATCATCTAATCATGTAAGCGTCATGAGACGCTGTTCAGCTTTGCTGAAGCACATGAGTGTCAAACTGCTTAGTTTAGGCTGAACCATTTGTCTGACTGTCTTAATGTGGGGAGTGAATGTGCTGTTAATTTAGGAAATGCCAGCTGAGGCGGAGGGTTTAGTGAGCCAAGCAAAACAGAACAGTGACCACAGATTGAAACATTACAGAGTTCCTTAATGGTTCTGTCAAAAAGAAATATAACCTTTTTTTTTTTTCCCCTTCAGAAGTTCCAATAGTCTTCTGGTGCAAGTAGCAACCAGTAGGGTTTTAGCATTGATAAACACGGATGGAGAAGACAGGCACTTGACTTAGCTTTTGGTTAATGTTTTTTCCTGAAGACATTTGTTTGAATTTGATGGTAGTGAAGCTTTTGGTTCCATTCCTCACATTTAATATTACAAGGAAAATGACTGTAGCTACTAGTAAATCAGGATTTAGCAGATGCAAAAGGAAGATTTTCAATATAATTGAAATTGTAACACTGTCTTTATGAATTTAATGCAAATGAAGAAAGCAAAATGACAAGTCTTTATTGTTTTTCTTTTTCCTCAATAGTCTTGCTCAGAAATATGGTCTTTTCAAGGTTCCTTTAGTACAGGTCTAGATTTGTGAGACACTGAGAAGCCTCAATAGTCTTGAATCTTCTCCTAAGCACTGACAAAGCTCCATGAATTTGGCCATAGAGCTTGGACAGTTTGGGGTTCTGCTGAGAGGGTTTTCTGCAACAATCCTTACTATAAGACCCCTTCAGTGGCATGTCTGAAAGGGCTCTTTTGCTTTAGTGTTGTTTTTTGTTTACTGATCTCTTCAAAACTTTGCTGAGCTAGGCTGGGACAATAGTTTTGTGGTGTCTGTTTAGCACCCCAAGGGCTTTGCTGGGTGTAAGAGAAAAAGCTTAATAAATAGACCTACAACTATTAATCTTTATCTATCCAAAGCTTTGTTAGAGAAAAGAGGTTTGCCTGTGAACTCTCCTCTGCAGAAATTCTCATCACTTAGGCCATTTAAAAATAGACTGGACAAAGCACTAGGGAGAACACTGCAGAGGGCAAGCCTGCACTGTCAGCAAGAGGGACTAGATGACTTTCCCATATCTGTGCTATTTTATTGTAGTGAGGTAATATGTTACCACTGTGTCCTCTAAGGCAACAAAAAGGAATACATTAATCTCAAATGCATATCTGCCCTGAGAATTCCACCACAGTCAAGCATCTGGAAATGACCAACTAAGAATATTGCTACTAGTGAATTGCAAGATATCCTTCACAGTAAGGAACATCAGTGCTTGAAAGCAAAGCTTGGAAGGTCCTTCCAGCTTATGGGAAAGCATTTTCCAAACTATCCTTGTGAAAATGATGTAAGTGGTCTCTTTTCACCTTCTCTGACAAAAGGTGTGAATTGCCTCCAGTGACACTGCCTCCATCCATCTTGCCAATATATGAAGTACACAGCTGTGTGAAACAAGGGAGTGAATGCCACATGAACTCCCAGAAGGTTCTCATTGCATTGCAGTATCAGGCTTTATTTTGGTTTATTCCCTTATTGCCTGGAGTATGTGAAATAAATTAGGCTGTATTTCATGTAGAGGAAAATGGAAATGTATCTGTGGAAACAAGTGCACCAGAAGGAATGGATCAAAATCTAAAGAAGCCTTTAATTTCAGATACTAAAGGCACTTTATATTCTGTAGAGCATGTTTTATAGCACTTAAAATAAGCAGAGTGAGCCTTTAAAATCGTTGTGTTTGTTTGGTCTCATACATTAGGCAAAAGGTCATCACTGGGTTTGAATTTTGAGAGGCCCCCTGTACAGCTGACTGAAAAGATGGGAATTCATAGTGGTAAATTAACCATTCTGAACAATCCCAAACATGCAAACCACCACAGATGGATTAGCAAAATGTGCAGGTGCCACAGATGAATAACTTGTTATACTTCTCACCACCTCCCTCTCTTCTTTCTCAGAATCTCTTTGTTTAATGTAGAAAATTATGTTTTAAAAACCCCAGTAACTGGGCCCATCTCTTTATATGCCCAATAAGATTTGTACTCCATTATTGGGGATTACTAATTTGTAGCTCCCAGTTTCCTCAGTAGTCTTAAGGAAAAGAACCACGACTCACTACCAGATCAGAATTGTATTAAATTCATATTTAATCTTTGTTTATGTTGCCTACCTAATGTTTTCTGAGGTAATCTGTTCCAAGTTCTAGACCTGGAGTCCCCAAAACACCAAAATATAGCCTCCAGTCAAACTGTTTTTGCTGTAGTCTTGTTAAAAAATTACGCTGTGAAGAAATACTTAATTTCACCCTGCAAATAGAGATACAATATTTGTTTTCCATTTAATATTTTGCAATGGCTATTCAATATAATTATTTTCATTAAATACTTTGGTTTTTATTAATTCAAACTGTAGTGACAGGACAAGGAATAATGGGTTCAAAGTGAAAGAGGGGAAATTTTTAGATTAGGTACAGAGAAAAAATTCTTTATTGTGAGGGTGGTGAGGCACTGGAACAGGTTTTCCAGAGAGGTTGTGGACAACCCATTTCTGACAGTGTTCAAGGCCAGGTTGGATGGACCTTTGAGCAACCTGGTCTAGTGGAAGATGTCCCTGTCAGTGACAGGAGGGTACAAAATAGATGATCTATAAGACCTCTTCCAACACAAACCATTCTATCATTCTGTAATTCTATAAAAATACTTCAAGAATCTCCTTGTGATTAAAGTGTTATGACACTGTCCCTTTAACTGCCTCTCAACTCTACCATTATTTCTGCAATATTAATTTTTTAAATGATAGTACTTCTATTATCCCAGGTTTGCACAGCAGCTGTATTATCAATTTCAGTTAAGTGTTAGTCACAAAATGCTGATATCACCCTGTGATAAATGAAACTTTCTTACAGTATTGCTAGTTTTACATTGAAGCATTTACAAATCAAAGATAAAGCACTGGGTAAAAAAAAAAAAACAAACCCAAAACCAACAACAAACCAACCAAACTCACCCCTCCCCCTGAAATACAAAAATCTTTCCCAAAAAGCCAAACAAGAATCCAAATATGCGAGGTATGACGATCCTGCAAGAAAAATTGCATAGCTGCAAAATGGAACAAAGACTGACTTTCAACACAATGACATAACACTTGTGCCTATCACCCTGTGTGACTTCACAACTGCCCAGAGAAGAGGATGTAAAACAGCCTCCCCTACATATCTCCCCAGAGTGCACTGCAGCTGAACTAGTAATGTCTCGACTGTTTTCTGAACCTACCCAAGATAGGAGTTGAAATCCATCCAGGTCCAAAAGGCTGTAACCACTTCAATCAAAGTTTTTGTGTTCTTCTGGCAGCACCTTTCCCATCGGCTCAGGGCAGTTCTGGACATGAATGCTGCAAAGGAGACAAAGGCCATGGAAAATCTGTAAACTCTTAACTTACCTACATCTTTTATTTTTAACATGTTGAAAAAACAGTGTGAATTATCTACAGGCCTTATTCTAGCTATAAATCTGCACTGCTGCTCAATGCCACAGCCAGGGCTTGGGGACTGGATTTCAGAAGTATCTAAGTATTTTGGAGACAATATCCTGGAATGACCTTTCAAAAAGGTGGTAAACAGAAAAGAGTACAACATTGCTGAAAGAAGAGTTTTTTCATGTTTACAGGAAAGAAAATTCAGGATTTAAAAGTGGAAGTTTGTAAGTGATAGTCCCAAGGGGATGTGTGATTTCTGTTTGTTGCATGATTGTTTTATACCATATTTACATTGGCCAGGAAGGAATTCCCATTTCCTTTTCTTCCTTGATGTATATCTTGGCCTCTACATTGTTTATTTATTTTCATTCCTTTGAAGCATTTAGTCACTGGCCATGGCTAGAGACAGGTGAATGGATGCACTAATAGCAGATTCCAGGTGCTTGAATGGCTTGTGGTCCTCACACAGCATCAAACCCACATGCCATTTTGGCATCAAAATCCATTGCCTTCTTTCCCGAGGTTGCACTAGCAGAGATTTTTCAATGTTGATATTTTGCTTCCCTCTGCAGTGTATTTAACCCCACAAATCACCTGTCGTGGCAAAGACTATGGATGATGGCAATGTCTTTAGTTGACCTCTTCATTTTCTTGTCATATTAATCATCACGACTCTTATCCTTTTTCTGTTGGCCCTAAGTTTGCTGCAGAGTTATAAGGACTATTCAGAGTGGATCAAAATACAGACAGGCCTTTTCTTTGCCTGCAGTTTCTGAAACCACATCATGTTTTGACACCACAAAATCTGTACAAGAAATCCCTATAGTTACACAGCATCACTCCTAGAATCTGATTCATGGTATACTCATAGAAAGAATAAACCTTTATTTGTTTTTAATAAAGGTGACTTAATTGTGTTTGAAAAACTAAAAATTTCCAAGAATCTGGACTAGTCAAGTAAGGCAGAATTAATGTATTTGTTATTACTACTAATTTGGCTCTCTTACAAAATTATAACAAACATCACTGACCTTAAAAAAAAAACAACAGGACTTCAGTATGAGATACAGAAAATGATGAAAAACAGAAAATATTTTGTCACATTTTGCAAGTAAAATGTCATTAGAATCTTGTTCCTTCTGTACAATATTAACCGTGGGCTCCTAATATGCTCTAGCTGGAGCTGCAATAAATTCTGCTTGTCTTTGTGACTGGAGGCTGCATTGTCCTCTTTAGGAACTGGGTAGAGTATATGTAATTGTCTCACAGAAGAGGATACATTGGCTCAGAAAGCTTACATTTACATTTGCCCAATTCGCAAAGACTCCTATAGCAAGGCTGCAAAAAGATTTTCAGAGCTTCCAGATGCTCTTTGACTACTGCAGGCACAAAGCTACACGTCCTATGATTTAAGCCAATAATTACATCTAGGACATGTTTATCAGCAAGAGTTAGTCAAGGTTTTTGTGAGTTTATGTCTCAGTAGATGCTAACTGACATATAGTGAATTACTATGGTAATTTGCCATTAGGATTTTACTGAAAAATACAACAAAAACTATAAAAAGCATGTACAAATAGGCACAAGTATGTACACTACAGTAAAAATTTCATGTTACAAGACAGAAGTGGGCAGTTTTAATTTATGATAACTGAAGGAATCTGAGATTACGCCTGACAGGATTTCCTTCTTTCCTAAGATCATGGTAGTATAAATAGAGGTGACATATTGCTTCACTGAGAACTATAAAGTACAGGTCTGTCTTATTCAGTGGTTTGCAGATGGGAAAATGTAGGAGTTAAGGCAAGGAGCTACAGACAAATCTTAATGTCTGCACAAGGTTCCAGGCCTTAAGGTTTCGGAAGTCTATTTTTAAACTTAGTTTCTTTGAAAAACTGAGACCTGTGACTAATGCTTGTCATTATGGTATAATGATCTATCTTCTTGCCAGAGTATTTGGGGATTACATTTTGCAGAGAAGCAGAGCTATCCACCAGAGATTGCTCTTCATGTTTGTATCTGTTTTCTCTCTTTCCTAGTAAAGTCCACAGCCTTCTATAGTTCTTTGGGCATTAAAACCAGCTGTGCAAATGTCTCCTCTTCCAGATTACAACATATCTCTCTCTGCCCAAGCTGACTGTTCTGGCAGACTGCTTAGGGAGCTTGGTGTGTCAGGAGTGATGCTGGCATTCAAGCAGCTCCTTGCTGGGCAGCTTGCTTAAGTCTGCCCAAATAGTCTAGGTATCAGCAAAGATCACTGAAAAAACTGAGCTGATGCAACCAACTTCAAGAGAAAACTACAGGGAAAAAAAGGAAAAATGCCCCCTGTTCTATGATACTTGACCAGTTACCATTCCACAAACAATGCTACCACCAAAGACTTCTGAACAAAGGAAATGAATCTTCACTGCATTAATTTAATGATAAACTTCCAATTTCACCTAGTTCTAGGTAGGGAGGAGTAATTAGTGCATTAGTATTCAATATGTTTGGGTATGCAATTTTATGCTATGCAGTCGGAAGACTGCGTGGCTTCTGAGACAGGTGGAAGCCCTCCAAACCCTCTGGAATAGAGAGCCAGAGAGCTCTGGGAATGACAAAAGACTTCTGTGGGTAGCATATGATCTACATGTTGTGTGTGTGATATGGCAAATGCATGAGCTGCCTACTGGCTATGAAAATACTTGGAAAATTTTTCACACATGGGGGCTTAAGCATATGATTGCACCATAACATGATAAGTTACACATGTCTGGGCGCTGAACAATTTTGATTGTGAGACTCAGGTGCATATTAGCCCTGAGGTCTCAAATCCTTTCATTAGGTGATGCATTCCTCCAATCCCAAAAAGCTTTCCACTGTGAATCAAATATTTCACAGTGATGAGGACTATTTTTCCATGGGTTTATTTATAGAAAGGAATTCTTGTATCACATGTTTTGTCTATCTGTTATACAGTCTGACTGAGAATGATGCTTCATGTGTAAGACAAGTAGATCCACCAGTCAGTGCTTGTTATTCCCTTACAGAAGAGATGTAGACAAATGTGCTTTCTAACTGTGACTAAAAACCACTTGAAAGTAGGATTTGGAACAGCAAGGAGAAGTAATGAGACAGAATATAAATGAGAGAAGAAGACTGGTAAAAACCACAACCAATATGTCCTCCCATCTTGTCTGTTTTAGGGTCCCAAATACAAATTTCTCTGGTTTTATTCTCTCTGTTGCTTGACATACAAAGGTTTGCAGCAGTAAAAGTGGAGCTAGGGAGAAAGAAACTGTATGTAGATAAGGAGAAAACTTTTGTATGATGGAAGCATTGCAGACTTGATCTACTCCTTATCTGCTGGGAAATAAAATGAACAGGAGGATGAATGCTAAATTTGAAACAGGGTTCAGACTTCTTCCAATTTAAAAGAACTTTCCATATTAAATGGTCTGTTCAGATTTGGAGATTACTTTGGATGGAAATAACTAGGTAAGCACTCTTGCTATATTTTAAAATACTCCTACTGCATTGGTTTCAAAACTCAGAAAGAAAACTGAAACTGTATGTAAAATACTCCTCAAAATACCTCAACAAGCTCAGTAAAGTGGATTTAGCAGTGATATAAAGTGATCAAAAATAGCAATTTAAAAGCTTCAGGGAAGATAAAGTATTAGTTTTTCTTGGTTTTTCAAGACCTTGTTTTAACAATGTGCTTAATGGTCTGCCAACATTTAGGCACGTAATTTAAGTAAATTGGGTCTAAATGAAATAGCTGGCAGCAAACAGCAAACTGTGTTTTCAGAAATACATCAACAGTTTTTTAAGGTGGTTATTGTTAGTCACGGCAGAGTAGCTCACTGTACTTCTCAGTCTCCTCAGTTTATTCTGTATCATGATTTGATTCTGCAAGTCATTGGGCTCCTCTATCTGCTTGCCTAAAGAAGCAGTTCACATACATCTTCATGCTCCAAGTTTTGCTCTTGTGCAATGGAAGGCTGAAAACTCAACATAACTACAATTTCACACAGTGTTAGTACAAAACTTTATGGTACTGGGACTAAATCTGCGCTTCTGCAGTCAATTGTGGCCACATTAGGGCCATTATCAGCTCAGGCAGTTACTGAAAACACTAAAATAAAGTTTCATACTACATGCCCTACTGATGTGTTTACCAGGCCATATTATCTCCTCCACATTAATCCAGATATTGGGGATGCTGTTACACGGTCATAAAGAAAGAAAACCAAGAGAACAAGAACTACCTCCTTCCCCACTATTCAGCCCTCCCCCTAGCTCTCCCTCTGATCTTTAGAGAGTTTCTTTTAGACAGGGGTGTAAAACCAAATTTAGTTCTTGGTTACGCTGGTATATATCTGATTAAACCCACTGCCATCATGAGAGATATTCTGGTTTTACACTGTTATAGGAGATAGTAAGTTTTGGCAACAACCCTTATGTATCACTGTGTAAACAGCTTGCTTTTGTGCAAACAAATTACAAAATTGTGTATAGAGTAAGAGAATCCCTGCTTTTAAGCTGTCATTCTCAGGAAGAGGAATTAAGTCATCCAACTTGGATATGTGTAATCCTCTTGAATTCTTCAAATTTACAACTTTCTATCACAGTGTAAACTTGCCTTGTAGAGATGCTGTTCTCTAATTGTTTGTTTCTTGAGGATACAATTTTAAAAGATCATACTGTATCTAGTCATCTTCACCATCTGATGCAATTTAAGAAAAAGAAAAAAGACCATTAAATATAGTTAACACAGCTTGGCTCTGTCTTCTTGTTACTTCCCTACAGGCAATGGAAAAGGAGCCCAGAAAACAATTTGTTTATTATAAGCAGGTCAGTCCTCGGGGGGATTCATGGAATCATGCAGTGGGAGAGGACAATCATGGCACTGAAATGGTGGGTAATTTTATTTGTTCCACTTGATGGTCACAGTGGCATCATGCTGGCCAATTACTCTTGAGTCAGCAGGTTTCAGAGGTTAAGACCCCCTTGTGGGTTGCAGCACTGCAGGCAAAGTATTCAGGCCAGATTGAAACCGTTTCAACAGCAGAGACGCCAGCCGCCTTCTCCCTTGGAGTTCTCCTTTTTCAACTGTGTACGAGACATACATGTGATAAAATAGGCATGTCTCTAGCATTGAGACAGCTTAATTGTTGAGAGTGGAAAAAATGCCAACTTCAGATAAAGAAAGGAAGAAAATCAGCCAGAGAGACAGGCTATGCCGAGGAGGCATGAAGCGAACAAATATTGCAAACTGTGACACCAGGTTCCAAAGGAAAGATCATGTCTGGGAATAATCCTCATGCCAATAGTCTACTAGTGTTTCAAGGCTGCTGAACCTTTAACAATTTCATCACATTTTTCTCCAGTGGAAATGTTTTAAGCTACTTCTTCAGTGATCTGTAATTCTAAGGGGAAAAACAGCAGCAAAGTGTTTGCTTTACCAGTAGAACCTGCCACAAGTGATTGGGCAGAGGCGGATATGAAAACCAAGAGAGCAGAAATAATGTGTGTGAGGGGATTGGGCAGGAGAGTTGTCCAGGACAGGCTGAAATTGTTCCATTAGGCTTAGATCAAGTTCATTAAGTGACTCACATTTCATTTGGATTCGGGTATGGGAAGCAAGGAAGTAGCATTTTATACTCTTAATGATAATACTACTGTTATGATCTCAGAAACAGGGGAGGCTTCTCAGGCTTAAACTCTGTTGTGTATGTGATATTTCAGGCTTAAAACATCTCAAGTGTATATTTCCTGTCAGAAATATTATGCTGTGAGAGGTATTCAGTTTCTGAAGGATTCACCAGAGGGTTAAGATCCATGCTTTAATGTCTTTTTGGCTAACATCATGCCAGTTTGCAGTTTCTGGAAAACATCTCAAGAATCACAGAACCAAGACATAAATGTATTATTATGATTAATAGTGGTGCTAATTTATCCAGAGCCTGCTCTTGAGAGACAGAAATGATCAGTGGGACTCTGATGTCTTACTCTGCAGAACTGGATCGATGATTTTTTAAGCTTAATATAAATGTCCAGCTATTTGAATTTTCAGGAAAATTGTAATGTACTGGAACAAGACCAAATGTATATAATCAGGGTTTTATTTTTAAATAATTTTATTATTAGGAGTAATTTTTCCTTCTTCAGCAATAGGAGGTTATGAGAAAACTTGGATTATGACAAATCCTGCAACTAACTTTTTCAGATCAAAAAACATTTTGATTTGTAAAATGCTGGTGCATTGCTTTTTTTTGGGAAAGATCTCTCAGAGAAAGGAGGAATCCAAAGCAGGAAGTTTTTCTAATCCCCTTTATTCCTCTAGCACCACTTTATATGAAACAAACACTGGAAAAGTCCCACAACGGAAAGTCCTCACACTATGCCTGTAGGAAGCCATGTGTCTGGGCACCAAAAGTGAAGCAAAGCCCAACTCAAACTCTTATAAATCAGGTACATTTTACACTGCAGTGATTTCATCAGTGGCAGCAAGTTAAACACATACTTGCTTAAGCTGCTTTCTAAGCTCTGGTGACTGTGAGTGTTCTGTCATTGTTAACAGATGTCTAATGAACAAAGGGCATGTGAGACTTCATTTTAAAAAATTAAGATAATAACTTTAACATCTTAATAATGATCTATTTAACAGCCCAGAAATCTTTTTATTTGAAAGTTCAGAATGTGAAACAGAACCTACCAGAAAGATCAGAACCAGTCTTTTTCAGTTGTGTTTAGCTGCTTGAACTGCACATTCACTTCCCCGCCTAAACAGTTGTCAATTAACCCCTGCATGACACACACAGAGGCAGAGTCTGTACAGTTCAGAGGTATTCCTACTCTGTGCTGCATCTAAAACACTACTCCATCTTCCAGATTTTGCTCCTGCCTATTTCACAACTTTGGATTCCAAACCAGGGAAGATGTTAGACAAAGAACAATTTGGCCTGAAGAAGGAGCTCTGGGAGGAGGGAAACTAGAGGAAATATATAGCTTCTCTTTTCACTGCCATTAATGAAATACTAAATAGGGTATATACTTTTTATTCTTTACATTAGTGGAACAAGTGATATTGCTAAGAACAGTATAATTTATTTGGTTTAATTGAATTACTACACATTATTAAATTGAATATACACATTATTAAATATGTATCATTAGAATATCATGTTTTAGAGATGATTGTCAGTGATAGTGTAGAGCTTGTTGTGCTTTGGATGCCCAGGGAAAAGTAAGGTATAAGTAATTATAAACACTCAAGTTCATTTTGATGGCCAATATTTTCCACTTTGGTTGAGGAAGCTGTCTTTATGACCTGAAGGGATAACTGATACATGCAGCAAATTTGTGAATAAATAAAAGAAGGAAGAGGGATGTCTTGCTGCTCTACTGACACAGTCTTAAATAGATTGTGTACCAAATAAGAAGAAAAGATGAGTAGTGAATTTTACTAACTTACCCAAATCAGGATAAGAAACTTAATTAATCTCTTTTAATGTTTTTACCATTAATAAATTATAACCAGAAATATATAAGACATGAGAATATATTTTTAATAATAAGAACCTGTATTTCAACATTCATCTTGCTGTCTATTTCCAATGCTTATTTAGTAATTTTGCCTAATATTATGATTTTTCTGGGACCTGGAGGATGGGATGGTAAGAAACATGCCAATGAGCAATAGAAAGAAAAAAATGCAGTAGTTTTTGGGATTTCCAATCTTCTCATACACTTCTCCTGAAAGATTCTGTAATATTTTATCATTTACTTCACCAAAATAAAATAGCATCTGTTGTAATTAAATACAGCAAGAACATTTCAGGCAACCATGAAATAAATGTCTGTACAAAACTAATTTTTAAAAAAATGATATTCTGTACAAATTATTGGGGTAAAAGATGTCACACAGAAAAGATATTTCAGCCCTTAGGTGTATCATGAATATGCAGAAACAACCTCAGATGTGGAGAGTCTCAGCAATTTGTTGTAAACATGTGTCCTTGTGTATGGATTTTCATGTATGTACAGGTATAGATTGATAAAGATCTACTGAACTAAATGCTTCAGGGGAAAACAATTCAGGACTTCAATAAATTTCACTTGGAAGACTTATTTCTGAGACTTCTTGAAGTCAGGTTGATAACATATGGAATAGCCCATCTCCTACACATCTTGGACAAATCTGCACCTAATCCCCTCAGTAAATGTCACTTATTAGGGACTTCACCACTATGACAATAAAGAGAATAAGAAATCTTGCCTTGCACATTAAAACCTCTGTGAATAGCTGGCAAATGAGAAAATACATGATTAGTCATTGCTGAAATGCCTCTTCATGTGAGGGGAAAGCACATGATTTCACATCCAGTCACACTGCTGCCACACACCCATCAATTCTGTTGTACCTCAACGGAGTGAAAACAAGGCTAGAATTTAGAAGAGTTCAGTAACTTGAATTAAGACCATAACTGAATTTGAAGTTCCATGGCTGGAAAAATAAATACATTTCATAAATCTGATCCAAAGGAATTTAATTTTTCTCTAGGGCTGTTTTGTTCACATGAAAGTATAATGCCCCCCCACAACTTTACTTTCTATTACTTAATTTTTAGCCATAGAATTGCAGACTTCTTGGTGTTGGAAGGCATATCTGGAGATTGTTTCATTGAGGCCCCCTGTTCAAGCATGGTCAGCTGAAGAAGGTTTCCCAGGAGTCTTTCCAGCCAGGCTTTTTATGTCTCCAAAGATGAACACTCCACAGGCTCTCTGAGCAACCTGTTCCAGTGTCAGCCTTGCATTCAAATTATGTCTTTGCAGCTGCCTTCAATAAAAGGTCAGGAGGTAAAAGACAATATTTACAGGTGTCTAGAAAGAAGTCATCCTCTTGCACCGATTCATGCCCTGCTGTGAGCATTTGTATCTGGTTAGTCCTGGGAACTTCCTGGGTTAGACATCACCCATTTGGTCAAATCTGAATCAGTTTTTCCCCTTCAAGTAGTCCAACCACTTCTGCAAGGTCCAAAAAGGAAAAAGAGGAGGTTGGACTCTGACTCATGTGAATCAATCCAGGCACAGTCCAGACAGAGGGACTTAAGCCTGTATTATGCTTAAGAGGAGGATTTAAATTTGAATTTAGAGTTTGAGCTCCTTGATGGCAACTTCCAAATTTGCTATTCAAGTCAGCATGCACAAGGCTAGGCTTTAGGTACACCAGCATTTAAGTGTGATTTTCTTCCTGAAAGCTTCTGAAACCCTTTAAAAAATGTTGTAGAGAGGTGAAAATATTTTGCTGTTAAGTCACTGCCTGCAATTTTCTTCTGGTCTCATGTCCTGTGAGTTTTCCACATAAAATTTGCAGAATGACGGCTACCTATGGAATGGTAGGACAAGCCACAAGGACAGATGCAGATCTCCTACTGTTCTTTCTCTGAAACACATGTAACATGTTGCAAACCACACTGTTTCCACACTACCTTTGGAAAATGCTTTCTTGACAGAAATATTTTTGACCTTTGGCCTATGGAAAGTAGATATAAAGTAAAGTTTGGGATACAATGGCTCCAACTAAAGTCTGAAGCAACTTCCCACATTACAGTGGTTGTTGTCCCCTACAGTAGGAGAGGAAATCTAATGAAATGAACCTTGTTTATATGCCCAGGATTTCCTCTGTAGGAAAGTGAGATTGCTCACTAATGTTTTGCCCTGACGTGCAGTGTGAGTGTAACCAGATGTGCACCTAGAGACTGGGACAGTGGGGTACGCAGGGAAATGCATCCACCCTGTCCTGTGGCTAGAGCCATGAGAACTGGCTTTCCTGTTAGCCCTTACCCCCTGACCTTTCCAGCATTTGTCTGGCATGTTCTGCAGGCACTACTTAGTGGGGAGCCAGAAAAAAGAGGACTGTGGCTATTCACTGGAACCTGGTGCTTTGAAAACTCCAGCATAAAACTAGCTCTGCACTTGGCAGCTGAATACTGATTGTGTGCCATATGGGGTGAGAGGTTATAATTCACAGCTCCTGGGCTGAGGTGTGGATGAAGAAGAATTGAATTTGTGATGATTATCCTCTGTATGTGTAAGAGGATTCTTATCTCTGAGAGTTATCTCTTTTAAAACGTGGACTGCAGAGCTGCATGACTCACCTTTGTCAGAGCATCTATACAGAAGTGGTATTTTTATATTTATCTTGATTTTCCAGAAAATTTTGGAGTGTTTAGAAAATGTAAAACTTCATAGTTTCATGTGAATTCTTGCTTTGGTGCAGATTGGGAATAGGTCTGATGTGATGCTGTGAGTGCTCTGCAGCTGTATTGCTCACACCTGGTAAGACCAGTGTTTCCTGAATGCATCAGATTTCCTGAGCACACATGATATATTAATGTGCACAGGAAGATACCTGGCTCTTTACTTTGCTCTGCTGAGGCTTGCTGAACATATAGGAGAAATCCAACCCCAAAACCTCAATTGTGTCCCAATTTAATTTCATCTAGCTAAAGAGGATCATGCAGGTGTGTGGTAAACCTACACAGGGACACTGCAGTCATGTGCTACCATTAAAGAGTTAGGGAAAAGTCTGAGTAAAGAACAAAAACTGCCTGTATTCCATAAGCATAAGAAAGATTTCTTGACTAATATGGGTACTGTGTGCCAGCATATTGTCTCTGAAAGCCAGTGCACAGGCTGGTTCACTGAGCCATGCATTTTATGTGGGTCAGAAGCAGGAGCTGAATGGAAAGGGAAGGTGGAAACAACATTATATTTTCTGGGCTGAGAATCTCAGAAACCTTTCAAGGAGATGCTACTCCCAGTGAAAGCTTTCTGTTTTTACAAATGTAATCCAGCAGGCTGTTGCCTGCAACACTATGATAAAAAGTCACATTAAATGGTGAAGATCTTCATTATGGTGTTCTCCCATGCTTTCATTCCATACTTTGGTCAGCCAGAGAACAGGTTCCTCTGATAATATTTGTCATGTCTTTTGGGTCTGTCTCCATTGAAGCCTTTCTGAATGAAGCAGTGGCATTATTTATCTTTGAGAACTGTCTGCCATTGCAGTCTGTTTTTCAGCTGCTTGAAGGTGACTACAAGTCTACTGGTTACACTTGATTGCTGTCAAAAGTCTGGGGTTTTTTTTCTGAGTAACTATAGGAAAACCAGAGCTCCGTAAGGTTTTTTTTTTTTTTTTTTTTTTTTTTTTTTTTTTTTTTTTTTTAAGCCTGTAAGATTTTGGAGTACAGAAAATGCCTCATATTAATAATACTGCTCAAAAAATAGATTATCATTTTTGGTGTCATTTTAACTTTATCTCTGCTTATGTACAGAAAATGGTTCCATGTATATGTCTGTATATGTATATTCACTCACATTTGTATGTATGCACGCACATATATGTCGAAAAGGACTTTAACTTGAAAGAAATGGGAAATGTAACATAGCTGGAAAAGATTAAAACAGACAAGTATAGGTGGACCAGAAAACATATTGTACTGATAAGGATTTTTTGTTTTTAATTCAATTCTACCATAAAGTAATTTATTACCCATCACTTGTTTTTCTAGGAAGGCCAGTGCAGCACCATTTTCTGTCTGATTGACTCTCTTTTTACAACTTGTATTTCAAAACAGGAAGGCATCCATTCATATCAGTTAAGAAGTCTACATTTTAGATTACCTTGAAAGGTTCATCTTTGGCATAAGTTACTGGCAGGTTCAAATAGCTAAAACCAAAATGCTGCACTCCTAGCTCAGCATAGTCCATGCATATGTAGTAACATGCAAAAATCTAAATCAGGATTAATTAAAGAAATACATTTAACTTCAACTCTACATTTCCAAAAAACATATTAGTTTGCCCTTCAAAAAGCAGCAGAAATTGTCATTTTACATTCCTCAACAGCAACTGCAACAGTTCAGACTCTCCAAGCCTGGCTTGTCACCTGATCATGCAACGAAATCTGCAGCTAATCAGTAATGGTCCAACCAGGAAAGGTCACAGCAGTCCTGCTGAACTATTACCGAGGTGTTGCAAGATATGGACATTATTCATCCTCACTAAAACCAGGCAAAGAATAAATAAAATGAAAGCAAAAGGATTAACTCTTGTATATTTGCTGTAGTATTGCTATGAGTCGATCAGTTTCCAGCCCTTATTCTGCCATTAAATGAATATTTTCCAACCCTAATTCCCATCACAAGTCACATCAAAATCCTACCACTTAAGCATTAATGTCTGGGCTGTACTTTAGGCCAAATCCTGGGAGCAAGGTGTGTAAGCTGTACTGTCCTTAGGCTCAGGTCAGATCTGTGTAAGGAACTTTTTCCAAGACTGTAGCACTAATGTTTTTAGGCTTTCTTCTCTCTCTCTTTTTATTTTTTTTTCCTCCAACACTTCTGTACTGACAAAAACTGAAGTCTAGTTGTGTGATATTAGCTTGCAAGTTGCTCTTGTGCTTGGGCAACCAGGAGAAGCACTGCTGGACACTTTGTCATTACGAGTTGTGTATATGCTGGTGGAGTTTGCTGCACAGTCACATCAGCAAAATCTGCTGGAGGGAAGGATTGTTTTTGAATACTTCACTGAAATACTGGCCTGATTTTTTTCACACCTGCACCTGATCAAACCACGATGGCTCCTGGCAATGTGTTAGGCACCACTACCATAGATTTAAAGAACATGAGAATAAGGCTAAAGCATAACCCATTCACAAGAATTACTCTTTTTCAAGGGAGGAGAGAGTCCTGCTCCTAGAGAGTTTGACTTGGTCATAACCTGTCAGTGAAGGAGCAATACAAATGCATGGCTTGACTTTACATGGTACGCCTTCAAAATATGTTTTCCTTCTTTCAAAATGAGGGACTGCATGGATACTGTCCTATAGTGCTCATCTGTGTAAGTAATGTACAATGCAATTTTTGTTATGGGCTCCTAAAAAAAGTACAATTCCAGATTCTAAGTTCTTTCTCAGACAAAAACTCTCTTATGTTTAGGAACAAAGCAATGTAAGAGAAGATTATCTGAACTGGAAGTCCTAAAAACGGTTTCCTGTTTAAAGGTGTGGGGGGACAAATATCACTCATATGATGGCAACATATTTGTGTTTTTACAAATGCTGCAGAACAGATTCTTCCTCTCCATTAGTGACCTCAGAAGCAAGCAGGCATTTACTTCAAGAACTACAACACTCCTTCTCACAGTGTCAAAACTGCTGCATTGTACATGCAGCAGTTCCCTTCTTAAACATATCAGCTTAAAGTGCAAAGAGAAGAGCCATAATTTCAGGTCGTCTTCCAGAGACTTTTTGTGAAATTTTTACTTTTAATTTTAAACATGGAGATAGAAACAAGGTGGAAAGGCATTTACCAAAGTGTCATGATCTAACCCCAGGCAACAACTAAGTACCACACCAATTGTTTTCTCATTTCCCTGCAAGCCTGGTGGGATGGGGAAGAGAATCAGAAAAAGGTAGTACTCTTGGTGGGTCAAGAACAGTTTGATAATTCAAACAGAGTTAAAAACATGGTGAAAAATAAAGAGAGAAATATAGAGAGAGGAATAAAACCCAAGAGAAATAACTGATGCATGATAAAATTGTTCACCACCTGCTTACCAATGTCCAGCCACTTCCTGAGCTATGATTGGCACTTCCCAGACAATGCCCCCATTGATATACTGGGCATGCTGTTCTGTGGTAAGGATCATCCCTTTGGACAGTTCAGGTAAGTTGTCCTGGCTGTGCTCCCTCCTGTCTTTCTGTGCAACTGCTGGGAGGTTGAAAAGCCCTTGATATAAAGTAAGCAATACTTAGCAATGACAAAAGTATGTTATCAACATTATTCTCATAATAGATCCTAAACATAGCACTTTAACAACTACTGAGAAGGAAATTACTTATCTCCCAGCTAAAACCAGGACACAAACATGAACAGAAAAAGTTTCTCAAATATACAGGAGCTCATATTTAATATAATGTCTGCAAGTTATCTGAAAAATGGTGAGAAATTACACTTTTAAAAATCACTTGTACTTGGCCCAAATAATAAGTCCATATTGTGTATTCTTTCCATTAGTATGTAACAAAGATCAAGGAGAAAGATGTTAAAAAGGCTATAAACCTACCACAGAAGCTCAGAATTGCAACCTCATCATTCTTAGCACAGTCTGACATAGAAAGTGTAGCAGCACAGGTAAAAGCAAGAATGCAGAAAATTCTGGTTCTTCTTTAGCCTGTGCAACTATAGAGGAAGAAAAAAGGGATTTTCTAGAAGAAAGGATCCATAGAACTTTAAACAGGTCAGTGTTTTAGGAAGAACGAGATACCTAGGCTTGTAGACCTCTGGCTGTGCTCCCTTCTTAGCACTATATAGCAAAACAAATACATGAGATGCAATATGTGGGATGGCACTGCAGCAAAGGATTATTCCATTTCTGTCAGCAAACGTCCATGTAGATTCAAAACCTTTTGACAGGGGCAAATGCAAAGTTCAAGGTGAGAAAACCACTGTATGGGAAAATCGCAGGATGCCCCATGCATAGAATTGCTTCCACCAGAATGGCACACATAGACATAAAAACTTTAGGAGCTTTCTATCATGGTTGTCAAAATAACTCAGTCTCATTCAGGGATCTGTGTCATTTTGGTGAAAAGGAAATATAAGCTTTCTTTTTTTTTTTTTAATGGAAAAGAATAATATATTTGAGATACTTGATTTTAAAAGATGAAAAACAGTGGAATATTTTTTTTTGTTAAAAGTTTTAGGCTAACTTAAAGACTTACCAACATTGTGGCAGGGCTGTTTTGTAAAATATTTCCTCAACTTTAGTTCTGCATATTTTATTTTACTTGTTTTTATATATATACAAAATTATATTTATTTATCTTATCATGATTTTGGATGTTCCTGTTCTTAGTATTTTCCACATGTGTAATTAAAAAAAAAATCTTCTACAGCCTCACTTCTGACTATATGCTGTGGTAATAACAGCAATGATGAGACATACCTGATTTATCAGATGAGTCTTAATTTGAGTCAAAATTTCTTCTCAAAGCTAAGCAGTTCTGAATTTTTGAGTTTTTCCTGGTGCAGAAGATGGACCTGGAAGGTTATTTGTAATTGATACCTACCACTTGTAAATATCTACTAACTGCCATGTCTTCCTACTAATTGAAGGCTGAAATTTCAATAGTCTTTTGTCTTATCCTTGTTCCCAGAACCCCTGTTGTCCTGCCAGTGTGACAAACTGGGATATTTGTCTGTGGATCAACAAAGCATTTGGGTTCAAATATTCAGGAGCAGCTCTCAGTCATCTGCTGTGACCACCAGACTGCAGCCATGACTTTCAAACCTCTGAGAAAAGGTCCCTGGGAAATTAAATTATCAGCAATTGCAACTATTTTTTTTTTCTGCCAATAGTTGGAAAAGTGGGGAGAGAGAAAAGGGGTGGAGCAATTTCTTGAAACTATCTAGGAGCAGAAAGCCATTTTCCAAATAAAATATTATTTTTCTGTCTTTAAGTGAGAGCTGTCAAAAAAATCCTGACTGCTTTTGAGTGTTGGCCTTGTCTAGTCAGATAGGATCTGGCCTGAGATACCAAGCTGTTTTACAAACACCACGAAATGTCCATCACGAGTCACAAGATTATTTTTTCAATTTCCTTAGGACATAGCGACCTGGCCTGGTTTCATGTATTACAGATGAATAGTGAATACTTTGCTATAAATCTTGGTGAACTGTCTTGCAAAATATCTTTTTATAATGCGTAAAAATGTAAAAAATTAATGACTTAATGCCAAATACAATGAAGCTTTAACTGAGATGGGGGGATTTTTATTAGTCTTTTATGGATAATATTATTACTTTGAGTTGCTGATTGTTTTCCATTCAATTTTTACTAAAGTTACTTAATAACTGTCACTTTTCATTCTTCTGACTCTTTATTCATTGTCAGCTGTGGATGATCTGCCAGCCCACATGAGAGGGCAGGTTACATTCAAAAGAATTTTCTTTGGTTTAGGGACATGTGCAAAATCTGAGCTAATTGCAGTGCAACTTTATACTTTAACTGCTTCTTATTAGTGACTTAGCAGATGTCTGATGGTACTCAGATGTTCAGAGCTTGCACTGGGTGCCCACTGGACTTAGAGAGATGTGGGCACTTCTCTGAGAGGGATCTGTAAGACCAAGATCCTGCATTCCTGGGTCATGCCTTTGAAAAGGTGTGGAGAAGTGATAGTCAGGGGCTGCTGCCATTTGATGGACCAGCATGGAACATTTGTTGTTCATACACAGGTCTAGGGCTGTGCAGAAGTCGCAGCAATGCCTACATCTCTCTAGCATTAAAAGATCCATGATCCCCTGACTCTGACTCCCTGTTAGACACATCTGGGAAGGAGAAGATTCCTGTGCAAGGCAAAGAAAGCAGTAATGGAACATGCTAAAACATGAGAGGTAAGGAGGATGTAGGGGCTTTGCAAAGTAATGGCTTTCTGTAGTCCCCCCTTTGTTTAGACAAAAGGCTCTGTTTTATAGGATAAGTAAAATAAAGATGAACTTCTAGGAAATTATTCTAATCCAGAATGTGTGGCATTCTCAGTTGTTCCTATGCTGAGTGGAGGAACAAAAAGCTTGAAGAACACTCTTCTTTGACTTTGTCCTGTTAGACAGCACCCTTGTGTTTGCATTTAAATCCACTTTATTGAGGGGTGCTCTAGCAAAAAAATTAGGGACCTCTCTGAGGGATTTTCTGAAGTAGATCTCACAAGCCAGGGCTGAAGTGAAAGTATTTGTGTGTTTGAATGTGCAGCTCTATGTCTATTTGTGTGAAAAAAAGGTGTGAACATCAGCATGTACCTCCATTGCTTTTCCAAGTTTACAGAGTGAAGGCTATTAAAATATTGGAAACATGTGAATTTGAGCTGGTATTCATGTGATTCCTGTTTTCCATGTCTTCTTTTAAAAAAAAAAAAATAAATATGATTGTATAACTGAAAGATATAAAAGGTCTTTTATTCCTTCTTAGCAAGGACTGCCTGTGACCTTCATCCTTGCAGCTACTTTGTGTATGCAATGGACAGTAGAAGAAAGAGGTGCACAAACAAGAGATGGGAATGTTCAATACCCAGGTGAAAGGGATAGAGGTGGCAGATGTAACAGAAACCAACTGTTGCATAACTTTTGTCTTGCAGAGATGTGGGAAGAACAAAAGAAGGAGGATCATGAATGAGCATTTACTTATGTTTTTGTACCCAAAATAATGAGTGCTTCAGAAGAAGGAAAAAACCCATTGCTTTGTATTGGATTCTGGAAGTATTGGA
Source organism: Lonchura striata (assembly GCF_050655825.1). Classification (NCBI taxonomy): domain Eukaryota; kingdom Metazoa; phylum Chordata; class Aves; order Passeriformes; family Estrildidae; genus Lonchura; species Lonchura striata. The sequence continues at coordinate 115,858,919 of NC_140704.1, forward strand.
AAGGTAAGTGAAGAGGAACAAGATGACCAAACTGCCAAACACATAAAAACCATTATGCACTTGTTAATTTTTTATTTTTTAATCTCTAATCTGGTTTGGCTGAGACACCTTTATGTTGCAGTGTGCAAAGGGACAGGGCAATTATTGCTGTCCCTGGAAAACACAGTCCCACACTCCTCAAACTTCAAGATTCCTGAGGACTTTGTATATATTTAGAATGAATGTAAGTTTTTGGGAAAAAGCAACAGAGAATGCAAGCATTGTTTTTGTTTATTTTCTACTGCTTTGGCTGTTCCCACAAATTTTATGCATCCTGCCAGCCTCCCATGAGAGACTGAATGGTATTCCCACCTCTACTCAGCACTGGTGCAGCCCATCTGCAGCACTAGGTACAGTTCTGGGCTCACCAGTACAAGGCTGATATGAGAATAACAGAGGCTGGTGAAGGACAACAGGGGGAATTAAGAGATTGAGCACCTCTCCTATTGGAGTCACTGAGACAGCTTGAAAAGAAAAAACCTCAAGTAAGATCTTATTCATGTGTATAAATTCCTCATGTGAGGGAGTGAAGAATACAGTCAGACTCTTAATGCTGCCCAGTGACAGAACAAAAGGCAGTGCACACCATCTAAAGTACAGAAAATTCCATTTAAATGAAAGGAAAACCCCTTTGGTACTGTAAGTATGACTGAACACTGGCACGGGTTGCCTGGAGAGGTCATGGAGTCTCCATTCTTTGAGATATCAAAACCCCATCTGAACACAGTCCTGGGTAATCTGCTCTCCTGACCCTGCTTTGAGCAGAGGAGTGGGACTAGTCAATATGCAAAGGTGATTTCCCACCCGTTCTCAGTCATTCCATGATCCATGATTCACTTGAACAATCTGTTCTTATCTCATGCAGTTATCATTTGATACTACAATATATTCAGGTTGGTATAATTAATATAATCAAACTTTCAGAACAACTACTTAAAGAGACAAAACCCAACACTTGGGACAGATAGTAAAGCCCATTATTTCCAAAGCAACAATACTCATAACTGAAAATGTATTATTCAAAAGAAAATACAAGTTTTCAAATTAAATATTGATTTATTTATTGGCAGTGGAAATCAGCTGCAACAGAAGGCATCAGAATTAAATTATCAGGTTTCCCATTGTTTTCTTTTTAATTGAAATTATGGGATCTTTATGGTGTTTCATTTTTATATGATTTTATGGGGCTTACAATAATAGGCCCTGAGTTTGTTTAATGACAACAGGAACTATAATAATCCAAATAATAGAGTGAAACACAGAAGAAAGATTTCATGGTGCCTTAGTCTGAGAGGAACTTCTTTTAACCCTTTGGTGAGTGTATAACATGCTTTTCCTAACTCAGCATTACACGGTAGGATAATTTCAGTGCTTTGAGCCTAAAAGTGTACTTTGTTCTTCATTTCATGCACATCTCCCTTCATTCTGCAGCCTCTGAAGTGAAAAGCATGCCCAAACAGAAGCAAGGGAAGAAAGACATGGAAACCAAAGTGAATCAATTATTGCCTTAAGCCTCGAGAAATTAATATATTAAACTTGTAGCTTCACAAGTACTGAGGTGGTTTAGCTCTTCTCTGAACACTGAAATAACATGGAAAGCAGGTTGACAGAACATGGTAAAGGAAGGACCTGGAACACATATTGTTCAAAAAGCAAAAAAAGTGACAAATTTCAGAAAAGAAGCAGTAAAGATATTCGGAGTACAGGGATCATGTTTTCCTAAGAAATATTTAAAAAATTTAAGAGACTATTTGGATATAGAATATAAGATGTCTTGTGAAAAATGTTGCAATGGGCAAAGAGATTCAATGGACTGATTGACCTTGGAGGGAGTTTCTTCATTGTGTGTTGAGAAAGTCAAAGGAGTCATCAACCAGAAGCTCAGAACAGAATTGAATTTACATTGATAAATAGCTTGTGCAGGTGCAAAGGGCATTTCTAAGGTAATGAGGTAAAACTTTATTAATGGAATATATTTTGGAGAAAGTCTTGACAGGGAATAGAAAGCAGTCACACAGGAAAAGCAGAGAGATTTAGCTGCTTGGGAAGTTTATGCTGCAACTGGACAGAGAGCTGGGATCTGTGATAGAGTGTTCTGTTTCAATTACAAAGATGAGCCAAAAGAGCTTCTAGCCTTTCCCATCTTTGTGTTTTATGAGTACAGGTGTTACAGGCATGCAAAGTAGCATATCTTAATTGTCATCTCCAAATCAGACCAGTTCCACTTGTGTTTGGTTTAGCATACTGTATTTTGATGAAGTTTTCATCTGATTTCCCTTGAGGACAGCAGTAGCATTTCCACTCACTCAAGAAGTCAAGCTCTTATACTATTTAATTTACTATGGGCGTAGAGAATTTTAAGTGTGAATTAAAACAATGGAAACATCTTTATGGCACAGCACAGGAGAGCAAACCTAGAACAGTACAAACAGCTATTGACTGCCAGAACTTTACTCATACTCCAGTAAACTTTGCTCTGGGAAGAAGGAGCTGCACAAAGAGCTGCTGGAGCCTACAAACTTCAAAGCAAATGACATGGAAGTGCAAATCAATAGAGAAACCACATGAAACTTTTCAAGGGTATTTGATGCCTTCATGTGTTCATTTTGAAATGTTACCTTACAAATTCCCACTAACCCTATCTTTCTTGAACTCACCAGCTATTTCCTGAAAAAAAAAACCAAAACCCTAGCAGCTCCTAGGGAATCATTGTTATAGTGCTTGGAGAATATGAAAGCTTCACTTGAGCTTCAATTTTCAGTATCATGCTTTCCATGCAGAAAAGGTGCAAAACTTCCCCCTATTGCCTGCATTATTCCAGTGCAGTCCTGCTGAAGCCCTCCTCCAGAACTAGGCTGGAGGAGACAGAAGGCATATATAATCTATTGCATCATTTTGCTGAAACATACTTTTTTTCCCCAAGAAATGTTGACCTTGCATTTACACATCAGTAACATTCTTGGTGAATTGTTGGAATTTTGTTTTTGCTATTATTTGTTCTGGTTGGTACCTTAGTGTAGACATAGGGTCTTTAGACTGCGTGCCAGCTGGTGCTTGTCTGTTCTCTAGTGCTTTACTTTGCTAAAAGTTGAAAATGGTGTTGTTTCACACCAGTCAGTAATGATGAGATGTGATTTGTTGAAGCTGTAATACTTTCATGTAGTTCAGATCTTGGAGTTATTAGTCAAATCACCTGAAGAAAAAAGATTTCTACGTTTTATTATGGAATAATTTCTTTCATGTGATATATTAGCTGATATACAGTGGTAATGCATTCATTTGACAGTTCTGATATGTAACATATTTTAATAAAATATCTCTAATCATCTTGAAATTGCCATATAAAGTATATTATACCGTGACTTGACTACTACTTTAAAAGAGCATCATGCAAACAGGGCTGAAGTCCCATAAGGCTCCACTGACTTTAATGAACTTTGGATCAGGCCCATATTCCCTGATGTGAAAGTCTCAGGGAAAGTACTATAAAGCCTCTCTAATAGCCCCCTTTCATCTGTTACAATGCAAGAAAAATGCATTGCTCTTAAATATTTTTGATAAAGTATATCTCACAATGTTGTCATAGTGTTGTCAGTAGGGGAAAAGCAAGTGTTTTCAAGCACTGATTAGAAAAATGCACTCTAGGGTTTAAAATCTTTTGAAAGGCAATGTATATATTCCTTTCTAACATTTAGAACTTGCAGAATCAGTCTTCACAGCTGAAGTTAACTTTTATCTTCATTTGGTCACATAGAGCCATTCACATTTTTTCTATGATCCAAAGCACGTACACAGTTAAGTAGCACAAACAACAGAAATCTTACTTAAAAATGTTTATTGTAAAAAAGGGGCTAGAAAAAAACATCAATTTCACTTCATACATTCTTCAAGTTATCTATAGATGCAACAATTTGCTTTCATTCATAACACATTCAATCATATAAAAATAAAAATATTTACATTATGTCAACATATTTTACAAAATCATCAATAAAAAAGGCACTTGGAGGGGTAATGCTGAAAATATTGCATTTCCTTTGTGCATTTAAAAAATATAATTGTAAAACTACCGTGGATCCCCTCTCTTGCACTTATTCCCGTTTTTTAAAACAAAAATGAAGTTTAGTGGAACTATTCCATATTAAAGGATGGTCAAGCATGCACCAGGAATGTTTGAAGCTACAGTATTATCTTTTTTTAAATGTATTTATTTTTAAGGCACATGCAGTTAATTTGTGGTTTTTAATTTTTTCGTACATTCTCTTATACTTTTTTCCCTCTTTTAATTATGCAGTTTTAAAGCATTTCAGGTCATTAATGAAGGCCTTGGCTCCTAATAAAATAAAAAAAACACAGCAATGAATAGTATTAAACATTTACTAAGGTAAACTTGGAATACTTTTTAAGGCACCTGAGAATAAATGGTGTCTAGCAAAATTCACTTGGGTAGTATTTTTGTTAAAATTTCCACTTAAAATACTGTTTCTTTGGTTGAAATGGCTTGGCAGGAATGTATTGTTAACTTGAAGCCTTTTCTAAGCAAGAAAAGATGACCTACATTTGGCTTCATCTATAAAGAAAGCTGATAATGCTTCTTCCTTTAGATCTACTTGAAATGTCATGCATGGCATCTTTCCCCCTATTTCAGAATTCACACTTAAGAATGCAAATGTATGGCAGAACAGAAACTATTTAAAGCTCATTTCTACTGACATTCTAAGTTCCTCTGCTTGTTTAGTTTTTTGCTTGTTTGGTGGTGTGTTGGTTTTGTTTCTTTGTTTTTTGGTTTGGTTTTTTTTTTATTTTTGGCTGAAAAGTAGACAAGAAAACGCCTTTGGATTTCCACTTATCATTTGGAACAGAAGTGGAGAAATGCATCAAGTCCAGGTAAACATTGACTGCATGATTCAGTGTGCTACACAGCAGCCAGATTCCTCATGTTTGTGCAGAAGAGACATTCTGGAGAAAGTTTTGGAGCAATTTTTGCACTGGTATTTCTTCACATCTGAGTGGGTCTGCAGATGAGCCCTCAGATTGGATCTGTCTGCAAAAGCTCTGTTGCAGTGAGGACAGGAAAATGGCTTCTCTCCTACAAAGAAAACATCAAGAGAAAAATAGGATAAATCTTTAAAAAAAGAAAAAAAAGGTACAAGTTTGGGACAAGTAAAATCTGCTTTTATCCTAAGGGGGGAAAAAAACAAAAAAAAGAACAAAAAGGAATTACTTGTTATAAGACAAAAATGCCTAATAAAAAGTTAATCAGGCCACAGATACAGCAGCTTTCAGCACTGCTGGCTCTTTTGCCGAACCCCAGTCTATTGAGAATATGTTGTGAAGAGCAGTCCCTGAAAGCAAGCTGCTGACACTGTCTGCATCTACAGGTGCATGCAGTACCTTTAGACTGTGATCAAGCCAACATTTTCAAAAATGTTCATAGAACATTTTCTGCTGAGTGCTGTGTGAATTACTGGGGAACAAGGGCTTTGTCTGAAAAGCAGCAAACATCTATACAGATGTTACATTGTACCCAGTGTTATACTCCAAGCCCATTTTTGCCTCAATAAAAAAAACCCAACCACGTTGCTGATGATGGGTTTCTAATTCTTAAGGACTTGAGGTAGTGCATGCAAAACTTGCCAGCTGCTTAAGGAGTCAGAAAGCAGCCCCTCATGCATTGCCTATTTTTTGCTGCCTGATTTCAGAGTCAGCTGGAGCTTTCTCAAAGTTATCAATTTCCAAAGCCTGAAAGTTAACATAAAATCCTTAAAGCAAAAGCTTCAGCTAGTGGAAATTGTCTAAAACATCCTAAAATTATCAAGGAAGCAATGCTGATTTATGCCAGTATCTGGCCTGCAGTTATGGGATCATGGTAAACCCCCCCCACTCCCACCTTCCCCCTCTCCCTTCAAGAGGGAGAATTTAGCCTTTTAATGATTCATTTGAAGTTCTGTGGATGCATTTCAACATTAGTGGAGAAATGATGCTGGTTTTTCCACCTGTGGAGAAAAATAGCAAAAAGGCATCCCGATGTTATAACAACAAGAAACTGCAAATGTAAGGCTCGCTCTTACCAGTGTGAGTTCTAATGTGTCCTTGAAGTAGCCAGGGTCTAGAGAAAGCCTTGCCGCAGATCTTGCAGACACAAGGTAGCGTGTGGGTCCTGATGTGCATCTTTAGCGCTCCCAGGCTGACATACTCCTTGTCACAGTACTTGCAGCTGAAGGATTTCCTAGACTGGGCATCACAGTGCAGCTGCTTGTGTTTGGCCAACCCAGAGAAAGTCGAATAGGTCTTGTTGCACAAACTGCACTGGAACTTTTCGGCTTCAATTGCATGAGGGTCTGAAAGCTTTGACTGGATTCTCTCTTCTTCATCGCTAATGGGGCTTTCTGAACCGCTGTGATCTTTGGAGGAGGTGTCAGAAGGTGGAGGTGGGCTGACTCTTCCCAAAGATGAGGGGTATCCAGAAAGTGGAGAGAGGTCATTGGGTAATGGAGACGGTAGCAGCCCAGTTGTAGTCCACACAGTAATGGGATTGTAAGCTACTGAGCTCAGGATCTCTGGTTGTGGTATGATAGGGACGGGATAGCTTTCGTACAGGTATGGGGATATAATCACTGGAGAGAGAAGAACATTTTAAGGTAAGAGAACCAAAATGTATTTCAAAAAGCAGCAAAATTAACACTTTGATGATTAAAAGCTGCACAAATGAAACACACAGTAAGGTAATTTGACTATAAGGGGGATTCAGGAAATAGTTTCACACCTATATTCTGATGGGTAGAGACAGTGCCCTTTAACAGGCAAATTACAGCTGGAGAGTCCCTTCAAGGCGGCACGCTGCGTCTAAATCTGTGCAGCCTGATACAATGAAGCAGTGAAATTTCCTGAAGGATTTGAATAAAAGTTTCAATTCCACCACCAACAGATACAGAACAGGAAAACTCCAAACGCTTCCTAAGTAGCTTGGGTTCAAGGGGACGAGCAAACTTTCACGACTCATTCTGGTCAGCACTGACATATTTCTCAAAACTCCCTCCTTGTAAGCAGGAGAAAATAGAGCAAGCAATGAGCTGACCCGTCCCCTCCAGCCTGCAGAGCAGTCCCACCCCTCCTCAGCACTGCCACGCAACGACCGCAGCCTCAGAAGCGCCGCGGTGGCACCCGATTTCGTTTTGTTACCTGTATGAGTGTCCAGCTCGCTGTAATTCGGCTTCTTGGATGAATTGAAATGCTTCTTGACCAGGAAGGAGCGTGGCATTTTGGACGCAGGCTTTGTGCTTCTCGCAGGCTCTCTGTCCTTGCGGTGGCTGTGGCGGTGCGGGTGGCGCAGCGCAGGCACACGCGGTGTCACTGCGGGCGCATCGGTCCCGCTCCCGGTCCCGCTCCCGGTCCCGCTCCCGGTCCCGCTCCCGGTCCCGCTCCCGGTCCCGCTCCCGGTCCCTACGGCGCTGCCGGCCCCGCGCAGCCCATCCACTCCCGCTTGTGCAGTGGCAGTGCCGAGGCGCCTTGAAAAGTGCTGTAAATACCCACGAGTCAGGTGCAGGGGGGAAGGGTTTTCCGCTCCTCCAATCGCTTCGGGATGTTCTCAAGCACTTTTCCAAAGGGGCTGTTTTTCTGGGAGGGCTCTGGGGCTGCTGGCTCAGGGATCCAATCCCACTCGGAGGGCTTGGTTCAGGTTTCAGCTCCTCCCGCTGGAGACAGCTGTGAACGGGGGAGAGAGCTCTAGCAGAGCGCGTTACCCTGCTCCGAAGTGGGGGGATGTGGCTCGGTAGAACTGCAGTCTACAAAAATGTATTGCTCAAAATTCTTGAAAATAAAGGTCAGTTTACTGATTCAGTTGAAATATATATTTTTTTTCCTTTCTGACAGAGAGCTGGCTAAGTCATAGGCACTGAAACTTCATTTTCTTCTTCCTTCCACCTTCCCCCCCCCCCCCTTACCCCCTTTTCTTTCTCCTCTTTCCCCTTTTTCTCCTTTTCTTCTTTTTTATTCTTCTTCCTCTTTTTTTTTTTTTTTTTTCTTTTAAACGACTCTGGTTTCCAGATGTTTGATATGAGAATTACAGTGGGACAAACTGTTCACTAAGAGTAGAAGGGGTAAACACACACACACACACACACACACACACACACACACACACACACACACACACACACACACACACGACACTACAAGATAACAAGTTGGCCGGCAGACCTAATGGAAGGCTTTGAACTGAATATGTTCCTGCTACCTTTGAATTGCGCTTAGGAGAGGCTGGAGACGAGGAGCCTGCCTCCCTAACCTGCACCATTTCAGGCAGAAGGACCAGACAGATACTGCAAGTGAGTTCAAGGAGAGGAAGAAGCCCTGGGAGGATTATATTTCAGAGGAGGGTGATAGTCTTTATATAATATGCATACTGCTTCAGACTGCTCATATGAAGAATATTTTCTCTTTTACTTTAAAAATCTGCAGAATGCAAAACCTCGACCTTTCCTTCCTTGGGAGTAGTTAAGTCACTCCTTTGCCTACCCTCTTAGGACACTGCCAAGGAAATGTTCTTAATTATCCAAAGCAGTTAAAAGATGCATAGATAAGCAAACCGCCAAAATTATAGACTGGGTAATCTAAATGTCTCTTAAATGCCCTTTTCCATTAGTATATTTTAGGACCTCTTGATTTCCTATGAAGGTATAATCTATGTTATGTATGTCATTTAAGATGAAAGTCTCTTAAATGTGCCACAGAGTGTTCTGGTTATCTAGATTGATTTAGAGGAGTTATTTAGTCACAGATAGGGTTTTTAATTTTAAAATATTTGCATTTTGGAAATATGGACAGCTGAACGCTGGTAACTTTCTAACACAGATTACACTCTGATTGACTCCTGGTCTGCCCTCCCCACCCCTTCCCCCCCTCGTTGTGTATTACCTCCACCTGCCTGGGCACATACCAGCATGCCGTGCTGGTGTGACGCTGGAGCTCTTTCTCCTCTTGGGAGGAGGCGTGGAGGGTGTTTTACAGAGACCACCCCAGCCCGTTTCTGCAGCAGGTGTTGGAATAGATGTGAAGGAAAAGAAAAAAAAAGCCCAGTGGGTGTGTTAAGACATGCAAGAGCAAAGTGCTTTGTCAAGCTGCATGACTTCTTAATCTTGGGGAATACCAAAACAAGTGCAGGGAAAGTTAGCCATTTTAAAGAACTGATTAAAAAAGATTAATCTGTTCATCATCTAGCTCTTGCGTCTGTTAGTGAAAGATGCCATATGAATTTCCAAGTGACAGGGACCATAACCAGGCTATGGGAGGAAAGGGAAAGTGGCAAAGAAAGGAACTTTGCAGGTAACTTGCTTTGCAGCTGGGACAAAAGGAACAGAGGTGGTTTTTCCAGAAGAGAGAGCAGTGCTTGCAGAGACACAATCCGTTACTTTCCTCATCTCCACAGAAATGGAGAAATCCACAAAGCATTTTTTTAAAGGTTTCATTTGCGGTCCTGCTTCCCTCTCAGCTCTGTTCCCTCTGACAAGTCCCTGTCCCCTGCCAGCTCTGGGAAAGCATTGCATTTCAGGATGTGAGGCATTAGTCTGTATCTAAATAGTCTGTTACATGAGCTGTGATTCAGACCTTGAGCTGGTTTAAGTTTGTGTGTTGAAATGAATGGAGCCATGCAGATTTTCACTGGCTCGAGATCTGTTCTTTTGTGTGTTTGTTAAAAGTAAAGGGTCTGATTCACCAGTGAGGTTCTCCCTCTCGGGGCATTTTCACCAGCATAGCACCGGAGTGATGCAGTTTAAATTAATTGCACTTATATAAATCACAGGAGCGTAAGCAGTTAGCCCACTGGCTGAGCTGATTGAAGGATGTTAGGAATTGGATAGAAGGCATGTTATTACATGGTTCTGAAAGGATATTAGCAGCACATACTACCTGAGTGAGGTCTGCTGTCAAAAAAAGGGAGAGTCTGCGTGAGGAGTGGGTGAGTCAGAGCAAACAGGTGTTCTGGGTGTTTACGGCAAATGTGGATGAGAGGGCACTTGGAGACGTGTGGCATCCATCCCTGTGCAGGAAAGGCTACACAAAGGTCGAGTGCAGAATACAGGAGGTTTCCCCTCCTTGGAGGAGCCAGGGAGGTGTGGAGAGTGGCGGGTGACTCTGATTGATGGTCACGCTGCCTGCGGGCAAAGCCTTGCACCCACCTCTGAAAAATCAGGCCTACAGCTTCCCTCTCACATTTTACAAGTAGCTGGTCTTTTAGGGATTCTTTATGTTTTTGCTTTGAAAGCCCATGTAAAGCTGTCTTGTTAATGCCACTGTGCTGCTAATTGCCACTCTGCAAAGTGTGTAGGAAATGATCCAAGCAATTCTGCTGCCTGAAACCTTGCCATGTGCTTTGCAGCAACTAAATGATTAAGACCAGAGCTTCAACCCTACAGCAGAAATGTTTTTTAACATCAGGTAACTTGTTCCTGTCCACAGATAACGAACTGTGAGCTTCACTTCAGTCTCCCCATTTCAAACAGCTCCATCAAATCCCTTTCCTTGTCGGGCTTTCTGAGAAGGGCAGTAACTTTGTTTTCTGGAAATGGAAGGATGCCAGAATTATGTTTATTATCAAAGAGGGAAGAAGAGCCCAAACTGAGCTGTCAATAGCTTAGTTCTTCTCATGACAGCATTAGTGTCCCTACCAAGCATCAATATTAGCAAGAGTGCGGATCAGAAAATGTTAAATATCTGAATAAACCACAGCAGAATCAAGAAAAATAGTTTCAGAATATTAAATGAGTTGTGTTGGATCACTGTTCCCATACTTCTCAGGCAGCACTCTTAATCATTTTGACTGCCATGGAGTCTATGGAAGGCAGCACGGTGAGGTTTGGAAGAGCCCCCAGGAGGCACTGAGCCCAGTGGAGCCTTACCAAAAATAGCTCTGGAGGTTTATTGATGCAGGTGACGACTTCATTCTGGAAGAGGTAGAAGCTCAAGTAACTCACACCTACAGAATAGCTCTTGTAATTCATAAGCCTCCTACATTTCAAAGGAAAGTGTGAAATGGTTAATATGGGGGAAAAAGGGTGCGTTTTCAATAGTCAGTTGAATGTGGAACATATCGACTCAGCTTCAGTGTTACCCTATGCTTTCATATTTCCCTCTGACTGCTAGCTGATATATCCTGGAAAGTAAAGTCATGTTGTGACTTTCAGAAGCAGGAAAACTTTAGTAGCACTAGAAACTGAGCAGTTTTTCAAATGTGATTAGATTGGATGCCAGAGGAAAATAAAGCCAAAATTAACCGAATAGAGGGAAAACAATTAGGCAAGGGTATTCACTTCCATCGCCCCAACATATATGCTTTAATAAATTTTGAAACAAATTCTAAGAATACCTTTTCTTTCACATTTTGATCTTCTTTCCAAATACGTACCTGAACTATCAGCAGAAATGGCAGCAAATTTAATGAAGGATTGTTATGAAGTCATGTCAAACTCCAGCCTTTTAGGCCCTAAGTTCCATAAGGACACAATAAATCTGTGCATTATAGAAGATTTTCCTCAGTCAAGTAAATAATCTCGACATTTTGATGTTTTGCACCAGTAAATATATTTTTTTTCTAAAATCAATAACTTTGCCAGAGTTTCAACATATTTAATAGATTGTGATTTAACAGCAAAAGTCTGATTCGGTCTGCTTTCCAATAAGCCAAGGCCTTTTGAAGCGTGTCTCTTAAAGAGTTATGCCTGTCTATATTTAATATATATCTCTAAATGAAAATAATTTTCCTTAAACATAAACTTGCTTTTATAAACAATATATACAATATAAATATATATTACTATACTATTAATAGATGCAAAATGGTTCCTTTTGGATCAAGCAGTTCAAACAGTCCTGACTTTTATGTGCCACTCTCCTTCACACCTGTGTAGCTTCACTGACTTAAGAGGGGTCATTTTGGAGTCAAATTAGCCCATAATGAAGGAACCTGGTCATAGTTCAATTTTCCTACATTGTTTCTACATGAAGATATTTTAACAATGGGCCAAATTCCCCTGTCATTCCCATCTGTAATATCTCCACTGGCTGCAGCTGACTTATTTCAGATTTACTCAAGCAGAACTACGATGCGATTCTGGTCCAATAAATACAGCCCTGTTTATGTGTGCAGTGCTGTAACAAGTACTGGTTACCCAAAAGTGTAACAAGTGCTGGTTACCCAAAAGCGTGTCACATCCCAGCCCGGGCCTTCCCTCTGGAAGGCAACGCCGACCCTCCGGTACGCCGCCGCGCTGCTCACAGGAGGAACAAAAGGTTTGGGAGCGCTGCCTCTGGATCCGGGGAGCGAAGCGAGGCTTGCCCGGCGTTGTGTGGTTGGAAGGAGCCACCTGCTGGGCGCAGGGATGCTCCGCCGGGACAGGGATGCTGCCCGAGCCAGCGCCGGGCCGGCCGCCCCACCGTGCGGCCAGCCCGGGAAATGGGGATGCTGCCGGCGCCGGGATGGATCACCGCCCTGCTCGCTGCTGCGGATCTGCGGAGGCGAGGACACGGCTCCAGCAGCGGCAACGAGGGGGCTAAATCGCGTCCCCGTTTTTTTGTCTACGGCCGTCTATGACTTGTGTAGCTTTTCATCGTTGTTGTTCGCTGCCTGCAGGAAAGTGAGACACGAAGGCATCACATGAGATTTCCTGCTCTGTGTGTGATTACCCAGCAGAGATCATAGAATGGTTTGTATTGGAAAGGATCTTAAAAATCATCTAGCTCCAACCCTCCTGTCGTGAACACATTTCACTAGACTAGGTTGCTCAGATCCCCATCCAGCCTGCCCTTGAATACTTCCAGGGAGGGGGTATCCGCAACCTCTTTAGGCAACCTCTTCCAGCTATATTAAAAATTTCTTCCTAATAGCTAATCTAAACCTACCCTCTTTTAGTTTGAGGCCATTTCTCCCTTGTCCTATCACTATAAAATCCTCTAAAAATCCCTCTCTTTCTTGGAGTCATCCTTTAGGTATTGGAAGGCTGCTCCAAGGCCTGCACAGGGCCATCTCTAAACACTTATTTGTCATGTATTGTACACACCACATTACAGTCTACAGCATCCTCACCAGGGGAAGCAGAGTGGCAGACACTGATCTCTTCTCTGTGGTGACCAGTGACAGGACTCGAGGGTCTGAATGGCCTGAAGTCATGTCAGGGGAGGTTTAGGTTAGATATTATTAAAATGTTCTTCACTTGGAGGGTGGTTGGACACTGGAACAGGCTCCCCAGGGAAGTGCTCTCAGCCCCAAGCCTGACAGAATTCAATTAAGTATTTGGACAATACCCTCAAGCACACGATGTGATTTTTGGGGTTGTCCTCTGCAGCATAGTTAGTATTTCTGTTTCAGTACAAAGTGATCATTTTGTTGTTTAAACAGAAGATGAGAGCTGCTAGATTTGCTGCAGTGTCACTCTTCTGCTTCATCCTGAGGCATAAGCACCTTCTGCAAGCCCTGCTGCTACAAGGCTGGTTCACACCCGTATTGCCTATCCTTCATTCCCTCTCTAACTTCATCTCTTGCTTATACACTGGATTGCAGGCAGATGCTGCACTTGGCTATTCTTGTAACTTCTTACATTGACTTTAAGAACTTCATCTTTCTCAAGGAACATTTGGAAGTTTCCAGGGCCCCAGAGATTTCTGACAGTGCAGATCTCTCTTCTCCTGAGAACTATCTTCTTTGCATTTAGACTAGTACTCTGCTCCTGGCTCTGTTAAGCTCGATAAAGACATCCTCTGCTATCTTTTTAGACAATAATTGTTGCCAGCTGCAGGCCTGGTGTCTGAAAGTCCTGTTTTGCCTTTATCTGTTATCGCAGCACTGGCTTTGAGGGCAGGCTGATGTCTGGAGCCTTTTTTTTTTCTTCAGCAGTACCTGGCAAAAGACGTAGTGCAGATTACAAGGGACTGGGTGATTCAGCATGCCAGAACCTATTTTTGACATTGCAACCAGAGACTTTTTTAGTTCCAGACAAATCAAGTAGTATATCTTAAGGATTAACACACAGTGACTTCTTTGCAGGGCTGTGTTCTCTGATGGGATATTTCCCAAATATCCAAGAGATTTTTGAGGCCTTCCACCTTCATAAAAAATGCTAAAGACTGAAAAAATGAAAAAAAAAACACAGCTGCCAACTCTGGTTTTCATGAGTTTGAGGGTGTCTGGGCTTTCTGTTCTCCCCACTTCCTTCCTCAGCAGCTCCACCAGACATGAGAGATGTCTGTAGTTTGAGTTTCTTACTGCCTCTTGTGAGAGCCTTCATCTGACTACAGTATGTGCTGGAGGAGTTGCTCTCTTTACAGCACATCTCTGTTAGGCTGCTGGAGAGGGCACCGAAGGACTGTTATCTTTCCCTTTTATGGTGTGGATAGTCAGACACAGCATTTCACCTGAACTGCTGGCTTGCTTTACTAATGTTTGTAGTAGTGGTACCCACTTTGCATTAACTATTGTACATTTCAAGTAATAGTAGCTTGCTTTGTTAGTTTGTTTAATTTCTGTGTTAACAACTGGTTTCAAAAATGTTTCATTGCATATTACCAGCCCTTGGCCACACTTCTTCCCCCTCACATTTTGCTTCCTCTTGGCTGTGCTGGAAGTAAGCTGCTGCTGTCTCTGCACATTGCCTAAAACTGGATGTATTGTTGATCTCAAAGTTCAATTAAAGCTGTGTTGGTATGTCTGAATCATCAGCTGAATTTCTGATGATATGTCTCTCTAACATACTTTTCCATGGTCCTGAATATTTCTTCTGAAACAGGTCAGTGCTCATGTATTTTTCCTGTTCTTCCTGTTTAGAAACATGCTGGGTTAGTGTTTCATCAGAATTCGGCTCTGCAAGGTGGTACAAAGTACACAATGAATTACTGTCTCTAGGGAGATCATTTTTATGCCTCTAATACTGCACGAAAATTGCAGCAATATCAATTTTGTGATGAAAGTATTTATTTACTTATTCTTTTTGGGGATATGAAACCAGTGTTTCTCTGCAGTCCCGTTCTATTAAATACTGTTCATTCATCCCCAGAGTTGTGACTTGGTGGTGAGGTCTCACCAGCATCTCAGCAGCCTTCCCCACAGAGGCTACTGAGGATTTGCCTTTTGACTTGTGGAGTGTCTGTGTCATGGGTAGTACCTTTTCCTCAAATTCTTGTTCATATTTTAGTTCTTAGTGAATTGCATCTTTTAGCTTCACTGCTATAAAAGACAGAGTGGCAGATCTCCCCTGGACTCACCACTGCTCTTATCTATCTTATTCATAAACCACATTGCCATGGATGAATTGTGTATGTACAGATACTGATATATATGTTTCTACATGGAAGAGATTGGAGACTGCCTTGAGGCTTAGACTTGCAGCTGACTCATGTCTTTATGTGTTGACTGGCCTGAAGTAGGGTGGCTACAGCTAAACTGTATATTAGAAACAGTCTTATGAAATGCTGAAGGATGTCTGGACCTTAGCTGAGAGAATGTTAATGCCTAGTCTCCAAAGCCATGCTAGGAAAATGCTAAAAATGAAGCTCTTTAGACATTTGCAATCCTGTGCTTTACCTCTTTCATCTGCTAATCCAGACATAGTTCATATTCCTGAAATCAGGCTGATTCTACATGGAAGGAAATATTTTCAAAGCTGTTGAATGCGGGTAGATTAAACAGGACAAATTTTTCTCTAGTGTCTTATACACACATTGCTTTATAACTTCTTTTTTGTCCTAACAAGTTATATGCACTGTACTGTGAATTATGTCCTGACACATATCTGTTCAGGGGAAAAAAATAAGAAAAAAGTTGGATTGATGCATTTTACTCAAATTATGTTGTAATTTTCTTAGATGTAATTTCAAAACTTTTAAATCATCCAGTGGATTTCTAAAATTCAGGTTGTGCACTTTTCCAGTGCTACCCTTTTGCTTTAAAACCTTGTTGCAGCTTCATCCACTATTATGAAGCATCTGTTTCAGTTTATTTTGTACCAGTTTAGTCCTAGCCTCTTACCCATTGGTATCCTTCTAGCCACTTATCCTCATAGCTACTTAGAAATCTCTAGGTACTTGGTGAGTGACTTAAAAAGATATAGATATTCATGACATCTGGGGAACAACTGCTATTGATCCCAGATGTCTCACTGCTCTTCATGGCAGATGTGATAGAGGCAGGTGATAAGAGGAAAATGATAAGTCCCATATTATAAGCATCACCAGGAAGCAGAATGAGTAACCAGTATGACCAGCTTACATCTTTTGAAGTGGAAATAATAAAGACTTGCAAGAGGAGGTGGCCTGTTGCAAAATCACAACTAGCAATCATTCTCTGGCTGATATACTTCACTAAAGAAAGCAAACATTTTGAAGGAACACTCTATATGTGATAGCCTGCATTTCAAGTGGAGAGGAGTTTGAACCTTGGAAGAGCCACATCCTTAAAACTTTAAAGATTAGCTTACATCTTTTTCACTCATGATAGAACAGGAGTCCAAACAACAGGTTTTCAAGATGAAAGATAACTCTATAGTTAAGGCTGGATTAACTTCATCTTGAGAAAAGTTTCATGTTTGTTCAACCTGAGAAACAGGTTCCTATTCTGCTGCAGATTCCTGCTGTTTGTGTATCAGCTGATGTTTTTCATTTCTAAAATGGGGGTTATGACATTCCCCTATCTTCTGCGAAGTTCTCAGGACTACTGCTTTAAAGCACACACAACATTAATAAGGATTTAGTAGTGCCTTGGAGCAGAAGGAATCTAGAAGAAAATTCAGATGTGGATGAGGAAGGAACAGAGAGAGGAGGAGAGAGATGTAGCTTGAATGTGCAGCCTGAAATTCCTTCAAGGCTGTGTCAATTCGCTCCCACCCCCGAAGCGAGAGGTGGTGCTGTGTTATTGTGTGCTTCTCCCTTCCACCATTCTGCTCCTGAACCTTTTGTGCACACGTTCTTATCCCTTGGCAGGATAAGTGTAAAGTGCACAATGAATGATTTTTAATGCTTGTCCTCTGGACTTGTTCCAACAGGTCAACATCTTTCTTGTGTCCAGTTCTGGGCCCTCAGTTTGGGAAGGAGTTGAGATGCTTGAGCATGTCTAGAGGAGGGCAACGAGGCTGGTGAGGGGCTTGGAACACAAACCCTGTAAGGAATGGCTGAGGAAGCTGGGGTTGTTTATCCTGGAGAAAGGGAGACTCAGAGGTGACCTTATCACTCTCTACAACCTCCTGAAGGGTAATTGTAGTCAGGTTGGGGCTGGTCTCTTTCTTCAGGCAGAACCAGAGGACACAGTGTCAAGCTGCATCAAAGGAAAAAAAGGTTAGATATTAGGAAAAATTTTTTCACAGAAAGAGTGAAAAAATACTGGAATGGCATGCCTGGGGAGGTGGTGGAGTCACCATCCCTGGATGTGTTTAAAAAAAGACTGGATGTGGCACTCAGTGCCATGGTTTAGTTGAGGTGTTAGGGCTGGGTTGGACTTGATGATCTTGAAGGTCTCTTCCAATCTTGTGATTCTGTGATTCTGTCTCTGAGGTACCATATTAAAAGGTTGTGCACTGGACAAAAAAACCAAAACAAAACAAAACCAAAACAACAACCAAAAAAACCCTCTCAAGCTAAAGCTGAGGTTTTAGTTCCCCTGCCTCCTGAGATATGAATGAATTGCTCCTGTCATGTGCTATTGAATAATTCATGACTTGAAATAACTATGAAATGCTTTGCTGAAATTTTACAGATCAACAAAGAAAATGTGTATTGCAGAATTCAGTTTAGAGCACTGATAAACACAAAATATAGAAAAGAGAGGGCCTTCAGGGCCTCTAAGAGGATTGTTTTTCACTTTTTCTCTCCTTTCTTGCAGTTTTGTTTTCTCATGAATTACTTTTAATACATGAGTCAATATTTATGTGGGTAATAACACTGGCTATACCAGCTGCTAGAAATTGCTCATTTCAGGCAATTACCTATTTTGAAACTGCCTAATTCACTATTTATTTATCCCCATGCAGAATAGATTGATTTGGAGGGAGGTTTATGCTTTTTTATTGACTTGAACAGTTTGTAGAGGCTGATCCATGAGGAGGTGAAAAGCAAATTTGCCTTAAATTTGACTTGATCTGTGCCCCCATCAGCAGTGACTGTCAAATTACCTACATTCCAGAGGGTGATTTGACTCACTGGATCATTTTTTCTTATGGAATGAAATAATGTGCCCAAAAATAACCTTATGGTCTAAGGCAGCTTAAAAAAACAACAAAAAAATCAAATCAGAAAGAAAACCCTAATAAAATTAATTACTACTGAGGCAGCTTTAAAGTCCACTGAAAGTTAGACTGAGTGGTATAGCATGTAAAAACAAATATCTGCTGTACTATGCATCTCCCAACTACCATATGAGTTTGATGTACAGATAAGATATTGCTGTACAGTTCATTGTTTGTGGACTGCTCTTGCAGCATTTTTGTTGGGATTCTTTGTGAAATGTACAATGATAAGAAAGTTTCATGTGATAGAATCATATTAAAAAAGAGAAACATACCCATGAGAAGAAAGAATGAGCAAATTAAATAAATGTCAGGCTATTGATCTCTCAGATCATGCAAAGCCTTTGAAAAATATGAAGTCTTTCAGGTGGCAGAGAAGTCGTTTCAATTCTACTTTCCTGACCTCTAAGTGTCAGCATAATGCTGTGGACAGGTCTTTTGCCACCTGAATTGCTTTAGGAGCTGTATTTCAGTTCCTTCAGATTCCTCAGATGTTCCTGAGTGAACATCTCACTTAAAAAAAAAAACCACCTTTTTCTTTCAGGATCACTGTTAGGAACTTTCCATAGCTTCTTGTCCTAAACAGTTGTACAGCTTTTTTTTTTATGCATTTCCTTGGTTCTTTACATTTTATTCTTCTATGAATTGTTACAAATTTTCACATATGCAAAGATGAAAAATGAATGTGCAGTGCTGTGTAAATTACTAAAATCTGCCTTACCAAGGTAGGTGACCTTCCTTTGCCAGAGTAGCCAGGTATATCTGCAATGTGATGGGAGAGGGATGCAGAAGGACACCTTAGGGCTATTTTACATATGCCTGGCAATAATATCAAACATGTGCAGTAAATTACTAAATCTGGCCTGTCTGAGGAATATGGTGTGTTATCATGCTAGTACAGCCAAGCTGATCTGCATGTGCCCTGCAGAAATCCCCAGGACTGGCAGCTGTATTGAGAAACTTGTCCTTCACCAGCCTAGAGGTCACCAACAAATGTAGTCTGCACATTTCATGCAGACACACCTTCCTTTTGAGAAAAGGAGCTCCATCTGAGAGGAGCCTGTGACATCTGGTAGGCAGGGATGGAAATTTAGCTAACTCCATTTTAGTGATGGGGTGGAGTACTGAGGTCATGTGAAGAAACCACAAGCAAGGCCAGCAAAAAAACACCCCAAAAATTAAACAACCTGTGTAGGAGTGGAGCAGGTCAATTAAAAACAAGAGTAAATATGGAATTTCTCTTTTCTTTTCCTTAGCATTATTTTAAAGCCATCCTTGAAAGAAGATGGCTCCATCAGCAGGCCTTTGGTTTGCATGAACTTGGGAAAAGTTCCCAAGTGCAAAGACAGCAGTGATGGACAGTTACTGAATAGCACATTTTGCTATGATCCATGTAATCATGTTATTTCTTCAGTTACATGCAGTGTCAACTCATGTCTCAATCAAATCTAGAGAATTAAGCTACCTAGAGAATTTGAGTAGCATTTGAGAAGACATAATAGCCCAAAAAATCAAGGGGATTCACTCTCAAGCACTGCCAGGGATGTTAACAAAATTACCATTGAAGAAGAAAAAATGAATCAATGATGAATAATCATGTACTATATCAGGTAAGTCAAGCCTTTGTCTCTGCAGTAATTAACTGTTCCAATGATATGGGCTGGCAATGTAATGAGGAAGCATCAGTGATCACGCACTAATTACATTTGCTTTCAAATTCAACAGAAGCTGAACAGCTGTTTGGTGCAGTAGGTAAATTAAGTGCACTAGTCAGATCCAATTTTGAAGTGAATCCTTGATGTCACTCAATGATTAATGTGTAGGCTGAATGTTTAAGGGCATGATTCAGCTAAAAAATACTTTCACTCCATGTCTTATTACCTCTTGCTCTCTTGATCACACCTTCCCTGTACAAAAACCCACTTTGGGGTATGTGTGAGGAGGGGGTAGGAAAGAAGCAGCTGAAGAAAGTAACTTCTGGTGTTCTTCTTGCAGATATTTCTTGTCAATCATTTGTGAAGAGCAGAAGAAGAACAGAATTTATCCTCTCCTGCTGAGAAAGCAACAGTGGAGATCGTTTGCAAGACTTGTAGTTATAGCCTGTACCTGGAGCCTACTGGATCAGAGGTAAACTAGGGGATCCATCAGAGGAAAGAGCTGTTCCAGTTCATTGGGCCTGGCATTTTAAGTAGGGAAGGAATTTTTGAGAATGTTATGTTAACACAGGAACTCCTCAGGAACTGACTGTCTCCATGGCCCACACCACAACTTCCTAGCTTTTCTATTACAGTCTAAACTCCTACACTAGGGACTTGGACTCTGGGCTGGAGTAATAAATTATAATAACATGAAATTTTCTTGCTGTGTCCTGCTATGTCTGACAAATATATTCCATATTCTCATTGTCCTGGTTTCAGCTGGGACAGAGTCAATTTCTTCTTAGCAGCTGGCACAGTGCTGTGCTTTGGAATGAGGATGAGAATAACGTTGATAACACACTGATGTTTTAGCTGTTGCTAAGTAGTGCTTACCCTAAGCCAGGGACTTTTCAGTTTCTCATTTTCTCATGCTCTGCCAGCGAGCAGGTGCACAAGAAGTCAGGAGGAAGCACAGCCAGAACAGCTGACCTGAGCCAAAGGGATATTCTGTGTGGTAGGATGTTGTACTCATTGTATAAACTGGGAGGGTGCTGGCTGTGAGTGGCTCATCTCTGCCAGTGGACAGGAGGGGCGAGCAATGGTACCAAACTGTTCTTAAACCAACGCACAGGTTTTAACATTTTCTGATTCTCCTCCCTGTCCCACAGGGGAGAGGGGCAGGGAGTGGTAGAGGAGGGGGCGTGAGGAGTGAGGCTGCTTTTTTGGACTGCTGTGGTTTAACCCCAGCCAGCAACTGAGTCCCACACAGCTGCTTACTCACTTTACTTAAAATGAAGTGAAATAGAAAACTAATAAAAATAATGAAAAGAAAAAAAGAGAGAAACAAAACACAAGAGACACAAGTGATGCACTGTAGAATTTCTTGGGAAGAACATGGGAAACTGA
The DNA here is from genome assembly GCF_050655825.1 of Lonchura striata. Taxonomy (NCBI): domain Eukaryota; kingdom Metazoa; phylum Chordata; class Aves; order Passeriformes; family Estrildidae; genus Lonchura; species Lonchura striata. The sequence goes on from NC_140704.1 coordinate 115,880,265, forward strand.
AAAGTCCTTGGCTTAGGGTAAGCACTCCTTAGCAACAGCTAAAGCAACGTGATTCTCATATTAAACCCCAAACACAGCATTGTACTGTATATAATAAGCATAATATTAACTCTAAACCAGCCAGAATCAGAACACTGATATTGTAATGAAAGCTTGTAATGAATCTGGAGGGAAGGGATACCATCCATTGACAGACTTGAGAGCTGGGCCTGTACAAACCTCATGAAGTTCAAAAAAGCCAAGTGCAAAGTCCTGCACCTGGGTCAGGACAATACCAAGCACAAATATGGGCTGGATGAGAATGATTTAGAGCATCCCAGAGGAGAAGGACTGGAGGGTGTTGTTGGATGAGAGGCTAGATGTGACCTGTTGACGTGTGCTTGCAGCCCAGAAAGCCAACAGTGTCCTGGGCTACAACAAAAGAAATGTGACCAATAGGACAAAGGAGGTGGTCCTGCCCTTCTACTCTTCCTTTGTGAGATCCCACCTGGAATTCTGTGTCCAGCTCTGAGGCCCTGAACACAAGAAAGATATTGTAATTCTGGAGCAAGTCCAGAAGGTAGAGAAATCCAAGCCTTGAAGAGGTCTGGAACAGCTCTCCTTTGAAGATAAGCTGAGGGGGCTGGAGCTGTTCAGCCTGGAGACAAGACTTTGGGAAGACCTTACAGCAGCTGTCCAGCACCTAAAGGGGCCTGGAAGAGAGCTGGAGGGGAACTTTTCAGAAGGTCATGTCATGATAAGGCAGGGGGAAGAATGGCCCTAAGGTGAGGTAGCGTAGGTTTAAAATTAGTAATTTGGAAGAAATTCTTTAGTGTAAGGTGTTGAGACACTGGGGCACGTTTTTCAGAAAGGTTGTAGATTCCCTATCCCTGGAGGTGCTCAAGACCAGATTGGATGGAATTCTGAGTCACAGAGGACTGGAATGTTCCTTACTCATGGCAGTGCAGCTGGAATTAGATGATCTTTAAGGTCCCTTCCAACCCAAAACCTGTCTAAAATTCCATGGTTCTATAATTCTATGATTGATAGTATTTAATTTCTGTTGTTTTTTTTTTTTTTTTCCATGCTTCACAGAAAATCCAAATCTTGCCATTTGATTTGGAACGGATTGGCACTGGTCAATTAGAGCAAAAGAATCCCCACAGCTGTTTCTGGTCTATGTGAAGGTTCATAAGAAAGTCAGAAAGCAACAGGTTGACAGTCAACCATGCGCATTGTTAGAGAGAGACATCTAAGATTTACTTAATTAAGGCCTTTTTCTTATTTGCATTCAGCTTCTCATAATGTATGAGTGTGGTTTTGTTTCTTCTAATTTTTAAACCTGAAGTAAATCCATAGAAAAACACCAGGTGTAATGAATGGGATAATTTAGTATCCTTGTATTATCAAAGGGACTTTCTTGGAGAGTGACATGTGACAAGTCATTGCCTTTTGTCATCTGAAACTTAAGTTTTGGTCTTTCTCCATGCCTTGATTGATAAATGCATTTCCTTTATCACTTAGCCCTTTTGTGTCTGTCACAGAGATAGACTCTTTTTGATCACTTAAATTATTACTTTTAAAAGAAAAGAAGAATCTGTCTGATAGTTCAATGCTGGCTTTGAAAATTAATTAATCATGGTCAGATATTCTTGTTTCAGGGCACTACAGAAAATACAATATATGGTGTTAGATTCAACATTCTGATCTGGATACTACTTCCCTCAGAGCTCATCAGCAGTCCTGCTCTAAAGCATGACTTTGATGTAGGTGCATTTGTTAGCTGCATATAGATGAGAATTAGTTTTAAGATTATTTATGAGTCTACAAAGACAGAATCATGGCAGGGAAAGACAGAAAGCAGCCTGTCATCCTCCTTTCAATGAAAGATTGCATGGTTTCCAGAAATGAAGTAACTTGGGTGAATCATATAATCAGTATTCACAGAGTCAGATGCAAATTTATGGTCCTTAAGTCCTCTCTAAATGCAAATACTGGGGCTAGAATCAGTACTTTGCTGAAGAATCATATATTGGCAATGTTGGCATGTACTGAAATAGGCTTAGATAAAACAGTTTTAGTGGAATCAAGCTACATCTTTAAAAGTGATCTCCTTGTCATGGAATTTTAGTTTCTCTGTCTAATTTCATAGGAGCACAGAAATCCAGGAATAAAGAAGTCACTACACTTCCTAGATGTCCTTTCTGCAAGCACAACATGGGTGCAGGAGAAGGAAAGGTTGTACGGACTTGCTTAATAAACACAATGTTGTAGTCAAGATATAAAAATATGGTCTGCTAGGCAACACTGAACCTAACACAGAACCAAATCACATCCACCTCCAATAATAAATTAATGATGCTTTCCAGAGCTCCTTGAAAGTTATGCTGAAGGTCTACAGAATTGATCGCCAAAGATAATCAGACACAGCAAAATCCAGCAGCTGCCCACTCTGCTGAAATACAAATATGTTGTTGCAAACTGCCTCTTAGAAGTGTTCATGTGTAGATTTATGATTGGGTGAGCAGAGAGAACTGACCTTGAATTAAGGGGACTCTCTCAACCTACAGTTTATGATACTGAGTTTGGGATTTCCTCCTGAAAGCCACTCCTTCACTGAAGAAGATGAGAAAAGTACCTCCAGCCCTGCATGGCCTGGCCAAATTACACTATTTCTGTTTCTTATAGACTGTGACATAGACATATGGGAGACAACATGGGCAAAACAGAGAATCTAAAGTCAAAGAAGATTGTATGGGGAGGGTTTGGAGGGAGACCATGAAGGAAAAACATATTTTACTTCTTTTACAGTTAGATAATTTCATTTTTTAAAAATCATCTTTCAAGTCTGCCTTAAAAATATTTGCGTTATGTGGCTTCTTATTCTTCATCCATTATTGTGTCTCAAGGTTTCGTGAGGGAGGCTTTCACCTAAATTGGTTTGCAGCAAATTTATCCTATCATATATTGCTTATTATGCCATTAATAACACCTCTATGCCAAATGAAAAGGCTTTACAGACATCTCAAAAATCCTTCCTATAATCTTGCCACATCAACTGTGTTTGAAAAGAGGAAACAATTTAATGGTAATTAGGATGTGACACCTACAGCTTTGCAGTCATCTGCACAGAAATGATGTAGGCCAAGAAAAGACAAACAGAATGCAAAGATAAGGAGGTAGCATCTCTAAGCTAGCAGAAATCCCTATGCTCAATTTCCTTCTCAAGGGCTGTTTTTTTCCTTAGGATGCTAATACACAGTTGGTGAAGAGAAAATGGCTTTTTCATAATGTCAAATGAACAGCTATGTAATAAACTCTCTTTGCATATACAGACATGTATATACTTGCTCGTTACAAAGTACTGACCTATTTTTATCCAATCCTGTAAAGTGTACCTTTTGCTAAGACTACTACTAACGCCAGAAATTTCAATGGTATGCTTTAGATTGTATTAGGTTTGAAATTTACATGGAAGTGTTGCTATTTTGTCTTAAAATCTAAGGAAAATATTAACTTAATGGCAAAAATTACACTTTGAAACAGGTATTCTCTCTCCTCACCAAAATGGTTCAGTAATGAAACTGAAATACATGAAAATTTTAAGGGAAGTGAAAACAGACTCTGAAAAAGTTAGGGTGACACAACAATACAAATTGAGGTGGGTAAATCACATTGTAAAGAATACAAATGAAATTAAAGGAAAAGATAGTATAACAAGATAGGGGACATAATGTCAAATGAAAAAAAGTGGACAAAACCATTAAGAAGATGGGGTAGGGGGGAGATAATGATTGAAAAATGTAGCAATGTAGAAGGATGTAAAATGGAACAATGACAAATTATAAATGAAAAGGAAGGAGTAGGTAAAGAAATTTAAAGAAGCTTATGTCCCATGACATTAAAGGGAATAATTTAAATTACAATGTTAAAAAAATCCATAGGTATACACTACTGAAAAAAAAGTAGGAAATGAATGTTGCAATAAAATAACTGTGTTCAGAAAGATTACCTTCTAATATGTGTCTTCAAAGAGAATGACAAATGTAAAGAAATTGCACACATCTGTAAGTTTCCCTTCCACGAGTATACCCAAACTGAGATAAGCTTATATTTACTTCGGCAGTAAGACTACTTACCAGCCCTTATATATGAAATTCTCTAAGGAAAAAGAAGGAATGCATATCATGCTGTTAATAGGTTGACTTCAGAGAAACTGTGCTTCCCAGCTTTTACATTACATGAAATGAATTTTGCAGTCCCAGAGTACCCAGGAATGGATGAATTCCAAATCATGTAGTGTCTGTGGGACTGTGATAACTCATCACACTTGGGAAATCCACCCTTTTTTAAACCTAGGAGTGTAATAAAAGAAGGGAAGGATACTATATCTAAACTGCTGTAGCAGAGGTGTGTATTGGATGAATTTTGTAAAATATAGCCACTGTGTCTGTGACTGGCAATTCTTTTGGATTTATTTATTGTAAGCTCAGAGAAAAACCAAAATTGCTCCCTAAAAGTTCCAACAATGGCTCATGTGTGTGTCTCTGTTATGTCTAAGAAGAAAAATAAGCCACAGAAGAAAAAGAAAAAGAAAATCTTTCTCCTGAAAACAGTATCTCATAAGCAGTAAGACCATGAAACAAAGAGTACATTGTTGCAACTCATCTTTCCCGTTTGAAATCCTTCATTTAATGTTATGAAAACAAGATATGACTGTATCTGCCAGCATATGACTATCTTGTGATTCTGATATAGAGCAACTTCTACCTAAATTTTGGAAATCAGTTAATCTTTAGTACAGTTTGATATGTCTGAAGAGATTTATGACTCATAAAATACTTCATCCGTTAGCACTGATATACAGAAGTGATGTATTTTGCTTTTTCATTCACATTGTCATCATTTCCATGTGTTTGCTATAGAAAAGCAACTTTCTGTTTGGAAGCCTCTAATTCTAGAATGAAACCTTGAAGACATCCAAAACAAATGTTCATATTTTCAAGTGTAGTATTTTTGTATCTTCCTGTCCCATTTGCCACCTTGAATTTTTGTTTATTGAGATAAACTTTTTACATTTTAAGCTTCCTTTCAATAAGAGAGACAAATCAATCACATTTACCAGTCACATATTTATGTACAAAATTTAGAACAAATATTCTGCTATCAAACCAGTAAGCTTTTTAAGATACCCAACAATATCTATATTATTTAAATCCATAATTCACTCATAAAGTTCTGCCATTGTTTACAATGCAGAGAGATTATTAAACTTAGATATGCTCACTATCTGCCTGAGTGACTTTCTGCTTTGAGAAAAAAAAAAAGGGTAAATCCTACTAATATAAAAAAACAAAATATATGACAATGGAAATGTTCATAACTTTATATTATTGCTGCAATATTACCCAGTATTCTGAAGGAAAAAAAAAGCTGTATAGGAAAAAAAAAGTCATAACTATAGCTGTACATAGATATGCTATAGCTGAAGCGTAGTAAAACTGTGGCTTCTCTACCTTAAGCTGCCAGAAATTGTAATTTAAAGCTCAATCTATTTTTTAAACTATTATTTTGTACTCCTCCAATATTTGTTCTAAACTTTCATTGTTATGCACAGAAATTTAGGTTTGTTGCCAATCTTTAGTGAGATCTATCAGTACATCTCTGGATGAGACTGAGGAAATGCCATATAACTCTCAAAAGTTTTTTCTGTTTTAAAAATTGTCCTCTTTTTCCATGAGATATAAGTATGTACGATTCACAGGAAGAGACCTTGCCCATTTGTGGCTTTGGAGCATAGGTACAGTTTGGTTTTGAGGCTCTAATATTTTGGTAGTAGTGGAAGTGAAGTAGCACTTGCTGTCTGCTCCCACTCATGCTTTCTGCCAGGAGTGCTAGAGAGGATTTTAGGGCAAGTTAGACTGGCTTAAAGCACATCTTGTGATCACATAATGTGGAGCTTAAGACTTTCCTTCCTTGTTCATTAGAGTACTGTATGAATTTTTAAATATTTTACAGAGCTTTTCCAATGAACTCTTCAGGTTGTGTGTGGTGGCATTGCATCTGTGCACTATTCTATCACCAGTGTACTTAACACACTGCATAAACACTGAGGCTCTGATGCTTCAGGATTTCTTGCACTGCAATTTAATGTATTTATTTCTGGTTGCCTTGCTTTCAAAAAACCCCAAAAATCAACCAAAACCCAAACAAACAGATCCTCCATACAAAACAAGAGAAAAACAAAACCAAAAAGACTAAACAAAACTAAAGACTAAACAATACCAAAAAAAAAAAAAAAAACAACCCAAAAATGAACCAACCAACCAACTAACCAACCAACCAACACACCAACCAATCAACCAACCAACCAACCAACCAACCAACCAACCAACCAACCAACCAAAAAAACCTCACCACCAAACTAAAGCAAAAAAACCCCATATATTTTGTTGGTCTTCTAGCTCAGAGAGCCAAACTGCATATTTCTGAATTGTTCTTGTTTGAAATACTAAGGGGACACTTTACTGCTATCTCATATTAATACCAGTGTTGATATGTTCCTGCCTTTCATAAAGTGTTCTTTGAAAGTTTTCACCAATTTTGTTTTTAACCATGAGCTAAATGAACTCCAAAGAATAAAACCAAGAGGAACTAAAAGAGGTGCAGAAATATGGGTGCATTTATAAAGTCAGCTATGTCAAAAAAGAAACCTGAAGAGGCCCTCTGCAAAGGCAGAGACAAAAAGACGATTCACTGTACTAAAGCTCACATCTGCTTCAGCATGTGACAGGAGCAGCTGCTCAGCCACACCAAAAGACTGTGTAACACAGCACTGTATTGAAAGACCTGAGCATAGATGTTCACAGAAGAGCCTTTTCTGTGGCTCATCTGATATAATATTGACATTTCAACAGGCTTATACACTAAAACAAGTTTTGGTGAAGCTTACTTTAAAAATACCTCGTAATCTTAATTGATTCCCTGCTCTGTTCCATTAATTGGTGTATGAGTGGCACAGACAAGGCAATAGTTTACAAATATGATGCCTCCAGGGAAAAACAGCCAGCATAATGGAAAGCAGAAATGGTGAAATTTTAGAATTACTTCCTTTTCTTCGGCTTGTGTCAAACAAGAAGTGAGTTTGAGCTACAGCAATACCATGGTTGCATTTCCATTCCTCTTGGCAGTAGATTTCTTGACATGTTTTTGAGAGATCAAACTGCATGTTCTCAATAAAGGTACTAAGAAAGCCATTCTCATCCAACTGGCTGACTTTTTTTCTCTTTAAATTTGAGAAACTGACCACATTATGACTTGTTCTATCCATCAAAATTAGTTGTGTATATTATAAGCAAAAATTACAGGATATGCAAACTCACATATGCTATATATACATAAAAAGTGATTGCATGATTCTTCTGTCTTTGTGATAAAAATGAATTATGGCTTGCAAGAAGCTTGAAAAATAAGGAGATTAAGAGGAAAAAAAAAAACCAAAACAACTGCTTCATCCATCTGCTTTCTGGTGTTTATGTGCACAGTCCTCTGAACTAAACTAAGAATTGTATCTTCAAATTTCAAGATGTTTGAAGTTATCTAGCACATGTAAACATATTTAGCATGTAACATAGCAAGAAAGATTTTAATGATGTTATGAAATGCTGACCAATAAATTATTAAACAAAATAGTTTTATATTCCTCACGTAACACTCTTTAGCATAGTTTTTAATTATGAAAGCTGAAAGAAGGTTAAAGCGCCTTTGAAACAAGTATATCTGCTCTTTAAAAGTGAGAGTTTGGTACTCCAAAGACATAATCATCTAAATAAAGAATTGTAACTCTTATAATCTGTTTTCTATTCAGAAATTTGACTAGTGTTTTTAAAAATTAAAATCTTCTTATGGGTTAATTTTCTGTTTCTTTATTTTCCAAGCTAATTATTCACCAACTATTCAACAGTCATGCTAAAAATTACCTATACAGTAAGAGAAAGGAAGACAGTCAAGGTTATATACAAATTATGAAATATTTGGAGGACAATCCAAATTTAGCATGAAGAGAAAAACCTGAGGAACAGAAAAAATTTGTCCTTGAATTTTCTCTTTGAAATGTGGATATGAAACAGGCTTAAATATCGCATTTTATGTTTCCTTCGAGCAATTATCTTTACAGCACTAATGAAGAGTTGGATGGTGCTGTGAAGGGGATGACAGCAGCCTGTACTGCAGGATGGAGCCCAGCCCTGCTGTGCCTCACCACGAGGGCATGAGTGCCACCAGAGTGTGGTTCTGTGGTACCCATCTGCCTTCAGCCCTGCTGGACTCTTGTATCCCACTCGACTGCTCCAGGAAATGCAGGTCTGGAAACCTCCTTGAAATGGAGGACCATGGAGGCAGGTCTGGGCTGAGCACACACTGGTAGGATGAATGATTTTCCTCAGTTCTAGGTTTTGGGGTTTTTTAATAGTAATAATTTTAATAATTGTCAAGGAGACAGTGCTATATCTGAAAAGTGATAGACCAGGTGATAAAACCTGGACTTCAGGAAAGCATACTTTGCCTCTTCAGGGATCTGCCTGGTAGAGTACCATAGGATAAAGCCCTGGATGGAAGAGGAACTCAAGAAAGCTGGATGATATTCAAGGATAATCTCCAAGCTCAGGAGTATACATCCCAATGAAGAAGTCAGGCAAAATGACAGGAGTTCTGTGTAGATGAAAAAGGAGCTCCAGGACAAAGTCAGACAAAAAAAAAGGAAGCCTCCAGGGGATAGCCTGGGAGGAATACAAAGGAACTGTCCTAGCAGCCAGGGGTCAGTTTAGGAAAGCTAAAGCCCTGATAGAGCTAAATCTGGCCAGGGATGTTAAGTGCGACAAGAAAAGATTCTATAGCTGTGCTGGTGAAAAAAGGAAGACTAGAAAATATCAGATTTGGTTACCTGGCATATAGAGAAGGCTGAGGTACTCCAAGACTTTTTGCCTCAGTCTTCACCAGCAAATGCTCCAGCCACATTGCCCAAATCATAAAAGGTTAAGGCACAGGTTGGGAGAATACATTGGGTTCTATAGTAGGAGATCAGGTTTGAAACCATGTAAGGAGCCTGAAGGTGTGGAAGTCCATAGGACTTGGTGAGATGCATCTGTGGATCCTGAGGGAACTCAGAGCCATGAAAATGATCAGAGGGCTGGAGCAGTTCTACTATGAAACCAGGCTGAGAGACTTGAGATTTTTCAGACTGAAGAAGAGTAGGTTCCAGGGAGATCATATAGCAGAACCTAAAGGTACTAAAAAAAAGATGGAGAAGGACTTTACACAAGGACACGTAGTGACAGGATATGGGATAATGGCTTTAAACTAAAAGAAGGTATATTTAGGCTAGATACAAGAAAGAAATTTTTTACTGTGGGGATGGTGAGGCACTGAAACAGGTTTCTCAGAGACACTGTGGATGCCCCACCTCTGAAAGTGTACAAGGGCCAATTGGATTGGACTTTGATTGGACCAACTCAAACCATGCTGTAATACTGTGAAAACCTGTGAATGATAGACTTAAAAAAATCCATCATAAAAATTAATATTGATTAAAGAGAAGGTCATATTAAATTATTATTTCAGTACCAGGAGTAATCTTTTTCTTTTCTCTACATGGTTTTCAGGTAGTTAAGTATTTTGAAGCTGTTTTTGAAAAATTAACAACTTAAGTAATTTTCCCGGTGTGGGAAAAAAAATAAAAAAGAAGAAAGAAAACATTTCTCTAAAACATCTGTTTTGGCAGATTTTGACATTTGTAATATTTTGTGACAGCTTGAGAAGGACAGTACTGGCCAAAAATCCTACAGATCCTAGGGAGGAAAATTATTGTCTTGTAGAGGCCTGATCTAGCCACGAGAGAGCACTGTAAATCCAAAGAAAGCCAGTTCCAGCAAAGTTCGTGAGACACAAATATGATGTTTTCCCCCACTGCTGTCAGAAAGCTCGAGAAATTATAACTATGTTTATTGATGTTAGCACCAGACAGATAATTAATTATTTAGGGTTTTTTTCTGAGAAGTGAAAAGGTCACCTTCATTACACATAACTTTGAAAAATACCATGCACGATACTGCAGATCATGAAACATTAAAATGCAAGCAGTGATTGAGAATTTCAGAGCTCATGTATTTGCTTTACGTGTCCTTCCAGGTTTGAAATGCTCACATTTCTACATTGCTGAATGGCTTGAAACATGTTTTTAATAGAAAAATATGATTCACAAACCTTACAGTGAAAAACAGAGGCTGAGGTATTTTCTATTGTGTCTGTAAGGAAGATGAGAATTGCTGAAGAGAAAGGCTGAGAGAGATTGCAGGGTATTATTTTTCAGTTTCAAGAGTAGAAACCTAGTAAACAAAGGGTCAACACCAGAAAACCTGGAAAAATGAAAATCAGGAAGGAAAATGGAGAAATTAAGCTCTAGGCAAGAAATATTAAAAGGGTAGGCTAGAAGGCAACATGAAAAACCAGATTTCCAGCTGTATATCCTGACAGCCTCTGGGCAACCACACGACTGCTCACTGCACGTATCTTCCTCTCCAGGCTTCTCCAGCAAGCAGTGACCATATTCAACACCTGCAGATGGGATTCTCCTTGGCTCTGACCACAGAAGCTCCTGCTGAGCATTGACCAAACTCTCTGAGCACTGAACCATTCCTGCACCTTACCAGTTGTGCTGTTAGGCACTTGCTCCCACATCGTTGCAGGAGATCTTGCATGATAGAGGTGGGAATAATCAGAAACATTGGATGCCCAACCAAGGTGTGGAACAAAAGATAAGCAGTTCTGTATAGCAACCCTTGCCAATTGGGAAAAACAAAGGGATTTGATGTATGTAACTGAACCCAAGGGCAATTTTTGATAGGTGTTCTCACACACATAGGTGCAAAATAGGTCTATATATGATTTTACTTTTGTGTGCACATTAATTGGTTACGGGATGAATTTTACTATCTCCAATCTATAGTTAAGTCATTGCTATAATTATAGCAACCCTCACTGAATCACTTTATAAATGTTAAAGTACTCAATGATTAATTAGTGCTAAGCCCCTTTTCACCCTTATCTACACCCATATCCTTTGCACCCTTTATTCCATTTTACAATCCTGGCATCCATGTAAATCATTCCAAACCACTTCTAATTTGATCTTCCTTTGTATGCTTTACCCTGTGTTGTAAGTAATAGAGTAAAACCTTGCCATGGAACTTTGTAAAATTGTATTTTCACAGATTCATATTAAACTTTGATTTTGCCAAGATCTTTCACTGTGTTTCTTTAAGTGACCAAACCACTCATTCAGAACAGCTGCCAGATCAGCTCTAAAAGCTCTCCCTGGTTGAGGCTTGGGAAGTCCCATACTCTTCACACATTCCTGCTAATTCTGCATGAAGAGGCTGCAGAGAGAGACTCGCCTTATCTTCTCTCCTTCCTTGGATGTCAGTTCCAGATACGGGGTTATTTCTTGTTTAAGACTGATAAAAGAGCAGCACCTGATCTCCACATTGCCTGGCAACCCCCCTCTCCAATCCTGTGGCTCCACACTGCCATGGAGAAGTGTAGCCATCTGCAGGATGGGGTTGCTCTATGGGACACAGTGTCTTGCATGGCCTTGCTGTGGGAAAATGGAAGAATAGCACAGTGGGACAAGCACCTCTGATCAGAATTTGTGCAAGAGATTCGTCAACCATTTGGACAGAGATAAGGTGGCATTACAAATGTGTTGAAATAATAATGAAAAATATTTTAAAATTATAAAATTTTATGTATTATGTCTTCTGGGTTAATCAAGTCTATTTAGAAGGGTTAACAGAGAGAAATTTCAATGCCAAGTGTAGGGTCTCCCAGTAGTGATTCTTGCAAAATATAAGTGTACAAGCAGCTTGAGAGTTTTATACAGATACACAGAGTACAAACCTCCTAAACTCACTGAAAATAAACAGTGAAACACAGGGAAAATAAAGGGATGGTTCTGTGACATCAAAAAATTAAGTCACTTCTGTAGAGATCATATTTTAGTCTTCAGAGAGACCATATTAAAATAATTTATAATTTACTTCATGCTTTATGTCTCTGCTGTCTGGCTTTAGCCCTTTGGAAATATCTTGACAAGGAGAAATAGAATGTATAGAACTGTAGAACTCAAGGTGAAACTGTGAAAAACAACTGTAATCCTATGAAAAAGATGAGGTTGTGCATTACATTTCTTGATAATCTTTGTGCATGAACTTATAAGGAACATGAAATGAAACTAGTAATGAAATTAAACTTGCCTTTCAGAGTTGTTTACAGTGAAATTTGGTGGTGTGCAATGGGTGATAAAAAATTAACTTTTGCTAAGAAAGCTGTAGCATTCCTGCTCAGGTTATTGTCTGCCCTGTGCTGTGCTGCATAAAAAGCTACATTTTTATGATGATAATTTGGCCAGATTTGGTGCTGCCTCAAATGTCTCTTCTTTTACATGCGGTCAAAACCTTGCTTGATAACCTATTTGGTTAAGAGCTGGGCAAAATACAGACAGCTGTTCCACTTTCATTGCTCTTGTTCTTAACATATCCACAGGTCAACTCTTTATCAAGGAATTATGTTTGGTTTGCTGTTTTCTTCCACTGTGAATTTTTTTCAAATATTACTTGCTACTTGTCTTGTGAGGTAGAATTAAAAATTGTGTAGCTCTCAAGGCAAGGAAAGTGGGGTAAAGAAGAGACCTTGAGGAGAATCTGTAGGACAGCTGTGAATCTTTGGCTGTTTTGTTTTTCCTACTGATGCTGGGTTTCTAGCAAGCTAAGCCCTAGGGGAATAGTGTAAACCCAGTCTCTGTGCTCTGCTGAGGACAGGCTGGGGACTTACTGTTCCAATGTGAAGTTTGGCTTGGACAGTGAGAACCTGGCATGGGCCACCAGCACTGGCACTTTGATGGTGGAAGCCTTAGGACAATCTCATCCTGAAAGACTGGGCCAAGGGATATGTTGAAATCCAGTTTTGTAGCAAGAAACACCAAAATCCTTCCTACTTCCCAAGGAGCTCCCTGACTGTAACAGTGGTGTGAAACTGTCAGCTCTAACTACAACATTTTTTTGGATGAAAACAGGGAGCATATTCGGCTTCTTGCAGTTAATCCAGGATGGAAGCTCAGGATTATTTGACTTCCATCATTTTCTATTAGGTTCCAAGCAGTGATTCAGCTCCCAGAACTCCACACTAATTTGATACAAATCTGTGAAAGGTCACTGCTAGCATAACAGTATCCCTTAATAGCAGAACAGGAATATTCAGTGGCATTTTACATGTGTTTGCTGATGTTAAGATAGCATTTTGTGACACTACAGAACTTTTGCAGTGGTAAATGTTAAACAAAACCTTTTTTTCTCCCTTAATTCTACCTCCTAATGCAAATACAAATACAGGCTAAGACAAATACACACTGGAAACACTGAGAGGTCAATAGATGCACTTTGACTGTAATGTTAGTCTAATTTGATCTTTGATGAGATGCTATCTGATGAGGCAAAACAGGAGCTCTGGGTCTTGATAACTGAGCCAGGAGGGTCTGTCACAGAGGAAAGACTATGAAAACTGGGAAGTCCCCAGAGCCTTAAGAATCTGGAGATACTACTTAAAGTAGAACTGACAGGGATGTTGATTTCACTGAGGCATTGGTTTTGCCACAGGCCCAAGAAATTTCAGTTTTGTGAAAAATGTCAAAAAATGTTTGTTTTAGCCTTATCCAGACATAGTGCTTCTGCATTTTCATCTGCACCTTCTCACTAGATGACCATGTGCTCCCTGACTATCACATCTTTCAACAGCCAGCCAGAAGAAATTGTGAGCAGGACTGAAAACAATTGCTGTTCTCAAGTCTATTACATGCCCAGCATGAAATACCTTACATGTAACTTATTTTCATAATGCTTGGACCATTATTTGAATTAAAGAGTAAAGCTTTTTTTGTGTTCATGTTGAGAAAGTGACAGTCATTAAAATGAACAAGCGCCTGTTACCTATGAAGTAAGCCTTAGAGCAAGTCTCTCTCTGATCCAAGCATCCAAATGAAGGAAGAGATGAGAAGGGGAATGGTAATGAGAAACTGGATGGAAGTTAAAAAGCAGTTGCCTTTGGCATGTTTTTATTAATTGAAAGAAAGGGTTGGTGTGTTCAGTGAAGTTTTAGTGCTTCACAAAATTATGATCAAAATAGAAGTAACAGTAAGTAAGTGTTGAAGTAAAAATTTCTCAGAAAATATTAATATGAAGAGTTAAAATGAGGTAATAAATAATTTTCTAAAACAGCTGCTTTATGTACTTATTTGATCAAAGTAACAATTAACATCCATGTGTCACAAAGCAGCACTTTGAGCTGGTGTGTGAGAAGAATGTTTTCTGGCTGTTCATTAAAACCATTGAGAGAGATGGAAGAGACAATCACTTTGGCTGTTGTTCCTTTCCTAAATCTGTGCCATTAAATGTGAGGAAATCCAGCCTTACACTCCATGGGTCTCCTTGCCCCAGGTTGTGATAATGCTTGTTTGAGATTTCCTTCCAAAAAATCTTCTTCCAAGAGTTAAGACGAAAGACAACATTTTGATATTGCAGTTGAGGGTGGGAGGCTAGGTTTAAAAGGTAAAATCTTTTTTTTTTTTAAAGAAGTAAGTTTTGTGTTTCAGACCCTTCTTTCACTTTTGCCGCTGTTCGATTCACAGGATACAGGTGTCTGCAGCAGCTTCTGTTCTTGCATGGAAGGAAGCACATTAATTTTATTTGTGCTAGGTATGCCCTTGGAAACATCCTTTGAAAGTTTGCTTTTGTACTACCTCTTGCAATACCACAAGACTGGACCTTCTTCAATTCTTTAAGTTTCTAAAACTTCCAGTGAGAATTTGATCAGCAGTAACCTGGTAGGCTGAGCACAAATGTATCTGAGCATGTGGCTGCAGAAGGCCTTTCCATAGCTTTGTTTTCTTGTTCAGATAACAATTTCCTTTGAACCAGAGCTCCCTGTTCTATCCTCTTTGTGTAACACCTGTGTCTTGGAAACTCTTGTAAAGGAGTTCCCCATTGAAGTTCTGGCAATTTTTTTTCCCCCAAATACAAGACATCAGCTTTGTCTGTGTAGTTACTCTGACAGTTACTCTGTCAAAGCCTTTGTAGTTAAGGTTGGTAACATTATAGATTCTGTGCTGAGGAAGATGAATGACTGGAAAAAGTAGAAAACAAAAAACATGGAAACCCCTCTTCATACTCAATAAGCTCACAGTTCTTCTAATAAGATAAGTCACTTCTTTCAGGAATATGGGGTTTTTATTAGATCCATAAACACTTTTACATCTTTTTGTGCTTAACTGCATTTTGGATTTTTAACCTATATAAATCACATCTATTGCAGAGAACTTCTGTTGCATTACTGTAGAAAAGGAGTACACAAACTCCTAATTTAAATATACATTGACACTGGATATTATGAACAGGTTTGGTTTTGACGATTTTTACAAAGGCAAGTTTTACAAAAGAAAGGACCCCAGAAAAGAATTGTAGGTATTTCAAAATGAAGAAAAAACCTTTTCAATTAGAAAATAAGGAGTGGCATAAAGAGATAGTGCATTACATATAATTTTCATAATGGAAGCAATCAGGTGATATTTTCCTTGCCCTCATTTTTTTTTCCTGCAAATCTGGGTGTCTGAAGATCAATCTCCCTGTGTGAACATTTGTGCAGTTAGTAATTAAGGCTGAATCTATTACATACATGAGACTTCAGCTGAGCATCTGTGTATGGTAGATGATATAATATGAGAGTTCAGTGAAGACATTTTTGGCCAATTTGGATACTTCGTGAAATTTCACAATTGCACACCAAAAATTAATTAACTTGTTCTCATATTTAATTTAGCTTAATTTAATTTTAATGTTGTTGGAAGAATTACTTGATATGAATATGTTGAAATAACTATAGATTTCCTTATAAAATTATTATCAGATTTGCTTGTGAATAACTTCTGTTTTGTCAACAACAGGTGCTATTACATTTCCATATCACAAAGGTATTGGATACTCCTAAGAAATAGTCAGTGATATAAGTTAATGATTATAATAAAATTATTACTTATCTTCTCTGAGATTATCAAGAACATTTGGCATGGTTTATGTTAGTGAGGTTTTCAAAACCTTTCCATCAACTGAACCTATACAGAATGATAGAAACATTTATGTTTGAAAAGACCCTTCAGATCAGGTTCACCTGTACACCTAACACCTCCAGGTGTGCCACTAAACCATGTCCCTAAGCCCCAGCTCCATATGTCTTTTAAATACCTTCAGGGCTTATGACTCAGTCACTTCCCTGGGCAATCTCTTCCAATGCTTGACAACATGTTTGGTGAAGAAATTTTTCCTAATATCCAATCTAAACCTCCCCTGGCACAACTTGAGATTGTTTCCTCTTGTCTTATTGCTTGCTACTTGTGCAGAGACTGACTCTTGTTTGGCCATTGCCTCCTTCCAGGTAGTTGTAGGGAGTGATAAGGTTTCCTCTCTGAGCCAAATCCAGCTCTCTCAGCTGCCCTTCATAAGTACTGCTTTCTATGTTTTATATTAATAAAGAATTAATTGCTTTGCATATAAATATATTCATACTGTAGGTGAGATATGGAGTCATAGGACATTGAGTATATTGGCTTAAAAAAAGGCACCACAAAATCAATTAACAGCTTTGAGTATGTTGAATTTTGTTGTAATTAAAAGTGTCTTTTAAAATATCAGCAAGAATGAAATTATTTGCTGTTTTTAACCAGATCTTGAATCCATAATAATGATAGATATTAATAAAGACTGACTAATAGTTTACAAATTAGTCTGCTAAGGTTTAAGGTGAGAAAGGACAGACTTCAAATTTTTGAATCATTTAATCTTGGCATAAATCCATGAACATTTGGATGCTAATTTCATAAAAAGTGTAATGTACTGCTGTTCCTAATTATTTCTTTGACATTCTCTGGTCTTGGCTTCTCAAATTTCTATCTTCTATCAGTCTTGACCTTTACTACATCCTAATAATTTTCTGTATCTAAAATTTTTACTATACTTATCGTGTCAGTTGGCACAGGCAAGCAGCTGGGACAACCACAAACCCCTGGCTAAAGCAAAAGGAGTAAATTTTTTTCCTTTACCTCACTACTCGGGTATGCCCAAAGCAAATCCAGGGCAGAGGCACACAAGCAGAGAGGTGCATGCTGTTGAACTCAGTCCATGCCAGAGGATTACCAGCCTGCTGTTCACACTTGTTTATTGAGGGTTGTTTCAACTACAAAATCACTTGAGCATATTTACAGTCCTCCTTGCCAGTTGCTGCTAATACTAAACTCTATCTCATAACCCTGTAACCAGGATATTTAGATCTGAGGGGCGCTCTGGAGGTCACCTAGTTCAAAATCCTGCTCAAAGCAGGTTTATCTCAATTGGATCACTAAGTATTTGTACAATTAAGTATCTCTAAGGATATTTAGATTCCCTGTCACCTCTCATAGTAAAATAAATACATAAACCTAATAGGATAGCAATATCATATATTTTAAAAAAATATTTATTTCTTTTGTAGTTTTTCTAATTACATCCCATAGATTTAATAAGCAGCAGGAGATTTTATATTTGCTTGCAGAGCATCTTTTCTGGCTTATCTTTAGCTAAAGAAATCATCTTCACAATGTGCAAGTACAGTGAACTAAGTAGAGACAATGGCTTCAGAAGAGCTTTTCTGAGCTCAGATAAAAGTGCTTATGCTGTCACACAAGGAAGACCTGTCATGATCACCTGGTGACCAATTTAAGTATCTTCATTTTCTCTGTTTACTGCTTTAATGAAAAACACATCTGATTTTCTGTGTTATAACCTGTTAGCAATGACAATTCCTCCAAGCTTCTGGTCATTTCTAGCAAACATACACAGACCTTTGAATTTCCTTAATAGGAAATTTGATATCTGCTAGATTAAGGAGGTGTTAGAGGTCTGCTTTGTAATGTTATCTGTTGGAAAAGGATATTCCTGTCTGATTGCCTCTGAAACAGGGAGAAAAATCTGGGGTAGGGTAAGATGCCAGGTAAATACAGACTTACATCAAACAGATAAATGTTTTGAATTTAGGCACAAATTAGAGTTGGGTTTTTTCCTTTTTTTTATTTTTATTTTTTTTTTATTTAACAAAACAAATTTTGTTGAACAGTAGAATTTTGATTATATATTCTTATCCCCAAAATATCAGTGAGAGAGGCAGCTTTTTCTTTAGCAATGTGAAATGTACTAGGGGTCTGAAGAGTCAATACACAAGAGTTTTTCAGGAAATAAGTTTTTCCTTACCTTACTTTGATTCTGAAGAAAGTCCTTATAATGTAATCCTTCAAAAAAGTGAGATTTTATGAGTTCCTAATAGAAGTTGAGCATTTTGACTGTTAATTGAAACTTGCAAACTAGAGTCAGTGAACAAATTATGCTCTTGGTTATGTTGCACAGCCCAGAATCACTGAGAGCTGTTATATTTCTCACAGTTGGAGAACACAGTAGTTTTCAATCTAAACTCAATTTAAGGGAAAATAGTAAGACTGAGAACGAACCTGAAACTTTTATGACAACAGAACATGAATTTTCTGTAACATAGTATAAAATTCTCCTTCAAAAATGACCTTTGCCCTTGCAGAAATGGATTTGTGAGTATTTATAGATATGATACCATAGCAATCTTTAGAAATATGTAGCTACATACACTCTGGTTACACTGTGGTAATTTAAACCTCACAGGCATGTTTGTACACTGGTTTTTTTTTTGGTGCAGTCTTGTAAAAAGGTTCAAAAGTTTTGGTGGCTTTGCAGTTTGTTACTTTGATGCTGAGTTCCCTTTCTTCCCATTTAAGTACACAGACACAAGTCTGACTAAGAGGTAAATCTTAATAGATAAAACTATTATACCCTGAAAATAATACAACCCCTCATCAACATTTCCCTGTTTTGTTGTGATTTTTTTCCTGAGTCTTCATTCCAGGTCAAACAGGCCCCAGGTCCTGTGATAATCAGAATAGAAGATATAGTGAAAATAATGCTAGTGCATGAGGTCTGTTATCCTTTCTTACCTGAATACAAGCTCTACATTGTGTTTATATGCTGAGGAAAATGCTATTGATGGTTCTTCCTAGGTTCTTCCTACCACGTGTGACTGCTTGTGGCATCTCACCAGAAACGGCAAGGGTGAGATGAACAGAAACAAACAGAACACGATGGGTGCACATGAGCAGAATGGGAAGGAACATTGGAATACTAAATTACCCTCTTTAGCTGATGCTCTCTGAGGCACTGTTCCATGTCTGCATGAGCTGCTTTTCTCAAGCACTCCAAGCAGTACACAGGACCTCCACAGAGGGGTGCTTTGTGATACATATTACATGAATACATATATCTATCACAAAAATATATACTTTAAGAAGACAAGCAATGTACAACATGAATGAGAAAAAAATGTAATTAATTACATTAATTGTTGTGCAATAAGACTTCTATTAGTTTCAGTTTTTAAACATTAAATAAGGTTTACAACGGTATAGGATGGTCTTTCTGTTTTTCTGCTGACTTCAGTGCAATACCCTGGGGGATAAATCCAGTTGCAATCCTCAAGCAACAAGCAACCTCTCTTCATTAAAAATTAAACATCCCACTTAATATAAAACGTCCATTATTGTATACTTTGTGTCAAAGGTAAATCTAGGGTGACATAATGGAATCAACAGAGTAGTACTAGGGTTAAAGAGTTGGTAAAGTACATTTTGCCAGATCAGATTTTTCCCAGAATTTCTCATTATTAACACATTTTTATGCTTCTTCAGTTGAAATTAAACTGGCAGAGAAACTGATAGGCTATATTATGTCCTTTAGTCTCTATGTAAACAAAGAAAAGCATTTTCTAGGCATCATCTGTCTTGTTTGTTTGACTGAGGAAATTTCTTTCTTTCTCTTTCTTTCTTTCTTTCTTTCTTTCTTTCTTTCTTTCTTTCTTTCTTTCTTTCTTTCTTTCTTTCTCTTTCTTTCTTTCTTTCTTTCTTTCTTTCTTTCTTTCTTTCTTTCTTTCTTTCTCTTTCTTTCTTTCTTTCTTTCTTTCTTTCTTTCTTTCTTTCTTTCTTTCTTTCTTTCTCTTTCTTCCTTTCTTTTCTATCTTCCTTATTCTTTCTTTATTTCTTTTTAATTTCCTTTCACATTTTCTCTCTCAGTTTGAAATGATACTTCTTTCAAGGTTCATCTCTGGTACCCTCATAATCCATTCTAAATTAATTCTATTTTTTCATCTGGGAGACTGTGGAAGAACTAGGTGTGTTTCAGGAATATGGATACATATCATAGTATGTGAAGTATGTGAAGTTAAAATCTTTCAGCATTTCTTGAGAATGTTTTTTGTGCAGGGCAGTTCCAAATATGCTTTGGAAAGGAAGCTCAAGTCTCCCTTTTCCCAAAGAACCTTTTTTAGAATTTGTTCATTCTCTTTATTTTCTGTTTGTCTAGCTCCCTTCAGTAACAGAGGAGGCTTTTACCTAAGACAAACAAAAAAGCAATCAGAAAAAATCAGTAGAGAGTTCCCTATTAGTCTGGTGCTAAGCATGGCTGAGCATCTTGCCATTTCTCAGCATAATAGATACGCAGGACGGGTAATTCAGTGCCAAAAGAAAAAGGCAGGTGATCCGTATGAAAATCTCTGACAAGAGAAACAGTTATTTCTTTAGCATGGCAAGTTTTGACCACAATGACACCTTGGTATCACTCACTGTCCTAAGATTTCTGGGCATGAGGCCAGGTGTGGTTGGGTGATGATGTCTTTATGCCCTATATCCGTCACACCCGTTTGTTTCAAAGTTGTTTAATAATGGTGCTATAAACTTTTGTAATTTTCTCATATAGGAGGATTTGATTAGGTTTCCTAGATGATAATGAGTACAATAAATAAATGCCCATGCTATTGAGGTGTGTATTCAAAATAAGTAAATTGCTCATCATTATTCTATTGCCAGAATGAAATTATAAGACTGTGCCACTAGCCAAATGATGATGGCTATAACGTTTTAATCAAAACATATAATTTTATGGCTTATAAGTTAACTAATGGTTGTGGATCCTGACATGTGGTTGATACATGATCATAATACTGGTCTCAGGGAGGATCTTGGTTGATATGAAAAAAAAAGCAGTTGAAATATACAGCCAGTGCCTTGTTTCACATCAGTAGTTGTCACCTTTTGCTATTTCTAGAGCAGATGTGAAGACTGATAGATACATCTAGATTTGTACTGTGATGGTGGTTCTCCTTAATATAACCTCCTCTGTCTGCAGTTTTCTTTGTAGCAAACTGGGTGGGAGACCTTCAGCTGTCAATGTGTCAAGAATTGACAGCCCACCTCTGATATGTTTTGGGCACACAGCTTTGATTCAGACTGCTGAGAAAGTTGCTAAGTTGAAACAAAATTCTGACGAAGACTGCCAAGTCTTCAAGAATTTTTGAGACATGGCAAATGAGGAACCCAACATTTTGATGAGAAAAATATTGGCCCAATAGGATATAAAATCTTCAAGGCAAGAAGGTGATGAGGATTCATCCAACTGTCAATGCTATTGATGTGTCAGTAATGATGAAACTGGTGTATGACAGAAGCTCAGCATCAGTCAGGGGATGGATTCCAGCTTTCTGATTCTCCTCTCTCACTGACTGATCCTCTCATATTATTTCT
The DNA here is from genome assembly GCF_050655825.1 of Lonchura striata. Lineage (NCBI taxonomy): Eukaryota > Metazoa > Chordata > Aves > Passeriformes > Estrildidae > Lonchura > Lonchura striata. The sequence goes on from NC_140704.1 coordinate 115,902,025, forward strand.
TTTTTTCTTTTTCTTTCTTTCTTTCTTTCTTTCTTTCTTTCTTTCTTTCTTTCTTTCTTTCTTTCTTTCTTTCTTTCTTTCTTTCTTTCCTTTCTTTCTTTCCTTTCTTTCTTTCTTTCTTTCTTTCTTTCTTTCTTTCTTTCTTTCTTTCTTTCTTTCTTTCTTTCTTTCTTTCTTTCTTTTTTTTCTTTCTTTCTCTTGAAAGATTTGATTCTGTATTTTCAAACAGGCTGTACTATTGCTGAAGTATAAGGTCTCTTATTTAAATCTGTTATTAAAATAGTGTTGTAACAATCCTGGCTAATGAGATTTCTGTTTGCCCCTCTGGGGGCTTCTTGCTGGATGGTGAGGCTTCTGAGGTTCTTACACTCCAGGGGACAGCAAGTGGCTGCTGGGCTGGCTGGAACACCAGATTTTACCCTGGGGGTAAATTTTCATTCTAAGAAATAAAATTTTAAGTTTCTCTCAGGAGATAAAACTATTTCCAGAGAATTTTGATTTGGAAATACCAAAATCATCAAGCTAAAATGATATTTTCTCCCAATTTATGTTCAAATGCTTAATCTTGATAATGCCTGCTATAACAACACCAGTTCCGAACTTCTCTCTGTGGCATAGAATTTAAGATTTTAGATAGAACTGTAGAGAGGAAGTACTGTGTTTTGAGTTTGAATAAGTCTGATAATTTTCCACCAGAAACATAATCAAAATGAGCACTTTGTTTTTTGACCAAACCACGTTCTGTATTAGACAGCTGTGCTATAAAATAAATGTTTAAAGAGTTACATTTGTTATTTCTTAATTTCAGCCTCATACTGCTCAAGTCAGCACAATAAAAATCTCTACTATTTCAACATGTAGGTGTCAGTACTAGATGCTGTCTTTGCTTGATATTAAGCTTTCTTAATTTTTTTTTTAAATTAGAAACTCAACCCCAAATCTAATCACAATACAAGTGATGCACTAAAAGAGGAAAAAGTTCACTGTAGGTCACACCTGCCATCAAGCTTAATATCTGCATCACAATGCTTTTCTCTTACCAAAACTTGCTTCTGTTGTAACTTTTTTTATGTTGAGGCTGGCTCATCATAAAAAGAACAGCTGCTCTTTGTCACCCTTAATCTTCTCAAGGTGATTTAGATTGTTGAGGTTTTTTTTTAAAAACCCAACATATTAGAGACAACTGTCCTATGTACCCAGGGACCTGAGATTCTTTTCTGTCCCTTCTGTTCCTTAATGGATATTTTCCAAGCAATCCTGGTGAGTAAACTCTGCCCTTTCAAAATTGTGTAGGTAAATCAGCCAATTACCAAACCTCTGATGATATTTATAACACAGACTGTAACAGCTGGAAAATTAAATAAAACCAAAGAAGCTCAAAAAAGCATAAGTACAAATTTTATCAGCTTGAATATCAGGGAGTTGGTGATGAACATTTTGTTAATGCTAATAAGAGTGCAAATGTCTTCACATGTTGTGTTCAAAGTGTATGTTTTGGAGGTTAATAACCTTAATTTCAAAATAGATAGATATGCTACAAGACTTAGATTGAAATAACAAAAAAGTTATTTAATTTCTTAAATTTTCTTTTCCCAATTATTTTGGGCTTGTTAAAATTTTTGGTAGAAATTGAAAGGGAAAATCATTTTGGAAAGCTGAAATGAGAGAGAAATGTACTTCATTTTTTTTTCCTTAATGAGAATGGAATGTAGTTCAGTCTTTTTCTTATGTGTTGAAAGGCAAGAAATGTTAACATTACTGGCATTATGCAAATAATGGTAAATGCAAACTATTGGTGATTTCAGCTGCAATTTCTCATGTGAAAAGGCTGTAAAATCAGAATCAGTAGTACAATACCAAGTGCACAGATTATTATTAGTTTTAAATTATACTAAGCAGTGCAAATACAGAAAGCCAATTCTGCAGTATTACAATGACCTTACACTGAATAATGATAGCAGTGAACAACACCCCTGGGCTAACATTTGGTGTGTCTGGTGGCAATGACCCTGCCACTCCAGAGGCAGGACAGGATGATGCCTCTGCCTGAAAGAGAGATGCCAGTGTTTGGTTAATTTCTGTGTGGGGCACAGCGAGGACGAGACAGGAAAGACTATGGCAGGCACAGAAGCAATAACTTACCTTTTATAATAACCACAGCCTCACATTCTCTATGTGGATGTAGTAAGGGATCAAAGACTTTTCTGTTAAGTTTATATAAAAAGTAGATAGTATGAAGCCATTAATTAATCTGTTAATGAAATGTATTGATTCCCTATTTTAAACCAGTAAATCAATTACGAAATTTTTTTAATCAGCTTATTACCCAAGAGCACTTACAGTAATAAAAATTGTCAGCAATATTTCTTTTGTTAAAACATTATAAAAGCAGAAAGTGTCTGTTGAAATTCATGCACTATACATTCTGGAAAATGTCCAGTTGGGAAAAGGAACTGTAGTACTTGAAGACCGGACACTCATTTGCAACAACATCTAAGTAAATAGCCTGATTGTGGTGGGTCCTAGGAGTATGCCTGTGTCTTTCTTTGTGTTTGTACATGGACAAGTAAATGGAAAGATATCAGATATTGCAGACTGAAATAGTTTGGGCTCCTGTTAACCATGTTTCTATCCCTTAGATACACATCCTACCATGGTATTGGTATGGATCCACAGGGAGTGCTTTCCATGAGGGAAAATGGTAGCAGCAGAGTTGCTTTTGTCACTATGGTTGAGATATATCCCCTTCTTTACATGCTGTGAGCACATAATTTTTTGTGACTTTTAGGATTTGTGCCTTATGTAGAAACTGACTCCATAACTATTCCAGTTAACAACACAGAAAAAAGAAACTAGCTCAAGAATCATCATATAATTTCAGCATAGTTGCTGAAACAAATAAAAACTTGTTAGCATGCTTCCTGGCATAACTTCAGTTCAGGGCAAGTAATCTTTCCCACACAATTCCTGTGGGTGTGTGGTGTTAGGGCTGGCATCGACCAGGGTTTCTGTCCACAGGTCAGTGTGGGGCAGACTGCTCTTGAAAGCAGAAAGTATATGTACATGCCATGGTTAGAAAGCACACTATGACCTTTCCCAGAAACCAGACCCAGTTCAATGTGTTTATTGCTGTGCAGCTGCACAGATCTCTCTCTACTTGCCAGGTCACCTTAAATGACATGACCTCTTTAACGGGTCATGCTTATGAAACAGGCTCTCCCTTTTCTCCCAGTGACATCAAGTATCATGAGCCTTTGAGCAGAGGAGCTAAGAACCTGATACAAACTTGGGCAGGAGAAGCAGCAAGAGCAAACTGTAACGAACATGCTCTGGCTTTAACTTTCTTTGGTTTGCAGTAGGAGAAAGGTGGTAGGGGAAAATTGTTCCTGACCTCAGCAGCTCCGCTCTATATCAAGGACAAGAAAATGAAAAGGTCTCATTAACAGTCAGATGAGATAATGGGGAAAAAGTTAAAGCAATAGTATTTTGGTAAGGACTGTAGTTAATAACTCAGCTAGTGCTATGAATCTTTACACACCAATTAGCCCAAGTCTTCCCCCTTTCTGGGATTTTCAAGAAGAAAAGCATAATAAAAGACTTTACTAAATTCTAAGCATACATATGCACATGCAAACACACCTATTTTAATAATATAAATGCTGGGGAGGTTCTAGATGTTTCATAAGTTGTTGGCATTAGTGGGTCACAGTTACTGTTAAAATAATATTCCTAGCATGTTCTCCTATGAAATAGTTCACAGATCATCTGCATGCTTAAAAAAAATGAGTTGGGACTGGTTTATGGTGAAGAATTACTCACTTGGGTATATGTCTTAATAGAAAGTATGTAAAGATAATTTATGTGCATAGCAGTGATGAGATTTTGAGCAGAAAACACACTTATAGAGTTGTCTATTAATTTGTCAGCATGTTAGAACTTTTTCAATGGCACAAGAAAGATTGGCCAGGATATCCCGTTTATAAAATAGCACCTGCATATCACACAAAATCTGATTCTTACTGGTTTTTCAAAAGATATTCTGCATAACATAAAGGAGAATGTATTAAATGTCTAACACAAGCTCATTTGTGAACAAAAGAGAAAAGCAGAGACTGATTATTAATCAGCCAATAGAAATCGATAATTTCCATTAAATAACCCTTTGAAGAAGGTAATGAATTGAACATGGTGCCTAAGGCACTATGCTTTAATACAGAATTTACTTTTGCTTTCAAGACATCTTTGACAACATTAGACATTACTAACTTGAAATCATCTGCCTTTGCCTATGTCACTGTGCAGTTAGGACAAACAATTTAAGATGACCTATTGAATCACTGAGTTGTGGGTGTTCATTACATGTGGATGAGTAAAACAGGGTCATTGCCAAAGATGCTGCACTCCATCATGTGGCAGTGATCAGCCAGCCATTACAGAAAGCTGCTTGTGCATTGCTTTTTTCTTGTTTGCCTGTGCCACAGCTTTTTCTAATATTTCAGCCTGGCTTTAATAGCCAGCTTCAAATAACAACATGTAAACAATCATCTCTGTAGATGATCAGCTCTATCCTTCACCTTTACCGTTTGGACAGGTCTGGGCAGAGTCCTAATCCTAGACTCTGGCAGAGCTGTGAACTTCAGATTAAAGGGAAAGGTAAAGGTGATGATGTTCCAGTACTTCGAGTTACAGATGAATTTTTATATATATATATATATATATATACACACATATATATGAATACTGTACATATAGGATGACTAAATGGGCATTAAACTGTAATTACACTTAATGAAATATAAGTGGTTTCAGGAAATAGATAAATTATAAGAGATAAGGGGTGTTCCCCCTGAGTACTAAAGAAATATGATCTGTAAAAGCATACTTCATATCTACACAAGCATCTTAGCATAGGGTATGCAAGAGAAAACTGGTCTGGAAGGGATCCAAAAAGGTCAGTCAGACTATGCCCCGCTCCAAGGCAGAATTAGCTCTATATAAATCATCTCTGACAGATGGCTGTGTTATGTCCTGCTCAAAAAAACCCCAGTGAGGCAGATACTATAGCTCCCTTGGCAGTCTTCATTACTCAATGATCTTTCCATTAGAGAGTTTATCTCTGGCTGCAGTGCAGGACCCTGCTTCTTTTCCTGTTGTTGCTTGATCGAGATTAAAAAAGAAGTTTTTATTCCCTTTCTCTTTGAAACAAGCATGTACTGCAGAAGAGCAGAACACTCATAAGAGAGTGTTCTACATATGGAGACTGTGACATGGGCCACCCTGTTTTCCCAAATCTGGCAAAATTGGGAGGCTTGTCCAATAAAACTCATATAAGGAGCTATCTATCTTTACAAGTTTCTGAACAAAAAATCTAAAGTGTTGATATGTCCTCACCAGCTTTTCCTTTTCCCCCAACACAAGCACACAAATACTCTGTTCTCCCTCTGCCCTGGCCACAGAATAGACATTTGGTGGCCACATGCGATGGATCACGCTCACAAGACAGGGTCATTCAGCCTGCTGGCCTGTGTGTTAATTCATAATGCAACCAGAGCAAGCTCACACCCTTCCAGGGCTGCCTTTTTTAGAACTAAAGGACTGCTTGTATAGGCAGGTAATGTGAGCCAAGTCAGGAGACAGGCATGGCAGTGATGAGCTGCTTCATAAGAACTGTCTGTGCAGGAGGAATGTGCAGAACATCACGAATAAAGGACCAGCAGGCTGACTAATTAAAATACATCTCCCTGTTTTCCTGACCCAATTATGTGTGTGCTGTGGGTAACAGCATTGAAATCAGACCACCATGTGCCTTGGGTGACCTGGCAGGAGCTCAGGTGCAATATGATGCAGAAGAGACACAGCACTAGCACAAGGCTGCACATGGAGATAGCCTGGTGCCTAGGGGGCCTGTTAGCTGCAGAGCCTTGCACAGAGGTAAGGCAAATCACCCTGAGTCCTAAGAAAAAGCTCTAGATCTTGGATATGAGGTTCTTTTAGTTAGTGAGTACATACAAAAGTAGGCTCATAAAAGAACAAGGCCTCCAGGAGAAGAATGAGTGATAGTTTCTGTCCAGGAAAGGTAATGCCCTTTAATTTTATACACTCCCTCACTTCTCAAAAATCTGATTTCATATGTTAGCCCCAGAAATATTTTTGTGTGATGTAGCTGACTTGACATTAAGTATGGGGCAAATTATTTCAGTCTTAATGTACAGTATGGAGAAATTGGAACATGACATAACCTAGCATGCTGATGTCCCCATGTAGATGTGCCCACATAGGTAAGAACTGAATTTAGTTCAAACATGTTTCTCTTTCACCTGACATTTTATTTTTCTTCTTTTCTGCTTTTTTCACTGTGTTTCTAACCAATCTCAGTTTCCTCAGTGGAGGGTAATGGTTCAATCTTTCATATGTGATTGAAATTTGAGACTTCACCCTTCCTTAATATTAAAGGTAAACCAAAAAATTAGAAAATTTAGGTTTAATACCTTTTCTAATCTAATCTTAATCTTAATATTCATCCTTTACAGTTTATGAGTCATAAAACTATGTGCTGATATAAGATAATTTTAAGAAGAAACACTGCTGAGTGGTTGAGTCAGCAGCTTTTGTCCTAACAATTAATTTTCTAGCTTTTATGCTTGCATCCACATTAAAACAGGGAACACATTATTCTGCCAAAGAATCCCCATCCCCACCAACTGAATAAAATAAAAATCAATAATGATCTAGGTAGAACTGTGAGACATGAACAGGCACACACATTTCTTTCAGAACCCTTATAGTATCTCTTTTACTTCTATGCATACATCAATTTTTGAATACATGACAGGATAATGAAAACAAGACTCATGGTTTGCAGTAGGATTCTAAAGCATATTAAAGAAATTGAAGAAATTGGAGATAACACTTAAGTGTATAGTGTCTTTACCCTATGGATTCTGTTCTTTTGTTCCTGAACAAGTCTAAAAACAACTCTGTATTGATAGACACATAACAGATTCCAGAAAAACACAGAAGCAATCTGTCTCAGTACTTTAAATATAACCATTCAAACATTTGCAAATTATACTGTTCTATAAGTCAAAGAGTAGATTTTTTTCCCTCAGAACATGCATGTTTTATGAATGTAGAAGATTGACATCTCTATATGTAAGAAAAACATTCCTTATGAAAGTTTGGCTTTAAATATATCTTTCTTCTATTTGACATCTGGGCAGAAGGCTGAGGAATAAGAGTGAGGTTTTCTTTTCATTTTCTCTAAAGTACGTTGCTTTCCTCTGGCAACTTGCTGATTTCAGTCTTATGGTAAATTTCTTAAATGTCACTTGAATTTATGAATAATTAAATTATATATACATATATATATATATATATATATGTATGTATGTATGTGTGACTTTTCAGCATTTAGTTTTAAGGTGGAGTGTATGTGTTAGAATACATAAATACAGAGAGACAACATTAGGAGAAAATTTTGTTGCTACAATACGGTATTTTAAAAAGACTTACACAGACACCTAGGGATAATTGAAATGGGAGAATTTTTGCACCATAGAAAATAATTTAAGGACAGAACTCTCCCAGTGTTTCCAGCAACAGAGATGTTCTCTGTCTCAGCTTTAAATTCAATAACAACAAATTTGGATAAACCATTAAAATCCATAGAGGTTTGGTATTCTTCATGTTGCTGGGAATCCCAGAATGCACACATTCCTAAAACAATATATTTTTGAGACATATCCCATTGGTTTCCTGTGAGAAATATGTTAAGAAGCCTAAAACAGAGAAAAAACCCTAAACTGTGGCTTCCAGCCACAGAGACAAAGAGCCTTGCATAAGGCAGAATGTAATTAGGAATTTGCACTACAATGATGCTTAATGCCTTCCCAATCTGCAGGCTAATCGGGAGGGTGCAGATGATTTATTCTGCAGCCTGATGTAGACTATAATTGCCACCTTTGGGCAACCTTGTCCAGTCTACAAGGGCTCCTTTTCTTACTGGTCTTTCGGGACATGGTTGTTGAGTCAGGGAATAGTCCTGAATTCTGAAATTGTGACTGTGACCTTGACTCTCTGTTTGAGGGTAAATGTTCCTTTTAGTCAAGACTACAATGATGTACTGCATTCTAGCTTTTAATATTTATAAAACCCTTAGACAAAAGGTGCTGCATATTGCAAATTACAGTCATAAGACTTTTCCTTTTCCCTGAAGCCTTTTTTTTTTCCCACTTAACCTGATAAAGAGGATTTTAGTTGATTTAGCATTTGGTCTGTATATTATTATTAATACATACCAAGAAAAATATCCTAGCTTATTTTGCCTATTTTCATGAGGACTTAAACTGCTCTAAGCCGCATTAAAGAAGGCAAAATAAGAATAGTTCATTTTCCTCATAGTTGTGGTGAGGTCCTGAAGCGTGTTAGCTTAATACACATTAAAATTCCTTGCTTACACATTAAATCAGAATATAGAGAGTTTTTAGCAAAGAAAAAAAAGACTGGATAGAAAATGCATTAGATGTGACTCATGATCATGAGTGTTTGGTTCAGAAATCTGAACTTGGGTTTGCCTAAATATCAGAGGATGTTGCTTGCACATAGGATTCAACTTTTGATGTTTTCCTCTTGCTGTTTTCACTGTATTCCTTTGGGTTACCTTTGCCCTACAAAAGGCTCTTGGTTACTACATGCTGTAGTATACGTGAATAGCAAATTAAAAGCAGAGGAACACATCTACAGCACAACAGTCTATTTTAGTACCCAGTGAAACTGGGCTAAAGGTTACAGCTGGTTAGCAAATATTTTGGCAGTGCATATAAAGGAGCAAAAGGAAATCCAGAGTGCTGAGCTTTGCATTATCAAAGACTTTTCAATCTGTATTCATTCTTAAACACCATAAATTGCTTGGCTTGAACATAAAATAACATTCATCATATTTTTTAATATGAAGGCTTGAAACAAGGAGCTGCTGACACAGATCTTTTGAATGCAACTCCACTGTCACATATCTTAAATGAATAAAATTTACTTTTGAGCCATTTCATACCAAATGAATACCTAGGCTGAAAATATAAAATAGGATGAACCAATTTATTCCTGTTACTCATCCTACATGTGCTTGAGCAGAAACAGAATAATACTCTTTCAGGGCTTGACTTTACTGGCTGGTTGTCTTGAATTGCCATACTTGAAGAATACTGACAGGGTTTAACTCAAAGGATCATAGATAAAAAAGCTGAGAGATGGGCAGACATGGTTTGGAGTGCAGAAAATGGCAGTTTTAGCAGAGGTACCACATGAATTCCCCTCTCCAGATGAGTATCACCAGCATCCAAGTTGAAAACTCTCCCCTAATCTGCCAGCCTAAGCACAACCTTGTGTACAACTCAGTCTGAAGTGCAAAGCTTTGCCAGTATGGATGAGTATTCAGGCAGGCCTTGAGCTGGCCTTGCACTCTGGGTTGACACTCCTGCCTAGGCAGGACTTTAGTCCTGAGTGTGTCCCACAGAATGGGAAGGTCATCCTGCCTGCCTTGCAAAGCCAGGCTTGAGACACCTCTGTGCCTGTCAGCCCATCTCATGCTTAATTTATGGGGCAGAGAATTTCACTGCCAGTGAATTACATAAGAATTTACAATAGCTCATGGAACAGGTATTCATTATTAGTTTGATATTCACTGGACAGTGTGTTTTAGTCAAGTTTTCCTTAAAGAGCACTATGTAGAGATGACTCATAGAAGGCTGGGCAGATAGTAGAACTTTGTTTCAGGGTAACAAAAACACCTGGGATTTTCAGGGTAAAGTTAGTGCTGTTTCCTGTTTCTCAGAATTCCAGGGAACTTTGAGCAGTGCAGTGTGTAACTTGGCAAGCTGTGCTTACAGAAAATCTAATACATATTTGCTCTGGTTCTTCATCTCATTCACCTGGTGCTGGGAAGAGAGGTGGGAGAGGTTACAGCTGAAAAGCACATGGTGTTGTTTTGAAAACATTTTTGAAAGATGGATCAATATTCTGAACTTCCTCACCAGTTTAGTCTCTCTCTAACTGAATTGATGCCAGGGACTGACAGCAGCAGTCCTTAATGCAAGAGAACCAGCATTTGAGGTTTTGCTCAAAATAAAAGTATTTTACACAAGAAGTTATAAGCTATTTTAAATGTAAGTCCTTTCACCTTCCAACAGATTTTCTCATAATTACAATCATATATTTTCAGTCACTCCATAAGAAAAAAGTAGAATGGATTGCAGTGAGACTCTGAATAAATAGGATCTATAGGTCAAATGACACAAGAGAAGTATGCTACAACATGAATTCAGCAGGTATTTTCTTCCACGTGTCTTTGAAAGTTGTTTCCTTAAAGAGGCTCAGCACAGAGTCTGTAGCTAGTTTTATCATCACCATGATTTTTTACTTTGTTTCTGACTTAAGAAAGCATGAGCAGTGAAAAATACTTCTCAACAGCACCCCAGGATGGTTTCAAAGCAAGGCATGGCAACAAATGTTTTCCCCTTAAGATTTATCTGCTTGTGGCACCAGCTTATACAATTGTTTTTTCTATCCTTTGTATGGTTTTAAATTAATTTAGCAGGAAATTTATGGATTTTGACAGGTGAAACCCTCTTCCAAGACTCTCTTCTGAATGAGCTGCAAAGACAATAACTAAAGGAATCCAAACATTGGTATAAAAACATGCTTCCTATCAAAAGTGGTAGAAAATGCCAGCCTTGTATCTGTAGCAAAAACAAATATGGTTATCAGAAAAAATGGTGCATAAATAGTTCAGCGAAAAATTATCTAAAGCATCAGCTAGGTGATAGGGTGGACCTAGCAAGGGATTTCAGCTTTTGAGGACTACAACCTTGTGTACAAGTTGCTTTTCATCTCACAGTAGTAAAACTACTACCAAGTAGGTACAAAGGATTAAATTTCAAAATATGTAGTTTTGAGGGTTCAAAACTTTTGTAAGGACAATGTAAGTTTTAAACTTCCAATAGAGAGGCTAACTTGGAGTTACAGTGGTACAGAGAGATTGCCACACAGAAGTGCTAAGTTCACATGAATTCTTTATGAGATGAATCAAATGGCACAAAAGATGCCTTGCTGTGCTGAGCATTATAGGTACAGAAAAAAAGTACAGCCTAAGCTCTTTCCTGTGCCCTGTGGAGCCCTACTGCCCTGTCCCAGCAGAGAAGTCAATGGTGAAGCCCATAATTCTCAGAGTGTAGTGTTGGGAAGGATGGATAAATATAATTGCCTGGCAGAAGATTCACAATAGCACAGCCAGGATGAAAACAATCCCCCCTACTGATTGGACAATGTCCTTACCTACAGATAGGTCCAAAAGTCAAATGGACTGCTCTATCTCAACTCCCAAAATAAATGGTTCATCCCACACCTGTAACCCTTCCCTGAAACACCAGGTGTCTGTGACCCCATTAGCCAAATCTTGTTCCAGCCCACCTTGAAGCCCCCTGATAAGGGGTCTCCGAGGGGCCAGACGCCCTCTTGGAACTTTCCCTCTCTTGGATCTTCCCCCCTCTTAGAACTTCCACCCTCTCCTAGAGCATCCTCTCTACCCCTTGTCTCTCCCCATCCCCTCAGGCCTTGCCACGTGCTGCATCTGGCAGCTCCAAGCAAGACCTTTCACCATCCTTAATAAACCTTGTATCCTGAGAGCAGCCTTCAGAGATCTCTCGTCTCCATTCATCCAAACCATCCTGGAGCTCAGTTGTCCTTACAGTGTAGAGCCTGTAGTGGTACTACTGGGCTTACAGAGGAGGAAGAACACTCTGATGGGGTTCCTAGGAAAATAGTTAAGAAATTCTGGCCCTTGAAAGTTTTTCTCATGAAAGCTGACCATGCTTATTCTGTTGTATCAAGAACTCAGCCAGAAAATGTTGCTCTTTTAAAGTAAATAAATTCTGTTAAAATCAGCTGCTGCTATAGTTGATGTGATTGCTAGAAGAAGAAAGGCTTCCTTCAGCTTTACTAGAGTGTGTTAATTAGCACTGACCAAAAGTAACATTCTGGATGCCATTGTCTATAAATTGGAAAACCGATTACAGGTAAATGCAGGCAAGCTGGCAAAGGAGTGGCAGGGTCTCCCTCTTTTGCTGCCTTCAAAATGAGATCAGGCATTTTCTGGAAGATATTATTCAGCCAGAGAGGAGTCTCTGGGCTCAGCAGAGGACAATATCCTGTGGCTGATATTGTACAGAAGCTTGAATGAGTTTATTTACTAGTACTTAAACTCAATGTAAAGCTGAAAAAAGGAAAGGGAAAGCAAAGACAGCAATGAGGAGAGGAAAGAGAGGAAGAGATTTCCAGTCTTATAAATCAGAAATGAATACTTTGTCAAGAACAGTTTTACATGCAACAGCAGGACATGACCTATAGAAAGCTGTGTTAAAAAAGCCTTACAAGGGAAAGTATAGCGTTTCTTGCACCTGAGGCTCTGCAGAGGCTTTCAGGAAGTAAAAAACAAAAACAAAAACAAAAAGTTACAAAGCTATAAAGGATTTTTAGCCTTCATAGTATGTGAGGCAAGTTAGTGTATTTTTGGATGCATATAGGCAACTGTGTTGCATTTCTATACTCTTCCCAGTATCACATGCTCTCTAAGTAAATTTTTTTTTCCTGCTGCTGGTAGCTTATAAAACATTGATAGTAAAATAAAATATGTGAATAGTACTGTAAATACTGCAACAAGGATTCTAGGGCATGTTGCAGAGAACCAATAAACAGCCAACAATGTATGGGTAATGTGAAATGACTGGCTGCTCTTCAACAGTGCTCTAGGAAAATTGTGATTTTCAGTTACGATCTGTTCAGTCAAATTAAAGTCTGATGACTGCCTCAAGATGTTCATTTATCACCCAAAATAAATCAAACAGAGAGAACAGGCAACAATATGTGATTGTATTCAAAGGCAACGCATCAGTACCTATGGGTAGAATTTCCAGCAGCAGTCAGATAAAAGTTGCTGGAAATAAGAGTACAACAATCGATCACATCAGGACAGGATATTATAGAATCTCAGCTTGGTTCATAAATATAAAATAATGAGCTACTGTTTTCATAGTCTTCCCTGTCAAACTGTATTAAAAAAGTTGAAAAAATGCTATTGTCACGTGTTATAGCTGAAGATTTGGTCAAAGAAATGGGTACACTGTCTTTTATTTGGCTTTTTTTTTTTTTAATGTATGCATACCTGAAAACAAGAAAAATAAAGATAACAGAGTATGTAATGCTCATTTTCAGGCAAAAATGTCATCATCACATCCTACATAGCACAGCTGAGTGTGCTATCCCCTCTGAATACAGCAAAGATGTCCAGGATGGTGTAGGCTTTCACCAGACAGGAAAATAGCAGTTGCTGGTGGCCTGCAGACTTTCATTGCATCCACAGCCACAACAGATTTACTAACACCAGACTGCTGTGCCATGGATCTAAAGGAATCTGGCAGAAATGGCTTTCAATAAAAAATGCCAATATACTCCTAGACTTGGAAAATGGAAAGAGAAGCAGGTGTGATACCTGTCCAGCACTGAGCAGTTTCTGAGATAGAATCAAAAATTAGCACCAGGAGTGGCTCATGATGTATATCTTGAGCTATTAAGACTTGGCAAAACTGAGATGGTGCATCTGCCATGCTTTCAGTGCATCGGAAAATCAGACATTAATTTGCTGTTGCCTCAACTTTTGAAGAGCACAGTGAAGGAGATCCAGAAGCTGAATGGCCTCCAGAAACCATCTGGGGAGATGGGTTTTGGTGTTCTTAATCTGAAGATACCTGGAGCTTTTTGCCACCTCTGTTGTCCTTTGACAATGTCACAAGTGGTAGCTTGCTGTAATAGAGTGATCACAGCGTAGATGCTGTAAGGCAGCAGCAGGCAGTGATTTACAGGTCCTGTAGGTCTGTGTAGGAGCAAGAAACATCTTCCAAAGGAGACAGAAGAGCTAGCATGACTGCAGTCATGGCCTTGAGGACTTCATCCTTGGCAAAGCAGGAACATGCCTGTGGCAAACTAAGGGAACTGCAGACACAGACAAGGTGCTGCAGCCTGGGCCTCCATCCTGTGCTCCAGGGAATGGTGCTGACAGGGGTTAATTCTGCCTGCTTGTCTTGTAGCACTGCAGGTCCATGAAAGAACAGCTGAACAGGTAAATATCTGTCTTTGTCAGTTTTTGACATAGCTCAGATATGTGCATATATAAAAGGCCAGTGCTAATGGTGTATTTCCAAACTTTATTACAGAATTTATAAGATTCAAATACTTGCTTTCAGATCTTCCATTCAATAAAAAATAATAATAAAAAAAGTAAAAAAGTGAGTCCTTTTGGGCATGTATTTAGAATATTCCCTTTTCCTCTTACAAACCAAAAATGAGAAAATTTTCTTTAATGATCCTTTGGCAAGATGCAAATTTACAGAAGGGGGAATTAGGAGCCCTAAAGCAGCCAAGAGATGCTCTTTTCCAAGTTGAGCTTGCTGCCAGTGCAAAGAACAAGGTGAGCCAGATTTCATTTACTACCTGGAATATTACAGCAGGGAAACCACAGGGAGAGGTGTGCACTGTCTGGTAACACAGCTGCTTCACAGGCCCTCTTGAGCTTCCCAGGTGCTGCCAGGGCCACCCTGGTGATTCTTGTGAGCCCCGCTCCTTTGGCAGACACCTGCACCAGTTCAATCTGGTTTTGAGCTCCAGTGTTTGTAGTGAGGGGGTGACAGGGCCAAACTACACTATTTACTCCTAATATCTAAGCTTACTTATCTGTGACATAAATGGAAGTGCTGATTTGGATTAAATGCTTGAGTTTAAACAATTCATTTGAGAAACCCTAAATAAATGAGTCAAGGAAAAGGAGAGAGTGCTTTAAAATTTACTAAACACTATCCATTACACAACTATCAAAGTTCCCATCAATTTCAAAACCATAAAATCTCTCCCACTTTAATGCAAATTTCTATTAGAACAATATTTTGTGACTATATTTTGTAGAGAAAACTGAAATCTTGCAGTAAGATTTTCTGATTTTCTCATTTTTTGTACTTCTGGCAAATTAAAGAAGTCATTATGGTATAATAGAAAAGGACTCGGTAACAATTAAAACAAATGAGGTTAATGAATTGTATCTGAAACACCGGTTTTTTATTCAGAAATGTTGTTTGGTTCAGATGCCATTTTATGCCTCTATTTTATGTAGTATAGTTTCAGACAAAAAATAGAAAACTCTATCTGTGATATACAAACAAAATCACAGTAATTATGTGCAAAATGTGAATGTTTGAGGATAGGACTTGTTCTTGTTGGCTTTTAATTTATTGCTGACTAACTGCCCCTGCTCTATGTGCCTGTTTTGATTAATGCGGTAGTGTCTTGTCCACATGTGCCTGAAATTCTGAATCTTGTAAATTGTGCATAAAAGAATATGCTTAAGATTTAAACAATTGAATCTGAGCTGCACTTATTTATGAATATTTTGTTTAACAAGCTAGTTAGGAGAAAAAAATCCATTATAGAAAGGTTTCAAGATTTTCTGGAATAAAATTTAAAAAAAGGTGGAGTTTTGAGAATGAATCTCTCCAATAATATTCACGAAAATAACTTCAGGTGTTTGGCATCCCTGGGTCACCCAGATGAAATCACAGGGATAGAGCTCTGCTGTTAAACCAAAACATACCCTATCCCAGATCCTCAGAAGTATTTAGAAATAGCTGTCTTGTATTCTGTTCAGGCCCAGGTCCTTCCAAAGGCTGACAGCACCAAGCTGGTGAATTACAGAGCAGATGTGTGAGAGTTGAAGCCAATGCTGAGCAAAACGACTTTGTTCTGGCAGCTTGCCTGACTTTAACCTTGCTGTGCATGACCCAGCTCCAATACCAAAGTTTTTTCAGGCACACAGAACTACTTTTTCCCAAAGGTGACTATAAGAAAACTCTAGGTAGAATGGAAAACTGTTCTTTTCAACAATTATTTCTCAAACTTCAGGCCAGTACCTTTTTGGCAGTCCTGAAAGAGCCTAAAGTGGGTTGGTCAAATATCATGTGGCAGCAGTTGTCTCAGGGTAGCAGCAGCTGTTGCATTAAAAAGGGATTACAGTCTAAGACTGTGGTTGCAGGATTGATAACCACCTTAAATTGATGACAGCAGTTTCTTTTCTCCAAGGCAAAGGAGTGAATATGAACACTTGTAGCCAACTATAAGCTCTTCTCTCTTGACTGATATGGAGGTTCTAAGTTGCTGGAAAGTCTAATTGAAGGTAAATGAGATGAACCAAATGGAGGTGACATTTTCAGATTTGCATAAACCAGCCCTAGATATTTCAAGATTCTCTTGCTGAGTTCAAACAATCTATTCTCTGCATTTGTTCTGACAGTGATATGTGAAATTATTCCAGCACTTCTCACAGCTCCTTTTACTCTTGCAAAAGATAGACACATGGACACATGTCCTGTATCATATCTTCTAGAACATTTTAAATTATTAACCATCAACTAAGTGTTTACAGTTTTATTGGAGTAACTGTTTCACCTTCTTGCTCTGTTTCATTATAAAGCTTGATGTGTTCTACAATACCTTTTGTAGCTTTGATATACAAGCAGTTTTGGTGATCTCTAATTTTGCAGTCTTCTATAACTTGCTTTTCTCAACAAAATTCCTCTAAGGCACTAGATTGCATTGTCACAGATCCATGATAGGAAACAGGAGGAGGAATGGAGGGAACAAATTAGCAGTAATCATAACCTCTGATCACATACATAATTATTTAGTGTACCTTTCGATTAGCTAATTTCAGTATTCTGCCAAAAGTCAACTTGCATTCAGAGTGTGAAATACTTTGTATTCAAAATGCATAAAGGATCTGTTTGACTTGAATTCACTTGAGAAAATTGCACTTTACTGCAATGTAAGCAAAGGGGAGGAAAAAAATGCATTTAAGCAGGGTGAGGAAAATGGACTATGCACTTCCTGTCTGATCAGACTCCTCATATACCTGAGACTGACCCTTGTAAAACTATTTTAAAATTGCTGTACTTCAGAAGGATGAAGATAAATTAAAAAGTGCCTATCACTATTTTCACTGGTAAATCAGAAAGTAGATAAACTCAACACTTGACAAGAGATCTAGTGATAAAAAGCAGACAGAACACTGACCAAATGAAAAAAATGTGAAAACTTCATTAAACTGTATAAAACTTGACTGCATTATCAACTCAAATCTTTAGACCCTTGTCAAAGTTTGGGTTTTCTATATTGGCATTTGCTAGGAAAACCTACTATGAATCTAGCCAATAAAATCATACTACAAGTATACTTGTGTTCCTGAAATTGCAAGGCTGCATGTAGTCCTCAGTTCTCATTTGTCAGAAAAAAAATTGACTAAAATTCTGAAAGTATTGGAACTATTTAAACTATAAGAACAGTGAAAGTCAAGGAACTAGGGGTTTTGTGTCTAGCAGCTGTATTCAGAGTTGAGTCTAGTCACTCTAAGGAGAGGTACCTGTAGCATCACCAGTGTGGTCAGATTCCCATTTACCTGAAGGAGATTCCCCCCTCTGCCATCAGCAGAACATCAATGGTAATTCCTCTGATTCCTCATCAATTTTGATAGGATTCAGCATCACAGGAAGTAGACAAACACTTGTCAGTGCCAATCGTGCCAGAAGAGGCAGAAGATTGGAACAGCACGACTGAATTGGTCTTATTTAGAGTAAATTAATATCTCTTTGACATAATCAACGTAACTCTGTGGTGAGAATGGTTTGTTTATGTCTTCTTGCTACTGCCTTGGCAAAATACATCCTATAGATTAGGAGGATTAAAGGACCCCTTGACATATTTAGTTTAGTTTCATTTCATTTCATTTCATTTCATTTCATTTCATTTCATTTCATTTCAACCTCTTCTCTGTTTCTTGGACTTTATTAATACTGTTTCAAACCTGTACTTCTAGTGGTTCAGTAGCAGTGAAAATGACCTTAGATTCCCAAGCCTTGTGGCATGTAAACAGTATATCCTGACACAGAATAACCACTTCCATCCACCTTAGTTTGATGGGATGAAGAACCACTTCTTTCCTCAGCTCCAGGAAATGCTGCCAATTATGCCTCCATTGCTGGTGAGATGAGTTAATATATGGAGCAAGTTCTGCTGGGATGCTGGACACTTTTATCTTGTGAAGTGCTCAGCTTGGCTAGCTGTCCTTTTTCATAAGGCAAATTGAAGTGCAGTGTCAGTATATCATGCTTAGAGGATCAGCAATGGTGTCAGTTAGGACTGAGACTGGGAAGAATGGTCTCCCAAAGAAGTTGCATGTCTGGCTATTTTCTCTCCTGTTTTTTTTTTTTTTTTTTTTTTTTTTTTTTTTTTTTTTTTGGCTCCTAATAGTCACGGAAAAAGAGATTGGCAGTGCCTGTTCTTCTTTTTTTATTGCTGGTATGTTGCATATTTAAGGCAGAAGGGCCTCTCTGGTTGTGTGAATGGGACTGTGTTCTAGCCCTTGCTGTGCTAAAAGATTTGGCACTGTGTGTGTGGAGGCAGCTTTGCAGAAGTCTCAGAGAAAGATTTCCTGCCAGCAGCATCTGTGGAGATGGAAACAGCCACTGCATTAGATCCATCGAGTTCTAAAGAAATGCAATAACTAGACCCTAATTAGCTATCTACACCCAAATGTTAAACATGGTAGGTTTTCAAATGGATGCCTAGCAAAGGCATTTTTCTGCCAGCTTATTGGACTCTGGATCTTACACTAGGCACCGGTGACGTCATATTAAATTAACTAACCCTTGAATTAATGCCAGGGAACCTTGACAGGAGACAGAACATGACTGTCCATTCTATTAAGATAATTAGAAATGTCCTGGAATGGCTTAGGGCTTTCCCTTGCTTTTCCCCAAAAAACTGCCAAGCAGCTTGGGTTTTAACACAAGCAAGAGAGAATTCTTCATCACTGTGGTTGTAAACATCTTATTTTGCAGTATAAAACACTGTGACTGTTGGCCATTTTGTAACAGTTGCCTTCAGGGCCAAAGAATGGTACTAAACATATTTAAACTATGATTTCAGATGAAATTAAATGTGTGAGAGTCTAGAAAAAATGGCAGAATCCCTGATCAATCCTAATGGTGTTTGCACTTCTGAGATAAACTGGTTAAATTTTAAGAAAAGGAAACAACAAACATAATGAACCGAGGATCTGACCTGATGTAGTTTTTTGCTAAGTTTTACACAGCCAGCCTTTGTCCTCTGCAGGCTGGAGGGATTTGTGAGTGAATTAAGGCTTTCATGTTTCTTCAGGTGTTGCTGTCACAATGCCACCATGTAGATGCAAGTCTGCCACACCTTCAGGATGTACAGTTTGCTCTAACACAACTGTACAAGTACACCTTGGCTTCTTAATTTTGGAACAGTTCTGCTCTGTAATGTCCTGGGCCAGTTCTGCTGCTAGGTTAATGGGAAATTTTCTAGCTGCAAAATTATGAATATGTTCTTCTTATTCACAAGTTCCCTGATTCCTTTTGCACCTCATGCTGCTCCATTCTGAGCATCTGGCTGGTGACAGAACAACTAGTCAAGAAATGAAGATGCCAGCATGTCTCAGTGCTGAGGAATAGTGTCTACTCACTGTGAGGCATGATGGGCTACTACAACCTTCTAGGATGCCTTTGCAGAGGTAACAGATTGTGTCCAAACTGGTGAGCCTGAGTCCATTCTACCTGCAAGGACAGAGAGAAAGCAGGTACAGAAGTGAATGAGAGAAGAGTCTGTGGGTGTATATCAAAATGAACAGTAATCTTTACAGCAATGTGAAAAAGTGGATGCTATTAAATAAAATGTTTGTTTTAACCAAAATGGACAAGAATATTAAAATATGCCATTTGTCCCTGCATCTAGGTAATGGGTGTGAAATTGACTAACCAGACAACTTTTCCATCTCTGTAGATCAATACATTTCCAGGGACATATTAAGAAGGAATATAAACATTCCTAAGTTTCAATTTTTCTTTATTCATTTACATTCCAAACAATTACATATTCTATTTTGTAGGAATACAATTTATAATCCCTATATTTGGTGACACTGGGAGCTTAAGAATTTTTCTTCAGAATACTTGAGAAACAAAGTAACAGAAAATCTGAGTAATCATACTCCTTCTGAGAATGATGTAAAAGATGTAGTTTGCTGGAAGAAGATTGTGCAGCTTGTTGCATATGGATCCAAAGAAAAATGGGATTCAGTTAAGTGCTAAGATAAAATTAAAATTACAAATGCTAAAATGTCTTTGTTTTTGGAGAGTGTAGTGCTGCATTGGATATGAATTGGACTGAATAAAGAAAAGTTTGTTTATTTTAGCCTTTGAAAATTGTCACTTAACAGTAAAGGCACAAAGAGGTACTAACAATTTAGAAAGTCTTTCTGAGTGTTTTTGCCATGCAGTTTGTATGTAAAAGTATGTGTTTTCCCTGCTTTTACTAACATTTCTGGCAATGTGCATCATTCAGAGGTGAACTCTATACACTCTAGAGATCAGGAGTTACCCTTTGCTCTCAGTGTTATCTCATCCAATATCTTGACTGGTCAGGAACGAGAAATCCTTTTCTCTTCATCAAATGTGTTATTTCATTTTGTTTTTTTCCAAGTTTATATTCACATTTGTAGTAATATTAAAAATAAAAACAATGAAAGAAAGTGCCTCAGCTGCCAGCAAACAATCAGTTCATTACTGGGAGTGGTCATTACTACAGAGGTGATGATTTTACAGTGTTGTCACACACTGTAGTGGTGAAGCAAACTTTTTCTTGTCCCTTCTGTGCTCAGGTTCTCCCCAGCAGCTCTATAGCCTCATGTATCTTTTGCAGGCTACATACAATAGGAATTTCCACTTCCCTGCCACCTCTCACTCTGCCATTTATATAATTCTCACTCTGCCATCAATACCTCAACTCCTCTTGTTTTTGATAGATGACCCTGCATTCCTGATGAGCTGTTTGACTTGGAGGAATATTTGAAGAGTAAAACAAATGAATGAAAAAAGGTAAGCGATGGACTGGTTCTTGGAAGCAGCTAACAAACTAAACAGGTTTTGATAAGTAAATTTTGCAAGGCAAAGTTTTTTTACTTCACATAGTGGAACTATGAAATTTCTTTAATGCAAGCCTCTTTCAAAATTTGACAAATAGGTATGCAAAAAAATATTGGTGAGATAAATAGTGAATAATTAGAGTTATTAACATATCCATGAAGAAAATGTTTCTGAAAGTTCTCTAAAAATGTTAATACATCCATTACAAAATACTACTCAGGGAATTTTGGTCTTCTCATGGAGAGCCATATGGTCAAACTGATACACACTTCACTTAAAAAAAGAGTGATTTATATTTTCTGTAAAAAATTGGAATTAAATGTTTGTTGTGGATGGATAATAAGATTAATTTTCAGATTAGCTCAGTTGGTTAGAGCATGGTACTAATAATGCCAAGGTTGTGTCTGGATCCCTGTATGTGCAATTCACTTAAGAGCTGGACTTGATAATCCTTCTAGCTGCTTTTAAACTCAGACTATTCTGTACTTCTGTGATTTATGAAAAGGTGCAAAATCTACTTTTCCAGAGCCTTGTAGGGAGAGAATATTCAACCTTATGTTCCAAAATGGTACCCTTCATCAGATGCATTTGGAAAGGTGCTTTCACTCAAATTGTACATGTCTCTCTAAACATTGTCAGAGCACCCATATAATCATATAAAGAACACAGCTCGGAAGCAACATTGTAGAATTACAGTGCCACAGTACTTTTTACAGAAGGTTAAGTGGCAAGGAAAAGTAAAAAAAATTGTCATAAAAGTGCATGGAAGAAAATACCCAAAACAAGCCCCCAGAAAGATTGGCACCAGGCTCACAGATGTTCCAAGAAGTGAAAGAGTAGCTGAGTTTATTAGATAATCTCTTTTTAGTGAATAATTAACAGGTCAGCTTCAAAGTGTAACTCAATGTAGTCTGTTTTGTTTTCTTTTTGTGACAGTGACCTTTCACTTTTAATGTACAATAAAGGGTTATATCAGGTAATTCTGACACAATACAGTGGGAGATTGATCCATTTAATGTCATATTGATATAATTTTTAATTTCAAGTTACTTTCTGATAAGTATCCACATTTAATGGGATCACAAGTAATTAAGTACTGTGCCTATTTAATAGTTATGCACACACAAATGTTATATTAACACTGTTGTTAAGGTCACAGTATTAGTCATTCAAGGGGTTGGAAATGTACCTTTTGTACATGTGTTTTTACAAAATTGGGGATTATGTAGTATTTATTTCATAGGCCCCTTCCCCTTTTTTGAATAAAGCATGGATATGACCTGAGTTTATTATATTCAAGAGACTATAACATATATTTAATAGGACTGCTTCCATATTCATGACAGAATTTGAGTAGTGACACAACCAAGGCTTCCAGGGAGAAAATAACGGGTCAGTGGTTAAGGCAATTGAATGCTTTCTTGAAAGTTAAATTGTAACCTTGCCCCTGAGTTTGTAATTGATACTATGCGAGTTACTTTATCATAGGTGGCCACTAACCAAGTTCTTCAATATCTGATTGAAAATCTGATTTATTAAAACACTGAGTACTTAAATCTGGATCTGAAGTAAACGAAAGCTATAAGTGTCATGTACAAGTGACAAATCAAGTATGGCATGAAGTAGTTATAAAAAAATAAAGTCCTAAACTGCTCTCATATGAGACATATAAGATTTTTGGGTAATTTTATCTTGGCTCTTTCCGATCTCAGAATTCTCTCTTGTTAGCTAAAGAAAATAGCATGCCTTGGTTCTGTATCAAAAATAACCTTGGTTTTGTACTTCAAAATAATTGTGCCAGTATTTTAGAAACAGTCTGCCAGAATGACCATGCAAGAAAAAATACTGGGGAAACCTGTAGTTCTATATTCAGAGGATTCTCTATTCTTACTAGGAGAAAATACAATAGATAGGACATAATGACAGATGGAGTTAGAGGAATAGTGGAAAATTTCTCATTAAATAAGCCCTTTCTATTCCAGTGCATTAAACAGGCTCCAAAACAAAAGTGGTAAATGACCATGTATACTAAAAGATAAAGGCAAATTATACACATGCAGCAGTGAAGCAATTGAAAGATTTACAGACCTGGTGTTCCCCATCTCCTGAGTATTTTGGCATAGCTCTGCAATGGGTGGATGTTTGTGATGTCTCCAACAGAGATACTTATGTCTTTTTCCTTGTGGAATACAAAGCCTATACCATGGGCATGTTAGAACCTAAAAATCTTTTCTGATCATGTCCTTGACAAACCAATGAGTGTATTTAAACAGGATTTTAAAGCTGAAAGACAAAACCAGATACAATATATGATAATTTTATTATCTCTGTGTAGGACACAGTGCTATCAGTACAAATGCCCACCGTCCCAGCCCAAGAAGACCATTTCCTATGGCTCTTTGGGAAGAAGCTTCCGTTCCTTCAGGAATGGGTCTGACAATTTAACAGTGTGAGGGTATTTATGGTGACAAAAACAAACGAGGTGTTGCAGAAATTGATTGTCCTCAAACAGAACAAGACTAAAAATGAAAATTGATTACTAAGGCAGGAAACAAGGTGACTGATACACTGAACTAATAGCTAATAGTATTAACAAGCTAATACATTTAGGTATCCATGAACAGGAAGCTGCAACAGTGAGTACTACTACTCTTACAGTGCTTTTTTACATAGCAGGATAAATGTATGGGGTAACTGGTGCTAGAGCTTGGTATGAACTCATCTGCAAAGAATTTCCTGTGTCTATCTTGCAGATTTCTCAGTGATGAGCCTTCAATCTTTGCCCAGGAGAGACCACCACATTGTCAAGCCTCTGACAGCATATCAGTAAAAAGGTCTATGAAAATACACTCTTCTTGCCTGTTACAAATGATGTGTAGGTATTATTTTAGAGGTTTCCCTGCAGTGGTTTATACTCTTATATTAAGAGCTATTATGAGCTATGTCCTTGCCATTTGAGATAGAATGCACTATTCAGCAGATGTGACAGTAACATGGTATCACACACACTTCACTTCTGTGTTCTTACCCACATCTCCTGCTAGGGAAAAAAAAGACAAAAAGCTTTGTCGTGGAGCAGGAGCAAACCAAATAGCCAAAGCTGTTTGTTAATTTTTCTGTTGACAATTCTGAAAGGTGAGGACACACACTGTTGAACTAGTTTTGCCATGCAATATGGTTAGAACAATGAAAAGGAACTGTGCATTTACCTTGGGAAAGTTAAAGTAGTTTTGTCATCTATCTTGGACTTCTAATTTTAACAAGACTACGCGATCGGAGATTTTACTCATTAGTGTGAGTGTGGAGGTAATTCCTTTGGCTTCACTAAAGAAATTAGTGTGTATGCATAGCCACGTTCGCGTTTCTGAACAAAAATCTTTACCCAAACAGGCACCTGTCCGCTTGGCCCCGCTGTTCCCATTCCCCGCAGGGAAGAGCACAGTTAACGCAGCATCTCCGAGTCCCGCCCGAGGCGCTCCGGCGCGGCGCTTGGATGCTATCCAGGCAGGAGCAGGGACCATGGGCCCGGTGCGGGGACGCGGGAGCCGCCAGGGCCTGTCCCGGGCCGGCCCGGGCGGCTGCAGGGCGGCGCGGCCGAGGGCTCCGTCCCCCCCCGTGCCCCGCTCCCTCCCGCCTGCGCCGCCGCCCCGGCGGTCCCATAAAGGGCGCGGCCCCGGCGGCGCTCGCCGCGGGGCGGCCCCGGCGCTGCCTCCGGACGGAGCTGCGCCTCCGCTGCCCGCCCCGGGCGAGCCCTTCCCCGGCACAGCGCGTCCTTTCCCCGCAGGCTCCTCCCGGAGAAAGCCGGAGTCCCCGTCGAGTCGCTGCCATGGCCTCCGTCCCCTCCGCCGGCTGCCTCCTGGCCAGGAACCGGTACTACAGGAGTGAGTGCTCGGCGGGGCCGGGAGCTGCCGGCTGTCCCCAGACACACACCCCACCCTCTCCCCTTCTTCCTTTCTCTCTGCCTGGGGAGAGCCTCTGGAGGAGGGATGCTGAGACCCCCGAGGCTCTCCCGAGAAAGTGGGGGCCGGGTTGTTGGCACTCAGGAAAAGTGTCGGAAAATGTTTCAGGTGATGTCTGGATGAGCTGGCGGCAAAGAGTTGTCTTTGCCTAAATAGCTTTTAATTTCTTGGAGAGTTTTTAATATCAAAGAACCTTAGTTTTAATGACCATCTTCTTCTGGTTATTAATCTACCTTTAAAAATTATTCTATTTAGAATTATTTATTAGTGTATTATACATATATATGTGTGTATATTTAATTATAAAACATGACCTAGAAAAAGTGCTAGCCTAGCAAGTCTAGGTTTTTACCTGTACTTCCTATTTGCTTCCTATTTACTTTGCAAATTTAGACACAGTACAAATAAATTCACATTTTTTTTTGTTTCTAAATATGTGAAATAATCACTTCTTTGAGAGTACACATGATGTATTAGGATTCCTAGGTCCACGATGGACACTAATGTGACTGAAGTATTTAGTTGTGTCACAAGGGAAAGCATGACAATTGGGTTGTTGTGGACTTAAATGTTCAAGGATGTATTTATTTGACAGCAGTGTGGCCATGATCTTAAGCCTTGTCAGTGATTTCTGAGGAAGTTATGCATACAAATCAAAGTATGTTTTTAAGGGAAGTGTGAGTAGAGTGAGAGAGAAACTGATATAAAAGTTCTTATGAAAACTGTAGTAGAACAGTTACTATGTAGCTCAGTGAAATTGTTTCCCCTGAGGTAGCAGCATGTCTGAAAAACTCCTGATATATAAAGAGTGCACCCTCTCAAAGCATTTTTTTTCATTATGTGTGTCTCTGTTTTCCACGTACAGCAAGACTGAACTTGGAACCCAGCGTTTCTTCCAGCTTCTCCTGCTGTTTGGATGCTGTGAACATCACAGACCAGGACAAAGCATTGCATGGTATTGTTCCCTTCTTTGAAACACTTTTCAGTTTTTCATCCAGTATCTAATGTTGTGGGCTTTTCTCCTTTGTCAGGGTTACCAGAGTTAATTGAAAAATATTGGTGGATAAAAAGCTTCTTCCACAGTGAACCCTCTGCACCAACTGTTGGCAGAAAAACACTCTCAGCAAGCAGGTGAGTCTTGGTTTTAAAATGATGGGGATAACTTACTTGCTCTGCTTTCCTTTCGGTAACAGTGTTAGTAAACAAGTCATAATCAGCTAAAACCATCTGGTAAGGTGCAATTCTGTTTTGATGATTTAAGTAGAATATACATCAAATTTAATGCTATATAACCTTTCCACATTTTCATTTTAACAAATGAACTCATATGCTCCTTCATATTATGCAGGTGGCAGTGCCTATTAGTTTCACACGTATGGTGATGTTTATTTAATCATCTATGTATAGAACTTGCACAACCATTTATACAGTTAGGCCATTTTACTTTGTATTAAAAAGCTGATATGAATGCATTCAAAAATACTTAGGGAAATAAATAAATATCTTTGATATTTATCTTAGATATAAATACAGTGAAAATTCTATTTATCTTCTTTTTATATATATTTCTGCAGCACCAACAGTTGAAAAGGACAGCATAATGGCTTTTCTGACTGAGATGCTATGTACAGACTTGTTTTTCCAAGAGGGATCTTCCTAATGTTTGGGTTCAGCTGCAAGAAGAAAACAAAACCTTTAGGAGAGTGGGAAATTGTATTTTCAAAATATTTTTCAATACCTAAAATTATATTGCTTAATGGGCATATCCATGGCCTACTGTATTCTTTCCAGATTTGCCATAATTTGTGATGTCTCTCTAATGAAATTTTACAGGAATAAGCATCCTGATGACTTACTTGAATAATTAGAGAAAGGTGACAGAAAAAATAAGACATCATAGGTTTAGGAGGAAGATATGTATTTAATGACTTTGCAATAGGGATTCAGTTAAGTTGCCTTTAAGATACCAGCTCTATAGGCAGTCACACCAATGTAAACAAGATTCAGATCTATAATCTATAATAGGACTGCTGTGTGGCACATGTCTTTTATCCAGTATTTGTGTACTAATTACAGGGTGGAGCTATACAAGAACGCTTGTCAATAGCTTTGCTTTTAGAATGCCCAATTATATGAACAAACAATAATCAGTTTGGTTTCTTTGATCAGACAGATTGCATAGATCCTAGCTTCAAATATCCAGGTGCCACTTTCATTCCTACCTATGTATGCTGGTATTTGAAGACAGAATAGAGGAGATGCATTAAAAAACAGTAGTCCTAATGGAAACTGACCTCTTCCAAGGAGAAGAACAACTTTAATCAGAGCTGATACTTCTAGTTTGTTTTAGATTTCTTCTGCCAGCTTTGTTGTGGCTTAAAGATCTACTTGTGACCAATTCTATCAATATTCTTATGTCTGTCAGATTAGTTATGAGGGCTAGATCTGGAAAAGGATTCCCCTCAAAGTAATCACTTTATTGTTGTTATCCAAGAGTACCTTTGTCATGCTCTTGAAAGGCACTATAACATTGCAATGCTGAAGGCTAAATGAAACTAATTAGTATAATGCTTATTTAGTCTACTGGGTATGACTGAAATGCATCAAGGATTGTGGAAAATAACAAATATTTGGCTGAATGATAACATTTGTGACAAATATCTATGCAACTTTTTGATGTACTCATCACTGGATGATCTAACAGTGGCAAACATTAATGTAGGCAGCATCTTTTTATTATAGTCTAATGGTTCTCATGGTTATGCATAACTCCAAAGTGTATGAAGTGGTTGCTTCAGGGAGTTTACAGTCTTGGTGGAGGCAATAAATGCATGGCAGATGACAAAAGACCACAATTCTGAAAACATGATTTCAAGGGTCTTTAATTTGACTTGTGTCTTACTTTACTGCTATTGTATAGTTTCATCTTTGTTCTCTAAGTGTACAGAATGACCTTTTTTTTATACAAAGTTTTTTTTTTTTTTTATCAATAAAGATTTAACCAGTATTTTGTCTGACTTATTTTTAGCCTCCAAAAACAAACCGGTGTTCCATGTTGCCTATGGTGGAGTTGCTGTGTGGTTTTGGGTTTTCTTTTTTGAACATGTATTTATTTTTCTTGTTTAAAAGAAAGTATTTGAAAAATTTAACACCCCCTAAAATGTCTATGTTTTATGTGCTTCACATTCTTCCTTTAGTCACTTCAAGTTCTGATGTGACTTGGAAAAGGAGCGCAAGCTAGGAAAAAGCCCCTACACCTTTTTCTAAAGAAACATGTTGTAAAGGAAGAGAGAAAGACAACATCATAGTTGCAAGAAGGTGACTGACTCTCTTTGAAGATGCTTGAAATCACAGAAGAAAGAGATACTGTAGCCCTATTATTTTATACATCTGAAATACCAGATTCAGGAAACACTGTGGAAAAGAAGCGACAAGTTTCCATGTTACTCATTGAGCTTAAACTGCTTCTGTCCTTGCAGAGCCAAAACTTGGGTTACAGAACAGGTTTAAAGAGCTGGTAAGCTCTCAAAACCCACAAAACACCTCTTGAACCAAAACACAATTATTTTTCAGGGAGTGGTGAGGGAAGGAAGGCTGCATGTTGTTTACTTTCATCTGCTTAGGCCCTATGAACAACTTGTTTTTGTAATGGCATCAATGTGATAGAAATCTCCGCTCTAGAGAAGTGTTCTCATGCCATCCACATCCTCTTCTACTGTGATTGGCTCAGCATTTGGGCAGCACCCCTGCCAACTCAGAGTGATTTGTGCCAGTTCTTCAAAGTATGCAATGGGCTGGCTCCATGAATTTAGTATCTAATGTTGCTATAACAAACTCAGAGGATATAGGTAAAAGGGACATGAAAGTGCTTACAAACAAAGGGCTGCAGGTTTTTTTATGTCTCATTAATAGGGAAATGTTAGTTTTATTGATTTAAATGCTAATTCAATGCATCTTTGAGAGGAGGGGAAAGCCAAAATTTAATTGATCTAAAGAGATGCTGAGATAAATAGGAAGGGGAAGCTATATTGTATAGTATAAATGTCATTTAGAATAAGGAAAATAGAAAAACAGTATGATTTCATATGCCATTCTGGGCAAGATGTACAAATGTTTGATCAATGATTAATTGTAATAGAAAAGAAACCCTTTTTAGCTTTTTGCTGTTCTAATGTCTATAAGTAGAGTAGAGATCTATTTTAAATTAATCTATATATTGTAATCCATCTGGAAAAAAATAAGTACTAGACACAAGAATTGTGCCAGCATATAAATACCAAGTAAGATCCAACTATCATAACCACATTAGGAGTGGAGAGCTGGCCTTGAGAAAGATTTTTCTTTTTCTTTACCTTAAGCACATGTATAGCAATGATACTTAATAACAGACTTGCATTCCTTTCCTAAAAGGAAATTTAAGTCATAGTGTCCTGCTCCTGGTACTATCCCATTTGAAAGTTAAAATAGAAGAAAATTCTTGTACCATTTGTTTTGGTTCAAGAAGCATGACATCTGCCTGTTCTGCACGTTTAGAGAGAGAAATTTGTAATAATGAATTTTTTTCCCCAGTTTTTATTTGGAAGAAATAGTGTAAATTTCTACACTATTTTTCTAGAGTTTTCTTGTGAGGTAAGCAATACTGCATATTGTGGATGGACAATAGTGAGGATTAACTCTACAGTCTGTAGCTATTGCAGTGAAATGGGATTTTTTTAATATATATTTGCTTTTTCTATGAAAGCAAGAATGATAAATGGATGAAGATACATACAACAGGTTTTCAAGGTAAGAATGAAGAGAAAAAACTAACAGCAAATTAAACTAATTTTGAGTTTTTAGGAGCCAGTAATATCCTTGTAATTTTTTGGTTAGGGTTAATTCTCTTTGTGATATTTCAACATCCTGATGCTTGAAAATAGTTGCAACTCCCTTTTCATTTTTTTTTCATTATCTTAAATAATAGTTCATTTTTTCTTCTTGAAAGAAGGCTCTCTGTTATTATCACTTCTCAACTCTTCTATGAAGGAAAACCCAAGCAGGGTTTACTCAGACATTTCTACCAGGATTAATATTGTTTGCAAAACATTTCTCGGGTTATTGCACATACAGCTGCTGACTGAAAATTTTGACCATGACCACGTTCATTGCCCTGGCTGACTCTTCATTGATAGAGGGATTCTGTCAGATTTCTTTTGTCATGTGCTCTGTCATATGCCATTTTAAGCTGTTCTGGCAGTAGCAGATGTGAAATATACTTTTTGTAATCACTGGAAGATAGGTTTTTGTAATAGAAAGAAGCTATCACTACTAAGGAAGAGGATCAGATCAGTGCTTTGGGAGGGAGTTGTGGAAAACATTTTTTTCCTTTTTTTCCACTTCCATCCCTCTCAGAAACTGTGGGGAAAGAAATTGCTGTTTCCCAGCTATATATGAAAAAAGAGAAGATTCAGCTCCCACTTACAGTTCTTGATGGTATATTTAGAGACACTCTATTGACTTTTTCGGAAAAAAAAATTATAAAAGTGCTTGTAGTAGAAATGACAGAACATGATCTGGACTGAGATATAATGTTAGAACAGCTCATAAAAGGAATTAAAAAGGGCCTGTACACTGAAAAAGTTGTTTTTCTTAGCTATGTCAACCGCTGTGTCTCCTTCAAACTCAACCATCTTTGGCATCAACAAAATTAATTTTCGTTTATACCTGTAATACAGAAGACATAATCTCACTTGTTTATTTGAGGTAACACCAGTGGGACAAAGATAAAACTGTTTTGTCAGTTTGTAGAGGAGAACCAAGGTACAGATTGATGTTAGCCACCTCAAGGGGATCATCTGCAGGACAGACTGAAGCCTGGATGTGCAGGAAAAATCCAGCAATACTGGAAGTAGCTTTTCAGAAAGGTATTCTGATTTTGTTTCCTTTTCCTTTTGTTTTGTTCTGTTTTCTGTTGCTCATTTTGCACAAAGTGAAAAATCACTTCATCCTGACTTTGAAGTAGTCAGGGATGAAGAGTTTGTAAAACAGTCTAAAGGTAAAATAAACTTTTGTGGTTGATCACTTTCATCTTTAAAGATCTTTCCCACTGGTACCAACTTGAATTTCTGTGTGAACAGCAGATCAGGTGCTAGTCAGAAATGCACAATCTAAATAACAAGTTAAGTTTTAAAGTGCTGATTCCACCTTCTCTTCAAGGATCTGTCTGAAGATGTTCCATAATTTTGTTTACTATCCAGCTACACTGACATTGAGAAGTATTTCAGCCCTGTAGAAATGGATCAATAGGTGGAAACAGCTGGAGATGTGCTTTTTGCTTCTGTGAGTCAAAGCTAAAGGCCAGGTTCCCAGAGTATGTTTTGGACTCTAGTTTACAGACTATTGCTAAGTGAGCCAAATGAGAAGGAAAAAGTGCAGTATTCCCTGCACTTTTGTGCAGTATTGGCATGACATCAAACTGTTAGCCAGTTTGAAGTCTTGTATCCTGAACTGCCACCCAATTCACTTTGAAATGAAATTTAATGAGTAAATTCCTTAATATCTAAAAAATTTAATATGTTTAAAGAGTTCTACTTATCAAAACTAAAGACTTGTATGAAATAACACAAGAATTCCCATTTTTGAAATCAAATTTTAAAATGACTTTTATTTTAAAAATGACTTTTAATCATCTCTTTGATAAAATGTATTGTACATTGTTTTTGGTTTTAATTCCATTATTACACATTATTTCATTACATAGAGAGTAGCTCCTTCATCTTGAAAAAAATCCACTTTATATTTTGAATAGAATTTTGGAACCTATGAAAGAGTCTTACAGTAAACCTAGTTTGTATAGAAGATATCTTTCTAAGAACCTATAAAAGTAATGTTTCACTGTTTCATAATAGTCCAGAAATTAAAGGGTAATACTAGGGGTAAAATACATAATAAAATGAGTTCCTTTAAATAAGTGTTTCCCCAGCATATTTTAAGCAGGTTAATTTAATGCTGCCATGACTCCATCTCTGACTTCCCATATACTTAAGTTCAGATGAAATTTGGAACCCCCTTAGCATCACACTGACAGGATGTGTTAGTGACTACACAATTTCTGCATGGAAGTGAGATTGAATGGAGTATTGAATGTAAGAGGCAAGGTAGCTCTATGTTTTATGTAGTAATACCTTCACATTCTGTCACAATAAAATGTCTGCAAAATCAATTTGTGAAAAAAACAAACCAAAACAAAACACTGCAACAAAAAATTCCTCCTTCTTTACATTTTGTGCTTTCCAGAGACATATTTTCCTTGATGAAGTATTAATTCCTTTGTATTTCTTTCAAACATGGTTGAAAAAGACTAACAAAGAGAAATGCATTTTGCAAATAAATTGTTACTTCCACTCCTAGTTCTACTTGGTGTTATAATTATTTTCCTACATTAATTTTTTGCCTGTTTCATTAACATTAAACATTACTGGGGAAGTTGTTTCTCTGTGTGTCTGTCACTGTGCTGTGAATTTAACTATTTTTTTGTCTGGAGGGGGCACCTTTATAATATAAATACTTTTTAAACACCTACTCACCACCAAAATAGAGCTCCAGTAACTAAACCAGTTAGCTCAGGCCTTCTGAGATAAATGTGCTTAGGCTGTAACTCTCTCATGTAAGGATTGACTTTTATTCTGCATTTTTACAACACAGCACTGGATATTAATCTTGAAAGGCATCAACTGCTTGGCATTATAAAATTATATAAGGCCTTTATGAGTAATTCTGAGAATGGATGTGCCTTCACTTCCCTTTAGACATTAAAGCATCTGCGGCATTTAAAAATACACAGAAAGCAAAAGTGATTTTTGTAATAAATAAATGTAAACTCATTGATGATGGATTTGAAGTAAAAAAAGACTGAAACAACAAAAAGGATCACAAGGTGAATGGTTGCAATAGTCATCCACACCTACCTATAATTATATGTAAGGATCATTATGATTCAAAGAC
Source organism: Lonchura striata (assembly GCF_050655825.1). Taxonomy (NCBI): domain Eukaryota; kingdom Metazoa; phylum Chordata; class Aves; order Passeriformes; family Estrildidae; genus Lonchura; species Lonchura striata. The sequence continues at coordinate 115,935,059 of NC_140704.1, forward strand.
CCAGAGCATTTGTTATCAATACTCATTTACTCTCCTCTCCCCCTGGTTTTCTCTGCCTAAATTTAAAAAAAAAAAAAATAAACAATAGAAGAAAAAACTCCATTTTAGCACCTACACAGAAATAGGAAAATGAGAGAGAAAGGACATCCAGGGTAGTCAGCAGTCCTTTTAAGCCTAGAATGGATCAGGCTTTAGGGCATATATCTTTCTGTCTCTGGTTAAAGAAAAAAAAAAAAGCCAACACATGCCTGCCCACCTCCCCCCAAACCCCCACCATTGCAGAAGTGTTTTGCTGTGGCCAAGAAATAATCTAGGCCATATTAGAAGCTCAGAAAGAGCAAGCCTTCATATAATTTATACTGAGCCAACTCTAAAGAAGGAAAATGGATTGAAGGAAACCACAATGTGGCTGTAAAACAGGGAGCAGGACTGCAGCACAATCTTTTACCTCAATAAAACCTTGACTTTTAGGCTGAAAAATAGCATCCCTGAAATGTGTTGACAGGATATGTTCCTGCAGTGGCTAACGGGAGTTTTGTTCAAGACCTCTTTTATGGGCTAATCTTCTCAGAAATTGCTTCCCTGGTTGCAATGTTGTCCTGTCCCTGCCTCTCCCCTGCCCACGCTGGTTTATGCACATGTTACACTGAAGTGGATGAAGTCTTTATGGAACACACAGTAATGGGCTGTAGCCAAGCACAAGCTCCTAGAGACATATCCCATGTGTGCATTTAATTCAAAATATTGTGAATTTCAGGGAAAACATAATTTTTAAAAAATATGCAGTATTTCAGTGAAAGAACCGAATATATATGTCAAAACATTTTGACAGCTCATAACAATGATTTCTGTAAGATGTAGAGTGAGGAATAACCCAAATTTAACATTTACCTGCAAATCAGAGACAGCAACAATTTTACTAATCTCTGAGAAAGCAACACTAAATGCTGCAGTAAGTTGTATATGGGGACTAAATTCTTTCTTCCTTCCATTAAAGAGCACTAACAGTGATGTCTCTAAATAGACCAGAGCCATCAAATAAGCAGGTTGAAAGTAGGAAAATAGGATGAACAAACGAAACCCTGACTGGCTGCAGCAAATTATCAGAAACAAAATCTGTAGGTTTATCTGGGGTCCTGATGGAACATGACAAATGTCTTGGCACATATCCAGTGGAGGTTGTTCATTATTTTACAGTAAAACAATATTTATTTATTTATTAAGTCTGATTAACATTTTCACTGTAGGGACTGAAACCTCTAATGAGCTGAAAATTCTTGGGCAAATGGATGCTGAGAGGTTGATATTGTTAGCTTTTAGCTCCTGAGAATTTATATCTGAAACACAGCTATAGACTATATTATTATTTTGATATGCTTTATTTAGTAATAATCAAATTTATTCACTGAAGTTAATTTTTATTTATATAATTTGCAATCTGAAGAATGAATATGCAGTGTATGGAAAAATGTAGGTAAGGACATATTTTTAGTAAGGTTTCAGCTATTTTGGTATCCATTTAGTTGTTGAGAGGGATGCGCATTCAGTGTGAAGAGATAAAGGACAATTTTATGGTGCCTTTTCAGGATTGAAAAGACTGTACAGCTGAAAATAAATTTCAGTTAATAAACCTCACTCCCATTTCCTTGATGTGGAGGAGTGGCCTAGAAAGACCAGTGCTTATGTTTGTCTGCTGAAAGAGTGTACTACAAATACAGCACGAGGAGTTTGTCTTAGTAATAGATCCTTATTTTCAAGAAATCCAAGTGCCTCTAGTCTTACATAAGTCACCCAGGACACTAGAACTGAAGCTACTGTGCTGTGACTTGCTTAACACTGTTCTATAATTAGTTAGAAAGTCAATTCAACATTTATTTCAAGTGTATGAGGGAGAAGCAACTTCATGAATAGATAACAGAGGAGGCATACATTGTCTGAATGCATTAGCTTAAAGAAGTGTTCTTAAATTACTGTTTTATTGAAAGTGTGCATTTGAAGATCCTAGATTATTCCATTTGCAAGTCAACCATTATGAGCATTACACTTGTATTAAATTATTATGCCTCAGCAAAATAAAGGCCCTCATCCCTGGTGTTTCACTTTTATGAGCCTCCTACATTAATGTGTGTAAAGGCACACGGGAGTGAAGGAGAGAAAGAATTCTTTGTGCTTTTAGTGTTTTATTGAACCACAGTTTTTGGGTCATCTCAAAGAGTAGGCACAATTTGAGCAGTAAAAACAATAATAAGCAAAAGCAATAAGCAAAATCTCTCTTTTGAGGATTTTCTTTTGAGACTTGCCAAGATTTCCTTTATTAATGTCTAATTATCCCTACAAAATTATTCCTACAAAATATGAAATAAGGACACAAAGAATTCTAAATTTGTGGGGCAGTGAGGAGCTGTTTCATGATCTGTACATTAAAAATTCAACAGAATGCCAGACTAACAGTCAGTATTTAAAGATATGGAAAGTCAGAAATGTTTGAGAAGGGAGAAACAGGAACAGAGAACGTGGGATAAAAAAATCTGCCTTCAGGTTTCTTCTTTTTATAGTTCTATGCAAACTAAAGTGACTGTTATCACTCAAGTGATTGTTTCCCACATTATATTCTTGCCAGTTAAGACTCTGTCTGGGGAGGAATGGGAATAGTTAACATCAGTGATTTCTAACATATGGGATCTAAAAATTGGATTTAAAACCTACTATCAGTAGGTACAAGCTTTTTTCTTTCAATATCAGCTAAAATCTTGAAAAACCTATGTAAATATAAAACAAAGCATCAGTGCTATATCTTACTAAATGAAAACCTCAGTATTTGTTTTGAAGTTTTATACACAGACATAATTGTCATGGTTTAACCCCAGCAGCAACCAGGCCCCATGCAGCTGCTTGCTAACTCCCCCAACCAGCAGGATTGGGCAAAAAATGGGAAGGGTAAAAGACAGAAAGCTCAAGGATTGAGATAAAGGCAGCTTAATAGGGAAAGCTAAAGCTGTGCACAAGCAAAATGAATCAACTCACTGCTTTCCATGGGCAGGCAGGTGTTCAGCCATCCCCAGGAGAGCAGAGCCCCATCAGATATAATGGTTACTTGGGCAGACAAATGACATCACTCCAAACATCCAGCCCTTCCTTGTCCTTCCCCCCATGTTATATTCTGGGCATGATGCCATGTGGTGTGGAATATAAATCCCTTTGGTAGGTTTGGGTCCTTGTCCTCACTGTCTCTTCCCCACTTCCCATGCCCACCCACTTTCCTCACCAGCCTGGCAGCATGAGAAGCAGAAAAGGCCTTGGCTCTGCAATAACAAAAACATCTCTGTTTTATCAACCCTGTGTTCAGCACGAATCCAAAACAAAGCCCCATACCAGCCACAGTGAAGAAAGTTAACTCTACCTCAGCCAAAACCAACACAATACTCTATAATGCTCCTTAAAGAGTGCAGGTTGCATTTATTGAACTACAGCACCCCCCTCCAAAATTATCAATATAGTGTTCAGCATTTCCACTAACCTTTTCAGCAATGTAATCTTAAAACTGCATTAGCATTTTTTCTTTCATATAAAATGGGTGATTCATAGAGCAATCTATTTAATTTTGTAGTTCTTCCTCTTCAGTCTCATATCACAGAATCCCAGAATAAGCTGAATTGGAAGGTACCTACAGGGATCATTGACTCCAACTCCCAGCCCTGCACAGCACCCTCCCCAAGAGCTGCACCATGTTCCTGAGAATATTGTCCAAATGCTTCTTGATCTTTACCAGGCTGATGCTGGATATCAAAACACCAAAACAGCATTAAGGATGTCTTTGTCAGGGCCTCTACTAGAAAAGTTTATCATCAAGGACACTGTGTATTGGTGTTTGCATTTCTGCAGGGAAAATTGTTTCTGCACATACTATATTCTTATACAGCAGCCTTTCTTTTTCCTAGCAGATTGCTACATTTTTTCAGAAAAAGCACTTTCATGCATGCTTTTGTGTGTAGACATAAATTTATACCTAGAAATTTTCATATACTGTATATTTTAAAATTATTTTTATTTTTTGAGATATAACAATAATATTAGACCCAGTAATTTTATATTCATTATAATGCTTATGCAATCATTAAAATGTTATTTAATTGGAGCTGAGCTTCAGACGGAAACAAAATTTTACATTGTACAATTTCCCATGTGGTTTGTCTTTTGAGCACCATAGTTAATGACAACTTTCATAACAACTTCTACCAAGCCAGCTGAAAATATACAAAATTTATCTCTTTATCTTTTCTTTTACTTATAAGATGGTATAAAAAATATATTTGTGTGGGTGAAGTTTCCTTGCTTACATTATGGTCCTCATATACCCACTGGCTTCAGAATCATGAATCCAAACTCATTGAGGCTGCTCTTCTACCAGAGGCATGTTGCTTTGGGTTTTAATGATTGATTAAGCAGGCCTATGCATATGTCATCCTCCTTTCATATCTATCTAATCCCTTGTGGCTGAGGGATCCATCAACAAATTAAATGATTGCTCAGTAACTCAAATTAATCAGTGAGTCCAGAGATGTTCCCAGTATTATGCATGACTGCTAAGACATACATCAGACATTGTAGTAAGATCTGCATTGCTATCTCCAGAAACAGCAAGGATCTTAAGTTGTAAGATCATAATTTGGAAAACTGCTATCTGTATCAGAGTAATTAATATCAGCTCTGTTGTCCCAAGATGTTTTCTAGGTCTCTTTCCTGATGGTAATAGCCTGTATCTAAAGCCTCTCTGCTTTCCTAAAGATTAAATCTTATTTACACTAAAATAGTGATTATGATCAGTAATAACTGTAATAGAGACGTCACTTCAAGGCCACTTGAAGAGGCTGCCCCTGTAACAAAATATATTTCAGGAAAGACAAATCATCTTGGTGCAATTATGCATTTAAAGTAGGTTTTGAACTTTCCATTTTTGTTCTTAAAGGTATGTTTATTCTTGAGCATATATTTGCCCTTACACTTACCAGAGACAGGTATACGCTTCCTTCTTGTCCAGTTCTCATATTTAGGACAATTCAGCAAAAATAAAAATCAATCAAGTTGCAAAGATGGTGAATTTTGCTGGAAGTCTTTTATAATGGGAGTTGCTTTTATTGGTGGGTTTAGGAGCCAAGAGTTTCTTCTGCTGGGTTTAAATGGTGTTCCATATAGGAAAAAGAATCAACAGGTAAAATGAATATATAGAATATCAGTCTCTGGGCTTTACTCTTTAACATGGTGTACTCATGTGCATTTATTTTTACTGACATAATATATCACTATTCTTTTTATATATAGGCCTTCTCCTTTTCCTTTTAGAATTAATGCAGTGTGGAAGTTGCCATTTTGTTTATTGAGCCCTTGTAATTCCATACAAAGATTTCTGAGTGTGTATGCTAACAAAAGCTGCAGGCATGACCAGTTTTTATGAAAATACATCACTGAGGAGCCAACATGCCAATTTCAAATACTACAGGTGTTATAAATGGAAGTGAGAACAGCAACCAATTTAAATAACTTCCCATTGCCAAACCATCTCCCACCCTAAGAGGATTCCAGAACACATTTTGCCCTAGCAAAAAGGATGTTGTTTTCTATTTTTCTATGCAGCATAGACCAGAGGGGAGAAAAGTAGATATGTGGGATATTGGTATCCAGACATGATTTTTAGTAAATAGACAGATAAGAAGTGTTCTGTCAACAGCTGATTATGGTCACTCATTCACATTTTCTACTATACACTGGGTATCAGTATATGTGCTCAGAGCTATGCAAAATGCAATTGCTGCCTACTCCTTAAGGCCAGGAGTCAGGCAACATAGGTAGTAAGGAGGAAGTATGCTTGTGATATACCTAGAGAAAAAAAAATTGAAATGATTTTGTTTTAATTGCTTATTTGTGTATTGTTTCAGTGGAAAATGCCACATAGCTTTTTAAACACAAAAAATGCTTTATAACCTTTGCAGAAGATGTTGCTTCTAGTAATGTCATGCCCTCATTTGTCTTGATGAGCTGAATAATGTGATTTTCAGACAGCCATCTAAATTTTCCCATGAGATGGTAGCTGTCCAATTTACTAATTTACTAATTTCCAAATATATGGTTTACAAATAATTTATCAATGATTATATAAATAAATTATATTTCTAATTGCCCTTTAACAGATGAAAATACGCATACAAATGTCTAACTTAGTCCATATTTCCTAATTATTTATGGACTTTTCAATGAACCTGATTTGCATGTCAAGCTTCTGAATTCCATCCTGAAAGAACATTGAACTCAACTATGGTTCATGGCATAGGAATCATAGCTAAATAAACAATGTACCTGATGTCCATGGTTCTGGTTTGAGGCATTATTTCTCTATTTTTATAGAACTTCTGTGGGTATTTTTTTCCTGGGATCTTTATGCCAACTTTATATCAGGATTTATGGCATTTAATTTTTGCATTGAACACTTTCTTAAACTTTTTGAAGACATGGGAGTGAAATCTGCTCTCACTGAAGTCTCAACCAAGAGCCCACAAACAGAGTTTAGGTGAAAACATTCTGAGTTTTCCTCAGAATTTAGGTGAGAACTCTTTATGCAAATCAAATGACTTTTGAGACAGCAAAGCCCTCTGCTTTGATGAGAGATAATTTTACCCCAGACTTTTTTTAGCATACTAACCATACGTAGTTCCATAAAATTAGCATGCAATATCTGTGTTGTCTTTAATAACTCAATTGTCAATTTTGTAAAAGTCACTTTTTAAGATATAAAATGAAAGCCAAACAACAATAAATAAACACAATAAACAATAAAACATTAGATTAGTCAAGGCACATCTGAAGGAGAAAGCTAGTCATGAATTATTTGCATAAGAAAAGCAAAATTTTCTCCCTTTTCTTTAAAGTCAGTTCAGATCACACATGATCCCAAAGTGACTTCTATATTTCTTAATTTTTAGCAATTCCCAATCAGGTGCAACAGGGTGGAAACCTCTTTCAGCACGGAGGGATATTTTATTTGTATCATAATTTCTCCATCACTTTATTAAATATTAATCTACATAGGAAAATATACTTTAAAACTTAGACTGAAGAACTTTGTTCAAAGAATTACTTTTGCCAAACATTGACATGAATAAGTTTAGATGCTCTGCCTTCTTACTTCCATAGTGTTTATACATAAGCAGAGAGAGTTTGATACCCTAACTGCTGGTTCCACTATGTTTTGCCCCAAGGTGTGCTGAGTGAGACACAGGTCTCTCCTGCAGGGTTTAGTGGACAGAACTGATGCTGTAGAAAAAGCAAGAATAATTTGGAAATTAATATTTTTTGAGATAAAGCATTTTTACAGAAATTCCTTTTACCAGACTTGCATCAGTGGTGGTGTGTCAGGCCATAGACTCATGTTAAACAAAGAAGGCTTGTTTTAGAGACATTAAATGCAACAGACTTCTTGGGATCTCAGTGGTTGTGAGTGGATACCAGATGACAGCACAAGAAAAGAAGAAGTTAGCAGAACAGCTTCAAGTAAAGTAAAATGCCATGGCAGTATAACAAAACAAATGCAGAAGGATTGAACAATCTTTATTCATTTGATATTTGCAAGAAACAGTTGTCATTAAAAATTAGAAAATCATAGGCAGCTTTTTCAGAAAACCCTTTGAAGTAGATAGGGACTTCACAGCTACCCAAAAAGAAGAAGTGTAATCCTGAAAATATATTACATACCTATGAGGCCTCATTAAACAAGAAATATAAAAGGGAAAATGTTTGGAGAGAAAATACCCATATTTTTGTTAAAAAATGGGACATATCATCAAGAGAACTTGGAGCAACAGTGAACCAAATCCTCTGAGAAATCATTTGAGACTTTTTCCGAAGGATAAGGATAATGATACGCTAAGCATTGATACCTTCATTTTCCCTGGAAGCATTTCCCCCTTTCCAATTAACAGCTGAAAGAGGAGTAAGTAGATTTCTTGCCATGTACCTTTTTTTCTTAGATAAAAATATTAGTCTTTCTAGTCACTGAACAAAGGAAAACTGATGAAGCAGCTTTTCTAAGGAAGCCTGAAACCGTCAGGTCACCCTATGCCCCAGCACTTAAATTTAAGAAGTACTAACTTGGTGCTGCTGATGTTGAGATTTGTGAAACAAGAGCCACAGAGTATCCTGGAAGCATCAGAGAAGGGTTGAAAAAAGTCAGTAAAGAGCAGTGTTCATATTAACTTTTGAAAGAGGTGGTGGTCCAGCCTGACATCAAGAGAGAAAGGGGAATTGTGCTATGGGGACACAAAGACATGACATGGGAGAAAACACTTTACCTGTCCAAGGGAGAAAGCTAATCAGTGTCACAAATCTATGCCTGTTTATGAGGTTCATATCTTAATGTTATGAGGGAAGATCTTGCTCTTTTACAGGACAAAGGCATAGAGCAACTGCATTTGAAGCAATTCTGCACTATTTTGATGCACTGAAACCAGGAGTTCACTCCATGTTGCTACTGCTCATGAGGATCAGCTCATGCTGTTTCATGAGAATCAGCTGTTTCCACTTTTAGGAGTCCAATGTTAAAACCTTCTGAAGGGAAAATCCATTGTAACACAGTTAAGAATTAACTGCAATTAACTGTAAATGCTGCAGAACTATTTCCATACCACATGCATGTTCTGCTGCAGCCTGAAAATATTACCTTCTATGAAACCTCACCTGCAAGAGGAATTAAAAGATTCACTGTAAAAAGGGAGAAACCTGCCTCCTGGCTGAGAAATCTGCCATTAGGAGGCAATAGAACTGACAAAACACATGGCAAAAATAAATAGGAAATGCAATTTTATTTATTTATATAATATATTGTTTTCCAAATCTGGCCCTGTTGCAGAGACATTTGAACAAAATATTTTCTAAAAGGGAAAAAAAATCATTCAGCGTTCAGCTGAATCCAGAGAGATTGCTCAAATTAACATTTTGTTCTCTTTTTACAAGTCAGCTAACCATGGTGCTATGTGACCATCCCAGTGCATGAGTGGAACCAGCAGTGAGTACAACTCATCCTAACTACACACAAAGCACCTCTTAAGGACTGTGACCATTTCTGCTGGAGCAGTTTTTGCTAACTTTTACAAATGTCTCATCCATGCACAGTCTGACACTTCTGCAGTAGTGACTCTTTGGGACACACCATGGATGGGACACACCATGGATGTGACACTTAGGGACACTCTCACCATGGATGTGACACTTAGGGACACTCCCACCATGGATGTTAATCAGCACATCTAGGAGAACAAATAGGGCCAGACACAGGGGAGGTGCTGGGGGCAATAGATGCAGCCATTCAGAACTACCAACCATAGGGCTGCTGTAAACATCAATTAAATGTTTAATTATGATGGGTCAGTCAGTTTTCAGGTTGGTTCACTGCCTCAAGCTGATTTATTATTTCACTTATGCACGTGACTGACTGGGGATGTCCCAATGCTCTCAAGGAGTTAAGTGTGCACTGGGAATTCACATGGGCACAGCACCAGAACCTACCTACACCACAATTACAAAATAAGAGGAAACTTAATTTTTATATTATAGACTCACTTGCAACTCAAACCCCATGGGCATAGTCTGAGTATTCAGAGAGGTCATATTTTCAAAATTAATGATAAATATTCTGCATACACTTGCAGCAAATTTTTTTCTTTTTTTTTTCCTAGAAGTTTGACTAAGAGAGCTAAAAGGACAGCGTCTCTTGAAAGACTTGATAGATAGAAAGGCTGTTAATTGAAAAAGACAAATAAATATAGGATAACAGTTCTCATTTCAATAAATGATAAATTAATAAAAAAGAGACAGCAATATTGATATATTTGGAAGATTTTAAGACTAGGAAGAGAAGTTAGTTCAATTAAAATCGACAACAAAAGAAAATAATTGTTTAATGAGACAAAAGAAATACAAAACTTTTTGCTAATTCACAGATTGCTGTTGGAAATTAATGGCTTGTTTGCCTGTAAAATAATTAGAGGTGGTGTTGGGAATAAAGTGGGGGAAGCAGCCCTGACAGGGAGGACAGGGAGGAAACTGAAGAGACAACCAGCTTCCACATTTTTGGTTTATGCAAACCAGCTGTCTCCAGGAAAAAGGGATTAACTGTGGACAGTAGCAGTATTGATTGCTATTTGTATAGTTTTCTTTTTAAGATGAGAAAACAAAAATAGTTTAAACTCACTGAATATGAAAGCATATCAACTGCTCTTAAACTGTGAAGCAGCTTCTCAGGGCTACATCACCATTTACTCAAGAATTAAAGAATTACAAAAGTGGCAGAACAGCTGGCTTCCAGGATGTGGCTTGATGTTAGTGTAGGTATGTGTGAGTTGTGAGTTTTAAGTTGTGAGTTTAAGCTCCATTCCCACAGGTATGGAGCATGTCTATACCAGATTCAAAGTACAAATCACATTAACTCATTTATGTAGGCTAGACTACTATTGTGTGGGTATTTTTAGTTCAGTCAGAGAGAAAATGGTTTCTAACCAGGCAGAAGCCTGGGAAACAGTTGAGAAAGAATGTAAATAATTATTTATTTCTTTTGTTGTTCATATTGTTTATAGATAAGTTCTGCCACTGTGTATCATTCCCTGCACACCAACGGGGTGAGGTGTTTTTACTTCAGGACCAATAGAATTGGTCTAGACGAAGCTCTCTATAAAAAGAGCAGTGTATTTGAAATAAACCGGAGTTCTACTCTCTCGCCTTCTGAAGTAGAGTCATTTCATACCGTTCTGCCTCAACTGTTGTTGCCTCCTGTGTAGTTCTATCGTGCATCCTGAGATTAAATTCTTGACTATTCAAAATTATCATTTACCTTAAAAATTCGGTTTTGACTTGACTAAACTTCCAGTGATTATGAATTTGACTGATACTAGTCCATGGTAACTTCTTTTAGATCTGAAGCTACTTTTGCCTCTATAAAAAGAGACTGAAGCTGTGTAGACCTGTGCTGTGTCTGTGGAAAGTAACTTTTTCAGCCTTTGCTCTCATCTGTGAAGAGACTGAAGAGGATTAAACAGCTTTAGACATGATGCTAAATACTTGGGATCACTGTATTTTTAAACTGTCTGCAGGTGCTAAGAATAATTCTGATTAAGCCCAAGTTATGATAAAAATGATATTTTCTATAATTGATAGTAGAGATATTTTTTAAGCTTGATTTTTTAGGACTACTTGAAAATTGTATGAAAGCTCTCATATAAAAACTACATGAAGTAGCATGGAATTCATGCTATCCCTGCATGTCCAAAAGATCCTAAAACATTTATTTTAGTAAAATTTTGGATGAAGCAAATTTTTTTTTCTTTTTCTTTTTTTTGTGAAAATTCATTCTTCTCAAGTTTTCACTGGTTAGGTTTCTCAGCTCTAATATTAATTAATATCAACACTTTCTATTATTACTTAACTCATTCTGATATTTCTGATACTTCTGAAAAATGACACTTTAGACTAGACAAACATGATTTCTCTTTCATCCTTTCTCCAATTTCCCTTTCAATTGACTACTAAAATGATTTTTTAAAATATAATCACTTCAATAAGAGAAGTGATTCTTCTTTCCCTTTCATTCGTTTTCTGTTTTTGGAAACTTCCAGAAATTTTGTGTTGTCTAATGAGAAACAGATGCCTTTTTCTTTTACTACTTAGATAAAAATCTGGTTTAAGAAGAAACCACATGGGTCCATCCTTGCTCAGTGGTCCATCCTTCTTGTGTTCAGGTTGTGAAGCCATAAATAGCTCATCAGTTTATGGAAATTTGAAAATCTGAACATTGATAAAATGTGTAATTTTTTCTAAAAAACTTACGATGCACTTCTGCTCCCAGAAATAGGTTTTTATTTTTTTTTTCTCCCATATATAAGGAAGCCCTGTCTGACAAATTATTAGCACTTACACAACTACTCCTGACAATTTCACCAGAACAAGATGTGCAGGATCAGACTGTATGATTTATTCATAAGTTGCTATTGTGTTGAGTTTTCTTCCTAAAGTTAATTGGAATTAGAGTCTTCATTGATAGAAAAATAAGAAAAATGGATTTATTTTAAGCTAGCTTCAAACTAAGTTTTTAATTAAATGACTGCTTTTTTTCTCACCAGAATTTTCCATCTCAGGTAAGAAGCTGTGGGTACCCACATTGGAGAGAATGAAGCATATTTTAAAAACAAATCTGAAAATCATTTAAATTTTGCTTCAGACTTCTAACCCAGACTTCAGTCTTCAGTATTCTATATAGCCCTGTATAAAATCTCTAAATCTGAATGTCTCCATCATCTATTCTTTGTCAGAGGCTGCTACAATCAGCTGAAGCTAAAAGTAATTATTATACATAAATGAACTGAAAGAAGTTGATTTTACACAGGTTTTAATATCACAAGATTTATTAGATTATAAAAAAAATTGCTTGTAGAGCACTGCATGGGAATTAAAAAAAAAAAAAGAACAGAAAATCACATTCTCAGATCCAGCCAAAGCTTTATAATTCATGCAGAACCTAAAATTACAGACACATATATTAGCAATATGTAAAGAAATTTACTGACTCTTGTAAATTGTGAAGACCATCTCCTTCAAAGCATTTGGAATTTGGGGCTGTTTCCTAACAGCAGCTTTAAAATCCCTCTTCCCCTCAGTGAACTCTTAAATTAAAGCAACACCAAGTATTTAAACTATTTGTTATCAACTGTGCATGCTTTTTACTAGTTTTTGCCTTCAGAAACTTCTGAGACAATAATCATCCCTTAATTAAGGTATAATTTTGCTCTATCACACTCTGTATGTACACAATCACTGCACAATATTCTTAAGAATTTCTGAAAAGAAACATCTCACTGCCACATGCAAGTAAAACCTTGAGAGGATTAAATAAAACAGAACTGTTGGCTTATTTTAACTCAGTGGCATCATTGCTGAGCTATTACTGAATTAAAGGAAATTTAAATATACAGTAATGACTGTGCATGTCTTTATTCATCTAGCTAATCGTGTGTAATGATCAGGAGCCTTTAACAGGAATACTCTCTCCAGAAGAAGCAACCACTATTACTGGGTTTAATTACAGCATAATTCTGCCACAGGTGAATGAAGTAGCCATACATCCCTCACAGCCAGTGTGAACATCTAGGTTGCAGGAAGAAGCAAGATTGGACAAGGAAGGGAACCTGTTGATGGGAGTGGAGAACACTCAGAGTCATGATTGCAAGGATTAGAAAAGACAGATGCTTCCTAGGCACCCTGTGGTGATGTTATTTCCTCCTGCAACACCAAATGCCATTGGAATTTGCTGGACAGAGATTAAGTTTGGAGCAACCTGCAAGGTCACACTGTCTGTGAGGGATGTACGTGTTCCCAAAGCATTTCATTTTGATCTGCCAATTGATCAGAAACTTGCTGTGCACAGAAAGCTTTTCTATCTTGTGTTCCTTTTGACATATACTCCTTATAAAAAATAGCAGGCACGTTCATCTCAAGGCTTTGGCTGAATTTAGGTCCTGTCACAAAGTATTTCACTTTTTTTCCAGGATATTATTTACCCTAATTTCAGATAGACCTCTTCTGAGAGAGCCATAAGTCATAGATCCACATTTTCAGTCCTGAATACTTAAAACCACAGATCTAAAAATACGTGCTGGTCATTGATTTGCCAAATTAGAGATCTCCTGAAGATTTCCTAGTGTTCTGTTCCTTCTTTCTTGCATTTTACCTTTGCAACAGAAAAGCACAACTAAAGTACTGTTGAAGATTAAATAAAAGTAATGTAAATAACACCTCATTCTATAAGTGAATGAGAAATTCAATTTAATTCAATTTAGTTCAATTTAATTCATTACAGGCATTGTAATGAACTGTAGAGAAGAAATGCTTGGCTCCTTAAATGAGTTTTGGGAGAACTGGAGTATCAGCTATTAGGAACTGAATTTACCTTGAATTTATCTTAACCCATCCATGTAGTTTTGTATCATGAAGTTAAAACCCTAGCCCTTAAGGTGGAAAATGGACACTTCTCTTTCTCATTATCTGTCTATGTTTCTTTTTTCACAGGCAGACAGAACTGTTTTGAGACTCATGAGGGCCAGGGAATAGAGTAGGATATCTTGGTTTGAAAAGATAGGTGTCTGCTAAGGAAGGCAGGAACCTCTTGAAATAGAGAATGTAAACTCTCTCACTCTGAATTATTATAATTTTGAAATTAAGGGGCTTTCAGGCAAAGATACCAGAATAGGAATAACAGTTTTTTTAAATGGAAAATTAAAAATAAATACAATAGTACAAAAAACCCCCCACTGATAGAGTCAGAATACGACCTGACACCCTGTGGGTCAGGATGTTGGTAGCAATCTGATTGAACGGTGGCTGCAGTCCTCCTGGAGTGACAGGCATGTTTCTGTTGAAGCAATGATCCTGTAGAAGGGTGCTGTTTTCCTCTGAAGGTCCTGTGGTGGTGTAGATGGGCCTGGTCTTCCTCTGGGAATCCAGTGGGAAAAGTCTGACTGTGGTGTCTGAAAATCTCAGATTATATCCCGGTAGGAATGCTTGGCTCCTTCCTCTGGGTCGAGCTTCTCCCAGTGGGATGATGCAATATTATCAGTCATGCAGTGACACTCACTCAATAGCCTGTTAACAGAAAATATTGGAAAGAAGATTGGTTGTGGAAGAGATAAAGTGCCCAATTAACAGAAGATAACTGCCCCACCTCTCACAGATGGCAATAAAATAGACACTTCCAGCTATATTTTCCAACCTAAGACACAGGAAGGGTTGAAATCCCTCCTCTTTCATTTAGCTGTGAGATGACAAGGCACTGTTGTCCAGCTCAGGATGATGACTTCTACACTCCCTCTCAGCAATTGCCAGAGTTAAAGGAAACTGTAGCATTTTAAAACTGGACTGTCAGATGGATCTATTGTTACCCCCTACCCCTCAGAGAAGTATGTTTTCAAATGGTCAGAATTTGAAATATTTTGACTTTTTGTTACAGAGACTGCACTCAGCTGTTCTGGATACATGTCACCTAGGAAGAGCTCCTGTGCTTTTTTGCTTTTTTCACCCATGCAGGAAAAGACACCATTTGCCACTAGACACTTTAACATTCAGTCTTGATCTGCAGTGAGGCTACAGATTTTTGGCCAGGCTCATTAGGAGCTGCACACCCCACGGCCAAATTGTCCTCAGGCTGCGTAATAATAAGGAAATTAAGTTTAGTCAGAACTTTCTTGTGCTCCTAGTAAGTGCTAAGTGCTTCAAAATGAAATCTTTAAGAGCAGGCATAGACATAGGCATCTGACATATTTTCAGTTGGGTTGATATGATGTAGGGTACAGTTAGTCAAAGTGGTTTCTGCTTTAACATATTTTCACATGTTCATGTTCCCTTGTAGTGTTTGTTTACAAATAACCCAACCTTAATTATTAAGCTTTTTACTTTTTATTCCAGAACTATCCTTGGCAGCAACAATCTTCTTGAATCTATCATGTCCCAGAGCAGGGAAGATACTTTGGATTTTTTCCCCTTATGAAAGCTAGAAAGATAAATACTGTCAAAAAAGAAAGTGTTCTCAAAATGAAACATTTACCAAGGAAAAAAACAAAGGAAGGATTCAGTAACAAGGTAGCTCTAAACAATCATTTCATGATCAAACTCTAAAAGACTAAATTTAGCTTTGTCAATGCTGATCTGGACTGGTTAAAAACTGCTGTACTCTTTGGTGAGTCACTGTTTGAAGAAATAAACACACTGGACCAAGCTTTGTGTATTACCAAGCTTTATATTCTAATTTTAAGCTCTACCTTTGCCTTCTGCTTAAACAGCGGAACTAATGATATAGATACAATAAGATACAAGTGCTCTTATAACTCTCATTAAACTAAAACCCTATGAATTGCTGGTTTTGCATGTGTTCATTTTATATAGCACCTTTTTTAAGCAGTTACTGGAATGGAGTTTTTTAAGTAATCTAATTTTCAAATTATTTTGCATGACTATTGAGTGCAGTCAGCAATACGAACACAAAACTTTGCCCCCACTTCTGAAAGAAACTATAATTGAATTGAACCTTACACATGTTTATGCAGGTGTTCAAACAGGTTTGTATATTCCTGAGAATTACCTTGATCTTGTGTTCACTATTTGAACATCAGTTGAGAGTATTTGCTTTTCCTCTGGTTGAAAGCATCTGCTGCTGCTGTTGCTGATGCTGCTACAGGAATGATTTAAATTTACTGTTGCTGTAACCAAACACATTTTAATATGTTAACCTAAATATTGTATGTGGGTACTATAAAAATGTCTTTATTCCTGTGTGTCTAAACTTAAATTTGATTTATGCTAACAGTATTACATTAATGAACAAATTTTATGTTCTAGTTTTATGTAGGAAGTTTTAATACCTAATTTAAACACTTGTTAGTCATTAGGCAACTAGAAGCTTTTCTCTAAAACTGTGTCCTGCAAGAAAAACAGGTGATTACTTGGTTCTGTAATAATTCAGATGAGTCAAATAATAATTTTCTTGAATACACATAATTATAATATATAGGCATCATTGCAAAAGAGACCTTTTAGTCCATCAGAATTTGAAACTAGTACTTTTAATTTGTTGCTTTACCACAGCAAAGAAATGGGTACCAAAAAATTGCCATAACTATATATACTTTTATTTAAAAATGTTTTTCAGATTTCCATATCTGTATACACAGTGGCCCAAAAGAGAAATGCTTTAAAAATGCCAGTAACATAACAACCTTGCATTGCATTGTAGTTAAAAACTGAGACAAAATTGGTAGTCATGGCTGCTGTTGCAATACATCTGCCCTGTTCAGGTTTACCTTCTGTTGTGAAGTCCCATTGCTAAGCTAGTCCACAGTAAACATTTTTTAATTCACATGTGGTGTTGACCTTTAATAAATCATTGTTTTCTTTAGGATTATCAGGAGGTACATTCCACCCTGCACAATACCGATCAAATCTCTAATAGTTGCATTAATTTGCTCCTTCTTGGGTTAGATTATGAGACAGTTCAGGTGGATATGAAAGATCAAGCCTTAAGAGAAATAGAACATTTCTTAGTAAGTTACTCTGTGAAGAAGATGACTTCAGACTTTTTCTCTGCTCACTAGCTCTTCTTACAATACCTTGTAAAGCTTCTAAAGGACTAATGGATTCCCACAGGCAATAAGGAAAAGTTCAGCTCTCTCCTTTTTCCAAGAACAATTATTGTTTACTGAAACTCTTAAAAATGTGTTTTATCATGAGGTAACAAGACAAAACCTCTCTTACACAAAGCAGGAAACTACAAGGAGTGGCTCTGCAAGGCTGCTCCTTCAAACAATGGTTAATAACTTACGTTAGTATGGTAATAGCTGAAATAGATATTCTGTATCTAAGGTGCAAGCTAAGATGCAATACAGTATCCTGAATCTGGGGAACTTTTTTATATCAGCTGGAGACTATATTAAAATACACTATTTGTGGTTCCTATTTTGGTGTTGAATGCACTTTGTCCAGTAAATACTCAGGTATTCAGAAAAAATATGTCAATGAAAGCACTTTGCATGCACACAGATATCATTCTTGGAGAAAATGCTTTGCATCCAGATAAACAGCTGAATTAGCATATCTGCATCACAGAGAGAAGTGACAGATTGCTTTCCATAAAGCAGTTGCACAGCTTGCTCTGGCAACTCTTTGGTATGCTACAGAGGTATTGATCCAGGAGCCACATCACAATCAATCAGGCTCTCAGAGGACTGTGAAAGGATTGCAAATGCTTAAGTTAAGTAAGCACACAGTAAAAAGTTTGATTGAAATAAAAAGTGACTGCTTTCAGCTGCAGATACTTACTTTTCACCTTTGCTTGCTGGAAAAAGATAATTATGTGAGCTTAATGACTCTTTCAAAATACTTAGATCATAAACCAACAGGCTAAGGATGTTGCTTTTTAGTAGTAACTTCAAACCACATTAGAGTAACAAAATGTGTTAAATCTCATAAACAAATCTCATAAACCATATCTTATTTCTAAAATTTCCACAGAATAATAAAACTCGCCTACAATGAAAATCAAAGTGTGAGATCGTTGGCTGCTAATGCAGATCATCAATAAATATGCACATGTCTACTCCCCTATGTCTGTGTTACTATTTGCTCCACCAAATAGTAACACAGACATAGGGGTACCACTTTTGTTAGTACTTCAACTTCCTTTACCCAAAAACCTCCATGTTGAGGTTGCTGTAATTACTAGAAATTGCTGATATTAACTCTGCCTCTGCCTGGTGCCATCAGTGCAGGCTTCCTGCTCCTTTCCCTTCTTCTCTCCTACTCACAACCTCTACTATCTTGTTTTATTATGCTGAGAGCAGGCTTGGCCATATACCTCATAATTCATAACTCCTGGCCCCACATGTTACCTGGATATGGAAAAGTCAGTCTTTTATAAGTACACATAAGTCTTTCTCTATTTTTCCCCCATATTAAGTCTCATTTTTATCAAGTGTGGATGGATAGCAGTTCATAGGAAGATATTTTGCTATTTATCCTTCAATACCTGTCCATTCACATGTGTCTTCTCTATTACAACTTGTAATACAGTTTTTAGTGGAAATTGGATATTTTTGTTTAATACCTTTAAGCAAAGTTTTGCCTTTCAGATGCAAATGTATAAGAAAGCAAAGCTCTGCTCTAGAGGGAGTATATTCCAGATCATAAAGAACTAAAATTTCAAGTGCTATGTCTAGAAGACAGTTCTGTATCTAATCTATAGGCTACCCCTTCTCAGGAGATTCAGCAAGATGCTTTCCTGGATATTTTTAAAACTAGACACTGCCTGACAATTCCTAGTTGTAAGCTAGTTTTAAAAGTCCTCTAGAAAAAAAAAAGAATCTAAGATTTGATTCACCTAGTAGGTTTATATCATCACCTGAGGTTTCTCCATGTTTCCTCTCAAGGACAGGTCTGTAGGTCAAGGCCTTCCCCAAGAGTGTTAGCGTTCAGGAGCACACATAATCATGGGATATGATTATATGCAGGTGCTTTTATTGAAGAGCTCTGGGAATCAGGGGTACAGACCCAAATCTGACTCTGACATGGCTTTCGAGCTGAACATATTATATTGTTATATAACTGATATATTAATTATTAAACTTATATTGTTCTATTGTGTACATTGATCTTATTTAAGCATGACTTTCTCATGATCTCTCTCTCAAGTCCTTGACCACAGTTTCTCCTGATTATTCTTACAATTAAACAGTAATTATATTTAATCACTAAATAATCATCACATCTGACAATTATATCATTTATCATATACTGGTTACACAGGTGCAGTTCTAGCAAGTACAAGGCCTATGCTTTCATAGGGTATCATCCCAGGGCCAAACTTTCCTTCTAACTCTCCAAATCCCCATGATTTTAAAACCCTTTTACTATCAATAGTCTAAAATTATTTCAAACACTTACCAGAAATAATGGAAACTAAAATTCCAAGCTCCTGTGTACAGCAGAAAACATTTATTAAATGTACATTAATACAACAGCTTCTGTGAAGTATGAAAGCATGTATCCCATAAGCAGATGTTACATTAATAAAAGCAAAATGCTATTAACATGTTTGAGTGCTTAAAAGCATTCATTGTTCAAAATCATCAGGGCAGAATTACACTTTTCTTTGAATACATGATTGATTATAATCTAATGTGTGAGAATTGTTTGTTAAAATACTTGACTAACTTGTTAAGTATTGCATGCAGAGATATGTACACATTAATTCCATCGACAACAACTGCACTTCTACTTGCAATTTTCCTTTGGGATCTTAACCTAGCTCTGGTTTAAGTAACCACAACAGTTTACTCTCTGAAAACTAACAGAGGAGATATGCAGAACACATTTTAAGAAGATGGAAATTTCAGAACCTGAGGACTAGAAGGTTACTCAGACAAGAAATAAAAGTTTCCTTCATGTCTGTGAGCTGTTTTAGTCAAATTTGGGTTTAGGTATGTGACTCCCAGGAGCTTTAGCCATATCCCCAGCAGGTCAGAGTAGCTGTGCAAGCATATTTAGCCCAGTAAAAGTGGTGTTTCTGTGATAAAGTGAAGCTGCTGATGCTTAAAAAGGTGATAACCAAGAAGGTCTGCTGTGTAACTCAGCATCTGCAATAAATTTTAGACAGTTCTACTAAGCTGATGGAGCTGTTATCAACCAGAATGTTACATTAACTGCACAGCCCGGGAAGAAAGAAGCTATGTAGTAGCTCACTAATTGGACAGTTTCTAGAGCAAGCTTGGAAGACATAGAAGAGCTAATCAGAAACTATATGGAATCACTCAGACAGCTGGTCAGGAGAAATTAACCCAGTGGTAGAAAAATGGCATTTAATGAGCCACTATCACCTTCCTGTCTACCAGATCATTTGACCTTCTTTAATGACTTTGAGGTATAGCATGATGCACTGTTTCTTGAATGGAAATAAACCAAAAGACAAACCAGAAAAACTCATACTTTATTTGCTGAAAGTATGGTTGGAAGAGGGGCAGCTGAATCATTGTGACTTTTAGTGAGATCAGATTTTTTGCCTAGGTAGATGTAACTGGATTACCTGGAAATAAGTATCAAAAAAAATCCCTGGGAAAAGATGAAAGGACCACCTGGCAATCTTGGGATATTGGAGAAGTATTACTGATTAAAAACAAAGCAAAGCAAAATCTCAAAAAATAAAACAGAAGAATTTAAATATGCATACTGAGAGCAAAACTGTAATGAGGATCAATATTGTGGATGGTACAGGGATATAATGCAACATGTCACGACATCTATTATCTCATTCAGATAGAAAGTCTTGCTATGTTTTTCTTTACAAGTGCAGCTTTTCATGTTTGAAATACAAATTTGGTGCTCAGAACCACTGAAACATTGTTTCTTTTTGTGAACTAGCAAGACAAACAAACAAAGAAATGTGCAGTGAACCTGGGGTTAAAGGAAGTTTAAAATGGTGATCAAACTGTAGCACTTGTATGTTTATTAATGCTGTTAATATTTTCTGTGATCTTGCTAACACCTAACAGAAAGATTAAGGATAAAGCTTTGCTTGCAGATGTTCAAAACTTGGCTCTTGCCTTTCCCTGAGAAAGCAGAAATGCTCAGCTTCAACTCTTATTGCAGGGTTTTTTCCTGTGTCAGCTGACAGATCCATTTCCTTAAGCAACTTTCCTCCATTGGTCTTATCCCTGTTTTTAAGATCTCCTCTCATTTCTTCTGCATTAAAAACACAGTTTTGCCTGCAAATGGCTGTGACTAACAGCTTTGTTATAGGACTGAACAAAAAAAAAGGAAAAAAAAAAGAGAGAAAACCCTCCCGATCAAACATGTTTGTACTAAGTCTTACCAGCTTTGCCCTCGGGGCCTCTTCACACATTTACTGTGTGTCTGCAACAGAGGACACTGTTCTTGGCAATGACCTTTTTGAATCTCTGGCATATCTGAAATGTGCAGCAGAGCAGAGCATAGTATTTTCCTTTTTTTTTCTAATCACAAATGGTTCCTTTCACTGCTTCAATGCTTGTGGGCTCTCTGACACACATTCTCACACTCTCTTTCACACACACCCCAACACACAAACACACATACAAAGTCACTAACAAATATGAACAAGCTTCTGCAAATTTGAAAGCTATAATCTAACTTGGAATTCACAGGTAAATACTGTAAATCTTTATCCCCTAGAAGCTCTCAGCACTTTTGCCACCTCGGTGTTTCTGCTAAGTTATGAATCGTTCAGGATAGCTCCTCAGGATGATGTCCTCAATCTGTTTTGAAGGTATGCACACCGCTACATTGACAGTGGCACTGAGCATTTCACTGTGCTCTATGGCAGTGCCTCAAATATTAAGCAAATATGAACATTCAAGAAACAAACAGAGCCTAATAGTCTGGGTAAGCACACATTTGTTTGTAACAGAAAGATTTTAAAATTATATATTATGACTAAAATATCCCTGGAGTATGGACTTGGACAATGTCTAGAGTGCTAATGGGTTACCATTACATTACAAGACACCACAGAAATGCTGAGATGAATCTCAAAATCTTACAAATAGAAGCTTCTCCAATTTCATCTGAGGAAGATGGTCAGAGGAATAAAAATTAATTGTGCTACATTGAGACCTACATTTCTGCATAAAATAATTTATTCTCTTCAAGTTTGCAGGATAAGATTGAGGGCCAATTAAACTGATGAGTGTAGCACTGATATTTATAAGATATTTAGCTTATGTAGTACTTTACTTGGAGCATTCCATTACTTATTGCATGGAGTCTCTCAATCTTTTTTATAGTTTTTACATGGAAAACAACACTAAATATTCAGTTTAGGAAAAGAGTAGCAAAATACTTCAGGTCTTTTAATATAGAGCTGATGTTCAGATGCATATCTGTGATCTAGCTGCAAAACCAAGGGAAGACCTGATCTTTGACCTCACCTTCCCTGCATCACTGGAGGCAGGCTGGGGCACTCTGACTGGGAATATCTGACCTGTACCTGTGTACACCCTGCAGTGCCCTGTGCAATGTTCATTCTCCCAAAGCCTCATGCCCTGCCAGGTCCTCTGGTGCACCTCTATGCAGACAACCCCTCAAAACATGGTACATCTTTATTTTCTTCACATATGTTTGTATACAGTAACCTAACCACAGTAATAAATAGTCTGGTTTTCTATATCTTGGTGTCAATAAGGGAAGGATGAGACAAAGATGATAACTTGTCACTTGTTCTTTAAGAAAAATGGAGCTACTCTGACTATATTTACCCCAAATAAATTAACATTTCTTCAAATCTGAAAAGTGGGAATTAAGAAATGTATAGATTTCATGCATCTGGCCAGAGTTTTAATTTTCAAGAGGTTTTTAACGCACTAATGAATTAGCAAGCACTTAGCAGACACAATCTTGAATTTCAAACCTCCTCTTGCTACAACAGCATTTTGGCATGTATTTGGTAGTATTTGTTTATGGAAGCTTTAGCTCCATGCGGGGACATTTTATTTCTCATCTTCCAAGTTACCATGGCATAAACAGGAATGACATCTGATAAGAAATCCAGCTGTTATGTTTACAGAACCTAGAAATCAGTAAGATATACCAAAGAGGACAGAGATAAGAAAACCAGGCAGATGATACCACCACTTCAGCTGAGGCCAGCTGATGCCTCACACCACCAAACTGCAGGCTGGCAGCTCAGCTCCAGCTCTGAGGGAGCCAGCTGACTCTCCAGGCTAGGAAAACCAGGTCATGTTCAAGCTGTGTCCCTACTGTGTGTGATTGTAGCTGACTCTGGGCACTCACCTCTATGACCCTGAGGCTGAGAAGAAGCAGTTA
This sequence comes from Lonchura striata, assembly GCF_050655825.1. Classification (NCBI taxonomy): domain Eukaryota; kingdom Metazoa; phylum Chordata; class Aves; order Passeriformes; family Estrildidae; genus Lonchura; species Lonchura striata. The sequence goes on from NC_140704.1 coordinate 115,958,489, forward strand.
CCACAGAAGGTAGAGATGTAGGCCAGACACATAGTAGGAGGAAAGAGATCCCTTTGCCAGCAAATGTTTTCTCCTTTCTCCTGTGACTGTGAACACCAGTTGGTTTGTGCCCATCTCTAATACATCATTGATAAGCAGCTATTATTTTTTTCCCCGCACAAAAACATCAAACACTGCCTGGACTGTCAGTGCTTGCTGGTGCAGATTTGCCAACAGATCAGACTCTTACAAATCTTACATCTGCTTTTTATCAGTCACCATGAAACTGTCAGATCTGTGGGGAAGGAAGGCAGATCACATACACACCTCCAACAGCATTAAGTGTGATTGCATCTACAATCTAATAATACAGAAAACTGATAGGAAAAGGGAACAGACTGTTACAATGAATGATTGACATTTTGATGAATTTGGATTGTAACACAAGCTTCAAATACATAAATACACTAGTTAAGAGTTCTACAGCATCAAATTGAATATTAAAGCTGAAATTTAGGAACAGATACAAACTGCTTTAAATAAAACATACAAACACCTACTCACATACTTGGATTTTTTATCTTGCTAGGCAGGTACAATTTATTTAACTTATCTCTAGAAATTATTTATTGATCTTACAAAAAAACCCTACAGATTACTTGGAGGCTGATTTTAATGGTAGTATATGCTCATCAGAGCTCAGACAATCACAATAACCAATTTTTGTTAAGGAAAATAGAGAAGCTACAGGGAGAAAAGCTACAGGCAACAGTTTTTAAATTACTTTTTATGAATGGAGGGCTTGTGTTTGAAAAAAGACAATAGAAATATTTTAAAAGATGGAAATAATACAACATAGATTGAAGACAGACTAAAAGCGAATAAAACAGAGCATGTTGTACTTTCGGGGAAGAAGAAACATTGTAAATAACATTAATGATTTCTGGACTGGGAATTAGGACTTCATTCAACACAATGTTGTGGGGCTTTGGTACCTGCAGAGGACTGGAAGAACAATGGATTGAGAGAGCAGTCTCAGCCTTGTATCATAAATCTTGGAAGCTTTGTGTGGCTGGGTTAGAGAAACAGCACCAGAGGCAGAAAGTGAAAATCCTGGTTTCTCAGATCTTTGTGACACAGGGGACCTGAGACACAGCAGTGCATGGTCTCACCTGGGTTGGTGCTGGGTTCGGCTCTCTGGCCAGCTCTCTGACACTGGTGAGCCAGGACATTGGTACTGGCAGTGGACAGGACAGTGATAACAGAAACTGCTGGAAAGATACATCTCCATATCTCTAGGGGCTCCCCTCACTGGTGCCTGGCACTGACAGCTGGATGTAGAAGTCCTTGGCTGACGGTGCACATGTGTGTGCACGTGTGTTCTCCCTGACACAGCTGACCTCTCCCTTGGACCAGCTTACAAGCTGATCTTTGTGCTGCCAGCATGTTCCATGATCCTTTCCTACTACTCTTGCTATGAATTAGACTAACCTCCTGCCATTCAGTACTCTGCTCACTACCTCCAGAAATAATAAGACATTTTATCAGTATCTCCATGGATTCTGGAATCTCCGGGCCAGGATCTAATCTCTGGTATCTAAGTAGGCAGACATCACAGTCTAGACATTCCAGCAATATAATTACAGGGAGAAAATAGGTGAGTCTAGTGGCTATGTGCTTTGGATTTAAAATTGAATTCTGTGTACAAAGGTATAGAAAATACACAAAAATATCAGCCTTTTAAGAATCAGTGTTTTTAATAATTGGAGAAAGTGTTGGCAGTATTCCAGCTGAGGTAAAGATGCACTAAATGATAACATAGCATTATTTGAGTGTTTTCATTGTGCCATTGAGAAAATATAATTTGCTATTAGTCTGTTCTGTTGAAAACTACAATTGTGTAGAATATTATGTTTAATAATAACTGTAAATGGCACTTATGTTTTCCCAAGAAAATGCCAGATTTGAAGAAATGTTAATTTAAATATAGTAAATTATAGTAAATATAGTCAGAGTAGCTCAATTTTTCTTAAAGATGTCTTCCTTTTCTTCTGTTGTGTCAACTGCATGTCTCAGTTTGGAGTCATTAGCAAACTTGCTGAGTAATTTTGTTTAAAAATATTTGAAAATTTACTCATGACTCAGTAGCAAATATGTAGGGAATAAATGCAGGAGCAAAATCCTTTCAAATAGACGTATAAAATTCTACAGTACTACCCTCAGCCTTGTTTAACACTAATATTAGCTAGGCAGAGTCCCCCCCACTGCCATCCCCTGCCTCCCCCACTAGCCCACCTGCATGGTTGTTTCAGCTACTCCCTTTACCAGGGAAATCAGAGGAATCTCTTCATGACCCCTTTGTCTTGGTGCTGCTGAGACTTTGATGCTGAGTCTGGCCAGATCTAGGAAGCAGATGATGTGATTCCATAGTTCCTTTGCAATCCTACTGTCCTCTGGATGATGTTAGATTTTCGTATCTGGTTCTGCCTCAGAGTTTCTGGCCCTGCGGGGTAAAACCCTCCCCTCCTGGGATATATTTCCATTCCCCCTCTGGTCATTCACACTCCCCATTTCAGGGTAACAGTAAACAGAAAGATTGGTACTGATTCTCTGTGAATATAAGCTCATGCTCATTTTTCCTTAGTAAATTTGAAATAATTTGAACACATGGAAATTAGAATAGGTCCACAAGCAGATATTTAGTGCCATAAATGAAATTTCCATATTTGGGTTCTTTTGCCATCTGTAGCAGAAATATTACAGAGGAAACTTGGTAGTTCCAAAAAAAGAAGACATAAAAATACAAATTTTATGTATCTTATACCAGATTCTCTATTTTTATTTTCACCACTGCTTATCTCATACTACACACACACAGAGAAACTGGAAAATTGGAAAAATATATTTCAATATGTCAATGAAAGTAATATGCTCTTTGTTGTGAAAAAGGTGTGCTTTTTCTCTAAAACAAATCCTGTTTTTCTGTTAGAATGTAGAAATTTTACTTTTTATAAAATTAAACATTTTTCTGTTGGGTTGGCTCCATCAGAAGAGAGATGGAATGCAGAGGAATAAGGAAACTGAACAACAGTTTTAATAATTCAAAGGGAAAAAAATAAAAGCAAGGCTGAAAGACATTAAGGATGCTTTAACATAATTGAAAATTATTAATTATGCAAAAGGTTAATTAGGCATTTTGGTATTACATCGAATAGTAGCAACAAGAGTTAAGAGTAAAAATAAAGAAATGCAGCCATATGGGAATATACTAAAGTGTCCTTCTGAAGGACTGTTCCAACTGTTAGACTTCATGAAAATCCACATAAAGAAATTTTATTTGTGCTTTTTTTTGTACAAGTGCGAAGAAGGAGACAGAAAGAAACAGAACTTGTGCTGACTCCTCATTCTTTGTAAACAAAATTTATCACAATATAGTTTAATTTCCTGTGTATCTGAGCCTTGATGGAGGAAGTTATCCCTCTTCAGAATACTAAAATATATGCCCATCTTCCCACTAATTTCAGTCCACCTTATTAACAGCTAATATTTACCTCAAGATAAAAATTTTTATCTTATGAGACAGATGAAATTATAGGGTTAATTTTTTCCTGAATCAGAGCTAGAACTACAGAAACATAATTTAGATTAGTACTCCAAAGTTCATCCAGCTGAATTCCCTGCTCAAAACAGGTCTCATTAAATCAAGACCATCCCACACTTATAATATAAAGCAAACCTCTTAATATTTGATTAGATTTTCCCACATTCTAACTTATGTCAATTGTTCTATTCCCATGAACCTCTAAAAAGACTCTATCTTCTATTCTTATTAAAAAAAAATTATAAAGCAATAGATCTCAAATTAGTCCTTATATTATTATATATTGCCAGATGAGAAAATGGGCACTTTAAAACTTGAATTGAAAATTTTGTTTTGTTTTGAGCAGCTAGTTACTTGTAGTAGGAGGAAATATATAAGATAGTAGTTCCTTAAAGTCCTCATCTGTGGGTGTGGTAGTTTAAAGCAGGTTTCACCAGGAACTAAAACATGCTGGAGCTTGCAATTGCTATTTTGATAAAAGATTTTTCCTCTTATTTTACCATTAATATAATTACTGCTTTCCATTAACAGTTCTCTAACTAATGAAAGCCTTAATGATTTCACAAAAACTAATATAGCATGAATTGCAAAGCAGCCCACACAAAATGGGAGATCTAACGCTGAACTTTAAAAGAGTTGTTGCTTTTGTGGGTAATATGCAAAAAATTCTGCATGCACTGTACACACCTTCAGGATCAGAAATGCTGTTCCTTTGCAAGTCAGATTTACCAGCTTGCAAGGGGAATGTCTGGAAGGTAAAAAAAGATGTAACATATCAAAAACTAAGCTCATGTTTATTCCAGGACTATGCTGGAGGCAGTTTTGCCTGGTTTAGATAATATTAAAAGTATTGTGGTCCCTGGCTATTAAACTGGTTCTTAAATGTGACCTGTCAAGCTATACCCCCAGTTGCCACTTTCTCAGAAGGTGCCATACTGCTCATGCTCATGATTTGCCTCCACCAAATGTTTTTGTTTTGCATTTGAAAGTCAGCGTTGCTGTAGAAAGCTGTCCAGCATGCAGCACACAGAGTTGATGGCTGAAATGTTATTTGTACCCTCTAGATATGTTTTTTTTTTTCAGAGCAGTACTATAATTTGAAAGAAAAGGTTAATTACTAATTACAGATTATTTAGTGTGTACTTGTACATGACAATAACTGTCAACACAAGCAGTAAAGGCTTCTGCATCCAAAAAAGGCAGTACATGCTCAGTCACCTGTCTCTATAGATTAATGGGATCCCTGCTCTAGAATGATCTACTGAAAATGTAAACAGTTTCTGTAGGGGAAGGCTCTGATATGTTCCTTTTTATTTTGGATCCCTATGCTATTTGGGTTAATTTTATAAGATAGTAGTCTGTTGTTAGCTCTATTCTTCCTTCATGAAAGATCCATTGTAATCTTCAAAGAATTCTCAATCTTCCTGCACACTGTAGGCATTATTTTTTTGTTTCTTACTTCTATACTTGTATACCAGTTCCTCTTCAAAATGTATTTCATTAAGCTTAGCTTTCAAAGCCAAACCATCTATCAATTGATTTCAGTTTTCCCCTCTACTTAAGTCTAAGAATGCTAATAATTTTCCCTTTATTGCAGCCTGAGAGGCTTCCTAGACTATTTGAATATTTACTTCTCTCAGCATAGTATATAATAAAACATCAAATGAAGTCATTCTTTATGATCTTCATTATGTCTGAAATTTCCAGCAGGTCTGATATTAAATCTCTGCCTTCTATATTTTTTGTTGTTTGTTTGTTTGTTTTCCAGTAGTAGGTCAATGCTTCAGAGTCACTTTAATTAGTACATGATCTAACTGTGTAATTAACTCAATAGTTATATATCCTCCAAAGATCAATGCTATGGAATATATTCCTAGATAGATGATACTGGCAGATAACGATTGGATCTCACAGAATGCATTATGTAAAGAGAGAGTATAATATCTGGATGAGACCAGTGTTTCGTGCTGGTGTCTATTCTATTGTGCCTCTGAAAAGAATCCCTGGAGAATCATTTAAACTGTTCATTCAAGATGACAGTCTATATTGGACTTGGAGGCTGGGATTCTCATTTAAAGAAAGCTACAGAGCAGCATATTGATCAGCTGAAGGTGCATCTGTTACCTGGTACTGCAGCATCCATAGTGGGCCTGATAAGTGGAACATTTCACCCATCCTTGCTTTTCTGTCTGAAATGAAGTCAAGATAGAAATTAGTTTGGCAAGTCCACTTATTTTTAAATGAGAAAAGTATAATGGCTTGTTTTACATATCCCTCAGAAGGCTACCACTCTTATTGTGGACTTGATTACTTCCCAGAATGGGCAGAGGCAGTGAGAGGATAGAACAGAGTGGAGATGTAAAAAACCTTATCCGTGTTGCTTCCATGCATTGTTCCCCAAAAGCGACTGAGGGTCGGTGTGGTCTCTGCAGGAGGGAGCAGTTTGGAGAGGACTAGAACTATCCCACTTTCAGAGGGGCAGATGCCACTGAAATGGTGCCATGTGTCACAAACAGTAATTTCAACACTGTGAGAGGAAACAAAAAGTGAGATTCTGCAGTCTGCCGCAAGGCTCAACTAGTTGAAAAGAGCAGCAGTGGAATATTCAGATGCAAGAAAGAAGAAGAAATTCTGTAGACATAATGTAGACATCTGCAATGTAGGCTACGGGATCCTCTGTGCAGTCACAGCAACGATACTTCAAACCTGGAGTTCATATCATGTTATTGCAGATGACATGCAGAGATGAACTTAGGTTTGGCAATTTTCCCAATGAACTTTAGACGTTTAGATGACTGGTTCAGATAAAATGATGACTACACTGAATAACTGAATAACTGAATAACTGAATAACTGAATAACTGAAGTCAGGAAAGACAAATTCCTGTTAGACTGAATGAAAAACAGGTTATGATGGAGTCCTACATGATTTCATGGCTACCACAATATTCATAGTTTCTAGAGAGGGCAATAGAAAATTCTGATGTAAGGAAAAGAAAGATTTTGATTTCTTTTAGGAAACTACTCTGTGACATACTAAGAGGATAAGGAAAAACTTGTTAAATGGTGCTTCATTACAATCTGGCAAGTAAATCCAAAATCACAGAAAAAGAAACACCTCATGAGAATTTACACTATGAGTTGTCACTAGAACAGGCTGAAAGAAAGGAATATGCAAACAAATTAAATTATTATATGTATAGAATTTCTCATATTTCTCAGAATTACAGAGGACAAACCAGGAGAAAAGTATTTCATATGAGAATAGACACTAGTGGAATAAAATAGAAATTTGAAAAGAAGCTGACATTAGAAGCTTTATGTTTATAATGAAACAAAAATTTAAAAAGTTTGTGTGTCTGTAACAATGCAACTGACAAAGGAAAACTAACTAGAGAAGCAGAATACTCTAACAGCAAAATATAAACTTGCTCACGAATTTGCAAAAAAAGGTGAAATACCAAAATGAGCAAAAACCTGTATGAGAGAAAAATAAAAGGCAGTATAACACAGAAGGTAAAGAATATGCAAGTAAGAAACCTGCCTCTTTGAGATATGCCTCAGTTCAGTGATTGTCCTGGATGCTCAGCAGATACTTAGCATGCATAAGATAGGGTGTAGCTCTATCTACCAGGATTTATCTTAGTATTCTTTTCATGTCATGTGCTTTGGTGATTCCAGGCTTAGAAAACAATTACATGTGAGTTGATTAGCATAGTATATCTGCCTGAAGTTCTAATAGAGAAGGGGGAATACTTGAGAAAAGGATGCAATGAAGCTAATTATATTTTGAGTTAGTGTAGACAGGAAATATCTGGAGAGAGGACATTAACAGTAAATATTTAGAGTCACATTTTTGTTGGGTAAGACTAGTGGCAGTGAAGTCAGTAGCCTGGTTTTATTCTGATGAGATTGAGATTATTTTACAGGATTCAGAGTTGAGTGTAACATTGCACTATGCATTGGGTTTCCCTGACCAGGTTTTGGTACTGGGGGATGCCAGAAACTTTCCCCAAGTCCGACAGAACCAATGCCAGCTGGCTTCAAGACAGACTTGCCACTGGCCAAGGACAAACCCAACAGCAAAAGTTGTAGTGCCTCTGGGATTGCAGATATAAGGAGAAGGGAAAGCCTCCAAACCCACAGCAGGAGAGGAGTGAGAACATGTGAGAAACAGCCCTACAGACACCAAGGAGAAGTGGGAGGAGGTCCTCCAGACTCTGGAGCTGAGCTTCCCCTGCAGCCCATGGTGAAGAACATTATGAGGGCAGCTGTGTCCTAGCAGCTCATGGAAGTCCATGGGGTAGCAGAGATCCATTGGCAGTCCATGGAGGACCCCCTGTTGGAGCAGGTAAATGCCTGAAGGAAGTTGTGACTCCATGGGAAGCCGACTTTAGAACAGAGTTTGGGCAGTAGCTGTGGACCCATGGACAGAGCCCATGCTGGACAGGTTTGATGGCAGGACTTGTGACCCCAGGGGACCCACACTGGAACAGTTTGTTCCTGAAGGATTGCACCTCATGGAAAGGACTCACCTTGGACTAGTTAATGAGGAAATACAGCTCATGGGAAGGACTCACATTAGAGAAGTTCATGGGAATTGCCTCCTGTGGGAGGGATCCCATGCTGGAGCAAGGGAAGAGTGTGAGCAGTCCTCCCCCAAGGAAAGAAAAAACATCAGAAATTAACTGTGTGAGTAATTGACCTCAGCCTCCATTTCCCACCCCCCTGCACCCTAGAAGAGAGGAGGTAAAGATCAGTTGTGAAGTTAAGCCTGGCAAGAAGGTAGGAGTAGGAGAATGTATTTTCACAAAATCAAAAAGATTTGGTTTTATTTCTCATTACCCTACTCTAATTTGATTGGCAAAAAATCAAACTAATTTCCAGTGAGTCATTTCTCCTTTATCCATGATGGTAATTAGTGAGTGACCTCTCCTTGCCCTTATCTTGACCCATGAACTTTCATTCTATTTTCTCTTCCCTGTTCAGCTGAGATGGAGGGTGCTTTGGTGGGCACCTGGTGCTCAGCAAGGGTCAATCCACTACAGCTGGACTAAGATACTGTGCAAAAATCAAGATGGCTTTACAGAAGCTACTGCAGTTCATACATTGAAAACTGCACAGGGCCGTGCTATGTAGCTGTAAGAATCCCATCACTCCCTCTAAAAGGAAAAAATAACACAGTTTTTGTGATTGTGGCAGAACTGTAGGCGTCTTCAGACATTTCTGAAAACGGTTGTTACAAAAAGGTCCCTCTAGATTGATTATTATTTCAGTTTAGATCTGTTCTGCTGTTATCTGGACATTCGGTATAGGAATACCTATTAAATCTGAGAACAATTAGAGTCCTTATTTCAAAATTTTCATAAAATGTATTTGATTCAGATTCATTGCAGATACATTTTCTTAAAAGTTCATAAGTATTTACGTGATTACAAGATAAAAACTGAAGTCAACTGAAATGACATTATTTTAAAAATTCTATTTGTTGAACTTCTTGCATAATTTATAAGTGTTATAATCAAGGGAGAGCTCTTTTTAGAGAGTCTGACCTAACTATTGTGAATAGCTGTAATTTCTTTTTAAATGAGTAATATATCAAACTCACCAATTGCTCACCTTTGTTTGTGCAAAAGGAAATGAAGGCGGACATTTCTATTAACAGAAACCTATTAGGTTTTCCAAGCTCCAAAATGCTACTCTTAGTCAATGGCTGTAAATAAATTAATCAAAAGTAATGAAAAAGAAAGTCTAGCCAGGTAAAATAAGAAGTCTGGCTGTCTTTCAGTTAAGTTTTCCCAAGGACATAGTAGAAATAAATCCTATTTATGAAGACTCAATGAGAAGCAGCAGCAGAATATCAAGTGTTCATGACAGGAGGAAAATACCTCCTATGAGATGAGTAATGTTTCTGGCAGAAAAGAATGTATTTGCTGAATTACCGTTAGTAAAGGAACATTTACATAAAATCATATTAATTTCAGGAAGGTGTTTAGTATTTCTGCATTTGCTGAATCCATCTGACCAAAAAAAGTGGTGTGTAATGAAAATGTGTGTTGAAGATGTTACTTTTGGAATCAGAGTAATATTATCCAAGTTTTACTCAAATATTTCAGTTTATACATAGGACTTTGATGGAATTGCAGTCTTGCTATGATCCATTAAGGGCACATTATTCCATATTTTTAATTGAAATGGCTCAAAACCTATAGCTTGTCAGCATAAAAAAATATGCTTTTCTAATGCCTACAGAGAGCTATATTTCACCATCTTTCCTACTCCCTGGGTACTGCTGTTGTCAGTGACAGGCATTTCTGAAGTGTAAAACAAACACAGGAACACTTTGTTCCTCTATACGCTCTGTTTCACTGTCTGAGTAATTCCCAGATGACTCCACTGCACTCTAAAACCATTGGATTGGTTTTGGAACTGGAGAACAGCCACATGACTATGTTTGAAACCAAAACCATTTCATTTCCATTGCTGTAGTTCTGCCTGAGTATGTCTAATGTTGTGCTCTATGTTTTCTAGAGATGTTTTTCAATTTTTTTTTTGATTAACTTCTGCAGTTGCTCTGAACATTGGATTCATTTATTAGAAAGTTCTTGCTAAAACACAACTGTAGGTAGAGATATTTGCAGAAGCAAACAGAAACTGCAAGGAGGCAACAAAATAATCATATAATTCCTATTCTAATAGTTCAGAAGGAATCAGCAATGTGTGTGGGTGCGCAAAAATCACCCAAAACCTCCTCAAATGGACTCTTTCTGCTCTCATCTGTTTTCTCACATTTACAAAACATTAGTCAAACCTTCAGCCACAACTGAGGAATAGTGATATACAGGTGAAAAGCAGATGTCTGAAAGTACTCTACATAAGGGTTTTTTCTGATTCAAACCAGAGTTATTCAATAATCTTCTGTTAATCACAACTTGTAAAATTTCACAACTATATCTGTGTTGCAGAAGGCCTCTGGATAAACTTCCATGTCAGTCCTGGCTCCTGAACTGGTAGCTGACAGAAGTGATGCATCCAAACTGTTGGACAGAGTAGTTTTGGGTTGTTCCTTGGACTTTTGGTTTCATGCCCTCAGGATAGGAGACCTGTCAGAGGACACTTGCTGCTGGATGCTTGTGTTTTCATCCAAAAGAAAACAGGGCAATGGAAAAGCAGGAGAAAGGTGAATGGACATCAGAGGAGGGATAATACCCTCCTGAGTCTCATCCCAAAATTTAATCAGGATTCATCTGGTGCTTATTTCCAAGACTGGAGGCTGGGGAGTATTTTCAAGTTAAATGGTTACCTACTGCATCAAAGTTTTCTCTGTCCTTTCTAAACTCCCAGATAATTCCTCCTCTTTACAAAGGCACTACTATAACCATGCGTGCCTGAGATGCAATGAAGGTACCCAGCACCAGCCTCTGTCCTTGGTCTTCCAGAGCAGAAACATTTCATAAATCAAAGGCAATTGCCAGCCATGTTCCAAGAAGTCTCATCTCTACAGGGACTTTTTAGTGAATACTCAGGAAGCAAAAATTCCTCAGCAGTGAGATTTTCTTTCTAGTCTTTCTTCTGTTTTGAACTCTGAATCCTCCTTTCCATATCAATAATATTTCAGAATTTCAAGAGCTGCTCAGAAACAGATTATCTTTAATGATGAAATACTACATATAATCACTCTTTTGAAAAGACAAAATAAATCCAGTTCCATAGACCTGAAGAAAATATTTCCATGTTTCAGCAAAGTTCTTACATATTTTATACTGGTTCTGCAATCAAATGATCCAAACTAATGCACTGAAGAACATTCTCATAAGTTTAGCAGTATTATTAGCACTAACCAAATTAACAGACTAAAATTTCTGTGTGAAATGAAAGCAGAGGGTCCTACTTTACACAATTTCCGTATATGGCAATTGAAATGGAGGCTGCATGGGTGGCAAAGAAAAAGGAACAAGCATAAATGGCCATCCAAATGCCTTTCCTACTATGGGAAACATTTTGTAACATTGATAATAATTGGATTTGGTTTTAAATATTAGATGGTAACAAGAAATAATTCAGTATGACATTGATGACTATTCCAATAAATTGCAATTAATTTAATTTAAATTTGAAAGAAAGGCATCACAATTGAAAATATGAATTCTGTGTGTTCTAGGGGATTATCTTGATTTTACAAGGCCATCTGCTTAGTACACTATTCTGTATGCAACAATGTATGTATATAATACCATTAATGCAACTTTAGCAGTGCAGTGTTCCATGAAAATACTAAGGAATGTTAATAATGACATCAAGCTACAAAAGGGACATATGTGTTCATATTTCTTTTTCTGATTGTGGTGAGTTTGATATATCCATCTACATAAGCATCACCATCTGCAATGAAATACAAAGAATTTGAAAAAAAAAAAGACATATAATTATTGCATTTTCCTTTGCAGGTTGTTATGGTTTTATACCTCATGATGCTCCCTTGATGCAAAATACCAGTATAAACTTTTGAGTATACTACTATTTAAGTAATAGACATTCAAAATTTTGGTGGTTTGAGAAGTATAAAAACTCATTCACTTTTAATTTCCACAATGAAGCATCTTTAGTTTCCTTTTTTTCAAACAGTATACTTAGAAAAGTTGCAAAGGCAGTAGCTAAAAACTGCCAGAAGCTAACACAGGAAGGAAAGAACTGGAAAAATCTTTGCAAATAGGTCTTTCACTTTCTTAAGGCCTCAGAGTCACAGTAGATGATTATTAATCAGTGGATAAATTACCCACTTTTCAGTAAAGTGTTATTTGTACAGTTTGTTTTTTGCCTTTATCTTTGATGATTCTTCTGTGGAAGTATTCAGATTAAATCATAAAATACTGTCATCTGAGAAGACTAATTTCCTCTTGCCAGGCGGTTTTAAACACCATACAGATATTATGATTTGAACAGCCCAATATGTAGGATGCCAAAAAAGACTAAATAACTTTATAGGTCAACTTCCTCCTGACTTGTGGCTAAAGACTGCCCAAGCTCAGTTTCCTACAGGCTTCCTTTGTGTTCCTTCAAACAACAGCCACAAAAGAAACATTCACTTTTCTGTCAAAGTACTGAAAAGACTGAAATGTCATTAGATCAGTGATTACTACAAATGGAGTTTTTTATTTAGGATAGCCTGTCCTTCACATGGTGCACAGTACATAGAAATCATTCATTATATGTACATATCTTCATGTACTTGTACTGAAAACCATTTGTAGATTCAGATCATAAAACTGGCTAGTGTGTGAAGCAAAAGGAAGACTTTGACATTATGACTCCTTAGTGCACAACAGTACAACATTGCTGAACAAGGTTACTACAGTTTTTTAATGAATATTTGCTTGGGTTTTGCAGTTATGTTTTAATATTTAATGCTATAAGGAAAAAAGTAAAGTGTATTATAGAATCATAGAACGGTTTGGATTGGGAGGAACCCTAAAGATCTTCTAGTTCCAGCTTCCAGCCATTGGCGGGGACACCTTCCACAGGACCAAGTTGCTCAAAGCCCCATCCAGTGTGGCCTTGAACACTTCCAGGTGCATGGCATCCACAACTCCACAGGGCAACCTATTCCAATGCCTCACCACTCTGTCAATAAAGAATATTTTCCTAGTATTGAATCTTAATCCACACTCTTTCTGTTTAAAACCATTTCCTCTTGTCCAATCTAGCACATCTAGGAGAACTTTGTCTTTTCAGGAAGATCATGTTAAAAATAAAAAATAAAATGAATATATACTTGTAATCACTGACCATTATCTAGAGACTTTTCCCTGGATCTTGTTTATCTGTGTAACTTGTTTAAATTATTCCATAATTCCTGAAGAATTAACTCTTCTTGGTCTCTTGGGGTAGCTTTTCTTAAAACCTTGTCATAAATTACCCTCTGCCTTCAGTGACACTGTGGTCCAAGGCTCCAGTATTAATCCTTTTTTTTATAAAGAGTATTATAAAGAGTATACATGTGAGCATGTATTTATAAAGAGTATTATACAGAATTCACAGATATTTTAAGTACAGTAATTGTAGAGTAGGTTGATATGACAAAGTCTTCTTCAATAAATTTAATGCAAATTAAAAGACAGTTATAACTGACTGTCTCTTGACTACAAGTGTTTGTTGTCAAATAAGAAAAGGTACCTAGTTAAATTTATTTTTAGTTGCTCCTTTTGAAAGGAAGAAAAGAAAAGAAAAGAACAAAGGCAAAAAAAGGAAGACTAGAGGGCAGAGAGGAAAAAAATATTCTTAGACAAATAGCTTATTTGGCAAATTAAACATTTGGATTAGTATGGAGCAGATTGTAGAACAGAAAATGCTGAAATCAAGATGATCAAGGAACTGTCATATACATCAAATATTTCATCACAGAGTATGACATTAAAAAAATTAGATTCATTGAGTCCCAAGGACAGATGGCACAAGCAGATGAATACTGTACTTCCCTTTAAATGGAAAGAGAAGAAAAATGCATATGACAAGACTTTGAATAATGACACTGACATTAATAGTTACTAAGATTATGAATTTGGGTGCTGGAGAACAATTTATGTCATATCTGGAAAAGAGTTCAGTATCTCAAAAATTAACTCAGGTACTTTGAGACTGAAGGCTGGCTAAGGAGATAACCAATAGCTGCTGAACATTTTGAAACAACAGAAACAGAAGAAAAAAGTTAATAAAGCCTCAAATGAAATGGGGAAGTTATAATTTGCTGCAATAACTCTGACAAGAAGTTTTACACTTGTACTGATCTTTTGTTCTAAGCTACTCCATAAAAGGATTTTCCATCCAGGCAGAGAAGAGCAGTAAACAGCCGGTCTACAAATTGCTTTCTAAAAAATTCACTTTTCCTATAGCTTCTCTAAGTGGCCTGAAGCTAGAAAGCTGCTCTTCTTATTTCAGTCCAACTGCTTACCAGAAGCCTGAGACATTGCCAGTGCTTTCAGTAGAGTTGTGGTCAGTGGAGATGGGCACCCCCTGAGGCTGCCCTGTTTCCTTCTCTTGGACAATTTGGAACAGTTTGTAGGTCTGAAAATGCCCTAAGAGAAGAGCTCTAGGAAGGAATTTGGACAAGATCATGATTTTGCAAGAAGAATCTTTCTTCTGACCAGGAATTTGCCTTGCAGCTCAGTATTGTTCTTGACACCTTTATACATGGAGGACCATACTGGATGTTTTCATCAAGATTTGTGATGGAATTTGCATCTCTTTTACTTGCTTTTCTGAATATGTGTTATGTGTTTTTTTAGGCATCAAGACCTGTGAGGAGAAGATGGCTGAGATGGAAAGGTAAGAGAGGCAAGAATGACTGTACTGACCTGGGAGTCTGCAGCTCACGCTTAAACAAATAGTGCAGTCGGGAGCAGAGAGAACTTTCAGCAGTGACTCAGATATGCCCAGGGGCCAGAGGATGCTGCAGTTCACTGCGACTCAAAAAATTGCTGAGATGCCTGGAAGCAACAACTCACCTTTGAACACGAAGTGAGGAGAACAGCTGTGTACAAGTCTTGTTTTTTTCTGAGTCAGTTTTCTTTGAGAATTTCCAGGCTTTGTTCAACACTATTAGGCTTTTATTTAATTTTTTTTTTTTTTACTCTTTAAGAACCTTTTTGGAGACATCACAAAGAGAAATAATTCTAGCTACAGCCACTCCAAAACTGTGGGGTTTTCAGGGTCCTGTCCCAAAAAGCTCAGGTGTCCATTGAGAGAAAGTGCTCTATAATTAAAAACAGGTTAGACTTGGACTCAGCAAAATGAATCTTGTGCAAAACTGCTTATGCCTTCAGTGAAAGGGACAGTGGGGACTTGTTGAGTTTTCCCATCCTACAGAAAGTGCAATTTGTAAGGCAAGGGCTGATAGCATTGTGGTTTTCTAAGTTATTTGACATTACAATTTTCATATGCTGTACAGGTACCATTCAACTCTAACATCAGATTAATTACAGTTTTGAAGAACAAAATAAAATCCTTATCTTGTGTGTGAAGTAGGCAATTTAAAACTTTCTCTCAGCATGTTTTTGTGTTCACAGGAATAAGGATAGTAGTAATACAGCAAGTAAGAATATTTCTTTCCAGCAGAAGTCTTTTGATCTCTGGGCCTCTGTTGTCATGTCAGTAGGAATGCCAAGGAGAACTGAAAAGTCTGTTTTATGCACGACATTCCTACAATGTTTTTGTATCAAATTTAATTTTAAGAGTATGACTTTATTTTATGCTTAAACAATTTGTCAAGCTTGCTACCTCAAGAGTTTTATTCCTATTCCATGCAGATTCAAATATGTTCATACCACTTCTGTAATAGGATACTGATGAGTATAGTCATTTTGTCCTAGATTTTTTGTGATGTAGTTCTTAAAGGGTAGTAATTATAGATCACAGGAGCTTTGAGAAAATTTTTTTCATAACAGTTGCATCCTGGGCTCAAAGTTATGTTCTTTCACATTACAAATAAAATTATAACACTTTAAAAAAAATGTAATCACAAGAGCCAACTGTGAATTCCAAACTAGCTTAAATTTAAAACAAATTTTAAAAACTGTTTTTGGTGATGCAGAGATCACTACAAGTTGTTCTTGCTAAAGTTTACTCTTCTAAACTTGCTGTAAGCACAGAATGACATCTGAAGGAGCCAGAAATATCTCTCTTAACACTGCTTCTTTTCTTTCTTCCCATTTCATAATTTGGTAAGTCTTTCTGTGGAAACTTCTGAAATTTCTCAGGAAAACCCAGTCTTTTTTATGCTTCAGACAGTTTCCCTGTTATTTTTATCTGCTTGAATCTGTAATTTTTTCTAGACCTGAGCCATACAGCTTTATTAATTTTTCTAGTGATTTCTGCATTAGTAGGTAAATTTAAAAAATTGTTTTAAAAACACCAGAAAAACTCTAAACTGTTTTTGATTTTATTTTTTCCCCCAGAAATCTAAACTTCTATTTTCTGTGCATCCCATGTTGCCTGTGGTGGGATTAGGGTTTTTTTATGCTCAGTGAAAACTTTCTTTTTATGAGAATGCAAGTGGACAAACTCCTCTTCATGAAATAAAAATGAGGGCAAAAGTCTCTAAGAACTACAGAATATGATTTGGATGGAAATAAACACTGCTGTGCAACCACATTTCCTTTCTTCTTCAATGAAAACAAGGAAGCTGTTTTTGAAAATTATCTGTAAGAAATCAAACAGTACAAAATAGTGGCAGTGTTTCAGCTGCCATTCACCAATGCCACTGATCAGTTCACTCCCAACACTTTTTACAGGCAACTGAGTCTGCTCATGTGCTCCAAAAAACCAGAAATCCCCTGCTGCATATCTTTTTGGAGGAGTTCTGAGTTGTATCACAGTCTATGAAAGTCCTTGCAGCTATTTCTTTCACTTAATGTTTTTCTGTGTATTTTTATTAAATATTTTATTGGGTTGAATCTCATCTATTTGTAAAAAGCAACTACTTAGATTTATCAGCAGCTTATACTGAGCTAGAAGAGAAGAGAGAGGGCAATTGTGTTCTTAACACAAAAATATAATGAGATGTCTGGATGGGGACAAAATACAATGTAACATCTGGACACAAATTTTTCTTGTACCGTGTCACTCCTCAACTGCATGAGGATGTATGGGTGAAGATGTAGCCTGTATTATCACTTTAGTAGCACAAAACAAACAACAAAATTTTGTCTTCAAGTATTTATTGCACCCTCTTCTCTTTTGTTGGAAAAGAATACACTATGTCCCATTTTTAGGTTTCAATATAGTGGTGAAATATTGACTCTTGCTGTCTTTTCTCTGCTGATAAAAAAATCCACAAAATGTTACGTAGTTAATGTTTCTACACTAATAGAAGGGGTTTTATCCCTGTATAATGGCAAAGCATAATTACATATAAAGAAGAAAACAGAACTTGCCATACTACGTAGTATCTTTCTTCCTCTTCCCCCTGCCTGTGCAAACCTGAAGACAGAAAATATGGGCAATCAGTTCAACATGAAACCTCCTCTGTTGTCACTTTTGGACTTTGTCCCAATAAGCAGTAAATGTGTTTAAAGGATTGCTATTCTATTTTACAAGCTTCAGATTGCTTAGTTATAAAAAAAAAGTAAAAGAAAGGAAATACTTGGAAGGTAAAAGGTTTTCTTGCTGCAGTTGCATAACAAAATTTATTTTGCAAATAGAAAACAAATTTAATGTGAGCATGAAATTTCCTCATCTAGCAAGTTGCTTATTCTCAGCCTAGAAGTATTAGCTGATTGCTAGGCCTTTATGAAATACTTATGTATCTTTCCCAGCCATATTCATAGATTGGTTATGAGATTTTGAGAGAATATTTTTTACCCCATGAGAAAGCATTTTCAGTATTTTAAAATTCATGATTTATGCATAATAAATCTAGGATCCAAAGACTAAAGAGTTGTCTCTTTCTACTACTATAACTGTAGCATATTTCTGCTATTTTATTCTTACAAAAATATTCCTATGTAATATATTTAGTCTTACTGACCTTTGATTCTTATTTTAAAATAAATTGTATTAACTTAATGTAAGTGTCTTAGCAATGCAGATATTTACATGGTGGTAGTGGTCCAGATATTGCTATAATCATAATCACTGACAATATCTGTGCCTAGTCTCTGAAACCATTTTTTGTGGTTGCTTTGTTGTTTTTATTTGGTGGCTTGCTTTTTTCTTTTTTTTTTTTTTTTTTTTTTTTTTAATTAGTACTATGGCTAGTTCTATAGACACTGACTGTCTTCACAATTGTCAGTCTCTCTGTGGAAATGTGTTGGTTTCTTCTAAACCAATCCTTGCAAGATCCCTGGGGGAGACATTAAGGGAAGGTACTGAAGCTAGGAACATTTTTTATATGACAGAATAAATTCTATCAGATCACAAGTACATGTTCAGAAGAACTCAGGCATAGCTTAGCTTTTCTTGTTTTCCGAGTGAATGTTGGGAATTAGATTTGGAAAACATTAATGTATATGCTATATAGGTCTGGACAGTGGTCTGGAAAGAGTCATAGGTGCGTAATTTCTTTGCATAAGCAACTCTTGGTACTTTGAAGGAGAAATTTGTTGCATTTGTACTTGTTTGTAATGATAAAAATGGAGGGCTGTGGTTAAAAATACTAATTTTGATTAAGGAATACAGATCTTCCTGGATTTCTAGTCACAGTGAAAAAGCTGCTTTGTAAAGTCTAAACAAAAGCATCTGGAGCTCAGACCCCTAAAGGTGTCCAGGCGGATGCTGAACCTTGTCTGCAGACTGCAGCCCACACATCCCTGCACAAGATAAAGACAGTTTTTATGAGTATCCCTTTCAATGTTTAGTTTTACCTTGTTCCTCTCACAGAGCAGCCAAGATCATGAAACAAGCTGCTGTCTGCAGCAGACAGTTATTAATAATTCTGGAACTGATGGCCAACATGCATGCCATTCCTGATAAGCTCTGTGCTAGCTGTGGTACCTAATGACACCAACACCTGTGGTGTCCTCCTCAGTTACAAGCAACTATTCAGACTGAAGCTTGTATGTGAATGGATTGCACATTTTCTTGGATGTAGGTTTGAGTTTAAGCCTGAATTAAAGATCTAACAGAAAATGATTGTCTGCTGACTGGGTGGAAGGACAAAATACTTGGGAAGCTCTTGCTTATCAGGGCATGTTCTTATCTTCTGAGCAAAGTAAGAAAAAACAGCAAAAAATCCAGTGAAGTTTTTCAATATTTTCTTTGGTTTTGTTTCTCAAAATAGCAAGCAATTAATCTTTTAAAATATATTTCAAATGAAAGCTCAAGTAACAAAATGCATGACTATTATTTGGCAAATTATATTTCTCAAGCATAACAAATTAGTGGAAAAACTAATCCTAAATTTGTTTTGAGCTAATAGTTTTACAAAGCAAATAAGTGATTCGGCAATGAAACAAAGTTATCTAAATATACACTTCAAGAAAATAGTTTTAGTTGTCAGACTTATTTCCTCAAATGAAAATATTTCTTAATTTCTGTAGCATTTCAACTGCTTTGACAGACACAGAAATGTAATACTTCACAGTTAAGGTGATAAATTGTGCTCTTCATTCACATATAATATATGACCAACCTCACAGTAAATAATGTAATCCTAATATCCAGTCTAAATCTACCCTTTTTTAGTTTGAAGCCATTTACAATAACTATAGTTTTATCAAGTAAAACTAAAAGTCTCCTTTGAGTCAGACTTCAAAGTGACTCTTCAGACTCCAGAGTTGTAATTTATTAACATGGGTAGATTCAACTTAATTGTGCTCCTACTTGGACTGCCATTGTGTGGACAACTGGAACAAAGAGCGCATGAATAAGTCTAATAATTTAGAAAATATGTGTTATTCTTGTCCAGTTGCCAAAATATTTTATAAATAATTCCTTTGCCTGTTAGTGCTGGATGAACTGAGAAGTTGAATTTATTCAATTTTGCAAACAAATACATTTTGCTGCTCTTTGTTGATGGCCATTGTAAAAAGGGTTTTTAATTACCTTGTTCTTCTATTGTTCCTCTTTCCTTTTCCATTTTAGAAACAGCTAAACTGCTGTCTGCATAAAACTTCTACTAAAAAAATTGGTGCTTTTTTCTTTGGCTTAATAAGCAGAACAGAGTTAATTAGACCCTGATAACAAATTCAGTTGAATTGTTCAGAAGCCTATTTATTTGCAAACAGAAAGTACTTCTGATAAATCTTTCCAAGGGAGCAACAGAAAAGCTACTGCCTGTCATATGTGACTTACCAGTTTGTCTCTGAATGCTGGTGATCGAATCTTAGCTGAAGGAGGACAGAAGTAGCAGCTTCTTTTCTCTACCCAAGATTAATTTATCCAGATATGAATTCTTCCTAGGCCTGTATTTTCTTTTAATCCACTTATACCCTTTCTTCAATTTTTGTAAAGTTTCTTTAGTGTTTTAAATGTACTACCTTCTAATAAACCATTATGTGCTCCTCCAAGCAGTGTAAACTGTTTCACACAAACCTTATAAAGGATGAGCTACATTTTGAATTTAAACTTTTAAAAACTATCATTGGCAATCTTAGTCTTGCCAAAAGTCAGTTAATTTGTTTACAAAATTCCAGGATTTCAACCATTTTCCCTATAACTGAACAGTAAAATGGAGGAGGGCTCAGCATCCTA
Source organism: Lonchura striata (assembly GCF_050655825.1). Classification (NCBI taxonomy): domain Eukaryota; kingdom Metazoa; phylum Chordata; class Aves; order Passeriformes; family Estrildidae; genus Lonchura; species Lonchura striata. The sequence goes on from NC_140704.1 coordinate 115,979,253, forward strand.
AACACTTTTTTCCTGAAACTAGAACAACAATAATTTTTCTTGATATGTAGTGATTACTGTTTTAAATATAATACACATAACTCCTTTTTTTGCAAGCTAGAAAGTAAACAGATAAGTAGATACATAAAGACAATGGCAATTTATTCAGATTTTCAAATGTAAACCTGAGGCAAATTTACTACTTTTAGAAGGGGAATAGCAGCAGAAGGGAGAAGTGTCTTACAAGATAGCCTGAAGGACTTTGGCCTTCAATTATGGACAGAGGATTCAGCTAAGCTCTTGTTTAAAGACCATCTTCAGTACAATGCTCTTCTCTATGTGAATTCAGACCTTTTGATACAATGTCAGTGTACTTGTCAGCTCTCAAATGACTACAATTTCCCTAAATGTTTATCCCTTCTCCATGCTGGAAGCGATAAAATTCCTTATGAGAGCAATTGTCTTGTCCTATACAATGTGAAGAAACTCATTGCAAGAGGAACAAATTAGTGTTCCTCATGAATTCCACAAGATATAGTACATGGTTCTAAATAGAGAAAGGAATGGATAGAGACAGCTGCTTAAAACAGCTCTTTAAAGACAATACTCATGAATAGTTCTTGTAAATGCTGTGATGTAAGTATTTTATACACTTTTAATTTGCTGTTTGCCTCACTGACTTCTCATTAGTCTTTTGTAAAAGCTGAGGTGTGTTAGTTTATTTTGTGATTATAATAGCATTATGTCTTCTAATTTGTTAATAGGTTATTTTGTGGAATTAGTAAAAAAACCCTAGACAATTGTTTTATTTAAATGTTATTTAATTAAAGCTGGTATGATGTATAACAAGTACCTAAGTGACATGTTGGTGAGAGTACTGCTGGTAACTTCATAAGCATCTAACTGAGATTGATCGTCTACAGCTTTTGGATATATGCCAGGCTTGCTGAGTTTTAAAATAGTACAAGAATTCTCAAGCTTTTATTAAAAGCCCACTGCTTCTATAGCATTGCCAGTACTATAAATTTAATGTCTCTTTTTATTTGTGAAGGTGCCTCCACCGTGATTAGTAGACTAGCACAGCACTATGAAATGCACACAATAAAGATGACATTGCACTTTACCTTCTTCCATTTATTGGAACTGCAGGGTGCTGATTTTAAAGCTTGAAGCAAAAAAGATATTTTGAACCATACGGGCAGGAGCATTTTTATGTTTAATATAAATGACTGTCTAAGAGCTGAACCAGAAATGTGGCTCTTGTTACATACACCATCTTCAGGAGAAGCTGTCTTCAAACCACAAACCAGTCTTCACCTCCCCCATTTTTCATAAATGACTGACCTGATTGACCACAATGACTCTGTGGGATTAAGGTGTTGTTCTAAGGTGCTTGCCCTCTTGTTGCTCTCCAGCTGGCTTTGGAAATAGCACTGGACTTTGTCCAAACTGATGAAAAGTAAATCTACACAAATAAAACTGTCTTCTCACTACTGTGAGTTTAAGCCCCAGAGCCAAGAATAAAGTCTATTGCTGATTACTGTTTAGCTTCAATTTCACAGCCTCTAGAATAGTTTAAGGCACAAATCTGACATTTATGAAGTCTTTATACTTTTTTGAAGACTGTAGAAACAGTAAAAGATAAAAGTAGTGCTTCTGAAGCCATAATTTTTTGCTGAATCTCCAGGGCTTGTTTCTCTCTCTTGGATTGTGTATGCCTTTCCTCAGTGCTGGTGTTTTTCATGTAGAAGAAAGGGCAATTTTGAAGTAGGCCTTGTGCTGAAATATATAATACAACAAAGTGCCCTTTAGGTTAAGAAAAAACCCCAGAGACTGTGATCCTAACATATATATGTATTTCTTTACTTATTTCTGCTCTGACAGTGTTTCAAACTAGACTGCAGATATTGTTCTGCTTAAAAAAAAAGAAATTTGCAAAGATTATTGAAAGGTGGACAACAAATTGTTCTGAATTCATTGCTAATTACCAGTAGGCACTAGAGTTTTCTACTCAGGAGGGTGGCATCTTATGAATTATATTTGAATTTCTGTACTAAGAATTCCATATAACAGAATGCAAAATAACGTAAATTTAGCAAATTTCTCCTCTTTTATATATATGGTTGTTTAAAAAGGTAATGAATAAAAATGGTTATTTAAGTGTGTGGTAAGAATCACACCCTTGCAGACTGTAGATACAATTTAATAGTTTGGTAAGACTCCTCATATTAAAAGTAAAATGCTGAAATATTGAAGTAGTGTTGAAAAACTCATATAAAAATATCTTGTCCTGTTACTTTGAGTCAGAAAATATTGCAAATTTTATGAAAATCTGTACTTAGGATTTTATGCTGTTGATATAAAAAGTTTAGGGGGTTCAAGTGGGAAAAAATTCTGAATATAGAATTTTAAAAATTATGGAAATCCCTAGTATTTTTTATAAACGATGATGTGAAGTCTGAATAGTCTGGAAAATTCTCCCTTTGTACTAGATGGCTTGAATCCGAACTCTGAATTTTGGGATAAGTCTTAAGAAAGAATTTGATTTGAGAACCTATGTGATGTTAAGTGAGACCTGGGAAGCATTTCTGCGAATCTAACAGAGATACTGATGGATTTAGTTGCAAATGTCTTTCCAGGAGGAAGGCTGGTTTGACAAGATGAATCCCAAAACCTACTAATTTGGCTATCTCTTAGTGATTTTAACTTTTTTGTTCTCATAGCTGCAAATAACATACCTCACTTGTAAATAACACATTTGCTCTGCTTGTTTCTGTAAAAGAAAAAGAATACATTGAGTGTTTTCAGAAGTTGTCTGCCAGTATATTCAAACTTATTCCTGCTGATAATGGAGAAATATTATGTAATACAAAAGTTCTGTTTCACACATAAAAACGAAAGAATTTTGGGATTAAGATTGCCTGTTTCTAACTGATTTTCTTCTCTTGCCCTTTTTAATGTGATGCCCATTTTAAAAAAGAAATTTGGTATTTTCTTAACAAAACCCAACAAACATACCAAACTTTAATTTTGAAAAAGTTTACAAATCTAATCTATTTTCCATTATGATGCAGAGGAAGCAAAGAAACAACAGAGGGCTTCAATTTTCCTGTGAACAGCAGTTTATGATTTGGAACAAGCACTTGTTAATTCAGGAAGGTGGAATGAAATGTTAAAACTTAGGTATATTGGTGTAAGAACTACTATAAATGCCCAGAGAAGTAAATTTTGTTGACATATTATTTCCCTATAAAGTTGAATCAGTCATTTTCAAATTCAGGAGACAAGTCAGGAACTGCATTATCCAGTACAACAACTTGGAAAGCTCCATTCAACTTTATGGATTTAGTATATTGTTCAAAACAGAATTCTGGAAGTCATTCAGTCTTAACTAATAAAAAGAAATAATTTGTTTCAGACTTTAAGTTGATCATCTAAGAAATTCATCCAATTTTATGCTGAGTTTTATTTTCCTTTCCTTGTGGCCTGTGAAGGGTGTCAAGTGAACTCAATTGCCTGTCATTTGCAGCCACACTTAGACAGTTGTATTTACTGAAGTGTAGCCTGAAGTATTGCTTTTAGAAATGTGCTGAGTTAATGGAGGTTGGAAAAGTTACCACTAAGGAATAAACCACAATTATTTACCCACCCACACCCCCTGCATGCATTGATGTTTGCATATGTATGTGGGATTTTGCACACACGTGCCCAAATGTGTATTTATGTGTTCACGCACATATTTGGTTACCTACCTGCATATCTATACACACACACACATTTCTGCACACACATGTATGTTTACGTGAATGCACGTGAATTTGTACACCCACATCTGAAGAGTAACTGGGAAGGAAGAATAAAGATACTTATTGGGTAATCGGACAGGTGAACAAGGAATTTCAACACACAGGAATTGTTAGAAGCAAAAGATTAAGATTTGATAGCAAATATTAGAGGTGAAAGTGACATTGAGTATTAAGGAATTATTGCACAATGAGCTACCTGCAAAGAGAATCAGGGTAACATAGTCAAATCAACACATGAAGAAGGGGTTGGTCCTTAGAAACATTTTAAGAAGCTATGGTAGGACATGATTATCTGCCGAAAGGAAATTATGATTCAAGAAACAGAATAAAATATGATGAAGCTTTAGACAGCTGTTCTGGCTGAATAGGAATACAGAAAATGCTGTACTTAGTAGTCTTATACAAAAAAGACCTCTGCAGGATTTTATCATATCCTACAACTGAGGATTTATCAGGATCAACAAAAGATGCTTAGAATTACATGCCTGACAGGCAATACAACAGTTAATAGGATCTGTAGACTTACATTGTTCCACTGATAAATATGAGGGCTGGATTGGGGTGAGAGGAAAGGAATTAAGAGCTTTGTTTAGTCAAATTGCACATAAGCTAAGGAATAGACACCTAGAAGAGAGCATTGGAAAAATAATACAGAATTTTGGTTAGGTTATTATTTGTACACTGAAGTTGACCTTCAGCTATGGAATCTGCACAGATAATTGGAAATTATGGAAAAAATGTTTTATATCTTGTTGTACCAGAGGGAAAACACATGAAAAGATGAATGGTTGATCTCTTTGAGGTAAGAAAAAATAGGAAGGATTAAGAGAAAAGGAAAACTGAGGAGAGAAATGAGATAGGAAAACAATTAAACTATGGGAGCAGAGGGGATATAAAATAAGTGGACTATGAAAATGTCAAATAAGTGATTCAATCAGCGTTTTCCAGAGGTATATGAGTAACACTGGTCTCATTCTCTAGAGAAATACTGAGGTAAAATAAAGTTTGAGGACCTGATGGATTTTGTGTAGCATGTAAATTGTGAAGTGAAAAACTAGTTTTAGATCTTATGTCTCCCTGGGCTGCAATCTGCCTAAACAGTGGTACAATGTGAAATACACTATGAAATACAGCAAGAATTAAAATGCGTAAAAAAGTATTTTTAAATTCAAGAGAGGCAGAAGGGCTATCAAACACTGACTTATTAGGTTTCATGGTCTATAGTAAAGATATAATCTTACATCTTAAGTGTTCCCCATAAATTATTTCAATGTATATGTCATGGGAAAAGAGGCAGAAAATTTAAACTATCCCTTGGTATGAAAAGAAATTCTAAAATTCCCATGGTTATTGACTTATGGTAGGGCCAGAATAAATTTCTATAGAAAGACAATGAACTCTGTTTTCAAGTTATGTGGGTGTTAGTGTTACGTGGGTGAAAAGCTATTTCTGTAGAGAGAAAGGACATAGATGTAGCTTTTATATTCATCTCGTGATTTTTTTCTTTATTTACCTTCAAGCAAGCAACAGTCATATGTTTATATATGTTTAAGTAACACCAAAAAATAGTTTAAAAGTTTACCAGGCTGGATATACCGGTTGCTGAGGACCACATGTAATATTAATTGGTGGAAAGTAATTGGTTTTATATATTTTTTTTTCTATAGAGGGTTTTTGAAAGTGTCTAAAGAGTGGTTTTCTAAAAGTATGTGTATCAAACCTCTTTGCTTTTTGGGGATTACAGGACTATTCAGAACACCCTATATGTGGAAATAAACACAATTTTCACTGTAATAAAACCAAAACAAAAAGCAGCTTTGAATATTATTGAAACCATTGATACTTTCCTCCCTTTTAAATTTGTGTTGGCCACACTAACTGGATAAATATTTACAGAATAGTGTTCTACCTACTTATAAAAAGGAGTTGACTTTTAAATTACTTTTCTGTTGATAAGTTGAACTCAGAGGACAGATTAAATTGGACCAATTGATTAAAGGTGTAGTAAATGTAGCCTTTTAGGTAGCCTTCTATTTAGGCTCTTTCTGTTGGATGTCTTGATAATCTTACTTCTCTTCAGTGTCAGAGGATTTAAGTGGTACTTGACAGGACAAAGTATTGGAAACAGGTTAACTAAAAACCAGAGAGAGCATCAAGATGGAGATTGTTTGAGGATAAAATGTGTTGAAGAGGAACAGAGAGTTGTAACGGCAATAAGGTTACCTGAAGGGACTGCTAACATGGTATCTCCAGAGGCTTTCTGTTATTACTGTCATTTATTCTTGTGATGGATGCCCTTAAATAAACTTAAAACCCATCCTTAAATAAACTGTATTTAGTCTGCAGCCTAATGAACCATGCTGATATTTGGGTTTTTTTTTAATATTTTTTAAATCTATCTATCTATCTATCTATCTATCTATCTATCTATCTATCTATCTATCTAATCTACCTATCTCAGTATCAAGGTATGAGCTGCCAGTTTGGTATGAGGAGCCACTATTACCTCATCTAAATGATGTTGTTCTTTGACTATCAAGGTACTAGTCTTGTCTATGTCTGCTCAGTCAGAGACTTACATATTTCAAAGGCCTTCACCTATCCAGGGTGGATTATTGCTGCAGCAAACAAGCTCTCATTGCCAAGAAAGCTACAAGTCAGTATTGCTTCGAAGAGGTAGTCAAAGTAGAATTTGTATTTAGTAGTGTTTCCAGTAAATATGTAGAAGAAATCAATTCTAGGCATGTTACAGGCTTTCAGAAATTTGAGAAGACAATCTCTAATTGAAAAAATTACCCTGTCAACTGGCTCTATTTCTCTGCCTGCTGAATGAATTACAAAGAATATTCTTTAGCTAAGAAAAAATTACTAGGTATTAAAAAATATTGTTTCTATGTGCCTTCAAATATAATGAATGGATTTTGTTAGAATACAGTAATGATCTTTATTTTCAGAATTATGCTTGAGTGACTACTTCTTATGGAGCCTCTACATCAGAGTATTAGCCAAGACAAGGTGTGCACAGATGCAAGGAATCTTTTAGTCATTTTTACTACTTTCTCTTTTTTACTTTTTACATGAGACTGGGGCAGTCTCAGAGCACACAAATTAGATTTATTTTCAGATGGTTGTCAGATGTGCTCCAGGACTGCACTTAGTGCAGCTGGAATTATTAATGGATGTTCAACTTCCCAAACTGGCTTAGAAACCTTCAAGAAAAATTGCTAGAGATGTGTATGATATGAATATTGGGGTATACTTAACTACTGTTTAAATCTATGAAGTGACAACTTTGTGAAGAAACATCTCCATTAGTTGTAGTATGCTGGAATGTGCCCTAGCACACAGCAGATAAATGTGGAATTCAGGTGTTTCTATAGTGCAGTCGGGATGATCACTCCCATCAGTGTGATAGCAGACTGATCTTGTTGATCTGTTGCTGCAGCTGAGGAAAAGGCTGCATTCCCATGAGCTCTCTGCCCTCCACTGCTCTGGGTATCAATCTTCCTACTTGCTTATGTCTGGAGCTGGGACTTCACCTAGGACTTGGACCATTTCAGAGTAATTCCTAGAGAATTATTCCTATATTTACTTTCATGAACAAACTAACAGGACTGAAAATAATGATCAGTCCTGTTACAACAGAAGTCTTAGACATCTCCGCTAGAAATGGGTGACAAGGACATTTTTCCTTTAAGCTTTGAATGAACTGTTGGAGTCTTGAATGAGATGCACTGGATTCTGATTTAGATATGGAAAAAGCTGGTAACAGAATTTTTACCTACACAGTGTTCTATTTCTACTAATCCTAAAAGGAGAGTTTGTGTAAAGTATACCCGTGATTTAAATTGCTATTGATTTTATTATCTCGCTAATGAAGGATGATGAGGAATGCAAAGTTAGTTATGTTTGTAAACTTCTCAACCCTGAATGTTTAATCAGCCTGTTTGCAAGATTTCTTTAGCCACTGCAAGCTGATCATCCTGCTTAATTTCTCATGCTGAAAGCAATTTATCTGTAGCTCTTTGTTCTCTAGGGACAAGCTGTGTTTTTGAAGCAAAATAAAATTTATTCAAATGATTCATCCGTATTGAAATCTGATTACTTAAATCTTCATGTCCTTTAATTCACTTCTTGTGCTTATTAGGAGCAAAATTACTGGTTATCCAAGCATCCTTTTCAGAAGATGTGATCATTTGCTCGCAAAAAACAATGAGTAAGAATATGGTTTTGTAATGCTGTCTATTTCTAAAATATAGTGCGAGTGCTTCTACCTCTGTAGAATGGACAATCAGACAGTTCTGAGATGTGTAGTTGTGTATCTTGATCAGCTTTTCTTCTGCCTGTGATAAGGTTTTTATCCAAATCATGGAAAGTTTGATATGTATACCAATTGACATGGATTTGTCCTGCTTTTTTTCCAGTGCAACAATAATTTCATAAAACTTTATTGGGAAGGCAATACTTGTTTTTTCTTCGTAACTAGATGGCATTGCTAGAAAAAAGAACTCAGAGTGAACTCAGGGAGGCATGGGGAATGGGTACAAACTGCAAGTATAGCCATGTCAGTATTGGTGGAGGCAAGATGCTGAGGCCATCTGAAGCTCAAGATTTTCACATGTAACTGGAGTGCAGTGAACCTTCCACAGATGCCCAAGGGCTCTGTGTCTCTCTCCAAAGTTATCTATAATTTTATATAATTTTATTTTGAAGTGCATTGCTAGAGGTCCAGCTGTGACACCTGTACAACTATACTAGCTGTCCAAGGTATTCCTCATAGTCAATAGAAATGAATAAGTACATGAATCACTTAAGACAGATTTATCCTTGGTTGTGAATCTAAACCAAAAAAGGAAAAGTATGACTGGGGTGTGTTACTCAAACTTTGATGATTGATTCTTAGGTGTATAGGGCAGAGTTTTCAAGGGATAGCTTTAGATACTGAATTTTCCTTTTATTTAGTGTGTAGTAACAATTTTGATTTGCTCAACAGTCTATATTCTTTTACAATTCTTTTATGAATTCTGTACACAGAGGGACAACCTAATAAATGGATGACATTTAAAACATATTTAATGAAAAAACATGCTTCTTTTTGCAATGTGTAATATTTAAGCTTAATAGGGTACAGAAAAGAGACATTTTCAACTGGATTTGAGTACAGAATGGAGAATCTAAAGAACAGCAAAATAAACACTGCAGGTGCTTTTACTTTTCCAAAGAAGAGGGGGCAAAGGCTAGAAATCCAGGTCAGCACAGCCATAGTGGGTTGGCTTCTTGAAGCATTGTTCCTTAAAAGAGTCTTAGATATGTATTTTGCCTGGAAACAAAATATAGTCTAATATAATAGCAATAATTTCTATTAATTTCTATTTAACAAAAACTAACCTCAGCAGTAACCAACACTTTGTGATTTCTGAGCACCTTTTAATATTTGCTTTGGCACCGAAAAAGTAATTGATTGTGCCAAAGGATCTCCTTCTACCTGTCTAAATGTAGACTAGCATGAAATCATGATAGTGCTTGAAACACTACACTTCCTTCCTGCTCTTACTTGCAGGGTATTACTTACAAGCACTTCTAGAGTCAGTTTGGTCTGTGCTTGCTTAATGGAACTTGGAAAATACTGTAATGATGCACTATCCACCTGCCTTCCACTTGAATAATTGTTTTTGCTGCTTGTAAATGCTTTGTGAGCCCATGAGATAATAAAACCGAGATAAAAATAAATGGTAACTATCCACACCACTACCATTGCTATTCCTCCGTGGGCAAAAATATCTTCTGCATGTGAAGAAAACTAAAAAGTAAAAGAAAAGTAGCACTACTGTTTGAGGATGAGTAACAAGTACTTCATGGACTTGAACTTTGTATGCCTGTGCAGGCAGTGGCCAGAGTAGAGGGAGATGTTTCTTTAGAGGTACATAATGTGTAAATGATGAAGAGGAGCTGTCACATTATTTCATGCACACGGCATCTAGGAAATAAGTGCTTAATAATTGGACTTTATGTATACCCCCTTGTATAGGGAAAAAGAAAAGAAGCCATCCTCTTTCAGTCCGGAGCAGACTACTTGTACATTCAACTATTTTCTGGACTTGTAAGTAGGTTTGCACAAGGTGAATTAAATAGAGTTTCCTTCCATAATTGTTCATGCTGTGAACCATAGCTCAAGTTTGCATGTTTGACTTCTAGATATGCGTGTTAGTTAGATAAATCACACCAGGAGAGGAAGTTGTCTGAGGCTGAAAGCACTGCCCTTTGTGATGCCTGGAGCTTCACAGGGTTTTCCACAGGGCTTGAACTTCCTCCTCCCCAGCTGATTTCTACAATACTCACCAGTTCTGTGATTTAGAACAATTTTATGGACTAAATTTCAAATGCATGTGCACTCCTTAACTTCTAGGTTAAATTTGTAGTTTAGCAAACCTATTCAAGGTATTCTTTCAAATTCTTTCTTGCAAAGGCTGTAATTGTGAAACTCTTTGACTGGTCCCTGTTGTACACTGTTTTCAAGGTACACTTTTGGGATACATTTAAAGAGAGGAAAGACATTCTTTGATCAAAGCACAGAACTGGGAAATCTGATTTATCATCTCTTCTGTCCTAGCATTCCAGCATGATCTTGGGCAAGGTGCTTGGAATATATTTGTGTTCTGAATGATACTTATATTTAAAGCTAGAACCTTGTTCAAGACAATGAAAGCCTTTGGATATTCAAAGTGTTTTGGGCTGACTCTCCAATCACACACTCAACAAAAACCCCAAATCAAAACCCAACATCTCCCTTCCCCAACTGAAAAAGAAGCAACCACTGCTTTTTAAATGATTATTTCTGTTTACACTGAAGAGCTATTTTTCAGGAAAAGAAGCTGGTGATCTGTCTTGTACATCAAGTAAATGAGAACCACAGGGCTCCCCTGCCTTCTGGTATACATCCAGCCTAATCACCAAAGGCTATCACACTATTTTTTCAATTATCTCTGCACAGAAAGTATCTCCCTTTATTACCAATAGTTTTTGCTTCTTCCTGGGCTTTAATATTTGTTCTAATGGCCTGCTTCTAATGAGTAAGAGGTGGGCCCAATTAAAAATATTTCCAACTTGCACAGAAAAGAAAGACTTAATCAAGAAGACAATGTTGCATACAAATTCTAAATTAACTTTACTCAGCACCTGCAACACACAGCTTTTTAAACACACACATCTTGTGGATGTCTGAAAACATAATACTCTGGTTTCAAAAAATATGAAAATAATGATCTGTTAGCAAAGTGTTTTTCTTTTTGTTTGATTGATTGGGGATTGTTTTATTATTTCAATTTATCTTTTTCACCCCAGTAACATCAGAGAAGAAGTAAAACCAGGCATCATAAATAACCTAGCTGCAATAGATACTCAGAGCCTGGAGAGGGATCACAGGTCAGCAAGAGAGTACCTGAAGGGCGGCACAGAGGAATTCCAGCCACTCCAGATAGTAAGCTGGCTTCACTGGGGACCCAGCTTGAATGTGTCTATACAAGATATATTCCATGGAGGATAAAAAAGATAAATTAGTTAGAGATGTGCAAATGCCTGCAGAGCTAGAATGTTATTGGCATAATGGAGAGATGAGATGGGTCCTGTGACTGGAGTGTGGGAATGGAATGATACAGACTCTAGGGAAGGAAGGGAGGGGAGATGAGGGGGGTGTTTCCCTCCGTGTTAGTGACCAGATCTACTTTGAAAGAGGTGAGAAGACAGCTGAGAATTTTTGTGTCAGGATTAAAGGCAGGGAAGGGAAAGGTGTCATTACAGTGGGGATCTGCTGCAGACTGTCCAACCAGGACAACTGAGTGAGTAATGCCCTCTATACAGAGAAAGGAGCAGACTTCAAGTACTGAGGCATAAAATCAATGGCTGATGAAGAAAATAGTAAGAGTGCCCTTAAAGGTCAAGCTTTTGTGAATGGAAGTTTCAGATCAGACTGTAGACCTGTGCACATAATAAAATAGGATTCCAGTAAAACAATATTTTATTATTTGATGCAATAAGAAACTTTTTTGGTTTTACTGTTTCCTTACAATTTTTTGGAATTCATGATACTGTATTCAGATCCAAGAAGTGACACATAAGAAAACGAATGCAGCACGAGATGTCCTTTTCCTAGTCTCAAAAGTATGCTCTTAAACTTTGCTTGCCATCTGTTTGCAGAAATATTTCATCATCTTCCTCATGTTGGTCCCTCTTGCCCTCTGTCCCTCTCTCTTAAACACACACATAGACAGCAGGTCTTGCATTACTTGACAGGCATTTCTGAAACACTGGTTGAAAGAAACATTGCTTATTTCTTTCATCTACAGAACTAAATGAAATAAAGAAATAGCACTGGTTATATAATGTAAGAGGAAAAATTATTTATTGCTTAAGATAAAACAATAAAGAATAGCCAAAAATAACTCAGAAAGGTTTTAATGACTATGGCTCTTAAAAGAGCAATGCCATCAGGTGTTTTCCTAGAGGTATGATACAATTCAGAGATAATATACTGCAGGTAGGATGTTAAATTAATTCAGAATTTTTAAGAAGATTATTATCTCTAAAATTTTTCAGTAATTCCAGAAACTGCATTTTGAATAACTTGATTTGATTGCTAGTAGTTCAGCTTGATTAGATAAAAGAATATTTTGCTGTTACCTGTTGAATAAAGTCCTTTATTTCTGACAGTTTATCAAGCATATAACCTAAAGCAGTGATAATTGTTTGAACTCAGTCTTATGAGTTTGAACTCAGTCTTCTAATAAGAAAAAGAAATATGTTATGATAAACAGAAGACTTTAGACCATAACAGTCTTCTCTGATGTAAGCAATTCCATCGTAGATGCTTTCTTTGGATTTTATCTTGATTTCTGTCATTTTATTTCTGCACAAAAATGTGAGTGCAGATAAATGCTTAAACAAATGTTGTTTTAAGCATTGCAACCTCTGTGAACCTGCAAACTGAACAAGGAGCTGTAAGTGCTATAGTCCTTTTTGCTATTTACACTAGTCAACTGGAAGGCATAAACAAATAGCAAAAGATAGTCAGGGTCACTGTAGTGAAACATGGCTAGGATAAATCATTTAAGAAAAAAATATTCTGCAAGAATGCACAGAATAGGTCAGGATAAAAAGAAACAAGAAACTTCTGTCAGCCATTTCAAAAGAAGTAATATAGGCCCTAATCTTAACACACAGTGATGTTTTCCCCCCGTATTACTGAAAAGCAAGATTAATAACATGTATATATGCATATCCTTTTTATATTAACAAGAAAATGTGCTTAAGTCTTTCAAAGCTTTTTTTTTCAACATACTTAATGCTTATACTTCTTATCCAGATGGACACTATACATCTTATTCTTTTTGATATAATATGAAATACAGAATCAGAACACTAAACACAGAAAAACAACTAAATAAGTTGGAAAATATCTAGCAGCTTCAGAATTTTCTACTTGAATTCATTCAAGTAAAAAACTTCTGATCCTTGTGGTAAAATGAGGTAGATCTTTTTATTTGGCTGGGGAGCAGTGCTCTGTTCATGTAAGAGCTGATTTTCTACCTAGCTGATAACAACCTAAGGAAAATATTGCCCATTTGGAAGTACTTAAACCTAATGCAGTATTTAAACAAAACAACTTAATATCCCATACTGAAAGACATTCCATAGTACTGTGAGCTGACTGTCATAAAATGCAATACATAATTTGTCTCCCTAGAGTTTCTTCATCAGCAAATCTTAGAAGCTTTTGTCTGCTAGGATCCTTACAACTCAAGCCATTCTATGATTCTATAATCTATAGCTTCCATTCTTAAAACAGTACTCTGTATCAATACCCTAGACAATTCAATTGAACCCATTCACAATTTAGTTAAGCTTTTGCTATGAAGTATTGTCCACAGTCAGTTATTATTTTCTTTTCTCACTAGTTCAGCTCAGTTGCAGTTCAAGTAAGAAAAACAATGCAAGTATTTTTGAAATATTTGCTTAGCTTAGAAAGGGGTTATTTTTTACGCAGACTTAGATGTAAAAGCACATGAATATTTTGTATATTTTGTCCTAATCATAGGAACATATTTTACTGCAAATACTGGATTGGTGAATATTCAGGGATTTGTTCTTGAGTAACTATTTCATAGATTCAACTGGGAACTCTTACATGAGAAAAATTGTCTAGTAGAAAAGGAAAGAGAATGTCAGATGGAAGTGTGGATGGTTTTCTGATTTGTACCAAAGCACAGGTGGGTGTCTACACTTGAATAAAATACAAAGTGATTGTGATATTTTAACTGCTTTGTATGTTTTCAGTATTCATTAGCTTTAAAGTGTTATTCTGCAAACGATGTACAATGTGCTTGCTCAGTAGTTTTGTGTAGTCTGTTTTTCTCAGATGGAGTTGTTCATACATATTAAGGTAAATTAAAATCTTTACAAGATCAGGGTCATATGAAATACAATAGAAATTTCAGTAAGTCAGTTTCTGAGAACTTTTTTTGCTTAGCATTTTAGAGCCACCACATAGCCAGTTATGTTAAACAGATTTGTTTTTTGTATCCTTTAATACAAACATAAGATACAGACAAATTTTTTTATATACAGCATTGTCATTTTTTTAATTATGACTCATCCTTTTGAATTTAATGAGACTCTGTATAGCTAAAGTTATTAATGTTATGGATTTTTTTTTCTGTTTTATTGGAGTCTATGGAGTATAATGGTTATGTAAAGTACTAATGTGTCATGTATTAAGTACTTTTAGACTGTTGTGTAAAAATGCAGAGGATAATTCAACTTTGTTATTGGAAATTAAGTAGTCGCCTTGTAGCACTGTCTCATTCAAGCATCAGTGCCCTTACCAATGTTGTTTTTCCTGAATTTTAGAGGAGGAATGATTTATCTGGAGTCATGCAAGAGTTTTAGCACTCCAGATGCAGATGCAAGATTTGGTGTATTTATGGTGCTTGTCTTTTTGTACTGTTGTCATGTATATCCAGTCTTCTTACCAAAAGGAGTGAACAAGTTCTATAAAAGTGTTTGGCCTTTAAGCAGAGCCTAGCTACTCAGATCTAATTGCAATTATCTTCCTTTGATATGACATTCCTGACTCATCATATGAGGTGGAAGGTATTGTGTTAATCAGTGTTAGTCATGTGGGGTTTTCCTTTCTTTTCTTTTTAATCATGGCAAAGAAACTAGTCAAAAATTAGTCATGTACATGACTAATATTTCCATCTAATACCTAAAGTAGAGGAAAATCCAGGCATGCAGCTTTTTTTTTTTTTTTTTGGTAGTATATATATACAAGGGTTCAAATTTAGTAATCTAATTTTTCTGGCATTACAATTACAATTTTGTTGTATCATGGTATCATGGTTTTGAAAATAGTACCAATCCTTTTCTTTGAAAAGAAAATCTACCATTCCTTATTAGCAATGCATTTTGAAAGAGGATGACATTCGTTGTTAATATTATTTTTTTTTTTTATTCTTTTTTTAAGCACTGGAAACTTGTAGAGATTCTCACAGCCATATTTTTTTATCTAAAAAAAGAAATAGCACCTTGGCAGAACATAGCACTCCTGACAGGAAACCAGTCTCTTGAATGAGATGGTTGTTTTCTGTTTAGTTGCATGCTCATTGCAAGTATCCCTGCAGCAATGTGTTCCCCTGGATCAGATTAAGACTACTTGTGATGCTATTTCACTTATTTCCTATAATTCAGCTGGCCTTCAGTCCTCCATGATGACTGCAGCATCTCATAGATATGTTTATATTGAGTGTTTTAAATTATACACATAACATTAATTATGTATAAAATACTGCAATATATGACCATTTCTGTCAAATGCACAAAAACCCTTTCTGCTGGCTGTTTGCAACTATCTGTGTATTTTGGTCAGTCTTGCATCAGGAATGGCCTGAAGGAGTCGATGAGCCTGCCAGATCCTTTATCCAAGGTAGCTGCATTTTTAATAAATACATATTAATAAATTATGCATGAATTGCAGATATATTGAAGCATACAGATGGTGACTAGCAAAGAGTCTAGGCACAGCAGGGCCTTCTTAGGAAAATTCCAGGGCTGTCTATAATTCACACCTGGAGAGCTCCTTTGTTGTGAAGCTAGTTAAAGGCTTTGTCATTTACTATGTCTTATATGCTGTCTTCCCAATGCTGAGAGGATTTGGGAAGCTCTTGCACCACCCAGGAGTTCATTGACAGAGGGTTCTGGGTTCTGTATGCAGCCAAAGCACTGATATCCTGCTAGGCCACAGTTGGACTTATTGGATGGACTTGAATTTTATGCTTATATTCCAATTGTAACTTTGATTTTACAGCTTTTACCAGGAAACAAATTTAATCCTGTTGAAATTCTTGAAGACTGATGCATATATTCATATCTGAATTGATTTTGCCTAAGGTCTTTTACCTGAATATTTTAAAAAAGTAAGAAATAACTTTGTGGTTGGCTTGGTTTTTTCTGTTTCTTTTGTTCTTCAAACAATAGTAGTAGAAGTATAGCTGAATCAAGTGTGTAAAGATATTAGGTTTGTTTAGTGAGGTCTACAGTGTTTTCCCCTTTGTGATACAGAAATAAGCAGTCACAGATGGATGGAAAAGGTAAATGAAAAAGCAACAAGGTGAGTCATTGCACTTCTCAAGAAAAAGCAGTTTTCCCTATTCAGTTGTAGAAACTGAAGATGCATTTTACTTTACAAAATATAAATAGGAGGCAGAACTATAATGTATGCAGGGTTACCAGATTGTAAATAATTGTAATGTTTAATCATTTTGTATAAACTCATCTTCCAAACATATGTTTTTATTGGCTTACTTTTATTAATCTGCATGAAATTTTGGAGTTGATCATAATAAGGTAAGTATTTGGCTTTTTAGGAATTTGTCAGTTGTAACTGTATGAAATGTATTATCTCTGACTCAACATATTTATGATTATTTAGGAAAGACATTTTATTGACAATGCTCTAAGGACTTATCCATTAGATTATACATAGGATAAAAGTAGACTAGACTAGACTTGGCTAGAATTATTGGTTTGTAAGGGACCCACAATGATCATTACTTCTATCACCTCTACTCCAAAGTCTACACACCATTTAAAAGGGAATTTCATATAATCTCTAGTTGTGACACAGTTACAAACAGAGAGAGTGCTGAAGGGTAGAAATTATGTGCCTTATGAATTTTTCAGATTTTTAGAATCTGTAGTCATTTATTCCAAATGGCAGCTGAGCATGGAAAGTATTTAATGTGGTTTCACTTCATGCCTAGTTTGAATGCTTAAGATTGTTGTTTAAATATCATATTTAAGTATATATTTCTGGAGAAAATACCAAGATAGACACTGCCTGATTCAAAGCAATACCTAATATTTTCTCTTGTATTTGGCCCTATATATTGCTGTCATTGGGGCTAATGAATTATAAGAATAAATCTTTTAAGTAGCACCTGCAAATAACTGTTCAGTGACTCAGTCCTCATGGAAACCAAAATGAAAAATATACGGTGCCTTGAATGAAAATGTCTTTAAATATGAAAATAATTTCATTGGCCTCAAACATTGTACCAGCTTCTTTCATGTTTGCATTTCTCTCAAAAGTAAGAGTTCAAAATATATTATCATTTCATGCACCTTTTACTTTTTTACTGTGGTGCACTATATCACATTAGATTCTGTATTTCATATCAAAGGAAATGATGCATAGTAATATATGGTGATACATGTGCTTGTTAATGAAAATATAAACTGAACTTATTGTTACGTAAATGAATAATTTGTAAATGGACAGTAGAAGAGGAACAAGGAGGGATATCATATCAAAAGATATAAATATAGAAACCTTTATTTATTGCTGTCTAAATATACCCCAAAATATATTGCTAAACCACTATGCATATGTCTCACTCATTTTTTTTGTACAACATAAGATCATTCTATAGAACTTCCAATAAGATGTCACAAGAACTTCTGAATTCCCATCAATTTTTTTTTTATATATTTGAATGTTTTCAATTTCTATGCAGCTATTGTAAGGTACTGAATGTTCTGGTTATTCATGACTGAAAGGTCATTAAACTACAATATCCCAGTTGAAAATATTGCAATATTCACAACATTTATCAAGAAGATTATTTGAATCTACTTTTATTCTGTGAGTTTAAAAGGTGAGACTTCTTTCTCTTTTCAATAGAGTAAGTTTAAATAAATGAAATTCAATTCCACAGCATTTTTTTTATTATTATTTGAAAGAAAACAACTTCTTAGGTGATTGTGAAGACATTAGTGCTAATAGAACTCTTCTAAATGTAAGTAAAACCCTTAAAGTTAATCCACCATTACTATTAGTTTCTGTTAATACTCTATTTTTTGTCTAACTGGTATCTTCTATCAATGTACAGGTCATATTACCGTTCAAAGTCCTATCGATCCAAGGAAGCTCTATGCTATAAATAATCCTGCTGCAGGGTGTGAAGCAAAGGTTGCTTTGGCTTACACAAAGGTTGCTATGTGTATTCAGCATATGGTCCTTTTTGCACCTTAATTCAGGCAAAGGCATCTCTCCAAATATTTTAATAATGGTACCATAACATATATGGATTAGAAATCAGATATTCAGTGCCATATGATGGAGTAATTCAGAACATATGATGATGTCAATGTAAGACATTATGGCTATGCTTTGTGGAAGATACTATTGCTCATCTTGGTGAAGAGTTGCTATGGGAAAAAAAAAAAGGAATTGTTTATTATATCTGTGTCCTTTGAGGATAGTGGTAGGGTGATTAAAGTACAACTTGAGAGATGGAACCTAAGATAACTGCCCATGGATTACCCACAAGCAAGCAGGGTTGCTTAGGAAAGTTAGGGTCATTATGGTGCAGATTAAAGCTGTGTCCCCAGTGTGCTGCTTGTAACAAAAACAGGTATTTGGAGGGCTCATGTTTGTTGGAGTTTTTAGCAGGTTCTTAAAGCAAATCTAAAGATAATCTCCATGAATTCACCTTCCCCTACTCTGCTCTGAACTGATGTGACCTCACCTTGAATACAGTGTTTCGGGCACCACAATATAAGATATGAAACTATTAGAAAGCATCCAAAAGAGGGTGATAAAGATGCTGAAGGGCCTTAAGAGGAAGCTGCATGTGGAGTGGCTGAGGTCACTTGGTGGGTTCAGCCTGGAGGAGACCGAGGGGAGACCTTGTCATAGATTGCAACTTCCTCGTAAAGGGAAGAAGAGGGGCAGACACTGATCTCTCCTTTCTGGTGGCCAGTGACAGGACCTGAGGGAATCACCTGAAGTTGTGCCAGGGGAAGTTTAGGTTAGAAAAAGGTTTTTCACCCAGGGAGTGGTTGGGAACTGGAACAGACTCCCTGAGAAGTGGTCACATCAGCAAGACTGACAGAGTTAAAGAAGCATTTGGGCAATGCTCTTGGGCATATGGTCTGACTCTTGGGGCATATCCTGTGCAGGACCAAGAGTAAGACTTAATGAACTTGATGGGTCTCTACCAACTCATCTTATTCTGTGAGTCTGTCATTCTGTCATTCTCTGATTCTAATCCAAAGACTAGACTACTGGCAGACCCAGACTAAACTCATTGAATGCAGGAAGTTCTTGGTAGGAAGTGCTTTGCTCTGCTGAACCACTCCATTGTAATTAATGATCTCCAATGAGGCTACATGGTTCATCTGACAGGGTCATGTGGCTTGCAACATACCATAATTGTCAACTCCATTAGTGCTTCTATTTTTTCATCCAAATAATGATCAAAAATTTGGGTCAAAATTAATGACTATTACTAACACTTATATTAAATGTATGTACCAGCTGACTTAAAGGGAGATAAAGCTTCAAATTATTAAACATTTTCTTGGGGTTTTTTTAGGTGAAGTTAAACCTGAGGAATTGTGGACCAATATATGCAATTTTCTGCAGGATTGGTGAATAGGTGAATAGCCAATGTAAGCGTTCACTATAATGTGTTTAAAAAATTGACTTTATCAAACTTTTATTATCAAATTTGCAGAACTCAGATATACACTTAAGTCATAGTGCCTTGTTCCCACATTTTCAAAATGAATCTTACAGTACTTTTCCACCTCTGTGTTGGTGTTGCAGTGATCCCTATGTGGTGGCTATGTTAGTTAGAGGGAAACAGAGCTTTTTAGCTTTTTTCTTACAAATGCTGTTGTATCTTGGACTGCTGGGGAGTTTCCCATTTGCTTCTAACTACTGCTGATAGTTTCAGTCAAATTATTGGCAGTCCGACCCTGTCCTCTTAGCAACATCTAAGCGTGTGAGATGGGGATCGATTGAACTGAAAAGTTCATTTTGCCGCAATTTCTTCAGCATCAGAAGGAATTATCACAGCCTTGCTTTTTCTGCTCTACCATCTTTGTGACTCTGTACTGAATTCAGTCACAAATTCAGCTGACAAGGCAAATCTAATTGGGCTGAAATTCACATACAATTGAAATTAGACATTTAATTAGTCTTAATTTGAATTAAAATTAAAGACTGAAATCTGCTCTATATCATGAGAATTAAAAGTAAAAAACTTGGTTTTAATACCACATATTTTTTCTGAGTCTTTCCACCCTTAAGAGTTAATATCAGTAACAGATTGTAACTATTCTCTGTTACAAAGCTCTAAAATACTGTGTTGTAGGATACTAGCACAGAACTTTGTAAAAAATCTTGATTGTTTTTTCCCCATGCTGTTCCCAAAATTACTTTTAATTCTTCTCCTAAGGGAAAACAGGCTGGCATTTGGAGGACATGTTGCAGATCTAAGTCTCTAGTTACTGTCAGTAAATGCTCTTGCTGCTGTAGCAGAGCTACTTTGGCATTCTTTCAAAGAAAAAATTCTTCATCTCAGCTGTTTCCAAAGAAAAGACTTTTTTTTTTTTCTCAAAGAACACATAGTTTCTACTGTTAGAAATAACACAATAAGCTGTGATGTACTATTATAATTTTTAGTATAATAATACAATAAGTCATTAAAGTTACTGTGGTTTTCTTCAGTCTATTTTAAGTTATTATGGGAATAAGAATGGTGTTCAGGGGCTCAGCCTCTGTTACAAAGACTCCTGACTGGAATGTATTTCCTAGTTTTCTCCAGAATGACAAATTTCTGTCTAAAATTTGAATAAAATTAAATTGAAGGTCAACACATCATCTCAATATATATTATATAGCTACTAAGAAAAAAATACCAAAACACACATTATTTATGATCAGAAACAAAAAAAAAAATTAATTTCAAAAATTCATTCATCAGGAGGAAATATAATTTATGTTCTATAATCAGTCCTGGCTCCACACAACTACAGGTATAACTATTTTTGACATCAAGGGGCAATCATCTAGCAAATTCTTTCCCTGACAACTACACAGTTGAAACCTGCTGTGACTTACTGCTACTAATTCAATTATTTCATCAGTCACTGAGGTTCCATTGCTTGAGACAGAAGAAGTGACTATAATTGGAAACCCCATAAAACAACTGGAGAGAAAAAAATACATTATGATAGCAGTACATAAGATAGAAGGAAATGTACTGCTATATATTATAAAGTATGCAACATATTTTTCTCTCTGTTAGAGGAAACCTCCAATGATAATAATAAAAAAAAATCTTATAAAACCTGAGCAGTAAGGTGAAATTTAAGGGCATATATAAAAAGAGGATGGTCATAATATTGAGACTTTTTTAACAGACTGCAGGGGTATTCTGTCTCTGTTTAGAAACCTAACATGAGTCAGTCAGCCTTCATTGATTATGGAATTAGGGGGAAAAGCAATCAGCTTGTTCCTGTAAATTCTTTCAGTCACTCCCTTTTCTACCTACAACATTTCCTCCTATTCTCTAGCCTTGTCTTTCTGCCATTCCAGTTCTGGGATGTCCATTTTGATGCTTTTTTCTCTCTCCTTGTTTCAGGTAGTTACCTCACTCCTCATGGTTTTACTGTGGATCTTGGTGTCCTTCACTTTGAAGAGCTGGCTGAAATCCAGCCAGAAGGCTGGAGGGTTAAAACCTGCTCAAAAGCTGGAGCAGGGAGAAATTGCTGCCTTGCTGCATCAAGTGGGTGGCTTTGTGTTTTGCTAGGCTATAAGGAGAGAACTTGCAGAGGCCTGCTGGGTGAGACTATTCAATGATACTTGTTGCTGTCAGGGAAAGTATAGCACCTTCTCGACCTGCTCTGCAATGTAATTGCTGTCAGATGATAAACAAGGGAGACTGCTTTGCTTTTCCATCTACACTGGCTGTGCTAGGGTGATGGAAGTGTGAAACAGGCTTAACAGCTGGTGCTTCATAGCTGACTGGATCAGGTTCTAGAAGCAAAGCCCAGTGCCTTATATTCATATCTATGAAAACTGGAGAGCACTGTAAGTGCTCCTGAAATCTCAGGAGCTAACCTACTGAAGTGAGAATGCTGATCAGGAAGCTTCCAGCCCTGTGGGAATGCTGAGGAGAGGGTATTTTCAGCCTAGACTGCACTCAGATGCCTTTGATGCTGTGGAGTCGCTGCTGAGGTTTATGCACCAAAAAGACCCTTAGAAAAAAGTGCCTATAACATGCCTTTCAAAGGAATTATGCTATTGACAAAAGACAGTTTTACTTTTTTTTCCCAGAATTGCTGGATTTTTTTGTTTTGTTTTGTTTTCTTGTACTATATGGAAGATCCTTTACCTGATATTATTCAGCTCAGGATCCCAGGAAAATATTTCAAATACTACAATATGCATGTGACTTTAAAAAAAGTGTGCTGGCTGGGATGTGTTTGTAGGTTTTGTACAGTTGCTTCTCAATTACTAAAAACTGACCAAGATGGGAGGAGAAGGAAAGATTAACAGACTCTTTTCTATATGCTGTTCTTCCTTTT
This sequence comes from Lonchura striata, assembly GCF_050655825.1. NCBI lineage: Eukaryota > Metazoa > Chordata > Aves > Passeriformes > Estrildidae > Lonchura > Lonchura striata. The sequence goes on from NC_140704.1 coordinate 116,001,968, forward strand.
GGGATAAAGCATATTTATTTCACTCTTGTTTTAGAGACCATTTTCAGTATTTGCAAGCTATTACTTTGACTGCATACTTATACATTTTAATGAAAGTCTCTTCATTAATTTTGCAGTGAAGTTTTCTTTTTACACCATGCCCTGCAGGCTCTTCCCACCCCTGTACATTCCTCTGAGTTTCTTTGGTGGTTTAGCATCTTAATGTACCTAGAGGGGCTGCTTGATGTTGTATTCATAGTAACATCTGCAAACAAAATACAGCTTACAAGTTTCTGTACATGTAAGCAGTTTTAGAGCAGATATATATGTGCCTTTCTCTGTCCTAAAAGTGTAGATCACTTCCTTTTCAAATTGCTCATAGAGCTAGTTTCAGCAAACTAGCTTTTATCTGTGCAATCAAATGCTTGCACAGTAGGAGACCCCCCCCACCCTTGAATACACAAGTGGGAACAAAGTGTTCTTCCCCTTCTGGTGTTTCTGAAATATTACTTTAGATCAGTTTCTGAACTGTCTAAAGGCTTCTACATTTTCTAGAATACATGGAACTTTGGTACCCTGTTAAGATACCTAAGGACAGCTAAGGGAGCAATTATCATGTTCTTTGCTTATTTGAATTTAAATTGATAAGCTGAATTTGACTCAGCTGTCAGAGACAAATGTTTCAAGCCAGCTGTGACCATACTGCATTCACACAGGACTAAACTTGGGCATACCACCTCTTCTCAAATAATTTGCAAAGTAAACTGTTTTATGCTGAAGATCAGAAAACCAACAGCTAGGACTAGGAACAAGCTGCACCATACATAGAACTTGGAAGAAAAGAACTCCTTGAAAGAGTTGATGCTCAGTGCCAGAGCTGTAGTATCACTGTGCAGTTCTCACTGTCTCTCCACCCAGTAAATCACATCTGCAAGTTTGTCTTCCTCAACCTCTACCCAAAACTCTTGTGCTTGGAAGCAAGCTGTTTGAATGACACTGTCAGCTGTCATAATAGAGGTGTGCCGTGCCACCAGGAGCCCGCTGTCTTAGAGTGGCAAGCACTGCAGGTATTACTGAGAGCTTAGTTCAGTATTTTCCTTCCAAATGTGTAGGGGTTGTATACTGGAACATGAATACCATCTGTTGTACTCTTGAGGTGTCAACTGTACAAATAACTTAGAAAGAGGACTGCCATTCTGCTGCTGTAATTTTATATATTTCAGCTGCCTGTAAGACTTCAGTATCTTTGTGAGTTTGAGGGGATTTGACCTAGGTTAAGCTAGCTTTCTGTTCAAATCTGCAGACAGGAATTTTTATTGATCCCTAGAAGCCACCTGACTGTGTAAGTAGTGCTGATTATGTTCTGTTATTATATGTCTCTGCTCAAGGCTGGCTACTGAAGAGTCTGTGTTAGTTAAGAGTGCAACACAATTAGTTGAAGATATTTGTAGCACAAATGGTTACCAAGAATGTTTCTTCTTTTTGAGGGCTCCACTGCACCTGTACCACAGTGCACATCAAGGTGCAGTAGAACCTTGATGTGCTAAAGGCTAAATGGCTGTGGACATATGCTCTGAAAGTGCATTTCAGCTCCAGACTATAATTTTAGTGCATGTACCTATCTGCTCTTCAGTTAAGATATACCTGACAAAAAATGCCTTGGTACTTGAAATTAAGTAACTGAATAAGAAAAACATAATTTTTTTCCTAACTTAACAGTGGTTCTATAATTTCATCAATGAATGTGCAACAGTGAACTGAGCATTACACATGTACTTTATCCCACAGAATCCTTTAAGCTAGAGAAGACCTTTAAGATCATCAAGTCCAACTGTAAATTCAGCACTGCCAACTCAAATACTAAATCTTTTCTCTAAGTGCCACATCCACATGTTTTTACACACCTTCAGGGATGATGACTCATTCACTTCCCTGGGCAGCCTTTTCCAGTGCTTGACAACATTTTTGGTGAAGAAATTTTTCCTAATGATCAACCTAAACCTCCTCTGATATAGCTTGAGGCCATATCCTCTCATCCAATCACTTGTTACCTGAGAGTGGAGACCTACCTTCAGCTCTTTTTACAACATTCTTTCAAGTAGTTGTAGAGAATGATAAGGTTGTAGGCCCAGCTCCCTTAGCCACATCTCATCAGACTTGTCCTCCAGACTCTTTACCACATTTGCCCTTCTCTGGGCACACTCCAGCACCTCAATGTCTTGTGGTAAGTGGCCAAAAACTGAACACAATATTCACTGTATTTTGCCTTGTATCTGTGTAATTGAAGAAACTGTTATCCCCCAGGTGGCCTTATAGAATACATCTGTTCTTCCTCCTCTGCATCTTCAAGGTAGCACTTGAGTTATGTGATTTTAAGGATACCAAAATTTCACTTGGTTTATAGAAATCTACTGGTTTCTGGGATTAATTTTCCTTTCACAGAGGAGCTGATGGCAGCTCTCAGCTTTTCTGTATAGTCATTAACTCTTTCAGTCCTGCTGTAGATGTGTTTCTGGGTATCCTTTCCTGAGTTAATCTTGGGAAAGCTTAACTCAAGAGAAGTTAGCTTTACTCAGAAGAATGCATGTGGCACTTTCAGTAAGGCAAGTATGCTTATTCCTTCAGGAACACTGAGGTCCATGTTCAGACTTAATAATGCCAACAATAATGAAAATTCAATGTTTTCAATCTATAGTCTTTCCTAGCTGAATAACCATTAAAAAAAGCTGAAGCAAAAAAGCATCAGGTTTTCTTGTATGTTCACTCTACTTAGTATCCCAAAAGATTTTCAGGAAAAGTCCAAGTAATTATTTAGGTATTCAACACAACCCTCAAGAAGTATTCACATGATATGAGTGCCTTGTAGGAACTTGGATGCTAAATCCTGCCTATGTGAACTGGCTGTTGTCTCTATAATCCAGTTTGAGTGAACCAGTAGGTAGGCAGTATAAATAAGAAGGAATAAACGAGTGTACTTGCATACAAGTGTCTTGTTTTCAGCCACAGGCATGGTTAATTTTTCACAGCAGCAATGAGAGCAGAGCCTGGGACCCTGTGGGCATGGCCAGCAACCTAACATTATTCCATACCATCTTAGGTCATTGCCAGGGGTGGGGAATCTCTCTCTTGCTTCCTGGAAGTAAGGGCATTTCATTCCAGAACTGAAAAAATGTGGTGGTGAAATGTCTGACATTGTTTCATTGTCCCAGGCCTGGTGAGTATTTTGAATGTAAAACACACTCTCTTTGTACTTTAGATATTAGTATTGCTCCTGTTATTTTCTTATCTAATGGCTGTTTCCAGAAAAGTGGTCTTATCTCAACCCATGATCTCTGCCTTCTGTGCTCTCATCTGGAGGGGAAGGGAAATGGAGTGGCAGTGAGAGCACTAAACTGGAGAATACCATGCCTAAACCAGGACAATAAGCTAAAGCTGATCTATTAAAATCACTGTGGATCCAGCTGTAGATGTCTGTCACATTAGAAACTGAAGTGTTGTCACTCATGTCCAATCTGTCAATGACATGGTAGGAGCTACTCAAAATCTACCCTAATTGACCACTGTTAGTTACATTTTTTGTAGGAAAATATGACTGCTTTCTGTAAATAGACTCATTGGGTGCAAAAATATCTTTGATATCTTACAAACATCAATCATATGAATTGGAGGTTAAAGACTGAAGTAAAAATGTAATTACATATTTTTGAGTGTTTCTGTTTTGCCAACAAATAATGATAGTGTTTCAACCAACTGACAAACAATGTCAATCCTCATGTAATGGTGTACATTTTTAAAAAATTAGTCCAAGATCAGAATAATGTAAGGATTATTGTCAGAATATCTGATTTATGTCTAGTCAGAATAAAAAAAGACAGGTTGAGAGGCAGGAAAATTAATACATTATAGTCAAAGACACAGCAACCCTGAACAAAGGTTGATAATGGAGACAATTGTAAAGACCAGAAGTCTTAAGGTACTGATTGATGGATGGGCCATTGGAGAAACCACTCAGGCATATTTTTTGCAGAGGTTGAATCAGAAATTTGTAGTTGAAAGAAGGGAGAGGAATAGAACGCACATGATGTCTCACATGTTTCATGGGAAAGATTTAATTTACAGGATAGTGGAGAAGGATTGTGGATTATCTTCATCTGCAGAAGACAAACATATTTTTGTCTTTACATCTTTTGGGCAGAAAATATTTTTGCTGTCTTGCAGTTTAGTTGTTTTATGGTAAATTGACTTATCCAAACAACTCCTGAACAAGGTTTTCATCTGTTGTGATGAGCTCATTGCTGTTCTGTTTGGAGTAAATAGCATAGTGTTTTAGGATATACAATCCTTGCATTGTTTAAGTACTGTTCAGCAGTAATTAAAATTTTATTATCTACACTATTTTCAGCACAAATGAAGAACATAGCCTCATACAAGGTACTATGAAGAAAGTCGACTCTATCAGAGCCCAAACCAGTACACTGGGGTATGAAAAGGAACTGATTTCTGAGAAAAGCTTTATTGAACCAGATCCTTACAATGGTTAAGAGATAATTAAAGACCATACTATCTATCCAGACAACCTAGAAGAAGGGATCACACCTGAGAGGTGTCTGGTGCTCTTTCCATAATGAGGTTTGAGTCCTCTTACTGCAGAACCATCTGATCTATTTTCATGGCTTTTTATTTGAGTATTATGCGTTATAAAATTGTGTGTATGATATTCAGTAAAGTGCCCATTTTTCAGGCTTAGATGTGTTTCCTAAATACATGCCATTTGGAGGACAAAAAAGTCAGCTAATCTTCCAGCATCAGTTACTTCTCTGTCTACTCTCTCTTGCTAGATTAACTAAAATGCAAAGAGATTTATCTGAATTCAGGAGTATTGTCTATCTTCTGTTCTGATGAAACTTTCCCAGGCTTTAATGTGGGCTCACTTCTGCAAGTGGCCCAATAAGAAGAATCTTTGTACATGCTGCTCTGTGCTAATAGCAGCATTTTACTCTGCCTTTCTCTTGAATAAATCCTGCCTGATCATGTGTCTCCTCAACAGCTGTTTTAAGCAAAGCAGGCCTTGACCAAGTCAGCCAAGGAAATGTACAATGTTAGCAGGAGGCCAATCAGTTGAGATGATTATATGTATTATTTTCTGCAACCTTTCTTCTGCTTCTGAGAAATACCATTTCTTATGCATTTGTCTAACTTTCCTTCCTCCAACCACTTGCAGAAAAACTCAGGCTTCTTGATTTTTCAGTTCTGAAAATCCTTTAAGTCAAAGTAGCTGTACAACACACAGAAGAGAGTAAAGAGGAAATTATGTAATGGAAGAGTGTCAGCAAAAGTGAGGCGAGTATTCATTACAAAGCCTGTGGAGATCTGCACTTAAAACCCTAAGTACTGATAGTGGTAGTGTGTGAAGCTGTATTCTTTGTTTTGGGCACATTCCTGGAATGCCCACTGTGAAATAGACAATTCAAGCCTTTCATTCAGACAGGGTTTTTATAGGCTTTGTATTTTCTGTGTTGATGGAATCAGTTTAAGGTTTTTCCATTATATGAACTAGATATTTGGACATTTGTGTTATAGTTTCTACATCTCGCCTTGTCACACCCAAGTACCGTTTCTATGTGTGAACTCATTACAATTCTGCCAGTTAGAGTGCAGAAGCCTCTGATAGGAAAATAATTAGCAGCACTGTCCAAAAGTCCTATAAATTTAAATGAGTAAGGCTATAAAAATGTAAAAAAACCTAGCAATTTTTTTCAAAAGAACAGGGATTTCTCACATTGAGTAAGTTGAGAAGTGCTACAAAATAAAATTTTCTTCTCCTCTTTCTAAAAGCTTCATAATGATCTATATATACATTTTTTGCCCTGGTGTTTATTTTATGAAGACTTACAGGTTCTACAAACCTATTTATGTCACTGGGCCCTAACTGAAGTGTGCATAGGTTGTATAAAGGGAGTGTAAGAGAGCTCCTGGTTTCAACTTCATAGATGACTTATTGTTTCTCTGCCTGATGAAAGGAAATAAAAATCACATTTAATGGTTGACTGCTAGTGGTGACTTCCAGGCTTTTGCTTATTTTTAAAATATCTGTTGTTATAGTCAAGTGTCAAGAGAGTCTTGAAGAGAGCTGTAAAAGAAAAAAGACAATCACTAACACTACAAAAATTTAGGTTTGAAAATAACCTCTCTGCCTATGGGATTGGGGGACTGAGAGTAAAACATGGTATTTCTGGGCCTGAAGCTTATGTTTCGTGGCTTTTTCTATGTTTTGTTAATAAATAATTTTCTTCATAAGTAACTATTAAAACAGAATAATAACCCAAGGCTTATTTTTCTTGGCAACCTGAAGCTGAGTATTCTTAAGATGTTTGGAAGCCTGAAATGAAACAAAAAAAGACAAATCCTAAGTATCAGTATTAACAAGGTACAGGATGAAAAATCTTTTTTTTTTTTCTAAAATACTTGCCTCTTTTTTCAAAAAAAGTATTTTTACTATCTTGCTTTCACCATAATTTGGAGATATGCCCATGTTATGTAAACTCAGTGGTAAACTACATAATTTCTCAATTAGATGTAGTCAAAATGTATCCTTAAATTTAGATTTTATAGGGATACAAGAAAATTATTGTAAAGCTGGATATTTTTTAGCCAAAAATATTGGTCCACATTTGAAGTTCTGAAGTACCAAAAACACCTGTCAGGCAGTTTTGGTGTTATCTTAACTTCAGCTTTTTGTTTATCTGACCTGTGAGTTTTTCCATTATATATCATTCGTTGCACAACACCATGCTCTTGAATTGGATAAGAACACTGTTTGCCCTTTGGACTAATTGGTCTGCCCTTCAGTGAGAACTTACCAGAATCACGTAATTGTTGGGGTTGGAAGGAACCTCTGTAGATTATCTAATCCAAGCTCCCTGCCAAGACAGGGTCACCCAGTGCAGGTTACAGAAAAACATGCTGTAAATCACCGGCCATTGCACAGCAAGTTTGTTTAAAAGTGGCTTAAGGTACTACTTTTTTCCTGAGATTCTACAAAAGAGACCTTGAAAAAAGTTCTTGGGAGGTTAAAACACAAGCTTCACTAGCAAACATTAGAAGATCAGGTAGTGGCAAAATTTCAATCAAAATAAAGAATTTCACAATGAAATGATTCAGCATACTCTAACCTATCCAACCTTAAAATACCCAGATTTCAAGAAGATTAAATTAATAGAAGAAAAGGAGAGAGAGAGAAAAAGAGAGAGACAAGAAATGTACAGCTGTCACCCTTGGATCCAGTGGGGTCTCAGATGCCATAAACACCAAGGACAATAGGGACTTGGCCATGTGTGTCTTTGTGCAATGGTTTTTAGTCTGCTCTGGCCTCCTGTGGCCACAACTACCCCTCAGATGGGGCTTCTGATCTGATAGCCACTCTGGGACTAGACTGGAGTTCCAAAGACTGTGGGGCAGAGGATCATTCCATCTTTGCAGAACTTGATTTGCTCTTTACTCCCCACAAACATCTTAGTTGTTTTGAGCCAATAATAATTCTTTCCAGTCTCTCACATACATGCAGATGGGTTTTGTTACTCTTTTCCTGTTGTTGTTTAGGCTACTATTATCATGAAAAGACTGATCAAGATGGTAAAAAATACTTCCAGATCTCATAAAATAATGTGGGTTTAATTACCAGATGAATACAAAGAAGAGGGGTTTTAGCTTACATGCCTACTAAACATGATGTGTACATGAAGACAGCAAGAAAATCCTAAGTACAACCACTTCACACATTTGATAAGTATTATCTTAGGGTTTGAAAGCATGAAAATAAAGGATTTATAACATAATTAAATACAACCAGAATAGACCGGGTGATAGCCATCACAGAGTTAACATCATCAAGAAGTTAGAAGAAATCAAATACATACAAGAAAAATCAATTTCTCTGACTATGGGTTACCAAAAGGCTGGACCTCAGTGCCTAGCTGCTGGTAAAAATTGCATGCCAACCTCCCTGCTATTACATATGGTCAGAAGCAGCACACTAGAGCACAGGCAGAGGCTGGTGGGAGAGGCAAGGCCTGGAAAGATCAGCTATACTTTTATTGCCTGTGATTCCAAGGTGTTGATGGGTTGAGGAAGTTTGTATTTTTGGAACAGGTGACAATTTGAGCACAACCATACAACCAGACACAGGAAAAAGGGGTGGGAAAATGCAAATATGGTGTTGAATACTATGATGTTGTCTTTCCTCATAATCAAGTAGGATATGAGGTAACTAAGTGTGATCTTAGACCCTAATTTTTAGCATCTAAGACTAGGTTTGCATTCATGGACAAATGAAGGGACATGTAACACATTGTTAGCATTAGCAAGTACACTAAGCTGCTCTTATGGATTTCAACATTGTTTTCCTACCTGTAGATAAAAATGCATCTAATGCTCATGATTTCCTCTGTCATGTGAAATACAGGTGAAACTTGACATCCTGCTGTGGTTGTTCATCTTGTAATGTCATTCTTATGGAAACATCGCAAGGATTTTTATCAGTTTCTTGGAATCCAGAGCATAAAAAATATCAGTTATTGATTATGCAATTGATTATTGCAAAACTGAGGAAAAATATAGAGTAATGATTGATATTTCTACTGAAGTACGAATATATATAAACCTTTCTGTTCAAGGCTGACAAACACAGGAATGGTTGGGGATTGTAAGTCTAAAGACACAGAAGGTGGGGACCTGCCAAAGTATGCATTACATGCCTAAATATTCTGTATGGCTGCATCTTCTTGCCACTTTTATTGAGACTAAATATACAAACTTATATGGAGTTAAGAAAATACCTATGTAAGAGTTACAGCAATTTATGAAATTATGAAAGTATTTTTGTCTTCCACGTTATACTAATACATATTTCTTAAAAAGTAAATCTTTCCAGAGGAGCAAAAATGCTTAAAGGTTTTATTGAATATTCTTTTATTGTTCTACATTAATCTAAAAATTAGTCAGGTAATTTTTTTATAATTTCCCTTTATGAACTAAGCTATGTTTTGGTTAGCAAATAGAGATGAACAGGTGAAAACTCCTTCCCATTATGCACAGTATACAAGAGTTTGTCTAAATATAGTCTTTGAACAAAGAGCTAGTAACTTTCTTGTACAGTTTCACTGTCATTTTAGAATATATAGAAGCTTAGGAAGAACACCTTAAATTCATCAAGATGTAGTCAAAATGGTAGTAGAAACACCAGTCATATTCAGTAATGTTTTCAAGGCATCTTTTCATGAATCAGGTGCTTTTAATACATATTTTTTCCATGCTGTGTTTTCAAAGATCAATTAGAAATTTAATTATTCTTAAACATTAAAAATTGACTATTAAAATTAATTCAGCAGCTGAAAAAAAAAATACTTTCAGGACTCATCATATCACTGAGCTGGATTCATTGCTGTGATTTTTACAGTCCATTTTTATATCAGTGCATGTTCCATTGAGATTTCAATTCTAAAACTGGAGCAATAAGTCAGAGCAGTAGCTCATGTTTCTTGTAGGAAAATAATAAATGTCTAACCAGAAATCTTTGGAGAGTTTAAGTGGAATGATCTTTAAATAATTCTTTCGTGGTAGGTCATCTAGAACACATTTATGGCCAAGGACTTCAGGGGTTTCCTTTCTCCTTACTTGACCTAGTTTTTTTAGGTAAAATGTGTTACTGTAATCAGTTCATTGAACAACTAAATGCTGAGGTGAAATTTATGACCTTTTTGATGGAACCTACATCTTTTACTCACCAAAGTGGATTTTTCTGCCAATGACTTTGTGGCAGGTTTCCTTGACATCTTTTCAGACTAAAAAACATGTGTTAAGCTTAGCTGGTTTCCATCTGCTCATCAGACCTTATTTTATTCTTTTTGTCAAAAATTTCTGCTTACCAAAATGCATCTTTCCTCCCAGAACACTTTTCCCCCCTTTTATTCCCCCCTCTATTTGTTTGTTTTTGTAAAGCTTTTAGTTCCTTTAAAAGACTGTAATGCATGCCAGCTACAGAAAGAGGCTGTGAGGAAAAAAAAAAGTATCTGAAAAACTAAAGTTATAACAAAACCTTTCCTCCAAGATACATCTTGATCTTGTTTACAAGGTAGTGTTATTGCCAGTAGGTCATAGGCAACACTCCTCTAAACAACCCCAAGTGTGTAACTTTGCAGTGAAAAAAATAGGATGGGAAAGAAAAAGAGTGTTCCATGAGAAAAACATCCCCTTCACTTTGCTACTCCATTTTAAGTTGTGCTCATTTCCCATGGCAATGTCTAAGTCTCCCAGAAAACCTGAAGAGTAACAAGAAAATATGTTTGCAGCACTGTACTAAGAATGGAACTGCTGGAGAGCAGATGAACATAATGAGGAGGCCAGTGGTTTTCTACAGAGCTGTCATTGACCTCGGCGTTTTACTGCTGTGCCTGGGCTAATAAGAATGGGACTTACTCCTGCTGTGTAGACCCATTCCAGTCCTCCTTCTTATAATGTCTTAATTCCCATGGGAATGGCACATGCCTCCATCTTTATCTTTGTGACTGAAAATTGTTTTGCTATCAGTTTTGATTTTTAAAATTTTTTTATTCTGAAAGACACTCTCTTGATTTGCCAAGGGGTAGTTTTGCTTAAGCTAAAGACAAACTTTAGGTTCAAATGTAAAGCAAAATTACAGAATATTAATTCTATAATATCAGAATAACAATAATAATAATATCTATAATAACCATAGAATGGTTTGGGTTGGAAGGAAGCTTAAAAATCATCTGGCTCCAACCCCCCTACCATACGCAGGGACACCTCCACTGGACAGGTTGCTCAATGTCCCATTCAACCTGGTCTTAAACACTTCCAGGGAAGTGTGACATGTACAGCTTCTCTGCCAAGTTGTTCCAGTGCCTTGTTATTTCCATATGTCTAACCTAAAATTTCCCTCTTTCAGTTTATACCCATTAATCCTTGCCCTGTCACTATAGTTCCTGTTGAACAGTCCTTCTCCAGCTTCCCTGCAGGCCCCCTTCAGATAGAGGAAGGTCTCCACACAACTTTCCCTTCTCCAGGCAGAAGATCCTTAACATCCTCTGTCTGGCAGTATTATTATGGTAGGTATACTTGAGGGGGAAAAGAGGCTCAAAACATTATCTCAGCAGGATTTCATCAGAGGTTATAGATGAATAACTAAAATTAATAACCGTAGATAATTAGTGAATTAGTGGAAAAGTATTTCAGAAGGGATTTTGAACATAAGAAGAATACAATAAGCAAAAAACCCCATGGCTAGAGGGTCTGTTCTGGACCAGCAACTCTAAAGGTCATGTTCTTCATTTAGTCTATCTGAAAATGTTAAATAAATAGCTGAGCTACCTTGCCTGTACTGTGTTTGTATTACTTTGGTTTCTATTCAGAAATGTTGAAACTCTGTAGAAGAAGGATTCTACTAGTTCTTTTGCCTATATTTACTCATTGCAAGTTGTGTAGCTAACCATATACAAAAACCACTCATATTCAGTGTTCTAGGGTGATTAGTGTAATGTTTCAGGGTATATTGCTTCTGGCATCTAATAAAATGGATAGGACTATTTTCTATCAGTCTGGTCTAAATAAAAGGCCTTCTTTCCTTTAATATGTAATTTTTTTTGTGTGTGTGTAAAGCATCAGAGGCTATAAACCAACAACCATGAAAACATTTTGAAATCCTTTGACTATTAAATTGCCTTGGTATTACCTACACAGGTTTGACAAAAACAGGTTGCTAACTCATTCCCTGGTCTCTAGGCTGCAAGCAGTAATTTTTATTTCCAAAAGTGCAATCACCTTTCAATCTATCTTCCTCCTATCCCACTTCATTTATAGAGCACACCTGTCTGTTAAAGCTTTTGATTTGACAAGTCAGAAATCTACTTCCTATGGTTGAATGATATTTCATCTATGGATTGCTTATATAAGATTCAAGACTGCTTCTCTCAGTTTTCCTAGATTCAGTTCTTGGACATAGCCAAGGTGGTAGTCATCTTTTGTCCATGTTTTTTTTTAAGAAACAGAGGAAAATATAGAGAGTAAATTGCAGTTGTTATACACAATGATGATAATTCATGATCTAAATCCCAAAAATTTTCTTTATAGAATAGAAACATGTCAGTGACTGATTCTTTCTCTGTTATTGTGTTTGAAGTCATACACTTTCCTTCTGACATGTTCAGAAGGTTGTGGAAAACTGTGAAAACTCTTCTTCAAATTCTCTTTACCTCTTTCTCTTCTTTGTCTTTTTAACAGCACATCTTTAATACAACAAAACTTTGATTTTTAAAATACATTTCCTTTTCTTCTCAGTCCTTTGGGTGGCTTCTATTTGTTGGCAACACTAAAAAGCAAAGAACAAAAAGTAGAAAAATACTGATGTCCTAGAAGAAGATTGATGGAACAGGGTGCATAATATCCTTCCAACAGATGTCTCCTGGGTTAAAGCAGTCTAACACCTAGAATTAAGAGTGCATCTCTAATTTCTGTTCATGATACTCACCCTCTAATTATAAGGCATTTTAGAAGAAAGAATCCAAAACCAGAACATGTTTTTGTCTTTTCTGTGACAATGTTGTGCTACACATAAAAATTCACTGGAGTAACAAATAACACTGGAGCCTTCAGTTTTGGAGAATTTCACTCTCTTCCAAGCATACTTGTTTATTTTACAGATAGAGACAGCTTCAACAGAGCAAACATCTCATGCATATCTCATCCTAAGCTGGTCTCATTTTAGGATGCACACCTGAAGATGAGAACTCAGATTCCAAATTCAGATTGGTCCAAGGAATAGAGACACATTTAAAGCTTAGGAAGAACATAATCTTTCTAATATGCCTGTAAACCCCTACTTCAGATAGTTATCTTGGTATTGTATATGTTGTGAGTTTTTTTAATTTAAATTGTCATTATCAAAATACACCAGAGCACCAGAACACTGGGACAAGTTGTTTGAAACATATTTTGTGAGGCGAGGCAAGACAGTTATAACTTTGTTTGGAGCAAGAGTCAGAAGAAATGTTTATAACAAGGAACAATGTACATGGGAGAATGTAATTAAGTAAGCATTTACTGCAGTAACTTAATTAATATGTATATTAATATAAAAATACTGTGCCCTTCAATGATTTTATCTCTTCATTTTCTTGGAGTGTAATGGTGCGATGAAATAGAAAGGAAGACCTGAAACTGAAATGAAGACCTTGTTGGATCATGTGTATCCTGAGTGTCACAAATAAGATAATTTATTTTACAACACCTACTGTGTAAGGACAATAGATTCTGTGTGAGTATGGCTTGATTAATTATTTGTCATAAAGTGACCTGGAATGAGCAAACTCTATAGCTCTTCAGTGTTTATTAAAATAAAGTAATAGTAAAATTAAATAGAAGGGTGTGGTTTGGAAAGGATCTTGAAGGTCACCTAGTTCCCACACTGCTTCTGTGGGCAGGGGCACTCTTCACTAGACCAGAGTACTTAGAGTCCCATCCAACCTGGCCTTGAACACTTCCAGAGATTAGGCATCCACAGCCTCTCTGGGAAAACTCTTCCAGTATCTCACCATAACAAAGCAAAATACTTCTTTCTAATGTTTAATCTAAACCTACCCTCTTTGAGTTTGAAGAAATTGCCCCTTGCTCTGTCTCTACATGTCCTTGTGAAAAGTTACTCTCCTGCTCTCTTGTAGCCCCCTTTAGATACTGGAAGGTATCTAAGGTCACCCTGGAGTTTGCTGCAGGCTGAACAACCCCAACTCTCTCTGCCTGTCTTCATAGCAGAGGTGCTCCAACTCTCTGATCATCTTTGTGGCCCTCCTTTGGACTTGTTCTAAGAGATCCATGTCCTTCTTATGTTGACTAAGATTTCTAAGTTGATGATTCATTGAACGTGAAGTAAAAATTTGAGTTATAGTGGCATCTCAACACCCAAGTAAATAAAGCAAGGCAATTTAAAATTCCAGGAATATCAAACCTCTGTCCTTAGGTAATGCAAGTTGATTTGATAATTTCAAATTAACCTACTCTGCCCTGCACATAGATTGTATGTTGCTTTTTAAATTAATAATGAGTTTGATGTTACACAAGAAGTGTGAGAATAAAATTTTGAGCTGTCACTGCATCAATAATTCTCCCAGAGTCACACTAGGCATAATAGATAAGGACTTTTAACTATATGGTGTGCTGCAGCACAGTCCCAAAAGTTGCCAATGGCTAAGAACAGGAACATTTGTTCACACAGCATGGAATGAAAAACTGCCTTTTGAAGTGCTGAAGTGAAGGGCTGTTATTTCCCAAAATGATGCCTGATGAAATGCAAGTACTTAAAATTTTGTGATTGGATGTGCTCATGATGTCATCATCAAGCATATTTAAGGAGTAACACGATCTCTATCTGACTTGCAACAAAATGCCTCTCTAAGAAAAGCTAAATAATTACATGTTAAAAGCAGAAAATGTTTCTTCCAAAACTGAAATGAAATACTTTCTGGGAGGATAAAGGTGGTTATACAGTTGGCTTCAGGATTTTCTTATAACAGTTCCAGTGTCTTAGAAACAAACTGGGAGTTTTTTTTTCATGGTTTAATATTGCTCATGTTTCTCGATTTAGACATTTACCCTAAAACAAGTCAAGTGAATTACTTTGTATCTTCTGATTTGGTCTTAACGCATCCCTGTATTACACAGATTCAGTCTAGAAAACAGATGCTGAGAATGGTAGGTGTGGAAATATGGTGTATAGACATCCTCATGTATTTCTGCTTTTTGACTTACTATTATTTTTTTGAAAGATAGTGTAATTTAGCATTAACGAGAAAAGAATGAACAAACATGACCCTCTTCCATTGATGTTTCATAATTTTTAAATGATGCTTTGCATAACTCTTTTGGAGTATATTCTAATACCTGCTTTACTATTTTAGGCAGAATATCTTATGGTTTTTTCCCTTTCTTGGGCTAAGCCTACTGGTGTCAATAACAGTATTTGCAAAAGGATTGTAGATGAGAGTCACAAAGAAGTGCATGTTGAGCCTCTGTTCACATGTCAGAAATCACCAGGGAAATTCATATATGGAAATTCCACATGGAACAAGAACTCAAACTATAATGTATAATTTAAAAGTCTAAAAATTTTGCATAGTTTTCAATAATTTAGATGTGCTTGTCTAGGGAGTAGAAAATAGAGATAAATAGAGATATGGGTAAAAGGTATGTTGTGTAGCATCACATCACTTCAGTGAACAGTGAACACAACCTAGCCAAATAAACAACTCTTCCTCCTTTTCATACCACTCAAACCAAAGGAAACTAGAATCAGGAATGGGAATGTAAATAAATTAGAGAAGCCTCTCAAAAGGAAACTCAGAGCATGAGATTTTTCTGAGAGAACTAACTCAGCATGTTGCCTACCTAAATCAACAGAACCACCTGCCTCCATTTGGGATCCAGGACTACATTTTGTTCTTGAGTCTGTGTGAAAGTCAGGTTAATTGCCCTTCTCAAGTGCAACAGGAGAAAGCTCCTGCCATTTATTACCGATAATTTTTCTGACCTCTGGGATATAAAGGGACAGAGAGATTTGGACTTGAATTCCCTCCTAAGACATTCAAACCCTTATTTGTTAAGATTATCACCTTAGTTACAAGGCTGTAGAGCATTTTGGCATAGATTTCTCATTCTCATCTTGCAACAGTTGTTTGTTTTTGTAGTGAGGGGATTATCTTCAATTATTGCTGCAATAAGCAGATGTCTTATTAGTTTTCTTTTTCATGTGACTGCTATAGTCAGTGAGTGACAGCATCTCTTACTATAGTGAAATAAATAGCATTATGAAAAATAAAAGTACATCAGCAGGAAAAAACAAAAGCCGTAAGTTATAGTATGTTATCTCTGTCTCTGGACCTGGTTTAAGTTGTTTCAAATAAATTGATGTCTCAAAGTCCCCAGTCTCCTGCAGGCCAAGTGCTTAATTGTTAGGTCAAATTTGACAGCCTGCTCTTTGCTGACCTTTCAGTTGAACTAAAACTAGTTCCATAATGTCCTCCCAGTTCCATCCCTTAAAATGAGTGAAGAAGGAAAACAGTTCTTTCATGGATATAATTGAAGATTAGCCAGAAGATAAAAATAATTGTGATTCATTAAAGCCATAGTGCAGCAAAAACTGCTAGCACCCTTTCCTATTGGAAACATAGGTTTCATTCTTAAACACCTGAAAAAATAGTAAATCTTATTAAGCAGATGTGATAAGGAAATAAAGTAGATTGATAGGAAGCTAGTGATAGGGAAATAAAGTAGATTGATAGGAAGCTAGTAAGAATGTACAGGAAGTACTGCATGTATGTATGTCTCAGATGAGATGAAGATGATATACTGTATAATTTTTACAGATTTTTTTTTTTTTTGTAATTAAAAATAAAATCTAGAGCTTGAAGGAGTAACATTCCTTCACCAATACTGTAGCTGTATGTTCTTTGTATTATAATGTTTTTATTTCTTGAAAGCATGGTAAATTATTTTGAAGAAATTTTGTGGACAGGATTGTTGCTTTTAATAGTTTACTCAGTAGACTAAATCTCAAACCCTGTATCTACACTTGACATAGCCAAGTTTTTAAATGAGAAAAATAGTCAAAAAACTCCAATATAAAAAAGGTAATAAAAATTAAATTTATTTAAAAATTCAGACTTTTTAGAGAATTTTTCAGTTGCTTAAGGCATAGTCTTCAGACAATTTCAGATATGTTTTATTACAATTTTGAATTATGTCCAAGCTCTTAAATAAAGGAAATTATATGAATACTTAAATTTTCAAAAAACAAGTAACCTTTTAGTTTTCATTAAAATAAGTCCCTCACTCTTTGAATCATCAAGTCACATGGAACCTATCTATTCTAAGAAATAAGGAGAACCTGAAACACCGAGCTATTTGGCCAGATTTCAGTATTCAAGGCTCTTTTTAATGTTTAAATAGAAATACTTCCACTCTAAAAGCTATTTGCCATGAATTAAGTATTTTCATCTTAAAGATTATCTAGGCAATAAACTTTGAGGCTCTTGGGGTCTCTGAACTCAAGTGAGCAAACCACAAAAATGGAGATTAAATAGAAATGGAGATGTGGCACTACTTATTAACTGAGAATGATTCCAAAGCTATGGTTACACAGAAAGCACAGGCTTTGAACGGAAGAATACCTAGCACTTTTCTCTGTCTTGATTTTCTGTATCACCAAAGCTCCTTTTAATAAAACTGAAACGCTAAACCAGCTGGCCTAATCTGTTTAGTTCAGTTGTATGCTTTAAAACCTGGACACATTTAGAACTGAAGTTGGCTTAAAACCCAGGACTCCATTCTGGCTTTCTCCAAATGAAAGGTCAGGCTGCAGGGTAGCAGGTAAGTTTCCTGTTTTTTCCCCTTTATTCTGGTAGCTTGAGGGTAGCTTGTAGATTGTGCTAGAAAATATCTTGTGTAATCAAAATGCTTAGAGCCATTTTTTTCACACTGCTTGGAGGGAAAATAAACAGCTATTCTAGCCCCTTTGTAGAAAACCATTAATTAAATCATATTTTCTGGGAACTTCAACAAGTTTTATTCTTTTCACAGCCCAGCTGTAGGTTGCACTGACTTAATAAAATAAGTATATATGTATATACACATGTAGTTATTTGATAATTTGTTAATAAGGAAATATGAAGAACTCCTGTCAAGAAGAATCAAACCAGAGATAGCAAGTGGGGTAACTGGGAGTCAAAGCAGAGTCCCTGAATGCCATACACTCTTATACCTACATGTGGTAGCATCAGAACACCATAAAAGTATCAGGAAAGTAAAGTATAACCATAAGTGAAAGTAAGAACTTAATGGACACATGGTTCATTTGTCTACTTTGCAATGTCAACCTCAAGAGTAACATTCTGCCATGGATCATCTGTTCATAATTCCTGCAGCAGTTTTCTTGCCTTTACAGAGCATTTGAGAAAGCTCTGTTAAGAGCAGCACCAATAGTACATCATCTGGGAGTGCAGCTGTTACCCAGAGAGAAGTCAGATAGTAAGATGAAGGGAGAGGAGGAATAAATCAAAACCAGCCTGCGTGTGGCACTTATCACACCAGGCTTATTTCTCTTTTCTGCAGATTTTAACATGTATAGGAATGGAGGGGATTACCTGAAGTACAAAGAGTCCTTATGGATTTTACCCCAAGGACATACATTCTGGAGTATTTGAAGTCTTTTTTTCAGTC
Organism: Lonchura striata; assembly: GCF_050655825.1. Taxonomy (NCBI): domain Eukaryota; kingdom Metazoa; phylum Chordata; class Aves; order Passeriformes; family Estrildidae; genus Lonchura; species Lonchura striata. The sequence continues at coordinate 116,020,226 of NC_140704.1, forward strand.
AAGTCATTTAATATAGACCACATTACACCTGCCAGTGCAATGTTTACTGGATCAAAAGAAAACTGTTGTGTTTAGCATGTGGATGCACTTATAGTCACATTAGGTGAACAATGGTTATGACTAACTGCTTTAAACCAAAGAAATTCTCATTATTTCAGTTTCTCAATCTCACTACCTACAAGAGAGCAAACTGCTGCCTGTATCTGCACCTAAACTGTGAAATGGTCTGAAAGTTCACTTGGACATAGACTCAGATGGTCTAGTTGAAAAGCTTCTTTCAGTAAGTTCAGAGGTGGTTATCAGCAACAAGACTATTGACAAAGCTTTGATAGACTGGCCTTTTAAATGATTTAGAGTGTAAATGACCAGGATGAATTTTTCACAGAACTTTCTTTAGCCTCATTTTCTAGGTTCATTCTGTCACAGAGCAAATTCTGAGCTGTGTTCAGCTGGTTGAGGTAAAGAGAGATCCCTAATTAGTCACACTTTTGACTACCCAGAACAGTCTGAAGTAACAGTAGGGGTATCCACATACAAACTGGATGCCAAGCACTATAAAACCACTATAAAGTACTTCCTGTAGCAGCTACTTTTCAAGCTGCTACTTATGATGTCCATAACAGTTATAGAATTATCTAGTTTGGATGAGACCTCTAGAGGTTATCTGGAGCAACCTCCTGCTCCAAAGAAATTAAGTTAAAGAAGGTAACCTTGTACAAGGGATATGAATTCTTGGACTCATCTGATCAGTTTGTTGCTGAGTTTGACCAAATTTATGGTAATTTTTTTTCTTTTTTCTTATAGCTACTTGAAATTTCCTATGTGTCAACTTTAATAACTTGACTTGTCCTTATGCTTTGCCCCTCTGATGGCAGCCTTCTCTTCTCCAGGCTGAACAACCCCAACTCTCTCTGCCTGTTTTCATAGGAAAGGTGTTCCATATCTTTGACAATCTTGTGGCCCTTCACTGGGCTCAGTCCAGCAGATCCACATCCTTCTTATGTTCAGAGACCCAGAGCTGGATGCAGTATTCCAGGTAGGGTTTCACAGGAGAAGAGCAGAAGGGAATCCCCTCCCTTGACCTGGTGGTCACACTTCTGATATAGCGCAGAATATGGTTGGCTTGGTTTACAGAAGGATCTGCTTCATGATCTTGGCAGGCATATAGGTAAGACTAAATGGTCTGCAATTCCCTGTGTCTTCTTTTTTTCGCTTTTTAATAATGTAGGTTACATTTCCCCTTTTCCAATCAGTGGGAACTTCACCAGACTGCTGTGACTTCTCAAAGATGATGGAGAGTGGCTTAGCCACTTCATCAGCAGGTTCCCTTAGGTCCCATGGACTTCTGCATTTCTCAATGTTCTCACCTCCCCTTAAATGTTCTTCTGATCTTCTCCTGCAGTGGGTGCTTCTGCATTCTCCCAGTTCCTGCCTATGCCTTCTATGATTTGAGTGGTCCATCTGAAACACTTGCTGGTGAAGACCAATATTAAAAAGTAATTGTGTACCTCAGCCTTCTCCATACCCTGAGTATACTGAAATGGGCTCACATTTTCCCTAGTTTTCTTTTTATTACGACCATACCTATAGAAGCTTTTCTTGTTTCTTCTTAAGTTATCTCCGTCTCTGGACCTGGTTTAAGTTGTTGTATGCCCTTCGTGTTATATGCCCTTTCACAGAGAAATTTAAATTTGGTTTCTGATGAAGTGATATTATTTTGTGGAGTGGCTGGAATTCCTTTGTGCTGCTCTTCTGCAGCAGGTGCCCTCCTGCTGATTTTGTGATCCTTCTCCAGGCTCTGGCCTTCTGCTGTCAGGAGATACCAAGATTCGGATGGGCTGACTTGCCCTTCTATGGTAACTTTAGTTTAAAGCCCTCTTCACAACTTGTCAAGCCTATGATCAAAGATGCTCTTTCTCTTTTCTGGCAGACAGTGATTCAGTGAAAGCTACACTTACTTTATCTCCACAGCATGTAAAGTAATACCTAATCAAATAATAGAGTCATTATTTCTTCAGCATATTTTTTAGGATACTTTGGCTGCAAGTGGAAGAATCCAGGTTATATAACCAATTTTATTTTCCTGCTCTTGATGTGATGAGTCAGATAAAGTCTTCAAGAGTGTAACTAATGAATTTACCTCTTTCATGAGCAGCTGCAAGTTTGACATTTTGACTGCATTATCCCAAATTGCTATTATCTGCCATTTACTGTGGAGAATACTGTGGAGTTTAAATGGTTGAAATATATGATCAGCTAACTAATAGAGAAAATGCATATTGCTGCAAAGAGCTAAATATTAGTAAAATGTTGACTAATTGCATAGGACTGTAACTACTTTTTGTTTCAGTCCAGGAGTGACAGAACATTGTTTGGAAGCATGTATGTCCAAGTCCAACGTCATTGGATAAAAATGCACATTAAATATACAAAAAATATATAAATTTAAATAGGTTCTGTTTTCTCTAAAACGTTTGAGGAAGTCATCTAGTTATCCAAACAGTAAAAAAGTTAGAAGAGGGAAAAGATGTAAATTAATTGCATGAAACTTATTACATTGAAGGTGTTCTTACCTGTGAGTTCAATGAACATACTATATGCATGATGTATACAGCATCATGCATGTAGTATATTGTAGTAGTAGTGCTGTATTGTTTGTGAAATTTATTGTGCTTATCATAGGGAAATGATGCCAATACTTTTTCTTTTTTGTTTCCAAAATGCAAATTGCTAAAAGCCAGAGGAAGTGAGCACATATATCAAATCATTTTGCTGTCTTTTTATAAATACCTATTTGGAAATGTACTTCAAGCAAGCATTCTAAGGAAGTAAATTGCCTTTAGTTTATTGGGGCCTTTGTGTATTTTCAGGAAAAGCAGTGCTGTGCATTATCTTCACAGAAATGAAGCTTCACAGATGTCTGACACCATCACTGGCTTCTCTGTGATGGCAGAAATAATCAGTTTGCCTTTAAGTCTTGGCTAAGAGCCTAGGTTAGAAATGGGAAGCTTCAGTTTATTTGGAGCCCCTAGATAAGAAATATGAGCTTCAAGATACACCTTGGAGTCACAACAAACTTGAACTCTAATGGATTATTGTGGAAAGAGAGATCTAAAATCATTGAAGCATTCCAATGCTGCCAACAGCAATCTTGCTCTTGGGCCCAGCGCTCTCTGGTATCTCTGAGTGGAGCTGCGGCGTGAAAGTGTAAGCCAAGGAGGTGATGATTCCCCCTAATATTTGGATGAAAAAACATGCTATGTTGTATTGATTGAAAGCAGCAGCCCACTTTTCATCTATAAGTAGATTCATGTTAGATAGCCTGCTGCTTTTTTCTACACGTGAAGTGAGAGGTACCTAACAGCCAAAATTTTTAAAATATGGATACTTGTGCAGTTAATTCTAGCTGCTTCTTTCTGCTGGATAATATTTTTTTTAATATGACAGAAATTAAAGAAAGGACAAAACTTTCAGTTCATAATATTACAACCAGTAGAAATCTTTTGCAATTGAAGGCATCAAACTATATAAAGAGAAATGTGTTTTTTTACAGTTCTATTAGATTATATAGCAGGAAAAGCAGTGTAGAAGGAAACAGGGTAATCAGGCAGAAAAAGCATCCTGGTATTTTCAAAGATTTAAAAATCAGTAGAATTTCAATTTATAAAATGAACATTTTGCTTTTTCAACATAATTTCTCATTCTTAGCTATAGATATTTGAACAATTTAATAAATGCTGTGGCCAAGGAACAGATGTTTTCTACATCAAGGGTCTGTTTGCATTTTTTTGGAGGTGTTATCTGTCTGATAAACTGGATCTTCAATTATTTACTGTTGGAGCTATAGTAAGCAATTTTAATCCAGTTTATCAACGGAAAGGTTAACAGAACTGTGATAGAAATAACAGCTTCCTTAGTCATTGTTGCTTCCACTATGCTATTAAGGCAGGAGGTGGGCATCTATGGAATCACACTAATAAAAGGGTAGATCTGCTCACAGTTTTTACTAAATAATCAATATGATTTTGCTCTTATTGCATGTCACCTGCTTGAATGTTTTCCTAAAGCTGCATTTCAGCTTTCATTTTCACTCTTAGAAGAACAGATTTTTTTTCATTTTATCCATGTGGGATCCTTCTAAAATGGTTCCTTCACTAGATTGTAGTGGAAATACATCTATTTCAGCTCTTCCCAGCTCTTTTAATTGATTGAGTATTGTCAGTGTCATTAGTACCATAAAAAATCTCTTTATGTCATTATAACTCAATTTAGAAGTGCTGACCAGTTAGTTAATTTTAACAGCAATAGGAGTTATCCCATTTAATGTTCATTATAATGCCTTCCATTATAACTCTCTTTATCATTATTGATAACCTAAGTTAGTCATCCTCAAATATTCTATATAGTATTTCTTGTTGAGGATCATGTGTTTATTGAAATTTCTGGAGGGATGAAAAAGAAAGGCAATGTCATAAAAGTACTGGAATTGTCTGCCTGGGGAGGTGATGGAGTCACCATCCCTGGATGTGCTTAAAAAAAGACTGGTTGTGGCACTTGGTGCCATGTCTTTGTGAGGTGTTATGGCATGGGTTGGGCTCAGTGATATTGAAGGTCTCTTCCAACCCAGTGATTCTGTGACTCATTCTGTGATTCTGTGATTCTGTGATTCTGTGATTCTGTGATTCTGTTATTCTGTGATTCTGTTATTCTGTGATGTAGGGTTCCTGTAAGAAAATATTGTGATTATGTTGTTGGGTTGGTTCATGACCTATACTCAAGAGAAAAAGTAGCTATGTTAGGTTTAGTTATGACAAAGCATATGTTTTTTTAAATTTTTGTTAAGTTCTGTTAAAAAATATTTTTTCAATGGACTGTATGTCACTTCTCTAATTTACCAGGAATCATCCGGATCTCCTCTTTTGAGGTTGGTTGATAAACTGTCACCAGCCTGCATATATAGAATTGTTTGTAGAAGGAGATGAGGAATAGTGCAAGTAGCACACTGGTGTGGTCAAAACATATGAATAAGGATTTAAAAAGCAAAGTGTAGTTGGCATCCTATCTCTTGTGTATGAGTAGCAGTATCAAACTTCAAAGCAAAGAGAAGATAAAAAATAGGAACAAGTTTGCAGTGTAAATACAGAAGGTTAGAATATTGATTAGTATGGGGAATATAGGTGTGATTAATAGTCAAACATATGATATGAGAAAGACAAGGTGAACAAGTAGCCACACCATTTTCCCTGAAGAGCTGGTTAACAGTTCCTATGGAATGAGATCAAAACAACATCTGAAGTCTGCATCATAACATTTTTGACATTGTGAAGCTGATTTAAATATTTTGTATTTGCCACACAAAGAGATTTAGTGGCAAATCTAAATTTGCTAAGAAAAAATTTAGGTTCACAGTTCAGGTGTAACTTTACAACTCATTTCATGAGGATACTAAAAGTCACTGTTAAGACACTTAAAATTTCTGTTATTACCTGTTGTACCTTTGCTAGAGGAAAATAAGGAAAAAATATCTGCTTTTTCATATGACAAATGATATTTTTGAAATTTTGGAATTTTTTTTTGCTTATCTAGTATGTCACAATTTTTTCCTGAATTTTAAAATATTAATTTCAGCCAACTTAAAGCCTACTTACTGAATTTGTTGAGGTTTTGGAGGTTTTTATATTTTTAAATTAATAACAGTCATTGAGAATGACTGACATATGCTTGCTTCTTCTAAGCTGAGAGCCTTCTTATGTAGAAGTGTTACATTCACTTTCAAAATTAAATTCATATTGAAATTCTGGATTAAAATATAGATATTGCATTGTATTTAAAATAGAGCAGCTGAAGGATTTTATGTTTTTAATCTTATGATAGCTTAAGATTTGGATATTTTTTTAATTGAGACAAATTCAAAATTTCAAGGATTTACCTATTAAAACCTCAGTTTTGTAGCCAGGATCAATGAAATACTTCCAATTGTGTTTTCCAAAGTTTCTTTAAATGAAGATCCATTAATTCAAATATAGCTTATGTATCATGAGTTTTACCTACTTTTTCCTGATTACCTTTTAAGACATTTGTTATCTGTTACTATTCTCTTCCTATTCCTAATATATTGACCACTTAAAACAGTCTCAAGTGGGGTTTCTTTCTGTTTTAAATTTAATTATCTACATAGATGCTTCAAGAGAAATTCAGGAATTTGACTCAGATCATGAGTTTAGGCATCTGCATTACTGTGAGGAAAGCACAGATCATGTCAAAGTACTAATTCTTCCCAGTTACTATAAAGACAGTCTAGAGGGCTAGACTTTAGGGTTGATATTTTCTGGGTTTGATGTGTAAGGACAGATGAAAAATACCATTTAACACCACTAATACATTTTGACATGGAGGGTTTTGCTCACATTCCAAGCTTGCTCTTGTGAAAAAAAAGCTTGTCCAATTGTATTCTCTGTCTATACCCTCTAAAACACAAGAATACAGTCAATTTCAACAGATAGAAAGGCAAAAAAGGTTTTTAGGATCCTGAAAATTTGGTGAGTATGGTCAGCTTAGTAGAAGAGTTTCAGTTAGTGGCCTTCCTTGACAAAAATGTAAGAAAAAGTGAGCCATTTAAAGGTGTGGGAGTTTTAAAGCAGTAACTAGATGTCAAAATTAGATTATTTATAAACATAGACTAGCCATTACACATGCAGTTTCCTGCCATTAGTGTGCTGGGAAAAAGGGAAGGAAAGGATTTTATGACACAGAAACTGAGTTTAGGGAATAAAATGCACACATTCTCAGGAAACTCATCATTAATTACACTACTCACAAAAAATGTATGTTCTACTAGAAGAAAAAGCTCTTAGTTTATGTAATTTAAGAAGTGAAATGCTTTTGCTGATATATATTATTTTCATTGGATAATTACTAGGAACTCTACTAGGAACTTATTGTAAGTAAAGCATTTTTGCTGACAGTGGCTTGACCTAAATGGGGGTTTCTGTACTGGTATATGCATTTCTTGAGTAGGCTGGGGATAAAAAACTCTTTTTTTTCAGTTTTGAAACAATTAGTTTCCTTCTACATATCTTTTATCAAATATTTGTGTCTTGACGTGTGTATGCTATTTTACTTTTATGTGTATTATATGTTTTAATTGACTTTGACAACCTTCAAGAGGTTAGAAAAACTCTTTAGAGCTTTAACTAATCTAAAGAAAAGACTCTTTAGAGTTTTAATTCTAGAGTGCCTTTTCACAAGAAAATGAAAATGTTTTTCAAAAATACTAATTATGAATTTTTCAATAATGGAACATTTCAAGCTGATAGTCTACCTGTGTGTGCACATAGACATGTATGCATATATATATTTACACACATACATAGAGATGTACATATATAAATAAATGTATGTGCATATGCAATAAAAAGTGTGGGGTTTTTTGACTTGTCTGCTGTCTTGCCTCATAAGAGTAAATGTCTTAATCTATTTTTAAACAGATTTTCTGGGAAAGTAGCATCTACCTGAAAGCACACTTGCTCTTTTGTGACTTAACTGCACTCATTTCATTGTAAAGATGCATCAGATGAGACCTCATTTAAATTCTACACATTTTTAGCCTCTTTTATTAATTCCTGATGTGAGATAAAAACATTTAACTACTGCGAATTTCCTTTGGCATGCCAATATTCAGTATTCAGGTTATTTCAAAGTACTTGGCTGTCGCGGGAATGCTTGATAATTTTCTTCTTTCCCCACACACTTGTATCTAAATATGTCTTTTAAAAGTATTGTAATTATCTTTTGATCTTTTGATCTTTTCCTATACCAAAGTTTCCTTTAAAAAAAAAAAAAGAGCCTTTTGTCCTGCTGTCTTATATTGCTTCAATCCTTCTGGAATTCAATCCCTGACTTTTAACAAGAAGCTACTGAGTCACAGATACATAAAATGCCACGATGCAGAGCTTCCCGTTCCCTGTGGCTGTCAAGTCTCAGGTCAAATGATCATCTGGCATTTGAGTGCTATTGTTCCAGCTTGTTATTGTTGCACGTCTGCTCAGTGAGGCAAAGGCACTGCCTGGCTGTTAACAGTTTAACATGTTAAACAGAGTTCAGAGGGCTGCAGTGGCAAAATGTGCTGTACAAAATGGAACGTATAAATTGGTACTTAGCTGTAGTACAGAAGTGTGCAATAAAATTCACAACTGTGAATTTTACTCAGTTTCAGAAATTGTGATGTGAGTATAGGGACGAAGTCATGTCTGACTACTTCGATAATAAGAATGCACTGAAACAGTTTTGTGGAAAAACTCTTCTGAGATTTCTTTTAAATTTATAAGTATAGTAGAAAAAAGTAAGTTAATATTCTTTCTGTTACTTTAATCTCTTTTATCTTCTTTCCTGACCATTAAGTTATAGTAGGAAGAGATATTCCTATAAAGGTGGATCAAATTTTTCATATGAATTAATCCTAAGATTTCAATGTGAAAATGTGTTTGAGAAGACAATTACATATTTCTTCCTTAGTGAATAACTAAAATTTATATTTCCAATCTCTATCAGATTGGAGAAATATACTAACTGGAATTCTGGATGCTTGCAGTCCATTGTACAAATACACTAGGAGCAGAGTAGCATAATATAGTTTTTCTAAATGCATATTGTAAGCACTATGGACTAATGGATATGAAGAAAATTTGAATTTTCTGTTATATTGTTCTTCCATATATGTTGTATTTGTTTTCACTGTTAGTCTTTTATTTTAGTATCTGCCTTTAAATGATCTTAATGAATATCTGTTCACTGTTGGAAGGATGATTTTATTTTCTTTTTTAAAAAAAAAATATTTATTTATGCATCTGTTTATGTCAGTGATAGAATAAAGTCTAGAAATAATATGTTTGTGGTAAGTCCTTTTAATAAACTCAGCACAGTGTCTTTCCTAAACAATCTTTTCCTGCTGCAGGACTGGATATATCTGAAGGAGTACTGAGGAAGAGAGAATCGTGGTCTCTAAGACTGATCAAACAGTGGAACAAGCTGCTCAGAGAAGTGGTGAGGCCTTCATCCTTGAAGACATTAAAAATCTGGCTGGGAATCCTGCAGCTGTGGGTGCTGTCACTGCTTTGAGCAGTGGATTGCAGTGGACAGTCTCCAGAGGTGTGGGGAGGATGAATAAATATAATAAATAAATATAATTGCCTGGCAAAAGATATACAATAGTACAGCCAGGATGAAAACAATCCTCCCTACTGATTGGACAATACCCTTACCTACAGATAGGTCCAAAAGTCAAATGGACTGTTCTATCTCAACTCCCAAAATGTATGGTTCATCCTACACCTGTAACCCTCCCCTGAAACATCAGGTGTCTGTGGCTCCATTGGCCCAAGTCTTGTTCCAGCCCACCTTGAAGCCCCCTGATAAGTGGTCTTCGAGGGGCTAGACATGCTCTTAGAACTTTCCCTCTCTTGGAACCCCCACTCTCTTGGAACTTCCACCCTCTCCTGGAGCACCCTCTTGTCTCCCTCTACCCCTTGTCTCTCCCCCATCCCCTCAGGCCTTGCCAGGTGCTGCGTCTGGCAGCTCCAACAAGACCTTTCACCATCCCTGATAAACCTTATATCCTGAGAGCAGCCTTCTGAGATCTCTCATCTCCATCCATCCAAACCATCCTGGAGCCCAGCTTTCCCCGCACAGAGGTGCTCTCTAACTTGAAATATTCTGTGACTGCAGCCGTGGTGAGCCAAGAAAATGGCAGTTTTGTTGTGTGCACAGTGCAGAGAGCTGTGTTTTCATGCTGAGAAAAGTGCTAACCCTCTAACCAGAAAGGAGGAGAGTGGCCCAGAACGGACAAGAGAAGGGAGCTGGAAGAGCAGTGGTTGTGGTTTTGGAATGCCAAAGTAACAACTGGCTGTTCAAATCTTGGCTGCCTCTTTTCCACAGGTCTCTTTGGTTAAAATATTTTTAAAAGCTGACCTTATGGATCAGCAAGAGATGATCTTTATCATGACCCTCGCTTCCCTAATCTACTTATCCTTTTTCTTCTGGGAGCATTGAAAGGATAGCACACTATGTGCTATATTTCTCTCTCTGAAAAATTCCCTTTACTTAGAAAGGAGATGAAACATTTCTGCTTTTCTTTCATCTTCTAGCACCAGTATCTCTTTCTGCTTCTTTTATCCCTCAGAGTGTCTCTCTTCTTCCTAGAGTGCTTGAAAGAAAACACCTACCTCATTCAGTTATTATCTAATCTAGGGGCCCTTCCCTACTTCCAACATCCCCCTACTTTCTTTTTCCACTTACCTCATTAGTGAACTCAGTCTCCACAGGCTTTTCCTATCCTCTGTGAATGCTGCTGCTATCATTTTTCCTAGGGGAGGGGAAAAAAACCCAAAAAAACCCACAAGGATGCTATTCCTGCACTGGGAAGTACTCCAAATTATGGATTTCCTTAGCAAAACTCTTGGAACTCTATTCCACCTCCTTACCTCCCACACTGGGCACACTCTGAAAATCTTTGTAAAATAAAAATTTTTGGAAGAAATAATCTCAGCCTAGAGACACTGATAAAAACATGCTTTACTTATGTAAGTTAACTATGTCATATGTTTAAACTGTCTGGGTCACTGTCTTGCTACTGTGGCAGTTATTATTGATACATTCCAAAAAAGTCTTGTGCTCACTTTTCTGTAACATTTTTTTTGTCTGAGACTCACTTTCTCCTAGTCTTTCTGATGAAAGCAATATTCTTAGCATTGCCTTAAATAGCAGTATGTGATTTTAGATTATTCTTACTGTAGGTGGTGTCATGCATTAAAAAAAAAAAAAAACAACACTATTTTTTAAATGAAAATTTAAACTTCTCACTGCACAGTGCAGTTCAGACATTTGGGTTACAATTTGTACAGGCATTTTACTTGAAGAAAACCCACCCTGGTGCAGTTTCAGAGGTGAGCTGTAGAATCTTGTGTTAAATCTCAAGTAGGGTAATGTATGAGAGATGCCCAATAGCTAGTGTTGCTGCTTGCACCCAAAATATACTTCTCCAAATATGTTGAGTAGAACTTAATCCTGGAGATTTGTCACCAACTCTGGTGCTTAGAAGCTGTCTTCTAAATGTGCTGGTTTCTAGCAGCAGGCAGCTAGGTTACCCCAAGGTACTTAGCAGTCCAGGTGTACATTTTTATCTCAAATGTTCTTGTCTCTTCTCCCAGGCAACTAGCAATAGCACAAGGGGAAACAGCTTTAAGTTGTGCCAGAGGTGGTTCAGGATGGATATTAGGAAAAAAATTTTCACTGAAAGCATGGTTAAACATTGGAAAAGGCTGTCCAAGGAAATGGTGAAGTCACTATCCCTGGATGTGTTCAAGAAATGAGTGATATGTTTTCAGTGTCATGGTGGAATTATGTCAGCCATTGGAGTTGAGAGTATTGGAGGTCTTTTCCAACCTTAATTATTCTATGATTCATTGGAAACATGAGAGAAAGTGAGCAAACTTGGCTATACTTTGTTTTTTGAAGCAGTTGCCTAGGAAGGATGAATAATTTTTGAATTAAAACAAGTAACACAAGTTAGATTGGAATACATAAATTGTGCATTGAGACAATGGACTTTCAAAGATAACAGGAAATGTGTTAGAATCCAGGGCATCCCTCTGGCTGCCCTGGAAGCCCTGGGACCCTGGCAGGGTGTCAGGAACCCCCCTGTACAGAGCCCCCAGAGACACTGTCTCTGATGTCTGTCCATGGAAAAGAGTTTTCAATCTTACAGGATGAATTACAAGATCTGAGTGTTTGATATAAGTAATAATTAAGTGTGGCATGGGTGCAAAAGTAAAATTTTAGGATTCTAGATTAGGGGTCCAAAGGGGACAAGATGGAGGAAAATGGGTGTGTCTTGTCCTTTTTCTCCTTCTTCATGCCCTCCATGTTTCACTGTAGTGTTGTAATTTTTCTATTGGTTTAGGCTGGGGACACACTGTTCAATGTAGGAGATAGATATTGGCACATTATTGTAAATACAGCACAGGTAGTTTCTGGTATATAATGTTTGTAACATCCCACTGAGGGCAGAGCCCCACACGCTGCCCTGCAGGACAGAGCTGCGGCAGGGCAGCAGAACATGTTAGAGATAAGCAAGAATAAACAACCTTGAAACCAGCACAGACGAATTATGACTTCTTCTTTGGCAACAGGGCAGAAAGACTGAGATTTTCTACAATCTTGGAATCATCAATACCACAGATTCTGACAGAAATGGACTGCAGTTCTGCTTTCTGCACCATTTCTGGGGATGTGCTTTTCTATTTTTCGTTGGCAAAACCACAATTATTCCAGTTCTCAGTGGTTCACAATTTTTCACTCATCCATTTGTCATCCATTGCAATCACTCTTTGCCCATCTGAACTGTTACTCACAATTTTCTTCTAGGTGGTGGGAAACAGAATATTTCTGTTCTTCTTCAGTAATACTTTAAGGTATATGTTGATTTAAATAATCTTTGCATATCTATAATTTAATTTTTTTTTCATTCCCTTTCTTGTTTCTTTTCCCACTACCCACCAAGTCTCAGTATCAAGCCTATTCAGTATTGATAATTTGGAACAGTAGTTTTATCTGGGCAGTGGGGAATCTAGCTGTTCTTGCCTAATTGTTTTATTTTTGATAAATCAATTTGCAGTTTGTCCTACTTTCTTACACACACTATATTCTTGGGGTGATTAATAAATTCCATTCTCTCTAGGGCTTATATAGTTGATTGAGTAGCAAATAATATTTTATCACTTTCTGACCTAAATATTTTTTCTGTAAGTCTTTGTTCCACTAGAAGGAGGAGGAGACATATTTAAAATGAATGAAAAGCATTAGAAAGATACTTTCTTGAAGCACAGGAAAATAGGGGGAGAAAAGGACAGTGTGACAGCTGTGTCTTTCCAAATAGGGAATCATATCCATAACACCCTGTACCTAGTAAATGGAGTTCTCAGGTTCTAATAGAATAAAAAGTGATTGAAGTCTAGTCCAGTTAATAAACCAATTATGTTTCTAACACATTTTGTTTTCAATTTTGAATGTGTTTTTTTAAGTCTCTGAATGTTTTTAATTATTAAAAAAACCAATAGGATTATCAATTGAGAAGAGGTTGATCCCTTACTGGTGCACAAAGAAAAATGTCTTCATTTTTCTCAGAATTTGTTTCTAATGCTTTTTTTTGTTTCAAAAGATAGAGCTGAATTTTTCCAGGATATAGTTTAATAAAACCACACCTGTTCAATATTGTTTATTGAGTAGCAGTATTATTTATTGAGCAGCCACAAGAGCATGTGGATTCTTTACATTGAAAGGATGTGTTTGTGTTCAAAAATAATCTACATAACTTTTTACAAAACAGGAAAATTGCAATAAACTTCTTCATGCAAGTTGCTAATACAATCTCATCAAGAAGAATTTGTATTGACATGGAAGGAATGAAGAGGGAAATTACAGAAATGAAGATGCGCATCTAAATACATTGCAGTTTGAAATATTTCAATTTGCATACAAATTGGACATGGAATAAAAAAATATAAGAAAATTAAAGCGTAAGTCCTTTTATAAATTAAGAGAATGTACAAAAAGCTGAAACACATTTTGCATGTGTCTCTGCTACCCTCTGGGCATATATATTATGATTTTTACTACCACTCTTCAATTAATAAAAGGTAAAAGAGTTTAGATTTAATTCCAGTAGGACATATAATGCAGTACATCACAATATTATTGCAGGGCAGTTATTAACATTAATCATTATGTATAAATTCTCCTTGATTTATTAAGCAGAAAGATGAAAGGAAAAAATTAATTTGAGGAACAAGGTCAATGAAAAAAAAATATAATCTGCTTTTGGAAAAAAAATTCAGCTGCATAAATATTAATCACATTTAGTTTTAAATGTGTCTGCAAATTAGAGTAGATAAATTATATTGCCACTAAAAATTACATAATGAGGGTTGTTATGCAAGGGAATGTCTGTGTTACTGTATTAAAAATGATACTGCACTTTGCCTGCTTTTATCTGTCTATCATTAAAATTTATGACTATTGGCCAAGCTGTTCATAACAAACTCTCTTATTTTTGGATTAAATACTAATTTGTTATAGCAAAATGAGTGCTGCTATGCAGTCTTTTAAGTCTAATGGATTTTTTTATTTACCAGTAGTGAAAAATAATTGAACATAAAAGTTATTAATCCCTTCAAGAGAAAGAAAATATTGTGCAACACTTCTTCACAAAGTCGATTTTTGTTTCTATATATGGTGGTCTTATTGATATCTAGAAGAGATGCATATGAGAAGGAAAAAACCACTTCAAGTTGATTGGCAAGATTTCAGTATGGGATTTTATTATGAGAAGTTTATGTTCCATAGTAGTTTTCAAACTACCCCAAAATTCAAATTAATTTACTGTGGATTAATATTTGCAGCAACAATATGGCTATTTTAACATTATCATCATGCTTTATACAAATGTCCAAACATCTAACTCTCATTTAGGTCTTCTGTCTTTTGTCTTCTGGCTTTAACTAACTTTGGGCTACTCTTTAGCTGCCTGTATTACAACTGTAATAAGAAAAACATATTTGTGAAGTTAAGTGAAGAGAAGAAAGAGTTAGAAAAACCCCATAACATTTATAAAGACAAATATGCAGTCAGCACTGACGTGGCAATAAAACACAGCAGAATTTCAAACAGAGATGGCTTGGTTTTGCTGTTGGATGTTTGAAGGTTACCAGACTACATCTACTGCCAGGCAGTTTGTTTAGTGCAGCGTGTGTGCCGTGGGCTCTAATCCAGAAACCTCCATAGAAGTGCCTGGGTCTCATTGTGCACCGTCCTGGTAACTTTGGTCTATGAATTAGAAGGAGAATACTCTTGTAAAATACTAGGAAAGGCAAGTTCCAAAGGCAAAGGTGAGAAAACCCTGAGGCTTCTGGTAGTAAATGTGAATTATAGAAATGTCAAGCAATATTCCTAGAAAAAAATGGGCAAGGAGATCTGAAAAGTAAATTAGACTGAAAACTGTGACATTATTACTTCAGCACTTCTAAAGTTTCTTAATTTTGTGTTATACTTTTCTTTATACAAAACCAGAAAAAAGTATGTTTTTCTTTTTTTAAAATATGCCATATTTGGCTACATGCTATAAAGTTCTCATGAGAAACTTGCACGTTCAAAAGGAATTTTGACACAAATGATCTCTTTTCCTATATAGCTGACAAAACTAGCTGCAACAATACTGAAATAAAAATAAATAACACCTAAAAATATGAAATGAGAGAGAAGAAACTGTAAGCCAGAACAATGGATTGAATATTACTTTGGAGACTTGAAGGGTTATCTAATGTTTAGGCATATGGAAATACATACTTTTACATTTCATTAGCTACTATCAAATACTCTATGCACTCAACATTCTCTACATGTTGATGAGCCTTTTTTATGTGTTACTGCTTATAGTGATAGTTTATATTTGTATTTAAGTTTAAAGCAGTGATTATTTAGTAATTATTGTAATGTGTTCTTGCCAAAATGTATCATGTTCATGGAGCAAATACATAAAGTAGTTGTCATAACTATTCTTGTCTTAACTTGGACTTATTTATTGTGTTATTAAAGGAGACTTTCTTTCTTGAAATTGCATCAGTACAAAATAAATTGATCGATTCACCATCATGGTAAGATAATGAATGCATTTCATCTTTCTGTAGCATGCCAGCAATAAAATATATATCACAGCATGATGTTTGATATTTTCTAGCTATTTGTGTGGGTGGTATTGTTTTAAAACTAACTTAACACCTTTCAACAAAATATGTAGTAAATGCTCCTAGCTCTTCTAGCTTAAAGTGTACTTGAAGCCTGTCTAATAGGAAGATTTTATGAGAATCTCATTGGACCTTAAAGTCTACTTCTTAGGATCAATAACAATAAGGGAAAACAGTAGAACTAAAGACAAGTCAATATTTAGCAGAACTAGTTCAGAGTTTTCTCCATCCAGATCCAAACATTTCTTAAGTTATTGCCTGTCAGATCATTCTGTGTTGGAAACATTTATAACAATATACTGCAAGCAATGGAAATTAAATGTACAAGTGGTCAAGCTTTCCTCCTGTTATGTCAGATATTTTGATTCTTGCTTAATAAAAATAAAAAGTAAAAACAAAATTTTTTTTTTTTTAAAAAAACAACTGTGCTTTATAATTTTTGTGTATTTATTAAAATGAAACAAAAATTACTAAGGGCAGACTAGATTGTGAGCATTTTAGGGAACATTCTTTATTTGTACTTTTATGCTTGAATATGCAACTAGAAAATCTAAATTCTATTTAAACATAAGAAAACTGTAATAATAGCTTTTAATACTTTAGCTAGTACCTCGATATTTTAAAATGTATAATCTTGAACTTTTTTGTTTTCTAAAGAATAAACAAAAATAAACAGCAAAATAAAACAAAAAACATTGCTACATGGGTCAATGTATTATAACTATTTATGTATAAATAGAAAACATATATGTGTGTGAAAGAATCATCAACAACTCTTGACAAAATAAAAAGTTCTGCATGGGAAAGTGGCAGGAAGAAATACAGATTTCTTCTCTGGAACCTCTTCCTGTGATTTGATTCATAGCAGGAGTCATGGTTTCACCCCAGCCACCAGCTACCAGCCACATAGCCACTGACTCATTTCAGCCTGGTGGGATGGAGAAGTGAACTGAAAGAACAAAAAGTGAGAAAACTCGTGGGTTGACATAAAGTTTAATAGGGAAAGCACCCACCACTTCCCATTGATAGGCACATGTTCGGCCATTTCATAATTGAAAACTCTGAAGATTATATTTTTGGGTGACAACTGGCTAGAAGAACAAATTCCTAGGTGTAATTTTGATTAAAGATTCTATTTATATTACAGGAACCAAAAGTTATTTATAATTTTATAAGTAACTTCAATTCTGGTATGTCTGACGGGGTGTATGTTTACCTTCAAAATTATGCACTTCTTGTTGATTCTTATTTGATATTATTTTCTTCTTTTCATGCCTAGAAAGAGACATCACCTCAGCATTTTTGGAGGTTTAGCTCTGCATGAAGCAAATATTGTCATCTCTTTATTCTTATTAACAAATGGCTAAATTATAGATGGGGATAGAGTGGATCCTGCTACTTCCTGGCTCATGATTACTGTGGAGAAATTAATGTTCCATGGTCAAAAAGGCATTTCAGGTTCTACTGCCTACACTTACAATGTCTGGTGTTGGTGCTTTAGAGCAGGAGCACATATCCAACATATCTACCTAGTAGAAGACACGTGATATGTCTTGCAGTTAAGTATAATGGCAGATTAATATTGCAAGAGCTGTATTTACCTCAGAGTAGCAAAGAGTCACTTTTTGCCCCTGATGTGTTTCTTCTTGTATCATTATCTTTTTATTATTTTCTCCTAGTAAAGTGTGTGAAAAAGAATGTCAGAATTCTGGAGTCCTCAATTATGGGGATGAGGGAGCCCTACCTAATTCTGTGCCATGGAGGCCTCCACTTCTAAGACAAAGGATAATTAATTTGAAGGAGTCCTGCCAGGATTTTGAAGGAAGAAGGCAGTGATTACTGTACAATAATGATATTTCAAAGGCAGTATTGCATCAACCTGACTCGTAATTTCAGTCTAAAGCAATCCAGTACTCTTTAAGTTTAAGAAATGCAATTCAGTGAACATAAATACCATTTTAACACTGTTGGTAAAAATACATTACTTGGAGATGATTACACATTATCTTTATCATATCTGTTGTATGCTGTAATTATGAAGATAGAGATTCAAACAACATTTGACTTCTGTAAAGCCGTTTCCAGGAGACAATCACAAAATCTTACTTCCCTTCCCTCGGTGACTATCTGTTTTTGGTCTTAGTCTTAACTTTTCCCTCATTCTGTCTAGCCTTAATTTGAGGCTCTGCAAATCCTTTATTCCTTCTCTCCTTCAGTGTCACATCTCCTACAGAAATGAGGATCTGAGGATTTGTGCCTTTCTTGTGTTTCATCTCTCCTCTATATCTCACAGCAGACTGTTCCAGATGAATGTTGCATCTGTCTCACATTCATCATGCTTTCAAGAAAGAGTTTATCAACTTCTAAAGAAAACTAAAACTCCTTTGTTTTCTCCACCCCGTTTCACAACTTTCAGGATTCAGTTACATTAAAAAAAAAAATTACATGAGAATATTATCGAACTCTTCATACTAAAATAACACTGGAGCCACCCGTTTTTCTCTTGTTAGGTCTTTTTTGGGTGATTAACATTCCAGTGAAATACATTCAAAAGCAGAAACCCTTTTAAGAGTACTACAGTTACTTTTGAGCTATGTCTGAATCTTTGGCAGCAGTCAAGTGTTCAAGTCAGTCAGAGGTATGAAAGAAATGTTTTTTTTTCCTTTGCAGTAAGATATTTGAAGTTTCAAACAAAAATATGCAGCTTGGCACTTCCAGTAGTTTTATGGCATTAATGGGAAAAATATTATAATTCTGTGTCCATTTTTTTGTTTTGCAGTTTAATATTGAGATGTTTTTGTTTTCCTTTTCTGAATGAGATTTCATTAATGCATTGTTTATGGTTGCTCTAGCTGTCTTGATTTCATGGTTCTATCATCATGTTGTGTTATAAATATCTAGTCCTGTGCAGAAGTTTAAGTCATGTGCCAGTGTTACAATCTTTCAACTACCGCCTGAAGGAAGACTGTTACTTCCTATGAGAAGGACCCTCCTAAGAGGTTCATGTTTTATTATTTTTTATTGTTCTTAACATAAGATCCACAATATTATTAAGACATCTATGAAAAAGGAGGGCTCATTTCCCTGTAATTTTTCCTGTTCCCCCATCAAAGATTTTTCATAACCATTTATATAAACATTCATATCTAAAACCTGATGCCAAACTGAGATTTATGACTTTTAGCTTCAGTTATCTTTTCCTCTGTGACATAGCTGAAAACACATTCCATTATGTCTAGACCCCCTCACTTATCTTTTTGTCTAATAATAAGAAATGATTCTGTATACATGAGAGGACTCTTATTTTCATCAAACAAAAATATTATAGAATGAGACTCTTTAAATCAGGTTCTTGTAGATTTTCCATGGGAAAGTTTGTTTCATGATGTAATGTGACTTTATAATTTTTCCCAATACTTTCAGTACTTTTTTTTACAAAATTTATTCTCTTGTGTCCTATTACCTGTCGCTGCATCATGGAGTTAAATGCAACCACATTCTTCTCAGTAACTTTTTATCACTTTATTTTTGCCTCTGTTTATTTTGGGAACTGCCAAGTAGTTCAGTAGCTGACTCTGCAGCTTGAATTTCATAAGAAGGCTGCTCTTCACTACAAATTAGACTGTACAATGCAGAATTGGGTGTAAAATACATTGGCATTCCATCTACAAAATAAGATGAAAGTTTTGTAATGGGCAGTAATGCTCGGAGAGACCTGGAATGCACCTCACTGTCTAGAAACAGAACTAAATTTACTGCTGGTAGGGTTGCAAAAGGCAATAGTAAGGTAAAAATTCTGTTCAAACAGAAAAATTCAACTAGTATTTGTGTCACAATCAATCTGATTCAAGCTCCTTTACAGTATTTAGTTATTTATTCCTCCTTTGAAAGTATTTTTTCAGGTTTCATCTGTAAATAATAATGACTTGTGAGGCCTTATTTTATGAAAAGACTATTTGAAGGCTGCTAATGCCGTCGCTGGGGATAAACTGAATCACCAATAGAGGGAGCATCACACTGGAGCCATACAGATTGCTCAGTATTTTTAGAACAGGTCACTGAGGTAATATCCCAAAGAAAAGACAGAAAGAAACTACTGACAAAATAGATAAATTTTTAGCTACTATTTGCTCAGTTCCCAAAAGATAGTTCAATAGCCAGTTAAAGTTTCTAATTAAAATGAAGCTCACTAGCAATTTCATGAAGATACAGAGGAAAGAATGCTGGATTAAGAAACAGAAGATTCTTCCACCAATAGGGGTTTGCTTATTTGGGAGGACAGCTAAAAAAGCCAGCCTTAGAAAGGCCGGAAAGGATGAATGGAGATATTCATAGATAACATAGAATCATAGAATGTTTTGTGTTGGAAGGGACCTTAAAGATCACGTGTTTGCAACTCCCTGCCTTGGGCAGGGACATCTTTCACTAGACCTGCTTGCTTAGAGCTCAGTCTATCCTGGTTTTATCACTTCCAAGGATGGGGCATACACAAGTTGTCTTTTAACAATTTCTATTAATCTAGGGTGCTATTTTCTCCTCTTTATATTACAGTGGATTTACAAGCTACATTTAATTTTTTTTTTCTGGCATATTTTATAGTTCTAAATAATGTTACCATATTCTAATACAATTTAGGGCTTATCCTTTTCTGTTATCTTCTGTAGTAAATAAAAAGAAAACAAAAATAAGGCATAGAGGCCATAATTTTATGTCAAGACCATCTGCTACATCATTTTGAATTTACTCTCTCTTCCTGTCATTTCGTTCAAAGAGTGTAGCAGATGGAACCATCACATAAAGTACCTTAGTCTTCTTTTGTTTACAGGTATTCTAAAAAATCTGTCTATAGATCACTGTTAACTAGATACTTGGTAGGAAACCAATAAAGGTAGGTGACTATAATTAACAATTAATGGCTCACATCTTGATGTCTTTACTTATTTTAAATTATAGAGCATTTACCAGTGGGAAATCCTCCCTGAAGCATTACCAGAGCAAGGAATGACTAAAAAGACCATTAAAGTTTCAGAATTTTCTCTAATAAACTATTATTACATTCACTTTCTGCTTGTGCTGCATGAAATCCTAACTTTTTTAGGAGCAAACAACATTCTTAAGTCTAATTTCATGTAAGTCTACATGTCTCCAGGTACCTTTGCGTAAAAGGATCTGCAAATAAATGCCATGGCAGGAACAGCCACTGAAGAAGGGAATTATAAAAGACAACATGGAATATTGACTACAAATTCTCCTTGAGACTTTGTCCTCTGATGTTTTAATGAGAAAGTTACTCTGAAGTTGTGCGTGCTACATAGCCCTTGGCGTTTAACTTAAACACCCGACTCAGAAAACCATGATCAATTAAGAGAGAGTGAAAGAAAACAAATTAGTCACAATGAGATTCAGAGTTGCAAAATTAGTCCCTAGTCTTAGCCATTTTTTTCAGGCAGAGCTCATCATATTACAGAGTGATCTTCAGAAGACAAACCAGGCAGTGTCCATGGCTGTAGGTGGGTGTCACAAATCCCTCAGAAAGATTTCTGTTAAGACAAAGTGGGAAATAACATCAAATGTCATTTATGTTTAGGTAAATCTATGTCAGCTCAGATTTTGTGTCGAGATTTTTTATCACTTATGCAGAATAATTGTGTGTGCACAATAAGCAGGGTAAATCTTGCAGGGATTATGGTTTTAGTACTGCTGAATTTCAAACTAATACAAAATCAGAAAATAGTAGCTGAAATAAGTGATAAAAAAAAAACTCTAAACCAAGAAGAAATTTAATTTCACTGTTTAGTCTGTTTTACATAAATTTGGTTATACCTGGGATAGCTGGGATACCATTCCAATAAGTGTGATATAGTTCCACTTTTTCCTGATTAAAATATTTTTATTACTTTTTTAGTAAGAAAAGTTTATTCTAGTATGGAGACATTTTTACTCATGTTTGTGAACAAAATAACAAATGTCAGTAGGTAATTTAAACTTTAAGATTGAACACACTAATAAATTCTATCAAAAATCTGTACACAAACTCATTTTTATTAATGTGCTATAGCCTGAGCATGTGGAAATGTAAGCCTTTAAAAAAATGGCCATGGGATATTTCTGGAGGATCAGACTCGAAGGTTAATGTGTTTGGTTGTTTAACATGAATTTTAATGGATTTTTAAAGGTATAGTTTGTTTCTTGTTTTTCATTTTTTTTTTTGAGAAAATAACATACGTGGAACTTTAAAGTTGTATATTAAACTACAAGAGATGCCCTATAAATATGAAAGTAAATTAAAGAATTAAGACTGTCTTTGTAGCTTTCATGTGAGCAATCTCAGATGCAGAAGTTTCCGATAACTTACTCCATTTTGACATTGACAAAAAAAACCACCAAAGACACATGAGGGAGAAAAATGCCAGCAAAAACCTGTGATGAAGGCACAGCAGTGTAGGGTTTGCTACTGAAGAAGGGTAGGACATCTGTTAAGTGTGCATTGCTTTTCATTCTTAGATCAAGCAAACTGACAAAAAAAAAAAATAGATGCTTTCATATCTGTAAGATGATAGGTTTCTTTCATCATGTAAGATCAACTTGGAAGTTAAAGCAGATTTTGCTGTTCACTTGAAGCACAGACAGAATTTCTTTTGCTCTTGTTTATGCTGTAGAGATGGAAAATCAAGGAATGGTTAAAAGGAAATTATTTAAGTGAAATCTAAGAAGATGCTGAGCTCATAGGGACCAGGAAAAATGTTGGAATAACTTCAAGGATTTTGAACCTGTTGTAGACTATTTTTGTGCCTATGTTTTCCTTTTAAAAAATAATTTTCAGCTAATTTTCAGTATAATTCAGAAAATAATTTTCAGTAAGAAAGTCAGTCTGCAGGTTTTTGCTAGTAAAAAACCTTCTCCTGTGTTTCAGAGATCTGAATTGGGTCAAATATATAAAAATTGTGCAAAGTTTAATTGTCCAGCATTTTGTTTTGAAAACACTGATGGTTAGCTGCTTAGAAAATCTGTCATAGTAGCTAAAGACATATTTTGTCCTACAGGATGTGACTAAATCACTCCTTCTACATTTCTTTTTTTTTGATCTTCATGTGACATTTATTTCTTTTAATGTTTCTACTTGCTGCTCATTTGCTTTTGTAACACCCAATTTTACAGACAGATGATTAAAATTCTGTTTATTATACAAGCAGGACTTCTATACTCCACATGGAAGTCAGAGAGAAAATGCATTTGATGACTAATGGTAGGTCTGTGCAATCTTGTTATTTTGAAATACATTCCAGCATCCTATTAAAGAAAAAATAATGAAATCAACTGAGTAGACCAGGTTCTGTTAAAATAAACAAAAATGCCGGTAGGGAATTTCTGTCCTGTTTTGAGGCCAGATTGTTTAAAGAATTCTGCTGTTCTCACTTTTAAATTAATTTCTCACTCCTAAGTTAATTAGAAGTTTGATTCCTGAATGCATATATTTTACTGCCTTCAGCAAACTCTTATACACAGGTTTTTGAGAACAGTATATAAATGGTGATGCTATTAGGCAGAATGTGCAGTGCTGACTTGTTTTTATAATTTCAGAATTTCCCTTTCTTGCAAATATGTGACAAAGTGTTACAAAACATACACTTCAAAGTCATACAGCTTGCTATGCTCATCTGACCCAATTGTTCAGAGTGACCAGGCTATATGATTAGCATACAGAAAATATTATTCTTGATCTATAAACATCATCCCTCATTTATTTAAGACAAAAAAAGATGCTCAAAGTAGCATAGACTTATAACTACATTACTTTACTTTTGTAGATAGTAAGCATTTGGTTCTTGAAATGCAGTTTTAAACCAGTAAATATAGTTATGCGTATCAAAAAGAATCTGTTCACTGATAGAAATTCTGTTTTTCTATTCTGTTTTCTTTTTTTAATGCTTCTTCTTTGAAAGGCTTTCTCATCTGACTGGCATTAAAACATCCACCTAAAAAACCACAGAGATCTTTTCTATAAAAATTTTCAATCTCAAAGGTTAAGAGCGTGAAGACAGCATTCTAATACAGTAATTTCTTTAAATGCGTTTAAAAGGCTTCTTTGGTGATTTAAGCTGTCTCCAGTGACAGAATGTGTAGGTGGAAGATAACAAAATCTACAATTATATAAAAGATCCTTAAAACCCCTAAGACAGATCAAATGTCTTATCTCTTAAATTTTGACTGATACTATTTGTATTTTTCAGGACTTAGTAGTTACGGCTATATGCCAAGTGCATACTTAAATTTTTAAAGCAGAAGAAGCTAATTCTTTAAGTCCCACATTAAGAATGAACTCATTGCAAAAAAGAAACACAAATCAAGTTACAATTAAAGTTTCTTCCCCTGCCTTCCAATGTCTTCCTTTTTGGTCCAGAGAAAATATTGTCAGTTGTTGCAGATTGTTTGGGTTGGTTATTTTTTTCCATTGGATCCTGCACCTAGAAGTCATCCTAATTCCACTTTGTGTATGCCTGGGAAAGAGTTAATCCCTCCCTACCTTCACTATCTGCCTCTTACTGAAGCAGAGTACAGGGGACAACACTTTCTGCTGATCTATCACTCATCCTGGCAGACATGAGAGCAAGCAGGCTTTGCTTCAAGACAAATATTATAAATATATTTTAGAAGGTTTTCCATTGGTTCTACCATGAATCTTGGAGAGTTCCACCAGAGGAGTACCTAATTTTTAATGCAAAAACTGCTATTATCTTTAAAAAATAAGCGCAAGTGTTGACTATCATTTCTTCATGAAATATAAAAAAAAATTAATGTTTATGAGGAGAGAAAAAAATTTCACTACAGATATTTTTTGGCTGCACATCTTAAGACAAAATGTTTTTGTTTATTTTTAATAAAAAGTCTTCTTCTGATTAAACAAGTCAGCTTGTGTAACAAATTGCAATAAGCTGAGATTTTTGGAAATATCAGTTTCCTCATTGTATCATCCTGTTAGATGCTACTGTCAGACCTACCCCTTCTGAATGTTCTTGTTTAGAAAAAATCAGCACAGCCTTGGAAAGGAAGGTGTGATCAGAACTTGCCTTTTGGGTGAGAAGTCAGTTAATCTGAAGAACAGCTTTTCTGATGTATGCTTTTTTGTGATTTAAAAATGTTTTTGTCAAAAAGCAGGAAAATTGAGTAGCTTTCAAGTATAAAAAAATGCTCACACCTCTTTTTTCAGCGAGACCTTAATTCTGGTGCACTTGGACTAGAATGAGCATTGCCGTACATTGGGCAATTATTCTACTTATTATAATCTGAGCTTAACCTAGAGAGAGCACATTAAGACTCTAAAAATCATAATACTGAGTTTAAACATGCTTTGATTCCTTACTTTTCCCAGCAAAATCTATGCCAAAATGAGAGCGGCAAGAGTAATTGTCCTTAAGATGAGACAGGGGATATTCAGATTAGACATTAGAAAAATTTTCCTCACTGTTAGGGTAGTCAGATTTTGGAATAGGTTCTTCAGGGAGGTGCTGGAGTTACCATCTCTGGAGGTGTTTAAGACACATCTGAAACTAGTGCTGGTTGGTGTGGTTTAGAGGTTTAGAGGTTACAGTGACAGTGCTGATTTGATGATTGGACTAGATGATCTCAAAGGTCTCTTCCAACATTGATGATTCTATGATTCTATTCCTTTTGGTAAATTATTTCATTTGGGAATAAATAATGGCAAACCCCCTTACCATGTAGAAATACTTGCAAAGATTTTAATTAAAAGTTTTATTTTTAATCAGGTAATTCATCACTAGATTCATTATGAGAGAGTGATAGAAAAGAAGTGTTATTTCTGTAAACTGAATTATGGGGACTATTTTTGCCTGCTCTTGCTTTCATTTCCATCATAAAGCAAGTGCAAACATATATTTTTAGTACAAATATTGCAAGCATTTTTAGTCATATGCTACAGGGACATACTCCTAGTACGTACTTCAATTCAAACTACTTGGTTTGAAAGTGCAAAATATCCATGGTGCCCACAGACATTTCTCTTCAGAGCTTCCTTTTGCTATGTATTAATATAACTTAAACATGTTACTAAACTTAAAATGTTAACTATATTCTTGCATGTTGTTATATGTTAAAATGTTGAATATGTTATTAAACTTAAGCACCTCTATGTGGAGTTAACATGCTCTGCCAGTGCTGGTAGACTATGTAGTCTTTTTGATTCATTTAAGTTTAGTTAGATAGACTGAGTTTAAAATTTTAGGAATAAACATGCTGTCGTGTTCCCATTTTGGCAAAGTGAGTAGAGATAGAAAAATACACAAAATATTTATTTTCCATAATATGAGACTGCCTACACTAAAGACAGGAGGGGGTAAATATGCATGGCTCTCTGAAAGAAAAATCTCTTCATTCGGCATTTACAATGAATTTTATAACCTCCCTCTAGAAAATAATGACCCTGCATTAAGTTTGTGTGGCATTAAGTTTGATATAATCATAGGTTTAATTAGAGGTAGCCATGAAGAAACTAATCTAGTGCCAATTATGAGTTCAGTCCTCTAGTCAGTTCTGTTCATTGAGGTGATCTGCAAAATCAGGCTCATCTGACATTTCTGGCTGCTAGTTTTCACGATTTTGAACTCTTGACTTAGTTTTTCCAGAAGACTATGTTTCCTACTAACTTGCAGAGTTTTGCACGGAATATGTGCTGTGAGGTTTTCACTGTAGTGGTTTTCCAAAGAAGAACAGGTGAATTGAGCAATTTTTAAATTTTAAGTTACGTGACTTTAATCTCACTTTTTGGATCAGGGACAGAAGCTAGACTATTATTTGTGTATCCTGGACATGGACACTAGGGAAGGTAAAAACATATGACAGAAGTATTCAGTTGAAAAACATAGGTGCATTTCTATTTATTAAAAATTTATTAATAATGATATTTTATTGTAAATTGATGTACCACAGAACAAAACATCTAGGAAAGCATGCTCAATTCCTTGATAAGCTGTTCATGCAAGAGATGGAACAGAATAAATTGAAGAATTTAGAAAGTATCATGACAGACATAATTCTTGAGTTCCAATTCACCTAAACCCAAATGTGTCAATGTATATTATTCAGAAAAGCTCAATTAAAATCAATTTCTTTTATTACTCTGTAAAAAATTAGTTGTCAATTAATATTTTAAAGTTCATGATGATTCTAAGTATTTAAAAAGCTTTTTTCTTTTAGGAATTAGACAAAATTGATACTTCAGGAATGACAATGCAGACTTTTGTGTGATTTTTTCCTTTCATACATTTTAAAAACAAGCAAACATAACATTTGCACATAAAGTGTTAAATCATTTTGACAGCAGGCATATTTCAGGGTAAATGGGGAACTGGGGAATTGTTAGCGAGAATGGGTGATCACCAGGGAAAAGAAGAAAGTAATGGTGACAGATACAAGCTGGTTTGTTACCCGGAATAAATGTGACCAGACTTGGGCAACTGCCAGGACTGTGATTGCTGCAAAGCACCATGCAAAAGGAACAAATGAGCGGAGGAGGTTCATTACTCACCTCTTCACACCTTGAGTAAAAAAATAATCAACAACTCTGAAGAAGTTTTAGGTGACTTATCTATTAACTACTTCCATTTTACATAGCAAGTGGCAGCATAATTTTAATCCTAGTAGATATATTACAGTAAAACAGACAAGATATTGCCTCAAAAGGACTCTCACTTTGAGTGCATTTGCATTGTTGCATACAAAAGACCCTGATTATACATAAGAAGAATAAAATAGTAAGTATTCTAATCACATCTGCAGGAAATATAAATGTGCTTTGAAGTCTCCCTTTATGTTGTACATATTTGTGTAATAGCATGTTCAGTGCTAGTGGAATATCGTACTTCATGAATTATAAAAACCTTTGATTTAGAGTTGCTCATATATCATATATATGCATATAAGAGGTCATAAATGTTGTTTGAAGGGTTCTTTTGCTGTGACTATGTAAAACTTTTGTTAATAGTACTTTTTTTTTTTATGCTTATGTTTCCACACTAATGTTGAAATCAAGTACAGAGTAAGAGAGTTGTGGGTTTGTTGGGGTCCTGGTTCACAGAAATATTCCTGATCAGGATGGCATGGCAGTTCCCTTGAACAGGATCCCTATTTATGGGATTTAACTGTATGGCAGAATGTTTTAAAGATCCAAATTAAAATACCATTCCCTCTAATCTAAAACAAGCCAATAAGAATAATTGTAACCAATAGCGAATTAAACAGTATGTGAATCAGAGCATCTTTGGAGTTCATATGAATTTGTGTTCTTGTGTGCATTCTGACCATTGTCTTTTGGTGGAAGTGCTAAATAATTTAAGTGCAAGGATCAAAACATTGAAGTAACTCACCTATAATTTTTTAATAATTATTAATATGCAGGTAGTGGATTGCTTAATTTGGAATGCATCTAGAATATCTAATTTGCTTGTTTGTTTGTTTTCTGAGAGATGAGTTCTGGCAGCAATATAGCAGCACAATTTGAAAGGCTCTCTTTTATCACACTGAGACTCGTAAATGGAAACAACCAAATAGTATGTCACAGAACAGCAAAAAAAATTCCCAAACAACTCCCATGAAGACAGAAAGCCAAATCTTTTGTTTCAGTGATGTTAATGTCCACTCTGTAATATTTTAATTTACATTCTATAGTATTTAGTAGTATGTGTTTCTAGGCCTAGGTTTTTCATGGTTTTGAAATCATTGTAATCCTATATTGATTACTAATTTTCCCAGATGCTTTAGTGTATTAATTTACATTTATGCAGAAGAGAAAATTCATTCTGCAAATTAATGAAAAAATGTTAGTTAAATGGATGCTGGCTGTGGCTCATGAAGGTCCTAGGAAGGATGACTCTCTGAAGCTGAAAGAAAGTTTTTAGGGACACATGTCCATTGTAAGATTTCTTGGGCACAGAAGAAACAAATCCTAAGCCCACAGTTTCAATTTTGGCTAATATACTAGATTTTTGCCTCAATAAACAGTGGAGTTGGTTTCTTATGGCAGCCCTGTAGGGGTGCCTCCATTGCAGCAGAAATACATGACTGAAGCAAAACTCTAAAAGCCAATTATCAAAGCTGCTGTGCTTTATGGGAGGCTCAAACTGGATTTTGTTTGGATGAAACTTGACTAGAAACTACATTCCATCTTTTATTGATTGTACAGTTAATCAGATTTTCACTATTTCAGTGCTAGACTTTGATATAGAAATTTGGAGTATGTTTAATGCCATTACATTCTCAGCACAGCCACAGACATTTTCCTGGCCAACATCTGCCCATGCAGGCATAACCATATTGTGTCTAGATTTTCACTTGTATCAAGTGCCCATTATCCACAATAAAATGAATCTCGACCCAAATGGAGAAACTCCTTCTTTGTATATAGATAGTCTTTAATTTCTTAAACATTCAATTATATCCTGTTACAAAATCCTGGAATTTAATGATATAATGCTATAGGGCACCTTTTAACTTCATGTATTGTTTTCATGTGAAACATAAATCAGGTTTGTCAGATTTTTTTAAAGCACAAGTCATAGTTCAGCAGTAGGCAAAAAAATCCACAACACATGAAAAAAACCCAAACTAACCAACCAAAAACAAATCAAAACAAAGCAAAACAAATCTCAAATTCACAACAAAACCAAACCAAAAACCCAGTCTTGCTTTGAAAGCTAACCTGAAGAGGAAAACAATTTTATCTTGTGATGTCTCCTGTTTTATAACAATGTAGTCAGGAAGGGAGTATAGGGTGAGAAGTTATTGAATTATATTTGCTGCTTAAATCTTGTTGTTTTTTTTTTTTTCCCTTGAAATCTGAAAAGGGAAAAAAAACAAAAACAAAGAAGTAGTAGAAAAGTTGAGTTCAAAATGAGGGGTGAGGCAGTCTGCAAAGGAAATTGCATTCTAACACCTTGAACTGAAATAGGGTCTGGCCTAACCACAAGTCTTGTTTGCAAGGTATTACTAAAGAAAGGGCTGCTCAATTCTTAGAGAATGGCACAGACCACAGATCAGGCTTCTCTCTGCCCACTAATTTAGGCAAACACAAAGGACATCACATGGAATTTTCAAAAATTGAATTGTTTGAAGGCTCAATTGCACACCCACTTTATTTTTTTTAATTGTTACAAGCATTTTCTATTAGTAGGCCTGCATTATGTCAGCAAGAATAAGAAAATAACCCAGGACCTTTACAAATTAAGCCTAAATTTTTAAAAACTTTTATTTTTTATTTTTAAGGTTGCTATTTTACACTGATATGTCATACTTGTAAATATGGCATATTTCAGATGTGTTGGCAGATATACCAGTATTTTACCTCAAAATGCCCTAATTCAATTGCAGCATTAGCCATTTAATGTAATGGAAAAGGTGGTTGAACTCCACCCTATATTTGATATCTAATTGTGTGGCTAGCAACATTCCCTGTATGGTTGACTTAACCTTTATAGCTTTAGGCACTTTAATAATAATATAGTAGTGACTGTACCCTCCATTTTAATTGTCAGTTAATCCAAATCTGTCTTGAAGTATTAGACAATGGAAAGAAAGGGAAATGTTCTAGAAAGGTCTTGTTCTTAGGGCAAGCTGAACAAAACCTAGTGTTGTTAGCAAGTGAGAATGCCTCATAAGCATAAGGAATCCCAGTACAAATAACTCCTCAAGATCCACCTAGATAATGAAGCTTTAACATCTGACTGCACATGAAGCTGAAAAGCAATGTTCTATTCTCTTTAACTCAATGTTCTGTGTAACTGTTTTGTGTTTCTCATCAATAATGCAGCCAGTTGCAGCTGTCTTCCTGTTCCACCAAGCTCAGCTATAAATTCATTCAAGCTTCTAAGCTATTTTTTATTCATACATCTGATTTAGAACAATTAATTCATTAGTTTTGAATTATTTCTTTTATAAAAATCTTTGCATTTGTCAGTGAAATAGGTCTAACTGATTTTTTTTCTATTTACATTAAGAAATAAAAAAATAAAACAAAAAAACCCCTCCACTCAATCCCGGAAAAACAAGAAGTATGCCTAAAGACATGCAGGGAACCTGATATTTACAAATTGCATGAAAAAAGCTTGTCGAGTAAAGGGGCTTGATAATACAGTTTTTAGGATGAAGCCTAGAGTCAGAGGTGAAAATGAATGGTTTGCAAATTTTCTTGAGTTTAAATGAAATATTTAGAGAAAGATTATACTAAGAATCATTACTTTGACACATACTGATTCCCCAATCACTGCTCATTCTTTCAGAGTACTTTATTTATGCATCATTCAAGTACCCTTTAACTGTTGTTAAAGTATCATTCAAATTTGATTTGTAGTTAAAAGGAGTTATTTAAAAAATGTAGAACAAAGCTACCATGGCCAGAACTAATAATGGGAAATTTAGCATTTACCAGTGAAAAAAATAAATGCATTCTGATTTTTAGAAATCACCCTGGATTCTACTGAAATTATAATTAAACCTATTGAACAAAAAAGTTTTCTTATATAGAGAAAAAAAATAAAGAGAAAAAAATACCATCACAGGCTTTACAGAAGTCCCCTACAAGGAGATATGGAATGGTTATCAAAAATATGGCAGTTTTTGTGGGTTTACTCAAGCTCCCAATCAACACTAAGGTACAGAGTGCTTTGAAGTGACTCAGAGTACTGAGGTCTCTTTCTTCTGCCCCAACTTCATCCACTCTTTACTAACCTAGAGTTTCATCTTCCCTGAATATTTCTCTGCCAAAGACTTTCCAAGACATTATCTTTCAAAAAAAACTATTAATAGATAATCTTCTTTTTAGTGCAATCCATCTTTTTTCCTTCAGCTTTTTAGTTCAATTCCTCTTTCTCCAGCTCTAGCCAATCAGCTCCTGCTCACCCAGAAAAGATGCAACCTACCTCAAAGCTCTTCACCTCTGCTGCTTCTAAAACAGTCCTTTTACCTCATGAATTTATTTCATACAGAAGCTCTTGACAGTTCCAGCCAAGTTTTCCTAACCCTATTCTATTTCACATCTTCATTTAAATGCTGGCATCGTTTTCTTGGAAAATGAAGGTTTTCTTCTCATCTACCACCTCTTCAGAGATGTATCTCTGACTTCTCTTTCTAAGAGGGATGGAAAAAAATTAAAGGAATACCCTTAGTGTTTCTGAAGGAAGTCAAAAGGGAATAAAAATCCAACTTCTGATAACCTAAAATTTTGAGCAGAAATCAATATATTCTGTGAGAACAAAATACTTCTGACCTGAAATGCTGTCTTGGCCCATTTTTTCTTATGACATGAGTTGTCTGGCCTCAAGAAAAAATTTACTAAGTACTAAATACTTACCTACCTAAGGTACTAGGTTGTATATAATGATTTCTCTTTTAATCACAATCCAGAGATGTGAAGTGTGTTTTTCTTTTTTTTTTTTTTTTTGTTTGTTTCCAAATTGCTGATCTCATTCTTGCATGATGCCACCTTTTTATGAAGTAGTTGTGACTGCATTCTATGAGTAAATCTCCTATTTCAATAGAATTGCAAGTGTTTTTCTTCATGGTTATGTTGTCTTTCTCTGGACAATTTTGAGAATATTGTTTGTAATGCTTCCTCTATTCTCTCATAATTTCTCTGAGGTATTTCTTTATTTCTTTTAGATTTCAACCCAAGTTGAATTTCTTTTTCAAATGGTTTGCATTCTACTTACATGTTTACTTGTATGTTTACTTCTACTTTCATGTTAAAGTAATTCAGCTTTAAAATAACTTAAAAACCCTATAAAGACAGTATTCTTCATTTTTTTCAGTTCTATAAAAAGTAGTTCTATTTTTCTGAGCTTAAAAATACTTCGGATGCCTAATATATTTTCAAGTTAGAATAAGCATTCTGAATACATGCAGCTTATGTCACTACAGATTTCTAACAAGGTGATTTAAGTCCACATTAATTCATAAAATAGCTCACTACTCATATAGGAATAACATCAATATGTCAGTAAACTACAGTTTTGTATGTGGACATAAAATGCAAAAGAAACCCACCAAAAATGGGTTTAAACCCTGTTATGCATATATGAATAAACACTTTTTCTTTGAGAGGAAAAGTGGGTTTGCTATAAGCAGGTTTTTTTGGGGAAGGGAGGGAGAAGACATGGGAAGAGAAATAAAATGTTAATCTACAAAATCTACATTTACTTCTTTCTTAACTAAAAAATAAAGAACAATAACAGTAGCTGTAAATTTGAAAGTGCTTCTTTTTTCAATTCTGAACAGTAATCCATAGTCATGCTTTGGTATCATTTTAACAAGTTCAAATTACAAACCTGTCTGTTATTTGAAATACAAGGATAAACTACTGAAATATTTAATTCTAAGAATATTCTTCTCATTCAAATGTTTAGAACCAGATTGCACAAAGTAGTTCAGAAAAAAAAGACACCATAAAAAGCCACCTTGCTATCTAGAGCACTGAGATTCCACAAACTATTTCTCTGAAGATGGAGGTATTGTCCTTTGACCTTTGTAGAAGAAAGTTTTATTTCCTTAGGATTTTTCTGAACATAGCAAGCTATAGTTTTGTATTTTGTATTTTTTTTCTCAGTGATGAACTCCATTTTACATATTATTTCAATGTATTTTTTTTCTAAGCTCTCATAATGCATTCCAAGGAAATAATTTTGTCAGATTTCATTGTGGTATATGTAGTCTATTAGTTTTTAAAGAAAAAGGAAACCCTATAAAACTAAATTAATTTTTTTATATTTGGGATAATGTTTTTAATATATTTAAATGTTTTTCTATTTTTATATGCATGTAAAAATTAGATTTCCAAGATTGGAATTTTAAAATAGAAATTCTTTAGGCTTCATCTTGGTTTATTGAGAAAATAAATATAAAAATTGCCTCCCTACCTTTGAAGCAGTGAGACAGAAGATAATGGAGTTATTTTACTGGTTTTGTTATATTTCACATACACAATATTCTGGTAAGTAGTTACTACTCATACTGAAAGGAGAGTGGGTTAATTTCATATCAGGATTTTTGGATAGGAGAGACACATGTATGTACTTTATCTGATTGCAAACAAGATATTTAATTACTTTGTTATATTTATGGGTATTACTTCACTGCAAAAGGTGAAGATTCAATAGAGGAAATAATGTGAAAGAGTGGCTATTGCAAATTTGGTTTTACATCACAAAGGTAGTTTCTTATGCTTCCTTTGGTGAAGCTGGTAACTTTTTCCTGAAATAGGCCAGGGACCAGGAGGTGAGGAACCCAGGCTTTTGCTATCATACTGAAAAAGCCCTACCCTCTAAGTGGATATCTGTATCTTCATGGCTGGAGAAAATGTCAGGGGTGACCAGATGTGATGCTGATAATGTTATTCTTCTTGTTCCCTGCTGATCAAAGAAATTGTTGTGACAACTGTGTTAGTTCAGAGTACCCATGGCACCACCTGCTTTTTTCTTTATTTTTATTGGCGCATCCTAGAGCACTGTCAGGTGTTGAGAGTTAAATAGAAAGCTAGCAGTTATGTTATATAACATATCACACACCTTAGAGTTTATTCTGTTCCCATTTACTCATAACCTTGAACAATAAAAGAAGAATTTACTAATTTTGTATTGGAAGCTATTTTGGCTAACATACAGGTGTGCGAACTAGGCATTGTAGACTTCTTGCTGAATGAAGAGGTCTTCGGCTTTCATGTCGTTTCTGAGAACTGATAAAAGAGCAGTAAAGGATTCTTTAGCCTGTCCTTTGCCATTAGCACTAATTGATGAAATACTCCTATGAAGTCTTCTGCAGAATGGGTTTGGATATCTGTATGCTGTCCTTATGAGCTGCCATGGTTTCAGGCAATTTGTGGAGGAGGCACATGCATAAGCACATAGGATATACACAGAATGACAAGTTGCTTATATGGATCTTTTGAAAACAAAAGGCCTGCAATGCACAAAGAGACAAAATACTTAAATCCTGGGCAAGCTTTTAATAGCGTAAGTCAGCACAAGTTATGAAGAATAACCTGATCTTAGTAGAACCTATGATTCAACTATAGGGGTTGTGGCAGCTGCTTTCTCTGTGGGCCATGCACAGATTTGGCTACAGAAGAACCAGTGGTGGATAGATTATACAGACAAAAACTTCTAACATAGTTGATGTTGTATTTTCCACATATTTCTTTATATTTGCCATGTACTTTCCTGAATCACAAGAGTGAGTCAGTTACAGAAAGTAAAAAAAATGTGCAAGTTTATCCAGAAAACTAGTGTCTTGTTTGATGTAGCACAAAGTAAGTGTGAGGGATTTTGGAACTTTATCTGCAGAGATAAATGCACAGAAAACAGGAAAATTGTTCAGTAAAAGAAGGAGCTTGAGATATGGACATTTATTAAATGGACCTGAATATGCTTAAATTAAGGAAGAAAATAGATTAAGTTGGTAAGGTTAAAGGATGACCTTCCAATGGGAAGAACACACAGAGCAAATAACCTAAACAATTTAAAGATAATTAATAATGATGTGAAAAATTTACACATGACGGGACTGCAAGAAAATTACCACAAAATTCTTGGTTGTATGTAAGAAAGACAACAACCTTTCTCTTGTTCTTAGCATCAGAAGATTTTGACTGTTACTTTAAGGCTCTTTGTATTAGTGTCATGTGTAATTCTTAATAAGTTCTGCTATAAAAATAATTGGCTTCATGTGTTGGGGAGATTTTGTGATTTGTTTACTTATTTTTATCTATTAGTTTTTGTTTTGGTTTGATTGTCTTTTTCTGCTACAAAAAATGAAATTATATTTGAACCAGACCAAAGGAAAAACAAAAAAAGTTTAAAAAGGGAGCTAGGGAGAGCTCATGAGAACCTCTAATAAGCAGCTGGAAAATTGAAAATCTAATATAATGAAAATACTGGGAAAATTAAAACATATAATCTTTGCATACAGTCACAAAATATCAATAAATTTAAGCAGGAACCTCTTGATTTCTCTTAAGAGCTCCATACATCTGTATAAACCTGCAAGCTATTTTGAATTGCTGACCGGTATATTGAGATTCCTTATCCTTCAGTTTATATTTAATTGAAGAACTAAATGGATATACTACATTATCCTCAGAGGGAATGCATTGATTGTGCAGATTTAGGCCAATTACAAGGTGTTTAAATCATTAGGAAGATGGAAGCTTTTGTTAGTAGATCAGAATTGTGAAGAGATATGCCAGCTCAATGCTAGCAAATTACTTTTTAATACAGAGTAGTGTAAAATAGATTCTATTTTGCAAGAAAACAGCCTGAGGGAAAAAACAATTTACTAATAGAATGCCGTGCCTTCTTTCTTACTTCTCAATATATTCTAAGAATTTAGAAAATCCTAAAGACCTAGAACTGATAAACTAACTTTATATCTGTTGAGAACATATTCAGGAATACAATCTAATTGAAAATCATGTTGCATGATTTTATAAAATAGTTATATGACTTTCTATTTATAATTTGTTTGAAATCTGGTTTTTGTTTTATGACCAGTCTATGTGGCATTTTTCATCAAACTATGAGATGAGATAAAATGAGGACTGCAGGTAGCTCAGTGGCAGAATGAAGTAATGGATTGCTAAGAGATTCTTTCCTGCATGAAATATTCAGACTTAGCTATGTCTATTTCAGTAGGAACTGTGCAGAAGACCTGATGATAGAATTATTTGCTATTGGTTTCTTTAGCTCTGAGCTATGCATGAGGTTATACACTCAGAATAAAAACAATAAACGAAGAAAGTGATGTCTTGTCTCTCACTTGTACCACTCTAGGCTGGATAATGTACCCAGTATCAAGTATCTAGTGTGTACTGGCTTCACACTAGATCCTTGTGCGTCCCCTGTGCTAGAAAAAACTATTTTCTGTGAGTCCAGAAAACAGTTTGTATTTTGTACAAAATGTCCAGCAGGTCTGGTGAAATTTGTTGTTTCCCAGTAACTTCACAGAAGAGGAATAAGAAAAACAGAGATGAACTAAAACAGCAGAGAGAAAGACAGGATTTCTGTTCCTAATCAAAGGGCATTTACAGATATGTGAAAATTTTAGCTACAGAAAGTTTTTTTTGAATGATCTTGTCACTTGGAAGAGATAATGGCTATATAGATGACTGAGAATCATTGGATACCCAGCAACATAAGTTGCCATTTTTGGTTTTTTTTTAAATCTTATCTTACACTTAGGATATGGAATTCTAACTTTAGGGAATATATTCTATACAGATATTCAGGAGAAAAGTTTAATAGGGAAAGATATCACAAATACATCTGAGACAAATAATATCTGCTTATTTTAAGCCCCATACGGTGAGCTGATTACAAATGCCATGTGTCCTAAAGTGACAGTAACAAGCACCATTGTAATGACAAATGACTCAGTGAGTGATCTGAAATAAAATATTTTTTTCCATGTTTCAACAGCAAGGCTCAAAATGATTGAATTTCAAACATTTAAATTTATAACCTGGATCCCAAAAAAAATCCAACCTTTTTTTTTTTTTTCTGGAGGGTTAGATTGATTGGTGGAATGCCATGAAACATGCCTTGGAATAATATTCATTACTTGTGATGCCTACATTCTGTTTCTCATGTCTTTTTAAAGAGATAATTATATTGAAATGCAACAACTGACAAATATCTGTTGGATATATATATGTATCAATCATTTTTGAAATGCATTTTATTAATGCCAAGTTCTGTTTTATAATGTTTCTGCTGAGGAAAGAATGCCCACTATTTTCTTTAATACTTTTACTGTGACAGATTTGTCCCTCAGAAAAAAATCAAGATTGGAATATCTAGGTAGGAAAAAACCAGCAGTCTGCACCCTCAGTACTGTTTTATTCTGGCTCTTGTCCATATAGACAGCATCTCCATTTCTTCATGTTTAATTACCATGTATGTATTGCAACCTTCATTCACACTGCTGCTTCTGTACTGTAGACTTGTATTTTAACGGCTGCTTCTGACTTCTTATTTTTTGTAACACATTATGTCTTTTTAGCTCATTGTTACATAATTTTTCTGTCTTTCATGGCTTTCAGTAATGAATAAACATTGGAAGCTATTGCAGAGGGGATTCTTCTGAACTTGCAGAGGGGAACTGAAAGTACTTGACCACTGTCTCAATTCTAACTAAATGGGGCATGATTTTGTTAGATAAGCCTCTCCTGACTGAAGGCCATTCTTTTTTGTGCTGGAGACAGTTGAAATTTGGTTGTGTTTTTTTGCCTTCTGAAATGTGGAAAACTAGGAATCTCAGAAACTGACAAATATAAACTAGACTGTGTAGACAGGATAGTGGTTATACCTTCAACTGGAACGTAATCACTACAGCAGCATACACTTAATTGTTCATGATTAAACTGTATTATTCATAGAGATTTTGGAGTAAAAATTATAGTAGGAAAACCCAAGTGACTCTTTTTGTCATAGATCACATAGCTTTACTTTGACCAGCTGGAGCTCAGGAAAGAAATATTAATTACCATTGCCTCTTGAGTGCATTCTGAAAAATGAAGGTAATGTAAAACTGTCTTCAAAATCACTGAGGGTCAAATAGGTGCATTCACATGAATTTGACCTACCTGTATGCACATCTGAAATTAAAGGCAAGTGTTTTTTAGGACACTGGCAGGTTTTCTACGGTATCTATATCAGCTCAAAGAAGAAAAATTGTGATAAAATATGACATATGTGCATGCATATGTGAGGTAGTGACTGCTAATGTTTATGTTCCTTTCTTGAAAATGCTTAATATAGAATCATGTGTATTCATTTTTTCTGCTTTGTAGATTTAGTTATGAAATAAGTGTATTTTAATACATGAAATAAGGAGGACAGAACTATTGCAAGTTTTATGATTGTTCCTGGGTTATATCCTGGTCTGTCCAGGCTATACATTTTCTTAATTTATGTATTGTTTTGATAGTCATCATTTTTAAGGGAATGTTTCTGTCCTTGTGAGTCCTGATCTTTTGGAAACTCATAATGTAAGCATTAAATTGATTTTATCTTTTTTATACTTTCATAAAACCTTCTTGCATGTCTATGCAAATCCATGCAAGATATGTGACAGCAACTGGGACTGCCTGCAAAAACAGCAGCTGTTTAAACATCAAGTATTATGAGAATACAAAAATTGTGTATTCAGAAGAGCTGATTGTAATGATTTGTGCAAATTTTCATGCTTTTTTGTTTTTGGGCTCTTTGAATGTAAATAGAGACACGAGCTGAAAAAGTTAAATAGGGAGAGGGGTAAACAGCTTTCACTCCTTAAAATAATCCTTACTGTAATAATATTTATAGCCTTTAATGCTCTACCTTTTTTTCCTTCCCCTTCCACTAGATGCATCACATGTTCTATGTGATTACAGATGGAATAAATTAATATAGATCATTGCAATCATAAAATTGAAAACATTTGAAAAGGGCATTGTATTTTTATACAAAAGTAATTATGGAACTGTAGTTTAGCTTGTAGTGGGTAGTCTGTAATAATTGGTTGTTACAGACAGTAGACAAGAGAGCCCCTACAAAGAGTGTGAATAGCAATTCTGTCTTACTCTGGTGCTTCACACTATAAATGAACATGTGATTTTATTGTCAAGAGCTACAGAATATGTACACATCAAATTGGTGCTACACCTGCTGCAGAGAAGCAAAGTAGTGGTTGAATGAGGGTTGATCAGATTTGAGGGATGGCATAGGGGTGTCTGATTTCTCATGGTGTTTCTTTTGCTATTCTGGTATTCTTCCATTCTGTTAAATTAGGTCTTCCTTTCGATTTCATTTTTCACTGCCTTCTTTCCCCATAATCCACTTTTCTGAGGTTTGTGCATGTACTGCAGTGCTCATTGAGTCAGAGGTTTTATCACCTCATGTTATCACATCTCCCACAGGCAGCCAACAGTCACTTGATGTTTCCTCCTACTTGTTGCCGACTTCAGACCATTTCAGTGTGGTTTTTTTTATCATCACTGAATTGGATCAAAGGCAAGTATCTAATTCTTTATATCAGGGGCAATATTTTTTATTATTTCTTTCTCTATTTTGTCAGTTTTTGTGACTGGGTTTTAGAGGGTTCTAAAATGTTTTCTGAATAAAAATTCATCCCTTTGATTATGTAAAACAGATTGCAACTGGTTATGGCTACAAAAGATTTTTAGGAAAAATCTTTCTTTATTTTAGCCTTGTGATACTACTATAGAGGCTGTTTGACCCATTTTAAGCACCAGAGACTAGTTTGTTGACCAATTCAATATAGAACTAAAAGTAGTTCTTCTTTCTCTAGATAAAATTATGGTGTAGGAACACATTTTTTCATATATTCCTGCTCCTAGCTGCCCAATGTGAATGTTCTTGTTGCTTGACAGAGCAGGGCTTAGTTACATTTTCAGAGCCTAAGGCAGTACAGAGTGAAATGAACAGATAAAATAATAAAAAGTGCCATGCATTTTGCAAACAGAATGGATGGATGCCCATGGGAGCCTTATTACTTCCAGCAATATTTCAGAACAATCCACTGAATCCACGTAAAGTTGAGAAAAGTCTAGTGTAAGCTATAGAAATTCAATAAGCAAATGCAAGGAAGTACAAAAACCACAAGTTCAGAAAACAATCTATGCTATTGATACTGGAAAGAATCCAGAAGAGGGCCATGGAAATGAATGAGGGACTGGAGCATCTTTCCTATGGGGAAAGGCTGAAAACAGCTGGAACTGCTCATCTTAGAGAAGAGAAGGCTCAATAGGAGGCAAATGTCTGAAGAGAGGTTGTAAAGAAGGCTCAGCCAAATTATTTTCAGTGGTGTCCAGTGACAGGAAAAGAGGCAATGAGCACAAACTGAGAAATAGGAGGGTCACTTTGAACATCGCCTGTGTGCCCAGAGAAGTTTTGCATGTCCTCTT
Source organism: Lonchura striata (assembly GCF_050655825.1). NCBI lineage: Eukaryota > Metazoa > Chordata > Aves > Passeriformes > Estrildidae > Lonchura > Lonchura striata. Next base: position 116,060,981 of record NC_140704.1, read on the forward strand.
TTTGGAAGTGTTCAAGGCCAAGTTGCATGGGGCTTTGAGCAACCCAGTCTAGTGGAAGGTGTTTCTGCCCAAGGCAGGGGGGTTGCAACCAGTGGTCTTTAAGATCTGTTCCAAACCAGATCATTCTGTGATTCTATGATCATCAAGCACTATTTTACTGGGAAGATGATTGAGTACTGGCACAGGTTTCACAGAGAAGATGGGAAACTTCCCTCTTTGAGGATATTCAAAAGCTGTCTGGAAATCATCCTTAACAAGAGGCTCTAAGTGTCCCTGTCTGAAAAGGGTGTTTGAACCCTATGATCTCCAGAGGTCTCTTCCTCAACCATTCTGTAATTTTTTGATTCTACTTCTAAATCATTTTTATGCATCATTCATTCAGTGTCAGTATGCATATATTGTTAATATCTATGAAATTCTGTTCTTTTATTTCAGAGAATCTCAGTAGAGGGATGATAGGCATTTATTTATCTAGCTCACAATTAATTTCAGGGATTTTTTTTTAATTATACAGAAAAAGAGCTGAAAAACCATACTGTAGAAACTGAGGGACTTGTACTCAGTGTATTTGTTAGAGCTTTGTTCACATGCCCTAACCTTCCATCTGTGTTGTAACCAAACAGGGATGTTCTATTATCATGACTGCTTTTACTTGCAAAGTAGCAGCATAAGGGGCCAACAGTCTTCTCTTTGAACACTCTTTTCTTCTCTTCGCTTTACTCCCTGATTCTGGTGAAATTTGTAAGGTACAGATCAGTACAAATGTTGCTATTTTATGAGCAGAGATATTTTTAAACTACTAATTTGTTAGGTAATTTTTTTTTTACTGTCAAGGTGATAGAGGGAGGCTACAACATTCTTCATTTCCCTTCTCCCAGGCTGGGAGATCAGGAGATATAAATAGAATTTCTGACTTTTTTCATGGCAGGTTTAAATTGTATGTCCAAATGATCTTTTCTGTTATTCATTCATTCATTTTCCCCTCACTGCTTCTTAAAAGGGAAACCCCCCACCCCCCACTTTCTTCATGTACATCTGATGGGAGATGAAGCATTTTTAGTTGAGGTCATTACATAAACACACTTAAAAATAGTTACCTTCCAAAATTCAATGATGAGAGCAGTTTTCTTAGCTAATTGCCTATTTGCCATAAGAGTATTGGTAAGTGTATGGCCTACAATATACAGAAGAGTCTCATGGGATGCAGCTATAAAAAGGCAAGCCTTTGACATTTCCTTTTTGCCCCTAATTGACTGATAGCCTCTAAAAATGAGGCAGAGTGATGGACGTTTATGTGGCTTCTCCTGAGGTTTCAGAGTTTCTCCTCAATGAATACTTTACTTTCTGGTCTTTCTGTATTTTTAGGGAAGACATTCCCTTCAGATGGAATGCAAACACCTGACACATAAAGGTTTGTCTCTCACATAACTGCACTAATTTTTCTTCATTCTTCCCAATGAGCAAAACTGTAGGGAGCTGTAGAATCGTTCAGAATTTACTGGTGACTTTTGCTCTTTTTTCAAAGTTCTTTATATATGTTTCCATCAAAAAAGAAAAAAGTACTCCCAGTAACAACTTCTTTTTATCTGAGAGGCTTCATAGAACCTCCACAAAATATTGGCTCTCTTTCTCTCCAGGGTCAGCTTTGAATTCTTCTGATAAAGTGATTATAACAAATTGTAGTAGCATTTCAACTTTACTGTAGGGGAGGTGTGAGGGAAATTAATGTGCATTTTCTAAAATTAAGCCTGTTCTTTACATTTTTTCCTTTCCTGGGCAAGTATAAGTAACTGGCCTTATCCTTGTCTATAAGATGAAAAAAAAAAATCTAAGTATAATTTCATTACAAGGAGAAATTTGGGGTGTTGTCACAGTTTAAATTGTTTTTACATTTTGCCAGCAAAAAACCAGGGCATATATACATATGTCAGTGTTAAAAAGGTGAACTGGTTTCTCATAAACAGAAATTGAAAGACGCAAGCCAGACTAAAACTTTTGCAGAAGAAAAAGATTAAATTACTTTTTCTCTTATGAAAATGCAAGAATTGCAAACAGTAATGCATACTTCCTGTCATAGAAAAACAATTGTTATTAAATTGAGTTTTTTGATGTATATAAGTATATTTTGAGGAAAATGATAATATTTTTTTGACCTCTATTAGCTATGCCATGCTGTTCAGCTGTTAGAAAATAAATACAAGGGAGAGAAATTTGTACTCCAAAGAAAAAGGGTTCATATCACAAGATCCTCAACAGAAGAAGTGTTTTTTGTATTTTGTTGGAATTGGCAGTATTTATTACATTGGGCAACACAGATGCAGTTATTCTGTTGGCTATATAAGATGTGTTTCTTATTCAGGATTAAATATTTATCCTCAGAGTTATAGATTTTGCTGTGTCCCAGCAGGTTAACTTGGTAGTGCTGCACTTCTGGCCAGTAAAAGTTCTATAGTGAACAGAAGAATTCACCTTCAGTATTGCCAGAGGTACACAGTGTTCCAGGGGAGAGGCTTTCTACAAGTATTTTATTTTTTTTTTTTAAATAATGAATAAAATTAAGTAAAATCTCTCAGATAACTTGAAGGACATTAAAGAAAAAGAAAGACTAAAAAAGTACAAATTAAATAAGCCCTTGTGGTCAAAATTGAAATATTAAACTTGGGAAAATGAGGTGTTGTAAATGGAAATTTAGACTTCTGCATTTACATTTTGTCAGGTCAACTGCTTAAAGAAAGTTCTCTCAAGTCAATGGAAACTGGAAAGAGACTGACCCACTGACATTTGGACTTGGAGAATGTAAAGTCTTGTCTTACTCTGTTTTATATGTCCATAAATTATAGGTTATAGAAATGCCTAGGGAGGGCATATGATCCTTTAATTACTAGAGCAGGTAAGCAATTCCACAAGATTGAAGATCCCAGAATGCATGTAAAGAATTATAAAAAGTATATAAAAAGCTAAGGTAAAGGAAGTACTCTTACATCTTAAGGCATCTTCTCCAAGTCATATGCTGGATTCAGAGCTAATTAATGCATTATGAAAACTCCCTCTGTAAAATGGTGAGAAAAACCATCTATTCAAATCATAATTTAACACATTACATTTCCATTCTGTTACTATTATAATCTTCATGAAGTTTGGGGTAAAATTTCAATGTCAGGTCTTGTCCTTTTTTATAACTTTTTTTTGCTTATGTGTCTGGCAAAAGCCTTGTCCCATTTTCAGCTTGTGGATTTTTTCAGGCAGTTCTGCATTTACTGCTCTGAAAGACTCATACTCTTTACTGTCCAGGAAAGAGAGACTTTACTGAGTCCTCAATTAGCAACTGAGGACCACTCTGCAAATGAGATAACTTCATCTTGTCTCTCCCCATAATCTTTCTTTAAAAACTCATTATTTCATTCTTCTTTTTTTTAAAGTCATAGATTTTTGTCTCTACTGCCACCCAAACTGAGGGTGGTATTTATTTGTTAAATTACATTTGTTAATGCAATATAATGTAATGTACATTGTGAACACTTAATCTATTGATGTCTTTTATAAGTCACTTTCAAAAAGTCCTTTATTTGAAAATATTCTGACCAGAAAGTATTCCATTTTAATGGAGGAATTACTTCTTTTTTTGCATGCATTCTATGTATTTTCACTACTACAGCTTTGCAATTTTTTGCTCTTAGATATTCAGTTATATGAAAAAGAAAGTCCCAAACTGTTCTATAAATGTTGTAAAAGAAAAGAGTTAATCTCTGCTATCTCATCAGAGGTATGTCAGAGCCAAACCTTTCATTGTCTCTGAAATTTTAGTTTCCAGATTTTCTGTGTAGAATCCAATCTGTCTGTTTAAAACCTTGGATAGTTAAAATTTTCTTCACAAAGCACCTGAAGATTGATTTAACAATCTCATCATTAATGCATATATGCATATAAAATACATCTATAAACTATATATACATAAATATATATGTAAATATATTTATAATCTTTTTCAATCATAGCTAATGCTACAAATATAAGGTTTTACTGATGTATATGCATTTTAATATTTAAAGGATCCTTAACATCTGCCATTTTTTGCTACTAGAAAGATGTGATTGTAAATAAGCTTTTTCAGCCCTTCAGTTCTTGGAGTCTCCTATATAATTTTCACAAGCATTGTTGCAACAACTGATGGAGAACCTCTCAGGCATTTTTTATGACAGATTTTTGCTAGCTGTGCTTGTTTCTCCAGTTGTTGCTGGCAAGCTGCTTTCTCTCTGAAGGAAGTGGAGCAGCCTGGCTGTCTCAACTGTGTGTGTTTTGTCCCCCTCAAGATGATTTGCAGGACCTACTCACTACTGCTTGGTTTCCTTTACCCTAGTCTGAAAGGATTCCCTGGTTGTTGGAATGCATGGAAGAGAAGCATCTCTGAGCTCCTCAGAGAGAAAAATAAATGCAGGGTTAGAATTAAAGTCTTTAGAGAAGCTAAAATATATTAAGTCACACAGACTTGGAATAGAAGTGTAAGTTTTAGTTTTAAGTAAATAGAAATATATCTTAAGTGCCTTAAGAGACTGTGTTAACTAGAAAAGGCCCAAAAGCCTAGTTTAAAATTCAGTAGTGTTATTTTTCACAAGTTTAACTTAGCTCCAGACATAACAAAAACATAGTAGAGCTGTGCTTGTGTTTCTTGAACAGATAGAACTATATGCGTAAATAGATAGAACTATTCAAGTAAATAGATAAACTTACATATGTAAATTTTAAGTAAGAAAACAGTACATTTGCATAAATAGATAATATTATATGCATATTTTTTTAATAAGAACTGACATTACTTTCGTACTACTTCCATACATTAGAATTAAGCTTAGATTGGTGTAGAAGGAATGTTTTAGAATCGTTCATTTAGCTGATTGGATGATTTATGAATAAAAACCCCTGGATTGATGAGGAAGGGATGAAGGAAGAAGAAACTGCAGGAGCTGCTGCTGCTTTTCTGCTCAAAACAACATGATGTTATACCAGACAGCTTTTAGCATGGATTTTAATAGTCTGAGCTCCTTACCTTCAAGATTGATATATCCATGCAATAAACAACTTTACTACAACCAACAACTGCTCTCATCTCTTTGAGGACTAGAGACCCATGAAAACCTCAACACCTGGTGTTTTATTTCTGACAGCATTTCTTAATCTTTGTGCTTCCTAGCATTTCTTGTCAAAAGGATTAAGTATCTCTTTATCTTTCTCATAATCATTGTGAGGCTGAAAAAAGGGTATTATATGTGCTCTGGTCAGGGGGAACACACTCTTATCAACTGCCAAGCTCAATTTTCCCCTTGGCTGGGTGATTTCCATCTTTATGAAAAAAGTCTTAAAAATGCTCCAGGTAGTAGAAAGTTCAGAAAAGACTAATTTTAATTTGTCAATGGATGACTTTGGCATGGAATAGCAATAGTGGCATTTCTTTCAATTGCCATCCCACTACACTGTGCAGTGTGTAATGCTGCACTGTATCTATTACAATATTACATTCTCTCTAAGGGCTTAAATAATGCAATTTCCTAAGTGTAAAAGATGATTTTGAAAATGTGTGTAACAAATTTCATCATGACATAAAATTGAAACATAGTCACAGAAGAGTAGAGTTCATAGTTACATAATTACACCAAGCCAAGACCTACTCATCAGAAATGTAGCCTATTGCTAAACATTTAGTTTGTAATTATTAGGTAAGGTAATACCTCACCTATATCTGATTCTTTCTGGATCAGAGACTATTTGTATATTTAATTGCTCTGGAAAAATATTCTTACTTTTAGACAGAACATCAGGCAGCTTTTTGATAAGAAAAAAAGAAGGTAATCTCTTTTTTGCCTCTTTCGAGAGACTTAGAAATCTTAGCTTCCAGCACTTGTGAGTTTTGAAAGATCTATGAACTTTATTATGTAGGTCTTGATTTCAGTAGGAAATGTAATCCAAGTTATAAGCATTAAATAAAGCAGAAAATTAAAGATGACACCTGTAACAACAAAAAATTATCCTCCAGCCCTAAGTCCTAGTGAAGATGAAATTGTTTGCTCTTACAATGGTGTGATTATGGCCGAAGGAAACCACAGGATCTACAATGAATTGTTGAATCAAAATGAAATTGCAAATTGTTCTTTATTCACTTTGTTATTGACTATATAGAGAGTATATTTGTCATCCAAGTCATAAAATAAGCCTTGGTTTCTAAAGAGACCACAGTCCCTGAGAGAAACCTCTCCTTGGACCTTTGTCTGGGGCCTGCTTATTATCCTCCAAGGTGCTGAGGAAAATTCAGACTATGAAGAGAATGAGAAATGTGTGCAATGGAGGTGCAACTGTTAATATATCCATAAGGTTGTAACAGTTTCCTGTGTAATCTGCCATAACTTTGTATCTTTATCCATAGTAATTTGGATGTGTTTATCTCCCAGACTGCATTTTTCTTTAGCATGACACAAGACTGAAGGAACTATCAGGGTATCCTGAGGGTCAGTGCCTGCCTCAGGAGTAGGAGCCAAGCCCCCCAGCCTGATGGGGGTCATCAGGTGCTGGATGGCATCCTCCTTGAGGATGGACTGAGTTTGGGGATGGACATGGACCCATTGCAAGGCAGGACAGGGCTGTGGGGAGCTGGAGAACAGCACTTCTGCAACATTGCACAGGCAGAAGCTGACAGCCCTGGTGACGACCATGGGTTCTTAAAATGTGAGCAGGACAGGTGAAACATAAGGAGGGCATCCTTTCATTAATTTGTAGTTTTATGTACATTTGATATGGTCTTTTTTCAATCAGATTGGTTTGGTTTATGTCTGTCATGAATCTAATTTGACTTTATAGCTGCAAATTGAAGAGGACCAAGAGCTTAGTAAAGCTTTCTGGGGAAGAGTTCTTCCATAGCTTGACAAACCCCTAAATTTTTCTTTGATTATTTGGAACTGTTAAAGGCTTTCACAGGTTTGAGAATACTAAGATTCTAGATTCAGTATGTTGTAATATAACTACAAAAATATTTGGCAATTTTAGTCTCAGTTGTCTTCTCATTCCTTTCCATCTACCAGCAATGAGGTTCCACTGATATCAGTGAAGAAGTGGTATTATGCGTGCTATTATTCATGTCTGTGTAAAGTCTCACTGCATTACCACTACACTACTTGTAGTGGTAATGCAGTTACCATAAATAATGCATGTGTCTTTGTTACAGTAAACTGATGATATGGCCAACAAAGGCTGAACTTCTGTGAAATAATATGCTTAACAGTCAGTAAGATACTTGTTCTACTTAATTCATTACACAATTAGCAAGATAAATTCTTCTCTAATTTTCATATACTGAATAAAGTGATAGGTAATGGCAACAGCTAGGTAGTAGTCTAGGTTATTGCCCAAACCACAGCTTTATGTTGTTATAGAGGAAATTGCAGGAAAACCAAATCTGCAAATCATTATTTCAGATGCTCTGTTTTTTTTAATTGTTGAATGCATTAATTTATTGTTTCTTGATGAAAACTTTGCAGTCATAACTAATTAACCAACCACACCCTATTGCTAGATAATAATACAGTATATTTAAAAATATTTAAAAAATTATCTTCACACTTCCTCTAAAATCTCTACCTGCTTATTAATGGTCCCTGTGTCTACAGAATTTTGTTAGTTCTTTCATAATTTTAACACTGTTAAATCCTTTTGAACTATATTAGGTACAAAGACATTGTGCATCTAATGATTAATTCAAAAAGAAATGCCATGAATTGTTATAAATATGCATTAATTGTCTGAATTAAAGCAGAAAAAAACATAGAACCATGACACAAATGTAAAATTAGGAGGTGGGTTTACCCAACTGAAAGAATTGTAACTCTATCAGCTATTAGATATATGCATATACAAGCATATATGTGCGTATGTATGTATTTTAAATATTTAAAAAATCTGTAAAGTATCTTTGTAACTTTTCTATTACTTAATGAAATTTCTGTGCACTGCTTATTAGATTAATAAGGGCTTGTCTTGGTCATGATACTATCTCTGATTCCTGTTGACATGATATTTTCTTTTTGCAAGTTAAAGATTGCATGCTTCATTATTTTTTATAATAGCTATGATAAGATTTTTTAAATAATGTGTTAATCATTATAACTTTGGCAAAATGCCACTGGGAACATTTTCACTTAAGTACCAGAAACGTAAAGTGATTCTTTGACATATGAAGTAAATGTGACCTGTTTTTTCCTTACTCTGTACTGACTTCAAAGAAAATTGTAAAGCCTTTATACTGCTTTACCTCCAGTCTTGGGAGCAAGTGTGACTTCAAAGAAAAAAAATCTTTTGGGTTGGTATCACAGAGACTGGTCTCAACATTTTCAAAAAGGTGCTCTATTACTATTTAGTGGGAGTTAGTCTTGTTCTAAATAAAATGTTTCAAGGTTTGTTTTCTGTACAATTGTTTTTGAGTTCTTATGGTTACTCAGATTCTGTGCAAATCCATCATGGTTTTGGATCTATTTGTTCACAATTTTAGGCTTCCAGGATGAAAGGATGATTCAAAAACCAAAGATTTTATACTTACCTGCTTTTCTTTTTATACGCTCAGAAATGAGCTGAGCATATAAGCCACAGTTTCACAAATACAAATACATCTTTACCCAGTAACACTTCATTTCTTAATACCTGCTCAAAATCTTGATGTAATACTTTCCACTATTATAAAAAGTGAGAAATAGAAAAGAGCAGGCATGCAAAAGGACTCATTCCTTATTCATGTCACTCTTGGTGTGAAAAACTTCAATATTATTGACATTTTTTTAACTGTCATCTTACTTAGGAACCTATGGTTTAACAACTTAAGATTAAATATTGATTAAAAATATTTAAATTCTGTAAAAGTCTTTTAAATAAATCCTTTAAATGGCTAACAGGTCAAATGTAGTGTGATAATTTTTGTTAGCTTATGCTTCTCAAAGACATCATAGAAAGAGAAAAGTCTTAAGCTGTTCCTGAAACATAACAGCAGTCTAGATTAGTTCATGTTTTCAGAGGAATCTTCCCAAGCAAAGGGCAGTCAGAGAGAAAGCTGGAGAATTCTTCTCTGAAGCTTAAGAACTCGATAATAAGGTTGGCAAATGCAATAAGCAAGTTAGCAGTGTGGCTATGAACAAGAGAGATGGCATAAAATGGGGAGGACAGCAAATGACCAAGAGTAATGTAGCAGGTAAAGAGAAATCAGTGGGGTAAGGCAAAAGGACTTACACAGTCAGCAATGTTTTGGACTGGGAAATTGATTTTTCAATCAGAATTCTGATATAAAATTATTTGGGCAGAAGGTATGAATACAAGGGCAGCCATCCAAAAGTTCACAAAAGAGAAGATATAGGTGTTCCAATTCTATGTAAATCACTATATGCAGCTGCACTAAACAGAAAACTCAGCAGCATAAAAATCTTAACGTGGATCTTTAATGACCATCCTGTATCTCATAAGGGTATAAATTCTATCGGCGTACATGAGAAAATCCCTTTAAATAATTGCTTGTTCTCATATAGTTTTTTTCCCTTTTTCATGGTTTTTGGAGAAATCTGTACCTAATTAAGCACTTCAGATTTAAACATATAGTACAAGAATAAAAATTCGGCATTTTTCAAATTATGAAATACTTCTGAATTTTTTGTAACAGCAGTGCTGTAATTGGAAAGCAGGCTGTACTATAGGAGAAATTATTTACAGTACCTGTGTGCATTTGAAAACATTGGTCCGGTACGGATGTGCATCATCACTCAACAGCTGAATGAATATTTTATTATACCTATCAACTTAAAGGAGATAGTAAAAGACCCAAACCACACACATTTATATTATTGGTGCATGAAGCTGAGAAAAGTCTAATGGACAGCATTTGACAGTACTGTAAGTGAAAGAAACGTCAGTGAATGAAATACCCTGATAAAAGCTATAAGCATATCTCTCTGGACATTCAGTGCAAGTGTGAAATATTTAGTAGCAGAGATTTTTGCTTTCACACCAGAAGTTGTCAGATGAGCCCTTATATACCATCTTGAAGCATCAATTGATAGAATTGGAGTAGTCCTAAAAGCCTCTTACAGTAAGACCTATTGAAAACACTCCTAGTCACTCAAGTTGAGTAACCATAAGTGAACAAAGTAAGTAGCATAATTTGTATCCGTGATCCTTCCCAAAAGGCAACTTTGACATTTGTATTTATTTTCATTTAGATTAACCAATTTAACCTGGTAGTACCCATTTCCACCATGAGATATTCCATTTAGAAATTCAAATATGTGTTCTATAACTCAGAGGTTGAAAATCATTGCTGCTAGGAGAAAAGCTGTGGGTTTATGGTATTTTAATTCCTAAAAATGCACATTAATAGTTTCATGCCAATTTTCTCAGGGCTGCTAATGGAAAACTTATGTTAACTTGAAGATTATTCTTTCTGAAACCCTGTTTTAGTTTCTGTTAATGTCTGTAAAAGACATTCCCTCATTGAAGCCCACAAGAGTACTAGAATGCTTTTGACAATTCTGTTCCCACCCCCCAGATACATGTTTGTAGCATTTTGAGCATGGGGATATAGTCAATTTACTCTTAAGCAGCACAGTCCCATTCAGCATCAATAGCCAAACCATCTATTCAGGTGGGGAAAATAGGTTAAAAAAATCAGGGTGTTTCCTTGGCTTCCTGCTGAATGGGAGTTTTCAACTACTGTTCCCTTATTTAATTTGGGAAAATGTGTACAGTATTTTCTAACAGAAATAGAAAAACTTTATTGACATAAATTATTAGCATAAATCAATGAGAAAAACAGAAAAAAAAAGAACCTTTAACTGTTCCACTTGATAGAGTTGTCATGGCAAGATTGGATCTATTTGATTTATTGTTGAGATTGTCAGTTGCAGAACGTGGAGGACAGTGACTAAACTCTGCAATGGTGTATGCAAATATGACTAAAGATGAAGACAACTGTAAAGATTTCAGGTAAAAGGTATTATGGCTTTAAAGATGGCATCAAAACTTGTGTCAGTACTCTGCTTTCCTCATAATTTCTTTGTTTTCTGGGTTTTTTTTTTTTCTTTTTTCTTTTTGGTCCATCTGTTTAATTTATTCATACTTTTTTTCTCTTTTTTTTTTTGCCTTCTTCTGAAAGGACTACTAAAAAGGCATTACTCAAAGCTTCAAAAGATTTGCATCTGCAAACTAAGTCTAGCATTTGTATTTGCAATGAAGAATACTTTTCTCAGCTCTCATTTTGTGGCTCAGCTCAGTGAGTTTCTAATTAGGTAATGAGATAAACCTATCTTGCCTTAAAAGAGAGCACATTTAGGGCTAGGCCCAGTTTCAGGTAGCATTTTCTTGGTGATTGGGCTTTTTTTCTGCAAGTTTTTTCCTTATGTACATTTAAAGAAGTAAATTTGTATTGTTTTGAAGTCTGTTTATTGAGGATTTGGGGAAGAATGGTAATTTATTAAAATGGATGCTATTAAAAACCAAAGGATAGAGAAACCTAGAAATTATGAAGGTCAAAAGCCTCCAGAATTCCTTTAGATAGGTGTAGGGATTCATGGACATGAGAAATTATGGTAATTTACTGATTCTTTCTGATACACGTATTTATGATTATTTATCAATCATCTCATGTGGTGAGAGTTTACCAGTCAACAATTTTATAAAAGACACGCTTCTTCTTGAAACTGCAGGTTAACCACGTATGCATAAAATAAAGGATGATTTAATATGTCTCATCATCTAACAATATGTAAAAAATAGATCCTTCTTTTGAACACATTCAGGAATTTTAAAAAGAATAATATCACAAATTATATTCTAGTCACTGGTATGGCCTTTCAAATATCAGAACCCATAATTTTATTGAAAAGTAAAAGCTACATTCCTAACTACAGTGGAAAGTATAGAAGAGGAAGCTGATTCCACACTTGCAGTCCTTTCTTGCTAATTTTGCCACCATATGGATCCAACTGAGCATTGGGAATTGTGCCATTCTTATACTTGTGTTTCCATGAATGATCTTGCTTCCATGTTGTTGTTGCAATAGGCCCCTGGTCAGGTAATAATTAGTATTGACTCTATGATTGTTTTTATAGACAGTGGACCTAATTGGTCCACCAATCTAGACATTATTATTATTAATTAAAAAACTACCTTTTAGTAAACAAATTTCTATAACACATTTCACATGTTCACAATAACAGGTGTAGTAAGTGAAGGCAAGAATTGTTTCTCATTCTTTTCTCTGGTCTTTTCACAGGACAATGCCTGGGAAACTTGTTTCCTCTGTGGTCAGAGAGCTGCTGCCATTCTCTCTTGATGAATGAGGACTCTATAGATGTATTCCTATAGCTTAACTAACTCAATTTTTTTCTTATCTTTTTGAAACTTTTGAAATGAAGCTTCATGAATATTTGATTTTTGCTTCATATGAAAGAGCTCTCAGCAAGAACCATCGGTTTTCTCCTCAGCCTTAAATACCTAACTCTACCTATGCAAGGCTGTGTCCTTCACCTGTCAACACTGAGTGGCTGTGTATTGTGAGAGATGCTTATAGAGTAGCAGGGTGCATTTTGCCTCCATTTGTTCATTCCATTGTTTGCTTACAGAGTTGTTCTAGACACTTTAACAGTGAGTCAGTGTCTTCTAAAGAGCAGAAGGACTCCTGGTATTTTTTTTTAATGTGATTTTTAAAAATAAAATGGGAAGCTGTCCATAATACATGCTCACTGCTCTTGTGTTAAAAAGTCTATAAAAGCATTGAACCATTTTGTAAAGTGGTTGTGCAGAAGCTTTGAGGTGTTAGAGAAGCTTTGAAGTGTTACAGTGTTCAGCCATAACAACAGTATATTCTTCTGCTAAAAAGACTTAGAATGTCTTCTTTTTTCAATCTGTTCAAAGTTGCGAAGTAGAAAATAGATATTCTTTAAAATGCTTGTGTTTGCTTTGTCCAAGCTGTACAGCAGAGATATTTCAGGGACTAAGAGCAGTACTGACATAATGAATTAAAGACAGGAGATCATTCTTTGTGTGGCCAGTAATGAAGACTCATGCTTTTAGAAACCTAAAGCTTCTTAAACATCCTCAAGATACCTAACAGATAGAAAATCAGTAAAACATACATCATTATCAGAGGATTAACAGTTAAACATGTTAAATTTGTTTTGGTGGATCAGATAATTTTACAGCAAAATTACAGGCACCATCATTAAAAAAATTTCAGTAGAATGGTAATTAATGAATTTGATATGCAAAATAGAGTCAGCTGAGTCCAACTAAGCTCAAGAGCATTCAGTGTGTTTGTGAGGGAAAAAAAAATCAAAACAAAAATATTGCATTCATAAAGATTCAACCAGGAAGAACAAAACATGGGAGAGAGAAGTGTGTTGGAGTTTGATGCATTCATATAATCTACCTTGCAACCATGAAACCAGAATTGTTTTGACTATGTATTCTACCCAAATATTTGTCTATTCAAACTACCTAAAATTGTCACAATAACATATTAAAATCACCAGAGCGAGCAAAATTGCAAAGAACTGATGAATTTAATTATCATACAGATATTATTTGGAAGAAGGCAGGCTTTCCACATTGAAGCTAATGGCTCTCTCTAATTGCAGGGATAATGGGATAGAAAAAGCTACTAATACAGCCATTGCCAACAGATACTTGCTGTATAGCTCAGACTTTCACTGATACAATAGGTGCCAATGTGTGTTGATAAAAGATTAATCATATTTATATATAATTAACTGTTTGTGGAAAATACATCATACCAAATCTGACAGAATGTGAGAGGTGAGTCTGTCACAGTTCCATTTCCCCAGGTTCACCAGTATCAAGGCTGAAGATGTATTCCTGCACACAAGCACACAGATGGAGCACACATAAATAAACATGTCACCTGTATACTTAACTGGCCACAGAGATTACAGGCAGTTACACAAGACACTCATGCAAACCCAGAAAGCACCAATTTACTCCTCCTCCTCCCCAGTTTGGCTGAGCAGGGTGGAGCTCCACTACTGAGAATATATATATGTGTACATACAATATGTATGTACACATATATTTTACAGATGTAGATACTGGTCTGAACCTGTCTGTCCACACATGAACTGGATAGGATTCCTCAGGTCCCATAGACAACTCATAAATGATTAAGTTTCTAGCCCAAAGCCTCATGAGAATAATACATTCTGCTAAGTGGCATGGATAAACAGTGACTTGATATACAGCAAATAGTTTTTAAATTACTGAAATTATTGCTGGAGACAAATGAGATAATGCTTTCTGACAACAAAAAAAATTAGTACAAACCAATTGTTCAGATTTTTTTTGGTTATGTTCCTTATCCTCTGTTTAGAATGCTGAATAATGACACACATCAGACTGTAAATTTAAAAGAATTTTCCCTGAACAGTCATTCTGTCTGCATTCATATTCCCATTATCTTGATGAGTGTTCATTACAGTTTCATACAAACTTTCCTTGTAGTGCTGTTGCAGCAGGTCAATGCCTTGTGACAGCTTCTGTTCCACAGCTGCAGTTTCTTATTGATGAAAATATAAGCTGTTCTCAATACACAGACATCCATTTTGTCAAGCTGAAAAACAGTGAAGTTCCAATTTGCCCAAAAACCTCCAATGCAGATTGTGCGTTTCATAGACAGGCACAATGCTTGCATTGCTTCAAGGGGAAAGCCTTGCAGTTGGAAATTGATAACTTTTATGGTGTTTGCTTGCTCTCAACAGGGATATAGAAGGACAGGAGGTGTACATCTTTCAGATATTGCAGCTCTGTAGGCTGGCATGTTAGGTAAGATGGAAACCTGAATCCAGAATTCCAATCTCAGTCCTTCTTCATCATTTCTTGACCAGACAAAAAAATGCTGCAGAGCTGTGTAGTTCTCTGTCTTAGAATATCTGTGCAGCATTAGGATAGTGGACTATGGACTCAGCAAGTTTAGACTGAAGAAAGAACTAAAGTGACTGGTTCTCTCTCCCTTCTTAGATGTTTCCTGACACAATATGTGGGTTCTTAAATCCGGTGACACAGTTTCACCCAGTGACCAGCCAAACCTTTCTGCTTTCACCTCTATTCGGATCCTACCTTTTTATGTCTTTTCTTGGTACAGCTCATGCAAGTCACCATCTAGCCCTTGAAGTCACAACCTGAACTCCTTCTTCCTGAAATAATCAAAAAGCCAACATGGGATGAAATCTAACGTGCTATGAAAAAGAGAATGAGCAGGACCAATCATATGGACAAGTGCCTTTGTGCAGGAAATGTGCATGCAACAGAACCCAGTCTCTTGGTTTTCATCAGGGATGGAATATAGGCAGGCAAGGTCTTCAATGCTGTATTTCTGTCTATTCAACAGAAGTCAGCCCAATTATCCTGTACTTCTGCATATAGCCTACAAGACCAGACATGAAAGAACATCATGAAAATGGAGTGCAGTGTATATTATATTTACATTGTCATAAAACTTCATGGGCAGTCTTGTTTTCATATGAAAACTGTAAGTGTATTTGATCCTGTACAACCAGATATTTCATTTCTGTGAGTGAATTTGGTCCTGTAATGTTACTGGGAAGCTACTTCAGATGATTTGGAATGTTATGTTCCTATGAAGGAAATTTAACAATAAAAAATAGAAGCAACCCTGGAACAAAGAGAAAACATGCTCTGCCTACACTCAAGTCCCAGGCACTAGTGAATATTGGAGATCACCATGTTTTTATGCAAACCTAAATTTTGGTTTACCTGTATGAAGATCATAACTTCCTTTGTGAATGTGCTGTACTGATCAAAAATAATGAGTACAAAGTGTAAAACAGACCACCTGCTAAGTGCAGAAAGGGAAATATTACTAGCTAATAACTAATCTTTTAGAGATGGCTAACAAAAGATAGTTGACTTTATTGTTGTATAAACACAACAAGATTTCTTTATAAGAGAAATAATAGCATAAGAAAAACCGAGTGTGAAGCACACAGAAACTCCTACTTTTCCTTCACTATCTGTTGATTGTAGTTCCCAGGGTTTAACAGACTCTTTAAAACACAAAGCTGAAGGTAGATGAAAATTTTGGGAAGTTCAATGAATATACAGGAGACACTTTTGTAATTTTTATTTGTTGGTTATTTTTAAATTATTTTTAACTCCAGGAACTTAAAAGTTATTATAATAAAGATTCTGAGTATAGGGAGAAAACAAAGTGACAGTTTTTCCACATAGAGTTCTCTGACCAATTGTCAGGAAAATAAAATTTAAAAATAGAAAGCCAGGTACTTCATAATGAATGCATCACCATATACAAATTAAATTAAATTTTCATTAAATTTAACGGTGTAAGAGAGCTGCAACTATAAGACAAAGATAATTTCAATCCCTCTAGGCTTCTTCTAAGCAAATGTTTGCAGTTGCTCAGAGTTTTTAATTTTGTAAATTTGGTCTACCTCCAAAACAAAGGAATTTTATGTATTTTTCACATGATTGTATATGTCTATCCATAAAAAATAGAACCTTTTTCCATAGGCCGAAATAAATATCCTACCTGTTCATGTCTCAAGTCATATTGAGATGATTATAAAGTGCCTCATAAAAATGCCTCGTAAAAATGAGACAAAATTGGATACTCAAACTGTATGCATGTGTGCACAGGAACATCAGCATTATAAAATAGTTTGTGTTTGCAATTAGAATGCTTCCTGTTAGTGGAAGTAGCATCATTGCTTTGCTCTGCTGAGCAGATAAGAGGATTTGCCACTAATCCACCAGTCCCTACCCTACTTCCCCATCCACTCACTTGTTACTATAAAGTACTTTTACCTGCTGGGATAAAGCACTGGCCAAGAAGAAAAAGAAGTATGTTCTGCAGGATGCAGTCTTTCTATACATCGCACTGATCTACCATCCCTTCTGTTGAAAATTATCCTTAGATTTCCCTGACACCTATATCTGGCTGGAAAATATCTGGTTTAGAAACGAAGGAAAATGTCTGTAATGCCTAGTGTATGGCTGAATGCCAGAGAGGAAAATGAACTAGATCATTCTGACAGCATGGTAAATGCATTAAGCAGCATATCTTCAAACTCTTCACAGTGATGAAATGCTATAAGGATTCTACTGAAGAAGGTAAAAAATATGAAGGGTTTTCTCCCCTTCATCTTTTGATTAAAAATTTATTCAAAAGACTGCATGCACCACATTTTTGGAAGCTCCTAGCTCTCCTCAAGACTTACAATATCAGTACCATAAGGTAATTTTGAGGAACTATGGAGCTGTTCTAATCATCAGAACTGTTTCTATTCAGAAC
Source organism: Lonchura striata (assembly GCF_050655825.1). Taxonomy (NCBI): domain Eukaryota; kingdom Metazoa; phylum Chordata; class Aves; order Passeriformes; family Estrildidae; genus Lonchura; species Lonchura striata. Next base: position 116,078,337 of record NC_140704.1, read on the forward strand.
CAGCAGGCATTAATCAGTTGGATTTGCTTAACAGGTGAATCTCATTAACATAGCATGTGGGAATAATTTCATCTACTGATATTTTCTGCAGCAGGGATTTAGCCATAAAGGCCATTTTAGGTTTTTAATTATTTATGTACAGCACACAGATAATCTACATGTTACTGCTGCAGCCCATATAGGAGTGCAATTTCTAATGTATTATTGTTTTCCTTCTTTTAAAACTCTTGCCTTTTAATAAGGAAATAACAGCATCAAGAACTTGTTTATAAAAGTTAATATTATGTGCTTCCAGTGTGACTGGTTCTATAAACAATTGAAATACAGCATATAAAAAAGGGAACATTTTGTTTATTTGTTTTCAATGCAGAGAAGTCTGGTATGGCTTGAGAACTAAACCTGAAGTTATTCTAATAAGGTAATTCAAGGAAACATCAATAAATGGCTACAGTAAATTTAAAGGTCTGCTAATTTAATTATATATTTCTTTTTCTTCTGAATTCATTATATAAGACAAAATGTAGCTGGGAAGAGAACTGAGAATATATTCCTCTTTTAGCTCTTTTGAACCTTGAAGAGTTTTATTTGTTGGCTCATTTTTGACATAGATTCCATTTAATGTGTGCTTACAAAAAGAGGTAGTGGTTTGGTTTTATACTCTTTAGAAAAATTATAAATGCTATCTTCTCACTCTTTAAAAATGTGGAAGAACTGAATGGTACCACACACTGGGAAGATGAACAAAACCACAGATCTATAAATATGCTTTAGTGATAGAGACTGAAGCACAAGAAATTTTCTACTTGAAGAGCTAAATCAAGGGCAAATAAGGCAGAATAAATGTGCATCTTATTTTCATAAATCATTTTTGAAAAGAGAAAGAATTACAAGAAGCTGGGAACAAAAATGGAACTTTAAATACAGATATTTCAGCAGAATCAACTACTTTCTCTGTGTTCAAATTTGCGGCATTTTTAGATGTAGGTGTTGATGAGCATTGTCTATTCAGACTAGAAGACTTTGAGAACTTAAAGTGGATTAAGCTGATTAGTATAAAATGTAAGATCAGGTTATTTTGGATGAATAAAGGTAAAATTTGTGGTAAACAAGTTTATATGGTGACTGTGGTTTATTTCATCTGTCAAGGTCAACCTGTGTGACCATATTTGCTGTACATAATTTAAAAGAGAAAATATCTAGTTAAATTAGACATCACAAGTGGAGTAAGTGAAATTAGGTGAAAATTGGTTGCACGTAAACTTTTACACTGGAAATGGAAATAAGAGTAATTTTCTTGTTGTTTGAGATAGTACTCAGAGCTATTAAAGGCATTTATCTTTTGTTCACCTTATCCTGCCAGTAAACAAAAAGTCTTACAGGTGAGTGGAACCTCTGGTTCTGTCAACTTGTAACAGCAACACATATAAATACAGAGGACTATATAATCACTTGACAGGAAACTCTTGAAAATAGGTTATCTTTGCAGTGAAGGTAACTAGCACTTTTAGGTCCTGATAACACCTATGTCTGTGTTACCTCTACCCCACACAAAACCAGCACAATTTCTTCTGCAAAAACCTTTTTATATGTAATTTTTAACTTTTTTCTTGTAGCATATCCATCAAAATTACATATGTAATGTTTAAATATACATAACTTCATGCAATATATATTGCCTGTGATATGAATACTTCAGATACTATATAGATGTAATATGTATACAATTTATAATACAATACAGGTAATGTGCATATATCTATATAATATACACACACATATAGTATCTTTATTGAAATATGTATTTTAGAGTACAATGATATTCCCTAAATTTGGGTGCCTTAAATAGTGTTGTCTCATCCAATTGCAATGAGTTGTCTCATCCTGTGAGCACCCTGTCAGCCTTGGCACTGACAAATATGATTTGGAGCCAAGAGTGTTTTAGAAATATAATTGTAAATAAATGGTCAGCTGGACAACAGGATCAGTAATTTTAAAAACCTAATTTAATTTTGGTCTCATCTGCATTTGCACTTAGGTTTTCTGAAGACTCTATGTGCCCAAAACTTTTGACTAGCTCTATGGGAATAATTTTAAAATACCTGACATAACATACCAATATGAAAATGTCCTCTTCTTTCTTTCCCTAATAATTACTTGTTTAAATTGTTGTTTCTGTTGCAATGGAAGTCTTGAATTTTAGGCAAAACCTTGTTTTATTAAATGCAATGCAAGTTGATCTCACTGTGAATGTTATTTAATATTCTTTTTAGTTATCAGAGACATAAATGTAATACCAAAGAACTAAATCAGAAATAATGTGAAGAAGGGCAAGATTTTGCATGCATGGTTACACATTATGTGTCTAATACTGTGCTATAAAACTTTCTGTCACAGTGACCTTTCACATTGTCATCCAAAAGGAATTATTCCACATAAGGCAATGGTATTTCTTTCTGAATTCCCTCCTGAATGTTGCATTCAGAACTCTTTTCCAAACTTCTTGATTCTGAGTCATATTATTTTGAATATTTGCGTAAATCTTTGAAGTTACCACAACAGTATCTAAAGCTCCCTTTAAGTCTCCCTTTCAGTCATGTTGATTCTGGACAGTGCTGATTTTTGTGATCACTCAGGGCCTGTAGCATAAATATTTATATAATGCTTATAAATGATTTTTTTCCTCAAACAACTTATGTGAGATGGTGCTCCTTGCATTAAATTAAGTTGCTGGGGAAAGATTCACCAAAAATGTTTTTTTTCTGCAAACTGTAAAATTTAAGGAAACCATTTCTATTTTCCAAGCACTGTGAAGCTGCAAGAGATTTACATTTTGGGCCTAGGATTTGAAAAAAAAACAACTAGAATTCATCTTGTGGGCTTACTGTTTAAAATATGAGTTCTAAGACTGAAAGAAATGTTGTATTGTATGGACCAAGTAGAATTTAAGAAGAAAACTTGCAAAACTCCAAGTGTTAAATATATTCTACACATGTATATTGTGCTGAGAAAACCCTTCTGTACATTATAATTTGTTTTCTGCAGTTCACAGAACTGTTTGCCTATCTGGGCATCTGGAAATTTTGTATGCTTACAGATGTGCAGAAAAAATCATTGGTTAGCATTTTACTGAGTCCTCTGAAATATGGGTCCTTCACACAACTTTTAACCTAATCTCTTATGCCTATGTCCTTAAAGATATTTTGGCAGCAAATGCTGAAATAAAAGAATACTTAAATTCCTTTATTTTAGAAGATAATAAAAGACCTGGGCTTTCTCTACCTTTGGACCCACCTAGAAAATGAACATCATCGTGTTCATCTCAGAAAAGCAGTCAGTTGGGAGTAAAGTTTTGGGGTTTTTTTTTGTTTGTTTGGGTTTTTTTTGTTTGTTTTTTGTTTTGTTTTTTTTTTCTTTTTGATCTTAATTCAATAGCATAGAGAGTAAAAAGACCTAAGACTTGCAAACTGAAAAAAGAGAAAAATCAGTAAAGTCACCATTAACTGAGCACTAGCCTTTTGATGTACAGGACTGTCATGGCTGTGGAATTAAGTTTGCATCCTAATACTTAGGCAGAAAGTAATGAGATCACGACAGTACTCTTTCTGAGTAGTTAATTTAAAAACTGGTTTCTCTGAAGTACTATTGCATGGAAGAATATATATATATATATATATATATATATAATAACTGTACAGATATGGATAAATACATGCACCTCGATCAAGCTTTTTTATACTTGTCACCACTTGCTTGACATAACTACGTGTGGAACAAGAGGAATATTATCTAGACAGCTAAAATTACTACAGTGGACAGATTACCTGCAATTGACAAATATAGCTTCAAAAATTGTGTATTTGAATTTTTGAGAGATGAAATGGATAAGTTTTGTGTGAAATCATAGAATCTATTATATTTTTTTAAAAAAAGTCTTTCTCACCATTATATTTTTGAATATGCAGAAATATTTGTTCTTTACTAAGTAATAGAAAGACAAACTTTTGGCAAAGTTATGATAAATGTTTGCAAAGTTCCTTAATAAAGATACTCTGATTTTCATACAGACAAAATGTATTAAGTGAAAACATCCTTGGCAATAAAATGAATTATACTTTGTTTTCATTGTAATTAATCTTCTTTTAACCCACTATAAATTATGGAACTTTCTAACTTATTTTAATTATATTCCTTAAGTAAGTCTTTCTTAACTGTATGTGTAACTGATATCATGATCACAATCCATATTGACTTAACTAGATAAGAAAAATTTATAGCTATTAATGGTTTTAGTTTGGTTTTATATTGAATTTTTGATAATGTGTTGCCAAAACCCCTAAAAATGAATATATCAAAGGACCAGATGTGATAGGACCCTGAGCAAACTGTTCTAGAGAAAGGTGTCCCTACCCAAGGCTGGGACATTGGAAATGGATGATCTTTAGGGTCACTCCTATTCTAACAATTATTATGACACTATAATTCTATTTATATTAGTTTCTTCCCATTTAGCTATAAGAAGTAGTTGTCCACAACTTCATATAAGGTCATGGAGTATTAATGCACATTACAACACCCTTTTGGAAAAAGCAAAATAATCTAGGTATTTTACTGTGGATATGAATGACCTTTAAAATCAACTCTGTTATAAAATTGAAACACCTCCCCCTAAAATGCAGTTCACTATAAAGAACTGTATCTTCTGCAAAATTTATTATAAAAAAAAAGTCCTTGAGGATATTTATTGTATTTAAAAACCTTACTGCAAGTAAGGATTTCAGTCTCTTTTCCATCTGTTCTCAAGACCTAAGACTTAGGCTAACTCCCATCTAATCCCATTTTCATGGAGCTTCATATTCTAAATTATTTTCTTCTTTGATATAAAAAGTTAAATGTTGATTTTTTAAGGTTTATTGCTATTCATGTCTGAATTCTGAATTTGAGTTCCAGAAATATAAACTATTAAAATGATACTAAATTATACTAAAGGAACATAAGAGGTGCTATATTACGATAATGGATTCCTAAATGCATAACCCTGACTCTAGGCTTACCTATTCTTCTGGAAGCCATGGTATCAAAAGTGTCTTTGACAGTACAGAAGGTGCCCAGAAGGATGGAGACCATGAAATGTCTAAAACTTTTTTTAACAGTGGGATGCAAGAATTTCCAGAGCTTGGAGGGAGTTCTGCTTTTTTTTCCCCCTGCATTTGCCTTAAAAATATGGGAATTTTTTTGGCCAGTGTAAATTTTATCATCATATTCACTATAATCATCAATATTTTAAGGAGGTAAATTATATTGTTTAGATGGGAAAAAATCTGTAAAAACAAATCTCCTCCACCTGCCCACTCTCTCTCAGAGTGAAGCCTTTCTTCTGAGTTTGATCACACTCTAAGACATTATTTTTGACAATATTACTTTTAGGAAAACAATCAGTACTGGTGCCATGAGCAGGCAGCTTGAAGGTAGCCCTAACATTGATTGAGACTACAAACAGTGGCACATTTGCAGCTGAGGCCTCTCTGACCATATGGATTTAATGGCACTCAGCAAGGAACAAGCTTGTCCTGTTTGGCACGGCTGTAGCAACTCATTGTAGATGCAACCAGGGCTGGTTTAAAGCCAAGCCAGTCCTAATCTCATAAAACTTAAACTTTCCTCTGTCCTTTCATTGATTCTATAAAAACTTTAAAAATTAATCATCCAATTCTATCTTTACTTGGCTTCTAATGTACAATTGGTAATTGAGGGTTTAATGGCTAATTTGATCTCTTTCCTTAAGAAAACCTAATTCTCCTCGGCTTGCAACAAAGAGATGGTTCTACTGTAGTAATTTTTTGTTTAAATCTTCTAAAACTGCTTCCAGAGGCAATTCAGACACTTCCCACTTTCACCATTGCAAATCCCCACTTTCTTTTTGACTTCTCCATACAAAATTCTCAGAAAAATTAGCATACTTTATTAGCAATTTTGCTAATAAATTATATTAGCAAAACAGGATTTATGTTAACTTGACTTTCATCACTCTTTTCTATAGACTTATGATGGCCAGGGAAATTTTCTGTCATTTCTATGGTCTGACAGATACAGTAAGAAAATCAGGTAAACATTTATATAACTAAAATATGTGACTTCTTAAGCCAGAGGATTTTGAATTTTACCTTTATATTATACTTCCTTGAACATCTTAAATATTTTTTTAAAAAATCTTATTTGCTTGCATATAAATATTTAAAAGTTGATCAAATAATATTTAGCATAAGATTGAAAAGGCACTGTTTTTTTTTTTTTTTTGGTATAAAATATTCTTTTCTGCATTTTTGGAATATGACTCTTAATACATGTCTGGGTACTGAAACTGGGACAGTAGCTTTGGCAGAAAAAGATAAAACTTGTCTTACTACAAAAGAAATAAAAAACAGAACAAAAAAAAAGTACACCGGAGACAAGGAAACACAAAACATTCTAGTTCTGGATACTACTAAAATGTACCTTGACATTTGGAAAAAACATGTAGAAATACCTTAACCTACCATTTCCCCTTTTTTTAAACAGCAGGTGTTGCAGAGAGCTTTTACCTGCAAAAGATAGGTTTTACAAGAACAGTAAAAGGCATGAGTAATACTTTGAAGAAGCTCACCATTAAAGTACCTATGAAAAGAAAGCTCAAGGTGAAACAGAACAGGAATAAAAGATTTTGTAAATAAGTCGTTCCAACCATATTCTTCTTTTGTTTATGATTCCTGTGAGGGTGGTGAGGCACTAGAACAGCTGTGGGTGCCTCATCCCTGGCAGGGTGCAAAGCCGGGCTGGATGAGGCTTTGAACAACCTGGTCTAGTGGAGGGTGTCCCTGTCTGTGACACGGGTTTGGAACTACATGGTCTTTATGGTTCCTTCCAATCCCATTCTATGTTTCTTCTCACGAGTTTATTCCCAGTTTAACTGACTTGTGAATTGCAGCAAATTTCACTTTCTTCCATCCCAAGGAACTTTATCTCTCCATCTGTTTCTTTGCTGTCCACAGGAAGACTTCTTCCCAAGAGAGTGAGTGACCACAAGAGGAGGAAAGTAGCCCTCTGATGCTTTATGGAGAGTGCTTCTTGACATGGTGTGGAAAACTGGTTGCCACTTATTCAATCTAACATGAATCTAAATAAAATAGTAAATTTTTTACTGTTTACCACAAGGTTAAACTGAAAACCTAGATATTTTCTTTTAAATATTTGCAGAAATATTTTTCCCTGGGAAAAATTCCTCATGATTTCTTCTCAAATTTACATCAAATTTCAAGGAATATAACAAATAACTGCACAGATAAAGATCAAATCACTAGAAATGGAGTACTTATAGCTAATTTTGAATCTCTAGAGAAATTCAAATTTAAATTTCCACTTTCCACCTTTTTTCTGCACTATCTTCAGTACAATAAAGCTTGCAGAGGAACATCTATGTGTAAGTAATTTATATCAAATGTTTTGTATCAAATGGGTTTTACTGCTTTTGTTTTGGGGTTTTTTGTTTTTCTTTTTTTTTAAGGCTGATTATGAATGTATTAAGGAATATTTTTTAAATTGTAATATGAGATTGCTGGTATGATTAGTTTATATCTACCTCAGCTTCTCTTTCTGCTAGAATTTGACTATTCTTTGTGGAGAGTTGCCAAAGTAAATTATTATATCAATATGAGTGACTTAATAAATCTAGTGTTGTAAAATGGCTTAACACTCCTATTCTTTTTCTATTACTTTTTCATCTGTAAACCCTTGCAAGAGAAAACAAGGACACCTGGAAGCATCCTTGAAGAGAGGATTTTTTCCCACAAAGTGTGAAATTAAGATTTAATTTTGAAAAATGATATAGCTAATTAAATAGAAAAACCTTAGGTGTCATTGGTCCTACCACAAACCTAAAAATGTAGGCATTTTTTCTCAAGTTCATTGAAAATCCAACCACATTAACCACTTTAAAGTACCCTTTTATCTAATCATTTCTCCCTTTAGGTGACACAGAAAAGACAATTATAAATCATAGCAATACATTTTAGAGTCTCAAACTTATACCCACCTTAGAGTTATCTTTTTGCTTATCTATCCAAGCATGATTAATCTCCAAGACATAAGTTTAAATGCAGATTTGGTTTTAGATATTCTGAAAATAAATTGTCTGCAAGTAATTAGGTATTTGGAAGCCACTGACAAAGTAATTATGCCCTGTTGTAAAATAAAATAAGACACATAAATCACACTACTCTGGAGTGTTTGGAAAGGATGATTTTCCTAGATCCTTATTTTAGTAAAAATGTGTTAAAGGACATTTTTCAATCTGTAAGCTTTTTGTGGGAAAACTCAAATAATATCTCACTTACAACCCCTTCCAATTACCAGTTCTTGGGCTCCCTCTCTACCAGCAGCCTGCAGCATGCCAATTAAAAGAACCCCTTAAAACACATTACATATTAATATAAAATAAAATATTTATTTTTATTTTGACAAAAATAACTTGCTTTAAAACTGGAGAGCCTTTTGACGAATTTCGCATAAAATTTGTAACTTTTACCTCTTTGCGTATTGTATATTTTCCTGTCATGTACTATGAAATGTTGAAAACCTCAACTCATTTATCTGTGTGCTTGCTTATTAGATAAAATATGATATATAGTATTTTTGAATTGGTTATATATTCTACAAAAGAGTATCTGTTTGAAATAACTACTAATTCTAATGCAAACTTTTGAACATCCTGAACTGGTTAGATTTCCTCCTGGAGACATTACTTAAAACTTATGTAGTTCCAGAAGTCTTTCCTTAAAATGGTTATATTTCACAGAGAGAAACATTTCTCTTGATTGTTATAAAATCCACCATTGAAATCCTACTGATTCTTTTTCTTCTGTGTTAAAATATGTTAGACTAAAGGACCGAAGAATTGTACTTTCAGCAAAGGTTCCCTTTGAACTTAGATTTTCATTTCCTCTTATTCATGTTGATCAGTTATTATGAGAATGAATAGGTAAACTTAAAAGCCTGTGCTAAAATTGTTCCCCACCTTAGACTGCCCATACAGGAAAAAAGCAGGAATAAGGGAAGGGGATTATTATGACCATCAAGTTAGCAGCTTCTAGTCTGGCCTTTCCTGATTGTAATCAAGCTCCTTATTCTGACAGGAGAAAAAAAAACAAATCCAAAAAACAGCACCAAAAAAACCCCCCACAAAAACTGTGTACTTTCAAAGAAACTGCGTTTTCTGGTTTTTGTTTTACACAAAATTTACTTATATGAATAAAACTTCATGCTTTTTTGTTAATAATTTTACATTAGCCCTTTACTAACTGGGCTGTTTACTGACTTACTGCAAGTCACTGGAAGACCAAATCTAACAGATTGTTTTAGGGATTCCATAGAAATCACCTAGGCAAAATAGTTTTGTTGCTTCATAAATGCTCGTCTCAAGAAATAGCATTAAATGGGAAGTAGGAAGAGATTAATGAATTAATGACAGCATGGTCTCATATTCTGTGACAAAGCTTGATCGCCATGTAACCATTTGACAAGCACAGTTTCACTGTGCAGAGAGTAGCTTTCCTAGCTCTTTCAGCTTAGCTTTCCTACATTCAGCTTAGCTTTCCCCTGTAAAGGCAAAACACTAGTAGATAGCATCCCTCACTTTCTTCAGCCATTGAACTGATAACATTTAATATTCGAGATGTCAGCTTTCAGGGTCAGCCAACTTTGTGGCTTTTGTAAAACATTGCTCAAGAATAGATGATAACAACAGATACTGTATTTGTAGACTTTTCAAATTGTTTTAAATATGATACCTGACCGTCATTAATTTGGGTTATTCTGCAGCCTTGTCTCTAAATTGCAAGATCTGGCAGTCATATATAGAAATAAAAGTTAATTCTTCCTCACTGACGTGAGTAGTAGATAAGTGTAGATAAAAGAGGAAGAAAAATACAATACTAGCATGAAAATAAATAACTTGCAGTTTCAAATTTTTTTTGCCTTTGAGCAAATCCTCCCCAACTCAGGATAAACTAGAAGCTTAGACTATGAGGCAAAGTAGTCAATACAGCCATTTCCTTAGTCACAGAGGTCAAAGTCATGAAAGTAAACATACAGCTATCCTAATCAATCACTGTAAATAGTAAATCCTTGAGTTGTTACTCAATTGTGTCTATTAATTAAGTATGTGATATTTTTCAAGTTCTATTTCTTTAGTGACAAAGGCTCGTTAGACTGTGACTGGAAGAAATGACAGGTTAAAACCCTGACTGTCGTGTACATAATATAAGTCAATGCAAAGTCAGTGTAAAACAGTGTAGTAGAACTTTTAGGAGATCAAATTCAAAAAGTAAAACATACGCATTCATAATTTTAAATTAAATTGCTTTCACCCTTTCATTCTTAATGCCAGCAGTGATTAGATTGTTTGCCTAGTACCTCAGATACCAGGTAATATTTGATTACCTGTGAATGAAATGAAGTGTGGGCCAAAAGGGCAGGCTACTGCTCTCAGTTTCTGGGGAAAAGAGGTGACCATATTCCCTATAATGGAAGAAAGCAACAGACAACCTCACAAGAACTGCCTTGACATGAATGTTTCTTAGAAATTGCTTGTTTGACAGGAACTTTTCATTGCTGGATTTCATCTTAGATCCCTATTCATATTCTAATATGGCTATAAATGCAGCTACTGTAACTGTTATTTGGCCATTTTGGGTAAGATTCAACAGATATACACATGAACGGTTATTTGTCTCTGAAATTTTTGTTTTATAGTCTTTATTCTTTTGGCCATGAACCAACTAAAATGTACTTATAACTTATTATCATAATATAATAATAAGCAATAGCATTTTATGATTTTTTCTATATATGATCCATTTATATAAAAAAAAACTTTCCAATTATTTTGTTAGTAATGTTACATACCTGAGACCTTATAACATGTAGAGCTGCCATGTACTATGTTCCTTTTTGTTCTGAATTACCAAGGTTCCTTGAGTGAAGATTAGCAATATTTCAGTACACTGGGTTTTCTTTTACTTAGTGTTCATATATTGTACAATAAGTGAAATGCTACATTCATGCTTGAACTTGATATTAATGGAGGAATGTATATTCAGTTTGACCAAAACCACTAGAAAAACACACTATGAAAAAGGTGTCTAAAAGTATCAAAACCAAAAATATTTGAAAGTTTTTACTTCTCAGGAAAACAAACAATGTTTTGGAACTGGGTTTTATTCTGTTCACAATTGACATCTGTTAATATCTCATTCTTACTTGTAAGAAAGCTGTCTTGCTTTCCCTTATCTGTGGTTTCATCTTTTTTCCCCTGTAAATGTCTTTGCAATTAGTGCACTTAGGATTCAGAGAATAAACTACAGAGCTAGCAAAGTTTATCCTCTACCTGTTTTTTAAAGTCTCTCTGCTAAGAATATGTAGACCAAAGATCAAGGATATCTATTCTATCTGTGATGCATGAGCATAAATCCTGTAAAGCATATAGGAATTATGTGCGTACTAAGTGAAAACTACCTCTCTGGGGTAATAAAAAAAGAGTATGGTAAGATCAGTGAAGAGAGAAATACAGTGCCATACATTTAGAGGGTTCTGAAACGTCTGGAAAAAAAAATATATCTCACTTTCTATAGAGTATTGGGAATTCCCACATTATCAAACCCCATGTTTTTTCTCCTTTAGGAATGATTTACTCATATGTTTTTTTTTCTCAGCAACTTCTCCAAGGGAGGCAATATCTATTTTGACTATATGTCCAGATTCCCACATCACATAAAATGAGGTCATGAATTGTTCAGGGCCTTTTGGCTTTTCCTTTGGCTTTTCCTTTCTGCTCGTTCAACAAGTAATCAGCAAAATAATCATAACTCTTTTAATTCACATATCCAAATACACAATTTAATGTTTGTTTTACCTCTGTGGGAGACTGTCACTTTCCTTCCTATCTACAGTAAGTGACTTACCAGTATGGCAGATGTATTAAAAATAAGAGGGTTTTATTGTACCTTTTTGTTTTATTCATATCATATACTATCTTTTGCCCTCATGTTGCTTTCTGAAGGCAAGCTATTTCACAGAAATTTTCAGCTTCACCATTTGTCAGAGCTTAAGGTTTCATTAAAGAAAACTCAAGCTAAAACTTGGAGATGACTTCAAATAAATAGAAATGTAGGTATCTTCTGGGTCATAGGTTTTCAGTAAAAATATATCATTGGTTTCTTTTATTTTAGGGCTTTTACCTTTTATTTCTTTCAATTGTCTACTGAAAAATAGCTTATAGTATTATATGTGACCCTGCTTTTCAATAAAATTATTTTATTTTGGCATTCTAGCCTCATTCTACATTATTACTGTCTCTTTTTGACATTTCTTTTGCATAATTCAACTGTACATTCTGCATTGGGTAAACTATATTTCAAGAAAAGAGAACATCCAAATCCCTCTGCTCAGAGATGTTTTACAAGAATTAGACTGCAGGCTGTGTTCTTGAAGTTAATATCAGGGAATGCAGAGCAATGAGTAATGGTGATCATAAAATATTTCTAAATTAAACTTCCCTGCTCTGAGTCAGCCTGATGCAGTCAATGTTGTCCACACTGGACAATTGGACAGTTTATGTGACAGAACTTCTACATCTGTGTGGCTTTCCAAGGTTCTCAGGCTGAAATTTCCATCATCTCTTTGGTCCAACATAGTCACAGCAGATGTATTGTAGGTGTTAGGCTGCAGGATGACTATGCTGCTGATGCTGCCCATTTGGGTGATGCACTGAGAGGGATTTCTAATATTTAAGTATGTGCCAAGACTCTTTTCCTTTTACACAAACTGGGTAACATTTTGGGGCCTACTACTGAAGAGGTAATAAGAAAGGAGACCTAACAGCAATCTGGGTTTCTTATGACCATGACCTTTGGAAAGGAGGTATGTACCTCCCTGGAAGACAACCAGAGAGAACAGAGAAATTAAATAATGTTCCTGTGAATTTTTTATCTGTCCTAAGCTAACCTTTCCATAGTATTTGCTTAGGCTAATAAGAACTAATAACACAGATTTGAAAGATGATTCCTCAAGGATACAATCAAGGTAAGACTCAATCCTCTTGTGTCTGAGGACACAGCAGAATTCCACAAAGATGCATCAAGGCCAGACTGCTCCAGAGATCAAAGTCAGCCAACAGCTGAGGATGAAAATAAGGCAGGCAAGGATGGAGACATGACTTCCAAACTCTGTCCCCACAGTCCCCTCAGCTGCTCATGGTGAGCAGAGAAGGTCTGGTGTGAGCAGGAGTTGAGAGTACCACACAGGTCTGTAGCGCAGAGGTACCAGCACTGCTGTGGCACAGCTTGGTCAGGATAAGGGGCAAGAACTACAAAACAGGGCAGGGTAGACCTTGCTTCCCATGGCTCATTCTGCACAGACTCATTCTGCACCAAAATCTAGACTTAAACCTAGGCAGCAAACCTTTGGGGGTTTGAAGGAAGAAGAAATTATACTCATGGCCTAATCAAAGTTACAACAGGATTTAATTTCAGTCATGCTGGTAGATATTTAAAACAGAACTAAAACAAATGTATCGTGTCCTTCAGTTTTTATATAACTATATAACCCAAGTAAACCTGAAGAAGACAGCAATGTTAGATAATTTGTAGTGCTTGTTACCAAGACATGGCAATTGGTGTGAGGGGGAAGATGTGCAGATCTATTGTGTAAATCATAAAGAGAGAACATTTCTGTGAAATCAGCTCTGCAAGTCAAGCCTGAAAATTTTGACACAAATTTCTAAGTTATTAATTATATGACTTATCTCTTATGAGGATATCTACCTTGTCAATTTGTATCATTAAGAGACAAAAATAACATTGATTTTGCATATACTTCATGCTTCAAATTAATAGGTACAACTCAATCAAGATATTTGTTAAAGCTGCTGAAAACTTTGTTATCAAACTCAGGTTCAGACTGGGATATTTGGCACAGTTTATCTGAAATACAAATTTAGATAGGATTCACTGGCTTAAGGAAGTAGGATGATCTCTTTAGGGCTGCATACCATTTTAATGTGTGACACTATTTTTTCAGCTCTGAGAAAGATGAGAACTTGTATGTATGTATTCTCTTTGCAAATCAAAAGACATATTAAAGAAAAAAAGTGGAGGGGAGGGGGAATTATGCCAGAACTATTCTAAGACACTATTGAAATGCAAGTAATCTGCATACCTGTATAAAAGGAACAGCTGATATCATTGAATGTGTTTTTCAACTCATCTGCTTCAACGGATGAAACTGATTCCAGCCAGCTTCAGCCATGGACTTAGCTATGCACCACATGCAAATTCCCAAACATAGGATTCAAGAACATTCATACAATACAAACCTTTTTTTCACAGTCCAGTGCATTTATTGCTGAATAACAGATGTTAAAATGAAATTTAGGTGCTGAGGGCCAGGGCTGGATTATCAGCTCTCAAAATTGGCCTGTGCAGCCATGTTCCTGCCAAGTCAGTGAGTGTATGATATGCATTTGGCTTGTGTTCAAGTCTTACTGTGTGAAAGCTAACAATCTGTGTCAATCAAAAGACTGATGGATTACAAAATGGTGTGCAATTTTAATTTGATGAGAAGCTGAAGATGAATTTTGATGTCTGAAGTATACACTTGCTGTTTTAAGGTAATCTAACACTGAAGATGAGAGGGTTAGAGAGAAAAATAGGCACGAGTTCAGGTATACTAAGGTAATCGGTGAGTCTGTACTTCTGTTCATTTCTTTATAAGTAATAATTAAACGCGGTAAATGCAAAAGTACTCAGACTGGAAGGGAAGACTCTCACAAAAAATACAGCCACCACTACTATGCTTCCCATGATCAACATTTTAATAGCAGGCACAGACTCTTGTTTACAGACTGTTACATTTGAAAATTATTGCTAAAGTTTGTTACTTCAGATGGTAAATTCTGTTACTTGTATTCAATTACCAGTTTTGTTGTACCTTTCTTGTATAACAGTAGAAACAAATTGGCCTCTGCTGGCACACTTTTCCCTTACCAGTTTTCTTCTTGCTGTTCTTCAGATTCCTCCTCTGGGGTTTATTGACCAGAGATACTGCTTGGGAATATGCTTTTTAGGCTCTCTTGGCTACTTTCATTAGTGATCTGTGGTCATAATGTAGAACAATGAGAACAATAACCCAAAATCTCTTTGTATTGTCACTTTATACTGAGAAAAGTTGATTTTTTTTTTTTTGAGATTGTCGGACAGATGCAGTTTTAAGTACAATATTTCCATTTCTGGTTAGACATAAAGACTTAACTATGATTTTTTTGATATTTTCACTCAATTTTTATAGCCTAAAATGTGCTAACAGGTGACCATGTATTGCAGCTAGTAACTTTTTTAGGGGGAAATGTGGATGGAGGCAGATGGTTATGTTCTGGAAGGTGTACAGAAAAGAAGAAATCCATTAGGTAATTTTCTATCCCAGTTCTTTTGCAATTACTGTAATGAGGAAAAAAAAGTCCAAATTGTTTTACGGTATTGCAAATGTTTCTGCATAAAAAAGTTCAATGTTAACTATACAAGCAGTAATCCCACTCAAAATATTTGATAAAGTGTTTAACAGCAGTTTTGGAAAGACAGTAAGTATTCTTGGCTTAGCTTTTCCTTTGTGCTTGTTCAGCAAGAAATCAGCCAAATAATCATAACTCTGTTAATTCACACATCCAAATACTCAAGAGTATATAGGCAAAAAAGATTTTACAATGGCTCCAGCATGATTTAATTATACTGACATAAGGACTATTGTATTTGCATTTTTCAAATACATAGTTTAGTACAGGCAGCAAATAATTAAAGTCATTGATTACACTGTGATTTGTTGCAGTGATTTTTATAAGCCTCAGATAAAATGTATTGATGCCCTAAAGAGGACACCTAATGCAGGACACCTGCATTATTTTTGATGAAATTTGATTGCTCTTAAGGTATTTTAGGGGATAATCTAAGATAATAGTTTAAGTTATCTGCAGCCCTTGTATACCTTAAGCAAATTTAGCTATTTGCTTTGTTTTGAACTAGAACCCAGTTAAAACTCAGCTGTGAAGGTGTGAATTACAGTTGACTGATGTTACAGCCTCAGAAAGGACAATTATTGAGATACCTTAAACCCAGTCTCCTGTATGTTAAAGATAAAATCCAGCCACTTGTATATGATTTCCTGGCTAACTATGGAACTTGAGTACAGTATTTAAAATACAGAATATAGAAAAAATGTCCAAATGAAATTTGTAGAAATACTCATAAAATCTCATTCAAGAAACCAAACCAAACTGAACAGAGTCTTATATTCTAAATGGTACTGTTCAGCCTCTCAAAACACAGAAAAAAAACCCAAGCAAACCAATTGATTTTAAATCTCCTTTCCTTTATAACACCATTCTCCTTGACTTTATACCATAAGTATTTATGATGTGCATGTATCCATGAAAAGAGAAACCAAAATTTTTACATTCTGTGTAGGTACTTTGTTATTAGTCTTCATATGCCAACCATGCAACAGTTTTCATAATTTCAAACACTGTATGGATAAGTTTTGTAAAATCATTTCTCCAAACACTCACAAAAAGGATTTAGATAAAAGCCTGAATAGTCTGTTTAAACAAAGGCTCTTTAATGTAAGCTCTCTGGGTAATGATTAAAAAATATCCATCTAGGAGAGGAATTGTATCCTACATTTCCAAGAGGATGTTACTTTTGTATCCAAAGTGAAGAATGTTTTAGTCAGGCCTAGAGCATGTTTCTTTAGAGAGATATAATGCTATTGGATGAAAATTCGTCAGAAGAATTCCTCAATCAGCTACATTCCAAAATGGAAAAAGAAAAGTTATACTGCACTCAGAAGGACTTGCCTTATTGATTTTATCTGCTTGGGATAAAAATATTGTTATCAAAGTAGTAAAAAAAAAAAATTAACATAACTTAAAACATACCACTAACAAATTTACTCAGTCTACAAACTATAAAATTCCATATCCTATTTAAAAGAAAATTTTAGATTTTAATTTCTTGAAAAGAACCCATACTATTTATATGTACTTTAATATTAATATTATGTTACTCTAGAAAATAATATTTAGCTGTAAACACATTAGGAGCTGTGGTAAGCACTTTTATTGAAGAACTATGCCCAGTATGTACAGAGGTACATTGAAGATACTCTAAGAAAGAGAACAATAGCATCTATTAAGTTTTGGTAATGAGCGTGTCCCTTTTTTAGTGTTCTTCATGTGAAATTGAAAAAGAAACAAAATTCCCTTTTTGGTTAGTTCAGTATATGACTCATCATTAAAACTCAACATTTTTTAACATGATTTTATTGAGCCTTTTTCATTAGTTTTCATTACAATGGGATTATTCAACTAATCTTCAGTTAATTAACCTCTATTTACCTTTGTAAACTTCTGCACTGGAAGTCATGACTAGGAGCTATTGATATTATCTCTCTCTAATCACTTTGTATCAGTGGATGAGCTAATGTATGACAAATGTTAAGTGTAAAAGTATAATGACTTAAATTTAGAGCTATCTCATCAGAAACAATAATACTAAGACAACTTTTCAAAGAAGTGTGACCAGAATTATGAAAAGGAGCTGATTTTTGAAAGAATTACTTCTTTATGCACAATCCTGAAACTAAAATGTAGGAAAGGCAGAAGTTTTCTATTAGTTTACATCACATCAATGGGGCTATGGAAAGCCAAATCAGGTGACAGCATTTAGAAATTAAGGGTCAAATTCACTAATCTAAATATGGTCCCTTGTGTGCTACTCACTGATCATAAGTGGGTGAGGTGCAGAAAAAACTTTAAGAAAAGATCCCTGACATAAGGCAAACTAACTAGTTTGCCAGGACACTTGAAGAGGTGGGCTGGTGTAGGGTGTGTATGTGGGGGTGAGATGCTGCAGTGTTTCTCTGCCCTTCTTTGCACTGGAAAATCTGGCAATCAGCTGATTAAGAGTTCATTAAGGATCCTGCAATTCTCCATGAGCAAAGCTACTAAATAAGAGTTTTAAATGGTGCATAACGACAGTGGCAGAAGTTGCTTCTGGATTTCTCACTGAGCCCTGGGTACAGACAAATATCATGTTACAATTTGGTAGTTACTATTCTTTGTGGTTTAACTGTACTGGACATTGCATTACTCTCTCAGCATGAATTCCATCTGCCCAGCTGCTAATGTTTATTCTTGACACTTCATTAGAATATAATGTGCCTGAAAACATCTTAGACATAGTGTATTACTCTTTTCTTGAACTGGTGTATCACTACATTTTTTTTTTTTTTTTTTTTTTTTTTTTTTGATATCACTCAAACAACAGCATATGCTTTCTGCCCTTCCTGAAATGGACTCATGTGGATTTCTTGGTGGTGTTTCTGAACAGCTAAAGGCTTTTTAGAGCTTCCCAGTATCTGAGGGATTGTATTAATGTAGCTTTTTCTGCGCTTTTGACTGCTTTTCTCCCTCCTGTGAAGGAGGAAGGAGGAATGGCAGAACATGGATTCTGGTACTTGAGTGCTATGAGAAATAGGGATAATTCTCCACTTGCACAAGCTTCCTTACACCACCCTGTTGAGAAGGCAGCAGACACTGGAATCAAAGATGATGTTGTTACAGCCTCAATTATTTCTGACTAATTTTTTTTTGATTGCAAATCTTGTATATTATTTGATTTAATCTCACAGCTCTGAAACACTGTAAGAGGGTTACTCTGAATGTCAAGCATCTTTACTTGCATTTGAAAGTCATGTAAGTTTGACAAGAAGGCATTTTAAAGTAATTTTGTTCAAAATCTCTAAAGCCTTGTTGATATTTAGGAAAGATTTACGATATTGGTTTAAACTAGAACTAAAATAATTCATATTGATATGACCAAGGTATAGATTGAATCACAATATCCATGCAAGGTTTTGTTGTGGTTTAGCAATTCATTACTAAGCTAATATAAAAAGTAAATTTATTTAGGTTTAATCATAGAATAAACATGGTTTAAAACCATATAAGCTCTGGAATTTAAGTTAGGTGCCTTGATTCTCTATTGTTTTTTAGCTCACACTTTCCTCAATCAATATATCAGCATATCCTTTAAATAGCCTACTTAACAAATTATCATTGAGTAAATACTTTACTAAGAGTTCTTAGAAAGAATTACAAGCAAAGTGGTGATTTACAAAGGAAGCCATAGTGTAAGAATTCTGGGGAACACTATAAGAATGTTAAGAAAGTCAATATTTTTCCAAATAAGTTATTTTATAAAACTATGGAGTTGGAAAATTAAGTCATTTTTGTAACTTTTCTATTACAGGAAATTATTTTAATTCTACAGAAAAATCATCAGCTAGCTGAAATTGCTTCTATTAGAGAAAAAAATCTTAATAATTCTAATCTTAATGTCTAATGCTTAGTGAAGAATTAGCAGCACTATTTTAACAGCACCTCTATGTCATTTATAGTTTAATAGTGAAATATTAATTTGCTTTGTTTCTTAGTGTTATCTTTAGCTTCCATTTTAAATCAGAAACTTCATTTTATGTATTTTTACTTTGAAGTATTCTTGTTCTAAATTAGTCATCCATGAAAGCTGAAAAAAATAGGTGAGCAAACACCTCTCAAATAAAAATACTTTAATGTTTATGCATTAACAAAAAAAATTAAAGTAAATTTATGTGTTAAGAAATCCTTGTGAACGTTACTCCCTATGAGTGTTCTACAAAAATCAGCATAGGTTGGGTTCCTTAGACCAAACTTCTCCAAGAGCTCCTCATGTGGAGAAAAGAGCACCAATGTTGCTGGCAGAGGGGATAAAAATGTATAATGTGAAACCAGTGAAGTGTCAGCCTCAATTTGTTCCCACTGACTTCTGGTAGCTTCCTGACAGAGGCTTTTGGGGTCCATAGCTCCTGGAAAGTCATACAGGTTACAGATGGTGAGTTTCCAACATGCCTGCACTGCCTTGGGGAACAGCCACTAGAACCTTGGAGGCCAAAACTAAAGCCTTGAGGTTAACTTTCTGCATCTGCAGGTTTCCTGATGCATATCTGGGTCCCAGGTCTGTAGTGCTTGGACTTTTAACCCCCCACTCGGTGGAAGAAAAATCCTTCTGGTAAGGCTGCCAAAGCTTTTTAGATGGCGATTACAAATCTAGAAGATGATGGCCTTTGGAGAAGTCCATATATTAGGATGTCTCCAAGAGTGGAAACAGCTTGTCAGGAAGCTTCGTTTTGCTTCAGAAGCCTTCAATCTTCTGTTCCTCAGTGCTGTGTGATACAAAACCTGTTGTTTTGGGGTCTCATGTAGTGAAACAAGTTCATTATAATAAGATTGTCCCTTTCAGCTGATTTTCCCTTTCCTTAATTCCCAGCCCAACCTGAACAAATAATTTAAATGTAAAAAATTAATAGATGATTTTTTTACCAGAAGGTAGAATTATACTTGAGGCCTGAATCAGGAATAAAATCTTGCAGGCAGGCTATAATCAGAAAAGTATACCTGCTTTCCTGTGATGCAATGTTATTTAATCATTGGCTGTTACATCACCATTTCCTTGACTGAGTCAGTTCTTCCTTAGTTAAGAAACAGAGAAGGGCATGGGTATGTAAATGCAGAATCTTATTTAATCTTCCAAGACATAGCGGGGAGCATGGAGTTCTGTGGGGAATCTCACACCCCTTCAGTCAGACCATGAAAGCAAGAAGGGCCTTTTTACTGCAGGGGACTGGGTGAGCAGGAAAGGATGATTCCACTGGGAAAATTTCTGTTACTATTTCACTATGAGGAGGTAGCCACCTCCAGAAATGTATTATTGTCATAGTAGTTTATATTAAAATAAGACCTGATTCAGAGTGAATTGCTGTCATTAATTCTGATTTTGAGAATCTAAAAAGTAGTAAAGTCATAAATCCTACACAATAACTTTCAGAATGGTCAGTGCAATGCCTGTTATTTAATCAAACACATAATTTGTTTGAATATAATAGCCATTCCAAATCCATTAGGTTTATTATGTCTGCCTGTAATCTAGCTGACCTATAACTTGACTCTCAATTTAACCTTGTTATATTGTGTAGTAGTACACAGTAGTACTGTGTTAAATAAACATCTATTTGAAATAAAGTCTCTCATACCAGAATAATTGAAAATGAACATATTTCTGCTGTTGGATATTACTTAATCTTACTTCTATATATTTCAAAAGATCTCTTGTTTAATGAGATCTCTTTTCTTTTCATTCCAAAATTTCATCATATTTGATGTTGATCTAACTAATTCACCAATATTTTAATCTGGGAAAAGATGAGTTTTCTACCTAAATCTTTCCTGTAGACTCAGCTGCATCCAGCATTAAGTAGAAATTTCCTTCACATATTAGTGGGTGATAATCTGTTCATTTAAACTTCTGTCTTCGAGCTGTAACCATGTCCTAGTATGGGTAAATTAATTTTTTCAAGACAATGCCTTTTAGCAGTGAAAAAAAATAACAGCAAGCAATCTCATCTTGGTAGTTAAGTGTCTCCCTGTATTTCCCTGAAGAACTGCTACACAGATAAAAAAAAAATCTTGAAAGGAAAGTTCTCTACCCTTTTAATATTTTTTGTGTCATTTTATCCAGTATGCCCTATTTTTCTAGGGATAACCAGGCAACAGTTACAGCTCATTTTTGCAGGTTGATGCTAATTATAATTGCAACTAAACCTACTGGTTATCTAAAAGAACATAAATCTCTACAAATAAGAAAAAAACCCACACATCTGCAGCCCTGTGAAAGGCAAAGTTTGTGCTGCAGTAGTAAAAGTGAAAATTACGAAGTGTGTAAGCAAAAGGAGTTGATGGGTATCAAAGAAAGTACTCTCTTTGTCAGTGTGAATTGAATACATATATAACAAAATGCACTTTGTACATCCTTACTGTGACTTACTGAGTAATTACACTCTGCTAAATTCTGGGTATTCTGCACACAACATAACTTACTGATAGTAAAGTTTAGCTAAACTTTAGCTGCAATCAAAGCTATACGAGGCTTTCACATTTTGCCAGTCAATTCTTCTGACAAGGAATTTGTAATTCTTTTTTCTCATACCAGTCTAAATAACCACCTTTCTTTGCAGTTGCTCTTTAGATGAAATATTAGTGACATTTCAAATCTTTTTTCCTTCCCTTTCTTAGTTCAAGTTGTTCAATAGGGACTCCCCTAATAGCAGTTCTTTTTTCCTAATTTGGCTATATGGAACCAAACTTAGTATCTGCTTTGTGCTTTATATTGATGACAAATGAACTCATGTCTGAATGTCACCATCTGTACTTGTTTCTGCCTGGTTTGGTCAGGATCATAAAAGAGCATTTAAATTGCAAATTTGTTCGTGATTTCCTATTCCAAATATCCTATGTGTTCAAAAATGTCTTTGCAAAATACTGAGAAGTAAGCAAATCACCCTTAAATCCTTATAAAACATTGGCAAGGAGGTATATCTTTAGTATATGAAGACTCCCTGTGATTTCAGGGTGTTGGAATGACACTTTTCTTTCTTTTTTTCAATAGATTCACCAGACATATTTGTGTCATATAAAGGCATATTCAATTTATGTTGTGTCTCCATTTCTTTGATATTTTTATTAAAGGGTTTGTTATATTATCAACATTGCTGCCATCTTATTACACTTTATTGACTTCCTCTCATAGTCTAGAAGTTGTTCAATAAAACTTGTCACTCTTTAAAACTTATATTCTTCCAAGTACAGCACTTCATTGAACCAGACAAAGTGAAAGGACAACTCTATTTTTGAAAACACAGTAAATACATTGCACAAGAAAGACTGTATAAAGTATCCAAGAAATGAAATAATGGTCTCTTTTAGTAGTTTTTTAAATTACCCTTCAGTTTGCCAAAAGAAAATATCCATATCTGTTCCTGCTCAGGCAGAGAGGTGCAGAAACTATTAAAACCCTTAAGAATGGTACTCTGTGTTACTTAAACAGCCTGAAGGACACTGACAGAAAGAAGAAATTAAAAGCCATCATAAATGGTGTTTGAATTCTTAATTTAATAAAAAAAGAATTTATGGGATTTATTAGCAAAATATGTAGAAAGTAAAATTCTTAATAATCACATTTTATTTTCAGGGAGCATTGGTCACCTTTATGCCTGTCCCTAGGCATGATATCCTCCCAGCACTTCAATGAGAACTCCTTGCTGGGCAGTGGCTTACACACAGCACATATAGTACTCTAATATAAATTTTTGTTATGCCATTTAAGTTTAAATATGTACAAACAAGCAGAAGAGGGAAGAGACAATTTTTTGTACTTTGGTGATGTGAGCCCCTTCCTCCTTCAGCAGAAGTCTGGAGCTTGGAGATGTCTTCCATAAGTTTGAATCTCCCTTGCAAGGAACTGACTTATCCATTGAAACAGAAAATTCTTCTTTTCAGTATTTTAGAGCAAAGAAAAAGCCTTACCTGTATGTGAAAACTGAGTGCACACACCTCTTTCCCTTTCCACCTCCCCATAAAGAAACGTATTAGTTCAACAAGAAGCAGTGCACTTAAATCACTGCTTGAGCACATATCCTATGTGCTAGGCTAAAAGAAATCCAGGCCTGAGAATGAGACTGTGAGCCATCTGCTCTTATTTTAAATACCCACAATAAAATGATTGTATAAACTGTCTTTATATTCAGCAGAACAAAATGAGCATCATAATAGGGCTATTATTTCTAAAATATTTTTAAGAGTACTCTTCACAATGCCAAACTCTTCCTTCAAATTTCTATTAATTTCCCTGATGAGATCAATGCACTTTTCATAAGAAAATACATACTTTCTCCTCATGTTGCCTGTACAGGACATATTGTCATTAGACCATAAAGCAGAAACTCAATTCTAGGCTCTCTTCAGGTACTGGAAGGCTGCAATTGGGTCACCCCACAGCCTTCTCTTTTCCAGGCTGAACAAACCCAATTGTCTCAGACTTTCTTTGTGGGAGAGGTGCTCCATTCCTCTGCTTGTCTTTGTGACGTCCTCTGGACTTGCTCCAGCAGATTAACCTCCTTTCCATCCTTCCTGGGGACCCCAGAGCTGATGCAGCACTGCAGTGGGGTGTCACCAGAGTTGAACAGACTGACAGACTCCCCTCCCTTGCCCTGGTCACGTTGCTTTGGATGCAGTCCAGGGTACAATTGGCTTTCTGGACTGAGCCCACATTGACAGATCATGTCCAGCCTCTCATCCCCAGCACCAATCTTCCTCAGCAGGGCTGCTCTCAATCTGCTCATCCTCTGCCTCTGCTGACATCGTTGTCCCAGCTCAGGTGCAGCACCTTGCACTTGGCCTTGTTAAACCTCGTGAGATTCCCATGGCCCCGCTTCCTGAGCTTGTCCAGGTCCATCTGAATAGCATCCTATCCTTCAGGGGTGTCAGCTGCACCACTCAGCTTGGTGTTATCAGCAACTTGATCCCTTCATCTGTGTCATTAATGTGTCACTAATGAAGATATTACATAACATTGGTCCCAGTACAGACTCCTGAGGGACACTGCTTGTTACATTATAAAAAATGAATCAGAAAAAAGTTATCTTCTTCCTTTTTTCTATGAATAGCAAAAGGATACTAGATTTTGAGGGAGACTGAAATTACCAAGTAATTTGAATGGTCAGTAATGATTGTTTCAGACCTCTAAATATGTCATTATTTAAAAATTATCTTGAATAACATAAGGTGGAACTATGAAGTCAAACATGGTCTTTTATCTCAAGTATCAGTGAAGACAACTGCTAAGCAATAAAGAATTCTGCCATGCCCTTCTCTTGCTCTGTTTTCTGATAAGTATTTTGACATTAATGAAATAATTTTTGAGAAATGATTGGTATAAAAAAGGATCCTATATCCTTGTTGCTGGTAAATGAAAGAGGATAAAAATATGTTATCACATTTGCATAAGGGAATATATAATTATTTATACAGAGTGTAACAAGGTGAAGAGGAGACTGAGAGCATCCACACTAGTTTCAGAGTATCCAGTATAACTACTGCACTCACAAGGAGTGTACACCAGTGTTCACATACTCATAAGAAAGGAAAAAATTCACAAAAGTTTTCTAACTGCAGGTTTAATCCCCATCCAGGGCATTCACTTAAGAGTTGGACTCAGTGATCCTTGTGGGTCCCTTCCAACACAGAATATTCTGTGCTTCTGTATCAAAGGCTGAACATCAAGTCTGGTTTTGCAATACACATGCCCACTTCTATTCAGGTACTACCACACACAGAACTCTCAACTGGAAGAAAAGCATTCCAGTCTTGGGATACATTTTTGATCCTGATAAAAAGCATTTGGTAAAAAAATTAAAAAACTCACAATCTTGTGATTCCTAAAGCAATGATTTTCAACAAACCTATGATTCAGTTTCTCTAAAATTAACATACTGGTATTAATAAATATTGTAAGGAATACTGTGCCACTCACAGAAAACTCAGTTGCTCTTAAGTTGATTGCAAATAGAAGTACACTTTAAATAACAAAATTTTCATCCAAGATATGTAGAAAATATCATAGAAAATGTACAAAATAACAACATGTTACCTGAAATAAGTATTATTTGAAATTATTGGTTTAAATTTTAATAAGTTATTCAATAAATTTTATTTTAGTGGCTTTCTAAACATATATTTTAAAGTTATTTTATTACAGTAATAAAATATTATGTAAAATATGTGAAAGATAGGATTTTGTATGGTGAGCACATGAAAACATTATATATAAAATTTCAGTTGCTCAGGTGCATTTAGTATCAGCAAAGAATTCATATTTGTGCTATACCTCTAATCTTTGATAATGATATTTGTTGGGTAAAAACCTTGAAATTCTAATGTTGCTTATACACAAACTACATACTAATACTTGTACTAATGTTTTTTAATTGACATAAATGGGAATCTTTATCTTTTGTTTGCAATAAAGTACAAATTTGTTAAAAATTTATTTCAGATTTATGTTTCTGGAAACTTTAAAACCATTTGTGTGTGAATAACAATAATTTTTTTCTAAGTTCTTTCATGAAATAATACAGAATATATATTTAAACATTAGCATCCCCTACTGTTACGAAATAGGCAGCGGTATTTCTCTATGAAATCAAGATGTTTTTCTTTTTAAATGAGAAGTTCATTGGGATCACTGAATGTATGTCTCTGAAAAAATAGGAGAGGCTGGCTATTTTCAAGCAAAGGTTGGTGGCATCCCTAGTATAATGCCAAGGAGGTCTGTACCAGAAACAGTCAGAAGAGTGTGCATTCTGCCTCTGAGAGAGAAAAACCAATAGAGATTTATAGAAATGTCTCCTTTTCAGTGTGGCAGGTATCTGAGTTTTGATGAATGTTCCAGGCCTCTTCCCAGATTTTTTGCTAGGTCTGATTGCTGTTTCTGTGTTGTATCATACTTGAATGAGCTAGTGACTTTCAGGAAACTCTATGTGGAAAAAAGAAAAGCAACATGTTCAACTGAACTTGTGCCAAGACTTTTCATTCAAGATTCCTGAGAACTTTTATTTTTTACTAAATCTCTCACTGTGCTTTTTGTTTGTCATAAAATATCAACATTTTGTAAAATGAGCTGGAAAATTTGGTGAAATCCTATAGGAAATTCATTACTTCGAGATTTATAATGAACTATTTTAGTTCATTATTAGATGATTATGTAAAAAAACACTCAAACAAACAAACAAAAAAGCCACAAAAAAAAAAAAAAAAAAAAAGGGACATCAAATAATCTCCATATAACCATTTCAGTTATCTATTCTGGAAAAGTATCCTGGGTGAGCAGCAGTCTTATGAAGTGATATTAATTGTCAAAAAATATCCTGTGATCCTTCACAAATCAGTAGATCCAGATCTCCTGTTTGAAAATGTGTGTGCCATTTCTTTTGTACAGTGAGGATGCAAGTAATGCAATTTTAGTGAAATTAATATAAGGATGAAAAATATATTAGAATGTGTTAACTGCTTCACTTATTTTATCATTAGGAGATAAGGACATATACATGATGAGTTGGATATAAAGGATCATAT
Source organism: Lonchura striata (assembly GCF_050655825.1). Taxonomy (NCBI): domain Eukaryota; kingdom Metazoa; phylum Chordata; class Aves; order Passeriformes; family Estrildidae; genus Lonchura; species Lonchura striata. The sequence continues at coordinate 116,105,476 of NC_140704.1, forward strand.
TAAGTATAATTAACCATGTTATGCCTGAGAATTTATCCATTCAATGTTGTTGTATGCTATTAAAAAGAAGAATTAAAACAAGGACACTGTTTCTATCTGTCTCCTACATCACTAAGTTTTAAAGACTCTTCTTTAAAATTCTTCTTTCCATTGCTCATAATTCTGACAATGAAACCAACAGTCACAAGATAACAATTTCTTTCTTTGTTTAACACTGAGCAGAGTAGTCCTTTAAAGATGGATGAGAGCATACAAATTGCATTTTTCCATTCCTTGGCTCCATAATTCTAACATGAAAAATAACCAAATACTCCTTTTTTTATCCCATAAATACATAAAATAAAACTTAAATTAAAATTTATAGGCAAATAACACTATAAAAATACTAATTTGCAACTAGAGTACATAAGATTTGGAGGTTGAACAGTTGCAGTTTTCTCCTTACTTTCCCTTTGCTTATAAGTTTGCTGCAATCATCCAAAATTTTTGTTTGCATCTCGGTATAAACAAAATTAATCACATTATGACAGAATTGATAAATACATTTGACCATGTATTATGATAGCTTAAGACAGTATAGTTGTCATTCTCCATAAGATAGGTTTTCATGTTTATAAAAGCAACAATTTATTTGTGTACGTTTTGGCACCTATTACATAAAGGTATTTACCTTTCTTTTCATCAGAAAAATTTCTTAAACTCTGACTCCCTTACTGTTTTTGTGTGACTTCTTGTCCATCATTTTGTTGAGTAAGGAAAACTTTTCTAGTTTTATTAGTAATAATGGATTATCACAACTGTGCCTTTCTATATTATCAGTCTTCAATCTAGCAAATAAATAGCAATCTAGATATTTTTCCATACCAATTCTTCCATGCAAAACATGAAGAAAAGACAACATTTCATAGTGGAAGATATTCAGTAGTTTGCCTGGGTGATCACAGGTCAGTTTTCAGTCACACCTTTAGTCTATTATACTTTTGCATAATTAATTTAAGCTTTCATAGTCTTTTTTTTCAGAAGTTTTTTAATAGCAGGTAAAGAAGTGTTTTTTCTACAAAATCATTTTTAGTTCCTAATTCCAAATCAGTACTTCCCCTTATTAAAAACAAGTTATTCTGGAACAGAATTCTATGAAGTGACTCACTGCTAAATTTTATCTTTTCTAAGGTGGAATGCTTTCAAAGAGAAGTAGCTGAGAAGGTGTAATTACACATATTTTATTTTTAACCCATTTTCCTCTAATTTCTTTGCCCACACTACTCTGCTCTGAATAAGCACTGTTGCTTCTATACTATCTGTAACTTTAATCTATTTAATATATAAATGTTATAATATCTGACACAGGGAGTTAGGAAAAATTTTTTAAATGAGAATTCTGTGGACAGTTCTGGTGAATGATGTATTATATTGCCCAAATGCTAACTTTTCTTGCACCTGTTTGAGTCAAATATCACCTTTGGTCTTGAGCTTTCTTTATATGTTTGTTCCAATATTTTTGAGACAACATTAAACAGATAAATTAACACTTACATGGTAAATGATATATGGTCAGTCTTTAAATATAATTCAAGGCTTTTGGGGCAATTCTTTTGCTGGTTGATAATTTCTTTCATATGCATCTTCATGGCATCAATTTTGCCATTTCATATTCACTAATTTGAGGAGCTACACTGGTTTCCAAAGGCTGATAAAGCCTACATCTGTGTACAGGTAACAATGCAAAAATGCAAATTTTTAACCTAAAATAATGAATCAACCTAAAGGAAGTGTTTATTGCTGTTTTCTATGGCTATGGTTGATTTAAACTTAGCTGACAGAGGAGCTGACATTGACAAATAAGAGGATTCCTCTGGATAAACCACATAGCAGAATCTTACCAACTTCTCTTATCCATCAGTAACAATATTGGAAATATTTGCAGAAGCATAGAAAATGCTTTTATTACTCGAAGGATCTGGTAGGACAATACCTCTAAAGAACAGAAAAATAGTGACATTTCAATGAGTCAATTTCAGTCTTGCTGTTTAATCTTTTAAGATTGAACCACAAGATAATAGCAGTAAAGTAACTTTGTAATTTTCTCATTCTTTCTGCTTTTCTTAACTTTTTGACTTCCTAAATCTGTACAATTAATTTTACTTGTGTTAATTATAAAGTTGTGCTTTCAAAGGATTGCCCACAGCCTACAATGCAGCATTGTTCCCAATAGAGATGTAATTCCTAACAGTGTGAGTCAAGAGGTGCTTTTCTGACTCACCTTTCAGTTATTTCAGTGTATCATTTAATTAAATATATGTATATACCTCTGTAAGGATTTCTCAGATGAGATCTGAAGTCTTTCTAATGGTCTTCCAAAATGATATGTGCTTTTAGCTGCTAACTACTTGATTGCAGCTACTGAAATAAAAATAAAAATAAAAATGCCTTTGCTGTTACCTAAACTTCAACAGTTTTAACAAGTAAATCTTGGAATTTTGCTGGATTTATAAATAAAGGAATATACAATCTGCCTTTCTGATGCTGACTTTGAACTTGAGAAAAATTTTGTTGCAGGATATGTAAATTCCACATAAGTTTCCCTACTTTAGCTTGAAATCTTGAAGCCTTTGGCTACCTGCACAGAAGAGCTCCATTACTCAACATTAATTTTATTTTAGTGTCTTCACATTATTTTAGTGTTTGGGTTCTTCATACATGTGCATATCAGTCTTATAACTGAATTTTGGAATTTCAGAGTCAGAATGTACATGGAACAAAGGACAGGAGTTTTTCTCTATTCTTTTGGTAAGACACAGTCTTTTCATATTTAGTATAGTGCAATGCTTGTTATCATTAATACAGACTGCAGGCTGCTATGATAGTGCTGTCTTTGGTGGTGGTGTTTCTAAAGTTTATCCCCATTTCAAGTTCATCTTATTCTCAGTAGTCGTCTGGTTTGGTTTCTTCATTGTTGTTGTTGCTGGGGTGTTTTATATTTATTTATTTTATTTTATTTTATTTATTTTATTTTATTTTATTTTATTTATTTTATTTTATTTTTTATTTTATTTATTTTATTTTATTTTATTTTATTTTATTTTATTTTATTTTATTTTATTTTATTTTATTTTTTATTTTATTTATTTTATTTTATTTTATTTTATTTTATTTTATTTTATTTTATTTTATTTTATTTTGCTTTGTTTTATTTTATTTTATTTTATTTTATTTTATTTTTTATTTCATTAAATTTTATGGTATGCTTAAATAGCAATGCGTGGGTAGAAGATTTGGGGATAATTACTCCTCAATCATCCCAATTTGAAGAGTGGTGCTTTTATTAATACATCTGACTCCTTAGGTCCTAGGAGTCATCTCTAATTCACTCCTCACACCATTCACAAATAGTTAGAAATACTCCTTTGGAAAATATGCTGGGTTTCCCCTCCATACAGCATTTCCAGATTTCCTATTCTAATTTTCCTCCCTTCTGTCCATAAGATTTACTGCTTTCCCACGTCCAACTTGAATTCCTCCATTGTGCCCTTCTTTTGGAGTTTGAAGTAGCTTTATTTTAGATGTAAACTACTATGCAGTGGGAGGCTATGCTATATAAACAGCTCCCTATTTTCTGTGTATTGTATAGAGAAAACACATTGTTTGTCTTTTTATTTCCTTGCTGCTGGCTCTAGACCCTACCAAGTATTACCTTAAATATCTCCTAAATGGTTATGATTTCAGAGTTGAAATTCTGCATAATTTTGTGACATACTGAACTCTGCTTCCCCATCTTTCTATCTGCTTAAAAGTTCCTGACATGTTCCCATCAATACTTCCAGTCTCTCCTGGCCAGCCTTGTCGCTTGCCTCTTGCACTTCTTCTGCATCTGTCACAATGTTTCCTTCCCTAATTTTCTGCATTGGTGAGCTGCCCGTTTCTGCCTCACTAGTACAAAAAAACCCAACTCAAGTGACTGTCCCTTTTGTCCCATATACCTACATAGAGAAGAGAGTGATCAACTATTTCCTTCTAAGTAAATAGAATACTGAGTTATTTGAACTGATTTTAATACACTGACTAAATTATCTGTGTATGTGAGTGACTCAAGTACCTGCCAAGTGTCTTAATTCCTCTTGAGGCATTGTTGTGTGTTCTTTTCTCAATGTTTTATGACTTGTAAAGGATAGATAAACAAAATTTTAAAAACCTGCAGATTCAATTGATGTTTTTATATCACAGATACTTGAAAAAAAAATAATGTATTATTCAATATAAATTATTTTTCCTTTTTTCTCTTACTTGTGGAGTTTGTTTACTTAGAATTTTTTTACACATTACTTATGGGACATAGTTCCTATATTGGTTTTATGCATGTAAAGCTTCAGGGCAGAGAAAGAGAATGGTACATATTAAAAATAAAGTAGATTTACATGCCATGCTTTCTGAGTTAAAGCTTCCCTTTCAAAGGAAGAAATTATAGATTCACCTTACCCAGTATTCTGGGTTCTCTTTAGTTTGGAAGATTAAGTGCAAGAATGAAAATGTAAGAGTGTGCTTCTTTAGAGGGGTTATTTTTGTCATCTTTTTCAGTGGAAAGCAGTATGATTTAATGGCTTAAATTTGAGTTAGGAAAATGGGAATTTCAGCTGATAGCTAATGACTTGTGAAACTGACTTGAACAAATCTTTTATGATGTCCCCATGACAACTCTTGGCTTTAACTATGAGTAACATTAACAAGTGCTTTGGAAAGATATCATCAGACTACTGACTGCAACTCTGAATGGAATTGGTAGGCTTCACTTTACAGGTCTTTCTCTACTTTTTGACTGCAGGCCAAAGTCTGGCTAAGAATCCGAGATAAATAAAGCCATAAACTGGTGGTCAAGAACATACAAAATAATTCTACTTTGAATAATTCCTGTGGACTTACAGTCACCAAAGCTGCTACAGAGGCGAAATGTAGCCCTGGTTTGAACAGTGGAGCTTGCAGACGTGCCTTCCTATCACTTGCAGAGTACTGCAACTGTGGGACGTGACCTACAGCCCTTTATGAATGCCTCTATTTTCCACTGAAAAATCAGTACATAAAGATGTGTGTCTTCTATTTGAGCTCTTAATTTGTGGGGAGAAATGCCACTGAAATAGAGCTCTGGTGTCAGACCAATAATGAACATTGTCCTTTTCATCTGCATTTCATGTTCCTACATTATAAATCCTCGATTTTTCACTTGAAAGTGTTCATATAAAAGGCGGTGCAAACCCTCCTTAATTTTACATTTTTGTATTGCCCTTCAGCTGTACTGAAAAAATCACTATCCTGCAATTGAAACTATTTTCCTTGGTAGAACACTTCAAGAGTCTGGTTCTTTGGTAGGCAAAAGTTTCTTGTACGTGAACATGTAATCCTAGGTGAGTCAATAATCAGTTGAATGAAGATCACAATTATGTGAGCTTCATACATACCCAGTGACACAGATCTTTGAAAATAATATTTCTGGAAATACATTTAATATTTAGCTCTCAGCCAATATGACATAAAACTTTTTTGGTTTGCAGTTTAGAGTTTGGGTCTTAATTTCAGCTATGGTATAACTGAAGTTATTAAGATCTACTAAGAATACTCTAAAAGTAGTACTACATTGGAGGGAAGGAATCTTATTATGATAAAATGTGGCTAATACAAAACATAGTCTTGCATTTTTCAAAATGAAAATGTGAAGATAAAAAAGAAATGAACAGTTTGTACTCCAAGTGGCTTAGGGGGCACCTATTGGGGCTGGTAAGTCATGCAGTACATGTAAAAAATGATGTGCTGTTTCTGAGTACAAACTGCTGCAAGAGTTCAGGGGTTTCTACAGCTGCTGGGCAAGAATAGTTCTCTGAATGCCCAGGTGGAACTTGGGAATGCTTGAATGGAAGAATAGTTTGTGCCTTCATTTTTTTTTTTTTATTTTCCTTTCTCCAGTAGTTTGTTAAGGAAGACTTTAGTCAGCATTTATATTTCACCCTGGCCAAATACACAGTGAAGTACTTTGAGAGCCAAAGTGATTAACTTTATTCAGTTCTGTAGTGTTAAGGCAAGTGTTTCAGTGAATCTTATAGCAATCCAAACTAAGCCCAGGCCGGTTTGCCTTGGAGTGATGGAGAGGCATGTGTTGAGTCTAGGTATAGTCTAGATGTCTGAAGAAAAACTGTGTCCTTTAGACAAGCTGAAATGCCAAGGCTATAAATGGAGCTTCTGTGACAGTCTGACACTTTCAAAGACTGCATTTAAAAGCACACTTAAGGATTCCACAGTAGGAAAAAAAGGCAATGGGAAATAATTAATTCTTTTGAAAGTGCACAACCTATGCTGGCAATGAAGTTGGTTATAATTTGCCACCTTAATTACTTTTATTATATTTGTCTTAACTATTATATGCAAAGAGATTAAATTCCTTCTGGATTACAAGAAGAAATAATTGAACTAACTCAGGCATATTTTTAGCTGAAATACTAAAAGTGCAAGATTTTTCACTGCAGGTAATTGTCAATTAAGCTTAAAACAGTCACTATTTTTAGAACTGGGCTTTTTAACTGATAGTATGGAATGAATTGTGGCAGAAAATTTGAAAACTGTGTAAGAAATTATCAGAGTTCTTTTTATGCAAATCCTTACCTACATGCAACATTGTATGTTCATTCTTTTCAGACTCTGGCTTTTGAAATCTCTGATGTGAAATGTGATAGTGACCTTTTTCCCTAAGACTGTTAGATATTCCATGCATTTCTGATATTGTTGCAAAATCTCTTTCTAGAGAAATAGATATATAAATATTCCAGCTGTCTTCTGACTTAGTTCCTGGGCATAAATTCATGAAGAAAAGAACATTTGTTCAGTTTCTTCTAACAGTGATGAATTTACATGGCAGGAGAGGATGTCTGTTTTAGTCCTGTGGCTCAGTACCCCTTTTATAGTTGACTTCTACATCTTCTGCCCCTGTTAATTTCATGTAAAATTTACCTCTTCCCTATGAAAATGATTTTTATAGGCAAAATTCTCTTTAGACACAATATTTTGTAGCTGCTGTCATTCTAGATTTTTTTAAACAGTAGTTTTGCAAATGGTCTTACACTTAAGTTTAATATGTTTTCAATTTGCTTAAAATTAGAATGTGTGATACTTAGTATTTTTCATGCACACTTAAGGATAAACCTGAATGAACCAATGTATAACCTTTAATTGAAGACATACAGAAGCACACATATAGAAGACTGGAGATAGAATTTTAGAAGAAATAATTTTTAATAAACTTCAAGTCTTTCTGAGGAGCTTGACTGTCAGTGCTGTTGAAAACCAATAATACTTTTGAACCAGGCTTTTCAGTGTCCTTAGGACATAGCCTAATGTTTGTGAACAGAATGCTCTACTTCTGTCTAAATCTCATTTCAGTAAGGCATTTTGAGAAAGTGAGATAGGTATACTTGGAAGGACTTTTGTTTATTTAGACTTTGTGGATAGAGAAAATAAAGCAATTGAGGATGATCTTCCTGTCTTTACCAGGACATGCAGGAACTATCAGCTAATAACCTCTGTGTCTCCAAAGTGAAGGGGCTTGAAAGAAAATGAGGAATCCTGGAAATCTGAGTTCTAAAAGGAAGAAAATGCATGCAATCTGAAAAAGGAGATAGAAAAATACAAAGAAGTGAAAAGAAAAGGAAAAGAAAAAGATCTTCTGAAGGATATGACTGTAAAATTGAGCCTGCAAAGGTGGAAGTGTAAGTTTAGGAATGGGGAGTCTCCTTTTCCCATTCTCCCAACTGAAAAAATACAAGTTGCTTAATATTTCATCTCAATTTACTATCCCAGGTTAGACCAGGAGCACACATTCTTTCCCTATCTCAACCCAACTTTATACTTTTTAAAAAATTACAAAGATCTGTAATCCATGTAATGCATATATTGGTTTCATATAGAGGTTTATGAACCACATAGATGAGCTGACGGGAAAAAATATATGCCCTTTGTTCTGATGGAGGATTTGCTGAAAAGGAGTTATCACTTTGAAAAGTTGTGGATCTGAAAAATCACCATCTTTTCACCTTCCAAGTTTCTAATGTGACGTAAATAGGATGAGCTTTTCAGCATGGCTGGGCAAAAAGCTTATGCCACTGCATGATGCTTTTTCCTTGTGTTAAGTGCAATCAATAATGAGCTTTTAAAAATGACTGTTGACAGAAGTGTGTAGGGAGCATATCAATCAGTTTCTGAATATAATGGCTCTATGTTACAAGAAATTGAGTATAGTAAATCTCAAAATCATTTAAATTAACTTGATTCTTATTGCTTCTTAATACTAGGTTAAACCATCAGCACAATACAAACAACATACGGACTACAATAAAAAGAAAAGTCTATTTAATATATTTTTTTTAATCTAGATTTTTCACTGACAGCTATTAAAAAAAAAAAGAAAAAAGTTACTTTTCAAACAAGCAGCAGGTATAAGTGGTCTGGAAATATCAAGATGACATCCACAGATGCCTACAGGAATTATACTCAAATCTTTTGTATGTAGCTGGCTGCTAAGAAGACCTTCAGTTTTCATGTACATTGTGGTTCTTGCAGAATAGGAGGTATTTTGGATGTATTTTGCACCAGGAGGTGCTGGTTCCTTATGATGCAAGTAAGAAAAGACTGTAAAGTATCATTTGAAATGGTGGAGTTTTGAGCTAACACTACAGAGAAAGTATAGCTAATTTTCTATCTTAGATACTGAGAACCCTGAATAATGCATCATTGAATGGTTTAACTATTAGGGTACAGCATGCTATCCAGACCCCATCCATAAAAAGCATTATCCAGTTTTGATCATTTGACCTATTACTGGATTTTCTTACAAGGAAACAGCTCAGTTCAAGCTGAAAGGGTGTTCAAGCAGAAAGGGTGCTCCTATGAGAACTTCTTGCTGCAGTTATAGGTAAAAGCAAGTATACCAAGGTAGTATAGTCATTTCTACCATGTGGGAGCAACCTGCAGGTTCCTTTTATAAAGATTGGCCAAGCTCATCCTGAAGATGGGCTGTGGAGTGCCCAACACAGGCTGAGGGCCACAGGCAGTGCAGCCAGAGGTTCTCCCAGTGACTGATGGGTGGGTCATTACCTCCTTGATGCACAAGGGCTGCCCAGTGAGAAGCATTGCTACATTTTAGAAAGAATCACCAGACCCAAACAGAAGATATCATGGGAATGGAAGAGAAAGATTTGGATTCACAACAAAAAATCAAAAAATTCAGTTGTATTTCCAGGAATTGAATAATTTTTGTGATAACTGAATGACTTGTCTAGTGGTTAGAGTATAATTTATCGAGGAGGAACTCAAATAAAAAATAAATTAAAGATATGCTTCACTCTAATATCTGTATGTGAAATCCTCTGAAAGTACAAGGCTTCCCAGCATTTCTGTCCTAAAATCTTGGTGATTCTGTCACTCTGTATTTAAGAAAACATCCATTGTATTAATAATAGAGTGTGGAATAAGACATGAGTGGGAGTACCAGAGCATTGAGAATGCCAAAACTTGCAAGGAATCTAACTTAATATAAGGTTATCTTTGTAGTAAGAAGGGGATCAACCAGAGCATAAACATTGGGATGGTTGGCTTCATAGCCTAATAGTCTTCTCTGTATGAAAGGTACTGCCTGATAATAAAGTTCTGAAGAAGAAATATGCTGTCCTAAAATGTTGCTAAGACTGTGTGGCTTTGGAAGGTCTATGTTTTTATTCTCAGTTCCTTTTTGCAGCCTGATTGGGAGCCACATTGTTAGCTTTCTCCGGCAGTTTCCTCCGACTGCAGTCTCTTTAAAAGCCAAGTCTATGACCGCTTTAAAATGCTGAAACTTCTTGTAAGCAGTTTATCAATAACTTGTACAAATTCTGATTAAGGTGTGAAATGCAGTTGGAAATTAAAATTGCAATAAATATGCAATAATGTGACTTATTGAATGAACATATTTCTAAATAATTTTTGAAAGATAAATATTTTGAGACTTACTCCCCCCCAAAAAAAACCCCACCAAACCAGTTTTTTTTCTATTTCCTATTAGATTTAATTAAAATGTGATAGCTTCCTTCTGAACAGTTTAACCCTAAGGAAGAACTGCCAAAACAGCTGCAAGCAGTAATTTGTAAACTCAACAGCCACGCAATCAACTGAGAAACTATCAAATTACTTCTGGAATTAAATCCCATCTATGGAATTTCAAGTAAACCAAATAAGACTTAATGTTTATCATCTGTCAGACATTATTTTTAAAAGAATGACAGGTTATTTGTGAGGGAATTTTTGACAGAAATTGTAAAGCAATTAATATTTCATTGCCCAACTAACTGCTGAGGGGAGCAGATGACAATAGGGATGAGTTTAAATAAACAGTAAGCATTTCCAATTAATCTTTTTTGCTATAATCATGTATCGTTTTGGAAGTAAGATCTCTGTTGCTACACTGGGTCTGAGCAAATTACTTTTAAACTACAAAAACAGCCAAGTGGACAGAAAAAAATAGAGGGGTCTTAAGAAAGGAGGCTATTGTGAACGCTTAACTTACACATATCTCAATAGGTGCATGCAACTCAAAATATAGTTCTGCCCATGTGAGACTTCCTAGAGAATATCAGTGCAGAGAAAACTTCTTCAGCTTCATCAGGAACTTTCCTGCAATGCTCTTTATGAATGCTAAAGGAAGGATCAGATGTCAATTAGAGTAAAATAAATCCTGAGTAATAAAAATTTACTTCAGTTTTACTTATGGGAAACTGTTTTTTGTATGGGTTTTTTGCTGCTATTTCTAAAAATACCTACATGTGAAAACAAAATGCCTGTAAGAAAATGCAGCTAGCAAACCACATAGCAAAACAGCTATGTGGTTCTGCATTACAAAGTTAAGGTTCAGTTTCTTTGATCCCATAAGTTGTTTTTAGGATGCATAGTTCCCACTAGTTGGTTTGTTTGAGCAGTTATATTTATCTTAAGAAAGCTCTTTTTTAATTCACTGACTGTAGGCTAGATTATCATTAAATCTTGGTTATTTGAATTTTGGTCGTCTAACATGAAGTTTTGTACAAAGACCATAGTCTTTGTTTTTCTGACATGATTTCTGCAGAGATATTTTCCTGTTGACAGAAAATCAAGTGACATTATATATGCTTGAGGGACCACCTGATATACTTAACCATTTTTTGTTTAACAACATATCCAGAAGTACATAGGTAAGAATTCAAAGTGTATTACCCCTATATAGGCAATTGGATTTTTTTCCTTTTTTCACTTTTTCTAATGATTAATATTTGTATGCAGGTTTAGTGAACATTCAATCCTATCCAACAGTTTTTATTTATAGAACCACTTCTCTTTGTAACAACTTCATTGTTCCCTACAGTTTCCTGAGGAGGAGAACTTGAGAGGGAGGTGCTGATCTCTTCTGCCTGGTATCCAGTGAGGGAACATGTAGGAACAGTACAAAACTTCATTAAGGGATATCCAGACTTTAAATTTAAGAATAATTTCTTTAGAAAATGGTAACTTACTGGACCAGAGTCCCTGGAGAGGTGGTCAACACTCCAAGACTGTCAGGGTTATTAAAGCCTTTGGATAATACCCTTAATATTTTTTTAAAACTTTTGCTCATCCCTGAAAGGTCAAAGAATTGAACCAGATCGTTGTTTTAGGTCCCTTCCACTTGAAATATTCCAGTAAAATCAAGTCTACCCTATTCACTTATTCTTCTGCAGCTCTGTTTATTAATATAGACACAAATGGTTTTCATTAACCCTAAAGCCAGCTGACAGAATAGCCTGACTCCTGGTCTATGATGCTATCCTGTTTTGCTATCCAACCACAGTAACTGCTTCTAAACTTAGTCCTGATAAATACCAAATATGTACAGGGATTACCTGAAGAGTGCTAGTTCATCTGGATAAAAACTGCATATGGGGAAATCGAAAATCCTGACAGTATAGATCATCAAGTCCCAGAGACAGGGAATGTTCTCTGCAATTCTAATTTACTAATGTAAGCAAAGCTTTAGAGCATTTTGACTGCAGGTGTACTGGAGAGAACAATTCCTTAAGATTCCTTAAGATAGCCCCCTCTTGCACACTAAATTGAGGCTGACTACTGATTTCCAAGAGTTAGAAGGGGGATGTAGTTAAATGAACATGAGAAGGGAAGGTACTGTGTCAGGAAGTCATCGTGGATGTGAGAAGCACACTGTACCAAAGGCAATGTATTGGTTTCCATCATACTGCTCATCTTCCAGCTATGCTAGGATCAGGACAAGGAAGAAGTTAAGGATTTCCTACGAGTGATTTAGCTTTATGAAAGATCTGATATGTAAACCAAACACGACTTCTATCCTAGCACATATTGTTGATGTGTTTATTTGATTGAAATGAAAAGTTTTGATAACTTCAGGTAACAAAGGATTGATCTTGCTTTTATTTTTATTCTTTTTTTCTGTTTTGCTTTATTTGTATGATATTTCTTCATTTCATTTTTTTTTTTTACACTAAATATGCTTTTGGGGGCAGATTCCTTTGCACATAAGGTGTATTTTAAGATCCTGATTCTGAGGGAGATTTTGACACCCGAATGGTTGCTAAATAATGCAGTGTGGATGATGACCCAAAGAATGGAGATTTGCATCATAAAAATGCCTATTTGTTGAAAAGAAAGGACATCAAATGATGTTCAGAGTCATGCTTATTTATTCAGTGATGGCACTTGCCCCGCACTGAAGTCTTCAGGCCATTGATTCAAGTTATGCTACAGTGTGACCCTTGGTGTTTTGGGGAAGAATTCTTGTACAATTAAACAAGAAATGTGGAAGTATATCTAGCTATGTATAGATGTATAAGTATGTATCCTACAGCATTCAGTCCTTTATTTCATGCAATGATCATTGACAGAAAAGAATAAAACAACAATAAAATAAATGAATGAATCATATAATGTGGCAATTCTTAAGTTTGGTTTGTTTCCTCTTCCTTTGCACAGTGCAATCTAAAGGAAAATAAAATGTATCCAGTTTCACCCATGCATAACTTTCCCTTGCAGGAGTTGGACATTTTCAACAACTCTGCTCCCATAAGTGATTCCAAATACTTGTGGGCAGCCATTTCTTTGCTCTGTAAAAGCCGCTGGCTGATTCATTTCCTTGGTTGTGTAACTACTGATAGGCATTTTTAGTAAAACACTTTTAGCTTAGCCTTTTCCCTCTGATTTGTGATTTGGCCCAAAGAATAAGTGTCCTAGTTTAGTTCTGACCTACTTATAGTTCAATTGACAGCTTGCTGTTTCCATAGGTTTCTTTATTAAAATCAAAGAGTGCCCTCAAACCACCCAGTTTTGAGGCAAACACCAAAGCTGTATTAATATCATTGATGGAATTACAGGGTAATTTCAGATATGTACCATTTCTAAAATATGTTACAAGAGAGCAAACTGCAGCTAATTCAAATAGCCAATATGCATATCATAAATATTAATGTAGGAGCTATTATAGATGGAAGGCTATCCTTTGTAAGAATATCAATATAATATATGTAGTAATCCTTCTTTCGAATGCAAAGTTATAAAATATCCTTCATTAACTTAGGTGATTTTTTCCCTAGCGACCATGACTTTGCAAGTTTTTTTGTAGTTTTCCATAATCCAAGTTAATGGGGTTTTTTTAAATCTAATTTTTGTTTTCCCCTTTCTTCAAAAAAATAAAATATTATGATTTGAATATTTTAATTGTTTTCTTCTAAGGTCTTTAATTTTCTATTGAGAGAAAAAATAAAAAATATTCCTCCCATCTAATTATTATTTTTCTTTTATGGTAGCAATGCTTTATTTTTGTTTCCTTTCCTTTTTTTTTTTTTTTTCATTTATTTTTACTTTTCAGCATCCTCTCTACATGAAGTTTTATCACAAAAGAAACAAAGCAGTGTATGATGACCAGGTGGTTCAATGTAAGCATATTCTTCTTGTACATGAGGATGTTGCGCTGCATAATTCAGAGGATTTTTGAATGCAGAGTGATTGGCATGCTATTTCCTTTAGTGAGCTCAGCCCTATTTATTATTTTTATCTTTTAATTCACTGTTAACAACCACATATTCCTTCTTCTGTCAAAGAGCAAGGAAAAATCCATTTTCTGTATGGGGTTTCATTTCCAACTCAGCTGAAGTTGAATATTGAGGTGTCTCAGTTACTAGATGGAGAGAAGCCATCACCTTTTTTGGATCACATATTGTGCTCAACATCTCCTGTTTTCCATTCCCCTTTCAGAAATACTTCAAGCTGTGTAAAAGTACCTATATGCTTGTAGGGTTTTATGTTCTTCTATAAAAACATAAATGCAAGTACTGTGTCCACTTCTAGAAGTAAACTGGGAAAAAGAAAGAGGAAAGGGAGATGCTATGTTCTGGAAGTGATGAGGTTTTATGGTCCTTAATTTCTAGGTAGGTTAATTAATTATGCTCAGAAAGACAAGAAACTCTTCTCTTGACCAGTGACTAAAAATTCTTGATATGAAGAGTCTAGTAGTTCTTGGGAAACACAGAATTTAAATCAGTTGTTTTTTTTTTTTTTTTTTGAGCATTCAGGGGTCTTCTAAACTGTATGGATTTAAGCTTTGCTAAGCTGTGGATCCAGCTCTGGCCATGTCTTAAAAGGGAAAGTGAGGAACAAGATGCACCCAGCACTGTGTGTGACCCTGACAGAGGAGGGGTGTGTCAGGGTCCCCTTAATGTGCAGGGGATGGCCTAATGTGTGTTTTTAGTCACAGAGAGCACAAAGCAGAGGGTGTCCTGTGTGGAGGTGACTACTTTGTGCTGTGTTGAATAGAACAGCATGAATTAGAAAGCAGAGACACTGCTGCACTCTGCCTCATGGAGGTTCCAGAGGGAGTAAAAGTAAAGTCAACGTAAAGCACACCCTACAAGGAATGAATTTTAACTTTTAAAAAGCTTCAACTTACAACAGCAACACAAGATGTACTGATATTGGTTGGGGTGCCTTACACTCCAGAGTGTACTACCCATCTATTTTTCAACAGTTCTTTTGCCCACTGTGTGGTGATGCAAATACCATCTGGGCTTTTTAGGACTCTCTGCCAGTTAAGAAAAAGAATTTGCAGCTTTTGAGATGACACAAAAAGGGTTAAAGTGTTTTATTTCTAATATTTTGGGTTCTTTCAAATTTTAGTCACTTATTGATGACATTAGTATGGGCTGCGTGCCAGACACCCACCAAAGCTCTATTACTTTCCTCTGCATATGGACAAGGGAGAAAAAAAGTACAATGAAAGGCTCACGAGTTGAGAGAGGAACAGGGAGACATCACTCACCAATTACTACCATGAGCAAAACACACTTGATTTGAGGCTATTAATTGAATTTGTTACCAACCAAAATTAGAACAGGATAATAAGCTGAATCCTAAAAACACCCTTCCCACAGTGTACCCTTATTGCCAGGTTCTACTCCTCCCTTTCAGTGGTGCAGAGAGACAGGGAACAGATTGCTTCTGCTGCCTCTCTGGGAGAGGAGCTGTTGTTCCCCACTTCCAGCATGGGATCTGTCCCACAGGAGACAGTCCTCTACAAACTTCTCCTGTGTGAGTCCATCCTATTGACAACAGTTCTTCACAAACAGGTCAAAAGTGGGTCACTTTTCCACAGGGTACAGTCCTTCAAGAACAGTTTTCTCCAGTTTTGATGCCCCGGAGGGTCACGAGTCCTGCTAGGAAACCTGCTCAAGGGTGGGCTTCTCTCTCCTTAGCTCTGCAGGTCCCTGCCAGGACCCTGCTCCAGCATGAGCTTCCCACCCATCACAACTTCCTTTCAAGCATCCATCTGCCCTGGTGTGGATATCCTCTCTCCACAGGCTGCAGGTGGATCTCTGCATCCCTGCAGTCCTCCATGGGCTGCAGGGGCACAGCTGCCCTGCCATGGTCTGCACCACGGGCTGCAGGAGAATCTCTGCTTCAGTGCCTAAAGCACCTCCTGTCCTTCTTTCTCCAGTGACCTTGGTGTGTCCTCACATCTGTTCCTCTCACATATTCTCATCCCACTGTTCTCTGGGCGTAATTACTTCTGTGCAACAACTTTTCTCCCTTGTATTTTATCACAGGGGCACTACTACCATCACTACCATCACCATGGGCTCAGCCTTGGAGAGCAGTGTGTCCATCCTGGCTCTGACAGACATGGGAGAAGCTTCTGGCAGCTTCTCACAGAGACCACCCCTGTAGCACTCCTGCTACCAAAACCGGGCCACACAAACTGTATACATAGTGCCAGAAGCCAGGAAACATATTGCTGCTGCTGTACGTGTTATGTACTAAAATCAAAACAGCTTCAGAAATATTTGTAGCATCAAGTTTTGGTTTTCCTAATGCATTCCACTTCCTCCAAGTTTTAAGAGTAAGGAAATGCTTCTATCTTTATTGTGTCAAATGTTCACAGCAAGGGATGGAAAGGACATGAGAATGCTGAGCTTTTGTTTTAAGTGTCAACCTAATGCTACCTTGGGGAAAATATTTTGAAGCTACCCTTGAAGTTACCTTGATGGAATAGAATTGTAACAAGAAGAAAGTTACATGGGAGAACTGACAGGCTGCTGACCTGCTTTGCTGAAATAACAATGATCAGAGAAGCTATTTTCAGTGGTTAATTCAATTTTCTGACAAGTATGAATAAGTATAGATGTTGAAGGTCAAATTCTACTAAGAAGTCCTGATATACTGCTTATGTCCAAAGACTCACCAGCAATTAGAGATAAAATTCATGTCTTTCTCTCTAATTGAAAACAGTCTCATACTAAAAACTTCCACTTATTTTCTAAACTCTGCAGGTATAGACTTCAAAGTTATAGAACCAGTCATTTAAGTGGATGCAGAAGTTTGCTGCATTATACAGTTATAATATCTCTAAAGTGTTGTCATCTCCCTGGAAAATAAATAAATATTTTATCTATATTGCTTGACAGCTCCACTAATCAAAAATTTAAAAATCTCTCTCCTTTTTTCCTTGTTTCCTTCAGAAATTTAATTTGATAGCCATTTTTTTCCTCTGAAGGGAGTTAGAAGACTTTACACTTGTGAGGGTTAAGGGATATTTAAATTTTTTTATACCACACTTTCACCTTTACATATCATCCTACTGATCAATATCAGATGCAAAACCTTGCCCTCAGATTGGCTTTATGAACACTCAAGAACCTAGTCCTTTCTCTATTGTTTTCTTTCATCTTTCCTGTCTTCTGTTCTCCTGTCCAATTCTAGCTCTGACTATGTCACCTCTCAAAATTTCTTTGTTTATCAAAATAAAACTAAAACTTCAGATTGTTTTACTGATTATTTAAATTTGGGAATTTTAATGTTAAATTTGGAAGCAAGTGATGGTGGTGTCACCCTACATTTAAAAAAATATTTCCTTTCTTGAAGATAAGAGATATATTTGAGAAAATCAAAATATTTGTCATCCATCAGCACACCTACAAGTGCTGTGAATTCAAGTTTCTCTGTATTTTTCCATGGGTTTCATTTATAAGAAAACATTGTGATCTAAACCTTATAAAACTATTGTGCTGTATCTCTGTTTTTAATTCTTTGTTAAGTTATGGTAGTTTTCACTTTGCTGCAGTATGAACTAAATCCATGTGTTATTTAAGAGGGGTCATATTTCATATAATAAGTAGACATTACAAGGTAGATGAAATTAGGCAAATATGTATTTTGTTTTTCCATTTGCTATTTTTTATCTTGCTTGTTGCAAGACCTTGACTAGTTTTGTAAAACTGCTTGAAGACCAGCAGTTAACAATAATTTTATTCAACTTAAAACCTAAGCTCAAGACATGCTACACAGGCTTCCTAGATAATTATCGTAATTAAAAAAAAAAAAAAAAAAAAAAAAAAAAAAAGGAAAAAATTAATGTTTGTATGGGAAATAAGCATAGAAGCAGCCTTTACTCTTTTGTATTGCTTCATGCCCAGGGATTTTAATATACTTACATATATACATATATTTATATCAATTTGTCACAGTGTATGTTTAATTTTTCTTCCTTCTTTCATCATTTTCTTGTCCTCAGATAAGAGAGAGATAGAAATCACGCTTAGGAGGTAGAAAAAAATATCTATTGAGCATCTTGTTTCTGATATGTATTTTATTTCTGAAATATGAGCTTTAGGGATGGATGTCAAAAGAGCTTAGGCTTTTTGTCCTTTTCCCTTGTTTCCTGGATTTGGACTCAAACTTTAATTTTCATCTTGAGGCTGCAAAGAAACTTAAAAATGAATGCCCAGAGATATGTTATTAATGTTCCAGTCTTCACCTTATGTGTTACATGAGGATTATTGAGTGTATATTGAATCAGTACTGAACATTCAGAGAAAGTTGAAATTGGTAAGCTGCTCCAAGCCTGCACAAAGGTGAAAATAAATTTGGTTTCAAATAGAATTATTTGTTCTAGGCGACAAACAACTACCTCTAAGGCTTTGCTTCTGAGGATGGTTTTACCTTTTTAAGCTGGTTCATCTCTGTCAAGCAAAGTAAGCTTCTTTTCTTTTGGAAGGAAAATTGTGCTGCAGGGTTCAATAACAGAACATCTTTGAGTCTCTAATTTAATTGTCTCCATTGTAATTATATGGCTTTTAAAAATAAATCTTGCAAATGTCTTTGAACATCTGTTAGAAGTTCAACATTTTATTAGGAGTTTAGCTACAAATTATTAGAGATCCTTAACAGTAGGAATTGTTTATAGGAGAGTAGGTTCAACAAGTATGCTGTGCTACCCTTGATACAGACTCGGTAAGACCACTGCAGGACTTATTTTTCTTTCTCATTCTTTCTATTGTCAAGATAGTTCATTTCAGGGATGACTTCGTTGCAGTTTGTCATGTGGACAGAAGGTTACTCTTACTTGGAACACTACAATAGAATAGAAGCAGGCATACTTCATCTGCAGTAATGATCTGTGACTAATATTTTTAAGGTAGAAAATATTCCTAAAATAGCAAAAAAGAAACAAGTGTAAAACCAAGACCACAAGTAGAGGGTCCAAACAGACCTGTCTAGTCTACAGTCCTGCTTCTGCCCCAGTCTACACCCATTGTATTTCGAAAAACCCTGTAAACATGAGCAGAACTTTGTACTCTCTGATAATTTGGGCTGAAGAGCTTCATCCAGAGAGAATCCTTTGTATCTGGTTTTAAAATTTAATCTGGTTGAATGTTTTAACATGTGTGCATTATATTTCAACACATTTGGTGATGGACTGTACCCCATTATCCCCTTTGCAGTCCTTCTGTTCCAAAGCATTTTTAGTATGAATTTTACATGCCATAAGAATTATTTGATTTTCTGAGCATGTCAAAAACTATTTACTGAATAGGCCTTGTGATTTTCTGCTGGTCATTTTATAAATTTGCTTTAAAGACTTTTCTACTTACATTTCAATCTGATGAAGTTCTGTTCAGCATCTTAGCTGGAAATAAAAGTTTCTGGTATGGGACTACCTCTAAATTACTGCTGAGCAAACAAGGAAAACACATTTCACTTAATATTCTAGTGTATCTTACATCTTCTGAATATTTTCCTTATACTTTGACCCTCTGGACTCTGCTCTGCTAGACATTTTTCCAATGCATTTTGAAAAGGATTTTATTCATTATTACCTTGACTTTCTTAGAGTATGTTCCCCTCGGTCCTCTTTTGTATGTTTTCTTTCTTCTAATATTAGGCTATCTTACTTATTTTAATATAGAAAGTCCCATTATCTGATTCTCTTTTTCTTGTTCAAGTGAGGGGGAAAAATATGTCTATTTTCTATGTCCACATGTGTGTATATTCTATACATATGTATATGTGTTGGGCTCTATATATATGGGGGTGGTGAGGCATTAGGACAGGTTACCCAGGGCAGCTGTGCATGCAGGCCAGGTTGGATGGGGCTCTGGTCTAACAGAAGGAGTCCCTGCCATGGCAGGGGAGTTGGAACTAGATGCTTTTTAGGGTCCCTTCCAAAACAAATCATTCTGTGATTTTATGAAAGTATTTTATCCCAAGAATGTGTCATGATTTCTAACAAGCTGCCTTATCTCGCTCATTAGTGATAGTGACAGTTTTTATACAAAGTGCTTTTCTGAGATGTACAGTGATTCCAACATCTGGGCATTCATTTGTAAATATCTTTGGGGAATCCTGTGAAAAAGAAACTTCATTGAGCTGTTAATCAGAAAACCTGTGAAGTAGGTTAATTGTTTGGCTGATTTTTCAAAGAATACAGACTATTCAAAATTCCTGACACTGGAAAGATGGTCGTTTTTATGTATTATTACTGATGCACTTATTTAATTTGTAGTTTATTACACAGGAACAGCTTAAAAGCTTGAATAAAATACAATAGATTTAAAGCTTTATGTTAAGACAGAAAGAAGTTTATTCTTTACTGGTATTTAATAGATGCTATTTAATCAGAATAAGGAAGAACTAGGTGAATATTATGTATAGCAGAGAGTTCATAGTATTATGCAATGCATAAAAATGCTAAATACTTTATAAATATTACCATAAACTTAGCCAGTGAATAATACTCAATTACATTCTAATATGGGCTCTCTAATATAATTGCTTTTCTGCTATTAATGGTCTCTAAATTAAATATTATTATATTAGTATTAATTAGCCATGCCACACTGACAGTCTACTGAGTGGTTCATTTTCTGTTATCTAGTGCTCCTTAGATTGCAGTTTTGCAAAAGACTCACTTCCACAAGTATTTCTACATTGCAATATGGTACATAAAAACATTCTGTTGTTGCTAAGATTCACTTTTATCAATATATTACAAATATAATTCAAATACTTAAAATTGTAGGGTTTTTTTTACTGTATCTGGTATACTTTGCTATAAAACCACTTAATTTTTTAGATACCAGATTTTGCTGATTTTTTTTTTTTCTGCATGTATTTTATTTTCTCATGAAGCAGAATTTAGAAATGTGCTATTTATGAGAAGTCAACATTTGTTGCCAAAAGTGTGAAACAAAACATTGGTCTTGCAGGAACAAGCTTACTTTCTTATATTCTTATTTTGCCTTCAATTTCAGTCATTGCCATTTGATAAAAGTTTATCTTTGCAAAGAGAAAGATAATCTCAATAATCAGAATGTATGTAATGTTTATAATTTGCTAAGGGGAAAGAAAAGAAAATGTAAAACACTCCTGGCTGAGTTTTCCATAGTGAAAAGAGCATTGCATTTTGCTGTGATGTGTTCCTGGTTTAACGTAGTTTTATCACAAAGATAATGAAGTCACTCAAGTTTAATTAATGCAGAAGACAAGCCAGGAAGTGTACTATTAAATGCTCTATTAAATGTAACTGTGTGCTTATTCTTTTTTATAATTTTGCTAATGTGCTAAATATAAGTTGAGGCAATGACTTCACCAGAGAATTCTGGTTTGAGTTGTCCCTGTTTTGTTCAGTCATTTATTGGCATTTCTGAATATTGTCTGGTTTTCTCTGAAATTTGTGAAGAAAAGAATTATACTTGCAATGACTGGACTGGACTCCGTCTCATGTCGTATCTTAGGTGGCTTCAGAATGAACTGGACAAGTGGAAGGAAAAATTCACCAAAACCTGTTTAGCACAAATTAATTACGTGATTTATGTGCTGATGGAGACACATCACTGGATGCAGAAAGGGAGTATTGCTCATCTGTATTTTACACTTTTGTCTACATATCTGCTACTTGTGACTAGAGACACAAGAGTTATTTGCTAAACCTTCTTTCTTCTATTACGATTTCTACATTTAATTATGGATAGCAATTATTTAGACACTTTTGTATAAGTGTTTTTTAATTCCTATTGTCTGGTGGAGGTTTATCTTTGAAGTGAACATCTGCATCTTTACTTCTCTTGAGTCTTACTTTGTTTGGCTTTTGGAAAATTTGAAAATAGACATAGAAATTAAATACACCTTGAAGCAGCTAATTCTGGAATTTCTCATCTCAGATTCCTCTGTTGATGTAAAACAGGAATATTTTATTTTTAAGAGGAAAATTTTTGAAGTTAAAAAATCAGAAATATTTATATTTTTGAAGATGTAGTCATCCCATTTTTCCCTCTTTAGCATGATAAGACACTTCCTATCTTGTATATCCATTGACTTTATATGATCTTTGATTTTTCTGCTAGCTTCAATATTTATTTAATTTTGACTAGAACTGAAGAAGTAAATTCATTTGTGTTCCTGAGTTATTTATGTATAGTTTCCATGCCTAATTCCATATTTCTAATGTAAGTTCAGAGTTTATGTAAAATATTTTGAAAAGTCTTGTCCATTATCTCTTCCCTTGTTGATTCACATGTACCACGTCCTAGACATATAGGAACATACTTGGAGTTTTTTATCTCTCTAGGATATTTTCAAGAACTAACTTTTTTTGGTTTTTTTCAATGTTCCATTGGGGAGAATGAGAACAATCCTGGGGAGGTGGGGGATAGTTTAGGATTTTTCTTCTTTTAATATAGTACTTAGTTTCTGCTACAGATTATACTTAAAAAGAAGCCTCTGTCCTGAAACGGGTAGTTGAAACTTTGGGTGCATAAAAATATCAATATGAGGAACAGGACAGAGAGAATTTAGGGCCTGAATTGCTGTGTTTCATTCTGTTTATCACCAAAGAAAATAATTATTTTCTTTTGTAATTCATAAAGATGCACATTCTTTTGTTACCTTTACTCGTTTTTGGTCTTTTCCTCCTTGATTATTTTGAAATTGACAGTATTTTTGTAAAAGAAAGAAACAAACAATTATCTCATGTTAAAAGAAGTGCTCCAACAGAAAAGCTTCTCTGAACTTCCACTAATTTTTATTCTTTCTTCGTACATTTTTTTTCCTGGATTACAAAATTAAATCAAATAGCCTATTCAATTACTTAGTTCAGTCATAAATTTTCTTTGAAACCTCAGGACTGCTTCATGTTCAAAGACATGTCAAATGACATTCTTACTCATATCTGTACAAATGTCTATGGGAGATATCGTATTTGTGTATGAGATAGTGTATTTGCTATTATCCATGGGAAAAAATTGATGTACTGGCTCAATTCTTATCTTTAATTGACTTGGTTTAACATTCTGACTGTTATAATTTAAAGCACCTGCTGATCTAATCTTCCCCTGAAACTGAACCTCCCCAGTAGTTGACAAAATTTTATCACTTGCACGTCCTGCTCTAACTGATCAAATGATCCACTCATTCTGATGAATTGTATAAACTCCCTCCAGAATATCTCAAGATTTCAACATCTGGTTTGGCACTATGGCAGGATTTTCAGCACTGGCAAAGAATGTCAGGAACCCTCAAAGTACTAAAATTCTTCACAAACATGTCTTTATTAATATTTTGATGTCTTAATTAGCAGTGAGGCATCTGAATATGGTACAAATAAAAGCAAGAAAAATGAAGCTTTGTAAGTCTTAGCTCCAGTTGAGACTTCATAATCTAAACTGAATTACTCTTTCCAGTGACTCAAAATCAAATAATCCCTGAAATATAAAAATATTTTCCTGTCTATATAGGATGTGAAACACCTTGCTTATGGGCCTGATACTGTTTGTTAGGTTTTTCTATACAGTACTTAAGCAATATGTTTGAGTCTGCATTTCTGAAGTAATGTATATAAAATATTTCTTACACCAATTAGTATCATACAATGAACTCTGCTAAGTGCTTAGACTATATTTTGAACAAAATTGTGATAGGTATTCCACAGCATTATGGTCCAGTGTTCTTTCCCATACACTGAACAAAAAAAATAAAAATATATGCAATGCAAAGCTGATCATAGCCCCATTTGAGTTAAAAAAAATATTAGCCAGGTGTTGTCATAGCCACACTCAGTGTCTTTGGCCAATGACACCATTGACAATCATTCATGTTTATTATATAGTGTTCAAGTAGGTCAGATCTGTGTGTGCATAAATTACTTGTGCAGGGTGCATGCAGCTTGCTCCAACAGAGAAGTGCTCAGTTGTGCAGAGTCACTTTGTGATAGCCTGTTGCACAACAGATTCCAAAATGTTAGGCAGCAAGTAAGCTCTGCCTCAGGACAGTGGTGTTGATGTTGATAATATTGGTGTGCCCAAAGGAATTAGCATGCTTTCTTAGACTCTGGTCCAACATGTTTTTATTTATGTGAGCAAAATTTTCTCACTGGAATATTCCTATGCTAATCAGCAAAGCTCATGGCAGTAAAAAGATAACAAACCCAACTAGTTATTAGCCATAAATAAATCCTTCCTGTAAAAATTCCCACAGTCAAGAGATGCTTTTAAATGTGTCTCCCCAACGAGAGGGAGCTAAGGCTTATGCAATTGTGCTTTCTCTTCCTGTCTGTCTCTAGGTGTCTTTTTCCTTACAGTTTTGATTCCATTCATTCTGTTGGTTGAAATTAGCAACAAAGGCAACAGGATCCCGAATATTAGAGGCTTTATGGCTGCAGTCAGAGCAGTAGAAAAAGATGTTAATGAGTCTGAGCTTAAACTGAAAGCTTCACTTCAATAAACACCAGCTGGGCAGGACAGTACATGGGCAGGACCCCAAGAATAAAATACCTTGCTTGGTACCTGCTTAGCAGTCAGGTACAATCTACAAGAAAATTATTCTTAACATGGAAAAAGAAGAAACATTATTTCCCTTGCACACTGAAAGATTCTGCCTAAAAAATGGGCACTTTGTGTGCTTCTCACTGCAAATATACTGAAAGAAATTGTATGTGTTTCAGTTTTACCAAAATTGCAAATATTCTCTATATTCTCCCAATGGAGAGCAGGGCATACAACCAAATATCAAAAAAATTACAGATTATCTTTAAACTTGTATAAATCAGTAATATTTTTTATGTGAATTGCAACTCCAGGCCCCAGTAAAGTTATGGAAAAAGGAAAAAAAGAAATAAGCAAAACTGCTCTATTCCTCCTGGAGATGTGGGACTTCTTTGTGATCTTAGTTATGTATGAAATAAGTGTCTGTGTTTTCTGATTTTATCCTACCACAGAGTCCAGTAGGGACTACAGTAGAATAGCTGGGCAATTTTTTCATTCTCATCAAATTAAAAATATTTGGTATACTCATATATATATATATACTGTTTTAGTTTATTTTATTCTTCATCTAATTCCAAAATTTATTTATCTGGATTTCTTACATTCCTTTGGCACTAAAATCCTCCTGAACACTTTCTGAAATATACAATTTCAGAAGAAGGTTCTTAGGGGACCTTTTGTATCATGCTTACCATAACATTTGCTCTAAAAGTTTTGGAATGAGAAAAGATTTAATGCATAATGCCATTTTTCATCATTTCTATACTTACTGTTTTTAGTGAGTATAAAAATCTATCGGCAATATTCAGAAAATTCAAAATTATTCTTTGTCTTTCAAACATTTTTGTACTGAGCAGATAAACAAAACCCACAGTTATTGGCAATTATTTTCTCTTGTTCTTCTGCTGTGACTTGGGAGTTTGACATTATCCTTTAGGATGAGGTTTCCTCAAATTGGCTGGTTCTTTGTGGTTTGCTTTTTAAAAAATTTTTCTCCAATTCTACTAAATTTCACTCAGTTGTTCTTAGTTAAGCTACATTATCCTTATGCAGTACAGCAAGTACTAATTTACTTGGAACTATCTGAAATTTGTTCTTACATCTGCTCTAATGAATTTTTTTTTTTTTTGTGCAGAATAGGAACCTGGGTGTATCTTTGAATTGCTCTCATAGCAATTAACATTTTCTTAAGAGGCTGAAACAATGACTTTTGGAAGTAAAATTAGCAGCTACTGGAATTCTTTTGTTTCTAGCCCATTATGCTGTTCATTCTAAAAAGTGTTTTGTGTCACTGAGTCACAGTGATTCATTATACACAAGAAGACCTGTTTGTCCATATTTCCCAGCATTTGGATTTCACAAATACATAATTTTGCTTTTAATCCTTCTTTCCAAAAGATTTGACAGAAGAAAACAAAGAACACAGCTCCCTCTTTGCAGCAATCTTAGGAAAAATCTGAAGATATTTAATTTGTGAAGAAAAGATCCTATTCAGCCTTCCAGTTTAATTTCCTTTCTTTCAAAAATAAAAGCTATTTAAAAAGAAAAAAGGGTGTGTGTGTTGGGGAGGGGGGGGGGGGAGCATAATTATTACAGTAGAATAAGCTAGAATAATTTGAAAAAACCTTGAGAAGAACATCTTCCACTTCAGGAACTTCTTGTGGTCTGTTTAAGTTCGTGACACATCTATTTACCATCTTCTTCTATTCTTTCATTTCTAACAATGCTGCCAGGAGCCTAGCTTGTTGCCCATCTCCCTTCAATATGTAGTAGATTTTATCTCACCTGATAAATAATTTATATGAAGCATAAGAAAATCTTTGTGTATGTGACTCAGTGCCTGTTTTACCATTTCATTTGTTTATTGCCCAAAGAGGAGTATAATCATAGGCAGCTCCTCTGACTTAGAATTTTGGAAATCTCTTTATTTTGCTGTGTTTTTTACTGTTGGAGGGTTTCTTTTTTAAATTTTAATTTTCTGTTCTACTGCTCCATCTTCATTCTTCTCACTACAGGTGTTCCGTTTACTACTGCTCATTTTGTCCTTTCCCATTATTGCTGTAGCACTTCACAGTCTGAAGCTGTTGTTTTGGAGCCCTTCTCAATCTAAATTTGCATATCCCAGAATTTGTTCCATCTTGGATTGAAATCTATGTCTCACAATGAGTTTCATAATTACAGATAAGACTCACGAATTTTAGATAATTATAAACTTCTGCAAAAAAACACCTCTGTTGCAACAGTAGGTGATGTCAGTCTTTCAGACATTTCATGGTTTTGGAAAAAAACATACTTTGCTCTCTCAGCTAGGCTTAGTTTCATACTGTTATAATTACTTCATGTACAATAATAACTCAGTACTTAATCTATTTTCTTCTTATTTTCTTAAATTCCACTTCATCCATGATTGAAGGTGTGAAGTGTATCCAGTAAATTTTGCCTGTCAAATGGCTTTACATGCTCCTGCTTTCGCACCACCAACATTATCTTCCCAAACCTCACTTTTTATATAATTCCTGTCCTAAGTATTTCTGTAGATACCACCTCTTACAGAACAGGAATTTAGCTAGCCCTCTGGTAAGAAGAGATTTATTAGCATTGCAATTGTGAGTTCAGTCATGGGTTGCAGCTTCCAGCAGATTCCCAGCATCCCTAGGAGAGGCCCTGGTCATTTCTGTTAAGAAGACCCTACTCTGTTCTTTAAAATGTCATGGGCTGATCATAGGCCTCAAATTGGCATAGCCTCTTGAAGGACACATCAATCCTTCATCCAGAGGCCACATGTGAATTTTAAGTACTATGTACTTTACTGTCATGTCATGTTGTCATTATAGAAGAGCAGAATGGCTTAACTAGAAAACTATATATAAGGCAGGAGAGGTTTTTTTTTTTTTTTTACAGTAAGCCCCTCAGCATTTATGAGGACTATAAAAGTAATGCAGACTAGACATTCAGCTGATGATCTTAATGTTTTTAGCTAAAAATCTGTCAGAATTTTGTTTGCTTTTTTCTTTCTTCTTTAGTTCTTAATATTCCTATTCCCACTTATAATGATACATAAAAAAAAAATACATGTGTGTTTAAAGTAAGGTTCTTTATTTTTTTTTCTTGCAGACATAAAAAATTTTGTTTATTAGGGTGATCCCAACTTGATTTGACAGATAATTACTAAAGTTATGTTTCTTATAATTGCAAACCTCTCTTAAATTGCAGCTTTTAAACTGAGGTTGTGGTGTTTTCCATCCTCTGTAGCCATGCACTGTGCTAGGGAGAAGAAGAAAGCTACTACCCTTCATTTCTTGCTAGCGAAAGCGTAAATAAACTAACAGAGTCAAAGTTTAGCAACCTGGTTTGTAACAAGATAAATATTCCTTTGATTATGTGCTGTTTCTTATTGTTTTATGAGTAGCAAGACTATCTTCATCTTAGATGTCTGACAAGATGTAGGAAAGGAGCAATTATTGAAGGGGCTGGTGAAGAACTGTAAGAAGGTCTCTGAGAGAAGTGAAGTGACTTCTGGTAAAGGCTGGTCTCAGAGCACTGCTGTAGAGTTGCACCTGTTTGGCTTTTCCTGAGAACTGAGAATTCATCATTCCCAGTAAAGAACCACTTATTTAGGTGAAAAGATAGAGAATGAAGACAGAGATAGCATCGATCTCTATAAGCACACATTGTACAGTAAGCATTGTTTAAAATCAGTATAATAGGGGTTAAGTTCCAAGAAGACAGAGAACACTGAAATTAAGGTTACTTTTGCAGTCTTAGATAGTGTCTTGCATCTTCCACTGCTTCCACTGGTTATATGTTATGGCATACCAAGTAGTCCTGTAGCAGACAATATTTGTTCCCCTCTTCCTCATTCCCAGAAAAAAAGGATTTATGCCTCTTTTAGACTGCAAACTAGATAGTTATAGCTGTTAATTAATAGATATTTCATAGTTCCTACATCTCTCCTCTTCTTTTTTTTTCTTTCCCCCCCCCCTTTTAATTTTTTTTTTTTTTGTGGGGTGAAAAATCTGTCTGTAAAACAACATTATTAAATCTGTCTGTATGGATCATTACTCCAATATCTAAGCATTTCAAAAACATTATTTATATTTATTATCTCTTCTCACAAGGAGCTTTTATTGTGTGATTTACAACATGAGCAGTGAATCAGTGTAAAAAATGTTTGATATATTTAAGGGTTTCAGTGCCACTGTTTCTGATATAATCTGCAAAATTAACACTTTATCTAGGACTTTATGTATTCTAGCACTGCTTCTGTTGAGTGGTATTGCAGGCAGTTCTCAGCAGTTGTGCTGATAGGGTATTTGAGACTTGTATTGGTCAGGAAGAAAGTGTGGAATGCAAAACAGACAAAGATAAAAAGACCAACAGTATTTTTAGTAAGTTTTATATACTGTTTTATGTTTGCTTTCAAGGTATGAAAATAAAAAGAAAGTTAAAATGAAAGTGAAATTGACATTGAATTGAATTGGCAATGACATTTTTAAAATGCAGTACTTTCCATGTGACTACCAAGACTGTATGTCATACCTATGGGGCCTTTTTAATCTTCAAAATGAAAAATGTATTTCTTCTAGAAAAGTATTTAAATTGAGCCATTTTTCTTCAAATTTCCATTATTAAAAAAAAAAAAAAAACAACCAAAAACCAAAAAGCAAATAATACCTCACAGTAACAGTAAACCCCCAAAACAGATTCTAGACATTAATTAGGTGTAGTGAGTTCTTCACAGAGAAATTAATTTCTGACATACATGCAGAATCAGCCTCTGAAGATATACTTTGAAGTTTTATTAAAACAAAAGATAGGAAGTGGAAATATATCCTCACAGCTGAGCAGTGGATATTAAATTTAAATTTGCCCACACCTACAGGAATCTTTCAGTAAGGGAGACTTTGACAAGGTAGAGATTCTGTGTGGTGAGACTCTATACAGTTGTGAGGAGCCTTCCAGTTTCCTGTGAGATGATGACAGCTTAGAAAGAAAGGTGTTGAAGAGTTTGATCACATTGTGGGGACAATCCTGATGCTTATAGGACAATGACATGGCACATGCTGGGGTTATTGTATTTTCTTAGATTTAGGACAATATCCTAGTACAAAGCTTCAATGCTCTGACTGGCAGAAGGGGAGATCCTTAGAACGCCATGAGCTGCTCACATAGTTGATTCTGTCATTTATAGGAGCAGAATCAGCAGCCAGAGCTGATACTTTCTGTCACCACAAGCAAACCTTGCCTCACTGCACAGACTCTCTGACCCTCAGGCCAAGGATGCCCATCCAGATCACTCACAGAAGTGTGAAATGCCCATTCTGGGATAACCACTGACCTCCCTGTGACATAGGACACCTCAGGTGTTCTACCAGCTGTGTTAAGGCCACAGCATGACTAAGGTTTGTGCCCACAGCTCATGTGTGCCCCAGCCACATGAGGGATCTCTCTTTGCCAATGACTGTAGAGAACTTCTAGTCCCTTGCAAGATAATGACAGTGCTATTTTGTCTGTCCTTTGGAGCATTGTCCTCTGTCACTATGAGTTTTGAGGAGGTAGAAGACAGGAGGATACTTTGAGCTGGTCATGCCCCTGTCCAGGAATCTGGCTGTAATACACAGAACAAGGAAGAAATGAGGAGCATCCTGCCTCACTGGTCACTTCTCCCTGCCTTTTTTAACATCTATACTGACCTGTCAACCTTGGCTGATTCAGCCCTTTTTATACCCAATTTGGGCTATCTCTCCAACTCCTCTGTGACATGGTCATCATGAATATTCTTCCCTTCATGGTGTGTTCTCAGCATCACCAAGGGTAGTACCAGGAGTTGGTGACACCACTCTATGACCATGGAACATCAGGAAACTTTGCTTTATTGTGAGAGTAACTGAGCCCTGATAGAGGTTTAAGCAAGAGGTTGTGAGTTCTCCATTCTTGGATACATCCAAAACATGTCTGGACATGGCCCTGGACAACATGCTCTAGGTGGCACTGCTTGAGCAGAAGCAGGGCTGAACCCTTCAATCACCTTCAGACATCCCTTCCAGTCTCTGTGAAAATCTAGAAAATACTAGATTAATTATTTCTCTTTACACTGCTATTCTAATGTTGGCCCTGGAAAAAGTAGTTTTAATGATTTAACACAAGAATTTTCTTGCAGAATCAGACATTATGGTGTCTGGATGTTCAAAGTCCTTAAGCAGAAGTCTCTTTTTTTCTGTAGGATTTTTTTTCCATAGGGATCTTTATTCCCTCCCCGGAATTTATTTGTCTTGCCTACTTATTTGACTTTTTAATCTGAGGACTCAAATGAAGTTTCTCAGACAACAATATTTGTTATAAAGGACTTTGATTCATGTTCTAAGGACAGTCCATGTCCCACAATGAATTTGATCTTGTAGAGATATGTGACCATTTCATCTAAAAGCTCATTTACTCGACTAAATTATCTACTCAGTGTTGTTAGAATGTAGTATTTGAACATTATGCAGATTCATGGCTTTAAGGAAAACTAACTAGAGGAAAAAGACAGTGCATGTAACCTTGTGACATATTGATACATAGGTAGATCCTAAACATGGATTGATGATTTTTCATCCACTGCTACTCTCACCTCAAGTGACAGAGTAGTGACTAGTAGTATAGGTAATAATTCTCTGATACACCAATATTAGCAAAAATTGCAACCTTATGTTGGACTGAAAAAGTTACTGCTCAATAGAGAATGATGGGGATTATGGTCAGGAAAACCATTGTTGCTGTTGAGGACTCCTATATCTTGATCACAAAATACTTCTGTGAGATAAAATTTTTGCTGCACACTTCTAACTCTCCTAAAAAAAGCTTTTCTAATTTGTTCTTGCTCTTCACCTCTTCTTGTCTCACTCCATCAACCATAATCTCTAAACTGACAGTGGAAATCTCTGTCCCAGCCCCATCCTAACCCCAAAGTTGTTTCTGAGTAAATCTCTCTAGCTTCCTACCTAAGCTATGCTATCGCTCCTTTTCTCTTCATTGGATATGTGCATTTTATCTGACTTCCTATTCACTTATTGCTTTTCTGGTGTCAGTCTGTCTTAATTATATAGGTGACCCCAGTTCTTTCCATACAATTATCTTTTCCTTACCTGATCTAAAATGCCC
Organism: Lonchura striata; assembly: GCF_050655825.1. Lineage (NCBI taxonomy): Eukaryota > Metazoa > Chordata > Aves > Passeriformes > Estrildidae > Lonchura > Lonchura striata. The sequence continues at coordinate 116,137,248 of NC_140704.1, forward strand.
TCTCTTTCATCATCTCCACCCCAATTTTTAATCAGATTTTTTATTTCTTTCTTCTCAATCTCATTCTTAAGGTGTTAGTGCAAATTGACCCACCTATAGCACTGTGTCAGTCTGCCTTGAAATTTAATTGGGTTTTTTTCTTTAATTCTTAAAAGTAAAGACCTTTATACATATATAAATGCTTTTTGGTCTTGATTTTTTAAATTTTTTTAAGACCCACGTAAGAAACTTTTCAAAGCAACTCAAAATTTGCTCCTCTAACCCTGTAATAAATAATTTAAATCCAGAGATTTAAAAATGTGTAATTTGGTGAAAACAAGATAGGTCAAGAGGTTTGAAAATCTTTATTGAGAATACAGAGTTTTTTGACCTTTATTTTCTGTCAAATTATATCAGGTTTGCATTGATTATATGTGAAATTGGATTCCCCCAGACCCCACACATCTAGGTTTGGTCAGATTGTTAAATGGAACTTTGTTTAAAGGGACTGGTCCACAGTCTTGTATTTCAAGATCACAAAACTCCTTGATAATTTTGAAATAAATTTCTTCAGATTTGTTTTATGTGTGCTAGCATCTCCCAGTTTCATTCACAGAAGGTCAGTAGAGGTAATTGAAAAGCAGGATATTAGAAAGATGACTGCTGTCCAGCCTTAATTATAAGTGACTCTAACAACCTCTTTTATGATAATAGGAAGGACACAAATTTATCTATATCAATTTTATATTTTATAAACATATCCAGACTGGCTTAGATGATCATCTCAGGCTTGCCAGAGGTGAAATAACCCCTGTCTGAAATATATATAGCTGCTTGAGCATGACACTGACTGGTTACTCAGCCTGGGCCATTTAATACATGATGAGATGGCTATTCCTAGATCACAGAAGCTTTGTGTTCCTGGACAGCCTGGCACAAGGGAAAAGCAAGATGGGGTCTTTTAAGAGAGGATGGTTCAACTTCACAAGGATTGTTGCAGTAATATAATAAATAACACATCTTGTTATGGAGAGACAGTGCTATTGGTACATGAGGATCCAAGTGTAAGAAGCATTAAGACATACTCTCAACTCAAATGCAATTTTACAGTCTTACAAAAGGTTGGGGTTTACCCAGGTGGTCTCAAAACAAATGAAAAAGTGGGCCATTTTAAGAAGCTTAAACTCAGTTTTTCTATACTGCAGTCTTCTTAATCATTCACTTAGCAGTGAGCATGTGCCATCACTGACATGTAGTGCTTGCTCAGTGGCTTCCTTTAAAGAAAAATCTAAAATATAAATATGTATCTAGGGAAACAGAACTTGGAGATAAAATATTAGTAGCTAAACATGAATTTTATTGTTTTCATAGAGCTTCATATTCACTTATGAAATGAGAAATGTCTTTTGCATTTGCAACATGCCTGCTAACTCATTACCTCTATCTTACAATTAACTGCAGTGGGTAAAAGCTAGCTTTCCTAACAAGAAAATATACTTTAATATTCTTTCACTTTGTTGTATCAGGGTGGGATTTTTATCCATGATCTTGTAGGAAGTAGATAGATCTCTGAATCCCTGAAAATACTTTTTTTTTTTTTATGTCCTTGGAATACTCCAAACACCATTTAGAACTGAACTGTACAATAGAATTCTTCTTTGACCAATGTCTCTTGGCCTTTTTGAGAGCTACTTTTAGGTGTTGTAGTGCTGCATATGGAAGTACCTGCTTAGCCCTACTGGGGGACACTGTGTACCTTTCTTATTTGCCCTGTCTTGACACATGATTGATATCCTTACTTACCAGCACACACACCACTGATACCTTTGAGCTTTTGATTTTTTCTCATCCTGAAGATCAAAGAGGATTATCGCCTCAAACTGAGCTATGTCAGTACATATCAATAACTGCTAATTATTAGCTAATTAGCTAGCATTATTTCCTTCTATAGTTATATCTATATGCATCTAACTTTAAGCTTTTTGTTGCAATAGTCATAAAGGATAAATCAGGTCATCCAGGAAAATAAAAAAAAAGGGGAGAGTAAAATGTGAAAGCATTTATTATTTATTACTGAAATTCTCAAATGGATTACTTCTGCTATATGACCTGCAGTCTCTTAAAATGTATATTTATATTTAAAGGGCAATATCTTTATATTTCAAAAAAAATCACATACTAAATAAAGCAAGAAAAGTAACAAATGATCAGTGGAAAATGTTTTTTTCCTGTGTTGATATTCTAAATATATATTATAAAATTAATTGTTCTTATATGCAGTTTGTTTATAATTTAAATTCTTTCTCTTCGGCCTCTATGATGCTACCATTTTCAGACTCTATGTTACTTGTTTTGCCAGGAAAGTATGGAAACAGCAAGTTGCTTTAAAACAACTTGCTGTTGTATAGTAGAAGAACACAGTTAAAGTAGAAATGTTTTGAGGAAAGAACGTGACCAAGGAAACTAATTTTGCTCTTTATACCATACTTCTCCCTGCCTTCTTCTGCTGTGGAGGAGTGTTGTGTCAGAAAAACTCATGGCAAAAAATTAGGGAATGATGGAAGAGAAAAGGAGGAATAACAGTGTATGATAGTCTCCTGAGAAAGCATCATTTTTCTAAAGATTGTTTACATAATTTATGATTGTCTAAAATGATGAGGGGTACAGGTTTCAGATAGGGTCACTAGAGCATTAGTGATTCCCAAAAGCCCTTTGAATCCAGGAGTTATTCCAAGTTAGTGCTGGGGAACAGCAAGCAAAATAGCTTTTCAGTCATGATTTATTTAGTTCCTTAAGCACTACAAATTTCTCTCCTAAGAAACACACTGGTATTTTATTTGATTTAAATGAGAGACATGGGCACTGTTGGTGAGCCTACAGAGCATTTGAGCAAATTAGCAAAGGGGTTAGTGCATCCATATGTGTGTTGCTTCAGGGATTAGATGAATCTATTCAGTGAGTCAAATGCCTAGATTTAAATATCCCACAGATTTGAGGAGATTTGTGGGAACTGTCTGTATTCAGAAAGGACATTTACCAAAGGAATAAAAAAGTGTGATAACCCAGTGCATTTTAAATTTGAATCTGAATGCTTGTTTCAATGCAATGTGATTCAACTTCAAATATGAGCAATCAGAGGCAAACAAAGATGCCATTTTCAGAAAGAGTATTTTAATAAGTACACCCTGAAGATTTAAAATTCTCCAAAAACTTGTAAACTTTGAATGTTTGGTCACAATGTCTAATGCCTTTTGTATCTTCTCAAAACTTTAGCAGACATTAATGTTCTTTTTCCCACAAATCACATACAAAAAAAAAAGCAAAATAAAAAATTTGCTTTTCACTGTACTTTTTTTGAAAAGATGATATTCAAGAACAAAACTCAAAAGAACAAACATCTTTTCATAAATATTTTTACTTATAAAATACTCTGGTGGGGAATTCAAAGTTGAGCTACCTAGGAGAAAGAAGTTCAGTATATGTCAACATATTTTGTAAAATAAAGTTAATGAATGAATGTAAAGCCTTATAGACTAATATTTTCAAAGGGCTGTCCAGAATCAAATCCTGGTAGGTGTTTGTGGGCCTTAGCATGGATAAACTTGAAGTTCTGGGCATGTTGGTGGTTTGGTCTAAAGGGGTAGCATTGTTAAGGCTACTCACTGAAAGAAAATCAATTAAACAGACGGTCCTGTGTTCTCTGCATTATAACAACATTTAGATTACCAGAACCTAATGGAAATTTCATATTTTCCCTTGGTTTCATTTTTTCTTTTTATTTTTAAATTATATTTTGATACTTCTCTTTTCATATAGGTTTCTTTTGTAGTATTTTAATTGTTAAAAACAAAACAAAAAAACAAAACAAAAAAAAAAACCCAAACAAACAAACAAAATAAAAACCACAAAAAAAAGTTGTTATGAAATTTTCAAGTTTTGTCTTATGACCCTTCCAAAAACTAAATGAAATCTATTCATTTGTATTACTGTCTTCAGGACTTTGACTAGGTTTTGACTTGAAGAGCTCTTTAAAATATTTGTAGGTAACACCAGGTCTCTAACACCCTTTACAATGATGTTAGAGAACCATATGTCACTGAAATAAATTAAAAATTGTAAGTGTTAGCATGAAATGGGTCGGCCCATTAACATAAAACCAAATTCCAAATTTTAAAATTTGTGGGTAGAATTATAGGATGTAAATTGGTGCTAGTGGCAAGGCAATTGTACAATTTGAGATTCTGTTAACAACCAGTCAAACAGAGCCTGCCATGGTGCATTGTGCTGGTGTGGGCTGGGGTAGAGTTAATTTTCTTCACAGTAGCTGGTCTGGGTCTGACCTTTGGGTTTGTGCTGGAAATGTTGATAACACAGGGATGTTCTTTTCATTGATGAGAAGGGCTTGCTAAGAGCAAGGCCTTTTCTTCTCCTGAAACCATTCCACCAGCAAGTGGGCTGGGAATGCAAAAGAATTTGGGAGGGGACACAGGTGGGACAGCTGACCCCAGCTGACCACAGGGATACCCCACACCATTTGACATCATGCTCAGCATATAGAGCTGGGAGAAGAAAAAGGGAGGGAGGCAATGCTGAGAGTGATCTTATTTGTCTTTCCAAGTCACTATTACATGTGATGGAGCACTCCTTTCCTGGACATATCTGAGCATGTACCTGTCCTTGGGGTTTTCTCACTTTTACACTTCTCATTCTCTCCACCATCCCACTGGTGGAGGAGTAAGTGGATAAGCCTTGACATAGATTCATGGTATTTTCAAGCGTTTGCATCTGAAATTCTGTAATTAATTAGTCTCATTTTATTGATTTCTCATTGTGCAATGGAACAGTTGTTATTGCTTATATGATTTTAATCTGCACAGGCTTCAAATATGTAATTTTTAAAAAATTGTAAATTATCTAAACCCTCAGTGCTAGAAAGAGGACAGAGTGTTCTTCAAATGCATATGCATGTCAACAATAGAGCTCTTACAGCAAGGTCACTGTCAGTTGATTTAACACTCAGACTCCAGTAGAAAGTACTTGGAAGTCCAACCATTATTGTGTGACTCACCTGACACTGCAGATAAAGTGAACTTCTGCCAATATGCACATTAGGACGCTGGTTGTCACTAGCTTGTGACTGATAGTGTAAGATGGCTTAATGATTAACTTGATGTTTGCATGCCTTGAATACAGATAATAGATCTATGAAATCTGGCAGTATATTCAAGGCAACACACATAAACTACACTAATGTGGCATTTAAATTGACAAAATCTGTCAGCATTATAAGGGAATGCTTTTCCATGTCTTCTACATCCTGCCACAAGTAAAAGTTTCAAGGTCTTATTTTTTACTGTGTGACCAAAGATCATGAACTTTCATGGCACCCACCTCATATGCTTAAGGCTTTCCTGTGAAAAACCTATGGCAAATTGAGAATCATTACCTGAAAAAGATTAAACTTTGCTCAGTTCACTGGGCAGTGTTAACACTATCAACATCACAATTTATTTAACAAAAATCAATTTCAGTTTCAAAGATGATTTCTGACCATCATTCTAGAGCAGACTGCTCTAGTGGAAGAAAGATTTAAATAACTTTTCCTGTATATCTACCTCATTGTACAAATCTAAAAAGCAGACTCTATACCAATAGTGAGATTGACACTTGCCAGTTTCTCTTTGATCTGAAGTTGTAATTACAGGAAAAAAAGCATGAGCTTATGGCAGGAAATGTACAGGACCAAAAGATGTACCAAAAGTATTTGAAATAGTTAGGATTCCAAATGTTCTTGTATTATGGGGGAGAATGGATGCTAAAAGTTCTCAAGATTTTTGAGTATTTTTGGTAAATGAGAATGGGGTTCTAATTGCTCATGGCTGAAGTCAGTTATCACGGGCAAAAGCTGCAACACTGTATTTTAATAGATTATGAGTAATTGCTGTGAAAAAAAAAAGTTTTATAAAGTTTAATAAAATGCACCTAAAATGCTATTTTATATCTCTTTCTGATTTGAATTTTTATGGAAGGAGTAATCAGTGCTATGAATGGATAGACACCTGGAATTGCTCTTCAAAAAACCTTTTCTTCAAACCAGGTGAAGGACTCCTATTGGTGCCTGTTTGATTAAGTTTCTTTAGGCAGAAGGACTCTGTACAAACCCATCAATAGCAACTTCTGCTGTCTTCACTTCCCTACTACTTATTGACATAATTTCAGTGCTTGTGAAGGAGAAAAAACCATTAAATTTCTCAGCTCTTTAAAAATTGGCTGTCAAGAAATATTCAGGACCCCAACTTCTTGCCAATATGTTTTAATTAAAAAAAAAAAAAGTGAAAAGAAATTGTAGGATTTTTAGAAGGACTCAAGAGAATTCTGAAATAAAACAAAATAAAGTTGCATAACAGTGTGGTTTTAAGAAGGGATTTAGCTAAATTGCATGGTTCTTAGTAGTCACATGAAACATTTGGAAGGTTTCTGCTGACAGCACCTTTTCCTCTGAGCTGGCATGGACACAGAAGGAAGATCTCAGGTATTCAATGCTCTCCACTTGTGGCAAACAGGAAACAGAAGAGATTTAGTTCAGAGAATTTTGCTTTGCCCATCATTTCTGCAGGGTTACTTTGAAAGAAACTTTAACTCCAGGTGACCTAAAAATCTCAAGCTGTGAAACTGAAATAAAGAAAAGTGCAAACTCTGTGTCAATAACTGTATGTTTTAGATTATGCACTTTCTGGTGATGCTATGCACACAAATGAGACATCGCAACAAAAATACCTCACTAAATATGTTCTTGTCCTCATATATAAATGTTAAATGAAGCTGAAATTAATATCCCTTGTAAGGTGGCAGGGCCAAGGAGTAGAACCAGAGTGTTTCTCAGGGAGGTGAGCAATCCCAGATCACTGTTGGGAAATACTCTTGGACAATACCACGAAACATTGCAATTATACAGATGGTGGTAAAGACAGCACAGATACTATCAAATAGGAAAGCTTTTGTGTTTGTTTTGGGTTTTTTTCTCATATTTCCCAATATAGACCTCTGATAGAGTGGCAATGCTCTTTTTTAACATTTATAGGTTATCCCTTTTTCTCTCCTCTCCTCTCCTCTCCTCTCCTCTCCTCTCCTCTCCTCTCCTCTCCTCTCCTCTCCTCTCCTCTCCTCTCCTCTCCTCTCCTCTCCTCTCCTCTCCTCTCCTCTCCTCTCCTCTCCTCTCCTCTCCTCTCCTCTCCTCTCCTCTCCTCTCCTCTCCTCTCCTCTCCTCTCCTCTCCTCTCCTCTCCTCTCCTCTCCTCTCCTCTCCTCTCCTCTCCTCTCCTCTCCTCTCCTCTCCTCTCCTCTCCTCTCCTCTCCTCTCCTCTCCTCTCCTCTCCTCTCCTCTCCTCTCCTCTCCTCTCCTCTCCTCTCCTCTCCTCTCCTCTCCTCTCCTCTCCTCTCCTCTTCCCTCTAGATTAAAAAAAAAAAAAGAAAGAAAACCAAACCACAGAAAAAGCCCCACTGGTTAATGGCCATATTTATAAATTCTTTAATATCATTTACAAAAACATCTCAGCATTTGAGAGATGTAATATTTCTGTAGCTTGATCTTAAAAAAGATTATAGTTTTTTTCCTATCTGGACTCTGTTATTGATTATAGTATCTGCCAGGAAGATTGAACCTTCCTTCTGTGTTTGCATATCAAGGGACTAGATTTTCACATCTTCCTGAAGAACTAATTAAAATCTTGATTCTTTTAAATGGTAATTATGTTCTAAAGTATTAAAGGCCATCCTGTCTGTGATCGTGTATGGAGACTGAAATTATAAGATACCTTCAGCAACTATTATGCTGTGGTAATACTAAAATTTCCAAAAGGAGGAAATGCTGTTTATTAAGAATTTAACTATGTTTATACATTGCATTTGCAGTGATTATAACTACACTATGAAACAAAAGTAGAAAATTGAATGTTGGGTTAGGCTTTAATCTGGTTTGGTATAATTTGATTATGTTTTTTAGAGACCTTCCTTATTCTATTAACTGTTCCTTGTTTGTCTGTTCATTCATGTTTTAAAGTAAAATTCTTCAAGGTAAGACTTGTTTGCATTTTTGTTCAGGTTTTCAGATGAAAATAACATAGCAGATTCTGGTGAATTTGAAATTTATGCAACATAGTAGAAAATAATGGCATTCCCTAGGATTTGAAATCCATGCAATTTATTAAAAAATATAACGTTACTCTCTGAGACAAAAACAAATGGTGAAATTTAGTATAGAGTGCCCTTGTAGTATTTAACCTAACAGTATTTTTATATAATGTAACTGTCCCCATGTTTGAAACAATGTCTCAGTTAGTTTCAAAGGCATTATACTGAAGATTAATGTTATTATTTATCTAAGTGGATTCAATAACCTTTGTAGTTCCATATCATATATTGTGGCAATTCAATGATTTTTTTTTTTCTCATCTACAAATCTAATAAACCTTCCTTTTTCAGCTTTTCTTCATGGCTGATAAAAGCTTCAGTATTACATATATGTCTAATGAAACTATTGCTAATTTACAAAAATGTATTAGAGGTTTATGCAACTGTTATTTCACTCTTAAATCTTGTTAAACCGTTGAAAAGCCTTAGAACAGGAAGACTGTTTTTTCCAGTTGAAGCCAGTTTTCTGCCTTTGTGCTTCTTTTGTCCAAATGGAATTATTAGTCATTATCTCAAAGCGCTAAAACAGCCCCTCCAGTCACACTATTCCTTGGCAAGGGCTGCGTGTGTCACTTCTTTTAGGTTCTGACAATACTGGCAAGACTTGATTATGGTAATGAGTGGTTTTAGTCTACCTACAGCTCCCTTTTGGTATCAAGGGAATACTCAAAGTTGTGAAAGTTACTTTTTGTTTTAATCTCTACATATTCCATCACTAACTCTCCTTTCAAGTCTCATAGTTTACACCATGATTTGGATTTTCAAAGAAGTCTGAATGCCTCCAATGGTTCAGCATCTAGTTCCTACTAACATTGTTTGAAAGTATCTGAATCTGTTTTTGTCATTAGGAAACCTTGATTAATCAAGGTGCTTTTCACTCTTTTGTTAGGTATCCAACTATGCATAAACAGTGGCCTTTTTAGGGAACTTGCCCAAAGACACCTTCATTTTAATCCTCTCTCACTTTGGCTTGGGTGTTTCACACCTCACTCCTCTGATAAACTCCATTCTGCATGTTTTTTTCCCCATCCTCATTTTCCCCCTCCCTTTGTGGTCTCTAGGAATTTGCTTGTGACAAAGTTCTTTTGATATTATTTCCAAGAATTATACAAGTATAAATGTGGGTTTGTGAAAATTAAATTTCTATAGCTGGTGCTGGTATTCAGAATTAAGCAAATGAAGCATCTTCCATTTTTATTCTGACAGACTATATATTTAAACTTGGGATTTTTTTTTCCAAGGTAGACATATTTTTAGTTGTGTCTAAATTAGAAATACAGCCCTAGTCTGTTCCAGGATGTGCACAGCACAACTGCCAAGGATGACTGAAAAGGTCACTGAGAACTTCCTTGTATCTATTAGCACTCAGGGATAAGTCAGCATTGATTGGTTTGTGTTTGCCAACAACCTCAGTGGACAAACTCAACAAGTGGGGCTGCCTTATTCCTGTTCTTGCTAAATACTGAATCTTTTTCTGTGCTGCAATATAAGCTAGAGAACTGTAAAAATTACAGGAAAGTGTCTCAAGTGACTTCTCATGTGGAAACCCATCCTTGCCTTTCAGCTGCCTCCACTAGCCATAGGCTTTGTTCCATCATCAGGTTGAAGAAACTACCTTAATTTAATCATATTTGATTTTGTTAAGAAATGCCTGGATTAGTATATATATACTTTTTTTCCATTTGGCAAAGGCTTTTAAGGTCATTGAAAATTGTAATGTTAATGAAGAATTAAAAACTGGAGAAATATTCTTTGGAGTCTTAACTAACACCTAACTTATTTAAGCCTTATATTCTAGCTAGGTACAATTAGATATTCTGCTCAAGTGTTGTCTGGGTGAGGACAGGAGTAACTGTTCAGGTTTCAGCAGTTTTTTTAGAAATTTATCCATTTATTCTCCAAGAGTGTGGAAAGATGGTGCTTCTGCAAAGACACAACCATAAACATCCACGAGGCAGAGGTCTGTGAAGAGAGCAGGTGTGATGCTGAGGCAGAGCATCAGCAGCTCCTGTAGTCCTTGGGAAGCTGCAATGTTTTGACAGCTCCTTCCTTTGTCAGCCTGCAGGAGGACTTTGACTATGTCCCTGTAGGCTGAAGGGTGGTTAGGTTGAGCTGACACATGGGGAAATCATCACGAGGGTGACTACAGACCTGTCAGGAAAAGTGGTCAAGATTAATAGATATAGGCACTTAGGTCTGCAATAGCTAAACATTCCTGGTCTGGCTTAGGTGTCTTCCTTCAGGAAAATTATTTTGAATTTTTACAACAGAAAACCAGATATATTATCTCCAGGTAAAGCTTTCTGAATACCACTCTTAAAATACACGCTAAATAAAATTCTAGTTGCATGCTTTTATTTCCCCATGAATCTTTCTTTGGCTTCAGTGCCACCAACATACGGTTTACTTTTCCTCTCATCTGTATTGATGGTCTTCATATACTTTCTTACTATATTAAATCCTACACTTATCCTGTCTAGCTTTGATTTTCTTGCTGCTTTCAAGCTTCTATTAGATAACACAGCAAATAAGGATGAATAAATAAGATTGATTGATACTGAACATCACATACCACTTTTGTTCTCTAGCATGAAAATTGAGTGATGCAAACACTACAAATAGGCATTCAAAAAAGGTACTCTGGGCAGGGATGCTAACTTTGTCACAGATTTGTTAAATGCAATATAACTAAACCAAAGTATCAGTGTCATCTTCTGCAGTCTTCAAAATTCTGATATTGTGCATTATAGACCTGCGTGCCTGACTAAAAAAAAAAAATCAAATAATATTCTGTTACATATTTAATAAATAGTAAATGGTGATTCTTGCTAGTAAAATACCCAGAAACTTACTACAGTTTATATGTATTTATTTCTTAAATGTCTTCTCATTTATCTGCACCAACAACTTGCAACTCCCCAGCTGTTTAGAAATTTTGCTTTGGATACTTACATTTTATTTCATCTGTGACTCACAGGTTATTATTTCTATATTTGTGCTGATGATTTAAACACTTAAAAGAGAAGAAAACAATGTAGGGTTTTTTTTCACTGTCAAAAGAATCAAAAACACTGAAACTTAATTTGAGCTATGTACCTAATTCACTTTAAATTTCTCAGAAAATGGGATGCAGCATGGACACCTCCATAGGGCCACAGCTTCTTCACTGCTGATGTGTTGCATGCACACTACCAAAGCTCCTAGAGAGACTCACAGTCAAACAAATGTCAAATCAACAAGAGAATTGGATAGGAGCTCATGAAGGTTTCGTGTCAGGGATGAGAGAGCAAATGGTATCTGACCTGTCATGAAGCTACAGTGGCAAAGGCAATATCTAATCCAGCATCAAGCATGACAGAAGAAAAGTTAAACTTTCAGTCATTTTTAATGTCTGAAGCACCTGGGAGGAGGCAAATGATGCAAACTGATGCACACTGATGCAAACCAAGTGCTTCAAGTGATAGGATGAAGAATTTGTGACTGAGAACTAGAAGACTTAAGGCTTCATTTGCTATGTTATTGAACCAAGTTTCTCGTCAAATTCAGGGAAAATAAAAACACTGCTTATCCCAAAAACTTTGAACTCTGAAGAACAGCAAATACGCACTCATAGCAAAATATCAAGGAAACAAATTTCATTACAGGGATGGGCTATCATCCATGTGATGATGTAGGTTGGGCAGATGATAGGTACACAGCATCGTGCTCCAAACATCATTCCTGTGGGGATTAGTTTTATGGTTAGGGTTGGGTTTCCATGGTCACATTTTGGGAGTGGGGGGCTACAGGGAGAGCTGCTGTGAGAAGCTTCCAGAAGTTTCCCCTATGTCTGACAGAGTCGATGCCAACTGGCTCAAGCACAGACACACCACTGGCCAAGGCTGAGCCCATCAGCAGCGGTGGTGGCACCTCTGGGGTAACAGAGTTAAAAAGGGGACAGTGGACCTCCTGCAGCTGCAGCTTGAAACAGGAGTGAGAATATGTGAGAGAAACAGGCCTGAAGACACCAGGAACAGTGAAAAAGGAGGGAAAGGAGGTGATGCAGGTGCTGGGGCTGAGATTCTCCTGCACATCATGGTGCAGGCCATGGTGATGCATCCTACAGTAACATGTTGAAATCATCCAAATTTCAGAAAGGAAAGGTCACTCTGACATTATAAGACTAGATTTAAAACTAAATACATGTTACTGGTGCTGAACTATGCTGCATTTTGTCCATTATTTATTTTTACACTAGTAAAACAAAGTAGTTTTTCATTATCTAAAAAGACTAGTCTGTTGTTTCAGAACAGAATCACTCTGGAATAATAATTATGCATAGACAATTTCAAAATCACTGAACTGATTTGCATCCTATTTGAAGTGCCTTTTACAGAGCCTTTTGGTTTCTAGCTTTGGGGGTTTTAAGCTGTTGAAGTGTGTCCATATGTTTAGTAGAACACAAACATCTTTTCATTCAATTTTATATCAATGCAACATAATATTCAAAATATTTTCTAAACTCCTGTAAGATTCAGAGTATAATTGAAAGTAGTAGAATCTGCAGAAGAATTATAAGAAGACTTATAGCCCCAGGTCATAATAATATTAAAATTGCTACTTATAGAGAAACTCAGAGAATTAATTCCCAGGACTTTTAGGGGCTATCCCAAAGATTTTTAAGAATTTTAAACCAAAAAGTTTTATTTGTGTTTACATTTATGTTGTTTGTGCTGTACCAGGCCAAACAGCTTGTGTTTGGCTGAGACAAATATTCCATGAAGGCATCCTGTTTTGGCTTAAAGACATAAAGATCAGTAAAATTCAAAACTCTGGTATCAGTGATATTTTGTTTTGATAGCTGGACAAGTAACTTTTTAGTAATTTGTGTGACATTTACCATTTGAATTGGCCATAATTTTCTGAACACTCATTCTTATGCCTTTTTTCTATTAGACTGAACAGTACCTGATACTTTTAGTACCTGATCTTTGGTTGCAGCCAACACACCTTTTAATATCTCTTTTGATAAGCTAATTGGGGTGAGCTGTTGGTGTCATCTGCAGAAATACATTTCCTACCCCCCAAGGAATATTTGTCACTCTCTTCTATGTTCTCTCCAGGTTTTTCTTCTTCTTTTTTAAAGAATGTGGACTACAGAGCTATATTATTCTGATACATCTCACTTATATCACATACAAATAACCACCATTCCCTTCTTTAGACAGCCACAGGTCTTGTTATCACTTTTTTCAGCAAAATTTCATTGACAGTTTGTGTCAAATCATCTACATGCTGTAGATGTGTTATTTTTATGGTTTAGTCTTAATTCTGCCAGTTTTGGAATCTGGTTTTATTTTACTAAGTTAAATTCATTTTGTTTGAGTCAGTTTGACCTAGATCCCTATTTTCTGCTACTTCAGTTGCTTCTTCTTTGATGGATTTTATGGCATAGCTGTTTGAAGCTTGCTCAGACACAGGTAAGCAAAAGATAAATAAGACTCCAATACAGAAAACTGTATATTGCAATTAGTTTTTTCAGAAAATAAAAACTAAATACAGTATTTTCACAAACCTTATTAGTTATTCCAAATTTCAAAAAGAACATTTTTGTAGTTTTGAATCCCAAGGTTATGGAAATCACATTTGCACATGAACCTTCTCATTCCCTCACAAATCTTCAAGTTCCCAGAGAACATAGAAGTAAAGCCAGCCTAACCTACTGAGGCATTGAAAATAATAAAAAAAAGTGGCCTGGTTAAATATGAAAAATAATTTAATTTCAAGCATGCATTTATGTTGAAGCAATTTTTGATGTCTTTAAACAAATTTGTCCATTTATTGCGTTTTTTTTCACTAGCCTTTTTTAAATAAAACAAGTGAGAAATGGCCCATTTTATAAAAATTTTGTTTCCCTGTTCTGTTATTCATTCCTTTGCAAAAATAAAAATTAGGTCAAAAATGCAGCAGTTTTATCACATACTTGAAGAAATTACCTTTTATAGCAACCACTATGGTTGCAATATTTATTTGAAAATTTACAGTTTCTGTAATTTTTTAGGCTTCTAATTTTGTTGGAAAAATAATAGATTGACTCCACAAATAAGATCTAATTTTACCAACATTTTATCAGATTTATCTGAGGCAATGCTGAACATTAGATAAATTCGAATGGCGATTTGGACCCCTTACACCTGACAAACACAAGAAAATTACAGTATTATTTGTTGTTTCAAAGACCTATTCTAATTTATTCCTCCTTCACTTGGCTCTGCATCCTCTATTTTGCCACCAGTTTTACTAAAATATCTCCATGCCTATTACAAAATGGCTATGCTTAACCTCAGATTTAGTCTTTTTTTTCATGGTAAATAATCCTAAGAAATGAGAGAAGCTTCCTAAATCACTGCATCTATTATGGACTGTAGTGATTTTGTCTATTCAATTTTTGAATTCTTAGTGAGATACTGTGGATGCCTGATCTTTCTGTTTTAACTTTGGTTTCCCTTAAAAATATTTACTCCTTAATCCAGTTTGTTACATTATATCTCAGGGTAAGGGTTATCTCAGGAGGTGTCTTGGTGTGTCATTAAATGAAAATGGCTTTTGTTCACATACCGGCATTGAGGACAAAAGGAGGCTTATCAGGAGGGAAACTATTTACAGGAGTCTCTGAGCACCAAGTAAACTGATCTGGGCCTGACTACAAATAATGTTATGATACAGGAGGGTTTTACTGCAAGTATAGAGCAATGTTCTCTTTGCTTATGATAAAGAAAGATACTTCACAAGCTTAGAGAAAGTTTGCATCCCAAGATGAATGGAGCCAAACCCTCAATATGAGCTAAAGAAGAAAGTTTGTTCTCCTAATGTTCTAATTGAACAGGTTTTATGTTTTACATAAAGAGTGATATTATATTAGCAAATATATTGCAGAGCCTATGCACCCAGACATATTTTCTTCATTGCAAAGTGATGAAGCGGACAAGTGAAAGCCCGTGCTCTCTCAAGATGCCAAGCAGGACCATGTAAAGCTGAGTAAAGCTGAGTAATTGTAAGATTCAATTCACTGCACTGGAGCAGGAGACAATACTATCAGCTGTGAGAGGTAGTGCCTGCACTCTGCTCAGACTCCCTTGTCTAATAGGACATGATGACTCCAAGTACAGGACCCCAGTGTCTCGGGAATCTCAGGGTCTCAACAAAGTGTTACAAGGCTCTGTCACACCAAGTGACAGAAGAACACAGGCTTAATCCTTCTGTGTCTTAGCTCATCATATTTCCTATTTGAAATCTGCATTATTTTTTTTTATTTGTTGACCAGTTGACCATATGAAACAAGTATGCATGTATGCTTGTAGATATTTCATGATCAACTAAGTTATTTCCAGCCATTTCCTTAGCTTCTTCTGTCTTGTGGAGTGACTGCAGTTTCCCTGCTGCACTTTTGGTGATGAACCTGACAAAAGTGTTTTACAGGCAGGCAACTGGCAAATTGACTTTCTGATTAGCGCTTAAGAAGTTTCCTTTTATATAAAAAAGTCTTCACCCAGTAACATCAGTGAGATTTTCACTGGTTGTGGTTATTTCTTACTTTGGATTTTTGTAAATTTCCAATTATTTTACATAGATAAAATTTTGAATATGTTAAGTTGAGGCTTCATGGAGGCCTTCTGGGTTGTTGCTTTTTGATGTTTTGATGGGCCTTAAATAACTTCATGCTTGAATAGTTCAAACTCTGCCTAAATGAGGGGGATGTTAAAGTTCCACTGAAGTGGAACTGATAGCTACTCTTGTGCTATTATACTTTGAGAAAATCCAGCTCTACGGTGTTCGGCAGAATGGCTAAAAGATTTTGTCTTCTAATTTTTCATCCATGCACATTATATAACACTGCAACTGTTCTGTTTTTACTATCTTGAAATAATGAAGACCTCAGCTGACAATGACAGTAGTTAATATGTCAAAGCTTGCCAGACAAAATTCAGACATTTTGAAATTTCTTCTGAAACATCAGCCTCATCCTTCTGCTATATAATTTAAAGACATTGAGAGTTTCTTGAAGCACTTAATACTACTCCATGATGGTTCCTTTAATCTCTTCTAGGTTCATCCTCAAACATAGGTCACGATGAGACAATGCAAAGTATGTATAAATTATCTAAATCTAAGCATAAACCAATTCTATAGCTTTCTATAAAACCAGCTGTTAGGTAATATATCCTATGTCACTATAAGCCAATATAATTTAGGGGACATTTTTATTTCATTATGAAATGCCAAGGAAGAACTTAAGAACATACCAAGAAAGAACTTTTGGTATATTACTAATTAATGTTCAAGACACACAATCTTTTTCTGATTAAAATAGTATTGTTTTCAAAGTTGGAATTTAGAACTGGTAGAACGCTTTGAAATAAAAAACAATTTAAGAATAAACATTCACTATCACCCTTCTTTGTATCAACATTTCACTTTTGTGCTTTGGCTTTTTAACTTTTTCTGTCATGTTCACTGAAGTCAACATGGCTTAACTGGAATTGGATATATATGAATAAATAATAAGCATACCCTTGAACACAGCTTCATCCTGAGTTGTCCTTTGAAGGAAATAACGTGAGTTTAGTAACATTTTGTCCTCACATATCCCAGAAGTATACATTTTTTTTCTGGAAATTATTTAATCAGTAATAGTGAAGTTAAAGGAATTAGATCACTTAAAGAGAAACATATAGAGAGATGATTACTTGGAGACTGAGTTTCTGCCTGTGGTTAATATAAGTTTATTTTCTCTTTCATTTTTCTCTCTCTACACTTTTCTTACTTGGAAATTGGAATATGAAGATATTGCATCCCATACAAGGAAGATACGACAAGATGAATTGTATTGAAATTATTCATTAGTATAAAATCAGAACTTTTCCATAACAAGTGATATTATGAAAAATCTGCCAATACACTTTGCAATTTTTCATTTAGGAGCCAAAATATGCAATCAAATTGTGTTGTCCCATTTGACAACACAATTTGTTGTGTTGTGACTTGTTGACACACGTTGCATTTGCCATTCTGACTGTTCTGGTAACTATGTCATCTAAGATAGACAAGTCTCAGATATATTCTCTTCCTTACTCACTGCAGATGATGTGAGATTTTTATAAATAAAGGAAAAAAATGAGACATAAAATAATCTAATTTTTTTTTTATCAGCATCCATAATTTTTCTATAAGAACTATGTATTGCAATATTTCTATTAATTGGTTTATCTAGTGGCTTTTAAAAGATAATGCATGCTTCAAGACACAAAACAAGGGTTTCCAAGGTTTTTTGTAGTAGAAGAATGACAAACAACTTTGCAACAGGCAAGATTGTATTTATCAAATGCCTCTCTTCTTCCCTGCTTATTTTTTAGTCTTGATTGAACACTGGCTTAAAATATGTTTTGCAACCATTGAACAAAAGTTCATCTTATCTCTTGAATAATTCAATCAATATATTCCACTAGCTATAAAATTAGTAGTCAGCAAAATATTTGTCAGTCTATTCAACTATAAAGTATTTTTATTCTAATCTGAAGTGATATGCAAAAAAATTCTTCCACTTTAAATGTTAGTAGATGGATGAAAGGAGCCTTCAATATAAAGTTTTTAAGAAAAGAATATATGTGCTTGATGAGTGAACAGTTCCTTTTAACAATAAAATTGCTCAGGGACCTAATATTTCTCTGTTCTAATGCAATCAATTTGAATGAAAAGAATTTGTTCTATTAAAACAGAACCCTAAATAAAACTTGCTAAACTGCAGAAATACAAACTATGGTGCAAACTTTAATCTAAAATTTTTAGCAGTAGTTCAATTAGAATTCATTGTAAGTCAAAAACTATTATAAATATGAGTTAGCATAAGGACTGAAAACCAGTTGTAAAATACAGAAATTATATGATTGTTTTATAAATAAGAATGTGAATTGATGTTTTTTTTCCTCACTCATGGACCCAGTAGGTGAGATTTCCTCTTCAGAGAATTTTAGCACAAGTGTGAAAAGTCTTGTATATACACCTAGGTCAGATTTCTTTTATATAGGAATGCTAATGAATATTCATGAAAGTCAGCTGAATCTTCACACAATATGCTTTCACTCCATTAGGAATAAAAAAAATCTTGATTTTGCTACAGCAAGACCTGACTCAAGACTCACGTTTTCCTTAGTCAGTTGTCTGTAGCTGGTACTTGATCCAGATTTAGCTTACCGTCCCACATGCCAGTAAAAGGTTCCTATGTCTCTCCTTAGTTCATGTTTTTGTGAGCCCTATGCCTGTGCCTATACATAAATATAATGGCACTTTATTTGATCCCAACCTTAAGGCTTCATTTCCTTGGGAAAGTACTGCAGATGAATATACATGTACTATTTTCCTGAGCTCAAGAAGATTTAGTTTCACTTGGACACAATACAGCCTTAAAAATTGGGTTTTGTAGAAAATGCAAGATAGAAATTATTCATGTTTCTATGAAAATAGATACTTCTGACTAGTAAAGCCAGAAGGAACTGTGAACTGCTTCATACACTCTATGCAGGGTTTATTGCTTTTCTTATAAACTGAGAATAATGATTTCCCACCTTGCTCTCCATAAGAGCCTCACAGAGCTGAATGCCTGGAATGCTGTACTTCTCCAGGCACTGTGGTGAGACAGTCCATGTACCAGACCCTTCTCTTAACTCAGGATTGCCAATACCAGAATCATAACCCTTATTTACCTAGCAGGGAGGCCTAGCTGCTGCAGTTAAACCTTAATATCTCAGTCTGTTAGCCATCCTCTCAAAGGATGCATTCTAATGAACCCTTTCATCCTTAATTATTCCTGGTGAGACCTCCAGATGGGCGAGCTGGGATGGATGCAGCATGCAAAGCTTATTCCTGCAGGTTTGAGCATAGACAAGGAGTCCTAGAAGGAAGAAGACTAGCTCATACACAGCCCTGCACGAGGAGCACAGGCAGACATATTATGGATCCAGATAAATCTTAACTTGTCCATTTTAATGCCACCAATGATCTCTTCAGCAGTTCTCTCCCCAGTTATTCTGCTGTCCAACTGAACAAAGAGAAAATAACAGAAAATAAAAGAAAATAACTTGTGGAACTGATTTGTGTTTGTCTGCTAGTCACCAGTATTGCTTGTGCATTTCAAAAGCTTTGTCTGACCAGTGCTGACATATGGGCTGCTCAGGGATGAATCATGAAGGAAACATATGGATTAGACATTTATGGCATTGAGATTCCATAGAAGCAGAAGGTGGCCTGTGTGGGCCCATAGGGATGATTCATAGAGTCACCCCTATTTTTTCTTGAGGGTGAAAGGAAACTTCATTCCATTTAATGTCATATTTGCAAACTCACCACTGCTTTTATATCCATTTTAAAAGTTCACAATAAGACTGCATGGAGAAAAGCAGCATGACTTGGTAATTAAGGTGCAAGATTAGCTTGTTTAGCTGATGGCATTCCTCCAAACTGCACTGATCAAACCTCCCATCTTTCCAGATGCAGAGCTACCAATACAATTTTATGCACAGCAAGGCTACAGATTTATGTACCTTCCCCAGGCTGTATTCCTATTAATGAAGTCATCCAGTCTCCGGCTGTTCGGTTTTTTTGAAAAGCCTTCTCAATATCTGACATTTAGAAAAAAAAGTTATGCAGGAGATTTGACTGGAAAACAGTTTGGGATTCTGCCTTCCATTAAGGCAGAAATTTAACTTTGAAATCTGCAAAGTTAAACCAAAGAAAACTTTCACAATTAAGGCCAATGTTTTTTACAGTGGAATCAATCTATGAAGTCCACTTGCTCCCGTGTAGTGGAAGTTGCTGCAATAAGAACAGGGCAGAGTTAAACATGCTTTCTGCTCTGCTGGTCCACCCATTAACTCCCTGCTTTCCTGCTGCTGGGGGCCAAAATGCCAGGATGTGTGAGAGTGGATTACAACTGGCTCTGAATTGTTATTTCTGAGGAAAACTAGGCAGATTTTGACAAAGCACCTAGTGGCATCTGGAATTTTTTGTAGCAAGAATGCTTGAATTTAAAAGCCATCTCCTTTCACCCATGAGGAAAATAGTAGCTGGCCATGAAAAACTGGTGTAACAGATGCATTATAAACAGAAGTACCACACACATGGATAATTCTTAGCCAGAAATTGTATTAAGCTCCTTTTATATTTTTTGTGCATGTAAGTTATGTATAGCTCATAATGTATATGGATATATGCATATAATTCATATATACTCCTCACAATTCAGTCACATAACACAATGCACATTCATTATGTATGATGTGATAAATCCATATCTGTCTCACACCTATGTGGTAATCAAAATAATTTTGGTTTAGCTTCCATTTTTTTTTCTTTCAGACTCTTTCTTGTTGGTTTCAGTTTTTATTTCATCCAAAAAAAAAAAAATTCCCTGAAAAGTTTAAGGATCAATAAAGTAAAAATTCAGAATAACTTTTTTCACTAATTAATTCTTCTGACAAAACAAAAAAAAGGCAAGAATATTCTTTTGAAATTCATTGATTTCAACATGTTTTTGGGAAGATTTGGTTTTAGTGTTATAAGTTTGAGAGCTTGGCTTTTTTTAGGTAGTCTTTTATGTTTTTATAAGTAACTTAAATTTCCAGTGTGCCATTTTTGCTTGAATACAACAAATTGTTCATCTCAGTTTTTATCAACTGCTCAAAAATCCTTTTTTTTTTTTGAAGCACAGTTTCCAAAAGATTAGTCCCAACAACGAAATAAAATCTACATATGGATGGCAACTGTTAAATCTCCTTCAACAATTTTTTCAGTCCTAACCCTTTTCAAGGAGAAAATATAGGCAACGATGCAAAAATTATTATATCACATAGACATGGAGTAGTATGCAATTGAAGATACAATTTAATTATTTTGGATGTGTGATTGTAGGTTTAGCTATATAAATCATATATAAATTTCCCTTTTTCTTTTTAACAGAGAACATAAAATGTCAACTGCATGCAAAGAAAAGAAAAAAAAAGAGAAAAGGAGAAAAAAGAAAAAAAAAGGAAAAGGTTCTTATCATCTCTATTCACAGACCTCTAACCACCAGCCACCTTGAACTTGGACGCTGAGGCCATTGAGGAACCATAGCCATCAGGACTATCAGCTCCATCATATTGTTTAGGATAAGCTTGTTTAAAACTATTTATTTGAATATATATAGAAATAATAATGGCTTAGAAGTAAATGTGTATTGCCAATGAATCTAAATTTAGTATTGTTTCCAAGTTTGAAACCGGCCAAAGTTTTCAGTCTTTTAAACATGGCTATCACAGCGATCTCTAATTCTCTTAACATAGATGTATATATTTGCATATATATACATATCTATGTATAATCACTTGCAATAGGTTGAAGAAAACTGTGAGTATGAATCATGTTAGTAAACATTGCATAGAAAAAGGGTAGTTTAGATTGAGTTTCAAACTCTACAAATGATGTAGCTTCTGGATAACTAGGAACACATGCAAAACGTGTGCAGGTCTCCTTGAGTAAACTGCAGAGATAAACTGCAGGAATGGTGCATTTTCCAAGACATTATGCTTCCAGTCTCTGACAGATCAAAAGAATACTGATGTGATACAAATCTTTGTACACCAGTAGAAATTATATAAATAAGCAACATGAATATAACTTGGGTTTTCAATTTGCTTGAGTAAGACATTAGACTAGAAAATCTAAAAAGAGGCAAACCTAACAAAAATCTACTGAACCATTGCTTTTTTAATATGGTTCCTTTTGATAAAACCAGGCTTGTTCTTTAATTAGGTGAATTCTTCTGAACAGAAAACTAATCTATGAAGTATAGAATGTAATCTTATTTTGGAGTAAATGCAACTATTCATAATTTAAATAATCTTCTTTCCAAACAGATAGATTTCTAATTATTGCATTGACTTTGGCTTTGTACCTTTTGGTTTAGAAACAAGGTGAATACGAACTATTAGAGGTCTAGACTATTACAAGTCTCCTTGGAAAGCAACTGTTCCTTCTGTCATTATAGGTTGTCTAATTTACAGAAATATTTAAAATATATGACTATTGGTCATACAATATTCTCTGTAATGTATTATATTTTTTCCCTAACAGTTAATGCTATGGCAGGCCATTTTTAAATGTTACTGAATCCTCTAAGCTATAGTATATAAAAAAAATTAACTTTGCAAGTATCTAGGAAAACGCAGCCCAACTTTAATGATCTGTAGGTTTTTCTGTAAATAAATAAGTGAAAATCACCTAATGAAAAAATTAAGCAAAGTTTCTTAGAAAAAAAGGAAGAAAAGAATGAAACAATGCTTAAAATTTTAAACAATACATTTATTAATATAGTCAACAAGCCCTTTATGCAAAGTTCTAGTTAAGTATAGTTTGGAAGAAGGGAAAATTGTGCTGTTAATTGAAAACAGACAGTACAAAGCTCTTAATATATTATTAACCAATTAGGTCTAATTTACATGGAAAATGCTTTTGTATAAAATCAATATGATTGTGCCCACACAATCATGATATTCATTTTGAGATTTCACTAACTGACTACTTATCAGATAATTCAAATCAAGTCACAGAGGTATAGATGTTGGCACAATCTAATGCTATATCTAATTTATTTTTTTCTCTCTAAAGTAAGAGAGAAAGTTACTTTCCAGAAATAAGACATCAAAAATTGTCAATATTAGGGTAAAAGAAGTCTCTGAGTTGTGAATTGCACAAGCTGTTCTTGTGTTTTTACCTATGTATCCATCTTTGACCAACATTGCAGTTATGACATTGGGACAGTTGAGTCTCTGTTCTGAATCTTCTTTTCTACTTTTGTTTGACAGCTAATATCTACTGACCTGAATATAAATAGTCTTACATTTTTGTGGGATTTAGCACCTTATAATTAAGAAATATTTGCATATTGTTTGGGTATTTTTCTTGTTTTATATGAATGTTCACTTGAAAAATTTAGTTCATTATTTTACAAGTATTTACAAACTCAGAAAAGCAGTCATAATTTGAGTATTACTTCCAAAAAAGTGAAAACAAACAAACGAACAAACAAAAGAAACAAAAAGAGGTTATATTATGACCAGCAAAGTGTTCACTTTAGAAAATGTCATCATATTGATAAGACTATGTTTCCTGTGAGTCTGTTATACTTTTCCACAATATGAATGATCTTGTCAGAACATGAAGCATATGCAGTTTTGTGAAAATGTTACAGGCTAGCCACATGAGCTTGACTTGCTTGTGAAATCCAAGCCTTAATTTATTTCTCTATAGATAAAAAAGAGTAAAAAGTTTCAAAAATATGTTTATTTTGTGTGATATTGTCACTCTTGTACAAAATAAAGAAGTCAGATTGCCTTCCAAAAGGTCAAGAATAATTTCAATTCTAAATCATGTTGTTCTGATGCTCTTCTGCAATTATAAAGGAAAATTTATAATTTCCTAGTGCCATAATCATAAAAATTCACTACCTAACACAACAATAAAATAATGGATGAGGTAATAAAACTAGAAATGCACTAAACATGGTGAATTAATTTTCAGTCTGTTGGCTGTAAAAAAGTCTCTCTGAATCTTTCATTAAATATTACATCTGTTTATAAAATAATTTTTTAAAAACTATTATAAATAGCAGGTTTTTAGAAATATTTTTAGGGGACAGTCTTTCTATTAGGTTTTCATGTTTAAGATGGAAAGAAAAACATAACCATAAGGAGCAATAAACTATTAAAGCTAAGTAATCTGAGGGAACACAGCTAGCCATCAAGAACTGTATACACAGATGCTGTTTGTATGACTGTATGAACACATTTTTCATTATTAAATGAGCACTTTAATGTGGAAAAATTCAAGCATACTACCTGGTGCTACTTCTATTCGCTCTCTAGCTCCTTGCTGTATTGAACAATGGGGGTTACAGAGGCATGCATTGAACAATATCCTTAGTCTCCTACTATCTTCACGTTTAAAGTAATATTGCAATCTTTTTCAAACTGGTACAACTGAACTGAAAAATATTCTAGGTTATCATGCTTTATCTGAGATGATTCGAAATTGTGTGTTTTCTGAATTCAGCATTTTCTAAGATGTGGTACACAAGTTAACCAGCTTATTTTATAAGCAAATACACTGGCTAAACAGAAGGTTCCTTATTAGTGTTTTGCAATATTGTTTTTCAGCTTGTTGGGAGTATATGAAAACATTCAGCTCACTCCAGAATACACTTGAAAACTCACAGAACTTGGTGTTGTAATGGACTGCTGTTTTTATCATGCATATTTTTCACTCAGTAGTAGTAATAGTGAAATTTGATTTCTGACTGATTTTTTTAGTATTGTTCACTGGTTTTTGGCAATGAAATTGAGCAAAACGAATTGAATTGGCTAAAGTGGACTTAAAAAGAAATTGGCTGCTGAGATCTCATTCATATTTTTTCCTGTATTCATTGTTCAGATTATTATATTTTTCCGGTGCATATTAAAGAAAATCCATTCATATCATGAAACACTGATTCTACTGTGATAAATGACAGACTTTAAACATTTTAGCCTTGTATAGGTAAAGGATCAATGAAAAGTGTTACATTATAAACTGCTCATATCCTACTTTCATTTATTAGCTCAGAGTGCAACATCTGGAATTAACAGTCTAATCTTTCACTGCTACTTAGTGTAACAAATAAACTGTTATTTTATATAGGTGGCAGTAAACCTCAATGCCATAAATGGAGATCAATAATAAAGAGATAATACCTTCTTTGAAAGGTTTATTGTCCAAACACAAATTTTAGAGTGGAGGAATTCTGCCTGATATACTGATATTCTGCCTCCTTCCCATCTCCTGGCTGCCCCAGAAGCGCATAACCACCAGAACCCTCAAGCAGACTTTCTCATGTGTAAGTTCTTCCTTTCTGTTGCTGGAGCTATGCATTCCTAGTTATCAGTGATGAGGTATTCCAAGTTATCAGGGATGAGGTATGATTTGCAACAAGCAGTACATGAATATAGGATGAGTTTGCAGTCCTGGGAGAGTGTCTGAGCTCTGGAGATCCTGTATGTTGTGAGATCCTGTATTAGTGAGATCCTATATGTTGGGAAGAAGGTAGAACTTGCAGGTCACTAACTGCAAATGACCATCTCTGTCACGTAATGCAGAGACACATATGTCATCAAGTGTTCCTGGAAAAAAAATACAGTTTTGCTTTTCTCATTTCAAAGAAATATGGTCCTGAAACCTTAAAATAGCAGTCAGAAGTCATGGATGGTAAATTAGAGAAAATACTTTCACCTAAGCCTTCCTTACAATGCTCAACCTCCTACTTGTTGGAACCTTCAGACTGTTCCAATGCTTATTTTGTTATCATTGAGTTGTGTTAAATGCAAGCAGTTTGTTATTAGAAATACAAGCTTTTTCTGCATTGCATTTTCTGGAAGCTTCCTATTGGATTGTTTTAGGACATGGCTAAATAACAATGCTTTCCACTGATCCTGTGAAATATTCCGCAGCTTGTAGCATGCTGCAAATGACCATGAGGAACATTTCTCTCTCTTACCAGAAGCAGTTCCCAACTCTTGAAATCCTGCACCTTTGCATGTCATCCCACTGTTGGAGCTACCTTTGAAAATGGTCTACATCTATGCTTGGAACACATTAACTCAGAAACAGTCCCATGCAGAATTTAATAAGAAATTGCTTTAGTTGGTCCCACACGCAGGTTACAAGCACGAGGGATGCAGCTTCATGTAGAATGCATGACTTTCTGAAGGCCTCTCAAGGTATAATCACTCATTGGTGTCACTCATCTTCCAGACACAGGAAAGTAGGGAATGGACACCTGACCCTGTGGGATAACATGACTGAGTCTGCAAGCAGAGAGGGTGAGAATTAGAGAAGTATTAGGACAAAAAATTTATGGAGTTGGGAAAGGCACATAAAATTTTTTGATTCCTTTTTTGTCACTGCCAGCCAAGTGTGGAGACTGGAGCCATTCATGAAGCCAAATTTGCCAAAGACCCAGAGGGAGAACCCAGAGGCACTCTTCAGAAATTGTCCACCATAGTAAGATGCTGCATTCTGTGAGAGACCTGCAGACTTCCCACCTGGTATTCCACCTAGGCACCTGTCATATACACAGCTAGACCTGCACAAGCTGCAACCAACATCATAAGCATGTGCTTGATGTGGGCACTCCTTACATAAAACACTAATACTTTATGTGGAAAACAACACCACAAAGTTATCTATTTATTGTTATTCTACAAGCACCTGTGAATTATTTTTTATTATGTGCTTGTTTTACTATTTCAGGTAAAAAGGAGAAGACTAATTTTTTTCCATGTGGAGTGTATGATGGTGCTAGGGAGGGACATAAATATCTTTCCTATGGTAAGATTTGTGTGATGGTACAGGCCACTGTAATTGCTGTTCTTTAATGACTGTAGCATTAAATAGCAGCCAGTGCTTTCTTTTCTTTATACTTTATTGAGTAGATGAGATTCATTGATCTGCTTTCCCTCCCCTATTTGCTTTCTTTGTGAAGAACTCAATTCTGCTTTAAGTTCAGAGATTGCTTTTTCATGACTTTTAAAGTTTAGTGAGGTCACTAGTCAAGTTCCATCTGCTACTATATTCTCTGTAAAAGCACAGTTCTCCATTTTCTCTTTTATTTACTGTCAGGTTTTACTCTGGTTGGAGAATAGCTTTAGGAAATGGCTTGTATTTATTTCAAACATGTCTGTGATAGGGAAAGCTTTCAAGGGTTTACAGGCAAAAAAATAGGCTTATACTTGGACCACTGCTGTTCTGTACACTGTGGCAGTCCAGTGCCTAAACAAAACAGAAATATTGTCCCAAAACACATAATTTTGAGAAGAGTGATATTCAGAATGAAATAAAGTTATTTGGTAAACCTAGAGAGAAGACTGGATACTACAAGTTGGTTTGGGGTTAGAAGAGATGTACTTCTGCCATGAAAAAAAATTACCTCATATAGAAAATGTCTCAAAACTTGACTGCTACTAATAAACCTGTGGCTATAAAAAATGAAATTGTAGGCTTTAAAAGTTTGGGAAATATTATATGTAGGATTCCCACAGAAAAATTAAAAATTCCAGTTTGAATGCACATGCTTTGATTCAAATTTTCTGATGACCTGCATGGTGCCTAATGTGAAGCACACATGTATTAAAAGGCATCATTCTCTATGCAGTTCTAGTGCCTTTCAAGTGAACAACACTTCAAGGAGAAATACTTGAGAAATTCATAATGAAGCTAAAAAATCAGAGTTATGCTCCATGCCTTCTGTCAAATATTACACAGAATAGTCTGAAGTTGCCTGCTTTAAAGATAATTAAATTGTCTCAGAAAGGGATTTTTTGGAGTGGGTGCAAGGTATATGTTGGTTAGTGATAGTGACCATACTATATTTTCTAAAAATTCACATTTTATGTTATACATTCTTTAGTTTTTCTATGTTCTTACATAATTTTCACCATTTACCTTTAAAATGTTTAAAAATCCAAACCAAATAAATATTTCTCATGGAAGAATGAGAAAAAAGCAAGGCAGTGTGATACAGGAGGAAGGCTAGAGTAACTTAGAGATATAAAGCACAAGCTTTTATTTATAGTATAGTACAATATATATTATAGTATATAGTACAGCAAGTATTTATAGTTTTGAAGATCTTTTCCTTCAAGCAATGCCCCTTCTGCTGCTTGGAGAAAAAAAATTTGACTGTGTAGAGTAAATCTATTTTCATATTTACAGATTACCTGACACTGATCATTTCAGCAAGTAGCTGGACAAGTTTGATTTCATGTGTGGCAACAGCAGAATTGCTCTCAGGCACACCAAATTAAACTAGCAATAAGATCTGAAATAGCCCACTTTTATTGCACAATGATGTTACTGTGTTGTGTACCTTCAAAAGTGATTTAAAGCCTAAAACTCAAAACAAAAAACATTTTAATTTAAGGAAGTTGGTAAATCCTTTGAGTGATCATTAAATTTGTGACTGTATATATTAAGCAACACTATTACTCCAGGAAAATAATATTTTGGTGAACAATATCAGAGAAAAAAGTATTGATTAGAATTTCAATGATCAGTTAAAAGCTGAAACTACATTTACTCTTGCTTGTTTTCAATTCAAAAGTGGTATTAATAAAGGTTATTTTAATACTTTTCTATTGAGCAATTACATAGTTACAAGTCATATTTATGATGGGTGGTGAGGCACTGCAACAGGTTACCTAAAAAAGTTGTGAAAGCCCCATCCCTGGAAGTGCTCAAAGCTGGGTTGGCCAAAACTTTGAGCAACATGATCTAATGAGATGTGTCCCAGCCCATGACAGGGGCATTGCAACTAGATGACTTCTAAGGTCCCTTTCAACAACCATTCTATGATTTTGGGATTCTGTGTTGAGCTCTGGATCCATATTTTTCTGGTTACTTATAGATGATCTTGTTCCTCAGCATAGAACTTTCTTCCTTGCTGATACTAGGAGCACAGATTTCAAGTCCTTATACCATTGTGTTAGTTGTGGTTTCTTAGACATGAAAATGCATGGTCAGATATACTCCAGCTGATCTTCCTATCTGGGCCTTATCTCACATGAGCCCCAGGAGGAGCATACTTCTTGTCCTCCCTCCACAGAGACTGGCCAGTTCTGCTTATTCTGCACAATGGAATTTCCCTGCAGCCTTCCACATTTCGAATCAAAACTCACTCTCTTACTACTCTCTCAGCTATCTCTACTGTACTAGCTACTGACTTCTGAGCCCTCTGAAATTACATACCCTCAAGTATATGAAACATCACTCACTGGGTGCAGTAAGGAAAATTCACTAGGCTGAATACACAGTTTTTGCTTCACATAAACTATTGATTAAACATAATAAAAAGTTAAAACTATTTATTGAGCTCTTGATCAAGCAGGTCCAATTGCTTTGACTGAACCAGATGACTCTCTTAGCTACAGAAAATGTTTACATTTCCTTTTTTGCTGTTCATGGTCATTTATCTGTGAGTAGAAGATAATAGGCAAATAGAATTGAAAAAAAGGAATGCAATGATACTCCTGACCTGCAGAATAGCCACAAAATTCAGCAAAGATTTTTCAGTGTTATTCAAAATGCTCTAGCAAAGTGGTTGCTTTTTGAAGTCAATTTCAGAGGCAGCTATTTCACCCTATTTACTTCCAATTTTTCAATAAAAAGAAGCTCAGCTATTTGTCTGTACAGCAACTTGTGAAGAGTACTCTTTCACATGACAGCACACAACTATTTACAGCACAAGTTTAATTATCAAACATCTGGTTTCCATAGCAACAGGAGGATATTTACTATACAAAAACAACTTGTGCATTCATTTCAAGGCTAATGCATATCTAAGATGCAAGCTTCGAAAGCTTGGGCTGAATCAGATCAAAGTTGTAGTGATGTTACTATCTTTGCATATAATATCACCCCAAAGCCAGCGAAAGAGTGGTGTCATTTTGATGATTGTTTTCAGTAAGAATTTTCTGTTTTCAAACCAAAGATAGGATAAATATGTAGAAATAGAATATTTCAAGAAGTTCTCTTTTTGTTTTGCTGGTGGACAATTCTCTATGAATGACAATTCGTGAGTTGTTTTCTAATTATTAATCTGTGGATATGACAGCCTGGTCAGAGAGAGAGAAAACCAGGTAAGTTTTCTCAGGACCAGCTTGTGACACTTTAGGGAGTTGCAGAGAAACAATGATAGCTTGTTATTGTAAACAATCTGCAGGTGGTGTTTTCCTACTCTCCGTTTTCCTGTTTTTCTCAAAGATTTTTTATAAGAAAGGTGTTTTTGTTAATTAGCCAATCAGGAGAAATGTAGTGATTAATTGACCAATCTGGTCTGTCTGTATCGGAGCAGTCTATAAAAGAGAGAATTTTGTAGAAAAAAGGGAAGCTGTGCAAACCAGCCTTCTGTCTGTGTTGTTTCTTACTCAACACTGATATTACTCCTCTATGGGAGGCACAAATTCAGTGAAAACCTTTTTTTAAAGTTACACTCTAACTTTAGGCAGTCATAATCCAAACAAAATTACTGGTAAAGTATTTTTATTCACAGTTAATTTTTTGCTTCTGGAGGCTTGGTATCAGAATTGCTACTTTGCAGTGGCTTTTGATCAGTGATTGCTGTAGGGTGTATAGCCATAGAATACATTAAATGCAAATTCAGCAATTCTAAACTCAGCAGTTCTAAGCCCAGAGAAACACAGACTCAAGCTGCTCAGGCATTAACACGTTTTTATAATATTAAATGATTGAAAATGAAGGATTTAGTCCAAATAAACTAATTGCTGTGGTTCCCACTGTGTATTAGGCCATGTTGTATAACCAGAAGTGTCATATCTGATCTTCAAATTTTATCAAGATATATAGTATGCTTACATAGCACACACAAAAATTGGTCTTTCTCAGAATTATATCAGTTAATTGCAATAACTCTGTTTAGGATTTCAGCACTTGGACTCATATTATGTTTATATCTAATAAAATTTATCTTCCTCTGTGAGTAATACAAGACCATTTTGGTGGTAGTACTGTAGCAACAGTTTTACACCACTTTCTCGTCCAAGCTTCCTTGTCACCCTTAACTCAGCACAGAAAAATGTCAGATTTTAAAAATTGCTTTGATGTTGAACATGTGTGCACTCTAATGATCAGAGTAGAAAAAATAAGCACAGACTGCAATCCTATCTCAGTCAAAACTTAGCTGGCTGATGTTTCTTGTTCAAGCTTTCCTGTGTACACAGTGTATTTGAGCAAGGAGGGCAGGAGTGTGAAATGAAATGTCTTCACTTTGCATCAACAAGTTCAGTTAATTTTAGCTGCTGGAAGTTGCATGTAATGGAAACAGTACTAAAGTTCTAAAATGTTTAGTACATTGCAGGCAAAAAGCAACATCTTTAAAGGCATCCAGAAATGAACTGGAAATGAAACTGTTGGCAGTGGAGTAAAACATTCTCCTTGATATGCAAAGGAACAGGATCTTTCAGACCTTGTGAAATAGATGGCAAAGGTCTACAGGCTCCAGGAACAGGTTTTAAAAATTCATCTTGGAAAGAGGAAAATATGCTTCACATAGCAGTAATTGCAGCTGAAAAACTAACTACTGTTTTTCCTTTACTAAGCAGAAATACACCTCATCATAACATACTGAGATGAATCATAAATCAAGAAATTGTGTTGTGAGTGAAAACTCGGCCCCTTGAAGTTTTGAATTGATTCAGAAACAATATTTCATTCAATAGTTTTACAAGAAATCCTCTTCATAACGAACAGAGAAGCAAAAATGTGAAGTCTGAGCACCATCCATAAAGGCAGCTAATATCACTGCTCCTCTGAATGATAACAGTGCCTGGGCCTGGCTGGGATGAGTCTCAGGCAGCAATGTCCACTCCATCTGCAGCCTTCACCAGACAGGAATGAGCTGACAGTCCCTACTGCCTTTTCCAATGAAATGGAGCTGTGGAGCTGAATGTCAGTTGCCTAGCTCCCACAGCTGGTGACAAAGATCAGCTGGGACAAGTAGCAAAAATAGATATTATTTAGAAGGCTGAAGTGCCCAGCAAACTCTTGTCTATTAGAAATATTCCAGAGCTTTAAAATTCAAAAGTCTCAATCTTTTGGGAGAGAATGAGACAAACTGAAAATGATATAGGACAGATTTGTTCTCATGACAACAGTTTAATGGAACTGGAAATTAACCCATTCTTCCCATGAAGGGAAGATTGAATCAGTGGATTAGTTTCTAAATGCTGAAACTTTTAAGTGAACCAAGTTTAGCTGGAAAGGGAAATAAGGTGATTATGCATTTGTTTATACACTTCACATATTATTTTTGAGACCTGAATTATATTTGTGACATGCTATTTTGCAACAGTTAATCTCATGCTATTTTTTATATGTTGAGGTTTTTTGTAATAATTGTAGCAATAGAAAAATCTTTAATACTTTTTCCATTTCCATAAATAGTTCATTAGAATGCCTTTTTTAGGGTTATAACCCTGCTCAGTTGCTTTGTACTTTACTCTACATGTTTCTGCACTCTTTCTCCTCTAGCAGATAGAATCTGACCTTTAACTATTTTTACTATTTTCTACTGATGAAGTGAGATACTAAAAATTTGATTTCCATCCTTCTTACATAATGAGCTCTCCAGGTCATATCTTTCAGCGCTGATAATTTTTCTATTGCATATTTCTGCTATGTATCAAAGCACCTTTTTAATTTACTTATCTTAGCTTAATTTTATCTTTTTTCTTGTTTTTGTTGTTGTTTCTAATGAGATTGATGCCACTAAAATTAAAAGGGAATAAAAAAAAGAAGCTGTAACACAGCTTTGATCTCCTAAGGTGAAGCATATTTTTGTGCAAAGCTTTTTCCTCTGAGGCATGTTAAGAGTTTAATTGATCTAGAGGGAAAAGGGAAAAGAAAAAAGAAAAACAGGTGGGTGAGAAATGAAGAAGAAAATGTGTGAAACTTTAATAAATATTAGACCTGCTTACTTTCAGCTTGTGTTACCAGGTTTTTCCTATATTTTATTTAGAACATAAAAGAATACAGACCTCCATTGTTCCAAATTCATTGAAGAAAAAAAAATATTTTCCTGAGAAATTTAATAAGAATTTGGCATGGCAAAGCTTTTTTTTCTCTTTGTTATATGAAAATGTTCCTTTAATTGGGCTATGCTCAAGATTGCATATTAATTAAAAGCTAAAATAAAGGAAAGAAATGTACATTAGATACAATCTAGTCTATTGGATATAGATCCCAACAATTTCCTGGTTTGTTAGAAACTAGTTAAAAGCTTTAAATTGTTTGAACAGTCTTAATGCCACATAGCAACTTAAATCTAAGAATAAGCCATTCTAGAGATTGTGTACACATGAGCTAATATTGGTTCCTATCCTAAAGAGATTACTACCAAAATTTAGCTGAGGATGGGAAGGCAACGTCAAACAACATCAAATCTTGAGTGATAAAACGACAGGGTCAGTGAACTACAAGGTTTTGTATAAGGAGTAACCTGAGTCACATTATGTCCATTTCAAAGTCATTGCCAGTTGCTCTGTTTTGGGTTTTGTGGAAAACGAGTTGAAAAAGGATTTTTTAAAAGTCACTGCACATCCTTCCTAAGGACCCTGGGAAAGAGGGATTGTTGGGTTCTCTGCTTACTTGTTTTCTTTGCATTCTCAGAAATTCTTCTCTTCTATGGAAGATGATAATTTTTACATGCTTAAAAGAACAGAAACACTTGGGCTTATGTTCACCATTTATCACAGTTTTGCTTTCATTGTTGGTGGTAATTATTTATAAAGGCACAAATGGAGTTAGGCATTTGACTGTACTTTGTGCTGTTGAAAATCTCACCCTCTGTACATAATTTAGTGCATAACAATTAACATTTCTCAGTTTGGTTTAGATTTTTCACGTCTTTTTAAACATAAAATTGCTTTAGGAGGAAAGGGTTGTTAGTTTTCTGAATCTTTTTCTCTTTTGTCACAGATTAAAACAATATTTTCCATTTCTTAGAGAGGATAAATAAAGATTTTTGGTTTAGTTCTGTTGCAAATAGTGCTGCATTAATATAACATCATTGCATTTTCCCCTTCAAAGTGAGTTCTTTGCAAAATTTGGACTTGGCAAGTTAACACAATATTAGTGCTCTTCACTATGAAAGGAAAATTCACTAATAGACTGTACTTAGAGCTAGTAACAAATGAGGTTTATGTTTCTCTCATGTCTTGTACTAGGTATAATTTTCTGCTCTTTTCACATGGCACAGTCCTTGACAAATTTCAACATCCTATAAACTTAGGTTGGGAAATTGTGCAAGCTTGACCAATCCAGATGACTGATAAGATTGCTCATATTGTAAAAAAGTTCTGATACATTTCCCGAAAGAAAAATGTCAATGGCAAGGACACAAACCAATGTACAATTGCATTACTGTCTTTGTGGTTGTAGAACCTAAAAACAAGCCTGAAAACCAAGAAAACTTCACGTCTCAAAGTCATTCCTTCTTATAATTACAGGTCTCGGGATCCTAAATCGAGACTCTAATGACCACATGTGTTATTGATGAATTGGCTATTGACCTCAGCAGCCTCTCAATGCCCTCTGGATAAGGCAAGGAAAGAGGAGGCAGATGACTGACAAGGACCATTATCTATCACTGCAGAAACATGGGAGAAGTCTCAGCATTTGTCAGGAAGATATGTAATTGGAAAAGCTGGAACCTGGTATACACTAACCATAGCAATAAAGAATCTCGCTTTTCATTTCCTAAGGTGTACTAACAGGGGTCTCAAGAAATTTCTTTGTTTGGAGAAGCTGCTGATTCTGTGATTCTTCTGGAAGAACTGTGTGTCCAGCTGGACTCAGCTGCCATCACTGTTTTCGTCATTAAAAGATGCTTGTTATGAACATTGATTTTAAAAAATGTGAAAGCCAAGTTGGAGAAAGAATGAGAGACAACTTATTAGAGATGAGAACACAAATCCAGGTTTTGTCAGAGGCTGAGGGATTTTCATATGTATAATTCTGCAAATGTGATGCTTTGCTGAGATTGCCTTATCTGAGAAATGCTCATTTATCAGAGAGATAGGCAGATACATGTAAGCTCTATAGCTGAATAAGCATTTCTTTATCTCTCTTATTTCAAATAAAAGCATAATTTAGAGATGAATCAAGCAAATACATAGAGGAGCTTTTATGCAACTTCCAAAAAGCAATTTAATATTATAACAACCAGCAGAGAGCAGTGCTACTTTGCAGTTCAAATGTGATCACATTAGAATCTTGAAAGCTTTTTCAGCAGAAACCTAAAAATGTTCTATCCTGCACTTTTTAAATATCTGTCTTCATAACAGTTATCATCTTATGTCAATCATTAACTTTTAGCAGTTTTCTGCTGAAATCAATCAGGCGTAACTGGAAATATTCTGACAAATAAGGGGAAGAAATTTCATTTCTCTTCCTAGAATTCTTTTGGCTTAACCAATATATTCAAATTTTCTCCTTACTTATTTAAATGTATTAAACTGCTTTAAGGAGAAAAAGAAAAATAATACTCAAGTGTCAATTGGAATTAAGCAGTAAATAAGTACAGCAGATCTCATATATGCTTTCAAATTCTCCTAGTGCTGGAAATTTCTTATTTCCCTCCTTATTTCTTATTTCCCTCCAAATGGATGCAGTGAGAAGACCTAAAGCTACATCATGAAATGGGGAGTCTTATAAGTGGTGGAAGATGAGCAAAATGCTTTTTTGGAAAAAGAGACCATTCATGGCAAAATTTTTTCTTTCATTCTTACATCTTGCTGTAGTGAAGGCAGATATTATTGATCAGACATCCATGTAACAGCATAGCTTTTTTGAGATATCTCTGTCCAGAAAGTTATGGATTATCTGGACAAAATTGTAAAAGGTGAAGACATGCAGGTGTGGTCTTCTCAGAATCCTGCATGTAGAATCTAAATCTAAAATAGTACCATAATCCTAGCCAGTATAAATGGGCATGAATAACAGGTTGCCAATCTGTCTGAACATATTAAAAACCCTATATGTAGTTAAACCCAAAAGCAAGCAGTGTTATTTATTATATCTAGTTATTGGGAGTTAAAATTCCCAGCTGAACATTGGATACTTATTTTTTCTTTGCTTTTTTTTTTTTTCTGACTGTTCTCCTGAAAAATTTGAACTTAGATTTTTTTGTGAGTGGATTTGAATTTTTTTTATTTTTCTAAGACTACTTTAAAAACATTTGCATGATCATTTACTTGACATCATTTGTTATGGTTCATAGAACTCTTTAATTGTTGTGCTTATTTTCTTCTTGGGCCATCCCAAGCTACTTAGGAGACTTTTTATCCCAGAAGAGTATCTAAGAATACTGTGAATATCTTGCACATTCTTAGTGACAATGTAATTGATTAGAAAAAAAAGAAAGAGGATGAAATATCAAGCTCATGTTGCAGCTCTTAATCTGGCTCCTGCCTGTGAATGAGCAATGGAAAATCCTTTAGTCACAAAGGGAGGTTTCCTAAGTAGGCTGAAATAATCTTTACCACTTGTCACATTTAAATCTGTGTGACTTCAGTGTTCGTGTCCGTGCTCTGAGTGCACCAGAAATCCAGTGATTTCTAATCCAGTAACCCTTTAGCTTTTCCTTAAAATGGCATATTTGTAATTTGTGGCACCTAAAGCACCAAAAGGGAATATACAGATGATCACACAAAGATAATCCCAAAGGATTATCAGAAATTAATTAGGTGGTATCCCAAGTGTAAGAGGAATGTTAAATTGAAGGCTGGACTATAACTCATGCCTCCTAATGGCTTAGCTAATACAGACTGGAAGATCTCTGAGTTTAATACGTAGTTTTATTTATGTATAAAATGCATAAAATAGTATTTTATGCAGCTGTTAAGTCTTCAGCAAAGGCATGCTTTCACAGCCGAATCTTGCAGGAAGTCAGTTACGTATATAGCATGTTTAGCATTACTAGTAGATACAGTCTTTGGGTTCTACTTACATACAAAATGGAGCTTTGTATTAATTAATATCAAGCTTATAACATTTTGATTGCATATCATTGTGTGGTTGCCAGCAAATCTTAATATTTTATTAAGCATAAAGCTTCCTTAAATACTGAAAAGTGCTTCAAGGAGGTGCATGTTTCCATATAATAGCAGCACTTTTTTTGTCCTCTTGATTTGTTACACGGTGCTAAATAATGAAGGTTGGAAAAGTAAAAAAAGAATTGTATTTGTAAACAAACAATGCACATGTCTTTTACAAAAAGTGTGCTAATACACTTTAAACAGAGAATGGGCAAACAAGGTATTTCTGTGTAAATTAATCATTTAAACTATCAATGGCAAAGGCTTGGTAATAGTTAAAAAAACCAACAGTGAAGTACTTCAAAGAGAAATATATAACATTTGGGTTAGATGTTTATTGCCTGACAGTATGTGATGTTCAACTAGAGACATCAAAGCTCTGAATAGAGCAACTGTTAAATCATTTGCCATGTGATCCATTATGTGAATGGTCTGGCTGATAAAAAGTTGTGTAATTCTCTTTTTTATTTTATCTCCGATACATTGATGATATTTTTTTTTTTAATATGGATATATATAATGCAGTTCTGCATTGCACTATGAAATTAAATATAAGCAATGATAGCAGCAGGAGCACAGTGGTGTAGAGACAGGGTAAGCCAAGGTCAGTTTTAGTCACTGCCCTGCAGTTGTAAACCT
Organism: Lonchura striata; assembly: GCF_050655825.1. Lineage (NCBI taxonomy): Eukaryota > Metazoa > Chordata > Aves > Passeriformes > Estrildidae > Lonchura > Lonchura striata. The sequence goes on from NC_140704.1 coordinate 116,174,767, forward strand.
TCTCAGAAAGGGAATGCATCAAGCAGGATGATGAGTCATAAAGCTGTAAGGAAACGGGAAAAAAAAAAAGGAAAAGAAACATCCTCAGGGATATAGCTTGATGCTACAAGCTTATCAGTGAAGCTTAATCTTCATTCTGAGCTTGACCTGGGTGTTACATTGGATTCAACTTTCTGTGCCAACAAAGTGGGCATGAAGGCCTTACAGATGCCCTTTTCAAATGTTAAAAATGTTCTGCAGATATAAAACAAATTAGATTTGTCCTCCTGATACATCCACTGTAGCCATGAGTCTATGGTTCTGATGATCCTTCTTTTGTTGCAAAAAAAAATAATTCACAGCAAGACTTGATTGTGTCTGAGAACCTGAAATGCGACAATTTCTATTTAAGCACATCAGAGTAACAGCACTACATGTTTCTCTAATATCTGTGATGCTGCTATACTGTAGAAGAGCAGCTGAACAACAGGAGATGTTTGGTTTCCCAGTTGTTTGCCCCTGTGGTCATTTAATAACCATTCAATATTTAAATTATTTTAACACTCCTGACACTTACTGATGACAATTTCTGTGATCTTAGTGTAAAGAACTGGACATTTATGATTTATCTGGTGTAATAAGGCAAGCAAGGTCTGTGATAGGTCAGAAATGGATTTGAATGAGTGTTGAATTTGTTGAATTTGTTTTTGTGCTTAGCTGCTTTGTATCTCTGGGGTCATCTTTTTGTTGGATGTAAAGGACTTTTTGAAAATTCTACTACACACATCATTTTAACAGTTATTGTTGCTTAGTTGTAACTCAATCAACTTCTCAGTGAAAGGAAACTCATAAACATCACATTCAACCATTGGAGAATGTCAATGAAATCAGAAGTTGGATGAAAAAAGTTAACAGGATTCTGAGGAGATTTCCTCAGATTCATTGACAGACAATCTGAGGGCACCATATCCCTCTGATTCATTTATTCTGTGGTATCAGGTGTTGACAAATAAACAGCAAGGCAGAAAATCCTTTGATACTGATGAAGGTGAAGAAGCAAAGTTTTTCTGTGATTTTCTCCTTTAAATTTTTGAAGAAAATTTGAAGACTTGGCTTCTCCAGGATTGTTCTATGAGATGAGAATTGATTTTCTGAAGAACTTTGACCCTGAAGTATTAAACTTCATAATGAGTCTCTTAAATGTCCATGGCAATTTAAGTCCATACATTCCAGGGTCAGAGAAGGACAAGTATCATTGCTTAATACTTTTTCTTTCTATTCACATTAAAATGACCAAAATTCTTGCAACTTTGTATTTTTTTTTCTCTTTAGCCTTCTCTTTTTCAAAAGTTTTTGACAGTTTTCTTTAAATTATCTGCTGGGCCTGGAAATTCTCATACCTAAATAAGAATGCTTTTGAAAACAGAAGAATTTATTAGGTCAAATGCAATGGTTAATAAATATTTTCTTCACAATAAACTAAGCTTCCAGAAAAGGATTAGGATGCTAATACAAGTGGCCCTTATGGAGTGCTCAAAGTGAGAAGGGTTTAAGTATTTTGAGACAGCCAAGTTGAAACAATCTGAATTCCTCACAACACCCAGCTGTATTTTTTGGGGGTTTTGTGCTGTGGAATGATAGTTTTTCAGCTAAAGAAAACTGCATTAAAAATTATATGAAAAGTCTCTGGACACAACCCTTCTCAAATTTAGCTGTTTAAACTGTACGTACCCAGACTGAGCCTGGTTAGTTGCCTTAGTTACTTCTTTAGTCAAATGAAATATGTGTACTCTTTCAGAGGGTTCCTCTGGTGTGTCTGAGAACATCAGATCAATGGTTTAGGCTAGATGCCTACTGTTTATATATCTCAAGTTTGTCTAAGTAAATTCAACTATTATTTATACAATGATGAAAGGAGATGGAGAACAGGCAGCCCAAAATTTTAGCTCCATGAGGTGTGCAGAATTTGATGACAAGTGAGATGTGTAAGTTAGGATGAAAATCAACCATCAAACCATTGATTATGATATTCATCCTTGAAGAGTGATTATTCTTTTTTTGTTTGTTTTTTTTTATTATAAACAAAACATTACTCTTGTGGACACTGAGTAAAAGGTACAATTATGTGCAGGTAATGATTTATAAATAAAGAAACAAACAGTATCACAAAGCTGAGTTCTGCACACGTGAGTGGCTTAACTGTTTTCCTAGTTTTCTTACATAGAAATTTTGGTGCTGGCTTTTTTTTTCTTATGGAAAAGGAGACCTGCAACCAGGTAGACTGATCATCTTATACATGCAATGGTGTGGTACAGTGCACGGGGATACTCAGAATCAGACTTTCTAGCTACCCAGAAGAGTATTAATATGCATAAAATTTTTTGTTGAATCCTTTCTCATGAATGCTATGAATGTCACTTATACAACTTCAGATGTAAATTCCATGCATGTATTTGTTCATAATGCTGGAGGCACATCATAAGGATTCTGCAACCCCTTCTTCCCACTCTGAATGTAGGGACTCTTACTCAATATCAAAATACATGCAAAAATATAAGAGGAAAAAAAAACCCCAAACAACACAGAATTAAAGAGCAAGAATTGACCCATAGCCTAAATAGTATGAAAACAGAATTCCTACAATTGCTGAATTTTATCCAAGCAACAAGCTGTTGCTTCTTTCTAAATATACTTTTGATTATGGCAATTTAAATATAAAATTCTGCTTTGTAATATGAAGGTGTAACTGAACCCAAAGAAACACTCACATCACTCCTTCCTATCTTATCTTGAACAGAATTTGAGCACACAACTTGAACACTAAATTTTAACACAATACTTGCTTACAAAGCAGTTTTACTTAAGACTTGTGCTCACTTCTTAAGGCAGCACAGATCAGACTAACAAAACTTTTTCTAAATTTGAGAAATGCAGCACAAAAGCCTTAGATTTTTTTATAAAAACATTTGATAATGTAAATCACACTATACTATCAACTAAATAGACATTACAGGTTGGTCACTGGCAATATTTAATCTGGATGAGTTCCCTGTGTTGGAAAATTGCAGAGCTTTGCCAGGAACACAACAAGCTTTTGGAGGCAATTTAAGAGAGAGTGAGCTATCATGATACTACTCACAGAAGGAAAAGATTTTTGGCATATCCCCTCTCTCACCTTTGCCTCTGATGTTAGGAAAATCCCATTAAGTGCCTTTACCATTGACTTTATCACCTGAAAACACTTTCTATTTAGAAAGACAAATCCTGTTGTGAGTCTTTGATTTTTTTTTTTTTTTTTATTCTGTCTGGAGCAAGCATGAATTCTAACATGCTAAAACAAACATATGAATCAAACTTTATTTTATGACCAATGATGAACAACCAGTTAGCAATGAGTTCTAGAATTGCACAGGCAAACTCACAGACAGCTAATTTGCAATAGGTGGTTTAAGGAAAGGAAATTAAGACTTGCAATTTCAATTTCCTTTCAGGAAAGAAAATGAAGTCTTGTAATTGCAATGGGGATCAATTTGGCAAGCTTTGGTCCATATCACTGCATTTCATGGCATCCCACGCCTTTTGATGGTTTCCCATCAGCAAAGATTTAAATTTTTTTTTTTCAGTATCCTTGCCATTTCATTCATATCTTCCCCTCAGTGTTCTGTCTTCCTCCTTGATTTTTTCCACTACTTTTGCCACATGTGTGAGGTTAGTTTTGGCATGTTTTGGTCCTTTTCACTGCAACTCATTTCATTTTCTTGTAGTCACTAAATTTCCAAATTTTCTTTATTTTTTAAATTGCATTTCATGTGATCATATCTCCTTTCCAGAGTGTTTGTAAATCTTTCTTTTCCAAGATTTCAATGAGAATCAATTCGTCAAGCTTTGGTTCATATCAATGCACTTCATGACATCCCATGCATTTTGATGTTTTTCTTCTTGGCAAATTTTTAACTTTTTTTTCAGTATCAATGCCATTTCATTCATATATTCCCCTCAATGTTGTGTGTTCCTTCTTGATTTTATCCTTGCTTTTGCAACATCTGTGAGGTTAAATTTTGCATGTTTTGGTCCTTTTCACTGGACCTCACTTCCTCCCAGAATAATTCTTTTTAGCCACTATATTTCAAAATTTCTTTTTCAATTGCATTTCATTTGATCATATCTCCTTTCTAGAGTGTTTGTAAGGCTTTCTTTCCTATTTTTAAGATTTCATTTTCTTACCTGTAAGGAAATTCTTTCTTTCAAAATTTCAATAAGGATCAATTTGGCAAGCTTCGGTCCATATTCCTGCCCTTCATGGCATCCCATGCCTCTTGAGGATTTTAATTTTGGCAAAGATTTCTTTTTTTTTAAGGTGTCCATGCCATTTCATTCATATCTTCCCCTCAGTGTTCTGTCTTCCTCCTTGATTTTTTCCCCTGATTTTGCAACATCTGTGAGGTTAGATTTGGCATGCTTTGGTCCTATTCAGTGCACCTCATTTCCTCCCAAACCAATTCCCTGCAGTCACTAAATTGCCAGATTTTCAATTTTTTTTTTTCAATTCATTTGATCATATCTCCTTTCCAGAGTGTTTGTAAGGCTTTCTTTTCTGTTTTCAAGATTTAACTTCCTTTCCTGAAAGGAAAAATGTAGTGCAATGAAAAGGACCAAATTATGCCAAAACTAACCTCACAGATGTTGCAAAATCAGGGGGGGAGAAACAAAGATGAAGACAGAACACTGGGGGGAAGTTATCAATGAAATGGCATGGATACAAAAAAAAAAAAAAAAAAAAAAAACACCCCAAACATCTTTGCCAAAGAGAAAATCATCAAAAGGCATGGGATGCCATGAAGTGCAGGGATATGGACCAAAGCTTGCCAAATTGATCCCCACTGAAATCACAAGATTTAATTTCCTTTATATTTCCTTTCCTGAAGTTTACTGTGAAACCTGACCATCAGAAAGGTTTTATATCACCTAGTTAACAATGAAAAAAAGAGGGAAATGGATGTCAGGATGGTGAAAAGTCATTCAGGCTTCTGTTTATTTTGTACATCCATGAAAGCAGAGCCCTCTAGTAGCTGGTACAGACTGGGGTTCTTACTGTGCCTTTTTTGTCACCCTACTTTAAGATGTTATCAACTCTTTCTGCTTCACTGCTCAGCCTTCTGTGTCCTAAACCAGATTCCTTTGAACTTGCTCCCCTTTACCCAACAACTGACTGCATCCCTTCTTGAGGGGCTTTTTTACCTTTATATTCTTTAACTTTGGGCTAGTGAAGTCAACTTCATTTTCATCATAGGTCTGCACAGTAACCAAGACCAAGTAACCAACTAACCCTTTAGACTTACAGATTTCTCCTGTAAAATGAAATACGGTAAGGATTATTTTTTGGTATGCAAACCAGAAAATACTTCTCACCATAACATTCTGAAGGGTCCAGTGGGCTGTAATTGATTGAACAAAAAACTACAATGTATCTAGAGCCAAACCTTAAATAAGAAATTTGGGAGTTTCTATTTTTGAAACACTGCTCATCTGAGAATAATTCTTCCAGATTGTGAATACTGAGCTTGTAAGAAAATTTGGCCTTTATTGTTTACATTTTAACATTCACCATGCAAAAAAAAAAAAAAAGTGCCTTCTCTACATGAGATAAATTAAAACAAAAATTATAAACTGGTTAAATCTGGCATGCCAGCAATATCAATATTAAATCAAACAGCCAGTCTCCTGTCTATATATATGCACAAAAAGTTCTAAATTCAATTACTGCTTGAAATTCTGTTTTGGTATGTTGTATCTCAAAAGGGCTGGAAATGCATTTCAAAGTTATCTGAATTCAGATCTACAAAACACTTTCTCCTTATTTGACTTCTTTTCAATATTTAAGTCATAGTTGAAATGGTTAAAGGCTAAATATTGCTTATTAGAATGGTAAAAATAAAATGTTTCTAACTAATGATATTAGAAAGTTTCTATGAATTAAAAATAGAAGGGACTTCTAGTTTTTAGTTGTGGGTCTAATTCAAGTCAGAGTAGGTGTAAATAAATTTTTCTGTACTGTATCTAATTCTATTAATATCTTTATATTAAGAACTAAAGTTCTTATATCATTCAAACTGCCATCCTTGTGTTGTGCAGTAGGTAAAGTGTATTATGTATTGTACCTAAGTACTGTAAATGAAATGCTTTAATTGATTTTGTAGGTCCATTCCATTAATAAATTACATACCAAAAAAACCATGTCAAGATCACCTTTGGCACATGGATAAAACAGATATCACCACCCATAGCTATCCACATATTTTGTCCTTTGAACACAATAAGAATTCAGAGAATTGAGAACTGACAGTTTGTATTTTGAATAAACTCAATCTGTTTGTAACCAAGTAATTTTTAGTGTAAACACCTGTATCTAATGATGTAGACATGTATTGCAATTCAACCTTTGTAAAATTGGTTTTTCACTTGCTTACATATTTTTCTTTATTGATTTTGTCTATAATAAATTTCCCAATTAATCTAAAGTTTCAGTTAGTCTATGACACAATGGTAATTGTGTATATCTTGTGTATATCTTGTTTGTTGATAGCTTAATAATGATAGACTACTGTAAGAGGCAAATTAACTACCCGTGACTCTGGCTCTATAAGTCTTCATGCTGTGCAGGAAACTCTTGGTTTGGGGAGATTGGGTCTGTTCTTTTGAGAGCCACTGAAAAATTACAGCTGAAAGAGAAGGAGGGGTACACAGCTTATGTTTACTTATTGAGATGCTGCAGAGTTAAGGTGGATGTGAGAGTGCATGAGAGAATCCAGGATACTCAGTGACTTGGAAAAGTACATGGGTGATTTTCTGGGTGGCCTCCAAAATGCTCCCAGCTCCAGGGCATGAGGCATAGCGGACAGGCAAGGATACAGAGTTGTGGTTCATGGGTAAACCACAGTGTAGCAGTGACAGGTATTTCAGTACATTAGGAACTGAGAAATTTCTTGAGACAGAAAGAAACCATAAAGGAAGGACAGACTTTATTTTGATCAAGGTGGAGACAGACTGCTGCCTATGAAAATTAAGAAGGTCATGCAAAAGTATTTAAACTAGGAACTGGAAAAAAGTTGACAAGCATGGAGAAGTACCTTGTTCAGATTGATTCAACTTGGCAGTATAACCTGAATGATATGCATCATACCTCTGAAAAGGCCAGAAGCGAAATAAACAGAAATAGAGAAGGCAAGTCAGTTTCCCTAAAACATCAGCTGACTAGTTTGGGAAAGCTAAGACAAGGGCAAAACTAACAAAATCTGCCTTCTACAACAATTCTAGAAGCCTTTAAAATAATTTTTTGGTTACAAACAGAAACACTGACATAATTGATGTCTCAGAGGCCTGGTGAAAGGATAATTAACAGGATAGAGTGGTGCCAGGCTACAAGGTTTGAAGGATGACAGAATGAAATGTACAGGTGAGGGCAAACTTTGTGAAGACAAGTACAAAGTTTAGCAGCATAAAAATATTGAGAAACACTACAGAATCCTGTGTGAAAATCTGATCCTCTAATAATAATAATAGCACTAGGATCATACTTTGGGCTGTTAATCTGGAGGATGATAATTCTCAGGTAATGATGAAAATTTAAAACAGGCTGCAATGGGATGAGATTTTCATTACACATATACAGATTGCATCATTGCTGCCTCAGGACAAGAGACAGAGATAAGACTTGTATGCAGTAAATGTCCACTTCCTAGAATAACTAATGCTAGCACTCTTATGAAAAGCTGCCATTTGGGCTTACGTCCTGAGTAATCTACAGGGCCTAATACAAATGGTATCAGTTGAAGAGTACTCCATAACAGAAACCAGTATAAAATTAGGCTTAATATTTCAGTGGGAAAGAACAAGCCAAACAAATCCTGAAAGCAGACATTTAATTTCAGAAAAAAGGAGTTACATACAAATGAGATAATTAGCAAAAATACCCCCAAAATTAATACTCAAAAAAGCCTGCAAGCAGCCTTGAGGCTGTTTGAAAATATTTCATTGGAATCCCAGGCAAATTGTTTAGCAAAAGAAAATATAATGACCCAGTAAAAGCTTTGTTTATCTAAACACAAAACTTAGATGCTACTGTATATAAATGATCGACTCTAAAAACCAGAAGAATTGTCCAAATGAGGAGAGCAGCAAAACCACAGCATATAATATGTACATAGGGACTTACAGAAAACATAAATGAGTTTGGAAAGATACTCAAATGGAAAATAAAAAGGTGTTTAAATAGCTCAGAAGCTGAAAGACAGCTCATGAAACAGTTGGACCATCTGATGACAAAGTGTGTGAAAGTGGCATCTGAAGATAAGGTCACAGCAGAGAGTATGAGATTTATTTTTTGTGGGTTTTTTTTAATGTTAAAGATGTTGGGAAGTTTCCAACATGCATTGCAATTTTTTCCTAACAGATTGGTAGGGTATAGCTGTATCTATTTGAGCTAAGTATACAGGAAGAATTTGACTACACAGAATAAGTTACATGACAGTAAGCCACCAGGATTAGCAAACCTTCACCCTAGAGCTGAGAAGGAACTCAAATGTGAAATTGCAGAGCTGCTAGACAAAATGTGTAACCTATCATTATAAGGAATCACTGAGTCAGAGGCCTGGAATATCGCCATTGTAAGCCCCATCCACACACAGGGCTCCAGAGAGGCTGACTGAGTCCATCTTTTGTCTATGGTTAAAGTGGAAGAGCCAGTATTAAAGTATGAGATTAATGAGCACACAGATAAATACAGACTATAAAGAAAGAATCAGTGTGGCCTCTGGGAAGGGAAATCCTGCCTTGCTAGCTTGTTCTCAGTACATGGTACAGGGATGCATCTCTCAGGAAGGGAGACAGTGTTTCCCTGACCTGAAAAAACCCACGTCCAGGTCATGGGAAAAAGGCACAGGCTGTCGAATGTTGTGGCGTGGCATGTGCTCCTCTCGCCGCGGCACTCCGAGCCGTGCCAGGCTGGGCGGTGAGGGAAGAGAACGGGCGGCCGCTTCCCCCTGCAAGCTCTGCAGTTCAGTTTGTGGTGCGCGGGGACAGACGAGGGCGACACGGGACTTGGGGGTGAATGGGATGGTTTTATTCCATGAGCCCCAAGACCCCCTCGGGGGTGGGAGCAGAGGTTTTATACAGAACTCAGGAGGAGGGGTGTAGGAACATTAACCACTAAGGGAATAGCAGGGGAGGAGTTTAGGGCAGAACTAACATATCACAAACCTATCAGGGGAAACAGGGGAGTGGAATAGTACAAATGGATCAATAGAGTGTTGAGCCTCACTAAATAGACAGGGAAAGGTCTGGAAGCTGAGGAGGGGGCTAGGATGAATGACAGGGAAGGTTCCAGGGAAAGGGGCAGGGAAAGGGAGGATTGACCACTTGGAGATGAGGGGGTTAGGGATGGGGGGGGTGAACAGATATTAAACAAATATCAAATGAAAGAAAAACACACCACCGCATCTCCCTCTTTTCTTTTACAAAAGGAAGGAGAATTCTGTGGTTTAAGCAAATTAATATAACATGCAAATAATATAAAATCATATGATAACATTGTAAATTACTTAAAGGACATGAAAGACACATTATTGCATTTATAGGGCAGGAAGAGTAGTAACATCCTAAATCAGACATAAGACTGTACAAAACTTGCTGTTTTGCTGCTCTGAGTAACAATCTAGAATAATGCAAATAATAATTGACAGAAATTAAACTAAAAAATTTAATTAGAATGATTAAAATCATAACTATCCAATTTAAATAAAATAATTAAATGGAATTATCAGAATTAAATACAATAAAAGATCAACTAAATATAACTAATAAATTTTTAAACCTCGCAGCAATGCAGCAAGCCTGAAGTGATACACTAGCTACGTGATTCCTGTAACAATGGTGGTCATAAACACAGCCTTTAAGTTAAAAAATATTAGAAAAGACTGAATTAATTATAATTATAATAAAACAACTTAATATTGAATTAAATTGTAACATTACATATTATTTAAAAAAATATAAGTTAAAAGACATCAAAAAATGATAAACTAATTGTGATTATAACATATGAAACATATAAAAACTTGATCTGGAATATATAAAATTATCCTAAATGAAAGTCCAAATTAAGGGTACAAATCACAGCAGGATTTGTGACTTCATCTGATTTAAAACTTGCTTCGTTACGGCGTTTGCGATGTTCAGCTTCTTAAATTCTTAGAGCAGAGTCAGGTCAGCGAACAGTGACGTGGTTTGTCCAATTTGAATGTTTGTTTGAGAGGTGGGCATAATATCTTGAGTATTAATTAAATGAGATGATTTTATTTTTCTATAAAATATAACTCAACAAACAGATTATTCAAAAAATAATCAAAAGCAAAAAGAGGAATTCGTGGTTAAATAAAAAGGAACATTGGGTAGGGTACATTAAGGAATAGGATGGGGGAATCAGACAATCACTTAATTAGTGATTGCCATGATTAACAGGGGGTATCGGTAAGGGGTGGACTGGGGCGCCGCCATTTCAGGGGGAAGACAAAATGACGGATCCCCAGTCCCGGGTTTCGGCTCCATTTCCTCGGAAGAAGATCCCTCCCGACCTTCCCCCCAGAGGAAGAGACAGAAGAAGGATTGGGGAATATCCAACCCCGCCTCCCCACAATAGGGACTAGCCTCGTGCAGGGACGGTGCAGGGCCATTGGGAGAGAAATGGGACTGGCGGGAAACCAGGGGCGGAAAAGAAGGGTCAAGGCGGGAAAGCGGGTCCCGAGCGGCGTGGCCAGCGCCATCTTGGGAGGGGGTGCCGGGTACACTGCACTTGGCCTGAGCAGTGTCCGGCAGGGCACTTGGGGCAGCTCGTCCACAGCAATCCCCAAGGGAGGATAAGAAAGGGTTTTAGGAAAGTCCGAGGGGATGGGGATATAGGGAGCTTCACAGAAGCAAAAAGGGGAAATTTATAGGGGGGGGGGGGCCCAACGCAGCTGGATGCCAGCGCAATGCGTGGGTGTAAAGGGCTCCTTTTAACAACTCTCCTATAGCTAACGTGTCACCCTCTTAGCTGTTCCCTACTGGTGTCTTTTCTACCCCCTCCGTCCAGCCCAGAATGGGGAGGGGAGGATAGAGAAGACAACATTTTCGAGGAGAAGAAAAAGCGATCTAAACTAGGTCCCCACAGAAGACTAGGCGAAGGATAGCACTGAGTGCTAGCTTCCCCCAGAAAAAGAAAACCCACCCACCTGCCAGGGACATGCAAGGCTACAGCCCCAGTCTGGGCGCAGACGGGGGTTAAAACGCAAAAAAAAAAAGTGGCAGACCCAGCCGCCCGTCGGGGCGATCCCCACCCCATGTAGCCTACCTTACCTTGCAGGCTCAGACGGAGATGGCTTGAATCTTCTCCTCAACTCGATGGAAAAGTCGCGCTAAAAACTGGGGATGTTCTTTCCCGGTTTGGCCCTTCCGGAGGCCTGGGTGTTCCCGTTAAACCAAGACTCGTCCCCGAAGCCTTGGTTTCGGCCACTATCAGCCTCCGGTGGTCTCACTGCAGCTGCTGACCGAGGAACCTCTTCTCGGTCAGCCTTTCTTCAGGCTCCCCCGAGCCACTGCTAAACCGCTCTCTGTGTCCTCGGGTAAGTCTGCCCACCAAAAAGCTCTGCAGCCCGGCTGCCCGTGCAGCGCGGCTGCTCCAGGGCGGGAAGATGGCAAGAACAAAGAGGGTCCCGGAGCCTCAATCTTTTTCGCTTGGCGCTCAGCTCCTCATAGCATCCGGCAGAGCTTTTACGGCCGTAGATGTTCCTCTTCCCTCCTTCTTCTTCTGTGAGGCGGGCGCCCCCACGAATTTGCCCGTTTTTTTTACAAGACGAAGGAGGTAACCATCCTCTTGCTACCATATGTTGTGGCGCGGCATGCGCTCCTCTCGCCGCGGCACTCCGAGCCGTGCCAGGCTGGGCGGTGAGGGAAGAGAACGGGCGGCCGCTTCCCCCTGCAAGCTCTGCAGTCTCAGTTCGTAGCACGCGGGGACAGACGAAGGCGACACGGGACTTGGGGGTGAACAGGATGGTTTTATTCAGTGAGCCCCAAGACCCCCTCGGGGGCGGGAGCAGAGGTTTTATACAGAACTCAGGAGGAGGGGTGTAGGAACATTAACCACTAAGGGAATAGCAGGGGAGGAGTTTAGGGCAGAACTAACATATCACAAACCTATCAGGGGAAACAGGGGAGTGGAATAGTACAAATGGATCAATAGAGTGTTGAGCCTCACTAAATAGACAGGGAAAGGTCTGGAAGCTGAGGAGGGGGGGCTAGGATGAATGACAGGGAAGGTTCCAGGGAAAGGGGCAGGGAAAGGGAGGATTGACCACTTGGAGATGAGGGGGTTAGGGATGGGGGGGGTGAACAGATATTAAACAAATATCAAATGAAAGAAAAACACACCACCGCAGTTGAAGAAACAGCAGAAAATGTGCAGGACTGACAGGATCACAATTAATTTATCTTGCCTGAAGTCAAGGACTCACATCAGATCTGCCCACCTTTACTCCTGCTCTGTGAACCTTGCCTCCCTTTTGTCCCAGTTAGGAACTGGGGAGGGGTTATTTGCAGAGGTGCAGATGCCCAGGTAGAGCAGCATGCCTGTATCCTGATAGATGCTGAGCATGAGAATGAGCTCACTTGTCCTGAGACACTGGGTCAGATTTCTCGACCTGCTCACCCAGTGAAAGAAACCACCAAATTGGTGACTTAACAAACTTTTGCATCCATTGATTCATCTGTGTTTTCACACAGCTTCAAAAGCATTAATCTTCTCCCACTAGGGAAGAAAAAGACAACAGGTCAAGAGGCAACCTTGAAACTCTCACTAATGAAAGTCAACAGTCTTGTTCCAAAATCCTGAAGAACTTAACCAAGATTTCTCCTCTAGTTCATAGTGTATCAAGTGACTTTCACAAAGCAAGGACTATTATCAATATAGAGGGACCCCATAGTATATTTATGTTCCATGTCGAGTGCTTTCTTTTTGTTGAGTATTTGACCAGATAGGATTATTAAAGGTGCTCCGTCACAGAATCATATAGGCCTGATCTGACTGAATCACATCTTCCAGCATGGACACCACGTGCAGAAGATGAACTTCAGTAGAGTCTTCTGCTGTGGAAAGAACCTGGGAATTTGTGCCTCAGTTCTCCCAAAACAGGACCACTGTGATCCTCCTACAAAGCAAAGGGAGCATCCTACACTCTGAGAATTCATGCCAGATATTGGCATGGTCCAGGCCAAAGTTTTCTCAGAACACATCCAGGTAAAACTTGTCCCTAAGCACACAACAAAATTCTGCAGACAGTCTCTCTGAGCATGGAGTAAAGCAATCAAGAACTCCAAAGAGCTTCTGAGAACATGCCCACAATGTATGTCAGCTCCAGCTGGCCCTGGTTGTTCTCACTGGCCTTTGAGAGCCCATTTTACAGGTTGTGATAACCAGCACAAGCAATGGTATCTGTAAAGGAGAAGCCCACACTAAAGGTCACTCCTTTTGCATTCACCTGCTTTAAATCCGTAAAAGCAGGTGTGTCCTCTGCCAAGAAGCAACAATGTGCTCCTTAGCATGCCTCTTCTTCTCTGAAGCGTAAAAGTGTGTGCCAAGATCTTTGTCTCAGAAGTAATGGATGACTGAGCGTACCCTACACCCAGATGTATTTCAGGGTCCAGAATTTTTTCCACTGCTCCTGATGGTCACTGAAGGGATATGGATTGTTGCAAAGTGAAGCCAGGCACTTCTCCAGTTCTTCAAATACTTGCTCAACTGTTTTATCACTGTGTCCTTCTGCTGAGGGCATCTTCTTGTTCTCCATCTATAGCTGCAGCAAAAGAGCTTGGCGTTTTCCTCCCCTATACTTCTGCATCTCTAGGTTCACATGACTTGGGGGACATCCCCATATTCCCAAGGAGCTTCTCCACTTACCACAGTCCCTGAAACATGTGGGATTTTTTTGTTTGTTTGTTTGTTTTTGTGATATTAGTTCTCTATCATCTTTTTAGGCAGGCAGTTGCCAAACAGTCTGTTTGTCTGTTTTGAACAATATGATGCAGCGAGACAGATTCTCCAGTAATCCAGTCCTCTAGTTAACTGTGCCATTGGATGAAAAGAGCCTTGATACTATCCAGTTACTTGAAATGTCTATTAATTTCAGTCAGATAAAGTAAATTCAAATGAGAATATTTATTTATATCATCCACATTTGGCAGTATAATGGAAAGTAATTATGAAATACAAGAATATATATATACTAAAACCTCAAATACATTAATCTGTTACAATGTGATTTAATTTAAAATATCTCTCACGCTCTCTTTTTTCCTCTTTCTCCCACTTTTTTTTCACTTTTTTCTTCCCTTCAGGTGACACATCCTCATTTTGATAAAACCTATTAGTTCTTCACTTTCCTTAACCAAAGAGAAAACTCTTCCCACTTTGCCTAGCAAGATGATGTTCAATAAGATGCATGTGCAACCTGAAAGTGTGCTGAGGGAAAAAAATCAAACTTTTCTCCTTTGAAAATTTTCCCCTATGAATTCAGTTGTGTGAATGCACATTACAGGCTCATCTCCAGCTTCTCCTCCACCAAAATCCCCAAGTCTTTCCCAGCAGGACTGTTTACAATTTGCTTGTTCTCCAGCCTGTATCAATACTGGGGATTGCCCCACCCACATGCAGGACCTTGGAGTTGGCCTTAGCCTTGTTGAACCTCATGACCTTCCCATTGACCCACTTCCTGAGCATGTCCACATCCCTCTGGCAGCCTGTCCATCAGATATGTCAACTATGCCACTCAGCATGGTTCAGAAGTCTCTGTTTCCACAAATTAGGCCTATTTCTGAAAGTCAGTGCCAGCAGACACATAAGAGGCATAATTGAGCAATCACTTGTCTTTCCAAAAGCTGATTTTGAAATTCTTGGATTTTAAAAGAATAAGAATTAATTGGATACTGATGCCTTTCCAGGACATATAGAACATAAATGATGAAAAAGTATTCAAGAGAATTCAATTTTCCTGGGTATGCATTTTGACTCTCACTAGCATCTGATGTCTTGACGTGCTGAACACACTGCCAGGGGCAGAGATTCTGGGATAAGCCACATAATTCTCATACATCATTCATAAAAGTAATTGTTAGGAGAAAGACCCTATAAAATGGGATTTCAAAACAATGAAATTAAATTAAATTAAAATGGAATAAATGTACTGTGAGACTCAACTTATCCTTGAGACTATTAGAATTTAAGGGTCTCTTTTTTACTAAAAATACAATAGCAGGACAGGAGGTAGTGATACTGTTCCCTACAAAATAAAGCTTGAAGAATACCATATACAGACAATCAAAAATAATTTCAGCAGCATCATCTTCCTGACTTTTTTTTATAGGCTTGAGCTTATAAAATTCCATAACCGAGCACAAAATTTTGTAAGTTCTGTTTCAATGGGATCCTTATTAAATTGGCAGTTAATCACAAACAATACAGAAACAAGTGAAAGTGAATGTAATAGTTTTATGTACATAGTAGGCTGGGAATCCACGTGTTCTGAGGAATGGAGCTAAGGATGTATCTGAAGGATAGGCAGCAACACAAATATAATGGTACCAAGGAAGGAGATAGAGAGATATACAGGTGGCTAAATCAGAGGTTAGAGATATGGGAAAATCTAAGCATTTCTTAATTGCAACAGGACATAACTAAAACTGCTGGAAAGAATCCAAGAAGAAAAGTCTCTTTAGATAACATCCCAGTTTGGCTGAGTGGACTTCTTTGTTGAACTGATGAAATGGAGGTGTTTTAAAACTGCTACCAAAATGGCTAACCAGTCTTCTGGGAGGGAAAAAAAAAACTGATGAAATGGAGGTGTTTTAAAACTGCTACCAAAATGGCTAACCAGTCTTCTGGGAGGGAAAAAAAAAAAAAAAAGAGTTTGTAAATGCAGATGAAGAAAGAACAGGAAATACATTCAAAAGCTGTCATTTACTTTGTTGCCTGGCGACACTGTGAATCATCAGAAAACTTGGAGATAGGCTTATGGGGGTAGTACACTGTAAAGCACTTGTCCTTTATTCATGTTCATAACGTACATAAGTGGGTGCCTTTAAATTCTTTTTCTAGTATAGTTATTTAAAGATTTAGCTGCAGCTGGAAATAAGATGCAACTGTCTTAATGAAGTTCCCTTTCAGCATGGATTTAGAATATGAATAGCTTCAGAATTTACACAGCTTTGCAGGGTTCTACTGTTAATTTCATGTTACTCAGGATTATGAGCATTATGCATTTAGTTTGTAATTAATGTGAACTATTCTCAAGCGAGTTACAATTATTTCTCTAAAAATTTTGGTGGCTATTCTCCAATAATGAGTGCATTAAACTTCTTAGGCAATAAAAGCCCTTAATATAAACAAATTGTAAGTATTTTAACAAGTTACATGGCTATAGCAGCATTGCTTCCACACAACTTTTAACAACATTGCAAATTTCCTTACATTGGGAATTCTAACATACTCCCACAGTGATGTCTGCTTTGTTGGCCTTCCCCCTGATTCTTACCCATAAACACTCGATGCCATTGTCACCATCATCAAGCTCTGGACAACTGAAACCTCCCTGAATATACAGGGATACCCCACTGCCTCTCCTCCTTTGTCTATCCCTGCTGAAGACTTTTTAGCCAATTATTTAGTCATTACTTTATAGCCAGTTTATAGTCAGTGATTTCTAACTTTCGGGATGCAAATAATGATCTCATAAGCTTCCTCTTCATCTTCAAGTCCCTATATCACATTGATGAGCAGAACAAAGACTGTATGTTCACAAAGTCTTGTAGGGTTTTTTGGTAAAAATCTGTGGAAATCACAACAATGCACAAATGTTAAGACAACATAATTTGACTTAAAAATTTACCAGGTTCTTCAAATTGTTTTGAAGCTGCTTTAGTAACTCAGAGAATCAATAAAGGTTTATTTCTGGGTAGAAGGTCAGTTGGAGTTGGATATTTCAGGTCAGCCATCTGCCCAGTATGACAAAGGAAAACGCTTTGAGCAGCACTCATATATCTTTTTCCCACTGCCAAGCCTGTAAGACCAGATTTGTATTTACAGTCAGGCCAATTGATATGAAAAAGTGCAGAGTAAAATTTATGCCTTGAGGGCAACTATATTATATTTTATCCACCCTGAAGAAAGGAAAAATAAAAGAGGACAATATAAAATAAAATGCCCAGTTTTAATGGAGCACTGCTGCGGGTGCCCAACTCATACACTTTGTAAGTTACTCTATACAATTTAGCTGATTAACCAACTTATTTGTCAGTAATGTCAGGACCAGTAGTGTCAGGGCTCACATTTTGAGTTGGGAGTGCTCTCACTTGGTAGATTTTACTGTCTAAGAGAAAATAATAAATATATTATTCTTAGAATAGTTGTCAAAATATCAATTTGCATTCACTTAACCAAAAATAAATTAATTGATATGTTAATTTTAAGCATCATTTCAAGGAAGCACACCTTGGAATGAAAAACATATGTGCCACAGAGTCACTACCATTTTATGGTTTATGAATAGTGTCTTTCTTATAATTAAAAATTGGAAACTAGATGCAGTCTTGATTACCACTCTCCTCAAAAAGGAGAAGGAAGGTGTTAGGGGTGGAACCAAGGCAAGGAGCCCGGAAACTGAATCTGATACTCCTATTCACCCATCATGTGATAGCATTGATAAATTATTTAACATCTCCTGCTTTTATTTGGCATTATGTCTTCATGGAGTGATATCC
Source organism: Lonchura striata (assembly GCF_050655825.1). Lineage (NCBI taxonomy): Eukaryota > Metazoa > Chordata > Aves > Passeriformes > Estrildidae > Lonchura > Lonchura striata. The sequence goes on from NC_140704.1 coordinate 116,192,584, forward strand.
TGTAGCAGTGCATTCTGCTCTGGCTGAATATGTTTCATTTCCTTTGCACATGTCTTGCTGCCATGAAAAATAATTGAAAAATAAAGCTGCCAGGTTTCTACCTCCTGCCAGTTTTGATAGAATTTAGGAAAAAAATAGCAGAATTTAATCTTAAAAACTTTAATTATGTTCTTTCATCATGATGTAAACTGAAACAATTTATCCATCAAACAGTTCATTTTAATGTAATGCGAGATATGCTTCACCAAAATCCCCTTAAATCTTACCCTGGCCTTAGAATGTGGTCAGTGTTTTAATGTTATTGTGAGATTTTAAAACTTTGATCAGGAAAGCTAGAAATATTTTGAGAAAAAACCAGTTGAATGCTAGCCATAGATCAACATGAGAAGTTCATAGCCAGGAAAGAGGGTGGCAGGGAGGAAAGAGAGCAGACAGGTGGAGCGATTCGGCTTCTGTTTTTCAATTAAAAAAAACCTCATGATTTTAAGACTTTGCATTAGAAAATCACACAAAGCTTTTGAATTCTTATATGCAGGAGTTTTACTCATATGAATACAGGTGAAGCAAAGTAAAAGATAACAATATGTTTCTATGCCATTAGCAGTGTAAATACTGTGCTTTGAAAATACACAGTACTTTTGTACATACTAAAGTCCAAAAATGTCAGCTATTTTACAATGGAGTTGATAATAAAAAAAAGTGAAAGCAAATATTCCAGTTATGAATAATTAAATAAATATAAGTCCAGAAATATTTGATTTGCCTTGTAAAAGAGAATCAAAAATTCAGCTTAATTTTATGGTTTTTTAAATTTTATGCCAGCTACTATTTCTGATGCTTTTAGTCTCTCACCTTTTCTTCCTCCTTTTTTGCCAGCTCTTGGAATTAATGAATATTTTTGGGTAAGAGCCTTGTGGATTAGAGAAAGCTGAAAACAGTGTTTTTCAGCTTGGAGAAAAGTATCAATGTGAGAAACAGAACTCACTGTTGCTGGTAGAACTCACTGGTGCTCAGTAGAAATACAAATGTGTTTTATCCACTTTTTTGCACTAAAGTATCAGCAGTAACTTTTCCCTTGCTCCCTCCTCCATTTTAAAATACGATTAATTGGCATCTATTTTTGGAAATAAAATTCTTTCCTTAACTTCTAGTCTCTTTATGTTTTTCTCTTACATATATACCTCATAGACTTCTGCAATGGTAAGCAGTTACAGAAATCTATTCATTTTGGCTTTAAATATACAGAAAAGATGAAGTCTGACCAGTTGGGGTCTTCAGTCCACTAGGTAAAGGACATCAATTACTTAAATAGATATGACAGGAGCTAGTAAGTAGTCTGGTTCATACAATCATAGAGCAAAGGCTATGCCCTGTCTTTTCAATTGCCAAGCAAACCTGACAGATTTCACAGAATGTGACAGAATAATTATTAATCAATTATTAATCCACTTTTATAATTCTTATTAGGAGGAAAGTTTTGAAGATAAAATATAAGGATGAGAGAAGTCTACATATTTAACCTACTAGGTTAGCCTCAAGCTCTATAGATTCCTGGCATTTACAGAGTCAAATTCTTGACATTTTTTTCCAATCTATTTAATGTATATAAATTTTGGATCTAAGCTCATGGCTTTTAATGGCTTGTTTGGCTTGCTTCTTAAATAAGAATAAGAGACAATGTACAGGGCTGGATTGGCTATTTTCCCCCCTCAAACTTATGTAAGTTTCTGAGGATTTTCATTAACTGTATAATCATGCAGTCTGGAACTGATGAATATAAACATCCTTAATAATAAACAAGAATCCTTAAATAATGTATTTTCCCCATGTATAAATCATGGAACATTTCTCAGTATAAGAAGGTGATGCTCATGCCTATAGAATCTAAACTCTTTCACAGCTTTGCTAACTCACCAATCTACTTTCATTTATCCTTTCACAGTAACCACACACACAGAGAAGAAAACGATGTCATCCTGCTGTTCACTCAGTGTGTGTGCTGCAGTCTCTGTTGGTTTAACTCTCTACCTCTCAGTCAGGATCTGTGCACTCTTCCTGCTTTGTAAACTGGTTGCCACAGTAGACTTCTTTCTGTGCTGGCTCTTAGGCTTTATTATAGTTTTCAATACCATTAATAACTAACTAATAAGATTTCTACAATAGCCCATTAAAATCTATTTACCATTTTATCACTCTCAAAAGTAAAAATCTTCCTTTTGTGTACCAGCTAAAGTTCTTAGTGTGTCACTGACTCCATGAAACATTGATATTCATATAAAAAATTTGAAATTGCAATGATTTCATCTTCACCATTGGAATAGAACCAATAATTATTCTACAAACACTAAGATAATGACACGAATTGTATGTCTGTGGCAACCAGATGACCATTAATCCTTTTCTGAACAGTTTAGAGTTTTAAATTTAGGAGCCAAATTCTGGGTTTTGTAGCTTTGCCCCTGAGAACAGAAGCTAAATTTCAGCTCCTATGAATATGTATGCAGATCCTTCAGCATTTTGCTCCTGTGTGTGAGATAGTTGTCTGTTTTTTGAGTGAAATGAACAGTTAATCCTTGAAGAAAATAAAGTAATGATTTTAGTACAATATGTTTGGTAGTAAAAGCATTTTCTTCTTTACGTCCATTTTTTCTTCTATGCGCAAATAACATTTGAATTGTTCTTTTCCTTAGGACATTAATTGTATTTTTGTTCTTATTGGGATATCTGAAAAAAGTATAAACATTCCTTTGAATTTGCCTACAAATCAATATGATCTTGAAATGTTATTTATTTCATTTTCTGCTGCCATTTTTGTAATTGTGATTCAGCACTCTTTAAGAAAAAAAAAATCACAACTAAATAAATATTGGCCAGCTGTATAATATATTCTGAGCCTGTAACAAAAAATTGAAAAAAAATCCAATAGCTTTAATTACTACTAAAAATGGTGCAACAATTTCTTTCTGCAGAACTCAGCCTAGGTAATTTTCAGATCTCTTTTTGTGTTCAGACAGTTGTATACTCACATCTGTGTTTAACAGGCAGAGGCAAACCAGAACAGAACTACACAAATAACAGGCGCTGTTCCTGTGTCCATTCAGTTTCCCAAGCATGAACCTAACCCTAAGTGGAGCAGTAAAATCAGGATTTTGCTGAGGCTCAGGTGCTCAGGTGCCAAGGAGCAAGGTGTGGAGGGAGCAATGACGGGGTGGTGCTGTTCTCCCCTTGAGTGGCTGCCTGTTGTAGTTGCAGTGTCCCTGGAGTTCTGGATTTGTGGTTTATTCAAGCCTAACCTTAAGTGCAACCTAGGGAGCAGTAAGATCAGACTATTGATGAGGCTGAGATGCCCACCATATGGGTGATGCTGTCTTGGTTTGAAAGACAGGTGTCTGCCAAGGAAGGTGGAAACCTCACTTGGAATGGAAAATATTACCCCTTTCCCTCCAGATTATTATAACTGTGAAATTACTCTTTTGCTTTCAGGCAAAGATATGGGAAAAGGCTTGACAGTTCTTTACTAACATGGATATGTATAACAAGACAAAGGAACAACAACAACAACAGTAAGAACAAACAAAACCAGCAGAAAACAGACAGGCTGGGCGGGGATCGCTCCCTTGGTTACCTCGCTGGCAATGCCTGGGACCTGCCTGGTCCCAGCAAGGGACTGTGGGCTCCAGGCAAAGCAAGCACTGGTTCTCAGGTCCCAAGCAGCAGAGCAGGAGACAAGCAAGCTGAAAAGCCCTAGCCACAGTCCTGAGGGAAAAAGAAAAAGAAATGGGCAAAAAACCGCAGGGCAAAAAGATAACCAGTAGGAGAGCTGTGCTGCCATGGCTGCTGAGTTGCTCATCCCACCCAAAGGAAGCAGCAGCCCCTGGCCCTCAACACTTAAAGCAGCCTGGGCCACCCCTCACCTATGGTGATACCGCTTGAGCCGGGAAAGGCAATGATTATTCTGGAAATTAAAAAAAACAACCCTTCTCTCCCCACCAAAAAAAAAGGCTATGACATATAAATCATACCAAAGAAAGGTTCCAAGAAGCAAGATGCTGAGAGAGCAATATTGGGGCAGTACCATACTCTGTCCCTGGAGCTCTAGGCTTTAAGGTTTTGTGACCCTAACTCTAAGGGGAGAAATAAAATGGGGCTTTTTCTGAGGCTGGTAAAGCCTATGGCTGGTGCCAAGAAGCAAGATCCTAAGGGAGCAATGTTGGGGCACTTCTGTGATCCCCTTGCATGCCTTGGCACCAGCCATAGATTCCATGACTGCTGAAGGCTGATCAATTGCTTTATTATTATCTTATACTATATTATCGTCTACATATATTACACTATATTACACTAACAAGAACTATCCCTAAATAGAAAAACCCGTGACTCTCTCTGCCGAGAGTCCTGACACAGCTATGAATCCAATTGGTCAATGAATCTATAACATCATAACCAGAATCCAATCAAGCAATCACCTTGGGTAAAAAATCTCCAGAACACCTTCCACATGTGCACAAACAACGAGCAACAGCAAGTGAGATAAGAATTATTTTGATCATTCTTTTCTTTGCTTCTCACAGCCTTCCACAGAAAAATGCCTGGGAAAGTCTGTGCCTGCTCTCTGTGGCCAGAGAGCTGTTGCCAGAAAGAACTAAATAGAGCATTTGGCTGATGCTGGTGCCAAGCAGAAAGGTGTGGAAGGAACAATGCTGGGGCAGTGCCATGCTCCCCTTGGCATATCATTTGCAGTTGCGGTGTGCCTGGAGCTCTGGGCTTTCTGGTTTTCTGAACCCTTACCCTAATTGGAACCCTAACCCTAAGGGGAACAGTAAAATCAGGCTTTTTCTAAGTCAGTTCTACCTGGCCTGTTGTTGGTTTCAAGATGAAATTTTCTGACGGAGCAATGTTGGGCCAGTGCTGTACTTCACTTGGCATGGCTTTTGTAGTTGCAGTGTCCCTGGGACTCTTGGGTTTGTGGTTTATTCAAGCCTAAGTGTAAGGGGATCAGTAAAATAAGCAATTAGAAAAAGCACCTCAACATTAGCGAAACCCTGATTCACAGAGAAGTGCATTATACAGAGAAGTGCATTATTAGCGAAATCATGGAGCAATAAATCTCTTTTATAAGGATGTGTGTCCAAATTCATGGTTCTCCACAGAATGTAAGACACTTGAACCTAGAATATTTGAACATCAAATTTTCTTAAAACCCAAACCCTTACAAATAAGACAGATGATTGACACAGTAAACCAAAGGACATTCTGGCACAATATATTAAGTGACTGTCACTGGGCTCTTTCTAGCTCAATACGTACCACTTTACTGTTGTGCAGAATAGCAATATTTTGCCAAAAATTAAAGACTGTCATGCAGTAACCTGCCATAGATCTGACTGTCAACCAGAAGAAAAGCAAAATTCAGTCCCTCAGTTGTAGTTTTGTAGCATGCAGGCTAGGAGAAATAATACATCAAAGACTCATAAAGAGTACAGCTAAGAAACTATATGGTCTTTCATCTGGAAGACATCAGACTATTATGACATGCTGTATTGCATTTGCAATAATTCCCCACTCTAGCACTCAGTACATGAGAAGGAGAAGAATTATATAAACACAAAGCCAGTTTCTGCTTAGCAAGGATAAACAGAAAACTTAAGAAAAAGAAAAGCTTCAATTAATGATATTTCTAATTCTAAAATTCCTACTCAGATACACTAGAGTGGGACTGGTTGCTAATCAGATTCAGTAATATCAGCAGGAGTTACAGCTACTGCATAATACAGAGGACTTGGACAGTGACCTACAATGCTACTTCATCACCTGGGTTGAATCATCTCAGCCAATATTAGCCACCTAAAAATTAGCAGCCTAATCTATGCTAGTGATGTGGATTCCTTCAATGGAGATAAATGAACCTCTTCAGTGCTACTATTCTCATCCCTAGGTAGGTATTCACAGTGCATAAGATGAATTGTCCTTTGGAGAAGCCTCACTCTCTTTGAATTTATCTACATTATTATGATAGATCAGGTACCTACATGTTAGGTGGGTAAAGTTGTATATGATAAAATTCATGCTTATGCATTTGATAGTAATGACATCTCTTCTCTTATTAGCACAAACTCATGAGGGCATATTTCACTGTCTTACTAAAAGACACCTTGGGAACCAAGGCAGAGAAACTTGTAAGGAATAATTTTGCCTAAGAAGAAGACTGATTTGCTCTAGAGAAGAAGTTAAGCAGCCACTGATACAAAAATCTTTCCATAGCTACGGTGAGTCCCAGCAGTTATGAAAGAATGGGAGCAATACCTACCATATGTGAGGTTTAACAAAATCAAAAAGTCTTCTATGTAAAAGTTATCCTATAAAAGCACAATGTAGAATACTAGCAATATCTAGGAAAGTACATCTTATTATTAATGTTCTTTTTTCTCCACTCTTGGAAAAATAAGCACTCAAAATTCTTAGAGCAGTATTTTATGCTTGTGCAACATGAACAGTAATTTTTAATTTGATTAACAATTCTAACCTATCTTTTGCAATAATAATTTATAGACATTAAATTAAATTGTATAAAAGTATCCACTTTGAACAAATATGAAATATCAGTTTTGCCCAGTTGCATGTGGTGTTCAAAATTTATTTCCCCCCCCCCCCAACAATTCAGAAATATTTCTTCATAAGTGGTGGTGTTTACTCTGTGCACTTACATGCACATTGAACATAAAGGACTGAATCCCTTTCACTTAAATTATAAAGCAGCAGATTACTTGTTAAGAAATTGTTTAAGTCAATACTGATATTAGAGAATAAGAAAATGTAGAGATAGAACACATTGCATTAAGCCAATACAATAAGAAAGCTATGGATATTCATTTTTCCGCAGCATAAAAAAGAAGATCACATAAAGTTATATATGAAGATAATATAAAATCATATATGAAGCTTCTTTGAAGCACTTAAGAAAAACTGATAAGAAAAACTGATAAGAAAAACTGATAAGAAAAACTGATAAGAAAAACTGATATAGGGATTAGTATGTAACAAAATGTAGGACACACAGAGTAATTTTAAAATGAGTGACTGTTACAAACATTTTAAAGATATAAAACTTCAATCAAATTATATGCCAATATGACACAAGCAAAAAATCTTTTGCAGCATTTTTTAGTGTTGTTTAAAGATATCTTGAAAATTTGTCATTCTATTGTCATTGAAGCTTCATTTGAAATGTTCTTTTCCTCTCCATTACCTACTCCATGGTGTTTTGACAGATTTTATATGCTTAGCTGTAGTACTGATTAAAACAAAGCTCTAATTTTGTAAAGTAATAAGATAAGCAAATACTATTCAGATTAAAGGGAAAAAAGCAGTGCTAAGGGTAAGAGGAGATTCAATTTATTTCAAAGAACATGTTTTATAGTGTACAATTTTTAACAAAAGTGTAGCACTTTAATGTAATTTATTCCTTTTTTTTTACATATTTTCAGAGAATTACCTGCTATCTGCATTAGGAGTTTTTGGGTTTTGCTTTCTCTTAATTATTAATACTTTCTCTTGATAATGGTATTATTATTAAATAATACCATTGAATTTGTTCATATTTCTAGAAAACTAAAGGTGCATTTTTAATAATGAAAAGGGTGATTTGGACAATAACATCACCATTTTTAAAGTGATCTTACAATTTAACCTTGAATTCTGAATGCACAGTCCTGAAGTTATTTTGAATAACCTGATACATTCTGAGGTCAAGCATCATTTGGGAAACATCTGTTTCAGGCAATTAATTTAAATTGGAAGAAGAAATACTATGGTTATTGTTTTTACTTTGTGAGTTTATTTTTGATGAACATAGGTATATAATAGGCATAGTTTTAGAAAGGTTTCTACATAGACAAGTTGTCATAGTACAGAGGACAATAGGGTGACAGTATTTCAATAGAGTCATAGAATCATACAGATTCAAAAAGACTTTCAAGATCAAAAAGTGCAAGCATTAACACAGCACTGCCAAGTCCATCCTTAAGCCATGTCCACATCTGCACATCCTTTAAACACCTCCAGGGATGGTGACTCAACCACCTCTCTGGGTAGGTTGTTCCAATTCTTGTTCCTAATAACTGGGCAAAAAGAATACTCAATATATGACATTTGTTCCTCATTTAGCATGAATGCTGAAGCATTTTCAGAACTAAGACTAATTAGTAATTAATCTTGTCTGCAGGTTATTAAGTATCACACTTGACAGAATTCATGTTGATCAAAACATTTTTGAATGAGGAGAGAGCAGGAGAAGGTTTTTGAACTGCTATGCTTGGCAAGGACTTAAAGGTCTTAAAACTGTATTTAGCTCTTGGAACAAACTTTTTTGGTAAACTTGGAAAATATGTTGCCTGTCTGTCCTAAAAGCATAATGAAAAATATTTGTAGTTATGTCTAGAAAAATTGGCAGCTGCTGTGTGAACATCTTACCCCAAAAGTAACAGTTTTTACATCAGTCACGGGTCTGGGGTAGGCACTGATGAAACACATAATTTTAAGTTTTGAGTCCTGGTTCAATAGAACACCCTAATTTACAACAGTGCTTAAATTTTTGCACTTGCCTAACAATTCATTCTTAGCTGGACTGGAGGAAATTAAGTGATAGACTGTTAGGAAGACACAGAAAAGATACTAAATTTAACAGCTGTTTAAATTACAATTACTTGATATTTATTTCCTCACTATCCCATCCAAAATCTCATGCTTCAGAAGACTTTGTGCTGTGAATAGATTTTTTCAGTGGAAACTCCAAATGTACCTTAGAGATTTTAAGAAACATTTACAAGTGGTATGTTTGTGACTTGATGCAGAACATGCAGCATTCAGCACTCTAATGAATTTAAATGATTGGCTGAAAATCTGGGAATAATTCAAAATTTAAATGTCTAAAATAAGTGTCCTCTGAGGGTACTTTTCCACTAAAACCTTTTGACAGAGTAGCAGAAGAGTAGCTCTTTATTTGTGTACACCCACACAGTTCTCAAACTGAAGATTAATTCTCTTACACAAATTGACTGCTTTTTATGAGGTAATGTACTAGATGTAATTACCATCACAGGAGCTTTGTTTGGAGTATTGCAATTTTTTAAATGCCATCCTGTTCATCATTTAAGCAGACAGTTAAATACATATTTATATAATCATTAATATCCAGTTAAGCAAAAGACTCATCTAACTCTAGTCTAGCTTGAAAACATGGAAGCTCTAAAAAGATGCTTTTCTTTCCTTCTTGGTATCCTGCAATCCACAAATGGCTGCTTTCTTATTTTGCAGGATATCAAAGTTCTTACTTTTTCCCATGAAAGCAATTTTTCTTTCTGGTAGTAAAATATGATTATGACATCCAGACATATATCTCATGGCACTCTGATTCCAAGTGCACAAATACCTGATTTCTCAAAGGATTACATGTGTAGGACAAAGGAAGGTTGAAGAGAGTAAGATTAACAACCATATTCAATATCAGCAATTTACTTTCATGGATTTATTCCTGTAAGAGAATTAGAAATCAAGTCCCATAGACACAGAATCTGGCACACATTATGTGGAAATTTCCCGTTCTTTACCATTTAATTAGTTCAATGGAGCTGATAATTCTAATTAATTTCTTCTCAGGTTTTTCGTATAATCTGCTTCATCCATGGAGAGGAGATGATAACTTTTTGCATCAATCCTGGAAATACTATTTGTTACTTTTAACTATGGATTTATTGCTAGATAGAGACACAAATTTGGAAGCCTTTCACATTTTGAAATTTCACCTCTGTTCTTCGTTTCACCCTGTCACCAGTGAATTTATCAGTGTCATTTATGTCTTGTAGTTGTGAATTTTTATCAAAGCCTCAGGCATTGCCATAAAGAGTCCAATTAAAATATGTTCAATGTATTTTGAAAATTTGACTTTGTTGCAGTTAAAAGCATGAATTACACTGACTCACCTGAAGCATTTAATAATTAATGTTTTAAAAGGGGTTGTTGATGTACTCTATTGAGTTTGACACTAATGAATTTGATAAAAAATCCTTTTGAAGATAGGGCTTAAGTTTTCAAAGTTACTGCTAATTCCAGGTATATAAATTAAGTGGAAGTGACTAAACTTGACTTAGGTTTGTCAAGAACTCACATCTCTGATCTGCAGCTATTCTTTATCTATGATAATCAGGACAAACCATCCAAAGGCAGTCCCATAATCTGAGAATAACAATTAAACAACAGCAAAACCAATACATTAATATATATTTCAAAATTTGCGATGCAACCAAGACTCAAAATATTGCTTAGAATATTGTGGTTTTTAGGATGTATACTGCATTATTGGGCATTGATGTAAATAATAAATAGATAAAAAGATAGGGCACTTGAGGGTCTCATTTAAGACCCTCTTCCAATGAAAGGTTGGACCAGATGATCTTTTGAAGTTCCATCCAACCTGGACTGTCCAATAATTCTACGAGTAGCAGATTGCAAGAGGTAGCTACAAATTTCAGGAAACTCCATCCATACTCATGGTGGGCTGTACATCATCTGCTGGGTATTAGCATATAACTGGGGTCAAAAAGAATGATATTATGAATGCTATGTGTATAGTCACCTTGGGGGATCAAGTACTAGGAACAATTTATGTTATTAAAGTTCCCTAATATTCTTATCTGCATTAATACAAAGTTGTTTGAACAGGACTAAGCATATATTCAAGAACCTCAGAGAGATATGTAAATAAAATCATACTTTTTTGAGGAAAATTATTTAATGGCCTGGATCCTGAAGATATATTATTCCACTCATAGTGAAATATGTAGAATAGAAAAGCCTGTATAAATAGTAAAACACTCTTTGAAATGAAGGTTTAAGTCTGCTTGAGGTTCTTCAGCCTACTATGTATATCTTGCTCAGAAAAAAAGGGAAGGAAAACCAAGATATTCTTTATTAGTAGCAATAGTACTAGTATTATTACTAGTACTACTACTGATATAATTAATACCCTAAATATCATACAATATATTATCACTTATTAATATCATCATCATCATCTTCTTCACCATTATCATTTAATGTAATATTTTTAAGAGACTCAGAGCTTTAAAATATACTGGCTTGTGGCCTAAATAATGAGTTACAGAGCTACTGATAATACTTTTGCAGTAGTCACTGGGGCACACTGTGACACTGTGGATTATCTTTTGAAGCCACATCCTAAGGAGCATGCATACCCACATACCCTTCTCAGGAACAGATCCTCAGTCAGGTGATGTGGACTGGGAATTGAACACGAACTATGAAAAGCTTGGCAGAGGGTCCTCTGGGAGCTTGAAGGAGTGCCACTGTCATTCTAGGACACAGTTTTCTTTATTTGTGTGGACTTTTTTTTGAATCTGAAATGTGCCAAACAATGTAAGGCCTGTGCTACCTTCCAAAACAGCCGGGTGTTTATGCTGTGAACCAGGAGCATGGAGGACTGCAGGGATGCTCAGACCCTGGCATTGTGTGGGAGGACAGAGTACAGCCACAGCAACTGTTCACTTGTTTCCTCAACTTCCAAGTGGAAAGTACCTTCTCAAAAAAACATGTCTAGGCTTTGTTTTGGTAGGATCTCCCACCTCACACCAACAGAGATCTCGGGAGTCAACTAATGCTCATTTATCAGGACTGGGACCTGAAAATAAAAGATGGAGAGATAAAAAAAATTATAGACTGCTGGAAACAGTGCAGATATATATAGAATCTGCCTTTTCTCACCATTCACTGAAATAAGTTGCTGATGAAAAATACAAAGAGGGAACTATTGCATCACTCTATTCTGTAAAAATATGAAGAAGCTTGGAAGAAGATTATGTCTCAATTATTAGTCCCTCCAGAGTTCTTAGGCTCTGATATTCTACCAAATTAATGGTGTCCTAGTTTTGGCTGGGATAGAGTTTATTTTCTTCTTAGTAGCTGCTGTGGTGCTGTGTTTCAGATTTAATATGAGAATAATGTTGATAAGACAATGAAGTTTTAGTTTTCCCTAAGTACTGCTAGAATCAAGGAATTTTCAGGGTCTCTTACTCTGCCAGTGAAAAGGTGCTCAGTAAGCTGGGAGGGTACATGGCTAGGACAGCTGATCTTAATTGGAGAAAAGGATTTTCAATACTATAGATTGTCATGCTCAGTAAATAAACTGAGGAGAGCTCGCTGGGGGATAATTGCTGTTGGGGAATGGCCTGAGCATGGTGCAGCAGGTGGCAAAGGATTTTATAGTGCATCTTTTGGGTTATAAATCTTTGGCAGTTTTTTTTCCCTCTTTCTTTCCTTTCCATTGTTATTATTATTATTATTGGTATTGTTGTTGTCATTATATTTGTTGTTATCAGTACTATTAGGTTTATTATTTTCTCCAAGGAGAAAATATTCCATACACGTGGGCCTCCAGCTGGGTAATAATTAACTCCATGATTCACAGAAGGCTGATTAATAATAATCTTTATTAAGAAACCCTAGTTATTTTTTATACCTTAGTTCTTTACAGGTGGAATTGATTTGCCCTCTAATTAAAACACCATCACTATTGGTTAATTAAGAAACCACACTTTGGTAAATAAATCTCCATAACACATTCCACTTGTTCACAATACCAGGTGCAGCAAGTTAAGATAAGAATTATTTCTCATTATTTTCTCTGATCTTCTCACAGACTTTTCCCAGAATGATGCCTGGAAATGTTTCTCTCTGTGGCCAGAGAGCTGCTGTCACAAGAAAAAATAAGCAGAAAAATATAAATAGGTGATACATATTTAAATAATGAGAAACACAGGACTAAAATGATGTATGCGACATCTTATCAGTGCTCATGGTTGCTTTTTATTTGTCTGGACTCTACCTAAGTACTGACTCATCATTATTTCAGATTTTCCTTCTATGGCATTTTCAGCTGCACACTGCTGTATTTCATCTTGTTACCCAGATTTGCTCTCATTCTTGATATATAAATCTTGCATACCACAGCATATTCATATTACAATTCTTCAGAGAGTGCTTTAATTCTGCTATTTCCCACATCCTTTCTACACAAAAAAGCTCTTCTTGCCTTTCCTGGATAATCTGATTTTGTGCTAAAATTAAGACCAATGAATCAAACTTTTTCCTGTTTGCTTGTTTGTAGAAGTCAAAATATCTAACCAATCTGTTTGCTTAGCATATTTTCAGGACACCTATTGCCTTCATAGCAACACTCTTTTACCTGATCATCTATACACAGCAATAGATCAGATCCATTCTTGTCAAAGAATTTCAAAATTCTCATATATATGATAGAAATGCAGCATATGTGACAAGCAATCATAAATGTTTCTGGAAAAAAGCACTGTTTTCCAAAATTTGAACTTTTGGTAACTTGTTTGGGAGGCCACATTAAATGTGAGCTAATTGCATTGTTAGCAGACAATAACATAGAATGTTATAAAGATGATCAAGCATTCATGTTCTAAAGCCTTTGATACAAAGAAAAACACTGTAATGTTACCAGAAAGAGATATATAAGTTATCAAAAGTGTTTGCTTTTTGCATCAATAGGGGTTGTCCGTGAAAGGCCATGTGGTATCTCACACCTTTTACACATTTCATTCAACCCCTCCATCCTGGTAAACACTGACATTTCGTGTGCAACCCAGATTCTTCAGCTAAATACAATATCCCACACATGATAACACATCTTGCACAGGGACTCATCACCATGACAGTTTAAAACTGCTCATAAAATTAGAGTGATGCAGAGAATGGGCCATAACCTACCCTGTTTTCAGATGCTGCCTTCTACACCTCAGTGCTGTCAGAATAATTTCATATTTCTTTGTGGTAGCCAATACAATCTTGAGATATATTCATCCTAACCTCCTTGGTGACTGTATGAGCTCCTGGGCACAGAGAGAATCGTAGGCAGAAGTGTGATGAGAGCACCTGCATCCCGCAGACTGCCTGCCACCTTGGCAGCCACATGCTTCACACTGAGTACCCATTATCACCAGAACAGCTGGATTGCTGGAGTAAGACAGGTGTAGCACAACACTCTGTTATGCATTTTGTAGTCCTAATTGCTATCTTCTGGAAAGGAGGAAAAATATTCTTATAGCTAAATGAGTATGTATGGAAATCCCTTTATGGCTTTAGATGGGAAACTGAATAAAATGCTTTTCCACAGATCAGTAATATCCATAGATACGAGCTTGAACTTTATTTTTCAGCTTGTCATGGTACTGAATATGTTATTTCTAACATCTCGATGAACTTCTTATAACTGAAGGAAAGTCACTGTGCATTTACAGCCCTCTATTTTTATAGTTGTCAAGGGAAAGAAGAAGACTGCTGTAAAAAAGAAGACTGGTTTCAAATTTGCTAAGTGCTTTATTTTTACAAAGTGTCAGTTTATAAGATCACCTGATATCACATTCCCATCACATCCATAGTTGTCCAGATTTGAGCTTACAGTTCAGTTGTGAGAGAGCTCATCACTATATTCAGCCATTTCTCAATGATGGTCACCTTCTGCAATCCAGGGCATCAAATGTTACATCTTGTACTAAGGTTTTTCACATCCTTGGGCCATTTGAAAAATAAAGTTTTTTCTCATGCTTTCAATTTTGGAAACCCAGAAAAAGGCTTTTCTGTTTAGCTTTAATTTTGTTTGCTTGTCCTTCCAAAGAGGATGTTCAAGGACTTTGTTTAAAAATCATTGGCTATGTTTAACAGTAAAATAGTGTTTATTTCTGTTCCCTTCTTAATATGAGCCCAGAGCAAATAAATGGGAGGTGGACTTTTATGGTCTATGGAATATTAGTGCCATTTCTGTTTGTGAAATAGATATTAAAATTTTTCATGGGTAATAGTTACATTATAGTACTACTCAACAGAGTCTACTGTTGAGGTATTTTGCTTTCAAAGTTAGATATGTGAAATACAGCTGCAGTTAAAAGTAATCTGGTTTTTACTGTCAAGTAATTATTGTTCACCTAACATTTTTTGGGAAATAATATTATCTACATTTTTAATGGGATTTTTTTTTCTTTCCTATTACTGGTCTTTCTATCAACCTCTGATATGATCTGGTAGCTATATATATTTTGCAAAAAGTTAAAAGAAAGATGGCAATATAGATTGCTGTAAAGAATGTTTTTTTCACATTGTGGGCACCTATGAATATTTAATACAATTTTGTGTATGTATTTTTCGGTTTACTTCATGCCAGAAATTCCAATGAGTAAATTTGAGATAATTATATTCTACTTCAAAAGTGAACCATTTGGTACCTTAAATGATACTCTATCTGATGACTGTTCACCTTTTTTACTAGAAGTAAAACAGCCCCTGTAGTTCCAAATCTACAAATTTTGGTTGGTTTTCTTATCTTAATGATGTAAGCAACCATGGTTCAGAAATGGTGTCACATGTCTTTAAAAGTGTCTATTGAAATGGACTTGCAGGATTGTATTTTTAAGGTCTTGGTAGGTCTTCATAAAAATCCACAGGAGCAAAATGCTATGGGAAGGCATATCTTTTCATACTAAAGTCAATTACAGTTTCCCATCCACCTCACTCCAATTGGTAGTTGGCATCCTATGATTTCTTCCAGCCTTTTTTCAAAGAGGCTTATCTACATTTGTGACTAATATAATTTACTTCTCTTTGGGATTGTATTGGCTATTCAGCATCTGCAGGAAAACTTGCTCCCTGTCTTGAAGTTGAATTCTCAATGACTCATTTAGCTGACAGTTCTAGTGTTAGCTGCAACACAACTATTGACAAACCCCCAAGGAAGAAAGATACCATTCCCCAAAGAAGAAAGATACCATTCGTGTTCTTACTTCCATCTTCATTTTCCCAGAGGCAATGGATTCAAATAAAATCTTCCTTCTTCTTCCTTTACCTTTAATCTGAAATATTCTCAACGTGAGGATGACTGTACAGGGATCAGAATCATGACGCAGCAGTCATTTACTGGATTCTAATTATTAACAATTTTCACAGCTGTCATATAATATCTCAGTTTTAATTGGTTGTACTAATAAAAGGAGCATTTCTGTGCACTGAGACTCAGACTATCCTCATATAATTTAGGCAGACTGCTGTAAGCAGCCTTGTGGGTAAGTATTTAGAGACTGCTACTTACTACAAAAGGCTTTCCTGAAATTAAAACCGTGCATTTGAAATTAAAATAGTGAATATGTTACATTAATAAAGCCATAAGCCATGCCCAGCCAACCTGCTCTGTGTCACTGGAGAAGTTTTAATCATTCAGATTTTATTCTTTTTTTAATAGTGCTCCATTTGAAATTGTTCAAAGACCTGTCTTAAACCAGAAAACCACATTTTTTTTTTTAATTCTTGAGCATGAGTGGCCAAAGCAGTTGAAGATTTTGCAAAACTAGTAAACTAATAAAAAGATCTTGTTCCAGATTTAACATTTATTCCTATTTAATTATTTGATTCCCTAACAATGAGATAGTAGCATAATAGCTTGAGATCCCAGTATGTCAGTTATCAAATCAGGTCAAAATAGACATTAAATATAACAAGTACTGATTATAATGATGTGGCCTAAATCTAGAAAAATGTTGCATTGGTTGGGAGTTATCTTATCTTTCAAGTTTTAATTATCTATCTAGACAGAAGCAACTGTGTAAGTTTTGATGAAAATAGAATATGTATTGCTGGGATTTAGAAACCCTGAAAATAAACTATTTTTGGCAATTTTTAACAGGTTAAGTAACATTACAGACTATTCTGAGCACCAGTGGAATTTGAAACTAGATCAATTACTAATTGTTATTCAGCAATGAGTCTATCACCATCTCTGCTGTATGAAAATTAACCTTGGACAACATTTTAATGAACAGACTTCCACTTGTAATCTGATGAGACTGAAATGTATTTTTTCAGTATGACTTATATATTCCAAATTTCTGCCTGACTTGTTTTCCAAATCCAAGCTTTAGCTTGTTGTAAATGGTCAAAATCAAAAGAGCTACTAAAATAATATAAAATTTAATATATATGGCATAAAAAATACATTTCTTGGTCTTAAAGTACTCTGATAATTCTCAGAGCCTGAGGCCATTTGAGTACTTGTGGTTTACAGTAAGTATATTTGTCTTGAGTTAAACATTTCTATGTCTTCTAGTCTGACTTCACTGTCATAGGGAGAATTTGAGATAGTTGTTTGCTTGAAAAATTCCCAGCAACGCCAGTGGGCTTAAGGAGATTTTCCAAGACTGTATTTGCTCAGCAGGACCCCAGATAATATCAGAGAGAGACCCAGAATTGCACCACCTTCTCTCACTCCCCTATGTCCTCATCCCCACGGGTTGGAAGGAGTGGGTAGGTGATCAGGCTGGGGGGAGCAGCAGCACATTGTGATCAGTGTCTGAGGATTGGGATTCCAGGCATGCAAGGATGCTCATCAGCTGTGCTGTTCAGACATAGCCCAAGTGCACTTGCTATAGGACTCTGACAGCACTATTGCAGAGACATTTTTCTTTCTTAAAAAAATAGAGCCAGTAAAACCTTGTAAATGCAACATCCATTTTACAAGGCTAAACCAAAGGCAGTAAAAGAAACAGTCTTGGTTCATCTCATTTTCTCTCAGTGTAGCTTCAGGATAATTCAGACATCTTCTAAGAATAATGTTATGTGGAGTATTTTTTCAAGGACCAAAAGGTCATTGAAAAAGTTTTATGCATGTGTAGGGTTAATATGTAATTCACAGGGTTTCTTGTTTTGCATCTATGTGCATGAAAATTATGTATAAAGCTGCACTTGTGTATGTCTGTGTGTATGACTTGTCTGGCTTTTACAATTATAGACATCAATATTACTCATTAGAAAAAGAATATGTCCTGATAGCACACATATTGCTTAAAGCTGTAAGCAAAATGCATATTCAAAAAAAGAACATTTTTCTCCTGGTGATATTATTTATTTGTTTTTCCTACTGCAACTTCTACAGATACTGAGATACTTAATAATTTGTTTCATTATCTCTTTACACTTTGCAAAACACAAAATCCTTATCTACATAGACTTCAATTGTATTCAAATCCTTTCTAAAAAGACTGGAACATATGGGTTTTTTTCTCGTTTGTTGGACAACAGATATCGCTGCTGACATCTGAATTAAAATTACTCTTTTAGGCAAAACAGCAGGACAAATTTGATTTTGTTAATATTTCGAAGAAGGGAGATAAAAAGGCCAGATCATTTGTAGAGTATTAAACAGAACATTAAAATGTGATTCTAGAATATTTTGCACATACAATTCCTTTATCTAAGGGATCAACATTGACACTATCGCTGTCTTACATATTTTGAAATGGAACAACAAAACAGTTGTGACTGTTACTATCACAATGTTAGTAGCCATTTTTCAGTTTCCTGCTATAGCTGTTTGCATTCATTTCTCTCTGTGTGTCAAATACCAAATAAGTAAATAAATGGAGAGTGATCATCATTAATAAGAAACTGGTACTTACTATAGCTTCCAGTACTCACAAAGTGAGCATCTCATCTTCTAAGCATAAGGAAGTGCTGCAGTTGTTGCGTTGTGTGCCAGAAACTAACAGGTAATCTAACAGCTGGATTCACCATCGCAAGTGACTCAGTTTAGGTATGTGTGTATAGTGAAGACATAAAAATATCTTTCAGAACCTGAAGAATAAAAAGTGTTACAAATTGCTAGACATCTGTCTCTAACAGATACTTATCAGTGTTCCCCACACAGAAGTCAGTGAACTGGGCCTTTAATAACAGCCAGTCTAGAGGATAACTAATGCTATCCCCTTCTAAAAGAAGAAGGTTACTCATGCCTTTCAGAAGCTGTTCCAAGGCAGAGCTGGCTTATATTTTGATTTGCTTTACAGTGCTTACAGTAGATTTTTAGGAAATTATATTGGGAACTAGGAAGTATCAGTGGTGCTTACAGCTTTTCATGGCTTACCACTAAATAGAGATAAATTTTTTTATATAAGTATATTTTGCATAAGAAAATAAATATTTTGTCCCCACCTCACATAGGTCTTTTGCATTATCTTTTTCTGTTATATCAGCACTTGTTGGCAGAAGGAGAACTTGGACAGTGATATTTTACTATTCTAGCTACGAACTCAGTAGTCTGATCTAGGTCACTGATGCACAGAGCTTTCCATTTTCATTTTTGTCCTCTGCTCATGGGAAACACATAAAGAGATTAAAGGATAATGAGTCTGATTCAAAGCCCTTTGTGGGTAATAGCAGAGCTGACAACAATTCTTTCACAGCAACTTCTGAAGTTTGGGGATTTGTTTTTAACCACTCCATAATAAGTTGATATTTCTGCTAATTGAAATTCCTTTGAAATGTTCATTTTGACTATGAGAACTTTTTGAGACAGGAAGCCTGTTGCTTGGTAGTCAGAGAAATGGTGAGGGTTTCATGTTAAGCCCCCCTTCCTGATAATGTAGGATCAGGTCTTTCATCCTCAAACTAAATAGATCAGAAAACCAATACTTTCTTCATCCAGACCATCAGGCAATTATTTATAAGTGGGGAATAATTTCCAGAGATTCAAGTAA
Source organism: Lonchura striata (assembly GCF_050655825.1). Taxonomy (NCBI): domain Eukaryota; kingdom Metazoa; phylum Chordata; class Aves; order Passeriformes; family Estrildidae; genus Lonchura; species Lonchura striata. The sequence continues at coordinate 116,212,197 of NC_140704.1, forward strand.
TCTTTGATTCAAATTATAAAAACAAATATGAGTTTCCCCCTTAATTTTTAGCGTGTGAAAAAATAAATGCAGCAATTTCTTAATATTCATGGAGCACAGTTTCTTTTCTTTACTCAGTCTAAAGTGCTGTATCATTAAAACCACATTGCATATTGTTTGTTACAGTACTGTTTTTACTATAGAGAAGTCTCTAATTGACCTTTTTTAGCGAAATCTCTAATTGATAAAAGTATTTCATAGAACCGACTTAGAGAAAAAGTAGCCATTTTAATTTTTCAGAGATCTTTTCTTTGATGAATTTAGTGGGTTTAATTTATGAACTCACGGTAACAATGTTGAGTTGTAATCCCAAATGAATATCCAGTTTGTAATCACAAAGAAATAATTATCTCAAAGACACACCTATATGGAACCACATGAGTGTCATGCATGATGAACAGATAATGCTTTTAAAAGCCATTTTATAAATACAAACCAATTGTTAGAAATACTTTAAAAACTGATAATTGGAAGTCTTAAAAGAATAAGTCATTTTGTCTCCTTTTTTTTTTCCAGATTCTGCTAATACTTTGAGAAGCTGGAGTCCTGAGAATTGCTGGGAGCCTATAAGCACAACTGTCATTGTTGTCAAAGAGTGTGTCCATAAGAGTCATCAGTCTAATACATTTTCTTTTTTACTTTTGTTTAGACAACTTTTTGAATCACAAGTCCACATATTTTCATAATTTCCAACCTGATTTCCAGCTTGCCACTAGGTGCCATTTTCATATTTTGGAAGACATTTGTCCATAGATGTACAATATATAGATTACATAATTGATGTTTATGATGTCAGCTTTGAAACACATATGAAATGTTTTATTCAGGTATCATTGGATATTTATGTTTCATGTTGTGTAAGTTCTTTTAAGAAGTAATGGTTTTATTTATTATTTACATGTGAATTAAAGACACTTCATGAGAACAGCACTAACACTTTAGCAATCAGTACTTCAGAATTCTTTTGCAACTACAATATTTTGCTGTATTGAGAATAGCAGAGCCATGATTGCTGATTTTCAGAGACTTGTGGTGTGTATGTTGCATGCATGCACACAGCTCCATGACCTTCTCCATCCACCATTAAAAAATTATCATGATTATTCCCAGTTCTGTGAAGGGCTCTGTATTGTACTACTGGTCTTTCCTTCTTTGAGTATTAAATACAGCTGGACGGACTATGTAAATAAGCATTCATGTTTTCACACTCTGAATGAGCAACAGTGGACAGGAGAGTTTCACTGGCTGCAATATCAAAAGAAAACAGCCTAAAGACAGAATCTGGGCTGCTACAATTTGAGCAGCATGCAGCTTAGTGAAGCCTGCAAAATAGTTCAAGGTTAGAAGATCTCGGGGTGCTTTAAGACTTTAAGCCCCATTATTAAGAGCTAGCAATATTAAGGAGGCTGGGGGAATGCAGCTTCATGAAAGATTTTGGATTACTGCTCAGGCTATAACATCGAATTCAGGAGGGTCAATGTGAATAAATCTAAGTTTGCCAGACAGCTGTAAGAGGTTTTCTAAGATCCTTTTAAACTGCAAATGTCAGCCTTCAGAGTCTCTCTAAAGGATCTTCATGTCTAGGTTGTAGTTTTAATAGGATACTTAATCACAAGAGACTGTGGAGTATCTCCTAAGTGATTCTCCTCTGTGATCCAGGAGTATTAAACCATTTCATGACCAGAGAAGCCACAAGCAAAACCCGTAATTTAAACAAGAGAATCATAAAGACCACACAGAGCCTTTTGCCTGATGTATCAGAAAGAACATGAAGAATAGGTTATGTATGTGAACCCCTCTCTTTTTATCAGAGATAAGCTTTAGAACGACAATTGCCATATTTCAGCTTTGACTCCTTTTTTTTTCCCTCAGTATTCCAGTCTGTCAAAATGTGTCTCTTTCTCCATGAAATGGCTGCAGGTGAACAATCTTTTCTCACAGCAGAGAAGGAGTCAGCATGCTAATGTAAAGCCTCTAAAACTAATCAGCACAGGTGTTGAAAGCAATTATTTGGCTATTGGCGACTGTACATCAACTCTCTGCTGCACGAGAATGTTCCAGCTTTCGGTTTGATGTAACAGCACAGACAAGCTCTGGCAAACATCAACACCTGTCAATATCATCAATCAGTCATAACACCTTGCATGAGCAGTACATAAACAGATACATGGATTTTTTCTATAAACAGAATTAGTCCATTTTTTCTTTTTTTTTGGGGGGGTGGGGTGTGTGTTGTTTGTTTGTTTGCTTGTTTTGATATAATGCATCTGTTGCAGAAAAGCCAATTTATCAAAAAATAACTTTTGTCAAATTTATAAATTTATCATTTATCATTTTGGAGGAGAGCCACAGTGGCATCAACTCATTTACAGAATTGTGTTTTGAAGCATCAAAACAAAGGAATATTATCAGAACAGATAATAGGGAAAAAAATCACTATACTAAATTAAAGAAGAAAATGTAAACTTTTCCACTGATGTTAAAGGAGGTGCTAAGGCAGCTTTTCTGAACTTTTTATTTCTCTGGAAAATTTTGAGATAAATCAACACCACAGCATTTTCTACCAAATAAAAACATACTTTCTCCCCATTTCTTGTCCTATATAACTTAAAAATTCCAAAAATATTTAATTTCTAAAATACATATATTGTATACATTTAAAACTCTGCTAGCTTTTCATCAAACTTCATTCAAATTCTGTGGTTTTATTTCTGTTTCTATTACAAGCTACTAATCAAAAGTGGGAAACAAAATAAGTAAAAGACAGAGTTAACACTTCTTTAAAGCATTCACAATGGTCTCAGCATAAAAATCTAACTCATTGACTACTGCCACTTTTTTTGAAAAAAAAGACAGGAATTTATATTTATTTTATAAATTATTTTATAGCCATGCAAACCTATGCATGATGGATTTTCCTAAGGATTTAATAACTTTGTGATAGATCTGTGACCCATTTATACTTAGTATCCAAGCAAAATGTGCAACAAAAAACAAGATGCTTTGAGGTGCATGCCTACTCTTCTCTTTTTTTATAAAGCTGAGACCCATGTTGAAGGCTAATTAACCTATAAAAACTACAGTGTTCAGCTGTTATGTACTGACAAGTGATTTGTTTCCATCATGAACAAGCTGCAATTAATATTTGAGTACTTATTAAATTATGGCTATTTTCATCACATCTGCAGATAATACTAGATCATTTTGATAGGTAGTTCTAAGGGAGAAGCAGATTCAGATTATATTTAAGAGTAAATTTACTCTTTTGAAATAAATAATTTAATTTGGTTTATTTAAATAGAACTTAGTTTTTTTTCTCAGTCAACCTTTTACTATGATAAGATAGTCTAATAAAATAATTGAATATGTACAGAAGAGAACAAACTATTTTTTCATACACATTTGTAGCAAAAGAAAGAAAAGTGCCTTTATGAGCTAATAAATAGCTACTGGGCAGGAAACAAACAAGAAAAAGTCAGCAATTTAGATAGAAATTGATCATCTGAAAAACTTCCATGTCATGAAGGACAGAAAATGGGTTGTATGCTGTTTCTAGAGAAAATGGATTATTAAATCCAGTATCAAGATTTCAAGGCTATAATTAAGCAATAATTTTTCACAAGTTTTTTCAATTCTGCATTTATTTTATCTCCTTTTATAAGGAATTGCTAAAATGATTGGTTAAATTTATATATACTACATCAGTTTTGTTTCTTTCCTGTCTGCAAGTGTGACTAAGTCTTTCCTGCAATGGGCTGGGTCAGGGGAGTTTCCTCCAGGAAAGGGCAAGATAATGTAGGCAGCAAGACCAGAGTACTGATATGGGAGTCAGAGGATGCAGATGTCATTCTTTGGTTTAGCAGATCTCATCCATAACTTGAAAAAACCCACCACATTTATTCCATCCCTTATTTTATTATTATTATTTTATATTTTTATTATTTTTAATTTATTATTTATTATTATTATTAATAATACATTATTATTTATTATGTGAAAAAATATTTAAAATATGTAATAGTTTCAGAGACGTAACACTTGGAAGACAGATTATTACTGTAAAATACAAGTAGATATGGATAATCCAAATTAATTTCTAGGTTTCAATGCTACTGAATGCCTCTCAGAAGGACCAGTTCAAAGGAACCATGACAAAATGTTCTTCCTTGTGTAAAAAATTAGAAAAATTTTGTGTGTTTCTTATACTAATTACTCTGTTTCTTATACTCATTACTTCTGAATGAGAGGCCTGGGTAGTTTCTTTTCTGTGAGCAAAACAGTGCTGGAATTGCAAAAGGGCTTGCTTTGCCTTGGAATGAACAGCTCTTGGGAAATGCTATGTTAGAGCTGAAGCTTCAGCTTAGTGCCTTCATGTTTTTGTAATGAGAGATAATCTGGCACACACATCTACAGAACAGAAAACCTTCATGATAGGGATGCCTGGGAGTAGGCTTACTTCAGAAGTAGAACTGTATTTTTGATTTGAATCATTCACAAGTACCCTGAGGGCACTAGACCCTGATCTGTGAGTCTTTTTTTCCCAGCCTGACCTTGGACCTGCCTTTGTCACTATATCAGCCTGGTCCCCAGGGACCATTGAGCCTCAGGGCACCCTGATATCCTGCAGGAAGGTGTCCTGCAATGTATGTCCTACAAATCCCTCAGCTGTAATTCTGGAGCAGCACATCGAGGCAGAGGAGTCTCCAAATGTGCTTCTTCCAAGGAATGGAGATAGGACCCATATAAAACTCTGCTAATTTGTGTCAGACTGAAACAGATAAGTTGATATTAGTTTACTGTGACTAAAAGTAGACTGCTTAAAAACAACAACCAAACCAAAAATGTGCTTTTAATTGCATTTCTACTATTGTCCTTTATCTCCATTTTGGTCCCTGGAAACCATGGAGAAACACTCAGGCAGCAAAGAGTATCCTTTCTGACAGATGGCCTAAAGGCAGAGACAGGCTGTGAAGGCTAAGAAAGGGCTGTGTCACATGAGATGAGGGCTGAGCAAAAACCAGCATCACAGAGCTCTACAAAACTGGACTATTGGGAGCTGTGTGAGTAAGAACCATGCCCGTGTTCAGCAGATAGCATCAAGAGTGGTGAGAGAAGCACACAGTGATGTTGAGAACTATTGCACAGCTGTTGAGCTGTTAATACATGGCTGGGACAGGCAAGAAAACCCCCAAAACTTCAAGACTGATGGAAAAGCAATTCCTATTTTATTCAGCAGCAAAAGATCTGGAGTATTTGACTCCCTCATGCAGTGAAGTCACACAGTTCTGATCTGGAGACAGTTTTTGCAAGAAACAACAGAAAATGGTACAGCTACCAGAGTCCAGATGGTTTCCCTAGGGTCAGGTGCAGGTCATGCATACAACCCTCATGCATTGTGACAGAAAACCACTAAGCTTTTACAGGACAGTCCAAGTAGGCCAGGTTCTTACTTTTTCATTTGCACTGAGTATCAGCACAGTGTTCAGCATACATACACTAGAACGTTCCCCACATCAAGAGACACCTACATCCCCTTCTCTGCAGTACAGTTACCATTCCTTGCATTTACAGCAAACACTGAATTCATTCACAGAGCAACACACTGCTGTTGTGGAACTGAGCAGAAAAATCTGAGCTAAAGCAGCTGTTCTTCCTATTGAAGGTTTGGATGGATGCTGTGGTAGCTCCAGGGGGGGAAGGCTTGTCTCATTCATCCACAGGCAGAACCAACCCTCCACTTCCTTGGCAGCTGTGGAAGCAGCTTTTTTTATCCCTTTTCTCAGAGACCTACAAATGTGAAAAAAAACCTGAGCCATCTGAAAACATTTACTGATTAAATAGTCCTTGCTCTCCTCATCCTCCCACAGGCACAGTCCAGGGCCAGGTTGGAGACACTGGGCAGACCATGTCCTAACATCCATCTACAAGGGATTATCTGTAAAGGGGGAAATTGTGTACCTAAGCCGCACTGCACAAAGTGGCTTCAACTCTAGAGCTGAGACTTCCATCCACAAGCATTGCCTCAAGTATATACAGTTGACTTTAATGCCAGCAACATACCAATCATTTTTATAAAATATAGATGCACCCACATATATTTCAAAATGCTTTAAACAATTAAATTATCTGCAGATCACATCCCAGATTTGAATTACACTGTCTAATCTTTTAACTATCACTTCAAAAATTGTGAAGAAATAAATTATTTCCCATCCTTAATAATGTTTTATGTTTTTTTTGTTTTCTTATGAAGACTCATAAATCCTACAGAATGTACATTAGTTATTTTCAAATTATATTTTTATGAGTTATTTTTCTTCCAAATGTAAAAAAAAACCCCAAACATTTTCAAACTTTGCAATGTGTACAATTAATTTTTAAATGCACATAGGGGAATTCTATCTCCTTTTGTTGAAGAAATAGGATAATTGTGAGAAAGCAAATATAATTGTTTTTTGTTGAGAATGAAACAGAAAAATATAATCAATAATTTTCTTAGGTCATACTGTTTATAGCCCATGATGTTTTACTTGTCTCTTTTGATTTGTAATAGTTTATGTTAATAAATTAATTACTAAGGCAAATAATGCTAATAATTTCCTTGAGAGTAGTTACAATCCTTTGTTAAAATTTTATCCAAATTATCTTCTCTGTTAAAAATACCCATTAATGAGATGCAAGCCATTTATAGACTACCATAAATAATAACAGTACTGATTATGATATACAGGCTGCATGTATAATTTAGGATTAAGGAATGATATTAAGACTATGAATTTCCCAGTGTCGCTTGAGATTCTCTGCTGTTAGGTTTCAAGCTGTATGGTTTTAAATTTTTCAAGCCTTTAGATGATTTTAAAAGCCCAGAATTTCAAAGTAAAAATTTGCACAGAATTTATGGAATTGCTACTATCCTGTTTACATGAGAAAAGAGGAATTTTAATGTATAACTATATTTAGTTACAATTTGAACAAACCCCCATGTCTCTCTTTGGGCCCATGTGAGTGAGAGTTTTAAGTGGACTGACAAGAGTTCTTGAGAAAGAAGTCACGGCAGCAAGGAATTTTATGGAATATAGCTGCAGAATATTTTGGCCACCTACAGACTGTAGAAGACTATTTTGGTCTCCATCAGTTCCCCAGTCATATTTTCAGATTACAAGCCATGGTGACAAATGACACATTATTTTATATAAGGGTGCCTGATACTCGTAAATGGAGTATTTTTGTGAAGCTTAGTTTAGACTAAATGGGGAAAAAAGAGGGAATATACTCACATATTTTTTGACATAGTTGTGTGGATTATTATCAGTCTGTGAATGGAAGTTAAAACCAAAATTATATCATCAGGAATTGGGAATGTGCTCTTCATGTGCACCTTGATACACAAAATACCAAGGAGCTTATCGATGACCTTGTGATCCACTTTCTATAAAGTGTGACACCTGTCCTTGATGGTGTTACATTTGTTACTCTGACTGCTCTCTTTTCCAAAAGTGGATATTGAAAATAGATTAATTCTATTCTCACAGAACCAATTAATAACCTATCAGCCATGATGTGTTCCCAGAGGTGGTAGGACACGCTACGGGAATGGAAAATCTAATGCTGCAGTGATGTTGGACAAAAACCACTCTCTATTTCCCAAAGCATTTAAACATCTTTCTCATACATTCATGTTACTTGGCCACTACAACTGGTAGTTTCTTTTCCCATGCACTTTTTCAAAGCTGAGTTCTCTGCCCTTTATTTCCCAGCATTTTCAGAGGGAGGCTTATGTGTGACAGACACATGCATAAGGGTTTGGCTGCCAAATGCCAGAAGCCCTGCCCACACTCAAAGTGAGCTATACATTCAGAAAAAAAAAATGGATGCTGTAGTCATTTATGAAACAGAAAAGAAGAAAAATGATCTTTTGCAGATAGGTAGTCAATACAGTTTTACCAAGAGTGTCACTCGCTTGCTTGGTGGGTAAAATTCTTCCTTTCATTCTCATATTTTTTAAGTAATGACAATTTTTCTTCATGCTTAGCCTACATTTCTTCCATTTTTAATGCTTCTCATCCTTTGTCACTCCATCCTTGTTGGTGACTTGAGTGGTGCCAGGCTGCTGAAGCTGAAGAATCTAAAACAGATGCCAATCTACCATCATCTTATTACGTGAAATTTCTTAATTAACATATTCCATACTACATAAAAACAATTCTGGCTCACCTCTCTGACTATAAATGTTGCTTCATGTTGTTGACTACATCTTAAATTTACCTGACATCTGATTTCTGTATACGTAAAAATCTTATTTTGTGTTTGTTCTGCCTGAAGCAAAAATACAACATGAATGTAACATGAATGTAATTGTGTGTAAAACTGGAATGCACATTTATTTCACACAATGTGGTTGATAATGATAAAAAATACTGCACACTTTTTTCACCTGGTTTGGTAGACTTCATCTTCAGCATATTCTTAGTGGTAATGAAACTTGCAACCTATATGTATTTTAATAAATATCAATATGTTTTTAATAAATATTAATATATTTTAAAATAGTTTGAAAGATACTGCACTAAAATAGAACAGCTTCCTCTTGTGAAATGAAATTTCCTTTCTTGCTTGAGCTATCCACTTTACATTATCACACAAAGAATGAAGTGGGAGGTCTCCATGAAAAATGACAGCTCTTCCTACAGATGGGGGAACAGGATATGTATTGATTCTATAATCAATAGGTGACTCTGATAGCGAAAACTGAGGACGTTGTCCCTGTTGAAATTTGAGTATGGGACTGACTCTAGACAAAGCAACTGAAAGGTAATAAAATATTTTTTGTTTCTACTTTGTTTATAAATTTCTTTCTTGGGTGTTGACTTTCCCAGCAGGGCATGAATTCCACTTCACTTCTGTCTTTGATAAGTTTTTAGTTCATTACATTTCATTTATTTAAATTCTCAGACATGATTTTCAATCATCCCAGTCCTCATATATGTACCATTTTAATAATTTATTTTTTCAGTCTTGTCAGAAGAACTATCAGTTCAAACTATTCAATCTTTCAGTAGGACAAATAGCTTGGTTAGTTTGTAGCTATCAAGAACTGTTGGTATCAATTCAATACTAGTAAACAAGGAAAGATAAAGATCTGTATCTCAAGATGACAAGTACATGAAGTACAGATCTGTTCAATTAGGCATGAAACTTATCAATGCATTTTCTAAGGCACTTATCAACCCAACATTTAGCTTTATTCTTCGGAGCAACTCTCTTAGCTTTGCATTTAGCTTGCATTAAGCTGTCTGTTTAAATCTTTTCCCCCCTCAATAGCTCACTGCACATTATTGAAGGTAATATTTATAAAAGGAGTGCATAAGGAACAGAAACATTTTTGTTTCTGCCAACTTGGTTGAAGAAAAGCCCTTAACTGTGAGATGCCCGTGAAAACCACTTTTCATTAGAAGAAGCCTACAGAAGTTGAAGGGAAAAGGACTATCGGAGAAGCTACGGAACAGCAAAGCTCAATCTCCTTTCTAGCGAACTTTTAATTGTGACACCCTCCCAGACATCCTCAGCCTAACTAGAGAGAAACATTCCCAAGAGCTAGAAGGGGCCCCAGAGCATGCGGGTGAGACCACTGCTGCTCCACTCACTCTCAGTTTGGCAAAAGCCCCACGAGGGCCGGGCTCTCCCCGACACCAAGGAGGCGCAGAGGCTCCGCGGGATTCCCTGCCCGCAGCTCTCCGCAGCGCCGGCGGGCGGCGAGCCCGGCTGCCGGCATCGCCGCGGGAGCCCGCGGCCAGCGCGGCGCCGAGAGGCGGCTCCGGTGGCGGCTCCCCTCGGGCTCTCTCCTGCTGCTTTTCCCCGCCGCCTTCATTCTCCTCCTGCCTTCACCGTGGCAGGTCGACTTCTGGCGGCCCCATCCGCGGGGAGATGCGGTTTCCCCGCGGCGGCCGCCTATGCGTATGGGGGTGTGTTCATGCATGTACATACATATCTATGTTTTATATATATGGGTGTGCCTGTGTAAGTGACTGATAGCTGCGTTAGAGCGTGTCATTGCAGCGCTGTCCGACGGCGAGGGCCATCCATGCCTGCGGGGGATCTCCGGCCGGGCACCGTGCGCGCTGCTGGAAGCACGAGCGTGCGGAACGGGAGAGCGAGGATCACGCAGGGCTTTCGCGAGGCACAGGGCAGCTTGTCCCTCACCCCTTTTGCACCCTTTGGGCCCCCTCCTTGTCCGAGGCAGCCCGGAAGAGCGGCGCTGGCTGTGCGCCGGTGGCGGTGGTCGCCGCAGAGCCGTGCTCTGGGTTAGAGGCTGGGAGACGGGGCGCGGAGAAGGCAGCGCCGGTGCCGCGCCAAGCCAGCCAGGCAAAGTAATAGAACCGGCACCAAATTTCTTCCCTACATGGGGGATCGATGTACAGTCCCTCTGGCGAGCGGCCAGCCGAAACCCTGTCACACAGCTGGCAGAAAGGGCAGCCAAGGCAGCTGAACTAAAGAGGAGGTTGAGTGAGGAAAGAGGGGGAGCCGATAACTTTCCTGCCGGGCACGGGGTGAGCGGCCAGCCGCAGCTCCCTAGGACCGGGGAGAGCTCCGCGGGCTCCGGGCGAGCGGGCTCTCCCGCAGCCCAGGAGACACCGCCTCCCCCGGGCGCTCGGCAGCTCCGCCGCCGCGCCCGGGACCGCTCTGTCCCTGCGCGCCGGTGGTCCAGCTCACCCTCCCGCTGCCCGTGGGAAGCGGCTCCCGCTTCGCCGCCCGCTCGCCCCTCTCCGGCACGGGGGCCGGCCCGGGGGAGGGCTGCGCGTCACCGGATCTGCTGGCGCCGGCAGCGGGGCGGCGTTACGGAGCGCCCCGGGAGCGGCGGGGGGGCGGGCGGGGGTCCCGGGCGGGGCCGGCATCGCCGCGCCTGGCTGCGGCCGCGGTGGCGGCGCCGCGCCGCCTCGCCTCCCCTCGCCTCGCCGCGCCTCGCCTGGCCGCTCGCCGCCGCGAGGGGCGGCGCTGCTCCCCGCACGCCCCCGCCCGGCGCCCCCGCTCCGTCTCCGGGAAGGGCGCGGGGAGCCCCTCGCTCCCCCCCAGCGCGGCGGAGTTCGAGCCGGTGCGGCGGCGGCCGGGCTGCGATGCCCTGTTAGCCGGCGGCCCGCCCCGAGGTAGCGCCGGCGGGCAGGAGCGCGAGTTGCCGGAGCTGTGGCTGACACCATGGGCACCGGGCGGGGGGGCGAGGCGGCCGGGCTCCCTGCGCTCCTCGGCTGAGCCCGGGGATGTGCCGGCGCCCGGAGGAATTATTTTGGAACTAGCACGGAGCGGAGGGAGGAGGACGAGCGGCACAGCGTTTCTCAGCTGCGAGGAGGTCGTCCGGCGGTGCTGTATAGGCAAGTAAGCTCTTGCTTCCTTTTCGCTGCGTTTCCTTCGTCTCGAGTGACTTTTTTTTTGCAGCTGCTGATCGGTTGCTGCCAGTTTCGAGGCCGGATGGGCGGCGGCGCCAGCATCAGTTCTCGGGGGTTGAGGTGCGGGGGATTGGTGGCCGGGATTGCAGGGGAGCCCCGCTCCAACTCCGCCGGAGTCCGCCGCGGGCGGACCGCTGGTGCGGTGCTCCGGTGCATAGCCGGGAAAGAAGCTCCGTGTCCCAACGCTTCCCACTTCTGCAACTGAAAGAGATGATGCCTTTTCCCAGGCATTTCATAGTGTAAAATGCTTTCTCCTCTTTGCTGAACTCTAACTAAATTATAGGAGCCCCTTAATTGCTTTTCACCCGTGCTTCTTGTGGGAGAGAGGCAAGAAGCATGTTAGCCTTACATACGCACTTATGGATTCAGATAGTGAGTTTTGATTTTTATGCCCTTAACTTTCTTGTGCCCTGCCTGGTGTTCTTCCTTGAGATGCTCTTGCTGTGAGGTTATGGTTCGTCCAGTCTTGTTTGTTTGCTTTTAGCCTGTGGATATTTATTGCTACACTTGACATGGCAATGAAGGGAAAAGTTGACTGTAATTTATTTCAGTGTATGGAGGACAGGTTGCAGGCAGGGGACTAATTCAGAGGAACTCCACTTCAAAGGGAGAGGCCCATGGGGCTGTAATCTGTAGCTAAAAACTCGGAGAGCTCAGAACAGACCGGTCACACTGCAAAGAACGAGTTCTATTCACCTTTCAGCAGTGATAGCGTTCCCGAACCTGTGAATAGACCTGACTGAAATGCAGGAAACAGAGATGTGAATTCTGGGCAGGTTTGGGAGAAGGCAGAACTTTAAACACTGCTTATTTAAGTTTGCTCTTACTGATTTCCTCAGTGTCTTCTCTATGAGCCTGAAAACTGCAATCTGTTACAGTGACCTTGATGCATGTTGTATTCTAACAGGAAAGCAGCACAGAATAAAAGTATTTACACATATTTACAGCTAAGCTCTGATGTTTCACTAGGAGCTCATTCAGTTTCAGTGAATGTGGTAGTTTCAGCAGGGGCACTGGGCATGGTGTGTGTGTAGGAAATAACTTGGGAAAATAACTTGCTAATAGTGATGAAAGTAAAAGTTGAAGTGTTGGAAACGTATGCTTCTGCAGAAATGCCACTGTGTGTGAAAGGTCTATTAAGTTGTGGATATTTTGTTTTCTAATCAGTGAGATCTGTACTGAAAGGAGTGTGTGGGTGTGTGTGGAAATCTCAAGGCTTCCCAAGTTAATGCACTTTGAGTTGTCAGCAGCAAGAGATCTTTTTACACACTGAAATACACATTTTTACGTAGATGCAAGATTGACATCATAAGATTAAAAAATGTTGGGATGTCAGTATGGTGAACATGTAGCTAACTCAGGTTTATAGCTGAAAGATAAATGGATCCTTTCCCATAATGGTGGAAGATGTTCTGGCTGAAGGGAGTGTCATTTGTTTCAGTGCAGATTATGGAGAATGCTCCTATAGTTTGTTCATATTTCTGCCTCTCTGATGAAGCTGTGAAACACAATTAGAATAACTGCTGCTAGACAGTGGGATGCAAACCTATCCATTACTTAAAACACTCAGCTTATTCTGCCTCATTTCAAAAAAAAGTATAGTTTCTGGCAAAGTCTGCCTATGGTTTTGTTGTAGTAATTCCTTCCTCTGTTGCAGAGTGGCAGGCTTTCACTAGGCATGTGCAAGGGAGAACATGAAACACTGAAGCATGCACTAATCTGGAATTCATTTGGGCTATGTATTACATTTGAGGTTTCCACAGTTAGCATAAGTGCTTATGCCTGATTATATGAATAAACGGGGCTTAAAAATTGTATTAGTCACTTGTGATGCATATTGCAGACTCCTCTTCTTCCTTTTTAGTCTTTCAAACTAATCTAATGCTATACTCACTCTTTGCCTGAGGAGGAAGAAAATATAATTTAATATTTTATCATTTGGCTTTTGCCGTGTCTTGTCCCATAGCTATGAGGTAATCGAATGAAGGTCCCCATCACTGAATTAAAGGACATGGTGCTCTAGACTTTCACTTACAGTCAAATTTTCCCTCTTTTACATGGCTAAAGAATCGAGTTTTAACAAGATCTGAGAAAAAAAAAAATGTTGCTTTTCTGTTAGAAACTCGAAAAGAAAGGGGAAGGTAAGACTTGAGGTCTTTAAAGACATCATTAAAAATATCCACTTTTAAGATATTAATTAACCTTATTTACCTTCACACGTTTTCCTTATATTTTACATGGTACTTGTCAGAAAGCCTTCCTGGATATTGATACTTTAGTTTACATTGTGTGTAGTTCTTAATTTTAAAAATTCAGGAGTGGCCATCACACACTTCACTGTAAGGCTATTCTAGAATCCTGTTTAATGTTCTGTATCCCACTTGGCTTGTATCTTTTGAATCTGAGATTTCCATATTTAACTTTATAGTATGCATTTTTGTTTTAATTCTATATAAATCTTTTTACTAGAGAAGATTGTTGACTTTGATTCAGAAATTTCAGGGCAAACTCAGAAGTTATTTTTCTTTCCTCTTTTTTTTTTTTTTTTTTTTTTTTTTTTTTTTTTGTGTGTGTGTGTGTTTTCTCAGTCATGCTTTTTGGGCATAGCTTTCATGAGCTGGCAGAAAATCCTGTTTGAATGTGACTTTTTTAGTCAGCCCAACCCAGTTGAATGTGTAATTTATTAATCTTAGATTGAATATTAAGACAAACAAGAGCTGTAGTCTGATCTCAGTTCTTCCCTCTGAAGTGCTCAAGTAAGTACCATTATTCATCTTGAGAGATTGATTTAGTCTTGGGAGATGGATTTAGTAGGTGATGTGTCTACCTCTTATGAAGAAGAGGAGCTATGTGATACAGAAACAAAGCTTTTTTCCACTGCACACTTCAGTTGTGGCTGTCACTGTCGTTTGGGACTCTCTTCAGTAATTAGCTCGAATTGGCCAAAAGAGGTGGAACGCTCTGTTGTATGATGAATCTGGTGCTGCAGCAGCCAAGGGCTGGGTTGTTTCCTGAGTACTTGCTCTCTTCAATTTATTAAAGTAATGTAGAGAAAAACTAATCAAGTAGAGTGTTTGGGATGAGATTAATTTTATGATTCGTTCTCTGGTTTGTTTTGCATAATGTTGGGCAAAACCATAAAAGTTCTTCACTGTGATACTTATGTGAGAGTAGCAATAGTTTTGACTGTCATATATAAATATATGTAATATATTTATTTATTTAACATAAATAAATGTTCTATAAACTGGGATTAAGATTTTGCACATGAGGCCAGAACATGGATAAACAATATTGCTGGACACAGTTTGCTGTGCAATTCAGGCACTTCAGAGATAAGGAATGGATAATGGTTTATGAAAGGCTTTGCTGTGAAAAGCAGGAGGTCCCCCATGCCAGGAACTGAGCACAGCTGAAACAGTGATGCCCTGAGGGTGGCAGTGGATGTTCCCAGTGTGGAATAAAACTTGGAGCAGAGCGAAAGTCCCACACTGGTGTTCACAGGGTGCTTTTCAACAGGCACTGAAATTTCTCTGCAAGATGTGGTTGAGGGAAGGCACTGATGCTTTACTGCTTTAATACTGGCATGGATGCTGAGTCTGTGAAAGAATTCATGGCTTCAGGGATGCTGTGGGTGCAATTCTTTGATTGCTCAGTTCTGCAGGTGGTTATCATCTGAAATGATGAACAGGATGAATTTTTTTTTTTTTTTCCTATGAAATTCGTTCCTTGTTCTTAGATTTGGGTGTTCATTCCTTGGTAAGTTGAGGTTTTGGTTCAAAGGTGTGCTTTTAAAGCTGACAAGCATGAAGCACTTCTGAAGTGTTCATTGCTTGGAGCTTTTGAGATAAGACCAGAGGAGGAACAATTTATTTATCAGGTTATTTGGAAGTTTGGCTTTATTTTATTTTTTGTTCGTTCTTAATGTGCTTTTTCAAATAGTGAACAGTATACTTGGTTTCATGTTGAAGATGGCCTTTAGAAATGGCATTTTAAGTACATTTTATATTGCTTTTTGGTAAAATTATTCAAATAGACTCAGATTTAAGTGTGAATAAAAAGCTATTTGAGTGAAAAACCACATGCCTTTTCCCCTCCACTTTTTGTATTCAATTTATTTAAAAAACAGCTAACCATTAAGAAGTGAGAATGGGAGTGCTGTTTATGACATTCATATTTCTTCTGCTTTCTGTCAAAAACTAAAGAGAACTCCATTGTCTTGTACAAATGACAGACTATCATGAGTGATAGTAATCGCATCCTCTGATTCTTTCTTGGTCTAAAGACTATTTTGCTATTTTTTTAAATTTAGTGTAAAAATGTCATTGATTTCAACAGGTATAATACTAAAACTTGGGAAGATTAAAAATATTTTTAAATTTTGATATTCATACTTAATATAGCTGTTAATATTTGTCTTAATATGAAGCACTGATTCTTAATTACAGAATTGTTTCTAAAATACTTTGCTGTTTTGCAATTGCTAAATATATATTCATTCATAATTATGTGAGATAGCTTTTTCTAGTTTTTCTGTATGCCAAAATGTTTTGATTGACTCTTTTAACAGTTCTGAATAATGAACTGTATGCTTCAGCTTCAACAACACAAATGGGCATTGATTTTCTTTGACTTGCTTTTGACCCCTAAAGAAGTAAAGTCATTAGAATTATGCTTGAAAGAGCTTTGTTCTATCTCCTATCATTTTATAGATATTATAAACAGGCTTTGGGAACTAATCTATGCTAATCATATTTTTTCAAGTGAAAAAGGAGGGAGGGCGAAGTGATCAGCTCTACAGTTGTCTTGCAGCTCTAGGTTTCATCACTCACAGCTGTCTGCCTGTATCCATTAGCAGTTGGTACCGCAGCTGTATGTCCCTGAATGCAGCAGAATTCACAAACAGTTCTTCTCACAACTGTTCAATTGGTTATTAAATGGCAAACATTTGTGTGAAGATTTTGGTCAGTGCAATGCCATTTTTTTTCAAGTAACAAAACATGCAGTGATGCATGTATAGAGTTCCTCCCTGAAGATAGGTTTTGAGTAAAAGTCAGCTTCAGATCTGTGTCTCTACAGGTTTTAATGTCTGGAATGCCTTCACTCTCATTCTTTGAATTATGTGGTTTACTTCTTTATGAAACAGCTTTATGGATACAAAATGTAAAGGTAAAATGTAAAAGATAAAAAGATAAAACATAGAAGTAGTCTTTTCAAAGTCAGCTGGAGAAATGGATGAAAGAGCAAATTTGGTTTACAGTGCCGAGGAGCTTGTGTGGTTGGCACATTATGAATAGGGCAAGATAGAGCCCTTCCAGGGGTTCATTCCTTGCAGGGCTCCCTGTCCCTAAACTAAGCAACTCCATTAACCTAAATGTAAAAATAGTCACTCTGCTGGAGCAACTTTGGTGTCAAATACAGTGACATTTGTGAAGGAGTTTTATTGGAGGGGGCATACTGCAACTGTGCTAGAGGCGTTTCCCAGCAGTGTATAGAAGTCATGACAGCATCTGATGATGATCACCTCTCATTTTATTTAAGCTTTCTGAGATAAGAAAGGACCTTCCTAGATAATTGAATGCACAAAGCGATAATTTCTACACTGTGTCATTAGTCTTTCAGCTAGTTAATTCTTAAGCATTTGCAGCAATAGTTCATCACATGCTTCTTTTCACCACTTTCTTATGCAGTTGTGATATTGTCTATGTTGGTTCCTTGGGGTATCTTAATTAAAATTGCTTAGATTTCAGTTTGTTAATCTGTTTTATTCATCAGGTTTCCTTTTCACTACATTAAATAACTTACTTGACCTCTAAAAGGAGAGCTGATCTTACTGAACAGACATTATATATTGTATTATTCTCCATGTTTTCAACGCTATTTATGTTTGCAAAATTTTCTTCTTAATTAGGAAAACCGTAAACCTTCTGATTTTTGGTAGGTGGATCAGAGTACTCATTGCATGCTTTGATTAATGGAGAAATCCAGTTGTTGGCAGTGATTTGATATTGCCATTTGTCACTACACTCCTGTACAACGTGCCCTTTCATGTATATCTTGCTGCCTTTTTTTAACCTCTTAATGATGCTACAGTACTTATTTCAGAAATGAAAATCCCAAGATTAATCTCAAGCAATATGCCCTCATGTAATACATCTTATACCCAGTTGATTGTTTTCTCAGGTCTAAGATTCTGTAGTTTTTAGTGCTGTGCTTCTCTGCATCTCTTTATTGAGTTTAATATATAATTGTACAGCTCTTCATTGAGTTTAATATATAATTCTTTATAAAGCCTGTGTCATGTTTAAACCCATGACTTTTTCTCTCTGAAATGAGACTTGATTTTTAGTTTTACTGTTAACTCTTTAATATTATGTACTAGCTGTATTTGTCTAACTGCAGCAAAGGCATTTTTTTAGGGGAAAAAAACCACCACATTTTGGGAAATGAAAAGTAAAATATTTGGGCATCATTTCCCTTTGGAAAATTACAACATTATCTATAATTTTCCTTTTAGTTTAAAGAGTATGAAAAGACATAACATTTCCCCTGCTAGTTACTGCATGATAGTACAGGTGTATGTGTATACACCTGTATGCCTTTTCTACAGGTTTTGATGGCTGCAGAACTATGAGCCTGAGATCACAAGTAGCTAGGGTCATAAAGGTCTAGCCAAACTGCATGAAAGAAGGCACTAAAATATAGTGGGTTTGCTTTTTCATTCTTTATGTGGTGATAGAAAGAGGGTATATGTGACCCTTGAAAAGAGGAAAAGGTGAATAGTTGCATTGCTAGACAAAGCACAGAGAGAACTGTGAGAAGGATAAAAGTAAGATATTTGACGAGAGAGCTTCTGTCTGTGTTTTTGAGGGGAAAGAGGTGCTTTCCAAGACAGCAGTTATTCAGTAATCTTCAGAATTGCATCCTTGAAATACAGACCTGGTGCTTGTAAAGAGTTCTGCCAGAAAAGTATTCCCTTTCCATGTGAGAGATGTCTGGGTACAGCTGTATTTGTGTCATTGTTCTCCAAAAGTCCATGAATTCCCTATATTTAAAGCAGGAACTCACACACAATAATTCATTTGCATCCTTAGATGGACTCCTTCCTTCTGCAGGTACATCTGTGGATGTAGTTGGGAAGCTCTGGTTTTTTGGGCTGAGGTTGGCCTCAAAGTGCATGAGAAGCAACAAGGAAATAATGGAGATTCTTGTGTTGCCTTATGTTTGGAGAGATGCAAAAGTGGCATCATCAGTATTTCTCATTCCTTTTGCCCTGCAATATGTGAACATATAGGTACCTCTGTCTTAAGATGAATTCTGCCATAAACTTGGCTTCCTACACCCGCCTGTCTTAAAAATAGATTCTACAGTATTCCCAAGTTGGTGGAGACTACATGGAATTACGAACCTCATTTCACAGTTCTAATTTCTGTAGGAAAGTTGTCTGGGCATCTTACTTTCCAGCAAATAGATCTGGGAAAAACAGCTGGAAGCACCTCTAGGGGCAACTCTAAAAATATAAAAATAAAATTCTCTGCCTTTTAAATACTAATTCTGCTTCAGAGAAAGTAGATGAGAAGGAGGCTGCTTTTGTGCACCAATGTCAATATTACTTGAGTTACAAAGCAATACACCAGATTAATTTACATTCCTTATTTTATGGCAGCAGAATTGTCTTTTCTGGATGGCAAGAAGTATCTTAGATCTTCCTACATATAATATCTCTCTCTGGAGGCATTTAAAACATTGAAAGCTTGCAAAAATAGTGAACTACTTTGAAGTTCTGCAATTACAGCTAAATGTCACTTTCTGCAGGTTTATGGCATGTCAGTATCTGGAGATGCTACTGTGGGAAAAGCTAGTCCTTCATCTTTAAAAAATACACCTCGTAGTAGTAGCCTGTATTTATGAGTATATAAACTGTCTTTTGTGTGTTTGAAACCTGTGGTCAAAACCCATTTGTTTATCAAAGCTTTTTGTTATCTAAAAAATAAGTTTGAATTATATAAATACTGTTTTTTAATTTGAAAGATTTTCTTACCACTATACATCTGAAATACTTGGAAATACTTATTGGATTTAGAAATCATGATAAACAACCTGAAAACTTTCCTGTAAGTACTACAGTGTGGTGCTAGACATCAAAATTATGCTCTCTAATACAAGCCAGGTGTTTTTACAGTACTGGGGCCCATTCAGAGTGAAGATTAGGGACAGTGTTTGACTTTTTAGTTTCAGACTATGCAAACCTATTCATCTTAGTGAGTACTCTCAATTGAGAATAACTATGTACCAATAGCATATATCTAGGCAGCCTTCAATTTAGGATGAGGGTTCCTCTAGAGTCTGCAAATCAAATCTTCAGAACAACATTTAAAACTTTAAAATAATAGGAAGTAAAAATCCATGGAGCAGTAATTTATAAAAATAACTTGGTATGTTACACGCAGCAGATACCTAAAAGGTGCTGTTGCTCACAGTCTGAAGGCTTCTGGAGGTACTGCTGCTCAGAATCTGTAGCTGCTGGGAAAGAGACACTCTATGTTGTTCTCTGTTTGGAGAAATTGTTCTTGTGGTAATGCTCATGGCAATTGTATTGCTGATTTCCATGGCAGCCTTCCTACAGGTGCTTGGAAGAAGAGCACAGGTGTTTTGCAAGAGCAGGACAGGCATGATGTTTGACTGAATCAGCTCCTTCCTCTGCCATGGGGAGGATGTTCTTCCACTGCACGCTCGGTTTTCATCAGTCTGGGAAGCCTTTGATTTACTGAAATACTCATGGCAGCTTTTGAAGTGTGAAATTACTTGTGTGATCGTCCCTTTAATGTAAGGCCGCGCTGAAGTGCTCCTGTTAAAAGCTTGGACAAATTATTTCTGCTACAGGTCAGTCAACAGGCTGCAGGTGGCTGCTTGTGGCAAACTCCGTATTTGGGGTGGGTGTTCTGCCCCAAAAACATTGGACTCTGTTTGCCCTCACAGCCCTCATTGCTGATGTCTCTTCCTGTCTCCCATGTTGCATGCTGTCAGTTGCTCCTGTGGTTGCAATCTGTCGGCACGAGGAAGGCGATGCATTGAGTTTTTCTTGGCCATCTTCTTGGTTGGTATAATGCAGAGCAGCATGTGATTAGTCATGGTTATTGAGATTCATAGTTCTGAGACTATGAACTATTCATAGTTCTGAGACTTTTGGGAAGCCTGTGAGACCTTCAGCATAATGATCCTATAATGGTGTGATACGATGATATAAAAGTACCTCATTCAGGAAAGAAGTATGTGGGGAATTTTCTTTGTTGTTTGTATGTACAGCAATGAGCATATATGGCACCTCTTTGAGATAAAGGTGGCATCATTATAGGAGTGACATGAAAGAAAAGACTTATCAACTCATCTGTAAAACTAAAGGAATAACATTTGTTTCTATTTCTGGTTAGTGATGCATATATACAGAAAACATATTTATTTTATATAGATATAAGGCATGATTTTTTGCTTTTCAGCTGTTTTTTTCTGAAGGGAAGACAAAATTGGTAATTTGAGAACAGATAATTTTGATACGTCTGAGAATGGTCCCTAGTTAGAGCTTCACACTTATGATTTCCCTCCCACAATATCTGTGTTGTGTCCTTTACTAGCTTCCAGTTTGGACAGTGTATGTTTTACATATATTTGTGTGCATACATGTGTTCAGAGTAGATAAATGTCTGTAGCAGATAAATATATGTGTCAAATATGACATACTATGTGCTTTTCAGCCGTGATAGCCCTGGAATTTGGAAATTTGTGATAAAACCATCTTTGATCATGACAGCAGCCACATTACATGGCTGGATGCTCTTGTGGCTTCTATTACACCTATGTAAAGTATAGAGTGGCCTGTGCTTGTACAGGGATTGACCCTCTTTCAGAAAATCTTTCTCAGTCTGCATACCTTTCTCAAATCTATTCAGATATACAAGTAAGGATCATCTTCCTGGCCTCTTAAATCTTCTCTTTACATGCCTCTGCTAGTTCTTCCTCCCCCACATCAAACTGAACCTCTCTTTTGTTTTCAAAGGTTTTGTTTAGTAAAGCCAAGCATTAGGCACTGTATTTAGCAGCTTTCTGAGATTTTTGTTCTTACCACCAGGCCATCACTGTCTAAATTGTCTGAAATTTCCACAATACATTAATTAATAATAAGAATTCATTCTGTCCCTTATGAAAGTAAAAACTCTACTTTAAAATCTGCCTTTATAACATTTGCTTGTCATCCTAACTTCTACTAGGCTGTTTGCAGAGGGTTTCCATTTGGAACTGATTTCAAGGCTAAATGAGAAGTTTTTTCAGTGGATCATTTTCAATAGTTTTGTAGGAATAACTTTATACAATTCAGTCAGATCTTAATGCCTCTTTCTATTAATAATGGAAATTCATTTTTTCACATTTTTGTCCTGTTAATCCAATAATAGTATCTACTGTTTGTATACTGCTGTGTATTCATATATCCTGGCTCAAGGCATGAAAATAGCATTTCTTGTTCCAATAACTGCACTTTACTACTTAATTTTAAACTATTTAATAATTCTTTGGTGAAAGTACAGATAATTGATGTGAATGTTTTTAGACATCTGCCTTTAGGCAGTACATTATAGACAAGGGCAGATTACCTGGAAATTTGTGTTCAGTTTGATAAGACATCCCTGTTTTCTTTATGGAGGAATCTTCAGTATTTGGCAGCAGTTGTGGCAGTGATAAGTGTTAGGTTCTTTAGACTTAGATCTGTTTCCATTTGTTCCGCAACAGAAAATTCAGTGTCAAGAGTTTAGTTTACAAATACAGGAAAAGGATTTAAGAATGAACAGCCTGATCAAGAGAAATTACACGTTAGTTTGAATGTACATTGAATTGAAAAATAGAGTGAATTAGTGAAAAGATGTCTTGCTCTTGAATCCAGACTGTGAAGATGTGAAGTGTAGGGAGACCCAAAAAGAAGACATGAATTCTGGTGTTCACTGGCTCCTCTCTGAGTCACCATTATGCCCATGAAATGTTGGACTGGGAATGAGCATTCCAAGGAGTGGGCAGTGCTGGATGACTGCCAGGCTGACCTCCCTCCTCCTTGGAAAACAGAGCATGGTCTTTTGTTATACTCCCTACTCTCTTCCTCAGAGGTTGCAGTGCAAAAATAGTATAGCAACCAAGTGTACCACTGGAAGACAGGAGTGGTGAACCCGTTTTAACTAAAGAGAGGCGAGTGGGTGTGATTTATAGGCTGGTCAGAAGCTGTGTGAAAAACTGTTTGTTAAATTGGTCTGTTACATTTTTTTCAAATTGTCTTACCTATGCTGTAGAATTTTGCATCAAGCTTTTCTCTGTGTAATATTTTTGTTGCTGAAGTTTAAGAAATTTTCAAAATGGTAACTTTTAATTTAAACCTGCATTTTTCAGTTTGGCAATGCTAAGTGCAGGGAATAGAACACGATCTCAACAGTGAAGTGGAACTCTGAATTGGATTTACTCTGTGATCATCACATAGACTTGTGCACATTGCATAAATTTCTTTTGGTTCATTTATCTCACTTAGCTTAAATTCACACTTTGTGCACACATGGTTAGTGCTTTGAGACTTCATTAATGAATGGTTACATAAAGGCTTACTTTCAGTACTTAAAGACAGTGGATGCATATAGTGTATTACATGCTGATTTACATGTGGCTTTGGTTTCTCTGAATGTTTATCATGATCTCATAGCAAATTACTGTAGACTTGGTCACTACTTTCTCTGATGTATTAGTTTTTAGAAGAACATTACACAAACATGGAAAATAATTTGATTTGTTGTAGGAGCCTTTAAAATGGATTTGCCTAAATCTATTCTTGACATCAATTAAATTTATTATGAAATCATATTTGCTCATTTAGCAGTCTCTCTCTTAAGCAATACATTGTGAGGAAGAACATTTGGAAGTCTTAGAATTAATGTAGTAGAATAAGCACTTGAAGGGATCTGTCTGCAACCATTCTGTCTGTGAATAGAGCCACAACTGCTAAAGAAATATTTTATTTTTCTATTACAGGACTGTAAAAGGAAATAGTGCATTATTATTTAGAGAGCTATAAATTCCCAAAATAAATTGCATTTTTGTTTGTATTTAAAAAAACACAGCTGAACAGATGGGAAAGTAGCCCATGCTGCTTCTCAGAGTCTGACTTTAAAAA
This sequence comes from Lonchura striata, assembly GCF_050655825.1. Taxonomy (NCBI): domain Eukaryota; kingdom Metazoa; phylum Chordata; class Aves; order Passeriformes; family Estrildidae; genus Lonchura; species Lonchura striata. The sequence goes on from NC_140704.1 coordinate 116,235,873, forward strand.
AAAATCTTCTCCTACATTAGTATTTAATATCAAAACTGCTATGTGGCAAATAGGCAAATGCGTATATGAATTTGTTATGACATTACAATTTTCCTGTTATCATAATAATTTAAATAAAACTGAAATATTGGAATAATTTGAATAAAAATGGAAAGATAGCCCAGTATGAAGCCAGTTAAAAACACTGTCAAACCAGTTATTAATATTTGCTTTAGGGTGACTTCACCATCTTACTAAATACTTATGTTCTGGCAAGGCCTCTAATGTATGAGGTATGTGCATGTAGGCTGAATGGTGTAAATAGTATGGTTGTAAAAGTCCAAGTTATCCCATTAGAGAAAGGAGAACTGCCCATGCTGATTCTGTCTGTCCCACAGAATCCTGACAGCTACTCATTCTGTAAGATGAATCAGCAAGTAAGTGTATTAATTGCTGATATGAGACATTAACCACTTACAATTTATGTTTTGCTATCCTAGTATTCAACAGGTGTCTGTTAGGAAAGATTTGTCTCTGCTTTACTTTGAGGTGGTAGTTTATCTATAAAGAATAAAAGCTCACATCCCTGGTGGATGTGTTAATTGCCGGTTGGATTAATAATGGAGACTCTTATTCAGCTTAGTGTTTGCACAAAACATTTATGAACCTTCTCTGTACATATAACCCCTTGTATGACACATTTTGCTGCAGTTGAGTATGGGGAAAGGACTGCAGACATGTAAAAGCTTCAGACATGCAACTGCCACCCTTTACCCTTGTGTGGGTACATATGTGCAGCATGATAGCAGAAACTTTATTTTCCTGGGCAATCAAATTCCTGGGCAAAAAAACAATCACCTCTATGCCAACATGTACTTAGGTTTTTTGTTACTCTCTGGATGTTTGACCTGCTGTGTTGTATTTCAGAATAAAATTGTGTGTTTATAGAAAACTTATTGTGAGTCCTAGTTAAAGCTTATTTTGGCCAAATTTGTTATTATGATACAACTGGGAAAGGCAGTTCATTAACATAGATGGGGATGTTAGACATAGGCTTCCATTAATTGGTCTGAGTACTTTTTAAATTATGGTTGGGGGACTGTGAAATTTACTTTAGTGTTCAGCAAATGGACTAAGAGAAAAAGTAATCAGTGGCAGAAGGCATTTTGCAAAGAAACTGGATGGATGGATGGATGGATGGATGAAAGGCTTCAGCTGCATAGTTCCAGGCTCTGCAGTTCATCATTATTCAATCACACAGATTAAAGCAAATTAGATCTTAGAAACTATGAACCAAGAGCTGCCCAACAAAATGTCCAAAGTCACAGGGGAGCCATACAAGCTGATTCAAATGCACAGGGATAATTTCCAGAACCCCTATTTGTGTTTAAATATTTATTGCCACCTTAATTTTTTATTTTCCTATGACATATGTCTCTTTCCCATGCCAGATTTCCAGTCTTTGAAAGAAAGTAAACATTTCTCTCTCTTGCAAAAGGAAGAATCATTTGGTACTCTCATTCCTGTGGCAGTAACAGGGGATTGTACTTTGAAACATTTCACTTACTGATTGGAATTGAATTTTTTTTTTTTCACTCATGAGTGTTTATTGTTTTGGTTTGGTTTTCTTTTCTTTTTTTTTTTTCTTTCTTTTTTTTTTTTTTAATGTGATACATAACCCTCCAAGGAACTTTATAAAAAAGTTTATTTATTCCCCCTGCAGTTACTCAGATCCTCCCATATCCATGAAATGTTCTTGAACACTGACTGTAGCATTCAGACCTGCATTTTTAAACCATGTTAAACAAGTTGCCCATAGAACTGAGGGAAAAACATCTTGTTGCTGGCAAAATTGGTGCAATTTGTAAACTAGCTTAATGCATCTGTTGGTTTGTGTTCAAATGAAAGATTTGAAATATTTTTGTCTAGCTGAGTGTATTTTCTCTAAAAAGACTAAAAATTCATGGTGATAAATTCTATTAAAATTTTGCTCGTGGCAAAATATTGGTGCATGCATGCTATGGATCCCCAAGAAATGGTGAGCTTTCTGCTGTACTAGACTTTGGAATACCGAAAAACATTTGTTCACAGGCATTTTTGGAAGTGCAAAACCATCTATGTCAGAATACTGTGTGCTTCAGAGGCTTTTCATATCCTACAAAGAAGATACCTTAATGTATCTTAGAGGTTGGGGTAAAGGCCAAAAGAGAAATCTGATAGATATGTAATTCATCTTGGCTGTCTCAGTGCTGTGCAAGAACTGAATGCAAATCTGTAGCAGAATGAGGTGAGGAAAGTGGTCACATGCACTCTTTTTGTACATTCTAAGACTGCTAATCTGAAAGGCTAGTTCTGAACAAACTGCAGGATCAGTATGCAGAAAACTTTGTAAACGCATGTAATTTAAAAAATATTTTTTTTAGCAAGAAGACTTTTTTAAAACTCATGTTCAGTTGTAAAACACGGTGGTGGATTTAAATCTCTTTTATGTCTTTTCATGAGTAACCTGGTTTGCTGATAATATTTTTTATCTTTCTCAAATTTTTCATCCTCTTCTAGTGGTGCCTTACATTCAACTAGACAAAAAAACCCAATCTGGTGGCATCAACCAGGCAGAGAACTGTTAAGCAAAAGCAACTTTCCTTAACCAAAGGAAAGTTTAGATTACTACTCTAAAGCTGGGGAATGATTCAGACAAGTTTATATCACAAATGAAAATAGTGAGATTTGTCTAATAAATTTGGAACTCAATGAAAAAAGGTAAACTAAGTTCATTGGGTCTAAAGCCGAAAGCATTGCTACAGGGAGTGTATAATGCACTGTGATATAATTTCCTGTGATAGCTTTATGAATAAGAGAACATATAGCACTATTCACACAGTAAATAATGATGTGTAGTGGGCACTATGAAAATAGGTAAAAAAAAAACAAAACAAAAGAGAGATAAGGAATAGTAGAAGCTTGAATGTGATGGATAGACTTCCACTCTTGAGGGACTCCCTTGATCAGAGTTCCTGTTTCTTCTCTTTTGTTGTGAATATCTGGTGAACTTCCAGAAGCTGGCAAGAATTTTTTTGACAGACTGAGAGAATGTGGCCATCCAGGAAAGTCTTCTTTTATGTACTACAGTCTTAATAAGATTTTTGTTGTTGTTGTTGTTGTTGTTGTTGTTTTTTCAATCACAAAGATGGACTTCATTTGCTTAATGAAAAGTAAAACTTGAAGTGATGGGCTGTAACACACTTTGGACAGCACTGTGGAAGAAATTCTCCTTGTCACAGCTAGTGACCAGATGGTCTTTTCCTACAGATCTTCTGCTTTGATAAACAGTAAATCTCTGCATATAAGGTGCTTGTGAGCCTAAAAGTAATTTTTTTTAAACTTTACATTCTCTTGCAATATGTCTCCAAGGAGGGCTTCAGCCCTATTTATTCAGTTCCCTTAATTACAATACTTTTTAACTGATTTTATGGTGTTGACTTACGTAGTCACAAAGGGTCAGAGAAACTGTTAAGGGAAGTGGGATGTAAAGCTGACTCTAGAAAGGCAGTATTTTAGGAAGAGGATGAGATGTGGAGGAGGTGATGATGGTGGCTGTGTTACTCTGAGTTTGGAGGTGGCAGGAGCAGCTATGCCAGGAGAGCAGCATGTGCTGGCTCTGCCCTGCTGCCTTCCTGGCCACATGGTGGGAATGGGGGTAAGCCGTCTGGTGGGAGCTGTGCTGGGGACACCGCAGGTACCAGGGCTGTTCGTGCCCACAGTGGCTCTGCTGGCTGCCCCACCTTCTGCATCCAGCCAGCTTGAGCACTGCTGGGAAGACTCAGGGCATGCTGCTGCTCCCAGCTTCACTGCTGCCTGCCTGGCTTCCTTCCTCACCAAGGTGGCTGAACGTAAGGCCTTGATCCTGCATCCGTTTGTATGCACCAATAGTTGCTTAAGGGACAGTGTTTGGGTATAAATCAGTCACAGTCATGTGGTCCCTTTATACACTAAGCTAATAGCATCATTAACTCACAATTAACAGTTCCTTTTTTGTGGTCTATCTTATTCTTCATGTTTCCTGGTTATACTGTAAGTAGTCCTTTAGAAACTGCTTGTCAACCCAACTAAAGCACAGATAATAAGTTGTCTAATGTTTTTGTGGGTACTGTTTGACATTCTGTTCTTGTAAATAATTTATTAGCAAAGAAATTGCAATGAAAGTTTGACTCTGCCTTCTTTCAGATTTTCATCTTGACAATTTATGATCTTTCACAAAATATTTATCTTATGTTCAGGAACAAAAATGAACCAAGAGACAGATTTGATATTGCATCAGTGGGTTCATTCCACTTTTACATGTTTTTCAATAAAAGAGATTTGAATCCCAGCTAATCAAAGTTGAATAATCTTAGATGAAATGTTAGGAAGCTTTAAGTTGTGAAGGCAAGCATGACAAAGCTGGAGTGTAGAGTCAGTGAGGGAGATTATCATTGAAGCTGTCTTGAAACTCAGTTTGTTACAAGGACTTTGCAGTGTAACTTGTTTCATGTTTGTCCCTGATACTTCAGTGTGTCAATCGGAACTCCTTACAACCAATTTCAAAGGTATTGGAAATCTTTATCAGTTGCTTTGAACATTTTCACAGTTATTTTTGTTTCTACAAAGCAATGTGAAAAGAGTAAGTTATGATTTATCTGAGAAATATTTTGAGATAATTTATTTCCATGTAGCTAACAGAAATTCACATTCTGCAGAGTGACAAAAAGGCCAATTTTCCTTCCAATCATCTTTACATTACTCTGTCATATAATGCACATAAATAACAAATTTTTTTTTTTTTTTAGTCTGTCTCTTAAACTGAATTCTCAGTCTATGGTTTGACTTCACCAAGATCAGGCTTTTGGAATTTCTACATTCCCTGGTATTAGAGCTAAGAGGAAAAACTTTAAGTTTATTCTGCACGTAAGAAGTTTATTCTGCACGTAATTCACACCTGCTGAAATACGTGGTTTAACATTGCATTCATTAAGCTGAATCAAAGTTGTCTGCTGTATTATATAGCAGTGTACTGGTGATGACCATGCTAAATGGCTCTTAAGTTGCCTTGTTTCTACAGAAGGCTGTCTGCACAGGAATTAATGTTATTCTTAAGAAATGTTTTGAACTAGTGCAGCCTGGGTGTCAGGTTATTCTTATTCTCAGGTACTTTGCTTTTGAAGTAGTAGTTTATCCCTTCACTGAGAAGAGCATAATTTGCTGGCTCTCAGAGTGCTGTCATGCTTTACTGGTGACATTGACGCATCATGTCAGCCAACAGAGGTTAAAATAGATTATCTTCCCCATATTAGCTGGTGAGTGAATGCACAAGTTAAGGTAACACCTCTTAGCTTTATTCAGGAAAATACTCTGGAATTCTAACACTGAGTGGAATAACGTTGCCTGGATGTAGCATAAGATCATGGATGATCTGATTGACACAGGTAAGCTCAGCAGTGAGTTGTTGAATAAGTACACCAAGTTTTGCTGCCCTAGTAATATTGTTACTGTTTTACTTGCTGTACTGTGCAGATGCAGAGCAGTAATTTGACTCGGGCAGTTTGTATTGCTGTGCCTTTCCAGATCTCCTTAGTGTGCTCCCTCTCCAAAGCTCATGCTTTGCTCACACAGTGCAAAAACAGGTTGGAATTTTGAGAGCACTACTCAGACAAAGAAAATGTGCCCAAGACCTGTTCAAGGAGGTTCCTGCTTGTCCTTTGAGACAGAGTGTTTTTGTGATGTGTCAGTTTGTCTAGCATAGAAGGTAATGTAAAGTGCCTTTGAAAAATAGAGACTTTTAAAAAATGTGTTAGCTTTGACAATGACCAAGCAGAATGTAATTCAATATAAATGTTTGCCACTTCTGGAAACTCAGATAACTTCAGAAATTAAATGAAATATTGAAATGATTTTTCATGCATGAATGTTTTAGCATATCACTAAGTTTCTTTCTCAACATAAAACCTGTATCTGGATACATTCTTATGCCTTTTGTATTTCTGTTTTTCTTCCTTTTAAATTTATGCCTATATCTTGGGAACTATACTCCATTTTTAAACAAAATGTGTTTTACTGTAATTTGCAAAAGTTTTACCCAGCTTAGCCATCTGTAGTTCTCCTGTGAATGTCTTGTCACAGGATGCCATTCCTGTCCCTGCAAAGAAACCACATTCTGAGTCTTGTATTTTAGATAAACCTCATTCTTCCATGAGCAGTCTCTCCCTGGTTGCTCACTGATCACCACACCTGTCCACTTCTAATATTTTTCCTTCAGCATTCAGTGGTGACATTGCAAAGAAAAATATTCTAAGAGTAACATTGAAGGAGGTACAGCAGCTGCCAATGTAGAAAATCCTGCCAATATTAATAAACCAAGGTATTTTAAGATGTCCACTCTTCTAAGCAATTAATGCTAGCAGAAGATGTATCTTAAGGAAAAAAAAAAAAAAAAAAAAAAAAGAAAAAAAAAAAAGTATAGTACACCCCCCACTTCTCCCAATCCCCTTTGTAGGTCCACAGTTTTCCTCTGTGTCTATGCCAGGTGGCTTAATTTGACTAGCTTCAGAGCCCAAAATTTTCCTTCTGGGAGAATTATTAGTCCAGTTATTCCAGTAAATCTTTTATTATAATTAGTCCAGTTTACAGGTTGATGTCTATTATTGTTTATTAGTCCAGTTCACAAGATTGTTGAAGTTCCTCTTTCTGTTTATATTAATAGCCAAGAATAATTTCCCAGGTCTTGTGTTCAGGTATCCACGTTTGCACAGCATTGCTCTGTACGGTTTGTGAAGTGGATTAAACTCAGTTCATCTCAGGACAAGAAGCCCATGGAGCAAAGCACAGTGTCTCTGGCATCTTGTGGGACCACATTCCAGTAATCACAGGAGACAGATTCTCTGTACACATAAATCATGTGTGTTCAACAAGAAAATTACCATTGCATTTCAGTTACCAAATAGATCTTCCTAATAATATTATAGCATACTTGTATTTTTTACAGCATTGTGAGTTGGGGGCTTTTTAAGCTTTGAAACTCAACATCAAGAATAAACTTTGAAATTATATATATTCCTATTTTTTTTCAATAATTTTTCCACAGAAAAAGGGTAGATCATGTTCTGCTTAAGCATTTATTGCTGTGATTTTTGATCCTTTGCTTGTAAATAATCAGTATTTATCTAAGTACAACACCAGAAAGGACACAAATATTAAAAAAATGTCTTTTGACTTTTTTCCCCTGTGACACTTTGAAAAGAAAAAAAAATATCCCTTCATACTCATTTCAAATCATAAGATATTTTTTGTGTTTGTTGGCAATTTCTTCAAATATATTGCATGGTCAAACTTTTGAATTTACATTTATTTAGTTTTTGAAAGATTAACATTTTTGGAAACTTTGTATTTATCTTTTGGGTGAGACTTAACTCTACTGATGACAGCAGCATTTTTCAGCTCATGTATTTTTTCCTGTTTATGTAGGCATTTTTATATTTATCCAACCATGAAATGTATATTAGCAGTGCTTCAAACACCTGGGAAGTTAGATTATGTTAGAAAAAGCAAATAAAAATGATGGTTCTTGTTCACAAACCTCTTCCAGAAAGTGCAATGCCCATTCCAATTTCTTTTGTCTGTGCACCAGGAATAAAGTTTGCTGAAGCAAAAGTTTTGGTTAACTCTCTTGTATTACTATTTGCCAGAAATAAGGATATGTGTGTTTTTCTTTTCCTTTGTGGATGGCCTTTGACAGCATATCTGGGTTCATGCACCATGTACTTTAGTTGCTGACGTAGTTGGGTAGGGCAAGAAGTTTATCAGCTTGATAAATGAGTCTGAACTGATACATGCCAAAACCTTATTTTGATAGTTTTACTGTCTAGAAATTAGAAGTACAGCTTATGATATTTGAAGTGAGCTATGCATTCTGAACTGCTCTTTTAATCCTTTATTGAACAGGTGGACAGTTTTGCTGGTTTGTCCTCATTTTTGCTAGGTTATGGACAAGTTTTCAGTGTCGGAGCAAAATACCTTTTCTTGCTTTTTCAGGTATTTTTAGAAAATACCTGATATTATCTGTTACTGGGAAGCAGACAATTTAGGATTAAAGAGTCATGAACTCTGTATATGCACTATTGCCCTATAACCAAATGATAGGACACATGCTGTAGAATTTCTGGTATGTAAAGATGCCTGCTGATGTAAACACTGTCTTTAAAATGGTGGAGCAAGCTGAAAATGCCAAACCAAAAGAAAAAAGACATTGGAATCTAAGGCAATAAATACTTACCTGGGAAGAAACAAACTTGTGATCTGGAATCTGAAAGCAGGTTATAGCGAGATTGGTGTTGGTCACTTCTCCCATGTAGCAAGTGATAGGAGAAAGGGAAATGGTCTCAAGATGCACCAGGGGAGGTTTAGATTGGATATTAGGGAACATTTATTCACTGAAAGGTTTGTCAAGTATTGGAACAGGCTGTGCAGGGAAGCTGGTGAGTCACCATCTCTAGAAGTGCATGTAGATGTGGTGCTTAAGGTCATGATTTAGTGTTGGACATGACAGTGTTAGGTTTATGTTTGGACTTGATGACCTTAAAGGTCTTTTCCACCATAAATGATCCCAAGATTCTGTATTTCTATGGCTTAATATAGTACAACTCTGAAGCGTAACTTGAGTACTAGGAACTTTGATTGTCTGAACAGAATGAGCTAAGTCTATGTCAGATTGTCTAAGACAAATATGAGAGCTGAAACATCTCTGAGTAATCCTTTATTAGTGCATGAACAGTTTTCGTTTTCACTTTTTAATTACTGGTTTTCGTGGGTGAATCAATTTTGTTTGGGAGGCCTGTTCCTCCTTTGCTGTTGAATATTGGAGCTAAACAGTTCTATTTGTCCATGTTAGATTAACTTCAGATATTCTGTTCTTCCCTCAGCTTCTTCATCCTCCATTCACACAGGAAACGCCCTGAAAGAGAGTAAAACCCAGGTTTAGTTGCTGGAACCTAGCACAAATAGTAAGGCAGACTGAAGCTAGAAACAGAAGTTAAAAATCTGGACAGAACAGGCCAGCATCTGGAGAATAAAAGGCTAAGAAATAGACACAATGAGGAAGGGATCCTGCAGAGGGGCTGAGCTGGAGAGAGCCAGGACAGGTCTGGCAGAGCTCAGCACACAGGAGGAGTGAACTGCTGTCATGGTTTGACACGGAAAAAGAATTTTCTCGGAAGGAAGAGGTCAGTTTGGATATTGACCAATTGAAGGTGGACACGCCTCTGAGAACACAGAGGGGTTAAAAGCAGAATTCCCAGGAGAACTCGCTCTCTTTGGTTCTGCTCAGCCGCAGTGCAGCCTCTCCTGCCCAGCCGTGGCTGGGTGGGGAGGGGAAGGGCCATGCCCTGACTGAGGTGGACCCAAGGGTGGAGGGACTGGAACCCCCTGCAGATGGAAGGGTGGAGAAATCTGGGATGTCTCCGTTCCCCCCCAGAGTCTCTCTCTCTCTCGAGAGAGAAAGAGACAGCGACAATTTTGTCAGCAGTTCACCGTGGGGAAGGAGAAGAGCAGGGGGGCCGCAAGGTGCCCAGCTGCCTGTGGGAGCTGGAGCCTGGGCAGAGAGCCATCCTGGGAGTCAGGACTTTTAACTGTTCCTGAGAAATGAAAGCTTTGTGAAATTTTTCTCCTCCTCAGTTTGAAAGAGAGGAAGAGAGACAGCTTGGACCCTGGGATGTTAGAAGCAGAAATTCTAGATGGGAGGAGATGATGGAGTGGCTTTTGGCTGGACTTTTTCTTGGTAGTCACAGACTGAACTGATCTTCTCCTCCAAGAGAGACTGTATTTTAGGAGGATGCCAGTGAGCCAAAGAGACCTGCTTCAGCTGGGAAAAGACAGAAGTGGAGCGAACAAAGTTAGGGGGTTTGTGGTGGTGTCCTCTGTCTTCAGAGAAGAAGAAGAAGAGATCTCTGTTCTTGGACCCTTGGCCCCAGGGGAAAATGGGGGGGACTGTAGTCCCAAAAATTAAAAACTGAACTGTTGTTTTTTCCCCTCTTGGCAGGGCATCCTTGAAAGGAAGAATCTTAAAAACTGTCTGTCCATCCATACATTGGTGGTGAGAGCACTGTGCATGGAAAGTAGAAGGGTCACCATGGCAAACTTTTTTCTCCGGGCGGTGCCATGTGTGACATGGAAACACAGGATGTGGAGCTGTGTTTCTTGGGGGTCTGTGGCACAGGAGAGACTCTGTTCCCTCGATGGACTGAGTATCGATTGTCTGGAGGGTGGAAACCTGATTGGGGTCCAGATTGTGTCTCACTGTGGTTTGTTGGAGTTGGGTGGTGGGAGGAGGAATGCTTTGGAAGGTTTTCATTTTGAATTTTGTATGTGCTTTTTTTCCTTCCTTTTTCCTTTTATAGTAGTATAGTAGTAGTAGCTTAATAAAGTTTTTTTTCCTTGTTATTAAGCTTGGGCCTGCTTTGCTCTGTTCTCAATTGCATTTCACAGCATTCAATTGCATTTTCATGGGGGCACTGGCATTGTGCCAGTGTCAAACCATGACAACTGAGAACTCGCATCTACACGTGTGTTCTCAGTAATGAGGGAGGTGAAACAAGTTACTGCAATTAACTGACTAATTTAATAGTTAATCTTCTAATCAGCTCCCTCTTCTCTAAGATATTGACAGGTACCTTCAATTACCTCACACAAGTAATTAATCCCTATTTCAGTGTTGGTTCCTAAGGTATTCCCTTCATATAACTATATTGTAGTCAAGTGAATTAAAAATGTGGCTGCTGTCTTTTGCTGTGGTATAGATGGGTTTGTATCTATATTTAGTTCAGTGTATACTTTCTATTTGAAGCATATTTCTGTACTTAAATTCTCATAATACAAGCTGAAAAGTAGGGCTTTTTGAGTTAATGGAACTACACACTTTAAGTAGTTTTTCCCTCTATGCCTCTGAAATCAAAGCATTACAAAAAATTGAAATAATTCCAGAATTGAGCTTTGTAGGGAAAAATGGCCTAATGTCCATTTAGAAGAGCTCTGACTTACAGTAAATGACTAAAGCCAGAATTTGACTCATTTAAAGTGAGTATGTGGAGACTAGCAAGCTCTCTCAGAGATTCCCTTGAAAGTAATATGCCAATTCAGGAACTAGAAATCAAATACATCTATTCACCAATGGAGTTCTTCATAGTCATGAAATGATTTTAATGTCAGTTCCAATTTGTTGTGAAATTTTTGAGGCATTTCCCAATAGATGTGGCTTCAGTGATTTAGTTTTTGTTATCAACCGAAGTGCTCAGTTTTTCCTGGGGTAGTACTTATTCACTGCTCTTGAGATTTGTTTCCTGCTGTTTTGAGTCATGTCCTGTCTTGCTTTGGCTGAAGATGTTGCTCAGTTGAGTAGTGATTTTCTGTGGGAAAAATGTAAGGCGAGAGTAGTGTAGACTTTCTTGCAAGACTTTCTGAAGTCTTGCAAACATCTGGCACAGAGGTGTGATGGGGGCTCTTAGTGACCTTAGAAACTTCCTCTGCATGAAATATTTTTGTGTACATGTAGGTTTCACAGTTGACTTTACTAATTAGTCTGCAGACATTTCTTTCTTGTGTCACACTTGTTCTTTTTGCTTCTAGTAGGGCTTAACCTGCCAGAAATAATTGTACTTCTTGATGTAATTTGTAATACTTGATTGACTAAATGTTCAGAAGCTATAAGGACTATACATTTCTATGCCTTCATAGCTTATTTATTTAATAGATACTTTTAAAATATAGCTTCATCTTCTAAGTTGAAAATTGAATGTGTAGATCTTTGCTTTTCAATTTAGTATGTACGCCTTAGCTTTTGCATCAGAGTATTATTTTCTTCCATCTCCTTTGTTAAATAATTGCTGGGAACCGTCAGTTTATGGACAGTCAATTAAGTAATTTGTTTCTCATAATTAAATAATGAACCACAGCAACGAACCAAGTAAACATGCTCAGAAATGATGTCTGAAATATTTTTCCCTAAATCTGACACCAATTCAATGGCTGTATCTTGGGTAATAAAACTGATTTATTTTATTAGATAATTTGATCAGTCCAACCCAGTCAAGGATGGCCTTGATTGCTGCTAAAAGGGCTTAATTATGATGGCATATGTTGTCATTAAGGCTTTGTTGGTCAGCCATGGTTATTAAAAAGGCTACTTTTTCTTTAAGCTATTGATTTCTTTATTGCAGTGGTATTCCACAGAATGACTATACAATAAATTTGCCTTCTACTTCCATGTGATGAAATATAAACTTAATCTTTATTTCAGGAGGAAGAGAAGAAAGAACAACCTCAGTTCCCATCTGAATGACTTTGTGTTGCCTGCTGCCCATGTTTAGTGAATCCTCAATATGTTTCCAGTGGAGTAACAAACATTTGATTTCAGAATTGTGTTAATGCATAAAACATGCTCATGCCCATCAATAAATAGAATAAATTGAATATTTAAGGTTTCTGTGTGGGAATTATCTGGGAAAAGGCAACTTATTTCGGACTGAAAATTCTTACTTGTCATTAGAGTGCTTTTGAGCATCCCTGTAATACAAAAGGCTGTTTCTGCCTCTCCTCCCAGATCTCAGTTGTTCTGCTCCAGCATAGTGGAGCAGGTCATTTTCCCTGTTAGAAGAAAGTGCTCTTTTAGCTTCACCACTGAATGGCATTTCACTTGCATTTTTTAATTTCATAAGGATGTTGGAAAGAGGAAAGGTGGAGCCATGACCTTCATTCTGCAAAGTTTCTCTGGTTAGGAAAGAAAATGGGACCTGTGATGCATGAAAATAGGTGCTAATTTGCTGCCTTACAGACTGGCCTGTGTCCATATTGCTTTGATTTAGTCCCTGAAACAAGGACAGGGCCGAGCCCAATCTGACCCTTTTGCTATTTTCATTTTTTTATGTGCTTGCAATTGTTCTGTACATCACTATATTTACTTGAAGGGCTTACATCTTCCAACCATTTCATTTTCTTCTTGACCTTGCAAGCAAGTTTTTATAAGTGTAGAAACTGCAGCTTGTACACAGAAACTGCTTCCTATCCCATTCTGGCCTCCAGAACAACAGTTACTGAAAGATGAGCATTATATTCATACATAGCTTTACTGGTTTTGGCACACAGCTGTTTCAGAAGTGCATTATACTTCAAAGGAGCATAATATTATTTGAAATGTATGTTGCAAAATAGAGATGAAGCAAAACCTAACATTTTATGCATATTTAAGGAACATAGTGCTTCTAACTACCAAAAAATGTTAGGGCTGGATTGTAATGCAGGGGAGATGTTTTGACTGTTACAGGATGGAAGGAATATCCATCGAGGACAAGTTTACAGAGAAGCATTTGCATTAATCAGTGTGTACTTTGCTTGGGAAAAACACAGTGATTCAAGGGTGAGGAAACACCATGAGACCATTGATAAGATTATGCTTTGAAAGGAGATTTTTGCAGTGTTTCACTTTATAACTGGATTATGTTGCACAATTCAATAGTACATAAATAAAATCTTTTGGGAAAACTGCAACATTGATACCTTCTCCAAAAGGACAGAGATGATGACAATAAAATACTATTAGAGTAGGTAAATGTGTTTTTTATTTTACTTACTGTCATCTATGCAATGATGCAACAAAGAGATAAACAAGATTTTTAAATAATGCGTGAAAGATTTACCTGCAGTACTTTGTGAGAACACCTGAAGTGTGAACTCTCACAACGTGCGGACACTTTGCTCCATGTTTCTGCAGGCAGTACTCTGAATAGTGAATGAATTTAATAAGATTAATATAAATATAGGGTGGAGTTGTGTGATTATTGGTTATTGGCTCTTGTTTATGCTTTAGTAAGGTTTTAAAATTCTCTGTTTCTGCAGATGAACGATTATTTTGGGTTTTGATCAGATCTGAAAACCTTTCTGAAATTTTTGCTGACTTATCCACTCCATATGAAAATCTGTTGTATGCCTCAAATTTTAGTGAAATATTTTCTCCTGAAAAGAAAAATATTTTGAAATAAATAATACATTAAAAATGTGTTACAGTCTGTCTTAAAGGTTTTAAAGCTTATTTTGAGGTTATCCTGGTGGAATAGTATTTTTCTTGTCATATTTGTTGAGAGTAAGATGATAACTGATACTTATTATTCAATAGGACTGAAAAATAACAATCAATCTGTGATTTCCTTTGATAGATTTTTATTATGTTCGGAGCAAGAATCTTGTTCAGTGGCTGGAGCTACAATTTAATCAGTAGAGAATATAAATTTGCTGCTTTGACAGCCTAATGATGTAGAAAACTCTGAGGAAGAAGCAGTCAATAAAGAGGTAGATGCTTACTGTTCCTGCCCTTCCTCAAAGGAAAGTCTTATACTGTGTTAGATTTTGATTTTAATGGTGCAACAAGTACCTTAAGTGCTGAGTAACACAACTCATTTATTAAAATAAATTTAAAAAAATATTTAACCATGTAAACAAATTTTTGTATTATACATATAATGGAAGGGATTGTCCATGCCCTTGAACTATCAGCAATGTAGTAGAAATGGTATATTACTTATTTGTGTAGTTTGTGTTTTAAAAAATGGATGTTTACTGTCAAGATACTACTTCTTTATTTTTCATTAATTTTTTTTAAAAAAATTAAATGCAAAACTAGTCTTTCCTGGCTTTTCCCAATAAGGACTAATATTCTTGCAGCTGATTTCAGCTGCTTTCAACTTCTTCAGAGGCCTGCAATTTTTTTTTAATAAAACTTGTCTCACTGATTTTATAGCTAATTTTCCTATTCTACATAAGAGGAACATGGTGAATACTTTATCTCATTATGTTTTTTTAAAGAAAGTGTTTAGTTCTGCCCCAAAAATTACAGGGAACACTTTGGCTTCCTGTTTCTCTGAGTCCTTTTTCATCCTTTTTCATCCTTTTTCATCCTTTTTCATCCTTTTTCCACTTGGAAACAAAGGAGTGCAATTTTGAGAATTACAATGTTACTGCTAGAATGAAGTCAAGCAGAAATAAATAAAAAGTCAGTGAGAGTCAGTACCTTTTATCAGTGTAATAGGAACTTGAAAATTTGCAGGTGTTGAAAGTAACTGATAAGCTCTGCATCCCATAAGTATTACCAGAGATTAGCTAGGGATACAGTTGCAAGCCCCAGTCACTTGGCTGAAAGGTTAAATCAATGAACAGTATTATCAGTGCCCTTTTCGTTGGCTTATCAAGAAAATTGCACAATACAAGCAGTTACTCTGTCAAATACCAAACCCACAACCTATTTTTAGGCCTTTTGTGTTAGACACCATCTGGACTATATGTGATTTTAGGATTCCATTAATACAGTACTTGGGGTTTTACAACTTCAGAATGATAGAAATCTAATCCACAGTTTAAGGTAAGGCAAGTGATTGAGCTTTACTGTTTCAGAAGCAACATAATTTATTTGGGTTGGTTATCCCTTAGCTAAATTTGTTGTTATTTTGAGAAATAGTACAGTTTCTACCACAAGCATATAGTATATATATACCACTTCTGTATATAGTATAAAATGTATAAACTTGATAACCTGTTTCTTATACCATTGCTTATTGTGACTTCAGAGGGTATTTAGATGTCTAGATCAAGACATCCTCTCAGATTCAGTGTGTGGCAAGTGTAGATTTCTGCAGAAATTTGGAGCACCTAAATTAGACTCATCCTTAATAAGCTCAGAAGAAATCTCTCTGTATCTGTTGCTTTTGTAAAGAAGCTTACAATCTGTAATGATCTTGCTTAAGCATTTAGTATGCTTAATGTTTGGTGATGTGAATATTCTTGTATGTTTTCTTGAAAGTGTGCTGCTTAACTGACCCAACATGCCAGATTAGGGTTTGATACCTGGATATAAATTTGGAGTGTGAGTAGGCTGGAAAGGTATCTCTTCACCTTATTTGTAAAGCCTGTCCAATAATAAGCCCTTCTTGAAAGCACATTGCAATTTCATGTGACACAACTATTTGGGGTTTTACATGACGATAAAGTTAATGTCATTACAACTGTGATTTGACAAATTTTCTTTAAAATTAATCAATAAATGCTGTATTGGAAAGGGTTAATAAAATTTATTTATTTATTATTTATTTTTATAGTTATTTATTATTTGTTAATAATAAAAAATGGTAAAAAACACAGAACAAAGAGGGAGAAAACTCAACCATATTTTTTTCACTGTTTGAATAGCAAAGTATTCATACTTACAGCAAGCTTAAAATGTTTTAAAAACAAGTCAGGTTTTAATACAACTGAAGAAGAATGACATGAGGAACAATTGGACATTTGAGCCAGAATAAAACACAGAATGGAAACCTGCAAGTGTAGAGGACACACTGATGGGGTTGGTTAAGTAACCAATTGCTGGGTATCATCATGTCAAGCAAAACCCATCAGGCAGTGTGCCAATCTAATCTGTCAGCCTATGAACAGGTTCTTTGCAAGCATCATACAGTATGTTTAAAGTTTAGGAAAGATGTTTCAATCCATGTCTCCTTAAATGGTGATAATTCCAGTTTTGGAAGGTGCTTAACCCTCAAATTTGAATGCTTGCATCTTTTCAAAAAACAGTGAGTCCAGTTAAAACCCAGAACTTTAAAACTAAAAAAAACAAATCCTAAACAATACTTTTAAAAATTTTGCATGAACATCTATATATATATGCATGACAGGTTCAAGTTGATTGTGCCAAATGATGATAGCATTGCTACTAGTACTGGGGAAAAGTAGAACTCTGTTCTGTCTACCTGACTTGTAAATTACTCACTCCCTAGTAATGCCAGTGACATTTCTGGTGCTGCTATAGGAAGAAATTACATTTCCTGAATATTTTGATGACAGAAGCCCTAGCAGTAATCTCTGTTTCAGAACTGACTGATCAGAATCTCTAGAGTATATTTCTATCTACTCACAGATCTCAAGAAAAGCAGTATACAAATATAAATAAATTTACATGGGCTTGTAAGGCATACCTTCCCCTATGGAAATGTGGGAGTTAGTATGACATTATTTGTTTCTTGGTTGGCTGGGTTTTTCGAAAATTGCTCCTGGTGCCTTAATTGAAAGGAAGAAATGCTCCTCTCCTCCAGTCTCATTTCCTTGAGTCCTCCCACTCCAAATCAGTTTTGTCACTCACAACTGATTTTACAAGTCTTTACAAAACAATCTTTTTTTTTCCTCTGTGTCCTCCTACCACACTGATGAACGTAGCAGTCTAACTTAAACCACCACCACAGGAGCCCACAAACTCAAGTGAGCATCCTTAGCAGATCCATTTCAGATCACTGCAAACATATTTAAGCTACATACAATCCTAATATATTAAATGAAATAAAAGGTAACTATAGAAGATACATTATTAATATACATTTTATTTAATATAGATTGATATTAAAACCTAATTGTTACTTTTACTAGTTTAATTAATATTTAGTATTAAAATATTTTACAAATACAGGCTTCTTTGGAGTCTGAGCACAGCCTTTTCATGGACCTATCTTAAGATCTCAGTAACAGTTATCAATCAATAATTCATTAGAGGTTTTTTCACATTTAAGGCTAAGTATATAGCTCAATCTCCAACTGAGCCTGAAAGGACTTTCTTTGGAAATCCTCACTGAAAACCAAATAATTAATTAACCAGAACAATTTCTTGAAAGAAAAGTGTCCTGTAGGCCCACTTGGTAGGCAATATCTTCAATTTCAACATTTAACAAAGTTTCCTGTTAAAAATAGTCCCATCTTCCAAGTCAGGTTCCCAGCCCAGAAACAGGTCTGGCTCCAATAGCAATTTCAACTAGGTAACCAAACTCTGGTCAACTGGCACCTCAGTCCAGTAGAGGCTACTGCTGTGCTGGCACGTGTGGTGGTGCAAGCAGGGCAGGCTGAGTGACCCTGGGTACATCTCGGTCTTGCCTAATGGCAGTACTTCAACTTGGTACTCCAGTCTTGGCCCTGAACTTCTCTAAATGCAAGAACTATTTCTACTCATCGCAAAATCTCTGGATTGTCATGAGCACAGGATCTCTGCTTTCCTGTTTTTCACCTGTGTATGTAGAACAGAACATTGAAAGAAAATACACTGCTGGGACATGGTCAGAGGTTTTCTTGCATGGTGAGCCAAGACCATGCGCTCTATAAATTTCTTCATACTTCACCAATCAGTAAAATTATTCTGCTCTGGTTTTTTTCTTCCTTATTTCCAGCTGCTAACCTTTACTAAAAAAACTCCATAAAGTAGAGACATTTCTCAGCAGCCAATTGCTCCAATTGCCCAGCACTATATTTGTCAAGAAAGGGCAGGCAGCCCTAACAGCAGTCTGGATGGAAATGTGATCAACCATACAAACATTTGGGAACCCTTGTGCCCTCAAAACTAAATGGGAGTTGGCAGGTATGGGAAGGTACATTACATACATTATTTCCTAAGATTGAGAGCACATAAAACCTGTTAGCTACCCATTGCAAATGCATGAAAGGCTGTGGCCCACGTGGACTTTGCCAGAGTAACAACTTCCAGGGGGAAGGAGATTGAATTTGCTTAGATAGCTTAGTCTGATTCTGCTGAGCCAATCATATGCTCAAAGAGCTAAAAAACATCAGTGTGAACAGTGCTGTGTTATGCATTAATAGGAAGCAATCTAAATTTGATTTTAAAATATCATATGCCTTAGCATGCCCACTATAGGTGAAACACTGAAGAGGAAGCATGGGAAGTCCTACAGCACTGTGTTTTTGACAGAATCCTTCCAACATTCAACATGAACATGCACACACCAAGGGTTTCTTCTTCAAGTACAGAATTTTGTACAAGTGGTTTGATATCCATGTTTCTCACTTTCTTGACTGATTTTAAGTTAGAAAATTATTATTTTCCTGTTTTACAAATCATTCAGTATTAAATACTTCAAGGAATGTGACAGATTAAAATCTTATGGCTATAGTGGTCATGTATATGCCTTGTTAAAGCTGTGCTCCACAGGAAAAGATGAGAATATTTGGTATTTCCTCTATTTTGAATTGGAAAACAATACAGTTGCTGCATTATCAGAGTAAGGGAAATTGAACTAATACTTAGTTTTATGTGTAAGGTATCTGTACTTGATGTCTTTGCTTGACTGTCACAGAAAAGCAGAATTTGCAACAGAAGCCATAGAGAGATTTCTGTAGTGTTGACAGTATTTTCTAGAATTTTTGTTCAACCCTGTGTTTGCTTAATAAAGATATGCTTGTGCATGCACTTCTCTCTGTATAGATGCATCTATAAATACAATTTAAATGTGTATCAAAAGATATATTTACAAGTACAATGTTGTAACAATAAAAGTATTTAAATGTAACTAATCTGTTATTATTCTTGTCAATGAAAATACAATAAATTGTACAGCAAGTATCAAGTAGTAATAATTTTCAAATTCCTATGCTCTTTGCATTTTAAGAAACATTTTTTGAGTTCCTTTTTAGATTTTTTCATGGTTTAGAATTGTAGTTCAGTTCTTAGAGCTTTGTTCTAGCTTTCCTTATTCTTGGGTCTCACTTTTATGTAAGAAAGCAACTGTGTCAGTTCAGGTTCACTGAGCCTTAGTATTTATAAAATATGTTTTTACTGAGGAATATATTTTCCCATCAGTGTTTGAAATATAATTTCAAAACTTTCCTGCTTCTGTTGTATGCTGCATTTAACTCTCCAAAAGAGAAGATGCTTCAAGTGCACAGTGTATTGTTTTGTTCTGCATCGTAAACCAAGATTAGACTCAGTAAAATAGGCTATAAGTACCTTTCATATTTTTTATTTAATTTGCTTTCCTCTGAACAAATTTTACTTTTTGGTTTTTTGGGAGCTTGGTTGTTTTTTTTTTTTTTTTTTTTTTTTTTTTTTTTTCTTCTGGCATATTCTAGGTCTTTGGCACACAGCTGAAGCTTGTAGCTTGTGGGTTTGGAGGTTTTCACTGAAGCTCTTCATAGTAACTTGTGGTAGCCTCATAACTTGAGGTTTGAAGCTTCCTGCATCTGGAAACTGAAGCCTGAGAGAATTTCTTTAGTTTGCTGTCTTCTTGTTAAAACTGTTTTTATTCCCTGGAATTAAATTCTACATTTTTAACAGAGGACACATGTTAAGAGTTCAGTCTTTGGACTAATCTCAAGTGACCCTTTCAATTACAGTAGTTTTTTCCATGTTTGTTGTTAAGTGTAGAGGAAAACTGTAGTGAAACATTGGTTGGTGATTGTAACTCAAATGAAAATGGTAGATCAGAAGGTCTTGCTTACTCTTACTAAGTCTGTCTTGTTGGCACTTTTGTGGCTTCCAGCTGGTCTCATTTGTCTTGCAAATTGTAGAGTCCTTAGAGGAAATAGGTGGTAGAATAAAGTTAGTTGTGGAAAGAGAAAGTGCCTTTTAAACACTGATTTAATCTGGAAGCACAAGTACTAAAGTCCAATTAAAAACAATACTGTTCCTGACAGATGAAGCACAACGTAGCATTAAAGTTTTTCACATGCTTGTTGCATTCTTTAGAATCACTCTGAGTAGCTATTTGCAATCATTTGGTGAATCATTATCATCACCTATTCACATTACTTGCAAGGCTCTCAGTCATAGCCATGGTAGATATCATGAGACCATGATGAAGTTTTTCAAGTTAAAATGATAGATCTACACATTTTGTTAACCTTCTGTTTCAGACTTAGATCTGCTCAGTTGGTATTCACAAGGCGTGTTCAGAGCTGTAACAGAGACATCAGTATATGTTCTCTCCTATACTAATATTAAATAAATATTTGCAAAGTCACTCCTACATTGGTAAACTTCTTGTATGAGCTCCCTTCTGGTCTTTTGGCAGTGTTACAACAACTCTTCATCATCCCTGTTTAGGATTTCCATTTTTATTCTGCTGACATGTATTAACATTGTGTTATGATTTTAGGTGTTGACAGTGTTTCTAAATTTGTATGTTCCTGTTTTCTTTGCGATATCTGGAGTTGTAGAAACACTGCATCATGTACAATGATTGCCTAGCAAGTAGGCAGGGTGAACATTTCTTTTATAGAGTTAGCCATTAAATATGCATAATTTAATTATTTTATGTATTTGGTTTATTGCTACTAAAATATTCATTCATAAATTACTTTTTTGTAGGTGGTATTTATAATCCTTTAATATTTTAAATATTTGTATTAAATAATGCCTCTGTTTAAGTATTCTATTATTTTTATTGATTTAGTACCTTCAGTGCTTGTGGTGCATATGGTGTCTAGACTGACTTTATATCACAGCCAGCTATGGTCTGGTGATCAAATTTGGTTAAATATTTTCACATAGAAATGCTTTCACTGAAAATGTAATTTTTAATAGTTTGAAAATTGAAATATTATTTGAAAATTTCAGCAAAACTGGTTTTGCAATCCCCAGGATCTGTGAGAACAATATATTCTGTAAGAGAAAAAAACCTCTTAATGGTTTTCAGTATGAGTATGATAATGTATATAAGATATATAGTCTATAAATCTGTTGATTTTTAAAATAGAAATTACAACAGAAACAGTTTCAAAATTATTTTTACTTTTTTTCTGCTTTATCTTTGAAATATTTTGTTTGTTTTTAAATACTAGCTATTTTTCAAGTATTTTAGCCCTTGATCTATCCTCTCTCCTGGGTGCATTGGCAAGGGTTTCAGAATTCAGTGGTATCAACAGGCATGACACACATATACATTGTTAAATTGTTTGGAGACAAGTTTTATGTATCTTGTATGTATTTTGCAAAGTGCCAGTAACATGGTTGTAGTGCATGGCATGTACTCGTGTGTGCTACTGCAATGTCAATAAATAAAAATGGATAAGAATTATGTGTTTGTTTTTACTCTGATTTTTTTAAATTATTAGCCATATTAATAAATCCCCTATAATCAGGTCTTTGAAAGTCCAGAAATCTGTTTTTTTGCTAGTAATTGCAGAAAAAAAATCAGAATTTAGAAAAAAACACCACAATTATATATTTTTTTCTAGAAAGATAAATGAAGCACATTGTGGGTTAGGGTCTAAAAAGAAAGAAGGAGCCTTGGACTCCCAGTTTTGTACGATAGCTCAGGATTTCAGAAATTGCAGGAGTTTGAAAGGAAGGAATGGAAGGAATTATCTAAGTAGTATAACAGACCTCTGATATGAAAATTTGAGTTGCTTTGAAGCTTCGTGAAAGAGCAACACAAAAGCAATCATACAATAAGTGTGTTGCTGCCTAGGTATTATCAGCACATCAGCAATCAATTACAATCATCCACTGAGGTCAAAAGCACATGAGTACTTTGTAGTTGGGAATAGAATGTTTCCTGAGGATGAGCTGGTTTCATGAGTAATGATCCTGCTGATGAGATGGAACAGCATTACTGCAGAAAGAATACTTTTAGGTATTAATCATTGGCCTCTTACACATACTGTGCTACAATACTCTGTAGTAAAAACAGTCTCCATTGTGATGACACACTGGATTGAAATGTTGCCATATTCTTTTGGTTGAGCTAAATGCTTAAAAACCTGTTTTTAACCTCAGGAATAACTGAGTTTTTTCTTGTGCAAAACACATAAACAAGATTTCACTTTGAGCAGGTTTAAGTCTTATTATGTTCTGCAGCATTTTAGAGGGAACCAGTTCTCCTTCAAACACAGTAGTTGACTGGGTATTAGTCTTTTCAATAGTAGATTTCAGGAGTACAAAGTCATATATAACTGTAAAGGCTATTTTGTTTATAATAAGCAAGAGAGATATTATTTCTGATGCAGATTACTTGATCTGAAAGCAAGGTACAAAGCTAAAAAAGAAAAAAAAAAACAACTGTGGAAAGTGTTGAAAACAACCACAATTAAAAAGAATACTGAAGGAAACCCATTTTATATAATTACTGTATTATCAAATTTATATTAAGAAACAGTTCCAAAGATTGGTGAAGATTCAGTGAATTAAACTTAGAGAAGACAATAGATCTTTCCAGACATAAACACCCTATGTAATTTGCAAATTAATGAGTTAGGAGTGTACATAGCATTCATTTTATAAACTGGTAACAAGAGGTTCTCTATGGAAATACACTGCCAATATTGCATTAATTAGATCTGCTGTGTAAATAATTTTTATTAAGTGTTAGTGGAGGATCTGGTCAAAGAGCTTTAAGAGCAGCATAACAGGGTAGGGAGGAGTCTGTGATGAAAAAAAAACATCATCCAAAGTCACTTGCCTGAAGCTAGTTTCTTAACCAACCCACAGATTTTCTCATTGATCATTCTTATTTTCTCATTGATCTGGAAGTCTTTACATATATCCTTTTAGTACAGTTGACTTGTTTGAGGAGAAAAAAAAAACAAACAAAAATGCTGTGTCTTCATTATGGAGAAAAAAAAAGTTCAAGATAGTTAGGTTCTGGAACAAACCAAATATTGATGCACACTTTTCAGAAAGAAACAATATTAAAGAACAAAAGCACACATCTTGAAAACCACAATAAGAACTTTGAGGGATTATTTGATAAATACAGAAGGGATTATTCAAACATAATTGCTAACAAGTAATTAATTAGTGGAGTGTGTGCCAATGCAGATGTACACTGCAGAAAACCATCCTGGTAGAAAGATGTAGATGTACTAATCACTTCATGTTGGTAAGTGATGATTAGAAAATTTGGAAGGGGGACTTCACAAGCAGAATTTGTCTGTCAAATGTGTGGTGCTGGGTCCTGCACTTGGGTCACAATAAGCCCATCCAGCACTATAGGATTGGGGCAGAGTAGCTGGAAAGCTGCCCAGCAGAAAAGGACCTGGGGATGCTGGTCAGCAGCAGCTGAACATGAGCCAGCGTGTGCCCAGATGGCCAGGAAGGCCAATGGCATCCTGGCCTGTATCAGCAATAGTTTGTCCAGCTGGACCAGGGCAGTGATTATCCCACTGTACTTGGCAGTGGTGGGGTCACACTTAATCCTGTGTTCATTTCTGGGCCTCTTTCTGCAAGAAGGACATCGAGGCGCTGGACCGTGTCCAGAAAACGGCAGCGGAGGTGGTGGAGGGTCTGGAGCACAAATCTGAGGAGCAGCAGCTGGGGGAGCTGGGGTTGTTTAGCCTGGAGAAAAGAAGGCTCAGGAGTGACCTTATCACTCTCTAAAACTGCATGAAAGGAGGTTGTAGCCAGGTGAGAGTTGGTTTTCTGAATAATAAGTGATAGGATGAGATGAAATGTCCTCAAGTTGTACCAGGGGAGTTTATATATTAGTAAAACTTTCTACATTAAAAGGTTTGTGAAACATTGGAACAGGCTGCCCAGGGAAGTGGAATCACCATCCGTGGATGTATTCAGAAGGCTTGTGGATATGGAACTTGGAGATCTGGCTAATGATGAACACAACGCTGTTAGGTTTATAGTAGGACTCCATGATATTCAAGGTCTTTCCTAACCTTAACAATTCTATGACTCTAACTGTTGCTGGGTTTTTCAGAGCTAAGTGTTGATTCTGTCATGGGAGATGTAAAAAGTAGGACAATCACACTTTTCAGAAACTTATGCAAACACCTCTTCCTTCAGATAGGCAAATGTTGTCTGTACTGTGCTATGATTTCTTTTACTGTGTGATGAGTTTCATTGACACGTAATAGGAAAAAGATATAATGGAAGTATACTAGAATATATCAAGGAATAATTTTAAAGAGCAGGAAACAAAGTGAAGAATTGATGGAGATTTGTTCTTTTTTATCCATTACTGAGATATTTTCTTTAAAAAAAACCCAAAAAATAAATTTGAAGTGTTGTTAATTTGCATTCAGCATACAAATATTTGCAATCAAATAGAAAAATCACTTTTAAGACATGCATTCAACACAATACCCATCCAAGTTTGAGAGGCTACATGAGATACACTTGTACATTTTGGAAAGGCTTATAGTTTCTCCTAGCAAGGTTTGATAATATTTCATAAATTTGTCATTTAAAATAGAAATTACATTTCTGTGTGGCAGATTTTATATTAAATTCTGTTTGATCTTTTAAAATAGTTTTGTTTTTCCTGTGTATTTTCCCTTGTGGTAATTAACAGTAAATTCATTTGCTCAGCTGTGAATTTCTCTCATGATTTGATTTCAACCAGGTCTGCCTTGCACATCTCACTAATACAGGCATTAAAAAAATACTCTGAGTTGCAAGTACAAACTGCACCTAAAAGCCTTTTCAATTACTTTGCAAACAGATTCGGTTTCTGTAAACATGTTTACCAAGATGTACTGAAGTATGTTGAGAACTTCCTATTCTGGGTTGTTATAACTGAAATATTGTTTGCAGCTGAAAATTTGTGGTTTATGTCTTTTCTGTATGTGTGGGAAAAAAGGGCTTGCTTTTCCCTTTGCACTCTTACAAAGTCATGCATGTTTCTGTATCTAACAAGAAGTATTGGTTTGGGTTATTTTTTCTGAAATTGGCAGATTGCAGTAAGTCATTGCTTTGTCAGATCCAGTATTGTTTTTATGAAAGTTATCAGTGCCATAGGCTTGATGTACAGTTGCAAAACATTAAAGCTACATAGTTTAGCTTCTATAATCGAGTGTTGTTCTTAAAATAGTTGTTTGGTGTTTAAACTTCTATCTTTTTTTTTATTTTAGCTAATGCTATTTTTATTTAGAATTACAGAACTATGCCACTATAGTTGCACTTCTAAAAAATAGTTTGTACAGAGATAATTAGGCATGAGTTTTAAATTGGTTAAAGCCTCACAAAAGGCTGTTTTTGTGGGTACTTTGTAATATCATGCGACATTACTGAGAATAATTGCTTCTTTCTGCTTCTTTCTGCTTCTTTCTTGCCTATTTCCAAGTGGACAAATTTTACTCTTTTGAATAATTTGAGAATTATACAAATCCTGTAATAACTTTTACTCTGGATTCCAGTGTTGAAAGGTTTAATAAAAAGTGCCCATTCTAGGTAGTACAGTTGAGATGCTATTTAATGGCTGTTATGCTGTGAATGATTTCAGATTCTGTGATGTCTGTCTGTAAAATAACAGGGCAGGAGCTGGATGAGGATCTAGTTGTAGTTCCTCAACTTTGCCTGGAGTCCTCATATTGTCCTTGATGAGCACTGACAGATGGGAATGGCTGGCTTTGTACTCCATCATATCCCTTAGGCTACATCTCCCCCTTGTTTTCTTCTGTGTTTCTGATCCTTCACTCTCCTCTTGTGCATACTGGAAGCTATTCACTGTTCAAGGTCTGAGAGGAGATACTGAAACTTCCATTGCTGGTCTTGTGCTTGGTAGGGCTTCTCCTTGTGCCCAGCACAAATGAAACAGAGCATGCAGGGGACAGCTGCTACAACTGATGAAAGCAATGTGGTGAAACATGCTGGTGCCAAGTTAGGGAGGCCTGATGAGTTGTTCAGGAA
The DNA here is from genome assembly GCF_050655825.1 of Lonchura striata. Classification (NCBI taxonomy): domain Eukaryota; kingdom Metazoa; phylum Chordata; class Aves; order Passeriformes; family Estrildidae; genus Lonchura; species Lonchura striata. Next base: position 116,262,322 of record NC_140704.1, read on the forward strand.
ACTTGGACACAGTGGGAAGTCCCTTAGAGAAAATGTGTTTTTTATTTTAGTGCCCAGATTTAGAGTTTCTATAAGTATATATGTGTTTACCCTACATGCATTACTATTTCATATAGTCTAATTGACTTGTTGGCTTCTAACTGTTCAAAGGAATGGAAAACAAACTTTTGTGGAATGTAGGTAGAATTAAAAAGTGCTAAGGAGTATGACAGCTTTCTTGGAGTCATTTTATAATGCATCATAAAATTCAGTATTTTGGCTGTATGGAATAATGGAAAAAAGTCTAGGTGGGAAGACAGTTCTGAAGATCATATGGTCCAGCATTCTTTGAAAGCAAGGGCTTAAGATTAGTCTATCAACAGCCCTGTGAAGCTGAGTCTTGAATGTTTCCAGTGAGGCAGATTGTGCCACTTGTCTGGCAGCCTGTTTCCAATGTCCAGTTGTTGAGGAATACATTCTGTGCCAGTGTCTCTGTGAGCAGCTGTGGTTGGAGCTGCAGGTTGAGCTCTGGGTGTTGAGAGCCCCAGGCAGTGCTCTGAAGTGCCAATCCTTTGCAGAACAAAGGGCACAGGGACCTGTTGCCCAGCCAGGGGTTTGGGTACTCAGGGAACATGGCAGGAGCTGATGGCTCCAGACTTTGATGCACTTATATTGTGAGATTATAAAAGCCTGGAGTTTCCTTTGTTGAGAGTCCCTGCTCAGAGGCACCCAGCTTGAGCTGTTATTTTGATATTGCACCATGATTGAAGTATTTTGAGCACCCAGATAACTGAAACTCTGCTATGGAAAACCTTGTCCGAATGCTTGAGTATAGGGAGCCAAGCAGGGCACCCATCAGGTCACTGGAGATGCCCAGTGTGAAGGGGCCTTGATCCCAGCTCAGGTGATCTGAGTGTGACTGCCATTCTGGATGGCTGGACAGGAAGGTTTCCATAAAACAGTGATCCTCCCAGTATGAGTTTTATTTTTTTATTACTATTGTATGAAGTTGCTATTTCCACTGTTTTTGTTTCTGTTTGTTTTGTTGCTTCTGGTTGTGTCATTGATTCTTATATATAGTGTATGTCCATCTGCACTATCAGGCTGCCTTTTAAGTATTAGAAGCTGTCTCTTCAGTAGGCTGAGTAAGCCAAAATACTTTAATGGTGATTATTATGTCATGTTCTTTGATGCTTTACTCATCTTGGAGACCTTCCACTTTTGTGCAAAACATTTGGTGACCCCTGTTTTTTATTGTTGCTCTTGAGCTGGGGTCACCAAAGTAATGCCAATGGAACATATTGAAATTGTGGACTACTAAACACAGAAGTAAAGCTGGGGAATCAAATAGGATAGAATGGGGGGAAGGAGAATTAACTTACAATGCAGTATTACTTCTCTTTTGTTGTGTTTTTGTGTTTTGGACACAGTGCCTGCCTCCCCATAATCCCCTCTCAATTGATGCGTAAATTATTGTGGTTTTTCCTCTGCTTTTAAAGGAATTTTGTATGGAGGAGGTTTTCTCAGCATGTCATGAAGCTTGTGTTAGCAGATCATTCCTACAGAGGATAGCGACTTGTTTATTCTTAAAACTGTGTGATAGCCATGGTGTTTTATCAAAACAGCAATCATGTAATTCAAACAGGCATTGACCCACGTCACCAGAACCTGTTCATCATAAAGATACTGCCTGAGCAACCTTGAAGGACAGTGCATTGGAAGTCTAGTCTTTTCTGATGTTCTTGGAGAACTCTGATCTTGGAGTTCTTGATAACATGTGAATTCATGCTCCTTCAGAGAAACTAAATGCAATGTCCTTTGACCAGGACAGAAGGCAGTATTTACAAGTTTGCCTAATACGATGTGGAAGAAGGTGCTTCCAGCTTATAGTCTCTAGATACTTGTCAGAGAGAAAGAAATACAATAAAACAGACAAAAATATTTATTACCAACCTGCTAATAAAAGTAATTGTGGTGGCTTGTATCATATAGAAATCAATGTCTCTGTATGCTGTTGTCTCATTTCTTTTTTTTTTAAATGCTCTCAATGTCTTTGTCAGCTCCACTGCAAAAGCCCAACACTTCGTGTGTCAAACACTGTCTTTGGTCTGTGTAATATTCATTGTTAATGCGATATTACACATAGTAGGTGAACATTTCTTGGTTAAAAACAAAATAAAAAGCACAATCTCTGTTTACAAGCAGAGAAATCAACAGAAGAGAAGAACTGAAATAATAAATAGACCATCAGAGTTCCAATTTTCAGTCTTCTCTACATTAGTGTAGTACTGTGTTCTAAGTGAAAACCCCTATAAAAATAGCACACTAGCTCTTTCTTGTTGCCCCTCTTCCACAATATCTAGAGAGTACTTGGTTTCATAATTGGTTGGTTTTCTTTGTTTATAATCATAAGGAAAAAAAACAAACCTGGGATACATGTGCATTATGATGTATTTAGATCCAGGTGACCAGCCTTTCTTGAATGGAAGGCCTGTGTTCCTTCTTCAGTGCTGGGAACTTTGCAAAGCTTGGCTTCTAGAAACACACATCTTTTCAGTGAGATAATTCAGCAGTATTTTCCTCTTCTCTTTTCATATGAGTAAGAAAAATGCTGGTAGTATTTTCAGGGCTACTTCTGAATCTATCATAATAATGTTCAATCATTAATTATATTCCCTATTCAAAATACTTTTTTGTTTTTTAGATTAGTCTGCCTGCCATCAGGACACAATACTATATGGGAAAAAAAAAACCAAAACAACAAACCCAAACAGATCTTATGTCACCTTAATATAATTGAAAATTCCCCAAACACTAATATGCTGAACCTTAGTTCTTGGAAATGATCAGACATTAAAGTAGAGGGTAGGAATAATCCCTAGTCCTTCAGGCTAGAGGAGAAGCAGTTGGGAAGTTACTTTTGCTATGCCTCCTAGTCCAAAAAGATGCTGTCCTAGAAAATTATTTGTAAACTTAGAGTTTCACATAAACCCACTAGGATTTCATTGTTTCCACATCTAAATTGCTATATCTAGGGGTGGTACCCATCTCTTACACGCTGGGATGCACCCCTGTGTGTTATTACTTAGCTGTGTATTGGGACAAGTTCCAGATATGTGCTGTGTTTTTCTCATGTGTTATGATTCCCTTTGAAGACTTCTATGCATAAAGCAGGGGAGCTAAAGGATGCTAAAAGATGTAATGCAGGCACCAGGGTTACTTTGTGCTTTGTAGAGTGCTTCTGCACCACAGTTTACATGTACATAGTATTTGTATTCCATCTTTTATGGTATAATAAAATTGTTGTGGAACATGCACCAAATGTGTGGGATCTTAGTGAACTAGGAACATTTGAAATTCACTTGTGCTCTTGGCAAGATCACAACAGCAGAATCTACAGATTCTGAAAGGAAAGGTGTTTATTATGGGCAGGAGAGAAATAATTTGACAACATTTAGGATTAGAAGCAGTTCCAGTGTGAAAAAATTAGACAATGTTTAAGATAAACTTCTGGAGCATTTTCATCCCCTACTTTTGTCAGGCAAGTCAGTGGAGCTAAGATAAATGAGGTGTTTGTGCAGTAAGCAATGTGCTCTTGTTGGTCCCACTGTTCCGAGTACACATGCAGATAATTTTTCTGCAGTCTGAATGGGGGGAAGTAGTACCTTTTATCCATACCTTTTGATAGGCATTTCAGTCTGTGTTTTCTCCTGGTTTTGACTTTCACCAAAGCCTGGATCCCACAGTGCAGTTTTATGCTGCTAAAACAAAGACTGGCATTTTGGTTGCCCAGAGGTAGAGATGTACTCTTACCAAAAGCTCCATCTTTGAAACAGATGGATATTTGAAAATAAAGTTATTTCTGGTCCATTAAATCAACTTAATATTTCTCCTCTGTGGCATCTATATTTATTATTACCACAAGTATTTCAAACCAGCAATGCTTGAGGTCATCATTCAATAAAAAGTTAAAGCAAAACCTTGGTTATTGTATAGCAAGGAAAAGTGCCAGAAACTGACTGGAATATCTAGGTTTCATGCTATAAATACTGAGTATGATAATTTTAATGCCTTTCTAGTTACTTGTTAATTCTTGAGAAATGTAAAAATGGCAGTCAAAGTAGGTACAGCTGCCTTATCTGGAACTGTCTCCAGTTACTTCTGAACTCTGTGTAGCTGTCTAAGTCTGTATGATCTGTATGGATTTCAGTGATGGATGTAGATTTCTGGTTTAGACACAGGGAAGACCGTTGTTGCATTGCTTTCATACTCAGTGATGATAACCTCACCCCTTGTTGTTTTTCCAATTATTTTTCTGTGATACTTGGGTTGTGCAGTGAGTCTATTTTATGAAGTTTGGGAAATCAACCCACAGCATTTTCAGAATTAGATCTCTATTTTGCTTTTCTGACAATCCACAGTAATCTTGTGGATAGCTATGATTGTTGTCTGTGGTGTGTATCCAGGTCTTGCTGAGTACAATGCACAAGGGCTGTTTTTTTATTTTTCTGTGAGTTTTGAAAGTATATAGGAGAAAAAAAAGAGTAATGGAGACCAATTATATGTGTTAAAAAACAAAACAAAACAAAAACCCAAACCAGAGATTGCTTTACAATGTTAGTGTATTTTAAAATGGTCTACAGGTGGTATCTTGAATAGATATATAATTTTGAGATACCTTTTATCTCACTGTGCTTGGTACAGATGCATTCACCTTTTTCTGTGCATTTAGGGAAAAAATAGTACTACTTCCCAGAAACAGTATTTCTAAATCAAATGAATCTTTCTGGAAGTAATATGTAGTAATTTACTCTTACTCAAACACAATCAGGCATTGAAAAGACTGGATGAAATAATTCAAAGTCACAGGCTCAGTCTCAAAACCATTGAGTAAACTACACATCTCTCTGTTTCTTAGACCGTCCTCTTTACCTCATCTCAAACAAAGCAAGAATGATTCGCTTCATATTTGTATTTTTAATACAAAGATAACTGATTGTGATGTGCTTCCATATATTTCAATAGGTAAGTATTGCATTATTTTTAAAAAAAGTCTATATTTTGTCCATATTAAAAGGAGATGCAGAGACATTTTATAGACAGTATATTAATTCTGTTAAATTGACAGTTTCTCAATTACAGTTTTTGCAAAAGACAAAACCAAAATAAAACCCAACCAAAAAGAAAACAACCCTCAAAACCAGGAAAAGTTTGCACATGGTTTCATAACTTATTAAAAGACAAATTTAAATCCAATTTATACACTTAAAAACGGAAGGAATAAACAACCACGGTTCTTAGTAGCTATGTATACCATAGGCCTATCTGGTACATGCACAATCACATTCCTAATTCATTGCTCCCTGAATATATTTGATCATTTTTGTCTCAAGAATATTATTGCTAAGGTTCCATTTAGAAAAATGTCCTCTCCCTGGCAGTGGCTAATCACATATAATAAAATGGAAAATGCAGCAAAGTCACTAATAGACTTCTATGGCATGAAAAATCCAAAGGTAAAAATACCAAGTAGAAACATTAACTATGTAAGTTATTGATTTAAGCCTTTAGACTTAAAGGATTTTTTGAGTGTTTTGAGGATTTAGAGATCTATGTGATTATATCTTTATTTTATCTAATGTGGCTTTAATTTATGATTTGGGAGTTTAATTATTAATTAAATTTAATCTTGGGAGTTAACATGAATGCATCTTTAATACCATTTTGTTGCTTTTTTTTTGTTACATTCCTTCCAATGTAACAATAATCCTTAGGTGCTGGAATATATGTTATTTACTGATATAAATGAATACTGATTCTATTACACAGTACCTATAGCCATGGAACCCTAATTGATACCTTATTGCACTAAAAGACCTGACAAATTTAATAAACTATTTTCCTTTACATATAGTAGGGCTGTGCATGAGTATCTGATGGTGGTTTTGCTTACATTTTTTCAAGAAAGAAGCTATGTGATTTTTCTTCTTTTATTTTTCTTCTTATTTTTTTACAGATGTTGTAGCTTACAAGAGACCAGTGCTAAAGATCTGGTGGATTTATTCTAACAAAAAGGCAATCTACACAAGTGAGAAAAAAATAATTAGAATGTGTATACAATCTCACAGCATAGGATAGGCCTTAGAACAATATTGGTTTAAACTGGTCCATTACCTTCTCTGAGAAAGAACGGATAAAAACACCCTTGTGTCTCATTGTCTCTTCTTATGGTCAGACTTGCTTTGGTGCTTTAATATTTCATTAGTTGCTTTGTTTTGGTAGTGTGTTGTTTCTAACTGTAAGGCATATGAATTGTTCAGCCCCCTGAACACCTTGTGGGAAAGGAAAGCACAAGCTCAGTTATTTGCTGTTATCATGATGTACTCAAACAAAGCGAGTTAAAGCATTAAAGCACATTGTGGCATAGAAATTACACAGCAGAAATAAATATGTAAGAAGCACTAGACATTTATGTCTGTGCTCTGGCTACCTTGTTATTCCTTTAGGCATCTTGTTACTAAATCTAGCTGCCTTCAAGTTTTATAACCAATTAATTTGGTAACCAGCTTAAAGCTATATGAACAGACACACACGCTGCCTGTCACTGAGCACGAATGTTTTTGGTGGCCTTTGCCTAACTCCTCCTTAGGCAAATCAGGTTGTCCTGCTGGAATATAAGACATGTATCTGTTTTTTATCTGGAATATGTACTCCATTAGTTTGTGATCATAGTTCCTATACAAGCATCTCAGGAGGAAAAGAGTTGATCCTTTGGCTCTTGGTTGGAAATTTTTAGAGGTCAGGTGCAGTCCTCTGTTTTAAGTGACACTTTCACCTTATGCTTAACAAATAACCTCTGTGTGTAGTTGATTTCTGTTCTGTTCTGTTCTAGGAAATATAGACTAAAATATCTGTTGTTCCATGCTGTCCAATGTTGATTCATTTAAAGGACATACAGAAAAAACTTTGTCCCAAACCCATGTCTAGCAATAACTAGAGTTCTTGAAGTGACCTCGCCCTATGACTTTTACTGGTAATGGCAGCTGCTGCTTGTGTCTACCATCTGCCCTTTCCTGTAATCACCTGCTTGTAATCTATTCAAGTAACATTTCTTCTTAAAAACAAGAGCTTGTACTGGACAGTACTTGTTGGAATTATAGGCAGGAAAATAGTGCTGAGGAAGGATAGAGCTTCCATGTTGAGGATGGCCAGGGCGTGCAGTTTAGACATAAAAATAAGCTCAGACAGCAGTTGTCCTTAGTGTTGGAGAAGAGGCAGGTTCCCATATTTTCCTGCCAGACCAATAAGAGATGTGGTTATGGGAGGAGGAGGCATTTCATCACAATTTCACTGTGGCTTTTCTCTACTTTAATAGCTTGAAGAAGGTTTTGAGGGTTTTTATTTGTTTGGGTTTTTTTGCTTGGGTTTTTATTGTTTCTTTTATCTTGAATCCTTTGTGTTTTCTTGACTTTATCTGCCTGTAGAAAATGAACATTGTTTGCTTTATTAGTAGGGCCAGAGTGAGGCTGCTGAATGTCCATAAAATGTGGCAAACCATTATCTAATTACAGATCAATATGATCTCAGTAACTAATGAAATTTTATGGAACAGAATTGTGCTAAAACCTCATTATCCTTGGACCTGACATAAGTAATTGAATATCCTGATTTGTTCTTGTGAGTGTCATACACTGCAGGTAGGAGAAACTGTTTGTCTGCTCTAGAAAGGAATACTTGTAATCTGAAATGTGCATAATGTGGTTTAACTAGATTTATATCATCTGCACTTATATTTCTCGTTCTGTGAACTGAAATAGAATTAGACTGCTCTTTTTAAATACAGTTAAAAAAAAATCGTAAAAGAATGCAGACTTTTAACAAAGCTTTTAAAGGTTATTTATCAACATGCTTACTTTTATTCATTATGACCTGGCTTCAAACAATTATTCTGCCTTGTCAAGTTTGTTGTCTGCCTTTGGAAACATCTTGAAATTATAAGGCATTTTAGTCCATCTTTAGAATGGACTCACATATGTCACGTCACTCAGGACTACAGGGATATTTTCAAAGGGAATTACACGTTTATTAGTAAGGGAGATCTAGCTGTCTAGGAGGTACAGAAAATGCCTATTAGTTCCATTCTCTCAACAATCAAGTTTTATAAAATAACTGTTTCCCCTTGAGGTAATTAAAGGTAGTCTTCAGGGTTTAACAACTTCATTTGCTTCTTAGATTTAAGGTTCTTAATCCATCAGATTTTTAACCCAGGGAAGTGTTCATGGCCACTCAAGGTTTTATTTCAGCTGTTTTCCTTATGTGCCTGGCATTGCTCAGTGCCCTACCCCAAAGAGGATTGCAGGACTTTGTTATATTAATTCTCTTTCATATTCTCTACAGTTATTGATAGTAATGCAAGACAAAAATAGGCTGTAAAATCCATGCCAAAACTGAAAATGCCCCAAGATTAATGTCTTGGCAGAAGGATCTATCTTTTGGTTGGTCTACAGAAATGGAGATAAAAATAGGGCAAGGAAGGCAAGCATTACTGAGGAGGGAACTGCTGCTCAGACTAAAGGAAAAGAAGCAAATGCATAGGCAGTGTAAAGTAGGACAGGTAACCTGGGAAGAGTTTAGCAATGAAGTTCAGTTGTGTAGGGGTGAGGTGAGAAAGACAAAAGCAATTGAACCTGGCAAAGGATGCAAGAATTAACAAGGGCTTCTGCAGGTATGTCAACCAGTTAAAGAAGGTGTACGATGCGGTGGTGTGTTTTTCTTTAATTTGATATTTGTTCAAGATCTGTTCACCCCCCCCATCCCTAATCTCCTCCTCTCCCCAGTTGTCAATCTTCCCTAGCTCTCCCCTAACCCCCTCATCTCCAAGTTGTCAGTCCTCCCTTTCCCTGCCCCTTTCCCTGGAACCTTCCCTGTCATTCATCCTAGCCCCCTCCTCTGCTTCCAGAGCATTCCCTGTCTATTTAGTGAGGCTCAACACCCTATTGATTACTTTGTGCTATTCCACTCCCTTGCTTCCCCTGATAGGTTTGTCATGTGTTAGTCCTGCCCAAAACTCCTCCCCTGCTATTCCTTTATTGGTTGCTGTTCCTATACCCCTCTTCCTGAATTCTTGTATAAAACCTCTGCTCCCGCCCCCGAGGGGGTCTTGGGGCTCACTGAATAAAACCATCCTGTTCACCCCCAAGTCCCGTGTCGCCTTCGTCTGTTCCTGTGCCACCGACTGGGACAGCAGAGCTTTGCAGGGGGAGCGGCCGCCCGTTCTCTTCCCTCTCGCCGCCCAGCACGGCACCGCTCGGGGTGCCGCGGCGAGGGGAGTGCCTGCCGCGTCACAACAGTACCCCCAATAAAGCTGGAAAAGTGGTAACAATGAAATGGGAAGTCTGGGGCACACAACAGCTCTTTTGCCTCAGTCTTCAATGGCAACATCTCTTTCCAGACTACTTGAGGGATGGGACAGTAGGATGACTTGCTCCCCAAGTCCTCCCTTCACTGTAAATAAAAATCAAGTTCATAACAACTTGAAGAACCTGAATATACAGAAGTCTAAGGGACCCAATGCACTGTATCCCAGAACCCTAGGGAAACTGGGTTATATAAGTTGCCAAGCCACTCTCCCTGATACTTGAGAAGTCATGACAGTCAGGTGAAGACCCAGGTGGCTGGAAAAAGGATGTTATTGTAGCCATCTTTAAGAAGGGTAGAAGGGAATGCTCTGGGAACTACTGACCTGGATTGCTGAATCTAGCTCTGGAAACCTCAACATATGAAGGACATGGACCTGTTGGAGCAAGTGCAGAAGAGGCCACCAATGCGATCAGAGGGATGGAGACCCTCTCCTGTGAAGACAGAGTGAGAAAACTGAGATTGTTCAGCTTGGAAAAGAAAAGATTTGAAGTGACCTAATTGCGGCCTTGCAGCATCTGAAGGATGCCTACAAGAAAGATGGAGAGAGACTGTTTACAAGGCCATGTGGTGAATCTAAACCCATCAGAAATGAGTTTAGATTAGATATTAATAAAGTGTTCTTCTCTGTGAGGGTGGTGAGGCACTGCAACAGGTTGTCCAGAGAAGTTATGGAACATTTCCCATCCCTGGAAGTGTTCTAGGCCAGGCTGGATGAGGCTCTGAGGAACGTGATCCAGTGGGAGATGTCCCTTCCCATTGTGGGGAGGTTGGAACTAGATTATCTTTAAGGTCTCTTCCAATCCCAGCCATTCTATGGGTCTGTGATTCTTGTGTCTACCTTGCTTTTGTCTTATCTTCCATATATGCCTGAAGTTTTTTAGACAGTTGGTACTGTCCAATTTCCTTTCTTGTTTTAAAATATGTAACCACTTGAACATCACAATTTTCAGCTCTCCTTTCCATTCTTTTTCTGTTTCACTTACTTACCATATTATGTCAAAAGGTTGTTCTTGATAAATGCTAAACAAATACTGAAGAAAAGATTATACTGTGGCTGTGTTTTGCAAGCAATGTAGTAAATCCTGTTTATAGTAGCTGTGTTTGTGTTCCAAGCCATCAATTAGAATAAAAAGTGCCAAAACTCATTTTTGCTTTAGAATTATTAATCCTATTTCTGGGATTTTGTCTTTGTCCTGGATTTATATAAAGGTGACACAGAGCTAGTAAAATGCTTTCTGCTCACTGCCTATTGGGTTATCCTTGCCTCTAAGTAATGATGACTCTCTCAGAATATAGTACCATGAAGATGTATCTTGAAGGGTCTCATTTCTCATTGCAAAATGAGAGATACTTTCAGTACCTCAGTTCAATTTTCTCTCGGCTTCATTTTCAGCTTTTGCAGGCTTTCTTTAATGCACTTGTGCTGCCAGTTCCATAGCTGTTTAATATTTCAATTTATATAAGTATGAAAAAAGTAGAATTTATCCTTTCATTATTCAGCCCTTGTAAATATGAATATGTGTCTTATTTCCATAAGGAGGGAAAAACTCTCTGCTGAAACTGTCCTTCTGGTGGTAACAGAAATGCACGGGTCTTACTTCATCAGTGAAAAATGTTTCTGTACACACTTTTTATGTATACAGAATTGTTTAAAATGTGCATATGAATTAATGAAATTTTGTTTGTGTGTGCAAACTGTATTATTTCACAGTCCAGTTTGTTTCCATTTCAAATAAATAATACTTTGTTTGCTGATAACACGGTCGTATGCTGCCAATCATTTCATTCTGATGATGGATTCCAAGGATAAACTTTTCTGAACTGAAAATAGTAAACATTGTTGTGCTGCCCCAAGATTGTCCACACAATGGAAGTTCTTCTGATATCAGACTTTTACTTCATCACCTTCTATTGTCTGTGTTTTTCAGAACTGTGTTCCAAAGTACAACTTCAGGGATATTTCTCTGTCCAATGGCTCCCATTCACCTTCATAGGGATTTTCAGTGTTCAGATCCTTTGTATTAAATGAGTATTGCTGAATGTACACCTCTGCTATTAATATATTTCCTGGTAAATTAAACATTTTATCTGTTTTACACATTACATTAGGTGGAAAAGAATAATTGATTCCTAAAGTTCATGTTTATAGAAGCAAGTAATTTATAAAAATATTTTTAGAATAGGTGTTACACACAGAAATCGTGGTACAGCTATTAATATAAGCTGTAATATAGGGATGGGTTTTTAAATTGAATTTCAAAGGTGAAATATGCCTTTCTAAATATTTCTGAAGTTTCTGAAACAGGTATTTTCTCAGTTGTATAGTTTCTGGCAAAATGCATTATAAATTAATGATAAAGAGAAAATAGATTTGTATCCATTTGGTGTGCTTAAGGCATCTGTTGTGGTTATAGACCAACTTCCATGATGTAGACAGTGTATGTGAAGTCTGTTTCATAAATTGTGTTATGAGGAGAAAAAGGAAGAGAGGGAAGAAATGCAGTTATTAAATGCACAAACTGAGACCTGTGCACAGTCTGACAGGCTTTATATCATGATAAAATATAAGCAAACTTTTTATATTAATGTATATTTCCTTAATTGTTTAAAGTTTCTGATATACATGTAGTGTTACCTTTGTATCATTAAACTAGTTTTCTTAGTTAGATTAATAGTGCTTTTGTATTGTTCCTGTCTGGAAAAAGTTTTCACAACACTTGCCAGAGTATAAACAATAGCCATAGAAATCTACGTATTTTAAAAAAAGTTTTATTTTAATGAATTTGCTAATTTTTCCTGTTTCTGTTTTTTTTTTTTTGTTTGCTTTTTTTGACTTCGTTTGTTGTTTTTTTGTAAGATCCGATTCTATCTTTGTGCACTTGCTGCCTCCTCACTGGTGGGGCAGTGAAAGCAGTAGAAAAGACCTTGAGGCTGTTCAGGGGCTTCTCAGCAGTAACAAAAACATCTCTGTGTTAGCAACACTGTTTTCAGCACAAATCCAAAGCACAGCACCATAGCAGCCACTGTGTAGAAAATTAACTCTATCCCAGCTAAATCATTAGAGATAGGAAGTCCCAAGACTTGCAACTCCAGATAAGGTAAATCTGTGATCAGAATGTGATCCAAGATCTCTGAAAATGTTGATTTCACTGAAACACCCTTCATTTTTGTTGGCTTTACTGAAAATTTTGGGCACACTACACTTGCTATTCTTAACCTGAAATAGATGTCAGATAGGAAGCATAAACAGGTGTTCAATCTGTGAAGGATTGATTTATCAATCCTTTACAGGATATGCAATTTATCCTTAAGGGAAGAATGTATAGTGTTACTTAAGTGTCCATAGATCAGTGTAAAGTAGGGTCTCTGCATTTAAAAAATAAAAATTATTATTAGGAATTTCCCCATTAAATAGACATTATTTTTATATACTGTTTCTGTGCAACACAGTGATGATTTTTTCAGATATTTTAAGAACAGCAAGGATCACCATTGGGTATTTTGTTTTGCTTCAGCCTGACAGTAGATAGCATTTTTAGCCAGTAATTCCTGTGTCAGATAAGTAATGGCAGATCAGTAAGGAGTGTTCCTTACTGATCCGTATCTTTATTCCAAGATTTAGGATGAAGACTGTGTTGCATTTTTGATAAGATGGTAGTTTCAACATATATAGACTAATTTTCTATTTGAATCTGTTTGGCTTCAGTATACAGACACTAGATATTAAAAGTTTATTGTTCATCAGATAATATTGTTTATCAGATGATTATTTTAAAATAAGGAAGTGAGTTAATCTCAATTACATAGTCACTGGATGCACCTTATCTGCCTTCAGTTGGATCTGTATTGCACTGAGAAAAGGAGATAAAAATTGCCATCCATATATCACAGTTCTATAGTTTGCATATTGTGACCTTAAAATGTGCAATCATATTGTGTGGATGCTGTTTAGGAACAGCTGTTTGTGACCAATTCAATTTCTTTAAGTGAGATAGATTTCAGAAACAGCTGGCTATCACATTATTAGGGATTAAGTCTTAAAGACACTGCAATTAAAATAATTACGTTATTGTTTCTTTCTGGCTGCAGAAATGCTTCTGGGGCTATGGAGATTAGTCTTGTTCACAGTGACTATATTTAGAAATGACTGACTTGTTTAAATGGTGAAAGAAAAATATGCAACTTCAGTATAGCTTCAAGTAATAGAATCATTACTTGAAATAATTTTTTTATTTTGTTTCCTGTTTGACTGAGGAAGCCTGCCGCCCTTGGAACACTTTTAAAAGTCTATGCTCTGGGCAGGTGTAGAGCCATTGAGAACTGCAGTTCAGGACGCTTTGACTCTTCTCTGCTTCTGCTAAAGTGAATGAAATGCTGTACAGAATTTGGATTATGAGGTTCTATCAGTGCTATCTTCACCATCACATTAGTTTTAATTGATGTCAGACCTCAGGTACTTTCACTAGCAGTCATGAGGAAACTTATCTTAAAGCTTACATAATCACTCAGCCACCATCCTCTTCTGTACTACTCATGGGGACTGAGTCATCCCCCCAAAATAACCCTGCAGAGATCATGTCTCTTGCATCCTCGGAATTCTTTGGGACGGCTGTGTTATTTGATTTTTGAGTTTAAGTGAAAATATTAGACACATACCTCTCAATATGGATAGTGGCGGTTTTCTTTACAGGGCCAGGCAATTTACATTTCCCTTAGGAGCTTTGTCTTCAGCTCTACCTCTTGTTATATTTTTGGTACAGCCCAAGGCAGTCTGTAGCGTGCCTCAGAGGGAGAAGGCGCAGGAAGAGTGTTTTTACTCTGGTTCCAGATAGTGAATAAATTATTTGATTGTTCCCTGGAGAGCAAGGCGGCATGGCCTGCCAGTGTTGCCCGCAGGACCTTGGGAGTGAGACCAGATGGGCTGGGAACCTGCCCAAGCCCCGGCTCCCGTGCGCTGGCTGCTCCCGCCAGCCCGCCTGCTGCGCCCCAGCTCCCGTCAAAGGCCGGCCCCTGGGGCAAGCCAGCGTTTGAGCCTGTTTCTAACAGGCTAACCCGGCCCTTGGGTCTTCTGGCCATACCTAGCACTTTCTGGAACAGTAAGGGAGGGATAAATCATTCATAGAGGTGAAAGCTGCTGCTTCTCTGGGCTGGTAGGAGAGGCTGGTTCTAAAGCCCTTGTCAGTCACAAGTGATGCTGAAAAGTGCTACAATGTCATGATTTCCTGTTCTGAATCTGGTGTTGGGATCTTATTAGATAGTCTGGAGGGGAAACAGAAAGTAACAAGGACAAAGAAAAAAAAAATCTTCCCAGTAAAAGAGATGGCAAGGCTTTTTGAATAACCGTCATGATTTTTCAGATTGAAAATGCCAGCCTTCATTCTGTCTGTGTTACCAGGCACACTTTAGACTGACAGACTGTTCAGATTAGAGAGTTTATTTGTTTGTAGCTCTGAACTGTGGCAGAAATATGGGACTAATATTTAGCTAGTGCAACTGTACCTCATCTGAAAGTAAAATTATAAAGAATGAAAGATATTTTGCTAACTGGAACTATTTTGCTTTGCCATGCTAAAAATCAGTCTTCTACCAAGGCCCTTCTCACAGGGCTCCCTCATATGACCTCTGGTTGCATCTGAGTTGCCAAAGTGGTTTGGATAAGTTGGTACGATGATGGATGTTCAGGGAAGCATTACCTTCTCCAGAACAGAGACATGAGCACAGATGGTAGGATGAAGATGTGTATCCACGTTGTCTGGCTATTCCTGTCTGGCTGCCCAGGTATTTCCTTCCCACAGCAAACAAACTTTTGAAGATGGTTGTATTGGGTCTGGCTGAAGTGTTCATTCTCCCACAGCAGCCCTCACAGTGCTGTGCTTTGCCTTGGTCCCTAGAATGGGGGGATACACAACATACCCAATGTTTTGGCTACTGCTGAATGCTGGCACTTCATCAGTGATGTATCTCACCATTCCCCCCTACCCCCAAACCATCAACGGGCTGGTGGGCAAGAACCTGGGAAGGGACATGACCAGGCCAGCTGATGCCAAATTAACCAAAGGGATATTCCATCCCATATGATATCAGCTCAGATATAAAAGCTAAGAGAGGGAAGATAAATGAGAGAGTATTTGTCATTTAAAATGTTTGTCTTCTGAAGCAACCACTCTGCATGTGAAAGCCCTGCTTCCCGAGAAGTGTCTGAACATCACTTGCTGATGGGAAGTAGTGAAGAAACTTTTTTTTCCTCTTTGCTTATATACACACAAAATTTTGCTCTTGCTTTATTAAACTGCTTTATCTCCAACTAGGAGTTGTTTTCCATCTCATTTTCTCTCTCCTGTCCAGCTGGCGATTGGGATACCAGCTTGGAGGGCATCTGGTGTCCAGCCAAGGTCAAACCACCCGAACGGTGTATGCAAAATAGTTAAAGCAACAGCTTAAAAAACTGTGACACCAAGTCAAATGATTGAACACCAAAACTTCAGAAAGTGCAGTCAAAAAGAGTGGAGGCAGTATTTAATGATGGAGTCAAAGCACATGGGAAATAAGTGTCGGTTCTGCAAGTCACAACAAAATTACATGGGAATGGAGTAGTAGAGCTATTCTTAAAAGTTGGTTGCTATTTCTGAAGATAGGGAACAGTTTTGCTCCAATTAGGCTAAAATTAAGTAGATGTCTAAGACAGTATGGTGAAAACTGTGGATGTGTTCTGTAATTATCCAAGGATAGTCATATTTAATAATTATTGAAGTAAACAGTGGAAAATGTTTGAAGTGCTCCTGTGCAAGAAGCCACATAACATATGGCAGTCATCACCAAGGCACAGTTGAATGACTGTAGGAGGACTGTGAGCGACACATTTTGTGTCCTTCTACGATAACATATTTTCTTTATACATATTCAGTCCTTTGGGTTTTTATGGGATTTGGAGCCTGAATATCAAGTGTGAAGTGCATAGTGAAAAGTCTTAGAGGCACAAAAGTGCAGGTACATCATTTTCCATGAAGTTTTCTAAGGTTTGTTAGCACCAGCATGGGTAAGCCGGAGTGTAGCATATCTGTGCTGTACAGTGGGTTAATGGGGAGAAACCTTAGTGTTAATTCAGGCCTCGACTCATATAAATGCATGCTAAAACACAGAAAAAGCTAGGCTGAACATGATCAGAAAAGTTAGGCTGCCTTGGTGGGATCAAGGACAACATAACTTTCTTATGTGTCTTTACAATTGTACTACATAGCATGCAGAAGCATTCTGTAAGAATGTAAGAAATTTGGAACTATTCAGGGTCCTTGAAGGAGTTTGGGTATTCACCTAATAACATATGTAAACTGGATGTTCATTTCTTCAGTATGACTGCATTTATTGCACTGCAATTTGTCCTTGATAATTTTTTTCTTAAGCTAGTAAGTGTGCAATATCTGTAGAATGGCTTTGAGTATTAACAGAAAAGCTGCAATATTTATACCAAGACTGGAGTTAAATATTGCAGGCCTTTATGTTATCTCTCTTTCCACTAGTCAATCTCTTTCAGCAATGCATCCAATGGATTTACAGTAGTCTATCTTTCACTATTTACCCATCTCACCCACTCATGCACCTCTGTAAACCTGCTTCAAATCCCAACCTGCTGTGGCCTCATTCCCTCTCCAGGCAGGTACTTGGCTCCTGCTGAGGTGGTGTGTGCTGAACAGCCCACTGACCCTGGCTGTGACCTCAGCAGTGATGTATTGTCTCTGTGAGCAGCATCTCCTGCCTGGTTTTCTGGTCCTGAATAAACCAAAGCTCACATACAAACTTAGGCATCCCTTTAGGTACCAAAAAGTCTTTCAGCAAAAATTTTCATTTTGTCTCATATGTAGATAGCTTTTAAGAAGATATTTTTTTAGTGCTGTTAAATACAGCCTGTTTCCTCAGAGAGCATAGATGCAGGGATCTGAAGAAAATCTCTTTTTGATTATTTGGTAGTCTTTTGACACAGGCAAGATTCAGTTTAAAAATGGGAATCATATCATCTGCTTAAAAGAAAAGAAAACATGAATGAAAATGCAAGGGAGCAGCACTTCAACTACCTTAAAAACCTGAATAGTCCTCTCTTGTTGGGTTCACCTCATTACAGATTGAGTTTATATTCTTTTTGATTTATGTTGGTTACTTTGGAAGTAGACTTTTATGTATTGCCTTCCTTTTAGACAGAAGTCTTTCTTCCACCGGGTAAAACTTGAATTCTATTTTTCTGCAAATGCTGATGAGATAGGAAGTAGTTCATACTCAGGTGAGCCATTTTGCTCTTTATCCATTATATCATGGTGTTCTTGCAAACCTGAAATACTATTTTAGGGCATGCTTATAATAAAGGAAGGAGTGCTCAGAACTCTTCCTGCAGTGACCTGTTGCCTTTGGCAAACCTAATTTTAAAAGGCTCTGAACACCTTTTCTTGAGAGGCTCTCTCTTCTTTCAAAAGAACACGTTAATCAAGATGTGATGCTACTCATTTTTTTTGGCAGAACTCTCTTTAGATGTTCCTGGTGGTTCCTGCTTTAATAATTGGCAGCCTTTGAAGGTTTTTCTCATCTTAGTTAGATGGAATGTTAGACATAATTTTTTTAACCAACTGGTTGGTTAGAATAAAGAAAAAAACATTTTGTTTTCAACCTTTAATTTTAAACCCTTGTACTAACAGAAAGAGCCAAATCCAACTGTTTTAAAGTTAAAATATTCCTGCTTCATTTTAACTCTTTAAACAGAATATTTTAACAAAACTGTTCCCTTTCTCTTGAGACCTAAATGTTCATTGTAGCACACAGGACAAAGGATTCTCAAGAGTTTTAGTTTAGACTGTCTGATTTAAGTTAGGGTAATCTATGCTGGGAATTTCTGGTGATGGGGTACTAAGCAAGGCATAAGTAATTCTAGGTTAATGGGTTTGGCACTATGTGTGGCGGTGATTTCAGAGAAGCCTTCTCAAGAATTGCCTCTGGAACCACAGCCATGTAATTACTTATTCCTTGCTTAGGAAAAATGCTTAGGATACAAGGCAAGGAATAAATGATAGTTGAACTCTTGGGTATAGGACAGCTAGAAAACTTGTTTCAATTCCATGTTGTAGGTCTACTTTTTATAAATTAATGGAGATCAGGGCCAAGCAAAAATAAATAAAGGAAACCCAAAAGACTTCTAAAAATTGCTTCCAGTAATTACCACTAAGCATTCTCTGCATCACTACAGAGAATTTAACAATACGAATACAGAAGTAAATTCTATTAAAATCTTTCTGTTGTAGCATTCAGTTACCATAATAATGATCAGAGTATGAATTTCCTCATCATCATAGTATACTATACTGGCAGTAGTATGATAGTAGGTGTTGGCAGCTGCTCTTCAAACATGCAGCAGGTAAGCAGGGAGCTGGTGAAGATCAGTTATACTATAGCTAATAACATTGCAAAGTCACCAAGCTTTGTGCTATGATTCATGAAGTATGACAGTGATTTCAGGGAAGTCTTTTCAGTCTCCTCAAAACATGTTTCTGGAACCATAGCACAATAGAGAAGCAGCATATGTCCAAGAGGATGGCAGTAGGTTGCCATAGTGAATGTAAGTGCTGAACTGGTGTTTGTCCTCAACTAAGCTACTTTATTGTTTTTACTCATTATGGAAGTTCTAGATGTCATTCCATAAACAAAAATTACAATATGATTGTTCTTTGTCTTCCTATTAAATCAGATTTTAAAGACTCTATATTCTGTGGGTTTTGACCATTCTTGTCTATTGGGATGAATTATTGGTGTATTTTTTTCCACTGACTGAGCTGTGTGATTTCCAGCACAGTTAATGATGCAGATCTTTAGCCCTGATAGAAAAGAACATGGAACAGCTGTCGCCACATAGATGGGTCTGTGCTCCCTGGTTCCTGCCAAGATCAGAAGAACAAAACTGCTGAGTTTATGCCTGTTACCCATGACCCATATGAGGTTAGTGCCAGTGATTGTGCTAGTAGCAGGGACCTGAGGTGACAAAGGAGTTGTCATAGAAACTCCAAGGATGAAAATTCTAACTTTGTTTTTCACACTCAAATTTAAATTTCTGATCAGTTTTCCTGGTTAGATTTGACCTTTGGAACAGCCTCTCTCTCTCTGTTTTATTGTACAGGGGAGGTTGTATTGTATAGCTGTAGGTTGTTTCATATCTCTTATAATCTTGTTTCACCTTTGAATTGTGAGTAACCTGATGAGTTCTGCTGTGAAGGTTCCCTGAAAATGTCACAAATAAAAGAAAGAAAAATACCTTGGTTGATGACTGGTGCCTGCATATCCTGCCTTCCTACTTTTTCATTGTCCTTGTGTCTCAATGTGTATTGGGTTCTATGTAAAAATGTTTCTGAAGACCAAGTACTTGGTCTAGGAAAAAGACTAAGACAGCACATTTTTTTCCATAGTTTTGTAAATTTATCATGTCTGTTGCTTTTCCAATGTGAAGGTTTGGAGTTTAGAGGAGACAGAGAAACATTACTACAAGAGAAACAGAAATGCTATTTCAGTTCTGAAATACTTGGTGTTGTTCAACTTCAGTTGTTCTCACAGCCTCATATCCAGCTGCATGGAAACTGATAAGCACTCAAACACAAATACAGATTCTATTCTTTAATATCCTTCCTTGAGTCTCTCATCTGTTTTCAATGACTGTGTCAAGGGGTGTATTTTTTTGTTGTTTTCTTGTTGGTTTTTGATTCTTAATAAAATATTTAGCCTTCTTTGTTCTTTATTTCAAGAGCAAATCTAAATAATTTCATCTTCAGGCACTTGTTTGACAAGGCATTTGTGTCCCACTTTTTACTGGGCTGTTTCAAAATCTTACCCCCAAAGAATCCAAGTATTTACTACAGTTAGGCTTTCTTTGTTTTGTTCTAGTGTGGTCCTGAAGGCTTTCTGGCTTTGAGGGATTTGTCAAGGTTAAATAAAGGAAGAGAGATTTTTAGGCGTTATGTTGTGCTGTTTCTGAAGACATTGTGTGGATGTTTTTGTTTGACAGCTTTGTAACTGCTTTTGAAATCTCTCTTCACGTTTGTCCTGAGCAGCTGTATTAAAAGGATGAGATAAACTTCATTTCAATGAATTATTGGCAAGATGGAATATTGGAAGCAAGAATAAATTAAAAGAATAATCTCAATGTGTCTTGGGATAATGTTCACCTTGTAAAATTTGCTTCTCTTTTGTCACTTTAAACTGATTGAATGTGGTGGTTACAAAAGCTCCCTTAAACTTTCAAGCCTAGTGAAATCATTTGAGAGTCCTAACTTGAAGAATTTGGTTATGAAAATGAATTACTATCTACAGATGGACAAAAAGATTTTGTGATGCATATGTTCTTCTTTCACTGCCTTTCACTGTTGTCTTTGCTGTATTTCAAGGGTACAGATGATAAAGAAATTTTCCTCTTTACTGGATATCACTGGGCTATGTTCAGTCTTTTGGGGATATAGAAATCTCTGCTTTCAGTAGAGGGATGTTTGATGCTGTGAATGCAAGTGGTGAATGCAAGTGGGAGTCAAATTACTAATACGAATCTTCTGTGAATTACCAGTATTGCTGTAGACATGAGCTAAATCACATATCCTTAAAACTATGACTTGACATAGATTCTCAGAGGAATGTGCACATAACTGCATAAAATGCCTGGAAAAGAAAGACTTTACCAGGATGCAGAAAGAAAAGTACAGTAGAAATAGGGGTGGTAGAATGAATTAATTAACCTCAGTGCTTTACACCCTGCAGGCTCTTCATAGAAACAGTTGCAAAATAGAAGTATCAAAACTTAATATTTTAGATGGTACTGTAGAGTTGAAACCTGGAAATCATTTAGTCTCAAATAAATTTTGAATTCTTCTGTGTTAATCCAAAGCAACAAAATATTCTGAGTTAGGGAGCCTCAGTTGAAGATTTATATATAGCAAGCTGCCTCACAAGTTTTTTTTCCTCTTGATCCCATTAAAATGAAAATGGAATGAAAACAGCTATTATTTTGTATTTAAGCTTTTAATTTGTACTCCTAAGGTGCAGAGGAAGATAGGAATTAAAAAAAGGAAGAGATTGGGTCTGCCCAGGAGATTAGTTTGAGTTTTGAGATTTATTGATTCACATATACAAACATAGTTGTAATTGTCAGCTGGGTCAACTGATATTTTTAATGTCTGTTTTGAGGACTCTAAATTAGAACTTCACATTTTTAATATGAGAAGCTTTGTAAATAAATGTTTTTGTCCATATTTTCTTGAGCAACATGAACACTTTGAAAAGCTGTTTGAGGCTACTTGACCCTCACAGTCCAGATTAAAAATATTTGGTTTTTCTTTTCATTCTCCTCTGTGTAAAGGTTATTTTGCCAACACTATTGAAATTAGGTGAGTACATTGCCTTTTTCTTTAAAATAAACTCATCTGATGAATCTCTGTTTTATCCATAGATTTTATTCTTAGTTCTTAATCAAAATATTTTCTCTGTCTCACCAATACCCAGTTCTTTCAAAACAGATATCTGAGTACAAATCAAGCTTCTTTCCATTTTTCAAACCTGACTTTTGCTGGAGTATTGGTAAAACTGGTATCAAGGTCATCGCAATACAACTTCTGCAGTTCTCCTAAACTTTATGGATTTCTTGGAATAGCTTTCCCATGATTATATATTCAGTTTGGATAGCAAACTGGCAGTTTGTGGAAGTTTCCTTTTCTATGCCACCAGGAAAACAGCTCTGCTCTGTTTTTTCAGTGTTTTTAGGAATATAAAATGTGTCAAAATCAGCATGCATAATATTTCAATCTTGTCAAAAAATTAAAAATATAAAATAAAATTTCATTTGTTTTTGAGAAACTGTTTAATGCCATGAATTTTGGGCATGCCTAGAATTCTTCCTTGAAATTTTTCATTTCAATTAGCTTGTGTTTCTGGCTAACACTGGAAAAATAAATGAGTCAGATGAGTGTGCTTGTGGTGATGAGTAAAGATTGATGTCTGGAATGCTGGCTCAAGAGAGCAGGAGGATAGTGGTGGTTTCAAAATGGTTATTAATGTGTTAATGAGTGAAACTCAAAACTAATTTTGTCTAAATCAAGAAAGACCTGTCAGATAGTAATGTATTTTTGGTTTTATGCCACTTGGGCAGAATTGGACATGCTAGTAGCAATGTGCTCTTTATACCTCCCATATTCTTTTTATTATACTTCATTCTTTATAGAAAACTGAAAATTGGGGCAAAAAACATTACGTGCTGTAATAAATGATTGATTTCTTGGTCTTGGCAACCCAGAAGTGATCATTTGTCAATTTATATGACTCAAAGTGCAAAAGTAGATGAATTTGCAAATTACATTTTAATATAGCTACCATTTTGTATGGCACTCAGGTCCCTTTAAATAATATCTTTCCTTTTGGTAGTAAATGGAAGATTCCAGTAAATTCTGTATTTGCAAGGTTATCCTGATGAAAAATGAATACATTAATATATGCATGTGAGCATGTGAGTGGATATAGTTGTGAGCTTCTTTGTAATGTGCATAGCAGTGTATTCTTTAATAGACAAATAAGAATGCAGAAGAAATTTTGCTTTTTTTCTTCAAAACCATGAAAAAGATTATTTCAAAATTTAAGATTGTATGACTACATAGCTCGTCTCTTGTATTTATACAAGGTCTATGATTAATCCATAAACACTGATTTTCACTTTGTAGTAGTTAATTTCTTCACTGAAGACTGATGCATGTAAATGTGAGGAGTATTTTCCACTTCCTAAATGTGGTATCAGGAAAGTGAATTCTATTTTTTTTAG
Source organism: Lonchura striata (assembly GCF_050655825.1). Lineage (NCBI taxonomy): Eukaryota > Metazoa > Chordata > Aves > Passeriformes > Estrildidae > Lonchura > Lonchura striata. The sequence continues at coordinate 116,285,540 of NC_140704.1, forward strand.
AAACATAGTTTATACAGGCACATATATTTTTTCTGTATTGGTAAAACTCAGTATGAAAATATTTTCTGGCATCTGACATCTGCATATGTTATGATAGTATAAGTAGAAGTGGTTTTGATTTTACTTACTTGAATGGAGGTGTGGAATCTTCATGCTCAGACATGTTTCAAACTTCACTCAAGAAGGCTTTGAGCAAATTGTGTTGAAGTTGGCTCTGACATCATAGCTGTCCTAGCTTTGAGTAATGGTTTACTAATTCTTCAGAATCTCCCTTACAACCTTTGTGTGACTGTTGAAAAAAGAAAAAAAACAGGGAAAAAAAAGTAAAAAGGAAATGCAAAAGGCTTGTAAAAAGCTTGAAATCTTGCTCTGTGTTTACATTCAAGAGATTTTTAGCTTTTTTCATGCCCTTTTTTTGTTAAATATACAAATCCTTGGATTTAAAATGTATTGCAAAGGAATGTGAGTGTTATTATTTCTAAGTCAGTTATTTTGTGATAGTTTTCCAAGAAAATAGGTCTTGCCTTTGTCAACACTAGGTAAGCATTATCTCTTTGTAACAAATATAATTCTTGAAATTGAATCACTCTTGATTTCCATTTATGCAGCCATCCAAGATACCATGTAGAAAACTGGATTACACTGTCTCAGTGATTTATTCCTATTTCTGTGATACTAGAAATAAAACTCTGAAAGAAGATATTTTTTCCAGGTAATATAGGAAGGCTCTGAAAAACAACTGTAAATTTTATCTCAATAAAATTTTCTGTGTGGTGAATTAGCAGGCAAACATGCTGCATAAGAACACTGAGTGCATTGAAAATGTTTTCTGATATTTTTGTGGTTAGAACAAACATGTAATACACTCTCAACATTTAGCTGAGATTGAATAAGACATGTTTGGAACTCAGCATTGCAAAGATTTAAAAAGATATAATCTCAGGTGTCTGTGGACAGGTAGTGGGAGACATGCAACAAGAGTCTATTCTTTAAAAGCTACAGCGGAGCAAAAAATGTATCTTGATAGGTACAACTTAACAGAAAGAGAGGGGCAATAAAGCCAGATCTCCTTTGTTGAAAGAGGAGGTGAAGGAAGCACAGTCTGTGGGAGAATGTCATTTGAGTCCTTATTTGAGTTTCCAGCTTTTGTGTATTTTGAATCTGGGTTCTGGAGAATTAAACAGGTCTAAATTTCTCTTCTGTGTCACTTGAAGTAGATAAATGAGTCTCTGATGCGAGAAACCAAGTGCCCCTGAGAAATGGGAGGCACGGAGGTAGGGATCCTGCGGAGAGTAATCTTCGGATAACTCTGCTGGAAGATGCTGTGTTGGCAAAGGAAGACAGCAGATATATTGCAGGTATTCTGTTGAAGTGGAAAACTGAGTTAGTAGATGCAGAAACTCATTTTTCTGCAGGTTGAGTTGGAGACATGAAGACATAGAAATATGACAGATTCAAGCTCACTTGAACTGTCAGCAAAGGTCAACATGCACACAACTGTGATGATGTTAGTGAAACTCCCATGAAACTGATTGCAGCTGATAGGGAGAGGTGGAAGAGGTAGGAATGTTCTTACAAGGTGTATGTCTCAGTGCCATGAGCTGTTCAGATCCTGCATACCAGTACTACCCAGATAGCATAAGATAGAAAGTAATGAAATTTGAGTAAAAAGGACAAAATAACGGTATTGACAAGTTCCAGTTAAATAGGTTATGTTGGTCACATATCTCAAAGCAAGTGTAACTTGCTGGCATATGACCTTTGATCAGGGGAAATCACAAGGAGAAATATCAGACCATTTACTATTCCTTATGAAGACAGGAAAGAAATTGGATACTCATTTAGGTAAAATGAACAGTTTGCTGAGACTGAAGCCACATTCTCTTTGTAGGTGTGCCTATTTAAGGCTATGATACAAGGTAATTGTCTGTGCACATTGTATCTATTATTAAGAAAGGTCTCTGTTGATGGAAACTCGCAAGCTTCTGATTCAGCATTTTACTTTCCCCTTAGGAATTCCATTGTATTAATATATTAATGATATAAAAGAATAATTAGTCGAAATTTCCTTGTGAACACTTAAAAATAAAGAACTAGATAGTCCATTTGTTACTATATATATATACTTCTTGATGAAGACATACAGGCACAAGTTAGTACTTTCACAAGACAAATCCCTAAAATTCAAGAAAAGCAATGATGCAACACAGATAAAGTGCATAAATATAATGGAATTGTCAAAACTTTATTCAGGGGACATTGTCCTTAATAGAAAACTCTATTAATTCAGTAAATGAATAGAGGGTTGTACTTACTTCACTGAGCAGGAGGCAAAATTACAGAAAAAAGTCACTGTGAAACTGGGTCAATGGAGTCTTATAAAGATTAAAAATGAACAATAGAGCTGAATTAGAAAGAACTTTAGTTTCAGATTATGATATTTACATATTAATTTCTGCTTCAGCTCCTTATTCTGACTACCAGACAACAGAGAGTTAAGAGACACAAAGATGTCTTGGAGACAGAATTTCTGAAATAACTTAATGGTCCATGAAAACTAAGGAGGGCCTGATTAAAAAAAATAAAAAACCAAAAACCCTGATCTTGAGACAACTGAAACTTTATTAGTGTTTTTTTACTAACTTAGATTTTGTTAATCATAGTGGACTAAATACTAGACTCAGAATCATTCACATTGGAAAAGACCTTCAAGATCATTGAGTCCAGCTATGCATGTAACACTGCCAAGTCCACCACTAAACCATGTCCCTGACTGCCTATCTGCACATCTCTAAAATGCCTTTAGGAATGATGATTCAACCACTTCCCTGGGCAGCCTCTTCCAATGCTTAGCAACCCTTTTGGTGAAGAAATTTTTCTTAATATCCAATCTAAACCTCCTCTGGGTGCAACTAAAACCTCCCCTGTTGCAAGTGAAGGCTGGAATGGGAGAAGTAACTGGAAGGTATTTAAGCAGTGAAGGTAATTAGGAGGGGAATTACAGAAACAACAAAGTCAGTGGGTTACCTGCTGCTTTCTGTGCAGTTATATTTGGTGCTAGAGCATGGCTGGCTCCATATTAGTCCAGCACATCAGTCTCATCTTCCCAAATCTATTCACTAATATTTAGAAACCCAGATACAGGCAGATAAAAACGAGGCAAGAGAAAATTCCCAGGGTAGGGAAAGGGGGTATTTTATTAAAGGACACCCAAGAGGATATTCCTGCAATCTGCAGGAGTCCCTGCCTGAGGGTGCCTGTGTGGAGCCAGTCAGGGTTGGGCAGCTCTGCCCTCTCCGAGCAGTTTCCATCAGCTGTGCTATATTGGGTCAGCTCTGAGCCTCAGGCACTGAACTTTTTTGGGGTACCTGTGTCAAGTACAGGTCTGTGTGTTGCCCAGGAGCTGCTTACTGGGTTTGCTATTCAGCACTTGGGTAGAAGCTATGTTTAAAAATATATCAAATAACTTCAGAGAAGCAGGGTTTCAACAAGCCAGTTTTGGCTTAAGAAAAGATTTATTGAAAACATAGGAAGGAAAAAAAAATGGTGGGAGAGTGCAGTTCTGAAACAATTTTTTTAAAGAGGGAAGGAAAAAAAGACAGTTCAAGATGTGCTTGTACAATAGTCTTGGGCACATGGTGTGACTCTTGGGGATGGTCAGGGCCAGAAGTTGGACTCAATGATCCTTGTACATCCAGCTCAGAATATTCTGTGATTCTGTGAAAAGTTCAATCTTTTGAGGTGGTGCTTGGGATAAGATGAAGCTGGATTTGATGTTACCGTGGCTTCCTTCCATCCCTGTGACCTTTGCAATCTACATGTGAAGACACAACTGTGCACAATGGATACTGGAGCAACTGGAGCTGATAAACTAAATCATTAGTATTTCACTGCCTCTGTGGTGACTGGAGAGAGTTTGTTCCAGAGACCCCAGCTGTGGGGCTGTTCTTCTGCCTAGTTGTGGACCTGGAGGCACCTAAATGTGGTGTATGAAAGTACAGGTAGCTTTTACTCTAGAATTTTTTCTGTCCATAACTGATCTCAGAAGTGAGAGGCTTTTTAAAAGTCATCCACAATTCAAAACCTTCTGATTAAAATAAAAGGTTATTATTTTGTAGACAATCATATTTTGTTTGCCTAAATGCTAATTATTTTACTTGTTTACTGTCTCTGCACCTACCTGCCAGAAAAGATGCTCAGTGGATTATTGGTTTCATTGTTCCTTCTCCTCCAAGAGGTGATAAAATGCTGGTTTATATGGAGGTAGATATTGCAGGCATTGGAGCTGCTATCTGAAGAGTTTGTGGGACCAGTGCTAAAGAAGAGAAAATATGAAATAAAGATCCTTTTCTAGGATGTTTTCGTGCATTAAAGAAGAAGATTGTAGGGAGTGCCTGGTTTGTTTTCTATTAACAGAGCTATGCTTTAGCTTCTCATATTTTTCTATGCCTATTTTTCTGAACAACAATACTCAGTTTTCAGTTTAATGAGCACTAAAACTGCCAGTTTTGTTTAAAAGATAGAAAATATTGAAAATATATTTCTTGTAAGGAGTGCAGATTCCATATGAGTCACTTTATGTTGACAAACTTTTCTCTTTGAGTGTGGATGGATAAATTTTTATGCACTCAGCTCTTAATTATTTTAATAAAAGTTTCTGCTTCAGTTTTTGCAGTTCTCTTTCTCTTCTGTTTTTCCCCATGCTAGATGGAAAATACATACAGTAGCTTTGTAATATTATTTGGACTTACAGTACCACTGCACTTCCAGATACACGTACTCATAAATGCATATTACATGTTATAATTTTCAAGGAAAAAAAAGTGATTTTTGAGGATGCTATGGTGTTCCTTTTAGACAAAGATAATAGCTCTCCTCAACCTGATTCCATAATGGTGTTATGGTAATCTGATCATCAGACTGCCAAGGGAAAAGAGTCTTACAGAACCATGTTATGTGGGAATTAATGAGTGAGAAACTTCAGGGGATTTAGTTGCTTTTACAATTACAGGTAATTACAATGAATAAATTAATTACAATTAATTAGCTACATAATTGGGATTCACGGACATGACAGTGATATGGTTATTTGTAGAAGAAGCACACAAAGCAATCTTCTCCCCAAATCCATTTTAAAATCTGAAAATTACTTAGTTGGTATTATTAAGATTATACCCAGGTTTAATTTTTACTTTTAATCTCCAGTGTCCTCAAATTATTAGAGGTTTTTTGATACACTGTGATCTTTCCCACTGTAAGATTAGAAAAAACCATCATGCTCATTTTGTGTTTATGTAAGGCCACAGATGCTCACAATAAGCTGGATATTTCCTTGTTTCTAGAAATCCTTTGGTGAATTTGGTGAAATTCTTTGGTGAATAGATAAACTGAACAGAGCTCAGTTACAAAGAAGCTGAATGGGGTGTATCTTACTGAATTCACTGGAAGATTTAGTAGGAGAGGATTCACACCTTAATTCATTAAGATTTTGTGAATTCTTTCAGAATACCAGGAAATAAAAATAATAAAACAGCAGGGATAGCTTTGGGTGGAGTGGTTTGACAAGACGTGAGAGGTCTCAAGAAAACTTTGTGTTCTATATATGATTTATACATGGTTTATCTTTTTAAATACAATTAGAAAGTAACAAGTGTTGCCTAAATGTGCCTTCTTAGACTGTAGTATTTACAACTCACAGCATTCTTCTTAGGTATCTGTGAGGAACTGTGATGCTATTGCAGTGTAGTACAGAATTCTACAGTGGCTTTACAATGTTAAATGATTCTTACCAGACTAGATCTATCGTTTCCAATTACAATATCAATAGCATTTAAGGCCTGTTGCTACTGCTGAGTTCCCTGAAGCTGTTAATTAAGTACCAAATGTGAGTTTCAGCATACTGAATTTACCTATTGATCCTATTAAAAAGATATAAAAATTTACTAAAAAAGTAAATAAAGTGCTGACTAATTAACTTTTGGAACAACTTCCTATCTTGTGCTGCTAAGGAATATCCAAATATACAAATATCCAAACCAGTAGCTTATTGGTTTATTAATGAGAACCATTTTTTTATCTTGATTTTCTTTGTCATTAAATCAGAGAATGGTTTGAGTTGGAAGAGACCTTTAAAGACAATCTAGTCTTTCTGCCACAGGCAGGGGGACTCTCCACTAGACCAGATTGCTCAAAGCCCTGTTCAAACCAGCCCTCAGCCTTGCCCAGGGACCTTGCAAGCCTCACCCTCTTCACACAGTGTGGCAACTGCTGCTGCTGCTGGCATTGGCTTCCTGCTGCTTCTCCAACTAATGCTTCTCTCTTCTAACTGTATTGAACAGCTGGAAGTTTATAATAAGATGCAGCTAGAAGAATGTAACTTCTAAAGTCAGCAATAATACGACATTGTTATTAATAACAGCTGATTCCCAAAGGTGTTCCTGCTCCTTTTCCAACAAGGAAAAAAACTTTCAAAAATGTATTTATTTCCAGATTTATCAACCAAATCGTCATCATAACTGTATATTAGTCTCATTTGTTTATAAGAAGAAAAATAAAAATTATGAATCTTTGTGGGAAAGAAACAGTGACTGTAAATAATAATGTCTTTTCTAATGAAGGACACCAGGTATTTTCTGCTTTTACATTTGCTGGTACTCATCCTCATATATAATGAGTAATTTCTAGAGGGAAATACTTTTGTTTAGGATATTTTATCATGGTGATTGTCAAATAATTTTCTTATTGCAAAAATTCAATAAAAAGGATGTTAAAAAGCAACCACTTTCTCATGAGTCTGTAGTCTAAAACTCTAATACAATGTTACCAAATGTTGGATGAGGGTCTTTAATCTTTTATACATCAGAGTGCCCTTTTTTATTCTTGCATTAAAACAAGCTCCCTAGAATGAGATGAAATATGTTAAATGCTTCAAGTGGAGATCATGCATCCATGTTGCACATACAGCACCCAAAAAAGTGAAATTTTTGTGTTTACATCTATAATGAGTACCCTATGATATGCCACAAGAAACTCATTTCAATACTCAGTTGTTTTATCTTGCCTATGGGAGCTTGGATTGTGGTTCACCATGCTCATTAATTTCTGGTGCTTTTATGATTCCTTCAGCCCAGTGGAGCTTAGTGGTTGAGCAGTGCTTTATGAAATACTGTTTTTGTTGTTTCAAAGCCAAACTTCTGATTTGTATTAAAAAAAAATAATAAGCAGGGTAGTAAAAGCAGAATATGAAAATAAGGCTGTTTCTTGAGCTATGATACTATTATGTGGATAAAAATATTTTTCAGCATTTACATTTAATGCTCTAAAAAAATACAAGAAAAACAAAACTTGGAAGTTAAATACAAGGAAGCGTCTCACAGCTGAACTCATGGCATCAGTTCAACACAGTTTTAGACTTTAAATTATGGATTTCTCTTTTCTGTTTTGCTTAGATTTGCTCCTGTAGAGAAAATTGCTGCAACTTCATCCAGCTGCTATTCCAGAAATGGATAAATAATGTCCTTCCCAATTGTTGAGTAAATGCCAAATTTACAGAGCTCTGGCTCATTTCACAATGTATGTAAATCTGCAAAGAACTAGTTTGACTTCTATTACCAAAGAAATGTTTTTTATTAATATAAATGAATTTTTTTTTTGTTCATACAGCAATACTTTGGCAATTCTAATGGTTGTATACTTATCCTAAGTTATAGTTCACAGCTGTTGCCTTACTGGAAAGAGATAAAAAGGGTTTTGCTGCAAATCACATGGGAAGTTTGTGTAGCAGTAAGAAATGGAAAGCAGATCTTCTGAATGAAACTCCTTGTGATGTGTAGTAACCCTTCCTGTGTAGGAATGAAGCATGCCAGAAGGTATCTAGTGCCTACAGGCACTAGATTATTTGATGTGTTAAGAAAACATCAACTCCAGAAAACAAAACATGGAATTTACCTCTGAAAAGATTATCTCAGGGGTTTTCCCCCTATTGTTAGTCTCTTAGTTTACCTTCTGGCATCAAGTAATATCTACTGAACATTTTATCTCAAAATGTCAGTACTACTTGTCTCATGTTTTAAAGATTAATCAGCTCAAATCCCTGACTATATCTGTCATTTAAATTTTTTTGAGCCATGTAAAATTGCTAAATTTTGTTCTAAGTATTTTTCAAATATTTTTGTCAAAATGTAGGAAGACATAAATTCTTTTTTTTTTCTTCAAGGACCATTTTCTTATCTTGTAATTCTAAGTCGATGTTTGAATAGGATTATTTAAAAGGAAAATTAGACTGATACAGTCTTTCAGATGTTAATCTTACAAAAGCTACTGCCTTTGAAGTTTTTCCTGAGTGAAATCTCACCTCTTCCTAGCACATTATTTGTTTTAAAAGAGAAGTAATTTCCTATCTCTCAGGGTCAGTGGTGCTGGGATGACCCAAAGATTGTAAAAGTCTTTGTTTCGTAGCCCATGCAGCTGGAGAAGGAGTCTGAAATACGTAGGATCAGCTTCTCAAGGTTGTTTATTTTTCCTTATCTATAACAGTCTTTTTCTGACCTGCTGAGCTCCATCTAGTAAGGAGGCCATGGCAATCTGTCTCTCGCCTTGGGCAGTGTTTACATTTTAGATCAAAAGTTATGTATAGTCTGTTTTCAATATTGTGCCAATACCTATCATCTACGTTAGACAGTGTGTCTCTACCTTAAACCAATAGGAAAGTGTCACTATCACACCAAGACGTAGAGGACAACAAGAAGGAGAAGAAGGCTAGGACACGCCTAAATCTCTCCATCTTGACCCCCTGAACTACATTCTAAAAATTCCGAAATTCTACTTTTTACTCTGTGGTAATTCAAATATCACACTACTCAAACCCTTGTGGCTTGTAGTTCTTCATATAGAGTTGGCATTTTTTTCCATGGGCTAAAATCAAAGCACAGATGTTTTTGACTTCATGCCAGGGTCTCTGAGCCCCCTGTCAGGGTCTCGAGACAGACAGGGCAGCCAGAGGGATGTCCTGGACTCTGACACCTATCAAGCTTTCTAAAGGTGAACTTTGTTATTTTTAACTGCCAGGTTTTTCTAGGTCCCTTTCCATCTACAAGAGTTTCTAACCTTAAGGCAAGATGGGGACAGATGCCTTTGAATGAGTAAGTAGGAATGGGGACTTAAATGTTCCTGTATGATCCTGCCAAGTGTATAACCTTATGCAGTTAGATAAGTCTGGGGGCCTTGAGGAAACATTAGTGTATGGTAAATGTTAAGCTGATGCTGTGGCTCCAAAATCTCTTCCTAGGCGAGGTGCCCAAAGGAGGGGGAGCTGTGGCATGCTGGAGGGCTTTGCAGAGGGGGCCCCATGCCTGAAGTAAGCACCACTGCAGCTGGGGTTTTAGCAGGGTGTGTGTGAAAACTTCAGAGCTGAAGATCTTCCCACTTAGGTACTCAGCAGGTAATGCTGAGACACAGTCTGACAAGATCTTACTTCTGAGAGTGAAGAGATGCTTGATCCTGTGGAGCTCAGGCGCAGCAGGAGACGCTTTGTTCAGGGCTGCAGCAGAGAGTGAGGCACTCTGCTTGTTCCATGACAGGTGTGTTTTTCCTGTGTAAGAGGCAGCAGTTGGGAGATCCTAATGAGCTGAGAGCTCAGCTAGAGATTGTGTGAATTAAGAGTTCTTGTTTGTTGCCGTGGCAGATGTTGTTTCTGCAAGCAGCAGACATGGTTACTGTCTGAATGACTTTAAGACGTGACAAGTGTTACCTGCCTGGAAATTTGTCATGCTTGACCCCAAGCCAAGACAGACTAAAGCTTGTCAAATAGGGATAGCCTACAGATGTGTTGGCTGCTTATAATCCAAAATCATGGAGAGTTTTTTATTAAAAACAGAAGAATGAGAAGCAGTTCTGTCATTTGAATCTGAAATGCTCAGTAAGGCTTGTCTTCAGTTGTAATAAACCTGTGGAATAAATGGGATTTTTAGGAATATGTTTATTTTCAGGAAAGGGATTTTATTAGTTAGTGTTGCAAAAGCAAAAGTAAAAAATTCATTGAAATTTGCCTGGATGTTTAGAGTTTCCTTTTTTAGAGTTTCCTGAGAGCTCTATGTGTCAATGTAGTATTTTTGGCTTGGGAAACCCTCACATACATAAGTCTAGCTGCAGTTTAATAAGGGATGCTTCATATCTTCCAGGTGGTATTGAAAATTCTGGCCACATATTTGAAAAAATTGGTTGAGGTATTGTGCACCTGTTTCTGGTTACATACCCATACTTGGAGGAAAAGAAAGTAATGTAAGAAATAAGTACATCAAAGAGAATATGGAGTTCCTCTTATGCCTTTTAACTCATGCAAGTAAGTTTAATCTAGAAGAATTTTTTAAACTACTATGACACTTGACAAGCTTTTATGGACAATGGGATTCTTGGTTCTGGTCAATTGTTAGTGTGGTGCCTGTGGTCCTGAAGTCTTAGCAGTCACATGGAAGAAACAAAGTCAAGTAAACTCTATATCTTTTAAACAAAAAAATCCCCAAACAAAACAACTACCAAACAAAAACAAAAGGGCAGAAAGATGGGTGAAGGAGACATGTTAATCAAAAAGCTTGAGTAGTCTACACAATGATAGGAAGAGTGTTGTGTTTTGAATCTGTTAAAACAATAGAACTCGTTCATTTCTTTTCTTTAACCAAATAATAATAGCCAAACTGAGATGGAGAGCACATGTTTTCAGGCGGGGAGTAGATGCTGTGTTTTCAAGTCAGACTGCTCTGCTTCCTCAAGCCATGTCACAATAGTGTATTTTTGTGTTACCTTAAAATCTTCTTTTAAAGTTTCCAAAAATTCTAATGAAGTAAATATGTAATATGTTCCATGTCAAGAGCCAGTTAGAGCTAACCTTATTCCCTGTGTTTCTTATTTTTTTTTCTGTTTTCAGTTTTAATATAAGTTCTTCAGTGGCAATACCAGAACTTTTACTTGACTACTTCAGTTCATCTGCCCTCTAGAAGCAATTTTTCTTCTGGATGTGTTTTATCTTTGTATCACATACATTATTTGCATGAGATATCTCTTTACTACTGATCTGAGGAAGTGACAGACTCTTGTAATTAGAATAGCAAATCACAACATTATTTCTGAAGTATTTATATCTGGCGGTCATGAAATGGATATAGAAGAGTATATCTATCAGTATTTACTTCCATTGTAAGTATTTATTGGTAGAGGGAGACTGACTTTCCATTGGAAAAGTAAAGCTTGAGAAAATATATAACTGGAAATGCTTGAAGTCTCTGAGCTGTCCAACATATTAAACCATAGTGATCTCTGTCACTTTTAAAGCAACAAATATGTTGAAGAAATTTGACTTGCACTGAATAAAACATAATATAAGCTAATACTAGACAGAAATATGAATCCCTTCCAAAATTGATGTCAAAATCAAAATATGAAGGATCCTTGTTTTGTGGTTGTACAGATAATTCCATATAATTGTACATATTCATCTGGATATATATATATATATGTATATATATATATATGTGTGTGTGTGTGTGTGTGTGTATGATGCTGGTAGACATCAAGAAGATGAAACGTGATGACAGAACATCAGTGACTTAATTTGCTGTTCACTGCCCAGATGAGCAATAAATGCTGAGTGATAGTTAAAAAATCTCCCAAAATTAATTTAGATATTAACTAATTTAGGTATTAATTAAAAACTTAAAAGCTACTGGAAAATCCTTGAAAGACATGCATCAGTAGAGATAGAAGTGCACTACATATTGAAGCTGACATTATTTGTTACTACTGCCTTTACATGTGAAGGAAAGTAAATATGTGTTTCTTCATATGCCACTGTGGGAATAACTGTATCAGCTGTCCAGTGATCACACTGCTAGAGGAAATAAGATAATTATTTAATGGTGATTATCATAGGTAACAGCAAGTAGACTGCAATGCACAAAACCTAAAAATGACTTCTTCTTTAATAATAATTAAAGAAATATTAGCCTCTATAGTTTAATGATGGTTGAATCTCAGAAGACTCCTAGTACTAGTTTTGCTTTGTTGTTTGGGTTTAGTTTTAAAAATTGTTAATTTGTTCTTGAGCTTCTCCGAACTTACCTGAATATATAAAACTAATATATATTTCAGACACAAAAATATATATTGGATGAAAATAGTACAGTTGATGAAACAGAGAATGGAAAAAAAAAGACTTGTCATAGACAGTGTGGGAGGAAAGATCTGGGCAGGGAAGACACCACTTATGGAATACATTCACCTATAATTATGTCAGCCATAGAGGCAGTAATGCATTGCAAAATAAAAGGGAATGTAATGAGTCTGTGTGGAAAAGAACCACCCAGGAGAAATTTTTTCTATTTCTGATTTGAGAGCTCTAGAAAGTACAGTGGGGTATTGGAATTGCCTATGAAGCTTATTACAACATCTTCTTTTATATAACAAGAAGGTATTTTTTGCCTATCTATTTGTTTAGTATATCACAAGAATCTCTGAGAGAGAGATAGAGACTTGGAAGTCTCCATAGTGCATTCAGACTTATATAGAACCACAAAGTTAAATCATTATGCTGTATTAAATGCCATTTTCACGTAATTTCTCAATACCTTTGTAAATTATGAGACTGGAGTGTGTAACTAAACAACTGTCTAGGAGAATGAAATGTTGTAAGATATGTTTTTTGTTGAAGACTTCTTGTAATTAAACTTCTATAAAAGACTTCTTGCAATGAAGCTTCTAGTCTCTAATAGTAACTCTTAACATAGAACACAACAAAACAAAATTAATGCCTGGCTGGCATTAGGGAAAAAAAATGATTGTCTTCCCAAGAAGAGAAGAGCAGAAGACTCATTATGTGTAGTAGAACTGATACAATGAGTCAAGACCATACTATTGGGTCATGCTTTCTAATACCTCTTGGGCACTGTCCCTGGATTTCAGTGTGGCACATACACTTGAACACTCTTATTTTCTTCTGCAAGCCTCAATTGAGATGCTATAATTGTGTAAAGAATTTTGCTGACCAAAACAATGAGAGTCTCAGGGGCTGATGTCTTAGAAGAACAGTGTTTTAGAGCAAATTGAGACTTCTTGACAAGAGCTCTAGGCTTTCTATTTCTGAGATACAGTCTGTAAACAACTTACATATGCCACTTGCTTGGTGCCAGATGCTTGCAGCCAGGTTGGTTGAGTCTTAAGAATCTGAAGGGAAGAAAATGTATCCTGATATTAAAATATTTTTTGTCTGTTTTTTTTCATGGAGTGTTATTTTTCTCAGTGCCATGAGAAGGCTGATAAAAGGATTGGTTTGTGTGAAGGTTATTAAAAAATGCCAGTATGATCCATTAGACCTTATTTCCTTTTGCTTTTTTCCATAATTAAGAAGCAAATTTTCAAAAAAGCCCTAGTCTGCCTTATAAAGCAGGGAAAGAGTCTGTTATGATGAGTGTGGTAGGCTTTTAAAAAGAAATATGTACATTTGTATTTTGTTGTGATTCACAGCATAGTGGTAGGGCACAACCTCTGTTGATGGTTCTGATTCTCAGAAGCTGTTCTATAACATTAACTCATAGTTACCTTTTGAAAAACCTTGCATTTTTTCCTGAAATGGTATAACCAATGTATCCTGTGACTTCTCAGTGCTGCTTTTCTGTGTTCACTTGTACTAATCAACTAATCTGTGTTATACCTGCGTAGAAAAGTGCACAGAAAGTTGCACTTGTAGAGCACATATTCCATATTTTTGTATGGCAAGACCTGACATCAAATCAACACGAAATTCACTTATTTCCTTGCAGCCTATTAATTCTTACTTTTAGTAATTCACTTTGATGTAAGAAACATTTCTGAGCATGGGTAAGGTTTAGAGGAGATATTGGTAAATAAACAACTTTTAGCCTTAAATCCAGATTGTGCTTTGTATTTGCATCTCTATAAAGAAATAAGCATCTTTCTTCCTTCTGTGCCTTGTGACAGTCTTGTGAGCCATCTGTGAAATCTTCTGGAAGATTGCTTAGGCATGTCTTTCTTTGCATCAGTCCTGAAGACAGTCACTTCTAAAAAAGTGGTTGTCTTTGGAGATCATTTATGTAATGCAACTCAGATTACTAACATGTGTGTGAAATATTAATGTGTCTCATGCAACATAGGTTTGTAAATAAGCTCCTATCAAAATAAAGCTTCACATAAGCTAATTACACATTTTTAATGTGGTAAGGCTATATGTTTAACAGCTTCAAAGTTATGACTGAATGCTACTCTTGTAAAGGGGAAAACATAAACAAAACGTAATTTGGGAGTGGGGGTCTTGGGGTGTGTGCAAGAGATATTTCTGAGGTAATGTTACAATGATATCACAATGTTTTAAAGTGAAAATTCTTAAATATCTTATTTTCCTTCCTAAGATCTGGTTCGTATGACAGCTCTGTAAAGGACTATGACTGATGAGGATCTGGTGTATGGTATTGCATCAGTTCTGGGTTATCACACTGTTCATTTATGGGAGAAAGGCACAACGCTGATTCTCATACTTTTGAACCCTATCACACTTGGAATATTTCTACTCCTTTTGCTTTATCTGAAAATAGCTTTTTTTTAATGCAAAACCAAAATATTATTCGCATTATATGTACAGGGTTGTAGTACCAAGTGTACTGATATGGCTATAAACTGGTGAACCCATGTGTTGAACCAACCTGTTGAATCAGATCTTACTCTCACCTCCATTCCCTTTTTCTTTACCGAACAATCATGTCCTTTGCTCACACAATGATAGGAATTCTTTCAGAAATAGTTAAGAATTATAGATTGAAAGGCAAAAGTTTGAACATTTCTTTTCCTGGTTTGAATTTTACTTTTTGGCTTTCATGTGTTTAGCAAATAATTCCAGTGAATTTGAAAGTCAAATATGTATTTAATGTCTTATGAGTCAATAAGACCTAAGACATTTTGTAAAGAAAGGTGTAATGTTGTTGGAGAGGAGCTGGTGACCCCACACCCAATTTCCCTTTGCACTGCCTGAGTAGACCTGTCCTCATCTGCTTTCAGGATTCACCTTAACTGCTTTGACAGAAGATTTAGCTTAGTACTGAAGAGTTATGTTTTTGTAGTGACTTTATTTTTAGGTCTTAGTGGACTAGAGGGTTTTTGGAAATATTTTATGGAAATATAGCATGTCAGTAGTGATGGAGTAATGCAGGTATGGCTTAGGGGTGCCCCTGTGTGTGCATGAGAAATGTCAAATGTATGCCACTTACATAGTTTTATCAGGGGGAAATGGAACAGTTTTATTTAGTAAAATTAAAAAAAATAATTAAAGTCACTAATTACTTTAAGCAAGCAACTATTCCTATTTTTCTTTTTAATTGAATGGAATATCTTCTGCCAGGCTGTCCTCCCAGGAAGCATGGCTGGTCCCACCTGTGGCTCTATTCCATTTCTTAGGAAGTTTCCCATTCTTGAGAACAAAGGAATTAAGTTTTTCCAGTACAGAATTGCTCTAATTGATGAGGGCTACGGACAGGGTGAGCCAAGACTGACATTGGAAATAAAGGAACATGTAAGGCTTTACCTTAAACTTAGAAGCAATTAATTAAGAAAATTGCCAGATTGTCTTATATAGTTTGGTTTTGCCTGGTTGTTGTATGATTGTTTGGAGTTATTGTTCTTGTGTTCACATAAGACTTTCTCAGATGCTTGTGCTAGTTAACTTAAAGTGAGTCTCCAGTCTTTATTAAAGAGTAAACTACCTTAAAAGGGCAGGAATTTTTGCAGATATTTTCACCTGTGAAGATGAAAAAAAAAATCTTATAGGGTAGGAATAATAAAGAATCTATTAGAAGCATTCTTTCTTTAAAAAAAGCCTTTGAGGTGATTAACTGTATTCATTCTTTCCAAAAGTATTGTTACCCATTCCAGACTATGAATATTCATGATTCATTTTTATAGGTTATTTTCCATGCATTTTAATATTAGAGAAAGTCATTATATTAATTAATTCATTGTCATTGCGTCTTCTCATTGTCTTTGCAAATTGCAGATTGTGATGTTTCAAAAAAGTCATGGCAATAGAACCAGTGAAGACAAGGAGTTTGATTACTCATACAATGAAGCTTGATACATATAAAGAGAAGTTTGTGTGCTGAGGCTGCTTGCAGTTGCTGGAATTTATACTTGGCAGCTGAAGTGGGATCTTTCAGCTTTATATCCTATATAATCTTGTCTGGCCAGTGCTCAGTCCCAGACACCACACTACTTGAAAGCCAGACTTGTTTATGTGATAAATAATAACATTGGTTTAGGGCAATGATTAATTTCTTTATTTTTTTTTTTTTAATCATTCCTGTGCAGGTTAAGTACATAGTATGTTACAGTAAAATTTTAGTGGTGATAAACTTTAGTACCTGGCTTTTTTTTTTGCCTCTCTCATTTTTAAGTGATTTTTCTGTGATTCAGAAGAGTCCCTTCCCTAAATTCCATGGTTAGTCTTTGTTGTAATTTTATTTTCATTTTCATCTATTGTTTGTGCCATAGTCTGCTGTCATGAATCCTGTTTAAAAAACCAAAAACCAACAAAACAACAAAAATACCAAACAAAATCCCTGAGTTCCAAAAAGAATCCCCAAATCCTATGGACTTTGAATCATACTGGAATGTGGGGTTTGGAAGAATACTGTGTGTCATGTGTTGTGTCAGGATATAAAGCATATATGCATGCTTGACCCTCTTGGACCAAATAGATTTTCTAAAAGTGATTGAGATTGAGAGATGCTTGAGTTAAATGATCAAGACTGGCAATGTCAAGCTTCTGTTCCTAAATTTAAGATTTGAAAACCTTCAGCTTGGGTGGGATGTCTAGTTGCCCATATGGATCAGGATGTTATTTTCAGTTTGTTGCCCTCAGGAACTGTTTTAACTAGCCTACATTTTGCAGTGCTGTCACTTAAATAAGAAATTAGGAACAGAAATCAAAAAGTTTCTTAGATTTCTGGGTACTGGATACAAGTGATCTTGGATACATTACATTCCTACACACCGAAACTTAAAGTAGAGCTTAATTTGAGGTTGTCCCTATAGTATACAGTACTGTGTTTTATAAACAAAACCTCTGCTGTTTGAAACTATTGTTTTGGAGGAGAGGAGAAAATTCCATCCATTAGACTTCATCAGGCACTTAGAGTATCAAAATATAAAACAAGATGCTTAAAGCTGTTGCGACATTTTTGTAAGACTTGTTTTAATTCACAAATTCTGAACATTCCTGCAACAATAATAATAATAATAATACAAGATTTATACTACTTCTAATCATTCTATCACTAACTCAAGTACCTAAAAAAAACTCCCACTCCATTCCTTTCAAAAGTAGCAAATCCAAATGTGAAAGTAGGTTCTCAACATACAAGAATTATTAGGCTTTTCAAAGTTTTAAAATTACTGCCTTCTATAAAAGACCTATTAAGACCCCAGCTAACACTCGGGACTTTGATGGTTGTCAGATTTCAGTTCTTTTTATTTTTGATGTTCATATGCAATCAGCTTTCTTTGCATTCAGTTACTTGGAGGTAGGACCTCCCCAATCTTGGATTCAGGTAGCTGCTGGATAAATTTCAAGTGCTGTATTTCACTTGTTGTTACAATCAAAAGAAAAGGATTTTCCTAACATGAGAGCAAGAGTTGAAAAACAGCCTTGCTTCTCTTTAATGTTATCAAGGTTTGCCATGTTTCTAGTGTACATCTGTAGAGGTATATTCTGGTAGTTGATAGGAAAAGGAGCTCTTTATTCTTTGTACTTTATTGCCATCCACCACATTTGGGTAAGTAAAAGCTTGAACTTGATTTCCCGTTAAAAAAGGAAAACAAAAGAAAAAGACGTGCAGCTATAATATACATGTTTACATCCAAATTAACCAATCCTGTGTGAAGAAATCTTAGTTGTAATGCTAACAAGGACGTATAATTATTTAAAACTTTTTTGTGTTTACCACTAATTTACCATTAATACTATGTAAAATGCCAGCCTTTTCCCCTCTTTTTAAATAACTGTGACCTGCTTTTTTAGAGGCTAGATAGCAACAAGTGAAAGAATACAAACTAACAGCTTGCTTTCTTCACTGCCAGCCTCTAGGTTGTGAAGTCTACCACATATTTCCCAACTGCTTGTCTTTGGTTTTGAGTGTTTTTTTCCTGTAATAGACTACGCTGGTTATTTTGGTCACCCACCTAAGGGACCGAGTAGGTCCTTACTGTGGGGTTGTTGGCAGTGCCAGAGAACACAGACATGTACAACAAAGCTCTTCAGTGGACTCCTCTGGATTCATCAGCTGTTGTTCTGTTGTTAACGTCTGCCTCTACTAACCTGACCCCTGTGGTCTCTTCTCAGACCTCTTGTTTTTTCTAATGAGAGAGTCTTTCTCCTTCACACACAGGCTTTAGGGCAGACTCTCCTGTTTCTTTTGTTGTCCACTCATGACTGGAATCCAGCTGAGCTGTGTTTAAAAAGCATTTAATTGTGATAGAATAATGAAAAATGGAGAGGTGAACCTGTGTGATAAGCTTTAATCTATAATTTTCTTGCATTAAAATGTCTGCCATCTTAGGAAAAATGGAGAACATAAAGGGAGAGAGTTTTGAATTCTAAATGTAATGGGACTTTTATGGGTGCTGCAAATAAGACTTGTTAAAATTCTGTCATATATCTAAATAAAAAGGTTAAGTTAAACCTTTGTTTCAGGAAAGGACCTTAGAAAGCAATGTGGTTTCAAACTCCTAGAATGTTTAAATTAAATTGCTCTTGAAAAATTTCAGGTTATTTTCCCAAATTGCTGCATATTTTGCATTATTTCAGGGAATATCTCATTTTTCAGATTTTCATTAATTTCAGTATGTTTACTTACTGCTGGAAAGATGCTGTCACTTGGAATCCATTTGTCATACAAAAGTAGGATAAAAAGTTCTCTAAGTGAATGGGCAAAAGAAGAATTTATCGCCTACGGTCTGTATTTGGCAGAAATCAACCTGTGATAGAAGTCACAATCCTCAAATGAGGCTTTAAGTGAGAACTTGTGATAGAATGTTGAAGCAAAGGATTGCTTTCTGTTGTGAAGAGGTTACACATGCTGAGTACAGCATACAGAAATAAGAAAGTGGTTTAGCTTCATGGAGCTCATAATGGCGGAAAAATTTGTGAGTTAATGTTCTGCAAGGTATTACCTGTTTCACCTTTAAGCAGCTTGA
Source organism: Lonchura striata (assembly GCF_050655825.1). Taxonomy (NCBI): domain Eukaryota; kingdom Metazoa; phylum Chordata; class Aves; order Passeriformes; family Estrildidae; genus Lonchura; species Lonchura striata. The sequence continues at coordinate 116,304,785 of NC_140704.1, forward strand.
AGATTTCAGTTTGTTTCATTATTAATGCAAATGTATATTTTTGTTAGACCAGCAAGTATTGTTGGAAGAAATAGCATGCTTTGAGATGGAGGGTCTTTCCCTTTAGATACAGCAAAAGCATGTTAAAAAAATGGTTGTTATTTTAGTCTAACTATGTTAGTAGTTGGATAGCTTAGGGGAAATGGCTTCTGTGACTAGGATGTGTTTGCTGGAGATGGAGGTAATTGTCTTTAACTCACTGAGACAAAAATAGAAATAGCACTCAGTAGGGTTAGCAGGGAGATTTGACATGGAAGTCCATTTTTCTGTAGAATCACTGTGAAGACTTTTGTCGACAGCAAAAATAGCAGAACACAAAACAAGGCCACCATAGCCTTCCATCCCATGGTAGAATAGGGGTGGGTAAATCATTAAACAGTCACATTTTATAGGAAAATAAAATTTCATAGTTCCATTTACTGTGTATTTCATACAAATTCAGTGTGTTGAATATTTTCCTTCACAAAAGGGGACTTTGCTAGTTGCAAATTATTTTTGAAAGCTATTTTATTTATCTGCCATGTAACTTGTTTCATGGAAAACTGTATCAAACATTCAGAGGATGTGGATTAATACCCACTGCTGAACTGGCTGACGATGAACTTGCATGTAAGCATAAAAAAATCTTTCCCTATCTCCATTCACTATTCTTTGTATTAGTTCACGTGCATATACTTCTGGAATAGGTGGTACCTGAAATTTTTAATAAAGTATCTAGAGAGAGCAATCCAATTTCCCAATAATCTTGCAGAATTTGGTAGCAACTAGAAATTATTTGATCACCCATTATATTTGATTTTATGGTGCTAAAATTACTGTTCTCTTATATTTTTTGTTAAAAAGATAGATCCTTAGCCAAATTGCTAGTATGTTCAACTCTTACTACAATAGAAAGTGATGTCAAATACAAACAATATATGCCTTCAGGATATCATCACTTTCTGCTGGCTACTATTTTTTTGGTTTTTTTTTCAAATGATGCTTTTTGTTTTATTAATAGCATACCAAAATTATTGTATTATTGTGATCCTTTAATTTTAGTAAATTACATGGAGTGTAAAACAGGTATGAACAAAAGTTAGAAAATAACTCAATCCAGGTTGAAATTAAGTTCACAGAAGTACTTGCATAAAATGCAACTTTCAGGTTTTTAAATGTTTTATGTTGGCTTAATTACTTAAATGTCAAAATATTTATATTAATTGCAATATATTGGCATATAGCAATAACTTTAAATTTGAATAATTACAAAATCTTTAAGTGCAAGCATGTCATTAGCAAAAGATCATTGCAGTACTTGCACTTCCTAAGCACAGGATAATTATATTTCTAGCTTAAATTTAATATTTTTTAACAAGTGATTTTTATGATGAGAGCAATATAGTGAATACCAGATTGTTTAAGGGGCTATTACTTTGTACTTTAGAAGATGCTGGACTTGCAGGCTATGTATAGTAGCAAACAGAGCTGGAGTTTAGTTGTTGGCATTGTTTCCTAACATGCTTTGTCTTATGCATTTAACACTTCCTCAAACAGTACTTAGGGACAACCTAGGACCTAACGTAGGTCACTGGCAATTTCTTATAACTAGTGTAGATAATGCTTCTCTGTTCTGAAATACAAGGGATTTTTGCATGCTCGCCAAAGTTTTGGCTCTCACTGGCACAGAACAGGCTTGGCACATTTAATTTACCAGAGTTCATGAAACTGCAGAGTCCTCAACTGAAACTTCCAGAATCACTTGTGCAGTTTAGATGAGGCTGAAAATTGCAATGGGTGTAGAATTTCACCATATCATGTTAAACAAAAATTGAAATTAGAATTACTTTAATTATTTCTTTTTCTGTCATTATCATAAAGCAGAGAATTTCAAAGAACTTTACTTGGTTTCAAAAACCTAAGTTTAACTGCTTGTATTCTGCAGCAGGTGAGCCATTATGGGAGATTATTTTCTATTTTTAAGAATTGTCATTATTTTGTAAGTCTGAGCATTGTAAAGATTGCTTGCATTTATAGAGAACGGTTTATTCCATGAATCTGAAAGTTGTTAGGAAGAAAGAATAAAGAAAAGTACATTTGAGCCATGGAAGGGAGGAAAAAAAAAAGATTAATTGAAACAGAATTGCCTGAGGACCTTTGTTTGTGGCTTTTCTTTTTCTGTGCCCAGAAAGATTTTAATAATTATTAATTAAGTGTTGTTTTTGTCCTTATCATTACTGCAAACAAAGTGCTATTTGAGATGAAGTTTTAAAGGTAAAGATAGTGGACACTTCCTAGCATTTCATGTGTCTTAGCCAGGCTGCTTCTTTTCATGCCAGGTTTGGATTTGGACTATTTGTTAGATTTTTCTGCCCCATAATATTTGACTGACTGAAAGGTCTTTTAAATTGCAGTAGATTGTTTCCATAAAGGAGTATTACCTAAGCTCTGCAACTTTTAATATTTTTTTTCAGCAATGTCTTCAAGGAAGTGAGTTGAAAACTGTTGATATTTCATAATTCCATTAATTCTTCTGGAATAAACTAATATTCAAATAAAAAGAAGCATTAAAGTTGCAAGAAGAACATATACATCCTGTGAATATAAACAAAAAAAACCCAATATATTTTTTGAACCTCTTGCTGTTCCCTGACAAGATTGCAGTGTTAAAACCATCATAAATTACAGTTCACAATTTGCAGAGTGAATTCAGTTGAGTTGGGATTTCACCCAGTGACAAAATTCCCATTGGCATTATACATAGGATAGCTAAGCAGAGAGATGAGTTACTTTCATCTCAAAAGCACCATGAGATTTTGTCTTCTAATCTTCTCACCTGAGGCTGTGCTAGAAGATATTGCCAGTGAGTATAAGAACTGGCTTAAAGAGGAGAGGGAGCTCAGGTTTGTGTTTTCGTATGGTCTCATCTGTCAGGGCCTGAGTGGGTTTGTGCATGTTCACCCACAGTCCTCATCCAGTGGTCCTAGAAAGTAGTTATCTCAGCCACACCAACTAGCAATATAAACAGAAAACACATGATTTCTGAAATTAATTTTGTTTAATGCATTTATATTCTTCCAACACAATATAGGATTTATCTTGATTTCACTCATTTAATCCATTTAGTAAACAATTTTTAAAAAGAAATAGGATTGGTTTAGTTTTTTTGGGGTTACTTTTTTCCCTCCCCCATTGTCAAAAGCCTGATTCAATAGTCTATATTTATCACAAAATAGCTTCTTAAGTGTAGAAACAGAGGTGCTTAAAATAAAGAACATCTTGAACTGCTAAATATTTGTTTGTGCTGAATTGGATTGAGTGTAAGCTCCAAACAGTAATTAAAGTTGTTTAGTGAATTAATGATTTCTAGTGAAGGGGAGTAAGTTAATCATTGAGGAATTCAGCTCTATTCTATTCCACAATGCCAAAATGAGGGGAAAAAAAATTCAGAACAATTACTAGCAGATTTTTTTTGTAGTGAAATATTTGGAAGCCATCCATGAACTGCTTTAAATTTCTCACTTCTATAAACTCCTTTTAACTCAATAAAAAAAAAAGAAGTACCTTTAATAAAAATTGGAAAACAATGTTTGCATAAACATGGGAAACTTGAATGTCAAGTTCTAGACAACATTATTAGTCTCTAAATTGAGACTAAGGTGTGCACAGCAAATGTACTTAAATTCTGTTTATAAGGCCTGTCTGATTTAAAAAAATTCATAATAACGTATGCTAGAAGTCAGAGAAAGAAGCACCTTGTGTACAGTGGAAACCTCAGAGTCTGATAGCAAATAAAGTTTAGCCACTGAAGGCATTTGATACCACAGCAGAAGCACTTTGAATTAATACCCCAATGAACAATTCACAGAATGAAGATTGAGATGCAAAGGCCCACTGCTTCAGGGCTTCACCAATATTAGAATGTTTCATCATCTGACATGCACTGCATGGCATGTGAAAAGACAAAGCTAAAACGCTAATCTCACAAACATGTCTGTACTTAAAATCAATCATTTGAGTAATTCAGTTGAGGTTTGGGAAAGTAAAATGTTCTTAAAGCCAAGCATGACAACAGTGGAATAGGAAAACAGATAATCTGATAATCTAAAAGAATTAATAAATTTGATACACTAGCTATTAGATTGGAATTATATAATTGTTTAATATGTGTGCTTCACTGCTTAAATCTTGAGCAATTGGTGCTGTTTTCTGTAAGTTTCCTGATTATGCTGAAATTCTAGAAGCAAAACAATGTGATACCATAAATCAAGATGCAATAAATTGTTTGGCTTTTTTATTTGCCATTTATAAATGTCTGGTTTGCATTTGCCATGAGAATCACAAATTATACCTCAGGGCATAAAGGAATTAATGGAATTAAACTTGCTTCTGTTGTGGAATCTTGCTATCATATTTCTTGTGTCAGTTCTGCTTACTGCTGGGTGCTGTGTAATTTTCCTCAGCAGATAGAAGAGACTCTTGCCTTACAATTGATGCTGTTAATAAGCAGATGAAGTTTTAGGTAGAACATTAATGTATGGAAGGTTTAGAAATGCAGATGATCCTCCATCCTGTCTTTGAAATTGTCACAATGAAAAGAAGTAACATTATTTCTTGAAACAAGATTACTTACAATTTAGATATAATTTTCCTGCTGTTGAGAAAGTTAAACAAGTAGAAGAAGCATTCAAGTCAATACAACTAATGTCTGATCTAAACTACACAGCTGTTCATGGACAAGTGTAGCTTAGTGTGATAGCGCAGGTCCATCTGATTCTTGTGGATTTTCAGAATTTATTTATCTGACCGAAATCTTAATTTTCAAAGCCCAGAATTAGATCTTGGCTACTATGATAAAAGACATCGTGGGCACTATTTCTGTAGAACAGAGACATAGGAGAAGAATGAAGTTTATGACTGCTGGTGTTTCATGCAGGAAGGGAAGAACTCAAAAGTTGAAGTCCTGGTCTAGAGGTGCCCTTATGTATTCTAATATTCGTCAGAAATTCTTCAGGAAGAGACACCACAAGTCAAAATTGTGTAGAATGTTTTGATTCAGAGGTGGACCCAGAATCTCCTGGTGTTTTTATCTTGTAGTTGCTGTTTATTGTCTTCTGGTGGTGCCTTCCCAGCTTCTGCAAGTGAAAATATGTGGTTTATCTTACTTCCATGTAAAACAGAGCATTTGGGTTCCAGCACACTAATTCCCATGTTTAACTTCTGTTAGCTCTATGTTCTGCTTGGGATCGTGGGAAGTACCGTGGCTTCAACAAGTGGACTTCATCACATGCTTGACAATGCTCTTCTTGGCCACTTATCAACTGTCATCAGAATCAGTGTGTGCAACTCAGTGTTTGTACTGCAGTCAGAATTTCTTCTGCTAAGCTTTCGGCTATTCCAAAATTGCAATCCCTCTGGACATTTTAGGAAGTGTAAGTCTTATTCATCTGCTGCAGAGTTGTCTCTTGACTTTACAATTTGTAGTGGACAGCTGCATTTTTGGAGTTCAGTGTCACATTGGCTGATCTTAATCTCAGTTTGAGATTCATTTGGTTTGAGGTCCTGTGTCTTTCAGAAGGAAAAAACTCCATCATCAGTGTCTACAGCACTGAAGCTGGGAATGTGGAACTAACTCGTAAAGTGGCTGCTTAATGCCTATGATAATTTCAAAGTTAATCTTAGTTTTACAATGAAATAGCATCATGTAGGAATTCTGAGCCTAAGCTTTAGGACTTAAGGAAAATAATTTATTTCCAGTCTTTATGTGAATGATCAGTGATATCAAAGATTTGAAGGTTGCTTGTCAAATACTACAGACAAAATTGAACTTAAGTTCAAAGAATTTTAAGTCTTCACAGTTTTTATTACATGTGAAATGAAATTCCTGATTGTGGAAATATAAAAAAAAAAACCTTTTCCCCCTGAAATACCAGCATCTGTGTGATTTTGACTATGCTACTTGTAGAAATTTGTAAGATAAATGTGCCAAGTAATGACAGGATTGGTACTGATGACTTGATTAAATTAAGACAGTCTTGTTTTTTAAAGGTTGTCAGGTTTAACAATGAAGTTGATGAGAGTATCTAAACTATATATGGAATTTTTTCTGGATCCATAGAATTCAATGACATTATTTAAATCAATCTAACAAGAGTTCAGAATTTCATTTTAGAATTAAATAAATGCAGATAAATCCTGTAATCGGATTGTGCTTTCTTCACGTCACATGGAGTTCAAGTTTTGTCAATCATATTTTAATTTCTGACTGACTTGTATGACATATGTGTATCTACAGGTACCTCCAACAGGTATTTTTTGCTTCTTTGACTCACATCTCTTTGTTTCTTGTCCCAGTTAACCATATTCCTTTCACCAGGGATATCTGTTGGCATGTTTTTTTCTTTAAATTTCTTGTGTGTTAATAATAATATGCAACCCAAAAGTTTTGCATAAAATAATCTCCTTTAAAATGCTCATGGAATTAGTTGTAATGAGAATGTGAAGCATTACATCGTGTAAGATGTGTCAAATTCAAAATCCATACTGGCAATTATGGTCTTTTAACAGGCTACTTGTACTTAATGGAACAAGAAATGCTAATGACATGAAGGAAGAAAGGAATTATACAAATTAAAACTGGAACAAATGTTGCTTTGTGACAGATGGAGATGAAAATAATGTGTATAATTCAAAGTCAAAATAAATAAATAAGAGAAAGCAACCTGTGAACAAATGCTTAATCAGTCTGTGCTACTGTAAGCTCTTCTACAGTTCTAAAACTTTTTTTTGTTGTTCTTTTGTGTACTTTTTCATATCACATCTGGATGTTTAGAATGTTATCTTTTGTGCTATGAATCACGTTTTGGCAGGTTTAAAAATTGCATGTTATGTTTTAGATGCTGTCATAATCTTGATGATGCATTTTAGTTGCATCTCTTTTTTTTTATGGAGTTAAAAATTGACAAATGTAGTTAAAACCTCTACATGATTTTTAAGTAAATTAGTTTAATAATTTAAAAAATATTTTTTTGTTTCATAAATCAAAACTCAAATAATGGGATAATGCTGTAAAATTTCAGAAATGGCATAAATTTCTGCCTAGTTCAGCACAGTTAAATGTGGTAGACATTATTGTAAGTCATCTTAATTATTTTTTTTTTAAAACCCTCACAATGTTACTGAGATTTTGAGAGAACCTAAATTGTACTCTAATTCTGTGCAGGAGTGTTCCCCAAATGCTTTTTTTTTGCAATATGTTGTTGTTTCATATTTTTAATTTGATTTTGCATTGCTTCTTTGTATGGTGTCATCCTTTGCCTTGATACTTTTATTCTTTTTGTTCTGTGTTTGCTTTTCATTCCTGTCTACAAAGCAAACAGCATGGAATTTAATAAACAAATAGGAGAAAATAAATACTCTGAAGAGTTGTCTTGAATTATTAGAAAGCATGCAATTATATTTTTATTTATTTGCTTATTAAGAAACTGAACAGAGAAGAGCCACATGTTCTTATATTTCTGCTCAGCCCCAGGCTGTGCACAAGCTCTACAGGTTATATGCAGCAGGAAATAATTCACAGTTTCTGTGGCCAGTCTTTTCTTCTTTCACCCTATTTCAGTACCTTAATTTTTTGTCTCTTTAGGTTTATATCATGGCAACAATTTCTCCCAGTGGCTTGCATATATATGTGGCAGATAAGGTTGTGTTAAACAATGTGATCCTTACTTCTGGTCATTTGGGTCAGACAGAAGGTCTAACTTCCATAAGCATACTGAGCCCGTCAGCTTTCTGGGGTCCTTGGGATCACTTGAAAATGATAAAGACAAAATTTATGTTGTCAAGGTAGGAAATGTTATATCATAACTTCCACTGCTGAACATGAAATATTTCTGAAATATGGTTCAAACCCTTCAAAAACTCTACTTTCATAAAATAATAGAAAAGAAAAGGAAAAAACCCACAACAAAGCAAAAAACTGCAAAATAAACAAAATTAAACAAACCTAAAAAAGCCTCATCTTCAAGTACTTAGAGGTTACGAGAAATAACTGCCATGACTAAATTATACCATTATGTTAAGGTTAGTGTCTTTTTCCAGAATACTAATTAATATCATGATAGGGCATCAGCCAAACTGAAAAAATAGGTTTTATTTCTGCCCTGATGTTCCCAAATACATTTTACTTATGCAAATCTTTCATTATATGAATATTCAAAATACATATGAATAGCTATATATACACATATACGCAGATCTATCCATATATATCTACACACCACACATAGAACAATTGCTGTTCAGCCAATTTAGTTATTAACACTCATTTGTATATGAAGATTTTAGGGTTAATTCTGTACATGCTGTACAATGGTACAACAGTGCTCACTCTCTAATGCATCTTAACTGCCATTGGTCACAGTCATACCCAGATGTTGTCCAAGAGGATTCAATTCCTTCTAAAGGATGTATCTAAGGTGGAATGAATCACACTTGGAGATGCTTTTCTCAGAACTGGGGGAACTTTCTCTGAAAGGGAAGCCAAGGCTAGATGTCTGCCTGTTAGGTGTTGAATCATGCATAAATTCTACCATAAAAGCCCTGCATCAGTTGTCTTGCCATTGTTCTACTGACTATCTTCTGATTAAAGAGTGATTGTACATTTGTCTGTTTTGATCACTGTAGTATAAAAATATCACTCCCATCTTCCAAGGAGGAAGCGTGAGTTGTTTGTGAAATGGGAGAGACAGCAGTGTCACAGAAATGACTGAAATCTTCAGAAGGAAACCTGCTGGTGAGGAATAAAACAGCTGAGATGGCAGTTGGGTATTTTGTTTGTCTGACTGAAAGAAAGTGGAAGCTCATGAGAATGACAGACCACTGTCAGTACTGAATTGCTCTGAAAGAGAAGAAGAGACATTTTATATCTTACTTGTCATAATTTCCTTGACTAGAATGAACATGTCATCAAAGAAAATGTTTAAAACTTTGAACATTTCTCTGTTAGTGTTTTAGTCAATGATTATATCTGTGGTAGAGAGATTTTGTGTTAGAAAAGGATAATTTTTCTCATTCAAACTGTCAGTTTGAGAACCTTTCCCTATAGCTATAAGGAATGGGGAGAATTTTATATACTCTTCAACATTTTAAAATATTTTTGTATGAGTAAAGATATTAGTTTTTCTTAGAAATTATTTGCTAGTTATTTTCATTACCCGATGTGGATAAAAGGTGTCTTAAATATAAGAGAATCATTTGGTGATGTAGATAGCAGTTGTTCCTTGAAAAAAATCTCAAAGTTTCATAATTTAGGAGTTTGCTTGTTTACATGCTTAAGTTAACCACCTTCTTTAAGTCTTACCTGAGCATAACTTTTAATATTTCCGTTTCCTGAAGTTATTCTAAAAATCTGAAAATACTTAGTGTACTCTATTTATCTCACACTAGGCTTTTTAATCTGCAGTAAATCAAAGTGTCCTGACTCTGATGTAGATAATGATGAAAATCTACCCTCCTTTCTGTAAATACAGTAAATGCTGTTGATTATATAATGTTTGCATTTATTCCTTCTGGGAGCCAAACATACTGCACTACCTATTAAGTAATACCTATCGTTGTATTTTCATCTGAGTTAATAATTTATTCCAAACAACTTGTTTTTCCTTTCAACTTTATTGGGCTACTTATCTGTGCTTTACAGCCATGGTCAAGATAATTACTTTGAGTGCCTGCCACAAGGAGAAAAAACCCAGTGCACTGAGATGACCGTGCTTATCCTCGTGTATAAAGGGAGAGCCTGGGCATTTTTGACTTTCTTGCTGACAGTGTGATGTTTAACAATGTTTCAGTGTTCACTGTTATAAGGAAAGGTTTCCTCCACGTCTTTCTTACTGATGTGCCCATTCAGGCAAGAAACAGCTCAGCATTCATTTTGTTTCACCTTTAAGCACTGTGTAGGAAATTGCAGAACCTTTTCTTTGGCAGATCCATCCATTGTGGTAAACCCATTAACTGTGGTACAACAGAACAAAAATTCTAATCCAGATAGAATGAAGGAGGATAGCAAAACACTGAGGCCTGGATTAGTCCTCTCTATTGGTAAAAGTTTGAGGGTGGTGTGTCTACTGACTAATCTGGGCTTCCCTGCAGTAGAAGGAGAGAGAGCATTCACCACAGCACTCGAGATTTGGATGGGCTTGTCTGTACTGCAGAAGTTCCTGTCTCTCCACCAACAGTAAAGGGAGCAGAAGGCAACATTCCTGTTATCCCATATGGCTGTGCGCCCACTAGGTTTTTCTTGTGTCACCCTTGCAAGCAGAATTCACAGCAAAACATAATTTTATTGACCTTCAATCCAAAACATATCTGCTAGTCCTTTTCCATAAATAATACATCTGTGGCTTGGGGCTCCTACATCTAGAGAGCACAAATCTTCAATTGCTTTATAATAGGAGGTATCTGTGCTCTTACGTCAGTGGTGAAAGAGACAATGTGATGCAAATCTATCTTACGGCAGCCAAATTAATTATGATGATGAGCACTACTGTGGTCCTGAGGGTCAATAGTCTACTGGAATACGCTGTATTTCTAACAACAAAGTATTCTTTGAATTCCAGTATTCCATTCAAAAAACCCAAAGGGGGAAAAGTGACAATTTGAATAATCTGCTTGAACATCCATACTACACACTTAGCATAATGAGTCACTTGTGGTCATCCTGTTTTAGTAATGAAATCTGAAATATCACAGAAAATAGTGATCTGTAACTGGTTAGTCATGCACAGAGCTCTTTTCCTTGTTAAATTATCTGTATCCTGTGCTTATTATAGATGTGTATTAACCTGATTTTGCCATTTGCTTTAATTGCTTCAAAGGCATTGATGTAAAATCATTAAAAAATAGTGTTAAATAAACTTTAAAAATAATAAAAAATTATTTTCTCTTTCTCTTAGTAAGCATCTCACTGAATGAGGAATTCCTTCTCACAAGAGTAAATCAGGTGCTTTCTGATTCTGTAGATCCAGAAGAATTCATTAGCTGTGCAACTAAGCATGTGACAGAAGCATGTTAACCTTGGGCACTAGACCAGAGCTATCTTGAAGGAAAATGCAACATATGGGAAGGCAGAAGAAAGTGTATGCTGTGGGAGGTTCTTTTTATGAAATATGGAGTCTCTGTGAAAGCTGCCCAGAAAATTAGGAAAATGGAATTGATCCAAACATAAATAGATTAATAGACACACTTCAACTAGCAACAGAGTTGACAGACAAATTAGTATGTAGTTGCTACAATGAAGGATTCAGCACCCAGTTTCCATCTTGCATATTGTAACTGGCATATAGTTGTTTGAAAAATTACTTCATGAAATTAAATTGGACTGTACGGATATTGTATCTAGTTTAAATTCATCTAGATGGCCATGTGGATCCAAGTGAAAGATCAGTGCATGCTTCATTTTCTGCTTAACCCTGAAAAGTGATGGCTCTTGTACGCTGTATTCCTTTATTGGTACATATGTTCCCTAGGTATTTCTCTGATATCCCACATATTCTGTAGCTAGCTACCTGTTAATTTTTGTTTAAAATAGGTTTAAATTACTTTCAGGTTAAAATTCTGTGACAATTACATAGCAATCTCTTCTGTAATGTCAAAGGCAAAATCTTGTTTCTCTTGAGATGGTAGTAGACTGCTAGTAACTTAAATGGATCCGTACCAAAATGCATACTTAAATATTGTTTTTGAAAGCTAGGGAAAAAAAGGAGATTTTTTCAGGTGGAGTATCTTCACTGTGAGCAAGACTTCATTGTGTGAGGAGTGTTTGAATTGGTGTGCATGGAGATCTGTTGCCCTAGAACATTTAGGTAAAAATATTTTTGTCAAAACAAACTGAGTTTCAGACCTAGCATTGAAGGAGTAATAAAAGTATTAAGAAATTTCAAGTCTGAAATATTAAACCAATATAATTCATAACAGAATATCAAAAATCAGATACACAAAGTGGTACTTGCTAGCAAAAATGTTCATGTATCAGGAACTGCTGATGTGAAGTAGAATGTAGTGAGATTAGTACAAAGATACAAGGTATTATTTTCTCCATCTACCTGTGGCTGTGTTTCCTCAGAAATTTCTTGTGGACCAAGACTGGCTGGGATAAAGTTAATTTTCTTCACAGCATTTGGTATGGTGCTGCATTTTAGATTTACAACCAAAATGGTACTGATAGCACACTTAATGTTTTGGCTATTGCTAAACAACATCAAGGCATTCTCTCTTAATGTGACTCCACAGTGAATGGATTAGGGCAGGGACAAGAAGTGTGAGGGCACACCAGCAGTCAGGTGACCCAAACTAATTAGTGAGATATTTCATGTCATAGGGTCATGCTCAGCAAGAGAAAGAGTTAAAAAGGGGTTTAGTCTTATTTTAGGACAAGCTGTCAATCTGTCCATGAGAAGCAGTTAATGATCAGCTTTGCATTACTTGTTTTGTTTTACTTCTCTCTTCTTGAACTTCTCTTTCACTTATTAAAAAGTTTTTATCTTGATTCCCAAGTTTTCTTGCCTTTACTCTTCTATTCCTCTTTCTTCATCCCACTGTGGGTGGAAGAGAGCAAGGCTGTGTTGTCATTTAGCTGCTTTCTGGGTTTAGCACACAACAGCTTGCTAGTCTAATAATTCACTTACCTCTCTCCTATCCCACATGCTATTAAGACTAGGAACTGTAGGGTTCAAAAGTGCTAAATGATCTGTATGATATTCATTACAAGTTGGGAGAGTGTATGTCATATTGCTTACTCAGATAATGTGTTATGCATCACTTAGTTTGACTGTTTAACCGGAAGAAGTCTCAGATTTAAAAAAGCACTACACTTTTCTTTTCAAAACAACATTAGGAAATATACCATTATTAGAAGATTTTATGCCTGAAAACTGTTAGAATTGGTAGGTTTTGTTTGCTGGAATATGCAGTGGCTGGAGCTTGGGATGCAGAGCATGGAAAACAGATTACTGGAAAAATGGAGAAGAAGGTCCCCAAATGGTAGAGGACCTTTCTGTAAATTTACTGCATGCTATGTTATTTTATATCTCGTAAGAAAATAAAAACCCATAAACACTTACAATTTCAGATTTTGAAAACGGCTGCTTTCCATCACTAACAACTTCACAAATTGTGCATAAATTCTTGAAACCTTATCTCACTTTCTGCTGTTCACTTTGTAGTTTGTGAGTGGGGAAGAGACTTATATAGAAGCTCTGTAGATGAAACTTCAGTATTTAATACTGCTTGTTTCATACAATAACATTGGTAGGAAGGTGCTCAGTCCATTTTGGGTCTACCTGCCACCAAATCAACCAATAGGTATATGGTTGATTCTGCAATTTTTATGTTATTTGATTCAAAGCTTTATCTGAAAACTTTAGCTTTACTGTAAAATTTATGATTAAAATTTCACCACATCAGGAGCTCTGTCAAGATTCCATTACTTGCATTTATTAGAAATGAAGAGTTTAAACATCAGTGTAGCTTACTTTCACCATTTACTTACTTACTTGTAATAAACAAACCATGTTAAACCATGAGACCATTAGAGCTCTAAAGTGTTGAACATCCAATTAGAGAGATAATTTTCAGCATTCTAGGAAGATTTGGGGGAACTTATTTTAATGAGAAACATAAAGCTTCTGAAGTGTGGTAAGGACAAAACATTTTCTTGGTCTAAATGTAATTAATAATTGTATAGATTTGATTAGTTCATTTTCTCATTTCTTCCTTCCTTTTTTCCTTGACTAGATCCTGCCTCCATATCAGTAACATTTTGTGAATGCTTATTTTCAAGATTATGGCAACTATATTGAGATTCATACATGTGAAAGTAGTTTCACGTCTTGTAGTTAAAAGGGTTATAAAGACCCATGGACTTTGAAGTGCTGTTACAGTTTTAACTGAGCGTTACTGCCCAATTCAGAATATGTTGTTATGATAGAGGAACAGGAAGTTCACTTTGTTTTTCAGTTCTCTTGTAATTGCTTTGTGGGAACATGAAGAGCATTTTGCCCTACTTTTTGAATTCCACTGCTCTAAATAATTTTACATTGTAAATTTATCCACTATTACACTGTTTTAATGGAACAGAACTATTTTAAATAGATGTATGAACACATAAGCAAATTGAATAAAGTATTTGTTCTTGCTAAACTGTCAGAGGTAAACATTTCACTTCCTAATAAAGAAATCTCTTTTGCCTGCTGTAGCTGACTTACTTAGCCACTTGTTTTGTTTTGTTTTGTTTTGTTTTGTTTTGTTTTGTTTTTTTACCAGAAAGATAATGTCAGTGTACACAATAGAGGATTTTGAATTAAGAATCCCATGAAAAAGATTTAACAGCTATTAATTGAATTATGTTCACTGGGTCAAAAGCATATTTTGAAAATTTTGTGCTAAAGTTGCTTGATGCTGCAAATTGATAAAATTCCCACCTAAAGAAGTAAAAAGATCACTGATTTTTGAAAATTTGTTACTTTTTTCCTACAATTTTTGAGCATAATTCTAGACTTGAGAACTTGTACAATTCATTTTAAGTAGACACACATGTTTTTTGTCCTATGTGCACCCATTCTAAAAGTTTGATTTATTTTATTGCAAGGTTTTGTATTGTGAGTTTTTTTAATATGTATTTCATATGTATTATGATTTATTAGTATTTTTCCAGCACTGCTTTTACTATGACACCAATTAAAAGAATTAATTAAAACATTGTCCTTTGATAGAAAACTGCAGCACTTTGCATTGTTGTTGCTGTGACAGTGGCAAGAGCACTGTTTTCTGTCATGTAAATAAGCTTTTCAAACACCTTTCATTTTTCTCTGGAGTCTTTATGCCCATTCCTATTAGTAGAAGTGCCTTATTTATTCTATCACTGTGTTAACATTCCTCTTAGTGAGGGAGCTAAGTGCATGCTTTGATTCATCATGACTCCTATCCAACTGTCATCTGAATGTGTTTGAAATTACTGAGAGTCCATAGGATTAAAAGGTTCACTAATATAACCAATATTACCATTTTTTAAAGTACCTGTTGTGTGTAGACACTTTGAGGTCAGTCTTTTATTCAGGAGAAGAATTCAGAAACCAACAGACCCTTGCTTAAGTCTTTTGAAAATATTTTAAAATGTGTCTAGCAGAGGTTACAGGTCGGCATCTACTTTTTTGCTTAGCTTGTACAGTTCACATTTTTCAAACATATATTGAGTTTTCAATTATGTTCCTTTGTGCAGCAGAGGAAAGGTCTCTGCAGCACTTCCTTTTACTACTTTTAAAAATTCATAGTCCTCTATTATGTCTTTACTCTTCCATTTAATTACTATTTGGCTGCTATGCAGTAGCACACCCATTTACTGATACATTTGGTTTCTTAGTGGTGTCTTAGAGCTTGGGAGTAGAATCACAGAACAAAAGAATGGTTTGGGTTCTTTAAAGGGATCTTTAAAGACCATCTTATTGGTGGGATGGGATCTTCAAAGGGGTCTTTAAAGACCATCTAATTCCAGGCTCTCTCCCATGGGAAGGGCACTTTCTCTTAGACAGGTTTCTCAAAGCCCCATCCATCAATATGGTTTCATGGTATAAATGTGGTGAATAATCTTTGAAAATTTTGCAATTTAAATTTGATACCCAGAAAGATGATTTCCTCCTCTCTGTCTTTTATTACCTGTCCCAGCCTTTAATTTTGTCCCTTTTCTGTTATTCATACTTTTCATCTTCACGATCCCATAATCTATACTTTTGTCTCACTTCCTTTCTTGCTCATTCCTTTCTTCACTTTGCAATTTTTATTCTTTTGATATATTAGGAAATTATATTTAATATATTTATTTTTTTAGTTTTTCTTCATGAACATATCCGTGGCCTTCACCTAATTAAAAAATAATTTCATTACCTAATTTAAAAAATTAGGTGAAGGAAATTCCTTTTTCTGTTAGCACAGTAAGTTAATTCTTTCTCTTTGTCTTCATGTTTTGTTTTGGTTTTTTGTGTGTGTGTAAATTTTCCCCCTTTAGCCATGTTCTAAGAGATCTCCAATCAGGCTTCCTTGCATTTTGCTCTTTAACATGCATCCTTACTGTTTAAAGTGGATTTCTGTGTTATTTCCTTATACATTTTCTACTGTCTCAGGGATCTTTGTCACGATATGTTATTCTTATTCCTCATCCATTTTCTCCCATCCTGAATTATCAACTTTACGCTTCTTTCTTGGTTGCATTCCTCCTCTTTTTTTTTTTTTTTTCCCTCAAATGCTTTTTCCATTAGTCTCTTCATATTGATCCATCCCCTCTTTCCTCTCTGCTCATCTACCCGTTCTGCATTTCAGTGTACCAGTCTAACAAAAATACTGTTATTGACAGTTCTATTCTTCTAATGACATCAGTTCTCTCTTTAAATCCTTTTGTGTTCTGTCTTTTACCTTCAGAGTTGTTTCTTCTCTATTCCTTCCAAACCCTGCCGTAGTTTCTGCTTTGTGAACCTCTGTGTCATGCTCCAAATTTCCCCTAATTATATGGTGCTTCAGTCTTGTTTTAGCTCTGTTAGACTAAGGTTTGGTCTCTATCAATTCTGTCTTTCATAACAATGGCCCATTTCCTCTCCACTGTGCTTTCCTGTTTTCTGACCACCTAACTTCAACCTCCTTCAATCCCACTGAATCACAGAATACCATTTAACTTGTCTTCCCAGTAAGAACCGCATGCTTTCTTTACTGAAGCTATATGCTTTCCTGTGAAAGGTGCTCTGAGAGCTAATTGTAAAGGGCCGTGTTAAAATGCAGTGTTGTATAAGGGGTGGTGAATATTACAATGAATTAATATTATTTTAGAAAAATTTAGAAGTCCTTCTAAAATACATACACTTTGTGCTTTTCATCTCACTGTTTTTGACTCTCACCTTGTAATGTACTTTCTGCTTCACTAAAAGTATGATAATGAGGCATGCATAATTGAAATGGAAACCTCTTCAGAACCCTTTCTGACTGAATCTGTTGAGAATCATAATCACGCACTCCTAAAGTTACAGAAAACTAGCATATTGATGTGCTCTGTGTGAGCTGCTTACCCAGCTGACATGCTGTCCTTTGAATTAATCTAGTTTCAAGAAAAGTATCAGAGGTACACTAATAGGCTGTAAAAGACACCAATAATCTTGTGTATGCACAATGAAAGAGTTTTATAGATAAAGTAATTAAATGACAATGGAATGACAGTACTAACTATTGGATGCAACTTGTGTACAGAAATCTTCCCCAAAGGAACAAAAAATCTACATGAATAACAAATCTTTATGTTTAATGCACCCACAATTTCCTCTAAAGATGGATTTTTTCCTTGTAAATAGTTATGTATTTTGATTGCATTTTGAAACAATTAATTTCTGACTTTTGGGACAGTGTTTCATGACTCTAAATTTTTAAATTCTAATCACAAATAAATTTTCTGACAATTTTGTTTTGGAGGATTTTTTTTTAAGAGATTATTTCTTTCTCTGAATTACGGATATTACCAAGTTCTATAATATCCACCTTTTTTTTGGCTGAATAATGACATATGTAGATAATGGGAACTAGAAATATGTTTAAATATTAATAATAAAGCCAGGGCCTAAAAAGTTAAGAAATGGCAACACTAAGATTCTCTGTGCAAAATTAATACATTTAATAATCCTTATTTGTGTGGATAAAACTTCAAATTTCATTATGAGCTCTTGAAAACCAAAGTGCTTAATTGGATCTGATATAAAATGTCATTGACCTTACTGCTCTCTACAGCTGCCTAAAAAGAGATTGTAGCCAGGTTAGGGGTGGTCTCTTCTCCCAGGTAACAAGTGAAAGGACAAGATAAAATGGCCTCAAGTTGTGCTAGGGGAGGTTTAGATTGGATATTAGGAAGAATTTATTCATGGAAAGGGCTGTCAAGCATTGGAACACGCTGCCCAGGGAACTGGGTGAATCGCTATCTCCAGAGGTATATTAAATCCATGTAGATGTGGCACCTGGGGACATGGTTTTGTGGTGGATTTAGCAGTGCTGGCTGTATGCTTGGACTCAATGACTTAGGGGGTCTTCCAACCTATACAATTCTATGGTTCTATCATTCTAAATCTTACATGTGCTGTGTATTTCTGCTGAAATGAAGGTGTTTCCATTTCCTATGAAAATGTCTAAAGAAAGAGTTCTGATGTAAAACTCAATTTACTGATTGGTTCCCTGTGTTCCTGGATGCTATAATAGATTATCTTAATTTCTAAGAAAGTGTTTTTAGCAGGAGGGAAATAATTTTATCAGTTTCACTCTTAGAAAGAATTATATTTTTTACAGCTGAAATTTTCCAACAGAAAAAAAACTAAGGGACAGCCAAAAAGACCCACTACATTTTCTGTCTGCAGTATTCTCTGTGTTAAAATGAGTGCAAGTGCTCTGCATTATAATTGTGTTCTGGGTTAACTTGGATTTAATACAGATCATTCTGTTATAGGCAGACTTTTAAGCTAAGGACTGCAGCTCTGGACATCATCCAACTTTTGCAGTTAATTAGGGCTGTAGACAGTGTGCTAAATTTTGAATCTCAGTTGTATCTGTAGTGCTGCTTCCCCTGTATCTGAAAGAGGTCTGGCTATTAACAGAAGTCTGTTGACTGAGATTCTGTCCAGGAAACCTGAAATTATATCTGTGAGCTGAAGGATTAATTTAAAGAAATGGAGGTCTCTTGAGTCTGTCTCTTCAACATAGCATTGTATACTGTCTTTTTTTTTCCGGGAAAGTATTTTTCTTGTATTTCCCGTCATTATAGACAGTCACTTTGGTATCTTTTCCATGTAAAGCCAGTCTTAAGCTTTCCAGAAGCTGCAATTTTTCTGCTGTTCATTTTCTCTTTTGTCATGTTTATAATTGTTTTCTGGAGATTTAATTTTAAAGGTTGTAATCTTCATGACCTGAGGTAGTTATAAATAATAATAGAAAATACATGCCATACATCTTTTCAGTTCTGCTGGCAGTCCTTAAGGATAATTTTTACACCACCACTTGTTGTAGGAGCTGTCTTCCCTTTCTGACTTCTCACACACTATTAATTTTCAAGTCAAACCATGGTGTGTTCTTATCTGTCACTCTGTCTTTGAGCTTCTTCAGTCTTCATGTGAGTTATAGTTTGAAAAGTCATGCTCTGGTCATACAGTGTTCAATTATGTTTTTAAATTGACCTTAATGTGATTCTTTTTTGGTCCAGGTATTTTTACATAAATGGCATAATGCTTTGTAATATCTAGTAGAATATTAAGACATTTTTTAACCTTTGTAATTAAGTTTTATAAAATAGAATATTAATTATGGAGAAAAAAAAAGATTCATATGTAGAAAATATAAATTCAGATGTGGAAAAATCATAAATACTCATAGAATACTGCTAATGTGCCTTCTTAAATGCACCTGGTACAGAAAATGCAGAGTTTAAGTTCAAAAGTATTTTACAATAACTGTGAGAAACAGATAAAATACTTGACTATTCCACTGTCAGTACAAAGTGCTACTTGCTAAACATTGTAGAGTTTTGCTATTCTCAATGCTCAATACTTAATTGGTAGCTCCCAATTATCTAACCAGCAAATTACTGTTTTTCCAGTAGAGGCAAAGGTTTGTTGGATTCCCGTCCAGTCTTGCAAATTTTCACCCATAGTGACTGCAGGACTGGTCTTAATTTCTATTGCCCTTAACTGTGTATTTAATAGTAGTTTTATTTTAGTTTTTATTATCTAGGGTTATGATAGAGACAATTTTTAAGGAGAGTTACTATAAGGCATGTTGTTAATTAAGAAACAACCTAAAAGGGCAGCAGATGACTATGGGGCAAATCAAAAATTCCCATTTCCCTTTCAAGTATACTACAATGCTGAGACTATTCTATTTTTCAATTCTGGATTCTGATTAATTAATTGAAATTAATGGTTAGAAGGAAGAAGGAGAATGGGAGACATAATCACAGCAGAGGAGAAAAACTTAGGAAGATTAGTTGCAAGGCAAATGTGTCAAATTAAAGCAGTACATTTTGAGTGAAAGGACAAGCCGTGGGAAGTGAATAGACATATCTGATGGAGAATACTGGAAAACCCAAAGGCTGAATTTGTGAGCATTCAAATGCATAAACAATTTTATTAAGGATACAAGTGTATGGATAAAGGCTAAAATAAGCATACTATTATTATTGTTGATAATAAAGAAAGATGACATTTTTTTTTATGCTGTTGTGAGGTTTTATAGATCTCACTTCAGGAAGCCGAATGTTAGTAGAGTAAAATGAGGAAGACAGTTGGTAACTCTTGCCTTGGAAAAAAAAGGTGCTTTGTAGAAAGTGAAAACATAAAACTATGTCCATTATGTTTCTGCCCTGCTATAATACATCTCATAAACTAAGGGCTTCCAATCTGTGTCTGTCTCCTTTATGAAGGCAAGAAACAAATGTGTGAGAATGGATATATATAAATCTGTTAGGACACAGTGGCCAAGACAGAGGAATAAATATCATGCCTATAATTTTGGATGTACAAATCTTTCAGGGATTTTTCTGTAGTAGGAAAACTGAAGCCATACATTTTGTGACAAATTCTCAAGTTGTACTGCAAGTTTAGTCACAATGATTTTTTTCAACTTTTAACTGTGCAGCTGGATCCCAAAAGGAGACTATAAGAGGCTACAGTCTTCAGTGACGTAGGACCTTGTCTTTATGCCAACATGAGCCTTTGTCATGTTGGTCTGGAAGATGTGTGTGATCAGATAAAAAAGCCATCCCTGCACTCTAGGGCTTAGTGTGGGAAGACCTGAGGCTAATGCTTATTTCCATACCATCCATCTTTAGTCTCAGGAATGATGAACGAAATCAATCAAAATAATTTGCTGGAAACCTGCACATGATAATTGAGTTCAGATGGATAAAAAGGGTTAGTTTGGTAGGTAACCGCTTGTCAGGTGTGCATCTCAATGTTGTACCTATGCACTGTTTTATTTTGTGCGGTTTTTACTTGTTTGTTTATTTTGTTGAGTTTTGGTTTGTGGATTTCTTGGTTGGTTGGTTGGCTGATTTAGTCTTGTTTGTTTTGTTTTGCTTTGTTTTTTATTTTTTTTTTTAAACTTAACTGGCTAGAAAGGCATTGTCTGAGTATTGGACTTTGCATTTCTTTTGTGTTTGGAAAGAATTGAAGTAGTTGATGTTGTGTAGGCAAGTGGGATATAGAGAAGAATGAAAATAAAGGTTGACCTTTGGGGTGCAGAAATAAAGAAAACAAAAAAGTTTTGGGTTTTTTTATCAGTTGATTATGCAATGACAGCTATCCTGAAGTACAAAATATATTTTACTCTTACAACAGTCTACTGCCAATGCCTAGTTACTGATACTTTTCATGTACTCTGATATAGAAAACGACAAACTAAGTATCATATTACAAGATAATATAGTTTCCTTTGAATCAATGGATTTATTGAAGCCATTGGGGTTAAAGTTTTCTGAAGCAAAGCTTATAGAATCCTTTCTGAGCTATTTAAGCAGAAAATCATTCTACTGATATCTTGGTCTTTCCATGTTTCTCTGGGGTCTCATGCTTTGTTCCACTTTATATACTTAATGCTGCTGTCATTGTCTGCATTTCCCCCTTAGTTCATTCCTTTTGATGTGACTCTTATGTCTTTAGGAGAAGTCTCTTCTTGTGTACTAAATTTTCGCCTAAAATCTCCTTGAAAACTCACAGCTTTGGGGCTTATGCTAAGCTCCTGAGGTGACTGGACTGAGCAAAAGAACCTTGAGTGTGTAAGCTAGAAAATGCATGGAGGATAATGGCTGCCATTCTC
Source organism: Lonchura striata (assembly GCF_050655825.1). NCBI lineage: Eukaryota > Metazoa > Chordata > Aves > Passeriformes > Estrildidae > Lonchura > Lonchura striata. Next base: position 116,326,679 of record NC_140704.1, read on the forward strand.
CAGCAGCTGCCCAACTGAAAAAGAATACACAAACCTAAAAATTTTCATAAAGCAGCAGCCTTGGAAGAAATTCAGGTTGTAAGGCACAAGCCAAGTAAAGATATAGCACTGTAACAAGATGGTGAGTTGGAGGAAAATGAATCCCAGGATTAACAAGCTGCAGAATTTATGCTTAGTGAACTGTTAAAAACCAGTGAAGGAGGAAAATATGTGAGGTATCAACAGCTGCAGAGTATGAGAAGCATAAGAAAATGAGAGGTGCAGGCAACTAGAATGGCTTAAACAATTACATTTTGGAGTGGAAAAGGTTGGAAACATTATATTTCAGTTTTTAATTTGACAGACTCTGATTTGAAAATTGAAATAAAGCAATCGAGAAAAGCTGTGAGAGTCTGGTGTCTTCTGAAAAGTCAGTTAGAGATTCCTGTGGCTGACATGCAAATTTGAGATATTCTTTCCTAAAATGGTACAAGACACTGAAAATATTACCTAGGTGACTGGCTTTATGATGATCCATATGTCTACACCAGCACAACAAGTGTGGCAAGGAAAGAAGTGCTTACTTGTGAAAAGGGGCCATTATGTCATAGTCTGCCTCAAATTCATTTGGAGTAAAATAAAAATTATAGAAAACAAAATCCTTTTCAAAAATGAAGTGAAAATTAGCCTACGTAGCAAATACACTGTATTTTGGTTCTATTTTTTGTATTCGAGTAGTTTAATTAGCAAAAAGAGGTATGTTTTCTGGGAATATTTAGTATGAGTATGCTATATTGATACAAACCTTTTGAACTCACTAGATATCTTAATTAGTTTGAGTCTTATTTCTTTATTCAATCACATTGTCTTTAAAAAATTGAAAGCTGTACAACAGTGCAGTAGTTATCACTTTCTGCATAAGTTAATGTTGGAAAACAAATGGATGTTTGGAAGTTGGAAGGGACTGTGCTGGTTTTGCACTGGAGCCACCCATGGAAGTGATTTTTTTCTGTGAGGAGTGGCTGAGAACTTTCTCTGTCCCTAGCAAAACCAATTGCTGGCTGGCTTTGAAAACAAATGGAAGTTTGGAAGTGGTATTGGCAATACTTGGCTTCTTTTTTCTACTGTTGGCTTACCACAATACCAGCCAAGGTTTCTGGACAGAAAGGTGTTCATATATGCTGTACATTGAATATCATAAAATACTATAAAGTTGGAAGGGACTATTCTGCTTTTGCATTGGGGCCACCTGCGGAAGTGAATTTTTTTTCTGTGAGGAGTAGCTGAGAACTTCCTCTGTGCTTATCAAAACCAATTGCTGTCTGGCTTTGAGAATAGGAATGTTAATGAGTAAATTAAGACTAGATCTGCCTCTGGCTGGGCTGAGCAGGGCCAGGCCATGGTGCTGACACCTTCCCGCAGGGTCCCCTCCCTGCAGCGCTGCTGCTGCATGAGATCATGCAGCCGAGGCCAGAGGCAGCCCTGCAGCTCGTGCAGAGTGGCCCTGCGGCTCGAATGGAACACAGCAGAAACCAAAGACCAGCCATGCGGCTGACCCTGACACAGCCCCCAGCGTGGCCTGAGATATATCACTGTGAGTGCTCACATGGCCACCCGCAGGCCTGGGCGAGATGAAACTCTTTCACTGCACGGATGGAACTTGCAAAGCATTGATCCTCTCTCTGGTGAAAAGAAAGGACACAGTGAAGACACGTAAAGGAACAACATGAAGACACCAAGGGCAGTAAAGAAAAGAGTCAAGTCTGACATGGAAGGAGAATGAGGAGTTGCCTTAGGTTTGGGCTGAAATCCTTTTTAAGGCTATGGAGAAGAATGTAATTGATACATCAGACTTTTTCCCTGTAACTCATTGAAAAGTATGGGAAGATGAAGATTCAAAATGTAGATATTAGCAAAGGCATCTATGCTAAAGCAAGCAGATGTTGAAGCAGCTGTGATCCCTTGAGAAGTTTGAACAGAGAGAGAGGAGTGATGAAGACCCTTTGGCCTCAGGGGAAGAAGACCTCTCTTTTCAGAGATGAAGAGGATCTCCGAGATAGATAAAGATGACCTTTGCTCTTGCGTAGCTCATCTGTAAAATAGTACCCCATAAGGTGACTGGCTCATAAGCTATGGGAAAAGCTGTGAAAGATGGGAGGGACTTCACTATTGCAGATTCCTGGGTGGCTGCTATTTGTGGAAATTAAAAGCCGTGAGAGAACTGTTTTCATGTGGAGAAGTCTCCATAGCATGACAAGAGAAACTCCTCGTTCTATGTGAACTGCAGAAAGACTACTCTAGAAGTGATAAACTGACTGAATTGTTTCTATATGCTGTGAGTGGGAAAGAAAAGGTTGTAGGGGAGGGGAGAAGTGTTCTGACGGTTTTAGTCTGATTCTTTTTATCCTTTCTTTTAGTTACTGTTAATAAAGTTTTTTCTTTATACCCTCTTAAAGTTTTGAGCCTGCTTTGCCTTCCTCCTAATCCTATCTCACAGCAGGAAATGAGTAAGTGTGTTCTAGATAGTGCACTGGCATTTGGCCAGCGCTAGTCCCACTACATTAATTGGTGCATTGTCCAGGAAAAGTCAAATTGGTGAACCAAAACCACTACAAGGACTCATCAGGATCATCAACCAATTCTTGGCCTGCACAGGACATCTCAAGCATCCCTGTGCCTGAGAGTGTTGTCCAAATGCATCCTGAGCTCAGGCAGGCTGGTGCTGTAACCACTTCCCTGGGCAGGCTGCTTCAGTGCCCAACCACCCTCTGGGTGAAAAACTTTTTCCTGATATCCAACCTAAACCTCCCCTGACTAACTTCATGCCATTTCCTTGAATTCTGTCAGTAGTTATGAGGGTAAAGAGATCAATACCTGTCCCTCCTCTTCCCTTCTCAAGGAAGTTGTAGACTGCAGTGAGGTCTCTCCTCAATCTCTTTTTCTCCAGGCTAAGCCAAGTGACCTCAGCCACTCCTCATATGTCTTCCCCCTCCAAACCCTTCACCATCCTCATGGCCCTTGTTTGGACCTAAGAGCTTACTATCTTTCTTAAACTATGGTGCCCAAAGCTGCCCCCAGAACTTGAGGTGAGGCCACCCCAGGGCAGAGCAGAGCAGGACAATCCCCTCCCTTGCCTGGCTGGCCATGCTGAGCCTGATGCCCCCAGGACAGGGTTGGCCCTCCTGGCTGCCAGGGCACTGCTGGCTCATGTGCAACTTCCCACAAACCAGGACCCCCAGGTCCCTTTCTGCAGCGCTGCTCTTCAGCATCTTCCTCCCCAGTCTACACAGACAGCCAGGGTTGCCCAGCTGCAGAATCCTGCATTTTCCCTTAATTTATTGAGGTCTCTCTGCTGTGTCTCTCTGCCCTTGAGGGGGTTGGCAGTTCCTCCCAATTTAGTATTGTCAGCAAACTTCCTTAGTATCCCTTCAAGTCCTGCATGCATTTGGTAAATGAAGATGTTGAAAACAGCCGGGCCAAGGATGGAGCCCTGCAGAACCCCACTAGTGACAGGTCACCAGTCTGATGCTATCCCATTCACTATAACCCTGTAAGTATTTTTTTCTCCCTACACACAGACTACAGAAAGCCTTGAGACTCTAAATTCTGTGTATTATACAGTCGTTAGGACCTTGCATGCAAGCCTTTGAGGATGAGCAGCTTTGCTGCTATTTGAACTAGCTGTTCAAAAATCTTAGAAAGCTGACCTGAATATTCCAGCTTCCAGGATGAAAAAAGAATATGCACAACAATTTAAGTGGTTTACCGAAAACAAAGTGCTGCAAGGAATTAGTGACTTCAAGAGGATAAGCAGTGCTTCTCAAAAGCTTTGTAAAACTTAGCAAGTTAATAGAGAAAATACAGAAATGATGATGAGATGAGCGTGAGTGAATGAGTGTCATCTGTGAGGCAAAGCATAATAAATGTGTCTGGTAGCATGTACTGGTAGGGCAAACATTTTGACTTAGATTTGGGTAATGATGTGTAGTTGCTGATGAAATGAACATATTCATTGAAGAACCATAGCCAAAATGTAGAATACAATCTGTAAAAAGACTTACTATAAATCCACTGGTTTCAGATCTATAAAATGAATATTAGGGAAGTTTTTACTGCAAATGTTGTACTTTTTCATTATTATGTAGGTGGACACTTCAACTGTACTGTGTAGCCATCATTTATACAGTTATTGATACAATTTGTACAGTAGTCTGTTGAAGTCTTTAATGATGCAGAAGTGTTGAGATAGTATCTGAGACCAAATTCAAGTATCTCCTTTGAGTCTCAAACAAGATCAAACAAGACTCAAGAGTACCATAACAAAGCAAATTGTATTAATAAAATTAGAAATTAACTTGGAGCATGAATAATAATTCAGACATAAATATAAAACCAAACTCGTCAGAGTTGGATAAAGGAGAGGTTGAAAGAGTATAAATCCAAGTGTGATTTAAATAGAATTATTGCAATCAATACTGAAAAAAACTTTTGTAACTCTTTCTGCTTGTGACAGTCTTTGCAAAAATAATTGCAGTGTCTAAATTTAAGTAATCAATCAAAGATTAATTATGTATCATCAGATAGTCTGCTGCTAGAAGTGCATGAATTTATTGTTCAGCATGGGTTTTTGCCAGAATAACTTTCTTCTATTAAAATATAAGTGAAAAGTTGGGGTTTGCTTATAGAGAATTCCTGAAATCTTATTACCTTTTTTTTTTACCTCCCAGATGAATTGATTTTTAATTGTTTAGCTGTCAGTACATTTGTAAGTGTGTGAATTCAAATGTATTCTAGAGTTTATTGGCTTGGCTTTGAGGTTTTGGTTTGATTTATTTTTTTGTTTTACTTTTTTTTTTGTGTGTGTGTGGGAAGTTGAAGAAACAACACAACATGTGGTTGAGGGTTTGGATGGATTTTTAAATTGTTTTTCAATCACTATAATTTGAATTTTCTTTCTGTTTACCTATTCAGTCTGTTTGAGTCCTCGCAGGTAAATGGAAAAAAAATGGATTACATTACACCAGTAAGTTTATCTTTACTGGATATATATTCTGCTGAATTTAAAGTCTTATTTATAAGGGCAGCTAGCAACATCACTGATGTTATGGCAGGTTTGGCTTTGTCTCCAGTTGTTCTTGCAAAGACTAAGCATGTAACTTTATAACTACAAGTTGTATCATGAAGCATTGGCAAAAGACTGCATTGTGTTGAAGCAAGCAATCTCAGCTCCAACGCTTTTGCATTTTTGAGGAACATTTCTGAAAAAATAACAGCATTGTCCTAGTTTTGTTTTGTTAAGCTGTTTAAAATTTAAAAAAAAAATATGTTTGTCTATCAATATTCATTCAGCATAAATGCTCCATTTTGCTATCCTGTCCTTTATTTGTAAGAAAAAACAATGGATCCCTTGCTGACAGAGGAGTGTCTGTTCTCCATTCCTTACATTTGAGCTCACACATACTCATGAATTCATAAAATTAAAAAAAAAAAAACTTTGTAGAGATTCATGTGCATGTCTGCATACATTCTTTTTTCCCACTTAAATATTAAGATTGCTTCTGTTTTCTTACCCAGTTTTTCAGTATTTTTAACAAGCCAGTGGGCTGTTTGTACTGTGTGTTTTCTAATGTAACATATACAATTTTAATTATAAATATCTGAGCAGATATCTTAGATGGCCATAAGAAAAATGCTTTGCATTCTTCAAAATGTCTCCCATTATCATCTTCTAACCATCTGAACTGACCTGGCACACATGATAAAGATTTTATATATCTTTGAACATGTTTCCTTTGTAGAATTAAGTAATGTTCAGGTTGTTTTTTGTGGGATAGTATTGGGGTTTTTTAGAATTAGTGTATCAGCACTATTAATGAGCTGCAGTTGAGTACTATTAAAAAAAGCATTATTATGTCTCTTATAATTTTCACTTAGAGTCTTAGAAACATATATCTATTATTTTAATCTTCACTTAGAGTCTTAATCACATATGTGAAATATAGTCAGAAATAGTGAAACAGTTTCTTCATGTTTAGCCCCTTTTTGAGGAAGAATTTCCTAACTCCATTTAAGATCTATTGATCAGTAGCAATTGCATTATTTTCATTAACTTACTCTGTTTTGGTTTAGGATCAAAACATTATATCTTAAATGTATACAGGACTGGAGTAAAACACATCTATTATCTGGAGAGTGCATTGTTAATGATGGTGATTATTATTATTTTAATAATAAATGCCAAATATTATAATTTCTATTAACCCCTTAAGTAATCTGAAGCAAATTTAAGTAATTGAAAAAGGTCTATTCAGTGTCTTTGAACTAGAATAACTCAGCTCAGAATAAACTATGTAAACTAGCATTCAGGAAAAAGTATTTATCAGAGTTTTCCATCTTGAAAGCTTTTGCAAACCTATCAGCAAGCCCATCGTGAAAAGCCTGAAGATGCTTTTGAGGACTGGCTGCTCTGGGCTGCAGCCAGCTTGAGCTTACCAGCTCTCAGTTTTAGAAAATTTGATTAAATTTTTGATGTTCCATTAACATTAGGAAGTTCTATCCATTGAAGATGCCAAAAGCTTTGGTGATCTAATGTTAGTAACTTAAAAAGGCAGGAGAGGAAATGAAATGGCTTAGGTCTCCTCTCTGAAAGTAAGGTAGACTGAGTGGTTAGGATCTAAATTTAACGTGTGTTCTGTAAGTTCCCTTTAGGCATCAGTATGGCAAAAGGCAAGTCACAGTGCCTATGTATTTGTTCTTTATATGTTTATATTTTTATATTTTATATTTTGTACTTTAAATTCAAGCATCAGTCCATGTTAAATCCCATTCTACATTTAGAATTCAGTACATGTTGTGGAAGCCCTGGGAAGAAACAAAAAAAGGTCAAGTTTAAAAGCTGAGTCCATATTACTACTTAGTGCAGTCTCAAATACAGCATCATAGAACTACAGAATGGTTTGGGTTGAAAGAGATCTTTACAGTTCATGTAGCTCCAACCCCCTGCCATGGGGTGACATCAGTTTGCTCAAAGCCCCATCCAGCCTGGTGTTGAACACTTCCAGAGATGGTGCACCCACAGCTTCTCTGGGCAACATGTTCCAGTTATCTCACCACAGTCACAGTACAGAATTAATTTCTTCCTTGTGTGTAATCCAAATCTGAACTCATTTTAAAACCACTATTTGTTGTCCAGTCACAGCAGACCCTTGTAAAGTCTCTGTTTCTGCAGCACTGACTCCGTTTGTGGAGGAGCTAAGCCTAAGATCTTTTATCCCATACTCTCTTGGAGAAAACAGACTGTGGTTTATTGGGCTGCTTCCTAGAGTGACACAACACCACATACACTATAAGAGATTAAATGTGCCCAGGCTTCAGGCATCCTGTAGGGTATCCTGTCATTCTGTGGATTCAGTTTTCTCTTCTAAACATGCTTAAGGCTGAATCTTCACTTAACAGTAGCAGAGAGCAGCTAATGCTCTGTGTTGCTCTTCAATAGTTTTTTTGAATACTCTCTTGTTTCAAAATGTACTGCAAATTGCAAAATATCTTTGCTGGAGAACATCTGTAAGTAATGTGCGTATGCAGCAAGATGAACCTTCTTGTACCACCTACTGCAAATTTGTTTTGTTTTCATTTATTCTGAAGTGTCTTAGAGTAATTTTTAGGAACATTATAGTTAGTGATCTAACATTGCAGCTTCCCATGTATCTAGGAATAGAGATCTATGGAAATGATGATTACTTAGGGAGAAAGGAGCTTGAAAAAAGATGCATCTTCATGCATCCAAAACAGCTGATTTCTTGAGTCATTTCACAATGAGAATACTTCTGACTACATTGTTGGGTTAAGGGAACGAGTCAGACAGCTTTCTCTCATGATGTATAAAAAGCTAGCATCCAAACAAAAATTCTTTCTGACAAAAGCTGTGACTAGTGTCAAAAGTGAAAATTAAATGCCAGATGGATAATTCAATCTGAAATGACACTTTAGCCTTGAGGACACTCTACTTTTTATTTTTTTATTGTTCAGTCTGTAATTAAAAGCCAGACAGTATCTCAATATCTGAATGTAGGGCAGTAAAGAAAGATACACTGCTACTTGTGAAATAAAAACATGCTAAGAACTCATCATGCTACTGATGGGTTCAGATTTTCATTAATTTCTATACAATTTACAGATGTTGTAAAGTTAAGAGAAAATAATCTATCTGGGTAAAACTCTTAAATGAGCACTTCTTTAAAATATGCATCTAAAAATACATTTAAATGTTTTCTGAGGAGGAAGGAATTAGGAGGAAGATTTTTTTTGTTGTTTGCTTATTTTTGTTGCTGTTTTTTTCTTCTATAGGACTGATTTTCCTAATTGTCCAAGTATCACTGAATTAAAGGAAAAATAAATCAAGACATAGTAGCTAATCTCAGATATTTCCAAATCATGCTTATTAAACGTTCTGTTAAAAATTAAGCAATACAATACTTTTTTTCAGAGAGCGATTAATAAAAGGGGAGAAGGAATGCAGCTAAAATAAGCAGGAAAAAACCTTTTAAAGTTTACCAACTAAACTCAATTCTTGTATCTGTGCATTATTTGTACATCAGGTTATTTACTTAAAATGTTCATATGTAAAAACATTGATCAGAAAAGTATACAAACTGTAGTGAAAAATCAGTTTTCTGTTTTTTAAAGCTGCTAGAACTAAATTCCTATGGGTCTCAGCTTTGTGTTTAAACTTAAATGCTGAGCTTTTAATCATACATTTTTGAGTTCTAATGCAGCTGTAAGTCATCCACAAAGGCAGCTGCTGTAACAGTTCTATGCTAAAGCAATAACAGAGATACACAGCATTCTTTTCCCACAAGCAGGTTCATTCTGTGTTCAACATTTAAAGGAAACTCCAACTGCATTCATTAAGAAATTGTAAGTCCACATCTTGTGCTAGGCTATAAACTGTGTCATATGTGAAAACATTGATTGTGCTAATAAGCTGCTCTACTTAATTGGTACTGCAAAACTATGTGTGTTTGTCTATTTTTGAATAGAAAGAAATGCTAAATATATTAGATGTATAGTTCTCCATGCAAAGTCCTCAATATCACATATAACAAAGAAAGGAAAGTATTGTTCACAAGGATAATGTTAAAATGGGTACATTACTGAACATGGAGGGAAATGGAAGGGAAGGGATGGGGAAGGAAGGATATTATAATAAAGGGCAATTTTACACATTTCTTTACCTGCCTCTACGTATGGTATTTAAATGATGTTTGTTGGCATCTGTGCGAGGTTTTGGTCATTAAAAACTGACACATTTTCATTTTTGATTGTAGTGGTATGGACTCAAACATAATGAAAAGGATTACTTGCATCTTAAGGGAAATGAGGGTAGGTTGAACACATGTTTTCCAGGTCTATAATTAGGCTGAATTTGTAAAAATGCTATTTCTGCCCTACTATGGTCATTAGCAGCAGTGCTTCTCAGGGATTTCAGATATTTAAAAATTTCAGAGCAAAAAATGTTTACTTGCTTTATGTCCTATTCCATTAAAATAGCTGAGAGAACAGTGGTCTATGCTGGTTTGAGTTTACCACAGCTTTCCTAGCATAGCTTTTTTTTTCAGTCTTCTACTCTTTCTCAAAAATATCCATATATTCCACGCATGGACATAATCTGTATAAACGCTGGCTGTAGAACAGTTTTGATTGGAATGTCCCTTCCCTATTAATTATTTTCCTTATTAATAGCTGTACATGTGAAAAGTACAACTATGTCATATCCACTTAGTTTTTTTTCTCTTGTCTTTTTGGCTGTTCCAAAAAACTCAGTTTTCATTTTATGTGCCCAAATCCATCAAGGAATACATAGCTTAATTTAATACTAAATTATTAAATGCTGTATTGTAAAAGCTATGCAGGTTTTGTTTGCAGATGTTGACAGTGGGCCAAATTTAAAGCAGTAACAGGACTGGCTTCAGGCCAAATTCTCTGTCACAGCTTAATGAAAGCCAAACTGAAGATTTCCTGATACTTCTTTGCAACTTCATTGCAGATGGCTAAACTTATCCTATGTGATTAGCTTCAACAACATCCTATCAAGTAGAATGAAATCTAGTAAAAATATGTATTTAGGACATAAAGAAATAAGAATCAGTACAGCTTAATTAGCCCTGCACCTACTTTATCCAATTAGTGTTATTGGAGCAGTGTTTGCCAACAAATTTTTTGGTGATTAAAATGCTGGATACTAGAATATTTGGCTCAATCTTCTCTAATGCTAGCAGTTCTTGTGGCAACCAGTAGTCACACAAAGTTCTTAAGTACTTTGTCTAGGTGATATACACCCCTGGAAAGATCAGAGCTGCAATATGCTGTTATAAAATAAATAGAAATAGAGCTCTCTAATCCCCAAAGTAAACTCTGGATTTTGTTGTTATAACTTTCAGTGATTGTACCACTGAAAAGGACCTCTGAGTCCATGAGTCATAAAATGGTGCAAAACTTTCCATTTCATGTAGCAGAAATTTTGCAGAGTCTGGAATTGGTCATAGATGAGTGTCAAGGATTCTCTGAAGCATTTTCTTCTAGCATCATCTGTAAGGCAAATAAAGTCCTGATGACTTAAAAGAAAAAATATTGTTTTGTTGTTTTTCTTTTTTTTTTTTTTCTCTAAGCGATCATGTTTTTTAGAACTTGTTTAGATTTTAGACCTATCCTGTACATCAGTAGGAATTTGGGAGTAGTAGACATTCTCATTTTGGTTTTACTTCAGTTCTTTATCTTCCTCATATAACTGTATTGGTAGATACTTAAAAAAAACTCAAGATACAATGGTCTGTCATCTCTGCAATTGTTTCTCAAACGTACATATAACTTTAACTACTTTATGAAGCAAACATTTTCTTCCTAGAGAATTTTTTTATCTATCTCTCAGTTGTAGCTTTCCCCACCTGCATTTCGGAGACCTGATGCAAAAATTTTGTAAGTTTTGACGCATCATGTGGCCATCTAACAGACTGAGCTTCAAGATGCTTAAGGTATATGAAGGGGATCTACCCTGAGATAGTCATCCATGTGAAAGATAATTTAGTGTGTAAGCCTCTTTTATGAAAACTTGAATGCTTAAGCAGTTAGGAAGGAATTTGGTGCCTGAAAAAATCTTTTTAGGCATTCAAATATATAAGCATCTAGGTCATGTCTGTAATGACTTGGGGTTCTATGTTTCATATTCTGTTTTTCAGTAAGAAACAAATGTACTACTTCCTTTTGTTTCTCCTGCTTAAACAAATGACCGTATAATCCTTATTTAGGAATAGAGTTTGTACCATTCGAGAGTGGAACTATTCATCCAGAAATGTACTAGTGAATGAAGAAATCTGTCTTGTACTAGATGATTTGCCTTAGGAAAGACAGTAGAAATAAGCCAAATGGAAGCAGCAATATTACATTCAAAGCAAAGCGTCTGAGCAAATTCAGGTGGCTTCTATGTGTATGTGTAAAGCTACAACATGCACACAATTAGATCCACATGTTATAATATTATTATGCAATGTCTTGCAGGGAAAATATTTGTGCTGTCTTTTCTCGTATAGTTTTGATTATTTAAACTAGAGATTCCAAAGATCCAATTTTCTTCTCTATTCTGTAGTTTGTTCTGTAGTATGTTCTGTAGTTTGATTTTAAAATTTGTTTTAATAAATTAAAGGCTCTGTAGTTGGTTTCACAATCAGACTGAGATTATTTAATGAAGTTGTGCAGTGGAATGAGAGTACAGGACCTAAGCTTCTCATATCTGGTAAGAAAATTTTAATGAGTCCAATACTCCATGTGAATGGTTGAATTTTCAGTACAGCAGGAGAATGCTTGTTTATTTGAGAACCATTTTAATGAGATTTTACAACCACTAGTTACACTGTAATTTATTTTTTAAAAAATCCGCATTTAGAGCCAATACAAAATTCAAAGTTCCTTTACTTTAATCACTTCTGTTTTTACAAAATTAAATTATCATTATTTTGAATATGTAATGGTCTTGGTTATCTCAGCTACATCTCAAACATGTCGCAGAAAGTATTTAAGTCCCAAACAATTTATGTCATTTGGTTTATAGAAAAAATATCTAATGAACTGCTTTGCTTGTTACTCAGGACTGCCAGACATTCTTTTCAATTACTCCCCGGTGTTACAATGGTCTGGCCTCTCTGCAGTTGTATCTCAGACTTTCACATAACTTTAATTACGCTATAAATAAAAAAAAAATATTAGCTTTGAGCCTTAGTTTTCTCATGTACAGACCTGCTGCAAGAGTTGTATAAAATGTTTTGATACATAATGGTTATGTGGCCATCTAGCTGAGCCTCAAGATGCTTAAGGCATCCAGAGGGGAGCTAGCCTGAGATAGTCATGCATGAGAAAGCTACTTTAGTGCACAAGTCCCTTTTTTGAAAACTTGTGGCCGGGAGGGCCAGTGGTATCCAGGGGTGCATTGTGAAGAGTGTAGCCAGCAGGTTAAGGGAGGTGATTCTCTTCCTCTGCTCAGCCCTGTTGTGTCCAGTCCTGGGCACCTCCCTACAAGGATGATAGGGAGTTGCTGGAGAGGGTCCAGTGGAGGGTCACAAGAATGATGCAAGGACAGGAGAATCTTTCTTATGAGTAGAGACTGTGTGAGCTTGGGCTGTTCAGTCTGGAAAACTTTGAGAGGGAATTTCATTAATGCATATGAAGGCAGGTGCCAAGGGGATGATGCCAGACCCTTTGTGATGACACCCAGCAACAGAATGAGGAACAATGACCATAAACTAGAAACTAGAAAACAGAAGTTTCACCTCAGCCTGAGAAAGAACTTCTTAACATTGAGGGTGGCAGAGTATTGGTACAGGATGCCCAAGCAGGTAATGGAGTCTCAGTCTCTGGACATGTTCAAAACCCACTTGGACACGTTCCTGTGTAACCTGCACTGGGTGACCTTGCCTTGGCAGGGAGCTTGGACTGGATGATCTCCAGAGGTGCCTAACAACCATAAAAGTGCTGTGATATTGTGATTCTGTGATAATTGCCTGATAAATGGTCTGAGATGTCTCGGAAGTGTGGACACATCTGCAAGTGTTTGAATTCCACTGTGAATGAATGCCAAAAAATTATCAACATTTTTAGAAGTAGGTGTAGGTAAAGGTAGATTGGGAAAAGCTTTTTTGTGTGAGTTTTAGCAGGTGACAGAAACATCCTTGAAAGTTCATTTTATGTGCTACAAGGAAAGCTTGGTGAAGAAAATATGAACATGTGGTCAAAAATCTATCTAAGATGTAAAATTACTGTTCCAGATATTGCTGTTTTATTGTGCATTGAAGAAATCTTAAATGCACTGTACATGAAGAAAACACAGCTTTATATTTGCATTGTACAAGATGAGCTGTTAATGCTGGATGCTGTTTTGGCAATCTCTAGTTCCTTGGACTGTTTGCCTTTAATAGTTCAGAGGTTAATACTGCATTTACCCATTGTGATTGCTATGTCTGGAGAGCAATCCTAGTAAATAAGGCTTTCAATATACCTTCTGTAATCTGCTTAGCTCTCTACCATACTTGCATGGGTACCATGCCAAATATCACTAAAAAAGCAAACACTCTAAGTTGTGCTTTAATACCTGAGTTGCTTGGTTGCTGTTAATTAATGTGTTACAAAGAAACCATAATTGTTAAAGACCAGGAAAAAAGAAAGTTGTCTTTATACTAAAATATGACTGTAATTAAATTATATGGAATTCTGTAATATTCATGCTGGATGACAGTGGTTGTTGCTCAGATGTAAAGAGGCAATCAAAGACTTTCTTGAATGGATTGACTTTCCTTTGGTATTTAGCTCTGAACTCTCTCCAGATTCCCAAGGCTATTTACCAAGCTATCCTCTGCCAATCATATTCTTCTATATCGCTGATTCAATACCTTAAAAATGGTATTCACCATTTCTTCTTGCATGTGCAACAGTCTTCTGGTCTTTCTCTAAATCCCTAAGGATTTTTTTTTCTTCAGTTCTGATGTTTGTAATTTCTCATGACCACAGTTATAATCAACCCACTCTCTGGGGCAGGGCACTTTATGTTCAGGTTCAGCTGATGCTATATTTATGTTCAGCTGCTGTTCCAGTCTCTCTGGCAAAACTCGAGGCACAACGGAACATTCATTATAATGGAGATCTGATCTGGAAAGAAATACTCAGCTCAAAGTCAGACCCTAACAAAAGAAAAAGTAAATAAAGCAGTCACACATGGAGCTGTACATGCTGTGGCAAGTGCAAGCCAAGGTAACGTGTTTGAAAGCTGAGGTGTTTGGAAGAAGTAGTATGAAGTTTAGTGGCTTGTGTAACTTCTAAAGAGTTTGTAACTGATAGGAAAACATGCTCAGCATGTGTAAGTTGGTGTACTAGTTCAGGAGAATTTGTCTCAGAAGGAATGAATGACTTTACAGGAGATATGAACTTATACGCAGCTTGGCAGGCTTGTTAGTTGTGCTTCTGAAAAAGGTTCATAAAACAATGTGGTCCCAGCAGCACATGGATTAGTGTCAAAAAATCAGTAACATCAGCAATTAGGTAAAGGCAGGACTATCAGGTTCAATCCCGTTTGTCTTGGCTGTTCAGGTAAACTGATTAGGTCTGTCTGTTGGTGAGCTGGCTACCTCATCCTTGCTGGGCAACAGATCCTCCAGAATCGAAGACAGCCATCAGGAGCTCACAGCTTGTGACACAGTGGTTGGTGGGACCTGGGCAGGGCCAGAAGCAAGGCTGGCCAAGCCCTCCTGACATATAAAGGAAGCCCTTAAGATATGTCAACACCCAGGGCTGCAAACAGGACATGGCTGTGGCATGGCAGTTTCAGTGCAAGGGCACAGGAAAGGTGATGAAATTCTGCAGTGGTGAACGCCCCTGTGGGGGGTGCTCCCAGCTGCATCCTGGCCTTTATCAGAAATAGTGTACTAAAGGGACCAGGACAGTGATTATTCTTCCGTACTTAGTACTGGTGAGGCCACACCTTGAATCCTGTGTCCAGTTTTGGGCTCCTCAGTTCAGGAAAAAAACATTGAGGTGCTGGAGCACCTGTCCTTCCAGAGAAAGACAGTAGAGCTGGTGAAGGGTCTGGAGCAAAGGTCTGATAATGCATGACTGAGGGAGCTGGAGATGTTTAGTCCTGAGAAAGGGAAGCTCAGGAGAGACATTATTGCACCTGAAAGGAGGTTGTAGTGTAGAGGTGGTCAGTCTCTTTTCCCAGGTAACTATTGAGAGGACCAAAGAAAGTATTCTCAAGTTGTTCCAGTGGAGGTTAAGATTAGATATTAGGAAAAAATTTCTACACTGAAAGGGTTGTCAAGCATCGTTGCCCCAAGGGAAACGATGACTCAGCCCAGGGTGAGTCAGAATCTCTGGAGTAATTTAAAAGCTGTCTGGATGTGGCACTTAAGGACATGGTTTAGTAGTGGACTTGGCAGTGCTAGGTTGTGGCTACATATCATGAATTTAAAGGTTTTCTAACTTAAATGATACTATGATTATATGATATTAGGGTTCTTGTGGGAGTGGTGTTTCTTGTGGCTGTGATTTCCATCCTAGATATTTCCCTGAAAAACTGCATCAATTTTATGATGTCTATGGAGGTAGGGCAATTCATCTGGATGGTGTTTTGTTCTGGGGGAGAAATATGGGAATAGGACTAGTGACCCTAATTGGCTTTAGAAGGAACCAGAACCTGCAAATAACATACTGTTGAGGACTCACAAGTTTCTAAAAAACCCAGAGAAAAAGCAGGCTTAATTCTGATGCCTGTTTTTTGTCCTTCCTTTCAAAATGCAGTCAGAAGAGGTGGAAATTAAAATAAAGATGGGTTAAGTGGCATTGATCTGTCTGTGACTGGCCTTTTCATATGATATAGGTCTGATTTATTGTGTCAGTCAAAGTTGCTTATTAAATAAGCAATTAATTCTGTATTCACCCCTTTAAACCAAATCCTGCTGTAAGCGATCAGGACCTTCTTTCCTCCTTGATACCTACGGTGTAAGTCCTCATGATCTGATTTTGAAATAGTTGTTTACTCCTTTATAATGACTTTGACCAGATCCTCTGCAAGACCTATTTTTGTGCCTGAAGGAGAGGCAAACAAAAGACTATGAACACTTAGTCCTTAAAACTTTATTTTCTTGTCATTTCCTTTGATGTCTGTAACATTTTAAATATAGAGGCATTAAGATCTGAAAATTATAGAGTCATGTGCAAATAGCCCTATATAATGGCTGGGTGTATTTATCTTTTCCTGTGACTGTAGCCCTTCTGTGATGGGCTGGTGTACATGATAGCAGAGGAGATTTTATGTGTCAGCAAGATACCCAAGTGCAGAATGCGGCAAATCATCCTTCATTGTTCATCATCTTGTACTTCATTTGTACAGTAGCTGACAGCTGTGATGTTCTTACTGCAGCCTCAGAAATCCCCCCAAACTAGATAGGCCTTGTCTCCATAGAAGTTATTTAGGCAAAGAATATCTTTCTCTTTTATAACTTTTGTTTGTTTATGCTTTACTCCATATCTGCCTTTCATGCTATTAGCCTGGTAATGACCTTTTCTTTTATTTGCATCTGCTGTTCCTTGACCTTTTCCAGCCCAGGGGCTGTTTTTCAACATAGACAAAAGTACACTTCTGTTTGCTGATATGTGATCATAGACTAGTAGTGGTAGGTTTTCTAAGCAACTCTCAATTAAAGCAAAGCTATTGGAAACAGTGGAAACTTTGCATGGGATGGCATTGTTTTACCTTGCATCTTGTAGCTGCAAATTTTCTGTTTGGGTTTCATAAAACTTTTATGAACATCTTTTACTACAGAAAAACTCCAAACCCTAATTGCAATAAATTTATTTTTGAAGTAAGGTTTATAAGTTATGGAAATTATATGTAGCTTCTTAGCCTGCCTTCTAATTATTGAAGACACATAACTTTCTCAGTTCAGCTTTTGTTTCTTCTTCAACTTCCCGTGAAATAATGGATGTTGTTTTGTTCACTTTCTTGCCTTTTCATCTTTTATGTTGTAGGAAGGATGACATCATTACAGTTTGAGCAAAAACTAATTTTTTTTTGAGTAGCTAAGGACATAGTCAGGACAAGGGTAGTAAGTAATACTCAGAGTTAGAATAACTAGGTGAATTCCTAGGTATACAAATACACTTTTCATTTTTATCTGAAAAGTAGAATTAAAGCTGAAAGTGAGTTGGAATGAGGGGGAACCAAACAAACCCAGAAGATCTGGGTGTTTTCAACCTTTCTAATTTTCTTTTTTTCCATTATTGCAGCACGGTAAATTTCATGTCTTTATGTTTTGTGTCAAATCATACATTGTTTATTCTTCTGTCTTCTCTCTAGAAGGAGAAATGCATGCAGTGGAGTAGGAGATTTCTGCTTGAAGCTATTTCTTTATAATACCTACATATTATGTTTTTGTACGTCAGCAGAAGACTACACCCCATTGTCCTTAATTCCCCAATATTCTGGGGTATGTTGAGGCTCTCAAAGACTTTCTTTGGCATTGTATGCAAAAACTGCAGTTATCCAAAGAGAATTATTTTTTTCTTAGAAGGTAAAGTAATTTATTTCAGTCCTTATCTTGTGCTTTAGGAAACTTCATTTATTCTTAATCTCATTGCGGAGGTTCCAACATAAAGATGACAGCAAAAAACTTGACTTCATTACTATAAACTATAGAATTTACATTTAATAAAGTAGCCTGGTCAAGCTTCATGTTTAATTATTTTTTATCTTTACATATTTATTAGGGAGTTTCTTAGGTACTCAAATATTCCAAATATCTCCAGGCAATTCTTAGCTGTACCGTGGGAGGATAACAAGGTGAATAGCAGGTAAGAGTTTTATAAATGGGAAGAATCTCTTAGTTGAGAGGAAGTACAAATCACTTTAAAAGAAATATATAAGAACTGAACTTTAGCAAAAAACTCAATAATACAATTGAACAAAGGCCTTAGTACCATTTGTCACTCTGATCTTTCAATTCAAAGAATATTTCCTATGGGATGGCTTGTTCTTTAGGGGAGGAGGGGGGGAGGAAAATTAATTTTTGTTTCAAGTTTTTGAAGCTTATTCTTCACCAGTGACTAGATTTTCTTCAAAGCACTTGGACCAGTTTGGTGATCTGTAGTAGATTTATTGAGTAGGTAGGACAGTGTTACTTGTCTATTAGTACTTAAGACTGTGCTGTAACAGTACTTCTTCTGCAAGCAGCCTTTAATTTTTGAAAAGGATAAAAATGTAGTCACATACAAGGGAGATCACAAATAAGAGGTCTTTTAAGCAGTTTGCCAGGAACTTGTCTGTCCTTGTCTTGAAGTACAGCCTTACCTTATGGTCAACTTCACTGAAGCCTGCAGAGAGAAATGGAACAAGAGGATGACCATTTGCCCTTTATTGACTAAAAGGACAATGTCCCTGAAGAATCTGAAATTCTCTTTTAGTTCCCTCTGACCTAATGTACCATCTTTATCAGATACATTTTTTTGCCAGCCCCAGGTATGTTCATATCTCCAAATGAATCTTCATCAGCTATGGGTACATGCTGAACTTTTCCACCTCACAGCCTTTCTAAAAACTTTTGAAATCTTACATTCTGAGTGATTGGAAAAATATATTTTGCCATAAACAGTTAAGATTTCAAACTGTGCCTGTCACAAGCACTTCTGTTTGACTTCTGAAGACTATAATTTGAAAGTCTCAATGAAACTTTTCCTATTTACAGAAAGTCTAAAACAAGTTGCACTTTCCCATTTAAAGCTTCGGGAAAACAACAGAGAATTTATAACATAAATTGCTAGTTTCCAAAGGTACCATTTAATACTAATAATGTCATTCTGAAGCCTGAACAACTCAGCTAAAGAGAAGCTATTTACAGCAATACTGCTGTGATTGCAGTGACAAAATCCCACTGAGAGATGTGTTTGCACATTTTCTAAGTCACAGCTCTGTTCTGTTTCTACAACACATATTTTTTTCCTCCTCAATTCCTTCTAACAAAAAAGAATGATGATTTGGTGTAAAAATAATCAATTGCGCAGAAGAAAATTATGGTCTGCAGTAAGGTTAAAGAATGGGTCTGGCCGTGTCCACCATCTCTGTACCACAGGTTGTACTCCTTATTGAATGTTATGATGTGATCTGGAAAAGTAAGAGAGGATTTATATTTGCTGGAGATTTATCAGAGTCTGTGTTTAAGTTGGTTTAGCTTATGATGATATAAAAACTTTGTTGGATACTGAGCATTAAAGTGTTTTTCTGTTGTCTTCAGCTTTTCCAGAGTCTTTTGACACTGCTCAGTTAGTATCTACCAAGAGCTTTTTCCACAGTTTCAAGTACTGGGTCTTCTGTTGAAACATGGGCCAAAAGTACTCAATGGTGTGTTGTAATAAGATCTGTTTATGCAGTTCTTGTGCACACCATCCCATAGCAAAGATACCTCCTGCCTTCCACAAGCTGCAAGAAGGCCTGTTGAATCAGCAGACTCAACAGTTGCATTGTAGTTAGTGATTTCTTGATTGTTTGAGGTGCTTTGCACTGCTGTGTTTGAGAAATGTGCAGTTGGGTCAGTGATCTGACACCTTCACTATGTTTGGAAAGAATGAAAAGTAATCCTCCTTAGAAATATTTGAATTTTGAATTAAGTAAAATAGAACTTTTTGTGGCTTTTCTGTTTTGTTTTGGGTTTTTTTTTTTTGGATCATAGCTTATAATTTTGCATCTCTCTTGAAAAAGTCCAAACTAGTAAAATAGATGCTCTCCAAAAATAGAGAGAAAAGGTTTTACCTTGAGGTAAGACAAAAACAATGTGGAGTACCAGTTCCCAGGTAAATGTGCATGTATAGACATATGATGCGTCTCTAAGATGTAGCCTACTTACTTTGTACAGTTGGTAGAAAGTGGATTACAGAAAAAAATTCAACCTCTGCCACTCCATTATGGAAGGCCTAATATTGCTGACAAGTTCTTGTGCATAGATTTAATTGATCCCTCTTTTTTATTTTAAATAATAGGTATAAGTTAATAAGAAAAAAAATCTCAAATTACAAATTTGTCAAGTATTTAAAAGGTTTGATTATATACTTATCTTTATTTTCAGAATGATCATTTTTTGACATTGCATAAATTGTAAATATTTTAAAAAATAAAAAAGAAAATGCTTATCATTTTGAGAAACTGGATTTTATCACACTGATGAGTAAGTATATGAGTAAGCATAATATTCCAGAAGAAATAGTTGTCTGTTTTGTTTTATATACTGCTGTATAATGTTTATGTTGCTATTTAATTGATTGGATGGGAAGATAATAAGTCCTTGTGCATACACAGTGTGTCTGTTGTAATCATTTGTAATTTACATTAGAATAAAATGGTAAAGAGTCACTTAGAAGGCCCTGAAAATATTTACACATCCTGCACTTTAAAAATTTTAAATCAAGCAGAATATTTGCAGTTAATTAACAGCCTTAGTAACAAGAGTAGTCAATACCTTAAAAATTATTCTAGCATTAATGTCTTCTTGAATCCAATGTGATCATGTGGCTTTCATTTTCTGACTTGTTCATCCTTTGTAATTTAAATTATGTTTTAAGAAAAAAAAATTATGAAAGATAAATAACAGATATCATCCCTTACTAAGAATAATTCACATGTATTAACTGCTTTATCTAAACTGCTGTCCTGTCCTTGTTTCTGTCCTGTAGTAGCAAATGTACCATAGAGACCAGAGACTGTCCAGGAGTGCCTGGATCAAAGGTAATCTTGTATAGATTTCAGCTCTGTAATTAATGAAATATATCATATGTAAAAGACAAATCCTAAGAATGAGATGGTGAATAGGATATCTGTAAGCAACTGTTAGAACAGTGTGGAGAAGTTTTCAGTAAATTTTCCCTATCTTGTGCCATAAAATATTTTGTATTCTTCAAAATGGATTGTGAAAGGACTAGCTACTTTTTTGTGGTTTAGCTAAATTAAAGCTAAGGTGATTGTGAAAAAAAAAATGCATATGAACTACTATTCTCTGAGACCTGAAAGAGACAAATACCTTTTATTTCCTTATTTTATAGTTTTTAGCAGGGTTGCTAGTAATAAAAAAAAAAAAAAAAAAAAAAAAAAAATCCTTTTGATCCTTTGCACCAAATACAGATTTCCTGAGACAAAATAGTCTTTAAATTGCATTTAGACTATATTTGGGTGAAGGTTTTTAGCTCAGATATTTTCTTAATATAGATATCTGTGTGCTCATCTGGCTTTGCTATGAGAATGTGACTTTATTAAAAAGTTTTTTAAACTGAGTTCCAGATAGGGCTGTGCTCAGCTTTTAAACATTTGTCAGCTGTTCTTTTGGGGTGGCTTTGCAGCTTGATGTAGGACATGCTTTGGACAGGTGAGCAGGGGTGGTGTATGTGTGTGCATGTGTGTATAGTGGTACATACCAATACAGCTATTTCTTTTTTTTTTGTATATATATATATATATATATATATATATATATATATATATATTTATATTTATGTCTAACATTTAGTGTCTAAATGTCTAAAATCAATTTAAAACTTGATTCATTGTTTTGTCATCACTAGTGCAAGGCTGCTGAAAGATGGAAGTAAGGCATCTCTTTAGATGAATACTGTACTTAAAGGCCAATGGTGCTATGTGGAAAATGAGAATCAGTTTTTACTCAATGATGTGCTTGTCAAATAAAAGTAAAAATGGAGTATCTCTTTCACCGTCTATAGGTATAAATTTAAAATTCAAATCATACCTGTAGGAAAATGAAATATATTTACATTTAGTCTGGACATTGAATAATTTTTAAAAGAAGGATGAGAAATGTCAGTACTTATTTGTAATGTTAGTTACTATCCATTTGGGTTAACTTATTTTGATTAATTTAAATATCTCATTTTCCTGCTACATTTTTATGCTTTCCTTGGATCCCGGTTATTTTCATATTTTTGTGCTACATAAAAAGTGTATTAAAGGGTCATCTAACTTTGCCTATACTTGTTACTTGAAGACTTATATGAAAATCTGCTAATAAAACACCTGAAGATGAACCTGAAACAATGCTGATACTTTTGTTCTGATTGGTTGGCTATATGTCTGTATTAGCCTTCTAGATATTCATATGGACTGTGCATGAGTCAAGTGTAGGACTGATTTGTTTTGGAAGCATATGTCTTTCAGCAAAATGACAACAGAGCTGTCTGTGGTTGTTAATAAAATAGAGTACCCTTCCAGAGAAGTTTATCTAAATAGCAAAACATTGTTGTAATTCCATAACATGAGACTAGGGATTTTTTCTGCTATGGGGAGGAAAAGATAATACTGATGAAATATTTAAGGAAAAACCCCAACATTTTACTTTTTATGTAATTTTGGATTGCATCTGTGCTTAATAATCTGATATTTGAATTAACTTGTTATCAGCAGGGCATAATAACTGCACTGGCAAAGTTCATTTGAGGATCTTTCCAGACTTTCCATTCAAAGTGGTTTGGCATCCTCAATTGAATTAATAGGTAGAAATAAAGAAATATCAGGCTACTGTGAAAACCATTTCATTTTTGATCAATCTCATTTATTCAAACAGTCACTGGTCCAGTCCTGAAGAGTAGACATAACTTCCACCTGGTAGCTGCTTACATGGTGTAGGCTCCCTGTAGAGGTAGGTACTTAGGAAATGGTGAGGACCAGCCAGGCAGAAGTGGTTAGACCTACCCTATTTGCAGACTAATTGCATTCTTGGTAGGGTGCTTTGGATTCTTTCCAGATGATTAAACCCACTGTTGGGTATTTTAGAAATTGTGTCTGTATTTGCCCGGCAAATAAGATTTTTTTTTTTTTTTTCATGAAACTTGTGTTTGCATTGCTTCTGTTACGAATATTGTCAATATGCAGCTCTGGTAGTGCTTAGTCTAACTACATCAACTTTGTCATTCTGAAACGACATTTACAGACAGGCAACAGTCTGCCATATTCAGTATCTAAAGGCTGAGGTCTTGGTTTTCTGTGTCATAGTTTGGGTATGTTCTAGTGGTGCTCCTACTGTGTTTTTTAAGAATTTAATTTAGTTTTACTCTCTCAGTATACCATAAAAATGCAGCAGTTAACAATTCCATTTAAAATCTAAGTACAATATTTTGTGCACAGGGAGCCAGCTGAATTCCACTGTCAGTTCAGTTGGTATCTGAGATTTCTTTTCAAATTGCCTTTTGGCATGTACTGTATTGACATGTACTTTGCCCCTCCAGTCCCTGCATAGCAGCTCCTCCCCAGAGGCCCATACAGCCAAATGTTCTTCATATGGAAATAGAGATTCAGAGTGAAAGGGGAAAGAGGGGAGGAAAGGAGCATCTACCTTTCTTGAGGAATTGAAAGCTGCTCAGGATGCATGTCTGGGACCAGCCATCACCTCAAGCATCTCTCACTGGCTGTGAAATCTCAAGCAGAACTTGTTGCCAGCCTATGGTGTTATAAACAAGGGGAGGAAGAGGCTGATTGATCAGAATCCAGATTTGGTACAGTATTAAGTTGATGATCACCACTGATACTAAGGAAGGTGGTATGTACATCATATGTCTTTAGTGTCAACATTTTAAAATGCATGTCTGCAAACAGTTGGCCTATAGTAATAATCCATTATGAGGAATTTTTAGTGGCTGAAGACAAAAGTCTTTCTTGGTCTGGTTAACTTAGCAAACATTTATTTTCCTTGAATAAAAACAAGAAAAAAGCAAGATAATTGTCACGAAAGAATTATTCTGCTTAAATTTAACTTATTATTGTTTACAACTTTGATTCCCCTATGGCCAAAGCACTGTGACAATAATTTCCTAGAAGGTATTTGTAAATAATTTAGTCTATTCTTTTAGTTTGAGGCAGGAATGTTTTTAAGTATTTATTACTTTGACCATATATATTTGGAATATATAAAAAGAATGTAATTTCTAAGGTGTGTCTTTACTTGAGTCAAATTAATTTTCTAACATCAGGTCCCTTCTATACCTCCTCTCACACTGCGGGATAATAGACTCCTGTCTCCACTTGTTTCAGTCTGGACTTCTAAATACCTGAGCCCGTGTTCATTATGAGTCAGACATTTCTGTAGCTTCAGTTGCTTCTTAATTGTTTTCATATTAGCAGAAATCCCCTCAGCTAGAAATAAAAATATTTTTTGTAACTATTATCATGGGCTAAGATCTTTAAATTTCTCTGTACTGCTTCCTACCTATATTACCCCTTTTAGTGTGAAATAATGGCTATTTCAGGCATGTTTTCTAAATCTATTTGGCTGTAGTTAAGAAGTTTAGTTTTAAACTTTTTATTTTATTTTTGTCAAATAGCCTCATATGTCCAAGTAGGTCATGATGGTTGATTTTACATTTCTTCATTTCAGATTCCAGTTACAAACTTTTTCACTGAAAATTTACTCAAGGGGTTTTTTGTGGGTTTGGGTTTTTTTTTGGTCTTTTTCTTAGTATGTTACATTATTTACACTTTCTTGTACTGCATTTTTTTACTATGTCCCCTCATTAATATTATTCTCTGGTTTATATGTAATACATATAAATATAGTCCAATTCAAAATTAATTTTTTGTAATCTGCATTATGTTAATTACTTACTAATTATTTTGATCTTCCATAGTAGCTTACTGTTATCTTTTTTCTTGATTATCCAGCTATTGTAGTTCTCCATTATTTGTGTTTCTTTCACATTCCCTATCAAAATTACTTTTTTTCAAGATAGTAGTAAAGCATTTTTTTCATGCTTTGTTCTTTTTCATTTTTCTAAATTACCTGTGCCCACAGTATTCAGATCTCATTTAATCTCTCTTGTTACCATGCAACTGTCATGATGCTTTAAAACTGCCTTTATATTAATATACTGATGGTTTTATGTTATTAGTCTTCTCGTGAATGTCCATTGTTCTTCAACTGATTACATCAGAAAATATTTTCCTAGCCTAGATGGGTTTTTTTAATCTCTTCTCAACTTTTTTAAACATAATGTGTCTCTCTTTTGTGATTTTTAAATGTCTACAGTCTTTTTAAGATTTTCCTACAAGCTGTCTTCAGCAAAGCCAAAACTAAGACTGTAGTTTTGCTTAGCTGCAATCCATTGTATCTGTTCAAAAACTTCATTCTGTCCGTATAAACCAAGTTCAAGGGTGCCTCGCTTAGCCTGAAATCTCCAAAATTGTCAATAAACATCATAATCTCTTTCTGCCACTGAAATATGTTATGGTTTGGAAATGATAGATTTATATAATAAAGTCTTTTTGTGAGTAAAAGAAAAAGAGCTGTACACAATACAAGGCCAATTTTTCATCTGCATCATAAAACCCTGTCTGTGTAGGTAGTATTACCTGAACTATGGAGTCTGCACAGGTTGCTGTTTTCTAAGAAATTCAGTCTGACTGTGTCTTGCAAGTGACTCTACTTGCTGGATCTGAAAAGGTCATGGATATGAGCTCAAGGGCTTTTTGCTCATCCTGGTTAAAATAGGGATACCTGGATGTAAAACTTGAGCAAACACTTACAGATGATGAGAGAACCACCCAGACAGAAGGTTTGGTACTTTCTACCTGCTACTGCTGGCAGAGTTTTAAGCAAGCTGAAGATGTATTTTGGATCTGTTGTTATAAAGTTAGATCTAAATGTTTTCATTCAAAACACAATTTAAGTTTGTATTGAAGAAGAAACTGAATCCAATAACCTATCTTTTTATTTACCTTATTTGTGGAATAAAAATAATCAGATGACATAAGTGTACTACACGGACAAGAGCATGTCCATATTATATTTTTCGTAAAGAGCCAGTTTAACACTGGAAAATTGACTGGCATGAGCCTTCTTAAGACAGGGAACTCTATAGCTCTGCTCATGATGTTGTGCTGCAAAGCACAGTACAGGCCCTCCTGTCTGTAGCTGGGATAGTTTGCCTTAGATTATAGATTCTCTGCTATCCTGTATTGGCAAATTGCTGACGCAACCCCACAAACAAACATAGCCTAAGATACAATTTTTAGGGACATTTTTTATGAGTGGACTTGGTAGTGCTGTGTCAATAACCTTAAAAGTCTTTTCCAGCCCAAATGATTTCATGATTCTATGACTTTAATTGATGCTCTCCAAGATCTAATGGTGTTTGTCTTAAAATGTTTCTATAAAAACATGCTTCTGATCTCACTGTTCCTGAGATTCAATGTCTGGAAAGAACCAGATATAGTGTATCAATACAAAGAAACATTTGTACCACTATTGAGAGCTATGGTCCATACATCTACAGTGAAACTGTGACTGTAAATATTAGAGCTGCCTCACCAATGTCTAAATGACATTGAGAGCTTTTAATAGAGAGAAACCAGAGGAAAAGCACCTGTTGGGCCAGGTAAACATCAGGACTCTTTGTTTCACTATGGGATAATGTTTATCTGCAATTAACTTAGATATGCTTGGTTCTTTAGAGATTAATGGAGCTTCACTGTCAGCAGTCAGGTTCTCTTTAACAGTACTTCTCTGTCTCCACTTCAGAAGAAAATAGTTGAGTTGCTCATTTTATACTACAGGAAGACAATAAAGAGCTTATTTTTAATATCTCCTAGAAATGCTGCTATTGTAATCTTCTTCCTTTTTGCATACTTTTGAATGCCTACCTACAAGGTGATTAAACAAATCTAGTCTACTGTGGTTGGACTGACTATTTCAGAACTAAGCCCTATTAACTATATGCAAAGTGAAGACTGCTAGGATTTAGATACATTGAGTTGTGTCCCCAAGGTTTTTATGGTCAGACAAGTAGTGAGATTCAGACCTATCAGTATGAAGTGCCCTGTTATTTTTCTTGAGAGTCAGTATCAGAATTGCTTTGCATCAACCGAGTCATTTGAATGGGGGAACCATTCTGAATAAAGCAGATTTATATTAAAATGCTTGCAATTCAATTTGCTTTCATACTAATGTTTTCCCTGGGGATATTTTCAGCTCTAAGGGTAATAAAATCATAAGCTTAAGTATGACAACTTGAAAATTACGTAGAAGACAAGAAGATTCCTTGTAGAGAAGTCTGTGTTTTCAACAAATCACACCTGTTTGCCTCTAGGTTACTATCTAGATATAGAAACTCAGAATTTACCATTTCTTTTACCTGCAGCATTTTGTTCTTTATCTCATTGGTATGAATTTGCCTTATGTCCTGGCAGTGTGCTCACCATTTCTTTTCTGCCTTGCCTCAAAAATTCTGTTCACCCTTCAACTTCTGAACATGGAATCTCAGATCCAGGCAGCTGCTCAAAAGGGTCATCCTGAAATAGTGCCAGAATCTTTTTCTTCTTTATTTTCTTTTCTCAGTCCTGCTTTTGATTGTCTGAGCTGTACATTAGAAAGGGAGATAGTATGGAGAGTTGGTTGAGTTCAAAGAAGGAAGTCTGTGCATGAGTGGTAGAGTAGGAAAATAAATTGGCGGTCATCACAGTGGGAGACAGCAGATACTGCTTTCAAGGCCATAGAGTGCTACTTGACAAGAAAATAATGACTCATTAATGAAAAGAAAAACATGGTTTTAAATGTCACTGATTTTTTTTGTACTGTAAGGGTATTCATCTATGTGAATACCTAAATCTTTTCACAGAAGGTCTCATAATACTGGACATTGATACAGAGTATACATAGGGCACATATTGTTTTTTTTAAAAATGTAAGGGCCTGCATATCTAAATCACTTTGTCTCCTGTATTTTGTAAGCTCTCAGTCAGGAATATACACTATTATTTCCTTCTCTGTCAAGAACATTTCTGTGCTGTTTCTTTTGTTTTAGGGAGACCTTTATGTGGTCTTCAACATCTTCATGAGAGAAAGTGAAGGCAAGTACCAATCTCTTTCCTCTCAGAAGCAGCCCGAAGCTGCTTCAGGGAAGGTTTAGGTTGGATATCAGGAAAAGGTTTTTGCCCAGAGGGTGTTAGGGCACTGAAGCATGCTACCCAGAGAAGTGGTCACAGCACCAAGCCTGTCTGAGTTTAAATGTGTTTGGACAATACGCTCAGGAACTCTCAGATTTGATTCATGGGGCTGTCCTGTGAAGGGCCAGGATTTGATGATCTTCATGACCCTTTCAACTCAGCTTATTATATGATTCCATTTGCATGTGAGTTATTGTATGTGCTGGATAGAGACATACTAGGAATTTTTAGACGTACTATGTTGAAAATAATACTAACTTTTCCATTTCCTTGAGTTTGTGAAACATACACACTTCACAGAACTTTTATGCTTCATACTTCTTTCTTATTTTACATCTGTCTCTGCGCACCAGTACAGGCTCAGATCATACTTCTGACTATTGATTTAGTTACAATTAGGACTAAAGAAACTACCCAAAACTTTTTATTCCTATGGAGTGGAGAGAAACAGCTTTCTGCTTCAGCAAATGCTTATACATATTTATTGACTAGCTTCTTTGTGGATGTTATGATGAGCTTGCTTATCAGGGAAAATGACTTGAAGTAGTCTCAGATCTCAATATATGTGATTCCAATTAGGAATTTAATAAATGCTGACGCCTTTTAAATCTTTCACTTATTCATAATGTAGCATGACAATAAACAGCAGGTGACAGTGGAAAAATTCAACAGGAATCTACTGTCTAGATTAATTTTTTTTTTTTTATTAGATTGCAGAGCCTGCATCTGGGGCCATGACATGTCTGACTTCAGAGAACTCATTATTACTTCCATTGTGGTCTAGCAGTTTTCATCCTTCACAGTCAGAAGTGGTGTAACTGCTTTTGAAGAATTTCTATGCTCAAGGGAGGGATAAACATTCTTTTATAGTTTCATACCCCAATAGGACAGTCAGGTCTTCTTAAACAGTAGAATAAAAATATAACATTGTTAAAGAGACACATTTGCCAGTGTTTCATTTTACCTTCTTATAGAAAGATAATCTAAGTCTTTTCATGCTTTAAAGACTAAATATAGTCTGGCTAAAATTCTTGGGAAATTTCTTAGACCCCTTGCAACATCTGAGGAGCTTCTCTGAGTTTTGCAGATGTGTCACAACTCCTGTGGCCTCTTGTGTAGTACTACCTGAAGAACTGTTGAGTGCCAGGAAATTGGGGTGATTCCTGGGCTTGCACTGCCCAGTTAAAGTGTTCAAGGCAGCATGGTGGACATTTCAAGGAGGCACAGACTTGCAGAACAAGCAGATATCAGAAGTGTATGCACAAGTGCTGCTGACCTCGAGGCTTCCAGATCATCCATTTGCCAGATGATATATGAAATATATCACAGAGATGCTGAATTCAAAGACAGTGAATTTACTGTACAAGAAAAAAAAATGAGAAAATGGTGAATTTATGTAATCCTGCTGTTGGTTCAGTGTATTTGCATATGATTCTGTGTAAGGAAAGAGAGAAATTTTTGACATTTGCATCATATAAAACTTCTTAGATAACTATATACCATCTCCAGTAATTGTTTCCTCTATAAGATATTTTTTGTCTGTTTTGTGGTCTATTTTGCTGTATGAAACAAACAGGAAGTGGTTGCTTTTGTTTTTCCTTTTTAAATTATTTTCCCCAATAGGTGGAAACTTACAGCAAACTAGGTCATTATCGAGATTATTTTTTGCCTTTTAGCTGAATGTTTACTGTATTGGTTTCTTATGTGAGTAGGTAAATATTTTGATCTGAAATGTGCAAAAACCAATGAAATTTTGGTCCTGGTTACAAAAAACTTATATTTTTGTCAATCACAGAAAAAGTGTTCTTTGGACATGGCCTATGAAGACTGGGACTAATTTATAAATGTACAGATGGGGCCACAAATCATGCTTCATTGCTCTTTAAACTTCTGCAGCATACGTCCTGTCTTTTCAGTCTTTTTGAATGTCAGCTGTAAGTTTTTCATTCTTATCTTGAGAGTTGTTTCATTATAATATCATATCCCAGAGAATTCTGTAGCTTTGAAGCACTTGATCCATTATACTAGCCAAAGATATTATAATACTTGGCTTGATGCAGATAAAAAAAACCCTCTTACAATGCTTATGATGTGGATTTCTACACTTCAGTTTTCTCAGTTAAAACATTGTCTTCAGAGTACAAGATTTTATGTACTTTTGATCAGTTGGCCAATGATTATAGACTTTTTGTTACTGGAATTTTTCCAATCATTTAGGAAAAACTCAAAGTTTCATTTTTAATGGAGAAAATGTGTTATTTATCATTATCTTTTTTTTTTTTTATAGATGCAATTTCCTGAGAAAAGCTCATGAGTGGAAATAATCCAGGCATGCTGGTTTTGAAGGTTAAATGTTTTCAGGGGAGATTATAATTAGAGATACCAGTTTCAAAATTTTGTGGTTTGATTTATTTTCCCTTTGAGCATTTCAGTCTGTTCCAGGCTATTTAGACTTTCTGTCTAAATCAATAAATTAGAGCTATTTATGATTGTAAATATGAATTGAGATTCCTGTATAACTAAAAAAAAAGTGTCATCATCATCATCATCATCACTAATGAAACATTGGTGATAAAACAAATGATTTGTACATTTGGAGTGTCATATGAAGCAGGCTTTTTTTCTGACAAAATACACATTTTCCCTCTAGCACTTTTTTTTTGCCATGATTGCCAGCTCCTCAACAAAACTTCTTCAGCTCCAGTAATGGAATTTTTTTTCTGAATCACAGTAAGAATTATCTCTGCTGGAGTTCAGCCCTGATAAATTCTGTCAGCACAATGTGTATGCCTCCTGAAAGTCCTGTTTCAAGGGTGAATGTAGTCTTTTGGATAACATTTACATCTTCCTGCTAGCAAACTACTTGTACTTGAGTACCCTTGTACATCTGAATCATGGCACTGGTGGAAGCCTGCCAATTTTATGAAGAGTAAGGTTTTTGTTAAATGTACATTTTATAATACCACAAAAGGTAGAGGTTTAATAAAATAGTTTATAATTGAAAGAATAATTTAAAAAAAATCATACAAAGAGAGCAGTACTTTACAGATGTATTTAGGTCTTGCTTTTTGTAGCTATGTCCCTTTATTTATATGAATGAAACAACAGAAATGTAAACATCACCATTTAGAAATCACAAATAATAGTCATTCATTGCTGCTCTGCACTTTACTCTTCTTTGTCACAATGGACACAAAATGGACACAAATGGAACCAAAAATCAATGAATCCCTGCCAAGAAGAAAAACAAAGCACATACTGAAGGCCTTATGGTCAATGCAAGCAATTTTATGTTTTCTTTAAAGAGATGGTGAGTGGCAACTGATGTCCATAACACCAATAGTATTATATAAGCGAAACAAATTAGTCCAAATGACCTGAATAGAAGTTAAAGTTTGAATTTGTTGTTTTCACACATCTGTGTGTTTGCTTGTAGTAAGTGAAACTTTTTTGAAGCTGGTGTCTGGGCTGAGCCCAGTTTCAGTAATTTTAATGGCTGAAGTATTAATATTTTTAAATTGCTTTTCAAAATGTTCTCTACCTTACTAGTTCATTTTTATTTCTGAATTTCTATATAAAAGCAACAGTTTCAAGCACAACTGATTTTTTTTCTCTTGTGCAGTTCTGGTTTAAATGTTAAATATGCATGCACAACCTGTAAACAGAGTGCATTAATATTTGACATGTAATTAATGTATCTGTATACATATTTTTGTGAATATAATGCTGGATTTGGTTTTTGTTTCTGCAGATAAAAAGCATATAAGGTGAAGCTTACTTTACATGAAAATTAGCTTTTAAAAATGATAATTTAGAAAAACATGTCAGAATGAGCTTTGAGAGATCACTCTGTACAGTCCATCCCTAGAGCATATCACCTGTATTTGAACCAATCCTAGAACACTTTTAATAACTGGGTTCTTACAACAGAAGTTCATAGCTTCCTTAATTGATTTCTTTGAACTGCTCAATGGTTTCTACTCCTGCACAATTCTTCCTTATGTGTAACTCTAGTCGTTCTCACTGTGAATTAGTTCCACATTTGTGTGTGTATATGTATTTATGTGTGTCTTTAAAAGTACTTGTCTGCTGCCTTTTCTGTGTTCTGGGTTATATGGACTTAAATTCCCACGGTCTATAGGTCATATTTTGTGTGTTTGATCATTCTTATTGCCATGCCCTGAACTGTCTCCATCTGCTCCATGTTTGTTTCCTTGATGTAAACTATAAACTATAAACTATAAACAGAAGTCCACAGGAAGCTTTTGTAGTGCTTGAACAGATTGGATGGAACAAATGCTCCTTTTTTGTAGTTATCTCAAGCCACCCTCCATTGGCAATGTTAGCTACATAAATGTTATTTCAGCTGTTCCAAGAGCCTTGTTTCTGAAATTAAAATGAAAATTCTACTAGTAACTTGTGTTGGAGGACAGAATTACACTTCCGTTTCTGAAGTAAAGCTAATCTGTACACAGTAGCTAATATTACCATCCGTGATATTCCGGATACTGCATCGCTCTGAAGGTCACAACTTCAACACTCTGTACCTCACCCCAAACCTCCAACCCACAACAGTGCAAGGACAGCTGTGTTTTTACAATACACTCTGTGTGTGTGTCTCTGCATGTCTGTGTGTTCACAAAACCACTGTACTAATCTGGCCAAGCTTGTTCTTCACACATTCTCACAAATTAGTAAGTGAAAAATACAGTGAGATTCTTTTGAAGGTAAGATGCAAAGTAATGAAGGTGCTGACCTTTCCTTCTCTCTTAGGGTCAGTGCACCATTGTTTTTGATACTGTCCATTTACTGAGATATTGATACATGGAACAATAAGGGATATTTATTCTTCTGTTGGGGAATAGATGGCTTAATCATGGATCTGATTGTGTGAATTGAAGTGCACCTTCAGAAACTTTTAATGCATAAAATGCATCTCCCTTTACAGTTTTCTTTCTTTGGTTTGCTTTCTCATATGGATAAATATACTCTACTATAAGGGCAAACTTCTTTTTGGTAAATTCCTTTCATATAAAAAAAAAAATTAAGAAATATACAAACTTGATGAGATTTTCAGTAAAGTCAAATTTAAGTCCTGTATTAGAATTTTGAATCTGTGTTACTCTGATATTTTTGAATTTAGAAAGCCAGACCACTAAGCTGCAAAGATCCCCTCTGTCTGACATTTCAAGTTTATTAAAAAATATAGATTGATTTTGTATATATTTATATATAAATGTATTCCAAAATAGGCACATGGAATCAGGATAATGCAGATAATGTTTTCAGCAAGCCTCTGAAACCTTTAAAAGCTTACTCCTAGAAAAAAAATATGTGAGCTATGTTTTCTCTCACTTTCTGTGGAATATCTCATCTACCAAGTGTGTATTTCAGGCACTCATTTAGCAGCTCCTTACATGTTGTCATATTGCTGTTCCTGTTTGATACTGCACTGATTTTGGTGGGCCACCGCTCAGACACAGTAGCCTATCAAATATTGATCAGTGCTGAGGGTGTTCTACCTCCCCGTGGTAAGGACTACCTTAATAATGCATTAGACATGAGATAGAGGTATTACTAAAGTTGATCCTGTTGCACTGCATTTTCATTTAATGAGTGAACCTGCCATTTAAAATTTGCTTTCATATTTTCATGCTTTTTCTATGTGATTTTTTTTACAGTGGGTAACCTGGTGTATATATTCTGTTCTAAAGCTCAGAATTACCATCCTCCACTTTGTAGTGATGGTGTTAATATGTATTGTGTGCAGTGGCAGAGAACTGTGTTCAAGAACTGAAACACCTGTGGGTGTAGATAAAGCAAAACAAAAAAAAATTAATTTAATTTTTAGTTCAGATCTTTAAAAGTTCTAGGGAATTGTATGAAAGTAAAAATTAATACTAGATTAATGCTTGTATTTCATAATTCATATAAAAAGCTGCTGGTTTTATATAGTGTGAAGCAGGTTTGGAGCACTTTGCAAAAACAAAAGGCTAACAGGAAATTAAATTCTGAATGGGAAATAAATATCAAGACTATTATGTTGTGGTTTTTATTCATTGAGGAAAACCCCAATGAATTCTGCTGATATTAGAATGGAGTGAATGGGATTGAACACCTCTCACTTGACTATTTTTTTGTCTGCTTAAAGGTTTAAAGGTTATAAAGGTTATAATAAAATGAAGTTGATAAACTTTTCGTGTTTACAATGTTTTAGAGCTTTTGCCCTGGTTAAAGCTTTCTTCCTCAAAAGTGGTTGCAAAACCACTGATGTGATGAGGCGTCACATGTTGTTCACATACTACAAAATTTAGAAAATACTCTAGAGATTCAATCATGAACTTTTCCTTATGCTGTGGAAAGTGATGCTGACTGAGGAGCTCAGAAGGAAGTTTATAACCATCTTATTTGTAAGTGGTAGCTGTGGCTGATTGTGCCTTACCTAATAATTTATTGAAAGAGAAAAAAAACCAACCCACACCTGAAGTGCAATCTGTTCCTTACTGAAAAAAAGAAAAAAAAAAAGAAAAAGCCTGACAGAGCTTTCAAAAAGGATACTTTGCAGAAAAAGTTGAGGAACATTCATATAAATTTGTAAAAAATGTGGTTTCAGCTAAGAAGAACCTTTCTGTAAACAAGAAATTATTTTATGGGTAGGACCAGAACATATACACTTTATATATAAAATCATTTAGCAGCTGGTATCATCAAAGTGCCTATACTGACCTATGGAAGGGATTTGAAAATATGGTGAATAGGAGAGGCCCTCACACAGTCAGATAAAACAGATTATAACCCAAAAGTTACAAGAAAAGATACTGCTTTGGTGCCTTTGGATGGTGATATAAGGTGAATGTAATTTGGGATAATCATCATATGAGTGATGGAATGTGAGAAAATAACTCTTCTTTTTAAGACTTGTAGCATTTTCCCTATCAATCCCCTA
The DNA here is from genome assembly GCF_050655825.1 of Lonchura striata. Classification (NCBI taxonomy): domain Eukaryota; kingdom Metazoa; phylum Chordata; class Aves; order Passeriformes; family Estrildidae; genus Lonchura; species Lonchura striata. The sequence goes on from NC_140704.1 coordinate 116,361,622, forward strand.
CAGCTTTCTTTTTTTATCTGGTATGATTGAGGCCTTCTGATTACTTCTATACATTGCTCCCCTGATGGTTTGTTACTTATTACTGAAGTAGAGAGAGTGACAATGATGCGAATATTACAAAAGATTAAGAGACTTAGTTCTAAAGTATTGTTTACTCATCCAAAATTTGCTTGAACTAACATAAATATTTGGCCTCCAAAACTGAAATGGAAAGGCAGGTAGTAATATTTTTTTCTTTTCATTAACATTAGCATACAAATACAGTTCAGACGTGTCTGACATATTTCTCTTGTTTTGGTCCCAAAATGAACCTTATAGTACAGATTATAAAACATAGTTTTTAGTGGCCACTTGAATATATTTTCAATTCACATTTATTTAAAAATAATGGGGATGATTTCCTTTTAATGAGTTCAGTTTGTATTAAATTTGGGACTGAAGTAGACTAAGAATTTCAAAACCAAGTAGAAATCATTCAGTCTCCAAAGAGAAGCCTATGTCAGCCTATAAATTAAAAGAAACCCTTATAAATAACATTTTAGGGAAGTTGAATCATCATTAGTGGCTGTAAAAATGCAAAATACGGTTTCTTTTTCTGACTTGAGATAATTTATTTTCTGCAATCTCTTAGTTTAATAATATTAATTTGTGTATATTTAAAAATATTGATAATTTTAAAGCATTTTTTTAGTATTGTTACATTTCATCATTACATGAATCATAATGAATTACATTTTGTTTGAAAATCAGAACTTAGTCTTTCTGCTTAAGCATTTTGGTGGTCAGGGTTCTTTTGATATATTCTAACAGGTACCCAATCAATGACTGTGAAAAGAAGTGGCATGACTGAGAATTATTTAAGTGAAAAAAATAGTTATATCTATATGCTTTCTATGAAGGTAGATTTTGGTGTTAGTAGAATGTTGGTCACTCAGTAAAGGACAAATTCAGAAGATTCTTCTCACAACAACGGTCCCTATAACATGCTAATAAAATGTTTCTATAAGTGAAACTGTGGGCTTTAATATCATGATTGTACCAGTGTATAAAACACTGATCTGTCTTTACAGAACCAGAACTTAAGGATAAGTTACATAGTGCTGTAAGTTACTATGGCTTTAGAGTCCAGTGTGTGAAATTATAATTAGACTCAACACCTTCTTGTTAATCTGATGAGAAACTTGAAGTCCTTAGTGTCCTTGAAGATAGTGGCAAAAATTTATATTCAAGTCATCAGGGGCAAAATCTCATCTTCAAAATCTGAACAAATAAAGCATAGATAGTGATGGTAAAAGATTGGTTAGAGTTGTGCAGAATTAATAAAAAGACAAAAGTGGGAAATAAAATACAGGGCAAGTTATTTAATTTCCATTGTAAAATTGTATAGGTTTTCTCATATATACTTTTATATATATGTAAGGTACTTGTTTATGGATTTTTGTCTTCATTGTTTAACTTCATCTGATTTCATAAAATGGACAAAAAAATATAAAATGTAGTCATTATGAGAACAATATTCTTTCAAAGCATTGAACAGCCTCTAATACTTAGTATATATCTAATATTTTCCATATTCAGAGTAAATCTTATTATTTTTGAAGATTTGAATATAAAAATAAATATCTGACCCCATCTTTGAAAATTAGTGCTAGGTATTGCAGTATAAAACTTTAAAACAGGCCATGCTTTTAGCTACATTGCTAAAAGACAGAATGATTTTATTTTTCATATTTACTGCTGTATTTGATACAAAACTTTAATATATAGCAAATATTTGCAAGAAAATATTCCACTGAGGTTTGGTTTTACTATGCTCAGTCATTATTTTCCCTTACTCAGTGAAATTGGTCAGCATATTGTAGTTGCCTCATGTAAGTTTTCATTTGTGAAACCATTTTTCTTCATGTTGCTGATGCAAAGTTTTTGTAACAGCGGTCATAGAAGTCAGTGTTTTCATAGAAACAACTTGTCATCCAGTCACTTGTGCAATAGTTGTTAGTACAGTCATTGCATCTCATTAAGAAAGTCTCACCCCAATGAATTGCGCAAAACTTAGTGTAAAAAGCGATTATCCATCACTCTAGGGTGACTGTGAGTTTGTGGCATGTGAGGAAAAGGGCAATGTGCTTGTGTAAATTAATCTGAGTGAATATTTGGAGGGGAAATTGAATTATTGTGCAGCATTTATATTACGCTGTTGCTGAAGGCATTGAGTCTTCCTCCATAATTGTAGCCATAATTCCTGCTGCAGCAATATATTCAATTTTATGGCATTTATGATACACATATTGAAAAGGAGAACTATTAAAATTATGGTTTTGTAACAAGCTGAATGATGTATAGAATGGCAAAAAAAAAAGTGAATAAAGTTTGTAATTGCTAGGTGCAATTTAAATGCTATTTGTTTGTGTTATTGAGTGAAGAGGGGGTGGTGAAGTGTTCACAGTTTCATACAGGCAGCAAAAAGAAATTAATTCCATAAGAAAACTGTACAAACATATGTTGTTATGCATTGTGGTTGGCTCCTACAACTTGAAATTTACTGGATCCCTCTACTGAGTCTTCCAGCTCCTGCATGCTCCTTGTGCATCAGCTTAGGCAGGGTTAATCTGTCATCCACTGCCAAGAGGAAAGTGGCAGCCTTGGTGGCACACACGAGCAGTGCCTTGGTGTGGCTCCCTCTGCCCCTTTTTTCCACCCCCATGACTTTGAACATCCTCTGTATGAATTTGAGAGTTTCAAAAGGTGGTGATCGTTCGGGTGGCAGAGCTTTATTTCGAGCTCTGGAACACCCACTGCGTTTTCCATGTGCTGAGGAGTTAGAGAGCCAAAGGAGGGCCAGCACATCTGTGTCTTGTGACAATGATCTCATCCCAAGGTTTTTACTAAAACCCAGCTGAATTAATGGCTTTTCGTGGCTGAAAAGGTGGGCAGAACCTGAAAGAAATCATGCTGTGTTTAATTTTCTTTACTGATCGCCTTTTATCTACAACAGGTGAAAGCAAATAGATTATTGCTAATCTTAAATGAGCTATTTGTCTGACAGTGGCAGAGCTGATGGCCTTTTACCCTTGGTTAGACAACTGAGAGATAACATTAGGACATTGAAAGGAGCAGCAAATTATCTATAATATCTGTTTCTGATATGCATCAAAATGCATTGTTCATTCTAATGTTATTCAGTGCAACTATGTCCTGAGATACTTCTGCAGCAGCCATTCATGCCTTTTGGAGCTGGGATTTTGAAACTAAATATTACATGCAGATAAGTGTTTTTATTTAATGATTTGGAATTTATTTAGTGAAGAAAGAGTGAACAGAAAAAGGAGGATATTCTTTACTGCACATTAACTGGCATTAGAGCTCATAACTGACTGAACTCCACAGCAGCCACCTAAAAAATGTTTTAATAATAGAATGATTTCTGTATAAATTAAATTGTATGTATTAGCCTTTTCTCTAATTTTTCCCATTATTGGCTGTATTATCAAGAGAATTCTGAAGAAAACTCCATGATGTCTCTTAATGACTTTTCCTAAAGGCTTTTAATATACAAGGGCTGTATATATTTCATTCAGTTTTTGTACTATACCTGTCTTTGCAGTTTCAGAGTCTATGAATGGTCTTTCAGCACCTAATTTCTGTCTGGATTGGCAGGGTACGATACAGTAAGTGGGTACCTGCTGAATGTGACTGACATCAATTGTTCTTTTCACCAAGGTTCGAGAAGAGACAGTTAGACCTTGTACTACTTATTGCTGTAGAGCAGAAGTGTGGATCTCTCACACACTGACATGTTTAACATTTCAATGGTTCAGATCTTCTCCCAGGAATTCTAATTCTGCTTCAGCAGGCTAGTCCTGACATGGTTTCATGAAATGTGAAAGGAGAAGCAGTAGAGAGAAAAAGAAGGAGTATTAGTCAATGCTTTAATTTAATGGCCCTCTGAATTTTAATCTCAAAGTAGGACACATTTCTGACATCCTTTGTTCTATGTTTCAGAACAGTGTCTCTGAATTGAACTACCTGGGGGATTGCAGAACACAGAGTATAGTGGGGTTGAAGCATCACTGTGTTTCTGACTTAAAAAGCATGAGAACAATATCTCAAACCTGTTGCATTGTTTAAGTCACAGTCAGATTTTTGCATGAGTTGTCAGAGTACGAGGTCAGCCACTGAGAATTACCTGCATTCTTTTCAAAAAAAGATTGTAGAAAATGAAGAATCTGGAGAATTGCCTAAATTCAAATAGCAGTAATATATCTCAAGTGTGCATTAATTTAAGGAATTACATCATGTTAAAAAAAAAAAATCTATGAGCAATAGGTTTCATCCTGAACACAGCTAATCCATCAAATGAGCTGCATATTGAGAAACACAATCTTTTTCATTATACAAAGCAGATTACAATGTATTACTTAAACTTATGTGGACTTTTCTTCCTTTCTGTTGCATTTTACAGGGAAGTTTTTAAAATTCTTCCCACTTATATTTGGTCCAAGTTAACTTGCATCACTCTGAAAGTACATAAATTACATATAGTCAATTATTATTTTTTTTTTCCTTTGGGATTTGAGAAAGAGACTGCGATATTATTCCAGTGTCATTTTGTTTTCTGGTTTTGGACTACCTTTTGTTGGAAAATGATTATTTTATCTGGAATAGTAAGAGGACGAAAAAAAATGTTCAGGCAGGTCTTTTGGAATACTAGTTTAAATGACTTGCAATTTTCCAAAAAATGATAAATATGATACCTCATCTTTAGAATTTGGAAAGGAGAGAGCTATGGGAGTTGAAGCTAGAGTCTTAGAGCAAATTTGTTCAGTACAAGTTTTTGAATATTTGTGTACATACATTAGAACCTTTCTAATACTGTAATCTAAGAATGGATGCTGTTGAGCCTTACCAAGTATGGCACATCCAGCTTTCCTACATAACTTTCAGATATAAATTAAAGGAAATTGAGTTTGGGAGGAACTCCAGCAGAAATTTAAATTGAGGCCTATTATAATTTGTAAAAAGATAAGGAGTGAGACATAAAAATTTAAAAATACTAATAAGGATAATAATGGAGTTGTAAAGATGGTAAGATGTCACAATCAAAAGATTAGAAGTGAAAATGATAAATGAGTGCAGATATTTTATGTACTTATTATTAATTATCAACTTCTTGGTATTCTTAGCTCTATGCAATTTAGTGAAATTCTTGACTGCTTCCCCCAAGGAACTTAAAAGTCAAACGTCATATGAAAAATGCAGTTCATTTTCACCTAACATACAGATGCATTGAAACTTCATCATGATCCAGATATATTGGGTGAAAAATAATTCAAGAAGTATGTTCAGTTTTTGTTCTTGTTGTGTAGGTTTGGGTTTTTTTAAATGGCTTTTGCTGAAAATGAATGTTAAGCAAAGGAGATCATAAAGGAGATGCCCCATTATAAACTTCACTGAAGTCCAAAGGAATTACAGTTCTAAAGCATGTGGTCTTTTACCAAAGACTGAAAATTCCTGCAGTCACTGCAAATAATCTCATTCCATCAGCAGAGGCTAGTAAAGTATCTCTGACCTGGAATTCATCTTTTTATTTTTTCTTCTGTCATCCATATTCCTTAAAATAAAGGGTAAAAGAAGACTACAAAACAGCAACATAAGAAATATTCTCTAGGTAGCCAATTTTTTAAAAGTTAAATTTGAGATATTGAAATACAATTTTTTATATCACAGTGTTTCAGGACCAACTGATTTATACCATGCAGACTTGTAAATATGAAAGTTTTCTCCCTGAAACTTCCCAGTAATTATTATTATATGTTGGGGGTTTTATTTGATGTTGTTCATGTGGACTATTTCAGATTATCTGAATTTCAAAGGTGTCTTGTTATTCTACAAAGATGCCATCTGATATCTTTATGCATTGGTAGCATTGCTTTTTTTATTTTATATTCAAAAATGTGAATCAACTATAACCATTAATTCAAGAAGCCTTATTGAATGTGTTACTTCTGGAAGTTAGATAATCCCAAAATAATTCTAGCATCATAATTTTTTTTACACTTGGGAAGAAGAAAATTTGGCTTCAGTCTTGGTAGATGTGAAGCCTCAGTTCAGGAAGATGGAAGGAAGGAAGGAAGGAAGGAAGGAAGGAAGGAAGGAAGGAAGGAAGGAAGGAAGGAAGGAAGGGAGGGAGGGAAATACCTTTGCTAAATTCTTGTCTTAAAAGCACCAGGAGCTATTTACATTAAAAAAACTCTCAGAATAGAAGTTCTTTCTTTTCTTACTGTGTTTTTGTTCAGCCACAAGCTACCTGACTTACTGCAGTGCAGAAGGAGCGTTGGGTGAACACATCTGGGGAACACCACAGCTACTTCCCCAGAAAATGGGGAAAGATGTTTCAAAACCATATCAGAGCAGGCTTCTAGATGGAGTGGTAGTAGATATGCACAGGCAGTGAAGGTGATCTGATAAACTGGGCAGTATAATGTGTTTTTCTGCAGTGGCTATTGCAAGGTTGGTATCTTGAAGTTTTACAGGCAACTAGTCTAGGGACAAAGGAATTTCAAAGGCAGCTGAATGTTGTCAAATATAATGAAAGAGACTGAAAAAATCCCACAATGGTGGAACTTTGTCTGGAAATTTTAGATTATTATTAGACTTTGTAAGGATGTGCTAGTTCTTTGGCCAAACATGGCACTCTTATTATGTACACTGATACTATATTATTATTATTTTTATATTATTATTATTGTTGTTGTTGTCGTTGTCATTATTGTTGTTATTGGTACTGTTATTATTGTAATATTTTTACATTATTATCCATGCCCATACAGCATGATCCCACAAAACCAGGGCAAAGAAATTGTGTTCATCCCACTTGAACAGGAGTATTATCTAGCTAAATGTAATCTGGTGACCTAAGAGAGCACATAAACTCTGTTTCTGTTCTGTTGAGGAAGGTCTGAAAATGCAGGCTTTATCTTCCTGCCCTGATCTTATGAAGGAGAACTAAAAAGTTCTTTGGATTGGCAAAGCTTAAACTGTTTTTGAAGGATCCACTGCTGTGCTAGGGTCCTGTTTGAAAATCTTATACATAACACTACTCTCAAGCCTTGAGCAAGACTAGTCTCTTCACAAGTAGTTAAGAAGCACTTCCATTTATGTATATAATAAATAAATTGTTGAAGAAAAGTTCCTAGATATTGTGTTTCTTTATTAATAGATGGGTTCAGTAGCAGGATATAATAATTGTCTAACAGTATTCTAAATCCTTTGCTAAACCCTTCTTCCAATAAGAAGATGTTCATATGTGTGTTATGACCTCACTTCATCATAATCAGCCAAATGCATCGGGAATGGAGGGAGACTCCAGAAAGGGAGTTGCTCAGCCCAGTAAACGGGCTGGTTAGAAGAAGTATGTGCTTTAGATCCCAGGTCATACGAATTGGGATTACAAGGTTTACTTTTTAAAAAGAAATTCAGATAGGCAATTATTTACAGACTATTCAGGGGGGTTTTACTAGAGAATATTGATGTTTGTTCAAAACTACAGAGGCATTTCCCTTCCTCCTTTAATTTTTTTAAGCTGAGTTTAAAATGATGGTTTATAAAGGAAAAAGATTGGGTACTTGTCTGTTTCAGACTTTGTGAAGACCATTATCCCAATCCCTGCAGGGATGGTCGTGATCAGGTTCATGACCCCATCACACAGTGAGGTGGAAGCACTGTTTTTCAGTAAGTTTATGTACACCAAGATCAAGAAGGTAGCACATGCTGTGTTCTCAAACATTATGCTGTGATTGTGGCAGAAGATTGTTTATCAGTTGGTTTTCCCCTAAGAAAGTCTCTTAAAAATCAGAGCCGGGAGTAGAAGACCATGAGACTGCATATCTTAAGGATCATATTTTTGTTGTTGTGAACTATAATAAACTAATAATGAAAGTTTTTTCTCTCATGTTTTTAACAGATGTGCCCTATTTATTCAGTTTCTTACACCATATTATAAGAATCCAAAATAACTGTGAACCTTGATGGATATTTACTACTTGTCAGTCCTTATCATCTTTCCCAAACCATGCTCATGTTCAAGTGGTAGGTTGCAAATTGTCACAGCAGTGCTTTCAGACTTTCATGATATTTTATATGTTCACGTTTAATGATGGTAAAAACTGCTGCTTGAAGACTGCTACTATTTTAACAGAAAGCATTTAGTATTCAGAAGAAGAATAAAAAAAAAAAGGAACTTGACTAACTTAAACAGCAGGAAGATTTAAATATTTCTCATGGAGCGAGCCATTGTTTTAAGCAGGATTTGATGGCTGATAGACCGTGAAGAAATGCAGCAACCTGGAAGTTGTGCTGTTGCTAGGAGAGGTAATATTTGCAACACACCTTAAAAAAATCCTAATTTTCAAAGGAGAAGCATTTCCCAAGGAGTGAAACACTCTTTAATATCTTCTTTAGCATTCTAGTTTTCACCTACTTTTAATTCAGGCTCTGCCATCTATGCTTTATGAAGAATTATCTTAAAATATGATCAAGTATCACAGTCAAACATTAGAAAACACTTTTGAAGCCAGAACCATCAGTAAAGATTCCCTCTCAATGTCAGTATATTATACTTCACAATTTTTTTCCTGATAAAATTTCTCTCTCAAATATAACTGCATGATACCAGGATTTCTTAGACCAATTTTTACTTGGGCACGTTTATTAAGTGGCAAAAGAACATACATTTTGGGTTCTCTGAGTAGCAGAGTCCTTGAAGTTAAGTTTCAGAACTTCTGCTAAGCCATCATTTCTCATTGTCATGTATAGGTCTCAGATTTAACTTGTCTGCCATTTACTCTCAGTATGTCCTTGTAGTTTACCCTGGTGGCCTTGCTGTCACTTACCCCGAAAGCAAGAGGCTAGTCTTTTCCCTGGGCTATGTAGTCGTCAACAGATTCTAAAAATAGTATTTTGTTCTACTGCATGATCTTAATTTAGCTGAGCTTCCTGCCTTAATCATTTCTTTGTGACAGTTTTGCCAAATCTCAGATCCTCAAACAAGCTGTACAGCCTCACAACACCCATATTCATCTCCTACATCAGTGTCTTGTGTTAACATTGACTTAATTTGCCTTAATTCAGTGTGTCACTGGAAATCTGTACAGAGCTTGTTCTCTTTCCGTATCTCTCTTTCACTTTAATATTTCTAAAATGATAAAGCATGCTTTTAAGCAATTGTGATTTAGATGGTACCCAAAACTGCATGTTGAAGTAATTTGTTTTCAGTAGGCATGTCACAAGCAATGAACTTTGATAGTTCTGGTAGTCTTGTGTAAAGATTTCTAAAATAAAGCCCAGTTACCATAGCTATGTGACTGAAAATGCAGGGGAATTATTTCTTAATGCATCTCTGACCCTCTTTCCTCAATATTGCTTATAGTTGGCTAATCCCTAGGATTTACATATACTTCTCTTTTTCAAGTTTCTGTCTTTTGTGACCCAAGTCATCTAGGAGGAAGGAGAGAGGGAGAAAAAAAAAAAATGTAAAAAAGTTAGGTTCTTGCATATGCCTAAAGTACTTTCCTTCAGCTTACCAGTCGTAATTGGCATAGGGAATACTATTGATGAAAAAAAGTAGCAAAACTTATCCTAGCAAATGTGTAATGGGGAAATGAAATGAGTTTTAAAATATGTTTTTTCCATTTTCTCCTCCTTCACTTTTTTTTCCTTCCTTGGTCTACTTATTAGCTATCTCCTACCTCTTCTATCATGTTTTTCTTTTCCTGTTTGATGCTTTTTCCTGTTTCACAGATCTTTTTGGATGAGCACTGTGCTGTTGTGTTACTTTTATTAACCAAATCTCATTCTCTCTCAAAGTTTGTTCCTAGTTCCAGGACTCTGGGGGAAAATGCATGCTGAAAAAGAACCCTATACGTTCCTCTAGTTCCCCACAGGATGAGGGGATGGAGTCTTTAAACTGTAACCTTTACATTCCCTGAAATAGATTTGAAAGTGAATAAAGACATTGTGACCTGAAGTCTGTCCTCTGCCCTAGTCTCTTGCCTGAAAGACTTGGAAAGTAAAAAGGAAGAGCAAAACTCCTGCTTAGCTTCAGTGACTGTGTCTGAACTGAAGACCTTTGGTACTATTTAGTGCACCAATATATATATATATTCATCTACTATAGCAGTGAATTTTGGTGATATAATTGGAATTTTTGAAATTTGAGTCCTGTTTGATTTCAAGATTTATGTTTAAAGTCTAGATTTATGTTTAAAGTCTTTTAGGTAGGTTAAACATTGGAAAATACTTGAATTAAATAAAGGTATGCAAATTTAAGTCATCATTGTGTATGCAGTATGACTCAGTTTCAGTTACACATTCACAATCTAAATTTTCAACTGGAACCCACTTTAAAAAAAAGTTCACATAAAAAAGTAATCCATAATGAGATATCTTCTGATACTCACAGGGGTAAACACTTCAGAGCTGTCATTTGAGCTAATGTACTGGCTGTTACATTCTGCTATTCTTGTGAGTTTCCAAAATATAAAGTTCCTAGGTCATGTTTATTATTATGAATGAAACTGGCTTCTGGCATTGAGGTAATTGCATAAAACAGCCTACGTGCCTGGTTTTTAACTGTCTTTTCCTATGCAGTAGGGTAGCTGTGAGAAAACTGTCTATTAGCAGTCACCTTTTGCTAATTCCTGAGTCATGTAGCCTACTGCTTTGGAGAGGATTACTTGTCATGGACTAAATCCATGTAAGAGTCTGTACTAGCAGCTTAAGAACAGACACAATGAATTTGCTGGCATTGCTTAATTTTTGTATTCTATACCGAAATACTGCTGTAACGCTACAATGTCTGTGGAATTTGGATCTGATTTTGGGTGCATTTCCCTAGAATCAAATTTTCTGTGATAGCTACAAACCACATGCACTGTCATGAAAGTTGTCTTCTTCTTCCTCATCCCTCAGCATTCCCAAGGAAGAAAAAGCTTCTACAGTTTGACATATCCTAACTCTTTTCTGCTGACCTACAAAGTTTTAGATTCCCTTCCCCATTCTATTCACTTTACTCCTGGTAAAACTTTTTCATCATGAATTCAGCATCTTCCAGTCTGCTTGACTGTATAGTTCACATTCTCATTATCATTATTCATCTATATTTACTTGCATGTGAATGACAATCATAGAAGAAATAAGTCCCACCTTTATTACAATTACCTTGTGTCATAAATGTGTCCAGGATTTTACAAAGAAAAATCCTTACAACTTTCAATGTTTGTTGTCTTGGCATTCAGTGAGCTCAAGAGTGTATTAAGTACAATCTAATCTGAACAGTAGTTAATGATATAGCAAATGTGATAACCAAAATGAATAATTCCCACAATGTGGCTGATTAAATAGTGACACTACTTACAGCTACCCACCCATGTGTGCCTTGCACAGGTTTCATTGTGTGGCAACTCAATGTTCCTGGATCAGCACAATTTACCACTAGCCAGTGTTTATCTCAATCAACCTGTTTCTAAAAGCTGAGCACTCTATTGTTGGTGTTCATTTCTGACTTACTGTGATAGCCTTATAGCAGGATTAACACCCTGCAGGATAGGGATGTGTGGACAGTTGGGATGACCATTTCACAATCCCATTTCAATCCACTTCCATACGAAAGGATTTTCAGTGAGGGGTGCTACTCTCACAGGGATATTTTCTAATTAGCTCTAAAGTATTTCTCACTGGCTACTTAGCTTTGTTTTAATGATACAATGCTTTAAGTGCTCTGTTTTCCTATGTGGCATATTTTGCATATCTCAAGTTCCCTTTTTATATATTTTGACAATGTACTACTGCAGGAATAGTTTGACAGTTAATAAACTTGACATGATGATATTACAACAGCACTACTAGAAAATTCCTGCTTTCTGGATTCCAGAGTAGTTAAAGAGGCTTTTGCTGCAATCATATAAAAACTCAAGTGGAAGATTAATTTTTGATTAATTTTGAGCCAAGTTGTTGGTGTTGGTTTTCTATACATACTGAATTCCTCTATAGAAAAGCACCTGCTGTAAAATAAAAAGGAAGGTGTTGAAGACTATGCAAATAATGATCATGGTATCTCTATTGGCTAGAATTTCCTAGTTCATGGCATTATTCCACCTTCCTTTGCTGGCAACTCTTTGAAATAGGTTACTGTTTGAGTTTGTTTGTTTGTTTTGTGTTTTTATTTTGTTGGTTTTTTTTTTTTTTTTTTTTTTTTTGTCTGCTTGGGTTTTCTACCGTAACCTAAGGAAGTGTTTTGTTTACTGGTAGCTTTTATAAGTGACTTTTCAGCTAAGGCAAAACTATAGCAGCAGCTGCAATAAACCTTGGTTTTCCTCTCTATTACAGCTATGCTGTCCCAGAGATGCCAAAGCAAATACATATTTCTTATTGGTGACCACAGGAACTGACCACAGGAACATGCTTTTTGTAATAGGAATTCTCAGACAGGGATATTGCTGCTCATTACAGGACCTGGTACTAGAAGCTAAGTTGCAGTTCAGACTTACTTCTAATCAAGTGGTCAGTTAAACACATTGATTTAATTTTTTTTTTTTTTGTTATTGACTTGATTAGTTATGGGAAATCTTCAAGTTCATATTTTATGGAAGAAAGGAAGGAAAAAAAAAAGCAGTGAAGAAAATCAGCCATATTCAAGGATCAATGACCTGACACACTAAACAACAAGAGTTTGTATAGCAGTGCAACTCATTGGTGTCTTAATCCACTTTAAATAGGAAATCTGTGGTGTTGCTCTTATAATGTCCATTTTTTTGTTTTGTTTTTTTTTGTTATCTGGTATTTTACCTAGGTGAATCTGATAACAGAGTATAGTAATTTGAATTCAATATATCTGCAAACATTGTTATTTAACAAAAATAAGTACCTGATTATTTTCTTTTTTTTTTGTTTGCACTGACTCTGTTTACTTCTATAGGTTCTCAAACTTCCTGTCTGCCTTTGGTGGCTTCCAGTCATATTCCCCAAACCTTTTTGCCTCTGATAGCCCAATTCTATTTCAGTAAAGAAACTGACTGCAGTTGTGAAACTGGTGATGGTGGCAATATCTAAATAGAAAGCAAACTCCAAATAACAATATGAAAATGTGCACTGAAAGGTAAATTATGCCAGTTGTTTTAGTGGGATGCTGTGGTTTCTGCTGCCATCTCAGTGGGAAGGAATGATAAGGTCTAGTGCCATTGCAAATGTGTCACATTGTGATATGTAAGTTGGTAATGTAAAATTGACAGTTTTTTGCTTTTGTGAATATAAAACAGGAATGTTCTTTTCAATGGTAGGAATGATTTCATAAAACATAATAAAAACAGACCAAAAATGTTTTGACCATAGTCAACTAATTTCAATCCCATCAAAATAAGGAAAGGTCATAATTAAATATTGGTTTGGCTATGGGATTTCAAATGAAATTTATATTTTTATTTGTCCTGAGTCAATTAAAGATTACTTCTTCCTATTGTTTTCATTGAAGTTAATGTAACTTCTGAATTTCTCTGAGAATAGATTTTGTAATTTCTTTCAGTTATTCATATCTGGTTAGTTCAAGCTCTCTCAAGACATACTGGCATTTATGATTCAAACTGTATCAAATGAGCAGAAATTATGTTATAGCTATTAGAAAATCCTGGTTTGCATTTTCCATGGTATATGGGAAAAATTTTAGTCAATTGAAAAATGGAAATATGTGCTTCTTTTTACTCTTGTAAACTGGACATGAAACATATTCATATTATTTTAATTCAACAATCTGTTATAAGTCCGATATCATGTCCTTTCTTAGTTTAATCTGATTTCAATTTTCATTATTCATTGCCTATTGTTATTTTAATTTTTCTTAAGCAGGGTATACAGATTTTTGAAATATCACTGTGAATGATTATTTTTTCATTAAGAACTGCAGTTAACTCTGGACATGTCACATGCTTATATATGCAAATATAAATATATTTGTCAGGTGTTCATAAAGGATCTAAAAATCTTAGATAAATACTTCTCAAGTATTTACTGCCATTAATTTATTTTATAACCTTCTTTAGGAGATTGATACAATATTTTTGGCTTGTTTCTTTTAACTTAAATCAAAAGATGCAGCATAATGTGGAAAGTCTCACTGAATTATTGGTATTAGGCATATTGCCAGGGGCATGAAATTTACATTTGAGTGTGAAACAATTGCCTTGGCAGAGGAGTGCCAGTATGTCTTCTGTATGAAAGTTTTGTGTTGAGAGATAATGGAAGGAAAATCCAGACTTCAGTGCCAAAAATTCACAGAAGAACTTCTCTTTGTCTCTGACAAAAAGCACTGTTATTTAGGCAAAACTGAAAAGTTTTCTAAATCATGTCACAGTTCATGCAGCCTCCAGAGCAATGAAGAATAAGGAGACATTTAGTACAAGCCTGAGCTCTGACATGTGCACTATCCTCTTTGAAATCATGTACATAATTATATTTAGACACATACATTGAATCACCAAAGGGTAACATTGGAAAAGTGAGAAACCAGGCAAAAGTTTTTTTTTTTCTCCTGACAGCATTCAAGACTTTGACCCAGAGCCAAACTTTCATGCTCCAGTTTGCCATAGTGCGTTTCACATAATGACATGGACCAACAGCCTGCTGCCATTTAATATCACTGTTTTGAAATTATTCTCCTCTAATACTGCTTTTCTTTCTGAAAGATTGTGTGTTGCTTTGTTCTGTTTTTTTTTTTTTTTTTTTGTGAGTTTGTTTGTTTGTTTGTTTGTTTGTTTGTTTTGCCATTTGCAATCATTTTATTTTGCCAAGCCAGAACAGACTGGGTGACTTGTTAGGTCATTTTGTGAGTGTTTGTTCTGGGGGACACTGGATAATTGTTAATGCAAACAGCACTGAATAAACAAACAGAAGCCCAGGAATATTCATTCAGTTAATACTGCCTTCTGGATCACTGACTATGGAAAAAAATTGTTGTTTGTAGAGTGAATCATTAATTTGGCTTGCATATTGAATAGGCTTGCCACTAAAATAATAAATTATGACTGGCAGATAAATACGATACTTGTTTTAACCAGGGTAAAATGAACAAAACATTAAAAAACATGTGAGTTACTAATTGCCAACTTCAATTCTTTTGACTCATGAGCTTTGCTGAAAGCTGAACATTTTGTTAAAAAGCTTTGTCAGGTAATTATTTTCCTCACTGCCAAAGAACTGCACAGGTTTGCTGATTCCAAAGTTCATCTTAGTCTTTGCACTATCTGGTAGATTGAGGTACATACAGCTGAGGGTCTTCCAGCTTCGTGAGCATCCTTATTCTTACATTAATTTATTAAAATTGTAGTTCTGTGCAATGGATATACAGATCCTCCTTTATGTATTGAATTTTGTGAGGACGTATGAGGAAGTGCTGGAATCTAGAGACTGTCTGTTGCCAACTCAATGAGAAAATTTTCAGCAAATGAGTTTAATATGTAAATTACTAAAAATCATTATGTTAACTGAACATAAGTAACTCAGTGGTCAAACAAGATATAATTGAAGTGTGCTGGAAAGCAATAACTGAATGAGGGTTTATTAATCTGCAGTTACTCAACTGCTCCTTTGATTTACTGTTGTGTCTGCATGCTTCTGACCACTCTCCAGTACCAAACACCTTGTGTCAAGCTGCATTGAATGAATATGTGTTCATGGAACTTGGATTTGAAGTAATGTTTCTCTTTTTCCAGAAATACTTTTATTTCCTGTGAAGCACAAAGGATTAGCTATGCTATATGTAAGGATAAATTCTAAATCTATTTTCCCTATTTATAATAGAGAAGGTTTGGGGTTTAGTTTTAATTATTGCTATAAAAAAGCCTTGCAGAGTTACAAATGTTTAATTTCCTAACACATAAAAACGACAGATATGGTTTTCTTCTATAGCTTTAAAATGAAGAGCCCAAAATATTTTGGCAAGAATAGAGGCAGAAGGACTTCAAAAGGCAAACAATAGTAGTAGATTATTATCATAAGTAGTTGCTGGTCTGTGATTTCTGCCTTTGGAATATGGTTTTAGTCTCTTTCCCCATTCGCAGTTCAGACATTTCTCAGACAATAAGAATTTCTTGTGATTTTTCTCCGTCAAGTAAGACATATACAAGTGATTTTCAGTGATATCATATACTAAATAAAATTGCATTTGATAATGCATAATTTTTCTATATACTTGTTACTTGTGCATACAGTATTGTATCCTTATTTTGTACTAGTAACCTTGAGAATGAAGTGTTTCATACTATCAGTAGTGTTTCATTTGGCTTTTGGTATTTCCTGCAGTTCACAAAGTGTCTCTTCTTGATGGGCACACGAGAAATTTTGTTTCCTATCTTATTTCATTATTGTATACTGGAATATTCAGTCTTGGAAGTACTTTGTGAAATTACATCTATTATACCACTGGAATATGACCTGATTCATTATAAGAAAATCAGAGTATGGCTCAAGTGCTCAGTGCATTATCCTAAATGAAGCTTAGTCTCTGAGGGCTGCTGTAGTCTTCATCTTTGCCATTATGTTTTAGCCATTGATTTCCCCTTAGAACACAAATGCCATAAAAATACTGCTTGGTAAATGTTTCTTCAGTATTGAATAACTGCTTTTTCTGCCAAGGAGGTGTCAAAATCCCTTTACAACCTGTCTGTCACACACTGTTCCTTTTACATGCATCAGCAGAGGTCAGCTAAATAGGTCTGATAACAGTTTTGGGGGAGATGCAGATGGCAAGTCAAATTGAAAGGACGGCAGGTAACTTTTCAAAGCTTGCTTGTTTATGTATCTTTGATTGCAGTGGTTCCCAGCCCCTTCAGAGGAAGGCACACTGCTTTGGAGCCTTTGTTTCTCTTTGAGTGATGCGCGCTGTTCATGCTTCCCTCTGTGCCTGCAAACCAGACTCTGTCCTGGAGCTGTTTCCTCTGCACCTCCTCCACTCAGAGCCACAGGCAGCTCCTTTCTCACATTCTGAAGCACAGTTTGTCCCAGAGCAACCTAATGGTGGGGAGGGGCAAAAAAAAAAAGAAAAAAAAAAAATATCCAGGCTGTAGGAAGCTCCTATGAGAGCTAGAGAAAGTTGTGAAAGTGGCTGTGATTTGGAGATGGGGTTGCAGAGATTAACCAGAAGGTATCTGTAAGCAATTTGCTTCACAGTTTATAATTTTACAATTTTTTTTTTTTTTTTTTTTTTTTTTGCAATTACTTAGGTTTATATTTTCTGCCTTTTTTCATGTGTTACAGGAGGAGAGAATTGGTAATCACTGGGGCTTTTACAGCATAAAATATAACATTTCTGCATGATGCATGATATATATTCCTGTAATTTAATTATCTAGAGTGTTTATTTGGGGTATAAATGCTGGAAACAACGACATTTCTGAGATTATTTATGAGGTACTGCACTTTGTAATCAAACCTTCTGTGTGCTGTTTGTGAAATATCAAGTGTTATAAAACTGCTGATAGTCAGAAAAAGAACATTGATAATGGGCTTACATTCTCTGTGCAGCTGCAGATGAGAATCAGTAGGAAATAGAGAGGAGAAGAAGCAGTGGCAGCTGTATTGCAAAGATTAGTTACTGAGATGTTGCCTGTCTGAGGAGCACATAAACTCTCTGCAAGGAATTTTATTTTGTGTTGAGAATTATGTGTCTCCAGCTTTACATTTTAGACAATATTTTATTAGTAAGAATTCTTTTTTATTTCCTCTGTGATAATGCAAATATTTCTGAAGTAAGTAAATAAATACATTATACCTAAAAAAGAAAAAGAATAAAAAAGGAGTCATACTGAGTTATAGAAATGAATGAGGTTAGGCAATGTTTAGATCAAAGAGGAGCTAAAAGAGAATGAAAATGGAATTGTCATTGACTGTGGAACCAAAGTTACCCAAATCCAAACTTTGAAGATTTTTTATTAATAAGGGAGAACATAACACAAGAGAATAAACTTTTGACTGCAGTAGGAATTAGTGACCTGCCATGACCAGGGCCCAAGAAAGGAGTGCACTGTGCATTACTTCAGTTTATGCTTCAAAGATACATGCCCTTATAGTTCCAGAAGGCTAAGTTCTCAGAATATTTGGCTAAGGTGAGTAAAGTCTCTTTTTGACTTCACTTTATTCAGCTGAAAAAAAGAGTTCATGAAGATTATGAGGAAACATACTTTGTAACACAATGACTGACCCACCAGAGAGAAAATCTTTGAAATAGTATTAGTGACCTTGATTTTATGAGCGTTTTTGATAGCAGTATTACAGATACAGTTCGTTATTGGATCTTGCTGCTTGTGTAAAGCTGATAAGGAAGGAATGATGATGGGTCATTTTCAAATTTCTGAATTATAACCTAGCCAACCTACGCTATCTCTGCTAAAAATTAGTCTAGAGAACAGGCTGTGAAACAGGCAAGCTCAATAAATAGTGAACATTAACCTCATATGTGTGCTGTTCAATAAACCTGCATTGAGGCCAGCAAAATAAATCAAGAGACTTAATGAAAAGATTTTATTATTATTAAGAGGTTCAATTGTAATTAATAGGTCTTAAATTTTTGTACTTTGTGAGAAATTTTAAATTTTATTTTAAACTTAGGTTAAGGGTGCAAATTTTGTGTTGGAACTTTGAGTACTATACCTATACAAGTAATGGTAAGCACATTATTTGTGCAAAATAGCAATAAAATACTTGGTGAAGGGAATTTTATTATGGGATTTTTTTTTTCCCCAGGAATTGAATTAAACTACTGTTTTGCCCAGGACTGTTTTGTGTATCCTGAAAATGTTACTGAATGATGATTCATGAGTGTTTCTATTGCAGACCCAGCAGCCGGACACTGTTAGTAGCATCTGCTAGGACTCTGTTCCAGTGGCTTTATCACATAAATAAATTAATGCATAAGTGTGCATGGTGGTGAATACACTTTAAGTAAAGGCCAGGCAAAGTAATAATCGCAGGATTTGGTGTGACATTTTGCCAGCACTCACACGTATTCCTGACTTTTCTAATATTTGTTTTTCAACTCATAAATATTTCTGGAGAGTAAGCACACTGTTAAATGACAGCAGCTTCTGTGGAGAGATTAAGTACATTAATAAAATATGAGACAAAAGGTGAGTGATGGTTTTTAATTAGGGGAGAAACAAACAAAAAAAAATTTAAAAGAGAGGGAGTGTTCTGAAGAGCAACACTTAATTGTCTCCATTTTTGATACTTTTGAGTATACTTTTTACATATGAAAGAAAAAATTGGAAAACATAAAAAGAAAGAAATTTACACTTGCAATAAGAACAGTATGTTTGAATCTCCTGTGAAAGGGAGGAGGTGGTATGAACATACGCATTCCTTTGATTATATTCAATGAAACCAGGTTGTGTACTTTATAAGAACAGGAACAACTTCTAACATCTTCCTAATCCTGTTGCAACTTTGATCATTTCTTCTTTTAAGCAATGGCTATAACTGGACCTAAGAAAGACAAGTGCAATGGCTCATCTCAGACAGATAACTTTTATGTTCTGCTATATCTTTTTCATTCTAATGAAATCTTTCTCTCCATTTTAGACAAATATCACTTGCTGTGTCATAGCACATGGATTTCAGGACCGCCTGTGAAGAGGTAGGATCAGATTTTTTTTCAAATAGTAGAATGAAAGTCAACGAACTTTTAATCCTTTTTATATTCAAGATACCTTTTTCCCCCCTTTTCTTCCCCTGAAGTTTTAGGAATTATACAGTCAAATATAAGTTATTCAGCTGATCAGTTCATGGTGGCAGATGGACTTTGTAGCAGAAGATGAAAGAATTTGCGCAAGTGTATTCATCTCTAGGCCTCACCTCTGTTCCCATTTACCCCTTTAGGCACAGTGTAGGTGCAGGCAGCTAAATTTTGTGTGAGCTTTGCTCTTCTTGAATTGTTTATATCTGAAAGTCTGTACATGAAGAAAAATGTCAATGGAGCCAGGAATCTGTCTGGTGCTGCTCAACAGAATCAAGGGGGAAATGTAGAAGTATGGAAAAAAGGTGGGTGGGGAAAAGGGAAGCTGTGAGGGTGACCAAAATTAAAAGCAATTCCATTCAGATTTAGTGAAGTAAGTGAGTAATTTTTGTCTAGAATTAGTTTCCTAATGTCAATGCAAAGTACTTCAGTCGCCCTCCACCAGAGATGAGGGAAGTGCTTTCTGTGTTTCTACTGATTTGTCTTAGAGAAAGCAAATAAAATGTATTTGTAAACATTAGCAAGGACATCTTATTTACTCAGTGATTGTCTATGTACAGTTGCTTAAATGTGATTTTAACAACTTCAGCAATTGAGACACAGTGAGAACTATTTACAGCAAATTATGTAATGATTTTAATGCACTGTTATAATTAAAAAATCATAACAATTACCTGTACACTGAAAACCACAAACAGCATTTAGAAAGGTAGGACTGGAAACAAGAATACTGGATAGACCTTTAAGTGTGACCATGATCCTATGAAAAAGTGGAAATTAAGGGATTGGAACAGCACTAAATCAAGAACTGCAGCTAAAACCTGACTTGGGAATCAGTTGGAATAAATTAGGGGCGAAGAGAAAATAAGCAGACTAAAGAACACTAAATCATGACAGCATTTTGAAAGGAGTAGCAGGGTCAAAAAGTCACTCCTAAAATGAACCTTGCCTTTGGGAAAGAATACTGTGATGTTTTTCCAGGATGGTATATATCAGGCTGTAATACCTCAGAAGATGCATGCATGGTGTAAATTCTATAGCAATATATCCCAGATTATTTGCATGGAAGAAGACATTCTTATTAATCTTGAGGTTTGGCTTTTCAAATAGAGTATTTTCAGTTGGAAGGAGCATGCAATGATCATGTAGTCCCATTTCCTAACTGCTTCATGGCTGACCAAGAGTTAAAGCATGTTATTAGGACATTCTGGTTTTGATTTTATTATTATTATTTCTTTTTTCATTCACTTATTCAGGTAAAGAGGAAGATAAGTATTATTTTCATAGGTTTTTTTTATATTGTTATTCTTTAAACTCTATAGATTATTTAGTGGCAATTAACTTCACTCTGTGTCCAGCAGGTATAATGACAAGAGCAGTCACAGAAAGATGGCTTGGCATACAAGTCCTATTTTAGCCTTTACAATTCAAGTACCCTGGCAGATCTGTTTCACTTCGTATCTAGTTTCTAATGGGGGCACTGATTTCAAAATTAGCTCTTTAAAAATCATCTGATTTGCAGAGCTTCCATGGTAGACAAGGGAAGGAGAGGATGATTCCACCCATCCTAAAAAAAAACTCCATAATCTGGAGACTGCAAAGAATGTTTACTAAGAAATTTCTGATAATGGCAGTAAAAGTTTTTGTGAGGCATCTTGGCTGTCTGATCTTCCTCTTCCTCTTTTTGTTTCCTTTCATCTGCATATCCTGGTGCTGTGGCCACTACACTGCAGAGGAACTGAGATCACTCTCCCAAGCTGGTGAATGCATCTCAGATTCTTGTTGATACTTCTCTCCTTAGTAATGGCAGTAAATGATTTCAGCTGAGTTTCAATTAGCATAAAACCAAAATTTTCCACATAGATGCACTGAGGCTAAAGCATGTTTTTCATGGTGACCATGACATACTCATTTTTTTTTCCTCAAATGACTTTTCATTCTAATTAACTTCTGCTCTAGTGCACTGGAGGTCTCTGAGGGAACCTTAGTTCTTTCATAGTACTGATGCTTTCATGCATCCCTAATTTCTTCTAGTGTCTACTAGTGAGATTTGGTTTGAGATTTGGACACTGAAATAGTCTTGTCTCCTTATAGGTACCTGCATGTACACTTTGTGCCTAAGTTCCTGCAGCAGATCTCATTGGAGCAGTCAGAGTTATTATAATGAGAGGTTAAAAACAGATATGTAGACAGGTAGAGTTCATTTCCAATCTCAAAGTGATTTCTAATATCCTAAGGATTTTTTTCTCCCCCAAGCATCTTATCTTCAGGCTGTGCTGCCTTTCAAGGCATCTTAAAGTAATTTTAGTCTGCAGGAAAGTAACTACAAAAAGAAGACATCTTACACACATAGACACATTTTTTAAGGGAAACTATCTGCCATCTGAAGATGTGATTTTTTTTTTTTTTTTTTTTTTGGTGTGTGTGGCTTCTCTGCCTGCTACTTCTGGGAATTTTTTCACTGTTTCATATTTCATTATTCAGTATTCCATGCTCTTTTCCCTCGCTGATCAGCAAATATATCAATTTTTTTTTGTCCTTCTATTTAACGATATTTAAACCATAAGACTATCCAGCTTCTCTTTTACCCTTTATCCCAAGCTTTTTGAACTTTACAAGAGCATAAATCACAGAGTCACTGGGTTCTCAAAACGCTCTCCTGTACTCACTTGACCTTATTCTATATTCTGGAAACTATCTCTTGGAAGATAACCTCAGTCTCTGACATAATACTGTCTTCTGCAGTGAAAGTATCCTTCTGTTGAAATTGAAGACCTGGGATGTTTATAATGCATTAGAACATTTTGCCCTGTGATTTTTTTTAAGTTCATCTTTTCCATGTACTTTATCAAAGAGCTGCAGTAGCAGCTTTCTAACTTTTTGAAATCTCATTCTTTACTTCTAATAGCTTGACTTCCCCCACCCCCCAATATAGCATCAGACTTATTTAATTTAATAAATACCCCATTAATTTTCCTGCTTACACTCTATTCATTTGTTTTCACAGTAGTGTCCATTGTTTCTTTGAAGGATTAATTTGAATTGGTAAACTGATTGTCCTCTGCTTTATGAATTGTGTAAATGTTCTTGTAGACTTCACAAGCTTTAAATTTTATATGTTCTGTTATTTAAAGGTGTAGTGATCTCTATGTAAACATCCATCTAGATCAGGGGGGAGCTTTCCTGCAACAAAACAGGTTTAAAATTTTAAGCCATATTTAGCTTTCTTGCTAATTTCTTTCCTAACTATTGTTATATACTTTTATGGTCTGTTTCTCGTCACCTTTATGTCATTTTCTTATTCACACATTTCAGACTAAGCTGCTGTTTTCCTTTGTTTATAAATACTATTAAATAGCAATACTGTGGGTTTCTGGGATTTTTCTTAAATGAAGCTTCAACTCATGGTATAACCTCAAAATCACATGATGGAAAATAACTCATAATTTACAATATCTGTTAGAATGTAATAGGTGAAATAAATATGAAGAAACATACATATTCTCACAATAACCTTCAATTCTATATTACTTTACTTTTTGGGTTCAACTCTATAGTCACAGTAAACTCATTGGCAACTCAGACATCAAAGTGGCATCCTTACAGTGTCAGAAAAATAAAATTATCTCTCTGAAGAAGTACTGTAGCTTAGTAAGAAGCTCATATATATACATATTTATGTAAAAACATATTTTTTCCAAATGTCTAATTTAGTTTATATTTCAGGCTGTATGAAACAAGGAATTTCTCTATAAGAATTCATTCTTTCAATGAAATCACTTAGAAAGAATACCACAGCAAATACTTCCCTAGCAAATACCTGCCAAATCAAATGAAAATAAATTCAAGTCCAAATTTGGAATTTTTCTGCAGTTCTTTCAGACTGGAGTATACAATTCATATGCAAGAAAGGACTTGCTGTCCTTTGGATTGGAAAATGTTGGTATCTGATTGAAGAGGCTCTGAATGACAAGCTGAACACATCCCTGTGTGTCTGGGCTGCATTCCAGTTTTTGGCAATATAAGTGCTTTCCACTTAATCTAGCAATACCTCCACAGAATGTGTAGCTGGACTATTTAAAAAACATCCCATATATAGTTCTGACACATATTCCTGCCTCTTGAATCCATTGCTATTACCTCCTTAAATCCAATGTCATTACTTCCTTAAACCTCTGATTCAATTTCCTTTTTTATTATTGTACTTAAGATTATGAAGCAGTGACAGGCATATCTCCAAATATTCAGAGGTCAGCCTCAGTTCAAATAAGTATCCAAAAGGGTAGATATTAATCTGAAGGAACTAGGTACACATTTAAGGCAGTTTTGTAACCCATTCTCCTTGCTGCTATCATGTTCTTGATAGTAGAAATAAATTTCAAGGCTTAAAACCAAATTGCAGAGGCTTACTTTCTTTTAAGACATAACAGTCAAAGTAGAAACTAAGAATCTAGGTCACCTTGCATAGAAAATGGGCCAAGATTTTTTCTTTCCCCCTCTTTCTTTCTTCCACTTGTTTATGGACTAAACTATTCTGGGATATTTGTTGAAGTCTTCCTTCTGATATGAAACTATGAGAAGCAAAGCTAAATAAATAGTTTTATTACTGTAGGGCCAAAGACATAGATAAAATAGAAGAAAGGAGAAGATATAGCCATGTCTTGAAAGCTAATTACAAGTATTTCAAATTGCCTGAAAGACTGAGAAACTCTCCTTGAGAACTAAATATAGGAAATGTTTTAGAATTTTTTTTCATTGTCATAAATGACAAGAAAAAAAAATCAAAGACATAAAATGAAAAAAAAAAATCAACAGAAAATCTGCAAGCAGACTTGAATAGGCCAGGTAAATTAGAAAAAAAAAATATTTTGGAAGTTCTGCAGGAAATTTACTTCTAAATCAACAGGTAACTTTAATGATGTTTCTCCTGCAGTATTTATTTTGGTATGTGTTATGTAGGTACCCTGCTGCTAGTATAAATGTAAGAACTGTAGTTTTCATGTGTATTTTCTCTGAAATTATTTCTTTAATATTTGTGAAGGCCATTAAACAAATGTGGAATGTTTGTTTTGGTTTCTTTTAGCAAAAGAATCTTTAGGCTAGATCTTTTACACAGCCCCTATGGACAATGTGCTGTAAGTCAGGATATAATTTTTAAGGGGCCTTTTTTCATTGTCCTATTGCTAATAATGATCAGAGTGTGACCATATTCTCTGGAAAAGCAGTCTGCCTTAAGGGCTCTGCCCACCTCTGCTGTTCTCTGATAGTGACCTGAAGCAGAAAATTCACAACTGACGGATGTCACGAAGCAAAAGGAAATCAGTTTTCAACCCCTCTTGTAATTATATTAGTTCAGCAACTGTAAGCAGTTCCCAGGACATCAGTTCTTGCCACATCAGTGTTCTTATCTAACTCAGCTTGAAACTGTGTGGAATGAGATGACAGAGGCAACCTTGTGTGGATGCAACATCCACTGCATCTGTTACTTAGGTACCACTACCTTCCTTCATCACTGCTTTTGCTTGAAGCCACAGGCTCTTCTCTCATGTGGAAACTCTCACCTCTTTACAATGCTTCCATATGCATTCCTTAACACCTTCCTCTGCTTCATAAAAATGTGCCACTTCAAACACTCATTTTTTTTCCCATCTTTGCAGCACAGGAGCCAAACTCTATAAATAAGGTGATGTTCTTGGTGATTTGGGCTCACTCAAGGTTTGTTGGCTTAGCAAACTGTTATCAGCTGAACTCTACTTCTCTTTGCATGTTTGCTGGGAGGTGATGCAGTGTACCACACTGCATCACCTCTTCAAATGGAAGAGAGGGGAAGGCCTATAGGCTCTACAGCTGATCAGAATAATTTTGCTGGGGCCACACAAATAAAAATTTTTCTGTGTGCAGCAGAACTTGTACAGGTTGTCTTCCCTAATTTCCAGCTCTGGAACAGGATCTCGTATCTTTATTTTACTCAGTTTGTGGAATACTTTGAAGGAGGTAGGTGAGAGCAGCAAGAAAGAGGTTTTAACAGACAAAAATAAAACTATTTCATTCCGGTCCTTGTTCTCAAGGTCTTCTTTTGAAGTTACCTAACAAAACTCAGCTGCATTCTCCTCCTTAACATGGTTAATGCAGCTGTCAGGTTGGAGAGGGAAGGAGCTAGTATAATTGAAGATTTAATTTGAACTGTATTGTAAACTAGCTTTCATAAAACCCAACAACAGTAAAGTGGTTCATTACATTTTAGAATATCTGATGTAAATAAGGTCTTTGAGTGTGTGTAATCAATCTTTCCAAGGGCCAAAATATTTTGCTGTTTCCAAGCTTGATTTGCTTGTTCAGGCTGAATAAGCTCAGCTCCTATGCATTTAGAAACTGCCTTGAATTTTAATTTTATTCTAATGTCTAATTGTGCTTGCTGTAGTTGCCTCTAATTCCTACAAAGTAGCCCCTCAGCTTTTGTAGAAGGACTCTAGGGATTTTTTAATGTTATTGACCAAATTAGAAATGTGCAGTCAAGTAAGGCAGAGTTACTGTACACAGTGTATGAGAGGCAGAATTTATTCTATTGCCAGTTATCCAGGGAGGAGGAAAGGCATACTGCAAACTTTGCTGCAGAAAACAGACATTTTCTAAGTTTTATCCCCTTTGACCATAATTATTTTCAATCCACATTGTTCAACTTCCATTGTCACTTACTGCTTACTTCACAACTTCAAGGACAGAGAAGTTCCAAGGACATGACCATTCTTTATTTTAATAGTGTAACATTTTATGTATGATATGAGAGAATTTTGCAATGGTACTTAAAACCTAACTTCTTCTGTGATCCATTGATTTTGTCTGTGGACATTAATTAGTTTCTGTCTTATTCACAAAAAAAAAAAAAAGAAAAAAAAAGAAAAGACACCTTAATGTTAGAAAAATGGTGAAGGCTAACTGTTGACCGGAGGTTCGACTGACCTCAGTGTGAGTTCAAGGCATGGAGCTCTTAATTCTTTTCTTCTTCTTACCTAGATTAAAAAGAATAAAAACAATGTCAGAGCCACATTCAAAGTCATGGCTGAGTTATACACATTTGCTCCTGGCATCCAAGAAAAAACAATTTCCAAAGTTTGAGTGTTGAGTATGGAGCAGAAGTGACAGAACATTTTGTCAGCTCAGAACCTTATATAGAGCTATTTAAAGATTGTCCTCGACCTTTCCACCTCGTTTAAAGCCCTGTGAGAGAGATTTAAACTTCTCTTTTGCCAGTGGCCTACTGTCAGTTCCATATTTGTGTTTGTTCTCTCCATGCTATGGATGTAAGAACACATTATGGGGAGATCTTCCAAATCCTCTTCTAAACTCTTGTCTGAGTGAGAGCCCTCAGATTCAGCCAGGTCAGCCTTGGAGCTTAAAGTTCAGAGAAATACTTTTCTTTCATTGATCTCCTCTTAAACCAACTTTTCAACAGTTGTTGGATTGAAATCTGACCTCTATAAAGATAGTGAAGGTTTTATTGTTGGCACTGATGAGTCAAAGGTTTTCAGTAGCTTTTACGTGTGAATTTTCATCTGAGGTACATATGTATATCTATCTATCTATCTATCTTTCTATCTATCTATCTATCTATCTATCTATCTATCTATCTATCTATCTATATCTAATCTATCTATATCTATATAATCTATCTATCTATATCTATATCTATATAATCTATCTATATCTATCTATCTATATATCTATAGATATATATATATTTGCATAGATATATCTATCTATATCTATACATATATATATCTATGCAAATACTTGTGGTGATAAATGACTTGTAAAGAGAAGGTTTTAGATTGTTTGCCAGCAGATTTCTCATATTAAAAAAACTGCTATACTATTCGGAATTTTGTCCATTGATGAAGTCTTACAAGGAGTGCTATTTTCAAAATAATCTCCAGGGGAAATTAAATTCTGATGGTACTTTCACATGCCAACCTATTCAGTGCTCCCATGTATAATGCTCCAAAAGATAGTGCAAGTAGATACTACTGCAAAGGCACTGTTAATTGCTGGAAAATCATTTCTTGTAAATTGAGGAGTCCTACAGATTTCCTGATCTTCAGCCATAAGTGTAAAATACAGAAATGGAACCAGAACTAAGTTGCTACAGGGAGTTTTAGTCTTTATTTTTTCTTAATCTTAGTTCAGCATCCTCATTTGAAAAGGACCATAAAAAAGTTAAATCCATGTCGTATTCACAGACACGGAATAAATGGCCCACAGCTGGGTTTATGTAGCTGTTGGTAGTCACATCTGGTTATTTTGGAGGTGTCATTGTACTTGTTTCTGAGTCAAAAATGGTGTAATATGTGGAGGATCAGTTTTTATTTTGTGTCCAAGTGGAGTGTTTCATCATTTAATGAAAAGATAGAAAATAAGAGCACAGCTGATTTGAAGCAATTTGGAAGGACTTTCACAAAATTATCATGGGTGAAATATGAAATATCACCTTATTATTAAAAAATCTGCCTTTAATATTTACTACTCCAATATTTGTTCTCTTGTACTCTAAGCAGAGTAAATACAGTGATCATTGAAAATAGTTTTGTGTATTTGATAACATGTTTGTGGTGAATGTACCTATTTATCAAGTATTTTTATTCAAAATACCACTTCCAACAATTCTAAGTGCTAACTGAAAATAACTTTCTTTCTTTATTCCCTCCTTTGAAGACAAAGACAGGGGTTTGTTTGCTGCAGGATGGTAACCAGGAGCCTTTCAAAGTGCGACTGCACTTAGCCAAAGATATTTTGATGATCCAGGAGCAGGATGTGATCTGTGTGTCTGGTGAGCCTTTCTATTCTGGTGTAAGTAGTCTTTATTTATTCTTTAAGATGTTCTTTACAAAGAAAAAGTGCTATGTGTATGTGTGTGGGTGCATACATGCATCTGTATGCATTTCCTCCCATGGATTGGCATTTCATTTTGTACTGTTAATGTTTCTTTTGTGAGTAATTATCATCAATATCATCTAAGAAGCAGCAATAAGATAATAAGGTATATGCAAGACTGCAGTACTGCTTCTCCTCACTCACCCTTAGGTATGGGAGCCAATGAATATAGGAGAGATGACATGAGCAGTGGTTTTGGCAGGGAATACAGATATCTCAATGTAATTATGTATCTGAGTATTGTCTGTGGAGTTGATGAGATCATTATGGCAGGGCTTTTCTGGTAGAGGAGTTACCTTTCATCCTCTGTTGCTTGGGTTCCTTCCTGTGGTAGCCCAGCACTAGAATTGAGGAATGCTGTGAGAGTCACTAGCTTTAACAGGATATCATGTTAGCAGAGATGGAACAGTGAGATAATGGGGTTTATGTATTAAAGTTTTTACATGATGTGTCAGATTCTTTATTTAAGCATCCTATTGAATTTTGTGCATGAGAAACTGCAATTATTTGTAAGATCTGTAAAATTTTATATAGAATAATATTGTAGGGTTTAGACCTATTGTAATGAAAAGTTTTTATTTAATATTAAGAGATAGGTACAAAAATAATAGAAAACACTTTGTAATAATTTCTATAGACATTTTAATAGATAATGTAATTTTATTTTGTCGAGATATTTTTAAGATTTATGTGAAACTATCATTAGCATTCTGATCCCCCTTTGAGCTAAATAAAATAACCACAGAATTTAATGTTAAATCTTGTGAGGCATAGTGATATCTGTTCATACAAATGTTTTGTTAATGTTATTATTACTGTTTTGTTATTTCATTGCTGCTGTTGCCACATACTTACATCTCTAAATACAAGCACGGTAAAAAGATAGAAAGTGCAAATGAAAAATAAATTGCTAGAATGTTAGCAGTGCAAAGAGTGTGAAAGATTAATGAAAAAATGTATCAATTTTTTCTTCTCATGATTATGAATATCACAAGGTGAAGTCTTTGGAGCTTTTCTCTGAAACAAGAGGAACACATTGCTTAGAGTCTCCATAGAGTCTGGGTTTATTTGCTTGACAAATCTGACATTAGCTTCTGACTGTTTCATTCTGAACAAATACAGTTTGCAAATACAAGTCTGTATCCTTTATGTGGAATATAGATGCTCCTTTTACCCATCAGACTCCTCAGTTCCTCAATAGACAGTACATCCAGCAGCCAGAATAGAAGGAGTTATAAGTTCAAGCTCAAGCTGTAGTTGTTCAATTAGCAACATACAGTGTGGCACCATTATTCTACCAACACCATTCTGACTTTATTTATTAAAAGATTTTATCACTCAGAAATATGACTTTCATTATTCTGCTATAATATCTGTAATATCCTGCTGAACTTGTTATTTAAATGTCTTCATGAAATGCATATTAATTTATTTTTCCCTTTTCACAGCAAGACTTGCTCTTACAGTATTTGTCTCCTTAGTTTTGCAAAGGCTTTGCAGAAAATAATGGATTATTTGCTTCCCCAGTTAAACTCCCCCATGTTATTTGCATATTAAAGCATAACTCATTAAATGATTGATATTTGTGTGTTGATGTGGAGTTTCTTTTTCCTGGAAGTGTCATTGTTACAGTAGTGATTTTTGAGCACTTTACTCTGATTTCCTTTGGGATTAAGAATAGGTTTTTTAGCAGTAGGTTCCTTCCAACTAAGAATGATTGGCATTTCACAGACAGTTAACTGTCCTTTGTCACAGGTAATTTGAATAATCTGGAATCATGTACCTTGATTGTGTACTATAATCACACAAATCCCACAGACTTGCTTTTTTTTATTTTTTTTCTATTTTTCTCAGTTTTATTCCTGATTTATTAGGTTTGTTTGCTTATTTTTCCTATATTTTACTTTGTTTGGTTGATTTTATTCTGTTCTTTCTATCATTCTAGATAACTGACTGCATTTATCTTTCTTTTACCTGAATTCTACAAAGCAAGGGTTTTCATTAGTAACTGACACTGAATGCCTCGGAGAATAAACTCCCGAAACATAAATAAAAAATTTCTAACTGAGGAACAGTAGTATTCTTAAATTTTACAGACAAGTAGTTACAGTAAAAGTAATTTTTAATATATTTAAATAAGTAATCTTTAAATAATTTGATTATAAGGTTTTGCTTTATCACTGCTGTGCTGGTATGGAACGAAAGGTTATTACTGTGTTTCTAGTTCAGAACAGTGTCTCTTCTGTTTGTTGAGTCTGAATCAATTTGCATGCTGCTCTGTGTAGGACAGACTTTAAACAGGCACTTAACGTTCCAGCAGCATCCAGATCTACCTCCTGCAAAATAATCTAAATAAAATCAATGACTCCTTAGGAATGAAGTGCTGTTTAATGGGAGTTTATGGGATAAGGACCTAGTTCTTAATTTGGAACACTTCCTTTTGGTGTTAGACAGTTCCAGTTTCCAAAACTAAAGAGGTTCAAAGAAACATTGTTTCTTCTTTTGTTGTGTACAGTTTGAACTAAGAAAATAAAATGCATGAAAGATTATAAGCAAAATAATAGTGTTGTAGACTAAAAAAGGAATCTGTTTCTTTAGTGGGCTGAAAAATTGATAGGCATTAGTGAGGGTCCTGCAGCAATTTTACCAATAGCAATTCCATACGGCATCAACCATCATTCAAATGATCATGGAATACATCTAAATTTGAGCATCAGTTGCATCAATAAGTATTAAATATATTTGTTTTAGTGTGCAATAAGAAAGTGTTGCTTTCCAAGAGAAAGAAGAGTAGTGGGTTCAGCATTATTCTGCTAGCAGATATCCAATGTAGATTTGAGCTCCAGTGCAAATGACCAAAAGTGGGATGAGAACATATTGTGAAACTCAAAGTGTAGAAGACAGTGTTGTTACTAATCCAGAATAAATCCTTGCCTGTAGAGAGTTTTTGTATTATGGGAAGTGTATGCCTCAGCTGCAGTGGCTTGTGTTGGAAGATAAGACTGATGTCCCTTAGGTCAGATATACCTTTTCCTCCCAGAGCAGTTATGAAATGTCCCGAAAAGAGTTGAATCAAACCATGTAGGAAACTCATCACTATTGATGGCAGAATTGTAGACTATCTTTACATATTCTTTTAAGCACATTTCTTTAATTACTTGAAATTATGCTCACTAAAGTTTGCTGTATGGTGTTCCATATAGCAATGTGCAGTGAGGCAACTCCCAGTCTTTTTAGACATACATTGAAATAGCTTGGACTGACCAGGATAGCCTAATGTTGAACTTAGTGAAAATTATGATGGGAGAGGAGATAGCCTAAGGTATGGCATATGTGAAGTCGATTTGTTCCTAGGAAAGGTTTTAATATTTGGCATTCCAGAATCATTTTTTGTTTTATTTTAGAGTTAATTCTCACATTTTCTATCTCCTTTCATGATCATTTGAAATTCAAGGAAAAGGATTATTATGCTCAAGATAAGCAGTTATCTGTTTAGAAAGCTGTGGATTTCTGATTCTTTAATAAATTTTGTTTATTAATTGTACTCAGAATTTTTTCTGCACTTAGAGTCAATGTGTGTGTAAGATCCATAAATTAAGGATATGACAATGAACCATCTGACAGAATGGATGATTTGAATCAGCTACTCTTTTTCCTAAAAGAATAAAATAAACTGCAAGCAGCTGGCAAATCGTTGGCTACTGGGATAGTTTCCATTTTTACAAAATTGTATTAAATATTCTTTTAAGAGGTCATAGATTTTACAAAATACTGCTAACTCACCTGATGATAACACACAGATGAGTCATATGTCTGTCAAGTAATTTATTTCTATGCTGCTGTGTAGTAAATTCATTAATTAATTGAACATTAAGAAGTTATTTTAGTGCTTTGATTTTTTAAATTAAGAATCTGTAGGGAAAATTTGTGTGAAGGTCAGTTATTACTCAGTATTAACAAAAAGTGAATGATGGTGTTTTGTTTTTTTTTTTTTTTTGTGAATTGATAGAGCAACAGCTCTCAGAGTAGCATAGCATTTGTCCAAGCGTTTAAGTGAGGTTGATTCAATTGTATCTAAATGTAACCTATGGACTGTAATTGTTTTTGCAATAAAGAAAAAGCTATCAATAAACACCTTTAGTAAGGCCAGGATGTAACACTGTCTCAGTGTTCCACTGCAGCCAGATCTGTTTTCTGATACCGTTAACGACACATTTTTTTTTTTTTACTGTAAGCATAGAAAAAAGAAAAAAAAAGAAAAAAAAAAGTTTCACTTTTAGGGTTGCCCGTATGCTATTGTAAAATAAAGTGCCAAAAGATTCATTAATACACAGAGTAATAAAAATACTAGTTGTCAGAGATGATCTATTTCTTTTAGTTTTGTATAAAAAATTAATTTTAATTAAAACCTTTACACAATGTTTTTCTTGTTTTATATATTTCAATAAAACATTTATTAATAATTTTTAAGAATAAATTTCAATTCAGAACACATCACTTAATGAAGCTATTAAATTTCTCTTGCTTGAATATTTAATTTTTTGAGACATCCTGAGAATTAATTTTTTATCTGTTACATTGGATCATTCTCTTTTGAAAATTGTGGATTTCTTGTCTATATTTTAGTGTTGGTAAAAAAGGTTCAATTAGCATTAGCAATTCTAATGAACAGAAATAGAAGAAAAAAATTAAAAGCTTAAAATGGTAAATAATATTTTTGAATTATTTGCTTTATTGTCTTTATTTGCAATTTTTATTCTGATGTGTGATTGAATATTTTAAGCAATGCCAAAATGGAACTCCCTGTCTTGTAAAGAATTGCAAATATGTACATAGATAGGTCACCTTTCTAGCACTTTCCATTCTTGTTACCTTCACAAAGCTACCAGTAAGAATCTTTGGGTTTTTTTTATCTTTTTGGCATCTGTCAGCTATTCAGTGGAGTGAATCAATTTTTTCACTGAAGTCGTCAACTATCTATCAGATGGGGGTAACTTTTTTTCCCTGCCAATCTGGACAGCTTTAAAATGACAACCTGACAGATGTAAATATGATTATTTAGGGAAAGCCTAAGGCAGCTTATTTTTTTGAAGCTACATTAAAGTAAAAAGCATAGCAATCAGCTGAGGTTAAAAATACCATTTATGATGCCAGATTTGAAAGAAAATAATCACTTCTCATTGGAATAAGGCTTTTCCTTCACAAGAAAGAAAAATATTGCAAATCAGAAAAAACTCAGAGAAGCCAAAACTTTGATGGCAGTGGATGATGGAAGGCAGTAGCTGGAAACTACAGAGAATGCTCCTTAGAAAACCTGGTGGGAGTTCAGATCCTGACCATGTGTTTATAGGTTTCTTTCTATTGTATTTCTATACTCAGAAATGCTGTACTTCTGAAGTGAATCAATCATATGAATTGAAATTTTATAAGCAGATATTTGGGTGAATGCTTCAGCTTTCAAACATAGGCTGCAGGACTGGAAACATTTTGAAGTAAGAACAAATGAAGGGCTGAGAGCTTTTTTTTTTTTATTCTAGTCCCTGTTAGCAGCCTGCATGACACTGCTGTGTTTGCCACCCTCAGTCCCCAGCACAGATGCAGAGGAAGGGGGATTTCCAGCTGACCAGGCATGTTGCAGCCCTCCCTTACTGCCAACCTCCTCCAGTTGCACGAGGAGCTGAAATAATGAGACAAGCTTCAAATGCCACACGATGGAAGTTGTTAGCAGATGAGCAAGTGTGCTGGCAAACGTTGTTAACACTATTAATTCAAATTGGAAATGTGACTGACCTGTGTCCTATGTCCTTTACGCTCAAAATGAGTATAAAGCTCGCTCAGGTAAATGAATCCAAAGAAATGTCACTAAGAAAGAGCAAAGCATTACCGAAAAGAGGACTTAGAACCTTGAAAATGTGTGCAATTATTAAATAAAAATTTAAAAATCCTCATTATATTTTCTTATTTAAAAATGTAGTAGGATTACTAATAGCTGATAAACTATATGAGAGTGTGGCCTTGAATGTATTGTGGCTTCAAATGTTAACAGGTTGATCTATGAAGTTACTGCCAGTGTATTGATTTTATCCTTATACTATACATTTTAAAATTTACATTCTAATATTTTCCTCCTGTTTTCCTCCTATATCTTTCCATGTTACTGTGATATTGTAGATTCCTTTCCATGTCTATTCCTTTTTTCCCCACCTTCTGTTTTGTGCTTCAAACCTTTCAGCTTCTTATCATGTTCGTCCATATGTAAAATACCTTGGTCTCTTCTAATCCTCTGAAAAGAGAAGTCTTGTTTTCTGTCTGTACCCAGACAAACTAATTCCTTATACCTTTATTCTTTTAATATCAATATCCAGACTCACCAGATGAATAACCTCACGCTGGGAAAAAGGTTGAGAAATGGTATATTCAAGTTTCACATGCTGTTAATTCAATTTTCTGAAGATTTTTGAAGTTACTTCATCCTTTTGTTCAACATGTATTTGACTTCTTTGATAGAGACACATTATTGGATTATTAGATCCCATTATATCATTGCTTTATATTATACAAGATAGATTGAAAAGATTATTAACTAAATACTTTTTTTAAGAATCAGTTAAGTAATTATAAACTTTATTTTACATCACATACCAGTGAGTATGAAATACTTGAATTTTTACTGTGCTTCAAGATGTAACTAAAAAATAACATTAACTCCTGACTAAATATAAATAGTTAATGATTACCTAGGATTCTGTGTTTTCCTTTCCTTATTATTTACTGTTGTTCTGTGCTCACATGGTCATTCTTCACTTCTGATCTCCCTTATGATGGCATTTATGTTCCCCAGAAGATCTTATGGATTTTAAGACATTTTAGTAGCTCTTTAGAGAAAGCCTCAAAAACATTGTTTCTGTTTCACTGCATAGATCTTAGGAATTTTTTTTTTTTTTTTTGCAAAACTCTTTGCTGTCCTTTCTAGTCAATTTTCTGAGACACATGGAAAATGCTGACAGCATGGCAGCAGCTTTGTGTTTTTCAATAAAATCATGACTACTTTTGTTCTTTTCCAGGAAACAGCTAGAACACTACTCTGGATCTTGCTTTTAGGAGTCCTAGGAGCTCTAACCTTCCTTCTGTTTGGTATAATGTAAATAACAAATGTGAAAATGAAATTACAAGCTCACAGAACACTTTGTAGTCTTGATAGTGAACTAAGTATCTTTTCATCTAAATGAAGTTTTATTTTGTAAACTTTGAAATGACATTGCTTTTGGAATTTGCAAAACCACTGCAAATTCATAGAATATCATGCAGTGGAAAAAGAGGGGAAAGCATGAAAATACTAATAGAGGATCAATAGAACACCAGTATTTTTAACCTCAACAACAAAATAGTCAGTCAGGATACTTAGAGCACTTCATCACTTGTACAAAATTTTTTGCCTCCAGAGTTCTTGCTGTTTTATTAATGAATAGTTATAAATCTTTTTAAGAACTTAAAACTATTAGACCAGAGAAAAGCATTTTATTATTGTTATTGTTCACTTGAAAAGCTAATTAAAGGCATCAGAACAAAATAATTTGCTTCAGATTGCTGGTTAAATTTCTTTTGTGCATTAATCATTGTAATAAAAATACATTAAAATATATTGCTTTGCCAACAAAGTATATTTCATTCACCTGGGTTGAAAATGGCACTGAAAGTTAAGCTTCGTTTGGGGTTTTTAAGGGTTTCATGTAATAAGTCATATGCAAATCAAAAAGTAGGACAAAAGAGTTTTCTGCCAAAAAAAAACTTGTCCAAAAAACTTGGACAAAGGAGTTTTCTGCCGAAACATTTCAAATCAAGTATCTATCATCAAAGTACTTCTTCAAGTTACTTTGTAAGTCAAAAGGGAGGGATTTATCTTTTTCAAGTTAAATTTGACATCTTGCCGCTATATTTGATGAAGTTGATTAATACCTAATTTGGACACCTGCTTTGACTCACCAGGATTGAATGTGCTTTTTTTTTTTTTTTTTTTTTTTTAATCGATTACAGAAATTCGTTGATTATGAAAATAAATTTGCATTGACCAATGGCTGATTAGAGCTGGGGATTTATCCTAAACCAAAATTCAGGTGTATGAAATATCTGATGCTTCTATCTGTTCTGGAAAAAGCTGCTTCACTGTAAGGTTTCTATGGGGTTTTAAATTAAAGGCTGTGGGATTATTGATAGTTTACTAAAAAAACATACAACTCGTATGTAATTCTGATTTGTACTTTTGAAGGTAATTTGCATGTTTGTTATTGTTAGCTAACTTGATGTAAAGAAAATGTAATTCTGCAAATAATCAAAGTATTATTTCTTTATTGTAAGACTGAGAGATGTTTTTTACTTAGCCTAGATTAAATACAATGTAATGCCTTCCCTTCACATTACACATCATTCAGGTGAATCTAGTTTGCAATGTTTTTGAAGTAAAATTCATTTCAGTAACTCTCTGGTCCCAAAATATTTAAGATCAAATTTCAATGGAGATAGAAAAGAAACTATAAAAATACTTGACACAATCCTCTGAAAAATTATGTTTTACTGAAAAAGTGTCTTGAAATTTTTCTGGTTTCCTTCCTTACTTTTATACAGTTTTGCCTATTTAGAAATATTCCATGCTAGCATGACTTTTTTTTTTTTTTTTCACATAAAAATAATGCTGAACTCCAGTGTGAAATCTTTCTAGTTTTCTGTAAGACTGGCAAACTCACAGAAGACCCTGGATTAGGTGTTTCCAGGACTATCTTGATTCTGCCTTTGCTTGAGTGAAAACCAAAAATTATATTTTATTGACTCTTTTATGTGGGTACTTTTTTATGGGTACTTAGGTGCATATTGGGCTAGGAAAGACAAGGACAGAAATATTCTTCAGTATGGTTTTCTATTAGGTTTTTAAAAAATATTACTTCAGCTTAGAATATGTTCAGATGCCAGTACATACAGTAACTACTGACATATCATGAACTACAAATTTTATGAAGTTACATGTTTTTCACTGAGAGTGTTGCTTTGTTTGAAATTTAATCCGTGTGTTGTCCTTTATTCCATTCATGGTTGATGTAACACTTGCCAGTTCAATCCAGTTTAGTGAAAGGCTGCTATTTTTCAATTTCACCTTAGCACAAGTGTGTTCTATTTGATTTCAACATGTATAACAAAAAATAACAGAATATATTGACTAGAGTGTACAAGTCAAGTTCATGTTCTTGACTCCATGTTCAGCACAAGCTTGAGGTGGAAACAAGATGAAGTTAACAGGAAAAATATAGCTCCCAGTGGAGCCATAGCTGAGTGTTTTCTGAGCAAAATATAAACCATTTTCTTAGAGTAAATATTTGAAAACATTATGCATTTTGCAACCATTAGCCTAAATTAATAAATGGTAGTGTCATTTTAGGCAATCCAATTTGTCTTTCAGTCTAAAACGTTGGATGAATTTATGCTTGCTCTTTCCACAGTTACTCAGTTCATATTTGCTACAAATATGAAAAAAGAAACAAAGTGACTTGATTTTCAACAATTGTCCTTTTTGTGGTAGATTTTTTATTTTCCTTCCTGTAAATGAAGTAAGGAGGAAAAAAAATGCATCTATATGTATTTCATCATTTCTGTCACTGCTATATTCCTGATGATCTATGCAAATCTGACTGACATTGACCATCTATGCTAATCGTGCTGAAATAAAAACAGTTACATGTAACATGCATGCAGACTTACACCATACAATAGATATAATTAAATTAATATAAAATCTAGACCACATGTAGAGGACATTCAAAAATCTATAAAATTGATATATTTGAATCTGGATATATGGTATATCTGCTAATACATTATTTTACCACTACCTAAATGTACTAATTATAAATGATCTGTAGTTATAAAGTCAACAGAGTAGGATAAAACCCAAAACCGTCTTTTTTGTAAATGTTCATCTTAGACAGACAGTAGCCTACAGTTTTTACAGCACAAATTTTTTAGACAAGCAATAAAAGTTAAAAGATGGGCTGCTTTCAATAGTTGTAGGTTATGATTTTTAAATTAATGGATGTATGATTTTATGGATTATGATTTTTAAACAATTGGTATACGATCAACAGTGACTGTTTTTGTATTAGCTTCTGGTGGTTTGGTTTTTTTTTTATTTTGGTTTGGTTTTTTAATTTATTTTTGTTTGGTTTTTTTAATTTGGATAATTACTGTGCTTTGAAATGAATTCATGCAACATGTGCACTTGTTAGGGTTTGGTTAATATCAATGAGTGGTCTTGGCATGCACAAACAGTTTTCCTTTCAGATGGAGCTGAATTGGGAAATGTACTGCTGGAGTACAGTGTATATACTTCAACATGTAGTGATCAACCTTCAGGTGGAACCAATTTAGGACTAGTCAAGGCCTTAACCTCTGAAATGTGTGTGTTGTACCATAGCTGTCCAACTCCAAAGTTCTGGGGATTTTTAAGCATTGCAGTTCTTGCTAGGATGGTGTGAATTGGAAAAATGATATTTTGTTTGTTTGTTTGTTTGTTTTGGTTTTGTTTGTTGTTTTGTTTTTGGTTTTTTTTTGAGACAGGATCTCTTCTTCCAGGCTTTGTTTTTTTCCTGTGGGGCATAGCTTTCATGGGATTTTCAGTTCAGAAACCCAGAACTTAATTAAAACAATAAAAATCAATGTTGAAAAAAAATTATTGAAGTATGAATGTAGATGTTTTGGCAGAAGACATTAAATCTAGCAAAACTTGATTTCTTTTTTCCAGGAAAGAACAGTAACAATTAGAAGACAGACTGTAGGAGGGTTTGGATTAAGTATAAAGGTAAGATGCTATTTTTGGTCTATTTATTGCATTTTACATAAAGTATGTCTTTGTATATAATCTGTGTTACTGTTAGTGAGTCCAAACTATTTTAGACTGCTAGAAACAAGACAGTATGTTAGATACTGTTACAGCAGGCAACCATAACTGTGCTGCCCCATGGAATGGAAGGCAACCATTCCCTTAAAATTCAAGCTGACAAACTCTGTAACAAGGATTGATATAAGAGTTGTGAAGTGTTTTCAATTGTGTAGACTGTACTTGTGTTCAACTTCTCTCTAATTTAAATAGTTATTCATGAATGCTAAATTACAGTGGCAGGCAATAAATTCATCATCAATTCTGCTACAAAGAATACCACATTAATCCATTGCAATTCATTAGTGGGACAGAAAGTGTTACTGCATGCTCGTATTGTTTAACTTTCTGTAGATCAAGCCCAGACAGCAATTTATCATGTTACTATGTTCTTGCTTTTGTCAGTAAGTTTTAAGAACGTATACAAGGGTAGGTTATGCTTTTTAGGAGAGGGAGGAAGGGCTAATATTTTTTGTCATAGTAATATATGATTTTGAAAACCTTACCTTAGCTTTGAGTCTGAGTGTAGACAACACAAGATTAATTTTATCTTCTAAACACAGCAGTTCTCAGTCTCAAGATGGCAATGGAAAAAATGAAGTGTATTTCACATGAATGCAAAGAGACCTAAGTTATGCATATAAAGTGAAAGTATAGATTTTCCTATGACATCTGCTGGTATTGACCTTATATGTGACTCATAAGAAGGATTAATGTGCATTTGTGTTGTCATTGATAAGAATATGACTGAATAGAAGTATTAATTTTTAAAAATGTCTTTGTGCTCTTACTGTTATCTTGTTGACCCATGAAGACCTCTGTTCAAGGAAAACTAATTGCTATTTTGTCACCAAAGTTTCTTATCAGTTTGGTCAACAGCATTTACATTTTTGTTTCCTCCGGTATCATTATAGGTTACAGTACATTGAATAATGATGAAATAATGAATGTCAATGTAAAATCAAGTATATTGATAAATGAGTTTTTATTTAAATGCTGCTAAGAAATAACTGGTTACAGTAATGACTTCAGATGATTGAAGAACACATCTCAAGAGTCAGTAAACTTGATTTTTACTTATACTTTACAATAAGTTATAATTTAGAATTAACATTGCTGCCAGTCTCAAGATTACATTATTTAATTATTATGTACATTGCATAAAATATCATTTTCTTACATTTAATCATAAATGAAATAGAGAATATGCAATGGTCTTGCTTAAATTAATAGAGTTAAGTTATTCTTAACTTTTTAGAGTAAGATATTTTATGATTGTTTTCTATCATAGATATTTTGATCAAAATTACCCAAAGTATTAGAAAGTGAAGATAAATAAAGTTAGGTGTGAATAGACAACTTTAAAATTTTTTAAATAACTAGCAATCAGTTGATGAAATACCTTCAAAAATGTCATTAAAGAGCAAAGAGTTATCTTTAAAATAATGACACTCAAACTTACTTGGATGGCAGAGGTTAGGTAATGAAAATGAAAAGTTTAATTCTGTGGTCCAGGATGTTCTGTCAATAGGCTTCATGTAGGTATTATTTATTACTATAAAATTAATAGTTTTTTAAAAAA
The DNA here is from genome assembly GCF_050655825.1 of Lonchura striata. Classification (NCBI taxonomy): domain Eukaryota; kingdom Metazoa; phylum Chordata; class Aves; order Passeriformes; family Estrildidae; genus Lonchura; species Lonchura striata. The sequence goes on from NC_140704.1 coordinate 116,402,827, forward strand.
AATTAGTGTTTGTGGGACCTTTTTTGCTAGGTCCCTTTATTAGTAATTTTACATTCTTACAAAGATGGACAAGCAGTTGTATAGCCAACACAATCTAAAAAAATAAAAAAATCGATTACTATAATTTTAAACTAGTTTAAGAAACAACTCAGAACAGGAACTTACAGTATTTTTTTTTTTCAATTTAGTAGGCAAACTTTATTAAGACACACTGAAATGAACTTTTTTATTTATGGCATGAAATGACTTGTCAGTTCCAAATACTCTGAAAAGTCCAGTTTTCAGTTTAAAATTCAATCATGGTTTGCTTCTTGCAGATCAATACAAGTTTACTGCTCTGTTTTTGTTTTGTTATGTAGGATTCCTGATCTGTACTAAAAAACTTATATTAAGATTAATTTTAAATAGAAATGTAATTATTTTGAATTTATGCCAGGAAGTAGAGGTTTACAAGTCACCCTGAAGGAGTGAGAAGCACTGAGGCCTCTCCTCCTTGTGCCAGTAACTTCATAGCCCCTTGAACTACAGTAGTTTCTGTCATTTTACTACGCTCAGACTAACTAAAGATAGGGGTTATTTGAGAACTTGCTCTGGCTGTGATGTATGTCAGAGGATTTTGTTTATCTGAATTATTAATTACAGCAATACAGTGATTAATGACACTCACTTTAGAATACTTGCTAGGGCTTGGTTATGAATTTGCCTAGTTTCGGTTGTCAGGTCTGAGCCATTATCACATCTTTTTTTGGGGTTTTATTATTTGGGGTTTTTTTTGTTTGTTTTTTTTTTTGCTAACTTGAAACGTCAATTTATTGCCAGAACACTCACATGAAAAAGTCACCTTTCAACTTTGTCTTGAATAAATTTTGAAAATGTCCTATTGCGAGTATTGTGAACTCTTGGAATTATTCTTTTTCTGAAGAGCAGAGAACAAATTCCTAATAATTCCAAAATTAAACTAATTTTTTTTTTTCACCTGTCTATGAGAGAAACTCTTCTTCTGTAAACTGGGTAATCCAACTATATTTGTAAAAATCAGAGATTCAGATAACTGCTTAAGAAAAACCATGATTGTAAAGTTGACTTTTGTCCAAGGCCTAAACATCAGCCCTTTAAAAAACTGATTGTAATCCACTTTTTTAGGGTTTGAAAGCCTGGTGTTTGGCTGTACCTCTTAGCTGAAGCTAGTGGTGAAACTATGATTGACTTTGAAGAACTACTCTGGTTTACACTCTTCTGCAGGAACAATTTTTTTCTTTTCTGAAGCCTCTGTTAAATGTTTGTTTGTGAAGGAATAGCCATGGACATAGACAGAATTTGGGAAGTGTAGTATTTCAATCATTTATCATATCTCTGACAAGTTTGAGACGCAGAGCCTTGACAAAAGAGGCTGCTCAGTGTATGATTTCTGAAAGAACATCCTATTTTTCAATAATTGGATCGTGGTGTTCCTGAATAAATAGGCAACAAAATTGATCATTAAACAAATTGAAGTTTTGGTTACAGTCTGACTTCTGGCAACCAGTACTCAGTACACTGCCATTATCCTGCCTCAGTTTTGATCATTCTTTTAAAATGGTGAACAGCATCAGAGGTCTTCTGAGATTCAGGTTGACTTTTCAATTTAATCAAAAAGTTCAGTGTCCATAGACCTTAAAGCTATTTTTTCTAGTGGAAATGCTTCTTTTTGGTATCAGGTCATAGTCTCCTACATTGTCTTAACTCAAGTGATGGTAAAGTCCAACAACTGGTCTGATCTTTTATAAACCCTTTTTTGTAGAAGATAAAATATTAATTTCCTTGTTAATCTTAGAACCAAAAACCCCCAGCCTTTGTCAATAAAAGTTACTGCTTTCAAGTGCGTTATTTTTCATATGTCAAAAACTTCTGGAAGAAACCCTCACACATAAAAACTGGGATAAGAAAAAATCTTTAGGAGTGTATCATGTGACACTTTGAAAGGAGGTGTGGGTGACCTCTCACCAGTAGTGACCAACATTCAGGACAGTGACCTTCAAACAGCTTCCAGTGATTACAGCTTCCTCTGCCACTTCTAGCATGACCACCGCTGCAGGTGGGCAACTGCTGTCATTCCAGGCTTATCCCTGCTTAAGGAAAAATGATAAAGAAAGTTTGCTTGACAAAGATCATTGTTAGAGTCTGATAGAGGTTTGAGCCATTAAGTCTTGAACATCACTATTTGATGTATTTCTGTCCATCCTCTGGTCTGACGTTATAAGTACATGTCATTACTAGAGGAAGAGAAAATTTAAAGCAGTGAAAAAGTTGCCTCTGTTCCCAGAGGTTTCTTCAGAAGAGTGTCCCCTGAGACTGTAAAACTGGATTTTAGACATGCATATGCTTTTTCCTCTACAGGACAGAGAATGAAGTATGGAGAATGCAGGATGCAAGGCAGCAGTGTCAACCTGAAGTAGTATTCAACAAGATGTTGGCAGAATATACACAGTTTGCTACAAATTGCTAACAGTGACTGAGTATAGATAATTGGTCAACTACTTGCTGTTTCCAGTTTTGATTTTTTTGTTTCTTAGCATAGCAGGTACTACATCCTTTTACTAGTTTAAAAAGAAGCCTTTGTACAGGTCAGACTCAGATGCAATGAGAGGAGATAATTCTCTTCAGTAGGACACCACTGAAAGCTTCCTCAGATCTGTAGTGTAAATGGGTTTAAGTAGATTCAATACAATGAGAGAGGAATAATCATGTTGTGTGCATTGCAGGCTGGCTTAGTAATAAAAGTAATTTCCTACTTTAATGGAGCCTCAGATCTAAGGAGGCAGGCAGGCTGTTTTAAACCTAACACTTCTTTGCTGGGCTTTATGTATCCTGGGTAGTGTAACATGTATATAACATTGGAAGCTTAGAAAGAAAGTGACATAGTTATTTTTTCTGGTTGTTTGAAAAGTTTTGAAGAAATTAAATTTGCATGTGACTAGAAAATTTGGAGGATATAGGTTAAAACTTATTAATTTAGTGAGCTTGAACTCATTATCTTCAGTGAAGCCAGCTTTTACTGTTGCTATTCTTCTGGTAAAAACTATTGAAAGATATTCAACAAGCTATAATACTGATATGTTCCATGCTTGTCAACACTCATCTCATGCAATGTGAGAACTTTACTTGTAGATATATAATTGTTGTCATATTACTGAGATCCCTCTTAGATCATTGTTTTGGGGCCATTTGCATTGATACCACTAGCAAAAGGAATATTTTTCCTATTTAACATTCTGTGGCTACACAGGAAATTAACCTTTATTCAATGACAGAAAGGGGTGTTGAGTGCAGGAGTCTGGTTTCAAATGCTTTGATATTGCATGAAGAAGGGATGTATGCTGTTCCATAGGGATTGAAATACCTTTGTCAGTCCTTTTCACAACTTAACAGAGTAAAAATAATTTCCAAAGTAATATCTGTCTGCTGAAAAGAAGAGTAAGCAAACCCTTAACCTGTCCATTCCTAGGCAAAACAACAGTGTGGCAGACACTGGTTTCTGGTGACCTGAATTTGTACACCTTGCATTTGAGTGTATGCTTTGATGCTCTTGTCAGAGGAAAAAGTATTTGTGTCTCTCTGTATATTTGCCTTTACTTTTCTTTGATTTTCCTTTTCATTTAAGTTTTTTTTTTCTTTTTTTTTTACTTTGTTCTTAAGCACCATAAATATTTCCAGTCCCAACAGGATAAATTGAATGAAGCAACAGCATTGAATTGTTGTCAACTGTTGAAACTATCATCTGGTTTTCCTTTATTTCACCCCGTTTATTGAACACCTACTGTTCCATTTCTTAATGCTTCTTTTTCTGTTCCTTATTACTTATGCCACTGCTTTCCTCACTCTTTGTGCTTGTGTGACAGACAGAAAAAAATAAAGGCTGCTTTTGACATGAAAAATCCAAACCTTCTCTCTCGTGCTTTTGTTTACCTCCTTCTTGCCAGCGTGAAAACTAAGTGTTCACAGTGTGATAGCCATTATAGTTGGATGTCCATTTTGCTTTTACAGGACACATTTCAAACATTAGGCTCTCCAGAATTCAAAGAAACTGATGTCCTTTGAGTCTGGTAGAGTTCTGAATTCACTTCCTGAGCTAATGATGGCAACTGAGAACTTATTTATGTGAGACAATAAGGAATTAATCACAGTATATTCATTAAAAAAAAGAGGAAGTGCAGAATCAGTTATTTGCTCAGTCTCTCTAAAAACTGCATTTAGAGAAAGGGTAAAATATAACTTTAAGCAAAAAGATATTTTTAGTGACTGACAAACATTGCCATTTATTTTGTTTTCAGGGTGGAGCAGAACATAATATTCCAGTGGTCATTTCTAAGATTTCCAAAGAACAAAGAGGTGGGTATTAGGTATCAGCTTATTATACTGTACTTTAATGTTCCCTTTAAAGAAAGATGTATTAAATCTTGAGATTCTTCAGTCAGTGTTAAACAAATGCTATTGTTGAACCCTTTCTCTCCCATGTGTTTAGATCTCTCTCTTCCTCAGAAACTTTTTCTGAAAAAGTACAGAATTGATATTTGGAACAGTTTTTAAAGTCTTCAATTATTTTTTTTTTCTTTTATAAAATACAACTAGGAAAGTAATAGGAAAGTATTTGAAAATAAATAGAAAGTATAGGAAAGAAATAGGAAAGTATGAATAAAATTAAAATGTTTAATAAATTTAACAAAAAGGCAATGATTTAGTGGCTTTGACTTCCCAGTAGTTATTGCCTGGAAGCTGTAGTAGATTAAATATTTGGCTCTTAAATCATGGTAACACAGCAGGAGAATGCATGACTTTTTAACCTGGTTTCTCTGGTAGTATTGAGAGTACTTTGAGTACTGCATAAAGTCTTGGCCATATATTTTTTAATAGTAACAGAGCTGTTGCTGAATTTCTGTATTAATTTAACTGGCAAGATTTTGAAATTATTGGAATGGTACATGGATAATACTTAAACTGCTCAAGATGTACACAAGTATGAAGGAGGAAGGTTGTGAACCAGTACTAATATGGTGTATTTAATATCTTTGTTAAGTTTATATGTATTTCTGTAAGGCCAGAAATGCAAACTTGGAAATATTTCCCTCCATCTGTAATGCAATAATTATAGAATTCAGCTTCTCCTCAACTAAAATGTGCCAGTATAAAAAAAAAAAAAAAATCTCTTATCCATTTAGATAGAGATGTATGGAATAATCAGCATATTGAGAGCCAAAAGCCAATCCTGAAAGGTAGATGTGAAAGTTGTAGTTGGGAAGAATAAAGAGTAGCATGGAATGAACCCCTAAGGCAGCAATAAGGTTAACCTTAAGAATTTATACTTATGATTAGAGTCTTTTCAGTATACATGTAACTAATACATAAAGATGTGGCATATATTACATGCAGTAGCTATTAAAATGCTATTAAGCACTGCAGGAAAAATAAGAAAGATATGCTTAAGTTTAATTGAGCACACTGAAGTGCAATTTTATTTCTGTCATTAGTTTTTTTGCTGCAGTAGCTGTTGTATTGTTTTTAGCCCAATACCTAGCTGTGATATAATTTTCATTACTGCTTTCAATAAAAATACTGCTGATTTTTGCAGAACTAGTTTTGAGGACATCTCTTTTGTAAGAGGCTGCTGTCTTGAGATGTAGAAAGTGTCGTGCTGTGTTCCTGGACTAGAGAACTTTGATAGAGAAAATGCTGTTTTACCCAAAGCCTATGCCTCAAAATAAATCACAATATCTGTCCTGTACTAATTTAACCATCTGTTGTTAAATATAGCTAATAGGACCATTCCATCAAACAAGAACTTGAGTACCATAATTTACATCAATATTAATTCCAGTTTTACAGCTCATGTAAATAAGTAAAGTTTTTGGATCAAGTCCAGTGCTAGCTTTTTTCAGACAGTATCTTCTATGTTGATATGGAATACTATAGGTAATAATTGCACATCATCTGTTAATATCCCTTAGCATGGTCTCAAAAGTTATTAATGCCTTTACAGCGAATAATCTTTGTTATATTTCTGGTATGCTTATAATGTGTATTTGAGTGAGATAACTCTGAAATGAAACACAGTGTTTAAAAATAGGAAGTGTAGAATTAGATTTTATAAATGTCTTTGTGATGCAGTTTTGCTTTAAAAATAACATTCACTTTGGCTGTTGATTTTTTTACAATATATTGTTTTTCTAGCTCTTCAGTATATGTAAGTGTTATCCAGCATTAATAGTCCCTGTTATTTATCAGAGTTTATCAAAGATGCAAGATCTAAAGGCCCTTTATCTTATGTAAAAACCTAAAAATTAAATTTATTATTCATAAGTATCCCTGGAGTCTCTATGTTGATTTTTCTCTTTGTAAGAAATTATCTCTAACAGGCAAATAAGATCTAGTCCAGCAGTCATTTTATATTCAGAAAAATATGCCCCACCTTACCAAAAGGGCCTGAAAGGTGCTAGTGACTGATGGATGAAGTTTCATAGTCATGTGCTTGAGCTAAGTAGCCTCTTTTATTGTAACACTGATACACAAGTATTTTGGGTTTAAAGAAGAAATCACAAGTAATTTATTTGGAAGTTTTCTGTTGGGTTTTTTATCATGTTTTTGTTTGAAATTTTAAAAGATGTTGCAAAAGTATTAAATAAGAATTCTTGTACACAAAATGTTGGATGTTTTGTACAAAGTGAGTGAAAAATATGCTTTCTGTTTTCAGCGGAACTCTCAGGTTTGCTCTTTATAGGAGATGCAATTCTACAGGTGAGTAAAACTGCAAATTATTTTATCTGTATTTTTCTAGAAAACTGAAATGAAGTCTATGCTTATGAAATGTAGAGTAAGTCTTTTCTTTATCTTTTTAACAACAGATTAATGGAATTAATGTGAGAAAATGCAGGCATGAAGAAGTGGTGAGCTTTTCTGTTTCTTAGTATACTTTTTTGTCTTTTGTAGCTGCTGAAATGATAGTGTATGCTGATAGCAATGCAGTGGCATCAGCTGTTTTATTGTTATTCCTAAATAAATATGCCTGTACCTTCTAGCATGACAAGTAACAAAGTGCAATCTTTCCTTCCTGTGTGATTGCTCTTCTCAGATAGGCTTTTCTGTATTAAAGGTGATTGTTTTATTATGAAGATTTGAGCTGTACAAATTCCAGCATTTCTTCTTCCAGCTAATAGCTGTCAAATTTCAGCAGTCCTACACCTTTCTGGCTGTGTAGGGTCATTTTAATTTCAAAAGCTGTAATTTGCGCAATGTTGGAGATTTATTGTTTGGTTACTTTTAATCCTATTTAAAAATTGAGAGAAAACTGTTCATCTGCCACTCATCCTCTGGCTGTTCCTTGTGAGGGTGCTCTTCTCCTTTTGTTAAGGTCATTTTGGGTATAAAATAAAGTTTTATTAAGGAGATTCCTTCTAAAGAAGAAATTTTGAGAGATCTGTTGTAGGCTGGTTCCACTGGTGAATTAGCTTTGCTAAATGCATCATGCACTTTATAGCCATATTTTTCTTTGACTCCTCTTGAATACTTTCAGAAGCAGAAAACCCTTTATTTCAGAAAACAATGCCAAAAATTAAAAAATTACCAAAGAAATTGCCTTTAAATCTTGTTTAGCTTCATAGCATTTGTACTTGTATTTTAAAAATAGCATAGTACTCACATATTTGAAGGCTTCTCTTTCTGACTCTTTGCCAATTCAAGGACACTCATTGTGTTTCATCCAGCATTCTGCTCTATGACAGATCATCAAACATGCTATTCAGATATAGAAAGCAGGAGTTAGTACAGGTGAAGTTCTGATGGAGAAGTTTAGCGCAGGCTGAAAGGTTAGATCACTGCACTATTCTTCAGTGTTTTTGGTTATGCACACGTGTTTCCTTTTGGAGATCTACTGGAAATCCTGCTTCATTCTTCAGACTTCATCATACCCCCTTCTGTATATACTGGTTAATAGTTGTATTTATATTGATTTTAAATTTTGTCTGTGCGACAATGATCAGGTTGTAAATGTTTTATAAGTTTACTGCAGTTGATTTGTTTAATATGTATTAATATGGCAAATCTCTCAGTGGGATTTAAGTGTTAGAATTTAACTGTTGGAATTACAAAACATGAGAAAGATATTACTAAAAGAGCAGCCTTGTACACTCAAATGTGGATTGAAAATTGGTTAGGACATCAGGATTTTATTTTCTGTTTTCTGAGACATTTTCTAAACCCTCAAAAAGATACATAAATCTGTTGGGTATTTATGATAAGGTTGAAACCCATTCACAGGAAGAAAAGAGGTTTTGGAAAAGCTGAAAAGGGGGGATTAACACAGAGTAGCAAGTGTTATCATGTTAAATTTTGATTTATACCTTACTTATCTAACATAATCTGCTTCTTAAACTCCCTATAGATAATTCTCCATGAATTAAAAAAAAAATAGTATCTTACCAGTTTTAAATGTGCATTTATGTATTTGCAAATGGTTCAGGAATTTAAGAAGCAAATAAGTTTTAAATTAAATTCTTATTTTAATTAAGAATAAGTTTTAATATTTAATAGCAAATATTGACTAATATTTAAATAGGATCAAATGTTCATATGACATTTCATAAAATAAATTATACATAAGAGTTATAGATATATAATATAAATGAAAAAGCCAAAGTAAATGAACTCTGATAATCAATTTTTTTCAGAAATATTCACTGTTATATGCTATGTGTTTATAGAGTAGATTTGTTGTAAAGCTGCAATAATGGTAATATATGTGATTCTGCATTGTGTGGTAACCTGTGGGTTTAGGCTTAGCCCTCAGTACAGCGTAAGTACATCGAATGGTGTGCCAGCAGGAGTCACAGGTAGGGTTTTGTCTGCAGCACGTCCTTTGCAGCTTGTGTTGCTCTAGGATTGCTGTCCTGTGGGGTCTCTATCAAATACAGGATCTGTAGCTTTAATCTCAAGGTAATATAGAGTAAATGGAAGTGTGTGGAGCCAAGTTGCTTGCAGCAGGGAGTTGAACAGGAGTTGAGACTTAATTTTCAATCCTTATTGCATCTAGGCACTTTTGCAATGGCTCTGCAGGATGCCTGAACTCGTAGCTTTGTTTCGTTCTCATTTTTTCTGTACCTAATTAAGGCTTAGCAGGTACAATGTTCTGTAAGGATATGTTAGTGTTTGGATTGTCTTAGTGTCTTAGAAAATTTTCATTGTAAACCAGTGAGTAATTTTTTTCAGTCGGTTATTCTGAAATACCTGTAAAAAATTCAGACTTGTATCTACAGTGTGACTCCAATGAGCATTTATTATTTTCCTACATGCAAAATGTGTTGCTGCTTGTGAAAACCTTTTAAGCATATGCCAAATCTACATAGCTCTGCAGTGAAAAAAAATCTGTGGCATAATCACTGCAGCCTATTGTATGAAACTGATGATTAGTCAACCCTGGTATTTCATCTTGCTGATAACCATGCTATGTATATAAAATGATTTGAGTTTCAAAATTAGGTAGTTTAATCAAACTCATGGCATCTTTCATAGCAGGGAGAATCGTTCCCCAGTGTACAGTGATCTTAGTTAACGTTGGGAGCGCTTTGTTGTCTTTATTGTTTTTCATGACTTTTGAGATAGATAGATAGATAGATAGATAGAAATACAGACAGATAGGTAGGTAGGTTTAGTCAGATATAAGTGTCCCTTACTAGAACTCTTTATGTGGTTCCTTTCTGATTTTTTTTTAGCTTTAGGTGAAACACTTAAGCTTAGTTTTCTGCTAGTAGAAGGTGAAAATATTGTTCATACTATGAAAGCACATGATGAAATTCTGTCAAAGACTGACTGTCAACTTGTTGTTTCTCCTGGGTTGTTAAGAGCCCCATCTGAGTACAGCATAACACTGCTTCATTCTTAGTGCTCTTATGTGGTAAGGTTAAGACATGGTCTCTCTGATGTAGTGCCAATACAGGAGGAGGCTGCAGAAAAAAAAATAAACTATAGCAATTAATCACAAAAAAAATCTGTCAGCATCTCTCAAACTGGCAGTTTCAGCCCAAAAAAATGCAATATGAACTTGTATGTAGAAGAAGAGTCCCCTATATCTATTTAAATACACAACTTTGTGCTCTTTTTACTGAGGATGTTTTAATTATTCCTTTTTTAGTAGACTCTCCTTTAAATTTTTCAACAAGAATTTTAAAAGGCTGAAATAATGAATATTCATAGACAGATCAATGAGTTTTGGCTTCTGTTTAATTAATACAGTCTAACAATGCATAGCTTGTCAGTCCACACACCTAGTGGATGTGGTTGTCCACCATAATAGATATCATTATTCTTAAGACTGGAAATTAATGTAGTTCTAGCTTTTAACTCCATTTATTGTCCAAACATAAAGATGGATAGAAAAGCACCAATATAATACTGTGGTATGGATGATTTTGGTGGTTCTGGGTCTAGCCACCATGTCACTAAAAATGGACAAGATTTTGGGAGAGACTGAGTGGCTACAAGTAGGAGAGTATGTCAGTTCAGCTGGATACTATGAAAAATCTTGTGTTGGATCTACTGCTCAGGGTTGTAGTACACCAAATTGTCTAGAGACAAGGTAGAATTCCAGCTGAATGAAAGCTGATATTTGAGTTTGTCTCTGTTTTTAATGTTGCGAATAAAACATCTCAGATAGTATCAATAACTATAGTTACATATCTTTTGGATCTTAGCATATGCTTTTTTCTCATAGGAAATAGAAGAAATTAAATGACTATGAATATGAAGTAATTTCTTATTTCTTCTATTTGGGGAACATTCAGGGAATGTTTCCAATGTAAAATGACTGCTCACATGTGTCAGTTAATGTGGCATTTGGGCATTCCTTGAAAAGTAACAGGAAAAACTCATGTAGTCACAGGTGGCTATAAAGACAGAATAGATATTCAGGCTTTGGTGGATTTTATTTATTGGTACTACAATATGTAGACTGTGGTTCAATTCAGACACTGCTTGCATTTTACACAAGACACCATTTTTTCCAGAAGAATGACCTGATGTGAGATGTTCTAATGCACTGCATTGAATCTTTTGTTTCTCCCTTTTCTCAGCATTCACCGAGGGCTGTAACTGTGCTGATTCTCCATGAGTCATTTATGTTATATGGAAATGATAGTGTAGGGATTGTATTGCTTAACTGAAATCATCTGCAGCTAATGAAACTCTTACTCTGGCCTTTCTCTTTAAAACTATGGTCTCATTAAAACTGATTTTCAAAACTCATTATTAATAGTTTTGGCAATGTTTCTAGTAAATGTTTTTAAGTATAAGAATGAGCAAATTGTATTCTTGAGACAGGAAACCAAATGATCTGAAATCTTACTCCATCTTGACCTTGTAGATGTGTCTTTTGGTAAATTATGGTTTTATCTTTGTTTCCTTAACTATGAAACAGAGACCTAGATTATTATCGGATTTAGCTCTCTGAATTTTATGAAGTACTTCTGAATCTGTTATAGAAAAGCACCTCTGCATTAAAATTTTGCAGTTTCATGAAGTGATAACAACAACCTGCAAACACAGATTACCACTTTCTCATGTTGCAGAGATCTTGTACTTTATAACTCACGGCACAGCCATTTAATCCTTTCCCCTCTAGACAGAATGGCGACTCTAAATGTGGAAGTTGCACAGTCAGTACTTCTAAGACTATAATCAATCTGCAGTTTTTAACTTCTGAATTTAAAAGTGAAATATAAACTTTCTGGAAATCCAATACTTTTACTTGTTCCATACAGCTGCTGTTTTCTCTCTAAGGCTTGAGTAATTACAAAAATAATAATAATAATAATAATATTAGTAAACTGATGTTGCCTTAGCTATCCTGGCATAATTAATGAAAATAGCTGTTATTGAATATCCTAAGGCTCATGAAATTTGAGCTAATAATAATCTGTCAAATATTTCAGCACTGATTTGAAATAAGTGTCCATCAAGTGGAAAAGAACCTAGCAGCTGTAAATAGCCTGTTTCAGCTGTTTTCAGCTCTGTGGTGGAAATTCCTGGAATCTGGATATATCCTGAAGCAGTATTCTTAATGTGTGTTCATCTGCTTTTCTAATGTGGTTTTAGCTATGTTTTATTACTGTTTAAACAATTTTTTTAAATTGTGCCAAACTGTAAAAACTTGAATTTATTTAAGTACTATGATGTTAGACTTTTAAAATATGTTAATATGTTGCTAGTCTTCCTAATTTATATTTTAATTTATTTTCTCAAGATACTTGTAGATCTATTAGTCATTTTATTAAGATTTCATCTTTTAAAACTACTCGTCATTACTGCTAAGTTTTAATAGAAGGGAGTAGAGCATTCCGTCATGACTAATACTGAGCCTACATGATTAATATTGTTATTTCCTTATTACATAGCTACAGTCCTCAAAGCAAAAATCCATTATGGTTTAGCGGGAGAGTGAAAGACTGAATCACCAGTTACAGCATAACATCCTTCAAATAACTGTCCTTGGTTCCTCCTTTGTCATACAGGTCTATTAATTCTGAAAGCCTGAGCTGCAAGGAAAATAAACAGTTGAGGAGTGGATTTAAAATGTGTACCATCAAATATGCTTTGTTTGTGTCCTTGTTTACATTGATATTTTTAGTGTAAAGGCCCAGGTTTCTCTGCTTCCTTAGGAAGCAAATACAAATATTTTCATGTTTATTTGTACATGAGTGCACTTCACCCTCCAAAAGAGTTTTTGAAATATTTCATTCTGCACAGCATCTCCCAGTTATGGAGCTAAAACCTCAATTACACTAGCTCAGGGACACAGTGTTTTTCTTTCTGGGCATAGCCTCCAAAAGGCAGAAAAATTAAACAGACACAAAACACTCCAATGTATTCTTAATGTAGGAAAAATGAACACTTCTGTGGACATGGAAATTTTCTTCTCTGGTCACTATTAAGAAGATTTCATTTGCTCATAAAGACTAGAAAATACTGTCCAACTGGAATCAGTTATGTTTTCTTTAAAGAGATAACAACCATGTGATATAGACTGAAAGTAAATGTCCACCTCCAAAAGGTAACTTCTGTATTTCTAATGGCTTGTTGTGGACCAGAGAGAGAAGTGGGAAAGCAGGTATACTCATTTAACTAACCAGGAGGAGTCACAAGTATGAGGCATGCTCAAAGAAGTGCAAATGTGCACGCACGTAGTCTTCTGACAACTTTCCAGCAGTTAAAATACCGGATTTAACTCTTCAGAAATCTCATTGTTCTGCCTATAGTAAAATTAAAAAACCTATTAATCCAGGGGTTATCTAACACCTGTGCATATTTTTAGGTCTTTTTTTCTCTACATTGGGTCTTTGTCTTTTGACAGTTTGTTCGGTGGAGGAGGAAGAGGAAAGGAGAATGGACTCTATATAATTTTTCAATAGTATCCAGTGTTGGCCTGTTCCAGCCAGATACATGGAGGTTTCCAGATGGCCCACCCCATACTTCTCAACCACTAGTATGGTATAGTATGGTACTGGTGTTTTGGTATCTGTTTGTCAGCACTGGGCCTATTTCTGGATTTTAATTTTTTCTTCTTTTACCCTGATAGTACTGATGCTGTTATACAAGTTCAGTTTGGTACTACCTGTTTCTTGTTAGCTGGTTTGAAAGACTGTGGCTAGTAAAACAGCTTGCAGTAGGAAGAGCTTCACAGGTCACAAGAAGAACTTCTGTGAAGGTTTGGTTACTGAGGGAAGCTCTTCAGTAAAAATTACAACAGTTACATGTTCTCTAGATTTTTGTGCAGACACCTGATAGAGTTACCTCCCTGTGCTGTTAATACTTTCCTGAGCAAAATGGGAAATAGTCACTCCTCAGGCTGAATTGGCATTACCAGGATAATGACATATATCTTTAAATGTGATCTAGGAAATGTTCATAGCTCTATTCCACTTCACTTGCCCTTGTCAAGCCAGTAATGATTGAGAGTACTTAACAGATTCTAATTGTGCTGACCTGTTAAAAGGAATGTTCAAGGGATTGTTCTACATCAAAAAACTCCCATATTTAAGCATTGACTTGCAGTAGGAAGTAATAAGGATGTTTCTAGATTTTCTGAAATGCTTTCCCTTCTTAGAGTATTCTGAGTATGAAGTACTTCTGTGGTAAATTAATAGACAGGCATGTTTAACAAAATCTCCACCATTTCTCAGATGTCTTGAGGTTCTTCTAAAATTTTAAATTCAGTCATCTTTACATGGAAAATCAAATGCAAAACATATTCAAAGTCCCCTCTGCAATTCAGGTCCTGTGTGATTTCTGAATCAGTGATTGCGGAGGAATGTTGGTGACAGCTAAAGTTTAGCATAATGAATGCTAACAAATAAAATATTTTGTTTAAATATCCATCACCATGAAAGATTGCAAGCTTTAAAAGACTGTATAAAGCATCTTTCCACTGATCAGTAAGTGAGGTTTTAGGGTAAAGTGAATCACCTGCACAATGGCAGCAACAAATTTGTAAAACAAAGTTTTCTTTTTTTTTTTTTTCTTTTCTTTTTTTTTTTTCCAGCCAAAACACTGGGAGCTTTGGGAATTGAAAGCTTTAAGACATTTAATTTTTTTTATTTTACTTTTACAACTACAGCTTTGAATATTCCAGGATCTTTATATCTCAACAGAAAAGTGATATCTAAATGGGGGCATGCTTTGTTGAGTCAAAGCATCTGTTCATTAGATATCATGGAGCTGTGTAGCATCAGCAGTGTTTTTCTTATTTTCTGAATTTTTATAGAAAATGAGAGCACAGAGAAATTTGTAAAACTCGAGTTGTTAAGGTTTGAGAGGTTTGGACTTTCTAAAAGTGAGGCCTGTAGTTTGTGCATTCATTTGTAATATTCTGGCATAATAACCTAGCAGCAAGGTAATAGAATTATACAAATCATTCTGGTTTTCTTTTATTGTTGATGTTGCAAATTTTTTTTCAGAAAACACATTAACTCTATATGATAGTCTATAAATAATTGTTTTTATAAGATTTTATAGTTTCAAATGGTAATTAACTGCTGGCAAGAATGGATTTCTGTGGTGTTATTTCTTAATTAAGAAAATAAGAAAAGGTAAAATAAGGGTTGCAATCAGATAAATAGCCTAATCAGTTTTGATTAATAGATCAGATTTATGCTTAATTTTGAAAGTTACAAAGACCTCATGCCATACACTGATTAAAACTGTAATTCAGCACTTTTTTGTCATTGTGCTGAAATACAAATTATCTTTTATACTTCATTGGAATTGTATGCTAATCTTTTTTCTTTCCAAAATATCTATCAATGTTCTCCAGTTAATTAAAATACAGCATGAGTACCTCCAAATCCAGTTTTGCCTTTAAAATTTAAACACTGATGAAAATTATCTTAAAAATGTTAAGGAAATATGATTTCTGAAATTTTGAAATTATAATTATATTGGACCCCAGTTGAGCAGAATATGTGTGTATTTGCCTAAAATTATGAATTTTCATATTTAATTAAGTTGGGGACTTCCTTTTTTATAAATATTTTTGAAGAACAAAGTCATTTTCTCAACTTCAACCAGATGTTGATTTCTTCAACTTCAATCTGGAGCAGAAAAACTGCCACTGCATTAAATGGCATAAAAATATGTTACAGAATCACAGAATTCTTATGTGTTCTCAGCTGAGAACTTTTCCCACTGGGCACTTTCCCTGAATATTAAAATATCTTACTCAGAGATTAGATCCTGAGCAGCTGGGAAGCTTAGCAGAATTAACTGCTTATATTGATCTAAAACATTACTTCAAATACAAATTTTTCCAGGAATTTATTTTTTGTCATATTGAAGTTGATAACATTTGGAAATGAACAAATAGGAGTAGGTTTGTAGAGTACTATTTATTCAAATATAGAATTAGAATTCGATTTCAAACTCTTTAGGACCACTTTTTATTCATTTTTCATGAGCATTTATATTCTGGTGCTTGATTAGTGTGACTATTCATGGAAACTAAGTATTAAGGTCATATTTGCCAACAGCAAATTTTATATTGAATATGTAAATGTGAAATTTGCTACTAGCTGTGTGTTTGACCTGAACCTTGCAATGGGATTAGTGTGAGCAAACTCTTGTTCTGGGAATGATCTTTCTTTTTTCCTCCAGACTCAGACTTTAAATCCAAGTTATTTTCTAGTTTCTGTCATGGTTTACTAGAAAAAAAAACATTTCCACTTTTTACTTTGTTTTGATTTTTACCCTTTCTTAAAAAAAAAAAAAAAGTTTAAAAAGCAACACTTCTGTATGAAGCTTTTTTTTTTTAGTATAATGTGTTCTAGCAAAAGAAAAATACATATCCATTTATATGAGGTTTTCTAGTGCTCTTCATTCCAATTGTAACTGGGTAAGTCTAGAAATCATGCAGAAAAAATGGAAAATTGTTCTTTATTATGTAAATATTTATTATTTTTCTTTATGTAACAGTAATGTCTTTAGCTTTTTGCTATATTTTGTATTTTATGTGACTTTTGTATAGGGAGTGGAGAGTCATAAGTACTAGGTCATTCTTCTAAGGTTTTCCTGGGTAATTGCTGACATGGCTTTTGTTTTTGAGAGATGATATACAAGGTTTTTATTCTATTCAGCTCATGATTATGTGCTGGATTATGTTGTGTTCTCTTACACTGTTGGATAGATCATGCATTATGCACTCTATTTTTTTCTAGAATACTCATTGCATTATCATGCATTGTATGCTGTAACACTTGCAGTTCACAAGCCAAATCTTAGTATTCTACATAACAGATACTGATATTATTACCTGTTGTGCTGGTTTTCACATTTCATTTATTAGTAATTTAATGACTGAATCTCTGACCTGTATACAGCACAGAGTTTATTTGTTTGGGGCAGCTTTTATGACCAGAAAGCATTATTCCCATATAGTCTGTCATTTCTTTGCATGTTGATGGATAATAATCAAAAACTGGCTTAAATAGATATTGGGGAAATCTGTAATGCAATATTTAGTTGGTGTATATTATACATACCTTAAATAATATATATTTTTTTTTAGTCCAAGAGAATGTGTTTTATTAAATTTATGTGCTTTCATTTAAAGATGATTTTATTGATCTCTTGCTATCTGAAACTCTTATTAGAGAATAGCACCACCAAGAATTGGTTGGTACCCTACAAATAATTAGTAAATTACAGTTCTGGCTTATGTTCAACACTTTATATTATATTTATATTAAAAAATCCACTAAAATGATACTATTTGTATGAGTAATAAAGATTGATTTCACAAGGGTTTTGTGCAGGTATGATGAGTAGGAAGAATTTCTGCATATTGTCTAAGTATTAAAATATGACCTGCTTAAAAGAAAAAAATCTTTGAATTTTTATGTCGTATCTTTGAGGGTAAATGTGCAAAGCCTCTGGAGTCTGCTTAAAACGTGTTGCAGGTTCTACAGATGTTGACAACTTTTCCTGAATATTCTCCATAATTAACCGAAAGGGAAAAAAAGCCCCAAACAACATTGTCAGCATAGACTTCCATCATGGTTGCTTTCCAATTATTATGAAGTCCAAAAAACTTGTGTCTTAATTAAGAAATCCTCTGTAGATTGATGGGAAAGCCAGTCATTCATCTGGCTGTGTACACCACTGCCCACATGATGCTGTGCAAGCCTGTGGAAAGCTGTGTAGAAGTCAGCAGGTGCTGTTGCGACACCGGTGTAAATGCTTCTCCCATTTTTGTAGGAGTTTTTTTTGCTTAAGTGGTTCACACATTTCTCCCAAAGAAGCTTTAGTCAACAGCTGTTTTTGACAATGTCGATTCAATTGATCCCAAACAAAATCTGGCTTCTGTGTAAATTTCTGAGCTCTGCTTACTGATGTATATACAGTTGTAATGAAAGTGTGTTGTATGTGAAGATGAGACATACATGTAAATCAAACGAGTTGAAACCAGAATTAGGTTTGTGGATTTAGAACATTTGGTGGGGTTGAGCAGGTTGCCTAAATAGAAGTGAGGATTTTGTAAGTGTCATGAAGTTATAATACACAGTTAGAATCACACATCACACAGAATCACTAGGTGGGAAGAGACCTTGAAAATGACTGAGTCCAACCCAGCCCTAACACTTCAACCAAACCATGGCACTGAGTGCCACATACAGTCTTTTTTTGGACACATCCAGGGCTGGTGACCCCACCACCTCCCTGGGCATACCATTCCAATACTTTATCGCTCTTTTTGTAAGAAAGTTTTTTCCTGGTATCCAACCAATATTCCCCTGAAGATATTCAGCTTAAGATTGTGTCCTCTGGTTCTGGCAGTTGCTTCCTGGAGAAAGAGACCAACCCTTACCTGACTGCAACCACGTTTCAGGGAGTTGTAGAGAGTGATAAGGTCACCTTTGAGTCTCCTTTTCTCCAGGAGAAACACCCCCAGATCTCTCAGTTCTTCCTCACAGGGTTTGTGTTCCAAGCTCCTCACCAGCCTCGTTGCCTCCTCTGGATGCGCTCCAGCGTCTCAATGTCCTTCCCAAACTGAGGGCCCAGAACTGGACACAGCACTCAAGGTGTGGCCTCACCAGAGCCAAGTACAGAGTTAGAGTGACCTTGTTGGTCCTGCTGCTGGCCACACTATTCTTTCTACAGGCTTTAAATATCTTAAAGTTTTTTATTGTCCAAAAGTATTCAAGTTTCCTATTTCATATGAAAAAAATGTAAATTACATGCTCCTTAATTTCAAGCACACTGGGAAAAATTCTATTGGTGTTTCTGTCATTTTCAGTGTTTTTAAGAGATTTACCTTGTTCCTCTTGGCTAGTTATTTTGGAAGCCATTACATATCTAATTCAAAAATATGTGTTCATGAATTAGCTTCGACAGAAAGTGCCCAGCAGCCAAATACATAATCACATTTAAAAAGTGAAACATCTGTGAGTGTTTAAAGTGGAGAACTCTGTAAAACCGTGGAACTACAAAGTTCATTTACTGTAGTTGAATAATGCTGGAGAAGTAGAGCCATTCATGGAGTAGATAATGTGAAAACAAAGATAGGCAATTCTGAACTCTGGCATGTACTCACTACAAATAGATACACCAAAAAAACTCATAAAGCTTGGAAACAGTTTGGCTTGAAGTCTTCTAGTTCTTTGGTTTTGGGTTTTTTTGTGTGTTTTCATAGGTATTTTCTTGTCCTGAATAGCTGCCTATCATGTAGAGCTGAATGGCTATTAAATGCATCTTTGTGTATTTCTTCTATGGATCACAGTCCCATACAAGTAGTAGTCCATAGGTTGAGAATCATTAACAGGACCCATTGTTTGATATTAAAATTAAAATTTGCATTAGAATCAACCACCAGTTAGGATGATTCAAAGAATATACTGGCAATCATGGTAAATAGTTTATTATAGTTGGAATCTATTTAAGTTGTTAGTTTTTGTATTTCAGAATATGGTATGAAAAATTTCAGTTCAAGGACCCATGATGTCCCATATGACCTATGAGTCATGGTCTCCAGGGTGTGTTCTCAGTTTTGGAAGACAAAGCATTTTTTAATTCTTTGCATTTCAAAGTTTGTGTATTGTAGTAATGGCCTTCTAATTATTTAATATGAACTACAATGACCAGTGCATGCAGCTTTTAGTGAAACAGAATTCAAAATTAGGGTACATGACTTAAGAATGCCAATTAGGCACTTATAGCAGTATTTTTATGTGTGATATTATTGATACTAAGATTAAGGGAAGAAAAAAAGGAAAATGCTGCAGAATATTCTTTTAATTTTTTTTTTTTTTCATTGATACCTTTTGTTAAGGCACTACTGTATTACTTCTCAAAGCATAAACATGCAGCTAAGCAATAATTAGTTGCAGCATACTACTATTCTGATTGAAAGAGTGTCATGGTTTGACACTGGCACAATGCCAGTGCCCCCATGAAAATGTGATCCCTACCTTGAATGCTGTGAAGTGGAATCTAGAATAGAGCAAAGCAGACCCAAGCTTAATAACAGGAAAAAAACTTTATTAAACTACTACTACAAAAGAAAAGAGAAAACTAAAGAAGGGGAAAAAAAAAAAACACACAAAGATCCAAATGAAAACCTTGCAAAACATTCTTCCCCCCACCACCCAACTCCAACAAACCACAGCGAGACACAATCTGGACCCCAATCAGGTTTCCACCCTTCAAACAACCGATACTCAGTCCATCGAGGGAACAGAGTCTCTCCTGTGCCACAGACCCCCCAAGAAACACAGCTCCACATCCTGTGTTTCCATGTCACACATGGCACCGCCTGGAGAAAAAAGTTTGCCATGGTGACCCTTCTCCTTTCCATGCACAGTGCTGTCACCACAATGCATGGATGGACAGACTGCCTTTAGGATTTTTTCCTTTCAAGGATGCCCTGCCAAGAGGGGAGAAAACAACAGTTCAGTTTTTCATTGTTTGGGACCACAGTCCCCCCCATTTTCCCCTGGGGCCGAGGGCTCAAGAACAGAGATCTTCTTCTCTTCTTTTTCCTTTCCAGGGCAAGGGGGCGCCACCACAACCCCCCTAACCTTTTCTCTGTCCACTGCAATTTTGTCTTTCTCCCAGCTGAAGCAGATCTCTTGACTCACTGGCATCCTCCCAAAACACAGTCCCTCTTGAAGGAGAAGATTTGGTTCAGGTTGTGGCTAACACGGAAAAGTCCAGCCAAAAGCCACTCCTTGTCCCCCTCCCATCTAGAATTCCTCCTTCCAACATCCCATCCCAGGGTCCAAGGTGTCCCTCTTCCTCTCTTTCAAACCGAGGAGGGGAAAGGAAAATTCACAAAGCTTTCATTTCTCAAGGAAGGGTTAAAAGTCCGAACTCCCAGGATGGCTCGATGCTCGGACATCCAGCAACTCCCACACAACTGGGCACCTTGCAGCAGCTCCCCCCGCTCCTCCTTCCTTGCGGCTTTCTCTCTCCCTCTCGGGAGAGGAACTCTGGGGGGGGGAAATGGAGACATCCCAGATTTCTTCCACCCTTCCATCTGCAGGGACCAGCCCGGTTCCAGTCCTTTCACCACCCTTGGGGCTTTCAGCCTACCTTTCTCAGGCCATGGGCTTCCCCTCCCCTACCCAGCTCGTGGCTGGGCAGGGGAGGTTTGCACTGCACGCTGACCGGAACCAAAGAGAGCGAGTTCCCCTGGGAATTCTGCTTTCAACCCCTCTGTGTTCTCAGAGGCGTGTCTACTTTCAATTGGTCAATATCTAAATTGACCTCTTCCTTCCGGAAAAATTCTCTTTCCATGTCAAACCACGACAAAGAGCAATAAACATTTTTGTGTTTATTGGGAACATATGAAAGGTTAAAGAGTTTCAGAAAGCTGTTGTCACACCTTTTAGACAAACTTGGAAGCGCTCCATTCCACAAGTGTTAGACTTAAAAGTTTGAAACCATATTCTTTTTGTGCATTGAAGAAAGAACAGGCAGGAATCTATGTCCTCTGGGTGATCTATATTTGATCTTCTATTACCTGGTGGATGTTTTTTTATTTTATAGGTTAATTATGTTTTCTATAAATTTTTATTAATCTCTTTCTTCTACTTCCTCATTACACTTATTCATATTGCTTACATCTGATTATTTTAGTTATTCCTGTGAAGGAAATTCTGTACATGTCTCTCAGTGTTACTTAATATAAGCAGCCTACTTGGCATGTAGGCTTGAAAGAAGATAAAATCTTTTTTTAAAGGAGGATTACTTAGTTTTCTATAATGCTCTATACAACGGTCTTGAGGTTGCATGTTACATGTTGCATGTTGCATGTTCTGGTACTTCTGTGACTAAGGCCCATGAGTCTGTGAAAACAGGTAGAGCAAGGATCAATGAAGGAAGCCTGAATATATCTATATGACTGGTATGATGCTGTACGTCTGAGAAACCACCTAATGGTCTAGCTAAAACATGTGCTGTCACCTGGGATCAAGAGTAATTTTCCTTCTAAGTGCCCAGTCTGGTGGGACTTGTCAAAAGGCATCAAACCCTGAATCTCTGTGTACGTTACTCTGAAATGATCTTTGGTGTAGTGCTTTAGTAGCTGGAACATTCAGTAAGCAAGCACTGCTTCAATTCCATTGCTGTGTTATCTCGTAGGTCCATAAACATCTATGTGCACTTTTCAGAATAAGTCTTTAGTGGTGGGTACTGGAGGGTGACTTTCCTACCTGTAAATTCCTATGTTACTGCATCCCCCTACACTTTTTCAAAACAGTGCTAGTAGCAGGTTACAAGCAGAAGAGAGCTCAGAATAGAAGGGTGTGCCTGTGTTCTTGGGAAGTGCACCATTCTGCCCTGCAGTTCCTGACCCCTTGTTTGAGATAGCCCCCAGTTCTAGTGTGCAGCCCTTTGAGTTCATGTCTATATATCTAACATGGCTTTTGGAGTCAGACAGCAAAAATTTAAAATGTACAATTGTGATAGTGTCAAACTATAGTCTGAATTATACTTTTAGTTGTGCAATCTGGGTAGGAACTTCTGTCATAAAATAGTGCTCTAGTTTCTCTCTCTATATTAGAAAGAGACATTTTCTGAAGGAAAAAAGCTTTGATATCTCTTGATATTATATTTCTTGATTAACTTGAATTATTGGAAAATACTGTGATAAATAATAGATCATAAGAATTAAAAACTCACTATGCACTGATGTGTTACTAATAATTCTGTATTAACTACATGGCACTTTAACTAAATAAAGCGGTTGACTTTTAAAATAAACACAAATTCAAGACAATTGTGTGCATGAAGCCTTGTAGCTTTTGACCTTTGTGTGATTGTGTTAAAATTTGTGTTTTGTTATCTGGTGATGGAATTGATACTTGTGTGTTGTGATGTCTCCTACCTTTTCTTTTTTTTTGTTTTCCCAATGTGTATAGTTCAAGGTAATCACCAATAAATTTAATTTTTTTTTAAAAACTGAAAAGTGAAATTTGCTTCAATTCAAGAGAACATAGACTTTGGGATCTAAATAAGTGTTCTGTTTTAAATCCTTACCACTTTATTGGTGGGTAAATTTCACTGGTAATTTGAGGGGGAATTTACAGTCTTATTCAGGAAAGAATACTTACTGAAGTCAGAGGGACTTCATGCTTCATTGCTTTCCTGAATATATTGAGAGAGACTTCAGCATATGCTCAAATGTTTTCTTGAACTGAGAATGTAAAAGGGTTTATAAAATTAAAAGGCAGTATAATTGTAGACATTATTAAAAATTCAGATTAGCGTTGTTACAATGTAGATATTTTCTTCAGCAATACCACACATCACCATAAAATTTGCTTTTTCAAATAGACCTCTTAACATTCATTACAGTAATTGTATAGAAATATAGTCCCTGTTGCTCCAGAAACACTGACTCTTTTAATGTCACTATTTCACACAGCTACTGGCTCAGATATGCACAACTGGGTTTTTTGCCTATCTCACTTCATTCATGAACAACCTAACTTTATGTAGGGCTATTTATGGTAGAAGTAAATTAATTCTTGGCCCCACTGGTATTAAGGCTATACTTTGCATAAGGAAGTTTATTGACAATATTTAAAGTTTCTGTTTGTGCAGTTCTTTCCACATGAACTCATTCTGAATTAAATATATGTATATATATATATATATATATATATATATATATATATATATATATATATACATGTGATTTTTAAAACAGCAGCATGAATTTAATATAGCCATAATGTTGATGAGGAGATGTTGAGATTTTTCAGTGTAATGACTTCTTCCTGTTACATGGATGCCCAACAAATGGATAGCTGGTACTACTCAGTAGCTGAAATTAAAACATAAAGCTAAATAAAGTAGTAGCAGCAGTACTAAATATCTTTTCATCATTTAATCCATACAATTTCTATGTCAACATATCAAGTGCTACTATTATTCATTTCTAACTAGAAAAATTAAAACTCGACATAGGTAAATTAATATGCCTAAAATCTGAGGCTTCATAGAATATCTCAACAATATTAACAAAAAAACTGTATCTTGACTAGTCTCAAATAGACTATCTTGAATATAGCCTCTGAAAATAAAACAGATCATTACCTTTTAATGATACAAGCAATAAGCAAATCCTTTTAGTGATGTCTGATTATGCATTTTCTATGATTTAGGACACATTGCTTTAGAAATTGCCAGATCTCTTCTGAAGGGATTTTCTCTATGGCATACAATGGGAATATATAACCTAGTGAGAAACTGGGCATGTTAGGTCTACTACCGAGTTAAATTTTTGTTATACAAATATGCCTTGGATTTAGCTCTGGGAATTTTTATCACCTTTGCCAAACTCTTGATATATGATAAAAATCATCTTAGGAGATTACTACATTGTTGATTTGAAATTTTTGAAAACATGCTTTTATATTTAATCAAAATTAGTATTCCCTCAAAACCAAGTTTCTTCTTCACTTTGTCCAGGTTGGATCTAGTTACATCTTTTTGTGTACTAGGGAAAGTCATAGAATCATAGAATATGTTGAGTTCAAAGTGACCCATCAAGAACATCAAGTCCAAGAATCATAACTTGTGCCTCAGGGTGTTGTCCTAACATTTCTCAAACTCTGTCAGGCTTGGTGCTGTTACCACTTCCCTGGGGAAGCCAGTGTTCAGCTACTGTCTGGGTGCAAAATCTTTTAGTGACAGCCAAACTAAACCTCTCCTGACTCAGTTTCATGCTGTTTCCTCGAGTCCTGTCACTGATCCTGGGAGTGAAGAGATTGGTACTTGCTCTGCTTCTCTTCTTCCTGTCCTGAGGGTGTTGAAGACCATAGTGAGTTCTCCCCTCAGTCTCCTCGCTTTCAGGCTGAACATACCAAGTGACCTCGTAAGGTTTCACCTCCAGACCCTTCACCATCCTCATGGCTCTCTTTTAGACACTCTCTAATAGCTTGATGTCTTTTTAAATATTGGGATGCCCTACATTACCCCCAGCACTCAAGGTGAGGCTGCCCCAGTGCAGAGCAGAGCAGAACAGGACAATCTCCTCCTTGTCCAGCTGGAGATGCTGTGCCCAGGAGACATGGTTGGCCCTTCTGGCTGCCAGGGCACTGTTGACTCATATTCCACTTGCCATCAACCAGGATTGCAGAATGTTTAAATATTTTTATTTTATGAAAATTTAGAGGTGGCTTATTTATTAGCAGTAGTGAACTGAACATCTCTTTACTTATATAGCTATATTTCAGTAATATTGACTTTTGTTAACCATTTATACACAGTGGGAATGAGGCCCTAATTTAAATTCAGTACTGATATGTTATTTGTGGCTAGCATTATCTTTAGTAATTTGATTTTTCATTTCATATGTAAATTAAAGACAAAGAATGTAAAATAACAGTAAAGCTTTCAACTGAAAGCTAGAAAAAGACAATAAAGTAATTAAAATTCTCATTTACTTCACCTAACCTTATTTCCTCGAATGGCTTTGTTAATGACTAGAAAGTAAGCAAAATGGAATTGATAACTCATCTGCTCTTTGTTGTAATCATTACCTAGTAATTTTCTCTTTTAATCCTTTATCTTTCTTTAGTCTTTATTCTGCATGTCAAAATCTAGTCACTTTCTGGATTATATGCTTCATACACTCCAAAATACAGTTCACTGAATAAGTATTGCTGATTTAAACTGAAATGTGTTCCATCTTAAAGTTTTCATCCTATGAGATAAAGAGTTGTGAGGGGGAGAGAGGTTAGAGGAAAAAGTCACAGTAGGCTACTTATGGCCCCTTGCAGGCCTTACAAAGCAATATATTATCAAGTGAAGTCATTTAGACTCTGGGAAGAATGATTTAGGGCAGTTACTGTCTCAGCTTCTTTCACAGATAATATCCACTTATTCTTATCTTAAAAGGTGACTTTATAAATTAAAGGAAGTAATGCTGTAACTTCTTTACTTATTTATTCTCTCTTCCTGAGTAAAAAGAAATACCTTTTTTTAACAGCAGAGAGAGTAGCTGTATTTTCCTGCAGTATTTTCCTGCACTTTGTCTAGCCACATCTGTCGAAACAATGCAGAGTACACACCTGTAAGTTTCTGCTTTGGCTCTGACTACTGTGAACTGTGTGACTGCTACATAAGAGAGGAAAATAATGAGGATATAGGATGGTATATCTGGTTGAATTCAGCACTTCAGAGTCTTGGTCTACTTTTCTGCACATTACAAGTCATCTTTCTAAGAAATAATTGCTGCTTACAAATTTTAAGATAGAAAATGCATCAGAACTGGGAACTGCTACTCAAAGAGACTCATGTCTCAACCTAAATAATTCTATGATTCTGTGTTACAGATGAAGTTTTTGGCATGCAGTCTGTTGTGATGTTTCTGTGTTTATTAGCACATATACATATAAATACATATTAAACTTCAAAATGTGTGTTGGCAACCACTGTGCTATTTTAAACAATGAAGACCCTAAAAGTTCAGT
This sequence comes from Lonchura striata, assembly GCF_050655825.1. Taxonomy (NCBI): domain Eukaryota; kingdom Metazoa; phylum Chordata; class Aves; order Passeriformes; family Estrildidae; genus Lonchura; species Lonchura striata. The sequence continues at coordinate 116,429,313 of NC_140704.1, forward strand.
TACTGAATCAAATATTTTGTCATGATATTGTTAGTCCTCTGTGGCAAGCAGCATGGAGTAGGCAATACTGTGTTTCAAGGCAAAGTTGACATTTTTTCCTGAAGAATTGCTTTAAGTTTACAGCATAATGCAGTGGTTCCATGTGAAAGCATCCCAATGTATAGTTATACGCATGCATGTAAATAAATCTGTTGAGTAGATTATTGACAAGCATAATTAAAGAATAGCAGTACTTCATATATTATTTACGAGGCTTTCTCACAAGCAGCAGTATGACAGAAGGGTTACTTGTATGTTAACCAGCTACACAGGAGAAAGGGAGCAGATATGTTCTAGTTTAAAATAATTCCCTTAATGTCTCACTGTGTAGCAGCTCTCTCTCACAGCAGCTCTCAGCTGCCTGTGAGCTGGCTGTCTGCACAGTATGAACACAGTCACTCAAAGAAAGGCATGGTGCAATCTTCTGTCATTGTACATCCAAATTAAATCAGCCCTTGAAGAATTTTGAAGTTATAGAGCCAGAACAGGAAATGGTTGTTCTCTGAAACAGATCTGGTTCTTTTTGGCTCTCGTAAGCCAGTTCAAACTTCCAACTCAGCTATTTAGTACAGCATTTGGCTTAGTTGCTTTCATGCTTCCTTACTGCTAGTCTTGGGAAGTGCCTGGAGTCCCTCACTCTACTGAATGTTTGGGGTGTCTACAGCTGTACCCCACAAAAGCTAAAGATGAGCAGAAGCCAAAGGGGTAACTAGTGGGAAGGTACAGGAAGGCTGAGTATTCCCAGCTGGATAGGTGCTTTGCACATTCTGTGTCCAAAATTCAAGCTGCCCTTTGGCAAAACCCAAGCTTGTACTTATCTAAGATTTAAGGCTTAAAATAGTTTCTTTTCCTCTGTGTCTGTGGTGAAGATTACGTCTCTCATCCATGCTGGAGTGCCTCAGCTAAATTTAACTCTGAGTGTTAGAAGGACTTGCTCATAGGATTATGGTACAGCTGTGAAAACTACTGCTGTTGTTTTAGTTGAGGATTTATAAGAGGAGAAAATATATATGCAAAGAGAAAATATGTATTTATTTTTTTAAATACATACATGTATGGGGGGATGATTCCAGACCTGAAAGAAGGAGTTACATAGCTGAATATGTATGGATGAATATAATATGAATATTCAAGGAGCAAGTTCTGCAATAGCACAGGTCAAAGCCAGTACTAAAACAGGACAGTAATGCCTCCCTCACCCAATTCACTGTATCTGTATGTGTGGTGAGAAACACGATAGACAAGCACATAGCAAGCTTCACATCTTGCTTTCTTGTCAAACAAATTTAATTGCAATAAACTGCTAATCAGTTATATTCTAGTATAGGAGAGCTGTGTGGTGTTGCTGACATTTGCTAATGCATTTTGGTGATAAATTTATTTCAAGGTGTCTGTCTTTATTTCTTTTCCAGGTACAAGTCCTTCGCAATGCAGGGGAAGAAGTGACCCTAACTGTGTCCTTTCTGAAAAGAGCACCTGCTTTTCTCAAACTGCCGCTGAATGAAGATTGTGCATGTAAGCCTTTATTACATGACCAAAGAACCTTCAATTCCATACCCATGAACACCTGCAGCTTCTGAAACTACTGTGCATTGGGGGTGATTGACAGCAGCTTTTACAATCAGCATTGCTGTCTAAATATGAGTTGCTCCTATTGCCAGAGCTTGTGTTAACATTGACCTCAAGAGAAAAATCGCTATCTACGGTTGAAAAACAGATAACCAAGCATTTGGCTGGTGTGAATCAATAAAGTTGTGAGTAAAACAGTAGAATTATATTAGTTTGCAATAGCTCATATCCTGGTGCAGAGTATTTAAAATTAATTTTTTGGGCAGTATCAGCTAGTATTTAGTCCCAGGGAGTTTTTTCTTGTAAATGTGAAAATGAGATTGTGTGTATATATTTAGAGGATTTTGTTGTTTAAAATTCAGAAGCTTGGGTGGAGATGTCTACCTAAGAATAAATTACTCTGGAATTAAAAGTATTTTCTTTTAGTCCAAACTGAGTTTTAGAGAACTTGCCCCATGAGAGTCATATGGAGACAGCTGTCTTCCTTTAATTATATTAAATTGTAAGTGTGGATGCATAATTATAGACAATTGCAGCATATCTAAGCATATTTATATATCAGCCTGTGCCTTTTGCCACCTCTGCTTTCGTTCTGCTTTTTTCTCCCTAAGAGAGTGAACTAAATTGCTCAATTTTAAAGCAACGAAAAAATAAATATTTTATTTTAATACTTATAGCCCTTGATTTTAAATCAGCAGGAATTAAATAATCAAAATAATGAAATAGCATTTTATACAAACATTTTATGGAATATTTTCTTTTTCTTTTGCTTATGTATTAAATTTAAACTAAACAAGGAAAAAAACAGAACACTCTATTCTTAAATAAAAATATATCCCAGTACCTTTGTCTCTTTTAGGAGAGGCTGTGGCACCACAGAGTAGCCTTAGTGATGCACAGGAATGTGTATTTTCATGGATCCTCTCATGTCACTTTTGAGGTGTAGCTCTCTAGTTTCCTAAACTATTACAAGAACATTTAGAACTGTTAACTCCACTGAGACTAACAAGAGTTATCTGACAAATTCCTTCAAGTAAAAACCAACAGAGAAAGTACACATTTCCCTTTTACTGTCAAATTTTAAAGAAACATTGGGGTTTTTTTTCGTTACCAAGAGAGCATTAATTTTTTTTAATCAAAGCACCAGGAAATGTTTTCTTGAGCCTCCATATAGTTTACAAAGGCAATCCACTCAAGCCAGAGAACCAATACTGGCTAAATGGAGAAAGTAAATTAATGTTATATATGATAGAAGTTATTTGGGTTTGGGGAGAATGCATACATACATATGCAAATTTGAATTATGTTGTCACAAATTAAAGGAGAGTTTTCATGTGAATTTGTATTTGTATTAGGTGCTCCCAGTGACCAAAGCAGTGGCACATCCTCTCCTCTGTGTGACAGTGGTTTGCATCTCAACTACCACCCCAACAACACGGTAAGAGCTTGATGGAATCACACAAGAGAATAATTATAGTATAATAGCTAAGTGGAAGTACTAATAAAGGAAAAACGAGTAGCCAGAAATTATGGGAAGGAATGTGACAAATTATTACAGCTGAGATTGTGTCTGGATGCATGTGATTACTGTTTACTTGGGCAGTATGGATTTTGCTAAAGATTTTCCTTCTGCATTTTTTTCTCTGCACAGGAATTAAAATTCTTAAAGTGAAAATATACCTATTTATAAAAAATAAGAAAAGTTTTTGATAGTATTTTCCATTACTTATATTGTATGCATTAACTAAAACTCTTGGCAAAAGATGATTAGTTGTATGTTTTTCCCTATTTTTGAGGTGAAAGTGTTTACTTCTGGTAATGTGTACTTAAAACCATAACTGAAGTGGGATAACATGCAGCAGAGTGTCTCTGGGATAAAATGCTACAGATGTCTGTTCAGATATTTACTAAAAGATGCCTTTGAAGTGCAACAAGGGACTTTAAAATTTTTTCTTAGCTAGAAAATGCAAAATTTTCTTTATTTTAAATAGTTCTAAAGGTTCTTTTGATGAGTATTTGGCTTTGTGATAGATTAAAATAGAAAAAGCACAGAAAAAATAAACCAGTATAGATCATAATTTTAAATGTTTTAAAACCTGATATGTAAGCCATACTGAGCAGCTATTTCCAGTTTCCATCTTGTTTTATTGCACTTTCATATTTTTCTATTAAAATTTTAAATAGCAGCCCACAGATTTAAATATCAATACCACAGATTTAAATACAGTTATAATTTGGAAAACCCTTCAGAATTATGCACATTTTAGGAAGTGGAATTTATAAATAGTAACATCAATAAAATTGATATCAAATAACAATAAAAATATATGTAACTTGTGCAGCAACAGCAAAAGCAGACTTGTCTCAGGAGTCTATATAGGTATGTATATATGTATGTAAAAAGGCTATGTCAGTTGATCCAAAGGTGATTTATTCGACTAGCTGCTACAATTCTAATTTTGCTTTTATGATAAAAAGCATGCTTTCATTTGTGAATTCTTTTTTTGCAGGTGTCAAAACTGATCTAAATGAGCTGTAGTTTCCATTTGAACTGACAATAATTCACTGCAAACAATTGTTTTTCTTTCAGTTGAAATAATATAATCTAGTATAATGAGTCTATAATTCCCTAAATTAAATTTTCAAGCGAAGACCAAGATGTGATTCTGACATGTCCCCTTGTCATGGGAACAGAGTTCTTCATAAAACCAAACCTTGCTATGAATTCCTAAGTTATGTTCAACTCTTATGCCACGGCTCTTCCTTTTTTCTCAGAATATTCCCTAGGAGGAATTATGACAGCTGGATCGGTGAGCAACTGGCTCATGGTTGGACACAAAACCAACAAAAAAGTTGTAGTTAAGAGAGTGAATTTCGGCTGGTGACTGGTCACTACTGAGGTTCTGCTGTATCTTAGGCCCAGTGCTCATCAACATTTTGATTAATGATCAGCAAAGATGGTGAAGGGTCTGGAGGAGAAGCTATATGAGAAGAGGCTGAGGTCACTTGGTCTGTTCAGCCTGGAGAAGAGGGGACTGAAGGGAGACCTCATTGCAGTTACAACTTCCTTGTGAGGGGAAGAAGAGAGGTAGACACTGATCTCTTCTCTGTGGTCAGCAGTGACAGGACCCAAGGGAATGTTGCAGCTGCAAGGTTTAGGTTGGATACTAGAGAAAGGTTCTTTGCTTAGAGGATAGTTGAGCAATGGAACAGGCTCCCCAGGGAAGTGGTCAAAGCATCATCCTGACAGAGGGCAAGAAGAATTTGAAAAAACTCTCAGGAACATTGTGAGATTGTTGGAGATGTCCTGTGCGGGGACAAGAGTTGGACTTGATTATCCTTGTGGGTCCCATCCAACTCAGACATTCCATGATTCTGAGATGTACAGCCACAGTCTTGTTTCTGAATTTGTAGTCCTGTTAATTCACTTGAAGGATGCTTTTGACTCAGAACTTGGAGTAGAAAAGACTTTGGTCTTTTGTCAACAGTTCACAGAGTTATGCAGTCTAAAGTTAGGGTTAAGATTTTTCTTGTAGCCATGTCTAGGCCTACAGTTTGTACCTGAACTTTTACTGCATTTCATCTTTTCCCTAAGTTTAATCACAGGTGAAGAAAGGTTCTCAGAAACAGAAAGAAAACATTAAAAATTCAGGATGTTCAAAACAACATCCTAGGGTAATCTTCCAAGCCAATAATTTATTTATTTTTTTTGAATCTGTGGAATTTCTTACCAGAAATTCAGTGTTTTAAATAAGTGAACTACCTATGAAAGGCTTGCTGCTCAGCTAACATATTTATTGTGATATTTTGTTTCATATACATAAAAGATATATGAACATATATGAAAAAGTAAAGTTCAAAGCTTTATAATTCCATAGATCCTACACAGAATGCACCCTCTAGAAAAATAGAAGGTGCACTTAATTTTGATAACATTTATATTATAGAAGATACCAGTAAGAAAAACTATGAAATTTGAGATTAAAAATAATGTAAATCAACAGGTTTAATTTTATGTATATCATGATATACTGTCACTTGTTTTTTGGGAGAAGAGGCCACCCCCCCACCTGGCTACAGCCTAATTTCAGGTGGCTGTGGAGAGTGATAAGTTCTCCCTGAGCCTTCCTTTCTCCAGGCTAAACAACCTCAGCTCCCCCAGCTGCTTCTCACAGGACTTGTCTCCAGACCCTTTCCCAGCCATGTTGCCCATTTCTGGACACGCTGCAGCACCTCAATGTCCTTGTTGGAGTGAGGGGCACAGAACTAAATATGGCACTCGTGGTGTGGCCTCACCAGTGCCAAATCAGGGGGACAGTCACTGCCCTGGTCCTACTGGACTATTTCTGATCAAGTCAGGATGCTGATGGCCTTTTTTGCCACCTGGGCACACACTGGCTCATGTTCAGCTGCTGTTGACCAGCACCTCAAGGTCCTTTCTCATCGTGTAGGTTTCCAGGTACTCTGCCTCCAGACTGTTATGCTGCCTGGGGTTGTAACAAAAGTGCAAGACCTGGAACTTTGTCTTGTGAATCTCATACAATTGACCTCAGTCCATTGATTCAGCCTGCAGAGCCTTCCTACCCTCCAGCAGATCAGCAGTCCTACCCAACTTGATGTCAGCTATGAACTCACGGTGCACTTCATCCCCTCTTCCAGATCATCAGTATTAAATATTAAACAGTGCCAGCCCCAACACTGAGCCCTAGACAACACCAGTCATGACTGTCCACCAAAGGGATGTATCCCCATTCACCACCACTCTCTGGCCTCTCCATCCAGCCATGTTTTTACCCAGTGTACTGTGTACCCATTGAAGCCACAAGCAGACAGTTTCTCCAGGAGACTGCTGTGCCAAAGGCTTTACTAAACTCCAGGTTAACAACATCTACAGCCTTTCCCTCATCCACTAGATTGGTCACCTGGTCGTAAGAGGAGATCAGGCTGGTCAGGCAGGAGGTGCCTTTCATAAACATGTTATTTATGGTTTATTGCATATAATTTATGTAATTTATTGCTGAGCCTGATTCCCTCGTTGTCCTGTACATGCTGTGGGATTGCACTTAGGATGATCTGTTCCATGACCTGCCACAGGTCTGGCTGACAGGCCTGTAGTTCCCCAGATCCTCCTTCTAGCCTGTCTCGTAGATGGCATCATGTTGGCCAATTTCCTGTCAGCTGAGACCTGTTAGCCAGGACTGCTGGTAAATGATGGAAAGGGATTCGCTGAGCACCTGTGCCAGCTCCCTCACTATCCTTTGGTGGGTCCCATCTGGCCACATAGGCCTGTGTATGCCTAACTTCTGCAGCAGGTCACTGACCATTTCCCCTTGGGTTATGGTGGCTTCACTCTCTCCCTATCCCTGTCTCCCAGCTCAGAGGTTTGCTACCAGGCAAATATCTGGTCTTACTATTAAAGACTGTGGTAAAGAAGATGTGGTTAAATACCTCAGCCTTTTCCTCATCTTTTGTTGCTATGAGAAGGTACTTTGAAGAACTGTGCTCTCTCATAAAAATAACATCATCATTAGCACTATTTTATAAAGCATTTTGTAAAGAAAGGTGTTGTATTTTTTGACACAGATGTTGATAATTTAACTTTTTATAAGCATTTCTCATGCAAACCTATATTCTTTAAAAATACTGATCAAATTAGACTCTGTGTTTAAATACTCATTCTTTGTAGATATCATCATAAACATGATAAAGTTCAGTTTTCATATAAGCAATGTCTTCTGTAAGTAGGTAAAATTAAAATATTCATCACTTCAGCATGTAGTTTTGACAATTTTGACAGTTTTTATTGCATGTTAAATTCCGTTCCCAATTACCGTGTTTTGAGATATCATTAGAAAAGATACGTATGTAAATGTGTACAGAGCCACAGGAAACAACTGAATTATGGTTGTATTGTGAATAATTTAGAGGTCCTATTCAGAATCTTTCCAGTGCTCACTAAAACTAATGACAAGTGATTTGGAAAAAATGGAACACTGCCAAATTAAATATAAGTCTTTGAAGTCTATCTCATTCTTTCTAAATCTGCTGACTACTTAAAATGAAGTTCAAAACTGAAAAGAACCTTTTAATGTTTTTCAGGATACATTATCATGTTCCTCATGGCCAGCATCGCCAGGACTTAGGTGGGAGAAGAGGTGGTGTGATCTTCGATTAATTCCACTTCTTCATTCACGATTTTCCCAGTACCTTCCAGGATCAGATTTGTGCAGGTAAAGAAATTCTGAAGGTTGAAACTTGATTTCTTGGTTGACAAATGCATGCCCTAGAGAATTGCCTTGTTGGAGAAATTGCATTATTAGTTCCAAGGCAGCTGACAGAGACATGAAATAGGAGCTTTCATAAAAGTCTTTTTAGGTCCACCTTGGCTCATATTCTCCTCTGACATCAGCTGGGCTGGTATGTGAGGAGATGATGGGTGATCTTTCGATTTGCCTCTAGTGCTTAGCACCTTTTGCAGTTTGAGATGAAACCTGCATCTCCATATTTAATAGATGCTAATGCTCTTGTTCTCAAAAGCTTCTTTCTAAGTAGCTTGTTTTTATGCCTTTGATTTTTGCAATACATTATGGCATTGAGCTCTGCAATGTGATTATATTTCTAAAATGCATTTCCTTCTGTTTGTGTTAAATACATCATCTGATACCTACATTGGGTGAAGTAATCTTGTTTGAGAGCAGCAAGGGCTGGCTGCCCTATGGGGACGATAAGCCAAGAGAGACAATGACGGTGAGGCCAGAGAAGGCATTGTCTGTTCATGCAGACAAATATCCTACCCCACTGCTCCACGTAGGAACAGAGGAGGCTTAGGAACAGTCTTCAGAGGAGTCCATCATGGTCCACTGGGACTCAGTTTAGGCTGGGAAGTCAGTCTGAAGGTCCAAATCTGTGGGATGCATGTCCAGGCACAGGAGTAGCTGCAACTGTACTCAGGTGAGGACCAAGAGCAAGAGCCTGAACTGATAAGCATCTTTCAGTTCTTGTCAGTTCTTGTACTTCCTTGCTTTATGTTTATAGTTACAGTAGAGACCTTTTTTTTTTTTTTTTTTTTTTTTTTTTTTTTTTTGTTTCTATATAGCTAAGGTTATTTTTCCCCATGTTTTACATTGGAAATTTGTCACAATCACTGGAATAGCTGTCCGAAGCTCTTAGTGAGGTTTAACTTTATTGCATCATTGCGATGAGTTGACCATGGCTGGATTCCAAGTGTCATCCAAGCCTCTCTATAACTCCCCTCCTCAACAGGATGGAGGGGAAGAAAGTAAGATGGAAGTATTCTGATGAGTCAAGATAAAGGCAGTTTAATAAAGCAAAAGCAAAGGCCACACATGGAAGCAAAAACCCCAAAATATTTGTTCTCTACTTCCCATCAGCAGGTGATGTTCAGTCACTCCCTGGGAAGTAGGGCTTGGGTACATGTAGTAGTTGCTCTGGAAGACAAGTGTAATAATTAATTAATGCCCTCCCTCCCTTCCTTTCTCCTAGCTTTCATTGCTGAGCAGATGTCATATGGTATAGAATATCCCTTTGATCAGTTTGGATCAGCTCTCCTGGCTATTTCCCCTCCCAAGATTTTGTTTCCTCAACCTGTTGGTGAGAAGGGAATGTTGGAGCAACAGCTCTGATGCTGTGCCAACACTGCATAGCACTAGCCAAAACGTTGTGTAATCAATATCTTTCTACCTAACAATACTGAGCACAACACTATGAAGGCTGCTGTGGGGAAAATAAAATTCATTCCAGAAAGACCCTAGAACATGACATTTTTTAGTTTAATATTACTCTAATAAATCAGAAGAAATTAGGAGGGAAGACAATAACATTCTGTAATGATTACTGTTTGCAAAGCAATGAAATAAAAATGAAATTAGCTGAAAGTACAAAGTCTTACAAGGCAAGTATATAAGATCATACCTGTTAAAAGTTTTAAGCATCTAGCTATTACATGGATTAATTTATCATCTGTATATATAAGAATGAAGTTCTCATACTGAAATACTCTCATGAGCTCTAGTATGTAGACATTATCTGTAGGAAAGCTGTGTTTAGGTACAGAGCAGGTTACTCCATAATTTGTTCTTCTAATGAATTCCCTGTGAATGGATTTATGAACCCCCCAGAAAGTGGGTTAAGAGAAGTCTTCTTCAATCTGTTTTTGTGGAGTTAATTTTACTGTTTCTTACTGATACTCAGTAAACATTTGAAAGTTGCACAAAAGCTGTCCACTGCCTCAGTTGCTTCTTAGGGCTGTTTCTTAGCATTACACTATCTAGGTCTGCCAGCCATTTCTCCTATTTACAGAGCTGAAATTAGTGCAGGTTAGGCAGTACCTGTTGTAGATCATTGCTGAGCTAAAGCCAGCCTGAAGCTTTTGACCAGTAATAGCAGGATCATATTTACTTGGCTGCATGAACCTCGCTCTGTTGAGTGGCTGACCCAGGGAGGAAAGGTAGAAACCAAAGGCTGCAAAAGCTTCTTGGCTGAACTGAACTGGAGCAGGATCAGGTCACCAGAGAGGCAGGAGGTGTTTTACTAAATTATGTGAAAGCCTTCAGCTCCTTATTTAACAATGAAGCGTAAAGCACCCAAAACCATAACAGTCAAATCTGAGATCTATTCTACTGTATAATTCAGATAGGGTATTGAATTGCATAGAACTACTCACATGGAATATTAGTTCATAAGCAGCTGTTCATAGACCTAGGGTTTTAAAATTCAGTCTTCTCCATCAATAAAAAATAAGCTTAAAGGTCATATTATAGAACTTGTACATAACAAAGGAAGTGTCTTAGGTAGTAATGATATACCTGATATAATTTCTAGAAAATAAAGGTATAGTAATATGAAACAAAATACCTGAACTCATACTCAAACCTTGAAAAACTACTCTGATATTTTTTTCCTTGTATCCTTCTATTCTGTCTAATATGATGAAATAAACCTTAAAAAACCTAAAAATGCAGGATCTGTATGAGAGGATTTTTCTTAAATCATAGAACCAACACTTTATGTTGCTAGCAAGATAGTTTATATGACTATTTTAAATTGCTGTAGACATTTTTAAATGTTACTCCCTCTCAGAATTTGTTATGAGAGAAAGGTAGATACTTTTATAAGAGATCAGTAGAAACATCACTATAAAAGAAAGGATATTAAAAATAATATAAGGAAGCAACATGAAATGAAAGTTAATTCATTACATTTTCCATAGTTAGTATTTACAAGGCCGTTTTCACTATGTAAAGCCTAATGACTTTTTATAATTCAGAGTTTGATAGGGAAATATATTGTTCTCACATACAATATTAAACCTCATAATCTTGTTCTAGCTTTTCCAGTGGAGTGGTTGGGACACATAAATTCTGGAGGATATTCATGGGGAATTCTAGAAGACATTCAGGTTAACCTTGCAAAGCTCATTATTTTCAAATATAGCTTTTATGTTCCAGAAGGCCCAGAACCTGAAATGTGTAGTTGAATAAGTGTTTATTAATTCTCATTTTTTTTGTGTATTATAAAGTAATTAATCTATTATTTGTTTCGTTTAATACAAAACATCTATTTAATGTATTCTGTTTTCAGGTTTGCATGGTATCATGGACTTGGGATGGTAGACGTAATCAAGAAAATACTATTACAGTAATCTAAGGTTATCTACTGCCAAGACACATTAATAAGTAATTTATTAGGCGACCATGTATCATACTGTTGATATTTGAGTAGTTTGGAGTTGATACTTGGGTAATAACATTATGGATGATTGATTCTGTACTTGCACAGATCAAATTCCTAGGACAAGTAGGAACAATCTAATACCCCAAATGCACCAGATTCACTGTGTTTGTAGTCCAAGGGAAATATGTACATGAGGACTGAATCTGGGGTTTTTCTATTTGCATTAATGTTATGCATTAATAGGTCTTTTAGATCACTGCTTTGATTTATGATATAGTATGTAGAAACAAGGCAAGTCCTGAAATTAGTGTTATTTTTCTTAAAAGAGATAATCAACAATTTTGAGCCCATGCTATGGTCTTCATTCAAGTATTTAAAAATTTATTCTGGAAAAATTTGCTATATATATTTATAGCCATCTAAAAAAAAAAAAAAAAAGGATAGAATAAAAAGATGTTAGAAACACTACCTGAAGATTCTTTTAATAAATCTTCCTCAAAACTTTACTAGAATTATTGTGAAAATGAATCTCTGAAAGAAGACTGTCTTGGTTGGTATTGTGAATTTAAAGAAAAATCACTACCCCTAGGAAAGACAATTAAATTGCTGGATTTAAATAAACCAAAGAACCCTGAAAGATCATGTTGATATAAGCCTCATTATCCTGCAGAAGCTGGATCTCATACTAGAACACTCAAAGCAAAGGCATGGCTCTAGTTCATTTCTATTGCTTCTCCTGACTGAAGAAACAGTTTGTTCTCAACATGGATGGGATGAAGACAAATACTAACCTTACATTGTGTTCAACTATAATAAAATTTTAAGAGGTAAAAGACCCCAAGCAGCTTTTAAAAATTGATATCTGTCTTCAGGTGGCAGAAGCTGTCATTGACGATGCTCAGTTTTACCCTGGAGATAACAGGCACTTTGCTTGAGCCATTCTCAAAGAGTCTGAATGATGTACTTAATCTTAACGATGAATTGATCATCAGCAGTTGGGTTTGTAGCAGAATGTCAGCAGTGGAACTTGGTATTCTCTGTATGTTCAGTAATCTCCTACTCTAGGATATGGATTATTATTGAGCTTTTTTGGTTTTGAAGACAGAGACCTGTGAGCCTTACAAGAGCTTTTAGCAAATAAAGCAATTTACTGAAGAAATTAGGTCTGTTATTGCTTTAGCATCTGAAAATTTTTCCCTTGTTCTATAATTGCTCAGTGCCTGGAAGTGGAAAATCAGTATATAATGCATGATAGATTTTTGTATATGTGCCCAGATTGGTGCTGAGGGTAGAGGCAGAGGTAGGAGTGTATTTTTGTTAATGATCAGAAGTGCAATTGGAAAAATCATTATTGCAATTTGATCAATTTTGAGTTCTCCAAGTTTTCAATCAGTAGTTTAGAAGAGAAACAGAATTCTGTAAGCGTGAGCAGCCAAAAAGGGCCTCCAGAATGTAATCCAAATGTGTTTAGACACTGTATTATAAAAATAAAACAAAGATGTTGAGAAAAAGATACTGGTATTCACTGAATTTCCCAAATTATTACCTATGGTTTCCAATGTGCTTTCCTTCTCTCTAGCCTGCTGTATTAAAGGATTAAGTCTTAGATATGAATCAGCTCTATCACTTGTTCATCTTCTGAGGTTGTATGGCCTGATGGTCAGCGTTCTGTGGAGCTGGACTATGGAATTTTTAATAGCCTTATGGAAGCTTAATATTGCCTGAATTGACCTTTTAGAGTGATTTTAATGTCAGGTATTTATAAATCAGGAAAACCAGCATTTTATCAGTGTTCACTGGCTGACCTTCATTGTCGTTGAAAAAAAAGCACTTTTACGAGTATTGTTAAGATGATATGCTAGAAAAGATAAAATTTTCTTCTGACCTGATCTGTTATGATATGTCTATAGGCAAAATGCATTCCAAGTAATTGCTGTGGATGGGGTTTGCAGTGGAATAATTCAGTGTCTCTCTGCTGAAGACTGTATTGACTGGCTACAAGCAATAGCAAGTAACATTTCCAACCTCACAAAGCACAATGTAAGTATGGATCCAAGTAAGCCAGAAGGTTTCCCAATCATATTTGATTATAACTGTCATAAAAGCCTAATGGGTTCACACACAGAATTATCTGCATATAAACAATGCTTGAGGCTGTCTGAGAGAAGTCAGCTCAAGTTTGTTGTCAAATCAGACTCTGTGAGAAACCATTGAATGGGAAAATATTCTTCCCTACAGTCATATAATTCACTTTGTTGCTATCAGAGTTATTTCCTTCATAGGAGCACCAACTAGGATTAGAAGCAAAGATGAGACACACAGGAGGAAGCCAGGTCTGATGCAGGAACACATTGAAAATACAAAAATTCTGTGCTTTCTTCATAGTTCATCTCTACAGAAGCTGGTATAACCAGATCTAAATTAGATTTTAGGTCTGTTTAGGTAGTGTTTATCATGATGGGAAAGGCAAGGTGCTTCTGTTGTGTAGATATAGATATTTGCTATCAACAATGATTTAATGCATTTATGCTTCATGCACTGCACTCTTACCATCTGAGCTTGTGGGATAGATACCACTTTTTATTGAAACAGGAATAAATGTTATGTTATGTAAAAGTTTTTTTTAAATGCTAATTTGAATTAAGAGGTCTTCTGGAACTGCCTGGGATGTATTTACATTTAAAATGAACATGTGGTTCTCCCTGTATAGAAATCTGTATGATACTTTCTGTGGTTTTCCTAAAAAACTGAGAACACATGGGGAGCTCCACTATTTTGAATTGAGTTATAACAAGGAAGCCCTTAAGGATTTAATTTATATTTCCTTAAATCTGCTTTAGCTTCCCAAATCTGTCTCTGAATTTGCTTTTGTTTCAAATATAGGGAACACATTGAAGGAAGCTGTATTTTTTTTTGAGATTTATAATGGAGATGCAAAACTGTGTTCCATCTGGCAGCAATATGTAAAAGTCATTGTATTATAAAAACATGACAGACATGAATTCATCTGCCATCTGCAAGCTTCTATGCAGTACCAGCGAACTTTATGGCTATTTATTCATACTTAAAGTGCTGTTGCTATGTAGAACCTTTCTTGTCTCACTAGGCATCCTAACAATTGAGGCTTCTGGGTATTTTTCTCTTGCCATCTTTATTTCAGTCTGCTAAAGGTTCTTGCTACTTAAATCAGTGGATTTATTTGCTTGTAACAGTAGGCAGAGGCACCAAAATTTTACAGGTGTTTTGAAACACTTCAGTTCTGATGAGACTATAATTATGGTTACTTAGCATAACTTGAATTTTGGCAACGCAGTGTTATTACATGAATTTTTTTCTTAGTACAGTTTATAATTCTACACTGGTTTCCATAAAATACAGAAAGAAGTTATCTAATGTTTTATAAGAGGTAAATAGCCTAAATTATACAGTGGTTATGCCAGTCTTTGTACTTACTTTATCCCAAAGATAGCCATGAGAGTTAGGGCTTATGATAAAAATCTATGTGTCTATTTTTAGAATTGTCCTATTTGTTCATATGACACTCACCTTCCTGTAATATACTTTTCTTTTAAATTGTCAGTTGCCAGAAAGAATTAGTTATTTGACAGCATACCTGATAAGTGAATATAAGAACACAGAGGGGGAAAAAACCCAAACTGTTGCACAGAAGAATGATTAGATGTGATTAGAGGTCCCTGTACTTATTTTCTTTACAAGATGGTTATTGACATGTGCATACTTTTGATGTTAGCATTTTTCCTATCTGAGAGAGGCATTTAGTCAGAGTCATTCTCCCTTACAGTCATCCACTGCCAAAGAAACAAAGAGAGTTAAGGAATTTTTTTAATTCTTTGGATAAATTGACCAATTTTTAGTTTCAATTAACTCCTCATTCCTATCTAGATGTTACAGGAAAAAAATTGTTTAATTGAAATACCAAGCAGTTCCTAGAAATATTTACTCACATGATGTTTCTCATATCTCTCTATCTTTTGAAAAAAAAAAAAAAGAAATAGAATCATAAAAAAGGACTATAACAGCCAGATTGTTTATGAAAGCACTTCCTTTACCCTTATATCAAATCTGGGCTCTGTTGATTTTGGTGGGATTTCTCTTGCCTAACTTTAGATGTCTTAAAGCAGAAAATCCAGAGTGAATCTTATTATTTACTGTTGACGTCCATTTTATAATGAAATAAATTCCCTCAAGACATGTCTGTCTTTCCTTTGACTGGTAAAGGACCCTAGGGTGGTGAGTTCATATTTGATACCTAAGGAGATAGATATATATCCTGATAACCTGTCATTTGTGTCTTTGAGGGGCCAAAGTGAGTTTCTCTGAATAAATCTCCCAAAGAAATGTCTGGGTATTTTTGACCAATAAAAAAAAAAAAAAGAAAAACTAATCTGAGTCAGAAAATCTGCATTATTTTACCTTTTCACATACAAACTGTCTGAAAAAAATTAACTGATGATTCAAACCCCAAAAATGTGCATAACAAGTCCTATGTTGCTACATGTATCTAATAGTTGTGAATATGGGCCCCTGGCTCCAAAATACCTTGTTGAACCTATAATCAATTTGTTTTTTTCTATGGATATTGTCAAAAAACTCTTCTTTCATTATCCAACATGTCCATATCTGACACAAATGTGATGTGACTGAATTGCAGGACCAGCAGTATAGCCAGTATCTACCAAGGACTTAACAGAAATGCAGAAGTAGAAGCTAAAATAAAATGCCTTGACATGATCACCATTTTTCAAAGGCACTGTTGCTAACTGAATGGAGTCTGGAAGATGGTGTCTGCAAGCAAACACATTTTTCCTGCATTGGTTATACTACTAAGCATTGTACACTACAAGCTAGAACTCATATTAATATGCAAAAAGACAGTTAAAATTTTTATGCAGAGATATATAAATTATATTTTGACTATTAAGAAGAGATTAAAAAGATCCTTATGCTGACTGGTGTAGTTTACTTCATTTCAGATTCTCTTTAGCAGAAAACCTCAGGTATGCACTCTTTTTCTTCCTCTTCAGAAGGTTAGCACAAGTATTCTCTAGTGTTTTAAATATACTGAGACTGATACTGCTAATTTAATTTATTTTGGTCCCAAGAAGCTAATATTTCATATAAGGTGAAATACATTAAAATTGCACAACATGAATGGGGTTGTATAGTGGTTTGCAACCAGAATGCATACTGTATAAATGCACTGTTGGAAGTGACTTAATGTCACACTGTAATTGATGAGTTGATGAATCTGTAAGTATCATTCATTTCTGTAGACAGATTCCTCTCCAACTTTAGTCTCTTGAATTGCATCTGTGTTAAAAATTCACCAGGTTTATCAATAGCCTCAAAAACCAGAAGGGTTATATTAAACCCAAAGTTTTATAAGCTAAATTGAACCTGGGCTTGGGAACTGTAATTCCTCTATGAACTGATGAGGTTCTATATCTTTTTGTTGCCAATTAGGATGGCTGGCCACAGCCATTTAAAAAGGGAACAAGCTGCTGCTTCTTTTCTTGCTAATGCTTCAAGTAGGAATTTTCAATTCAGTCGTTTAATTCAGTGATGAACTATTTGCCTTTTCATGAACTTTTAAATTGTATTAATTTAGGTGGTAATTGATACTGATTTCTAGTCTTTAACATCTCTTTTGTTACAGGATTTTAGGATGACAGTATGCAATTGGTCATGTAGATTTTTAAAAAATTACACTCTGGAAGAGTCTAAGAAAATAATCCAAGATCATGTGTTCTATAAAGAACCACCAGTTGCCAATACATCCATAATTCATGTGCTGCAATTGTCAGGAAATGTAAAGGCAAATTTTTTAATGGCTATAGTACAGTGGAAGTCAAACATTTTGGATCTTTTTAGCAAAAGAATAATAAAAAAAGTACATTTTAGTTAGCAATTTCTAGGATATAGCTTCACAGAATTTTTTAGAATTTATCTTCACAACTCAGAATTTGTCACTTGTCTGTTGCTTTCTCTGTGTCAGGTTTTTCTATAGTGAGTGCAATAATATTTATTTTCCCTTTCCTCTTCCATAATTTCTGTGAAAAACACTGCAACAGTTACATATTTATGGCTTTTACCTTGAAGCCAGCACTTGACAGCAAAGAAACAACATGAACTTCATCAGACAGGAATGACAGGTAGCTGAGGTAAAGTTTCTAAGCAGGAGGTGGCAAAAAGTTTTAAGCTTATCTTGAGAATGTCCACAAGATCTTACAAGATGTAGTTCACAGTACCTTCACTTTATCCCATTATGTTGCAATTTTCTTGGTAAAATAAGACATTTGTGAAATTAATGAGGCACACACAGTTGATGGGAGAAGCACAGCAATAGCATGAAAGCTAGGATTAAGAGGTCTACAAAGTGGGTATTGGCCCAATGGGTGTGTTTTCCAGAACCTAACCCTTTGTTCTGAAGAGTTTAAAAGTTCAATTGAACTTTTTTGGAATGCTTAGAAAGTGTTGCCTAGTGAAAGAAACTGCTGCTAAGACAAAACAAAAACAAAACCAAAACCAAAAAAACCCAAAAAATTGTTTCACTTCCAGTAGAAAAAAGAAAATTAGAATACCTTGTCTTTAGAATGCTGAAGTTTGGGTACAGGAATTATTTAAGTATTTAAGTCACTAGGTAGAAGAGGACACAAACAGTGAAAAACAGGAGAAAAAACCTGACTAGACTAATCCAATTTGTTCCACTTGTAGGAAGAATGAAATATCACATTCAATGTAAGCAAATTATTGAAATAAATGACTAGAATGTGTTTCATTTTTTCAGGTGGATGCTACCACCAGTAAGGACATACTGTAAAATGTTATATTACATTAATAAATCTATATCACTCATGTGAAATAAACAGATTTAATATTTTAGTTTTTTAGTTACAATACAATAGCAAACCATCAGAGAGCTCTAATGTTAATAATTTTTGAGTTTCAGGGATTATATGCTCTTAAATGTCCTATGATCTGTGTATTACAATAATATTTATCTTTTTTTTTGGTTGCTCAGCTATGCATGTTTGAAGCAAATCCAAAAACACCAACATTAGTATCAAACCTCTTATGTTATATTCTGTAGTAATGCAAAAATCAAATACTCTCAGTAATTTAGAAGTTGAAAGCACTATAAAATGAAGGCCAAAACAAGAGAGAATTATAGGAAGGCTATAAAGTATTACTAATAGAATCCTTTTGCATACATTATTCACATTTGCTATGACACAAATACTCAGATAAATTGGACATTATGAAGCAAATATACATTGAACTATTCAGGTGGTCACAGTGTTCTGACACTTTGAGTTTTGTTCTGCATTCCATTCTCAATCTTGTAAAGGGTAGATTATACAGATAGTCATTCCAGTACTGATATTGAGGTCTTTCTAGGAAAATTTAAAAATCAGAACTTGATGCACCTGTAACATTCTGCTGCTGTTTTTCTCCTTGTATGATTCTCTTATGTAGATCTACATGAATAATTGTAGTCAGTGCAGCATCAGGATTACAGAACATAAATCACTCCTATTTTTCCTCACTATTTAAAAAGGCTAGGTTGTTATCATGTGCACAATTAAAACCACATTTGTTTCTATGTCACTTTTATCAAGTTACATATGGCCTTGTCTGATATTTACTTTTGGTTTTTGGCAATTTGATGTGTGTCATATTTTACAAACTTTTTATTTGTACCTAGTTTAAAGAATTGTGGATAAATGTACTAATTTAGTACTGTACTCTTAAATGTACTGATGTAACTGCAAAGAAATTTAAGTCTTTCCAAACTGTATTGCTGTTTCTCCAGTGTTTCATCTGCATGTCTATAATATAATTGAGTCTAAAGGACAATGAGGCAAATAGGAAAACAGTGCAAGAAAAGAATATTTCTTTGAGAGATATTTCTGCAAGAATATTTATTCCAGAACTATCTGGGAAATTGTAACAAGAAACTTCTGTCTTCATAGTTAGAGTATTTGTTATGACACATTCTGATTATGGTGACAGCACTCATCATAAAGACATGCAGTCTTGCAGTATTGCTTTGGAATATATGGTGTAGACTTCAAGTACTCATGATAGGTTTTCAAAATAAATTAAATTTTCCTTCTTTGCTTCTGCAAAATGTTACATCTACTCATGCTATTTTTAATAGTATTTTTTTTTGTTTTACTGTATACAAGTGCACAACTTCTGCAGTAGTCATTAATATCTGATTAAAATATTAACATCTCTATTCATATTGTATAGAACTCTAAAATACTATTTAGGAGAAGCAATATACCTAGAGACAATACAATCAAAAGCCCTTAATTTAAAATTTACCAGTTTAATGTAAATTTTAAAAAATAGCAACATTCTTGCAGAGAGAATATATTTTTTTTGAGTTTTATATATGATTCACTCAGTAAAGAATCCCTGTACTTTGATTCATCCAATTTTGTGTGGAGTCAAATTAAATTTTAGCCTTGTGCTAGTATTTAAATTAAAGCAAAACAATATTCAATATGTTCTTTATTCTCTGCAGAATTTTATGAAGATATGAGACTCTCTTCCCTCATTATATTATTATTGAAGGCTTAAGTTAACATATTATAATAAAAACTATGATCTGTTTAGTTGCAAGACACTTTGGAGGAATGTCATGCTTGCTCTCAACATTCCACCTTGGTGAAAGGTAACAAGAAGCCTGTCATTTACGGGAAAAAAGCCCAAAACAAAACAACACCTCTTGCTTGATTTTAAGTGACAAAAAAATGATGACAAGAATAAAGGAAATAGGAGTCCAACTGGGAATAAGGGTAAGCTGTTTGGGGGTCTGCAGAGAGGTAACACATGGAAGAGGAAAGGACTCATTATAAGTTGCCCTTTCATGCCAAATGCCAAGCTGCCCTTTCAGTAGCAGCTGGAGACTTACAGCTACTGTAACCTAGTTTTTGTTGTGCAGTAAAATGTTCAGTATTCCACAATTGGTTTATTTTCAGTGAGAATGTCTTAAAAGTGTTGTTGAATCGCAAACTGCTGTTGATAAAATAGCAACTGAGAAGTGGGAAGTTAGTCTATAATGACCTTTCTTTTTGCATTCCTTCATTTTGCTATCTTAAAAAAACCCCACAACAAATACAAATATAATTATTCGTATTTAAAGTGATGTTACCTTGTTTTGACAGGCATTGCCTCTTACTCACTTTTAAAAAATATATTTTTAAAGGTGGATACATCAGAAGTTTTGCCTTCCACAACCAGAGAATTAAAAGATAAAAAGAATGAAAAGAAATTTAAATGCACTCAAAAGGCTATAAAACACCTCAGGGTATACATTATTAGTAGGCTAATGTGTTGGAAGCAGTTTCTCCATTTGGTTGTCTTGCTTCATAAAGTGCCATAGAGAGCAAGTGCATTCAAGTAGTGCACAGCCTATATTTGCCTGCAGAACAGAATGGAGTCAGAGGAAGAGGCAGAGGTGTGGGGTAGAAGAGAGGGATTCCAGCCATTCCTGGACAGGTTTAAGAGCTTAGAGCAAATAAGCCCAGATAGGCAAAACAACAAATGATCACTAAGCTGCAGAGGAAATGAGCCCCAGATTCTTGGGACTTGCCATTTCTCTACTGACAAAAGGTATTATGAAACTATGTGACAAGTTCTTTATCTCCTAAAAATACCTGGGGAAGTTAAGTGGCAAACACCTGCAGGGAAAGTCTGAAATGTCTGAAATTATAGCTATGTTGATCACCAACATGATTGCAAGGTGTTCTGTTGGTTCTTCTCACCAGTTTATTTCACAGAATGAGGTAATTACATCCAGAACTTGTTTCAGGCTGTCATTGAGTTCATGAAGTCAGGCTTGAAAAACTGAGAATGAAGCACCTTGTTTCATTCTCATTTCCCAGTGCATTGTACTCTCTGACTTACTGTGCTGAAAAACTATGAGCTTCCTTTGAGAATTACTATGTTTTTGAACAGTTTATACTGAGTGCATGAAGGTTTCTGCTTTTCTCTTTTTTTTTCCTAATAGTTTACAAATTTTTTTAACAATTTTGCAGGCTATAAAATGGCATTTGCCTAATGATAGCAATCAGGAACTGTAGTCCAGTGAATCAAAGCAAATTTTTCTTTACTGCATCTATGAAATCACTTGATACGGCTTTTGCCTATAAAAATTGTAACCTACAATCCTTTACTATATGAAAAAATCTGAGAAGCTATTAATCACATATATTTGATCAATATTAAAAAGAATGTACATTTTAATATTTGATGTATGCAATCATATAATTCTTATTCCTCAATTTTGCTTTTTTTATGAGCCAATAAGAAGTTATGTTTGGGTAGTTTGTCAAGAGAGCACTTTATGTGCTAAAGAGTACATAACAGGCTCCTAAATTCTACTTTTATATGAGATTTCCTGTGATAGGAAAGGCAGTCACTAATTTTTAGAAACACAGAATGAAGAAATCGTAAAATACTGCTGAAAAGGAGGCAACCAGGCAGTTAAAGAATGCCTGTCCATCTCACCTGTGACTACTTAATAGTTCAGTGTCATAAAATACAGCATAAAATGCAACTGGGGGATAATTTCATTTATGTTAATCCTTATACTTACTTTTAGCTGTATTAGCAGAAAAGTGATGTAAGGTCAATGCATATACACAGTTTAGCTTATCCACGTGATAATTCCAATTTTATTCATAAGGCTACTTCTTTAAAATCAGAAGGCAGACTTTATTTATATTTCTAATCACTGATAGATATTCTACTTCTCTTCCAGTGTGATGCATTGAAATCACACAAACAGAAAAAAGTGTCCTTTTAGCCCACTGTTTACATTATACACTAACCATTCAAATAATAGATCATATTGTTCAGCGGTAGTTTTAAATATGTACAACAAATCTATGTAGATGTGATATATTTGCATGTTTCATTAGTTTCCTTCTTGTACAGATGACAAATCTTAATTACAAAAAAACAGAGTAAAACAGTACATGTCCACATTCCAAAAATGTTTATAAGTCTGTTGGTGAACAAATGCACAAGTTTATGGCTGTTTACTCCAGGGAAAAATCTGTTACCTGCCTAGGAGAAAATATTGTTTTCACTGTGTTTATTTCCTAAAGCAATTTTGTAAAGTAATAAAAAGGATGAAAAACTTCCTGTGGTGTGTCAACATGCTGCCACTTCTCACATAATTCAGTCGATTTAACATTGTTAAAGGAGTTTCAACAGTTCTTCTCTGGTTTGCCAAGGAACAAGATTTCTCTTTTTAAAACTACTTTTTATTTTAGCTGTAGTAAGTAATGTGACAGAAATGGTAGCTGTTTGTCCCTAAAAAGCAAGATCCTCTCCACCCAATCTCCCAATATCATAAAGGAATATTAAAAATGTCTTTAAGACCCGAAGGAAGTCAGCTCATCCTCCTAACATAGGCAGTTACTTCAATCCCATTAAGTATATAAAGACTGCAGATATCTCCAGAGGGTAATTCCATCTCCTTGAATTAAATACTTACCTCTCTCACTTCTAACAGGAAACGGCAAGAGGGTACTTTAGCATAAGAGCCTACAGGTTGGTAGAGTCACCCTGACGTGAGAGACAGGAGCTCTCTGTGCTACTCAGCCTGCAGCCTGATGCCATCTGCCTCACTGCTGGCCAAAGCATCTCTGGGGGCAGCACAGAGCTGAGGCTGTGCTGCTTCCAGCTCTTCTCTGTGCTCTCCATAGGGCCACACGTAGAATTCTTGCCAGTGCTGTTGACAGGAGACAGAGGGCTCATCCATACTGTCTGCTGGGATTCACCCAGCAGGAATAATGCTTAAATGTAGCAGATAAATACTTATCTCCTGCATCCTGAATACTGTATCTCCCATACCCTGGGTAGCTACTCTGGTATTACCTACCATGACCAAATTGCACACTTCACTCCCAATACTACAGAGTAGATTTTATTGTTACAGATCTTTTAACCCAATTTAGTTCTCTGATTTTATAAACAGTGCAATCCCACAGACTCCCACAGCTGAAAGGCTGGGTGTATTGTGTGGGTATACAAACAGGATGAGAGAAGTCCACATAAATTTTTACAGCCAAGTTTTCCATGCAAGAGAAGGATCAGCAAAAATAGGCCGATGTAGATATCTTTAATGTAGCAGCTGGGGATTTTTTGTATTTGTGAATGTTGTACTCAGATATGCCTTCTTTACCCCTTTCCCTTCTTCTGTCTCTGTTTGCAGTTCCCTAGTTTTAAAAACTAATGAGAATGTCTCTCATGTTTTGAGAAGAAATTAAAGCCATGCTTCTTGAGATTCTCTCACCTCATAGGAAGTGTTCCTCACCATTTTGGGGCATTTAGACTATTTGTGGCAAAATTTGTGTGGAAGAAATAGCTATGGGGAAGTCAGATTGATGCAAAATGTCTTGGTCTGCATGAGCATGGACTCATTAATTGCTGAATAAAGAGTGTAAATAAAAGTATTTGTCACTTTTCCTCTTTCTCATTCATTGTAGCTGCTGTTTGCCCTTCCCAGATGCAAATGTACCTGGGGAAAATTATAGCATTATTATTTCATAGGGGAGATACAAGTTTTATTGGGTGGTTGTAAATATATATTTGTTTAATATTTCTTCACTGGAATACTAGCCTACAGCAGCTGTGTAGATTTAGAACTCCTAGTGTCCATTGTTCTGCTTTACTATTTTGTTCAGGAAGGAAAAATGTTTCTTTTCTTGAATATGTATTATAAAAAAGATAAAATGAGGGTTCCCAATCATGGAGGAGGAGGGAGATAATAAAAACATTATGGAAGCAAAATTATTGGATGACCTAAACTCTCTCTAGAAGGTAAAAAATGTTTAATCCTCAAAATCTTTAGTAAGGTGCATTTTATTGGTAAATGTCCACAGAATTGTGAATATAATTTTAATGAGGACTATTCACAAAGAAAGGTTCTGCTGAAGAGACAAAAAGACCTGATATTCAGATACCTGTTCTACTGTCTCAGATCCCATTTCATGTATTAATATTGTTAGTGACATCCATGAAGTGTTCTGAGGTGTTGAAATGAGTTTTCCTGAGATAGTCCAGATATCTTCAAAGAAAGTAATGAAGTATTTTATTACAATAAGTCATGTAAATGTAACTACAAATATGAAACAAATCAAATATGAAACAAACAAATATGAAGGGTCTTTGCTTTATATTAATTAAATTAAGTACAAGTGACCAATGACTACATCAATGCTTGGACTTTCACCTGTACATATTTTTATGTGATGAAGATGTTACAGGGAGTTATTATATTATTTTTATCAATTATTTTGTTCTATGCCAGGCAAAAAACCCACAGGTGGCTTCTCAAGAATATATTTAAATAGTATGTGCATTCCATTTAAATGTTTTTCTCATTTTGTAACTGAAACAATATTAATTTTAAAGGCTTTTCTTTTTTTACATCATAAATAGAATATTTCGCAAGAAGAAATATGTCCTTAGGCTGACATAACCCCTATAGAGTTGTGGAGCTAACATGCTTTTCCAGTTACTCTTTAAATAATTGATAAATCACAGTGTGCATGCATGTTTGATATCAGAATTATTTCCTTTTGCATTAGATTAACATAAATGTATCTTTATATTGCTGTATAAACATAAACTATATTTTAAAATATTATAGCAAGCCAAATCCTAAGAGACTGTTGACAAGCTGTTTTAAAAAGATTATTTTTAAAGTTATGTCCTTAACGAGATAGTCAGTATACCTCTCCAGACTATTTAGCAAAATATGTCTGCACTTTAATTAAGCTAACTACTCTTGCTGCAGCAGTATGGCTATTAGCTCATTCATTTACAAAACAGTAACCATAAACAGCATTTTCATCTCAAAAATATAATAAGCAGCAGTCAGGAAAACAGAGTATGTAATTTGAATTTAAAAAAGAGTATTCCCTGTTGTTCAAATAGCAAATAGAACTCTAGAACATCCAGGCTTGCAGATGGCTCTACCAGTAAAATAATTTTCCATTTACGTAGCTGGATAGATTGTATGCCAAACCTAGCTTAAAGCAATTATAGCTATCTGACCGTATTTAGTCTTCTGATCCAAAACCCACTTCCCTTTACCTTTGTTAAGTTCATAGACCAAACCAAAATAAATCACATCTTATTTTTTTTATGATTACATTTTTTTTAAAACCATAGAGACAGACTCGTGGAAGCTCCTACTTACTCCTCATTATAATACCACTCAGTCTTTACAATGGGGTGACTTAGGAGGCAGTTTGCATCTTGACCAGGTCAGCAGCAAATCATAAAGAAACCAGCCTGCCTCATTCCTGCTCTGTGTCGCTCCTCTGGCCACGTTGGGCTAATATTGTCAAACTACAACACTGATGAATGCTTTTTTTCCCTTTAGATTTGAACTGACAACCCTTTAGCTCCAGAAATGCTATCCTTTCAGCTTAAAAAAAGATGTTGTTTTTTTTCTTTTGTATGTTGACATATTCCATCTCAAGCATTAGAAGATTAGGAAAGTTCATATTAATAAAGAGATTATTTTCAACATTTCCAATCTTTTTATCAGTCATTTATCAGCTTCTTGCTAGCTCTTTATATTCTTTGTCTCTGTCTCTGTGTTTACTCCTGTTATTTCATTTGTATTTTCTGTTGAGCATAAGTCTACCAATGCAGTGTTACCAGTGCTAAATAACTTCTTTTACATTTTCACATATGAATACCTTTATAATCAAAACTCACTAGATAGCCATATTTTCTGTAAGATGCATACTCTACTTATCCAAAGAAAAGGAAGAAAAGGAAAGAAATGGAAGTGTTATGGCTAAAGCATTAACTCTTTAGTATCCCAAAACATAGGAAAAAAGTAGCACAGTAGAATTTGTAATTGAGAAGGGGTTTGGGAAATATTCTTTGTTTACGTAGAACCTGAAACATGATAGTACAAGATGAGATCTCCTCAGCTGGCAAGCAGCAAGAGTGCAAATAGTTTTGATATATACCTTTGATAACAGAGAGTAGAATAAAAGGGTTGGTTGACTCAATTTTGAAAAGAAAATTATTAGCAGATAGTGACAAGAAAGGAAAGGTATTGAATGCTCTTTTGGATTAGAATTTACTCAATAGATCAGTTGTAAACAGATTATTGTCACCATTAATAAGTGTGACACAATCTTGAATAAAGTCTGATCATCTTAGAAACCAGAGAGGGTATCAGGTATACATTAGTGAGAAGCATTTTAGATATATGCACTCCAAGTACATCCTTATTTCATTACTTAAAGCCTGCAAGAAATTGAGCTTCTGTTCAAAATCTGTTTGCTAAGTACACAAAGTTTCCAGATGAAATAAATAGCAGTAAAGTAGAAGTTATAAATTTTGTGTGGCACAGAACAATCAGTGCATATGGTTTCAGAGTAAAAATTCTCTTCATATAGCTTTATTTCATTACTGGGTTTTTTCAGTTGTGACCAACTCAAAACTAAATCTTTTGCAAATTGTAATGTGTGTGTTAACATCCACCTAATTACTGCTGAGAACAGTTAGTACTCATACTGAAAGAGTAATTCTGTATTTGATGGAATTGCTGCCTTCATACATCTTTGGGATTATCTTGTTTTTGGCTTTGACCTTATGCTCTCACAGCAGTCTATGCTTTATGAATAGGCATGATGCTCATCAGATATTTAGTTGCTTTGTTTAGTTCTAATTTCTTAAAATTACACACCATTTATATGTATATTTATATTTTAATTTTTTTATAATAATATCAAATTTATGCAGTTAATTCTCTCATTGTGACAATATATAATAATGTAACCTCATACAATATTACTTATTACGCAGCATCTGTTTTTGTTACAGCTTGACATATGCATTTCACTTGTAAATTATAGCTTTTATGTTCCACTTATGCCATTGTCTTCATTATACCTTTGTTGAATAATTTGTTGCCTGGTTTTTCTTTTAACTATACTGCTGGAGTAATTTTCTCAATGTGTGCGTGCCTTTTTCTTTCAGGAAAGATAATGTCTATAATGGACAACTAGAATTTCTCTAAAATAATGAGAGAAGACATTGTGGGAAAAAAAATAATATTTTTCTAATTGATTCCGGTAATTTAAGTGTCATAAGGAATATTCCTTCAATATCCCTTTTTAATGTTGAAACTTAGAGAATTGTACAACTGTTGAATTAGAGAATTGAACCTTGGTATCTTGAAAATGTGGGATACTATTATTTGTATTTATTAGTTTATGGCATTATAGAATCTTAGAATATCAGGTTGGAAGGAGACATCAAGGATACTCTGATCCAGTCTTTCTTGGCACATGCACAGTCTAGACCAGATGCCCAGAACCCCATTAAGGCGAATCTTAAAAGTATCCAAAGCTGGGGAATCCACCCCTGCCCTGGGGAGGTTATTCCAATGTGTGATTGTTCTCATTGTCAAAAATTTCTCACTTGTTTTTAATTGGAATCTCCACGGGAGTATCTTGTACTCATTACCCCTGTGTTTTCCATGTGACTCTTGTAAAAAGGGAGTCTCCATCTTTATAATCACCTTTTAAATACTGGAACGTGGTAATAAGGTCTCCCCTAACCCCTCTATTTTCAAGGCTGAACAATCCCAGTACTTTTAGCCTTTCCTTATATGGCAGGCTTCCCAGTCTTTTGATTGTCTTTGTGGCCTTTCTATGGACCCTCTCTAAATCATGTTTGAACTACAAGAAATACTGATAGAGCAAAAATCTATACTTTTGACTAAACAATCTCCTTTACTGCTGAAATGCAATTAGACAGGGAGTTGCTGTTCTGAAATCTGTCCAAAATGCAGACTTAAGTAAAAATCATCTATAAATTTGCTTGTAACATCCTCAGTGTCTGTCTTAGCCATTCTTAATGCAAATAAATTAGAAGTTATGAGATGTTCAAGAAAATCCCATTGATCTTAACTATTATACTTCTTCCTATTTAAGGATTAAAAGATCATATCCAAAGCAAGAAAAATATGCCATCTATTACTAGTGTCAGTTTAACAATATTGTTAAAATTAAATGGTCCTTTAACACACTTCTCAAAGGAGAAGATGGAAAACAACAAAGTCTGAGATGAAAATTATTTCATTTGTGCAAAAACTTTTACCCTACTCTTTTTTCTCCCTTGACATCTTCTACTCCTTGACCTGCCTTTCATCCATGGTCCCACTCACACACAGCTCTTTACACTTGTATTTGGCCATATTGATCAGTAGATCATTCTTTTTCTGAAAATCAAGAAGATACTTGAGAAAACCCATATTTACAGAGCTTTTTGCATACTGTTTTATAATGAATTCTTAGTTTTGAGGTGAAATTGTAGATTAACAGAGAAAACTATTTCTTAGCAGGGAATGAAATTCAAGACTTTTTAAGCTAATGGCTTGTTAAAGGAAAGAAGGTTAAGAAGAGTACAATTTTGTCCTATTTATGGCAATCTGGGAACTGTATTGCAAAAGAATATCTCATTAAAAGTCAGCTCAGGGTATAACTTAATACAGTGCTAGAGTGAGACTGTGATTATTCTGAATACTGAGTAGAGTGAGACCTGTTCTATATCAGAAGGAGGGGCAGGGTGTATTTTATAAAATATGAGGACATGACTTTTAACTATACAAGCAGTACAAAATAATTTTGTAGTATTTCAAGTGAATTTAAAATGATCAGTTATACAGATGAATGGGGAGCTTCCAGCAGAAACGGGTACTGAAAAACTCAGGTGTTTATATGAAATTTCTTTTTCTTTTGTAATATAAAATTTAGCAATTGTGTTAATACCAAGTTTATTATCATGTGAACTTAATTCTCAACACTGATTTTCTTTTATGTCAAGCAAATTATCTAAGTAATGTAATAACAAGTGACTTTTTAGCTTACAAGAAGTTTCTCTGGTGCTGTCAGCCAAATTGTCTCACAAATATTGCTGTTATTCCTGAGAGCTTCAAGAGAATAGAATTGTGTAATTCTTTTAGACAGAAGAAGTGAAATGTGACATAACACAACAAAGACAAGGTGTTTCTATAATTTTATTTTTAATCCACTCAAACTAAAATAAATGAAGAGGTTGATTGTGGAGTGGGGGAAGATATAATACCTGTAAAGACTAAAGAAAACCTCTTTAGCTTTGTTGCCTCAGGTAAAGATATTTGTCTATTCTACTGGCAACTGGCAAATTTAATGAATTTTGACATCAGGAATTCATTTAGACTGGTATGCTGTGGTGTAAGTATTAAACGTATTTTAAAAATCACTAGCTAAATTTCTATTAGGTTCTGTCAAGACAGTTAATTGTCTCATTTTATATACAGTTGTATATTATGTAATGGCATAAAATTTCTCATTTTTTTGTTATTTTACTGCCCCCTTTTTCATATAAAATGCTGGACTGTGAACTGCAAATGTTATTATCTGTACAAAATTGAGGAATCCTGAAACAATGCAAACTTGGCAATTCATGAGCAAGGTCAGCAGATTGTCTATAGACTGAGGACAGAGGAACAAAATATGTTCAGTTGTGGTCTTCAACAAACTGCTTTATTCTATTTCAGTCCAATCAGAATGAAAAGACCAGTTTGGAAAGAGGGACCTAAAGGGAAAGAAGCCACTTGACTCAGTAAAGTGGCTCAAAAGCTATGGATAGGACTTTTAGGGGGAAGGAATAAAAGGACAGTAATGACCTTCAGCAAATATATTATATACAGAGCAAACCTCTGATGAAAATGTCAGTGGGGTAGTGATATATTTTTTTTCCAATACTTGCTAACAGTTCAAGTGGAAACTTTAGGTGGGAACCAAAAGTATAGATGTCTAAATCCAAACTTTAAACTGAATTTGTAGGAGTTATGGTTTGCAGTTCCCTTCCCAAAGAAGGCTGAGGAGCGAGGAAGATGCCTCAGCTGTAATGTATGTGCTGGTGAAATCTCTTAAGAAGTAGTTAGAGAAATTGCAAAGGAAAGCTGACAGAGAGGGTGAAATCTGGAATGGGGGTGTGGAGAAGGTGATTGGTAACAAGCCAGGAAGATCTACAATAGCACCTACTGTGACTGAGGAAAACCTAGCTAACAAGCTATTTCAACTCACAGATTTTCTTCATAGGGAAATGATCCCTCCTCAGTCAGTGATGCATTCAAGTGCTGCCCACAGGAGCGGAAGTTTCAAGCCTAATGACAGAGTGGATTAAAAATAAAATGGAAGCTTGGCAGGCTGGAAAAGCTGTGAGATTAAGGATCATTCTTCCCATGAGGAAAAGATATATTGGTTGGTCATGAGTGACTCACTCCTGTGTGTGATGAAAACTTTGGTCTAGTGCCTGGACCTGATATTGTGGGAAGTCTTCTGTTTACCAGGAGCTTAAATCTGAGGGATATAGCCAAAGCCATCCAGTCAAATGACGATTACATGTGACTGCTCCTTCATGCAGGCATGACTGATTTCTGTGTCACTCTAAGAAGATAAAAAGTGGCTCAAGACTCTTGGAGGAAGGTTGAGGGGATCAGAGCTGTTGTAGTGCGTTAGCCAGTTCTCCTGATCATTCAGGAAAAATGTGTGTCATTCAGTGTCCATATGCAAAAGTAGCCTACCAAAATAGGCTCTGGCTTCTTTGACAATAGCATGAACTTGCAAGAAAATACAGGGTGAAATGGAACTGGCTTTGCCTGAAAAGAATAATGTTTCAAAGAATAATGTTTTAACTTAAGAAAAACTACATAAAGAGTAAGCAGTTTCTTTTTTGTTTCTGTGATGGATTACATGAGAAGCAATGTGATTTAACTGCAACTGGAAGAAGTCTGGTTTAATATAAGGAGAACTTCCAATGCTAAATAGAGGTGTATTTGCTAATAGATTGACTTATGAGCCATTAAGAGACTCATCATGGCAGGACTGTACAAATGGGTTCGACAAACAGCTTTAATTGATTGAGTTGCTTTTCAACCATATGTTGCTGTTCTTTAGTATTATCATAGAATTTGACAAATTCATATCAGTGCTTACAACTTGCACTCATAAATACTAGGATAAGATGAACTGTGGATACTATTAAAGATTTTCCCCATCATTCTGTGAAGAATTCTGAAACCAAATACTATATACTGGGCATTATATTGTCTAAACATTAAGTTGTAATAAAATTGTAAGTGAAAAGTAAAATAGAATTTGGGCTTATCTATAATATTTAATTGTCTTGAAAAATCAGGAGATAATTAAATCTGGATTCTTACACCAGGAGAGACATATAGATCAATTTTTAATAGTTTAATTTAAGAGTTTTAAGTCTGGTTTCTGCTGGAAAAATGACATGGCTTCCTTGCTCTGTAGTAATAAGTAGCACCAGATTTTTTAACTGTTAGTGTGATTGATGCTGCAGTAATCATACTCCAGTGAGCAACTACTATTATGATATAAGCCATATTTATCCAGTTGCATTTCGTTATCTGAAGCATGATTCCAGTGTCTCTTTGTCAGGTTTTTTCCATATCTTTTCAATTCTTCCTGTTCACAGTCCTTCTAATACATCTTCAGTACAAAGAGACTTGTTTCTTACTTTCAGATGGGACCATAATAGCTTCTTCAGGCACTGGATTTAATTTGTTTTCAGTGTCTCTAATAGTATGCATATTGCTGTTGGTATTTTATTTATGGAGATTCACTGTTATAAAACTGTTTGCAACACAGTTTATAAACAGTTTGCAAACACAGTGTAAAGAGACACAATAAAAATATTGTCATTAAGGTGACATGCAGTTTTAGGAATGGCAGTTAAATATTGCAGAATTGAGTGATGCCATTCATCTGTCAAGTAAAAAAAAGTACAATACTTTTAAAAAAAAAATTAATTGGGGTAAAATTAATTGCAATCCTATTATTGGAACTTCACAGATGTTTGAAGAGTAGATTTTAGGGTTTTGTCCTTAGGGCTCCCACTATGCTTCCGTGTAATAGGCACAAATCTGGTATTTCTTTCTGATATCCTTTTATTTCTTCTGTGTTTGTGCTGTTCAATGTATCACTGAATCCTTTTGAGGGAAAAAGAAAAAAGGTTTAATAATATGCAGGTTTGTGATCATATTTCAGATGGCCATTCATGCTTTGATAATGCTAAAATGTGTCCTAAATAACTAATAAATCTCAATATACAAATATTTTCTTTCAAAAGTTCGACATCTCTCTTAAGAATGATCTGTATTCACCTGCTTCTGTTTTTGGAGGTGCACTCCTGACTTTTACTAGCTAAACTTTGTTGTCCCCAAAAGTATTTATCAAATATCTGCATTTATGGGAGCACACTAAAGCATGGATGCTCTCTGCTTATTTTGTACAGCTGGCTAAAAAAGACAGTCAGTAGGATTTAAGAGGAAGCTTCTAGAGTTCTGCTTTCCAGATGTGACCTCAAGATTATCTTGGGACCCACTTCCTCTACTCCTATGTAGGATTAAAATGAAACATTTTAGTTTCCATATGGATTAAGATGATTCATGAGAACTGTTAAACTGTACCAGAATAAAGATCTATCTAGTCCTGTGTCTGGTGATAACAAAAGCATAGTTATATTTCTTTTTGTCTTTCTAGCCATCTGCTACTTTAGGACTTCTTCAGACAACTGATTAGGGACTTCCTGAATAATGTCTACTGTGTCCTCATTGTCTGTGAAGTTTACATATATTTGATCTCTTTTTGTAATATTTTTACTCCCAAGAGAGATTTTATAACATTGATTATATAAGCTGAAACATATCATCTTGGTTCTCACTTTTGTTCTCATCTAGGAACCACAGTGAGGATGACTCAGTCTGCAGGTATCTATAGGAACAGACTCGAAAGAAGAGGTCAAGCTTGTGCTTATGCATTATTCAGTGTTGGATCAAGCCTCTCCTCTATGCAACTGTTCGTATATTCTGGAGTTTTCTCCTTTCTTCCTTCAAGGAAGTTGATGCTGAGCTCCTTCAGGCTGAGTGTGTTTGCAATCCAGTGTGTCTAGTCTTGAGAAAAATCCAACTAGGACAGGAAAATGCCAGGAATGATGGAAGTAATCCCCATCTTTTATCCTTTGAACCATTTAGCTGGTAAAATGTGATCAACACATGACAGAGAATGGTGCCATCACTGGTAGGTCAAGAAGCAGATGTGAATTAAGTACTTCCTATGCTCCCATATTTTCCAGAATATATTGACTGATAATTTTGCATAACTTAGCTTATACAGATTTTTAGTGTGAACTCTAAAATCTACTGCAGCTTATAAAACCAGCACCAAGAATTTCTATATTTGTTCTAAAGGCAATTATACATATATTTGCATGCATTCACGAATATAGGATGTATTTTGTTGGGGCTGTTGTGTGCTTCTTTCAAATCTTCTCTGATTCTTTCAATGCACATAAACCCTTGGACAACAAAATTTCACAATCTTACAATTTACCTATCCCATTGAGTAAACAAAAACCTTGCAAGGACAGAAAGTAAGACTAACCAACTAATAATTTGAAGTGTTATGTACTCTTTCTTATTCATTAACATAAGATTGTCACAGCATGGACTCATGTTTTCTGTCAAATTTTAATGATCTGGCTTCCTGTTTGAAATCACTTAACATCCCAATGGCACAAAATATATTGTTGTTTGTCTCTATGCATGAGATGAACTATGCAATGAATTTACATTCTTCTTAAGCTATTTTATTTTAAATATCTGTTAATGAATGTGAGTCAGCAGTTGTGTAATGCAAACAATTGATAGAGAAGGTTACAGAGTCTAAATTGTTTGGGGAAATCCATATAAATGGCTAGTATAAATTAAAAAATAAAACATTTTTAAAATGGAAAATTATTGTGACCTGCAAAGTTATATGATATCCCCAGACTAGGAAAAAAAAAAAAAAAAAAAAAGAAGAGAGATCAAATCCTATGTGAAAGTGTGGGAGTATCTTATTTGCTGCCTAAGTCAGCAAAAGGCTGAGCAGGCACTGGTGCCCACTTGTTTTGTATGATGCCCTTCAGTCTTGACTGTTCCCCTAGGTACTCCAAGGGAATGGTCTCTGTCAGGATCTCTGTCCTAACAACTAATACCTGCTCTGGTATTCTTTCTTGTAGAGGACCAGATGTAGTACCTGAATCTTAATTGTCTATTAGTCATCTTTCCCATTATCCTTTTAGAACTTTGAGTCTAATTTACAGTATAGTTTATCATGAAATAGGATCAAACCAAGTGTGGTACACATAGATTTTTCAAACATCTGATTGCTTCTATTTACATTTTTAAGGACTGGAGAAACCTGGAATCTCTTGATCTTACTTCTCTTAAGAGTCCTTGGTGTTTATTGAAAGATACATTTCCTCATCATCTCATGGGGATCCTGTGATTAAATTGGAATAGTAAATTTCATTAATATAAATAGGTAAGAAAGGGAAAAAAAGCCTCTAATAAATAGTAGTTTTCAAATTACACTTTAAAATCCTCATACAGAAACTGAAAATACTTATTGCTGTGCTATTTGCCCCAAGAAGGTCTGAAACAGTATCTCTCAGAGGAATGAACAATTCAGTTCAGCTTTAACTGAATGTGAAAATTTAAACCCCAGCTTTTATGAGCTTAATCAGTTGCATTTCAGCAGAGGACAACAATAATAGGCTGCAATTCATGCAGAAAGATAGTAGTATGGAACAGTATTCTTCTGCATTACTGCTTCTCTGTCACAGATACTTTTAAATAATAAAATCCAAAAAGCCCCAAATATTTGCAGTCATCATGCACACCTGAAGGCAAGGCCTGTTCGTTTGTGTTCCTAGTGAGAAGTGCTGTGTTCCCTGCATAGCCATCACTGTGAAAATATCCATCTGTGGTTGCAACATCTTGTGCACAAAAATGACTGAATTTGGCCATGGGACATTTTTCATTATGTTCCACTTCATATCATCTCCCTGACAAGTATTCTTCATATCTATGATGTCCAAACATACTGTGAGATGAATTTTTGGAACATATCTAGTAAAATATATTTGTACCATTAACAATCAGTTACGCTTTGAACCAGTCTTTGATAGCTTTCACTAAAATATATTCTTCCCATCCCTGAAAGTTTTCAAAGCCAGAGCTCTGGATGGAGCTCTGAACAACCTGGTCTAGTGAAAGGTGTCCCTGACCATGCTAGAGGCTTGGAACTAGATGATCTTTAATACTCCTTCCAATCTAAACCATTCTGTGTTTCTATGATTCCATTATTGGTCTTGTATTATCACTACTTACCTATTTGCTTGTCAGATGCAAGATACTGCAGAGACCTTCTTTTTGACTTCTTCTTCCTCCTTCCACCTTGAATTGATCATCAGGTCCCAAATTACTTTCTCTGTGGTGTTCTTAGATTTTTTTTTTCCTAATTTGCACTCATGGAAATTGAATCAGAATAGAATATCACCCCTCAGCATCTGGTTTTTTGTGCTTGAATTAGAAGCAAGTAGTTCTTGCTAACTTCAAATCAGCCTATATTGTCTTTGTCTTCACACAAGAGTTTGTTTTCTAGCTTCTGTCTCCTTTTGTGCCACTCCTGATTTTTAATTGCTCTATATAAACACAACTTTCTAACTAAC
This sequence comes from Lonchura striata, assembly GCF_050655825.1. NCBI lineage: Eukaryota > Metazoa > Chordata > Aves > Passeriformes > Estrildidae > Lonchura > Lonchura striata. The sequence goes on from NC_140704.1 coordinate 116,465,265, forward strand.
GTTCTCAGAACACCTGTTTTTTTTAGTATAGTATCTGCTGGTGTGTTTTATTTATAAACATTACGTTCACATATATATTTGCAGTGTATTGTACTGGTGAAAAGAAATTTTATTTAATTGCATCAGTTACATAGAGCTGTGGGCTATGATTGTGCTCAATTACACATAGCATTACAGTGAGTTCAGTAAAGTTATGGAAGACTGAAGCAACATTTCCCTTTTAGATAACCAGCAAAGTAACTGAAGATTTTTTTTTTTCTCTTCCTTTCTGGAAAATGTTTACTTTTAGGTTTTAATTACCAAATATTTTAGATATGGGAAATAAATTTTACTCAATGTACATTGAAACATTGAAGAAAGAAGGAAGGGTAGAAATGTTCTTCTGACACCTTTGATGCAGGATACATTTGAAAACCAACTGAAATTCCTTGCCAGCATGTTCTTGACAGTGGGAGTTATTCTTTGGTAACAAAACTATGGGATGTCAGTGACACTTGCTCAGTATTTGCACGAGGAATTCAAAGAGCTTGTGAGTGCAACCTGGTTCTGAAGTCTGCAAAACACACTGCCATTCACATCTCTGCATGTAGCTGTTTAGGGACAATATTGTAAACAGTGGAGGAAATTCAGTGGTGATTCTTCTTTTCTTCTAAAAAGATGTTGCAAGTTGGTTGAAGCAGTTTAATGTTATACTGTGTTTTTAGGCCTTTGAAGATCATTCAGTTACATTCTATACAGAGACCTAGTTGACAATGTCTTTAGTTTAAATATGTTTTTATTCTAGGTATTAGGTATCTGTCATGAATGCACATTTTAGATTTACTAGGTTGTCAAAATCTTTCAGAGCTTATGCTTAAAAACGACATTTTTCTTCTAGTAATGGTAGAAACGAGTATGTTCTATACATAATTCTCTTTGTATTGGACACTTCTGTGTTAGAAAGCTGGCAATGCTTGTTCAAATGGAGTCCATGAACTGCAGGTCTAAACAGAAGCTTGTCATGAATTAAGTGTCTCAGCCTGGTTTTCTCTTTATTTTTTACCTAGGGATATTGTTGAATGTTTTAAGAAAAAAAATTACTTGAACAATTATCAGAACTGATTTTGCATACTTGATTTTGCACCTAGGATAAAAGGGTAGAGTAAGTGATGTTTCCAAAGCTGTTCCAGCTGTTCCTTCATCATTCATTAAGGAAATGAACTTGCTGAGAGTTTGATGACTTTGGTGATTGGCAGCAAATTGCTTTGAAATAATTTTATTTAGAGTTAAATATTCTAGTTTCTTTTATATCTTCTAATAAGAAAAAAAAATACAAGAAAATTACATAGTGTTTCAGAATTTAGAAATAATTTTGTGTGTATTCACGTCTCCTGGATTCTAAACAGCAGAATGAACCACAGTGATCGCAGAAATATCCCATTGTTCAAATGAGCTTGCCAAAGGTTTCAGTTCCTATAATGCAGGAGATTTTATTTTCTTTTTTGCAAGCATAATTTGGAGAGTCTAATATATGTGTCTAAAATCCAGAGGGTTTTTTTGTTTTGTTTTGTTTTGTTTTTCATTCTAGTGGCTGAGTATTAACCTATTTCTTTATTCATTTTTATAGATTAAAAAAATCAACAGGAATTTTCCCGTAAACCAGCAGGTAAGAAAAAGAAAATTTGGATTTTTTTAATTTATAATTCAAGTTCTCACTTTAACTATCTTTAATTGTGCAATAGCTGTTCATTGTTTTACCTGAAGAAATTCTCAGTAGATTTTCTTTAGAGATTTCCTTGGTGTTTTTACTTTCTCAAAGGGAATTGGAGTGTTTCATCAAAGTAAGAACATTCCTAATCTTTTCAAATTAACTTGATGCAGGTATATACACTTTTCTTCAGATTGTGTCTTACCAATTTTACTATAAAAGGGGAATGTTGTCATTATCCTTTACAGAATTTACGAGAATAAATCATAGTTCCAAAATTCTGAAAATGTATGGTCTTTTTTTTCTCTTCTTTTTTTTTTTACCAGTTGACAAATATAGGTAAAAAAAAATAATATCTGCACAACTATTTAAGCAAAATATGAATAAAAATTACCAAGGTAAAACTCAGTACACTGCGCAATTAATTATGTATATGTTTTGTATGATAACTATTAATTATATAATGATAATTTCCACTCAAAGAAACTTGTTAAAGGGAAATAAAGCAATATGGTTCATAAGAAAAAAAATGATTCCTCATGAAAGGAGAGAAATATATATAGGACTGAGCTGTAAACTTGCCTTCAAGAGGAGACAGGCTTGAGGAAGAAAAGTGTTTTCACCTCCCTTACTCCAAATCTGCAGTTAGCCAATATATTTCTCAGTTCCCTTTCTCTAATCCACCTTTATTTATATGGACTTGCACTGAGTGTAACTCACAAAGGAGGTAGATAATTCTATTTTGTTTTCTGTTTTCTTCATGAGAAGATGCAAAAATGCAAAAAATTAATGAAAATTATATAATACTACTAATATTAATAAAAACAACTATATAAGGGTAAGTATAAATGTTACAATAGATGACATTACAATAGATGAAGTTAGTATTTGCATTTGGGAATTTTCATAACAATTTACATAACATCAGATGCACTATATGCATATAAAATATGCTCCTATCTCAAAAGAAGGAAGAAGATACCGACTTAATGAACAAAAAGCAGTTAATTGGCTCCATTTTAAATGTTATGATTTACTCTGAAATTATCTCCTTGCTTTTATTACTGTAAAAAATGAAGACAAAAAAAAATAAATGACAGTTAAAATGTGCTGCCACTCTAACATATAATTTAGGGATCTCTGCTGCTTTGGAACCCTTGGCACATGGAGTCAGCAAGGCATTTTGGCCATGCTATCTGTCAGGACAGCCTGTAATTATAGTGCATTAATCTCTCAACAGCACCAATCATTATACTCCGAAAGAAATACTATAGAGCACTCCAAGAAACTCAGTCAAAAGGTCAAATGGGAAAGAGGCTGGTTTGATGGGCAGTGAGACTGGTAAGGTCTTGTTGCCTGTCAAATATTGGAGAAGAAAAAGGTTTACTTATCTGTGGATGTCAGAAATTTTAGGGAACATTGAATTCAAAACCAGATTTCCGTTTTTGGCTAACCTTATATTGAGACAGTTGTTGTTTTTTATCATAAAAGAAGTTAGGAAAATCACCTAATTTAAGTGAAATAGTTAAATAATATTTTTTAGTAGAATCAGAAAAGGCTACAAATGTAAGATTAATTTCTGTCTTCATATGCAACAGATATCAACATGGTATGCAGAGAAGAAACAGGACTCTTTACTTGTTATATCAACACATAATTTATCTAAAAATTTATCTAAAATCTCAAATAGTCTTGTCATCCTGATTTTTTTGAATAAAATTAATCTTTGTCTAAGAGGTTGAACAGCTAGTTTTAACTTCTTTCTGCAAATACATCACGAACTTGAAAGCTGTCTTCATCCTATTATACTTTAAAAAAAAGCAAACAAATATTTAATTTCACTTAACAAATACCCAGAGTTTTGTTTGGTTGTTTTTTTTAATTAGCACTAGCAGGGTAATTGAAGGTTATTTTCACTTAGAATTTTTATACATATATATGTGGATTTTAATTAGTGAAATAAAAAGGGAAGGCAGTTTTCAAACTAGAGTCAAGGAACCAACCCATAGAATACCTTCAGGAAAATATTCTTGATATGGAGAAGACAATAGGAGCACAGACAGATCTATTAGCATTACAATGCGAAAACAAATGTACCTGCAAAGGTGTGTAAGATGCTGTAACTCCAATAGTATTATCCAGACATTTCAATATTGCAACAAGTTAAACAGATAAAAGAAAAAGTAATTACAAAAGTCTTGTTGACTGTACATAATGTGGCAGTTTCGTTTAATACAGTAATTGTGAAGGTAGGTTGTCTGGAAAATCATTAGAAAGATAACATATAGTAATTTAAATTTAAAATTTAAAGGTGATGGATATTGATAAGAAGGTAGTAATTATTTGGACATCATGAAGCAATAAGAAGTTCTCAGAATGGTGGTAGTACATTTAATAGTGGTGCAAATATGCAAAAAATGCTGGAAGAGGACTCCACAGACAAAAAGAAATGTTTGAAAAAGATTGTAGGACAAGAGGGAAATAAAGCTCCCCCTCTCTGAGTTGACAGTGATTAAAAGAACACTTGAAATGGTAAAAAATAGAAAACTAATTGTGTTTGCTACATTGGAATTGTATGCATTGGATATAAATAGCAACATTTAATAGCATAATAGCAAGTGGTTGAGAAAAATAAATAATTTTGGACTCAAAATGTACTGAATATTTCAAATAAGCACTAAGAAGTATGATGTTGTAGACAAAAATTCCATAAATTCAGAGAAAATAATATATTTCAAGGCTTCAGCCAGAGGCTTCTCTAGTTGATCAGCCAAGATGGGAGTGGAAACATGGTCATGTTTCCTTTTCTTGGGACTCCTGACCTCTGATGAGCTGTTACACTGATTACAGCAAATGTCAGCTCCTGTGAGAGCCATCATTAGGAAGGTGAGTTTTGAAAGGCAGCATTGACTCCCTGCTGGCTCTTTCCAAATGACAGGTGTGGCGTAGTAAGGACAATAAGCTGTGGTGGTGTAATAAGGACAAACACTGCCCATTCCTTTTCAATTCTCAATCTTTTCATTATCCACCATGAATTTGCAAATATGCTGATCTCGGCTGAAAATCGACTTGATAGCATCTAGAGAAATGAGCATTGGGCAGTCCTTATAAAGCCTTCTGATCCTTTTCAGGGTGAGAAACCAAATGTAGCCTCCAGCTACTAGAAATTTTACTTCACATTCTAACTCTCATTTGCTTTTTGGGATTCATTGGGATTTGGCTTTTACTGGTTGCCATGCCAGGAGGATGACTTGGCAACATCTGGCTTAGATACACAGTGGAATTCAAGGTTTAGATCTAAATCTTAGTCTGGCCTGCAATTCACCTCTTCCTGTCCCTACATGAACAAGTAAGTAAAATGTTCAAAAATTGCAGCTGGGAAAGTCATAACTTTCTGTCTCCCATTTCACTCAACAAGGCAGTGGTACAAAGCAGATACGGCATGTGGCAAATTCAAGGAGTGGATTTTTCATTTCATTGATTATTGCTATGTTCACATACATGTTCACAAATATAATAGACACTTGCTTCTCTACCACATGGGCAACAGTCAAATCAAAAGGTTTCACATGAAGCAGATAAAAATATCATGGCAGAGGAGTGTAGTTAAAACTTTCTTTTCCTATGTTGTGTGTCTCATGTCCACTAGGATGAACACAAAGGGCATGACCCTTCAAATTTCATATGCTGAATTCACACACACACAAAAAAAATAATAATGGGGAAGAATGCTATAATCCTTTTTTTTGAACACTATTTCTCTTCTTTCCACAAGTAGTGTGAGACTTTTTGAAATATTTGTATCTACAGAAGATAGGAAATTTTTATTAAATAATTTTAGCTTTAAAGGATAATGTGTCCCTCAAGAATTTTCCTGCTTTATGGGAAAATAATTGGTAGCTGGTCTATTCAAAGTTGACAGTTAATAATGAGAATCATGTGAGAATGAGAAAGAGTGTTTAACTGTGTTTAACTCAGTTTTACAGCAGGATTATGGCATAATGAACTGATGCCATACTAAGGCCAGAAACTGGGGTATCATTGTGAGTGTCAGATTCCACAGTCAAGAATCCTGTTTTGCAGACTTTTTCCTCTTGATGGCCAAGAATGAGGTGATGGTATATACCTGATGGCATTCAAAAATATACATGGTTATGTCTATTTCCTTTTAATTCTTCTATAATGTAATAAAAACAACTATACACATCTATGTACATAGATAGATCTACACATCTATCGATCAGCTATGTTGTATCACCTCATATTCCACTTTAATGGGGTGTTGACCAGTTTTATTAAAGTTCTAAAGTTAGAATAATCTCATTTAAAATCAATTCTAAAAGCTTGACTCAGTGGGTTTATTTAGTAAAACCTGAATTGCATGTACTGCATAAAGGTGATTACACACAAATGTCATGGTGACTCTTTCCTGTTAATCAAGCCAGTGCTCTTTGCTTAGAGATGCAACACACAGAGATGTGTTGCATCTCTATTGCATCTGAAAAGGTGAATTCCATTGCTCAAGTGAGTTTATAAGACTGATAGGACAACATCTGACTGATAAACACCTGTATGAAATACAACACAAACCTTTTTTTTTATTATTACTAATTACAGGATAATAGGCTCTGTTGCTGTTGTATTGGTATTTTGAAAATGCAGTGATTAAGCAGAGAGTTCTGAAATATGACATGTCCTCAAAAGAAAACAAGTCTGTTCTAGAAGTACATTAAGAACAGTGGAGTTTTTTTCCCTCTCCTTAGTGTATTATTTTTGTAGGTTTTTTCTTCCTAATTTTGCTTGTCTGTTGAGCTAATTAATTCTTTTCCAATATTCTGTTCTGTGTTACCTCATAGTAGCCATCCTGCAGCTCTTGACTGACAGTCACTGAACTTTCAGATGCAATGGTACATCTGCTCTATCACCATCTGTTGTCACAGTCAGGACTTGATCAGGTTTATTTTGAAGGAAAATCTCTGGAATGAAGCTTCTATTGTTAAATGATTATAGAAACACACAGAGGAAGCTGAGTTCTTGCTGTTAAATTAAGCAGAAGTGCACAATAGGGTGTAAATTGTGTCGAGCTAATTCCCTGCCATTGTCAGCCATCTATGGCACTCAGCATGGATTATTGCTGCATAACATATACCCTTGAAAGGCTTAGGTTGCTTATCGATACTTTATTGAGCTTTCTGTAAGACAAACTGAATATCTCTATCTGTATATCTACCTATATTGAAAAGTTTTTGTGGTTGACATGAAATGTTTTTCCCTGAGCAGTTTATGTAATTGTTTTAGATTCTTCTGAGGCAGTCTCTATGATAAAAACTATGCTTCCTGTTGCCAATAAAAAATTTTTCTTCCTTTTACTTAGTAGTCTGGAATAGCTTTTGAACTTCAGGGCACAAAAAATTTTAGAAGGTAATACACATGGTAGATTGTTAAAGATTTTAGGCTGAGGAAACCATTTTGACTTTTGAGAGGAAGGTCAGACAGCTTCCTCAAGCTAGTCTATTACCTGATGAGCTAGATAAAATTCATGTTGTGAGTCACTTGATGCAGTTATTGGATAGCAATGCTTCTGTCCTAGGGCTGCATACCTTATAGCTCATGAGAGGATGAAAGTAATTGGGACACCTGCTGGAAATTTAGATGATACCAAAGAGTGATTATATCAAGTTCTTATTTAAATCTCAAAATATAAATCTCAAGCTGTGAATCAAATACTTTCTGCATGTCCAGCAAATTCAATTTTGCCTCAAGTAGAATTTCATCTTCATTTACATATTTTCTCATTTATTTTCTTGTCTTTTTTTTTTCTAATACTAACTCATTAGTATTTTAAGTATTACCTTTTTTTTTTTTCCCCCATCTGCAATCTTAATATCTCTCACTGAGAATTCCTTTCAGTAAGGGTAGTTTTCCTGACCAAATTAAATTACCTGTGTTGGCTGTGTGTTCATACTTCAGCCAGTACAGGGGTGAATGCACTGTATCTCCACTAAAGGTTTAAATAGGATGGATGAATGAGGGGGTTCTAAATGCCTTGCTCTGTTGTAGAATTTTCAAAGTGAGTGACATAGACATGTCCCACAGCTACACAATAAATTGATAAGTAGATAAAAAAATGTTACTTACTTATGGGTTTGAGAAGAGTTACTAGTTATTGTACATTAGTGGTCTAAACAAATAAGCAGATAACTATAAATAAATAAATACATGTGTATTAAAAAAATTATATATTTATGCCTATTTTTGGGTGATAGCTATAGCTTAAATGTACTTGACTGGTAAGTGGACAGCTTTTGAGATTTTTACCAGATCCTTCACTTTGTATTTACACACTTGAGCATGAATTCAGGCTCATTCTGATCTTGTGTGTTTCTATATAGTGTCATAGCTTCAAAAGGAGTCCTCAGCGTTTAAGTTGGTGGTTAGGTTAGAAGATGAAAGATACACATCTGATAGACTGACTTTGTGAGTGCTGTAATTTCTAGGTTACATTAATAAGAGCTTTCCCTTCAGCTGCTACCTTTTGCAACAAGGTGCTCTCAACATCCTAATAAAACTTGATCCTGTCTGAATGCATCCTGAGGTGTTCTGAATCAGAATGCTGTAGCAGATGTAATCAAAGGAATAATTGCTTTCTGTTTGTCGTAACAGTATGGACAAATACTTTTCCCCAGAAGCATAATTCTGTATCTACAGTGAGGTCAGATAGTGAGAAACCACTGAGTTTAAATAACAATCAAAGACATTGCTTTTATTGCATCATTTTACCCCATCTTCTGTTTATATGCATGACATGACTAGATCCCACTTTAAACATGTTTGGATCTGATATTATGGAATTTACCCAAGTAATGGGCTATGTAACATAATGGGACAGTGAAAAGGATGCCTGCAATTTGAAGCACAGATTTTCGGTAGGATTTGAATATTTATGATGTCTAAGACTAGAAATAAGTAGCAAACATTAAACCAAGAAAGGACCTTTTATTCTACTACAACGAATATTTCCATCTTTTTCCGTAGGATGGGATAGTTACTTTCCAAACAGGCCAACAAAGCAGCAGAACAGGAAGCAACTTTCAGCATTCATGATTGGAAATAGATGCCTTAATGATGCATTTGTGCTGTAGAAGTTCCTGAAAAATGGTAACAAAGAGAGAAAATAAGGAAAAGTTGGAAATAGAGTCACTGTCTTGAGCCTGTGTGAGTTCAAAAATCATTTGGACAATGAAGCTGTTCTTAGCTGTGTTCTGTGAAGGACCAGGAGTTGGATTGAATGATTCTGGTGGATCCTTTCCAACTCAGAATATTCTATAATACCCACAAAATAAATAGATCTTTCTTTTATTTTCCTTTTTTTTTCTTTTTTTCCCCCAGTTATACTTAGAAAGATTAAGTATAGGTGAAACTTTTTTTTCCTCTAGCCTCCCTTAAATAAGGAATTGTTCGTATCTGTAGCTTACAGGTATGAATTTGTTCTGTCTGGAGAGATTGTAATTTTCATTGGAGGCTGAGGCTAGAAATAAAAATGTTGCAATGCTTTATTGCAATGTCTCTTTTATTGCATCAAGTGAGTGTAAAAGTTCCCAGGAATAACATCAATTTTAGTATACTAGAAGGAAGTGTTCAATAAGCCTATACACACATTATTCCTTGGGGAATTGTATCATCTAAAGAAATTAATTGGAATCAATGAAGCATATACTTTAAGTGTAGATTTTCTATTGAAGGAGCACATGGGACTCAAAAAGGCATAAATAAAGTATATTTAATTACAGTCTATTTCAAGAGGAGAAATGAATAACACTTCATTTTTCTCATTACTATTCTGCATCTGTGCAGATGATTGGTGCTTCAAATCATAGCTTCTGATCAGAAAAATATTTATCTGCTTGAACTTCTAAGAACAGTGGTTAAACAGAACTCTGTGCACTGCAGGTGGTCACTTGTCTTTTGGCTCTCATCACAATAATAGTCCATGGGACCAGCTACAGAGTTGCTACCTGAATTTCAGAAAATAATTGATGTATAATAATACAAAGCAATTGACAATTTATGGGTTACCTACAAATGAAGAAGGAAAAAAATAACACTGAGACCTATTAATCACTGAAAATGTGTGAAGGAAAGCTGTAAAAATTATAAAGTAATGTAGCTAATTGCAAATGCAGAAACAGCCCCTAGAAATACATAATATTACAACAACCTTTTGTCTTTTCAAAGAGTTATATATCCTGGTAAGGAGACACTGTTCAGCAAGCAATATCTGGTGTATCTTTAGCATATTAGAAAATATTTGCTTTCAATCTTAGTGTTTTGGGAAGCAAAACTTAGTAAATCTGTCCTATTTTATGACACAGCAAATAGAGATTTAGCGGTGTCAGGTCAAAAAACTATACTCAAGAGCTGACAACTGACAAATTTATTTATTTATTTATTTAATAAGAAACATTTTAGCTTGGAATATCTCTCAGCAATTATGAGTTGAAAAAAAAAAAAAAGCAAAAACCAAAAAAGTCAAGTTATGTAATGTGTGCAGGTCTGAAGGACTGAGGAGGTGTAAATAGGTAGGCATCTCTGTGCCTGGGCTTCTTGCTCTAAAACAGGTCGCTGCCTTGATGGCTATGTAGTGTGTAAGTGCTGAGTGACCGGAGTCACCTGAGACAACTCAAGACTACCCACAAAGCCCAGCAGGATCAAGATGCAGCAGGGTACAGTTTCTAGCTGTTTTCTGCAAATATACATCCAGAAGTCCTGCTGCTTCCTATTATTTGTTTAACAGCCTACTGTTTGTAGTACTTAGTAGAAGCAATAGTCACTCATCACTCCAACCTATTGCTCCCACGCGCCTGCCCTGATGGCAGTAGGTGGAATAATGCAGCCAGCTCTTCTTCCCCTCCTGCTGAAGTAGGCTGCTGTTCAAAACCAAACCCAGACAGTGGGAAAGAAGAGGATCTGATCCTATTATGCAAATAGTATCCTGACCTCTGAGGCTGCAAAAGAAGCTTAAAAGAATAGATGGTCTCTCGTGAGAAGAGTGACTTCTGGCCAAGTATTAATTGTGAGTTTACATCCATCAATTTTTAAATAATGTTCCTGCAGGTCACTGTTTGGACTTCACAGGGCCTTGAATTATTTCACCAGGATCTCTTCTGCAATCAGACAGATGGCACCCTCGGAGGAGTTTTTATGTTCTCTTTCTATGGCTGAAGGTCCCTCTGTAGAACTTCATGGATAAAGAGCTTCAACATCTTACACTGAAACTTGGGCTTTGTTCAGGATGCAATCTTAATTTTATGGGTTGCTTCCCTCCGTTTTTCCATGATAGTGAGACACTGTGTTAAAAAAATCTTGAGTGGAAGAAAGCTCTGATATTGCAAAATGAGTCTCACTTGTCACTTTTTAAAGACTGAGCTTTTCCAATGATACTGCAAAATTCATGGAAATACTGAGATGCTAGAGACAAATCAACTACTGACAGGCATTACTCCACTGTCAAAAAGTACGTGCAAAAAGTGAATTAAGTAATTGTTATGAGCTCTACTACTAACTTCCTGGCACATCTATTGACATATGACCAGCTGTAGAATCCTCAAAATAGCTTAGATTCAATCTAAACACCAGGAAAATTAAAACCATCTTGCTTATAACAGAATCAAAATCTGTTAATAAATAGGATATAGAGAGAAGCATGAAAATAATATATTCAGTAGGACATACTGAATATAATGTTTTTCATCTTAGCATCCCCTAAGTTTTTTTTTAGCTTCTCAAGGGGTATTTTAGCAGTAGTTATTTTCTACCTTGCCTTGCTCTTTCAGAATCAGACTGCATTCTGGTTCTCTTTCTTAACACATTTGTATTTTAATCCTACTGTTTGCAAAGTGATGTTTAAAGTCATTCTGTAGTAGCAAAAGTTCTTTGTAACTCTGGAGTTCTTTATAGTCCAAGAAGAATTTTATTTACTTTAAGAATGTATAAGAATTTAAGGTATATATGATTACTTTGATTCTTTACTAGCAACTTTATTCTTGTCTCGCTTGACTTCTCACCTTCTTTTTCCCTTCCTCTTCAATCTCTATAGGATATCAGGGTCCTTCACAAATCATAACATTTTCTTCCCTTGTTTACAATTGAGAAGGGGTGATAGGATACATCTTTCATTGCTGCTTGTGAGCAATGTCTTCAATCTCAAGGGTACTTTGCCTGCAAGCAATCTGTACTAAAAATTCCTTTACAGAGGATATTTTAAGGATGAAATCTCCAGTGAGAAACTTGACACACAGCCCCTCTGAAAATTAGGGCAGATAAAAAGTAGGGATGTTTATAAAATCCTAGGCAGCTGCAGATGGATTATGAAATGTGAATTACTGCATATGACTTATATTTAGTAATGAAATAATGTGAAACTGTAATAAAAACAATGCTGAAGCTGTTTTTCTAAGAGCAGTAAGTCAAGACCACTTTAAAACAGATTCCAAGACAGATATGACTGCTTTGAGATCAAACAATCACAAAATAATTTATATTGGATAAGGTTTTGTAGGTCATCTGGTCAGAATCCTGCTCAGAGAATGGCCTACATAAATCAGATTGCTCTGGACTTTCCCCCATCAGATTGTGACTATCTTTAAGAATGGGGATTTCATAACATCTCTCACCAAGAGAAGTAACTGAGAAATTTAAAAATACTAAAAGTTGTCAATGGTGCTTTGCCACGTAATTTCTTTGCTGTAGTGCTACAAAACAGACGTAGTGAGTAAATCTCACTGTCTGTCAAAGTATTTACTCTGGATTTCAACTGCAGAGTATTTATTTGTTTTTATAAAAATAGCTTATTTTTCAGGCTTTTGTGACTGAAAGTTCAAATTCTGAAGGCAGGTGAAAGAGAAAAGCAGTGATCCATAACATTATCTCTATTCATCTGTAGTGGAAGATCTTTGAGGCCAGTTTGTTTAAAAACAGGTTTTATCTGTTCAACTGTTATTTTTTCAAAAGTGGTCTTCATTTCTTTTATAGACATATTTGAAATACATTTTGAGTTAAAATGTTAAGTGTTGTCTAGTTTCTCTAATAAAAAAATAAATACTTCTGTTATCTATATATATTAAATTTATGGATTAATTTACAATTTTCTACTACATTATATGATTTGAACTAAAGTTTTACTGCATTGTTCATTTTTTAATAAATATGGTTATCACTTTCTATTTAAAAATTAAGCTTAATTAGACCTATTGCTTAATGGTCTTGAAAACGGTGAAATCATTAGACAAAAGATTATTTGCTGTAGCTAATAAGATACAAAATTACCTTAGGGAGTACTCTTTATTGATTTGATTAAAATTTTATAACATCTCTTGTTTTGTTTTTTTTTGGCCTGTTAGTAACTGGCAGTAGTAGCATTGATTCTTCAAAGACATTATGCAGATGAAGCAAAATTTCTCATCTGTGGGTTCCATGTGTTTTGAAAATAAAATTTCAACTCTTGTTGAATTATTTTTCTTTCAGTTACATGCATTGAGTGCTTGAAAGAATTGTATTTCTGAGAGGCAATGTAATGCTGGGCTAAAACATTTCAATTTTTGAGTTCTTTTTAATTTTTATTATTCTGTGAGTTTATAAGCAGTACTTGTGTTTTCTGAGAGCCCTGAGAAAGTCTTAAGTACAGTTTCAGCTTGCAGAAGTCTTTTTATTTTGATAATCAGACAGGACTGAAAATAATTGTTCCTCAGTAGAAATAGTCAAAGAAATTTTGCAAGCATTAATAGCTATTTTCATCAGTTGTCATTTAAATTATTAAGAATGAAAATGTAAACAAGTTCCCATGGATAAATTTATTCTATTGAATATTGATGTTGATTCCAAACAGTATTTAAATTAAATATTTTAAGTCTAAAAAGGCTTTGGTATAATTACATATATATGTGAACTACTAATTTTCCAGTTTTGTTCTCACAAAGGTATAAAAATATTTCTTAGTCAGATCTTGTGAAGTCATGGATAAAACAAAGGAATTTCTCTCAAGTATGTTTATTTTGCTGTGCAAACAGCAACACCAGAGACTTCAAAGGCAACTGTAAATATACATTGATTATTTGCAGGTTTATTCTAGCTTTGTGAGCACTTTGAAATGTAAACATCTAACTATAGAAATGTAATTCTGATGTTATGCAAACTCAAAACATTTATTGCTAAAATTCATTTCAAACAGCCTATTTCCCATCATCTGTGTTTTTTGTATGCTCAGTCATTTGGGGTTCTTCCATGTTACCATCTCCTTTGGCTGAGTTCAGTAAGTTCAGGATGTGAGCAAAGCACCTGCATGAGCAGTATGGTCTCACAGAGACAACCACACAGTCTAAATTGCACTAGTCCTGTCCAGGTTCTGCTTACCAGTCCTTTTCAGAGAAACAGAAAAAGAAAATCCAAAAATTATCTGTCACCAGTCATTGAAATCTAATTGAAAGATACTCCTGAGACAAGTTAGGAATGTTATTAAATGTTTCTGTAAATATTTCACTCTCCCTGGTACTTAAGAAAGATAAATATGTCAATTGTTTGCACAACATTTACAATATTAAATGTTTCTGTAAATATTTCACTCTCCCAAGTACTTAAGAAGGATAAATATGTCAGTTGTTTGCTCATTGGCACCATCAAAAAGCTGAAAGACACTGTGTAGTGACTTGTAATAGTCTGATCTTTTTCTTCATTCAGCATCTTTCAGTAGTCTACCCTGAGGTGAAAAAGATGAATGTCATAGGTTGCTCATCAAAAAGGAGAGGTCATGCCCTCCAGCTTGATTATTTGAAATAATTTTGTTTGACCCATTTTTTATTTTAGGATTTTAGGCATGAAAAATATGTGCTGTGTACATTTAGAAGAGGAAAAAAAATGCCATTAATCAAAAGTCAAGTCTTGAAACCAGTCAAGCTACTAGGCTATAAAATTAATGATGTTTACTTTTTTTCATGAGTGCTGAGCTTGCTGCATGACACTGTTATCTAATTTAAACCATCAAAATCCCCAAGAAATTTCGTCCTGGATTAAAATTTGCCACCATTCTTGTGCCTGTTACTAAATTTCACCTCCAATTTCAGGTGAAAAATGAACTGGTAGGAATTAAAATATCGCCATATATCAAAGATTTTATTTTTTTCCCCCCAGAAAATAAAGCAAATAACTGGTTGCAGTTATACAACAGTAAAAGGAGGGGAGAATGATTATAGTGTGATATATAGTAATTATTTTAGTCAGGAAATGTGTGTGACCTGCACATTTTCAGTGTTTGCTGAGAGCTGCTCTGTTGAGAGTATCAGTGAAAATCTGAAGCCTCTCAGGTCAGCTGTAAAATGCTTCTGATATCATCAGGAATGAGTCTCCTCAGTGGTAAACCTGGTAATCAAATGAACCTACTCAGGGATGTTTAAATTGTGTTGATGTGTAAATTGCTCAGAAGGTGAGTTATGTGGTGGGTACATAAGAGAAGTCTACAAGAAGAAGGGTCAGTCGAGTGAGGAAGGCAGATTACTTTACATAACAAGTTTTTTTTTTCATCATCTAGCTACGATACCTATTTAGCAGGAAAATGCTTAATGCTGTATAAAATGCACACATCCCCTGTGCATTTCGGGGAGTTTACCACATGCTGGTTAGTTAGTCTCGTTCATATTTTATCTTTTTTTAATTACACAGTCAATATTCTGGAAGACAGGACTAGCGTGAGCTATTTTTGTACTGATTCCTACTCATAATTTCACACATACTCCTGAAATTAATATAGATTGTTATCTAATACTGCAGTTTGCATCCAAATCCATCTTTGTAATAAAAGCTGCATAAGGTCTTTCTTGGAAAAAGTCTATGCTTTCTAAATGCTAATCACTTCTATTAAAATGAACAAATTCAAATTGTAATGAATTTTAAATACACATAATTGTGCATTGACTTGAATAATTTAAGACAGGAAAAAAATCCCAACTTCTAATGTTGACATTTTGACAAAGGCACACAGTTGCCCAATTAAGGTTCAAATAGACTCTATCTTAGAAGAATTTATTTCAATGAACAGCTACTTAGAAGCCTTAAATAAGTAAAATGAGTGCTTTGAAATAATCTGTGACTATTAACATGTAGCACTGGAAAAATCCAGAGTGAGCCAAAATGTTTCTTTGGATTAGTAGATTATAACAAGAAGAAGAAACCTGGAAAAAAACCACACAGTTCTTTACCTGCTTAGAAAGCTGTCCTTTATCCACATGTAGCCATCATTCTTCAAACCTGTGGAGGGAGTGATGGCATGCAGCATGTGTTGTGACCACCCTTTTTCTTCGATTTTTCCCACATTTTCAGTATGCTTTTTAATTGTTTTTATGCTAACAATTGACTATAATGAATTTTTAGACTTTAAGGAAAATTAATTTTAAAAGTACAGAGAAAATTATATTAAAAGCAGAGTAGAGAGCATTAGCTGAATTTCTCATCCCTCATTACTTTCCCTCTGTGGTGTCTGACATATTTGTCTTCTGATTCCATGTTCATCCTGTCTCCTTTCAGCACAGTTTCACATAATGTAAGTATGAATCTCAGACTTGCAAGATAAAAAGATGTCAGTGCATCTGTTCTGATCTTTGAATTGCCTCACTTTTATGATGTCACATAGCTATTACATTTCCTTTTGGGGACATTTTCTTGTATTTTGTCTTTCTATTCTTCCTAAAATATAATGAAATTTGTGCAAAAACTCTGAAAAATCTCTCCGATAGTCAAGGCTATGTAAGTCATTTTTAACAATATATTGGACTGATATAAAATATGGCAATTTATCTTGCTTGATTAGGATGTCTGTGTGGTTTAAGAACATATTAAATGGATTATGGATTTTTGACTGAAGAAATTGTCCTGTTTCATTTATCATTTCAATATAGATTTTTTTAAACTGTCCATGATTCAACTCATAAACCATAATGACTTATTGAATCTTTGCTACTGAACCAGCAGCCACTAAGTTAACTAATTTGTGTCACCATTTGATTTTGAAGAATGAGCTGCTTGAGGTAAGTTAGAAACCAGGAATACAAAAATTATCTTTCAAATGAAATGTGAATCATAAATAGAATCTGTTTTAATCACCCCTTCCCCCAACATTAGTTGATAACAATCAACAGTTTTATAGGGATTCAAAAAAAAACTTGATAATATTAAAACTTCAATAGATTTTTGATTCTATAATGGAGCATTCTATGCACTGTCCATTTGTGATTAACATTTATATCTGTTCCTCATGTATCTGTGCTAAGCATTTATTTTCAGAAATGAAATTTCTGGTATTTCATAATCTCTTTAAATGCCATTTGTGCCAAGTCTCCATGTGCAGCTACATTGAGATATGGTCCAAAACTCTCAGTCATATATCATATTATTCCAGTATTTCAGTTCTTAGTTTTGCTGAACTATTAATTTTGTAAGTTACAATCCCTTTCAGTAAATAAGTTTTTTTAAGTTTTTATAGGTCAAAGCTTTTTTAGAAGTCAGAAAGTTTCCCATTAACAGAAGTGCTTCAAAAATGTCATCTATTTTACCTAAAATGTGAAAGTTTTCAACAGTTTCTCACCTTCATTGTATAAAAAATTTGCAGTATTTTGCTTAATTTCACATGTTTAGTATGTTTAGATAAACTGAGATCATTTTAGGAACTTAAAACTTATCAGAATTCTCAGAGTTATCTATTAAAATACTTAGCAAGTATTTGTTTAGTTTTGCCTTATTTTCCAGAATAAAGCCTGTGCTATTTTAATCCACACATGAATATGCACATGCACTCAAGCAAACTTGTAAATGTTCCTAATTCTAATCATACATCCTTTGTTTGACGGTTTTCCTCTCTATATTGAATAGTAGGTATTGAGCCTGAAGAAGAAATGCTTTTCTGTTAATAAAACTTTTGGTGCAGCACGTTGTCTGGAAAATCAATCTAATTTTTCCTCATGATCTACAGGGGAAAGGGAGAAATATCTAAGAGAGCAATTGCCCTAAATTTCATTACTACCTTTGTATTGAGTCAATCAAATGTGGAATATCAATACATCTGCACAGCATGAGTGACTGTATCCTGCTATTGTGATGAATAGTAGATGTAAAAACATGAAAGAGAAAAACACTAAGGGATTACATACAGTGTTACAGTGACATCAGGTATCATCAGGCAAGATAATATCTTGCTGTGTGTCGAATTTAAATTAAAGAAATGAAGATTAAACCAAATTAATTCAATTTAATTGATTTTGAAGCATAGATGTTTCATTTCCTAGAAATTTGAGATCATGCATTTTCTTCAGTTATAGACAGAAAATGTGCCAAACTTCTGCACATAGTAGTACAATTTATTTATGCTTATACACCTCTTCTGTGTAAACCTACCTCAGTCACTGAGGTCTAGAGACTGAAATCAAGCCAGAGGGATGAGTATCTTATTTATGGATAGCATATGAAACAGCAGAAATTAGAGAAATTTGAATAAACATTGAATTGAAATAATTTAAAACTTCTCTTGCTTTACCAGTCTGTTATTTGTTTGGTGGTTTTTTTTTTTTTTTCCTTCTGAATAGTTCTCCATTTAGGAATGAATGAGATTTCAGATAAAATGGATTTTTAGTTGTTGCATAACACAGTGTTTAGCACTCTTTTTGATGGTTGAATATTATGGTACAGATCTGTTTTCTGTTTGACTTTTATAAACTTATTTAGTCACCAAACGAGCAGATACTTCAGCACATGTTCTTCATTGAACCTGAGACTATATGACAGTTTTAGTGTTCGATATTGACAAAATAATTAAGTATTGAGGTGTCACTGTAGTAAGAGAAAAATGGACCTTCTCCCTCTCTCTGGCTATAGACCATAAAATATCCAATAAACTGTGACAGAGACTAGTAGTGTTGAATTTATACAAGGGGATTTTGAAAAAGCTAATAATTTCCAGTGTGTTATGATAAAAAATACATCCTCCCCCATCCCCATCTCCCCCCACCAAAAAAAAGATAAAAAGAAAAAAACAATAGACCCACTATTTATTTTAATGCATATCCCAGGAAAAAATGTTGCTGAAAATTCTCTGCCCAAAAGTATGGAAATTAACTAGTGTAAATTTCTTTTCAAAAAGTACACAACATTCAAAATCTGGAAGGATAAATTATGCAGTAAAAACATTCATTTTAGGGACATTCATATTATTGGTGCACTTACAAACTTGTTGAATTTTTAACTTTTTGTTACACAATTATTACCGTTTTCTTCCATAAATATTACCAACATTTAAGACAATGTCCCATAACTTCTTTGTTAGTGTAGAGATCAGTTTCACATTGGCATTTAAAAATAGATCTGTCCCATTAGCAGCACTGTATGAAATAGGGTTGAACTATTTTCCATAGCAGTAGTGTACCCATGCACACTGGAAAATATTACTAATGACATGGTTTTAAATAGTTGTCCCATTGATATGTCTACTTCCTGTTCAGTGGTTCTCCAGATCCTGGCATAGTGGTGACTTAGGTTCTTCTACTCTTCAAGGATTTAATATTAAATAACTCAAAATTAACAGGATAGGTAGGAAATTGTATCCAAAATTGAGCTGGAATAACTTCTAGTTCAAACATCTGTGTCAGGAGATCTGCAGGTAGTGGTAAGGGTCTACAGGATTCTACAACTCCGTTGTAGCTATAGATGAAGTCTGTTCAAAATAGTGACTGAAAATAGTCTGCTAATCTCCTGTTTCTAAGCAAAAAGGTTCAAAACTCCTACAGAGAGATTTTCAGGGAGTAAAAAAAAAAAATCTGACATTAATTGGAAATGAAATTTGTAACATCGTATTGTTTAATGTGTAACTGTGAACTTGCATGTGGAGGCTGTGTCTATGTTGCTGTATAATAGCAGTTGCTAGACTTAGAATTCCTCACTGGTGGCTCCTTACACTTCACTTACAATAAATTTCACTGATGTGATCTGTCAGCAAATACGTAGAATGCACCTTTAACATCCCTGGAGTATGTGGTCTGGGTTTTTTGTTGTTACTAGTACAATAAGTATTTCTTATGTTTTTGCATTGTCCTAACAGGCATCATTTATAAAAACTGACACTGTACAATATTGTGTCTGGGGTTCAAGCTTTGCAGCTATGTTAAATTTGACAGATGTCAGTTGATGCATGTGAAATACTTGCAACAAAAGAAAATTTCTGAGAAATTGTCAACACTATTGATTTTTTTGTCAGATAGTCTACATGGGCTGGACGGAAGAACGGGAACAAGACTCCCTTCAGGACCGAATGTACACACCAAAGTTTCTAGCACTGAGGGGAGCTTCCCTGTATAAATTTATAGCACCTCCAGTAAGTATGTTTCTTATGGTTAGTGGGAATATCTATTATTAAATAAAATAATGTTATGTACTGTGTACAATGAGATATCACTCATTGGGCTAGAAGGACAGCATTGAAGAGTTCCAGGATGTGTGTGATAGAAGTGACAGAAAACAGGTCTTCATCAGGTGATTGGGTATCTAGTAAGAACTTATTTTCCCACACTTAAATGAACACTTAGAAAAATAAAAGAAATCTGCTCATGTTAAAAGGAAGCTTTTAATTTTCCTTTGGCAGACAGAATCAGCCTGAAGCAAGGTGGTTAGATTTAAACTGAACCATCATTCTAGAGAAACTGCTGAGATTTGGGGAAATATCAAAGCTTTTTACACACTGTGGAGATGGCAATATGTCTCTATTTAGATTCCGTCCTGAATGTAAGTTTTTGCTGCTTGAGAACACCAAAAGGTAGGTAGGGAATCAAATGAAATTAAGTTAAAAATATTAATCGAAATCTCACATGGAACACTGGGCAAAATTTTAGGGCTCATCTTATACTCAGCAATTTACTTTCACAGTCTTATGGTACACATAAGATGCAGTAAAGATCCTCTAGCTAACTTTTAAGGCAGTTGCTAAGGAGACAGTAGCAGTCCAAACCATGTCTGCCGCAGGAAGAGTCATGTGGATTAGTTTTTCCTCTTTACTGGGTGACCTTTCTGACTGCTGCTAAACCCTGTGTTTGTGAGATCCAGGCTGTAGCTCCTTCCTGCCTGAAACAGAATCATAGAATAGTTTGGGTTGAAAGGGAGCTTTAAAGGTCATCTAGTCCAACCTCCCTGCAACAAGCAGGGACACCTTTAACTGGGGCAGGTTGCTCAGAGCCTGTCTGACCTGGTCTTGAATGTTTTCAGAGATGGGGCATCTACCACCTCTTGGGGCAATCTCTTCCTGAGGTAGTTCAAAGCTATCTTGCAAATCTTTAGATTGATCATCACTAAAGGTTTAAAAACATGTGAAAGACATGGGGAATGGAAGTAAGCGTGAACTGAAAACCTCGTGTGTTCAGTGTTTGTAGACTAGTTCACAGGTGTGGGATTTTGGTTCTCTCAGGTCTGTTAATGGGAGCTTGGCTTTTTTTTGGTGGATATTTTTCAGTGTCAGATTAAAATGTCAGATTATGCTAACAAGCACATTAATTCAAAAACAGTGCTCCTGTCTTTGCCAGACCTACTTGAGCATTTGCTGTCTGTCAAGTAAAACCAACTCCATTCTGGGTACTAGATAAAATCAGAATCAATGATGAGAAAACCTGTTCAATAGAAAAGAGGAAGATTATTCTTTTTAAAGAACTATGGAAGAGACCACAAGCCTCTTTACTGAAGAATCATAAATTTCTAGGAACAATATACTTGTAGGGGGTAAATGTCTGATGGGGGATGATTAATGGGTGTGAAAGGAACATGTTCATATGAAGAGTCTCAACCATGGTGATGTGAGTAAGGAAAAATTTGGCAAGCTGCTATTGTATAAGACAAGAAATTCATCCTCAAGTTTTTATATCTCTGGTTTCAGCTCAGCTGCAAGCACAAAATGAATTTGTATTGCAGATTCTGATTCCTACTCTAAAATAGAAAAAGTGTTCAAATGCAGAGAAAAATATTTTGTCTTCATGGAGTAGGAGGAAAGCAGAATGATAAGCATGCTTTTTTAGGACAGAGGAAGAGCTCCTACAGAGCTGCCTTAAAGACATAGAATCATAGAATGTTTATGTTAGAAGGGACCTTAAAGATCAAGTTCCAATATATAATGTATATAATAATCGCGCACTTCTAAAATCCTATTTTCTATATGCAAACTTTTACACATACAGTTATGTTTGCTATTCTATAGGTTTGTTTCTTCCCGGGATTAGAAAATATTATGAACAACGTTTCAATGACAGTTTCAGAGATTCTTTTTAGGAGATGCATAAAGTGTAGTTAAAATAAAAACTGTTTTAATTGTATGTGCAAAATAAACTACTTGAACATAGTTGTTTCCTGAAAAGAGATGTCTTGCAAACTTTCTTAACCAGAAAATCAAACAAAGATATTTCCCCAGTCTCTGCCAAAGTCTAACACATTAGGGAAGCACGTGTTTAAACTATGTCTATCAACAACTTCCCCCTGCCTCTTTTTTTATCTGTTTGATAAAAAAGTAGTACTTCTACTTCCCATACTCAGATAAAAGAGCAGTCTTAGTGTTTCTTATTTTCATTTTGAAATTTTTAAAGAAAATTACTTCTTTACTATTTTTCCTATTATTTCCTGGCACATTTCCTTCTTTACAATTATTCATTGTGTCAAGTCTGGTGTGTTTAAATTTCTTCCAATTTATAATTGGAAATTTACTTGAGAAAGAGCCACTAACATCCTTTCTTTTGCTACTCAACATTTTAAATTAAAACATTAAAAGTGAATGGTGCAGCAATTTCTATGGGTGTCTTAATTCTACAATTGCTTTTGTTTTGCACATATCTTTGTCCAGAAAGAGTTTTGGTTTGACCTGAAAAGAAGTCTTTTTACAGGTACAAACTAAAGCAGGAGAGCAGGGGAGAAGAGGGAGCTCTTATATTTCCCCCCAAAGTATGGAGCTTATCATAAGTTTTTAAACATAGCTCCAAATGGATTTGTTCTTCAGGAGCAATAATAATGACTTTTCCTCATGGCACAATATTGCTTCATCTGGTGTGATTGGGTGTTCTGGGCTCAGTGGGGGTGTAGCAATACTTTTCTCTTGTGTTTGTGGTGAGAAATGTATGTTTTTGTCCATAGGAGAAAGACTAGCTTTGTGGTTTAATACCCACAGTTCAATAAGATAATGAAGACTGCATTTGATAGTGACTGAAAATAAAGAAAATTCTAATAGAAGAGGAACTATAACACTGTATTTTTGACCTTTTCATTTCCGCCTGTGATTTCCTTAAAAGACTTTCCATTACAGCAATGTTTATAACTAAAAATTAGTTAGGGATAGAATTTTCTCATACATTATCAAAATAATTTTCGTTTATTAATGATTACTTTCTCTTTAAATAAGAGATAAATTGATCTCATATAATATTTTGTTTATTTGGCTTAGAAAATATTTTATTAAACATTTTTCAAAAGTTTTTCTTGAATCTTGTAGAAGAAGTAATGTATGTTTTCATCAACCTCTTCACTGTGACTAACAAATTTAATGATACAGCTGTCTTCCTTTGGATATGAGCCACTGTCCAAAGTGTCTTACCATTAAGATGATAATTGTTTCATTAATAACCTCAATTTCTTCTTTTTCTTTAATATTTTCCTGTTTTCTGCTTGTGTTTTCCTTGGAAATTTTATACTGTTCTGATATTGCCTTAACTCTTTCCTTATTGAATATATTCATCTGTCCCTTTCTGTCTCATTTTAGTCTTAACACCTCCCCTTCCATGATTTAATTATTTTTTTTATATATGCTTTTTTTTCTGTGTAAAACAGTTGCCTAAAATGAACACAGTTATAAACAGTTGTGAAATCCCGAAACAAAGAGGGAAAAAAAAAAAAAAAGACTATTCTTCAAATCTTAGTTTGTTAGAATTTAGGAGTAGATTGATCTTATTAAGAAAAAAAGAAAATGAATATCTGCCTGTGTTGTCTCATGCTTTGTTTTTTCCCCCCTGGATATCAAGGCATGTGGGGTAAGTGTCTGGGACATTGCAAGGCTGGAGACTGGTTTTATGGATTTGCAAATGCTGTAGGTGATTGGGAGCAAATAGTGGCACACAGTTGCAAGGAGGAAAGCGGTGAGAAACATGTTTAATAATAGACAGGGCCCTGGCTCTGTGAGAGGAATTCAAGGGCTGTATCCTCTCAGGATCTCACTGCAACCCCTGCAAGTTCCCAGGGGAAGTATCATCATTTTGCATAGAGCAGGCTGCATGCAAAGGAACTGCATTGTAAGGACAGGGAGGATGTTTTCTAAGCATTGCCTGGAGGGAACAGTCTGGTCCCTGCTAGTTGGTGCTTTGAGGCAGTGCTTAGTCTTTCTAAATATATTTTAATCAATGTAAATAATTTAGGGATTTTTTTTTCTTAATAAGCTTAATTCTTAAAAACCAACAAAAAAAATAACTTCATTTCTTTTTCTGTTTATTTTGTGTTTTGTTTGTTTTTAAAGGTCACAACCTGGGATTGGACACGAGCTGAGAAAACATTTTCAGTTTATGAGATAATGTGCAAAATTCTCAAGGTATGATAAGAAAGTATAAAATAAATTGCCACTTTGACACACAAGAGCATAACACTAACTACCTTGCAAAAAGAGATCTATTTTTTATCCCTTTAAAGTCAAATAACAGAAGTTCTGGTGTCAGTAGGCACAGAATTGAACTAGAAGGCATGGCAAAATTGGAAATAAACTGATTTTGACTAGGAAACTACTTTATTTTTCCATAATGCTGTGTGGAGTCTACAGTTTCACTTTAATGCCACATTTAACTAGTGCAACATTTCATTTTCTAACTGAGGACCTAAAGAAGCAGTGATGAGCTTGGTTTTGTCTTCAAAAATGTTGATGGAACTAATAGCAGCTGAAATGTATGATTTCACTAGGACTGAGAGTAGAATCCTTAAAATATGCAATACCCTTTTGAAAACTTTTTTCTTACTTTTTTCCAGTTTCTTCAGTCTGTCTGAAGTGTAATAAATGAGAAGACATAATGATATATGTTTAGAAAGATAAAATTATGAGTAGCAAGTTAATTAAGACCATTATTGTACATTGTTTCAAATTTTTAAGTGTGAATTCAATCAGAAATTTTTTGTCTGATCTTTTCTCTGTTTTAAAAACAGTGAAATCAGATGCTCAGAATTTCTCAAATGAGAAGGAAAAGAGATGCCTTTTTCTGTGCATGTGAAGTGCTTTCTGGTTTATGTTTGTTTTGAGGGCTTTTTGGTCCAAATTACATAAAAGGTAATTTTAACATTAGATGCAGATGCAGACTAGTATCAACAAGAAATATGAAAATACCATACTTTTTAAAAGCGTTTTCCACTGGAAAGACCTTTTACTGACATAAATGGTACATTTCTTAAGTTTGTAGGTCACATAGGTGCACTATATTTTCCTTAGGGAGGCAGATTAAAGGTGCGATGGCTCAATAAAATTTGGAAATACTTTGCACTTGGGAGTTTAAAAAATACCCAAAAAAACAAAGAAAAGGCCCTACCAAGTTTATAGTCTGAAAAACTCCTCTTTGCTTCTTTGAACAGAGAAGTGAAAAGTTTTCTTTTACTGCTATGTTGGCTGTGAGGTGGAGGCTTCATCAAGTAGAACCTCAAACACAAAACATCCCATCCCTGTGGGATGTCCTTCAATTACCGAGTGTGTGCAACGTTTGGCTCCTTAGCAGGGCTCATGTAGGAAGAGGAGTAACAGAAGTTGTTCACTTGGTGAAGTCATGGCACTAAAGGTGTAAGTGAACAATACTCTTAAGAATACAGTCAGGCTTTGGAAATGTTGAAAAATGCCACTTCTTACGTGCACTTTTTTCCCCATTCCCTTTGGTAACCTCTGATTCCTTCAGGCCTTGGGTTTAATGCAATAAGCATGCAATTTAGCTCCTCCTTCTCAGAGAACTAAGTGCTTTAGAGCCAGCATGACTCCTCATAACTTATCCAAAGATTTTTTTATACTCTTTGAACAGAAACTTACTGAATGTTTTCCATTTAATTTTCTGTAATTTAAAGGTTCTTCTTTTTTTTTAGTAATTTTCCTTTTTCTCCTAATTCTCTTGCAATTTTAGCCATTTTTCTTTTCCCCCCTTTGTTCTCTGTCTCCTATTCTTGCATACCAATACATTGGTTTTTTGCGGTTTGGGTTTTTTGTTGTTTTTGGTTTTGTTGGGGTTTTTTGGGGGGTTTTTTTGGGTTTTTTGGGGTTTTTTTTTTGGTTTTTTTTTTTTTTTTTTTTTTTTTTTTTTTTGGTTGGTTTTTTTTCATTTCTCAGCCATGTAGCAGAAGTTATTACAGCTAAGGGGACAGTCCACAAAGCAGTAAAATCTAAACCAGTGCCTTTCTGGCATTGTTGTGTGGAAGCACAGGAAAGAGAACAAATACCCTGGATTTTTTTTATCATCCAGCCATAAAAACTCTCTGGGAAGAGGTGTAGGTCTTCCAGCCTCAGTCTATATTAACAGAGAGGCAATTGCAGCATAAGTAATATAATAAAATAATGTTCATGTTTCTTTAATACTTTATTAATATTCAGTTATTTGTGTATTTTCTGTAAATATGGTCAGGCTTATAAAATGCTGAAATGTTTCAAGCAGGTTCTTCAGCTGACAAAAACCTGTAAATAAAAAAAACTGGAAGTGGGAAAATCATTACAGTAGAATTGCAGCTTCTGACATTGGAGCATTAATCTTCACCATATTCTAGTTTTCTACAGCAGTTGCTCTAGAACTTAACTGTGGTTTCACTAAATATAAAAGCAAATAAACCAAGAAAAACAGCTTCCCATTACACTACTACATTGAACATCTGTAGAATCTCAAGGTTTTGTTCAGCTTTTATGCCAGCATCTTAAAAGTCTCCATTTAAACAGTGAGTGGTTTTTAGATCCATTTGAGCAATCCCCATGGATATTACTGAACCAGAGGCTATCTAATAAAGAAAGGTTACTCTGGTGTTTTGTGATCACCTTCAAACTTCTTCTCTTTTATAGTACCTCACATTCTTTTCTCTGTTTTAAAAACAATGAAAAACAGATGCTCAGAATTTCTCAAATGAGAAGGAAAAGAGATGACTTTTTCTATTCATGTGAATTGCTTAGTACATCAAAACTTCTTCTCTTTTATAGTACCTCAAATACTACTTTTGTTATAAATCTGTTTGGCCTGGAGAATGACACAGCTTTTCTGGCTAATATTCACTTCAAGGAGAATGACTTGCAAGTAGGTTGTGCTAACCTCTGTGTGAGTTAGCTCAGGAGTGAGAAGTAGTGCTTTAGAGTTAAGTGTTACCACATCACTTACTAAAAAAAATGTATCTATATTGCATGGCTTGCTTGCTTTTGAATGAAATATTTCAAAAGAAAATTGTCCATATTCAGACTTACATTCATGAGGATGCAACTGTCACCCAAGGTAGCTGGTACTTCCTCATGTGTATGCTGGCAATTTCAATAACTGTCCCTCGTGGCACAGAGCCAGGACTTTACTTAATATGTCTGTAAGTATTTTTTCTTCATTTTCCACTCCATAATTGTGACTAAAATTCTGATGAACTTCACAAGAACAGTCTGCATTAGAGAGACTTACTGCCCTAAGTTTGTCTTTTTAAATAGAATTATAATTTTCCTCAGCTTGAGAGACTTCTCTAAGTTTCTCTTCATGACAGAAACACTATAGCAGAGAATATAAACTCCCAGATCCTGCTGAATGCATACTGATTGCATATTTTAATGTTTCAGGATGGGAGAATTCATCTTCTGGTAACAGTAGAAATACTAAAGCATTAAATAAATATTAATGTCTACACGCAATACTTCGTCTACTACTTAACTGATTTAATCTTCACAGAGAGTATATAGTCCAAAAATGTTAAGTAAAACCCAAAACTTGGCTGGCACCATGACCAATGTTTTCTTTATATTTACTTGCATGTGTTTACTGTTCTTTTTCCTCTAGTATTCATTCCAAAGACTCTGATTCCTTTCACAAACAATATAGAAGACTGGGATACCATTTTCGGTTGTCACAGTTGCCTTAGTCTCAAGCAGCTAAAAGGCAGGATGTTCTGCACCTTATTCAGAGATGTCAGAATTTATTATGTGATTTATAGCTAGTGTATTCATATTTAAAATACTCATTAAATAAATCACTATTTTGTTGTAACTGTATATTTTTTCTTTTATTTTCTGTATCAGATTACAAAGAAAAGGAAGTAGAAGGAAGGCATGAAATCTCTATTCTAATTTGATTAGAAACTTCTAAATAACCAGGAAGACCCTTAAAATTTGAAGCATAAAAATATGCTTTAAAAAGCAGTCTTTTTACTGTGTGAAAACCAGTTTGACTGACAGAAATTCAGCAAAATGTTATTGATCCCTTAATTCAGTATTTACAGTTTTGTATAATAAAAAAAGAAAAAAGAAAAAAAAGCCAAACCCTCATAGCCTTTTTCATACACTATCATAACAATAATGTAACATAAAAAAAGATTCTGTATAAAGTTTAGAAACTACCAGATAAAAATATGCATAATGAAAATATGAAGCTCTTAATTGTCAAGATTTTGGGGATGAAATAATAATTATTGACATGAAACCTAGGTAAAGCAGGCTGAGTACAAAAATCACATTTTAATTTAATTGGTTTAAATTATTCGTTGTGAAATAATGGCAAACAGCAGTGGGCAATGCTTGATATATAAGGAGCATTTATGGAGATGCAAATAACTTAAGACCTAGGGGCATAAATTGGTAAGCATATGTAATAATTTATTAAAAATTCAAAAGGTCTGTTTATTAAGGGGTGGAAGGAGAGGGAAAACAAGGCACTGAAGAACTCTTTAACCCTAAAAATAAGCCAGTAAAAAGAAAGTGAGTACAAATCAAAGTCAGGCAAGTTAAAATTGCAAAGAAGGTAAGAACTGTATAAGCTCTGCTGATTAGTCAGTGAAAGGTACCAGTAAGAAGTTGATAGCATTTAAACCACTCTTCTTTTTTTAATCACAAGTTTATTCAGACTAATGTTAATGGGGTAGTGGCATCAGCATGTGGATGAAAATCTGTGATCCATGTTAAGAAATGTGTCAGGCAAGATAATGTAATGATACCACTTTTGACATTAAAATGTATATATTAGTCATTTTCAATAGAACTGCTGGAAGAATTTGCTATCAATAAATATTTCTAATTTATTCTCCCAGAAGCTTGTTTCACCTTATCCTTATTTTGGGGAGTAAAGCCCTATGAACAGCCAACTAATTTTAATGTTGCAATTGAAAAATATTCAATGTTACAGAAAAGCAGGTAATTCTATCACTAACCAAAAAGGCAGGGGGCCTTATCATGTTCAGTATTTCAAAACATATTTAACTCTGTATGTCTTTTTGGTACCTCTTCATACACAGTTTTAACATGAGTATTTTAAGAATGTGTACATGTGTAAGTGTGTATAATTAAATTACCTTGGATAAATTTGTAAATAGTTTAAATATTTAAACAATTTTTCAAATAGGGGGTAGAAAAAAGTTTGTTACATTTTTCAGGTAAATTGTGAAGAATAACATAAGAAATTGCACTTCTCTGTCCTTTCTGCTTCAGTTACTTATCTTTTTTCTGCTCATCCAAACATCTTGTAATTGTGAGAAAATGCTTTCTATAGTTTAGTCACCTGCCTCCTATCTTCAGTGTCATACAAAAATATTTGGAAATTCACAGTTAGACCATGTTTTATTCAGCATAGGACAGGAAACATATTCAAGTGTCAGATCAGCGCTGAAATGAAATGTGAGGATAACTGTGGAAGGAGGTCTGTGCTGGCAAGATGTCAGGGTAGTGAATCACTGGTGTTTACAGTTAGTACCATTCACATCAGTGCAGCTATAATTTTCTTGCTATATTAATCAGGACCAGCTTGGTGTCTCAGAAGACTTGTGATTCCTTCCTTATTTTAGCTGTTAGTATGTGTAAAATCCTCAAATGTAGTTATGTTAATTTTTCCTGCTTAAATTGCCTGTAATTATGCTGTCCATTTCCAGTAAATCAAGGGATGATATAAAAATGATGGGAAACTACTGACAATGTTACTGTATTCAGGTAAATTTTTTTAAATAATACCAGTAGACACACAAGCATATAAAGTGCTGGTAGAGAACATATTTGAGGTCTGTCATTCACATAGTTTGATCAATGGTGAGACTTGCATCCTGACATGATTCCACTAAAATACTTTGCACTCAAAATGCTTAAGATGCAGAAGTAGAGCATCCTTTTTATGAATAAGTTAATGCTGTATCCAAGGAATATTAGATTTTCATCTAGGATTTAGCCAAGCGCCAGTTCTTGGAAAGAATGCTAACTGTTAAGTATTTTAGTTGAAAACAAAATAAGTAATTTTCAGTCTTTGGCTTGCCTTCTGTCCTACATTTAAGACTATAAAATGTTTCCACAGGAAAGAGGATCTATTTCCACTCTAAATAGAATTATAGTTGTCTTCTAAGATAAGAAATAGTCATGAATTATATCTCCATGTCCACTGACACAAAGGCTAAGACTAAGTTGGCTTCAGTTTGGCCATAAAGAAAAACTTCTATACTGAAATAGAGCTCCTGACAAGGCCACTGAATTTCTACCACTGGATCCTTTCAATTGTAAGCTGGTGTGTAGCTGCTCTACATGCACAAAGATAGGCACAAGATGGCTGCACCTCGGGCAAGATCATACACGTTTTCTATGATTCTGTGTGTGATTTCAGTTCATTTCTCCTCAACATGTACATAATTTTACAAGCCCCAGTACATGTTCATCTGGGTAAATTTAACGGGCCCTGTGTGTTAAAGGTGTTGATGTTGCTGTCACTGCAGCACCATGTAAGAGTTTTTTCTCAAAGCAAAGAGGCAGTGTTATTATATGCATGACAACTACCACTGTATAAGGGCTTATTCATTTTTTGTTTGCTTCAGAAAGGAAGGACAAACAATATTTGAAATGTGAACTTATTAAATAAGGCTTTTTTATGTTTCCTGTTAACTTTAGAGAGGTTTCTCATTTTTTTATTAACTCCCCCCCTCCGCCTTTTTCTGACATTTCCTATGCAATATTAATATAAACTGTCACCTTTTGGGTGAAAAATAAATGACTTGTGTTGGGCTGGGGCTGCCAATCTCAGAGTCTGATCCTTTGTCCTAGAAGAAATAACAAGATAAACACACAGAGGAAAGCAAAAATAATAACAGATACAGAAAATAAACTTTTAAATGACTTCTGCAACCTCTCTGTTTCAGAAATTGCTTTTTGTTGCCTGTCTAGTTATGAGACTGACAGTTGTTGGCTGTTGCAATATCCTTGAAAGCAAAGACAAATTAACATTTAACATAAGGCAAAAGGAACGTTGAAAAAGAGCAGAAATGAGGTGTGAAATATAAATACGGTGTAAGGATACTTGGGAAAGACAAGTATATGTTTTAAATCCAAGATACTTGAGATTTATATGCAGCTTGAGAAGTTTCCCTCCATTGACTTAATCTAATCAGAGCATTTCTAAAGATTGGAGTGATTCAGTATTGCATTAGCTAATATACTCTGACTTGTCAATTTTAGTAGATTTTGATGTAACATTTTTCTGTGTTTTGTCACTATTCTCTTATTTTATGGTCACAGACTTAAATTATTTGAATTTTTTCCTGTCTTTATTTCTGACTATTGCAATACTTAAATTTAGCTTATGATGCTGAAATCTTAATGCATAAAGAATTTGTGACTCTAGGCATTCCTGCAACAGTGATAATTTTGTATTATTCACTGGAACTTTGTCCCAGTCCTTGTATGAAATGAAGCATTCCTGTCTCAGGGGCAACTATTCAAAATTTTGTTTGGTGCATTCTCTTCTCAGTAGGGGTCTAAATGTTGATTACTCTCAACAGCCAGAGCCAGCAGTGGAACCAGAATTATTAATTTTTTAAAAAATCTTTGACTTGTTGTTTTATGATAGGACATTTTTACCACAGTCCCTTTTTAATGCTTTTTTTTCTTAGCACTATTAGCAAGTGCATATAAAATAAATTTTTTCCACATTTGCTTATACAAATTTTCTGACATATCAATAGTCAACAAAAATGCTTTTCATTGTACTGCTCCAATGTACTCTCACCTTGACATAATGTATTGACAAGCTATTTGAGTATGGGATTCTGTCCAAAAAAGAAAGGAAGCTAAATAAGAAGTATGCAGTCAAGTAGGTAATTCTTTTAATATAATAAATAATCAGTTTGGTGGGTAATTTTCCAAACTTTTGTTAAATCAAATTTCATGCTTTTTCTTCCAATGTTTATGTCCTTCATGAGGAAGACATTTAAAAGCTCTTTGCCTACCTTTAACACTAATACCTCCAAAATATGGGGAAAAAACCCAAATACAAAAACTGACAAAAATCAGAATGAAAAGAACTTTTCTTCCATGTAATTTCTTTGTCCACTTCTGCTGTTGAGTCAGGTGTTTTTTTCTCTTATTTAAGAGGTGGATAGACACTTTAAGGAAACAGAGTATCCGGCTCTCACCATGGCCACTAGGATGACGACTCCTAACAGATGAAAATATAGGGAAAGTCCTTTTCCTTTATGCCATGGTATGCATCATGTTCAGAATAAAATCTTCAAAATGGTAACAGTCAAATTTTTCCCAGAACAACTAATTTTTTTTTGGTAGATCCTAACTTTTCTTCCCAAAGGCGGCAAAAGTGTCCCTGTCCCTGAATCAGCCATTGCTAGTCCAAAGAACAGAAGTCCCAGAGCAGCCCAGAAAGCAGATTTGGGGACTGTGTTCATTTCTTTCTTTTTAATTGGGACAATACAATTTAATTACTTTTTCTAATTTATTTTACAGAACTGATTTAGCTGTTTTAACTATAATATAAAATACAACAATATCCTCAGGCAGACAACTAACAGGAGAAAAAAAAACCAGCTGCAATTATTTAAATTTGAGAAACTACTTTTAAAAAGGGTCAGAAGGAAAAGATATAATCACTCTTTAACATTGCTATCCATTATCATTATATTTACTCTTATGGGATCTGTTCTTGAACTTATTTTCCATCAAATAATATCTCAAAGTTTGGAGAGGTAAAAAGCCTTAGTAACTCTCTAAAGAGAGAATCAACACATTTTTTAGTATCTGTTTGTAATTATACTCATCTCTGATTTCACTGTAACAGAAAAGAAACATTAATGCCTCTCTGGAAAGTATTAGAATAATTCATTTTCTCAAAAGATTAGTCAGTTTTATGAACATTTTGAAAATTTTCCTCATATGGAAAAAAAAGAAACAAGTTTCTCAGTAGAATGCATTAAGAAATAGACACATTTGTGGCCTGGACTCAGAAGAAACCTGTTTTCAGGCTCTTACTCTGATTCAAATGAGGGTCTTCAAGACTGTCTTTTAATCAGGCAGAATAGGAAATTAATTTCCCCATTCAGGCAGGAAAGTGATTCAAGCCTACTGCTGAACCTAATGGAATACAGGGAATGAACCTTTCTATTTCTCTCTAGCCATCAGAGAGATCTTTCTAATGGAAATTTAATTGGAAGTAAAATTTATCCTATGATTATAAGCAGTTTTCCCCATGAGTAAACATACTTTTTTAAAAATATGAACATCAAAATATATTCTGTCAGTTTTAGTTTGACAGCAGTTCTGTGTTTACATAATTGCATGTATGTATAGATATCTGGAATTTCATTGGATTTTTACAATTCTTAACAATAAAATTCAGAAGAGTCCAAATAATAAGATGACCTGTGTGCAAACACATGCATGCATGGATATTATTTATTTATTATTTCAGTAATGAAGGTAATTTGGAGAACCTGTATCTTTTTTTCACTCTGGAGTGAATCTGTTCCCTGCTGCCTGTAAATGCTATTAGAACCATCACCATAGCAACTAATGGTGATGCTCAAGCAAAGTGTTCCAAAAATTCCAGCTGAAGAAGTAGATCATTATATGCCCATAGAAAGAAGGATGTATGTTTGTGTAACCAGAAGTGATATGTAAACGGAGACACAAACAGTAAAATTATCAGGACACTGATCCCAGCAAGTGTAAAGGCATGATGTGATTCATTTTTGCAGTTGCTTTAGAGATATTGCATGAGAAAATGCTTTTTATCTACAGAGAATTTAGGGTGCTAGGTTTGAATCTTGATTATGATAGGGCTGATTTATTTTGGCAGAATTGTCTGAACTAGTTAATAAAGAAAACAGTTTTGATTGTTTTCTCATTTATATGTTTTGAAGAACTGTTATAATTAATATGAGAAACATGAATACTTACCTCATTTTAATAGATGAGATATAATTTTCTTGCAAGTCTTGCAAATAGTATGGTCAAAACCATACTACTACATGTATTATGGTTTTGAACATATCACATGAATTGTTGCTCATGTCAAAAACTGCTCACTGGTGTCACTAACATTTACAGTTCCATGGCAAAAATGTATGTGCCACCTCTATATTACATGTAACTTTATATGTAAATCAGACTTCCAGAAAACTCTTAAGCATCTCCTGAGGAAAAGTCATGCCATGAGCATGAAAGTGGCAAATGTTTATTTTCTGTTGCAGAGGGCTTTGTAGAATAGAAGAACTCAACTCTCACTGACCATCACAAGAGGTGAGGGCCCCATGCATCTTAGCAGATTTAAATAATAGCCAAAATATGAGTATTTAATGCACTCATCATACTCAAAATGAAACCTCACAAGTAATGAAAAAGAAGTAGTGCTCCTACTGGAAAAAGCAGTGTTTCAAAAGTAATTACGCCTGCAGAAGAGGAGGAGAAGTCACTTTTTAGTGGTAAAGAGGCATTTTGCTTTAATTTGAAAGGATCTGCCTAATGAGCCATGCTTAGTTCCCATGGACAAATTTATTACTCTCACTTAACATGGATATCATTATTAATTAGGCAAGCAGGAGTCATACTGTCCTGTCAGCAGAGATGCTGGATTACCCTGAAGCTGGGTGTGAGCCAATGTCTCGTCACAGCCCATCCTTCTGCAGGACTACATTCCCTCTAGTGAGAATTAGCATACTGCTAAAAGTTTTGTGTGTGCTTCTCTTCAGAGAGTTTTATTAATTCACAACAAGAACATCAGGGTCAAACGGTACAACTAATCATTATTAGTATGAGAGTTCTTAAAAACTCAACATGAAATTGGCTCATGTCCATCATTGACTAGTAAATTAATATAATAACACAGGGTCATAGCAGATTCTTAAATGGGTAGAATGACATTTATATTTTAGTTGAAGTAATGGTTTGGTAAAAGTTAATTAATGAAGATTCCTGCTTCATCCAGACCTATTTTTAAGACTCCTGACAGTTTTTGGTTTTTGGTTTTTTTTTTTTTTTTCCTAAATTTGCAGACTTTTGGACGATTCCCAGCTGGATTATTTAAAACAAACAAACAACAACAACAGAAAAAAAGCTTTTAATTCCTGTCTTTATAAGGACATTTGAATAGCTATCTTTTAGCTTTGCCTACATATTATTTGTTCAGTTATCTATTGCACAAATTATTACAATCTATAAACCTAGAATACAGATTTTTAATGCTTGAGAAGAAACGTAAAACTAAAGAAAGATCTTGCAGAAAAAGTTGCAGAAGCAGTACTAAAGGGAACCTTACTCATAACTTTTTTTGGAGGATGGAATACTGCTAATAAGGAAAGGAATTCTTCATATATATGTTAGCAATTTTGGAAAAACTAAAATACATACTTTAAATGTATTTGACTTACACTTCTCTTATACTGGACCTAATAATAGGTTGTGATATCAAAATCATGATTGTGATATCAAAATCACAAGTATATAAATTAGAACTAATCACAAATTGAAATTATTATTTGGTTTAATTATTATTTCTGGGGAATGTTGAATTTTCTTTTCATTCTGAATAGGAACTTCACAGAATGGAAATTCCTGTAATAAATGAGTCCATTATAGGTGTTGTTTGTCACAGTATAATGTAGTAGATGAAATATTCTAAACTTTTTATATGCAAAACACTGAGGGGAAATACCATCTAGTACTGATTAGATCTTTCCTAAATCAAAGCATGCTCTCATTTTCATATGTAAGTTACAAAACCTTGGATAAGTATTGTAGATCCCATTTAGCTCTTTTTTCATCATATAGGTTTGATGTAATGCTTAGTAAAATCTAGTACAATTCTTACTAGCAATGTTGACAATAAAGTACCTAGGTTTTTATTTAAATCACTTCAAAGCCTACAGATATTTTTGCATTTTTCAAGCACTTTTTAACAAAGCTCAGTCTCAATGAAACCTTTAACAGTTTTTCACAGTCTATGCAATAACTCTTCTCTTTTTCTTAGCATATTCTTGTCAATGGGAGGCGAAAAAAGCCAGTAAGATTGGAAGAGTCTTAAGAGTATAACTTAAAAGCATCAAACCTTATCTGTACCCAGCTAAATAAAGTTATGCATTCTGGAACTCAGCCATGCACTAAGCTCTGTCCCATTTGAAAATAAGGGTTATTACTTCAATTATTTTAAAGAAAATTATTCATGTGATCCCACATAGTCATGTTTCAGAAAAGCTTTAAGAGTCTGCATTACTAGTAATTACTTATCTCTACTAACTGTTTACAAGAATAGGTAAAGATGAGTTCAAAATATTTTTAGTTTCTTCTATGGTTATAGCTATGAAGAACTAAAACTTTCCCCAGGAAATACATGTATGTACCTTACACATGACTCTTGCCACACTCCATGCTGAGTAGTCCTTCAGGCTGTGGGCTAACAGCCCATTCAATCAGGTTTAGCTCTGGAAGCACAGGGAGTTCAAGATCCCATTTAAAATTTGTTAGACAAGAAGTACCACTTCTAAAAGAAGTAGCTTTTCTGCCCTGGAGGAGTGAGAGTTTTCCAGTGCTTTTGCTCATCTAGAATTGAGATTGTTCAGCCTGGAAGAGAGAAGGCTTCGGGGTGACCTTATTGAAGCCTTTCAGTATCTAAGGGGATCCTATAAGAAAGATGAAGAGGGAATTTTTTCAAGAGCGTGTAATGACAAAACAAGACAGAATGGCTTCAAACTGACAGAGTAGGTTTAGATTAGATGTTAGGAAGAAATTCTTTACTGTGGGGCTTGTGAGGTGCTAGAACAAGTTGCCCAGAGAAGTTATGGATGTATTACCCCTGGAAGCATTCAAGACAAGACTGGATGAGCTCTGAGTAACCTGGTCAAGTGAAAGGCTTCACTGCCCATGGCCATAGGGGGTTGGAGCCGGATGATCTTTAAGGTCCCTTCCAGCCCAAGCCACTCTATGATGCTCTGTTTTGTTGCTACACATATTCATAAGGTAAAACATTTGTCACAGTGCTGCTGCTCTGTGTGCTTTGAGGCTGTGTGTGCAATGGAGCATAGATGTCATTAGCAACAACCTGGATATTATAACCTCTATTTTTAATGCTGGTCAGGACATACTGTGTACAGAATTGACACTTCAGTTTTAGTAGAAAGACCTGAATGAAAAGGAAAAAAAAAAGGTGGGGGTGGGGGGGGAAGAGAAAAAAAAAAAAAAAAAAGACAAAAGGTGTTTCTGGTAGGACATAGACTATTATTTAGCTACACCTAACTGGTTCAACTACACATCCTTGTGAACATTTGGAACAAGATTCTTTTTTTTGTTTTTTGAAATGATGTCTTAAGATCAAACATGTTCATGCTAATTTTTTCATACATGACTAAACACTGTACCGCTACTAAGCTTAGCACTTGATGGAAGTAAGAAAGGAGATTTTTCCACAGTGACTAGTCATTTTAAAATCATAGGAACTTATTTTTTCCTGGTGATTGACAAGAGAGGATAGACAATTCTAGTAATTGTAAATCACACTTCATCCAGAAGCATTCATGAATGCATGCTGTACTGGCTTTCTTGAACAAGTTGGTCACATTTCTACTGAATGAATGGAAAGGAGAAAGTAATGTTTGCTCTCCCCTTGCCTACTTGTATACCTGAGAGTGACAGTTTCAGACAGGTTCCTGTTTTATATATTTTGTTCTCAATCAGCTTTAGGTCCCTGGTTCTCTGCCCCAGGGAGAGCTGACTTGAACAATGTAAGCTGCTCCTCCAGCTTGTATCAGCTGGGTGTGCTCCCCTTGGTCTATTCAAGTTGTGTATAACCAGAAGGCAATACAGTCCCCTGAGTCTCCTTTGCTGAACTTACCTCTGCCCTTTGCTATGGGGTAGCTTTGTGAAAATTGCATGCAGGCTACTTATACCCAAATCTCCAGATGTATTGGCAAGGACAGATGGTGAGCTTGTGACTTGTGGCAACTTCTTTGATTAGCAGGGACTAAATTAATTAAACCTGTTTCTGCAAACCTATTTTTCACAAGAACAAATTACATGCCAGAATAAAGCATCCTTTATAAATAAATTTCAAAAATTAATTGAAAACATTTTAATGAATGGATTTCATTATTAACTTGCTTATTCTTTGGTTTAGTACCAATTACAAATACTAGCAATCACTAATTATTAAATATTTATAACCTGATGTCCATTATGTGATGTTATATTGAAAGCAAAGCCAGAAATAATTGTGTCCTCCAGGGCCAAAGCCAGCAATCTAACCATGGGCAACCACTATAGTCTCTACCATCAGTATACATTTAAAGACTAATTGTATGTTGGATTTTGTCACCCTTCAGAAATATGAACTTTTTTTTTCCTAGCCTCTGTAAAGAAAACAGAACATATGGACTTTTCATACTTCTTAAAATAAATATATTCCTTTGTTCAACCTTAGGGTTGGGTGTAGAAGTCAAATAGGTCAGAGAAGCTGATATTTGTGTTCCTCATGTGAATAGAAAGTTGAAAACTTTCACAGAATGTATCTAATCTAAATGTGTATAGCTGATAACATTTTTGAGAAGTGATTTGTTAAAATATTTAAAGTTACTGCCTGAGATACGCTGTTCTGTACCATTCTGAATATAGGCATACTTTTTACAATTCATTGAAGTGTCAATATTTAGAACAAACCCCTGATTTTTAGTGCCTCAGCAACTGTGGTTATTCATGTCATTTAAAATGCCATTTAAAAATGCTGGGTTTGACACATAAATGTTTGCAATTAAAAATATTAATTGATGTATGCCAGATTATATAACTTCAGGTTTTCATCAGGACAGTGATCTACTGGACCGTCGGAAACATTGCTTCAGTGTCCAGTCTGAATCTGGAGAAGATCTTTACTTTTCTGTGGAACTAGAATGTGACCTAACACTATGGGAAAAAGCCTTTCAAACAGCAACTTTTTTAGAAGTTGAACGGATACAGGTGAGAACAACTGCCTTGTTGATCATCTTTTGATACATTAACAAATTAGGCCCATATGAAATAGTCATGGAATTTAAGAAATTTTATGACCTTCTGCAGCTCTCAAATTATTACTCTTTTATGTAAATAATTGCTTTTGCTGTTCCAAAACAGCTTGCAATCTAGCCTTCAGAAGAGGTCACCTGGAATACAGTATTTGCGTTATTATGACAACGTGATACATATTTGTTGATTGAAGTTCATGGACAGACGTGGAAAAACAATCTATGGATCAGGGACAAAATGCAGCTTTTTAGACATTCTTACTGGCTTACATGCTGCCTTATTTGTTACTGAATATCACAAGAGAAACATGAAGGAATTAAGTAGTCCTTGTAATACCAGGAATGAGAGTATACTGAGTGAAGTACTTACTGGATACAAGCAAGAGCAAAACTTGTACCTCAGGCACATTATTCTTTCTCCACATTTTCCTGTTTCTTGTGTATTTACTCTATTGTCAGGTAACAGCGCAGAGATGGACGACATTCAAATGCAGATTACTCGTGACTTTTTGTAGCAAAATTACATATCAGAGTGATTAAAGATAACTTTTTCTCACATGACCAAAAAGTCATTACTTTTTTACTTTAAAAAGAAGAAAAAAGCTACCCACCACAATTGTAATTCACGTAATCCCAACTGTAATATTGATTTTCTAATCATGAAATATACATGTAGTTAGAACAGCTTTAGTTGATGTTGGCAGGAGTTATACACACCTACCCAAGCCATATTAGCATATTTGCCTGTGCAAGTATTGGCTCACATATTTTCTGTGTCCTCCTGGGAATGCAGGCAGTGGCATGTTTTTATTCAGACAAAGAGTTAGTTAGTTATATATTAGTCCTTTTTTGACCTGCAAACCACCACATGCAGATGGACTGAATTGGTATATACTAATGAAGATCCAATATGCAAAAACTACCCTGCTGTCAGTTTTAACACACAGTACCTTTGTTGCAAGAGGAGTCAGGGGAGGTTCAGCTTTCCTCTTTTAAATTCATGCAGGCTGTTACAGTTTATAGAAGCTATTCTTTTAAGATGTACTTGCATGCTGGAAAATCTTAAGACTAGGTTTTTTGTGTAAAACTTGCAATAATGTATGTCCTCTGCCACTAAATATTCGAGAGTTTTTGTCTTATATAATTCTCTGCAACATATTTTATAGTAGTACTGCTGTTCTATCAGTAAAAGAATATGTGGCATTTTTCTTGAATAATTTTTATCTCAGAAGCCACCTCATATTTGTTCTACTTTCAGATTGATTCATACTGTAGCATTCTTGGTTTAGATTTTCTTTGGGGTTTTAGAATTACATTTATTCAAAATTGCCTTCAGGCTTCTCCAAAATAATTTCCTTTATATCCTAACCTCAGATTCATCCTAATCTTTTCACCTTTTTTTTTTTTTTGTCTCTCCTAATGTTCAATGTAGCAATTAAGAATTCAAAGTAATGATTTCCTGATTGATTGGTTGATTGATTGATTGATTGATTATATCTGACCTGTGAAAGTGAACAAACTGGCTTCTCATGATAGAATATTATTGTGGAAATCACACTTCTTATTCTACCTTTTTTCTTTATTTTCTTGGAAAAAAATGTAGAATATTTTTCATATAACTGGGTTTGGCCTCCTCATTTTTCTTTAGCAAACCATTACTGCTTTCATCTACCAACTTGCAGATGCAGATAAAATCTGGCAGTATAATTTGTTTCCAACGAGTTCTTTCATTGCTCTGTGAGAAAAAAAAGGTGATAGATTCAAAATTAAGGTATCAACTGTGCACTTTTACTAAAATTTTGGTTAATGTTGAT
Organism: Lonchura striata; assembly: GCF_050655825.1. Lineage (NCBI taxonomy): Eukaryota > Metazoa > Chordata > Aves > Passeriformes > Estrildidae > Lonchura > Lonchura striata. Next base: position 116,506,290 of record NC_140704.1, read on the forward strand.
ATGAGTACTCATATATAAAGTAAATGGTAACCCAGTAGGTTTGTCTTACAATAAAATAATATAATTTTGAAAATGTAACTTCAGTTTAAAGCTACCATTGAAAATTATTCAACAGTGTTGTGTGCTATTCCATAATCATGCAAATAGTAATCCTTACTCAATTGCTATAACCTCTATAAGAGGTTAATCAGGAGCCAATCCTAATATAACTCCAAAAATATATTACAAATTCAAATTTTTTTTTAAATGCATTACTATAAATATATAATGAATTCTATTTCAACCTAATTCATAGCTTCTGCTAGAGGTATATCTAAACCAAAAATTAAAATTTGGTTTTTATTAGAAAATAAATATATTAGAGGAGGCATAGTAAAATTCATAATAATTTAGCAATAACATGGTGCAATGATACAGTGGTGTCATTTTGGAGTGTTACTGTCACTTTTTATTTAGTTTTGTAATGTAGTAAGTGATGGCAATCCATTTTCATAATTACCTATAAAAAAAATTACTTGAAATGAAAATCCCTTTTCCTTACTCTCTCACAGCATTGTTGCACAAAGAATCTGAAAATTTTGCAATGATGTGCAATTATATATATATATGCCTGTCATATTCCCTTTGTGTTCCTGCTACTTTAAGCTAATATTTTCACCTCTTGCACAATGAATTTTTTTCTTGCTGTCCTTGCTTGTATTGTAGTTGTTTGTTTTCTAATGTAAGGTTTATTATGTAAGCTGTTTTATGTTGGAGTATTTTAACTTATTTTTTCATTGATGTTGAATATGAGTTTAGAAGTCTGAATTAAACCTTAGATTTATAGTTCACTTTCAGCTTTCTGTTTCAGCTTCAGAGATAGCATACATGAAGTTCACAATATACTGTTCTTTCCATAATTTAAACTGTGCTTGTTGAGGGAATAGTTTCTAAGGAAGAACTTCGAGTTGTCTCCTTCAGCCTCTGCCTGACCCATTGAATTATTAATAAACCAAAGTTAACATTCTGTATTCTGTGAAAGAACAGCAAATGACTGCTGAAGTGTGTTCTTTTGGGAAAGGAATTTCTCAGTTCTGATGAGGTTTTCATGAGTTCTTGTGAGAAATCAGCAACCAAAGCCAAATATCCACAATATATATTATTCATAGTCACTTCTAAAGTTTTAAAATGTTAAATGGATAAGAAATTTTAAATTATCTTGTACCTTGATAACAATTTTTGTCTTTCTGTTTTTTCCAAATCTGAATTAAAAGGCAACTTAAAGAAAATAAAGATGAGAAAAGTCATACAAGAGTTATCTAGTGTCTGAAAGTTCATATCCCTACTCTGATCTGTCACCACAATCATGTACAAGTGGATACAACACCTGCAAAAACCAAGGGATATTCTTTCCCGAGGAAACTAAATTCTCACTGTCCAGAGATCTTTTTGTTATTTTTACTTTTTTTCTTTTAATTGTTTTGGCCATCATAGTCTGAGGGCATAGAACAGTCTTTTATATAAGTAAAGAATAACTAAATCAGCTGCTACTAGTGATCTGCAGTTTCTTCCTGCAAAGAACTACACTTAGCTGAACTAGATGATATTTCTCCACAAACTGTTTGCTGCCTTTTGTATAAATACCCTTCAGTCTTGGAAGTAGGTTGCTTTTTCAGTACAGCCTTGAACCAAGGCTGGTATGTCCTGTTTCTCATAAATCTTAAGTTCCCAGTGAGGCTAATTAGCCAGTCCAAGCTCTGGGTTTAAAAGCAGAGGAAGCTGTACCAGCTCAGCTTGGTGCTGCAGTGCACACTGTAGGCTGGCCTCTGGTGTTGGGGTGGGAGGTTAGAAAACTTCAGATGACAATATGTATTTTAAATCGGATACACATTTTCCTTGCCAAATTTAATTTCCAGTAAAGGCTCTAAGTCTGCTGCAGGTAATGAACGCTTACAAACAAAAATGTAATTTGCATCTTGTAAGATGTTTGCAAGATAATCCCATAAAACCATACATTTGTGCTTGAAAATTTTTGCATATGTAACTTAATTAACTGTAAGTAACTGAAATATATTACTTTACACTTTTTTCTTCTACTAATGAGATAGTACCAAGGGCAATATTCTCTTCTTTATCAGTACTGGTTTAGAATCAAATTTTACACATTCATAACAGTCTCATGGTATAGCTGATCAAAGGGGAAAAAAAAGAAAAAGCCACTTTTATTTGTAATATAAACATTAAGTATGAAGTTTTCAATTTTCCTTTATTGTATTTTCTATTTAGAAGCTGTTAATGCACCTTCCAGATTCTTGTGTACTAAGGAAGGCCATTAAGAATCCAAAAAGCCCCCCCAAAGAATATATAAGTAAAGGCATCTGATTTATCTTTATAATGAAAATTCCAAAAATAATCATAGGTTCTTTTGTAGTACTTATAATTTGTAACCCACATTGTTCCCACATTTACAATTTATATTTTGATTTTGCTGACACATTATAGGTCATGGAAGTCTTTGTTCTCATTTCATAATTTTAGCAGCTACAGCAATATTTGATGAGTATATCTGTATTTCATTTAATCTCTGGGGCAAAATGCCTATAAAATTAGAATCAATTATTTTAAGAACTTGCATCTGATTTGGAAATGTTTTGATTTTTTAATGTATTTTGTGATGAAAAAGACAAGCCTGTCATTTTGTACCTGAAGTCAGCCTTCAAGCACAGCAGTAGTTTTGATGCTAAAAATTACACTTATAAATGTCTAACAATGTGTATTCAAGTGTGATGTTATGGAAATAAATAGAAGCATATATTTAAAAACAGTAGAATGATAGAGTCTTTCAGAATTCCAAGGTTTCTCATAGAAACCTTTACGATATATTAGTCCACTATCTGAAGAAAAAAAAAAATTCAAGTAATTCCATTAGTTGCTAAATGGCATGAAATACTAGTTTTTCCCTGAGATTTAGGACAACAGAAAACCACAAGAAACAGTGTACTATAGAAATATTTTGTATTTGCTTTTTTTTTTTCCTTGAAAAGATAAAAGGAATGTATTAATTTTAAAAGTTTTGGAATGAAAAATCAAATAAGGAGGTTTGAAAATAATATTTTTTTTATTTTAGAGAATGTTATTAGTAAGCCACTGAGGCAATTCTAAGCCTTTCATTTTTTTTTCCTAATGGAAGCAAAGCATGTTTTCACATGTCTTAGACAACTTCATTACTGATAAAAATCCTTTTATTTGAAGTACAAAAAGTTGACATATTTACACACAAATTATTTATTTCTGATAATGATTTTCAGGTATATAAACATTAGAATAAAGACTCAGAAACAGTGGTCCTAGAAAAACATTTAAGAAATGTCTTCTGTGGTAACTATCCCCTCTGATTTTCCTTTTACAGTGCAAGACGTATGCCTGTGTTTTAGAGAGTCATCTTATGGGACTTACCATCGACTTCAGCATGGGCTTTGTCTGTTTTGATGCTGCCACAAAGGTAAAGTTCTAAGAAATTTTTCCTTCACACGGTTATTATGCCTCGTATTTCTAATATTTTGAGATAAAAGGTACATCCTTAAAATGTCCTTCTCTTTGTTATTGAAAAAGATTATCTCTTATCAAATCTCTCCTGCTTTAGTTTAAATTCAGGACTGATTTCTAATTATGTGAGAAATAATATTCTGTTATTTGCTTGTTATAGAAAAATCAATACTGATACCAATCTGAAACAAGCATCAGGTCTTTATTCTTTAATTTCACATGAAAGCCCACACTGATTCAGCTTGATGGTTTGTTTTGCTGGTATGTCCTTGATTTTGAGAAAAGATAATTTTCTTGGTTTCAGTCTCATCTGTGAATTTAAAAGTAATCTTCCATTTTCTTCTCTTGTTTCATGGGAAGGAATGTATGCTATTACAGCAATTTCACAATTGCCAATTTATATTTTAGCTATTATTGTTCAGGCATCTGTAGAAAGAAAAATCAACCATAGTCTAGCTATATGTCTCACCCATAAGCTTTTCCTGTCAGCTTAAAAAAAAAACTCAGTAGAACTGATGAGTCTGCTTTATCAAGCAAATAGTGTAGAATCAATTTCCATATTGTATTATCACATGTCCAAGTCTCAATAAAATCCTTGAGACCCCGAGTATGGCATATGTTTACATTTGCACTAATTGCTGGTGAATCCTAAAATGTGTTCAGGCTTTACTGCTACTATTTGACACTGCTGTTAATGGTAAAATCTTTCTTCTGAGTGAAAAGGTGAAATCTTTCTTCTGAGTTCTCCTTCTCTTCAGTACCTATTTTTCTTTGAGATGCTGCAACATTGCCACCACCAATTGCTGAAAATGCCCTTTTGACTCCAGAATTTGTTCCTATGCTCTATCTTAAGTCAATCCTTCCCACCTCATTATTACACTAACCCAAGCCGTTTTATTCTTCCCACTCCATTCTGTTTGTTTGCATAAAGTGATGTATTTTAAATTCAAACATTTATATAACCTTCTTTTTGTTACGGAAATAGTCTTGTAAAATTCATCAATGAAACATGACATCAGTTTAGAAGGTATAACACTAAAATATCAGTACAACAGAATTAAAATGCAGTAGCTCAGTAAACCACCCTCCTATATATATATATATATATATATATAGTAAAGAATTTCTTTTGTATATCTAAACTAAATGTACCTTTTCATTTTGAACCCATTACTTCTTGTATTATATGTACGATATTGTATGTTAGAATAAAGCATTACACCATGAATAAAAAAAAGGACATTGTTTTGTTAGGCAATAAGGCATTAGGCAGTGTGAGATAAGGATGGCAATTGCATTAGAAAAGAAACAATACAATAGAAAGCAACATAATCTGTTGCCAAGTGACTGTTGCAATTAAAATTGTCAAATAAGCCATAAGGTGAAATGTCTGAAATTTAAGTGTGTCAACCACGTTTTAGTGGGTTCTCAAATAGGGAAAACATTACCCAGTCTCCATCAGTTTATGGAAGGATGAAGATTGTAGTGCTCTTAGCCAAAAATGTATTCAGATATTATTTTGATGATGACAAATGTAAATTGTGTCTATGCTGGCAATGTTCTTCAACAATATTGCTAATCTCATATATATCTGAAATGCAAACTAGACCTGTATAGTCACTTAAGCTAAAAATGTTATTTTCTGCCTTATGAAGTTCATATGAAGTGAAATTTGTTTTCCAAAAAAACAAAGTGAAAAAACAATGAAAAATGGAAACTACTTTTCAGGACAAGGAAAATGCAAATAAAATTTTAATTATATCATTCATATCTTAGTAGTATTTACATTTGCATTAACATTTCTAAATTAAGGGTATACAAAAGTCCTAGCAAGTGTCCTGTAAATTAACATACACAATATTAAAGACAAAAACAGTATTTAAAATGACATACCATTCATGAAAACGATATCTACATATAATTCTTTATAAATTCTAGGATTTTCTTGCAATTTGTACTTGAAAAATCAATACAAACAACTATCTTTTCAGTTCCAATCACAGGGTACCTACAGCTCCATGGGGCACTCCATTCCACTGTCTTACCACCCTGATCATATAAGATTTTTTTCTTCTGTACAATCTGAACTCTACCTTCTTCTACTTTAAAAATATTGTCCCTTGTCCTGTCACTGTAGGCCTTGGTAGAAGCTCTTTCTCCATGTTTATATAAATAAGCCTCCTTTAAGTACTGAAAAGCAGCAATAAGATCTCCCTGGAGCCTTCTCTTCTCCAGGTTCAACAGCCCCCACTCTTTCAGCGTGCTTTCATGACAGAGATGCTCCAACCCCCTGATCATTTTAGTGATCCTCCTCCTGTACACATTCTCTTCTGTTATTTTGCTGCTGATCATACCAAATTCAATCACTCCTTTTTGGGTAAAGATTAACTTAAAGCCGTATTTCATAGACTTCAGACTTCAGTGTCAGTTTTAACTGTTCATTCTGTATTTCTCTCAAGATAACTCAGAGAATAACCCTGCAGATAAAAGATATTTTAATAAATTCACAGAAAGTCTTAACAAGTACCTGGAGGAGAAATCTGCTGATTTGTAAAAATCTTATTTATTTATAACATTTTCATGTTTTGGAAACAAAATAGTTTCTAAGAAGTCCTGTCTAATATTTTGTTGCAATGGTACCATCAGTAAATCTTCAGACAATGCCAATCTTATACTTAACACTGTGCTCATGGTATTTTAAATTCTCTTTCTTAATTACTAATGAATTGACTGTGAATTGTCTTTATAAGTGCATAATTACTAATAAACTAAAATTAAGGAAGCCAAGTTCTTTAACTCATTATTTTAACAGTTATTCAGATATTCAAATGTTCCATTTATTGAAGCAGTGCAACAATATTTAAATTCTTTCTTCCCTCACATTTCAAGTAAGTGAATAAATTATGTCCAGCATGCCCTGACAAATTGCAGTTAAAATTTCACAATTTTATAAACCCCAACCACACCAAACTCCCCCCCAGTCTTCATGAACAAGTGTATAGGGGGTAATGACTCTGATTATATTTATGATTTCCAGAAAAACCTTACAACCCTGTGTAGGCTTGTTTCCTGCTTTGCTGTCATTTAATCCTTAAATAATATTTAACTATGTAAATTGAAATTAGTGGTTAAAAACTGTCATCTGTGCTAAATGTATTTCAAGTCAAACATCATAATTAGATAAAAACATTGTTTCTGTGTCTGCACAGACCTATGATAAATATGAGTACACAAAGTATTAAACTGAGTTATTCATAAAAAATTTGTACTGTGATATGATTATAACAGCACTGGCATAAATCATAGCTGTTTCTGCCACATATTCTCTGCTTTCTCTTATTCATTTTCTGACTGATAACTCATAGGGTCAATAGTAGTTTGTCATTTGGAGTATTTTGTTATGATACTTTATAACAAGCCATTATAATTTTACTGAAAGGAGAATGAACAGCTTTTAAGACTACCTGGTTAAATCTGATTATGTCAGCATTTCAGAAAATTAGTTCTCAATTGAGGTAAAAAATCTACTAAATAGAATTTTGGCCACAAAGTGATTTTTCTCCTTGCACCTTAAAAAGTAATGATGAGTATATTTATGCCCTTGTTCTTCTGTAGTACTTTTCAGAGATAAAACTCTAGTGCAAGATGTCATATTTTATTAACAAGGTATGGTTTGAAAGCAAACTGTAACACATAACCCAAGCCAACACTGGCATGTGTTTGATTATGATTATTTTCGTGATGTGTTCTTTCATTTGTTGTAGTTATAAACCTGGAGTCAAAAAGCCACCTACCTTCTGTGTTTGCATACACAGAAATGTAATTCTAATCAATAGGGAGTTTCCTTAAAGCATCTCTTTCACTGGGGACTTCTTCAGCATTAACCATTTTTATTTGTTTTATTTGAAATACAGAATGTCAAATATAATCCACCCACTGAACTTCCCTTTTTCTTCACTGCTATTATTCTGTGAAAAGTGAATTTAGTTAATCTTTGTGAATACCTTCTAGATATTTTATTTTCTTTTCTGCCTTAATCACATTTTCCAGATTCTGTTTAGTTACTCCTTGCACTACAAGGTGCCTTAGTATACAGCATCTACTCCAGAAAGAAGTTTTCACTAGAGATGTTCCATATACTAAATGTTTTGTTTATTTGGTTTTAAAATATGAAAATTCTAAAAAGATGGAAAATGTTCTGTGGAAATTTTTGGAAGTTTTATACCAAATTTTATCCTAGGTCATTTTTGCAGTATTGTATATCAATGTTTACTGGAGAAAACAATTTTCTCAAGTCCTGCCCGACTACATCCCAGCACTCATCCTAAATTTGTCTAACATTAGCTAATATATAGACATCAATGTTTTAATGAACAAATGTAACTCTCTTGTGGGCAATTTCTGTTAGGTATGGACATACATAGATACTATGATGAACACTTGTAAATAAGATTTGCAGATGCAATAGCCACCTTAAGAATTAAGTATGGAGGCTGATAGATTAAACAGAATAACAAGACATGGACAGAAGTTAATCTAACTACTATTCTGAAAGTGATCCAATGTATAAAACGACTTATTCAAGTGCCATTCAGTAAATGATTCTTAATGTGTTTCCATAAAAAATGTATGGGGGAATATACATGGAAATATGTATATTAGATATATTTCTAGTTTACTGACATATTCATTTAAATTGATTTCTACAATGTGCCTATTTGCATCATCAATTCTACTGATAATATATGTATGTGTTTGTGTGAATATACATTACCATATACCTATCTGAGCAAAGTTCTGTCTGTAGTCCATCATATTTACTGCTCATTGAAACAGCAATCAAAAATATGTATTTGTCAGAAGAGAAAGAAAAGTATCCCTTGTAGGATTGAAAATAAATTAAAGTGCTGCTGAATTACATGTTGGTGCTATAACAAAGTAAGAAAAGGCTCCATAATGGCCCACAAGGTACCTATCAACAAATCTAAGTGTACCTGTCCTGTGTTCTCTTGCAGAAACTTTCACCAAAAAAGAGTGTACCATGAACAATAAATAGCATTGCAAATATCTTTAATTTGGTTTCCATACCAAAAGACCGCTAAATCACACAGATCAGTATTTCTGTTAATTTCTTTATGGCCAATCTCCCATGTTTTCTAGGGATACATACCTTGTCTGTTTCTTCATTCAACTAATACATATACAGCATATTGAAATAAAACAGCAGATAAAAACCTTCTTGATATTCAAATTTCAGTAGTAGAGAAGGCAGAAAAAAACCAGGCTCACTGGAAGATGGAGATTTAATGATGTAGCTCTTGTGAAAAATTATTTATTCCATGCTTCAAAGTTTAAATGTCGAAGAAATAGCTACTATAACTTTAATATAAGCCATCAGCTTGCTTCATACAGTTTTATGTTCTGTGGCTCGAAACAAATGTTGGTAGGTTGTCCATCCGCACCAAGCAAATACACTGTAGTCTTTTAGCATTTTATGTAATCTCAGTAATGGACAAGAACAGTTATTTTATAAGGGCCGACTTTCATGCTTTTTTCCTTTGTCTCATTTTTGTTCTTTATCCTCTGTGTCCTCCCCTGTCTTTCCCTTTACAGTTATAAAGCTGCAGCAGCTGACAAAGGAAATTGCCTTAGACCATAATTCTTTTGTAGTAAGACACTCTCCAGAGATCAGTAACACAGTAGAACTGAGCATGAACAAGATCTTAATCCTACTCAGTTCCCTACTGCTGCTATTACTCTGGACAAAGTGTCACTTGGCAAAAATGAAATCTTTCTCAATTAGCTATGAGACAAACAGACAAATTAAGGTGTATCCTAGGTGCCTGAAGACTCAATTACTTTTCTTCTTAGAATCAAGGACTTGGAAGGCTTAAGCTCTTGATTTAGTTTGACTTGAGGATATCATGTATTTTAGTTAGATGACAAACAGCATTAGCTTGAAGTTTAGCATAATTCTGTAACATATATCACACATCAAATAATTGCTTTAAAAATTTAAAAGGAAGAATAATCGAAACAGAGTATCAAGAAAAAAGCAGGAAGTGTTGGAAAGAGTCTATTTTTTGATTTTTGAAGGTGTGATGGAAAAGATAACAAAGGAATTTGATGAAACTAGAACTTGAAAGTGACCTCTGACATCCTTTCCTTAATAAAGGTGATCTGGGATGTAGCTGTCTAATCAATATAAAACACTGACACACTTAGGTTTTTTCCAAGCGTGCTACTGAAGGCAAAACTTCTTTTGCTATTATATAATAAAACCTGCATGATTCATGCCAATGAAATGGCATTATGTTTATGATTTCCATAGATAATGTTTGTATGCATTTTTTGAAGATGCATTTTATGAAGATGCACTTCATAAAATCATAGGATATCCTGAGTTGGAAGGGACACATAAGAATCAAAGTCCAGCATCTAGTGCTGGACGGAACAGCCCCAAGAATCACACCCTGTGCCTGAGAGCACTGCACAACTTGAGCTCTCTCAGGCTTGGTGCTCTGACCACTTCCCTGGGGAGCCTGTTCCAGTACCACCCTCTGGGTGAAGAACCTTTTTCTAATGTCCAGTCTAGACCTCCCTTGACACAACTTTAGGCCATTCCCTCAGGCCCTATCCCTGGTCACCACAGAGATCAGAGTCTGCCCCTCCTCTTTCCTTCACAAGGAAGTTGAAGACTATGATGAGGTCTTCCCTTAGTTTTCTCTTCTCCAAGTGGTCTCAGCTGCTCCTCATGTGGGTTCACTGGCAGGTGAAATGATGCCATTGTAGTATGTGGTGCAAACACTATTGCTCAAGTTTTTTAGGTGTAGTCTTTGTGCAAGAAGAAAGTTGATCCACAGTGGATAATTTGACACAGAAGAGACAAAACTGTTAAATAATAAATTAAAGATAGTTCATCACTGAATCCAAAGGAAACATTAAATCTGTTCTTGTCAGCGATTCTTATGTTGATAAAATACACATTTTCTTTCCTAGCTGCACTGCTTAGTGCCCTCTGTATCCTAAATTATATATCTATTCCAGATCCATGGACTAGTCAGGCATTCACATTTCTATGCATATTCCATAGAGCATGGTAATTAAAAACATAGTCACCTATTCATTCTGTATTTGTTTGATACTCTGGTCTCTATTTAGGATTAGCACAATCTCCTTGACCCAAAATCAAACAAAAACTCTAATGAATATTCCTAGTCATAGCCCAAACAAAGACTGTTACAGTTATGATGCATTTCCATATTTCTGTTGTCATTACCTAGATGGAAAGTAATTTTGTTTGATGTCATCTAACATAAATTGTATGTGGATCAGTCCAAGATTCCAGGAATAAGTAGCAAACTGACATATAATATGGATGTGAAAGTATTTTCTAAGGTGGGTTTAAGACTATGTGTTCTAGATCTAGCATTATTGCTAAAAATAGAAACAATATAATTTCTTAATTTGTGTGACTGTATTACAGGTATATAAGTCAATAGTTTTCTTCCATGTGTCATTTATATATTGCATTTATGTACCAACTATAAAATAAAAATACACAGGCATAGACCATCCTTTTTAATTATAGCAGAATAACACTAGTGAAAGATAATAGGCAGTAATTTGTTTGCAAATGAGTCCTAGATGATTACTTATAAATAAAATATTTCTCATTAAAAAGTATTGGTGAAGAATCTTGGTCCCAGATACATCATAGGAAAAGAAATCCTACTAATTCAGTGAATGCAGGATTTTGTTTTTTGACAATTTGTTATTACAATAATTTAATAACATCTCAAGAGGAGTCTTAAATCTAATCTGCCAGCTTGTCTGCAGTTTATTTGTTTGCATTGCATTCTGGTATTCTTTGAAGGTAATTTTATTAAATGGTGTAAAATACAGAAAGCAGCCTAAGCAATATATGAATAATAATTGGGAAAAGGATTTATATCATATCGGTTGTGTTCAATTTTATGCATGATATATACTGTATTTGTTCAAAGAGATTGTTTTCTTAGAGTACATTTTTCAAGACATGGATTAATTATGTCAGATATTTTGTGGCCACACTGGGAGTGTGCAAATTGTGGCCCTGGTGGTACTTTCAGTGTGTGCCTTGGTCCCCACTTGCTGAATTGGACTGTTTGCTGTTGTTCCTAAATTCTACCTCTACTCATTAAATTCACTTTTCTCTGATTCATTGAGGAGCAATAAATAGTGCATCCTGAGTTCTCCTCTTCATCTTCCTTCAAGGCATCACAATGTTGTGTGCCATGACTTGAAAGGTGTGTCAGGATCCTCAAGAGTAGCTGATGCCACTGTCTACAAGAGAATCTTTTTTAATTCAGTTGCAATTTGTGCTTTCAAAGGAATTGGCACCTGACCCACCTGTCAAATCTATTTTAGGGCAAACAAAAATTTATTGTTTCCTATAAATGCTGTATATAGACCTGTAAAATATTGTCAGTGATGCAGGTTATGCACAGTTATTGAGGCAAGTACTTGAAGAGAGCAGTCTGGTTTTGTCAGATAAAAGTAGCCCTATGAGAGTTGAGCTCAGTAACACTACACCTTCAAAACAGTAAGTACTTCTGCTTGTTTTGCATAATTCTTGAAAACTGATTTAGAAATATTTTAAGTGACACACATTTAGGTATTTTTTCAAATTTTCAAAAAAGCCAGCATGTTTTACAAATGTACTTATTGGTTAAAAGTCAATATGTGTACATAAATATATTTGTACAAAATTATTACAGACTATGTTAACTTTCTGAGGCAAACATCCAGCAAATGGTTCCGAGGAACTCTGATATTCAAAAACATTAAAAAAAAATGACTGTGACAGTGGTGTAGATCAGTATTCCCAAGGATAACTATACCTGAGTAGAAGAATTAGCCTTTGAAAATAGAATTTGGAAGAGTAATCACAGTGAACCCTGTAACACTGAAATCAGCCCATAGGATAATGAAAGATAACACATGAAACTCTCTCTCATGTGTTAATGTCCCTGCTGTAGCTGCACATCTGTGTGAAGGTGAGTGGGTGTGGTCTCTCTATCCTTTCTTACTGTGGCACTATAAAGTAGTTATTGGAAAAAGGATAGGTCTGGTCCCTGTTCACTGCTTATGCATTTTGCAGCAATGAAAATGAAAAAAAGGAAAGAACCACACTCAGATCATATGCCACCAGAGAAATTAATCCAGTGATCCTCAAGATACTTTATTTTAAGCAATGTGACTGCAGTCACATCATTCTGTATCCCTTATAGATGTGCTACACATACAAAATGTGCAGTTCTGGCTACACAGGGCAGCACTTCAGCCTCTTTGGCAGGAGAAAGGATTTAAATGAGTTTTACTGGGCATTTAATTAACTAATTTTCTCAACTTTTGCTATCTAGAATTTGAACTTCTACTTTAAGTGGTTTAAGCTATCTGTTATGCTTTCAATGTAGTATAGCATAGTGTAGCAAACACACATCCAAACTCTACCATAGTGAACGAGTTCTTGCCATTTTAAACCAGGATGTAGGATTTTTTATTTAGAGATTCTGTAGAAAAAAAAAGAGTAGCCAGGGTGATTAGCTTGAAATACTTTGTATTCACAACTTAGTGACTTAAAGCTCACAACATTTCCCTGTTCTATTTTTGCAAATGACCGATCCCTCATGTGGCCAACTTTGAGGGAAAGCGTGTGCAATTTGTTGAAGATCACCCAAAAGGAGCAAATAATTCCTTCATGTGGGAATCATTTAACACATTGTCAATAGCATTTCTACTCCTTAAACTTCAGATGAAGAGTATTTAATTGCCTCTGCAAAGACTGTCAGTTCTAGGAGCTTATTTTAATATCTTGATGTTGAAGTGCAGTTTTGTTGGGATTAGTACTCTCTACACTATAGACCTGATTTTGCAGTGTTTGCAGTAAGAAGGAGTCTCCAAAACCAATGTTATGCATAAATTGAAGTGTGTTCCTGAGTCGTGCCTGTGGTTTGGTGTGACAGTCATTCTCTTTCCTCTGAATGGGAATGAAGTGCATGGCAAAGCATGGAAATGTCAAAGTACCTCAGTTCTATGCATCCTTCATCTTCATTCAGACTTAATCTGACTGGGAATAAGGCCAGGTACCCTGGGATTTTGCCTGAACATCTAAGGGTCCTTTTTAATGCTGCATCTCTCTCCTGTCCTCTCCATATATCATCAGAGAAGAGAAAGATGATAGCTCATTGCTTTGATTGTTTTCTCCTGAGATAAAGAGACAATCAGTGCCCTTTATATTTCTCATCCAGGAAATGACATACTTAAGTAGATTTGCTGTCCCTGCAGAAAGGCAATGGTCTTGTTCTTCTGGCAAGATTTCATAGATCTGTAAAAAAAAAGATATAGCCACATATATGAATGATATTATACACTGGATTGTTTTGCTTACTTTTGTTTTTACCTCACTATTTGTACAATATAAATAAACATCTTTGATCAAACAATGTCAAAAGAATTTCAAACACATAGAAATGAGGGAAGCTATTCTATTTTCTGTAGCACAGATAGGTGGGCTCAGGAGGAAAACATTTGAAACAAATAGGATATATTTTCACATAAACTGTCAAAATCCTGTATTTTATGTGAAACATAATGTCCTTAACAGTGTTTGTGGCAGATGGGAGCTCACCTGTCACATACAAGCAGAGAATGAAAGTTGTGCTGAGACAAGGGTTCTTTTTTTTTATTTTAAAGGGGCAACTGCATAGAGACAATTTTGGAGAAAAATTCTAGCTCTTGCTTTGTGTATAGTGCACAGTTAAGATGCTCTCCTTGTGATTTCTTTTCTCATCAGGTTGCTAAGACAAACACAACAAAGTTTATTCAGTTTGGTGCAGGGTAAAGATTTTTTTGCCAGTCATAAAGAGACCAACACATCCCGAAGCAGAAGGGCCTGCATAGATTTAAGGCAGTTAAAAATTTGACCTCCCCCATAATCTGTTTAATTCCCAGTAGATAGTAAATCATTCATAGATAAAGACTAAGGGCCCTCCTATACCACTGAGAGGAAAAAATTTATAAACCTTTAGACAAAAGAGTTTATAATGCCTGTGAAATCAATGTTCATCAAAGTAGTAGCACAATGTAAGTGATGTTGAAGTCCTAATTATGTGAAATACTATTGGAATCACAATGAAATATTTTAACAATCCAAAATATCTGGATGGTGGGGAATATCTTTAAATGAGGTTGAAAAGACAACAAAAAATAGCTCTTTTCCATTTTTAAACAAAGTAGTTTAAAATTATTTTTTTATTCATAAATCCGCACTAGATATAATTTTTAAAATATGTTTTTATAGACATCTGTAAATTTTATTAATTGTATATTTATTTTATAAAGCATTATGTCTTTTTCAACAAGACACAATGCAGTTCATAATATAATTACTTGAAAGGCCACAGATACAGTTAGAATTAATGAGTTACTCAAATTCCTTACTAGAGCTCTCATAAATAAACTCAAAATATATTCTCCTTACAATTTTTTTTTTATTATTTTATCCTTTAAAATATATATTTGTTTTTACTATGATATACCCTTTATGTTAATACTAGATTTTTTCAGTATGGAAGGAGGGGGCTCGTATGTCAGATCAATACGTCAGATAGAGTAGGGAAGCCATTGATCATCAGTGGAAAAAATCCTTCTTTTTTGTTTAAATATTAAATATAGATAAAGGAATTTCAGGGTAAATTTCACAAATGTAGTCTGACAGGTGTTATTCAAGCACTGCCAAAGTATAACATATCTATATGACTAAAGGAACATCTGACCACAGAACACTTGCTTTATTTAATTATGTACCATGGATGTGTTAAAACATTCCTTGGAAGGAGATCAGCCATTTCTAATACAATTTTCATGATAACTGCATTGACTTGTGTATGATATTTTATATTTTGTTTGTTTTTCTTTTCCCTTTAGGCTGTGCTTTGGAGGTACAAGTTTTCCCAGCTCAAAGGTTCTTCAGATGATGGAAAGAGCAAAATAAAATTTTTGTTCCAAAACCAAGATACTAAACAAATCGAAGCAAAGGTAAAAACAATACATTGTTTGTATAAAGTCAATATACAATTTCCAAAGCAGCTAGGGGAATAAGAAAGTATGGTAACCAGGAAATATTAAGTTAATGGACAAAAAATGCAAAGAAAAGCAATTAAATTTAAACTTTATCTATTTTTTTTATCTAGTTAAAAAAATTTTTGAAAGGTGTAATTAGATTTAAAACGTATGGTATATATGGGTTTAGGCTTTTTTTCCAACTCTCCTCTTTATTATTGTGATAAAGCTGTCTGAGAGCATCGGTACCCTGTTTTTGCCCCTATAACTGTATCATGCAGAAATGGTGAAAAATATGTCCCCAAGTCAACCTGAGAACAAAACTCAGTAAAGGTTGAAAATCTGGTTTTATTTCTCAGAGAAAAAAAAAAGTGTAGATTCAATATGTTTCCTAACAAGACTGAAGTGTCTGTGTCTAATGAAAACTCAGAAGAGTTGTTTTTCCAGTTGTGCTTTTGATTCAAGAGTTAATTCATTAAAACAGTAGCTGTTAGGCCTTTAAGTTTACTTTAATTTATGTTTTTTGAGAATGAGGGCATTTGCTGTCCCAATGTTTGTGAGAAGTGATCTTCCCAAGGTCTGTGATGGCTGTAACTGCCTTGAAGTCTGGGTCAAAGTTCTTTTTTGAGTAGAATCCAAATTTTAGTGCAAACCTAAAGACTATTTTCTTGTCAATGTCTAAGCTTTCCTTTTAAAGGATTTACTATATTGTTTTTCCTGACCATATTGTGTGATAACAAAACAATTCCATGAGCAAAAAGGAAATGGTTAAATAAATTGCCTATAAGGGACATATTGTTGTCCCTTATAGATAATTTATAATGTCCCTTATAAATTGTCTATAAGGGACATATATGGTTAAATAAATTGTCTATAAATTGTCTATATGTAGAGTATTCTAAAATATGTAAAGGAAAAAAATGCATTATTTTTGGGATAGTTATGTGCTTAAATGCCAATAGCTACATTAAACATCTTCCTCCATGTCTCTTTATGCTTCATGCTAATTATTTTCTACCCAGCACCTATTTACTTGATTTTGAGTGGTTTACTCAGTAAAATAAAGGTATGTAAGAGTTCCCATTAAATCAATAGCAATAAAATATGGAGACCATGGTTTTGATACCTTCTTGTTCTGCTACATCTCAAATATAAATACTTTCTTATTTCTGATTTTCTTCAGGGATATTTTTAGTAGTACAGAATATTTTTTCAGCTGTAATAAGACATTACAGTTTAACCTAATGACATGAGGATGATTTTCTCTTAAGAAAGTAATTGTAAACTTTTATCCTACTATTATGTACAGCTGAAGGATATTTTTCTAATATCTGCCTGCTATTGTTGTAATATTAACATATTATTTTAGCACTAACAAAAATTTATAGGAGTCCAAGAATGGCACACTCTTAGGGTGTTTGGGAATTTTGGGGGTTTTGGTTTTGCTTTGTTTTGTTTGGTTTTTTTTTTAATGGCAAAACTAGAATGTATTTTTAATACTGAATTACATTAAAAACTAAAACCAAAGAATAAAATACAGGTTAAAAAAAAAACCAAAAAACAACAGGGTTTTTTCATATTTTAAATTATATCTGTCATATAAATCACTTAGAGATACATAAGTATGCTGGACATAGACAAGTCTTAGACGTATCCTGGTGCCTTTATTGTATGCATTGTTATTTGAACTCAAATTGAGTTCTAGGAAACTCTACCAAACTTTTATTTAGGTAGAAATAGCACGTTCCACCTTATGAAGCCAGAGTATTACACAAACCTGCTAGCATGCTGATTAATATGCTGTCTTGTTCCCTGGTTGCTGCTCTTTACTATAAATTTAATCTTTCACATCACTCGATTTTGCAATAAAAATTTCTTAATTTTAATTAATTTTTTTGGTGAGCAAAGCATACCAACTCTATGCAAAGATGTCAGGTTATATTTTCTTTGGATTGTACTGTGGCATTTATAATGAGAACTTCTATCCATTCCAATTTGTTTACATATTAAGTATGTTGCTTAGTCTAAGAAATGTAGATAAATGTGTCTGTAAAATGAATATGAAGGTTCTTGGGTCATATATTTTCAAGTTGTTGGCTTACAATTTAGTGGATAACCTCCTTCTGTATCCTTTAAACCTTTCATAGATTCAAAGCACTATTCATCATAAGGAGAGGTGGCACAGTCTAGCCTCTATTTTCTTGCTTTACATTCCTGAGTCAGAAGTATAGCTATTTGTGGAACTGTTGAGTCATTAAGAAATGTTAATCAGATTTTTAGAAATATTTGTAATGCCAGATTTCATGAATACTGTATGCAACTTCATTTGAAATCAGAGGATGGAAATTTTGTAAAACATCTGTTAAAAGTTCTGATGAATATTCATGCCACAGTTATTATCACCTGTTAAATGCAGCCCTGTTTGGCAGCTGGCCTAGAGAACCACTGCTGTAACACTTTCCTTATGATTCTATTCCTTTTTTCCCCAATGTTATAATAAATTAAGAATAATCAGAATGTAGTGAAAAGAGAACTCAGAAGAGAATAAAACAAAAAAGTTGGGGAACCATTGTACCAATGTATTAGGGCTCTTTTCTTACTTATTCCCAAATATCAATCTGGAAGCAGGGCATGGCAGGGAACTTTCCAGACATCGCAAATTCTGTGTTCAGTTTTGGGCCATTCACTAAAGACATTAAGATGGTGAAGTGAGTCCAGAAAAGAGCAACAGAGCTGGGGAAGGGTCTGGAACACAAGCTTGATGAGGAACAACTGATGGAGCTGGGGTTGTCTAGCCTGGAGCTAGGGAGGAATCTCATTGCTCTCTACAACTGCGTAAAAGGAGATTGTAGCCAGGTGGGGTCTGCCTGTTCTCATAATTAAAAAGTGAATGGACAAGATGCAATGGCCTCAAGTTGCACTAGGGGAGGTATAGGTTCGATACTAGGAAAAATATATTCACCAGGAGGGTTGTCAATCATTGGAAGAGGCTGCTCAGAGAAGTGGAGGAATCACCACCCCCAAAGGGATGGTGTAGATATGTAGATGTGTCAGTTGGGGACATGGTTTAGTAGTGGACTTGGTGGTGCTGGATTAACCATTGGACTCAATAAATGTCCTATTCAACCTAAATGATTCTATGTAGTAGCTTCACAGAAAGCATGTGCTATCAAAATCCAAATTCTTCCTGTCTTCCTTCATTTATAATGAAGAACATTTTGTGTATCTCATGCTTTCCCAGATGTGTGTGATTATGGCATGTTGAACCTGCGTGATAATACCCTTTAGCTTTAGAACACTTTTTCATTATCTGCAGAATCAAGTGTCAAAATGCTTATCTATTGAATTTTGATCCAAACTTGGATAAATTTGTAATTATTTTAGAAATGTATTCCAACTTGTAGATATACATTTCTTGGGAAAAAAATAAGTATGCAGCAGCATTTTAAATTTTATCATAAAGGCTTCATAATTGTATACCAACTTCTCTGTATTCTGGTGGAATATACTGAAATACCAATGTTAATGTTAGAAAAATCTAGGAAAAATGCATTTTGGAGTAAAGTCCAGCACCACATTCATCAGTTAGCTTTTTTTGTTTGTTTTGCCTTTTTTTTTTTTTGTTTGATTGTTTGGTTTTTTGGTTTTTTGTTTGTTTGGGTTTTTTGGTTTTTGTTTGTTTGGGTTTTTTTTTTGTTTGTTTGTTTTGTTTTTGTTTGTTTGTTTTAGTTTTTTGTTTTTGGGAAAAACAATTGCCACCAGAGTTTATATTCATAAGTGAAAGAAAGTCCTTCACTGACACTGAATAGCTAAGATTTTTATGACACTGTCAACATTTTTTATATTGTGTTTCATGCCTGACTTAAAAAATTCAAAATGGCATGCCTTGAGAAATACAGCATGTTCTCTGGATTTAGTTACAGTTTAACTTATTCCCCAGTATGGTTCTTTTCAGCTTTAAAATAATTTTATGTATTCAAATATTTCAAATACTGTCTTTTTTTTTTTCTGTAGAGACATTGTACTCATGCATTTGTTTGGCTTCTCTCTAAGTGAAATTATGTTATTTTAAAGATATATAATAATATATAAAAATAAAGATATAGAATATAGAATAAGAGAGATACTCATGGATTTAAGCAGTTCCAGTCTAAAAATCTGAACAATAATTACCATAGGTCACACCAGTGGGTCTATGGCAGGGTGCCTGAAAGCAAACACCTTACTAAAAAGGTATCTAAGGCAAGGTCTAAGTAGTTTCTGACAAGAAAATCACTTAAGGGCAGCATTAATCACTGATACCCCCTAGACATTCCAATCGGTAGGTTATTTCCCAGCTGTCACTCACCAGGAGATATTGCACAATTTTGTTCAGTGAGACAAAATTTTTATGAGTGAGAGCCACAAGATAGAGCTGTCACCTTGACAGAATGTGGAGCCAATATGTCCCTGTATTTGTTCTTACTGAGCTGTTTGGCTTGGGTTAAAAAAAATAAGCACAGGAGGGCAAAGCTTTCTCTGCATCTGTAAAGTCTCAAAGGGATTCTTTTAGACCTTCCAATCTAGTTACTTATCAATTTACCCATAGTTTAGCTATAGTTTAATGATCCATTAGTGTCCCAGTAGTATCACAGCAGCTTCTGGAGGTGATACACAATCTAAGAACTATAATAAACTCAGTGGTGTGATCTCCAATTTAACCTAAGTATTATACTTTTCTGACAAAACAGAAGGGTACCTTAAATCTTGGAGAGTTCCTGTTCCAAGATATAACCATATGCCTCCAAACATTGGAGTAAGTGATGTGTATAAAAATCATCTAATTACATTATTGAATTTTTACCAAACTGGGAACTGAGGGTCTCTGTATGCTTGGTAAAACATGTATGACTCAAATGCTACACTTCAGTCTGTGCTTTAACCTCCTGCAACTTGCAGTACAACAATTCTTTCAAAAAGACTCAGGCAAAGTCACATTGGTGTGCTGCATCAGGTGAGCTTTTGTTCACAGATGGGCTGAACTCCTAAACTAAGCAGTACAAAACTGAAGTGGGTACAAAAACAAGTTTATCAAGATGAAGGTCCAGTCCATTGTCTTCATCTATTTGAATACAGAAAGCCAAAGAAGGCACAAATATGGTATCAGCAAAGGGAGAAATTTAACTTCAAGGATTTCAAATTAACCTCATTATTAATTAATACTACCTTAGTATTAATTAATGCCAATTAATTTATACTTGAAATTATCTTGTAAAGAAATCTAATCTAAATACCCTTAATTACTACTGATCACATTGCTGTGAACAAAATACCCACTTTCTACTGTTGCAAGGTGACTTGATGGGTGCTTGCATCATTTTCCAAACTGACATTTCTGTTCATTTCAAGGCTGTTCTCCATGCAATTTTAAATTAATCCTTTTTCTTAGCCTTGAGGGTTTTTCAGTGAGCATCACAGTACTCTTCACATTTAGAGTGTCAGCTTTAAATGGGTTATAAGTATACAGCCTTAAGATTTTTATAGAGTGATTGCTCAGTTGCAGTTACTGAATTTTAGAGTTCAGATTTCTGATTTGTGTTGGTTTCTGTGGTTCATACTTATTTTTAGTTTCCCCATGTCTTACGCATGGATTATTCGTCTAATATCTATTTTAGATCAGATTCTATGCAAATACAGACATGTAACTCCACTTCTGATTAACAAATACCTTCTCATATAATCTGTTTATATATGGATAAAAGGAACACATTTTTAAAATTTTCTAAAATATGTTTTGAAATACCCATAGTAATGGGTACTTCAAAACATACAATTACTGGATTTTGTAAATGTGTCATTTACGTAGTTGTATCATACTACGTAATACACGTATAATACAATGCAATAAGATATTTCTGGAGTTTGTTTCTTTTCTTTTAGGAAAACTCTCTTTTTCCTTTCTTTGTCTTTTCAATCCAGACTTCCTTTGTGAAAAGCTACTAGAATTCCATTATACTTCTAACATTTTCAATGACTGAATCTTTCTCACATGCCTTTTTGTCCACTTACGTTGTCCTCAGCAGGAACTGCAGATGTTCAGATTAATAATCTGGAGGTGGCTGGTATAATGACAGCAATGTAGGGTGGGAACAGTTTAATCAAGAGATATCTTAGACAATTTAAAGACAATTTAAAGACCAGAGGGTACACTGATATTCCTGGGAGTGTAGGGTCTTAGGTGAGGTGTACAGGCAACAGTCTGGAAATTATAATAATATTAAATTGTGTACTTGTGCATGGACAAGTAGGTGTGGCTTAAATTAGGATTTCTTTGCTTTTTGGAGGATTCAGAGCATGTGAATTTCCCTACTGGTATCAACTTCAATGGCTTAACTGCATATTTTTTCAGGTTTTTTAGGATTTGTCTGATTGTTCACTTGAAACTTTATCTGGACTATTTGTGCAGTACACACTACCCTGCCTAGAGGAAGGTGTACTCAGACAAAAGTATGGCTGAGGACAAAGTGCGTACAAAAACAGCCAGGGTGGCTGGGGATGCACAAAAGCCTGTGAGTTCTCCTGTGTCTGCTGGCAGTAGTGCTGACCTGGAGACACCTAAAGGGGCAAGTTCCCAGCAGAAGTGAGGGCATGTTTTGTCTGTCAGCAGCTCTACATGGAGTGTATCTGTTTGTTAAGGTTTCTTGTGATTAGGTTAATCTGCCTGAGAAATGTTCCTGATAGGTCCTGTTCCCATCAATCAGGCTTCTGAGAACTGAGTTGCAGCCATTAATCAAACCTACATGTACTTGCCACATACCAGTCAGCCTACTGTGCTTCATATTGCTTCAATTTCCAGTTAAAAATGCATTTCTTCATTGAAATAGGAATAGTGTTTCATTGCAAATAATAACCGAGCCTTTGATGACTTCTCAGTGCTCTTCTTTGCAGTCAAGGTAATTTCCATCTTGTGTCACTACTATTGATAACAATTATCAAGTGGGACCTTCAGAGACTGTTCTGTTGCCTCACCATTTCCCTTGATGGTCAATTGAGCAGTGGATACTCCTGATGTGTTACTATTGCAGAAAGCTGTGATAACTCTTGGAAATAATTGTACTCATGCACTGTAAAAATTCAGTGTGCAGTAGCTGTAATTATGATAGTAGCAACGTTTAGCTTGTAGCGTTGCCTAATTGACTTGAACAATTCTCAGACTGTAGCATTTGTTTTAATATGGTTGCATTGCTGAGACATAGGGGGAACTGTAGTCTTTCCACAGAGAATACATGCAATTGATATTAAAAATATTAAAAAATATTTCACAGTTCCACTAAATATTTATTCCCTTATCTTAAGCTTCAGGTGTGTTTTTATAGTACTAAAAAGGTAAATTAATTAATTAATTAATAATATGAAGTTAACTGAAAAGTAATTTAATTCCAATGGCCCATGGTTGTTATTCTGAAATAGCTTCCATAATTCCTTGTTACCTGATCTTTGAATGACCACTGTTTTTTTTATTTATGATAAATTTTCTTATTTTAAAATTTGAGACAGGAAAAAAAAATCCATTTTGACATAGTCATAAAATTGCCTTTCTCTCTGGGTTTGAAACTGAGAATGTCTCTAAACGGATTATTTTTTATATAGACACAGCTGGCAGGTTTGTGAAACTTGGCATAATTTTTATCTTTTATTTTGAGATTAAAGGGGAGTTTAAAGAATCTCATGGGATGTTATCAGTTAATTTCTGAGCATGTCTGAAGGACATCTGCTGAGGCTGTAGGAGACCTGAACAAAGCTTCACCCATTCAGTACTTCACTGGACACTGCACATGCACCTGTCTGGTTTCGTGCTGTTGTTCCTCACCCATGAGGGCTTTGTGAATATCTCCATGTATTCCATGAAGCAATGTCTTCCAGGAAGTCTCAAGAAGCAGAAAATTGCAGGCTGATGTCATTTGAGAGATTTAGCAATTTTTGTTGAATTTACAACATTTTCAATATTCTTCTAAACAAAAAATATAGCCTGGAAATACCAATGCTGGTTGGAAAGACAAGAAGAATAAACCACAGATAGCAATTACTGGCTTCACGTTTCAATGAAAAAATCTGTATGGGCAGTGAATCAAAGCAGAAAGATGTAAAATCTGTACTTACTTTCCCTAGACTTGTATGCATTGAAGTACCTCAGTAATTGCTTTCCAATACAACAGCTATTTATTGATTAAATACCAGCTTCAAAAACACATACTGAAAATAACCTAAAACTTGATCACATAAAGTCATTAGACATAAAGGAGCAAATTTATATATGTTAAAAATGTAGTTTTTATTTATTTCCTCTCTAGTGGAGTCTAAAAAATAGACTCCCAGCTAGTGTAATCACAAGCTGAGTGGGCTATAAAGAAATTTAAACTAAAGCAGAAAAATAAGGAATTTGTAAAATATTCCTAAAAAAATTAAAACATGGAGTATGTTCTTTTTTTGGCCCAATAAGAAATCCAAATTATCACTCTGCGATAGTAGCATATTTTGAAATTATGTCCTGTTGTTGTTGAATAAGAAACTACACAGAAGGCTGGTTTGGTTTGTATAGCATAGTATAGTTTTAATTCAGATTCTCCTTTTTATGCATATTTTTGATACAGATAGACCTGATTGGTTAATTACTCAATACATTTCACCTGATTTGTTAATTAAAAAATCATCTTTCTTATAAACAATCTTTGAAAAAACCAAGAAAACAGAGTGTAGGAAAACAACACCTGCAAGTTGTTTATAATAATAAATTATTATTTTTTATCTTCAACTCTCTAAAGTCTCACAAACCAGTTCTGGGAAAACTTATCTAGTTTTCTCACTATGTCCTCTCCACAATGCCCTCTCTGTTTTAATATATATATTAAATAATCAGGTAAGAAAATAGCTGTTTAATAGTGTGATTTAATAGCTGATTAATAGTGTGAGAAGACATGATGAACAAATGTAATATATGTGGAACTCAACATTATTAATTTTTGTGGATACATTAGTTAAACAGTAGTAGTCCAGAGGTGTGCAGACTGTTACCGCACAGCCATAAAGTTTCTATCTGAATTAAACTACAGAAGTGCCAGATACGCATTAACCTTAGGGAAAATAAAAATTTTATAGTGTCACTTTCTTTTCCCTTTAGATACTAGGATTTCATATTTCTATGAGGCACTTAATCCAGGTATTTGTCCATTTTAGCCTCCAAGCAGTTATTTATTGAATGTTCTGTTTTCAATATCTAAGTCCCTATAATGGAGATTTGCAAGGTACATTAGCAGAATTACATCAGGCTATTAAAATTATTGCTGTTGTAACAGTGGTTCATTCCTGGTTATATCCTTGTGGGGTGTTTTTCCATTTCATGTTTAATTTTTTTTTTTTTTTTTTTTTTTTTTTTTTTTTTAATTCCAGGAGCTGGAGTTTTCTAACCTGTTTGCAGTTCTTCACTGTATCCACTCATTCTTTGCAGCCAAAGTGGCTTGTTTGGACCCTTTGTATGTAGGCAGCCAAGCCACAGCTTCTGCTGCTCCCACAACTTCTGGTACTGGCAAAATAAAGTATTCTACTTGACATCCCCCATGACAGCACTGCCACTTAACAACGAGACATAAAAATGTATAAATATTCATAAGATTTAGACCTTTGGTGAACCATGTATGTGGAAACCAATCCTGGAGGCAAGACATCTTGCAGCATCAGCAGATAAATGGTCACGTGGGATCGTAATTTCATCTCCGTTCTGCAAGACATCAGTAAATAATCCTAGTCAAAACCCCAGAATAGGATGGATATGCTTTTAGTATTATCTATTTGTACTTACATAGTGCTTTAAGCAGCATTGGAAGCAAAGGAATAAATGGCAAAATGAAGCACTTGAGTATTTAATAAAATTTTCAAATTGCTGTAATAATACACAAATAGAATTGTCATTTTCCTCTTTTCAGATGTTTTTTAATGACAATATACTAAACTTTGAGTATGAACATAATGCCCTACCATTATATTATAAATGAGAGCAAGCATACAGTACATGGTGACAAAGGAGATAAGCATGAAAAGACATTTGTGTAAGTACCTCCTCAAATAAGAAAGCACTTTAAGCACTGTTGTAAATCCATACTCATGTTCATACGTGGAATCATGCTACTTTTTCCATTTTATTCTATTCATCTAAAAGTAACAACTGCAGACATATAGCCATGCTGGTCTGATACATTAAAAACAAAGCAAACAAGCCACAAAAAGAAAAAATACTTTTCCATGGGTAAGTACCTCTTCTTCAAGTAAAAATAATGGCATATTATTTTAATTTTAATTCTAAATTAAGTGCAAGTCCAAAAACAATGTGCCATCTATTTATTTCCTCTGTTTTTTTTTTATTAAGAATTAAATACCATAAATCCAACTGTCTTTGTTCACAAGAGTTTGAAATTGTTTCAGAAAACCCATCTAATTCATTGTTTCCATAGTTAACCTTGATTTCACATCATAGGTAGAATTTATGTTTCATTTAAACTCTAAAAAAACGGACTTTTTTCATTATGCTTGAAAAGTTATTTTACCATTTGAATTTTTAATAAGTTATTTATATATATATATAGATAGTACAATGGGAATAAATTGAATAAACTATAAAGAATGCATTACAGAATGCATAATTTCTTTGTTTTTTAAGACCTTTGCATCACTCTGAATCAAGTACTAGTTTCAGAGTATCATTTAATGATGAAATATAAAGGACTTGTAAGTTTAAAATTAATAACTTTGTTTTATTGTGATTTTGTAATATAATTTAATTTTGCACTATGTCACACATGAGTGAAGATGATGGAAAAAAGGTATACATTTTCAGTAGCAGTTTTGGGGGTTTTCTATTTATTGTATTGAAATCAAAATTACCTTTTTTTCCCCCCTCCACTTAGACTTGTTAGTAACACTTATGAGAAAGGGCCACCATCTTCCTCATTTAGCAGAAAGGCTAACTCTGTCACCTCCCTTTCTATGTGTTAAGATGATTAATACTTCAAAAGTGAACCCAGAAGAGAGCTTATCCAAATGGGAACAATTCAAAGTGCAGGGCAGGGACTAAAGATCAATGAAATATAGGAGCAAATCATGCCTCTGTTTTTTTGCTTTGCATTAGAAATATTTGGACTTACATGTGTGAGAGTAACATTGTTTTGTATTATAGCTGATCTAATTTGATATTAGCTCCAAATAATCTGAAAATATCTGGGGAGGGGAGGGGAACTCATCACTTTCAAAGGTCTTCTGCTACACACGTTCTTCCTATTAGTACACCTCCAAGGACTACACATTTTTTTTCCATCCTAAATTCATTGGAATGATGTAACAATCCAGCTATTAAATACTCTTAAGTGGCATCAAAATCCAATGTTTTCATAGGCACCATAATGAAGTTTTTAATAAGGATTGTCCCTAAATAAGGGGGTCACATCTGAAGGACAGATAAAAATGCCATGGCTGTCCATAGGATCTCAAGCTTGAGACACAAACCCCAGATATTTTAAATTTAAAGCTATAACAGTTTAAGAGGTTTAATAATGGTAACTCAGGCACTGCCCTTGTCTAGAAAGCATATACTGGAAACACAAATTTTGGCAGCGCGTTGACAGTGCTCAAAAGAGAAGCCTGATATCTTTTAATGGCAGTTCTCAGTCCTCCCAAAAAATCTCCTCCACTTCAGTGCATTTCTGTGGCATTCAGCTGTCACAACAGTGTGGCCATGTGCTACCACCTCTGCTGGCAATAGCAGAATCTGAAACTGGTCAGCTGCTGGTTGAATGTTTTCTGTTCAACTGTTCATGTGATGTGCAGTTGCATCACTGAGTC
This sequence comes from Lonchura striata, assembly GCF_050655825.1. NCBI lineage: Eukaryota > Metazoa > Chordata > Aves > Passeriformes > Estrildidae > Lonchura > Lonchura striata. The sequence continues at coordinate 116,533,788 of NC_140704.1, forward strand.
TGAGGGGTGTTTAGGAGACGTGCTTAAATGAGCATAACATTTACCCAAACCAGCACAAAGTATGTCATTGCAAATTTCTGTAGATGAAGGAATCCCATTATATTAAAGTCTCCCACAAAGAATTTAAACAAAAATACTCATTGTGCAGAATGGAGTTAATGATATGAACTTTTGAGACTCTACCAGGGTATCCTGAAGATCTCTGTCAAGTGTTCTGTTTGTAGAACATCTGCATTCATCACTGAGAGTTTTGCAACTGTGCATTAAATACAAAACATTTAAGAAACGCATTAGCCATTAAATTGTTTTTTATTTTTGTTGTTTTTCTAAGGTGGTAAACTGGTGGGGCTTCATCAGTACTTTTATTTTCAAGAAGAAAAGTGTTATTCAGAGAATATAAGATGTCATAGTTTTGACTGCAGGTCAGTGTTGATTTGTAAATGCTGCAGACATTTGTGCAGTGACCTCACAGAATATTCAGAGGTGACTCTGCATGCAACCTTGTCCTTGTAGAGCAACTTGGTCAGAAATTCAATCTTGAACCAAAGAGGCAAAATTTTAAATTCTGTGTTATAACTAATCCTGAAATACCAAAATAAAATTTACAAACATATTAAATGGCTACATTTTGCATTTAAATACCTACATTTAAAGCATAGTGAACTCCATGTGAATATGTCAAAATTCAGGCTTTGTGTTGCAGCCTGTCATTTCACACATAACATATAATGAGTACAAGTGTTTCATAAGTCAACACAGCCCATTGACTATGAAAAAACAGAATTATAATGAGCCATCAACTTTTGCTAAAAATCTGTATGCAAGTAAAAGTAAATATTTTAACAAGAAAGAGTAAACAAACCAATCCATAGCATAATACATAATTTGTTCTCTTTATGTCATTATATTTTCAAGTAAGTTTAATGAAGAAAATTTTAATAGTACCATGCCTATTGATGTTATATAGTATACCAAAAATATGTATTCTTAAGTATAACAAAATGTATTTGACTTCATTTGGTTTGTTTTATGATGGGAATTTTAGATTATCTGGTCTTCACAGAAATAATCATATGCTAGGTTATAGTGTTAGCATAAGCTTATTATGGAAGTGTTACAAATTTTAATACATTTATTCATGATTTCATCAATAAGTGAATATGTTTCATTTTCTACATCTTTTTAAAAATAAGAGCTACAGATTTTCAAAAGAGCTTTGCATTCCAGTAGCACAAAGACACCATTGAAATAAAGATTAGCATATTTTTTTAGCTGTTGGGCATTTTATTATGTTAATTAAGTACATCAAGAACTTAGCGGACAAGAGCTAGTTTTAAGAAGGCTATTTTTTTAAACCAATCATTTAAAGTTTTGTCTATTCAAACTAGAATTCTTAAGAATACAAACCAATAATATACAGTATCAATATACTTTGAGAAAAGGATCACGAAAAGTCGTGTTTTCTAAATTAGTACTTGATTCCACAAAATTATATTTATTTATTTTAAATGCAGAGACTTATCAGAAGACCTCAAAGTACACAGTTAAACATTTGTAGTTGTCAACATTGCAGTCTGTTACTTTTAATGCGATTTGGTTTATTCAATGCCTTAAGATGTTTCTTGTATCAGAGGAAATATTAGAAAATACTTGAGATCTTGAGAATGTACAACTGTTGCCCTTAGAAATTCAGATCAGTTTTCATTCTTTCTTAGCAATTCCAATAAAGCTTTTGGAAATTTTATTAACATTGAAAACACTAAGCCCTGCATTATACTTTCTATTTCTTTATGTGGTGGTTTGGTCTCTGAAAAAGTCTAATGTCTGAAACAAAGTTAAAGCTGATTTTAAAAAGATCTGTCTCAGGCAGTTATGAGTAGGAGCTTGAAGCTCACACCTCTGACCAGTTCAGTATGATGGAAAACATGAAAGACTCACTTAAGTTCCCAGATTTTAAGTACCTGTCTTAGATGCCTGAGGTTGCACTTCAGGCACTTCAAAAGGAAACACAGGGTGGGAATATAGCTTAAGATCTCTCAAGGTGCACGTGTATGTGTCTCCCTTTCTCTCTGTTTCTCTAAGGAACTAGAAGTGCTTCTACTTTAGTGCTTTCATTTTATCAGGAATGTGCTTTTTAAGCCAGGCTCCTGCCTACAACCACTCCTGCAATTTTATCACAGAGCAGTCGTCAAGCACATGAGCTATTTCTTTCAGGATGACTCTAAGCAAGCATCCCAGTTCCAGGTCCTGATGGGCTTTCAGACCATGCAGCCCAGCCGAAATTAGTCCAGAGGGAAAAACCCTCCGAGACGTTACCAGCAAGGCTGCCAGGTCCTGGTGCCAACCATCTCTCTGGCTGTGGCAGCTGCTGCTCGTGCACCATGGAGAAAAAGCTAAAAAGCTAAAAAAGCTCAGCTTCACAGTGTAGCCCCCTGGAGCTCAGTGCCTGGAGGGGGATGCTGTGCTGCAGCAAGGGGCAGAATGAAGCTGAAAAAGGCTGATGGTGCCTGCATAGGTTATTTTGCATCACTTCTTTCCTCACCACACCACACACTATTAGCCACAAGCAGGCTACCCCATGCTGGTCAACCCTCTCCCTGCTGCATCTTTCTCTCCATCTGCCACAAACACACACCTGAATATTGGCTCTGGGGTCCCCAAGCATATTTCCATGTTCCCTTACTCCTGTTGCTCAGACAGATGCAAAACTGTACTTAACTACATAATGGAACCTCTAAACCTTGGACAGGGAACAGTGTTGAGGTTTATAGCAAGAGCTTAAGAGTGCTTGAGTGTGTGATTAACTTTCAGGTTATAGCAAATAAATTCATAACTGTGCTTAAGTGCTTTCCTGACTTGGAGGGTTAAGTAGAATTCAATTTTCCTGAAATAAGTTCTATAATGTCAACACATTTCTACTTGCTTGGCTCCATTTTCAGGAAGTCAAGCAGAGACAGTGGTTCATAGCTTCCTGGAATCAAATTTAAAAAACATTGGAATGCTGGAATAAAAAAAAAAATTCTGTTGAAATTCTGTATATTATTACAGTGCATAATCTATTGAAATATATTGAACAATGTAAAAACAAATGCTTTCATTTACATTTCCTAGTCAGTTTTTGCTGTGGTATACATGCCTTCCACTTTTAACAATTTTCTCCACAGGAATTCCAGCTATCTGTCACAGAAATTCTTTTGCAATTCAGTATATACTAATATATAATGCTGTGTGTATGTATGTGGGGAGTGTGTGTGTGTATGCATGTGTCTATATATTAGTATATACTAATGGAATATATTCAGTATATATTAATGAAAGTTACATATTAGGCACAACTGTAAAACAGAAGCATACATCCATGAAGCTTTATATTTAAAAACTTACAATACTATAAAGAAACATGTGTATATTAGTTTGAGAAATGGCTATTTTTGCAGGGTATGCACAATCTGGATATATGATAATAAATTGATAAACATTAACAGATTTATTATTTCATACCTCCAGGAACTTAAAGATTTTTTAAATTATTCCTATCCCTTTAGCATATTTGCAATATATGTCATAAATTTTAATTTGTTATGGATTAAAATGACTGAAAAATGTAATAGAAAGTCCTATATATTTTATAAATATTAAAAAAATTAAGAAAAGCTATTCAAATTATTTATTTCATTTTAGTTAAGGTTTTGTGATTGTTTGTAATATGTATTTGTGACAAGCATAAGTCACCTAGCTGTTTAAGCTCATTAATGTACCACTAATAAAATGCTATCTTCTGTTTTGTTTTTGTTATGCTTCTTTTTGTAATGAAACAGAGCAGAAAAATAGAAAATAAATACTTTTTTTAACTAATCTTTTGCATTCAGTCATACAGTGTATGAGTTTTATATCATTGAAAGCCAAGCCTGGGAAATCAAGAAAATATTTGAAGAATCTGGGGTGATAAAGTTATTTCCCAAAAACTGTTTATTTAATAGAAATTATGGCCATTCCTTACTTGTATGATCATTTCTACAAGGCCTGTCACCCATTTAATGCCTGACTAGAACTTCAGAAATATCCCACTCTCCTTTGGCTATGAAGCTCAATATACAGCTATCACCCAGCCACCAGATTATTCTACCATTGACATTTAACTGCTCGGCTCATTATTGCAGTGCCTGAAGGTATTTTTGGTATATCTGAAACCAAACAATTTTCAAATGGTGCTGCAACTACTCGAGCAAAACCAACTTTGATGAATTTAGTTTGTCTTTTTCCCTGAGTGAGGGAAGAGATGCTGGAAGATGGGGAGTCTCTGCTTTATTTAGGCACCTTTGCAACAATTTAGGGTGGGAGTCTGCAGTGCACGTCTCACATGCACATTTTTGACATCTTTTTTTGTGCTCCCAGTGTGGAAAGATCAGGTAAGCTCCCGTACAACAGTGCTACTATCACCTGTCTCTCAGCCCATCCAAAAGCACTCCCCAGGGCTTTCTCCTGAGGCTGGAGTTGCCTTCCTCAGTTCTATACCCAAGGAAATCTTCTTTGGTGGTCCCAGCCCTTTCAGCATCTTGAAGAGAAGGAAAAAATATGAACTAATTTTAAGTGTGATGAATACCTTGTGTTAAAGAAAATCTCAGTCCACATTCCCTGAAGTGATTAGGCTGCTGTGGGTCAGCAAACATACATATCTTTGCCACATCAGTTAGGTTCCTGTGTCTCAAGTTTGTGTTTATATCTCATTTAAGTGAAAGGGCAGAAAAAATGAGAGGAGTGAAGTCTTAAAAAAAAAAAAAAAAAAAAAAAAGGAGATGAAGAGAAACTTAGACTATTACAGTTAGGAGTACCTTGGTATTAAGTATATTCCAAATGTACAGGAATTTTCTTATAAACCACCATTTTCATTTGCCCAGTAACTATGAACTGTATTCAGAGCATGGACTCATATAGGACTGAAAGGTTTTATTCTGGAAATTCCTGATGTCTTCTGAATTATTTCTTTTTAATCTCACATGTTTTACGTCTTTCCCACATGTTTTGGCCTCAAATGAAAACTCTTGTAATCAAAATTTCCTAATATATAATCCTTGAATAATATTCTTTCAATTCATGTTTCTTATGTTCCACAGCTTGTATACTTTTACTCCAAGCCCTACAATTTATTCTTGAAACATTTTGCTGCGGTGTGGGTTGATTTAGTCAGTTGGTTTTAATGTTCGCTAGCCTTATGCTCCTCCATTTGTCCCCTTACAGCTGGTTTGATCCAAGTTGTTTACCCCAAAAATTTCCACCACTTGACTCCCCAGTTATCTGTCAATCTTCTCACCTCTTCCTGTTTTCTCCTTATTTGGTTCCATCAGTCTGAGTTTGTTTATACCCTTTTGGCTGTCAATCCTGTAATTACCCCCAGTTTCTTCCAGAAAGTTCTGTATCAATAACTCCAGTTTAGCTTTTCTATTTGTCCCCTGACCTTGTACCTACCCCTGCTACATTATCATAGGTTGTTGTATCCCTCTCTGGTTTATCCCCATTGGGCAAGACAGGTTTACACCCCTGTCCGCCCACCCCTTATTTAAGTTGCTGCAGTGTTTGATTTCTTTGGCATTTGTCACTGCACCCGCTCAGAGACACCTTTCTTGCCCCACCTGGGGGAATAAAGGACTCTTTGGGCTGGCAAACAAGTGTCCTCTCTCATCTCTTCACCTCCTCTCAGCGTGCAGAGTTACTCAGGCTGCGCACCCATGGGCAGTGCCAGCCAGACCCTTCCACGCGCCCGGGCCGTGGCAGGTACCCACCACAGCATTTTAAATTAATTATGATCTATTTACCTGTGTGTCTGACCTACAACAGTTAAAAGAGGATATTATTTGTGTCTTTTCAATGATAAATATTGCAGATGTCTAGTACTTCTTTTTCAGTGTTTTGAAAGAAGTTATTCTTACATTTACCTATCAAGTAGTAGTATTTTTTAAGTATTCTTAAAAACACAATCCTGTTTAAAAATTGAAAATTATATCATTTTAATTTTTCTAACCAGAAGCAAAATAATTTATTCTCTGTAGTGCTATGGTTGTTGTTGCTATATATTTGTTCAGAAAAGTGGAGGATTTCACTCTACAGCAAGTATTGGCATTTATTGGCTATGTTCTTTGTGTACTTTGCATTCACACTCTTCTCACCACTTTGAGCAGAATTTCTTCCCAGCCTTTTCTTCCATGTCATGTGCAGCACAATTTTCAACCAGACCTGGCTCAGGACTCCTTAACACTGTGAGAGCAAAATTTTACTAGCCTAAAAATGCTTTCTCAGAAGCCATAAGTGGAGATTTATTTTTTTTTTATAAAGCACACCCCATAAAAGCAGCACCAGATGGAAGAGGGTGTGTGGAAGCACTGCCACTCCATACTCCCTGGTTTGGCCTTGCAGAACTGTGAGCATAGAAGATAGTAGTGTTTTTGTTTTTCTGGCTTACATAAGGTACAACCAGAAACTTTTTAAGATTTTTTTTTTTTTTTTTCTGCAGGGTTAGAGGATTAAAAAGATTTTTACGAGATGCTAAGATTGTCATGTGAAGCTACATCTTGAAACAGAGGTTTTAAAAAAGGGTTTTTTTAGGAAAAAAAAAGCTCCATCAAGTACCATAAGCTGCAGTTAAGAGGTCAGTTCTGAGACCAGTTTCAGTGAAAGTTCTTATGCTGACAGATCCAAACTCTCACCTTTCTCCTTTGAACAGATAGAAAATCCTTTTAGCTAGATGTCTTTATTCTTTTTCTTATTTTGCTTCAAGAGTCCAGTGAGGGAAGACAAAAGGTCTCAGAAACATCAAACCCCTTAACTGAGGCAAAGAAGCAAGATAGTGGTTTTGTACTGCAGTTCCACCAAGTGTAGCAAAGGGTCCAACTGGGGCAAGATCACAAACAACTTAGGTTCTCTTCACAGAAGAAGACAAATATTTGAAAGAAGTGTGAAGCTGAGGCCTTGCATCATTTCACAAGAATCAGGAGCTCAGGCTGTACTTAACATGGAAACTCAAAAGCAAAATGAGAACTCATGTCTTGGTGCTGCAAGCAGTTCCACACGGGCATGCACAGCTCTCTCCCCTGACAGGAAGTTTGAGGGTCCCAGTGGTGGTGCAGTATTAGGGAGATCTGAGCCATGTGAGAAAATTAGGGCAATCTTGTGACGACTATGAATGACCAAGGGGCTCATAAGATAGCAGTAAAATGTTCAGAGGAATATGAATTTAGGAAGAGCTGCCTGAACTACTGAATCTTATCCAGTTCCCTCAGGCAGCAATGTCATATAACCTTTCACAAATATTTAAACCTAATCTTAAAAGTAATTAGGCTTTTTGGCCCTCTTCCTCTTCTTGGAAAGCCTTCTGGAATCTCACTGCTCTGATGATTTGAAACTGACTTCCAATTTCAGCCTAAACCTATTTGTAACTAGTTTATATCTATTTGACTTTGTGCCAGTGTTATCCCCTAATTTAAATTTTTTTTTCCAGCCCTAGTGTCATTCCCCCATCTCTCCTTCTCTTCTTGATATATTTATAGCAAGCCATCATATGCCCTGACAGCTTTCATTGTGCCTGAATGCACAAACCAAGCTTATACAGAAGACATTGATGCAGTGCAGTGAAATTTGGTGCAGAGAGTCCTGAGCTATTGCTGACTCCAGCTGATCTGTCTACCTGTTGTGCTGCAGCAAGACCAGCTCAGGGCCAGAAGCAGTTCATCCACTTTAATGCACTTTGAGATAATAAATACAGCCCATCAGCACCATGCTGTGATGTACTGCTTCTAGAGCAGATAAAGTCCATGGTAGCTCAGGGCTTTCAGCACTGCTCTTCTTCAGTGCTCAGTGCAGACATTCGCTAATCAGGCTCCCTGGCTTGTTTCCACACCATCCTAATGGGATGAAGCCTTACTCTAAATCGCTTCTCAATTCTACATTTTTCCCAGACTGTGACTACTTCTGCACCTTCTGCCATGGTCCAGAGATGATCTCCCTTATGTCCTGCCCTGTGGCTGTAATATTTGTCACAGTCTGCGAAGACTGTGACTGGTAGCATGAGTTATTTCTGTGACTACATCACACTGGTGACTCACAGGCATCCTGTGCAAAGCTAGTATATCATGGAGCTACTTGCTCTTCCAGTCTTGTGATCAGCTCTCAGCTCATCAGTAATGAGGATGGGGTATAGGAGCAGGTACATTTATCACCCAGAACATAAGATGGGACTTTTTCTTTTTTTTTTCCCCCGACATTATGGGGAAGGGGAGGGGTAGAGAAATGAGCCATCGTTTTAAGAGTTAGATTTCTGTGAGACAGCTCCAAAGGGGGCCAGGGTAAAGATGCATGTTTGGATGCAAATTCTTTTACTGGAGGCAGGTTAGAGGATTTATATGCCAGTTCTACCCTTTCCACATCTTTTGACTTCCAGCCATGACTAAATAGGAGAAAATAGAAAGCCCTGAAAAGGGCAAAGAAGAAAGAATGAAAGGCTCATAGGAAACCTTTTCTTTATGGTGTTCCAGAGGTAAAATATCTTCAGCATTTATCAAGTCTTGTTCCATCTTTGCAATCAGATGGTTTATTTCTAAATGATTTTTTTTAACCCCTGCAGTTGAATTATATTTCAGCAGCCTTGGTTGGGACAGAACTCCAATGACAAAATCAACACTATATTCTATGTACTTCTTTTTTTTGATCCAGAATAATCAACTCTTTCAAAGCCCATTCTCACTTTATGTGAGAAGATCTTTTGGAACACAAATAACACTATAAAAAATTTTAAATCTTCAGTGAGAGGGGTGTTTTTTTGCTGTTCTGTTTTCTTTTTAAATATGAACAGGTGAAGCTCAATGAATCAATGTAATTTCCTTTTTATTTTCCTGTGTATAAATGAAATACTGTGAGTCCATTTATTTTGATTGCTTTGTGATCAGCTTCAAGGGCTTTTAAAAGAGATGTGCAAATCAGTACAAAATTTTAAAAAAGTTATTTGCAAATATGAGCTTCATCCAGGGGTCAGGGAGTTATCTAAGTTACTGAAAGCTTGTGCAAAACATTTGTTTTACTGAACAGGAACATTAGATTTTATGTTTGTAAATATATTCAGTGTTAGCTTTAAACTATGAGTTATGAGCTCTTTGTATAGAAAAAAATAAAAAACAACTCCTGATACATAAAATGTTGGACTGCCTCATAGTAAATACATAAATTTGGCTAAATTTAAATCAAATACAGTGGGTGGCTGTACTGCAGAGAAGATAGATGGCTGTTTAAAGTGGTCTTTCACCCTTTGCCAGTTGGCTGCTGAGAGGATTTGCAGCTGAGCCCATGAGCAGGCTTCTGAGAAGTCTGTAGTCCATGGGTTCCAGCTGCTCAGAGGAAGTCAGGCCTGTTACTCTGTCCTTCACAAAAAGACCTGATCCTTTCTAATCTCAGTGAGGGAGACTTCCCTTCAATTATTTGATGGGAAAAAAAACACTGACCTCACAACACAGAGTAAAGATGAGAGAAAATCTGTGTCAGGCTAGTTCAGGAGGACATCTTTTCTGGACTCCAGTGCTCCAGATGAAAGGATTAATAAATAATAGAGTATAATATCCTTATATCCTTTTTTTTTCCTAATTGTTAAGTTATTTTTATGATTCCCCAGATTTAAGATAGACAGTGTTAACCCTGGGGTTAGGAACATTGGCTGTCTTCATTCAATTGATGCATGAGAGGAGCAGAAGAGGATATTTTTATAAATTCTTTGCTGTTTAATGCTAAGCTTTAATACTGTGATCCTAGTGTCTGTGACTTGAATAAAGTATTCTGCGTTTTATTATATGGCAGTGTTTTAATTAGAATAATTTTCTTTGTTATATTGCTACCATAATTCTTCCACAATTTTTATGAGATGCCTTCAATAGTTTCAGTATTTCCATTCAATTTTTTGAAAAGATGCTACATTCAGTTTAGATTGATTTAATTACACATTGTTATATTCTGAATACTGCTTAAAAAAGGAAGGGGAGGAGGCAAGGGAGAAGATAGTGTGTTGCAGTACAAACAGATAAAATGATTGATGCTTTCTATAAAAGTATAAATCATAATTCTTGATTTTTTAAATTTATACAATATGTAAAATAAACATATTGTCAATGGGACTGCATTTTCTTTTTTATGAGTTCTGATACTTTTGTATAGGCTAAATAACTTTTTCCCTAAGGTTACAGATGAATTCATCTATGTTGAATAAACCCTGAAAAGTATTGACTTCTATGTGAAGTTTGCTGAGACCAAATCAAGCTGAAAAAAATTACTGTTATTCGCCTTATTTCTAATGCTTTCTTTGCTTCAGTTATTAAATTTTGTGTGAACATGTAATTAGAAAAAGGCATGTGGGTTGTAAAAGGAAATTTGAGTAGCTCTAACCTAAAAGCTGTATGCTTTCTTATGTTTTGCTGAATTCTAGTACTGAATGGCCAGATGAAAGTCTTAAGTTCCTTAAGAAAAAATACTGCAAATCACATGCTTTCAGAATCTCTCCAGGCAATGTCTCTGGTTTGTGTGTGCTCCGTCAAATAGTCCCTGGGCTGTGGCACTTAAAGTATGATATTTTCATAAAAGCATTTTCCTACAGCTATTTAAGTGCATTACACCATTTGCTAATATTTTTCAGCAGTAGTTTTACCTGCAGCATGAACCTCTTTTAATACTGGTTGTTTGTTTTAATGTTGCTGTTGTTGTTTTTTCCTAATGCTTTGCTCTTTTCAACACTTTAATACCAGAGGATCGCAGAACATATAACCATTTTAACTGGAAGAGACTACAAATATAAAAGCATCTATACCTAATATGTTCATAATGTGTCTAAGCTCATAGTCTAAAAGCCTCTACTTAATCCTATTTACATGTTTAGAATTAATCTGTCAAGTATCTTTGAGACAAAAGAATAAAAATTTTCCAGACTTGTTTCAGATAAAGATCTCCACTTTCTTCATGAATAAAATTATTCAAGAAGAAAGAAACTAAAGTATACCATTCTCTTCTAACATCTGTCAGAAGCCACAACATAGAAAACATGGTTCACTTTAAAACACTAAAAATAAAATTTCCCTTTAAAACAATTCTGTGATGATCACAATTAAAAATAAACATTTTGTTAACACAACTTCAGGTCATTCCCTCAGGTCCTGTCACTGGTCACCATAGGGACGAGATTCTCTTCCTCTCACAAAGAGTTTAATATCTTTTTTATATTGCAATGCCCAAATATTCAAGGTGAGGCTGCCCCAGGGCAGATCAGAGGACAATCCCTTCCCTTGCCCTGCTCACCATGCTGTGCCTGATGGACCCCAGGAAAAGTTTGGCCCTCCTGGCAGGGCACTGCTGATTCAAATTTAGCTTGCCACCAACCAGGACCTCCCATATCCCTTGACTAAGCTTCTCTCTTACTCCAGAAAACAAATTTTAATGTCTTTGTCCCTAATTCTTTGATGACAGTAATTTTTTAAAGTGCAAACTAATTCTGGCCTTATTTTTTATGTCTTACATCTCTTTACTGTTGACCACTGCCTGAAATGTTTTCTAACGTTGCAAATGCATGATCTAATGGATTTAGACCTTTTCAGGTCATCCTTTTCATGTGTACCCCAAGCTGATGTTCACATTGTTCCTGTAAATGTGATGCCGGAAGTATGGCCAGATAATGACGATAAAAGGCTTGATTTACACCCATAGTTTTTCCCTTATAGCCTTTTTTAGCTTCTCAGGTAGCTCAGCTGACTCCTTGATAATGTGACTTATAGTGGAACAGAAAATGAATTAAGCTGGAAAAGATTTAGAAGGCAAATAGGAAATAGAAAAAATTAGGCAACATAAAGAGATAGTGTTAGCCAGGAATTTTTTTATTCTGTGGGAAGATTGCAGTTTCCTAGATGTTAGCAAATCTAAAGGCAAATTATTTCATCACCAATCCAACATTATTATCAAACCAAAGTGCTTTTATTGTGATGTTGCCAAGATGCTTGATAAAGGTAGGGGTTGACAGTTTTCCCAATTTCATGCCTTTCCAAATTACAATAATTGAAGAAGTCCCTGCTCACTGCATGGCATGGTAGGTCGTAAGAAGGCAGAAACTATTCCACTCACACTACTAAATTTCTGTATGCATCTGGGAAGATTCTTTTCAGTCTGAATATTAAGTCATAGCCCCAGACAGTGTTGCATTGAATAACACAAAGGTCCTTCAGTCTAAACCAATTCCATAATCAGGCAGAGGCTAAAGGCATCAGATCTAATAGTTCTGCCATTATCTCTTAATGACCCTTTTGTGGGCTACTATGAGTCATATATTTTCTGCTTGACCCATTGCAGACAATTCCAAATAAGAGGCACTCAAGTCAAAGTATTTGTATAGAAAACACTATGTCCATTTACAGAATTATCAAATTATTTTAGAGTATCTCTAGGTGAGTCACAGCGTCAACAATGTATTAATGAGTCCAGCAGAAATCAATAACTCTCTGCATCTACTCAGCAATCTTTATAAATTATCATTGTAGGCCCCAGAACTGGGGCCAAAATTCAAAATTGTATATAAAGATTTACTTTAGTCTAACATATGATCTTGAAAATGTACTAGTTCATCAATCTTTTAGAGGTCAGTGAGACTCAAACAAGGATAGTTGCTAATAGAACAAATCCTAAAAGTTTGTTTAGCATTCAGCAATATCTCCCTAAACAGACAAGATGTGTTGCTATCTCATATAAGGGACAATGTGAGGAGTGGTTGAAAGAAGAGTTTGGATCCTTTCTTTCTCCTCATAAAGTATAATTGTAAATTTGGAAACCACCTAAACTGCAGTAGTTACTAAAACTGCACTTCTCAGCCAAAAAGAAATTCTCCCTGAGCTGTGGATGAAAGGCTCAGGGAGCACAACATAAAAACCAGCTTTTTTTTCTGCCTCTAGTGCTTTGTGGTGTGCATGTTCCCAAGTAAACTTCTAATGTTATTAGTCAGCACTCACTGTAGAATACTGACAAATCTTATTGTAGTACAGCCTCTTCTGTTATCATGGTTTTCAGGATATATGGAACATTATAATAACAAAATGGTACGAAAACAATTGTCGTATCTTACTGTTGTCTTTGTCAAACAATATAAGTGAGCAAGAAAAATTTTGTAGTCTGCGTCACCAAGGCTACAAAAGTTGGTCTCAAATAACAGGTTCCCAAGCTAAGGATCTTGGCTCCAAATTGAAAGATGTATGTAGGATCATAAACTTCAAATGATTTGGATTTTATTTTGGGAGAAAATCAATTTAATTAGCTAAGTATATAATTGGTTCACATATTGGTAACAAAGGAATAAAAATTATTTGTAAGTGGATGATTACCAGAAAATGTTGCGGCATCATTTTTATAACAATAAAAATTTGGAAATTTATAAAGACTGTCCTGTGAAATTACTTGTTTCTCTTTTTCTTTCTTTCTTTTTTTAAATTGTTCTTTTAAAGAAAAATATCAACAGACCTAGACAGTAGAATTTCATGATGATACACTTGATATACATCTTGTATCAAAATGTACATGCATACCATATCAAAATATTATATCAAAATGCAAGCAAACCTGATAGTTGATGTGACTTCAGATGTTGTCACATCTCCCTTGTAAAAAAAGGACATGTCAATTCTTTGACTTTAAGGGAATTCAATTTTCTTCAAGTTTTCAGTACTTAGAAAAAGTGCCTCTGGTTTTCTAGACACTTATATGAAGTGATATAAAAGAGATATGCAGTATAGATGGCAGAGTATTCAGCCAACATAGTTTCTCAGTAAGAAGTGATGCTGATGATATAAGCAAAATTATGGTAGGGAATATTCTTGGGCACTGGAACCGAACATCTTTCACTGCTCAGTTGTTATGTCCTACTTAAGTTGTTAAATGATTGATTAAAATGGTTCCTGGCAGATACTTGGCCTGGGCTGTCTCCAAAGCAGCTCCAGGTGCAATTACAGAGTGTGCACTGATCAGGTCATCCACCACAAAGGAGACAGAATGTGATCATTCTGTTCTGGAGAGGGAAAGAGTGTAGTGATGTGTGTGAGGGCTGCTCAATGCCAGCTCATCTCGAGTCCAGAAGACAATATTGAGCATGTTTAATTTAGTAGGATAGACATAGCCTTGGAGACCTTCTCCTGTGTATTAACAGAAAATCACCTCAGAAATCAAAGGCTTAATTAGAACCAAGGCATTCATTTAATTTGTCCCTGTCTACTAGTATTTTAATGTGTTTGCAGTAAAGCTGTGCCTGCCTTGTCCATTTTGCATTTCAAATTTGACTGTTGCTGTCAAGGCTCACAATAGGTCTTCTCTTATGGAAACATTGTGTCAGACCTTTCTTATGGGGAATTACATAAGTCTGAGTTTTGTCTCTCCTGCTGTTCAAGGGGCATGAAACATTAAATCCACTTGGATATATCAAATTGGAAGGGTCTGTTTCACTCTTCTGGGAGATGGAACAGCTTATGTTATCTGTTTGGGAGCTGTTTCAGGAAAGTCTTCTATTCCACTGGGACAGAAAATAAATAACACCATAGATGACTCTGGTAAGTATGCTATCTTACCAGACTTGGGATATGATATAAAAATCATGCAATCTCAGTAAACTTTATAAACGTTTTTTTTTCCCCTGGTCCCATTGTATGATTATCAAAGTATTTTAATTACTCATCTAGGGACGTAAGTAAATTCACTGGAAATATGAAGCAAAATCCAATCACATTCGTTTTTTTTCAGAATACAAAATTATTTTATGACATTTGTAATCATATTAAGATGTTATTACCAACTATGCTGTAAATCTCTTGCTTAAGTTGTTAAAAACATGGAATAATTTAACAGCTTTAAATTCCAATTTATCTTCTCTAATTCATATTACTTGCATGAATTTGCATCTTTTTTGTTCTTTTTTATTAAAAAAGAACAAAATTCATAAGTGGTTATCACAAGTTTCCATACCTTAAAATTAAGGAAAATAAAACTTCCAAACTCCAAAAAACCCCAAAAAAACTCTTGTCAAAAGAGGTATCAATATTGTAGTACTAATCACACTTTAACACTACTGTTTAATTATATTATCACTTACTGCTTTGTTACAG
Organism: Lonchura striata; assembly: GCF_050655825.1. Classification (NCBI taxonomy): domain Eukaryota; kingdom Metazoa; phylum Chordata; class Aves; order Passeriformes; family Estrildidae; genus Lonchura; species Lonchura striata. The sequence continues at coordinate 116,548,937 of NC_140704.1, forward strand.
AGGCCTCCTGTCTTATTCAAAGCACAAAATGAACAGTGCTTAATGAACAGTAGCTATTCAATATTTTCTCTTTTACTCATCATTCAAAATCTAGTTCATGTCTTATTTACTGCATGCTCTTAAAATCCACTCTGAAGAGAGAATTATTACATCTCCTGGGGTTTCTGGGTTTCTGATGTTACCCATTACTATAATATCTGAATAATGCTATAATACTAAACCATTTGTTTTCCTAAGACACTGGAAGAACACTAGGAATTATGCATGCTCGCAGACAGCAGATTGAAGACAGGGTGATTAGAAGTGAAAGTTGTCCACTCTCATTTGGTGTCAGTCTTTCAGGACAGTTTAATAGTTTCCACAACTGCAAGTGCTCAGGGCAGAACGCTCACATCAGTCACAAGTATGAACACTTGGAAATTTGGAAACAAGCCACTCTGACCTATTTTTAGAAACCCAAGGAGGAACTTGCTCTTAATACAAGAAAGGATTGCATATGTTTTAGTGGCCTTGAAAGAAAGGAGTCAAAGACAGAAAGAAGCCAGTTCTTCACTCGGAATTCATTTGCTTCCAAGATAAAACACTCTTTCTTTGCCAGAAAGGTTATCTCATTTGCACCATTTCATTCCATGGCTACAGCAGAAGAGGGATCACCTGTGCAAGCAACTTAATTTCCTAAAACAGAACTATTTTACTGCCATGGCATGATGCCTCGCAGAAAGCATTGTTCAAAAAGTGACAGCTTGACTGCATGTGCCCAGCTATAACTTATTAGATTATTCTTTTAAGTGCTGGGGAAAAAGGTGAGCACAGATAATTTTCATGGGAGAGGCTTCCCCCAAAGAGCTAAATCATATCTTCTCTGCTTTAATGGTTTAGATTTTCACAGAAAAGAAACAGAGAAGCAGGGATGAACTCTCAGTGACTTTACAACCATCTAACATGCTTAGGGCAGGATACCAGAAGGTGACAGTGAGCCAGGTAACAGCAGTTCTTTGGCTTTAGGTACACAGAAAATTAAAGATATTGGCCTGGGGTGACAAGATGAACAAATAATTTAATAAGATGCACTTTTTTCCTGACATTCATTATTCTGACTACATTTCTGAAAAATATATCCTACTCTGAATCTAGTCTCATATAGCAGAACTGCATGAAAAGCTACAAGTATATATGAGGCCTTACTATATATTCGTGTAGCTCTATTAAAATGTCTGTATAATTCTATTATCTATTAATTTTGCTGATTTTCTTAACTGTATTCTGCTTTTTCATTAGCTGTCTTCTGTGATATTCGAGATTAGTGCTTAAGATTTTTTTAGGGAACACCCTTCCAAACAGAATATTCTCTTTTCTTGAAATTACCTGCCAGCAATTTTACTTCCCAGAAGGCATTTATTTCTTCTTTCCTAATATATACAAGGGTTCTGGCCACAAATCTCCAGATCCCCTTGATTTCCCTTATAGCTGAGTACCATTAGAAGAGCCATTTCACATCTTGATCATGCTCCTGCCTTATCCCAAGGTTTTAGTTTTTTACTGACTGAAAAAAAATTGAATTTGGGTCAATTTACCTGAAATAGTTCCAGTCATGAGCAATGTATAAAAGAAGTCTCATTTATTGTTGGGGTTTGGCGGGGGTTTTTTTTCTGTTTGTTTGGTTGGTTTTTTTCTGGATTTTTTTTTTTTTTTTAGTATTTTTCGAATTGCTAAAAATTACATGCTGCTTTATCAAAAATTCTAACATTAGTGTTTTAACTTTTAAACTATCAGCAACCACTTCATGAGCAGCTGGTGTGGAAATGGAAAAGTCTGAAAGGGCACTGAGGAGAACAACTGAAGCAGGGGTTGCAATTTGTACCATCCTTTATTGTCATTAAAACATACAATAGAACATACAGATTTCCATATCTTTATGAAATACAGTCTTAAATCCTGCTAATTCTGCACTTTGAAATAATAAAAATGGCAGAACACCCTTACTTCCAGGGTATGAATATTAATGTCACAGAATTGTTTAATTTAGACCTACTAGGAACATTTTGCTTTGGGCATTTGGAGGGTAAATGCATCCCTATTGCTGACAAAAACTCAGAATTCTGGAAAGCTTAGTCCATATTTAAGCTGTAAAACTCACCAGGGCTTCACAGCTTCCAGGAAAACATACCAGGCTTCAAGTGTAGCTTAATTATATCCAGACTGCATAATGGGACTGGTTAAGATTCATCTCCTTTCCCCATCTGTTCCCACCTTTTCCATACCTGATGTCCTAATTTCCACTGAAAGTAAATCAAGATATGGCACAGAAAGAAAGGTCTAGCAGGTCTGTGCTCAAAGTAATAAGATAACAGGAATTGAACATCCCACTTTAAAAACAGCATTAAGTAAATTTGGGTGGAGAAATTAAGTTGGTAATTCCACATTTGGAGACTCGGACTAGAGCACTTTTACAAAATTGATCTTCCAGAGCTGCAGGAATCAGTAATCTGGTGCTCAACTCTTATCTGCCCCGGCACCTAGCTGAAGTTCCCTGAGCTCTTTTATATGTAGTAGGAGCATGTGAACAAGATTGAAGCATAAAGATTTTATATTATTATTTATTCAGATAAAAGTATAGTATATCATTGCCTAATTAGGTCATGACTCTCTAAGTTGCTGTGTTGATTTCTGTATTAATAGAAGGACACAAAAAGAAGACCTCCTGGGACTGTGTAGGGAAAATATGTGTCCTAGGGGATAGCAATCTGGGAATTCTTAAGCAAAACTAGACATCTTTAGATGTCTCTTCTTGAAGAATGGCTTTGTTATGTCCTGCATTTCTTTCTGTCTCCTTAAAAATAATGTCTGTTTCCATAGAAACAAAAATAAAGCAGAAAGATCAGGTAAATTTGATAGAGGGAAAGAAAGCTGTTGGTGTAGTAGTTATGTAAGTGTGGTAGAACAAAAGACTCAAGAAAGCAAGTAAAGAAATCAATTTTATAATGGTAGGAAAATCATAATTATGACCCCAGATAATCCTGTATAGGGTGAGCGAGAAAAAGTCATTGTGACAATAGGACTATAAACCAAATGAGATTGAGAGTGTTCACCTCATTCAGATCTAGACAAACTGCTCATAATTTCATGGTTTAAAAATAAAGTATCTTCTAGTATTCTGCAGATTTGTTTACTACCATGTAAACTTCTTGCACAGTCATAACTAAGGAGATTAATTACTTGTTTAGAGATACTATTGTAATATGCTATAGGGTTGCTTCCATTGCCTTCCTAATCCATCAGGCAGACATCTTTATACAAAAGCTCTGGACTTTAATATTTGTCCAGTGACTTGCTGATCAGGACTCAATTCCTGCTAATTTTCTTTGTGTTTTGTGTCAAAACAAAACTCTCTTTTTGAATTTCTCCTTCCCATGAACTGCTCTGTGCATACACCCATCCAATACATTACTTTTCTGACCTTCAAGGAGCCATTAGATCCCCCAGATGTTCTTGGTCTCCCATTAACATTCAAAGATCTGAAGTGGATGAAACCAAAATTCTCAGAATGACCAACAGAGCTGGGAAGATGAAAGTTAGTAAAGGATTATGTGGAAAGAATAACCCACAATAAAATATTGCAGGGTTCAAGTGTTTGATTCAGCAGTGCTGGCTTTTTCTGACATCTTTCTGCAGCACACAGTATCCCTGTACATTCTGAACATCAGAAAGAGCAGCATTTAATTTGGTAGATCCACTTGAAATACCTGTTAGGTAAGTTTGTTAGCAAGCACCATGAGGACCAAAGTGGGACTCTGACCAAACTTTATCCTTAAAAGACTCTTGACATTTTTTCCCAGTGGCAGATTTTTTACTTCTTGAATTATAAAAATTAGACCATAAAATGATGGTCTTGGTAAAGCCTAGCTGCTCTGTCAAGTTGCTCTCCTAATGTAGATGACTGTGCAGTGCTACTGTGTGTTAAATGGCTTTCACACTTGGACAAGCAGTTTAACTTCCCTCTTGTGTTGATCTGATAATTTCCTGTTTGACACATGGAAAAGTCCATATACATGGCATACATGGGTTAGGCCTGTGCAATCAATCTTTTTTTCTAGCAGAAATTTAACAAAAAGTTACAGGCAAGCAGTTGTAGTATTAAACAAGGATTAGAACCTTTCAGATGCTTCTCAAGAACTCTAGCAAGTAAGCAATAATTTACCTTAAGACAGCACCTAATTGTAGATACACTATAAATCTCTTTCCATACTTTTTTGTAGAAATTTTAGACTTTCTAACAAAAAGTCACTAATAATTCTAATAATTCTAATAAATGTCATGATTCTCCATGTATGTTGAACTGGGTGTTTAACTGCAAAGATATCTTACCAATATTAGATAAGGTGCTGTCAGTAAAGGAAGAAGAGAATAAAGGGAACCAAAAGATTTTTATTTTCTGGTAATTATTAGAATTACTAGAATTACTAATTCTAGTAATTTTTTCTTCATATGCAGTGACAGATCACTGTTGAGAGCATAGTTCTGTCCTTCAGGATGGAAATACAGACCTATCCTTCATTTTCCCTACAGCTTTGCAGCTTTCACTGTCTAGACTTACCCTCTAGATAGATGTTGGAGAGAATTCTTGGATCATGAAGACCTGACTCTGTACATGATTCCATCAGAAACTTTGCCAGGCTTACTAGTGGTCTGCCTATGTTGCAAACCAATATCTCAAGAGCTCATTTTTCTCATCTTCTGGGTATTGCCATACCAAAAACATGGATCAGCTTGATGTGTCACTTTTCACAAAGAAGAAGGTCACACAGATATTGCCAAATAGCTGGAGAATTTGGGATTGTCTTTTGTTTTTTCTGGAAGTGCACATTATTTTGGGAGAAATTGCCAATAGTTGAGCTGTGGTTACTGTCTGTTAATGAGTCAGTGACCATACATTGCCAGTTTTCAATGCAACAATTAAATTAAATGTGATAAAGCTTCCCAATAACTTTTCTGGATAGTGGCATAGCATTGTTGCATTGGAGAGGCTATATGGATCCTTTACTGATAACAAGTTGGTGGATATTTACAAGTGTTGTTATTTTTAGACAATTCATCCTCTGCTTCAGGGTCTTTCACAACATTATGTTGAAGTCAAAAGCAGAAATACAAGTAAAACTTTAGTGAGGCACTGACAACGGATATGACTCATACTTGACAATTTTCTAGAAAGAGATAGGTCAGGAATTACATAATCCATTTGACAATGCTTTTAATGTAAATGTTTTTGGTAATCAGTCATGTTATGACAGCATTGTATCCTGACTCATTTTAAAATTAGGATTATCTCTGTGCACACACACCCACCCACCCACATAAACATATATAATTTCAGCACCTAGTTAATGATAAGTAAAATACTCAGGGCAGGCTCTAACTAGCAACAAAGAATCAGACAATAGAACTAGGGCAAGAGTGATTATGAAATAGCAGATATTGTATTCTTTAAGAAAGGAAGAACTAATAACTGGAAAATGAAAACCAATAGATTTGAGGAAGACAAACTTTAACAAACTTTTAAAGCTGACAGCCTCTCAGTTGAAAATCTGTTTAAAAGGGAAAAGAGAACTGTTCTTAGAGAAGTGATACTGAGGTCACAATTGCACACCCTCCTAATGCAAAAGAAAAATAGGCAGAGGGTAGGTGATGAGCTGGACTAAACCATGACTTCTTTGACTTGAGAGAAAGAAAATATTCAAGAAGGAAGATACTCATGGCAGAAAATAGGTCAAATATGAATGTAGATAATGGAAATATAGAGAAAAAATGAAGTGCTTGGATGTTCATGTTTATAAGTTATTAGGAATGGTATAGTCTCTACAAGTGATATGAAGGAAGTTTAATGACTTTTTTTCATTATTCCTTAATAAAATGGTCAGTTTGGATCAATTATAGAATAAATACCCCCATTAAAAGTTGAAGAGCTCAGCCTTTAGTAAAGAAGATTATATAAGCATAGTGAATGCTGGGATAAGATGCATTTAAATGAAGAATCTGGAAACATCCCATCCCAGGATATGCAAGAAAGAGCTTCTGAGTTCTCAGAAACCTTGTGGTTTATCTTTGAGATCTCACATATGTTAGGTCCCAGGAGAATGGAAGAACTTTTCTTTCTTTATTTGGAGAGAAGAAATGGGTGAACATTTCTTTCTTTATTTGAAAAGAGGAAAAGGAGGAAATATAAGCCCACCAACACTCAGTACTACTACAAATGATAAAAAACCTAATTGTGTGTCAGTGGAAAGGAAGAAGGAAATGAGTAGCAGACAAGAAGGATTTGTCAAAAGCAACATATGTCAAACCAATTTAATTTCTTTCTCTGACAGGGCAGAAGATCCCATGGAGTGGGAATAATCAGTGGATGTCATCTATCTTGAATTTAGGAGAGATCTTGACAGAGTTTCACGACATCATTTTAAGTAAGCCATTTGGTCTCTAAAGAAAAAATATTGGAAAACTGTGCCTAGAGAATAACAAAATAACATTGGGGTTGGAAAGCACTACTTGAAGTAATCTAGCCCTCCCCATGAATCTCCCCTGCTATCTCCCACTCCATGCTCATGCGGAATCAGCTAGAACAGATTGCCCAGAACCTTGTGTAGTAAAATATTTAGTATCTCCGGAGGCAGAGACTATAAACCTCCCTGGGAAACCTTTTTTAGTGCCTAGTTTCCCCCATACACCTTTTGTTCAGATGGCATTTTGTGTCTTTTAGTTTGTATCCATTGCCCCTTGTCCTGCCAATGAGCACTACTGAGAAGTCTGATTCCCTCTTCTTTGCTGTCTTCTATCAGATCTATAAACACAGAAGGCTCCCTCTGAGTTTTCTGCCATTCAGGCTGTAAACAGAATGTGAAAGAAGCTCCAGTCCCTTCACCACCTTTGTGATCCTTTGTCAGACTACTCACATCACAGATGTGTTCATGTTGCTATAGCGCCTCTCTAATTTTGTGTCTACATAGAATCACACACAATCAAGTTCTGAGATTCTGTGTCAGTAACATTGCAGAATTAATCTTAAAGGGGAAAAAAAAATAAACTTTCAGGACAATAGTTGATGGAAACATTATTGTCCTTATCTTATTTCTGTGCTATTCCTTTGGCCATAAAAGTATCCATGCACTTTAGAGGGCACTTAACTCTTTTACCTACATGTATTCAAAACAATTTTATGAGATACCCCATTCCACTGTGAACAATCCTATCATATATTACAGATGTTTAAGACCATCTTCCATTCTATAAAACCCAAAACAAATAATACCTTTTACTCACACAGAACTAAAATTGCAACCATACATGCAAAACAATAAAGTACAAGGATTTAAATTATTCTTCTTCTTCTATCTTTTTTTTTTTTCCCTACAAATAAATCTGCAGAAAAATGACTTTATTCCATGACCTTTGTCCCAGTCCAGAAAGAGATTTAAATCTACTCCAACTCATATATAAGTTTATTTGAAATATATTTGGAATAAGTTCAGCATGATTTCTTGGAGCCAAATTAATTTTCTCTGTTAGAAGATGTAATTTTATTGTAACAAAATAGTTCACATTTGCTTAGAGATTAGGAGAATTTAGGATTAAAAATAGGCAGGTGAATTTTCTAAAAACCTTCACTGACAAACTGTTTCTTAGAACTATTTTCAGACATTGCTTGGGCACTTAGTTGTATTTATCTCATTGAAAATTAATGAAAAACAAGAGTCAAAGGACAACAAATTAACAGAATATACCACTTGCATCACTTTCAGAAGTTTTATCTTTCTTCTTTATCTGTCATTTAAACATATAGAGATTACAGAAATTCTTTGTGATTATCAAATATAGGGATAAACTATATTTTGAAATTAATTTTAAAGGAATAATTTTCCCTCTCTTCTTAAGTACTATAGTATACTCAGCATTTAAAAGAGTCTATGAAAATATAGACTTTAGTTCTATTAGCACCACAGCACAACACATATCAGCTGTCTGATTTCTAAACAATGGTATTACTTATAATAAATGCAAAATTCAAAAAGAAGAAGGAAGTGTATGGCACATGGAAAAAGGGACAGGCCTCTTGGGAGTAACACAGGAATGCTGTTGGAATGTGTAAGGATGTGACAAGGAAGGATGAGGTCCATTTGGAATTAAATCTGTCAAAGGGTATTAAGGACAATAAGAGTGAGGATTTCAGGGAAAGCTACTGTCACTAGAGTTTTAAAAAGGGCATGGAAGAGGAAGGACACAGGAAAGTACAGGCCAGTCAGCCTCACCTTCATTCCTGGAAAGGTGATGGGGCAGATCATTCTGGAGGTCACCTTTAAGTGTGTGGAGCAAAGGAAGGTTATCAGGAGTATTCAGCACGGGTTCACCAAGGAGAAATCGTGATTGACCCTTCTGATAGCCCTCTATGATGGCACAACTGGCTGAGTACTTGAGACAAGAGCAGTATGTGCTTGGCTCCAGCAAGGCTTTTGACACTGTCTGCAATAATACCCTCATGGGCAAACGTAGGAAGTGTGGGTTAAATGAGAGGACAATGAGGTGGGTTGAGAATTGGTTGATTGGCTGAGCTCAGGGAGTTGTGATCAGCAGTGCAGAGCCTAACTGGAGGCCTGTAGCTAGTGGTGTCCCTCAGGGGATAGTACTGGGATACTGGATACTACAGCTGTCTTCAAATTTGCTGTCAATGACCTGGATGAAATGACAAAGTGTGCCCTCAACAAGGTTGCTGATGATATGAGACTTGGAGGAGTGGTTGATAACACCAGAAGGCAGTGCTGCCACCCAGCAAGACCTAGACAGGCTGGAGAGCTGAATGCAGAGGAGCCTGGTGAAGGTCTACAAAGGCAAGCACAGGATCCTGAACCTGAGGAAGTATAACCCCCCACACCAAGACAGGTACAAAGCAGCTCTGTGGAGGAAGATGTGGGGGTCCTGATCAACAAGAAGGTGCTGTGAGCAGGTAGTGGCCAAGCCAAAGGATTGGAGAGGGTCCAGAGGAGAGCTATGAAGATAATGAGAGGACTAAAGCATCTCTCTTGAGGAGAGGCTGAGAGAGCTGAGCCTGTTTACCCTTCAGAAGACTGAGAGGTGATCATATCAACATCTACAAATGCCTTAAGGGCAGCTGTCAATCATATGGGAACAGAATCTTTTAAGTGGTGCCCAGTGACCAAAAAATTAACAGATACAAACTGCAACAGAGGAAGTTCTGTCTGAGGACAAACTTATTTACTTTGTGTGTGACAGAGCACTACAACAAGCTATTCAAAACCCATCCATACATGGCCTGTGCAACTTGCTGTAACAGCGGGGTTAGACTAGATGACTTCCAGAGGTCCCTTTCAACCCCAACCATTTTATTATTCTAAAGTGGTGATAAATTTTCAAAATCTTTCATTTTAACTTATGTATTTGTATTTGAAAGTCTTAGACTCTTGACAGAATAGTGACATATAGGTGTTGCCTTAATTTCCAAGGTAGTTTTGTCTTTGACCCCATACTACTATCCTTACAGATTAATTCAGTTACCAATATTTACACCATAGAAGGCCTCATACAAGCTACTTGTTATTTTTAGAAAACTCTTTTTCAAACAAGAAAGACAATAAGTAGTAATACAAATGGATTCTTATTAAAAAGTGGCAGATCTGTGAACATTCACTGAGCCGGACTGTAAGCCATGTAACAGCTGTAACTAAATGCAAAGCTACAATTGACCTTTACCAGTTGTGTGTTCACAAAACAAATTGGTATTGACTAGATGAATGTCTGTAGTGATCAGACAGATTGATTAAATTTATAGAGATTTTGGGTCTTGTTTTGCGAAGGGTCAAAATCAGCATGATTTTTTAGGATTAAATTATTTTTTTAATAAATACAGGATATTTTCAACCTTGAGAGCTCATGTGTCATGTATAGTAAACTCGTAAGAAATTATAAGGAAGACATGTGGATATGAAAAACACTCTTTGCGTTAATTGGTTTTTGATGATTGACATCTGCTGCTATTTTTGTGCTAGCCATTTTTCTAGGGTTCAGTTTCTCCCTTCCATCTATATATCTCTATCTCAAAAATTATCTTCATACCCTCTGTTTCTATTATACTTCACTGATTCCCATTTCCCCCAATACATGGTTCTTCACAAAATTAATATTTCTTAAATAGAGAGATGCATTAACAAGAAAACTATAAGTAGCACTTTGCTTTTATTACTAGGCTAACCCAAGTAGTGTATCTGGCTTTTTCATAAGGAACAGAAGCCAATTTTCCTGATGAATTAAAGAAGAAAGAAGATCAATCTGCTGGAAAAGGCTATAAAATGCTAGTTTTTCTCTAAAATAAGTAGTAATGGCTGCTGCTGTTTTCCATTCGCATTGGGGAAACATGTACTTACAGGCCAGATTATTGTTATTTTGCATCAAATGAAACTACAAAGAAAGAATAAATTTGTAAGGAAAATGTTTCTATGTGTACTTGGCAGAGTGTCATTGCTGCATTGTGTGAGTACTATCAGTGAAAATAAATCTCCTGAGCTTTTGGGGGGTTTTAACAGGGAAATTGATATACTTTTTGGTTTTTATTTCAACCATACCTTAAACTGTAGCATTCCTCTGCTTTTTATCAGCCTTAATTAGAGAGAGGAAAATAAGGAAATGAAGTGGACATTTATGGACAAGTAGGGACAAAGTGGACAAATTGTGGACAAATATCTTTTAAAGAAAAAATCCATTGAAATATTCCTTCAGTCTTCAATGTGAGAAGTTACACATCTAAAAGAATGCTTCAATTTGATCAAAAACTTTGAAAGTACATACATGAAACTTTTTTGTGTGTCTCCTGTAAAACAAAATATATAAAAATATAGACCAATAAATATCATAAAATAAAATCTTCCTTTTGCCTGTTTGTTTAGATTTTTCAGCTAATGTCAAGCAGATCTTTAATACAGAGCATTCTAAGTTCATTTAACTCAACAGCACAGGCACTGGCATTCTCTTGACTGCCTGGGTGACAGCAGGCTATGAAGCAAAACACATCTAAACATGGACTACTTCCATGAGCAAAAAGCTTTTGATAAACTTTTTAAAACACTTTTAAAAATTAAAAAGAGTATCTCTCTGGTTTTGCAGTTGTGTAATAGAATAATAGCATGAACATAGAGGGGTATTATTTAATATTCCTGATATTTGTTATTACAAGGCTATTTGTGTAAGCCTGAATCATAAGTGCCTGGGGATGTTTCTGAAGGACACAGCCTTTCCTCTTTATCAGTTTTGATCTAGGCAACATCAAAATGACTGGAAATTGCTTGATGCACATTGTGAGTTGCTGATTCTTATGCCAGGCCATGTCTAGTTATTCAGTGTCCACTTCCAAATCTGATTTTCATACACCTGATCACCTCAAGGGGAAAAAAATACCACACGAAAATTGTTGCATTAGCATTGAATAAGCAACAATTTCAGTTTTTACATTACTAACACACAGCAAGATCAGCAAATATTTATTTCTTAGCACTGGGAGTTTTAGGAACCCAGTGCTAATTAGTGGAATTATGTCAAAAAATCCTGATCCAGGTAGCCTTACAACCTTAAATTTGGCAGCTGGTCTAGTTTTGCTCTGCAGATTCAAAAGATAAGACTTATGTTGCTATAAAGCCGTACCTAAGTGCTGAACAAGACAATTAGGCATTCCTCAGACTAATGTATCATCAGACTATGGTATTCATCAGCCTATTTATTCTAATCCCCATATAAATAAGCATGTTATAAGGGAAAACTATGCTCTATCATTAATGAACTCAGTTTTCCATAGCAAAGAAATTTTAAAAATATCAAGAAAGAAGACTATTAATTGATTTCAGGTACTTAAAAGATATTTTATTGCTTTCATTAAGTTTAAATAATAATGATCTGGCATCACACAAAGAATCTGGGCATCCCAACACTTTACTGAATTTACTATACAATGATGCTTTCAGTAAAATTATCAGAGATGAAATTACGTCCCCAAAAAAAACCCCAAAACAACAGCAAAAATAAAAAACAAACAAACAAAAACCCCAAAAAACCCAAAAGAAGCCCAAAAAACCCAAACCAAACCAAAAGGAACCCAAACAAAAAACCTCAAACTCCCACAACTCCTCCAATAATTAAACAAACAAACAAAAAATAAAACAAGAACCAAAAATTCCCACCACGCAAAGCAAACAAAAAAAAAATTGTTTATAGGTATGTTTAAAGGAGGAGTGGTTGGCAGATAGCATATGACCAACACCTTCTCAAAAGCCAGATGGAAACATGAATAAAGAACAGCAAAGCAATAAGGTGGGAAGACTGCAGAAATTATTTGGGCTGTGACTGTCACAAAAGGAAATGAAAATAGAAATGTAAACCAGGATAAGACTATATGAAAATTTTAGAGATAAGGATGTCCTGGAAAACAAAATGCATTACACTGAGACAACAGCCATCCAGAATGAGATTTCTGGAATGAATAATGGAGTTAAAAGAAAGGAGGAGACATTATGCAGCATTTTGAGTACAGAAGTTGACATTCTTGGAAGTTGAATGAAAAATTATGTTAAACTCTTTGAGGAGATAAGTGACTCAATCCTAACATACATTTGAATCCATTCTATAACTGGCATGAACATTTAAACTTTAACTGCATTCAACTGATTTTTGTTAGAAGCCACTCAGCATTAACATATACACTTATGCACTCTGAGGAAGAATATTCCAGTCAAAGTAATGAGCAAACTGTTGCCTGTTTCCTTTGGCTATTCTACTTAGAGAGTTCATCTATTTCAAAATAAGCTGAACAATCCATGAGTAAAACTACATATTACTGAACACTTGCTTTTTAATGTTCTGATTTCCTATTTTGCTATGCACTGTGCAGAACTCAAATTACTTATGACCTCAAGGGCTTCCTCAGAATTTATCAGCATTAAAGAGCAGAGCTGTGGTGTTTGGAATGGGTCTTGGATCCTCACTATAGAGCTGGGCTGTGTTATGTGATGCAAGATTAGCGCTGTGATAGCTTTTATGATATTTCAGCTGCATCATGAGACCCCTCCATACAGTAATCCACAGGGTTTCTTTCATCCTCTGAATTACACTGCTACATCATCACTGTGCAGTTTTGGTTGTCAGAGTTGTTCTAATTATATTACTCTTTTAATGTGATTGTGCACTAACCATGGTGTTAAAGTGTCCAGTTAATAGATTGCCTGATTTAAGTGCATTTGCTATAGCAAGTGCTTGCAATTGCAAGTATATTTTGTAAGCATCCTTGACTGAGGATATATATGTTTTGGATTTGAAGATGTCAATTACTTTTCAGGCAACTAAATTTACATAAGATCATAAAAATTTACATAAGATCATCAAATTTACATAAGATCATAATCATATGCAGACCATCTCCACCCATAGACTCAAAGCTCTCATGAGTCACAAAGTTTGTAATAAAGTTGTAATCCCACTCACAATATTTTTTCCTAGATTTTCTATTGAACAAAATTTATATCACTTGTACTGTACCCAGAAAAGAAGACTGATTGATTTTCTGCTCAGGTCTCTACAACTTCATCAGTCATACAGACCAGAATAACTTTGTCTTGTATCTTTCCAAGCAGTTGTCAGTTAAGGAATGCCCTGATGATTATCACATGATGATTGATTTCATTTCCTTGCTCACAGATGAAAACTGATAACATCTTTGAAATCTTTTTCCTAGGCTCCTCAAGTAGAGAATACTGAACTTTCTTACCAGCTTGTGCAAATCTTATACTTGGACATTTGCTATTTATTTGTTAGCTTTCACAGCTGCAGAGATACTTAGTGATCTTGAAACCGATCAATTATTTGAAGCAGTTTGTAGTTATCTTGCAGTAACTGTGTACCAAATAATCATTATGACTAACCTGTTTATTCCAGAAGCATTGTGTGACACTTAATACAAACCATTTATTGACATCGCAGCAGAAATTTCATTTTTCTGACTACAGACCATAGGCAGCTTTAAATTAATCCGAAAAAAGTTGAAAGCTTTTTTGCCATCTGAAAACTTGAGTCATTCAGGTACTTTTTTCAACAATTTTCTTTCATAAAATTTTATTTTCCATTATTTGGAATAAAGAGGTTTTTCTTTCCCTGCAGAAAAGTTGAACTTTATTTCCTTAGATTGTTTAGCATTCTGGAATGCTGGGTAGGTAATCTGAAGACTAGGTGGCAACTATGAATATTGTGTGCAGAAATGAGACAGACAGGAGAAAAATATAATGACAGACAAAAAACCCCATACTGAATCACAAGGTATTATAAGTTTTTTTCTGCTTGTTTTGTCAAAACGGTTGTAAAAAAACCCACAACAAACCCAAACCCACAAATCCATACCACATTTGGCTTGCTTTTACTGTGATCTTTGCAATGCCAATGAGTAATTCTCTTTTAAACTCTGTACTTAGTGGATATATTAAAGCACTGAGTTTTGCCACCCCAAGACGGTAGTTGCCTTTTACATCATGGCAGTAAATTATGAAAGTAAACTATGGGAATTTTTCAAACCTTTTGGACCTCTCCTTAGCCATTATTTATAGGATAACTATATAACATATTAACAGTAATATATTATTAAGAAGCAGAATATGTCTCTTAAAATTTTAGACAATGTAATAGGAATTAGAATGAACAAGAAATATATGAACATTCTGTTTAAAAGAGTAATTTTTTGCACCTTTTAATCTGATTTAGTTTTTAATAATTTCCAGTTTCTAAGTTATAGCAAAAAGAGATGTACACTGTAGGTCAAAGAGGACGCAATACAATCATATTGTTCATCCTGTTTCTGCAAAGAGTTACATACAGATTTACTTTCAAACAATTTGAGCACTGCCATGGTCAAATTCCTATGTTGAGTTATTTATGAATTTGAAGCAATTTTTTAATAAATGCTTTCACTATTGATGTGGGTGAAAGGAGGAGGCAGGAGCAGGCATCCCTAGAGTTTCCACATATGTATATGTGTATGTGTATGTGTATGTGTATGTGTATGTATATGTATATGTATATGTATATGTGTATGTAATCTCTACACATTGTTTTAAACCTATATCACTGCTTTAGCATTTTCTGTTTATCTTTTGTATTCATCCTTCAATAATTCAATCATCTTTAGGGGAAAAAAACCCCCATACATTTAAGTTATTTTTTTACAGTATAATATAGCTCAAACCTAGCACTAAGTATTTCCAGCAGTGTGTGTGGAAGTGACATAAAAGAAGGTTACATATTTTGAAGAGTATTTTATTTTCAGGGAGGCTGTATTTATTACCTAACTTTCTTTTACTTGTGTGAAATAACTTTCTGCTGTGCATCTTAATTTTAAAAGGAAAGCAGAATCTTGAACAAAAAGTGATAAATTACATATTTTACCTAAAATATAGCTCTAAGAGATTCTGGCTGGTGGGCACATCTTTGAATCCTTTAATACCTTCCTTAGATCTTTCCTTTCACCAAGAGAGAACACTTAGCTATCAGTAACATCATGCTACCTATCCAAATATCAGCAATGAAATGGACAAATGGAAGCAGATCAAGCAGTGAATGACTCTTTATTCATATGGGTCTGATGCCATGTTCTGGTCAGCCTCTGCAGAAGTTTCACTGTCCTTCCATCTGTTCTCATCCTGACCAAAAACTTCAACTCTGAATCCAGGGCCAGCTTCTACAGAACTTCTTTCTATTAATTTAGACATGAATAACATTTTGATGGAGCATTTAAATCAATATCATCTATTTGCCTGCATTTTACATTTCCATCTCTGCAAAATATCTCTATTTTAGGGCTGTTTCTAATTCAGAACTGGAATACAAAGATTCAGTGTATGTAGGAACTAGTGAGAAATCAACTATAAGCTCATCAAATATTACTTTAAGATAGTGCATTTTTAAATTAAATACTAGTGTAGATTTATTTCAAACTATAGAAATAACATTCCTTCTAATGTAGCTTATATTGTTTCCTTATTTCAAATATACTATCAGCCACCTCTTAAAGACACTCATGATTTGTTCCTGTGCAGTTCTGACTCACTAAATTGCCATTTGAGTTGCTGAGAATTAAAAACTTTCCACACCTTAGAAAATGGAGTGGATACCATTTCTATAGGTTTGTCTGGATTCTATGCTTTTGAGTTAGTGTGATTTCACTGCTAGTATGCTAAATAGTTATTCTCAGGGAATTAGGAAGTTGACTCCTCTTGGTTGAGTTCATGATAAGAAAATTGATATCACAAAGTCTTTAATTGTTTAGAGATCTTGAAAATTACATGGTGAGATGAAGAATTTAGACCAGTGTTTACATGAAAAGCAGTTTCTACATTCTCAAAAGAAATTATGCTTCATCTGCACTTTCCTAAATAGCAATTACTTGGGAGACCTGTTCTGCCGTATTTATATTTTTTTTTAATTTTTTCATTTTAAATTTTTTAAGTATTCAGATGTATCACTCTGTGAACAGCAAACTGGACATTAACACTTTCTCTCTCTTTCTCTCTCTCTGTCTCTCTCTCTCTGTCTCTATATTATTTTTCCTGGAAAGGTTTATATATTTTTTTTTTTTTTTTTGGTATATGGATTTCATTTAAACATACAGCATACTTATGGTATAGGCTTTTTCTATCAGGACTGCCCATTTGAAGATTTTTTATGGTTTTAATTTGAAATTTCTAGGTTTTGATGCTTTTTATGCTTGATTCAAAAACATCCAAACAAATGGCAAATCAAACAGTTAATAGTATTATTGCAGCTAGAAAGATCAAGGTGGCAAGAAGTATCTTTATAAGGAGCCAGCTGATACAGCTGTACAGTTGTAAAAGTGAGCAATTTTTTCAACAGGTCTGGACAGACAGATCAAATAAGCAGCTATGTATAAATCGAGAACAATAACATTAACTTGGGGGAAAGCATCAAGCCTCTCCACAACAGACAGGGGCTAGCATCTCATTGACAATCAGAAGTGAGATGTCAAAACCTGAGAAGTATTTTTTATGATTTTTTTTTTTCACTACTAACTGTATGTCTGAGTTCTGCAGATGGCATGTAAAAACTTATTGGGGTACACAGCAATTCACTGGTTGAGTGTCTGTGTGCTAATTCACATTATTTAAAAAAAAAGATACCTATGTAGGATCCATGAAAACGAATAGGGGAATCCCGCCACTTGCAGATTCTCCCAGCAATCAACTTACTAAGGACAGATGCACAAAAAGAACAATTAAACACTGGTTTTCATGCAACAGCTATGCCTTCTAGCTCAGGCCTCAAAATCTGAATTTTTATCTTTAATCTGCAGGGCAGCTTCAGTAAGTAAAATTCTATTAAATGTAAAAACATTTATGTTCTGTGTTAAAATATAATGTAAAAGATGCTGAGACTGGAGACATCACAAGTCCTGCTTTTCACATGCTGCTAAAAGTTCATTCTCTCACAAATGCAAATCTTTTTTCCACATCCCTGCTGAACTTGTCATCTCTTTGCTTGTTTATGTCCCATTATGCCATGTTATCACTAAGCAATTTTCTACCTCAAAGTGTATAATGGATTAACATAATTCACAGGTTTATGTTCCCAACCTGCTTTTGGATTGGCTTGATTATTCTGCCTGTCAGAACCAGTGTATGGCTTATCATAAGAATTTGTCCATTTTTTCAAATATATCAATTTCTCAACTAAAAGAAACTGTTTCTTAATGCAAACCTTACCTGGATTATATATTCAGATATATCCAAGCATACATTGAGTTTACTCAAACATTTCCTTGGTCTGTCTGAATGACAGAATATTGAAAGACAAAATTTTAAAGAAATCTACATAGAGCAGACAAAAAATTGTATATAGTAGATACACATGCTGAAAATAATGAGCTATAAACAAGCTGGTACTGTTCCTTTAAGATCATCTTGCAAGTCTTGTGACTGGTTTGATGAAAAACATTGGGTATGAATGATCATCTTCAGTTAAAAGAGTGTGAATGGTAGGAATTTCTTTGTATATTCATTAAAAGGAAAATATATTTACATTTTTATATACACTTAGATTATATCCAGTCTGGAGTATTTGTATTCTGTCCCTCTACTTCAAATGGTGAAGAGGTATATAAAGGGTTGTAAATGATGATTGAAGGGCTGAGGTGACACCTGTACTAGGAGACATTAAATAGACTCTGACACTGCATCAAGAAAAGTAATGAACAGACAAAGGCATTAGAGAGGTTTTACATAGTGGGATGAAAACAGAGAATGGTAATTTTTCTTCTAACTATACAAGAACACAGCAAATAAAAGGGTGAGACAGCATGCTGGAAATGTATAAAAGACAGTTTATTCAAGCAGAAAGCAGTCAACAGCTGAAGTCCTTGCCAAGATATTTGCAGTCCAAAAGCATAAATAGGTTCATAAAAGATTAGATACATGCATGGAAAAATTACCCTAGAAACTGCTATTAAAAACAGATCTTTTGGCTGAGGCAGTCCGTAAGCTGCAAATTGCAAGAATTTTTCATTTCTCTGCTGTTAAAAGGAATTTTTCCTTAAGCAGTTCTGACCCCATTCAGAGGGAGGATGCTGGGAAAGATGGATCTTTAATTTGACCTAAGGCATCTATACATATGTACTTATACTGTCCTGAAAATCTCCAGCTCAATATGAAACCATAATTTCAGCGAGTACTTTGATGTTTTGCCAAGCTCCAAACATTTTGCTAAAGTATTACCTTCTACAAGTAACATTTCACCTTTTGTGCTGCAGAGTATATTCCTTTTTTCCATCTCTATTTTTGACTGAGACACAGTTTACACTAAAGCAGAGGTTATGGCTCCATTAAAACATAGGTCAGTTTTATTTAAATGGCAACATTGAGCCATGACAGGTGAACAGTGGATTGTTACTGGGTCCTTCTACTCAGCAGGATATACTTATCTGTTGAAACCTATCAGTTTCAGAAAAGTGTCATAATATCAAATAAGAAAGAATGACATCCAGCAGCCATCCTCATTAAATGCAAAAACAGAGACATCAAAAATAAGTGGACAGTTTCTCCACTGCAGGATTTAATAAAGTGAGTGAGTGGTGGGGAGGAGGGATGTAGGGGGATGGAAAGGGGTCAGTAAATGTCTTTTCTCATATATATATATATATATATATATATATATATATACACATATACACATATATACATATATATATATATATATATGTGTATGTATATATATATATATGTGTATGTGTATATATATATATATATATATATATAAAGAAGTCTCATATTTTGCAGAGGGACACTATTGGAGTTATGAATTAAATGTTCTCATCTGGGAAATGAAGGAAGGAAGGAAGGAAGGGAGAAAGAGAGAAAGAAAGAAAAGAAAGAAAGAAAAGAAAGAAAGAAAGAAAAGAAAGAAAGAAAGAAAGAAAAAGAAAGAAAGAAAGAAAGAAAGAAAGAAAGAAAGAAAGAAAGAAAGAAAGAAAGAAAGAAAGAAAGAAAGAAAGAAAGAAAAAGAAAGATAGTTATACTAAACTCATTGCATGGTGGTCACAAATGTAGTAAGCTTTTGCTTTTGCAGTGTACAATATATTAAATTGCAGCTGAAGCAGGTCAAAATGTGCCATTAGTCAGGTATAGTCCATTTTTGTGTGAAGGAATTAATTTTGTTTGATGTCTCTCTCCCTTTCATTTTTTACAGAGGCTTGCATTGCTCATGGGGTCTCAGGACAATTTTTTGTGCTCAAGTCAATCACCACAGGCTGTGCCATGCAAATAAAAGTAAATAATCAAACAGCCAAAGGGAGCTGAGTGCTGAGAACTTGAATACAAGTTCCTGATGAGTGTGTGACTTCTGAAATGGCTCAGTCTCTTTGGCAATGTGGGTACTTTTCACAGTTTGCCCAGTCTATAAATTTTTTGAGCAGTTTAGTTTAAGATTTCACTGGAACACAATAAAAATGCAGTTATAGTGTTTAGGATATTTTTTTTTTAATGTGGAGGAAGAGAAGATATCACAAGAAATCACAATACCAAAGGATCTCATTGTTAGAGAAAATAGGAAAAAAATCAAGCTTTCAGTGCTTGAAAAAAAAAATTCAATTCTTTTCAGTGCAAATGACAGTTGTCTTTTAAACACTAGGTGATACTTTTACCTGAGCTTAAGTAAACAAATAAGAGAGAAAATTAAAGTATTTAAATATGTCTAATAAGAAAAAAGAAAAAATTGGTTTCCTCAGTGCAATGTAAATAATTTAAATTAGCATATTAAAACATAACAGTATCATCTTTCGAAATTAACTATACTTCCAGAGAAATAAATTTCCTCCTCTAGACTACAGAATATGCTTTTTGTATTTTCAACTAACATTTGCTTTTCTCAAGGCCCATTTTGCAAGGTTAGTGAAAGACATGTAAACACTTCACATGCAAGTCATTAAAGCTGAAGTACTCAACAGCTTGTCATTCTTTGTCCACAGTCTGTGAAGAAACACAATCCAGGTAATTTCTGAAGACTCTTCACAACAACAGTGATCCTTGATTCCTGTAAAGAAATTTGGCAGCACCAGGAGAATGAATTTATTAAAAGTGAACTCTGGGAAAACACAGAGAGAACTTAGGACTGATAAATGTTAAGGCCTTCCTTAAGAACTTCACTAACTATTGACATGCAAGTGGAGGCTGAGATGGTTCTTTGAGCTCTGACATAAAAAACTACCTTATTTATGAAAAAAATTCAGCATGCAATTCTAAGAAAAATAAAGGTTAAAAAAATAGAGGCTACTCTGGATTCTTGTCAAAGTCTGGAGAAAACGACATGAAATTAATTCTGGATATTTTCCTTTTTTAAAAAAAATTTAAATTATAAGAAAAAAAATCCAAATTCAGCATAAGATATTAAGGATCTCTTTGTCTCAGAGAAGAAGGATAAATACATTAAAGCAAGAATCTCAAGGGATTAGTGCTTTTTGAAAAAGCTATCTCACATTACATGTTTTCCAATAAAAAGCATTAGGATTTCCTTCTGCTGTAAGCAGGAGCATGCAGGAACAATCCCAGGCAAAGAGCTACATGCAACTGATATGAACAAGAGCGTGTCCCTAACCAGGTACTTCCCCCTGAAATGCATCCCTCCTCTCCCAAGGGAAAGCTGCCAATCGTGTTGTCCTTGATGTCTCCTATTCTCAGCAGCTGCCTCGGTTTAACCTTTATTCAAAAAGGAGCATCTCCCACTTACTCTTTGCAAACTGCTTCAACCAAGGTGTCTGAGCATCAGTTTCTATGAAATGATACTTTTACAAGTAACAGTTGAATGATTTCTTGACAGTTCATTTTGGCACCTGTGTAGACGGCATGCTGAGATAACATTTCTCTAATTTTTTTGAATGACTTAATGGAGGAGAAGGCTGAAGAAAAATGCTGAAGGAGAAATTTGACACTTTGAAGAGATAGCTGTGTTGGTAACACTACTAATCTGCTGGACTAATGAGGAAAGTGAGGATAGCAAGGATTAAACAAATAGTAGATAAAAAGTAGATAAGACAATGCAGAAAATACCATTTGCAAGTATCAAAAATAATAGGGACATAACTACAAAATGGGAATGTCACCAGAGACAGCCTGAGTACAGTTTATTCTGTGGGGATTTATCAATCCAGTCTGCATTTAATCTTCTGTAAAATGGTTTTGTAGCTATTCTGCAGCACATGTGTATCTAGACATGAGCAAGAAGATGCACAAAAAGCAATCTTTCATTGAGGTTGTACATATTTATTAGTCCAGTGACACTCTTACAAAATTGTCTGAACAGTTTTGATAGCTAAAAAACATATACATTAAACATATTGACCACTGTATTTGCAACTGAAATAGAAAATTAATAACTTTTACCTGTTTTATTTTGATTTTAGAAAGAATTCTCCTTAAAAACTACATTACATAAATGAATTTATTTCTGATTTACCCTGGAGAAGAAAAGGTGTAGAAAAAACTAAATGCTCAATGTGAAATATTGGTTAGAAAACAGGAGTAGGTTAATTTTATATTGAGTTTTGCAAGTCCATACTACCCAAGCTGTTTGTTCACACAAGGCAAAGCCCCAGTATTTTAAATAATACTATGAAATCAACAACAGTTCCTCATTTTGCTGGAATAGGTGAAAAACATCTCTTTTTGAGGGTACTTGGATAGTTTAAATTGAAATAGCCTGCCTCTACTGCTCTTTAATTTATGAAAGCAAAGTAACAAACTACTCTATAGTTATCATGTGCTGTTCAAGCCAAATATTTTTAAAAAGTGTAGCCTGGCAACCTCATGTTCAACTTCCTCATAGATCTGTGAGCATCAGCATGTATCTATCTGCCAACCACATTGACAGAGTAAATGCAGCAGAAGATAATCTCCTGTGTTAAACTGGGGAGAATTAAAGAACAAGTCTTTCATTCTGTCTCGAGACTGGTTTAGTTGATTGGTTACAAACTGCTTGTCAATATATTAAAACTATAACTACTGGGTTCCTACCAGAAGCATTCAAAACAATGTATTTGCCTTGTTTTTTTAAAGACAAATATTTTTATCTATGAATATATGCAAACAAGTTGCAAGGGTTTAGAAAACTTTTATGGGGGATTTTTTTTTCTTCCCTAAGTATCATGATAAAATGGTAATCACATCCTGTTTATGCAGGAGACATTGTCACCTTGAAAAAAATTTCTTTTTTTACTTAGAGAAAAAATGTTGTTTCGGAATGAGACTGAGCTTAACATTAATGAAGAAGCAACTCTGTCAGTAGAAATTTCTGTAGAGTTATCTGAGAACCTGAGATTAAATTTACAGAGATGACTCTATAAATGCTAGAGCATGAATTAAATGTTTTGAAAAATTAATTTCTGTCAAAGTATATAATATCACATATTAAATCTATACTTTTAATTTATTTTGAATTTAGTCCTATATTCTAAATGAGGACATATTTTGACATGTTGTCACTTATCATGAAGCTTATTTATAAATTTTTGTTTATGAAACAAAAGCTTTTAAGACATTTATTTGCCCTCTGCTTTCATGAGGTTCACAAATTTTCTCCTTCCCTTCCCTGAACCTCTTATTCTCCTAAAGTCAGTGACGTGATTGTAAATACAGATAGAAAAAGCGTCAGACAACATTTCTTCAGGAGGCAAAGTGAGTTAAATATGGTGAGACACCCTTGCAAGTAGGGGTTATTTTGCTGTTAGCCATAGTTAAGGCCCTTGATATAAAAGGATGAAATTGATATAAGCTTATCTTCTAGTAGAAGCACATTGCCATGGGTTTTGAATAAGGGGTAGGGTGAAAGAAGAGAGAGGAGGACAGAGATAAAGAGAAGATGAAAGGAAGAAAGGAAGAAAGGAAGAAGGATCACCATTCCTGGCCCCAGTGTAGATCCAGCTGATGGGGAGTCAAGGGTCCTGAAGGTGCCAGCTGGGTTGTAGGGGTGTGCTTTTTTATAGACAAATTTCCCCTGCCCTGGAGATATGTTTCTGGCTTTCTATGCAAGTTAGTTGTTATACACATTTCCTCCTTACAGACATTTCTGGAAAAGAGTCAGAGTGCTTTTTAGGGGCTTTTGTGGTCTTGATACCCTGTAATGAGTTTGCCTTTGCTCAAAAGTCTATACCTGCTTCTTGACTTCATTCCTGCACTTGCACTGTGCTGTGTTGTGCTTGTCTCCAGGAGCCATAACAAAGATGTTTGTTCCAGAAAAATGCTGCCCTACCTCCCTATGGTCCCCTTCTCCAGCAACATCCTGTTCTTTCTCCCAGTGTGCTCTTAACAACAGTTATTACATGGCTACCCAGCTAGAGGTGTTTGACACGTACACATTAGCCCCTTGTCTTCTGAGATTTTAAGACCCCTGACAGCTTTTCTCAGCAGAACTATAGCTCTTGCTCTAATTCCCTTTTGAGTAGGACTTGCCCTAATATATTTGAGTAAGGCACCACCTTGATTTTCCAAGACATTAAATCTTATGGAAAACTCCACCCATCTCAGTACCAAACATCTCCACTGCCAGTGGCTCAATAGCTCTTGTGCAATGTGTTAACAGCAGATAGCATAAAAAACTGACAGGAGCTAGAAACACTGAACCAGTATCCATAGTCTAGGTTCCATATTCTTTGGCATAAGAGGAATTAGTGTAATTACAAGGAAAGGGTGATTTAAGAGTTTGTGTCAGGAGTCCAACTCTAGGCTGGGAACAAAGCATTAAGAGAGGCTTTTACTCATGGAATCTTTATTTTTGCAGGTACTGAGGCAGCTTGCCTGGGAGACATACTGTAAATATTGGGCAAACCAGTTGTGTAGCTCATGAGGACAGAAGAAATTTATATTACAGTCCCATGGCTGAGAAACTGGGACATGGCCTGGCAAGAGAGCTGTTCATTATGTGACTGGCTGTTGGCTGCCTCCAGTCTGGGTCCATCTGTTCTTTCTCCATCCTCTTGTGAGCCCTAGAGCGCTCACTGTCTTCAATGGCAGTTGATTATGGGCTACTTGATGGCTGTGCAGCTTTAAAGAGCCTGTGTAACACTGATGCCATAATCTGAGATCCATTAAAAGCACACTGCAGTGGCAATATTTCTCTACAAGAGATAGGAAATCTTTCTTTGGAGTGGTCTGCGGGACTTCCAGTTATACACAGACACCCTGTATATTTTCGTATCACTTGAAAAAATAGATCTATGAGTAACACAGGGAGTCAGCTTCTAGTATTCAGCTTCTGATTGATCATGGCATTTTCTATGTCTTGCAATGAAAAGAAAGGTTGCCAGAAAGAATAAATTCAGCATCCTTTTTTGCTGTGATTTTCATTAAATAAAGCAAAAAGTTACAGCTATGGTGAAAGACTATTTCTCCTTGACACTGAAATGTGGTACAAAATCTGTTCTTTTAGACTCTTTTCAGACTGAGAAAGGGCAAAAAATCCCAGAAAATAAAAATCCCTGATGCACTCAATTAATGTTTCTTGTCAAATTTTGCAGGTAAAATTCTGATTCTTCTGTTTCTTTTTAGTCTTATTGCAAGGAAGTGTGAATGTAAATAGAAAATGGAAGACAAGTGCCTTTCAACAAGTCTCATCAGATGTTTAAATATGTGTCCGTTTACCATTGTTTTATGCTTAAAAAGGATTTCTAAACAAAATTAAAAGACATAATTTTTTTGACATCAGTTATTAATTATTAAAAAATATTACCCTAAAATCTTGAATCATGAATAATCTTCAGGCATTCGCTCAGGGTGATCTTCCTAACCCTTCTTACTGGCTTTTGTAAAGAAGTGTTAAACTACAATTTTCAGACTGTGCTGAAAATGAGAGCAAGTAATAGGCACAAGATACTTGTGATTTGGGTCATTGCTATAATTATTTTAGCAACATAATTAAGTCTCAATCAACTGCAGTCACTAAGTACTGTAGTAAACAGTGCAGTACAAATAAGTGCTAAAGTAATTTAGATAATGCTTCTTGCTAAATTCTACTTTCACTGTCAAGCTCTCTAATAAAAAGATATTTTCCGGGGATGCCTTGCTTTGAAAACTGTTTTATTCTCCCTACTCCTCAAATGCAGTGAAATTAAACCTTATCTATAGTTAGTCAAGCTTCTAGAGCTTGTGAGACAATTATTTGTGCTTACAATAAAAGTCAATAAAAATGGTAAGCATACATAGAGCAAGAAACCAAAATAATTAGCTTTTACAACCCAAATTTTTTCAATTGTTTGTTTCAGAGATTGCCTTTCAAATACCACTCTTTTCAATTTTTCTCTCATATGCCTGCATTAAGCTGATCAGAAGGTTGAAATTCAGCCTTCAAGAATTCCTCGCAGTAGG
This sequence comes from Lonchura striata, assembly GCF_050655825.1. Classification (NCBI taxonomy): domain Eukaryota; kingdom Metazoa; phylum Chordata; class Aves; order Passeriformes; family Estrildidae; genus Lonchura; species Lonchura striata. The sequence goes on from NC_140704.1 coordinate 116,574,880, forward strand.
AAGAATTTAGCATTTGATCTTTTCCTCTGTTTCATGCTGTGTGGAAAGTGTTCCATTTTATAATGTAAAATGGTGTTTCAATTATGAAAATCTGTATGTAAGCTCAGAGAAAAATAATAAAAAAAAACCTAACCAAATCAAACAACTAAATAAGTTTGAACTCTAGTCAAGAAAAAGCATTTATTTGTTTTTTTACCAATACTTTGCTCTACACTCTGTTTTTATGGGACTATTTTCCCTAAATGGATATCATAGCAAACAAATGGAGGTCCTTTATGCATCTTTGTGGAAACAGCACCTTTTCACTTTTAAAGCTGCATTTTCAAAACTTAGTATGCAAGCATGTGTAAGAGTAGGATATATATATATATCCAAAAACATAGTATGCAAGCATAGTATGCAACTGTAAGAGTAGGATATATATATATATATCCAAAAAAAGCCTGAAATGGTCACTATTTTTGTATTTTTAATCATAATTTATATTATTCATATTGAGCACAAAAGAAAGTTGTTCTGCTTTTCAGAGTAATTAGCTCAATTTCATCCAATGTCAACCTAACAGGGGAAGAGTTCTGCTCTACTGTCAATTTTGTGACTTGCAGAGCTGGTGTTTTTCTTTCCAAAGTTGTGTGTTGTTTAACTGAGAGAAAAAAATGTTTTAAATTGTGCTATTATGCTATTACCAATATTCTTTTGCATTGTGACTCACAGCCTGAAAGAAAATGCATCACCTTGGATATCAGTTAGCCAATGTTAACACATGCTATATTTAGATGCTTGAATTTAATATGGTTGCAGAAAGATAGAAAACAATAAATGTGGCAGGACAGTCAGTGTTCACATCTGGGATTGAAGTCTGTGTCTGGGTTCAAGGGTCTCAATTTCTTTCTGCACCTTTAGCTTTCCTCTTCAGATGATTTTTTTCTATGTCAAAGGCAAAGATATCTGTTGAAGGAAGTCAAAGGTGTATTCTGTGACTGAAAAAAGATATTTTGTTTTAGGAGAATATTAACCTATTCTGTCAAATCCAACAGATTTTTTTGTTACTTGCAAGAAACAAAATGCATTTTATTGACTAGAACTCTTCAGAATGGAACATGAACAGCAATGTGTGTGAAAGCAGGCTCTCCACTGTTGAAAGTAAAGCACAATTTAAAAAAAAAAAGTAATCTCCTTCTTTATAATTCTATTCCTCTGTATTTGATTAATTAGAAGAACCCTCCTCTCTTTCTTCTCTCAAATTGTTATGTCAAGGGAATGTGATATTAATTGAAAATTCTTCTTTCCCCTCAGGTATCCAAATGTTCATATGGCAGCTTTGAGCCTTTCTGTTAATTTGATTACTAATAAAAAAATTACAGTTTTTATTTATTGCTCAGTTTAATAATTAATTTTCCCCATCTGCTGTTTGGCAACACTGGACTACTGAGATGGTAATCATAAATATTAAAGGTTGATGGATTTCTGCCAATTTATGACAAAGTAAAATTTGCCCTGTGCACAAACACTATCCCATTTTTGCTGGAAATGCTATTGCCCTATGTCAACAGTGGAAAATAGGGCATGTTTTCTGGGTTAATAAAAAATTACTGAAATTGATACTGAAAATCAACCCAAATGGAGTACAGTACAGAAATAATGTACCCTACCAATTTTTTCATGGTCTCAAAGAACAAGCTAGATTCCTATTTTATCTCTGAAAAACCTTTTTCTCAGTGCTAATTGCAAAGAGGCTCATCTCTGCTGAAAGAAAATTAGGTCAGTCGAACTGAGAACAATATTATCTGCTCCAGGGAAAATGTAAAATGTAAGCTTATGGCTATATGGATAGATACAGGCCATATGTATAGATACGTATTTCCCTCCATATCTGTAGAGATACAGAAAAACAGGGCTTACATATGCCTACACAACCAAAGCTAAAATGTACTTACTTTCAAAATGACATAAGGTCCTTATTTTTCACTTTGAACATCTGGGGTAGCATGTAAAAGATGGGAAAACACTGTTTCAGTTAATAATGGATGTTGCTTTTGTATTTGATGGTACTTTCAAATCCAAACTGCATTTGATTTTGCCGAAAGGCAAATAAACTAATATTGTAGGTCAGTTTTTTCATAGTAAGACGGTGTAAATGATGTTGGTAACACCAACATTAAAAAAAAATGTCTGAAAATTAAGACCAAACTGATATTCTTCTCAATTTACTCAAAAATAGAAGGTTAATTAATCTTGGATGAATGTAGCTCTTAGTAAATAACCTCTTGACAAAGAATTTTCATTTTGCATAACTAATTTAAATAGGAATAAAAATCAGAGACCAAAACAAAATAACTTGCCAGAGACTGCAGTCTAGATTGATAGCAATACCACCAGTGGAATATTATTTTTGGTTATGCATTGAATTTGAGTAAACTGAGAGCTTTTTTATTCAAATCTCATGTTTTTGCTGGTTTTTATTTTTGTTTTTGTTTGGTTTTTTGTTTGTTTGTTTGTTTGTTTTTTGTCAAATAGCAACTTATCTTTTTCTTACACACCACACCTGTCAGAAAAAGAAGAAAAAAGCAAGAAAAGGGTAGTGGAATGAGAAAAAAAATTACTTAACTTTCTACACAGGAGAAAATCTAAGACTGAGCAGTCTATTGGATACTCTGAATGTGTTATTACTGTACTAATTTTAATAATAACTTATTAATGTACATTTTGGTTGAATTACTGTCACAATTATTTCAGGGGCAAATTGGTTTTACTCTGTATGATTAACTTCCTGTACTTAAAATTTCTGTGCATTTACCTATGGCTTGTGAATTAATAAGAAAGTGTTATACTATGAAAGTATTGAACCAGTTGTGTTGTGAGAGAGAGATCTAAGCCAAAGCACTCATTCAGGAATCATCAGCTTTGGAATAGAGTGGTACAACTGCACTAGCCTTTCGAGTTCCTTCAACTTCTTCAGAGACAAATCAATGACATAGAGAAACAGCATATAGGTATGTAGAATAGGGAAAACCAATTCTCTATCTTGATCCTGGAGGAAGCCAAAATAATCCTTTGGATTTTCCATGGAAGCAAATCAAATTTTAAAGAAAAAAAAATACCTAAAATTAGACTTCCTTCTCTCTGTAAATCCTTGAATTTTGAGTTTTTGATAGACAATATAGCAAAACCAACTTACCTTTTACCTCTATTTGCAATGAGTTTAATTTTTATTAATATGCAAAACCTAAAAAATATATGTGGGATTTTTTTACCCTTTTAAATCTGCATTTTATGGAGAAATTATTTTATTTTGGTGACATTGTGGGTAACTTTACAACTACCTAATATTCTCTTACTAGAATTTATCTGCATCCTTTAATTAAGGGGTTATGTCTATATCTTATGAAAAAAAAAGAAAAAATATTGCACAGGAAGAAGTTCAAAAGAAGGCATTTCCTTCAATTGTATGTGCTCAGTGGAGGAGTAAAGGTTTCCTATCTTTTTATTCTAGTTCAATAACTGACAAGAAGCAGAGTACCTTTCCAAGGCATTATATCTGATCACAGTCATCTGCAACTTAGAGGTTAATTCTATGATTTTCACTGCATAATTATCTGTACATATTTTTTTATAAAATACGTACTAAGAATTAGAAATGAAACCTCTTTGGCTCAAATGCAGCAGGAAAGACAGGTAGAAGAACCTGACAGAGCATGTCAGATGATAATCTTTGATATTAATCTGACAGGAAAATATCAAAACATTCTGCTATCTCACATGAAGGTACAGAGATTTGTTTAATAAGCAAATACTTCTAAGGATCTGATAATATCACTACTGACATACCATGTTTTGAAAACACAAACAATCTTGGCATCCACCTCTCTTCCTGGCACCTCAGGGAATATTTGTTTGTTGCATGCTATGAAAGAATGAGATAAGAAACTATGCAATCATACACAAAAAAGATCCTTCCAGTACTGAGGGGTGAATGAGCTGGGATGTTTGTTAGTACTTTTAAACCTATCTCTATTTAACTGTGAATATGTGAGACCTATTTGTGTTAAGTGGCAACAAGTGTTTTAAGGGAACTCTATTATAACTCAGACCAAAACTGACATAATTTTGCACCTCACATAACATTCAAATTGGACAGCAAATGAACAAATGTAAACCTAGGTAGCAAATAATACTAGTAACAGAACAAACCAGTTTACAGGTATGGTAATAAAAAAGTGTCACAGAATTACTGAAGCACAGAATAGGCTGAGTTTGAAGGGACCCATAAAGATCATTGAGTCCATCTCCTGGCTCTGTATAGCACCATTTCCAAGAATAACATCAAGCATCCAAGAGTATTGTTCAAATGCTTCTTATGCTTCTTGAACTGTCAGTCTTGCTGTTGTGACTGCTGCCCTTGGGAGCCTCTTTCAGAGCCCAACCACCCACTGGGTGAAGAACTTTTTACAAATATCCAATCTAAACGTCCCCTGACACAATTTTAGGCCATTTCCTCAAGTCCTGTCACTGGTCATCACAGAGAAAGGATCCATTTCAGTCCCTTTTCTTCCCCTCATGAGGAAGTTGCAGACTGCAATGAGGTCTCCTGTCAGTCTCCACTTTTTCAGGCTGAGCAGACCAAGTAATCTCAGCCACTCCTCATATGGCTTTCCCTCAAGGTCCTTCATCACTTTTGTTGCCCTCCTTGGGAATGTCTCTAAAAGTTTAATATCATCCTTATATTGTGGCACCAAAAACTGCCCCCAGAACTCAAGATGAGGCCACCCAAGAGCAGAGCAGGGTGGGACAATCCCTTCCCTTGCCTGGCTGGTGATGCTGTACTTGATGCCCCTCAGGACATGCTTGGCCTTCCTGGCTGCCAGGACTCTGCTGGCTCATGTCCAACTTGCCAGTGACCAGGACCCCCAGGTTCCTTTCTGTGGAGCTGCTCTCCAGCATCTTATTTCCCAGTCTGTTCACACATCCAGGGTTGCCCCATCCCAGGTACAGTATCCAACATCCCTTCCCAGTTTTGTATCATCTGTGAACTTGTTCAGTATCCCTTCCAGTCCTGTGTCCAAGTTATTGATGAACGTGTTGAAGAGCACAGGGAATGGAGCCTTGTGGAACCTCACTAGGCACAGGTCACCAGTCTGATGTCACCTCTCACTATAACCCTTTGTGCCTGGCCTGTGAGCCAATTGCTCACCCATCATGTGGTGTGCTTATCCAGCTTTGTGCTGGGTATTTTGTTCAGAAGGACCCTGTGAGTGACAGTATGGACAGCTTAACTGAAATCCAAAAGGATTACACTGACAGACTTCTTTTGATCATCTAGTTAGGTTACCTGGTCATAAAAAGAAATCAGGTTTGCTAAAACAGGACTTTCCTCTCACAAAGCTGTGCTGACTGTGGCCAAAGACTGTGCTGTCTTTCAGTCTTTTAATACATCCCAGAGTAATCTTTTCCAAGGAAAGAGAGGAAAACTTCTATAATTTCAGTGTTTCCTACACTCACACTGCCTGTAGAATATAAGAAATGCCTTTATAAGAAGGCAAAAATAAAATACTCCATATGGCTGAATATATCTAATGATTACATCTAGACTTGGAAGACTACATAGCATTTTTCTTTTACATAATTTCAGAAATTAAAGTAGGGAACACACTAAGCCAAAACAGAATTTTACTGGACACTAGAAGCTGAATACAAGCTTCTTTGTTTTCCCCTCTGGGGAAAGAATTGCATGTCCCAAGTGTACTGCTGCAGAACTGAGCTGCATGTGTCTATACTCCACAGGGAAGGAGAAGGAAGGGAAGGAGAACTACATCAGTGTTCCTCTACTTCTTTCTTAATTAAAAAGTAATGCTTTCCATCAAAATTAAATAGTTTCAAAGGAAAGTATTCCCTGTAAATAATATTCCAACTCCCACAAGTCTAGAGACCTTTTTAGCTTATCTTGATAACTGATTAATTTAACCTACAAAACTAAACACGATAAATAGTAGTAATTCACATGTGCTAGTTACGTATGCAATGCTCAAAGTTAAATAGGAGCTTTCTGCCCAATATTAGAAGCTAATCAGTTCCAAGTTAAAGAGAAACAAATATCTAAATTATTACAAATACATTATATAAAATAAATACTTATTATATTACATATTTATGGATGCACATGTATGATGTTCATTTATGTAATTTCAACTACTTTCTGTCAAATAGTTAACATTTTCTGGCTATAATAAGGCTTAAATTTTATAGTATTTTAAAATATTTTTACATTTAAAGATGGACATATTCAGTGTAAGTCCAAAAGGAAGTATGATTTGTGCTCTTAGATTTGGGTAGGTTGGAGAAAAAGAGGGAGGGGAGGGGAGGGGAGGGGAGGGGAGGGGAGGGGAGGGGAGGGGAGGGGAGGGGAGGGGAGGGGAGGGGAGGGGAGGGGAGGGGAGGGGAGAGGAGAGGAGAGGAGAGGAGAGGAGAGGAGAGGAGAGGAGAGGAGAGGAGAGGAGAGGAGAGGAGAGGAGAGGAGAGGAGAGGAGAGGAGAGGAGAGGAGAGGAGAGGAGAGGAGAGGAGAGGAGAGGAGAGGAGAGGAGAGGAGAGGAGAGGAGAGGAGAGGAGAGGAGAGGAGAGGAGAGGAGAGGAGAGGAGAGGAGAGGAGAGGAGAGGAGAGGAGAGGAGAGGAGAGGAGAGGAGAGGAGAGGAGAGGAGATATAAATTGGATGACTTACAATGACCGTCTAGTCCAACTGCCTGACCTTTAGGTCTGAACAAAAGTTTAAGCACCTTATTAGGGACATTACCCAAATGTCTCTTAAACACTGACAGGCTTTGTGCAGCAATCACCTTCCTAGGCAGTCTGTTCCAATTCATAACCAACCTCTCAGTAAAGAAGTGCTCCCTAATATCCATGGACAGGACTTCTATGATGGGGAATGCAAACAATAACTGATGTGCTCTGTTTCTACACCATCTGCTTTCTGCATCAAAACTCTGAACTTCTAGAGAAAACAATAAACGGAAGAATAAATTCTTAGTAATTAAAATAAAATAAAATAAAATAAAATAAAATAAAATAAAATAAATAAACAAACAAACTAAAATATCCAAAACCCAAAAGAACCTCAAATAATTCAGATTCATGTAAATAAGAAATTAAAATTTTAAAATTTTTTTACCATATTTACCAAGTGTGTTTATAACAAAATAAATTAAATTAATTAATATATTTGGTTTAGTCACAACAAGTAAAATATCTACATATAAATATTTTTTTTTAATGGGAAAGGAATCATGCTATAATCAGAGTGTTTAGTTTTCCTAACTAGTAAAATATGTCCATTTGACTGGATGTGACCTAATAGTTCCACAGAGACTACAACATTTTTCTTTCCCCATTAATATCCTCATCACTACCACTGATTAAATTTCTTTTAATTATTTATTATTAAATAATAATTATACTGCTGTAAAATAGACTGTTGACCCCAGCTTGTGACTTAAGTTCCTTTCTTAATTATTCTCTGAGTTTTCAATTTTATCATGATTAGAAAGCCTGAAGTGAAATCTAGCAAAAATAGGCAATTGCTTGTTATACTAAAGAACTATTTTATACAAGGTCATGAAATCAAATGCAGAGGAATTCGGCAGGATTTCCATGGATCTACATTGCTTACCAGGATTTCATTAGGAATTTTTACAAATGCATGCATTTATATGAACTTGTCTATAATTTTTCACTAAAAATATGTAAGCACTTTTAGTTGATTTTAGTGCTGTTGGGGAAGAAGTTTGTATGAACCAAGCAGTATCTCAAGTGTAATCTTTTTCCTAAACAACTCTCAACACAGCTGGTTAGATGACATTTCATAATGTCACTGAAGTCAATTGTTATTTTTTTAAAATGATAATCAGGATGACTTCTAATCTGAGTTTCTTTCATACGTTCAGCCATTTACATTATTTCCATCTGCTGTTACAGTCCATTTTCCATTCTAAGGCAATATGGTGATTTTTCTCAGTGAGGTTACAAGTGTTAGTAAAGAGCTCACAGTGGAGTTTAATTTGGGTTTCCTGCTGCTCCTCTTGCATTCTTTGCACATGCAAAGGTCCTGCTAGTTAGAAGTTTGAATGCTTGATGAATGGAAATTAGACCTTTTGTCTGTGTGCCATGAGTGGAATTTGAGCAAGGAGTAACAGCTCCAGCATATTGGGTGTGGTTTCTTCATTGCTATTTTGTGGTTGTAGTTTTACATTTACAAATATTTTGTGGGGCTTACTCTTTTTCTGATTGCACTGTATATGCGGAAGCACATTGGACAGTTCAGAAATGAACAAAAAGAGAAGCAATCATTTCTTATGCTTCATTTTTTCCCTAATAAATGTACTGGGGATTATATGGAGATTAGTTCTAAGAAAAATCTCATATAAATAATGGAAGTAAGACAGCAACACTGTGCATTAAGTTGTTAGGCCTCTTATGGAATCAGGTCTTTGAAGTAAAAAGAAAAAAAAAATTAGACCTTCAACAAATTCATCCTACTCATAATAATACTTAAGAGCAATTTAAAAAAATTTCAAGGCCAGGTTGGCATATCAATCAGCATACTTTAGTGGATGGTGTTCTTTTCCCAAGGCAGGGGGATTGGAACTAAATTATGTCTAAAGTCCCTTCAAGTCCAAATCACTTTGTGATTCTATTTAATGCAGTACAGGTTCCTGTTAGTCAAAACAAGTATCAGAACAGAGAAAAGAAAGCTGTACTTTAAATAGAGCCAACATATGAATTGAGTAGAAAGGTATACATGAGTTATGCCAAAAAATTAATGATGGTAAAGTATCAAGAGGTAACTATAGTTCAAGTTTCAAGAAAATTTAGGCAGAACAGAGCACACTTGCTGCCCACAAATATAGCTGGAGGGAAATGCAAAGTTTTTCTTAAGTAGGAAGAATGATTTATGAAGAGTTTATGTGACAAAGAAACCAGTGGTTATAAACTGACCACAGTAGAGATTCACTAGAGATCAGGAAAATGCTAACTATTTTCAATCATTATGTGAAATTATTATTTGTAGTAGCAAAAGTAGGTTGGTTAACAAGTTCCCTCTGAATTCACATTCTTCTGCCGTTTGTTGGCTAACAAAACCAGGATGAAACTGCAGAAGCTAGCGTAGTGCACACAGGTCTTTCTTTTTTCCATTTTCTTAAGGAAGGGTTTGGTATAACAGCAGTTTGGGCTTGTTTCAAACATCACTGAAATGTCACAATGTAGTTGAAAACAGGTCTAAACCATTAAAAGGTTCAGTTTTTAGGGCAGTGGAATCCCTGGAGAGACAGAAAACTGATTTCAAGAAGAAAGAGTTTTGAGAAGGCACTGTTGAGCAATTTTGGGTACAGAAATCTAAGATATTAAGCATATCTGGAGCACAGCTATGATCTTAATACACACGTGTCTAAATATTGCAGGGGCACAGCATTTCATCTTACAGTCCAGGACACAAGCTTGGATTCTTTACCATCTAAATAGATCTCACACTGCTATCAGTTAATTGAACTACTACGCACACAGAGACAGGAAATGAAATGTTCATTGCTTTAATCCAAGTTGATAACACTTGATGTTTAAGAGGAAGTTAAATAAGGAATACAGAAAGAATGGACTGTAACATTTATATTTTATATATACAAAAAACTGGATTGGAATACTGTTATTTTTCCTTGTCATTATATCTGGATGAACTTTTTAAAGGCAATTGATTAGACTTCTTTAAAAAGGTTAAATAAAATAAAGTATTTATCAAATTTTTTTTTAAACCTGAGCAAAAACTTTAGAAAATCAGTGTCCAAGTATGTTGTTAATATTCTTTTGTGTCTAGTGGAAATTTCATACACAGTATGTTACTATGATAGCAAGAAGAATTGGAATAATGATTTCTATTGAGTCTCGTATTGATCACTGAAAATTATTTAGTGCTGACTCTTTTTAAGTCTTCAGATTTTCTTGCTTATCATGCTGGTGTAAATTTTGAGTTAGTAATGTTGTGTGTTAAGTCAGTAATTTTAATAATGAAGCATAATCTACATCCTAAATCTTCAAATTATATACTGTAGCTTGCTTATATTTTAAATTAAATATTTGACATAGATGTACTGGTACAATATATAATTTTATGGTATTACCAGTGGAATAGCCTCTGCTGTATGGTGCCCTGACAGTGCTTCATTTGCAGAGGCAGTTATTAATGCATATTTCACTTGGTTTTTAAATTTCACTTCGTTGTAAACTCACAGTCTGTGAAGGCCACTGTCCCACCAAATTCCTTTTAGGTTTGAGTTCAGGCTTTCTGAACATGTATCATTCCAATACTTTTAAGCTAGCATTCTGTTGTATTTCAGTACAAGGATATGATGAGATAAATGCCTTCAGATCAGGAAATATGAATTGGAAATTATTCCCATAGGATTGCCAGCTACAGACTTCAGAGTTGATGCCAAAAGAGTGGTGTTTTAGTGGTCAAAAAATTGAAGAAAAAATGTGATGCACACAACTATCCAGAAAATAGTTTACTTCATTAAAAATATAGGGTCTTCATGTCCTTTCCCATATGGTGTTACTTTTCCCCCTATCCTACCAATGAAAACCAAAATGCATTGACAGAGGCTGTAAGTGTTTGATAAAAAGCTAAAATGACATCATTCTTTATGCAAAAAAGGTTTGCACAAGCCAGAAATGGTGCTAACACCCAATTCATATGCCCATTGCTTCACTCTTCAGGAACACATAACCTCTTTTTTTCACATTGCATTTGAAAGTTATGTCTAAAAAATATTCTCTTTAATTTATTTTATTCTCATTGATTCTCAGTTGCATGGAGACATTTAAACTAATTTTTTAATTTAAATATTGTCTACAAAGAATTAGCATAAGGTGGAAAAATGCTTATCAGTTCCAAGAGCAAAGAGAATGAAAATGAGATGCTTCAGTTCTTTCATTAAATGAAGACTGAGAGTAAAATTATACCCTTATTTATAAATGTAAATGCTATTGTCATAGTGTCACATTCTCAGTTACACATGTATTGTCACTGCTTCTGAGGAGATTTTCATGTGGCAATTGTAGCATAAGGTTCTGTGTGATTTCTATTGCAGAAAACTAAATGTCATAATCATAATATGTTAGGAGTTTCAGACCCTCACATCTTCAAATGTGTTAGACCACATCAAGATCTCATTAGGTAATCCCATAAAATTACAGAAGTTTTCAAAAGTTAGAAAACTAGAAGATCAATGTTATGTGACTAAGAACTAGGAATATATGATTATGACTGGAATATGATATGATTTGTTGGTTTTGGGAGGGATCTATCTAATGTCTTTATCAATAAATGTATGTTCATTCACTCTGAATGCACTTTCAAAATGTTCCTTAAACAGAAGTCCACTCATAGTTTCCAATGAAGAAGAGGAATTATTTGTGGATTGTTTTTGTTTTTTCTTAGAAATAATTCAGTTACAGAGAAAGAGGCCTTGCACAGTTCCCATTTACAGAAAAAAAAAATATATGAAGGAATCATGATATGATTTAATTTTAACCCCAGGCATTACTCTTTTACTGTAAACACTTACTCTATATTAGACTTTATCGTTGATGTTTGAAACTCTTCCTCTTCAAATCTCTCTTCTTACACTTTAGTGAAAAGAATTTAAACACTTATTTTTGAACTCTTCTTGAAATTGATCCCATTATTGAATAAGAAAGTATCTTGAAACAGAGAGATTTAACGCTTGTTGAATAAAAAGAAGCCAAGAGAGAAATTATGAAGAGATTCTTGAATTAATCTTGTAGCAGATGTTTTGCTCAAGGACTCTGTGTCTACACAGTAGATAGTGAATACTGCAGGCCAAGGGGTTGAGGGACTTCTTTAAGTTCTGAGTCACTGCTATGGCATTAAAAATAAAAAAAAAATGATAAACTTTGAAAGGAAATGGAATACCTTCACAGTTTACTTTGAATTTTACAAAGTAACTGTCTACTGCAAAGCCAATATGCCAAACTAATAGTTTCCTGGAGACATTTTTGTTTTCTCACTCTGTTACTGAGTTCCCTGCTCAATGTTCAGCTTCTCCTACTGAGTCACTGATTGCCCAAGGTATAGACCGTCTTATATAGAAATAAATTAGTTTGACTTATTTTCTCCACTTGATTTTATTTTTCTTCTTTACTGCTTAATGGTATCAAAGGAAATGAACTCACGTTTCACACTTACGCTTCAGAGTAAATGAAGTAATTTAATTTTGAGAGATTATATTACTGGTTAGGACAGAGATTGAAGATCTGCTTGTGAATAATCAGGAAGAAATAACATTACAAAAAAAAGTATTTAGGAACAATTCATAAAATGCTAACTAAACAATATTTTGGGCACTCATTTTCCTCTCTAAAAATTTATTAAATAAGCAGATTATAAGAACACCTGTCCCTTCCTACTTAACACTGAACTTCCCATAAACAAGAGTGATATTTAATATTATCTGTAATAATAATAATCTTAAATATTCTCACTTCTTCCTTTCATTCTGTGTTTAAATAGTATTTTCTTCCCAGAGAGACATAGAAGAAAAAAATATTCATATAAATACCCGTTTGCATAGACACCATGCATTGGAAGAAGGGTCAAAGTGTTTCAAGTTCTAATGTGTACAGTAAAGTTTAATGGCAAAATAGGTCAATTCAAGCATTAGTCAAACAGAAAGTTTTCAGTTGTGTGGAAGAAATACTATATTTTTTAGCAAGTATAAAACACAACCAGTTGAAGTTAATATCCTCAGAAAATCCTCTAAGTAAGGATAAGGAAATATCTAAGGTCCTATTTAATAGTGTAAATTTATGGAGCAGTAGCTAGTTACTGGTTTGAGTCTTAGTTAAAACAAACAAACAAAAAGGATATTTCACCAAATTCTACTTTTGTAAATTGGATTCAAATCTATGTAAAAAGTAAATTTTATAGGAATGATATCGCAACTCCCAAATCTGCTACTGTGTGTAAAATGTAATGAGAAAAGGAAAATACTGGTTTAATTAGAATTTGGAGTTGACACCCAGGTGAGGTGATGCTATTGAGCTTTTTATTATCATGAACTGTATTATACACTTTTATTTTTCATGTAATCTCTCACAGAAAATAGTGTTTCCCATATTCAGCACTCACACCAGGACCACACATTTCCTGGTAATTTGTTTACCTAGGAGTGAATTTACACTGTGGCAGATTAATGGCAAAGCAAACTCTGGAACATCGAGGATGGTCTCTGTTCAAGCGTGTTTATCTCCATGAGAGTTTAATATTGAAAATTTAGCACTCAGCTGGCTTTGTGCAGAGATAAAGCACTGGGCTGGCAAGGTGTGCTACAGGAGTATAAACAACATGCCACAACTAAATTGACTTTAAGTGAAAAGACTACCACGACATACTTTAGAGATTTTACCAGCAAGCATTCATTCTTTTGACAACCTGGCTCCTCTTTATTCAGGTTAAGAGGGCTTCATTGTATTTTGCTATATACACACAGGATAATGAGGTATTTGTTGGTCTTTACACAGTTTGTTTCCTGCAATATTATAGCCATCTGACAAGCATCAGTAAAAACTGACATAACATGTTGTCAGACTGAACCCTAGGGAGCTGTTAATTATTGTTATAAAAAAGCTGGCTGCCAGCTCTATTTTCTATTGCTTAATCTACAGATTTAAGACTTCACAGTCTCTGCTCTACAGAGAAGACTCCTTGTGACTGACCTGTCAGCTCTGAAGTATTTAAGGATGCATTAAATAGTTTTAGCTGAAGAGCTCTTTGAAAAGAATGTTTCTTATGTGGTCAATTTAATCAAGCTAAGACATAATAAGGAATCCTATTATTTCTACACCAAGAGTAAAACTAGCAACAGAATGTTCCTTAGAATATATCCTTCATGGTAGGTTTACTTGAGTCACATGTAACACATTCATTCCATTGGGGGAAAAGAAAAATATTTTGTTTTTTCAGAGCTCTGTTTGAGAAATCTTACATTTGTGACTCATGCATTTTCACCCATAGTCCAAAGATTCCTAGTCTGTGCCCCGACAACATAGAATTAATACTAAAGTTAGTCCTCTGAAGTACACAGACAATATATAATGAGAAAAATTCTCATTAATCTGGTTGTTTCAAAAGAGTTGCTCCATGAATCTATTTCAGTTAGATGAGTGCTAGAACCCAATAAAGATTTCTATCAGAAAGGTGCATTTTTTCCAAATCTTTGTCCCATATCAACCCTCTCCCATTTGCTCTCAGTCTCCCATGGTCCAAGTCATCAGGTTCTGTATTTAACTCCCATCAGAAATTCCACCACATTCTTAAAAATTACCATAAAAATTAATTAATGTCTTCCTCAAATTAACACATTTTCTTTAAGAGTCTTCATTCTGTTAAGTTTTATAAATATATGTATCTATATATAACTACAAATAACTTGCTGTTTGCTTTAAAGCTTCTATTAAGTTTCATTTTTAAGCCAATAGTATAGATAATAGAAAAATTATCTTTTTACTTCAAGATCTATAAGTCATAGCAATTAGTCTTTTTGGAAATAAACAGTGTCTTGGTCATCTTAAGTGAGAATTCTGCTTAAATATTGTTTCTGTGGGTTTGAAAGGTCAGATTACAGATTTATAGTCTCTTATAACCTTCTAAAAAGGAATCACCCTGTGCTTTGGTCTGTGTCTCTGCCAGGATTCTTTCATAGGAAAACTGTGAAGTGGTTTCCATGAATAGAGATGAGGTTTGGAGTGGTTGTGCTTATGCTTGTGCTGCTGGGTATGAGTTCTGTGTCAGAAGAATAAACCAGAGCTGATTGGAAGGGGGCCCAAAACTGCCCATTTGCATTATTATTTCCCCCAAGTAATGAAATAAAATCTCTTTCCTACTATACTTTAATGCTCTCTGCAAGCATGCACAAGTTGAACTCATTTTAGAGTGACTGGTTAGAATCATAAGATATTTATAAAGGGTTTTTTACAATAATTTGTATTTATTGTATAATAATAATAATTGAGTATAAGATAATGCAAGAATTCTAAATTTTCCCTCAGTATTTATAAAATTTCTATCATTTATTAAATTCACTACTTATTTGAACATTAACAAAATTAACCAATGACACTCTTACGTGCTTATTTGCATCATTAATCTCAGAATTTACAGATTATATCTTATTCTTTTTGACAAGGGGAAGGGAAGGGAAGGGAAGGGAAGGGAAGGGAAGGGAAGGGAAGGGAAGGGAAGGGAAGGGAAGGGAAGGGAAGGGAAGGGAAGGGAAGGGAAGGCAAGGCAAGGCAAGGCAAGGCAAGGCAAGGCAAGGCAAGGCAAGGCAAGGCAAGGCAAGGCAAGGCAAGGCAAGGCAAGGGAATAGTTCATGAGTCTTATTACTTTGATTATACATGTGTAAAAGAAAAAGATTTTCAGGTTGAATATTTAATTTCCATTTATGCTACTTAGTCTTCTTGGTGAGTTTTACTGAATGAAAAATATTGTTAATTTTTTCATTTGTTCATTTTTGTTTAATTTCATTAAATTTCATTTTTTTGTTCATTTTTTTCCTCCAATAGAATGAAAAATGCTAATTCAAAAATTAGAACAGTTCTCTCTCCTTACTTTTCTCTCTTTTTTTTTTTTTTCAGAGGGGTAGAAATATTAGTTTGGTAGGATACGTAGACTTTGCTTTTACATTTTGCTAGTTTATAAACTGTTCTTGTCACAGGTTTTGAAAGAGATTATCTTATTTGCTTTTGTCCAAGCGTAACACTGAATAAGTGTTAGAAGCTGCTCCCATGTCCAAATCCTAAGCAAAGCTGGGGAAAATTATTAAATTTGGCTTGTACTCCCTGCAGGACAGGATCAGTGTGATCTAGGCCAGACAAAAAAGAAACTAATCCTACAGACTAAGACACAGCTCCAAAAACACAGGAAGGAGAAGAATTTCAGCATCACAGTAAAGAACTTTGATCACTTAAAATCACTTTGCTGGAAAGAATGAAAACTGCACATGCTAGCAGTTTACTATACTTATTTTCCAGACATGGGAAAATCCAGCTCAATTTTACAAATCTGAGCAGAGTCACAGTAAAGCTCAGCAAACACCTCTAGTAAGGTTTCCACTTGTAAATCCACTAAATCCTAGGAATGATAAATATTCTTGTATCTAACTTCCAGCATGTTGGCAGAGTCACATTCAAAGCTGGGCTGCTGGCGTTGCTTTTCAGTGGCAATTTTTCTTGCAACATTCTGGAGGTTGAATGCAGAGCATGAAGAACTTCATTTCATATCCCTCCTTTGTCTCAGTAGGTTCAAAGACATATGTAGCACTTTGAAGGGTGTATTACCATGGTGAATCTTCTGTAAGGAAAAGATGGCATCTGTGAGAAGAGACCAGGGATAGAGATACCAGAAAAAGCCAGATTCAGCTGGCTCAAACCAGAGCCACCACTGTCTAAAACAACCCATTGGTAACACAGATTTTGCCTCTGACAGCATATTTAATAATGGGTATGTTATAACTTAATTAAGAATGATAACATACTCAAGAAAAGCAAGTATGCTAATGCTCTTGGTGTAACTGAGGTCAATGTTCTTTAAGCAAATAAAAATAAGTTTTTATTATTAAGCCAATAACATTATCAACAAATACTGTGCAGCAGCTATTTGAGAGAGGAGTGAGGAAGATATGAAACTACTAATCAGACATCAAGCTGAATGAAGAAGGAAGGGATAGAGGTGAGTCCACGTGCCATTGCAGCTTATGGAGAAGATCATGGTGAGGGCAGTTGAAGCAGTCCATGAAGGACCATTGTGGAATGTATCCATGCTGCAGCCTGCAGACGATCCAGAGAAGGTTCATGGGCCCTGAGGGAAGATGCAGTCTGTGGAGATCCCCTGCAGGAGCAGACTTCTAATAAGAGCTGTGGACCAAGGAGAAGAGCCCATGCAACAGGTTGTCTGTAACCCACAGGTGACCCACAGTGCAAAACTGCAGCATGGACCTTTCCTGCAGGACTGTACGCCATGGGAAGTACCCGTGCTAGAGAAGTCTTTGGGACTATATCCTGTAGGAGGGACAGATGACTTTTGCCTTTGTATCTATGTGTAACACTTCACAGATATTAGTATGATCATCAATTTTTATCCTTAAAATGCAAACTCATATACTAAAGATTTTTAACTGATGTAGCTTAGTTTTCTTTAAGAAAATAAAAATACATTTAGTACTTTTAAGCTACTAACGTTATTGAAGAATTCCAAAGCCCATCTTCTGCCCAAAACCAAACCAAAATTAGAAAATATTATGATATTTAGCCAGATATGTACAAATTCACAATATTTTTTTTAGATAAATGGACACTTTTAGACATAGTTTGCCTAGAATAATAAAAAGTATTATAATGTTATGATGGCTTAGTTCTATAGACTTTTCTTTAGCTACAGACCAGTCATTTCCCCTTTTTGAATTCATGTCTACTCGATGGGTTCAGGTCTATCTAACTGGAAGACTTTCTTGCTTTCTCTGCTGTGTATTAAGTTCAAATTTTAATGTCTGCTCATTGCCACAGAAGTTATCAGTATTTAATAATCCTGCAAAAAGGATGTTACTACTATGTAGACAAATACCACCAGGAGTAAATACTAAAAGTGCACAAAATATATATATGAAAGCATATGAAAATCTGTGCAAATGCTAATGCAAATCTGTTCTCCATGTTTGAAAGGGTATGTACTGTAAAAAGAAGTATCTGAAGTCCAAGGTTTCTCACATACAATGTCAGGAAAACTCTTAAGTGGTAGAATTTTAATATTTTTCTTTTCCTAGCATTACTTAGAAGCTCTTCAAATACTTGATTTTTCTTTACCTGCAGTAGTGATTCTGGCATCATGTCAGCTGTTACGGAAAGACTGAAGCATAAACAAAAGACTATGACTTAAAGAAGAGACAGAACCAAATAAGCTCTTTATCTGTTTTGTGATTGTGGAAATGTCCTTGAGCAAACCTTTGAAAGTTTTATTTAAAAAAATCTCTACTGGAGTGTTCAGTGGGCTTTCTTTTATCTAAGGAATTTAATTGTATGTCGTCAGATTATTTGGAAGAATTTTGGTGTCAGTATAACGATTTTTGTTTAACCACTTTTAATGACTTTTTAGAAGACTGAAATGATACTGGTTTTAAGAAAGAGTGTAGCATGAGGTTGAAAACATTAGCATTGCTTTCATACTTCTGAAATCTAATAAAAGTGTAAGTCAATAAATTTTACATAAATTTCTGTAGCAGTAGCATTTTCTTGCTATTCCAGTTCACACAGTGTAAGACTGTATGTGAAGGCTGTGTGAGAAGAGGTGCTTAACTTACTAAGAGCAAGTATGACATTATCATAAACACATTGTCAGAACTTATTTTAAAAGCATCAGCTGGCAACTGTAATTAATTGGGTTTGGACTGCAAAGATTGACTAAATGTGATATATATGTTATTTTAAGAGTTTTCACTTCCTGAATTTTGATATTTTGCAGCAAAATTGACTTCTGCTTTACATTGGGACTGTAAAGAAGAGTTTAATGACTAGATGACTGCTTTCTGCTTTTTGGAAGCACTTGTTTGTATAAACTCTGTACAGCAAGATGCATAAATCTGAACACTTCATCTTATTTTAAATACTTATATGTGTGTGTATTCAACAGGACTTCTATAATAATGAATCCATGCAGAAACTACTAAACTAAGTGATCATTTTATATAATAAATATATATTAACAAATATTTACTAACCTGATTTTTTTTGTTCTGCTCAAATACTGTGTTTTTTCTTATTTTGTAATATGTTTGGGTTTTGCCATCCCAAGAATTTGCCTTTGGCAAGATGTTATTCCCAGTAGCATTGATGCACCCTATTTGGACCAATAAATATACAAACTACTATGTTCTTGTCACCAACTACTGTCAGGATTTAGGTCTAGAAGGGAAAATGTCAAATAAAACAATGCATGTTGGAGTTATAGTGCAGTGCCTTTCGAGTTTCTTCATCCCTTGTGCTTACATTTTAGTAATTTTAATTAGTGTTGGATGGTAGAAGACTGCTGGTTTGAGATTTGATATCAAGCAATGAATTTTATTTACATGTAAATTGCATCCAGCTATTAACATGTCTGAGTACCTTGCATCAGTTTTAAAATGCCTCATTCATTTTACCTTTTGCAAGTTAGGAATAATTTTTAGGAATTTGTGCATGTTTTACTTAGCTAGCATTTTCACCAGCATCAGCATCACATGGGGTGAAAGAAAATGCACAGTGACCATAAAACTTTCCTAAAGACTGCTGCAATAAGGGAAGTTTGCCTTTGTTTGAAATGTTTTACAAGGACATTAGCATTTTTTCTCTCATGCTTTCCATTTCATAATATGCCCAACACACATAGACACCAGATAGAAGTATATTATAGTATTTAACAGCAATGAAGAAGAGTTTATATATACAAAATTGAGCTATTTATATATAAATGTGTAGTTCACACAGCCTGTATTTGTCCTTCTTTCAAGGAACCTAGTTAGGTTTTCAACAGATTTTTGTAGCAAAACAACTGCTGTTATATAAATAGATATAAGTTTCAAAAATAGGACCATTTTAACTTACTTTTCAAATAAGAAAACACTGTTGCTGAAGGGACTGCATAGCGCTGCTGAAAGGACAGCTTTGTCTTTGGAAGCAGATCATCTGATATTGAGGTCCTGGGAATGTTCCTGGTTGAAAGCCTTAATCTCTGATAAAAATGAAAACAACAACAACAAAAAAATCATGAAACAGTCATCTTACACACACGAATGCAGACTTGAATCCTTAGAAATCCTGAGAGTGTAGTTCTGAATTAGTGTTTCTCAAAGCACACACAAACGACTGGTTTGTGCACGTTATTCTCTCCAAGTTCACCATGCCAGCCTTTAGCCACTCTGTTCTGCCTCCTTTGCGGGCACGTCCAAGACTGCCCTGGTAGGAGGCATGTGAAAAAACAATTTTTGGTCTGACTATAACCTGTTCTCATTCTTCTCTTTGTCAAAGGCTTTCTAAATACTTGGGCAATTACTCCGAAATGCACTATGCATTTATTCAGGATGCTATTTGCACACATATACATATATTGTCAGCCAAAGCAAGGCTACAAAGCCTGCACACGACCTAAGGCATATGTCTGCTGCACTTGAATATTAACTAGACCTGAGTCAAGCTCAAATTCAAATTCCACAGAAAGGAAAGCTATTGAATAAAAGCAATGAAATATACTTTAATAAAGTTTTACATTCTATGAAATTTTCTGTAAATAGAGTAATTTTGGTTCTCAGATGTTGGAGGCCTGGCTGAGTTAATGCCTTGTGAAGTTTAATCTTCCCTCCATCTTATAGTTCACCTCAGATGGTTATGGTTCATATACTATCACGTTCTTCATTAAATTAAGGCAAACTCTAGAAAGGATTGTGTTCAGATATTGGCATTATAATGGCTGCAAAAATAAAATCTTCACTGTGAAATGGTTTTGAAAGAGAGAAGGGGCTATATATTATCTGCAAGTGTTTGAGCAGAAGCTTATATTTTGGGGAAATCTATTTATAAATCAAGGCCATTGTAGTCCTTAAGTCATATTGACTCTGTTCCGTTGCTTTCTGTATGTCATCTTTTTTTGTTTGTCTGTCTATAAGTTTAATTGCAGATGGTCTATTTTGGGAAAAATAAAAAAGCAAAAATAAAGACTCATAATTTTTTGTTTGTCTATATGTTTAATTGCGGATTGTCTATTTTGGAAAAAAAAAAAAGGCAAAAATAAAGACTCATAATTTTTTGCCAGCTTTTCAGTTTTGTTAATTTGTAATAAAATGAAGCTCTTTTCATTCAGGCCTCAGGATACTTAATGAGAATACTTCTGGTAACTGTCTCTCTATGTCCATCTAATATGAGTGGCAAGAAGACTGTCATCCAAGCACTTGGATATAAGTGACAGCTGTGCATCACTGTGAGCTGATGCATTCCATCAGTCTATCCGAATATGGCATTTGAAAACCAGCATCTCCAGGTATATTCACAACAGCACCTTCTGCTCTCTGTTATTCCAAACAGATATGTGGGCTTACCTGAAGGCACAAAAAATTCCCCAGTTATCAAGAAACTTGACATAGCAAGAACACAAAAGCTCAGGAAGTGAATCTTTTTTTCTCTCTCAATCACAAGCTGAGCAACTGGCTTATGCCCTGGTCCCCTGACAAACTGCCTCTGGCTATGATGGTATTTCTGTTATATCTTCTCAAGGCTCTCTCTGACACTGCTGTGTAGTAACCACTGCAAACAGATATTAACCTTTCCCATATCTTTAAAACTGGTAGACCAAAACATTCTATCTGAGGCTTCTACTGATTCTAATCAAAGTCAAGAGTTTGGCTCTTAAATAGTGAGTGACATTTGGAGCATGCGGGTTTTATGAGGCAAGATGCCAAGACATTCACATCAGCAAAGGTTATTTATTTATTTATTTATTTATTTATTTATTTAATAATAATAATAATAATAATAATAATAATAATAATAATAATAATAATAATAATAATAATAATAACTATGTAACTACAATAATATTTTTTTTTCCAATTCTGCCTGTCTGATCATTATTATACATCACAGATGTGTAGTTTATCACACATAATCAAGAAAAATGCAATGATGTTCAAGTTAGAGACATATATATTTAACCAGTGAGAATTATTAATTTTCATTTTGGGTTCTGAGTGTATTATGAATAGGACCTGTATTACAGGTGGACAGTCACTTCTTACTTAAATATGATTTAATTACTGAAGAATATTAAGTGAATATATTTCAAATTCAGTGCATTTTTCAGTAAAAATACTCATCTATGACATTTAATTGGACTTGTCAGCAGCAATATGTCAAATCATCAGTATATGTGAGACCCCTCCATATTTAAGTAATTTTTGCTGAGTGGTCCAACATTTTATGCTAGGGAATACAGAGGTAAATCAAACTGAATGAGGACATGAACATGCATATGCCTTTTGCTAACTCTCCAAGTACACTTCAGGCTTCATTTGAAATTATTTTTCACATCTCAAAAATAATTTCTTTTTATAAGAAAACACAAAAATTGAATTAATTTGTAAAGTAAACATGGAAGCTTCAGAATTTGTCACATAGTGATGAATAAAAATATATAAGAATAAAAATATATAAATATACAACTTACCCTCATGTTCTAGGATCAGATTCTCACTACTGGATACACTGGAATGTCCTAATAACAAAAGTTAGATAATTAGAAAAAAGTGCAGTTCTGAAATCAAATAGCTTTTCAGATGTCTGAAAGTATTTGCAAAGTTTAATTGTAATGTAACTGCTGTGTGCTCTGATTGTACAGCCCAAATCACATATTTAATACTTAAAAAGTTCTGCTGATGAGTAATGTTCAATATGAAAAATTCATTTTTCTTTCAACCATTTATATGACTGAATGCTGTATGAAAAAAGGTAGTTACATTCCTGTTCATATCATACAAGTAAAAATACATAACTATATTAAAGTAAGATTCTGTAAAGTACTTCACTGGCCTGGCAGATACCACAGTTGCAGCAGTCTGTCCAGATAGTAATTGTGTTCTCCATTATAAACCAGAGTAGAAACCTGGAGACAGAGTTTATTTCCTTGTTACTATTATGTTAGTGATGCCAGGTTGGTTCTCTCTCTATTTAAATTTTCTAAATTATGTATTCTCCATCCTGGGCCATTAACACAATATATCAGTGTAGATATCTGTCATAGTGACCATGAGAAACATTTAGCTAGAAAACTCCAGGTAAAACTATTTGTTTGGATTAATATATTTGGATCTCAAATATAGTGATAGAACTTAGTCTTTCTAATTTCCACTAAATTAAAAAATCCATGTAAATTGAAATATCAAATAATAGTGTTTACAAGATAAACTGATGCAGATTCTTGCTTTACTTTATCACATGCCTTTTCACCATGTCATGTTGTGACTGTAGGAGGAAAAGGCAAAGTGTGCTTCCCCAAACAACACCCTTTCATTTTAAAAACAAAAATTAGCTTTTGTATTTGATGTAAAAGCTCAGTCTAACATAATAGCTGGTCACGCTCATCACTGGGGGAATTATATCTATTTTTGGCACACTGAGTGCTAGAAAATGGGAAACATAGTATCCATCCTTATGGCTTTGTTTTGTTAAATAAAGAAGAAATTAATATTGATATTTCCTTTTAGAATGAGCAATAACAAAGAGCTTTAATGCTGTTTCCAGACCAGTGGAGAGGGTTTGGGAGGAGACCTCAGGGTTACAGTTTTCACACAGCAAATTTAAGAGCAAGAAGCTGATTTGGCAGCTGACTTTCTCCATGATCATCAGGAAATGAATGTACCAACGTTGCAGCTGCTTGGCACAGGTCAACTGGCCATTTTTCCTTTGTTGGAGATTTGCAGCTTTCCAAATCCTCCTCTATCCATGCTAGCACCTCCTCCTGTGCCTGAACACTTCTACTCATGGCAGCTCTGCCCGGGTAGCAATGTGTGCTGGGCAGGTGCCCGAGCTCCTCCCCACCTGGCAGGGGCCAGGCAGGATCCTGGATATGGACATGAAGTGGCTTGTGCAGAACACATCTGGTTGTCCCTGCATTCCCACAGATCTCTCTTTAAGACATCTATTGATGTCTCTTTAAATATGAAAGGCGCTGGCTTCAGAGAGAATTATTTGTAGTAAATGGGGTGAGTACCTACTGATTTTTATGTATAGAAGTTTGAACTAGAGACATCTTAGATATTGAAAACTTCTAAATATCTGAATGAAGATGTCAATAGAGGTGAAGAGGAGGTCACAACACCACTCCTTCAGGTCTCTACCATGGTGACACCACTTAGTCAAAAGGATTTAACTCCCAATACCATAAACATAGGATAGATAATGTAGTGTTCCAAGACAAATTAGGCTTTTCCAGCCTAGGAATACTGGTATTTGTGAATAAAGTAAAAAATTGTGTCATCACTTGAAGTCAACTGCAGGTGTCTGGCACTAAAATAAAATATTCTCCCTGTGTAGCTTAACCCACTGGCAGTCTCAACTAACAAATCAGATAAAAAATGGGAGTCATGACCTTGGAGTGAGGCAGCAGAGCTCGACTGACTAAGCCAATTTAGACCATCTGAGGCCAGTATTCTGTGAAGCTGAAATTGTTCACTTGATTAATGGACCAACTGTCTAGCTCTTATCTCACCTGGACTGCAACCAGTCTCTTTTGTTGTCAAATGCCAGCATGAAGTCCACAACCATGAGTGTCAGTAATTTAACATGCAATGAGCTGAAAAACAGTACCACAATTTTTGCTACCTTGATATATGACCTAAGTGTGCAATTCAATACAAGGCTTGTTATCTGAGTTTTAAATAATATAGAAACACTAGCCTGAGGAGAAGGAAGTGTAAAGGCTGTGTAATCTGTCAGCAGCATCTGTGTTTGGACCACTGACAGAAAATAGAGAAGCAAAACACCGTTGCTGTTTCAATAACAAGTGTAATACTGTGATTCAATGGGGCAGTAGGGGAGATAAAAGGTTATTATTCAATGGTGTATGTTTTTAAATTAATGTGACTAAAATTTATATTGTAATGTATAAAGGAAATTACTTTCACTCAGATAATTTTTTATAATATTGTATTTCTAGATTGCTGGTTTTACATGATAGTACAAATTTTTATTCCCATACTTCCTCCTGGTACACACCAGTGCTAGTAGCTATTTAGTAGTTTAAATAGATTATAGCTGTTTTCACCTTCTATTCAAGTAATTATTAAATATTTAAATGTATGTCTGATGAATTCTACTTATGAACAGAAACATCATAAAAGGGATCTATTTCTAAGCAACATCATCTTACCCAAGCACAAGGAGACACCATTAGTTTGATTTAATTATTTTGTTGACACTCATAGAATTTGTCATAAGTTTCTGATAATATCACTGTACATGAATTCAAACCAAATGGTCACCAGGACTGCTTTTTAGCATCTCTTATTTGAGAACCCAGAATTTGCTCCAGCTACAAGCTTCTATAATGAAGTTGCTTCAATCCTCAGTTACCCACCTGGCATCATTCTGTCAGCAATAGAAAAAGTATATTCCAAAAGATGGTTTAAACTGGCAAAATTACTTTGACAGTTGTGTATAACTAGCATTTGCTGAGTCTGAAAGATCCAATGCCTCCAGAAGAGCAGAAAGCGTCAGGAACAATTCAGTGCTACGTAGGGGCAGATCAGTCCAGGTTAATCAGCTTAATGAATGTTTCACTGTATGACTGAGGAAGATTTTGAAAGTATTATGAAAATGACTTTATAGTAAAGTGCCTCGTTTGAGCCTCTTTGTTAGAATATTTTGAGTTAATTCAGGGTAGCTACACAGACCAAAAATATGAAAAAAATCATATTAGATGAATATACAACTCAGCTTGCAAAAGTGATGAGATATCAACTACATCCTACTACCATCCTCCATCTCCTCTTTTATGGTTTTCCTAAAGTCAGAAATATTATCAAATATTATTTTCATATAAATAAATCTTTTCTTGACATAACATTAGGAGTTTGTCTGAAGCCAGTTACTGTTGTCACAGGCCCCCAACCGGGTAATAATTAGCATTGACTCCGTGATTCACAGAAGGCTGATCAATCTCTTTATTATGCTATACTCATTAAGAAACCCATTGTTTTATAGACAGTTATGATACAGGTGGGCCTAACTGGTTCTCCAGTCCAAGCACCATCACCATTGGCTAATTAAGAAATCAACTTTTGATAAACAGATCTCCAAAACACATTCCCCACGTTCACAATAACATGTGCAGCAAGTGAAGATAAGAATTGTTTCTCATTCTTTTCTTTGATCTTCTTACAGCCTTTCCCTAGGATGATGTCTGGGAAAGTTATGTGTTGCTCTCAGTGGCCAGAGAGCTGCTGCCACAACTTACAAATGTACATATCACAGATAGCCAGATTGAACACTTCAGGAGCCTTTGTAAAACACAGATGTTACCAGTGACCAACATTTTTGCAAAGTCGGAATTGATGCCACCTTTTAAATTCTGTTTATTTCTATGATTAAAATCTGATCAAGTCAAATAGAAATATGGGGTGATTTTTCAAAGTCAAAAACCCAGCTGGATACTTTTAGGAGTTGTCAGTCTTGTGGTCTAATGGAGGTGAGGCTGTTGCATCTTCATGTCCTCAGATCCAACAAGTAGTGAGGCTGAGCATTATACCCAGTAGAGAACAGGCACAAAAAACCATCTGTGTACACACTGCACATACATATACACTGACTGGGACATCTATAAACATACACCTGTTCAGTGTAATGGTCTCCAGCACAGGGCTCAAACACTTCAGCAAGCTGTGTAGAAGTTACACCTGGATCTCAGTCTCCCCAGCTGCTGGCAACTGGGCATATGGGCCCCAAGGTCACAGCCAGGTCCAGGAGCTGGTACAGAACCATGTCTCAAATGTACACACAGGGTGCTCCCAGTGACACCCAGGTCCCAGGGTCTCACTGGCAGACAGCCTGGACTTCCTGGTCTCTCCAGCAGCTTGGTCCTTCAGCTGCATCTTTCCTAGAGACCCATCCATGAACACCCATCGTTCCCAGACTACCAATTTGCTGGCTAGTCCATCTTGGTACTCCTTGTGGTCACACCCTGACCTGCAGCCCACGCAGGGGTGACCTGTGCCTCTTGTCACCATAGCCCTGGCTTTCCCATGCTTGTTTCTCCCCAAGACACTGTGATCCCTCTGTTTGCCAGCCTTTGGCTCATTCCCTAAGCGACCCCTCACAGGACTTGTGCAACCCCCAAGTGCCTGCACCCCAAAACAGCTCTGGTAACCCTGTGGCAATCTGACCTCTCAATCTGAAAACTCAGCCAAAGAGGCCTAGTGGTGGTGGGAATGTGGGGAGACTGAATGGTACTCCTGTGATGGCCATGGGAAGAATATTTATTTGGATTCCTTTTTTTGAAGCTTAATGCTTCTATCAGGCCAGCATATAGCCTTACCATTTTAAGTAATGACCTAAAATTTACTAAGAATTCAGATATTTAAGTACACTTAATACAAATTATTACATTTTCTAACCACACACACAAGGTACAAGAACATGTGTCTCCAGGTAAGCAACCTATGTTAAGATCTTGTTGTCTTAAAACAGTTGTAATAGTTTAGAAATGGTACTCCCCAATTTAGTACCCTCACTAAAAATACTGTGAACATTTCTTTAATTTACTGTGCATTTTCTTCAATGTTAGCCAAGTTAAATTATAGCTGGTTTAAAAAAATGTATTCAGTTGTAAACTTTAAATTTGCAACATTGTTTCTGTCCTTGTTCTCCCTCTGTTAACTATTTATAAAATATTAATAAATTAATTTTCACATTGTGTTTATTTATGGGTTTGAGATACAGGAAAGAAGTAATTTAGATTATTCTTGTTTTCCCATAGGGCCTGAGTATTTAGCTTTAGTCAAGCTATTTCCCAAATCAAGCAGTCATCCGGGAGTTATTTTCCAAAGAAGAAAACTTACCTTCTCAGATAATAATCCAATTTCAGCAGCTGGGGCAGATAGAGCAGTATAAATATCTTCAAAATCAAATACTCAATAAAATCAGAAGACTTGAAAAGAGTCTGTTCTAACTCGATAATCAAAATCTGACTCATGGGAACTTCTTAAAATAAATTTTTCCATGCTACTTTCACTGAAGAAAGACATTTCATTTTTGCTTTCACCAACACTATTTTATTCCATCACCACAAAGTAAGAAACTACATCCCGCTTTCAAGGAACTCTAGCAGTATTTAAGGTGTTCAGAGTCCAATTTACTGGCATCTGCTCAGACAACTAGGGCGATGACAGACCCGAAAGATTATTCTTTTTCCTTATCCACATCTGCTGGGAATCTTTGATGGAAGGAAGTGTGACTTTTATGACATCAAAATAATGAAAAAATATGAACTCTTACAAGTTGTCTAATACCATTTTTGTAACCAGGTAAAATTACACTCCTTACACAGTATCCTTATTGGATTCACAGATAACAACATGGTACTATAGAGCCCTGCAAAACCTCAGCACCAAGGGAGATGCTCTTACCAAACATGTGCCTACCTGGGTGTGTTACTTGTGTGCACCTGCAGCAGAGGAAAATCTCCCAGAAGTAGTGAAGAAAAATCTGAACACAAGAATTCACTTTAGAGAGAAATGCAATTGCCAGTTTGGGAAATTATGTAAATCTCGTGTTAATTACTTATCTCCAGAATTTCACTCATATATTTCATTAAATATCTACTGTTAATTTTTTTTTTTTAAATTAGAATACTTAGATAAAAGTGCCTGGCTGTTACTTGGAAATAAGATGAATATGCATTACAATCTTATTGTTTCTATGCCAGCTAAATGAAAAGGAGTCTTTTCTGTTGCTCAGGTATTTATTAAAGAGATCTGAAGAGACACCTCAGATTACTCAAACCTCTTTACTTTTACAAATTAGCCATATTTTTTGTCATTCAGGAAACTGTTGATCTACTATACAGTGTGACAATGATTTTAAAAAATCCTTTTCAATGAGGGAAAAAATCTGCTTTGCTTAGTATATTATTCTTTCATCTTTATCATTTTTATCTTTATCTTTATTTATGTTGATCTCAGTTGATCTCAGTTGATCTCAATCAATATGAATGACTGAATTCTAACTGCAAATATAGGAACATTAATTCTTTTAGGATGGCAAACATGCTCACAGCCTTGTAATTTCATTAGTAAAGAAAGAGGTTCTTCTGATTAAAACAGTAAAGCCATTTTAAATTAAAACTTTAAAGAAGGGAAACCCAGACAATCAGGACTTTTGCATCGAAGGTTGCTACCAAAAATTTATCTTTAAAAGCTAAAGAAATCCTTTCACATTCAAATTTCCACTGTACATTTATATGCAAATACAAAAAACATAAAAGTTTTTCATCCAAAGACTCCCAAGGCCAAAATTAAAAATCAACAATCAATAAGTAGACACCAGTAATGAGGTATTTATGAGGAATCCATAAGACTTATTGAACAGAGGGATGGCTCATGAATTTCAAAAATGTTAAAGGTGAAATGGTACTCATAATGAAAAGAGGGTTACTTTGCATACAGATACTTGACTGTGATCAGACCACTGCAATACAGACTGATACCCTGGATTATCCAAAAAGTTTTGGTGGAGGCACCAGAACAAGTAGCGCTCCCAAAAGGCTTTATACAGTCAGGAATAGAGAACACAACAGAAAGTTTTATTTTATGCAGACAGAAAAGGTGAAAAAAAAGCAATGTTAAGCTACCTCCGTGACAGAAATTTCCAAAAGCAACTAAATTTAAATACAGACTAAAAAAAAGTAAAACACTATTCCTGTTTAAAATATAGCACAAATTAGAACAGGAGCCAACCTATGATTTCCTATACATTTCAACTCAGTGTTGCCAGTTTCAAATGAATGATCTTGGTTAGCATATCAAAATCAAAACACATGCATATTCACTTTAAATTGTCAAGGCTAAACAACCCTGCCATTCTGTACATTATTTTTTAGCATGTACAATCTGCTCAGCTGAAATACAGTTTACAAAATTTATTTCAGTAAAATGAGAAATAAATCTGTTTTCAAACTTTATTATTCAGTTTAAAATCATTACAATGATGTCTTTGTAAAGTTAACCACATTTTAAATAAAATTAGATTCACACATCACGTAGCACTAAAACAGTTTCATCATTCTTCCTCTTGTGGTACTTCAAAAGATAGAGGGGTGAGCTCCTTTATCTATATCTAGTTATAAGCTTCTAAGGATCTCTTTGGATGAAGGTCAGTGGCAAGTTTCATTACACAAAAGCTAGATTATTTATCTGCAAAGTTTGCTTCATGAAGCAAATCAATAAAAACTTGGTAAACTCTTCAGTCATTTACATTTCAATACTGTACAGCACAAAGGCATTTCTTTACAATAATTGATCTTTATGTATTTTCCATGCTTTTCTATTTTATAACTCAATATAAAATTTTAACATGAAGCAGAGAGTTGAATTATTGAAAGTCAGTGCCTACATGAACAATATATAATAATATGCAAATTTTTCTGTCCTGAATTTTGTTTGATGAAAAAGCAGATTTCCATATCATTTTCCAGCTTTGCTAACATTTGGGTTTGTGGGGCTTTAATGGAATAATGCAATTATCAAAACAGAAAAAACTGCAGGTTCACTTTTGCTGAATAGTTTTGGATACTGTGCTTAAGGTACTCTGTCCATGTGTGTCTAGCTCACTCCAACACTTCCAAGTAAACATCCTCAGAGCTTCCTGCTCTGTCTCCGTAGCAACATCTCCTCTTCAACTTAAATAATAAAAAAGTCTAAAATTCAATATACAAGTTGCATAAATACCTCACTTGTTTAATGAGGAATGAATTGCAGAGGTATTTTATCATGTGTTGTCATATAGCTGTGCTAGACACTGCTATCTCCTGAGAAATATAAACTTGAGAGGTGCAACTGATAAAAACAAAACAAAATTCATGCACAAGAATTTATTTACACCTGTATTATCAGTGAATTTACTTCATGATCAGCTCAGAAAATATTACTGATGATTCAGTGATGTTAGCATGGTAGCAGATAAGATTAATATGTACAGAGGAATTTGAGGACAACTCACAGAAACATCTAATCCCAAAGACCATGATCAACTATCTTCATTAAATTAAGCACATTTATTTCCCCTAAAAATTTGGTTGTCAATAAATTCTTTTAAAGGTTATGACTTTTTTTTCCTCTTTGTTTGTTGGTTTGGGGTTTTTTATGCTTTTTTCTTTCTTTTAGCTGAGTTTTTTTAGAAAAATGAAGCTATAAAAACTGTTTATCTCCAATACTTAAGGTGGATAAATACTCTTTATAGTGTGAAAGTTAGAATACTCCTCTGGATTAGTGATCATCTGGATGTTCCTGTTGAATTGACAAGAAATGATGGAATAAGTGTCTTTTCTTGTCCCAAAGAAGACTGAAACATATCATGAGTTGATATTTCTACTAGCACTACTAATACAAAATATTTTAATGAAAATATTTATGTTTAACAAACCCTAGTTTTATGAGAGTATACTGAAAATTACATCACTGTAATGATTTCTTACCCTGTCTAGTTGCAAATTTTAATATATATTCTGTTCAAGGATAAAGACAGTGTTACCCCAGAGAAAACTGCTCTGAAATAACAGAAAGAGCTTGCACTTACTATTTTATCCAAGTTTGTCTCTAATATTGCAGTAACAATTGAAATTGCTGGTCTACAATATCAGTAGCAAATTGCATATGATTGGTATCTACTACAATGATTTATAAGTAAGAGTCCCCATGAGCTTAGCAACTATGAGTGTTACTTTGAAATACAAATTGTTTACACTGCCCTGGCTGAATATTCATTTCTGATCTGTCAGATTGTAGAGTATTATTTGAAAGAAATGCCTTAATTTACTATTGAGAGGAGGATCACAGTGTCAGAAGGAAGAGATGACCGTGGACTACTCAAGGTGAAAAAACAACTGAATGTTTTTTTGTGGATTTCACAGCACTCCTCAGGGTAGGAGAAAAGATCTTTTTTCCAGGTATGCTCTTCTGGCATGCTTTCACTGTGCAACTTCATGGTTTCTGAAGGAATTTATATTTTATTCCATCCTAATTGCCACAGAAGACCTGCTTTTAAATAAAATGCCCCGTAAACTTACTGTTAAGTTGTATTTAAAGCAAGTGTGCCTTCAAGGTGTGCTTGCAGCACTTTCTTAAATGACAGCATTTATTCTTTCCTGATTCTCTTTGATATATTTCTCATTGGTGTACTGTTCAACCCCATTGTTTTGGCTGAGCAAAAGAATGGATGTGCATTCCAAGTGCTACAGGACTTGTTACTGGTTATATAACATGCCATCTAACTCAGAGTGGATTTAGTTGTGATCTTTTATGACATATTTTTAGCTGAAAAATACAACATACCCAGTTTTCATGTTTGTACAGTAGCATAATAAGCATAAAAATGTTTTAATTTTTATTTGATGGAACACTTGATATGATCTTGACTTTATATTTTTTTCCATAAACCAAACAAGGGGAATCCTAGTCTTCTAGAAGTTAAGTCACCAAGCTTGATGATAGAATTATTCAAAAATTTTAAGATAAGTTATTGTCTGGACAAATAGAGCTCAAGTTCTATGAAAGGATTTTGATTGGTCTTTTAAGGGAATAATCAATAACTATTTTGTTAGTCCAAAATTGGTTGCAAACTAATAAATCAGTGTACTGAACAGCTTCTAGACTGAAAAGATCCTGCTTTGAGTGTGCTTAATATTTAATATTTGGAGTCAAATATCCTGGAGCGTCCATTAGGTGACTATAGAGATTAAAAAAAAAAAAAAAAAAAAAAAACCACAACCACCAAAAAACAAAAAACAAAAAACAAAACCCAAAACAGCTTAAAAAACCCCCAAAATCCAAACGCTAATGGAACATATTTCCTACCCAAAAGTCACAATGAAAATTAGAACTGTGCAAAATTTTTTTAAGCTGCTTTAATGTTGCTGGCTGTGATTTTCCCAGATATT
Organism: Lonchura striata; assembly: GCF_050655825.1. Classification (NCBI taxonomy): domain Eukaryota; kingdom Metazoa; phylum Chordata; class Aves; order Passeriformes; family Estrildidae; genus Lonchura; species Lonchura striata. The sequence continues at coordinate 116,607,664 of NC_140704.1, forward strand.
TTTCTGAATAATGGAAGGCAAGTATGTAAAAAAAACATGAGCTAAATGAGTATGAAGTTTTTTGTTAAGGCACATTCTTGAATACATTAGAACACCACTGATGCTCATATTACATTTTATGCAATTTCTAACCTTTAAAGGGTAACAGAAGAGATTTATGTGATACAACAGCAGGGTGTTTTAGTCCCATTGTTCTTTATATTCTGATGCTCTCACAAAAAGTAGGATAAAGTTTAAAGCTTAGTATTGATTGAAATTTCTCTTTGCCAGGCCCAGGAAGCAAAGATGGCAGATAATGTCAGCAGCTACAGTGACATTTTGCTCTGGGGTGAGCTGTATCTCTTGACTTAAGATGATTTGCATGCACCTAGTTTGAAAATATTCAGGAGACATGGGACACACTTGCTAACAGATTTGAAGGGCACTTTCACTGAGAATTTCTGTGGTCATAAAACAGAGCAAACACAAGGTCATTTTTGATGTAGGAATTGAGGAATGCAGATGTGACCTTAATGAGGATTTTAGTAGAAAACAAGACATGCAGTGCTCATGCTGACAAACTGGCTGGTTTCAAAACCAGGTTTAATCAAAATATTAATCATTCTACACAGATTTAATTAAAAGTTGCACTGTTCTCTTAAACTCTAGATAATGGTGTAATTTTGTGAGTTGACAAAAATAAATATTAAGAAATACAGGTGAGTTATTCAATGGGCTGATTTAAATTATTACCCGCTAGTAAAGCAAAAAATGTTGACAAAGCTTAAAGCATAACAACCAAAATTAAAAATTAAAGTTACTGCAAAGTAAAAGAAGGACATGTTTTCATAGCTGAAACACAATCTGTTCTGAGTCCACAATTCACAACAGGTATTTCCAATCATAATTAATTTCTTTTATGGTGAAGCGTCTGCAAATGTATCATATGGATAGGGAGAACTAAGAAGAAGCTCAGCTTTAAGTATTGCATTGCCCACAAGTATTTATCTTCCACTTAATAATCAACAAGAAAAAAAAAATTAAGATGTTTTCTTCTTGAGGGGATAATAAATAATCTTACTAAATGGTCAGGCCCAGAAACAAATTATCTTTGAAACCTCCAGAAATTCTTAGAACAACACATAAGAAAACAATTAAACATTGAAGGCTTATAATAGGTCTTAAAGTGCTTAAATCAGTCATTCAGTCACTACAAATAGGGCTGGGCTTACTACTGAGGCTTCAGTACATCACAAACTTCAGCTCTAAATTGAAATTTATTATAGGAAACATGGAGCTGCTATAGGAGAGGGAAAGTAGCAGTTTTCAGAAAGGAAAAATAAGATGAGAGTCAGTACCAAAGAGGTCTGGAGCACTGTCAGGTTTTCAGATGAGATTCAGCTCTAAAAGAAATGGGGTTCACTGAACTATGCAACCTGCTATTAAACCCCCAACACTTTTAATATAGCAAAACAAGAAATTGATCTGGATTTTTGGGTACTCACTCAGACCATAATAATCGACAAATAATTTAAAATATTAATCTAGCTCCCAGTCAAGCAGAAAAAACAATATATTAGTGTTATGAAAGTGTCATTGGATTACACTATTATTTACTATTCTCTTCCAAATTCTTTCAATATAAAAGAAGGTAAATCAAGGAAGACATGGAAGCACATACAAAAAATGAAATTGCTGATGAAAGTGAGGCTCTTTCCAGATAGTTGGAGATTTTCTCTCCTTGACCTGCAGCAGAAGTCAGATTTTGAAGCAAAGTGGTTCCCTGAAAGATAGGACAAAGTTCCCAAGAAAAGTCTTTTTTACACCAATGTTATCTTCTACTTCCACGGACAAAGCAGCAAAACAGTCAGAAGGCTGTGTGAAGGAACTACCAACTGCTGGTCCCAGAGCCTCACTTTAGCTAGCCTGATTTAATGGCACAAGTTCCCTTTCATCCTTTCACACCAGGCACTGAGGCCGTTGTGGTTTGCAGAGCATGGGTTGCTAAAGTGAAAAGTGCAGAGAGGAGCCTCAGCACTTCACAGTGTAAGAATGACTTAAAATTACAGAGAAAAGAACAGGATGGCATTTCTTGGTGGTGAATAAAGTTAGGTGGGGCAATGAGACCTTCCAGTAGACCAGAAGTTGGACTGAAAAACACTTCTATTTTATATTTTAAGAATGACAGGGCAGTTTTTTACCACCTGGAATCTCTGCACATTTCTCCAGAGGAAGAAAGGTGTTAGCAAATAACAACAGGTATAAATTACTGTCAGACCAAAATAAAATCTTTTTTCTTTTTTTTTTCTCCCCAGTTTTCAAGCATGCAAGCAATATCACAATGTGCATAAAAAGATTTACTAGAAAGAACATAAAAAGATGGGAAAGATGTGCTAAAATGTATTGAGTGTAGAAATATTGTAATTTTTCTGTTTTGTGAAGTAATTTCTTTAAAGAATAATTGAAAAACAATACATGCAGTACATTTCACAAATTAGGAATATCTGCTGAATGCCAAGATCTGTGCTTTAAATTTTGGACCTGGGCTACAGCTGTTTTTTAATACCAGTTTTGCATGTAACAAGATATGCTCTGCAGACAGTTTCTGTTTACTGCCTCAGATATAGATAGATAGATAGATAGATAGATAGATAGATAGATAGATAGATAGATAGACAGAGAGATAGATGTGATAAATTGTATATATTTTATGTGTATGTACACTTGGAATTTTATAGGTTTGAATGTCATATTAAACCAGTCACAAACCCCTTATTTACAACACACTGAGAAGTTTAACAAGATAAAAATGCCATGAAGTGCTTGATTTCTAGGTGTTGGATGTAGTAGCATGAAAGATACTTTTGCAAAAGTCCATCACCTAACCTATATTTATTGACTTCAAACTTCATTCAAAAATAGTTAGTCCTGCAGATATCTGAAAGTATTAACAGCTGTTACTTGCTGATTTCATTCTGTTGAAAGAGCCTTTTACATGAATTTGTGTTTGTACTGTTTCCATCAAAACAATGTGTAAGTATCAACTTTAATCACAGCAGCACAAAGCAGGAGCCCATTTAAAGTATGACCAAAAAGAAATTATATATATAACTATTAAATGTTACATAATAGCTGAATTTAAATATTGTGCATATATAGCATGAGAGGTCATAACTAGGTAGTAAATATCCATAAATCTTCCTGAGAAACATCCAGAGAAGCAGGAAAACAATAGATTTAATAACAGAAAATGTGATATCTCCAGTTTTCTTCAGTCAGTATCTCTGGTTCTTCTATCAGTTGCTATTTACCAGGGGACAAAACATGCAAACAGGTTAAAACTATGGTGTATCACTGGGCCTTTGCAAAGGCTGTAGAAGTATTGTAAGGAAGGTACACAAGGACAGGTTAATCATTGATGCAGAAATATTGGACAGAAGTTGATCTACTTGTGTTTGTTCTGGTTGCAGAGGGAAATGCCGAGTATTAACACCCTGGTAGTTGCATATGATCCTGTTGTGGAAGATCTATTATTGACATTTGAACAATAGTTTATTGATGTATAAATGATTGTTAATTTTAGTTGCAAAAGCTAAATGAAAGAGAAAATGGTAAGAAAGAAGAGATGTCTTTTATCTATACTGCTGATTATTCTTAAAATAAGTTTCCTCTAGAACTTCTGTGTGTGTGACCACTTTCCAGTGGGAGGTTCCTGATTTTTGTTTTTGATATCAACTGAAGTTTGTACCTTGCTATGACAGCTTTTTCTTCTCAGTAAAGTTCAGCTCTAGACTTTTAAATAGAAGGACAAAATACAATTAGCTCTACAACGTTTTATACCAGTTTTATATGTTATTATCTTACTTCACAATGAGATTATAATAAGGACCCTGAGGTATTTATTTGGTGAAGAGAAATATGATCCTATTATAGAACCTATTTTTCTAAGTGGCTGTGGAAATTATGAAAGCTCAGTAAATTCAGATTCAAGTAATGTTAAGGAGAAAAAGGATCATCGGATTAGGTTAGAACTGTGTACCACTAGCCAGTACAGTCTATCAAGTTAACCTTCTGATTCCTAGTTATATTTTATCACACATTTCTTGCAATAAATGCCTAAATCACAATATGAAAATCTGCAAATTGCATTTAAATTATTACTGCGATGCTGCTAGTGCTGAGACCTCAGGGCAGCAACTGTCATGCTTGTTTTGCCTCTGCTGAATAGTCCAAGCAAAAAGTCACCACCATGGTCTCAGTAGCTATTTTTATCTTGATAAGCATTAACAGGGTATTGGGGGGGTTATACTCTTAAAAAATACCACCTTTATCCTTATGGATTTTCAGCTGAGAGTGGAAAAAAGAACCAGATTCAGACAACTGGACTGGTGCATTGTAGAAATGACTCAATATATTAATGTATTAATTATTTTCTGTTTTGTTAAACTTAGCTTAAATAAAATTGCTTCATGTTCATCAAGCTTCTTTTTGCCCACTGGCATAGAAATTTCAATTAAAAGAGAAATCCACAGTAACCTTCGCTGAGGTGAATATAAGACAGTAATTAGTGTGTATTAATGTTGGAACAAATTTTAAATTCCACCAAGTTTTAATGAGGGCTTTACCAACAACATTATGTGGCAAGTCTACTGACTGGGTTATTCTTTAAAAGCAGCAGTACAAAATGCAAGTCCAGCTCCAAGACTCCAATCCCAGGATTTATATGCATCACCATTTGCTACCTTTTAATTTCTCACCATTTACTCTATATGTAAGAGATTAGTTAGCCTTAATTACAGAAAAATATCCTGCAGTCACTTTGATGTCTTTTTAAGGATGATTACTGACTGAATTTATATTCTTTGAGCACTTTTCAAAAGGAAAGTTTAGTTCAACTATTACCCCTAAGATGCAGCCTCACTGCAGTCCTTTAAAGTCTATGTGTGTGTAACTGATTTTTCTCTCTTTAGAAGCAGTAAATACCACTACTTAATGTCAAATAATTTAGAGATGAAGACAGGATCCTGAAATAAATAATCTCACAAAGCTGCTTCTCTTCTTTTTGTCCAGGCACAATAATGAAAACTCTCATTCCACTCAAGTGCCTTAAAGACAACATTCAGAAAAATGAAATTTTTAAATCCAGGTTAATTTGTCTCCCATAAATCAAAAAACATACTGATTCCGTAACATGGATGATTAAGTCCCAGTGCACAAAGTGAACAAATAATTTGTGAAAAAGCAGGCTTAACAATTACAAAATAATAATATATTGTGATACAATAAGTACAAAACATCTCTATTTTTGAATGATGCTGAATTGTATGATATATGGAAGATAATAATTCCCACATGGATCTAGTGATCCTCTCCAAAAAGTATCCTTACAAGATTAATCCAAAAAAACTGTGCTAAAAAAGTGCTAGTTAACATCTCTTTTTTATCTTAAACAGGTCACATTCAGTCTTTCTACTTAGAAAAGCTATATATTGAGAAAACAGATCTCTCTCAACTTCCTATATGCTTGATTTTACTCTGTATGCACCAAAGAGTAATTCTGTGTAGCCATATTATTAGCAAATATTTTAAGACATCTCAAAATTAGTGCTATAAAAAAGTCTCACAGACAGAAATTCCTGCTACTAGAAGACCTCTGGCCTAATTTTCAGGTCTAAGAGCTCATCTGGTAAGACTCATTCAGGACACATTTTGGGATAGCTTAAATTGCCCCAGTGCCCACTGGATATATACATTAGTAAGAGTTCTTCAAGTGCTTTTTACTTCCTGTAAATGAAGCACTAGAAGTTTTGTACAAAGAATATTGAATTTTACAAATTAAACTAGAATAAGCAAATAAAGTTTTTTGTAAGATCCACAACCAAGTAATATGAAAAAAAAAAAATTGTTATAATTTTCACTAAGTTATAAAATATTTCATGTGTCCCCTCATGTAGTAGTCTTTTATTTTGTTCTTCAGTAGTAGGTTTTAAATATTCCTTGTACATTCCTTGCACATTCCATGTGCCCCATTTGTTACCATTTGGAACCATTCCCCAGTGGTTCAGTCTTGAGTTGTTTACCCCAAGATTCTCCTGCCAAGTGTCTGTCAATCGCCTTGTACCTCCTTTGTTCCCTTCTGGAATGTTCCCTGTCCTTCATCCCTTCCTCGAAGCAAGATTGGGGTGCAGGGCTTGCTCCTTCCCCTTGGTGGCTTCTATTGGATAGCCCTTACCTTGCACGCCTCCCCTCATGCCTTTCTATTGGTAAAAGGCTGTGTCCTCCCGTTATTCCCGCCTCTCCTTAAAAGCAGCTTTTTCCCTCAGTTCTTGCCACGTGTTTCTGAATCCTATGGGGAATAAAACTCCCTTGGAACTCAAACAAGTGACACTTCTCTATTCCTTTGCCTGGTTTCTCTCACTGTGCTGCTGCTGTGCTCCCCATGCCACAGCCACGTGCTGCAGGGAGCTGCAAGCCCTGCCCGCACCGCCAGCCAGGGGGACTCACTGAAGATCCAGGGGTGTCACCCTATTCTTTTGAGAGTTTTAAAATTCATTTAAAAGTCTCAATGCCTTCTGATATTTACATATTTCTACCAAATTTTCTCACACTGTTCATATAAACAATGGTTGTTTTGAATTCTTCTTTGTGGGTGGAGAGAATTGACAGCCACACTGTTGGTTTGACCAGCGTGGTTGGAGAGGTGGCAGTTTCACCCTCCAATCCACTGTCACTTTTGCTATTGTATATATAGTGGAGTCAGAAAATAAAGTTTGCTTTTTGGGGTTCTTTTTCTTTCTTTTTACATCTAGCCTGCTTCTGTGAATTATTTCATGACTCAGGGGCAGCCACTCTCATAACTGCCCACCCGTCTCCAGGAGTGAGCTGGCTGGAGAACATCTTCCCTGTGACCGCAGCATGCAGATATACCCTCATGTTCTGTATTTTTACAAGAGAAGAGGGTTTTTAATAGATGTGTGGGTGGGTGGATATTTGGGGGGAGTGTGTGCTAAAAGAGCAGTCAGCAGTTATCCTTTTTACCTTTCATTTAATCCCAAGCTATTTCAGCCAAGCAGAGTCAAGATTGAAGTGCGTGAGTATCTTGTACATTTAGTATTTTGTTTCTTTTTATATTAGGTTTTGTTCCACAGGTAATTTTCCAAATAACCACTATTATTTTGTTCTTTATTTGTATATTTTACTTTATTAATTTGTGTAATTAAAGGGCTAGCAAAACTTTTTAAAATCAAATATATGTGTATTTCCTCATGTCCCATGCCATCAGTTCTGAAAAGGGCAATGTCAACACTGATACCTGAGTGTGAGAGGCAAAAAAGATGAACTAAGAAATTCTCTATAGTTTGTTGCAGTTATATCCCACAGAAAGAACAGACAGTACTGAATGCACAAAATATTTCTTTTTATGTATGTATGAGTTTTGGTGGAGATACCAAAGTTATTTTGTTGAACTGTGAATTAGAACTAATTAGAGGGTCTTAGCATATTCACCTTCATAAAAACCCCACTAGCACTTGCTACTTGGCTTCCGTACCATAGGAATGCATAAAATTCAAATCCACATATTTTTGAAATGACATTAGGACCTTGTCAAGCCAGATAGTTATAGCAGAATACAGAGGTCAGTGTATTATACATAATATTATATATATATATATATATATATTATTACATATACACATCTATAGACTTTATATTCATTCACCTTGCTATAGTCCAAAACATCAACCACATTATCCAGAAAAAGTGAAATTCAGCCGTACACACTCAAGTTGCAAATATGCAAAGAGAAATAGGAAAAACTCTTCCATGCACATGTTTTAGAAAAGAGCAGACAATTGTTTACCACCAGGCTGCTTCAACAGATGTCTTTACTCAGTTTTATGATATCTCCTGTGCAGCCAGTATATTGTCACTGAGTTATTATGTCAATCTGAAATCAATTTACATCTCACATTGTTTAAATGCTCACATATAATCTTAGGCAATTTATGCCTAATTTTGTGTAATAGACTCAGATCTGCCAATCCCAGGTTTTGGAGATGATACTTAGGGATAATTCACCTGTTATCATTTTTACTTCCAGAAGGGAAGCATAGTTTCAAAGGTTGGAATCTGAGTTTTCATAACTTTGTGAAGTTCATTGTGCTCCTCAGCTTTGAACATGTATTTTATCTTAACTTCATTAATAATTTCAAGAGGCAAGATAAATTCTCTGGTCTTAATTCAATCTGCTGCTGATAACCAGCTATATTTTACATAACCAACATTTGGAGCAATCTACTGAGATTTCTATTTCAGCCTGGAAGAATGACAATCCCAAAATATGCATATGGTACTTTTTGGTTCTTCCCTTCTCTGACTTCTGCTGTATTTCACACAGCTCAAAATCCCACAAAGTGGATTCTGTAGGAAGGCAAGAATAGAAGAACCTGCTTATCTTAAGATCTCTGAGCTTATTTCAGATTTATACTTAGTGTTTGGAGTCATCATTTAAAATTAATCCTTTTAATATTTTTGCTCCAGTCTTCTTTCTCCAAATAAGCTAACACTTTCCAGAGTTTCATGTCCCATATGTTTTCCTGAATGACTGTGACCCTCTCTTTATTCCATTCACAACAAATATCTTAAGAGAGTGGTAACAGTGTTTCCAAGATAGGCAGAATAAAGGCAGCCTTGTTTACAGAGCTCTGATGCAGAGCTTTTCTGACCTACAAAAGAAACTTTGAGCAGCAGTAGGATGATCATCTATTTCTCCCTGGCAGAATAATATGGAAGGCAACTTTTAAAATTATTATTATTGATGATGATTATGATGATGAGGATGATGATGATGATGATAATAATAATAATAATAATAATAATAATAATAATAATAATAGTCACAGAAGACATTTATCTTGGAAAAAAAAAGAAATACCAAAAGTGTAAATCAGAGCTGGATCACTTACATTTTTCATATCTCAGAGTCTTCCTCTAAAGTCAGCAATAATCTTTCTTCATTATACTAAACCTTCTAAAGAGAAAGATGGTTCTGTTAGTTCCAGGTGAACCAGTAGAATTTCTGTAGCCTTCAGCTGAAGTGGAGCCAGTGGCATACACAGTTACCTGGTGTGTCATGGAACTTGCCAAGATACTGAAACTTATTAGGATATTTTAAGACAATGGCTTCAGATTCTGTGATGTCTTTATTTATCTAAGCTGTAAAGTTATTTTAGATCAAGGATAACAGCACTTATTTTAATCTGTCATCTCTATTTTGGTATATATATTATTTATGAAGTAGATTTATTATAGATCAATTATTGGCATAAATGGATTAAGATAATCTCTTGCCTTTTGAGCTGAGGCTCGTCATAATTTGCCTAGTCATTTACTAGGTTCTGATGAAAGGTTGCCTTTCTAGAAACATTTGTTTATCAATTTTAATAATTTGTAATGATTTGCTTACTAGTAAGTCAAGTTAGTCAAAATCCTCAGGATTTTCTTTAATATACTTTGCTAAAAGAGTTTCCTTTTATAGAAACTTTAATTTCTTTTCTACACATGTTGCCAGTTTCCAATAAGGTGATTTTTTTAGGTATCAAACCCCCTCACCTGTTATCTATTAAATAATCTCTCAAATTTAGTAAGAAAAAATGTAACACTTTCCACTGTCAATACACAATCATAAATTAAAGAGATTGCTTTGTGAGAACTGAGCAATTTTCCTACTATGTCTATTTCTATCAATCTTGACTAAATAACTGTACATTAAGAAATCATTACATAGCTCATCAGTATAAACTAACGAAGATGTATTGTAAGTATCTTCAGTTTCAGTATCTTCAATATCTTTTTTCCCATTTTTCCAAATTCTTTTGTGCTTTTTCACCTTTATTCAAAAATTACAATACAGAAGTGATAATGAATTATGACTTTCTTTGGAAGTAAATTTGTTTATATTTTTCCTCTCAATTATCTGCTAAAAATCCTGATTGAATTTTGCCAAAGTGACTTTAACTAAATAATTAAATAGGAAAAGCATGACATGTAAAAGGACAAATAGATTCCTAAATTTATTTAAATGTTGATCTCCTCAAATGAGAAAGAAAAAATAAAAACAGCAAAATTTGTAGTAGATTATTCTGTTTCTAATATTTATGTATATTATTTATTTTCAAAATGAAGCATGCAAATTTGGTTAGGTCAGTGCTGACATGCAGGAAGTAATTTTTTTCGTATCTTAGGAATAATTGTACATAAAAACATATATCTTGATGCTGGTAATAATGTTGATTAACATAATCAAAATACTAACAAAAAAACCTGAACTGGGAACTTGGTATTGCAATTCCAAAACCTATTTTGTTGCTATGAATGTATATAATATCTATTTTCCTCATTTCCTAAAAATATGTCCACCATGTTTGATTACCTGTTTCAGTTCAACACAGACCGTTTGACTTATTTTGATACATGATAGAATGTATTTATCCAGATATACTTTAGAATAGCAAAAAGAAATATTGGCTTTATTGTTTTGTTTTTAACACTTCCCATAATTCCACTTGAAAGCATAGATCTTTATGCCAAGATATATTGTGCATTAAAATACTAAGAGGATGCTGTAAGGACTCACAGGCCACTCTCACTTTTTTGGCAGATGATATATTCTCCTTCTATATTTGGAACATTAGATTTACCTAGAAAGAGACAGAGATCAACTCTTTGCGAGCTCTAGTTTTTGAGACTTTTGAAATAATGTTATAAATTAATCTCATTATTGCCTTTTCTATTCCATCCCTACTGCTATATGTGGAAGGGCTGTGATACAAATAAGGTGTGAATCTTGATATATATATATATATGTGTATATATATCCTTTCTTTTTATTGATTCCTCAAGTACCTCTTCTGAAATGTCTCAGCTAATCACAAATCCTAATTATGAATTTAAGATATGCAATCTATGAGACTCAGACATTTTAAATTAATGTCATTTAATAGAACACTTACTTTCTCATTAGCAGAGATAAATATGCATGATCATAAGTGTTTTAAATGCAGGGTATATACTCAAAACTTGTCCCTAAAGGCTGCCCTTAAGAGTTCTTTTTTTAATAGCAGTGTTAGAGAGGAAAGCAAGATATAAAGTTCACTTTTATCTTTTTTTGTCTTCTCAGTCTGTGTCATATTTGACTAAAAATTTCTTGTTTTTCTTTATTTTTTCAGGTTTCAGCAAGACTGTGCAGCAGCAGGAGGAACTCTGTTAAGTAAAGAGGGAATAAAATCCAGCCCTTTGGATTGACCTGTTCAGTTTTCCAATATGGCTTTCTATAATGTTCACTACCACAGCAGATAGTATGGATTTCTCATAATAGAAATATTATAGTAGGAGAAATGTCCATATTTGAGATCTTGCAGTTTCTATATGACATCATTCCGCTCATCATCTGTTCTGTGTGGAAATGGTGGAAATGGCAGTTTAGCTATCCTGTATAATAAAGAACTAGGCAAGATATTTTATTAAAGTAAACTTACAGTCTCACATAATGGACTGGAAAAAAATGACATAGAAAGACATTTTTTTCATGTAGTCCCTTAATGCTTTCTCCAGTACTGATATGAAGCATGGACTGGAAGAGGCTAGATCTTTTGGTGGCTTGCATCCTCTGTTAACAAGGGGATCTGGCCCAGATATGGCTTTATGAAAAGCAGGTCCTGCTTGACCAAGCTTATCTCCTTTTATCAGCAGGTGATTTGATTTCTAGTCAGGAACACATAAGATAAATCAGAAAGAAAGATGACACAACTGCAAAGTTACTGTAAGAATAAAGCTAACTTTGGAGCTCTCATAGTGAGTGTTCCCTTAGTGCTTGCCAGCCAATCAATCCTAATATTCATTAAGAAATTTAAGTAAATTTAAGGGTTCTGGTGATTTTTTTCATGATATGGCTTGATAATACCTCACAGTTCTTCCTTCTGTCTCATCCACTTAATTTTTTGTTCTTTGGAACAAAAGTCTGGTACTCAAAAGTGGCTGCTCTGGGTATACTTGGAAAATGCCCAAGATGTTTGTTTATAATGTCTTATAATGCACTATCTATGATAGCAGAAAAACTGTTTGTAAATTACCATCCAGTAATTAGCATATTGCTCTTTCTCTCTTGCTGAGTGATTAAAAAAATTGTATTGAGAAATCAGAGCAGTAGAGAGGTGACTCTCCATATAAAGTAACAATCATCAATGTTCACTTTACAGTGTTCAGCCTATTGAACAAGAATAAATATGTTTATATGCTAAATAGCCAGCAATTCACCGTTTTGGTTAGGGAAAGAAAAAAAACAGTGAATAGAGACTTTATTATGTGTTCAGTAAAGTTAATGACACTTTTCAAAGACTGAGATTGACTTTTAACAAACTGTAAAATACTGAGACTGTCACTTCTCTCTCCAGCATCAGCTTCTATCCTGGCACAATTAATCCCCTTTCTTCCCTCCATAATGTGGTAAGGAAAATCAAACTGACACAGCACTAAGAAGGACACTATTACGGAAAACAAAACCAGCAAAACACAAAAGCAAAGCCATCAACAAAGCAAAACAAAATTTAAAAAGTAGAAAGGAAAAAACAGGAAACACTGAAAAGTCTGTCAGTAATACGGCCAACTGTAATGGGTTGGGTAATTTGAATATAAGTTCCAAAGTCTATGTTTCATGACTGTTAACCACAGAGCAATTTCCACTGACCTCCATCTCATTCCTATCGTTAAGTTCAGCCTTCATTATCCTTACAAGTCCACTCTGATAATCTTACAGCCAATGCCAATTTCATTGCTGTTAAGACAGTTTCACAAGTGTAAGAACAGGAGAAGGAAAGAAAGAAAAGACAATAAATGGGACTTCCTGTCATTGAGGATAGATTTGCATTCAGGGAGGTTTCAAAGAGTGGTACTGACTGTGAGGGCACAATGTAGGGTGAAAAGGACTTTGTATTTTGCAAGGGTTTTTACTATTGTATCCGTTTTTCTGAGGAAGAAAGGCAAATTTTTTACAGGTCCTGGCACCTGAACATTTCTGATTGCTGCTTACCACTTCCCATCTGTTGAACTTAACTTTTTTATTCACAATTAACTATGGATGTGTAAGTAGTGTCATTAGATGCAATTACTGCTACAGTAAAATCACTAAAATAGCCACCACAAAGCTGAAAATGTTATTTCAGGATTCAAAATTAAAGTGTTCATGCAAAGATTTTTATGTATTGCATATTATTAAGCCATACTCTTGAGGCATGGACATTATATTGGGTACGTATAACAGCTCAAAATAAAGTAACAGGGATATATGCAGAGACAGAAGGAAGGAATAATAGTTCAAGATTTTTCTTTTCATGAAAAAGAGTTTCAACTTCCCATTAATGTTTCTGAGAAATATATTTCATTACAACTTTTTTTAAGAGATTAAAAAAACATATTCTTATATATGTATATGCTATTTTATTGATATTTTCAGTGTTGCATCTATGTCTGTGTATGTCAGCTCTGACATATTTTATGTATAAGTCCTTGATTTATAATGACAAAAAATAGAATTTTAGGTCTGTTTCTTCTTTAGCTTTAATTCTTTATAAATAATAAATAATATATAAAAATAAATAATTTTAAAAATAAATAATAATTTAATAATTATTTATAAATTATAAATAGAAATAAATAGAAAATCATTTTTATTTGTAAATAATAAATAATTTACAAACACTTATAATAATATAAATATAAATAATTATTTCTAAATTAGAAAATATAAATATAATTTTTTTTTTTTTTACATTGGGAAATGTTATCATCAGTTCTGTATTCATTTTTTTTTTAGTTCCTCTATTTTTTTAGTGTTTTGTTTCTGTGACTTAACTTGTTTTTATCTGATTAGTTGCTGTAAGCCCCCCTGCCCCCTGTGACATATTTTGAAAAAACAACCACAGAAATGAATGTTTAAATCAAGAATATTAAAGTTTAACAAGTATTGGGTTTTAAATTCAAGATCATTGATGATGAGTCAGATGGAATAGAAAATAAAACTGAAATATCCTTTGAGTTATTGAATCATGAAATTTCACTTTATTTTCACCTCTTGTACCATTAAGAGTCTTGAAAATTGCAAAACCCTTATAAAATAGGTATTTAAGTCTTTGGCAGAGAGTCAAGATTTGCTTCTACTTTAGCACTTCACCTTCTGCTAAAGATAGATTTTATGCTGGAATTAATATTTCCTTTGGAAAAAGGAAGTTTGACTCAAAACAATTTTAGAATGCTTCATCTCAAATTTAATGTTTTTTCCTTCAGAATCACAGTACATTATTGTCAAAATTCTTTATTTATTGTGAAGGAGAAAGAAACAAGTGAATACTTACTTTTCAAGGACAGTGGTTTGCTGAGTAAAATGTGTTTGGCCAGAAAATGATGTATTGCACATAGGTCAGAGTGTAACTGGTAGCAAAGTGATCTTCTGTTGCACAAAGAAAAGCAAATTTGAACTGACTCATGACGAGTTTCACACATCATTCAAACACACATGTGTTTATGAAAGGAGCAGATATCATGATATAAGTGGATAAATATTCTAAGGCATAAAATCACATAAATCAGAATTTGGCATCAAACACCTTATTTTTTCCCACAGTGTTCTTTGTTTTCATGCAGGTGAAACAAATAAAAGTTTTCTTTTGCAAGGCTGTTGACTGTTAATTCCACTATCTCTGGTAACAACACAAGGTTAGGATGTACTAATATGCCTCAGCCTTGCCAAAAGATCTGTGATGAACCAGAGCTAGTGGGATTAGTTCTTTTTACCAGTTTGTGTGTGTAAATGTTAACATCAGAAAAAGACACATTTATGATGTCTGATGATACATCCTCAGAGGCCCCAAGATTTGAATTCTGAGGTTCTGTCCTTTGAATCTTTTAGAACTGTAATTTAAAGTAAGTATATACTATGTGGTTGATGGCATTAATAATTATATTTAGGTGCAGCTTTGTCAGGACAAGAAAAAAGACAGGAGGAGTGTGAGATGGGATTTAAACATTACTTTTAGAATGATTTGAAGCACCACATGCTCATAAATGTGCTTTTCTCCATTTTGATATTTCTGTATTCTTATAGAGTCAACTAATTGTAAAACTCAGCAAGCAGCTTGATACTTGTCAGACTCTTGGGACTTAACCTAGATTCACTTAACTTTTGGTACATTAAAGACACAATCAGATATTTTTACAAAAACTAGGCACAGGTGAAAAAGAAACACAGTTGCTACTGCCTCAAGGCTGTATTTATTGAGTCCAATCTTAAATTGTGTGACATCTCTGAACAAAATAAGATAAGCAGAAGTGATTTTAGATTAAGATCCCAGTGACTAACTTGCTTTAATTAAAGATGTTTCAAAAGATAGAGGAATCAAGAACAAAGAATAGAAAGAAATGTGCTATGTGAATTATCAGGTAACTGTTTCAAAGGTAAACTTGTAAATTTCTCATGTGGTCTGACTAAAGTAAAATAAAAAAATATTCAATAGATTTCATTTGATTCTAATTTTATTACTTCTATGATTATGTTTTGGCAAAATACAAAGTTTTTTCTAGACTATTTGTGAGGGAGAGACGCAGCAATTTGTAATTATTTTGATCTGAATTAAAGATATTTAAATGTTTCTAAGACTACTCTTTAATGTTTTTCAGATGAAACCATAACTCTACTTCAAATAACATCAACAAACAGCTTTTAAAACTATATATGTGTGCTTGTTTTCCTCTGGTTGTAAAATATTAAACAAATAGGTCACAAAAGTTAGCAAAAGCAAGTATAATAAACATACTGATGCTTAGAATGTGATTCTAAAATAAAGTACACAAACTTAGAAAAATTTAGGCTTGACAATACAAAAATCTAAGACAGCATGAAGCACAACACACAAATCAGAGAAAATACAGTGAAGATATTATTTTAAAATATCTTAAGAGTCAAGGAAAGTGTTCTGATTATTGGCAGGGACTGAAAACTGACTGAGTTAATGAGTGTAAGATTTTTTGACTCATATCATCTTTCTGTGTTGGAGTATCAGACAATAACACTATCAATACATGCATATGAATTTAAGTTTAGATTAGAATTTTTCAAAGCAGTCTAGATTAAGAAAATTTTCTGCAGGTCTCCCTGAGAATTGGCTTAACCTGTCAAAGCTTCAGGAGTTCCCTCGGAGCTCTGGTAGGACAGGTGAGATGCCAGAGACCTGAAGCCTGTGCAACTCCAGTAACATCCTTTAGAAAGGTTTCTGAGATCATAGATTGGTTAGATTAACTTTAGTTCCTAAAAAATAACAGAACTAACGTTAAGTGGCTACCATGAAAGATCAAAGAAAAAAGTATTCATAGGTACCATTAAATTGAAAAATAAAGACATTTTATATACTATACACTTCAGTATATTTAACTAACTGTTTTGTTGGGGTTTTTAATTCTTTAGAGTTGTGTGGTATCACTACAAAGTGATATGTCCACGTGATAGGAAAGGCCAAAATCAGGGATTAACAAACAATGCTCAATTATCAAAGTAGAAACATAGATCCATTGTAGCCTTTTGCAGGAAAAAAACCAAAAAAAACCACCAAACAACAACAAACAAAACCAAACTAAACCAAACTAAACTCTCCCTTTCCCTTCATGATCCAGAAAGTTTATCAGATTAAGCAAGAAGTCAAAAGTCCCTGCTGTATTTTGGATTGCCTAATTCTGGTATTACTCAATGCTGTATTTATCATTATTTTCATGATAAAAAATTGGAAATTAGAAGTTGCAAGCACATTGACGGTCAGAATAAGAATACAAATAAACTTTTCTATTGGCATGCTTCCAGAGGGATGCAATACATAGTGGAGAACTAATTCATGGATAATTGTGTCTGGGCATAAGATTTTATGAGAAGAAATATATTTTCATGTATCCTGCTGCTAAAGATTAATTTATAACACTTCAATGCTTCAGGTTGAAAAACACTGTCTGCTGTTTCAGGGTTATGTATCTTAAAACATTTCATTTGAATTTTAGTTTAATTTAAAATATTTCAGAAAAGCACCAGGCACTTCAGGAAACTTATCTAAAAAATTTGCAGTAACTTATGGCTACAACAGTTGGTTTGAGAGCTTTGCAGATTGCATCTATTCATTTTAAGATTTCTGCATTCACAATAGATTCTTATGAAATGTTTGCCAAACACTTCAAATCACTGTCCCGTAAAATGCTTTGCAAGTTAATATAAAATATTCTGTACATTAGAAATTAAGACCAGATGCCAAAGATGCACTTTCAAGCTAAACAAGAGTCAGCACAGGACACTAGGTTTTAGTTTTGACTTTGGAGTAAACATTTTAAATTTGTATACATAGCCACTAAACAATATTTGAAGTCAGAAATTATTATATTAATCCACTGCATTTTTTTGTGATAACAGGTAAAATAGTATCCTATAAGTCAGCAATAAATTCTCAGTCTTGTCTGTCTGAATAAAATTTTGGATAAAATGTGTAATTACAAGATAGTAAATATTTGTCAGTACCTTATTCTCTTTGAATATATGGACATGTTTGCCAGCAATCTCAATAGGAGTTTTAATGATTGATCTGCTCCCAGCTTCTACATGGCAGTGAGCTACAGCCATCTCATCTATATAACAGCCTTTCCAATATATAAATGTGATCTTTCCATTTGTCTGAGGAACAGACCTTTCTCTTTCAGATAACAGAATTAGTTAGGATTTTCACAATGCAAGATAGCTATCTGTCAGCTTCAGTCTTTATCCCCAGATCCTTTCTACATCTCTTGGAGTTAAAAACAAAGGCTTTACTCTTCTTCAGGTGTCTTGTCATAGAGGTCAAAATAAGTGTCAGGATTATATTTCCACCTCTTATCTTTCAAGAATTCTGTGGATTTTCTTCCTTAACTTAGCAGACTATTTTCATTTTATAGGACTTTTTCATCATAGCTTAAAATCTCAACAGCTCCTCCTGACACTGCTCCTCATATAGTCTGCTGCAGCAGTTGTTTCTAATTGTCTCTGTCATATCAAGGATTGTCAATAAAATTGTCATTAACCTTTTCTAGGCTGCTTCAAGGTGGGTTGTATGTGTCTCCACATTGTGTTTTCTATGACTTTCTGTTTCTTTTCCCTAACAGTCACTGTGAAAAATGGCAGCTGGAATCAGTTACACCAAAAGTTGTGTGGAGGGAAAAGAGATCATGGAAATGAAAGATAGGAAGGATTTTCAATCAAGAATAGAAAGCACTAAACTTCAGAGAAGTTTAGTCCTTTCTTGTTTACTCTTTGTAGGAATTTCCTCCTTACCTAAAATGACAAGTCATTGCAGGACTTTCCCATTGAAAAATAATACTGCGTCTCATTCCCAGTATTCTTTACCTGGT
Source organism: Lonchura striata (assembly GCF_050655825.1). Classification (NCBI taxonomy): domain Eukaryota; kingdom Metazoa; phylum Chordata; class Aves; order Passeriformes; family Estrildidae; genus Lonchura; species Lonchura striata. Next base: position 116,626,108 of record NC_140704.1, read on the forward strand.
CACAGTGCAATTATAATACACCAATTTACTTTCCATAGCAGATTCAGAAGATTGAATTGATTGAAGTAATAAAATATGTATGGTATGAATAATATGCATTGAAACCTATGTCTATTTTTTTTTTTTGGTCCTGTTTTTATAGCTAGGGCATGTCTTAACCCTGGCTGATAAATAATGGAGTGAACATAAGTGAATGTGCTACCCCTACTCCCATCCTTCCTAGATATATCCCCCTACAACTTAATTCCAGGTCAAGTACCATGACTGAAACACTGTTTTTCACTTCTGGTTGTTCAGTAAGCTCAGATGTGGTTTGATCTCTAAAAGTGTAACGTTACACAGAAAGGGAACGAATCATTAATACAATGGGAAAGATTATAACTTTTGACAGGAAAAGACTTACTCTTCAGCCCAAAATGTTCAAAGCTGTTCTGAAGCTCAGTGCCCACTTTATCTACTATGACAGAGAAAACGCCTTTTCAGAAACAGATTTTCAGACTCTCTGAACTCAGTGGGAAAACTGAGCACCTTCTCCTCTGATGATGTCACTGATTGTGTGCCTTAAGTATAGCACTGGCTCTAGGGTGTAACTAGTTTCCACTCTTAGAATAGAAATCGAATTAGGTTTAGTGACTACAAAAACAGAGGAGAAAACCTCCTTTTAGGGAAAGCAAGAAATTATCCTTGAGAATACTTCAAACTTCTACAGAATCTTCAAAAAGTGGATCTTTAACAATTCTCTTATATTTAATAGGTCTTCCTAACAACCTCATTTGTCTGTTACAATAATTATCATTTGTCTGTGATAGTAATTCTAATTTTTGCATAACTGACATTAGCAGTATAGCAAATATAACTATGTTCTTGTACATATTTATGAATATAATTTTCATTTTGACTGTTTTATTTGAAAATTTGTTTATCAGAGATTCAGAGTTTCAAAGCTAAATGAAAGCAGTACAGCAATTTATATGAGCTCAATTTGTGATTTTCTGGTATCATTAAATCATGAAATGATTTTTGTAAGTCTCTGTGGTTTTCTTTATTAAAAATGACAGAAACATTTGGAATAATGATAATTACATTGTATAGCTTTCCTTCACTAGGTTCCGCTCCATTCTGTACTGTATCATATAATGGACTATGAATTATGATACTGCTTTGAGAAAATGATATTTGCTACTTTAAACTTGATGTCTCCATGTAATCCATGTAAGGTCTATCAATCATACAATATAACATTTCAGAAGACTGGCTGAAAAATAAGTGGGTAAATGTTTCTGCTGCTAGCTTCTCTGTATAAGATACATTGAACATAATTTTCAAAAAATGAACCACATGATCAATGTTGTCATTTGAAGTATATGCAGATAGTGAATACCACATTTATATACAAGTGAACTTGAGCTGATTGCATTATTCAACAAGCTTTGAATGGAAACTGCCTTGCAGCCAAGTCTATTTGATACCTTGCAACAAGACATACATGCCAGCTTTCAGATAAAGTGAGTTTCAGTATCCCAACATTTCACCTGATTGTACCTGTTTATCATTTCACCGACCATTGCCTTCATCTAAATGTTCAAGCCTTTTTCTCCTTTTCTTTTCTTTTCTTTTCTTTTCTTTTCTTTTCTTTTCTTTTCTTTTCTTTTCTTTTCTTTTCTTTTCTTTTCTTTTCTTTTCTTTTCTTTTCTTTTCTTTTCTTTTCTTTTCTTTTCTTTTCTTTTCTTTCCTTTCCTTTCCTTTCCTTTCCTTTCCTTTCCTTTCCTTTTCTTTTCTTTCCTTTTCCTTTTCCTTTTTCCTTTTTCCTTTTCCTTTTCCTTTTCCTTTTCCTTTTCCTTTTCCTTTTCCTTTTCCTTTTCCTTTTCCTTTTCCTTTTCCTTTTCCTTTTCCTTTTCCTTTTCCTTTTCCTTTTCCTTTTCCTTTTCCTTTTCCTTTTCCTTTTTTTTTTCTTTTTTTCTTTTCATAATAATTATATGCTACGTTGGAAGGAGTTCCCAAGGATCACTGAGAATGACTCCTTTGTAGTGTTAACTGAGTATTTTCTAAGTCTTTCAATAATACAAAATAACTTGCTAGTCATTGGCTATATCCTTAACTTCCTACTGACATCTCAGACTATATTAATACATTTATACATTGTATAAATATATATATATATATACATATAATACTATATTTATATATTGATACGAAGAGGACAAAATAAGAAAAATAAAGTAACAGGCAATTTAAAAAACCAAAACCAAAACAAATCAACAGTGGCAATCCAGACAGTTTCTTAGTCTGAGCTCAAGGTCATGCATCTGTTGTATACCACTACAACTTAATGACCTCTCATTTCTTTTGGGTTTTGATTTTCACTTAGGAGCAGCAATTAACTGGTTCAGAATTCCATGTGTAGTCTTAAAAAAATTGCTTTTTTGATGTAAATCTGAGAAGACTTTGGGTAAGGGAAACCTAAATTCCCCATCTTGCCAGGCTGGCCTTGGCTAAGGGCCAAACTCCCAACCAGCTGCTTGATCACAACCACTCCTCAGTGGGGCAAGGGAAGAGAACAGGAAAGAGATTGCTCACTAAATGCTGTCATGGACAAAACATAGACAGAACATAGATTTGGGGAAAATTAATTTATTGCCAATTAAAATTGTTTCAGATAAAGACAAAGGAAAAGAACATTAAAGCAATATCTGCCCTCCCCACTCTCCCAAGATCAGCATCCCTCCAGACTCCTCTACCTCTCCGCCAGCTGAGTAGCCTGGAAACAGGTGGGTTATACACAGCAGTTTCTCTCTTCTGCCCCTTTCTCCTGACATGTTTTACCTGCTCCAATGGATGACTCTCCTTCTTCTCTGTCTTCTCTCACTATTTTTTTTTTCCATCTCTTGTAGCTTTGTTTCTCCCCCTGTAGTGAATGAGTGTTTCACATCACTCAAAGACTCACTGGTAAATCTTGGCAAAATAGGTTTAATATTAAAGTGAAAGCAAGGCAAAGTTCATTGGCAAGGTTCACTCTATTACTTACTGCATGTTTAAGGCCTAGAGAGAAAATCAGGCTAAAAGTTAAAATCAATCAATCTAAAATTAAAATTAATGTAAAGGGACCTATGCAGAAGCTTAAGATGGAGAAAGGGTAAGGGTAGGAAAGGGTAAGGATAAAAGGGAAAAAGGGAGAATCTCCTTTGAGTCACACGGCTCAGATTGGACCCCCTTGCCAAAATTAGTCCTGGAATGGAACAAAAGTTTAAAGAGGGCTTGTTGGGTAGCACAAGTTCCTGAGAACAGACAGTGTCTCTGAAAAGCTCAAGAGTAGCTTAGCCCAGGTGCTGTTCATCAAAGCCAAGGCCAAATGAGCATTTCTCAGGTCATAGTGCAGCCCAAGGGGAAGAGGAGAGTGTTGTTCCAGCACACCCCACACACTCCCTCCAGCATTTTCTGCTGAATTTTGAATATTTTTTCCCAGAGGTGATGCTATGCTGAGCTCAACTATGCCCTTGATGTGTCTGTTGGAACCAGCTGGATAGGGGAAATTGTGGCTTTTTCCTATGGAGGCCACCCCTGCAGCACCCTGGGCACCTGAACCCAGCACAGTCTGAAAATCTCCACTTCTTCAGAGCCCCTAACTCTTGAAAAATGTGGTTTGTGCACAGATAGTTGTGTTTCTGTTCAGCATCTCCTCAGAATAAAAGTTATTCCTTCTAAGCTGTATTTTATATTTTATAAGAAAATAAATTACAGGCAGACAAAATAATCAATAAACTCTTCACTGTTTTAAGCTATCATGCTATTACTTCTCATTATATATCAAGAGCATCCTGATATTAATATTTTTGAAGTAAACTTGTATAATTTACCTGCCTTTCCTGTCTGCAACAAAAATTATTTTTTTTTGTATTTCACAGTGATATCTTTCCAAGAAGAATAGTATCCTTTTGGCCTGGTAATACCCTTAATCTCTATTTTTCATAATAGCAGAAGCTGAGAGCTTGCTGACAAGCAGATGACATAATTAAGGTTACATTTCTTCACTACTGCCTCTGGTTTTGTTCATAGTAGACACGCACATTCTGTGTCATTGCACATTCAGTATTATAGTCTTTTCCAATGACATTTGTAGCTAAGCACATTAATATTAAAGGGCAATGTGCCTTTAAGTGGATCGATAAGAACTTGACAATATAATATATAATCATAGTTTCTTATCATATGAGGTTTTGTATGGTTTGATTATGCTGTCTTCCTCTTTGTCATTTTTGTCCTATACAGTAAAGAGTGCAGAAAGCATGAGGAAAACTATTCTGAAAACAGCAATTCAGAATTATGGCCATTGAGCTCCATGGAATGAATACACTGGACATTTCTATGATCTCTAAGTATGTAAGCATCTGGAGCTATATAGACAAAATAAATGCAATTCCTTTCCTAAGGTATCAAAAAAATGGCATTATCAGTAATAAAGGAGGAGGAAATAAGGAGAGTTTTCTTTAAGTATTACAAGCTTTTTCTATAAATTACAATTTTTTTCTCTAGCTATGCAGGTACTCAAAGTGACTGTGGAACAGCCATCTTTAGAGCTACTCAAAACAGGATTCAAAAAGACATTGAGGAATCTGATCTAAATTTGAAGTTATGTCTGACTTTGAAGTTGACCTTGGTTTGACAAGGGGATTGCTCCAGAGATTTCTGCCCATCTGAATTAATCTGTAAGACCACAATTCTAACAGCCTATATCTTGAACATGATCATGTTTAAAATGTTATTATCATGAGCAGACCTCAGTCGCTTTTCATAGTCTGTTTTTTTTACCCTATAATGCCTAGGAAAATATTGCCACTACTAAGTCTCACTCTATTTTGAGAATACAGAATGAGCCAACTAGCCTAAATATCCTTCTGCTTTTTGTTTTCAGTTCTTATTTTGGGCTTTTTTTTTGATGGTGGGAGGGAGAAGAGAGGAGGTGTTGTAATTTTCAGGTCACAGATATTTTTTTGCCTTCAAAACCCATAAAAATCTAGTATATACAATATATGCTAATCAATATAAAAGACTATTCTTAGTACTTTAAAGAGGGAAGTTAATCTGTCTCTGTCCGTCTCATTCAAGCAAGTGCAATTTAAACCAATGTTTGTGTTGATTTTCAGAAGATAGTTGACACTCATTCAAGATTCTTTATCTGCTGACCACAGAGTCCTTAGAAACAACTGCAGAATCCAGAGCAGAGAAATATATTTGTTACTAATAAAGCCAGCACCCTTCTATTTTTGATGAAAACAATTTTCAAACATCTTATACCATTGAAAATGTTTTTGAAGGGAATGCATGTACTTTGAAGCTACCAGCTACTGTTTTAATTCTTTTATCAACACTCCCAGTTGATCCTTTAGAACTGCTTAAACAAGAATAATAAGTCTTGCACAATATACAGACTCACAAAATACAGAATGGGAGTCTTGGGATGATATGGACAGCCCATAAAATTATGATGATAAATCTTATCCATCAATTGTGTTGAGACAGAGAATTACAGTAATGTGCCCTTAATCAATTTTAAGTTTAGATGAAATTTAAAAACATAACTCCTTGCTAGTGTGTTTCTTGTCATCTCTAATTCACTGATGTGTAAGTGAATGAAACATTTGTCAGGAGAAAAATTAATTTGACATCAAAAAAGATTACTTCTAAGTAAACATTGCTTTGCAGACTCACAAAGATGATTGATTCTATGCTATTTATCATCCAATCTTAGTTTAATTGACTTCTTTTGTTTATTTTTTTATGTTGGTCTCATGCTTGCATCCAGCCATAATTTGTTGCTCTCAAAATCCTGATTTAGTCTTTCAAATATTTGCAGCATTTGGTTTTACCACTTTTAAGAAATTTCGGCTCATGATTCCCAAGTTTCACTGACATATTCAGGAACCTTTTATTCTTTTTGAGTAGTGTGCAGTACTAATACACAATTTTGTTAACATTACCCACAGTGTCCCTGCTGTTAGTAGTGTCTATTATGTTCTATCCTTTCTTTCTGCTGCTAACACCTTATATGCTTTTGATTTAAGGCTGTTTGTAAAATAATTGACAACAGTTTTTACCAGAAGTTATGAGATACAAAATAATCTGAGCCTGATGGTAAAAATAAACTGGTTAGATTATGGCATTATTTTAATTGCTTGACTGGTCCTTCTCCCAGTCTGCAATAGTAGCCAAAACCATCTAAAAGTGCTTACAGGAATTTTTCTGCCACATCAGATTTTGTAAATGATACCCTTCTATCCTCTCATGTGTAGAGTCATCAATTAAAGATTTGAAGAAAAACATAAAGCCAAAAAGTCCTCACTTTTCAAGGGCTGTATTTTAGAATTCTGTACAGACAAATTTTCAAATTGGCACTTTTGCACAGCCAAGCTGAACAATCTTAAAAAACAGTTAATGCTCATCACTTTTCCTTTGCAATTTCCCTTCTTTTCTGATTTTCAGTCCTACTTCAATATGATTTAATTTTTAAATAAGATAGGAAGATTGAATACGCAAACCATTCCTTTGGTTTCCTTTTTTTTTTTTTTTCTGAGATACTGAATAGTTACAATGTTATTTTAATCTCCTGGGCAGCAGATAAAGACTTTTTTTATCTTTAACTTAAAAGTTCGGCCTTTCTAGAAGGGCTGCCTTCCTTACTTTTTAAATAAATATGTCTTCCCAGTATTTATTAATATTTAAATGGATTAACAAATCCAAAGTTCCAAACAAGAATTTTGTTGTGCAAAGATCTATATCTACCCCAAATCCTTTCAGTTTAGAATTTCTCAATTGTAAAAACCAAACAGCAGGAACTTCAATATTCCCTGGTGATTCCATAGTGCTAGGCTAACTAGCATTGATAGCGCTATTTAACTTGTATTAACCTCCTGAAGATGTCATTTAAATGAAGGACAAAAGAGAAGGGAAGGGAAGGGAAGGGAAGGGAAGGGAAGGGAAGGGAAGGGAAGGGAAGGGAAGGGAAGGGAAGGGAAGGGAAGGGAAGGGAAGGGAAGGGAAGGGAAGGGAAGGGAAGGGAATCGTAGAGAGCACATCTCATCAGAAACCTTGAATTCCATGCAAACAAAGGTCTCAGCTGGAGAGCAATTACCAAAATCTAGCCTGAAAAACTTTGAACTATCCATCCTTTTGAAGGAAGAAGAACAAGGGTGAGAAAGATGCAGAGCTGTTGTTTAAGGATTGTGGGGATTTCAGTCCTGATATTTAGCCCAGTAAGCCATGCTTCTAGAAGTAAGCATTTAATCCATTTACAAAATCTGTTTCTGGATCCAAATTTATCTAGTGCATTAAATAGATAATCCTTCCTTAGTCTGTCAAATTACTTTCTGGCACTACAGAGAACAGGAAGTGCTGCTAGACATTTTTAAGTTAATATTTGTCAAGATTTCCGAAAGGTTAGCTATTTTTTTTAAAATATTTTCTGTCATTAAATTACACTTTTTTTGGATATATAAAATCAGAAACAGTAGCTACAATTTTTACTGTAAGTGTCAAATGAGGTAGGGGCTCTTTCTAGTCTTACGTTGCTTTATTAATAACCTATTTTCTTAAGCAAGGACACTTGAAGCAGCAGATAATATAAATGCAATGTTTTTCTTGTGAAACACTGATTTAAATACTTCTATGTTACAGAAAAACGTCCTACTTTTCTTAATTAACATATTTGATTTTGGCATATTAATTTTTAAAAAATTTTCTTAGTTTTAAAACATATGTAATGTATGAGGTATAGAATGCAAGAATGAAGCATAAGGACATCCAGGAAGGTGATTTTAAGCTTGGCAGTAAAAAAGACTCCTAGAGATTAGGAAATAACAAGAAAAGGAAAAAGCAAAAGTAAAACAAAGGGATAAAGAATTAGCACTAATAAAAACCAGTTTGATACAAGAGAGAATTTCTTTTGGCTTTTGAAAATATGAGTTAATATAATACACCTGTTTAAATAAATGTCACTTCCTCCATTGAGTTCACACCCTCAATCTGAAATTTAAGCACAGAAATGAAAATATCTATGTAATATGTACACTTTATTTACACTTTTTCATTTGTAACCTTCCTCTTTTGCACAGATTGCTATGCTTATTCTGAGAGTGTTGCAATAAAGCTAATGTCCTAAAGTCTGTAACCCAACATCTGAAAAAGTCCCCTAAAATGTAAGAGGACATGTTTGTCAGAAGCACTGATCAATACCTTTTTCCCAAACTTTAGTATCTGTTGTGGAATATTTGGTCTTTATAGAAAGCTCACAATTAGTTACTGTGTTGAATTTAATTAGGTCATTAAAAAATAAGTGTTTATTGTAACACATAATGTACAATGTTCTATCATTATTGCCTTTCAAAGATTTCTGTAGGACAAACCAGGCAGGCAAGAGGGGAAAGAATCATTAATTAAAGGGCATGAGAGAGGAATCAATGCCCTACTTATTCATATTGCCCTTTGTTACTCTCATCACCGAGAAATTGTCATGTGGTTAAGTACATAATTAGTCATCTCACTTTGGCTGAGTAGAGCAACAGGTACAGAGGTTTCATCTAGACCTGCCTGCTATTTTTGGAGGCAGGCTAGACAACTGTAAGAAGGGGAAAGGAAGTAAAGAACTTATCAGAACATGCTGACATGGGGAAACTAAATATCTAGTGTTGGTTGTTGTCATTTCTGGAAGAGAGGGAGGGAAGAAAAAAAAAGAAAAAGTAAATAAGAAAAAGTAAATAAGAAAAAAGAAAAAGAAAAAGAAAAAGAAAAAGAAAAAGAAAAAGAAAAAGAAAAAGAAAAAGAAAAAGAAAAAGAAAAAGAAAAAGAAAAAAAAAGAAGAAAAAGAAAAGAAAAAGAAAAAGAAAAAGAAAAAGAAAAAGAAAAAGAAAAAGAAAAAGAAAAAGAAAAAGAAAAAGAAAAGAAAGAAAAGAAAGAAAGAAAGAAAGAAAGAAAGAAAGAAAGAAAGAAAGAAAGAAAGAATGAATTGATTATGTGTGTATGTCTCCAGTGTAAGAAGTTCTTAAAATTATTTTAATCCCTGCACTAAATAAATTAAGGGTGAAATTTCTTCTTTCTGTTTGCTTGGTGGTTGTTATGGTTTGACACGGGTACAATGCTAGCGCTCCTATTAAAATGTAATTTTTTAATTGAATGTTGTGAAATGTGATTGAGAACAGAGTAAAAGCAGGCTTAAGCTTTATAACAAGGGAAAAATGTTATTAAGTTATTACTACTATATTACTATAAAAGAAAAAAAGAAAGGAAAACAACCTACACAAAATTTGAAATGAAAACCTTTTAAAGCATTATTTTTCTTACTACCTAACTCAAACTACAGTGAGACACAACTTGGACTTTAACCAGGTTCTTACTTTTTAGATAATCGATATTTAGTTTATTGAAGGAGAGAGGAGTTTCTCTTGTGCCACAGACCCCCCCTAAGAAACACAGCTGTTATATCCTGTGTTTCTATATTACTCATAGCACCACCTAGAAAAAAAGTTTGCTTTAGTGATCTTCTCTTTTTTATGCACGGTGCTCTCACTCCTAATGCATAGATGGACAGACTGCTTTTAGGATTTTTTTTTAATGATGCTCTACCAAGAGGGGAAAAAAAATACAGTTCAGTTTTTTATTTTTGGGACTACAGTCCCCCCTATTTTTTCCTGAGGCTGAAAGTCTAAGAATAAAGATTTTCTTCTTTTCTTCTTCTCTAAAGACAGAGAGTACTACTACAAATTTCTCTAACTTTTTTCTGTTCATTCTACTTTTATTTTTTCCCCGCTGAAGCATGGTCTCTTCAGTTCACTAGCATCTTCTTAAAATGTAGCTTCTCTTAGGAAAAAAAATTAGTTTAGTCTGTAGCTACTAAGAAAAAATCTAGCTAAAAGTTACTCCATCATCTCACCCTAACTTTCTTTTTTTTCACAATCTTAAGTTTCAAGCTGTTTCTCTTTTTTTTTTTTTAATTAAAGATGATTTATATTTTACAAAACTTTTATTTCTCAGAAAGGGTTAAAAGTCCCGACTCTTAAAGATAGCTTGCTACTCACATTTTTTAACTCCCACAAGTAACTAGGCACCTTACAGCCCCTCCACTCTTTTCCTTCCCCACAGCATACTGCTAACAAAACTGCCACTGTTTCTTTTGAGAGAGAGAGAGAGAAACTCTGAGAGAAAACAAAAACAAATTAAATTTATTTACCCTTCTATCTACAGGGAGCTAGTTTAGTTTAGTTCTTCTACCTTCTAGCCTACCTCAGTCAGGTCACAGGGCCTTCCCCTTCCCGACCCAGCCAAGCAAGAAAGAGACTACACTATGCACTAACCAAAACTAAAAAAAAACAAATTTTCTTAAAAATTCTGGTTTTAACCCCTCTGTGTTCTCAAAAGCATATCTATCTTCAATTAATTAATATTTAAATTAACCTCTTTCTTCTAAAAAAATTCTTCTTCCGTGTTAAACCACAACAGTGGTGAATCTGAAAGATTAGACTTATTACCCATTAGATGTGGGAGGAACAGACAGGAAAGTAATTTACTGAGATAGGGGAGACTGGCTGTACATAAAATAACTGAAGTTGCCAAAAGGTGGAGAAGGCTCTTAGGCTCTTGGCAACAAACAAGGACAGTGAGATTCAAAAATCACTGATAAATCACCGAGTATAATGAACACAGCAGTATGCAAGCAACATGAATCAGTTTCTGAGAACTTGAGTGGCTGGAAATATCTTTATCTCAGCTGTAAACTGTTTCTCTCTACATTCTTCATCTTTTGTGCTACTAAAGTATAATTAACTTAATTTATTATTGAAGGCTTGGGGTATTGTTTGGTTTGGCTTTGTAGTTTTTATTTTAAATTTATATAAATTTTATATTTATTGCTTAATAGAGTTATCATTTTGAGAACAAAAGGCACTGTCAGTTTCAAGGGTCTGAAAAACTAATGAGAAGAGTAATACTTTAATGGAAAAATCTACAGGTTGTCTGAAATAGTGTAGGAAAAAAAGTCATATTCTGAGATTTAGACTAGAAATCAATGCAACAGGCACATAATAAAGTCACACAAAAGATTCAAAGTAGGTGAAACAAGGCAACAGAAGTTAACTTTAACTAGAGAATTCTAAAAGACAAGTTGGGATCTGTGTTCACTGTGGGTAGCAAAGGAAGGAAATTAATCTAAGAATGAATGCTTGTCCACTGAGTAGCTATCCAGACTCCTAATCTGACTTTAAATCATATGATTAAAGATTTATTCCCATGATATTTTAGGCTCCAGGGAAGAATCCAAATAAGGACAATATAGTCCCATCCAAATCTACACCATAAAAATATGTAGTAATGTGAGTGCTTTTATTTTATCTGGTAAGGCAAATTAAATTTGCAAAGTTTCATGATCTTATTAAATAATTTTTTTTAAAAAAAATTGCCTACAGGTTTTGATACAAGCAACCATTCATATTCTGAATGCAATCTAAAGGATGAATGACTATCATATAACTGAAGCTTGATGCAGTGCATTTTGTCTCTGATAACAATACAAACAGGTTATATTAATTTGCACAATGGAAGGCAAAGCAGGATGAGGTTTGTTCTTGCCAAAAATGAAGACTAAAATTTTATTTTAGGTTCTCTGAACCCTAAAAAATCCTGATGAGGGATAAAATAGATTTTTTTTCTATGTTAAAAAGTACTTAGCAAAGTAAGTTTCTAGTCCTAGGAGTTCTTTTGACTACTGCAGTCCAGACATTATCATTAAATGAGTCTTTTTTATTTATTCTCAGACAAATGAATGACTGGTCTCATTACCATTGTACAAACCCTCCAGGAAAAACAATATTAACTCTCTTGATGCAGGGTTTCTTTCGAGAGCTAATTACTTTGCACAGAGTCTGGGGCTTGCTTTGTGAACAATAGTCAAAAAATGCTTGCTGCTTAAAGCAGTTACACATGGTAAGATTTCATTTTAACCAGAACTTTGACTCTTAAAGCTTGTTTTGAACTGGATATCACGAGATGTCTAACTTCATGTTGACTGTAGACACTGGCAGCCCTTTTGAATATTTTTGTGATTATTTTGCTATGCTCTCTATTTCTGCTTAGCTAATATTAAACTGTTTTGACAAAAAAAAAAAAGGTGTCAAGTGCTGCATGAGGCAATTCTCCCTGTAATGATTGTGCCATTAGGATTAGCATTGACTAATTTGGTAGGAGAAGAAACTCTGCTGATGAATTAGGCAGTAAGCAACCCCATTTGACACCTTCTAGTCTTTTTATAGCAATGGAACTTGCATAAAGCACTGAATCACTGTATCAACAACCTCCTATTGAATTTATCCTAGCAGGGACAGCTTTCACTGGAACCTCTCTGTTCTCCACGGGAGATAATTCCTTTTTGTAATGGAAACTAAGCATCTTCTATACTCTTTGTATGTTAAAGCAGAGCAGATTATGGGAATCCAGGCTTTCTCCACACCTAAATTAGATTTGAGACGGTCACAAGTGGAGGCAGAAAAATTTTGACAATCCAAAAAGAGGTTACCAAGCTAGGGTGAAAACTAATAATTTTAATGGGAAGAGATGACAGCTAACACAAATTGGTTGTCCTTGAAGATCAATAAACTGTTCAGTGAAAAAAGAATCCATTTTCACATAATGTGGTCTCTCTCATGACTGGGTAGCTCTTTGCACTTAAGTGGCAGACCATATGAAAAGAGTGGCAATTTTTGTGGTGGAGTAAATGGATAAAGGGATAGATATCCCAATTATGAACCTCTCTAAAAAATAGAGGAATATTAAACCTTCTCCATAAAGTAAAAGACAGTGTGAGAAATATATGAAATATATATACAGAGAATAGAGGAGGACCACCATATGGAGGAATATCGGCTTTTGTTACAATCCCTTTGAGATATCATCAGACAGGTTACAAGTGCTAATCCAATTTCTCACACCAGGTTCTCTTCATAGACATGAATAATTTTTGAAATTTTGAAGTGGACAACAATGTCTAAGAATTTCAATAGCTCACTCAGTCACAAAGTGATAATAAAAACTAAGTTGATATTTCTTCAATAGTCATAATATAGACATTAGGAAACAGAAAAAATAATAATGAAAGAAAAAAAGAAAAAAAAAGAGATAATAGTATAAATTCATGACGTAGAAATTAAGAGTAATGGTAAAATATTTTCTGATTTGACAGTATTACATTTCCCCATAAAAATACATAACTACTTGTTTTCTTCTGATATAAAACACTTCACTGGAACCAGGTATATTTACACTTTAGAAGTGTAATAAAAGTGAGTACAAAGAAATTAATCCTTGGCATCAGAAAGAGTAGGCAGTCAGAAGAAAATTAGTGGTGAATTCAGATAAAAGATCAACTTTTCATCAGACTGACATCTGAAAAGAGGCTGTGGTCATATTTATACCTATAGTTTATTGAAGTGAAAATAAGGATTTTAAACTAAATTCAGAGTAGTTTTCTAAGCCTTTATAAGAAAATTGATAAATTTAAACCATACCTTTTTACTCTTTTAGGTCATAGCTGTAACATGGGTAGAAGACTTGTATGAAGACTTTAAACATGAAATATTCTATCCCACATTTCTATGCATACATTTTGTTTTAAGGAGGAAAAAATTTCTAGAAATCAGTGTTCTCCCTTTAACAGTAAAAATTTCCTCCCATTTGTTTTTGAATAAATAAAATATTTCTGGATTGTTTAACAATATTCTCTGTGTATGCTGATCTGCTGTAAATTTTCTGAAGAAAAAGGGGTTTAATGAAGCAGCCACTATTTACAAGTGGAAAAAGCAACAAAAGAATATAATGTACCCATAGCTTTAAATGTGCAAGAAAAAATACAATTCAAGAATACAGTACACAGCTCAACTGTGTTTTACTCTGTGAGAGTTGGAAGTAAAGAATTTGCAGAAAAGAAAGTTTATTCACTCTATCTTCTATATTTGTGGTGGTCCTACGTGGCCAACAGCCAGCATCCATATACCTGTTTATTTCTCAGCCATAGGGCAGGGGGAAAATAGAAGGAAGGCAAAAAGACCTCTGGATCAAGACCTTGACAGTTTAACAAGGAAAGAATGAATTGTTCATAGAAGCAAAGCACAAAGAGGATTCACCAGTTATCAGCAGGCAGATGTTTAGCCCTTCCTGGAAAGGAGGCTCTCTGCACTGGACATTGTTGCTTAGGAAATAAATTCTTTACCCATAAAACTCCCCTCTTGGTCCTCCTTTCCCTAAGATTTAATACTGTGTAGTATAAAATATTCCTATGGTTACTTTGCATCTGTATCCTGATTGTGCTCCCTCCCTGACTCTCACCCACCTTCAGCCTTTTTTCTGTGGGGAAGGGTGGTGGTGGTGTCGCTTAACATCAGAATGCAGCTCAGCCCCCACAGCTACCCACAGACACCCCCTCAAGTAGTTGGAGGAGTAAATCAGAAGGGCAAAATGAAGAAAATTAATGTGTTAAATAAAGGTAGATCGATAGGTAAAACCTGTGCACACAGACAAAGCAAAATGAGGAATTCATTCACCACTTCCCATGGGCAGAGACAGATGATCAGCCTGTTTAAGAAACTCAAGCTTCATCATGCATAATGGTTACTTGGGAAGACAAACCCCATTACTTCAAACATCCCCCTCCACTTACTCCTTTCTACAGATTTTATTTCTGACCAAGATGTCATGTGGTATGGAATTTCCCTTCCCTCAGGTGGGATCAACTGTTACAACCATGTCCTCATCCCTAGCTCATGCTCACCCCCAGTCTACTCACTTGTGGGGCAGTGAGAGAAACATAAAATCCTTTGATGTTTTATATGCATTGTTCAGCCTTAAGTAAGACCCCAAAGTATTATCAGCATGGGTTTTGTTACAAATCCAAACAGAGCACATATCACTTTCTATGACGAAAATTCATTCCCCTCAGACAAAATCGTACCCAAGGGGGCAGTTCAGGGTAAAAAGAGAAAATGCCTTAATGATTTGCAAGCACTGTTCAGAAGTAATGAAAACATTACAAACACTGAATTCATTACCAACACTTCTTTAGTTACAAAGCACATCAGCATACAGGCTAATGTGAAGAAAGTAAACTCCATTCCAGCCAGGTGCAGTAATATTTTTTTCATATGAACTTCTAAGATGTCTCTTTATGGTGCTATGTTATTCAGCCATCAACTTTTTTCCAGAAGAACATTCAATAATCACCCTTGTCACTTTTAAAGAGACAACATTTTATATTTTTAATGGTGATGTGAAACAGGAGTACCACACTTCAGAGTTTAAAGCAGTGATAAGACTTTAAATTATCAGGTACTACTTACTTTTGATTAAGTGTCCCACTGGTAGACTTTCAGTTGAGCCTCATCTTTTCCAACAGCCAGGCATGTAAAACTCAGAAAGGAAATTATATTTTTAAGTACATAGTTCATTAACAATGGATAAAAATATCAACTTTCTAATTATTTTAATATCTCAGGTATTGCCTGATACTTTTGGTTCCATTTCTTCATCAGAATACAAAATTGTTCTGAAGTAATACTGAAGTTTAATATGAAAGGAAACTAAACCGTATCAATAAAGAAAGAAGTGTTTGAGGTTATTATGATCCTGTATTAAACAAGAGATCATGAAATACCATCAAAGACTTCGAACAATACAAGATCAACAAGGTTAAACAATGAATAATCAATCAGCAAGGAAGAAACAAGAAGCATGTGGAAAGACAGAGCGATAAGCAGTCCAGTAAGAAAAAATAAAATAAGGATGATAGAGGAGAGAAAAACGTTGAACAGAATGCCTATAAGGATTTATATCAAAAACTTGGAACTTAAGTAAGCTTATTTTCAAAAAGTAACAACTCTGATTTTCTTATCAAAAAAGTTCAACTCATTTAAGATCAACACACAAAAGATCAAGAATTTAAAAACCACAAAAAAACCAACAAAAAACCCCACCCTGCAGCATATCTGAATCACTTGGAAGAGCCTGACCTACATGCTTATCTATTCTTTCCTCAGACAGTAATGCTGTATACTTAAAGACCATACCACAAATTCAAAATTGCATTGAACAGCAATCACCAACTGAAATTTGGCTGATTATTTTCTTTATTTTTCTCTTGAAAAGATTAATTTCAATCTGTTGCAATCAAAGAAGCAGAATCTCCAATTATCTTAAGTTACACAAAGAAGTAATTTTGGAAACCAGAACAAGAGAATGAAAGCAATATAGAATCGTAATTGTCCTTAGTTAAGTGCAACTTCAGTATTCATGCTGTGGATTCAGAGAGGTTCAAGGGTAAATTTTCAATGAGAAATTAATGTACTTGTCCTTCTTAACCTTAGATCTTGAAAGGTCATTTTTAATTATTGGGGAGTGGTTGTTTCTATGTGTTTGTTTGTTTGTTGTGTGTGGGGAGGTTTGGTAAGTATAAAGGAAACCCTTCCTCCCCTTCCTTCTCCCCCCCATTTAGTGTCAGTCTGTTTGTAGCGTTCACTTTAACAAGACTGATATTTCTTTTTCAGCCAAAGTCAATAGCCAGTCTCTACTCACTATCATTGCAGTAGGTTATCAGTTTAAAGACATGACAGGAAGTCTGAGCCATTATCAAGAGGAAATATCTTCTACACTTAGCATGAGGTTGCACCTATCAGTCTCTCTTACCCAATTAAATTTGTTTTGCTGAAACACAAGGTGAGAATCTCTGATAAATAATCAACACCTTCTCAGAAAATCCTCTGCATATCCAAGAGATTATACTGTAAAATTAAAAAAAAAAAAACAACAGCTTTTTTATGGTAATATTTCTAAAAAATAAAAACACATTATAAAGGACAACCTGATCCTTGGGGAAAAAAATCAAATTAAAAGGAAACAGTTTTGAAATTATGTGTTAAAGGTTGAATAAATTTTATTTCAGGGAAAAATATAAATTGAGAAGTAACCACTTTCAAAGCATTGGTTGAAACCAACATTTCTGTACAATCAGAAGTATCTGATAATCTTAAAATATTCCACATTAATTCCTTAGATACCTTATTATTACTCAGATATAAAATAAGTGGAGATTCCCATAATATGGCCTACAGCTACTTTTCCTCTCTTGTCATCCATTGTGTAGTCCAACTGGAATACGATATGGCCAGTTTTCATTCAGTATATATAAGTATGTTTGACACCCTGCTTCATGGTTAACTGCTTCTGTGATTTTTTGAGACAAGCAGGTAATCCCTGGAAGAATAGAAACATCTAATAAACATATTCAAATAATTTTTATTTCCTCACCTTCTGTGAATCACCTTAATTTACTAAAAGAAAGACAGGAATGATGATGAATATTTATAGGATAGTTATTCTAGTTGATTAAAACAGAAGGTAACAGTGATAATTATACTATTTAAAGAATAATAAAACTAGCCTCCTACTCAGGTTTAGTTTATTACTCATGTCAAGATTTACAGCTATTAAATTCAACCTAAAGTTATGTCTCTTCTGTATAGAGATATAAATGTCAAAACTTCTCCAGCAACAGACTATAAAACTACCTAACCAGAACTGGCAGAACAGTTTCTCACTATAAAATATGGTGTAGTTAATCCAGCAAATAAAGGTCATGTTTAAAGAAACAGAGTAAGCAGCATAAGTGAGGACTAACATCTTTTAGTAAATATAAATTTAACAACTAGGAAAACACAATAAAAGAACTCCATATATTTGCCTCCAATCCCTCTCATCAAGAGCAGAATTAATTTATTGTTTCTTGCAATTTATTTTTAAAAATGATTTGTGGCATTATAGGGACAGAATTTTTAAATTTACAGGTGTAAAAAATTAGCAATATTTACTTAAAATATTTTTCCTCTCCTTTGTCATCTTGTTACAACATTTACATAATCACTAAATGTAACAGAAATTTCAAAATTGTCAAACCTCTCCTTTGAATAAGTCATAGGATTATTATGGCAATTGTGACTATACTCCCTTCACATATTAGTGGATATAGTGTAATGAATAGAGGATAATTCAAAATTTTCAAGTGCAGTGGGTTGATGGTGAAAGAAAAATATGTTTTATTTAAATATATAAAGACAAAATATGCAGAATGGGGCAGATAATCAAAATGACAGATTCTGACCATGGTCATGATATTTGACTCATGTTATAAAGTTCAGTCAGTCACACTTGAGTTCAGTGCTCTTGGAGCGAAATGTGATTTTGCAGAAGCAAAGCATCACAAACAGCTAATTCTGTGGTGACAAATTGTCAGGTCTCACACTGTACTTCTGGCATTAATTATTGCCACTCTCCCAGACAGAAAATTACTTTATCACCCCAGCTGGTACCGGGCAAGGATTAGATGTGTCACATTCTGAGGTCCCAATTAGTGTGGTTATTAGCAGGCTAACACCTCCAGGCAGTGAATTGGGTAATTCAGCATTTTGGAGAGAAGCACAAGATTTCCTGTTGTGGAATCACGGTGCCTTGAACACACTAACCAACATTTTTTAATCAGGTTGTATAATTACAATTTGCACTTCAAAGTAATATCCCAAGCTCCCTAGTCCAAAGCCACTGTTTCCCTACAAATCTATCTCCCTTCAGTAGTGACTGCCAGTTGCAGTGCCATAGCCATGTTATACAGAGGGAACAGCTCATCACTAGATATTACAGAAAAACATAATTAGGTATGAAATTTTAATATTGTGAAATATGTTTTTAATTATATATACCGTGATATGTTTATCATTTAAGAGGCATTTATCATGGTGCAAAAAATCTTTAATGTTTTTGAAGGTTAAACTCAACCTTCGTTCACCAGTCTCAAAGTCTAAATGAATTCTTTCCTTTCTTTGAGTTTCCAAATATTTTGTAAATGGCTTATAAGTTGAAGAAAATTAATGAAACAGAAATTGAATGGAACAAAGTAAAGAAAAAACTCCTGATTCAAAATTATAATTTCATAAATGTAGTGCACCTTATCTAGTTCATGGAATCATAGAATCAGTAAGGGCAGAAAAGGCTGTCAAGATCACCAAGTACAGTTATCAACCTTGCACTGCTACTATATTCACCTTTAAACCATGTCTTTAAGTGCCATATCCACAGGTTCTTTGAGCACTTCCAGAGATGGTTACCACCATGGGCAGTCTGTTCCAATGTTTTACAGTGCTTTGCATGATTTTATTTTTTTTTCCTAATATCCAAGTTAACCTTCCCTGGCACAACTTGAGGCCTTTTCCTGTCACCCTCTCACTTCCTACTTGGGATAAGAGACTGATTCTCTCTAGTCTACAACTTCCCTCTAGGTACTTTTGGAGGGTGATAAGGTCCCTTCGAAGCCTCCTTTTCTCCAGATAAACAACCCCAGCTCCCTCAGGCACTCTTCAGAGGACTTGTCCTCCAGACCCTTCCCCATCTCTGTTGCCCTTTTCTGGACTCCCTCCAGCACCTCAATATCCTTGAGACCTCACCACTGCCAAGTACAGGGGGACAATCCCTGCCCTGGTCCTGCTGGCCACACTATTGCTGCTGGAGGCCAGGATACCATTGGCCTTCTTGGCCACATGGGAACCCTGTTGTTTTTCAGTATGAATTGTTTTGGCACATTGTGATTCAAAAATACAATTTCTTCTCTCTTGAGCCTTGGTCTCTCTTGTCTTCCTCAACAGAATTTATGAAAACTACAATTTTTCTCACACACACTTTACATAAAAGTTTTTAATTAATGTTACACAACAAAAACAAAACAAAAATAAATTAAAATAATATTTAGACTACTTTTAAAGTAACATTATTTTACTCTTTACAGCATTAAGTGTTTATTTTCATTTATTAGGTAGTTTTTGCACTTGATCACCAGACAAGAAATCTGAAGTTATCTACCTATAAAAGCAAAAGAACCAGAAAACCCACTATTTCACTATGATTTTGTAGGAAACTTTTTTTAAAGAGTATTTTTTTGCTGTTGTTTGTACTTTTTTTTCTTTTATATTTTGAAGATTAATAATATACTGAGAATCTGCAAAATTAATTTTGCAATAAACAAAAGTAATTGAGAAGATTATGTGGATCACAAAAGAGTCAAATGCTTCCAATTATCATAAGAGTATTACCAAGGTTTTGGAAAAAAGCATTATAATATCTGGATAATTTTTCTCATTAGACTGAATTAATTGGTTTTGGATGGGGTACAGCTAACTTTCTTCACAGTACAATTTATTTATCTCAATTTTTTTAAGATTTGAAGCAGAAAAGGGTTTTTAGCTCTCTGTTAATTTTGTGAAATTATGACAAAGCCTGTATCGGTTTCTTTAATTTATATCTGATTCATAGTGTGGTTGATAGTGAAATGTAAATTTCTATTTAAACACAGAACTGGAGATTTATTTAATTTTTGTCTCTGAAATTAAAAAATTTGATGTCAATTTTAGGCTTGTGATCAAAGCACTGGAATACAAAGTCTTATGAGCTAAAAATGCAATTATGGACTGTATAAGAGATTAATCCTGGACCTAATAATAGAACAGTATAATAGAACTGTACTTAGAATATTTTTTGTAGCAGACAACAGAACTAAGAATGACTTTTGAATCATTATATTTTTAAACATAATTGAATTAATACCGGATTGCAGAAGATATTTAAATATCCTACCTGATTATATTGGAAACACTGACTATGTTGAGTGCTGCTGGCATTTAGGTACACATTCATTTAAATTTTATATTATTCTAACAGATATAGATGTGGTCATTTAATAACAAATAGAAGTCTTGAAATAACTGCTGACTTCTGTCACAGAGGATGGAAGCCTCTGTCCCTCTCCTAGGCTGTTTGCCAGTTTATCATTGGTGACTATGAGATTTATTTCATCACACACAAGAAACTGCAACCAGGGAAGTTCCCTCAAAGTGTCTACAAAACCAGAGTCTTATAGTTAAGTAGATGTTATAAAACACCTCAGTTCAGAGCAGGAGATAATGACTAGTTAACATACACTTTCTGATGACAGACTAGTTAAGACATACTTTCTGATACTGCTTTTTTCCCTGCTCAAAAGCGTTAGAATTTTTTGTTGTTGTTGTTAATAACATGTTTGTTGTAACATTTTTTTTTCATCTAGGAAGAGAAAAGGATAAAGATGTATTTTTAATGGTCTTCAGGAAATAAACCCATTGTTCTCAACACATGGGAGCTGTCTTCTTTTTAGGAACTGCTGACAAAATAGATTCACTATGTACTATGAAGAGAATTTTGAGCCAGGCACACCATCCTGTATGTCCTAAGCCCTAGCTACTTGTCATAACATGCCATCCGAGCAGACATCAGGTGAGATTCTGATGGCTAGAAGTTAATGTGTGGAGCCATTTTACAGGGAGAGTACAGAATCCTGGAATTGACTGATGTGAATGAAGATATGACTGGATATTCCAAATCTCAAACAGCATCACTTCTAGGCATCATATATTGCAGCATGTGCAATTGAAAGTTAGTGTTCAGTACTCCTCTTTTCTGTTCTTGGACTTTCAAGCAACTCATATACCCAGCAACATTAGTTGCCCTTAGAAATTATGCACCCAGCAGCTCCCTGCTGATCTCCTGGACTGAGATGTGTGACACTGTCAAACATTTCTTGGTCCATTGTTTTCTCCTTCAGCCTTTGCTGACTTGTTCAAGCAAGGCAGACATCTCCAGACAAATTGTAGACACCCAAAATTACTGCCTTAGGCTCCTCAGGATGATCTTCTTTTATCTGCTGAGGAAGAGCATAGAACATCAAGATTTTCCTTTTAAGCCTTTTTCTGGCTCTTGAAAATTGCTAAATCTCGGTTTTCAAAATAGAGCTTTTGAGGGGTTTACTCTGATCCTTCTGCTTGGGTAGTATTATTCAGCTGCTACTAAATTGCAGCCTGGCAGGAAAGACACTGTTAGCTAGTTCTTCATGAAAAACCCTATATTCAACAACTGCTTTCCTTTCTTAGAGCTTACAGATGTGCTTTCATTCCCTGGATTTAAAGAATTGCTCCATTTTGGCACATAGTTTAGGCTTCATATGCCTATTACAGTATATAGAGCTGAGAAACAGCTGGTGCTTCACTGCACACCTTAGTTTTAGGTAATAAATAAATACAGTTCCTAGAACCATGGGGAACTGCTGTTCATTTCAGTTCACAGTCAGTGTACTATAGGCCAGAAAAAAAAGGATCTATAATTTAAAATGTAAATAAATGAAATAATAAAAAAAAAGTTACTCTAATACCATACAGAATAAAGATGATTTTGATGAATTTTGAACTAATAAGGACTGACTAACACTGCATAAATATAAGCATAAGAATCTTAGCAACATTTAACCATTGTTTCCATGATCCACTTCTATGTTTTTTTTATGCTATTCCTCTATGTGTATAAAATACTTCAGTGTTGGCATCATCAAAATAATCAGTTTTCCAAATTTAAATCATTGCTATACATCACCAACCCAGAGTAGCTCGCATGAAATTTCATATACTCCTTGGTGCATATCAGTAATTAATTTGTAGAAAAGTTATCTAATAGAAATTATTTACTTTGTAATGTGGATCTGTCCTGCTGAATTTACATAACACGAAAAAAACACAGGAATTTTTATTTCACAAGTGTTCAAGTTGTAAAATCAATGACAAGAAAATAATTATTAATAGGAGTACATTTTTTCCATCTATATTATATATATATAAAGGAAAAATTTAAAGAACAAAAAGGAAGTATTTTGCAAGATAGAGAAGTTTAAAACAATTTTTTTTTTGTGATCATTTAGACAGTGTAAATATCAAGAAAAAATTATGACCTCACTAAAACTAATATGTTCCTTGCCATTGACTTCTGTATAACTGAGATTTAACCTACAGAATAAAAGAATAAATGAAAGATTTTCTTTGGAAGCTGAAATATGATCTACTTTTAAATACTAGTAAAACAATATAGAGTACATAATACAGTCCAAATCAATTATTCATCAAGTGTTTACATGGCATTTTAGTCCCTAGTAGTAAAATCATGAAAGAAGGTCTCCAAAGAATCAAATTTCTGAAGAAGCAAAATTGATTGTTGCAGTTCTCATGTTAAGGAATGAACCTGCTCACAGGAAAAAAATAAGAAAATAATTTACGGCTGGAATTTCAGCTGGGAGATGGGGACATGCAACAGAATTGCATAGCAACATACAAGTTTGCAAACAACATAAATATAGGCCTGTCCCCAAAAAAGAAGCATAACATAGCTAAAAATTGAAATAGAAAATTTTAAATGTTGAATAAGAAACATGGACTGAAATCAACTTTCCTTCTATGTGATTTCTGGGTCAAGAAAATGTAGGAGGTCTCTTTGTTTTCTTATAATATCATTATTGGAGCTATTTTCCTCTCCCTGAGGAAAATATCTTTATCAGTTTTTCCCTGCAGCAGAATATGTCTAATTCCAGCATTAGATAACAAGAGCCATTATTATTCAGGAGTTATCAAGCTCTCCACAGAAGCCAGAGTAGTTTTTCTGATGGTATATCAGTATATACTAACTTCATGTAAGATTGCTTAGTCAACTGTACTTCCCAATCATTGTAGCAGAGATGGAGAAGTCTTCTGTTTGCAATGCATGTTCAGATCTAGTTCTCAATTCTTTAAATCTCTTTAAATGCGATTTCCTCCTCCTGTCAATGTTCTATGAACTATTATTTTATTTTCTGAGCAGCAGGGATGGACAAGCAAGGTATGAGGAATTTTAGAAGGCAAACTTAATTTTTTTGGTCAATATATTGTTAGCTGTCCACTAAGTGCCTTTGTTAATTTGAAATTAAGTCTGGAATGTGCATACCTCTGTTTTCATAGCCCTTTATGAAACTGAAATTTATATGTTTGAAAATACATACAGAAAATGCTTGAGTTCAAGGTAATAGTGAGTTTGGGTATAGCAAATATAGATTTTTAGGGGATCTGTATTTTTGCAGAGCCACTTTCTAATTTCTGAACACATCAGTGTTACTGTGTAGCTATAAATAGAGTAGGCCATAGGCTGTCAGAGAATTGCAGAAAAGATTCAGGGACTGTGGGAAGCCCATCCATGTTGCCCCTCAGCCCACCAGTAAAGGCTTCCAGCTGAGGAACTCTAATTGACTGGATGAGCAGCTCTAGTCTGAAAATAAAATTGAATGTATTACCTTCAGTTACCAAAAATGAAGGACATAGAACGTAGAAATGCTAATGTAGTCACTCCTAGTAGGTGGGTTTTCCTTTCCAAGTAGGTGCTAGGAGTCTACCTAAAGGGGCTCTACTTCATTGACATACAGAGATTTGGGGGAAAAAAATACCATCAGTAAACCAAGCTATAAATATTAGACAATCAGAAAATGGTGCAGAGCTACAGTTTTCAAACTATTTTGAAGGCTTAGTAAATACACAATAATTGTGATTTTTTCAATTAATTCCCAGTATTCTTTGAATTTGTTTAAATCAACTTTCTGAAGAAAGCAGCTAGGTAAATTAACAACTAATTGAGAGTTGGGGTAAGGAATGTATCTTCAAACAAAACTAACACAGATTTCCAGGGTGCATGCAACACTCATTTTATTAGGATGTCAACCACTAATCCTATTTTCCATGTATGTTAAATAGATAAATATTTCTCAAAATGAAAGGGGAAGTATTCCTTTTAAATAATGACCTTTCTATAAAGGTGTTTACATGGCAAGACACATGTCTTTTCTGCTGTTGAAAACTACATGTAAAACAATCATGTAGGTAATTTTGGTTCATTTAGCTGAAGTTCTGTGCTGAAAGGAATAATTTGAACACTTACTAAGGTAGAAGGAGAGAGGGAGTATGCACATATCTTTAAGGATCCTAAAAATCCTTAGTGTGTATAAGAAGAGGAAATACTTCCTTCTCACTCTTCTCTCTCATGACAGTACCTTCACCAACATTTTTGTGATGCTTTATGCACGAAATATTTGAAATGTTACATGGGATGGCACAACACAGAATTAGCAGCCTTTCAGTCTTCATTACTACTGAATAAAATTTTGTTGAATACATTTTTCATCTGAAAAGCATTTTGTTTTCTGTGTTAGGTTTTTTTTTTTTCCTGAGGAAAGATAAAAATGTATCTGATATAATGATTATATGAAAACTGAAACCTGGTAGCTAGCTTTCAGGCTAAATGGGGGAAGACTTAAGGAAGAAAAAAATCATTCAGACCTGCATTGATTTCTAGCACCTTTGCCTTTGATTCTAATACTTGACTACTTACATTCTTAAAGTACTTTAGGGCTTTGTATACAATCCCCAATAGGTTTCAGAAATTCAAAGACACAAAGAAAAATAAACCAAAAAATTTTATACACCCTGAGTGTTTCTACTTAAACACTGTTGAAAGAACTCTGAATAACCTCAAAAAAATCCCTGAAGATTTTATGATTCAAATTTCAACTCAAATTCTGATCATTATGGCTAAAAAAAAAATAACCAAATAAACTTCCTTTGTGTTTCTTAATCATCACTTAGGTTGCTATTAATGCCCTAGAAAATATAAATTCATTTTTATTTGTTGCAGCTACCAAGAAAGGAAGTAGAAGAGCAAGGTAAGCAAAAGAATAGAAAAAAACCCTTCTGAAAAATAAAGAAAAATGAAGTTGATCAAACTAAACTAGAAAAAGTTCCCTACTGAAGGGGTTTGGGGGTTTTGTCTGTTTGGTTTTTAAGGTTTTAAGGTTTTGTGGGATTTTGTTTAAAGTATTAGCATTTGAAGTCAACAGAGAATTTCATTTAAGTCTCTCAATTACTCTTTGAGAACAATAATTGAACATGACATCAATGAGAGAACAAACTTATTTATACTCCTTTGGGATAATTTTAAACCAGAAAGTGCTGTATAATATTCTGGCTTTTAGTTTGCAGAAAATGGTAATGACTGCATTTTCCTGTCAGGCATATGGTGTTCTGCAAGGGGGCACAGGAAAAGGAGAGTGGAATATTGCGCAGGGCTATTTTGAATCTCAGTGGGGGAGACCTGCAAATGGCATAAAGATAGAATAAAAAGAGGAATATAGACAGGAAGGAAATCATGCCTCTGTGGATGATGTGAACCCAGCTTTTGTGTAGCATTGAACATATCTAATGGATTTCCCCATGGCACATTGCACAGATCCCATCCATGAAGAGGTTTAGCCTCCTTCCCATAGCTTCCCATACCCATACCCATATAATCTTGAACAAAACCCAAAATTATCTATCTATCTGTCTTCTTTTAACAGGCTGGAATGCTATCTCTGTCTTAACATCCAGCAGTGTGCAGTGAAGGATGAAACCAGGCACTTCCTTACAGGAACTGCTCGTGCCAGCACAGTTTTAGCCCCAGCAGAGCAGACATGTCTGGCCCAGGGTCACCAACTGCTTGAATACAATATCTTCTCAAAGGTTTCCTGTACATGGGATTGAAGTATTGCTTATTTCAAAAGCTGTTGCAAACCCAGAGGCTGGGGTAATCTGTGATGTCCATAGAGTAACTGTACATTAATTTGACGTATACAGTTGTCTGATCAACAGTAGCAGGTATAAAAAAATAAGCAAATGGAATTATAATGTGAAGGTAAAAATGCAGTGCTTCTTTAGAGGAAAAGAAAACCTTCAAGATAAGACAGGAACAGAATACTTAGTAGCTGTATAAATACAAAAGAGAATCTATAATGTCTCTGAAAAAATGAATGCAGTGTTAAAATGCATAAAAATCCAGAGCATTTTTTCATAAAGAATTTGAATTCAAACACTACTGCCTGATGAAAGCTTCAGCAATGTCTGAAAAAACTTCAGATAAAATTTCAGTCAGCAAGGCAACAGCTTGAATCCATGCTGCAAATTTTAGGAGATTAGAAGTATTTCTTTTTTCCTTCTTTTTTCCTTCCCTCTACACTCACTGAAGTTTTGTCTGTACAAAGATAAGTGCATTCATCTTTATACCCACACAGTTGGTATAAGTGGTCATTTTCCTATTCACTAAATGTGCTGCCATGACATAAACATGACTGAACAACAAAAAGATATTCTTTCAAGGTTTTTGAGAAAAACTTTCTGTCTTTGCACATTGCACCATTTTACATCAATTTAAAAAGTGCTTTTCTGAGAAAAGGTTCAGAGGAACTTCTGAAATATTGTGGAAGAATCCCAGATATTGATCTGGAACTTATGCATCCTACCAATTTATTTTTTTTTTCCTTTTCCTACCTCTATGATAGGCAAAAAAGACAGATTTTTTCACTTTGGATTTTGAAATATTCATATAGTGCATCTGTTTGGAATACCTTAATTTTTGTATTCTATCACTGATAGCATTTATATAAGAAAAACATTTAGAATAGTTATATTTTTTTTCAGTTTTAGATGCACATGGAATTCCAGTACAGACAGAACCATCTGCATTAAAAGGTAAGCCAAAGCAAAGCAAATTGAAAACTTTACTCACATTCTACTTTGTTTTGGAGTTTTGATAAAAGAAAACAGTATTTAATTCACAATGCTAAAACATTTTTTTTCTTTCAGTACATCTTCAATAAATCACAAGTAAATATATGTTCAGACATCCTTCAGAAAATATTTATGAGCATTTATAAGGTTGTTAAAACATATATTTATTCCTCAAAATTAATGAATTAAAATGTCATAAGTGTTTCATTATGAGGTTAATGATTACTCATATACTTAAAATGTCTCGTTCTATTTTCATCTTCTTACAATAAATATATCTGAATAGATCACATGGGGTATATTGCCAACTTAGCAGACAATAAGATATTGAGTAACAGTGGTCAATGTCTAATAGTACATACATGATTCTGACCTTCAGTGACTACTGGTGACATATATTAAAATGTTTTAAATGGTTTACTACACTATGCCTTGCTTTCTCAATGTTTTGTAATGAATTGAAATTAAATTATATCTAACATTATTTTTTTATGCCAAATAATAGAGCGATGCTTTAAGTCCACATATCTTGTTGCAGCTTGCACATACCTAATAGAGTGAAAAAAAGAAAATCAGATGAGACTTAAAATTAAATATGCTAGTCAACTTCACTAACTTAACTGATCTGGGAATTACCAAGATGTTACACACAGCTGAGGTCAAAACATTTTCTGAAACTATTTCTAATCTATTCCACTTGTAAAGGACAAGTGGAGTTTAGCAATTTAGAGATAATGTTTAAGACATCACGTCCTTATTTTAAATAAAGGCTAAGAAGTTAGAAAAGACAAGTTTTCTTAACACAGTAACAGATTTTAGGAGATTTAACCCTATTCATAGTACTTTTATGTTATTCCATTTCCAAATTTATCTTTTCTGTGGTGGCACAAAATCCCTAACCTGACAGCTACCAGAAAAGGGTTTGCGTTATTTGTTCAATTTTCTTGCTCAACAGAGATAAAAATACGTGTGCTCAGCACTCCAGTTTAATCAATTGAGTCTTGCAGATTTCAAGTTGCTGTGTTCTAATATACCCTTATCTACATGCAGATATCACTAGAAACCCATGAAGAAACAATGTCTCCTGTTCAGCACATTCACCTGAGATCGGACCACATAGATCAGGTGCTCCCTTCTCTAGAGTCATTTGCTCTTTCAATAACATTTTGGTCATCCGATAATCAGGTGAACACTCAACTTGAGATTCTTTCTCTTAGGAAGTTTAATGACTGTCCAGTGGGGTTAAATAATTATAAACAAAAACTCCACACATTCATAAACAAATAACCCCTTTATATAGTTCAAAACATGCTAAAATTTTTAACAAGCAGCATAAAGACAGGTACAAATACAGTAATATTTTCTCTCTGCCATTTCCTCATTAGTTATGGGAATTTGCGACACAAGCTCAGAACTCTGATTTAGAAACCTTGTGTCTGCATTTGGAATTACAAGTTTTACTAGCAGTACTTGTACCTTCAGTCCTTTGTCACTGCTGCCTTTTTTTTTTAAGGAACGTTCATTCCAAAACATTCTGCAGGCTGCTTCTTGTATCCATGAACAACAGTTTAATTTAATAACTGTTTGCTCTGATTACATAATTTAAGACTAATTTAAAATCCTCTCTTTGGGATTTAATGGCTTTCAAAAGCCGTTTTCTGATGAATATGCATTAAACTTATTTTTGTTTTTAGCAAAATGGATACACAAAGACACTTCACAAATCAGCAGCGTTTTCAAATTGATTCCACAAAGCACTAAACAAAGAAAAGAAACAGCTCTGTAATCTTCCTGGATTTTTCCAGCAATTCAACAGTTTCCAGCAGTGGTCAAAATTACATATAAATTACATCTATGATATTTTAGGAGGTTTTATTTTCTCATTTCTGAATATCTCCTTATCCATTTACCTGCAACTAAAGTGTAGACACCTGGCAGTAGTTTTTACATAGCTACCCAGTCTTTTAGGAATCATACTGAGGTGCTTTGAGTAGTATTTAATTTCTCTATGCTTTCAAATGCTTAATGAGTATATATTTTGTTCAATAAAGTCTACATGAGAAATGTACCAATGCCTCATAGACATTTCTGAAAACAACTGGGAACTTTGTTTAGTTTCAAAATTCAGAATTAGAATTTGAATATTTTTGAGTAGGAACTATGGTGTAACCTTCAGTCAAATGTGAGAAATTTTCAGAACAGATACTTCAGGTAAAATCAATATTAAATTAATTTTAATAGTAAAAAATAATTAAAATATGTTAAAATTGTAAACATTTTTCTTTCAGTTCATGCAGCAACCTTTCTACTATACTTTGAGTTACAGTTATATATATTTCTGTAGAACACTTCAAATAGTATTGAACTGATGATATTTTTCAGCATACAGAACTCCAATTATTAAGACAAGAGTGTCCAAACAGGGAGATATAAAAAAGGAGTAGTTGAATGCAATATTAAATTATATTAATATACTATAATGATAAATGTAATTAATGCAGTAAAATTAACACTATTTTCTAATAATTTTTAATTTAAACATTATGGTATCATAATGTTATCTGGGTTGATTTATTATAATTAAATTCTAGAGCAGGCTTGAATCCTAAGAAGAAATAAAACTTCTCTAATGAAGTGTAATATTTTTTCCAGGTGTAATGAAGTGTAATATTTTTTCCTTAGTGAGGAATTTTTGAGAATTTAGGAAGCTGGGTAATGCCTGTGAGAAAAGGAGTTCAGTGAAACTCACTCACTTTGTCACAGCCAGAGTATCCAGATGAATCAGCTGCAGCTCTGATGCTGACACTTGCCTTTTGCTTTTTGAAGTCAGTGGCAGAAGGGACAGGACTCCACAGCAAAGCACAGTATCTTGCCCAAGAGAGTCTGAAATGCAATTGGATTTGGAATCAGGCAGCCTGAAAAATTAAACTCAGCAAATGGTGAAGAGGGAGCCTCTTAAAACATACATTGGGAACTGAAGAGGAGGTAAGGAGGATTGCCAGGAACAACCTCTGACATGGCAGTGGGAGATCCTCTTCAACATTTCTCCAAGGGCATAGCATTGCTCAGTGATGCTGTGCAAAGTTATTATTAGGTTCTAAGGATTTGTATTTTCAAAGATTTCAAATAAAAACCATCAAGAGAATACATGAATTAAAGGGTAGAAGAATAAAGCACAAATTATTACTTCCTCTCCCCCAGCATGTCCTATACAGTTCAAACATGGTCCAATCAATTGCTGCATCTTGGGCAGCCTGATAGTGACACTCATGGTCTCTGTAAAATATCCTTCCTCCCTACTCTTCAGTCCTTTGTGGTATTTTTCTACGTGCAAGTTCTTCAAATGAAAGTCCACTTTTTTAGTTTTAAATGCAATGTTTTATATGCTATAAATATATATACATTTATACAAAGATATACAGCCCATATGTGTGCTCAAGGGGATGGACTATTGCTAAAATTCCTCAAGACCATTCTTTATAAATAGTATCAGATTATCAAATGAGCAATGAAACTTGCTTGCCTTAAAATAAGAAATGAAAATACTAGAAAAGTATTAATAAGAAAAAAAAAAACCCTGTACTGTCACAAGCAACCCAAAATCAAAGAAAAGACCACAAGTAGTTATTTAAATTACTTACTGAAAGATATTTCATTCCCTCAGTGAGCTGATTTAGTATCTTTATCCTGAAATTGCAGTAGTTGGAGTCGTGGATCTTGTGTATGTCTCATGCTCTCGGTGAAATATTTTTGCTTTGAAGGCCTAGAATTTAGAGCAGTTTCATATTTCACTCCAAATCCTTATATTTCCTCCTAAACAGGAAAACACCCTCTTCATCAGAATGCAAGTTGCTTCTCTTTGGTGTCTAGTTGGCACCATTTAATGAAAAATGTATGTTTGGACTGAATCCTGCCCAGTCTCCTTCATACACATACTGCTAAGATGCATGCACTGGAGAGTGCTTTAGCAAACTGAAGGAAAGGGAAAAAAAACCAAACATAAAAAATTTATTAATATTCTTGGTCTCAATTTACATATTTAAAGATGCCAGCTTCTCAAGTCATGGATGAATGTTGAGAAAATGTGCACTGAGTGTGTAATGCAGGATTTTGCATCTTTGCATATTGGTATTTTTTAAAGCTATAAGCCCAATCTTATATTAGCTCAAGCTCTGATACCAAGCTTACAGAGACTAATCAAATTCTGTGCCTCTATTAGAATCTTTCAATGCTGTTAATGCAGTTTAATTGGTGCAGTGTTTAGAAAGGTGAGCAAAGTTCCAGGTAACTGTAGTTAATATTTTAAAATAAAATAGAGTCTCACATGTGTCAAAAAGTTTTTCTTAAAGTGTGGGATAATTCTTTCACTCAAAATCATTTTTTAAAAACAATTCATCTCCTAATAACCTCTATTAATTAATGTTGATGATTTCATTTTCTGAATGGGCCTCAGAATTTGATTTTGTTTGTTCCATTATATTAACAATACTTGAATATACTTTATCTTCGCACAGCAGAGTGTCTTTATGTGCATATGCTCAAATTAATATTTAGGGAAAATGTCTGTATTCAAATCAACTCAGTTTTTCCTACAGAGTACTCATTTGTATGTACTACTGCATACTACTTTAAAGGGGTAATGCCATATTAGGTTCCATTTTGTAAGGTGTGAGAATCCAAATTCAGATCAGTGCGCACAAAATGTGAACGCTGAAAATTTATTTCAAATGTTAAATGCATTATACAGATGCAAATCCAAGATCAATTTAACAATAAAGACATGTAACTTAAAAGAAAATAGTATGTTAGAAACAGAAATATTTTTCCATTTCAGAGCTTTCTGACAGCTGTCTTTGGTCACAGCTGAAATCCCGCTAACATTCATTTCAGAAGGTAAGAGGTTGTTCTGAAATTTGTCTCTGATTTTATAAAATTTGGTAAAATACATTTTGTGAAATTATTTTTGATCATGTGAGAACAAGACTGCCATTTTAAATAACTGGTCTGGAAATAAGATGAGCATACTTGCACCTCTGATTTCTTCGTTCAAGAAAAGCAGCATGCACACAACTGGTTCTCTTTCATTACTTGTGCTTTTGATTTCATCTCCCCTCAATGAATATAAAGAGAAGAAAAAACGAGATAAAGATCATTCCAAGTAGAATATTATGACTGGGGGGAGAAATTATCTGTTATTAATTTTAACAAGTCAGAGGAGAAATTCTATTTCTTCTTTGTACCCCACTATAACAGTAATTTAGAAAAGGATTGTTTTGCACATTAATGCTTATATACATTAATAATATCAGCAGCAGTCACACAATATTTTTTAGTAATTATATTATGCAAATAGGATCTTATTGTGCATTTGGGGGTTTTGTTGCTTGATGTTTCTTTTGAGGGAGGGGGTTGGTTATTGTTTTTGTGGTTTTTTCTTCCTTTCACAGTCACATATATATAAAATTATTGCTGTTTGACTGTTGCAGATGAACAGGGCTTGCCACAAAGGATGTGCCAAAATTAAGTTGGGATCAGCTGCCAGTATTAAATTTGTTGTTTGTCAGTTTATGAAGCTTTACTTCCTGGCTACTTTTTGTTATTTTGTGTACAGATTACCAGGTGCAGCAAGCAAAAAAAAAAAAAAAAAAAAAAAAAAAAAAAAAAAAAAAAAATAGAGAATTTTCTGAAGCAGCCATGGGAAAAGAGGGAAAATTAAGAATTCAGCTTTTTAAGCCAGAAATGAAAAATTGTTCAGTTATGTTGTATTCCTGTGTTGTACAGCATGTAAAAATAAATACATGGGAACTTCATGAGTACATGAAATAGATTACAAATGTGACCTACAACTTGTATTCCACAACTATTTAAACACAGTAATAGGACAGACATAAAAATCACATATCTGGGTTATGACTTTGTTACATCTACTTCTATTTCCTCTAGTAGTCTGTAGGTGTTGCTGAAAGGGCAAGCAATTCTATTACTGTTAAATGATGCATTTTGTAAATTTCTCTTTGTAAATCTTACTGTGAACAAGATTAAAAATATTATTTTTTGTTTTTTTAAGGAAAACCTTGATTCATGTAAAATAGAATACACATATTCTGACAAAAAGTAGAAATTGCTGTGACTTACTTTCTGCTGAATCTTTATATATCCTTTAATAATCTCTTGTACTACATGCCTTCAATTTAAAACTCTTGAGTTTTTGCCTTGAGTGACCTATATTTCAAACTTTATTTTGATTACTCTTGTCTTTATGAGAAATAGGTCAAGTGTAGAAATTCGCTAATATGGGAAATGAATCTGCTTTCTTTGTTTTCATATTCCATCTGGGTTCACTTATCCAGAATATATTTCCAAGTCTTACTGGTATAAATGATCCCAGTAAGAAATAATATCAAAGGAAATAAATGTAATCTCAATTTCTTGTCTTCCTTAATAATGGTCTTCATGATGCCCTCAATGTTATCTTCTTTTAGCTCTTTTCTCAATTTTATGACACCATTTCTATTTTGGAAAATTTTCCTTCAAACCATTATCTTACCTCAACAGTCTTTGGACATTTTATATTTGTAATGAAGACTTCTAAAGAGTCCACATATAATTCAGTCAAGTGGCATTGATATTGAACAGCAATGCAGAAGTACCCAAGCTACAGCTAAAGTAATTTGCTAAATGCTCATAACAGAATGTAGCACTGGGGAATGTGCCAGAACACATTGGGAAAGAATATAGCTTATGTGATTCTGTGTCCAGGCCAATAAACTCTGCACAACAGAGTTTCATTGCATGTTCCTGAATTTTCACTTCTGAATATAGCCATGACAGAGTCAATTGCTCTGCTGGTACAGACATGAACTGAATTATCTGATAATAAATCAAACAGCAGATTAGTTTGGAAGAATTCCAATTATTATTATTTTTTTTTAATTTGCAGAGAGACTGCACTTCCTGAAAGAGCTAACCATCATAAAACATATGGTCAGATTCTATTATGAAGGTCCAGAGTCCAATAATATTATGCTCACTATGCTTCACTCTTCCAAGCATCTGACTGATCTCATTATGAACAAAAAGATGAAAAAGGGGCCTATTTTTTTCCCAGGTTTAAAGATGGCACCAATCAATAATTCTTCTCATGAATTTTTAATGCTACAGGTACATTTTTTGAACTGCAGGTATATAGTTGTACAGTAACTATTTCAAACATGAATGACAACTACAGCCAGAAAAAATTACTTCAGAAAAAAGCTCCAACCTTAACTGCCAAAATTTTCATAATTAACCAAAATTTACAGTGTTGAGAGTAAAGTTGAAGAAGACTAGTAATTATTTTAAATGGTAGCAAAGTAAATCATGCTGGCTTTAAAGAAAAATGTTAAACTTTAACTTTTTAAATTATTTTTTGAAAGTAAGAAAAGTATGGCTTTGAAAGAATGACTTACGCAGGAAAAGAAATAGAAATAATTCCCCACATTTTAATTGTGTTGTTCTTCTAAGTGAGTATAAATTAATGGTAGCAAAGGTACTTTAATAAGCAATGAGAGGTAAAATGACAATGATTTTTCCCTATTGAGAAACTTGCTGGCAAGTCTCTTATGTTTATTCTCTTACCTGCAGATACTGTGAGGTTTATAAAGTAATTTTTATGCATATTTCTGTAAGTATAGATTAGTTTCTGTCTAAAATGTTTTAGTACAGTAGCTTATGTCACAGACAAGCTTTTACTTAAGAAGATTTTTCAGTTGATACAACTTAGCTGAATTTACAGGAAAAGATATTATATTAAATGTTATATATTTATATTATATTTTGCTCCTATCACACAGAATTTCACAGAAGGCATTAAAATACAGAACTGATAATACTGAAGGTATTTTTGATGCAAGTGTTGGTGAAGGCAGTGATAAAAAAACCAATTTCCTGGTTTTTGGCAATGCTATATTTAAATAAACACATTTTATTTTGGACCTGGGAGAATTAGAGAATAAAAGCTGCATGTCAAAAGGCAAGACATGCTTGAGAAAGAATACTGAGATAAAAAGGCAACAGATGGATACCATTGAAAACATTTCATACTGAAAGTTCTGTTACTCATAGATTTTTATTCAAATAATCAACAAATATACCTAATATAACTCATTATAAAGTCATTCCATTTCTATAGCTCACCTTCTTATCTAAAGTAAAGGAAATTAATTTTAAGAGTTACTTAGAAGTTTGGTCAAAAGGAAATAGCTGAATAAATTTTTGACTTCTCAATGAAATAGTGATGGAAAGGGGCAACTAGAACAAATTTCTAAAATTTTAATATTTACCTAAGTTTGATTCTTTCACATTTTGACAGTGGAATTAGGGAAGTACTGTTATTTGTCTTTAAAGTCTCTCTAAATGAGCATAAAACAGTGATTTTTTTTTTTTTTTCACTAATCCATACAAGTGGTTTATATGTGAACTTTGCGACCAGTACCCTTAAATGTCCAGATAACGGACCAGATGCTTTCTTCTGTATAGAAACCTAGGCATCTTATGTGTGGCAGCAAGCATCACAGCATATATTTGGAAAAATTCCTTAAGATGGATCTGGGACGAGGCTGAGGCAGTCCCTGAACCTCTGAACTCGGAAACATTAACTGATCTCCCATGGCCACTGAGAGCAGGTAACACCCACCTGTCAAAACAGAATGGTCATTACAAATACCACAAAGTGAGCTTTAATGTCTATATGAATGACACAGCTTGACTACCCACACTGGAAAGGGCATGATATCTGAGGACTTAATGGATATGAGAAAAGAATTCATCCCTAAGATTTTAGTAGATATAAGCTATTCAGAGGACTTGGTGGTAATAACTGGACAATAAAATCTAATAAAAATTACTTGTACAGTTGATTTTATCTCATGTGATTTCTCTTGCTCTGAATATTAGTCATATCAGAAAGTACAATATCTATTTTGGTAACCTCTTGAAATAGGAGTAGTCCTTATTGCTGGATGTCTATTCTAGCTTGAAAATCTTGACTGTATTTTTTGAAAGTGAAAAATTCCAGAATGACTTCTTTCTTTCTTTTTGAAGCATTGCAAGTATTTTTGTTTTTTACAGTTTTATCAAAATTATTCTCAAAATAGAAACAAATACCTTATTTAACAGAGCACACGTTTGGATACAAAGAGCTAAAAAATTCTATTATTTTCAACAGCATTTAAAAGAAGCTCTTAAATTCATTTTAATAGAAAATTTTCTTCTCTTCAGCAGAAGATTTTCTCACCAAAGCTATTTTGAAATTTATTTTTTTCCTTATTAGTTCTTAAATTCATTATCATTTACACAACAATTTTGTGCTTCATCTCTGAAGTTCCTAGTATGGGGATGTTATTGCTTCCCCATTCTGCCTTCACTTGTCTGAGGAACAGCTTAGTACATGTACATGTCAAGGGTGGAGAGATACCAGGCACAGGTGTCTCCTGATGATCACATTGCCTGAAAAGGTCTTTGCTCAGGTTGTGAAAGCAGACAAACCTTGTCACTGTAAAGCCAAGCCCAGGCTTTTTATCCCTGTTTCTCTGTGGAACCACTTGTTTGGTGATAAACCCAGGCTGAAACAACTCTGTGATTTGCATTTCTTGAATTTCTTTCTGGCACTGTGACATTGTATAGAGGCAGATTGAACACTTCATACTGCAGTCGAGAACTGTGCTCTCAGGGATTGTTTTCAATCTTTTCCAGGTATATTCTTTAGCCATTTATTTGCTTGTCTATTTACATATATGTTTTCAAAAGCCCTTTGGCCCTTCCTTAAAATTTCTTTTGAAGACCTTTTTCTGTAGGAGTTACCTATTGATTTCAACACATTCTTAACATGGCTGAATAAAAATCACAGTAATGTTTAGAATGTGGCATCAATCACTTCTTGTTTACACAATTTTTAGACATAAAATCTATAGTTTCTGCAATATATTTAAGGAAAATGCAACACAAAGGCAGAACAGTGATTTGCTGAGTTTTTATTTTGATTTCATTTCAGCTTAGTATTCCAGCCACTCTGAGGAAAGTCTGATCAACATTGAAAAAAAATAATAGCTCTTTTAAGAAGCTTTCAGATACCAGCAGAGCACAAATTTCATATGAATGAAGCATTACACATGAGAGAAGATTATTAATCTCAAATCACTTCAGAATTTGTCTTGCCTAATTTCTTCTTCAGGCTACAGTTATGTCATTTTTTGTAGGTAGAAGACTAATACAGAGAAATAAAAATAAATAAATGACAGAAAAACCTATTCATAAAGTAACATTCCGTAAGATCTCATAGCAGAAACTCTTTTACCAACACAGGTTTGACCTTGTGTCTTTAATTTAATTCACAGTATTTCACCTAGGTTTTTTCACTACAAATCCCTTACAGTAGAAAAAAATTCCTGTTAAGATGTGACAGCTTAGCTACAGTAAGCAGCTTTCCCCTTCTCATGATGGTCTTTTTCACCTATATCAAGACCTTCAGTAAACTGAGTAGTATTTTCCGACACTTTACTCCCAGGTGACAAAGTAATCTACTTTGGACAGATCCTTGGGAGATGGGGGATCCAGGAAGTACTAACTAGAAGATATTATATGCTGTAAAATGCTTTAAATATTATAGTTTGGCTCAATATATTTGCCATATTCTGGTCAAAACACGTGGATTTTTAAGACGTCATTTTTCCTCAAAACATAATAAATAGAAAAAATGGAACTTCAACAAGAAAGAGATGTAGAAGTTCATAAAATGCTACTAAATCTTCTATTTTTGATAGTGACATAAAATTTTAAAGTAACCGTTGTTATTCAAAATACAGCTATGTGATTGCAAGATGAAAATCCCATTTATAAATTGATTCAGGAATACAAGGGTTTGGACAAAAATATGAGCCACTCGATGTGACAGTTTTATAGTCACACTTGGGCATGATCTTTAGTCCCATGATAAATGTAAGTAACTTCAGCAGCTTTGAAATGGAAGATGAATTATCCAGAATTACATCATTAACGTCATTGGGTAGCAACTTGCAGAAGTTACAGACAAAAAAAAGGCATAATTTTTCCTAGGTTATCCTATGATAACTAATAAAACCAATTTTATCATTGAATTAATTTCAGTCTCACAAAAAAAACCCCGGAAAATAGCACTTACATTCTTTAAAGCAAACAAAGAAACAAATGGAAGACTGAAAGGGATCAAAACCATTGCTTACTTAATTGTTATTAGCAAGTCTTACATGGACTCCTTTTCTCATATGCAATTTTCACATCAAACATGTTTGGATTTTGGTTGTTGTTGTTTTAATTTTGGCTGGGGTTTTGTTTTTTTTTTTTTTCTTTTTCTCTTCTATTTGTGCACACATAAGCACCTCCAGCATCATTTTTTTAGTCACCTGTCAACACCAGTCAAAGCCACACTAAGGAAGCATGAGGTATGAAAATATGCTTTACTGAAATATGACAAGGACTACAATTTACTGAATATCTTCTGCAAGTTTATCATAGTGGTGAGGCAAGCTGGTCAGTGCCGCTACCTTCCCCACAAGCATCCTTGGAGGGAGAGCATTTGGGCAGGTACACAACAATCACACACTCAAACACTCAAGCACACCACAGCCAGCGGGCAGGCGAGACACGGGAGGACCTTCTGCATGGGGTTCCAGTGAGGGTTTATTGGGGTCTAGTGCTGAAGGGGTCCAGGGACAGAAGACAACGGGCAGTGAAGGGTCCAGGGTATAAATATGTGAAAGGGGATGGAGCAAAGTATCAAGGCCAATCAACTGAGGACTTTGGGGTGGTACAAAGGGTAGGAGCCAATAGGGAGTGCCAGGGTGGACAGGCAGGGTTGCATTATCTGATGGGGAAACAGGGAGTGGAGAATATTCTAGAACAAGACCATATAGGGATAAGGATGGTCAACGGGCCAATGGGGAATTCAGAACTGGTGTAAATTAGCATAGTGCTGCAGAGCACCATGGGAGGAAGCGTTTTGTCTCCCCCTAACCAGGGATGCCTGGAGCCTATGGTGCATGCCTCCAGGGCATTTCCCTTTTCCCAAAAGACTCACAGGCCTCCACAGTTTATTGTGATATAAAAGATGTCTTACTAGTTAGCCTATTACATTTAAAATACAATTTAAAAAATGCACTTCCATGCCACTAACATACATTTGGACTTATCTTCTGGTTGAATGTTCTTTTTTAGTTTTGGGGAAATAACTCTAATATAACAAACACAAAACCAGCTTGTATTGAAATCTCATTGTGTCAAATCATTCTAATATTGCCAGAGATGGTTCCTTTTCCTGTATTCTCTTTGAATGTTTCACAGCATTTACCAGCAATTTTTAAATTTTTATTCAAGCAAAATATAAACAATCCAAAATTAAGAACATTTTCGAACTGGCAGTAATCTAAATATCACTATTGAACACACTTTCATCCAACTTATGCAGTTCAGACTGGAATAATAAAGAATCTTCCACTGAAATCTCTCTTACACCTATATTTTGCTTTAATTTTAAGTCTTGCTGAGCAAAACTGACTACAGTTCTTATTACAATCTATCTCTAATTTGTGAATGCCCAAGTTTTTCAATCCTTGGTTGAAGTCACTGATAGTTAGGCACAGTATGATTTCCATAGTGTTGTTGCTTAGTAAATTATTTTTGTACCACCTCTTTATGGTTCCACAGATTTCAAACAGTTAGTTGATTGAATGTGTTGCACCTGTGGTCTCATTTTTTCTTCTAATTTATTTGAGCAGTTCCATTTGTCCCAAAATCACAATGTTAAAGGAGTACATTGAAAATAATGAATCAAGTAGGAAATAAACTAAATTTTATAATGGAAAAAAATATATAGAGATTTTAATACTTATGGCAGTAGCTGGTTGTCTTGACTCTAAAATCAAGCAATATATCACAGACAAAATAAATAATTAATTGTTTCTAGTTCGCCTCAAAATACAGTGTTACAAAGAAGAAATATTCTCTACACTGTGAATTAATTGTTCATTGGTGTCTTAAAGGACTGTTCCACTTAAAAAACTTACTTATTCAAAGGGTAGATAAGGATTTTGAAATTTGTATGCAGCACATTCATGCCATACTTCAAAGCCCTTAAAAAAACTATTAATAGCTTTTGTATAAAGTCTTATCTCTCGTGAAAGACAAAAATCACTGGCTTGCACCAGAAAACTGAAATTTCCATTAGTCATCAACATTGTGATCAATAGAATGATCTTTAATGTCAAAACTAAATATCAGTGGAATTATTTGAGAAGTTCCTTAAAATCATGTCATAAGACCAGCAATCTGACATAAAGAAAGAAGTCAAATTTCAGAAGAATGTCTGCTGGAGCAAAGGCCAATATCTGCCAGTTTCTCTATATGCAAAATTATGTCAGTCATTGTACTTGCTGTGAAAAATATAAACTAGTTCTCATCTCTTTTGAAATAAGCTAATGTCATCACAAAGGCATCCTCTCAGCCTTGGTTTAATGGGAATGAATCTTGCAGATTGGATCAAAATATGCACCCTGTACCACTTCAGAACTTGGACTCAAGCACAGGAGTCTAGTGTATAACATTGTCATAACCAACAGTACTGCACTGCCTGCACACAGAAAAGAGGAGAATTCTGGATTAGTCTTGCATTTTATAATTTTGTTCTGCTTCCTGTTCCCAAAGCAAGCATCTTCTTGAATATTCCCTTCCCAAATTTTTCAGTATATTTGTCTCATTATATGTGAATTCAGAAAAGAGAAACTGTTTATTTGGTATCATCAATCAAACTTGTCTTCAAATGCAATTCTCACATCTCTTTTTATGTAATTGTCCCCTCTGCACTGCACTTGTAAGACCCCACATGGAGTGCTGCATCCAGCTCTGGGGTCACCAGCAGAGGCAAGTCAATGACTTGTTGAAGCAAGTCCATAGTAGGGCCAAAAAGATGATAATGTGGCTGGAGCACTTCTCCTATGAAGAAAGGCTGAAATAGTGGTGTTCAGCCTGGAGAAGGCTCCAGGGAGACCTTTCAATATTTAAAGTGGGCTTATAAAACAGATGGAGACATACTATTCAGTAGGGCCTATTGCAATATACAAGGGACAATGGTTTTTAAGAAAAGGTAGGTTTAGATTGGACATAAGGAAATTATTTTTTACTATGAGGGTGGCAATGTATTAGAATAGGTTCCCCAGAAAAGTTGTAGATTCCTCATCCCTGGAAAGGTTCATGTCCAGTTTGGGTGAGTGTTTGGATGATGTCCCTGCCCATCACAGGGAGACAGTTGTACAAGACAACAATCCATTCTATGATTATATGATTATATAACTATGCTCAGTCTTGTGCGAGAGATTAATTGTGTGGAACACACCTCCTTTTCATTTGCCCCCATGCTCTTCCATAAAAACAATCCCATATGACATGGGACATGTGAGAATTGCATATGACAACAGTTCTTTTCATAGCTCTCTCTGCCTAGTTTCATCTGTTAAATTTCATCTCTTCAACTTATTGAAAAATGGTAGGGAGATTTAGTTTTGTATCTTTCAAGCAGGACTTATTTGCCTGTTTACAATCTGTCAGCTAGGTGGACTTTGCAATGCAAAATTCAGTCCTGACAGCTGCTTCTTGTGATGGGGTGAACGCACTGTCATGAACATCACCACTCTGCAGACAAGAGTATCTTTCAACAGAGAGCGAGGCACTAGGAAGGATGCTATGTTCCCAGGTTTCCTTTTGGCATGTGTTAGAAGTCATGTTGACAGCATACAATCCAAGGATGTGAAAATGCCCTCTGATCTTTCATTAAAACTGTAACCATACCAAATCACTGGCATTTGTTAGCTGAGTGTGTTTTGAAGAAAAGTGAACACATCTGATGGAAAATCTTTTTTGCTATAGCCAGACACAAAAAAAGTTTGAAAAATACCTGCAAGGAGATCCCATTCTCAATGAGGGAAAATGACTTCAGAATTAATTTGAATGTTTCCCAAAGCCAGTAGGTGATAGGAAAGAGAAAGAAGTGATAGATAAAGGAGGAATTCTCACTGGAGTAATTTCCTGCAGGGTAGTGAAGCAGCTCAAAACAAACTCCTCTCTTCTCTCTCTCCCAATCTATTATTGACTTGTGCGAGGTAGGAAGTTGTTATCTTGCTTGGCACGTTCTCCCATGTCATGTGACTTCATCCCTCTTCACACTAAGACAAGTAACAGTGAATGCCTACTATCATCATGTACCTAGTGAAGAAAAACCGGAATTTTGGCCGCCTCCACCTCAAATGTTACGCATTGATGGTATTGCATTCTGTCATTTCCTTGAAATTTGTAAATGGGAATGCACCGACTTTATTGAACTGTTAAATATGGTTCAGCACTGCCACCTGGATGAAAGTGAGGGATCTCAAGCCAAGAATCCATCGTCATTCTCTAAAAAAGGATGAAGTGAAGATAAAATGTGATGTTGATGCATATATATTGGAGGCCAGTAAAGATCTTCATAATCCCTCAAGAAGTATTTTGTGTGTGTTGATATGAATAAAAATACCTAATGATAAAAACATGTATACAGACTGTCCCATAAACACAATATGTGCTGTTTTTCTGCCATTTATTTGAAGTTTCAGCACATGTACAGCAGGAAAATGGCCAATGATCACCAATGCTAATATCCAGAATGAACATCTGCATCTTACTGCTGCCAACAGTAAAAGACTGCCAGCCCAAGCAGGTATAATAGCCAACTTCAGAACACAAAAATGACTCTTGCCTCAGAAATTTCTTCTAACCTCTGCTCTTCTTCACTACCAAATGGTAGGCAGTCAACTTGAACAAGTGATGTCTTACTGCTGCCCCAGATATCCCCAAATCCTGTGCCCTGAAATTGTTTCATCTTGGCAAAAAACTGAAGTAAACATACTCTCTTCCATCTGTCCCCCTAGAAAGCAGACCATCCCTCTGTTCTCTTACTATTGGAGGACTTGAAAATTACTGGTCATCTCAACAATATTCTTCAAGAAGAGGAACAAAACTTGTCACACAGTACTGGTGTGTATGACCTCTACTTTCAATGGAAAAATAACTCTTTTTCAAAAGTAAAAAGAGACAAAAGCTTTCATATTTTATGTAGAAGCCAAAAAAAAAAGAAGACATCAATGACTTTTCAAATAATACTTGAGTTCAATTTTTTCCACATTTCCAAAAAGAGACAA
Source organism: Lonchura striata (assembly GCF_050655825.1). Classification (NCBI taxonomy): domain Eukaryota; kingdom Metazoa; phylum Chordata; class Aves; order Passeriformes; family Estrildidae; genus Lonchura; species Lonchura striata. Next base: position 116,669,882 of record NC_140704.1, read on the forward strand.
ATCAATGGAGCACATGAATAAACACACAAAGTTTGAAGGGCAAAACCACAGTAAATAAAGAAAATATGCTCAGTCACCCATAGTCCTGCCATTGTAGTTCTTGCCCTTTTTTTTACACTAACTTTCTGGTAGGCCTGTTTTTTACATATCTTAATTAAAGATGTTTTCTGTTCAGGAGCTCCACTCTCCATGTAAAGCAAGATTTCAATTAACTGAAATATCAAATAAATATGATAAAAACTTTGTCTACCAGTTATTTTCTTGCAAATAAAAGTGAATTCCAGCAAGCATTCAAATTTTGAGTGATTGTTTTTCACAGATGCTGCTTTTACCCCCAAATTGGACTCTGTCCCTTTCATGTTTCATGACATTTCAGTCTCCCTTGTTCTTTTCCTCTCTCACAGCTCATTAATGCACTTCACATCTGTCTACCATTACAAAAAGTTTAGTGCATATGGGAGAGCTAAAAAATAAAAGAGAAGTCACTAGGGAAAACAAAAATTTTCTGATGGCTGTATAGCATGTATGTGGATCTTTCAGTTACCTAGGAAATGTCTGTAAATGTGTAATATGGTTGTCAGATTAATTCCCAGGACTCCAGATACAATTGAGTGTAACTGATGTAGATACATAATACACTAAAAATAAATTACCAGTTTTTTCATTTTTTAAAGAGAAAAAAACAAGTAAAATTAATTGTTGTGATGCATTTTTCAAACATTTGTGTGAAATAAATTCTTGATTATCAGTCTTACTTACTCTTCTAGAATGCCAAAAATCAATTTAGTTGCTGTAAAGGCAAATCTATGAAGTGATTCAGATAGCAATCTGCAAAGTGTTGAAAATCATAGCATAAAAATATCATGAAAAACAACAGAAGAGTTGAAGGGATTTGCTAAGTCATCAGCTCCAAACTCTTGCTATAAAAGAAAACTGTCATATGATCCTTCCAATAAATGCATCAAGCTTCAGTTTTAAAACAAGCTATATTTTTGCCTCTTTTAGAAAACTGTTCCAGAAGCTTACCCTTCTCTAGGATAGATGCCACAGAATTGCAGAATCACAGTTTTATAGAATGGGTTGGGTAGAAAAGGACCTTAAAAATCAGCTAATTCCAGCCCCCTTCCATGGGAAGGGACACCTTCCACTAGAACAGATTGGTCAGAGCTCTATCCAGCCTGGCATTGAACATTTCCTCTGCTGAATTACTGTCTGCTCAGTTTACCCTTATCAGTTCTGGCCCCAGCATTACCTTTTTGCTTAAGTATTAATTCTCCAGCATTTACTCCCTATAATATTCACAGACAATAATTGTATTTCTTCCGAGGTATTATCTTCCAAAATATTGCAATTTTCTTGTGCCAAGTAAGTTGTCTATTATGCTCTTTATCTTATAGGCCCCTCCTTCCCTGTTCCCATTTTAATTCCATGCCCCACGATAGTAAGAAAAGAGTGTACTGGTTTAAAACCAGAAGTTAGTAAGTAATAGGGAATGGCTTTTCTGGTTGCTGCTGCCTTTGCTATCATGTTGTAGACTTTCACATGTCATAAAACTGAGCAATTAATACACACTGGCCATAGCTGCTTATAAGTAGACTTCAGTTCTGAATGCCTCTATTCATATATGCCTCTATTCATATGTTCATTCATATATGCATACATTTTGCTAATAGACACACATTTTCCAGATAATTGGATTCTTTTTATAATAGACCAGATGGCAGAGCTTCTAAAAATCTATTGGCTTTTCCTCTGCTGTCTTGTTTTCCAACTTATTTCTGTTATAAATTGCGAGAAAACAATTATCTTGATTTATATGAGACTGTATATTCTCACGTGACTGCTGAGGGAAATTAACTGCTGTTAGAACACTGGATACAATCACTACTAATAAAAACTGCTTTGCTCCAGAGAAATCTTAGGAAGTATATTGCCTGATGTTTGTGAAAGAAGAAAGGAAATTATAAATATGTTGTTAGGAGACTGCATTTAAATACTTTGTAAATGCAGAATTATCACCCAGAGGATGGGTCCTCTGAGGTCAGTAATTCACATACAGTGAAAAAAACCCCAAACACAATAACAAAAGCTCTTGGCATATATAAACTCTTCTCCCTTTTTGTGTGTTTGTACAGGCATTCACTGGATCACAGAATGCAGATGACATTTAAACACAGCAAACTGCAATTGTAAACCATGCATGTTGAAAGGATATTGATGGCAGATGTACACCAGGCAATGAGCTTTTGGACTGATCTCTCTTGAAACAGCAGACACAGCATGGCTCTGAGTTGAATGCTGAAGAGGAACAAAGTGTCAAAATGCTATGGAATCACAGGTGTTATACTTTATGCTCATTCATTAAGGAAGGAAGATATGTGAAATCAATGCAGCCTGGAGATAAAGAGAGATTGGATGACTCATTAACATCCCCATATTTAACTGAGTAAGGTTAGCTGTTGTACTTATCATCTTATCCTTGAGAATACCATTAGCCTATGTTTCAGGTAAAAAAAAAACAACCATAATGATATGTTATGTTTTGTTTTGGTTTTTTTTAATTAAAACTATATGGATTCATTTTGTCACCTTGTATTTCAAGGTGCTATTTTAATACTCAGTGAATAAGCAAATTCCAATGAAAATGGGAAAGAGAAACAAACTGACAGCACAAAGATATTTTGCCTTATACATTAGTTCAATAGTTAAGGAAAAAAAGATGGAAAGATCAGTAAACTGGAACCCGTCAGTGACACTCAAATCAGTGCAGCTGCTGCAATAAAACTGCTGGCCCTAAGTGCAAGTGCCTAAAACTACCAGGAGTTCTGAGCTCTCTCACAGAGCCAGCCACTAATCACAGTAACATTTTAATAACTCCATGCTGTCTTGTGCTTTACCAGGTTTTTTTTGGCTCACATCTCTTGTGGAAACCAATGCTCTCCCCATATTGAATGGTGAGTGCTTGTTGTACATTGGCTGGTGCAACAGCTACAGATTTGCACCTTGGTTTATATCCTAAAAGAAGGAGGGAAACCATGCTGGTGGGGGAAAAACCCCAACTAAACAGTGGGGAAATCCCCTCCAAGCTCCAGAAGTGATTATGGTGTCTGATGCAGAGAATGTCTACAGTTGTGAAGAGGGAAAGCATTTAGGGTTGCTAGGTGGATTGGAAAGCTTTCCTCTATTTGATTTGACTTGAGCTAAATTCACTTTTGACCCTTAAAATGTCAAACTTAATAGAATGTAAAACTTGTTTCAGTTTGAATCCTAAGCACCACAGGCTTGTCTTCTTTTTGAATGAACCAAAAAAAGCACTGAGATTTCTATTCCTCTGAGACAGAAATTCTTAGGTAAAGAACATGTCCATGCCAACATTTGTCTTCATGGAAATAGATGTCTAAAATCCAAGATTACAGAAAATGTTTTTTATTATGTATTCATGAGTTTTTCATAGCTGTATTTGATAATACTACTCAGATGTCTTCTTCTTAGTAGCATTTAAACTTCTAGATTACTTTCCTACTTAGCTGTAATTTCTTTATCAAGAAGGCCAGGAATAAATTAAAAAATGACATACCACAATATGAAGATTCAGGTTACTTTATTAAAAGTAGTTGTCAAAGCAGACTGGTAGTATTCATCTTTTGTCTAAACTGTATGCTATATTTTTTTTCTTCCCTTTTTTAAGAAATTGAAAAGATTTTGCTGTCTATTATCAAACTAATTTTATTTTAATTTCCTGTCATCATGTTATTTTTTATTTTACTACACAAAAAAAGTGCCAATCTGATGGACTGTTCTCCATTTAACTGAATGAATCAGCATCTAAGTATCTATTTTTGTAAAATGTAGCTTCTATGAGCTCTTACATATTCAAATGTTTTGAACTAGGATTAATTATTTTAGCCCACCAATTTTTTCTTCCTCTTTTATTCTTTGAAAAAATAGCTAAATGTTTTCCTAAACTCTAAAAAAGAACAAGACAAAGCTTAATATTAAAAAAGTCTGTGCTATTAGAACAAGTTCTTTGTCTTGAAGGCATAATGACTTATAGCATGCAGTGTCTTTCTGGTAAGAAAGAAATAACAATGAAAAAAGAACAGTCTTTCAGATGCTAAATTAGCTGCTCAAGAGAGCTCATGTTGTTTCAGGAAAAAAACAGAAATGCACAAAAGTTTTGCAATCTTCAACAGATTGGAAACTGCCACATTGTAAAGCTGTTCTTTGAGACAAATAGAAATGGTAGGCAACTTCAGGAAGTGGCTTATGCCATCTTAAGCAGGTGGCAATTATGATCCTAACAGGATGGCAGGAAACTTTATCAAAATAATCTGTTGATAGAAGTTAAAAATGAAACATTTTTTTCTTTGAATACCATCACTTGTTCAACCAGCCTGACATATGTCTCATGTTTTGCCAGTCAGTTTCATGGTTATTGTACACACTTGGATTAGGCAAAAAAAAAAAAAAAAGATCCAGGGGAAGTATAATTTAGTCTTCTATAAACTCTCAACCTGCCCTTGTTACCATTTACAAGGACAAAGCTTTTGGGTTCTGTGCTGTCTTTGCTTAGGGTAGAGTTAATTTTCTTCCCAATGGCTGGTATGGGGCTGAGTTTTGGGGTCATGCTGAACAGAGGTTTGATAAATATAGAGATGGTTTTGTTATTTTTGAGCAGGGCTTGGACAGAGACAAGGCCTTTTATGCTTTTTGTACTGTAATGTGGACAAGGAAGCTGGAGGTGCCTGGGAGACTGGGAGGAGACACAGCCGGGACTGGTGACTCAAACTGACCAAAGGGATTTTCCAGATCATATGACATCATTCTCTGTATATGAAGTGTGAGAGAGAAGGAGGAAGAGGGGACCATTTGGAGTGATGGTGTTTGTCTTGCCAAGTCACTGTTACATGTGATGGGGGTCTCCTCTCCTGGAAATGGCTGAACACCTGCCTGCCTATGGGAAATGATGAATTAATTCCTTGTTTTGCTTTGCTTCTGTGTTTGGCTTTTGCTTTCCCTATCAATCTGTCTTTATCTCAGCCCAGGATTTCTCTGCCTTTTGCTGTTCCAATTCTCTCTCTGGCCCTGCTGGTGGGGGAGAGAATGAGTGGCTGTGTGGGGCTTGGTGGCTGCCAGGGTTAAACCACCAGAGGTTCCTGCATCAGACCCCAGCTCTCAGTTGCACACATCAGAATCAGGATGGAGCAGATCAGTGTATCATCCCTAAATTTTTCCAGTGGCTTTCCTTACTTTATATAGACACAGTACAGAATCATTCATACTTGTCTCATATCTATCCTAAATCCAGGGACTACTCAGTGATTACAAACACTTTAAAATAGTTTCAAATCATCAAAGAGAAAATGAGTGTTAGACTCACAGTGAAGAATTCTGCAGAAATTTATACCACCCAAATAACTGGGATTTTGTTTGCATGAAACTTTAGGCATGGTTTAGTCCTTGCAAATATGACACTAGAAGAGGAAGAAAACAAAAAGTAGACTTCTCTATTTTTCTCTGGATGGTAAATAATTTCATTAATATATTCCGTTTTTAGCCATGATGTCAGATTCTTTCAGTCCACCTTATTTCAGTTTGCTCTATTGTTGTTGAAGCTGTGCTTGTGCTATACAGTCAGCTCCTTAAAAAATCTTTCTACATTTCACAGTATTGTAGATTAAGGCAATATCTAAAATATATCAGCTACACTTATGTAACATCAGGTGTGGCTTCAAAAGAGTGAACTACACAGGAAAAGAAATAAAAATAATTCTTCACTTTTGAATTATATTCTGATTCTGAGCATGAATGAATGATAGCAAAGGTACCTTAGCAGGCAATGAGAGGTGAAATGAAAACGGTTTTGTCCTTTTGAGAAAACTCAACTGAATATAATTATCTTAGGTTGAAATATTATGTTTATCATTCTAATGAAGACAAAAAGTGTGATTTTACTTTGAAAGAAAAAAAGAGAACGTATTTTTGAAAGGCTTTTGAGAATCAGCAAAAAGACACAGGTGGTAGCCAGTCCCAAGGGAGTTTAGAGTATCATTGTTGTGCAATGCAAGTAAAAATAGACATAGACAGGATGCTTGGAAAACAAAGAATACAGGGGTTTTCTAGCAGAAAAATAAATTTTGCTGTGGATCTCTACACACACTGGCTACTCATTAAAAATAAAACAAACTCCCTTGCCATACACTATAGGCTTCCAGTCCCGTACTTTAAAATGTACACAGTAAACGCTGTAAACAGTGTTATACAGTCTTTCAATAATGATATTCCTCTGTTATCCTCAAAACTATTAGTTAAATGTAGGCTTGTTTTGTATTTTATCTTGTCCTTAAGACATAAGTATTTTAAATGGTATATTTTTTGCTTGCTGGTCATATTAGGGGGAAAAATGTTTATTCCAAAGTTGTTGTTCTTTTTTTTTTTCCTAACATCTAGAATTTAGAAAAAGAATTTATGAATAAACTACCTACCTATTTGTAGTCTAAATTGTGACTGTACCTTTCCATTCCCATGTCATAAACCAAATATTTCAGCAGAACATATGGTAGTTTGCCTCATAACCCACAGTCCCCCATGTATGCAAAAAATGAATTATATAGGGTTCAGAAAAACCCTAAACTCCAGTAATTTCATTATATTTTCCTTAATTTGTGAAAAAAGTGTTTGAATTAAAATTTTCTTTCAAAGTGTCTCAGTTATAGGTCATATCAATGGCATATACCATGCTGTATCTTGAATTTCCTAACTGGAAATTTTGTTACATAAATTCTGTCAACACTTTTTATAGGAATATGTTACACAAAGGTTTTGGGGTAAATAAATTATTAGTGTTCATAATTTTATGTTTATGAAGAAATTTTAAAAATATATATTTCAGTGTTTCTTAGAATAAAAAGCATTTTCAAAGACAAGCTACTGTCTTCTGATAACAGGTTGAGTTTTATTTTAATCTTTATGAAGATCTAAATGTTTAAGAGAAAAAAGTGTAAGAGTTCTTTGAACTCTAGGTTAAGGATAAATTAGGTGCTCAGTTGAGGCTCTCTTACATCTCTCCAAATGACAATTGGCCCAGTTATAAACATGAAATAAAAAACCCCTTCAGTTTTATCTTTTGCAATGTACCAAGTTGTTTAAGTTTTGTTGTATTTGTGAAGGCTTCAGCTAAGGCTCTGTACTTGTCCTTAGCAATGCTGATGCTGCCAGGCTAAAAGGAAGAGGAAGACATATTTTGACAATCAAACTAGAATACATTGTATCTATAACTAATTCTATGAATATTTACACAGAGACTAGAATCTTTGCATAAGCAAATAACCATGCCTGTAGCACAATGATTACTGTACATACATGCAAAATATGTACATAAGATCCGGAGCCAGCTAGCAAATGTGTAGTGTAAGGTGTGAATACATACTGAATACACAGGAGGTTGTGGCCAACAATCTGAATTCAAGCTGCTAACTGAATAGATGTGCTGGCTTTTTTTTTTAGCCAGCTGTTTACCAGATGTATGTTTTGCTGCCTCTCAGACAATATGAATAAATCCCCACAAGTGGCACTTCTGATCCCAATATGGCAAACTCGAACACTTAGGAATGTGAAAAGCCAAATTTTCATTGCCATGATTTGGTGTGTGGTTCTTGGTATAGTGTGTTTTACAGATTTCTTCTTCTTATAGTTAATAAGAACTTGGAGTGAGTATGCCATTAATGAATTGAATTTTGTCAAGACCAAAGGATCTTCTAGGGTTTAGAGCAAGACTTGCTAAGTAGAAAAAGAATTATAAGCTGCAGATTCCAGTAAAAAGAAAATTAAAATAAATAAATTTCATGTTGCAGAAGCTTATATAAGGGGAAAAAAAGTAAGATGGATAAAGAACAATAAAGAAACTAAGTTTAATGAATAGCATTGTCAGACAAGGCATCTTTAAAAGCAAGTGGAAAGACCAGAAAACATACAGAAAAAATACCAAAACAGTAGTCATTGAGCCATGTTTTTTTTTTTTAGTCCCAAAACCAAGATAAAAATAAAAGTTAGAGATTCAGTGTTCCTTGAAGAGACAGTAAAATTTCAAAGAAACAGAAGACAGCAAGAATACTCAATTCCTATTCTTATTCACTATGCACTTGGAAAAACCATCATAAGAGTGTGGACAGAGTGTAACATTTTACTAAATAAAGATGACCCAATTAAATAGAACAGGAAGTGCCATGTGGCCATAGGTCAGCAATGGACTCTCTGAAACAAGGGTAATGCTAAAATCACCAGAGTGACCGAGACTGAATTGGTTACTCTTTAGTAAAGAGAAAGACAAAAAAACCCAAAAAAAAAACCCTGAAAAAAACTTTAAAAAGTTTTGAGATACTCATAAAATGAAGAAAACTGTAGTCTTATGAGAGCAGTTAAAAGTTGAACAATGTAATATTAAAAGGCATAGGTAGGATTGTATAATATGACTATAAAATTTTGATTACCACATGCAAAAATTGCTGCTTTGAGGTTAAAAAAGAGAAAGACCAGAAATTCAGCAGAATTTACTGAAGTTGAAAGCTGTTCCTTTGTCACTAAAAGTCTTTAAGGCTATTTTAATGGAAATCAACCTTTTCAGGAAATCAAAATAGGCATTTTTGCTGAATGCTCCAGGCTTAATGACAATACAATTTCAAATGTTAGCGTCTAAGGAAATTTGATGAAAATTGCAAAGGTAGGGACTAAAAAGAGTCAGCATATATGGGATTGCTCCCCAGGAACAGGTTAGATGTAAATACAGCTGTGTTTTCTTAAATAATTGGTTACTTAAAAAGTTACATGAGGAAAAGGCTTGAGGTAGGTAGTACTGATAAAATCTAACCTGATGTGAAATAGCACAAAAGGACCCGTGTTGCAGGAGAAAAAGAGTGGAGCTGTCATTTTCTATTACTTGCAACCCACATTTGAATTGGCTAAATCATTCATGAAATTGCACCCTAAAGGAAGAAAATGGAATAAAAATTTTGGAAGTAACATGTACTGCTAATTTGTTTTAAATAACAAATTTGTTCTGAAGTGTACATAAGTGTTTTTTCTCCAACACCCCTTTTCACTCTTGTTAAGAAATTGCCTATGAAGGGTGTCAGGTAAGCAATTAAGCTCTCTCCACTTTGTCACCATGTTGAAGAAATTTGAAGTTTTTCAAAAGCAAGTGAAACTAACGTTAGATAATTTTTGTGCAGCAGCTTTTTAACTGAAACAGAATGAAATTACTGTTATCTCCAAGGAGCAATAAAATGACTGTTTCACAAGTTAAAAAAGATCCTGGTAATGTGCAAAAGGTGTAGGGACTGTAAATTTAGTATATATATTACTGTAAGCCCTCTACCTAAGAATAGAGTACATACAAAAAGTATTTACTAAATTCATGACAAGGAAACAGAGTAATTGTCAGCATGGAGTATACAAATCTAACAGCGGAATCCACGCCAAAATTATCTTATATGTGTTTATATAAGTATAGTATATATATATATGGATATGGATATAAATAAATAAAAAAAATATATTTACTCTGTAGTATATATTTTTGTGGACAGTGGGGTGTATACCCACAAGAGCTTCATAAAACCTTCATCTTGACTTAATGCCATACAGCAATGACATAGCTCAGAAGAGTTTTAAAAGAATAATGACATAGAAAGCAAGAATGGTATAGGTCATTCCCAAGCAAGTCAATACTAGCAAAAAAAAAAAAAAAAAGACAGTTGTTGCATGTTGAATAACAGGAAAAATGGTTATCTTCTTTTCAAAGATCCTATAATTTCCCCATTTTTTAGGTCACATGCTACTTTTGCGCTCAGCCTAAGTTGCCATGTGTCCAGCTCTATAAACGTAGGAATAGTTTCCAAAATACCCAGTGAGGGTTACTGCACAAGAGCATTTCTGTCACTGGAGAGACAGATGTTGCCTATGTGAAGCATCCAGCTGAGACACTTCCAAAATCAAGCAACATATATAAATTAAACACTTTAACAAATTCATTGGAGCATTTTGCTAAAATTTTAAAATATGAATAAAAATTGTGAGACACATTATGGGTTACTGTAAGACTAAGTTGCCTAGCTACAGATTTATAAACTGCTGTGCTATTCAAAATACCTGGTTGCATGTGTTTGCCACATATTGTGTACAATCAGTATGGTTGAATGAAACATATGACAAGAGTTGAGGTATTTGGCTTCTCAAGACTAAACATCGTAAAGGAAAAGAAAGGGAATTAACTTTAGATTTTTCAGAAGTATATTGCAGGGAAAAATGTGGACTGTTTCCTGGTATTTTTGAAAATCTAAACCAAAAAAATTGAAAGAAGAAATTTAATTTAACAAAAAAGTAAAAAAAAAAAACCAACTCTCCTCTCCACTACCAAAAAAAACCACCAAAAACCAAACAAAACCCAAAATAATCAGGGACTTAAATTTAATAAAAAAGCTTGCAGAATCCAGTTGCTGGTCAAGTAAGCCATACCAGTTTGCTTTTCAGTATGATGATATTCTGCTGCTTGTTGGAGTCCTGAATTAAGGGAATCAAATTGTCTCTTCAAATTCCCTGATGAAAGAATCTTGGGTAAAAGAAAGGCAGACTTCTGAAGAAAAGCCAACAAAATGAGAAGACTTGCTTTAAGAAAGGACCCAAAGTATAGGATTTTCCCCTGCATTTTCACTGAGAGCTTCAAATACCATAAAAAAGAATTTTTAAAGGAATAGGATGAATGTGCTTCAGAATTTTAGCTGTCACAAAAGATGACTCTATGAACTGTGTTGTTTCTATGCTTTTTAATGAAAATTCTTTTTTATAAGACTTGATCTTGGTGTCATTCTTTTTGAATCAGAAAATCATTATCCTACTAACCGACTCCCATCATTTTGCGCCTTTCATAGAATTCATTCCAAAAACCAAAGTGTTTATATAATCTTCAAATTAAAAAAAAGAAAAAGAAAAATATTAATTGTAGAATCATGTTAAATCCATCACTAAAATTTAGAAAATTCACAACTCGTATGAAACTTATATGCATGCCTCAAAATTAATTTACATGTGGTGTTGCTAATTAAATAAATGTCTTGTATTTTGCAAGGGGCATAGGAAACAATATTGCACTAAAATTATAATATGTGCTACAATGGCTCACAAAAACATTAAATTCTCTGTAATGCAGCAACCTGACCTCACTGCTTAGCAGCTGGAATATTCTATGGGCACTTCTTGCACACAGTGAAGCCAGGTTCAGTGAATAACACCTGCTCTACGTCAGTAAGGGATGTTTCTTTCTGGAGAAGAAGAAATTAGATGGCTTCAATTGACAAGCCAAAAGAGAAGTTCCCCGCTCCCACCTTCTTTCTCCAGAAAATCTCTGTTTTGATTACGTGATACTTCAGTGTTTGGAATGAGTTTATACAGCCATGGTGTTGGACACAGGGTAATGCTCAGGGGTGAAATTCATGCTTTGTTCTTGATATAAAGAGGCAAAATGCCTGATGCACTGGGCTATTTATGGCTTGTGGAAAATCTTCCCTTCTGTCCTCCCTTAATTACTTCCCTGTATGTCTCACCGTTAATTGAACCACTGCATTTATCTTAAAATATTTATGTTCATTGTTTTTGTTTAGCTGCTGACACATTCTGACATCAAGCAAACTAACAAAAATCATCTTTATTTTGGTAAAATCTGAGTACAACCTCTTGCAATAAAATTAGGCACTCCTCTGGCCTAAGGCCTCTCCTCAGTAGCCTGTGACCTGCTGTAAAACAGTTTCAAAAGCTTATACCACAAATAAATCTTTCATAAATGTCTCCAGTTTAAGAGAATATTCCTCTTTCAGAAAGAAAATATCCTATATTTAATGCAGTGTGTTCTGAAATATTTCTCTGTGTTCTGTATTTCTGGTTTAGGAAAAGCCTTGAGGTAGGCGATTTTGCACAGAGCATGATCAGCAACTTGAAGTGCTTTATGCTATTAAAAACATGCTAAAAAAAACCACTATTGAAGCCAGGCAATGTAGTTGTAACAGTCTGATGCAGAAAAATTTCTTCAAGATTAAACTAGATAAATGTTTTCAGAGACAGAGAAAAGCAGCCCTTTGAGATTGCTATTTATTTGTCCAGTTTCAAAATGCGGGTCAGATGTTAACTACTTTTAAAAAATATATTTACACATACACCTGAGATTGTACAAAGCCTCTAAAAGTACACCTGATATATAAAAACTAAAGCATGTTCTGCCAACAGCAACAACAACAAAAAAAAAAAAAATCCCTGAAAAAGGAATAATGCCAGGTTCTTCTGGTGATCTTCTGATGACCTGGTTTTCAACAAACTAATTTTCCCTATTTATGTGCAGTGGTTTCCCTTTCCAATTGTCCTGAGAAAGGAGAAAGATTAGTCAACAAAAGAAATGTATCTTCGTCATATCTGACTTTTGTGTACTCTATAGCAGCTATAAAGTGAACTTCATTGAAAATGTGCTATTCTAACCATTTTTTTCATTAAATCAAGAGAAGAGAATTGGAGTTGTCACTTTAATCTGATAGAAAAGATAGAAGAGTTGAAATGACAACCTTCTGATGGCATAATATGATTCACTTAATCACCATTCTTTAAAAATTAATACCTCTATAATTTATCTTTTTACAGAATACTCATAAGATTAGAAAATATTATTTCCCACCTGAAGGTTGAAATATTAAAGCAAAAAATTGGTTTACCTAGGATTCCATAGTCTTTAGATCCGTGCTTCAGCTGCTGAGCCATCCTATCCACTCAGGCCCAGCATGTCTTCTGTAGAAAACTTAAAACCAGAAGTTGCTAAACAGAGTTTAACTGTCAGACACAACAGAAATGACATAATATTGGCTCTCCCCTTTTCAATGAAAGCTCTAGGAAAAGAACATAAAGAACTATCATATATTTCCTTGTATTTTCAGTTATAATATAGTAACAACATATCAGAAGCAGCATTAATGCCTGCTAAAGAGGTCTAAATATTCAGCAGTCATTGCCAGGAGGAAAACTAAAGAGTAATATGCTAGAGTGCAGAGGAATTAGAATTTAACTCCAGTTCATCGTGAGTGGGTAAGAGGCCTGCTTAAGTGTGGTTCAGCCACCTTTAGCAGTAATCCCAAGTGGTAAGGACATGTTTGTGAAAACTTTTAAAATAATTATTTTATTTTTTAAATTAGTTTTTCAATTATTCTGAGGGGTGAAAGACCTTTCTAGGGAAAAACAACAGCTGTGCTCATCTGAAACATAAAACAAATCCCAATTAGAAATAGCAGCTTTTAAACCAAAAAATTAGAAAAACAGAAGAAAATACATTGTCCACCTTTAATTTTTAAATCTGTAACTGTCTCAATTAAAAAAGATATAGATCAGTCAGCACTGAGAACTGCTGTTCACATTTCATGGTCATGAGCTTGAGTTTCAAAGAGCATCATCCAAAGCAAAGACTGACTTAGTGAATGACCAAATCAAGACATTGGAAAAATTGTGTCTCAGTAAAGTTAGAGGAAATGAAGGCATCCATTTTTCTGAGCAGAGGAAGTAAATAGCAGCAAAGCTCACTTACATACAAATCCCTGTTGTTCTTGTTCAAGTGGCATTGCTATGACAAATGAAGCATATAGTAACTGCAGAAATCAGTGTTAAGAACAAAAGGAGTTAATCACAAGGTACACTTTTCCAGGATATCAGCACTTCCTATCAGATCTTTCTGTTGTTTGTCTTGTTATTCACCAAGAAGGTCAGTAGTCTGTGTAGTCTTTGTTATGGCTGTTGATGTCAGGTGATGTTGATGTGCCCCGGATGACACCTGGAGCACTGCGACAAGCATTAAGCTGCAGGCAGCAGGTGACTGCATTCAGACTTGGCCTCAAGCTGTGGTCCTTGTTGCTATTCTTGTTGCTAGGTTAGATGGTTGTTTGGTTGGTTATTGGTTGTTTTTATTCTGGGCTATGTTTGGGCTATTTGTTTTTTTGGGGTGGAATGACAGCTTGTTGCATTTATTCAGCCTGTGCTATTGCATAAAAGCACAAATTTAATACATTTAATGTCTAACACACTGTCACCAGTCAGAAGTTAAGGTACTTGTATATGTGGCAATACAGTCAATAGCAAAAATAACTTCTATAAACCAGAATATTTTTTATTATTCCATTATCAGAGCAAAAAAACTTTACGATCTCTGTATCTTGATTTCTGAATGTTATTTCTCAACTGTTATCACTCTGAGATTATCCTACATTACCTATATCTTTCCTTTCTGTCTAACTTGAGAAGATTGCAGACTGCAAAATTCAGTAAGCAATATCTTTTGTGAACTGAGCTTGAAACTTTGATGTGTCATATGCTGAAAAGAAAAGTTAATTTGAAGACAAGTTTCAACACCAATTTCAGATGAAACACAATAGTATTATCTCTGATAATACCTTATAAACTATTAAAAAGGTTAATTTCTGTTGAAAGCTCTTCAGTAAACCATTGTTTATTAATTGCCTCTGTTCATTCTCTCTTTAATAATAAAAGAAGCAGCATTATTGAATGTGTCTGTTCTGCCTTGGGTAGTAATTTCCACCTCTAGAACATGCAAAAATTTTACAGGACTAAGCCAACAGTCTTAATGATCTTTTACAATGCATTTTCATTAAGATTTGGTCTAAAATGCATGTCTCTTGAATGAACATGCTTTCAGGAAGTCCAGAATAAAATTATTTTCTGTCAAACAATCAAGTAAATATCTTTGTATGTTATATACATCATTAATTTTACGTGAAATTGACCAGAATTACAGTACACTACACTAAGTATATTGTGTGCACTGGAGCTTCTTTGATTAACCTTATTATTTAAATCTGCCACTCCAGTATAAAGTACATGACTTTGATTCAGTGAAGTGTAATTATTGTATTGCACTACTGGCAACTTTGCTAGTTGCTAGAATAGAGATTTTTGGTCTGATTGAATTCAAGTAATAAAAGATGATTAATCATACAGAACAGACATAAATCTCAAATAATTTATAACCAGAATTACAGACTAGCTGATAGATAGCAATCCAATAAAACTTCCACAAAACAGCCTGCACTTGTTCTTTGTATTCCATAGTGTTCTTTCTGATGGTTCACTAAATTATGTACTTGAAATCATAGAATCGTAGAATTCCAGGCCAGAGAGGACCTCAAGGATTTTTCCTTGCGGATTTCATGCTGTTTTTTCCCAATCATGTGGTTTATCTGACTTGTGCCTGACCCAGGAGGGGGTCAAAACTTCCCCAGATGGCCCTATAATTTCTTGGATCCTCCTTTAAGCCAAAGAAAACAAAGATATTGATGTACTTCTCAAATACTTTAAATGGGTCTCTTTAGTCCAGTTTTAGAGGACATTATTTCCTGCTCTTCATTTGTCACTTAAACACTTTCGACTAAGTTGGATTACCTGCAATTAGAAAGACTGTAAAAGTATTACCACATGTAATTTTCTCTTGGTCAATTTTATTATTGAATACTGTGAAATATTGACATAAGACATACTTTACTAAGATTTAGTATGGACATAATATCTATCAGTGTTTATTTTTAGGGAGTATATCTGAATTTTAGAGTCATCTTGCCTTATACCAATTAGTCAAAGATCTTTCTCATCACACAGTGTATGCTTCCAAAATTGACAAAAAAAAATTTTAAAAAAAATTGTTATTATCATAACTAAATTTAAAAAGTTTCTGTAAGAAAAAGAACTTCAAGACAAAAGACAGGTTTTACCTGCCATGATATACCTTTGGATACATGAGCAGTTGTTCCAGGAAAAAGTTACCTCCAAATGAAACTGGAATTTATTTCAGGATTAAGAACAGATTTGACTTGTATGGCAAAGATCCTATTGTATGAATAGATATATGTCCTGCTCCCTACTTTCCCCTTAAGGATTTTAGTTATTCAGGAAATAAGTAAAATCAGTTATTTTTGCAAAAAATGTGGTCTTTTATTTTCCCCTTTACCAAAATATGTTCAATAATTAAGGGCTGCAGAGCATTATAAGATAGATACAGAGATTTTAGAACATAGTAATAACTTTGAAGGGGAAAACACTTTGGAGATTTCCAGATAAAAATTAAAATACAGTGTCAGTTATGCTTTTAATGTTCAATTCCTGCTCCAAAAAGTCCATTATCACAGTACATCATAGTAGGAAAAAAAAGTATAAAAGCAGAAACAAAATTAAACTATTCTTGCAGAATTTTTATATTGAAACAGAATAAAATTCCTTAAATGCTCTAAATATATCCTTTTAATGATTTTATGGTTATGGAAGATTAATGCAAAGAGCCCATGGCACAAAGTATTTATATGCACAAAAATTATAAGGTATTTGTCTCTTTATGTGATATGTAAAAAAATCATTTGATGTCTCCAAATTAGACATTGGGCTGATCCATTCACCAAAGTAACCTTTCATGCTAGTATCACTGTCTTCATTCAGGTGTTTTGTCATAATAAATTATATATGAGCATGGTCAATAGATAATACAAACATAAACATAATTTCTTTTTCTTTAGAAAAGATTTTTCCTTTAACTCATTGTTGTGGTTTGACACGGGAAGAGAATTTTTTCCGGAAGGAAGAGGTCAATTTGGATATTGACCAATTGAAAGTACACACGCCTCTGAGAACACAGAGGAGTTAAGAGCAGAATTCCCAGGGGAACTCGCTCTCTTTGGTTCCGGTCAGCGTGCAGTGCAGACCTTCCCCCGCCCAGCCACGAGCTGGGTGGGGGAGAGGAAGCCCATGGCCTGATAAAGGTAGGCCGAAAGCCCCAAGGGTGGTGGAAAGACTGGAACCGGGCTGGCCCCTGCAGATGGAAGGGTGGAAGAAATCTGGGATGTCTCCATTCCCCCCCCCAGAGTTCCTCTCCCGAGAGGGAGAGAGAAAGCCGCAAGGAAGGAGGAGCGGGGGGAGCTGCTGCAAGGTGCCCAGTTGTGTGGGAGTTGCTGGATGTCTGGGCATCGAGCCATCCTGGGAGTTCGGACTTTTAACCCTTCCTTGAGAAATGAAAGCTTTGTGAATTTTCCTTTCCCCTCCTCGGTTTGAAAGAGAGGAAGAGGGACACCTTGGACCCTGCGATGTTAGAAGGAGGAATTCTGGATGGGAGGGGGACAAGGAGTGGCTTTTGGCTGGACTTTTCCGTGTTAGCCACAACCTGAACCAATCTTCTCCTCTGAGAGAGACTGTGTTTTGGGAGGATGCCAGTGAGTCAAGAGACCTGCTTCAGCTGGGAAAAAGACAAAGTGGAGTGAACGGAGAAAAGGTTAGGGGGTTTGTGGTGGCGCCCCCTTGCCCTGGAAAGGAAAGAGAAGAGAAGAAGATCTCTGTTCTTGAGCCCTCGGCCCCAGGGGAAAATGGGGGGGACTGTGGTCCCAAACAATGAAAACTGAACTGTTGTTTTCTCCCCTCTTGGCAGGGCATCCTTGAAAGGAAAAATCCTAAAAGCAATCTGTCCATCCATGCATTTGGTGGTGAGAGCACTGTGCATGGAAAGGAGAAGGGTCACCATGGCAAACTTTTCTCCGGGCAGTGCCATGTGTGACATGGAAACACAGGATGTGGAGCTGTGTTTCTTGGGGGGTCTGTGGCACAGGAGAGACTGTTCCCTCAATGGGCTGAGTATCGCTTGTTTGGAGGGTGGAAACCTGATTGGGGTCCAGATTGTGTCTCACTGTGGTTTGTTGGAGTTGGGTGGTGGGGGGAGGAATGTTTTGCAAGGTTTTCATTTGATCTTTGTGTGGTTTTTTTTTTTTCCTTCCTTAATTTTCTCTTTTCTTTTGTAGTAGTAGTTTAATAAAGTTTTTTTCTGTTATTAAGCTTGGGCCTGCTTTGCTCTATTCTAGATTCCACTTCACAGCATTCAAGGGAGGGATCACATTTTCATGGGGGCACTGGCATTGTGCCAGTGTCAAACCGTGACACTCATTTCACAAGATTATTTGATTTTACCAAATAATGATTGGGGGAATCAAGGACATTTTAATTCATCTTCATATACGTCAAATATAAACTTTTCTCCACCAAACTGAGACTAGCAGAGGGCTCAGCACTGGGAGTATAGCAGTGTTCATTAAGTACAAACAAAGGGAAGCTATTACTTTTTCTTTTCTCTGTGTAGCAGATTGTTCTGGTAAATCAAGTCTGAGGAAATGCATAACAAACTTTGAAGGTAAAATATATTGGTCTCTGGAGGTTTGTCCTGTCTGATTTGGAGTCTCTGCTAGTAAGCTGCTTTGCCACCTACATTAAGAATTTCAGCGTAGAAGCAAAGGTCATGTTTTAAATAGCACAATAAAAAGTTCAGAACCTTCTCCCTCCTATGCAAATGCCTTGACATTCACTTTATATTAGATGGAATGTTCTTTTTCCTTGTTATTCAGACCAAGAGTTAATTTTTCATGCAGCTCACTTTTTGTATATTGCAGTATCCAGATACTGTTATCAACCATAAAAAGGCATGATTTTGCACAATTATGTTGATTGTATACTGAAATTTTTCAAGGCTTTGTTCAAATTAACTTGCTTTTCTTAATTTTTTTTCAAACAGGACATTTTGTGTGGTTGATATACCACAAATATTTAGAAGAATCTGCTATACTAGAATACCCAATGGAATGTCCAAATAATATGCATCAAATATAATAAAGCTGTAATGATAAAATATAAATAATGTTCTCAATGCAATGTGGCTTCTTAGCCTCAGAATCAAAACTGTCTTAAAAAATGTTCAACTAATCCCATAAAATATGAATGCTTTAAAATCTCTAAGGCAACAATCAAGGTGACATAAAAGTCAACAAAAGTAATCTCTAGAGGGCACAAAAGAGAGAGAGAGGGGAGGAGAGAAAACTGAATTGGTTTTATTTTTCTTTAGCAACTCTAAAAGAAATTCTCTCTCTAGGAACTAGGATTTGTCATTATTCTTTGTAATTCATCTATCTCCATAAACAAATATTTCAAACATGCTAAATAAATGACATCTATAAACAAATATTAGGTCTACCAATGTGTTAAAATCTGCCTTGCTACTCCATGCTTACACAAGCCAAATTAACTGAAATACTAACTGGTAAAAATGCTCATTACTTTTTTTTTTTTTGTATTCTTCTTTTAATTGTTTTCTCTTTTCCTTTTTCCTTTTTTTTCTTCCTTTTTTTTTCCATTTTTCTTTTTATTCTTTTTATTCTTTTTATTCTTTTTATTCTTTTTATTCTTTTTATTCTTTTTTTCACCTGGGTCTACTTATGAACTTTGTTAAACACATTCACGATGGAAGAGAAATCATATTTATGAAATATTTGTTGTACCATGCTTCTCAACTGCTTGCACTTTCCTCACTTGTATATATTTATTGCATGACTGAAATGAGTGTATTTCCAGGGCATAAATTGAGTCTGAGATATAGCTGTAGAATAGAAGATGTAAACCAGAATCTCATATTGATTTTATCATTAAAAAGAAACCCACACGTTTTGATAGTCTGTAGACATTATTCAAATCATTTCATCCTTGCAATGTAGTTACTACAAAAATTCTGCTGGTCCTTTTGAAGGTTGATTACATCTGCAAACAAGCATTAGTTTCAGTAGAGTTCATCAATCATTTGGCAGAACTCTTAATTTGTCTTTCACTTTCTTCTAGATGCAGGCTCCCTACAACATAATGACATATCACAATGTGATCATGGTCTCAATTAGGGTTTAAAAAATCCCCAACTGATAAATATTTCTTTTAGTGGCTCAGATCATAGGCTTGATCTATACCTTAGTCCTGCAGAGAAGCAGTTTTTCAGTTACACCTCCTAGGCCAAATAAACTGGAAGAAAGGTGTTCTAAAAGGTCTATTCTGTTACTGAGCAATTCTTTCACTAACCAAAATTAATTTCTTTTCATCAGCTCAGGAATTTTTGAAACTGAGGAAAGTGGAGTATAAGCACAAGAATGGAAGACTAAACTAATCAAAATACTGCTCTGGAATTAACTTGAAAAAAACATATGATGGCAACTAGATTTAGGTCTCCTTAGAAGGCTTAGAAGTCAAGAAGACACCTAGAAATGTTTCCTTAAGAATCTGTAACTGAATAGATAGACAATCTTAAGATTGTTTCTATTGTAAGGTTTATTTATCACAATAACAGGTTGTACAAATTCGTTGCAATTATTTATTCATTCAGTGAGGAAGCTGCATTATGCTCCAACTCCCCGTACCTTCTATCGGTTGTCAGTGGTGGGGGAGCTATAGGGTAATTATGTTTTATGGCTGAATTTATCTGTACTGAATATTTACTTCTGGTTCCTAGCTCTCAACCTTTTTAAGAGGTGGCTGGCTGCTAGAATAGGTCATGACTGCTGTTTTTAATAGCTCTTAGTTATCTTTGGTAGTAAGAATTATGTGGTATTTCAAAAGAACCAGATAAATAGAGTGTTCCATGTGTACATGATGTAGATCAGGACTACTTTTTTTATAAAACTGTAGACTTATTAATTTTATCAAAATATGTGGCTGCTTGAACAGAGGAAATAATCTTGCAACACACCTGCCTCCAGGATAACAGATCACCTAGCAGCCAAAAATGGATCAATGCAACCACCAAACTACTGTAAGTTCAAAATTAGCCTTGAAAAATATGTTTGTACAGCAGTGAGCTGTGGGAGAACAGAAAGGGTTCTTGCCCCATAAAAGAAATTGAGAAACTACCTAGTGCTTCAATGGAGGGTTCAGGGCACATATTGAACTTCAGAATAAACACCATAGTCAGAGCTCAGAATAGCAAGATTTTTGTCAAGATATATTAATATTTCTTTCTAAGGAATATTGCTGCAAAGCTTTGTCTCAGAAGCTTTGACATTAGAAGTCTTGCCTTTGAGCTTCACAGCTCCAGAGAAATAAAATCATCAGAATAAAGTATTTTGTTGTTCAGAAACTGTGGAAAGTGTCAACTAATAATGGAAAGCTTTTTATAATACCTAGGATTCAGAATGATAACTGAACATGATGTATACTTGCTCAGATGCATCTATTGAAAAATTTGAATAAGTGAAATTCATATAGAGTAATTGTAAGCTTCTTTCTTTGCTGAATATAAAATTTTGAAGACAAACTGAGAATAAATGAGCATGTGTGAAAGTGAATAATATGAAGCTGATGAAAAAAATACTATATTTAAAGTGTGTTTCTTATAATCCCTCATTTGACCAACACAGTCTTTGAATTACGAACTCTACAGAAACCATTTATGATTCTGTTCAATGTAAGCTAATGTGCTTAACATCTGAATTAACAGCTCTAGGTAATTTCTCTGTTCTTTATGTATTCTGGCTGCTACAGGTGAGTTAAAAAGAATGT
The DNA here is from genome assembly GCF_050655825.1 of Lonchura striata. Taxonomy (NCBI): domain Eukaryota; kingdom Metazoa; phylum Chordata; class Aves; order Passeriformes; family Estrildidae; genus Lonchura; species Lonchura striata. The sequence goes on from NC_140704.1 coordinate 116,691,308, forward strand.
ACAGAAAGAATGTGCTGATCAAGTGCTACGTATTTCAAGTTAGTAATATGTTTCCTCAAAGTGAAGACTCAGTGATACTCAAAGGAACATTAATATTCTAAGCTTACTTTTTGTATGTATTGTGTTCCCTGGGATCACTCTAAATCAGCAGAGATGAAAAAATTCTCACTGGTTGCTGTACTTTAGGACAACAATGTAGTAGATAGTATGTTAGGAAGGAGCTAATTATTTGTATTGAGTGAAATAGTTAGATTATGTTTTAAACATTTTGGTTTTATAGCATAATTAAATTAAAATTCTTCATTTATCAGATCCCCTTGAAATGTTTCATAAATCAAATCTATAGGTCTCTAGGCTCGTGAGTGTGTTGAAACTTTAATTTCTTTCAACACATCTTGTATTTTATAATTACATTTAGGTTTTAATGAAAGCAACCTAATCCACAACTATTTCCAGATGCCCTAGAATATTTTCAGATGGTAAATAAATATATTTTTTACAAAATATGATAATGTCAGTTCCTTACTTTTTTTTTTTTTTTTCTTCTGGTGATGATTTAAAGAGCCTAAATCTCAAGAAACAGAAGAAACGTGTTTATAAACTGTGGGAGCAGAGAGGGGGGAAAATCCTCCTATCACCATGGCAGCAAGTGGTCTTTGTCAATGCTCGTGCTTATGCTTTGCATAAGAGAATATAGTCATTTAGACTGCAGGACTGCAATGTTGTTTTGAAAATGTACTGGGACCAGACATCACCCACTTTTCTTTGAAGTCTGAAAATGCAATTAAAAACAAGTAATGTGTTAGCTTGCTTACACTGAAGGCCATGAACTTCAAATATTTCAGCCAAGAGTGAAATAGCATCTGCATTATTAACCAGTCTTAGGAGGTACATCATGACAACTGCACCTGGGATCTCCAAGAAAATTTATAATCGCAGATCTCCCATAAAAATAACGCTTTTTGAAGATCACAAAATTGCAGAGCACTAGAGGGAATAACACAGACATAGCAGTACCTTCCCATCATATTTCTGATATTTTTATCTCATGGTTCTACAAATATTTATCAGCTTGCAGTACTTGATGTATACAGGAATTCAACCCAAAATTCACCACCTGCATTTCAGAAATATTGTCTTCATAGGGGAACATGACTACAAAATAAAATCAAGGAATCTTGAAAGATGAAGAGCATTTGTATGTCCAGTTATGGCCAATCCATTAATGCAATTACTTACAATGAGTACAGAGTCAGATAAACCAGAGTGTACTAAAGGTAGATGTTATTTTGATACTGAATAAATTTTACCTGAAGGTAAAATGCCAAAATAAAATATTTTATTGCAGACTTCAGCTGCCAACAGAGATTTTAAAAATAAAATCTGATTGTGACTGTGGTAGATGGGTGCATAAATTCCACATTTTTGTTAGAACAACACCCAAGGAACACTTTCCTCTCTTAGTCATCATATCACTCAGCCAATAAAAGAGAAGCAGTATTCATCTTGGATCTAAAAATAGGTCCTCTAGTTTCAGTGCTTACATATCTTCTTCTGAATCTGTTTCTGCCTTAAACTTTTTTGAAGGGTGATGGCATCTGAATAAAATAGCTTCTTTCAGATTATGTCAGGCATTATGTCAGGTTTCCATAAATAGATTTTTTTTCCATATCTCTTCTAGATATATCTTGCCCGACTTAAAACAATTGCCTTTTTCACAGCCATGAGCTTTTACAGCCAACAGTTGTTCCATAAGCAGTTAATCAAGAAAGTCTAATTCCTATTCTTCTGCTTAGGTGAAGTGAGCTCCAAGCCTACATCTAAATGCCTTGTTATTAGAAATCATCCTTTTTACTTCACATTGATTACTAATCACTCTTTTATTAATATTATATTGCCCTTCCAAGGGCAATTATAATGCCCCTATTTCAAGGGCATAGGCGGAAATCCATTTGAAATCCATATGAAATCCAACTCCTAGTTTCATTAGGTCTCAAAAGATGTCATTAACATATTTCATTAAGAAATATGTGTTTTTCCCCACCACAGCTATTAAGAAAAATAATATAAAAGATATATCTGCACAAATGTACAAATATTCTAATACTTTTCTATTATACTATGAGCACAAACTATGCTCTTGTCTATTTTTCATAGTTCTTATACTAATACCTAGAATAATAGATTTGTTACATGACAATACTAAAAAATTTTACACATTTTATCTGTAAAAAAATAGATATTTTAGATCTAGAATAACATGCCAGAGTGTGTCAAAGTCCAGCTTTCACAGGTATGGTTGCTTTTGAAATTGAAAATCTGCCAAATTTCTAATTTTGATCTATATTTATTCCTCTTCACAGTTCCTCAGGTCATCATCAGGCCATCTCTCAGCTCTTCCTCACTCATAAAAATTTCTGTGTAGTTCTGAAAGTAAATTAAGCTTCTAGATTATAACACAGACAGAATACAGTCTTCAATTAATTCCAGTTTTCACCTATTTTAGCCTCTGAGATTAACATATTACAAATGTAATTACTTTCTTAATCTCAGGAAAAAAGCAGGTTTATTGGTGAAAAATCTGAGATAAAAACATGGTGTTTTTATGTGTATATCCCATGGGTTCAGACTAAAACCTGGATTTTCAAACTTCAACGATTTTTTAAAAAGTGGGGAAGAGGTGGCTGTAGGACAACAATTATTTGCCAGTGGGACATATTGTCACATGGAAAATTTGAGTTGAGAAGCCTCAGTAGGAGGTATTTCTAGATACTCTCTTTTCCTAGTAGACAAATCTACTAAGTAAAAAACTCAGGGCTTGTGCTTTATAACAGAAGCTGAGGAGGCATATTTGGTGAAGATCATGTTCTGTAAGTCCACATATGCTAACTGTAATTAAGTAAATTCATGAGAATTAATTCATACTGTTATAATGTCATACATGAAGAAAACGTTAATTAAAATATGCAAGTATTTGAAAAAAAGTTTTAAAAATTACTGAGGCCATTATGAACATCCAAATTACATGTTTTTCCTGCCAAATAACTGCTTTCATGAAACTCAAGCTAAATTTATTTTGATTGATGTCAAATGATTACTTTTTCCAATTTTTTTTGAGAACTGTTTGTTTAAATGGTTATAGTTAACAATATCCTAAACATTCAGGCATTAAAAATATTATGTAAAAAATGGGTTTCTTTTCAATAATATTGATTCTGAAAACCCCCCATGGAGTTTGCTTTCACCTTAGAAGATTTTCCAACCTGAGAATGAGAGGGAAATATAAAATAAAAAATATTTCACACAAGGAAAGCACTTTCCTCTCCCAATCATGAAAATTCCCAAGACATTAAGATCTTGAATATATTTGAAAGCCCTGCTTTTCAAAGGGAGTATTAGCTACAAAGACTTTTTTTATTAAAACCCACTTGTGGGAAAGCTGTTCATCAGCCTCATGCTACTAAATCCTTTGGGCATTCCCCATCATATCAAAAGCTACAAGCTAAAACCTGAAGCCAAAAAATTATAAAAAAAACAAGACAAAAATACAGCAAATATTTGAGGTGATTATTCTCTTCCTCTAATCCTATCCTCTGCTTAGTCTTTCCTTTTTTCTCTTTAACAAAAGCACTTTAAAATGGACTTTGCCAAAATTATTTGTACTTTATTTTTCAAGTGTCTTTTCACAAGTCTTGGGTTTTTTTTGTTTCCTATCTGTCTGAAAGACATTAAATCCATTTATAGCTGTATCATTAGTTTTTATTTGCAACTTCTTATACTGCAGTTTCATCTGTTTGTTGTAGCCCTGAGTTATTTATATATCTTCTCATTTAAATAGGATTTATTATTATGTAAAGACACTTTAAAAATATTTAATTTTGATTGCAGTCATTCTGTTTTCCATCTATTTTTTTAAACTCTCAGATCACCTCATGCAAGCAAAAATGTTTTTATGTCTATTTCCTTGCCAGCATCATTTCTTTTAAATCTTCCCATCATTCTATGTCAATATTCAGCCTACAAGTCTGAAACTTTGCAAGCTGACGATGGCCTAACATGCCAGACAAGATCCATCCAAATCCAATTCTCTGCTTAAGGTCTGGGCATTAAGAGATCTGCAGCATGACTTGCCTTTTTGTCACTAGGATTTGTTAAATATGAGATTTTCAAGACCTGATGCAGGGGTTGAGGCTGAATTTCCCGTCCTATTCCAAGAAACTTCACTTTTTTGTATTCTGAAGCAAATCTGGTTTTGATGCTTGCATTTCTATTTCCATATAAAACCACAAGAGGTGCAATTCCCAGACATTATTCAGGCTAACCTCCAACTTTTCTGAGCATGCTATATCCTTGTGTTTTGAACATGGATCAGAACAGAACAGAACAGAAATCTTAGGTGAAAAAACTGCTCTGCACTCGCCAGATGAGCTTATTTATCCAAGCCTAATGAGAACAGAGAGGACTGAACTTCATCACTGACTCCCATCATGACCTGCCTGTCTAAACATTCATGTAAGGTTGCCTCTAACAATCAACCTCAAACTTTCTTCTTAGGCCATCTCTTATGGTGAGAGTTTGCCTTCCAGTGCAGTCATTATCAGAGTACAAATTTGCAGTATACTTTTGTCTTTCATAGGATAGAAAATGCTTAGGGAGGCTTCTCTAATATGCGACTTCAAACCTTTTAGAGGCTTGCAGAGCTCTGCCACATAATGGTCATTTTATTATTCCCAACAGTGGCTTTGCTCTTTTGGCACAGAAACCACTAAGTGACCTTCTCAGAAAACAGCTTTCCCCTATGTTAGGAGATCTGCCAGCTGTATCTGCACTGATGGAACTTGTCACTATGACTCAAAATTGATCAATGCCCATCTAGCAAAGAAAAAGTTATAGTATCCAAGCCTGACAAATACACACCTTTTCTTAGAACAAATAATCTCTTTTTATTTACAGATGCTTTTTTTTCTTAAATCACCTATGCTCTCACTTTTTGGATTACTTGTCTGAATGCTGTCCATCAACTGTCTGCTCTTCTTATCAGCTGATGAGCAAACATAGGAGCCAAATAGCCTTAACTCACCTATCAATCGTGTCAGTAATGAGCAATGAACACAGGATTAAATAAATGCCTGTTGGCTGTGGCAGTTTTTGTAAGGGTTCAGTTGCAAGAAAAAGATAGCAATTCTTGAACTGTGCACTGTCCTTTAAAGTCTGTTTTGCTGTGGGGAGAGTTCAAAGGAATTGTCACCTGCAGAGAACTTTTGCTCTTCTCCTGTGTTTTGTTCTGCACTTTGGTCATCACTTTTGGACTCTATTTTTGAACTATTCCCAGTGCACCATAGCTTTGTGAAACTTTCATGGCTTTTGCCCTCTCTATCTCCCACAACCATGCAGAGCCAGTCATTAGGAAGAGAGTATGTTATTAGGTTAAATGCTGGTGTGCCACTTCTAATCAGTGATGATTATAGCAAACTAAACATGCATAATAAGAGGACTATATTGCTCCAGGACTATATTGACTCTAACTCTGATTTAAACTAAATTATCTTCTTCTTAAGTGATACAGTATATCATTATGGTTAGATTTAAATCTTGAGTAAATCACTTTCAGCTAAATCAAAGCAGAGTAAGAGTAAGTATAAGTACTCAGGGGTGTAGTTCAACAAATTGAATAAACTAATGTGAGGTAATGTGTAGTCATGTCAATAGAAATTTTTTAGCAACTTTCATTTCAAAGAATCCATTTCAAATTCTCAAATTTGAAGGGCAGAAGTAAAAATCGTGGCATCCTAAGTTGATCTTCTGATTAAAAGTAGACCATTAAGCCATAATCAGGAGATTTTTTTTATTCTGTGCATGACAAGGCAGTCTCCTTCATCATGGCTAACCAATGATTTATTACCTAGAGTCTGGTAAAAAGCTTAACAACACTTACAAGCTACATTGCCAGAAAGATCAGTAAAGTATGGAATAAGGTCTGCATTCAGGGTTTACAGATTTTATATTTTGCTTTGAAGGTAGAGAGGAAAGGAAAGTGAAAAGATAACTGAAACACTAAACAAATTAACCTGAAGGAATGAAAGGTAATTGCATCCAGAAGCCCTGTATTACTTTTCATATTCAGATACACAAAGACACTGTTTTTATACAAAATGTCATTTAATGCCATCTACAGAACAGTTGTGAGAATGAGAGGTATACTCTAGTCAGAGGCAGATGGAGATCAGACTGGGATTAAAGGATATGAAGATAATATTCAATTGTCAGATTCCATGATCCCAGGTAAGACTTTTCAACAGAATTGCCAGATGTAGCAGCAGGGCTGAGAAAAGTAGTTTGCCTCTTTGCAAACCTTGGTCATGGCCAAAATAGGAGAGGGCCATCCTAGGGTGGGGTGCATGGCTGCAGTGTTCCTATTCCCTCACAGGCATAACTACAGAGAGGGAAAATGAGATTCCACTCAAAAGGACTTGGAAATATCAAGGATTGAGACAGTCAAGGTTTTGGTTTTTTTTAGTTCAAGAGCAAGTAATGCATTTAAGCTCTATGAAAAATTAGATAGTTTTGTACTAGAGATGACTAATAAGAAGGGACTAATCAAGATATTTTCTGTAATAATCTGCCTGCCATCAACTGAAAATAACTAAGCAAAAAGTCCACAATATTTTCTTGATTCTGAGCCAAATATAAAATACAGATGACATTATATACCTTATCAGACAAATATTTCTCACAAAGGTGGAAAGGTTTTGAAAACCTACAGGTCTAAACACCCTCTCTGCAAAAAAACCCTGTGATCTTATGAGAATTTTGAGAATGTAGAAAAAATGCAAATAAATTTCTACTTGTGACCAAGAGAGTCTTTTTTATCACAAGAGATTATGAGAGCACAAAGGCATAAGGATTTAGCCCAGTAAAACAAATACTGTAAGGATTGATATAATTGTTTTCTGTAAATACATTAGTAAGGGCAAATTCCAGAGAGGGGAAAAAAAATCTATTCAAGACAAAGAACAATGCTGTCAGAAGAGCAGAAGCACATTCAGTGGTCATGAATACACTCAGATTGAGCTATCAGAGAAAAGGGTGTCAGGAAATCTTACACTTGGGAGCTTGGAGGGCCAAAACAAAGCTCCTTTTATATGAAGCCTGCAAAGTTTATGAAAAATATTATGACATAAAAGGCTTCAAATGTGGAATATTTAGCCAAAAGATCCCTGAAATGCCTTAATGCCTTTCAGTCTATTCCTATGTATATTGAACATGCTAAGAGTTTGGGATTAAAAAACTAAAAACAATATGACAATTTTGCAGTCTACTGTAGACACTGATTCTGAGCAAGAAGAATAAACTAAAGGAACAGATATTTTTTTTTTTTGTCAAAGTGAATTATGCAAAATAAAAAGTCTGGACTGCATAAAGATTATTTTCATCAAAGCAACATTCAAATGGTAATTTCTTGAATTGTGTTATTTTTTAAAGTGTATCCTATCTCTGTAGAAAATATGTATCAAAAAATTTGAATCCTCACTCCCATTGTGATTTTCAGTTTTAATTTTGTGGGGCAATCATTCAAGTGCGATGTCATGAAAATAAGCAGTACATTGACACAAAATGCAGATAGCTGATAAATGTAAGGTGATCTTAAATCAAGGACAAAGTTACATGTTCCACTTCTGATTCTGTATTTCTGATTAAGGTATGGTACATGAGTTGTGGTTAGGATGGCTGATATATTTTCCCTAGCAGCCTTAATTCATATAATAAGAGGTTTAAAAATAATTTGAATAATGTTTTAATCCCTGCATCACATGCTCACTTGAATCACAGGCTCATATAGTGTTAAAGAAGCACATATAGATGCCAATTTCCTTGACATGGTAATCATGTCAGCATGTAAGCTGAAGGGAAAAGGCAGAGCCACTCCTGGAGAGTGAAAGTGCTGGATAAAATCAATTGGTGGGGAGAGGAACACACATGCCATATCACTGAAAGAGAGAAAGCTCTTTGTATCTCACTTAGAGATTCTTATTTGACTAAGATTTTGAATCTTATACTTTTTCTTTAATGGATGTATATATGAAAAGAGAAAGACTTTAGAAAACAATGAGTATAGCACAGCACTTTCCCAAGGGCAGTAAAGCTCTTCCTCAGTTCAGATGAAAATTTATTGTTGTCTTTGTAATGCTGTATCTGACATGAATCATGTTGAAAACAGGGACCAACCATTTCCTCTCCCTAGAGAACCATTATCCTTAATCGTTCTGCACATGACACCAACCTGAACACAAGATAAGGAAGCTTCACAACACACTTAAATAACTCTTTTATGTAAGGTCACAAGGAGAAACTCTTAAGGTGGTCTCTGCTGTATCTTTAAATTGGAAGTGTGAATTAAATTAATTTCAAGTAAAATGAGGTTACAGGAATTTCAGTTTGAAGAGCTGAGGAATTACTCAAAATTTCTTTAGCATGTGCATATAAATATTGCTGACATGGGCAATCATAACAAAAAATATAATAATTGGTAAAAAAAAGATGTTAAACTCAGGCAAAGCAAATGTTTCAGACATGAGATTATTATTTTTATACCCATGCCAAAAAAAAAGAATCAGAGAAAAACAGAAATTGAAATGTGACATGACTAGTTTTAAAAGAAATCCAAAAGTGAAAATATTATTAAAGAGCAAAGAAAGAGAAATGTTCAGCAAGGTTATAAAGAAATCCAGAATTGTTTTTCTGGCTACTATATTCATTCATTCCGATAATATTTAGAATGCTGCCTTGATTGGCATTAAATATCACTGAAATTTGTGGGAACATAACAATATTTTAAGACGTCTAAGAGGTCCCTTTCTCATTTACCACCACTGGTGAAATACCAAGAAAGAATATATGGAAGGATCATAGAGTCACAGAATTTTTCAAGTTGGAAAATACCTTTAAGATAATTGAATCCAAAGATTAAACCAGCACCAACATGTTCACCACTAAACTGTGTCTCCATGTGACATCTGCACATTTCTTCATCTAGGGATGGTGATTCCAACTTTTCTTTGTTTTGTTTAATTTATGAACATTGAAATACTTAAGGCACGATATCTCAATACTACATTAAGCTTGGCTTTGGCAGTTCACGCACAATCTTATTGCTGTTTCATTACCACTTTCTGTTGTTACTCTGCTTTCTGTAGTTTTCAGGGGACAGTAGATGTAGAGTTTGAGACGTGATAAGCCAACTTTATAATTTATGTTAAAAACCAAAAGAATTAAAATTACTCCCCTAAAATGTGTGCTGCTGGCCTTTTAATTTCCCTGGCACTTTCATCATAGTAACAGTAAGCTGATGAGGGAATGAACACAGTGCAAATGTCTAATTCAACTGAAAGATGCTTATCTGAATGTTAAAAAATTTACAGCAATATTACTTTGAATACATAACAAAGTAGCACTTAAATACACTTTAGCCTTTTTGTGCGTGTGATGACAGTTTGAAGATGTTTGCATATCTGTCATGAAGAGATGTACTATCAGGCCTGTCTGACAGAGCTGGATCATGTACAGGACAGTTACCACAGAGCAGATGTCACCCAGCAAATTTACAACATTATTCATAAGATGGCAATAATTCATAATGTACTTGTGTGAGCTTCTAATAGCTTTGTCACAGATCACAATTATCCTATAACATTTTTTTTCACCATAGAAGTAGTAAATTTAATAATAGTAATCTACAAATCAGCTTTTACAGAGCAAATGATAAAAATTTATAATATTGTCTTTCTATGCATGGATTTGTACCAAATTGTTAGACTGATCTTAATTTAGAAAAATAAAACGAATATCCATTTATCTTTACTGTACCTACAGCTATGAAACATAAAGCATAGTTTAAAATAAAGTATTTAATTAATTGTTCTAGAAAAACAATTGTGTAGTAAATATAGAAATAGGGCTGTAATTGAAACCAACTCCAAATAAAAAGAAAATATCTTAATTCCCTCCTTGAGAAAACTCTAATTTGAAATACAAATGAACATAGCAAAGATAGAAGTGTAACTAAATTATTGATACAGAAGCTTTAAGAGTTTCTTGCCAGGATGTCTTCTCAGATCAACTCCTATAAATTCACATTAGAGGGAGGTTAGAGAGAGTTAATTACTAGTGTAGGATACAATACAGTGGGTGTCTTCTGTATTTGGGTTCAATGTCCAAACAGAATGTGACTGGTTGCCTTATTTAAAAAAAAGAATAATCCTTCTGACAGTAATCCTCAACACAACTTTGAAAAGCTTATTTACTAATCTGAATTAGTTTAGTTTTCTGACTGATGGTATTTCAAAAGATAAAACAAAATGTATCTGATTACAGCTTGTCATGGCAAAACATATGGATTGTAAGACGTCATGCAATTATTTACTGGAGTTAAGTAAACTGGCACTGGGGATATACAACCTCTGAGCTTCATGTTGCCCCTTCCTTAATCCCCTCACTGATTTGCTTATCAGTAGCTGACTCTTTCAAAGCTGGCTTCAAAGATCAACTCTCCTAAGTTCTTATTAAAGCTACCTGACATGACTGCTGTCTTCACCACCTCCCTCCATCCTTGTCTACCTGAATAGTTTCCCATGGCCTGTAGTATACCCTTATCCTTTTGGGGAAGCAAAGCATGCTGGAGCCTTCTAGAAATTAGTGCAGCAAAATTATAAATTAAAAGCTTTTTTTTTAGAAAGCCCAATAGCCTATTTTGGAGGCTTTTTTGGGAACATCTATAGGGATAAGTAAAGGGAAGATGTGCATCAGTTATACACACCATCCTGACTAAGCTGTAGGTCCAATCCAGAAGATTCCTAATGCAAACATGAGGCAATATCACCAGGATGAGTGAAAAAACCCATTGTCAATGGATTTTGAAACACTCAGTGTTGTGTTTCTTTGGTTTTTTGTGTTGCACTCTTCTAAGCTAATGAAGATATCTTGATGTCAATGCCAAAGTTCACACCAGTTAGATTTGTCCTTTATATATTCCAGATATATTATGAAGCTTATACGCATGAAGAGTGATAAAAATAAGCCATGCTGTTCACAAAATATCAATAGGCTTGTGAAGGGTCTGGAAAACATGAGGAATGGCTGAGGGAGCTGGGGTTGTTTAACCTGGAAAAAAGCAGGGCTTCACCACTCTCTACAAGGACCTGAAAGGAGGTTGTAGTGAGGTGGTGGCCACTCTCTTCTGCCATGCCTGCAGCAATATGACCAGAAGAAACAGCCTTGAGATAAGGGAGATTAAGATTAGATATTAGAAAACAACTTTTCAATGTTACAGTGGTCAGGCACTGAAATAGGTTTCCCAGGGAGGTGGTAGAGTCTCCATCCCTGGAGGTGCTTAAGAGGCATCTGGAGCTGGCACTGGATGATGTGATTTAGTGGATTAGGGGTTACAGTGGCTGTGCTGGCTAGGTAGTTGGGCTGGATGATGTTGTAGGTCTCACCCAACCTTGATGATCCTATGGTTCTAAAATTAGTCATAAGCACAATAACACAAATTATTTCTTTGTATCATGAAGATTCAATTTACAATGTCAAATATTTGTCACATAACTTCTGCTCTCAGAGCATTAAATAATACTCACATTATTGGCCTCAATTAACAGCAGCAGCAACAAGAACACGAACTAGAAAAATAGGTTGGGATTATGAGCTCCTCTTTCAAAAGAACAGACTCTCTCCTTCTTATTCTCATTCTCAGCTTTTTCATCCCACATCACTCCAAGATGTACCTCTGTGTCAGCATTAAAAATAGATTGCAGCAGCAGCAGCAGCTCAACCTTGGTGGTTTTAAAATAAAACGTGCATAATTATTTTCCTTAAAGACATAGAAAAAAGATGCCTGCTACCTGTGACCTTCTGAACTAGTTTGTTTATTTCAGAAATTTTATAGCTGAGTTTTAAAACTTTACAGAGTTTGTAATGGAAAGAGTAGTAGATTTTTAAAGTTACTTTTAATAAGAATTGTTATATTGCAGTGAACCTTGGTAGCAGCAATACTTCTCAAGCTTGCTGAAAGCTGAGAAAGATACCAGATTTAATTTATTGCCAAGGAATATATCAGAGAACTGAACATTCATTATATGCACTTCTTAATATGGATTTCCACTATCATTCTTAAAGTCTCTCCTTTGCAAATAAGAGTCATCATTCTCAAATTTAGTGATAAATATTGAAGAAAAGCTTGTGGGGCACAAGTAGGCATCCTCCTGAAGGGTAGTATTAGAACTAGAGTAGCCAACTGCTCATTTTATCTGGAAAAAAAATACCTTTGCATTTTGGTCTGTATAGACATGGTAGGAAAATATTTAGAATCCTTGTATTTTAATCATAAGATAGTACTCAATCTACAGTGTGATAAAGCTATAATTTGTAGGTGATCTACTTACAGGATAGTAAGTCATCTTTCAACTGAAATGACAAAGCAGCAAAGCTTGGAATGTAACACATTTGTTCTTTATATTGCGACTGATTTCAAATTCCCATTTCTAAAAGATAAAACATCTGCGGATTATGAATCCTTTTATTTCAGACACAATGTTTTCCCACCAAATACAGAAGACACCATGCTGTGAGAAAATTATAGAGGTGACTGTTTCTATCATCACTTGCTAATGAATGAACATCCTTGTTTGTGTTCTCTCCAGGTTATGGGAACACTTTGCAGTTTCCCTTGACTGCTACAAGAGTGGCTACAGGAATGTGCAAACTTGTTCAAACATACAGAAGAAAGAATTAGTTTAATCTTTGTTGTTTTTTTCATTTCACCCTTCTAACATTTCCTCCTTGCTATCTTTATTTTAATTATAAGCATTTATTTAATTTTTTAAAATTAAATTCTATTGTCTTATTCTTTTTCCTGTATTTTATAGCTCATTATCTTGGCTGCAAATTATTTTCCCAAAATATACTACAAAGTTGCAAACTCACATTTTATATATATTTGTAGCTTGGCTATTACAGTAGCAATGAGAGCGCAGTAGTGGTAGGACAGAACACTTTGAATTCCTGCATGGAAAATGGTCACATCTTAGCCTCCACAGAGATAAGTGTAAGCAGTAGATGGAAGTTACAAATTATCCAGTATAGAGATAAAATTGAAAAACTGCTTTAAGTCCTGCTTCTGAGCCTGTGCCATTTCAGCCTGAGTGCTGAGATTCAGCAGCCAGGTCCCATGGGAAGGAGCCATCAAGGTTGAGTATCATGAATATTCAATGTTAACATCAGAAAGACTGTGGGCCTGGAACTTAATTTGGAAGTCACAGACTCTCTTTCAACTGCCCTACTTAGCAGAAACATCTACAGCAAATGTGGCCAAGTGAAGACTGTATTTGTTTATTGGAAAAAAATTTCAAAATAGCACGTTGGAGTACAGCACTTCAGGTCAAGGGCCATTATGCCAAATTAACCAATACATGTATGCTGTGTCTGAGGTGAGGACCCAGTGCCCACCAGGGCACTTTACAGCCTCAGGCCATGCAACTCTGACATACTGAAGTTGCACAGCTACCACAGAGGGCAGACCAGGGCTCTTACTGTATTTGGCACTCCCCAAAAGAATGACAATAATGCATGACCGCTTCAAGTGCAAGAAACTTTTCCCTCTGAGCTTTAGGTTCACTGAACATTGCTTTCTTAGGACTCCACAGGAAATTGCATGTTTGAAGAATAATCCTGTCAGAGTGAGTCCAATTATATCAATACAGGTAAAAAAAGAGTGGTGGGGGGAAGGAAGTAAGAAAAAAAATCAAAGGAATTTTTTTCTTATTTTCAGGTGTTTTAAGATTTTTTTTTCTATAGAAAACAAATTTCTAGCAAATCAAGAGGCATCTGATATAAATGGTCCAAAATCCTTGCGAGAATCATTCTAGTATACAAAAAAGAGTGTTATAAATGTATATACATATGTCTACATATGTGCTTTTGTAAGTGTAAGTCCATGGTGCATTTGGAAATTTGTTTCCTTTTTGCTCTCCTGTTACTGTAATATTACAGTAACATATTAGTCTGCCTTTGTGAAAATCATGGTTTCCCTCAAGTGCAATATCTTCCTGTTGCTGATTAAAACAGTCAAATTGTACTGCCACTTATGACATTACAATTTTGTGCTAAGCTGTATTGACTATTTTGACAGAAAACACAGAAAACACATTTTCAGAGCATGAAAACCCCCAGTTGTTAATAAGCAATGGAAGTGAGGGAACTTGCTCCAGAGAATTAATATACACATGTCAAAATCTTTTCTAATAATGTTCGGATAAGAAGACTTTTGATGCAAATCTAGAGAATGGTGGCTATCTCAACCCAATTTTCTTTTGTATGTTAGATCAACATCAGATCATGGTAAGCATCAGATAAGCTGAATTAGTCATACATTTCTCTCTGAGCTGGAGCAAACTTCTGAAGGTAAACTGAGCTGATTATAAATCACCACATCACTTTTGGGTGCTTCAAAGTCAGCTGAACTTCTTACGGTTTTCTTTTCTGTGAGAGTAAAATATAGAAATATTTTGCTTCCTCTCAGGATATATTTGTTAGTGAATTTCTTAGATAAAGAAATATATATATATAAAGATTATTTTAAAGTATTTTTTTCCTGATAACAATTACTTGAAGAGACAGATACATTAGATAAGCAGGTATTTTGAAATTTAAGTATGTACACATATAAAAAGTTATATTTTCAATACTCCCTTTACTTTTCACTATTTCATTTCCTTCCTTGTGTATTCATGACTCAGTTACCATTTCAGAAGGAAGAAAGTGAAATTATGGACTCAGAAGCCAGTAGGTGGCTGTAGAAAATGCAGGTGGTCCAAGAGGAGCAGGACATCATTTGATGTGACTGGGTGAGCACCTGTGCACTTTGGGCAAGCACTCCCCTCTTAGAGAAGCCATATAAAAATCTACACCATGGAAGTGTCGTGGCAAGTGGGAACTGAAAATCAGAAGTTCTGCAGAAGATAGTGATTGCTGTTTCATAAGAAGAAATGGTGCAAAACCCAGGGCATCAGACTCATGACTTGGAGTCCTCACATCAGTACCAGAGAGAAAAAAAATTTATTTCACCCTTTCTTTTTTAAAAATGGTTTTGTTTCAGCTTTTTTAGCAGTGGGAGAGAATATATACCAAATTATGTACATTAAAACCCCACCTCTATTAAAAGCTAATGTGTCTTTGCCTTGGTGATGGTACCAGAGCCAGCTCTAACTGAATATACTTACTTCTTTTTTTCCACACTATTAAATGTAAATTGCCTTAATGCTTTTGATTTGTCGGGCTCATGTTAGACTCATGTTTGGCAATATTACCCACTTTTTCATTACTTGTTTCATAAATAATGAAGGATGCCTTCCATGTATATCATATGCCATATATACTAATTTGGTTTTAAGTACTCCCGTTGTTAGAGGACAATAAGAATTTTATATTCCGGCTGAAAAAAAAAATTGTGCCTGTGGTCTAATAAAAACATATCTTAAAGTCAATGTTCCTGATTCTTTACAGCTCATGTGACAACTTTATCTACTTACTAATAGCATACCTACCTAGGAAATTACTCTCAAACTGGAACATTTCATAATGTATTTTCACCTTCACGAAACTGTTTTAGAGCTGCAGACAGAGGCCACTAAAGCCTGAGGGAAAAACTTAATGCCCGTTTTTCTGCAAAAAAGATGTATTTGAATTTTAACCAAGACCATAGAAAGATCATATTGCCAGCTGTTCACCCATTGTCCTTTTTTCCCCCATCCCAATGACTCAAAACTTTTCTGTTCAGACAATTGCACTATTATGGTGCTAATTAATATTGTTTTTCAGCCTAAGGAAATAAATTCCACAGCTCTATATGTCCAGATTTCAAATCTGTTCTTGCCTGAGATACACAGCATCTGACCTAGGATTGACTTAGCTTCTGTTTTACACTAAATACAGGAGCTGCAGTGCTCTTTTTACTTTCTACTGAAAAAAAACCAACCCAAATCAAGCCAAAACCCCATCAGTGACTTAATATCCACTACCAAATCCAAAAGATTTGCTCAGGGTATTATTTTTGGGGAAAGGAGTAAACTGTAGTTCTAGAGGGACAACTGAGAGTGTTTGCTTTGTTCTTTTAATTTTCCTTTTATGCTATTTTATTTATTTTTACAGAAAATATTTATTTCCCATTTTTACTTGGGAGAGAATAGATCAGTTTATATTTTTAGTTCAAAAGTATAAAAAATTGCTGCCAGCCATTAACCATAAACAATATAGAGAACAGGGCTTTTAATAGCAGGTTGTGACAAAAGTAATATTCTTAAACACTGACATCTCGTGGCACGCCCTAGAAATAGCAAAATTCCCAAGAGGTGATGTCTTTTTCTAAGTGAAGGTCAAGCAGAGCAAATGATGCATAAGACTCAAAAAACATAAACATTTTCACTCTCCTTTAAAAAGCAAAACTGACAGATCTATTTTCTAGCTATATTATTATAAAAAAAACCATCATAGAATTAATTTCAAAAAATACTAGGGTAAATGCTACATTAAAGAGCACTAAGATAAATAGTTAAGAGCATTTTGCAATTACTTAAGAATCTTTTTTCCATTAATGCTATTAATAAATTGGCCAGACTTTAAGGTAACCACAATGGAATGTGTAATGCCAATAAAGCACTTCAGTACCAGGTCACATAATTAAAGGGCAAATAATCATCCTGGAAACCACAATGATGATTTCTAAGTGGTTTCATTACTGGGGTACATGGCAAGGTGATTGCCATTAAGCTAAAACTGTAGTAATTCTTTAACTAAAGGAAAATAATTCCCATGCTGCCTGTGAGGGAGGTGGTGTTCCATTCTAACCTAGAACCATTCTAACTTAGTCCCATTCTCTAACCTAGAGAAAAGTCCACCATGTCTGGCTAGTCCAGAAGGTTAAGCAAATACCTTTTCTAATAGCAGTAGCAAAATCTCTCCATCTCTTTTTGCTTTTTGGTTTTTTTGGTGCCACTGGAGTACCTCTTAAAAGTATTTGATCTCAGTTTGCAAAATATAGTAAATACAGTTGACACTGACCAAAAAACCTGAAACAAATTACTTACAGTCACTTACAATTAGCTCTTATTTGATTTTACAGCATGAATACCTGCAATCCTATTAGTTACACCCACTCATCTCTCTGGCAATGATCTTTAGAAAGTGTTGTTAAAAGATAACAAAGCCTTCTTTCTGGAGAATTCAATCACCTTATAGCCATTTAATTTTAATGTTCATTGGTGACATGCCTCTCTCTTCTCTCTTTCAATAATTTTGTCTTTGCCTACAGCTGCCTAGGACAGCATTTTCTGTTCACATAAGTTCATTCTAAATGTGATACAACCTTATCACCTGCGAAAAATTAGCCCAGTTTAGGCAGCAGAAAGATAAAGAATACACATTGTGTTAGAAATAAGTGTTAAACATCACTCACTAAACATAACCTATAATCAGTGTTAGTGGAAGAACACAAAGGCAGACTGTAGGGCAGAATGAACAGGTTCCATCAGCATTACCCATTCTAATCCAAATTCCAAACCTTGTAGTGGTAACACTAGTCTTTTCAACAGCAAATAACCTATTTTTCTCTATTCGGGAATATTTTCTTCCATTTGATGAAGAAATGAAAGATCATCAATATGAGAAAGAAGCTAAAGGCAAAAATTTGAAGTAAAACCAGTTAGGATTCTCTAAATCCTGATGAGAAGCAGGGAATGCTTGAAGTGGAACCAATGCTACCAACACTGGAGAAACTAATTTTCTCCAGTACTTCTCCAGTACTACCTTATAAGAAAGAAGACCCCCAGATTTGTCACTGTCACCAGAAAATATGGAAACTGTGGTTACCAACATCATCTTTTATCTGTCTATGGTTGGCAGGAAGTTTGGGAATTCTGCTCTTATGGAGGAAATTTCTCTCTATGATTCTTACTTTCAAGACATCTAAGATTTACCTCAGAATACTACAGAAGTTATAAATGTTGAAAACCAAGTCACTTGTGCAAAAAAAGACTTTATGTAATATATATATATATATATATTTATTTTAGATATCACAATGTAGAAACATCATCTCTGGGTTGTTATTCCCTGCTAGTAAAAGGTGTTCAAATTTGTTGAAAAAGAATAATAAATAAAAGCTTCTCAAAAAGTAAAAGCTTGAAGTTCCCACAGGACAGAAAACTGTGTAAGTACAATATAAAAACTATGTCTGAAAAACAATAAAAGTATATGGAAATACATTCGAATTCTGGAAAAAAATAAAAATACTTGCAAAATTTATGAATACAATTAATGAGAACAAAACTAGGAGATAATTACGAACTGGACCACATGAAAAATGAAATCGATTAGGGAAAAACCCAACTTATTATAAGTGCTTACACAGTACAAATTTTGAAAGAGGGACCAAATTTGTAGCTTTATTGGAATTTCCTGATACCTCCAAATTTTATCATTTTGCCCTGCAAATTTTCCAGATGTCTTGACTGGCAAAGTGCATATTGTTTAGGGTACTTTTTCATTTGGATTTCTAAAATGCAGAATATGCTTCTACTTCTGTCATTCACAGTGGATTGTCAACTGTTAAAACTGGGAAAAGAGCAGTGGCATAATGAAAAACTGAAAATAAATTCACTTATCTCAGTTTTTTTACCTCTACTTCTCTTCTGTGTATCTATACGCAGAGAAAAAAAATGTATGTACTCTTGAGAAAGAGACATACTGATCTGTGACAGTGAATGATATGCTGAGATTACTGTTGAAATAAACACACCAAGGAAAGAAAAATATATTTGCACTTCAAACTAGCAAGTCTAATTTTATGAATGTTCCTCTTTTCACAAAGTGGTTTTCAGTTTTAACCCTATCTTTTCTTCTGTTGCATGCTGAAAATATGAGATAAATGTGGCTGTTTGGAAGGCAAAATAATAATTAAAATAAGACAATGGAAATTTATATCAAACTAAACACATAGGTGTGAAAGGCTTAATTTTACTCTGAGAAAAGGATGAGAAAAAAATCTCCACAGGTGAAAGTATTTAATTCTTTCCACAGTTGCTCCTCCTGAACAATCCTTACCACTAAAGCAAGTTAAGTAGCAACCTACAGGGAAGCTCCCTCACTCACTGCAAGGTAAACTCAGAATGTGATACACTAAGGAGTTTTTGTGCCAATTTTTGTGTGAGGTGCTTTGGGAGGGTCCAACTGCTCATCATAGGAGCACAGCATGTCTGGCTTAGACAAATATATCCACACTGTATCCTATTCAAAGCTAAGCTTCCAAATGCACTGATATCAGTAAACACTTATAAGCATAAATGCCCTCATAAGTTTCAAAGATTCAGAAGCATGGTCTGATTGTACAAGTTGCTGACATTCAGGTCCTCAGGGTATCTAGGCACTTATCTCCTGCTGAAGGGAATTAAACAGAAGGCATCAGAGGGTGATGCTGAAACTCCTGCAGGCTTTATTTACATAAATGATGAGATTCAAATCAGTGGTAGCTTTCGTCTTCAGCAAGTCCTTTATTCAGAACTTTAACTTCTAAATTAATTTTTAAACCCATTCTTTCTCCATAGTTAAGCATGAAAACTCTTCACAAATAATTTTTAATATAATTTATCTTCTGGCAGAAGATAATCTTTAGTACACATTTTTTATGACTTACAAAATTAAATTAGATTCTGCTTTTTTGTAAAAGCAATTTGCTACTAATTATGTCCTAAAAAAAAACCAAACCACACTTCCAATATCAAACATTAAGAAATTAGTGCAAACTGGAGAAAGTATAATGGAAGATTACCATTAAAAATTAAAATAGGCATACATGTATGCACAGCTGCATGGTTTTCAGTAAGATCTGAGCTACTTGTTTCTGCATTAACTTCCCAAGCATATTTATCCCTGGCAGTAGCAGGAGTGTGTATGTGTGTGTTACATCCTCCCCTCAATTTAATTTTGGTAGTACTTAGAAGTTAATTACTAATCCTCTTCTCTCCCTTCTTTCTCCTCCTCCCCACAAACTCTAATCATAAGACAAGGTGCAATTCCAGCACGATAGAAACCTCGCACCCCACCCTGTCAACCCTGCACAGCTGTCTCCCACCTTGGTTTGTCTTTTCAAATAGGGCATCCCTGGAAGGAAGGCATCATCTCCTTGATGACTTTGGACTTTAGGCAGGAGTTGTATGAAGAAGATTTATCTTTTAAAATCTTTGTGAGACCCTTCATTCAAATTATTTATATGGTATGCATTTAAAAGACTTTAATTATGGATTTGATAAAAATATTCCTTACTAAAGGAGATGTTGAATACCAGCAAGATGCTTAATTATGAAGTTGTTTAAAATGCAGAGGATTGGGTAAGTACATAATTAAGGAGCTATCATTCCCAACACAGTAGGGAAAAAATGGCTCTGAATTCCATTAAGTAATCAAGGATTGATTAAATATGTCTAATATAATGCTTGGCCTATGAGGAGTATTGTTACAGAATTTTATGGGCCACTCATGTGTTTGGGCCATATGATTTGGTTCTAGTAGGAACTGTGGATTTGACTGGGAAGCACAAACTTTTCATAATTTAAAATATTCAATATTATTTCCAACAGCTGTAATGAATGCTATCTTGTGTCTGCTGCAGGTCCCAAAGATATCTGTAACACTTGATACTGAAAAACAAATTTACAAGAAAATAATTAATATCTTTGGGTTTGAGCAGGTAATTTCAAAGTAAAATTGGAAATCAGGCAGGATATTTAACATTTGAATAATGCAACCGTTCAGAGATAACTCTAATTTCAGAAAGAACTGTTAAAAAACAATATATATTGTAATATACACTTGAAAGATGGAGGTAACAAAGAATTAAGCTTTTTCTCCCAAAAAAGAATTTGAAAAATTAAGGGACAGTATTTTTCTACACTACAATTCCAATTCTTTGTACACTTGGTTGTATTTCCTGGCATAGTAATTATAATGAGCATTTCAAATAAAATTTTATTGCTGATGCTTTAAAAACTTGCACCATCTGACCTATTCTGAACACATACTGAAAAATTAGTAGTGTCATTGATTTTTATCTTATACAGGTTATCTGATTCAAATTAAATATGTTGATAGCATAAATTATCTAGTTAAAAATAATCACAAACACATTATTCCAAGAACTGTATAAAATATGAATTGAAGAACTATATAAAGAAAAAATTCCCTGGAAATAAGTTTGGAGCTACTATAATTTTTATTTTCTGAAGAAGAATGGAAACAAAAAGGGCCTTTTTTTGTTGTTGTTTTGTGAAGAAAAATGCCATCAGCCTTGAGTGGCAATAAATGATTTCACCTTGACCCCAAGTTCTGCAATCAGTTGACCCTGACCCTGGGATCAAAGCACACCAGCAAGGAATCAACAGGTGTCTGATGAGTGGGGCTGTTTTCCTGTGCCAGCTAACAAAGTTACCCTTGCTGTTGTCCTCTCTGCCCTCCCCACATCGATTCCTGACCTCTTTGCTCATCAGCTTTTAAACTGCCACATTTACAAGTAAAGAATTTTGCAGCTTACCTAAGCAACAGATGATTACCTCACAATGTTATATTGAAATTGATGCTTCTATACCTGGGCATAAAGGATGGGGCAGAAGGACTGTAGTGGTCTCAGATACACATATTCCCCCTTGTCTGTTAGATTTTACAGTGGACCCTTCATGTCATTATCATATTCAGAGGAAGGAGGGTCTAAACTCAATAAAATAGACAGCCAGGCAGAGAAAAAAGCCCTTCCTGACCATTAGGGTTTGACTAACTGAAGTTCTAAACCACTAGATTTTACTTTAATAACTATTTTAATAGATTTGCAAGCACTATAAAAATAAGAGCAAGACCAAATATCTTATTTTAAAGGAAGGAGATAGTGAGAGTAATTCACAGAAGCTGATTTTAGTATGATTTTTCTTTTCTTTTGACAACTTTTTTTATTTTTCTCCATTCTTTGGAGTGTCTAGAGCATTTACAGAGAATGTATCAAATAGAAGTAGTTCATTAATGTTGTGCCAAGGCTGTGGATCAACAGCAACAAGAAGAAGTCCCCCAGAATGTCTAGGCCCTGGTATGATAAGAGAAGATACAGAATTCCTTATAGAAACCAAGTTTGCCTTAGATTCACAAAAAATTCAGATTGTTTTTATAAATGGAAATGGAGAAACCTCCTGCAACAGCTATTCCAAACTGCTCTAGTATTTATTACCTTAATTAACAGGGTACTTTGACCTTGTTGAAGATTGTAATTGCCTATTTTCAGTTTATATGCCTTGGATTGAGAATCCACTTTCTCCTAGCCTGGTATATAATTATGTTGGGTAAGTAACAAGTTAACATTTACTGTCTTTGTTAATGAGCAAAATGAACCACACTGCATAAACCTTTACTTATTTTCCAGTGCTTGCATCATTTTTGAATGTGAAACTTCCATGAAATGGGTCTTGTAACATTGCTCTGGTGGCAGTTTTAGCGATGCTGTACTTAGTGGGAAGATTATTTCTCAACTTCTGCTTGTATTAAGACACATGATGTTTTATTACAGCCATTTAATCAGGCAATTAAATTCTTCCTAGTATTGCATTATTCAGAGTGTCTGCTTCACCAGTATGTGCATCATCTACAGCCTCAGGAAACACAGAAACTCATTGTAAAATCTATTGAGCTGGGAAAAAGAGGCACTCCTTAAGAATAAGGACTAGACCATTTTACAGCTCCATTAACAACTTAAATAAAACTGTCAGTAAGCTATTTTGTAATTTATCCACCCTTCTGTCATTATTAATTGTGATTTAATGGGACATCTTGTGCAAGATCTCAGACAAATCCACTCATTTCACCCCGTTTGTTTTATGAAGAAAACTTGCAACTTTGGATTTATTTGAGAACACTTAACGTTAATTTCTTTTACCTACCTTTTCAAAAGCCACAGCTGAATTATGACACAGAACAACCTTTTAAAATAGGAATATGTATTTTCACGTAGCTGTGTTTTTAAATGTGTATATTTCTTAATTTCAGTTTGACAAATTTTTCCATTTTTTATTTGTGAAGGGAACAAAAATTATTTACCGAGAAAGAAAAGAGAGGAAGAAAACTTGCTGAAGGAAAAAACAAGGAAAAGACAATAATATCAAGTATCCTTTCAACATCACCAAATGACATGTCAGTAGGACAGAAGCAGTTTCACAGAGCAAAGAGAGAACCTCTACAGATGGGTCACAGTGTGAAAAGTAGTGATGTGACAGCTAGAACTTATGCTTTCTCTGCTGAAGTACTTTGAGGAATTGGTTGTAGGATCTGCCAGAAAGAAGTAGCCTTTTCACAGCAGTATTTAAACAGATAACTGTTTAGACAAAACAAAGGTCCTTTATCATTCTTATACTGATAGTACCAGGTGAAGACGAGTGTCATTCCATAAAACTAATGACTATACCACATAATCCCTTAGAACAAAAAATAGCAAACAAATTTTGCTATTCTGCATTGCTTCAGCTTCCATCTGTGACCATCTTTGTCACTGAATCATGTCTGTAACCAAGTGATAAACTGGCTTTCCCATCACCTCCATTGTTCTGGGTACCCCTTTCCAGAGGAGCATCCTCTTACTTCACCTGCCTTTCCAGGTTATCAGTTTATGGCCTCCCTTCTTTCCTTTATAGGTTAATACTGGTGACATTCCTTTCTAATATCCACTCTGGAGGTGCTTCTTCTCTCCTCTGTCAACAGCTAAAGACCCAAAAAGCTGCCTTTCTTAGACCTTAGGTTTATCCATTTTCCCCCATCCCAGCCAGATGGGTCAGAAAACATGTCTCTTGAATCTCTAAAAACATTGTGGCTGAGCTCTTGCAATTGCTTTTTATTCTTCTGTACCACTGTTTTGAACATCACCAAGTTGTTTTTTCTATTTCTTGCGCCTTCTTTCCAATATGAACTGTCTTCCTGACCATTGGCTCTGTTTAGTCTACTTTTTAAAGTCTATGTCTGTTCACCTTTTTTTCTTTCTCCAGTCCTGAGTAGACCAAAATTTTTTATTAAAATGCATCAAAATAGTGTTATAAAGTTCCTACAAATATAAAGATTCTGTCTCCCATTTCAGTTGTTGCAACTTCCTCTCATCCACAGCTCTTTTTATTGCTTGGATCCATTAACTACTAAGAAAGAAAAAAACCCTAAACTTATATAGCAGTGAAACTCACCACACTTTGGCAATGTGAATGCAGATATATTGTTTCTGTTTTGCTTGCATAACGAGTTCAAATTTATCTCCTTCGCTTTCAGATCACTTTTAGAAATTCTATTCTCTGCATTAAAACTCTTGAATTATAGAGTAGTATAAGGTTAGGAGCCTGATTTCCCACTTTACAAATATCTATTATCCATCACAGTATCCACTGAGTATTGAATTAATGCCTTTCACAAACAATTTCCTGAGGCTTGCTTTCCATTTTCTTTTAAATATTTTTCAATAATAATTTTGTGAATTATTTCCAAACAGATCTGTGGTTTTTCTGAACTGTACTAAATATGACTATGGATATAACATATTTGGATATCTGTGTATATACATATGTATGTATTATGTTCATGTGTACATGCATACATGAATACACATTTAAGTATATATATATGGCATATGTGAATGGAAGAAGTTTTCCCATACTTTTTCATAGTGCTGCTTTCCATGGAGCCAGGAGAAAAAAGAAGTTAATAAGATCACTGTTCATGTTTAACATCAGCCTGAAATCTCCCCTGAACCCTCTGTTCCTTGTCTTTTCAATCCTCTGTAAAGCAGAACAGAGATTGTGTAGTACTTCACACCTTGCCACTGCCCAACACTGTGGCAGTGACCTCTGTGGGTTACAACATAAATAAAAGTAATGCTAGTAGCAACTGAGAGAAAATAATTTCAAAACTTCTGATCCAAGCAACATGAAATGCTATTGACAAAGAAAAGGTTATGTACTTTGAGGCTTTCAAAACAAATGCATTACTTTAGGCCTACTGTGGAGATAATTGGTATTTGATTTCCATCAAGGGAAAGCACTTAAATCTGCCCTCAACCAAAATGAGACTTCAGAATTAAACCATGATTTTACTTTCACAGATGTAGACATGAAAATATTTGCAGTGAATATTCTTTCTTAGAGACATATCTGCTACATCTGTCATTTTGCAGTACATACTAATTCTGTGACAATATGCATCAACACAAAAAATTCTTAGTATGATAATAAATTGTCTTAATTGTCTCTTTTGGGATCCAAAACATACCAGATATAGTGATAACAGTATTTTCTGATAAAGGAGATTAAAGAGAACTAAAATCCTGATAGCAAATCTCTTAGAAATACTCCTTTTCCAAAATATTTTTAACATATAATTTGAGGACAAGCTATTAGCACAGAAGGTCCTGTCACACAAAAATTATGTTTGGACACACACAAGAGGGAATCATCTGCCTGACCCTCAGCTGTCCTTTTAAACAAATCTGCCATGAGAGAACATCCAACAGTTAAGCATGCCAAGATATTAGTCAGGAAAAAGCTAAAATTATTAGGAACCAGATGGTACTATAGGGAAAAAATACATAGGTATTTCGCATTGGGGTCACATTGTTGCAGTGATTCCACTAGTACTAGATCCCTGCCAGAGAAAGCAGAGGCACAATATATTGGCACCATATCAAAGAGTAAAAGTACAATATGATTATTTCTCACATTGTAGATCTCTTGAAAACAGATTGATATTGATGAAATTTACCTGTCAAATTAGGTAATAAGCATATTTCCAGCTACATTTGGGATTGTAACTTAAAAACTTGACTAATAAAATAGCAACTATTGGAAAACTAATCAAAAAGAGAGGGGCTCTTTTGTAGACCATATACACAACTGTGATAGCAAAATATCAGTGATAACACCAATAAAGCAATTACTTGCAAAACACATTTTTGTATAAAAATATTTCTATATAGTCTGTGCTCAGCATGCAAATTGGAAGATTATCTGCAATGAATGGATGAATCTCTAGCTGACTTGCTAAAAGTTCAAAATTAAAGTTTCAAGTTTATGGTAATTCAAGCAAACAAAACAAATATTTTTTACTGTTAGAAGAATAAATAATTGCTAAACAATGTATATTATCTTACTGAAAATATATTTTGCAGTAAGAAAGACACACCATCATATATAATCAATGGCATAAATTTTTTCCTGCTTTCCAGAAAAAAAAATTCTCACCAGGGTACCACATCCTTATTTCCATTCTAGTTCTTTCTGATTATGTGAAAGAGCAAAAGTTCATTTCTGCTTTATACAATCTCTTTCATACTACCAGATTTGCAGGCACCATCTGACACTAAATATGTATTGCTCCAAGCCATTGCTTATAATAGAGCTTTAAAATTAAATTGAAAAGAATAGTTTCAGATTTTCCAAAGGAGGAAGGGATGAGCAGTGATATTGCCAAAGTATTTATTAAACAGAAAATAGGTTTAAAGATCTGCACCTCCCTCTGGTTCAAAGAAAATAGTGAAGAAAAATTCTTGCATATTATTGATTCTGTTGAAAAAAAAATTAAAGTTGAAAACAATACTACTGTCATGCATATTTCATTATTTTCAAGAGGAAAATGTCATAGTAGGGTTCTTTTATTATGCCTGATTGCTTTCCTAGGAAGAAAGGTGTTGATTGTCCTACTTTTCACATGAAATAAAAAACATTTTGAGATGAATAGTTCACAAATTAATCAAAGGGCAGTTTCTCTGGAAATGAGTCCCCATATTTTTATCATGACAAAGTTATTTTAAAACAAAATTTATTCATAACTATGTTTACTCCTTTCCATGCATCTTGATGAGATATGCTTGAATAGAATGACAAGAAGTTTATACTTGTCTCTCCCAAAACTTGTAAAATCTAGTGAAAAAAAAAAAAGAAAATTAACAAGTATTTAAAAATTTACATAACACACTGAAAATAAAACTATTAAATGTATTTCTCCACTATGGATCCTTTCTTTAAAAAAATATTGTAGAAATAGATGGAATCATGTTAGGTTTTACTTTATTAGCCATAGGATTTTTAATCTCCTGATTGTTTCCTGATTAAATAATACCAGGTGCAAGATACTGTAACTATCTCTGACAGATGTCTGCTAAGACTCATCTTTTGTAACTTATTTTTTAATTTTTTACAAAATATATTTGAAAACATCTGTTTAATCTTCAAAAACAGTGAAGCATAATTTTACCACCCTCACTTAAAACTTACAAGCAAAATAATAGAAATTTAACTGCTTTTTCCTAATCCTAAATTTTAAATGGAAACCCTGATTTTCAGTTGACATGCAAAATAACCAGCACATTAGTCAGAAAACACTGTTAGCTGGGTGTGCATCTGGTTGAATGAAATGTAGTCTTTTAAGCCGTTGTTGCAAAGAAATTGAATAATTTCTTAACCACTCATCTGATGAAGATGAATTTTCAGCTTATTATTATGAATTAACACTGATGTTCTCTGTATCTTTAACATCTATAGATTTTTTTGTCTGTTAGCATATTTATACTCTAGACCTCTAAATGTAGAAAAGTGTAGTGATATACATATTGTGCAATGTTTTCACTACTATACATAATAGAGAAATTTTGCAAAAATATTCATAGGTTTTAACCATAAAATCCTGCAGAATTCATTCAAGCAGTTTCAAGGAACCAAAATAACATCAAATGTGGACAGATTTTGTGCAAGGATCTAAAAATCAACATCTAGGCAGAAACCAACATCTAGCCAAAGAGAATAAATACAGCCCTACTCAAAACGTAGGCACAAAGATTGCTTACAAGTTTGACTTAATCAGCTCAAAAGTGAGCAGAGCTGTTTGATGAGACACCAGCAGCATGAATGTGTGCTCAGCATGCATGTAGGAATTTGTCTTGCTGTTCTCATATAGGCACAGAAATAGAAGCAAGAGTGAAATCTCCACATGCAAGTTTATAGATGTAGATGCACAGGAGAAAACAGGTGTTTGAGGAGGGTCATCTTGCTGCCAGATCTCAAGTCAAACAAGACATTTCCCTTTCTAGGCAGAAGAACTATAGAAGAACTAATCTGTCATCTTAGTTTGCTGTTAAATCTGGCTGTCTTCAGAACAAGCAAATCTATCATTAAAGCACCTGAGATGTGCACCTGTATTTGAGGTGTGGTTCTGTAAGCCAAATTAATAACCATCAATGAAAGATGGCTAAAAGTCTTTTTCTCAAGTAAAATCGCAGTAGGAAATATGTGTTAGTGCACTGAAAAACCAGTGTCTTATATCATGTGCAAGGTTTCATTCCAAAGGAAAAAAAAATAAATAAAATAAGAGTCAAAAGCTATGAGACATTTGGAATAAGAATTGTTCCTGGAAATGTCTTAATCACACTGTGAAAAAATAATGGTAAAAAATCTGGGCTCAGTTTTCACATAGTGATACAAACTTACTGTAAATCCATTGACTGAGGTTGGAAAATGTGAAGTCAGAACTGAAAAATCTCAAGACATTGTCCCAAAAAGAAAGTTTTGTTTGGCATTTGTCTGAATTACATTTGAGAACTTTATTATATGAAGTACCTAACTTCAGAGTATTCTTAATTTATTCAGTACCCTCAGCTGACAAACACACCCTCACATTATTAACTTGTCATAGCTCTTTGAATAAAATAATTTTTTAAATTTTATGGCAGTAACATGAAACATTTAAGATATTGTTTGTTGAAAAGAACCTGAAAAAAATGCTTCTACCTAATGGAAGAAGCAGTGAACTGATAAGCCCAGAATAGCTTTGAAATATATTTCAAATCTGTTAGCAAAATATTTGTAGTGCTTTGTATCAATTTTTGATTCCCCAAAGGAATGCTTTAGATGTCCTTTGACTATGAGGCTATTCAATAATAATTTGTCCCCACAGATTTAGTTGCCAGCATTCTTTGTAGATTTTCTGAGTCTGATGGGAAAACAAAGAGCAGGTATTAACATACAATAGTTATTATAACTTCCTCTTTATATTTCTTATAAGTGGGCACTGGAATATGACAGTCAAGATAAACATGAAATTCTAGGATTCAACAAGCCAAGAAATAAAAATAGTGTGGATTTTATTAATAATGGGAGTAAGCTGCAGCAAAACATTTGCAAATATTATAGGGACTGCGCTGAGATTTTGAAACATCACATTAAAAGAGGGTTGAGGCCTCTTCTCCTAACTTTTTCTCCACCTCTGAATCAAACATGACAGAGATTTTTGACTGACCAATACATTAGATACATAAGACAGCATTCAGAATTACTGATATTTATTATAATATTTTTATAATACAAGGTGGTTTTCATAAAACATTTTAATCTAACTAAATAAAATTCAATTGTCTAACTAAGAGATCATATGAGAAAAAAAAATTCTCTGCTTAATATTTCAGTAGTAGATACCAGTTAAGACTAAAATACTTGAGATAAATATTATTGTCGTGACTGAAATCAGAATAATTTGGAAGAACACTGCAGGAGTTTCCGTATATTCAGATCCTCTTTCACTATAATTACTTTTTCAAGGAGGATAAAAGATATGTAAAATACTGAAAGGTTATCTGGTTATTTGTGAAAACAAACAAAACCAAATCAAATAAAGAAGGTGCACAGTGAGAGGTATAAAAGCTTAGAGCATTAAGATTCTAGTGATCACAGAAGTCAAAACACAGTAGAGCTTCAAATCAACAGTGAGTTATAGGATTTTTGATAAAAATAGAAAGACTATGTAGGAAAAATATAAAAATACATAAACAAAACTGTCATTTTAAAATAAAAGAAAGTCTCAAATTTATTGTATGTATCAATAGGTGTTTTATGTTAGGTTTTTCTATGCTTAGAACCAAAAACCCAGTCATTAAAATAGAACACAGAGGCATGCCTGCTTCTTTACCTACTACTCCTAAAACTACTGAAATTAACGCTAGAATTTATCCTTCAAATAATATTAAAAAAAAACTATTTCTTGGAAGTTTTATTATACTATTTTCACTAATTAAGGAAGCAAGCTTCTAAGAAAAAATAAAGGAACTGTAGAATTTGCATTAATGAAAATCAACCAAATCTCATTTTATTTATAGATGTTGCAGGTGCATGGATATTACTTATATGATTTCATGGTCCTTATTACAAAAGGCTTAATTCTAAAAGCATATACATAGACAATATAAAACCATGTGGACAACGTGTCTTGACAATAATTTTAAGAACAATATTCTCAATTTTAAAGAGCATAAATATTTGTTGGGTTCTCTCTTAATTATTATTTGAAATTAAATTACTGGTACTTTTCTGAAGTAGATTACAAAATTCAAACATATTATTTTCTGATGACATTTATAAGAAAACATAAATTCAATCAAACCCAAAATGACTTGGATGAACAGTGCTAGGTTAAAAGTTTGACTTGTTCTTAGTTGTCTTTTCTAACCCAAACAATTCTATGATTCAATGATATTTCTCAGCTGTAAATTTTTGGCTATTATTACCACCTTCTTAAAACTTCTTAGAAACAACATCTGACCAGACATGGGTGTGGTATCAAATTTCAACTCTTGCCTCCTTTACTGATTCACAGATATGCTGGTATTTGTTTAAATACTTATGGTTTTGCAATATACTGTTCATTATTTATAAAAATGTTTCAAGGAATGATGTAGATTTTCTTTTTTTGTGAAGAGATCAATAATGTGACAGTATGTGAAGTTTCAAGTGCTCAAGTTATTACCTGTAGAAGAGAAGACTAGAATTACTAAACTAGCAGATTTCAGAAACCAAGTATTGTTGGTAGCAACTGCTTGTTTTATGAGAACTGCCTAATGAAAGACATTTTATGTTCATATAGTTCCAGGAAGTATTCCAGGGTCTAATACTAGGAAAGAATGCTGAGAATCAATTATGATGTCATTAAAATTCCATTATGAGTAGCAACTCTTTTAATCCATGTCCTGTTCCTTGCCCTGGTTTTCAACATTGGATGGATTCTACAATGAGAGGCAGGTAAATAATAAGTAGGAAAATGAGGTTGAGGGCCTCCTCAGCTAAGTTACTGGCTTTATTATTCAGTTTTGGTGTGGTATTGATAATGCTTTTAATTTACTGCTTTCTGTTTTCCCATGACTAAAATAAAGATAATAATTAGGTACCTATTTCACAGAGCTAGCCTAAAGATTAGTAAATGTTTGAAAAATTATTTTAGAATATAAAGCCCTATATAAATGCTAATGATTCTTATTAAATTAACTAGGTCTTGTGCTGAGGTCCATGCACTGGGAAAAATCAAACCTCTCAGTAGTCTCTGGAAGAGTAAAAATGAAAAGGAAAAGAAGACCACAAGTACAAACAGGAATACCTCTCAGAGGCCAGCGTCTGTGGAGCTTTATTCTGTTGATTAATGAGACTAACACTATTTTTTTAAAATAGTGATTGCAAACAATTTTCAAAAAGAAAATTACCTTCTCCAGAGAATGGAAGAGGTCAATGGTGTATTGTTATTCACTGTGTTCTTGCTGTGCTCTCTAATGTTTCACTAACTGGTGCAGTTGTCTCTGTGCTCTCGCCTCCACTCCTACATTCTGTGCACTGTCTTTTGCTTCTGAACTCCATCAGCAGCCCTTGCTGTCACTCTGCTCTGCTGGTTTGATTTCCTGTGCTTTGAAGTGGGGTAGTATTGTGCCTTCAGGAGGATCTTGAAAATCATGCAACTCTCCCAGATGCTTTGCCCTTCTGGGGCAATCTCTGGTGGGACCCTGCCAAAGAGAGTTCTGAACAAGCTGAAATAGGTTCTCCTGAAGTTCAGGGTTGTACATTTGTCTTTGTCTAGCTCATTTACACATCTTTGTCTATCTCATTTTCACATCTTTGTCTAGCAAATGATGATTGAACAGAATGTTCAACAAATAAATTAGTTTAGAATATAGAAATTATCAGAACAAAAATTAAATTTAAAAAATTACATGGCACTTTTTACCCTGGGTTATTGCTCTACCACTGTCCTATGCCTATGCCTCTTTAATCTCATCTATTTTAGAAATTGTTTTAGACTATTACAAGGATAATATGTTAATGGACCTGTTAAACTTTGTTGGTTTTCCTTCCTGACTGCTGAATTTCTTCATCTTTCTTTTCTAATTCAAACCACTGTAAGACCCTGTAAATCATCTTCACAGTGTTTGCATCTCTATCTTTCTCTGCAAACCTATTGAATATTTTCAAGTGCTGTGTCTCTTTCTATCTGCCTGTAAACTTCTACCAGTACATGTTTCTTCAAGCAAACCCCATGCCTTTTGTCTGAATCAAATTCTGTATATCACTTCTATCTCTGAAACCTTTTCTGTCTGTTTTTGGCAGTAGCATAGTTTTATACAAGTGCTAGGAATAGAAATAGAAGCAGTACTATGGGACATCTCTGCCCTTTGACTTTATTTGCTTATTGGAAGCTTCTTAATGAGATCACTATATGCAGTATTAGGAATTGGGATGATCAGAGTTCAAAATGACAGTGAGATGCCTTGCATGCTGCCTGGACATTGGCTTTCTTAAATGTTCTTTTACATTGGAATAAAGGAGAAATATTATGCTTCTCTAGCAATAACCTTTTGCTAGCTTCATAAAGCTAAAAGCAAAAATCTTTAAAAGTTTGAATAAAAGAAGTAGAGCTCTCCACTGGGATCTCTAATAACCATAACTTTTTAACTGGGATTATTGCAGCATATTGTCATCCAATAAGTGATATATCAGCATTTTCAAATAATTTTTTCAATAGTGTTTACAGGACTTCCTAGGAACAATAAACAATATGTAAATATTCTGTAGTTTCTTTTGGCCTGGTGGTGTCTTCCATCAACACATAAGTATATTCACTGGAAGCATGTGAATTATTTGCAGTTACAAATTAAAGATTTTCAGTGTAAACACTGACACATTTCTATGCCCTTGAAATTTAATTTTATTAAATTATTTTTGAGTGATTCAGTTTTTTTTCCCACAAACTTGATTAAAATACTGCACTTCTTGGAAATACAAAAGGATGTCAAATGAAATTATGGAGATACTTACAAATAAAAATCTGCAGAGCTAAATCTCATCATAAAATTGAATTGGACAAGCATTTTTTCCTAAGTCAATTAGAGATGGAACATCTGACAAACATCAAGAACAAATACTATCACTGACTTCAGCAGTTTCCCAAAGGAAGAAAAGTTATTTGCATTTCCAGATTTCCACTTCCTTTATAATTTAAACACAAATTAAACCTTAATAAAGACTGTGGTCACTTAACAACCATATCTGACTTTGAAAAAAAGTCAAAAATTCTCTTTGTATTACTCAAAGACGTATAAAATCTTCCATCAATCATAAGCCCTTGCTGAAGCTTTCAAGGAAGTTTTACTTTGGTGGGCTCTAATATAAAAATAGACATGCTTTTCCCCAAAAATATGTGTGTTCTTTTACTCAGGCTGATATCAAGAATCTTT
This sequence comes from Lonchura striata, assembly GCF_050655825.1. Classification (NCBI taxonomy): domain Eukaryota; kingdom Metazoa; phylum Chordata; class Aves; order Passeriformes; family Estrildidae; genus Lonchura; species Lonchura striata. Next base: position 116,724,951 of record NC_140704.1, read on the forward strand.
ATCAAGATCTTTACAAAGATATCAAGGATCTTTACAAAGATTTTTTTTTTTTGTGAAGAGATGATAAAAAAATTGGTTACTTTCCTGTTAAGAAACACAAGGTGAGTAGCTTTGGGTTTGGGACCAAGATGTCATTGCATTCTACTAAAAATCATGGCACAGTTTTTCATTCTGGCCTAGACAAAGATGCAGTGTAGATGTTTTGTTATTATATGACTTCCAACCTTGTTCAAAACCCCTAAAAGTTTATGGCAATTTTTGCATTCATGCCATGGTCATTAGATTGAGTTTTGAACGTTCTGGTGAAGTTCCAGCTAACATGAGAGTGGAATTGCAAACTGTCACTGATAATCTTACCATTTTCTTAACCTGTTGAAACACTCTGTCTGAATAAAAAAGTCAATGAAGTCTCTAATTTTTCATTCAGATCTTCTGACCATGACCAGACAATAAAATTTCTTACATGCTATCATATTTGCAGGATTCGTGCTTTTCTTTCTTTGGCTTTGTTTTTGGAGATATTTTTGTGATATGAGACATTACCAGTAATTCTGGTACAGGAATTTCTCTCTTTTACTTAAAATATAAGACAGGAATTTCAAGCTTTGATGATGGAGAACAGGGTTTCTTTTATCTTATAATGTTTTTGAGCAACAGTTTTTTAACTAGAAAATCAGCTGTGGAATCAGAGCTGTAAATTCATTATATATGAATTTACATAATGCTGATGTAAATTATGCATATGCTTCAATAGTTGGCACAATTAAAAGTAGGAATAGAGAAGTCAAAAGCTGTTCTGGGAATGTCAAAATTTTAATATTCTAGCCACTATAGTCCTGAGTTAGTCCTAATACCTCCCTGTGTTATTTCCTTTGATTTGTAATGGCTTGATTTCATTTCTAGCTATTAGAAGATACATTTTATATTTCACAGAAAAGCTGGAGAGGCACAAAGTATTACTACATGGTCTGAGGACATGACAGAATAAATAGTGGTCACCTTTGTCCAAAACACAGAAGCACTATCTACAGGGAAACAAATATTTAAAAATGAATGTAAAAAAATCACATTCTTTGTTTTCTTAAGTGTTGCAGAGAAGCACCAGCCTGAAGGCTCTTGGCCTTGATGCTCTATCCCAGAAAAGACTGGGATCTGTATTCTGCTGTTTCACAGAGGTGTTACAACCTCTGTGGCTCGAATACTTGCTTAAAGCTGGGTCACATAAGACAAACAAATTTGGTGGTACTTTTTTGCTTGATTTAGAAAAATTTGATAAAAAGGCTTTGTTGCATAATCTACGTCAGTGTTCTGAATCGAAGAACCTTTTGAAAGGTCAGTGGTCATTCTAATCACTATTTCTTTTTATTGTCTTTGTGTTTTTGTGGCTGAGTGTTAGTGCAGGAATGAGCACTCAAGAAAAAGCTTAAAAATGTTATGGGGTGACACAATTCTTTACTGTAAGTTATATAGTACCTTTGAGACACCTGGCACAGCCCTGTGGGCCCTGTCTGCGACTGAGAAGTGTTGTCAGCACACCAGCATTTGGGCTTTGCTGAGAGATGTTTGCCCAGCATGACATATTTTTCTTTTTCTCACTGCTCCCACCTTGCCACAGCAAGTAGGCTGGGGACCAGCTTTAAACTGGGGTGGGATACAGCTGGGACAGCTGATGGGAATTGCTATAAGAGATATTCCATACCAGATTATGCTGTGCTCAGCTAGAAAAGATGGGGAAAAGGAGGAGAAATCTTGTTCTCATCCCTTTTACTTTCCCTACTAAATCACCATTATTTCATTCTGCAAATCTTACCTCCTTCCCTCTATTTTCCCCCTGTTCTGCAGAAGAGGCAATCCAAAGACCATCTATGTGGGTGCTTGGCTGATGACCACAGTGAACCCACCATCATAAAAAAGACTAAGAATGGACTAAGAATGAATACTCACTAGACATCCTCCTAACATTGTTTTTCTGAATTAAAGCAAATTTACAAGGTTCCTGAAGATGGAAATAATTCCAGTCCTACACAGTGAAGCCTCTTTTTATAACAAAAGACGATTCTTGAACTAAGTAGACAACTATGAATTCATAAGAAAAGGCGGATACAAGCCAGGAAGACAAAATATATCCTTGTGTATATTTTAAACACTTGTTTTAGGTATGTTCTCACGTGTTGATTGCATTTTGCAGGTTATTCAGAAGAACAAGTAAATATAAAGAGAGGGTCACTAATACTGGGACACAGAGCAAGGATCATATTTCTTCTAGCAGATGGGAAGTTAAATCCCAGAATAATAAGCAGAATTAGAGCCTTCTCATCTCAGAGAACAGCCATCAAACAAGTATTTGTTTCAAAAAATCAGTGTCAAATAAAGGTTTAGAGACTTCAAAATTAAGTTTAAAAACTAAGGACGCCCAAGAGGAGCTATGACACAGCAATTCCTAGTTCTGATTGTTACAAAATATCACGAAGTAATCAAGAGTTCTTGTGTTGTGACTATTGGAAAGGAGAATGCACTCATGTGAACTGCCAAATAATCACAAAATGATGGAGAGCAATTCAGGTTAACTGAACAGAGTTGGTATCAAATTTAAGTGCAGTCCAAAATCCCAACCATCTGTCATAATGCTTTGACCTGAAAAAAATTATATTAAATTGTGAATGGCTTTTAAAAGAACGATAACAAAAAAAACCAAAAAAACAAAAAAAAAACAAAAAAAAAAAAAAAAACAAACAAAAAAAAAGGCCAAATTGAGGTCAAGAACCTTAGACCCTACAACTTGATGTTTTCAGTATAGCTTTGAATAGCAATTTAAATCTGTATTTTCAGCTATAACCCATCTCAAATATTTTTATACTTTTTCCCTTTTACTTGGAGAGTAAAAGATAGATCATTTGCTCTTATGAAAAGCCTAAAAAGCTTTGCTTATGAAGTCTTTCCCTAAGCCATGATCCATACTGCTCAAATCAGAGAGAATACGAAATTTCTAGAAGTGTCTTATCCAAATTCTGACATACACTGATTTCCCTCTGACAGGCATTTTGCAGAGGCTGCTAAGGATGTGGGGTAGGATTTCCAAGGTGATATTTTCACAGAAATTTGCAAACAGATGCTTAGAGGTACTTGACAGATTTGATATTTGAAAAAAGAAATTACCTGGTAAGTATAAAATACTTTCTACTATTCTGTGCTCTGGTATTTATTTCTGTTTTCTGAAGGCTTTGAGCTATGTACTGCACTTTCTGGTAAGTATGGTGGTTTGCAGCAGAGTAATTATTCTTGTGTCATACCAATACAACAGGAAGAATGGAGTGTTACTAAGGGGTGTAGCTCCAGAATTAAGCTCTTCTCTCAGTGTTAATTAGGGTAAGAAGCAATTATAGGGATATGCATTTCTGTTACAAGGACTGCTACTAAAATCCTTTTTGAAAATCTTTGGCAGCCAAGTATACATAAAGAAGTAATTATTATGTTTGTTAACCTGTAGGTCACTACATTTACTCAAGTTTATTGCATTGAATCCAGTGGATTATAACTGACTCTTCTATAGTAACAAATTGCATAGTCTTAAAAAATATAAGCAGAATATTCACCTGCTGCAGCAATATTCATTGAATTTCACTGAATTTATGAGAGCTATAAAGGAGCTAAAAGCTCCTTTTTGAGTGTTTTTACTTAGATATTTTCCTTTTATTATAAAAACCAGAAAATCATAAAAGCCATTTCTTTCACCAGATGAAAGCTCCTGATACTCTATGGCTTTGCTTGGAGACTGCAAACCACCAAAATTAAAGCACATAATTTCTTAAGTGCCACTAGGGGAATACCTGAAGAGGAAACAGAACTAAGCTAAGCATGTTGTGGAGAATTCTCTTATTATATCATAGAAACATATATTGTAGGTATCAAACATGGAGACAAGGAAGGAAATGTTCTGCAGTATATTATAGCAAAATGGTCCCTTCTGAGAAGCAGTGTGCTCACAACTACATATTTTTTACTTACTGATGGAATTGAAAAGACAAAAGTAATCCCTAAGGCAAGTTAGAGCCACTTTTATCTTTCCTAAGCAGGATCAAAAGCAGATCAGATTCAAACGCTTAGGTCAGGCAAAAGCCATAATAAGAACAAAGCTTTCACTCTCCAGATTCTTCCCTATACTCCAGCAGAGTTAGAAGATATCTCAAGAAGCCTTAAGTTTTTGGAAACACAAACACCACAGACACACATAGTGCATATCAAATCTTCTTGCTGCATAGCAAGCAAATGTCCTTGGGTTACAGTGGCACAATATAAAAAAAAGAGGTTTGAAGCTTGTGTTGTTAACTCTTTTAACACCTGGACTTTGAGAGAGCAACTCAGCACATGGTGGGTTTAAGCAGAACAAAGCACATTGCTTTTTTTTCCATCTGTCCTGCTTCTTGCCAGCTCCAGAAGCAAAGTGTGGGGAGCAAGGGTTCTGCCTGATCTGCTCAAACCTACTGTTTTTTTCCCTCTGTACAAGCATATGCAATGAAGGAGATCTGCTTGCCACAAAGAACTAGTGTTATAAATTTACCTCCTCTTTTTTCTGTACTATTTGAGTGTAATGACCAAAAATGCTTTGAATTATAAACAATTTTTTTTAATTTCTAAAATTTTGACATCTGTCCATTATTTAAATATCATACAAAATCTTTATTTAAAATGAAAAATAACAGGAAGACTATGGGGGGGGGGGGACATGAAACAAAAAAAACCCTAAAAAAAACAACAGAACATTATTAGAAAGCATAAGTTTTGCATAAATGCATATGTGGGAAGTTTGAAAATAACTATTTTGTAGTTTTACAGGAAAATAAATATTTCCTTCTATTATATGACATTCTTCTAAACATTTCCTTCTGTGACATTTAAATTTGTTAGAGTCTTTAGCTTGCACTGTTTATATAAAGATTTTCACAGAATCACAGAATTAAAGAGACTGTCTATGGAACAGATGTATAACACGGTAATACAGAAGTCTTAAACGAGTATACGCAGAATGGTAATTGAAATAAGTGATCAAAGAAATCAGAAGGCCATCTACCACACTAATAGTACACTTGGTGATTTTGAATAATTAACTTTATTAGCTCCCTAGAAATTAGAGGATTACACGCAGGGCTGACTGCAATTACCATATGTTGGGTGGCCCCCTAACGTGACAGTAGTTCACAACTTTCAAACATTATAAAGAGTACTTCATGGAAATACAATTTTATGGAATAATTTTATGACCAGCACAGGATTGTTACTGATCACCTGAGGATATCATTACATGGTCATACAGGATGCAATTTGCAATTATATTGTCAGGCACTGAGGTTGAATGGACCAGCTCATGTGCAGAAAGCAATGGGAGAGAGCAACTGAACCCATCCACATCAGTCCTGCAAAACCAACAGTTCAACTGCACACAATGCTTTATGAGAACAGATAGAGAATCCCAGTCTTATCAATAAACAGATTTGCTGACTTCAATGAAAAATCACTTGCAGGGGTCTTGAGAAGAACAGATGGAATTAAAGATTAAATGTTCAGGAAAAATGTAAGGGTGATGGGGAAACCCAGGAAATCTGGGTTGCATAAAGCATGGGCTTTGCCAAGGAGTATGAGATAAAAATACTATCCTGAAATGTATAGAGGTCTAATTTTAAAAGAATTTTAATTTTTAATTTTTGATGACACAGAGCAGTGACATTAATCCTTAGGTTTCCATCCTCTATGATATTTTTTCCAAGCATTTTCTAGCGTCTCTTATGCTTTCTAGTGTTTCTTATGCTTTTTCTATAAGACACCATTTCATGTAAATGCAACAAAAGGATGACAGAAATCTTAACTCTGAATTTCCTAACTCATGAGTTAGGATGCTGGTTCAGACTGATTGGATGTTTATAAAATGTTGAACTATAAATATGTATAAAGAAATGAACAGATGCTAGTGTTGACAAGTAGACCCATGGCATCTCTTGCATATCAACATGAGATAAAAGAGTAAATTCTGTAAAATTCCTGCTCTCTTCTCAGAAATACCAAAGGATAAAACTGTGAGAAAAAGATCCCTTAAGTAGGGTCTTCATGGAAGTAGGGGAATTCATGGAATATATGATTGTCTGCTCCTCCATCAGCGTCTTACTATATATCATCTAATATTCTAACATGAGTGCTTAATACCTCTGAAGAGCAAGTCTGTCCAGACTTAGAACAGGTAGTAACACAAAATAACTCATCCCTCCAGAAAAACAAGTGACTAAGTCTAGCATCTGTTTCATTTGAAGCAGAATGTGGAAAGAATGATGAGGGACTGAGGGGACAATGAAAATCATTAGGGAACTCTAACATTAGCATTTCAGCAGGCTTAAAGTGTATTCCCTCTAAATAATGCCAAACAGACTTGCTTAGAAAGAAATTCACAGATGTTGCATTTATTTTTATTTCTTAAAATACGATATAATTTATAGCACATAATGAATTTTTAAATATGTGCTAATTTAAAATTCTGAGCAGTATTGAAGTAGTCTTTAAATGAGGATTGAAAAAATAAAGAGAATCTACAGGCAGGTCTAGATTCTTCCTGCACTGGGAATCCTTATGAGAATCCCCTGCTCAAGAGTAAAAGGAAAAGAGAAAATTTCAGTTCCTATAGTCATACCATTAGTAATCAGGAAATAGCCTCCTTCCCACGGACTCCACTGGCATGTATGTATTTTTGTGTCCAGGACCAGATCCTGGACATCTTTTATTAATAGACTGACCACATAAACAAATAAATGAAAAGGACTTTTCATTTATACCTTTGCATCTATTTGAACAGCTACTGGAACTGAGAAACCTCAAAGAGACAGGGGAAGAGAAGGGAGATTTCCAACTCCAGACCATGGAGTCCATGGAGGGAGAGTCTTGCTTTTCTTCCAGTCTTCTTTTTTTGTCCACCAACATTTATGTTGGTATTTAGGTAATAGTATACTCATCTCAGTCACCTCAACTATGAGGGGTTGTTTTTTGGTTTTGTTTTGTTATTTGGGGTATTTTTATTGTTGGTTGGTTGATTCTTTGCCCAACACTCTTCCTTCCTGGTTCTCTGCCTTTTCTGAAAGGCACTAGACTTCTTCCTGTTTCTGAGCCACAACCTACTGGCTGAAACTTTTACACTCCAAGCCTAAACCAAAATGTCTTCCTGTTCCAAAGTTTAAAGTAGTCAGGTGGAACAGAACAGGTGATTTTAACTTTCTACTGACCAGCTTCAGAGGAACATAACTAACTGAAGAACCTAAATGAAGCACAGCTTATGCTGCCCAGTTAATTTCCCCTGGAAATTATTTACCAGGAAACTATGACTCCTGATCTTTAGTCTTTGCTAATTTTCATGGGCTACTTTCCCATATCTCTATCTTTAATTAGGTGAAGGTTCTTCCTCCAGATAGTGCCATACAACAACTGTAGAGTACATTGCAAAATTATCACAGTGCCTTTCATACATATCTGCCTCACTGAAAGAGATATCTTGCAAAACATTTCTTGCCATCCTTTGGGGAGAAAAAGCAATTATATAGACGTAGTCTAGATTTTATAGACTTTTTAATTTTTGTTTTAACTAATTTGAAGTAAGTTTGGCTAAAATAAAACTAGAATGCAAGGGTTCTAACAGCTTCAGTTATTTTGGTTTCTCTTTCCATTATAGAATTATTTATGTTGGAAAAAGATATTAAGATTATTGAGTCCAACCATTAACCCAGAATTGTGGTAATCACATATCCTCTGAACAGAGAGAGAGATAGCTTTCCAAGGATATTCCTGGGAAGCTGTGAGAAACTGTAAGAAAGCTCAGAGAAAATAATGAGAAACAATTATTATTGTCACTTGCTGCACCTGTTGTTGTGCACATGTGGAATGTGTTATGGAGATTTGTTTACCAAAGGGTGATTTCTTATTTGGCCAATTGTGAGGGTGTTTGGTTTTCAATTAACAAATCTGGTTGGTCTGTATCGCTAAGTGTTTCTTAAGAGAATAGTATAGTATAGTATAGTGTAGTATAGTATAGTATAGTATAGTATAGTATAGTATAGTATAGTATAGTATAGTATAGTATAGTATAGTACAATAAAGCGATTGATCAGCCTTCTGCAATCATGGAGTCAATGCTAATTATTACCTGGCAGGGTCCCCTGCTATGATAAGTAGTGAGCCCTGATGCTGGGTGCAGCCTAGGCTGAAGAAAAAGGACTCTGATGGATCAGGCTGAGTTTGCAGCTGAGGCTGAACATGGTCTCCCATGTCTTCTGACCCCTCACAAAAATCACATCCAGTAACCCTTTGTGGAGTCACAGGATGGGTGGAGTCGCCTTGGGACCCTGCTGAGACCCCAGCAGGTTCAGAGGATATGTGATTACCAAACAGAACTGCCAAGTCGACCACTAAACCTAGTCCCTGAGTGCTACATCTAAATACGTTCAGGACTGGCTCCTCAATGGCTGCCCTGGACAGCCTGTCTCAGTTCTTGACAAACCTTTCATGAACTTCAGTAACTCTCTCAGAACCAACTCAGAGGACTTAGCCTGTGATTCATTCTTTGCCGTCTGTTCTAGTTCATGAAAGGAATTTTAATGAGAAAGATAAAAGAGATCTTCTGTGTTGTCTCATCCTGGCTGAGATGCACCATGACAAGTGGAATCCTCCAAAAGAATGAGATATTTGCCTGCCTCCTCAAGGCTGATGGAGTTCCCCCAATCTAAGTTTGGAGAGCTCTAGCAAGAACAGAGCTACCAGCAGAAATGAGGCTACTGCTTTAAGAGGTTTCACTAAAACTTCTGAGAAAACAGAGATTTTTTTGGAACAGGACCTAAGAGAGGTTTCCTGGAACCTGAAGCCCATGGAAACTTCGGGGTAAGAGTTGAACTTGTAAGACTGACATTCGAGCTGACTGCTGTCAGGTGGCAGATAGAAAAGGTGTTTTCATATTCCCTTCCTTTTGTTTGGTGTTGCACAGAAACAAAAATGAGATTTCACTAAGAAGAATACTGAAAAAATTTTTGTGTTTTTTCCTAGACATTTAAAAGAGTCAAAGCCTTTTTTGTTCCTTTAAAGTACTAGAAGCTTGTGAGTTTTGTTTAAGTTCGTAAAGACTCAGATAAAATTTCATGTTTAGATTAAGCCTGAAGACTTAATCCTGTCTGTAGGACAACATATTATGAGTATCTAGTTGATGTCTGTAGGACTCTAATGGCAAAAACTATTCAGGCCATTAACTCAATTAATTTCTTCAGATTTTGTCTAAACTCTGTGGCTTCTTGTCTTCATAGGTTGTAAAGAAGAACTATAAAATATTCAAGTATATATATTAAAAATTATCTCAAGTCATTAAACTAAATAGGCCTATTAAAAATTTTAGATGCAAGAATAATTCTAGTGAAAAACATAATTTATTAAGCAAACACATTCTTTTTCTTCTTTGTTGCTGTTAAGAATCTGATTTCAAATGAGGCCACTATTTTCATTAAACAAACAGATGGACAATTACATGCACAGAGTTAGAAAGAGACATCTAGTTAATAATCTTTTATCTTCAGCTAATAAATAGAGAAAGACTCAATTTGCTGCCAGAGATAAGCAGGAGACAGCCAACTTATGTAGAGAGGCATCATTATTATCATTTAGGAAGACCAAGCACAGTTGCTGATTTTAAATTACCTTAGTCTTATGAGTGGCCACCATACTTGCAAATACTAAATTAGTTCCTTTTTTTTAATGTCTCTGAACAACTCAGAGTGTATTGTTTGAAACCACAATTCAGAACTGTTGCAATTTTGTGCACAGTTGAACAGCATATTTCCTATGTACTTTGAAATAGGTAACCGCTTTTGACCTCTGGAATTATTTTCATAATAAGCAAAATGTAATGCACTATTACAGTAGTTAATGGTCTGTGTTTTAAGCTATCATTACATAGGACTGAAATGCTTAATTAATGAAAATGCAATTAAAGATTAGAATAATGAGCATAGTAATTAGAAATGATTTTTTACCTACCTTGTTTGAGTTGAAGAGAGACTTCTGCTGTTTGCAATGAATGTAATAGTCCAAATACAATTGAATTAATTTATTATACTCCTTAAAGGGCTTCCAAGCTTAATGTAAGAATCAAGAATCAGAAAAGTCATAAAACTTCAGAAAGTCACTTTGGGATCTTTATTGTGATAAGCAAAGAAAGTGAAAATATATGGCTCTAAAAATCTGTCCATATGTAAACAAACAAACAAAAAATTGATCAAGTAATTCTACAATCTCAAAAAAATTGATACATAGTAATAAATTAACTCGTTCAGATAATATCAGTTTGCACACAAAATAAACAGGTCAACCCCTATGTTCTTGATCCTTCTTGAATCAGCATTACAAAAAATTGCTTGTGAATTAATAAGGAGGTAAGGTCTCTTCTGACTTGAGTTATCCCATGATACCATTTGTGATGATACATACATACAATTTCAGCAATAGAATGTCACTAAGTAAAAAAGATCTACTAAAACACTCAGAAAGAAGGATTGCAATGGATTATCTCTTCTTTTTTAATATCTATTTTAATAATCTTTTTTTAATAAATCTCTTCCTTACAGATGAGAACAAACAAACAAAAAAAGAAAACTAGCACAACCTGCCACCCCACAAAGCTTATAAATCAACACAAAAAAATATTAGTTTTCAAACATATGCACACTTTTACAGCCCTAGAACATACAGCATAGAATAAAATTCAGTCAAGAAAGTTTATCTCTGAAAGAATTGTACACTGAAAATTTTAACAAATCAAAACCACTAAGTACGCTGTGATAGAAGAAATTCTGTTAGAGGAGCTGCAGTCCTGTGACTGCTCTAGTTTTCTTACTCTCTACTCTTTTGGTCCACTGCACCTTTTTCCTCTTTAGCATTTTACTGCAAGATTTTTCATTGCTTTGTCCAACCCACACTTGCTTTTTAAAGCTTTCTATGTTTTAATGTTTCCATTTTCCACCCTTCCTTGTATATTGAAGAAAGAAAAAGCTATAATAATACTTTTTTGCATATACTCATTATAGGATTTCCTGGGTTCATTAAACGTGCTGTGTTCCTGCAGTTGAATATAACAAGGATTAAGTAATGCACTTCAAATTTTATTTCCATTTGGTTATGATGTTCCCAGACTCTGGAAAAGAAGCTCACAAAATTTAAAGGACAATTAAGTATCTCCTGTCTGAAATTTTTTATTTTCTTTTCTACACAGTTGAGTATGTGCTTTAATTTTAAAAATTCTTCACAGACTGGTGCAGAAGTACTTTACTGTGAATTATAGGAAAAAGCTTTACAAAACTCTTCAGTTAAAGCTAGTCATTCATGTTCATTTCTGCAGGTCATTCCAATAAGGATTCCTCTGTGCATGAGTAAGACCAACTGAAAATTCAGAAATATCCCTGAAATTTGAATACATTTTCTGTAAATGGACACCTTTGCAGCACTTGATCATAATACTGTTTTTTCTTTCACACCTTTTATATTTTTTTCACAAGCTCATCAGTCTGATTCTTTCTCATACTCATGAAGAGAGCTGCAAACCCCTCCTAAATAGTTTCTATCAAACCACTATCCAAATTATGAAATTTTTTTCTGGTTTTACAGGTATCACCTGCTCCTGACACTTCTCTGCTGTCACAGTCCAGGACATCCCTCTGGCTGCCTTAGCTGTCTTGAGGCCCTAGCAGGGGTCTCGGAGACCCTGGCATGAAGTCAAAAACATCTGCGACTTTGATTTTAAGCTGTGGAAAAAGCTGTCAATTTTGTATAAGGAATTACAAGTCACAAGGGTTTTAGTAATGTGATATTTGAATTAACACAGGGTGGAAAAGTAGAATTTGGGATTTTTCGAATGGGGTTCAAGGGGGTACAAGATGGAGGAATTTGGGCATGCCCTAGCCTTTTTCTCTGTTGTCTTGTCCTCAATGTCTTGGTGTGAAGGTGACACTTTTCCATTGGTTCAAGATAGAGATTCACAGTCTCACATGGGTGATGGGAATTGCTAATAAATTGTAAACATAGATATGTAGTTTTGGCTATATAAGGTGGGTGCCGCTCGAGGCTCGAGGGCAGAATGCCATGGCCTCCTTGCTAGCCAGAGCTTGGCAAGTCAGAGAAAGAATGTTATAGATAAGAAAAAATAAACAACCTTGAAAGCGCAATCGGAAGCATTCCAGGCTCCTTCTTTTGCGGTGTCAGGCTAGGGAAGCAAAAGCTGTACAATCTCGGAGTCACCCTGACCTTCAGAACCCCGAGAGACATCGACACTCTGCCACATTTGAACCTTCTTGAGTGTACCATGGGAAGGTACCAGAAGCAAGGAGGATGGATTTTTCTCTCCATTATACTTTCATATACACTACTGATACCAGAATAATTATCATAATATAGCAATATCTTAAAATTCCAGCAATTGAACCCTTTATCCCATAGTCAAAATGTTAATGTCTAAGTGATGTGTATGTCTGACAGATTTTAAGACTTAAAATTATCTCTTCCTGGCCTGTCCTCCCATGATAATTTCTGCCACTGCTTCCAAGCATGGCGCTCCTTGCTTCCTGTTCTCTACATTTTGCAGGGCAATTTATGAAAAAAAAATTGGGTTTCAACATATTCTTTATAAGCATATGATTGATTTTACTTGTTATAGTCATGCAGAAAAAACAGAAATGGTACATCATTGTTTCTGAATGGAGAGAGATCACTGGCAATGGGACTTTCTCCTTTGGAATAGGTAGCAAGAAATCAAACTCATTATGTGTGCCTCAGGGACCTGCTTGCTTTACCCGGAGGTTTTTGGCAAGATGTTAAAAAATTCCTCAACTCTACATGAGCAAAACCTTATATTTACCATCCCAGTGGAGTAATGATATGTTGTACTGGTACATCTCTGGATTGCTCTGAGCCCAAAAGACATTGCATTAATTTTGGGACTGAAACAGTGGTCTCTTGTTTAAATAGGTTCTGTAACATTGTCCCTCCTCAGTGAATACACAGAAGGCTTGCTTCTTCTGAACTGTCATTCAAGCATTTCCATTAAAATTACCTGTTAGGGAGAGGATGAGTTCTGCAATCAGTAGTGCCTCTTTGTGGTACTGACATATCAGGATTTTTTTAAGTTATAAGAGGCTTCTGCACACACAAAGCACAATAGATCCTTTAAAAAAAAACCATAAACAACAAAACAAGGGGAAAAAAATGCAATTTAATGGATTGACACCTCCTCTGGCACCTATTTCCCTCAGGGATCTGTGTCTTTGCCACAGGCCAGCTCTGAAGTGGTGCAGTTATGGAACCAGAGATCCTCTGGGAGTGTTGCTGTGTGAGAGCAATTCACAGGCAGCCCTGTGGGCTGGGGATGATCCTGACTGTCATGGGACTTACTCTGCAATTTTTGTTCAATTTTGTAATTGCAGGATTGTTCCTCTGTCCTAAAAGCACACTGCCTCTGCCTGCCTTGCTGGCAAGCTTTCTTCTCTTATCCCCATACACCAACTTTTTTCAAGGTGCTGACTCAGAAACATTTATCACTTCAGGCCAGAAAACCTTTTAAGTAAGCAGAAGAGGAGGCATGCATTCTCAATTAAGCTCTAAATTTGCTTTTCTCAGGAAGAATATTGGTTTTCAAAAAAGACCTCTTCAAAGCCCTTGCATTTCACTTGATGATTCAGCTCAGGAGCACTGAGTAATGCACACGATATTGTGCATCTTGGGAGCTGTTTAGAAACAGATTGCATTTATGAAATATGTGGCTTTTATATCACCTGCATTTATATAATTGCCTCTGGGCCATTGATTTCATTTTAAAAATCCATTACAATTGATTTTATAGTTCTATAGGCCATGAATACAGAAGAATATCAAGCCAAATTTGTTTTTCTATGAAAACGATGTTATTGATATGAAGATCTTTAAGTTATTGGTATTATGAAATATCAGAATCATCGCATTCACTTAAACATCTAGAGAGCTTTCTCTGATTCCTTTTAGCAGAAAATGACATGACATTTTAGCAGAAAATGACATGAGTTAAAAATGTGTTATTTACTTAACTTGCCCGAAGCACCACCTTTGCTTTCTTAGTTTGAGTGACTTATTTTCACATGTAATTGCATGATTTCCATAAAATCAATGAAAAAATTGGCATGGAAATATATCACTGTATGTTAACCCAAAGGGATATGGAGCAAATCCTGAAATACTTATTTTCTCTGATGATGCATATAACTATGCAATAGAGAGTTTGAGAGGACCCACAGAGCATCTAGTTTGTGAACTTTAATTTGCCACAAGATACTTTCAACTGTCTATAAAAAATTCCTGCATGGAAAGACCATAAAGCACTATGGTCAGCAAGGGAAAGACCAGGGTATTCTCAGTATCAACAGGTGACTTGCACAGTGAATACATAAATGCATTTCATTTTATTAATAATTATTTGTCTACACACACCATCACTAGTGTCACAATACAAGCATAAATTGTCTCTGTTTTGCAGGCATACTTCAGCATTAGCTTTAAACAAATCAGCTTGTGGAACTGATCTGAGAAGGGATTTGAAGGTCTCTTGACAGGGGCTAGTGATAAATGGTAATTCAGTGTTATGAAAGTTGAAATGGAGTATATTTCCAGTATTCATGTTAAATTTAGTTTTGACATATTAATTTACATTCTGCAAGGGGGAATAGAAAACACATTAATGAAACTGTCAGATAAACTGGAGAATGTTGCAATAAGGACTGAGAAACAGCACAAAGAGGAAAAGGGATTTGAAACAGAAAATAAAATGTGTTCAGAAATTTGAAGATGGCAACAAATAGGAATTTTATATACCCTCCAACCTATCTAAGGAAAACTTCAGCAGAAGAAACCAAAAAGCTTTAAATGCCAAGGGTTTTAGATATTGACAGGTATAATAGTAAAGATGACTGAGTTTTATGCTGCTGGAAATGCAGTAACATCGACTCATGTGTGGCCATTCATCACTGTGTGTTTGGATCACCTTATCTGTTTCCACATAGCAGGAAAAGATTATTTTTGTCTTAGTATAGTTAGAGACATCATTAAATGTAACCAATTTCTCAAGCATATTGTTATACCCAAGAAAGACATCAAAATAAAATAAACAAAGGTGTGTGGTTTAGACAAGCAGCTTTTATGAGAGGACATCAGAAAAGTTTGAAAATGTCCACTGAGGAATTTCAACGAAGGAGGAAGTTGACCTTTCTACAGGTTGGCAAACACGTTAGGGAGTAAATAAGATAAAATGATGAAAAGAGAAAATTCAGAACCAAGACAGCACTTTCCAACAGTGAGGACTATTAAACTTTGGGAATTGTCTCTCAATGAGAAGTAATGAGATTTCCATTATATTGGCCAACTTGCATTAGTTGAGCCAGTCCAATTTTACAATAGGGAATAATTGGAATGGCAGAGAGATAGACTAGATTACTCTAAACATGGTTTTCCATACCTAGTTTCTACAACACAAAGGATATATTCTGGAAATACAAATTGCAATGGGAAATGTATTCTCCCTAATGATTACAAATAAAGGCAATTTTCAGATAACATCCTCTCCCTTTTATCTCTCTGCCCTGACTGCACATTATCACACAAGTTTTTAAGATAAACTAATAACATACACATTAAAGGAAAAAGTAACACAGGGAAAAGAGCACTGGAAAGAATCCCATGCAAAATCATTTTGCATTTGCAAAAACAATGTTTCTTTTCATTTATATGTTATAGACAGTGCAAGTGAAAATTATATATATATATATCCTATGCAAATTCAAAGGAATATAAAGCAAGTGAAAGAAGCAGGAAAAAAATAGAAATAAAATAGAAAGAAAATTAATGCACTCAATCATAACTTTAATGTGGTTAGTAGTTGCCTAAAATCGTGTGGTTTTGTATTTAAGTCAGCTTTTTTTCACTAGGAAATATTACACCCTTCTAGAAAGGCATTTAATACATTTTGGGTTGTGAGTATAGACATTTCTTTCACTTTTGCAAGGCCATGTTTCTTTCTTTCTTTCTCTCTTTCTCTCTTTCTTTCTTTCTTTCTTTCTTTCTTTCTTTCTTTCTTTCTTTCTTTCTTTCTTTCTTTTTCTTTTTTTCTTTCTTATGCTAAACAAACTCACCATATGATAGGGCAGTAAGAAACATGCATTCCCTTTAAATCTATGTGACGTACACATCATCAGTAATTCCATGAAGGAATTAAAATTTGGGGGAGATTACTAACATTACAGTCACGTATAGCAGTTTCCAGTCCCATTGGAGACATTAATGCTCAAAGTATCTGTTCTTGAAATGTTTGTTCCCCTTCATTTGGTTTAGAGAAGTTTGCATTTTTACAGGAAAATGCTTTTATGACCCTTCCTGCCATATGTCCCAAAGATATTGAGAGACTACAACTACTGTACTAGAGACTATCTCATTTTCATGTATTTCATGTAGAAAATAGGTAAGGTTCTCTGCTCTAAGCTTGGTATGACCCTTTTATATCCTTCAGTGGGAGTGGAAATAATGCTTGTATTTTGTTAAGCAGCACATTTACTAAAAGCCATATTGAGGTTATATGAAATCACAATCTACATTGAAACCAAATAGTTTTTCCAGTCTAGTTTGATGCATCTTTTGTGTCCTTATGCATGCCTGAATGTATCTATAGCCATATATGTGTATATATACACATTTTATATATATCAATACATATGCACATATATGAATATGAATAATAATGAAATAATATTATTGAAATTAATATGAAATATTTTAATGAATAATAATAATGAAAATATAATATACAGAAAATATAATTATGTATAATAAATATGTATGACATATATATAGCTGAAATGTATTATTAGTTCAATAAAAGTCTAACTAATTTGGTATCATTGTATATTAATGCCAGCATTACCTCTGCCAACATTATAATGATTTCCATAATATATTCCTATCTTTTTATTATTTCAGTTATCACAGTTATCAGAACAGGTTTGGAGATACATTTTCACACACAAAACCCTGACAGCACAAGCATTCAGATAGAAAACATTTGGCATGATGGATCTTAGCACATCAAACTCAGTTACGTTTTCTGACTTTGAAAATGTTCTGATGTCTTACAAAAACAATTTTTGTTTTGTGAGCTTGTGGAAAAGCAGGGCTCAAATGCAAGTCTAAATGCCAATGTTGATTTAAGTTGTGCAGTAATCAAGTAATATCTCACATAACTCCTTTAAGCTCCAATAGTCAAAAGTCACATAAACATAGGGCAAGTGCACCCATATTTCCATTTAAATATGCATTTTTGATTATTCACTTTGTCTATGATGAAAAAGGTTGAAAAAACCTGCACAGACATACAGAAGCTACTCATCTTGCAAAAGGTGACAATGAGCTTTGCACTCTCACTGGCTGTTTGGCAGGTTATTCTTTCATCTGAAGAAAATTAAAGGCTATAAGGTCATTGGAGGAATGACAAATAAGGAACAATTAATCCACCTTAATGCAAAAGATTTAATTTATAGCCTTTTCAAGTTCCTTTATCTTTTAAGCTTTTCTGAAGTTTTATCAGATCATCTGTCCATATAAGGATATGATTCATTTTACTATTCTTAGCATCAGTTTCTTGATTCCTCTCAGGCTAATCTTTGGAAAATGCCTGCTGACATTGCCAAATAGCATGTGAGACACTGAAGAGATAAAACAAGAAAATGTACTAGTGGCTAAACTAATTAAAAAATTGGAGGCAAATCCACTGTAAAAACATGCTAAGGAAAGAAAATTGATGAGGCAATGAGAAAACCAGAGACCAGCATGCATGGTACAATTGTTATTTCTAGACAGCCTGAGTCATAAATTATTAAAATGTCTGTAGATATCCTTTACAATGGTAATGAAATAGAAGTGTGCTACAGTCGGTTGCTTCTGGCACAAACTGTCTCTGCTCAGAAAACCTATAAATCTACATGCTGCTTACTATGCTTCATGCAGACATAAGGATATACCGGCCTAAGAAATAAGTAAAAAGAGCATTACAGCATGCATTTCCATCTTCAGGAGTAGGCAATATTTATTTATTATTATTTATGAAGACTACAACATAAGCCTTTATGAAAAAGCCAAGTGGACGGATTTTTTTTTGCCACGGGCACAATGTACAGAAGTGTCTCAGTTCTTCAGCTTGCCAAGATGTGACCTATTTGCCAAGTAGATGATCCATTTATAAATAAGGAAGCAAGTATTTGATCATTACCCAAGTCTCACTAGACTGTCTACCTGAAGAAAAGTAAAGATTTCCAACAGAATTTTCTCAGAACGGACAAAAAATATTGGATTTAAAAGTTCCAAACTAGCCAAAGCCAGGAATATCAAGTCAGCTTCACTGTGGTGAAAGCAACTGATCACAATTTCTGTTGTATTCATCTTGCAGGATCAGAGAAAAAAATTAGCAGCTCTATAAAACATATACCACTGTCTACATCCCGCTTAAATTTGTAGTCTCCTGCTTTACAAAACAGATTCCTGTCAGCTAACACAGGTCTATAAAACATAGCCCCTATATTGTGCAAACAGTGAACTATAGCAGTTAAAAGCTGAGTCCTTTGTACAGAAAACTGTATTAATCATGCTAAAACATTTCCTTTTCATTTTTTGCTCATGGAAATACTCTGAAAAAACAGCTTTCTGTAAGGATTTTTAACTGACTGTGATGCAGATCATGCCTTGTAGAATTCACAGTCCTGAAGGATATGGGTCATGCAAAGAAGAAAGTCATGACCCTGAATTTTAGGAAAAGAGACTTGCAATTCTTCAAGAAGTTAGTCAGTAGGACTACTAGGGAAACTGCCCTTAGGGGCAGGGGAGAAAAAGCTTTAAGGATGCTTTCCATGGAGCACAAACAGTAGCAATCCCAAGATGAAAAAAAGAAAGAAAAAGCGAGTGAGCGGCATGACTGAGTGGAGACCTGCTGGTAGACTAAAGAACAAGAAGGAAATGTACAGGCAGTGGAGGCAGGCACAGGTCTCCTGGGAAGACTCTAGGGACTCTGTCCAGTTGTATAGGGATGAGGACAGGAAGGCCAAGGGGCAGATGGAGCTGAACTTAAGAACGGATGCAGAGAATACTAAGGGCTTCTACAGAAAGGGAAGGCCCAGGAGAGCCTACCTTCCATGATAAACAAGGCTGGCAAACTGCATGAGAAGGCAGAGGTACACAAGTGTTTTGCCTTAGTCTTCGCTGGCAGCCTGTCTTCTCACACCTCTCAAGTGAAAAGACCAACCACAAGACAGAAACTGGAGGAGCAAACTCCTTCCCAGTGTGAGAGAAGATCAGGTTTGTGAGCACCTGAGGAACTTGAATATACACAAATCTATTGCACCTGATGCAATGAAGCCCAGAGGGAATTGACTGATGTGGTTGCCAAACAACTCTCCATGCTATTTGAAAAGTCAAGGCAGTCACATGACTCTGACCTGTCAACCCCACCTCTGCCTGGGAAGATCATGGAGCAGATCTTCCTGGAAGCTATGCTAAAGCATGCGGAGAAGAGGGAGGTGATTCAAGACCTGCATGTTTCACCAAGAGCAAGTTCTGCCTGACCAACATAGTGCTCTTCTATGATTGAGTGGATGAGAGAAAAGCCATGGATGCCATCAACCCTTCCTTGTATTTTTGAGTTCTGTGGGATTTCCATCCAATTCAACAAATGAGAAAGGAGATGTAGCAAGTTCTTCCAGGTCCAGACCATTCAGCTGCAGAACATAGTGAATATACACATGATACTTAAAGTCTGTAACCTAGCTTAGATAAACCTTTTGTGATATCACAACATCGAGGAACAAAGCTGGGTTGTGCAGCACAGATCTGCTCCTCTTTTTCTGTAACACTAATTCAGTGTTGGATTCCTGCCAATTCCTTTTGAACTCTTACCACTACTGTGATGTATGCAGACAAGAGTAAGAACAGAGGCAAAATCAGATGTGCAGGAGTATCTTTAAGCATTAAAAGCTGCCCTTAATTCTATTTACTGCAATTTCAAAGACACAATCTAACATTCTAGAGGTCAACACAATGTGTCTATGCAGACCTTTCATGCAAAGCTGTCATATTATAAAGATAATATTCCTAATCTGTAATTAATAACCAGCCTCCTTCCCAATTTTTCTCTAATTTTGCACAACATTTTAGCAAAACAAGTAGAAGAAGGTAAAAAAAAAAAAAACCAACTGAGAAATATTCAGTGCAGAAAGACATGGTCACTGTAATTAGAGTCAGTTCATATCTATTAAGTGCCTAATTTATTTTTTATTTAATTTGAATTTTCTATTATTTTTAAGATGCTAAAATAAGATATGTTTAAATTTGCAACTTAATTTCCCATTGAAAAAAGCTGGTTTTCCTTTTTTTTGTCTGAAATGGATCTTGTAACATTGATACAACCCTGTAGGAGACATAATTTTGAATACTTTCAATATTTTTAACATTTTTGATATTCCACTCTTTCATGTTATATCGACCTCTTCACTTGTCTACATCCCTCAGCAACTGACCCAGACAAAATTGTCTTTTCATGGAACTGCTTGACCCTTATGATACAACCCAGACTAAGAGGAATCTACTCATTTCTGTTTTACTAATGTCTGCACTGTTGTGATATGGCTTTGCCTGGCAAGATCTTGTTGTTCTATTGAGTTTCATTTCTTCAAAAATGCCTTTTTTACAGTTGTATGGTTTATCTTTCCAGCAGTCATAACTGGAAAACCTCTAAGAATTTCATATGCCTCATCACCCATACAATAAATGAAGATGTTTATTTGTTCTTCATCAGAGACTGCCTCTGATTACTTCTCAAGAAAAATCTCTGAGGATGTAGTTACTTAGTGAAATTAAAAGATGACATTTGTCATCTTTATTTTGTCAGTGACAAAAAAACAGTGACATAAAAACAGAGACAAAAGTATAAAGCTGAACTTTTTACTTAAGAAAATGAAGTTCTCGTTTTGATTTCATACAGTGATACTACTGAAATTGACAGCAAGGCAGGCTTTCACTAAAAACAGGTAAATATTGCAAGCATAGTTCCAAGATAAGCCATCCAGATGACAATTTCCATGCTGGCTCCTTTTCAGCCTGCCATCTGAAGCATATCCTTGGACTTGATAGACAAAACATGATAATGCTTTCTGGGTTGCTTTTTTGCATGGTAAAGTACTTAAGGGGAGTGTTGCGCTGTGTTATTCAGAGGGCTTCAGTAATCTTCCAAAGACAGGAACATTTGAAAGCACAGCTCAGAGGCAAATCTTCAATCCCAAACCAAGTGAAAGACGAAATTGCCTGGTTTAGCACTTGAACTGGATATTCTCACCAGAACATTTCCAGATTTGCATTAAATGCAATTAGTAGTCGAGGTGAAGTAGAAAAAATTCCCAGAGTGGTTAGTAATTAGATGTGAAGAGATTATAGAAAAAGATCTTAAGCCTTGCAGAAATCTAGCCTACTGAAAAATAAATGCAAATGAATCTATAGGATGTTACTATGGTTGTGAACACAAGCACTCTAAATGTTTATTTTAAACTTATTTGCATCTTAGGTGCTTTAACAGGGTGTTTACAAATGCACAGATCTACGTGCACCACTTCTGTGACAAGGAAAGTAATTTGCTCAGAAAAAGTGCTCATCAGTTTTGCACAGAAATACTCAAAGTGACATTTCTCAATAATGGCCAGCGGTGTCAGAAACTGTCAAAACTTGGTGTATTGATTTAACCTGCATATCTACAATATTGCTTTGCTGGGAAGTTCTTAGGAAGCATTTCTATACTAAAAATACTGCCTTCCATATCTTCTCCTTATATAAGAAGTTGAGAAAGCCAAATAACTTTTGGAAAGTTGTGTAGGTCTTCCAATAAATATTCAAGGAACTCTGCTGGCACAAGCATGTTAAACACAACAGTACAAAATCTGTGTATAAAATTGGCATTGAATTTTTTTGTATGTTAGGTTTCCAGAAAATAATTAAATAATATAATTTGTAGATTAAGCTTTTGTTATGCTAAATTTTTAGTATAGCTGTGACTCTCCTATAAAAAATGTGTTTGTGTTTGGTAGTTATTTTCAACAGATCCCACCAAGCCATTATTTCACCATCATGGAACATAAACATCCTCCGCTTTAAAGGATATACCAAATACCTCCCCTAGATTAATTACAGTAAATCACTCTGAAACAAATCAGTGAATGTATTTGGCACACAGTCTAATCTTCAACATTGAATAAGATATTTGTTTTATGACATGCACCTGATCTTCTGTATTAAACTAGAGGTATTTTACACAATACATTTATTATGAGACCTTCTTAACTGCACAAATAATTTTATGCTGCCACTTGTAAGAAGAATAATACTAAAAGATTTAGCAGTAAAAGCAATTACTTATTAACCTTTTTGTTGTTTTAAATGCTAGATGGTTATCTGATTTAAAAAAAAACCCCTCATTTTACTTATTGTGATTTCTGTTTTGTGTGGGTGCAGTGAATTCCTAGGACAATTAGAGAAAATCTGTGTCCCAAAGCAATGGCATTACTTGAATTTATTAATTACAATGCTTTAGAATTAAGTGATGGCTGTAAAGAGTTTCAACTAGAATTCAGCAGAACTGCATTTTCCTCTTAATTTTGCTACTCTTCTGCTATCTTTCCACAGAGAAATAATTTCACTTTTCCGTTCTCTGACTTTGGCTATTTATACTGCTAGCTTTTGGACTTGGGGACAATTTCCTTGTATGCATGTACTGAGCACACTGAAGCCTTTGTCTCACAATTTGTGCTTTTAGGCATTACTGTCACACAAATATAATACATTTTTTACTTACTAATAATCTTGACTTAAATAACATCAAGCACTATACCAATTTCCTTTCCAACACTATAAGCATTTCCATTCTTCATCTCTTCTTTCAAGCAAGAATACACTCCCTTGATTTCTTTTCCTCCCACTATAAACAACATTACAGTGAAACTTGAATTCAATTACTTAATGGAACCTCTTTGTTTTGTTTTCTTATCTGCCTTATCCTATCTGAAAGCATTTATATCTGGGACACACCAATGCTGAATTTCATGTTTGTACCCATTCCTACTCCTAAAAAATCAGATATACAGAAAAGTACACTTTATATGTTTGTCTAAGACATGCTAGAATGGTGTCAGTGAGTAAATTACTGGATTTAGCTTGAATCATTACATTAGAAGAGCTAAGGGGGGGAAAAACCAAAAACAAACAAACAAAAATTTTGGTATTATCTTGCTCAGTACAAGAGCGGGGGTTTCCAGGAAGCTATCAAATGTTGGAAATATTCCTTCATGTGAGATTGGATACAGTGAGAATCACTGCACTGGTGGTACTCTCACAGACATAGTTTCTGGTTTTATCAGTTTAACTTACCTCACTTTCATTTGAAGTGCACTAGAATTGATGATTAACCTTTTTCATGTTCTTTGCAGTATGTTGTCATCATACCACTTCCATGGCTGGATGGCCATGATCAAATCTTTTTTGGTTAGTAGTACCCATTTAAGATGTGTTTTCCTTGAAATCCGTCATCCATTGCATGAGAAAGAGGACAAAATGCCCAGGTTTCTCTCATCTGTGAAATCACAACTTTCCACAGTGGGATGAAGGGTAGGTTTCAGAAGACACAATTCATTGCAAGAGCAGTTAACCAGATAACTTCTCTTCTTACCTGTGCAACAGTTTGTAGAAGACTGTTTTAGGGCAGTTCTCAGTGTACTGACAATTCCAGTGTCCAAGAAATCAGTGATTGGTTACTATTTAAATTATTGCACTGTTTAGATCTAGAAACTTCAGAAAATGTGAACAAACTTATAGATCTATTTAGAACTCCAACTGGCCGTGATACAGATACTTAAGAGAGATGGATTTTTCATCAGTATTAATGTTACCCTGGCTCTGGCTGACAATATTTGCACTAAATCTATTTTGGCTTTCCTACAGAATGTGTTTGTATTGTCAGGAATAAAATTATTTTTTTCTGTATGAATTATCCCTTGAATGAAGACTACAATGCACTGAAAATATGTTCTTGCAAGTTTTATCCTTCTTAAATAATTACTAAAATCTATTTAGGATCTCAGACTGTAGAGGGGTGTCTTTATCCTGAAAATGCAAGGAACATAAAAATAAACAGAAACTCAGGTATGAAGTTAGGAAGACATTCATCTCTCTGATGCATCATTTTCCCTGAAATTATTTTAATACTTTCAGTATTATAGTGTTTGGAAAAAAATCTAAATGGGTGTTTTTACAGATTTCTTAACAAAACTTCCTCATTTTCTTATATACTTGTGGTTATTCTATTCCACACATATGGCTTAAAAGAACTTCACCCCAGACTGCTAATATATGGACATAATTGCTTTTTTTTTAGAGGAGTCATTGAATCAGTCATGTGAATAGAAGTGCTTTTATAGGAAAAGTTATTTCTACCCTACCTCTGAACTTAAATTGCTTAACTTAGAACATGTGACACAAGTGCTGATGCAGGAACTCATCATGTTATTATTTTCCATGATAAATTTGGCAATATAGTGGCAGGTGGCCTACAGAAGTAAATGTCATTAAAATATTACTTATATCATATATATATGTGGATTGAAAAAATAAACTGAAGAGTATAAATTCACTTGGGTTTGTTATTTGGTTTAAGAGTAATAATTAAAAAGACATGATATTTGGGACTGAAGTTTTCTTCCTCCTTGAAACAAGTATTACATGGATATTAGAAAAATTAACTTCTTATTTACTCAACTATTCTTTGAGAAAGACCCTCTTTTTATGAATAAGAAAAAACTCTTAATGTGTATCACAATTTCTTGGGTACATGGTGGCTGAGACTGGTTAGTCTCAGCTGTGAATGAAGTTTTGAATTTTTACACTTAACCATTGAATTCTGCAGAAAAATATATTTTCCCAAATTTTGAATTAACATGCCAAAGTGACTTATTCAGCTCACGTGATTTGCACTGAAAAAGTAACAAAGAAATGGAAGTTCCAAGCTGCCTATGCTGAAGATATAGCAGCAGCTTTCTTCTTGTTATCTCCTCTTGGACTGTACCATCTCTGTGACCTTTCCTGATTCTTCTCTGCAGAAGTAAATAATGTATTTTTAGAAACCATTCTATTCCTAAGGCAATAAATTCAGGCTTCTGAACAATTGTGAAAGGACAAGTTGCTGTAGGAAAAGGATAGACATAATCACACCATTACAAATACAACAAAAATAATATTATCTAGATGTTAAAGCTTACATTAACATTCTATTCTTAATATGTGTTGCCAGTTAAAGAAGTGTGCATGAGCTGAGCCTGTAATACATATATTACAATGTGAATAATTCTGATGGGCATTTTAAAATGATTTTTTCTGAAGAAAAGGACATCAAGCCAAGGCGAATTTGTTTGTCTAATGCATGATCTTTCATTCCAAAGTAATTCTGACAGAAACTATGTTTAGTGAAATACTTTCCTGTGTGGTTAAATGTTTGTACTAGTTTAAATCCTGTGATTTTCAGGAAAGGGCTGACTTTTCCTCCCACACAATTTAATAGTAATACATTTTAATTTTTGAATGCATACAAATTTGTACTTAATACTAAATTTTCATGTTGTCCCCCACTAACCTTGGTTTCCTCATGACTAGTCACAACCATAAAAAAACAAATTATACCTCTGATTTCCCATAGCTATACACAAACACCTGTTCTAGAACATTTCCTGAGCTTCAATTTTATGCCTATAGTTAATTCCCCTTAATGATCCCACACATCTATATGTGGACACACCCCAAGAGACTGCCTGTCCATAAAACCATGCTGCAGCCAGCTGTAGGGTGTATGTGTTTCTTTCTGCAGTGGGCTGTTAGTGATTGTCATTGCAGCGTTTCCTGGTCTTTCATCTGGGCTTCCCACCTAATAAAAAGAGAAATGTAGCCTCAGGGAAAATTGTAAGCAATTAATCATTTTCCTAGTATAAATCAAGTGGCATTTTTGGGGCAGTTCTAATACCTTTCTTCAATATTCTCTTGAGGTATGTGAGACATTCAGACTATATGGTATTTAAGGGTCCATTCCAAACCAAACCATCCTATGATTCTATGATTTCATAATCCCCATTTCTCAATAAAAATGATGTATTTGAAGGTGTTTATTTTAATTGAAACTATCACTAGAATACGGAGTCTTGATGAGGATATTGATTCAATGCATAAACAAAAATATTTTTTTTTAGAAACAATTCTTTTTTTAGCAATTCTATAAAATAACTCCAGGGTTTTTTTTTATTTATAATTTCATAATACAAGAAAAATACAGCATTTATACTTTGGACCATCAAAACTTTGTAAATATATTTTTTGTATGGAAAAAACACTTAAAATATTATGGACACAATACTGAAAAAAGAATTTGCCAAATTTTGCCAAATACCATTTAAATGTAAAGAAATAACCATAATACTTCTTGTTTATCACTTGTTTTTTAGTGATAGTCGTGCTGAGATCACTATAACTCTAAATGTACATAAATAGTCTTTCTATTTGACATCCTTTTCACCAGATTTCCTTCCCATGCTTTTTGAGGGCTTCTACCGTTTCAAACATATATGCTGCCATCAGTACAACTGGCCAATTGTCTCAATGTGATCTGGAACTAAATGTGATCTGGATGAATCTGTACAGCTGCTCACACTGGCACAGTTAATAAGAAAATTATAGGTACTGATTGCAAAATCTTTTTATCTTAGGCTTTCTCTATTTTTTTTTGAAGTTACTATATTATTTTTATCCAAATGCTTTTCAAATTGTAGTAAATAATGTTCACTGATTGCATTTAAGTGAGTTCTGAATTATCCATGTGTGATATCAAAACCTGTGGACACCTTGATGACACATTGTATTATGAAATAGGGGTTAAATGCAGAAAAACACAAATTAAACATTTTAATGTTCCCTGGTATCCAGTCTTAGTGGTAGACTTTTTTGAAATTATGACAGAATAATGATAATTTTTAATGCTTCTAATTCAAAACTCAATATTTAAAGTAAAAGTAGAAAATGTATTGGGCAAAATGGTTTTATAGATATATAATGCAGACTATGAAATAATACTTGAGGTATAACTTTTGCACCCCTTACGTAACCATATGGTTACTTGGAGATCTTGCTTATGAGAGATGAATTTTCACATTTAAAGCAATAAATGTCTTGCTGTGACAGAAACTGAGCCCCTAATAAAAGCTTATTTGAAGCTACATAGCAAAGCATTTGTTTCATAATCATGGCAGGAGCACTTAGAGAGTAAATTACCTTTTTGTGACTATTTTGTTCCTGCTTGTCCCTGAAAATATATAATGTTAAAGTTCTGAAATATTATTGGATCCATAGAGACTGCTGAATTCATATTGAATATTGAATTCTGAAGTTTGTTGCAGTTGCTACTGCATCAGCTTAATTCAATACACAAATTTCATATTATCATCAGTCAGCATTTGATGTATATTAAGGAGTCACATTGCACATTTACTTGAAATATTTTCATGGCATCTATCAATATGTTCAGATTATTTTCCTTTGCTATAAAGAAATTGAGTGCTTTTATAACACTTTTATAACCTCCATTTTTTAAAAAAAGCTTTGGTTATACAGTCATTAAACAAATAGACTGCAAATTTTGTCAAGCATTTTCTGAGATTATAAACATTAAAAAAAATTCACATATATGCACTCATACACCTATGTATTTTCCATACCTTACACACCATTTCTATCAATTCTGGATTGGCAAGCAATTGTTTACTTCAATTTCACTAGTAATGGTTCTTTTGAACACTCTCAGCAGAGTGTAAAAAAGTGTCATAATCTGGTAAAATTTCCTTTACAGAAATGATTTATTTTATTTTCCTTTAAAAAAAAAATAGATATTCACAGGACCTTTCAAAGATATGCATATCATTGATTTTCTACTCATGGCACGTTTTATTTGGATTTACATTCTGGTAAAAATTCTTATAATACAGAAGGGGATATATGTAAATAAATTGATATTTCTTTTGGCTCAATTAAGAAACAAATGCAAGCAACCAACCAACAAAACCCCTCACCCCAAAAAAAAATCTTCAAAAAATCCACATTAATCATTATACTTCTCAAAAAATAATTGATTAAAATATACTGCATCTGTCCCATTCTATAGTAGGTAGGATTTTAGAGAAGTAAATATACAGAAAATATATACTGTAATGCGTTTAATGTGCTATACCTATGAAAGCATCTACACATAATCTCTACATATTGATTTTGTAGACATATGGATTGTTATATATATTTTATTAAATATTCTCAAACTAATTTAATACGATAAAAAGACAACATAAATGAGCATTTTCAACATAAACCATAAAATATCAATCTGTTTTATAACATTATAAGCAGTACCATAAAAATATTTAGAGAACTCAATGACTATCAAAATATTATACCTGATGATAGCGATGTTGTGTATTTTTATACCAATGTATGCATTAGTTTCAACATGAATTCTTTATTATTTTTATGGTTCATCAGAAATTTGGTTTTTCACAGGATTTTCTTTCTGATTGCTATATTTACATTGCTGTGTTGTTTCTTTATACGTCTAGGTTTTTTGTGCATCACATTTCTGGTTTTCTGCTTGTCTTGAACAACAAGAGGAGGATTTTTAATTAAGTATACCTTCTCTGAATATTTTGTGAATGCAGTTTAATGATTTTGCATTTTTGCATCTTCATCAATAGTTACATAAATTAGGTTATTTATGTTAATTGTACCCTTACAAAGTAGTCTACTGTAGTAATCAAATGGTGAAAAAAGACTAGAGAGTAAATTAAAGAGGAAAGCAGCAAAAGTTTTATCATTGCAGGTGCAGCAAAAGTAGCATGGTAGTTTTTCACATTGCTTTAAGAGATGTTGAACCACTGAGAATCTGTAAAAAAATATTATTAGGAATGTAGATATCAATTTCTAATTTTTTTCTGACACACTGGTTTGCAAAGAAAAACTAATTTACAATAAGCTTCATATGTTATAAGGATGATGTACTGTGATTACCATAGAAGCACAGTTGTAACAGCAGTATGTTTCCTGTTAGACCAGCTGATACTCATGAGCAAACAGGAGAGATCTTGGGAGGCTCTTCCTTTAAAAAAAAACAGTTGAATAAAACAGTCTTCAACACTAGATTTTTGAGTCTGAGATCAACTGCTCCAATTTTAACTACAGTTAGTGGGTTAATAGGGGTTAGTGCTTTAGGGAATATAATACATGGAATTTCAAAGGTATAACTTTTCCAGATTTTTGAAAGCCTATCACAACCTTTAAAATAATATACCTTTCAGGAAATTCAATCATGCCCTTTATGGAAAAACAAGGACACACTACTGTTGGATTGTCTTGGCAAACCCTGATAATTGTATACAATATTTGCAAATACACTAAAAGCCCCATCTTTACAAAGTTAATTAGTAGCTCTGTGTCACAAGACTGTTTCAGAACCTAGTGCATACTGTCACAATTACATAAAATAAACTTGTGGAAGACTCTACTGCAATGATGTGCCTATGGATAAGACAAACAGAGAAGTTTTTGCTGTGTGCAAACAATAAGTGAACACACACATGAAAGGAAAAGCCTGTTTACGTCAATGTTTAATTTTCTTACAAGAGTACTTATACCTATGCACTCTATATCCTCTTTTGAATAGACATGCAGAAAGAGGAAGATCTCTAAGATAGATGGACTTTATGTGTCTTGCTATTACTTCTCAAGGAACTTTGCTGCTCTCCTACTTTGACTCTGATAAAAATAAATCATAAAGTTAATGAGGAATCATGACAGAACTTTGCAAATTGAAATCAAACTTTTTCATAATAATAAAGTTCAAAAAAATAAAAGAAAAACATAGGCTGCATATATTCTTCTTTTCTAGAGCTCTTGTTTAGAGCAGTGCAGTTAAAAGAAAACCCTAATAAAGTGCAATTGAATTTAGAAAGAACTTTGAATTGCTGCTTGGACACTGAAGTTGAAAACTGTACCTTGCCTCTAACTTTTATTCTTGGTTTCATAACCGGAATAAAAAAGATAATAGAAAATTTGCAGCTCAGTTTAATAAACTACTGTACAAGATGTTCTAATATAATATTGGAAGATTTGTGGAATTGTAAATGGCTTTTAGGCACATTGTTTCATAGTGTTTCTCACCCATCTGTAATTAGGTAGCAGATCTCCATCATTATGAAAACATTTTGACCGTATGCAAATTCAAATCAAATATTTTTGTGTACATTTCATAGTCAGTAGTACTTCAACTTGCTAGGCAGAATAAAAAAGTTGAGCCGCGTCTTTGATGCATATATACATTTTTTCAGAATTGAAACTTTTTATCAGCTCAGGATGGCTGAATCCTGAATATGAGGCATCTGAATTCCAGCCATTCTTCAGCAAGCTCACACAGTGCTTAAAATCAGTAGTCATACAATCCCATGCTACATTACTCTATGGGAGACAGCTGTCTCAAAGCATGACCAGCAAATCAATTCTCTGACCAGACCTTTCTAGGAATTTCCCTGTCTCCCTAAGCTTTAATACAATTTTACATATATATGATACTAAGAGCAAGCATGAGATGCCCTCATACTCTTCCTGACCTTGTGCCATACATTCATATGATCTGGATCTCAGAGACTCAAATGCAGGTTTCTTGAGATATCCCCAGGGCTGACTTGTCTTGGCACATCCTGCTGATCTCACAGGGCTTTCTAGAAAACAATACTGGGTTCTGTCTGACACACAGAGTTAGTGCCAGTCTTCTGTCCTACACCTTGCCAATGCCTGAGGGAGCAGATCGACACATCCAGGTCAAAAGACAGCAAGGTCACAAACATACCCTGAATACAAGATGAGTTTTGAAACATATAATATGTTAGTCTCAGAGCTAACATAACCTGTAGACTTTTGTATCCAGGGATTATTTGCAAAGCAAAACTGGACACCTCCTCACTGAGGGCTGATGACGTGGGCATATGTTCCAAAAATTCCAGCCTTCTGTCCCTGGAAATTCTGATCATACTAGAAGAAATAAAAAGACCAGCAATTCCAAGACAACCAGTCCATCAAAAAAGACTGGAAAAATTTCTTTTTACACTCTTTTGTGACTACTTCCTTACAGGTGATAAGGAGCACGGCATAATCCCACCACTTTCAGGAAATTTTAGGAAAAGTTCTCTGAAACTGAAATGTTAATGCAAAAGGAAAAGCATAAAGAATAAATGTGATCATAAAAGACTTGTAGCTGTTTATTTGTATTGTAAACAAGCAGGTTTAGTGTCCAAAGTTGCCAGTTAGCCAAGTAATTTTGTCTTGACAGAAATGATGGTGAAATATCACAAGATATATTAAATAGTCCCTTCATATAATAATCAAAGCCATTCAAAGCACCGTACATTTAAGTTGTTCTTTCTCCTCAGACAAATCTCTTTTGAGAGAAAGGATGCTTACCTAAACAGAAAATTCAAATCTTGACTCAAAAAAATAACTATTTTAAAATAATTAACAGCTCTACACTTGTAAGATAGTCCTGTGCCAAAAATTAAGAGCTCTAAACCAAAACCAAAAACCTACTAAAACTGGATGAAAATAGATGTAATTGCACGATCAGATGGCGAAAAGAATTGCTGGTCCATTCATGTCAGCAAAGAGCCACAACATATCTCCCAAGAAGCAGCTCATCCATCTGGGTGGGTGGAGCTCCAGTGCCAAATGGTGATCCAATCAAATACAAGGCAAAAACATTAAGATGAGTAACAGTTCCCCATGTCTGGGTAAGAAGGAACCCTAATGGCTTCTGAAGACAAATACTATTTTCTGAGAAGTCAGCACTGCTGCAAACTCTGCTCACACACCAAGCTGCCAGTGCTATAAAGGTAGATTTGCACTATCAACAGGTTTCTGATGGAAGTTCTAATTTGACAGAGCACTGTGGCTTAGGGACACATATATTTTTTTCTTAAATAGGAATCTGAAATGAGAATTTCCACTCTCTTTCACATATTATCAAAAATATATTGTTGAAGGAACGCCTGTTAATGAAGACTGCTCATATCTCTAAGGCTTGTAGAAAACTTATGATTTTCCCTTGGTGTGTTATTTTATGACCATATACTGGAACAGGATAAATACTGACAAGAGAGTCCGCCCAGAGTAATACCCATTTACATAATATACAGGATTATCTTTCAGACTTTAGTGTTCTTAACACCAAAATCAATCTGTTTTAGACTTCAACATCTTCCACCACAGCATTACTTAGGATTAGAAGTGTTATAGAGTTTATATTGTAAGTAGGGTAACAAATCTAACTTTGTATATGTCTTTTCACTGCTTAAATGAGAACAAGCAACATTATTGAATGCTGGTTTTGTTTGTTCAAAATATGTTTCTGCACCGTTGCAATCATTCAGATATTCAACTGTTACAAGACTCCCTGCCAGTTGCACACTGAATGTGCAAAAAGCTGAAAAAGTGTGACTGCACTAAAGAATGAGAAATAAAAATCATAGTCATTCAGTACACTGCTTGGGTTTGGTGAAGATATTTTGTTATGCTTCCAAGTGTTATATTTTATTTATAATGAATTTGCATTTTTTTCCTGTTACTGAATATATTTAAAAATTGCTTTTTCATGTGCCAATCTATTATTTTTACTGACCACAAAGTAACAAGGTTCATATGTCTGACAAATAAAATGAAGGAGTGATATGTTTCTTTCCTCCCTTTCAGCAAAAAAAGGCAAAATGTTTCAAAATATATTAACATTGAGATTAATATTTAATGCTTCCTTCTGGAAATTATTTTCACTGCAATAGGAGTGTTCTATAATATATTCAACTATATTACTTAAGACTGTATAGTTAAGACCTTTACATACACAGTATTTCAAAAGAAATGCATTCTGAAACTTCATTTTAAATATGATTTTTTTTGTTCTGTTTCTTGAAGCATTTCTTGTTTTCTCACATTTCTATCTCCACTTTTTGTCATCTAATCTAAGTCGCCCTATTGTTTTTTCTTGTTGAAATTTTGCTGAAATGTTATAGAGAGGAGAGGATTCCATTAGGTCTATTCCTTTCGGCTTCATTCACTGGGATTTGTATCTCCTATTTGGATCTCAATTCAATCTGTTTTTTTTCCAACATGATTTATATTTCTGCTGCTGATAATCATCACGTGGCTGCACTCTATGTTTCTATGCATGGCTCTGCATGTCTAACAGAACATCTCTAATGATTAATGTGTGTTTACTTGGTAAGTGTTCACACAGGTACACAAAACTGCACACAGAGAGTAACTATTGTATAAATATATCAATACTCAGAGCAATGAAACACCTTCCTCCTTTTTATGGTGAAATAATTTTTTCTTCATGTGGTATTCATCTGATTACTTTCTCCTGGTGTGCTGTTTTATAATCTTCAACCTACACTCTCATTCAAGAGCTGTAAATTGCATGTCACTTGTCTCAGTGTTTTGTTCTTTTAATAATCTTATTTTATACTATTTACTCCAAACTTGCAATTTCAAATTCTCTGTAATAATGTATGTCTGAGCGGAGACTCTTGTAGAACAACAATATTAGAAGAAAAAGAAGACAGAAAATAAGAGTGGAAAAGAAAAAGAATTCTGTTATAATACCTTCAGTAAAATGAAATTAATCTTCGCTGATTTGTTCCAGTCTCTGGAAAAATCTCATTAAATCACACATCAGTATGTTTCATTGATGATGTACTATTTAATATTCCCTTTTATTAAAAAAAATAATTAAATTTGTTTTTTTAAATTTGAAATCAAACAGCAAAAGGAAATATGCAAATTCATTTGGATTTTACCTCAAATAAGTGTAATTCCTAGAGACAAAACTGGTATATTTGCAGTTAACTCAGTTCTTGAGCTTCAAGCTCTTTCCAAGTCTGTTAAAGCCATGAACTGCAGCATTTTATCTAGTTCTTCAATAGAATTTTGCCAGGAAAAGAAATTCCACATTCAGAATGGTATAAGGGAGATGCCTCCCATGGGCTTTATTTTTAAAAAAAATGAAAGTAACTTCAGAATTACCTGAGTATGAAAGCACACACTGTGCCCAGCTCAGTGAGGTTTCTGAGCAAACTTTAAATTTAAGCATGTAATTTCCTAGTAAGACTACTTGTGCTAGGCATATGTGGATTTGGGCCAAATGCTGCCACCTTTTACTCAGAAAATTTCTATTCTGATTGTTTCCCCCTCCACTTCCCTATTTAAACTAGATAATGTCTGGAGAATTTCAGAATTAAAGCCTGAGGGATTTCCTCAGATAAATCTCCATTCAAGCCTCTTTAAATGCAGAAGTCGGTTTCATAAAGACATCTCACACTGTACCCAAGCTTGACTGCTTTCCTCTTAATGCACTCTCCCTGAAGCAATACTGAACAAGAAATATTTTCTCCATTATAACCAA
Organism: Lonchura striata; assembly: GCF_050655825.1. NCBI lineage: Eukaryota > Metazoa > Chordata > Aves > Passeriformes > Estrildidae > Lonchura > Lonchura striata. Next base: position 116,759,629 of record NC_140704.1, read on the forward strand.
GCAAAGATTAAACTCTACTTTTCCTGAATTTTCTCAGGAACTACCCTTTCTGCTAAAAAGCAGGAGGGAATGGATGCAAGAGTGACTAATTGGTTGAAAGAGGAGGAGATATTTTCCATTACCTGCTGAGAAGACTGGTCTTTTTGGTTGCTGAGAGGACATCTCAGCAGAGTCTTCTACAATCTTCTTTTATACCATGGTCTGTAGCTCTTCAGGGTTATTTATGGGGAGTCCTGGGGAACAGGGAAAGATGGATATAAAACAGATATCAGAATGTGAATCATGGGAAACATCTATACATAAAAAAAGTGAGGAAGAGAAGAAACACCGCCTTGTAAAAAAAAAAAAAAAAAAAAAAAGGCAATTTTGGAATTTTGGTACTGTTGCTGTATAGGAGATTAACTGAGAGGCTCTGCATAGGTATTTTGATATCAAAGCACAGAGCAAAACCTAGCCTTTGGCTGGGAGGTGTGAGATAAGCATTTATCTGTACTCAGCCATAGCAACTCTGAAAATACATTCTACAAGCTTTTGTGTGTCTCTTGTGCAATAACTGTCCTTTAGTAACACTATTGAAGCGCAATAGTAATGAACACATTTCTTAAGTCTTTACTCCATTGCTCTACTATTTTTCATCCAATCAAAAAACCACTATTCTCTTTTGCAGAACCATAGAATGGTTTAGATTGGAAGGAACTTTGAAGTTCATGGATTTACAGCCCTCTACCATGGGCAGGGACACCTTCCACTAGACCAGTTGCTCAAGGCCCCATCAAAACTGGCCTTGAACTCTTCCAGGGATGAAGCATCCACAACTCTGGGCAACCTGTTCCAGAGTCTCACCAACATCAGAGTTAAGAATTTCCTTTTAATGTCAAGCTAAACCTCTTCTCTTTTATCTAAATTATTCTTCCTCCAGAAGACGATGGTTAATACTGTAAGTCAAGTGCAAGTGCAAGAACATGGTACCAGAAATATTAAAGCAAAAGTTATTAAATTATTGGTGCTGTTAGAGTCTACTTCATCTTATTAAACCTATTATTTCCAATTCATTTATTTATAGAACATGGTGTTACAATATCCACGATATTATGACACTATTCAGGAAAACAAGAGAGGTTTTGAAAATATGATAATTTTTTTTTGTGCTAACTAATAAGTATAGCAGACTAGGAAATTTAGACAAAACAAGAAGAGATCAACTGAGTATGAAAGCCTAAGGCTGCATGGTCTAAAGAACTCTGAAAAATACTAAACCAAAACATCACAAATTTAAATATAGTATTTCAAACTATTGTTTGAACAAATGTAGAAAATTCCTCCTACTGAATTCTTCCTTGTTTACAAGGAACTAAAAAATACACAAATGTGTCAGAGAAAGTCTGAGGAAGGAACAGCTCCCCAGACTAATAGCAAGGGAATTATTCATTATTTGTTGAAATTCTGGAAATTCTAGTAAGCTATTTTTTTCACCACAATGTACTGTTGGAAGAGGTTAGGCACATATGAAGACATTTATAAATTTTATCATTACTAATTCACATAATTACACATATTCCTTTTCAAATTTCTCTTATACATAGGGCCAGTGATAAAAGATGTTCCTTCAAAAGCTGAAGTGTGTGAAATGTCTCTTGTTACTTTGTGTCTTTCTCTCTGTCCATTCTGGATTCTTGTGACACTTTCAAAATACAGGCATCAGCCACCATGTAGTAGCTTCCTATTTATTTTGACCAGCTGATGATCTTTCATATCAAAGTAGGAGTGTTTTTCAAAGACTGATAGATTAGGTCTGGTATTGCCACTGACTGTTGCAAAAATGAGAAGAGGAAAATTGTAGCTGAAGGAAGACATTGTCCTTAATCATTCAAAGATAATGGGAAAATGATTATTATGATGATAATAGGGAATGTACTCTAAGTGAATGAATCATTTACAAACACTTCTAAATTATGCTTTTCATGTCCAAAGTAAAGTGACAGTTATTATACATGGCTTGTACACCTGTCTTCCTGCTAGAGAAAACTAATTCTTTTGGCATATCCCTTCCTTCAATAAAATATCCGAAATATTTCTCACAATAGACTTTAAAGTCACTGTACAAACACATTCCATTTGGATGACCATTGGGGAAAAAAAAAAAAAAAACACTGAAAATTTTGAGGAAAGGCCTGGCTTTTGATTCAGAAATGCATGTTGTCATCTATTCTGTTCACCTATCTAATTCCCAAGCATTGTTTATCAGCTCTATAAAAAGCCATTTCCTAATGTGTGGTTTAAGTACCAAGGAGAATGCATTAAGCTCTTTATGGTGTTTAGAGGGTATTAATGGCAAAATGCATGCAGACTATAGCACTAGCCTATTCTCTGCCAACTGCTTATCTACTGCAAGTTAAAAGAAAGAAGATTAAAATATTCACCCACTTTAAAATTGTTAAGTTCATTTCCAGGAATAAAAGAAATAGAGATTTCATTAGAAAACATATTTCATATTTCCCTCACAGGTAATTTCACTATATGCATTCAGCATGAGTTTCAGCTGCAACAATAACAAAAAAAAAATCTATGTGAAAACCTATTTTGTGCAAACTCCATTTGATTAATAACTAAAAAGATTTATAACTGCTTTGATCCTAACTGCTGATGCAATAGATCACAGAATCATAGAGTAGTTAAGGTAAGAAGAGACTTCAAAGGCTATTTAGTTCCAAGCCCACTGCTATGGGCAGGGACACCTTCCACTAGACCAGGAGATTCATCCAGCCTGGTCTAGAGCACTTCCAGGGCTGTGCTATGCATACAGTAGAGAATTTCTTTACTGTAAAAATTCCAATCTAACGTCTAACCTAAACCTACCTACCCTCTTTGAAATTGAAGTCATTCATCCATGTCATGTCACTATATGCCCTTGTCAAAAGTCCCTGTCCAGTTTTCCTTTCAGCCTCCTTTAGGTATGGGAAGGCTTCCCTAAGTTCTCCCTTGAGCCTGCTCCAGGCTGAACAACCTCACTTGTCTCAGCCTGTCTTCATAAAGTAGTGCTCCAGGTCTGCATCAATTTAGTGGCTGTTTATGGATTAATTGCAACAGGTCCACACCTTTCATGTGCAGGGGACCCCAGAGCTGGACAGAGCGCTCCAGGTGGGTCCTGCTGGGGCAGAGTAGAGGGGGAAAATCACCTCCTTCCACCTGCTGGTCACACTTTTTGTCACTCAGCCCACTGTGGCTGTGGCCTCCTGGACAACAAGCATACATTGCCGAGACATATTGAGCTTTTCCTCTGCAAACACAAGATTAATCTCAACCCATATTCCTTGCATCCTTTCCTTTTGCTTGGGATTGCCCTGGTGTATTTTCTTCATATACAACCAGAGAATTTCAACCTTGCATAATTCATTTTGTTATGTGCTGTTGATCTGTGCATGCACTGTATTCCCCTCTCAGGAGAGGTTTCAGTTTGCTCACTTCAGTAACTTACACCCAGAAATGTCTGTGAGAAAAATAATTGGAACTATGATCAAAGACCTTAAAGCCATTTACCTTATTCATTCAATCTTACAGATTCAGTTTTACTCATACACATGAAGAGCTTACCTCACTTTTCACAGACTTCACAAAATTTCTGATTCTGGTGCACTTCTTGTTAAGGTTAAGGTTTGATTAGTCATCTCTGCTTTAATGGCACACAAAATATGACACCCAAATTAATATGAGTCTTGTCCGAATTTGGAAATGCAACTTTTTTCACATCACTGACTGACTCAAACCAATAAGAAATATTAAGCTTGAATAAGTGTGAGCTAGTTCAGAAGGATGTGAAAACATGATAGGGATAGCCACAGGAAAAAATATAGTAATAATCACATCTTCTTCTAAAATGCTCTGAACCAAATGCTTTCTAAAGGACCATCTGTGCTCCATTGTCATAAAAAACAATTAAAACACAGGGAAGGTATTTAAAAAGATTAAAACAGGAATCTCCAGAGAATTGCAAAGCACAAACTGTTATTATCTATAGATAGAGCTGTAAAAATGCAAAATCTCCATCAATGAGCCAAGGAGGAAGGTTTTCCAATGAAGTTGTCCTTTTATGTCTAATTAAACACATACTATGTATTATTGCACAATTTCAGGTAAGTACTCTCATTGTAAAAGATTTTTGCAAAAGATAAATTGTGCAGTAAAGCATAAGCACTAGACCATAACTGAATTTTTTCTTAAGTTCAGCAGACTAAGTATCACGTCCCATAAAATTTTATTTCATTAAGTTTATAGGAATATTTTTATACTTATTGTACATAAAACTGACCATTACAAAGTAAGGAAATTAATGTTTTCAACACATATTTTATAACATCTTTTCCAAAAATTAAATTTTCTGAAATGTAATTGTTTAGACTGATCTTCTATTTGGAGGTAGGAGCAGCAAGTAAAAATGTGCAGTTCAAATAAAATTTTCCAAGACTCACATAAAATTTATTTTTTCACTAAGTATTCTGTTAGCACTTAGACTATTCTAAGAGTATTCATAAACCCTTCTAGAAGAAAATAATGCAATTATAAATTGTAATTTTTGAGAAAAAAATGAATGCAGTTGAAAAGTCTGGTTTCAGGTAAAAAGAAAAACCTGCTCCTTCAAAACTGTTCATGAGCTTCTCTTCAGCAGTAAACTGAAAATTCTTGACAGAATTCAGCAAATGCTTTTTCCCTCAGATGCATTTTATGTTGATTTTTTTAATCTGAAATAAGAAATAAGCACTAAGAAAAGGAAAATTGCATCTAAATTGCATAAGTTTCATGGGATAATTAAATATTTCATGGAGAAAATTAAGCTAAAAATGGCAAAAGTTCAAAACAGCATTCATCCATTTAACTCATTCTTACATGAGATGAAAATTGTTGAAACTTCAAAAGAATGTAATGTAATTCTATGACATTAGAGATGATGTTGAGATTTTAGAAGCAGGAGCCTTTCCTGGCAAGATTTTGTTTTGCTTTGTTGAGTGATGATAGGCCTTGTCTTGACAAAACAAATGAAACATTTTATGCAACATATAGCTGAGAGATTTTCTATATTTCAAGTAATAGTATTGCCTTTAACTGAAAACAAAAAATGTCTCATGACCAAAGTTAAGCAAGCACAAGAAACAAAATCTACTGAATAAAGCCAAGTGAAAAAAAAGAAATTGAAATGAATCCAACCAGCAAAGCTGAAACAGGCTTATGGCCCAGTTAACTTTTTAGCAGAAATCAAGCTGTGGTATTAATTTTCTTTGTTGCACCTCACTTGACAGACATTGCCAGAGAAAAACACAGGGCCTGAGGAAAGTTCCCATGTGTAACTTTCAAAGCAGATGTTTCATAAATGAGCCTTCCTCCCCCACATGCCCTGCCTCAATATTCTTTAGGTATTTTCTTAGTTTTTCTTCAGTATTTAAATGAATTCTAATGACCTTTTTTGCAAACTCCTCTGTCAAATTAAAGCTTTCAAAATCTCATCCCTTTTTAACACTTACATGGTCATAGAATTATTACAATATAATCTGAATTACTGGCAAAATATAATCAAAAATATTCTAGTATTCCTGACATATATACATCAGGTATATATATATTTTATATATATACATACATAAATTTCCTAAAACATAAACTTACTCTGTTTACAAAAGAGCATTTTATTTTGTTTCTGTTGGTCTGGTGTCTTATGTTAAGGAAACATTTATCAGAAAAATCTTGTCTGTTTGAATCACCAAATTATTTTTCCATTGCCTTCTTCAGTGCCTCCTCAGGAAATTTCTAAGACACTGAGCAGAAGGGAAGAACCTGAGATAAATATGTAATTAGGAGGTAAGTCAAAGAGAGCAGGAAAATTGTTTTTATTTTAGATAAGAATCTTTGACAGATCACTGTTTTAAGGCTTGTATTGTTCAGTATATTCCTAAACAATTTAGATAAACTAAAAAAAATGAAGAAACAGTAATAAAAGTAAACACTTATTATGAACTGGAAAAAAGAAATGAGGTTGACTGACTTGGTAGATGATATGGTACATAAATAAAGCTACTTATATGGGGAAAACCCATTTTAACTTCAGATATTAAATAATGCAATCTAAATAATAACCTTTATTATTTAGAAGTGAAGTCATAATAACCTTAATGAATAAAGATGATCATGTCTGAAATTACTCCAAAATTAGTCCTTTAATTTTGCTGACATAGGGGGTTTTTTTTTAATTATCTGAGTGATATGAATTGCATTTAAATTCTTCCTATCTGACTTCCTTCTGGCTTTTAAAACTGGTCTAATATGTGTGTTAGGAAAATGTGTTTTCCAAAACTACTTCACACTAAAAACAGACAAAGGATTTCTCCTAAAAAGATGATTAGGCTTTAAGTTTCTGTGTGCCACCACTGTAGAACTGCCACCTGGCATTGATGCTACAGAATAATTTAATGGATACTTGCATCCTAGATTCTGCAAAGAATTGTAGCTTTTAAAGAGTTATGCATACAAGTAACAGATAATTTGTCTGAGTTGGAAATGCACCTACAGCCCAATAACAGATTAAATGTGAACATAGTATATCACATGTTTGGAATGTTTTGGAATCCCTCAAAACAAGTCTTTGAGTTTGCTTTCCATTGTTTGCCTTTAGCCTTTTCTGTTTCTTGATTTTACACATTTCTGTATGGGTACTAGAAATGATCTTTCCACAGCATGAAAAAGTTTGAAGGCATTTTGAAAGGTGGGACCACAGGCACCCCTTCACACAGTTAGTGTCAGGAGTATTTTGCTCTATGCATTGCAATCTACTTCTGACTAACATTTAGTGAGGAAGAAGTCAGCACAGACCTAAATTAGTGATTCAGACATAAATTAGAGCCCTGGTATGACAGAAGCAACACCTTGCAAGTGTGAAACACAGATAGCCTTTTTGTTGCAACTCGTTCTATGAAAGCTGTTAACCCTAGTTAACCCTGCTAATGCCCCTGATGATCAGGAATATGAATGCCAGATTAAAGTAATGGTCAGTAACATATCTGAAAAGAAATATCTCAGGTTACCTGTCCAAAAAAGGAGATGGTAATTAGGACTAAGATATGGTCCTCATTTCAGGTCAGCTCAGAGAACAGTTGCATTAGTGTTTTCTTTCATTTATTGGAAAGATAACCTCACAGATTTTTATCTGGACTTACATTTGACTCCCACTGAAAAAGAAAGTGTGCTTGAACAGACATTCTACATCCTGCTTCACTGATACAAGCTGTTTTGCATAACATACCTATTTCAGCCTTTCATTCCTTTGCTCTTGGGAATCAATGCATTAATCCAAATTTGCTTTACTTTAGCATGAACAGGAACCACAGCTGTTTTAATTCAGGAACACCACCTGAGTTTATTGCCTTTAAACAACTGAGATGGGTTAATGTCATTTCTGGATAAGGTCAAGAATAATCACTTTTAATACATATTTATACTTCCAATAGCAAAAAAACTTGACTTCTGATTAGATATAAAAGATAGTTTAAACAAATGTTCTCCAGCATGAGAATAAATTCACAAATAGAATGGCAGTATGAACCAACACAAGACTTGCTATTAGGACTGACTTGCTACCTCCAGAATATTGTTCAATGACCTAAGTGACATGACTGATGAGTTTAAGTTGACAGCAGTTGTTCAGAATGGCAAGAAGGAGACCAGTGTTAGTATTCACAAGTTGTTGAAGTTCAAAGAGATTTGGAAATAATGATAATGTTTCTTGTCGCAAAAGGATCTTGTAAAATCAGCAGTGTTCATGAAATTCGGAGATAATAATAGATATATGAATATAAACATGACATTCAGCCTTTTTGCATGACATTCATTAAAAAAAGAACAGATATATAACTATTTAGACCTTTCTTCATTTAATATTTGCTTACAGTATAATAAAAGCCTTTATCAGTGAATCTTCAGACAGTTTTGTAAGATGTTCTTACAAAACATTTGTTTTTACAATTTGCTTCACTACTGCAAAATTAATAAGTAAATGTATTACTTTATCCATAGACCTGTATTACTTTATCCATAGACATCTTCTATTACAAAAATTGATGCTATGTGACATTAAAAAGCACTGTCTCTCTCTCTCTGGGTGGCATGGTCCCTAAAATCAGGTTACTTCACGTTTAAAAAATTGCTGTCAGATGTGTTAAAATACTCCTTCCACTGGAATTAAACTACTACATACATATGGGAGCTTGGTGAGACACCTGAAAAGTGACAGGAACTCATCTCTTAAGATTTTTGCTAGAATTTGAAGAAATCAACAATGGGAAAAGTTGTAAATAACCTTTCCAAAATTACATTAAGATTCAGTGCTATAAGTCAAGAGTTATAAGTAGAAACATCCAGACAATGACAGCACAGAGAGCTGCTCAGGGCTGCCCCATGTAACAGACTTGAAATTTGTACTACGACATTCAGAGTCATAGACATCATGTAGCAGAGGACTGCCAGTACTTCTATCCTGAATTTTAACTAATTTCCTGAAAATAGATTTAGCTTAATTTTCTAATTGCTTGCTCATTCTGTTTGCTGACATTAGTACAACTTATTTGGAACTGATTTTTTTCCATTTTCATTGGATTAGAACAAATGAAATAAGGAGAGAGATAATTTGAAAGCTTTGGCTTGGTTTGCAGGTTAAGACTTCTATCATTAAAAGTGCTACTCTGTACGCTATTAAAGGGAAGAGCTGTAATTGTACTGAATAATTTAAAGTTAGTTATTTCTATCTGCTGACAGGAGAATCTCATTAAAATATTTGCAATAATAAATGACATTTTTTTTCAATTTGGGCCTCTTTATGAGAATAAACTTGGCAATTCACATACATATTACATAATTTGCTTCAATTATATACAGTACATTGTGTATTGCTAGTTCCTAGTGAGAATCCTTTTCTAAAAATCAAGCCACTGAGCAGATCTGCCAGTATTCCTTGGGAAGTTTTAGCCATCTAATGCAATTAAATGCATATGGCAGATTTTGATCCTGAGATGCAGTTCACTCCTTTCTTTTATGACTGCACTGACATCTCCAAAATTATCCTGGGGAAATAAAATCAAAACATACATTTCAATATTCTTGTGTGATATTGATGACCTAATGGTTCTGGATCAAAATACAGCACAGACACCATTGATCAAAAGTATTCAATCCATGCACAGGTTTTATTTTCCTAATAAAATTAAATTCATCCTAGCTCATCTTCAAATAATTCTATGTTGCTGATTACTACCCACTAATAAAGGCTGAAAAGAAATGTGAACCTTAAACCAAGAACAGTTTGTGTGTTGGGATCTGGTTTTGTTTCATAGTGACACTTTTTTAATGGAAAGAACTTATAAATGAAATTAAGTCATGTGTGCCACCTTCATTATATTTAGTAAAGATAAGTATTAGGACAAAAAAATCAGTAGACTTTTCTGAAAAATTTCTAGTGAAGACAATTTTTTCTTCATCAATAAATAATTGACCTCTCCAGGAAGAATTACTGTAAAAATAGTTTTCCAAGGCAAAGGTAAATTTCTATCTAGTCTATAAAACAATGTGTCCCAGTGGTAGAAAATATGTGAATAAAAATAGTTTGTATTGAAGAGGAAATTATTTATATACATATCTCAAGGAGGAAGAAATAACTTTAAGCTTCTGTCTTGTCCAATTAATCTTTCTGAATTTGAAGTTATTTTGTGCATTCCTGGCTGGCCTTTTTGGTTTTGGTTTTTTTTTTTTAATTGAAATAAAATAGAGGTTCTGCTTTTCAAGTTCCCTGATATGAACCAAGGCAAAGTAATAAGATGCAACTGGGAGATTAACTTCAAATATGCTGATCCAGGCTAAAATGCTGAAAAGAAAGTTGTTCTGTAGTATATATCTCTTGCAGAGTGTTACATCACCATGCCTATGCTTTCTCAGGCAGGGACCAGACGAGGATTGTGTGTTGCAGTCAAAGGCAAAGAGGAGAAAGTAATTGGTTCATGTTTCTCTACTTTTCAGATTAAATCTTTACCAATGAAAGATATCAGAAGAAAATTGCTAGGTCGAGTGGGCTATAATATCATGCCCAAACATAATTTTTAAAGGACGGTGGTAAAATTCCAGTAAGTGTGTAAAACACAATGTGATGTATGGATGTATGTGAGAGTTCCCCTGTTGTAAAAGTAAACATGAATAAAGACAGACTTCATGTTTAGCCAGTTGTCATACACATAATAAGAACATCCACTTAAGGTTCACATGCCTCATGTTATTCCTCACTAGTACAGATACTGACATCCTATTCTAAAGAACTGGTATAAGGATTCTTAGGAAGACAGCCTAATCAGATGTCTCCATAAATTCAAACTTTGATAGACTGTGGATTTCCAATTATTTGGAAAAATATTTTTTGTTCCTTTGGATTATTGAAGTAGTTTAGAACTCTAAAGAAAATTTCAATTAAGTCAATATGCTTATTTCCATCATGCTGTTGGAGATTTTGCTAGAGTATCTTTTCATGATGGAGAGCAGAGCTATGACAGGTAAATTTAGAAGCTAAGTACACTTAATGGCAAGAAGCTTTATTAAAAAATTTTACTCAATTATATTTATCTGTGTTTCTTCATCATGCTTCTGCATAAAACAATTTAAATCAGCAGCCATCCTGCATCTGGTTAGAGAAATTATTACCTCCACTGCATTCTACAAATGAAAGAGGACTTGGTACAAAGAGAGCTGAGGGCTCAGAATGTACGATTGACATGCTAAATGATGTGCCAAGCTGATTAGATAAATCCTTCTTCAAATAGAACCAGTTATAAAAAAAAAAAAATGACAGATGTATATTTTCTGCTGGGATTTATACAACCATCTGCCCTTGCAATTTCCAGATGGAAGTTGCACATTAAGTTCTCAAACTGAGATTCTAAGGTATTTGAAAGATCTGTGTTTTCCTTTATTCAAGTGTCTGTGGGAAAGATGAAGTGCTCTCAGCACTTATGGTTGCAGCTGACTAAGGAAAACAGAATTTTTACATAGTATGAAATCTATTACTTTGCCAAATATTCCCTTAATAAATTCATTCTATTAAAAGCTGCTGCATGATTAATGAAAGTAGTATCTTCAAAGACATTTGCAGAAAGTCAGAATTTTACAGCTCATAGCAAACTTTAATGAGACAATTAAGCCATTACAGTACTTTCATTTTTGCATTTGAGTTTGTTTGCTATATTTAACTTTATGCCATAAGGAAGCCTTTCAAACTTGCCTTTTAGTGTTTCAGAACAACTTTCTAGAAACTAATATTGTAAACAGGACATGAAGAAATATACCAGGACTAAGAACATCTAGGATTTAAATTAGGACAACAGAAGTGCAAATGGAGATAGATAACACCAAGCTAAACAGGCAAAATCTTATGCTGATGTATAATAAAAGATAGGTTAAACATTCTGTAAAGCATACATGGTCTAAACTAAAATAGTACACTGTGGATAAATAATTCCTATGCACAAATGCAAATAGTGGGAGGGAAACCTCTGAAAAATCAAAGAAATCAGGAACCGAATGACCTATCTGAGATTACTGTCCCCTCAGCCTGACCTCAGTTGCTGGCTGACTCTCTGTTGAAAGCAGGGACTCCCTGGTGAAGTAAAGGGAACACACAGAAATATGGAAATGCTTGACAACATCTCTCAGCTCTTCTGGCCACAGAAGAGGGTTGCAGGGGGTGAGGACTGCCTGGGTACTTAGCCCAGTGTTCGTTTCTCTAACTCCATCACATCTCTGGAGGAGGAACGCTTGTCCTCATCTCTAAGGTTGCTCACAGTCCGGCTCAATCAGTAGTTCAGGAACCCTTTATACAGTCACAGTCACTCTGCCAGGACACTTGAAAAGAAAGAGGTTGTTATTTTATCATGAACACTTAAGTCATGCAACTTTTACCTTGAAGGATTTCTGGGTTTGAGGAAGCATAACCAGAAACTTGATATCAAGCAGTAAAACAGAAGCATAGAGAGGATCTGCTTCTGATGGTCACTGCTGATATGAGGTGACAAATGTTTTAATGAAAGAAAATTAGAAAACTCTGAATACTTTTAATATTTATAGCATGCACTGACTAGGGAATTCTGAAAAATTTTACATTGCAGAACAACAGACACACAAAAAGTAAAATATTCAAGACCTGGAGATTAAACTAAAGACAGTTAAACTGCTTTATTTACTGATTTGTGGCAAGAAGCCATTTAAGCAATCAATGCAAAGCTCCTAAATGATTTCCCTTTGAAATCATGCGATTAAAAAGATTGATAAATGCCATCAGATAAAGTCAGATTTTAATCTTGTGTTAAGGCTGTCTTTCAGTGCTGCACTGTCCTGTACTACTCTCCCTCTGTGCGTTGGTTGGTGCATCAGTAAACCATAAACCCCAACAATACTTTTAAAAAACAATAAACCTAATCTGGCCACACAGACAGTAATGATTGAGTATAAGGAGTATTATGATTATTTAAATTGTTATAAAATTATAATTTTCCCCTATTTATCTCTCAGTCTAGTTGTGAAGTTCCTTAACCACAATCATAATAGAATCATAAATGTTATAGAATTATAAATTATAATTACAATAAAATTAGTGTTCCTTCGACAAAACTACAGTATCATTAGTTAATTACCAGTCTGTATCCTTGAAATGTTATAACTGAATTACAAAAAGAGACATGAAGTCTAGCCCCACTCTTGTGTCAGCACTTAAGAATTCCACCATAACCATAACTACAAGCCAAAAAGTGATGTTCAGGATTTGTTACATAAACAAAAATTCACATAAAGTATAATAGAAACTCAGAGCATAATATGTTATGAACATGATATCATACCATTATATTTTTCTTGAAATGAAAATCTTTTAATGGGTAAAATGTCATGGATATTAATGCTCTGCAAATATAAAATTGCAGATTTGGTTTATGCACAAATATTTCTCATGTCTCCAGACTTCTTTCTGATATTCTCATATTAGTATTAGAAATGAATAGTAACATCCTCACTAGGCAGTTTTGCATAGGAACTATAGGAGATCTACATAAGAAAAATATTAGGGATCAAATATATATACTTTATATCCAAAACTAGGCCACTTTTTTAAACAGCTAATACAATAATTTGGTTAATATATGCTTTAAAAAAACATAGTGAGGAAAATTTTCATTTTACAGCATTAACAATATTTCTTGCCCAAGAGTAATCAGCTATGAAAAAACACAAGCAGTATTTCTTGTTAAAAATGAAAAAAAAAAAAAAATAAAGGGGTGGGGGGAAAGAACTAACCCAGCCTGTAATTTCCAAACCAAATTTTTCATATACTCCTTAAAAGCATCTAAATTGATGTTTGCTTTTGCCTGGCATTAGTATCTGTGCCCTTCAAATTCCCTGAACTGGAAAACCATATTATTAAGGAACACTTTTTTAACAAATGCAATATTATGGTACAATTAGATAAGCTTACATTTAGAAAATATGACTCACTTTATGCAACCTTTTAATAACATTTCAGCTTGGCCCTCTTGTCCCAAAAATGCTGCTCTGTATGCTCCCTTAAGTCCTCCAGCTCAATGAAAAGCTCTCAAAACTTCAGTTTTATGGTTATTATGAAACCAGTCCTTCACAGGCATTGTAACTACCTGAGCATGAAACAGTCCATGCTAAAGCCACAGTTTTGTTGAGAACATAATACTTTTATGACCAATGTAATTTGATGCTTCAAGGTCTTCCACAGCCACAAGAAGAAACATTTGACAGCCTGGCTCCTGAATTGAAGGAACCTGTAGAAAGACTGGAAAAACTTTGGATATCACACTTTGAAGTTAAATGTTTTCACTTATAAATGATTATACACGAAATAAAATAGCCATGCATTTTAATGACATTACTTTTTGCAAGATTAAGATCTATTCAATTAGAAAAAAGTTACATGAACTAAAGAATGTAAAAAGCAATAGAGAATTGGAGGTCAGACCTTAAAAGTCTTTAATACGCAGGTAACCTACATTTTATCTACTTGTTTTAATGGCTTTTCAAAAACTTGAGGAACTTACAAACAGATTTTTTTTCCTGTCAACTTTATTTGTAAAGACAGATAGAAAGATGTTTTTGAAATTTACCACATCCAAAATATCACAGATGAGAAACACTGAGCACTGATGCAGTTTTGCGTGTGAGAGAGCTGTGTGTTACAGTCTCTCAGGCTGATCTGATGATTCTATGATGACAAGACAGTGATTAGTGTTTCAGCTGAGATGGAAGACTTTTCCTCTCTTTTAGTGGTGATATTTACCTTCTAAAACCAATTTCAGTTTCAGGACTTCCAAGGTACCTAGAGGATGGATGATAGGTTTGCTTGATTGTTCTGACAAGAGCAGTAAGTCCATTTGGTTTATGCACTTAGAAAAGTGTCAGTTTTCCACAAATATTACTGGCAGTCCCTGGAACACACACAAAGGTGAACGAGCAGCTTAACAGACTGATCTACCTTACAGGAAAGTTCATGGAAAGGCTGAAGGTAACTTTACTTCACTTTATTTGAATTAAGTTGTAGTAAATTTGCTAATCCATATTCACTTTTTTTTTCTACAAATACCCCATCAAAGTGCTTCTCACAAGTGCATTCCTGGCAACACAAATGGAACCCTAGGAACAACTTGCACAACATTCTTGTTAATTATTTCAGAACTACATGGAACTTATATTTTCCTTCTCCTTGACAAGTCCTCTGAACTAAAGAACAAATCTTCATTTTTTTAACAAGTTTGTTAAATTTAATTTTATCTCTATTTTTTTTGTCTGCTACCATGGACAAAAATACTTTCAGGCACTTTATTCTGAGACAGAGGTCTTAAATTTTTAGTACATTAAATCTCAACTATATATTTGGATTGCATTTCAGCAATCATTTTTATTATACAGTCAAAATGTTCTTCTTTCATTACTAAAAATATACATTTAAAAGTTAATATTAAAACTGACCTTAAGAGATAATTATAAAATACCTGGACAGTGAAAAGGTAATTAAAGAACTAAACCCATTAATACTTAAAATGATGCATGCTTATATGCATCTGGCTAAAAAGTATGCTATTTTCCCTTAAATAAATAAGTTATTAACTTTTTTTTTCTTTTTCTTTTTTTTTTTTTTATACATTGTAAGGGTAAAGATGGTTATGCATGTATTTTGAATGACACAAAACAAAAGACAGCAGAAAATTAAATAGGAAGCCTAAAGAGTCACAGAAAGTAATACAGAAATAAGAAAAAAAAATATATAAAAAGAACACTTACAGAAAATAAGTAAATAAAAGGTGTAAATGTCAGATGAAGAGAATAATATAAAGGGTTTAAGAGCTTAATGAAAGATGGAAAAGAAAGGATTAACCTAGAATTAAATAAATATATTTGTTTCACTTGCTTGGCCAAAAAATTCCTAAGAAAATTAATTGAAAGAGGAAAGAATTTTGTGTGACTCATACCTCAGAGGAATTTTTCACTGGTACAATTTTTTTAAATTGAATTTCCTTTAACCAGTGAAGGTTGTTGTTGATCAGCACTTGGCCCAATATAAAGCAGCTGTTGAAAATGTATGAGTAATTCCCATCATTTAATTAAGGATTATAACCTATGATTTTCATGCCATACTCAGCAAAGTCTTTGGGTAGCCAGCGACTGAAATAGATAAATTGTATCCCAACACAAGCTTTCTCATATTACTTATTGACATTGTCTCCAATCCCAGTTGAAGATAATTTTCAGGAGATAAATTTCAAATATTTCCCTTACTATGTATTTCTGGTTTTGAAACCACTGCCTATGCAGAATGGTCAGTCTCCACTGCTCTTTCCCTCTGTAGTCTACTGTACAAAGCAAATGCAACAATGTTTTCATGTTCCCTGAAAAATTACCAACAACCCTAACCATGGGAAAACAAGGAGGAAAGCTTCCTCCGTTAAAGGTCTTTGGAGGTTTACCTGTAAACCCATCCCTAATTTCTGTCAATAGACTGGCAGCCCACAGAAGCAATTTTGGGGACATAGTCAAATATTCCACAATGCAGCATCAGTGGCATTCATTCAACTCCTCTGCAGTGTAAATACATTGAAAGAACTTGAGTAATTCCCTATCTTAATTAATGACTAGACAAAGCCATTTTCTTATATTAAAAGCCTTACTGCTGATCCAGAAATGCTCAAAATATTATGAAGAAATTACTGGCAATCTACCCACCAAAAAAAATTTGCACACAGTTATCACTGGCATGCTAGTATCTGTCTTCCCTGGAAATACCCAGAATTCTCTAATAGTCATATAATTTCAACTCACAAACAAATTATTCTGTCCCCTTTTATTCTTTTAAAATAATTTGAAGAATAATACTGGAACAAACCCAATGAAAAGATGGAGGGTTTTTAAGGAGTGCATTTTGAATTTATATTTGACAAAACTGAACCTGCAGCTTTTAAACATGGAAGGCAAATGTTCTTTGAATTCCAACTGAAGGACAATAAAGTCAAAATGAATAACACATTATAAGATATTTCTGTAACAGCAAATCTTTAGTAATTCCTATTGTCAATTTGTACATAGATTCTGAAAACAACTCTTCTCACACTTATTCTTCAAGCAAAATTTGAGAAATATGGATGCTTATACTTCATAATAAAAGGTACAAACTAAAGCAGGAACAACTCAAATAGTATTTTAAGCAAGGTCCAAGAATGAGGAAATACTAAATACAGAAAAAGAGAAACATATAAGCAATAGTATTTATAGAGAGATTTAAATTTTATTGAAATAATTTAATTAACAATTTACTACATCCCTAAAATAATTTGATAGTAACATCAGAAGAAAGAAATTACTTTTTAATTCAGTGTCAACTACCACTTATATTCTGTCAGTAGCTTTTCCCCTCACATTTTAGTACTCAGAAAAACATTTTTTTTTTTTTATTCTAAAGCAGTTGCATTTGGCAGCGTTGCTGCTAGCCCAACATTGCATGCTTTCGGGGAAGGTTTAACATACTGTAAAAACTTGACAGGTGAGCATAGCCTGGCAGTGTCATATTTAGCCCTGTCCCTTGTCATCCATCACCTGACTGTGTGCAGGGATGTGCAGATCTGTACCCAGCAGAGCTGGATCATCTGGTGGTGTGGTTTAACCCCAGTCAGCAGGAAAGCTCACTCCTCACTGCAGCATCAAGGAGAGAGTAGGAAGGGTAAAAGGCTCAGAACTGTGGGTTGAGATAAAGGCAGTTTAATAGGGAAAGCAAGAGCCATGAACACCAGCAAAGGAAAACAAGGAATTAATTCACTGCTTCCCATGGGCAGGCAGGTGTTCAGCCATCTCCAGAGGAGCAGGGTCCCATAATAAGTAATGGTTACTTAGGGATGCAAATATCATCACTTCAAATGTCCTCCTCCTTCTTTTTCCAATTTCCACACAGAGCATGATCCCATATGCTCGGGAATATCCCTTTGGTCAGTTTGGGTCACCTGTCCTGGCTGTGTCTTCTCCAACTCCCTTGTCCACATGGCAGTATGAAATGCAGAAAAGGCCTTGGCTCTGTGTTAGTAATGTTCAGCAATAAAAAAACCCCATAAATTTTGAAGTCAAGAAAGCTGAGAAGCAGTCAAAGCCACCACAGATCCTGCTTACAGATTTAAACTTTCAAAAAGCTCAAAAAAGTCAGACATCAAGTTCATCACCACTAGAACTGTGAGGATGAGGCTGAAGTACCATAGCTGAAGCTAGCTCAAGTTGAACAAATAATTTTTAAGTAAAATGCAAACATTCTTTTAGATCTTAAAATTAGAAATCTTTCTGCAACATATGAAAAACAATTTTTTTTGATTTTTAGATTTTTCACAGATTATTTAATTCAATGGAGTAGAATTAATGCAAGAAAAAGCAATGCTTATAAACACATTCCATTGATTAGCATATCTATTTTCATCCCTTTCACCACCAGAAGCCAAACCTGGTTTCTTTTGCCAGAAAGTCAGAAATAGTATTAGATGCATTTGCTTCCTTGAGTTTACAGATGGCTGAAGACAACCATTTGATAAAAAAACAAGCTAATTTTTTGGTGCTTCTTTAGCCTTACAGAATCCCTTTAGCCTGTCGATTCACGTATCATGAGACCACAATCAAGAAGGCATAATAACTTAGGAAATTAATAAATATTAAAATCGTGTCTTCTGGTTTTTATTAGCATCAGATATTGCAATCTCAGAAATCAAAACAAAATAAAGCAAAAAAAAAAAAAACCCAAAAACCCCTTCCCTTAAAAATAACAAAAACTCCCAAGCAACAATAAAGAACTCCTTAACCATCACACACACACAAAAAAACCCAAGCCTACTCTCTGAATGGCTGCAGCTAAGCACTGACTGCTAAGAGAAAAATAGTATTTTGGCATACTTATTAAAGTATCATTCTTCATCATCATATATCTTTACTTCCCATATTCTAGCAAGATACAGAAAGTAACCAGAAAAACCCTGCAATTTCTCTGAGCAAAGATAAAACAAATTCTTAGCGTGGGAACAAATTTCTTCTTATGGAGTTAATTGTATGACACACCTGCTAGATGACATAAAGAATGGATGAATCAAAAGAGTTATAACCTGTTTCTTTGTCTTGTGCTACTGCAAAAAAAAAAATCACACTTTGAACAATTTGTTTTTTTTAAAAGCTTCATTTATTTTCAAAAAATTACACTTCTCATGGGGATGGTAAATAATTTTTATAACCCTATTTCAGTAATTCAGATTAGGTTATTTGTGATAGGCTGTTGTCAACGTATTTCATTATTTTATTTTATTGCTGTTTTATTATTTTCCTGAAACAGATTCCCTATCTTTCTGGAGGACTTGTATCTGTTTTGCACATAATACTAAAACCTCAAGGAATGTAATACACAGCAATTTTGATACTAGTGAAGGGAATAAATTCAAAGTGTCAACAAAAAAAATCAAACCAACAAATCAAAAAACAACAAGCCACACAAAAGTTCCAGAAAACTTTGCTTTATTTATTTTTGGGGTTTGGTGGCTTTTTTTTGAGAAAGAAATGTGTTTGTTATGGAGTAGACATAATTGATAAGACTTTGAACACCACAGGTTTCTGCTTTTCTGAAACTGAGGAAACTGAATGCAAGAGAGAGAAAATTATTTCAGGATATAAGAGACCTGGAATAATAGAAATGAAGGCATTCTTAGAATCTTCTTTAATTATTAGGAGAAACTCAGCACCCTAAAAGATAAAACAAATAGTAAATATGTGAAATCTGTCAAAACACGTTATCTCTGTTATTTTTAGCTCTCTCTTAATATCAAAGGAGCATAACTGTGCAGTACAGTGTAAAAATTGTAATAAAACTAGCTTTTGTTTATTGTTTTAGGAGGATTTTTTTGAGGATATACTGACTATAAATCAAGTTCATTTACAAGCATTATGAAAAATGCAGGTATAAAACATTATGGAAAATGAAGTAAAAAGTATCTAAAAAGTCTGAGTGGTCATCTGATATCACCATCTCTCTGACATCCAAGAAAACATACAAGAGTCTCTGGCTGAGCCAAACCAAAGATGCATCAGACTTTGTGCTGTGTTTCAGATAATGGGTAGTAGACCTTGTCTGGAAAAAAAGAACTATAAAGTTACTGCCCCAGATTACAAACACATATAATTTATAGTTCAGAGACTTCCTGACACAGAGGTTTGTATTCCATAGACTGATTTGATTTCTCTACCATGAACGGATCCAAATGCTCTATGGTGTCTGGAAAAATATTGAGCTCCCATTCATCCTGTTGCAAGAAGTCCTATAGCATAATTATAGGCTAACCTATATATCTATTATTTACACAGGAGCCATTCCAAATTCAGTTATCTTTCAGAAAGCACATGACTTAATAACTTTGTCACCTTACTCTTCACCCACTGACAGACCATTTACATATATGTTAAAAAGCACGTGTCAGACAATGTGCTAGTGACTTTTTTCCCCTAAGAATGCAGAAAAAAAAATTATATTCTCTGCTTTCCTTTCTTTTTTTTTGTTTTGTTTTGTTGGTTTTTGGTTTTGGTTTGGATTTTTTATATTTGTGTAAAATTGTTCCTTTTTACTTGCTGGTTTCCCTGAGACATTTTAAAGGAAAAACCTTCTTTAATGTATTTTGGAAATCCAAGCAGCCTAGATTGAATTATACATATATCTTGCAAACTATGAAATACTTTTTTCACACGTATCTGTATGCCATGGAGACTCATCATTATTAAACCACAAAGAATGTAGCTCTGAGGACATCCAAGAACAAATCATATGAAATAAAAGCACAATACAGTGCAAACCAAAGCCATGAGAAGCATATGGTGATTTTCCTTTGATTCCTTTAGTCATTATTTGTTAAGAAGCAGCTTGCAGGACTGAATGAATAAAAAGATCAGTACACATGTTGAGATTATTAAGGCACATTCAGAAAAGTGGCCAATACAATCCAGTCCCTTATATCCTACTGCAAAATTGTCACATGTTTGGAACTTTATCATAGATCTTTGAATGAAACAAAAACTAAGCTCTTTTCTAATATATAAATTATGAAGACAAAATTAAGGATACTCCTTTCCTAAAGTCTATCTTCTAAAATACAAAACTCTTTCACTTGAGAAGAGAAAGAGGATGCAGTTCTACACTTCTGTATGCAGTAGGCTAAAACCTATTTATTGACTCAGAAAATAACTGATATAACTGTAGGACAAATAACAGCAATATAAAATCTTTTACTCTACAGTAATCAGTGCCACTGTTGGTTTTTTATTGTGTAATATGCATCTGTTTGTATTGTACCTGCTTCTTTTATCCCTGTGAGCTTTAAGAAGGAAATGACATCAGTTTGCTTATTAATCAATGTTGAGAGTAAAACACTTTCCAATTTGCCTTTGATGTTAAAATTTGTTTTTCAGAGAAGATTTTCCAGGTGCATATCCCCTGAAAAATGCAGTTCCGAATTCTCTAAAAAAGTTATGTATTGTTGTCTTTAGATTTTTCAACAGAACCATGCCTATTTTCAACTATGATAGAAATGTGTCATAACTTGATTTTATGACTGTAGGAGTTCTATTAGATGACTGTGTTAGCAATTTGACATTTACATCAAGAATTGTTTATTTGCAAAGCAGTACATGTCTGTCTATCTGGTATAATAATATGAGGATCTGAAGACAGATGCAAACTCATTTTATATGGCTTTAGCCATCAAAATTACTGCCCCCACAGAAAAAAATAGCTATTTTAATACAATTTAACAGAGATTTATTTTTCTGAAAACTAATTTTGTAAGAGCTGACTCTAATGATTATCTTTAATTCTTCCATTACTTTTATATTTTCAATATTGACACCAGAAGTATAATTAGCAAAGACTAATGAAAATCCAGATTAAGTATTGATCTACATAAGCAAGAAAATTCTAAGAAATACTAATTCTGTTTAATATTGACTCTTGAAAAACTCAAGTGTTTGTGGAAGATTATTCAAGTTAAGAGGTAGAGTCAAAGGCTATGTCTGTACCTTCTTTTGCAGGCATTGGGATTTCCTTATTGATGTTACTGACTTTAAAAGTTTGTTGATAAATGTACACAGGCCCTATTCACATGAATATTTCAGGGACTATTATTTTTACTGAATGAAATCATACTTTTTCTGGTACTTAATAATATATTATATATTAAGGAGAGGAGCACATAAGATATAGGTTTACAGCATGCTAGACACATACCCATATCTTCCAATGTGTGGTAGTAAGGTTGCCCTCAGAATATACAAAGGAAGTTCCTGATTTTCAGAACCAGAATGACAGTCCATAAATAAAACTTATTAAAAAAAAAAACCCAACATCATTTTATAAAAATATTTCAATTTTTTTTCATAAGAGATATTTCACCTTAAAATTAATAAACTTCATATTAAGCCAGTCCAAATCCTATGCTGAACAAAATATCAACTGCAAGGGTTTGTCAGATTTTAAGGGAAGTGTTGAAAGAGAAAGGCTAGGCTGACTTTATCATCAGACAAAGAAATGCAGTGTGTGTATCAATCATCTCAATTATCACTGATGTTAACACCTGTACCCCAATGCTTTATTCAGATTTACAGAAAAGAAAAAGAAAACATTTTTTTATGTGAATGTCTTCCCTTAGGACTTTCAGGAACCCTTGTGTAAATACCAATTATCTTATTATGAGCTAAATAGTGTAGTGCAATTCATGGACTAATATAAACTTTAATGTTTTTTTCAAAAGCTGTGCCAGAAAAATTTCAACAGCTGAGTGATACTTTTTGGAGAGACCAAAGACAAGTTTAAATAAGATAGAGGAAAATGAGAAAAGTAACACATTTAATGAGAGTGCCTTTCCAATCAAATTACCATAATTGCATCTAGAGGATTTATTATTACCTGAGTCCAGTCTCCTCAAAATCACAAAAATGTCCATGGTAAATTTGAGAGAATAATTGAGACCTAACAGTAGTATTTCACTGTTTGAGATTCTTAAAACTGACAAAACAAAAATTAAACTCTCATAAGATAGCTCGATGCAAATTACACATGACAGGGAATTTCTGCAACTATTGAAAGGGAGAAAACTTTTGGACTACCTCCTGTGAATTTGATTTGTATGTTCTTACTGCACTTGTTATATGTATCAAGATAGATGGTTAATTGCTTCATCTTGCTAAAGCATTTTTATTTTGGTTTTTGAACCAAATTTGTGCTTTAGACGTATAACCTCTATCTTCCTGGTCTACTACTGTTAGAAACATGATCATTTTCTTTCTCCCCAAATGACCAAAGTTTGAATTCTTCATACTCCTTGATATTTATTCTAGGTCAGAAGTTTGTAAGTGTCACTTATCATCTCAGCAGACTTGAAGATAAAATATCTAGTGGTGCATTAAATTAATTAGAAACTTTATACCATTAATAAAATTTAGCCCACTTGATTTAAATATGAAAATTACCATAGTTCAGAATAATTAAGCCATAAGTTCATCTAAATATATATCCCATAAAACAACACTATTGTAAAAGATTCATTAGAGGTGGAAATCAATCAACTTTATGAATTTTGGTGTAGTAGGATTTCCCATTACTATTTTTAAAAATGGTTATGTGCTATCATAGTAAGCATGATTTCATGGAAATATGGCAAGAGAAAATGTGAGAAATGTGTATGTAGTGATATATCTCAGATATCTCTGACAATTTCACAAGTTTAAAAGTGTAACTTATACCAAAGATCAAGACAAGTTTACCCACCAGTTAAAGACAGGAAAATGCTGTGACAGTAACTATTACAAATGAAGAATTTAAAACCAAATAAGCCTACAACCTTTTTGGCCTACACTTGGGCTTTGGAATGGACTACATGACCTCTGGATGTTCCTTCTAGTCTAAAGTATGGCACGTTTCTACACAAAAAAAAGAATGCTTTTCCAAGACATTCATATTAGATGGCCCACTTATACTTATCAGGCTGAAGCAGTCAATGGAGTCAATAGTCAACATGCCCTCAGTGCTTGAATGTCAAACTCTCTCCTTACATTTAAATATGTTGTTCTTAGTCAAATCCACTCTGTGAATGGGACACAGGAGAAAAATCAGTAAACAAGAGATAACAAGACTTAAATCTCTGCTATAGATGGAAACAGATTTTAGAAAAAATTACAGGTTTTTAAGAAGTCGCAGACTATATATTTTTATCTGCCTGGGGTTTTGGGGTACCTTCTTGATATTTGTTCTAGGCAGTGTCTCTCTGTCCCTTGCAATGGAATTCTCTAGAACATAAGTACAGGTTACTAAAAAAAAAATCACAATAAAGTAAAATAATAGTATTTAAAGTAAAAGAATAATATTTGTAAAATCCACATAAAAGATAATAAGGTCAGCTATTAGTTTGGGGTTGCACATTCAGCTCTGAGATTACTCTCACCTTCATATTCCTCAAGAATCTGAGAAGACAACTCATACTCTTCCAGATCCTGCTGGTCCCCTGGGCAATGTGTAAGGTTTCAGTAGGCAACACCACACATCATCAATCATGTGAAAGTCAGGTTTGTACAGCATTCTGAAGGACTGAGGGGAAAAAAAATGCTAAACTATACTCGTAGATCATTCTGTTTTTAATGGTTTGGAAGGCTATATATAAAAGGTCTCATTCTTGAAAATGTTTATTTAATACATGGCAAATTATGCTTTTACACTTCTACAATATTGTATTTTGAGAAATGAAAGATCAGTTTAGCAACATTATTAAGGAAAACAGCATAGACTTTATAGACTTTTTTTATTACTCTTTGATTACTTTTGACATTACATTAATGTCAGGTTCAAAATGGGATGCATTCATAATTAGCTCTTACTGACGAAAAGGATCCAGTTCAAGAAAGAAGAAACTGAAAGGCTGTTCAATCTGATGAATTGCTAAATCAGCCTTCCATCTCTGGAAAAAATAAACCAGCTTATTTTTATAGACCATACTATTTAGCAAATGATGAGTTTTTAAGGACTGTGTGCACTGCATGCTTCAATATTTGTGATACAGCGAGCTGCCATTTGATAATGCTTATAGGTTTTCTTGCTGCATGACATCTTGGAGAGGTCACAACTTATGGTGAACAGTAAAAGATGTTCTAGATGTAGAATAACAGAATAAAAATATCACCCTTTTACTTAGGGTATTCCATCCACTTATCATTTCACAAAAAATAAATGAAGGAATCTTCACTGACAAGGAGAAAGAAAGAAGTGCACAAGACATGGACCATTTGCAGAGTCAGTGATGTAGAGTATATGTAAAAAGTTTTTAAATTCTCTGAGTCCCAGTGGGCTTCTTATTAAACTGTTCTTCAGTCATCCTGAAAGCATGGTGGCAAATCTAATTATTAATGGAAGCAATTAGAATCTGCACTATAAAAGTGTAACCAGATGTTATTACAAATCCGCCTCTTTTTTCAGAATTGCAATGAGACTTCAAATAGCCTTACCTGCCAGAACAGAAGAAAGTTTGCTAACTTTTAAATAGATACATATAAAAGAAATTAGGTACAAAATAATTTATTAAACAAATAATTCTAGTTATATAATCATTCTGTGATTAGTTCCACTACTCAGATTTGGAAAGGCACATAATTAAAAAACTAATGTTCAACATATTAAGTAGCTTATTACTTACACATTCTATTGGAAAGCAATGCTTCACCCCAGGATTTATTTTCTTATCTAAACTAAAATCATTATACTTTTCTTTTTTAAATGCATGTGTGTAACATTTCTTTTCTGTACAAGAAGAAATTGACCCTTCCCTTCCTTGTTGCTATGTGATATAGCATGGGAGACAACCTGAATGGATAAGTAAAGTCTTTCTACAAAGTAACTGAGTCAAAGAATTCCAGGCACTGCAATATTTAGGCAAAAACTGTGTAATCATTACTGAATACAGCATGTCTTTGTGAAAAAAATTTTTGAAATAAAACACATGTAATCTTAATGTCTCAGCTACATTAATCACATGCAGCAATGCATTAACATATTCAGTAATTTATGCATATAATATACACATAATACTTTCTCTTCTTGTTTTTGCACAAATTTTATGCATAGAACATGACCTTATGTAGATTTGATTTAATCCTTTTTTTTCTTTTTTTTTTTTTTTGTAAAGGCATTCACAAACTGGCCCTTGGGCTGCACTATAAAATGTGGAAAATAACCCTAAATAAAACTAAAATTGAAACCTTGTCTGGTTTTAGTTCCTCTGCTTTACTTTCAAGTGAACTTCATATCACAATTTTATGGCAGCTATAATTAAAAAGTGTATATACATATATAAACACTTAAGTATTAAGCACCTTAAAGTCATTAAAACCTAAAGAAGCTTTTTATAGCAGTGTGAAGGCCTTTTCAAAAGGAAAAAGATGAGCAGAATGATGCTTTGTTTCTGTTTTACTTAGATAAGAGAACTCTGACTCCTTGTCAGGTTGTAGGAACCACATATTTATATCAGCCATGAACATAAAAGTGTTCCTTCTCCTACATTTTAAAAAACCAATCCATTTCTTATATTAACTTGTCTAAAAATCAACCAAAGAAACATTCAGAAGCCAAGACTTTGATGCATGATGGCTGGGGAAGGAATATGGAGGACCAAAAGGGTTGAAGCCAGTCCTCCTCAAATGTAATAAAGACACTCTAAACTCATCCTAAATCTAATGGCTAATCCTGCTTGTCTAAGAAGAAAGTCACAAAAAATAAATAGGAAAGTACAAGGATAAAGGCAATATGGCTGGCTGCAGCTAGGCTTAACATTTGCAGATTGGAGGCTTTGAAAAATGTTTTCCCTTTTGTAGTAGACCAAGTTTGCCATGTCATAAAAAAGCACATTCTGTAAGAAGAAGCTTTTTAAAAAGTGCAAGATGAACAAGCAGATTAAAGAAGGAATAAATAATTGTGGTGGAAAACAGCAAATAAAAAGCTCTCCCATACCACATGCATTGTCCTTGTAGCTACAAGATTCATTCCCCCCAGCAAACAATGAATTATAAATTACCTCATTGACTAGAACATTCACCCTCATCTATATGCTAATATTAAGAAGTAAATATGCACAGAAATAAGTGCACGTTTACAACCATAATAATGAATTAAAAGCTAAAGGACTCTAAACCTACTTCTCTAAGTCCTAATGGTGTCGAACAAAATGACCCAGCATGATTTATAGGGCTAAAAGATTAAATTCTGCTCTATAATTCTCAGAAGATAGAATGACTGAAGCAGAATCTGTGCTGTTAATCCTCCCTGTCATACATATAATGTATGTCGTAACACCTACATTAAATTTACTACTGGTTTAGTTTTTTCCTTTTTGTCTCATGCACTGGGTGCTCATTTGGGGCTATACATTTCAAAACACTGCAACATTTTGTCTAAGTATGCATAAAACTGAGTATTACTTTAATCTCATAGCTCTTAAAATGTTTGTATTAGCAAAATTCCTTTCAGAAATATGGGAACTAATTGAATCCACCATGTGTGAATAAACATTTTTCAAGGACATTTCTTCCAAGTTTCTAAAAAAATTCCTGCAAATAAACAGTACATCCAACTTGTTGGTATCCTCAGTGTATTTTGAAAGATTCATTCTAACAATTCAAAGTTATGTTTACTGACTGCACAGACAGGTAACCAGCATATGTCGGTATCTGTCTTCTAAATATGGCTTCACAAATAAAGCAATAAAACACTTTACTAGATATGATGTTGTCTTAATTTAATGTAATTTTTTTTTAACTACTTTAGGTTTCTATCACTTTTCTTTTAGGATGCTCTGTGATGCTAGGGGTAATGGCTGCACCTAACAGTGAAATACTTCTAAATATTGAGTCCTTTTAACCTGAATTTTCTGTTATTTGATTTCAGGAACAGTAGAAAATTCTTGGTTTTTTTATACCGGGGGTATCAATGTACAATTTTTTCATATTTGGGTTTTTTTTTTCCTCTGCCAATGTGCAATAGACACCATCTAGTAATCACGTTTAATGCCATAGGAATCTGTAGTAAAACCTTTGCAAAGTTAATGGCTACAAGATTGAATTAATATACTTTAACGGAAGTCTCATATGTCTGTAAGCAAAAGCAGTACAGAAAGATCCAGATAATATGTAAAGACTTAACTCATTGGAGAATAATAACTATTTATAATTCTTCCCCTACAAAAGCCATCTAATAAAATGAATTACTGTTAATTATGGTACCATAAACAAAAGGCCGTAATTTTGCACAGGAGCTGTTTCTTAACAGCAACATATCAAGTGTAATGAGACTCTTCTCTAAGGTTCTAAGCAGCAATCCTGTCACTGCATATTATGGCAGTATGATCTGGAAAATTAATCTGAACTACACAAAACATGTATAAAAACCTAGTATTGTCTATTGAATGGAAAAAGCAGAGACTAAAACCTTTCTCTTGTTACTAGCCAGTTAGTATTCCCAGGAAACCATGTGTTAACTAGGAAAATACTGAGAAACTGAAATGACCTTTAAATTAGAGAGAGTTTGGCATTTATATCCTTGCCTTTTTCATATCTTCTTCAGTTTAAAGTCCCACAAGTACATCTCTCAGTCTGACAAGATTTATAGCATCACTTGAAAGAAAAAGCATTTCCACTGATAATTCTTGTTAAGAATTAACATAACTTTTATTCATCACATAAATAAAGGTTTATAGTCTGATTAAAATCAGGCACAGCAATATCCTCCTTGCCATTCTTTGTAAAGACGCATAATGGGAAAAAATTCTGATTTACAATATTAATTATTCTATGTCATAAAAATCACACCCTGATATGGACTTTTCAATAAGAAATCTTCTCCTTTTTATTTATCACTTCTCAGCCTGCAGTGGGGATTTTTTTGGCCTTTGCTTCGGTTAAAGATGAAAAATAGAATATCATAGACACAGAGATGAGAGATCTGCTAAAATAACAAAAACCACCCAAACAGTAATATTTTAAAAGATGCAATCTGCTTTAAAAGGTAATAAAAGCTGTTTCTTTCACACCAGTTGGTTGATTAATGATACAACATAAAAAGATTAAAAAACACAATACTTAACAAGTAACAAAGAAACCATAAAATAAGTTGAAGTACAAGCAGATGGTGACTTCTATCATATTGTTTTGAAACTGAGAAACTACACTGTAGATTCTAATTATTCCAATGCTATGTATACTATAATTGCCTTTACTCTAGGAAAAAGAGCTCAAAATTTGGTTAACAGGTTAATAGGTGGAAATACTAAGTCAAACAATCCGGGATAAATTTTTGTCTCAAAAATAACAATTTAAAATAACCTAATATTGGATGAGGGTCAGAGATGGTTAGATCTAAGGTACTCTTTACAGAAGAGGAATCTGAAATAGTTGGTTCCTCAATGAATCCTGTGTTGGAGAAATCTGTTAGAGAGTCCAGAGCAATGAAATGGAAAAATGTCAGACTAGGGAACATTTAAATAAACCAAACACATACAAGTCTTAGTATGTGTACAAGCCTTAGTACAAGTCCCTAAGTGCTTGAAAGCCCATGATGCTCAAAAGAGTTTCCTGGGGGCTGGAAAAAGCCAATGTCCCACCTATCTTCAAGAAGGGCAAGACGGAGGATCCAAGGATCTACAGGCTAATCAGCCCCACATTTACCTACCAGAAGGTGATGATGCAAATAATCCTGGAAACTGTTCCTATGCATATCAACAATAATTTGATTTGGTATATTCAACATAGATAATAGAATTATTTTGCCTGACAAACCTGACAGCCTTTAACAAAAAAGATTATTTGTTTAGTGGGTGAGGGAAAAGAAGTTGATCTTGTGCATCTTGATTTTGCAAGGCTTTCAATGCTTTCACAACATCTTCATTGAAACAGAGATGGATGTGTAGACCCGATGAGTGATCAGTGATGTGGATTTAATACTACCTGAACTTCTGGGTTCAAAGAATTATAGTCAAAGTCATGAAGTCCAGCTGGAGGTCAGACACTGGTTTGGCATCCCAGGAATTAAAACTTGATCCAATACAATTTAACCTCTTCATTTATGACCTGGATGATAGGACAGAGTGCACCCTCACCAAGTTTGAAGATTATTCAAAACTGAGGAGTGATCAGTAGACCAGATGGCCATCTCACCACCCAGAGGGACTTTAGATAGATGGAGAAATGAGCCTTATAAAGACAGAACATTATGAAGTTCAGCAAAGGCAATAGAGTCCTGCACCTAGGGAGGAATAACCCAATAGACCAGTCCAGGCTGGGGACCAAATGGCTAGAAAGCAACTTTATAGAAAGGCTCTTGAGGTCTTTATGGATATCAAATTGAACATGAGCAAGCAGTGTGACTTCAAATCAAATAAGAGTAATAAGATTCTGTGCTGCATTAGGAAGATTGTTGCCAGACAGTCAGAGGAAATAATCCTTCCCCTCCCCTTGGCACTAAGCCCACATCTGAATTATTCTTTCTAGTGGGGCTCCCCACTACAAGAAAGACATGGACAAACTGAGTTAAATCCAGCTAATGGACACAGAGATTAAGGCACTGGAGCATCTACCATGTGAGGGGTGGCTGAGAGAGCTGGGAGTAGAGAAAATTCAGGGAGATTTTCCATATGTATAAATACTAATGGGAAATGGAGTAGAGAAGATAGCCTGTACTCAACCTGGTCCTCAGGCTTCAGTGATGGGCTGACCTTGGCTGGTAGCCAGGTGACCACCAAACCACTTTACCATTCCCCTTCCCAGCTGGCCAAAGAAAGGAAAACAACTTGCAGGTTAAGATAAGCCAGTTTACTAATGCCAAAGCAATATTTGGTGCATTTAGAAGCAAAGAGTTAAAAAAAAGATTATTCTCTACTTCCCACCAGCAAATGATGTTCTGCCACTTCCCAGGAAGCAGAACTTCAGCATATGGAGATGTTGCTCTGAAGAGCAAACATTTAAAACAAAAAATGCTCCTCATTCTTTCTTCCTCCCCTAACTTTTATCTGATATTCCATATCAGATGATGTCATCTGATATGGAATATCTGTTTGGTTAATTTGGGCCAGCTAGCCTAGTTGTGTCCCCTGCCAGCACCATGCCCACTCCCAGCTCCTTGGCAGGGAGAAAATATCAAGAGACAGTGCTGATCCATCTGAACCAGCCCCCTCATCTGTCACTATCAGAGAGAAGACTCAGCTGGACAGATATTTGGGCTAACTGACAGCAGGTAGCCCAATATTCTTTTAGTAACATAAAGGAAGGACCAACTTATCTTCCTGATTTGCTTAGATATTTATAATGTTCATTTGATAGTTAAGACAGGGGTGGCTAACTCTATTCTAACAGCAAGAGGATAAATAGGAGCTGCAGCTCCACATTATGTACATGCTGGTCTCAATTCCTGGGTTAGTAATGTATTCTTCTCCCCCTCCAAAATGTCAAAGATACTGCACCAGAAGGTTGTCCTTCTAGTATCAACTGCAAGGATGATTGGAGAACATGAGAATTCCTTAAAAAAAAATTGTATACCTGTATGATACTATGCACACACAGCTGTGACTGAAGATCCATATGTCAAACACGCAGCTGTGACTCATCTATGTCATCACCCCTTGTACTATTTTGTGCTTATTAGACTTGGTTTGTGATTAATAACAAGAGGAAGATTTGTTTACTTGTTAAGAACTTTGTTTGTTTAGCTCAGGGCAAAACAGCTTTGTATCTTTGTTGACTAAGTGTGACAGTTACTGAAAAAAAACTTTTAAGCACTCCTACTAAGCAACATTATCTGGGAGTCTAAATTAAAATTTACTTACATTACAACAGGGTTTCAATAGGTTTTCAACAATTCTCTTTGTACTTGCTCTGCCACTTTGAAGAAGAGTGATATGAGATATCTAACCATTAGAGAATAGTTTTTTTCTTTGGTTGTTTTTTTTTTTTTTCCCAGAAATTGCATCTGTGTTATGGTCTTACTGTGATACAGCAGTATAAATTGTCTAAGTAAGCCCCATGGGGGCTGAAACTGCAAGGATGCTTCATTTTTCTTTTTCAGAGCATACATATTCAGAAAAAAAAAAATAAAAACTTCCTAACTATGCTCGAAAAATGTGTTTGTGAAGCAACAGCAATATGTGTGGAACAAGAACACTTCTAAAACTTCACATTTGAAAGTATACTTGATAAGAATTTAAATCCAAACGTTTAAGACTTATTAGCACATTTTGTATAACACATATTCATCTTCTACTTGAATATAAAAGATAAATATTTAATCATAACAATCCATTTTCATTAGTTCATTTAAATAACTTTGTTTATAATAGCCATATATTTTAAAAGACATTTTTAAATGAGATGTGTTAGTTGATCAAATAGCTTTGCATATTTTGGTTAAATTAGCAATAAATATTCTTGAGAAGAATATTGAATGTACAACCTGAGGGAAGAACATACTCTCTTTATTTTCTTTTTCAGGGCAAGTAGTTTGGTCCTTTCCAAAGAGACTGAAAACTTTATGTTGGTTCTATAATGCAGTTTGAGTTGAGTTTCGAGAACAAGATGAGAATAGTCTGTATGTCTTTTCTAAAGCCTTCCTTTTAGTTTGTGCTTTGGCTTATGATGATGGCTGTTCAGTCACACATACTTATGCTCAAGAACATCACTTTTCTTTAGCAGAGCTCAATAGAATTTTCATATATTCATGATTATTAGTGAAAGAAGGATTTAGTGTATAAAAATTAATGCTTCAATTAAGGTTTTGATCTTAAATTAAGAGAATTCCTTAATCTCTTAATTGTTCTTATTTTTAAATTATTTTTATGCCAGATTAAAAAAAATTGCAACCAACAAACATATGGTTTTCACTAAATAATATATAACTTTTATTCTGGAACTTTTATGCAAGCTCTCAAAATTTCCATAATTTCTTCCTGATGTTGATAAATTCAATATGAAACAATCTTCATGTTCATTTCTTTTCCTGATTTAGATAGTTTGGTTTAATGAGTGCTGCTTGGAAATATGGGGTTTTCTTTGGCAAACTTTTGAAAACACTACTTCTTCTTCAGTGTTGTCTGAGAAAAAAGACCTGTTAAAATTTTCCCTATGACACTAGGACACCAAGACATTTCAAAGAGATGGAAAGCTTTCACTTAAGTCTGTGTCGTGGTATGATAATAATTTACATTATTTTTAAAATAAGTTGAAAACCCTGAAGAATTTTTTTTTCAACAGCATTATTTATTCCTAGGAGTTTTCATGCCTAATTTCCTTTAGAGTTACAGAGGATTCACAGAATGACTGTGTTGGAAGAGACCTTCAATATCACTGAGTCCAACCCATGCCCCAACACATCAACTAAACCATGGCACCGAGTGCCACATACAGTCTTTTTTTAAACACATCCAGGGATGGTGACTCCACCACCTCCCTGGGCAGACAATTTTATCACTCTTTCAATAAAAAACTTTTTCCTAATATCCAACCTATATTTCCCTTGGCACAACTTAAGACTGTGTCCTCTAGTTCTGTCAGTTGTTGCTTAAAGAAAGTGAATTAATTCAATCAGAAAAAAAATCAACCATCTATATGCATCAATTGTCCTTCTCAAACATATGGACATGTGAAATATAGTGGCCATTGAGTTACTGAAGACAGAATCTTTTTCAAAAAGAAACAGCATTCATAAGAAACACTTGCTTCTCCTTTATTTGCTCTCTATTCAAGTGTATGCACCACAGACAAAGAATTTCCTTCTGCTGAGCGTGTGGAATAAACAGTATTCTCTGGGGTTGCATATACATCTTGCAGTTCTGAGGTAATAAAAAGTTCTCTGGAGGCGAGGGGAAAGGTAAGAATAGAATAGCTATTAAAACATACCTCAGAAAAGGTGTTTTAGTGGAGTTTTGTTATTGTGACCTTTAAACATAACTAGAGTAGATTAAGGAAAAAAATGAGGTGACAAAATCTTAAACCTGATACTAAAACTTACTCATTATGGACCCAAAATCTAAGGGTTATTTTGAATTATGTTTCTTAATTACATTTTAATTGGATTAATAATAAACCTTCAATTAAACTATCAAGATATAAATTAGGCTAACAAAACATTATTGATTTTGCATATAAAATGTGCCTCATTTGTCCAGATTAACCATACAGATTGCAGAGTAAAAACTCTTTAATATGCTCAAAATAACCTGTAACTTGGAAGCATGAAAATAGTACAAACCATGTTTTTACCTTCTGCTTCTGTGTATTATTCAGTGTTCAAGTGCAAAAGACACATTTCCTATTTTCATGAGTTCCCGCTTACATATTTTATAACAGTCACCAGTGCATCAGTATGCATTGATGTGCACACACTCTGAAGAACAATGAACATTGTTCAAGAAGTTACACTACTGTGAATTCACATTTGGTCTCTGCTACTCATTGCATTTAGTGTTCATTTTTCATTGTTAGAGTAAAGCATGTGTGATTTCTATATCTTTTAAATATAAGATTTTGGATATCAAAATGGAAAAAGAAAATGTGTCAACCTTTTGACACATAAAGCATCTCTGTTAATTTGTTCCTATCACTACAAGTTCTTCATGCTAAAGTACAAAGACTTTTTTTCTCCAAAGTGATATTTCCAATACTTCTATTTAAAAGTATCTTATAGCCTATAATTGGTTTTAGCAACAACATTGATGGCATTTTGAATAACATTAAATAAAAATTCTATTTCCATAGAAATGGAAATTATTTTAAACCTTCCCCACTAGTATATAATTTTCAACGACATGATTTGCTGTTAAATTCAGTGATCATCATCCATGTAATTTTTAGCTACTCACTAGTGTTAATTATGGATTAGGATTATTTCCTACCTTTGTCAGGCTGAACAAAACATCTATTAGTTCAAAAGAAATTTTACTATATTCTAGTGGTTTTTCATGGACTAGAAAGACAGCAAATGGCTCAGAGACACAGATTGATGCTCTACTGCATTTATAATTATTGAATGTCTAGTTTTTTTAAAAGCCTTTTTAAGATGGAGATTGTCATATTTATGCTTTTATTGGTCTATGACAGTTTAAAATTCCAGAAAAATTGCTGTCCCTATCTGAGGTCATGTTTCAACCAAAATGAAAATAGCAATAGAAAGGGTTGCTTGAGGAGAAAGCTTTCAAGAAGAATTTTCAATTAAAATTTTTATGTCCTAATAAACTATTAAAGGAGTAAGAACTTTAAAAATCTGTTGATAAAAATGTAGTCTTGTCACCTTAATCTGTCATAAAAATTCACAAAGATAGGCTGAAATTAAATTAAATAAATATCTCTTTCACTTTAAGATAAATTTACTTGAACATAATTGAATTTATGATTGAAACTTTAGAAACCTTCATTTATTTTCAATTAAAATTTAGAAGCTTTGAATAACTTCAGTAGCTTTCATAACTTTCAAAATAAATGGAGTTTTTTTCTACTTTTTGCTATGGACAATAAAGAAAGAGTAAGATATTTTAAGCTCCTATTAAAATGGCAACAATCAGACTTTCAGACAGACTCCAAATACCATAATATCAGCAAATGTTTTTGTAGTCTCTTAGTTTGGATGAGGCATGATTAATCTGAATCCAGAAAATCTGGAAAATTTGGGAATTACAGGATAAAATTCTGCTCATTCTTCACAAGACAATATCCTTGATGAGTCACCTCAAGGACCAAAGTAGGCTGATCAGATCCTGCCTCAAAATCAACTAATATGATCACGACAATAATTCATCACTCTTGTGTCGTGTCCAAGACAACAGCTGGTGCCAGGCCTTGGGAAGGAGAAATTCTGTAATAAGTAGTAGTGAAAAAAATTCTTCAGAAGTGAAACAACTTCCTAATCTCATGCAGCTGGTATCTGACATTTTCTGAATATTGACTTTTATTTTCCATTTTTTCTCTCTCTATCTCATAAAAATGCAATAAGGCATGCTGTTAACTGCAGCTACATATTTCTGGTTGGCTTAGTGAATGAAAAAAGTGACTATTTCTGGATGAAAAATGCCATGGAAACATACACTGAGTTATACTGATGTTGGATTGCAAACATTATGTATTTAGCTTTCATATATTTACAAGAATGTATTCCCTTCACCCACACTAAATCAAATAATTTGTTAATATCTTTGGGTATGTTCACATTTTTTAATTGGAAATTACTAAGCAGGCAAGTGCTTATTTCACATTCATGTTCATGCTTTTGTGCAGCTCAGTTGCTGCATAGTTAAGATCTGCATAAATTCTACTTTCCACAAGAATTACTTCTGAGATGCTACCATAGTGAAGAAGAAACTGAGGGTAGGACAAAATTAAGATACGTAGCAGCTATGGAGCACTCAGGCTCTTTTACTGTTAAAGACAAAAGCTACTTAAGTATATAGACATCAGAGAGAAAAATAAATCATTGTTCATGTAATCTAGCCTTTTGCTAGATTACAATATATCTCTCGCTTTTCTGTATCCATATATCTGTGTACATGAAGTTAAAACAAAATCATATTTGAGTCATCACTTTGATATTCTGTTATTGAAAAATACAGTTTAGCATGCATCTTCCTCCCATTCTGTTTTTAACAGTTTTTATAGCACAACCTCCACTAAACAGCTCCTGAAAACTTTTAGATAAATACTCCAATGATCAAGTGAAAGAAGAGTACTTTCAGAACCATAAGCCCCACAATCTGAACAGATCCAAAAGCATTAATGCAGTTATTTCACTCTACATGCAAGTGGAGGCATAATTGTCTCTGCAGGATCTAGGACTTACTGAAAGTGTAATGTTAACACAAAGATATTAGGATTAATTTCAAGTAACAAGCAGCAAGAACATCTCTGTATATACTCCATGACATAGGTAACTAAAAAACACTAAGAACTACCACCTAACACAGGGAACAAACCTGAACTACTTCAAGATATTCAGTGGAAATTACTAAAATTGAAAGGGCACCCAATGAAAAACAAAGAATCATAATCTGAGAAAAAATTCAAAAGTCCTTCCTCTTAGATCTTGCTAATATAAAGTATCTGCTTTTTAAAATGCTTACCTGCAAAGTTTAGGTAAAAAGAGAAAGAAAATTTAATCTAAAGCTATATTCAGAATTTTGGGGTTTTTTTCTTTTTCAGTCAGAAAGCAGGAAGATATGTGCAGTGAAGTTACTAGAAGGATTTAACTGCGATGAGTTTTTAATGAGGCAATAGCTCTGCACTAAAATTTATTTCAGTAACCTCAGTTTGCAGTAGTAGAGGTAAGACACTTCCTGGTTTATTTTTTTCTTAGGTTGGCCAATCATATTAAGGCATAGTCACAAAACATCTACAGACATACAATACAGACATGCAATTAATATTAAAACCTGACATATTTGATTTAATTATCAGCCATTGCTGAATTCCCTCCAGAACATCTGTTTGACTACACCCATGTAAAAATGTGTATAAAGTATTGGCACTCTAATTCTAAGACATGACCTCTATCATGGACTGAGCTCACAGATAATTCCTTACAAAAGTCTTGTTTAAAATGGACCTAAAAAAAAATATTATTTTAAAACAACTTCAATGGAAAGTTCCCTGTAGGTTCTAGTACATTTGAGCTGAGCATGTTAGTCCCAGGCTACAAATATTAAATACGGATATTCACAGAAACACATGGATTGTGTTGGGACATTAGAAGACCTTCTAGCTCCAGCACCCCAGCTATGGGAAGGGACACTTGACCTTGATGGCCAAAAAAAGCTGTTCTTCCTGTTGTTGCTTCCTCAGGGGTCTGTGCAGACAACACAACAAAGGAATAATTTCACTTTGTGCTTTTTATTTCCTCCAGGTAAGATGAAGAATATTTTATTCCAGGCCAATGGAAGAAATTAGCTGAAATAGAGCTGTAGCTGTGCTGACCATTTTAGCAAGTTAAATTGAGGCTAAGTGTTCTGTACTCTGGAGAGGAAAGAGATGCAGGGAAACCATATTTTCTCTCCACCACTGTAGAGCTGCTAGATGCAGCCTGTGTCCTTACAGTTTGGAAGCATGAAGAGTTCTTTACGTTGGATGCTTGTGTAATTCACTCTGCAAGTAACACTTTTCCTAGGCAGAAAAATATAGATCTTCCTTTATGATAGGATAACTCTTAATGCATCCTTGAGATTCCAAATTGAAAAGATATTAAGGAAAACATCCAATCTCATTGAAGAAGTATATAAATTCCAAATATGCCTAAAGTTCAGATGAATGGTATATAAATTCTAAATATGCCTAAAGTTCAGATGAATGGTAGTTCTTGTCAGAGACCATTTCCCCTCTACAGAACAGACTCACTTAGGCAGAGGCTTAACCAAACCTTTTGTAGTTGATTTATTTTTCTGAGAGCTACCATTTACCTTTAAGAACTCTTTTTTTGATACAACTCTTCCACTCATATGATATAAATTTTATTACAAATGTTATGTAAGAAAAAAGTGTTTCCAAAAAGTTACATCTATTTATGTCTTGTTTTGTTTCTCTGCAATAAGGCTGGTCTTGAGGTTGAAAACTTAATTCTTCAGGTCTGTAATATCAAATCACTTGATTGAACAGATGTGAACTTTACAGGTTTGGGGTTTTTGTGATGTTCATCAAAGCCTGATATGATGCCTTCTGGAAAGAAATCTGAAAGCATCTGAAAGAAATGTGTCAAGATAATAAGGTCAATCTGATTTCTATCACTCTCATATGGTTTGGAGTTCCAAATAGATAATTTTAGAAATTCACAGGTTTTAATATAGCTATTCTGAAAATTTGTAAGTGTTATCACCACTCAAGCAGATATAAAATTAAGCAGTGTGGGTAAAGATGCATATAAACTTCACTTCTGCATCACAAGTTTCCTTGGATCTGTTGTACCATGATAACTGCCCATTTGTCTGCTCTCAGATTATGCTGAAGTTGTTTGACATGCAAAAGAAAAGGATTATGGTGCATTGCAGAAGTTTGCAGTTTTACTTAACACATATGAGATGATGATTATCTTGCTGTGATGTCATAGCTTATGAGCAAATTCTGATAAATATATAAATTTTCCATTTGACCCTTGACTTTCCTGGAGTTGAGAAGTGATTATGTAGCAGAACAGCAATCTCCTAGCAGCCTCCTCAACCCAAGTTTATTAATCATTTGTCTTTAAGGAATATTATATCATTTGTCTTTAAGGAATATTATATATATCATTTATATATAACTTTTGTAAATACTTCAGCAAATCTATTCCCACTGGGATATTGGAAGAATAACACTTCCTTCTCATATAGTGACTCAGTTTTGAGTTTTCTAACACTAAAATGAAATGATGGCATAAGGAAATATATAATAGCTGAAATTTAAGGTTGTCATTCTTCAAATAATTAAGGTTTCCACTGGAGTTAACATGTTTCTTCAAAATATAATCTCATCACAATTTCATGGTTTCCATTTACATATTAATATATCTAAAAATATATTAATACAAGAATAGTATTAACAAGAATTACATGTGCATATTGACAGGACAGCAGAACCCTATGGAGAGATTACAAATTTCAAACTGTATTAATCCTTAATGTCTCTTTTGTCAGTTTGGCATCACTACTCATCCAGCATTTTTGATATGCCATGTGATGCTCTGTTTTCTGCAGTGTTCAACTCTGAATCTAGGACTTTGTAAGGATCTAGCAGAGGATGCAGGCATTTACTTTAATTGCAGTAAGTTTTAAGAGGTTTAAAATTTAATACAACTAAGTTTATAATGCAGATAAATTTCTGATTTTGTGCACTTGCAGATTTCTTAAAAATGTATGGATTTTTATACATGTGGTCAGGTTTCCTTAATTTTTCCAATATTAACAGTTTGATGTTTTATTGCATTGGGACAATCCTTCCTGTTGTGAAGATGTCTTATAATAATGAGCTCAATCCTCAATTTAGAAATAAATGCTCAAATGATGGTTAAATTTGGGAACCATGGGGCAGGATTTACCACAGGGCTTTAAGAACATTAGTTTTGATAATTAGGAAGGCAAAGGTACAACTGTGAAAAATTTGAGCTATGAATTATTTCCAGGTGTGAAGAAAGGAAAATATACAACCTGGAAATTATTTCTTGATTTTCATAAGTTATATACCATCAATAGAAAAACACTTCTATGTGATAAAGTGTACCTTTTTTTCCCCCATGAAAAAAATATTGATACAGTTAAACAATGTCAAAAGTGAAAAGGAAACATCAAAAATAAAGTTCAGACTCTTTAAACAGAGAAGTTTAAAATAATACAAAGTGAAACATGATATTTAGACTTTATATCTACAAGACCTAATCTTACTCTGTTGGATTCTGCAGCTGTGGGATGGAGTGATTCCAGGCACAAGTATAAATTGGGAGAGCAGGAGCTGAAGGGCAGCCCTGCAGAAAAGGATCTGGGGTGCTGATAGGCACCAGGCTCACTGTGAGTCAATAGTGACAGTCCAGAGGGAAAATCCCATCCATTTACAGGTGGAAAAGACACTACAGATACTTCTATGAATTCAGGACAAGGGGTCATGATCTGTATGGCAGCTTGAGAAAGGAAAATCTGAAGTCTCTGACTTAGTCTCATTAGTACTGGGACAGCAACTGGTAGACTGATAAAACTGAATGTTTACATATTTCTTTCACCAAAATATAAGAATAATAAGTATAATAAGAAAACAACAGTCATAAATAGTACTAAAAGCACAATTTATATCATATATGTATGTACAGACGTGATGTAATGTGACAATTAAACCTCACTATATAAGTGGCCATAACCCACATTTATAACTCAAATAATTACTTTCTAATATTAATTTTAGTATATTTTCCATTATTTTAAAGACTTATAACATCTACAACAATATGCTTTTGGAATAGCATAAAATAATTCCTGATTACAGACATTTTCTCGATAAGCTTGCAGCATCTCATAGTTATCACAAGGCAAATGAACTTCTGAGGGATTGAACCATCAGTGGGCAATATCAAGACAGAATAACATGGTTGGAAAGCAGCTCAATATTTCTTTCATCCTGTCAATTTTCCATCTGGAACAGAGATCATTAAAACCCATTCAAGGCACATAAGATATAAACTTACAAAAAATAACACAATAGTTCTAAACATCACAAAATTTCTAAGCCTCTAGGCAAGGCATTAGAATATTTTCATGAATAATGAATAGGAATGAGGTCTCTCCCTTGCCTTGTGCCCTCCCATTCTCCAGCAGAGAATGTTGTTCAGTGTGGGATCAGATGTATAAATGCAGCATTTCAACAGAGTGGCCATAAAGCAGTGGGAACAGCACAAAAAATCCCTTCCTTTTTAAAGGAAGCTTCATGCACACTGAACCTGTGCACATAGCACTTCAGCTCAGCCCCAGTGTTTTAACTCAGAGAAGGAACATCACTGTGGGGAAAAACAAAAATGGGAAGAATATCATCCATCAATTTAATCTGCCTGCTGGATCCATTCCAGCCCAGTCAGAGCAGATCAAAAGTACCTGTCAGTATGTCAAGCATTTTAAAACTGTCCAAGAATACTCATCCCAAGGGGTCCCAGTGTTTTGACCTGCAAAACACCATCATCATATCCCTAGACAGATCCTGGCAGGAAGTGCATGTGCTCTTTCACAGGAGTAAATACTGTTTTGGGCCAAGGAAGGCTGAGTACAATGTATGATACTGTACTCCAGTCAAGTCCCTGTAATAAATCTACCTAAATGTACATATAAATAAACAAAGACTCTTAATCTTAACATTCTTTTGCAGCATATCAGGGAGTTGTTCCTATGCATAAATCTAGTCACAGCTGTCCTATTGGGTTGTCTTGCTGCAGTGATTCAGCAGGTATTGCTACAAATTTTAAGCAGTAAGAATCATGTTTCTTCTATACATCAGAAAGAATTATATGTTTTTGTCAGAAATTTTAATTGAGCATTTTTGTCTGGCCTACCAATTTACTCCTCTGTAAACCAACACTAACCTTGTGCTACTTTTGCTTTGGCTATTAAATAAATAAGAATTATGTGTGCCTGATCTGGTTTAGATAGGTTTTACTTTTTAATATAATATTTTTCTGGACTTTTGAGATGAGATGAAGTTGTTTGTGGTAGGAGATAATTTTAAACTAGCCTGCAGAGTCTCATTTCTTAACCAAGAGAATATTCTGTTTATATTAGCTTTTGACTTCTTTTATTTTGACTGGAGCATATTATGAATTCTGTCTGTAATTCCTAACCATGAAACCTTTGATTGCCACCTAGGGATTTCTACCTCTGAGAGAACTTGAAACAGCTTTGATCACAGCTGTCAGTGCAGTAACATTGTTTTTAGTCTGAGACCATAACTCTAATTTTGTATTCATTTCTGGATTTAAGCCACACACTGATTCAATGAAGGCTGTCAGCAGCTAATAGGTTGGCTCAAAGGAATTGAGAGAGAATTGGTGTCTTCTCTCACTCAGCAAGCAGCCCCCTGTTAAAAATCAGCAGTATCCCAAGACACTGTTTACAACATGGGCAGAAAAGAGGTAAGACAGAGATACCAACACTTAGACATAAACACAGGAATAATCAATATTAGAAAAGTGTCTTTTATAGCTAAGAATAGTAAAGCTTACAGAGAAGTTGTAATGATTATGTGTGAGTGAGACAGATGCCCTTCCTTCAGAAATCCTA
Organism: Lonchura striata; assembly: GCF_050655825.1. Taxonomy (NCBI): domain Eukaryota; kingdom Metazoa; phylum Chordata; class Aves; order Passeriformes; family Estrildidae; genus Lonchura; species Lonchura striata. Next base: position 116,802,042 of record NC_140704.1, read on the forward strand.
AATTATACATCAACCTTGCCAGATTTTTATAATAATCCAGTGCAATTTTTCCCCATCAGAAGAGCACTCACCCACAGCTAATATTATACATTTTATTTACAACAACAGCAACTAGCAAAATGAACCAGATCTCACTAAAAACAAGAGTGACTCTAAAAAACCACACGATAGCAACAGATGAAGCAAGCAATTTAGTGCTAGCTATGTAAAACTAATGGAAAAGGGTAAACTTTTTGGCTTTGATTTATCCCTCAGTAATCTGAGTATATGGTTTAAGTGAAAACAGTCCCTGAAAAGATGGACACAAGGCATTAATCTTGAATAGAGCAATTGTCATGGTGCAAGTTGCATACGCACAGTGCTGTTGTGGGAGGAGTGGACAAGGATGGCAGTGAGGCACAGCACTGGCAGGTGGCACCTGCTATGCTGCCCCTCTTCAAGAATGAAGGAAAGCACAATTCACACAGTGGAGAAGACAGTTTCATCTTATATTAGTTTGCCTTCATGATTCCCTGTCAATAATGAGAAAACTCACATCTCTAAAATAGTATTTCAAAATTAGGTGCAGCTTGCAGATCCCATATTCTGAACGTAGGATGGAGTAATGCTGGAGACAAGATGACATTGGGAAAGGAGTGCAGAAAGGGACCTGGGGCTGCTGGAAGGTTTCAGGCTCAATGTGAGTTAGCTGTATGTGCCCTGGTAGCCCAGAGAGCAAAACCTATCCCAGGGTGTTTCAAACAAAGCATTGCCAGCAGATCAAAAGAGATGATTATCCTGCTTTACTCAGCATTGGTGCAGTCTTATCTGGAGTGTCACAGGAAGTTCTATAACTTCCTGTGGGCCCTACAGTTTAACAAGGATGTGAAGGTGCTCAGTTACATCCAGAGAATGGAAACAAAATTGGTGCAAGGGCTGGAAGTATCCTGTGAGGAGCAACTGAAGAGTCTGCATTTGTCTGTTCAGGGGAAAAGAAGGCTGAGGGGAAGAAGGTAATGAGACCTCATTGCTCCCACAGCTTTCCAAGGAGAAGAGGTTAAGAAGGAGTTGCTGATCTCTTCTCCCTTATATCCAGGGATAGGATATGTAGGAAAGATTCAAAACAGCACCAGGGAAGGTTTAGACTGGACATTAGGAAACATTTATTTCCTGTAACAAACTTCCTAGAGAGGTGGTTGATATGCCAAGTCTGTCAGTGTTTAAGAGGCATTCAGGTAATGCCCTTAACAATATACTTTAATTTTTGGGCAGCTGGACTAGGTGGTCATTGTAGGTCCTTTCCAACTGCTATAAATATTCTTTAACTCCAAACTGTAGGCCAAAAGCTTCAAAGTTAGACTTCAAATGAGTATTTCTTTCAACTGTCTTGGAAGACTAAAACAAGAGTATCCAAAGTTTTGCCAGTTAGACTTTAAAATAATATTTCTCTCAGCTCCATTGAAAATAGGAATAGGCAGTGTTGTGATCTAGTTTGCTGAGTATTGCATTATTATTTTGCTCTTTTTCTTTGCCTTGAAACTGAGCACAGCTGGATAAAATTTAGAGGAAACTTCAGATTGTTTTTCATTATGTTGGCTCTGAAATTGTCTCTGGTGACTCCACTTGCTGTCTTAATTTATCTCTGCATAACAAGAACTAGGTTTTTGTGATCAGAGAACTCCTGATATACTTATTCCCTGTGGATTTTTTTTATGAATATTGCTACATTCTGTTTGGTGTGGCAGGGGAGAAATCACAGTTATTACATAGCACCTACATGATTCATATTTTGCTGAATATCAAAAGGAGAATAATTAAGTCATTATCAACCTCTGGGGTGGTGGGTCATAACCATTTCATAGTTAGAAAACTGAATTTCAGGAATTTGCAGAGGTCTCTTCTAACACTAGTATGCCATGCATGCAACAAATACTGTGCTCTAAAATGCCTATTTTCCAGTCTTCTGCACTGATCACTGGAAATGTAGTAATCTTGCTGCCCTTCTTAATTTGTTTATGTTCTAGTTTTAGAAAATAAATACTTTTCCCTTCAAATGTTGACTGCAAAAAGAAAAAAAAACTCTAAAAGCAAATAACTTTTATAATTTCATGTATGTATGCATTCCTGCAATATCTGACTGCATTTGTCTTCACTCTGCTACTTGCCTTTCACTGACAGCTTTTCAGAACAGAGCTGCTGTTAGCACAGCACCTACAGAGCTGAGCTGAGCCTGGAATCCATGTAAATCCTAGATAGGCTCTTGCCAATAAAAATCGTAATAATCAGCAAATTATGCTTGGAAATAAATGAAGTTTTTATGCCATAGCTATAATAATAATGGACGTTCTTTGATTTTTATAATTTAGCTTGACCCTCAGAGGAATTTGGTATCACAGGATAGTTGACATTGAAAGGAACCTCTGGAGGTCATCTGGTCCAATGTCCCTACTCAAGCAGGGCCACATAGAGGTGATTGCCCAGGTCATGTCCAAATATTTTAAATATCTCCAAGGATGGTAAATCTACTAAACATAATATTCCAATTTGGCTTCATCCCTATTGTGCTCTAGAGCTGTCAACCTTTCTTCTTCCTTTGTAGTGTCATGACCAACCCTGCCAAGTTGCAAAACATGTAATTTAAAAAGAAAATTTAAAAAAGTAAAGAAGACAGACTTTTGGTTGTTAGTATACAAAGAATAATCTCAGGATGAAAAAGGAATCAGCTTTTTTTTTTTTTTTTTTTTTTTTCCTTTTATCATCTTTTACAGCCTTGGACTATAAAATAGTCCAAAAAAAGGGCTTTTACAGAATTAAGAATATTTTTCTCAATATAAATTGTTTTTTAAAAAAAAGAAATTTGAAATATGAGGGAATCAAAATTGCCCTACAAAGTATAAAAAAGGGATTATATGTGAAGACTCTTTTTACTCCAGATACTAAGAAAATAACATTTACCTTGAAACACTTTTAAGCAATTTTTTTTGCTCTAAAGTTATTGCTGCAGCAGGATAGAAATACGTTTACATTCTGTTGTTAATGTTCTGTACTGTTAGAATTGCAAACGAAGACACTTGCTAGCAAAACAAACAAAAAAAAAAGCTCTTTTCAAAAGCTTTCTGAATTTGTTTGTCCAGAGATAATTATTAACAACACTGACATTCAGACTAGTAAGAAAAAGCAATCCTGATACAATTTTCCCTCCAACAGCACTTGCAATACACCTTTACAAGACATTTTTGATCTATTCATTCATCCAAAAGTACAAGCATTGTTCAGGGATAGGTATTAATGAACTGTGCGAAAGAAAAAAAATCTGTTTTATAAAAACTGGATGGGGAAAATATATGGGAATTACTTTCTCTTTTGTTTATAATACCTTAAGAAAAATGTATTAAAAATTTCAAGTGGTTCCAAAGCACTTCAGAAATGATAACAAGGTGTGTATATTGTATATGTTTTCTAACGGACTCTACTAATTTGGCTAAGCACCATATTATAATTGACCCAGTAAAATATATGGTGACCTTTTTTTAGTTGCATTAAGCAAGAGAATGACACAATGTCCATAGAAAAATGCTTGTGTCAATCATGATAGGCAGCTGGAGATAGAATCCATTGGAGGAGAAATCTGGCATGAGCTTTTCAAAAATGCAACTGGTTTCTGAACTAAGCCATTGGTGGGAACTTCTGTTTAATGTGTAGTATTTTCTAGAATAAAGAGGACATTTGCTTTCTAGAGTAAGACAACATAAATTCCTTTAAATATATCTCTTGCTAAGATGGAACATTTGCATTACAATCACTTTTCCCTCCAGATGTCATTTGGAGCATAATTCCCTAATAATTCTTTTAAATATTGGCTTATTTTTCATCCTCTTATTAGAAATGAAGCATTCATGCCCACAGCATACTACTCACTGTCAGAGATAAAAAAGGGGAAAATGACACAGCTTTCCTAGTGACATTAAATATATTTAAGTTGTTTTTATTTCCTCTTAATTATCTCCCAGCAGCTCTGAAATCTAATGTTCAAATTTACTTCCCATCCTTAGTCAGATGCTCCTGTAGACACAGAGCTCTCTTAACTGCTTTGACACCGGGGTTAGCTTAGCAACACCATGTTTGAGGTAACACTGGAGCAGCAGAACTAGTGTCCAAGTAATTTGACATTCTTCTTTCATTAAGGCAGAAAAAAAAAATCAGCTCAAATTTTTAGTCTGGTTTTGAATTGTACATTAAATGTATGTTTTCCTTAAGGGAAACTTCTCTGAGTGAAAAGGACCAGAATAAAATAAGTAAAAGGTACAGTCCAGCTGAAGTTTCCTGTGATACAATCTTGTAGGAGAGCAGAAAACATTATTCAGAAGGTGGTTTCAGGGGTTGAAAATTTTCATTTTGGGAGGCTGTAGAGAAAAGTCATAATCTTATAAGGATATTTGTTGTATTGGCAGGTTTTAGATAGCTGTGAGCAGGTGAAATGCCTTGTATAAGAATGCAAAGTAATGCACAAGTCAGAAAGCCATCCTCCCATGACTGCTATTCATTACCAACATCATAACTTCAAGAGAAATTTATCAATTGTGAATTGAATATTTTACATGAGTTTTGACACTTCCACAGTTTTTTGACTTTTAAAAGATTATGAATAATTAAGAGGTCTCATAATAAATAATTCAAAACTGTTGCTGTTCTGATTTTACAGAACATACAAATTACCTCCTAACTATAAGGGTAGGACAAGAATATTTTTACCTTGATATCTAAAGACTCTGATCACTACAAAGAAGTCTGCTTTGATCAGGAAATTTCAACTACAGATTGAGAAACTAAACTTTAAACATCTAAGCTTGAATATTTTGGCCAAGTTCCAAAATTTGAAGCTGATACTTCCTCTGAATGTCAGCCATCATATAAAAAGGTTAATGAGACTCCTTTTAGTGTGGTGCAATGAAGTAACATGCTCTTCTGAGGATGGTACATGAAAGGATGAAACAGCATGACCCAAATTTTCAGTGAAATCCTAATAAAAAATACAATTAAGTGGAAAAAGTTTATGGTACAGAAAAGTGAAGCTTAATTAGTTAGAAACCAAGCAAGAGCTTGAAACAAAAAAAAAATTAATCATGTTTTCTTTCCTGAAACAGAAAGGAAACTCAGTTTTTAAGGTGGCAAAATTCCTTTGAGGAATTTTCCAAAATGCACATGGATATCTTAGTACCTCTAAAAAAAGACTTGGTCACAATATTTTCTTTTTTTTTTTTTTCCTTTTCCCAAATAAAAGCTATACATTTAAATGAAATCTATTTAACTACTGTTCTTTCATATTTTTGTCTAGATTTATTACTGTAGAAACACACCAGGGGCTTATCCAGTCCCACTCTTTATCACTGAAACAAAATAATGGTGGAAAAAGACAATAGTTTGAGTAAAAGCCATAAACTTCACCATTGCCCTTGATGCATAAGTACACAGGGAAACATCCCAAGCATTCAGTCATGACAAAGATGAGGGAGTATATTGAAACAATATGGAAATCATGCATGATAAAGTGAAGGAATAAATAACCTGCAGATATGAAAACTTACTCTAGATACAATCCTTATAATTCAAAACATATTTTTAATGTTCTTGAGTGTTTTGAAAGCATAGCAGGCAGTAAAACACTCCAGTGATATCCAGTCATAATGCTTACATGGCGTTTATAGGAAGTTTAAAATCAATTTGAGCATTCCAGAAAGGCCCTGAAGGACACATTTCCAACTGCACTCCACACCCCAGGAGGGATGCAAAGAAAATGCAAACTTACACAGACAGATTCAGAAGCAGAGGCAGCAGCTTCCACCAACTGCTTTCCTTCAGTTGGCAGTGAAGAATGATTTATGAATAACTGTGCTGTGTGCAGAAGGATGAGGCAATGTCATTAGAAGAGGACTGAGTTAATGAGACAGCCTGAAAGCTAAGGATTGCAGCTTGCAGAATTAACCAAATGCCTTACTGGGAAGAGGGATATGGCTTTCACAACAGTGATTAAATTCATGGAGCCAGACATCTCTGAGTAGTTTTGCTCCTTCCTCGTATGGGAAGAGGTGAAGTGCAAAGCAGCCTTGCCCTCTGACCACACATGTTCTGCTGTACCAGGGAAATGTTTTCTCCTAAGCTGTAGAGTCACTTAGGCTTCTGAGAAATTCATGTAACATTAAAAATTTTATTCATCAGTTATTCTGTGACTGGAACAGAATGAAAAAAAAAACCAAACCCAACCAAAAAACCCGAAAGACCTGCAATAAAAGCATCAAGATTAAAAATCCGAAAAGAAGCATATTTTCTAGGATACAGGGTGCATGAGATAAGAGACAAGATGAAGCCTAAAATCACAATGTCTTGAATAAAAAGTCAGGTTAAAGAAAAAGGTAAAATGCTAGGGTTCTTCTTGGATAAAGAAAAAAAAAAAACATTGCATCAGAAGAACAGAATGTATGACACTGTGTCTGACATCCAAAATAAAAGAATAGGAAAGGTGTATACTCTGTTACTCCAACAGCTTGATGAGAATGAGTATATGCATTTTTATTTATAGCCAACAGAACAAAAATCTGATGAATAGCTGATTACAATAACTTCATCTATGAAAGAATATGCATTACCTTTTAAGTAACACATGAATGGCACCAGTGTTAATTACAATATTTAAATCTTGATCTGGCTTTACAAGAGATGCAAAATATCTTTGCAAAAATTTTGATAAGGAGTGCATTTTCATAGTACAGAAACATTTTTTTACAGCTACAATATATTGTACCCTGGAAATGACACTTCTTAAGTATTTATGAATATCAGAGATAGTGGTAAAAGAATGAGACATACTAAAAAACCTCCAAAAACTCAAACAAAATCTACATGAGTGAAGAAAATCCAAGAAAAATAACTCCTGGCCTGGTTAAATACCAAAGACTAAATGATTACTGTATGATAAGAGTTCTAGAATGTATTAAAGTCATATTTCCATGTTATATGCTGTTTTAGTACCTCTCAGAGAAATTATGACTCAATTCTTTCTTATCCCATTTCCTCATTTAATATCTTTTTCTGGTCCAATTTTTCTCTCAGAAATGAGCTGCTATGTACTTAATTTAATTTTAAGACCATATTCTTATATGTACTTAACTTTGCAAGATGAAGCCTCTTTCTAAATTCAAAATAAATGATTTCTTGCACAAAATTTTGTCTTTCTTACTAACCATACCAGACATCTAATAAAAAACTTCTCTATCTTCAAATAAAAACTTACGTTGTTACATCCAAACCATCAACATTTTTTTTTCCCCAAAGCATGATGATATTTGTCAAGAATTACCAAACTGAGGAAAGAGTGACCTGATATGAAGCTGTGATCAAGTGCCTATAATTTTCCCTTATTAGAGCTATTAATAAAATTGTAATTGAACTTTTTCCAACAGAGAATAAGTGTTTTTTACAAAAGCACAGAACAACTGAGGTTAGAAGGGATATTTGTAGGACATGTGCTCAGTCAGGGCCATTTAAATTCAGTTTCTTGGGACTATGTCTAGATGGATTTTGAGTATCTCAGAGGATGGAGAATCCACAGATTGTCTCAGCTGCTTGAGCCAGGGCTCAGTGCATTATGAGTGACACAAGAAAGTGAAATACATTAGAATGACCCTTGAATCAGTTTTTAAGTATAATTTCCATATTTTCACTGTCTCCATTTTACAGGTCTGCACCTGTGTTTCAGATGCATGCTCAGATACACAGAGCTGAGCAAATATCTGTATTGCAAGTTCTAGAAGGTAAAGTTGAAAAAGAATTCTAAAGATAATACGTCAAAAACATGATATTTTCTCTATATCTTTTTATGAGGACTTTTATGGTAACATTATTAAGCAATGACACAGAAACCTTTAATAAATATTTAACTATTCTTTTGGTAATTATATGACCTTAGAATTTTATTCTCAGCAGTTAACTTTATTTTGCTAACACAAACATTTGTTTTTAATGGGAAGTCATAGTTGGTTTTATGTTAGTTTTACAACAGAAAATGAAAATTTTACTTTGACTGCAACCCGAAAGATATCATTAATTTTCAAAATGCTTTTCAAATGTAAAAATTAAATTATTAACTACTACTATTACAGCGTAGCATCTCAAATCATATTTCAGTGATATTTGTCCCACTGAATAGGAAATTGCTTAATTTCAGTTTCCTTTCTTTTTATTATTCAGTTATGTACATGTTTCCTGGGGTTTTTTTTGTTTGTTTGGTTGGTTGGGCTTTTTGAGAGGAAAACACACAGAATAGGATTTCTTAGTTTATTTGGACACCATGTGGCAAATTTCATTGCAGTTTTCTGCAGTGGTTGTTGGTGTTTCTGCACTGGTAAGGAACACTGGGCAGGAGACTCCTTCTGTAGGGGCCCTAGTTAGAATATTATCATTCTAAAACAAGATAACAGTGGCAAATTTTAATTACAGAAAAATGTAGCTGTACTTACAGAATTAATTTATCCAGTTCTAAAATACAAATGTCCATATTTCAGGGCTAATAATAATAATAATAATAATAATAGTAATAAAGTTTCTCTAAAATTTGCTGCAGAAATTTCAGTAGTTTTGCATCTGCTGCAGATATTCTGGAAATGCTTGTTGACCTACTGTGAGAATTTTATTTATCTATTATTTATTCTGATAACTAGAGAGATAAATTGCAACAACAAAAATAAAAGTCATTAATGTCAGATGCAATTATCTTTTATTCAAATGGTTATCTTTCATGTAATCAAGTAAATTTGTATTTATGGAAAAATTAGATTCTTTACAGCAATTAAATATATATAGCATGGCGTTAATACTTCATTTTATTCACTCAATCTTTTGTAAATTGTTTCAAAACAAATTGGTTGTTTAATGCAACTCATTATTCAAAATAGTTTCTGGGAGAAAAAAACAACAGCACATGCTCATAATTTTGTTTTTAGTGCCTTCTCCTCTTTCAGTGCTCATTTGTCTGGCTGTGTGAGCGTGGCAGGTGTAGCTGTGAAGGGAGCTCAGTCCCAGCCCAGGAGGTGTGGGTGGGACTGCCAGAGTGGCTCCTGCATGATGAGTCAGGGAGGTTTCCCCAATACCTTCTCTAAACTAGGTTTTCACCATGGGCTGTAAAGAGCTCCTGGCACTACTAGTTCAGATGATATCTGTTGCTGAATAAAGAAATTCAGCACCTGTAGGAGCTGCCTTTCTGTAATTCTTCTACTTTTAGTTTGCAACAGGGGCATGTTCCTTAACCCCACATAGAAGGTCTTTTTCCAGCAAGAATAAAATGCCACAAAATTTGCTAATTAATGTAGCTGGATGTATTCCTGATAACCTGTCATTTCCATCCTGACAGCAGCCAGAACTGTGTGAGCTACTTAAAAAAAAATCTCAGTTCAAAATCATCTGTGAAAACCTCACCTACCATTTCTTGGGGTAGCAGTCCAGTTGAAAGCATGAAAGAACTCATCTATTCACTTTACACAACAATAAAATACTGACTTGGAATAAGTAATAAATCCCTATCATAAAATAACAAACACAACATGTTCTACTGTGGCCAACCATTGTGACTTCTGAGCATTAATAGCAAACCTGGTATCATAATTCCTGGTAAGGAACACTGGGCAGGAGACTCCTCAAATCTCCTCAATCAATCTCCTCAAATCTCTCATTTTTGCAGCCCAACAGCTATTCTCACAGGTTTAGCTTTGTCAGATACCGTGAGAGCTGCATCCCTAACCTGCCACTGGGTTCTTCCCTCCCATTTCATGTATTGAGAAGCAGCACACCTCAGGATTTCACTTTTTCAGGGGGAGGAAGGGTAAGTGGGAGGGGAATGAGTCAATCTGTATTCTGCTGCTTTCTGTCTTTGTGCTTCAGTGGCTGTTTTTTTATCTACATCAAAGGGCTTTGCTCTGCTTTCTCACCTGGGTTCCCTCCTCTTTTGTGTTAAGGTGGGAGTAAAGAATTGACTATGATGAAAAGTGAACTCTAAAGGGAATAACATGTGATAACTGTTGGTAAACAGATTCCTATTAGAAATATTTGTATTTTTTTTTTTGCTACTCTTTATGTAAGGTGAACAAATATTAACATTCCATTACCATAAACAGAGTAATAATCAAGCAAGCAGATAAAGCATAAAAAAGCTAGGTGTAGTTGTCTGTCACAAATATGAAGATTAATTAGGTTATCAGAGTTGGGAATTTCACCTGATTGATGCAAAGACTTTTTCAAATAAAAAGTCTCTTTAAAAGTGATTGTCTAACAACAATCAAAGCCTAGATTTGTGCAAACATGTCTGTATACATGCAGTTCTTTATCTGAATTGTCTCAAACAAATTTTCATATTATTTATCCTGATTATGAGTGGGAATTAAGCATTCATGTTTTTTTCCAAGTTGCCTTATTATACTGCAAAAAAAAATTATTTAAAAGGAAAATGTAACCCTTTTTCACTGTTTTAGCCCGGTTAAAGATTAATTGAAGTCCAAGTTCTATAGAGATTCACTCAGCTATTAATATGTGATATCCAACATTAACTTGTCAAGAGTAAATGCAACCAGGGGTTTCCAGTTCCCAAATTTAGTTTACTCTCAGTGATTTCTATTTGCATGATAGGTCAAAAGCAAGTGATCCTGCTTTGGATTTCCACCTCCAAAACCTTTGAATCATCTATACAATTTCTGCTTTTCAAGGTGTCAAAACAAAAGTAGCTCCAGGATTTCTAGAGGGTTATACAAAGGAAGAGGAAGGAGATAAAAAGTTGACCTTTCATTTACAGGGATTGTCACCAAAGTACTTTGCAAGTGTCTGAGAGAAAAATCCAAGTTCTGGTTTTCCTGGTAAGTAGTGCACACAAGACTCCAATAAGAGGGGCAACAATAGCTCTGCTTCTCTTCCTCTCCCCTTGGGCTGCACAGAGGCTCAAAGGGGAGACACTCCTCTGTGCATGTGGAGCTGCAAAACAGCTTGGAAACAAACATGAATACAATAATGCATGTTTCAGTTTTGTCCACCAGCCACGTGGTCCCTTCCTCCAGGGAAACAGTCAGAGTGACCCGTGCCCTGGAGAAAATACCGTAAGGATGCAATACTGTCCTGCCTTGAAGTGGCCATTACCAAGAGGATTCACTGGATTGTACAGGAACTGTTCCTGTTCCAGCACTGCTGTGACCATGCTTTATCATTTAAAAACTGGGAGGGAATGTAAGTCCAGAATTCAAACTGTTCTTGATATATTCTAGAAATGTACTGAAATAAAAAGATGCAACTGGGTGGGAGCAGTTATGTAGCAGTAGGCATAAAGTGCATACATAAAGTGCTGAGAAGAAATATCAGTGGGACTACTATATAAAAGACACAAAAAATCCTACTTCATTAGTCAGCATGACTGAAGTCTAATTAGGGTATAAATAAATTTTAAAAAGTCAAGGGAAGACTATCAAAGGAGATGTGGCCTAGAAACTGTATTCTTTTAGAAAATATGGAGGTTATAATCCAGGAGAAAAAGAGAAATAAAAATAAATAAAACAAAACAAAACAAACAAACAAACAAACAAAACAACAACAACAAAAAAAAACTTCACTACCCTACAAAATGTAAAATATCACCAGAAGGGAAAAAAAAAAATATATATATTCCTAATTCCCGTGAATAAAAATAAAGTGTCTTTGAAATACTAGATTAGATAATCTAAGGTTAAGGAACCCCCATCCTTAGAAGCTTTTAAATAAATTTAAAAACATATTTTAATGAACCACTGTTTTGACATGAATAGTTGTTCTCATGCTGACCTAGCTCTGCTTGTGTTGACTTGGCTGGCCCTTTGGCTTCTGCTCAGAATTAAGCTGAGAAACAGTGAATTAAACTCACACCTATAAAGATATCTTACATGACTGTTCTCCCTCTGAAGCAGTCTTCTGATGTTTGAATGATGCCCAGTTCATCACGCACACCACGTGCACCTTATTATTAAAAATCCCTGGAGGAGAATTGGCTCAGACTCCTCTCTAATCTGTGCATGGGACATCATGTGGGAGGAGTAGATCCAGCAATTCTCTTTACCATGCTACCACTGACCAATGGAGGCATCCTAATCCAGCATCAGCCTTTGTGCTCATCAAAGTGCAGTTTTCATACTGGTAAATTGCCTCCACGCCCAGATTGTCATTCTGGAACTCCTGGCTGATTGTCTACAAAGAGTGCTGTATCACAGGATATCCACAGGTTTAGACAGTTTGTATTCTCATGGTATCCATGCACCAGCTCATGGTGTATGTGCTCTGGTGTCCACCTGTAGAAATGAGTGGTTACACACTATCCACTATAACAATGGTATATTCTTACCTGAAGAAAACATGACTGAAAATCTGTCTTTTAACTGCTGCTGAGCTCCAAAAGTGCAGCAGTGCTGAGTTTCAGGCACACAATTATAAAGCAACAGCCCAGCATTGCCAAGAAGGTACATCCAGTTCCAGAGAGAGCACTGCACCTCCTCTGTGAACCAGTGAGCAGATCTGCCCCAGGAACAGTCCCAGTAGGATGAAAAGCTCCATGCCATATTCCTACATGCTTTAAGTAATGGTCTAGGTTCTGTAAGGGAAGAGCAATTTCCAGTGTAGTATGACAGGCAGCCACACTTTTAATTGAAAGTACTGGGGGCTGACTTGCCGCGTACCAGGGCAGCCTACAAAATCTCTGCTGCTCTCCTAGTAGAGAAGCCAGTTTTCCCTACATCACCAATGTTGGCATACCATCATCTGGACCCTATTTATGCATACATGGCAAGGTATGCACAAGCATCTGGGGCTTTCTGTGTGCTCTGAAAACTCAATAAATGTTTAATTTTTATTTTTGTTTTTATATAGTATCAGGAAGAAAATTAATGATTGTGGCTGGAGCTCCTCTTTTCAAAAGGAGAAATTAGAGAGGGTGCTTACAATAGGAACTAAGTTCAGTATTGAGACTGTGGACAGTTAAAAAAACATAAATATAACCCAGGCAGCCCAAAGAACTGGATTAGAACATCACAAAGAAGCAATCGTGGACTGGTGCAAAAATAGGGATTGCAAGTCAGTACAATTATTAACTTAAAGGGAAGGAAAATGAGGGATGGGGGGAAGGAGGGAAAGAGGGAGGGAAAGAGGGAGAGAAGGAAGGAAGGAAGGAAGGAAGGAAGGAAGGAAGGAAGGAAGGAAGGAAGGAAGGAAGGAAGGAAGGAAGGAAGGAAGGAAGGAAGGAAGGAAGGAACAAAATTTTTAAAAAAATAACATAAAAATATAAGGGGTAGTATCTTGGAAAAATCTTTAGGGTCTTCTAACTGGGATGTGCTTGCTATGTGTTTATGGGTGTTATTAAATCTATAAAAGTCACTAGTCAATCCATCTAATTTAAGATTCCTTTAATTATAGTGGGAGTTTGAGCAATGTCTTTATTCTGTAAAACTTGTATTTATGAGAACAAATACAGATTTTATTAAATCAACCATCTGTATGATACATATTGAGTATAAAATAGATCATAACCATATAAATTGGAGACAAATCTGAATCAAATATTGATCCATCCAAACTCTTAACAGCCAGAAAACAGCCTAATTGTCATGGATATTGAAGGATCTAATGGTTCAGATGAATACTACAATACACACAAAGGCAAATATAAAAGCATTAAAAAATAAAACACAGGCTTTCAAGTTATTTGTTGGAAGTTGTAAAAAACTTGTAAAAAATTGTGAGAGCTCTCAGAAGTTAAAATCTAACAAAACAAAGCTAAGTCTGAATAGAAAAATTCAGTGCAGTGGTTAGCACCTGTCTGAATGAAGCCAATCTCTAACCTTTCTGGTGAAGATCAAGTACATTAAGTGAACATGATTACACAGGGAGAAGGTGGCAGCATTAATGTTATTTGTTTTTTTAATTGATAGCACTATAGCTGGTGGTTGGTTGCTGGGCAGGTTTGCTCTATGTTTTTCTCAGAGCCTTGCGAATAAACACATTAACCATAAGCTTTCTGTCTAGACAATGCTGTGACAGGAAAATATATACCAGAAAGCAGTTTTCTGTTCTGCCTCTCACAGTGTACTGCAAATATACAAAAATTGAAATAGCTTTATGACTTACAGGAACGGCCATGTATCTTACTCTCTACCTGGATTACTTAATTTGCCAAGCACTATAAAAGAGACGATTTGCGTATTCTCTGTGGTACTGAGCCGAAAGGGCCAAAGTTTCACCTGCAGCAAGCAGCCAGGTTTTGTGTATTATCAGGAGCAAGCAGAGCTGTTGTAACTACAACAAATTCAAACCGCAGCGAAGCTGAGGTGAGATAAAACAGGTCTGCCTTGCTGAGTAGTGTCTGGATATGGTTGGTAAATCTTTTGCTTTCTCAGTGAAGTCAAAGGAGCATTCCAATAAACTGCATTCACAATCCATTCTTTCTTTTCCCACAACACTTTCATCTATAAATACCTTGCCTTGGGAACAACTTTTACTGCTGGTTTCTGACTAACACTTTGACTTTGACTAAGGGCTGAACTGAGAATAAATTTCACTCACATTATCCTTCCAGCTTAACTGCTGAACACCAGAAGCTACCTACATTAAATTTTCCCATGTCGTGATGACCCGTCAGTCAGTTCCTTAATTTAGATTTTATTCCCATAGTCTGCTTGTAAGAATATCCAATGAAAATGTGTCAAAGTGTGTGAAGTCAAAGCATCATCCAATACTCCTGTCTCAGACAGAAGTCACAAGAAAGATGTTAGCTGAATTCTACGAGCTGAAAAATCTGTTCTGGTCTCCTAGGTGCTCACTGATTAACAATAAAAACCCTTGCTTCAGAAATTCTGCTTTCTGAAATGTTGAAATTAGTCTTATTAATATATAGATCTAAAATTATCTTCCCCCCCCCCCAAAATAGAATATTGGCTGTGTAAACCTTCATAACTTTCATGGGCTGCACATATTTTTGGAAATTGTGGTAAATTATATCACATATTTTGTCTTAAATTCTTGATGGACTGTGATATACATTTTACTCTGTCTCTGTTCAAGAGAACATAATGTAATTTCTGCTAATTATCTTTGATCACTTCAATCCCTTATCTGGTCTGTGTGCACATGTTGTTATTAAGTGTAATAAGCTTTCTGTCATAAAAAGATTTACCTAATCTCTCTTCTACATGTTCGTGATTTTCACATTCAATGAGTTAATTACATTAATGTTAAAGCAGACTTTGGAAGAACCTTAAATGCTCAAATTTTTATATGTAAATTGATCACAGTCAATAAATATGTTGGGTTTTTTACATGGAAACTGTTCAAAATTGAAGTTGTGTTGAATGATATTTTGCCTTTTCTTCATGATATGCAATGGAATGTCATAAATTTCCTCAAAATATAAGGATGAGCAAGAGTAGTTATGGTTAATGATGACAATCTTAAGGGAAGCCAACAAAAGCATCAGCAGAACGGATCACTTTTTGTAGTCTTCTTTCAAAATTAGGCCAGTAGACATAAAACACATAGAACAAATTATTTCTCATTGGTTCATTAGACCAATCATCTTTTATTGAAAGGCACAATTTTCAGTAAGTATAAACTAAATATGGCAGGTGGTGAATAAGCTGTCTTGTACTTAAATTGTTTTAAATTATTTTTTAATAACTAAAAATCCCAGTTTAGCTATTGAGGCTCATCTAAGAGAGGTTTCTATTTTGAGTTACATATTTTGCGGATTTCTAGGCCTTTCAAACAATTTTGTGAAATCTTTCAAATTTGATTATCATTCAAAAGCCTTTGAAACAGAAAAATAAATATATTTAATCCAAAATAAAACAAGAAAATTAATAATATAGATAATTTATTAATGAATGGTAGAACCCTGTGCAAAAATATTTTTATCTATCTTTCCAATTAACATAATTTATGCTTTTAAAACCACTGGAAATATTAGAAACAAGTTTCAATTAAATGTTTTTTTTTATTTATTTCCTTCTAATGAAACCTCTTTCCTAACCATCAGACTCATGTAATTACAACATGTTTCATGTCAGCTGGTAAAATCGATTCTGGGAGGAATAAGTTAGGTGATAAAAGTTTCATTTTGAAATTAATAATTTGCTATAGAAAATATTGTGCACTTCTGATATGGCAAATGAAAGCAATGATAGTTCTGTAGTACAGGCAGTACAGATAGCGGTCTCATTTTTTTTATAAAACACAGTCTCCTTTTCAAGGCACTGCTGTATTCATTAACCTCTTGTGCTCACCATCAAGTTACGTCACCATAACCCTAAATTTACACACTGTAAATGCAGTTGAGGAGCCTCTGCAAAGCCTTCAAGATGCTGAACCCATATGTGAAGCCTTTCCAGCACAGACATAGCCTCACCTCCAGGTCTGACAACATTCACTGGCTGCATGACCACCGTGCTGCCTGACAGACCCGGGCTGGGTCTGAATGGGTCTGAATTGGCTGCAGATCCCAAACAGCTGTTTGAAAGCCAGCAAACACCTAGCAAGGCACTGAGACAATCAAAAGGGCTTGGGGGCATCCCATTTTACCTGCTGGAAAGATAGTAAGAGTAGGATGAAACCTGCCCACCTTTTTATGTTTGCAATACTGATCTTTGCTTTCAGAAATGGGAAGAAGACTTCAGATCATTATCCTTGTAGCAGACTATAATCAAGAGACTGAGACAGGCACATCTTAAAAAGAGTCTGGATATTTTCACTATTGATGCTGGCAAGAAGCATCCCAACCCACATTTTTTGCATGATGCTTTTATATAGTCCCTCGTGTAAACTCAGAGCTTTTCCTTTGCACCCATTTCACCTCTACAAGGTCTTAAACCATAGAAAAAATCATCAAACTATTGGTTTAATATTAATTTTCAAGAGATAAGCCCCATAATTTTGGATGTTCTGGTAAAAATATCCGACTTGATTTCTCACTCAATGTTCACAACGTGGGCTGGGATTAAGACACTGTCAGTACCTGATGGCAACAAAAGTCATCATGCTGAAAATATTGGAAGGCATCAACTCCTTTCAGCACCTCTGGATATTGATACTGGCAGCCATTAATACCTGTCCATGCCTGTAACTCCATCTAAGACAGCAGGTATTTTTGACTCATGTAGTCCTGGATCTGTTTAAATTAAAATTTTAATTGATATCTCAAACACTAATAACTTTCAGCTCTTAGTAATTGTAGAGTTAATGACTCAACTTTTATTACTGAATGCATCTGGTTTATCTAATGAACAGACTTGTTTAAAATAAAAATATAAAAACAATGGTACATGTGATAAGAATGACCATTTGTGTTAAACAAGGCTCTTGGTTACTTCCATGATTATTTAGAGACATGATAAAACATGTAAATGGCACTGCTGTTTGCCGTGGCTCAGACATCTTTGCAGAGTGGGTAAAAAGAGAGGAGCAACAGGAATGAGCTATTGTACATAACCTCTTCATATGGAGTGTATCCTTCAGGAACCAAAGGGGTGGTACACACATACTACAAAACAGTAAATGAAAATGTGAAAGAAATATATTCAAGAATTAACTCTGACAACTCTATTGTTTTTTAGTCTCTCTACAAAATAAGTTAAGAAAAAAAAAATATAGTCCTGGATAATTCCTTTTTCCCAGTTGTCTGATGATATCTGCCACATCAATTTGATTTTACTTTAAGAAGCAGTGCCTAGTGGTATCTGTATAGAAAAATTGTTTTCCCACGCAATCCACTTTCCTGCAGCAGTGCTTTCTGTGCTGATTATTTCAGGGCATTCACGTCCTCTTTTCATTTCACACTGGAGTAATTTATTCCATTGTACATGGCTCTATCCTGTCCTCCTCACTTCCTCTTCTGCCCTCAATTTCACTGTGATGCGCTCTGTGTATTTCTAACAGCCCTCCCAAACCCCAGTTGTCACCTTTAATGTGTTTTGCCTGTTGTGAGAGCTGGGCAGCGCAAGGCAGCTCCCTGCCAGCTCCCTGCCCCACAAGGAGCCAAGCAGGGGGAAGTCAGCCTTTAAACCACAGAGTGACTCCGAGTGAAACTGCTGCTTGCAGCTCTGCAGCTTTGCAGTGCTGTGGAACACAGTGGTCAACTCTAAATTTGGCAGTAAAATCGACTGGAAGGTCAGCACACTCCTGCTGTGCATTCATTCACTGCTCTCCTCATGAAGGAATCACTGGGATAATTCTGAGCAAAAACCGATTCCACTGTGCTCCAGCTGATGTGTAGACACCATTTAAGCACCGAAGAGGCCTCTCACACACATTATATATCTATGCATATGCATGCAAATAAAAGTATATATATATATATGTATATCTATAACAGTGTACAAAGAATTAATCTACTCCATCATGCACTTGAATCTGGTGAGCTAATTTGCCTTAGCTTCAAAATTACTGCCCACCAAATTAAAGCTCTTCTGCAGTAGAACAGCAGCCATGCATTCTGTATCTGAATATCCTCAAGTGAGAACAGGGCAATGTGAATTCTACTGTTTAACAGAAGCTGGATGAAAGAAGTCTGTTTCCAACTGCACTCGCTCACTGTGATCAGAAAAATCAACAATTAGAACGATTAGGAAATCTGTGAAAAAGACAATTTTGGATCTTTGTAATTATAATGCACAAGAATATCTAAACTGGTTTCTCATTCATAACACTTAAAATAGAACTTTAAATTATGTTAGAATATTCAGCTCCAGCTGATTATTTTGTGTTTATCTGGGCTATGCTTCAACAAGCATTGCAAAGAGAAAATTACAGAGAAAGTCTTTATCAATAGTGTCAGAAGTCTTAGTGGGGAAAAAAGAAGATGTACAATATTAAAATTAAAATCCTTCATCAAGGCAAATCAGGGATATATTGAAAAAATATCAGAGCAATGTTTTTGTGTTGATTACAATTTTTTACTGATTCAAGTAAAAGTAAAATCAAGTTATTTTGCAAACACCCTAACCAGTAATTCTTCACTTTATTCTGTAATTATGTTCATTCTAACTCTTCAAATTTCAGGAAAGTAATTGTAAAACAGGAGTATAGAGACATGTAAAAACATAAGATATTAATAGTGAACAACTGAAAAAATGACAATTTATAAGATAGTATTGAAGTCCACAGTTACACCAAAACCCTAAAAATCCTCTGGTGGCATTGTGAAAACCCCAAGAGTTTGTATGCACTAATTCAGCAGCATCAAAGTATTAGAAATGCTTGTGACAAAACAGATTTCAGCACTTTGCTTCCAGCTCATTAATTCTGTAATTATTTTTTAAACTTCTTTTTTTCTTAAACTAAGTGAGCAAAATAAATGTTTTCTTTTATACCTCATATTACCATGTCTCACAATTTTAATTTCTGTCTGTGTTTTTCATAGTATGAAAAATGCAAGCACAGGCATGAAATATTCATCTGTGACATTAGGAGACAAAAAACCAGATTTCCCAAATAAATAGGGGCCAACATTATTTTAAATGAGCACATGTAGACAAGCTATGCAACATATTTTTAGGCTAGTTGCCTACAGCCTATATGCAATTCTTATATTATGCATGTTTTTGGATTGACGGCTGTTTAAACAGAAAACTTCAGCTTTATACCTAAATTTACTGACTACTGAAACTCATTAAATATGTCTACCTTCAATCTGTCCTTTATCTTGTTCGACCCTGGAGTTCATAATTTCTTTTCATTATGAAAATAAAGGTTACAGTAAGATAGAAGAAGGGAATCTGCAGAAAACAAGAGAAACAAAAAGCAGCCTATTACTTTAAAGTTTTGAAACTTTGATATGATACTCTGTAAGATAATATCCATGTTTATCTTGTATTTATCATCATACGTACTGATCTTCAGAGAAATAAACCTCAGTTTTGTGATTACCTAACAGTAAAACTAGTATCAGAATTAAAAACAAACACACATTGTCTGCTTATACAAAAATATTTTTCATTTCAAAATAAAACAGTTTAATAACAATTCCACCCTCATTTGCTCTCAGTTCAGGGGTTTGGTTTTTGGGATGGTGAAGTTGTTTATTTGTTTCTTTCTAGAAAGTTGCTCACATTGTTCCTAAAAATTATCAGAAGGTCCATTAATTTTATAATCTTTCAGAAAATATCCAATCACCTTCTTCGGATACTAAGTGGGAACTCATATACCATATGGCACTAGTTTTAAACTCAAAGTTCTGTGGAGATGACAAAAGAACTGTAAGACTGCAGCATATTTCATTCCTAGGATCAGTGAACAGGCTAACAAAAAAACAGGCACACCTGAAATTGCACTGGTCTCTGTGAATTAGAGAAGATGGGATCTGCCACTGTTAATTACAGTTTAAAGAGCTTGGAGTTAATCCAGGTGATTAAACACATATTTAGACTGCCTTGAGCCTGAGCATTTCCATGGAGAACTGCCCTGCTTTTCACACCCCACGGGAGTTTGTATTCACACTCCGGCATCCCCAGCTGCAGGGCACTGCTGGGGAGCTGTTGAGCCCTCTTCCCTTGCCAAACAAGTCAGATTGTAGGAAGAGACTTTGTGATTCATGTTTCTGTTCCTGCCACAAGACAGATGGGTACCAGACAAAATTAAGGTGTAAGCTGCTCTGTAGCCTGTGTGTCCACCCACCTGTAGTTGAGGAGGCTAAGTGCCTCCCAAAGTCCATCAGCTGGTGGCATAGGCAAGCTAAGATTCAAAGTCTGGGCTGCTTTTCTAGTAAAAACATTTTGTGCCTATTCCCTTCTCACTTTCCTCTGCCACTGGCTAAGAAAGGATGTGTTCTGTGTTTTGTTCTGGTTTTTAGAGCCTCAGAAAATAGATGTATCTTTTGCCTCCAGTTGTGTTCCTTAATCTAATGTGTTATTAAGGGGAGAAGCTTCAATTTTCTTTCCACTACTAATGAAACAAGTGAGTATTTGGCTTGCTTCTTCAATCAGACCTCTAGCAATTGAAAGAAAAAGGATTAAAAAGTACAAAAGAGTGGTCTTAGAAGAAGATGAATGTCCTGACATGTCCCCAGCCTCATTGTTTGGTAAAGAAGACATTCAGATTTCAGTCCTATAGGCAGAATTCACAATAAACCTGAGATGGTTTTGCTCAATCTCACTGTAATCACTTCTGGAGCTGCCATCAAATGTGGGTCTAACTTAATGAAGGAGCTGTGCTTTGCAAGTTTTGTGCTTAGTATTTGATCCCTGAAAACTGTCTGTAATGAGAACTGCTTTGATATATGCAATCATCACGCTGTAACAAAAAGGACAAACAATGGTCAGAGAACAATTAACTTCAATGACTCCAAAATCAGATGCAAACAAGTCTTTCCTCAGCTGCGGGTAGAGATATGTAAAATGAAAAGTGTTTCCAAATCAAAGCAAAAGTTCAAAGGAGATTCAGCAAAGGAAAAATGGCTTAGGCTCACAGAATTACACAAGAACCTTTGCAAAAGAGAAAAGATTAGAGGTGTGCTTGTTCTGCCAGCTGAACCATCAATTGTACTTAGGAAAGGAAATGTGAAACAGAGACCTCTTTGTTTATTAAATTCTCTCAATAATTGCATATAAGTATATATATACAATTGTATATATATATGTATATATATATATACAAAATACACTGGTTATACCAGAAATATTTTTTTACTTCTCATATTTTTAATCTCTTAACATGAAAAAATCACTAGAGAAAAGAGATAAATGTTTTTGCAGCTTTAATGCAGAAAATATTCTATGCTCAGTGTTGTTTTTTATGACACACTTTTCTTGTGCTGTTTTAAAATATAAAGTAAGTTTTCTTCCATAACAGCAGGATTCGATTCAGTCCACAATTGAATCTAGAAACTACAGCTACTTTGGATGGTCTATTAGTTTAGGTTATCTCAACTTCCTTTAAGTGAGATTACAGGCACCATAACCACATAGGTAAACACTGGGTTTTATGCAGTGGAACAGAAAGGAAGAATTGGTAGTTTATTTAAATTGCATTCTTAAAGGGGTGGTTCTTCTCTCATAACATTTGTGGGTCTTGTTAACAGCTGAAGTGTGCCAAAGTAAGAATGCAGAACACCAGGTGAAACACTTTGGTTGAAAGGATCTATATGAAATGGTAATGTTTTCAAAATCCAAGGAGAAAAAAGAGACATAGTACCACAATAAGAGATTACTATTCTGAAAAGGAACAAGACTGTTTCATTATGTGCAAAAATGGAATTCAGATTGCTCTAAAATGTCTGCTACTGTTTGGGTAAAATTTAAAATTACTGGTACACAATTGAATGATCTCAACTAGCTCCCACCAGTGCCACTCAGAGCACAAGATGCCCTTTTACTTCTGCACAGTCCTCCTCTCCTTCAGACACAAATTAGTTAGAAGAGATAAATAACTGTTCTTTTGCTTATGCAACTAATACTGTTTTGCAGTAGGAGAGCAAGAATGTGTAAAATAAAGCAAGCAATAATAGCAATAGGAGAAAATTATTTTGTTGATTTCTACATTCGTAAATTTTTTTAAATTGGCAGAAAGGAAATTTCCTATTCTTCCAGACCCAGACATGATTTGTTTTCTGTTGCTGCTTTGAAAAATAATTGCATATGGTAAATTCCTATGTTTGCATATCCTTATTTTGCTTTCATTCAGACATATGAAAAAAATTTACAGTTCAAAATCAAGCTATCTTATACAGTGCCAATAGCAACACTTAACATTGAGAAAACAACTGCAATCATGTTCATGAGATTACAGAGTTATACATTAATTTTCTGGAATAAAAAAAAAATAAAAGGCAAAGTCACAAAATCACCATCAACTAAAAGGTCATTCCATTTTTTCTTCACTCCTCAGGCAATAGAATTCAATTATAATAATGTGCTTAATTTTTACATTTTATCATTTCTGCTAATGTATTTGGCAGTTAATTTAGAAATTAATTTGGATCTACTTTCAGCTTTTCATAAAAGTACTGAAGAAACAGGGTATTGGACAAGATCCAAGCAAAGTCCAGACAGAATCACAGAATCGTTAAGGTTGGAAAAGACATCTGAGACCACCAAGTCCAACCATTAGCCCAGCACTGACATGCACATCACTGAACTGCCCAAGTGCCACATCTAAAGGTTTTCTGAACACTTCCAGGGGTGGTGATTTTCCCGATTCCTTGGGCAGCTTGTTTTAATGCTGTCCACCCTTGCCATGAACAAACATTTCCCAATATCCAACCTAAACCTTCCCTGGTAAAACTTGAGTTGATACCCTGAGATTAGCTCAGTCATTTAGAGCATGGTGCTAATAATGCCAAGGTCCAGAGTCCAACTTTTAAAAGGCCCCTGGATGGACCTCTCACTTAAAGAGCTGGACTCCATGATCCCTGTGGGTCCCTTCCAACGCAGAATATTCTTGAATTTTGTCATTTCCTTTGCACCTATCAATTGTTACTTGTGAGAAGAGACCAATCCCCATCTTGCTACCTCCTCTTTTCAGGTAGTTCTAGAGAGTGAGAAAGTCTCTCCTGAACCTCCTTTTCTACAAGCTAAAAACTTTCAGCTCCCTCAGCTGCTTCTCATCGAATTTGTGGCAAAGACATTTCCCCATTTCCATTGTCCTTCTCTGCACATGCTCCAGCACATAAATATCTTTCTTGTAGTGAGAGGCCTAAAGCTGAACACAGGATTCAAGGTGGCCTCTCTCAAGTGCAGAGTGCATTTTGTGTTCCTAAACCAACTCTATAATTTTAGTGTCAACCAGATTGGTGGCAGGAATGCTTATACCCTTATTATGTCAAGAGATCAAAATATCTTTACCGATAAATCTCTCCTAAAATTTGTAAAACCTCTTATTGAAAGAAATATTTGGAAGAAATGAAAGCTGGACTAAAAATACTGTCTGACAATAATAATTTTTGCTTTTAGAAATCATGCAAATCACTAACAAAATACTTGACATGAACAAAGAAGGTCTCTGCTCCAAAATGCTGATGTTCTAAAGCTCATTTGAAATAGTGGAAAAAAGGTTCATTGTCACTTTATTGGTAGACAATGGAACAAGATCCTATCATCAAAAATATATTCTAAACCATAGAAATTTCTGTGAGACATTGAAAGTAGTATTTTTTACAAAATAGCCTTCACTTTATTATTTACATATATTGTCCTCTTGCATGTTATTCATTACAATGAAAATAAAATGATAAGATGAACTACAAAGCAACACACTAAAGGAGATAAGCAGAACCAGTGAGCAGATTGAACGATTGAATTAAAATGATACAGCACTTGACAGCAGGTACAAAAAAATCCCCCCAAAAAAAAAAACCAAACCAAACCAAACCAAACCAAACCAAACCAAACCAAAACAAACCAAAACAAAACAAAACAAAACAAAACAAAAAACCAACCAAACAAAAACAAACAAACAAACAAACAAACAAAACCCCACAACACCAACACTAAAATCCCCAAAATATATAATTCTTCTAAAAATTTCAAGTTAAAAAAAAAATAAGAAGAGAATGAACTTCTGGCAGGATACAGAATACAGAGACCTGAAATGAACTGTAATAAGCAGTTCTGAGCAAAAACCTAATGTAGAAGTGTGTAAAATTGCATGTCAAAAGGCATGCAATGCTCCTCCAAAGGATGACAGCAGAACTACTAATGACACAATAGCCAATCTTATGTGAAAAAGCATAAAAGATAAATCAAATATTGTTACAAAAGTGGCAAATGGCATGTGAAGAGACACATCACAAGCAGGATGGCTTGGTCTTTCTGTTACTCTGACTCATGTCTTCTGTGTGAGAGCCTTGCAGTGCAGAGAAGGGATGCTGTGGTCTCAAAATCATTTTCTCTCTAGGTTCATAAGAAACTTCCTTTCCACCAGCATTTATGAAGACACACATAGCAGAGGTGGAAGACTGAAGACCATGGGACTCAGTCAGATTGTGTTATTTTATATTTCTTACACCTGGTTTTCTATTACCATGTCCAATTATTATCGAAGGTGGTTGCTGAAGTTGCCACAGGTGTTTATAGATGCTCACACAGGCAGTGTAGATTCTGAGCAAGTCAAAATAGTATTGAATTCACATAAGAAGTCATAGCATCTAAAACTCATTATTATTATTTTTAACCGTTCATGATTCCTTCTTACAGACCTGATGTTAGATGTCCTTATAAATTTTGTAAGATTTATGCAGACAAGCAGTATCTTCAAAAACTCCTATGAAATGAAAGAAAGCCCTTAACTTTAACATTTTTTCCCAGATTTGTTTCATGTTATCTTTTAACTCATAGACTGCTTTTTCATACAGGAAAAAAATCCCTGATAACAACCAAAATAAAAGCTGAACCCCGAAATGCACCAATTCTCTGAAGAGAAGGAATGGCTCACACATGGGGAACTGAGCCCAGCTGAGGTAGCTCATTATGCAGTGCTTTGGGAAGAATTAGCAGAAAAACTGCAAAGCAAAGATTAAACAATTTACTCCTTCAGCATGTATAATATTCTCCAAGCCATCACCAGTATCAGTTCTCAAACCCAAAAAGGAGACATGAAGGATATCAGCATGTTCCTGTACAATCTACCTCTTGTTTCAGGATGTCTTAATTGCACCTGATCTGGCAGGGGGCCAGTTTTGCATAGACTGGAATGAAAAGAGAAGTTTTGTTTTGTTTTGTTTTGTTTTACACCTCTTTAAAAATCCTTCTGAATCCTTAAAAAAAACAAACAAACTGCAGCCCACAAAAAAAAAAAACAAACAAACCAACAAATAAACAAAGCAAAACAAAACCCAAGCCCTTCTATTGTTAGTATTTAGTCCATAATGAGTGAGGAATAGGGATAGATGAAGAGTCACTCCTCTATCTTGGAATTAGCCCAGACCTCCAGCCACCATCCCAAGACTCTTTATCCTCAGTGCACTTAAACAGCAGCAACTGAGCAGAGAAGAGTGGAAAAAAAAAGTACAGAAGATTTATGAAAGCAGTAAATGTAACGAGACTTAGAACACAATAAATTATTAGTTGCAAATTAATCTTATCTGAAGGTCAGACCAATCCAACTATTTGTAGATCACGTGAAAATTGATTCTAGTTTCTGGTAATTTGCTATTCTAAATTTTAATTGAATGAGACAAATCATCTATTTTCTCAGAATACAATTTTGCCTTTTTCACTTTTCATTTCATGTGAGGTCTGCCCTGGACAGAGCATGACTTTTGACTTAAAGGAAGATTGATTTTGGTACAAGCTGTCTCTTTTATTCCACAGGTAGCTACTTCTAGGAACTGTGTGAAGTGGCTGAATCAAAAAATTCTCACAATTCAAAGAAATATTTGCAACAGTAAATATATTTTCAATGCAGTAATAACAAGTTTTACTAATGGAAAAAGCTGAAAATATGAGAACAAAAGTATTAAAATACATTATTACATATATATATATATATATATATTTATATATCTGTATTTCTATATATTTATTTTTCACAAGTGTGTTCTCTCAGTCTGATTTTACAAAGTAAAAATAAAGAGTGAAACACTTGTATATTCCTGAATTCTCTTTTTCCTCCTGACAAAAAGGATGTAGAAGAGTTACAATTTTTATTGTTTTACCCTTAATTGGTAAGCAGTGAAAGACAAAAAAAAATCTTATCTTTGATTGAGGATAGAGGGAGGGCATGCCCCCAATTTTTTTTTTTTAAGACTTCCTTTGAATTTGTCTTCTGTAGATTGCTTACACTCATTTGATGTGGAAGTCAGAGATGTGGTGGATGAAGGAGGAGAAAGGGGACAGAGAAGTATGTCTGCTTATTAAAGGATGTCAGTATGGCAGCTAAAAGGGTTATTCTTGTCACATTTATAAGACTTTTTTATTTTTCTTTTATTTGTTTTAATGTGTGATTGAGATCAAGAAAAGCATTTCTTTATGGACTCTACTAAATCTACATGGGTGGATATGACTCCATTTCATGTACTTTTCTGGACAACAAATGATTAGATTAGAGCTTTTACCAAATATAAGGACAACACAGAGTTGCCTGTATCATATTGACAGTGAAAAACCAGCACTTTTCTGGGGTTAAAAATACATGTAATTGTCTCACATAAGCATTTGTATCAGAGAGAATTCCCACATGCTTTCCTAAAAAAGTCCAAGAAAAATAAATCAAAGTACCACCTGAAGTGTGACTTCATATTCGTAGGGACTGCTTCAGAATATGAAGTTGATTTCATTTGATAACAAGTCTTTGCAGCACAGGAGTGGAAAAACAAGGCTTACTGGGAGTAAAATCAGAAAAGTAGACAAAAAAATAGGTCCTGAAATCCCTGCTGTGAACATTCTTAATTTGCTAGTTTAAGAGATGGTATCTTCCTGCCAAGACAGTGTACATTTATACATTTGTGCAAGAGCCTGTAAGTAGAAATAGTCCTGCAGCAAATAGATAGTAGTCATTTTCCTTGGATAGAAATTTTTATCTTTTTAATACACTGAGAAAGTAACCCCCACAGTCAAATAAACAAAAAGCTATTTACCATTTAGACTTATCAGTGTCTACCTGTAGCATCATGTGCTTTGGTTTATTTCCCATCCCACAGAGTCCTGTTGCCTGCCAGCACAGATTTTCTGCCTTCAGACTTTGGAAACACAACATTTGGCTCCTTATACAATGATTTTCATCTTTTTGGACACTGCCTACTAGAAGGAGGAAAAGGTTCCTAAACTGGATCAAGCTTGTAATCAAAAGAAGAGAACCTACTTATTTTCTTGAAATCATCTGACTAACTTGAAAGTATCATTAGATGCAGCTTTGTGAGGGGTGCTAATTTCCTGAAATCACAGCCTAAAAGTCATCATATGAAACAGAGAAAGTATAATAGTCATATTTTTGAGGTTTAGTTAAGTGCAATTTTCTGAGAACTGAACTTCAGTATAGATTTTTTTTAATTCAGTAAATAAAGTACATCTCTGAGAAATCTGTAAATATTTTCAACTTATATTTTCTGTAAACAAGTCTGACTATTCTTCCAAGATTGTATGAAAAAACATTTGCAACCAGAATAACTGAATAACTTCCTTGAACATTAGTAAAATTTTATGCCTTTACCTGCAATAACTCTGTAGTCATTTTATGAGCAAAATGCATTGTGTTCACTCACATGAGTAAAGAGTTTCTTCCTTGAGCCACTACAATATATATCTCATTATTTTATAATCTCTTTACAGAGTAGTATAGACTTGAAATATGAAATTTACCAGTCTACTGCTCTTTATATTCTACTTCCATCTCAAGAGTTTATATTCATTGCATGCAACTTCCTCCTCCTTTTTCTTTGTTGCCTCATGAAGGCATCATATAAATGAAAGTTAGTTTGTTTTTTCCAGCTGCATCACTAGGTAAAATAAAAGATATTTCCTACTTGCATAAGTTCTGTTATATCCTTAGACTATCATGGCCACAACATCCTACTTTATTTTAGCAAATAAAATCAACTTGTAAAAAGGAATGTTGTTTACTTGTATTATATAATGATACCTTGAGATGTCAAGCCAGTTATAATAAAGGAAACAGAAAAACTCTTTTATTTGTGGCTCTAAAAGAGCTCAAACATTTACCTTAATTGAAATTTATTCAGTTCTAACAGAATTAATATTGCTCAAAGGTAAGCTGTCCTTCCCTGATATTTTGACAATAATATTTCTTTTTTTAAAATTTATATTTCTTAGTAAAAATTAATTCCATCCAAAGAAGCAGGCTTATGCAAAGTTGCCTTAGGCTGGTTGAAATTTAAAAAAACAAAACAAACCTTTTGACAATAGGTGATAATAGGATTTAGATGACACTTAATGCTTCTCAGTGATAAGCACCACATCATTTGTCCACAATACCCAGAGTGTAAGTAGGAATTTGGTGTTACCTGTGTGGGCTCCACCAGCCCCATTCCCTCCAGTATTATGGGGAGCCACAGCTGTGACGGGAATTTTTCACTGAGGTTTTTACAAAGTAAGAATAAATGAGTTACTACAGAAAACAGAGTCCTCAAGCACCCTTCAGTGATATATATATATATACACACATATGTACACTTTTTGTCCAGCACAAGACCAACCCTCCACTGAACAGTTAAAGATTTCTGCAGAGTTAAACCAAGAACTACAAGGAGCAGAGAGAGTCAGTGGCAGGAAACTGAGTGCCAATCTTAACCAAAAATAATGAGTGGGAAATTCCAGACAAGGACAGAGGAATAGTCAAAAGGACCACACTTTTGAGTGGCAGCAAACTGTTCGCATCAGCTTAGCTCTACGGGGTAAAAAGAATTCCTGTCAAGCAACAGATATTCAGTGACTGCTGTTTGTTGAACAGTAGCAATGGTTTATGATCAATGATGGCCAGAAAAGGTGCATTTTGAATCATGGATGAGGTCCAATTTTCTTTCATTCCAGTATAAACATGCAAGTTCATAGACGACAGAGAAAAGTTAAAGTATAGGTGAGGTTTGGGATAAATTCTTGGGGTAAAAACATAAGTAATTCAGACATCCCACTGATGTTTTGAGGTTCTAGGTATGAGCTGAACTTGTGTCAATTTTCAGATCCCCATTTTTAAAACTAAGTTAATGTTTTATATGTAATTAATTTGTTGGGAATATAAAAAAACCTATATTTTCCTCCCTAAAAAAAAAAAAAAGAAGGAAAGATATAGCCCTCCCCCACACTGTATGCCCCCAATGTTTTCCTTCTTAAAAACAAAACAAAAAAGAAATTTGAAAAGAAAAATAAATTGACTAATATTGCAATGTCTTAAATTAAAGCCTGGAGGAATAACAATGGGATTGACACATGGAAACTGAGCACAAAAAATAAAGACTTTTCAGGTATTAATCACAAAGTGCTAGAAATAGTCCAGATGACAAAGTAAATACTCACTGGCAAATGTGATTTGAAAAGCCTTCACTTTGCACTTCAAGTTTCCATGCAAGCTTAGTAGAAGTGTAAAAGGCAAAATTGACTGATTCTTCTTAAGCAATAGACTCTGACACTTCAGATAAATTTAGGATGGGTCCCTGGACTTAACAAGAGAAATAAAATACCATAACAAAAATGCATAACCTGCTCTGAGCCTTCCTATTTTTATTATCACCTGAACAATGAGAGTTCTCACTCACAGGAAGGGGTTTCAGGATCTTGCACAAAGAACCACAAGAAAAAAATGAAATCAGAGTAGTTTCAACAAAAACTTTTCCACAAGATGATAGCTTATATTCTTCTCCTGAAAAGCAAAATGTAACCTGAGGATTTCTACCACACCTGAGCCAGGAGGTTTTGAGGGTCACCTTCTTGTTTGCTCCCCACCAGCGGAAAAGTTTTGCAGCTGTTGGCTGCCTTGACAGAGCAATTGAAAACACACAGAGGCATTTGTACCTGCTGGGTCTTGGGTTAGCTGAGAAGCACCAGTCTAGAGGGTAGACAAAATATGCAGTAAGATGTTTCCAAGGTAAGGCCTTCCCTTTCAGGCATATTTGGGGCTTTCAGGTTCTGGAGTCAGGATCTTAAGCTCCCTTTGCCAAATCTTTTGAGGGGAACATCCTTGCTGGCTTGTGGATCCAAGTGAAACAAAACAATCTGATTTTCTTCATTGAGCCTATCTAATCAGAAAACCTGACAGCAAACTGAAAGTAGATAATTTGAAAAATGTAACATCTAAGGGCTTTTTTTTTTCTTTATGAGGTTTTAAAAAATTCCATGTAATTGAAGCCTTGCAAAAACTGTAATTTGCATGCAGTAAGATTTTAATGGAAAATTTCTAACAAGCAGTTGATTTGTAGAGTGTTAAGCACCAAAAGCTTTGTCTGAAATCAATAAAGACTTCTGGTACATCCCATTTCAGATAATTAAACCTTGCATGACTTCTTTGAGAATATTATGTGGTGTTTTATTCAGTTTTGTAGTTGTTTTCCGACTATCCCAATTACCACAAAAGTTGTTTTTGTGGTATTTGTTTCTTACCACTACCCACTCTGAGAAATTAGTTTTCAGCCTACGGCTCCTTAATAAACAATTAGCATTTCCATGCAATTTAGTGTGGAGGAATTAAAAAAGTAAGAGTCTGTTTTTGCTGTTACTCAGTTGTACGAAGGTCTTTTGTCCTGAAGAATAACTTGTCAAATATCTAATAGAAAATAGTTTAAAAGGAAGGTTGTGCTTTCTATGGAGAAAAAAAAATATTTGAACTTACATTTTAAATTCTTTCCAAATTTTACAAATAGCTGACAGTGGAACAGTGAGCTGTTTTCAGGTTTGCTTGTAAATATATTTCAATGTCTGTTTCACTGATGACTGTTAAAAAGAAAGTTTTTTCAAAATTTGCAAGTTAATAAGAGCAGAATAAACTATTGACTGTGTTACAGGTGATCCAGTGCCCTGCAGGTGGCTGGCCTACGTTTATCACCCATTGCATTCACTCTTCTGAGCCCAGCCATGGCTTCACAGTGTGTTGGGTGCTTAGGAGCTGCAGTAATTGTACATAGACAGTACATCACTTTCTCTATCACTACATGTGATGGAAAATATCAGACCTTAATGTCTGTTTCTTCTGGAGACAACAGAGACAGAGCACCTTTGAGTATGACAGTGAACTGCTTGCATTTTTTTCTCAGTTTACATCTGTCTCATTTTCTCAAGTCTTTGACCAAACAGCTTCAACATGTCTTTTCACAGATCACATTCACTCAGAGACAAGTGAAGCACGACCAGTTTTTGTCTCTGAAGTGTCCAGGATGGCAGTGACAGAAAGGCATAAGGATCTGTGGCAGAAAAGCAGTTATTGAGCTTGCCAGCCACTGCCAGTTGCACAAGTACCTCAAGAGAAAGCACTTTCTTTTCTTTCCCTAAAGAAACTGGGTAGATATCTAGTGTTAAAAGAAATTACAGACTTGGCAAATTAAGGTTGTAAGACAGGACCTTGTCTCTTCCTGCTTTTTAAAAATTGTAGTCTTCTTGAGTTTGGCTTTATCACTTAGCCTTCCTTTTTGAATTTCAGTAGCCAAGACCATGATAAAGAGTATGTCACAGTGAGTGTCTAAAATGTGTCTTTGTGAAATATGTAGGAAGCAACTATCCTATGCATATAACCAATTATAACCACATTAGCACTGGACAGATTTCTACAAAAGAACCTTGATAGCAATGCTTTCAATTATTCACTCACATAGTTACTCACATTTGACTAGGTCTCACATCTATGTGCATTATTAGCTACCAAAATTTTTATGTAGGGAAGACAGAGACTGTGATACATAAGGACTATGAACTACAAAAGGTCAAGTCTAAAGTGTTACTTGATATTTTCTAGAATCCATTGTTTTCTTTCTTGAAGGAAAAGAAATGAAAACAAATCACTTTTACCCAGTCTGTTGATTTTATTTTCTATCACTTTCTTATTCTCAGCCTTCAGAAATAATAAACTGGTTGTATCTGCTGACATTTTTCTGGAAGATTGATCTTCTCAGTCACACAGATTTTGCAAACATAATACCAGCTTGCCTTTATATAGCTCATTTCATCTCAAAGAATCCCAAAACATTTTATAAATTTAATGCAGTGGAGTATATACTCACCCCAAATTGACTATAGGCATCTCCAGGACAAAGTATACTACGTGACTTGCTAACAGAAGCTTGAGAAAAGTAAGAGAGAGTTATTATAAAGTCTCAAGACAAAATTTAATGTGGCTGTATTATATTAGTAAAACTATCCACTGATCTCTGTTTTATAATTAATGAAAGCACATAGCCTTGGAAAAAGTCTACCAGACCTTGGCATTAAAGCTGTAAGAATAACCTTATTGGGCAGGCCAGGAGCTCTTTCAAAGATGCATTTTGTTTCTGAAACCAATAAATATCTAGAAAAAAACAGCTTAAGAACACAGAATCACATAATGTTTTTTCCTAGGCCTTGCTCATACCAAGGATGATCAGATATTTCCCAAGATAAAATGATGCTTTATTTAAAAACCCTCCAAAGAGTTTTCCTTCATAGACTTGTCTACTTGTTCTTCTTCTTCTTCATATTATTATTATTATTATTATTATTATTATTGTTATTATTATTGTTGTTATTATTATTATTATTAATTATGTCTGACTTGCTTAGGAAAGATGTTGCAAGTTCAATTTCCATGCAGTGAAAACTCTTAAAATCCTCTTAGAACGAACCCCATACCAAATGATATGTAATTACCTGTTTTATTTTATGTCCCTTCACTCTTTTATGAAAAGAAACAGTGAAGGCATGTTGAGAAATTACTTCCTCCACAGTAATTTTAGAGGTCTCTATGATGAGGGAAAGATTTGATGCCCAATTTGCCCACTACAGATTGAGAGGCAGATTGAGCTGTGGGTGGGGGCCCAAGACATGAGGCCAAGAACTGCCAACACTTTGGTTAACAAAGACAGGTGGTGACAGCCAGGGGGATGGATACTGAGAGACACTGCAGGAGTGGAGAACTCATGAGGAAGAGCAAGACTTGAGAAGCTTGCTCAGGCTTGGACTATGAGGGATAAGACCCATGGGGTCCTCCTTAAAGGCAACAGCTCGAGTTCCTTCTGTGTTACTTAGCCAAGAATAAATGTTTTTATGGAAGACATCAGTGATTCTGCCATAGGAAACCCAAGGTCAAAACTGTAAAGAAACCTGGTCTGGCTGCATTTGAGTGGAGTGTGTACAGAGCCAAGCTGGGCACCTGCCAGCTCACTGGATCTGCTCTAAAGGAGATCCCAGTAGTGGAAGCCTCCAGAGAGTCTCCTGAATGGTCAGACTGGGAAGTTTTCTTAATATCTATTATAAATTTCCTCATCTGTCTCTTTTCTCCAAGTGAAAACCTCATATTCTCTTTATTCATTTCTCTGCTGTCACTCCATCTCTGAGCCGTGGCTGCTGTCTGTACTTGTCACCTTCTCCAGTTTTAGCATATTTTGAATAAACTTGAGCTGTGAGAAACCTCCCAGTTATGGTACAGCAACATTTTGAAGAGCAAGTTTTATCCTACACAGCACTGCAAAACTCTGTCTTGGGACAGGCATCTGTCAAGACCTGCAGATCCTGGCTCACCCCACACAGGACACAGGACTGCTGGGTGCAAAACAGGGAGGAGGAGGTCTGTAGCAAGGAAGAATGCTGGACAACATGGATAGGTAATCTCTGAAACTGCTTCAGCCTGTTTATGGATCAAGTCCTGATATTCAAAAAAAAAGAATTGACTGTTTTCAGCCATACAGCTGAGATTTCCCCTTCTTTATATGTGTAAGGTCTTTAATATTTTTTTCCAATGAACATATTTCTCACAGATGCTTAATCATTTTTAGTAACAACATTTATTATTTTTCATTTTCCAGAATTAAGAGATCACAGAATACCTTGTGTATGTTTTCAGCAAAGCAGTGCAAACAGACACTCATTTGTCTGGTGATGTGTTATTTCTCTATATATTTAAAATCAATCAATCTATTTCCTTCCTACCCTGTAACTTTTCTCCCTGTGCTGCAACCAATGCTTCCACTTGTCCTCTGCCTTCTTAAATTTTATACATATAACCTTTTTTTCCACTTCTAAAACCCCAGATATTTACAAATCTAATTTTCAAGTATTTCCATCTGACCAAAACCCCTGTCATTCAGATTATCTTTTTTCCAATGATGTTGTCCTGTTCTTTTTTGTATCTAAATGGCATTTATTTTCCACATTTTTAGACTTCTGCAAAACTGCAGTTGTAATGTTCCTGCCTCTATTACAAAAATGTGTATGCTTCCCCCTAGATCATTAATGGGCAAATGAAAAAATGTGGAATTAACACCAACCCCTTCTTCCAGCTTACCTTCTGCTCTCACCACTACCACTGCATGCTACTACATAGTTTCATAACCCCTGTTTTGTTCTTCTCTGTCAATATTCATTCCATGTTACAGGATTAAAGTAACAGCAATTTTGGAAATTTTAAAAATAAGATTCATGTGTATTTTGGGTACAAGTGATGTTTTCTCTACTGAGAACAGTTATCTCTAGTACTTCTCATTCTTCAGAAGTAACTCATGCATAAACTCAAGTAACTTTTCCATGGTAAAATAACATCACAGTCATGATACAGAAGGACAGTTTTCTTGTTGTAAGGATAGAAGAAGTCCTGTCAGAAGAAAATGCTTTGAGTGGATCATTTGCCCTAAATGACAAGTATTTTCAAAGATGTACAAGTTATAAGATGTACAAGAGGTCTTTTATTTTAATATGAAAGTTCACTTGAAAGTGTAACTAGGAATCTTTGTATACAATTCTTTGTGCAGTGTCATAGAATGCCTTTTAACTACAGGATTATTCCAAACCTTAACACAACCTTGCCCATCCCCTCACATTGGAAACTCAAATCTGGAGAAGTCAGGGAAACACATGTATTACTAAGTGTTTTCCTATTCAGAATTCACTCAGGTATTCAAGGAATCAGCAATATTCATCTAAGGTTTCTGTGACTAGATGGAGCCAGACAGAAGGCAGGTCCTTGAGGTTAACCAGTGCAGGGCCAGTAACTGGGCTTCAATGACCCTTGTGGGTCCATTTCAGCTTAGGATATTCTAGGATTCTGTGATTCTATCACCCAAGACAGGTCCCCCAGTCCTGCTTTTTGCTGGCCTCAAGCTCACTCACCTCCAGCTGACCTTGCATATTATAGACCACTGTGATAAGGGGCATGTGCTGAGAATGCTAATGGAATGAGGAAGCAAAGGGAATGAGGATGTTAGACACATTATCACAGCTAACACACCCTGAGGACATGCACTGTGGTGCAATCCCCCCCTGACCATTAAATGAGGTTTGTGTTTCATTCTTAGTCATCACTTATTCAGGACAGTATGAGGACAAAAACAGCAAATTATTCAGATTTATTAGGACAAAATAATCAACCAAGCAAAATGTGACTACAGAAAGAGTTAAAGTATTACTTCTAAAGCAAAAAAAGTTATTTCCTAAAAACTTGAAAACTTACCAATTCATAAATAAGAATTTAGCCTTGTTTCTGTTTCTATTTATATTTACATATTGGAAACAAAGTAAACAAGATAAAAGTGTTCTAAATAAATATTAGGTATGTGCTTAAAAAACACAGAGACAATAATTAGGGTTTTTTTGTGAGGATTACTCAGACCACAAGTACTAATTTAAAACCATGGGAGTCCAGTCTGTAGATCTTCACTCAACTTAGGGTGAGTAGAAATCCAGTGTTGACCTCTGGGAATCAGTATGTAAATAGTTTTATCCTTGTAAGGATTGGTTCTAGAAAGTTCTCTGTTCCCCTTTTTGTTAAAGATTTTCTGCAGTAATTTAAATATTCCTAATCCTTGTTTCTCACTGGACCCTCACCCTCACATTCCACCCCCAACCTACCCTTTAGACACTCTGTATCTACCCTGGCCCTCACTTTTGGGAGTGCTCCTATACTTGCTGTTGGGGTTGTCCTGTTTTGTTGTTTTACCATTTATTAAAAGTATTTCTATTTTGGGTTACTCCATCGAGTTACTCCATCCATTATTTTCATCTCCACATCACTCTTGACTGACACGGTCCTGAGGTGGCAGCAGCCCGGGCTTGCCACAGTTTTTTTAATGTATTCTTTATGAATTAAAATGCTGGTTGCAGAACAACCCTGAGATGCTAATGGTGACTTAAAGGCTTAGAGTGCTCAAATCCTCTGGTTTCTTTAGGACACCTGATGGGATTTCTCATCTCCTGGTAAACTTCAGATTTGTTTACAAGAATGAGAAATTGTTGTTCTCATCTTCTCATCATAAGTAAATGCTGGAAAAAGGTGAAAGACGTTTTAAGGTTTCCTAGTATGTAATGTGCTTGTACTTAATGTATCTTAAAATAGAGAACAGTGGGCTTATGGAAAGAATAGAAAAAAAGAAACAGCTGCACCTGTTAGAAATTCTACATTCTGGTAATGAAATCATGTTGTCTGCCAGAAATTTCTCTTCTTCATTTCATAAAATTTCTGCCTTTCACAGGTGTTCAAATGCAGCTATACATATGCTACTGTGGCGCCATCTGTACAAGTAAGTGACTTTGAAATGTTATTTTGCAGAAACATCACAATTAAAACAGGTCCATTCTAATCAGGAAAATATTAAGAACATGATATAGAGTCTCATAATGTATCTTTCAAGTAGGGACACCCACACAGAGCACCTGCGGCTCATCACAACAAATTAATTCCTCCTCACCTCTGAACTTAGCTGCATACAAAACAGAGTAGCCAACTGAGAGGCTGGAATACCTTTTAGTCTGCCTGTAATGGCAGTTGGGATTTAAACTAACAACACTAATTAAATAAATAGATAGATATGTAAAAGCTGTAGGGCTTATGGCTTGTTCATATTCCCAAAATGCCTTTAAAGAGTGCCATTCATTACATTGTCCCCTAAATACTATTTAGGAAAAAAAAAATACTGTCAGTATTATGTCAACCATTTAAGATTAAACCAGTAACTATTAAACTTGCTTATCTGACTGTTCATGGTCATGGCTTGAATAAAGGTTTCCTTTCCACAATTCCAGCTAATCTTTGGTTTGAAGGAGAACATTTAGTGCTAAATCAAATAAAATTACAAATTCATTATTTCTTTTTTCTAAATCCTAATAAAGAGTAAAAGATGTAACAGGATGATGCTGTTATTTTAAAATGTCCTTCACTTTGTTCCTGCAAAGTTGGAGTTAATCAAAAGGTATGGAATTCAAATTCATCCTCAGTTTCTGAACATGAATCTGGTGAATAAGTTTTTAGATATTAGCAGGCTGCAGCTAGGGAAAGAGTTCAGATTAATAATTAATGAAAAAAAAATGCCCATCTTATTAGTGGGATGTATCTTCCTTTTCTTCATCGTCTTTCTGAATTTTTCACAAGGTTAAAGTTTTATATTCTTACTTGGATGCTACTGGAACTGCAAATCTCAAGAGATGCTTCTCAAACATGGCAAAGTGAACTCTGATAACCCGTAAACACAGTGCAGTTCTCAATCACCAGTGCAGCATGGAAATTCAATTTTTAGGGCAAAAAAGAAAATAGAAAACTAACTTTGATGTTGCTCCAATCCACTATGAAATTAGTAATCCTGCTAGTTATAGGAAATTGTTTGAATACAATGTTGTTTCTATAACATTTCTCCAAACCATTCTCCA
This sequence comes from Lonchura striata, assembly GCF_050655825.1. Classification (NCBI taxonomy): domain Eukaryota; kingdom Metazoa; phylum Chordata; class Aves; order Passeriformes; family Estrildidae; genus Lonchura; species Lonchura striata. The sequence continues at coordinate 116,840,312 of NC_140704.1, forward strand.
AACTCTCATTACCAGTCATAAAATCATTGCTATGGTTACTACTTCTTTTGTAGGTATTTTGAGATTAAAATAATAAAAAAAGAACAGCATATGTTGTCCTTGTTAAATTATTCAAATATATGCTATAGAAGAAGAACATCACAAATTTTACTGACTTGAACGGGCACTCACTATCAACACAAAAGTGATTAAACAAAGTCACATTTTTAATGCATGACCTAAAAATTAAACATCTGAACTTTTGGTCAACTTGTGCAAAGAACTCTGCATTTAAACTCTGTCACTGATTATCCTAGAAGTTTATGCATTCCAAAACAAATATATTTGGATTATCTTCATTTATTTTTACTATGCACTTTCTCAGAGAATACTGGCCCTTAACTTATATTATTCAGTTATTCCAAGTGAGCATTTGATATTTTATTTTCAGACATACTTTTCTTTGACCCACTTCAATGGCATGTTGAAAGAAGCTTTGAGATATTTAATCACAACTTCAAAAAGTGAATACTAAGGGATTTTTTGCATTTGTTTCTTGTCTAAGTCATTGTATGTTTCTGAGATCTAAGGGATCTTAGTTCAAAGAACATAATTTTAAGTCATAGAATCATAGAATGGTTTGAATTGGTTGGGACATTGAAGATCTCATTCCAACCCCCCTGGCATGGACAGGCACATTTTCCATTAGACCAGGTTGCTTGGAGAATACCCATCCAACCCGGCCTTGAACACCTCCAGGGTTGAGGCATTCACATCTTTCCTGTTCAACATGTCCAGTGCCTCACCACTCTCACACTAAAGAATTTTCTACTAATATCTAATGTAACCCTATCCTCTTTCAGTTTAGACATTCCCTCTTCTTCTATCACTACCATGTGCAAGTCAGAAGTCTTCTCCAGCTCTTTTGGAGCCCATTTAGGTACTAGAAGGTGCTCTATGGTCTCCCCAGAGGCTTCTCTTCTCCAGACTGAACAAGCCCAGCTCTGTCAGCCTTTCTTCATAGGTGAGGTGCTCCATATCTCTGATCATGTTCAAGGCCCTCCTCTTGGCCCAGCAAGTCCAGGTCCTTATGTCAGGGGTCCCAGACCTTAACTGATTTCCCTGGGTGAAGTGTTATGAGACAGTAGTAGAGGGGGAGAATCTCTATCAAACGACTTTTTCAGGAACTGGGAACCAGCAGCAGCTCAGCTATGGAAATTCATTATTTCTATAGAAAGATTTCTGATGCATAAATTCCCTGCATATCCCCATGTCCATAGTTACTTGTTAGCTAGAAAGCTTTTACAATATACATATGTAGCTGAAAACCTTTATTGCCACATTAAACTATTTTTCATTAAAAGCATACTTTTACTGAAGAAAATTTTATGTACAAGATGGTGCTGTCCCCAAAGTGTTTAAGTACTGATTACTCCCTTTTGCGTAAAACAGGTGGTTATGCCCAACAGATGGCACTGGAGAACACATGAATTTTGAAAGCCATAGTGTGTGTTATTTCTTAAAAGGTTGAAAGAGAAGTTTTCTACCCTATTTATGCCATGCTTGCTATGATGAGACACCAGATTCAGCCTTCCTCCTCCTTCCCTTTGCCTTCTGTCATCTTTGTTCGCTGGACTCCAAAGCAGATTTTTATTATTTTGATGGCTAAGTTAGCACACAAAATACTCTCCTTTCAAGCCAGAACATCAGATACAATTAAATAAAGATTTTCCATATTAACTTTGAATCAAGTAATTCCATTGTCAGAAGTGAGTTTGCAATTTAAGGAAGCAGTCATTTAGATAAATGAAGAGCCTACTCTGAATCCCATAAAATAAAGCTTCCTATTAAACATTGTGATCACCTAATGCCAGGAAAAAAATAATAATGTGATAAAATATTTGGGCAGGGTTAGATTTTTTTTTTGACAAGGTGAAATTGAAATATAAGTTGGTTTTTAAATTATAGATTATTTTTATTCATTATCTATCAGTTTCCATCAGGATGTCAGACATTGCAGTGCCTGTTATTGTTTGAGGGGCAAACAGATCTTGAATAAACCAACTCAAGAAATCTGAAATCGTCTCCATCCATGAGATAGAGTTCTTTCACTTTCATTACCATTCAAACAGCAAGAGCTGAGTGTAGTCTCACTGGAATATTCTTGAACTAAGAGGCCAACTGACTCCTACTTTCAAGAGGACATATTTTTTTTAAGTATAGCTTCACAGCACATAAGAGTCCGAGAAGAAGAGTCCAACATCCAACAGAAAAGCATGAAATATAAAGCTCCTTCAAGACAAATCAGAAATCCAGAGGGGCCTGATGGGAAATAGGCTGCCATAAGGGTCAGAAGGAGGTCACTGCTCAATTGAAATTTTTGTTGGAAGGGATAAGACAAAGTTGTATTGAAATTTTAAGGCATGAATCTTGAGTTCTGCCTAAGCATATAAAGTCTAAGAAGTCTCCAAAGCTTTAAAAAAAACCAAAAACTCCCAAACCAAAGTAAAAAAAACCCACCCAACACAACCCAAAATCCAAAAGAATAAAGCTAGACTAAATATAAAAGAATCCTTCCCAGCTTACTCAAAGGTAATCAGTGAATATTTGCTAGTAATAAAAAAATAGTTAGTGTTTCCAGAACAAAAGTTTTTACACTGTGTTTCTTTAGTGTTTTTACCTTAAGGAAATTACCAGACATATAACCCAAGCTGTACTCTACATATCTCCTGACCACATTTCCCATGCACTGCACTCCTGATAAATCTTGTCTTCAAAAAGAAACTTGGTATTTTTCAAAACACAATTGTTTCCTTATCTGTATTTATGAAAGTGTCTATTAATGCAAGATTAGAAACAATTCAAAAGACCTGTCAGGTTGAAGAATACTAACCCTGCTTTGTATCATCTCTAGCTAGATTTACAAAGGAAAACTGAATCATGAAGTGTGGTTACAACCACAGAAGTGATGATGTCAACAAAAAAAAAAAATGCTTCACAAAGACTTTTGTTACATTTATATTTCATAAATCAGACAGTTATACATTAATTTTTAAATAGTCACTGCTTGCCTTTCTTCAGCGTTTAGAGTAATGAATGCAAGGAGCAAATAGAGAAGTAACTCATAAGTGCTTTTGACAACTCTAATTTTCAAACACCATAAATGATAACTACTGTGACCAGAGCTGCAAGGTCAGGGTGTTCAGGTGCTACCAGCTTAACTGACAGCTTCATTGTTCTTCCTCATGTGTTGGTGGGTTGGTTTGTTTTTTATTTACATGGGGTTTTTTAAACCAGTAATTCAAATAAAGAAAAAGCAATTAATATCAGAAGTGCAAAATATATTTAAAAAATAGAAAAAGTATATAATATATATAATAAATTACATAAATACCTAATTATTTTATAGTTATAAAAATGTCACAGCTTACCACACAATACTTTCCCTGATGTTTTAAAACAACCATTTCCTAGAGTACTTGCTAAACTATATGCCTTTTCAATTATCCAGCCATTAGGGAAAAGGCTTGGAATATCAGCATTTTAGGAAATTTCTGTTTTGTTCAAGCTTTTTATGCCTAAACATGATATGTGAGGTAGTGGGTTGGAGACAGACACATGACATAACACCAGTGGGTCATCAGCAAACAGCCATGAGTTTAATGTGGCTTCCCCTTTTATAGGGCTTTGGATTTCCCAGGCTCAGATGGTTGACTGGATGAGACCTCTCTCTGCCCAGCTCTCAGGCCAGTGGTGTATCAGCACCTCAGCTAAAACAAGGTTGGCTGAGGTCTTTGCTTGGGTTTGAATCCAACCTACCCCTGCCTTATACAGGGACATGTTTTCTTCTAGGTTGGTTGAGTTTAGGGGTCAGCTTCAGATCAGCTGCAATGTGACAATACAAACATGTACATATGTCATGGTTTGACACTGGCACAATGCCAGTGCCTCCATGAAAATGCAATCTCTCAAATGAATGCTGTGAAACGCAATCGAGAGTAGAGCAAAGCAGGCCCAAGCTTAATAACAGGAAAAAAAAAAACTTTATTAAGCTACTACTATAAAAGAAAGAAAGGAAGGAAGAAGAAACACACAAAGATCAAAATGAAAACATTCCAAAGCATTCCTTCTCCCACTACCCAGCTCCAACCACAGCGAGACACAATCTGGACCCCAATCAGGTTTCCACCCTCCAGACAATCGATACTCAGTCCATCGAGGGAACAGAGTCTCTCCTGTGCCACAGACCCCAAGAAACTCAGATGCCACATCCTTGTTTTCATGTTACACATGGCACCGCCTGGAGAAAAAGTTTGCCATGGTGACCCTTCTCCTTTCCATGCACAGTGCTCTCACCACCAATGCATGGATGGACAGAATGCTTTTAGGATTTTTCCTTTCAAGGATGTCCTGCCAAGAGGGGAGAAAACCACAGTTCAGTTTTTCATTGTTTGGGACCACAGTCCCCCCCATTTCCCCCTGGGCCTGAGGGCCCAAGAACAGAGATCTTCTCCTTCTTTGAGGACGGGGGCACCACCACAAACCCCCTAATTTTCTCTGTTCGCTCCACTTCTGTCTTTTCCCAGCTGAAGCAGGTCTCTTGGCTCATTGGCATCCTCCTAAAATACAGTCTCTCTTGGAGAAGATTGGTTCCGTTTGTGGCCAACACGGAAAAGTCCAGCCAAAAGCCAGTTCTTGTCCCCCTCCCATCTAGAATTTCTCCTTCTAACACCCCAGGGTCCAAGGTGTCCCTCTTCCTCTCTTTCAAAGTGAGGAGGGGAAAAAAAATTCACAAAGCTTTCATTTCTCAAGGAAGGGTTAAAAGTCCAAACTCCCAGGGATGGCTCAATGCCCAGATTCCAGCAGCTCCCATGTGACTGGGCACCTTGCGGCCCCACCCCCCCCGCTCCTCCTTCCCCATGGTGGAATTGCTGACAAAACTGCTGCTGCTGTCTCTTTCTCTCCCCCTCTCAGGAGAGAAACTCTGGGGGGGGGGAACGGAGAAATCCCAGATTTCTCCACCCTTCCATCTGCAGGGGGTTCCAGTCCCTCCACCCTTGGGCCCACCTCAGTCAGACCATGGGCCTCCCCCTCCCCACCCAGCCACGGCCGGGCAGGGGAGAGGCTGCACTGCGGCTGAGCAGAACCAAAGAGAGCGAGTTCCCCTGGGAATTCTGCTTTCAACCCCTCTGTGTTCTCAGAGGCGTGTCCACCTTCAATTGGTCAATATCCAAACTGACCTCTTCCTTCCGGAAAAATTCTTTTTCCGTGTCAAACCACGACAACATATTATTTATTCTTTCCATATTGTATACCTGTATCACAATAGAGTTGCAGTGAAAAAGACATTCAAATTTGAAGACTATAACTATGGTTACATTCTTCACAGGAATCTTCACACTGGAACACCCGTGATATGCATTTATAACCACTGTTGAACAATGTATATATATTTTCCCTACTAGCACATTGAACTAACTCTTTTAACTCTGAAATTTACTTAGTGACTGAAATTAGAAATACTAACACCACCTCATCAAGCTGTCAGCTGGAGAGCTCTGCAGTAGCAAACAAACAAACAAAAAAAGAGTTCTTTTATTTCAAATCTCTGGTTTATTGGAGCCTTGAGAGAAAGGTGTAGAAGGAAAGACTTTTTCTGAGAGCATTTATTTTTATTTAGTTAGGACATATTCAGAAGCCAAAGCCAACAGTAGTTCTTATTTAAACAATCCAAAAGTTTCCACGTCAACAAGGCAGGACCACAGACCCTGTGAGAATGATCACCTAATGCTCAGCTCAGCATGTGAGGGATTCTTTGTGTGAGCATCAGCCAAAAGTCTGCCTGTCACTGACCTAGACTGAGACAACTTGCTTGCAAGATTGATAATAGCTGGGTGAAGTGCATTCTGGAGAATTTTAGACAATAATCACATTTATAAGAGAGTTCAAATGAGATTTGAATTAACTCTCGTGTATAAGACCTGCCTGGTGGAGAAAGTGTGCTGGCTTCAAGTCTGGTGAGAGAAGAAAGAAGTCATATGATAAAATTGCCAGTATATTGGATGAATATAATATCCTTCAGGAATATTTACAAAACACACTTTTGCCTCCTATTTCAAAGTTAAATATATATATATGGTGGGAAAACTCGCTATAGGTGTGTGCTTCCTCTGATAACATTGACTTGATTGCCAGATTTCATGCAATAGCTATACAGGATCACTTAGCAGCAAAAGAGATTGTGATGTGTCAAAGAAGCTGGAATCTAACATGGCTTATCATTTTAAAAGCCTTTATAGAGGTGAGACCCTGTAAGATAATCAAGCCACCACTACCAGACATTTTAGGGTCACTGCTAACAGCAGCCCTGCCAGCATTTGATGTCAGCCTTTGGTGAGGTGCCAGACCTACCACAGGGATCACAAACAGCCTGAAGGCAGCCACAGCACACCTCCTGTGTGTGAAAGCTGGCAGACGTGAGAACTGCCCAACGTGAAAAAGAACAACTATTCATATCCAGCCTGCACTACATGGAAAAGAGAAAAATGCATTATCACATCTACCTGTAGTGCTGGATCATAAATAGTCAAAGATTAACCCATGAACTGCTGTGACAGTTATCTAAGATGTCACACAGGTATATTTTGAATCACTTAGCCTTGTATTGGAAGGGTCCTTTGAAGGTCACCTAGCCCAAACCCTGAGGGACATCTTCAGCTAGATCAGGTGGCTAAAAAACATTCAGCCTGACCTTGAATGTTTTCAGGAATAGAGCATCCACACTCTGGGCATCTCCATAGTTAAAAAAAAAGATTCTTCCTAGTGTCTGGTTTGAATCGACACTCCTTTAGTTTAAAATTTCCTCTTTTCTTACTGCTGTAGATGCCAGTAAATTGTCTTAATCTTTCTTTTAAACCCCATTTAAGTATTGAGAAGCTGCAATTAGGTTTCCCCAAAGTCTTCTCCAACTCAAGCATCTAACAGAACTATATCCATATCAGATAGTTCATATTTGTTCTGCATATGAAGAAATACAGGTTTGAAAGACACAGAACTTATTTCCTTTCCCATCCAAAGCCATCACTCACCTTGATAAAAGCAAGCAGGAAGAACTACTAATCCTGTCAAATACCACTGCACCAAATAAGCGTTATTTCAACACAAGCAATTAGGCAGGTAAATTTGTAAACAAAACAACCCTGCTCCAGCAGAGCAGATGTATGGCCCATGTCCAAGCAAGCATTTAGTACAGCCATGGCTATCTTCAAATTTATTCCTGGTTTGGCCATTTTCAAACCTGAACAAACTAGCCAACTCTCCTGATACGACAATGAAAGTTTGCTATGAAAATCTTACACTTTACATGAGTCCTAGAAAAAACTAATTTAGAGGGAAAAAAAAAGGAAAAAAATACAACCAAAGAAGACCTGATTTTTTTTTTTTTCAGTGGGAAAACTATTTGGGATGTATCAGTTTCTTTTTTATTCCTTAGCTCCTTGTTTCCTTTTTATATTTTGCTGCAGAAAAACCAAGGAAAGACAAAAAGGGGTTGAGAAATCAATTTAAAAATATAAGAAGGTGTGTTTCAAAATTCTTTTGTTTAAAAAATGAACATTTATTTTAGAGAAAACATAAATAAAATTAAAATTTTAACAGTTCTTCAAATAATTTATCTGACATAATAAAACTGATATGGCATGGATTAATGACCTAATCAACATATAGATACATTAATTCATATGTCTGTACATATATTTATCTTTACATACACCCAGACAATGTATAGCTCCATATAAATGGATTATATCATTATTCAGGTAAAATTTGTGTGTTTTTCAGATAATAGCAATACATCTGGATAGGTAGTTAAGTTTTTACTAAAGTGGTGTAAAATCAAGTCGCAGGACAACACCATTAATCTGAATGAAAGTTTTTTAAATGTGCAGAAAGAAATGTGGAAAGTAAACATTCATTAGCTCTAGCCCTACTCTTACTGGATGAAATTGTGATTTATAAATCACAGGGGCATAATTATATTTTACAGCAAGAAATTACCTGATTTTTATTTAAAAAAAATTGCATGCGTACATCAACTTTTCTCATCAAAGATGAGGCAGATTGAATATTTCTCCTATGGAGGACGTAATTGCTGAGAAAAAGCTAGCAGGAAGTTTGGAGGAGGCTTTTTGACTCTCATAGTAAGCCAAACAATAGAACTGTTGCATCCCTGGAGTGTTTTTCTTCCCATGAAGTCACCTATCAATGAAAAAATGCAAAAAGCTGTGAAAAATAGAGCTAAATAGTTTTTCAGGCAAGTCTGTGAAAGGTGCTTATTTCTCTTGATTCCATGTTCTTTATTCTGGATTTACTTTCATACATAAGACCCAAAAACATACCCTAGCATAAAATAGCCTAATGTAAACTGCTTCAACAAACATTTTCCTTTCCTTTTAGTTTCAACTATGATAAAAACACCATCTTCCTTGATTTAAAAAAAAAATAAAGTAATGGGACACTTGACCTGCTTCACACTTACACATAAAAGGGAAATTTGGTGAATGTACTGTGATCATGCTACCAGGAATTCAGGAATGGACTCGTATCAGTTCTATTTCAGGTAACAAAATCTGCCTTTGTCCAGCAATATGAGAAACTGAAACTGCCCTTTCTATGGTAGAGAAAGAACTCATAAGTAAATCACCACCTTCTGTTAATATAGAAGACCCAGAGGCCTCAGAGACAGTGAAAAGCACATTTAAAAAATAATTGATAGAATCTCAATGGAGTGATCTTAGTAATTTACATGCTTTATATTTTGAATGTGTTTAGAAGAAAAAAAAATATTAGGATGCCAAAACCCATTATATGGAATCCGCAACTTGTTGAAATAACTACCCACGAAGATGCAGAGCTGCATGAATAAAAATGAAAGAGAAGAAAAGTGTGCATGCAGGGTAATAAAAAAGCTAAAAAAAATCACAAGGCAACAATGTAGCTAAAGTATTGATTGTCAACATGCAAGAAAAGTGACCCCTTTTTAAAGTTATTGAGGGCACTTCAGCATTACCTAATTGCCCATATGTTGTGGCACGGCCCGCACCCATATACTCTATTAATTTGCAATTAAAGAGTACACTTTTAATAAATTTTAAACCAAGGATCTTTTAGCAAGAACCATCTTGCTAAAATTCCAATGCATTTTGTCCCAGTATTCAGAGTTTAAAAAGTCACTTCTTCCTTAATTTCACAAGGCTGTTTTGAGACATCTCTATTTCTTTAAGTCCCTGACCCCTCAGTTATTGCCACCATATCCTAAGGTTTGTTTGGGTTTTTTCTGAAATGTGTTTTTATACTTTGATATTTGAGAAGTCTGCTGACTACAGGATTATTAAAATGCATTGGGTCTGAAAGAATGCAAAGGCAACAGCAAACATTGCTGTCCCATCCTGGGAAGGTCAGCCATGATAAATGGGCACTAAATTCCTACAGAAATACTTCTCAGTTCTGCTGTATCAGCTCCTTAAACTATTTACAGCAGCGATGCTTCACATGAGAGAGGGCTGTAGAAAAAGTACATCCAGCTAGCACAAAAATGCTAGCACACCATGCAACAGTGACTTAATTCTTCCACAGTCAGAGGGATGTCCTCAAAATAGAAGTCTGAGCAAGTTTTATTTTTCAGCAACTTGGAGCAATTGCTCTTGTTATGGCAGACCTCATGTGGGAAACGCAATGGAATATACAGGGAATATACCCCCAGGAAGAGAGAAAGGGTTTGGGTTTAAAAATATTTTTTCTTCAAAAAACAAAAAGAAGTATCAACTTGTGCAAGCAGATGTTTGCACCTCTCCTTTCTACCAAAAGTCTTATTTTTGGTACAAGAGACATTATTTTGATACATAACTCACTGTCTTAAAAATCTCCTCCCTTCTTACACAGGCATTTCAGCCAAGGCATCACCTTAATAATAAAGGGTATCAAAGAGTGCTTTCTTACAGGTGAGAAGACAAGAGCTTCTATCTATACATTAGATAAAATTTTCTAGATTTATACCCATTGCCAGGTTTGAAAGTCAGAAGTCTTAAATTGATTTCTGGTCAGTGGACATTACTTTGAGGACACAGCTAGTCACAGAAGCTCGATTTTCCTAATTGCACAATTGGTGGTCTGTATATTTTCTCTCAACTTTTCTTTCTCCATACCAGAAAACCAACAAAACTGAGGAAAATTCATTCTTTGGTGAAATTTCATCTTTCAAATTAAGTGTGACATGTAATTTCAGGCATAATAAATCAGAAACAATCTTGTTGAGATTGTCTATCATGTCCAGATCACCCCAGGTCCTGAGCTCTGCCAATATACAAAACAAGTATACAAGAGAACACAGAATTGTTCTCATTAGCAAATCAATACAGCAAATGGATGAAGTTTTCTGACTTTAAAATTAATGATGGAAAACCACAAACTTGGAAAAAGATTTTCTGGTCTGTAATCTCAAGCTAGTCTGCAAATATACATCAATATTTGTGAAGAAAAGCTGATGGCCAGTATATAAATCTTAACTCATTATACGTACATCCACAAATAAAAAAGACTACCCATTTTTTGACTTTTCTGATGTGGGAAAGTACATATGAGCCATTCCTATTTCAGGTAGGATGAATACTCTAGCAAGACTTTGACTAAAAATTTATTATTTCCTTTCATTATGACATAGAGATTTTTACATTATTTTGTTGTAAGTTAATGTTATTAGATCATTACCTGATAAAGAAATTATGCTCATCCTTTAGCTTGTATGGTGCTCTGAGAAATAGAAATATTTTTGAGTAAATGTAATATCCTAAAAAGAATTTGTTTTCATGTTACCACCCACAAAATCAGCACACTCAATCAGTTCAACCATAATTTTTTTGAAAAAGAGACAGATGCAGAGAGAACTGTCCTTACATATGTAAGGAATTGCCAAAATCAGAAGCAATTTTTAATGCTGAAGTCACACTTAAGCTCCATTCTTCAATCCTGAAGAAAGTACTTTGAAATTAAGATGCATAAGACCATGAGGACCCAAAGGAGGCACTGGGAAATGAAAGTGTTTTCTCTGAGTTATTAATATGTCACTTTTCTTTAATGCAATTCATTTAATGCTTTTTTAATACAAAAAAGTTGAAATAATCCCATCACTCATTTAAAAGAATAAAAGTACAGCACTTCCCAGCTGTAAAATAAAGGGCTTATAGAAATATCAGGAATTTAAAAGTTCACCAGCTTCACTGCATTTATCCAACTGACCATAATCACTTTAATAGTCATTTCAGGTTCTTGCATGACTTCACTATGGCTCTACTCTTCCACAAAAAAATTTGTGTACTTACAGAATTAGATCTCAAAGGTATGGCCTCTTAGCTTCCAATGCCAAATACAAGGGGGGGAAAATGCAATTACATTATACAGGTTTACATGTATTAAAGACCAGGTTAGGATGTAGATATGCTTTTCACCTTATAGCCATTAGGAAGCTTCAATATGGTATATAAGAAACTGTTAAGAAATTGCACTGTAATTTGTCAATGGTGTACTAAGCTCTGCATGAATTCTAGAGATAAATGTGAAGATCTACAGCAGTGGGAGTTATACTCCCTCTACACTTCCTGATGGAAAAAAGTAGGAAAAAATAATAAATTCAGTGCCAAAAACAAGAAAGAAATAATGAAACTGAAGTGCCCTATTCTTGTCAGATTTTGATGCTATAAATTGCAAGAAAAAGCACCTTCATCTAAGTTAGCTATCAGTAAACTATCAGGGGGAAAATACTACAAAGATCTATTGCAGTAGATAGCTTCCTTTCTCCCTCTTCAGGAGACATTAATGCAATCTCTAGTGCCTGATCCTAAAAGTATTGGGGAAATAGAGGGCTGTCAGTGACTTGAGTTTCTCATGAGCTTAATAGGAAACTGATTAAGATCAGGGATATCTTTCCCATCTCCAACTACTATCCTCCCTTCCCTTGGGCAGAGTCTCAAACAAAAATCTCTGGTACAGACTCTCCGGGACTGGGCAGTGAAGCCATGGTTAAATTCCAGAAAGGCAGGCAGCACCTCGATCTTCAGGTCATGCCCTAAGACACCTGGGAGAGCATCCAGTGCAGAACAGACCCAACTGTGAATAACTCTGCAGTAAGAACATTGGAGGCCTTATGTGGAGATTCTCCTTAAAAACTTGTGACTTTCACTGTTCCTCCTCCACACAGCCACTTCACTGCATAAAGAGATTATCTATTAGCATAATAATTATGATAATTGTAATAGCCAATTAAGCCAGTGAATTAAGGTTCTCATTAGCAGTATTATTATGTAGGAACAGTTTAAAATAAATTACACTTATTCAGCTCAACAAAATCAGAGGTTAAATCCAACTCTTCCTTCAGTCCACTCTGGGTCATCTACAGGTTCAACATTTCCACTAAACAAATACACCCTTCTGATGAGCAGCAGCAAAATTCTGGTGCCTGGAAGGAATCCTTTCTGTGATGGCTGCTTCATGCATGGTATGAAGCCTCAGGACTTATAAATTAAAAACTCCTCCACTTACCTGCTCCAGGTTTAGTCTACAGAAGCGATATCTTCTGCAGGTCACTGTACAATAAAAACTGGGCAGTTCATGGATGGTTATCTCTCATTGACAAATAAGTGTCCTACATCATAAATAAGGAGAAAAAGAATTAGACATTTACCTCTCAGAGCTGATAGGCAGTGATTTAATGTTTGTTCTATCTTGTTTGTTTTCACAAAATGCTGCAACACATAGTGTAGGCCAGTTTTCCTGAAATGTTGTCAGCAATTAGCAAAATTACAGTCAAGCCCAAAAATTACTTCCAAGAATAGATAAAGAAGCAATAAATGAAGTCTTATTTGTAGAAACTTCTTGCTAATCAGGACTGAGAAAAAACAAAACCAAAGTATTCTGAAAAATAGCTTACAAGTTATTAAATAGAGCTCGAACTTGGTCAAAAAATTCCAGACAACCAGTTCATAAGTAGAAAAAGTATGAAATGAAAGTACTTGATGTGCAATGAATAACAATCTGCTCTGGTTTCTTGTCCTGTGATCTCAAGTACATCTTATTGTGCATATAGCCAGAAGCAAACATTCATTCAGGAAGGACTGGGAATGAAGGACATGAGACTTCCCCCTTTCCTCTCTGTGTATCTGATATCTGATTTTCTGTACATCTTGAGCAGAGCATCAGTTTAAAGGCCATGAGGGCAGGGATTGCATCTGTTCAGGTAAATCTTTCTCCAAAAAAGTAACAGTGAAGCATCACTGTATTTAAACAATGTCAGTAGCTAAGTAGCTCAGAGAAAGTATTTACTTGTGTGGTTTCTGTTAATGACAAAGATGGGAAAATGCTGCCATCTTTACATGCTTTCTGTTATTCTGACAACTGCGATTAGAAGCAGCAACAAAGCTAAGAAATTAGTGGCCAAAAATAAAGGCAGACAGGAAAATTTTGTACATGTTTTCTTTGAACAGAGGTAATTTATTAGTGGAAACTAGAGTATATGAATACTTCATTTTTTGGCTTTGTTGTTGGGGTTTCTTTGTTCTGATTTTTTTTTCTACCTACACACACAGAGTATTTCATACTTTGCATACTTTGCATAATGATAAATCCTTAGAAGCAAAAAGACAGTAATGGAACAGAACAGTCACTTGTTCTCCCTGGGAGTACCAACCATATTTACTTTAATTATGGTTATTTATACAAAAGATCTGTGATAACTACAGTGACTGAGGGATATCCACTTCAGAACACCACACAAATTTGCAACAAGGCTGGTTTTTGAACACTTATAGAAAAGATGGAACAGAGAACTGTAAAAAATCACTGCAGATATTAGCTTCAGAAAAAAAGTAGCTCCCATACCTGTAGAACCTTCCAGGACCGAGGAGTATCAACTTGTTGTCAGACACCAGACCATGGTAACCAGTCCAGTCTCCAGTCCCTGAACTAGATAAGGCAGAGCAAGTCTATCAAGCCCAGTAATATATCTTATTCTACAAAAAGGGCAACTCTGCCTTTCAAATGTTTTGGTTTCTGATAACTTAGAGCCATGAAAATTAATTACAGGACAGCAAATTTATGCCTACATCTGATTAGAACAATGTAAAGATTCAGGGAAGCCAGACAATCTCACAATCATGCACTGCTGTACAGTTTGCATAATTTCTCATTTGCTTTCACACACTCTCTAATAAGATCATTTCTGCTTCAGTTTCCTGAGTGGAAATTCCCTGAGGATTGGATTTCGTTATCAATTTTGATGGCTCAATGCTTTCAACCTTCAGCTTATATCCAGACAAAGCATCCAATGAAGAATAATAATACAATAAATGTCCTGTCATCACTTACTGACAAAGTACAATGCTCTAGTCTTTGTATGCTTTTCAGTTTTACAGAACAGTTTTTATTATGTTACTTGTTATGTTATTTTGTTAATTGTTTTTTATTGTGTTATGCATCACAGTCTTTATTTTTCATATTTCTCATCTCAGTCATTCAAAAACCATTAGGCAAATCCCCATACTGTTAAAGCCACTTTAAAAACAATTATTTTGAAAAGAAATTAATTTTAAATTCCTTCTATGTGCTTATGATCTGTCATGCCTTTCAAGTTCAAATGCCTTATGTTCAATGTACAGACACAAGGGTTTTGTTTTAAAAATTCAGAAAGGATTATTTGAAGACTGGGAACTCAATAAAATCCTTAACTGTCCTTTTTAAATAACAAGGCTTGGTAACCGAGTTTCTTGTCTCTTTCCTCACCCAAAGGATTCTAGTCATGTGTAGGTTTCACCCAACCTCAATTAAGCAAGAAATTTCAGAATCAGAGTCCAACCAAGTGGTAGAGTGGAAATTCACATCAGTAACTCAGGAGATACAACCCATTGTAAAAAATAATGTCCAGAGTAAAACTGAACCACTCAGAGTTGAGTCTGTAATTATTAATCTGTGGAACAAATAACTCTTATGATGTGAGTGTAAATCATTTAGCCTTTTTCCTCTCCTCAGTAACAGACAAACATATGAAGATGAGGAGACAGCACTCTAAATTTATGCATATTTTTCCTCTAAACTTTTGCATGGTTTTCAAAATGAGGATATTACTATCTTCTTTGTAAGAGTATCAGAAGGCTATTGAGGATAAACTAACTTAAAATTTGTTGATCATTAAGTTTTAAGAGGTAGATATTGCTCAGAAAGCACTCAGCACATTACTTTGTACACTGATCTTAGAAACAGAGGTCTGTGCTCCAATTCCTCCCCTGACTTTGTCCTTTCTTTCACTTGAAATGCCTTCCCCCTTCTCTGCATCACCTTTCATGAAGAGTCTGCTAGGGAAATAATTTTTCTAACCACAGGATTCAAAGAAACAAACAAAATAAAAATCATGCATCCCCAGTAAGTTGTACAGAATGGAATACCAATCCTGGACATACCAGTAACTTTAAAAAAAGAGAAAAAATATACTTTTTTTTTTCTTTTCCCCAGGAAGTCATCTGACAAACTATTTTACCATGATAGAATCTGATAGGAAACCAGAAAACTTCAATTAAAAGAGAATATGTGGTTCTACTATAAAGGCCATCCAGAAGAGAATGGCTTCATTTCTCCTAGGAATTGCTGCTAGAACATATTTACTGCTGAACCTTACACTAAGAATTACTTGTGATATGACAAGTTTAAACTGTTTAGAAGTACAGTGCAAAATGATCATGATCACTGTTCTTCTAAGTCAAATCATCAAACTGAAGAAAAATCCCCACAGAGTTCCTAGGTCCATCTGGAGCACTATTTCCCTTAGGAGCTTTGCTTGTAAGTTGGTAAAGCAGAAGAAGGTTTGAGTCGGGCAATAAGAACAGTCAGATTTCAAGAACACACTCCAAGAACAGATGTGTAAATTTTTCAGCTAGGAAAGCCTAAAATGAGACAACACTAAAGCTTTCAAGACCGGCACAAGAAAATTATTTTGCACTTCTGCCATGTATAGGTCAGTAAGAACCAGATGTAATTTCTGACATAGAAGATATTTATGTTGGCCCTTACAGAACAAAAGTATAAAAAATAAAATGAAAGCTACTAAACACTTGTCTAGACAGCAAATTTATTGACACATGAAAATCTATCACTAGAGATTTATTGACACGTGAAAATCTATCACTAGAGATTTGTAAATAAATGATTAGGCATACATTCATTCATTGGGAACTTATTTAGGTAGGTCAGTGTTATCTGTAGACAGGCTAATTGTCTAGACTGTCTTCTTCATCTCTACTCCACTCCTATTTCTCATTTGCACTTTCTTTTCCCAGATTCTTTAGGTTTTTTAATTCTCCTTCATAGTTTTGGGATACAGATCTCCCAGGAGACAAACTGTCCATCCTGCACTGGAAGTAGATATCACTCTTACAACAAAATTGAATCAATAGAATGAGTTACTGCAGTTTTTTTCCTTCCAAGTCCTAAGGGGAGCAAGTGTATGTTGAAAAAATAATTAAACTAAGAAAAAATAATACCATGAGGAAATTTTCTAAAGCACTTTTGGAGTTTTGCTGTGTGCATGATAGAGCAAAAATGCCAAAAAACTCATCTGTCTGTTTCTAGCTCCATCCTCTCCACATTCCGTACCCACAGTACACACCCTTGCTGAGGGTCACCAGGCATTTCCCAGCTCAGCTTGTTTGGCCTTATCATTTTGTAGATTTATTTCTTTTATTTTTGTCCACAGAGTTGTCTGCAAAGCATTTCTTAAGATGTACATCTCCACTGCTGTGTTAAGATGTCTTTGGTTTAGCTGGCAAAAACCGAAGAATTCCACGTTTGAATAGAGGTTTAATTGATTGTCCTCATGTCTCACCCTTTTCTGTGCTTGAAAGTCAGATGATTCCCTAGGTGAAACACAAGTTCCCAACATTTCATTGTCATGCGGATCAATGAAATGCACCTGGTTGAATGTGAATGTATCTTAGCCCCTGCTGTCCAGCAGCTTCATAACTTGAGGGCTGAGATAAGGATATTATGCCCAAGCATACCAAGGGATTGTAGGGAAACTGAGGACAACTGAGCAGAACCAGTGAATGATACGCTTGGAAAACTGAGGGACTAGGTTTTGTGACCAGATTCTGGATGCTCTTCATGCAACCATTTTACTTTGGCCAGTAGCCTGACTGCTCTCAGGAGAGGGAAATCTTCATAAATCAACTTCTGTAAGAGTATGGCCAAATAAAATCTCATCCAAAGACAAACATCAGCACACGTAAAAACAAATGCATATACAGTATTGATTTGGGTACAGCCTTGAAAATTCTCAATAATTATGCCACAACCCAAATACAAAATACAAATTATATGATCTAGAGCTCTTATCGTGTAGAAGAGTCAAAATCAATCAGGTGTAAGTCATCCACAATGTTTTCGGTATACGCTTCAGATATGAAAAGATATTTTAAAAAACTTCCTCTTTGTCATTTCTGTTTTCTTAAATGAGCATACTGACATTGACAGAATTAGAGTCAAGCATCAATTAAATGTCTGACCTTGGAAATGTTGCAGAAGTAACACCCAGAATGTATTAAGCATTTTTTACTCATCTCAGCAGGCACGATACTATGAATTATGTAAAAAATGAGCATCAATTTTTCAAAGCAATAGATGTGACACCACTATATGGTGAAAACAAAGTACTTACATTAAATGAGACATGCAGTTGGTCCAAACTAATGTGATCTAAACAGTCTTCACTTAAAATATTTATTAGATGGAAAATATTCCATAGCTGCACTTTGCAGTACACATTTTTGTAAGCAATCTTTTCCCATGGCATTTAATGTAGTTATTCTGATGCTGATGTTTTAGCATCTTGACAGCTAGGGCGTATTTCACCACTGGTAGAGTCAGGCCACTAATGCATCTCTGTTTGTGTGGAATGTGTCTATTTCACAATTTTAGTCAATTTGCAGGACATCAGAATGACAAAAAAATTGAAAATAATGTCACAAAACCTAAATTTTAACATCCTTATTACAGATAAATAAATGATAAACAATAATTTTAAAGGGTTTTTTGTCACTAAAAGTTTACTAGAACACTTTAAATATTACCTAATAAACAGCAATTTTTTGTATGCAATTTAAGTAATAAAACTCATTTTAACTGCTACATTTTCTGCTTTCTTTCTCAGGAATGCTATTGCCCATCATAGTGAGGGCAGTCATACTCATCCAGCAAAAGACAACAAAGCAAAGAAAGAAACTCTCAGAAAATTTCTTTTTTCTTCACAGATTAGTTCTTGGCCTGAGAAAAGCAAGATTATGGTAAAGTTTTGGTATAATACTCAAAATGTTCATCCTTTAAAATACCCCCATTTTCTTGGGTGTTAGGAAATTTCTTCACCAAAAACGTAGTCAAGAATATTCACCGGAAAGGTTGTCAAGCATTGGAACAAGCTGCCCAGGGAAGTGCTGGAGTCAGCATCCCTGGGGGTATTTAGGAGGTGTGTAGATGTGGCACCTGGGGACATGGTTTATTGGAGGACTTAGCAGTGCTGGGTCACAGCTGAACTCAGTGGTCTAAAAGTCTTTTCCAAACTAAATAATTCTGATGATTGTTAACCAATTTTGGTTTCAGATTTTTCTATATATTTGGATTATGTTCCCCAGAACATATGAGAACAAATAATTTTCTACAGTAATTTAAGAAAACAGTTCCACTTTCAAAACTACCTTGGACATTTAAAAACATATAGCTCCATAACTCAGTGACTACAGTCACCATGGATATTTTATCCAAAAATATTTCATCATCTTTCAAAATTTTGGTTGCACTTAGGAGCCAACAACAGTAACTACAACTACAGTTGAATATAAATAAATGACAATTCATTCTGCATTTGGAGTATAAAATAATGCAAAATCTCACTACTAATATGGTGTTGACTGATGACAGATTCTCAGTAAACATTGTATGTAAACATACAAATATGAAAAAGAATTATGCCATTCCATTAGGGTAAATATGAAACAATATCAGATAAGAGCCGCGAGATTAATTGGTTAACACCAAAGCTGTAAAGATATACAAAGTCAGAATCATTGTCCCTGAATCACATATTGGTTTATCAAGAATTCTGGAAAATGGGTGATTTCTAAGCTCAACTCTAGCCATACTTTACAGTTTCACATGAAAGAGCAAATGCATGTCTAAAAAGCTTTATATGTGATTTATATACAAATATGTTAAACATTTATTTGTATATATATATATATATATATGAAATTATACATATATGCATTCATGCATAGAAAACAAACATATACAATATGCAATTGCACATAGTGTCCATGCTGTCTTTGACAGACATTCCAATGCAATGACATTTAAGCAGTGGTGCCTCACCGGGACTGTTTAACTCAAAAGAAAAGAGAAACCTCCTGTAGCTCCTCATCAATATATGTAAGCACTTGAGATATTTAGGGGCAAAGAAGACAGAGCCAGGCTCTTTTCAGTGGTGCCCAGCAACAAGAAAAGAGGCGATGGGCACAAGCTGAAACACAGGGAGCTCTTTTTGAATATCGGGAAACACTTGCTGAGTGAAAGGGTCCCCAAGCATGGGCACAGGCTGCCCAGAGAGGCTGTGGAGCCTCCATCCCTGGAGATATTTGAAAGCCATCTTTCAAATGGTCTTGGGCAGCTGGTTCTGAGTGGTCCTGCCTGAACTGTTGGATCAGATATCCTGCAGAAATCCATTCCATCCTCAGCCACTCTATGATTTGGTGATGTTTTGGCAGTTTCAAGGACAAGAGGTATCTGCAGTACAGTTCCTATCAGAAAAAAATATAGATCCATCAGGAAGATATTTACAGAGTATATAATTCAATATGGAGATTTATAGTTAAAAATAGATGCAGATGTCAAAATTTTAAAAGCTTCATAACTCTGTAGCACTAATTACTTTTTTTGTGGAATTACACAACAGAATATGCTTTTAGCTTGAAGCAGAGATCATATTTAGCATTGTTAGGATGCTGAGGCTACATGCCTAATTGAGGATGCTGTTCACAGGAAAGCAGAGTATTAAACAACTTTAATGGCACATATATGTTTAACTAATGATAGCATTGATTTTTCAGTAGTTTAGCTTTTGAACATAGGGCAGCTGGCTTACTGTTATATATAGTTTTAGCATAGTGCTAGAAGTATTCATCATGAGCAACAAGCAAAATAATTACTTTTGGGACAGGAGAACTGAGGCTGTAAATATTGAAGTAGGCTTTAAGAAAAAGCCTGAGGGATATATAACACAAATAAACCTCCGTAAATTCTCATTGTAAAAGGTGTTCTATTTCTTGTAGTGTACCAAGTGCTGTCACAGAGACTCCAGATAGGAGAAAAAACTTCCAGTGCCTCTCTGAAAAGGAATCACTCAGTTGTTAAAAGACAGACACACATTACTACACATATAAAACTATCTTTTATAATTCAGTCCTGCAATCACTGGGCTGAGGTTACATGATCTCTGTCATGTTACTGAGCACTACCTCACCATCCAGCAATACTAATCTGGAATGGTAAGGCACATGTGGTGGGCACAGTGTGATTTCTGACATGGATGACAGACCAAGGGAATCTGAATTTCCTGAGCTGAAGGAACATGACTGCGAGAATGATCAGCTCCCAGCTGACCCTGAAATTTAGAAATCTGTTGCTCCAGATGGATCCCTACAAATCTGAAGGGGTCTATCCAGGAATCCACAAAGGTTTGGCTGATGCCATTGCAGAATTTCTCTTGAAGATTTTGGGCAGTCCTGGGAATACAGAGAGGTCCCAGCTGACTGGAAGCTGCTGAATGTCCCAGTTTTCAAAAGGGCAAGAAGGATGTCCCCAGAAACTACAGCCCTTTTAGTCTCACTTTAGTGCCTGGTAAAGTAATGGACAAGATTATTCTGGGAGGTGTTGAAAAATAGCTGAAAGACAACACAGTGATCGGTCACAGCCAGCACAGCTTCATGAGGGAAAATTCTGCTTACCAGAGCTGATTTCCTTTTATGAGGAGGCAACCCACATGGCTGATCAAGGGAAGCCAGTTGATGTAATCTTTTTGGGTTTCAGTAAAACTTCCCATACTGGTACTTCTCTCAAAGTTTCCTTCTGGATAAAATGTCCAGCCCAGAGCTAGATAAGCACATCATGGATGGGTGAGTAACTCACTTACAGATCAGATGCAACCCTCTGGGAAATCCCTGGGATGATCCTCACTGTAACAGGTCCTAATACTGCCTCTGTTCTGTTATACAGCCTGTTACATACACCCACTGAAGGCATCTCTTCCCCACAAAGCCAAAATGTGAGTACCTAGCCACAGGTGACAAGTGGCATTATGAGCATCTCGGACATTCCCAGAGGACTAACAGATCAGACCCGGGTCTTTGTCATGCAGGGTTAGGTCGTCACATGAGGCACCCTTGGGTAGGCCTTGACCCATGAATCCCTTCCCCAGTTTCTCAGTAATATCTCTGGTTGAACCACATGAAATCGTTACATTTTTAATGGCTACAAAATTCTGTACACTGTACCAGGTCTTAAGCAATGAACTGTAAAGGGCAGTTCTCCAGCAGTTCATTGCAAGTAAAGCAATGCACAAAACTCCAAGAGTAGAAATAATTAATAAAGACTATTATAATAAATTTGAACTTTTTTCTTATCCAATTACAAGGGTTGAATCCAATTACTGCATTGTAACAGATAGTTAAACCAGTTTTGTTCTCTAGCCAGAAACCAGAATGCCAGTATTTTTCCTAAAAAAAAGCTCTTCTATAAATAAATAAATAGAAATTAAATATTCATTAACCTCTTGGCAGTAAAACTCATTTCTACTAAAGACTAGTTAATAACTTCCTAGGACTATAAAAACAGACTTGTATCACTAGTGAGTAACAAATTTGTTTAAATTTGTTTTCCTATTCTGGATGCAATTCTGGAGGTGTCAAAAATACCCATCAGGTTTATACATTTATCTGTATTCCTCAGCCCACCATCCCTACCTTTTTCTTTTTTTTTCCCCAAAATTTGGTTGTCCTTCTGGCTTTTTCCCAAAAGTATTGTCTTAAAACCCCAAACTCCATTTTTATGCTAAGCAAGACACTGTTTATGGCATACAAGAAATTCTATGTCAAAATTAGGAAATTACACTAAGTTATATCCCACTGAAGTTACTTTAACCAAGGAAAACCAGCTTCAACAAGACCTCAAATTAAAAAAGCAGTGCTTATCCTACTAACTGTGTGGATTTGGTTACTGGTATGATATATCTGTGCCATTTTAACATTAATTCAAAAAATATTAAACAAGAAAATTAGGGGTTAAAAAAAACTAGCTAACAATAAAACAAAATGTAAATGTTTGGTCTAATTTGTGCTTTATACAGAACAATGATTTTTTTTTTTTTTTAATATGAGGTAACAACTAGCTGCCTCCCACTTTCTGTATACTGAATATAAATGATGTTTTTTAAAAAACATACAAAGCTTATGAGTAGAAGCTTAATTAAAACCATTCAGAAAACATTTCAAGCATGTAAGAAGAGGATTTTTGTATATGTCTCATTAGAAACTGATATATCTCTATTAGTTCACTGCAAGAGGAATAAATTATCCTGAGTTTATGGCAGTCAGGTATTCAGCATGCATGGACCCATTTTGCTAGAGCTCACTCCCACTCAAATTAATGGAATCATAGAAGGTCTTGGTTTGGAAGAGACCTTAAATATCATCTTGTTCTAACTACTGACTCCCCTGCCAGGGGCTAGGACACCTGCCACCAGGCCAGGCTGAGCAGAGCCCCCACCCAACCTGGCCTTGAACACTTCCAGCAGTGGGGCATCCCCAGCTTCTCTGGATGAATCCATCCCAGCCTGAAGAGAAGAGCCTGAAAAAAGACAGAGCAAAGGCTGGGCTTCCAGGAAACAATAAAGTCTTTTCCTTACACAGCCTCAGTAACATCTTTGCTGCCAGGCAGTTCTTCTCTCGGGAAATGTTTGGGAAACTAATAGAGTTTTTCATTGGCAATTAATAATTTTGGAAACAACTACAAGTTCAGATATTACTTAAATACTTTCCAAACAAAATAAAACCAGGAAACATAAAGGAATTTAATTCATGATGAGGCTAATAAATCCCTATGTATTAAAGGAAGACTGAGGTAAAATGTAATAGAGAATACCATGCAGCTGACAAGTTATTTATAACCACTCTGTCAAGAATTTTTATATATTTTATAACCATTTTATTGACACCATCTTCATTCTCATCCTCAGAGATTATTTCCTCCTGGAACATCTCAATAAGCAATAAACACATGACAAATGAAAGTTACTGCAGCTGAAACTGTAGAAAAGTTGGTACTTTAAAATGCTGCCAGTCATGCTGAATCAGTTCAGACAACTTGCATTGATTAATGTTCCTGTCAGAAGAGACTATTCCAAGGTTTGCTTTGTCATCCAGCAGAGATCAGAAGTCACTATATGGTCTTTTAAAATACATTAGGATCAGTTGAATTATGTCTAATGTTAAAATGAAAACTAAAAGAGCCACTAGATATTAAACCAAACATTCTGAATGCCATACTGTCCTTGGAATCAGCAAGACTTATGCGTGTGGAACTGGCAGAATAATTTAAATTATGTTCATGGTTTTCAAACTGACTGCAACAAATTATTAACATAAAATCATTAAAGGGGGCAAAGCAAAGATGTGATACCACTAAAAAAGGGAATTTTTAGTTCAATTAACTTCATCAGAACATGAGGTTTTCTGAAATACTGTAATCACCATGATTCAAAAGCTAGAAGTTTAAGCAAAGATGTACTAAACTAGAATGTAATGTAATTGTAACTTACATACATGGCATACAAGAAAACTATATGCCATATCTTTGTTAACTGACATATATTTTCATAAATATTATTATAGAAATTCAAGAAACGTGTTTAGAAATATTTAAATCAGTGCAATGCAATAGATTTTAGAGAAATCTAATTTATTAATATGTTTTAAATGGTATTTTATTGCTGTATAACATACTTTTTGAAGGATAAATCTGTTTCATAGAGCTTTTATTTTCAGTAGATAATTACTCAGATGTCTTTCAGCAATAGTACCTCTATCACAATCAAGTTATAATATTTCTGTTCATACCAGGTACCTGGTCTGGCTGCAAATCTTACAAGAGTCAAACATAGTTCAAAACTGATGAAAGAACAGGTATTAAAAGGAAAAAAAACCCAAACAATAAAACACAAAACTAGTCCTGTTCTCTTGATTTTGCCCCATTAAACCCTTTAGATTGCCAAGAAAATTCTCTTTTTCCCCTCTGATTGCAGTAACAAAAGTAAACACACCATAAATTAAATTCACCTTAGGGTGCATTCTTTGCACTTATTTATATTTGCAAGCACAAATTATTTTATTGCCAACAAAAGAAAATTTTACATTGCATGGGACTAAAACAAATCTGCTAAAGCTTGAGAGGAATATTACTTGATGAATCTGCCAATTTCATAGTTCAGTTATTTGTCCTTTTTCAATTGCAGTAGATCTAATTTGTTCCATGAAGTTCTGTGGAATTCTATTTCACTGTCCTTCCAATCTCCTTATTCCTCTAAGTCTCAAAGTACTTTTCCTGCATATTCCCAGTGGAACATGAAAAGTTACTCACTGATTTGAAAATTCAATGTTGTCAAACTAAACTTAATTATCTCAATTTTTTCACTGATATTTCAAAGACAGGTGTTCTCCTTACATATAGTAAATAAAAATTATGAAATTCATTGAGGTTTTATTAAAAAACATTTTTAAAAATTATTACATACTTTCAGAAGTCAGAACACTTATAAAAATATAATCTTTTCTGAACAAGAGTATCAGTTCTGTGGTAGTCTGTTATACAGAGATCTAACAGGATTCATTATCCCCAGATCGAGTCTAACTAATATTTTTGTACATTAACATATAGCTTCAAAGCCATGATAAAAATATGCTTATGAAAGTTTTGTATATAAAAAGTACAAATTATCACACAGATTTATTTCCACCTTGAATTGCATTGTCACAGAGAAAAAAAAGTTCTTTTCTTAAACAACCAGATAGTGAACTACAGAACACATGAGTTCAGTTCAGAAGCAACCATTGCAGCTCACTTTTATTAGCTGCACTAAAGACTGTCAGCATTGAAAGTGATGCTGTCAGCTAAGAAGGTTAATTGCATTGATAACAGCCATCTTCTGAGTTTTCCTAACATAGATATATTTTCAAGTTTTATTTGAAGTCTTACAAGGAGATGGTGAGATTACTAAAACTTGGCAACCAATATATAACCTCCTTTACTGGATAATTTGATCCCTATCTTGGTTGGTTTTTGCTTTATTCAGCCCACTAACCTATTTCATTTCAACATTAGACATATTTATGTATCACAAGCTCTTTAAATCCCACTGAATAGCTAAAGGAGGACTTTTTTCAAAGCCTCATAGATGGCCCAAAAGGTGAAGCCTTGTAAATAACAGTTCTTCTTAAAGCTGATGCAGTAGCTGTGCAGTTTCGCCCACACAGAAGCTAGTAACCATTTCCTTTGTGAATTGCTGTTCATTTCTAATACAGAGCTGATATATGTAAGTGAGGAAAAGCTTCTGAAATGGTACAAAGTTTAATCAGGCAAGCATGAAACTTAACTGCTATTAGCATGAAGTGGATGTGAAAACAGAAGAAATTCCAATTTTAATGAAATGTCTATGCAGGGAGATGTATTGCATGACTTAATGACTTTGCCAAGAAGCTGTGCAGATTTTGGACCTGCAACTGGGGTGTAGAATGGTACAATTTTTTAGTAATAATCAAGTTTAAGTTCAAAATAAATGCCAAACATCTGCTGCTTTTATCACAAAGTCAGAGAGTTATGACAGGTCACAGACTGCAGGGAAAGGGTGCCATTCAGAGGGAGCTGGGCAAACCTCATGAAGTCCAGCAAAGCAAAGTGTGAGGTCCTGCACGTGGGTTGTGGCAATCCCAGGCACACCTACAGCTTGGGCAGAGAAGAGACTGAGAGCAGCCCTGCAAAGAAGGATTTGGGCATGGTGGTGGTGGAAAGCTCCACATGAGCCGGCAGTGTGAGCTCACAGCCCCGAAAGCCAAGGGAATCATGGGCTACATCCAAAGGAGCGTGGCCAAGCAGGTTGAAGGAGGTGGTTCTTCTCTTC
This sequence comes from Lonchura striata, assembly GCF_050655825.1. Classification (NCBI taxonomy): domain Eukaryota; kingdom Metazoa; phylum Chordata; class Aves; order Passeriformes; family Estrildidae; genus Lonchura; species Lonchura striata. The sequence continues at coordinate 116,866,599 of NC_140704.1, forward strand.
TACTCTGTTCTTGTGAGACCCCACCTGGAGTGCTGGATTCTGTTCTGGTGCCCGTAGAAGAAGGACACAGAACTGTTGGAGCAAGTTCAGAGGAAAGCCAAAGTATTGGGAAGAGAACCAGATCACCTCTCTTACAAAGGTTAAGATAATTGGGGCTGTTCAACCTGGAGAAGAAAACGTTGTGTGAATACCTCACAGCAGCTTTCCTGTGTCTGAAAAGGTCCTGCAGAGAAACCAGAGAGAGACTCTTCTTCAGGAACAGCAGCAACAGGACAAGGAGTAATGGGTATAAACTGAAAGAAGGCAGGTTTAGGGTAGATATTGGGAAAAAAATCTTTACTGTGAAGGTGATGAGAAACTGGAACCAATCGCCCAGGGGGGTTACAGATACCCCAACCATGGCAATATTCAAAGCCAGGTTGAATAAGGCCTTAAGTAACCTTATCTAGGAGGATATATCCCTGCCCCTATCAAGTAAGGCTGGGATTAAATGATCTTTAAGATTCCTTCCAACCCTTAACATTCTATGGTCTAGACTAGAAAAAGTATTTTTCAAATATTTTTGGAAACACAGAGAGTAGGTAAAAATTCTTCTGATGGGATTTATGTTTGAGAGATAATGAGATATTTAAGCTTGAAAGATGTTCTGATTTGGTTTTCTTTTGTATTGATTATATTTTTTAAAAGGGAAGTAAGCCCATGCTTTCTTCCTTTCAAGTGTTACCTCAGTTGGGGTGATCTTTTTAGCACACCTGACTTTTCACTGTGCTTGTTTTACACTTTTTAGCTTTGCAGGTCTATAATTAAGACAAGGCAAAAAGCCAGTAAATGATATTGGATTCTTTTCATTAACTATGGATTTTTCTCCAGTGCTGCATATTTATCTAGCTCCTACTCACTCATTTGCTGTAGGTGTTTTTTCCCGTGCTCTGTGTATGGAAAGGAAATCATATGTATTTATCAAAATCTGTCTAATTCATACCTTCAGACATTACTTACAGTTTCATAAGGAAGTTCACTGCCTTTACTCTGCTTTATGCAGCAAATGTAGACAGACAAATCATGCTCATTATAAAATGAACCTTGAATACACCTTCAAGTGTATTCATATGACTGAGATAAGAAGAATTCATATTTGTCTGCAAGTAGATGCAAATCATTGTTCTTGTCATGAAATATCCATACATCTACAATAAACTAATTTTATGGAGCAATGCGTCTTCTTCCCTGCCTTTTTAACCAAAAAGTTGTTTACTATTCCATTAACTGTAGGTCCAAGAACATTATGCAGCCATTAAAGCTACACCTCAGACATGTTTCTAATGGGCCTGTATTTATAGACAATAAGTAGGGCCAGTGTTTTGTCACAGTAAATTGTACATTAAACAGTCTAGCCATGGGAGAAAAAAAGGCAAGTGTCACAAATTGCTAGTAAAACTGCCAAGGCTCACAGCCTGCATTTTAATCAAGGCATACTTTATTTCATTATAAAAATCAAGTAAAAATGTTTAACCAAATGTTTAAGAAAATTAAACTGCTTCTATAAATTATTTTTGGCAGGCAAATGGGAAATGAGAACAGCTTTTTACTTCACCTTTGCCAGAGAAGACCATGTTTTAAGATAACAGTACTCAACAACCTGCAATTCAATTTGAGCAAAACAGATCCTGAGAGCTAGCAGATTAGCATTGTATTTCAGAAAAGTTTTGTCAACAAAAATAAATTAAGTGTAGAAATATTGATGTTTCACTTTTATGCAAGTATGCACAAGACATCTCTGCTATTCAAGATGGTCAGTTTTCAAATGTGCACAAAACCACATATTTTAAAAATTATTTCTTAATAGAGAGAGCACATATATTAAAAAAAAATCTACTGCCATTACAGGCATCAAGATTTTTAGAATAGATGCTAATATGCAGAACTAATTATATGTTTGTTAGTTCTGCAGCAGAAACCACCAGAATAGACTGAAATTCACAGCCTTTCCCTGAACTGTAGAAACATTGAATTTAGCTCTTATATTTGACCTTGGCCTTGCAGTCAGGTCCACCAAACTCTCTTCCTTCAGTATATGGAACAATAAAGTATACTGATGCAGAAGAAACAAAAATGACAGATGTTACCAATACAGTACTATAGTCTTCTTGCCTGGAATAACTCATTCTGCTTTTTGATGCTTGTGGAAGTCAGTTTATGGCTTGTATTGCCATCCTTGAAATGGCAGAGCTATAAAGAGTTACTACTAGTGATGAAATTAAGTCCTTCTATCCTCCTGTGACAGTATGAGTAATCTGCACAACCTCAGTTTACTAGATCTCACCATTAAGGCAGAAGGGTTGTCACTCTACCACTTTGGAAATATTACAAGGCTGTAACCTGCCAAGAACGAACCACTAAGGAGTTTAGAGTAGCACACAAAGATTGAAAGATGCATTTCTTGCACTTTGTTAACACAGTGCATAAAGAATCGTCATTTAGTCCACATGCCAATTGTAAGGGGCGATTACATAGAGCTCTTGCTCCTGGTTCCTCTAGGAGTTGTCAAACACGAGTCTCTTCTCCACTGCAAGGTCAGGCAAACCTTGCCATCTGTCAACCTGCACTATCTTCTTTCCATTCCACTTCAGTGTGGTTTTTTCTGTGCTGCTGATTTGCACACATTTTTTTTCTGCATTTTTTTTCTGCTTCTTACCTCATTTGCAAAAGGGGTAAACATCCAACTTAGCAGATTCTGTGGCTCTGTTATATTCCTTTTTACTTTTTACAAACATTCCTTTTTACTTTTACTTTACATACTAAGAATTGTATTGATCTTGGAACTTCAGGAAATGTGTGGGAAATTCTGGCCGACTTAAACTGGAGAAGAATTTCCATCATGTTTCAGAGAAATGTTCAGGGACAAGTTGTTTAGACTTTTCTCTAATACTACTTTTAAGGTTCCTGTATGTTTGAACTAATGTACTAGCTGACCATACAGAAATACCTAGTCTGTAAGAGTGAAATTTCACTGGAAAAATGTGTTCCCTCAATAGTTCGTGGGTGATTTAAATTGAAAACCTTGATTGACCTCAGAGTTCCTTAAGGAAAATAACTTTTATTAATAACATCAAGATTTGTAATTAAGTATTTAATTCCAGAATCTTAAATAGAGATTTTGTTTTTTCCCCTCAGACCACCAAATTTGTTCTTCAGAGGCATGAGGGTTGGTTAGGTAAGCATATAAGAGGGAGAAAAAAGAAATGGGAAAATAAGTTTCTCCTGCTCAGAGTAGAACTGCAAAGTAAGATCTTTGTTGTAGGTTCTTCAACCTACTTGGAAAACAAGTAGGAAGTTGACAGCTTAATTTTCCATACACTGGTCTCAATTCTCATCATTCTGTAAGAGAAGGGAAGCCTTACCTCACTTTTCCCTATGCAGCCAGTTGAAATGTTCCTGAAAAGGGGCATAAATGAGTGTGCAAATCCCTCCACTACTGAAAGAAACCACTGGCCAGTTGTGCCAGGAAGGGATAAGAAAACTTTTGACACAGTCTCCTCCTCCAGTTTCTTCATTGAGGGCAAGTAAGAACCTTAAAAATTTCAGTTCCTGCTGCAGCTAATTAAGTACACCAGTACATTTTCCAAAGTGGGGTTTACAATTATGTTATGCCTACATTTTCAGTGAAAACCTTGCTTGCCTCTTGCTGTCCATGATACTTCAGGGTTATTGTCTAAAGTCTCCTTAGAGGCCTTTTCCTGTTGAAGTTAAAGAAAATATAATTCACTGAGGATTCAGCACAGAGTGAGAGAACATCTGATTCTGAAATATGAGTATTTTTGATATCAGGGGAAGTTAGTTTAACTTCACTTGATTTTGTTTTTCAAATACATTTCCACTGTGAATTTTGTGTGTGTGTGTGTACATGTATAGGTATATGTGTTTGCACATGCAGAGACACTTGGTTTTCCCTATGTGGTTTAATTGTACAATGTGAGAAAATAAGGAATAACTTAAATTATCATTCAAGGTTTTCAATCACTTTTAAATTCTGATACTGCATAGAGTCATCCAGAACAAACCTCATTGGTGAGTTATTCACATGGTACATGCAACAATGTTTTGGTTTATTCTGTTTATAACAAAAGTTGTGAAGAACAGCAAATACAAAAGAAACATTACAATAAAGATTGGAATTCTTTTTCAAGGGGATTTGTCATATATTTGTACCCATCAACTATAAACAAAAATTAGAATGAATTACATTTATAGCTGCCTTTGCAGGTCACAATGTGAGTATCTAAGTGAGTTATTATTGTCACTCTCCTGATTTAAACTGACAATTAGTTTCCTAACAAACCATTAAACATTTATCAACTAACAGAAATGCAACATTTATTATGCACATTAGTTATCTTCTAACGGATGAGTTGGAACAACATTTTTGAACTTATAATTATTATTTTTCTGTACTTGAAGATTAAAATAAATAAAATCATGTAGCAAATTCTTACATGGCATTATTACAATGGATTATATTACAGAGAAATTAATGACAGAATTATTATATAAAAGTTTCAAACTCATTCATGCACCTATTCAATCAAACTCAGCCTCTGCATTTCAATTTTTTTATCATCAGACACTCAACTTGTGCCCTGTACTGACACTCAGCTGAAATAAACAGCCTAGAAGTCCCAGCTGTACAGGTAGATAATTGTTCATCAGTGTCATGAACAAACTACTTCATACAGGGTGACTGACTTCAAAATACTGAATCCCCATCTGGTGAGACCTAATGAGAAATTGAAAGGTTTTAAAGTAATGAAGCAAGTCCCTTTTAGGCAGATGTTACTTGACAGTTTCATCTTGGGATCCTAGCAGCACTCCTGATGGCTCATATTAATATATTATTGAAGCTATCATGATGTAACTTGTGGAAAAGAGAGGATCCTTTACTCTTCAATGGGCTGCACTTTATGTCGCTCCTCTTATATCTAATCCACTTAGTAAATTTTGATTTCAAGAGGCTGTTCAAAGCTCATTGAACTGTGTTTCTTCAAATGCTTTAGCTCACACTTTATCTCACATACTGCAGGCTGAATCCCTGCAGAAGATAAAATCGACCTAACAGGCGTGTCAAGGTGTTTGTTTTTATTTTTTCCCCCAAAGGCAAGAGGGAAGACACATGATTCTGGGTCACTGCTCTTCACATGCATCTTGGGGCATACACACACCACACAGGGTCCCCAGTGAGCTCCACAAAGCTCTGCTCTCCTGACATCCTGTTCAGCAGATCTTCACTCTTCCCGGGGGGAAAGAATCCTGATACTGCTACTTGAATTGCACACATAGAATCAACACATAAAGAAAAAAGTCAACATTAATAGTTTTGCTTGTTATATAATTAATATATAAGTTATAAGTTCCTAGCTTGATCTAAACTCTTAGAGGAGATAAAGTAGAATATAAGATAGAGGCAGTCTAAGCTGTAAGACTTCTAGAGGAGGTGCTATCCTTGGTAGTAATGACAAAAGCAATAAGAAGGAAACACTGCTGGAGGCCAGGGATGTTTAGAAGCTATAGAATTTCCTGTTTTAAAAGGCAGAACTTTATATTTACTTAGAGTAACTATGGTGTTAAATCATTCTGCGCCTGTTGCAAGGCTTTTTGGTGTAATACACAATGCAAATTCAAGAACTCTTGGTGAGAGAAACCACTCAAGTGTTTCCAGGTTCCTCATACCTAAATAGCTTTTCCTTATAATGGAATTTGCCAGCTATCTTTATATATTATAGCTAAAGGATTTTTTTTTTTTTCCTAGAAGAGGCATTCATTTTCACTTTAGGAACCTTACATAATTCCTCCTCCAACTGATCATTGAGCAGATCTGTTCTATTTTTTTTGCAGATTAGCTGGTCTCCAAGGGCCTGGATTTTCTATCCATTTATACAATAGCCTATGAAATTGCAGTTATCTGCTACTGTAAGAAATTTGAAAATTGTTTTACACATATTCTAAATGAGATTATTAATTATTTTTTACTTTTTCTACAGGGCAGTTTTGTGCTTCACTTTAATGCAAGATGCACAAAATTAGCAAAATAAATATTGGCTTTGTAAGCCAATAACATTCCTGGATGTCAATGTAGCACTTGGGGATAAGGTTTAGTGGCGAACACAGTGGTGTTTTGTTCATGGTTGGACTCAATAATCTCAAAGGTCTTTTTCAACCTGAATGATTCTATGATTCTGTGGGACACCAAGAAAGTGAATTGCTAAACCAAAGTCTCTCAACAATCTGATCTGCATAAATACATCATTTACATGCTATTATATTAATTAAAACAAAGGCATGAAACTGTGTCAGAGGAGGTTTAGGTTAGGAGGTTCTTCACCCAGACAGTGGTTGGGCATGGAACGGGTTTCCCTAGGAAGTGTTCACATATTAATATCATCAAGTTCATGGAAGTTCTCTTGAACAATTTAGTGTATTTTCATATTTATAAAAACTAAAAAGTCAAAAAAATACACCTTGAATGTTCAGGTAGGAATGATTATACTAAGGCTAAGTTATACTAAGTTATCACCCTCTCCATGGGCAGCTTCCCTTTCCTTTTTAAGATGTGCAGTCATCTAGTCATATCAGAATGCTTTTGATGATTCCTCAATTAAAAGCCGACAGGGAACAGAAAGAGGGCCAGTATATGCTTGCACTTTCCCACTTCCCAACTTTCCCTACCTAGGACATGGCCAGGAACATCAGCTTCAGACAGCCACAGAAAAAACACTCAAGCGCCCTGGCAGAGGCCAACACAAACTAAAAGAATGAACAAAGTATCTTCCAAAAGCTAATGGTCCAGTTTCCCACAAGGAAAATTCTCTTACTGCTTACTGGTGGACAGGTGGACAGAGACATCTCACACTGCACCATTTAGCAGCTTAAGTCTACATCCTTCAGCTTCTCTGAGTACAGTTATCACCAGTTGCTGCCTTTGTTCAGACAAGAGGAGAAATTGCTAATTTTCTTACAAGCTTTTTCATGAAAATCTGCAAATGGTGCCAAAAGTCCCAAGCCAGGTAGTATCATATAAAAAAATAAAAAAATTCTTCATAAGAGAAATGATTCCTTATTGCCACCTAGAGATGGTAATAAAAAGAATTGAGAACTATTCTGGATTTTATACCTGCCGATATCTCCTTTAGAAAAAAGGGAGAATAAAAAAAGCATTTCTAATGTATGACTTCACTTTTTCTGTCCCTAACTATCTGCAAGATGAAATGATGGCTCAGTTGAAAAAATTTGATGCTTTATTGCATTTCTTTTCTGATACCATCCTTTACTTAGACAGCCATTTGCATCTTAATCTATCAAGGGAATTCCAATGAGAACATTCACTTCCTTTATTTAATTCTAACACCTTCACAACAATAGGTATGAATCACAGTGCACATTACATTGCAGCTCTGCAACTTTGAGTCCATTTTTTTCACTTTATTTTCATCATGAGTCTACAAGGAAGTATTCTCTAAGTGCTGTGTCACAAATTAATAGCTACCAGGAACCTGCTTTGTTTCTATGGCTTTTTCTCTTCAGTCTCCAGCTTTCTGCATTTGAAGTGTTTTATGAGAAGCATTGTTTAACATTAAAATTCAACATATCCAAGTTAATTCTGACTCAGGGTCTATTAAATTCAGTACACATTACTACCAATGTGAATGTGTTTTAGGCCCACTCACTACACTTTGAGGCAATTACGAGTTTTACAAGACAGTATAATCACAAATTCAAAAAACTTTACCGGTTTTGTAGTCCATTAAAACTTTCCTGCTGATCTCCATCTGTTCCAAATATAATGAATACATGTTTCTTTCAAGCACTCTGCTTTATCAGTATAATATCTATTTGCCTTAGCAGATTTTATCTTGGCTTTCTGGAGAGACATGGTTTGGTTTGGAGTTTTTTTGGTTAAGGAAAGGGGAGAACAATAGCCCCTGCCCCAAAGCTTATCTGTTGCTTGCTTTATTTTTCCCAAGCCAAGCATCTACTCAATGAAAAATCAGAAAACCCCAAACTTAGATTGTGTTGGCACCCTCAGTGTCAGAACGACTGTGATGACAGCTTAAATGACCTGTGGATGACAGCCTCTTATAAATCAGCTTCGTTGCCTGTAGCCCTCATTGCAAAACAAATCCAGCTCAGCTTCTCCAGTCCTGCTGGATTCACCAGGTCAAGTGGAGCATCGTGTCAGTGCTGTTCTTTCCATCCCCAAGCTGTTACAATCATCAAGCCCTGCTGGACTGGCTGCCTGCAGGTCACTTCAGAGACTCGCTGAATTTCTCTTCACGGTACTACTGGGCCAGGCAGTACCAGAGCACCAGTGGCTCTGCACAATCCAGATCAGGTCAGGCACCACAGATGCTTCACTAGACCAGGCTGGATAAGCCCATCCAGACCCCCACTAGCTTCATGTAGGATCACTTGGATGTGGCTGCATCACTCTGCCCAGCACCTGTTAAATAGAATCTTGCCTGAAGTTGGTGTGGAGCCCACAGCTGCAGCAGGACAGGCATCAGTCGTGCACCATTGTTTTGCAGTTCTGTCCTGTAAAGAACATTTGTCTCATGGGATTGCTCTTCTGACAGCAGGAAACAGGGCATGAATAACACAACACTTCTGAAGCAGATGCAAGGTTCTGCACTCTGCATAACCTCCGTCCTCAGTTATCATGTAATTTAAGATGTTCTTTGGGAGATGATCTGAAGAAGATGACACACTTGAACTATTACAGATAAAAGACAAGAATATATTCCCCAGGGAAATGGTTCCAGAAAATTAGACTGTTTTGTTAGCTATTCTTTCCAATTTATGTCAGCCATGTATAAACAGACCCACTCAGTCACCTCCCACATTTAGTAAAAGGTACATCTACACCAAAAAAGTATGTTACAAACCTGAATTTCAAAGTTCTCAAAAGTCACATAGGCTGTCTGACTACTGCCTAAATTAAGATTAAATACTTTGTTCAACACTGTGAAAAGAAAAAAAAAATATGAGTGGCAGAGAGAGAACTTTTTTCAGATGCAGAATAAAGTGTTCCATCCACTGAACCATGCCACATGCATCAGCTTGCTTTATTTCCGATACACTTGACCACTCAACTGTTTCTGGTTTGTCATTTCCTTAGGAGACAAACAGAAATGAAGGGAAGAAAACAGCTGAGAAATAAAGCAGGCAGTAGCAATATAAAACTCAGGGTGAACTGTGCTCTGAGATGAAAGGTTAAGTAAGAAAAGAAAACAAACACTGGATGGATGTAAAGGAAACATTTTTGCTGTAACAGCTCTGGCTATACACAGACTACATTAGCCTGGCCAAAGCTCAGGGCTTAAGCCATTAGCTTGCTTTCAGAGCCTGAAATAACAATGTATTTTTGAGACACTCAGGAAAAACACATCACCTAACATCCCACTGTTAATAGTTAACAAAGGCCATCCACCTGTGCTGTCCTGATAAAAAGCACTGCCATTTCAACCCTTGTGTGCCAATGCAGAAAGCTGACAAGCAAGAGTTTCTGGGCTCCTGGAAGCATTCATTCATTCATGCATACATGAGTGTATCTTTAGAGAAGAGGCTCCTGCTTGCTCTGCTTAAATAGAGGAATATGGGAATTATCTGTGAAGATAATAGGAATACAAGATCAGCTCTAAATTTGACAAGTATTCTCACCATGGTGATTGCGTAAATTTATTACAAGATTCAGCAGTATCTTAATCCTTCAAGTAGCACTTAATTTAATATCCTCATTCATTACCTGAAACAAGCAGGAGAAGGCATTTTTTAAAGAAATACAATTCACAGATGGTAGTAAAAAATAACAGTCTCAGTAGATTTTTCATGTCCAGGCCCCATAATTTGATTTTTAAAAAAGACTAGGGAGACTTGAAATCCAAAAAAAATCAAGAGGTATACTGCAGAGACCATGAACATTTTGGTGGTCTCTGAACAACTCAAACAATTGAACCAATCAACCAAAGAAAATTAACCATAAGAACAGAGAAAATAAAATTCTATACCCCATAACTTTATACCAGCTTTTCATTAATATTAAAAAAATATTGACCAAGTTAAACTGAAAAACACTGGTCTATTAATCTAATGAATCTGTTACATTGGAACAAAAAACCCAAAAAACAACAGCAACAAAAAGCCCCCAAACCTTGATATCTAGTTTTAATCCAGTAAAGAAGATGTATACAAGCTTCATCTGCTATTAAGGATTCTTTTCCTAGATCAACAGATCCTAAAGTAAGGAACCAAAAACCAAAAGTGATAATTAGAAGTTGAAGGATATATCAGCAAAGAAGAGTTAAAAAATACCATTAGTAGAATTAACATCATTTTTTAAATGGGGCTTGTATAATTTATTGTGGGCTCATTTTCAAACTGCTTAGAATTGTGAATACTTTCAAGTAAAGATAAAAAGAAAGAAGCTTGACCAGAATTTTTGCCAAGTATGATTATAACTTTTGACTTAGTAGGGAGTATTTTTGCTGCTGTCATACCTGCTATGGACCAGATACAGTTGCACTGACCATTTAAATAAGCAAAATATAATTTAGAAATCTTACCTTGGAGTTTTCTTGCTACAAGGCTTGTAGCAGCTACAACATCATTTATTTGTTCCAGAAATATCAAGGTGCCCATGATGATGATGATGATGATTTTCTTATATTCCCTATTATGTGACCATATTTATGCACAAATAAATTACCATTTCTTTAGTGATACGTAAAATAATTTCTTGATTATAAATTAAAAACAGAGAATATAATTCAGATATACCATTATGTAGATATATGGTAATCTCAAAAATTGGAAAACCAGCAAAGTCATTCAAAATATGTTCATCAACAGTCGGATAATTTAAATCTAATTTTAATCATACAATTTAATCTAATTCTTTGATGCCTAAGGTTAGCAAGTCCACTATTAAGGTAGAGCTGGGAATCAGAACTGATTCAGATACAGTAATTTTTAAATTGTCACAAGAAATCATTAAATACTTTTACCTTTCTGTTGCAGATAAGCCATGAACTGACACGCATGGATCATGGAAAAAAAAATCATCTTCTGAAATGGAAATAGATTATCTCAACTGACTCTTCCAGGCATACTTCCCTACATTTGGAGCAACATTTTATTATCTCTTTAATTCCTAGGAAAGTGTTTATTCTCTAAACTGGCATATACAGCAATATAAAACACAATTGCCTTTGCTCATGAAAATGTGTTTCATTGTAGATACTCTGCCAAAGGGTACAAAACCTGGCCTTCAGAGCAATTAGACAGGTCACAGGTGACACACTTGGCTCTGAGAAGGAGAAAATGACATTTGTTTAACACATAAGCACTTCGGGCCAACTGGTTCATTTACATGCATTTCCTGCCAGAAAGCCTGAAAGGCATTGTTTTACCACTTTGCTAAAGTTTGGATTGCAGCATAGGAAGACAAAATAAAACAGAAATAAATATTATACTCCAAACTGAGAATCTTGGCTAAACCCACACGGCCACTGATAGACTCTTGTGGTTTAGGAATGGTGCTCCCCAGTGTAGTGTTCCAACTGAATCCACTCCAAACCATGCACCATGAGAACTCCTCCCTCCCTCTCCCTCTTTCCTGCAGCTGGATGGAGAGGGGAATTGGAGGCAAAAAAGCTGATGATCATGGGTTGAAATATGAACAATTTACTGTAAACAGCAATGATATTAAAAACCAAACAGTAACAGCAGCAATATTAATAAAAATAGCATGCAAGAGAGAGAGAGGCAGCAAGTCACATACAAATGGTCAGAGTAGAGCCTAAGCCCACTGTCACCATGGTCCCCCCAGCCTGGGAGAGACCCCTTCCACCTGCCCCCATAACGTGAAGTGAGGGGGCATAAAATAGACTCTGGGTTTCAGCCATTTCCCCTCCTGGCTACTGCAAAAATGAACCATGACATAAACACAGGGTACAGGGTATATCTGAAAGGCAGAAAATGGCATAAAAGGAGTTTTGTCACCCTGACAACTTGTTGTTCATTTCTGACAGTCCCACTTGAAAGAGAGCAGTCACAGAAACATCATTGCTGAAAAAAGTCACACAGGTTTGAAGTCTTGAGCTCAAAACCACCCCACACAGGAGCGCACACCCTTCAACAGCAATCTAGGGAGAAAAAACAACAACAACAAAAAAAAATCCTCTGGCTTTCTGAACATATTTGACCCTGTCAAAGAAAATAAACAAGTTTTCAATCCTGTGACTTAGGAAAGCAACATTGTCATCAGAGAAAGATACTTCTGTGCTAACAGAAAAGAAGAACAAAAATCTTGCTCTGCAGGGAGCAACAGGATGGTAGCCAAAAGATTCATGGGAAGGAGACTGCTCACTCTTGACCTCTGAAGCAATAGGGATCAGAGAACACTCCTTAGACATATTTTTTCATCAACAGAACTCAAACTGCAAACAGCAATTGTTTTCTAAGCTTTATTTTATCCTCATATAACAGCAGTATTCTATGTAGTATATTCTGTTGTCTCAAATGTACATCCTACAGGTGCTTTGTAATCCATACAAGCAGAAGAAAGAAATGCAGAAAAATATGGCTAGGAGTGCCTCCATTGCCTCCCCACACACCACCCCATGAAAAGAAGAGGAAACCAAACTTCTACTCAGTATGGTTCCAGTTCATCCCCAGATACATTTGCTGTTCAAACCACACAACTCTGGCCTGGCTGAAGGGATCCCTAGCAGTCACTGCTCACCTTGCCTAGGCTAATTCCTGAACTCCATGGCAAGAGGAGTTGGCAATGTGTCTCAGATTGAATAACATCACTTTACAGAGCCCACAGCTTCCTGAGATCTGGTATTAGCATCTGAAATGCCACCATTGTCTCCCATGGGTAGAGACTGGTATGTTTATATAATATACCAGGAAAAATGGTAGTGTAGCTAAGAAAAGCCTCATGAAGATGATGGTGTGAATCTAAAATGTGCATAAAATTAAAAGAGTATATAAAATTTAAAACTTGGATTGCCACCATACATATTATCAAAAGCTGACATTACCATATGCTTGAAAAGAAAGACCTGGAACAAAGGCCAGGCCTCTGAATAAGCACCCTTAAATAATTAGCCAGTCTGGCTTTTGAGGGTTTGATTTTGTCATTTTGGATCTTTTTGCTGGTTTTTGTTTGGGGAGGAATTAGACGGTTAATATTAGGGAACCAGAGTCACTATTTTATTTGCAGACATACAGCTGCAATGGAGAAATCTCTTGGCTAACAGCAGAAGCTTAGAACCCTAAATTTTATGTTTCTTAAATATAACTAATGATTATTCAATGGAAACAGATCTGGAACCCTCTTGGGTTTATAGTGTACTGTAAAAAAAAGCAACAAAACTCAAACCTGAAAGGGTATTGAAGTGCCTGCAAGAGAAACCCTTTTTACATTTGCTTAACCTCAAAAGTGGCCACTACTTCCTTTATGCAAATGTAAAGGAGCACAAACTACAGAGGAAAACTTCATTAAGATAGGCAGTGGGCTGACCTTGACAGAGGCAGGTGGCAGACAACCCTCTGATCCACAGCTCATCAGGATCCATCTTTGAATGTAAGGACTCACACAACTAAAAAATGTCATGTACAGGATTAGAGGGCTTCAGATCTATCCTTGGCTATTTACAGTTCCAACAAAGAGACATTTTATATATATATATATATATATACATATATATACACACACACACACACACACATATCCTTACTGTGCAGGATCCTCCCCCCAACAATATATAGCTTTAAATCATTGCAAACAAGAGATATCTCAGGAAAACATTTTAGGATAATTGATTTCTCATTTTTGTTTGCACAAGTCTTTTTTTGCCAAGTTTGTTAGCAAGGTACTCTGTGAATGATGAATATAAAGGCAAACTGCATGGGAGTCATGGCTGTTTATGGGAAGGTTAATAATGGAACTGATCATGTCATCACTGACATTTTTCCTGTGTTTATTCATTTAACATATGGGAAGAAAGTCAAGGACAGAAAATGAAATAGAAAAGTAATAGCTGAGCTCCTTACTTCATTGTACTTAGATGAGCTGAATAATATAGAGTCATTCACTGTGAAACAGAGCAAAAAGTCAACAAATGCTAATGAGTCTCCATAGGTTTTATATATTCAATTCTCTATAGTCTTTATTGGTGTTTCTTCTGAAGTCTTGTGCTAGCAGTAAAGAGAGAAAACAGCAGTTTTGAAGCAGTACAAGAAGCTGGAGCCTGCTGTGTTGAACTTCGCAAATTGCTGGGAATGAGAGAGCTTTAGTAGTTCCTATACAAAATTTGAATCTATATTTCAAGTGGCATTTCAATTTCCACTGAGCTGTTGCACGGGCTGAGTGGACAGAACAAGAATGCTTCATCTCCTTGATTATTTCCTCAATAGCCTTTGAGCCATTCTGTGGAGTATAGTTGAACATTTTCAACCTGTGGGCAAAACTGAGTACATAAATAAGAGCAAAACAGTGAACAAACATTGCCAACAGACCATGTTTATAAGCATGCTTGGTCACAAGGACAGAATGCTTCTTAGAGGAGAAATAAGTTACACTAAAATTGAAAGAGAACCTTAGACAATGTTCCCTGGTGCCTGTGGAGTACAACTTCTTTAGAAATTCTAATCATGCACCCAAGGAGCCCAGGGAGGGGTGTAACCCTAATGCCCAAAGTCTGCAGTGAACAGCTGGGCCTGACAGTGTGTATCTGCCTGCACCATGCAGCTGAAGGTGCCTTTTAAGATGGAATCCTTCACCTCTGCCAAGACAGTCTGGTGTCTCCTAAAATTGCCCCCCACCAGTTCTGCACCTCAGAAAAACAATGCTGAAAATCAGCTGCTTAGAAAATAGGTTCTTGAGACATACACTGTAACCTAAATTTCATAAGATGAGACCAACCATTTAAATCTTCAGCTCTAAACCTATCTAAACCTATCTCTAAACCTATGATCTTTAACTCATCAGCAAGAACCCCATTTTCTGGAGAATCTCCATAGGCCTTGGTTTTTACACTGGGGACAAACTACCCTCCTGTGTTCACCAGGTTCTCCTTAGCACTTGATAGTCAAAATTCCTATTCAAATTTCCTTTGTGAATCTAGGATTAGTAGTGAAGACTGGCAGATTTATTTCACAAATGGAACAATTTCATTTTTTAAAAAGTGACACTAGTGGTCAGCCTACGTACATTAATTTTTCATCTACCTTGTATGCTCTGCCATGACATAAAAGAAGTATCTCTCCTCTGGGGATAAAGGAGCAAAATAACATTCATCTTCATAAGGCCTACTCTAAGCTCCTCACATATGTACAACTGTCCTCATGCCAAATTTTTTGTTTCAAACTGTTTTGGTGACTCAGCTTGACAGTGGGGCAGGATAAATGAAGATATCAATTTTCTCTGGGGATTTTATTCCACATAAAGAAACAAAGTTCAAAAATCCCTGAGCATATGCTGAATGATAATACATGCAGACCATGCAATTCAGCCTCATGGAGGTAGCCAGTAATACATTCCAAAAACTATAAGGCTATGTTTTAAAGGTGATGTGCATAAGATAACAAGCTCAGCTGTTCCCATGCTTATTAGAAGTTAATTCAAGGATCTATGCTGTGCTCCTGCTGAGCTGCAACATTTGCCTGATTAATGTTTTTTCAGCATGAGCTTGTAGGGAGTGATTACTTTCCTCTAATTCTTTAGGCAGCAAGTCTATCTCTGCTACCAAGACATCTGTAAATGTTTAAGGAACATTTCATCTCAGGTAGAGGATCCAGGCACTCTGTTCATCAAAGTGTGCTGTTAAATCATGGCCTCCAGGTCCCACTTACCATTTCAGGTTAAAATTCAACCTGTCTCAATGTTACTTAGATCCAGACTTTTTTAATGTTACCTTGAGAAGGAAAAACGGGAAAAAAAGGGAAAAAAAGTTGTAATTTATGTTACATAACCACTCCTTAGCTCCATTTCTGAAACACCAGAGAAGAATATTGATCACAACTTCCTGGCAACTGCTCCTACTTTGAGCAGAGGAAAAATGGTCCTTCCTGTGGCAGCTGCCTGAGCACTCTGTAGTGATGCAGGGTTTCAGGGCTCCAGTTTCAGTGCGGCAGGTTATGCTCCCCAGCTACAAAACTTCAAGCAACTACTGGTGAGAGACTCTCCTGCAAGATCCGAGCCATCCAACGCATAAAGATGGGATTTCCATAGTTTTCCACTGCTTTTTAGCTTTCCTCCTCAACTTTAATTTCATTGACACAAACTTTCCAACTCCTCAGTCTGATTTCAGTATAAGGATTCAAGAAGAATTCAGAGTATGTTTTACCTCAGACCACTGACTCTTGTGTGACTATCTACTCTCTTGAAAGAAAACCCAGCACAGTCTCAACAATCCTTTGCTGGAAAATAAAAATCTAGGTGAAGAGGAAATAAATGTGATATTATCCATTAAGCTCAGAAGGAAAAAGCAGAATACATAAAAATATGATGGAAAAAATATTTTAAAATTATGTCCCAAAACATACTGCAATACATTCTGTTCTTCATATAGTAGCATCAGAAAGTTAAAAGCATAACACTAAAACTGCATAAACTCCTGCTTTATAGGATTTACCTTGCTTTAATTCTAGTTCTAACAATTATTAGGAAAAAAAAAAAGAAAAAAAAAAAAAAAGGAAGATAGCTGTAGACTGGAAGCATTGTAAAATTAAAGGGAATTATTTGTTGATGTTAGCCAGAGAATATAACATTAATGAACAAAACTGCTTTGCATTAGACAGCACATTTTTGCTACAAACACAAATTAAAGCATTTGTTTCTAGTGTAGAAATCTATCCTATCAATTTTTCCTCAGGCTCTGTTTTCTCACTCCTCAGGGTGTCTGGCTGTTTGGAATGAAAAAGAATTGATTTAAGACTCAGTTCTGCAACACTGTTAATTATATGAGTGGATCTTACCCACAAGTCATCCCTATGAAGCAAATAGCAAATATGCTTACATGCATAGGAATTAGAGCTGTCTGGGAATCTTCCTTTTTCACCTTTTGTTTCTCTTCTCTTCTCTTCTCTTCTCTTCTCTTCTCTTCTCTTCTCTTCTCTTCTCTTCTCTTCTCTTCTCTTCTCTTCTCTTCTCTTCTCTTCTCTTCTCTTCTCTCCTCTCCTCTCCTCTCCTCTCCTCTCCTCTCCTCTCCTCTCCTCTCCTCTCCTCTCCTCTCCTCTCCTCTCCTCTCCTCTCCTCTTCCTCTTCCTCTTCCTCTTCCTCTTCCTCTTCCTCTTCCTCTTCCCTTCCCCCTGGAAACTAATTCTTCCACTTGTATCTGCTTCTTTCACAGACTTGGAAAGGTATTTTTCATGCAGATTTGCACACAGAAGTTTGGGGTCAGAAGCCTGCTCTTGTATTGCATTCACACAGTGCACACAGTCCAGCAAAAGTCTCCTCCTGGGGCTAACATTTCTGCCCTAGGAAAACTAATTACATGCCATTTCAGTAGGGTCAAGAATAGCAAATTTGCTATGACAAGAGGTTCTGCTTGCTCCAAAATAAAATTTTAAGTTATGGTGAAGAATAAAATATATCCATTCCTGCTCTGGTCATTCTGTTGAGTCAGCAGTTACAATATGCTTTTCCATGCCTGTGTAGCAGGCAGAAAACACCACACCACACTCTTCAGCAGCAGGTTCTTCAGTGGCTAAGAACCTTTCTAGTGACAACTGTGTAAATTCCTTTTCCTTGCTTAAAAAGAAGGTGACATTTAGTATTTGACTCTTATCATATAAGCAGATATTTGGTTTTCCGTTTGTCACTAAACTGCTTGGGATTTAACCTCCCTTTTACCTGCAAAAACAGTTTCATGCTTAATCAACAGAGAGATTCTATAAAACAGTAACTGTAATTGTGAGTCAGAGAAAAATTCAACTTCATTGTGTATTACCAAGTGCTGTCAGATAAATTTATTATTGCCCTTACTTATTAGGTGCTGGTCCAAAGCATGCTCCTTTTGAGATGTGGCACAACATTGAGAAACCAGGTATTTGCAGGTTCAGCCACAGAACTAAGAACACACCAGAAGTCCAAAATATTTATCTGCTGCTCCAGCAAGTCTTGCAGGCTGAGCTGATCCAGGTCTTGCAGCTGTGCCCAAGACAGTACCTAAACCAACTAGATTAAAAACAGGAAAGATCCAGTATTGTGTTGTCCTGCATGTGTGTACACAAACAGACCACTAACAGGGCTTTGTGGCTTTTTCTTGAGTTACCAACCCATGCAGGAAGCTAAATTTTAGTACAACTGGAATTTTTCTGTAGATATGCTCATCTTTTAATATTTTCTGTGGTTTAACTCATTAAAGTTAAAAGGTCTCTGCAACCAGATTAAACCAAGCCCTTCTATAAATACAGATTCTTTGTGGAAAAAAAATTAAGGATTACCTTGCTGCTCCTTTTAGAAGTCAATTCACTCTTCAATGTTATGTTAGAGACGTGAATGGCTTTAGAAACAAAGTACATTTCTATAGGCCTGGCACACAGTGATAAACTGAATCCTATTCAAGAAGAAACACAACTTCATCAGCAAGGACTTGGATCAATGCTGGTGCAATCAATCCCTTGACTGGAGAAACGGGGTTGTTATGACCATCACATACATATACCTCATACAGATGAGGTTTCCTATCGACATCTCTTGTAGAGGAAAAGGATTGGTCTAACTAAAGCTGAGGACTTGGGAGAGATATATTCAAGCCTCCTCATCTCAATAGATTTCTGTGGGACTCGGCCTATGGCAAAGTTCTGTGTTTAAGATTCCCATTTATAGAAAGTGGGAAAGTAGCTTTTTCATTTCTTTCAGGGATTTTGTGCAGATAAATATGTGGTACTCACAAGCGCCATGTAAGAATGTAAAACAGAATCTGAACAACAGCCTCAAGAAGATGAGAATGATATTTATTCTTTTAAAGCAAGGATATGAAACCAGTCAAGCAGAAGTATATCATTAAACTATTCTTTCCAAGGTTGTAAGTAAGCTCATTCCCCTGAAGGTGACTTGCCAGGAATATATGCATTTTCTGTAAGATACTGATCTCTATTTTCAGTTGTTAAATATTACTGGGAATAGAATTAAGGCATTTATGCCTGCAAATGTGGTATTCTCAACGGCTACACAGAGAATCAACTACCTGTCAAATTTCTCCACCTTGTACCAAGAAGAAATAAAGTAAGAGGAATGGGATTTTTCTTCCCTAATCTAATAGCACAGACATTTAAATCCAAGCTAGTCACCCCAGGCTCCCTCTCAAGTTCATGTTGTGAATACATTCCTTCTAGCAGTCGATTCATCTCATCCTAAAGCAGACAACTAATAATAGTTCGGGCTTTTACTTCTGTCAACTGCAGCAGCAGGCTAACATGAGATGCTTACCTGAAAAGGTCTATAGTGTCCCACCATGTGTAGGCTTTTTCTCATTTCTCTTGCATGTGTTTAGAAAGTCTTTTAGCATAGTCTAAAATAACTATATTATTATAAATAGTTTCATAAAATACAGCATGTTTAGAAAGAGTGATAAATGAAAATCATACCTCTTACATCCTATGAGATGAACACATGTACTGCAAATTCATTGCACTAAAATTTTCTGGAACTCGAGTTTGTTATCTACAGCTAGAAGAAAGGAAGTTAAAACCCTCACTGGTCTTTTTCTTCTTCCTAAAATAGTACATGTTCCTTTTTCTACAAAAATGTGGAGTTTCCTATGTGAAGCCATACTATACAAATTATGGGAGAATAAAAGAGTTTCTGTGAACCCAATATGATTTTTTTTACAAACATATATTTTTCTATGTTTCTTAAAAATATATCTATGAGTTCTCTTCAGAGAGCTTATATCTGTGTATCTTGTACTTTATGTGCAATAGGAAGGTTCCTTCACCCCTGTGCAAGGAAAAGCACAGCTTGCCTGCTGGATCAATAAAAGCAACAAGAAGGTTTCTACACAAGAATAAAGCTCTGTCATTAGTAATTAGGGATAAGGTGTATGCTGATAATTTTAAAAAAAATCAGCAATGCATATATTTTGCCCATGAACACTGGAATTTAAGAGAGAATTCGTGCCTTAAAAAAATAACAGCTTCCAGAAGTCTAGATAAATTTTCCTAATTTGATTTCAGTGATCAATAACGTGTTCAGTAGAGGTGTCTTGGGAAGACCTACTAAATGAGTAGTCACATACACCAGATACACTTTCTTATTAGTGGTTACTTTAGAAACAATTGCTTCTGAAATGAAAGATGAGTAAAATTACATTTAAACTATTGCCTTTAATACACCAAAGAGGACCTTAAAATGAACTGGAGAGGAAAGATATCATATGATTTTGTGGCTTTTTCACACAGCACTAGTGCAAGAAAGAAAACAGAATTGTAGTTATAGAGCAGTACAAATCTTGGTTTTGTGGCATCAAAAGGATAAGAAAAAAGTGTTTATAGACCATTTCAGAATAGAAGAGAGAAAGGGAGAAAGGGAATGGATCTGATTTGTATTATCCTTGCTAAATGTCCAATTTATCCTTTTACTGTCAAACCTCTTCAATTTTTTGAGAGATCTTAGGGACCTGTGAGCTTCCAAGAAAAAGCAATGCCCCATCCTGAGCATATAAGCTGCATTAAAAAGACCATTATCACCATTTTTAATGGCCAGATGAAAACAGTTCAATTTTATCTCTAGAATTCAGGCTACATCAATAGGTGAGGACCTGACATATTCCTGACACCTTGGGGCAGAGGAGGCACCAGGCATGTGGAGATCATTCCTCGTGCATCCCAGATGTGCTCTCTGCTGCTTCCCATACTGACTGCAGATGTCCCGGTGCTGGAAGCTGGAAGCAGCAGAGGTGGATTCTGTAAGGAGAGGCCAGGGCTGTCCCATGCCAGGCACAGACATCTGCAGGAGACCTACTGCAGGGCACAGCTGAGCCCATCAACAACACTGCTGACTCCTCTCTGGTAACATATTTCAGATGGTCAAAAATGCTGCACAGTGTCTGTGAGAGAGGAGCGAAAAAAATGTGAGAAACAGATGTGCAGATGCCAAAGCCTTAGAAGAAGGAAAGGGCATGCTCCAGATCCTCCTGCAGCCCCTGCAGGATCCACACTAGAGTCAAGAGACACTCCTGAATGACTGCAGATGAGGGAGAGTTCATTCTAGAGCAAGGCAAAACTGTGGAGAGTAAAGAGCAGCTGAGGGGAGCTGTTATGAACTGAGCCCAAACCTGCTGCATTTCTCTACTGCTGGCTAAGAGCTGGTACCACATGGAAATTTCAGTTCATTCCTCAAACTGGCCATCACCCATCACTAATTTAGGATTTGGTCCTTTCAGTCTTGAGTGATAGGAGTAGTCCACATCCAGAGGCTGTGGTAAGATAATAGATACAGTACTTTGAACAAACCCTGTACAACTGGCACAGAACAGAGAGGTAAAATAGTGTCTCTACTCTATCACCAACACTGCATTCAGGCCCCTAAGTCAAAAGAAATCTCAAAGACCATTTTTGTGAAGGAACATTTTCCAGAGCTTAAAGAACACACTGCTAATATATCATTTTTCTATTGTGTTATAGAAGAGGCAATAGAGATGTGAACTTGGGAGTCTTCTACCTTTTCTCCTCTACCAAAAAGTAATCCTGGAGCAGTCAGCGAGGTGAGCAGTGGCTCCGCTGGAAAATCCACAATAGAATATTTTACTCTGAAAATATGTAATTTTATCTGCAGTAAAACAAAAGCAACAGAAAAACCATTCTTCTTGAAAAGTCCGATGTTTTCATGGTGTGAAGCCACAGGAAGATGCAGCAAAGTATTCGGACAGATATCTTTTTAAGAAGTGCTCTGGTCCAGTATTTCAGAAAAATTCAGTCTCATAAACATGCACACATGTACACAGGCCTTGCACATTTGTTGATCTCTAATTTCTTTTTCCTCTTGACAGAGCTTCTAATAAATCAGAAAAGGTAACAGGCAGAATTACCACACAAGAGAAATGAACTGGAAAAATGGATAATAGTGTTTATGTCCATAATTTACATTCCATTTGCAGCTTCATTCAGAACTGCAGCCCAGTAGCCAGTTGCAGTCTATTCAAGTGAGTCAAATAAAAGACTTTTATTATTTTTGTTGAACAATCTCTCAGTTTGCCTGTAAATAAAATTATTTTTGTTGAAAACTATTGAATTTGCTCTAGGTAATTAATCATTTGTGGCACACTCTGAATGCACTAATACAGAGAGATGCCTGGACAGAAAACTTTTATTGGAATTGGTAGGACAGCAGCATCAGTTCTGACACTCCTCAAGTTTGCAATTATGGAAAAGACTTCTTCTGGAAAATAAACCTTTCAAATTTAAAATTAACAAAACTGAAGAGAGAAAGAAAACAAAACTCAACACACACCTCTACTCTCTTGCAAAGAAAAAAGAGAACACTTTGCACTTTGGTAATTTGTTATCAAGAAATGTGAAATACTCCTAAGTGTATACAGCATATTACCAAATAAATAGGTTTTCTGACAGCTTTTTCAGGCAAACAGATGAATTGATCTATGAAAAAACATAAGTTGTGTTGGATATTAAAACATGAACAAAATAAATCTTTTCATTTTATTTTGAAACTACATGGCAAGTTTTGATCTCAGCTGGGTCTAAAATGAAACAGTGTTTTTTTCAAAAAGAGTCATGGGCATCAAAAAACCTGAAACTGTAAACCATACTGCAGACAGGGTTTGTCATAAATTCCTGTGTTGCAGAAGCAACACACAGCTCAGCACTCACAAGCTGACCAGCCTTGAGAAACTTTTATCATTTCCATTGCATTTTCTTGAGAATTGAGACTGAAAACTCTTTTGGCCCACACATTTCCTGATGATTTCCACAGCCAAGACACAGAAGAGACACAGTCAGGTGTCCTGCACCCTCTGCAATTCAACTATAGTACAGTTCTGGAAAATCTACTTTGCAATTGCCTTAGGGGAAAAAAAGCAATATTATCAATCAAAATTTCAGTTTGAGAAAATATGCATTAATTCCTAGCATTCCAATGGAAATTTTTTTATCAGTTTCAATTTTCATCTATAAACATCTGTGAGAAAACCTTCCTGCCCTAATTGCCAGAGAAGTTCATAGGTCCTTCAACCCACTGTCATCTTCCCACCCCACACACAAGGAACAGGCACACAGACTGTAACCCTTATCTTTACAAAAAAATCCCTGGTTTCTCAGGAATTCCATGGATTTTGAAACTGCTTCTTTAACTTTCCCTCCAGACCTATAATCTGCAGGAATGGGAATACAGGAGGCTCTTGCCCACAAGCCATACATTTCACTCCATGACTTCTGCCTGCAGATCTCCCATCCCTCTCTTGCCCCTTAGTTCCCTGCCCACTTTTTTGTTCCTCTTCAACAACAGGCCAAGTCATAAGTGACACTTTTTCACTATTGAGAAGCCATTTTCTAGAGAAATTTTATAGCTAAGAAAACCTTGCCATTCAGCCACTTAGAGCAGTGATGGGAGATAAACATGTGTTTGCTGCCCATACAGTCTACACCTTCTGTTATATATAACATTTTATGACAAAGGAAAGCATTTTGCTTCAGCTGTAATCACAAATCTGTAATAAAGGACTCAGCTAAACTGTGAATATGCTACATTACCTATAAATTATTCTTAATCTACATACATTCCCAGCTCTGGCACTCCGTAGATAGGTAATTTGTCATATCTCCCACATAACTGTGCAGCTATTGTATTCAAAATGTTGCCCTTCTCCTCCAGAGACAACCTGAAGGGTATTCAAAACTGTGTAAAATATCCAAAACTTGGCCAAGAGCTATAAACATAAATGGAGAAGTGGTTGGTTGGAGCACGGTGCTAAAAAGACCGAGGTTGTGGGTTCAATCCCTGTATGGGCCATCCACTTAGGAACTGGACTCCATCATCCTTGTGGGTCCCATCCAACATAGACCATTCTGTAATTCTCAAGTGAGATTGCTAAAAAAAACAAGAGTTAGGGAAACAGAACTTCTTCATTTCCTGAGAACTCATTCTTGCAAAACATTTTCTTGCAAGCGTGAACAGCAGGCCTAAAGCTAATTCTCAGATCTCTTCTTGTTGCTCATGTGACACATGAGGATAAGCTCAGATATTCTGCATAAAAGCCAGATCCATTTTCCTTCCCTTACACAGCAATACAAAGCTATCCATACTCCAAGAGCTTCAGCTCTGAATGATAAAATCCAGCAAATTTTCAGTGGTCCTAAAGCAGTTTCACTTAATCCACTCTTCAGTAACAAAAAACTTGCCCTGAAGTTCAGCTCCCAGCAACAGCTATGCAGCAGAGCCCTGTATATACTTATCTAGGGAAAATATATTGCATACAGAACCTTGCTATCTCATGCTCTAATTAAAGGAATGCAAATATACCTGCAATCTTGCCCTAGAGACCAAATAATTTGCATTTTTTCCTCATAGAATCCTTTTGATTTATCAGCATGACTGTAAGTTATCTGAAACATGAGGTGATATCATGAACTCTTCCTCAAAATTGCCTTAAGAAACTAGAAGAACCTTTGATTTGCCCCATTACTAAGTACCTGCTATGCAATCCACAACCATCAATTTAAAGCAAAATTCTGGACCTGAGGTGAAAACTTATTTTTTCCTCCATTCATCAGAAGAATGCACTTCACCATACAATTTTCCTGAGGTCAAAAAGAGCATATTTGTCAAAGCAAAGCTTTTAAAGAGATGCTTTCTACATGTTAGTATGAACTCAGTAATTTATTTATAAAATTTTAATGTTCTTGTTATACTTTAGGGTCAAATCAGAATATCTTTTGTATAAGAAAATCTCCGTCTCTTAATTTGTATTTTTACATACCATTATTCATAAATTGACTTCAAAATTTGACTTTAAAAAGTTTATATTAATAGTTCATTAGCCATTTTTGTGGCTTTTCCAGCCCATGTTTACAATTTTAAAATTAGTCAAATTTGGAAAAAATCTTAGTTTTTCATCATATCAGAACTAAGGATACTGCAGTTCAAATGCAGCGCCCTTCAGACCAAAATTAAAGGACTTCATTTCTACTTTAGGAGAACACAATTAAAGTACAAACATAGTCAAGACACAAACATCTCTTCTGCACTAGTCTCACAGTAAATAATCACTTAGGGCTCTGTTAAAGTAAACAGTGCCTGTAGAAGTGCCTGTACAGCTTGGTGTTTAAGTAAGAGGACCAAATACAAACCGGCACAGAAAACAGTCTTATCTTTTCTCTTTCCCTTCATTTCTACCTGCATGTGGCTGCATCGTTTAACCTGTTCAAGCTGCATTTCTTTAGCTGATGACATTTGGATTGTGCTGGTAATTAGCCTGGGGAGGCAAAGACTAATGACCCCAATTATTGCTGGAGGCACAGCTGGAGAATCTTAAAAGCTAAAATTTATCAGAGTGTGTGCGGGGGTGGAGAGTGTTCCAAGCAGAAGATCTTTCCTCAACATAAGACATCTAAATAGAGTTGCAAATTGAAGTCCTTCATTGGCAAAAAGAGTTGTTTTTTTTTTTTTTTTGTCTGCAATGTTATTCTATAACAAGGAGAACTTTTGAGAAGCATAAGCACCACATTAAAAAGGCCCACATGTATTCAAAAGTGCCTTTTCTTTATATACCTGTGTAGGCCTGTTAATAAATAGAGCATTGCCACTACTAGTACCAGATCACATTGCTGTAGTGAGTTTGAAAGGCCTCTGGTGGCAGAATGAGATATTTATGAGATTGTGTGGTGAGCTATTACCACACAGTGTGGTAGTGCAGCAAATGCAGCCTTGGTATGAGAGCAGAGTCCCTGTGAAATGGAGATGCAGGAAGGAAATACTGACATGGGTAAGTACTGACATGTCGTGGCAAGAGGTGGGTCCAGTGCTTGGTACACATAACCCCACAGCTGTGCACAGATCTTCATAATTTTCAGTTACAACACATCAAAACATGAAAGAAAAGAAAAAAGAACACCTGAAGCTGGACAGAACTGGTCTTTGGGGTAACAGATCAAAGAAATAATGTCTAATACATGCAAGAGGTACCTCATATGTACAGTAAATATGGATATAACTTGGCAGTGAGGAGCAATGAAGAAAAAGAACAATATAGAAGTGTTAGCAAATACACAGATGGTAAATCCCAAGAGAGTAATGGGAGTAGAACCCAGTAAAATGAACACCATATTTGTCCTAGAAAAGGACTCCAGAAACCAGTGATGCCTCCTAACACTCCTCTACACACCAAACCCTCAGAATGAACCTTTGAATCCTATGGAGATGGGGAAGGGTGAGCATAACCCCACGAAAAAGGGGCAAAAACATTTATTGCAAATTTTGTAGTATCATTACTATTGTTGACATTTTGCTGTATCAGTACTGTATTTACACTATTCTCTGTTTTACTGCAAAATTAGAGACAAGCTAATGATGGTGCATAGATTAAACTCCTAATATTTCCATTATACCTACACTAAATTCTTTACAGATAGATAAAAATTTACATATGCCATATTTTCTTAATACTTATTTATATAAAGCATGTCTACATTCCCCATGATCAAGGTTCTAAGCATGACACTACACAATTTGTTAGATAAACACTATGAGTGAACTCCTTACTGATAGGTGTTTGCTTCACAGGATAACTCATGATAGTTCAAATCAGCCAATTCTTAGTAATATGACATCTCTGTTATGGTTGCCCTGTTGGACATTCTGCATCTCTGACAATCCAAAATGTATGTCTTGCCCTTATTATCTCTGAAAGGAAATCCAAGGACACAGAGAGTAAGGGACATCTAGAAGGAGAAGCCTTGCAGCAGCTACTCAAGACTGGCACTGTCAGTTTCTTGTAACATCATATTAAAAGATATTGGAAGAATTATAACAAAAGTATTAGCAGAAATCATTCAAAAAACTTTTCTGAAGAGCAAGACAGGATTCCATTTTCTCTGAGAAAATGACTATTTTCATAAAGAAAACAAGCAGTCTTCTCGTATCATAATGAAAATCTAGGTGTAGTGTTATGTGAGTTTGTATGGGAGTATGATCTAAAATACTTTTATACAATAAATACTTTTATATAATAAAATAAATAACTAAATTAAAATACTTTTATACAATTTATATCTGTTAATATTCTTCTAAGAATATTGAAGCTTACCCTTCCAGATTGCAATCCAGCTGTATGCTTTGCCTCTGTTTCTGAAGAACTTTGTCGTGTCCCATGCAGACAGACAGGGGCCAGCCCTGCCTGTTTGGGGCGTTCAGTCAGTACATGCTCTCCTCAGGCACATTGCACATGCAAAATTTATGCTCTTCATTTTGCTCAGAGGAAAGATCACTCCAAGTCCGGGACAATGGTGAGTTCTCTGCCTACAAGGACCAGGTGGGCACCATGTAACTCCATTTTAAAAATCCATTGAGAAAGCTGCTTTTGGGAGAGGGTCTCTTCCATGGTCCACAGGCTCCATTAGGGAGCAAATGTAGAGGGCTGAACCATCTTCCTTGCTACATTTTTCGTTTTGCTGTCAGAACTTTCCTTTGAAGTAGAAAATTATTTCCACTGAATACAATGAGACTCTTCATGCATGAGAAGAGTGCACAGACTGTGCACTAGTATAAGCAGCAATGGAGTATTTCACAGATAAGAGAACTTGAAGATATACCTCATTGATACGACGTGACATTCTACCCGGTGAAATGATAGTAATCCATTTCAAGAATCAGGAAGAAAATACAGAGACCTTTATATTTTCCTTTTGGAGACAGAGTTTCTCTAAGTATTAATATACTTCTGGCTCACTGAAGTATTTTTTAGGACAAGATAGACCCCATGCACATTTAGTTTTGTAATTACATATATGTTCAGTTTTACAGATCATGACCAGATATGTCCAAATCTATCAATGAATTTAAAATACACTGTTCAGACAAGTCCTGCCTCTGAATGAACATCTCCAGGAATGAAGGCATTGCAAATAAACAAAAGAGCTGGGTTAAATATTGTACACATAATCAACAGGCAAAAGAGGGAAAAAAATCCATATTTAATTTATTTCCTCTGCATTGAATTAGATTTCATTTAATTAATGTAGTCTGACGTTTCTCCCTCTCTCAGCCCCTAAATTATCAGGCTAGCCCAGAGATACGAAGCCTTGAGGGGAGGAACATCAGGAGATGGGCAAAGATTCCAAAAGAGGCTCTCATCCCAATGTAGTTGTCCAGATCTTTATTCCATGGTCCAGGGGGAAGAGCAGAGAAAGAGAGCCAACAGGAAGGGTCATCGCCTTATCTAGGCTCTGGACAGGGAGGGCTTCTCTGCCTCTCCACCAACTCCATTGGGGCATGAAGGGGGAGACCAGGCTTATCTTGATTAGAGTCACAGGGGTCCTGGGAAATGGGGGAAAACATGGCCTGAGCGCACTGTAACAGTAGTCATGTAAGGAGAGAAAGTCAGGGAATATTTCTTTCCAAACCGCATATGCCAAAGCAACAAAGTTATTTCATACGTTCCTAGGAGCGTGTGCTCTTCCTAATGTCCCCAGCCCCCGGGGCACAGCCCCATGGCCAGCGGTGCGAGAACCGCGCTGTCCCCTGCCGCGGAACCGCTCATCAGTGCAGGGGCTGATAGCCCACACCGCGCACACCGCGCGGGAGCACAAGGCCAGGCAGAAAATGAAAGTAGCAATTTTCCTCAGCTCAGGCTTTTTTCTCCACTTTGATGTGGTTTGTTAGAATGCACTTAGTAATTTGAGAGCGTTCCTTTTTCCCCAGCCAGGTTCCAGCAGTACTTTCAGGGTGCCCTGGGGTGCCTGCCACTCTCTGACATCTGTTAGAGTTGAAGGCCATCAGCTGGGTTTGCATGTCGAAAACAAATTCTCAGTGGGCTCCACAATTTCTCTGCGCTGTTGCTGTGCAGCAAAGTAGTATCTATTGATCACTGGCTGTAACTGTGGTAGGTCAACAATTACTGCTGATGGGAGCTCTCCCGTGCCTCAGTGCAGCAGCACGCATTAATGTTGCTCTAAATGAGCAGGTGGAGGGGAGGGGACTTGGATATGTAAGACAAGGAAAGGCTCTGCTCCTGGGCAGCGCTTTTATAAACAAAGAAACTTTAAAGCACTTAAATGTATAAAAATAAAACCACATTATCCAGTACAAAGTATCCATCTGGCACAGGAAAATAAAAAATGCCAGGAAAATTGAAGCTTGCACAAGATTAACTGTCTACATCAAAAAGTTAGAGATGATAATGAATTATTCCTAAACTCTCTCAATACTTCATCCTACATCTGATGTTTCAAATATAAACACACACACACACACACACAAAGGGAATTAAAGAACTAATGTATTTTAAAAGTATTAAAATATTTTCTGCTTAGAAATAGAGCTATTTTAGACAGTATTTCTTCCCTTACTTTTCAAAGCATGACAAGACTTTGCAACTTCAATCGGTTCAATTCCACAGTGTAGACAAAAATCACTGTGCTAATTGTAGGTAGGAGAAAAGCACAGGTGATAGCATACTTTCAAACAGCCCTATGTATTTCAACACGTAAGGGTTTTTAAGAGAAAATAGCATAGAGTTCACGCCAGAAATTTGGCAATGATGTGGAATAACACATTTTGCTTTAAAACAGAGGTGAAAATATATAAGTGTCAGGCTGGTCTCACTGCCAAGAGCCTTTGTATTACAGTGATTAGATTTCCCAAACCAAGATCTTGCTTTAACCTTTGTTTCTAAGATGGAGTGCAATTGGCCACTGGCTCACACCTGGAAGGAGTGCTGTTTCTGAAAACTCCCTGTCAAGTCCATCCATAAATAACAAATCTGATTTCTATCATTCTACCTCTTTCAATTTGGAAAGAAACAAATGGTGGTTTAAGTATTCCAACCATGCCAAATGCATTGCTGTCAGAAACAGCATCAGAAAAGCTGATCCAGTTCCCTAGCCCATCTCACACTGTTCTGTGTCTTCTCCCAGTATGACCAAGGTCTTTGTTTCATCCCCCGAGCATCCCTTGATTAGGAGACTCTTCTCAGGCCAGGCTATGTGACCACCAGTGCTAGGAGCTGCTAACTTCTCTCTGGGGAAGAAGGTCTGCAGCTCTGAGCTCACAAATAAACCTGAACTCATGAAACAATGCAAGTCCTCTCCTGTCTTAGCAGAAGTAATATTTTGTCTCTGAAATGGCCCATAATATGCCTTGTACTTGTACATTTGGTAAAAGGGCTCAAATAACCCTGTCTTAATCTTGTAAACCACTCAGGAGCAGAGTAGAGCTACTCACTCTACTGCATTCATGTTTTCATCAACTCAATTACCCATCTTGAAAAAGAGACTAAGGAACAAACACAGAGATTAACAGATGTTATTCTTTTTTGCAAACAAAAAATCCCTTCATCCAGAGAAAAAGGCCTTTGCCACACTTACGATGAACATTAAAAATTAATTTGCTTCATAGCACCTCAACAGAGACCAGGGATGGGAGGAAACAGGCACTTGTTGATGGTATTTTTCCATCAACAAGAAAGAAGGTAGGAACCAGAAACACAGACAAACAGAAAACAAAAATAATAATTTGTTTTAAATAATAGCAGACAGTGTTAAAGGCTGCACTTGAAATATCAGAAGTGCTCAGAAAATAACAGGACAAATAACTGAAAAAATAAAATCTAATCTAAAACTTCAGGAAGTGCAAATGAGAGATGTTTGAATTACTAACACCAGTAGGATGTAGGCGAAAGGCTAAAGCATTTCCACTAATTGCAATGATACTCCATGGAATTACACCGTGGCAACAGTCTTGTTGCTTTCAAACAAAAGATATGATTTGAAACTTGTGATAGGAAAGGAAGTAAGGGATAGAATTACAAATGAAGTGGATTGGAAAGGTTTCTGGATTCAGTCATACCCAAACAAATAGTTGGTGATAATTATAATATTTAAGATGCTGTCTTGGAAAAATAACAACACTGTGTTTCCTCTGCATTGCTTAAAACTTTGAAAGCATAGCAGGGGGATAATTTTTTTCTCATATATGCATCTGTTTTATATTCAACAATTCTAAACAGTGATTGAGTACATGAAAACATCTTTTTTGTATCTCTATAAAAGTTGTTTCCCCTTCCTGTGTATTAAATGATACAACAAAGTACAAGTAACTTGGAATAGAAATCTAGCACCAATGGCCCAGTGGCATCAGTCATGGCAAATACAAAAATCAAGCCAAATGTAGAAAAAGCTACTTAGAACTGTATTTTTCTTTCTTTCATTCTATTAATTTCTGGAGCTTCTCTCTTACAAGGATAGACTGAGAGAGTTGGACCTGTTCAGCCTCAGGAAGAGACAACTGAGAGAGGACTTCATCAATGTCTATAAGTATCTGAAAGGAGGGTGAGAAGAGCATGGATCCAGATTTTCTTGGTGGTGCCAAGCCCTAGGACAAGAAGCAATGGGGCAGAAACTGATGCTCAGGAAGTTCTACCTGAGCATGAGGAGGAGCTTCTTTACTGTGCCGTAACCTATCACTGGAAGAGATTGCCCACAGAGGCTGTGGAGTCCCCTTCACTGGAGATAATCAAGAAGCATCTGGAAACAATCCTGTGCCATGGGCTTGAGAATGACCCCACTTGAGCAAAGAGGTTGGACCAGATGAACCACTGTGGTCCTTTGCAACCTGACCCATCCTGTGATCCTGTGATTTCTGAAGCAAGTTTGCCATGTGCAACCACAAACACTACTCTTGTGGCCTCTAATTGTAATCACCCCATGCCTTTCTCCTTCTAGACTATAGTACTTTAAATTCAATGTCCAGTATAAAAATGCTTCAGTTTAGCCTAATCTGCTTTTCTACAGAAATTTGACCTTCTTTGTCGAACCTTAACTCTGGATGTCACAGGAATCTGCCACAATAGATCAGCTGCACTTCTATATATGTTGTTTTCTTCCAGTGCCATAAAATTATCTCTCAACAACTTCAGCTCACTCAAAATCTTCTACTTTCTGCCTCCTTCTAGAATTCTTTATAAATCTTATGGTTTTTTTACTTTGAAGCTGGGGGGGTTCGTGAGGGGGATGTCATTGACTGGGGTATTTTCATTGTTGTTGCTTTTAGTTCTTATTCAGTTTATTAAAGTCTCTCTTGCCCAGCTAAATAAAAGAAAATAATCCTGGAAACATTTTTACTATTGTTGAGAACCTTATTCTTTCATTCAAGTTGTTTCTTCCTGGCACCTAGGAGGACAATGCATGCTGGTTCACCCACCACTCTAAATACATCCAGGGAGAATCTGCAACAATGAAGGAAAATCTCCAGATTATTCTTCTTTCATGTGCAGTGTGATCTCCAACAGAGTATTTTAAAATGCAGTAAATTCCCTTTTTTTAGCCTACACTTGGAAGCTTCTTTCAAAAGTATAAATCAATCTAGTTGCTTCATTAAGACCTTTAAAATATATGAATAAAGGCAATTGTGTCATATTTTCACATAATAATGCCATGATAGAAGATTTATTTATTGTATTTAGGTATGGTTTCTTGACTAATATTTCTATTTTCTTTGTCTAACATTTGATTGATTAAGAGAACCGGCAGGTTATATAGGTGTAAGCCTTTTGAGTGGTGTAAGAAATGGCTGGATTTCTCACACTTACAGTAAACAGCAAAGCAGAGACAGAAAAAGAAGATTAACAGCAGTTTAATTGCTGTGTGGAAATGGGTTCTGTATGGATACTGATCTAAATTTCCTATTTAAAAACATAATGAACAAAAAGAAAAAGAATTTTAAAAACCGAATTCTTGTCAGTGAGGTAATCTGCATAAAATGTATTTTTAGGTCTCTGCAAAATTGCAAAGAACTACCATATGGACTAATGCTGCTAATCCTGCTTGAGACCACAAACTTAATGAGACAATTTAAGTCAGGAGATAAGCTGTGCTTTTCTGTTTGGTGTTGAATTTCATTAATAACAAGGAAGAATTATCATTATTAGCCTTTGTAAAAGTAGCAGAAATACTCCTAAGAAAGCAGAAACAATTTAAATTGCACAAAGTGCATTTCATGAGGTAGAATAAAGTGTGTCTGGGAACAACCAAAAATTGTATTTAAATTGGATAAATTCAGCATACCTTGTTCTTTTGCAGTTTAAATTGCAATTCAGTTCCTAATCAGTCAGATAATTTCAAATAGGAAATAATAATGGAGTCTGTTTCCATATCAGTGACTGCATGCAGAGCAAATTTTGCTGAAGTAATCCAATTATTCTTTCTATTTGTTTTGATATCATGCTGCCTCCAAGTAATTACCAGAAAAGTTGGACAGATGTAGTTCCATAGGAATTACGCTGGTACCAGCAGCTAGCACTCAAATACGATGTAGGAACCAGCAAGTGAAACACTTAACTCCTGGATGGTTCTCCTTGTTGACACAAAGTTTTTTGCTGAGAGTTACTCAGGCTCGGCAGTTCCTCTGTTGACTGTTACCCTGGTGATCTGAGATTTTATATTCTCCAAATACTCGGCAGATGTGGTTTGTGCCAGAGGTGACCAGCTACACCTTGGCAACTCCAATTCCTTGACCAGAATTTAGGGCAAACAGTCAAAAAGGGGCTTTGCTGGCCCATCAGCAGGAGAGGTTTAGAGGTGACTCTTTGTTCAGATTGAGCTGCCATAGCACAATTGATCCAGTGTTGGCTCTGAGGGACCTGGTCCTCTGCTAGGAGGACACTGGAGACAATGCTTGCTGCAGTGGCACACAAGCACTTTTCTCCTTTGAACCTGACCTTTCTGTAGTATTTGACATGTTAATCACGGCTGCTTTCAACAGAGGGAATATAAAAAAATGCAAGAGCGCCTCAGCGATTGTGAATATTCTATTTTTTACATCATGTTTACTAGGGGGACTGAGTTTATGTAGAACAGATAAAAGCTTTCATATTTATTTCTATTTGGGACCCATCATGTGTCCTACTAGCCTCTGAGAGTTTCTATTTGACAAAACAGAAGATAATTGTGTCTTATTGGTGGCTTTTTTTTTTCCTTTACTTTTTTCCTTTTGGTATAATAATAAGAGGCAATACTTTTTAGTGCCTTTGGAGACTATCTTTTTTCACAGGCTTATGCAAGAAAACTGATTTATTAAACTAGTGAATAAGTCAGGGTTCTTCAACATTTTTTAAAAAAATTAATTAGAAATAAAAGGAATTCCTCACCCTACACTAAATTAGAACTTTCTGTTAAGAAAATGGAAGTGAAAATGTAACAATTTCATGTATCACAGAAAGCAAATTTTCTGTCATAGGTATATATCTCTCTTGCCAAATGTATAAGGGAGATATTTGTTGCTAGGCTTTTGCTATGTACAAGGTGTTCCTAAATAATTCAAGAAAACAGTTCATGCTGAAAACTCACAAATCTAATTTTTAATTTCCTGTCCATATTTCTCAACTCAGTCTTGTAATTCACTTTCTCCCTGTTGGACTGCTATTAACAAAGACAGCAAATATTGTGGCAATGCTACTTTCATGAAGCCTTTGACTTTTTAACTCTTCAAATCCATAGGACTGATACATTTTCTTTTCCTTTACTTTTCTATATATCCAAATATTTATTTCTGAAAATTAGAGAAACAAATTATTTTAGTATTGCTTAAGACACAGCTTTCCTAAGAGCATTCAAGAAAATTGAATCTTCTGTTCTTATGCAGTTATCATTAGGTATTTCCCATTGTTAGTCCAAACACAAATGACAGTCTACATTCATGGCTACTGAAAATACAGGCTTCAGTCCCAGAGATCTTCAAGTAAAATTCTCCACAGTAAACTTCAGTGTCTATCTAAATTTGCTCCCATATTTCTCTCCTACAAAACTGTTGGTGGAGTTTGTTTTCAGAAGGTGAACCTACGAAGCCCGATAAAGTTAACTTCAGTTGCAGATGCGGAGACTTTGCCCTCTGCGTTGTGTGCTTATGCAAAGCAGTCATTTGCTCTTTGGTAGGAAGATTTTAGGAGTCTAACATCATATTTACTGTCCCAAAATCTGAATTGTACTCTAAAAGATCATTTAAAACAACACCAGGAATAAATAAAAAGGAATACAAAGGCACGATGCATTTGGCCTTGCTGAAAACCAATGGAGGCACAATCAGTAAGAAAAGATTCCTCACTTCCAATGAGATAAGGCCATGTATTGAAAAAAACAGAAGCTCTGAAGTACAAGGCCACTTTGCACAGAGCAGCATCAATGTGGTAGGCCTTGGGACCCAACCCTTTACAGAATTCAAAGGAAACAGAACCATCAGTATCCTTTGTATTTCCTTCTTTGCCTTTTCTCTATGTTGCACTTTTTGCCATATGAACTTCATTCAGAACCAGATTTCCTTCCAGACTGACATACTCATATAAGTTAGAGTGAGTTTGGATAAAAGCAGAAATTTGTAAGTATAAACAAATATAAAATAGTAAGCATTACAAATTCCAGCTTATTAGGATAAATTGCCTTAAAAATAGTCACATTTTCTTAAAAGAAAAAAAAAATTGAAGCAAATGCCAAACCACAAACTCTACTCAAGCCTTCTTCTGTGATCTCTGAATATGCTACTTATTACCTCAGGGTGTAAGCTGCACTGTTACTCAATGCTAGAATGAATTATCAAGCATTGAGGCCATTACAGAAGCATACATTTATGAGATCTATACTTACTAAATCTGTTTTGATCATCTCCCATTAAGTGAAAGGTGAGAAGCTAGAAAAATTTCTGCATGATGTTTTTCTTTTAATTATTACTTAATAGGAGAAAAAAATGATGGAAATACTTTACAAGCTAGTGAACTAATTAGAAATTTGAAAGCACACTCTTCTCCCAGTTTTATAGTCCTTTCTTTTTATTTTTTTGTAAATGACTGTGAACTTATTAACACTAGGAATAAGTTCTGATATAAAAACTACAGCTACTTGTTGCACATGCTCAGAAATCTTGCCTTTAAATGCAAAAAATATTGAAAAGCTTGTATTATATTAGAAAACCTTCAACATCCTTCTTCATCCTTCACAACTACAACCCAACTCCATGCTTTTGTAATGAGACAGTTCTAAAGATAACTTCTTTAGGCTTTTGCTGAGCCTCAGTGGAAGACATGGCTGAGGAAGCTGCTGGCAACTCCCTGTGAATGTTCCCATCAACCACCCTGGAGCCTGCCTGCAGCACCATCAAACGCAGCTCCCCAACACGTCTGTAGTCACCAAGACTATGCCAAAACTTGCCCTACTATTGTGCCTCCCATTCAGTGAATTTCCAAAAAAAGCTTCGAACTAAAGCAGTTTATCTTAGTTTTGCATGCAAAGAGGTTTGCAAATAATCATTCACTGTGGACTGTACTGGATGATGACCACCCAGTCATTGGCCAAGACTTGCAGGTGGCTTAGAAACATGAATTGGGAAGCCCTGTAGGAAGCAGGCTGACCATGCCATGAGTATAGGATTTATCTATAACTGGGCCAGTGTTATAAAAAGAGAAAGAAAAAAATCTAATAAAAGGCCAGTGTGATAACCCATCTGTCAATTTTTAGAAACTAGATGTAAAGTTTTTTCAGTCTTCTTATACCAAAGAGCAGCCAGCCCAAAATCATTCCAAGAACATTTATTTCATTTATATATTCCATGGACCTGTTTTACTGCTATCCAGGAACAAACTAAGCATAAACAAAAGAGGAACTTATTAGACAGCTAGCTCATAATAACATAACATTGGTACCCAGAAACTGAGAAGTTAATAATTTTATAGATCATTACCAGCTCACATTGTAACTGACAAATTTGAATGGTGCTCTGAAATAGTATTCTTTAAATAATTTCAGTGAATTGCATAGAAACTAAAATAAACTACTCTTCTCCCTATTCTATATAATAAAATCTCAGTTTAGTACACATAAAAAAAACCAGATATATATGCAATATATTGCCCTACAAGCATAGTTAAATTGGAAAGTTTTGCTAAGATATCTTTCTTTATTCACTGAAAGGATTTTCTTGTGAAATCCTGAAATTTCTCTGCTCTCCATCTCTCCCTTCATTTTTACATGAAACTTTTCTGGCTATATATTGCAAAAGGAAATGTGTCACTAAATGCTTTTCAAAGTGCCATTGCTGAGTGTGTTGGATGTATTTTCTGTGCTCTTCATGACTGACAGGCTGCACATCCCAGGCATCAGCTGCAGTTCATTAGTGCTACAACGGCAGCAAGCCAGATGACTGTTCCACAGGGCTCTTCAAAGGCAGAGATAATCAGTCAGCTCTCACTGATGAAGGAAAAGATTATTTCTTCAGCTTTTTTTCAGGAAAATGAGTTGTCAGCCCAGGAAAAGTAGAGTGAAAAATAGATTTCTAAGAAACATGGAAGCACTTACAAGAAAATTCTCTAAAGTGAAGAGTGGGGATTTTTTAGCTGAAAATTGTTCTGGGAGAAAAAAAAAAAAGTATATTCTTCTGTGATACTTTTATTTATAATTGGTTGAGATTTTTAGGGAAATCTAACATGGGCTCAGGAGCATACAATAACTGGAAAGTGGCTCTTTGCTTGCAGGAAGTATACTTCAAGTTTCCTCACAGGTATTCATGTTATGCACTTTATATTTGACTGGTATGAGTGGGTTCATTATTACTAGAAGCTCAATTTCCTCTAATGGTTTCCTGCACGACTAGATTTTCATCAACAGAAATTGAAAGAGTAGATTAAAGTCTTGCATGCACCATTGTATTTTCAGGTATGGATTGGGAAAGATGGGACCAGGAGCCTCTTAGGTCTTGTTCACTTAGAATCTTTCTGAAGATTAGTTATCCTTACACAAAAGAATAGGATATTCCTTACAAAAACAAACAAAATCAACAAGCAAACAAAATCAACAAACCAACCAACAAACCCAAAACCAACCAACCAAAAACCTCAATGAAGACTTTTTTAAAAGGTACAGGGGACTGTTTAACAAAATGCTCAATTTTTTCTCTTTAAAAATTGCCAATTTTAATCCTGACATCACAAATACTTTCAGAAAGCCTTATAACTGGCATAGAATGTTGGAGAGGAGAGAAAACTGCTCCTCTGCCAAATCTCATTGCTAAGAACTACAGAATGAGATGTGAGCAGGTACCTACAGAAGTTTTAAGTATGAACATGACTGGTTTCTGCATGCACTGCCATAGAATCCCACATCTCCTGAGACATGTCTGACAAGCTGTCCCACAGTCCAGGACACTGGCAGTACTGAAGCAAATTTGTGCAGCCACATGATAGCATAAAACTAAATGGACATTGAAAGAACAGGAGCATGCCACTTCTGATAGCATGCTCCATTGAAAAAAACAACTGGAATCCAAACATCCCTTGATCTTTCTGATGAGCCTCAAACCTGAGCATCTAGCACTCCTACTATAAAATTCTCACGTTTTCTTTGCTTCTCCCTTTCAATTTAGAGAGGTAAGACATCAGGAATGTTCATAGCAAACTATAAACTGCAAAGCAAAAACCTTCAGGCTGGATAGACACTGTCCACAATTCCTTTGTTTCTAAAGTCAGTTCAGATAAGCTTGTGACAAGACATTGCTCAGGTGCAGGAAGATTTGTAATTAGACATAATTAATACACTAAAAAATGCCCAAGACATTCTTGAATGGCTATCAAAGAGTGGCACATTAGACAAGACATAAAGAGGGATGGATGAAGAATGAAGATTCTTTGTAAGAAACCAGGGTTCAAATCTGGTCCAAACCCTCAACATTTCTACTACTGTGTGCTTTCATCTCACACAAAAAAACTTTGTCCACACTGAAAGTGTTTCCAGCTCAAAGAATAACAACACACAGTAAAAGAAAGAACCCCCCCTCCATAGATTATTACAACTTTAGGCATATCATCTGAAACATGAAAAACAAAGTTGTATTTGATACTCATTCCTGCTAAGGAAAAATTAGCTTCTAGCTGGACAGAGAACAGCCAAATCTCAAGCAAGATCTATTTTGTCCTTGACAAAAGACATAATTTCTTCAAGATGGAAATAATCTTTTTGACTATCCTTACTCTTTTACAATTTGAATCATGGCTTCACAGGAATAGGTAAACTCTTCATTTCTACAGCAAGCAAAACATGGCATGAATAGATCAAATATGAATTTTGCACAATCTAAGTGAGAGGAATACTTTCTACAATATATGAACAGAATCCTACGATAGAAAAAAACCCCCAATTTTTAAATAAGGTATTTAAAATTTATATCTGAAAAAGCACTGCCTGCATTCAAATGACAACCAAATATTGATTTTTTTTTTACTTTTTCTTTTGTTGTTTATCTTCTGTACAAATTCCCATACAGTTCACTGGAGAATTGAACAACATATTGCAACAATGCAGAGCACTCAGCTGAAACAGCTGAGACAATGTTAGACTCTCTGTTAGCAAGCAGCTATTTTGCATCTAAAACCCTTGTTTCTTACTAAGATTTTTTAGATATTCCAGTATTCTGATCCATTGCAAAAAGCAGAAGATTTAGGCATCTTTTAGATTTCTATGGGAGTTTATGCTCTTTGAGAGATTTTGCTGAATGCAATGGATATGTATAACCAAGTTGATACTGAAGATAAAGGACAAAATTTCAAGTAAATGTAGTTTTGTATTTATTTTTAGTTTATTTGGCTTATATTTAAACAGCCCTAGTTTTATACACTTGAACAGCATAAGGTCACAGCTTATATTAATGCATAAAGTAAACAGGGTCAATTATA
Source organism: Lonchura striata (assembly GCF_050655825.1). Taxonomy (NCBI): domain Eukaryota; kingdom Metazoa; phylum Chordata; class Aves; order Passeriformes; family Estrildidae; genus Lonchura; species Lonchura striata. The sequence continues at coordinate 116,906,537 of NC_140704.1, forward strand.
TGCATACAAACCCCTAGCTAGCATGCTGGTGAGTATGTTTGCAGGGCTGGGTGATTTTTTTCTATTTATGGTAAGTAGATCTGTTCCAGAGCAGAGGTTTTACCACTTGTTTCTTCTTTTTCTCAGGTCACAGGCCTAAAATGGCACACTGTGGGAGTTCAACACATTCCTTATCATACATCACAAACCTTTGTTACCGTTAATTTAAATATTTTAAAATAAGTCTCTCTGTTCCCAGAGGTTTCCATTTTCTGTATGTATTCCACCTTCCATGGAGAACACAGCCTTAATTATCTTTCAAGATCCCACATAAATACCGTGCAAAGCACTGATTAATTGTACAGCACCAACAATAAAGATAAATGCCAAGGTAAAACCATATTCCTCCTGTGGAAGGTATGAACCAGTGATGATTTTTTTGGTAGGTGGTAGATCCCTCATGTGCAGCAGCCTGGAGGGGGCTGGTGCCCTTCCAAATGATAGCTCTTGACCAAAAAAAACACTCACAGGCATCCACTGAGAGAACATTTCAGTGATTTTCTCAACAGACTTTCCCCTGTTCTCTTCCATACTGCATCGTATGTAGTGCTTTTCCACTCCCTGTACTACACATTTCCACATTTCTTTCACCTGTGGACAGCACCTGGCCAGGTCATGTCTCTGACAGAACAAATTGCACTCCTCAGGACACAGGCAGAATTTCCACAGGAGATTTCCACAGAAGAGGCTCCCTCATGCAGGAGTGATGGGCAGGGTGTGACTTGAAGCAATCAATCTGTGCCATGTGCTTGACATGTGGGCCCTTCATGAATGATCAGTGACTCAAACAGCACCCATAGTAACAATGCTTTTGATAATCATATTGTAATTCATCACTTAATGCCAATATAATCCACAGATGACTTTAACTTTTTAACTGAGGCCTCCAACGCTCAGCTGTTGTGACTGTGAATGGCTCTTTTCTTTTTCAGGAGAAGTAAGTGGGTGTGAGAGGGTGAAATTTTCATTGATCTGAGCTTCAGGACAGAGAATTTGAAGGAACATCCTGCAGTGTTGTGGTTATAAAACTTACTGCTTAACAGCTTCAGGTAATATACTCTATTTGAGAAGATTAATTCAATTGTGATCAAATCCAACCCAAAGTTCTTTCATTCTCCTATCATTTCTTGCCCTCCATTTTTCAGCCTTCTAATAAATTACTGCTTGCTTCCCAGGCTCAAAAAAAAAAAAAAAAAAAAAAAGCATCAGACAAATCCTTATCAAGGCTATAAAGACAAGAACAATGATTATAAAGTTCTTAGAGATGCTGTAGCTCTTTCCTGAAGACAAACACCTGACTAGGATCATCCTATCCACACACACAGGGTTGGTCAGTAAAACAAGGCATATTTGACCACAAGGCATATTTGACCACAATAATTTTAATCAGTTACAACCAAACTAATTTTGATTATAAACAGTTCACAAGGAGGTGGCAGTCTCAAAAGTCTAATTAATTACAAACACACAGTTTAAAATAATAGTAATTTGATAACCCCATGCTGCTGTAATCATTATCCAGTGTTCTTTGTTCATATTGTACTCCCACAAAACAAGCATTTCCAAGCATCCCCTTCTAATGTACAAACATAAGGAGAACAAAAATTACATGTGGGAACCTTAACTAAATGACAGTAGAAGTAATCAAGCTGAAAACCATCTGCCATTACTGGCTGTGCAGTGAAGTTTGATTTGAATACTACAGTGTGGGAGGCTGATCTTGTGAGCAGAGAAAAAGGTATCCTGGCAAGGAGAGCCAGCAAATCTCAAACCTTCAAATGCACATCAGCCTCCTCCACCAGCAACTGCACTGTGTGGCCTAAAGTCTGCCATCCCCTATGCTTCATCTTCCTCGGACATGAAGACATTACCTACTATTTATATTAGCACAGTATCCAGCAGGTTTTTTTTTATTCAGCCACATGGTGCAGGAAACAAGCACTTCTCAGTTAAGCAGACAATTCTTTTGACCCCTTGCTGCTGCTTTTTATGCTGCTCGGAAGTCCTGCCAGCACTAGGATCTTTGGAGCTGCTGCACTTTCACCTCTGATGTTTCCAGAAATTCAAGCATTTCAAGATTCTGCTGTGACTTCTTAAAGGGAAAGAGAAAACAAAAGTAGAGCTTTTCCTCCCCTAAGAAGTAATGAAAGCCAGGCTGGACGACTAAGCACATGCCTACAGGAAAAGGGGGCAGATATTACTGATGCCAAACTGTCTTGTAAGAGGAAATCTGCCAAACATGGTCTGCTTCCAAAATTCCTCAGCGATAGTGTCAGTCTGAGGCTGTGATAAGCAAGAAGCTATCTAGATTCAGAGCCTACATCACATTCTATATAGAATGGGCAGGTAACCCCCCTCTCTTTTGCTCTTGCTCATTCATCTGTCTTTCTCTGCTGCCTTTCCCCATTCCTTCCCAATAAGAAATCAGGAGGAAAGCAGATCACTGACTTGGTTTGTCCTGCACCAGGATCTAGGGCCAGCTAGGTAAGGTCTCATTTAAATAACAAAATGCTTATAGAGAAAAAGTTCTCTTTCTAAAGGCATTTGCTAAAGGGATTAAGTGACACAAAGTATGTTTTCCCAATGGGTAAACTGAAGCATGGGCTAATGACGTGTATGGTAACCTACAGACCAGGAAAGGAACCTTCAATTCCTGTCAGATTTTTTGCATCCCTCTTAAAAAGGTAGGCTGCTTTCTCAGATCTGCTGGCAGAATTCAAAATTTGTGGTTAAATCCACTAAAGGACTTAGATCTCACCGTTTTAGCATAAACATTGCATAGTAATCCCTAACTTTTGGACACATCCCTTACAGATAATAAATGCTCCCATTGCCAGGCAGCATTTAAAGCTTGAAAAAAATTTTGGAGACGAGTTCTTTGTTTACAGCTTTGCATTTTCATGGAAATAGACTGGCATCTTCAGAGGAAATTAGTATTGTTCCCTTGGATTACAGTGTAAAGCATCTATATTTATTCACAGACTCCTGTTGTGCCCCATACCAAAGAGCTGATCCAGTGCAGCACTTCTGCCACCTCCAGCCAGCTCTTTTAACAGCAGATTTTGGGGAATGTGTGGCAAATGCGTACCTAAAAGCAGGCCCCCTCCCTCTTGCCAAGGGACAGGGGAACTGCAAAGGCTAGGGAGAATATTCAGCTAAAAGGAAATGCTGAAGAAAAGGTGGGACTGGAAGGCAAGTCTGAAATATTACAGTTCTAGGAACAAGGCTTTTCACTGTGTCTGACCATTTATCTTCATGGAAACCAAAAGGGCTGAGCATTCACCTGCCAGAGGCTTGTACTGCTCCTTTCTCATGAAAAAAGTGCAAATGTCAGCACTTTATTTCTTCAGTAGTTGAATTACTGCAGGAACAATTTTTCTAATATTCTTTCTGCTCCCCTGAGGGAAGTATGCTGTACTATTGCGAGATGGTGTGGTCACTGTGAGACCCTGGCTAGAGAAGGGCTGGCCAGACACCATAATAAAGCAGGAACTGGAGGCCAAATCAGCACTTGGTGACTGAGTTCATCCCAATCCTCTTTTGGGGGCATCCACAGTGCTTCCTTCCCTCTCATCTCTCCATCTTTTAGCACCCCCCCCTCCCCAGCCTCTGACTCGTTTGCAGTCAGGAGGCAACAGCAGAGTCCTTATGTCCTTATTGACTTGAACGGAATAAGGAATTCATTTTTTTTCCAGTACTCTTAAGTACACTGCTTCTTTTTCTTCTAGTATCATTGACACTATAGATAAAATACAAGTCAGAAATTTCTATTTATTCTACTCTGAGGGAAAGTTTCTAAAATATTTACTTCTAGGATGTTAGAAAACAATACAGTGAGAAGCTTACCATTCAGCTATATTCATTAAAGATTTTATCACTGTTCTTAGCCATATCCCCAAGTTCTAATTAGGAAATGGCTTTGACACAGAGCTTTAAAAATAGTCAAAGCAGCAGAGTTGGTGTTTTTGCCATTCTTGTTTGTGACTAAATACTTTCAATAGCTTTTTCAATCTCTTTTAAATATTGATCCTTAAATCTCCAAACAGCTTAGCAGCAAAGCAGGGCTGCATCATTAAAGGCAATTGACTTGCAAACACTATAATCTCTGGAGAGAGGAAAAGCAAAAAAGATAGAATTTGAATCTAACACAGCACATGCAAGCAAATGTAAGTTTTGTTCTGTGGTGCCAAGACCATAGAGAGGCTTCTTTTCCTCAGAAGGGTTAAACAGATGAATTGAGACCTGGTGTTCTGCTACCTGTCCACCACACATCTGAGATAATTGGTGGGGACAGCATGGGATTCTCAACAGTCAGGACAACAGTAAGGGAACTAATCCAACCAGCCCCTTTTATTAAAGCCTAAAATAGGAAAAGATACTTGTCATTCACTTCCATAAATTCTCCCAGCATGGAATTTAGATTTCTTCCCTGTCACAAGGGAACTTCTATTGAAAACCATTACCTTCCTGGTTTTGTGAGAGCGCTTGCACCAATATATTGTGCTGTTTGCAACAGCTTCATTCACCTTCTCCAAGGCTTACCCCAGCAGGAGTGTTTTGTGCTTTCAGGACAAAGTAAACCAGGGGACAGCTGCTCCATGATCCCTTGTTGGGACTTGGGTGACAAGTCACATTAAAGCCCAAAGCAGGAGGTAGGAATTGGGGAAGATAGGACATACAGTATTTTACTTGAGGTACCTCAATGCTTAACACTATTGTGGGACTTTTTCCCATATGAATTATTTATTTTTAAATCTCAAGTTAGTATCACATCATTATCACTATCTTATCCACAAAAACAGAAAAAATATTTTAAAAAATGGGATATACTTTTTTGATCAAAGGGAAAACAGTCTGCTCTATTTTTAAACTAGATTTCTTGAAGTGAGATAAGGTCCTGGAGTTGCATGTCATAATTAAAAAGATTTAATCAGAATTAAACCAAATCTAAAATCCTGGTTCTTTAATGTGGAGAAGTCACTTAGTGCAGGTACTTAAAATGATGATCCTGTAACACCTTTCTACAACACATTCACACAATCTGTATTTTGGGGAGTAGAAAAGAAGAGCTGTGGAATGAAGCACTATAGGTTTTCCTAAGGAGATAGCTCATTACCCATTTTCCACATCTCACATGTTGTTTACTGGCATTTTGTGTCATTTGGGCTAACAAGTGTGACATTTGTACCCATGCAAATTGCCACTCTGGCCTTTGAACATTCAGTATGTCCTTCTTCTGCTATTACAATTTTTTAGAAACGTGCTGGCTTTATTGTTTTTTTCAAGAAAAATTGAAACTGCATCTGAGCAAAATTGCTGCCAATGCTCATCTCAGCGCTGGCATCATTGGCAAAGCTGAGATCAAGCTGTGGAAACATTATGATAGATATGGTTTATGCCTTAAAGATGACACTTGTTGTTTTGGCCACCAGTTCGTATTTCACCCAATTTTCTGAAAGTAAATCAACAACTGCCAGAGACTATAAACTCTCAAGACTGAAAAGCTGCCAGTTTGCTAGATAGTGAGGTTGTTGCTGCAAATGCTGAAGGTAGGGCTGGGATCTGTTTGTGGCACAGCTTGAGCATCTGAAATGGACACAAAAGTGTTGCTGGGGCACAGAGCGGCAAGCACAGCCCTGAGGCACTTTCCTTCAGGTTACATCTATTTCTCTGAGAATGTCCTGCAGGGGCCAGGCTACAGTGCCACAGCTTCAAAACTCAGAATGTGTATTTGTTTCACAACTCGGGGCTCCCAGTCTGTGCCTCTGCTCCAATCAGGAACGGAGCAGCAGCACTGTGCAACAGGAACAGCAGCTACTGCATTTCACATCTGTAAGTCATGCACAGGCACGGGGTGTGTCAGCCACAGCAGTCTTCTGCACAGCTGTGCTTTCCTCATGTGCCCAGATGCCCAGTTCTCAACATAAAGTCTCAAGTAAGGATTAGGATGAAGTCCAAAGTAACTTTGGCAGCTGAAGACATCGAATACCCAATTACACAGCTAGTCAAACCCTTACTGACCCTTTTACAGTGTGGCAGCTTGAACGGTTATGAACGAAAAGCTTTATCCACACCGTCAAATCTGGAAACGTCTTGGATTACATTAAAGCACAAATCAGAAGAAAACCTATTATACACCTACACAGGAATTTCAGAAAATTATTTGAAAAATCAAAAGACTCTTCTGAGCAAAATGACTCTACATTTTGCAAAAGTGTTTGTATTTAGGAAAGTTAGTCAAAGAAATATTTCACTATAAAAATATCAATGTAGACTTTTTGTCTTTCCTAACAGTGGCCAGTGCCTAGCCTTTGTTCCCGAAAGACAATGCTGCCCTCTTCTGGTATCCTTGATTACACACAGCGTGCCGGATAAAAGTTTTTCCAAGGCAAAAAAGCATTTTTTAAGGATGTGCTACTTTTGACTGCGTGGAAAATAGACACGTCAGGTTTTGAGAAAAACAAGCTAAAAACAAGCAAAGTGCCACAAATAAAAAACTTAGTTTTTTAGGTTGTTGATCTAAAAAGGGCTTTACTGTTAAGAGATTACTGAAAGTCAATTGTAGAGAATTTGTTAGATGTAGAGCCAAGGGTAAAAAAGTTATGGTTTACAGTGTTGCTTTTATTGACTACAGCATAAAATCATACTGCACCATTCAGTAAAGGGAAAAACTGAAGGCTGAGACAAACAATAAGATTAGAAAGATTTAAACCAGGTATTTGAAGTGGTTAAAACACAGAGCAGACTCTCCTTACAAGTAAACATATACAAAACCTATGGATTGTACATACAAAATAATGGTAAATGGCAGAAATGAAAGATTTTTAAAGATGAATCAAAATTTGCAGCTAATTTTATGATATAAACTGCTGTTTTTATTACTGTTACTGCTTATTTACTAATAACTTCCCCATACAAATTATTCCTGCTCCTGTTCCAACCCTAAAAAATTATTCTAATCAGAGTTGAAATATGAAACTTGTTTTCATGCTTGTGTAGCTCTGTCTCATATACATATATATAGTACCAACATCACCCATGGCAGGACAAACATCAGTCTCTCTGACTGACCTGTTGCCCATAGGTAAGCTTGTGTGGCACAAGCCTAGCCTTATATAGGTAAGAGTAACATGCCACTATTGCTGTAAAAAAAAAGCTACTTCTCATTCTCGCATGATGCTGTAATGCAGAAAATGGAGCCCTGGTCTGAAACCAGAAAGATGGAGACACAGGAGGCAGTAACAGGATCAAGGTGTGGGCCACCCTCGGTACTGGAGATTCCAGAGCTATGCACAGCTCTAGAACAGTCAGGTTTAAAAATATGCAGACCCAAAACTTGAAACAAAATACAGTATCTAACATATGCAGATTATCACAAACAGGTAACTTGAATACAAGCTGGAGATGCAGAGCAATGAATGAAGATGCAAGAAATGCATTATCCAACACACAGGTGACTCCCAAGGTGATCGCAGAAGGGTAAGAAGGAACCATCAACATGAAGAAAATATTCTGCCCACAAAAGATGGCAGAGGTGCAGAACACTGTGTTAGCCTCTCTAGTTGTGAATCTAAAACTCAAGGGAAACAAAAGGAGATTGAGCATAACTCCAAGAGAAGGATTATAAATAAAGAGCATGTGCTACATTTCTAATTGCATTACTGTAATATCAAGAACTGAAATTTAACTTTTCGTATCTACTTGCATGCAAGGAATATTTTTGTTTGCAGAGATCATTCATGGAACACATCCATGGAAGCAGTAGAGCAGAAGGAAACCCTAATGAATTATTTTTCAGCCAGGATAAAAAGGCTACCAAAATGGAAAGGAAATGCTTAGAAAACAAAAAACACCTGCATTTAGTGTGTACTGATACCTATAGTTCTGCTATTTTCTCTTTATGCTAAAATCATGGCTAGTCATGAACGCATGAAGAAACAGTGACAGAAAAAAACAATTTTTTTTTTCTTCTTTCTAGCATGGAAGTATTTTGCAAAGTATCCTAGCAAGGTATTACATAGATTTCTGGCTTGCAGTAGAAGATAGGGCTTTAAAAAAGGATGTGCAAGTTCCCTCGGCTCCCCTGACAATTCACTATAAAGCATCACAGAATATGAAGGATGACAGAAAACTCTAGAAAGAAAGTATTACCATCATGCTGATAAGGACTGATAAATCAGAGTTAGATTCTTGCTTCCATACTGCCCATAAATGTGGCAGAAGCCTTGTGGCTAAAAAAAGTCAGCTTTTCTTGCACATAGTAATTCAACAAGTTGACAAGTACACTGTGAAGCCACAGAAGAGAGACAGGCACTGATCAAGCAAGTTATCTAAATTTTACTGAAGTTGTTTGACTAAAACATCACAAAAACCACACACCTTTAAAGCCTCCCTGTTCCAGTTACACTCCAATGACCTTCTCAGAACAAGTTGATGGAAAACACCTCATACTTCATTCAAGTGTTGTCAAAATAAGTAGCAGCCCATTAAAGTGGAGTTGAGTATATACACCTCTAGAAGAACACAGAACACCATTCCTTTATCTTTTAGAATTGATTAGTAAATCACAAAGCCTTCAGTTTTACTCAATTACATGAATGATGGAAGGCAACACTCCTGAGGACATACGGATAAATATTTAATGAGCTAAAACAGCTTTAATCAGAACATAGCACATTTGATTACATTCCTTATTTGTTTTCAAACTGCTAGGCAAAGATGCATTTTAAAAAATAGTGTAGAGAAAAAGAGTACAAGGTAAAAAAAAAAAACAAAAAAAAAACCAACCAAACAAAAAAACCACCCCAAACCAAAACAAAAAAACCCAGACTTAAGTTGCCTGAACAAGCAATAGTGCTCAGCCAAGCACAGCTGTTTAGGCTCACTGCAATAAAGACAACTCATTTCAAGTTTCTGGGAGGCAGTTCCTCAATTTTTCCTGAGTGACATGGGATTAAAAATTCATGCCTTTTGAAAAGACAGCACTGGTCTTGGATCCTTGACCAGACCAAAGAAGATAAACCCCCCTGAAGTCCCAATTCATCACACCCTTCGTTATGGTCATTACAATTATAGGCTGCTCATCAGCCTACCTGACCTACCTTGAATCTTTCCTCTAACTGGCAATAAAATGAAGCTGCATCAAGAAGGAGCTGCAGAAGCTAGTGTGACTCACTGGTTGTTCACCACCCATGCAGGCCTTATTTCCAAGTTTTCCTTTTGTTTTGACCCAGAGAGCTGCTCAGTTGAGGATTAAAAGAAAATTCAGTATTTAGGGAAAAACAACAAAACATGGAAATGTTCTTCAGTATGTAACTCAAGTTTAGCTTCTGGGCTCTCCAGAGGAAACTCTCCACATAAGTACTTCAAAAGTAGTGCTGGGACCAAAATAACTTTCCCTCTTTCATTAATAACATCTCATTTTTCAACCTTTCCAATAATTCACAATTTAGCAAGAATATATACTTCTGAAATTCAAGAACAGCCTTTATTAAGAGATTACTGACCTAATTATGAAACAACTTGTACCTGAATTTCCAAATAACTGAAAATACTTCCACAGAAACACAGAAATTCAAGCAAGCAGAAACCACAAAAAACCATTTTATTGCAACAATGTCCCCATCATCAAGTGAGATGGCAGAAATTAATTTTAATTAACTTTGTCTTTCTACCTTTTTATTTATGTAAATATAAATTCAAGAGTGTAAAATAAATCCACATATAAAACACAGAGGAAACATTCTCTTTCAGTGACTCCAAAAAAAAACTTCCATACTGAAGATTCATGACAAGTCATCCACTGTCCATTTTTCCAAGTATACAGGCATGAAAGAATGCAGAATTTTATTCTCAAAAGTCATCCTGTATAAAGTCCTTGAAGTACTTAAGTAATATTTAGTAATCTCATTCTTGAGCTGATGGATGTAGATTCCAAGAAAGGAGACAAACATTTCAAACTTCAGATTATTTAACCTCCATCTAAAATAACCCATTGAAAACAAGATTATGTTCAATTCCTATAGCTGAAGCATCACAATTACTTTATTAGTATCATTACTTTGAAAAACTATTTCTTATAAGGTTTTCCTGCTTTTAAAATAAAGTCAGAATATTTATTTCAAATACTTTTGCGTACTTATACAGTAAATATATTGCGGAAAGTAACTCCACATGCTGGTACAACAGGCCTTCATGAAATTCCATTTAAACATTACTATGATGTACCTTAAAAACAGGGACTACAGCATGAAATGCACCAAAAAGAGTCAGTGTCACGGGACTGTGTCTGATCTTCCTTCTCAGATGCAACAAAATAGTAATGTATTCTGAAGCAAATATTGGACTGCTAGACCATATGAATACGAGTTGGTTATAAATATTTGGAATAGGAACATTTACTGCTTTAGAAATATGTGATTATTTTGTTCATTTTTTTAGACAATAAGTGTCACCAGTATTATAAAATGTATCATGGGGGATATTTCAATGGGAGTGTTTTTCATTGGGTCTAACAAGCATACATTTCCTATGATTGTGGTTTTTAATACATATTACATGCCAAGTCCTTAATAAACGGCTTATCCTCATGGTTATGTTACAACAGAGTGAAGAAATTAAGATGGTAAAAGCAAAGTTAAAAATGAGAACTGCAAATAACGTCACAACTAGAAAAGGAAAAATCATTGAAGGATTTAAATCAGCACTATTGTGGGTCCCCACAGTTGCACTGCTACTCTTAGGTTTCCAAAAGATGCATACGATTTTATAAAATATTTTTGTGCTAAGAGCCATGCTCAGAAACAAAATATAGGCTGGCACAAGTCTACCTTCTTGGAGATGCATGTTAAGTATAAATTTCACTTGCTAAAGTGCATTTACTGAACAAATTCTAAATTCTACTATTATAACTATCCCAATAAGCAATACAAACTAAACTTTGTTGAAATTCTACCTCTACTTAAAAGCAGTAAATATAGATGACTGAAATCTAAATTACAATCTTGAGTTACCAAACTTTTGACTCAATGCTGTGAGCTCTAGAAATAAACAAAATTAACTGTCCTATACTTCCCACAAATGAGGAATTGCCTCTAGTTAGAAATACTGACAGTGTAGAATGGAGTTAAGTATAAGCAGAGCTGAAGTAAGCATTGCCTTGCTTCTTATTCAATATGGTGTTTCTTTAAGGCTCTGAGAGAAGCTGTTAGTTGTCACAAGATCTTTTGGCAAAAGATAAATGGAGAAGTAGCAGGGTCATCTGACATTTCAGAACTTGTATTTTCATATTTCACTAAAGCCAGCTCATTCAGTGTCTGTATACATTTATGCACTTGTGTTGTTGGAATACTCTATACCAACATAGTAATAATGATTGCAACAAAGCCATAGTAAAATAAATTTTAGAAGGGTCTGATTTGGACATTAGAAGGTAAGTCTCTGCATTTTTAAAATGTTTCCCTAATAGTAATAAATACAGACAAATTGTTCATCAAGTCAGATGCACATGTTTAACCAATTATTTAGCATATATAAAATTTCACTCATCCTTTTATCAATACAAATCTGTTAGGGATCAAAAAAAGACTTACCATGCAAAATATTGATTAGTGCTGCATAATGGAATATATATTTCTATCAGAGTTAAAACAGTATTTTCAAAATTTAAAGAAAAATAGACTTTTAAAAAGGGATTCTACTGTTGAATGCAAGTCTTCCTTGTACCAAAGACAAGATAGAGACAAGTTACCATTTATCGCTGTACTTCAGTCTTGATGAAAGACTAATAATAATTTGTCCACCTACTTCTTAATAAATGCTACATTTTCAATAATAAAGGAACTATCAGTAGGCATTATTTCTACTTAAAACAAGTTATTTTTCTCTGTAATAGGTCAAGTATGCTTTTAAAGATTCAGGTAATGGTAGACTCATAATCTTCTCTCTCAAGAGATTTCGAGGAGGCTCTTCTGGCTTCAAGGCCTCACTGTGATCTTTATCCTCCTCCTCTTTGTTATCATCTTCCATTCTTTCATCTTCTTCACTATCTAGAGGCTGAGGAATGAGCTGATTACCAACAAACACATAGGTGTTAATCCTGCGTCTACGGCATCTCCTGCGTTTGCGTTTCGGAGGAGCCTTCTGAGCAATACCCTTGGCTTTCATCTCCTCGTTTATGAAGTTTCTAAGAGTGCGTCTGATATATATCCGAGCTAGGTCCTGGAGGTTCCTAACAGCACATGGAGCTACAATGAAAGAAAAATAAGTTGTACTAAGTGAAATTTCCCTCTAGGAAAAACCCCAAACTAGCTGCAAGACAGGGAGACTAATGTTCAAAAACAACTGAATTGATATTTTAGTAAAATTACACAATATGCAAATGACACACAGATAGTATCACCTTGACAAACCCTGTGGCACAGTCCAAGAAACAAAGATGTCTTAGCAGATGTGCAAGATAAGTAGAAGCCATGATCACTAAAATAAATTTAAGAAATTACACAAGTACTGTCTCGGCACCTACTGGTACCACTGTTAATATCCTGTTGTGGGAAAACAATTTTTACCCCTGTGCCAAATTTGTTAAGGCAAGTGCCTTTCTTCTGCCTCCTCCTTCTGCTCACTTCCTAGTGAATCTAACTAATGAGGGAGGGATATGTCGAATTCACAAGTGACAAACCAGATAAGCCACCTGTATCTTTGCAGCAGAAGAGGAAATCAAAATTGCTCCAATCCTAAAGGGAGAAAACCCCAAACCAACAAGAAAAAAGCCAAAACTTTAATTTTCCAATGACAGCCAGGTGATGACAAAATATTGCTTGGCTGCTGGATACCTACTCTAGATGAGCTATGGATTGCTAATTGCAAGGAAAACAAAACCAAAAAAGCATACTAGCAGCAAAAGCTGAAGCTTGTTCAACTTTCTTACTTGTCACTTTCCTTCCTGCATAGAATACCATAAAATTAACAGGGACTACAGCAAGGAAGAAGTTACTGAACAAATAATTTCAAAAATAACACTTCCAAAAAATGCATTCAGCTATAAAAGCTACTGATGTAACTTAAAGAAGATTGATTGTTACATACAATGACTTCAGTTGCAGACTAATTAATTTATCTGAGACAGAAAGGATATTAAGACTGACAATACTAATTTCAGATCAAGCCAGACAGGGGAGGGAAAAAAAAGTCCCATTTCTTTAGTATAACATCAGCTCAAAATTCAAGAACAAAATCCTATCTCTACCATCCAGAACATGTCATAAGTTCAAGTGAAACAAACCATGATTGCAGATTGTATGTCAATTATAACAAATGCAAGCATTTTTTAATGAGAAGAGCAGGATGCAAAATTTTGGATATTTATTGTCCATGTATTTCCATTTGTCTACTACCAGTGAACTGCATCCTAACCAATAACTACATTGATAAAAACTTTTAACACCACCTCTGTAGTTTTCTACAAAAAAAAGACTCTGCTTTGAACATGGCTGACAGATATTTCACATATGAGTTATTTTAGTCTATATGTAACACTACATATGTGTCAGAAAGCATTCAAGGGTTGTCAAAAGTATGGCAGAGACTCTATGTTTACTTAGTAATGACATCTACAAACTCTGGCTAAAGTTTACAGAAGAAGCATGTTGACTAGACTACTTCGAACTTTTAAGATAAATTATAGGCAGGCCTGTGGATTTGAAACAAATAGACAGTGTTACTATAAAAGACAAATTAACTAATTTTTTTTAATGTTGAGGTTCAGCACACTACTTTTTACACCCCTCACACCTTCCATGTACACTCAAACATCCACAAGAACACTTTTCCTTCATTTTTAACTTTTTAAATAAAACCAGATCCACCGGCTTAGTGGAAAGAAGCCTATCTCACTAATCTCATTTTACAGTGCAACTTCAAGCCTCTAACCCTTTTTTCTTTTAAATGTGAACAATACCCCATTTGGTTATTTTTTCCTCTTCTCACTAAAACATCATTTTGAAACTGTAACACAGAAAACACCTTTCTGTACTACCATTCAGCTCTGACTGTCCATGGTCTGCACTCCTCATTCTGAAAATTTAGGGATGTTGATAGAAAATCCTCTTTTGTTCCAGGGAATTAAGCTGTATAAAATCATAATGAAGTCTGACTAGCCACCTCTGTATTTCATTGTTAGATATGACACAATCTATGTGTTATGGATGGAACAGAGGAAAAATAATTTTGAATTAGTAAATTAATTTCAGGAAATTATTTCTGAGGGCTCAAAACAAATATTAAAACAACAAAAATTAATTATTTCTGCATAGGAATAGACTACATAAAGGAAATTATCTTTATACTTTGCATAAAAAAGTAGAGCTACCTATCATAGCAAACTCACACACACTCAAAATTAATAGCCAGTTCAGCAGTTACAGGCAATGCAAGCTGATAGGCCATCCTGGATTCCTGAAGGGCTTGTATCAGTTTCAGAGTTAAAACATGTTATCTTTTGGGCTCTTTGTTGGTTTTATTTAATTTCCCACATGCTACCATAGCTCTGTGTTCTACTCCTATCCCTGACAACTCTAACAGAAAATTTTAACTCTGTGCTTTTCTTTGCCAGCTTGTTTTTCTTTCCTGTTATCATCCCATCTTACCGTTTGGGAACAGGTGTACTTCCAAAGACGTTATAAATACCTTTTCTACCTCTGCTCAAAGCATTGCAGCTAGAAAGCCAATTCTGATGACTAATAACAAACAGCTAGGTATGACTATATCCACTGCATACAGACATAAAGCATGCTTGGGCTTATTAATATCCTATCATACCACAGCCCCAGTTTAGACTTCTTCCTTCCATTGCAGGGGGAAGAGAAAAAAAAATTTCTCTGGTAGACCATGAGAAATGTAGCACTATGAGGGACACAATATTAGCTGGCTATTTTATGCATACCACTGTAATACAGAAGCTGAACTTAAGAGGAAAAGGTGGCTGGAAAAGAAGCTGGAAACATTCTATCACTTAAATTATTAACTAAAATTCAGAATATTAACTGTGAAGCAACACAGACCATACACCAGGAGCACAACAACGTAGCACTGAGCTACTGCTTTGCTAAATGGAATGTTTCTACAGCACAGCCTCTCAGCTTTCAGACATCCAACATCAGGCACTGTAACATCCCTGCAAGCCAAAGGGAGGGAGCACAAACTTACGCAGTCCTACAGTGTCATGTTTGCCATTGTCTTTCCTATTTGGTTGCACTAGTGGAGCAAACGAAACAGCAAGGATATTCTTACTTTCCCATGTGTTCTGTCCTGTTCTCAAGATCTGTGTTAGCTGCAAAACAAAACCAAAAGAAATCAGTGGTTACAGTTTTGTCAGTCAATACTATTCAGATTGGTTTCAAACACACTGCTATTTTGTTTTGCTTCAAAAGTAATTAATCAAGGCTGTTTTAGGAACAGAAAGTACTTTGACAATCCTTGAAATACCACTTGGTCACTAGAGTACTAAATAAGGCTCTTTGGTAATGGGAAGAGAAGCATCTGGAAAACACAGGCCCTAAGGTAAAAACTAAGATAAGTTTTGTTTTTTCTCATTTTTCCAAAAGATCAAAGAACACTTTAGATTGGAAGCAACCTCTGGAGTCCTACCCTCCTCTTGAACAGGGCCAATTTTCAAAGTTAAATCAGAAGCTTTTCTGAGTAAGTGAAAAAAGACTGAGATTCCCCACCTGTCTAGGTAACCTGCTGTAGTGTTCAACCATTCTTACTATGCAAAACTGTCTTCCTTGTTTGCAGGCAGAAAGCTCCCTTGTTGACAATTTGTAATGTTCTTTCAGTATGCTGTGCACCTGTGAGGAGAACTGGACTCCTGTCTACCAGGTAAATTCTCCACCTCTTCAGGAAGACAACAGGAATTAAATGTTTCCTTGGTGTTCTTCTGCAAGCTAGATTATCTCCGATCTTGTACCTGCTCCTCACACTTAATATGCTGTAAACCCCTATCCATTTGTATACAAGATAAAAATAGTCACAGCTGTAATTTCTTTCTTAATTTGTGACTACTTTCAAGTTGAATTCCATCAATTTCAACTGACAGTACCTTAGTTGAATAAATAATTAAATTATTTCTGGAACAGAATCATGCAGGCCATGCTTAAATCCCTTTGGTATTTTAAGAAAGCAGATCAATAATGTGAGAATTCTTTTTTGAAAGTAAAGTAACTAATATGCTTATCAAAAAGCATTTTAGTAATTATCTGTATTTAGGAGGACATCAACTTAAGTCACATAATGTGCTGTTTTCAAATTTCCTTATTAGTAAAACAGGGAGACTAATACTTACCACTGAGAAGCCTTTTGAGGTGTGCGAAGTATTATTAAAATAATATGCCCCTGATTGAAAAGCATTAAAACTAACATGGAAAAGCAACACTAAAAACTGCTGTGAATACAGACATATTTTTCCTTTATTTTTTTCCTCCCCTTGCAATGTCCCACTTGTCATAGTTATTTTGTATTCTTTGAAATCAATTGTCCTGATTTAGAGGTGGTTTATTTGTTTTGAAGTAATGACTGAAAATGTTTATGTGGCAGGGAAATTTCAAAGCAGTTCTGGTATAACACAGAGGAAACAGTATGAAACGGACTGTTAAAAGCAGGCTATTGAGGCTTTCCTCCAAATTTAAGGGAAAAAAGTTCACGACTTCATTAAAAAGACAGTATCTATTAAACTGTAACAATACACAGAATCAACATATCATTATTTGAACATTAACTTAGTCAAATATATATTCAAAAGCATTCTTTAAATTACATATTTCTCATACTAGAAGATAAAAAGGGGAAATTGTCACCAAAGTCACCTGATCTTCTATAGGCATTACTAAAATTCCTCCAACTTTTAATAGAATTTTCATGTAGTTTTCATGGTCTTTCTGGACTCCAGCTCCACAGTAAATCCGGTCATATTGATGACTGTCTGAGGCTATTTCCAAACAATTACCAACCACAAAGGCAGGTTCACAGAACTCAAACCTAAGGGGAAGAAGAAAAAAAGAAAGAGGGGACACATTTCAAATTAGGATTTTTAAGAAAGCCAGTCCAGATAAAGAAAATTGTATTTCGTATCTTCCCTTATACCATGAAGAATGATTAGCATGCATAATTTAGAAGTTTGTATTAAGACATTACTTTGAAAGCAGTTTGTTTTTTTTTCCTGCCACACCAGGAACCACTGAAGAAAAACTCTTGCAGTTACAATTACGTATTATGCAAAAAAGAGAAAACTTCAAAACATCACCTTCCTACCTACAAGCAAGTAGATTAATCTGAAGAAATATTAAGCTATATGGTACAACTGCAACTAAAACAGTATGTTTATCAATGAGCAATAGCCAGGATGTTGAAAAGTTTCATTCCCTAGTAACTCCCCTCCATTGTCTATCAGTTAGGGTCTATTTAAAGGCTCTTTATTCTCTACCTCCTATTTTTCCACCTTGAGCACAATCCACTTTTCCTCAAAAAGTAATTAAATGGAAAGGTCTGACATTTTTTTGACCACACACAAAGCAAAAAATACAAGATTCGTTATCTCAGAAACATCTAATTTTCTTCAGGAAATGGAATCAATACAACTCCATTTTAGTGGACCTAAGTTTATAACATAAGTTGCAAGGATGTGTTCTCTGTCACTGCATAAAATACCAAATGGAAAAATGCACAGGGAAGTATTTTATTGCTAAAGCTGCATATATTTGCCACAACACTCTTATTTTTGGACATTTTTTAAGTCTCTGAAGCATGTTACTGCTTCAGCTGTTAACACCATAATAAAATCTACCATTTTGTAAAAAAAAACTGAGTGAAGAACCGTACATCTTCCCCAAGCATTTTATATATAGAGAAGAGATTACAAAGTAGCTCACAGAAAGGATTTATGGTTTTCTTTGAAAACATCATTATATAAAACCTAACACCCTTGTTGTTGCATGAAAAAGTTCATAAACTTCATCTGGCAGTATTAAAGTCCAATGCATCTCAAACAGCATCCAGAAGGAACGAATTTTTATAACTTCAAATACATGTAGACATTTTATGAACTTTATGGCTGATTGTCAGTGGAAAATAATTTTTCTTTTTGCTTGGCTAGCATTAGCAAATCCCAGTACAATAACTGACAACATTCAAATCAGTATTTTTTCAGTTACAGTAAAGTTGGCAGCTTTCACTGCATAGGGATGAAGCCTGTAAGGCTTGGCTAAATTTCTGATCTAGAGTGCTGCCATTAACAAATTAGGAAATTGAAGGTTTTGCTGGAAGTATATTTTTCTCTCCAAGATGGGATGCTTGATCTTGAAAATACTCCAATGCTTCTTTATTTGACTAGTGCAGACAGACCCCAGAATTTTTTTTACAACTACTGCATGGCTCTCTCTCATGCACTATTTGTGGTCAACAGCCCATGTTTTCTTTTCCAAACCCAGAGGGAGGGGGGAAAAAAAAGAAAGCTACAAACAACACTGGTCAACTGAAGACAAAAAAGGAAGATGGGAAGTGGAGTAGGGATAAATTGCCTTATTGCACAAACTGAGAAGGTGAAGCTAGACCGGCCAGAACCGTGTTTGAAATAATTCCAGATTAATACAGAAGGATTTAGAAATACATTAGACAAGGCAGAAAATGAAATCCAAGACACAGATCAATCTGCTGAAGAAGCAAATCTCATTCTGTAAACACTTGGGCTATCATGTTCCCTCCTACATTTTCTACATTCCACACACAGGTCTAACAGGCAGTTTATGCTATAGTTTTCATTTCAGATTGCCTACACTTTCAATCAAGCATTAACATATCAATTTAATTTGAAAGTTTGAGCAAAGTACTTTTGTGGGATTAAAAAGTAAAGGAAGAAGGGAGAGAATTATATGGTATTTTTCCAAAAGGCAGTTTTAAAGCTTGACAAAGTCCTTGGTTTTAGAGAAATGAAGATGGCCTCCCTGCCTGCCTGCCCATCCCCACAACTTTCACTTCTTACCATCTCAGAATGCTCCTTTGAAACTTACCAAATTTATTACCAGATAATCCTGTTTCCACTACTAGAAACCACCCTAAAAGCCCATTAATACACTGGTTACACCCCCTTAAAACAAGAAGGAACACCAAACTCTCCAAGGAATACAAGACACAAGAAAACCCCATGAAACATTCTCCAGATACAAAATACTCTATACATGAGCTGAGGACAAAAATCCACAGTAGTCTTTACTAATACAGTAAAAGCTGAAGATAATTTGTCATTAACTCTGCAGCTTGCAACCAGAAGGGTACAAGTCCACATAAAGACACAGAAGCAACTTAATACACTTGTAAGACTAAGATGGGTTAAGCACTAGAGACCAACTCTGTCTATAGGCACTTCAGATTGTCTGGACTGCGCTCCCTCCACGCTATTAGCAGAGTTTTGTGAAGACACAAAGCTCATGACCACAACAGCTGTTCATTTGTTATTCCATTTACTTCAAAAAATACCTTCTTCCTCCACACAGTTTTCCAGTTAGTTTCAACCCGGTCTGTCAACAGGTGGTCTTCCTGACAGACTAATTTCCTGCAACAAAACTAAACCCTTTATGGACTAGGCTACAAGTAATTTCTGAAGACACCTCTTTAATCCATGTCAGATAGAATGAGGTCTAATCAGCTCACCTGGCTGTGAAATGCTCACCCCCAGCTGGCTTAAATTGGTTTGCTATAGCTGCTGGTGTGCTGCTAGTTCATGAACTGCCACATGTAATTCCCTGTTATCCAGAAAGGTAAAAGTAGGTAGAAGAAATGGGAGGAAAAGGTGATAAACTGTCGATGGCAACAGCAACATGCCTGTTTAAAAGACAATCCCTCTTCATTTGTGCATCTCATAATATTATTCAGAAATTACTGCTTCATGTGTTAGGGTATGAACAGTGACTCATACCAGATATACCAGAAATACAAGAAAAGCATATTGCTTTCCTGCTTAGTAGAGCACCATGGACTTTTCATAGACTAAAGTTGTAGAACAGTGAATCATACCCTTCTATACTCTGATGAAACACAGAACTCACTAGTGATGCAGCAAAACTCTTTCCCAGATCCCTGCATCTTAAGATGATTTTGATTATACACACACCTCTGAATCAGATAGAGGTGAACATGTACCATTGGCTTGTATTTATACAATCCAGTAATAAGAGATGACTTTTGAACACAGACAGAATTTTCAGAATTATAATTCATTCTGCTAAACTGCCTATGTAATTTTCAAAAATAGTGAAGTTTAGATTGGTTTTACTCAGGTATATGAGACCCCATCAAATGATCAGGAAATTTTTTAAAATTTAAATAACTAAGGTTCTCCAAATACAAAGAAATATTTTATATCTAGAATACCTACCAGGCACATCACAAGCATGTTAGTCTCACAGCAGGAAAGCAGTATCAACCACATTAGGTCAAGTTCCATTTTAAAAGAATCAAACCCCAGTTCTTTTAGTACTAATTTTTGCTACATCCAGAAAGTTTGCTTTATTCCTATTCCATCTGGGGTACCAAAACAGACCAGATATTACACTTCATTCTGTGTTACATGCAGCTATCTTTTATTAATATTAATGAAAATAAAATTGTTTCTTACTTTAACATGCAGTATTGACGAACATGTACTATAACTATCAAGAAGAGCCAGTATTTCACTTAAACATTTTCTTTATTTCCAAGTGGAAATGCAACTAAAAATTGCCAAATGTTCTTTAATGTTTGTTCTCTACCATGTGACCAGGGTAGCTTTTCAGAGCATTATATTGGTAACACGAAAAAAAAAAACTATTTCACACCAGATAACAAAAAGAAGGGAAAAAAAGTACTGGAATTGTTTGGAAAAGTTTAGTTACTTTAGGTTCTTCAGTTGAATCTGCTATCTTGATTACAAGAGAACCAACAGCCAAGAACACAGAAATTAAGAGTTCCCATTACAGATAACATGGCAACAGAAAATTTCTACTTAAACAAACACTTGCCACAGAATAAATTTAAGCACATACAGATCACATGTACAATGGCCCAAGATAATCAAGCAGTTTCAAGCATGTAAGACTTTTGCATTAAATGGGCATTTCAAGTTCAAGGCAAAGGTACTTTTCTTCCAGCTAAAATGAAGAATCAAAAAAACGCTGTGGAATTTAAAGTGAGTTTTTGCCTCTGCTGCAGAAACTTAAGAAAATTATGCAGTAATAGATTGTAACTGCTTGTGTTTTTAAGTTAGATTCCTGATAGATAACAACACAGCAAAGTATTATTACTGTAACAAAATAAACAACCATTTACAACATTTACAGCAAAGACCTAACGTTAAGTTTATTGCTCTTGTATCCATATCCACCAATCTAGTATATGTGTCATCGCAAAATACTAAATAATGAAGCTGGTGAGTAACACTAACCTACCATAGTAGCTGGGATATTTTACAAGGGGATTCACTGGTTGGTCCTAATATGACACCTACCTATGAACCCTACCTTTAATTACTTCCAGCTCTATGTATAGCACACTTCTTGGGCTATGCTCTTCTACCTCTAGAACCTCCATGAATGTAGGATGTTATGCTGATGTCTTGTGAAGAAGCAACTAGGTGCAAGGAGTTATGGACTGTCTCCTTTTTTGTTAAGTGGTAAAAAGACTTGATTAAGATATCAAGTAATTTGAAGGAAAAACCCAAAATCTGTCAGCATCCACAGATGTATCTGAGGGAAACAGGAAAATATATTATGAGATTAAAAAAAGCAGTATGGGGGAACCACTTAAAACTGTTTTTGCTATGAGGATTATTTAGTTCTTAAATACCAGCACCAATCCAGCTACACTTTATACCTCTCAACTACTACATTCACATCAAAATATCAACTGACAGTACACTTCTGCCTATCCCCATAATTACTAATCATACTCACATCTCTCAGCCTACTGTTCACAGCCCTTATAAAAAGAAAATCCATGTCAGCATGAATTTGGTATGCTTTTTTCCAATACACACACATTTCCTTTGGTTGGTCAACTCAAAGCTCTAAAAAGCCTGAATTCACATTCAGTACCATCAAACTGCTTTAAGCAATTCCCTTCCAATGCAAAATTTATTTAAATTTATTTAAATTTAGGGCACAAAGGGATACCATTCAACTTCAATAATGTATAAGAAAAGGTTGGCAACTTGTTAACATTTGTCATGTGAACTACCGTGAGACTACATTAGAAGAAAGAATTTCATACAAGTCTTTGTGGGGAAAAAAAACCCAAAACAATGTATCTTAATAAAAATTTCAAAACAGAATAGTAAATCCAGCATAAGAAATCATGGAATTAGCTTTATATCAAACTACCCTTAAACCATCAAATAAATTAATAATCAGACAGTGAAATCAATCTGCAAAATGCATAGAGTTTGAAAATATGTGATAAAACATCAAACAATTTTCCTTACTGTGATGAAGAAGTAACACTTATTTTTGTCCTATACTAATGCACTTTCACCCTAGTTCCAATATACTGCTGGCCATACTTTTCTAAAATGGAAAATGTGGAAAGAAGGAAACAAAACCCCCACCAGTTATGGCATATTTGTTGGTGAAGAGAAACAAACCCAAAAACTGGTGTATAAAGCTACAGCAGTTGCAAAATGAGTTCCCATGCTGACTTAAAGACAAAGACTGGAAAGCTACACATCATTTAACCTAGAAAGGTGTGGCTTCTGGTACAGTTGTATTAAGAATACAATCTCAGAGCCTCTTTTATATCAAACAAGAATTTCCTATATCAGCAATCTTACTCCAAGCATTTCTAGAACCTAATGTTTAAACACTGATGTATCCACTGAAAAAAAAAATTTTGAAGAAGTTTTCAGGTAATTTAGTATAATTTTCAGGTTTCAAAACTTTTCTTCTTTGAAAACAACAGATGAATATTCATATGGGTTTAAGTGATATAACATGCCACAAGAACATACAACAGATTAATAAAATACTTTTTGATTTCCATTAGTCTCTCTCATTTCACTTGACTGGGAAAATGCTTTAGAGCTAACACTAGTCAGATATACAGGTAAACAATTTTTAGAGTGTTAATTCTTTTCCTACGAAGTGGGGCAGTTATCAGGGCAGGATGGCAAGCTCTTTCCACTTTTTCTCAAGCTCTTTCTTCATTGTTCATTCTATCTTATTTAAGTATTTTTCCAAGCTCTCTGAACTAGTCTTTGGTTCCTGTACAAATTCATATTCATGTATTTCTAGCATGTTTTGCTGAAAAGTTACACACCTTTCACCCACTAGTATTGCTGATACCTTTTGCATGTATACTAAAAATACTGGAAAACAAATTAAAATATTAAATCTTTGAAAACCTCTCATTGTAGACTTCATTTCAAGTCCCTTACATCCAATTACAAGAGTAATTTTAATCAGCATTACAGTAATAGCCGAAAGTGATGCTGGCAAAATTTCTATTCAATACTTTTGTCCTGAACATTATTTCAGCTCCCATGGAGTACAATAGGGATAGAGGGAAATCTGTATCTCTACCTCACTTATACTTGTTATTTTTCTGTCTCTAAATAAAACTGTCTTGCTACTTAGCTATCTCATTCCTTATTTCTGATATTCTCATCAGTTTCATTGAGTGGACTAAAGTATATTACTCAGTCACTTCTGAAGAAAATGTCAAACACTAGATCTTAAAAATACTTATGACTCATGACATTCTTCCTTCAAGACAAATTTACAAAATTGAACCTTAATAATATAACTTCATTACAGTATATCTAAACTTTGGAAGTAAAATGAAAAGTAATACTGAAGGAGTACTTTTCAGCAATTCCACAGAGAATATTAGGAAAAGTGAACAAGCATAGGGAAGCAAGAAAAAACTTGTCAGTTCAGTTTATTGTAAAGGCCCTATAATACCCATGGAAAAAGTCTAGAGAAAGATTTGCCTGCTAACAAAAACTAGAAAAGTATTTTCTTTCTATTTTTACTGAAGCAGAAAATTATTTTATAGGCTGAAAAAGTCATATTTTCTACTGTGGATTTTTGTAAAACAGCTTTTATAGGAGCCATATACCAAGTACTGTCATCACTTGTTTTAATATAAGAAAAATTTTAAGTACTATCAAAACTTGTAGACATAAGAGATTTGCAAGGGCAGTGTCCACTATGGGATTTATTTTTAAAAGATATTTCACTTGTTGTTCTCAGGGCAAGAATATCTAATTTTGTTACTATCAAATACTTGGAAAATATAGTTTTAGTTCCTCCCCAGGTAAGAGTAGATTAAATTATCTTTGGAGCCTTCTGCTTTACAAGGTAAAGAACAAGAAGTACTATTTCCCTCATACCTCTAAATAAATATAATTACTGTGTTTCAAGCCCCTATTTTCCTTCCATTTTTATTTAAGATAAACTCTGGCATCAAAGAATTCCACTGTCTGTGTTACTCTGATTAGATTAAATCTCAACAAGAATTCACTCACTACTAAAAAAGCATTATTTAAACTATCTGAAATTAAGCTATCAGTAAGATTTAAACTGAGAAAGTCACCAGTAAGTTTTGGAGACAGTTTGCTTTTTCCTGCTTAGATTTTTACTGCAATCACTAGCCAGCTGACCAGCAAGGAGCTCTGTTTTTCTTTGTGTGTACACCAGGGAATTGCCTTTCAAATCTAATTTAATTTAAAAAGGGAGCCTTTAGAGTCCTACCAGTAGCCTTACATTTCAATGAAGAAAAACATTCTACTGGGAGATATTCTTTAATGCCAACACAATCTACTACAGGACTTCAGGAAGACGTTTCACCCATAACAATTATCCCAGAATTAGTACTAGGGTTCTTGTCACTTACCATTGAAGTGGTTTCTTTTGATCCTGAGAAGGGTTGGTGTTTTTCTTTCACAGCAGGGACTTCACCAGCTTACCCAGGTTTGGGTTTTGATAGGGTGCTAGAAGATGGGCAACCTAGCCTTGCCCTGTGGCTCTCTCTCCGAGCTGGATATTCTAGGTCTAGAAGTTGAATGGGAGCAGAAAAGACAACACATTCCCCTTCAATAAACAGGTGAAGCGGGGCCTGGTACTTGAACATATGTGTTTTAGATAGAGCCTTCTTAAGGAATGATTCTTTCCCCCTTAATTGGCATGCATTCTCTGAAGGTTTCAAGAATGAAAGAGAGCCTTACATATATTTCAGACTCAAAGAATTTTCTTTAGTCTACACCTAAGATCTTTGTACCTCAACCATCAGGACACTTTCAGATGTTTTCAAGAAAGAACTTCTCCTTGGTTTTTACTGGCAAACATACATCAAGTAAATCAAGGCAGCATTTTATCTTTCAGAATGCACACCTCCACCTCCATTTAGGGGAAAACTGTTTTATAGATTGGTGGGATATGGATACAGATACAAGTAATTACTGAAATTATTTGAAACAGGTATCTGAGAACTCTTCTAATGAATAGTTCCAGAGGCCAAAACTGAGATCAGACCAGCTATCAGAGACAGCCAGCCTTCCCTTTAGGCTGAATCTCAAATCCTTCTGGACATGCTAATTTTATATACTGTAGGGTTTCTGGTGAAGTACCTTACCTGAAAAGTAAACTTTTAATTGTACTTTAACAACATTATTATCAGGAATCAAAAATACAAATTAAACTGTATCACACAACACTGGAACATTCCCCCATACAAATGGCATACAAGAAATATTCCATCTTGTTTTATTAGGCAAGAACCCACTCAAATCATCATGACCCAGCTCCACACAGAAGTCAGATACAAAATCAACGGCCTATTACTCCAAGCAAAGGAACAAAGTTACAAAGTGTTTATGATCCAAGCTGAAGCTCTCCAAGTACCTACCCATAAGTTTAAATTTGTGGGTTGTGTTTCAAAAGCAGAATCCTTAGAACATTCAAATCAGACTGCAGAACTTAATAAAATAAATAAAGAATGCAGGGAAGTGGCACACAAAGCTTTACTGAACTTCCCATTTTCGTAATTCCGTAACTGCCAGGAACACATATCATAGTCTCTGTGCTCTTTATGTCCCCTGGGTACTTTGTTGGAGGCTGCTGGTCAAGTCAAAGTTATTTTTCACACACACATTCACTGAGACAACTAACTTCATTCATACCAGTCTGCCATGTAACCTATTTTCAAACAGTGAGTACTCCTGCTTGGAATACACCAGTGTTCAGCAGCAGACAGATACCACACACCTCTTCCCTGGGTGGTATTTCAGCCAAATACTAAGCTGACCAAAGTAGTAAAGTTCAGAGGTGCAGTCCCATAACTTTGGGTAAAAATCTTTCACTTATAAATGAAGATTCAGGAAAAAGTTACTGAAACAAGAAGTAAAACCAGACTTACTGAGTCAGAGAACATTACTTTGAGAGTCAGCTTAAAATTCAAGATTAATACTTACTGTAAAAACAAATACAGAAGAACCCTACCACAGGAAAAAAACAAAAAAACCCACACATCATCTTCCTTAACTAGATTAAAATACAGAATATTTACAAAGAAAGCAATCAGCCAGAATCAACTATGCAGATAACTTAGCAATTCCCCCCAAACCACAAAATCCAACCAGGCAACCATTATCTTATCAGCTGAACCACAGCTATTACAAGCAGATTTCTATCAAAAATCACTTTCACAGAAGTACATTTTTTGTTACATTGGTGAGGAGAGTTGTATTTCTCTGAAACATATACAACACTGACATTTACTTACATAATGTTTAACAGTTTTTTTAATCTCAAGTTCTTGCATGTTTTGAAGTGCAACCTACCTCCCAGTGTTCTGCTATTCATTTACTAAACTATCCCAATCAATTTTGTTTTCAATAATGACAAAACATCATTGCTACCCCAATTTCCTTTAATTTCTGTACATAAACCTATCACTTCATTGATAAGACATTCCAATCAAAACCAGCTTTTTTATGTCTTGTTCAGACACCTATAATGCAGGTATGTGCCAGGATTCACTAGCTAGCAGATACGTCTAACCTAACAGAGCCATTAAAGCAGTATTAGTAGTGATCACAAATAACCATATTTCACACACATTTTTTTAAGACACATAAATTGCATTATAAAGCTGCTCAGTGAATCAATTTTTATTTGTTCTAGCTTGTGTTATACATTAACCTCACCCAATATAAATGCTTGTTTTAAGACAATAATAATGAAAGATATGCATGTTCTCCTACATGATTTTATTTATTTTACTGGGCTAACATAGTACTAAAATAATGTAGCCAGTATCAGAATTACAAAATTTACTGCAGATACAGGTAACACTAGGATGATACTCTTCTGTTATTAGGAGCATGAAGAGGAAGGCTTGTGGTCAGACATGAGCTCCTGAAGTTTGGGGCATAGGAAAAAGTGGATTGAGCTTCAGTCAACATAACCAAGAACATGGCAGTCATAAAGCACATTACACAGGTAAAAGGATAGCAAAAAATTTTCTTTGCTGCCCACTAGGGAAGAAAGAGGTGTAGAATGTGCAATTTTTAAGTTACTCCTACAACTGAGAAAATTCTCTGCATTTCCAGAAGTTATCTTATAATCACTGTTGAAGCATTTCTTGCCGACAAGTAAAGAACTCTTTACGAAGAACAGCCCTAGACAGAACCTTGCTTTCCCTTCAAAAGAGGCAGAGAATCCCAATACTCTTATAGGCCAACTTAAAATAATATAAAATTGTTGAGTAGGTAGAAGCAATAAGGTTCAAAACCCTGGAACCCAGAGTTATACCCTGAAGTAAAAATGAGTAGTGCTACGAACACAGATGAATACTCTTGAGTCCATCTCTTCAGGAAGTAAACATGAAGGCAATTAGAAAAAATTACTCATGTCCAGATCAATAGGGGTAGATTAGAAAGAACATTAATAGTGTAGAGATTACGTAAAACTACATAATAAAAACTGATTTAATGGATAGAAATTGCTCTATACATGCAAAGACACCCACATACCATGTCATTCTCCTAAATGCTTATATGCATGTACATGCACATACATACATGTACCCATGTGTGTATATCACCAAAATACAGGGAAATCCACTTTGCTAAGCACTGCACAGCAGAAATACACCCATGCCTCCAAAGAGTGCTTTCTTAAGCCTCAACTTACCTCATGAGATAATGCCACAAACTGAAAGTTTTAGGTTTTGGTAGCGTGATGCCATTCTTCTCCCCTTTCTAAGCTCATAAGCAATGACACACTGAATTCAAAACCAAAAATGTTATTGCAAAGCAAGCTAGACAAATTAGATACTTACTTATCAAAGCTATCACTGTATTTTATGAAGCTCTCCAACTTTTCCTTGGCATATTCTACCACATCTGAATGAAGCTCTATTCCATGATTTATCCCAAAAGGTCCTGTAAATAAAAATAGCATGGTGTGGTTTTGTGATGGTTCTTTTCTAAGCATAGCAAAACTGCATGGAACAGCACTAAAGTGTAAAAACATCAAAACATAAAACAGAAGTCTCCGAACACTGGTAGACAAAGTTATTTTTTGCATTTGCATTACCAGTAATTAAAGAGGAAGGTAAAAGGCCAAAGGGTCAATAAAAGAGCAGAGACAGAACTACAACAAAACAATTACAGAACAATTTTTCTTTGTAAGCATGCAGAAAATAAGCTGACTACACTGAAGTCAGTCTGAGCAAATTCTTTTTCAAAGCATTACTTAGAATACAACAAATAGAAATTATAATTCAGTCTTTATTTTGATATTTAGATTTTCAGGCTTTATTATGGCAAAATTTTCATCTTATGACAATTTACAGATTGGGGATTATATCCCTTAGCCATATATGCTCTTCTATTTTGCAGGTTGCAAAATCAGAAATTTGTTCCTGATTTAATATAATAATTAATATCCACCAAGAACAGTGAAATTGCACACACAATATGTTCACTCATCACAGTCCCATCACAACTGCACTGCCTTCCTGTGATCACATCCAAGTATAATTCCAAGTCAAATTGTGTGCCAGAAATTAATGCTATTATTTCAGGAACAAGAAGAAATCATGAGACAGTATTATGAGGATTATCCACATCAGGAAGGAATCTGAATCAGACAGTCACATTTGCTGTAAAGATTCTAAATTTAACACGCACTCATAGCCCAGGGTCTTTAGTCATTGGAGCATAGAACTGGAAAAGGGAGAAGGAAGGGAAAGAGGGAAAGTAAACATCAATAAGATTAGACAAAACTTGTATTTATATCCTCTACAGCATTCTAAATCTTTACTAAATATTTAGCTCCATGATGTTACTCCAGTGAAACAGAATTCAATTTGTCTTTTCTAGGACACAGATTAACAAAACAGACCTAGGGTTAGTAACAGAGGTTTTGTTTCAGTGCAACAAAAATACAGCATATAGCTATATGCATTAACCTGATCAATAACTGCAACTCATAACATAGGTTAGAACATTTTCTGCCGGGTGAAATAAAAGTAATCCACTAGGTTACCACTGGCAGCGCTTTTAAGACCTCATTGATAGCAGGCAAGAGGTAGCTATCATCCAAGGGACGTTCTTAGAACTTGTGAAAACATTTACCTTTTGCTGACATTCATTTTTACTGCAAATTAATGTTATTATTGGTCAACTTAAGAAAAACAGTGGCATAGACAACCCCTTTCTAGCTGTTTAATATTCTCTTGTACCATAATAGGCTATGATGTTTCTAATGGCTCTACTACATACAACAGCATTCAAGGTAAGTTTTCTTTACCTAAAAATTAATCACAATTCTTTTAATCTCATAATATAAAGTAAATTAAAAATGCATAAACATATCTGTCCAAAAAATTCTCATGTACATTCCTTCAAGTACCAAACTTTGAAAGCAACTAAAATATCCTGCAAATAGTCAGTCGCTCTTTCAACCTGAAATTAAAACTATGAATGTAGAACACTACCACATCATCATACACCACAGCATCCATAATTTAAATGGAAAGATGAGAAATGTATTCTCTTGTTTCACTGGGAAAGTCACAGCTGGACATGTAAGCAGAGTCAGCTACTCTAAAAATGTGAAAGCAACTTCTCAACTCTCTGAAATTAACTGGCCTCTTTCAGCAACATGAGAAAGCAATTCTATCACCTAGTCTGAACTTAATTTACATTTTAACAGTTTCAGCAACAGTAAATTTAATCTCGGTGGACTGGTGTGCAGTCCTTTTAGTATGTTGCTATACTTAGAAGTGATCACCAGTTGCAGATTATTTGATAATTTAACCTAGTCATTCTGACACTGCCAGCGTGGCAGAAACATAACTCACTACATTGTCAAATGGAAAGATACCCAGCTACTGTCAAAACCCACATGGCTCTGCTTCTCACTGCAGTGTACACTGAAATTGGTTTGAAAAAAAAAAAAAAAAAGCAAGCTTTTAAAAATGAGTATGGTTTATTTGTCAGAAAACTACATCTGTTTATTTTTCTTTGTTAAAGCATCTGTTCTCTGGTTTAAAACACTTAAGTATCATTATTATATGTAACTAGTTTTATCAGGAGTATAGTAAGAAAATGAAAACACATAAATTGCATTTATACATACTACGCCTCAGAGTAGAACTCAAAACACATTACAACACTAATACTTCGGTGACAGGATACAGCACTCCAAAACATGGAAAGTCTACTTCTCTAAGTAGTTGAGCAGCTGCTGCTCCAGGCTGCTCAAGCTCTGCTAGGGACTATCAGCATCTGAACTGCCTTTCTGGGAACATTTGCAGGGTAAATGTGCTCCTCAGGGGTTGTCAGCCAACCTCATCCTCTGTAGAAAACAAGTATTTTCCTGTTTAATTCCTCAACTCCGCATATACTATTCTAAAGGATAGGAATTCTGCTTAATACAGAGAAGTCAAACGCAGGATTGTTCAACAACCACTAGAAATTGGTTAAGTACAGAGATACAAACGCATCCAGAATCAAGTGCAATAAACATAAATGTCTTCTTTTTTAAAAATATATTAGTTGAGACATAATAATTTAGTAACAAAGCTTTTCACAAGATAGAAATAAACAAGTACCATTAGTCACTACCCTTAAGAAACGTTTTAGGTAAAAAAATGCTGCAATATTTACTAATTGTTTTAATACTGCACTTAAAATACCACAATCCAATTTAATATATCTACTCTCAACTAGAAACACTCCAAGAGAAAAGAAGCTCTCTAAGAGAGTATATAGCTTTAACATATTTTTACCTGTAAATGACCATAATTTCCATTTCCACAAAATTTTTTATTTCTTATTATTAATAATTGTTATGTATTAGTATTAATTAGAACAAAAGATACTGCAGATACCAACAAATGATGTTTGTTATGCATTATTAGCCATAATTTCTCCCTTACAATAAATAAGAACTGATGACAAAATAACTAAATTTATTGAAAATTAACAAACCAACTCGACACCTTAGTTTTATATATTAATTAATGAAAGCAAAATCTGCATATTAGCTGTCAGCAAGATTCCTGCAACCAAGGAAAAACTGTATGCAGTATGGTCAAGAAAACTATCTATGAAAAATACACATCAAATAACTACTGCTGTTTTATGTAATAAAATAATTAGTAAAAAAACAGTTGTTAGTGCATTTGCTCTGTAATCTTAATGCTGGGCATGAAGAGATTTAATGGATTTTTCTCTCCAGGTTCTGAAATTTAATTTAGGCAACAATATTTAGTTCTATTTTTTTTCATACAGGAAATGTACTTGAAAACAAAAAAAAACCACAGTGCTAGTGTGTTTAAATTCTTTTGAAAACCTACACACCTGATTAAAAAGTCTCATCAGTCTACATCCCAAAATATTCTCACTAAAATTTTGCTTAAACACATTTTGAAATAACTGTTTGCATACTGACACACATTTATTTTTCAGTTAAGTTTCTTCAAGAGAAACAAATTAGCCTTTACAATTTCGATTTTCCCTTCCATAAACTGAAGATCAGAACAGTAATCTACAGTAAAGGCACAAAGAGAGTGCAAATGCAGACAGAAATTTTAGCCTTCAAAAACTGTTCCACTCTACCTTTCCCTTCTAAAAAAAATAAGGACTGTTTCCTTTTATATGAGAATTTTAGACTACAGAATGCAGGAAGAATTGCCTCTTCCAAAACACCCAAGAAATGTCACCAAATTAGAGTACTAGTGAGCTGCTTGTAAATAACAAACAATATTTTAACAGCACATCTCAACTAGCCAGCCTTATGTATGGTACTGTCATTGTTAAAAAGTAAAAGTAAGGTTTCACAGGGCTTGCATAATCTTATAAAATATTCAAACCCACTATATTTGAATAAAAACGTTCAAGTTACCTAATATTAATAATTACCTAATATTAATCCCACCATTGTACTCAAGTATCCGGTTCCACTACCCAGATTTAGAAAAGACAATCCAGGCTGAAGTTTCAGTGCTTCCATGACTTCAGAATAAATGCAAGGTGCTGACAAGTGTATATTCCCATGCTTCCAGGCCAAGTCTTTGTAAGCATTGTCCCTGTATCCTTCCAGGTAATAATCACCACGATCAATTGCTCTGAAGGCTTGCTCCACACTCTCGGTACGAATGTACTGGGCTTCTTTCAAGTTATCAATTAAGTCATCGTTGTCTTCTCCAGCACTCACAGCTCCTCCCATGCTGAACTTGTGTGGTAATTCAATTAGTTTGCAAAATACATTAGGAGGAGAGTTTCCCCAAAAGTATACGTTTGTAATGGAGTCTCAGATGTTTTTTTTCAGAAGGACATCACAAGCAAATCCTGCAAAACACAGAAATTAACAACTATTTAGCAAGTAGTGAAATACTGTTAGTACTGGATAACTTTATGAAACAGAACTAGGAAGCAGGACAGCTAGTACTCAATCAAAATTCTGTCCCTCAGAGTTTTAACTCAGAAACATGGGGTTAATACATCAACATGGGCTGTCTACATTATGCAAACCCTTACAGGCATTGCTTGCTAGACACTGAAAACCCTACAATGCTAAGAACCCTTCAGCTATGTTGCATATTTGAGGAGGCACCTACAGGAGGACAACAAGTGCCTTTGGGTGAGCTCTAGTCCCATCCTGAGAGCTAAGAGTCCGTCAGCAGCTGGAGCATGTACCAACTTAGCTAATTTTGAAAGGAACTTGGTTTCCAGGTGCTCAGATCACCCTATGTGGGAAACAAAGCCCAGTAACAGATGCTGTTCAGGACATGCTTTTCAGAAATGTTCACTTTTGAGCTGAAACAGAATACTAATGCAGATACAACGGCACATTGCCCTCTTTTGGAATCAAAACAGGAAAGCCCTCCAAGTATCTGAGCCCCTCCTAATGCCTGCTGTATTCACTAAAGAAATAAAAACTTCTTAAGTACCTAGAAATTTTTAACAGCTTGCCAGCTCCTAAGTGTAATTCGACACAGCACACTGCAATAAGTCATATTAACTTCAAAGTAATTCCTTCAGATCTATATTTTATCTGCAGTTACTTCATTATGAGTTACTAAACTCAAAATCCAGACATTAGCATTTTTAATGTTGCATGAATTACCAGTAAAACAGTAACAGAAGACCAGGATACATGAGAACAGGAAGTTTAATGCATCACTTCTATGTGAATAGAGCACACAGTGAGTATCAGAATAATGCTGATAACACACTGAAGTTTTAGTTGTTGCTCAGTAGTGTTTACCCTAAGCCAAGGAAGGACTTTTCTATTTCCTATACTCTGCCATGAGCAGGCACCCAAAATTCCAGGAGGAAGCATGGCCAGGACAGCTGACCTGAACTGGCCAAAGTGATAGTCCATACCATACAGTATCATGACCAGTATATAAACTGCAGGGAGTTTACTGGAAATGGGGGTGGAATGTTCAGGGCTGTTAAAGCTCTGGTAATCAGAGGTGAAATTATGACTGTTCATCATTCAGCTGTGTGCCTCCCTCTGAAGAAGAAACAATTCCCACTGACTTTCTGGAATGGGAAGACATAAAAAGTCACCATGTGCATTTATGCAGCAAAAAACCCTTTGATTAAAGCAGAAAAATCAGACTTCTGAACACCCTAGTGCTTCACAGCAGAATAAGCAGGCCTGTGTGTGTTCAACTGCACAGGAATATTTCTTTCTACTTGGGAAAAAACTACAGGATAACTTAAAAATTATGAAGCCTGAGATATTTTTTTTAAAAGTTCATTATTATCTTGAGATATGTTTGGAAATAAATGTAACTAAAGCCACAAAGATACGAACTGAGTTTTCGAAAGACTAAATTCAGCAGCTACATTTGAAAAATGGGAACGCCGCTTTCACCTCTTCCTGCGGGGTGCATCCACCACTTCGCACCAGCAGATGGAGAACTCGGCTAGCCATCAGCACTGCGCCAGTAAAGTGCTCTAACATGCCGCAGAGCCCGCGGATGGGAAAACCTAAAGCTTCAGCATTTCCATCAACAGGTGTCTTCACTGCTTTCACATACCATTTATTTCCTGTAAATAACATTTTTCTCATTTTCAATACTCATGACACTGCAAACTTTTTTTACATATTTGGTAATTTTGTATTCCTGCAATTATATGACAGCTGAAGTTATTGCAGTATCACAAGACGTTACTGATGACAGCCACCGAGTATCTCAGCTTCAATAATGGTTATCACACAAAATCTCGAAGACAGAACAGAAAAGGTGTGGTCGACACTGTGACATTGAGGGAAATAGGGGAGAAGAGAACCTCTCAAGAATGGGACCCAGGAAAATAGTGTGGCTATTTGGCAGTGCAGTTGAAGGCTACATAACATTCTGAACAAACGGCCACTGTCTGAAGAAGATGACATTAGGTAGATGACAGTGACGGTGTTTGTTTTTTAGATATCTTGGTTTGGTTTGCATTTATTAGTCATCTACAGTGCTTTACTTTTCACTCTACAGCTACAGATAGGCTAAAATGCTGCTCATATGGAAAGTATTTTTGTTCAAAAACAAAAAATGCCCTAGGAAGTGAAAGAACTAGATCTTTTCATGAGAAGTGGCCTCTTGTGCTGCAGAGGAATACTTTCTGATAGTTCACTTTCCATCCAATACTTTTAGACACACAAAAGCAAACATTTCAGAAGCCATTCTGGCACAGCTGAGAAAAAGGGCAAGTCAAATCTTCTTTGTGACAGTTGACTCAGGACCAAGATAAAACAGCAGAGCATACTATGATAAAACTTTCTACACAGCTGAATGCTCACCAAAAACATCCTGTGAAGCTCCCTGATACTAAAACTGAAACACATGCAGTTCACAATGAGCACAAGCAGCATTCTGATGCCTATTACACTAAGAGGTATAGGAACTTCATAAGAAAGATGAAGGTTTGTCAAGTTAATGAAATGCAGCTATTGCTTTTAGCCTTAGGAATCTCTGGAATACACAAGCCAACAGAAATTATGGTATAGGAGTTAAAATTTCAATATAGTCTTGGTAAAAAGTTAATTCACTTAGTAAACCTAACTGCAATTAAAACAATCTTCATTTTTCATTCCACACTACTCATGATTTAATATCAGAAGCTGGAACCCCATCTTGAATTTTCTTATATTCACGATAAAAATGAAATGGAAACACTTTCCAATTTCCCTAACAATCCACACAACAGTGTAACACCACCACCTCTGACCAGTTTCTGACCTAACTTGTAATCAATTTCAGTGAAATACCTTAAATAATTTCTGGGTGGTTTTTTTGATGGTTTTCCTTTTTTTTTTTTTTAATATTGTCACATTAATCACATATTTTTTGGCTATGTGGCTAAGAAGAGATGACAATATGAGTGCATTTTAGTTCTTCGCTGTAAGATATGCAACACTCAACTGAAAAGTTTGTAATGAGGTATAAGGTTAACCAAGATTTTTTTTGCCAGCTTTTAAAGGGACATGTTTCAGAATTTCTACAAATGTATTTGCACTTTAAGTTAATTTCCTGGGCCACTACAGACTTGCACACTCTCTTACACAAAGTTTAAATATCGTGCTAGTAAGGTATCCAGTTAATTTGCCAGACAAAACCTCACTGACATTGGTAAATACATACAATGCCAAGTATCTTAAAATTAAGTATCTTGTAATACTGACACAACCTGACTCCATAGAGACAACTCCTCAGAAATGCAAGCCACCTGAGCTGGCTCACTTGATCCTTACTTTGTTTCAAAGAACAGAAATAAGAATAATAAATGGAATCAGCCATATTTGAAGTCTCCTCACAACTAACACAATTTTCACTAACACATCAGCTTGGAGAAAAATGACACCGAATCAGGAGTGTGATACATTACTTTAAACTCACACATAGAATACAACCTTGCTTGGTGAATTCTCCCTCTTTCCTGTAATAGGGAGAAGACAGCAGTAAGTCACTGAGCTGCACATTAATATTACGATTCAGCTGTTAGGTTCCTCCAAAAAGAAATATTCTGTGACTGGCAATAGAAGGGAATTAACCACGAATGCACACACGGGCCTGAAACACTTCAGTCAAGTTAACAGTTTCAGTTTACTCATAGCAAGAATCAGCAACATAGCTCTAATCAGCAGAGATTAAAAGTTTCCCAGGCTACTAATCAAATATCAGACCAACTCCTTCCTGTCCAGACTCAATACATGATACCCTTGCAGCTGTTATGAACTCAAGATCATGTTTTGCCTGTCCTCATCCCATCCAGTGACTCCCACAACCACAGGACTTCATATTCAGTTTAGCTTCCATTTTTCTCCCAAGTATAATAGCGACTCACACAAGGAAACTCAACCTCAAACTGCAGAGCTGAACTTAAGATTTCAGGAGGAGCTTTCAAACAAACAGTATGATTATGATCTGAAAGGAAAAGGATAATTCTAGTATTACTTTCATTCAGCAAAGACTGGAGAAAACCAAAATATGAAGTATATACTGGGAGTAGGTGACTACAAAATTAAAAATAAAATGTGGGACACAGGTATTTTAGAACGATGTCTTAATAAACATTTTTTAAAAACTTTTACACCTATACTTGTTGCTAAACTGATACTGAAGGCAGCAAAAAGTTTAAGTGCTTTGGAAATCCAGCTACTAGAACTACCTTCTCTTCCACAGCTATTTGTTTTGTCACTCCAAGCAGCTATGAAAGAAGAAAGCCTGTTGTTTTTTTGATATATTATGCTACTTGTTGCATTAAGGACAACTCTATAGAGAACACTGCACATTTTTGAAGTCTATACTTTAGACTAATCATACTTCAAGACATTCACTCTTCAACTGCTGTTCAGTGGGTCACTTCAAGAAGCTCTTCAAGTTAAACAGAAACAAGTACAAAACCAAGTAGAGTCAGTTCTCCAATGCAGTGCACTCCACACAGCATACTTCGAGGTTCTTTGCAATACAGCAATGGAACAAAAAATAGACCACAGGATTAGCGTTAAGTCAAATGAATGTAAACAGCTACAACTAGTGACTTAACCTGAATTGCATTGACCTACTTGGGCAGAAAATGTTTGTCAAGTCTGATGTAAGCTTAAACCCTGATTTTCCTGTTTGAGCTTTCAACAGCTGTTTATACAAGATTCCAGGTATGTGCCTGCTTTCACTCTTCTTCCACCTCCAGTCACCTGAACGTGCTGAACAGCAGACATGGTACTGCATTCCTCTCAGAAGAGGTACTGAAACTTATAAAACTCCACAAATGTATGAGCAGTGACAAGCATATAAGCACATGATCAAATGAATTTAACCTTGGCAACTATGCAAGGGTATAATTTTAGACTAACTTGCTGAGTAGCTACTGAACTTTTTTTTAATATTAAGACAGTTCACAGAACCTTGAGTGAAAAAAAAATAAAATAACAGAATTTTGTTAGTTGCTTTTGTGTTTGTTGGATTGTTTTTTGCTCATCTTTGAACTAGGAGACATTCCTTTCCTGGTCTATGCTGTCTCTTGTACTTAATTTGTTCTTCTCATCTGAAATTCTATCTACCCTCTTCACACCATACCAATGGTATTAATGCTGAAAGGAACATTTTTCTATACATAGTTCTGTAGTATGCGAGACCTGTTCTCAGGTATGCTGATAAAGGCTTGAAAATTCAGTACCTTTCATTACAAAGCAAAGCAAACAATCTTACATACTTCCTGGACTAAAGTTTTCATATGCAGCATAACCCCACATCCTGACTTAGCTCTCCTTATTGCTTAAAACCTGGGCAACCAAAAACGTTTCGCAAAGCTAAGTCTCTCAAGCTTCAGGAGTAGTTTCTTCTTCAAATATAGACTTAAAATTCTTCTTCAAATATAGACAACAGGTTGCACACATACCTTTATGACCGAATGAACAGTAGCTCTGCCCTGATTCTGAGTACCATATAGTAGTGCACAATCAATTGCAGACTTCAAAATAGTTAATATTTCTTCTCTACCTATGACAGTCCAAAACAATTTCTGTTGCTTAGCTGTAAGGCAATTCACCAAAATGCTCTTGTCTCTGGGGAGCCTAAGATGACATAATGACCTTTCAAAGAGCCACTGAAGTTCTAAGCAAAGGGTATCAGTTTAACCCAATGTCTAATATGCAGAAAGATTCCCTATCCTTCCTTTGATACTAACGTCCGTGACAGAACCTGGCAGTCCTCTCCTAGCACATTTTGTAAAGGTCTCAGCTCCTGAGAGGTGTGCCTACAGCTCTGTCTATTCCCAGGCCACAACTATTTTTAGTTTGTCCAGTATAAACTAGCCAAAGAGCTTTATCACAGATAGTTGGGAGAAAGGGGAAAGATGAAAAGCTTCTCTCAAGGGCCTAACAGA
Organism: Lonchura striata; assembly: GCF_050655825.1. Lineage (NCBI taxonomy): Eukaryota > Metazoa > Chordata > Aves > Passeriformes > Estrildidae > Lonchura > Lonchura striata. Next base: position 116,945,496 of record NC_140704.1, read on the forward strand.
CCCACAGAAACAGGAGGCACCAGGTAATAGCAGTTTGTTCACTGCCTAAAATATCAGGACTTCACTAGAGATATGAATTGATGATGTTTAATACATACAGATGTCTGATATTCATTGAGCCTGTCTCATGCACCTGTTTTGCATATCAGAAACTGCTGGCTGGGCACATATTTCACAAATTAGTGAGCTACAGAGTGACCACACTGTAAAACTCATTGCCAGAATACACAGCTTTGTAGAAGGATATTTAACAGCGAGTATTCATTTCAAGCAGGTTCATATAAGCCATAACAGGCAAATGTTAAGAAGAGCCACAGAGTGATGTGTAAAAAGAACTGGTTCTGGTATATCTAATGCTGTTTGGCCTGAAAAGGCAAAAGGCATAAAAGTGACACAAAATTCTGCAAATTTTAACATTGCAATCACTTTCCATCTAAGACATCTTGATATATATACAAAAAACAGTGAAATAGTCAACATTTTTCAAACAAAACTTGTTTCTTTTCATGAAAGAAGATGGCCAATAATTTTGTTTGGGTGAACAGACAAAAATGATACTCCTGTACTTCGAATAACCTTCAGAGAGTCCTCAGTAACAACTGGGGGACAGGGAGGGAGAATCCTCTTTTATAATGAAATACAAAGCAGGTTTTGTACATATTTTCTGAAACATATATTGGAAAATATGTTTCAGAATGAAAACATTTTCCCATAAAAGTTATAGCTCTGAAGCAGATCAAGTCACACTCCATATAACTTTGACTAGGCAAAATGTGGCCCATAACAAAATTTTCACAATTTCAGCCAGTACTAAAGTTCAAAAACTTACTGCACATAAACATTTCAAGTTATTTAAATAACTCACTTCTAGCAGTAACAGAACAACATACGCCTGTTGCCTTTAGCAAAAGAAAACAGAAATGAGGTCAAGTGTAAAAATAGAAGATAGTTGCATTCCTGACACTTGAAACCTCATCTTGGAGCTATGCATTTATTTCAGCCTCTACAAAAAAAAAAAAAAAAAAAAAAGAAAAAAAAAAAAAGAAAAAAAAAAGAAAACAGGCCCAATTTAAAAAAACAGAAATATCTATCAACTTTACCAACCTCCAAGTACACTAAAGTTTTTTGGTTTCTAATCTTCAGAAATGTATCTAAAAGTTTCAAAATAGCACACAATAATCACAACATAAACAACTTAAATACTGTATTATTACAATGTTTACTTTCACAGCCTGAGAGTCTCAACTTTTATTTATTATGCATCCACTCCTTATGAGATGCTAAACAAATACAATTTAAGGAAAAAATATATGCCAATTCTTCTGTGTTTGATTTTTAAAACAGTAAAATGCAGTACAACAGTACCTTTTGAGAAGCTGTTTTATTACTTAGCCCTGTAATTCTCAGGAGGGAAGAACGAGTAAAGCCTACTCCTGTTTCCTGCTTCTCTTCCTCAGAACCATGAAACAAGATTCTTTCACTGATGCAATCTTCCAGAAGCATCACACTGGAATCACCATTTTTTTCAAATGTAATTTGTTTACTAGTTAGTTTTATCTTGTCAAAGAAAGAAAGTTCATTTTAATTCCCAAATCCTGCATATCCAAAACCTTTAAGCTTTAAGGATCCATATCATAATTTGGCTCAGTCTCCACACATGCCATAAATTCATGAACAGCACAACCTATAATAATGTGACTTTGTCCATAATCCTCTATTACTTAAAATTTTCAATGCTTACTTTATATAAAACAGAGATAAACTTCCCTTTCTTGGTTCTAACCAAAAAAGTGGTGATTTACCGAAACTTTTAAAACATACTGATCTAAAGTATGAACTAAATCTATACTAAAATTCTACCAAAAAGTCTCTAGTCATCCAGGAAAAAAAAAAAAAATCAACACTTTAGTTTACAACATAAAAGGTTACATAAAAGGTTAATACTGTGATCAAAGTCTGTTTCACAAATGTTCATACAAATATTTTATTATTCTCACCACTTTAAGGTGATGTTTCAAAGTATTGCTTGGTAACAGTATAATTTTAATTTACACCTCTGTGGCCAGTCAGTACCTTCTACTTTAAATTTTCCATAGGGCTTGCAATTGATTAAACAGATTTTTTGCCTGAACATATCAAAGTTAACTTTGTTGGGTTATGTGACAGAAAGCTGTTCTGCACATAAAGGACCAGGGGTGCATTTATAAGTTGGGGAAACACATGTGAATACCCTGACCCAGCCTCCTATCAGCTCTCCCCACACTCCCACCACTGTGCCTCTCTGAGGCATTTCTCAGATCCAAAGGTATGACTTTTACAGAACTACAAAAGTTACCTCGGAGCGCAGGGAAAAGGGACTTGGGGATGGCACAAGTCCTTTGAGGGAATGCTTAGGGGAGGAACCAGAAGCAGGGAATGAGAAAAAATCACAGTGACTAGAGGAGACACAAGCATAGGAAAGCCACAGCTATAGTGACAAAGAGGAAGAAGTCATCTATCAGCAGGCTGCAGGTCAGTATGTGTGTCCAGCTGTGCCCTGGCTATCCTGTCAGACTCAATCTCCTTTTGCAACTCTTTCTTGGGCCTCTGGTGCCCATGTGCACCTACAAGACATGGAGTCAGACCACAGGTCACAAGGGCTGGTGAGTCTGTGGCACCAGCAAAGTAGGGTGTGAGCTTCTGCAGGTCCAGGTGCAATCACAGAGTACCAAGCTGGACTGGCCAGCAAACTGGCAGAGTGGCCTTGGATCTGGGATGGGTCACACTGGCTGAGTGAGGAAGCTGGCTGCTGGAAGAACAAAGAGAAGTCCAAGGAAAGCTGCTAGAGAATCTTTGGTGTTTGGGATTGGCAGTTGAGCATGTGCACATGAGCATGCAGCTGAGCATGTGTATAAGAGGCAATGGGGCATATAGAGACCGAAGAGTTCCAGGGTAGAACAAGTGCCTAAACGCCGTAACTGGAAAGATTCGTAATACAAACACACGTGTTTGCACACACCACACTTGGCCATCCAGGAAGAGTCACAGGATGAGGCCACTGGTGCTCTTTGTGCTTGCATTAGTGCCATCACCTGTGTTGGTGTGGTGGCAAATTATAGACGTACATTCTGAATATGTGTGTTTGTTTGCTACTGAGAATACGTGCTTTGCCTCACAACTCACTGGACCTGAGGCCATGGACACCTAAACTAAAAACTAGAACTAACTGAACAAACTCCTTATAGGCCTTCTTTAAAAGCACAAACCAAAATACACTAAGCACATTTTAAATTTGAAAATGTTTCTGAATTACTGGTTTTCTTTGCCTTCAGGTATGAAGTAAGTACTACTGTAAATGTGGGTCCAAAGTTGTAATTTACTTACAGTACTAACAGTGGCAGATGTCATCTGGAAGGGATTTGGAGCATTTGTGAGAGCTCCAGTAACCATTCCAAGATATTCATAAAAATACTTAGCAAAAAATGGAAGCTGAGAACCTTTTATCATTTGCTATATAGCAGCTGTGAACTTGCAGAGACCACGATAATCATCATTCCCACAATCTTACTGTATCAGGTTTCTTGCAGTCATACAAAGCACATGGCTTTCACCTTACATAAGTGTAGTTTACAGATATAACACAAGAGGCTGCTACACTCACACAGCCTGATGTAGTTATATCATGGACAACTCCAGTTTATCCAGAGCATGCCAGAATGGAGAAGTCAAATTTTACACTTTTTCTGACAACTGAATTACTTCAGCAAACATCACATAATCTCAGGAAACTTGGCAGTAATGAGTCTTAGTCATGATGAATGCATAATTAACTGAAGCAAGTAATAAGAGACTAAGGCCTATGGGATTTTATAATACTGCAGATGTCAGCTGAGCAGAAGTCAAAGAAACTCAGCAGCTCGACTTTTCTGTGTCCTTCCAATTTCACTCACCTGACCACAATAATGCCAAGTTTAGAGTTTCTTGAAGGAAGAACACAGCAAACCTTAACAAACTGGACTGCACCGAATGGAAGGAAAACCACAGTTCATTCTGAAAAGGGTAGAGGAAACAGTTTTGCAAATACAGAGCAGGATCATATGCCCAGCAGAAGAGCAAGGAAAACCTCACCCACCACAATCCACAAGAGCTACAACAGTAAACAAGAACTTCATGAGTCTCAGGCAAAGATTTTTAAGTTAAAATCAAACCCTGTAATGGTGAACTGATGCAGCATTCCTGATTACTTGAAGTTATAAGTACTATAGAAATATTAACTATTTGTCAAAATTAAGCATCTCCTTTAGCAACTGCTTTGGAGTTCAGTCTTTTAGCAATGCTGACTCACATTTATTTCAGTCATACCTGTCAAGCAAAAACAACTGTTCTGAAAATATGATTAAGAGGATAGTGGCTTCCACAATAATCTCTTTTTTTAACTTTGATATACAGCCCATTATATAACAGCAGAGTCATCCTGACTAGGTTGTATAGTATTATTTGGCTTTTTCTTTTATATGTCAAAAAAACCACATGGTAATTCCCAACTGTCTGCTAAAAACACTTGCTATAGAAATAAAATTAAAATCTCAAAGTAGTAATCACTTCTCATTTTCTGCCAACCACATGGTCCTAATTCTCTTTTAATGTAAAAACAACTACTTACAGGGATCAAGGCTTTCATCTGGGACAGGAATGGCATAGGCATATGAATTGCTCCTGTGATTCACTAGCTGACTATTACTATAAACAATTCCAAATTCTATCACTTCACTTACAAAAGTCACACATTGATAGAAAAATCTCCTTTTGGAGAGGCAAATTTGTCTTTTTTAAAATATGAACAAATAATTAGGACATGTCACCTCTGAGATGATTTCTTTGAAATCTAGTTCACTCTCACTCTTGAAGACAACTCATAACAAACTACATTTGTTTTACTTGAAGAATAGTACCAATACAGTTTTTAATACTTACATTCATTTTGTGTTTACAATATTACTGCATACTACCTTTCACTACGTCTTAAACAACTAGTATTTTAGAACAACTCTGATTTGACTCTAACTCTTACCACTGAATCTAAAATGACATTTGTAGACATCAGCTGAAAAAAAAAATCTTCCCAGTGACAGATGCCTCCTGGAGGAACATTATCCAGTATTACAAAGTTGTCACTATTCATCCTGAAAATAGTTTTCAAGATTGCTTAATTTGCCATTAGATATATGCATTTATCACTTAAGATTTTAAGAAGCCAATTGTTAAAAAAAGGAAGAAATAATTATGATTACTGACAGCTTTAGTAAGACTTGTCTATTTAGAAATCATGCAAAGAAAAGGTTTTGCAATAAAAACAGCAAGCTTCTGGTATTTGTGATGTGACTTGAGTGCTCAAACACAGACCTCTAGTGCTATTTTAGGTGCTTATGTTAACTATTGACCACTTGACCGGTGCTACAGCAACAATTAGTGCTAAACAACAAAACAGAAAACTCTCCTGCCCACATCCTGTCTTTGCTTCTCTGCAACTAAGTCAGAGGAGCTGCTCTTTCTGTGTCACTTAAGACTGCTTTGAAAGGAATCTAACAGGTGGGACTGGAAAAGCAACCAGATAAAAGGCATTACTGGTCAAAAGAGACCAGAAGGGCAAACGTGTACACTACTTGTAACCAGTCTGTCATCACCAGGTTCTAAAAACATTCAGAACAGAGATCTCTTTACAGTCTCTATCTACACTGCTGCAGAATTGATTGGTTGTCCACATGTTTTCTGTGCATGTATGTCTCTGAACATACACCAACAACTCCAGTAAAGCACACGTCATCAAACAAGACAAGGGCCCTCTTCTCTAACTGCTGAGCTACCTCTAATTCAGATTTATTATGTCTGCCATAATTTTTTTTTTGTTTTAATACTTCAAATAATGCAGTCCTTCAGTAAATCCTCTCATATCTAACAGCTCCATGCTGACAACTCTGATGCTCTGCAGCACCTCCATATAAATATCTTTTGTTCAGGATTAAAAACATCTCATGTTGCTATCAAACCACTTGATGAAAGCCTGTCACCTTTTAAACCTGATTTTAAGATTCTGTTGACAAATTCTAAATTGTTTCCACAAAGAAGTTTTTCAACATCAATTCCAACTGTACTCTTTTACACCCTAGAAACACAGCAAATACAACTCTTTTGCAACTGTATGCTGAGCAAATACTACTTTGAGAAAATCAAGTAAAATACTTGAGAAGCATTCCAAACATCACCTGTTATGCCACCTTAACAACACTCACAATATCTTAAACCTCCAATTGCATGCAACTCATAGAGCTCAATACTCTGCACTTGTAAAAGCAAGAACTTTACAGCTTTTCTTCACTAAACAAAACAAAGCCAGAGCTCCAAAACTAGCCTTCATTAAATCAATTTTCTAAGCAGCAGGCTCCAAGTACTTTTCTGACCCAAGACAGCCCCTCTAAGAAGAGAAGTTCCACAGTAATTCCCCACTCAAGAATTTCACCATATGAGAATGCACCAGAACCTGTAGCTTGTGAGTTCCCATGACTCCCAATGTCACACCTAATCTCTTTTAGGGCTGTGGAGTTGGTCTTTCTTTCCTTATTTTAAGTGTTCTGTAATGACCTCTAATCCAGTGTCTTTTCCTCACAATAAAGGACAATTATACTTTTGTGCTGCAATTTAAGGGACTGATAAAATTACTTGAGAAATATGTCACATACCAATTGTAGTCACAATGTGTAATTAAGACCCTGCAGTTGTTCTCCATACCTGTTTCCAACCCTATAGGTTCAAATCCTTTTCTTCTTTCCAAAAATAATTTTCTTTGGACTAACTGCCATTTATAAGGACATTTTTGCTTTTTTTAGCAGTTTACTTCTCACTTTCAACATTTCCAATAAGCTTCTGATCAGAAGTAGATTCAGCAAGAATCAACATACATAACTCCATCAGTATTCAAAGCTCCTTGAAGTTAACATCACTGCCAACTTTGCAATACTTCCTCTGAAACCTGAAGTAGGCATGACATACCAGGAAAAAAGCAACAGAAAACCAACAGCCCTCTTCTGAATTCCAGCCAGCTATCTTTTCAGTTCTACAAAGTATTATATTCAGCATCCTGAGCTGCTATAAATTCTATCTTTTTTTCAAGGACCAGTAAGTCCAGCCCAAATTTCTTAAGCAACACAGCAGAAGAAACTGCTTCAAGTGCTTGCATGAAGGAGGCCTGAAGGCTTTCATTAACATCCAGGGCACACAAATAAGTCCCAAAGGAATTGGGGCACCGTAGTTATTTCCTGATGCTCTCATGTAATTATACCCATAATATTCGATATAACTACCGCAATTCAGTCCCTATAACTCCATAAATGATGAAGCAGAACAGTGTGAACACAGTTCTGCAGAGCAGATAAATTCAAAGAGCTCTCCATCCAAAAAATCCACACTTTTTGGAGAGGATGAAGCATGCAGATCAATTTCTGACCCTACTGGAAGATTCCTGGAGTGCTTTAGGCCAGTCACATACCTGATTATTCATTTGCAAAACATAATTGCATCTACATTCTACTCACTTCTGCTTTGAGTAGTTTACATTCTAAGTAGGAAAAATAAATGAGATTATATAAACGATGTCTGCATTCAAGAGTGCCAAGTGCTGGAGACTTCAAGGCACTTTTCTTACACAGAGAGCTAATTAATCATCAGCTACAGAACATCACTTTCAGTTCAAAAGGGTAGAATAGCAGATCTCTGTGACATTCCTGCTGAAAATTGGAACAAAGCAGGAAATTTCAAGAACAGGTACATGTAAAGACACCTCTCATCCAGAAAAAAAAATTATTATATTCTCAGGTGTTTCTCTCCATGCACCTAAGACTGGCATGAGCATTACCACAATGCTCAGTACTTCAGAATTGCTTTTAATGTATTTATTCTGGGGAACTTTTGAAACACCTGACCTAAACCTTTCTGAGACACTGCATGGGGAAATTTTATTGCCTAGTTCTGAGGGGAAAAAACATGAACAGTGCACTACAATGTCTTGCAGTAGGAATTTTGTGCTAATGTCTTTTAGCATTAAAAGACATTTGTGCTAATGTCTTTTAAGTTTGCCTTAAGACTTATACCTGCACTGGTATCATGCCTAAGAAGCTTACTTTAGCTTCAGAATAGACATTTCCATCTCAAAACACTTCAGGTTTACAGAAACACAGCCAAGTGACTGCTCTGGTACAGTCCACCACAGGCATGGAAAACTACCAATACATGCCTGACACTGAGGTCCTATAAATCTATTAGGCAGAAGCCTCTTCAAAAGGAGCTGCAGGTTGGGGCAGTCACTGACAGGCAAACAGAAGACTAAACTATAAAAACCACCAAACTGCCAAGATTATGATAATAAAAATGGCAAGATTTCATAATTTATCAATAGAATACTGCAAACTGAAACTGGCCAGTCACATATCTAAAGCAAGTCATGACACAGATTAGATTAAGAAAATCCAGAAAGAAGGCCAGTTAGAGAGGCAGGAAGATTTTAACAAGAATTCTGGAGTGAAGATCAGGGATGATACAGGAAGGAACCTAACCCTGCACAGACACAGTGATAAAACCTGGCCATCCAGGACTGTCCAGTATTACATACTTTTTCCTGTTTCTGCAATTTCATTATATTCTCCCCACTGCAGACCTCCCAGCAACATCCAATTGTATTTTCTAGCATTTCTGAGGGACACTGACTGTTGCACAGAACATCTGGCTAAATGTCCATCTCCAAAGCCCTCACTGTGGCTCTCTGACCTCACTCACATACTTCTAACATTCCTATCATTGTATTTATTCATCCAAAGTCAGTTAAAATACCAATCGATTTGTCACTCATTTTTTCCACATACACATCCAAAACACTTTTCAAACTTTCCCAACAAATCAGGCAGTTCTGCAGAAGACAGACCCATTTATCCAAGCCTGATTCCTTCCAGAGATGGTTTGCCTGAGTAAGGCAATGGTCCTGTTGGGGGGGAAAAAGCATATCACAAATAATAATTCATTTGCAAATAGAAAGGAATAAGGTTATAAAGACATTCTTACCACACATCGTTGTAATCTACTAACTTTAAGCACTGAACTTTTTGTGCCTTGCATCTAGAAAAGCATTCTCTGTAACACAGAAATCATATGGTCAAGAGGAATTGTGTACCTTCATTAATTTGCTGAAGTGCTGACTAGCCTTATTCTGGGTATATTTTGTGTCTCAACATTTGATGCTCTTTTTAAGAAGAAACCTTACATTCTTGCTGAAGCCTGCAGTTCAACTGTGCTTGACTTATTACTTGACAAGAGTAAAAAAAAATACCCCCTAGGAGAACACTATGTTGGCACTGGCAAGTACTGCAAGGACACAAGCATTTTCCACATACTAGAGCAGTTTAGTACTTTCATAAAGAATTTGTTTTCAAACACACACCCCTTTCACCCTTCCACCTTAGACGCTTGTTTCCATTTTTGTTGTTGTTTTTTGGTGTCGTTTTTTTTGGCTTTGTTTGGTTTTCTGGGTTGCTTTTTTTTTTTTTTTTTTTATGACAGAGCTGCACAAAGGAGGCCCAGGCTGCTGACCGAGTATCAAATAAATGCCAAGATTCCTTCTCCCTCCGCCCCCCCTTCCCCTTCCTGCAACTTCAGAGCGAGCCGCTGACAACTGCCGAGGCAGGGGGAGGAGGGCGCACGGAGGGCAGACGAGACCCGCGCACGCACTGCAGAAGGCAGCCCGACGTTTCGGGCCCAAGAGGAATCCTATTAACACCGCAGACCGCAGCTCAGCACAGACGTGACCTCAGGACGCCTCCTCGAACTGATAACAACAAAGAAAACAGACGGGAGGAGGTGGCAGCCCCGGAGCCAGTTCCTGCTCCTCCCCTTACTCTTCTCCCAGCCAAAACAGAGACCACAATATAAACAGAGACAAAATGTGCGTTTATGGCAAAGCGGGGGGCAGAGGTAGCTTTCTCCTTTTCCTCCCGCAGCTGCCGCCAGGAATGCTCACCGACCGACTCACCTTGGTTTGCGGGAGAGAAGCGGAGTTATCGCGCATTCCACACACTTTATTTATGTCAACAAACTATCTTCCGCCTGCTGCAGCCGCACCACCTCCTCCACTCCCAAAAGGAGAAATACCTTTCATTAGCCCACAGGTTTTGCTCGAAAAACAAAATGTTGTCTCACGCACGATGCCTCGGCCTGGAAGACGCAGCCCCCACAAAGCCTCTGAGGTTGCAACGACTCGACAGTGAAAAAAACCCAACAAAACCAAACAAACTAAACGCAAAGAAATCCCCAAAACCGCAGGCTTCCCTTCTCACCGCATTTCCTCAAAGGCAAAAAGCAAACGCAGAGCCGTCACAGGGGGAGGCAAGGCGCTGAGCCGCAGCGGGGGACAAGCGCTGCCCTCACCTTGCCTGTGCCACCACCCCCCGCCTGGATGGCGAGGCTGGAACCTTCTCTCTTGTCCCCGTCCTCTCACAGCTGCCAGGCCCACGGCAGCTACACCAGCCACCTCTCCTCCTCCCAATCCGTTTTGGGCCAGAGATTATTCATTACGCAGACGGCGCGAGGGGTGGCAAGGGTCGGGCAGAGGAGAAGGAGGAGAAAGGGTTGCCGAGGGCGTACGCACAGAGCCCGTCCCGTCCCTCCGCAGGGCGAGCCCTCGCCCTGTCCCGGCTGCGCGAAAACAACAGCCTCCCCCTCACCCCCTCATCCTCGGCCCGCGGACAATGGGGAGCGGAGCACCCGGGGAGCCAGAGAAGGGCAGGGGCCGGATAGCAGGGGCCGGAGGGCCGCATTCTCCCCTCCCCCGCCGCAACCCACCGTCCTGGCTACCCGACGGGGCCTCCGCGCCGCGCAGCGCGGCCGGAGCGCAGCTGTGCCCAGCCCCCGCACAGTGCGGGACACTCACCCGTTCCGCAGCGGGCCCCGGACCCTGCGCTGGGCGGCACCGGCGAGACCCGCCTGGGGGGGGAGGGGAGGGGGGGCGGCGAGAACTGCAGGCAGGAGAGCGCTCCGGCAGGCCGCGGGCAAACGGCTGAGCGAGCGGAGGGCTGCGCCGGGCGGCCGCGGGTCGGGGCTGCGCGGGTCGGTTCGGCGGCCGGGGCCGGTGCGAGGGACGGGACGGGACGGGACGGGACGGGACGGGGGAGGCGGGGCCCGACAGCTGAGAGGATGTAAACAGAGCGTCACGTGACCCCGCCCCCCGCGCGCGGGGCCGCCGGGCGAGGCGAGGGCGAGCGCTGCGCCGCTCCGCGCCCGGCCCTGATTGGCCGCTCGCTCCCCGCGCCGCAGCCAATGGGCGGCCGGCACTCGCGGCGCTCGTCACCAGTCGCCCTGGGGCGGCGGGGCCGGCGTTGGCTCCGCTCCGCGTCCCCTGCCCCGGCCGGGAGCGCGGCGGGCGGCTCCCTGCCCCGGCGGCCCCCTGCCCCGGCCGGGAACCCGGCTGGCGGCCCCCTGCCCCGGCGGCCCCCTGCCCCGGTCCGGAGCCCGGCGGGCGGCCCCCTGCCCCGGCGGCCCCCTGCCCCGGCGGCCCCCTGCCCCGGCCTCTGGCCTCCCGTGGCCGCCGCGCGTGGAGAGCAGCACCGCGTAGTAGTGCGGCGGCGGCGGCACTGCGGGTGGGTGCCGGGGGTCACGCAGCCTCGCCGCAGGCCCGGGTTTAAAAACACGCGCAAGGTGCCCCCGGTGCCCGTCCGAAAGAGCTCCTCTTTGCCCGGGCCTCCGCACTTCGTGGCGTTCTCCTGTTCCTCAGGGGCCGCAGCGGCTCTGCAGGACCCTCTGTAGGGCCTCTCGCAAGGGGGGCCAGAAGGCTCCCCCCAGACCCCGAGAGAAGGGCACTCGGGCTTTGTTGTCGAAGCTCCGAAAGATAGTTTGAAAAAGTACAGGAAGCAAAAGAGATCATAGGGAAAGCTCAGAGAAATCATTAGAAATGTCAGAAAACGTCTAAAGGGGGGCTGTGGAGATGGTAAAAAGGTCTAGAAGGGAGGATGCATGAAAAACAGCTGAGGTTTGCTCTGCCTGGAGACCGCTAATAGCAAGCGGCAGCTTCCGTGGGAAGTGGAGGGGGGCACTTGATTTTTTCAGGTGACCGGCAAAGGGCCTGCGGGAACGGTGTGAAGGTGTTGTGGAGGCTTTGTTTGGGTATTGAGAAAAGCTTCTTCACCCTGAGGGTTGAGAACTGTCACAGGCTTCCCCGGGAAGTGGTCAGGGCACTAAGCCTGACAAGTGTTTGGACAACACTCTTAAGCCTATGGTATGATTCTTTCCAGGGTCAGGAGTTTGACTTTGGTAATCCTTATGTAACGCTTTCAACTCAGGATATTCTATGAATTTGGGAAAGGTAGAAGTACTGTGGAAGGAACAAAACATAAATAAGTGGAAAGTTGGGAAAACCTGGGGCCCCAGTGCAGACTTGAAGCCCAAGGTGATGAAGAGTGTTGGGTCATTCTGAGCCCTGGTCTCAAGTGATGTTTCTGAGGCATTGTCTCTGATTTGATTTGGTAAGGAGGAATGGTGTGGGATTTGGAGAGTCAGTGGAGAAAATAGGCTCGGCTGGTGTTTGGGAGAATCAAGAGTTACACAGGTGTCAGGACATGTAGCAACTTGGCTAATCTGTTTTTGTTGCGGAAAGGAATGAGAAATGCCTGAGGTCAGTACCAGAAAAGGGATGACGTCCACAATCCAGGAGCAGTAAGTTCATCTTCACCAAACAATCAGGCAAAAGGTGTAGTATTTAAGAATATCAGGCTAATGGATATGAAAACGTGAAGATGTTGAGTGGGTGTTACAATAAAATTAATCTAAATAACTTGTAGACATTTACAATGATAATTTAATGTGGAGTGTTGTAAACACTGAGCGCTTTGTGAAATGCAGCTGAAAGGCATAAAAATTTGAGCTTTAGCCAAAGTTTGAGTAGTGGTGGAACAGGATTTCTAACTAAAAGTCCTGAGAATTGAAGAACATAAAAATGTAGCTGGTAGGGGGCCTCTGTTGAGGGCTAGGATTAGTTAATACCTGGAGCATACAACGGTTGTAGATGGCAGCGACTGAGGTGAAGATAATTGGCAATATGAGGGGGAGAGTTTCTGTTAGGCTGGTACTTAGAAAGAAATAAGTCTGTCAGTTGGACTGAGTGATTCAAGTAGTGCTACAAATTGCCACCTTATTAGTGATGTAACTGATGGGTCCTTGAATGAGAGAAAGAAAAGGGAGAATAAACACATAAATTCAATTTTTACATTGAAATATGCCTTGCATCATTGCATCAGTAATTGAATAATTTTGGGAATAGCTTTGAGTATTGTAAGTTTGTTTCTATTAAGAATTTTTACTTAGATGTATTGTGTGTATAATTCCTACGTATTGCATGTATGAAGGTTTCCTGTCTTTGATTCTTTCTCTTTCCATCACATTCTAGATATGCTTGTGCCTCAGCAGCATGTAGGCATTGCCTGTCAGACAAGGTTCACTTGATCAGTATTCAGTTAGGACAGAAGTTATGACCGTGTTTTGCTCATTCAGTTTTAAGATAAGTTTTCAGATAGCTGTTTTTCCTCTCTTAATTACCATGCTTGAACTGATACTATTTTTTTCCATTTGCAGTGAACATGGACATAAAATTAGGAAGACCATTCTGACATCCTCTTTCAGAGCTGAAAAGAAGCTGCAGCATGCAGATCTAGCAGAAAATTCTACTCAAGCATGTATAGTTCTGCAAATCTGTTCTAATTCCTGTCCATCCATTGTCAAAAATGAAGTAAGGTGTGGATTTTCTGATGCAGTGTGTAACTCCTGCATCTTGGTGTGAAAGATATTTATTGTTACATTATTTTAAATTTGATATGTGCATTATTTGGGCAACCTTTGTTTTCATTTGAATCTAAGTAAATAGTCTCAAAAAAAGCTTAAGTATTACGTGACAGGCCCATCAAAGCTCTGTGTAAGCTTGCTGAGCTCAAAACCCACATTCCCCACTTCTTAACTGAATGAAATTGGAATAAGAAAACCTACTTTTTAACTGAAGCACAGTGAGTATCCTTTCACCCTCATAAAGCAATGGGCTAGGCTAAAGTTCCCCTCATCTTCATTACTCTGTGCAAGTTTGGGATCTGCAGATTTAAGCATAATTTACTTTTTCAGTACTTTGTCCTGCTGTTTTGTCATTTTTTCATGATCATTCAGATAAAGCCTGAACTATGTGGAAAGCTCCAGTGAATCTTTATTCTGTGCTTCTGGTGTATGTTATAACATTCAGATATCTAATAGACAAGTACTCAAGACAGCTATTTTTTAGATAAATTGGAAATTTGCTACCAGGGGTATTAAGTTTAAGTATTTAGACTTAGCTGTTACTATAATTAACAGAAAATTGGATATACACTATATATATAATAGCAATATATAATGAAAACTTTCAAATAAAGAACGTCACAAGCACTGAGTAGGCATATTTAATTTCTTATTTACATAGAAAAAAGTTGTCCTTTAGATATACTGGCTTTCCTAACAATGGCAATAGTTTAAAAGTAGAGTGGTGCAAATTATATTCCTTCAATACAATCCTGTTGGCATAAAGCTACCAAATAATGCATCATTTGCACATCTAAATAATGGAAACCACTTATATATCATTGCATTTAAGGTACTTTCATTTGAATCAGTTTCAACTCTATGTTCTGTTGTTGAATAAACATTTTAAAATATTTTCAAATGCTACAGAAAACATACAAAATAAGTATTAAAGTATTTTCTTTATTTTTAGACATATATGCCATTTTCTTAATCTAATTAAGCTTAACTTTGTAAGATTTTTGGTGGAGTTTAAGCTGATACTGTTTAAAATATTTTTTATGTTCTGCAATGAAATCTAATTTTAATAAAGTTGTGACAGTATAATGTTTTGTAGGATTTCGTAAGGTTTGGATTGTTCCTATCAAGTAAAGAACTTCTTTACTATGTTATTTAGGTCTGGAAAGTCAATGCAAGGATAAGGATATTAGAGACTTACACTTTAGCTCTGTTTGTAATTAGTTATTTCACACTGTTGTGCATACATTTGTATGTTGACACAGCTTTTTAGAAAATATTTATAACTCACTGTCATTTTGAAGCAACTGTTTTCTGATTCTTCTTTTTTTTTTCTCATTCATTTTGCATGTAACTCTAGTTTTCACTAGTTTCCACAATCTTACTAGATTTCCTTTCCCCAGAAAAATTTCCTTCTGTACTTTTGTTTCATCTTTAGTTACCAAGCATTTTAAAATTATGGTTGATTTTCTATATCTATTTTATATACTCTCTCATATTGATAACTTCCTGACACCTTTCATCCACTGAGCTGTCTTTTTTTTTTTTTTTTTTTTTTTTTTTTTTCTCTTGATTGCCTTCTTTCTTTTCTTTTATTTTTGGTAGATTTTCTTTCCTGACAGACTTTGACTGGTTGGTTTTACAGATGTAGAACAAAAAAGATGTGCTACAGAAGTAGCAGCTCCAGTTTTCAGAGGTTGTCCTCTGCTTTCTACAACAGACACCACTTCTGGTAATTGGATACAGTGAACACATACTTCATGCTGTGTCACACATTCCTTTGGCATAGCTTGTTTCAGGAAGAGGCCCTGAAATGGAGACGTGATGCAGCCTTGTCCCCTGTCCTGCAGCCTTGGTCTTCCTGCATTAATGTATTATCTCGGAGAGTAAAAGTACTGTGTTATTAGAAACAACAGAGTAATGCAAAGGAAGAAAAAATGAAATAACTTCTGGAAAGCAGTTTAATTTGTCCTGTATTTTTGGGCTACCTTTCATATTTTTATGAATTTCTAGTTTTGCATTCTTTGCTCCCAGATGTTCAAATGTACCTTCTGCAGCTTTCATCTGTATCCCAGCAAACATCATGCCATTTCCAAAGGTTTATGGTAAGTAATGTTCCAGTACCCAGGAATGGAGCTGGGTCATCCCCCAGGGAGTGCCAAGCCAAGCTGAGTCCCTTCAGGTCACAGGTACAGGATGAGCACACCCGTAGCTAAGCTGTAATGGACTGGTCAGCGTGTAACCTGCAGTCCCCATGGGTGGCCAGACACCAGCCTGTCAAACCATCATCCACAGGCTGTTGATGGGGGCCTCTGGAACCAGCACTGTGCAGCTGCACCTCTTTGAGGTGTGGCCTGGCTCTGAAAGCAGTTTAGTCACATTTGTACAATGTTACTTTGACAGGTGAGACTTGAAAGATTTCACCTGTAAAATGGTAGGATCTATATACACAGTGTATAGTGTTTCTGCATCTTCTACGCAGTTTAGATAAACAAACCCAGCATTACTGTCTTGGATAAAAGTGGTTGTATGCTAATCAAAATTTAGATCAAAACAAAATCCACCTGAAGTTCCAGAGCTAGGTGATTGAAAAGAGTGCCTTTAAAAGGAGTAAATCAACCTTTACTACAGGCCTTGTCTATGTGCCAGATTCCTTCATTGAGTATTCCTACTGGTATTTAAGACTTGACACTTTTTCTTTGAGATCTGCACATCCTTTTTCCTCTCTAGCACCCTTCAGAGGGCCATTTTATTACTGTAACTTGCTAAGGTGTTTTGATAGGGATAGAGATTTTCATTGCTGTAAATTTTGAAAGGCCCTCTTTGCAAATATGAATTTCATTAAAAAATTGTCTAATGTTTTTAATGCTGTGCATCACAATCATACTCCTCTGAATCACTTCAAATAAAATGCATTGGGATTTGAGTTACATATATTTATATGGGATGCCTGTAATCTTACCTGTGCATCCCAGCTCTCACACCCCATTTAAGTGGTCACAACTCTTATCAACTTAAAATAAATGTTAAAAGAAATGTCATACAGTGGTAGCAAAACCATCTTCTTTTGATGTCCCAAATAGGAAGGAATAGCAGTGATAATCTTCAAAAGTGATATGCCTGCATACAAGTGGTTAGTGCATGAGGTTTTTTTCCTTGGCATGAAGTGTATTGCTAGGATGGTACTATCACTCTCAGCCCCGCTGGAGCAAATTTTGGGAGAGCTTCTGGCAGCAGGCAAAGCATGGCGCAGAACTAGAAGTATCTTAGTGGTCAGAACATAAGCTGAGGTCGGTTCAGATTTTAAAACATTGAAAGAACATACTAGAAAAAGAAAAACACCAAAACAATTAAACCCATATTTTAACTTAAAGATGCAAATGAGTGAATGAAATGAAAAAAGAAATTAAATGGAGTCTGTGGCCATAGACTTTGGTCTTAAGGATGTGTCTCTCATGAACAGCTTTTTGGCCTTCTTCAGATTACTCTTCCAATTTCTTGTGTGCAACTTCCTGTTTTTTTTCTCTGTTAAGAACAAGCCTGAGGTTGTAGCAACAGAAGGGTTCCAGTGGCCTGTGGTCACTGCCAAGTGCTCAGCCAAATGTTCCTTGTAAATACAACAAACAGAGCACATCTAGATAATGATTGATGTGCTACAAAATCTAGTCAAACAAATATTAAAAAATCTTTTAGAATTTGGTACTAAGGCAAGTGCCAGTTACTTCAATTTTGTGTATATTACTTTTTATTTTTTCCATGACCTATGATGGAAAAAGCAATATCTTCCTTCAGTATTTCTGTTTTAAACCATTTATAAGTTATCTCAGAGATATATTAGGATACAAAATGAATATGTAAGCAGGAAGTGTCATATATTATCACTTCTGTCCTCCTTATTGATTGTAAACTGCAAACACAAGACATTTTCCATGGAAATATGTTGATTTGTCTCTAGATGTAGCTGACAGTGAGTCAACAACATACTCTTTATGTCATCCTTTTCTTAATAGGGTGTTTTGCTAAATTTATTATTTTCTTTTTTTAGAAGGAACGCAGTCCTTCAAACCAAGAAAAAATATATGCCACCATGGTTAATACTTTAAAGACTGTCTTTGAGCTTCCCTTGAATGAATCATATTTAAATGAAGTTGCTGTATTTATAGCAAATAAATAGCAGATATATTATTCTGAAAATAATAAATGTTTTCACTTTATTTTGGCCTGATTTTGTTAATCAAATATGGAACAATATGTAATTTAATTTATATGAATTAAAATTTAACTTGTGGAGCCTCTTTTCTATATTTGGGTTGATAATACCCTGTAGTGTATTAGTGTATACAGTGTACACTAGTCCTGTTACTGACAGTCAGCTGGCCTATGTTCCATAATTTCAAAGGCTCTTATGGTCAACTGAATACCAGATACCTAATAACCTCCAAGTACTCTATTTCTTACATGCAACTATTATCTTTAAGTAGGAAAGATGATGAATGTCTTAAATGTGTCAAAAAATGCTTCTAGTTCAATTTCTAACTCATTTAATATTTTGGTAAAGTGAGAAGGTTATGTTTATATAATTTTTTCCCCTAAAAGAATTTCAATCTCTTAATGAGTAGGATTGAGTTGTTAGAGACATAAACTTGGTTCTCTTTTTATTTTCTAAAAGCATCCTTGATAACCAGACTACCAAAAAGACAAGGAAAACCTAATTTATTCTATAGATATATTAATTAAGTTAATATTATATAATATCCTCCAGTTTAAGTAATTTTTGTGAGACATGGACAAATATTACATTATATTCAACAGGCTTACCAAAAGATTTGTGCTTAAGATGCAGCATGCATGTTGCTCTCAAAAAGTTTTCTAACAGAACATAATCTTTTCTTTTAGCCTCCTTCAAACTCCTGATGCTTTAAAAAATACAATTGATATTCTTCTCCAAATTTTGAAGAGATTTAGCCCTTTTTTTCCCCCCACTTGTTTTTGCCTTTTTGGATGATGCAGTTGGGTATTATTAAGTCTTTGATATATGTGCAGAATGCAAAGGCACTAAAAGTGAAACTTCATAACTGTGTCTGAGGAGACTATTGTTTGGTAAGTTAGATGCAGCCTCATTGTTAGGAGAGCTGCTAGATATCTCTACAGCAGATCTCTTCTCAACCAATTAATTAGAGTGTTTTCTTAGAGTCCCTCATCTGCAGTTGTACACCACAGGCTTAGGTATAGAGTAAGAGGAATTAAATGGCCTGCCCTTTTATCTCCTGGCTCCTGGAGCAATTGTGAAAAAGGTAAAAATTTTGAGATGTTAGCTAAGTAAGATAGCATCACTGAAGTCAATTAACTGACTATGGCTATAGGGAACAATATGCATTTTTCTTTTTGGCTACGTGAGTCTCTCTTTGGCCATTTCTCCAGCTACTTCAGTAATGGCAAGGTCTTTTCTGCCTTCAGCTGTTCTCATACAAAGCCATATAGATTGAAGCACAGCTAGACTCTTTTATTAAAGAAGCCCTCTTGTTGAGTCGCAGGGTACAGAAAGGACCCCTTTGCTCTCTAAACTCCTCAGAGTAGCCTGGGTGTGGCTGGATTCAGACTCAGTCCCAGATTTGTCAACAATCTATGTCTAAATGATTATACATGTGTAATTTAACTTTTTCATGCAAGATTAAGGATGGCAAACCAGATGTATTTATATAAATATATTTGATTTATTATAATAACAATTAGACAAGAAGATCTTTATCAGAATTATTTATTACACAGTATAGGAGCTATAGCAACTATTATAATATAGTGTATTATAAAACAATGTTGAAGCAACTATATTAAAGCAGTTGTATTAATTATTAAGTAGAGATTGATGTTACTCACTCACACCAATGACTGTGGGCAAATCTCTTGCTCAGCCTGAAGAAGTAACATTGAGGGATATCTCCACTCATGGGAGGAACCTCCACACATACACTCCTAGAAGGAATGTGTTAGAAGACTCTACCGCTAAAATTCTGGACTGGGCTTTTATGGTATAGAGTAACTGACTGTCAGTCATATGTCTTCAGGCCAGCTTTGTCAGTTCAGCAGCTTTCGATAAGTTATTGGTAGTATCACTTTTTTATTCCTTTATCTGGGTACTTTACCAGTCCTACCACATCTTCATCTCACTATCAGAATGCTTAATTTTGGGATTGATGAGTGAGACTGTTTTCAGCTTTGTTCAACACCAAAAACAGTATGATGCCCCATTCTTCATTTACCACTGGTAAATGGGGCATTGCTCAGATTTTTTGACCCCATTCCAGGCAGAGCATCCTGCAAGTGCATATGCATGTTGGAGGAAGGGTTACTAGCACATTTTGGGAAGGAGTGGCTTAAGTGGGGGAAGAATGCAAGATACTGAAGGCAAATCTTATCACTGAATATGCTCACAGTGAGTAGTAGGTTTGAGCTGCTCCATGCACAGCTGTTTACATTATATGCTGAATACTTTCAGGGGCCTCACTTCTAAGAGATATTTATTTTGACAGGAACAGTGGCCGAGTACCAGCCAGCAGCAAGAGAAGGACTCCAAAGATAAATGGGAACAAAAGAGCTGAGAGCAGCCACAGCAGAGGACGTAGTGCTCTCATTGCCAGGGCACAGTCTGATCTGAGCAGGATAAGCAAAGGAGAGTGGTAATAGCAACGGAGTTTATGGAGAAATCATAGAGCAAAAGCAAGGCAACAAACCAGAACACCCATGTGGGAGTGGGAGGTAACACCTATAGGACAGAGCTACCTGTGGCTAAATGAATTTTCTCAGGCCACAGGCAGGGCTTGTGAGTGGACTCTAATCAGGACCATTACAGCCTCTTGGTGCACTAGACCATAACGTTGAGCTTTTTAACTGACCAAGCCCAAATAGAGCTCTTAAAAGACATAATTTGGCAGGCCAAACTTTGCAGTGACTACCTAATTACAGGGTGTAATAATCATACGAATATTGTACTGATTTGTCATGTTTGAGGTATGCCAAGTTAAAAAGCTTCTGATAGTTTCAGCTGTCTTAGATTGGCATTTGGTCTCTTGTAAAAATGATGTCTTACTGTTGTGATAAGAAATAGGTTTATGATCTCTCTTTTTTTTTTTTTTTTTTTTTTAAATTTGGCCTAACAGATCTATCTTCATGTGCAAGACAAGGATGAGTAACCTTGTGTTAAGCCTTGAGCAAATGCTGAAGGCCAATATTTTCCCCTTAGTTCATACTGGTAATAGTGGAAGATATTGTTAAAGTCAACTCGTTCTTGCATGCAACTACAGGACTGAACATTCTGTACTCCAAAAGATCTGCATGAGTGCCTAAATCTCCACCCTTTAAATCATGTGAAAGATTGTATCACGGTGAGACATTGGAAGAAGTTGCCCAGAGAAGCTGCAGATGTCTTGAACTGTTCAGAGCCACAGTGGATGGTCTTAGTGGGAAGAGTGCCTGCCCATGGCAGGGAAGTTGGACTAAGTCATCTCTATATTCCCTTCCAGCTCAGACTATGGTTCTATGTTTGTTTCATCTTGGTTCTTGGAGATTCTCAATTTTCTACTAACCTAATGAAATAAAAAACCTAAATAATCAACTATTTGGCAATAAAAAACTATAAATCTTGATAGGTGTTATGTGCCTTTAACTGTATTACCCAATCTCTATTTTTTCATACAATTACATGAAAATAAAAAGAAAAAATCATTGAAAAAAACATAGGCATGAGAGAGTGTGAAAATTACTCTGCTAAAGTCTGTGATTTCTCAAGTGAAATAACAGCCAGAAATCAATGGAGCAACAAACAAGTGTGAGGGTAAATCTTACATAGCCTTTCTTGAGTGCATGTTGAAGCTTTCAGTGGCAAGAAAGTGTTCAGGGGACTCTTAAGTGAGGAAAGTATAAATGTTTTCAGCTACAAGTATGCTATACATTATAATAGTGGCAGAATCTGGTCCTGGAACAATTAAAAATTCTATATTAAAGAAAAATAACAGAATTGTTTGTTTTACATGCTAAGTTTGCCTCTGTATGACTTGATAGCCTGCTACTGAAGGAGGTGAAAAGACATCGATAGTACAAACCTCATTTTCCTCCCCCAAAGTATGAACTGTATTTAACTGATATGCTTTTTTGCATTTTCTAGCTTATAATTGGAATTTGCACTCCTGAAAATATCTTAGTGTATAGGTAGAAATGTGTTATTATTAGAGAATTCTCACTGATTATCTCTATTGTATTTCCTGCTTTTAAAGTCTGTGTCTTGGTCATTTTTGGATGCTTCAGTGCTTCACATAACCATTTCCTATTGAAAAAGTAGAACTCAAAGTGTACTCTAGATCACAGGTAAGTCTAGCTGTGGCAAGTAAACATGCCTATTTAGATTGTGCCAGCATCAACTTAGGTCAATGAAAGTTTACACTTTGGCTTCTAAGTAGCTGTAATTGCACAACTCTACTGATTTCATACTTCTGTTCTCTGAAAAGAATGTTGATGCTGTAGAATAGAAAATGAAGCTCAAAGAAGTTTCTTTTCTATGAAAAAGTGTAGAAAGGAATAGGCTGCCCAGAGAGATTGTGGAGTCTTCTTCTGTGAACAAATTCAAAAGCTGTCTGGACACAAGCCTAAGTAACATGCTCTAACTAAATGACTTCCAGTGGTCTGCTCCAACCTTACCTGTTTGGTGAAAATAAATGGTGTTTTATTCTTGTTTTGTTTTCTTGTTTTCTTGTTTTCTTGTTTTGTTTTTACCTGACTAAAGCTACTTGTATTTTTAGCACAGTTATAATGTACACACAGTTAGTAATTAAGACCTATGAATAGATTTATATCCAAATGATTTAAGTCTCTAGAGCAGTAGAAGTCTTTAGGCACTACCCAGCATATAAGTAGCCACAGGTCAAACTTGTATGACAAATGAAATTATTTGGTATCTAGCTGGATTCATGGGGATTCTTTAAATAGATCTGTATTAAGGGTAAAATTCCATAGATATATTAAAAAATAGGTATACGATATATACAATGGCAAAACAAAAACACTCCATGTAATTCAGGTTATTTAATCTTGCTCCAATTTGTTCATACATATCTTTTAACATGAAAAAATTAGATGAAAGCTACTGCATAACTCTTCATGTCCGTTATGATAGTATTCTGTCTTACAAAATTTGCCAGAATCTTTAGATCAAGTCTTAGAATCTAAAAGAAAAATAACAATGGATTCCTGAACCTCAACTGTAAAGAGGAAAGAGTAGAAGCATCTTATTTTCTGGAATAATTCACAAGAAAGAGATTTTAGAAAGCCAGAATGGAAAATGCATCCTAGATACCTTAGAGTTACTCTGAATAATTTTACAAATGTCGCATTTCCTCGGATTCTAGTTTAAGACTTTTTTCTTCTCTGTTGTGCCACAGAAGCAAGTTTTAACTGTTTAATCCTACTTTATTCCAGATACTTAAAAATTTTTTGTGAAATTTTCTGCTTGGAACTTTTGGGCATTTTAGACCTTGATTGTCAGAGTAGCTTCAGTTTCCCATGTAATGTGGGTATGCTTCTGTTAAAAGTTCATTTGGCCAAATGACCCTGAGGCTTTTTTCATTGCCTTTCATTTCGTACCATCTGCACTATCACTGACATTATTAATAAAGTCAATGTACTACCTTTCTTTATTCTGACTTTCCACATGCAGCTAGAAGGGTCATTTCAGACAATGACAGTAACTCATCTTTATTTTGGTGTTTAAATGTGATATCTTAAGACCTCTCATTTAATTCATTCACTGACCTCCTTCAAACATAATAATTTATTTTGTCACATGTTAATTAGTTTTCCACAACAAAGACAAATTAAGTATATGGTTATAGTGTTTGTGTGGCTATTTAAAACTAGTTTAGCTGTTGCAGAAGAGTGACACCATTCATTGCAATCAGAACTGAGGAATCAAAACACAATTGGATACTCAGAGTCTGGGCTGTAATAAATATTTGGTTTGTGACTCAGAGCTGCAGGTGACTGTAATGTCTGAAGACTTTTATAGTTAGAGGATCAAATACACTCTTCATTTCATAGGGGAAAAAAAAGAAGACATGGAAACACATAAAGACCTGGCATTTGAATAATGTTGCCTTCTTAATGAGTCATGATGTAAACTTTTCAGCATGCTAAGATGTGACCTACTATAACTACTTTCATAAATTTCAAACCAACTTACTCAATACCTAAATTTAATCCAAAGCCTTAAAAATTTTAAATATCAATTAAAAAAATAAAATTAACTCTGATAAATTTCTTTCTTGATGATTGCTATTTAAAAAACTATTAATATTCATAGGGTTATTGTAGCACAATACAATAACCCAATAGTCACAGGGATCAGTAACACCCAAAGATGGTGTTATTGTGAAGTACAATAACATCCAAAATATCTTCACTATTTTCTCTGTCTAAAACAGAGTGTAAATTTTTCAGGAACCAGGGATGTCTTTACATGGATTTCTTACTGCATTTCACCTATATAGCTCAACTATCAGAATGTTCCCTTTTAATAGATCATTTAGCTTCTAATGTCACTGTTGTAGTCACCTTTCTCCTGACAACTCTTCTGATTTTGCAAGAGTTGTTTTCAGAAACACAGTCATTGGTTAGTGCCAAGGAAGGAAGAAGTTATGTGGCACCAATAATTATTACTAATTTTCAGTGAGCCCTTAGATCTGATTTCTGTCTGGCAGGAAATTCTCTGAAATACCTTATTTTAGCACAGTATTGAGAAAATATTAAAGTTCTATATAGAGATTTGGGTTTAGTCAGCTTCCTACTGTTGTTCTCTTCCCATTTGGGATGTTAACACCAGAGAGCATGATTTCTTTAGATAACTTTAGACATTTTTTTTTGCAGTGTAATTACCAGAAAAGCACTGTGATGTTCACAGAACCCAAAAGCTCCCAGACCTGAAACACTACAAAATGACTGTGAAGAACTTAAACTAAACTGGTGATATGAGTTTGATAGGGGTTCTTCCTCCTTTAGGATATTAGAAAATATGCACTGTTTCCTCCAAAAAGACTTGGCTTTGCCAATCAATTCCTATAAATACTTTACCTGTAGAGAAAATAAGGGACTGTGGTATTCATTACTTATGCTCTCTCTTGTTATATTAAATACCGAAGACTTTAATGGAAGTTGAAGGATAATTTTTAATGCAATTAAATAACAGTGAAGTAATGATACTTTTCATTCCCATAGCTTTGAAATGTAAAGATAATTATTTTCCCAGTTCTCTGTAGAATAGGCATGCATCATTAGCCTTCGAGTACAGTGAAGTACAGCAAGGTTAAACAAATTTTTGAGAACGAGAAAAAAATAAGGAAAACCAAGAATAGCACTCTAATTTCTTGTCATCTTGTTCTGTTCTGTTTTCACAAGATCAGCCTTTATTAAGTTGTCATCTGAAGCACCTTTAACAGGTTATACCTATGAAGAATTTAAATTAAAGACTTTGATAGTTTATGTAGGAAATTAACTACCAAGATGGGGGGGATATAAAAAGCATTGCACTGATGATGGGTTTTGTCAAGTATACACGGTTTAAAGTCCCTGTCATGCTGCTTGCTTGGATGCAAATTTCTTGTGGGTTTCCTTTTCATGGCTGGAGTGCTTACCAAAACAAAATCCAAAATGTTATTGTATAGAGAAATACCTAGGCTGTGGTACTTCTGGGTTCCCTTAAGCAGAACAAGTTTCCTGCTGTTGTAGGGAACCTGAAATACTGGTGGTGTCCTCTGGTAGCTTTTGCACTACAAGCCTTACATTTTTCTCAAGGCAAAGAAGAGTGATCTCTGATTTATGGCATGCAGGGACAGAGCTCTTGGCTTTTCTTTGGGCCCACTTTTACTTGCTTGTGTCTGATTATGGGGAGTTGGGCAAAACAGGGACACCCAGCATTTTTTTTTTTTAATTATTTGATAGATTTTATCAGATTTTGTAGACTTCAAGGTGAAATTTCTAGAAGCAAAACAGTCTCCTGGCAAAATTGTATGAGATATCCACTCTAGGCAGCTTTACAAGAAAAATAAGTCTTATAGTGTTTTGTTTGGTTTTTGCTTTTTTTTTTTTTTTTTTTTTTCCTTTGGGGAAAAATCCAACCAAAACAAAAGCAGCTTTAATATAGCTGTATAGCCAGTATACCAAATAGGGTTCCTGAAGTGAGTTAAAAACTACAATCCTGACATTTCTATTTAATGTTTTCTTTAGGGAGATCACATTTGGATGAGTTCAAAAGCTGTTTTCTTGAGTTTTTGCAATTTTCATCTACAGCAAAATTTAGCTGTTTTCACCAGGCATCACTGCAAGTTGCCAGGAAAGTGTCAGAATTCTTCTCAGTAAATCAGTTTCTACAAATTTGTCTCAGGTAGAAAAAACATTTGCAAAGAAAATGAGTCTTATGACTAAAGAGGAAAAAAAAGTAACAAATCTAGTGATGGGGAAAAAAGTGTTCTTGCTAAAGGCTATTTTTATCTTTGTAATTTTTAAAGACTGTTATTTATATCCTTGTAGTAAGCTCTCCTGTTTACTGATCGAATAACTGGTAAGACAAAATGCTTTAAGACCTTCAAAATATTTGTGATAGACAAGGATAAAAAGGTTGCTACACTCTATGAAAGACAATTTCTTCTGTAATAAAATGGTTTGCTCACATATTCTTAACTGCCTATTTTTCATCTTGTAGGTTAGCGAGCTCTGTAGTCCATGCTTAAATAAGTCTGTCCAGTTGTACCTTGAACACTGAAAACAATTGTACAACATCAGTTCTTTCTTCAAGCCTCAAATGCCACTAGTGAGGCAACACTGCTAGAATGGACCTCACCTTCCCATGGTGCAAGGAAGAGTCAGAGCTGCCTCCCTACAGAGTTTCATTCCTACACTGGCTCCCGAAAGTGGCAACACTGAGTAATATTTTGATTAAATACTAGAGTAATTCAGGTAAGACTTGAAAATAAAATCTTTTTTTAACTTATGTTTTCATGAGAGACAGTTTCATGGTAGTTCAGTTTTAGGACTGTAAACAAGTAGTGCTGTTCTGGCACTGGCTCCAGATATATTAGAGTTTTGTTACCAGACTACATATCTTACTTGCTGGAGATCTTAACTCTCTACTGTTAGAATCCTTGGCACTGTAAGGAGAGGAATGCCTGGTACTTCAGTAAAAATGTAGACTGTGCTTGAAACATCTCCAAGATGTAGTCTGCAGTTCAAAGCAAATGCTGCGTTCTTAATCAATAAGGGAATTGTGATGATGCATTTGCATATCTCTGTTGAATAAAGCACTCTTGGGAGGATTCTTATTTTGGGAAAGAGATGTTTTAAGAGATTTAGGAGAAATCTTGATACAGACAAAGAAAATAATTACAAGGTTAGACATTGCTTGGAAAGGATGCAGTCTATAAGAACACTATTTAATAGATGATAAAATGACACTTCCTATTGGGATTTGTTGTATCTACATCTACCATAACAGACCCGAGTCCAGAGGGTGTTACAAAACCTCTGCTGCTGGACGGTCTTCTGTCAGAATTGATGTTGGGTTTTTCTGCAAACTTATGTGGTAACCTTTCCATTTTCCATTAATGCACAAGGCCACATTCAGAACTTGCAGTTCTAGAGCTAGTCAGGTTTCTTGTCCAGGCACTTAATGAAGGTCACTCAGGATTTTTGTCTGTAAGGCACACTAAAATTTGCCACAGATGAGAAGAAATATGTAGACATTTATGTTCATTTAGAAAAGGATTGTGTCTGCAAGCATAATGCCATTAGTTTTTTTTCTGAGATGTTTTCTTAGAGAAATGTCAAAAGGCAAAGCCCTGAGGGAGCCATTGTGCTATGATTCCTTTTATATTTAAAGATAGTGTTCAGGAGAAGCAGTGCACTTGTTAAAAGGGTAGGTGTTTTAATCTGAAGTGAAAAATGGAAGGCATTCTGTAAAAGACTTGAAAACAAATTCATCACTTCACACATTAGGCTATCTAGAGATGAAATTTTGGCACAGTGTTTGAGGATAAATTGCATGTCTTTTTGATCAAAGTTTTTGGAGATTAGCTGAATATTAAATATGTAAATATACTCGCCTCTAACAGGTATGTAATTGGCAAGAATGATCAAAGTATCCTTTCAAATCTCTAGACAGATACTAAGTATATATTTTTTCCGTGTTCAGATTTTTATGGTTTTTTTTTCCTTTTATAAGAGCCTCTTCATCTGCTCTTCTTCAGGAAAAAAATCATACTGACATAGTAGACTTATTCTGAAAAGCTTAAAAAGGAGCGTTTGCTATGACATACTGATCCTTGGGAAGCAGCTGAGAGTGGCAAAGCCCACTCCATCACTTAGGAGTCTGACAACCCTGGAAAAAGGCTGGCCAAAAGGCATGAATCTGATTTTTACATTGCTTACATCCCTGTGCTAGCAGCTGTTATCATAGTATTAGCCTCCTGTAGTCCTCGTGTAACCTCTTGAAATTTACATGGCCTTCATGCTCTGAGATTACCTGCCAAATATTTAAAAAAAAAATCATCATCACCTATCTCTTTCTTTTCATTTTCCACCTGGGGAGAAAATAGCTTGATTAGTTTGGGTGATGATAGGAAGCTGGAGGAAATCCAATCATGATTTTTCAATCTGAAGGGTTTATTTCCTTTCATTTCATTCATTTCCATTCAGATGAAGGTAATGAGGTTATGCAGGTCTGATTTCAAAGGGCACAATTTTGAAATGATGGCTTTTGCTTAGGTACATTATAGCTTTAAATTGGTGATTCTGATGAAGTTGCATAAACTAGAATATAATGCAGTTCCTTTCCCCCCACCCCCAGAGATATGGTGTCTCAGCAGTGAAGACATGCAGTGGTTTGTTTTTTTGGATTTTTTCTCTCTCCCTACTAAAGCATACAAGAACAGATCTGCTGAGTAGGAAGTGCTATTTTTACATAATCACTTTTCAAACCAGAGCCTCACTGTAGACATTTTGAAGACACCAAACTAAGCATTCTAGCAGTCGCTTCTCCTCCAGCTGTAAAACTGCATATACAAAGCTGTAGTGTAGGTCATTTAATAATTTAGTAGTCTCCTCTTTATCTGTTCTGCTGTCATCTAGCTGAAATATTTCCCAATAAGTGTTCTAAACATTTCTGGGGTTAACCATTTAGAAATTCCTTGCTTACATACAAACAGCTTATGATTTCCAAAAAAATTTTTGAAATCAAGGTATCTAAAAAATAATGTAAATGTGGTTATTTTGTTTTGACATTTTTTCTTTAATTTAATGGGATTCATTGCTATAACATTTGAGCATCTAATTTATTTTCATAATCAGTCCTTTGAGACAGAGAAATATTATTGTTATCCTCATAATTCAGATGAGAAGTTGTTTGCTTAAATCTGTCCAGGGCCTGCATAAAGGAGAAGGGAAATAAAACCATCTTTCATATTTCAATCCGAATTGTTCAAATGCTAATGAAATAGCAAACATGATTAAAATCCTTGTTTACAAGTTGTTGCAGTGGCATCTCTTCTTCACCATGAGACTTCCCTTCTCTTGCTCTTTTTTTGTCTCCTTCCAGCTGCTGCCATTGACCTGCACTTTTTATTCTTTGTACCAGTGATAGGGGCAACATATTTTCCCTCTTTTGATTGAGGCTAAATTTCTCTTTTTTTCAGGCTTTGTTGTAATCTAGGATGACTTTTAGCAACTCCCTAAAAAGAACTCCCTAGATTGTTTTTGAAAACAACTTATTGTTTTCAAAAAGAAAAAAAAATAAAACCAACAGTTACATGAAAGACAAACAAAGCCACCCCAAACACATTCAGAAATGAGAGCTCCAATAAGCATGTAGTAACCATAACGATTCAAAACATTTGTTGAAAGCCAACCTTTTGGCTAGAGAGCATAACTTTTCAGTTAGTTAATTACTGCTTAAGATATGGATGCATCCATAATCTTTCCTTATAATGTCTGCAGAAGTTTTTACTTAAGAATGTCTGGCTCCCTTGAGGCAAATTAACCTCTTTGCATCCCAGCTGGGTTACCCTGTGTTTGTTATAAACAGCTGGTATTAAAAAAAAAAAAAAAAAGTGTCAGCAAAAGTAGTAAGAAATACAAGGCATTTTACAATTATTGTGCCACCCATTCCTTCCAACGTGAAGCAGAAGAGGGTTTGTTTTAATTCAGGATAGCAATCTCCTTGACTTTGATAGCTCAAATTTCAGAGCACCTGTGTAAGTTTTTATAGCACCATAGCAAGGGACTGCAGGGCCCATATCCAGAAATGGGCTTTGAGCCAAGTTCTAGGTCAGTGACTTACAAGCTTTGTGGGTAGAAATCAGTGTGCTTAAATTCAAAGAACTTTTAAACTTTTTATTTATGCTAGAGACTTTCACGGCACAAATACTGTCCTTACTAACCTTAGAGGTTGAATTAACATTGCCCCATAGTTTCCAGTTAATATATATTCTGCCTATCAGGATATCTGCTTTTCAGAAAAATTAGCCTTTGCTTTCTAGCACAGTCCTTCCTGTTCATAGAGCAGCCCAGATGATGCTGAAATTTGAGATCATTTTAGGCTTAGCTGGACAAGGACTTCTCTCATCTTTTACCAACAAGGTGTTTTGCTGAGTTCTGAAACAACCAGAAGGAAAAGGTATAGAGAAAGTGTCAGTGAGTCATTTGTGTACATGCCTCTGGGCATTTATCCTTCTCTTGGGAGGGCATTTTTCCTCTGATTCACTGAAGCAGAATGAAATAATATTTTAATTTTAGGACTGGGCTTACATGTAAACATTGTACTTTCAAATTGTAGAATTCTGACATAGATATTATTATAAGCTAGTAATTGGCTATGCCAGTGTTCAGGTAAGGAAGCTAACTCACCCTGGATGAGCAGGCAGGAGAGTGCATCCTACCCTGTAATGATATTCTGAAAACCACTTTGAAAATGAGCCAATGGGCTTCTGCTATCCAAAGAATAGATTTAAGGCACACCCTTGCCTTGTAAACACACAAATAAATATTACGTTATGTTTACATTCTGACATCTGAAGTTAGGTACTTATCTACAAACCTGAAAATCTTCATGCTTTGTATAATGTGAAGATCATGGTCTGCTATATTCTTTACATTCTTGTGTAAAAATAAGTGTTGTGCTGAAGAAAATATGTTCCATTCTTACTATTTGATGACTTTTCCACATCTTAGATGTTTTTCTTTTCTTACATAACAAAGTTTGATCAATTACCTCAATGATAATTCAGTATGTTTGTAAAAAGAAATTTATTATTTTACATAGTTGATTCATTAATCTTTCATTTTACTGCATTTCAGAAATACAGATGATTCCACACTTTTTCTGATAGGTCAAATTAAAAAAAAAAAAAAAGATTGTTTACTCACATGTCTTTTTTTTAAAGAACATTCTAGAAAATTGCTAGTATGCTACACTGAAGAATTGGCTATCTGGTAACACATAAAACATATAATTATGCATTGATACATTAGTATGTGAACTCTCCTGTTGTATTGCTTTCCCTGAAGACCCTGTTTCTATCTGAACAGAAATGCAATAATGTTACGAAGTAGCAAGACATAACTTGTTAAAAAAGAGTTTGTGACATAACAGTTTTGAATCTCAAGATGGACAATAAAGTTGTGTTCATATGTGAAGCTAAAGTGCTGCTAAAATTATCAGACTAAAAAAAAATGCAAACATTAAGCCAATTGCAATGAAAAGCTGCACAGTATGAGAAATGCTGTTTTCTTTGTCTTTTCCTGAGTAATTTTCTTTCAGTTTTAGTGACAGCATTCATTTTGCTTGATTTACAGAAAATTAGAATTTATAGATATCAATTTAGAGGCTGTCTACATGTTAAGTTCTTTGAGATGGAAAACATATTCAGAATCCTTATACAAGATTGCAGACTGGTAAAATGAAAGCATATTTTTCTAATAAAAATTTTAAAGGACAAATGTGCTTCCAGCTGTGCTATATTTCTCTAACTAATAATATGCAAAAGGCTGGCTTCTCATCTGATGGAATTCTGTATTACTTAACACTAGTAAGGCAAAATCCACATAAACACTCACTAGAAGAAGTCTGCAGTGTGTTAGCTAAACAATAGGAGAAATGAAACTTAAAACTATGCAATTAATATCTGAAAAATTAACATGTTTTCCATCATATTAATTTGTTGTGAAGGGAAAAAACATCTTAAGTTCTAATAGTTTAGTTTCCATCTTTGTTTACATGTGAAAACTAATTAATTCACTATTTTTCCCAGTAAAGGGGCTACTGGAATGAAAGAGCAGTTGAGAAATACCTGATAGATTCTGCACTTGGGATTGTTCAATTTGTGGTAGGCTTTTGATTAGTAATAAGAAATGTCCAATATCCTAAGAAGATCAGAGGAATTACTTCCCCTTGCTTTGGAATTGTTTACAGATCTGCATTTTATTGAGGCGTGGCATGCCCTCTGCTGGCGCCCGCGCTTTATGGCAAGTTAAAGGACTGGAAAAACAAGGGCCTGCCTGTCTTTAGCATTTTTTCAAAGTTCATCTCAACCTGGAGCATAGAAATGGAACAGTTCTGTTGCTGACAGAGATAAGAAATTTTTTTTATTATTTTGTAGATCTTATTAATGCCTTATATACTGATGCATTTTCTTAAAATCACTGTTGTGAATCTGTATCAGTCTTTTTTTTTAGCACAGTTATTGGAATCAGGTGGTGTATATATTTCTTTACTCCAACAGGTAAACACACGGGAAGAAGAGTAATCTAGCTTGTGATTTTGTGAAGATTTCAATTTTTGTAGGAGATGAAAAATTACTGAAAAGATGATGAATAGAGAATGGATAGAGGCAATCACTTCCCCTGTTGTCCATCCCCACCTGCCCCCAAACCTATCTACCTGACACTGTCTTTCTCTGAAAAACTGTAAATAGAAATAGTAATGGAAAAAAGTGAAGAAAATTATATGAACTGGTAACTGGAAATGGACTCAAGCTACAATAAAGGTACCATCTCTGGCCAGTTTATTCCTTTAGTGTTCCAAAAGACAGTAGTTTTTTTGCTCTATCAAAAGGATAACAGAGATATATATGCTAGAAAAATAGATAATTTTTTTCACCGAAGTATTTATATAGCTTTATAAAGCTAATGGCTTTCTAATGGAGAAATCTCTTTCCTATAGCAAAGACCATCAACCTTCAAAGTTTTTAACCTTTATACCCAAGGCAAAACACCAACTATTAGCAAGACATAGAAAGAGAAGAAAAAGAGCCCCCAACATTTATAATTTACACAATTCCAGCAGGAAGGAAAGAGGCACGTATTTATGAGATTTCTTAAAAATTCAGGCATTCTGTTTTGTTCTACTCCAGCTGTATTTAAATATAACTGCTCTGAAATGTGTTGAGATTAGTCAACATAAACTGATCTAGACATTAAAGAATTTTTTGCCTTTAGTTAGATTGCTAGTGACAGTGTTGTGGGTTGCAAAGGGCTGATTATGAAATCAGGCGAACAACAATAATTCAAAAAGTTCATTTTAATATGACAGAGCTGACTGGAGGCTCATTATAAATACCAGGTCCATATAAAGAAAGGCAGAAGAGAATTGATTTCAGTGTTTTTATTCCTGGAGATGACAGACACGCATGCAAAGTGAAAACAAACAAAGAATAAATAAAATCAACTTTGCTTTGTAAAAGGTCAGGCTTGTTTCACTCGCAATTTTGATTTAAAATTGTTTAAAAACCCCACAACATTCAAGTTACTTCAACTTTTACATCCCTTTGACTGAATTCTGTTCCATGTATTCAGAGAACAATATTATTACTTTTCAGATCACGACTGTTCTGTTAGTCTGCTCATGTCTTTTAAGATCTCTCAAAGAAATTCCTGTGAAAGCCCTATTTTGCCATTTAACCTGAGATATGTCAACTGGCTGAGAAAACTATGGTCCATTTTAAGTGCCTGACTGTACTTCAATTTTTAAAAGCCTTAATGTATCCGTCTGCAGTAAGTATAGATAGCTTGCCCCTTACAGCACATCTTCAGGTATTTTAGGGGAGGCACAAGTTCAATCTGACTGCTCTGAGCTGAGTAAAAACTGCATAGCCAATAAGATGAAGACAAGACAGACAGTGTACAATTTCAGAGCCAACACAAAGAAGTTCTCGCTGTATGTTCCCTACATGTGACAATTGAATAGTTCTTCTTACTCAGTGCTGGCACAGTAACACTGGATGATGCTCTCTTCCTCCTGAAAGCCTTCAGTGATTTTGTAAATGTATAAACATCAAGTAAAAGGCATAATGCCACAGAAATCAAAGGCATGTCTTCCAGAGTTATGTGGATGCCATTTGGCATGGCAATTTGAACAGAGTTGGAAAACTCAGGAAGATACTGGGATAGCAGAACATTGATAGATTGATGGTATGGTAAATCCCTTAGTCAAAAGCTATCTTAATAAACCCTAAAGAGGCTAACTCAGAAAAGGTTAAGGGAGACAGAAACTCATGGCACACATTAAAGTTCAAATGAGTAATTGTCATTCTATTTTGTGGCTTACCAGCTTCTCAGGTTTGGAGCACAGCATTTATTTTTTGAAAAAGCTGGTTGCATTTATTGGGCATTCTGTCCCTGGATAATTTTATTGACAACAGGTATGCAGTATATCTGCAATTGCTCAGACAGTACTGTATTGATTACCTTTCACCTTATATTGTACACTCCTTAAAGATCAAATTACCTAGAGTACATTAAGGAGTAAACTAGCTTTTAATTGAGTGCCTTTTTATTATACTAGGTAGTTTGGGTTAGTGACACATCAGTGTGCGGGGTGTGTTTACAGCTTCTTCTATTACTCTGCTTCCATAATTAGACGAAGGGAAGATGAGGCCTTTAAAAAAAAAAAAAAAATCAGTTGAGAACTTAATTTACTAAAATATGATTAAGTTAATGGAGTGAGGTCAGACACAACTGTATATATAGATATATATATATAGTATAACCATAGATACTTGTTTAAAACTAAACAGTGTGCAAATAAAATCTGTAAAACATAGATAAACAAGGTGCAGATTTCTCTGGAGAAGAACAAAGTACAATGTGAAACAAGACTTACAGGTGCATGCAAAAAAAAAAAAAAAAAAAAAAAAGATGGGGAAAATGCCCACAAATAAAAATCAGATTTATTTTAAAAAGATTAATGTCAACCAGGCCAAAAGTGATATGAAAGGAAAACTACAACTATATAGGGTGCTCTGTATGGGGAGTTGTACTTAAGTCACAAAATCTGAAGTGTAGGAAGACAATATTCATGTCAACAATTGATTATTTTTATTGCTACCCAGTAGCAATAGTCCTACTCTTTACCCCAGCCATGTTTGTTTTCTCTTCTTCATCTAGCTTTCCTGACCTCATCTCGTATTCTGTGGGAAGCAATGACCTTTGCTTGCAGGGCTCTCTGTTCATCCCAAGAGGAGAGAAGACACAAGAATTGCCAATACCTGAATCAAGGTATTGATCTGGAAGTGATCTGCAAGGGGATGTGTTTTGGCCAGGGTTAAACTTTCATGCAGCATCCTCAGACCAATGCTATAAAGGTGTCAGGGGACACCTTTTCTACCCAGTAGCTCAATAAAAGTGCAATAAGGCTTTTCAGTCTTTCTTTCAGGACTGATGTTTTTCCTTCAGCTACTAGCTGTACTAGGTTCCAGTAGGTGACAGGATGGAGGAGGGAGATGAATCATTTAGATTCTGCTGCCATGGACTGACTTATCTCTGACTTATCTGTGAAACAACTGATGTGTCCTCCCCGAGATGTAGCCAGCAGCCCCCGCTCCAGGACGCTTTCTAACACGAGGCCTCTGCCTCCGCCACCTCCTGTGAGCATCAGCTTTGTCAATCCTGTGCTCCCCCACCTGATGATTGGTAAAATTATTGAGGATGTATTAATCCTCAGAGAATTTGCTTATGCAGCTCATCATGTTGCAAATTTTTTTTAGCCACTCTTAGTTGCTTCCGGGCCGACCAATCACAAAAGCAGAACTGCAAAACTTACTCTTCCACATGTACTTCTTTGTTTCTCATCTGCTTGGTTCTCTGTAAACAGCACATGCTGATGAACATATGGCTCAGGCAGAGTGAGACTAGAATTTGGGGGAACACCCCAGCAGAGCAAAGTGCTTCCTCCTCTGGAATCATCAGGGAACCATAGGATGGTTTGGCTTTGAAGGAACCTTAAAGATCATCTACTTCCAACACCCCTGCCACCTTCCAATAGATCAGGTTGCTCACAGCCCTGTCCAGCCCAGTCCTGAACATTTTCAGAGACGGAGCATCAACAGTTTCTTGGACAACTTTTTCCAGTGCCTCACCATCCTCACAGTAGAGAATTTCTTATTAATATCTCACCTAAACCTACTTTCAGTTTAAAGGCGTTGTCCCTTCTCCTGTCCCTCCATTGTCCTCTCCAGTTTTCTTGCATAGCCCCTGTAGGCACTAAAAGGCCACAACCATCTCTCTGGATCTTATTGAGCTTCAGAAGAAGAAAATTCCTAACTAATTTACCAATAGTCAGAAAACCTTTTATTTAAAATTATTTACCTTTGTTTGTTTGTTTTGTTAGAAAGGAAAAGTTTACAAGTAGTACAGATAATAGACTAGGGCTCCTACCTGGCAGCATTTTATACCCTATGCACTGGTGGCTGACTGGATCAGAAATTCCATTTTGGTATCCTATGTCCTATACAAGCTGCCCCTGGTACCCCAAGAGTTCCAATGGTTCTGTCTTGTATTGGCTTGGAAGTTGTGCCCTGACACCCCTCTGCTTCAATCATGCTATGGGCAAGGCATCAGTGAACACCCACACTAGGACCCTGACAAAAATACAAAACTTCCACCAATATTTTTTCAGCCAGATTAGCAGGCTGGAGATTTTAGCTTCATTACAAG
This sequence comes from Lonchura striata, assembly GCF_050655825.1. Taxonomy (NCBI): domain Eukaryota; kingdom Metazoa; phylum Chordata; class Aves; order Passeriformes; family Estrildidae; genus Lonchura; species Lonchura striata. The sequence continues at coordinate 116,982,360 of NC_140704.1, forward strand.
ACCACTAGGTGGCAATTTAGTAGCCCTGTTTTAGATGTTTAGTGTATTTGATTTCTTTGTTGCTTTAGATACAAACTTGATGAATGGCAAATTGAACAGCATTCTGGAAAACCTGTATTGATTGCTCCTGCCAAATATATCAAAGTCTTTCTCCTTATCACACCTCTCCCAGAGATTCATTAAATTCAGTGAATGCCTCTGAGCACTCAGTGAACACCTCTGGCCAGGTGGCAGGAAAGCTAATTGATTATCAAGAAAAAATAAGAGTCCTTCTAGCTTTTTAATAAATTCTTGGTGTTGCAGGCTGTATAGGAGTCATAGCTGTATATGCCATGAGGAGATTGACCCTGTCCACAGCCACAGCTATAGGACCATGGCATAACTATCTGCATACACTGAAGGTAAATTTCTGTGGCAGTACACCAGAGGCAACAGGAATAACTATGGCCTTTGTCTGGATCTGCCAAATGATTTTTGTCTGGATCCCTCGCCTCAATAACTGCAGATCAGAAAGATGGTATGAACCATTTCCCTAGAAATTCAAAGTTCTTTTCCTAAGAAGCAACTATTGTATGGTTGTCTGAGAGGACTGGATTGCTGCAGAAGGCATTTCAGGTCTGGAAGATTTAAGACTGGCATCTAAACAGAGAGAGGAGGTGAACAACTCAAGTATATGTGTCTGTGAGTTTGTACAGTTATTTTCATTTAAAATAATACATAAGTGATAGAAATTTTTGTGATACCACAGGGTGTATACTAAAACACATACAAAAGCTACATTGATTGCATACCTCTTCACCTTTGGGATAATGCTTTTTTTGTCCCCATATTCAGGGTTGAGAGTCTTTATGAATTTTACTTAGCAGTGAAGTGATGCTGAAATAACTGATCCTAGAACTTTTGTGAAAACTATTTATAGTAGCGCCCACGGTTAATGATTCAATAAGGAGGCTTGCAAAGTATTTCTTCCCAGTGATCTCAAGTGACACATACTAAAAGCAGTGAGCTTTTGATGTGCTGACATTTGTTCCTGGGGGAAAAAAAGAGCAATAACATATTGTAAAATTTCAGCCTTCAGATGCTAATAATAGGAGGAAATGAAAGAAAAGAATTGCTTGAAGTCAGAAACCAACATAACAATATGTAGTGCTTCTGTAGCTTCAAAGCAGGCTGACTCAGAAGCTAATGTTTTGGTGGAAAAGGTCAAGAAGAAAATGGTTTATGATTTTCAGTGATCTTCATATTAAGTGATTCTTAGGTTTCCAATTACTGAACTTCTACCTGATGAAAAAAAAAATCAACCAGTCTGTTCATATCATAAAATATTTCTAATGATTGCAGCTTAAAGTTGCAGGATGCGGGGAGGGGAGACAAAAGAAATAACATGAATGAAATGTAAAGAAAAGTTTTGTGAAGAGTGATTCAATCCAGATGAAAAAAACAGAACAAAGGATGCTTCCAGACAACACAGTAAGAGGAACCAAAACTGATCAATAAATAACTGCATTCATAATAGTTTAGAATTCATTTTTGCTGGTTTTTTTTTTTTTTCAACTGTGGTTTTCATTTGTAAAGGGTCTGAGAAAGGGATTCTCACTTAAGGTAGGAATATCTTAGCATTAAAGAGAATCACCTGAAATGGGGACAGGGTGAAGAGAAGAAGGTAGCTGTTTCCAAACCAGCTAGGAGAAAGGAAAACTTGCTTCTTCTTTTATGTACAGCTTGGAAACTGCTTGGAAAGTAATTTTTATCAATAATGAATATGAAGTGAAAAATACAAAAAGAAATCCCAGGATTTATTAGAATAAGAAGGTTTGAGCACCTCATCAATGTATAAATATCTGAAGGGAGAATGATGAGAATGGAGCCAGGCTCTTCTCAGTGATGCCAAGCAATAGGACAAGAGACAATGAGCAGAAACCGATGCTCAGAAATTTCCACCTGAATATGAAGAAGAACTTTACGGTGAGACCAACCATTCAATGCAGCAGATTGCCCAGAGAGGCTGTGGGGTCTCCCTCACCAGACATAAGCAAGAACCATCTGCACACAATCCTGTGCCACGCGCTCTAGAACGAGATTGCTTGAGCAGGGAGGTTGGACCTGATGACCCATTCTGTGATTCTGTGAGTACATTATAAACTGAAGACCTTAGATTTCCCAAGTCGCAGGGTTTTTTTGATAACTTGAGACCTTAAAATTTGTAAGAGCGGTGCTGTTTCTTTTCATGCAGTGACTGATACCAGCTGCTGGTTTGTGTTTGCTCCCAGCCCTCAGCCTGTTTTACTTGCTGGAAATCACGGTGCCATCAGCTGAAGGAAGGAGTTTACCAAAAGGTAGTGAAGCACCAGAACATGCTAGGATATGTTCAGATGTTTTGATGTTGGCGTTTTTCTACCAGGACTCTTTCCCTGGGCACTGCAGCGCCCGGCCCACCCGCCTCCCGCAGGCTTCCTGCAGCCTGGCGAGGAGAGTCCCGCCAAGGATCGTCCTGTGAGGAACGGCTGAGAGGTTTGGGGCTCTTCAGCCTGCAAAACTGAGAGCTCTGGCAGACATTAGAGCAGCCTTCCAGTGCCAACAGGGGGCCTGCAAAGAGATATGGAGAGGGACTTTTTACAAGGTCTGGTAGTGATAAGAGAAGGGAAAATTACTTTAAACTGCAAGACAGTAGGTTTAGATCAGGTATCTGGGAGAAAATCTTTACTGTGAGGATGCTGAGACACTGGAACAGGTTGTCCAGCTTCTCCCAGAGAAGCTGTGGATGCTCCATCCTTGGGAGTGTTCAAGGCCAGGTTGGATGGGGTTGGGGCTCTGAGCAACCTGGTCTAGTGGAGGGTGTTCTTGTTGATGGCAAGGAACCATATGATCTTTAAGGTCCCTTCAAAGCCAAACCATTCTAGAGTTCTATGATATCCCACAGTTTTATTGAAGAACAGGTAGAGGGAAGCTGAATAGAGGCTGCAAAGCTCTGGGGCAAAGGCATTCCTTATTTGACACTGCTTGTTCACTTTAAGTAGTTGTTAACTGGCAAAGTCTCGTATTTGAAAATTTTCTACCAAAAACTCAATTAAAAACACAAGTATTTTTTGCTTGTTTACTTTCCATGTGCAAACTGAGAAACTTCATGTTCAGTTATAAGTAGTAGCAGTTTCTATATAAGACTCCTAGACAATTCTTTCAGAGAGAATCTCTCTTTCAGAGAGAAAAAAATTATTTTACAGTACACAGAGAGCACTCTAAAAATAAACATTGTCCTTAACCTTGAGAAACAGTATAGAGATTTTATTTTATTTTAATCAAATAAGTGGATTTTGATTCCTGGCAGCCATTTCTTTATTTATCAACAATTAAGGCAATTTCATAATAATTTATTTTTGATAAAGTAATATTTTTCCAAACACTAATTTTTTCCCCTTTAAGCCAAGACAAATGGATGACATATGTCAGCATTTCAACATGACAGGCTTTAAAGCATGCTTTTTTTTTTTTTTAAACAGGGATTTCTGTGTTACTTGTTGCCTATATTAATTTTCTCCTTTAAATAAAAAACAAATTACTAACCAATAACCTCTTTCATACCATATCTGTAACTCATAAAAAAAAAAAAACCTCAGATGCACTGTTATCTAAATAACACACTTAAAAATGAACTGTGAATAGAAATTAAAGGCTATAGAGTAATTTTTTTTCTCATTTTTGTGAATTATACCAGTTGTCTTCCTACTTTATAGCTCTCTTTTATCTTCCAGCAGTGACACCCCCATCTGACTTATGATCTCTCCACAGGAAGTCATTGAGTGACACAATAGAGTTAATGAATTGGTCTTTCACCTCCAAAAACCTGATCTAAATGCTAGCCTGAGATAATGAGCATGATGGAGTTCAGTAATGTCAGCAGAGTATTAACTTCTGTTTAAGGGAAGAATGAGCACTGGCAGGAAAATGGATTTTAAGAGAGATTTGGAGCAATTGCACCTGCATGCATTATGGCAACTCCAGCCTTCCTTCATTAGAGTCATATTCACATTATCCCTGTGCTATTTGAATAGAATTTGGCAGAGGTTTGTCTGCAGAGTGTATCATTTATCAGGGATCTCTAGATATTTAAGTTCCCTACCATTCTAATATCTGAGCTCTACACCTTCAGAACCTGATGGTTCCAATGACATGATACATCTATACAGAGAATCAGAGGTCACCACTTAACCAGTCAAGGGTAGTATATTTTATCACAGACATACATAAATGTCTGTGTTATTTCAGGAAAAACAAACAAACAAACAAACAAACAAACAAACGCTACCATCTAGGAAGCACCGGGTTAACTGCAGAAGTCAGCAGGACTGACAATGTTTCTCTTTCCACCATGGAAAGGCCAAATGCAGTGTACTTCACTGAGGATCTACCTGCATAGGTGGATTATTGGGATGTCCTGGAGGCATTCAGAGGTAACTCTACAGCTAAATCTACAGCAGTTACACCTTTGCTCATTTTTGCAGCCACTCCTTAGGTGCAGCTACATCAAGAAGACAAAGAGAAAAAGAAAACCCCAAGCAGCAAACCTCAAAACTCACCACCAGCAAAAATAAGTCCAAAACAAGTAAAATCTTAACAGGAACAGCAGAAGCTACCCCTTCCCTATATTTATCCCCATTGAATTTCTTTCCCTGTGTATGTCCTGCCTTTGGGAGAGAGATGGTGATATTCCTGACTGGTCGTCAAAAGTTTAAGGGAGGACAAGATGCTCAGAGTAGCTCTGCTGTTGCCCTAGCTGATTTATTTCTCTCACACAATAAAACTCAAGATTTTACCTCAAAAACCCAATAGCAACAACATAACAAAACTGAAATCAACCAACCAAACAAACCCCACCAAACCCCGAAATCCCAACCCAACCTAATAAATCATAAATCAAAAACTAACCACTGATTCTTTTTCAAGGCAATAGAACCTTGAAAAACCAAAGGAAGCAAAGATTTTAGAATAGTGACATTGTTGATGTCATCATGTGTACACAGAAACACCATCTTTACCTATTAGCCAAATAAGCTTTACTTTTTCCTGAGTGGCCGCAGCATGTGAGTAACCTCTTCTCTGCACAGCCATTGGATCCTCACACTCTTACACTGACATTTATGCACTCGCCAGTTCTGTGTCTCCCTGACTTTAGGCTTTCAATCCCAGCAAAATATTTCTGTTACAGCAGGCGGACTGTAAACAGTTGACAGGCTAGTATTCTGTTAGTTTAACCATTACCATATTTTTTGAGTTTCTTGGTTTTCCCATTGGTTTGGTTTGTTTGTTTGTTTTTCCTTCACAGCTTTTGATTCACCCCTAATTACAGTCCATAAACAGCTTTAATATAGCTTTGTCCTCCTCTTGTGCTCTCCTGCCTTCCCCTCCACAGCTACCTGCAATTCCCACCAAAAGGTTGGTTCAGACCCTCACATGCACGTGTTTATATCCAAGTTTATCTGAGCCCAGACTATGCCTGTCTCTGATCAAAGGTTAATTTTAAACTTAAGCAGATGTTTGTCCTCAGAGTTTACAGTTTATATATTTAGAGGACAAATGTTCTCTTGGCTTTTGTTATTCTATATTAAACAAGCCAAATTCTCTTTAGGTATGACTGACAGGGAGCAGGCAGTGGTGTTTGTGCTCAGTCAGTGCCAGGGGCCAGCAGAACTGCAGCAAACCAGTGCCTGAAGCTAGGCAGGTCTGTGTATGGATACTTGCTCAGTTCTACATGTTGAGTATTTAGTCTTGCCCCTCAGGGCTTGTACCAGCAGCAAGGATGAGTCCACATCCACCAGGTACATTATTTGCAGCCCTGGAGGGCTTTGCTTTGGTCATAATAGAGGTGAGAAAACTTACCAAGATGTGTGAAGCAGGACCTCAGTCTCTTCTTAGACACGGTCCCCAGTCACACAGTTTAAAAAGAAGTTTTCTCAAACATAGCTGTTAAACAGATGAGCTCTCTTCTATTCATGGAATATTGTTCTTAAGACCTTATCCTTACACCTGGTAAATCTGATGTAGTTTTTAATAAGTTTGAAGGTTTTATTTGGGTTTGTTTCTTTTGTCTGTGGCCCAGAGCTGTAGGGCTTGGTGTAGATGACTTGCCCTGGTGGTATGACCTAGAACTTGCTCCAGGTGGCATGAACAGAGCACTCAGCAGGGCACTGATGTGTCAAATGCTGAGTAGGCACCACTGAAATGCTGAATGAGGCACACAGGAAATGCCCTGTGCACCAGGGACTTGATGTCATGTGTGGGACTTGCAGACATGCAAGCTTCGAGATCTGCAGAGCCTGACATGAGCACAACCCAGGAATCACTGCTTTAGACCTCATGTGTGTGGGAGAGAGGAGGAATGCAATGATGCTTGGAAAGGAGTCATCTTCTGCTTTTACTGCCTGCCTATTAACTCCATTTGTTCTGTGCTCCAGCTGAGAAAGAATCTCTTGGATGTATCAGTACATACTGTCATGGCACATTTGCTCAACTACATTAAGCTTTGTTGTGATTTTGTATCATCTTAGATGCCTTTTTGAAATTTTTTTCTTCTTCTTTTTTATATTTTTTTATTTTAAAGGTGAATTATAATAAGATTTAGAGGATATTTTTTTTTGGGATATACGGGGAGTATATCAATATGCCAGAAGTTTAATTTCTTTCAAAAGTGTGTGGCAGGTCAGAGGAAAGGAAGTCTCCTTGCCCTGTCCTAGCTTTACACACTAGATCTTCTTTTGCCTTCTGGAGTTGCCATCTTCCCCAGAAATTCCTGGACCTGATAAGAGAAGGGAGGATTCACAGCTGAAGAATAGGGCAGACAGAAGGATAAATGGAAGATCCAGCAAGGAAATAGCACAGAAAACAGGAGTGGGTGGCTCCTGAAGGGAACAACATCAAAATCGTAGCCAAAACAGGAGATGAGTTAAAAAATCATCCTTCCCTAAAGTTTGAAACAGGACAGTGTGGTCACTTGGAAAGTCACTGAGTTCTGAGTTTGAAACCCAGACTGGATATGAAAGCTGCCTCTGCTATGATACTTGGGACTGGAACACCCTCAAATTATCTTCTGTCTTCCCTTTTAGTTTTAAATTTTCTCAGATTTAAAAGATGCTCTTCTAGCATCTGTTTAGAAGTAAAGTGACATATATATATATATATAAACCTTCTTTATTAATCTGAGAGTGGTTACTTCCAAGAAAAAGGTTTATACATATCTATCTACCTTATATTGTGGTGTATTCAGGATGAGCATCTAAACTCTTCAAAAATATATCTCCAGTACTTCTTGGTGGCAGTAACTGCAGCCTTTTACTATGCTCCAGAAGGAGGAAATGGGTTCAGGTTCTGCAGCTGCATCCTGCTGCTTGTTTTGCAGAAGTCATTTGACTGTAGAAACTGAGCAGACAACTGAGAGACTTAAGAGTGGACTGGATATGCTCAGAATAAAATAAGAAATGGCAGAGCCACATTTTACATGATGCTGTGGTCAGGTTAATACATCTTGCAAGCTTTCTAAATAGTATGTCATCTTAAATATTGCTATGTAGGTTCAGCATCTTCAAAGATTTGCATCTAGTCAGCTGAAAACAGGCTCATTTTCATCTGCAGAATACCAAGTAATGTACCCTAAAGAATTTGTATTTGTGCCAAAAATGCGTACACAGAAATAGTAGTTATATTTCCAAGCTTTAGGTTTGCTTTTTAGCAAGCTAACAGAAATGGCTTTGTTTTAAAATCAGCAACCATGTCTATAAAAAGGTATGATACACCAGAAACATTAAAATAGCCTTATAGGAGGAATACACAGTATGTCTCTGGTGATAATGCTAACGGTTTGCCTTGTGCACATAATTTTATTTGCATGACGGGTAGCAGAGTTCTGCTTCTTTTGATCATATACATGGTGGAAAATTGACCAGATTAATGTTCTCTTGACAAACTGAGATTTTGGATACTCTGAGCAGTGTTTTAATGACCAGTGTAAACACATCCTATGTTTTTAGCTGGCAGTGAAATGGCCCTGAAGCTGTAAAACAGGAATGAAATACAGGCTGTGTTGAGGATAGAAATAAGAGAAAGGCAAGCAGTGATTTTAAAGCATTGGAAGAATATTTCCTACAACTCAAACTCAACTACAAACAGGAGGAAAATGTATTTTTAAACTTTCTCAAGAAGTGCAGTGTGCCCTCTTCCTTAGGGGAGGAAAAGTGGCTCAGCAGTGCTGCCAGGTAGCAAAGAGCTCTCAACCACCCAGCATTTAACAAAGAGGCAGCCATAAAGGGATAGGTGGCTATGTTCCTGCTGTAAGAAAGCTTTTTGTTACTTAAAGCACTTATCACATTTTTTCATGGGTTCAGACAGAAACCTACCCAGAGTTTTCTGTCCCAGGATTAATTTCGATTTTTGTGACATTGGAGAACTCCACAATTCACATGGAGAGACAGAAGATAGCTGTGAGGAGTCAGAGATAGTTCAGTTAAACCTCATTCACATGGAAATTATTCTGAATTCCTGGAAAATGCAGAACAATTATTTTGCCAGTTTTTTGACCTACCCAAACTGATGAGACCTCCAAGTGCTTGTCCCAGTCCTAGAGCACAGATTTGACTAATAGTGCCAGTTGAGGTTTTTTAAGCAAACTGTCCTTGCTAAAAATAGGCATATCCATGTTTTCAGGATCTGAGAGGCAGGATGCAGTCAAGACAGGGTAAGAACAAGAATGTTCTCCCATAATGAACACAAAACCTGCACTGATCTCCAGAATGATGAAATAGAGAAGATCCTCCTGAGTTACTGGCAGGAGCAAACAGAAGCTTCTGCCTCTTCAATTTACTGCATCTGAGACATGATGATGGTTTGGATTTGTTATTACCTAATGTTGGTGTTGTCCTACTGCAACATGCATGTACTCTGCAGTTTCTAGTGTCACTGTGGCCTTGAGAAATGTGAATTAAAGTTTTAATATAATAAGTTTACTAGATGATCTACTGGCAGTGCTTATTTTCAGTGGAGAAAAAGGAAGTTTCCAATTCTTTCTAAATTTAGGGAGACAATAGATCTGAAAGAATGACAGTAATTCTGTGGTGTACATGTTGAACTTTGCAGTTGTATAGTTTGCTATTTTTAATTTACATTTAAGTAATTTAGATTCAATTTTAAGGACAAAAAGCAGATTAGAAATCCACAGTGTGGTTTCAAAAGCTTCTTTTAAGTTAAATTTGACTCATGTGGTTTCTGCTACTGGGTTTTGTTGCTCAAACTGTCTGATGAGTTTCTTAGGTAGAAATTTATTGAAAAGCATTGCCTAAAATGCAGTTCTTCTTAGAACACCTATAAAAACAAAACAGATGAAATAAGAATTAAGAGGGAAAATAATACTAAATAATCTAATTTTACTTAATAAGACAGAAAGTTATGGAGACTATTTTAATGATGTCTTTTCCAGTTATTTAGAAATAAGATAACATTGAAACCCAAGTAATTACTATTACTACTTCAGCATCTGGGGTTAGCGTTAAGGGGGGAAAAATGGAAATTTTGAATATCTGGTGGGAAAAAATACATCTTATTTTTGAAAATAAACAAAGGCTACTATCTACACTTTGTGAGGTAGAACAACAGCAAGCTGTAGAACATTTAGTGAAAGAGAACAAAATGACATGATGCTTGTATGTCACATTGGGACTGGACCCTGTCTGAAAGCTCATGGCCCACTGGTACCTCCACCCAGGAAGGAACAGTACCATTAACAGCAAAATAACTTCATTGCAAATAAAATTCTATGTCGTGGAGCTGCTTAATTCAGACTCTGCTCCATAAAAACAAAACACATAAAAGTACATTTTAATTTGAATAGTCAACTTCTTCCTTACATCCTTCACATGGACATCTTATTACTCTACTGTCCTGTGAATCAGTTTTGTCACCCTATATTTTTTGTTACTGGAAAAACAAAATGAAAGTCCTTGTCAACATTTAAGACTTCCTTGCCTTCACTGCAGGCTCTCAAATAAAGAAAACCTTAGTCTCTTTGGTATGTGTACTCACAACAAATAAAAAATTCCAGAACAGTGTTTTTAATCAGAATTTAGCAACCACGTTTGGATGATTTTCTGCTTTACAACACTTGGTGAGGGACTAAATCAGATGGCTGAGTGAGTGACTTCAAATGTCTGTCACACATTAGAACTGGGAACGTGGAATTAAGAGCAAGCTCAGGAGAAGAGGTTTGATCCGATACCATTTTATAGGTGTGGCAGAGGCCTTGTTTGCGTAGCCCAGAGGCAAGTGGGAAATACCCCAGCTGGCAGGGACTGTTCCTTCATAGGCAGAACTAGCAACTAGCAGAATTGTTGTGATCAGCTACATAGGAAAATCCCTGAAAATGAAGGTGAATATTTGCATAGATCCATACACACATTCCATTTACTTTTTAATTTTTTTTTAATATTATTTATTTAAGTACATGCCATATGGACATTTGACTGTTTTCTGCTAACAGTATATATATGCTGCCTGTGATCATTACCCTGGAACAGGAAAATTGGAACTTAGGAAGGATTTTGTTAATAAGCCTTTTCTAAATGACACTTTTACAGTCCACCTCTCAAAGGAGTACAGTGCCAACTTTGTTGTGAGGCAGATGGTAGTGAAAAAGGTGGATGTGACTCTGATCATTTAGCAGGGAAATTAATTTATGTGATACTAACCAGCCTCCAAATTGGGTTTATTGGCTCATTACGGTTTCTCCAAAACACCAAAGCTTTATGCTTTAAAGAAGCTGAAGGTTATTTTCATGATGTTTGACAGAAAGGGAAAAAGAAAGAAAGAAAGAAAGAAAGAAAGAAAGAAAGAAAGAAAGAAAGAAAGAAAGAAAGAAAGAAAGAAAGAAAGAAAGAAAGAGGGAGAGAGAGAGGGGAGAAAATTAACTGAATAATGAGGATCTGTATTAAAGGTAAGATGACAAATTTGATGCAAATTTCAATGGAGGACTTTGCAGATTAGCCAAAGAATATTGAAGAAATTCTCCTGTCTGGTAGTGAAATGCATCTTTATGCACCTTTCACTGTTGTAATATGAATGTTCTTAAATTATTAGCATTGTGCTTTTGGCATTGATACACCTTCATTGCACAAAGTAAATGATATGCACCATGGTCTAGCATTACAACAACCTTTGCTTATTTTTTAATAAGCAAAATTGTGGATGTCCTTATAGCAGAACAACTCTGTGTCTATTTAGTATACTAAAGCAAGTAAATTCAGAATAAAACTTGGGCGGCAAAATGGAGATCATGCTTTATGTTTCAGAATTTTATGTCAAATGGGTAATCCTTATATTATTTCTACTTGTGGCATTCTGTGGCCCATCATTTTCCTAAGGACAATTAGGAGTCTTTATTACCAGCCTGCCTGAGGAAACAGTAGTGTTTCTAGATCTGGTGCTTTAAACTTTATTGCTTCACTTCCTTCAAAGAAATTATTTGTGCCTGTAAATTAACTACTCTGAAAAGGATTTATGCAATGCATTAAAGTATGTGATATAATCTGATGATATTTGTAAAAATTCCTTAAAATTTGGTCCTGAACTTTTATTAGGATGCTGTGGTCAACTGTTATCTTTAATAATTTTTTGACATTTCATGGAATATGCTACAACTAAAAGACTAATAAAATACTAGTCTGTGACTTGATTTTAGACATCTTTCCTTATACTCATGTTGGGAAGGACCTAAAAGATCATCTAGTTTCAATCCCCTGCTATTGTCAGGGACACCTCTGAATCCAGTACCCCATATCCTGTCCACCATATGCTCTTGTAAACAGTCTCTCTCCATCTTTCTTACAGGCTCTCTTCAGACACTGGAAGGCCACAATTAGGTCTCTCTGAAGCCTTCTCTTCTCCGGGCCAAATAATCCAAATTCTCTCAGCATTTTCTCATAGGACACGTGCTCCATCCTTCTAATAATTTTGGTGGCCTCCTCTGAACTTGCTTCAACAAGTCCATGTCCTTCCTGTGCTGGGAACCCCAGAGCTGGATGCAGCGCTGCAGATGGGGTCTCAGCAGCACTTAGTTTTGTGTTTAATTCAGAAGAAATTATTTAAGTAGTATAAAATAAATTTTGCATGGATTTTTTTCAAGAACAATTGGTATTTCAGTCTATTTTTATCACAGCCATTTTTTTTTAACTTCATGGAGTGTAGGTTTTAAAAATATTATCCATTTTTGTCCAGGCACATCTGCATAGAAGCACAAGTCATGATGTGGGTAATACTTCCAGATTAGGATAACACCTTCATATCTGTTGGATGGACTTTTTATAGATCCTACACTACAACCTGAAATTTGCAGGATGCACATGATTGCGTTTTCCACTTGAAAAAGGGACACTCTCATGGTTGCCTTGTTTTCATTCTGTGAGCTTATATTTATCATCAGAAAAAGAATCACAGAAAATTTTCAAAAGGAACAAGATGATGAGAGCCAGAAGCCTGGGGAGGTTTGTGGCTTTTGAAGTTTGAAGGAATGGATACTTAAGGTTCCTTTTCAGATAATGAGAAAAAGATTCTGATGTTTTTTGAAAGTGGGAATGTTGCATAGAGGCTCATATGTGTATTTTGTTACATTTCAGTCCTGTACTAGTACTCATTTTCTCCAGAACAGATTGTATGTAATTAGTTGAAATAAATACCTGCTATGGAGTTTAGGACACCCTCCAGAAAGACTTGGCAAGAATGAAGGCTTCCCAAATCCCAAATTGAGACTTAAAATAGTCCTCCCTAATCATACAGATATTTATATTTGACAGTTCAGCCTTGTTTGACATGGAAGTTTTCAAGGCCTATGAGTCTACTCCACTTTTCTAGAAGTAAATTAAGTTTGTCTCCACTTCACGCTGTTTTTGCCAGCCTGATTGGGTTTCTCATAAAGTCTCACATGTGGGATGTACAAAAAAAGCTGTAATCACTTTATGTAGCAAGTGGATGTGGTAAAAGCTGTGCCAAAACTCAGAGTTTAGAGTATCTCTGTAGGTGCACACCTTCTTTGCATAGAACAATTCCCTCCCATGGTATTACAAAGAAGAAAGGTTTTTTTCCTCCAGCTCTGCTACAGTCAGCAGATATAGATCAAAGTGGTTGAAGTGATCAAGATACATTGGATTCATAAATACAAGAATTTCCTCTCTGCTGGTTAGACTTTCCTTTCAATTACAGCCTGATCCTTACATAATTTATGCTGAAGATTCTCTACCTGTTCCAGTTGCCTGACTTCTTCCAAGTATCAATATGGTTGTAAACTGTTGAAGGGCAATTAGAGACAAAAGAATTCCATATAAAGCCTGATGAAGTGATATGGAGCAAGGAAAGAGAAGGGCTTCTTATCAAATGGTATTCAGTAGCACTACTGGAGGGTGGAGTAGCTCCCTGTGAAAAACTGTTGTGGCCGAGTTATCTGAATAAAATGTAGTTGTGATGTAGAAGAGGTGCATGACCCCCCCTTGCAGCATCACTCTTCTCTCCTCCTGGCCTGTAAATAAAGGATGACTTTGAATGCTAAGGTCTGAGTCTCTCCAGATGCTGAGGTAGAATCTTGAGTAGTCTGGTAACAAGCAACCAAAACACAGCAGATAATACTTTACACTTTAGGGTGGAAAAAATGCAAATGAAAGGACCTGTTCCATGAAATGCTGCATGTTTTCTGTTTCCTCTAAATCTATGGCAGCTATAAGTGTTCACTGCCTACGAAAGATAAATGGATCTATGATATCATACTCAGAGATTCCCACGGGAACATTTTGTGGGATAGTATAATTGATATGACCACAAGTGTGAACCCTCTGGACCAAAAGGTCTACACACTGCTTCCCAATTTAACTCCTTTCCTATTCAAATGCTGGTGTCCACCTGAATACTATATTCTCATTTGATTAAAAAAAGAAAAAAAGGTAAAAGAAATAAAAAGGAACCAAACACTTTAAATGGCTTTTAAAATCCCATATACCATATTTATATTGTAATTTTAATAGATTATCTCTTAATTGATTAACTGTAACATTTTATAAAGCATATATCACACTTTTCGGAGTCATCTAGTAGACATTGCCACTCCAGGTTTTAAGTTACTATTTGAAGCATATCAAAGACAGATTTTCATAAAATGGCAACATTTTATCTATAAAGACTGAAAGGCTGAGGGAATTTTAATTGTTCAGCCTGGAGAAGAGAAGGCTTCAGGGTGTCATAATTGAGGCCTTCCAGGATCTAAAGGGAGCCACAAGAATGATGGAGAAAGGCAATTTACAAGAGCGTGTAGTTACATAACGAGGGACAAGGACTTCAAAATGAAAGAGGGTTGGTTTCGATTAGATATTAGGGAGAAATTCTTTACTGTGAGGGTAGTGATGGACTGGAACAGGTTGCTCAGAGAAGCTGTCAATGGAATGTGGTTAATAACTAGATTAAGGTCCTCTTCAGCTCAAGTCATTCTAGGATTCTTTGAAGTCAGATGTGTTTCTACTCATGCTTCACAGTGTTCCATGTATAGGTGTGCAAACATGTGAGGAAGACATGCAGAATGTTACCTTGCTAATGCTGTGGGGACTTCTGTGCAACACATTACAGCAATTCTTTGTAGAGCCACCCTGTGTCTGCCATCACTAGTGCAATGCAAGAGCTTGTAGGATGAAGTTTACCAGAATATCTAATTTCCACTGCCTTAAGCCCAGTTTCTGCGGTGCCTTTGGTTTGCCTTAGCACTAGAGTCTGTCACAAGACATTCTGGGAAGATTATGTGGTTCAGGACATCACATGATTTGAAGTTGGTCCTTGTGCAGGTGCTGTGCTTTAATAACATCGTCAGGCTACCCCTGAAGATAAAGTGCCAGCTGCTATAGGAACCACACTCCAAAGTGGCTCTGCAGGACCCTGTCTGGTGTCCTGAAGTGCTGGCAGTGGGCCAGCACAAAAGAGCTCAGCTAGCACCGTGCATTTTCTCCCCCATAAATTCTTGGGGATCTCTACTCTTCCTGGTATCCTGCTGTACTAACAGTCAGTTCCTTGTGCTTTTAGCAATACCCACATTAGGTCTTCCCCCATCTGACTATCGCTTGTGCCCCAAATCAAAGAGTTTACAATAGTAGCTCTGAAGTTAATTTTGTTTCTTTAACCCCAAGAAAGAGTATTAACCGTGTTTTATCATTGTTGGGGATGTACATTATTTAAATCCCTAAACCTGAGTATTTATTTACCTAGTATGTAAGGTTGACTGTTTGCTGACGTTACGAAAGAAATGGGAATCCATTTGTTAGTGAGAGTTTTTTGTATTTATCCTGGCTTCATAAATTCTTGACTGTCAATCACCCATTGTCTTGTTTCATTACACAAACCATTTCTTAAGGCTCACCACGACAGGAATTGTTTTCATTTTTGTTCTGCTAATGGAACATGATTTGGAAAAACTCTATGAAGTCATTGAAGGAATCTTAGCGTAAAATGAAAAATACGAAACAATTTATTTACCATTGGGGAAAAATGTAGGTTGGATAAGAAAAAGGCAGTAAAAGAAAGAAATGGAGATAGATATGGAATTACAACTCAATCCAGAGTGTGAGAGCCTAAAACACTACAGGAGTAATCCAGGTAATGAACCAACACTCTGGGAAACCCACAGGCAGTTTCCAAAACATTTTGTCTTTGGAGAAGATAAAAATAATTTCCATAAGAATTATATTCATGGGCTTACAACCAACACAGAGATCATATACTGTATTTTCAGCCAACTGTTTCTCCACTGTGGCTGAATAGAAGTTTTTAAAGCCCTTCTGTTAGATAAAAGACATTGTTCTGCAACTCACACAGCAGAAATATCCTTGTTTCAAGTCCAGTTGTCACCACCCTAAAAAGGATTGCTCTCTATTTTTGATACACAACAGTTTTTCCAGGTGATAACATCACTACAATGTTTGGTTTGTTCAGAGTTGAGCTTGACAAATAATTTATGACAGTTGTCAAAATAACAAAACTATTATCTCTTAATAAATTTCCTACAAAAGCTTCTGTGAGTTTTTTTCATATTATTGTTTGTAAATATTCCTTAGAATATGGGGAGCAAAAGAACCAGAACAGTCATTATTTGCAATTCAATTTATGAGTGGCATTTGTTTTTAGGTTCATGGATATTCAGCACTGTGGTTATCAAAACTCATTGTGTCAACAAATTTTTGCTTTCAGTGATTAAGTCTCAGGAAAACATCACAATCTAAGGATTATAAAATCGTGGTTAAACAGTTGCTTTATTACCAGTGAAAAAAAAGTATAGAATTTGGTATAACTAGATTGTCAAGTAGTTAATACATTATTCTTGGGAATTCTGTAAATTACTATGATTATTTTTTAAAATTATGGAAGCACTAAAAATAGCATGTAGTGTAGCCGGAACTTGAAAACTAAACTGGCAGGCCAGATGAAGATGGAGTTAAAAGCAAAGCAATGAGCACTGAAATATTTGAATCCTTCTCTTAAAGGGGTAGTTAGAAACCATAAGAAAAAGAGATTACAAAAATCTCAATCCAGACCCTCTTTCTTGTCAATGTATAAGACCAAGCAAGAATTCTTCAAGGCTGAAAAAACTCAAATTTCTCTATGTCCAGCCCCACCTCTCAACTGACAAATCTGACTCTGAACCTCCTTGATGAGGATGCCCTTGCAGCTCTTCATAGTGGCAAGGTCCTTCAGCATTTCTTTGGGCCATGACACTCCTAATAACCCCCAGCCACCAAGTTTCTGCATTCAGCAAAATCCAGATGGATTGAGAGTTGAGGATACAAGATAATTAACCTGGAAATCTGTTTGCATTCTCTTACTTTGAAGTCCCATATTCACAACTGTCAGAAAGCACAGGTAGAAATACTACTTAAAACCTGAGCAAATACTTTCTGTTGCTTAATGCAACCTAGGTCATTCACTCTGGAGTACCTGCTGTAGCTGTGGAAAGATGTGTTGCCTAAGGGTTTGAACTGAAGGAGAAAGAGTTTGCAAAACTCAGTGATACTGATATTAATAGTATAGAGCCAGATGGTGCAGTCATCAATAATCTAAAAATATCCCTGGTGCATAGTCAAAAGCAAAGTAGCATGAAAATTAAAGTTTAAAAAATGCACTCACCAATAATGTCCTAAAACCCCTTTAATTGCACCCTATGTTTGCTGAAAGGTCAATGCATAGAAACAGTGAAAGTCTTTGGCTGTGAGAAGTCATTGAAAGAGGATCCTGCCCATTACCTACTTGGCTAATTTTAATGTTGTGCTCTTAAGTAAGTGAGTTGGAATAAATACTTTAAACAGTGGCTTTAATGACACCAAATTTTTGTTAAAAACATGCACTCATCCTTCTGTATACCTGGCCCACTAATGAGTCAAAATTCGTGTGACAAGCCTGATTCATCACTCCTGTGTGGGTTTTGATATTGTTTCTAAACCCTTTTGGAGAAAGGACAAAAATTTACCATTCTGGTACGTCCTATTTGTGCAACTATTAACAACTGTCTTGAGTGGTAATCAAAATAATTCTCATCAAAATCAGAATATATGTATTTATGTTTATATGTAAAGCTATTAGTACAATAACTAATATATATATATATGATAGTTGCTCAAGTTATTTATATATATATACAAACATACATATCTATATATGTATATATATATGTATTTGTGAGCAGTGATCCACCCTGTCATCTGCATAGAAATAGTTCTAGACCTCAGCTGCTACATTTTTGCATTACTGTGAACATCTCCATCTAAGACTGTGGTTGATCACTGAATTAAAGCAAAACAAGCACTAAACAATAAGCACAATGTTTATTTCAATGTTTTTTTAAATACTAATGAGATTTTTAACATGTTTATAGAAATTTATGAGGAGGTAGTCCACATTTAAGTCTTAGTAATTAGTTAATGCAAGCTTTAAATTCAATAATATTAACTAAGGGAAAAAAAAATACACACATGCATTTTTTAAAACCCCTACCTGGGATGATCTAGAGTTTTGATTTCTAGGCCCAGAGAAGGAAACACCACCAAAAATAAATCAATTTGCATTCTGCTAGTCCCCAAAGAAAAAGGCTGATGCAGTGCATTTTTATTTTGTGCACATCAGCTATTTCTCAGACTCAAGTCTTTTTATAGTACATAACAAAAGGCAAGTAGGATGGGTTTTGTTGGTGTTTTTATTTCCCCCACAGGTATTCCCTAGCAATGGATTTGGGAGCCTTTGTTCTATGCAAAGTCAAAAATCTCCTGCATGCCTTCAGAGATCTACATGCACAAGCTCTGTAAAAGAAAGAGTACATGGAATTTCTCAGGGCATGTCAGCTTTTATGAAACTGAGCATTTCTTCAGTAACAGGAGGAGGAAATGGAAAAAGACATGGCAGGAGATTATACTTGTCAGGTGGAAGAAATAGCACAACTGCCTGCCACAAAGCCACCTCAGCCCCACGACTGCCTGTATAGCTCAAAGAGATAACACAAACCAACAGTGCTTGAAATGGTGAAAGACTCGATAAATCTTCAGAGCAGGAGAAAATCTAAAGATTTTTTCCTTGGTATTGGGGATTTTTTTGGGGTTTTTTGGGTTTTTTTTTGTTTGTTTGTTTGTTTGGGGTTTTTTAAAAATATGTTTGGTTTTATTTATGTCTTGTCTCACTTTCCCCCCATCCTTTGTTCTGACAACCTTCTCACAGATTTCCTTTTCCAAAGCAGCTGTGGGCTGGGTTGCTGAGACCATGTGGACTTGCTCTGTCAGTGGTGGCTTTTCTAAAGTACGGAAAAAAGTTATTTTAGCGGGAGCAGACACCATGAAAACAGGAAGTGAGATAGAGGTTGGGATGTGAAGTTTGGGGTGTGCTAGAGATGGCACTACATGTAGAATACTCCCATCCATGACCATAAGAAATGCCAAATTATTAAAGAAAAAAAAAGCCCATTTTTAAACTGCATGAGAGCTGCTGAGAAGAAAAGCATTTGAAAGAAATGAGTAGGTAATACAAGGTCACTTTTGCTCAAGAGTGCAGACAACTAAGACAAGGTGTTCTGTTCAGCCTCATGTCTCAGTACAGGTGCATATTATAGAAATGCATCAACATCAGAAGCATGGATAAGAATGAGATTTGTGCTGATTTTGCATTGGTGAATTTAGCCCAGATTTATATACAGTTCTATTCAAATATTCAACAGTTGCTTCTTGGAATGATACTTATTTCTTTTCCTCCAAACTATTCACTCCTTGAACCATTTCAGAGTAGAAATGGACAATGCTAAATCACACTGAAAGACTAACAGCAACTGAAATGAAGGTCAAATATATAATTTTTATAAACATTTATTTATTTTTTATGCAAAAATAAGACTAGCGGTGTTGTGACTATTCTTACAGTACAATACTTCAGCAGCTATAAAACCTGAGACTGCTTTTTTTGGCATCACCCAAAAAACAATTCAAAGGACCAAAATATCCTTATTACCAGAATCCTGTAATCAAAGTCTCACAGGGCCCATGAGAGATACTTAGAAAACATTTGGATTTATATGTTAAAAAAATGAAAAGGAATATATTACATTTTTTTGGGTTTTTTTTAAAGCCAATGAAAACCAATTTGTTTCAAAGCAATTCACTGAAAAATCTTGAACACCAATATGATGTTGGGCCTGTTTTATGCTTCCCTTTTTCTCAGAGAGCTGGTGATACCCTTATTTCTATGAATAATTTTTTATTCATTCTCACTTCAGGGATGATTTTTGAAGTTATCAGTGGTACTTGTGAAGGAAAATCACTTTTGAGCATCCAACTTTTAAGGATAAATTTTTCAAAGGCACATAAGTGACTTAGTGGCCTACACTAATTTTCAAAAGTGATTTAAGCCCCCCTAGCCTACTTTCCTGACAGCCAAAAATATTTAGGATTTGAAGGGATTTATTTGGATGGTTTTTAGCATTGTTTGGCAGAGATGCACAACACAACTCCTCGGCCGCTCACAGCTTGGAATTTCAGCACCAACTTGAGTGTCTGTTTGCAGCTTGGGATCCTACATGGGAATTGCTAAGCTTGTAAGAAAGGGATTTTCAGCTTTTTAAGGCAAACAGCTGAGCGAGGAAGCTGCCTGAATTAGCCAATAGTGCAAGGCTGAAGAATGGGGCTTATGTGTCTGAGTAACTGATGCGATGCCAGTTTAGAGGTGGCTTCCCTCGCTCAGGATCCTTGGCTGGGAGCTCTGCTGGACGTGGGCACTGCAGCCAAGTCAACTACTTAAGCAGCCTGTGCCCTGGTTGTCAAACCTCTGCTTGTCTTCATGGCTGTCTCTGCACACTTATTCTATTATTCTCATTATCCTTCAGCTGTCAGGTAGGATGGAGTTGAGCTTTTCTTCCATCTAGAGGTGTCCCTGTATTTGTCTTTCTCCATGGTGCTGGGTGACAGCCAGCCTCAGGCATGCTGAGGACACTGCTCAGTGGGTAAGCCAGTAATAGAAGGATATTGTTTTGATAGAAGGATATTTATGTTTAGATATCCAGGCTAAAACCCTGGTGTCAGGCTTGCAGGATCTTTGCTTGAGGCAGGGCTCAGAGAAGCTCATTACTATGGTGCTGAAGTTGAGATTGGGCTGATTTTAATGTACTGGATAGCAGCAAGTGAGAAGTTATCATTACTGATTTGCTCTGATGGATTCACCATGATCTGGTTTTAAAATGCTCAGTGAAGCATCTTCAGGTGCATAGTTTGATTGTATGACCTGGCTCAAAGAAGTTGGTTTTGGAAATGGTATTTATCTTCATAACCTATTTATGCTGGGATCCCTCAAGGTGATCAGTATCACAGTATTGCACAGCATAAGTGACTAAATATTTAGGTATCTAAATATTTGTGTGATTTTGAATCTTATTTGCATTAAAAATTATTGATGCCTATCAGCATCCTTTAATACTTAAATGTCCTTACAAACATAACCCATATTATGTTTTTTTCTGTGTTTTTTTTTAAATTGGAATGTGTTCTGAGTATCTGAATTGCAGTTCACAGATTTGAACATTAAATTATTATAAACATGTTAAAAAACTGTCTAAAAATAGTTTCTTATAACTGTTAAGCTATTAACTATTGAGGCAGCTGCATTTTATGTTTCAAACTTCTTTATAATGGAACATGGCTTTATTATTTCACAGTTTGTTTTGAAGTCCTGCCACCTATTGGTTTATCAGAGCACTGATTAGGGCAGCTGGATGTGTCCCTGTGAAACTACAAAGGAAAATGGATCTTACAGCATAAAACCCCTCAGCACTAAGAAATCTAACAAGTGAGCAGAAGTAATTTAGCCCCTTTGCAATTGCCAGATAATTTGGTACTGCTATATTTGAACCCCATATGGACAAGGCAATTACTAAACCTTAGGTTCTCTCCTTTTGAATTTAGAAAAAAAAAAAAATCCTCTTCAAAGATAAAAACACTGAAGCCCTGGAATCTTATTCAAAGGATTTGCAGACTACACTAGAAAAATGTACATATGTTCATTGATGCAAAATAGTTTTCAAATATACAGATATGCATGCACTACATTTACTTGTTTTGAGCCAAATTGTGCATAAATAACTTCTCTCCTAACTGCAAACAGATCAATCATTCTGCCTGTATTTGCAAATGCCTTCTTCTCTACCACTAATACACTGCACTGGGGGAATTTTAGAATCCTCTTGTAGCTTATGGTAATGTTATCCTGGTACCATGTTACTTTCAAGGTCCTTACCAGAACACTAAAAACTGGTAATAAGAGTATCTGGATAGTGAAAGCAGAGTACAGACAGAAGTTAAGAGTTACATGAACAGTGCATGACAAAAGTCTAAGGAGTAAGTATCACCTATATGGGAGCAGAAGTAAAAACTTGGTGAAAAAACGTATTTCTAGACCTTCTGGTACTGAGATATTTGAAATTTTGCTATGAAAGTGAGGATTTTCCAAGACATAGCTGAATCTGCTTTTAACTTTAACATTTCTTAACGCTCTGTTCAGGAGATGTTTCACGTGTGGACAGTGACCTTTGTCACCTCCACTGCCTGATTTCTGCCTGGTATCCCTCAGGGCAGAACAAAACAAATAAACACTTGAGGAAAAGAGACTTGCAGCTACTGAGGGCTGGTCAGTCAACCAGCCCTTTGCTTTCCCTGCTGATACCAAAGCAGAGTAGGCGAAGTAGCATTGTACAGAAGAAGCAATGATCAACTTGTCACAGCTGCAACAGACTGTATAGAATAAGGCATCATTCTCAACAAAGCTTGCCCTGACAGCTCAATCAAGTTGTGTTATGCTTATTCATGCAAAAAGGTCTGCATGAAGACAAAATATTTTAAGTAAAGAGCTTAAAAAAATATATCACCCACAAGAAACTCCCAATTAGTTAACAGTTCTTTAAATATTGGGGAAACTGCTTAATTCAGAAGCCTTGCTGTCTTCTGTTCATTATTTTGTGTACCCAAAAGAATTCAGTAAAGTGCACTCCACATGATGACAGTGTGACAAGGGCCAATTTGTGAATAACTTGTCAACAGCTTGAATGAAACTCTAGAAATCCATAACAGGTGCTCGATAGCTATAATCGAGTGACAGATGGATTAGATACATGAAACCACAACAAACTGACTGAATGGGAGAGAGAGAGAGAACAAGGGTGAGAGTGGGGGAGGTTCATTAACTATAGAAGAGAGCAAAAATACATGAATTATTAAAGAAGCAGCATGAGCCAATTTGTGTGAGCGCTTCCTGCTCATCTTCAGCAGCCCTGGGAAGAGGAGCTGCAATGCCAACTACTACACACAGC
This sequence comes from Lonchura striata, assembly GCF_050655825.1. Taxonomy (NCBI): domain Eukaryota; kingdom Metazoa; phylum Chordata; class Aves; order Passeriformes; family Estrildidae; genus Lonchura; species Lonchura striata. Next base: position 117,005,239 of record NC_140704.1, read on the forward strand.
AGCATTGGTCTAATATCTTGACTCTAGGCAGGGGTGTACCAGAGCTTGGCACTGGCCTTGATTGCAGAAATCACTGTTATATTTCAGTGCACACACAAGAGCTGATTCAGCAGTGTACTTGAGCACAGGCCTTGCTCTGAGCATGTGAATAGCACCATTAAGGTCAGCAGAACAACTGTGTTAACTCACACAAACACGTTTAAGCATCTTGCTGAATTTTTGTTCTCTTTTGAGGGATGCAAAACACAAGGGAATGAACCCCAGCTAGTATGAATTGTTACAAGCCCCCTGGGGACTACTGACACAAGAGTGTTGAGTACCACTCAGGGGCACAGGCAGTGATGGACCAACATTTCTCTACTGGCTTTAAGTGGGGGTGTTGCCATCGGGGCCAGACCTGGGCCCTGCAGGTCTGTTCCTGTGCCAGCAAATCCAGAGGGCATCTCCCCATAGCCAGAGGCTGTCTGCACCCACCCCATCAGCTTTCCCTGGTTGGGGACCCACATCATCATCAGTGCTGTTTTAAGCACTCAGAGCCACTGTTAGGCACCCACTGACCACACAGAGCTTTGTTCCAGGTATGTCAAAATATTGTGTTTAATCTCAGCAGAGACACATTCTACTTAGTCAGCGCCCAGCCTTTTTCTTCTACGTGGCTCTGACTGCAGGCAGGAGGGGGGCTCCTGTTACCACTCCTCATTTCTCTTCCTCTCCAATGGCTTTTCCCTTAAATTAGATTTTTTACTTTAAAATAAATCTTCTATTTCCTTACTTTCCTCCCATACACCCTGCTTAGAGCCACAATCCCAGATTTGCAGTTATTCTATCCAAACAATGTTCTTCCACAGATACCTCTTAAGGGAACAACCAAAACCTTGACAGCTGGTTTGCTTTTATAGAGTGACGTATCTTTTTTGTTCTGTCACATATCTTGCTCTGCCTAATATTTTCCCTCAGAGAAAAAATTGTGACATTTTGGAACCTATTCAGATGACAAACAAAATACATTTTGTGAACATTTCAGGTCTCTTTTGTTAAAAAAAAAAAAAATTAGAAACTTTATTTCTATTTCTCTTCTCCATAAATGTAAACACACAGACTAAACAACTGCTTAGAAATGGAATTTGCTGTGCAGTCATTATCATACCAGAAACCCCTGTGATAATAAAATGCAGACATTCTGCAGTAAGTGTTGGACCCCTGACACCATTTAATTTTCTTGCACTTTGGCATAATACTTCTGTTTATGACATATTCAGTGCTGCCACCATCCAGGATGCTCTGTTTATCTGAGGTGAGACTGTTCTCTCTGGTTGTGTGAGTAGTGATCCCCAAAACACCACACCTGCACACTCAAACTCCCATGTGAGTGTTGGATCAGTGAATTCAAAGTGTCAGAATTAACCCAAGGAAGGCACTGTTTCATACTTGAATGCCTTTTAGCTCCTAGCAAGGAAAAAGAAAGTTGAGTTTCTAGATCCAGAATGTAGGGAAAAGGCAGTCCTGCACACAAGGATCATGCATTAATGAAATTCCATTTTGTTTCATTTAAGCTCTACTTTATAGTGTTTCAGTAGCACATAGCTTCTTGCCTTGAAAGATTGCCTGAGAAAAAGATTTCACTGATTTTATTTTTTCTTCTAGAAAAAATGCAGTAATGTCTATCTAAAGATGTGACTAAGGGGATGAAAGAGCATAAGATAGGAGATGAAGAGATCATGAGCTCTGATTATAGGTACTCAGCTGTCACCACTATCGTGGTCAGTAATGATAATATAATAGCTAACACGACTGCTAAGGACAGAGCAGGCAGGCACATGTAGCAAGCAACAAAAGCATATTAAAGGAAATTGCAGCTCCACTGACAATCAATTGTGTTTCAGTATCTGGAAGAGTTTGTGTGTTTGGGTAGTTCTTAACCATTGTTTCTACAGAAACACAGCTAAGATTGGAGAAAGTTTCCTGTTTAGTAAGTGAATTTTCTTATTTCTCATTCAGATCTAACAAAATGTTCCTCTCTTTTGGCTGAGAAACCTATTTTATGTATATTAGCCTTGGATCTAACAGTATTTCTCTGTTCCAAAGTTAAAAAACCCAATCTGATTGCATGCTCTTATGTCTATGCCTCCTTTGTAATGAACACTGTAATTATCACCATGCAGAGAATTTTGCCTGTCTACTCCACAGCTGTTTGTGGGTGAAACAGCAACTCTATGTGAGCAAGTACACAGATGTTCAGCTATTGAATCACTTCTTTGCAATCCAGACCTGACAATAATTAGGATGTCAGTGATCTCCAAGCACCTGACCAGTGTTGGCTTTCTTATTTTAAGAAAACAAATTAAACTTTGGCCTGGTGGATTTTAGTGTACTGAAGCAAAAAGTGACAGTTGTGTAGACTGGGAGAAACTGGCAACTGCACTTTGGATCTACATGAAGATGTTTATTTTGAACCTCTCTACTTTACCTAACCCTTTTGAGGAATATCTGCAACAAAAAAAAACATAATCTGTAACATCGGCTTCTTTCACTGGAATGAACAAGTATACTAGATGATGGTTTGGGATTTTTTGCACCTATTAAGCCAGCTACAAAACTGTCAGAACTCCCCAAGACTGTGTGAATAGCTGTACCACTGATTTACACTTAGGATCTCATTGAGAGAATTCTAGAGACTGATGCGGTCTTGCTCAAGTCTACGGCTAACAGCTAGATGAAAGGAATGTTATTAGCCCCCTGTTTCACAGATGGAAGGTGAGAAAGAAGCAGCATCTTTCCCAGAGTTGTGGATTCATACACTTGTGTAACCAAATGGCAGACAAATGCCTGTGCACACCTTTCACTCCTCCATGAATAGGAGTGAGAATTTGCACATGTGCCATTTGCATGTGGTCAGCTGTTTGAAGTGTAAATGGTGTCACACCATGCAGATTTGCTTTTCAAACTCATTCCATTAAGACACTTCACCAAGACTTGCAGGTTATAAGTGTTAGAGTCAGAACAGCTGCAAGGAGAGTACTTTTCCCCTTGCATTGTGAGAACAGCTGTCGAAAGAGGTGTTCTGATTGAATACTGTAAAAAGAAACTAGAAACAACCTAAAATGCTTCACATTACAACTTTTTCAAAATCCAGTCATCTAGATGATCCATCTGCTAGTAGCCCATATGAAAATGAAGAACTTTAGAAAGCCATTACTTTGGCTTGAATAACTTTTTCCTTTAGCTGATCAGACCTGATGACATCAGTTTCTTCACAGGTTGGAGGCATAAGAGCACAGTTTTTACCCAAACATTTTTCCTATTCTGTCTTCTGGACAGAAAAAATAAAACAAAACCAAAGAAAGCTCCCAACACAATAAAGCAATATAAAACCTTCCATTAAAACACTTATTCTTTATTATCAGCCTATGTGAATGATGTAGGGGGAATTCCTATATAAGGACTTGGTCTAGGTTCTGAATTTTCAAAAGTTGTTTTGTTTAAAAGACCATGAAGCCAACCATAATCGACATGACCAGACCTCCTTATATGTAAACCTGAAGTTAAGAGTTGCTCTTAAGCCAAAAATCCATCTGTATGTTGTGACTTCTAGATAAATTTGAGACCTGGAATAGTAATATTTGGTTGGATCCTAGATTTCAGTGTTACAGCTATTCCTGTGTTACTGAGGAACATGCCAGGTAGTGCATGAGTGTGCATTAGGAGATGTGTTGAACAGACTTCATGCTGATTTTCAGCTCTTCCACATCTTTCTAGGATATCTTAACTTATTGACTGACTTTGATATTACATATCACTCTGAAAAGGACAAGAAGTCTAAAGGATGAAAGATCTCAATCAGATTTCAAAGATGTGTATTCATACCACAGGGGAAAGAGAGGGAGTATTAAAATTTTGGAAGCTGAATGCTTGTGCCCTCAGGCCAATGCTGTACATTCAGCAGCAGGCTGTCATACCCTAATTGCTAGTACCCCTTTGTGAATCAACATCTCTGAGAAGCCAATTCTACATGAGGCTTCTTTAATATACATCTTCTCATTTGCCCCACGTATATTTCAGTTTGCCATCTGATAATTGGAATTGTGTGGGTAGCAGCCGGTACCATCTGGCTTGTTAATAAGTAGAGGATAAAAATGTCTAATGCCTTGCTCTACATAAATACAAGAATTACCCTACAAATAAACAGCTCCCTAAAACCTCAACTGATGAGAACAAAAGAAAATAGTGTGGTCCTAGCTCATTAAAAAAACACTGAGGAGAGAATGAGGGAACAGTGGGAAAGCCTCATCACTTCTCATCTGAAGTTTTAGTGTAACTAAAACATATGGGGAAAATAATGCAAAATTAAAAGTGATAATGCACTTTTCACACCAAAACATATTGGGCCACTATACAAATGATGCAATTAAAACTGCTGCCTTCAGGAGCCAAAACCTAAGCTGAATAAGTACGGTACAATTAAAGTTTTTGATTTAAAACCAGTGAAAGATTTATCATAATGAAGCTCAGAATAGAGATAATATGACTTGGGGGCATCAAAGCCGAGCTATAGAAAGCCACATGTCCTACAACATGGAGTTAGAATTGGAAGACTGACATCAGCAGATTTTAGGGCACAGAAAGGCTTACAAGTTCATTTGCACGTGAATGGCCAAGACCATGCAAAATCTTGCATGTAAACAGTGCAGCATTGTAATCACTACTTTAATTAACAGGAAGGCAGTGCAAAGCTGTCTGCATTGGGGAAATAAACTCTGATCCTGTGGGCTGGATGCAAAAGCCTCACTGTTGTGTTTGGAACCTGCTGGAACTTGTACAGCGCCTTATCTGGAGGGCTTCACGCGCGTCACGACAATGTCCTCTAATCTGGCAATAAAAAGGGAATCATGAGTGGTGGCAGCCGGGCCAGCCAGCCAGGGCTGCAGTCACGCTATGCTCCCAAGATGGTGAAAGGAGATTTAAGCCTCTTGCAGAAAATACCCAACAAGGATTGCCTCCAGCTTGGCTTGGGTATGAAGGGCAAAAAGGGAGGAAACGCAGCTGAACGGTGGCTACTTGGGTGGGGCTGGCAGTACGTGGGAAGGTGCCACCAGGCAGAGGGAAAAGGCACACAGCCAGCACCTTGGTTCCTCCTCACCACCAGCCACCTGCACCAAACCCCAGCCTGCAAAAGCAGACGTGCTGGCCATTGGAGTTTTGCACCTCTGGGGTTTTCCCCAGCAAGGCTTAGCCTGCCCTGCTGATGTTGGGTAATACCTTCATTCTTCCAGGTATAAACTCATCCTAGGGTGAACCAGAGCCCAGAGGTAGCGTGTGCTTCCCCAGGAAGGAGCGTTAGTAACACTACTGATGATCCCATAGAAAGCTGGAGAAGGTATTTAGTGTGACAAAATAGGTAGAGACCCACATTTGGAAAACAGGCCTGTTCTGCACTGGGTGGAGCTGATGTAGTGTGGCTCTCACGGGACTCTCGTGGTTTTCTGCCCCATGCCCCAACTCTGTAGCTGCCACTATAAACACAGGCCTATAGTCACTGCTTTTCTACCTTCATTCTTGCTGAAATATTTACACTCACACATGAGACTTCTACTGTTTGCATCCTTTGACGCTGCACCAAGCGCACGAGCACAGTTCTCTGGCCAGCTTTGCACTAACTCTTGCTGCTACTCTGAGTTGTACGTCATGCTGATCTGGAGCTGGCCCTTGCCAAACAGAAGCTCTAACAGCTGAACCTCCCTCCTCTTCCCTCTTCCCATGAATCATAATTTTGCTCTCATAGCAATCAGCTGTTTTTTCACAAAACCCGTAGGAGCTCCATTATCTCAATAAAAATACTTCTGCTTTTATAGCCTTTGCTTCTGTTGTTTTGAAATTTAGCTTCTGCATTTTGAAAATTTAGTTTGAAACTGGCCAGCAGCACTAACTGGAAGATATCTCCAAGGGAAACCATGTAAGAAGCAGGGCAATGAAATGAAGACTGTAATGTCTTATAAAGAAAAAAAAAGGGGGAGGGGTGTTATAGCCCTTACATTACATCTGCTCTTGTTCTTTCTCCCTCACTGTACACACATCTGTACCTCATGCCCTTGTGTAAGACTGGCATTGCTCATTCCCAATGCACTTTGGAGTGATTTTCATTTCCCAGATGTGGAAACAGAACTAGAATCAAATATCTTGCTCAGGGTTACCTAGAAACCTGAGTAAGGCCTCAGTCTGGGGTTTCTGAAGTGCTGTTTTGTCTCTTGCCAGCTGGAAAACACAAGGATGTCCCCTCACAGTCCTCAGCACTGGTGCTTCATGTGCAGTACCTCTTCCACACGTCTGTGCAGAGCTCAGCTCTTCAGTTTGTGGAGATGGCACTGCATTTCCACTGAAGGAATTCAATTTACACCCATTCTCCTGGTAAGTTTTTTATGAGCTTTTTAAAACCTTCATTCCTTCCCTAAAATCTTTTTGACCATACATCAGAATTAAAGAAACCAACTCCCAATTCTAGGCACTACTCTTCAAAAGGAACTAAGCTCATCCTGCATCTAAAAGATCAGATCAGTTTCATCCCAATAATTTTGAAATCAGTATAGAACCTGCGTCCTAATTAAAATTTTTTTATTGTTTTTGAAGTAAGCAGAGGGTGCACGCAAGATGCTACATGTTACTGTAATCAAGGAATATTGCTAGCCACATAGCTTCAACCCTAGCCCCAGCTTCAGAGAAATGTTTGGACAGACAGAATGAGATTAATTCCTTTGTTTTTTATTCATTTTTTAAAATTTTCTGTCAAAAAGAAAGAAAAAGTTTAAAAAAAAAGGTCCTCACAAACAGTAAATGAGGAGTTTGATAAGGTTTAGAACCAAGCTTGGGGAAACAAAAGTAATGTTTTCTTCAATACTTGGGATGGATAGAAGTACCCACCTGGAATTTTATGATGTATTGTTTGTGCAAACAAGCAAACAAGTGTTAACTATATATATATGTGTGTGTGTGTACATACATACATATATATATATATACATATATATAAAACAATGCTATGAAATAATACGAAAAATTAGTAGCTGGTAATTTAGATTGGTCAGAGAAGAGAATTTGGAAAAGACCCTGCTTGGCAAAACCAGCTGCGCATTTAATTTTTAAAAATTAAGTTACTCCAAGGGATGTGAAGCGGGGCACCAAAAGCTGGTTGGAAAAAATCTTGTGCAGTAACAGTTTCAGAAGCAGACAGCAGCAACCTAAATAGTAATTGCTATCACATAACTGAAAAGTCCTGAGATTTACTTAGACAATGTCCCTCGGAAAATTTGTTAAGAATGAAATGCAGTTAAAGCAATTTGTACCATGAAGTCAGACAGGAAATCAGACTAATCCCTGATGCAATTATGTGTAAGCTTGGCTGTCTAAGACTTACTAGAGCAAAAGAGACAGAAGAAAACCAAGCCAGAACGAGATATTGAAAGGTACTGAAAGTAGGTCACTGTCCTACATTACACAAAAGCTAAATGGAGCTCTATCATCCCACAATATCCTGAGCAAGTTGAACAAAGGACTTTTTCTGGTGCAAATCTCCTGGCAGCATCCAAGTTACACACCTGCATAAATCATGAAAAAAGTTTAGGTGTAGCAGAATTTCCGAGACAGGTAGAATGCATTGCACTGAATGAACACAGGAGGAAACCAAGGAGAGGACCTGTGTTATAACCCTGTGCCACTGCATGATAACAAATTCCCATCAAGAAATCCTGTGACTTATTAAAAGTACAGTGTAAGTAGGACGAAGGGGCATTGAGTAGAAAAGCCATGACACTGTTAGATACATACACTAAGTCAGCAAGGTAGAAGAGATGCTTAGTAAATAGATAATAGAGTAATTAGTAATTATTAGTAATTAGTAATTAGAGTAATTTAGTAATTAGTAAATAGAGATAAAATTGCTGTAGAAAGCAGAATCTGTTTTCTACAGAATCTATTTTCTACATCATAGATGCAAAACTCTTCATCATGGTTAGTTAAAAAAGAGAATAGGCTTCCTGAGCTGTCAGGACAGCAGATGTTGACTGTTCTTGCACCTCTTCCTTCTCTTTAATATTTAAATCTTCAATTCAACTTAATTAAAAAATTGGAATTTACGTATTTTTACTGAATTAAGTATTTTTCCCCTTATATAGGCACAGTTACAGAACAGTTGTTAAAAATTGAAACTTAAAAGATGAAAATTGTTTGAAAGGTTGTTCAAGCACAATGGGTTTTGCTGGTTTGGGATATCCCCAACTCCCCAGCTTATATTAGTTTAATAATGAATTAGGTTAAGTGTTTACTGGTTTTTTTTTTTAATGGAAAAAGGCCATAATTCAACACCAAAACATTATCATAGCAAGTTGTTTAAAGATGAATGTAGATAGTCTGTAGATAATATTAATTTAATCACTTAACTGTGGATGTCATATTCCTATCCAAAACCACTAGGAAAAGTGATTTTCTGTTCACAATCCTTGTCTCAAATTGCTGGAAATGTTTGAGATTAGAGCATAGTTTTCTTAGGTGTATATAGAGCCCAACATCCTCATACCACTGCCTTCCCCAAATATTATAAACCCCTTATAACAAATATTATTATATTATTATATAATCATATAATAATATTTATTAGAGAAATCTGAATATTACATAAGAAGAGTTGTCTGTCTGACAATAAGATTTTCTAAACTTGTGATTTGAATTTAGGCAGTCAGACAAAATGAAAATGTTGGTCTCAGTCTTTGTCTGTATAGTATTAAGGCACATTGCTAAAACAGACCTGTTTCTGCTTCATCTGTGATGTGTGAGAAGAGACTGTCCCAATAGTGCCTCATGATATGAAGATGCACAGCAGAAGTTTAATAGTAAATTTTAAGAACCCTTAAAAATACTATTTTATATTAATTGTCATATTACATAGATAACTAATAACTGGCTTAATAAAAACAACCAGTTCATGGTGCCCTTGGATAAATGTTCTAGAACAAAGCAAACTCTGAACTCCACTGGAGCAGAGCTTCCCAGGACAGGTCTGTCTTCATTCCAGCATCAAACCTGGCAGGATTTGTGAGCATCCTGGGTTCATATGCTACAAATTTTTAAATTCCCTTCTAGCTAAATGCAGGACATGTATTTTTTTTTTTTTTTATGTGTCAGTCCATTTTAGTTTATCTAAATATTTCTATTCAAATCAATAATTATCAGGCTTCTTGCTTTATGGCATTTAAATTTGACTTACTTTCCAAATGAACATTATTCCTTATCTGTGGAAAGTCGGAATCTGCAAAAAGAAATGCTCCTGAAGCCATTAGCACACATCCTAAATAAAATAGTTTCCTGTTTTTGCTACCATGTGCACTGAAAAAAGAAAGTCCATTAGATAGAAATACTGTCTTTCTAAAACCAGCAGATTTTTATTTCTGCAATGTCTAAGCACTGTAATTCTCAGCAGAAAATTACACTGGATCAGTGGGCGGTTCCGAATTGCTGGAAAGTTTACAATGGCTTTTATGCTTAAACATCATTTAGCAGCTGTTAAAGGTCAGCACAAATCCTGTACTTTATCAGTACAAATGAAGTGTAAAACTGCCAAGAAAAGAATGCATTAAATAATGCAGTGATTATCGTCTTGAATTTCTTTTCCCTTCAGAAGTGAAAAAGACCTCTTAAGTGGTTATATTTCTCTCCTCCTTATTTCAAATTGACAAAAGTAAAACACTAATTAAATTATTTATATCAGAAATTAACTTACAAGGATGACACATTTTGTAAACAAAGCCACTGAAACACCTGACACATCTTATAGTGCCAGGTGCAGTTAAGAAAGTGTAATATGTTAGCATCCAGAGGCTAAAAAATCCAACAAAGTTGCTGCAATATTTCATTATCAATTTTATTTCCTACCATACACCAAATGTACAGCACAGAACACAATTTTGTTGTTTTGATGTAAGAAATATTAATTGTATGAAGAAACAGTATACAAACTACTCCAAATTAAAAAATGCATACATCATTGCTCTTTACAAAAGGTCTAATTTACAGTATAGCTCATCAATGCATTTAAACACAAAAAAAAAAAAAAGAAAAACAGAAAGAAAAAAAAACAGTGCACATTACAAAACACATCAAGTACAAGGGAGGCAAATAAATACAAACATACTTCACAGAACATCCTGAGCAAACAACCAAACACATATAAATTAACCTGAAGCCATAGTAAATCATAATAATAAATACATAGGTCAGTAAGAGATTTGTTTTTACTTAAATAAAATATATAACAAATTTGTTAAAATATTTAGTAAATTAAACTTTAGTCTTTGTAATGAGTGAACTCCTTTTGTATGCATTTAACAAGTATAACAAATGTTTGCTTTTTGAGTTTTTAGCAAGAACAATAATAGCAAATTTTTGTTTGGTGTTCTCCTATTTATATTAGACAGCACATATGGTAGCTTTTGAAAAATCAATTTAAAAATAAACACAGCTCCTAAGAACACACATTTTCCTCTGTCTAAACTAAGATCGGAGAGCTGAATCAGCCCCCCAACGAAAAGCAAGCCCCACCTAATTGCAGAACAGTGACCACAGTGCATGAGAGTTGAATCACTTCTGAATAGTACTTTTGTGCAGGAACAGTAATAATATAATTGTATATGTCAAGCCTGTGAATGCCATCATATTCAATCTAAATATAAATGCGGCTAATAAAAATAAACACTTTCATTATAGCACGGAAAAATTAAACACACGCTAGATCCATGTATACATTTACACTGAGGCACATATGCACATGAGGTGTGTGTGCATACAAAAAAGGCAGTTTAGCTGGTTGTTTATACCTTTTTCTTAAAAAAAATAAATATAAAAAAAACTTCTGAAACAATGCTTAATTACTTACAATCCCTGAAATAGACATTGCCTCTGTTATAGCAACCACTAGTTTCTGACGGATTCAGAAGTTCCACACCCAGGCTAACCGGATACTGAGGCGCACGCCCGCGCCTCTGCGCAAGTGCTCGTCTGTCCACACCTCCACCTGTCTGTCTGCTCTGTAGCACTTGGGACCCTACCAGAAGACTGGTGACAAATTCAGTATCAGCCTAGTATCAGTGAAGAAGGATGGGAGAAACCAGTCACGGTGTTGCTACTGATCATTCAAAGGGACAAGCGACCACCGTGGTGCCAGAGGGGTGTTGTTGCCCTCCAGAGCGCTGCCTTCTCAGCTGCCATTACCTTCAAACCAGTATTAAATGCCATTTCAGGGGAGATGTGTTCGACTCATTATGTACAAAGCCTTTAGCTTGGGATGTGTTTGCGATTTTTAAATCCAAATCCATTGCAATACTGGTCACTTGCTTAAAATCTCAACGTCTCATACTAAAAAAGTACCAGCACCTACCTAATTACCCTTCTTGTTTAGAGATAATTGTCATTTCTCTCCATGAGCTAACTCTGAACAAAAGCTGCAGTGGTAAAATAAATCTGAAGTTCTCTTGAAACATTTTAAATAATCATTCTCATAGGCTAAATCACACAGCCAAGTCAAGTGCTTTGCTGATTGCTATATTTCATTATTGCTAACATATTTTTTAACACACTGTTTTCCAGCATACTGTGCTTTTAAGAGCCCAAATTCCCCACTAGTGGGCACCATTTATCTTCTCATTCCATGCATCTTCACATCTCATGTTACTGCAAACCCATTTCCGATACAAAGCCATTATAAAAAAGCAGGATGTGAGGAAAATAAAACTAGAACCACGGTTCAGTCATTTGTTACTTTCATAGGTTTTTTTTTTTCTTCCTGTACAAACCCAGCATGTTATTTAATTTACAGTATAGCTTTCAGTCTATTTAAAATCCCATTGGAAAATAAATTAATAAACACATTTGTAAAAATATGGCAGGCCGCAAAAATGCTGTTAAAAGATAAAAAAAACAACTCTTTGATTAGAAATAAATAAAAAATATAAAAAATAGTCGCACACACTTTTTACATTCACTTTACAAAAACTGAGTGCAAAAGAAGAAAAAAAAAGGAAATTGTACTGAAATAAATACAATATACTAACAGAGTGCATTGCTGTTAATACAAATAGTCTGTTGTGGTTTTATTCTTTTTTTTTATGTCAGCTGGGAAAAAATTAGTGCAATGTTGCAATTGTAAATGCAGCATGGCAACCTACACCCCTTAGCAGTACATGAACTCCTAACAGATCCATCTGGAGTTTACTGCTGTTAAGTAATTTCTGTTGCCCAGCAGCTTTCACATCCTACACATGGATGCCCTTCACTGCCTGTTTGATACTTTCCAGCAGAGCTTTGCATTCGGGGGAATAGTCCCGTTCCAGATTGCTGTACATGTCTGTGAGTGTATTTACATATGCTTCGAAATTCTGCTCACTGATTGGCCCCTAAATGGAGACAAAACAGATTATAATTGTAGGAGGTAAAATTAAGGCCAGAAATACCCAAACACCCAACCCCAAGCATGTCAAAGGAGCAATATGGCAACTGGGGAGAAGTCATAAACAGGGCAGCCATCCAGATTAATGGAAAGGTTGTGGAAATTACAGGAGTTACATGTCCTGGGGAATCCACACTCTCTCCAAGCAAGAAAAGGAGTTGAAGATATTATGGTTAGTGTAATTTTTTTTTTTTTTTTTTTTTGCCAATTTGTCTCTGGGGTTATGACTGATGTTCTCCCAAGCTGTCCTTTCTTAATCAGGAACCAGGAAATCCTGGAAACAGGAGTACCTCTGTGGATTTGGCATTTGTTTGAAAGTAAGAAGTGAAATTCTTGAGAAGATGGAGCTTGGTTGTCTCCAAAAAAATCATCTGTATGAAACAGGTTATAGTTTTGATCTGGGAGCTAAGTATATGAGGATTCTCATCAGAGTGAAGTTTTCACTCTTTGTGCAGGGTGGGTGTTCAGACAGGGAGGTCTGATGGAAAAGCCTGCCTTGCCCGGTGTGGTAGAGGGAAGAGATACCAGGGCTGGTATTCCTCAAAGTTAATGCACCTACTACCACACAGACTTCATGATCTTGCATCTCTGCAAAGCAAATCAGCCTAAAAGCACTCTCTACTAATGCAGCTCCAGTGCTCATGCCAGTCCCTGACTTTGCTCATCTGCTTCAAGTGCTGGCAAGACAATCTCCAAAGAAGGTGTTAACCTGCTGGCTGTGGGCTTACCATCTGTGGCAGCTGAATGTCAGCGAGGCTGGAGATAAGGGCTTGGCTTAAGCCAGCTAACTCCTTCAACAGGCTCTCGTTGTTCTGCTCTATGAGTTTGTTCTCCTCTTCTATTGTTTTCAAATTGCTCTCCATCGATGTGATCTAAAAGAGACAGGCAGGCACAAACACAGTCAGATAAACCCTTGGCATTATTGTTACTGCAGTTTGAACCCAAAATATCAGGTGGGTGATTACAAGAGAGGCCATGATCAATCTGAAACTCAGCTATGTTTTTTTTAGGAGAGACATAGCTTTTCCACAGAACATTCAGAGCAAAGAAGAGGTTGTATTTGCTCTGAAATGATGGACTTTGATGCTGGTTCATGGAGAAACCTTGTGGCAGCAAGGCACTAGACAGTGCCTCAGAGTGGGAAGAGGGAATTGAGCTTGGAGAGGAGGGTCAGGGTGGAGTGTGGAGCTGGGACAGAGTGTGGCCTCAGGGCTGGCGGAGGGAAGGAGAAAGGAGGTTGATGTTTATATTGCTGTTCTGCTCTTACAGCATCCCTGCTGCTCGACCACAATAGCGAGGGCACGGGTATTAGCTGTTGTGCTATTTTCCTGCCCTGCTCCTGGGTGAGCTCTGGGCTGGCTGGGATTAGCAACAGGCCTGGTGCTGGGAACAATGAGAAAAAAATAGAGTGGAAAGGAAACTGAGAGGCTGAGGATGTACCACAAAGATGATCTCTGACCAACAGAATGGAGAGTTTTGGAAAGAGCAGGGAAAAAATGGTATATTTTTAAAAGTGGGAGTTCTGGGATATACTCAGATCTAAAAGCTTAGATGTCAAAAGCAGTGCTAAAAAAACAAAACTAGCAATGGTAGGGTCTGGTTCCCTCCTGCCCTGCTCCTTGTCTCGGGAGCAGACAGCTCAGCAGGGTAGAACCAAGGGCTGCCATCCCTGTGCCCTGCCACAGCTCCTCAAGGCACTGATCGGCGCAGTCCTATCCATGATTGCCATACCCTCACTTCCTTATTAGTATGCACCTCTTTGCACTACTTAATTGCCTCCTGCTTGTGGCCACTTTACTTCCTTCTTCGCACAACTCCCCAGTGTGAGAAACCCCTTTTTGTGTGCCTGCCATCCACTACAATGTGTCCTCTGGAGGGTGTTCGTAGCAGTCTAGCACCTGGCTGGGATGGAATAAAAGGAGGCAGGAGATTTATGTTTTCTGCTGTAGTTCAGTTCAGGCTTTGCTGGTCAAGGTGCCTTCACCAGGGAGAAAGTCCAGGGAGAAGAAAAGTGAATGCATAAACTGGGTGATCTCCATGCAAATAGCACAGTGACCACCAGAGAGGACCAAGTGTGACAGTGAGCACAGCCCCCCTGCAGCACAGTTTGGGCTGGATATCCCCACAACTGCTGTAGTGTGAAGCCAGATTGTTTAGATCCAGCACAGGTGGCACAGGCTTCTACCTTGTTTAGACTGTACACCCAGTGGTTATTGCAAAAACATCATGAGTCAACACTGCTCATTCCAATGTGGTGCAAATACAGGCAGGTATGATTACACTCAGTTTGGTTTAGGTCAGTTTAGGTTTATATTCAGTTTACAGATTTAATTTTATTTCACTCTTATTCTGAAAATTCTGAAACTTCTGCTCATGCTTTTACCCAGTTTGCCCAGGTTAACTTCCAGGTGCATATGGGAGTCCAAAGGGATGAAGCTATACAGCTCACTCTGTAGAACCACTATCAGCATATTAAAGCCAACTTAATCTCTCCAGTTTACAAAATAATGAAAGAAAATTACTCTTTTCCATAACTCCCATTAAAATAATTTCCTACACAAACTAGCAAAAGGTATACATTTTTTACCAGCTGTTGCCTGGAGGCAAAAGTCAAACTATTTGAATAATTGACAGTGGGTGAGCTAAGCTAGGAAAATTTTCTTAGATACACACAAGACCTCATTAGATTCAACACTCATTAAGATTTGGAGAGGGTTTGTAAGAGGAATTATCATCCCTAAAAACTCAAGTCATAGACGTCCATGGTTTGGTAAGCAGATGTTTGGTCAACAAAGAAAAATGAATGTTTTGTTTAGTAAGTATGTTTCCTGTCTGCTTGTTAGGATTAGCTACAAACTTCCCTGAATTTCTCACTCACCAGATCTTTAAGACAATACCTGCTGCTTATTTACAGAAAACAACAAAAAACAAGAGCTTGGAAAAAGGAGTGCAGAGGAGACTAGTTATTTTTAAACATAGCAATTACATAGCATTTAATTTATTTATTGTGCTTAAACATAGCATAGGAAAAGATTTCACATTTATGCATACCTGAGTTTGAAGTTTCATCATGTCAGCTTCAATTTTAAGATTGGATTCATTCAGTTCTTTTATTTCCTCATCCAAGTGTCTTATTTCTTCATCACTCTCAATACCTGTAAACATTTAAAAATAACAATATCAGATTTAAAATGTCCACATGTAAATGGATGTATGAGTAACAAGCTTATTTACCTGTTACTTAACCATAGGAAAATAAGATTTCTAACAGATGATTGATCCTTAACTTGCCTTTTACTTTGATTTTATTGTCAAAATTCTTCCCTACCTATTAAACATCTGTATGAGCTAAAACATAGATTGGGCTATCTTAGTCCTAATTTTTTCAAAATTTCTTTCTTGTTCATTGCATTGGGCAACTACAAGCTGGAGGGTACAGAAAGGAGAAAATTTCCATAAAGAGAAAAGTTTATCATAAAACATGAGGAGATATTTACAGTGCTTGGGTATGGGGTTTTTGTTTGTTTGGTTGGTTGGTTGGTTGGTTTGGTTTTGTTTTGTTTTAAAAATAATACAACAGCAACCTTTCTTTTTTTAGGAAACACACCAGGGCAACATCTTCACTAGCATTATAATTGTTCACTCATCTGTACCTGTTTCTGATCTTGCAATATCTCTATGAGGGCAAGTTCCTGTGCAGAATAACTTCAATAAGCACAGCCTGAGATATATCTGATAAACAGGGAAGTTTAAATAACAGGAAAGGGCGAAATTTTTAGAAAGCCAACAAGTATTACAGTGGAATAATAAAAAAAAAAAAAAAAAAAAAAAGGAAGTCAGTCTTTTTCATCCCAATAAGTTAGATAGAAAAGAAAAAAAACTTCAGTTCTTTAATGAAAGCCTTGTCCTGAAAAACACCGAGCTGTAGCAGCTGCTGGCAAATACATGTGCCTGTTTCTGCTGAGTATCACTCTGAACCCAGCTCTGCCTGGAGATTTGTGCCGCTGTTGTTGCTGCTTTAAAGCCTAGAACTGAGTCTATTGGGGAGCTAGCATGGGAAATCTGTAAGTACTAATGCAACCGTTTTCCTCAGCAGTTGGAGGCTAAAGACTAAATTTCCTGATCCCTGGCTCAATGCCCAGCTTGCTAAAGCACATTATATAAGAAGGGAGACTCCTACACATTTCTTCCTGCAACTCTTTAGTAATTATTGCTTTGCTCTTAGGTTAGCTAAATTGCACACACACTGCATAGATGCTAAACCATGTAGGAATGAAGTTAGAGAGATGAGTCAATTTCTGCCTACAGTATTTCTCCCTTCTTACCTTATTCATCAGATAGCTAAGCCCTCCTGATCTGTAACTAATTGTTTATTAATAAAAACAATATTTAAAGAATACCTATATAAAAAATAATGCTCTTGAACAAGAGCATATCCTCAATGTTAAGTTATCAAGATGTAAATGACAATAATTTTATAATCTCTCATGCAAATATTTTTGTTAGTCGAGATTTTTTATTGCTAGAGACAAAGTAGTGAGAATTAATGCCAAAATGGCATAAAGGGGCACAAGTATAAATGGGAGTCAGGGCCCTTCTATCTAAATAAATGTCATCATTTTTTACAGATCTCCTTACCGCCACTTGCTTTAAGCTTGATAGTCATTAATTCTTCTGAAATTTTGCCCTTTTTTATGGTTTGTGCATTCAGAGGACAACCAGACAGGCTGAAACAGATAGGAAAAAAAAACATTAGCACCCACTTGAAAATGGCAACAATCCTTTCAGGCAATATTATCATGCACTTGGACAGACCTCTGTACCTAAGGTCACATCAGTATCTCCATTATAGCATGGCTTCGGGGAATGACATAACTCATAAAGAGTCATTTAGCCGTATATTCCTGCTTGAAAATTGGCACAGAAATCTCAATCTATGAGTAAACAACTCTTAAGCATATTTCAAAATAATCAAAATTGCAGTAGCAACTACTGTTAAGCTATATGAAGATGCATTTACAGAATTCTTTAAATTCAAACACTTATAAACTGTTTTTTACAAGGGATTGTGCTCCAAAGGAGAGGAGAGTATGGTATTTAAAATGTCAAGTTTACTATCCTAAAAAAAATTAGTTAATAGGATGATGTCCACAGTGCGCAATTATTGTATCACTTTCTTGATACATAATAATGATCAATACAATAATGACTCTGGATATACCCTATAGGCTGTAATAGCTTTTTTGAATGGTTCTATTATATAGCCAGTTTGCTTTTTAACCACTGTTCACATTAAATTACATTTTGCTATTTCAAAGCTTACAATTTCATCAGCTGGTAATTATCTGAGGCAATTTTTATAGCCCACTAAAGGGCTAAGAGGAATTGCACTGTCTTAACACTATCTTTATAAATAAAAAAGAAGAAATACTGATATGTTGAAGAGCTGTCAGAAAGATTCGGTTTTAGGTGTAGCTGAGTAAGGAGAGAAGGAAAATTTTGTTCCACATGAAAATGGTTGATGTGTGTGAATGTGTGTCTGTGTGTGAGTGTGTGTGTAATTTTTTTTTTTTTTTTAAGAGAATCCTAAAAGACATGACATTTCCACTTAGGGAAAAATAAAAAAAAGCAGCAAAACCTAAGCTTTCATTAGCTTGGCTAAAAACTATACAGGGAAAGATGCTAGTTCTTCAGTTCTAAATTTCTGCTTATTATCTCTGCCCAGGGCAGATACCTAATTGTGAGATTGTTTAAAAGGAACTTGTTAGGTTTCAAATGTCCTAGGAAAGAATGTCAAATGAAGTTATATCTGCTTTGTCATTTTGACTAACATGATCTTGAGAGTGATCCAGTCTTATGTAGGAGAGGAATCATCTGAACTATGAATTGCTACCAGCTAAAATATAGGTTTTTTGCTACTTGCTTAATTAGCTACAATTTACAGCAGTGTCCTAAAGAAAAGACTTTAAGATGGGATGTAGGAAATAAAATTAGGATAACACTGGACTCTGACTGAATTTGTTCAAATTACCTTGGTTATTTGTTGTTTCGGAGAAGTTGGCTCAAAGTATTAGGAAGAAGGCAAAGGAGATAGAGAATGTAGACTTAATTTCTATTAAAGACAGAAAACCAAACTTGCCAATCAGAGTATTTGATTATTTTTGAATCAATATAGTCAGATGATTTTTCACAGTGATAGATGGTGTTTATTGTTGTTAGTTATATGTGTGACTCCTTCTCTGCAATGATAATTTTCTTTGTAAGATTGTTGTAACTTCAAACTTCTTTAATCCATAGGAATGCTGCATGTTTATTGTTTTTCCTTTGTGTAACTTTTGCTGTTCAAATACAAAGCTTATGATTTAACTTTTTCACTGGTAGAAAGATTAAATTAATGACTCTTGGCTAAAACTTTTCTGGTGGCATTTCAATGATATTTCTCTTTTCCTTGGAAGGTATGCAGATACAACTCATATTTCCCTAGGAAAGGACTGTACTTAATTTTAAAATGCATAGGCACTGTGCTAATCTGAACACCTTAGAAAGTCATGCTTCAATGGGAACATAGAAAGAGATGTAAAAGTTTAAGTCTCTCAAAGTAATATTTTGTATTACTTTAGCTGCAAGGTTATTACTCAAAAGACTTTAGCATAATTTATTCTGACTCTAAACTCACATGTTGCCAATTCAGAGTGGAATGTTAAGGAAAAATGAAAAGAGAAAAACCAAAGTTATACCTTCTGTGGGTGACAAAAACATTATTAACATGACCCAGCCCGTTGCAGCCTGGCAAAGGACAGTGTGGCAGCTCTTGTTTGTTCAGTTTCCAGGATAGCGAAGACCCATTGACAGGACTCTCCTTCTGTCTCTTGGCAGCCAAAGGACAACCAGAAGCAGTGCGATGAGAAGTGTATTTACCTGATATGTGACCTTGGCCATCACAGCCTATCACTGGACATCTACAGAAACAGCAAAAGAAGCCTCATTTTCACCGGAGAGAGCAGGCAAAGATAGTCTCAAAAAATCCTGAGAAAATCATTCTGGCTGCCTTTGCTACTTTGCTTTAATGGAGTAAGACTTGGTCCCTGGTGGCACACTGTACCAGGGCATACAACTCTTGTCAAGCTACATTATGGGGGTTCAGCTGATCTTAAAATAAGGCAATTTAAAATAAAATTGTAGAGACTAAGAATATAATACATTCATTTAGATAGTGTTTTACTGGAAAAAAATGTTCAAATTCTATCACAGGCAATAAATCAAACTTCTTCAAATGTATGGAAAGTCAACATTGTCTCGTTTCTATCTTGGTTTCTGGTATGAAGCAGAGGGTGTGTGCCTGTAACTGGAGAACTTGCATGGAAATCCATGCAAATTCTTGCAAAGGAAGGGGAGGGAACTTTTTGTGCTGCTCTGTCAGTGTTTTGCAGTTTTGCATATATCATTAGCAAATATTAAGACAACATTCCATACAACTAAGTCTTCACTTTTATATTCTGGAAGTTACCATTTACAAATTTTAATGGAATGTGCATTCAAGCCAGGACTGTAGGGAATCTTTACTGAGATTCCAGTTTTCACTTTAAGTGAAATTTTCATTCATAGATATAGAAAAGACATGTGACTTACAGATATTTAAGTTCTATAGAACATATTTTTAAAGTGTCACTCTGATTTAATTAGCTAACATGTTTCACCTAAGTCAGTAATTTTCCTTCATTTTGCCAAATTTTTCAACCAATTGGCACTTGTATAGCACTCTTTAAAATAATTGGAGCAATACAAGCAGATACAACAATCCTTCCTCAGTGCTCAGTCTCCTAGGTGATGGACTCCACCAACTCCACAAGAAGCAGAAACACTTGGTTTGGTTCCAGCTCTGGGCACTATTCTCACATGGTTCAGATTAACTGGGGCATCTCCCTATGATTCCTCAAGTCCTGAACTCTCACAGGCCATTTCCCCCCTCCACTGGCAGTGGACCCCTGCTTCTGTACTCACTTAAGTTCAGGGTCTTCTTTTTCTTCCTTGGTAGGAGTGACTTTGATACCTCCTTTCCTGGCACGAGGACAGCCAGACAAGCTGAAAGAAGCACACAGAATAAGAGCCACCTCTTTCTGCTGCTGCCAGCCGAGAGCCCTGAGCACTGCAGCCCCATGTGATGGGATGGTTGTTACCTTCTGTGGGATGCATAGTTCCCTGTCACGTGGCCAGAGCCATCACAGCCAGGTGTTGGGCACCTATGGAATAATACGGGAAGCTTAGAAAATACAGTCACAAAGATACAGTAAATAATGTGTACAATCTGTATTTTGTCTAGAGTGGAAAAAGAACAACAGAGCGTTTTGTTGAATAACTAAACATATCTCTTGCTGCTTTATTCAAATTTTCTTAAATAAGCAGACTCCCTTTTATTGGGGAGGTTATTTTTTTTTAATAGCAGAATTTTAATAAGAAATGTGGAATATATTGTATATGATGTGTTGATTTAGTTAGTTTATATCAATATTTGCATCTAATATTTTTCCTTGTACAGAATCAACATTATAAAGAGAAGGGAAAAGCAGCTTGATATAGAGCTATCTGCAAATTTGCTATTATATGTTTGTTTGTTATTGGTATGATGTTTTCAGGTGGAGATATAAATAAGCACTTTGCCAGTATTTACAGAAATGGAAATTAAAACAGAGAAGCGGTTTTACTTTTGGGCATCAGTAGATGGTAGCCAGAATTTGAATATAATAATTTGTGTATTCTAGTATTGTAAGCATGCCACAGGATCGTCTCTTTCTCGCTTGAGATTCAGGTGGGTGTTCAGCTGAGCAATTGGATTATGCCTATTTCTCATAGTTAAAGGGTTTCTCTGTTTATGTGTGACAAACAAGTCTTTTTCAAGTTTAATACTGAAACATCCATACAATAGAAAGAAAAAAATCTGATGGTTACTGTGCTTTTGCCAGCAGTCTGGCAGGATGGGCTTCTTGCTTGCTATGCCCCAAAAGCCAGCTTGGGTCAGTAGGTCCTTCCACTGACTTCTGTGGTGTTTGAAGCAGGACCTCACTGGTGACATCTCAGAAGTACAGAAATTTGATTTTTTTTTAAATTTAAGGCTGTTGTTTATTTGTGGAGTGGCTTGGTTTGAGGATTTTTTAGAGAATATTAGCATACCTCAGCAAACAAAGCAGCTCCAAAAACATTTGCCTTAGAAGCTATGCCAGCCTTTTCTATGTTTCTGTATTATACAACACAAAGTTTTTATTCTAAGCAACCCTAAGGGACTTTGACATGCTATTATTTTTACAGAGTATCAGAATTACATAAGGAGCTGTGCCAAATAATGTTGTGCTGAACCATTAAGGAAACTTGCAGGGTTCAATATGCTCTTAAGGGTCTCAGTTACTGAATCTTTCCTGAGTAAAAGAGATTCATGATTTCATATAATCATTGGTAGGCTGCCATGGAAAACACCTACAAATATAATTGTAATAGTACATCTGAGTGTGCAGGTGCATCTCTTCACAGAATATTTCAAACTAGTTTTCTGTGAACAATTAATTTGTCAAAAAATCTGACTTCTTTTGGACATGAGCAAATTTATGCATTGATTGAAGTAGAATTCAGCAAATGATTTCAAATGAAGAAAGGGGTGCCTTTTTTTTTCAAAGATAATATCAAAACATTTCATGACAACACCTAGTGAACAAAATATTTTTGGCAGAATGACTTGCCTCACACTGACAGCAAAGGTAAAGGTGGGGGTTTGCAGAGTGCCAGGACATGCTTTACCGTGTACAACTAAATGTTGACCTGTTTAAGTGTGGGACAAGGACTGGGCACAATGTCATGTGGAGCAGGCAGCAAGGGCAGATGTCTGGAGAGTGTGAATACTCACAAGTAAATCCAGAACACCTGCCAAAAACTGAGAAAATTAATTTTGGCTACTTGTTTTATCAGATGATCACAGATGGAAGGCCTTTCTGCATAGAATAGAGGTGGACTTTAATTCAAGAAAAGCTCTTTGTGTGAGACATTCAGATCTGAAAGTCTGGGAGTGGTGAATATACTTTAAAAGGACACTGAACTTAATTTTCTATCACCCCATCTGTAGTTACCACTTCTGGCAGCAGACAAATTTCCAACCAGATTTGAGTCCAACCTATTCTGGAGGTCACTGAAGATTTGAGGCTGAGATATTATCAGGACTAATGAAACTGTAAAAAGATATTTCAGGTGGGCTACTGGCAAATAAGTAAAAAGCTTCATTAGCAAGACTCCTAATTTTGACCACTGGGCTGGGTTTTCTAAATATTGCTTATGTCTTTTTATGAACTATGAAATTCCAGAACACAAAATACACCAAAAACCCATTGCCTTTCCATCAGTAATGCTGTGAAAGTTCATCAGCTTCTAAGTGGTGTTTGGACTGGTACCCCAGCTTAGGGAGTCATCTTCTATAATGAATTCCTGTGCAGAGCCAAGAAAATAAGAATTACATTGAAAGACCAGAGGTCTCAGGACATCAAATTAAGAGATGTCAACCCTCAGGTGGGTGTAGGTTACAAGTTCTTCTACAATTCTTCCAAATTTGTTATTAAAAATATATATCTCTCAATGATTTTACATATCAATTCTTGCAAATGGCATTGACTACCTCCTATTTTATCCCTTTCTCCAGCAAGAGGATTGCTTTTTCTTTAGGAAGATGAACTACAACTACGTGTAAAATTGAAACACTGAGCTGCAATATTTTATGTTGAGCCCACGTAGAAAAACTACTCAAATCTCTCCTAAAAATTAACATTTAACCTCTGCAAAAACTAGTCTAAGGGTAGGTAGGACTGACCACCTATTCCTAAAAGTTTCTGAATTATAAGTAAATACCTCTCAAAAGTACACATTTAAATTTTTTAAGGCTTAATAAGCGAGATCTTTGATTAAATAGAATATCAGCCACAATTATCCCTTTTAACTTTAAAATCTGAGTCATCACCAAACTTATCAAGCTTTTAATTGACCACCTCAGATTGTTCTGAACAGCAAGAATCCTCATATAGATATTTTCTTGAATCTGAATCACAGGCACACTTTCTGAGCAGATCTTCCTTATTTCCAAACTGTGGATCACATGGAAGCCTTGTATCTTTGCTGGCATAGAGTTTCATAATTAAAGCCAAAATCTTATCTTGATTCTGGCAAATTAAACATTAATAACATTTGGAAAAAATACACAGCTTTTTCAAATTCATGCCTAACTACATGAGGGTACTTTCCTGGCCTGATTCTATGAGCATTTATGCCCTCTACTCACATAGCAATGCTACAATTAACTATTGATATCACTATACCAGTACAAGCATGATTGCAACATTGTGGAAAAAGATTTAATTTAGACAGAAGCAAAGTTTTGTTCAAAATACCACCTGAACTACGTTTGCAAAAACCAAAATTAAGGTGGTACATTTATGGAAAATAATTTTATTTAGCCTTTTTTTCCTTTTGCAAATTGTCTGTGAACAGATTTTGATTTTTGCTCTTTTTCTAGTTAATTGAAATTAAATGCTAACTGCGTTATGCAACATATTTCTGTCTGTGAAATGTCCATGAACTTTGACTTTGTCTTTCACAACTCACTTATTATACATGGCGTACAGTGTGCAGTTTGTCATTTAAGTCATATGCTGTTGCTCCTCTTTCCTTATGGCATGACCAAAACTCTAGAAGCTTTAGTGGAAAAATAACCATATTGGTATGCAAATTTACTTATTCACACATGAATGGGGCGGGGGGGTGATGCATGAGGAGCAACTATTCAAAATATTTGTGTGAGTGTCTTTGTATGGCAGAAAGCCAATAAAAGCAGGGACAAATATATATGACTCAGCAAATGACTTCAAATTTGTCAGCATTTTTGCAAGCCGGCTCCTTGCTAACCATTCTGCTCTTTTAAAACAAACGAAACCTAAATTTTATACCTTTGAGGATCAGAAATGTCAAAAAATGCAGCATTGTGCCAGTGTGCCAGTTTACCTAGTGGCTTTGTGAACTGCTTTGGACAGCTGCCTATATAAACTGTCTTTCTTTGCTATTTTACTGCATCTCCTGTACATTCAGCTTCATAACTACTATCAGTTCAGCATTTCAATTATAACTGAAGTCGTAAGGCTAGGGAATAAAACCACTAACATTTGATCTGGGGAAGCCAAACACTGCTTCAAGCCTATTCCCTTCTGCCACTAATAACATTAGAAAAGGAGAATAGTGCCATGATCAGACTTTATTTTCTTCTATCTGGACTAGGGATGAACCTAAAGGACAGAAAGGACAGTCACGGGGTTCTCCCCTTTTTATGTGCATTCATGAATTTTTCCAAGCCATATATTATGGGATCCAATTTACAAGTTGCAGAGGGAAAGCTATGAAAGAACTCTAATTATCCTTCCCTTTTCCCCACATCCTTACTGACAAAGCCAATTCAATAACTAGATGACTGGTTGCCAGTGCCTCTCTTGACTACAGATTTTTGAAATATTCATATGTCCCTATACATCTGTCTATAAGCAAAGCCTGCACAGTCCTTTTGTAAGTGACATTTCATGGTGAGAATTATGCCAGCACAAAATCATATGACTTGATGCCTACTTTAGTCACATTAAACTCATAATATAGGGTAGGGACAAATAAAAAATATTTGCAGGTATCCTGGTGTCATTTTAGATTTATTGTAACTAGATTTACTTCTAACTAAATAATTCCAATTAATTCTATCTGGATCAGTTGCCAGATCCATCTTACATACTAGATATTTTCTATTCCTCTCTGATTCAAAAAAACTGAAAAAACTGCATCTTCCCTAGTGTTCACAATTTTTGTCCCCAAGGCCCTGATTAATTGATGTAAATGAAGGGGTGCAAGAATAAAGAAAGACAAATGGAGAAAAGTAAACTTTATTTCACTCAAAAGCTTTCAAACAAATTCACTACACTTTTCAGAAAAAGATTTGATACCACTCAGAGCAATTCAAATTTACAACTTCAATAACACAAGGAACATGTTTGTTGAAGAGAAAGAACAATAACATTTGTGCTATTGTCAATACTTACTTGAGCTCCTGAGAGTTAGCAGCCATAAGGGATTTTAATGTCTTGTCAGCTAGTGGGCACCCAGAAACACTGAAAAGAAAACCTGATGTGAAATATTTTACTAAACCAAAGCATTTCTTTTTATTTAAAACACCAACATCCAGACAACATATTATTTATATTAGTTAAAATTATACTCTCAGATATTTATTCTCAGCAAAGAAGGACCGGCATAAGGCTGTGGTTCTTAAATCACTAAAAAAAGTATGCAATTCAGAACAAAGGTTTCTAGCCCCTGTAAAGCTTTGCTATGAAGGGCAGTTGTACACAGAATCTATCCTTTATGTTTCCTATATGAAGGACAGTTAGGGGATCTGGTCCACATGGTTGGTAGAAGGCAGAAAACACTTCCATTCTGCTCCCAAGGGAAAAACAGGAAATTGTTGTTTCAACACCTAGGTTGACAGTTGGCTATTTTGAGGAAAATGTTTAATGTCCTCAGGTTATAATAGTAGATTATGAATTTCAAAGCCATTCATAGACAGATATACAGAAACCTCATATATAATCAGATGCAAAAGCATCTTTATAGAGACTGTTTGCACGCTCAGGGAAATGCAAACTTCATTAGATTACTTATCTGCAGGTCTCAGCTGAGAAATGCAGCTACAGTAATAAGCATATGCTGCTTAACTGCCTCAGTGTTTAAGTCCACACCTTCACAAATATAACAAAATCAGGAAAAAAAAACGCGTTTATGTGCAGATTGTTTTCTGCAAATTGTTTTTAAATACTTATCCATGGTTAGTGTAAAAAGGTTTAAAGATCACAAGAGTCAGAAGTAGCACTATTTCCTGTTTTAGGCTTCCTGTTGTGTCTTACCTGCGGTGTGAGGCATAGTTTCCTGTTACATGACCACTACCATCACATCCTGGGGTCGGACAGCTATGCAGAGAAGAAGGAATGAGAAATTAGGGTATATCTAATTCACGACATAGCTCACCATACTCTGCAGTGAATTATGTAATGATCCTTAGGGCAATCACGTTCATCATTACACACTGTCACGACACTGCAGTTATCTAGAAAAACTTCACTTCTATTTTTTAATTATTACTTGACACACAGAGGGAATTTTTCCTATTTCTACAATGCAAATAATTAAACCCCTTATTTTATCTGCGTAGAGTTACCTTTGCATAGGTATTTTGCTTATAAAGTGGGTTCTTAAAAAGACTGTTTTATTATTGGCACAAAATTTTCACAGCAATTCATAAATGTGGAAGCTGAAGTTTCTGATCTGACCTCTAGTATAACATACTGGGGGCCAGAGAACAGTAATATTTAAAATAATTCCTTTCACTTCTGACTAAAATAAGGTACCTTCTTTAGAAACATATCCAATATTTATTTACTGATACAAGTGAGAAAGTTGTTAGGGTTGCTTGCAGAAGAGAAAGCACATCAATATCACACATCTGAAGCTCTGAAAGAGAACAAAACTTTCTCAAGCTGTTTCTCAGCAGAACTGAGAAGTGATACAAAGGTGGTTGTTGTGGTTTGGGAATGGTACTCTCCAAATTATTGTTCCCACCAAGACTCTCTAGACCATAGGCTGCTACTCTCCCCCCCTTCCTCCTCTCCCTGTGGCAGGTTGGAGAGTAGAATTGGAGGCACAGAATGTGAAAGCCACATCTCAAGATAAGAGCAAATCACTGGAAAAAGCAATGAGACAACAAAATGAATGAATAAAAATTCATTCAAAATGAATGGTAACAGCAAAAGTATCCATAAGAAAGTGCACAAGATAGGCAAAGGATTGCTCAGAACAGAACTGGTGTTACCCAAGAACTGCCTTTGCCAAGCTTACTTGACTGGGAGGACAGCCTTCTCCCTGGGTGAGGTTATAGAGTAACCCTCAGCCACCTCACCTCTTGGCTACTGCAAAATTTAACCCTGTCCTGCTGGAACCAAGGAAATGGTGTACATTTAACAAAACAGATATGCTCATTTAAAACAAGAGATGGAGGGATGCTGGAGAACATTGCACAGCTTCTCTTTTTCCTCAGCCCTTCTTCAGTTGTAACACTGAAGTCAAGCTGGGATACAGTCCTCTGCAGAAGAGGAAAGATACCAAGAAATGCAACTTGTGCATGGAGGGGGAGGTGAATTAAGTATAATATTTAAAACACTCTAACACCAACTCTGGAGAGTTGCCTTATAGAGAACTGTTTTTCTTTCGCTGGAAATATGGATTAAAAAGGCAAGCAGAGGCTACACAAAAACTGCTAGCTAGTGCTCCATGCTAATGAGAAAGGGGTGCCTGACATGCTCACCTGGCTATTTTCTCTGAGCTGGCAGAATGCTAGGAAGATTTTCAAATCTGTAAAAAAGCCTTAGGAAGAAATCAGCCTCATTTTCTTAGCCCATTTGAACCTGAGTGATACCATAATGGCCAATAGAATTTACATGGAAAAATAGAAAGCGCGTGCTAGATGGTGAGATTCATACAGTAGTTTGCTCCAACTGTGCTAACTAACCACGTTCAAAATTTTTCTCTGCAAGTGCTTATGTCATTTTAAAAGCTTCCTCATGATGGAGCCAACTGTACTCAATTTTTCAGTAAAATATCTGAACTCAGTGGGATCACAGGAATGTAGTCAGATCTCTATATTGCCTATAGATTATTCTGATAAATTAAAACTATTCTTTATTTAATTTTTTGACACAATTACATTTTAGATAGCTGTTTTTAGATACTTTTTGAGCCACTGTAAGCTCATCATTGCTCTAGTAAATACTTTATTTAGGAGAGTAGAAAAGTATATTACAGGTATCTCAAAACAGGTCAGTATCACAAAGGAATAAATACTACAAAAGAAAAGGCATTAGCCTTCAGCAGATAAACTCTCAGTGATTTTTGTATGTATTTGTTTTAGAAGAAGAGGCAAGACAACCTGACCTGCAGCAATTTAGGTCATGAACTATGACTGCAGATATAATGTGGTGAGTAGACAACATGCAGACTGCATGACATGAGGGGAAAGAATCGCTCTTCGCAGCAGCTTGCCCCAGGGAAATGTAAATTCTAGAGACAGAGGCAGCTCTAACAGCTTCAGTGCCACCGAGTCTGGAGAGCAGGACACAAGTTGGTGTGACGTGACTTGTTTATTCATGGGTGAGCCTGCAGTTATGGGCTATCATCACTAAGTGATACGGACCATGCTTATTCAGAGAGACCTGCTCTGCTTTGGGACAAAAAGAAATGTGCCATAAATGGTTGCTGAGTCCTGGCTGACTATTACAGTGATAACTCTATGTTAAATTCAAAATTATATTTATGTGAACCCAAAGGGATTTTGTGAAGAGCCTAGATAATATTTTTAAAAAGTGACTTGTGTTATGAGCTGCTTGGGACAATTTTGGTGAAAAATTCTAAATTGAAACAAACTGTTGTATGCAGATTGATTTAATAGAATCTCTTTGCTGTTCTAGATAGTAAAGTTTTTTAACTTAATGCAGAGCAAGTGCATGTCAGTAACTGGGAAAGAGAGTATTAGCCTATAGTCCAGGGCGTGAATTTCTACAACCACTGGATTTTCAGTGGGACTGAATCACTAATTCTGCTTGGAAGGAAGCAGATGAAGGACTTAAACCTGTTTCCTACAGGTTGGAAAACCCCGTTTTGTCTTGTAATTTATCTTTTTATGAACTCTGCATGTTTTCTGTCTGAGAAATCCTAACTGCTTCTACACAAGTTCTAAGCAATGGATCTATAATGACAATTGTTCAATTAAAGCTTATTTAAGCATTAGCAGTGGCAATGTGTAGCATGTTATGAAATTGTGTGTTTTGTAGAGGAGCTGTTTCCCACTTGTTACCTATCTATCTGAGGAATAAGGAGTGGCACCCAGTATAAATTTAGTCATTAATCTATCCAGACTCTGGCTTGTCGCAGCTCCAAACCTCATGTCTGCATACCCACGATGTGGAACTAACTACTGGCAGGGAATTGTGCAAGTCTTCCTGCTCTGCTCCTGCAAATCTACTTCAAAACAGACATCAGAACAGCAGCATAGCCAGTCCTTACTAGGGCAAAGGAAAATGTAGCATTTTTTGTGACTCACGTGATGAGTTCCTTTTTGAGATCTCTTGAATGGAGCTTGGTTTTAGGACTGGGTATGGAGACATCTCCTGGGTACTTCTTCTCCTCCATGTTTTCTGGAGAGCTCACTGGATCTTTCTGAAATATTAGATGAGAATGTAACAAAAGGTTGCTCTTCAAGTCCTCTCACACATTCAAGAAACAATTTACCATGGCAAGAAGAGAACCTCTTGTAAACTTTAAAAAAAAAAAAAAGAAAAGAAAAAAATTAAAAATAAATGATGGAGAGAAATTAGGAAAGTT
Organism: Lonchura striata; assembly: GCF_050655825.1. Lineage (NCBI taxonomy): Eukaryota > Metazoa > Chordata > Aves > Passeriformes > Estrildidae > Lonchura > Lonchura striata. The sequence continues at coordinate 117,035,210 of NC_140704.1, forward strand.
TAGTATACCATAGTTTCAGGTTCTTACAGGCAGACTTTTAAGAATGCTGTGTAAATATTTCTAAAAGCAGATACTAATTTAAGCCATATATAGGAGACACTTGTGTTTGTTTTTATAAGATGATGATAAGGCCAAAGAAAAGTACACAGAGAAAATAGAAGTGGTTACTGCTAGAGCCAAACTAGATTTTGACAGTTATGTTCTTTTTATTTGCTGTGTAAGTACATTGCTGTACTCACTTTTGAATACAGTTGAAGTTGTGACCATTGCACCATAAATTAAAAAATTGCAATCATAAATTTAAAATGTGTTATTTACATAAGCAAATGTTAATCCAAAGCTTTTTAGGTCTGTGGAATGTAATGTCCTGTTATCTTACTGAAAGAGCAGGTTCTTGTTAAAATAAAAACCATAAAGAACAAAACAGCTTTGAAGCTTTCTTAATAGCAGGCTGCTAAGGGTAGTTCTTGATTTCTACTATTTGTAAATCTAAATCATCACTGCTACCATGCTGTTTGGTAGATGGAATAAATCATGAGCATTCACTCCATTGGGAAGGCCTTTTGGAAACTTGGAGTCCTGGAAGGAAATTGCATTTTTGTTTTCTAAAAAACCTTTTTTGATAACTTCAAAATAACTTGGTTTTTACTGTTTTGAGACTTAATGCCTACAATCATTATCTTTATAAAAGATAAATATTTTTTTTCTGGAGGGATGCTCTGTAGCTATTTCATCATTCGAGAAATCTCCAGAGCTTATAGCGCCAATTATCAGACCTCTATTAATCCCTTCTTGGACTTCATGTTGGTTTTGTGATTCCATTCCAACACTCAGGTGTTTCCCAGAGATTACCATCTGTAGAAGCAGAAACTGCTTCCCGTGGTTGAGAGGGGAAGGTCCCAGCCTCTGCTAAACTCACAGTGCTGGTGCCATGGATGCTCTGGGCTTGTGCAGCTGACAAATGTGCCAGGACAGAGGAGCAGGCTTGTCTGCAGAACTGTTAACACAGAGTGCAGGGCTGAGTTGAATCTGGACTGAAAATGGAGTTTCTGCCTCCTGGGTCTTGTAAGCTCTACAGGGGTGTTTCTTCTGGTAAAGCTTCCATATGGTCCTCAATTCTGGCAGCTCATCTTTGCCTGTTTGGAGGCTGGATCTTCAACATGATTTTCTTCTGCGTTCTGCTGCTGGCTATCTACTGCTTACTGTAACTCACACTTCACATACGTATAGAAATTATGCCATATTATTGCTGTATCAATTACTACTGATTTTTTCAACCACATTTGTGGGGTTAATTTGTTTGAGAATATTCTAATCTGATACAAATATAGAAAGCAAAAATACATACATTCAGCTTTACTAAACACTCTTTCACAGTAATTAGTGAGTAATTATTTTAAATAAATAGAAAAACCCTCATATATTTCAGGCTTGGGGAATTATATTTCTGAAGGAGAACTTCAGATAAGGAGCAACAAAGAAAATTAGCAACTACCGAAGGTCTTGATGTTAGTGAAGAAATAATAAATGATTGGAAGTCTTCCAAACATGGATGCTAAAAAACTAAAATGCAAAATAGGAAAAATGGATGTCAGCTTTGTTCAAGATCCAAGAAACATCAAATATATGTTTTAAATAGTATTAAAAAATACTGGGTTAAAACTTGTTCCCAGTGGGATATAGGGGTAATTTTGCAGTGGCATATAGGGGTGATTTTGCCATGGGTATCTGATTTCCTGATTACTTCTGTCCAAAAGTTCTGACCTACCTTTCTTACAAACAACATAAGTGCAAGCAGGGATCACCAGTACAAGTTACTATAAAATCAAAATCTCCCAGAGGAAATTACAAAAATGCTAACCCCTATTGCCAGTTAGAAGTGATCAGACATCAAAATAACTTCAAAAAACACAGGTAAAATGGTTTCCATTTAATTTAATTGAGGTTAAAGAAGAGTGGTTTATCAGTTTCCTGTCTAACAACTAACTCTGCCAGGCTACATCTGCATCATTGAACTGATGTGTGTTCCTAAAACATTAAAGCATGCCTTGCCTGGATCCTATGTTTCTAAACCAGGCATACATCAGCCTCTTCCACTTCTTCTGAGAGTAGCCTTGAGTGTGGGGTGGTGAAAAGGACCTTCTAGAACTCCACTGTGATCTTGATCTGGGTCATCTACCTCAGGGTGCACCTGCAGCACACCAGAATTGCCATAACAGTTTGTGCTGCAACCTATGTTAATATTTTCATTTGTGTAACTTGTGTTATTTATTTTAAATCAAAGATACCCTGATCTTTCACTGGAGATAGACCAGAAACTTTGTGTGTGTGTGTGTGTGTGTGTGTGTGTGTGTGTGTATGTGAGAGTTATTCATAATGTAACTGTCTGATACCTGCTGCACAGAGCAGACTGATGGAGAATTATGTATATCTAAGGCTTGACAAAACACTACAGTATTACAGTTCACAGCTTCATTTCACTGAGTAATTTAATAAAAACAAGATTTCATGGTGAAGACTGTCAGGAGTACACCTATAGCCACCAGTATAAATGATGTTAGAGGGTTTAGAATTGCAGTATTTTCATTTTCTGTCTTTAAATAATTAGGGTTTTTTCAAATCTTAATGGCGAATTCCCTGAATTGAGCTATTAAGATTTCTAATTTCTTTACACTAAAGCTATACACCCACATACATACAGAAACAACAACAATTTTATACAGTTTTTTTTTTTTTCCTAGAATATTTCCCAGGAGTAAGGGAGATATAGACATTTAAATAGGTGACTTCTTTAGTCACCTTTAATCATTTTCTTGGCTCCTTGAGGGATATCTGGTGTTATTCAAGCAACATAAAATCTTCATGTGTGTAGAAGCTGCAAAATCAAGACAGTGCAAAGGAAATGCAGGCACAGGAATACTGAAACTCTGCTTTTCTAGAACCTTATATCACTACATGTGGCCCAAAAGCGGTTGCATCTGTCCAAAGCACAGAAGGTTAGAAATAAAGAAAAAATACTTTTTGATCCTCTGCACCTAGCAGAGCATCATATCTTGTGTGCTTCTCCATCTATTTATCTTTAGAGGGAGAGCTAATCCTTTGGGAAAACACCTTTAACACTTCTCTCTTTCTGGTATGTTGGTTGATGGTTGTCATAGCTTTTCAAGCCCAACTGTATGTATAATTTTTCCTTTTCCATTTGAATGGATTTGTAGCTAAATGCTATTAAAATCTAAAGAATTTCAGACTAAAAGAAAAATCTGAACCAGCCCAATTGGTCCAAGCACTACTATTTCCTGCAAAGAGCATGTGTGTATTCATGCATGCACACTACTGAAAGAAAGCAAGCAATGATACTCCATTAATGTACAGATGGAAGTTTATATTGATTTCAGCAAAGACCAGAACATAATGGTAACATGAATAACAGATAATAGCATCTGGCACTTTTAACATTTTTAAGCCCTGAAATCTTTGGAGAACTGACAGTTGAACTAACTGACAGCTCTAGTTATTTCTCAGCGCTTTCCTTTTGGAGAGATTTTGAGTTTTTTCCAAATTCAGATTTTTTTTTTTAAGGGGGCATCTGGACAGGCTATTTTGCTGAGAGAGAGAGAGACAATATTTTCTGGAAATTACCACCAAAATTAAACAACTGTTGTGCATATGAACCAGATAACAATGAATTAGAAATAGATATAATCAGTCATTTTCTTTGCATAAGGATAACTGCCAGTCTTTGATTTTGAAAACAGAGCCTCTGGCCCTGTCATCACTGGATGTATCAAGGCTCCCTGGGACAGCAAAATCTCACAGCAGAGATCTGTGGCCAGATCCTCAATTAGGGACAAAATGTGCAGTGTCAAAGCACCAAGTGCAAGGGGCACCAGTGACTGAGTGCATTGGACCATTATGTCCTGTTGGGTAGTTTATTTTCCTCCAATTCCCTGTGCTGGAAAGGGACAGGGAAACATCCAGACATCCATCCTAGCCTTGTGAAAGTCAGGCATGGATTAGGGGGGATGTGGAGGTGCTCCTGTGCTGGCTCTTTTGCTGAGCTGTGAAGGCAGCAGGGAGGAGGAGTGACATGACAGGTCCCTTGCCAAGTCTGTGACACCTCTTGATCCCAGCAGCAAAGTCCTCTCAATGCTGGATGTGTGTGCTCATCATGCAGCATGAATGGGGAAGGGCCTGAGCCCTCAGCCTCCTGCTTCAGGTCAAACCCACTCCAAAACCCTGGGACTCAGATTGTTCTGTCACTGGTGAGATAAAGACCATCATTAGCCCCAAAGAGGAGACTGCAAAGTGTTCAAGACAACCCACCTCCAATTGCAAGCTTTTTCAGCGGACACACTGCAACCCTCTACCCAGTCATGATAGATTGTTTTCCTCATGCAATTGAATTATCTTTTAATTCCAGGTGGTTTTTGAATTGGATGCCTGGATCATCTAACATTAATTGTAAATAGCTTTACTCCATCTATGTCTTCTTGAAGTGTCATATTTGATATTTGAACAAAAGATAATTTCATATTATTATAATGATCAAATTCTATTATATATAAAACCAAACAAAGAGTAAGTAGTATAAAACCTTCAAACCAGGACATCTTTTAGTTTGTTTCTGAAAGCTGTAACATAGGCTTTTAAAGAGTTGGTGGTCCCTTCCTGATTTAAGAAAAATGAAAGCAGTCCATATCCTGAAAGTCAGGTTCAAGAGAAAAAATATTAAGTCAAACTTGCCAGCAAAGTAGAATAAGAAAGAAAGGCCATAGTAGACTATGCTGCTTTGTTTTCAAGACAGGGTAAACAGACATGAAAAACAGAAACAAAACCAAAATAAAGACATTTTGTGATTTGGATGTGACACTCCAGAAGATTGATCACATAAGTTGCAAGTTGGAGATCTAAGACTCTGTTAGAAATTTCTTGCAGTATGTAAAATAAAGTTTTCCAGTGAAAGAAGTTAAGGCAAGGTTTTAACTATGAGTTTAAATGCTTAGGTAGCAAGTTATCTAGAAGTCTAAAGAGTTTGTATGACAATTTTTTTTTTTTGTTTCAGCATGAGAGAACTGCCTTGGCTTGATTTTATTTGTTGGGGTTATTTTTGTTTTGTTTTTCCTTTTTTCTCTGATGATTGCTAGTCCATTTGGGTGTCTGTGTTACAGGACTGAGCCATTAGGAACAAAATTTAAAAAGCAGATTCTAATGATGGTAAGCTTTGTTTCCCTTACCTTAGAGTCTTACAGACACTAACAAGCAGGCTCTGAAACCAAGATTTTCCAAAGTGAGTAACAGGGTTTTTTTATATCCCATCCAAGAGACCATTAAAACCAGATCAATGTTCACAAGACTCTACTTGTGGAAACTGATTCCCTTTAAACTGTTCTAGTTGGTCCTAAAGACTATCATATGGTCTTTCATGCAAGGGAAAAAGTCACTCAGAAATTGAAAAAAATACCTCTTTTTCTTCTTCTTTCCTGCCATGAGTCTTGCTGTAGTTGATTGGTGTATCCCAGCCTTCCTGTTCACATAGTGCCTGGTAGAAGGCTGCATTTACAAGGATGCTACTTGCTTTGAAAGGAGAAGAGGAAGGAGTGGGAAGTGCTGTGCTGGAAGAAGTGAGAGGCATAACTTTGTCTTGGCTTCGATTCTTTTTCATGCTCAAATCCAGTGTGCCATTTTCATCCACTTCTATCTCAGCTCCCTGACATGCAACAGGAAATAGAGACATGTTTAGATATGGACATGGCAAGGCTGTAAAATAAGCATGTGGTGCTTTTAAAGGATAAATATAAATGCATGCTTTTATTTAAATTTATCTGAATCTAAACCCAGCTTTTCGATTTATGTCAGTTAATGTCCAACTCTTAGGCAGACTTAAGAGTAGCTTCAGTAATGGTATCCCTGCATCTCAGCTTAAACATAGTAAGTAGAATTTAAATAAGATGCCACTAAACCATAACTTATACACCCTAAATCTAGTTTTATTTAAAAAAAGTTTAGCTTTAAATCTTCTTGATCTTTTCACTCTTACAGAGAACTATGACCCCAATTCACAGTTAAAAGCATTAATGCATTGTTTAGGTCATCAACAGCATTATTATCACATATCCTCCCTTCCCCCCATACCCTGGAAACATTACAACATCTGCATCATGGTGGGGGAGAAGGAGGGGGAAAGAAATACATCTAAAAGGAGCACAGTAGGAGAAAATTTCACTGGGATTTTCTACATCACTTGAAATGACATACTACCTTTATCATCATTTGACTAGGCCACTAAGGCACAAATCTGCACTTGAGACCACTAGACTGAGAGAATACAGCAAGATTGTGAGGAAGTTCTCACTAATGGAGGTATTCTGCCTGAATTAGCAAACTGTTTCCTGGGGAGTACAGCAAAGAGCAGCCTCTAATAGCAGAGGTGTGTGCAGCTTGGGGACAGACCCAACCTCTATTTCCAGTCTGGGAGGTGCTCTCCTGCTCAAAAAAAGGGGCAAATGCTGCTTGGCTGTACAAGAACAAAGGAAGGAAATGTCACTGTTCTGCCTTATCCTGTTTGATCACAGGAAAAGAGGACAAACTCCTCTTCTTGAAATGGTAAAAAGCTGCTGAAAAGTGCAGTTTACTGATGTAAGCAACAACAAATTTGCCCTTATGCTTAATATGCTACACTGCCTATTAACATATTTTCTATATAGGGATGAATACAAGACTAGTCCTTGCTATTGCCAACATTTACTGATGGCAAGTGGGGGAAAAGATTAAATGTGCCTACTGGAGGACTACTCAGTACTCTAATTCAGTATGTTCCTGAATAAAGTGGAAAACATTCAAGGACTATGGAGATAAATAGCAATGTCAGAGATTTACACATAGAATGCTGTAATTAACACTGCTCATTGTCATCACTACTATTTTTAATTTGTGTCACCAGAAAGCTTGGATAACACTTGGGAATTTGGGGTAGATGTGTTCTGTGCTATGTAGCTGTAGGAGACAGCTGTATAAACCCAGATTTCCTACCTTGAGTAATATATTAGGTAACTCATAGTGTAAGTGAACCACCTAGATGTTGTGTTGTAAATAGAAAAGAGTCAGGTATGCCCAGGGGTAAGTTTAGACCTCTTCCTCAGAAAGACATTGGCAGGAGGAGCCCCTTTCTTTTTATGAACATTAAATATTGCTTGGGCATGGTGATTAGTTGACCATCCTAAAGATGGGGCAGTGAAACCTGTCCTTGCTTGAGGATCTTAAGAGTTGTGGTGAAACAGGGAGCTGCTCTCCTGTGCTGAAAGTGTGACATGGCCATGATGACTGGACTGAGGGTGCAAGCTTCCTTAATGCAACCTTGCCTTCTACCACTGCCAGTGCTGACTAATTCAAAGGTAAAATGTGATTGATTAAATCTTCTAAATCAGAAGGAAAATATTGGTGGTAGATGATAATTTAAGGCCCTACAGCTTCTCTTCACTCAGCCAGCATGGCTCCCTTTTGCATCCATGAGCTTGATGCAGATGCCCACCTAGACTGAAGCACCACTGAGCCATCTGCTTGTCCCTGGTTCAGAAACTCAGGCACCTCTTATGTTTGCTTCTCCCACATAGCCAAGTTCACATTTTCAATCATACAGCTTAAAGAGAGAGATGTTTTATTATATTTATGGGAAGTAAATACACTTCTAATATGTTCATACTAAGACGCTTTTGTTATATCTTTCTGCCCCTTTTTAGTAAATAGTTTAATCTCCTGTGATAGTTTTAAGCCCTGAATTTGACAGTGCAGCTTATCCTGGATAATAACTTAGTAACCACAACATCTTATGCCATCTGTATAATATCAAATACATTTTTATACCAGCATTAATAAACCTTAGTTACAAAAATCCAAGATATTAACTATATCACTGCCAAGCACACGCTCCAAGATCTGACAATAGAACTCTGCCATGATCGCCCCAGTGTTTTTTGGCTTCGTCGTTGATATGTAACTATAGCAATGAAACAGAGCTACAGTAATCAAGTTTAATGACCAATGTAAAGTAAAATGCTAAATATTGTAGTTGCTGACAATTTTTCATAATAAAAAAACTTGGGTTAAGTCTGCACAACCAACATTCACATAAAATTCCAGACCTCTGTGACAGATGGCTTAGGAAAGGAAGCCATGTGATTGGGCTGCAGTAGTTTTATAGTGCAAAACCCATAAATAGTGCAGATTCTCTCTACTGACAAAATATCAACTACTCAGAAGGCAACAGTAACAAGAAAGAAACAATCAAGGCTCCCTTCTTAATGCAACTTAACATAGAATAATATCAGAAAATTATTCTCTCGGAGAAGCAGATACCAATAGCCTCCAAAAGGAGCTCTTACTGATAAGCAGGACATTTACTAACATGGAAATTTAAAGGTTTCTCAACACTCGCCTGAAATTCATGTAGAAGTTGGGTTGTCCAACACATACCTAATTCCCATCAGGAAAGTCTGGGTAGTGTGTTTGTGAAGTAGTGTGCAGATGGGGTTTAAGAGAGCTCACAGATGCACACAACAATTAAATAAAGTCATGGGAAAAATATCCCCCTTTGCCCATTGCAGAACTGATTGCAGGTTTACAGCATGGATTTTTACTCAGAATGGTATAAAAGAGCTATTGCTTTGGTGCCTTCCTAGCAAACTCCAAATGGCACAGCAAAAAGAGGGAAGTCAGAGTTATTGCTCCAGTTTACATTCCTACTCTGATCCCACCCTCCTCTCAATATGTCTCCTTTGCTTGCTTTACCACATTTATTTTTACATCAATTTTTAAATGGAACTAAAAAGACAAAAATGGCAAATGGGAAGAGCAGTGTTCTGACATGCTGACAGAAAATGGCACTTACTATGCTTAGCTCAAGCTTGTAAAGGCTATGTTCTCTTCACTGAAGGCAAGATCTTATTACTGTTGACTCTAGTGCATGTGAGAACAGGCCTATATTTATCCATTTATCATTACATATTTAAAATACAGCTACTAAACAATGTAAACTGTTCTGATTATTCCTTAAAACTGTAAGCAAAACAAAGATGAAAATGTATCTTTTAACTTCCTAACTTATGTTTGTTTTATGCTGTGTAAATCTTTGCAGCCTGATTTTGATCTTACTCACATTTGTATTTACACTGGTGTAAACCAGGAAAATATCTACTGAAACAATGAAGAAAAATCAATGAGCATGACAGGATACACACAGTAATTAAATTCAGGTTATTTCTTACCTACTAACTCATAAGTGACAGTCCAATCCCCCTGCCTCACGTTTTACAAGCAGGGGGTAAAAGGATTCCAGAAAAAAAAATGAAAGAAAAATGATGGGAGCACATTTTCTTTATTCCAGTAGCTATTCAGTGAAATGATAAGGTACAAACAGTAATTTATTACCAAAAATGAAGACTAATATAAATATGTAAACCAAAACAAAAAAAAAAGGTCGGTATTCTCTCCAACTGCTTTGTACAATAAACTCTTTTTTTTTTTCAGCCTTACGACATAAATATTAGGGAATATTTTCTAGTACTTAATTAGGTCCTGTCCCTAGAACTGAATTACAACAGTCAGGACAATGAAGGAGGCTTGTTATTTTTGTCAAATTTCCCCTCCATTTTTTCGTATGCTTTTGGTCCATCTGATCACTCATAACATTTAATACTTTCAAGTGTGTATCCAGCAATGATTACAAGTTAAGCTTTATCTCAGCAGGATCAGAAAAAGTAAATTATTGTGCCTGCATGTGTCTTATTTCAAACCTGTGACATCAGGGACATTGTGTCATGACATAGAAGAGAATTCATATATTCTTTGGTTGGCATCAGCCACAGAATTTAATGCCAAACAAGTCCAAAGGAACAACATGATCAATGATTTTGCATTCCCCCAGCAGTTCAGTCTGGTTTGGAAAGCTCAAAAGAGCTCTTCAGTTCTGGTACTGGGAGTAAATGAGACTCGTAGCCTGTGTGTGTCTGAATATTCTTAATACAAGTCCATTCGAAAAGGCAAAATACTTTCTATTCCCAGCCAACAAAAACACATGCACCAGGTCCTCAATTCTTCACACCTAAATTTAAGCAATTGAGAGAACTTCTGCAGAAAATTAAAATATTAATTTGGGTCAAAATGAGAAAACTTGTAACAGCCCAACAACATCTGAGACAAAAATGGAGTCACAATTTAAGCCCAGAGAAGTTCACAAATTAAAAAAAGCTAGCCAAGAATGTACTTAGAGAGCAATATGCACAGCAGTATTACAGGATGGTACCTAGTGATACTCTTGGATGACTTTTCATCTTGTATTTAGGCTTTAAGGTATTTGGATTAAAGTACTGCCTGACAAACATGCTGAGTGCTAACTACAGTTTTTAAATAATTGATGCAATTTTCACCATCATCAGTATCCAAGAATGAAGAGATGACACAATTTTGTTCAAAAAAACTGGAATTTAAACATTTTTAGCAAATGTGATTTTATTTTTATATTTTTTGTTCTTGTTTTATTTAAAGGCATAGTGTGCATATGCCATTTTGTCTAAACAGGTGGGAAAACCACCAAAACAGTCAACAAAATGTTTGGCAAGCAGTAGTAATGAGGATACAGATAAACTATTGCTTGCAGCTACCTCACTGAGACATGTGTGGTGAGAGCTGTAAACAGGGGAGATCCCTGGAAGTTATGATGATGTGGATTCTTACACAGAGCTAGAAACTGCAGTCTAAGCCTCCTAGGGGAGCCCTTCTGCTGACTTCTATGGGAGCTGAATGAAGCTACATAAACTGCAAATCAAATACAACCAGGAGACTGGCTTGGGGTACTGGCTGCATGAGAATTGCCTGGTTGGGATTATATTCAGGGGAAAAGTTTACTGCAGTCCCAGGCTGAATAGCTCAGACAGTGCAACATTAATGTGCTATTAATTATTTTGAAAACTATATCATCAAGGTATCTGATGATCTTACTATTTTGTGTGCAACTGATACATAATTCATAGATAAGGTTTAAGATTCATTTTACTGCTCATTTCAGAATAAATGTATTATTTTAATATTTTATTTTTTTAATTATTATTTTTATACTTGGGATATTTGTCAGATCACCTTGAACATAAGGTCTCTTTGGAAGTTTTTCTCACCAGTGGTACTGTTAATGCAGAATGTGGCTTCTCTATCCCTGCTACGCTTCTCTTTTGTTGTCTTGGACTCTCCATTTTGAACTGATATGTAGAGAATAAGAAATACATATTTTAATATCCATTAAATTATTGAAATTTGGAACTATGTTATAAAATAAATTTACTTTTTTAATTTAAATGTTATCTCTATATATAGGAAAGTGTTGAATATTCAGGGTAGACCATCTGACTTTCTAGGAAAGGGACAATGCTTTGAGGGTCAAGAAATAAAATTTAAGAGGCAAAAAGAAAAAGAGAAACTTGGGAACACATTTGTGCTAAAAAGCATTTTGTTGTTTTCCCCACTTGTTTAAGCAAGGCAACATATGCATGCCTTGAGAAGATACAAGAAAATGCCACTTACTTGAAATGTTTGAACTTTAAGTTCTGCTTTTAAAACTTAGAAACACAATATTTTTACATCTCTGACAATTGTGTTACTGGCAAAATATTTCCATCAAGCCTGGGAAATCTTCTGCACTCTCACATACCCTTGTTCTCCCACCACAGAGCCTCCCATCTGTAAAGAACCAAGGACTGGATTGCTGTGAGACTGCCTGATGCTCAAACACCTTTATAAGTCAGGAGCGTTAATCTGCTAGAGTATGGACAATGCAAATCAGGTTTTCTTAGAAAAAGGAATAAAAGGAATTTCAAGGGGCAGGGCTGAGACCCTTGATACTGTGGGACTTTGAACACAGCCACTCCACACAGTTATTTTCAAATGTGCTGTTGAGTAGCAAAAGGAAATATTTAACTCTGTAGTTATGAATTGCATTATTAGAGTTCAAATATAGATAAATCTCAAGAGGGGTTTTTAATAATCTAAAAATTTGTAATATATTCTAACAATTAAACATTTACATTTGTGGCCACCACTAGCCACAACACAATTCAGAAACACTGATAAATAATATTTTATTGTTTCATATTTTAAAATTAGAAAGTGTCTTTACTGAGGAGAATCTGGCAACTTAATTCAGAAATTTTTGGTTTGAATCCTGTATGATCAAGGTAATAAATATCCAAAACCAAATAAAAATGTGTTTTGTGTACTTTTCGATACCAAATCTGTTTGGGGCTTACTTGTCTGTATTTTGGCCAGAAATTAATTCTGATTCTTCTGTCAGATGTTTTGTAGCAGTATGCCCTCCAGAAAGTCTGGCAAAAGTGGAGGCAGGCAGATAGCGAGGTAGGCAGGTGATTTTCTTTCAGGCTGGATTCCTGGCTGTTAAAAAGGAGTAGGCTATGTGCCCCAAGTGCCCCTCTGTATCATTATTGTTATGTTCACTTCCATTCAATCCTTCCCCATGATTTGGCAACTGTGAAGCAGGTACATAGGAGAAAATCTTTGGGTTATGCCTGGTCCCTTTACTGCTCTTCTCTGGCAACAAAGGTCTATTGCTGAGGTCAGCCAAAGGCTGCTGCAGCAATTTAATCCAACCATTGGCATCAGTTTCCATATCCCTACTAGAAGAAGTCTCTATCAAAGACTGATGGAAGAAGGTTTTTTGTAACAGATATCAAGGATAGATCTGTCATTAGGAGAGGTACTATGAGCAGTCTTTGGAACAGATAATGAGTTACAGGGAATGCATGTGGACACTCTAAAAAAGTTTACCCTGTGGCAGCTCCCAACGTTGATTTTAACATCCTAATCTTTACGCACAAGTAGAAATCAAAAGCAGCAAAGTAGGGGATACCACTCTGCAAAGGCACAAGGCTCAAAATACCTAACAAGGTGTTATGCTGGTGGCAAAATTAATGGTTCTGCTCAAAAAATAATAGCTAACCTCCTAGCAGTGGTGAATAAATCCTTAACCAAAATGTAGACCAACAGCTGTAGAAGACAGCAGAAGCACACCTGCTGTGCTGTGTTTTGACAAATGCACCTCTTTTCACTCCCCAATGACTTCTCCTTAAGTTCTTATAATGACTCCCTCTTATCTACAAAGAGCTTTCAAAAGTTTCATTGCAGTGGAACATGTGTCATTTTAATGTAAATAATAAACAACAATGCTCCCACACCACTGTCATCAGAAGAAAATCTTGCCTGTTTTCATGAGCATTATAATACTATGTAATGGCACAGAAAATAAGGCTCACAGCTCACACAGCACCATTTGTAAATCATAAAGATCTGTGAGGAATTGCAGAGCAGAAAACAAAACACGAAAGCCACACAAACATCTACAAAATTAGGCAGCTTTCCATTATGACAGACTTGCCCAAATTATCTTTCTCCAAACGCAGTGGGCCTGATTCTCCACTCTTGCCAGCAGAAAGGGGAATGTTACCAAAGTCAGTTGTTATTCCCCCCCTCTCCACCTTGCCAAACTGTTAGAGGCTCCAAACACAACAGACTCCATAGGTAGTTCTGTTCCATTGCTAGCAAAATATCTCCTTGATTAATCATATGATTTTTATATATTTGTTTAAGTCAGTCTCCAAAATGATCACTAATGGCAGGTTTCAGAGGGAGAAAAATTCCCTCTTAAAACAGATCTTACTCATTATCCACCACAGATTGTTGTTAGATTTCAAATAACCTTTTTCTTTTTTCCTCCCAGAAAACTCCCCCCTTGTAATTAGGGCTCAATTATGAAAAGAATTAGCAACATAATTCCTGCTATTTATTTAGTTTTATCAGAACTGGTCACTGCGTTACTGTTTTTTTTTTCTTTTTTTCCTCTGCCTCTCTTCAAAAGAGCATGCAAACAGAAGCCTCCTTTTGGGGGATTTAATGCAGTCACTAACATGAAAGACAGTTTATTCGCACAGTTCAGTAGCTAGCACACCCTCCAGGTTCTTGGACTACCCTACCTTGGCAGACAGACTCTGTGGTTTGTTGGAGAGGATCTCTGCTGCTTCCCTGCAGCGGGTGGAAAGGTTCAGGATAGCAGCAGCTGCTGCTATGTGGGTGTCTTCACTACATTGACCGTAGCTATAAGAGTTGGCATGGCAAGGGCTCTGTGTGTGGGCGCTAGCACTAGGCAGTCGATTAGAAAATTTCACTGGATTTGAAAAATGCTTTGCTGTTGAAGAGAGATTTGATTAGCAATTGCATGTATGAAATTTTTCCCGTTAAATAGTTTCGCTTCTCAGACTACAATTTCATACATAAAAAAAAATATTCAAAGATTACATTTAAAACAATCAATTTGCTATTGCCAGTAAGGGTTTACAGTACAAATGGCTTCAGAAACACAGTAATTTAATTTTTCCTTGAGAAATACACATCTGTCAACAAACCTTCTGAGATTTTTTACTCCTATTTTACTTATCCTTAACTCAAGCATTAAAAACAATGATGTCCAAGGAAAAACTGAGCAAGCATTAGTGTGGTATGCATCATTATTTCCCCACCCCAATGGAAAAATGCAATTGTAAATGCACTCTTATAAAGGCTTCCCCTTGGAGCTCTATTGTGCTAAAAAAATCAACAGTGACTTGTCCAGTCTTAGCTAAAACAACACTGCTTACTCTACTTAGATAAATAAGTCTGTTACTTAAATAGCTTTGTTTAGGTGACTAAGGAGAACAAAACCGGGCTCTTGAAAGAAGCAGAGAAATCAGATAAAAACATTACCTGTAAGGACACATTCAGCGCTAAGTATTTTGTGGAAATATTTAGAAATTTAAATCTATCCTTCAATCAATGAAAAAAAAAAATAATGAGCATACGTATGATCTTGGTTTACAGTCTTTTGTTGGCTATATTTGTAATAATACACAGTTTTATTAGGCACAGGGAGGTCAGCTGAAAATTAAGTACTAACAGGTGAACAGAAAAGCACTTTCACAAACAGAAGTGTGCAGTTCTATGTTTTCTTCTTCATCAGCAGTGTTTACTCTAAAACAGTTAGAGAGAACTCTGCTCTCTCTTTTGGATTTTGGAGCTTGGATAGCATAAACTGTTGCAGGGAGAACACAGCACCATGATTTCTACTCTAAAGAAGCAATAATCACATCTTTTGTCTGCAGCCCTCACAGTGTCCTACAAAGATAAACTAAGCAAAATCCAATTTCTCAGCCTACACCCAGATACATCAAGAACATTTCTGCATATGGCCATCTGCTCGTTCCCTAAAGATCTGAGCCCCAAGGCTCTGGATCCCTTTAGATGTAGAGCTTTGGCTGAGTGCTTTCTAATGCTAAGAGCTACACAAGACATAGGAGGACTCATCTTCCCTCAAACTTGGGATGCTCTGAAAGAAATGCTAGTTTATCTGCTTTGACTGTAGCTGAATGCTATATTCCATTTCTCTAAGCACTAGAGGCATCTCAGTAGAGCAATACATGAAAGCCTCATGATTCAGTCCTCTCTTTCTCTAGTGAAAATTAAAAAGGATTTATCTACCCTGCTGCAAGCACAGCACTGTAACACAAACAAGACAGTCTACATTTTTAACAGTTACTACAATGAAATTTAAATTGTGTTTAAAGACCAGAAAGTGCATTTTTCATTACCTATCCTAAAAGGAAAAAAAAAAACCAAGCAGCCAACAGACCAACAAAAAAAACACCCAAGGCTATTACGGGTGTATGTTTTGTTAAAAAAAAAAAAAGTTTACAAGTGCAGAATCCACAGAGGGCTAATGATGGGCTTTTGTCTGGCTACATATTTACATAAAACTCTGAACCCATCACTACATCATCAGCTTCTTATTGCCAACTTCTGTATACCTGAAGAGTTAAATCACTCACCCGCTCTTCTACTTTCACCTTTCCATTAAAATAATAGCTGCATATTGCAATCTTTGCAAGAACAACAGGCTGTAAACTTCAGCTCTGATATACTTCATATATAAATTGCATATGTATGCATTTGCATCTGTATAAAAACATTTCAGTCATTTTTTTCCTTGAAATGAACCTGTGAAATAGACATACATCTATGCAAAGAGACAGCTAATAGGGAATATTCAATTTTGCAAACAAAATTGGAAAATCTGCCACCCAAGAAGCTGGCAATGCATATATTTGCTTTCATTTAAGCAAGCCTATTTTCCAGGTCAGATAAATATCTACTTTTCATTTGCAATTTTAAATAGAGTATTTGTATATATTCACACAAAAACCTACAAACATATATGTGTGTTTTTGTGTACTCAGACATGTACACAAATAAATATAAAAATATACAAAATTTTATAAATATATAAAACATTTATAACATAGTATTAGATGCATATTCTATTATAATTATCTTATATATGAATTTATTCATTAACAAATTTTTTTGCTTTTCTGTTCACCTTACTCTAAATGCTCTTCTTTGGGACAAAGACAAAATTGGGACAAAATTTGTTTTCCTATTTTATTTTCTTTTTTATAATTAGCAAAAGAAAACTCAATTAAAAATTAATTTAAAAATTAAATTTTTAATTTAAAATTTTTTCACATTGTTCTGGATCTATTTTTTTCTGAACCCAGTCTTGGTAGAATGAAACTTTTCCATTTCCCTCATAGGAACAGAATTAATAGTTTATTTAAACTAAAGAATATTTTACAATGGTCAATTCCAAGGCAGAACCTTGCCAATGTTTCTCATGCAGATTCTGAAGAGCATCTGCAATAAACTCTCAGTGTTTGCACTGTGGTATCTCATTTGTACAGAGTAGTACCTCAGCAGATCTGTAAATGATGGAAGAGGAATCTTGATAACAATTTGTTGCATTGGATATGACTGCATTTCATATATGATTTAGTACAGAAATATGAGGTACCAAACTAAATTCAGCCCAGGCCTGGAATTAATGTAGCTGGGACACATGCTCATCTAGGAGGAATAATACCTGTATAGATTCACCTAAATTGTACCTGAACTGTATCTTTGGAACCTAACTTGGATTTCTGTGTGCAACAGTTCATTACACTTTGTGCAGACATATTCCATGGGACTTGTCATCTCTCCCATAAAGATACCACCATTGAATCAAGGAAGATGGCAATAGGTAAAACATAAAGAATTCCTTTTTACTCCTCTTTTCCACTGATAACTGCTTTTAAAAGAAGCATCAAAAAAGTAAACTTTGTAGTGATGATATTTAGTGTTTCATAATTCTATATTTTGCAAATTAGTGATTCTATTTAACATTTTTGACACAAGTGATTAAAGATGGTTTCTACAGACCTTTTTAGAATTTTAGAAGTTTGAAAGCAGAACAAGCAAAAAGGAAAAAGAAATCATTGACATTTTGCCCCTTTTTCAAGAGAAAATTTAATTTCAAGCTTACATTCAAGAAACTGAGGTGTTTTTCGACCTTGTGACACAGGTGCTGTTGTGCGTTTGCCAAAGACTTGTGCATCAAAACTGGCATAATCAAATGGGACTTTCCCAAACTTCTCCTGTTCTTTCCCCAGGGTGCCTCTGGAGGAAGTGACTGGCTGTGAAGTTCTGTAACTGAACTGAGATAGCTCCGGCTGCTTTGCTAAATTTGTCCTGCAGAGAAGAGGAAAAGAATGAAGAAGAAAGACAAGAATGTCTTTAAATAGCCTTGTGCTGAAAAATAGGATATGGTTGCATCTCATAATCCAAAAATGTGCTATTATCACATGCAAAACTTACTGGTGGGTGTATACAAGAAATAAACAATATAAACATGGCGGCTGACTAGTAGTCAAAAAGTACCTTGACTACTTCACAAACTAAAAGATTAAGACATTAAAAAATGCAGTATTCAATAATAGCAGTTTGAGCTCCTTGCAAGGAAGTTACTAACTTACTGCTAGATTGGCACTTCCTTTAGTTCTAAAAATTTGTCTGGATTTTTTTCTAGCTTTTAGATATTTTTTGATCAGCATTGTTCTCACTTTACAGTGAATGAGTACGGTATAAATATAAGATGATCTGAAATAATTGCTTGTGCTGTTTGGGAGGAACAAATGATTTATGGTGTGTTATTCCATTTAGTTAATGTTCAGTAACTACTTGTCTTTAGCAATTTCCTTAGGACTTTTCATATGTAGAGTTAAGGCACGTGCAGTTGGCAGACACATGGACATAATATTCTGTAATGGCTCTGAAGGAACCATTAGAGCTGATCATGTCAATAATCCACAAATTAAAGTGTCCCCAAATAGACCTGAATATAATAGGTTGTAATGGTCATGGTGCCAATGATGTGCAAATTATGTGTGTCTGTAGGGTCCTTATAACTCTGACAAAATACCATTGCACTAAAAAGTGTTTCTCCTTTTTGATGTCATTGTATAAAATAAAAATTAAAGTATTTAACCAATCAACTAAGAATAAAGAAATTCTATTAATTGTTCTGATCAGGTTACTTGTTTGGAAGTAAGATTTAATAGGATATGTTTGATTGCTTATCCAAAGATACGCCTCTTGTCTTTAATGTCAGCCATGTACACAAGAACCTACAGATCAGATAGTTTTGTAGAGGTTCATCTTGGAAAACTGGGTTACCACTGAAGCCAAAATCTGAAGTGGGTGAGAGATCTGAGGACCAGTCAACAGAGTTTATACATAAATAAGAGTTTGTCTGTTTCGAGAAACTGGTTTGTGAGGGCTCCTACCTGTGAGTCTGATCATGGCACTGCCCAGCTTTTGGAGACTCGAGCTGGTTCTTTTCCTGGGACATTGCCAGCTTTTCAGCTGCAGCAATTGGACAACCAGAAAGGCTGTTGAAAAGCAAAGGTGAAGAACAGAAACAACAAGGAAAAAACATTGAAATTAATTATTGTGCAAAGGAGATGCATGCTGTTTTTCTGTGGAAAAAGTGACTTTGATGGTCTGTGCATTTAAGGGAATTGCTGCTGCTATAGCCCAGATTCATCTGTTTTTCTATCCTTAATGCAAAACTGTGAAATCTGTGTATTTTAGGTGATATATCTGGAAACTGAATCATGTAGGAGTTTTCCACAGTTCAGCTTTGATGTTTTGTGTCTGGCAAGTCACTAGTAAATTTTTTGACAAATGACATTTACTTTATCAGCTAAACCATGCATATAAGCCTCCTGCTGATTAAAAGGAAAGTGAATTTGGGAAAAAAAAACAGGGATATATGAGAGACTGTTACCAAAGAACACATTTTATCATTTCGAGTTGTGCTAGCTTATATTTTCCTGTTTGTTTTATTAGATTAGAACATGTTTTCTTATCCTATTCATGGGATGCTCATGATACAGCTGATGTGCTGCAACAATGACTAGGGATTTAAAACAGGAAAAACAGAGGCAAAATATTTGCTTGTGCCTTATATATTCTTGTGGACAAGCTTTTCACATGTCTGATAAAGACTGACTTACTAATTTTAGTATTAAAAGAGTATGATAAACCTTAATTTTGGTGCAGTAACTAATCAATCAAAAAACAAGAAACACCAAAATCTCACAGAAATTCAGATCAACAAAGAGAGTTGGTTTTGAAATTCTTATATCCCAAGTTTGATTGAGATTATATTTTCCCAGATGCAATATGATGGAATATACTGCTTCCAGCAGAAAGCAGTAGTGAGAAGAGCTGTGCTGCCAGCAATGGCTTGCTGGAGACAGAGAGTGGCTCTCTGCTTCACCCGCAGTCCAGCCATGATTCCCCAGTTGCCTGTTTGGAAGTCTTTTCTCAATTTTGCTTTCTCCCTGCAGGCAGCATGTTAAACAGACAGGAGAGTTCCAGGCAGGAAGATGGTATTCCTGAGGGTAATAAGTAGTACTTTTAAATTTTAAAATAGTTCACTTAAAATTTTCTGTTTTGCTAAAAGGGAATGTATCCTGATTGGGAGTTCCTGTCAATGGCTAGCAAGTAGTGGTGCAAAATAAATGGGTTTTGCTTTCCAATGGGTTTTCCATTTGTAGGATTAATAATGTATTTTTTCACCCCTTCCCTTTGTACATTATGATTTTTCAATGTGAGGACTGTGATGAAATTGTAGCTTTAAATCTCATCTATAAAAATACTAGTGGAATTTGCCATCCTCTGTGCTGCAGACATTTTTTATGTAATGGAATTAGACACAATTATTTGGTTATAAATAATACAGGCTGCCCTTGCAGTTCATAGACACTCTTCAGTGTAGTACATAACATCTAATTCCAAGATGTGCCTATCAATTTACTCCCAAGTACATGTTAGGTTTTAAGTGGACAGGAATTTTTCTGCTCTACCTTCGGTGTGTGTTGCGATTGCTGTTGACATGTCCTCTTCCAGTGCATCCTGGGGTGGGGCACTTTAAAACATTTTCATGCATGGCCAGAACTAAACAGAAATTTAAAAAAAAAAAAAAAAAAAAAAGTTGATAATAAAGTGCATCAATTAAAAACACATATCTTTAAAAAATGAACATATCCTCTTTGAACTCAGATTCTCAGTTCTTTCACATTTTATCACAAAAGAATAGGGGAGGCAAAGGACCTACAACACAGTGACCATGGTGCCTCCAGCATAAACCAGTTTATTTCTATATTACTGTGGTGTGGCTTCACATATGCACAAAATTCTTTATACAGACTTTGAAGGAACATAAGTGGAAATCAGTAAAGATGTTAAATCATGAAGCCCTTTATACAGCACTAACACTGGAAAGGGCAGGTGATAGAGGAGGCCTGGGCCATACAGTCCATGTTCCATGGAACTGCAGTCCTTCTCTGTCCCAGGGAATGAAAGCTCTCAAGTACAGGAAGGCTGTTTATACATTCTATCTGATATTTTGAGCATATCTTTTGAGCGTTACACCATCTGAGCTGTGATGAAACTGCCTTGGACCAATCAGTAATAGTTCAAAGCATCAGCTTACAATCTTAATAGCAATTACAACCTCTTGCCTGTATGTTTCTTATGCCCTTGAATGTGGATTACCTTCACTGAAACTGACAAATATTTCCCTGTTAAACATTATAGATCTTTGGGGCACAGTGTTTCACAAAAGCTGACTGTTCATTCCATGGGTTTGTTCTGCTAGGAACAAAATTCTAACTTTTTTTTTTTTTTTTTTTCCCATCAGGACAGAGTACATCTAATTGGAAGTGTGATAATTAAAAAGGAGTTGTTAATTTTAAGGTTTTAGGAAGTTAATGTTGCTAAGGACTTCCAAAGGCAGTCTGCTTAATTCAGCAGATGTTTCCATGAGTACAGTTTAGTACCAGATTTAAAAGAGGGGAGAACTACAGCTAGGAAGAGGATTTTGGTAAAGTGCAAATATCCTTTTAATTTGTTGTTATGCATACCACCACAAATAATAATCTGACTAACTAGGTTATTTAAGCAGATAGTTTCACATTAAGTTTTGGCTTATTATGCAGTATTTCACTGCATCATGTTGCAGGATTACACGCGCGCACACACACACACACACACACACACACACACATGCGCGAGCCAATGTAATCAGAGCAGCACAGTTAGAAATAAGCAGGGAAATTCAGGATAGACTGGGCATTAAAGGGTTAGTGTGATACTGTCACAAGACAGGGACCTGCTGTGGACCAGCGCTGGGATCTACTGATGGAAATAACCTTTTTGAGCTCAGCAGTAAGGGGGATGCTAAAAACATCTCTGCATAAGCATGCCCAGGCCTCTCATCTGTTGGCAACGAGAACCAGCAGCCTGCATGTGTGACTGCGGCAAATGAGGCCTCAGCTCCAGAACAAGCAGGGGATGTCTGTGCCTTAGCAAGGGTGTGAGCGAGCAACTTCCTGAAGATTCATGGGACTACAGCATGCAGGTCTGCTGGCAGCGTGGCAATAGTTTCCCTGACCTTGTTCTTCCTAAGGAGCCTGCTGTTTGTAAAGATGTTGCTGAGGAGCACTTGAGCTACACAAGTGTGGGAAGCAGGACTGTGACTATGAGCAAAAGGTGTGATGGCTTCTTTCCCAGTCACATCCTGCTATCTCATCAAGAAAAAAGAGGATTCTTCTCCAGTATAAGCACACACAATACTGAAACAGATCCAGTTGTTATTCTGGGCTGCAGGGTGATGATACTCACTTTCTAGTGGCACTCTAACTTTATGTGGACAGCCTGAGAGACTGCGGTGGTGAGGGTACAGCCCAGTCACGTGCCCTGTTCCATCACATCCTGGGATGGGGCATTTGGTTTCTCTCTTTTCAGGCCTGGGTGAATCTGCAGAGAAATCAGATAAAGATTTTGTTTGGGTTTAGCCCCTGTCTGTGCTCAGCTGAGTGATCTTAGCAGTATGATATTCTCTATTTTATATTTCAGATTTAATTCCTGTCCAAAGTTTTAACAGGGATGTATGCAACTGGCATACCACTTCAGGTTTTCACACTGTGTCCTTTAAACAATGATTTCCCTATCCCAGTATGCCATTTATGTGCTAAATTATATAGTTTTAGGATTGCAGTGCCATTTATTCCATTCAGAGCCTCAAACAGGACAGAAGCCACAATCCAGTAAGCCAGAAAACTGGCAGCATGAGCCAACAGCAAGATCTATAAAGGAATAAATAAAAAAAAAGGCAAAACAATCTTTTGCTCTGTTAATGTCAGACTCCAGGAAGCTGGGACAACCAAATAAAAGCTGAGGTGTGAAACAAACAAACAAACAAACAAAAAGCATTTCAACCAGAAGCCATTCCTTAAATATCACAGATCTCTAGGCTGTAGGTTCTTTGTTAGGAAACTGAATACATGCCACTTTACATTTGAGAGGCAAGGCAAGCAGCTCCCTCTGGTACACATGGCAATGCTGCTTTGTGGAGCAGCCCACAAAGACACTGAAAGCATGGAGCAGCCGATACCCTTTCAAAGGCGAGGTCTCAGCCCAGCCCCACTGCTACCAGTCTGTAACAGCCTCCCAATTCCTGTTTCAAGCACCTAGAATTGTGCAAGAAGCAGTGGTCAGAAAACCTTTATTTGATTTCCAATGCAGGATCAAAAGTCTGGGCGAGAAAGGAATGATTTCTGGTCCAGAAATTCTCTTGTGAGAAATCTGGAGGAAGTGGCCGCATAAATTGCTGAGGATGGTTTTAGCTCCATCTGTGATTGGCTGCCAACAGCATTTGGTGCTGGGGGAGAAAACAGCTGCAGCCAGCACAGGGAGCTGCCTCCTTCAAGCTCATTTTTTTCTGGACTATGAGGTAGGATGAGCTTAGGGACAGAATCATCAGGGACAGATGAGGGTTAAACTTCCTGGCAAGTTTTTAGATAAAAAAAATAAAAAAATAAATAAATAGAGAGGAAAGCAAATAGCATCATCAGGAGACCACATGCTTTTTAGAATCACTGCAAATGGAAAGTGCTGCAATAGTGAACGGAAAATAAAGAGGGACCCAGAAATATGATTTAGTGTTTCCTCCGGTAATTGAATAGGTTTATCATGAATAGATTTTTTTCTGATCTAGCATCCAAGAGTGAAAATTAAGAGCTGATGGATTTTATGGCAGATTTTTTAGAAATAAAACCCAGTTAATTAAATAAAGTGGCAAAATTATGTGCCCGATAGAACATTGACTACAATCACGGTGTTTATACAACCCGAACAAAGCCTGGTATGTTTTTCCATGGGAATTACCTCTGAACTCACCTGGAAACCACAGCTAATTATAATATGAGGTAAATCTGGAAGGGATAGACTCTGCCATTTTTACATCACTGCTCTTTCCTATGTGTGCTGTGAGAAAGTCACATTGACACCAATGTGAGCCTGATAAATACAGCTGCTCTAAGGGTAGGAAAAGATATCTATAATGTTCCTGCATATGCCAAAGTCATCTGAGCAAATAAAGGTTCACATAGTTTAATAAAAAGGTAGATTAATACCATGCATGCACATCTTAAGACATACTAATGAAAACACTGCTCAAAACACAAAAATGAGATGTCTGCATTTCTTCCCCAATACTGCAGGAAATATTTTATAGTTGCAGCTCTTAAAAATGCCTGTCAGACCTCTTTCACACTAAATGCTTTAGATAAGTAAATTACTATAATATTTGCAATGTCCACAGGGACTACTCTAAAGTTACATTAGAAATACTAAAGTAAATCATTTATCAAAAGCAGAAATAGCATCAGTGCTACGGTGACCTCTGGATGTTTGCAAGGCCAAAAGGAAAAGTCAAAGGACAGATGAATGTATTGTTACTTACTACAGAAGGGAGTGTATGTGCTTATAAAATGATATTTCTTGATGTTCTGTAATTATCCTCAATTGAGGAGTTTCATACAAGGCAGCCCAGTTTATAAATCAAACCCAAATCTTTTAAGTCTCCACTTCTGGAAGCCTGATTAAGTGATGAAAATTCAGTGATGTTCCTATGGGCTTTTAGGATATCACAAACCTTCAGAAACAATAAAGATTTTGGAATTTACTGGTGTTTCTGCTGGTGGTGAATGAGGGAGAAGAGCATAGATTGTGCTTTCCTGGCTCAGAAGTGCTGGATATGGAAAAATGTAACATTGATTGATGTAATAATGAATTATACTAATATACTAATACTATACTTATACTTGACTATACTATACTATACTTGATACTAATGAAGTAGACTGAACTCAGAGAACACATGGCTTAGGAATTAGGTATTATCTCTGGGAGAGGCAAATTTTTCACCCTAAACTTGTCCTTGAGTACTGTTTTAATGCCTTGCCTCTTGGCTGCTGAAACTTTGGAGGTTTGTATTAGCACCTTACAGAGGAGGAAGCAGAGGAGGAGGAAAAGGAGGAGAAGGAATGTCAGTGCCAGCTACACAGGCCTTTTAGTACCCATTACTGATGATTTCACATAGCAGTTTGGCAAGAAGCCAAGTAGCTAGCGTTTAACCTGGTTAGACGTGAGGCACTAGTGTGAAGGTACATAATTAACAAAATTACCAGCTAAATTCCAGATTCTTTACTGTTGCTATAAAACCCAGCTCAGAATACTCTATTAGTCACGGGACAAATGCTTAAGCCAGCAAGAAGAGCCAAAAATACTTCCTTACGTTTGCTGCTAAATATCTGTCTCCCACCAATGTCAATAACTTTGGTTTGTCTCCTTTCCCCTGCTAGATGCTCCAGAAGAAACCTATCCAGTTCCTTGTAGGTGCTGTGAAACACATGCCCTTGCTCTGCCTGCAGAGCGATTGCTTGCTCCAGCAAACTCAAGTTCCCTTTTGTTTTGTCCAGCTCAACTGACACGTCTGTGGTTTCTGACAGGCACTCATTGTCGTCTTCTTCGCTTTCAGGGAAGATATTCTGAATTCTTTTCTCAAAAGGATCAGAGTGAGGCTCCTGGGGTGCTCTTAGCTCTGTTTCTGAGTTGCAGAGTGATTCACAAGGACCATATTCAACCTCTTCCTGCTTAATTTCTGGGACTTCCAGGATGCTGGGTTGATTACACTCTACAATATATTTTGGAGTTACATGGGGCTTTACACTAGTTTCTTCTGAGAAATTTGAAGAGCTATCCCACTCATTGTCCATATTTTCAGAGTTACTTTCATTTTCCTCAGATGAACAGTATTTTGAGTCAGAGATAGCAGTCTTTTCCTTTCCTTCAGCTGAGCTAATCAGGTAACATTCATCAGTGTCATCACTTTCTGTTTTTAATGATTGAATGCCACTATCATTTAGATTTTCTGACACTGCTTGACTGGGTGCATCTTTTACTATTTTTCCCATGTTCATCAAAGATTTGGCCATGGCATCTTGATAGCTGGTGTAGCTGTCTTTTCTTTGACTGGAATTTTCTTGTCCACCTAAATGAGGGGCTTCAGATGATTTTGTAGTACTGTCCTCTGTATGAGAAAAATAGGTAAGAGAAATATGTAAGAATAACTATTTTTTGTATCTTGTAGAAGTGACGTGAAGATATTGACTTATCAATTGCTGTTTCATTACTCAGAAAGGTACTCTGAAATGATTGAATTCACACCCAGGATCTGTTTGAAATGACTACTTGTAGCATGATGAAAAACCCTTCTAAAATTATATATACTTTATGTTATATTTCCAGCACTATATGAGAAAAAATTATATCCCCATTTCTCACTGATGGTGAAAACATGTATTTTCTTAGAACACATGCACATGCAAATGCACTCATATACATGTATGTAAATATAATGTTCAATACATTGATATTACATATATACATATAAACTATATAACATGCATGCATATATAAATAAGCACACAAACACATTTTAAAATTCCTCTGAACTATTTCACTTTTATTTCATTTAAGAATCCCAAATATTTTCTCAAAATAAACCTGAATTACTTTCCCTGTCACCCCGGATCCCATGAGAGACCTTGATGGAAAAATCTTCAATACTTCACAAAGGGCAAGCTCCTGGTCACCACTGAAACTGCCACACTAAGTGATAGATCAGGTCATGCACAGGCAAACAGAAGTGGTTGTTATGTACAGACTCATAAAGGACTTGTTAAAGACACCACTGAAATGCATCCTGTCTTTATAAACATCTTTCTTCAGAAGAAAAGCGGCAGCCAGCAGGTAATAAAGGCTGCATGTAGGAGAGGCTGTCAGTGTGGAAGACAATATGCCTTTTGTATCTCATTTAATTTTTTATAAACATTTCCTCTGACAAGGACACTCAAAAATACATCTCCATCATCTTCCTTTCTGGTAATTATCTCTCTAAAATCAACACTGGTTTTGCCAGGATCAAGTAAATATTGCCATAGTAACTAAAAGCATTTTTGGATGAAGGGAAGAATTTAGTCACAACACTAGCCCCTTCAATAATGCTGATTATAGGGTACATTCTTTTGTTGGGATCTATTCAACATAAACTGAAAAATTTAACATTTTACTTCCTAGAAAGGAGGATTAATAAACAAGCACAGACTGTTTCATAAGATGTGTCTGTCCTTTCCTGAATCAGAAGAACTCCAGGTTTAAATAATAAATTAAGCATAGCCTAAAATGCAAATGAAGTTTCTCTCAATAACACTGTGAGCTATTAAGAGAAAGTGTAAAGGGTTATGATAATTTTAAAGTATTATGAACTACAGAAAACAAATAAAAAGCATTTTCAGTGAATATGTCCAATTCATTGAACTATTCTCTCAATCCACTTAACTACCCACATGTGTACAATAATGATTTATAGACATTATACCTAATTATGCATATTTGGGCTGTGTTAGAGTGCCTAACAAAAGCTCTAGAAAGCAACAATTACCTCTGTTGCTTAGCTACATAGTTTAAAATATTCCTATTAAGTGCAGATTATTGTGGAGGGGAAAAGGGGGACAAAAATGCACATGTGCACCACAATGCATTTCACTTTACTGCTGCCAAACTGTTAGCATTTTGGGTCATTTCCAGTTTACATAATTGTTTGGTTCAACTGTTTGTTATATGTTAAAAGAAAATATTGATTAATTCTTATTCTTCTTCAGAAAATTGGACTCATGCAGGGAGAGGTGGCCTTGTGAACTGTGCGCATAAAGTTGTATTTAAAGAAGTGTCTGTAAACCTCCATGTAACTTTTTAGCAGCTGGTCTAGTACCACACAAATTGCAGTATTCTGAACAAAGTGTGCCATCTTTTCACATCTCAGCAAGTAAGAATGATGATTTGGCTCTATAACTAACTTTAGTCAAATGGGTTTCCATTATTTGCTCTTCTGCCATTTGGAAAATAACAGAATCCTATCAGTGGGTAATTTCAAAAAGTAACAAGATCTGTCTTAAAAGAAAACTCCTGCCCATCAGAATAAAACAAACAAAAAAATTCAATGGTAAAAGCTTTGTTCAATTATTTTTATGCGTGAAAGATAAAAAATAATATAAGTTCACAATAAAAAAAATTTGTTCATTAAATAATCAGTAATTTTTAAAGCAATCTTTTAAAATTTGTTGTTGAACCAGTCTTAATAGTTCAGCTGTCCCAGCTTTGCTTTTCACATCGACAGGCTGTAAATTTACTTTTAAAATAATCAAAACTCAGCTTAGTTTACAGTTGCCTCAATCCATGATCAGAATCATGATCAACTAACAGAATCATGAGTTCATAATAAAGTGAGCAATATTACACCAAGAAATCCCAAGTACCTACATGCCCAGACCAAATTTATGCTTTCACTGAAATTTGTTTTGTAGCTGGTAAAATTTATGCAAAAGATGTAGGTTGTATAATCACTGAACAAGCAGGGTGGAATATATCATGTTGGTATCAAATAAATATTTTCAAAATCAAATGGGATTTTTTGTTTTGACTGAAGGGCATAGTTTCCCTATTTTTCAATCAATGGATTTGGCCCAACACTTGCCCTTTTTTTAAAAAGGGAACCTAAAAATGTTAAATAACTTAGGTTTGTGCCAGAGTCTACCTTTAAACCCATCATAGCAATTTTCCTTCATTGAGTTCTTCAAGATGTGCAGAGAACAGAAAAAGGGGAAGAAAAAATATGTTACTGAGTGCAACTCTGGATGGTCAGGAACCAGACTGAATCAACACAAAAAAATCAGCTAAAATCAAAATATCTAAAAAAAAAAAAAAAAAAAAAAAAAAAGCAAAACAAGCAATATCAAAACCCCAAGATAAGAACCATACAGGAACTTTTATTCCAAGATTCCCTTCTGGTGTTCAGAGCCAGAAACATTCCCTGCAGCCTGAACAGCCACTGAGAGGTATGGGATTTTTTCCTTGATTAATTTTTCTTAAAAATATCACCCAAAAGACAGAGACATTGTGTATCACCTTGCTCATTAATGTTCTGTTTGAAGATGGAGCTACCTTCTAGGCTTTCACAGAAATGGGCTGCAGACCTTTGGAAAAATCTCCTTCTAGAACATTTACAAGTGACAGACGACTGAAAACTTTGCTGTTTTAGAAATGCCACAAAGACCTCCACTGATTTTGGTAGAATCAGGATTTGACTCTTTAATGTGCAGGACATTATTCTTCTTCTTCTGTGTGTTTTATAGTGATCATATATATAAAATTTGTGGAGTTTGTTTTGTTTTAAGGGATTTCAATTTAGAGTGGATAAATACCCAAATAACTAATCTCAGTTCATCATAAAATAATAGGACAGTCCAGGCTGGAAGGGACCTTAAAAGACCATCTAAGTCCAGTCTTTTGTGGTAAAGGGACCCTAGATGATATAATCTATCACCCTGTCCTTCAAAGACATTTGATAAGAAGAAAATGAGTGAAAAATAAATTATCTTTTAATTCTGATAGCAACCAGCAACTGAGTGATGTTTAAGTTCATTCAGTTTACATATTATCTATGATTACTAATTCCCCAGTGCCAGATCACATTCCTTTTATTTTAACATTTGCTGTGTGCAGGTGACTGCCAATGTCCTCCTGATGTCTTCCACTGATATATTTTCATTTGTCCAATTAACTGTTTTGGCAGGACTTCTTAAATATGTGAAAAACAATTTGGTTTGAGACTTTTTGTTCAACTTGAATATATATAAACATATATTAGAAAGGAAGAGTAATTAAAACATACTATAGCTATATCTCTCTGTCCCCCATCCTTGTCCATATTTTCCAGAATACACATTGTAGAATCTGCTATAAATTGTTGGATGTGTTTGGCTTACCAGTGTTGGAATAACAGGTATAAAAGTGCTGAGTCTAATAATCGTGTTAAACAGAACACACTCAGCAGTCGCACACATGAAATTGCTTTGCTAAATGTTAAAGTCAACAATGTTTTGCTAAGCATTATTTTTCCCTCCTAAGAGCTCTATATATTCCAGTGAAAATCTGCTCTTCAGAAATGTGTAGGATGGTGGTGGGCTTAAGTTTGTTCGTTCACAAAGGTAGTGGAGAAGCAGATGCTGCTCCATATCTGACTTGCTGCAGTAGTTGTCTCTGTGTGACCTGCAAAGCATTTACTAGACCCCAGGACAAGTTATTGAACAAAATAAATGATGGTTAAATATGGACAGAAGCTCGCCTAGAAGCCAAACATGTCTTGCATCCTGTTTCAAAATACTGTTTTTTATCATCTCCTTTCCTGTGGCATTTCAAGTTCAAGTGGAGCTCAAGCAACTACCTGGAGTTGAGCTGCTTTCGAGGACACTGATATCTTCCTGTAACTCTGTCCTGTCTTCATTTTCTTCTTTGCATTCCAAGGTGGGGCTGTAGTGGCGGGGTTTCATTAACAGGGACTTCCTTTTGTTGACGGGAACACCTGATATCTGATCTTCAGCTTTTCTCTTCTTTGCCATGGAGCATTTGTAGGCACTGCAATGATCAATTGCCAGGGACAGAGAAAAAATGGGAGAAGTAAGGAGCAAACTGTTTAAAAAATACCACCTTATAGTTTAATTCTAAGTATAAAAGTGAGGATTGACAAATTGTTAAATCACTTGCAGTTTCAGCAAATTGTGCCTAGCAGATATTTAATTTTAGCTCAGGTGCTGAAAGTCCAGGCTCCAGGGAAGTCCCATTTCTTTTCACTGATCCCAGAATCTTTTTGGGGGAAGGGGAATGAGGAGTAAGATAAAACCAAAAAAAACAGAACCCAACAGCCTTAAGGAAAAGATAAACAAAATTGTAGCCTGTGTTGCTAATCCAGGAAAACAGCTATAGGGAAAATAATACCACGTGTTGTATTACAAAACCCTGAGCCTTTGGTCCTTAGCCTTTACATCAGTATGAACATCCAATTACACATGTTGAGTTCAACAGCATAAAACCTGTGAGAAACACACCGTATATTGATAACATTTTGCAACACAGTTCCCTCTATCAATATTAGTCCTGAGCATTGGTTTGATTTAATTTACTCCAGCCATAAAGACTGGAGGTTTAAGCTCTACTCAGGTCTCTGTAAAGAAATTGAATAAAGGCTCCTGCAAAGGGCTATTCATCTCACTTGAAGCAATTTCTATGTGATAAAATAGGGGAGCTGTTCCCTGGGAAAGGTCTTACCCAGTTCAGATGCCTAACTTTCAGATGATTGACAGGAGTAAGAATAGCAGAAATTTAGAGAGGTAGATCTTTAGCAGGTTTAATACACTTTTTTCAGCTCCTAATAGATCCATATATTGATCTGAATATTCACTTGGTTCTACAGTTATTTAGCCAAACCTTTGTCACTGTACAAATCTCAATGGCATGTAGGCGTTACAGCATAAGACACTTCCCTAAAGAGGCTGGAATCTTCAACATTCTTTTCTTAATAATTTTTCATGTAAGTGATTTGACACGATTTTATTATTTCTCTCACACAGTATAGTAAGATTTTTTTTGTAGTATGAACAAAACTGCTCGTATTATATCTGTCAGAGATTAAAAAAACGTATATATGGATCTGTGTAATCCACTCAATGGTTTCTCAACCTTAGGTACCCCCAGGGTGCATTACAAATCTGCACGATGCCCTCAGGTGTTGGATTTTGCATTTGGCTCACAGACTTAGCTGCAAGATTTGCAAAAAAAAAAAAAAAAAAGCCATGTATGAAGAGAACTCTTATTGGTTACACATTTACACATATTACAAGCTCAACAGCATAAATTCATCCTTCCAAGGTATCTTATGCGCACTGAATTGGCTCAGGTTCTGAATGTTTTGGATGAAAGCATATGACTAACTTGAGCTTTTTGTTAAAAAAAAAGCAAAACAAAACCCATTTTTGGCTATGCACCTTTTTGGCAAACATGAAGCACCTCACTGCAAACATAAAGGACATGTAAATACAAAGATCTGCATTTTAGGGGGAATGTTAAAATTTCCTCATATACATCTCAAACACTAGATATCCTCAATCTTCTGAACACTAAAATGCTATGGGCATCTAGAATCCAGGAATATGGGATGGTAAGCATATGCTGTAGTTGAATAAAATATGGCTACTGTGATATTTCTATTTATGAATAAAGGATAACATGAATGTCATAATAAAGGTCAGAAACACAGTAGTATCAGTGTACCTCTGGAAATAATGCCCATTTAACACATAACAGAGGTGGATGCAGTGTCAAAAATATGCATAGTTTCTAAGGAAATACAGTTACTTAGTTCATATTTATGAATGGCATTTCTTCAGCCTTAATCATGTAATTTGTCTGAATATTGTCAAGATTTGACTAGCCTCAAGTTAAGGGAAAACGTGACAAGTGACAATATGGTAAATTCGTTGCTCACTGAATACAGTCTTTTTCTAGTAACGTAACATTACATGTCTCACACTGTGGGCTGGCATAACATTTATTCAACATGTTGGTTTTTCAACACAACCGGCTGAGAGTCAAACTGAGATGTCATCAGACCACGGTCAAAACCAGTGTGGGAGCACTGCTGCCCTCTGCCACCTGCATCTCTGCTCTGGGGAGTGAGAGCACGAGGATCCCACCTAACAGAACCACCACAGTTTACAGCAGTAAATCAAAAGCTGCTGCATCCAAGCTGGGACAGGAAGCCCACAGATCTTCCTGGGAGCACATTGTTCATGCTAGAAAATTTCTCCTCTATGAAAGACTGATGCATTAGCTCATCCTTATTTTACCTTTTTCTGTACATGAGCTGTCACCCATCCAAATTTTCTCTATAGGTCCCATATTTTTTTAAAAATACATAAGATTCAACTCAGTAAAATCATTCCTGACACCATTCTGATTACAGCAAGTTGACAAACATAGTTGACACTTATTTCCTAGGAAATTCAAATTGCTCTCCATTCTCCAGGGAAAGAATTTTCAGCTCTTGCTTTTGGTCCTTTAAACTGCTGGTTTTGAGCTTTAATTGTAATCTATTAGTTTGCAGGAACCAGTTTAAAGTTCTAGCACATAACAGAAATACCTCCTCTTTTCTACCTTTCAGTACTTAAAATGAAAAATTTAAATAAAACCAGAAAAAAATTCACAAGTGGCAGCTTTTTCAAATACATATGATTTGCTAAGGATTTGATAATGGAAAACATGAATTCTAGTAGTATGAAAAGAATGTTTTTATGCCTTTGTAACATTCATGTCATGCCAATTTCACCTTTGTCTTTAAAAGTTCCTATTGCTCTCTTATCCTTGTGTGCATTCATACATAGACTCACATGTAGGTTATCACTGATTTGTCAAGCTGTACTTTGTCAAGTGATAAACCTATAATTTAGCTTCTCTATTACTCATCTCTTAAATTCAACATCTAATAGTTTTGTTGCTATTTATCAATGGCCTGCTTGTTGTCATGGAACACTGATTCAGCTGTCAAGGTTATTTGGTAATCCAAGGCTCATAAAACAGGAGAAGCTGTTTTTGTTATGAGCCCAAAGCCAATGCATAGTTGTTGTTTTTTTTTTTTTCCCAGTTTAACTTAAATTGCTTAAAGTGCTTAAATTTTATGGATAAAAAATCAAATTTGTATTATCTACAATGAGCTAAGTTTTTTGTAGTCAATGATTCAGTTACCAAAATCTGTCTTGTGTCAATTATCATATTGTGAGCCAAAAGGTTAAAATCTATTACATTTAGGACCTGGCTGCATATAATGAAAAAAAACCCAAGACGAATTTTCATAGATATTTCATATCTAAATATATTCTGGGAGAGGGTCATTCTTTCCTTTCTTTTCAGATCACATCTTGCAGACACAGGTAGTATACAGGCAGCATTGCCCATTGGATCCCCATCACAAAAAAAAAAAGTCTCAGAAGAAAGAGAGATGTTTTAAGCAGTCCCAACACAAAAAAGTTTTCTTAAAAACTGACCTTGTTTGGTTGTTGTTTGTTTTTTGGTTTTTGGGTTTTTTTGGGAGGGGGATTTTTTTTGTAGTTAGTTTGTTTTGTTGATTTTTTGTTTGTTTGGAGTTTTTGGGAATTTTTGTTTTGCTTTGTTTGTTGGTTTTTTTCTATTTGGTTCATCTAAGTGATGTGATTGTCAAGCCTTCAACCTGACCTTTAACTATTTTGTAGCTAGCAAGGATTTGTTGTAGTTAATTTGCTGGCAAGACACCCAGACTTCTGAGGATTTTTTTCGCATTCACAGTAGACTGCAGATCGGCAAAGCATGAAAACAGAGAAAAGAATTGCCATAGTTGGTAAAACTAGGGGTACATTCAGCCTGAAAAGTGGCGTTTAATAATATTTGTAATGTATGCCATGTAAAATAGTGAGACCAGAACACACCACAACTCATGTACACTTATAAGATTCAAGAGAGAAAATAAATGCCTTTGAATATCAAGCCACATTTATTTTCTACTATGTAAGGATCCCATATCTTATGTGAGTTTGTGCAAGATAACTTAGTGTAATTTTTTAGTTGTGAAGAAAATAATTTTAAAGTCATAACATGAATTGGGTTTTGACTGCCTAACTATTGAATTACAATTATAGGAGACAGCATCTTCTGATGTGCAGAAGCATTTAACCTCACACTAGGATTTATACAGAGAAGTTAAGTCTAGCTACTCCTTAATCATATTCTGGTTAAAGATATTGCCAGATGCTTTAGACTTTGGTTAGTTTATTTTCCCCAAACCTTCAGATGCTCTAAGGCAATGTAGTCAAATACTATATTTTCCTTATACAAGGGAAGAGTTGGTATTTGAAAATGCAGGGACACTTGCCACTCAAAAATGAGGCAGTAACATACAAGTGCCTGTTACGGTTGGACTTGCTTCTAATCTTAAGAATCAGAAGTATCTAAGAGGAAGTTAATTTTGAACATCTCCCCATTTTAGTCTCTCTTTTATATTATTTTGTTCTCTAAACCACAGATGAACTAGATTCTGTCTAATTCTTTAGCACAAGGGCTTCCTAGGGTTTAGGCTACAGCAGTGAAAATATCTGATCACCTAAAATCACAGAAAAATTTTGAGTTCCTCATAAACGGATGGTGATTAAGAGAATTTACTAGCACTGGACACAGGGATGATCTGCTCCTAGGATGGATCACATGTCAGTTCAAATTACGTTGCTGATATAATTTGCATCAACCATCAATAACAAAGGTTTATAAAAGGATCTGTAATGTCAAAGTTCAAAAAAGAGTGCTGGTAATCTCATCACTGCAATTGAAAACACAAACAGGTGCTGCTAATTACAGTAACTTCAGAAGGACAACAGAGGTTGGGAAGGAAGGGAAGTGTTACTATGACTCAGTGGTTTGTCTTCAGGTTAAAACAGATTTATATTCCATTTTTTAAATTAACTCTCATTGTTTGTGAAGAGTGTATGTAAATCTTGTAGCTCAGTGAGGGTGAAAGTGTTGTCAGCTCAGGTTTCTCTAAACAGGATAACAGACAGAAATATGGCATTAACAGTTCCAAGAAGTCAGAGTCTCCACAGAAAGTCTGAAAATCCACAGCACCAGTTGGGTCTGCAAGAATTTTTCCAAAGCCGAGTCTTAGGGTCGTGTTTTCAATGCCAAGCCATGACATTGCTTACTGAATATGAAAGAATTCACAAAATCTAACTGTATTAAAAAACCAAATTCTAGCTCCAGAACTTCAGAAAACTAGATACTAGAGACTTTAAGACACATAGATTAGTCACAGATTATATATATATATATATATATATATATATATATATATATATATATATATATGTAAAAATATTATATATATTTGAATGTTTTCTAAAAGAAAGAAAGAAA
Source organism: Lonchura striata (assembly GCF_050655825.1). Taxonomy (NCBI): domain Eukaryota; kingdom Metazoa; phylum Chordata; class Aves; order Passeriformes; family Estrildidae; genus Lonchura; species Lonchura striata. The sequence goes on from NC_140704.1 coordinate 117,070,907, forward strand.
ACGCATCACTTTGGGTCATGGATACTAAAACATAAAATTTACAAGACTTATAGACACTTGGAAAAAATGACACTAAACAGTAATTCTGCTTACTCTAACCCACTCTAAAATCCATATATTTGCTGGATTTAAAATTAAGAAAATTCTCTCAAAACATATAAAGAAAATTACTTGTGTAACAAAGAAGTATTTCTTGACCCATTCCTTTTATATTTTTTAAGAAAGATACTTGAGATGCTTTTCATCAGTGAGAATGCCAGTTAAGAAAAGGCTGTAATAACTTCAACCCATTTGTGCACCCTTCAACTCTCAATCTCAGAAGGATTTGTCTTTCAGTACCTCCTCTTCTGTTTTCTGTATGGATTAATAATAATGTTAATTCATTACATTATGATTTCTACTGCACTGTATGCTGATGTTCTATCCTGCAATGAATTTTTCAATTCCAAACATCTTTCTACTCAACGGGATATGAAATTATGCTTATAGAGGTTTTGTATGTACAAAAATTTATTCCTGAATAGTGGAATATGGTGAAGCAAGGGATAAAAAAAATCACCATTCTTCCTACTAAAAATAAGTAAAAGTAAGATTTGTGAACTGTCAAGTGATGGAAAACTGCAAATGTCCACAAACAACTGTTTGATTTACAAGTTATAGGTAGCCATACATCGATTACCTGAAGAACTTCAAGAAGTAAGACTTTGGCAGCTGAGAAAATTGCCATCAAGGTTTGGGCTAAAATTCACTAGCAGTCTAAGATCAAATTAAATCAGAAAACAAGAGTTTTCTTTCTAGCTATTTTAAATCATTTTTACAATTGTTAAAAATATTCAAACATTATGCAAATAAAAATGTATGGCTTTCTGTGAAAATATTAAAGAAGGGCATGCCTTACCTCTGATATGAGATTTTAGAGATGAAATTTTGAAGGCTAGTCATGGAACGAACCATTGAATTTTCATCACTGACAAGAAGTTAAACATGTATTTGCCCCAGCTGCTCATCTGGAGACAGAGTTATTGGCATTAATGATTTCTTTTATTTTATAGAATTAACCAAGCTACAGGATTATTTAAGATAATTTATGACATTTGGACTCCATGACTGAGTGTATTGTATTTTACTGATTCAGACTAGGAGATGAGGAAAATCTGGAAAAGCATTCCAGCTGGAAACTCCTCAAAAATACATGTGTGAAAGAATTAATCAGGTAAAAAGCATTAAAAAGCATTTTCTTCCATCAACATTTTAAAGCATTAAAATGGTAAGAACATAAACCAATAAAATGTGTTGGAAAAAATTGCTCTTCATTTGGACAAAGAGAATGAAACTTAGAGCTTGGAGGACTTACTCCAATGGTAACTAAAGAAAATCTGGCTGATTCTCATTTTTAAATAGCACACACAACACACAAAAAAATAATGTCATCCCTTTGTAACCCACACACTTGGCTTACAAATTGTGTCTGTGAAAGGGACGGAGGCTGTTCCTGTGCCCTGTAACAACCATTGCAGGGCTAAAGAACCTTCTACTACTATGGAAGTTTTATGCAATGCTCTTTTTTATAAAATGAGAGAGTTGTGAAAAGTTCAGTCCAGGGCTGGACCAAGATGAAAGGAATGGACATGAGCTATAGATGAGAAAAAGATAAAAGGGAAATTTTTATTTATGAACACTAATATAGAGAAAAACAAGATCAGTATCTTTGGGGTATTAAATGTCTTCTATATACACAAATGGAAGTGTTAGCTAGAAAAAAAAGAGCATAACTGGACAAATAATAATGTGGAGAAAATATAGTATCATAACTGAAAGCTAGCTAGAGCAAGATATTAAAAAATGTATTTTATTTTAAAAAGACATTTAAGAAAAGCAAAGAAACTGTCATAGCCTTGTTGGTAAAAGAGGATTTATTAGACCCCATAAGAAGAGGCTGGGGAGAAATGGGTAATGGTGTTGAGTCATTATGTACTGAGCTTGGAGATGTTTCAGGCAGTAAACTGAATGTTACAGGCCACCTGACCAAAAAGAACAACTGGACTGTGAAATGATTGAGCAAATGGAAAGACACATGTAAAAAGAGTGGAACAATGGTAAGTTAGCAGTAACAGAGGAAAAATATATGCAGTTATGGTGAAATTCACCCATGCCTCAAGCTCCTGCCTCTGTGGACAAAACTTTGAGGCTGCAAGAGGTTAATTAATTAAATGGCTTTTTATTTCTCTTTTCAAATATATATTTTTTTTACTTATTTTATTATTTCATCAGGATTTTCCACAAAAGAAAGGCAACTCAGAGAAAGACAACAGGGATTTAATGTCTCTATTTTTTTTTGTTTTCAGTTAACAAGCTTGTAGGATCATAAGAATATTCAGAACATATTAAAAATATTACATTTAAACCCTCAATTTGAAGTACTATGTCAACGAAATGGGTGAGTTCTTCAGAGTGCCATTCCATAAATCAAGAACTCAACATGGTTAAAGTTATATGGCTATATACCTTTCTAACAGGTAAGTTATTTTTAGTAAGAGCCAGTTTAGAGAAAATTTAGTTATTATCCTGTGGAGCTCAAGAAATTCTTAAAGTCAGTAATATGAATGAATGCTCAAGATCTGGGCCAAATCCAGCCTCCCTAGCCTCTTTTTCATTTACTCACTCAATCTGTCCAGGTTCAGTAGGTCAATAAATTCCAGTGGGACCCAGGCCAAGAATTTGGCTTAGAATGGATTAAGTTTCTAGGCAAATCTACAGATCATCCACACAACCTTTGCATCCAGAAAGCCTCACACACAAGTGGTCAGCCTGCTAGCACCAGTAAATGCTTAAATAAAAAGCATATTGGTAACTCCAGTCTGGTTAAAGAAGAAGCAAAGAAAATCAGATTTGTGGGTGGGTTTTTTGGTTGGTTTTTTTTTTTTTTCCCAACAGAGAACGGGACTGTAAGCAACTCATTGTCAGCAGCCAGTACCTCCCTTTAATGTAGCAGGAGGTCCCATGGCTCCATTCTTTCCCTTTCCTTGCTATCTCCAGGCTGTACACAGTCTGTTTCTGCTCACTTTTGCTTGGCTGAATCAACCCTTGACATCAGTCAGAGGCAGCAATTCAGCTAGCCATAATATTTAACTCATGATTGATATATATGAGGCAGAAGTTACAGGCTGGCATTTCCATCTCTGTGTGGCTTGTGGTCATCTACAGGGAAAAGATCTGCCATAAGAGGAAACGAACATTTGGGGCTGTAATGTTCTGATGCATTCTGTCATGCAGCAGAAGGCATGAAGGCATATGCAACCCTGAATTTCTGTGTAGGTTTGAGAAGATAACATTTACTATGTGCTGATAAGCACGGCAGTTGAGATGGGGAGGACAACAACTCGTGTAATATATTAAATATCCTAAAAATTTTAGTCCAAAGCAGGGAGCATTCTAAGATACAGCTAGATCTCAGGTAGAGGAAACCTGAAAATATCTATCTCAATCTAGCAGCCACAATAAAGTGATGTGAATTTTGACATATATTATAGAAAACCTCTTCCAGAAAAATACAAATATAAATGAAATTATAATTATCTTTTTTAATATTTAATGGGGGATTTAGGTAAAAAATTTGTAAGACCACAATCAATATAATAATAAGAGAAAAGAGACATTGTAGATTTTGGCTAGAAATCAACATAGCAGACACCAAAAGAGGCCTATAATATGTTAGAAATATATCTAATGCTGTTGATGTTAAACAGAGCTATAAAAGTCACCTATAAAGCAAATGCACATAATGTATCAACTAAAGCAAGCTAAAATAGAAATCTGAAAATGAAATGCTGTGCCTAAAAATTCTAAGTAAATCCAGGAAGAAAAGGTAGAGGTCACAGTATATAGATCAAAAGGTTTGAACATGTATAGGAATTAAGCAAATAATTAATCATAATTAACAGCTCCAACCACAGTTGTCTCAAAAGAATTTGGAGATACAGTTCTTATTTCAATAATCTTAGTAGTTATTCAGAATAGTTCACTGAATATTTAAATCAAAGAAATGTAAACCCCAAGATTACCTGCAAAATGTGGTCACTCAGAACCACGTTATCATTTATTGAAACAGAATGGTAGCTCTTATTACCTTAATACTTTACATTCAAACAGTGACATTTTAATAAGAGTGAAAAAAATTATCTGATCTTCTCTATACACAAGTTGCAAATATTTTATGCAAGCCTTAACCCACTCACATTAATGTTGAAAGAAGAAAACTTGAAGTGGAAATGTTTACATTTTGACTTTCTTTCTGTGTTTTTCGTTGTTAACTCTTGTCTTGATTGCTGGTTTAAGAGTACTGAAAGAACAACTTGGTTCTGAATTATGAAAGCACCCAGTACTCTAAAAAATTTAAAAGCCTGAAGTCCATCAACTCATTCAAATGCTAGAAAAAGGAAAGGAAGAAAAGTAATGAGATGGAGAGACAGAGTGAAGGGAGAGGAGGGATGACAGCACTGTAGGTTTCACAATTTGATGGCTAATTAGAGGGTGACTGGGAGAAGGAGGAAACAAGGGAGGAACTTAGACATAACAGACTATAAACTTGATTACCATTACAATTTTCATTAATGTTTGTTTTTTTAGTTATGGTGACAACATTAACATACAGGATATAGTAAGGATTGGTGAGTTCTAACACTTTTTTTGTCACTATGACTGTGACAATATACTGTGACTATATACTTACCTTTGCCTTGCAGTAAATGGCACCACACAGTGATTTTTCAGTGTTTCTGTTTGATTGTTCAATGTTTTCTATCAAACATCAACTACAAAATCATTTTTCCTTAGTGTAAAACACAGATTTCAACAGATTCTTTGAGGAGAGTAAGGTCTAGAACATCAGATAAAGTTCTTGAGGAACCTAATAATCTTGTCAGAAAAGAAGAGTAAATGAACAAGATTTAATGTGAATTTAAGAAAGCATGATTCATAATAACATGACAGACTGGCTTGTACCAGAAATCATGGAGTAAGAGACAGAGGTTAATATTTTCAGCACCCCATAACCATTTCAATTTATACAATGTTTAGGGCAGGGAGGAAGTTCCTTTTTCAAGCTAAAGAGTAAGCAGCAGATATTCTAACTCATTGTATTAGCAGATCTTGGGAATAGCTACTATTAATATTAATGCCTATTGTTTAATTGAAGGCCAGTTATCAATAGAAACAGCATGATACAGAACTTTGACTCAGGTGGAATGCTTAATCCAATATATCATGGAGAAATACTTAAATGCCAAGATGGCACAGCTCTGCCCCAGCCAGTTAACATCATGGGGAGCACTGGGGAGGAGAACTGGAAGGGTATGCTGTCAACATCCAATCTTAAATTGAAAAAAAAAACATTTTCTGTGAAGCTCAGACATGTCTGGCAGTAGCTATAACTATTGACCATCTTCATTTAACATTTACTACTGAGTCTGTTTGAATTTTGAGATACAATTTGTTTCAGCAAAGCGCATTAAGGACTGTGAGGGTCCCACATTTTCTGCCAGTGGGAGACAGCTGAGACACCAGGAAATGCAAGAGTCTACCTCAGTCTCTTTTCCAAATGTGCTTATTCAGGATTATGTCAAACGTGCTTTTCTACAGCAGTTACCAGAAAATCAGTCTCTGACCAGCTCCTGTGGAAACAGAAGCCAAGCCCAAAGGACAAACCTGACAGGTTTTCCATATGCCAGCTAGGAACAAACAGGTTTCTCAGTCTCTGTCTTATTTCTAAGCCGTGCTGTGGGATAACATAACTGTGAAGGTGATAGCTACACAAATCAACCATAATCTCAGTTCTTATTGAGAAACACCTTGGAGCTATTTTATGTGATTTTTCTTCATTTGCCCAGTTCTTCCATCAGCTAAGTATCACCTTCACCTCCTCCAGTCATCTGCTATACTACTGCATTTTTTTCCCCAAATATTTCTTACAAATCTGCCTACTATATGAAGTTCAGAAAAACAGTTGCCAATCAGTCTTTTCTAAATGCAGCTAGGCATGAACAGGCGTTTTCTTTCATGCCATAAGGTTTTCCTGACTAGCCAAATTCCCTTCTATCTACCAAACTCTCTACCTTCATTCTAATACTGTTGGAAACAGAGCTCAGTTATAATTGCATACATGTAATTTAAAAGTTCCTAAAGGAAACCAGGAAAATATTCAGTAATGTAAAATGAGGAATAACTACTTCAGTTAGTTTAGTGCTTTTTAGCATGTTGTCATATACTTGTATACAACGGTATATTAATGTACCTCTTAAAACATTACAGGTAAAGTTAAGGAACATTTTAGTAACACAGATTTTCTGAGCCACTTCAGTTCCATTGCTTTCAGGGTTGCTGTGCTGGTTTCTCACCCTCCTAATCAAAGGGGTAATTGTCCAGTTGCAACTTCTAACAAGGAGACATCCAGATAGATCTGTTCTGATAGTCATCTCTCTGTTAAAGTATTCAAGATACTCATAACTCTGTACATTCACAATGAACAATTCAACTTCTTTGAATATCTAAAATTTCTCACAACCCATGTGTCCTGGCTTGTAAGATAAGCATGTATTCTATTGCCATCTGTTGGAGGTTGGGCAGTTTTCTTATCTCTTCCAGGAACAATGTCTCTCTCCGGGGAGATATCTTCTGTAAATGGACCATTGAATGACTCACTGCATGACCCGTAAAGTTACATCTTCCCATTGTGAGATGCTCCACCCAGAGGGGAGGAGCCAAGCATTCTTTCCTGCATAAAATCAGCACTTTTTGAGACACTGGCAGCCACTTCGCTGGATTCCCAGAGAAGCAGCTCTCTTCTCCGCTAAATTCCAGAGGAAGACCAGGCCCAACTACTACCAGACCTTCAGAGAAAACCACCACTTCAGCATCATTTCATCTGCCACTCCAGGAGGAGTTGCCACTATTTTAACTGGACTACTACCAACACCCTGATGCCTCAGGGTGTCAGGTTTCTGACTCCATCACTAGTTTTGTTTGTACTAATTACATTTTTAAAATATTATTATTTTTATTTAGTTTTTCTCCTAGTAAAGAACTGTTATTCCCATTCCCATATCTTTGCCTGAGAGCTTTTTTTTAAAATTGTGGTAATTCGGAGGGAGGGGGTTTACCTTTTTCATTTCACAGGAGGCTTTTGCCTTCCTTCACAGACTCCTGTCTTTTCAAACCAAGACACCATGGAACAAGACTTCCAGATAAAAAAAACAAAGTAATTTTCCTTACTTTTGAAGTGATGCAGCAATGCAGAAAGTAAGGGGAAGTGTTAATTACTCCCACCAAAGAGCAATGCTGTTCTCCATGATTTGAAACACCTCGTGGACTCTACATTAATCATCAATGACTGAAGCCCAAACCACTTGGTTTCACCTGTATCTAACTCAGAAAAGATACCCCTTCTATTCAGATATGGATTTAGCCAAACTGATCTATTCTTTTGCAATTCTGTGCTTGGATCAATCCAATTTGCTCTTCCTTGGTCTGACCCAGATGCCACTCCATAACCTACAGATGGTTCATTGTACTGTATCCCATCTGTTAAATAAAACACAGTAATGAGAATACATCACTCCAATATTCCTCACTTTACTTTGGTTTCCATTCTAATCCTGAACACAGCTGAAGGCCCTGGTCCTTTCAGTGGTCCATGACAAAATTGTCTAAGAGAAGACCTCTTCATTCTGCTTCTCACAGAAGATGGATACAACAGAGCTTCTATGCCCAAAATGTGTCAGATTCAAACTTGAATGTATGGAACAGAGATCTCCTGGCTTCAACATTCACTTCTACCACACACTGCTTGTTATGTTTAGCTTGTGACAAAAAGCTTAATCTTTTCTTAAGGTAGCTTAGCTACCAATGAAAATACCATTACATTCCTAAATAAAAAATTAAATTTTTTGTGAGCATATAAATGATCAACACTTCAAGAAGTAACAGTTCTGTTTTGAAAGGCTTATTAAGTTTAGTGTACTATGCTTCAAAACTACAGTACCTACAGTAGATACTGTTAAAATAACACTAATATATTTGAATTAATTGCACATAAATGTTAATAGTGTTTATGTATAAAGAAAATTATTTATATTTCACTGAAATTTGGGATTCCTTAGGCCATATGGTTATATGAAATAAGTGAAAGTTTGACACATAAGTCGTTGTGTATACCTGAAAGAAAAGTCTGTTCCCTGAAAAGTCTGTGCCAGTGCAAGAGAATTTTTAGCTATTTTACTAAGCAAAAAAAAAAAAAAAAAAAAAAAAAAAAAAAAATCTAAAACCCAGCTTGTCTCTTAAGATAATATTTTTCTAAAAATAAACTTTTTTTATGCAGAAAGGTGGTCGTATTTTTCAGGAGAAGATGGATGATAAGATTAGCCAGTTTTCTTAGTGAAATCTTGCCTTTCTTGAAATCAAGAGATTTTTTGACATTGAATTCTATAAAGCAAGATTTCAATGCCTGAAATTTAGAAGAGAAAAATTTTCATGCTTTATTGAATTTATTCAGTCATTCAAACTCTTTGTTTTGCTTTTCATTTATTTTATTCTCTACTTTTGTGAAACACAAGTTACAGAATAAGGAAAGGATAACAAATGCTCTAGAACCAATCAATGTTATGAAATTAATAATAATACAAAATGAGCATGTAAGCTTATGTAGAGTCTTTCATGTAAAAGTATCCCAAGGCACTTCATAACAGAAACTCAATAAGGAGTGCAAAAGTGCTTTGTCAGATAGAATAAGCCAGGGGAAAAGGGGAAATTAATTAAGCATGGATTTAAATTTCTCAGCCAACACAGCATTTAGAACCTTGGTCAGAAAAGACAGTGGTTCCAATATCCGTATCCGGGGAACAAAACAAACTATTTCAGTCTTTAATTCTTGAGGAATGTTCAATAGTTTTCCCACAATAATATGGGTATGACTGACAGGAATGCAGTCCAATGGCTGCATTTCCAAAGAGCAGTCCCTGCCTCTCTTCCTCTACTTTTTCATGGACAAGGAGATCCACAGAAGTTGATCACCTGACTTGTGTACCAGTCATTTGACTGTGGAGATACCCAGTATGGAATTTGGTACAGCAGAAATTATAAAAAACAAGTTAAGGGCTGGATAATGCTCTTTTGTGCTGTTTAGCTCACTGTTTTAAACCAATGTATGTTTCCTTATGGAGGTAGTCCACATCACTGACAAAGTGATCTGCTGCACAGTAGTTCCTAAGGCAACACATATTTCACAGGGAAAAATAAAGTTGCTTGGGAAAACTATAGCAATCGATAATACATAAATCACAGCTTCCCTGATGTTGCAGAAACTTGCACATCCTCTATTTTTCAAACATTTTTCTCCTAGGAACACATGGACCATCCCTTTTTTTGGATGGCTGCCTCTTCGGATTAATGCATCCTTCTGGTGCATAAATTAGCAATGCACAGAGGAAAAAAGGAGAAGCACTAAATCTCAGGAAACTGAAGCCATACAAAAAATGAGATTCACAGCAGAGCTGAATGAGTGACTCACCATGAATAATTTATCCAAAAAGTTAGCCTACACTTCTGTTCATGGAGTAGCTATAAGAAGCTTATAATTTCCTCAGTTTTATTATAAAACAAAACCTTAAAATATTGTATGTTTTCACTGTAAATAACTTCCTGTAAATATTTCATGTCCTATTTTAAGAGATTGGGCATTTTTTGGTTGATCAAATAAATCACACAATGATGTTTCTGTTCCCTAGTTGGATGAACCCACAAGCACATATTTTGGATGCCTGGTATGATGAAGCAAGCAGCTCAGTAAGTGATGAAAAGCAAGTATAGGGAATATAAGTTAATTTACAAAAAACTCTAAAGATCTTTCTGCAATTTTTTTTTTTCAGTATTACACTGAAGATGTAGTGAATTGTAATTCTGATTAATAACTCTAAGAATTTGTAGGTACCTCTAAATATTTTCTTTCTTGAAGATTTGGTACAGAAAAATCTGCCAGTCTTTCCATAGTTTAATCTAAGCTTTTGGATCTCTTATTAGGATTTGGTGCATACATAGGTATATTAAAGTAGTTGTGTTGAAATTTTACTAGAATATTTGCAGTCTGAAATATATTTATGTAGTGTATGGTTTTAAGTGGATAGAGATCCTTTGTGCAAGTTCGAGAAATACTCCCTGCTACTTCCATAAATTATGAAACCTCAACAAATACTCAAGGAAGAATAAGCCATTATTGCACTTAGAATTTACAGGAGTATACAGATCTCTTTTATAAAACCATCTAGTAAAATATATTAATATCTCTTATAATGTTCAGATATTGAAATACTATAATACGTATTACAGGAAAAAGAAGACTAAAGAGCTGGGGATTCACCAGAAATTATTTTGTTGCATGCCCTGACACAGGCTGAAGATAAAACAACATACCAGAGTCCTGCCCACTTCACATTACTTTTGATTATGCTTGCATAATTATTGCTAACATTTTGCCTTATTTTTTTGTATATCTAAAAAGTGAACCCATATAAATTATCCTTTTTCAGATCAATCTTAGAGTTTTACAAAATACATTTGCTTCATTCTTTATTTTATAGAAGTAGCAGTGGTATAAATTTTTCAATAAGATAAGAAAATAAAACTGAAAAAATAAACAAAATTCTTACCTGAGCTCTTGAGCTATAGAGTCCACTTGAACTGTTAATAAAAGCAGGAAAGAATTAATTAGTTTACACTTCCAGATTTTTGCTTTCTGCAGCCTTGCACCTGCCTATCTGTAATGACAGAGGAGTGGCTATCAAAACACAGGTGGTTATTTCATGCTAACCATAGGATTGTAGCTACTAGTGACAAATGCTGAATGAATGTGTAATTGTCACAGTTATTTTAGGATGCATGAAACTTGGAATATGATGTTCAGTGGAACAATAAGGAAAATAATAAAAATAAAACTAAAAGTGAAGACCCTTGTTTTTCCTGAAAATAGAATGCAAAATCTCTTATTTTTCAGAATTTAAAATCAGTTTGGGAATTGCAAAGTCTGGTGTCTACAAATTCCTGCCCACACAGGAGTACACAGTATATTAACAAGGCCAACAGGTGTCTCTAAGGATTACTCATAATGCAGAGGCAACTTTTGTCGTTTCCACTTCTGGGAAAAAGGTTCTTGATATATTAATTGCTATAAGAGTATATGCACACGTCTAAAAACATGGAGAAAAGAAGAAGCCCATAAGCTATAAAAATGTGTTATTAGCATTTTGAGTGAAAGAGCATGAAACCCCTACTAATTACAACTGAAGATTTCTATGCCAGCCAAATTCTTTTAACTCACAGTCTTGACCAACAGAGAAGACATGCCCTAATTCTGAGATGTGAGTAACTTCCCTATTCAGAGACTTTACAAGTTCTCTGTTTGGTACTTTTGAAATAAACATGACCTTTATATTAATTTCAGTGATCACCACTGAGAGTTGCATCAAAGTTCTGATATGACAATGATTATGTTTTTTAGAAAGGTTTGTCTGCATTTATCCCCTTATCTGCAGTCAGTCTGCAGTACTTCAGTGCTTTACCTCTGTCTCCCTGAGTGATGTCTAGCACTTTTTGCCCCTTTGTTCATTTAAAATAGAGAATTAATGCCAAACCACTCTAATCTTTCATTCTGACCATAACTTGAACCTGAAGGCACAATATCAACAATTCAAAATAGTGAGTTATGACAACGAATACTAGTAGTCTGTTTTGCAAAATCTTTAGAATCAACAATTCTCATTAAATTACAGTGAAGGATGGGTGCTTTGTGCCTCTGAAAATAGTAATAAGCAAAAGTGTTCACAGGGCAGGCAAAACTTTGACATTTATTTTTAAGTATATCCATTTTCACTTATTATCAAGAGTCACAAAAAGTGTTATGAATTAAAATAAAAAGTTATTTTCCTGGAAGGGCTGTACTGCTAGTCAATCATGTTTTCCAGATGTTGAGATCATTAAGGGCCTGTTTATCTCTTGGTACTGCATTTCCATCTGTTCCTTACAAAAAGAGAGTAATATCTGGGAAATACAACTATGTCATAACTTTGCAAATGAAACATGAGCACCAATACTTCAAAAAAATCCACAAGATTGTCTTCTGCCACATACACCTGCAGCTTTTGATTAAAGAAAATTTACTTCTGGACCATTTACACAACTATTTTATAGATAATTAATGGCAATAGACAGAAAAACATTCAGGTGGATGAGAAAAAGTTTTGATATACAGTTTTTAAAGCATTCATTCAATGTTGTCAACTCTACTCTCTGTAGAAAATAATTTTGGGGTTTTTGGTTTTGTGGAGATTTTTTGTTGTTTTTTTAGGGGTTTTTTGTTGTTGTTGTTAGGGATTTTTTTGCATAGTAAAAATGTGGCCTTTATTTTCTTTGAAAAATAACTCAAATACAATAACATCAGTAGGTTTTTTGGCTTTTCTTTATACCATAGCTAATAACATTGCGCCTCTTAATGCCAGCAGTCTGTGTCCTGCCTTGATTAAAAAAAGCAGCCGTAAGGAAGCTACAGAGTCTCTCAGTGCACATTAAGGACTGTGCACAGGAACTATGATATTTCATGGTGTTCTGGGCACAGGGTCGTGGAGCGTGCTTGCTAACTCACCCTTGGTTCCTTTGGAGCGTGTGCGCAGCTTTTTATTTTCCCCATCTGCATCCATCTGTAATATTAACACAAGGTCTTTAATTCATACCTTTTGCCATTGAGAGAAAAACCCCACTCCAATCCTTTTTTTTTTTTTCACATTTCCAAAGGCTAGACAGTAATAGGAAAAAAAAGAATAATCATGCCTTATTAATCTTGTCAAAGAGATAAAAAGCCATCTGTGAATATCTAGTAAATACCTAGGAGATACCTTTAATGATGCAGATTTGTTTAATAAAGTGATAGTTATGAGTGACTCTGTAAGGTTTAATGATGAGGTCTACAGGTGTTATCTGCAGGCATAAGGTTAGAAAGAGTAATGCAGCATGAGTGCAGCTTTCAGCATCCACTTCCTGAAAAAAAAGGTCCCAGAAATCTGCTGTGACTACCAGTAGTTACAATTTTCATTGTAACTGAGGTCTACAGCTATGTTGGAGCCTGCATTTCTGACAACTTCATCCTTAAAACATGAAAGCTTGCTTGATAATGCATAACACATATACAGCTTTGAAATTCTTCAACGCGTAATCAACTACTTCTTTAAGAAGTTCTGCTTGAAGAGACAGTGAATTATAGATTTATAGGGGGCTTTCTTGGAGAATGTATTGTCCAGATTTGTATTTTACATTATAAAAAAAGAAATCCAAACAATCAAAAGATCAAATCCCAGATCCCCCCAGAAGTCAGCTGATATCATAAGTTTTCTAACTGAAATAAGAGAATCCTTTCAAGATCAGCTGTTCTCACTACACTTTTGGCTACATCTAAACCCAAACTGGAAATATTCACCTTCTGGTCTTGGATGTGGCCCAGACACATAATTATAGGGGCAGGCTTTCAATCCATGGATTTTATTGCAAACCCCTGAAATTCAAAGGGATTAAGATTTCATGTTGTGGTGTGGAGAACTGCAGTGACAAATAGCAGGTTGTACAACAGTACAATTTTGACCATATCCAGGAATGCAAACTCCTTTCTAAAAGTAGCTCTTACTTTTTATATAAGAAAGTTTTATCAAACTTTACATAAGAAATTCTATCACCAGGAATTTTTTGTCTAAGCAAAATATCGGGAACTATGTAATTTTTGTCAAAGCAAAATGTTGGGAACTATGGAATTTTTCTTCAGTTTATGAAGGAGCCTTGCTATCTGTCTTTGACTTGAATCTCAGTTTTCCTGTTTGCAAAATGGTGATGATCAAATATACAGTAGACAAAGCAACTCCCATGGGCTTCTGCAGAGCAGTTTGCAGACACCAGAGTCTGATTTATGAAACTGTGTTGGATGATAGCTAGATGTGGAGACCAGAAGTTGCCAAGCATGTCTCCCTGAAAAATGTCACAAGATGAATACTGATGTCAACAGAAGATCCTGTCAATTATTTCACTTTTTCTTTCTGAGGATCAGCTAAACTGTGTTGAACTGAGGAAAGATGCACAAAGTCCTGTTTGTGACTTTTTCCATTTATAGAGTTTGAAGATCTGAGTATGCTTTATTTTTAGCTCAATATGATTCAGATTACTGAGATGTTTTGAAGGTCTTATCTGAAAGAACATTGCAGAATATGACAAGATTGACCTGAGAAATAAAAAGAGTAAAGAGCCTTTCTAGGGGATAAAAAGCATTTCTCTAATTTCCTGGAGTTTATTTGTTTTTATAAACATTTTAATATTATAAGCAGACAGTGGAATCAAAATACCATTTTGAAGGAGAGAACACAAATATTTAAAAAGGGTATTCATGGACTTGAAGAAGTGAAATTCTAGAACACAGGTTAGCGATGTCTGAAATGAAAATATAAATGGATGAAAATGCACATCAAAGCCAGACAATTATACCTTTTCTCTGTTTAAACTTACATCCTATATTGATTATTAGCAGGGAAAAACATGAGGAGCTTCTATTTATGTAGTGGGGCTGATGGCAGCCTTTACTTGTTACTATCCTTAAAAGCTGGAGAATGAGTTTTTGCAATGTGACTGCAATGGTAATGGGAAACATGGCTCTGTTCTCTGATGCTGAGTTGTGATTGAAGGCACTGACCTGCCATAGACTTATAATAGGGGAGCAGGTGTGGCAATGATGGACTTTAATTTCCTTTAATAAACCTTTTATGTGCCACACTTTTACTGCCATTCTATGCTCTCCAAGGTCCTGCACATAATAGGTTCATTACTTTTGATTACTATAGTCTATTGAGACAAACAACTCCAGAACACACTATATATTATGTTCAGTTAAACCAATATAGACTATTTATCCACTGTGCATTATTTCACCTGCAACTCTACAGACAAAATTAACAACAGCTCCGGTAAGCTAAAACTATTAAAAACACTGGTACTCCTTTGTCATCATTTCATAATAAATACCACACCAATCACAGTGCTGCTCTTTTAATTATGAAACAAAAAGTGCCCACTGCTTCTACTGAACAGCAGTTACTTTGGTCTAAACAGCAGGTTGCACTGTGATGAATATTTAAAAACTGCACAAAGAGTGAAAAACAATGATAAAATCAATGCAGGTGATTTTTCAATTGATTTTCTTTCCTTGTAAAAGTTTCACACTATGAGATATATTTTTATCATCTCAAACCTATAATTTATAGGACAGTTTATGGTGCATACACATATCAAAGTAATCATCATGTCTGTGTTGCACAAAATGCATCCTAACTTACAAAATAGTCCTATGTATTATTAACTTGAAATACAAAAGTAACTGAATAAAATTGAAATTGCTAAACTGTGTCAGCAAAATAAAAACCTTCTCTTGCTTAAAATTTAAATGTTCTGTCTTTGGTAGTTCTTTTAGAGACTGCCTTATACTGATACAAAGTGAATGAAGTTTCTCACTTCTGTTTTTCATCTACATAGTGATAATTTTACATGAAATTACATCAAAGGATGGCCAGCAAGAAGCATTCAAACTTTCAAATCGCCCATGGAACAACAAAAGGATTAAATTCTGATAAATTCTAGCCAATATTTTAGAGGTACTTGTGAAGGTGTCAGTTTGAGACATATATTATTACTGTTGTGTCTGTAAAGGCTGGAAGGATTCTGGAAGGTGCCTCATGCTGTCAAACCTGGGGGACGGTCACACTTCCTCACACTACATATGAGTCAAGAATCCATAAGGGGTAAATAGAATGGTCATGTCTGCACAAAATACTCACACAATATCACTGCTAATTTTTTTAGCCATCAGGACCATGGAAATAATAAAATTTTTGCCAGGAAAATTGTATTGGGAGTTATAGTCCCATAATTTTTAAGGGCAAGCTTTACAAAAACAATGGGAAGTGAACAGTGGAAATAAGTCCACTTAATCTCTGGGTTTTATATATAGATTCTCTGATTTGATGGATTTTAAACTCGTCTAAACATTTTCTTTTCAAAATTAGTTGAAGCTATCTAATGGACTCTAAAGGAATTAGTGGGAAATACATAGTCAAAAACACAAGAACAGAGATGCAGCATCTCTGCAGTCCCAAATAATTAAGCAAGTAGGCTAAGAAATAAATGCTTTCTGCTTCAGTTATACTCCATTTCCATGATCTCAAAATTTACTGAAGATACTGATGTTGAATTATTTTGTGAAAACATGTTCCAGCAAATCCCCCGAGGTTTATGAATGCCCTCTGTCTGACTTTGTGAATTTCATTCTGATCTTTCCTCTACTTTTTCTTCAATGTTTATTGAGATTTAAGTGTAAGACTACAAGTAGATCACAGAAAACTGACTGGAGTCAATGACAATACTCCAAATTCTGCTTGGCTGAAATGATAATAATTTGCTATTTAACTGCTACAAGGTATTCATGTTTCTCCAGATTAATTTACTGGTGCAATCGCAGCAATCATACTTTCTGAGCAAACTGTTTCAGAGTTCCTGGCTGCAGGAACCAAGTGGTACTTCTTTTGTTTGTACCACCCCACTGCAGTTAACAGACTCGAGAGCAGCACCTGGAAATACTTCCCTGAGTGAGAGAATCAGTATTTGGCTCTGAGTTTGGTTTTTTGTGTGCCTGGAGTCTGTCTGTGCACATGTGCATGTACTGATGTTATAATAGCATCCAAGAATATGACTAACAGCTGAAAATAGGGCATGTGCAATAAATGATAATAATGAGAATAATAATAATAGCAACTATGTCAGTTTACTTGCACATTTTTTAATTTGAATTTCAGAAACTAAATTGACACTACTATCTGGGTAGGATAGTTTTACATCACATTACTATGAAATAAACTATGGCTTAGGGAAGCCAGTGCTGCCGACATAAAAGTGAAGGTGAAAGTGAAATGCATCTCCTGGAAAGAGCTCATGTAAGAGCTACGCACTTTATAATTTCCATTGTAATCTTCATACAAGCGTGGCTTTCCTGGAGTGGGTTTCACACTGCTGGAGTGTCAGACTCTTTCCTTTCACATAACTAGCTAGAGGAATAGAAATCGCCACTTTATCTAGAGATAAAGAGTATAAGCTTTATCACTGCACTGTGAGTTTCTGACTTAAAGTTATACCTGATTTTCAAAATTAAGTTCAGGGAATCATTTCACTAGGACAAACTTAACCTGATTTTAAGAGGTCTGGAAAAAGAATAAATTTTCTCTACTTTTTTTAATTTGTGAATTCCTGAAGTTCACAAGCTTAGTGAACTCAGTCAGAAGAACAAACCTAGCTGATTTTTAAAGCACAGAAATCCATTCTCAAGTCTCCAACAGAGGCCACAAACGTCAAAGCTGAAGTCAGATTCTGCTAAGGACAATGAACAGGACTGTGCTGTTGTCATGCCCCAAGGTGATACAATACTCTGTGTACGTATCCCTACAGTAAATTATAACCTCAAAGCAAGATTTTCAGTGGTTTTGATACTCATATTTTGATATTTCTTTTCACCAAGTCATGTAAGATTTTACCAAATAAAAAGAGAATAAAGTCAGAGAGAATAAAAATTTTAATAAGTCTGAAAGCATTGTCTGTATGTGTATATGTGTGCTGACTGAATTTTTCGCTTAGTCTACGGTAACATTTTTAAAGTGAAGTACTGATCTCACACCAATGGTGAGAAATATAATGAGGGAAAGAAATGCCAAGAACACATATAAGGGACAAAGTTAGGTATTTTCATTTCTGGAGGTAAAAATAATCCAGAATCCAAATACAATTTTTTTAGGAACATTTCTTGTAATGTGGTTAAAATTTCTTACTCTTAATTTCTTACTCTTCTTTTTCTTTCTTTTTTTTTTTTTTAATAATATGTTGATGACCAGAAAGAAAAATTATTTAGAAATATGTTCCTAAAGACTATCACTAAAAATATACCTTTTTTACTGATTTTGACTATTCTTAACCAAGGAGATATTGCATCTTTATTTTTGAAAATTTTGCTTTAATTTGCTCAATGATGTGCCTGATTTCTCTAGGAAAAAGTTGAATGACACAGAAGTAATTGGTTCAGCTCACTGAATTTCTTGAGAATTAAAAGGAATCCATTTACTAAATGCAAACTTTAAAGCATCTCTATAACACATTTAAATAATTAACAATTTGGCATTTTACAGTGTGAGTGAATGGTGTACCTGTTTCTGAGAAGTAGATTTTTTAATATTGAATTCACTACTTGAAAATATGCAGAGACAAAGTAAGCCTCAGATCAGAGACAAGCTTGAATAGCTTTGTAATGAGGATGATTTATTTTGATTCTCACTTCTGATTTCTGAGTTGTCACTGCTGTTGTATACTTCATCCATGCAACTTTGCACAACTGGCAGTGCTGAATATAAACCAAAGCCATATGTTTATGTCCTTTTGCCAAACGACTACAGCAAATAGTTCTATTATTCCCTTAGGTAACCAACATGTGCCAAGTATTTCTATTAGTCTTCTTTACCAAGGCTTTAGAGGGCAGAGTCGCAGCTTCCTGAAATTAAGGGGCAACTGCTAGTTTTTAAATTCAGAGAAAAATTATATACTAAGCTGAAATGCAGCTCAACTCAGGTTACCTTCTGGAGGTTTTTGTTCCTAGATTATAATTTTTTACGTAGTTAAAGATCTTGTCACTATTTCCTGTGCTATTATATATTAAACATAACTTTGTAGAAGCAAGAAAGAGTCAGAAAAAAAAAAAGGCTTTGATGCTTTGAGATCTTTTTAATTACACTAAAGTTTTAGACCACCCAACTGCTGTATAGTTAAAAAAGACCCAAACCAATAAACCTTATACATACATACACACACACACACACACATATATATATATATATATAAAAATCACCAATAAACTATCCATCAATAATTTTAAATTTAAGCAGTGCATTTTGAAACACATTCCCATTCCCGGAGTCATATAGATTCAAAGATACTTGTGTTACTGACAGTATGTACGGCTAAAAGAGTGTAATTCACAAACTTAAGAATTAGCATTTCTATGTATTTACAAAAATTTTCATCTCTTCTGCTGTTCAGTACTGCTCTACCTGACTGTTGAAGACTTTCTTAAAACAGCAGATATTATGCAAGAAAAGTGCATGAGGCATGACACATGAAACCCCATAGTATTCTACTGCTAATATATAACCATATTTCTACTCAAATTAATTTTTGTAAATAAATTATCCCACCTTTGTGTGTTTCCAGGTGAAAATACGTGCAGATTCCAAAGGACCAAATTTGTCACAGAGCCCAAGATGCCTTGCCTGATTTAACAGATAATCCTCAAATTCATTCTCTGGAAAAAACAGACAAAAAAAACCAAAAACAAAAACAACAAAACAAAAAACCCCAGCTATACTAAATAAAACATAGATGAAACAAGATACTCATTAAATAAAATGGGTAAATAATCCAGGTGCAATATTTTTTTCAGTGTTTTTACAAAGATAGGGTGTACAGGCATCAATGGTGCTTCTAAAGGGCATAAAGAAAAGTGTTTCTTTCTTTTCTTAGAGTCTCTTTACATCATTAATGCCCTTTTGATAGCTTATGAAATAGACCTGCTCTTAGAAAAGTTTTTTATCTTGTGTGGACAATAATCGACCGTTCCTATATGTAGAAATCCGTAGTCAAATGTTTTAATTGCATCAGACTGAGTGGGATGGTTCAGTTCATGATGTAAAATAAAAGAGAAGCATTCTGAAATATTTTAAAAACAGAAGAAAACCCCTCTGTTCTATTTTTTCTGACTTCAGATCTTAAAATTTAAAGTTTGGCAGGCTGAGAGTGTTCTCAGCATAAGCCAAATTAAGGAAATCTTTGACATTTCTCCAGGCTTAATTTTTTATTCCTTTCTGTCAGGACTTTATGCTAAATCAAGAGTGACAGCGAGGGAAGTAGAGCTGCAGAAGTTTACATCTGCGTGTACAACACTGAGATCCTTGTTTTCAGAAACATTGAATACCCAAACACTCCTGACATTTTAAGTTCTAGGCACTTGCAACCTGGAAGAATCTGACAATGAGCAGGGGCAGGACAACTTTTATTTAGGGGTTGCTCCTAACACTAGCGACCAAAACATTAAAATTTTGCTATCCGTTGCAACTTCAAAGGTCTGTTTCACATAGCATCCAGTGTATTTAGTAAAATAGATCTATTCATTGAAAATATTCCAATTATTACAAACTTTGGAAATAAACTTTCAAAAGTGTAACTATTCTTTTAATGATATCTGATAATTTTTTTTCAACAAAATTTTGAATGCTACATTTCTGAAATTGTAAAGGCTCATTCTAAACACATTCTCAGGGAAGCTGGAGTTTCTTGAGTGACTAATTTCTGCTTGTGCCCCAATAGATAGGATTCTAGTTTCATCCCATCAAGAACTTTTAATTATAATCAGTACACTTTGATCAAATAATGAAACGGACAACAGATGTAAGACAATAAAGAAGGGAGAAAACCCAGAGTAAACTATCCCAATACCAAAAGGATTTTTTAAGTTTTTTTAAAGTATATGTTACTAGAAAGAAATGTTGTTTATCCTCAAAGCCATATTTTCCTGTTATTTTATTTCAACATTCATAAAAAAAATCCCAAAACCACAAAAGAACTCTCAAAACCTTCTACCTTCCTCTTCCTCTTTGTTCAAACCGCACTAACCTAAAACAAAAGACCTCTGAGAATAACTACAATGGTGAGCAAAGCTTTCTAAAGACTTAAACTTAGCAAATTTTTGTCTAAAATTCTATCAACTTAAGTATTTATTAACAGTATATTTTTCCTTTCTTTTCTCAAAGATTGCCAATAAAGACCTAAATCACATAAGGGAGTAGCTGCAAACCCTTTGAGTTCCCTGATGTCAAACTCATTAGCATCCGAATAACCACACAGCAGCACATCATCTGCACAATTGCAATTTTTTACTACTTTTAATAGCGCTTCTCAAAGGGCTCATTTTCAACTTTCTTCAGTGGTTAGTTGGTTCTCTGGGGAAAAGGAGCTTCCTGACGCTCACAGCTTCCACTCAACAACCAGGCCGTTTGCTGTCAGAAGCATCAGCCCTCTGCCCTAACCCCATCTGCTGTCTCTCTCATCCTAAGGGACTGAGAGTTAAGACAGCACAGCTGAGATCCACTTGGAAAAGTGCACAAAGGACAGGGAAAAATATACTAAACTTTCCACATTTAGCTTTACATAACAAGCTAGTATAAGTATTTTGCAAGTCTTCCTAAGAAAAGGAGTTTGGACTAGGATGGGTCTAGGGAGCAGGTTTTAAAATTGTAGTGAAAAACTACATGCAACAGTGTCAAAACACAAAAACCTGCACTGTTCTGCTGTGTTTAAACACAACAGAAGTTGCTGATTGTTAGTAAGTTTAAATGTACTGGGCTTGATTTCTTTCACATAACAGAGTGCTGGCTGCCATTCAGCTGATTTGTGGGTGAATACCCACATTTGAAGATAGGGTGTCTCATAAAGATTCTAATACAATTCCAGGCATCTGTCATGCTATTAATAGGGTCTGCAGGATTATGCTGCATCATGGCATGTGACATACCCTTAAAGTAACATGAACTATGTGTCACTCCTGCAGACCCCTGTCTGCATTCCAAGAAGTTATATTTCAAATATAAATGTTGGGATCTAATAGTTTAGGTAACAAAAAAGGCTTGGTGGTGATTTCAGCAGGAGTATCAAGGCATTATACAGAATCTATATAGTAAGTTTTATGAGTTGTAAACTTGATCATGGGCCAAATTTTGAGGTACTGCAAGAAATGCAGAAATCTGCAATACCAACTGGATAAAATAAGATCTCAGCCTCAAGAGCCACAAAGTACATCCAAGCAGGTTGTTGGTGGCTTTGATGATAAAATCATTGTTGATGGAAATGAGGCAGAGCTAATATTTATTTGTCAATCAAGGTTCATTGGTGGGGTCACTCCCCTCGGGTCCACATGTATCTTCATTTGTTCCAATCTATTCATAGCTTGCTTTAACTCCTTTCTCTATTTTTATTCAAGATTCCAAAACAATTTACAGACAGTAAATTATGCCTACCCTTCAACTGTCTATGTGTCTGAGCAGTATTTTTTATCCTAGAAGGTGAAATCTGCTTGCCTATAAAGAAAACTTTCGCCCCTTTCAACCGTCATCTCAATTCAACTAGAATAATAAACTTTATAAAGTTTATAAACTTTATAAACAAAGATGGAATATATGAGTTGCTTGATTTGTCCATGTAATTGTTGAAGTCACTTGGAGTCTTTGCAATTCATTCCTTGGTTTATATCCATTTCCAGTGCAACATGATTATGTACTGACTTTGAAGTGCCATCCTACTGAGATCCATGAGTCATACCAGGATACTGATGTGAATGACAGTTTAGGTCCTGATCCTGTATATCAAATGTTGGTGACAAATCCCTCAAACAACTATT
Source organism: Lonchura striata (assembly GCF_050655825.1). Taxonomy (NCBI): domain Eukaryota; kingdom Metazoa; phylum Chordata; class Aves; order Passeriformes; family Estrildidae; genus Lonchura; species Lonchura striata. The sequence goes on from NC_140704.1 coordinate 117,093,513, forward strand.
TTTGTTGACCCATCAGCTGTGGGTAAAAGTCCACTCATTCAGGTCAGATTACCGGTGCTCCTGAGGATTTTAAAATGAGAAAAGACATATTGTACAACCACAAAATTATCTCAGCAGAAGTCTGAAGTTGTTTTCTCTATCATAATTTCAATACTCAAAGCTGTACAATATTTGCAAAAGATCCCAAAAGCTTTTTAAACATAATACATTCTATTTCCAACAGGTTAATCTGATTTTCTCTCATTTACCACATCTCTGGTTGATACATTGCAAATTCAGGAATGAATAATGGCTTCAGTTTGAGATTTGTTAACTCGGATAAAAGTAACATCTAAGGAAACAAAATCCAGTGTGCCCACCATTATGATCCTTGAACATTTTTACAGTTCCACAGTGACAGTGAATTCTTTTTCCCAAGACAAAATAATACAGCGTATTTACTATTTGAGAAATTCATATGTGAAAGAAAGATACCATTGCAAATAAGTAAAGACAGCTCTGGACTTCAGTCAGATCTTTATCCTGCACAGTCTGAAATCTGTGACTTTACACGTTAAGTTCTGCACAAGCCTCAGGGAGATCCTGAAGTACATGTAAAATATTCAGCTTATGAATAACTGAATTTCCTTTGGCCTATACAATCCTTGCAAGGAATCTGCAGGTCTCTACTTGGAAACATTTTTTTTTTGTGTATAATTTAAGCTTCAGAAAGGAGTTTCCTTGGGGTAGAGTACTCATCTTTGCCTTATTTCATTTAGTACAAAGTACACAGGAAGCAGAATTATTGCTGTTTCAACAATTGCATTTTCTTTCTCAACTCTAATGCTAAACTTTATCTTATTTTGTTCTACCCTGAGATGAACAGAAGGTCACATTAGCAGTGTGATACAGGCTGGTAACCCAGGCAGTTGCCTTTCTAGTACCTCCAAAAACTTCACTTCCATGTATCTTCTCTCTTAAACAGAGCAGTATCTCCAAAGCCAAGATCATATTTCACCTAGCAGAGGAGTTTAACTTTCACTGGATTTAAGCAACAAACTATCCCTCAAAGATGCCAGAGGCTTTGCTGTAATTAACATAACTGCATTTAGATGCTATTCATGACCGATAATTCCAACACCTTGTGAAAAAAAAAAAAAAAAAAAAGGTTTCAAGCTGTAAACATTATAAACATATTCAAATAAGCTTAACGCAATCTGCCATGCTTATTTCTGCCTAGATCATGGACCAGCGAAATGGTTAATGCAAATGGATTTATAATTTGCTTTGGGGGGCCAGTTTCTTCTCCTTATTTATTAGCCCAGCTGATGGGGCAGATTTGATGAGGCACTTCTGGAATAATTGAGTCATCACACAAAGAAGGCTGCTAGCATTCAGAGTGGTTTTATCAGCAGCAAGCAGGCCTGATTACTGACAATTACACTCTGATCCGGTGATGGAGGAGAAAGAGCCAACGAGTGGGAAATGTCCGTGTTTCTATCCAGGAATAATTTCTACATTCATTTTACATGCTAAGTGTTTCCTATCTCTGCATAATAAACTGTAAACAGGAATAGATGGCACAATGTCCCTTAATATTTCCTGGTAATGAAGACACAAATGTACAGTGAGTGCTGATAAATATAGATGAAACATAAGCTATTCTCTGAGTCGGTATTGTTACCTTTAGAATAAATGCATTTTGGTGGTAAAAGCATAATCATAGCTAATGCAAAAAAATGACAGAAGATTGAAGCTGTCCTTGTAACTACACAGAAACTTTGTAAAAGTCCTGTTAATCATGACTGCTCTAGAGGCTCATAAGCTGAAGGTGATATACTGGAAAGAACATAATTTTGTTTCTCAATAGTCAACTATGTAGGAACTCTTTTGCTTTGACACAGTAAAGGAGAGCAACAGCAGTGACCTCCATTAACACTTCAGGGATAGAGCACATCTCGATGCTAAACTGACAAACAATGAAGCTGGTCCTAGAAGACATCTTCACCATGATAAATTCTCATTTCCCTCTCATCAGCTTTAAGACAGTGTTTATAATGAATACTAGAGCTAGACCATAGATTTCATGAGTTGTGTTAAGCAATACATTATTGCCTTTAGAACATTATTTTTATAGCAATTTAGATGCTGTAAAATGACAGTTATTAACAAAATTCGGCAAGCAGAACTTCGAAAAACTGTTTCTTCAGGAGAAAAAAATGGGGGAAAACATGAAAACAGACATAGTGGAGAGTTGAAAAGTAATTTTGTGTTTGTTGATGGGCAATTATAGATTTCAGCTAGAAAAAGTTAATGTCCTAGTCTAGGGAGAGTTTTCCTTTTTAAGAGTTGATCAGGCATGAAACACTGAATAATAAACTTTTGCATGCTTGTTTATTCCTTTTCCTCGTCTTAAACTAATTTATAGCTTCAAAAGAACTAAAAGTTATTCTCTGCTCACCGACAGTAACTATGGCAACTATGTTTCATTAAAGTAGCCACTTAACTTCAAGGCTTGTGTTACAATGATATGCATTATTTTGAGTAAATCCACTCCATAACAACCTTATGATTTCAGAGTAATTTTAAAAGAAAGTTCAAAGAGTATGCGTTGTTGATGCTGGAGCACAGGGTTTGTTTTCTTCAGAAACATGTTTACTCTTTTCCAGCCAGGGTGACTTTCCCTGCGTGGAGTCACCTCTGCTGGGAGGTGCTGTGCTGGGGGAACGCTGCTGCCTTCAGCAAGAGATGGGCTCACTCTGCTCAGGGAAGGGCTGCCCAGTAGTTGCAGGACTGAGGCCAGCAGGAGATGCCTGAGCACACAGATCAGCACAACCAAGATCAGCAAGATCGTGTGGGTTTAATTACTCCATTACCGCCCTCTTTGGTGGTATCATCAGAATCCTGGTTCTGATGTTTCCTACATGCCTGCTGTTTAGCTGCCACTGTTACAGTATTTCTATTGTATCTGATTTTTCCACTTAGTTAGGTATTGATGGGTTTCAAGGGCAGTTTTATGGGGTGCTGTTATGGTTGCACTGAATCTCTGTAGAAGTTCTGAAGCTGGTTAGGTTCACTAAAAGTGAAGGTCATTTCTCAAATACTCCCAGGCTTCATCTATGTTCCTCTATTCCTTCCTTGTGATTTCTGACTGTTTCCAGCCATATTTTTTTAGGATTATTTTCATAGTTAGGACATTGCAATTCTGGATAAAACCATTGTGACATAGCTGACTGGAAATTTTCTGACATAGAGTCAAAAGGAACAATAAACCTAAAAATACAGTCTACTTTTACTAAAAGAAATATAAAACTACCACTCTGGTACCCTGTGCATTCATCTTGCCCTTCCTGAATGAGTTCTCTTCATTAAGCATGACAGGCATGTCCCAGGAAAGGGAAAGTCACACAAAGGGAAGAAGTGTGCCTTCCCTCAACATTCAAATCACATATGTTCATTAACTTCAAGAGTGCCATGTGAAGTACAGTCTGCCATCATTTAAAAGACTTGTAATGACCCTAACTGCTAAAGATAATGGGGGCTTTCTTACACTACTGCACTGCCCTGAAGATCCTAGGAACATGCTGAAGAGCACAGGAAAAATCCTCCAAGAATAAAAACACAACCTTGAAAATCAAAGCAGTAAAGGACAGCCAAAAAGTTGACTAATACTTGTCAAATACAAAAATGTGCATGTCAAATGTTCCTTGGGACAGACTTCTTATGCAAAAAGTTTTTCTTATTATATGTTTGCATCAGGTAAATGGAGCAAGGAAAAGCATGTTCAGTTTATTCAAACATAATAAGAGGTCTGCATCACCAAGAATGGTAGTTTAAACTCTCTTTTCAGAGCCTTTTATGACCTAAATTGAGACAAAGATTATTTCCTAAAATGACACCTGTCTTCTGTCGTAGGCATAAATAGAAGGCACTATGATTGGGCAAATAACTGGAAAAAAAGGATTCTGGAATTCTCTTCCTGCCTCTGCCACTGTTCTGTGCTCCTCAGCAAGTCTTTTCACCTTTCAGTTAAATGAGGATAGCAACATAGAGTGCTGTAAAGTGCTTTTGTGCATTTCTAAACACACTTTAATGTAGGAAATATTATTTTCATCATCATGGATTCATCAGTTCAGTAGCCTGCTCATTTAACTTCCCTGAAACTCAACTTGAAATGTTTCCACTTTCACTGCAGGCATTTTTACAAAAAAAAAAAAAAAAACAAAAACAAACAAAAAAAAAAAAAAACAACAACAAAAAAACCAAAATATAAAAGGACAATACTAAGAAGGATGGGTACTAAAAACACATGGTGAATAGCAAAATAACTTAAAACACATTTCCTCTCTTCTCTCCTAATATCTTAGGCAATCTGGATATAACTGTAATCTTTACACATCAGACTCTTATCTTAAAAATCTGTTTATTTTCCTGTTTAAAGAAACATTCTTTGAGAAAATATCTTTAACTATTTTGCTTTGAATATTTTTGCTCTCATTGCTGAAAATGTAAGTAAGGTGTGTGTGTATATTTATTTATTTATTTATCTATTAGTGTATATGAATATATATGTGTGAGTGTAAATATATATATTTATGTGTATATAAATTTATTTATATGATTGCAGTAACATTAAATTCAAATATCACACACAATAAGCACTGTGTTTAATTTAAAAGAATTTGAAAGAGGAAAGTTTCTTTCAATGTGAACCTCTTAGATGTGTGGTACTGCTAAACAATACTCAGTTAAGAATAATGCTACAGGAACATATCTTTGTAGTACTATTTTATATTGGAACAATAATAATAATTCTATTGTGTCAAACTGTACTACAGGAAGATGAAAAAATCATGCCATGGAGACATGTCTTACAAACTTTGTCACTTAAAGGTCAATTGTTCTTCAGATTCCCTAGTGTAAGCCTGGCTGCATTGAAAAGAACCAGGACACTCTGGGGGACCTCTGTAGCACAAGATGTCTGCATGTGAAAGCACTCACATGCACTCGGTGTTAACCACACAGGTATACAAATACACACTCCTGGTCAGAAGGTCCGACAAAGTGAGATGGTCAGAACTATTTTGCATGTGACAGCTGTAAACAATAAACAGCAGTTTAGAAATTTCAAGAGCACAGTAAATGAAATTTTGTTATTTTAGGTAATAATTATTTCATTCTTCATAAGTAGGCCTTAATCAGGTGTCTGCATATCTGTGTAATAGTCTGGTTTGTTGTTTGGGCTCTGATTAAATCATGGGCTCTGTCTTGAGTTGGTACCTCAAATGCCAAAGTGTTTTTAGGAAAAGGGATGGGCTGAGGGGTGACTTTCTGCGCCCAGGGCATAATCCTTTTTTTCTCTTTTCATTTTCATATGCTGTGCTTACCCATTCAGGAGACAGATTTTTTACTTTCTTTTGAAGAGGTTTTGCATCAGAACTGTGTCCTGATACAAGAACTTGTAGCTGTGACTTTTAAATAATCAGCCTCACTAAAGACTCCATTATGGCAACCAACAACCTTAAATCATTTTGACAGTGCATTCTCTGCACTGCCCCTGTATTTGGAGTCCTCAAAACACTGAAAGCTGGGATAGTATTCATAGTTAAGAAAAGTCCAGAAGCAGCCAAACAGGTGGGCACTTCTTTCAGAAAAGGCCTTTTTACATAGAAGACCTTTTGTACACTGGTTCTATCCTAGGCCCCTTTCAGGGGCTACACCTGAGAGAGAAAGTGAATTATCAATGACATTTTTTTAAAGAATCAGTGGTTTAACACTAATTTCTAATCAGATCCTACAGAAAGGAACAGCTCGCATGGCAGCTGTACTTTTCCCAGGGTTAATTACCTTTCACTGCTCTCTACTAATGAGTCAGCTGTTCCTGTCATCACACAACTACACTGTGTTCATCTGTAGCTCTAGCTGTGGACAAACACAGTAGCTAGAGCCCTGTTTACATATTGGCGAGGTTTGTTGTGCAAAGAATTTGCAAAGCAATTTAAAAAAAGAAAAATACTTAAAACTCCTTCCAATCCCATGTTTTTTTTCATGGAAACAACATTACATTTTTGGGCAAACAAAAATGGTTACTAAATGCATCAACAGGAGTAGGAATCTAAGGATAAAAAAGCTATTGAAAGGTTTTTTGTTTTTTTTTCAATATTGCATAATAGTTTGTATCAGGAAGATTAGATCCCTGTAGCCATCTAGCTTGTCTTACCTGATTGTTGAGTGAGGATGTAGCATACAGATCTAGGAGCTAGAAAACTTCTTTATACAATTTTGTTTTAAGTAGTATAAGCAATAATAGCACAAAAATTAATGCAGTTAGGGAAAGAGTTTGTATTACTTTATATGGCAAATTTTAATGATTTAAGACTTTCTGTAAACTGTTCATGTTTTTATGCAATTCCAACAGGTAATTCAATAGCAAGTAAATAGAACACATCATTTTCTATCTAGGTTGAAGAGGATGTATTTTTTGTACCCATATAAGATCAAGAGTAATACTCACTATTGGCTATTTCAGCTTTCTTGTGGAAAGTACAAAGACAATGGCTAACGTCAGGCATAGTGACAGCTTTTCCAAAATTCAAGTCCTGTTTGTGTCAACATTCAGAAAATGTTTTTCATATAACTGAGGGCAGGACTCTAAACCGGCGCTGTCTTTATAAAACAATTTTATGCTGAAAATACCTGTGTGGAGGTTACCCCGATCTGAGGAGATTTCCTCAGTGTAAGATCTGCAGATGTTAGCAGAGAAAGCAAATTTTCACCAGACAGCAAAGGGACAACATACGCACACATGTCATGTGAGTGCATGTCATGTGAGAATGAGCTCAGCTACTTGCAGTTGCACCTGCAACAGGCCTGTTCATGAAGTTATTATCTGAGGCTGAATTCCTTTCTAGGTGTCACATGAGATAATGGAAATGGACAAATTTGTGGCAGGAACACAGACATCTTAACATGATAATGGAAGAAGAAATTTAAACTTCCAACTCCAGGTAAACCTTGCAGGACTGACATCTCAAATTATGATAAATTTCCTTTTGGGAACACCAAAGCAAAGCACCATGGCATTCCAAGGGATCACCTCAATGGTCATCTAGGAAATGAGCAGTACACTTTTGTTAGAGCATCACTGTAACAAACCACTTCTTTCTGTCAGGCATCCTAGGTGGTGCAAGCTGTACTGACAGCTCAAGCACTCAGAGAAAATGTAAGCTGTGTGGCTATGCTGTTTTAAAAGGCAGATATTTATTTATTGCACCATTAGAAGCAATTGTCCTGCTTGATTTTGGATTAAGTGAAAGTGAATTTCCTGAAGGTACATTAATTGGGTTTAATGATTCACAGAAATCCCTGATCACTCAGGTCAGGCCAGGGAAAACTGTATGTAATGCTCATTTTGTCTCAGTTTCTTCCCCTGATCAGATTATTCCTTCTTCCAACACACTGTATCTCACTAACTGTTCATGAAAAAAAAAAATAATTCCCACCATGATTATTCCCCATATAATCAGTCTTCTCATGGCTTTTCTTAGGTTTTCTGAGTTCTCAAGAACTTTATTCCTCCTTCATCCACAGGCAGAAAATAGGGAAAAATCCTTTCTACTTGGTGAATAGGAAAACATCACCTTTGGAATGAGTTTCACCTTTCCTGAGATCTGGTCTGCTTAGCTTGAATTCTGTTAGTACCCAGGCTAAATATCTCTCTACTAGAAGCAGGCTTCATGCTGTGCACTGAAGGACCTGGGATGCTAGAAGGCAGCTTCTCTAAAGAGTCTGTTGAGCTGATGATATTCCTATCGTGGGGATATCTGTAGGAAATTCAGGAAGAAGGAAAAAAAAATGGTGCCAAAAACCATGGTGTCTTCCCTACTCTTTCCTCTTATAAACTTGACTTCTTTACTCCTAAATTATCATGGAAATTTAAAGGACAGGGATCATCATGCAACTAACAAATAGATACCAAGCCCCAAATAAATAGGGAAGTAAGCCTTTTGACCTGGAGGGTGTCTGTAATGCTGAACTTGCTGTTTGTAGGCTGGCAATCATTGATTGAAAGCAGCTTGCACTCCCTCAATATCACAGTACTATTTCCCATGATCATAATATAGTAGCATGTAAATCACATTAATAACAATAAAAATAACTGGTATTGCTAATGTTGTTGCTATAAATAACACTGGGCCCAAAGCATTCAGGGCTAAAGCTGTTTATTCTCTCACGCTATTCAGAATGACTTAGGGATATGTAAGAAGACACTTTTTAATGATAGAGACCACACTGTTGATTTTGGGGAAGAAAAGTCTGAGACAATTATGTTTAAGCTTTTCAGGAGAAATGTTATAACATTATAAAGGTTTAAGTTTCTTGAACTGGTGCCAATTTATATCATAATAAACTTTGCATGCCCACAATCTTGTACATGACTTTGATTGACTTTGAGTCTGTGGAGGTGCTACTGGAGGTGCAGAGTCACTCACCCTTTGTAAAACTCATCATTTCAAAATAAGATCAAGCTGAGCATTATCTTACAGTAGAATTTACTCCTGTGTCTATCCTACCCTCAGGGAAAGAGTCTGAAAAGACAAAATAGCATCAGAGATCCAGCTATTGCTCCCTGCTTCCAAGGCCCACCTGTGCCTTCCATGGCATGGATTAAGGAAGTGCACAGCCAAATACTGTCCCACCCGGACCATCCACTACATAAGGGTTAGCACAGATCTGTGGAGTTGCATGCAACTTTGAACCCTGAAAGGAATCTTGAACTGCCCACTTGCAGAACTTAAGAACCTTCCCTTGGTCTGAAGGAACTTTGAGAAGTTGTCCCTAGAAATTTAAAAGATTATTTGCTTAAAAATCCAACACCTATGTGCTAAAATCTTGGGATGATAAGTAATCCTGTAAAAATCTAAACTTGTGTCATCAAATCTCTTGAAAAATGAAAGAAAATAGTTGAAATCTATGCACAGTATGCATAGCATCTGAAATTTTAACCTGAAAGCTTGTGTATAGTTTTTGTGAAAGCATAGGAAGTATTGAATCACTCTAATCACCCACTGAAATGGTGCAAAACCATAATCAAATCAATCTTTCTATTACTTTGAATCTTGAGAAACAGGGTCTTGGAAGCCTGAGGAGACAGAGAAACCACCGCTAAAAGTATGTCCGGATGCTAAGTGGTGACTAACAGGAAAAATAAAATGCCTGGAAATGCTTCCATCAGCAGTGTTTAAAAGATCCAACAGATTCAAGGTATTTTTGAATTAATGGATATTGTTAAATCTTACAATTTGTTTATCTTTATTTTTTTAAGAAATAGTTTTGAGAAAATAAACTTTTTTAAAGGAAATATAGTGGCTTCTAAGAAGAAAAAAAAGAACTGACACCTTCCCTTTTGTAAAAATTACATATCAGGAGCAAAATTTAGTCCTCTGAGCTGCACAGCAGCATTCACTTCTGTTATTCTGCTCTCCATTACTAGCTAAGCAGACAAAGATTTTCATCAATGCTATGTGAGGAGAGGAGCAAGAGGAGACTTTTGATCCACGATGTTTCATTTTATCCATATCACTGTCTTGTATGAATATGTGAGAAATGTTTCTGTTTAGAGCCAATTTAAGAAGAAATCAAGTCCAATTTGTAGGCTGGATGGGAAAGACAGGATTCATCTTCATAACTTTACATGCCTGAAATGCAAGCATGTATTTCTGAGGCAGTAACTGCTGGATTCCCATGGTCTCTGGGTAGCCTGGAGGAGACCTGCAGGCATCTCTGGGGCTGTGCTGGTGTGTGATGCATCTTAGTCATTTCATACCCTTCAGGGTGAGATGAATTGCACACAAGAAATGTCTCTTTTCACTGACTCTAGAGGGAATCTGGATAACTGGCTCAGGTCTAGCCACTTCCACTGTGCACACTGAAATTTCACCAAATGGTGACTCCCAACCAAGGAACCTATGGTGATCACTGAAAAGCATCTTAAAGCTTAAATAGCACGTATGCCATGTGAGCTGTGTTGTGAAGTAGGGAAGGCAAGAGAAATAGAGTAGGAAATCATCCTCCAGGAATGAAGGCAGTGCCAGTCCTTGTAGGAAAGAACTGGCAAACAACACGAGGCTGATGAACAAATAAAAGAGAGTGCTCGTAGATGGTGTAGCTTACAGAAAAGGAGAGTTAGCCATAGCTTTGACGTGAGCAGTGGTGTCAGAGGCACAGGAGAACCCAGTGCCAAGAGGAAAAGGAAAAGGCCAGCATGATATGGTAAATATTTCTTATCTAGATATAGCAGAAAGAAGACAATCAAACTCTAAGCAGAACAGAGAGAAATTGAGCTCTAAGAGTTGTTACGAACTGAAACACCATCCTTTTAGTATTTGCATTGGACAATATTTTAGGAAGGAATTAAAGTAAGTAAATTCATCATACAAATTAATGTCTAATAAATGGAACTGGTCTGATATGAATAAAAGATGTTAATAGAACTTCTCTGTGTTTCTTTTACTATGAACTGCTGCACACCAGAGAACTCTGATGTTACCACTGACAGTGTTTAATTCTTTTGTATTGCTTTGTTTTAATCATACATGATTCCACCTGCCCAGTTTTTTTTGGTGTCTTCTGTTCTGAGCCAAGTTTTCAACCATGTAAGTAAATAAATTAAAACCCAAATTCCTTCTCGTGACTTTTTCTGGCCTTTGGGAGTTAATAAGAACCCGATTTTCAAAAATTAAAATGTCATTTTGCCTGCATTGCTCACCACAAGCATGCCCTTTTTTTTTAGCAAGTAAGGTGTTTAGGCAAGGAATTATTAACATGATTCTTTGCTTGATTTGTGAGTGTCAAACAGATCTGAGTCATATGAGTTCAGTGAACTGCAGTGTAAAAAACAAAATGAAGAAAAATTTTGCAGCACTATTATTATTATTATTATTATTATTATTATTATTATTTCTACTACTATTACTATTATTTCATGTATTTACCCCAAAGGAAAAACCCTTGTTGGTGAAATTCATCATATCTAAACAAAAGTCTGGCAGCTTAAGTATATGAACGGGGGAAGGGAGACTTATTTCCTGAGTTTCAACAGATGTCATACTTAATTGGTTGTGAAATAAACCAGAGCTACTCTCGGCCTGTTTCCCTAGTTTCAGCTGTGAAGACACTTTTAAACATGTGCATTTCCCTCCTGCTTCTCATAATGAGGGTGTGGGGTGAGAATCAGACCTCCAAAAGGAGTAAAGCAGCGTGCATGTTACATACAGGCCTTCAGATACACTAATTAAACAGAACTGAGAGTTGCATCTTTTGTCCCTGTGAGATACACATCAATACAGAATAAGCCAAGACAACTCTGTTGAGGGGTTAATGCCTTTGCCTTCTGCTAATATCAGGAAGTCATTGGACTATCCCATTCTGCAGATAGTTTTTTCCATTTTCCTGTATTTTCTCTCAAAAACACTGTCCTAAATCACAGCATTGTCAATATACTACAAGTAGTTGAAGTGGGATCATTCTTTTTCTTTTCGACAGAGAGAGCACCTTAGAGGTTGGGTTTTTTTTTCCCATTATGGTTGTTTTCTGCTAGAAGCAGCAGAGTAACACCACATTTACCACAATGACATCAGCAAAGATTTTTTAGAAAATAAAGAACTGTCAAGCATAAAATAGTTTGGCTACACATGGTGATGGACACAAAAAAACTTCTCACAGACCAAAAGCCCAACATTTGCATAACCACCAGTCAGTGGTATACTATTATAAATAAAGTCATTTGTTTCTAAAGGGCTATGGCAAAGAATGTTAGCCATTCATGTTATGCCTTATTGGAGGTAGCCCTCTAAATCAAAATGCTCTTTTGAGCTTCACAGGAAAAAGCTAAATGTATGATAGGTGCCTCTCTATGAAACTCAGTAAACAAATAAAAAAAAAATTGGAATAGTGTTTGTTAAAACATTTCAAATGGAAATGCAATGAGAATTGCATAAAGAAGAAAAATTAAGGCCAAGGTTAAATACGTTTTATTCACCTGTGGCAACCAAACTGAACAATATTTGTTCTTTTAGTTTAAACTTGGAACCCAGATCCCAGAGGTGCTAGGGGAGAGCTTTAATCCTTAGAAAAAAATTCAAATTCCCAAAGTGTGTGATGAAAAACAGTGTAATCCTTCCTGAAGTGAGAAACAAAATAGAAAATACTTTTTTTCCCCCTATTAAAACAAGAGCAGTCAACATGATCTTTATTCTTTTAATGTTTTACAGGTCTGACTTTCGGCAGATGACCTCTCTTGTTTGTCCCTACATGTTTTCCAAAATATAAAAGTGAAATAGAGTCCCAAGGGCACTGTACTTGAAAGGTTATGAGAGTTAGAGAATTTTAACCATGCCTGCCAAATCAGCAGATGGCTTGTGATTATAATTATATGCATCAATAAAACGAATAATCTTTACAAAATTTGAATTTCTACTAAAGTAAGGGATTTAGTAAGCAGATGCAACAGAATGCATTTTCTTTAACCCTTTTTGTAGACAGTACTGTTTATCACAAAAATAATGGCAAGGTTCTCCATAGATTAGCTTGGACATACACTTGAGCAATAAATATATGTTTCTTTTGACCAACTGTCAATGCTATTTAGTGTGATTTATGTGTTCAGTTGCACTCTGCTCAGTAAATGTTGAATGCTTATATATAGGATGATTCCCATCAGACACATACTTCAAAATGGTCTTTAATTTTATAAAATGTTAGAGAAGCAATGAAAATGTCATGTACACTCATTCTCTCCATTTTTGTTGCAGCGCTTGTTGTTTCTGTTTAGGATTTGGTGACTTTCCATACCTCTTACAGAGTCTGAGTTAACCACATTGTTAGTGAAGAAAATACTTTTTCTTCAAATGTGGGATATTTAAGAAAGGTGTTTTATGGGTGTGTGTGGTTTGTTTGGTTTTTTTCCTTTTCAATTAAAAAAATATTTTTTTCAGAGAGAAGAAAACATATTAATAGGATAAAAAATTACTACTGTGGTTTTCTATGACCGCTGATCTTACTTTCAAACTTACTTTTGTAACAAGAACATGTGTGTTAGATTGTGTCAAACCTTAAGGAGGAGAAAATCACACCATAGAAAACATTAAACAAAACAAAACAAAAAAACCTTAAGCCAAATTTATTTCTGGATTGCCCCATAAAAATTCTATTTGAAGACATGATATGCACATTCTTTAATTCTTCTAATAGAGTAAAGAAGAAAAAATATGAGAACAATAAGTACATTTTCAAAAAAGTCCATATTTGGTACACTGTAGCTGTCTACATACAATATTTAAACATTTATTCTATTCAAACATTTAAATGAGAACTTTTATTTCAGGAAATTATATATAATTGTCTTTTTACCTCCCCATGTTTCTCTGATGAGAAGAGTGCAAAACAATATTTTTATGCTCATTAAAAAGTGGATTTTTACTTCAGATATGACAGGGCCATTACTCTGTACCATGTAAATCCTTCTTAACATAAGGATTATTGACCTGATAGTCCATAACAGCGCCTTTGGAGCCATTTCTACTTTGCTGTGCCAATCCAGATGCTGCACATGTGCTTCAACTTGGGGGCAGGAGGGGAAGCAAAAGTGTCACAATTTCTCTTGAGATTTAGGGAACTGACCTAGTGACTCTACTGCTGGAAAAAGAAGACAACTTTTCAGAAGAAATTGGGATCTCCGCTCCTCATTTGAAATAATGTTTTGGAAAAGTTCTAAAGCAGTGTTTTAATTTAATACCCAACAGAGCAGAGTTCAAATACATGCCTTTAAATGAAAATCTAGCTCTTTTTCACCAAAGTTGCTTAGTGAAGGGAATAGTTCACATATGAAACCAAACATGAAATATGTGCTAGCAAATGTTATTTGAATCGCTTAAGTAAATAAATAAAACCCTCATCTTCAAAACACTTTCACACCGCTTTACTGTATTAAGGTGAGCCATCAGCCTCACCTCAGTGGAATCACTCACGTGTATGAATGTTTTTGTGTGTTCACCTACCCAAGAAGGCAAATCCTTTTTCATTCTAAAATAACTTTTGCTGTTAGTTTATCACCTTTTCTTGAATTGGAAATGTGTTATTTAGAAAGGCAAGAGTGGCTAGTATCATTAAATGTTTTCCATATACATAAAATAGAGCAATTCTTCTCCACTCCAGAGAAATTTTATGTAAATACTAAAAAACATTAGAAGGAAGAAAAGTTTTTTTATTATTAATTTAACAGTATCTGTAACCTTAAATACTTGAAGATAATTAAAATCCAGAAACATTGACTTTGCTTATGTAGTTTTAAATAATCCACAATTATGCGCACAATAACTATAAAGTGACCCGATCCCGGGTATTTATGTACGCTTCCAAAATCAATCAGTTCAGTAAAAGACTTTGGTCTAGATTCTCTATATATTTGTGGATATAGTAGAATATAAAGCTTTTTTTACATGCTATTTTCTGTTTTTTATTTTGGAATAGTGTAAAATTTGGAATAAAATTCCAAATTTATTTTGGAATTTTGGAGCAACAGCATCAGGCCTTTATGAGTATTGTCAGTGACTATGGAGATACTTACTTGTCAATAATATCATATATTTTGGGATTACTGGCTTTAAAAACTATAAACATGCAAAAAACCTGAATTAGAATTATTCAAATCAACTACATAGTACCATAAAGTTTTTCAGTTCCACATGCACAGCTCATACTCTTGTGCCCTGGAACTGTGCGCTAAGATAAAGTTGGAGGCCTCATACTGGACTGTAAAGTTCAAAAAGTCAAATGAAAAGTGGTTTCTAAAAATCTGGAGTGTTTTATAGTTTATCAAGGAGATCAGATGAATGACATTAATAATCAGAAATCAAGTTTTCTTTGTCTTTTCTCTTAGATGTAAAGAAATGACAAAGATGAGTTAAAAAAATGAAGCTGTGAAAAACTAGTGAAACTTACTGAGGCTCAACCTGTCAGATTACAGAATGCAATTGTCTGATTACATCAGTATGATTTCTGTAATGCTGCTGCATGTGCATTACCCCTATGAAACCATCCTTTGCTTTTAACAGTATAAATAGCTGAACTTATTAATGAGGTGAAAGCTGAAATATCAAATACCCTTTACTCTTGTTGGTGTAGGTACGTAAAAAGGATACATGACTGTGTCACAGGGATATGCTAATTTTTAAAAGCTGTGGGGATGGACTCAAACGTCAAATATCTTGGAATATTTTCTCTTAAAATACACTGAAAACTTAATACCAGTTAGCATATTTTAAAGCAAAATTGTTGCAAGACTGAAGCTTGCTAAATCTCTGTTATCTAGTTTTGAATTATAGGACTTAGCTTGTTTTCTGATGCCTGAATATTTCATATTTGCTGAGGTAACACAGGGAAAACATTGCTGAGATGTACACAACTTTTTAAAAGAAGGAAAATCAAATAAAATACACAAAATTTACTTCAGTTTGGTTACTTTCTCATTATATTTTCTAAACTGGAATTACTGGAAAACACAAAAAAGATATAACTGAAGATATACCTAATATATACTGAGTGTCAGGTAACTAGTTTATTCTGTAGGTGAATATAGTTTTTTGCATATGTGAACTTTTTTTATAAATATGAGCACATGTGTTTGCATATATGCATATCTCATACCCCTTTGCAAGGAATGCTCAAATGTATGTGTTAGAATGTCATATTTTATCTTAGTGTCTGTAAGCTGTGGTGATAATTCTATTGCCCATGCAGTAAAAAAGATGTTCCTGGGTAAGCAACATATCATAACAAACTGACTTCTGTGACCTGTGAAGAGTTTTAATTAAGTAAACAGGTTATCCTGGTATGTCTAAATACATGTATATTGACAAACTTTTTTTTCTAAATTAAATAAGTCTCCCAAAGCAAAGCAAAACCAATAAAAAAACCAAACCAAAACAAACCAAAACAAAACAAAACAAATAAAAACAGAACTAAACCCCGAAAACCCAAAAAAAGATTAATTGTAATGCAGACTGATGTGTAAACACCACTTTTTAAATTGTCCGTATTCATAAAGAATTCTTAAAACATATGGTTTTCAGTGGTTTTGCAGGGAGAGGAGAAGAAGCATTACTTAATGCACACAGGCATCTTGCAATAAGATCATGTTGTTTTGAAGCTAACATCCCCTGAGTCTCCAAAGTGCAAAGCAGACAGAAACATTTCAGTAATGCAAACAAGACTTTCCGGCAACTTCCTGTTGCCATTTTTCAGCAAAATAAAGGGTCCTGAGGTAGTACACTGAAACACGAGTAGAAAAGATTTTATCATTGATTACACAGGCAGGAACCTGCTATTATAAGGTATCAGCTGAATATTTTGCTGCTGTGCGAAGAAAATAAGTAATGACTGTGCAACTGTTAAACAGTAATCTTCAGCTCTTTAATTTCAGCTCATGTAAAAGACAACACAGAGAAAGACATCATGTAAAAACCTTTTCTAATAATCCCAAAATTATAGTATCAACTTTATTTATATCTGCATACATGTAAAAACTGTACCAGGGATTTAGGGATGTAAGTAGCTATCTAGTGGATTGAAATTTGCATTCATATATATATAACACATTTTCAGCAGATTTTTACAGGGAAGTAAAAAGAAACTTTCTGTCTGTAAAGTTCATCAGATGTAATGTACATCTCAGGGAATGATTACTGTGTGGCAGTTCCTACAAGGAACATTTAATTCATTAGACTATAATTGAAATATCCAGTTCAAAATACATACTGTTTCACATTACTTTCAGAATTCCAGAAACTTTTGTAAGCTGGCAAATCAGACAGAAAGAAAAGGAAACAAACAAACAAGAAACAAATCCAACCTTGATTCCAGAGATATTTTTCTCCCCTTCATGAAGTGATGGGGGGGAAAAAAATCCCTTCGTTATGACCTACTTGTCTAGAAACGGACTTTCAACCCCATGGTTAGGCTAAGATTTGCTCTACTTTCTCCCTAGGGCATAATTGTCAGACTGACTTACCGTGTGCCTTTTAGCCTTTGTTCTGCCTCTCACGCTGACATCAGGGAAGCAGTGATGTAGAATAAAGCAGGGGTGGGCTAGGTTAGTCCACTGTTTGTGTCGTTGTGTGGTGTGCAGGGACACTCTGTGATACTCTAGTGAGCTGCTAAGCTTTTTTTGTAGGCTTTGTGTCATTTACTTAACGACCAATCTCATTAGCTGCCAGGGTACAATGGGCTGATGCATTTTCTATGTACATACTCTACACAGTGACCCTCAAGGTTGCCGAAGGTCTATTTAATCAGTCAAAATGCTGAATATATTTGCAGTAAATCACAAAAAAAAAATACGGGACCACAGAGGTATCTCATGAGTGTTTACTCTTTCCTGGGAGTTATTTGCAGGTAATAAACTGATAGGAGTTGTAGGCAAAAGCAAGGGCAATGAAGGGAAAAGGGCACTCACTGGGTTTGCATTGGTCACCTTTAATTTAGGGAACCTTGGGGGCCCGGCATATCGCTGTGTCTCTGCTTGTTAATTTCTCCATGCAGTTCATGCTTCAGTGTAATCATGTTATCACAATTAAACCCCTTTAAAAAAGAAGAGCAGCACTAACAAAAAACACAGCCTTTCGCACATTGGGGAGGGGATGTGTTTGTGTGTGTGTGTGATATTTATTTATTAACTTCCTTACTACAGGCAACCTCAGGGCTGGCATCTTTGCATTTCTAACCTCTCGTCAGTTACAAGGTAAAACCCTTTTAACTCTTATGAAAAATGAAATGCTGAAAAGCCCCATGAATCACGACAGCTGTCCATAAGTAACAGGGAGAGTTCTATTGTCCAACTTGTCCCTGGATAAAATGAATACTTTACAGCAGAGGCTGTTCAGCTTGGCTAAAGAGTATGGGGAGAAGGGGAGGAGGTCACTGGAGATTTCGCACACTAATTTAATCTGGGAAAAGGACAGGCACTGCATCTCACTTGAACAGACTGGCGGCAATCTGGGCTCCCACAGAACTATCTCCTTTTGCCTGTGCTCTATTTATTCCTTATCTCTGTTTACCAACCGCTAGGTCCCTTTCATTCACACCACGAGGCCGTTCTCCTACTATCAGTCAGCAGCTGACACTGTGGAAGAGCCTCAAAGGCAAAAAAAAAGGGATCAAAACTAAACCAAAGCTGTATAAACAAAGCAACAGTAGAAGTAAATGCATAAATCCTAATTCTTAACCCAACCCACAGGGTGCGAACAGAACCTTTATAGTAAATCCAACAAACCCACCACAGTGAGCTATGGGCTACAGAGGAAATGGGAAAAGCCAAATATCATTCATGAAATCACCATCTCAAGCAGAAACACTGAAAATAGGCATTGGAAGATATTTAGCTGTTTTCAGGATAACAGGTTCATCAGTTCTCTGTATTCCTCAGCAAGTAATGAGGCACAGGTTTACCTGTGTGCCTGGTATAAGATGAACAAGGGATTTTTCCACTTGACCATCTTACTGTTTAAAAGCCTCAGCTAACTTGGCACTCACTGCTTGAGATTTAGATTAAATTAGAGGCAACCACTTAAAAAAAAAATCTTTTTCTGGAGATTGTGGTAATTTGGAAAACTTTATAGCTAGAACTTGAATGTCAATTTATTATTTAAGCATTCATCCAATTAATTTTGCCTTTAAAACCCTGGATTTTTAAATATCATGCTTTCTCAGTTGTTAACTTATATTTTTCACTCATACCCTAATTTTGTAGCACTTAACATGAAACTCAAATGGGTGAAGACAAGAAAGAAAAGATTAAGCTTGTGGCTCTAATAGAAAACTTGTGACTCTAATAGGAAAGTAATGTAATAAACTCTGCATTTGATGTTCTGGGTTTGGATTATTATAGTAATTTAACTATGTGTAAGTCTATTTTCTAATTTCAGTGGTCCCTTATTTTGGATCCTTAAATTGACTTAATAAGAGACAAGCTGCAAATATTCATAGAGACACCAATATTGTTTCACTGAAACAACCTAACTTTTAAAACCTACACAATCTGTAACTCCCAAAGTAGGGATGATCCTTCTGGAAGAGGAGAGAGTTGAGAACTAGTCTCAACTTTTTAAATATAAAAATACTTGTTAACTGTTAACAGTCAATTTACTGTCAACTGACTGATCAAGAGAATTATAACAATTACAAAGAAAATGTTTCTCACTATCAAAGATGATCAACTGGACCTAATTTCAGTTTTGATTTTCACCTATGTACATTATGAGCAATGAACTCTTTACTATTTGGATCCTTTTTTCCAAATGAATTAATGAATTAAATTTATCCTTTCACCAGCTGCTAGGCAGCAGATGGAACCATTTCTGAAGCCTTGTTGAATTCAATCCATAAAACTCATTTCCTAGGATTAGCAGTCCAAAGTTTCTTTTAATGTTTATATACCGCTTGGGATTTTGAATTTCATGATGTTAAACTTTCAATTTAACTACTTTTTTTTTCATTTCATATCAAACAAATATGATCGTTTGGATTTCTATAGCTTTATAACCACACATTTCAGGTCACATAAGGACAAGAATTCATTTCAAAAGCAATCAAGTAATGCAAGATTTGGATCTGCGTGTTTTTTTCTTTTTCCTTTGTTTTGTTTACATTACAGTACTACCATAGAAACCATTTGTGTTGTACTCATAGATTAATTTAGACTGGTAAAGTTTATTGTCTGTAACTTTGACAAAAACCTTTACATAAAAATTTAATCTTACTAAGCAATATTTGAAAGTTAATGTGATCTGAGTGTGTATTTGCTATTCACAAAAAGATGACATGCTCCTGAGTTAAGTTTTTCATGCACATCGTTTTTATAGCTGACTTCGTTGTAAGGTGAGTGGGGTTTTTTTTTCTATTTCTGAGGGGGAAAATAAAAAGTAACAAATGGTGACAGTTTTGTGAACACTTCAGTAAAGATGTTTTTCGGCGCAGTAACAGGAAATACTAGTCAGCTGCAGTACCCTGGACAGCTCCTCTTCTTTCATTTTCAGTTTTCTCACCTCTGCTACCCACCTCTGTCACGAGAATCAGAGAGAAGGGGGCTTGAACTGCAATTTCGTTCACAAGATCCCTATTCATAGATCTCTGAAAAAATTAAGTTATAATTTAACCAAAGTTTCTATTAGAAACCTACAAGAGAAAAAGCAAAACAAAAAGGCACCCTCTCCCGCTTAGCTTTCAAAGGCATATTATATTAAAGGTCTTAAGAATAGAACATCATTGTGTCAAAGTCTTCCTGTTATCCAACAAAGTAAATAAAACTTACAAAAAAAAAAAAAAAGTGATCAGTTGTTGTATATAAGAGTGATTTCCGCTAATTTGGCACAAGAAATCTATATTAATCTAATAATGCAGTAAGCCAAGAAGGCCACATAATAATAATTACCATTGAGTAATTGAATATTTAGAAGGAGGAGGAAAAAAAGGAAGACTGGTAATCTTAGCCTGCAGGCATGAAAGTACTATAACACAAAGATGATATTTACAAGTAACAATAAAATACTCCAAACTGGGAAGAGGCAAAACCTATTTTTAGAAATGCCTGATTTCAAATCTGTATTATTAGTTAGCCACCTTAGAGAAGAAATATATTATTGTCTCAGTGAAAGCTTTAATCAGAAATGCTGTAATTTTCCTTAAGAATTACAAAACCACTGAACAGCCAAACCAAAGAAGACACATCTACGCAATTAACTTAACTAATTTAATTGACAAAAGAGTTAATGGTCATTTTGAATCCCACAAAGATCCTTAACTAACAAAGTTCACCCCATACAATTTTACAGATTAAGAGTAAAATCTGGGATTTGTGCTTTTA
This sequence comes from Lonchura striata, assembly GCF_050655825.1. Lineage (NCBI taxonomy): Eukaryota > Metazoa > Chordata > Aves > Passeriformes > Estrildidae > Lonchura > Lonchura striata. The sequence continues at coordinate 117,114,409 of NC_140704.1, forward strand.
TGATCTCTTAAATGAAAAATTCACAGCACCTTGCACAAGATTGTCTTGCTATTTACATATGAAGGAAGACAAACATCTGAACTAAGTGCTTTGTTAAAGACAAAAGAAAGTCAGAGGGAGAGAGGGCTGTTGCTGATCAGAGTGTTAAGCAGACTTTCTCTAGCATCAAATGCTATTTCATAAAAATTATCCTCCTGCAAAATGTTGTCCCAGAAGGTCCATTTCATTCTTCAACCTTGCCTGATATTACTGTCATTTAACTTTCTAAAGATTTTCCTGACACATACATTCATTCTGAAGTACAGTATTTGCTTTTTTAATCAGAAGCTCTCAATTCACTCTCCGAATCCCAAATAATTTAAAGGACAGAAATGCCATGCTTTGAAAGATCCTTTTCCCCTTTGAGTAAAGTTAATAAGCATATTGATCAATAATTTCCATTTCAAAAACATTGCACATGATTTTAAAGTGTTCTAAAACATCCTGAGAAAGCTTTCTGGTCTGTAACACAGAACTGCAAATGAACCTGCATCTACCGAACAGTTCCTACAAATACACTGGTCCACTCTCCCTCTTCCACCTCATTTTTTATCTCTCTTTTTTAAAAAGCCAGTATTTAAGTTCAATAACTTTTCAAAATGAGAGAAAAGGAGTCCTTGTGATCATTTCCTCAAATCAAAGAGCTAGAGCTGCAAATTTGCACATTGTAAAATGTATATGAACAAAGGCTTTACTGAGGCAGTATAAATGCAATTACACCATGACATTTTATTCAGAAAGCTGTCTCAAAGCAGTTACAAGTAGCTATTTTTTAATTGAGGCCCAAAATAGTATTTAAAATAATGACCAAGCATACGTTGTGGAAGACACAGTATTAATGTCATTAAAAAAAAAAAAAAAGAAAAGTTTGCAGAGAGCATTTTAAACACGGATCAAAACCCCTCAAACTTCTTAACACAAATCTCTCAAGATTTTAACATTGATAAATGGACATGATTTTTTGTCTTTTGCAAGCTTAGAGCACAAACAAACAAAAAAAAAGACAGAAAGTTACTAACAGTACAAGTTGCTTAAACATCAATGGGTTCATAGTGTGAAAAAGTTGTTAAACTTACTTTATTTTTGTTTCCAAAACTTATATGTTTCTCCTCCCTTGTGTGCTGAACTGTGCACTAAAGCTGTGTCTTTGAAAGGTAGTTCCCATGATATGACATCCAGCGCCTTTGACTGCCTAGAGATAAGCACCTGCGTTTGTGTCCCCTCTTTACGTCACACCTCCCTATTCAAACCTTCTCAATATGATTCACATTTGCACATCAACAGCCTCATGCGCATACACAGATTTTTTTCGGCTCTGGGCCCAAAACTTTCACTTTAATTTTCATCACATGATTGCTGTGGCATATGTCCTTCCAAACCTCCCATATATCAGTCATCATGCAAATGAGATGGAATATCACTCCTCTGCAGCAGATGGCCAGGGATGATAACAATGGCTCAACAGAGGAGATTCAATGTCCCTGACTTTATCGCCACGGCAACAACAACCTAAAATATATGTAATGGAAGTGGTGCTTATTAATTTTGCAAGCTCGAGTGTTCTGATTTTGTGAGTGAATGGGCTGAGTTAAAAAGGGGGCTGTGTCCTCCTGCCTCTAGAAGACTATCTATAAAAGCCAGGGACCTGGAAATTATTTTCAGTGACTAAGAAGGCAACAGCCTAGCAATTATTTGAGTAATTAGGTGTAATTCCTCCCTGTAGGCCTTGTACCCTCCTGTGCTTGTTTCACAGAAGCTCGTGAATTAGACAGGCACAGATACTGAAAAGAAAAGTGCCTCAAGATATAGCAGGAGAGCTTGCAGGAACTAAGCTTCAGTGATATGACACTTGGCCTCCACCAGGCTTGGTAAACACAAGCCCCAAGCCATAAGTAAATAGAGGCCCCACTCCACAAACACAGACCAATTAAAATTACAAAGGCAGCCACACTTCTGGGTGGGGCTGGGGGAAGCTTTATTCTGCTATGGTCTCACTGTGAGTTGCACACATAATGGTCTCTTAGTTGGGAGCACTGAGTACTGTATTCCATTGCTATCTGTCACTATCAAACCCAAGCACAAGGCTCTCTCCGGGCTGTGAATTTCTCCCTAGGGATTGCACATGCACCTTTAAGGAGATGTTTCAAAGTGAATTTTCTGTGTGATCTCTTCTGAATGTAAACCAGAAAGAAGAAGTAAATGCAGCAGTTTGCTCTTTATCTTCAATAGATTAATAGGCAGGAGTACCAAGCTCCATTTTATCCTTGAGTGAGTGAAATTTCCACAGAGTCTCTTCACTCTGTTCTTGCCACTACTTTCCCGTTCTTTAATACTTTGGGTATGGGAGTAACCATTTGATTCCCCAGAAATACAGTTCAGCTATATAGTATATATTTAACTAAGAAAATATACTTAAATAAACTATTTGTCTTTTGTTCTTTTCCCCTGGGAATACTTTAGGAAAATGGATAATCTTTTGTCTCCCTCTGCAGCAGAGGGTAGGATTTTTAAGAAAAACTGATGAAACATTCTGGGAAATGAGTGTCTCCATCATGTGCTAGAGATTTAGCACAGAATTGAATCAAGGAAGCTTGCTACCCCTTACATGAGATAAATCTTCAAAATAGGTAAGGTTATTGAAAGAAATTTTCACTGCTCTCCTAGTAGCCCACATACCCTGACCCCTAAATCTAACACCAGAGAAGAGACACTGAGTAGCACCTGAAGGAAAATTGAGATAACAGATGCTTTCTTGAAGTGACTGATAGAAAACTACAGAGGCAGTGCAGTAGATTCTTCTACTGTTGTGTAGAGCTCAACACCATCTCAGTAATGCTCATGTTCTCTGTTAGCATTTCCATTTTTTATGAAACCCATCTTCCAACTTAAAAAACCCCAAGATGGGCATATTTCTATTGTGCACCAATGCCATAAACTTCCAGAACATTTATTTATTTATATACTTTTTGATTGTTCATCACCCAGCACTCTCACCTTCAGACCTATTAATAGATTCTACTGGAGTAAAAATGTTATTAGCTCCCAAGACAATGATTCAAAACCAAACAATTTTAATGTAAACCTTATTGTTCATCTTTACCTCACACTTTGGTATGGAGTTTGCAATTATATTTTCCAAATATAATGTTGCAGTTGGGTTTTGTTTTACTTTTTCAGAAAAGCTCAGCTGAAATGAAAACTTAGACTTCTTTATGTTTTAATTTTTTGTGTCTGTGTGTGTGTCTGTGTATGTGTGCATGTGCAATTGGATTCTACAATTGTATATGTCCATGCTTTTTACTTCTGTACATTTCATTCTCAACCTTGCTAATTTGAAATAACTCATGAATGAGGCACTCATGGTGAGATGAAGAGATAGGTTTGGTCCAAGCCTATGCAAATCTCTGAAGCTCTGTAGTGTAGTGGTGCAGTAGTTGGACAGAAAGCCAATACAGAGAGTACTTCAGGAATGATGCTTTCCTGACAGCTTGTGTTATTTATGGGACTGGCCACTGTCTTCTGAACCAGATGGAGCTTTTTTCCTAGCCTTTTTTTTTTCCCCTTTTTTTGTGATCTGCTGTGTGTGGCCTTAATTGATCATAGAGATTGGCATTTAGGTCACTTTCTATTTTTTCCAGGATCAAGTGTAAGCACCTAATTTACCTTAAAGATACAGCTCACTTAGCAGAGATATTCAGATCCTCTAGAACAAGGGAGGAACATGCAGCTGGGAGGATGAGTAATATTTATACATACAGATTACTTTTCTCTGTATGATAACCATCTATATGGTTGCAGTGGTAGTGCCATCCATATTGAAAAATACTTCCTAAAAAGGATTTGAAAGGTATATGTTACATTCCACTGACACTTAAGTAAGAAAGAAAAAGTCTTTGTCATTAAATCAATCCTAATTAAAGTTCAGATTTAACACAATTTTGTATTTTGCATGGTTTGCAGTCCCATTGTAATAGTAATGGAAAACTGGCAGATTGGATTTTATTTAGCATCCATTTAAAAAAATGCACTTAGGATGTAAGTCCTTAAAAGTTAGCAAAACTTTAGGTTGCAACAGTGATGCTGTTTTAATTCTCTAAGGGACAGGAGGTTCTAAACTTGCAAGACTATCGAGGAAAGAGTAAAAAAGCTAAATTATCCCTCAAACTGCTACATAGGCAAAAGTGAAATATAATAGGAGAGAGTGATGACATGTTGCAGAAACACAAATGAAACAAATGTGCATTGCAATATGCAGTAGTTACTCTTCAGACTTGTGATAAGAAATTGTGCATTCATGGTCAGATAAAAAACTTCAACTGATAAATAAAATGCTCTTCCAAGACCATAGATAAAATTATAAATTAATGGTGGTAATGCATCAGATAAACCAAACTGACAAAGGAAGTGTCCTTGTAGACTGTACAACAATTACCTGACTGCTATTCAAATTCAGGGGAAATTTCAAAAACTGCACAGAACTTTAAATAAGTACCATGGATATTGCATTAAATAGTACAAAACATTTCAGTGTTTTCACCTGAATTTAGTTTCTCTTCCAGGTATGAAAGAGAGACTAATACAGTGGAAAAAGGTAGTTTTCCTTCCTCTCCAGAAATAGATGTACTCTCCGTATCCCCACACCTTACCAAATGATATTCCATATCTACTTAAAAGATGTTTATACTACCTCCCAAACAAAACAGAGAAGCCTAAGAGACATCATGAGACAAAAAATAGAGAGAGACAATAATTATAAAGGAACTTCAACATAACAAATGTATTTCTACTTCTGTGAACAGCTATTAGCTCAGCAGAATCATAACTAAGCATTCTTAAAAGGGAGACGTATCAAAGAAATCAGAGACATTACACAAAGATGTATTGAAAAACAAGCAATATGGGAGATGAAGCTTGCTGCTTCACAAAGAGATAAGGGAATGAACTATTCTCTGCTGGTGCCAGTAAATTCATTGCATGTGTTGACATCATCAAGCACCAAGTGCAGAGTCATTATAGACAATAACATTGCCAAAGTTGCCAAACCCATGAAGCACCTGGTTGAACAAAAATAATAAATCAACCTGAAGTGAGTTATTTTAGCCAGCCTATGCAGAGGAAAGCTGGCAGATATATACATAGCATAAAAACTACGAATTATTAAGCATTCAACTTTAAAATGACATTTAAAAAATGTACTAACCATGTCTGTACAACATATTATTTCAAAAGTGTCCATTTAGAGGAATAGAAAGGAGGAAGAAGAAAAGATACCTGAACTTATATTAACAAGAAAAAAAAATCCAATTAAAATTATATATTGGCCCTTAGGAATGTAAAGATTTTCAGTATGTTCTTTGTGAAATACTCTATTCACTGAAAATAACAGAAAGATTTCATCTTCTCTCTAGCCAATTTCTTTCTTAAATGTTTGCTCAACATTGCCCTAGAGAAAGCCAGCAAATTTCGAAGTAGTCCTTTCCTGCCAATAAATTATACCACAGAATGCTGAAAACAGACATTTCAGGTGAGTTTTCTCGAAGTCTCTTAGTGCAGGCATGCAATCAATTCTCTTAGGCTGTCTATAAAAATTCTTAAAGGACTATGAAAAATTCTTCAAGCAAAAGATGTCAAAAAGTATTATTAATGTGGATTATTTTTGGGTTTGTTTGCACCTCACTGAAAGCGAGATTAGAATATTGCTGGTTAGAGTTGCAGTCTTATAAAATGCAAGCAGATCTAAAACCAGGGGGAAAAAATTGTCTTTTTGCAGTCTTATTTACTTTAATATATAGCCTTAATAAGTAACTCAAAGCAGTTATCAATATTCACTGAAAATTAGGTGTAGGTGATGTCAAATATAGATTAAGCCTTTCAAAAACTCCCATAATAAGGCTAAATAGTAACAAATATTCTCAGCTCTTCCTGCTAATTAAAAAAAGGTCTCAAACATATCTTTCTCCTAATCATTGTATTATTAAATGCATAAATAAAAAAAAAAATAATCATATTGCTATTATGGTAACTTTCTTTCCTAGATACTATCAGATTTTCATTTGCATTTTAGATAGCTGATCAGCTGGAAAAATTATTTTGAGTCACAATGTTGAATCTTGTAATAAATTAGTAATTTTTAAGTCCTGACTCAGAAAGCAAAATTATTCTGTTTATGCAAACCTTATTTTAGAGAACTTTTGACTTTTAAATTATTGTTCTGTTTGCTGCCTATTTTAAGGATTTGTGCCTCTATGTGCCATTTGTACCTTTCACACATCACCATAAATTTTGTAAGATGTAGGGGTGACACCTTTACCTTCTAGTGGAAACCTCAAAAAACTTCATCATGGGTATCTGCAGTACCAGACTCTGGGAATATAATTATTTCAACCAAAGCAAATGAGCCCTGAAAATGTTAACACGAAGCTCAGCTAATCTAAATAGTCCTGAGAAGTACAAAGCTCAGCATAGTCGTGTAAATATCCTGATCCCTGACAACTGCGTCTTTCCCTCAATTCCCTTCATATTTTTCATTATGTGTATTTTACTAAAGCCTACCTATGGCAACTGGGAGCATTCCAGTTCCTGTTTGGGAAGTATTCTTTCTTTGATTTGGACTTGTCTTCAGGCAAGTGTGTCTGTTGCTCATATTCCACAGTTTTCCTGATTAGAGAATTCAACAGGTAAACACCCATCTGCCTTGCAGTGTAAGTTCCTGTCCTCATATTTTCTTAGGCTTCCAGCTGTGGTTCTTCAGAGTAGTTGGATAGCCATGCCTTGGGAGAGTGCCAAGGCAACCTTTTCTGCTGCTCTCTCAGCCACATACACAAAACTTCAACACCTATTGCCAGCAATGTCTTACCTGATCTTTGAGAGCTGCTACCTCTGGGGAAATCCTGCACATCATTTTCCTTTCTAATTTCTGCTTGTGCAAAGAACATCCTTATTCTCCAAAGAAATTGACACTGTAGAAACAGTGATCTTAGTGTTCCTGGGGTTTAAAAATTCTACATGGTGAACGAAAATTCAAAGGGGTCTCAACATTAATTATCACAATAAAAGGAGCCAGTTGAAAGAAGTATTTTTAAACATATCTTTTGTGGATATAAAGACAGAAAATATTGGCATCCTCTTCCTTTTTTTACTCGCCAGGATTTTGGCACAGGATTTTCCTTCTGCTTCTACATTTTTATGAACTATTTTATAGATATATCCTACTAAAACCAATCTGACTTGTTCAGTAGAATCATCTTCCTAGTACAGAGATTTCTATTATATTTTTAAAACCTTGCCAAGTTTCACTGCTAAAATTTCCAAATTTATATTTTTGAGGTTTTTGTAATAACATAAAAATAATGTTGCTGAACTTTGAATAACTTTACTGAACTGTATTCAGATAGTTATGCTAAAGGACACAGTAGTCTCACAAGGAAATCTTAAGTATTGCATGAAGAGGATCCAAAGTCTGTGTATACAATATTTTGACTATATGACCACAACTGGATTTACATTTTCATTTTATGCACCTTGTTGGGATTTTAAAATACCATTTTAATGCAATAAACAATTACAACACTTAATGTTATAACACAGTGTATGCAAATTTTGGCTGTCCAAACCACTATAAATAGGCATATGTAAATTAATCACTGCTTTCAAGCATCTATATACAAATACGTACTTCATATAAACTTGGAAATATATATATGTAAATTTAGGCATAATTTACTTAAATCTTCAGGGCAAAAAAGTCCTTCTAACACTGAAGAGACAATTTAAATAGAATGGAAATAGTACTATAAACTTTTTCTAAACGGTTTGCACAAAAGTAAAGGAGAGACATCAAAGGGCTTTTTTTTGGGTTTCTTTTTTCCCCCTCTGTGAATCAATGAGATCTACAAGAATGCCTGGTCTTTAATCATGAAGTATTTAAAAAGCTTAAATCCAGAAAGGGATAACAACCATCTGAAAAAAGGGGGAACTATGTTTTCATGGACTAGACTTGCTTTCTTTTCTTACACACTTTGTTGAACTGACTACATGGCCAGAGGCTATTCTGGACCTAATCCTAGGAAATGAGCCAAGCGTGATAAATAAGGCTGAATGTTGGGAGTGGCTAGTGTAAACCACTGTGTCATTAGTCACTAGCCCTCAGTAACTAAGTATATGTTTTCTTCTGGCAATTCCAAAAGCAGTCTTTTAATTTAAAGCTCAGTCACTCCCTCTGTGTTGGAAATGTCAACCAAGAATATGCAGAGAGCCCCAGAAACCAGTCACTTGCTCAAAAACTAAAGGTAGATCCACACATGAATTACACTCAGCTGTGAGATATACACCACACTCCCAAACATGAACTTGTTTTTGAAAATATTGGTCAGATTTTCTAGTCCTATGTCCATAGAAGCCACCAGGAAAATATTCTTGCTATCAGCAGCAGCAGAAAAATTAGGCCCATCCCTCCTACTATAGAAAAGGCAGTGTTTATTTCTATTAAATTATTTGAAAATAATTTCAACTAATAAGGGCAGATATGGCAGCAACTGTAAAAAACACTCCAAAAACCTAAAAATTTAAATGTGTTATCTTTTCCCTTACTCGCTTAAACTTTTTCTCAGTTAAACAATATGTCTTCAATTTAAAAATAAAAAAAAAAAGAAGCTTAAAATAAAACCTAATCATCACACTCATCTACCCCACTAAATAAACAAAAAAACCCTCAGCTATTCTTCTTTGCTTTTGGAGAAAATATGGCAATTTGTATTCCAATTTTTTCAAGCCAAAGTTACAGGGGGCTAAAATAGGGCTTTATAATGGAAGTTGATTGCAACCCTAACTATAGAGGGGCTACTGCCTTTCCATAATAAAGGGCTGCACAATTCCAAGGAGGGGAGGAGAATACTGCTCTGCATGACTTCTTGTAATTTTGCTTCTTTAAATTAAGGTTGTGTCTCGGGAACTTTCTTAGGTTTTTTGAGCATAAAGTTTGATATTTCACTTCATGTGGTTTTAATTCTGATCCTAGCAGCCTGGCATTTTGCAGTTGATATGCATTAGAAATAGGGAAAATTATGAAGCTTTGCACTTTTTCAAAGCTGTGATCCCAATTTAGTTTGGAGTTAGTCGTTTTTGGGGGGGAACTTTTGTGGATTTTTTGGGGGAGTTGGGTTTTTTGGGGTGGTTTGTTTTTGTTTTTATTTGTATGAATCATATGAAAAGGCCATGCAGGCTAAAGCAGCAATTTAAACATGTTTGGATTTAGTTTGCTTGCTTTGTATTGTCTTCTTGCTTAACGGTAGAATGATTTTTGGCTGTTTAAATTTCAGTCTGGAATGCATGCTGGCTGTTTTTCTTTTTTCTAGGCATAAAATGGGTGAGACCATAGAGACAGTGTCAAGAATGTAAACTGTGACCATAATAACCAGTGCCCAGGTATGATATTATTAGCTTCAGCTTCTATTGCACAAAGGTTTAACTAGCAGTAAATATTTTTCAGTCATCTGGATGTTTTACCACCATTAAAGGCTGCTGACAAACCACAAAGAGCAAGTAAAAGAATGAGATTATGCAAATGTAGAGTGGGATTGTTTTCAAATAATTATAAATCATATTGGTGTGAGGTTTTTCAGTGTCTTCAAGAGAATACAGAGGGATGAGACATGGTAAAATGAACATCCTAGGAGAAAAGATTTAATTGCATATAAATTCAGATATGTGGTTTGGTCTCCAAAACTTTGGTATAGATTTAAATCCATTCATATCTATTGCTCCATTGCTTCTAATCTCTGCAAAAAAGCCATGGAGCTAGATTTTGTCTTATGTCTGTGATAAGTGAACCTTTAAATGTTTTTATAACAATGACAGGTGAGAACATCCTTCCAATTTAAAGAGCTTTGCATTAAGGCATGCAGATTAAGAGCCTACCACACTTAAAAGCACAACTCCTAGGTATAAAGACTCTTGCCTTTTTGGAGACAGCAGGCAAAAAACTTCACTTGTACAAAAGGCTGGGTTTTTTCCTCATAGCTTGGAAACTCTGGAGCAGAACTATAATGTACCAGTGAGGATTGCTAAAAGATTCATGCATTTTAATTCTTTTCTGCAGTATTAAAATCCTAAGTGACTATGGAGGAAATTAGTTTAAAAATTTAATTCTCACACACTTTTATTAATTGAAATGATGGAATAAAGGACTGTATTTAAAGACAAAATTTACATTTGACATTTACAAAATGTGTCCTAAAATCACTGCCTAAGTATATAATAAGTATTTTTTGTGTATTCTTGGGAAAGAATTCTTTCCCAAGAATACACAAAAAAAATGTGTATTCTTTCCCAAGAATACTTTAAAGAGTAGGCTTTATTGTTAAAATTACCTTTTCCAAATATAAATGAAAACAGTAGTATTGTTTTTTAGAAGTCTTATTCAGAACACAAAAGTGTGGCATTTCACACTTGAAAAGGGTGCTATTACATTACTAGCTGAGGAAACTGGAACCATACCTTTTTGGGTACCCAGGAAAAGTACACCCTTTATGGTTTAGGTACTCTAACTGCAAAAAAAATTAATTATCAGGTCTTGAAGAATCAGTACCACTTTTTTCCTCTTCAGGTCCATGTATGAATAAAGATGTGAATAAACACGGGAAAGACTATTCATAAAACATCAAACCATATATGGAAAACATTATAACTTCATTTTAAAATCAGTTCTAAGTGTAGAATGTTTCAGCACTTTTTATATTATATCTAAACCATAATTTTATGTATCAATTATAATATCAATGATTGACTGTGCATTTACCACATTGAATCCTATTTCCCCACAGAAACAGTGCCCCACATGATAAAGATAAAAATTTAAGTCACTTAAATAAAAAAAATTTAAAACAAATAAAAAATTTTAAAACTATAAAAAAATCAAACAAAATACACAAAATAGGTAATTGAAGAATTACCTATTCAGATACTTTTTTTCAAATGTGAAGCTAGTGTATCTTCCAAATTGTCAAAAAGAAGTAGCAAATGTAGTACAAGTTTCTTGCTAATTGAAAATACATCTTCATAGTTCAACCTTGCATTAAGAAAATAAATATAATTCTTGTATTAAGAATACAAGTGCAATTCTTTGATTCAAGTTTTATTTATTCAAATTATAATAAGAACTAGATATTTAAATTGCGTGACCTTCATCTGTCTTTACTCATCTAGGTTCAGTCCACATATCTATTTTAATCTATTTTGATTAAAATACTGTTGTATAAACTCTGTAGACCTCTAACTCCATAGAATACATTGATATTAAATTAAAACTTAGTAAAGCCAGAAAAACTATCAGAGTGTGAATGTATCAACCACTGTTTTAATTCAGCTTAATAGATGCCACTGACTAAAAAACAAAATGCAATCACAAATTTGCCAGGGATGGAATAAAAAGAAGCATTTGATTATTTTCCTAATTAACTTACTAAAGATATGACTAATTTTTTAATATTTTAAAGCATCCATATGCCTTAATTTGCATGTTTCTGTATGTCACTTAAGGAGAGAAATTTTTCTAGGGTAAGCACTGTCAAACACAGAACAAAAATCAAGGAGTCTGTACATATAATGCCATCTTCACAAAAGTTATCTTAAATCTATGATCAGAGTTAAATCCATGACATCCCTAAAATATAAATTTAGACCTTTAATGTATTACTCACTTGCTTAATTACTTATTTCTGTTGAAGTTATTTTGTTCTGTTTCTTGAAGGGTGAAATTCACCATAAATAAACAGTACATCCAGGAGCTTAAACACACCAGACCCATTCATACAGAACACTAAGTGTTCTGTCACCAAGAAAAATGCCTGTCACAGGGGCATTACACATTTCAGGATGTCTGACAACATTCCTAGGAAAAAATTGCAGTTCATTGTGAAATGTTGATTAGGAATGGCACACAACTGCTTTGTAATGGCTGGTTTGAGTATAATAACAAGTCTGAAATTATATTAAAAAAAACCAAACAAACAAAAAAAAAAATTTTATTAAAAGAAAAAATAATTACAATTTAAGGAACAGTACCTAATCTTAGCACTGTATTTCAAAAATCAGCTGAGAGATGTGCTGATGAGTGAGCATGTTTGATGTGCTGTGAGACTTATGATTTAGTGATTACTCACCTTTGCAGTGCTCCTACATGGAGCATTGCAAAGGGCTACCTGACCTTATGGAGTATTCAGATAGGAATGCTGAGATCCAGTGCAGGAGTGTTACCTAACAAGCTCAGAATTTATCTTCTCCCATTAACTTTAGACCTTAAACATAATACAATAATTTTTTGTAGCTTAAAAGTATATAAGCATCTGTTAGCAGAAGCCCTTTATTTCACATAACAAGAGAATTCTGTTTATGATGTGTCACCAGCTGCTCAGTCAAAATGGGTTCTATTAGAACTAATTTAATTTTACATAAGTTGATCTATTTGCATTCTGAGTCTCCAGTTAAATGACTAGGTACTATTTTGTAGACTGATCCCGCTTCAAGCCTCAGTGTATGGACAATGCTTAATCAGTGTGTACATCAGGAAATAAACATAATCAGCAAGTGCACTAATTAAGCCAGGAAAATTTTGCAACATGCATACACTGTATGGATTAACAAGGCAATTCATTAGAAATCTTAATTATGGAATATTATATTTTCCGTACATTTTATTTTATGATGCTTCAGATGAGTTTTCTCTAAATACAGAAGCCATCTACACTTCTCAAAGTACACAGTGAGATCCTTTTAACTCAGGCACATCTGTGTAGCCTCTAGTCTGGAAGCCTCTATGGAAAACATGCTTTGTTATCTCCAGCCAGATAACCTGATATGCTCTCTTAAACAAGCGGCTGCTAATCAGATGTTAATATGGAGATAATTGAAAAATAAATACAAAATAAAACATATAGATAAAAAATTCATTTGGTGATATGCAGCCTCTTCTAATCCTTAAGAAGGGTTTTTAGCATGTTTATTTCTGAAAAGTCAACAAATAGGCACCTAGAGCTTGAGACGCAGCACTCAGGTTTTAATGCAAAAAGCTTCCATTGAACTCAGCATGCTTCAAGCTTTTAGTATAAACTGGTGGCAGGACTCCAGTCTGAAGCAGAGATGTCAATAATTCCAAATCTGCATGGTGGTAAATATGTGGGCTCCTCTTCTTTGGGTAATAACACCACTTCTTTGACTCCCTGTCTAATAAATGTTGCATCCTCCTGTACATCTTCACATAAACTTCTTGATGAAGGGTATTTTCACATGGAATAAAGGAGTTTGGTCTCATTGGAAGTACAAGGAATCAACCAAGCAGTTTGTATCAGCAGAAGAGGATTTTATGAAAAGCACTTCATCTGTCAGACAGAAGTATTATGATATAGCTGACTTCTGAAGTTGTTCTACACCAATGGAGAAGGACTCAGAATGTTAACATAGCTTTCTTCTCTGTGGCCAAGAAACTGGCTGTTTCAGAGCTGCACATGGATAAGATCATTGTATCACTTCTAAGCCTTGCATATACAGCTTGCATTTTGCAGGGAAAGGCTACCATGATTTAAAAGTACAGTGAAGTGGCTCCAGCAGCACCTTCTGAAGATGAAAATGGGTCCTGTTTCCACAGAAAAAGGACACATAAATATGCTCAGTAAATAAGAAATGTTTTACCAGTTAGAAAGTTTATGTATAGAAAAAGATAGAAAGTTCATCTGTCAGGTGCTACACAGCCAGATAGCCCCAAGAACATCTCCTGGAGCATTTGGCTCATAACTCCAGTATGCAAATAGGAGAAACAGAAGGGTTGAAAGTCCCCTAGGACATTATTTTTAAACCTTAAGTTAGAATACCATGGAAGGAGGTTTCTACATAGGCCCAAAAAATAGATCATAGCCCTCTAACATGATGTAAGGTATCCTTCTTGTCCTTTTATTAACTCATTCTTTGCTCCATTTCCATCTTCATCTCAAAATCACTCATGGGAAGTGCACATATATTTTCAGCTCTATAGATGCAATCTGCATAATCTAGCAGGAGATTCATTGTTGGGAAATATTCTAGTTGTCGCAAGAATGGCTGAAATGAGGTTATGAATCTTGGCCATTAACACAGCCAAGCTTATTTCTTAGAAAATAGGTGAAGCTAAACTCCAGTGTTAATTTAGTTTAGGTCTGTCTGAAGAGTATCAAATGGGTATCCTTCCATGTTATCACTTTACCACAATACAGGACCAATTTTGTTCTTGTTTGTACTGTGCTTTGGATGTAAAATATTGGTTTGAACTGCTCGTGTTTCCTGCCCTTGATGTCTCTCATATTAAATTGAATAAGTATATTGTAACTTTAACATTAATTTACATTAAGATGAGTAAGGTCCAGGGGCTTTGACTGTAAACTTAAAAACTACTATAAAATAAGAGTTACACTCTGGTCTGTTCCTACCAGAAATGCCAAGCTGTGCCCATGTTAGGATGGTCCCTTGGCATCTGCATGAGTCATAAACGTGTCTTTTGGCCACTGCTTCACTTATTGCTCGTTATGTTTGTTGTGGACTGGTAAAGCAGATACAAATAGAAAAATGCTTACGTAGTATGATGGACAGATTATGTTTAAACATTTTCAATAGCCTATCCAAAACATGACAAAGTAGATATTATTGCCATCTGAAAATTCCCATCCCATAAAGGATTATTCGTGTATATTTTAGGGCATGCTTACCACCTTATTTGTGGCAACAGGCATAAAGAAAAAAAAACACCAAAAAAACCCAGGGTCTAATATATTCAGTGAAAGCACTTAGTAGAGATATGAAATATTCATGTGTGGGACACAGGGCTTAACAGCACAATAAAAATGCATTCCCAAAACAGAGGCCAGATCACTCAAATGAGATGGAAAAGGATATGTGACAGCACCAAACCCTTGTCCAGAGTTCTGGCCTAAAGGCAATGAAATAAGTGAATTGACAATCTGGGTAAAGCTTTTGTTGTTGAGAGTAATAATTCACATATTCTTTGCATGAACATGACAAGTGAAAATTACTTTTGCATCCAGTTCTTCATTCTGTTCTAAATCAGCCTATGATACAGCTAAAGTTTTTTAAAAGGACATTGACCGTCATCATAGTCAAACAATATGGAAAATAAAAGATTAAAGTTCTGAAACTTCCCTAATCCTGTGGTAATACCTCTTTTTACATCACAGATTGTACTTATTGCTTTCTTGAGACCACTGAATTATGATAGTGCTTGGGTTTTAATTTGAGTTTAAAATAAAATTGGATGCCTTTTTAAAAAACTTTACTTGAAGTATTAATTAATTTGCATTAGTTTATCAGTTACAAAGTATATGTGCCTTTGAGCAATGACTTTGTCACATCATCAAGTCATGGAAAATTCAATCTGTCATAGGCTGAAGGGCCAAACTATAATAACTTCATTAGAGCTTCACAAAGGGAGACACAGGAAATTATATTGACGGTAAATTATTCCTCTCAAATCTCAACAGTTGGAGGACTTTTCTAATAATATCAATTTAGAAGAATACAATCCTATGTCA
This sequence comes from Lonchura striata, assembly GCF_050655825.1. Taxonomy (NCBI): domain Eukaryota; kingdom Metazoa; phylum Chordata; class Aves; order Passeriformes; family Estrildidae; genus Lonchura; species Lonchura striata. Next base: position 117,130,017 of record NC_140704.1, read on the forward strand.
TTGCTGATTTCACAAAATGTAGAGGTCAGACTGAGCAAGTGTGGACAAAACTGTTTCTCCATTTGACTGTATGCTAAAAGTAGAGATTATCCCAGATTTTTTCAGGGACCACATTTTTACTCCTGTTATCTGAAGTCTGAGATATCAGAAATGGTGATAAACCGAAGTTGCTTTCATGTAAACAATGCAGGTTTTCAAATAATGCAAAACTCTTTTGAAATAATTGTTAACATAGGCCTTGATAAAGCCCAAAGTCTTTCTTCAGAACTGTGGTATTGCTGTCTGGATTTATATAGACCCACATTTAACAGATTTAATAATTAAAATAATAGATATTGTCCTGAGCCACATGGTATCATACAGGCAGGTGGAAATTACATTAATGCCATTGTGAATGGAAACTTTGTGGAACTGGCTTGAATGAGTCCACCTAGTTGTGGCTCAGTTTAACTCAATTTTAGGTAAATGTAAATCTGTGATTTTTTTCAATACTTCAAGTTCACTGTCTCACTCACAAAAGCATTCTGTAACCACTAATATTTGCACATATAAATAAACATTTTGGACATATAAGACAGAGGGTATCCAGATGCCAAGACATTTGAAAATACAGTCGTAAGTGTCATATACTACTCTTAATTGGTGCACACAGATCCCAACAACTTCACAGAGAGTTCTACACATAGATTGATACTAAGATATGACTGTAATAAAACAAACATTAATCTATGAACAGTGTTTCTCTCACATAGGACAATGATACATTCACTGTAAATAGAAAAATCCATTCACTATAAACTTTTTCTATCTGTCAAGTGTACTGCAGTGTTCTTGTGCCTACATTAATATTCTTTCATGTTTATACCAGTGTTTTTTTAACACCATATTAGACTGAATTTAAAATACACCAAATAAAAATAAGTGGTGTAAAAATACAAAACTGCCTTGGAAAGGAAGAAGCCTGTAACTTGCAAGCAAATCTGCCTTCAGGACGAACAATGAATTCCAATGAACAACATTAACATCACTAAAATACAAATATTGTATTTATTGAAATAGTACTGTATGGTTCCTCATATGGGAGAAAAAGGACCACATGCTAAACTACTGACAGAACCACAGTGGAAAGGAATGGTCAATCTCCATACCAACAATGGAAAAGTGAGATCTGTAGTACTTCTCTTCCAGTTTATTAGGTTTATTCCTCAGTCTGAGGTTATATTAGTGGTATATGTGAGTGTAAAAAAGATTTTACTTTTACAGGAAGCATGTCAAAGTAGGTTCATGGCATAGGCAAGTGCACTGAAGCAAATAATGAAAAACAATAATACTCAGTTCTTCATTTGCTGATAATAATTGAATTTAACCTAATAATATTATTTGATCATTTAAAAAGCTGGTTGAATAAGGAAAATAATTACTTGGGAGTATTTTAGTACCAATTGATGAAAAATTGTGAATAAGTCACAAAATTAAACATTATTTGACTATCTATACAACTAATTGAATAATAGAAACATTTATTCACCAGTAGCATATTCATCTAGAACAGAAGAAAGGAAACAAACAATTTGCAAATCAGATCTACATTAAAGGGATCTGATTAATATCTGTAATATTGTCAAAAATTTTTGTTATTGTTACAGAGGATATGAAAGCTTACTGAAATAATATTGTCATTTACAATGACAGAATCTCAAAAGGGAAATAATTTGGCTAGAACACACTGGTATCATTAATCCACTGTATATTTAACTTGATGAATGGAATGACATTTCAAAGCACAGAAGGAAGAATAATCTCATTTTAGGTACAGGACCAAGAACTAGATGACCTGTTTTCTTCTCCTAGTCCTATCATCAATTATTGTCACAGGATTTTTACCTCCCTAGCTGGAAATTACTTGTTTCTGAGCTAATTACTTCTACTTAAGGTGAAGCTATGAGCTTTATTCACAGTTGAGTGAATAACTAAGTACCGTTAACTACCCTTGAGTTAGGGCGATGTAGTAACACGGGTATAATTAACTGAGGCTCAAAAGAATGGAATACTTGAAAGAAACAATATTCTTAGAAAGTATCTCACTTCAGCTTCCTTAAGGGTTCCTGTGAGGGGATCCTTCACCAGTGAGTGAAATCAATGATTAAGTGTGAATAACTTTAACAGTTGTTGATGTTGCTTGACACTTTAAAAAATAATCTCCCTGAAACACAACCAAAGTGGTTGGAAGTAGAAACCTAAAACTGTGGAAACCATCTGCAACTGGTGATTAATGCAATCTCCAAGTTCACTTAACCAGTGCAGGGTGATGAATAAATAATCTCTTTCGTCAGGAATCTCAGTGTATCGGAAATATCAAGTTCCTAACATCTTTATCTATGAGAAAACACCAGTCCTTGGAAGGTGCAGTGTGCTTTCAGTACAGCGAGGGTAGGGGCTTGGAAAGCTGCCAGTAACTTCACCCCAGATGAGCAGCACTCAGATCTCTCTGAGCTTTGTTTCTAATTATTATAAGCCAGGCTGTGAACAAGAAAGACTTTCCAGGGCACAGTACTAGGTGAATTTTATGATTCTCTTCAACCACTTCAGTTTATTGTCTATGTTCTCTGTGCCTGAGTAGAAAGCAAACTCAAAAGGTGCAAGATATCTGCTGTTAGTAGAAACAGGATACTGGAACCACAGCAGGAAACCGGAATTAAGAAAAGGGGAATGTTATTGCAAAATATTAAAGAACAACAGAAATTGTTTCTCAAGACTTGAGAAAGAGTATTGTTTCATCCTTGAAGCGTCAAATGTCTGTTTATTTTGATATGAAAAAGACTGCAAAATATGTAAACAAACTTAATACTCTAGGCATACCTCTTTTCCAAACCAAAGCAAAGGCTAATACAACAAAAAATATTAAATATCTTTTTTGACTATTCAGAATTCAGTAGCTACTGTGTTATTTTGTATTAAGGCACAATACCAAATGTCAACAAGAAAAATCAGCTTGAAGTTAATGTTTTAACCTTTTTTGTTCTGACAGAATTGGATTTCCCCTCATACCTTCCCTTTTCAAACAGAATTCATGCAAACCTGGCCACTTCAGTGACACATTTTGACAGAACTACACATACTCTCCACATATTCTGAACACTGGTGAGCCCTTAGCTATAAAGCTGCACATAAATTAATGACTTGAACAAGCCTGCAAAGCCAAAAACTGAATTTTAATATGGACCTGTACTTTTTTCTGTATCTTCCTCTTCAGAGTACAGTATAATACTGTAGGTATAATAGGTGATGAATATTTATTCAACCCTGATTATACTTGAGCTGCATTAGTGTACTTTAGATTAAAGCTCTGTTGTTTCTACTGCCAATTCTCATGCATGGTAATATTTTACATTTTAGATCTTTTGATTTACACATAAAAATATACTTATTATAATGTCTGCCTTATTAACCCTCTTTTCTGTTCTACCTCCTATTCATTGTAGTATTGTATTCATGCAGTGGGTTGCTACATTTACAGACTTCCTTGTTTACTGCAAATGTAGAAATTGCTATAAATAATTATGTATTCAGTACAAAATTTAACTATTCAGACTTAAAGTAAGGTCTTATCCTTTTAAAAATATTTAATTACCAAGAACCTGGGCATGTTTATTTTAAATTTTGAATTAGTATAAATTTGAAGTGCAGTAAAAAGAGGTGGTGTTTCCACAAACACAGGTTCCTCCAACAGTAGGCATCAGGAAGCCTGACCATGCAGCACCTTTAAATGCCAGGAATATGGCTTACTGGAGCCATAATATTAGTAAAGCACCTGTGAAAGCCACCTAGATGTCATGTGTACCCTCCAAGACTGTATTTCTTTTACCAGTCTTCTCACAGAATATTGGGCTTATGGACTTGGCTCATAAGATATTGGAGAGAAAGGAATTTCTGAGTTAGACATAGGCTGGTATGACTGGGTGGAAGGCATGAAGTACACAGCTAGGTAGCTGCTATACCACTTAATGCCCCAGGAGCTGGTGGTACAGGGAAGGTTTGCTATATCTTTTTGTGTGTTTTTTCATTGGTGTTTTTTGGGTTTTTTTTGTTGTTGTTGTTGGCTTTTCGTGTGTTTTTGTTTTTTTTTTTTTAATAAAGCAATATAGAGAGGATCAAGCATCTCTGCTAGTAATTGTCACCCAGTATTCTGAACCTAACTACATCATTTACACAACTAAACCTTACAGACAAGCGGAGACTCATCTACGAGTTCATCAATGAGGGAAACATTTCTTCTCAACCCCAACAACAACTAGTGTAATTGCAAAGAGTAAGCATAAATCTCACTGTAAAATGACTAATATTAAAACAGAGCAAAAGTATTGTCATCTCCCAAGTACACTGTAAATCAACTATTTTACGTCCAATTCAAACAATTTGCCAGGTACATGGTAACATTTATCACCATAACCAAAATCTTAGGAAACAAAAAAAAAAACAAACCAAAACCAAACCAAACCAAACCAAACCAAACCATAAAAAAAAAAAAAAAAAAAAAGAAAAAGAAAAAAGAAAAAGAAATAAAGCAGAAAAAATTATCCACACTGGAAAATTTCTTTCTCCTCCTCTCCTCCTGGCTTTATATGAGCCCTTTACTTTTTCTTTCCATTTCTCTTTCTTCCTCCCCACATAAACAGGTTACACAGGCTTTTAAAATATAAGAACAATGAAAAGAGAATTGGACATACGTAGAGGAAAGTCCAGGTAAGCATCCTGCAGCCAGACAATAAATATGCCAGAATCTGATACTCCTGCAAGACTTTACTTTCCGAACATGCAATGAAGTACTTCCAAGGTACAAGCACATCTCAGCCAGATTGGAAACTACATATATATTTGCTATACTGCCATTGCAAATAGAAAACATTTTCTTATGTATCTGTCAGCATCAGTTCCTCTGAACAATTACCATGGTACACTACAGTACACCAGGATAATTGTTCAATGGTGTTAAAAGTTACAATATCTGAAAATGCAACTATGTGAGAAATTAAATACTGTATGACATAATGAAAAAAGAGGATTGGAGAGAGAAATCAGGTAGGTCATTATTCATTATTTATACCTCTATATTGATAACACCTATTTGTCTCTTTCTGAGAACATTTATAATGTCAGTGGATCTCTGTATAGCATAGAGAAAAATAACAAGTTTTCTGATCTGAGTAAATGAGAGGGAGTCAAAGCAAGAGCAAGAACAAAACTGTGCCAAAGAAAATGATGAAGCAAAACAAAGTCAGACAGTAGCAATAATACAGCCACCTAAATAAAACTTAGGTGGAACTTTTGCAAGATACTTTGACCTAGGCATTTGTAGAAGGCAATCACATTCCCAGTTATATTTCCTAATGTGATGGTACAGAGACAAAGAGGGCAAGTACCCTCCCTACCAAAAGGTGTATTTCAGAAGAGTGGGTTTCAGCATTCCTTCAAGACAGCTGTCACCTCGCTGCAGCTGAACAATTCAAGAGCGCAGGTCCATTTGGACACTCAGCTTGTCTTAGAAGACCAAAAATTACAGATACAAATGACACTTATTAAGAACCTAGAAGACCTTTAACATCCTCAGAGACCAACCCAAGAAGTCAATTATCATCTTCCAGAAGACTATTTCCTTTATGAGAAAAAAATGCAGAGTAACCAGCTTCATGGTGTTGCAACTTACCTACAAAGAACTTCTGAAACTCATCACAAATGAAATATTAATGAGACAGTGGATATTAAGGAACTCAAGCAGTGTGCACTACCAGAAATTAAATTGTTAAGTATTTTGGCTAACTGCCATTTCAGTGATCATTAGACTGAAATATTTGGCTAGTAAATTCAGTATCTTTAATTTTAATCAGATTTGAGTGTTTGCAAATGATGCAGCTGTTGCTATAAAGATAATTAAATAACCAAATAGCCAACAACTTTAATTTTGGGTTTGTTTTTTTTTTTTAAGTGAGAGATTTGAAGATTAGAGTTATTTGCAAGCTCCTCAGACCCCACTACTCTCAGCACTGAGAAAGAAATAATCTCAATGTATGAACTGTGTGAAGTATATTTATTGTCTTAGGCTAGTGCAAACAAAGTATGACGGACCTCACAATCTCACCATCATAACAGGCATCTTTGTGCCCAATCTCAGCAAAAAGCTAAAGGAAACCACAGAGATGTAATTACACACATCTCCTCTTACAATTGGTGCCACTAAAAAAGCAAGCTGATGGCATGGGACAATAAGAAAGAATTCACAGTTCTGACTATTTACTGTTTATTTGTTAGTGGTCCCTCTACACCAAGTTGTGGAATTATAAATAGGATTACATTTCTTATTCTGAATATGATGACTTTACTGTGTAACATCACTGGAAATCAGTATATATTCAAAGAAAATCAACTGGCTCCAACAGAGTCACCCAAGACTTGGCATAAAAGTTATGATAACTGACTGCTCAGGTTGCTGCTGATGTTTGGCTTGGGAGACAAATTGAGGCTTGGTCTATAATATCTGAAGCAGCAAAATATTTATAAGAAAATAATGCAAAGTGTAGCTCTCTCCTCAAGTTTGTGGCATCGTGCTTTGATTACACTTTTTTATAATATCTTGAAATAAGACTACCATAATGACTGTAGCTCACAGGGATTACCCTGAGGGATATCCTATCAGTGAGAACTCCAGCAAGCATTAAATCCTAGGGAAAACAAAAGTTGTTTATGCAACTCTGGATGACATTTCTATTCTCCAAGTACAGTTCCTTATGTGACTTCAATAGGTATTCACATTCAGAAACTCAATATAGTAGTTCAGAAAAGGTCAAATCCCTTAAATACAAGATAAAAATTCTTTGGCATGTCCATAAAGCAACACAAGGCACAGCATGAAATATTCCAGGAAGTGTAGACATAACTTGACTCAGTAGTGATGATATTTAGATTCAAGAAAAACAAGAGCTTTTAATTAAAGACTTACCTTCAAAATCATACAGAATATCTCACTAACTGACATGAAAGTCAAAAACCCATCCTCGGTGTCATCAGAGTAGCCACGGTTTTTTTTTTTTTTTGTTACATTTGTATGCTAATCACATAAGAAGCAAAAGTAGGCTTAGATTGGAAATCAAAGATTGGTTGTATACAGGTAATAGAGTACTTGAATGCTTTATTTTAAGATACAAGGCTCTTGAACCAGGCTTTATTATTGAACTAAGACTATCTATCCTTTTTGACACTTTTTAAATTAAGTTCTTCCTCTAATTTATGTTTTTGTCAGCTTTCCTCCCTTACCTGGCTTTAAACTGATTTTTTTTCTCTCAAAGTAATAAACTACTTCGGAGAGAAGAGAAAAAAAATTTTAATGACCCTAGGAATTCAGATTAACAAAATGGATCATTTGTATACAGCTGCAGAATTATGAAACCTTTTGAAGTAGAGAGAGAGAATCTTCAGCAATACACTGCTTCTACTCATTGCCACAACAATCCTGTTTGTACTCCCTACATTCTCAATTCTTGATGTTTTAGCAGTACCTCATCCTTTTGGTGCAAAATTACGAGGTCAGCATTAAATCAAAGGGATAATGTTAAGGTCAAGACCATCAATGTACTCTTTTATTTTTAATGCTGTGATGGATAAATCCCACTACCCCTTGGACCAAAGCATCAAACAAAAGACTGGGTGAGCCTGGGTTTGCACCACCAGTCATGTTTGACTCTTTACTGGCTTCACAGTCTGCCTCCTTATTATTGCTAATCCAACTTGCTTTCAAGCACGGTCTGCATCCCATCTGACTTCAGCAGAGATGCAGGGAGCTGGTTCAGGCAAACAGAGCAGGGTAACAGCTGCAGCCTGATGAGTGGTGGCAGCCAGATAATCTACTGTGATGTCTTGTTGGAGAAAATTTGGGACAATATAATTTCCCCAGTTTGACATGGTAGCCTTGTCAGAGTAACATGAGGCTCAACATAGCACATTCAGACTTTGGATGCTGCAAGACTATTTATTTCTCTGATACAAAAATCAAGATTGCATGTGCATGCTCCTAAGGTGGATTCACATTTTCAGTAGTTTACACATCACAGATTGAAAAAAGAACTACCTATTCAAGAGGAAAATTATAGCAGCTCATATTTCTTTCCTGTTTCCTTTCTCTCTCTTCCTCTCTCCAGTGTGATCCTAATTCTTCCTATCAGTAGATCATACTACAGGTTTTTTTTGAGGTTCTTAAAGTAAATAAAGGCAAAATAATTTCTTAAAAAGTAGTTACTGATATGAAAAGTGATCTGGTTTTCCTCCATTAAATAGAGTCATGTTCACAAAGTCATGCAAACATCCAATTCTCATAATCCTGTTTCAAAATAGTATCTTACTTTGGCACATCTTACAGGATTCCTGGTTTAGCATGAGAAAGAATTACGGGTTTTTAAATCTCTGAATTCTTACAGAATAAAGCTTCATTAAGGCAGTTTCACTCAGGCAAAAATCCAATAACAACTTCAATAGAAATACTATTTCCAAGCAGGTCACTCTGTGGACATTTGCTTTCCACAGTAGAATATACATTCAGTACAGAAAGTAAGCATACTCAACTAAAATTAAAATAGCAATTAGACAGGATCTTAACTTGCCTTCAGAACCTCAGTGTGTCCTTTTAGCTTTGTTTCAAGTCTGTATGACTGTCTAAAACTCACACTCCGTCCCTGGATTTTTCAGCAGATCTTGATTCAAAAGCATTTTTCAGATTTATTTTGTACTGACAGTTGTATGCTGATTTTGTACACCTTTTCATAAACTTTGGTCATCAGAATTTGGATAAATGTAAAACAAAACCTCAGGTAAAGAATATGAATGTTCTGTGGGGCTCACTATTACACACTGTGTTTACATTCCAGATTATTTCTTAAACTGTCTGTGTGACTATGCATCCTAAGATGTAATTCCAGTACTGGTATATCTTTTACTTTCTAGTGTGGGAATGACACTGACTTTGGTATGGCCTCCTATAGAAACTGAACCATGAGGACAAATGGTAGAGCTGAAGCTCATAGTGATTACACAAGTGCTATCAGATCTGATGATATAAAAGTAGTGTAAATTCACCATTCTGATTTGTCTGTCCAAACCTCCACAAAAATAGAGGCTTAAGTATCCAGAGAATGATCCTGAAATGCCAGACACCCAAATAAAGGCTAAGTAACCTGTGTGAAAAGTTTAATTTGAAAAAAGAAAAAAATCTGAAAGCATGCAATGTCCATTACAGCTAACGAAATTTTATTGAATGAAAATCAAATGTAATTTAGGTACTTTGACCTAAAATTCACTTGTGTTACATTCACTTGTGAAAATTATGCAAGCTAAAAAATAATTGAATCAAGCTGTGTATTTATCTGTAGAACAGATAAATATTGTTTGCAGAAACTGCCTAAGCTTTTCCAGCTTTTATGTTTCAGATGTGTTTTACAAACATATTACTCAGATCTTCCCTGCTTTGGATTTGATTCTTGATTTTTCTCAATACATAGATGACCTAATTTTGGGAGAAACAGGGGCATAGAGGTAAACTAATATTGAGTGTGACTGTATTTGTTGTGAACAAGAAGTAGAAAGCACTGTACATTCCCAGTGGTCATTACAGTGAATAGAGAGAGTAGAGAGAAAAATGAACATATGCAACTTACTTTGTTGCTATCTAGCTACTAGTAACATAGCTCTGTTGTCTAAACTGAATTAATTAACTTTTAACTAAATTTGCCACTATATTCTCACTAAAATACCCAAGTGTGGAGTCAAGACAAGGGTAGCTCTGACTTAAAATTGGATTTCTACTACAGAAAAGGTTATCATTGAGAAGAAAAGACTGGAACACACTATGGCCTCATCAGCAGTAACAGCAATTTGTATAACTAAGTATTTAAAAAGAAAGGACCATGAAATATATTTATGCATGATAGATGCTGCTCAGTCATCTCATGAGTGCTGATTTCTGAATGAAATCAAGATCTGATGCTACGGAAGCAATTGAATTAATACTTTTGGGGCTGAACAGATCCGTCAGGAAGAGAGACAATGCCATACAGTGTCATTGTCTTTTCCACTTCATTATTGATTCTCTGTCAGCACACAATGCCCCTGCCTCGCTGCATGGTGTGTACTGGTGTCATGTGCCATGTTTAACACCTGGGCTCATGATAACTGAGGAAATGTAGCTCGACAGTCCTTGCCACTGCATTAGCTGGACCAGAAATATCATTTATTCTCCCCTTAACAAAAATAGGGAGGAATAAAATGGTTTCTCTAATATGGCTGATAGTAAATTCTGCTATGAACAGCATCCTATGCTATATGTAGTATGTTGTATTGAACCTATATTATCTCCTGTGCAGAAAACTCCCAATTGAATTCTTGAGGCAGTTTGTATGTCATGCTCATAGACACAAACACAAAGTGCAAAGGTATTATTACTGAACAGCAAATATGATCTTTTACCATGGCAGAAAAAGTTACATTAAGTGTCATGCATACAGAATGCCCAGTGAGGTCAAGAAAAATTACATGTTTGATTGTAAACAACAAAGTGCATGCCCTGGCATTATAACATCTATTCAGCCTTGCTGTGCCACTTGGGATGTTTGTTACTAGGCATGCAAGTGCTTTTGCAATAGGTAATAACATATTTTCAGAGTAATATGACAAGCAGTTAATACATGTAGTAGGGTAGATGTTTTAAAAATGTTAAAATTTTCCAAGCTAGATGGGAAGTACCACTAAATACCCGATACGTGAAAATTGTCACAGTAAGCTTCATTTGTATTTGTGTTGCTGAGCAAAATGCATTTGAAAATAAAAGTGCATTTTGTTCAGCTCATGTGCAAGTCATCACAGAGGACATCCTCATTGGCTCATGAAGGAGCTGTGTTTATGTCACTGAGCTCTTGATTTGTATTCTGTTCAATATGTTTTCTCAGTTCCACAGTTATGCTTCATGTTCATGGTACTGTGATTCTTGGAATGTAGAAGAGCTAGGGTCTCATTTTTCTTTCATATATATTGTGAAATATATATATTTTTTCTTTCATATATATTATACTATATATTTCATATATAGTATAATGGAAGTGGTGATGGCAAAGTAATTATGCTTCTGGGTTGCCATCTAGGTATCATTAGTATTAGTAACAGAGATGAAATGTGCAAAGCTGCTGAGATTTAATGCCATCTCTTGTTAGTGATAGCAAAACAGCAGTACAGCTGCATTCAGTTTGTTCACACACACAATTATTTCAATGTAGTGTGTGTCACAGCACATTAAAGAAGTTCAGGATTTTCATTAAAGTTTTTCTTTTCAGTATGTTGCAAGTTGATCTTAACAATTTTCTTTGTTCTCAAAGCAGATATATGAAATCTCCATTCAAATGTGAATTTCATTTGTGTGAGAGTGCTTGCCTGAATAACAATAAAATAAAAATGGTAGATGCCACTTGCTCTCCTGCCTTAATTGGTGTCTTTAAGAACATTTCTTCAATGAATATTCCAATGTGATATCAACTAAGGAAAGTTTGGATATGAGGAACCGCACCAGAAAGGAGATTTGACCCAAAGGAGTCACAATTCCCTGTCCAGCTATGTATTAATGGGGGGAAAAAGGTTTGCAACTTGTAAAGGCCTGTCGCTGTACAATTTTGGTCAACTCTGCCATGTGGAAGAGAATGCAATCACAGACCTATGTATTTAGAGGTAAACACTTCTAGGTGGAACAAGATGTAGGCCAGTGGGAAAACATATGGTGCAGAGTATACTATTTCCTTTTCGTCCTGTTCTCAAGACACAGTCTAATGTCTACAACATGAATCAGGAAGTTAGAAAAGCTTTGGACTTTACAATCCTACAGTTTCACTATGTGGCTGGAAGGGTTTAAAGAAAACTTATTGAAGAATCCACACCCACATTTTTAATCTTCACTTAACCACCAGCTTGTGGAGTTTCTATATTTTAATTTATGCTTTTCCTTGATTTTTCATTTGTGAGTAAGTAAAAATAATAAAAATGGTCACTTTGATTAAGAGCTACCTTGATTTCCTTAAGAGTAAGAATTTCAGTTTTTGCTCATCAAAAGGCAAAATACACTAAAGACAGGCTTTGTGGGAATCCAGAGCTTCCCTCTGGCTGCCCTGGAAGCCCTGGGACCCTGGCAGGGTGTCAGGAACCCCCTGTACAGAGCCCCCAGAGACACTGTCTCTGATCTCTGTCCATGGAAAAGAGTTTTCAGTCTTACAGGATTAATTACAAGCTCTGAGTGTTTGATATAAGTAATAATTAAGTGTGGCACGGGTGCAAAAGTAAAATTTTAGGATTCTAGATTAGGGGTTCAAAGGGGACAAGATGGAGGAAATTGGGTGTGTCTTGTCCTTTTTCTCCTTCTTCATGCCCTCCATGTTTCACTGTAATTTTGGCATTTTTCTATTGGTTTAGGCTGGGGACACACTGTTCAACGTAGATGATAGATATTGGCACATTATTGTAAATATAGCACACGTATTTTCTGGTGTATAATGTTTGTAACATCCCACTGAGGGCAGAGCCCCACACGCTGCCCTGCAGGACAGAGCTGCGGCAGGGCAGCAGAACATGTTAGAGATAAGCAAGAATAAACAACCTTGAAACCAGCACAGACGAATTATGACTTCTTCTTTGGCAACGGGGCTGAAAAATGGAGACTTTCTACAATCTCGGAATCATCAATACCACAGATTCTGACAAGGCTTATTTGTAAAGCAAAAAAAAAAAAACAAACCAACCCAAACCCCCAAAAAATTAGTGAAATCACTTAAGTGGCTTCAAAGCTTTTAAATTATTTTGAACAAATACTACCTTTAATCTCTTGTCTTTTTTTTTTTTAAGGGGAAGTTAATCATTATGTTGGTTCAGAAGAAGGAAACATAATTACACATACATATCTTGTTCATCCTACCTGCAGGTAGCTCTTCTTTACAGATGCTCAAACTAATTTCACAGTGAAACATCTTTTATACAACAGAAGTGTAAAATAATCTGTTGTACACTGTTAGATGAGGTTTTAAATGTATGTTATAAAATGTGGTACATTGATTTTTAATAAGTCAGTAACTAATTTAGATGTGGTTTTGAAGGGTTTTTTGAGTTGACATTAATTTAAAAAGCTGTAAAAATTCTAACCATTAAAATCCATTTGCATTAAACTCCAAAATTGTACCAGAAATTAAGATATAATAAAATATATGTTAGAAATCTCTGGAGAATTTGCATTCTAAGGGATTTTACAATAAATTATTTGGCATGGTTTTTGCAATTGTTTGCAGAATAATTTGCTCTTAAAAGTTGAAAATAGCATGAGATATGTGTGACTGACTATATAAGAGAAATTCATCCACTGATATATTATGTCCTTCTTTATCTATGACCTATAACTACTACATCTAAAAAGACTCAAAGTTTTCTATTTTTTTTTTTCTGGAAACTAAACTATATAATCAGGGAAAATCTTTTAGAACCCTAAAGTACCTAACAAGGCCCTTAATGAAAAGAAGCTATTAAGTCCAAGTGACTATATTAATTTTCATAGCAAAGAATGTCATTAAATCTCTATGAATTCTTATAGCCCAGAATTCTTTTAGAATGCTTCCACAGCAGGTACGTCGTTTTAGGGTTTCACAACAGATTTTACAGGAATCTTAGTTCTGTTTCCAGTAAAACTATAGAATCATAAAATAATAGAATATTAAGGTTGAAAAAGACCTTCAAGATCAGCAGGTCCAACCTTTGACTGAACACCACCATGCCAACTAAACCACGGCACACAATGCCATGTCCAGTCATTTCTTGAATACTTCCAGGGAGAGTGACTCTGCCACCTTTCTGGGCAGTCTATTCCAATGCTTAACCACCCTTATAGTGAAAAAACTCTTCCTCATGTCCAGCTGGAACATCTTCTGGCACAGCTTGATGCTATTTCCTCTTGTCCTATTGCTAGTTTACAGAAACATCTGAGGTAGAAGGGACTGAAAAGGATCACCACAGTCCAAATCCTGGCCTGCACGGGACACCCCAAGAATCACTCATGTGCCTGAAAACACTGTCCAAATGTTTCTTGCACTCTGTCAGGCTTGGCGCTGTGACCACTTCCCTGGGGAGCCTGTTCCAGTGCCCAAACACCCTCTGGGTAAAAATCCTTTTCCTGATATGCAACCTAAACCTCCCTGACACAACTTCAGGCCATTCCCTCAAGTCCTGTCATTGCTCACCACTGTGATGAGTGCCTGCCCCTGCTCTTCCCCTCACAAGGAAGTTGTAACTGCAATGAGGTCTCCCCTCAGTCTCCTCTTCAGGCTGAGCAGACCAAGTGACCTCAGCTGCTCCTTGTATGGCTTCCCCTCTAGGTGCTTCACCACCTTCACTAGCTCCTTTTTGGGCACTCTCTAATAGCTTTAAATATTTTTTGTACTGTGCTGCCCAGAACTGCACACAGTGCAGAGTACAGTGGTATAATTACCTCCCTTGAGGAAGGCTGGTGATGCTTTTCCTGATTCACTCCAGTACAACATTGGTCTTCCTGCTTGCCTGGAGAAGAGAGTGACCCCCACCTTGCTACAAACTCCTTTCAGGTGGTTGTAGGGAGTGAAAAGGCCACCCCTTGAGCTTCCTTTTCTCCAGGCTAAACAACTCCATCTCCCTCAGCTGCTCCTCATAAAACATGTGCTCCAGACCCTTCACCAGCTTCACTGCCCTTCTCTGGACTCACTCCAGTATCTCAATGTCCTTCTTGCAGTGAGGGGCAGCCCAGAACTAGACACAGGATTCCAGGTGTGGCCTCACCAGTGACAAATACAAGGGGACAATCACTGAATCACTGCCCTGGTCCTGCTGGCCACCTTATTTCTGATACAGGCCAGGATGCCATTGACCTTGTTGGCCACCTGGGCACACACTGGCTCATATTCAGCCGGCTGTTGACCAGCATCCCCACGTCCTTTTCCACTGGGCAACCTTCCAGCCAATCTGCACCCAGCCTGTAGCATTGCACAGAGTTGCTGTAACCCAAGGTAAATTTAATTTTGTCAGAAAAAAAAGCTAGGTAAGCACAAGATAGTCATTATCTAACTCAATATTTTACTGCAAAAAGTAGCCTTAATTTTAAGTGCAAAAATGTGCTGCATGCAAAGTGGAGCAAGCTGGCATTTGTAGCCAGAAGACAGCTGAAGGTACTAAGTAAAATGAGAAATGAAGGTTTAGGTAAAATAAATGTTATCATCACCTTTGATTAAAATCTGTTAAGAATTCTTTAGCATTAACACAAACACAAAACCCTGGAGTATGTATTTAGATTTTCTTGGTATTCACTTGAAAATTAAAGGGAAAAAATGGTGTGAAAGACATTACTCAAAACCCCTATTGAATCACTAAAACCTAACGTGAAAAGAGACCTCAAGATGTGCTTGCACAAAAGTCCAACAGACAAAAACCATATTTTGCCCTGTGTTAATAAGTGGGGGGAAATGGTTGACTAGAGGTAGAATATATGCATTATCTTTGTTTAACAGGTTAGAATATTCTCCTGGCTGGAAGCTCCCTGGCATATGTGAGGGTGAATCAGGACATGTAATTCTCAGCAGTTTCACAACTTGATGGCATGCTGCCAGAAGAGCCAGCAGGTCATTGATTGTTATTGGGGAATCCCCTGACAGTTCCAACCCCCAGGAAAAGACAGGGAAGGCTGGGCAGCCAGCCAGGACTTCACTCCTGCAAAAATCCCAAATGCCGCTCCCTGACTAGTTATGCAAGAACCATATAAACCTTTGGTACTGCTGGCACCCATTAAATTCATGATAAAACATTGAGACAACATAAGAGTTTTCTTAAATTTACTTAAATTAACAGCAATGCCACCTCAAAGGGGCATAATAATACCTTTTAGTACACACCTTCCATAGCCTGAGTACCTTCTATAGCATGAGTATTTATTGTTATATGTTATCTGAACCCCAAAACCAAATTATTCAATTATCTGAGCATGTTCATGTGACAGTAGTACAAGTAATATAGCCAGTGGTTGTCATTCTGATCACTTCAGTGCTGTGTGATGTACCCAATGGGCACATGAAATGCATTCCAGTAATGCAGGTGGATGTATAGGTTACTGTACATTTTGATATTCCATCAAAATAAATTAACTATTTATTCAAAATTGTTGCCACCAATAAATTGGGCTTCTATCTTTACAGCACTGAAGAGGCTGACAGATTTTTTTAGGAAAACAATTTATACAACATGGAAATACAGTGCCACACTGTACAGAAAATAGAGTCTCCACCTGAACATCAGCAAGGAAAAAAGTCAATAATTATTTCAAAACATGACTGAGTGAAAAGAGCATTTCCTGGTTTGCGCAACAGTTAAGTTGCTCAGTGACTGCAAAGGAACAAAGAATTAACCTGTCAAGTTGGGTTCTTCAGTCTAATTTCTTCTTTGTCCTTTTAATACACTTACTTTTCTGAACACATACTTTAATACACTTACATTTTAATACACTTACTTTTCTGGTTTCCAGAGGTTCTGAGTTCTCCATGCAGGACTCAGAATATAATGCTTCCATATAGCAAGTTTTCAAGATGTCTCTTTGAGAGCACAGGTGGGAACGATGAGAAAATAAATCAGCTGTGTATTTATGAAATCAATATTTTGGATTTTAAAAAATATTTTTAGGAGAGTATTGCCTGTGAATGTGGTCAATAAACTGTTTCCTAAGCATTGAATAAAAGCAGAAAGTGAGATGACTGGTACTCTATAAGACTTCTTGAAATCCCCGAGTGCTTCTTTACAGTCCTGGAGAACCTTGAGAAAGATTCTTTTCTCAAGAGGTGTTAATACTGTCATCTAAACCAGCCAGCTGATGGGGTCTTTCTTTGGGCTTCTACACAACCTAGTGATTAATGATCTGGGAACACTTAACTGTCCTCAGCATTTAAATCTTCTGAGAAATGTATAAATACAATGGACAACAGTTACTAAACATTGAACAGCTATCAGTTGGTATTGCTTATTGCTGGGGAAACAGACTAATTAATAATTTATTGCAGCTAAAAATCAATACTCAGTGTAAGAACATATGTTTCAGCTCAACAATTTATTTTATTCAATTCCCTATTTTGAGTAAGTTAATAGATATTTAATTTGAGGTGATTTAACCTCATGATATTCATGTCCAAGGCTAGTGATAGGCAACCAGAGGTTGCAGGACAGCAGCAGTTCCTTCACGTACAGGCACCTGCAGCCAGTAAAGCACAGCTAGACCTTTGGCTATTCAGAATCATAGAACCATGGCATATTTTAGGTTGGTAAAAGCCTCTAAGATCACTGAGCCCAACCACCAACCCAGCACTGTCAAGTCTTCCACTAAACCTTGTCCCTAAATACCACATCAACACATGTTTTAATGTGTTCAGGATTAGTGTCCCTGGGCAGCCTGTTCCAATACTTCAAAACCCTTTCCATGAAGCAGTGTCCTCTTACCTAATCTAAGCCTCTCATGGCACACCTTGAGGTAATTTCTTCTTGCTTTATCACTGGTTGCCTGGAGAAGCCCGACCCTCACCAGGCTACAATCTCCCTTCAGGTGATTGTATGGAGTGATAAAGTTTCCCAGCACTCTCAGCTCTTCATCATCACACTTGTGCTACAAACTCTTCACCAGCTCCATTGCCCTTCTCTGGACATGTTCCAGCACCTTAATGTCCTTCTTGTAAGGAGGAGCCTGAACACAGCATGCAAGGTGCAACCTCCCCAGTGCCAGGTACAGAGGGACACATGGTGCTGCTGGCCACATTATTGATGATACAGGCCCAGATCTCACTGGCTTTCTTGGCCACCTTGGCACACACTGGCTCATGCTCAGCCACTGTCAACCAGCACCCCCAAGCACTTTCCCACTGACCAGCTTCCCAGCTGCTCTGCCTCCAACCTGTGGCTCTGCCTGGGGTTGTTGCAATCCAGGTACAGAACTCAATATAACTCAATAAAATGTTGTTGAACCTATATCACTGGCCTCAGCCCATCAATTCAGCCTGTCCAGATCCCTCTGCAGAGCCTTCCTATGCCCCAGAAGTTCAACACTCTCACTCAGCTTGGTGTCAGCTATGAACAGACTGAGGGTTCTCTTCAACCCCTCATCCATTCTGTCAATAAAGATATTAAACAGGCCTGTCCCCAGTACTGAGATGGTCACCACTTGTGACCATCTGCCAGCTGGATGCTGTCACCACCACTCTCTGGCCTCTCCATCCAGCCATGTTTTTACCCAGTGTACTGTGTACCCATTGAAGCCACAAGCAGACAGTTTCTCCAGGAGAGTGCTGTGCCAAAGGCTTTACTAAACTCCAGATTGACAACATCTACAGCCTTTCCCTCCTCCACTAGATTGGCCACCTGGTCGTAAGAGGAGATCAGGCTGGCCAGGCAGGAGGTGCCCTTCATAAACCTGTGGTGGCTGGGCCTGATTCCCTGGTTGTCCTGTACATGGCGTGGGATGGCACTCAAGATGATTTGCCTCATGACCTGCCGCCACAGCAACATCAGGCTGACAGGCCTGTACTGATGTATTTCAGGGTAACAGAATCAGAAAACTTTTGAATAAACAAGTCTTACATTTAGGCTTTATATAAGCTACTTTCCTGAGTTTTTGCTCTTTGATCAGCACCCAAATAAATCTCCCATTATTTCATTACAGTTAGGTATAACATGGAAAGAGTCACCACTGCCTGTACTTTTCCAAAAATAGCTAGAAATAATTCTACTTCAGGACTTTACCCTGAGGATTTATTAAATGCTTTATTAGAAGCAAATGCAAACTCTATCTTTGAACTCATCTTCAACATCAATATCAGAATCTGCAGCTCTACTTTTTCTTCACATAAACTATAACACCAAGATGTTTACTGTCTTTACTGCTTTAGAAATGTGCAAGAGAAATATCACAGTAACACACTTTGTAAGGTCAGTGTTGGAACTAAGTCCCAAAAAGATATATACCTAGTTCTCAAGACTGTCCCATTCAGAAGTCAGTAAACATACGTAGACACATACCCCACCCCTCGGTTTTGCATTGAAGTGTTACCAAAATTGCTGTTGGCATCACCTTGACAGCTGATTTCAGGCTTGAGCAAATACAGTGAAGGAGATGTCAAACCACAATTCCAGGTACAGCTGTGGATGGTGAATCAGTCCCATTCTATAAGAGCATTTGGTCAACTAGCGTAATACACCACGTACTAGTGAAACATCACAATAAAGAACTAGAACTTCTGCATATTTTCTGAGAATCATCTGAATTCCTTGATAAATTGAAAAAATTAGCTTTCTCTGAGATGCAAATTCAAACACAAACTAAACTCTCTGGTGAAATACAAGGGAGAAACCTAGAAAAACATCTTATGAAGGGATGAACACAAAGTGATCCCCCAGAAAAAAAAAAAGAGAACATTGAAATGCAAAATATCCTACCAACAGCTCCATGTAGCCAGCCCTATTTACAATGGTGTGCAAGCACAAAAAAAACCATGTAGCCCACTTATGCAATTAAGGCTTGGCAATTTGATGAAAATATCATGGAACAGAATTGATGTGAATTTGAGCACCCTGCCAGCTCATTGGGATGGAATTGGCAGTCAGGAAAAGAGACGGGTGGTGTGATGTGCACGCATGAGCCTGCAAAGGCAAACTCTGGGCTCCAGGGCAATTGCCAGGAGTTGGTTATCCTGAAGGAAAACAGGGATTTTAACAATAGTTAAGCTCTCAAGGGAGGTAGGTTCTTCCAGCCTTTGGATAATTGAGGGAAAAATAGTAGGGGATAGATGAATTACCAACCTCAAATCATCACAATGCCCTGAGAACTTAAAAATATTGCCATCACAGAGGTACAGGCAAATTAAGTGATTATTCTCTTAAACTGAATTTAATAGCAAAACTTTATGCACTTGCACAGTAATGTTTACCTCTCTGGCAGTTAAATGCTTCTTCAGATTAACTCAATACTAAATAGAAACAAAATGCATCACAGTTTACATATGCATTATTTTCTTCAGTGATTTCAAATTTATGCTAGATGCTAAAGGATCTACTGCATGTCTAAACATTTGGAAAAATTTGAGCACATAAAGAAAAAAATATTCTATGACAACAGACTACCAGGATTTATGGAATTCTACTTTAGGATTTAAAGTTATAGCACTGTGTTTCATAAAGAGCCAGAAAGTCTCCCCAAATACAGAATAATTATTATAGTTATATAATAATATTTTCCAGAAAATCCTTCCTCCACTAAGAATGTTTTTACTCCACCATGGAACAACAACTGACCATTTCTGTAACAGATTTGGCACAGAACAGAAAGACAATGAAAAGTTAATTATATGCCAATGTAATAAATGTTTAAGCATCCTGAAAAATAGTCTTGTACTACATTTTATTTCAAAAAGTGGTCTATTTTATAAGGATATTTTTTCTTGTATTCATTACTTACTGTCAGACAGCAAGCACTTACTGTCAGATCTCACATTGTGCATATTACTGTATGATCGCAGAATGGTCACAATTCTGCAAAAGCTTATAAATTCTGCCAATAACTGGACTTGCTAGTCAGACCCAATTAACTTCTAACACCAGTTTGCCTAGTAAAGCATCCACTTAGTCAGAACTCATTTGTGCTTTAAAACTGATGCATTATACATTTTTTGAAAAGTATTGTTTTTTTCAGAATGTCATGGGAATTAAAATATATATATACAGCTGATTATAAAATCTAAAGTTACAAATAAAATTAAGCTGAATATTTAGATTTTACAAGATTTGAATGTTCTGTAAGTACATGGCATTTTGAAGCATCAAGCAGTTCTCAGCTTCCTGCTGTGTCCCATATAGAGTCTCCATCACTATCATCAGTCATGCATAAAATAATTGTTTTTCTGCTCTTACAATAGGACCAAGAAAACCCTGCATTCTGGTTGAAATGAAAATGAAGGCAACATGAGTAATCACATCATGATGGGTCAGCTGTTGTGTAGTGAACATCCTTAAAAGAAGTTCAATAATGGTACCTTAAACTAAATGTTTATTTACATAATCACATAGGTAAAAATGTACAAATAATTCTCTGAAAAAAAGCAATATCATTTTAAAAGACATTTTGGAGTAAATAATCAGAAAATCAGTCATGAAAAGAAAATCTTCTTAACAATGTCTAAAAAATGGTAATAAATATTTACAAAGAAGAAAAAAGCAATAAAAAAAAAAAAACCAAATTCACACATTTGAGAGCATGAATGAAGAAATTAATAATCTGAATTAAACTTTCTATTAACTACTGAATTGTGTTGTGATAAAATAGAAGTAAACTGAACACCAGATATTATTTTGAATTTTTTTCTGAAACACATTTGAAATAAACAAGTTTAATTTGAGCAATCCATTGTTGCTTAATCTGTTTGCAGAATACAATTAGCATTTATGTAAATCTTTTAATTGGTAGACTGCTTTCAGTCTGGCTAGTATCGTAAGAAAAATCTTGAAAGTCAGTGAATTAAAATATATTCTATTTACTTAAAAAGTAAACTGAAACTCAATTAGAAATAAGATAATTTTCTGTCCTTTCCAAAAGCAATGGCAGATCTGGGATACAGAATACTGTTATTACAGTATTTAGTTCTTCACACAATGATACACTTGGATCTCATGTAAGTGCAGATCAGTAAAGATTTAATTACATTAGAGAACTCTGTTATTGCATTACTCTGTGTTTGACTCTGGTTGGCTCTTCAATTTTATTTTTTTTAATAACAACTCCTTGACAGAAATATTTGCCTTGACCCTTAAAATGCTTAAATATATGCATTGCTTTACACACCTTAATTGCCCCCTTAAATTCAAGTCAATTTAAGCATGTAAGTGTTTGGAGGATAAGAGATGGCCAGGTTTTTAAAAGCACCTCTGTGGTGTGAAGAAAAAAGCAAACATTGTACTGTGATATATAAATACAAAGATGGAGAAGCAGTGTACAAATAGGAGTGTCATGTTAGATTCGTGAAGTCATCCTTCCACTCCACTTGGTTCTGGCTCTATCACATGGAGTTTTTGGCAGGGAGATGTGGATCAACTGGAAACAGTCCAGAGGAAAGCAACAGCAATGAATTAGGTTTGGAAAACAAGATTTGGAAATAAGGACTGAAGAAACTGAGTTTGTTTATCTAGACAAGTGAGAAATTTCAGAGGATGTAGTTTGTTTGTTGGAGTTTTGCAGGCATTATGTGAGAAAACAGCCTCAGAACTTCTGTGCAGGTCACTGATGTGTAGGTCCACAGTTACAAGGCTGCATGTCTTGTTTTCTAAACCCTTGAAGTATTTTATATGTGTGAGGTTCCCCACAAAAATCTCACTTAGATATTCAATAGATGAGAATAGAAAAAAAGTGCCCAAGGGTTTTTGATTTTTCTTCTGAGTGGTTGAAATGCTATAATCTATTGATTTCTCCTTTGTGGTAGAATTAATTTAAATCCCCAAATAACATCTAGAACTGTGCTTAATTTTTTTTACAAATTGCTACTTTTCAGAAAGACTGGGAGGGTGGGGGAAGCAGAGGGGATACAAACTAGTTATTTTATTTTCCTTTTCTGGATTGTTTTTGTCATTTGAAGGAAACTAAATGCCTCTGAGGTAACTAATTTGATCCCAGTACAAAACTGTGGAGAGTCACTCCCACCATATTATCTATGGATTACTGGAATATTAATTTAATATTCTTACTTACAGAGATTAGGAGGCAATAAAAAATGAACAGAATGAGGATGCTCATCCCTAATTATCTGTATTATGACAGAGAATCATTGTTTTAAGTTGCAAGGTTATTGCTTATGAAATTGTTGTGTATAAAATATTGATATTACAGTAATACTGTATTTTGACTGTTAGCATGGTGCATGCCGTCTGTATGAAGCATAAGATCTGGCAAAACAAAAATGTTTTTCTAGGAGATTTACAAAGTGACAAGTTTTTTTTTATTATTTAAGCAATCCTAAAGATTGAATAAATACATATTTTTCTTGCAACAGTATTCCAAGAGTGAATGCCTCAGTAGCAACACTAATCAGGAAAAAAATCTGTAATCTGTAGCATTTGTCACATAATTAAAATGATAAAAAGCCGGTAAATAGGAGGAAAATGGCTGTCTGAAAGGAGTTACAAGTAGGCAGATATCCAACACATGCTCCTAGAGTGGGAATAATAAAGCAAAGCTAATGCTTTTATTAATTTGTAAAATTCGAAAAGCAATATCTCCTCAAAATAGTAAATGAATATGGAAGTATCCCAAGAACTCCAGCTCTTTATTTTTTCTTTTGAAATTCCTGTGTGGATACTACCTGGGTTTTGTTCAAGCCTCTGTAAAATCATGATGCTCCATGTACCTTTCTTCCTTCTGTTGCTGTGTTCCTCCTTTAGCTCAGTCTATACTGTAGGATATCCCATTATCCTATAGCAGCTCAGATTTCACCTTTTACACTTTTTGGTATGCAAGTGCTGAGATTCAACCTAGATTAATAAATGCTAGGAACTTCAAGACAGAGTTCCCTCCCTCAAGCAACTACTGGAGAGTGGTCAGATTCCAGAAGGTGACTTGGAGCAGTTCATAGGCCTTGCATTATATCATCTGAGAACTAGGCATTACCTAGCTGGAAAATAAAAATTTTCTTTGATATCCAATATCCAATTATCTTACATAACATTTTTTTAACCAGAGAAAGAATCGAAGGTAAAAAAATAAAGAGAGAGATTTTGAGAGACAGACAGCAAGAACAGGAAAATATTTCAGGAAACCTAATGTTTCTGTCTGAGTTGAGACAAGAAGCTGAAACTATGTCTTTTACAAGCCAGGCATTAAAAAACCTTCCCAGAAAGTTTCCCTCTAAGTGACTGAATATTTAACTATTAATACCATGTTTATAATTCTAGCTTGGTGGTGATGGGTGGGAGGGTAGCAGAGTAGGTGTTCCTGATACAGGCAGGTAGAATATTTCTGCAAAACTATATGCAGACAAAATTTTTGTCTTAGCAGTTACAGTACTACCATAGCACTCTACAGAGCTAGACAGACTATACCATCTCTCATATATTAGCAAAAAAGCAGAGAAACTCTCCTTTTTTAATACCTTTTCAAATAGATATGCTATCCCTGTTAACAATATGCTCAAAACACAGAATTATCTGGGTTCTAGTCCCCAGTCAAAGTCAGCCAGAAGGGCAGCCTAAACCTGGTACTACACACTCCCTAATTTTGAGATTGTTAGGTGTTTCAGGTTGAGGGTCTGCTGCACCTCCACATTCAATTCTTGCTAAACGTACTTAGGAATTTAGCTCTTGACAGAAAGTTTGGTAGCATCAAATCCCAGGTTTTGAGTTAATGCATTCTTGAGAAGTCCTGATGATCTCTAGGTGTGGTCCTGCTCATGCTCAATGAACCTTGTGGTGAGAGATTGTGGTTCGCATGGAGGCCCAGTATAGTCTGTTACCGATATTGCCCCAATACAGTCAATGACAGAACTCCTGTTTCAAATGCTACATTGTCAGTTTTCAAGACCAAAATTAGGAGTGATGTCATATTGAGCCATGGGTGCATTAAACCCAGACACAGTTCAAACATTTTCTTCTCAAAGTTCTGAAATTCCTTGAAAAAGTTCCTATCAATATCTTATTGTTAATTTCCTTTTTTCTGCTTAAATCTGAATGGTTTATTTGAGCTTGACTTTTGAAAATCTAACTGTAGGGGATCCTATATATCAAGGAAATATTCAATGTTTCGTTAAGATTATATTGCAAATTACAAGGCAAATTACAATATAAATGCAAACAACATATGTTATAAGCAAACAGAAAACTGTCAGAATTATAGTAATCCATGAAAATAACAGCCTATTGATCTGTTGAATCTAATCGAAGAGACTAACAATTGACTAAACATTCCATATCGCATTTAATCTTTTTATGAACAGAGCTTTCATTACCACTTATTTGCATGTACTCCATTTCAATACATACTCTATAGTTATATAAGAATGAACATTTCTAGGGAGAAAATGGAAAAAAAATACATGTTTCATGCTCACTTAAATGGAATAAAGTAGAAATAAGAAGCAGGAAGCACAGACCTTTGTGAGTATGTTATCATTATTGCAAAGGACTTCCCTCTTCAGACTGTGCCAAAGATTTTTTCATAGGGTTTTTTATTGTTTGGTTTGGGATATTTTTGTGGGTGTAGTTGAAATTTTTTAGGAGAGAGAAAAAGAAAAATGGTGGGCACCAAAGAATTATAGAATTATAGCCAAGTCGCAAACCACAAGAAACATTCCTGTTTCTCAAGCACTATGTTAAATGAAGCATCCATTTAAAAGGAAGATCCAGCATTGCTGATCTGTACATGACCAAAAAGACAAAATCACTGCCTAGTTATGAATTTAATAGGTTAAGGCAATATAAAGGCACTAGTTATGTACAGTAGGAGTAAAACATAGTACTTGTTTTTTAATAAGCAGATATCTGGTTGATCACACACCTATCAATGTGCTTCTAAGATAAAAGTTATTGGAAGAATCTCAAACCGTTTTCAATTAATTAAGTCCCTCCATCTAGCGTTGGCCTAGAGATATATATTAGATCTGGATATTACACAAGGAAATAAAACAGGCTTTTTTTTTTAAAACGGGCAAATAAAGCTTCAGGGAAGTCTGGTTTTACTATCACGTTTTACAAAGGACTGTTCCTTAAACTAGCCCCAGATGCACAGTTCAGGTCCATGCACCTCATCTCTCTTTCCTACTTTATATGAGGTGATAATATCTTTTATTCACAAAGCTGCGAAAGATGTCCTTGAATGTACCAACCACAGACATTTATCTCGTTAATCCTTGATTATAAAATTCTCCCCAAGATCTGATGGACAGGGAACAATCCAGATCTATAAAAGTTTCATTAGCTCTGGAGAAAGTGTCTCCATCTTAGCAACCAAAATAGCTTGTTTAGAACCTCTGTGCTGGGACACTATTTATTAACCATAATGTAAAGGCCAGATTTGATCTATAGACTGTTATTAAAGATAAATTAAAACCAGGGACATGCTTGAAGTGAATACAGTTATTTTTGGATTGTGGTAAAGATTAGACACCTCAGCCGTGGGTGGCGAGTCTGAGAGAAGCCCATTTAATGAGGCACTGTGAACACCATTAAAAGACAATCCCTGTCTCTAAAAGCTGGTTGAAAAACAACCCCATCAACAGCACATTGTACTTTGTTGGACCTCTGCCCTCCATTTTCTATAAAGTCTTTCTGGGTGTGGATCTAACCACATATCTGGGGAAGGAACTACACTTACACTTAGAGAAGGAGAGATTGTGACGATGAGACAGACAGATGGGGGAGCACTGCACCAGGGAGATTAATGACAAGCGTAACGTGAAGCAATTAATCACTTGAACATACATTTCTGGGAAAAAAATTGTTAATGGCAAATTTTCAGCAGTACAGTCCAGCTTTTCCAACCTGTTTATATACTTATCATTTAAAATTAGCAATCTGGTTGCATTCATAAAGGTCACAAAAATATTTATAGTTCAGGCCTCTTCACTTTAACTGCAAGGCAACTTGGCACTGCTGTCAGGAATTCTCTCATACCAATAAGGGACTCTTAGGTGCTACTACTAGAGAAGTATGATTGTGCTAATGAAGTATCTGCAGGAGGGGAAAAAGTGCCATTTCATATAGATTATACTATAATCTTTCTGCTTAAGCCAGTGAAATCATTTCCTCATTTATTACAATAGCTGTAATTATAATAGCTGTATCACCATTAATAGCTGTATAATGGCTCTGCAGTTATTAATACTGGTACAAAATCAATTTAAATTGTCAGAACTTTTGTTATTATCCAGTAGTTATTAAGATGCCTTTTACCTACAACTTTTATTTGCCCCCTAGGAATGCTGAACTGCTGGGTTTGAGGATATAGAATGATGATAAAGTCACAGAAGTAAATTGTAATTTTTCAGAAAATTTAAAAATAACTTCAGCAAGTAGTTTTCATTATAAACCTTTTATTACAAGCTCACATCAGTTCAGAAAGCTTGCCTATCTAGTCATCCCCAAAGAAAGAATGAAGAATGAATTGCTGTACGGATGGGCACACCTATGTTCTGCTGTGTTTCACTCTTCTCCCTTCTCCCTCTGCAGCTTTCTCGAGCTTTAGGGTGTTTTATTATGTTAAATGGGACCTAATGAGTAACATATAATCTGATTTTCTCTATGAATCAGTTAACCATGTAAGACCTGACGTTGTATGCTTCTTGGAGAGGAGGAATTGTGCTGAATAATCCACCTATCGTCTCAAGAATATTGGCTTCACCATCTTCTGTGAAACCACTAGATCATCAAATTTTTTCACCTGTCACATGAATTCATCAGTCTGTGCACAAAATGTTTTTTCTCAGTTTAACTGAAAGAGAATTTGTCCAGTTACTGTAAAAATGGTTCTTATTTTGGTCAAATGAAGGTTACATTCAATTTCATATGAAAAAATATGGTTACAGCCATGAAAACACAGCACCATTACATATTAGAAACGCTTCTTTGAATGAAGAGCCTTTAGCTGGGTCACTTGAGGAGCATACCATATAATTATGTGTAGGGGAAAGCTTAAAGAACTTTGGATAAAGAAGGCCAGGAACAAACAGCCATAAAAAATCATCTAGACAAGAATTTACTTTCTGTCCATATCTGGAGAGATCTAAGGAAAGAAAATTATTATAAATAAGCTGTGAGTCAAATGACTTTTTTTTTTTCCTAGTGGGCTGCATCCAGTACATGAGGGATATTCTCCCAGGAAAAAAACAAGACACCTTCATACAGACAGTCCTTTCAATATCAGAACTGTATCAAAGGACATAAATATTTCCTATCCTTGTCTCATATTTAGATTTTACCTTCAGATTATGACTCTGATCAAAATCGACAAATAGGATTTTCGTATGAATCAGAAGTCAAGATTGCTTCATTTATATTCATTCCTACTCTGAGACTGCACAGGGAGTATGTCTCAGAAAAAATGCTATCTAAACCACATATCAAGGACAGTACAATCTTATGCTCATATGTATTAACACAGGAGCAGACAATAAACTATGGGACCTAAATTGAAGGGAAAGATTACCACCAAGCACTGCTGCCTCACACCAGAGGAAAGAAGCAAGAAAGAGTAGTGCAGATCAGAGAGTTTTGCACAAGGTAGAGAAATTTGTTGAAGGCTGCTATGCTGGTAATTTAATCTGTGTTTTATTTAATTCACTCTGGTTGCCTTGTCTTTTGCTTTTTGACATCCAAGATTCACAAGCTCATAATGACATGCATTAGTTAATTAGTTAATGTTTCTAAAGCACTTTGAAAATGTAAAGCATTGTGTTGAGAGCTACATATGAGAAATTGATATGAGGATACATTCAGCTGTGGGAGTGGGAAATATACTTTCCAGATATGGTACTAAGGGAGATAAATATTTTTGCATAATTAAACTAGACTATTCTGCTCCTTGTAAATATCCACAAGATATGTTTGTGTCATACCATGCAGGTACAGCACCACTAAGATTATATACACAGAAAACCACTAATCACACGTTCCTTGGAGAGAACACCACAGATCCATGATAAAAAGTACAGAGCTTTCTGCAATATGAGAGCAGAAAATTTTCAGAGACCATAGTCCATATATTAGGCATATGCTATATGGATATTATATTACCTGTTTATTTTCTATTTAGTGTTGTGAGATAGTACATATTCATTTTGTGGTGCAGAGATGGCTAAAGGGGAGAAAGAATAAAAAGGAAATTTTGTATAGGAGTAATTTTATGTTACCCGACTGCAGTAGTCTTTAAGTTATAGAGACTTTTTATGGACATCTAAAATTAACACTTAAGCCAAGGTGCTCCAAGGTGCAGCTTTTAAAATGTAGGTACCTGTGTTCTGTCACCTTGTACAGGAACCTGCTCTTGCACACATTGCCTGGTGCACTGGCAAGCCTGACTTAGATATGGAAATTGTAAATGTGGATGAACCAGCAAGTACATGAAAAAACATGAACATACTCTCAGCTGGCATCAGTCATGATGATATAGGGCAGCTCATAGTCCAGATTAGAGTACTAGAAAGTTTTGTCATTTCCATGCGGGATAGCAGTATAACAGGTGTTTTTAAAAAAAGATTTAAGAGACCCACTAAACATTTATGTGTGTTCTAGTACAGAAGCCATCCCATTATCATGCATTTTTCCCAACCAACAATCTCTGTGTTCTAGCTATATTAGGCAATTATGAGACCAGATAAGAATTCTTTTTCATGTTATAACTAAAGATAAAAAAGGCAACTAACTAGGAAAACAATTTGTATCAGTTGCAGTACAAGTGCACACCCTATGTCAAACCACACAGGTTACCCAATTTCATGTTCTAGCTGGAGGTCCATGAAGAAAAATAAAGATGCATGCCTGCATCCACAGGAAGTAGGTTCAATGCAGATTCATAAGGGAAACTCTGAGCACTCTTAAAACTAACAGAAACTGATTTCTCAAAAAACATACAGTTTCCCTTAGTTCACACTGCAAGGAGTGAGATATATCAATTTATGAGAAATTTAAAAAGAAAGAAGCAGCAAAGTCAAAGCAAATAATATCTGGGAAATGTCAAACACATTAAAATAGCTTTTTTCATTACAGAGAATTATTTGGCTTTATTTTTGTGAAGCAGGATCGAGCAATTTGGAAAAAAAATACTGTGTAGGTGCAGATCAATGTCTCAATTTAAATAAATTTAGCTGGCATGTGTCTGTCCATCTCCCCATATGCTTCAATTTCTTTAGATGAGAATTTTCTGATGGAAAGTATTTTGAATTTTTTTTAACAGATAATCTCATCAAACTATTTTACACTGGTAAAAGCTGAAAGTATATCACAGAAATTTTTATTTTTTATTATTAAACATAAAAATGCTGCATTTATTTAATACTCTTCATTATCAAAGTGGATGTAAAATCTATCCTTACTCATTCTACACTCTACTATCCATCATTAGTTTTGCCATCACCTTTTCAGCTCCTTGCATGGTTAAGAATTGATTTTTGTGGCAAATGTATTCAGTTCTCACTTTCTTTAAAAACTAGTCTGTTTTTACCAACAACTTTATCTTTGTTAAGAAATGCATCAAATTCTGACTATTTTTCCAGCTGACTTTTAGCTAATTGGAGAGAAAAATCAGACTCTACAGCTGCTGCTGGGGGTCGGTTTTCATGCCCTTCAGTGGAGCCAGGATTTTTTCCTACAAAGTTTTATTTCTTTTTCCAGAAACATCTAAGCATTGATAGAACTTTATTTTTACATCTGGTAAAGGATAGGATGGCTTCATGGTGGGAACAATTAAGGGCATATTCTAGGAACTAGAGATGCCCCTTTATACACAGTCTACCCCAGAATTTCCACACTTCTAGAAAACAGTTGTAGTCATTTTGCCATGCATACACCTTTTCAGATGTAACAAAACAATTTTGCAATTTTAGGAGCCTCTCTTGATAGTTTGTTCTTTCAGGTCTCTTCATAATAATAATGAATGTAGCCCTTTTTATTCCCTCCTATGCTGTGTAAGAACAGGCTGCTGTCTGCTACCCTTTCCTACAAACGCTTTTTGCTCAATGCCTCATCCACTCAAGAAGCATTTTCAATCTTCCCTCAAGCTAAGAAGAAATAGATAAATAAAACTGCTAATACTGAAGAACAGAAGCATACAGTGATGGAAAATCTTGACTGAGAAGAACAAGTACAAACCTTCTAAAACAGCTGATATATTTTGTCATAATTTTTCTAGTGAAGGAATTTGTCTTACTTTTGCAAAGGAACATTAGTTGCAGGTTGACAGTGTTTAAATAACAGATACTTCTGAAAATAAATTGTAGAAATTTCTTTTCCAGCATTTTTATAGCAAGCATAAAATACAGGGGCAACAAAAGCTATGCTGTGCCATTTTCTTTTGAAAAATTTTGAAACAGATGACTGTGATCACCTAAACCACAGCAACACATGTTACACCCAGGGAGGGAAAGATAGTTAAGACCTGCAGTTTGCTTCATCTGTACCACTAGAACTGCTTTATTCCAAACCCATAAAAGCTGCTTTGGAATCACCCTTTTGAAGTGAAACCACATTTACCTTTCTTTACTTGTTGTGAACTATTACATGCAGTCAATCTGAATATCTGTGAAAAGAAAGATTTTAGACTTCCAGTTGTGATATATCATATTTTATCCTCTGTTTTTCCTGCATCACTCACTTCATTACATCTGTTACAGTTCACCCACAACTGGAGATTGTACTATATCTGCTAGCTACCCTTGAGCAGACATCCACTTTAAATATGCCTCCAGATTTTATATTCTGTAAACATATCTGAAACAAATGAAAGCTCTTTTTCTGGAGGCAACCACTTTCTCTGTCTAAAAAAGGCTACCCAACCTCAGTTTTATTCTTAACTTTTCTAGAAGCTATTAGAGTGCAAAGCACTGTCCTAAACATTTTTTCTGTACCTTTTCCATGTCAGGCTGACACAGGGTATTAGCAGGTCACTAAAGAGTAGCAAACACTTCAGTGTGTACATATGCAATAATGGGGAAGAAGGTTAGGATAAAAAAATTATAATAGATGGGTATCACAAACTAGTGATGTCAAAGCCTGTAATGTACAAAATTATACTACCATTATGAATTATGAGAATCTGTGACACTCATGACATAGGTTTAAGTGACAGACACTGTACCAGTTGCTCTTTAGTTCAACATTACAGACAATGGTGATGAAAAGGATCTAAAGAAAAACCTTAGTGGCCAACTAGTTGCAAGATAGATAACATTTTTGGATCTATATTATCAGATAAGCAGCAATACACAGGAAGTGTACTAGTATTAAAGTAAAATATACTAATCTCTCTTCCAGCCACTTCTTCACTTACTCAAGAATTCCTTATTATTCCCCATTTTTCTCAATGTAAACCATGATTCCACATAGCTCTCTGAAGTCCAGACTGATTTTTACTTTTTTAACAACACTAAAAATTCTTACCTGAGATCAATTCAACACGACATATGAGCCCTTTGTGTTATGCTGTTTACTTCCATCTCTTTCATAATGTCAACATTTTCTAAGTTTTTTTCTGATGAAGCCACAGTTATAAATCCATATTAGTCTGTTCCCTATTTTTTTCTTGCCTTAAATGTAGCTAGAATTTGTGTTACTTCACAATCTTATGGTGGAGACACATATTTCTTAACACTTTCTGATTGTTATTTTATATTCCAATCTTTTTGTCTCTCATCTCCTTCACATATACATACAATAAGATTAGTGAGCTTTGCCTTTTGTAAGCCTGCCTTTGCTTTTGTACTTAGCATTGGTCCCATTAATAAGCAAAACAGATATAATTTGGATCCATTTTGGGTAAAAGATAGTTTTAAGCACATCTACCTTCTTCATGTACTATTAAGAAATTAACAATCTTTCTAAAACAAAGACATGGGCTGATTTCTTCTTCTTTTATCCCACCACTTTCTATTCAACAAAGCACAGGATTCTTTCTTGTTTTCTCCTTTCCCAATTTTTTATAGTTTTCTGCTTAAGATAAATGCTTTTTAAAAATTCATTATTCAGAACAGACTCTGAGTGCAATTGTCTTGGACTGGAGCATGAATTCCAGGGAGTTTTTGCACCTCTGACTGAGAAAATTTTTATTTCTTTAAGACTTGACTTCCCAAACTCTTGATTCCAGTTGATTTCTCCTAATTTCTTGAAGTCTTCTCTTTTCAATTGAAAACACATGCATAATAAGACTAAACTAAAATTTCAAGGTCTATTCCAAATTTCTGAATAGTTATTTGAAAGTTTATGGTTTTAATGTTTAATATATATCATTAAAAATACATTTATTGTAACCTTCCATTTACAAGAAATTGGAAGTACTGTTAGTATGTTTTTTTTCCTACTGTATCTTTCCACAAGAACTTCTTGGAGTATTTTGCTGTCATAGCTGACTCATATTGAGCACAGGTGTGTTTTGTCTTTGACTCAGAGTCAGTCACAGATGCCATAGAAATCAAAATCTTTCAGATGCAACTTGATCTAATAAAATACAATTACAGTACCATCAGCAGGGAGAAATCTCCCACACAGCCTGGTGAGCACCCTGGGGGGAATGTTTTTAGTATGGTGCACAGTAAATTAACCACTAAGCATCCATTAATGCTAATGAGAGCTCCATGGTTAATTTCCTGAGCACTGTGCTGAAAAGATACCTGTAGGTATTGGTTTTAAGCCTGTCTACCGTACATTTAGTCTAATAAAATATACTGTAAAAAGTGAACCAACCATCTATCTCAACTGTTAAAGCTGTCCTTACATTGTAACTCATACAAAGCAAGTTAGTCAATCTGCTAAAGAAAATAAGATCAGTGCAGATTAATGAGACACTTTTCAAATATAGAACAAATATATTTGCATACAAGATGCAAATAAGTACACAAAAGAATGTGCAAAATATACTTTAAGATTGTGACTCAAAGACCCCCTGTCCTGCCCTGATAACTAGTCATCAAACACAAGGGAACAAATTTCTAATGCACCAAGCAAAGATGCTACCTGAGTCTGTCATTTGTATTTTTACTGTTAATCCCATTTCACTTGTGAAAGTCACTTAGCTGAAGGTTCTATTTTCTTTTGAACTGTATTTTGAATGTCTATACTTCAAGATATAATGACAAATTTTAAGTGGATGTTGCAGCTGTTACATCCTTAATGATGGATTTCCAACTCATGCTACTACAGGCATCTCTGATTACACCAGCATTAACTAAGTTGTCCATAAGATGAGACAATTCTATTAAGCTGCAGGATCAGATCTCAAGGAAATGTTTTGTAATTTCATTAAAAAGGGATATAATTTTTCTTCCCATGCATTGGTCGGGACATGTAGGACACCAGTCCCACAAACCCTTACAATTTAAAGAGCTTTAAATAGTTGGGTATAGAAACATGCTGATTGTGTTTATCTTTGTACAGTGGCCATGTGACTGTAGTACTTTTGCCAGATTGCCCTCATCTCCCCATAATTAAGGTGTAGTTCTTTAATCCTTAGTCCTGATTGTGCAAGGGTAGAAACCCTGAAATGTGATGCTCCTTTCCCTGGACAATTCTACCATGCAGAACACGTGATGATTTGGAGCTGGCTCTCCTATCCTTTAGTTCCTAGAAAATTTTTCATTAGACAAAGAGAGAAGGAAGGTTTTTAACATCTTAACATCTTTTATTCTTCTATTTTATTCTGCATGTCTGCAGTAATATAGATTAAAACCAAGGTGGCTTTGTTTTCCTTCAGTTTATCATTTTTAGATATCACTTTTTTAATATCTAAGGTTCTCTCAATGCAGCAGAGCCAGTATAGAATAATCAGCAATTGCTCAACTTACAAGCAAATCCATAAATTTTATTACTTATTTCTTATAGCATAGCACTACTCAGTAATCAGAAATATTGTGCAGGCAGAGTATTTCTGAGTCTCCCCCAAAAACTGACAACATAACCTCAACCAAGTGGCAGGTTTTTGTTAGAAGTTTTGGCGTAGCATCACTAGTGGGCTTCAGCTATTCACTGAAACTGTGAGAGTTCTGCAGCCTGCACAAAGTCAGGAGTAAAAATACAGAAGAGACAGATTCATCCAGATATAAACTTGGACAATTAAGTCACCACCTCAAATCAGTTTCCTCTAATTATGATTGAATACATTTAATACTGTACAACTTCTCTATTAGGTACTAAGTAGAGATGTTATTTCAATGTCATGTTTTTGCACAGGTTTTGGCAGAGAGATCATTTACTTCACAGTAGATGGTAGGGAGCTATGTTTTAGATTTGTACTGAGAACAGTGTTGATGACACAGGGGTGTTTTCATTATTGCTGGGCAGGGCTTGTGCAGTACAAGGCCTTTGCTGCTTCTCACCTCACCCCACCAGCAAGTGGGCTGGGAGTGCACAAGCACCTGGGAGGGGACACAGCTGGGACAGCTGACCCCCACTTACCAAATATATATCCCACACCTTTTGGCATCATGCTCAGCATAGAGAGTTGGGAGAAAAAGAAAGAGAATGGGCATCTGAGCATTGGCATTTTCTTCCCAAGTCACTGTTACACGTGAGGGAGCCTGGCTTTCCTGGCTGAATACTTCTGTTGATGGGAAGTGGCAAATTAATTCTTTGTTTTTCTTTTCTTGAAGGTTGTGTCTTCTATTTTACTTACTCCATCATCTTTAGTTCAACCAGTGGGTTTTCTCATCTTCAGTCCCATTCAAGGGGAACAAATGAATGGGTGTGGGAGGGTTAGCTGCAAGCTGGGGTCACACTATGTTAGTGAGATACACAATTAATATTGTCCCAAGTCCCAAAGAGGCATTTACATTACTCTTTAACATGTATTTGGAGGTGCCCTACTTTTGAAAATTCAATGTAAAAATCCTGCAGTGAGAGTATGAGCTCTTGATTTTCAGTGTTGCCTCCAAAAGGCTTTTTAAAAGGCTTATTGGTTAGCAGCTGTTCATGGAATAAACCATCATGGTTTTATGCACATAAAGAATCCTTAGACTTCACATTAATGTCACCCCTTTTAAACTCAGTCATGCTATTCAGTTTCTCTAATGTGCAGACTTAGGGAAGCATACAAACTACAGGTCTTTCTGTCATGGTAGAAGAAACATATATACAGATAGTGAGCGTGCAATTCTTACCAGTTCCACCCTCTGCCCCCTGTCACATCTCTACTCAAGCTATTTCAATTGCAAATGAATATTTGCTAAATAATTAGCTACTGAAATGCTGTCTTGAGACACATTTACCTATGCTACCATCTAATTGCTTACAAAATTTTCAGTTAGGTTATCTTCACTTTTTTAGATGTTCCCTCTGCCATATTTTTTCTCGTACCTGCTTTTTAGTTACTCAAGCACAAATTAGCCAATTTTCCTTCCCTTAAGAATGCACAGACCAGTTCCAGAATCTTACTTTAGGTTTTCTTAAAATGATTAAAAGTAGGGATTCAAGGCAGTCACAAAGGCTTTATTAACTTTACCTTTAAAACACTCAAAGAAGTGTTCATCAGATTTTCGCTTTCAGATCAAAGTGATAGAATACACAAAGCATTTCAGCTACAATAATGCAAAGGTGCCCTCTGGGAAAAAGAGCCTAGATTTTCCATGTTAATGCTCATCCATTCTCTAGATTTTATTGCAAAGCAAAAATTCAGAATGTTAGTCACACTTCAGGTTTCTCACACCAGGTTAGGTTTTTCTATGCCTGCATGAAGCAAATACCTAATCCACATGTAAAGCAGATTCTCTAGATTTGCAATAACAAGTATATGTGATCAAAGAGATTTCTATGAGAATAAACACTAAGAAAAGTCAGTGTTTCTTGTCTGGAGACCTGTCTGTTTCTCAAGACTCTCCAGACCTCTCAAATAATAGTGTAACTATTTTAATAAGATACAGTAAACAGATATGGAAACATGACATTGTGAAAAAGATATATTGAGTGAAAGGAGTAAAATATAGATTACTCTTCCTAAAACAATTTCCAGAATTCTCCATAAAGAATACAAAATAGTTTATTTTTTTTAAGAAGAATAAAAGGCAAAATAAAGATGCAGCAATTCCTCTGCAGGAAACATAAACTCAGTGAAGGCTTGACTATTTCTTCATGCTATGCTATTTGATAACAAAATGAAAAAAAAAAAAATGCTGGCACTTCAAACTGGCAGTTTAGCTATCCATTTAAAACCCTGTATCAGATTACCAGTACCATGTGATGTCTTATATAAAGCTGGATAACATTCATGATCAGTTTGTATCCAGTACAAAGCTCCTCATAAATAAATAGGGCTAGAGGCATGTTTTGATGGCAGAGGGCATCATACTGCTCTGTTCTTATTGAAAGATGGCCCTGGTTTAGTAAAGATATGTTTTGTTGGCAAAAAGTCTGCTATCATCTGGTTAAGTGGAAGGATGTTCAGACATGAAGCTGAAGCAAACATTTAAGCTTAATCTTGAAGGCAAGTGATCTACTTTGTAGCATTTCAAGGCTATTTATTTTACAGTACAGCAGCTTGTTTGCCTGGAATCAGTGTGACTCACAAAATCTTGTTAAAATGCAATATTAGGAGGAGGAAAGAGAAAAATAAGAAAAAAAGAAAAAACAAAAAGAAACAGAGCAAGAGTTTGAAATATAAGTAGAAAAAGAAATAAGGATTTAAACAAAGAGAATGTTAGAGAATGAGAATAAATCAAGCAAACATGTATTTAGCTGTATATTTAATTTGAACTCTTTATCAGAGTCCTTGCTTACTCTGGCCAGCAGTTTCTCTTGCAAATAGCTTTATAGGCATCAGTGGGAAAATTTCTGAGAATTACTGCATTTTTATGTCTCTTAGAAGAGGACTACACAGTCTTTCAGATGATAATTAACAGAAAAGACTACAGAGTAGTCAGAAGGAATATATATATTCCATAAACTCAAATATCAGAGTACCAAAAATATAGACTAGTATTAACCTCTGGGAACTTAGAATTAATGGGTCTTTTAATACATTTGGATTTATTCCACACACAAACACACAAATATTATTTTGCTTGCTATTTCACCCATTATTTTTCTATAGCAAAGTTGATTAATTAACGGAAATTCTAAGTCTTCATTCGTCCTTTCCCTCCTGTTCCCACCAAGTACACCTCTTTTTTTTACACTAACACAGGGAAAACATAATGCCGCTAATATTTTAAATGGAAGCAACTATTAATTTATGAAGATACTAGTTAACATAAATACAAGCAGTCAATACTTCAGCTTTTATCATAGCTTTGAGCTATTAGTTCCGACACTGACCTGATCAGCTACGTTTTTTCATGTTACACAGAACATGCCTAAGTATTTATCTACCAGTTTAGCCTATCAATACCATTTTGTGAAGATATTTTCTCTGAATTATCTAGATCCCCATAAAATTTATCAGTAATGTTTCAAAGAATCTAACTTTGATATCAGCTTCAGTTAAGGAGACATTAGGTAGTAATTTATTCTCAAATTCAGATTTCTGGTAATACACACATATAGTAATAGCCACCTTAAAATGTATCTCATTTGAAAGATATGTTGCATTTCGTATTTCTATGTTGATATCAGATGTTACATTTTAAATATGAACTGAGCACCTTACTAGTCTCACATTTTCCTTGGCTTAGCTTTTTCTAGGTGAGAGTTTCGCTGTGTAAATGGCTTGCTGTTGCAACACAGTGAATCACCAGAAGAGTACATGAGAGCTGAGGAGATGCAATTTTTGCATTTTCAGCAATCAAAGAAAGTGACAGGATCTTTAAAAGGGGCTCCATTGAGGTACAAGTTAAAGATACATCTGCCACTGCAAGTCAATGGCCAGCAGCCATCATCTCTTCATCATTTGTATGTAGATGTGACAACCTCCATCTGTCTCTGTTGCTTCAGCCCAAGCAATTACAGGATTTAGGGAAAACATGCAGGTAGATGGAAGAAAGACTTAAGACATGTAAAAAGGGTGGATAACTCTCTCATTCTCACTTACTGCTAGCTGGTGGAATGGAAATACAACTAATAGAGAGAAGAAAGAGACTGAGAGCAGAGAGGGGGACAAGTGAAATAATCTCACACAGAAACGATTGCTGGCCATATCAATCAGTCACATGCAGAAGTTGTGCTGTGAGGTTCACATGTGGGGCTGTCAAACACATGAAAAACTACTTTTCCTAGCACTGAAGACTACCACAAGAATAGATTTTAAAGTAAGTTGATGAACAGGCTTTGGCTAAAGAAATTAATTGCACTTTGTCTATGTCTAATGATATCTAAAAAAATGAGAAAAAGAACCAATGAAAACGTGAGGGCTTTATACAAAAAAGTCTTTTAATTAAAACAAGAGAATATTATTATAGAGATGTCTCACAAAAGCCTTCCACAAATACATTCATTTTACTCTCTTAACATTTTTTATTACAGTATTTGAAGTTTTGATATTTACTTTTTTTTCAATTTTATTATTATGTGAAAATTTTTATACATTGTCATTTGTATATATCAGTCTACAAAAAAAAAGAAAATGTATTATTTCTAAAATACTAAAAAGGGGCAAAAATCACATTGTACTTAGGAATGAAATACAACACTTTACTCATGAGTGAAATGCAATTTTTTTCTTCCTGTTTCAACTAGGAGCAGTTATTCAGAATTTAAGTATGCTTCCTGAGAACACAAGTGATAATAACTTTTAAAATAAAGCAGCTGCAGCCATATTGTACATTTGTAAAACAAATCCTTTGAGCTTTACTCTGACTACCATGTTTGATTAATTTATCACCACATCCTTTTATCTAGTGTTCAACATCGGAGAAATTCTTTGATTTTGTAAGGAGCAGATATGAAGAATGATGTGTGTGTGGCTCACAGTAACCTGGCCATGGGACCTTCTGAAGTCACAGGTGATCTAGCAGCAATAACTGGTGTTCCAGCATGCAAAAGAAGCAGCTGGTTTCCTTAATGGATAAATGGATTCCTTACAATAAACCACTGCAGTGGAATCCCCCAGCAGGTTAAGAGGTGAGGAGATTGATCTTTCTGAAAAACAGACTTGAACATGCCCAAAGACATCAGAACAACGTGGCCAAATCCATTGGTCAGCACCTGGAAAGTCACAGATGGGGAAAGCCAATCTATCTGTTTGCAGTCTCCTGTCTCGTCCTCAAAGTCATGCAGATAGCTATTGGCCAATTTGAAAGTTCTGCAAAGCTCTTTAGACTTACAGGTCCTCTAAGAGAACTGTGAATTCAGTCAAGGCCAGATAAGGCTGACTCTGTAATGTTCAGGGTAATAAAAAATCTTCTTGGTTGTGTGCATTTCAGATGCAACCTTGCAGATGCCAGGGTGGAGGATGGCAGT
The DNA here is from genome assembly GCF_050655825.1 of Lonchura striata. Classification (NCBI taxonomy): domain Eukaryota; kingdom Metazoa; phylum Chordata; class Aves; order Passeriformes; family Estrildidae; genus Lonchura; species Lonchura striata. The sequence goes on from NC_140704.1 coordinate 117,170,187, forward strand.
CTGGTATATTGGCTTGGCTGGTAATCAGGTACTGTCTAGGGAGAGGATAAGATGGTGATGATCCACAAGGGAGGGCCATCACAGAACATTTGTCTCTACCATGCCTCACAGTTGAGAGATTTAGGCTGCACATCCTTGATAGGCATAACCTTGCTATTGTGTGCTTCCATCAGCTCAGTCCCCGGGCTCTTCCGTGATTAACTGAATAATTCCATTTGCAGGACATGATACCTAGCTCCACAGTTCTGGGGCACAGTATATTATTGGCACTGAAGTTAGGATAATCACAACTGAATGGCCATGTATCTTGTCTACATGATGACACAACCCCTCAGGTCATTATTTGCAGAGGGCTCAAATCAGAAACTCAAACACTGCAATAACCTTAAAGCTAATCTTATCACGTAACCAACAGACTTAAGTGGGAGAAGATTACTGCTCTGTTCTGGCAAACTTGGATAATATCTCTATTGTTGTCCTGCATTTTGGCTATGAACTCTATAAAGGAAAATAAAGAAAATAAAATAAAAAAATAAATAATATCCTGTCTCTTCTGTGATATACCACTGTACCAGCCTCTGCTCTCACTTTAAAATTTATATATTGTCTTTTACAAATAAGGAGATACTGCAGCTTTTGAGATGATACTTCATCCTCACACTGACTGGCACCAGAGAAAAGCAACTTAGAAAACTGCTTTTTCATAGAGTAGGTGAGAAATAATCTATCAGAAACAAATTGTGATACTGCCACAGCAAACACAGGGAAAAAAATCAGAATCATCACATAGCTAATTCAAATTGAAGGGTATTAAACAGGATTTGCTACAACTCGCTTGCACATTTTTTACACTGCATTCTTAAAAATATTCCTTCAAGATGTGCAACTAATAGGCTAAATTGATGAAACTCTTCCAGATATCATAACAAGAAACAAATATAAATTGCTTGAGGCGTGAAAGACAATTGTAAAACATACTGACATGAGAGTTTCAAATTTCAATAATGTGTTTTAATATTAAATTTGGGGTTGAAAATATTCCTTCACAAAGATTGCTTATATGGAGTTTCACCATTGCGATTTGGTTACCTGATCTTCAAATGTTCTAAGTATTCAACAACAAAGGTGAATGAAAAAGGCAGATATACAAAACACATATGGATATTTCTATATGGATTTCTACATACTTTCTTCTTAAGGCCAAGATAACAAGTAATATATTCTGGATATATATTTGATAGTTTGAGTTTTTATTACAAAATAAAAATGTCAAATTTAAAATGGCTGAATGAAAAAAAAATCCTACTTCCTAGTCATAAATATGCCATCATAATATCTTTGTTTTTACTATACATCTTTATTTCAAAAATATAAAGAAGACTTTTCTAGACGTGAAACTGTTGCTGATAGTTGTTTTTGTTATTTATGAAATTATAAATTCTCCCTCACAGGTCTTCATTCTCACCCTGCAGAAATCTGATTGGCAGGTATACCCACATCAGAAACGATCCCTGTTGTCGCAGGTGTATGATGCAGAATATGTTTCCTTTCTCATGACCATGATAATATGAGCCATACACCATAGACTTGCTATGCAACATGAGAAGATATATAGATGATCTCTTTATCCATACAGAGTTTACAGAGGCATGATTACTTTCTGTAGACATATTTTACAAAGCCTTTTTTAACTGTTAGTATATATATGCTGAAAAATTATATTTTTAGAACAGGGTGAGTTTGATTCTTAATTGCTTTCTTGAAATTTGTTGCTAATTTAATGTGACTACAACTAAACTGTGAGGTTAATTTCATGTTTTTCTGTAACAGGCCCAAAAATTTTAGAGAAGCAACTTAATGGTTTTATGAGATGATTGCTAATTAATTGTTCCTCATTTTCATGATATCACCTCTGTAGATTGTTAGGTTCACAAATACCTTACAAAATTTCAAGTGCCCAAGTGTTGCGTTTGTTTTGCTGTTCAGATCCAGAAGGCAACACTTCTTGTTCATCCTTTTTTCCACACAACACATCCTTGCCGAAGAAGTCAGCAAGGATGGGATGAGACATCCAGCTCCTGGCTGCAGGCCATGAGCCAGCCAGCAAGTTCCTGCAGCCAAGGTTGTGTTTATTGCACCCTCTTCTACAGGGACCACTGCTTTACTGGGAACAACTTCTGCTTCCCCTAGAACAGCAGCTCAGGGAGTGAGAGGTGACATTTTTCAATAGGAATGCTTCTCGTGTTTTTATCAAGTATCTTTATACTAACAAACAAAGCTAGCAAGCTTGTTCCAAAATGAAGCTTGCAGGCTGAGAGGAGAGGAAGAGCATTTACAATATGGAATTGATCCATTTTAAGCGTTCTAGTTGGCAAATGTTTTAGAGAAAAAAAAAAAAATCAGTCTGCAATAGATATCTGGCACAAATCAGAAACAATATTTTGTAGGTGGGCCCGGCACAAAGCAAGGTCCATTAGGCTCAAAGGATACTGCAACAGAACAATGGAAGCAGACAGGAAGTCTGCACTAATAAATATGCCCATTGGGCTAGTGCCACTGCCTAGCATGGCATAGATACATACAGAAGGATTATACACTAAATGGTGCAAGCACAGTCCAGTCCATCTGTCATAAACATTAAGTCCAAAGGCCACAGGTGCAGATGGCACTAAAAAGTAAAAATTACACCCAGACAGAGACCACTTCATGTAATATGGAGAAGAAAAAAAACAATCCAGCAAAACTAAACAAAACAAAACAAAAAAAAATTCCACTGATTTGTTTCCAATCAATAAATGTTCTCAGAATGTCCTTGGCAATCTCTGCTTCTTCCTTTCCCGCTGTCATTGTACAGGCATAACGTACATTTTATTTCACAAAGTACTTTGAGCATTCAGGATAATTTTTGATTCAGTTAAGTAGATTTACCAGATATTTTGGCAAAAGGCAAATAATTTAAGGTATGATTCAGTCCTTCATTCTAGTATGTTGAGAAGAGAATGTATTTTGCCTTTGGAGATGTAATGTTAGGCTCCAGGTATATTTTGCTTGAGGAATGTTCCCATAATAAAAAGCTTAATAAAAAGGAGGTCAATGTGCTTCTCTCCCTCATAGTCCAGATAAATACAGAGAAAAGTTGCCTATGTCAAAGCTCTAAAGAACAAAGAATTTCTGCTTTTTAATAATTTTACATTACACTAGCACATGACATTGATTTCTCATACTTAATTATCTTTAATACATATGTTATATATCTGTACATCATGTACATAAAGGTGGGTAAATACCACAGAGCACACTGTATTATAGTAACATTTAATTCACCATAAATTTCTTCTTTCAAAAGCACCACAGGCAAGTAACCAGATATCCAGAGCTAAATGGGAACAGACCATCCAGAAAGGGTACTAAAAACTCTTCCTCCAAGTGAAAGAAATCCTCAGAATAAACTCTGGTTCTTCAAGATTTTGTCTTTTATATACCAAATTAACTGTGTTCCAAACCTGTGGAAGTCAGAATTTCAATTTTGTCCTTTTTCAGGTATACTTTGAGGCAGTTGCAGAACTTGTACAAGCACTGGCCAATTTATCAGCTGATTAAAGGAAGGATGCTAATTCTATAGCAGCACTTACAAAAGCGTTTTAAAATTCTAACAAAATACTTATATCTTTGATGGGGTTTTAGAAAAGTGTTTAACAAAGAAACAAAACCATCTAAGAATATAATCATAATCACACTGAAATTCCCACTGGCAATCCCAGTGTTTTTTCAGAAAGAGTAGTAGTTTCATTGATACCAGTCTCTTGAACTTTTTCTTGCTACAAGAATAAACCTTATCTTTCCATTTTAATCAGCATTGCCCATTGTGCCTCATTCACTTTGCTCATGAAATCAGACCTCCAGGAATCAATGGAAGAAACCCTGATACCTTTGCAGGAGCAATATCTGTAAGATTGTATAAGCAGATGTACAGGATGTGATGCCTTTTCCCTTCCTTCTGGACAGAGTTTGTGTAACTGGGCAGCAGACATTGCAATTGCAGAAATGATTATGCATGCTGTTTCTTCGTTGTACTTGCAGCCAAGTACTGTAAAGAGCTAATAATACAGAAATGAATCAACTGAATGCTATTTCCAAAACCTTATATATTAAAAAAACCAACCAAACAAACAAACAAAAAAAAAACCCACTCAAGATGTACAGTTTTTAATTGATAAGAGGTGCATGTACATTAAGCATGTGTTTGAGTATGGTCTCTACAAGAGATAAAAATGTCATTTTCACTGACATCAATGTCATTTTCCTAAAGTCTCAAATTTAAATAATTTAGGAAGGGGGTTTTTGTTTTCTTTTTTAAATCAAAAATTGTGAGCATTGACTTTGAAGACCTGTTTCTTCATGTAATACCAGAGGACTGTAATACTTAAGTTTTGCCTTACAGCTGTGGTAGGATTCAATGTCTCATAACCAGAGAACATTCCCATTTAATTCCCATTTAGCAGCTGACTACCCGAAGTTATCTGGCTTTAGCATGGATTAGAACTAGGGATACTTTTCCAGTATCCAGTTTCTAAGTGTTTATTTGCACACTGATGCTGCAATGACAGCTGAGACTACAGCTACTCCTACTTGCTTTGCTCTCCCCATCCTCAGGAACCAGGAATAGCAAGAAAAAACTTCCTGTCTCATTGATAAGGTCTGTTGGTGCATCTGTGAGCAGATGAGACCTCACACTGCTGTATTTTAAGTCAGCCAACTCTCATATTGCATATAGGAACTAATAAATGTGATGCCATATCCAGCCTTCCTACAAGGCTTGCTTATCATGGCCACTGTAGTGACATCTACTCACACAATATCAGAGTCCTTATTTCCTACTAGCTCAGAATTTAGGCAGAGTTTTCTCCCATTTCCATTCACACACTCTGACTCCCAGGTAGTCCTGGCAGATGGGTTCTTGTGCCAGGATGCATGGAAGGAACCTGAAGAGATTTCAACCATCCAACACCAGCCTTTAGTGCCCATGCCCTTATCTCCTCATCTCCCTTTGTGCATCTGGACACCAACAGCAATAACCAAGGATGATGATATGGGTGTTGGGGCTCAGGAAAGCAACAAGGCTGCTTCCAGCTGGAGTTAAATCAACTGAACAGGACATGCTAAAACTATCCAAGCAAAGTAAATAAAAAAATATTGAGAGATTATAAATGGAGAAGCTAATAAGCTCTATAGATAGTGCAGTGAAGAATGAGTGGATTTCACAGGCAGTTGTGAGACAGTCGTATGGTCAGACATCACAGACAGTTGAAGGGGACCACTGGGGACCTTCTGGTGAGTGCAGTCATGCAGGGCCAACAGTGCCCAGGGATCTACAAGAGAAATTCCATGCAAGGCAATGAACACACTAGCAATGGTTTCAGAAATACTGACCTAGCAAAGTGATACAGCAAATGGGGATCTGTGGGGGGAAAAAATTGGGACAGACTGTTTTTTTGGGAGAAGATTGAAGCAGGAAATAGATAACCAGAGAGATGAAAAAGAACGTCTAAAAATAGTTTTTAGAAGTTATGCAAGTCCTGTGAGTAGTGATGGGTAGTCCTGCATTTAATGAGCCCAGCCTGAGTCAGGAATACAAACCAAACTTGTAAACAGACAATGCAAATATCAAACCTGCTTCTGCAATAAGGAGGAAGTGATCTGGGCTGAGGTATTCTCTTTGGCCTAAAAGGACAACATCTGGACAGGACAGATTGAACATTCTGGCACAACTCCAGGACTGATTACATTGGTATCTTCCCAGCCACTTCCTAATATCTTTCACAGCATAAATCCCTACAGTAAAAGATTGATTACAATGTAGTCTACATTTCCAAATAGTGTATTTTCTACCAATGACCCAAGAGGCTTTGTTTCTTTCCTTCTACTTTTATTTCCCAGTCTTCACTGTAGTCATGTTGATTTGGCATAAGGAAAAGGTAGATCTACAAATATTTGTTAATCACTCTCTTTGTTCTACTGCTTTCACTTCCAAGCAAAAATGCATCAGATTTATTTTGATTTCCTTTACACAGTTCTTTTTTTCTCAGCAAAAATATTCACATAAAATTTCAGGGAAATAGAACAAAACAGAGGATAAGCACCATCAAATCAAACCAAGGTACAGCTCTGAATCCATAGCCATCACTTCCCTATCAAGAGTATTCACTACCCTGGCCAAACAGCTGTACTCGGTAAATTTCCAACATTCCAGGTACAGCAGGAACTACTCTGCAGGAAGAATCCTCCCAGCAGACATAGGAGGTTCAGAGACATCAATAAGGCCTAGAATGCCTATTTTTAAAATATTTTATTTACTGTCTATGTGAAAGCAATACTTCAATATTTTACCCTTACAAATTAGTGAACTACTACTTAATTATTACTGCGTAACATTAAGGGAATCTTGCATTTAGCAACCCAATCTCACCTGCTGAATACAAATGGTGAGCTTCTTTAGGAGGCAGGAGACACTACACACTTACAAGGAAAACATTTCAGAAGTTGCCACACTATTATTTTCTCAGGATTGCTCTGCCTAAAAATATTTTTTTTACTTGCAGGTATCTATTTTCTGAATAAAACAGGATCTGGTTTTGCAGGGCTTCTTCACAGGACATATGCTGCTGCCTCCAACCATCTTGACAGTTCTCTGCCATACTTGCTCCAATTGATCATCCTCTGTCTTGAATGGAGGTATCCAGAACTGGAGGCATCATTCTATATGTGGCTTAATTAGCACCAAGTATAAGGAAATCACAACTTTCTTTGATCTACTGGTCTGCTGTTGACAGACCGCACTGCTTTCTTCTCTTCATCACTGTCAGCATAAAATGTTTAACCCATTGTCCACCAAGACACTGAGGCAGTTACTGAACCAGGGTGGGCCTCTGGCCAGTCCCCTAAGGAACTCAGATAAGAAGATGGAGTATGAACCATTAGCCCCTGGTATTCGATGATCCATCTGTTTTCTACTCATGTACCTGTCCCTCCATCTAGTCCATAAATACATTGCATCAATATTAGAATGTCATGGGAGATTGTGCTAAAAAAACTGCTGAAGTTAAAGTAGATGACATCCCCTGATCCCCTTAAACATGAATTCAGTCAACTCTGTCATCTCATTGCAGATGTTACTGTGTTGGTTAAGAATTAAAATCCATACTGCTCCAAATCATTTTTTTTTGTAAAAGAACATGATATAATCATACCATGTATAAGCATTCATATTATCTGTGGTCATCTTTACCACCAAAATTAAGCTGCCAGAAAATCTTTACTCATATATTTTCTCTGAAGTAGCATAAATCTGCTAACAAAATGGAATATCTGTGACACATGCAATCACATGATTAACACATCTATAGGAGCACTACTAATAAAATTATTACCGAGAAAAATGGAAAAAATATTTCTGTGAGTCAAGTTCAGGGGAAATGTGTTTCAGTTTCATGCTGTTTAAAGCTGCAGTTAGTATTTTTTCAGACTTTGATCCATATTTCATCTAATTTTAATGAAGTGTTTTCTTAAGTTTAACACCTTAATTCGTGGAAAAAAATTGTCCATGTAAACTTGTTGAGATCACAAAATATATTGATGTGATCCTAAGTATCATTTCCCTGAAGAAATTTAATAATATTCTGTACAGATTCATATGCATATATAGATCTAAAATATGAATGTATTGAAAAAAATATTTAAAAATAGATTAAAAGTTTTCAGAAGAGTGAACTTCTTTTTCTGGACCAATGTGAAATCCTCAAGGAATAGTAAAATAGTGTATTAAAATAACACTGCTATTTCTTGTATTTTTACAGGGTTGTGAAAATCTAGTATGTAAAAGTGAAATTGTGATGTACCATCAAAATAAAAAAAGGAACAAGTAAACCATGGAAAAATAAGAAAAAGAAAAATTAAATGTACTTGTTAAATATTTTCAATTCTGTGAAGCCTATTCTTAATAACTCCTTTAACTATATTGACTAATCACAAACACCCACTACAGAAGACCTTGATATGTTACAGAGTGTTGATAGAAAAGTTATTCTGTACAGTAGAACAAAATATAGGATTCACTGTTAGATGAGACTTGTTCAAAATATAAATATCTTTTTAAGTGATCTTGCTTGTAGACACAAACATGAATATGTATTACAAAAACTGGATTCACACTTATTTTGTTTACAGTTAGCAGTGTATTAAACTCTCAGAAATACATATGTACATATATAAGAGAAATAACAGAAATTTTCTAGGAGTGATTTTCAGAATTTCTAGAAAGCCTTAATATTGCACATTCCTCAGATTTAATGTTGAGATCATATGATTCCTTAGCTTTAGGTCACCATGAACCATAAGATGGTTGCTTTTTTTTTTTTTTTATGTTCCCAGGATATGTAAGATACTCAAAACTTGTATCAGCTCTGTATGGATTTCAGGGTCAAAGAATATCAAGACTTTAGACTGGTGTCTAAACTTTGTTCTTGACAAATGAGAAAGTGAAGAAGTTAAAAACAGAAGGCTAATATGTACTTGAGATACACAGTGAAAGGGCAGGTAACAAACTCCCAACAGAAATCTAGGAGAAAGTGAAAAACACCCACACCCAGCTATATGATCCAATCTAATATAATCAGGGGAAATTACCATTTCTGATTCTTAAAGCATGTTAGGAATAAAGGTGCCTCCATAGATATATTTCAGTAAAATGATAGAACCACCAACAACGAAACTGTTATATTGACATTTTCTTGAGATATATGTTTACATTTCCCAAAATCATACCAATTGCTTAGGTTGTCCATTTCTTCATGAAATGGGTAAAAAAATCTATAATTTTTCCTCCATATAAAATGTTTGAAATTAGGGTTTACTTGCCTACATCTATAATTTTAATGTATTGGTTATAATTTATTTATTTCTCAACCTGCAGATTGATAATGTAATTACCAGCAAGGAGCCTGAATTTATTCAATTGTTGGTGCAAATGCCACAGTTTCCTTGTTTACATGAGATTTTCACTAGTGCTTCTGTCACGGATCACCACTGACTGGATCAGTGCTATTCCCATCTGGACACAAGCTCACATTTTTTGATTATGTGCCTAAACAGAATACAAAGTTTTATAGCTGAATTACAGATACCTTCATTTCAGGTAACATAAAGTACATCCATATGCACTAAAAATAAAGAAACATATTCCTGAGTTAAACAAACATAAATGTGGTTATATAATGGCAGGATAATATAACTATGCATAGCTACTTTGCAGGGAAAAATTTCTACAAACCAGGAAAAAAAAATAGATCAAAGACATCATAAGATAAGAAAAAAAAATGAGAACATGATGTTGTTATACCTGTATGCATGAATGTAATACTACAATCAAAAAAATATCAAACATGAGACTGGAAACTTCAGTGATAAAATAGACCTACTGTTTCTTGCTCATGAACAGCTTGGCTGCAATCTTTGGTCAGGATGTAGATAAGAGCACCAAACTTCTAGTATAGCTTTACACTTGACTAAACTACATATTTTCAGCAATATTATTTTAGCCTCTGAAATTTTGGGGGTTTGTATTCAATATGCCACACAAAAAAGAAGCAGAAAAGCAGACCAGATGATGAAATTCAACACACAAACACACAAACACACAGACTTCATTGAAGAAAGACTCCACTTGGACTTGTGGACTTCAATATCAACTCCCTAAAATAGGAGCACAAAGTATTATAAATAGTACCTTAAGTCTCTGCATTAGTTTTCAGAAAAGGCATTTGAAGAAGAATGCTCTCTCCCAAAAATAACTGATGAAGGAATCAGTTACTGCAATTGAGCACTTCCACTGTGGCTCAGCTAAATACAACTTCTCACAACCTTTTTAACCAACAAAAAATGTGAGAGATATGTAATAGCCAATTGGAAAAATATTGTTTGTCTAAATATTATGGACAACAGAAAGGAAAGAAGGTGGATTTGGCTTTTAGATTCAAGACTATTTTTTCAAAACACAATCAAATCCAGGAGTGAAATCAGTACTTAAAGTTATTTCTTCAGTTTTAAATAAGAACTGAATTGATAGGAATTGACTGCAAAGCTCTGGTAAAATTTTGGAATCATTCTAGAAATTGTCATTTGACATACATCAGTTGTATGCCACTCTATTAGATTGGATCTTGTGTTATAAAAGAAATGAGATTATTTCTAAGTTTCCTCTGCTCCAGGGGAAAAAAATAAAAAAAGAGAGCTGTAGAGCCTCTGGTCTCACCACTGATTCAAGCTGTGAAGGAGCACTTCATTGGCTTCAGCAAATCCAGTACATTATGCTACTTGTATAAAAGGAGATATTGACATGAAAACCCAAGGATTGGAAGACCTGTGTGTGATGTTACACAGAGGATTGTAGCAAAAACCATATCACGGGTCAGATAAGCAACAGCAGCTTATAACACCTCTCTCTTCTTCCCACCTCAATTTATTCTGCTGAGAGCTGCTACAGTTAGCAGGGAATCCCTCCCCTCCAGTAATTCTCCCTTTAAAGCCCCTGGAGCTTCCTTCACACTCATGGCACACAGCACAAGTGCCTGGGAGGAAGGGTTGCAGAGTCTCTGTCTGGTTCCTGTCACTTTTAAGAGCATGATAAAGCAAATTAAAAGAAAGTATGATTTTCAAAGGTTTTGGATTCTTTCCAATGCCTCCATAATAAATTTAAAGAAGCACATGAAAGGTAAGCAGAATAAGTGAAGAGGATTTTCAAGAATATTTACTCTTTGTGTGGCTCTACTCTCTTTAAAGGTACAGGAAATTTTTCCCTAACATCATAGACAGCAAATGTAAATTGGTGTCAGAATCAAAGTAGAACATAACCCCTTTTATCTGGTGATAATCTTTTTCTCAATTCCTTGATATTCAAGAATCACAATTCAATAGCAAGCTACTTTTCAAAGTACTCAGTTAAAGTGTAAGGAAATAGAATGAGGACAGGCAGATTGCTCTTTCTAGATCCACAGAAAGCAGCTTGAACAGAAGCTTCTCAGAGAGAAGATTTTGCAGCCAATATATATTGAAGGATCTTTTCATAAACAGACTATAGGCAGTGATTCTTTTCCTTGCCTTAAGTCCCAAAAGGAAACCACGACTTGTGGAACAAACAATGGCTTTGAAAAGAGAAACAAAAGACAATTCAACTTTATATACAGTTTGCCTCCCCACAGCCCCCTGCATATCTATGTATATACATGAAGAAAAGGCTTTTAAAACACCACATAATGATAATGATCCAAAATTTTTACCAAAAACGAGAAAAATTCTGTTGTTGCTCTAACTTCAAAATTTGAAAACTTGTTCCCTAAAAATTATACTTTCTCATACTTTCTTTTTTTTGCTACATAGCCATCAAATAGATGTAGTTATCGCTACAGTATATGTAGTAAGTATTGCATATTGGTTCCAATAATGATTCCACCAAATAAGGTTTCTAGAATCTGTCTGCTAGCTATAACATGCAACAAAATGTGTTTTGTTGCTTAAATTGATCTGCTTAGGCAGTGTAACGTTATGATATTATCACAAGTATGTTTACTTGTGATAATATGATAATGTTCAAATCTTCTTCAAATCTATCTTTTGAAGGGGATAAGAATATTGGTTGTAAGCCACTGTAAGCCTTTACCCCATTTTAAAGGAAAAGTTAAAGATCAAAAGTAGAGCATAAATACACAAAGCCTTGGCACTCTCCTTCTAGTTCAGCACTCTGCACTGACCTCTACTGGTTTCTCCGCTTTAGGTTTCTTGAGTATGAAACAATCCACTTTTATTGAACTTTAGCACTCTTTTCTTCAAATTCTGGGATTAAGTAAATTGCATCCCACCCTGCTAACTTCTTCCTGACTGAAAGTCATAAAAAGATCAAGCTTACACCTATTGGTGGCAATTTATATTTAGTGAATGAGACACTAGGAAAAATCATCTGTTAAAAAACCACCTCACAGTATATATATGCAGCTGTAGGTAGATACTAAATCTGAAAACTCTATCTTAACACATTTATTACTACTAATTTGTAATATTTTTTAAATTGAACTGCTATTTCATGTGTCATGTGGTAATTAGTTGTTAGCTCTATAAAATCTTGGGGTTTATTATAGAATTCCAAGCATCTGACCTATGATGAAGATCAGAAGTACTACTGCAACACAAATACCAAAGTTGTGAATATAAATTTAACATCTTTAGTCATCCCCACTTGAAATACTTCTGCTTCACAGAACATGCTTCTCTCTAGAAGGTTCTTCAGTACAAATATTTGCTTTAAGATTAGGGCAGACCCTGCAGCTTTTAAAACCACACACCAATGGATTGAAGTACAGTAGCAGGATTGGCAATATAAAAGCATTGTCAAACCAAAGTCATTGTCAAACCTGTCTTACTGAGACAAGTGATGTACTCACCACACCTTTTATACAACTAAATGAAGTTCAAACCATCAATTTTTTAACTGATCACAAGCAAAAAACAAAGCTCTAGTTCTTTATGTGCTTTACAGTAAAAAGCAACTCTAGTTAGTCATAAGTAAATGAGCAAACTTTTCCATCCTAATTTACCTAAGAACACTTTCATTGTCAGCAAAACCCAGAACTTTCCAATTTTAAAAACATATTTTTAGATCTCTTTGTAATTAAATTCTTTAAGTATGAATAACAGTTTCACATATAATGAGAACTTCATTTCCTCTTACTGCTCCACCAGTGACTTGAAACAAGCTTTTAAAATTTTTAAGTCACCTATACTGTCTGAAAAAAAACCCTACAATTGCTGTCCACAAAAACAAGGAAGCTTTGTTGTTCTGTTGATATAGATAGTAAAATGGATCATATATTGTTAATTCCATTTCAGAACAGCAAGATTCCTGTTATTCATGAAGCTGTATTTTGTAATAACGCAGTTTTCTTCCATTTTCCATAAATACTTTTCTAGCTCCTGAATTCAAACAAATCACTCAGAGATGCAGCATGAACCTATATTTTATACTGTATAAATATCCGAACCTGACATCCTCTTTATTTGGGTTGTTTTTAAACCACGTTCTCCGACTTGTGGAAGACTCCTGTGTCTCTCTGTTGTTTTACTGCGGCTGAAGCTCGCCCCATCCATCCATCCTGCCGGCGCCCAGCAGCCGGGCAGCCCCCGGGGATGCCCTGGAGGGCCGAGGATGGAGGCACCGGTCCCCCGTGCTGAGGCAGAGGCAGGAGAGGGGCACCGCACCCCTCTGCTCTGCCTCAGCTCCACTGCCCGTGAGGAAAACCCACTCCTGCTCCCACCCAGGGAACCCCATGGTGCTGCTCGCCGTGGCTTTGTCTCTTACCTGCACCCAGAGGCTGAGGGTGGGTGCCCGCAAGGTTGATGCTGCCTGGTCTTGCTGGGTTTGCCACCGCTCCGATGCTCTTGCTGCCGCTCCTAGGACTTGGATGAACAACTGGATCTGCTCTGCTTATACTGCACTGTGTTAGAAAGAAAACATTTTGATGCTCTAGAACTGGGCCTTTGCTCAATGAGCAAGTACATGATCATTCTGAGATTTGCAGATCAGCTTCTTTTTCCACACGTGGGAAATTGAAAGTCTCGTTAAGATTTCCTATATAACTCACAAAGGAGTGAAAGACATTGATTTTCACTTAACAAGGTGTTGACTGGATCACCATGAGACCACCTTCTTTCCAAAAGGCATTTTAAAGCAGTACTTTCAGTCAGCTCTGTGCAAAATATTCCACAACAGCCCAAATAACTTTTTTCCTTACCTCTGGTATCCCAGTGAGGTCACATTCTGTTAAAAACATCCTGTCAAGCTTGGTACAAAAGGGCTCCAAAGAATCAGAATGCAGAAGCTATGCAACTTGCTGACTAACTTTGCTCTGTGTTATTTACCAACCACACAAAGAAAATGCTGTCTATTCAAAACACAGTTCAAAACTCTCTTCACAGAAAGTGAGTGAACAAACAGTCCCATGTCCGACGCTGCAGTCACATCTCCCATGAGGCCCGGTGATAGCTCTGGGGCATGGGACGGAGTGACACCACCAGCAGTCACTACAAGGCACTTTTGTAAACAAGTTGTGTGTGTGTGTGCAGAGAAGGAGGAGGAGGAGGAGGAGGAGGCGGGTGTTACTCTTCCACTGTCTTAACATTATGCTTTATTTATTTTATCAGGTTGAAGCAGAACTTCAGTCTTGCTTAGTCTACTGAGTGCATTTGCTATTGTCCTTACACATATTTTCCTCATTATAAACTTTATTTTCTTCCAGAAGGGATCTAAAAGGAACATATGGAATTTGTGCAGAATCTAGATTTGGAACTCTGGAGCTCAGTTAAGTAGCAGAAGTTACTTCAGAATCTTCCAGACTCACCACAGAAGCTGACAAGCTCAGTGACTTACTTGACTTCATGACCAGGGGAAAAAAATCCCCAAATAGTCTAAATATTATTTTAAATTAATCTATTCTTTGTAAATCCTTACCCTAATAGTCACCCCAAAGCCACACCTTGGCAGAGAAGTAGAAATGTCTTTTTCAGCCCCCTATAAGAGAATTACCATACAGATCTGCCACTTCTGACCACTGGCCTCCCCTCACACCAAGCCACTCCATTGCCTTTGCTTATACCTACTATAAATCACAAACAACTGTTTCCAGATTTGGAAGGATAAATAATTGTTCTCTTTAATCCCTTTGCAATTTCAGTCTTTAACTGTCAGACCAGCACTGGAATCCTATTTTTGCCACACAATCCAAACCATCATTGCTTCTTATCTCCAAAGTATCCCTTCCCATGCTAGTTTTTTTTTTCCTTAACAGTTCTTTAGTGAATGGGTTTTTTTTATTATTTTTTCAAAGGTCTAAAAGACAAGTATTATAAAACACCTGCAATGTAGGTTTGTAAAAGGAAAATATGAGACATCATGACATTATGTTGTAAAATAAACTCAAGTTGAAATTTTCTTTTATGGGGTCTTGATCTGCACTTTAATAAACACATAGGTTTGTCACATACGTTGTCTCAAATCTATATTCCAGGAATAAGTATGATTCCAGGTATGACATGAAGCACATTCTACTGCTGATATCTTTCAATAGCTGAATGGTCCATGACCAATAATTGGATAACAAAATGTATAGC
Source organism: Lonchura striata (assembly GCF_050655825.1). Taxonomy (NCBI): domain Eukaryota; kingdom Metazoa; phylum Chordata; class Aves; order Passeriformes; family Estrildidae; genus Lonchura; species Lonchura striata. The sequence goes on from NC_140704.1 coordinate 117,185,397, forward strand.
TTTTAAATTGTTAAGGTTTTCTAGAAACACATAAACCCTTAAGATACCTAGATGCACTTCTTTCATGCAAACTTGAAAACAATGTCTCTAAAATACTAATGGTGAATGATCTTACAAATAAAATTGTCCAAGTAACTCAGGATTTTTAAAACAAATATGATTGTTTCTCAGTATCCAACAATCAACCAGTTTTTGGTTAGAGATGTGCCTTGTCAAGCAGTACCATTCTCTAAAAGCAGCTACTTACAGATATCAAGTGAGCTGAAGATACCATATCAGTTGTTATTGCTTTATAGTCGAAACTTTGAAAAACCAATAGGAAGTTTTCCACTGTTCTTTGGGGATTTTTTATATTTCAAGTTTACAGTATGGGTTCTTTTCATCTCATTAGAATTAGTAATGCTCAACAGCAAAGTAGTCTTCCCCTTTCCCAATAACCCCAATTTTCCACTCAATTTTCTGTATCTCAGGAACACATATCCTGCCTGCTAAAATACTGCAGAATGCAGTAAGTTCATTATTTTCACATATCATGATAAGGTCAGGAAGTTTATAATCCCTATTTTATGGACTGGGAAACCTTACTTAGGTTTTCCTCTTAAGCTTTTTATGAGCCCTAGTACCTATTTTTGACTAGGTCAGAACCAGCATACAGAAGGCTGAACACAAGAGCCAGGTGTATAAAACATTAAGTGTCTCAAGTCTAAGTATCTGATGACTTTTTCTTTTCTGTTCCTGATGCTGTAACAAAATTTTGAAAGGTACACTTTATTTTTATGGGGAACTCCAGCAAACTATGCAAGTGAAAGGAATCTAGCAATTAAAAGTATGTTCAGATCACACTCCATCATATAATTCCAAGATTTTTTTTTTTTACTTTGTTGATCCTTGTGGGTCCCATCCAACTCAGGACATTCTAGGATACTATAAAAATAAGCAACACTGTTGCAAGACAGCAAAAAGTGGAGATGTCACTGTGTTAGAGAGACAGTTTCATGTTCTCTTGTTTAATGCAGTGGATTTCTGTTCTTTGATGCACCCCAGGTTATGTGTGCCAGAAGCGTTTTTGTCATTTGCAACCTGACATTCTATGGCCCGCACACAAAATGGCACTCATTGAAGGGTGTCCTTTAGGCACTGTCCTGCCTTTGAATCCTTTCTAGAGATGGACACCTGTTCCCTAAATTTTTGAGATCTGGACTGTCAGTGATTCCATTCAACTTCACAATGATTATCAGGTTGCTTTATTCATGAGTCTAAAAACTGAGACAGCAAAGTCAGGCTCAGATTAGAAGTTCCTCCTATCTACTTGCAATCTATTAATTTAACAAGACCAGATGCAGTCTAAATGTGTGCTTTTCAAGAATTTCCATTTACTTCAGTCTCATGGAGAAAGAGGGTTAGAAAGTTTAAGTTTTGATATTGATTTGCCAAATCCCTTACATGGGAGCTACGATGCAAGCCTAATAATGTGTTTATTGCCAAAGACACTCCTCTCTCTCCCAAATGTCTCCACCAGAGAGCTGAGATGAAGAAAGATTGATACTAATTATGCACAGAACACCTAGGACACCTAGCTGTAGTCACCAGCCTGATACAGAATTCTCTGGGGATGACAGGCAAAGCTGGCAAACAAAAATGGAAGGAGGTAGAAAGAGAAAAATTATGTTACTGGCTATTCACAAAATTTACCGATGACTTAAAATATACACACACACACACAAAAAAAAAAAAAAATCAAGTAGGTCATGGATAAAACAGTTAGGTATCTCATAGCTCCAGAAGCAACACTGGATACCAACCAGTCACATGCTCCCATCAGATGATTAAAAAAAAAAAAATAGATTTTTAAAAATCCCATGTTTCTTCCTGTTCCATGTAATTACCATGAATTACAAGTCTGGAGTGATTCTGTAGTGAGGGTTGAGGGGACGGAGGTGAATTTGAAACAGATAAAAGCTGGGTAAACCACTCCAGTAGTCAGCTCATGTAAAAGTACTTAACCATAAACAAATGCTGCTCATGCTTTTGTTCTGGTCTTTTACTGAAGCTTATTCTGGCCTTCTAATGTGCCTCCTATAGGTTGCCTCTGCCAGGCAAATGTGCATGTGCTCCCAGTCTCAACTGATAGCATCACATTTATTTATTTATTTTCAACCTAAATAAACTCTTAATGGCTTAACATAAAACATTTGGATTTTTTTTTTTTGAAGCACACTAAATAATAAAAAAGCCAGAAGCACAAAAGGCCATAAGGGAATGAAAGGGATGATTGTTCAAAGCCCTATTAAAGGGTTTGTTGCTTTATTTATATATTTTTTAACAACACAATTTCAGAGCCTTTTAAAGAAGACTCCTCCTCTCCAGTTGCCTGCCAAGATAGTACTTAGCTGAGGGAGGGAGAGCCTGCTCTTTAAAAGAAGATGGTATCTATTAGAGAGAGAAAGGAAAGAGAGATATATAAAAAAAGGCTTTCCCAAAAACAGTTGTCCAGAAGGGTCAATGAAAAGAAATAAAAGGTATGAGATGACAATTAAATGGAAAGAAGATGAGAACATTAAAGCAGAGCACGCTGAGAGGAGAGGTTTTTACGGCAAAAATGGTTCTGTAAAGGTCATTTTAGTTGCTCTATTATACTAACCATGGCCCGTATTTAGGCATCTGTCAGGTAGTAATTGCAAAGCGCTTCACAAAAATTAACTGTGAAAGGCCTCTTTCATGAGGTAGGTGAGGGACAGAGACCCACTTGTGGGCAGGCAGGGACCAGGTTGTTTTCACAGGAGACCAGAAGACCCTTAGGCAGCATAAAATGTTACAAAGGAACAGGCACAGAAAGGTTTCCTCCTCTTGTTGTGTTGCATTATTTCATTGCAGGTACTAAGCAATTTCTCTGGGTGGAAGACATTTCAAGTGCAGTTAAAATATCTGGAGAAAAAAGCTGAGGTCCATATTCACTCTCCTTTCCTTTAGAAGGAAATATTACAATCTAGGTCTCACTCTTAAAAATGTTCCTCAAAAAATTGTCACTGGTTGAAAGCCTGTTCTCTCAAAATGCTGTCAGCAATCACCATCACAGACATGACCACCAACCCCCAGGTAACTCATGGAAATCTGAGTAAATGCTGCCAAATGAGATTTGGCATTAATAGTATAGGGCTGGTGGCACGTCCATGGTGACCTTTGCTGCCAGGGCAGGGACTGTGGCTTGTTCTGGCTGGATTTCTGTACAGCTCCTGACACCACTCCTAGACATTAGGAATGATTCATCTCTGTTTTGGGTATGAGAAACCTCCTGTGCAGTTGAGGAGGGAGTGTGAAGAACTCTACCTTTCCTGGTGGGCTACAGTCAGCTACATCAGCTTGCACTATCAGAGCCATTGGACTCTGGGGCAGTCTACATCACAAAAGGGGTGCAGAAGCTTTCCATCTTTTAAGAACAAGAAGGAAACTAATGCAAGAAGATATTTTCATCATGCCTTTGCTGCAAAAACAACAACAAAAAAATCCAGCTCCCAAAGACGTTTATTAGAAGCACCTCTGTTTCAGAAATGAAATTTCATCCTGTGAAACTAAAGATAGCTTTCATTTTCCTTCAGATGTTTTATGAAATGAAGCACTCATTTCAGTGACAATCTCCAAATAAACTTGGCTGAAAATATTTAAAGGAAAACAACTGAAAACTTTTCAAAGACTCTTAGGTTCTCAAACTGAAACCCTAAATTTAATATAAGGGTTATAGATTAATGTACAGGTAAATTCATCAGAGATTATCCTTTTCCTTAACAGGTTATTCTTGCCTGGGTTTGATTTCCTAAATCTCAAAGGGTTGGATTTCCTAAATCTCAGAGTTGGAGATTAGGAGATGCAAAGGCTTTGAAAAGTGGTATTCAGTGAGTCTTTCTGCATGACACAGCTCTGAAGCTGCTATCACACTGACTTGTGATTCTGAGATCAGGGCAAACTCCAAGCTAGGGTCTTTTTTCAGTGTTACCCAGTTTACTGGGCCTCTCCATGGAAAAGAAAAGGATCCATTACCTTGTTTATCTACTGAAGGAAAACAGTGCAATATTTCCTAGGGGAATCTTTGAAAGTATCTGAAATAATCCAAGGTTATACAGATTAAACTAACAGATCTCTATTGAAAAGAATATGGCTTTGGTACACCAGAGTCCTATACAATTTTCCTTCTTATATTATACTGTTTTTTAGTGGAACAGTGACTAAACTATCATATATGCTGTGAGGACAAGCAATTCTTTGGAGAATCCATTAAAATTAATGAAAAGAGAGAAAAGTGAAACTGTATCCAACAGAAAGTACAGAAAGACTTCCAGCACCTAAGGAAATTTACTTTCTATGTAGCATGGTTGGGACACTGCAATTTCTATTTACCATCCTGGAAAGACAAGGGGGTCCTTGTCACCTGAAGCTGTTGAGACCCATGTTTCTTGCTGGGGGAAGGAAAGAATCCTGGCAATGAATCCCTCACCAGTGAGTGTCACAGGACTCAGAGGCAGAGAAGCCCACCACTTGTGAGGCTTTCAAAGACCACAGCTGAACAGACAGCAGTGCTGACTGCAGCCACGGCCACGAGCCCCCTGGGACAGCAGATCAAAAGTGCTGTCACAGAGGTAAAAATTCACTTTGTTCAGGGCTGCTTCAGTGTGATTTAAAGTACAAGACTGTGGGGTACACAGTGGGTGGTTTCCCCCTCAATTTCCAGATAAGCTACTTAAATCTATTAGATCTCTCCAAAAAGTTCTGTGAGTAGAGAGTGCTCACTGTGAAGATGTTCACCTCAGAATCCTCATTTTAAAAACAGTTTGCATGAACCAATCACGATCTAATTAAGAACAATATGGGAATTGCCTTTTAGGAGAGCCATTAGTAGAAGAGAGACAATCTTGCTCTGAGACCCTGAGGAAGAAGGGGCCAACACCTGACTCACTAGATGTACAGAAAACTCTCAGGAGGTTTACAAAGTGGGGATGTGTGAGGTGATGCTGGTTTTTTTCAGCGTTGCTTTCGGGTTCAAGAGCTTGGGCTGCCACCCAGTGGAGACAGGTACAAATGTGCCAATTTAGCTTCCCAGTTAGTGTAGGGTAGTGGCTCTCGAGCTCTCTAGTAATGGGAAAGGGAATACCTTAATGATTTTATTGCTTAGTGCCCACCAGTTACTCTGGATCACTATATTCCACCTAAAAGTTCAAATACATTTTTAAAATGCTAACCTAGGATCTTAGAGTCAGAATGAAATTTTGCCTTACAGGTCTGCATTGGTAGTTTCTGTAGGACAAAATTAGACTGATTGTTGAATTATTTTCCTAAATATATAGATCTAAATACTTGTTATATTATTGTTGTAGCAAACTTTTATTATATAGGTTTTTTTTGGCATTCTTTATGACCAAACATAGGATTTTGAACAGATGGGATCACTTGCACTATAATTTTACTAGCAAAACTATACAGCAAGAACAAAGGACCTTCCTATAAAACCTCTAAATCAGACTTGAAGTACTGTCAGGATAGATAAGAAAGAAATGTCAATCCCAAATGACAAGAATAATTAGGCACAATTCAACATCTACACTGATTTATGTAGGTGCTATATAATTTTTCTTTCTATTAACTCATATCTGGCATACTACTGCTCTACCATAAACCTACTTCCTCACTGGTTTTATTTTTAAGCATTCAAAATAGTCTTTCAAACAGCATTTTGAGCATCTAAATAAAGTGGAACTTACCAGGGACAAAATTAAACCATCTAGTCTCTTAACAAGTTGTGAATGGGGAAAACCTGGTATGTCAGATATTACAGAAAGCTTCTGGTATCTCAGAAATTGTTTCCCCCTTTTTGACTAGCAGGTGTGCAAATACTTTAGGTTTGATTGCAAATAAGATAATTTCCCTTGTAGGTATTACTCTTGCTTTTAAATTTGCACTTGATCACACTAATACTCAACATGCTTCTGCATACTAAGAAAATGTTGCTTAGATTTCTGGAATACTATTAACTACCAAATCAGGAATCTTGTACTTGCTCATCAGCAGTGTCTTCTGTTAAAAGCTGTTCTACTTATGATATTTATTTGCCAGACAAGACAGCATTTGTCTACTTTAAAGCTCTGTGGTTAAGACATTCACCTGAGACACATAAAGTTCAGAGCCTTGCTTCTATTATAACAAGACAGAGTGTTTTGAAGCCCATCTCTCATTCTTTCAGGGGATGCTGTTTATCTCATGTTGTCAAAAAACCCTATATTGCCACCTAGCCAGAAAATGTTCCCAGGAGCATCCCTTCTGGATCAGGTTACAAAATATAAGAATACATCTTTTCTCAGGTTAAAAGACAGCGAGTTTGTAGGACTGCAGTTAGAGAAACAGAGATAGAAAACCTTTTGTCTCCAAGTCAAAGGGAGTTTTCCCTTGTTTTCTGCATGTGCCTAAAGTCTGGAACAAAACAGCACGTCAGACACTTTGTTTTCTATTTTGAAACGAGACTAAAGCTCTGTGACTGCACTGACTGCTCTTGTTGTGTACTTGTCCTAATCAGTGTCTTACAAGGACATAAGTGATTTAGTGCTTTAAGAGTTTACTGCTGATAAATTCTGCAGTCTTATCAGCCCGTGTTTGAAGGACAGCTCTGTGCCTTCACTTCACTCTGAACTATGACTTCTGTTTCACAACAGCTTCAATAGGTTTGGCACTTACATTTTATTATATTTGGGCACTCTTTACATTCAGCTACATAGCAGTGTTTTCTTAAAAGATCTGGCCAAAATTTTAACTTTAAAATTTCCCTGCACTTATAAGAGAATTCTTAATAGTTCAATTAAAAGAGCACAAAAGTTTGGAACACAAACATTTGACAATTTATAGCAATGAACTAATCTGAAATCATGAAGTGGGGTGCTCTTTTCCAATGGTTCTGAACAATTTCTGGTAAATATATTTTCATACCACAAGAGGGAGACACAAGAACATAATTGCTTAACTTAAAATTACCCCATGCTTCTACACCCTGTAAATTACATTTATCGGGAAAGTTTTCTATACCATTTGCTCTCTCATGAACACAGTATTAGTTATGAAAACAAATGGGCTGACACAGAGGAATTTCTATTCCATACCACATAATAGAAAACAGACTTAAAATTCAGGTATATTAGGCTTACACTGATGTACATGGAAGGAAAAGGCCCCCAAGGGTTTCTTGGTATCCCAAGGAAACAGTAAAAATGTTGAACTTCTAAACTTCCCTCTCAGAAAAAGAGCTTGTTTTAGGAATTTAGAAGTGGGAAAGATTAATTATTTCCCATTAAATTGGTCTAGTTATTGTATAAACGTCTTATGGCATTACCAGCATTTTATTTTAGCAATTTAAAGCTGCCATAATAAGAAAGAATGCTGCTATAATTTTAAGACAAAAGAACCTCAGCTAGATGGGCGATTTGTGTTACCATATGTATCAAATTTCAAAATTAGTCATTTGTACATAAACATCAGTTGATGGAACAACTTAACAATCCTCAAGGATAAAGAATATCCACTCAGCATATGGATGTTTCTAAATTTGATTTGGCTCAGAGCAATGCCTCAAAATTCATTTCTTCACCATTTTTGTAGCTGGATTGCTCTGAGTTGCCAGTCAAATAAAATTTAGCATTATTTTTTCTCTACCACTGCAGTATAGTTCAATTTGGTTAAATACATCACAGAACGGACTGAAAGCTGCACTATATCATTTGCAAACCTGTACCAATAGTGATGCAAACCAAGATAAGGAAACACTGCAGTGTTGAACAGCTGTGTTGACAGCAATACATGAATTCAAACAATTAATTTGGTACTTGGACTTATCCCAGGTAAATTAGAGATAGTAGTTGTTCTGGCAGCTGTTGAAACTCATATATCTGTAATTTCTAAAAAGCTAAACTGAAGAATATGGGAAAGAAAGAAGAATGCAAGACAGAAAGCAGAAAATGTCAAAAGCAAAATAAGTCCTGTTAATGTGAGTTGTTCAGAAACTTCTCTGTAGTCATGATCACTGAGCTTAATAATCTAAATATTATTTTATATTCCCCTGTTCTTCAAGAGAATTATATTCTCTATAAAAAATCAGTACTGGAAAATAGTCAATAATTTTATGTTTGAAGACATAACAAAATCAGTTTTTCTTGACTATTATTTCAATGGAGAAAACCGAAAACCCCTGTCATTTTATGGGTAAAATGGAACAGATCTCTATTTCTTCAAAAAGGGATAAAAACTCTGGTGTTACTCAACTTGTTTTCAAAGGTCCTTAACATAATACACTGCTCTGCCTTACAAAAACATTTGTTAACAGTCAAATAAATTAATCTCTTGAAAGAAATCCTTACAGAATTTTGACATACATCAGGATACATAGTATATTGCAATGCATTTTGAATTAGCCAATAATTGCTCAAAGCTGAATTAAAGGTGCTCATAGGGTTGAATTAGAATATGCTCTGTCTTGACACAAATACATTAATGGGAAAGGGAGAAAAATACCAAGCAATTAAGCCCCATCAGGACAAGCTTTTGTTTCATGAGAATGGTTGGTTTTGAAACTACTAAAGCACTTCATTTTGAAATTTAAGCCAGTGATATTAGAAGAGTGCAGAGAAAATAGCTTAATGAAATTTTTCAAAATCTTCATTTGTAATGAAGCATTATGAAGTTGAAATACTGATATTATTAGAAAAATTATTTCAGAATAGCTCTACAATGCTCCTGGAATATGCTTATTATGTTATTGTGTCAGAGAGTCTGACAAATAATGTTGAACTGTGAATTACAAGTAATAAGATATTTATGAAAGTTACATTTAAAAATTTTGCTTTCAAAATACTACAATAGAAGCAACTAGTAGTATTTAAAGTAGTGTAAACAACAGAGTAGAAAAACAACAAGGTATATATTGCAATGGTAATTATAAATATTTGAGAGGATGGATGGATTATGCCAGAAAATCATCATGTTCCTCAAAACTTAAATTGGAGTGTGAGTTTCATAAATGTATGTTATGTTTTAAAATGCAAAAATAAAAGAACATTATAATCGGACGAAAGCAATGAACTTAAATGTGGGTTTGAGGTCTATAAATAATCATTGCAGGCAACTTACATCTGTAATAATTAATGACTGCTCTATTAATTTCATTTTTACAAGTTTGCTGCCATAGGAAATTTTTTCCTTTCAGGAAAGGGGATGAAATCTTGAAATCAGAGAGTAAAGTCTAACACTTTGGAAAGGAGACGTGATCAAAACAAATACAATTGAAAAAAACCAATAACATTTGGAAATGGGGTGACTAAAACCAAATGGACTGAGGAAATGAGGTGCAGTGAAAAGGACAAAAACTTGCCAAAATTATTCCAATTAAAATCCTGAAATCAGGGCAGAAATGTAAACAAAGAGATAGGAGAAGCACCTAAAGAAGTTAAATACTCCAAAAAAAGGGCAAAAATTCTGAAACCAAGTGGAAACAGTGGGATGGCAAGGAGTTCAGGGAAATGGACTGAAGCTTGCCCAAATAATCCTCATTGAAATTGTAAAATTTCATTCCCTTTCCTGAAAGGAAATTCTTCCTTTGGATCTGATAAGCTATGTTTGCAGTAATTTCTCTAGGATCAGTTCTTTTGAAAAAATTTCAAAGTCAATATTAAGGACATAAATATCAGAAGTTTTAAAATTCATAATCGCGGTCCTATACAAATCATCCACGAGAAATTATGCAGTGAAGGCAACAAACTCCAGCATGGCTCCAAACCACAGGTTGAGGTTGTCCCCAATGACCATGAATAGCAAAGTACATGTCAGATAAGAAAATCAGAATCCCTGCTATTGTGCTATCTTGGAAAAAACCCCAAACCTAGAAAACTTAAAATCACTTCTTCAAAACATACGACCCCTGTCATTTCTTTCAAATTATGACTGTCCAAACAAAAAATATAATCAGTTCTAGAAGAGTGTTTGATGTTTTTAAATTCTTTTTTCTACAGATGAAAGTATTTGTGAAAAAATTACTTTAACTACAAGACATTAACCAACATTTTTCTCATTTCAGTCTACCTTATCTCTTCTCAAGAGAGAGGATAAACTGGCTCAACTTGCCTGCAGGGAAGTACTTTGGAATAGAGAAAACCCCAGCTCAAACAGACAGGTCTTTGTGGACAGGTCCTCACTGCTGACATGGCATAACCTTCTGAACATAATTCAACACATTTAGAAATAAATAAATGCACATTTGGTACTGAGGCGTGCATTTAAGTCTGTGTAATATGAACAACCATGTCTGAGATTTATCTTCCCATCTCAGCATCTGACTCCTTTTCCAAAGGAGGTCCTCAACACTCAGTATTATATCTGAAAGGATATTCTGAGGAGATCAACAGGAGTTTTTATATAAGAGGCACAAATCTACACTCAAGAAGCTTACTCCTACCTGGAATCTCTATCAATTTAATTTGAGTTCTCAACAAATAAAGTCATCAAAGCATAGAGTTTCTTGGTTTTATTTTTCAAGCAACCTAGCAAAGCTATTACCAATGCATGAAGAGATCAAATAACTTACAACAAACCCTGTGGAGATTAAAAAGCAGATATGTGCTTTCTTTTGAACACTTTTCATCCAGGTCAAAAAGTCAGTAATACAAAGTGAAAGTCAGGTAAGCATATAAAATTATGTAGAAGCCAAAGGAGTTGAGTCAGCAGCACTGAGATTTCAAATTAATTAATTAATTGAATAAATAAAAATGGAATTCTACAGGAATACAGCTTGTTCAGAGGAACTAAACTCTGCAGGGAAGTCTTAGTCAAGAAAAGCTGAAGTTAGGACTGGGAGATATTTGAAATGCTCATTTTTACAGTGAAGACAAAGGTGGCAATTCAGAAAAGAAAGAGACAATCTCAGTAATTTAATACAGAAGGAACAGACATTATGGATACAAATATTTGTGTGGTTATAATAGCAAATCCCAGCCTTAGAAGGCAGGTAGTACTGAGGTAAATGCAAGTTTGAATCATACAGGTTTGATTTGGCTGATGAATCATGATACCTCATCCTGCTGATGTCTGATGTCAGGGAAAACTGAATTTCCTGACTACTCCCTTCAAACATCCACTAAGAAAAACGGCATTTAACTTCAACACTGGGCTGCCCATACCAATAGATGGAGGCTGCTGAAATGCACAGCTTCACAAGGAGGCAGGGCAATTATTACTCCCAAACAATGGATGAGTTTAATGAAGATGGTTTTGGATTTGCCCTCAGATCAAAGAGGTGGACCCACCCATAATATAGCAGGCTACTGTCTCAAGATCATATATCCCAGAACAGAGTGGTGAAATCTTTAAGGATGCCAGTTATTCTAAGTAACCCAACAACACCTTAAAGGTCAGGAGAAGACTCTACTCTCAGCAGAGTGTGTTCCGAGAGAGAACATTGACAAGAAACTCTTTAATAATAGCTCTGCAAGTAGAATGGAATTGTACAGATGCTATTTTTGTTAATATTCGTGTTTCATGGGATTATTTAGAAAAGCTAAACTTTCTGTAGGTGCTGATTTTGAGCTCAGATATTAGTTAGTTTATTAGTACCTAGCATTCATAAATTCTGTCCATTAACATTCTGTTGCCATGGTCATTAAAACAGAAAAAGCAAAAACAGAATGTGAAGCAGAGAGGAGATTCTGCATAAATGGGTGAATGATGTGAGTGGGGTCATGTCATGAGAGACATGATAGGAGAGTTAAAAATTTTGTCTAAGGGTATAATTACAAAGACAATAATTCCCCACTTCTCAAACACATCAGAATGGATGGAGAAGATGCTTTTATTTCAGCCATTTTCCCATTTAATTGTCTACCTAGAATAAGAAAAGGAGCAGCTCATGGATCTGTTGGGACAGGGAAAAAAAATGTCATTTCAAATAAAATAAAAGATTTTAAATCAAAATCAAGATGTCATGTCAAATCATAAAGCAATGTTGGCTATTCCTCTATGAGGGTCCCAAAAAATTTTTAATCCAGACATAAAATTAATTTTTTTGGGGATTCTGCTCTATATGATGAGGAATATTTTCCCAGCAAGATGTGCAGATGATAGAGTATGGCAAAGTTTCTATCTTTATAGGACTGGTAGTTTCTCTTTAGCCCGTAACTTATCTAACTCAAATACAACATCTGTAGGCACTAATAGCACAGATTAACACCTGGGCTATTTCTGTACAGGCAGCTTGAACAGCAGAGAAGGAAAAATATTGAATAGGTGGCTAACAGTGCTGCAGTTGGGGTTTTTTATAATTATGTAAAATCTATAAAGTAGCCTTTGCCAAAGTAATGATTATTCCTGATTATAGTGCAGAGAGGAATCAGTAAGTCAGAACTGATTGGGGGAAAAAAAAAACAAACAAAAAACCAAACAACAACAACAGCAACAACAACAAAAAGGCAACAAAAAAGACAAAACCTCAAGGGAAAGCTTGTTTTGCAAAACATTGCTGCTATATCAACCCCATATCAGGTATCTCTGATGCAGTTTTATTTGGACTTGAAGTTGTGGACTCCCCGGTGCAACAGTTGTCTGCACAAAATTGGAGAAAATTGAATATTTTTCTGCCTCTTCATGATCCTCTGTAGTCACTGAGTCCATGAATTGTCAGAAGTTGCATCTTCAACAAGTCATTAAATGATAAATATTTTGGACACATTCTTGTAGAGGAAAAGCACTAAAAAACTATTTCTAAGGCAAATATCTAATTCATTCCTAGGAAAATTCATCATTCTTGTGTTTTGTTCATGTGATAATATGAATGAACTTAATAGCTCAAGTAATATGCCTGTTGTCATATATTTAAAAAAAATACTGAAGGCTGATTAAAATTCTAGGACAGCGCAATCTACAAGCATTCTTCATGAAAAAGTATTTGACAATAGGATAATTTTCTCTAAGACATCTTCCAGGAATTTTTTTAAGGTATCAACAAATGAAAATTCTACCTTGAGTGTGGGAAAAATAATTTTAATTTTGCAAACTATTTGAAAGAAATGGAGAACAGGGTGAGGGAACAATCCACTCACCTCAGATGTTCACAAATATTCATGTGGGACTGCAGCATATTGACAAAACCAACAGACATTAATTTTACTTTTGAAATTCTTTTTGTATTTTAGTTGATCATATCTGAATCACTACCTCAGTTCCAAGAGAAAGGTTTCTGTTGTTACCCATAAAACCTCAAACTTAATTTTTAAGACAAATACAGCTTTCCTTCATTGATAGCCAAAGGGGAAGTTGTCACTCCAGAAGCACAGGTCAGGTGTTCATGTTTTATCATCTAAGAAAAACCATTCCTTTTGAAAACATAAAATTTCCTATCTGGATCTAGATAACACCTTTTAGTTTCAATTGCCTACAAAACCCAAGGACAGAATTAAAGTTTCTGTCATGCAATTATAAAATCACCAGCTGGCTCTGTTTCACATTCTTTCTTTAGCATTTTCCCCTTCTTTAGGATTTTCCTCAGCTACCACCTTCTTTTAAACATCATTTCACACAAAATTTATTTTCCTTTAAATAGAAAAAAAGACACTCTTACTTGTTAGAAGTTAGAAAAACAGCTCCAAGGGCACGATGACAGTATGCAAAAGGGAAGAAAATAATGGCAAACTTTTGAAGAACTCTGATCTTAAAACCTGACCCGTACACAGACACACAAGTTTCCACAAACTTTGAGCTCATATGACCAACTTTATCCTCAGCAGCAGCTTCTTCTTTTCTCATGGATTCATATTCAAAACTTCCACTCCAGTGTACACAGAGTTACTTACTGTCTGCAGGTTACTTTGCATTTACTTCCTCCTTGTGATCTTTATTGTTTACTTCCAGTCCTTTGGCCCTGTAAAATACTTCTATACCTCAGTGCAGTGTCTAAGAATTTTCTCCCAAAGAATTGAAGCTTTTTGGGGTACATTTTCAGAAAGCAGAGGCAACACCAGTAAACTTGTATTACTTAATTAAAATTTTGTTTTCTGTTGGATTCTCTGACTTTGAAGGTCTTTTTCTAAGCTAAATTATTTTTCATTATATGATTTTATTAAAATATTCCAGGAAAAGTAGAAGATAAAATTCATGACACCTCCTTGCGATAATATCCTTGTAAACTGCCTTAAAAGTGGAGTTTGAAGTCTGCAAGCTGCATGTAAATGTCTCCTTGATATTATCTTAAATTGAATATTGACTATGCTTTAGAAATTAATATTTTAATAGTTCAGTTAATATTTGATTTTATAGTTAGCTTATGCAAGATATAAATCTTCCTTCAGAAAACCCTCTTGGTTTTTGGTATTCAGAACTTCCTCCCACTATCTTTTTCTTGTAAGGCCTACCTTGATGATTTTATATTCTTCAGAGAAAAAGGTTAATGAACTGTGGACTTCAAATGCTGTTATGTGTATGCTGAGTGCATTTTTTAAGTTATAGAACTATGTCTGCTTTCACCTGCCTGTATTCAGTATCCATGTCTGCCTACAGCAGCTAGCACAAAATTCCTGCCTCACACATTCCCCACTGGGGAACTCTGCTTATGCCCAAACTGGCCTACACCAGAACTTAAGCATCAGTGCAGCATATCATATGAGAGGAAAAAAAAGGGGAGAAAAAAAGATATATTCTTACATTCTTATTCATAAAAAACTAAATAGAATTGCCTGTATCAGATCTTTTTTTTACCAATCCATGACTAAAACTAATCTGACATAGCATTGTATTTAGCAAGTAAGACCAAAAACCTATTTCTATAATATCTGCATACGCTCAGAAGGATTTAGAAGTGACTTACTTGTTATAGTTTAACATCCAATCTGTGTCAGTAGGACTTTCTCCATTGGCAAAGCTGGAATAGGATCCATGTGAAGAATTTCCCTTTCCAGAAATGTAAAGAAAGGAAATTGTTCATTTAGCATAATGTAGTTATATGTGCTGAAACCTTGGGCCACAAGCTGTGAACTTTCACCCAGATATCCTGAATTTTCACCTACTTGGGAAGGTACCAGAGCTGGTTCATATGGGAAGATAAGGAAGCAAGGAAGGTTGAAACTGCATCCTGAGAGATAAGAGAACCAGCAGCCCACCTAGAGACAGTGGAGAGACCCTACAAAGAACATGAAGACTGCAGGTCCTAACTTAAGCATTGGAACATGAGGGGCAGGAAATTAGATTGTAAGAATTTAAATGCCCCATTTCTTTCTTCTGATTCTCTCTCTGGAGGCACTCTGCTGGAATGTATTTTGTCACTGTACTCTACAAATTAATTAGTTGAATACTGCCTGAGGTTCATCTCAGGGAAACCTAGGGCCAAGCCAGAAGGGAAAACATCTGCCTAAGTGTGTGTGAGCGTCTGAAATCAGCACAGGGCACCCAGCAGCTCAGTGGAGCTGCCCACCATGGTGGCCCACCTTGCTGTTAAAGTCTCAGGTGGTGTGGGTGATTGAGTATGTGATGACTCCCACTTTCCCTAACAAGAAAACTTCACTTCTATGTTGAAAGTGTCCAGGAACAAGTTTCAGCACTTTGACTTTATGAATCTTAAGCACCCTCCTTACACAAATAATGTGAATTGTCATACAATAATTGCAATTAGCATTTGCTTTCCTGCTAGTGACATCTGTGAAAAAAACAGAACTGGAAGGGTAAGGTCTGTATTTCTGTATTACATCCTCCTCCATCAAGCACTCTGATTATTATTTAATGTCTTGTTAGTACTACAGAACAGAGACTCTTATACATCTTACACATAAAGAGAATAACAAAGGGTTATTTTTGTGGGGGGCATGTTGGAACAAATCTCAGTCAAAGAGATTTTAAAAGGTTTTGGACTTTCTTTTGTTCCCACCCTCAGATGTTTTCATTTATAGTGTTTCCTTACACAGAAAATATGGAAAATAATTTTTAATCTCAAAAAAAATTGATGAATCACAAATATTTAGGTGATCCTGCTGGACAAAACCTAATCCCTCATCTGGTCTTCTGACTATACCTTGAATGAAATTAAAAGTAAAAATACACTATTTAAAAAACAATTTATAGCTTCTCCTGTTTTGCTAAAAGCTCTAGGCTGCCAGAAACGGAGTTTGGTGTTTCCTCAGGCAAACATCTATGTGTGTGCTTATCTCAAACACAAATTAAACATGCCACAAGTTAAGTGGTAGGTCAGAGATTTTACACAGTGGTCCTGATAAAGCCATATATTATTATCCCACAAGCACAACTTAGCAAAAATACGTGCCATCATACCACGATCATTCTGTTAATTTGCCAGAAAATGCAACAAAAGTTTAAGCTAACAAGAAATACGAAAGGTTAAAAAAGGCTTTTAATCTGAAGTTTTCTAATTTAATCACAGTCAGGAAAGTATTAAAAGGGATTTAATATTCTACAGTAATAGGAGGAGGGGGGCAAACCTGCTTAAGGAACATCACAGTTAATGCAACACACTTCTGCTCTGTCAAATGCATACTCTTGAATGCAACTGGAGGAGAAAATTGGTCAAATTCTCCAATCTTCAGCACAGAGACTCTTGGATTGGAAAATTTATCTATAAGATAATGATAGGAACCTTTTGGAAGCCTGGACAAGAGTGGGCCAGTATGAAATGAATTTACTGAGTAAATTCACTATGAGGTTTGGAAAACAAGCTAAATAGACAATAAAATTTATGTCAAACAGCAATTAGGAAGTATTCATTTATATAACAGCTAAAGCACTTATTTGCTTTCTAGGTTATTTGCATGAAGAGTTTTGCATTGCTGATTGCTGATTGAGTGTTCAGTATTTTCTTCCACAAACCTTGTTGAAAAATTGTGATTAAAGCCCTGGTGTGGTGTTGGCTGTCAGCAAATAGTCATTGACACAACATCCAGTGGAAATTACTATGGGGGGATAACTTAATGTTCTGAGCAATGCTACTGGGAAAGACTGAGAGAAAAAGACATATTCACATTACTGACAGAAGGAAACGAGCCAGATAATGTCTCTTCCAAACTTCACCCACCCAAATTCCCAGCTCTCTGTAGATTTATACTGCAGGTACTAACGTTGGCATAGATCACTCTGATTACACCATGTCACATGCAATTGTGACTGTCCTGAAGTGATAAATAGGAACAAGAGTAACAGGCTTCACTGCATAATGATCACAGTGTACTGATAATCACAAAATTAGTGTCTTAAAAGTCACTGAAAAAGAGAGGGTGGAACTTTAAATTAAAATCTGTATTAAGTCAAAGTTCCTTAAGGGACACTTCAAAGTGATAGCAGCTACAGGAATAGATGAACATAAAATACCAAGCAATCATAAAGGACTAAAATGGAAGAGTGGGAAAAAAAGCAGAGGACTAAGAATTGTAGTGGAAAAAAAAACATGTTCATACTGTAGTGAAAGCTAAAGATCAGGAAACAAGAATTTTAGACAAGACATGGGAGAAAACAAGAATTACCAGTTATAAAGGAGATTAAAATTTAAGCCCCAGGTATTGGTTTATTAATAGCACACATCTCTTGAAATGGAATTAAATGGACCTTTTGTTGTCTTTTGTTTTTTGGTTTTTTTTTAATTTTTTGTAAAATAGGCAGCCTCTACTCATAGCAATTTTTTTTGGGGTGAGGGACAATAAATTGTTAATAATAATAGTAATAGTAATAATAATGTGCTACTGAGGTGCAAGTTCATATAAAGATGAACACGAGGTGCAGAGATTACACTTTGTTCAGAAGGGTTCAAAAGTTAAACATAAACCACACATATACAAATTTCATTAAAATCTCTCCTAAATTTGCTTAGGAAAAAGCTCATATTTTAAAGCTATGAAATAAACAGAAAGGCCTGCCTGTTTTTTTTTTTTTTTTTCTTTTTTTTGTTCTCCTCTGATGTTTCTGTCAATTTTGTTGTGGTGAGATAAAGCTTTTCTGTGAAAGTAACTGACAGCTTCTGAAATGTCTAAGCTTTAGTGGGGGCTGGAGAGAGAAGGAAGTGAAATGCTATTCTGGGAGGAAGTGGTCCTTTTTTGGCAACAGATTGGATACACACACTACCTTCGATGTCATCAAATAAAGAAAAATGTGACAGATTCTCCAGCCTGCTACAGTTACTCTAGAACTCCTCAAAAGTCCCAAAAGAAGTCATTTATCATAAGTGGGGAATTAAATATGATCATTCTTTCCAGTCTCTTAAAAAAAAATTGGGAAGCTACATCAGCTTCCAAGAGGCACCCTGTGATCACAGGACAATATCCTTCAGAGTTCTTTAAAGTCTTTCAGATTTTGCCAAATAATCAAACCAGGATCTGAAGCAGGAATTGTCAAGTCCTTAATTTGAATGGAGAAGAGAATAGGAGAAATACATTGGTATAAACCTCTTTTCTTGCTTATGGGATAATACTCCACATAGCCCAGAAATCAACAGAATTGTCTTGGACAAAGGGTCTTGGTTTTATCTTCACCAATTTCAAAATGACAGCCCAAAATTACAAAACCAGAATCATAGTTGGAATTATATTTGTATTATTATATTTTCTATCTGGAGCACCACAGCACACCTTAGTTGCACTAACCATATAAAAGTCCTTCCCTTCTTTTACAGGGATATTGTTTGCCTTTTGAGGGGAAACTGATGATACTTCATGGAAATGGAGTAATGGAAAGGTCAAATAAATGACAAAACTTTCTGAATCTCCAATTTAATTTATCTAGCCCTCCAAAGTAGTAATTAGTAGATTAATTAGACATTAAAAATTCAATTTAGTCCATTAAAAACTATTAAATTAAAAAAAAATTACTAGAGGAGATAAAATATTCTATTTCTTGTGGCTAAAATTAGCACAAAACCCTCTTCCCAAGCTTTTATTATTACTGCTTGCTTTGCAAGGATGAATTCACCCTTTTGCTTACCTATCCCACAGCAACACTGTAGTAGACTCTGCTGTCAGACTACTCAAACAGGTGAAAGGGAAAAGTATCTGTACTCTTCCTTCCTTCCTTTTCATGTATGCACTTTGAGATAATCTCAGATATAACCTCCACTGTGTCTCCTCAAAGGCTGGTGGTTCAGCTCTCACCTCAGCTCTTCAGCCAAAAAAGGTTACAAAACCCCAGAGCCTCTTCCTGTGCCCCAGAGAGACCGTGAAGCAGACAGAATAACAGGGATATTAAATATATGCTTGTCCACCCCTTTCCCCTCACAATCACATCAGCTAGAGCTACATTTTTAGATATTATCAAATAAGAGGATATGCCTATCCTATTTCTTTTTCATATTACACAAAGAACGAAGGCAATATTTGCAATATAATCCAGATTTATCAGAGTAAAAAAAAGCACAATTTTATGCCACTTTTGTTCTGATAAATTTTTTGCTTGCTTGTTGAGCCAGTGGATATTCTGGCCTTTGAGAGCTGTTATTTTGTTAACCCATGACATATTGATCTGAGTTGCATGTGGAATGCACTGTAAAACTGCATATTTTCTTCTCTGAGACACAAATTCTTGTCATTCTGAATTGTTTCACCTAGTGAAATATCACATAAACTTCTTCTGTTTAGTTCAATAACCAAATGCTCTGAGGTTCCTGTTTTGGGGTAGAGATAAAAATAAGCAAACCTTCTACTGCTGTTTTGAGAATTGATTTCTAATTTTTTCTACACTTTGCAAATTATTGATTTCAGTTCAAGGACAACTGTGATCAGAAGAAGCTTGGAGTAAACCAGAAGAGCTGAAAATAGAACTTGCATGAAGTCCACCCACTCATAAAATATTACTTAAGGTTAAGTT
Organism: Lonchura striata; assembly: GCF_050655825.1. NCBI lineage: Eukaryota > Metazoa > Chordata > Aves > Passeriformes > Estrildidae > Lonchura > Lonchura striata. The sequence continues at coordinate 117,205,254 of NC_140704.1, forward strand.
TATGTGTCGTTTTGTACTGTTACAAACTAAAAGTTTTCCTGTAAGATTTCTTAAGATGCTTAATGTATAGTGTGGTTAGAAGAAATCTAATTTACTAAAGAGATTAGACTCCATGAGAACAGAGTTTAATGTCAGATAGAAACTAAATGCTACATATTCATCAGTAATCCAAAAGAAACATGGAAAATTAAAAAAAAAAAATGAAAATTAACCAGGAGAAGTTATAATTTGGAAATATTTGAAACATTAAAAATACTAAAGAGAAAATAAATTGTCTTATATTTTCTTGATTTTAGGGCAGAATGAAGCTAAGAATTATCTGAGATATGCACAAGTCATATTACTCTAATATGTGTTTGCTTTTAAAATTAAGGAATTCTGCATATCCTTCTGGTGTTAAGAAATCAGTATCATAATATTTATATATTGAGTACTAACTTTTTTTATGTCTCTATTAAGAACATCATAGGACTCTCTATAGCAAACAACATAGCAGCAGTTTATGTGGGACTACTTATCAAATTTTCCAGGATTTCTGCTGTATATTTAAACTTTGTTGAGTTCTCAGACAGAGTACTCCATGGGGCCCTTATTTCCTTTTTTTAATACAGCATTACTGAAAATCTGTCTTTTGTTCCCTGAACTCTTACATCATAAGTAGCACTAATACCATTTCAGCTTTCTGCTTTGCAGGGTGGGATTTGTGGGTTTCTGAATTTTTCAAGATGACTGTTAGTGCTGACAAAGTGTGCCTGGCACATTTCCAACTCATTTCTTCCTGCATCAAAGCCTCATTTTCTGAATGTTTCTTCCTATTTTTTTTCTGTCACTCCAGCACTTGGATACACACAATAAAGATTGACATGGGGTTATGCAGGCATTACCATAATGATGCAGAGAGCATGCATTTGAACAGTGAAATGTTTAGGGCTGAACCTTAATGGAAATAAGTCATCCTGAGTAAAGTCAACTTTTATTTTTAATGAGAGCAAACAACTAGTGAGAAAATAAGCAACAAGACTGAATAAATAAATGCATGAATGGATGCTTATAGCCTGTATCTGTTGGATTGAGCACTTCTGAAATTAAGAACTGAACTCTTTACCTATCTAGCAAGGAATACTTGACTTGTGGTTGGTGATTCCTCTTTGAATTGTCAGAGCATATTTAAATCTATTTACTGTATTTATGGACTGGAGTCATTAGCCAGTTGCGTTATGCAGGGTGCTGTAGGCTCATTTTCTCAGATGTTTAATTTTTTTTTAAATGGCCTATGACAAAATTCTGTAGCACTTTTGGGCCAGCATAAGCTCTTTGGGGCAGCTATGAGAAACAGCAAGGACACCTTGCTCCCAGCATCACAGAATATTCTGAACTGGGAGGGACCACAAGGATCACTGAGTCTGATTCTCAAGTGAATGGCCCACACAGTGATCAAATTTACCCTGGCATTAACACTGTGCTCTGTTAAACACTGGCACTGCTGGTGTTGTAGAGGGAACTGGGGTCTGGAATAATGTTTGGGATCACAACTATTCAATAACTGGTATATAGAGCTACAGTAAGTAAGCACTATTAAAAATAAGATTATTTCCACCTAGTGTATTCTTGTGCTATCATCACTAATATATAGGATACAGGCTATTTCAACAAATTTCTAACTTGGTAGGGTAGAAAGAAAGGACAGAAAAACCTTCAGCATTGTGGATAGGAGTCTTCTAAAGACAAGTTCTCAAAAAAAAAAAAAAAAAAAAAAACCAAAACCTAAAAACAAAAATAAAACCAAAAACCACCACCCTCTTTAAAAGAGAGACCTTTCCCCACCCAAATTCAATTTAGATATTAATGTTTTGGTTAAAACAGAGAGATTTTTCAAAAGAAAATTAAAGCTGGTTTTGTTGATGAAAATCACTTTAGAGTGGAGGTTAATCACAGTGCTTTCAGTCTATAAAACATATCAATATTATTATTATTATTATTGTTGTTGTTGTTGTTGTTGTTGTTGTTATTTCCTTAGGCTTTTTGAAGGCAACAAACTCCTTAATGGCTTCCACAGTAAAATAAATTAAATCCACCATTTAAATATAAGGAAGTAATTTGACTGTATGAACCAACCAGACCTTAAAGGCAGTATAAAGATTATGGTGTAAAGGGAAAAACATACTAAATCTATTTTTTAAAATCTCAAATTTCATAGAAAGATTTTTTTGTATTAAAAAAATCACAGATTAAAAAAATATAACAGTTTCTAAGTAAAATTTATATTTTGTTCTAATATCTCTTAAAGTTGTGTCTTTTTCATTTTCATGGGCCACATGAAAAGGTGAAGTACATGAAGTATACACATGGGAAGGTAATGGTTTCTCCCGAAGCAGTGGAAGGATCATGTAATATCAAAATGTAATCCTCTTCTGTAAAATGATTATATAAAACACCAAAATTTTTCAACGCTTTTATCCTGAACCACTCAAAAATAGCTTAACAGCACATTTAGTCCTTCATAAGACCAACGTTCCACTGCCTGTTAAGGATGAGAAGATTTGCAATATCATCTCCTAATTCAATGCATTGAACTGGACTCTGCTTCAATGGCAAGGCAATAACATATGCAAAAGTTCTGAACCCTCTGTGTCTTCTCTGTGGGAACTTCTTAGCCATGAAGCTTCAAAATCCTCTTCATTCTTAATGATTAAATACTTCCCAGGGTAAGTGACATTAATCTGATTAAATCTTCTTAAAGTGAACAACTTCAGCACACCACGCCAGAATATTTCATAACAGGGGAATTCTCCTGGTCACAGCATTGGTGCCTATGGAAAAGTGCCTTTTCAAAGGATCAAAAATAAGTGTGGGTTTTAATTAATTATGCAACTCCACAGGTATTCCATTCCCAGTGGAATTTAATTTATATTCCAGTAATCTATAACTGCCTGATATGGCCTACATTGGGTTAGTTCCTTCAGAGGATGACTTCCTACTTTCTCCCAGCATTTGCTTAAAAAGCTGATTGCAGTATCCAGAAGGTTTTTTTGCCATACTGTAACAAAACATTGGGATGAAAAAAAAATCTTACATGTGTATAATATACAGATTAATTTCACAAAATGTGATGATTAAAAGTAAATGCAGATCTGATTTTATTTAGCTATTGCCTTTGGCTGTGTACAAACCCTCAGATTTGGATATTAATTTTCTTAGTGAGGAAAACTATTCCTTTAAAAATCATAAATGCATGCTTTTGACCTAACTGCTTCCATAGTAATAAATCAAAAAAATTTCAGGGAATACAAGTCCCACAGAAATTACAATGAGCACTTTTCATACAGAGACTACAAGTCTCTTACAAAGAGAAAGGAGAAATTAACCTAAAAATATAAACAGCCTTGTCTGAATAGCACAGTCATCATTTCCATGAACTGCTAGCAGGCCTTCAACAGACTGTTAAATCATATTTCTCCAGCTAGGAAATTAGTGCAATGTTCTATTATTGGAGACTATGCATCATCACAGCACGAGGAATATCTTCATACAAAATACCCACATGAGGAGAGTACATCCACAGCCTTGCCAGGTGTAAACTGTTCTTAGTAGACTCCTTTGTGAGTTTGACCCTTTTGAATCAGTGTAAAAGTATTTCCATTGGCGTCAGAAACAGTTTGAGTCGATGAATGGAATTTCATTTTAATTACTTCTAAAGAGAAAATACAATATTATTTTGTAGTTGCAAACACATAGATGAAGGGTATTTTAATGTATTAGAATAGCTATGCAATAATTGCCACAAGTGTTTTCAGATTTTATTTGTACATAAGCATCATTTATAACTAATACTAAAGCAATGGGATCAGCATTTCACCTCATAATTTTTAAATTAAAAATAAACAAAATAATAAGAAGAATTGCAAAATGTTTCTTTTCATGGTTCTTTGTTTTTCAGTGTTATACCTGCTGTGGAACAGTAAATTGTACTTTAAAGAAGGTACTAAAATTTAGTGCAAACTTGAGCTGATGGCAAAAATTCATATTCATATTTTTTTCTGCTGTGAATGCATAACAGAAAACACTGTTTCATATTATTTACTTCTCTGAGTTGTTAGAATATCACCTCAGCCACAGTTACCTATCAGGATTCTCATGAGGAGACAAATGGGGAGGACACATATCTTATTTTTCAGATAAACACAGAGTCTTTATTTATTTTCAGGAAACTCCATTTGTAATTGTCCAGATTGTTGGTTTGCCCTGCAATATTGCATAGTTATTTTCTTCTGAATGCAGTTTTTCTTAAAATTCTCTCAAATGCTCTTTTTGGCCATAAGAATAGTAAATCAAGGATTAGAAATATTTTACACCTGAATTCATACCTTACAGAAAGTGGAATGGGAAGATTTAATGTTTAGCTCCACAGGTCATTTCACTCTGATCACACAGGGTTCCTTTTCATGAAAATGTTTTCATGAAAATGTTTTGCCTGCATGCAAAACCTGAGGGGTCCCCCTTTCACTGCTTTTGCATATCCATCTGCTGTTTAAGAGTCATGAACAATAGTCACTAAGCACTTTGCCACTGCCTACCATGGATATTTTTCATAATATCTGTAAGGTCAATGAGGGTGAAGTTCTAGTTCTAAAGATGACATCTCTAAAATGGAAAACATTTATTTTATTGTATAATGTCAGTCCACTTTTCTTGAGAGTCATTCTTTCATGGTGTGAGTAGGCAGATACTATTTTTTCCTACAAATTCCTTATGTGTTTCTGAAAAAAAATGTACATGAAAAAGACATGAAGTCTTTAGTGAAGGCTTTTTTGTTAGCTTTTACTCTTCTGCATACTGAAAATAGAGAAAAGCAGGGTTATAAGCCACCACAGAACACACTGAAAAGGAAGACAACAGCTTCCTCCTGACTTTATGTTATAGATTATCTGACTAGAAAAGGGCAGGGAACTTCAGGCAATTAGCTGGCTTGTTTTGTTATGCATGTACATAGTGATATTATTATATAAGGTCCAGTGAAAGCTGCTTTCTTCTGTGAGGAATATCATATATTCACCTAATTAAAAAAGAGAACCAAAAGTATGAATACATTTTACAACATCTCTTGCTTGCAGAGTTTGATGTAGTTTTCTTTTCTGGTAAATCAGTCTGATTTAATCTTCTTGCAATTTTGATTTCATCCTCAAAGTTTTGTTTGCTCTTGCCAAGGCATCCTGTTATCAAATCTCTTATGCTCATAAGGCCCAAGGTACTCTCTGTTTTGTGTGTCCCAGTATTGGATCAAGAGAGGCAGAAATAGGTGAGAAGGTAAAAAAGTATTTTATTTGGTACAAGCAAATACACAGATTATCTTCTGTTTATCCACCTGCATCACTTTGCAAAGGTACAAATATTTGTTACTGTGATGCCTCTTTTAGCTATTGTAAATAAGTGTTTGTAGATATATTTAGACCTTAACCTGATTTGGATAAAGTACCATTTTTCAAGTTAGAAAATATAGTTTGTTCTTCATCCAAGGCTGTGGAGGATCTTTAAAACAGGCCCGTGGCACAAGCAGTCTCAACTCCATCCAACAGGATACCCTGTGTAAGCCAGGCAAAGCCACAGGAGGGGCTCCACAAGGGACAAGGCAAGTGAAAGTATCTTCTAATGGCTCTCAGTGGCACTGAAACCTCCCTCACATTCATCAGAATGACCTGAGTGACACAAGGAGAACGTCCCAGGGACTCCAAGCTGTGTCTCAGTGCACCTAAATTCAGCAATTAGAATTTACTAGCAATATAAATTTGAATTATATTTATGTCTGATTTCTCGTATTATAGTAAAAATCTAAACTGTCTGGAGGTAAATATTTCCTTACTTCTACATACCACAAGTACATGATACACAGCTTAGACACAAAACTTTCAGACTACTGAGGTTAGCAGAATTCTCATCTCAGAAACGTCATAGTTATGGAACTAGGAAAAAACAAGTTTCAGTTGCATAACTGTTCATCTGTTGAACCTTTAAGCTATATTTTAAAGCTTAATACTGTGATCATGAAGTCTAGAGATTGGTACCCCAGATTTTCTTGTTATTGTTGAAAATGCATTTTAAACAAGAAAGACACAACTAAAAAGGTTTGTTAAAAAATAGAAAATAAACATAGGAAAACATACCAACACTCCACATATTTTCCCCCCACTTATGAATTAAGGCATTTTCCATGGCATGATTCACTAATTGAAGGCCTGTGTACAGTTCTGACATTTTGCCCTTTCTCATTAGATCTGAAATTCACTTTTCATGTATAACATCCTCAGCAAATAATAATGGGAACAAAATAATATCAAATTGCCACCTGCTGAGATACAGATTTATTGTGTTGACACAATATAGATAGTCTTAATTCATCCTCATTCATTCAGCATTTTTCACTGTAATTACTGAAAGATACTATATCATCATGGAGAAGTTAGAAATGCTTTAAAATTTAAGCACTTGAAGAGTGTTAAAATAACTTTTGGAGAATTAAGAAGCATGTTTCCACATTTCTAACAGAAGATTATAGCAAATGATGATAAAATGATGTTATATTTTCTTCAGAGCAGGTGCACATTAATCATCAGTAATTTATTGTCTGCATGACTAATACAATAATCCACAAAAAAGTATCATTTTATATGTTATCCCATGCAGCATTCATTTGCAACTTTATTTTTAATTATCAACTACTATAATCAGATAAAAGATCCCTATAGAAAATTTAAAGATCCCTATAGAAAATTTCAGAGTCTACAAAACAGACATTTCTGTCTTATTTTCTGAAGATTATTTACTGAGTTCATATTTTCAATCATTATTTATAATATAAAAGGTCTATCAAACAATCTGTGGGCTGTAACTATTTAATTTCATGTCAGGTTGGAACTATAATTGTCCTAGTCTTCACCCAACCATGGGGTGAGGGTGGGACCTGGAGCTCTGTGTGTCTAGGCTGTTATTCTATAGCACTCACTTCACCACTGAGGGGATGGAACTGAGGGATTCTCACTTAGGGGGAAAAGGGAGTGTGGCTTTGGCTGGAAGAAAAATACATGGTCCAGTGTTGGAACTCAAAATGTCTCTCAGTGATAAAACTCAACTGCTGCTGTCATGACCTTAAAAGAATTCAATTTCTAAGTTCATAAGGATTTAGAAGCCAGTAGCTGGCCTAACAGCTCTGGTTTATTATGTAGGGATGGTCAGTTTTAGCTCCTGAAATGACTCATTATTAATTCCTTAGGGTGAATTATAATTTATTCAAAGAATAAAATTCAATAAAAGAACACAAAATATTTAAAATACTTACTTAAATTTTATTGTGTTTCCTTATTTAAAATACTGGCATTAAGATACCATTTCCTTGCTTGTAATGTAAGTCAGATATACACATATTAAAAGGCTTTGGCTTTATGTATGCATGTATCATCTTCCTCTCTTATAAATTATAATAATGAATACTAAGAGCATGAAACCTTACTAAAAAGAAATAGCATTCTTTTCAAAGTAGAAAAGTTGAAATCATCAGGTTTCTTAAGAAGCTCAGTAAAAATTTGGCCATGTCTGAGCTGTACAATCATCCAGTTATAAAGCCTTCCTCTTCTATCTTGAGCTTATTTCCCCCCTAAGTTTGTTATGTGCTATGGTCAAATAGAGACAGAAGTAAACAAAATTTAGTTTATAATAGAGTAGTTTTGCTGTTCATAGAGTAAAAAAAAACTGTAGAGCAATACAACAAATACATTGTCATGAAAAGTCTACATTTTCACATAAAAAAATTAACTTGGCAACAGGAGAGTTTCTCAACTGCATAATTCTCTATGAGGGTACAATGTTTCCACTGATTAATTTCTCTGTTACTTGTTACAAAGGAAAACACTGGATAAATATGATCAAGTTCCTTTTGTGGTTTTGTTTGGTTTGGTATGTATGAATTTTCTGAATTAAACTACCAAGGAAATCACAAGACAACTGCTGAATCACCAGTCAAACACAGACAAGTGCCTTGATTCATCCTGATCAACACCCATGTACTGGGTACAATTCCTTGAAGCAAGCAAAGCACCTATGATTGCCACTGCAAATGTGGGTGGAAAGCTGAACTGACTAACCTGTCAAAACATTTTAATTCCTAATATCAACTTGCAAACTAATTGTAGGGTCTGTAAATGATCTGCAATTTCCCCTGATTCTGACCAACCATTTTGTGGCTTGACTTTTTAAAAGACAGCCTGCCTCCCCTTCAGAATCTCTGCCTACTCCTTAGAAATCTACTGAAGATTTAGGTACATGATGTATTTAAAATTGAAAAGGCTGGGATAGAAAATGTGAGATCCTATTTGTTGTTACCAGGGCTAATGGGAGCTTGGATTTAGGAGGGCCTCTCCATAAAGCTGCTCCCTTTGCATTGCCTGCCTTGACCAGGTCACAGGTGAGTCTCTAAGTGTGATCACAGCAGTGGTAAAAGGGAAAACATGAATTTTGGTGGGAAAGGCTAAACCACAAAGCAGGTAGCAGCACATCTGTCCCTGGATTCCCTCTGCCTGTAGGTACAGAGCTTCACCGGCCTGAGGAGAAAAACCTTTCCACTAAATAAATCCCAACTGAGTGATGCCACTAGAGGGAGAGCTGACCATATTTATCAACAGCACCAAACTACCACGTGTGTCTCGGTGGTACCAGTGGATTGTTGAGCTAGGCAGGGGCAAAAATACCTAAACCCTTTCTATTCCAAAGACTACCCCAATTTAAAAATGCTGCAGTTATATGGGTAGGCTGGATTATGTTAATCATTTAGGAGAATGATGGAGACAAAAGTGAAGGAACTTTAAAGAACATTTCTACCCAATGAAAACCAGACAAGTTTCATTCACTGCACTCCAGGCAAGTATCTATTTGCCTGTTCCTAAGAATTTCAGTAATGACTGGAGTTTCTGAATAGAATATCACTGGTTTGATGATCAAACAAGACTATTTCTTTGTATAATATTCCTCTGAGACGGAAAGGTGTTTTCTTCCTGCTAGCCTATTCCTCAGAGTAATTTAAACTTAAAAGTCTCTTAATCTCACAGTATCTGTGGAGAAGATTTTGTTTCTCTCTCTTGGTTAGCAACTTTTAATATTTCTAAGGATATCATCAGATCTCCCTCCCCTCAGTCTTCTCCTGTGTAAATTATTCTAACTTCTACAACTGGTCCTTACACATGACAATTTCCACTTCTCTGATTATTCTCTGTTCCTCAACTCAATATCCTCTCAATGATCCAAACCTTTCTTAAACTGCATGCCTCTAAAAACAGCCAGAAACATTTACATGCACCATTGATTACTGTTACTAGGGTGTTCTTCCATATATTTTTCTAGTCAGACTTGCAGCTTGAATAAAAATTCAAAAATTCACTCCAGAAATGGTTACCCAAACGTTACTTTGTTCGTAATGAGGTTTCTATTTTCTAATGCAATTATAACTGCATATTGGGTAATTACTTCCAATTCCATCTCCAAGTCAAAACTGGAAAATATGGACCAATAATAAAAGAGATTCTTCCAGAGTCAAATCTAATGGGTATTTTTAAATGCTCTCCTCTCAAATTATGCACTTGTGTAAGAGATGTCAGGCTTTATTTTAATCAGGTTTCCAGTGCACATGACAGTGAATTCAGCAACTGTGTCAAAAGGCTTCTCACAGTTTAGTATTGTTTTAATTGTTTCTCCTTTATGGAAAAGGCCTATTGGTTTGGAAGAAAAGTACATTAGTGTAATCTAGCTAGCTCCTGACAAGTTCATTGTTTTATTTCCCAGGTGTCCAACAATGTTTTATTCCAACATTTGTCTTCTAGGAATTGAAACAAAGTCATAAAGTCAAGCATTCCTCATATTCCTAGCATTGATTTTTTAAAAATCAGTGCTATCATCAAGTTAACAATGATATTATGAAGTTAAAAATTATATAATCAAGTTAAGTGATTGTTAATTAGATGGAGATGTTATTCTCTATTTTATTATTTTCCTATATCCACCAGTGTTTTTAGCTCTGTTTTTGAAAATCTGTTGTCTGCCTGATTAGAGCAAAATATCCTTGCCAGGCAAATCTTTTTTGCATTTCCTCTGGGTATGTGCCTAAGGAATATCTCTTGTTATTACTATTTTGCAGGTTAAAAGCTGATGGTAAAAGGGGAATAGTCCCACCCTGACAATGAAAACTATAGCAATCAGCAACTGATTGTTGATGTTAGGGAACAGTCGAAACTTGAGTACCATGGGAAGCAAGAATTTGCTTGGATTGGAACAGCTGAGTGAAGGAAAAACTCTTGATGCCGGTGGAAATTCACCGGGAGAGGAAAAAAGACTACAGCTCCTAATGAAGAAAGAATGATTAAACAGCCACTGACTCTCCTTTAAGGCCACTGAGAATTAGCACAGATTTCCAGGAAGGTGTCCAATGATTCAGAAAAGAGTGATGAGAATTTGTGGATTTTTTGATACCTAGAATTAAAATCATATTTCCTTCCTAACCAGCAGTCCCGTCTTACACACTTTAAAAATAACTTGATCATGGTGGGTGAAAGACACAAATACTCAATCAAAACCAGACAAATAAGCTATGCCAAAGTCAAATTCCTGCTGAAACCCCAACAAGCCAACTGTTATTTCTGCTAATCTGTATGGCGGAAGTCTGTGAGTTCTGTAGAACTTCTTTTAAGACAAAAAACTTTTTTTCATTTGCACATTTTTCATGCTTTTCAAATTTGTTCTTTTTAAAAACTATTTTAAGAATAATGGGGTATGTCAGCTCATCATTCTCTATAAGCCACTTTTAACATCAAGAGTCATATTTTAATATAGTGTTCTGAAAAGCTTTCCTGGAAAAAGACCAGTTTATTATTTAAGCATGTTTTCTTTCTTTGACTTTTACATTTATAAAAATCATTATTTTAGAATTCCTTTCTTTATATTGGTTGAAATCCATTATAAATTAAAAAAAATGCTTTTTCTTTTAAAACTGATTCCCCAGGAATGATGATATTTAGGAATTTTGGAAGGTAAGTAATAACCTCTTTTTCATTTTGGCTATGCAAGATTGCCAAAATCTGCCAAAAAGAGCTCAGAATATTTTTGTCTCAGCCAAAGCCAAATCAGAATCTTGTCTGATGTAACCTGAAACTGGCAGAAGTGTTTACTTAAATCCAAAGCAAAAAAAAGCCTTTTTCCTATTAAAACCCAAGACTGGTCAGAACAATACTCCTATACTATTGTTTCAGGGGATTTTGGTCATGCCTTCTCTAATCTTGTTCCACAAAAGCTAGAGTTGATAGTATTTATGTCTATGAAATTTCATGTTTTATTTATGTTATCTGTGAATTTTACTTCTGGACTACTGTGATATCAACCCTTGGGAAAATTAAACCCTTTTGCTGAATGTACACCAAAATAGGTTTGGAAAGTTCTACCACAATGCTTGTTTACTGAAATATCACCCTTATTACATTTTTTTTTTTTTTATTTGCAGGACCAATGATAGACTTGGCTGCATATAGAGCAAGGATTTCAATTTCTAATTTAAAGAATGATAAGCAAGGGAAAGATAAACAGCTCTGCAGGAGTATAAGGTAATATGTTTTTGCCATTTTTGACATTAGTTTCACCATTGCCAATATGGTGAACAGAGGGGGTCAGACAATAGTCAGCAAGGAACAGATGGAGGAACCAGCAGCACAATATTTAAAGCAGTTTAGAAAATTATTACAAAAGTCTAAGGGTCTACAGTGTAGTATTGGGGAATTGGGAAAAAGACATGGAGAGGGAACCAAGAGGCTCTTTGAATCCTCAGCAGGTGGTTAACATTACCTGTACATGTGATGTGAGTTATTGCATTTGAGGAAAAACTGATGCATGCTTGCCAAGAGTTGCTGGCAACAGGAATATCTGCACAGGCTTTTCTGATTCACTCATGTTCCAGCAAAAAGTTTTCAGCCATGCATTTCTGCAGAGCTTTGTGCCAGTGAGCACACAGGAGGGGATGTTTTCCTGCAAATACCAAAATGTAAGATTGTGGCTGACAGCTCCACTTGTAAAAGGGGCTCCTCACACTGAAAGTAGGGTGTGCTGATCCTTGTGCCACTTCATCCCCTCGGGGTTAAAACACTTTGCAGGAGAGAACCACTCACAAATGTGGTCATGTTCAACTACTGGTTTTCAGCCCTGAATGAGGTCACTTTAGAACCAAAGTCACAGCAAACTTTGTTTAAACACAAAAATTAGATTGATCTTCTTAGTCAATGTCTCCAAGACACAATATACCAAATTACAAAAGAATAAATATTATAGAAACTAGGTTGTTAGTCCAGCAATTCTAATGAAAAGAACACTTTTATAATAAAAAATACACCATTGCTTTCACTTCCATATTGTTTGTTTTATCGGACCTTTTCCAATAGTTTGGAAGATTTTCTGCTCCAAAATTCTGATTGGAATTTTATTCCCATTTCTAAATCCCATAAGAATTCCACAGCTTATAGGCCCATTTTCCTATCATTGCAAGTTCTTTGAAGAAATCATAAGTAATGTGAAATCCCCTTTATTTTTAAAATTGAAGGTTATTTTAAACTCTCTGTGGTTTTCTTATATTCATCATCACATTTTTAGAGATGGGGAGTTTTCTTCAAAAACCTTCCTTCCAGCAGCCTTATGTTTAGGACTCCTCTATAAATCCTGATGCTCTGGCTCATTTGCTATTTTTGAAAAAAAAAGAAAATTGGCAGAAGCTGATTCTTCCAATTAACAATTATTCAGAGACTGGCAGATAGTAACAATAAAAATAATTAGGGAGAAGGAAAGACACTCTGGAATTAAATATTCCAGAGGGGTTTTTTTCACCTGTAGGCAGGTTAAAGTAATTACTTCTTTCTATTTCTGATCCATTAAATAATAGTAACTGCTTGTACATTTGCATTAAAACAAATAGCTGTTGAAGAGACTGGCGGAAAATCTCTCAAGGCTGTCTCACCACCAGACAGGATGCCACAGTTGTTGAGTCAGGAAATGGAAAAATATAAAATAATACCTTGCTTGTTAACAGCACTGCTTTCACTAATGAAGAATAATTTATTATCTCACTGCCAATTGTTCTAAGCAAGTCTTTAAACTGAAAACATAAAATCTAGTAAAAAAACATTATTTAAAGATTTCTTCCTGTATTTGTGATGTAAAGAAACCTGGCCTTGACATTTTCCATCACAAAATTTACATGAGGCATGGTGTATATATCTTACAGTTCAGAAGGTTTCTGTGTTTTTAAAATAAATCATAAAAGGCAGACTTAATATCTAACATGTTTTAAAAATTAAGGTGAGTAACAGAAAATACACTGTCTTATTTATCTGGTATCAAAGAAGATTAGGTAATTTTCCTGTACAGTACCTTTCTTTTAGAAAAAAAGTTTGTTGTTAGTAATTTTTTAAATATTAAATAAGACATGATGACAAACTATTCATAATATTATAAACACAACAAAAGAAATGTAATCTCCTCCTTTCATGTGTTTCAATACTGAATTAATTGCATCAACAGCCTTTGAAATCTCACTTCCATGAGATCATATGTGAGTGATAAAACAGTGCTGAGTACAAATGCAGAAAAAGCCCATTAAATTATCTAGATGTATTTGGAGTATACATCAGCCTGAGGAAGCCAACTCAGTTAAAACAAATTCACTGCTTCTGCAGAGGTCACTTTCATAGATTCTAAGCATATTTGGGATAGAGACTATGACAAAATTTGCAAAATCAAGATAGTTAATGGAATAAACAAGTTCAACTTAATTTAAACCTCTAAGGATTTCTTGTATTTGCTTTCTGTGGTTTTGTTGGGCTTAAGGGTGTTTTGTAATTTTTTGAAAGAAACCAAGGGCAAAGTTTTCATTCTTTTTTCTAAGGAGTAGGACCTTTTTTCACCTTGGTCTGTAGTTTTCTGATAAAGACCCCCACAGAACACAGCAGTGCAGAGTTCTGCAGCTCTTGGATGATGGCAAACTAAGCCACGGGAAATCCCTGTTCATTAGGACAACTGAATTCCTTCAGGGGTCTGTAATGCTGCTAACTCTGTTTCAAGTTTTATTAAACTTTTACAAAAATCTCTGTATAGAACTCCAATGATTACACCATGGAATAGCCCTAACAGCAGGAATTAATGAAGGATCTTAAGTGATTCTTCAGCTTCTCACCTGAGAGGCAATAAATTGGAGTTTAAATCAAGCATGTCTATCATTCAGGCCAGGCATCTGAATCATGACCTCACACAAGGATATTGCTTTTTATAAGTACAAACATTAATCAAGCTACAATATCTTTCATCCAAGCAGGTAGAAAAGTTGAGTTTAAGACTTTTTCCAGTAAATTTTGAAATATTTTTAAAGTGACCAAATCACCCAATTAACATCTCTGCTATTTTAGAGACGTTCTGTCTGACTAAGTGCACAGGATGTCAAAGAATTTATTTCTTGCAGACTGACAAGTACTTGAATACATATATGGAACCTGGAAGTCTGAAAGGCAAAATAAAAAATCTTGGGAATTTATATATGCCAGTGAAATAAATTGTAGCCCTTGTTCTCATAGTTCTGGTCATTGTACATGCACAAATTATGAATCACATATTTTATTTCCTTGTGACTTGGAAGAATGCCATTTTTCCATTGAAGTCAGTTTCTTCCCAGTGCCTACTTTGGCTATTTGGAGAGAAGGAAAGCTTGCTGCAACTAATGTTTTGTTTAATGTTCTGCACAGGAAACTTGCAGAGTCTGAAATACTGAAATACTCTAAACTAATTACTTAAAAGTATTTGTTTGGAAAAGCTTAGGCATGTGTGCATAATCTAAAAGAATATTGAATGGCGTGTTCAACATTTGTTAAAACCACTGCGCTGAATGATCAAGGTCCCTTTGAGATTTTCAGATGGACTTGTTGCTTCTTGCCTGTAACTATGTTGCTCACTAAGTCAAATTCTTACAAAACACTGTCTCTCTCTCATTATTTTTATTAGAAAATTGTTTTGGAACCTCATTGCAGTGATAACTCTTTAGTGTTTTCTAGTTTTCAGGCTAAAGTAATTCTGATGAGTTTTTATACATTCTTTCAGTGTCTTTTGCACCTTCTTCCATAAATGTATTTTTTAAAAAATTAAATTTTATAAGGGTACAAACAAACGACAAAATTCAGATCTTTATCCTGCTTCATACTAATTCCACTTTCTCACATTTATCCCAAGTCTAGTTCCTCTTTCTTGAATGTCACTGGCCATAACTTTGCAAAGCAATTCAGAATTCATGTCCTTTCTGCAATGATCCTGCATGTGCCTACCTCTGCTGAGGTAAATAAGAATTAAATTTATCATCTCCTGGCACTATGAATGACTCATGTTCACAAGATAACTGAATCACTGCTTCATATCCTTCTCTCCAGCTGTTGAAAGCCAAAATGTTCCTACTTTACATCTGTTCTTAGTAACTTTTCAGCTTAAATATTACATTTTATACCAATCTCTTTTATTCCAATCCTATTCCTTCAGGCTTCAAGATGCTCTAGGTATTAGTTATCTTTGAGATCTCAAATGTCCTTTATATTGATCACACCTCCTAGCCCTGCATCCTCAGCAAATTCCCTGGCACACTCATTAACTGAAGATAGCAGAGTTAAACTCCTTGAGGATTCTGTTTAATAATACCTTTATTTGCAATCAATACTTGTCTTTCAGTGCTGCTAGCTTTGCCCACCTTATTAGCTGGCTCCAAAACCATGTTACTATCAAGAATCTAATATTCTCTGTCCTAACTGGTTGTTCCTCATCACAGACTGAACTTTTGGCAATAATAGCTTAAAAATGTAATGAGACATAGCATTAAGGAAAGTTAATATTTCTTACCCAGTCAGTTCAACTGAGTATGGGCATAAGGGGAAACAAAAATTGCAACACAGGGAGATCAAACAAGCTCCTTATTTCTCAAAGAAATAAGAAAAAAACTAAAATTTGGGTTTAAAAAACCTAAGATTTGGGTTTTTTTAGAAAAAAAACCTAAATTTTGGGTTTGGTTTCCCAAAATTCACCAAATAAATAGTGTGTTTAATAGAACTCCTCTACCTTTTTCCTAGACTGTCAGTGGTTTTAAAAAAATTTCAGCTAAAAACTTCCATGAAGCTGAGATCCGTGGTAAGACCACGGCTCATGACTAAGTCACCCCAATAAAGACTGGCTGAAACCCTTGCCCCACTGAGTATGAACACCCTCTCACAGCAATGCTTCAGCTCACAATTTGGGGAAAAATCTGGTAGTGGCCTTGAAAATCCTCCATAACTTGATAAAAAATTTTGAAGAATGATAAAGAATTCTTCAAGGATTGAGGAAAGATAACTATTACTTTATTAATATATATTGATATTGCAATTTATTTAAAAAAAACCCACAAATGTTACAATGATTACTGCAATTGATCAAAAATTAAAACAACTGCAGTTACCTATACCTGATTTTATCCCTAGAAAAGGCCAAAACTCAGTAGATGTTTTCAGAGCTCTGTTCCATCCTGTTGCCAAACTGACTGGTAATTACACTCTTAACAAAGATGGTGTAGCTGCTAGCTTCATCTACAGAAATAAAGAAGGAAATTTTCAGTGAAAGTTTTTTTTCAGTAGAAAGGAGGAGAATGAAGTTATGCTGAATCACTTGGAGGTTTTTGGGTATTTTTTTGGTATCTACTTTGGTATCTAACTCAACTATATTCAATATTTCTCAGTAAATAAAAAGGTTTTTTTCTTAATAATCCTTTAAAATATCTCAAGAAAGTATCCAGATTTTTTTCAGTTTATCTCCTTGCATATTTATTCACCATGTTCTACATTCTAAACCTTAAGAAATTACTGAGTGGAACCCCGAGACTCAACAGAATGTTTCAAATAATTAAAAGTTTGAGAGTGGTCATAAGATATGTTAATTTGCAGCCAAGCATCAAAATATACATCAGGAAAGTTATTTTTCTCCATTTGACTCTAATAGATAGCTACAATTTATTAAAGTTTTCGACAAAACTGTATGTATGGAACCCAAGAGACCGGCATTTACTTCTTCTGAGATTTTTATCCTTTTCATAAGTCCATTTAGACCTGCTGTTTAATCAATATAAAATGCTTCCCTTGACACTTCTCTGAAGAGTGCTCACAATTCCGCTTTAAAATTTTCCTTGTCTCTTCATGAGTATTAGAGAAATGGTGATTCCACACAGCATTTCTGTGTTATTATGTTCTGAATGTAGAGATGTCATTGCAAATGAGGAACTCTTAAAATTAGTTTAAAGTTTTTAAAGGAAAAACATAATTATCTTTTTAATGATGAGGTAAGTTAATTTTTCTCTGAAGAGTAAACTCTGCAGTAAAGTAAGTGATTTTTATTTAAAAGAGAAACTTTTAGATGCATTCAAAGAAGTACTCATTGTGTAAAATCTGAGGTTTGAGAGTAGAAATAAACTTTATTGGCTTTGGCAAATTTATGATCCACTCCTGCTAACCATGCAGTGTACCCAAAACAGAAAACAGGACTAAGTTTCTACTTGGACAACATGGTAAAATTACTTTTCTTTCCACTGATTGTGCAATTGTGTAAAACTACAAGTTAGAGCTTGAGGGTGCATTTTTTCTCATGTTCTTCTAATAACTTAGAGATGAAACCGAGGTGGCACGTCAGTGCTTGGCAGGAGATTACAACAGATCTCAGGACATTCATGCTCAGGGGTGGCCTTCTGCTTGTCTGAACGCCTTAAGCTGAGGCTGCCTGAACAACTGTGCTGCTTCTGGAAGGTTAGTGTTGCAGTACTTTCCAGGTACAAGAAATTACCATTTTTGTCATAGTATGACATCTTGTGGACTGCTGGTAGTACTACCAAAGGACTCCCTGTCCTTAGCCTAAATATTACTCCCATCAAGTAAACGAGTACATAGAGCGCCTGTTTCTTTTAAAGCTGACTGGGTCATATACACAGCTGTCATCTATTTATGGATGAAAAACATCTCAGATGATAAGCTTGTGAGAAAGAAGATATATAGGCAAAACCTATTTAATGTACAGACACTGAGCCCTGTGATGGCAAAGCGCAGGGCTCAGGACAGGGGAGCATCTTTGGTCCCTCAGCACGTTCCTGGCAGTGGAAAACTTGCAAAACTGGCACATTCCCATCTTCAGCCTACTTTTTTTTCTTAACACAGGTTCTGGCATGCAGTCAGAAAAAAGGATAAGGAGCCCTTGACATGTTGTCTGGCAGGCAGGTGGTAGGTCTCTCTTTCCAAACCTCCGAGGAATGAAGAATGGAATGGACAGACAATATTGAAAAGATTGAGGGCTTTTTCATCCTCATGCCTAAAAATGGAGAGTACTCAGGATTATTTTAAGATTTAGGGCATGAACTTGCTTACAAGGCATGTGAGCTTGCCTGGTTGTATCACTGGCCCACATCACTATCTCCTGATTAAGAGTAATGGAAAAAATCTGTCTGATCATTAAGCTCCTGACTACATTTGAATACATCCCCACATATACTTCATTTAATTCTTTCCTGAGTGACACTTTCAAGGAAAATCTGCTGCTTTATTTCAAATAACAAGGCAGCACAGAGTTATGAGCTGACAGAAAAGTTGAACTGCATGAAATCTATACAGTCTTATTATATTTTTCCTCCCGCAGGACCTGAGGCCAATAGTTTTAGCTGAAATGGTTTTTTGCTTTTAGATCCATTTGTTGCTTTTTGGGTTTGCCCACAGGGTCTCCAAATCTATTCCCTCTGTTTCAGGTCACCTGTTAGCTCTTCATGTGTAAAAATGTACCATATCCCCTTCCAAGGAGCAAAAGATTTTGGACAAGGAAAGGAGGCTGTACTTTACAGAAGAACAAAACCAACAAAAACAAACACTACCATTACTTAGATGGCACTGTAAAAAACAAGTTTTATGAACAGACACATTCCACTGAAATTATGAAACATACCACTGTTCATGAAGGTGGATGCTGAGATACTATTTTTGGACTTTTCTTCCATAGTTGAACTTACCTTTAGAGTTTTGGTCAAACAGGGAATGCAAAAATGTTCTAAGAATTTGGCAGGGGTTTCCTAGTCTAACTGTATGTGTTTCAAGGAGGTGTAAGTTTTGGCTGGGTGTATAATCTCTGTATCCGTAATGTAAATGAAGGGAAATTAAAAAAAATTCTCTTCATCAGTTTATTTTCTTTTCCTAGATAAAAGATTCATCAGCTTAAGAATGACTTTCAAGTTAAAGTCTCATCAAGTGCAGAGAAAAATCCTTCAAAATGAGGTAATATTAGATTCAGCTCATTGATAGTGACTACATCTCCACAGCACTGGAAGTCCAGAGAGTTACCATGCATTAGAAAGCTAAATTCAGCTGTCAGCCTCAAGCTGATTCCCATGATGTACTGAACACAGACAAAAGATGTTGTGTAACCTCTTCAGTAGCTGTCCATGCTGTACCATTTTTGCAGACACATAGATTAAAAAAAAAATTTAAGAATCACCAGACTAATGAAGCACAGTATCACAGTTAGGTACCATCATGAAAGAAAAAAAAAGCTTCTTTTTCAAGGACATCCTACCAAAATAATTGTACTCAGCTGATTTTGACCCACATTGCATATTAAGCCTGGCACAAATAAGTATGAACATAAGGAGAGCTAGGAATGATGACGTAAAACACTAAATCTAGCCTTCAGTGGAATCTACCAGCCTCACAGGGTCAAAAGCTGATCTTTAAAGACTAGGGGAAAAACTAGCCTTTTTCAAATATTTGCAAAACTAGAATCTTATGAAATATCTTTTATCCCTCCCCTGCTCTAGCCATGCTTTCTAATTTTCAAGCAACTTCTTAAGAAAAGAAGCAAAAAAAATCATATCCCACAGTTTATACGTATTTATTACTAGTGGGCAGCTGAAGACTAAATACTTTTATCTATATTTTTAAAAAGAGGTAATTACTTAGGCATCAGTAAAATGAAAAAAAAAAACAAAACAAATATTAAGCAAGAAATTTATCAGAATTGATTTTTAAAAATCCTACAATGCATTTCAGTCTCCATTTTTCTTCCTTTCATTTTTTTCTACAATATATATTTGTTTTGTTAATCATTAATCCCTCCTGTCCCTGTTCCCAGCTCCTGGCTGCAGTTTGCACTGACTATTGAGCTTGATCAGGCCAGTCTGCTGGCTGTACTGTATGAAGAACATTGTGTAATTTCTGCTTGAGTTTTGTTGCTACTCCTAGTTGTCTGCTATGTCTGTTCTTTGCTTGTGTGGATCTGAACCTGTATTTCCATTTCAGAAATATACTTACAAAAGAACTTGAAGGGGCTGTGTATAGAATATTGGTAAATGAGCAGTATGCAGTGTGTAGCTGAGTTTTTTGCTAAAGCAACAGCAAAATATTGATACAGAGAAGAGGAGTTAGTTAAGATGTAGGGAATGCTTAGGAGAGAAAGATGCCATTTTTTCAATCCAAAGTGTATCCCTAGATAAAAACTGTAATCAGCTGTTAATGAGCTCTCAATAAGCTGTCCCTGAAAAGGCAAGCATAGGCATTTCCAACACTTAATTTTCCAGACACCACAATGGAACAGCACACAACACTGCAGCAGCACGACCAAGCTAAAGCAGCTTCTTGTTCCCAAACAGCTGTAATTCACAGTACCAACCGCTTCAGTGGGCAGCATGTTCCAATGTCTGGCAACTCTTTCCATTATTAAATCTTTCCTAGTATCCAATCTAAATCGTCCCTGGCACAACTTCAAGCCATTTACTCTCATCCTGTCACTTGCTACCTGGGAGATCAGCTGCCACCTCACTACAGCCTCTTCTCAGGTAGCTGTAGAGAGCAATAAGGTCGCCCTTAAGCCCCTTTTTCTCCAGGCTAAACAACCTCAGTTCCCTCGACACTCCTCATAAGGCTTCTTTCCTAGGCACGAGCTGCCTTAATTCAGTATTTTTCTGAACAGATATCAAATGTCAGATCAAGTTCTTAATTGGCTTTTCATTTATATCAGGTAAAAGGCAAAGTTTAACTTTGCATGACGGTGAAATCTATGGCTTTTCTGCAAATTTATAACAGATAAATGTTTTTAGGTGTTTATAATAAAATTTTAATTTTTTATTTTTAAAGAGAAAAATCATAGCTTTCTAGAGCTACAGTGATGATAATTGCTACAGCAGATGGACAATGACTGTTTCTGTCTCCAGTCAAGCAGCAGATTCTAAGTACTGAGGTAGATCAAGAGTACTATATTGATCATTTTACACCAAAAAAACTCCTCCGAGAAATAAAATTGTGTAGACATCTTCTGTTTTACAGGAATATTCAGATATGACAGCAGAAATGTCAAGATTTTCCCTAAGTTGCCTTAATCACTCCCGTATGTTACACACCATACCTTTTTGCATGTCTTAGTCAACAATATTGTATCAGCATTGTTCTAGGCTGAGTAAGGAAGAGATAGCTCTCACACATACATGTTTTACACCTGAGTCACTTTATGATCAAGCCATTCAGTCTTAATTGTTTTAAAACCAGGTCTGAACTACTTTAGAAGGAATGTGGTACTCTTAGTGGACGAAGACCAGACTTGAGTCATTACAAAAGATGTAAACGAAAAGTTATAAAAGTTATAAGAGGTGCAGAGAATAAGCTATGAGGAAAGGTTGAAATAATGGAGTTTGTTTAGTCTAGAAGAGCAAAGACAGAATTGGGATATGACAACAATCTGCAAGTATGTATAATGCCCTTTCTATGGAGAAAAATGATCAGCTGTTTTCTATGTTTGCCATGGACAGTCAAGCAATAATTTACAAAATTTGCAACAAATGAGATTAAAGTTTGGTATTAAGATCTCCAAAGAGAGATAGATAAATGACAGGATTCCTTGTTTGGAAAAATTTCAAATATATTTTTAAGAGGACATTGAAGTTTTAGACTGATTCAGAATAGTAAAAACAGTAGTGCAAAAATTCATAACACTAAGGCAAACAACAATCCATCAAGAAGGATTAAATGTGATACAATTTGATTTAGAAAGAACATTTTCACTTGCACTAAAATTCAATTAAACAATTAAAAACAGTTATCACTGCTCAGAAAACATGGAGAGGCTCTGAATGCCCTGAAGAAGTCTTTTTAATCTTTGCTATTCTTATATGTGATGGAATTTCTCCATATGTGGCATATTTTATGTCTTATTCACATAAATATAAGGTACATAGTTACTGACACAGCATAGTTATTTAAAATACACTTAGAAGTGGAGCCCTTTAGAACTAAAGGACAGCCTTTATTCTTTAAGACAATATAATGAAACTGCAGGAAATATCTGTATAGTTTGATTATCTTATAAACTAAGGAACTATAAATATAAAGTGACCTTCTTTAACAAAAAAAAAGAAGTCTAATTGCATCCACTCATTATCAGGACCTGTGTGTATAAATCATGAGTAGCCTATGAAATGCTTATTTAAACAAAATTCAGTTTTGCAGTTTATTCCAGAGCACATTGAACTTAACTGGCTTCTCTCCTTTAAAAGTAGCTGGGATACATAATGTATATATAAGCAACTTAAAGAGCTATACACACACATTTCCAATAAATACCAAAATAACAGGTGGTATGTCATACATGAACATTTCCTGTCTTTTCCCAAGAAACCATTTCTATTCATTTCAGTTGAAGGTGGGAAAAGATTACTTGATGGGATTCTAAAGATTAGCTACAGTCCTATATAGACACTTCATAAATCTTTTATTACTTTTAAAACACCATCTAAAAGATAAAACAATCCCATATTTTCAACACAATTGTACAATGTACAATTCATAACTATTAACCAATTCAAACATCTTTTCACCCTGTCAAGGATGGGCAAAAAAAATTAATTTCAGCATCCAACTTAAGTGCTGACAATAAATTTCCTTTGTTTAATATGGACATTATTATTGGAAAGAGACTAGCACTGGAAAGATATTAAAACACAGAACAAGGCTGTTAGGATAAAAGTCATGGAAATTAATGTCATATGGTTTGGTACATATGTCATTTGTCATATGTGCCAAACCAACTGTCCTGTACACTAATTGTCATTACAGTTGACTGCCCTCAGAAGGAATAAGTTTCATATTTGGAATTCAAAAGCTTCCATTTTGATAAAAAATGCAGAAGCTACAGTTAGGATTAGTCATTTATGATAAATACTGGAAGTGTAAGTAGCATCATCCAATCCAGTTGTTCCAAGGAAGGAAACATCCAATATGTGAGGACATCTTCTCCATAAACCCATCTGAAACACAGCTGAAAATGACTTGTTTCCACAATCTAGATTAAAGTTTGGGAATCTCCTTGCCAGAGCCAGGACTTGCTTTTGAGATATGCTGTTGGCATATGCAGCCACAGCAGACAACAATTAAACAAAGGACTTTCCTTAGGTACAGCCACAAGGTGTTCTACCTCACATTCAGTCTGTTAGGAGAAGTTACCTATGTTCTCCTTACTCTGGTTGCTTAGAGAACATACAGGAAAGGAGGGACTGATCCACTGCTCGAGATCCACATCCACAAATGCAAGTCAGCTATAATTTTCCCTTGCAGCTCTGTGGACTGCAGTTTGTGACTGCTGAGGAGCTGCCTCTACTCTTGCAACCTCTGCCCTCTTACATCACGTGGCTTCACTTTGCTAAGATGTAGGAAGCCCTAAAACACCCCAAAGCCATAGAGATACCCAAAATCTGGAGCAGAAATGAAGGGGTAAAAGACTCTTTAGAAACACTAATGTTTTGTCTAAATAGAAAGGTCAATGCATGTTTAAAGATTCTAACATATGTAATGTTGTTTCTGTATTAGACAAGCATTTCAGGAAAAAGAACAGAAAGCATAATCACCTAAACTAAAAGAAACACAAATACTACATTTGGCAAAAATGCCAGAAGAGCACAGTATACAACTTTATCTTTTGTTTGGATGATTAAGAATTCCAGTTTTAGCTCGCCATATTCTTTTCAGGAGTCTTATTGCCAGACATCAAACAGGAACTGTATCTACATAATAAGAAATATACTTCAGCCACAAAAGTCAACAGAAATGAGTAGTTATAGTTCTATAGCAGTAGCTATAGTTCTATAGCAAGGCCAATTTTATCAATAAAACAAGAAGGTACAATAATTCAAAGATTTTCCTGAACTTGTAGCTTTCTTATATGCTGGAGATTTGAAAATTGGTCATTCAATAAACTATATTCCATTTAATAGTTATGAGTTAAAAAAATAATGCTCATTTTTACATATATCCATAGGAAAGTATGATCATAGATATATTGACCTGCATTATTTTATTTACTTTCTTTCTAAAAAATTTAACCTTATACCACTGAAGTAAATTGCTAAACGAACTGATTCATAAAGCCAGATTACTAAAGATTATGAGTTTGTCACAGAACTGGGAAAAATAAATTTAAAATAAATCCTAGTATGTGACTCCTTTACACCTCCAAAAGAGACTTCACACCCACCAGTTTAGATTTAATTATTAAGACATGTAACTACTAAAAATATAAACTTGGAAGAATCACAAGCATTTCTATAGCAGCATTAGTCCAGTTCTCAAAACAGGAAAAAAAATATTGTGAATCAAAAACTGGACAGTATGGATGAAAATATGAAGAGCTGGATGGATGTGTGTGGCAGCTGAATCTTAATTTCCACAAATTTTGGTTAGTTCTCTATAATTGTTTTAATATTATTTTTTTTTGGCTATGTATGTATAAAAACTCTGAACCTCTGTTTTGTACTACATTCCAAGAATCCCTGGAGGTAGCCTTGTCCCCAAGGATATACACACAGCACACACAGATCTGTTCCAGTTCTTTTGTACTTAGGCTGACGATTGATTATCCCTGACAGATCAAGAGTTTAAGAAACCAATGTTAATATCAATTCTACAGTGGATTTCCTACCAAGATGACATGATATTGTGACTAAAGGGTATTTGATAATATAATTACCAGTCAAATTAAGTAGCTGTTTTCCAGCTTGAGGAAAGTGAGAGACCAGCAACTGCACCTCACTGGTCAGAGAGAAAACTGTTTCATATCTTTCACTTTCTGAAAGAATTAACTAGAAATATTTAAGTTGTTAAAGAGTCAATTTTAGTAAGAGGAAAAAGAAGATTACAAAGATAACATATGTAGAGAATAAATCTGTCACATGAATAAAAAAAGGCATTTAACTGAACTTAGAGATAATTTGACCCTGAATAGTCTGTGGTGTATTCTCTGCATTCTCAAAGTTGGAACATGGTTATCCAGGAAATAGAAAAAAGATAACTTCTAATGTCATTGGCAGCAGGAAACTGGAATAACAGCTACTATCTGGAGGCTCAATTCTATTTAGAACTAGGATTTGGGGAAGTAACTAAATTGCAAACAGATGAGAGAAGTTGTCTCTTCAGTTTTGTTATTCATTAAATATGTCTACATGCAAGGCCCACAAGGTGGCAAATACCAGAGAAGCTTTAGTCAGTGACTAAAAAAAAAGTGTCCTAGCAGCTTAACCAGTAATGTGTAGATAGTTACTGATTCTTTTCACAGGATTTTGGGACAATATCTGCCTGTAAATACTGAAGGAAATGCCAATTTTATTAAAAACTAAACATGCCAAACTAACACTTTTTTGGAAAATAATTCACAATGAACAGCACAGGATGTTTTAATCATCTTTATAATCATCATTTGTAACCATATTGATTATGTGAGAATCACCATCAGCAGATGGCTAAATAGTAAATCACGGGTTTTGGGAAAGCCTGTGCTGCAAGGTTCCTTGCAGTTTAGTCTTCAGCTGGACTGGATGAGACTCTCCAACTTGCTGTTCTGCTCAATTGTCAGAACCAGTTAGCCTATGGTCTTCCAAGAGTTCCTTACTACTTATATTAATCTATCTATATTATCTGTCTATCTATCTATCTATCTATCTATCCACCTATCTATCTTAATCTATTAAACTATGTCCTAGAAATCTTATAACTTCCTTATGAAATAATATTCTGCATGACCACCTCTACAGCTGCAGGAACAGTCTCTATCGAATACCTACAAGGCCAGTTTAATGAGCAGGAATCACCTGGGCTGCCACAATGAAATTCAACAAGAATAAAGGAAGGCCTGTTAGAAGCTTATCAATACAGATCCAAATCAGCACACAATTTCAACACTTTGCATCTGAAATTGGAAAAAATATCTTTATCATTTTTCTGGGTGCACAAACTTTATGTTTTCTTTCCTATTCCATGATAAGCAAATGTCAATATCTTAAAAAATGGCGGGACTATCTCACTGAAAGTTACTGCTCTGAATGTTCACTTGTGCTGGTTTAAATCTGAGAGAAACTGCCCACTACACTGACAAATATTATCACCTGGAACTTCCCATCAGTGCTGATCCAGGCATATTCTTGCGCTTTATACTAACACTCAGATTGCTTTGGAAGCCCAATGATTTGGCTAAGTGTTTGTAGTGTCATAACTCTAAGGTACAAGGTAAGAAATGGTCTTACAAGATGTTAACGTAGCATGAATAGTGTTCAAGTAGTTTGTGCTACTTCCTTCCTATATGTCCCATATGCCCCATGTCTGTATGATCTATCCTGTTTCTGCAGCTTTTTCTTGCAGACAGCCATATTTTCTACCAAGACTAGACTTAAATGTGACTGCTTGACTATTTTGTGTTGACTACCAGGTTCTTTATCTTTACTCCAGAAGAGAAGCCAACAGAAAATATCACAAGTCTTTTTTACTCTACAAATGTGATAGACAGAAATGAAGAATTTGCATATCTTCACCATTCAAATTTACAATAACTTTTTCTGCAGTTCTTAATCTTAAATAACCGTTAATCTGCAAAGATACTTGCAGAAATATCTCCCTACCAAAACTGTTTTACATTTTCTGGTGAATATGTGACACAAAATTCTGAGTTATATTCCTGTACGAAAGTTCCATTAAACACATTTAAACTAAAATAAGCAGCTGTGATAAACTACCACTAGATATATAAAAATATTATAAATTACAAAAGCAGGAAACTTTAACTTTAGAAGACTGCACCTGTATCCTGTTTCTGTATCATATGTATCACATACCAATAAAGCAATCTGGGCTCCTACATATTTCTTTCCACATGCAGAGAAGCCTGCTGCAACTTTTTAGAGCTGGAATAATGATTGTGAAACTAGAAGTTTATGTACCCAATTCCAATAACATACAATAAAATATTATGTCTAAGATATCAGGTCCTTAGTATGCTTCTAGAGTATACAGCTCTAACCAGATTCAGAAAGTAGGAAAGCTGTTGATGTCAGGTTTTTAACCAAGTCTGATTTCTTTATAAAATCAGGCAGGCTTCTATCACAGATGGCTTGTGGGGCAACACTTTATCAGTTCATGTTTTTGTCTCATCCTTCCACTCTGATCAGACTACAGCTGCCAACACACAGAGACTACAACTGGCCAGCCAGCCATCAAAATGCCTCATGTACTTTAATATCTCCAGCCCTGGATTCCAGTCTGTGAAAGCAGAGAGTAGGAAGCAAGGAGCAGAAAGGTATTTACAGTGCTCCTAGCATTAGTCAGGGTTGATAAAAGTCTTGGCTCTCTCCTGCATTTAAAGGAGATAAATAAATGATAGATGGGCAAATCTATTCAGATAGAACTTTTTTGTTGCTTTCTATTTGTTTAATTATTCTTTACTTTAAATTATTTTCTAAGTGATCAAGTTTTAGCTAGAAAACAAATTCAAAATGCCTTTTTCGGCCAGTGACTTCAGTGGAATCCAATTTTTCCCTTTGAGCATTAAGAAATTCACATTTCCTGCCTGTTGGAGCTATACACTCTTTAGAAGGTTGTAAAATTTCTTTGAAAACAAGAAAACATTCTTGTGGAATGTCTTGTGGAAAACATTCTAAATGTGCTTTTCTCAAAGAGTTGATTAAAACACATGAAGCCAAAGGTGTGGGTAGGCAGTTGAATTTCTCTGTAACACCATGCTACTGCATCAGAGGGCACTCAGAGAAAAAAAAAAGTCAAGGTTATATTTTTCTCTTCCTTACTTATAAAGAGTTCAAGAGAAACATGCTAGTATGCTCTGATGAAAAGACTAAAGTAGCCAATTTCTCAACAGTAAGCAGCAAGAGCTTTTAAGAATATAAAACCAGAGCTCAATATGGAGAACTAAAGTCAATTTAAAAATAGAATAATTTTCATTCTTTTGCTGAATCCAGCCAAACATTCTTACCATTGACAAATAGCTTGCCTTCTTGACACGTAATTTGAAGAGGGCACAAAAACCCATTTAACTGATGGTATTTAATGTGCTGTTTAACTCCCACATCCAGTTGTCCCAAAAACCTTTCTGCCTTCTAAAATAAGATTACTGACTTTGTGAGTGAGGCGAAAGCAGAGGTTGTTGCTTATTTCAATTTTAGTAAGGCTTTCAACACCATTTCTCTCAGCTTCCTTACAGAAAAACCAACTGAGGAAGTAGAGACTGGATAAGCAGAGAGTGAGCTGGACTGAAAACTAACACTCAAATCTAGCTAGAGGCCAAGCAATTGTGGAGTTCCACAGAGACCGAAATTGGTTCAAAACTTTAATGTCTCCATTGATGACATGGGTGATAGGACTGAGTGCACCTTCAGCAAGCCTGCAGATGATACAAACTGGGAAAAAAAACCAGCTGGATGTGCTGCTCTTCAGAGGGATCTCAATCACCTGGAAAAATGGGCTGCCAGGTGTATTGGGAAGTTCAGCACAAGGAACTGCAAAGTCCTGCACCCACGGAGGACTGGACTCCAGACACTCCCAGTCAGACTAGGGGCTGAGGAGAAGTAAAGCAGCTTTTCAGAAAAGGACCTACACATTCTGGTGGACAAGAAGTTGAACATGAGACAATAGTATGGTCCTGCAGAATATAAGGCCACAACACCTTGGTCTGCACTGAGGGAGAGTGTTGTCAGCTCATCAAGAGCACTACCAGAAGTGACTATTGTCCTCTGTAAATGGAGATACACCTGAAATGCTGTGTCCAGTTCTGAACTCCCCTGGATGAGAGAGAAATTAACAGTCTGGAACACGTTCAGCAAAGGAACATGAAGATAATGAAGGGATTAGAGCATCTATTATAACAAGAAAAGACTGAGAGAACTGGCATTATTTATCCTGGAGAACAAAAGGCTAAGGGTGGATCTTACAAATATGAATAAATAAATACCTGATAGAAGGAGATACAGAAAATTAAGATGGTAAGAGGAAAAGAAGCTAAATGAACAAATTTATGTATAATAATTGCCATTTAAAGGTTAGAAAACATTCTTTATCATGACAGTGGTCAAACACTGGAACAGTGAGAGGTTGTAAATTCTCTGTCTCTGGAGAAATTCAAAACCAAACTGAAGTCAGACTTGGGATACCTTCTGTAGCTGACTCTGTTTTGGGCAGATGTGTCTGTCTCCAGGAGTTCCCCTGGACCCTCAATGGATCTCTAATTCTAGTTTCTTCTACAGGTTCTTCGGACATAGGAAAACTGATGATTTTATGTCTAGACTGTAAAATACTACTCAGTATAAGCTGTAGCAAGCATGAAAATAAGACCATTAGTAGAACAAGTAGAGAGAACTGGACAGCATTGTATCTCACACATAACATGCAGCAGAAAATCAAGATTTTTATATCCAGCTGAAATGTAACCAAAACTCTTCAAGAAAGATGTGCTATGGTCCTCAGATGCCAGAGAACTTCCTGCTACCTGTCCTGTAAAATTGTTCATCAGTGTCAACCAAAAGATACCACATTCACCAATACAGACATTTAAGTTATGAGGTATTGGTTTCGCAGGTTGTAGCATACTGAAAACATGTAATGAACATGTAGCAATATGGTCACTCTTGAAGAAAAAAAATGTTAACTAGGGTAGAAATTGGGACCTCTGACTGCTTCTTGCACCATCAGAAAATAAAGCCATCAAACGAACCACAAAATAAGATAGTTTTTAAGTAAAAGCTTTTTCGGAAGTCAATGTCATCATCTTAAGTGTGTCATTATGAAAAACCTGGCTGCGCCATTTGAAAGTAAATGTCTTAATTAATTAGTTCCAGAACTTAAAACTTTTTTAGGAAGCTGTGCTGTAGCTCATTTGAGCACCTGACCCAGTGATGACATTAAATAACACAAGGTTTCCTGAGAAAAACATGCATCACAAATACAAACCTGCTTAGTAATACACTATATTAATCAAGAATAAAATTTATTTATATATCTATTTATTATTATCACTATGTATGTATTCTGTTTTAAAATGAAACCTTTAGGGTCTGTTGAGAGTAAGGAAAGCAAAAATGAGCATGAAAAGAACTGTACTTGAATATTTTTATGACTGCAAGCAACAGTAACAGGTTGGGGTTTAATACCATTCAATGAGTTCACACACAGAACAGAAGTGCTTGAAAACAAGATTCTCATCCCAGCCTGACAGGCAGGTAAGATATT
This sequence comes from Lonchura striata, assembly GCF_050655825.1. Lineage (NCBI taxonomy): Eukaryota > Metazoa > Chordata > Aves > Passeriformes > Estrildidae > Lonchura > Lonchura striata. Next base: position 117,235,889 of record NC_140704.1, read on the forward strand.
CAGGTTGTGGAAAGCAGATACTACAGTACAAAATTCAACAACTGTCAAGAGCAACTGTGCCATGCACAAGGCATAAAGTATGTGAGTTACTGACAATTTTCCCAGAAATGCAGATTCTTTGACTTGAGTTCTTGACTAGATAAACAGTGAAGATTGCAAAGGAAGAGAAAAAATAAATCAGACCATTTACCCTATAATTCTGCATAGTATAAAGAAGGTAAGACATATTAACAACCTCCTGAGCTGCTTGCATCATCTCTAAATCACATAGAGAGTAATAAGTGTTACCCCATATAACACAATTTAAAAGTTTATATAGGAAAATAAAAAAAAAAAGACAATTCTATACTCCTCACCATTCAAGAGGAGTCAATTTTCTTTTTCTTTTCCATTAATGTAGCAGTCAGAGAAAGATGGAGAACTTTGGCACTGCCAGTTGTAAAGTTGCTTTGTGTTTACATTTCTTTAGTGTACTGACTTTCCACCTTTTTTGTTGCCTCAGTCTGATGGGCCATGAAGTCTAATAATTCATTATAGAAATATTAGTAAGTGGCACAAAGCCTGTTACTACCACTGTAAGGTTTGTCACATCATATCTCAGTGCCAGAACAAGCAATGGTATAGTTCCAAATTCCAGGTCAAAACCACTTTATCTATCCCTTCCTAAAACTGGTCCTGGTCTTAGGTATGAAAGGCAAAATTTTAAATGCTTATTTGCTAGATCAAGATGATTTATCAGGTCTCCTTGCCTTATTATTTACTATACTTTTTTTTGTGGTGATTGAGATAGTGGATAGATAGCAATTTTTAAACCCCAAATGACAAAACAGAAGCAAAGGTGGGACAATATTTCCAAAGTATATTCAACAGGATAAAAAGTCAAGTGGTTCTAATGAGGGAGTCTGATTTCCATGGTTTGCTAGAATCAAGGCAGTAGTTAAGATTGGTTTTAGTGGAGATAGGAGACTACTGAGAGTATGGACCATTTTGCATGCCAGTTATACCCTATGCAATTTTTTTTTTTTAAGTTTATAAAGGAAAGATGAACTGGTAGCATGACCTGAACAGGGACAAGTTGTTAATATAAGAATATCAAAGATGTCAGAAATGCTTTTTTTTGGGGACAAAGAGACGAAAGGAACAGGAAGAATAATGACCATGAAGAGAGATCAGGTGGAGGGATATATTCAGTGAGGCCTGAGATTGGATTAGAGGATACCAGATTAGCATCTGTGATGAGGGGTGGGAAGGCAAGACAAAGGGAAGAGGACAGTTGCTTAACATTTTATCAATTTTATCTTAGATGATGTTCAGGTTTCTTCAAAGAGGAAATTACATTAATTTCTCAATTCTTTCTCTTGTCTATGCCAGCATGAAAGAGTCTGTCATGAAAGAGCAGTGTCATGACAATAAATAGGGATTTGGGCTTAGAATTTGGCAATATATTTAAGAATAGACAAAGAATTTAAGAATATTTTTGTCTGTTCTTAAGAATTTAAGAATAGACAAAGCAAGATCACCCAATTTGAGTTTTCCAGAAATTTAAGAAAAACAAGGAAAGAAGATAGTTATGAAAAGTTAATTTATAGCTACTTTGGCCGGGTGACTTACAATAGAAACAGGGAGTTAAGCATTTGCACTGATTAACTATAACAAAAAATTACTATTTTAAGTACTGATGGAGATTATGGAGACTGGGTTGTGAACCAAGATCAAAGTGAAAAAAGAACTCTGATAGTGATGAGCTAGTGGTGATAGGAGGTCAATAAAAAGGATTAGAAAAGATTTCATTAAAGAATGGGGATAAAATTGCTGGGTGACAAATAGTTTAATAAAAGGTACTTTCAGTATGCAGGAGAAATAATTCTCAACTAAAAATAAAGAGGGTAAATTGAGGAAATGGGAAAGGTCAGATCTTATTGGTCATCTATCTGGAAACTAAAAATCACTAAGCAGTGAACATAGGAGATAATGATGAAAAAAAAAGACAACCAGTCACAAAAATTAAATATTTTTACAGCCTGGTGTTCTACTAAGTTTTAAAGTATTTTCAAGTTGCTGTTATATAGTTTCAAAAACCTAAAGAGTAAAAAGAGATTAGGTAAAATCACAGTGACAGATGGAGATGTCAACACAGATGATATAATACCTTAATGTCACTAAATGAACAGCAAGTCTTGATTGAATGAAAACTTTGCAGCAGATGGTGCCTTTATCATTGCAGACAATCCAAAGTGTCACTATATTACAATTTATAATTTTTATTGATCAGTGGAAAATTTAGTAGTCTATTTCTTTAAAGGTTATTTTCTTTCTTGGTGATAGCTCTAAATTTCTACTATCTTTTGCAATATTTATAACTGCTGCCTCACAGAAAAACCATTACCTTCAGTTTGCAGAATTTATTGGAAGCACAAGAGACCTTTTTTGGCTGCCTTAGATTATGAACTGAATATAAAAAGATGGAATGAAAAATTGACATAAGATAACAAGGTATCATGTTATCATTTCCATAAAGCTATGGATATTTATTTCCTGGGCTCCTTTATGCTGAAAGTACAAGTTTCCTCTACAGATCCAGCCTTTATGCCTTGGAAGCCTAATCCTTTTTGGAACTCATTTAAGGAGATATTCAAATGGACAAGCTGTGATTTAACAGACTAATTTTTTATTAATCTTCATGCTGGTGAGCAGAGAAAGTGTAAGTTATTCAGAATCTTGTTCAAAAGATGTACTCAGCTGTACGAGTTCAGAGTTGTTTGAATAGATGAGGTGCCAGCCAAATGTGTTCTGAAAAGAGGATGTAAGCTTTGGTCTCGTTGCTTGCTTTCTCTGGTTGTGCTATAAACACTTGGAATAGCTCACAAGGTTAGTTTGACCTTCTGTTCCTAAGCATCCAAGGAAAACACTAAGAACACACTATTCTACCTAACTTACTGAAGTTAAAGAGGAACTAAATAAGAAGTGTGAAACCTACTGTATGTTTTATTCAATTTTCAGTTATGCAGAGCTGTGTGAGATTTTTAATTTGATTGTTTTAAAAGTAATGTTTCAGGAATGTAACTTAGTTTCTTGAAAATAAATTATGAGGTTTTGGATTTGCCCATTTTTTAATTACTCTTACTGATTTATAGGTACTTTTTAGCTATGCCTCTCAATTTCTTATTCTCTAGCTGATCATGTCACTTTCCAAACTAAGAGGTCAATCTCTTTAGAAAAGGAAAGAATTAACAGCAAGTAAATCTGTTTATTAACAATTGTCTTTGCTCATATACTAATATGAAGAGCCATTTTTTAAAACTTTAACAAAATCCTGTTCACCCCAGTTTTGCAAGGCAGTCTACTGTTAAAAATTATGAATGAAAGAGGCAGGAATTCTGACCTACCATCCCATGCACAAGACTTCCCAAAAATTGACAGAAATGTCAGGATAACTTATATGGAAACAGAGCACTAAGTGCTCTGTGAGGGATATTTCCACAGCTCTAGGCTGTTCCATATTTTTGTACCCTGGGTTATTTGACTGGAAAAGCAGGGCACTACTGATTGCACAGGAGTCCTCTCCTAGTACATCACTTCACTCACTCCTTGCTTGTAGGAAGGAATGCAAAACAACCAAACACAAGCTATGAAGACCTCAAACTGATATTGTTCAAATATGAGTGCTCACATCTCAAAGAAACCCTCAATCCTGAATAAATATTTGCCTGAGCAAATATTTTTGCAATTTTTTTTCCCAGTATCAGGAACTTTAGCAAGAATATGCACAAGAATTTCAAGAATACGTACCCAAGATTTACAGTGTCATTTGTATCTTAAAGTTATTGTCTGTCACAATTCTGGAAAGAATACACAACTGAAAGAGGCTAAGAGCAGAGACTAACTCTTCTACAGTTCATTCGTTTATTAGTGATGTTACTGCCTCCTTACAGCCCATTCTTTTATCATCAGACTCAGCAGCAATCATAACATTTACTTACTTGGATACTTTAACTTTGCCAGAAGGGAGAAAAAAATACTTGTTAGTAAATTTTACCATTTTAATTGATACAAAAGGAAATGCCAGTACATGCACTGCACTGACCAGCACTAACCACTTATATTTTATGAAGTTCTTGCCATACTCTTGTTGAAGCTTACTAATTATAATGTTACCTTGTAATCATATCAGTTTGGAGTTATTTGCCCTGGTTCTAATTAATAATGACATTAACAAGAGTTTTTTAAAGAAATTTTAGGCCAATTTCAAGAAAACTTAACTAATTAATGGATCAAAAGTTATATTTACCCTAGATATTAATTAAACTGTTCTCTTTAAAATGCAGACAGTAGATTTCTGTACTTAGCCTAAAAAAAATTTTAACTTCTTCATGGATTAAAGTGATCAGTAACAGATTTTTTCAAGTAATAATAAAATATCTATAGAGATTCACTCTGGCTCCATGTGGAAGTTTCTGTCAGCTTCAAACCAGGTGCTGAACCCTTGATGGGAGGTTATGTGGCCTATGGGGAGCAACAGAGTGAGGTGCAGCCCTTCTCACATCAGTTAGCTCAGCTGGGTCCTGCTAGGATGGTGCTGCCCAGCCCTGGGGCTGAAGAGAGGACTGAGTCCTTCCCACAGAAGTGGGAATTTCACTCTGGGTCACCAGCTGGAGGGTCTGTCCAGGCTGGCAGACAAGGACAGGTGAGCAGGCTCTGCAGAGAAAGTGAACAGTGAGTTTAAGAAATGAATGTTAATTCTGTATTTTAGAAGAGAAACTGCTGTATCAAAACAGTAAAGGGTAAGTTGAAGAATTAGGTTTATTGCAGGGAAGAAAATAACTTTCTGGAGTAACAGTTAATGAAATTTAAGGAGAAAATTAAAATGAGATGGCAACTTGTAGAGTAAGAGTAGAGTAAATAATTAAAGTATCTGCAGGGATTTTCTCATAGAATATATTGCTGATGCTTGCTTATTACTAAAATTAATCACTATACTTCCTTCTAGTAATTATTGTAATGGTAATTTGGTTGGGAACCTTTGACAACTGAGAACATGCGTAATGTTATACCACATAAACACATACTTCCCAAAAAGCTCCCCCAAAGTGAAAAAATACACTTTAATTCAACAATTCTATTATCTACCTCATATTGAAATTTAGTTACTGCTGCGTGTTATTTTTGATAAAGTTTCAAATGGAAGAACATTCAAAGTTTTTCTGATTTTTTTTTAAACATTTTAAAGCTGCCATATTTACTTATATAAAGATAAAATCAAAAGGAATTTTCAACTATGGTTCATTTATGTATTATCCATGTATGCATTCAAATCTGAGCTTTTGAAACACATTTCTTTGTACAAGAAATGACTGCAAAAATATTTTCATCTTGTAAGGTCTTACACTACTTACAATCTGAATTATCTCTTCCTTAGCCACTTACATTTTCTTTAACAGGATGTGTTGCTTCTACACCTTATCTGCCAAACGATTTGGCCTGTTCCTAGTCACAGGGAGACACAAAATCTGCTAGTTAACTTTTGTGGAGTTGGCATCTATACATGTTTGCCTGTAAAAATATGATTGCTTCCTTCCTTCATTTATTTATTTCCTGACTTTAATGCTTTTGGTTAAAACATTAGTGCAAGTGCCAGAGAAGTTATTGCTTGAAATGAAAACTCTGTGATTCAAAAAAACAAGAGGACATATATTTTATATTATCAAAAAGAAGTCCTTATTTACCTTTAAATATATGTATTCCTATCCTGATAGTTTACAAAATAATTTGTATTTTTGGAAAATAAAATGCAATGTGCTGGTGAGATTATTGCATAAAAGATATACATACCAACTAAAATAAAACCTTTGTCTCATAGAAAACAGATGAACAAAGTTTGTCTTCTTTCACTATGAACTCATAGTCACAATGTGGTAGAATATTGGAAAGTTCCTGAAGGCCCCTACTCACAGGATCAGATGCAGACATGGGTGAAGTCAGTGCCACCTGGGTAGAGGAGCATTTACTTCCCCAGGTGGTACCAAAAAGATGACACTCAGGATGGTTGTGCACTCTAGGTCCTGCCTATGAATGTGGAGGTGAAGGAAGAGCAGGATCTGACTGGTCAGATAACATGAGCCCCATTCTGCCTTGTCTCAACGAGGGCAAGCCCAGCACAAATCCTTTGCCCCTCTACCTCTGTAGCTGCCACCTGGAAAAATTTGTGGGGCCAACTGAGTAAAAGCAAATGTCAGGGGCAGTAGTTAAAAATTAAGCTCACACTTAAAGATGAAAGAGCTTTGGGCAAGAAAAATGATAAATTCTCTCAATTAAATTTGTCTGGAATCTTGTCTTCCTTTTTTTATTCATTCGGTGCTTGATGAAGTCAAGAAGAGTTTTTATTTTATTGCTAGTAAATAAATGAGAATAACACTTAGTATTTATTCAATGATTACCTCATTTTCTAAACTGAAAATATCCATGGTACAAAAATTGTAGTTGACATCTCAAATCAAAGAAGTAATACTTCTCTTAAAATCATGATGTTTACAACATGCCAGAATATGTCAATTACTGTTCTGTCTGTATCTGCCATTTCTTTACTAGTTTCATGGTGTTCTGATGTTGGAGTGTTTTGAATAAGAGATGCCAGTGTAAATCTTTTCATCTTTTACACCAGTAATTAATTAGTTCCTAGTAAATTCTGCTGTCTGACATAGGCAATCTCACAAACACATGATATAGTTCTCTTTTTTATTTAGGTTACAAGAACCAGGCTTCTCTGTGGTACTGAAATGCACATATTCCTTGATCTATGGGAGTCTTTTATGCATGTTTTCCATTATTCACCAAATGTCCTGTTATATATACACATTTTTTTAACAGGATAAAATTTTAGACCTCACTCCATGTGATGCCTATTTTTTCCCCTTTTTGCCCCACTTCCATAAGTTCCAACTCTTAAAGAGTACAAGCATGAAAAGAAACTGACTTCCTCAGAGGTTATGACTTTTCACGCATAATATAAATTCATATATTATGATTATAGTGTAGCTATAGTCATTCAGAAGTACTGCAGAGAGCTATTTGACATTATTGTATATAGAGTGAGGGCAAAGGGAGTTTAGCTACAAAGAGAACCAACTGTTTTTATTAATGCACAATTTCATAACCAATCATTTTTTTGAAGCATAACATACATCTTGGGAAGTGATGTATTTGTGTTAGACATTTGTAAATCTAACTAAGAATAAACACTTCTCTTCAAAGCATTCCTGTGAGGGAATGATCGTATTTTAACAATATGCCCAAAAAGGTTTGTCTTGTTGTTCAAAATAGGTATACCTGAGGGAAGAAGTGTATTCTGAGGTATACTCCTGAATATTAGTCTCTATGAACATACCTCACTTTTGCTAGCTAAAAATCATGAGATTAGGTATACATAGTCTACTGATGAATACTTTGGGGATTTGAATTTTATTATTAAGCAGACCTAGAAAACTTGTTTTGCACATAAAACAGGAAACTACCCTAAAGATTCAGCTTCTGCAGTCTCACTAGACACTTAAATTGACAACAGCAGCTTCAAAACCAAGATGCATCATCTTGTGCATTGTCCAGGGCCATGGTAGATGATGCATATATGTATAGCCCACAGGAAAAGGAGAAAGGCATTATCTTGAATCCTTTTTGAGTCATCCTGCACTGAAGGTGGCAAATGTTACCTACTCATTTTGGTGAAGCATGTAAACAGGGTTGGCATGGCTCAACTGACAGGCAGAAATGTAACAATCCTCAGATTTACTGGAGGTGCTAAACTAGGCTGTCAGACAGTGTCTATATCATGTAGCATTCTTGTTTGGTAACTAGTCTTACAATCCCATTTCAGTAAGTCTATGCTAATAAAACTATTTATCTGCCTTGGAGGATATGCTGGATGTGTGGAACTACAGGAAGAATGGTCACTGGCATCTCTACCACAGCTGAGAAGTTTGACTAAAGCTGTGTTGGTGTGCACCACTTTCATAATGGCCCTGATGTGGAGGAAAGATCAGATTTGTGCAATTGCTTTGCACACTGAGGTGTGCCTTCAATTTGCTCTGGAATTTACCGTGTTGTGTTGGTCTGTAGGAATACAGGCAAATGCCTTAAAATAGGTTGATTTATGAATTTCAGCTTCAACTTTCTGTATTATATTATAATCTGGAGATTATCACATAGCTGTATTTCAAAGAAGAGATGAAAGATAGTGATAAAGTGATTTTGTGAATACTTGGTAGAAACTGGAGTACAGGAAAGGAGGATAAAGCGTGTGGCTAAGAATTAGTGATACTGGAAAGCAGTCCATGACTTTGAAGTGCAAATGAAAAGACTGTCATTTGAATACATCACCATATGGGTAACAAGTCCTTTCCAAAGGCAATTGACACAATCAAGGGCTGTGTGATCCCACCACTCAGAGACACTCTCTCCATGCTGGTCTTTTTTCAACCACAGGACTTCTAAAGCTGTTTATTGAATGTAAAGCAGGATCTTGCTCTCCTGTTCCAAATCCATGACAAACCATCATCTATATCTGTAGTATTAATAATATCCATAAAATTGACTAAAGGTATTATAATTTCTGGTTTATAAGGCTTAAATGTCAAACATTAAATATAAAAAAAAAACATGTACAATAATCAGAATGTTACTGGAATAAATTAAAACATGGCATTTATAATATGGAGAACAATTGAAGCCAAAGGTGACAGTAATCTCTGCCGAGGAAACTGTTACTTCAGAGGTATGATCTGCTGAATTTACAGTGTTCTTGGCAAGAATATTTACAGTCGGAAAATAAAAATCTGCTTATTCTTAATTCTAATATTTTCCCATTTTCGTTACCCTCATCACTGCTGTTTACTAATCCAAAGTTTTTTATTCTATCCACTTTAACACAAACCTAAATCCATTTATCTCGACTATTTTCACCTATATGAGCTGTACTGATTCCACCTTTCAGTTTCTTACAGATTGGCTGTAGGCCAGCAAGTACCAAATGCAATGTTCACATCATGTTTTACTGGGAAGTGCCAAACACCTTCAGAATTTTTCAAAAATTCCTCAGTATTACAGAATCTCCTCTAAGGCCCACAGGTGCTAAAATGCATGAACAAGTTTGATACTGTTTTGGTTTATTCATACAAATATCTCAAAAAAACCCTCAGTATTGGCATCAAAAACAAACCTTCATATAATTAATTATTTCTCATTTCAGTGACTACTTTGTCTGGAGAATGAGTCCTTATTGGTCTTTACTGATGGCTGCAGAGAGTCTGACTTTTGATTTCCCCCACTTTCCATTAGTGATTAAGATCCAGTTCTCTTTTAAGACCAGCTGTGGCTGGAAATTCCATATCACGAAGCATGAAGGGGATGTGCTGAAAACAGGCCCACCAAGTGGACATCATGGTACCCCTTGTGACACATGGCTTATTTTTCAGACAGAACATAAACTGAACATGTAAAATCTCCACTGGCAGATACATAGAGTTTCACCAGCCACTGGATTTTGCAGCTTGGATGAAAGTACTTTCCTTGCTTCACAAACTAAATTAGGAACAATTTGATTTTACTTTAAAAAGGGGAAGTCATGGAATGGTCTTCAGAACTTAACTGCATCCCCTATAACATCTGCAAAAACATGGAAGCAAATCCACTACTCTTTTATGTGCTCCACGTAAATCAGCTGCTGGCCATCAGGGTTTGTGGTGGTCCATTTAGGCTGTCTTTATCTGCCTAATCTCTCCATTGTACAATCAAGCTAACAAAAACATATCTGGTCAGCAAGCAGTCAGCATGGAGAGGCAGCAAGTGGCACTCAACCGTGGCTTAGTTCTGACTCCCTCCAAGAATGCATCAAGATTCTCTAAAGAAAATTCTACAAAAATATTGTGCAGTTGAAGGGTCAATAGTTGGTGGATTAGCACTTAATTCCCTGGAATAGGAATATAGGAATGAGCTCATTAACAACAATATTTATTCCTGGAAGAGGGTATAGAGACAGCTACTCTCCTGCTGCTCAGTTTTACTTCCCTCCTGCAGTAATTCCCCAAGTCCATACATTCAATTTCCTTTGACCGTGGTGTCATCTGGCAGTAGCTGCACCTTTAGCAGCTGTTGCTGGATGTGCCACACACGGATCCAGCCAGCACACTGGAGTTGTGCCCTCTCTGAGGTCCAGTTGTGCTGCTGGGATAATTCATGTTCCCCAGATGTTTGTTGCTCCTCTCCTCTTCATCCACCTCCCAACCCTCCTCTGCTGCATGCTATGTATTGCAGGAAGGAATTTTTGTGAGCTCTTTGTAATCTCTTCAGGTAAAATCTTCCAGATTAATGTTACTTGCCTCATCAAATTGAGCTGACCTTAGTGATTTTCTCAGCATTACTCCTTAGAAGTTCTTAAAAAAATGGGAGCACAATGTATTCCACCTAGCAAACAGACTAGAATAATGAACACTTTTAAGACTGTGTTCAAATTATTAACTTTAAATTAATTAATAATTGAAAATGAGCTAAAATTTATTATATTGTTAAATGTTCAATTTCAGACTGAAAAACATTTTTATCTCAGAAACCTAAGAAATTCTTCAACATTGGAAAGAGTCTATTAACTTCCAGTATTAGCATTTCTTCTATTGGATCTTCAGAATTTTGTCTTTATTTCATTGTAAGATCAATTATGAGACAATTTGTTTTCTGATGATAACAAAATATAATTCACCAATTTTTAATTTAAGAACCCCTAGCATTCATTTTTTTTCAAATGAAAACTGTAGTTCAGCAGTTGATGTAAAATTAAAACCTTTTATTCTTTCAGTAGCTACATTTTTTCGGTAAATTGTTCTAAAGATTTATCAAATAGAGGCCAGGAGGGGCATTCCCACCAAGAGCTCATACAATTACAAAATTTTATGACTAAGTTTCTTTAGGTGTCATTTGTAGTCTCAATATGTCATCTTCTTACACAAAAGCACAATTTAAAAACCAAATTCCTGCATCCTCTCCCTTGAAAAAGCAATACATTTTTGGTAACAGCTTCATAAAAGTGAGAGAAATAAAAGGAGATTATTTTGCAGTGATTTTTTGTGCATCCATTTGTGTATCCATTTGTGTGATCCTCTTCCCTCTCTGCTGACACAGACCAGTTATACAATGAAGAAAAAGGTCCCAAGCTTAAATTTCCTTGGCTTTGTGCGTGGATGAAGAAAATGACCTGTTGAGAAGAGTAGTTTTCACCTCTCAGAAGTCACATGGAGGCAGTTGATTGCAATACATTTCAGGTATGTAGGTTAAAGACCTTGTTTTGAGATATAACTTGATATTGTACTACCAGGTGGAAGGGTTGAATAACTGAGTAAGGCTTGAACTCTGGGAAACACTGAATTCAACTCAATGGAGATCAAAATGTAGATAAAATGTAGCTCTGGTTTTAAATTATAAGTGACCCTAAAATCAGAGAACTCTATGGCCTATATAAGAAAAGAATTGTGACTTCAATGAAAAATCAGGTTAGAGAGAAGAAATCTCTCCTATTTGGGAATTACATATATTTAAATAGTAAAAAATGGTATGTGTTTAGAAAATACATCAAGACACAAAATTCAAGAGCAATTAAAACATTAAAAAGAACATGAAACCCAATTGAGGAGGCAATTTCAGTGGAATTAACATAATTGGGTACAGAGTTAGACAGGACTGAGAAACAAAAATGCTTGCCAAGTAGATCTGATGAGCCTAATTATCTATTATATCTACCAGGGATATAGAAATAAGTACAGGAAAGTTCATACCCTAACAGTCAAAATGAAAGAAGGCATATTTACGATACAATTAAAACTTAGAAAATCTATTAAAATATAGATTAAAAATCCATATAGATTTTCTATTAAAATATAGAAAATCTATAAACTACACAATCTATAAACTACACATAGTATATCAGAAAACTCTTCAAATACCAGCAACAATTACCCAGTTTCAAGAAAATGTGACCAAAAAATTTATTCTTTTGGAGGTGCTCCTCACAGGAACAGGAGAAAGATTTCTCCTCCCATCCTAAGCTTCATAAAATCACTTTGCTTTTCCCTAAATTAACAGTCCATTTGACTAAGGGAGATTCTTCTCTGTACAACACTGGTAAGGTCAATTCAAGAGCTGATAGGCAGATTTTAACAGCTTGGTGGAGAATGGGACTGTGAGTTGTTTGGTCTCCCAGATCTGTGCTGCCTATCATTCAGGAGTAATCAAAGCCCCCTACCTATGTTTGGACTGCTGCTGTAGGAGTGGAACTCTGTTGTTGTCAGGTTACCAAATTGACTTTAATATTCAGTAATATGTAGGATAAGAGAGCTGAGAGCTGCTGAATATTGGACTGTAATATGTTCCTTGTAATGGAAAAAATTACAAAAGAAAAAAAACAAGAAAATGAAATTGCAGACTAAGCTTATCAATTCTTAGGCATTTTAAGATCATAATTTTGACTAAAAATGAGGCTGGCCATCTAACCTTTCCTCTCTCCTCTCATTACACAAAAAGCTCTGAAAGTTGCGTGTTTCCTCTTCCTGGTATTAAGAGATGGATTTTCCTATCCTTACTGTGCAACCCATATAAGGGACAGGCAGTTGTGCTTTTCTGGCCTTCAAACTCTGCTTCCACTCCTCACTGTGCCTAATATTTCTACTGTGCTTGCTTAACTTAGATAATTTCTCCCTGCTTGCCTTCTGCCTCCATAACCAGTTACTGAAGAGCCACGAGTTGGACTATGTGACCCCAAAGGTCCCTTCCAAATTCAGGTACCCTAAAGACATCAATAAATTTCACAATTTGGGAAAAAAGTGCTTACAGTCATTTTATTAAATTCTAAAAGATGGAAAAATGACATAGTTCACAAGTCATTGTATTCTGTAACCCAGAAGTAGTTGAAAGTAAAATTCTGAATATAATGAGTCTGGTAACATTTTGTTTAAATGGTAGAATACCCAGCAAGGGCTGGCTTATTTCATTCATGCATACATAGATTATCCAAAATTTCACCTATATCTTCTCTTCAGTTTATTTGCCCAAGGAAACAGAAATTCAAAGGTGGATCATAACTGAGTCAAACCAACTTACTCTTCCATTGGTACAAAAATATAACTACACATTTCCTTTTTGGATGCAATGTGAAACCAAACTACCTTTGACCCTTTGACAGAGATTTTTCACAGTATGAAGCATGGTAGTCTTTTCCTCCTAGAGCATAGTAGTCCTATCTTTTCTGTATAACAATTGTGCAGTCAAACTGTAGGCTCATAATAAGAGGTTGGCCAAAATTATATGCTGCTTCATGCTTTGAGAAAAAATAACAGAAAAATATGTAAAAATATGTAAAAATGTGTAAATATGTAAATATTCTGAACATTTTCCTGTCATTAAAAATGCATTTATTAACTGCCTATTCTTTCTAAATCTGAACATCCATCTAAATTTTTATTTCATAGCATGATTGTACTATCTGGGGCTACTGAGCCAATTTCACCTGTATGCACATCCATTTCCCTGAACCATATCCTGAATGTTTTACAGGAGCCAGCTATAAACTGCAGCACTGAAACATGGGATGTTCGTATCCCAGGTCAAGGATACACAGCTCAAGTCTATATAAATAAACATGAAGTCTCTATTTCTATGGGTGACTTAGTACCAGTTGTGTTACTGAGGGCTGCAGATATCAAGCTTGAACCAGATAGTTTTCATTTTTCCTCTGCCATCAACTTGCTAGACAGTGTTAATTACAGCTCTTGCCTTACAAGAAGTTTAAAATGTTTTGGGGCTTCCAGGAACTAAAATGTTTAAAAAAAAACATGCCATTGGAATGCATTGGCCAGATCTAAGATCTTTCAAGAACAGACAGCCACCAGGCACTAAAAAGAAAATAAAAATTCACTTTCTTCTAAGCAGAATTCTTCAAGTTCTTACTTGAGCAGATATCCTGTTTAAACAGATGCTTAACTCCCAATACATTGTATAAACTTTGTAGGGTGGTTTTGCAGAGTCATTTCTGTTTAGCATAAATAGATGAATGTCTCATGTCTAAAAAGTTTTAAACGCAGGTCACAGGAGAAAAGGACTGCATGGGTTTATGACAGTGACAAAAGAATTTTGAGTCAAGCAGCATAACAGGAAACTATATAATTTTTTGTTTTAATAACATTTCCCCTTCCTTCAGATGTTAAGTGTGTAGCTAGAGAAAGATAAATCATTTTGCCTGAGATCACTTTGCAATAGTACCTTACATCTGTGATCAAATAGCACTTGAGAGCATTTCTGCATGTAAAATTATAGTTTAATTTTTTTTTTTTAACACTAAAACAAATGGATATATTTATTTTCCTCCAACTGCCTTCAATGTTCACTGTTCTATTTAGGTCCAATCTGCTGTGTGTTTCAAAGCTACATTTGAAACTTGTGAATGAGCCACACTACCATGTGAAGGACAGTTTCCTGATGGTGGGAAAGAGTTTAAAAGAATGACAGCTCCCAAGATTTAAGTGGTGCTGCAGGGTGTTAAGCTCCATAGGAGATTTTGAACATGTCAGAAGTGTCAGGTACTTTATATTCATGGACAATTTCACAAAGGAGTTGATGGTGCTGTCTTTACATTATTAAAGGCAAAAGGAATGACGTGGTTACCAAGTTTAATTACTTCAAAGAACTGGGCCTGTCACGTGGGCTGCTACAGAGCTACTCGTATTGAACTATTTTAAGGCAAACATTCTTGTCAGTATTTGCCATTAAATTGTTTAAGAAAGGCCACATTGAGCTTTTAGTCAAGCCCTGTAATGTTCTCAAAACACTGAAAATTTGCATGAAAGCCTTGGGGCAATGTGCTAAGTTGATATAAGTTAAAACATCTGTTGCAGGATTTATCCCTGGGTAATTAGACTTGGCACAATGGAAAGGAACAGATTTACCACTCAGCTATAGAAACCTATTTCAGGGAAATAACTGCTAAACTTCTTCCTAATTATTTTTCTAATATCATAGACTATTCTTTTGTTTCATTAAAGTGAAAAGAATGCTGGGTATCCTGTATATGAACAAAGAAAATTACAAGTGTATTTCTAGCACCCTGATTTTTTAAATTCCTGTTTACAACTCTGCCATATCATATGAAGAAACATGCAGTCTATTAAAACCACAAGGTGTTCCAGGCTGGGGCTTATTCATAATTTCTAAGTGAAGCTCTCCCACTTGATGTGAAACACCTAATGCCCCCCACCATGAGCCCTGGGTGTTATGTCACTGAATGAGCTTGGTTTTTCTCTGTGTAATCAGCCCACCTCCAAATGAACCTGGTCCAAGAAAAAGAGCTGGGAAACCCTGTCCACATTACATTACAACTTTTCCCTCTAATTTAGCAGCGAAGAATATGAATTTGGCAATTGTGGGAATCCAGGGCTTCCCTCTGGCTTCCCTGGAAGGCCTGGGACCCTGGCAGGGCGTCAGGAACCCCCCTGTACAGAGCCCCGAGAGACACTGTCCCTGATCTCTGTCCATGGAAAAGAGTTTTCAATCTTAAAGGGTAAATTAAAAGCTCTGACTGTTTGATATAAGTAATAATTAAGTGTGGCACGGGTGCAAAAGTAAAATGTTAGGATTCTAGATTAGGGGTCCAAAGGGGACAAGATGGAGGAAATTGGGTGTGCCTTGTCTTTTTCTCCTTCTTCATGCCCTCCATGTTTCCCTGTAGTGTTGTAATTTTTCTATTGGTTTAGGCTGGGGACACACTGTTCAACATAGGAGACAGATATTGGCACATTATTGTAAATATAGCACACGTATTTTCTGGTGTATAATGTTTGTAACATCCCACTGAGGGCAGAGCCCCACACGCTGCCCTGCAGGACAGACCTGCAGAAGGGCAGCAGAACATGTTAGAGATAAGCAAGAATAAACAACCTTGAAACCAGCACAGACGAATTATGACTTCTTCTTTGGCAACAGGGCAGAAAGACAGAGATTTTCTACAATCTCAGAATCATCAGTACCACAGATTCCGACAGGCAATGACTATGAAACATCCCAAGAAATGGAAGGATTTCAGACTGGACATTAGAGTAATCAGGACTGACCTAAGAGGCTGTATTTTTCTCCTCTGCTGTGCTTTATTGGGGGATAGCATTATATGCTTATCTAACAGAATGCCTCTCTTCTCCATGGGGTCCAGAGAAACACAAATCTACCCAACACATTTCCCAAAGACATCTGTGAGTTCCTCTGCCAGCATTCTGAGCTCACAGACACAGGCCAGCTGTGGCCTGGAAGCTATAGATCCAATTTAGCATGGCTTTGTGCCCAAACTAAACTAAAACATCTTGCCTCAGCAGAGCTGTGTTAATGCCTAGATGACTTCTGGACTGCAAGGGGCAAGCATGGCCTGTTGCAGGATGGGCAGGACCAAGAGCACTTGCCTGTATGAGACACATCTCTGCTTGCAAGTCCCCTGCCTATTCAGGCTAGTGGAGCTCACCAGCTCTGTCAAGAGTGTTGTACATGCCAATAAAAGTCAGCCCTAGGAATTTTCTGCTGCGAACTCTAACACACTGAGAAATTTAGTCTTCCCCAGACAAAGGAAATTATTTGTGTGCCAGATAAGTGCTTAGGGACAAGAGGATATTTGTTAATCTCAGCCATATCTTGTGAAGCAGCTGAACAACCTTAGATTAAAGGCATATTAATTCATTATAACCTTGAATAGGATTTAGACTAAATGTTCTATTTCTACAATGTATAAGCTAGCATGTTCTGCTTAGCCTAATTAAGATATTAATGATGCAATTTGCGAATATGTCAAATTTTTAGACAAAACATAATCTATTTTATTTCTACCCAGTATGTACACTTGGTGCATATACTTCCAAGACAGTGTATGGTAGAAATTATTTTGGTTTTCAGAATCTTCCCAGAAAAGACAAATTGACATTTCCTGCACTCTCTAAATTATTCTGAATGCAAAGTCAGTTGTAGAAGTGTGGGGGGTGAGTTTTATTTTACTTTAATTTAAAGCAAAATTAAAATCATTAGGCTGAACACTCACATGACCTACAAGAATTTTTTTTGTTGTTCTTTCTGGGACAATTCTACTCACTATTTGGGATTTTAATTACAAATTTCATGTTCAAATTTGCCAGTGACCAGATCAAGTGGTAATTCAGGTCACAATTTAGATGGATGAATGAAAATGAAGAACAAGGACTATAGAAATTAGAATGATGGTGTAATTGCTTAATACCACAGAAACATGGAATATGCTGAGTCAGAAGGGATCCATCAGAACCATTTAGTCCAACTTCTGGCCCTGCACAGGACACCTCAAGAATCACACCACAAGTATTTCATACAGGATTTACGTTCCTGCCGGAATGTTGTTTACCATCCCTGGAGCTATTTCATCCCTGACATATATTCTATGAATGGGATCAAAGACCCTCACTTGTTAAATGATAGTAAACAGATAGAAATGAAATAAATTACATAAGTTTATTATTTCATTAGGGGCAACAGAGTAGTTTGATTAAAATTTAGAGGGGTATCATGAAATCTCATGTCTGAGTAGACAGAATTATTTTTCTAAAGTGTGCACATGCCCTTCTAAATGGCGTGCTTGAGGAAAAAAAAAGATTAATTGCTAATGCACCATGATTGATATATTAGCTGTTGCTGTCATTATCAATTTGCTATTTTGAATAACCTTTAAGGATGCAAAGAACTGCAAGGAATTCAGACATTTGATAATTCATATCAATGCATTCTACTTTCTGATGTCCCAGTTATGTTTGTAACAAGAATCATACTTACATACAACTATAGAAATCACTATATCTCAATATTTAAGAGATTGCTCCAAATACATCAATAAGAAAGGCTAGTTAGAATTTGCCAGTTTCTTTTTTTACAACTGTAAGTTTGGTAAAATATCATTATAAAAACAGGATCCATAGTTATTCTTTTATGTTTCAGTTGAAACAAAAAAAATCACATAATCCATATGAAAGATATTTTTAAATATTGCTGCTTTCTTTATACCTCATACATGGAAGTACATGAATATTTTGCTGCTCCAATAATAGAACTGAAAACACACTGAAGTCAGGAAACTTCAGATGAGTGCGTAATTGCTTTAACTAAAGCTTTTTTTGAGTCTCTGTTTGAAAAAATCTCAACTGAGGTATTAATTCTTATTTAATTTTAATAATCCTTAGCTATAGGTGTGCTGAAATGAAACACATTATTCTGTGACTTTAACTGCTACCAGCCTTCTAATCAACTGGTGGCCTTACAGCAGTATATGCCCAAACACAGTATAATACCTTAATTTCCACTGGCATTTTGCCATGGCTACACTACTGTCATATTTCTCTCAACCCAGTGGTTAAATGCTTGGAGAGCAGGTTGGTTTATTTTAGCCAGGAAGCCTAATAAAATATAAATATTTATAGATGCAAATACTATTCCAACATCTTATCAAGCTGGCCAAAATCTATTCACATATCTGGTTCCAGGAATTTGACTACTAAACTTGGCAACAGGAAAACGATTGAGTTGATCAGCATTCTAAGCTAAATATGACAATGAGTTTGCAGGAGATCACTAGTAGTGATCTGCAAGTGAAAATGAACTGCTGCTCTGATTCAGCAACAGAACGTTACACAAGGTGACTTGGAGAATAAAACAGATTACTGAGAAATTAATATCTTACAAAACACTTTCCTACTGAACCACAGAAATCATGGCTCTCTTACTGTTCCATATATTTGCATGCTATCATGAGCTTAAAAGGATATTGTAAGATCCAAATATAGAGATATCTTAAGTGTTTGTTCTATTACTGACCACTATAGAGATGAGGGTTGCTAGCCTAAAACTAAAAAAATAGTGACTACAATTGGGCAAAGTGTGGGCTGTATAACAGAATAAAAACTAAACAAATGATTCCAAAGATTGAAGCAAAACTGTGGAGCACTAACAGCAATTTCTTCTTTGGGCCATTGTTCCCTGAATGCCTTCATGGGTTTACATTTCAGGCAGGGAAGAAAGCATGGCCAGGAAATCTTAGGAAAGCCCTGTGATCCCATTATTTTGCCCTTGGGCAAGGGAATTCAAGTGCAATCACTCTTTAGCTCCAATTTCTGATGTAGATTGGGAAAAGGAACTGGGGAGACTGGATTAGGAAGAGAACTTGGGCCAGGGAAGAGAGCAGGGCATATATCTCCAGGCATCTATCTCCAGGCTTCTATGGAGACAGCTGAGGAATCAGTCCAGTAGGTGGAAAAGCTTAACCTTCTCCATCTTCTATATTTCTTATGTAATCAAAGAGAGCTCTGCCATAGCATGTGCAGTCTTAAATGTCTTATTAACCAAAATAAAGTGAGACATTGCTTGCCAACTGTGTTTTTCCAATGTCCCTTGGCTCAGCTGTGCACCATCTGTCTTTAAATCATAAATATACTAATAGCATTTACCCTTTAAGACCCTAATCACCTAGGTTTGAATAACCCTCAGATCACAGGCTCATATTCAGCTCAAGTCCACTATCCAGACCAGGTGCAGCAAACAGAGATAAGCTTTGTAAGATTTTGTTGATGAGAATAGATTCTTCTGAGAGCAGAATCTAATTCAGATGGACTGGCTTTTAAGACATGGTGTACATTTTTTTATAACAGGAGTGTTCCCTACAATATATTTTTCCTAAATATTTATTCCATTAGCATTTAAATATTCAAGCAGTAAAGCTTCTGCTCTATTAACTGGGAAATAATTCTACAGAAATCACTACAAAATGAAACCAAAGTTGGATCATGATATTACTTTAGTTTTTATGTTTTACCTCATTTGCCATTTTGAAAAAAAATGTGCTCATACAAATATTAAAAATTTAGGAGACAGCTGAATAGCTTAATGGTTTTAATAATATTTTCTTTTTACAGAACTTCACCATCTACTGCAGCTCCAAGACATCTTCTGAAGAAAGCAGTAAAGAAAGAAAAATATGAGGTTGAAAAATATCAGAGAAAACCTCCTTGTTCTTTTATACCTCCCTGTCAGCAATTCTAGGACCTGTTTTAGCACAGCTCAACTTCTGACATGGTAACACTTCGTGTGCAATACACTGGTAGGGATATATGCATCTGCATAAGAGAGGAGAAACAAAGTAATATCCTCAAGAAAGGATACAGAACAAGCAGGAAAGCTGAGAAAAACTGAAATAAAAGGCCAAAAAGAAAGATTTGCCTTAGCAGAATGTACTCAAATATTTATATTCACTCCATTTGGAAAAGCAAATTGTATCCTCTTTATTGACAGTGAAGCAAGTGTGTCTTTTTTAGTATATGTGCCCACATGTCCTCTCTGTGATAGTGTAAGCAAAAAGACACAAAAACAGAAAAAGAGAGGCAAACTCAGGTCAATTATCTCTCAACTTTTCAAGCAAAACTCATTTTACCTGGTACCGTTGCAATTTCAACTGTCTTTCACAGTCCCTAAATTTGCTTTTAGTAGGAAACAGAGCATATTCTGCAAAGATCACTACCAAAGCTGCTGGACTGTATTATTTTACTCTTCCTAATAGTATTTCAAAGACAACAAATGTAGAAAATGACTGATGGATAAACATTCATAGAAGAGATGCAAAATTAGAGATTGTCTTGTACCTGTGATGGTTTGTTCAGATTTCCTGTATTCATTTTTAATGATACTTTATGCCCTCAGGGTGAGAAGTTCTGTTTATTGTGCAAATTTCTTAAAATTCCTTACCATTTTAAAAGTAGACTCTAATCTTTCCACCTCTGCAAAGGTATAGCAGATAATTATTCGGAACCCTCCAGATATATCCAGACTACTTTGAAACAAAAGTGGTGCCTGACAACAGAATTTCATTTGGGAACAGCAATTAGAATATTTAGCATTGCCTAGTCACACCAAAAGGAAGAAAATAAGGGATAATAAATGAGCAAAACCAAAACTTCAATTAAGATATTATATATTCTTTCTAGCAACTCACTAGAATTTCATTGATCAATCCTGAGAAAGTTAAGAATTTGCATCACATGAACTGTGGGTAGCAAGAAGCCAGTCGTGATTCTTACACGAGATTGTCACTCTCTGGTGTGCTCAGAGTTTTGCTTAAGAGTAATACCCAACACGACATGAGTACAGCAGAGAAACAGAAGTTCCACACACGTTACCAAAAGAGATGTGTGGAACTATTCATATATCGCCCATGAGGTTTCTAAATGATGTGCTAAGAACCACTCTGTGCTATTGTTCTTGACTGTTTGCCTGTTCTTGCAGTGTTTTGACGTTGTCCTCATAAGACAATGCAGTCAACCCTGATGATCCAGACCACTGGAGTAATTTGCGTAACTAAAGTAATTGGTTTTCAAATCACATCTGTGCTGCAGAGTAAAACATTTTCCTAAGTGAGGATCTGTGCAATCATCCATAAGGTCAAAGGGTCACAATACATGTGTTACTACCTCAGAGCAGGTCTGTTTGAGCACTGTGGACAAGTGCTGCTGCGTGCCAGATGGCACAAACACAACGCTGATGTGATGCTCTTCTCCGGCACACAACGGGAGCTTCGCGCTCTTTGAAGACACATGCCACTGATGTGAGCTAGTGCAAATCTGCCCCCTGCAGTCACCAGCCTCTTGCAAACATGGCCTTCATGTCTTTCCTCATGTTTTATATCAGCTGATCCTTGTCATCGTTCAGATATACAAAGGACATATGGTGCGGATCTCTGGCATGCAGGGACTTGGATTTGGCCAAATGGGAAACAAGCCATGAAGGACACAGAGAGAATGTTACTTTCATCACAAGCCAAGACTGTGGGAACTGTTCTAGACATTAGCAGACCTTTATGTAGAGGATTTTCAGCATGGAAGAAGATGCATAGCTTATTTCATGACAGCCAAAGTAAATAGTGCTAGCAGGACTCCCTTACTTCTCTATTTTCACACTAGACATCAGAAACATTTGCCAATGTGATGGTGACTGATATAAATTCAGTGCACAAAATACCATCTTCATTGCTATTCATTGGCAATATTTTAATTCTGCTGCTGACCCTCTTCTGTAGTGACCAGTCAGGACAAAGACTGTTTTACAATTCTTTTTTTTAGGTAAATCATATGAGGGGAAGTCAGGCCAATAAAAAACAAATACCAGAAAATGTTTTTAAAATACTAGGAATCTTTATTTTTACAAAATTATTGAACAGGAATTTTTAGTCATAGCCTGGTTTTCATCCTCAGATACTTTAAAGTCACAAGTATGGCAAGAATTCCTAGACGGTTTGCAGTTTGCATCACTCTGGAGAGACATTGTCTTTTCCATTTCTCTGTCCAGCAGTTATTCAGGACTCACATAACTACTCACAGTGAGTACAGCATTAGAGTGATGCTGGGAAAGTATGCAAGTATCTTAAATATTTTTAAATTAAAAATAAACATTCACTGTTTTCTGTCAAGTTCAGAAAAAGTTACATTACAAAAACAGTTCTCTCTGTCTGATCTCCTGTCCCATACACAGCCACTTAGAGGGAAAGCCAAAACTATGGGATGTCTCATTAGCTATTAACACAGTCATATAGCAAGGATAGTTGGCTTGTTCATGTCTGTCCCGTGTGTAGAAAGAAGCTGTCAAGAAACAAACTTAATAGTTTAGGGAATGAGGAAGGAGAACTGTCATTCAAAATAGTTTTTATAATTTATCCTGGAAGTACAAAGAAGTTTCTGACAGACATACCTTCACATCTGAAATTTCAGATTATCAAGGTTATCTCTATTTTATCAGTACAGCATAAAAAAATCTTAATTTTCTTGCAGGAAAATGTAGGCCCAAAATGTTTTACAGGGCTTCCTAATTACAGAGTACAGCCATTGCCAGTCTCCTGAAGTCTTATTTAGAAAGAAACAAGCAGAGTAAAAAGCATAGGCTTTAAGGTCAGAAAGGTTCATTAGATTATCTAAAATTTTGTGTTTCAGGCCAACACATCTTAATATGTTTAGCTACTTACTAAGCCTAATAATTTATGAATTATCCTAGTACATTTTTTTGAAAACCCTCCATTTTTAATTCTTTCCTAATGCTCGCAGAGAATTGAACATACCTCAATAGATTAACTTTTTTTCACATATCATTAGTGATTTAGGGCCATTCTAAATTTAAATCTGCATAACACCAGCTTCCAGCTTTTAGTCTTTATTGTACCTCTCCATACAAATTTATGAAGTCCCTTTGTGCCTTACTCTTGGGAAAGTAATTAAACATGGAAATCTATTCATTACTTGGTAGCCTTTAAAAACCATCTAGGCAGATGAAGCCCTTTAATTCTGTCATTCTAATGTATACTTTCCAGCTCCCAGACATTTGTATTCTGTCCCTGCTCTCTCTGCTTATGCAACAAATCTTGAAGCTGTACAGATAAACTACAGATATAGAGGTAAAAAGATACGTTAAACACTGTCATTCAACATATCACAAAGGTAGCACCACTTTTTTTTCTCTCAGGAAAAAAACTTCTTAGCACACATAATATGAACCTAGAACTCTTCCCAGGGTTTTCAGGAAGTAATTCTTCACTCTGCATTTATGGCCTATATTCCATATTTCTACATGTATAGCCTTAGTTTTACTAATATTAATGCAATATTAAAGCAGGCCTGTCTTATAAATCAGTCTGGGCATCAAATAATCCATACGATTATATTTTTGTGATTACTTAATATGGCTGTTACCAGCAATAACTTCCTGGTTCCAAATCATAAATCAAAAATATTTAATTAGCTTTAAAAGCATTAGTCGATGTGGAGCCCCTTTTCAACAACTCTCCCAATTAATAATGAGTTGTCATTAGCAGTTCATTTCAGATCAGCCTGTCAGCTGTTTGCAATCTGTCTACAAAGACAAAATGCAGATTATATAGAGTCTAGAAAGCAAAATAAAGGAGGAGATAGAGGAGATAGAGGAAATTATAAAGTTTATTAAAATAAGAAAAGAGCTCATCCTGCCTTCTTAAAAAGAAGCTGAACTGAATTCACCCAATAAAGCACATAAAACTCAGATGGATAAATGAGTCTACAGTTTGGGGGAAGAAATCTGAACAGTCTTGATTTCATGTTGGGCTCCTAATATAGTCATTGTCAGTTAGGATCTCATAGACTGCAAGGCAGTGAAGTGAATAGACATGCTCTCCTCCCACTTCTAATCTGTTTCTCCAGACTCTCAACCTGTTAAAACAAATTGCACTTCTCTGCTTATTTACATACTCAAGTTTGCTCTGGGAGGTGGTAAAAAAGTCGAGACTACATAATTCTTAGCAAAGGCTACAGCCATGGAAGCACTGTGATGCTTGAAACAAGAATACACTTTCCAAGACATGTGGGATCAGAATATCTTAGTTAAAACCTGTGCTGTTACTGGTTTTGCTGTGCCCATGCAAGTCTCAACATTTTCTTCCTGTTCTCCAGTTCCCCTCTTCCATATGATTAGATGTCAAAACATAAACCAAATTAATCTTTTATCAGTGGAATGCTAAATCTTATAGAGTGTGAGTCAGGTCTCAAGGTCACCTCCAAGACTTTTTCTTACCATTGCATTAATTTAGTTAACAAGTGACAGGAATTCTATTTAAGACTGACAGATTTACTGTACAGACAGCTTCTTCTAGTGGAAGTTTTCACTAGATTTCATCTTCTTTGAGATATTTTGCAAATATCATGTTGCCAGTTATTATTAGACCTTATGTTAATTTAGAAATAAAAATTCCATTTGACAAAAATATTATCATACTTGTACCTCCTTTGGCTCAAAGCTATCAATCATCATGATGAAGGGGATATAAGTTATGAGATTTCCATGGAGAAAAGAGTACTGGACCAGTGAGAGAATGTTATAACCCAGCTGTAGCAATAATTCCAAGCAGCTTTTAGGCAGTGAAGTCTTAATAAACTTAAACACTTGTTTAAGCCAGATTTATTGAAGCAGCTTCACATAATGTGGTTCTGGTTTAGGGTTTTCTATTCTGGGCAGAGCACCAACTGGAAAGAAGCCTTGGAATATGCACTTCCTAGTCCACTAGAGAGTCCTCTGAAAACATAATATACCTTTTTCTCTGCTCTTCCCTGTCTTCCCATCACATGTATTACTAATATTAAGTAATAAGGTAGTTCACTATTCTATAATGAAAAAGTAAAATTAAAAGTCCAAAATGATTGTGTTTTATTTACCAAAACAGGATGCATGTTACTAAGCCCACACCTGAGACATCATGTTTTTGACAGTTCCCATGTGAGAATTTGCCTTTGCCTTGGATATTTCTGAAAGCTCTTAGTGTTGTATATTTCACCTTTTTATTTAATAAGGAAAAAGATAAGTACACTCTAAATTTTCTATTTGCATATTTCATGATGCATTGTGTCACTCATGTTATCTTGAACTCTGTCTTTTTTGAAGCATAATTTGCCCTATATTTCTCCCTCCAGAATGGCTTATATTTAGATTTTGTACTTTAGTTGTTTCCAGGAGCTATTTTCATTTGCATGATCACTTTTTCATAGGTTTCTTTCTTCCTCCCTGACTTACTCAGAGGAGTTTTTCTATTGGTATCTATTTCATTTCTGTTTACAAATTTAAAGGCATATAAGATAATTTTGGGAGTTCTAATAATCATTCCTTCCTTTCAAACATAAGCCAGTCTGGATTCTTTCCAATAATAATTTATACACATGAAAACTAAAGATTATTCCTCTTGCAAAGAACATTATTCTTCACCATGTTGTGGGGTCTTCAGGATCTCTTTGAGACTAATAAGATGCTAGTTCAGTTCTAGTCCAATAAACTAAAAGCAATTTTTGAAAAGTGCTGCTTTGTATTGTGCTACTAAGTCTCCAAGTTTTTTTGCTGCTTCTCCAGAAATTAGTATTGTGATGAAAAGATACAGTGTGTGTTTCTTGTTAGTATATAAAGTGGATGAAAACTAAAACTGGAAAGAGAATTCTATCAAACTGTCTCTATTATTGATGCCATCAAGTTTTAATGAAAAATGACTGAAAAAAGTCTTAGTCCAAAGCCTTTTCTAAGCAAAGCAGTGACCGTGACTCTGACACTCTCCATTAGATTTGCATTGGGCTTGAGGAACTGTTATCCATGCTGGCCTGAGGATATCAGACAGTGAAGAGCAAGGCAGTTTTGTCAGAACTCTGATGCTCAGTTTGGTGTTAGCCTCCAGCCATGAGACTGTCCGGATTAACAGCAAGAATTCAAGCAGTATCATGGATACACTTATTTCATTTGGTAAAATGAAATATAATTCCATAAACTGAAAACATCCAGTCTCCCCAAGAGCAATTCAGCCCCAGAACAACTTAAAAACAGATTCCTGTTGTTCAAGTGAGAACAAAATATAATCTGATGGTTTATGTGCTGTGTCAGTCTGCTGTGTAGCCTGGGTC
Source organism: Lonchura striata (assembly GCF_050655825.1). Lineage (NCBI taxonomy): Eukaryota > Metazoa > Chordata > Aves > Passeriformes > Estrildidae > Lonchura > Lonchura striata. Next base: position 117,262,408 of record NC_140704.1, read on the forward strand.
TGTGTGTACTGGATGTGTTCAAACCTCTAGAGTTCAGAAGCAGCCATTCAATATTTTTTCTCTGGTTATCACCTGTAAATAAACCATGAGCTTGGTTAATGTGCCCTGAAAGCTGTACAATTCATGTAACAGAGGTATAAGTTATTCTCAGGTTATGGGAAAGATGAAGGAACTCTTCAGGAGCAGGTAACATTTAAGACCCTTTTACCCCATCTTGAAAGCTTCAGTTTCTGATGTCATCAGTGTCATTTATTACTTTTCTTTGGGGTATATTAAAGGAAGAGACCTCTTAAGATGCAGAATTAACCTATTAGACAAAGGCAACTTTTAATTACCATAATTTAATAAACATAATTCAGTCCTCTAATAAAAAAAATGCTAAAAATTGCCATTAAATGACTCTCTCAGAATGTGACAGTGAAATTATTCAGGGTTTTATACTTTCAAAACATCATCCTGACATTTGTCCATAGTCAGCTCCTATGGAGCTTTTCAGACAGAGAATTACACCATGGAGTTAGTGATAGACACTGTATGGGTAAGGCAGTAAGGATGTGGAGATCATATGAGGAGAAATTATTCCTATTGAAAGCCCTAAATAGCTCAAGTCCACAGAAGTTTAGAGACACAAATTAAGGGTATTTCCATATAGCACTAACTGAGCACTCAAAGTGGCATTCAGGGATGTGTGAGTTATATAGATCCTCACATCTTCCAGTGGAAGCAGAGAGAACATGGTAAGGCAGGGGCATATTTATTGGTAGAAGCAGGGTTCAAAATGGAAAAGAAAGGAAAGGCTGTAGTTTTGTTTGCTTTCTTAGACCTTTCTTATGACCAAATGTAAAATATTCCCTTTATTTTGTAGAATTCCTCTCTAACGAAGCACAATCAAAAATTGACTAATTTTAAGTACTTTTTTTGATGATAACAAGTCACTTTGGATACCCAAGATGTAAAAACGTGTAAAATATTTCTACCAGAACTTAAGATACTGAGTGACAGGGAAACAATGAAAACAATAAATTGACCTGGATAATCACAAAGCAATGCATATGAGAAAAGTCATGTTACACTGTATGTACAAATATAATGATGGGTTTCAAGTTAACATTTCTGAGATGTGGAAGTGAAATATTTCCATGAAAACATAAATTCATTGTTCAGCTCTAACTAAAGTGAATGTTACTAGAAAAGAAATATCACACAGATTGGAAATATTTAATTTATGTACTATTTAGACAGCGAGTTCTAAGGGAGGCTAATGGCATAAATGGCATATTGCAGAGTGCATGACCCTCAGTGAATATTTCAAATAAAGAAAGATAACAGTTTTATTTGTAGTAAATGAGTAAGTAACTATTCCTTGAGCTTATTGCTTCATTCATAAAATGCAAAATTTACCATATTCAATGTAAAGATGGACAGCAATTCCAATGACAAGACTATTCCTTTTTCGAAGAAATATCTTTAATAAGAGGGAACAAATGTTTTCTGATACTGCAAGTAAGAAAATGAATCAACTGCTAAAGCAAGGAGTAGAATTATTGCACTTTCATAAATTACAGGGGTGATAAGGACAAATGAGCACCAAAGATAAATTAATTATACTCATTATATTGTGCAGTGTAATTACATTAATAAGACTCTACATGGACAGTAAAGGTATGCTGGTATATGCTGGTATAATGGTTTATATTTGATTTTATATTTTTTAAATACCTGTCTGTGAGCAGATGATAAGGCTTTCATATTTGTAGAGAGAGCAAGGAGGTAAGACTGGGTAGAAAGTTCAGCTATTGTATGATTGATGGAGGAGGAAAGAAATTAAATGTAGACCAGCATCAAATTTTAGCCTAGGCAATTCAAACTCATACTCCAGAGTATTAAGTGCTGCCTACCCTCACTCTTTTTATTTGTACCTCTCTTTTGCTTCTCTATAGCAATCTTTCCCAGCTCAGGCCCAGTGTGGGTAGCCCTTGATACTGGGATGGTGAGCAGTGGGATGTATTTCAGGCAGATACTTTCTTTCCCAGCATGGCAGCTATTCATCCTGGACTTCTGCACCCATCAGTTGTTGCAGCTCAGAGTGCCATTCCAAACCATCTTGTGCTGAATAGCTCTGACAGGTCTATAAGCAGCATCTCTATTTCTGCTGACCAGTGCAAACTACTGACCCAGGTGAAAAAGAGATCTCATGTAGGACAAGGAGGATCAGATGGGATGAAAAGAATGTCTGTGAGGTGCTGGTTTCATTGGCCATGTTGAAATAATTAGGATTTCTACATCTCCTATGCCTAGTGTATTTATCTATCTAATGTCTCAACTTTACCCATTTCCTCCTGTAGCTGAAAACCAACATGGCCATTAATAAAATCTTTTATATATAATTTGAACATATATTCATTTTGTTGTTTTACATCTCAGTTGTTGTCCCAACACTTTTGCTGGTCTTCACAATTGATGTCCAAGGTGAATCTTGCAGTTAATCTTTCCCACATTTTTGCTTATTCTCATTTTTGGTGTCTTCCATGGTATAATTTTCTTTTTAAAACTAATGTTTCATTCCATGCTAAAATTCCAGGTTCTGACACTTACAAGGTGTTCATACCATCAACTTATTTCCTGCGTGGAAAATATTGGGTTCCTATATGCAGTGTTGGGTTCTTCTAAATTTTTTTTTTAAAGCCCCTCTACAATGAGAGATCTCATAACAGGAAGAGTTCCTTATAAAACTCTTCTTGGCCGTCTTGCTCTCTGCTGTCAAATCTCCAAGTGATGCGTTTAGACAGCTGACACGGGAGTCATTTTCCACCTCACTGATCAACAAAAGTTCATCCTTTTCATGTGCACTTTCCTCACACTGTTTTACTCTGTGGCTTTAACCTGTCTGAGACGAGAATAAAGTCTCTGTCCTGCATTTGAATAGCACTCAAAGCACAGACTAGGAAAACTTTCACAGTGTTGTGATAAAAAATTAAGATGGTCTTAGCAATAAAGACAAAAAATTGAACTTTGGGTTGTAGTCTACATTCACACAAATCCAGGTTAAATTGTTGTTTGCCTTATGTTGTTTGCCTTCTCTCTGCAGTATGCCAGACCAACAACAGCATTTGTTGACAGTGGTTTTCTTTAGTAATTCAGAAGTTTTTTGAAAAAGGTGAACAAAGAACTTTCAGCAGAGTGAAAAACTGGGATGAGGCATTACTGTAGATTCTGCTCTGTCTCTATCCAATATTCTCCACCAGGACAGAAATTAGACAAAAATTTTGAGCATACAAGGACAACATGATAATGGCAAAAGCCATAATCAGAAGTATTTCTGAAGCCAAAATATATTTTGATTCAATTGCATGAGAAAAAAATGAAATAAAATCCGGAAGAGAAAATGGCCATGTGAAAATGTGACAAAACTACAGTTTACTTGAGTGTATCATATCCTCTCAGCTTCTATGGCATTTGGTTCTTTACTGTGTTTCCAAAAACCATCCTCTAGACCTGATTCCTGAAATGTAGGACCATTAAGATATCTTAAAACTTATGTGTCAGGTTAAACAGGAAAGTGACTCTGTTATACTACTTCATGATTTTTCTGCTACTAACTTTAGCATCCCTGCATCTAAAAATCACGATGGAGTATAGTGACAAACACGTGTAGAGGGGTGGTTTAAAAAAGTTGGGTGCATTTCCAGCTACTTAGAGCATGCTGTGCATCAAAAAGGAGCCAAACAGAAAGAAGGGATCCATGCCACAAATGTCTCAAAGAATAATTTGTTTCCAGAAAAAAAAAAAAAAAATAAATCTAAGCCATTTGATTTCTGGTAAAGAAGAACTATGGGGGTTTGTCCCTTTAATAATTGCATGATTTCTTTTTTTCCTTCATAAATATTTTAACTTGTCATACTAATCTCTGTTTTGCATCTTTGCAACATCTGTGGATCTTCTCTAAGATACGGACTTGATCACTTTTCAATGCAATAGAAATAATTTTTGTTTTTTCAAATGTGAAGCTCTTTATTTAGCACATTAGATTTGAGTTTAAAAATTTTATTAAACAACCCAAATTAGGTCTTCTCATTGGAATTTAGATAGTGCAAGAAGTAATTTTCAGAAAAAAAAAATCACAAATACTTGAATTCTTTTCAGTCCCTTGAAGAAATAAACAAGAAAATGTTTTTAGACTGAGAAGCTAGCAAACCAGAGTGGAAAAATCAGTGAGACTAATGACAAATGCTTTTCTTGGAGTCTGATTGCCTGCTCTGAGCCTCATCCTCTCTCCTCTGCTGAAGTGTTTTGGCCAATAATATTTCTGTGAAGTATGCGGCTCACAGAGATCTAAAGATATCCTTCTCACCATTCAATTCAAACCACTGATTATTGCTTTCAACATGGATTAAAAGGAGACTTGAAAACTTTGCTCTTACCAAAAGAACATGATTGCAGAAAGTTAGAAAAGCAATCCAGTTAACCACAAATACAGAGTACAGGACAACCTCCTAGCTAAGCCTATAGATGAAGTAAGTACTTCTAAAAGCTGTGGGTTGGACTGCTGAGAGCATCAGAGGACACTGCGTATCTTTGGCACAGTAATACACTGAACATATCAAAAGAAGGAAGAAAACCCCTTTGGATACAAGGCAGCTCTTTGCTATTTGATGAGGAAGCCCAGGGCAAAGTTTTCCTGCTATTCTCTAGTGGGAAAAGTGCTGGGCATAGAAGCAAAGGGGCCCATAAAGTCCACATTGAGGGAAAGGTTAGAGATAATATTTAATCTGAAGGGATTATCTCAAATGGAAATTAATCTCAGGAATTGTGATTTGAATATAGTAATCAATGTGTGTTGTCAATTACTCTCTGTCTGACTGTAAAACCCTCCTGGATACTAGGTTCTTTGTAAAGCAATCACATGAACTTTCAATAAAAGAGATGAGATAGCAAATGGATAGAAAATGTTACCAATACAATTTGATTTGAAATAAAAAATATATAGCAGTTGTGCCCTGGAGTCTTCCCAAATATTTAAGACTGATATATCACCAGCCAAATTTACACATGCATTGGATTGATGGTATTATGCATTAAAGCACTTTTTCTCCTGTTAGACTTTTTTATTATCCTCTTTGCATACTTGCAGATGTTTTCTGTTGTTCACACTATGGACATGATGCATTTTTGTTCACACCTTATTCAGCTGAAGAATAAATGGCTGAATAAAATTTACCTCATGAAAATGAAATGCTGTAAAATACTAAACCCACAAGTTTGAAGTTCTCAATGGAAGATTATTTCAAGTTCACCAGTAGATTAAATATACATATTAAGTAAGTGACCTCTTAATAAACTTAAATAACCCCTCCTGTAAAATAGTTTATTTTTATGTTCTTTATTCCACCAAAACTGCATTGCAGTTTTCCAGTCTTTATATTTACATTATTTGCAATTCTTTCCATAAGTGCCGGTACAAATGTAACTGATGAAAATCCAGAATAGTCATACAAATGTTCCTGAAAGCAAGGTGCATTTCTGAGCAAACTTTTTCTGATGCACAATAATACATATGTATATATTAACAAAGCTTCATAATATAAAATATCTTCCATGGCAAGTAAAACTTCTCCACTTACAGCTTATTCAGATTTCAGTTACACAGACTTCCGCATTTCAAGTTAGTGCAAATAATGAGAGTAAGAGCCTGAGCAGAACGATGTAAATACAACGGAACAAGAGAAACAGCAAAATTTTACCAACTCCCTGCATACAGTTATAACATTTAATCAGTATATCATTAGTATTCTTCATATACAATGTATTTAAATAATTGGCTTGTCTGAACTATAGGCAACAAATTTACAAAATAAAATAATGTTTCACACAAATATGGAATGTCGGACAAATATATGAAAATAAAACGCATCTAGTAACAAAACATTGTAAATCAAAAAGATAAAAGATGTCTTCTCCATTTTTGAAGATTTCAAGGCACTTTCTTGGCAAATCAGAATTCTCTCCTTGGTAGAAAGTCTGCAAGAGAAAAGGACATGCCATTTTATAACTAGTTTCAAACCAGAGAAGCAGACTGCTTAGCAAAATTCTGCTCATAAATCACAGTTTCCTGCAGATTGCATAAATCATAAGATTAACTTCAAGTGCCAGTGGGTCTTGCCCTCCTGTGAGCACTAATGAGTTTTGCTATGGCAAATCCTCAGCGTCGGTGCCAAGAGGTTTAACACGCAGAGGTCTGCACTGCTGCACCTTGCAGGGAAGTTCCCCTTGCACATAGCCACGTGCAGTTCTACATTCTGGGTTTCATCAAATCCTTTATTTCCATTTGCAGGGATCTGACTCAGGAAATGAAAATAATCCCACCCAAACCCCTAAGAGCCGTAAGGGCAGGATGTGCCCGGTATCCCTGCCAGGAGCCACCCCAGCGGCTGCCCGGGGTGCGGCGTCTCTCCATGGTGCTGAAGCGTCCCGAAGCGGGCAGACGGCTGGCTTGCCCCAAGAAAAAGTTCATTTCGAGGAGGGAAAGACCACGTCTTCTTTGTATAGCCGGATATTTACAGATGAGGAAGGAAAATATTTGCATAATAGCACCGCACCTCTTTTTTTTTTAATGAGGAAAAGACAGCCTATTTTAGTACTGGCAGGAAAAGGCTTAAAAAGAGCTTTCAGTTCTCCAAGTGAGAGAGCCTCCTTCTTCAAGGCAACCAAGAATCTCCAAGACTCTGTCAGATGTTAAAGTGAAGGAAAGTTTTCTTACAGGCAACAAGATCTATGGCCATGTCCTCTCTACACTAGTGTGAGGTGTAGGAAAACAGATCCCTTGTGCCAAAAGACGAAGAAGAAGGAATCAGAGAATCACGTCAGAAATGCAATGACATTCAGGGATGAATGTATGTAACGCCTTTGTTGCACTCCCAATTGACAGGAAAGAGAAAGAAACGCCACTCTTCACCCTTCTCAAGAAAATGTTTCTATTCCAAGAATCAGTGGATATGACTTAATATGAAAATTTGAGGATGTTTGATGGAAACTGTCCACTGTACTTAATGGAGGAATGGAGTGAGGGAGCACAGAGACAGCTGGGAAACTCTCAGATAATGGATTTACTTTTTCCTATAATTTTTTCTCTTTTCTTAACAAAGTAGAGAGAAACCCAGCCTAGATACAACTTTAAGTGAATGCAGTGCACACGAGCTGCTAGCAATGGTTACCATTTAAAACCTTTCTTCCCTATTTTTCATGTCTTCCAATGTATTTTTGGCAGGCAAATTAAAACACCTGGCTTTGCAAATCATAGCAACTTTTGATCCTTTTGTGTTTTAAAGATGGAAATAGACTGAGATAGATGCTTCTGTACTGTGGATATGTAGGCAGATCTTTGACTCATTCTCTTAAAAGAAAAAGAAACAAAATTTGGAACACCAGAAATCTCCCTGAATGCTCTGATACATGAATCCAGAGATGTTAATGGATACAGATAAAGGAAAAACAAAGACAAAAAAGGTAAAACTGCAGAAAGTAAGAGAGTGGGATGATTGTGAAAGCCGAGATTTAAAAGAAAATATTAAAAAGCAAACAGGAATTTAAGAACACCCTCCTTTTTTTTTTTTTTTTTTTTTTTTTTAATTTGGGCATTCAGAAAAGGGTTCCTGACTTGAGTCATGAAAAGGAGATGCAAGCAAAGTAATGAGATGCCTGATCAGTCTCTGGTTTGCTATCCTTGGTATATCCAAAACTATCTGCAACACCTGGAAATCAAGAGGCCAAAGGGACTGAAAATTGTTAAGAAGAAAGGAAGAGGAAGAAAGGAAGAGAAAGAAATTATGTCATTTCTTCTCATAACTGAAATATTGTCATATCCTTTAAAGCACAGCAACCAAAATGAATCCCACCTCCACGGAGAAATCAAATCAGCTAACACTGACTCATATCCTACTCTTTTCTTATTTTTGATTAGTATGAATTGAAGCCTTGATGCAGGAAGAAGTGACATACACAATTCCCCCAAGCTCCAAGCTTGCAGTATTTGTCAGAAGAAGGTGGTGAAAGGAAACCATCTTTAAAGGAATTTAAATAATTAAAATTCACTGAAACTATGCATTTTAGTGATTAATAATAACAACCGGTGTGTGTATTTACAATCAATCTTGAAATATAACCATCTTATTATTATTCAAACAACAGGGGAAAACAGCTCACTTGGAGATATTACTTTTGTCAGTGACAATACTGTGTAATTAACATTTGACATGCTATTCATAAATAAGAATGGATTGATTTCTTCCTCAGACTACTTAGTGAAACCTTTAGCTTTCCACATCTTTATGTTCAGTTTCCTTCCATCATCATGAAGTGGTTATTAACTTTTCAGAAATTCTCAGAAGACAATATGGGAATGAAAAGGAGTCTCAGAAATTAATTGAGAGGTGATCTATGAAGATTGCATTGGTAAACCTGAGACCAAGACATTCTGTTTCTTCCATGGATTAACAACAAAGTCCTCTGCAGAATGGCCTGAAATAAATGTGCTGATGATGCCCTTGGGCATTTTTATTTCACCAAGCAGACTCCTTCATGAAATTTTGAACAGCAAGAGGCCACCCACTGCATAATTATGGACTGCAGTGCCACAAGTGACTTGTAGGAAATTACAGTGGGGCTTGTCAGAGGTACTTGTGCTTCTGCATATCTCCAGGAGGAGCCAGTCAGTTCTGAAATGCCAAAGCTGCATGTTGATACACTCTGATAATACCATATTTTTGTATGCACACATGATAACAAGGTACAAGTGTGAAGTAAACTACTAGACCATTCAACAAATATGAAAATGAGTGGGGAAAATGATACTTACATAGCAAACATCCTAGGACTGTGTACACAAAGGACTCATTGCTAATCTTGTTAGCAATCTTGCACACCTTTTGTAATCTATAAAACAGAATTACCCACAGCAATAATGAATCTCAGTTGCCAGATATCCTTAAAAAAACTGCATAAAATTAAATGTAAAGTTTGTACTTGAATTTCAGACACTCTACACAGTGAAACTGTTATCTGATGGAAATTCATAAAATTATGTGTGCAAGATGCAATATTAGATTGTACCTTAGCATAATCAGTGCTCTAGAGGAAAAGTACAAGTGATGGAAGGAACTAAATTTCTACCAGGAAGTTTCCTACTGGGATGTGGAAGACCAGAAATTTAACTCATTAAATGGGAGGCTATTCCAACTATCAATATAACATAGTCAGAAGTCAGAACTAAATTTCTACCAGGAAGTTTCCTACTGGGATGTGGAAGACCAGAAATTTAACTCATTAAATGGGAGGCTATTCCAATTATCAAAATAACATAGTCAGAAGTCAGGCTGTTTAAAACATTTTATGGTTCCATTTAGTATTGATATTTAATTTCATATTTTTCACATTTAAGTAAAATTCTTAATCATCAGGTTGAAGATACTAATCTCCCACTTCAAATCCCCCTGTTGTGTGCCCTTGATTCAAATGACCACTTGGTTCAAGTGAACACTGAGTCACTGCCATCCTTTCTGATATTTGCTAACAAGAAATTCATAGGTGCTAATTTCTTCTCTTGATTGATAAGTATTTGAATAAAACAGTATAAATTGTGCCAAACAGTTAGAAAGCTATTTCTACCTGGGTTTCAGCTCCTCAGAAAATATTTGTACAGTGTATAACCATGTCAGAAGAAGAGGAAATAACTCATCCTCAGACATGATGACTAAGGTGTCCCTGACAGAAAACATCAAACCCCTCTAAAGACACAGGGAATGATCTTGGCTATGATCAGCCTGAGCAATCAAAAAGGTAGAGATAAATCTGAAGATCTGGCTTTTGCTTTTAGAACAGAACATTTCAGGTGAATGTAACTCATTGTCTGCTTTGGGTTTGCTTGATGCAAGGGGGAACAAAACTCTGCTGTGGTTTAAATCACCCTCTTTATTTTACAATTTACTTTGATAGTTGAACTAAAAAATAAGTTTTTCACACCATTCAAATTCACAGTCTTCTTTTTAACGCTAAGAAAAGCTATTTAATTAGAAGGAAAATATTACTGTGTCTCTATAGAAATAAAGTGAAACACTCAGGCAGTATGAGTCTAAATAATATTCACATGTTCTGGATCCATGTGCCAAGGAATACAACATGCAACATGGCATTTTTGTTGCACAGCATGTAATAGAAATATGCCTTGCTTACTCCTGTGTCTACTTAGAAAGCTGAATGTATATCTTATGAGGATCAGCCATGGATTCCTACATTCCAGCGTCTGATAAGCATAAAAGCAAATGGAGATGAGGGCTGCTCCATCTCCCTTCAAACACTAAATCCTCTGATGCGCTGAGCTATGGTGAGAGAGCATCTCAGCTGCTCACAAACAGTGCTTCTAAGTGATGCAGTCAGAAAGTGCCATTGTTTTTTCATGTTAAACTCTGAAAAGCTTCCAAAGCACCAAACTCTGCCCACAGTTTGTGCTTACACATCCATAATGAGATTCACCTTCTCTAATTAAAACGCATTGCTTATTTTCTACTGACTTTAATTGAATTGTCCATTGCACTAGAGAATGCTGAAATAACTTCTATTTAAAGAATTTCCATTTTGGTTTTAGGTTTTTGTTTGCATTTTTATCCACTTTATCCAAGAAAACGTCTATTTTTCAGTGTCTCTGACAAAACTATATTCAGGCTGTGTTAAAGCAAAGCTTCTGCAGTCTCAGAGAAGAAGGTTGTTTGAAGAGAACTGAAAGTATCAATAACAGAATGATGAACCAAATTATTTTATGTTGTTTAACAATGGGCTTGTAATAGAAAATTATACTCACAAGCTGAAATATACTAAACCCCAAAGATACAATTCTACAATTAAGCATTAAGAGAAGGTAAAGAATGGTTCACATTTCATCTTGCATAAGGAAAGCTAAAGAGAGCAAGAAGGAGAATATTTGCCCTCTGCATAAGCATGCCCTACTGATTTTTCTCAGTGTAGTTTTCATTTCATTTATTTCAGTATCACTTTGAAGGAACTCCATGATGCACAGCTGACAGCAAGTGCATTAATAGAAAATCTTTATATATTAGAAGACCTTGTGTATGTTGTTTAATGTAGTGCTAACAGCTATTTAAAAAAGCACCAGGACATCAAACACTTAATAGAAAAACTGTGTTGCTTTCAAGCAAATATCACAGCTAGCATTAGAAGGTACTTTGCTACTTACAGGTTGGTGTTGAGCAGTCCCTTGTGTTGTGATACAGTCGATGAAAGTGCTTGCTACACTCTGAGGAAAATGTGACTGGCCCTGTTTGAAAGTAAGGAGGAGTTAACAAGAGTGTCACTGCTCTGCAGCTTCAATGAATGACAACAACACATAGCACTAAGTACATTTTTTCTTGGCTCAAATTGCATTTAGTCTTTTATTAAACCTTAAAAAACTATGATGCAACACAAGTATAATAATGCTAGAGAAATAACAGAAAAAAATTCTGTTGCTGTGCCTTTATGCTCATAATATAAAAAAAAAAAAAAAAAGAAAAATTACACATTAAAATGAGAGGTTGGTTTGGCGTTCAAATTCCAGTAATTCAAAATTAGCAGTAAAATTTCTTATATGGTGGAAAATAGAATTTCATAGAATTTTATTTGTTCAGTAGTTGTCTGCAGTTTAATGTAGCAGGAGTAATGCACCTGGACTGAGGATGCTATTTGTAAAGACAAAAGCAACATTTAAAGAAAATATGAGTTTCTAACCCCTGGAAAGATGAAGTACTTTAATGTACTAATGCTTTTAATTTGCACATAGATGGTTTATGAAATTCTTAATATACAGTGTGGGTGTTGAGGGGAAAAAAATGACAGCTGAATAACATCTAGGAACCTGATCTCCTGATAAAATAACCCTAGTAAAAAAGCATACAATGTGCAGAATGCAGGGTGTGTTCCATCTTTGGCAAGGCAAATCCCTGCATGTCCAGGGTGCGGTGTGCTGCTCTCTTCTTTGGAATACAGTGCCATTGGTTTACACTCATATTTGATAAAAAGGTCTCCCTGCTTATGGCCAGGGGGTTGGAACTAGGTGATCATTAAGGTTCCTTACAATCCAGACCATTCTATGGTTCTATTTTTCTATAAAACATGGCTCAACTGTAAGAAGTCGCCAAAGACACTTCCAAAATTGCTGATGGCCCCAGGAAAGTATTACTGGTGACATTCAAGTTGAAAAGGAGAGCAAAAATACAGTATTTGCATCCCATAACCTGTTTAGCAGGACTATCACTGACATCTGGGTATGAGTATCCTGTGGTTTGGACATAAAACATTGACATATACTGATGTTAAGTGAATAAGACTAAATTTAAATCTAAATTTAGTACAAGTAGGAACCCTGAATAAGAATAGCTTGCTTCAAGAAATGCTACAAAATTATTCACATGAAGCAGACTTTGTTGGCCAACTTTCAGAGGAAGCTAGGAAGCATTTCTGGAAAAAAAAAAAAAACTTGTTTCATAACTTTAAAGATAGTTTATGGGCCTGGTAAAATATATCAAGCTAATTCCCTCTGGATAGTGAAGCCAAACTGCCATGAGCTCCAGAGAAGATTCCTCTCTATGACAGTGAACATACTTGAAGATTAGATTTATTTTACAGTAGTACATGGTTTTCAGTAGATTTTTTTCAGCCACAAATAAGATTTTCAACAAACTGGAAGAGCAGCCTTTGCAAGTCTGAACTGGAATATTGTTGCCATATTTTTTTATCTGAGTGAGTAATTAAGCTCAAGGAAAACTATGTAATTTGAAATTATCAAGCATATATGGAGACAACACTGGCTTTTGTCACTAAATAAATTCCATGTCCCTTCAGATAATATATGATTTTTTAGCTCTCTTCCCTGTCGTCAAAAATAGGCTGTTAATTTTATTGTGCCTTACAAAACACTCTGTGTCAGCTGGCTTTCCAAGCTAAATTGATAGATTACTTTATGACTCACAAGATTATTTATGATTTTTCCTATAGTCAAGGACTGTTACATATGGTTTTTATTCAGCTTTAAAATGTGTCTGTTATTCCTGGCATATGAGAATTGTGCAATAATTTTCCTAACCCTGAAACTGTAAAGATAATATACTATAAAGATAATGTTGATTTCAGCTTCTCTTTTTTTTTCACAACTTCATTAGTTTAGGATGTCCTAATTCTGAACTAGTGAGGACTGTAATCATACAGTTTAATTAATGAAGGCTGCTAGAAGATTATGATTAGAACAGAATGATAAAACCCAAAGTTCCACTGTATTTTAAGAAAATGTCTTTGATTACAGGATCTAGTAAAACTATGAAAAATAAAATCAAATATAAAATAAAAAATGCAGAAAGCTCCATCACTGAAGATCTTAAGATAGATTAAAAAAATAGTGAAAGAGAGGAAGAGAGAGAGAGAAAGAAGAAGGGAAGGGAAGGGAAGGGAAGGGAAGGGAAGGGAAGGGAAGGGAAGGGAAGGGAAGGGAAGGGAAGGGAAGGGAAGGGAAGGGAAGGGAAGGGAAGGGAAGGGAAGGGAAGGGAAGGGAAGGGAAGGGAAGGGAAGGGAAGGGAAGGGAAGGGAAGGGAAGGGAAGGGAAGGGAAGGGAAGGGAAGGGAAGGGAAGGGAAGGGAAGAAAGAAAGAAAAGAAAAGAAAGAAAGAAAGAAAATAAAGGAAAGAAATAAAGGAAAGAAAGAAAGAAAGAAAGAAAGAAAGAAAGAAAGAAAGAAAGAAAGAAAGAAAGAAAGAAAGAAAGAAAGAAAGAAAGAAAGAAAGAAAGAAAAGAAAGGAAAGAAAGAAAGAAAGAAAGAAAGAAAGAAAGAAAGAAAGAAAGAAAGAAAGAAAGAAAGAAAGAAAGAAAGAAAGAAAGAAAGAAAAGAAAGGAAAGAAAGAAAGAAAGAAAGAAAGAAAGAAAGAAAGAAAGAAAGAAAGAAAGAAAGAAAGAAAGAAAAGAAAGGAAAGAAATAAAGGAAAGAAAGAAAGAAAGAAAGAAAGAAAGAAAGAGAGAGAGAAAGAAAGAAAGAAAGAAGGAAAGAAGGAAAGAAAGTTTACTGTTGGCAGAAATTCTGAGCCAACAAATAAACTTTCAGTATTTTGGAGTGATCCTGCGTTCCTCATTAATTCCAGCTAATCTTACTCAAGTAATTTCAGCAATTTTGATGGCAACTACTCATGCAGAAAACGACTATTATTTTAATGGATAGGTCTAGAGACGATTTTTCAAGGGGGTTTTTTCCTCTTTTTCTTTTCTATGATTTACTACTGTCACAATAACTTCTGTAAAACTCATGGTTGTTTTTCCCTGGTTTTGAGTAATGAAACTCATTCTGTATTCATTACTTAGCTTCCCCAAATTCTTATGTTGAGCTTTTTATGGTAGCCTAAAGCATAAAGTTTCCAAAGCTAAAAATGAAAAAGAAATTGATTAAGTACTAACATAAACAAATCTCTCTTGTCTGTCCTTCCCAGGAGAGGACTATTCAGTGTTGCACTGTCACATGGCATAGTTTGAAGCTCTATGCTAATTTCTTTCTCATATGGACTGAAAATGATCATGTTCACAATTACTCTTGTTTACTGCAAGGGTGAAGGGCCAGCTGGCTCTGGCACATTTCCTGTAGATTCCGCTGGGTTTCAGTGAGCGACTGGCAGAAAGATCCTGAAAGTTGTGCTTATCCCAAGGGCTGGAATACACTTCCCCCATGCAAAAGAGACAACAAATACCTTCCTTTATTCTCAAGCACTGCCTGAAATTTCCAGCAAAGAGGAAATGAATAATTATTTCCAATTATCTTTTTCATGCTCTGATGTCCAACCATTTCTCCAGCTTTTAGTTTCAATACTTCAAATAACCCTGAAAATCACCATGAGATTTGCAATGTCATACTTTGAGACCTTCACTTTTCTGAGTTACAGAAAGCTGGAACTGGAGAGCAAAGAATAAGTGCAAGCACCTCGTCATTAGCAACTTTTACTGCATATATTCAGAGGGTACAATATTTTTCTCAGTAGTTACAATACAGTCCCAAAGTGCATTATAATCGTAATGTTGTAATCATCATAAACTTTCATACTTGAAACAGCAAGTTATTTTTATTTTTCTTTTACATTAATTTAGTTCTTCCTTGTTCTATCTGTTTCCACTATTAAAATAAGTATCCACATGCAGACATCATAAGACAGATGAAAAAATCTTCCCTGATTTGGTGAAAACTTAGTTGGCCACAAAGGTCTCTTTCTTAAAAATATGTGCAGTCCAATGAGAAGTTCTAAAATTAGTGAATGTGAAAATAAATATGGAAAGCACAATAGGAGGATAAAAGTTTAACAGTGACTTTTAAATAATGTTTTAACTTACCATATTTTCAAAGTTATTTTAGACCAGATAGTTCAGTTGATTATTCAATGAAATTAGAATTCTTCAAAACTGTTTACTTCTAAAATATGTACACTTAACTTCAGAAATGTTAGCCTCAGAAATGTTGAGCCTCAAAAAAATTAGTAGTGAGACATTTATAGGTACTTAGAGTATGCACATGTGGAAAATACAAGCAGCTGCCTTACCTGTAAAATGTTTTATGAACTTGTCTTTTAGACTGGAATCTCTTGGAAAAATTTCTGAGGAGAGAAGAAAAAAAAATTATATTTATGTAGCCTAGGAATTACAGTAAAAGCTCTGAAAGCATAATATGCCAAGATGTCTGATGTACAGAGACCAAATAGATTCCCAAATTAACTAGGATTAATTTTCATAGTTGTGGGGCTCTGGGTATTTAAACAACATTGTGAAGTATTTCAGGTAATTCCCAGATGAATACTATATGGTCATCCTACAACACACAATAATTTTCTGACACTAATTTCTGCACATCTTAGGTCTGAGTAGGGCTGTAAGCATAGAAAGACTGCAAATAATATAAAATATAATACTTACAAGTATGTAAGTACCTGAAGAAATTATGTAAAATACTTAGATAAATACAAATTAAATATTACTTTTTGGATTTTGAAATAACAAGTACCTGAAGAGAAAATTCCCCTACAAATCACCTAAAATAAACATGGATCATGCACATTTTCATTGGAATATTAGTAAAAAAATGGTCCTTCTCTCCTGTGAAAACTGCTGTGAATTTTAAAATATTCCCTTTCCATTTATGGCATTTTTTTCCCAGAAAGTACAAGTGAGTAGAAGGAGATAGTTAGTTTCCTTTCATACTATACGAAGATGTTGGTTATCTGTCAAGATAAATTCTTACCACTGGCTTTAGGCAGTTTCTCAGAGGTCACATGGGTGTATTTTTAGGCTGGGATTTTAAGATAAAATGTCCAAGTCTTACTGCAACTTATCAAGTTTGGGAAACCTAGTTTTCTTAAGATTCCTTAAATATATCAGTTTTGACTAATTTCTTTTCTCATTGCAGAAGAAATGCTATCCCTTCTCTAATAAACTTAGAATTTTACTGATAAGAAATGTCAGGTACTTTAAAATTGTACATAATGAAGATGATAAAAAGACAAAATAGGGAAACAATTGGTGTGAGTTTTAAATGAGATGTCTCAAGTGGACAAGTACTGATGAATAATCACTGTCTGGTGAAGGATAGGCTAGGAACTGACCGTTCTTGTTCAGACAAAGAATATTTAGATACAGACACTTGCAAAGCACACAGAATTTCCTGTGGGAACAGTAGCTGCTTTTTACCCCATGAAATTCTCTATTTGGCCCATAAAATTCTTTAGGAAAAGTCTGTTTACAGCCAAAATCTGACTCTTTAATGGCCAGAAGGTGAAACAGGAGGACAGGCTGATGCTCTGTCAAGGAGCTATGCACTGCAAGTATAAAATTGCAGCTGTAGCTGTGTTGGTTGTTCTTGAGAAGGAACACTCCAGTCTGCTTTCCACAAGTAAGCCACATGGCCCAGGGTTCACACCAGCCCAGCCCAGCCTGCTCCAACAGGGAAATCTGGGTCAGTTGTGTTGAAAAGCAGCCGAGTGCCGCTGCCTGCGCGCCTGCTGCTCCCCGCTCGGCTGCCGGCGCTCCGGGCAGCAATCCGCTTTTCAGCATGTGCCCATGCTTCAGCTCCCTGGCTCAACAGGACAGTCCATGTGCTGGGTAAAACACAATCACTGAGCCCCAGCCCGGCACAAAAACAGCCTGAGCTCATTTGTATGAGAATCACAGGCAGCACAGGTTACTGGAACACTTCTGGCTCTAATGGCACAGGCAACTCCCCCAGAACTATGAATTGCCCAACACAAGCACAGTCATTTTCTCCCCTCTTCCAGCAGCATAGCCAAGCCCTTCTGTCTGTACACAACTGCGAGTCTGAGGTCGCAAAAGACTTAGAATTTCAATCAAACTAATGAACATCTTCTTTGAAAAGGATATGTGTCACTGACTCCCGATCACACTGTGGCCAGAAGCAGGATATCAAGTCCATACATATTTCTGACAAGCTCTTCTATACATCAGCAAAAAATCATCATGAAAAAGTTCCTGAATTAGCTTTTTCTGGCTTCTAACAAGTTCTTAGTTGCTCCAGTCATATTTTATGCGTAATCTATCACCTATTAAGGTGTCCATTTTCACAAAAAAGGCTCATATCCTCACAATGCAAGTTAAATCCTTTGACATAATAATTTCAAAAAAAGAAAAGCAGAAGCATTAATATAATAAGATAAACTGGAAAAGTATTACTAAAATTAAAACACTTCAAAGTCACACTGTGAAAAACTAAAAAAAAAAAAGAGAAAAATGAAAAAATAAAATGTTTTATGTGTGAAACTACATAAATGGGAAATATTGCGTGGAGAGAGCTTACTCAATCCACTCAAGAGAGCTTACTCAATCTTGTATCAAGACCATATTACACAAATTATTAAAATATAGCCAGTATATATCCTATAGTAACATTGGTTTAATCAGCTGGGAGAACATTTAGACTGTGGCACTCTTGTGCCCAGGCTTACAGTCTGCACTGCTCACCACAGAGTACATCTGGGTTAAAAGGCACATGAGCTCTCGACTCTGTGTTCATTCTGGGCATAATCTCAGTTTATAATCATACATAATAATAGTTCTAGGACTTATTTCTTATTTACATTAGGACTTCTATGCATATCCTTAGATATTTACTCATCTTGGGCAAAATACTGCCACAGCACTGGACATGGGCAGCTATTAAATGGTGCTAAGATGGATTTGCTATTGGATCTTCTTTCCAAAATAGCAGAAATATTTATGGTAAACTCTAGGGACAAGACAAATTTAGAGAGTTTTCCAGCTCTGCTTCACAGACAGAATAGTTAAGTTTATAATGCAAATTTGGTTCTAAACCAATCCATACTGTTAGTTTTATCAAGCTATGACATTTCAGTGATCTCATGGCTTTAGATAAGAGGTGTATATATCTGCCTGAGTTTTATCCCAGCTGGGATAAATGTGATGATGGGGAGAGCTAGCCAGGTGTGGGCTAAGAATTAGTAAAGCAACACCTGATCCAGCCCCCCTCTCTCAAATTTTTATCAACATTCCAAAATTGATTTAACCACTGTTGTAAAGCTAATTCCCCAGAAGATAATTCTTTCAGCTGATATTCAGCACACAGCAGCTGATAGGAATGTTTAATTTTTCATTAATTTGGGTGAAATTACAAAACCTGGGAGATTAATAAACCTACAATCTGATCTCAGGTTTGTACTCAGCTTGCAACTTAAGACATAGTTGCTCCACCTTCTTGCTCCACCTTCAACAGGTCTTTTCACCTTTCTGTGCCTTCAGTTTCTCTGTGTTTTGTCTGTTCAGACTGCAAAGTTGTGACAGCACATGCTGATTTTTACCCTGTGTTTGCACTGTCTCCTGTATCATGTCACCATAATTGTGCCAGGAACAATCATGTCCTAATGGAAAAAAAAGAACTGTGATCACAGCCCTGAAATAAGCCAACTCCACACAACAGTTTGTTGACTTGGAACATAAAACCTCCACATCCTCAGGCAGAAAAAAATCAAGATCTCTATTTGTTTATGCTCCCAACAGACAACTTCTGTACATTTTTAGTTTATTCAGAGAATTAGTGTCAATTGGACAGCAAAAGTGCTCCACTGGTCAAGGCTGGGCCAATCAGAAATGGTGGTAACACCTTTGTGATAACATATTTAAGAAGAAAATAAAGAAGTTATTGTGCAGATGCAGCTACAGCCAGAGAAGAGCAGATTGAGAACATTGAGAGGAACAACTCTGCAGAAACCAAAGTCAGTGGAGGAGGAAGGGGAGAAAGTGCTCCATTGTGCTGAGCAATGCTGAGATTCCTCTGCAGCTGGTGGTGCAGACCATGGTGAGGCAGCTGTGCCCCTGCAGCCCATGGAAGTCCAGGGGGATGCAGAGATCCACCTGCAGCCTCTGGAGGAACCCCACACCAGAGCAGGTGGATGCCTGAAAGGAAGCTGTGAACCCGTGGTAGGCCCATGACAGAACAGAGTCGTGGCAAAGATCTGCAGACCCATGGAGGAAGAAGCCCATGCCAGCACAAGTTTCCTAGTAGGATTTGTGACCCCATGGGGACCCACCCTGGAGCAGCCTGCCCTTGAAGGATTGTACCCCATGAAAGAGTGGCCCACATAGCAGCAGTTTGTGGTTGATTGTTCCCCATGGGATGGGCTCCAGTTGGAGAAGTTCATGAAGAATTGTCTCCCATGGGAGGGATACCATGCTGGAACAGCAGCAGAAACAGCATGCAATGAACTGACCTAAAACCCATTCCATCTTCCTCTGCCACTGAGGGGGAAGAGCTAGAGCTGAGAAGAAATGAGGGGTGGGGAAAGGTGTTTATAAGGTCTCACATTACTTCTCTTTATACTGCTCTGATTCTGTAAATAGTAAATTCAATTAGTATCTCTAATTCCAGCCTGTTTTGCCCACACCAGTATTTGGTGACCGATCTCTCCAGGTCCTTATCTCAACTCATCAATCTTCATTATATTTTCTCTCGCCTGTCCAGTTGCAGAGGGGAGTGAGAGAGTGGCATTGGTGGGTGTTTAGCATCCAGCCAGAGTTGTGCACCATTGTGCATTTTCTTGTTTTTTATCTGTGAAATGGCAGAAAACTATCAGCAGTAAGATGCAGCTGACTCTTCTATTATAAACCCAGATGCAGGCTTCCAAAACATTTTGGCATGAAAACAGTGTGTGGGTTTTGGTTTTTTGTTTTGTTTTTTAGGAAGAACATTTCATGTCATGAAGCTGCTTAAAATGCAGTATATTTTAGCAGAGTTTTAAATAAATGTGAAACATTTTAAAGGACAATACTCTCCAAAGTTTTGACTTATACAAAGGCTCTATTGGTTCAGAGTATACAAATAAATCTTGCAACAGCTGAAACTTCATGCTCCCAAAAATATTTGGAACACTGTCAGCAAAACTGTCTCAAGTACTTACACAGATACATCACATTTACTTGGATGGAGCTTTTCTTTTCTACATATTCTCCACCTTGCCTAAAGATGGCAACTCTTGCCTACTGCAACAATACAAGATGAAATACTTCTAGGAGGAGGTTTGCATACTTTCAAAAATGTCAAGATGGTTTACTTAACACAAAAAATAAAATCTTTGGTAATAAAAATTACAATAAAATCTTACAAATGTAAATTTGTAAAGAATTTTATAAGTTCACAGAAGAATTGAAGAAACAGATATGGAATTCAACGAAAACATGATAATAATAGTCAAGTAAAATGATATGCTAGGAAGATGGGTGACTAGAATGACATTGTAATGCCAAGATGAAAGTATCTTCAGCATAGCTGTCCCAAATATAAGTGAAACACTAGAAAAACAGTGCTTAAATATATATATATATATATTAAAAAACTTAATGTCCCAAAACATCCTTTCTCTGCATTCAATCTACACACATAACTATTCCTACAACTTTTAGATATAGATGTACTGCCTCAGTTCAACAAAAGATTAAAAAGAGTTTTGCTCAAAATAGAAAACAGTTTGAAGAGGAAAGATAAGGCATCCTAGTGGAGAAAAAATTGTTAGTGTTCACTTGATAAGAATTCAGTGAGGTGTGGAGTAAAACATGGGCATTATTTGTGAGAATCACAGATAAAATACCCTGTGAATAATTTGAGCATGAAGTGCGTGCTTAGAGCTCTCACCTGGTATAACTGCTAGAGGTAGACAGAAACAGTGGTCACCACTGTGGGCAGCTGTGACAGGGAGTGGATCCCAATCCCTGCCTGGGGCACTTTCCACACTGAGGTTTCACAGTGTTCGAGAGAGCAGCTCCTAGCACAGCCCTCAGCAGCAGATAATGTTAAGCATGGTTGAATCAATTAGCATATACTTCTTTCTTCAGTACCCCAACCAATTAAAAGGTCTTAATTCCCTCCTTTCACTATTACAC
The DNA here is from genome assembly GCF_050655825.1 of Lonchura striata. Lineage (NCBI taxonomy): Eukaryota > Metazoa > Chordata > Aves > Passeriformes > Estrildidae > Lonchura > Lonchura striata. The sequence continues at coordinate 117,283,866 of NC_140704.1, forward strand.
TTCAGCTGTGACCAGATTACACAAAACTCCTACTTCTGGGCTCAGGGCTGGACAAAGTCCTTACCTGAAAAACTGGGGACTTCCAGCAGCTTTGGGTAGACTGAAGATGCTATATTTTCTATGCTATGCCATTGTTACTGGAATGATATTATTTTTTGTTCTGTACACAATAGACATATTAGTATAGATTGAAATGTTTTACTGATTCCTCATGTGGTGTCTGAAACAACAGAGAAACAGAGTATGCACTTTGTTGAAAATACGTGACACTTTTATTCCCTACTAAGGGACCACCAATTGATTCTGAGGTCCTTAAGAACACTCAAAATCCTTAGGATGAATTTGTGGTTGTATTACAACTCAGTTCAAAGACTAACAGATTTAATGCTTTTCCTATTGCAGTCTCCCATAGAGAGGGGAAAAAACCCTTTGTGCAAAAAGGAGCAACTCCTTCCATCATTATCAATCATAAATCATTAAAAACTTTATATTATTTGTGTTAGAAATAGCTTCCATATGAGAAAATATCTTCTTAAATTATGTATATTAATTCTCTTAGACTACTCATCTGCAGTTTCTACTACATAAACTACATTTCTGTTTTTGTTTTGTTCTTTTTCTTCCAGTTTTCCACAATTAAAAGTTTAACAATCATTTCTAATTATCTCTAGTAATTTGTTTGTTTATATACCTCCACCCCAACTCTTTCCTTCACTAGATCTGCAATTCATTCCTTTAGATGAGGGAAAATATCTATTTCTGTGTGCAGTATTCCGAGAAGTCTGTGTTACTACTCCTGTTAAGTAAAACACACAGTTCCCACTTACTGAATACTTTTGTTTTGAGACTTTGATGTGTGCATACTGAGCATAGATGGAAAATGAGTCAATGTTCCAGACAGACACATTCCTTTTTGGATGTAATATTGCTGTTGTAATTCAAAACTTACCAGATTCCTCCAAGTGCTGTGTAATGAAGATTACAATAACTTAGCAATTTTTTTTCACTTTCTGTCACTTTCTACTCTAGGAAGTGAAGAATTATCTAGTATCTCAGTATTTTCTGGGGAAGAAAAAGCCTCAGATAAATCCCCAAATCAACATGGCTTGGATTCACAGAGGTAAGAGTGTCTGCTAAAGAGAAAATCAGGAATTGATATATTACTGCATACCACTGCCATCTACTGAATGTAGAATATGCTGAAAGTATTTATGCACACCTTCCTGCTCTGTGAGCAGAATTTACCAGGCTTCCCATTATCCAGTCTAATGGGAGCCCTTTCAGTTCCCACAACACAAAGTATACTCCAGAGCTTAAGGATTACACATAGAGTGCAATTAAGAATTCATAACTGACTTGGTCAATTTATCCTCTCAAAGAGTAGATATAAACACTATTCCAATCTCTTTGGACTTCTTTGCTGTCCATAAAATTTTTGTTTGGCATTACAACTTTATTTATACAGAAAATTGGAAGTCACATTGTGATACATTATAATACTTCATTAGTCAAGTCCTAAAATGCTAGTTCTGCTCCCATGTATAAGAGATGCTTCCATATTTAATTACTTTTCAAGGCTTGAAAAAGTACTTCTAAGGACACTTAAACTAATGACTTAACATTTACTTGCCTTGGTATACATTCCAGTAATATTTTTCTGATGTGAACATGGCAAATAATATTCCTCTTAAATGCAGATTAATTGATATATCTTCAAATTCTCACAACTTTAGTTACAAACACAATATAAAATTGTAAGGTTTTATTCTGGAACATTCACCAGAAACTTGAGTAATTAAGTGGGCTTTGACATCAGGCACTTTAGAGTTACAATGGACTGACCTCAGAGAAAAAATCTACCAGGGTCTGCTTTCATAATGGCTGATGAAGTTTACTATGTCAGCCACATTGTCAAGAGTATTACATTAAAAAAATCTGTGTTGTTATTAACTCTGCTAAAGATGTGTATAAAACGAAGCACTAGCTTCCAAAATCACAGTCTGGCATTTAGTCACGGTTTCTATTTTTGTCGTCTCTTCGCTCTAGAGTCAACCATTCACTCTTATCCCAGAACATCTACTCACATATGTCCCATCTCTCTTAGTCACCCTTGCAAGTCTTATCTATATCAGCTGCTCCCTTAAAACCAGGAGGATTAATATCCACAGGGCATTCAGGAGCATAACTGCAATCAATTTTGGTTCTACTAAAACCGCAGTACTGCAAATACTGAGCATTTAAAAAAATGCACAAATTATTGTACAATGGGATTCCTAAAACTGACAAAAAACCCCAAAACAGATAAGGACACCTAAAAAGGGTAGTAAAATGTGAAAATAAGTCCATTAAAAACATTCAAAGAGCAAAGGCATACAGATTTCCTAGTTCTGCATGCTTAGTTTTTTGTCTGTAGATCTGTATTTATATGTCCTCATAAAATTTGTTTGATGGATTGACACATTCACACTACAGATGTAAATAGATTTGAAGCATTTCAAATTTCTCCTTATTCACTTTTTGCTTGGAATGGAATATTCATTATTTCTTTTAAGATTTCTAAAAATAGGCTTGAAATTTAATTTGAAGTGCTGCCTTTTTACAGTGACCAGTCAAATTCTACTCTCACTGATGGTCGTATACTCCCTCTCATTCATGAACACCTCGTTCATGCAATTGCAAGAGACTAATGGAAGCCATTTTTTACTCAGTAGTTTTCAGCTTTATTGTTATTGCAGAGATTTCGGCTGAATCTCAAGAAAACACATGACAAATGTGGGATAAACTTCAGTTGGATTTATAGAATTTATTTGAGCAATGGGGCAGTAAACTTCAGGAACACTGTAAAAAAAACTATGGAAAATTCTCTACATAATATAATATAAATAGTAACACAAAAGACATGACTTGGATCTTTCTTTAAGAATAAAGGGGTATTTATTTATCTCTAATAACTGATAAATGGGAAGAGAAGTCTTACATTAGCTAGGCACATTCCATTTATTTGAAAAGTTTATTAACAACATTCTTGGATGTTCTTCCTGAAATAGGTGATCGTTGGATTCAATAAATCCAATAGGCTTCAGCCAAATTATTCTAAATGTGAAATACCAATTTTAATTTATTTACCAACTTATGCTCTGTCATCCCCATTGGATCACGGCCTATGAGCACCTAAGACAGATAATTTCCCTTTAAATCTCTACTACTACCTCTCTCCTGGAGTCCTTCTGATTACACACTACATCTTACCTAAAAATGATACAAGCTTGTAAACCATGAACCAAAATGTGTTCTTAAACCTTGAGAAGAATTGCATTTATTTGCCACAGTGTTTTATCCCTAAATCCTCCACTGTTTGTTTACTGCAAGTCACTAAATGGAGTCAGTTTCTAAATTAATTCAGGTTTACATACTACCACATGCTAAGGTGTACTTGGGATTAGAAATTAAATATCTCAAGCTCCTTGCCACATTTCTAGCAAATCTGTAAGTAGCATCCTACTGATTCAGTGCTTGTCTTTATGAAAAATCTGCCCAGTATTTGGGACCCTTTTGGATGTTTCAAACTGTAAAACATCACTGTTTTTAGGAAAAGCAAATGAACTTTGGTGTACATCATGAGACAGATAACTTTTAAAGCAATCCATTTTTTTCAAGTTTCTCTTTCTGAAGCACCAGAGCCATAATTGTGCTGCTGTCTCAGAAGGCGTTATGTGCTCATTTCTATTCTAAATTTATATTCTAAATTTGTGCTCATTTGTATTCTAAATTTTCTTCACTGCTGCAGTTTTTTCCTCCATTCATCTGTGGTAGAAAATGAATGAAGTATTTTTTGAGAAAGCATGACCTTCAGTTCTGTAATCCTTGTACCTCTGTATTAAACATCACAGGACATACTGAGAGCAGATTATCCTGGCCAGGGATGCTGTGCTATTGCAGCCTTGCAAGCACAGTCCATCCGCAGCACAATGTGGGATGGACTGTGGGAAACCCGCCTTCTCTCATGCAAGTGCAGGAAGAAGTGACACAAAGTCTTCTGAGAGAAACTTTTGTCTCCAGATTTTCCTACGTTTCAGGTGAAGCCAATTTTTCAATAAAAGCTTTCACAAAATCAGATCAGTAAGAGTAAACAAAGCAAACACATACTGATTTTACTTGACTTTGCTTTTTCATTGTATTATACTGCTAACTGGAAAGAATACAGATACCCTATCCTTTCCCAGCTTTCTGACTTGAACTCCCAGGACCATCTTTGAGATACCACAATTGTTCATGTGGTCTCAGTTTCCCACTCTCTGTGAGCCACATCACCATATCATTCAAGAGTAAAAGCACCTGTGACAGTGCTATGGCAGAGACTGGAAAATTCATCCAGATGGAAGAGAACAAAAGTAGGATAAACAGGCATAGGAATATTTGGTGTTCATCTTGTATCACTTGGAGCACTTTCAGTGGCTACAAAATACCTTCCTACTTTTACTCATACTGAGGTCAATCCTTCAGAAGCTGTGGAGGACAACTGTATTTAACCAAGGTTCTTCAGTAGCCTTAGAAGCAGAAAAGGTTGACTTGCAGTCAAGAGAGAATGATACAGATCTGTTTACATCCATGCTAAGGACCCAGACAGACACTTCCCCCGATCTTCCCTGTCCTTGCCTTACTCTTGCATAGCCATTGCCTTTTGCCTTGTCCCCTCCATTGCGTTCTGCTTGGCCTCCACACCTTGTCTGGACTCTGCTAGCTGTGAGTGGGAGGAGAGAGTGACAGGAATAGTTAGCAATCACTGCTATGAAGACAACTAGCAGCATGAGCAGTAATTCCAAGGAGGCCTTCCCACCTCAGCAGAGCAATGACTATTTACGGCCTGAAAGGGCTTGCCAGCCACCAGTTCAACATCCTCTTAAGGGCAACAGATTATCCCTAGAGTTGGCTCCTCCAAGGCTGGGCACTGAACTGTGGGAAGGACATAACCTGGAGCTGGAGGGAGCTAACTCACTCGAGCTACAGAAGAAACATTTGATTGTGTCTGAAGTGTCAGGATAGGTGGGCTTGGAATGGGGAGGATAGTTTCTCCTGCTGTGAACTATTCACGTTTTTCAACACTGGGAATATTATGTTCCTCCTCTTCCCCTCAAACTTTGATTTTTCTTTGATTAATTCACTATTTTTGAAGGAAACATAATTGCTCGCTAAGTGCTTAGACACCGAACTTCCATTTCTCAGAAAAAGAAATCACAGCTCAATTCTGGTTAAAAGACTGCTGTAATGGTATTATCATCATCACAAACGTGAACAAGCTGAGCCCTAGCTGCCATATGAATGCAGAAACCAGCACATAAGAACTGCCCTATCTAAATGAGAATATTTTCTCAAGCACCTTCCAAGTATGTCCAATACGATACTAGTTTCTCTATGCTCTGTTCCTTTATAAAGTATCAGTTACATGCTGTACCAAGTAATTTGTCATCCAGACAGAATTTGTACAAATATATGTCAGTCAATAAATTGGTTGTAGAAGTTTCCAAATATTTTTTTTTTCTGTCACACATCTACCAGTATTTCACCTTGTCATTAGTACTATGTGAAGGATCTTAGCCAGATAATGGAAATGTGTTTCAATTGTTCATGTGAAGCCTTCTTCCAAAACAATCCCACTATTCCTGAATGTAAGATTGTCTGTCAGCTCCAGTAATTTAATTTTGGTTGTAAATAAAAATTCCTTTCAAGTTTTCAGGTGCTAGTGTCCTTCTTTGGATATTTTCCTTACACCTATAAACCTTCATGGTTAAATATGTTTGGTTTTTTTAAATTTTAATAGATAATTTAAAAATACTAAAGGAAGCATTCATTAGTGTAAGATTAAAAGTGGTGTGATTTAAAACATTTTCTCCTTTTATTCATAAAAGTAACAAACACCTCTTAGATTTTCATTACAAATTCATTACAAGGAAAAAAAAAATCACTATGAAGTTATAAGTCTTTCAAAACTACAGTTCCTCAAGGGGATATTTATAAGGTAATGTCCTTCAGTTGGAGCACAGGTCTAAGTCCAAGACTGGAAGAGCTGTAATGCAAGATTACAATAAAAGGAGGAAAATAAGAGTACATCTCAATGTATCTGTTTGAGACTGGCAACTGTCCAAACCCACTGTCTAAACCAGGAGTTCCATTTGTCATGCTTAGTGACAGAATCCATTGTTTGAATGTCAAATTTTAGAATAAAAACCAAGAGCAACTAAGGAAATGGGTTCTGTTTAGAGTCTTAGCTTATGTTTACAGCAATAAACCACAAAGCAGTTGTGTAGAAGCAGGTCTCTGGATTCCCGGCTGGTACAATTAATCTAGGAGCTGGTGTACTCTCAAAGAACGCATTTTTGAGGACAGAAAAATGCTGGAAGGAGAGTATGCCCTGATTCTGTTCTCCTTGATTTCCACAGGAGCAAAACCAGGTCTTCAATCTGTGTGTAATTCACATGATCTACTTAGCTAAACAATTAAGTCACAGCTCTGACATCTGATATTTATTTTAAGTTCTTTGAGCCAGATTCTCTTTTCTGAGCCAACACTTTTTTCTGTTCTGGTGGCATAGAGGCTATAACAACCATGGATTTTCCCAGCTGGAGATTCTACCAACATGAGTAAGTCTTTACCTGTCTGGCAAAATCAGCTTTCATGTAATTTCCTCCTCTATTTCACCCTCTGCATCTTTACCATACTCTTATGAGAAGGAGTAAATTACTAGGCCTGGGCTACATTCCTCAATACCATGCTTCAGATATCCTTAGCCTGTATACTTGCCTCTTCCAATTAAACCTATATGGTTAATTTGAAATAATCCTTAGGCTATTGTAACTGAGGTAAAAACATAATCTGCTCTGGTGCTTCTTCTGTGGTATTTCAGAAGATATACAACTGAGTATCCTTCCAAGGTATGTTACCAGTGAGATACCTCAGAAACTCTAAACCCATGTACTGTGGGTCACTTCCATCTGTGCAGGCCATGCTTATTAATTTAATCATAGTGCAAGGTCATCCCTAAAGAGCCTCAGTCCAAGCATGCCAACCTCTTAACTCCCATCTCCACTCTTAGAGAGCACAGGCTGTGTGAAAGGATAATCTGAAGGCAGGTTCAACTGAAAAATCCCACACAATCTGAATAGTGTTTTTCAACCATTGCCTCAGTGGGGAACTTTATGGCTCCTTCTACATTATTGAAGGGGATGCATGCAATGAGAAGAACTTTAGGCGAGACTAGTTTAATGGAGATGACAAAGATCAGGATGCAGTTTAACCCTGCACTTATTTGAGTCTACTTTAACCAACAATGCAGTGTGGAATTGACCTGCTGGGAAATGTGAATGCTTACAGTGGGACTGTCTCCTATGTGTGCTGCAGGAAGTAATGGAACAATTCTAAGACATTGAGAAGGGACCACCAATTATTCAAACTTCATCCATACCTTTGAATATGTTCAGGCTGTCAAGGAATTGGCCAAGGATCTGGGTCCAATCTCAAAATGCACTCACATCCTAATCCCTTATGCCTGTGCTCTTTTTTGATTAACTATGTTCTGGAGCTCTCCACAAGTATATGCTGGTACATAGTGTAGGTCACAGCTCTTCCCCAGTGCCTCACAGTGATTTCAGTGTCATAAACAGATATTTTTACATTAGCGACTCTGCCTCGGGTAGCTGAAGAGTTGCCAGTTTTGGAGGGAACTGGAAAGTGGTAGCAAACAGGTTTATCAAAAAGAAGGAAAAAAAAAAGGAATAAGTATAGAAAGTGTGTTTTCTAAGAAGAAATTAAGGTCTGCTTGGGCATCTCACTTATTTTGTTTTATGCCCTTTAGCTACCATATAGCTGTGCCCAGCTCCTGGGGAGAATTCTATTCTAAGGCGTGAGTTCCAATGAACACTTACAGTGTTCACCAAACTGCTATCTGCCACATTTATCTTCCAAACACAATATAATGGTCAAAAAAGTGGGCTCAGAGCTTCATGTGCAGAGATTTTTGGTGAAGGAAATGAGTCAACTTGGGAGGCAAACAACATTAAAAAGAGCAACATTTAGAATGCAGCAGCCTCTTTTGATTCAATGATTTTTAATCAGCCACTTTCCAATAATTCATTAAGACTTGAACAAAGAGATTGAAGCATTGGCTTCTTCTAGGGCTTCAGCCAAGTGTAATGAAATTATACCAGGATATATTTACAAGGTTGGATATCTTGAACTCAGCTGTAATTATGTTTATTAGTAATTCTTCAATAGCTGCTCAGAAAGCATATTTATATTAGTTAGTCCTTGCCTGTGGAGACCCTTATATTAGCTTGGCAAAAGAACATTAAGAAGGATGGTTTTCTTTTTTTCCCCTTTCAGCAAATCCCTTTTTACATCCGAAAATGCTGTGGGATCAAGAAATAAGCCAAGTGTAGTGTAGATGGGTACTTTTCTGCTTTTACTATTAGTGATCACTTTAGAAAATGGTTAAAACTAGAATGGATAAAGATCTAGATTAACATATTCTGTTAAGTTTTCATTTGAAATATAAAAAGTTATTTAACAACTATACTTTGCAACATGAGATTCTTATCTTATATTGCAAATATACATTGCAATTGTGCTGGAACAGCACCACATACATACCACATACACACTGTACACAGTACAGGTAAGCACTATGTGCAAATTTCATCTTTTTTGTTTTCTCCTCTGCCAGAGATGTGAACATGTAAAACACTAAAATACATATTTATTTTGAAAAGAAAAAAAAATCTCCAAACTATTACAGATCTGATGTATGAGTTTAAGTAAAAGATTCCTATTTTTAAAAGAAAACTAATAAACAGGAAAGCATATCCCTCAAACTATTGAAATGAGAAAATGTAGGGTATTATGAAACACTTTCTATTTTGAATATTAAGCTGCAAATATGTATTTCCCCCTTTCCAAGAGGAAAGGTGTATTACAATGCTAATTGTTTATTAAACTTACAAGGATAATTCACTGAAAATAACAAGGCATATAGAAAAGACTGGTCAAACTATTCAAGGCATTATTTACTAGAGCTATTTTTCCCTATTCAAGCGTTTCTTTTCTGTAACAGAAAACCAATTTTCATTAATTTGTCTATTAGCTACTTGGAATCATTAAACAGTCAAGATATTTCAGATGATATTTCAGATGAATCCAGAGACTCCAAATTATGCCTGGAAAGTTATTGGAGGGCTCCTGACTGAAGGCAAAACCACTCTTAGAATAAGATACAGACATTATATATCTGTAAGTATTAAGAGGAAATTCACTTTGTGCAATTCTGCAGGACTCTATGCAAAGCACTCTGTTTTAGCTACCATGGCTGCTAATAAATGTAGATTCTGGAATATTTGCATAAATTAAACACAAGAACAGCTGCAATACATCAAAAGGAATATATGAACTAGTTGAATTGACTGAATGAAAACTGATGACATGTGCTTAACTGCATACAAGCCAAACTCAGCACTGACAAACATAGGCAAACTCTGTTGGTGTGAAAGGAAATGGAACCGAGTTTGCCAGAGCTTAATTAGACCCTGCTCTTTTTTCTAAATATGAATAGGCTCCAGGTTGATTGCTGTGCAAATGGTAATGTTTAACTGTACTTTACATTTCCTGTGCTTATTTTAGAAATGTTTCTATTTCTTTCTGAATTAGAACAGATACAGAACTGTCAGATATGGATTAACAATACACCATTTCTGCGTTATAGATACTTTATTCTAAAATACTACTTTAAAGATACTCCCAGTGATCATATGTCAGGTTTACGCTCAGGCTAAGGTCATTTTACCCTATCATAGTTACATAAGGAGACCACTTATAAAGCATAACTAAGATCATAATATTTTATGTGAGTGTTACATATAAATGAATCAAAGATAGCAAGCGACTTAGACATACTAATATTGGAGGTTTGATCTTCATAAACTGGTGTAATATACATACAAACACACATTTCAGTGGGCCAAAAGGTGCTGATCATAAAAGAGCTAACCTGAAACCAAAAAGCAGAAAGCACTTTCTATAGTTTGTGACTGAGCAAAGTTTGTGACATTTCCCTGGGTTTTTAGTACCACTGTCACTGTTATAATATTCTGGCATCTGAGATAGAGTGTAACTGAAAAGAAAGTGCTCCTCTTAATACTTGAGAAGTTTTCTATTTATTCTAAGATATCATATTTGCAATACTAATCTCCAGATTCTCTCCTTCTCTCACTTCTTGTTCTGACAGGAAAGAAACAACTATCCCAGCCAAAAGCAAAGACGGCTTTTCTGGAGGTGCTGCTCAATTCTGGGACAGTGGACTTCAGTAAAAATGATTTCTAAAGCCCTGACTGCACCTTACATAAGTGATCCTCCATATTCCCATGCAGCTGAATCACACATCCACACATGGAGTGACACCATGTAGGTAATGTAGAGCCACCCTGTTCATGAGAAGTAGATCTGAGTGGAAATTTGTTATACCTTTGCCAGTCTTATCCATACAAATTATTTATTTTGTAGTAATCTCTTTTCTGAAAGAATGAAAATTGCCTGATACCTAGAAAAGTAACTTGGTACTGAATAAAGGGGGAAATCTGTATATGTTATCTTCACATACAAACCTAGCATTTGATCATACAATAATGGGAAGCCCAAGTTGTGGTATTTTGCTAATTTACTGATGACCAAGAGGTCCATTCAAACTTTAGGTGCATAGGATCAAATGCAAGCAATTAGTCTGCTCTAGATTGCCTTCTCACCCAGAAGATTTTGTGGCCCAGAAGACCACAAGAAACCCTCTTATTAGTATGTCTCAGCCATAACTCTTTGTTTACTGTGTAAAAGACAAGTTCTGAAAATCTTTTTCCTAAATTTCCTAAACTGAAATTTCCATGACAGCAAAGAAATCTCTTATGTGTTAGGCATGCTATGTCATTAACAGACTAAGAAGTAATTACTCTATCATGATTAGAGTAATAACATCACAGCTATCTCCTTACTTATTTTAATCCAATGGGATTTAAGGGGTTTACTAATCCAGGGCATACATCCACTACTGCTACATATACTGACAAGCGTGCATTTTCTAACACTTCATTTCAAAGTCATCATAAACAGCGCAGGTTAAGGAAGAAAAATTATCTGACTGTTTCCCAGTAGGGTTTTATTTTGCTTTTCATTTTATTTTACAGGCTTGAGTAAAAAAGGAGAAAATAATTTGAGTAGCAAAGCCTAATTAGATTTGTGCTATGTCACTGAGGATGCTGTCTAAAATCTGCAAGGAACATGACAATAATTGCTTTGCTGATGTAACTTTAAATATTTTTCTTTAAGCCAAAGACATAGATTTCAAACCATGTAGTAAGATAACACGTATTAAAATGCAATTGAACCAACTTACTGGAATTGAGAAAGAAAAGCTTAATAGACTTTAAAAAACAACAACAAGAAACTTACAAAATAAAAAGTTTAAATATTCTTAGCATTCAAAATCGTGCCTTTACCATAATTGGTTTTTGCTTGGCTACATACATTTTAACTGTGTCTTTAAAAACAAAGTATTAAGATCAAAGAGTATCCACAATTTGTAACTCCAAACAGTATTTTTCACTGGTGTTAAAGCCTATATTAAACAAACTCCTTTTTAAGCACTGTTTTGGTAAAATCAGTGGAGCACTGCACATCAATGATATTTTTGCACAAACAGACATAATAAAACAGAGCATAATATCAAAATGGCCACTAATCTATCAAATGCTTGGATCCTTCATGTGTTAAATCTTGTTTATAACCTAAAGAATTGTGCCCTCAGTATGTAATCAATAGTCAATTAAACCCCTCACTAGAGCAACTGTTTTCTAATTGGCTGACATTAAAAACCCACAAAACTTGAGTAAATAGCCTCTAGGACTTACACAAAAGTAGTAACCTCTAATTCACAAATGACAAAATGAAGCACTCATCCTTAAATTGAATAGAAAAGCCTAACCAACAACCACCAAAACCAAACATAAGCAAACAATTGAGCTTCTTTTTTTTTTTTCAGTACAATGTCATGTGAATGCATGCAATGAAAAAGAACATACTTACTATGACCATCAAAGTATGCTTATTTGGTATGTTTTAAAACAATCCTTAAAATTATTAATATTGGATAAAGTTCCATTTCAGTTTTGGGGTATTTTTACTTCTGTGAGATGTACTGGATAAAACTCTGAAAATGTTATTTTTCTAGAAAAAAGGTGTTAATGTTTTCCCCTTCCAGAAACTACTTTGAAGTCACTTAGAGAGATCTTCTTTAAAAATAAAATTATCTCAATGCAGACAGTGGCCTTACATATACTTTAGGCATTGAACCAGTCACCCTTTTCTCTCAGCACTCTTTCAGTGGCTCTTCTGGTAGATAGTGCATCCTTCTCAAATATCTCATTGATTATGAAGTTTTGCTTATAGCTTTCCACAGTGACAACTACTTTGCAATTATTTTTATGCTGTGTTAAGCATTTTGGAAAACATAAGCCTTTATAATTCTCATTGGTAACTTAAATCACATGTGGGTCTAAAACATCACATCATTCTCATGCACATTGCCCTCAAACCTTATTAATTAAAAGAGGAGTCTCTGTGCCTAGCTGTATGGATGGGTGTATAATTCTCTTTTTATATCTTTTTCCCTGTATACATACTTGCTTTAAAAGCAATATCATATCCACACTTGAAGCAGTGTACTTTTAAGACTAGAGTCTATCAAACAATAAATGTATTACAAAGCCTTATACCTGTGTACTGCCATTCTCCCACCTCTCAGAGGCTTTCTCTGGCAGACTAACACCTGAAATAACAAACCACAAAAACACAGAGACCTGCCATTCTTTCTTGATAGAAAAATCAAATGTTCATAATGTAAAGGAAAAAACACTCAATATATATACATTAGCTCTTCAGTTTGTTAACAGGCTCAAGGCCAAGTCAGACTAATACAATATTCAGGCTGCTCCTCAATTACAGATGGTAAAGCATGCAGATCTACTTTGAAACAAAACTTTTGGTTTTTTTGCTATTCACTTTGTTGCAGATTGGAGAAGTCCTGGTGTACTTCAGAGCCAGTACTGGCATAATACAGTGAAAATTGTGACATTCACTTTTATAAGGCCAGAGGTGAACAAATTAGTAATTGGGTGTCTTGTCTGCTAAATACAAGTTTTATAAAAATACTTAATAGGACTAAAACAAAACCGAGAAGATCACCTCATATTGATCAAAGCAATATGTCGACAAAAAGGCTTTTCTGTATGCTGGCATCCTATCTTGCTCCTGGGACAGCACAGTGCACTTTGAAATATTTGCTGCTCAGGGTTCAACAAGCCCTCTCCCTTCTTGTGCCAGGACAGCACAAGGTCTCAGATATCGAGTGCCCTTCACTGGGATTAATGTGTGTGAGATCAAAGCCCCTTGGAGACCACTTCATCTGAAGGACTACTCTGGTACTTCACTGTATTTTAGGTCTCCTGGTATGCAACAACTGTGTCTTACCTTTGCTCACTCCCTGATCAGCTCTCAGGGTTGGTCCATATATTCTCCAACACGATGTGGAAGGCTTCTGTATAATCCTAGATTTCAGATTATTTCTGTTCAGTGGCCTGGCTCTACTGTCTGGCAGTTATGTTTGCCAAACACAGAGTATTGCTGTTAAAAGTCATATTGCACAATACACCTAAAAACCCAAGCAGGTAGGGACAGGAATGTAGCAGTGGTGTGACAGATGGCAAAGCCATCATAACCATTATTTGTCCAAGCACTGTGCAGAACTGAAGGAATCTCTGCAGTGTTTGGGACTTCCTTTCATCAAAGGAAATGAAAATCTATCCCACCCACTTGTATTTTTTGGGTGGAACTGACACCTAACCATGGTAAAAGCAGAGATAATGGTTCTTTCCACTGGACCCTCTGTAATTTTTATTAGCTCTTATCTTCTTCTAAGTCTCCTGAATGCCCAGCAATTCCTATTAACATAATACAGTAAAAAAAAGTGCTAGCTTATTAACAGGAATAATAACTGGATAAGACTTAAGTATTAGAAAGAACACTGTGTTATGTCATACCATACATTTTAATTTCTTAGAGACAAAGTTTGCATTCCTCAGTGGTCTCCTTTTTTTATTCCAGACCTGTATTTACATTCACTGAAGAAGTTTAGTATTAGGCACAGCAGGTCTTTCAGAATTAGGGACTTCCAGCTGTAATTATCAATACAATTACAGAAGGAAAAAGAACAAAACTTTTCTTATGCCTCACTTAGGATACACGGGTTTGATTTAACCATAAACTAAAATAAACCTCAAACATGTTTTTCAAATTTAATTCATAATGAATAATGGTTAAACTAGCACTATGTCACAGGACAACATACAGTTTTCTGCTGCTGATGTGTAAGAAATTTTGGCATAAAACTGAACTTGTAAGTGCAACCTCAAAGTTTAAATATTTTGAGGGCCAAATTCTCTTCTCTGATATGTTATTCTAAATTTGAAGTAGATATGCTCAGGAGGCTAATTTGAACATACTCATAAACTCAGAGCAATATTTATCTTCATTCCTTCATGCTTGAAAAATGGCTACTCAAAATGTTTTAAAATGTCTTGTTGGTCTCCCAGGACAAAAGGGAAATTTCAGCCCACTCATGCTTGTAAGTTCCTTTCTCCACTGTGGTGGGCAATATGTAAGGAAAGAATAGTCAAAGCATCTTTTTTTATTTCTCAAGATTCTTTAAATCTAATTACATGGAAGCTATTCTGGTTTTGAGGAAAGTCTTTGGATAAATGTAACAAAAAAAATTGAAGAAGAATGACAAACTATTCTAGTTCCCCTGACGTGATATCCAAAAATAACCTGAAGCTGAATCTTCTCTTTGTGAAAATACAGGTTTTCTTCATAAAAAAGCTGACCACAGTTAAGCATCAGAAGCCGGCAATAGTAATAAAAAAGATTATCCATTGAAGAGCTTTCATCACTAAGATTAAAAAACTTTAAGACACTTAGTGAAAAATATAAAATCACACCCAAGCATAAAAACTTCATGGAAATCAGGCAAGTAAAGGATGTTATGACAGAAATTTTAATCCCACTGGATATAATAACTCTGAGGAATGACTTGTATTTTTAGTGACATCCTACCATCCTACCAGGAATCCTAGAAAAAATGAAGATTGCTTTTTGGTTAGTTGGAATTTCTTCTAAAGTGTTCAGAGTAAGTGCTTATTCTCATTAATCAAGTCACCAAGAAAAACAGGGACAGATCTGTGTGAGATAAGACTTTTGAACATACAGGGATAAAAGAGATAAGAAGTTAAGACAGCCAAAGTGTTTGTGAAACCGGTATTTCTGTTGCATATGTAAGCATCCTGGGTCATACAAGAGCCATGATACAAATTACTCTAATGGTTAAGAAGCACATGACATGGAATATAACTCTGGTTATTAAGGGGCAAGAAAGACCTAAACAGTCCTTTGCAGGCAGGTCACAGCATCACACTGTCCCAAACAGCTGAGCAGGTTTGAGTGTCCACTCTATTTCAAGCATGCCCCTTTGCTCTGTGACAAAATCACAGGAAGCAGACACAAGTCATATTCCCATGGCATAGCTCTGGCCCAGGAGCTGTCCATGAAGCACCTGCGAGCCACATCCACACAGGGTAGCACAGAACAGAACCTCTCTTGCTTTCATATCCCCTTTATGCATCTGAACTGAGTGGTGCATGCACGATGTCTGACAGGTACATGTTTCACTCTTCTTTTTCCTGCCTCATCAAAGACGCCCTGCAGGTGCTTGTGCTTTTCAACTACAGCCTGAGCTAAATGAGCAGGACCCCATCAATATAAAGAGGAGGTCCCATCATCTCTCAGACCTCACCCCTGGACATGTGCTGTAGCCACCTGCCCCATGCTGCCCCTAGAATTCACCCAGTGGTACTCCAGGTCAGCTTTTTCACTCTACAAATAGTTAACCAAGCCCCTGAATGAAATAAAAGAAAGGTGAGTCTGGAGGTGCAACTCGGTGAGTGGCTAGAGTAAAGCTGGAGAGAGTCCTGAGAGTGAGGGAATGAGAGAACAGGAGGGAAGCATATTTCAGTCCTCCTGCTATTCAACTCATTGATAATACAGAGTAGCATCCTAAGAAAAGAAAAAAAGGCAAAGAGAAAAAACACAGAAATTGTCTTGCATTCTCTGTTCTGTATACAGCACTATTCCGGGTGGTTTTTGTTTCAAACAAAAGAAGTAAATAGGTGCTCAATCATCTTTTAAATCAGACACTTGGGCTTGATTTTCAGCAGCTACAGACAATCAAAATACATAACTCCAGTTTCAAACACTTGGCTGAGTACTCAACTGAATGCAACAAGCTGTTCTGTTCAGCTGATGATCAGGTACTACCAGCTGGAGTAAAAAACTGCCATTAATGTGGTGGTGAGAGGAGTTATAAAGAAGAGTTAATTACTTGTAAGAAAAACCTTGTCACAGTCCTCTATCCTAGAAAAGAAGTACACACCATCATGACAAGTACTAACTTGTATCCTTGGTATTGGTAACAAAAAATGAGATTAATATAAAAATGTAACTATTATTTACACTTTAGATCTGCTCTTTCTTTGCTGGAGAGACAGCTACCTTTGTGGCTGCCCCTAAGACACTGTACCTATGCAGGGATGACTGGAGAATTTCTCTAAGGACGTTCAGTTGTTCGTTTTGTGTGCAACATAGTTACTAAAAGTAATAACTAACGGAAAACACAATCTTGCTGTGTGTAATACTGATGGGTTTAAAAAAATTCCCTTTCAAAGTTATATAAATATTATGAAGTATGTATACTGTCTATACTTAAATAGAATTATTTAGTTAAGAGCAAACATCTCCAATGGGAGAGACTGTTGTCCAAACAAGAATTTTTTTCCTCAAACCACTTGATAATAGTAATTCTTGCAATAATTATTGCATAGTATAAACCTAATTCTCAGGTTTATACTACTCTATCTTTCATTCTCTTGAAAAGAAGAATGCAAGACTTCATGTACTCTGCCTTGAAAAAGCATTTTACTTCTTTTCTTGAGCTGTGGTCTTGTCCACAGCACATAAAGAATTCAAGCCACAGCAAATAAACAGTTATGATCAGTTATATTGATAACCTGCAACATGTTCTCCAGTCACCACACAAATCTGTGGCAATCTGGTTTGGGCTGGTTTTCCATAGCTACCAGAGACTTTAGAGTCTGAAAAAGCAATATCTGGAAGCTCACTAGGGCAATACAACCCCTTATGGATGTGCATTTCAATACCTGGAGCAGATCAGGCTGAGAAGTTTCCATGGCCAGAACATTCTTTATTTTTTGATGGATACATTTTATCCCAGTTTCCTTAGAATGTGCAGCAATCTCCCTGCACAAGTGCCACCCTACCAATCTGTTAGTCACCTATTAACTTCTCAATTTGTCAGCCAACCTCAAGTTTTTTCGAAAGTGGAGCTTGATTTCATTTAAATCAGGCTACTGAACAGAAAAGAGTAAGTCTACCAGTGAGACTTGGGGAGGGCTGCATCTCAGCTTCACCCATTACCAGCCATCAGCCACAAGGGCGCTCTCCAGGGACACAAATTCCTAAGAAACCAAACTTCCTTGGGTTTCCTCAGTTTGGTTTCTCTCCAGCAAGTTCTGTGGCAGGCAACAAGAGAAAAATATTAGTGGGCCACAGCCAGGGATAATCACTAGATTCTCCCTTTTTTGCGGCACTGCACCATCCTAACCCACACAAACCTCTCAGGCAGCTCTACTCCAGGAGGACATGCTTTTGCAGGGCCCTGCATCAAGCCTAGCAGTGTCAGTCTCCTGGCCAAGGGCAGTGTGACTATCACCAGGCAGCTGTGCTTGGTCCTGAACTGTCCCTGCCGTCACTGCCAGGCCTGGCCCGTGCCAGCGCTGCAGTGCTCCCTGCCCCAGTCTGAGCATCCTCGAAAGGTGAAATAAGCCCCATGCCCATCTCGGTCTGGATCTTCTGCACCTGCCCTGCAAAACTAGAGAAATGCATCACATGGGAGCCAGCAAAGTTGGACAGGAAGTTTAAAGGAGTACATCCAGAGATCTGTTGCCCAGATTGGTCATTTATCCTCTTTGTTCAGATTAGAGCATCAGTCCTAAGACTAGGGAGAAATGGGGCTCCCCAGTTCTGCGCTGCAGTATAGGGAAGCTGGAAGTCTTGCTCTGAGGAGCTTGCTCTGAGGAGCTTGCTCTGAAATCAGTGGTGGTCGCAGCTGACCTGGCCGAAGGTCCCGAAGCCTCAGTGACCCTCTCCTCCCTTCCGTCTCGGATAACCCCGCAGCTCCAGCCGGGGAGCGGGGCTGCCCTCAGCGGGGCTTGAACTCATCGAAGGCAGAGCCCCCGCCGTGGCAGCCCCGGGGCGATGGGAGAGCATCCCCGAGATTTCCGCTCGCCCGCTCCCTCCCGCAGCGGGATGCGCCGGCAAAGGAGCCGTCGGGCTTGGCCGCTGGAGGAAGCGGCCGGGACGGGATCCGGAGGGGGCTGCACCGCCGGGTCCCTGCGCGGGGCAGCGCGGGTCTCTTACCTCCGTGCCGGGCGGCGGCGACGAGCCGCGGCGGCGGCGGGGCGGCGGCGGCGGCGGCGCGGGGGTCTGGCGGCGGGGCACCGCCGGCGCTGTACCGCCGGGAGATCACCCGGTCCCTCCGCGGCGGCCGAGGCGGCAGCGGGCGGCCGTCGTCGCCCAGGGCTTGGAGGAGGATGTCGAGGAGCGCCCCCCGCTCGGCTCCGGCGGCGGGCACGTCCCTGCCCTCGGCGCCCGGCGGCGGCGGGGCCGAGGCCAGCAGCAGGAGCACGATGGCGGGCAGCGCCTGCCGCTTCTTCGCTCCTCGCATCTCTGCGGCGCTGGGAGGAGGCAGAGAGCGAAGGCGGTCAGCGCCGGGCTCGGCCCGCACCCCACCCGCCCGCCCCCCATGCCGCGCCCGGGGCACCCCCGCCCGCCGCTCCGCACGCCGGGGCGGGCGCGGCCCGCGGAGCGCCGGCGGAGGGGCGCGGAGCGGGGACCCGACGGGCCCCGTGCGGTGCCGCCGCGCTCGCCCGGCTCCACGGAGGCTGCGTTTAATAGACACGGATTAGGGGAAGGTTTTTAACCTCGCCGCACATGTTCGCGGTACAGGGTTTTGCAGGGGATTTGCTCGGCTCCCTTTGCCCCTGGAGTCCCCGCGCCCGCGGGTGCTCCGGGTTCTGCCGGCGGAGCGGGGCGGCGCGGGAGCCCCCGCGATGGGCCAGCCTCGTCCGGCCCGGGCGGTGCCACACCGGGGGTTCGGGGAGCGAGCACGGACGGCAGTCGGATGGAGTTCAGTGAGGGGCTGGTTACATTGGAGGTGCCGCAAATCGGGGTAGAAAGGGCGAAAACAATTACCACAGTCTGGGGCTTCCAGAGCAGCCCGTAATGCCCTAAGTAAGCTATTCTAATTATAGACAACGGGTAGGATTAAGAGGGAGGGAGGGAAATTCTGTTATTTACAAACTGTTTCCTAGCTGGCCTGCCTTGCAAATCTTCTTGGGCGAAGGAGTTAATCGGAGCCTCAAGGGAGCCGGCTTTCCCCGACGGCTCCGGGCTCTCCCTCCCTCCCTGCCGTGCCGGGGCGCACCCGGGGAGGAACCGGGGAGCGACCCGCGGTTCGCTGCCGGGGCAGCGCCACCTCGTTCTGCGCCAAGATCCCCTCCGGAGAGCCGGCTGGCGGCCGCTTACCTTCAGGCAGAGGCGAGTCCGGCTGGGTGCGTGCGGGCTGGGGAGCGAGGTCCTGTGCCGCCGTGGCAGAGCCCGTGTCCCCGCGGAGGCTCCGCCGGGCGCGGAGTGGGGCGCTCGGTGCTGCGCCCGGAGATGGGGGATGCGCCCTTCAGGGCCATGCGCTTCTCTTATATAGTCCACACCGGCGTACTCATTTGAGTACTATCGACTTTAGGTGGGTGGCAGTCGATGGAGACACCTTTGGTAATCACTCTTGGGCTCAGAGAGGGTCTTTTCTGACAAACTTCCTCCTCCCCGTTTGTCCCCCGGTGGATGGCAACTGAAAGCTGCGTTTGAAGTGACTCTGATCTATTTGTGAAATTAGATTTCCCTGAAGATTGGGGAACGCTTACTAATAAAGCTGCCGGCTCAAGAGATTAAAATGTGCTTTAACTTAGCGGGATTCCCTTGGGAGTACAACAAGGAAACTATTTAATTCCCCTCTTTTTTATTGAACTAAGAAGCCATGAGTAAAGTCTGAAGTGTGTATAAATTTGGTTCTGTTTTGATGTCAAGGAAAGTGGTAGTCTGTCTTTGGCAGGTGAATTCACAAACTATGAACCCTGTAAAAGTTTGCTTCTTCAAAACAGTTTTTTTAATTTTTGATAATGACAGTTAATGAAAAACACAAAAAAAGGTAGTGACCTAATGAAACCGTTAAACCCGCAGCTTAAAAACCTTGCCTCCTAAAGCTCTAAATACATCAGCCAAAAACTAGCAATTAAAATCTCAACTTTCAGAGAGCAATTGTTTGCAGGTTGTCTTGACAAAATGAAAAGCAATAAACATTTTTCAAATCATACCAGACAATATTTTCTGTTGGTATTTTTGTTGCAAATATAACTCTTTGTCATAAGTTGCCACTTAGATATTTACTTAATAAGAGTGGGACAAAAAAGAAAAAAAGATTTGAGATGTCCTATAAGATGTGAAAATGGGGAGTTTAGATTTGAAGGAGATTTAAACTATTCTGAATCTGTCTGGCGCACAACATTTCCCTACAAACTTTGTCTATTTTCCCAAACTCCTTCATTCATACCCTTCTCTGGGTGTCTCAGGCAGCACACACTTTTGGCTGTATCTCACAGGGACTATAATTGCTGGTGATGGGAACCAGCTTCTTCCCTACATCATCCTCTGCTTGGGCCGTCCTCACTCACCTTTGGGGGTGTGATCCCACAAAGATCAGAGATCAAACCATATATTTAACTAATAAAGGCTTACAAAGGGTTTTATCACACTGATTTTTTTTTTAGAGGTCGGTGTACTGCACAAGATACACTGATCTGACCTGTGGATTCTCAGGATAACTGAAGCAAGGTGCCATTCTTTCTTGCTAGGTTATTTCCTGCTTTTGCATCTTTATTGGGTGCATATAAGGAGTTTACTTTTGTCAGTCGGAGGGTTAAGTTCAGTGAAGACAGAAAGGAGAGCACTAATCCACTGAGAAATAAAGCATCATATTAATTAACCAGCTGCAAAATAACTACAATTTTTTCTCTCCATTTGCTCATTTGTTTGTATTATTTTTTTCTTCTTTTCTTTTGCCCTCAGAGACATCACAGAATGGAACTGAATTTTTCTATGGAACCTACCAAGTATTGGCTTGACTGGAGCTCCTCTGCCCCAACTTCATTACTAGAAGATTTACATCTAGCCCTAGAAGCAGGTCACAATGGAAGTAAATCCATGCAGCACTGTTAAGACAGAATAATTTTGCTGCTCATAAAAACCCCGAAGTCTTTATTGGATGTCTGTTTGAAGCAGATGGCAGAATGCTCATAAAGATTAAAAGCAGTATTGCAAAAGGCAAGCAAATAGTCCCTCTTTTCTCACCCACATCCCCAGAAAAGATCTAGGGAGTCTGCAGACTAGCATGGCTGGCTATGTAATCTTGATGGACAACATCCTGGGGCTGCCAGCTTGGAAATTTCTAACCTTTTCAGCAAAGATTCTCAAATATGTCACCCCCACGCAGCGGGTTCCTAAGATAAAAAGGCTGCTACAAGTACTAAGGACATTAAATTTTGTTCTTTAATGTAAATGTTGATTATTTAGAGTTTTGAAGCTTTGTATTGGAACCCAGCTAGGCCCTTTACCGTTATGAGCCACCCAATTTTACCCTTTTCCTTTAGGTCTGCTGTAACTTGTTTCTCTCCTTTGGAAGAGCTGTATCCTTTCCTTGGATGGACATTATACCCACCCAGAGTGCAATGAACTGTATTACAATTAGTTTTAAGTTAGACAAAATAAGCAGGTAGGTTACTTAATTTATTCTCCTTTTTTATGTTATCTTTTGCTATTTTCAAAAGAATAATCAAGAAGTCAAGAAAACAAGAAAATGTGCATCCCTGCTGAGCAGCTTGAGAGGCAGATCTATCAGCCCTTTAAGTTACTGCAAAGATTTTCATTCACTTCTGTAGGAGTTGGGACAAGCCTTAAAATGAAAAGAACCAATTAGAACCATAGCACATCTTAATCACAAGTTTTAAGTAGCTTTTTTAGATTCTTTCTATGTTCAAGAACCTTAAAGTCTTGTGTAAAAACAAAACAAAAAGATTTCTTTTCTATTATTGTGCAAAGCCTTGTCTCCTTTTAAGTTGTTTTGATATTTGAATTCATCAGAGAGCAGTTGAAAGAAGGAAGACCAGACTGCATCCAGAGGATGATGTTTTACTAATCCTAGGCAATTCTGGCAGGATGAAACCCCATTCTCATTGTCTCTTTTGTTAGTAGCTCTAGCGTTTCTCTTCATCATTATATGGAGAAAGAATCTCAGCATGAGATTTACATCAAAGAGACTATCTTAATGCTTCACTCAGTATCTTATTTAGAACAGAAAACCTGTTAGTAGTGAGCCTAAATAAGTCTGGCTATTTGCTTTCTGTAGCTAACAGACTTAAACAGGTACAACACATTATTTTTCCCACTACATGTTCTTTTTATTTTCTGCTGTGCCTTAGCCACAAGTATGTCTGTTTGAAGTTAAAAGCAAACTAGTTATGTTGAATATCATAGGGCTGCCAGAGACTCAGAGAGATGATCTAGTGCTTTCCCTCACTGAAGGCAGAGACAACTGTATCTATGTCATCAGGGCTCAGCAAAAAACTTTTAATTTCTCCCATTAAGCTCAACACTTCATCACAAATCCATTAAATGATAAATTGGTAAATGTGGGTTTAGAAGTGACATTTTACCTAGGGATTTACACTGAAATATAAAAATTATCTAAATGTATTCCCAAAGCACACACTCAAATAAAAGACAGGCTAAAGTGATTTAAAATTTAGGCGTCTTGCTGTCTCTACGTAAATCTGTCAGCCAAAGACTTCCATGGCCACTCATCTAAATCAAGAAGAAAAACAGAGAAAACCTATTTCTGTTGAAGTTCATGGGAATTTTCCTGTTGACTTTGTTGAGCAGGGATTTAATGCAGAGTTGTTACTAAAGGAGAGGTGAAGAAGTGAGAAATCACCTCAAAAATATGAATGTATTAACCAAGGCAGTAAACTGTAGATGGCTGTTGTAATTTCTGATAAGTAACAGACGATAACAGCTGTTTTCAGATCACAGCATTTCCTTAAAGTCAGAGTTTTTACACAGCCATATACATATGTGCCTGTTGAGGCTCAGTGCAGAGGACTTGATCAAATGGCCTTTTGAATACTTTTTGCAGTCCTTTGTTTCTATGAAACTATAGGGTTTTCTGTGAGTGGCTTTTAAGGCACAGGTCATGCTAATGAACTGTCTGATGGGAAGACCATACAGCTAAAGAAGCAAAACAGTGTCACTAAAAGAAATGTGAGAATCAGTGTGCTGTATTTATATCTTCAATGAAAACTTAGTACATCTCATAACTTGATATTATTTTTGAACATTTTTGGTAGAAGTAGCACAGCAGAGAATTGTGACATGTTCTTAATTGAATTTTAGATAGTGTCTTCCAGTGGTTATTCTGTACAATAAAGATTTAAGATTTTTTTTTTATGATGATCATATAAAGATTATCATCTTTCTCATTAAAGAATAAGTTTTATTATTGCAAACATATTGAAAGCATTTTTAGCTACAAAGCTGAAATTATATTTACTGACCTTATTGTTAAGAAATTCTAAAATGAAGTCACCTTTAAGGTTTGGAGGGTATTTTGCACCTTCAATTACAATATAATGAATCATTTTTTTCAGGCCCTTTGTCTTCCTTGTGCTCTGGAAGGCCAAGCTGGAAACAAAGTTTCTGACATAGAGACTTCAAATAATAACCTGAAAACTAACCTACAAGTTATTTAGCAAGAAGCAAAGAGGATCTAAGAAGAACACTTAGGAGACAAGTTTTCTAGGACTATGAAATAAGTTCTATATTACTTTATTTTTCCTGAAACAGTTTCAGTAGTGAAGGTTTTGTTACTGCACTAACTGACTGTCTGCAGCTGGAACTGTTCAGCTGAAGGTGGCACATGGGATAAACTACAAAATCTGAGCCTATAGATGTTATTTCACAAGATTCTGATGCAAATAGTTTTTCTCTTAGCCTAACTGATATTGAGAACTTAATAGCAAGAAATGAACATGACTTGCCTTTTAAATTGTTCCCTGGACAAAATCTTCTACAAGATTTTCAAAGAAGAAAAATAAAAATATTTTAAAACTTGGAAAGATTTTTCCAGGACCTGAGAGCTGTGTGCTGAGGACAGCTGGTCTCAAGGGCTGAGAAATAATATGTCTGGTTAAAGGGCCCTTTGAGTTGCTTGCAGTTCTTCACAAATGCTGGAACATGGAAAGTATGAAGGCAATTACTTGTTATTACCATTACTCTGAAGATTGACAGTTTAGCTTATTTTTAGAAAATATCCAATAGTGGCTTGGTTTGTTTTCACCTTTTGGTTTTGGCTATAACTACATTTAATAAGGACAAACAGATGCTCCACTACAAGAATCCTGCTGCAGGCACCTGCTGTTATCTGACCTCAGAACACCAAAAATAGATACCAAATTGTCCCACTGGTTTAAGTCTTTTTCTTTTGAATCCAGATCCTCAGCTCTGTCAGATGCACTGCAAAAGACAAAAGTTCTTTTTCTGAGGTAATGACAGCTTATTACACCTGTCATTATAGCAGCTAAAAGCATTTATTTGGAGATGCAGCAGGTTTAAATTAAATCTCTTGCCTGACAGAGAAAACATCTTCACCATTATGCCCCTTGTGACAGCAAATTCATGACAACAACTTCCTGACAGCACCAAAAAGCTGACTGGTGACCAGAAAAACTGTGCAGGTGACATGGCTTCTTTGAAGGGATCCATCTGACCAACATGAGGACCGCTATCCAAACTTTTCATGTCAACAACACCCGAGATTGACATTTTCAGGGCTTGGCAACAAAGGCAGTGTCAAGAATTTACATTCAAATAATGGAGTCACTGATTCAGAAAAAAGATGTGTAATTTCATCTTGCAGTGAGAGCCTTCATCACGGGAACCTGAACCTATGGTTTTTTGGGTGTGGAAAAATTCAAGGGCAACCTTCAACATAAACAATCACTCCAGGTGTGCTGCAGCAGAGTGGTCTGAGTTTAGAGCTCACTGACTTCCACTGCTGAAGTAATCAATTTTTTAAAAAGAATAAGAAAATTTGGATGTAAGTGTTGTGTCAATGATGAAAGAGAAGGCTTGAAAAGTTTTAGAAAAAATGAACTGTACGAATCACCCCAAATGAAAAAGTCTTCCAGCGTAGGTTCATTTTACTTCCAAAGCAGAAGTTAAGACATTTGATGCCATTCCCTACACTAAAGATATTTTCTGATTATTTATTACATTAAGGATAGATTTCCACAGTGGTCTCCTGGATTCCTTGCTGATTTTTTGCCTGATTTCTCATCAGAATGGCAAACTTTCCAGACCTGCTGCATATTGATGGTTTTAATGGAAAAGATTTCTAAGAAGCATTTGTCTTTGTGCCACTTGACAGTTTAAACAAGAACTTTTAAAGTTAACATGGTCTGAATTCAGTGGATTAACTGGTTCTCAGAGGAGCCTTACACTAAAAATGTTAGTGGGTAATGTTTATTTGAATAAAACGTACATCAGTGTTGATTTGGTAAGACATCTGCAGCAGGAATTGATTTTTAGACTGGAAAGAGATAAAGAAAATTGATCTCAGTTTTTCAGGCCAATATGGGCATTGAGACTGAAGTGACACAATCAATCAGAACACAGCCACATGCAGAGAGAGAAGCTCTCTAAGGGTGGATTCCTGCCTGAAAAAGAGTTGGCCAAGCAATGCTGCTGATGTCCAGAAAGAATCTCAAATAATACGGTTTCTTACTGGTGAGACTGCTGATCAGATTTTGTACTTTTAATCATCAATTCAGACCTCAGGAAGAATAACAAAATCTGAAGAAAAATAAGGAATATGATTTTAAGTTTGGAAAAGAAATACTTTAATTAAAAGACTCGAGTTTATTAGAAAGAACTTAGAGCCTGGTCTAAAAATACCTACTCAGAAAACAAAAATTTGATGCTAGGAATCTCTTTAATGTAGGAACATGAATTTGTAAAAGACCACCTGGGTCATTTGGTCCACATACCTGAAGCTCTAAGAGTGCAATAACGACCTACTTCAGACAGAGCATAAAACATGCCCTCCACATGCCCCTATAGACTTCAGATGACACAGTATTATTAAATAGTCTAGAGCAAATTTAAAATGCCTGTGACAGGCCAGAAGTCTATAATGTCTGAAGGCACTCCAGGAAAAATATCCAGAACAATGCCAGAGCCTTAGGGCCTTGAAGGATTTTTAGAATAAAACAACCTGAGGAAGCAGATCATCCCCCTTGCTATGAATGTCAGAATTCTTCTGCCTACCTGACCTAGAGGAAAAATGTCATTATGACTCCAGCCCTGGTGACTGACTTAAAGCTGAACCTGTGATTATGATACACAGCCAAGCAGCTGAGAATTTTATAAATTACTAATGGATCTTTTTGACATATTGTCTCCAGCTGCAAAAAATCTCCAGTGACTCAAAGGGAAGGGAAAAATACCAATCTGTTCCTCCTCTCTGCCTCCTGAGGCAGAGAAGGCATCTAAGGGACACCTAAGGAATAGTTCCTATTTCACCAGGTGCCAACATGGGATTAAAGCTGTAGGTGAACAGTGTTCCTGTAAATTCTAAATTCACTTGGATATAGTCATTGTAATTTTTTGGAGACTACTTCTAGGTATGGAACTCTTCTGGTAGTCGGGGCAGTGGGACCAATGGCTTTATTTTCTCCCTCCCCCTTCCTACCCCCCAGATTTCTTATTAATCTAAATAATGGTTCAAATTAATAATTGATCATAGATTTTCTTTATTCCTTAAGATGTCCATCCTTTGATAAAAGTTATCTTGTAAAAACTCTACCATTGGCAGAGAAAAATCACCTTATGAAAAGTTATGTAAAGTGTCTTTAGATCATATAAATAAAAGAAATAAACTGTTTTCTGAAATAAATGTTTATTCTGAAAATAAAATGTTTATTCTGAAATAAACTAATAATTGTTAGCATCACATTTGAAATGCTTTTAAGGACCTTGCCATATCCCTGATCCCAACTAAAGCTTTTGATAGTCATAAGAGGAACTAATAAATTACACATTATGTAATTACATATGGGGTTTTTTTCCTGATAAGATACAAAAGAACAAGCATTTAATTTTGCTTCCTTTCTACTGTGTTGCAAGACTGGACTGTTGAAGAGTTCTTCAGCTCCAAAATCATATGAAAAAAATAAAATAACTAGTTCTTCCTAACTCTCTTCAGTTTGGACTTTTATGTCCTCTTTTCTATTGCCCTTCCTGGCATGCTACTCCTAAATCTTAAAACATCATTTAACCTGTTCCTTCAACTGCTTCAGTTTCTCCTTGGTATACATTTTTTGATCCTGCCTTCCTCTTTTCAGCCATCCATCCCCCACACTATTTTTTTTTTTATTTTCATTTAAAATGACATATGACATTACAGCTGAAATATCAAATGTGTTCACTCATGCAAGTTTTTTACAGGTGCCTCATATTTCTAACAAACAAAAAGCCATTTACTAAGTTCTTTGTTACCAAGGAAAGAAAGAAGAAACCATACTAAACACATCAAAAATCTCTGCAAAACATTAAATTTTGCCCTGATCTATGACAACTTAATAAAGAAGCTCAGGAACACTTTTAATGCTTTTTAATTATTTCATATTAATAATAATTTGAATTGTGGTGGTGGCTGTGTATTTTTTTCTGTGGAGTTCTTTTTCCAAATTGACTTGGACATTTTTAAAAGAATAAAGATTGACTGACAGAAAGTCAAGCTGTGTTAATTACACGGTGTATTGTTGGAGACTATTTTCAGCCTAGTTGAAACTAATATTAAAACTGGAAGTTGTGCTGAGGTTGTACATTCCTTATTCTGAATTACTGCATCTTTTGATATAAACCCTGGCAGTGACACCCTATGGGAGTGAAGCTGTGCCTACCTAATAGCTTCCACTGGATCTCTTTCTGTTCACCACTGAAGGGCCTCCACAATTCAAGCAATACTCTTGATACCAGTGTCATCTCTCTATCATAATGGGACCACTTCTGATATAGAAAGAACCAAAAGGAGCAGAAAATAAAGGAAAAGCCGAAGTATCTATTGATCCTTTCCCATCATGGACAGGATTAATATGAAGCACACCATGACCACAGAGTCACAGAATAACCTGAGTTAGAAAAAATAGAAGCTGAAATGGCTCAAGTAACCATTTTGAGATTAAATTAGTTTCTAATGGCTGGTTCCCCCACCAGGCCCACTGTATAGCTCACAATTCCTCTTGGAAAGAATATGAAGAAGCAGATACCATGGAGATGTCAGTGAATTGCTGGTAGCAAAGGAGAGCAGGAGTGCCTCTTTCAGAAGCTTTACTGTCTTATAATGTTCATACATTTGTGGTCCAGATGAGACTGTGGTGCCCTCTGCCCATCTCAACAATGTTTCAGTGCATAGGACATTTCAACCATTTTGAAAAATGTATAACAGTTAAAGATAGTCTCAAATTTTTCTAAATATAAAAGACCAAGTCAGAGCAATTCATTGGTGCATGGAGAGCAAAAGGAAATAAAGACTTCTGTGAGGGATGTCGTGTTCTTCTGTTCTCCTTCCCAGGTCAAGATAGAATTGCCTTAGCAGGAGATGGTCCCAGGACTGTATTCACTACTGCTCCATCTCTACTGTCTCATCTCCTTCCACAATTCTCATTTCATTATCATTGCAAGAATTTGAAAATGCTGCTGAGCAAACTGCACTGGCCTCCTCACATGCAGCCTACTCACCTGGTAGGCAGCACCAAGACATGCAAAACCCAACAGAAAGCTAGGCAAAGACTATATTTCCAAAGCCCTTTCTTTCTTACACTTCTAAATTTAAAAAGCCCTATTAAATAAATTTTTATCTGCCAGCTGTGATGTTTAGACAATTTATAAAACACCGTGAAAAATGTGTTACTGAAGCTAGTGGATCTAAGATAAGCAGATCTCCTTGGACCAGACAAAGACCCTTAGCTGGTTGAGGAGAAAGAGTAAGATTAGGGATAGCCTGCCACACTGCCTGCCTGCAACATATGGACCTTTACTAAATCTGATTTCAGTAAGTTTAACTTATTTGGATGTAAGCCCTGATAAATATTTGAAGAGAACTTTAGAGTAAAAACAAATAAACAAACCAACCTTTTTTTTGCTTTGTATGACAAAGTATCAGCTCTGTAAGGCAGAAAAATAAATACTGCAAACAATACTGTAAAAGAAAGGAGAATATGGATGTCTCTGACAAATGGCTCCACTGACAGAGTCTAAGTACTCCCACTTGGTTGTCTGAAACAGCTATCTATCTAAAGTACGTTTTACATGTACTTTAATCCCTAGCCTAATTTTCCTTCAGTAAAGGATTACTGAAACAACAAAATGATGGAAAACTAAACAACGACTTCATCATCCCATTAGGTGCCATTCCCTTCTTCAGTTCTATTCATCTCACCTTTGTCTCTATAATCTCTTTTTATATTATCAGGTTCATTGGTAGAGACCTGTTTTGCTTTCTATGGAAGGCTTCTTTTCTACTATTATTATTAACAATAATAACACTGAATGAGTCAAGGAGAGAATTTAACTAGGGAAGATAACAAGCTAGTGGAGGAGGTAGAACAGAATTTGAAAAAAAATGTTGAGTGAGTGCAGTGAGCAGCAGTGATGCAGGGAGGAGGAAAGATGCAGGGCACAGAAGGGTTAAAAGAGGAGCAAAAGAAAGTCTGAGTCAATGCAGAGTAGGAGGAGGTGATTAAGAAGAAATCAAAAAGTTGAATGTGAAAAGGAAGCAAGACTTTTCTTAGAGTGAAACTAGAAGGGCAGGGAGAAAGAAATGGAAAGACAGAACAGGCTGAATAGGCTGAATGAAGGAAGTTCTGCTCCACACCTTTTTTATAAGTGAATAAACTGAAATAAATTGAGAAGGAATAAAGGAATTGGAATATATGAGGTAGACATGAAGAAAATAATATTGGGCTGTGGTAGGAAAGGAAATTATGAAAAACAAAAATCATATGTTTGACATATGAAGAGGAAGAAGCTGAGGTATTGGTTTAAATATTATATTCACTATATTTTCCTAGAAAATGAAGGTCTTTTCACAAGGGGAGTTAATTAAGAATTGAACATCTGAAAATAGGATTTAAAAACCCAAGCAAACAACTTTTATAAACTGAGGGAGAGGTGTTTACAAGAGAAACATCACTTCAAACATAATAATTTATGGAGAAGGAGCACTGTCAAAATGTCACCAAATACATACCTGAAACAGATACAGACAAATCAGATTCTTTCCATGTTCTCTTCTCAAATATGAATTGTGCAAAATAGATTCTATGTATGTTAGTATGTTAGTCGGACTTTATGTAATTTGCTAGCTGAAAAAAATCCCAAAGCAAAACATTTTCTCTGGCATTATAGAGGAATTTGGTTTGCTTCTGAGGTAAATGAAAGATAATGAAGTTGGCTTTGCTTTTGCATAACCAGGGGTGATGCTCCTTTAGATATCCTCTTCTCATGCTGAGCTTTCATAAATTGGCTCTGGGCATTTCTGAAGCATGACACACTTACGGCTTTATGTCTAAAAGCTGAAGACACTGGCTCATCAGGGTTTCCCCCCAGCTTCTTCCCATTCTCTGAGATCATTCCTAACTTTCTGAAATTCCCTGATTGTCCATATCTTGAAATACCTGAGTGTCTTTTACTATTGTCAGCTTTCAGGACCCCTGTGGCCCTTTTTCAGTTTTTCTTGAGCCCTATTTGAATACAGTTATGGTACATTGGCACATCCTGGAAGTGTGCTGAGCACACATCAAGTCCACATTTGAGAAGAGCACTCCTGCCTGCCACAAAAAACTACTTGTTTTACTGAGGAAAATTTTTGTCCCTGAAGGATTCTGCTCCATGAGAGACTATGAATTAAACAGCACATAGGAATCCTGCAGGAGTCCATAAAAAATTCAACAGAAATAATACAATTTCCTTATACAAGGCTCCAGCCAGCTGGCAGTGGGGTAGAGAGGTTGCCATAATCCTGCACTTGCTCCTTTGTGGGAAGAAAAGGAGCTTGGCAGCTAGCAAATCAAGAGAGACATTAAAAGGATCTCATTCCCATGAAAAGTGCCAGGTTTCTAACTTTTCATCCATATCCAGGACGAAATATACACATGTGTGTACCTAAGTTCATGCATAAGCAAAAAAAAAAAAAAAAAAGCCATATAAATACATATGTCTGCATATGTACACCTATTTAAAAATGCTACTTTTTGTGAGAAAATAAATCCTTATTCCAGTTGACCATAATTAATTTTTGCTGTTGTCTGCCATGAAGTTTCTAAGGAGGCAACTAAAATCCAAAATAAGGTATAATAATTTCAGGGGCCCCAGCTGATTATAAAAAATGTCATGATGTTGTCACTGCATATTATCACAATAAAGTATCATTCAGGGCATGAGGTTAAGTTGATAGAGCAGAGCTTTTTTAGTCCTGCATAAAACAACCATCACTAATAAGAAGGCAAGAGGAAAAAAATTAATTTAATTAAATTTTAAAAGATATATATTTATGTGAAGTAGGGCTTCTGTGTTAGCAATATTTGCTCTTACATTTCTCCTGTTCCTATTTGTAAGAAAAAACATTCCTCGGTTTGGCAACATTGAAACAAAAAATTAAAGCATCAGATGAGAAGATCATAAACTCTTTCTGAGGACTTTCTGACCTTGGTTCTTTAAACCAAAGGGCAAATTAATGGAAATACTAAAAAATAAACAATAACAAAGGCTGAAAATGCTGTGATATGTACATCACTGCTTCAGACAGAGGAGCAAGCTCTCCATTTTGGCAGCTACTGATGGAGGTGGCTAGCAGAGCCATAGAAATATCTTGAGGGTGTTGCTTTCAGCTGGCCAAAAGCACCAAAACAGTGTTTTGAGGAATGCAGTCCCGGCTGGCCGGACCAATCAGTCAGTGGTTTTGTCTAGCCAACATGCAGAGTAGGGGGAAGAGAAGACCAAGGCAGAGACACACAAGTTTGTACTGTGTGGGTGACCCTGTGCCCAGAGAGGTTCTGGAGTCTCCCTCTCTGAAGATACTCAAGAACCATCTGGATACAATCCTGTTCAATGCTCTCTAGGATGGCCGTACTCAAACAGGGAGGTTGGACCAGATGGCCACTGTGGTCACTTCCTACCTGATCCATTCTCTGGTTCTGTGTGATTCTGAGTCTGGAAAGCACAAGTGACTGGCCCAAAGGACAAACAATACAAAGCCACAACTACTGCATTTTAGAAACTACCTTGTATGTAGAACAAGAGGAAATTATAATAAGAAAAAAGTATAAAAGATCCAGGAAACCTCCTCATATGAAGATTTGTTGTCTTGGCTATGGAAATCATTCCTTCCCCTAAGCCTTAAACAAGTACTGAAAAATGTTACATTTTGTTTTCTTTAAAAAAAATAAAATAATTGAATCTTATTTCATAGAATTATAGAATATGCTCTATTTTAAGGCACCCACCAGGATCCTTGAGTCTACTTTGTGGCACTGTGCAGAACACCCCAAGGGTTACACCATGTGCCTGAGAGCATTGTCCAAACACTCCTTGAACTCTGTCAGGCTTGGTTCTGTGACCACTTCTCTGGGAGCCCATTTCAGTATTCAGCCATGCTCTGGGTGAAAAACTTTTTCCTGATAGCCAACCTAAATGTCCCCTGACACAACTTCAGGCCATTCCCTTGGGTCTTCTCACTGGTCATGAGAGTGACGAGATTGTTACCTGTCCCTCCTCTTCCCTTCTCAAGGAAGTTGTATACTGCAATGAGGTATCCTCTTCTCCAGGCTGAGCAAACCAAGTGACTTCAGCCACTCCTAATAAGGTTTCCCCTTCAGACCCCTCACTATGCTCTTAGCCCTTCTTTCAACACTCTCCAATACCTTAATATCTTTCTTATATTGTGGCACCCAGAACTGTTCCCAGCACTCAAGGTGAGGCCATCCCAGTGCAGAGCAGAGCAGGACAATCCCCTCCCTTGCCTGGTTGGCCATGCTGTGCCTGATGCCCCCCAGGACAGGGTTGGCCCTCCTGGCTGCCAGGGCACTGCTGGCTCATTCTCAGCTTGCCACCAAACAGGACCCCCAGGTCCCTTTCTGCAGCTCTGCTCTTCAGCATCTTCCTCCCCAGTCTACACACAGACAGCCAGGGTTGTCCCATACCAGGTGCAGAATCCAGCACATTCCTTGTTGAACTTCATATTGCTGGTGATTTCCCAGGGCTCTGATTTATCTAGGTCTCTCTTGAAGGGCCTCTCTGCCCTTGAAGGAGTTGACGGTTCCTCCCAGTTTGCCATTGACAGCAAATTTATTAGATAATGGCAAATTAAGACTTTCTTTTTAAAGAGAAATAAGTTCAAACCAAAGTTAACAATATAATATTTCTTTTATTGATAGTGAATTATTCTTCTCTTCTGAAATACCCCAATAATTTAATGCAGCAAACCTGTAACATAAATATATCCATTGATGCCAGCATGCTTTGATCCCCTTAATACTGGCAGGCCTCTGTTGCCTCCCACTCTTGATTTTGTTAACAGTAATTTAAGCAGCAGTCCTTTCAAGATAAAAGGATTACAACTACATGAAAACGTTCTCTTACAGAATTCAAACAACCATTCATAAAACTTGTCAGGCAGCTTTATTTGCCTTGTACTTCTGTAGCACAAGACCCTGTAATCCTTGGTCTGTGCTGATTGGTTTCCTCCTGCAAGCTAGTAGTCTTAAATTTTATTTTAATTTATGGTTTAAGTAGACAGTTTTCCTTAGTACTCCAAGCACCTGAAAAACATTCATTTAAAATTAATGAGAAATGAAATTTTAGGCTATTTTAATCACCATTCTGCTTTTATATCAGTTCTCATCTTATTTGGTAAATATGCAGCGATTGTTTAGATGAAAAAATGTCAGCTGAAGTAATTCCAATCTATAATTGGAACACAAATATGGAGGAAATTTGGGGCTTCTGAAAAAATACATCTGTTATTTTTCAAGAGAAACTAACAACCTTTAATGTGTTTAGGAAGGTCTATACAGCATTGACTAC
The DNA here is from genome assembly GCF_050655825.1 of Lonchura striata. Taxonomy (NCBI): domain Eukaryota; kingdom Metazoa; phylum Chordata; class Aves; order Passeriformes; family Estrildidae; genus Lonchura; species Lonchura striata. The sequence continues at coordinate 117,318,387 of NC_140704.1, forward strand.
AAATTGGAAAAAAATTTCCTTCTTCCAAATTTGTTTTGACTAATTCTCTAATCTATAGTTGCAATGATGTCACTGAAGTATAAATTTACACAAAGTAGAAAAATTTATTTTTGTTTTAGTTTCAACACAACTGCAGTAATGGCTCACTCATGGTAAATTTATATATCTTTCTAATGTAAATAGCTCCAACTTCTAATAAAGTTAGTGAGATTGAGCCATTGAGGATGTGTCTAAAATTAGCTTTTAATTACTTATATGTAAGTATGAAAATCTTTTAAACACTGAACATTCAACATAAAAGTGTTGAAAATCATTACTTAGAGCATTATTACATTATTATTTCTGTACAATTAGTATTCTTAAATATTCAGATATTGAAGACAAATGTTTAACATATTAGTAAGGGGTTTGTCACTTTGTTTTGCCTATGATTAATTTCATAGCTGCTAGTAGGGTCTCTTTCACATGTTTAAATCAGTAGAACTCCCATATAGCAAGGGTCTTCCTTTCTTTGCTCTTAAGATCAGTGTACTAATAATAAACAAAATGTGACAATCAGTGCATTTCTTTTATAAGATCTTATGGTGTTTCTTCTCACAAGATTTATGCCATGAGCAAGGAACTAAATGTGGTGCTCAGTGCCTTATTTGGGACGATCTTATGGTATTTCTTCTCACAAGATTTGTGCCATGAGCATGGATTATTCCCATCAAGCAACCAAGTAATCTCATACTTGGAAATTGCAATTTTTTAATCCCTTGGAGCTGTCCTAGACAGGTGTTTGTTGGAAACGGGAGCACAGTCTCATGGGAATCATACGAATGGAAATTTGTGCTGTAAGAGACAAAAACATCCAACTAAGACAAAGAAAACTAGCATAAGAAGTGCACATTTCACATGGGGTAATACTTCATTAAAAAAAAAAAAAAGAAAAAAAAAACTTTAACAGCAGCATGTTCAATTTCAGGTCAACTGTGTAATTTTTAGCGCATTTTCTCAGTGGGATAGTAATGTTAGTGTATTTGTTGCCAATAGGTGGCAGTGATCACTCAGTTTCTTTTAGGAATAAAAATCCTGTAACAAGTGTCAGGAGATGGGTAGGTATTCAGGCAGATCCTTCTACAAATCCTAAAATTATTACTATTGGGCTTTTAACCAGAACATTTCCCTACTTTCACATGTTCCAATATCAGGTAGTCCTTGGGTTAAGGAAACCTCTTTTGATGCTTCCTTTGAAGTCAGTTTCATGGTCTCATGTCAGGCTGAAGTCTTCCCAGGAGGCACGTGGGCAGGTGTACTTCCTTGCTAGCTCACATCACACGGTTTGTAGGCACATCTTCCCTGCAGTCTTCACTTTCTGGTATCTGACATGTCCCTCTTGCTTAATGGGCAGCTGCCAAGGGTGGCTGTACAGGCAGCAGCCACTCTCTTTGGAAAGTACAGTCAAAAGCAGACTGGATGGACAGGAAGTTTTGGGGTTTGAGAATGGTGAGTTGCCTGAATCGTGTATGTCACTGGTGATGCAAAGGCTCTTCTCATCTAGCATATGAAATAGATTCAAAATTTCTCCTTTCACTCACTTTCTGTAAGCAAAACAGAAATCAGCTGGCATTGCTGTGCCATCAGCCTGAAAGCAAGAGAAGAGAACAGCAAATCCTCACCAAGTCACTGGTGGGTTTTTTTTCTAATCCAGATGGTACCTACTGGGCTTGAGTCCTCTGTAGCTCTCAGCAGTATGGATGTGTTCTCTTGAGTGACTCAGAGCACACAAATATTCACTCCTTCACAAAAATCAGACAGCCTCTTGAATGGTCCAAGTATGCAAATGGTGAAATATGCAACACATGCAAATTTTCTCTCTCAGCATTAGCACAGCTTGCCAAGACACAAGGTGTCTTCAGCTCAAATATTATCTCTGACAGATGTATCTTTTCCCAAAATATTTCATTCTATATCAAAACATCTCATAGCTTTGGTAAAGGAGTTAACAATTTTCTTTGTTTTCATTACTTCCATGACTACTCATGGAAAGCAAAATTGTTTACTTTCCACTGTCTTAGAGGAAAATGAGCCCTTCCCAAACATTTTTTGAGACTTCAGGAGCCTTTGAATAGACTAAACACCACAGACACCTTAAGGGACTTAGACATTTTACTTCTTTAAATACCTATGTCAGATCTCTAGATCCTCAAAATACCACACCTATCTGTCACCTAATCATGGTTCCATCTGTAGTCTGAAGGCAATTTTGTTCTTACACAGTCTTTATATATTTGATGATCAGCCAGATCTTGTCCCTGTACTGGAGTTCCAGCAAAATTAGCAAATTAAGAGCTTCTCTTCCCAGTTGGATGAGACTATTCTAAGAACAGTATTTGCACACACACCAGCAAAAGAGAAGCAACAATGGCAACATATTTTTGCTTATAAATACTGTGGTTAAAATTTTACTTGGAATCAAGAAAATCAAAACTAGCTCCCTTTCCTGATTGAAAATAATAAGCTTTGAAATTTGACAGCTGCTCCAATCTGTATAGCTGCAAATTCACAGGAATTCACAGGAGGTGAGCACACTTCTCCTCATTTCTAAAAATTTCCCAAGCCATTGACTCATTTTATCCTTTCAATACCCCTTTTCTCTTCTCCACCACCATTTAGACTGCATTAATGCTTTCTTAACTACAGGAAAAATGTCATGGATATGAACATCATAAAAATAAATACCTATTTTCCAGCCTTGAGATAGATGTCAGACTTCCTAGAGTATCCATGTCAGATGCTTACAGAGAGACAAAAGAGATGTGTACCTATAGCACTGCAAGTGCCAGCTTGAATTTCTGCTTCATTTCTAGTACAACTGACTGAGTTTGGATCCAGCACACGTTCCCTAGTCACAAAGGTCTCCTCCACTCAGAGAACTAGGTTCTCCAGGTCTCATCTGTAGTACACATTAGCATAAACCAGTAAATATGTGAGGAGAGCTATTTACCAATTTTGGTGTCTTAGGATGGGAAGATCTTGGTGGTTTAAGATGGATCATGGTAGAGATGAACAGGTATTTCTCACCTACCAAGATTCTGATGCATCATTGCAAACACATACTTCGTAATTTTCTCTCTGTGGCTCAGTAATGACTCAGCTGATATAGAGGATTTTTTCATTTAGATCTGAAACATCATCAAAACCAAGCTATTTCAATATTTGCACTCACTTGCTCATCTGGTCTGGTAGAAACAGATGTAATCTGATACTACTTCTGATGTAAACTAATCTAGTCTTGGTATGCTCAGGAGAGCTAATAATTACCATGGAACAAACAGCTCATGAAAGACAAAAGGAAAATAACAAATAATCCATTGTATTTTAAGGGTGTCTCCAACATAACAGGCTCAGCTGAATTGGGCAAAATTTGAACCAAAACCATAGAATTTGCATCCAATGTCTTTTATAACATCCCCTGTTTCATAGTTGATACCAATAATATTCAGCATCATTCCCCTTTCAATACTATTCAAAAGGAGAAGAGAATGGAAAAGAAGGGAGAGAATCTGAAACAAGACAAAGAAAATGAGTCAAATTTTCTCTGCCCTCCTGCCTTGGCATTCAAAACTAATTAGTAAGGAAACTTTTAAGAGAACAACTGTACATGTATTGCTTAATTTCTCTTCATATATAAATCTGTGTTTAATTTCTCATTAGACCTCTTCTCTGCTTTGAGTCTAAAGAATCAGCCGGAATCATAGATCATAGTTTTGACGTGTTTCACTAGACTTTATTCCAATGTTAAATTTTAACTTAGCTGTGGTCCAGACTTTTACAGCTGACTCAGTGCATGACACCCATAAATAATGTAATTTATGACACTGAGCTTAGAACCATCAAGACAAGATGCCAGGAAGTTTTCTCAGTTCAGAATGCCCTTTTTCATGTGAGCCTTGATTAGTGTCAAGAATTTTTCTTTGACCTTTTTAGAAAAGAGTTCAGACTTCTCACTCCTAAACACCAGCTAAAGATTGCCTTGATGATATCTTGAGTCTCCAGACTGTGCCAGAAGAGTTGCCAGAACAGCAGTAGTTCTGTTTATTTATGAATTCCATTGGTTTCTCATTCAGCTCTGAATAATTCCAGAGTCATTACTTCATGCTCTAAATCTGCCTGAGAGTTTTTTGTTTCAGAAACCTAAGAATCCACCTCATTTTTTGATCTGATACAGTAGCTCTGAAACATACATGTTCTTCATCTAATTGGCTTCGTAAGAACTCTTATGGTTTTACTGATTTCAAGATCAGAGTGCCAGATTTGTTGCTGTAATCTAAGATAAATCAGAATGGAAACGATGTCATTAAGAGTCTGAAAACACACTTTTAAAATTTTGAATTCTTGGAAAAGTAGGAAACCTTATTAGATACTTAATTCTATTGAGATCTATAACAATCATACATCATAATGCACTTAATATATTAGAAGTGATCCATTCATAATAAAGATTAGTAAACCAAGATTGGTAATGGAGTACAGGTGTCAATCTGTTGCTCTAACCATACAGTTCTTGATTCAGTAAGATGTACATAGCAAGTACACTATATATATATATATATATATATATATATATATATATATATATATATATATAACCTATATTTGGGTGAGGAACAGCTCCTATTTAATGATGTTCCATGCATAACACACAGGCTTTTAAAAGAGAAAATCAACCAAGAATAGTTAGTCACTGACAGAAATGTCTTTTAGTCCTTAGTTGGTATCTCTTTAGAAAAACAAATCATTTCAAGGTTTTTCAAAGATTGGAGCTCCTCTGTCCATCCCTGTTTTTCAACAGAGATTGTACTTGACTTGGAAAAATACTTAATTGTAACATTAAATGAGTTAATATAGAAGAGTTGTTGTCTTTTACCAACTGCACCAAGGTGGGAGGTAAGGCAAAGTGATACAACCTGAGATCAATGTTATCACAGCTTGACCAGTCAGGATCATTTCCAGGTCACACAGAGAAGTTCCAGTGGATGTTCACCCTGTTAACTGCAGGTGGTTTACCTCCTTCAGTAGCATTTTAAAGATTCCTTTCCTCTTGTGTGTTATAAGCTATAATAAAGTTTACAGAAGACTTGGGGCTAGGTTTAAATCTGTTCATTTCAAAGGAAAGACTATGATGAAATAAAAGATCAAATTCAACATGCCATAAAACAACAAATGCATTTTAATATTTCACCCAAAATTTGCAACCATCATATTGGATCTTTCCTAGAATAGTTATCTTGGTGAGAACATAGACTTGTTCAATCGTAACAAATAAGTAACACCTTTCTCTCTTGATTTCTGACCAACTTTCTATGGCTCTGATTAGAAAAATTTCATTTGTGAACTGCAAACCTTTCATGTTAACCCATTAATATTAAAACACAACACAACCTCTTCATAAACAGCAATTAAATCTCAGAAGAATAAATGTATTCTCAGGCCTATAAAGAGAGGCTAAAACCTCAAAATACCTTCTATTTAAACACCAAGCACGGTTCTAACCTACAAAGTTTAGTAAGGGTAAATGCAATAAAGACCACACTACTAAAACAAAGTTATCATCTGGGAAAAAATAATTACAAGCTCTAAATAAATTTTGAAAATATTATATCTAGAATTGGTCAAGTTATTGAGAGTACAAGCTGTTGAAAATAGAAAAAAGGTGATCAAAACAGTAATATTACGGCCGCAGACCTTAGGGATACACAACTGGATGACAAAAAAAAAAAAAGGTTTACATGGCTAACATACCAACATTCACTTGAGACTCCAAATGTCCTAAATAGGACTCTGGGAGAAAAAGTAATTCCCTAGTAGGCAGAATGTCTATTGCCTTTGAGACAAAACATCCCTGATCTATTTCCTTTTGAGCTCTGATCAAGTCTGGTCAAGAGAATGGACAAGTCAATCTTTATTTTAGAAAAGAGATGGTAGGAAAATAAGTTTCTCAACCATCTCCTCTGACTCACTTGTCTTGACACTTTCAGAAAGGACCTGTGACAGATCTTCTCTGCAGTCACCCATCATAGTTGGTAGAAATGTAAATTCAAGGTCAGGAAAGGTTTTACAAACATTACAAACCTGTTTACAAACCTGTTGCCTCTGTGTGAGGCACAGAGATAGCACAAGCAGCAGGTACCTAAAGAAACATAGGTGCATTCAACTCATAAAGGAAGGGATCTGCAGTAACACCCAAGGGAAAAATGGGAATTGTGCCAACTGAACTTCAGACTGGTTTCCAGAGTGAACTTTCCTAAATACTTAGTTTCCAATTTCACCTAAACTCTTTATGTAGCTCTAGTTTAAATTTGACACGTTTTACTGGAGTCCACAACAGTTAATGTAAATGCAAAGAAGTGGATATAGAACAAGGCACTGATGGATTACACAAGGGAAGAAACCTGGTTGTGAAGCATTTTTGTACAATTTTAGTCTCTCAAAATTATAGTACATCACGATAGTAAAATGTACTTAAAATCACCCATTTTATTTAATTTTGTTGTACTTCCATTGCTGTTTTAAATATGTCTTAAAAGAATCCTCCTGGTTTGGCATTATGTTTAGTAACAGTGCACTGTGGAACTGCAAGGGTTGGAAAATACCTTTAAGATAATTGGCTTGAACCTCTAACTCAGCACCACCATGATCATCACTAAACCATGTTCCCAAGTGCCACATCCACAAGTCTTTTAAATACCTCCAGGGAGAAGACATTTTTTCACTGTTCTGCATTTATTGACGCTGGAATTAATCAACACATGTAAGGAAGGCTTAAACTTGAAGAAGTCTCAACAAAGTTCTTCAGGGGTCTCCTGGGAATACAGTGCTGGTCCATTCAGCAATAGGGTAAAAACTACATTCAGGTAAAAACTACAGAGCAAACTTCTGTGTTTTACCCAAGGCTGACAGTGAGTGAGCACCTGTCTGCTTTTGTGTGGCTTTGAACTGTCACTCAGGCACTCTATGAGCCTTTCTCTGCAAAATGGGGTAAAATTGCTTGAGTAGCACCCTGAGATCCTCGGCAGAGAGGCTTTGTGTAAGCGCTGCTGTGCCATGTTCGGCTGAGCGGTAACTGCTGAGAGCCAGAAGCAGCAGCTGAGTTCTCAGAGCCTGATGCCTGCAGGGATGACACAGGAATTGTGTCAAGGTCTCCTCTGGAGGTAGCCTGCAGCTACTAAATGCTCCCTCTTCCATTAGCACAGATGAAAGCAGTGGAGCTTACGCCTTGCAGGCACAATAGAGAAATGGCACTGCCTTCCTCATCATCTTCCATAATGCTGCTCTCCCACTTGCCTTACATATGGGTGTTTGGTCTAGCATTGGCACCATGGGAAGCATACTCTCCACTCTCCTCTTCTAGAAGAGTGTTCTCTTTCTACATGCAGTTCTTGAATTTCCTCTCCTTATAGGAAAGTAGGGCTGGAATTGATTTAATGTGGCTTCTCAGCCTTCTCCAAAACATAGCACTGGCATTTTTGACGGATGCTTGCACAGTATGCTCTGAAGAGCCTACAGTGTTGGGAGACTCTCTCATCTCTAAAAGTAAACTACTTCAATGCTGTAAGAAACTTTTACTCTATATAATTTACTGCCACATATTATAATTTGAATATTTTATTACTATTCCGAATAAAACGGGGTGTGTGTTTCCTCTTCCACATCTACCTTTAACATAACTGAAGACTATTACAAATCTTTCTCAAATCTTCTCTTAAGTAACAGCCATCCTTATGGAGGACAAGTTTGGACATGATTGTTTTTCTTTTTTCTGACACAATAAGAATCCAGGAGAAGCTTTCTGCCTTTTTATTGTTTGGGGTTTTTTCTGCAAGAAAATTCTCATGACTATTGCTGCAGGCTTGGCTCTTGTTATGGCTGGTAAAACAACAAAGTCTGCACCATCTCCCAAAATATATAAATACTTTAGATTTTAAAGGCAAATGTTACTGTCTGAAAATATTAAATCATATCACTAAGAATTACCTAACCCTTGAACCAGGTTTTAAACTGTGATTCACTGAAGACATCAATCAATGATAGAAATGAGCATTTTTCCAGGAAGGCAGAAACCCCTTAATAGAAGACTAAGGCAAATAAAGAAAGATCTGTCTCTTAAATCATACTCCACCTTACAGAAAAGCCAAGAATCTATAACATTTCTGTATTACTGAAATTGCCTATTAGAGTCCTTTGAGAATTTCCCTGAAGACTTTTGAAACATTAAGACTGAGAAAAGAACAGGAATAAAAGTGCTCTTGATTTTAATCTTGTGTTATTTAACTTGAAAGCAAATATAAGGCAAGGCAGAGAATTCAACTGGAGGCATTATTTTTGGAAGATGTATTTACTTGAAATATTCTGACACTAGCAGTTAGAAAAGAAAGGAAATTTAATATAAAAGTATCAGCATTTTCACAGATCTGGGGCTCCTGCTTGTGTTGCTTTGCCTTGGCTTAGCAAATCTGACTCTTCACAAAGAGCCTTACTGAAAGGGTTCCTCCAAAAATCTGTTTTATCAAAATCCCCTTTTTTCTCCTTCCCTCTTCTGTCCAAGATGCATTAGATGTTAACCCAAAGCACGACTTTCATTACATGCCCATCTACAAACAATGTTCTTGAGTAGCAAACAGATATGGAAGATCATTACTTAGTGGCCAAACCACTATTCTGCTTCATGGTATGTGACTGGTAAAACAAACTAAAAGCACAGTGTTTGCTCTAGAAAGCTTTAAATGATGTCACCCACACGAATGGTATCTCCCTGTTCATGCAAGCCAAAGTAAAATGAAAGATCTGTGCAGGTTATATACTACCCATGAAAGACTGATTTTCTCTCTTTTACTCACTAAATACTCATAAGTCCACTGAGAAAGGTGATATGATCACAATAATAAATTCTGTACCTCTATTGCTCTGATTTTCTGTCTAGGAACTGTAAATCACTTTTAAAATAAAAGATTTGCACAGAAGAAAAGGCAGTTCCCATTGGTACATCTCTGTGATCTGACAGACTATGAAATAGACTCATAGAACAAATGTGTAATCTGTCTAGAAAAGGCATTTTGTAGCATGGTATAAATTTCTACTGAAGAAACTGCAAGAAAAGCTAAAGCTCCTTAATTCCTCAGTGAACTACTTAAAGCCACTCAAGAAAAAGCACTGGGCACAAGAAAGATGAAGATTCCCTTCCCACCATCTTAAACTACTTATGAAACACCCCGAACTCTTTTAAAAGAATATGTTGACCCACTGAGCTTTTTTGTTTTTAATTTTCCTCTTATCAATCAGCTAAAAATTTGAAATGTGTTTTTTCTTACAAGAACACATTTGTTGTTTATATCTCATGGTATTAAAATCTGGAAAGAGACTACTAAAATAATAAAAAATAGGAGTTGAACAGTTCTTTTTTTTCTAGCCTAATCTTTACAAAACCTCATGCCAATTCCTAAAGTTGAATTTTTCATGAATAGCATTGTAAAGGTGGACAACAAAAGCTGTGTTTAGGTCCCTGAAAGTGGACTTAAACAAAGCAAAATATTTTAAAAGTCTACAAAAAGGAGAAGAATTTAAGTCAGCATTTACGTAAGCAAGTTTACAAATTTCAGGTTTTAAATATTGCGTCCAGTGGTTAGTAAAAAGCTCCAATAATACATAGAGCAAATTTTTGTTAAAATGAATGATGCATCTTCAATCATTAGAAGTTTTGAAACAACTTCTAGTGTTCAATATTTGGCAAATAATACCAAACACATAAAAAGTAAGGGTAATACTTGTATTTTTTTTAATTAATAAGGCACCAACTATAAGAGTGAGAAAGAGGTAGGTATATGGAAGGTATTTTATAGATATCTATAATGTGTAGTCCCTTTCCTTACAAAGCTCAAGTGTTACTTTATATAACACAAATATATACAGCATATAATTCTCAAATAAAATTTCCCTCCCAAAAAAGTGAAAGCATTTTAATTCACATAAACAAAAAAGTTTACTAGATCAAGAATGAAGGTGTAAATAAACTAAAATCTAGAAAGCAGGGTATATCTTCACAATATATACTAGTTTTATAAGCCAGCTCTGACATACCAATCATTTCTGCCCAAAAAAAGGCTTATTACAACTTTTTTCAAAAGAATACTTCAGTTTGAGAATCGAGGTCCCCTTTGTGTGTGGCAGGTTCTATTTTCTGTGACTAACAGTTTAATTCAATCACAAAGACTCATTCAGCAGTACTAAATATTATAACTCCAGTGGCAGTATGAGCTGTTAAGAAACACTTCAATGTGACAGCCATAAGTTTTAAGCCCATCATCAAAAATTTAATTGCATAACATAGGGACAGGAGCTGGTTGCAGATGTAGCTCTGTCACTTGATGACTCATATTATTGACTCATTTTAATGATTTTAATGACTCATTGTGATGATTTTAGCAACATAAATTCAGTTTGTTTTGTCAGCAACATACAGATATCAGTGATATCTGTATATATTACATTCCAGAAAGAACAACATAAGCATCTGGAATTAAATAGAAAAAATAGAAACCCTTTTTTTTTAATATTAGCATTGATGTCAAACACAAAAACCCAGTGTTGTTTACAATACCCCTAATTTGCTTGTGGCATTCTTCCCAGAAGAAAGTCACTGCTTACTTGTTGAAGGGTGTTTCTGTTGTCCTTGATTGATGAAGGCAATGCTCTGAAAGGTCTAGGCCACCACTGGTTAGCCACTGTGACTCTAAGCATGTCATTAATTTCGAGGCATTTGTGACAGCTGACATGTTCATGTGTGTACATTTGCTCACTTGAATATACTCGTTGTCCTCTCCTTTTGTGATAGGGCAAAGTGGAAGAAGAAATCCCCACCCATCTCCTGCCTCGTCCCCATGAAAGCTGCCAGACTTACACCTGCTTTTCTTGAGCTGCCTGAGCCGGCAGCCCCCAGCTCCCCTGAGGGAGCTGTGAAACCCCAAAGCCCCCAAGTCTGTATCACCATTCCCTCACTGAGCTGAGAACTGCTAAGATGGGAAATATCTCAGTCACTCCCCAGTTTTCTCTGGGGTACTGAGAACCTGGGCAGGAGGACACTGACTTCATTCCCTGGCTCCTGGTGCTCACACACATCCTCAGTAATGGGAGTGTCAGAGGAGAGGTGATTTCCACAACGAAGACAAAGAGAAGTATTTCCTAAATCACACACAGGCTACCAGGCAGCTTGGGTATCTACACATAGATGCAACCATAACTACTAATAAGTTTAAAAATTGCAAAAAAAAGTCACGAACCAAATTAAAACCGTGAACTGCTTAGCTCAGCAGCAAACAAGAACTGGGGACAAAGTGCCCCCAACTAAGCCATAGGCCAGTCCTCTCTTAAATTTTCAGTACCCGAATTCTCAATTAGGCTGACCTTTAAATTCACCTTTGAAGAAGTAGCCTAATATGTGTAAAGTATCCTCAGACATGTATCATGCCAGTCACTAAAATCACAAAAAGTGATACTTTTCTGATAACAAGCCTAATCTATTTTTTATCATTGTGGTCCTTATATGCAAAATCTTGATCATAACAAAGAAGCATTTTGTTTCCAGTGCTGGTAAATAAAATGGAGACCTTTAAATAAATCAACTTTTTTCCATATCTTTTAACAATCCTACAGTACCTATGTTGTTAAGGTAAAATACTTACATTTTTCAAATTCTTATTTTGTAAAGATCAACCAAATTTTGCTGTAAGGGATATATCTACATTTTTATTTCTGTTCTTATTAAATTTTTTTCCATCTCAGATGATAAATTATTTAACAGGAGAGCAAACTTCCTGATTACTTAGCTGACTATTCAAGTACTGACTCTTTGGTGTGATCTCTTTTTTACATAGAAGTTTTACTCAGATTTATGGATAACAGGTCTGAAAACATCCTCTGGGAAATGCTCTCATTCTTTCAGTGGCAGACACCTGCAAATGAACAGACAGAAAAAATCCTCAGAGTTCTGCACACTGCAAACTTCCTTACAAAAGGCTCTGTTGGACAGAAAGTTATAGCAAAATAGCTCAAAATGTGTGATGTTTTCACTTCTGAGACCACGTCACTTTGATTCAAAAATAATCCTTATTCTGATTAGAAGCTACTGAAATAAATGTAACAAAACACATGTGGCTCTGAAAGTTAGTGGAAAAGGCATTTTTTTCTGGTCCTGAATCTCATAAAACACCTCGGAATCTTCACAGACTCATAGAAATTCTAGTTATTTCTCATACCTTGGTCAAACTACCTTTTGCTTCTCTTCTTTACCTTCTTTTGTTTCTCTATCAGATCCATGACAGTAAATGCTTCCTTTCATCAAGCAAATAAGCCAAGTGGCCTGGTCTTTTTACAGAAAGCATCCCAGCAGCTCCTCCTGGCTCCACTGAGAGTGACAGGACACAGACATTGTCCAAGAGAAAGTGCACAGCCAGTCACAGCTAGAAGTCCAATCAGTTTCTTTTAGACTGTTCAACTGGGCTCACTTTTCTCCTCTTCAGTACAGGGCTCAAATCAACAGAATTTTTCATCAGAAAATAATCAGAAATTTTTCTAAGGGTAAGTAAAGAAGAAAACACCCTCTTCTATTCCAGTTTTTGCAACAATAAAAGCAAAATAAAGCATCATCATTTGTTCTTTCTGATCTGGTACCATGATTGGTCTTACAGATAGAGAATTACTAATAGCTTTTTAGGTTTTGCTTTTCTAATAGACATTTTTTTCTAGAAGATAAGTTTTCTAAAGGATTTATCATTCCCCAGAAACTGACTTTGTTTACTTTTACCACAGTATGAGTATGGGGTAAAAAGCCAATAAAAGCTAAATTTTAAAAGCAAAGCTTTCATTTACCTTGGAAGAGAAGTCTGTGTCAGTGAGCATCCAAACCACTATCCCTCATTAACTTTAACAATCACGTCCTTTGAAATAAAATAATCTCTTTTTGTTTTGCAATGCTATTAGTTGAGTTGGTGTGAAAAAGACCAGTCCAGCAGCAACTGAATTCAGGAGGGATTACAAAAATACAAAGCAGGAGCAATTCAGACCTTCCTGGTGAGTTGACAGTCACCCATTCTGATCTAAGACACTGGGGGAAAAGGAATCACATAATTGAATAGAGAGGAGAGAAAACAAGTTTAGGAACCCTAAACTTTCTCTACCTCATTGGTCAAATGGAACTGTGAAGTCTTTAAATTCAGACACATTAATGTGCATTAGTGCCAGCAAACTACTCCAGCCTTCAAAGCACAAAATGTCCTGAAAATTCACAGTCCTGCTGCCTGTGCTGGAGTTACTCATTTACTCCACAATCACCAAATGCTTTGGCTTAATGGGGGCCTTCAGGAACAAGGCACTAGTATAAATTTTAGAACTTCTTTGAGATGAAGTTTGATCTTAAAGAAAAATGCCTTTAAAGTGGTGTCATCAGGTAGAGTTTTGAAAAAGACTTCTGGAAATTACATAATCAGTTTTGAAGCAGTAAATGAGTACTGACAATGTGTGTGTGTGTGAGCAATGTATACTGAGAGAGTTTATTAAGTCCATATTTTTAATGGCCAAAACCCATAAAAGAGAGAGGGAAATTTGGTGATCAGTTGATTTTTCAAGTGATAAAACAGAATAGTGACATAATTTTTACCACACAGGTTGGACTGTCTAAGAGGAAATGGAACCCCTGAATCCTTTGAGGCCAAGCCCTGACTGCATTACACAGGGCATGAGCCACACTCTAAAGATAATCTGAAGGAAGTCTGCAAAACTCTTCCATATTATACCTGATCCCTAAATAGGCAGCAGCTTCCAAAAGTTGGTAGTGTTATTTTTCCAGAAGGACTACTCTATGTTTTTACACTGGAAACAGGGAGCAGGGCAGGCTGTGGACTTGCCTTCAAAAAACTGAAGTTCAGACATTTGGCTACATCCCAGCTTATCCAAAATAGCAAAAAAAAAAAAAAAAAAAAAAAAAAAAAAAAAAAAAAATCATCAGCCTGTAAACAGTTTCCTATGGAACTCAGAACTATCAGGGAAAGTAATAATTACCATTTTACCATCTTTGTAATTAAGGCAAAATATAGCCTCCAAGTACCTCTGATTTATATATTAAATACTTCAAATGGTAAATTTTGCAGTCTCTTATTTCCAAACTCACACTATCTAACACACCCATCCAAAAGGTAACAAAAAAATAAAATGAAAGTCATGTGGATAAAATCTAATTTCTTGATGAAGAGGCCAAACCAGAAGTTTTGCCAAAATTTTTTTTTTACTTGTCAAAGAATATTTGAATATTTAATTGAATATGATAGTTTTAGAACAAGAGTACACTTAGATACAGTAAATAGATTTCTGTAGTACCAAGCCACATAACACTATGAACAGTGATGAAGGACCCTCCTGTTAATTTTTATGTGCAAAGTGAGATTTTTTCCTATTCTGAAAAATGTAGTGTTTTATATATTTCTCTTCTTCTAATATTTTAAATGACTTCAAAGAAACACAAATTTAAGAACATCCTTTTGATAAATCATTAAATGACTCCCATATGAAAAGACAGACTTATTTCTCCATGTCAATTTAGTCAGTTCAACCATTAGTTTGAAGTATGTAATTGCTTCAGTTAACAGTCAGAGAACTCAGAAGCTTATACCAATGAAGACCATGGCAAGAAATTACCTAGTTCATTATGATTTATAAAACACATAAAAGAATTGAAATAGTGAAGGATTGCCTAGGAAAGGATGTCTTTTTAATGAAGTTCAAGAGCACTAAGCTCAGCAGGAATCACTCCTACTAAATCTCCTTTGATCACTCACAATTAACTATCTTTTCTCTAAATTATAAGTCTCTCTTTTAATGTTTTTATAACTTGTACATAAAGCCAACCAATATTTTGAAGAAATTTGCTCCTCCCATTTTAATTGTAGTAATTTCTGTTAAAAGTCAAAGAATGTTTGAATTTTCTTAGAAGAGCTAAAGGTGGTTAGAAGGGGAATGATTTCTACAGCATCAAAATATCTGTTGAAACCAGAAAAGTGACTTTTATTCAATTCAGATTATGCAGCTTAGTTTTAATCTGATCTGCCTGTTTCTATTACAGTTGAAAAACACTTCAAAGTTTTGAACTGGTAGAGTTTTAATTTTTAATTTTTAATTTTGTATAAATATAAAATCTTAAAGTAACCACTTAAGGTGAGCACCATGCCCACAAGCTTCCGAAACACCACCTGCAGTGCCCAGAAGGTAATGTGTTTCTACTCCTTGTTTCACCAGTCCATTCATAAACCTCAAGGCTTAAGCACTGGATCTAAACTGTGTTTATTAGAATTAGATTTAGAGCTGTGTGTAGGACTAGAATTGTGTTTTAGAGCTTTAACAGCCTCACTGAAGATGCAGTATCACGAGTAAACAGGCAACCAGCTAAGGAAGGATATTAAACACTTTATCAAGCTGGCTGTATTTCAGATCTCACACAATTACAGTTACTTCCATTTGTGTTGATTTTTAAAAAAATGTTGAGCTCACTCAGCAGGAAAATTTTGTTCTGTGTTAAAGCCTGGAGGTGACTTAGAAAAGACAGAGCTTGGTTTTTTCAAGTTACCACAAAATTTGGGTTTATAATACTGGCAACACAGTATAAAAAATGTGAGCATTCTTACAGAGATTGCTAAGTCCCTGAAGTTATAATAGTCTCTGGCACATACTGATTTCTCAATTTATTTTATTTGCATAAACTGGTCTATAATCTAGATAGAAATACACACATAGACCAAAAGCCTATTCAAATGTCTTTTCCTCTTGGGCCCCTTGTGGTCCAGAATTCAGTTTAGCAGCAGCTGCAGAGAAATCAGAAGGTTACTAACACAGACCCATCACTTAACAGGAATGATGATGTTTTAGTCATTGTTTGTGTGACTGTTTGTTTTTCTTAAAGATTTATGGAAAATTGTCACATGCAATGGGAACTTCAAGGATTTCTCAGGTGCTGTCTGAGAACCTGGTTTCACTGGATAAACTCAGCCCACCTCATTGCCCCAGGAGTGCCACTGAAGTAAGAGCAAGACATTTGATAAGCATATGGGTGTAGTAATTTTCACACTGAGAATCATCTGAAAAATACTGAGAGAGCAATAGATCCAAGAAAAAAACCCACAACACTCTATTTTAATTTACTGGTTTAAAATTCTCATTTTTTCCTTTCTTTTTTTTAGAAGGATACTGAAGTGAGAAAAAGTTTCTTTAAAATGCTTGGTACTGAATTGCTTCCAGATAAACCATGGCACCTCACTGAGTACCTAGAAAATGTACATACTTTATGTAGGCAGTTTTCACTTCTATTGTTTGCAGGTGCTTTGACACTTTGAAAACACTGTTGGAGCTGAACTGTCAGGTGAGCAGTTGCTTCTGTGCCCATAACATCAGTACAACACAAGTGAGAAGATATTTAATGTAAAGTTGCAACCACAGGTTTGGCGAGTACTTTGGGGAAGGGGGTTGGTTGGTTGCTTTGGATAAGTTTAATTTTTTTTGCAAGGGACATTAAACCACAGCCTTCAGGATTTAAACAAATTTCAAATTATTACAACTCAGAATAAGCCTTCAAATGTCTGTGTATTAGCCAAGACCACGTAATCCCATTTTTGACTGATGTATATGACACTAATCATTGCTGGAATCATGGTAGGGGATTAGGTGAGGTTTGGACCTAATCCAAGATGTATTTCCTCTATGCCAGCTTAATTCTATTTTTAGCTTTTCTGCTAACCCCCTCCAGGGTGCCCAGAAGCAGAGCAACTATTGCCAGCATTTGTTTTAACTTGCAGCCAAAATAGTCTTGAAGACACACAAAGAACCAGTGCATCATATAAGTCAGGAATCCTTACCTCAAGGAAGAAATGTATCAAAATATCTCCCACTTTTCATATATTTTAAGCAGTGCAAAGGGAGAAGCAGATATTCGGGAAAAACAGAGAACAGATCAAAACTTTTGGAAGGTCAAATGTGCTGTCTGAACTATATTTCCTGATTTAATAATTTTTCTGAACACTGAGTTTTTCATGCTAGATTTGGATAGAAAGGGCAAAGACCTCTAGCCAACTTTTGCACTACCAAGAAGGCTGTTTTGAAAGGCATCTGGATTTGAGTAGCCTAGGGAGATCCAAGACTCTCTTTTCCAAGCATTCCAGTACTATGGGTCAGCATCCCTTCATACACTTAAACAGGTAATAATTTTTTTTAATTATTTTAAGATTATTAATTATATTAATATTTTTTTTTAATAATTACATTTCAGTCTACTAATCTGAAATGAAAACACTTGGTCAAGCTAATTTTCCAGGTTTACAAACACTCATAAAGCATTAAATTCCATGGTTCAGGGGATCTTTTTGTCTTTAAAGTAATCACAAGATTACAAGGGCTGGCAGTTCTCAGTTCTAATGAAACTACAAACATTCAGCATACCAGCCCTTTTTTTCATTTTCTCTGATCAAGCTGTGAAAAAAAAAAAAAACAAAAAGAAAAAACAGAGCAAAGTCCTGATATCGAATAAAAACCTCCTATTTGATCTCCTGGAGCCAGGCTTTCATCTCATGAATTGTTATAACATGGCCAAGAATTATATCCAAATATTGTTCAACTAATACAACATCCCCTTCACAGCAAATCCTTGAGATTCAGCATAAATCAGCACCCAGAACTATGCAAGGATTCCTGGGAAATCTTTAAGTCATCAACTCTGTAAGAAATAAGGAATGTGATTGAAGATAACAAAACATATGCAAGGCCTCACAATATTGTGCTTTTCTTCCTAGAACTTTCCTTTCTCATTCAAAATTAACCAATTCACACAGTATGTTTTTCTCTTTTGAAAACCTTGTTCATCTGCTCCAGTTTCTTTGCTGCTTCTGAAGCTGCTGAAGCCTTATCTGCACCTTTTCTGATACTTCCCAACTGCTAATATACTTCACACATCTGTTTTCCCAGAGTAACAGATGTTGCTGCTCAACGAAGACAACAGTCTGTATGTTTAGGCTGTGAAGTGCAGAAAAAGCATTTTGAGCTAGTTTCTGCTTTTTCTCAGTAGATGCTTCAAAAATACAGATTCTGCAAAGAAAGTGTATTTCCAGTGCATGTGCCCAGAGTTTACAAAGCAAACCAAACTGAAATGGACCTAGATAATTCTTGCTGCTTAAGAGGGCAAAAAGCAGCATCTTTTTCATATATTAAAATTAAAAAAAAAAAATCAATGTTTTAGCCTTCAAGTGGCTATAAATTGTGTGCAATTAAATCCGTGCAATTATTTGATTTTCAGCAAGGTAATAATGTACGATCTATTAATGGATACTAACTGTATTAATGTTATTCTGCTCTATTCCTTCATACTCTGGTTTTGGGTCTTGTTGCTCATAACATAGTGCAACATTTAGCAACAAAACATTTCCAAACTGAGACAGAGAAAATAGCTTTCAACTGGTGTCTAGCAACCCAGCCAGTAGAGGCCAGAGATTGTCTTTCTGCTCATGGCTGTTATTTCCCATCACGACTGTTAAATTATTTCCATGAACTTTTGGGAATCCCGGGCAAATAGGCAAAGTGACAGCACAAATTTTCAGTGGGCATCAGGGGCACATTCCACAGTGCACTGCTCAGTGTGTACCTGGGACCATGGGCTCACCCTGTGACACGGTGCAGGAGCTGCCTCCAAGTGTCCCCTCAGCACAGAGCATCAGTAGGGGAGGCCAGAGACCCCCTGCTTTTTCTGGATGCATCACCCTGTATCCCACTCCAGATACATCCTGGCTGCTTCTGGGACCACACTGCACGTGAAATAGAATAGTAACAGACTATGTATTAACGTGGTCTGCAGACACAGGCCAGCTGTCTCTTCAGTAGAGATGTTGAAATAATATAAACAACGGAAATGTAGCAAAGTGCTCTATGACTGCCATAGAACTAAATGTCTGTGATCCCATAACTTAATTATCTAATTTTCTTAGAATTTTGCTTTTTGCAGACAGCTTGCATGCATTTGGGAAAAACTAAGTGTTTGCCCATTTGGGGTTGCTCAGCAGTTATAATAAGAACTTCCTCAATTTCTATACTCCTTCTGTGGAAAAGATGTCACAGCACTCAACTGAAAATAAAAATATTTCTAGATGGTTGTGGATGTTTTCCCTTTATAGAAACTTGCTGATTTTCTCATTATCACATTTTGAAGGCTGCAAGACTTTTCCCATAATAAATTTTGTAAAACTATTCCCCCCACTTATGTCATTTCTAAGTCATTCTGCTAAATATCCACTTTTAAGAATATTGTTCCAACTTTTCCCTCAGCCTTCTCCTTCATTAACAATTAGGGCTACTCTCACTTATGTACTAGTTTCTGTAGATCTACTGCAGCACTATTTATTACCCATATTTGGGTAAATTCTTTCCAAATTTATTTGCCTATCCCTCCCAGTTTCAAGATGAAGAGATAAAAACCTGAGAAAAATACACAAGAATGATCAAAATAATACACAGGTATAGTTTTGGCAGAAGCTAACAGAGCTCCAAATACTTGATAATGCTATTTCAAACAGCTCAGTGCATAAACAGCTTACACAAGGCTTCAAAGTCAGATTGTAATTAACTAATTCATACTTAATTTTGAGAACTATCATTATTCTGGGAGAGAATTATTTTAAACTACTAAACCAGATCAGTTATTTTTATGACACAGCCAAAATCAAAATGTATATATGTTGCACCTACATGTTACATATTCACCTACAATTGAATCTATTGCATTTATGAAAAAAACTAAATGACAGAGAGTAAATGCATAAAAGTTCATTATGCCTTTCCCTGAAAATATGTCCTCACGCTTGTAGCAGTGTAGAAGCTGCAGCTTTCACATGAAAATGATAACAAAATACTGCCCCCCACCTAACAAACTCTCATTCCTCTCAGTGGGGCATAGCTCAGATTTCCAATATAGCAAAATGCTGTATTAGCCAAAGATTTTTATAAATACAGGTCAAGCCTGTACTGTGAAGCACTTCACAGCTGGGATGCACTTGTCTCTAATGAGGTAAAACTATCAAAGCCAGAAGTTTCTTACAGACAGTTTACATTTTGTGATGACATTCCCTTGAATCTTAAATGCAGCAGCCTTTCTTGTTTGTGGGCCTAGAGCTCTCCTCTAGGAATGGAAACATTAGCTACTGATGAAAATATTCATGAACTCTTTGTCATGCTGTTTTTTTAAAAGGAAATTCCATCTATATCGTGATCACAAACTGACAAGTAAACTAATCTTTGCTCCTATGTATTAGTCATATTTTCCCTTATGCTCTTTGTAGAGCTAGTGGCACATGCGTATTTAATTTAATTCTGTATAAATATTCAACAGGGCCTTTATCTTATCACCTTGATAGCTCATTTGGCCTAATAGCAATTAGCCTTAGAGCCAGAAAAACAATCAATTTTTTACACTTAATACAACAGCATGTGACGCATATCAGCACCCAGACTTGCAGAAAGCGTACTGCTGATTTAAGAGTAACTAATCCTAACTCTGCATGTCTTAAGGAACTGGCCAACGACAACCAGGATCTCTGCTTTTTTGTTCACTTTCACTTACAGTATTCACTGATTCATTTGCAGGTTTCACTCATTATTGTGTATTATTGCATTGTGTGTGCATTATTCAACTAAGCATTCACGCGATGATGATGCACTTGAATTCTGCAGTTAGGAAGTGAGGTAATTAAATAAATTTAACACGGTTTAATGGTTAATTGTGAACAGTGCAGCATCTGAATATATTCTGTATATGACAGTGATTATTGTTTAATATTCAGAACAACTTTGTGACACAAGACAAAAAAAATCTAGCATGTCCTCAGAACAGTGCCTGCAGCTTTCTGAAGAAAATTGTTTCCAGCTCACCAAACACATCTGAGAGTGCAGAGAGAACTTCTCACTTTGATCTTCAGCAACAGGACACATTTCTGCACCACTGTGAACATTACATTCACCATTTGTCATTGCAGGGCAGGCACCTTCACTACATGCAGTTGCATAGTTTTCTTAGAAAGTGATGGAGAGAATCTTCCCACCTATTCTGTCTCTTTTTTGGAGGATACACCATCCAGTATTCTAGCCCCTAAAAATGCCAGAGCTAACAGGGATGGAAGGGGAGAGAGCCATGACCTGCTGCTGCCCTGACTGTGCATTGGATGGGGCACAGGGAAGCAGCCTTGGAGCTCTGTGCACTATCTTGAAATCTCTGGCTCTACTCCTGCTTACCATTGCCAATATTACATCACTGCACTAGGACAGCCAGACCAGTTTTCAAGCTGCCATTGAACTAGAGGATAACTGAGTTAATCTTTCCCACCTGTCCTATTTATATGCAGGATGTTCAGGAAGTGTATGCTGCACACTGCTCTATTTCTGACCAAAACATATGTTTTCAAGGCAGCCTACAATCACATACATCTTAGAAATAGACTGTGATGGTGGGGGGGGGGGGGGGGGAATTTCTTACATAAGCTCCAGCATCACTTCCTGTAATACCAATTGCATTTGCCCCAAAAGCTAGTGATAGTGAGCTCAGAGGTATGAAAAGCGGGTTCAACAACCTGAGGAATGTGTCTGAGCAGCCTATTTCCATGATTACCCATTCCTTGATGTCTTTCTTACATGGAAAGATGCTCTAACTGTTTAACTTCATCTCACTGGAATGTGTTTTGCAAATGTTTTAATAAGTTATGACCCTACTTGTCTATGCAATGCAGCTCCTCAAATAGCTCAGCTGCTCCTTTCAGCTGTTTAAGCTGCAAATTCCATAACGTCCATGATGTTTAGGAAAAAAGGGAAGTTTATATCTTGCTAAATAAGGCTGTTGCTACCCCAGTGACAAATTCTCTGGATGGATTAATATCTGAAAAAACTTTTTATTTCCTTTTCTTTTTTTTTTTTTTGAAGGCATATTTATTATCTTTCATGGCTTCTAGGAACCTCTCACACAGTACTGGATGTTTTCCACCTCCCACAGCATGAACATCACAGGAGATGCAGCCTGTTTGGAGATCTCAGCACATCTGGAATCTACAGCAGCCACAAAGATGCTCACAGAGAAGGAGCACACTGCCTCCCACTCAACTGCTTCTTCCCAGAATTGGCACTGTGTTCCACAAAGACTCCAATCCCAAGGTGTAAGAAGCTTTGCCATTAATTTGCTGTCAATAAGCCTATCATCTGTGTTTAAATGACCCCTGAATATTACCTATACTATCACTTAATAATAATTAGGTAATCATTTTACTTAACAAAACCAATCAGAGAAGGATCAAAATGCTAAATATAGGTTCAAATATAGATAAGGGGAAGAAAACCCAAACAAATAAACCCAGCCTATCATGTTCATCCTGTTTCAAGAAGGCCGGCATGAGGAGACTGATAAATTATTTTGCCACCACATCTAATGGGACTTGGGGGGAATCATCTTTTGGGAGATTTGTCAGTCACGGACACTTAGAGTCACTTTTTGTCAGTATTCAACTTGCCTGACACATCAGTTCTGGTTACTGCTTTTGGATTTAATAGAGAAAAAATATAAAGATACTCTAATTTCTAACATTTCTAAATTAATACTTCAGTATGATGGCTGCACATCAAACACAATGAGAGCACCTTCAGTTAGTTTCTTCCCTGGCAACAGAGCACTAGGCCAATGCAGATCTGCCCCAGAGATAGTTTGAAATGCACCCTCAGGATTGGCAGTCATCTCTGGGACAGTCACAGAGCTGGAGTCTGTACAAACACCAAAGGAGCACGGGCAAAGACACAGCAGATACAGGAACTGGACCACTTGTCCCTCCTGAGAGATGGGGAATCTCTGCCCTTGGAGGTGTATCTGGTTAGAGTAATAGTCTGGCTGGTAGATTTTTGTGAATGTACCTTAGATTTCCACAGACATTAAAAAAAACAAAAACTAACAAACACAAACCACCAACATAAACCACCAACATCTTACATACTTCTAGAGAACAATTTATGCAAGCCAGTCAAAAGACAGGAATAAGACACAAAGACCTTCAGGAAGAGAAGATGTTTTCCTGCTCTACATAGGCCAGCAGACAGAGGATCAATCAACCATTTTTTGAGCACAACATACCCTCCAGGCCTTCTCTAAAGTATCCTGGGCCAGTGACCAGCAAAACTAAAACATGAGCTGGAAAATAAGCCACGTGCATTGGAATTAGAAGTCAGGCTCTTTTCTTTTTTTTTTTTTTGTTTTTATTTTTAGAAGGTAGGATTAACCACTGTTACAAATACTTATGAATTAGTGGGAGCCTTGACATCAAGACGGAGTGTCTTTGTAGAAGACAGACGCGTGTTTTATTTTTATTTTGGCAAGTTGAGTTCAGTTCTGTCCTAATAGAGAAAAAAATATGACGGGCTGTAGAGTGCCTGAGGCCAAATTAAGTGACCTAATCAGTTTTCTGACTTACATGCTATAAAATTAAAAATACATAATTAATTATGAAATAACTCATTAGAACAGTATGAGGAGAAGTTATCCCTTGCTTTTCTGTCAGGTGGAAGAATTCCTCATGCTGGCTGAAGACAGTTATTCTAAAGCCTTTCTTTAACACTACAGAAATAGATCCATCTAAAGAAAAACTATTATTCGTGTTTTTCATTATTTACTTTTTAACACAAGGTCTCCTATTGAATTACTAAATTTATCCATAATTGAAACAATTTGTCACCGCAACGATTACTCTAAGAAGATAAATTCTAGCTAATGTTCACTGTTCAATGGCTGTTTTTGTTTCTGAAGGCACTTCATCTAATTATCTTGTAGTGGAAGGCTGCTCTAAAGGGTCAGCTTCCAAAATAGTTATCTAGATGTTTAAGATCATTATAATGAATGTACACTTGTTTAGTCTCACAAGATAATGCCAAGATATTTTTACATGACTGTTTTATTTTTCTCAAGATAAATTATCATCAGCTTTTTTCCCCTCCTTTTTTTTTTTCCTCCTTCAGTACCTTTATTCAAGTATCACTTTTGTAGGATAATTTTTAAGAACATATCCGGAGCACATTTAAATTTCCTTTTCAGAGATGAGATTAGACTTTTTATTTTTTTTAATTTTTGAAAAACTAAACATTAAATTAGAGAAAAAAGATACACAGCTTTAATAAAATTCTAAAAGTCAGCCTTTCTCACCAAGAGTATTTTTATTTTGAAGCATATATTTCTTTGTAGATGGCTGTTGATTCCTTCATTATTTTTAAAGATTTTGCAGAAAGGTGGCTGTACCATTTTTCCGACAAAGATGCATGGTCTTAAAACATCTCCCATGGTGTGTTTAATATCCAGGAATGCTTGAATTCTTGCTGAACACTCCATATCAGTTAACAGACAACCTTTTCCATGGCATTACAGATGTTAGAGCAGTCAAAGGTTCATCTCAGCAAGACTCTAACAGAAACCATTCTTACTAAAGATAAGGCTTCTCATACATAATGAAAAAAAGAAATCAAAGTCATTCAGTTGTCTTTTGGCTCATATTTCCTGTCACAGATGACTTTTTCCTAATTTGGTAGACAGTATTTCAAAGCAACAGCAGTTTTTTTATTAGTTTCATAACTTCATGGGAATTTCCCACTATTGTGGCTGTGATATTCAGACCTATAAAGCACCAAAAAACCTTGCTTTTCTCACAAATACCCATCCAGTTGTGACTGCTTTCCCAAAGAATAATCTCTACCCCTTTCTCCCACTAATAAAGAAACAGTTGTGTAAACTTACAAATTCCTACCATAGGCAAAAAGAGACAAAAAAAAAAAAAAACAAGACCATGCTTCCTAAAAATTGACAAAAAGCATTCCAAACTCTGGATTGTTAGGATCATTCTTCTAAATTCAGTTTATAGGTGATATTTTGCTGTTGCCTGGATTTGTGGACCTTTCTTTAAATAGTACTGCTCTGCTATCAGGAGACATTACATTAACTTCATTTGGCATCAATGGGCCTCAAAGCAAGAGAAATGCTTTCCTTCAGTAGGACAGAACAATCTGACATTTTAAATTCACTTTTTTGTGTGTCTTAAAGCAATTTAATTCTCTATTTGCCCTTCTCAGAAGATAATCTTGTAAGAAAATGAAGGTAACTTACTTGTAAACATTGTTATCAGAAAGCACCACCTTTCTCTCTGCATCCCTCATGCTGTGTCAGTTGCTGGAATCCTAAAAACCAAGGATTGATTGATCCTTTTTTTTTAATTTTTAACCACTGCATGTTTTGACACTTTAGTGTGAGATGAACTGCAGATGTAACATTTTTACTCTGAGTTTTCCTTTAAACAAATCAGAAAATGGCAAAAAAACCTTGAGGGTATGGATCCTAGATTTTTGAAGGCTGTGGAAATTTTCTTCCCTCCCACTGCTTTGGGATGAGGAATCCCAAAGGAATCATGATGCCTGAACTCTCCAAAGTCCTGCACTTCATGCTCAAACTGTGACTCATTGCAAACATTAGCCTATCCTTCATCTGAAGTCCTTGTGATGTTTCTCTGTAGTAGGTAACATTGCACCAAAGCCTAAACAAGCAAATAATACAAGAAGTGCCAAAGTGTAAGGCAAGGGCCTATTTTTCCCTTCAAACCAGTCAGCAAAACATTGATCTTTCCTAAGCCACCAGCCTGGGGTTTTCTTGCTTGTCTTGATCTTTATTTTTAACATGTACAGCAGAACCTTGAGCATTTCTTCAGGATTTCAAGCCAAAGCTGTATTTCGAGAGGGCTCCTCAAACCTCTGAAATGGTCAGAGACTTCCAAGTGTTATTTTTATCCTTCTGTAACACGTCAGGGAATGTTACTCTGTTGTGGAAATAAAGCCCCATGCAGGATCAGATGTCTTTATTAACTTCTCCATATATTTTTATCTTAGGAACAGGAAGGATTATGGGAACCTTCTTCCATTCCAGAAAACCAGAGACACTGGGAAAATGAAGACCCATTGGAATCCTCAGTGAAGGACCTGGGAGCCTGAAGAAAGAAAATTCCTTCCTCCTTCAAAGTGGAAAGCTCTTTCTGTCTCAGAAATAGCTAATCTGTGAACTTCCAGGACCATTCTAGAATCTGTATCTCATTGCTAATGTTTACCTCAAACCTGAATAGCATCATTTCTATTCTGGTATTTCTTAAAAATACTGCAGCTTCCCAAGTAGCTAATGCCATGAATAATCAATTTTCACTTTTACCCTGAAGACAACAATTTTTTTTCTTGTCTCTTCATAGCTTTAATATCTTCCTGAAATGCAAACAGCCATTTTCTCCTTAATTTGCCATCAAAGAGTCACTCAAAGTGTGTAGTCTTCAGGTCAGAAGCAAGCCACCAGCAAGATGATCTTAGCTGCCTGCCAGGGCACTGCTTGTTTTTCTTCTTTCACAGTTCAGCACTTCAGGGTAGCAAGGGATACAATTTCTTCAAGGCAAAAAAATCAATATATATTCTCTCACAGAATCAAATAATAGAGATGACAGATCAGGAGACAAGGAAAAAACTAATGGCTACGAAGGTGGAAAAAAAAAATCTCAAACTGGAGAATAGGAAAAATATGCCGAGCAGTTGCAGACTAGTTTCTAAAGCCTGGTTTATACGAAACCAGGACCTAGAGAAGCAATTCAATTGAGACCCTTATTTCCATCTATTAAAAAGTGATACAGAGAAGTGATTGGAATGATGAGTAACAGCTCTCTAAAAAGTGAAACTACATTATAGTAAAAGTGTTACTTATCCTTAAGAAAGTATCCTCTAAGTATAGTAAATTATTGTTACTTATTCTTAGAAATGTATTTTCTAGTTGTCCTGGTTTGTAAGATAAGCTTGTATTCTATTTGCCATCTGTTGGAGGTTGGGCAGGTTTGTTATCTCTTCCAAGAACAATGGTTTGCTCCGAAGAGGTAATGGTTTGTTAATGGGCCATTGACTGATTCAATGCAGGGCTGGTAAACGTAACATCATCCCATTGTGAGATGCTCCACCCAGAGGGGGAAGCCAAGCACTCTTTTATTGTATAAAGGGGTACCTTTTGGGGGACAGAGCAGCTCTCTCTTTGCGGGATACCCAGAGAAGCAGCTTCTTCGGCGGTATTCCCAGAGAAGCGGCCGGAGCGCGGTGAGGCGGCGGCGGCGGAGCTCAGAGGCAACCCCGGCACAGGGGAAGACCGGCCCCACTGCCACCAGATCTTCAGAGGAAAACTATACCCTTCTAAAGATCACCACTTCAGCTGCAATTCATCATCCACTGCAAGAGGAGCAGCTATCATTTCAACCGGACTGCTACTGGCACCCCGAATCCTCAGGTTGTGGACTTTATCACTAGTTTTGTTTGTACCAATTGCATTTGCCTTTTTAAATTGTTATCTAGTTTTCTCCTAGTAAAGAATTGTTACTCCCATTCCCATATCTTTGCCTGAGAGCCTTTTAATTTAAAAATCCTGGTAATTCGGAGGGAGGGGGTTTACCTTCTCCATTGCACAGGAGGCTTTAGCCCTCCTTCATAGACTCCTGTCTTGTCAAACCGAGACACTAGTCTATAGTCAGCACATTAATCTATCCATTATCTGTAGTTCTCCCCTTGGGATTTGCTCCAAAATTCATACTTCTCAAAAAGCTGTGGGTTTTGCTTCTTACAAAGAACAAAGATTGTGTAGACCCATTCTTTCCTTATAATTCTTTTAATATAATTTTTAAAATAGAATATATTTTTCACTCACAAGTCAAAATTAGAACTTGGTGGAAAGAGAGGAAACAGAGGCTAAACTAATTCCTTGCAGGAAATGACTCTTTTCTTATGTCAGTCTTCCACACATGCAATTTTTAAAAACAGGCCCAGAGGAAGTTAGTCTGATGAAAGGACTAATCTCAAGTCAGACAGAAACAGACAAGGGGAATTATCAGCTTTACATTAGGCCCATTCAAAATACCACAGAGTAACACAACTACCCACACAGCAATGCTGTTTTCATGCTACATAACCTATATAGAAACATAGGTTGGAGGCACAGCACAGGCATATTGCCCTAGTCAAAGGATGAAGCACAGAAGGAAGAAAGCAGGGAATTCCATTGAAGAGATTTCCATATTTGTTATCTACTTTTACTGATTACCAAAAATGACCAAAAATTCCTTCAAACCTACAAAAAAACTGCTAAAACACCTTGCATAGATAATTGGTTACAGTTCAATAAAAGATATTTTATTATTTTAAATCTGGTTTTAAAATAAGAAAGCAACTAATTCTATATATTTAAAAATAAATTCAAACATTACTTATGTCAAATAATTACATGAGAATAATAGAATGCTTTTTTTGTTGTTGTTTTTCATTGAAGTAACCCACAGATTTGTGTTATAAAAAGACTCCCAGATTCTTGGGAGACATTTAAAATAGTAACGTATTCATTTTATGCATTCAAGAATTTAATAATAGACCATCCCTGAGATGGAATTTTCTTTTTTTTTTTTTCCCCTATATCTAGAAAGATTTTCAAATGAAAATAACTACTAAATCAACTCCTTCCACTTTCATGTGGAAGCATAATCACACGCTTGTTTAAAAAGGAGTAACTAAGCATGCAGAAATGGAAGTGTTACTATTGTTTTGCCATTTATCTAATAACTGCTCATAGACTTAAAAAAATATTCTCTCGGAAAGAACTCAACAGAGGTTATGCAACAGTGACAGACATCATCCTGTTGAAACTACCCATCTATTTTAGGAAGCTAAAAATACAGAGACTGTACCTTCTGGAGGTGCATTAAGGATATGGAAATGCCACAACTGCAAGTCATTGGAACTGAGTATTTGTGATTGGGAAACATCAGAGCTCATAGAGCAGCCATCTGTATATCTGCATTTTTGAGGGGGCTCATAAATCTCTACCTCTTTCAGCATCACACTGTATAAAAGGGGGTGAGCTTTAAACAGTGTTCTGGGTTTACTTCCTTTCAGAACAGTATGTGCAGAACTGCTTTACTAGTGATCCTGCAGAGGACATGCTTCAGGGTTAAACTTCAAGAACAGTTTCAGAAATTACTTTTAGTTCCCCAGCCAAGGCTCTAAAGCCTGTGCTAAAATGGTTTTTCCATCTTGGTACCAATTTCTGGGATTAATGTTAAGAGGAATCACAGAAAGCCTCTGGCACAACTATTTCAACCCCCTCCTCTTCCTGATGTTGTCTTCCTCACCCCTACATCCAGGGTCACAACAGCCACAGAAGCCTGGATCAATGCAAGAAAAGACCTGCAGCAAATCAGCATCCTAAAGAACCTGCCTGTGACCCTGTGCTGTGATATGATCACAGGCCACTGTCAGCACCAGAGCTCTGATCCTGCTGAGGTCCACTGATACTGAGCACACATGCAACATCCACTCCCTCCTTTGTGCCACACTTCCTGAATATGCAAAGTACAACCATAAAGGAAAATAACATCCATCCCACTACAAAGCAACTCAAGTTTCTGCAGAAATCTCACAAGGGAAAAAAAAATTAAAATCCCACCAACCCTCTGAAACAATTTAAGAATATAACAAATTTGGAGCAACTGAAAACATGAAGGGCAGGTGAGGAGTATTTATAGCAGATGATCTAAATTCTGTGGCAAGGAGAAGGCAAAATGTCACCAGGAAGTTGCTTATAAACTCTTAAGGATATTCTTCTCTTATTGGTCAACATGCAAAGTTCAGCAAATGAGAAATGTAGCCATCAGCACAACAGCAGATTCGTCATTTTTCTCACCTAAATCTAGTTTTCAAGAACATCTGCTGGGCAATGACTAAAAAAACCCCTTCATTACATTTCCTTCTTATTTATATTAATTTATGCTTAGAAGTACAAGACATGCTTTACAGATTTATTTTCCTTGCAATAAAAATAATAATTCCTAGTATAATTTTGGTTCTCTATATCAATATTGAGGATGCTTGAACAAAAATTTCTGTAGTTAGGAAAAAATCAAATCATGCCCTGAACACTTGAATCAGTTTATGACTTCATCCTCTATAGATGTTATAGGAAGCAAGAAGGGAATAGACATTGCCATCTCTAAAATGTTGATTTTTGTGTCAAAATTTGATTGCCAGTGAAATTACAGAATTATCTAAGCTAGGCTGAGAGTCCATGACATCCCAAGATGTTCCTGAAGAATAAACTGTTGTAGCCTGCTGTTTAAAACAAAAATGAGATACAAGATGTATTGATTTTAGTTGCTTGAGGAACACAAAACCAGTAAATAAGTCACTGTCTGATGGGTAAAGGAACATAGCAAAATAAGGTAGTAAAAATTTTAAAATACATTTTTTTAATAGTTACAGAAAATAAAATAATTTCAACATCTCCCCTTTTCATGGGTTCTTAAGGTATCCATTCAAATACTTGGTTATAAGATTATTTTGTAGATAAGAATGTGGTGCTACCGATGCCTACTGAACAGCTATTCCTCCGTACAGAAAGCATTGCAGTTTTGATGCTTAACTCTTGCAGTTAAGGAGAAAAAAACCCAAAAAGCCCAACCAAACCCCATATACTAGGACCCCTTGGAGAAAGCTCTTTAATCAATGGCCCAGCAGTTAGAAGTGAGGTGTCTTCCCTCAAGAGCCACACATGGCC
The DNA here is from genome assembly GCF_050655825.1 of Lonchura striata. Taxonomy (NCBI): domain Eukaryota; kingdom Metazoa; phylum Chordata; class Aves; order Passeriformes; family Estrildidae; genus Lonchura; species Lonchura striata. The sequence continues at coordinate 117,349,117 of NC_140704.1, forward strand.
CTTTTCATACCAGACAACACTGTGGCATCTCTACTCCCAGTAGCTTCCATGTATATCTATGGAACTTTTCAAGCCTCTAAGAGTTGAGATTTTCCAAAAATGAACATTGTACTACACCCTAACCAACCAGCTCCAGCACATCAAAGCTTCTGCACAACTTTTTTTTGTCACCAGTGAATAGGTTAAATTACCTGCGTGCAAGGGAAAATCTGATTCATCTATACAATAAGACAAACGTATTTGCTTCATTTAACCATACAGGGATACAGGGAATGGACTTGGGTTGTCAACAATAAGTTCCTCTTTCTGAACTAACTCGAGAGCTGGGAAGAGGACATGTGGCACTAAAAAGGTATAAGAAGAAAGATTAAAATAGACAGTCCAAAGGCATCATGTAAGAATCATGGCTCATCCTGTTTCCTGTGCAGTAATGGGTCATAACTTAAAATTTCTCAAGATGATTTCTAGGTGACTATAGTAACAAGAAGTCAGAAAGTTCAAAATGACACTTGTAGCTTAGCAAAGAAATAATTTGGCAGATGGACAAGTGCCAATATTGATTTTTTTTTCTTCCTTTTTTGAATACATTACAGAAGTCTAATATAAAGCTGAAAAATGCAGATCTCAAGACAGAAATCAGAACCTGTAGAAGTCCACTGAAAATAAATTAACATTTTCAGGTAGAAAATTGTAAAAAATTGATTTTTGGTGTATTAGGTCTCAGTCAAAGAAAAACACTAAGTATGTGATTTAATACACGCACCATATTACAACAGTGCATATTGTATTAATACGGAAAATTGGTTTACAGAGTAAGAACTGACCCACATGGATATCAACATACAGTTTTCAGAGGCGCCTGAGAATCATAAGTACCAAACAGAGCAGAGAAGCAAGGCTGTAAGTTTTACTTGAAGTGTCACATGCCTTTGAGTACACTGCTTTACCATCTTGCTTACATAACGGAGAGAACAAAATGGTGAGAGCACAGGATTTGAAGATACAAAACTGCTGTGGTATGGAAGAGCAGCCCAAGCATCTCAAATTGGTCCCCCTGGTAAACAGGTAACTAAAAATAAGTAAATTATCTGGAGAAACTCGGGTCTTATGTAAGTGATACATAGCAAGCATTCTGCTCAGAAATTGTCACCATAAAAAGGACAAGAATGAATATGTTAAAGGCAAGGTTTTTATGCATAACTGAGAACAGATGTGGAAGCAGAAGCACAGGAAAAGAGCACCTAATTAGCTAATTGAAAAGTGCATCCTCAGGCATATAAAATCCAAGTTGATAAGCTGACATTTCTCAATTTTTCAGTGCTTTAAACCTGCCAAAACAGAAGCATATGCCATCACAGTATATACATACATATTGTCATCATACATAAAATTGTGGAATATTCTGGATTGGCAGGGCCTTTCTAAAGAACTTCTAGTCCAACTTCCACTAATGTGAGTGGACATTTTCAACTAGATCAGGTTGATCAGAGACCCATCCAGTTTCCATGGATTAGGTACGCACCACCTCTCTGCACAACCTGTCCCAGTGTTCCACCACACTCATCATAAAAAATTGTTTTTATCTAGTTTGAATCTATCCTCTTTTAGTTTAAAACCATTACTAGTCACTCTATCCTATACCTATGTTCAGATACCTCTGGTGTTCCCAAGTAGCAACAACACTGTATATATACTTACATTCTACTGCTAATCTGGAAATTTTTTTTCAAATTCTACAATGTACTGTTAGAAGGTCAACAGAAGCATATTTAACTGCATGTATCATATCTGGGGAAAATTATTTGAGCTTCCAAAAATTCACTTGTAAGAGCTACAAACATAAGGAATAGAAATATTATTAGTATTACATGGTCTAAAATTAAAATAAAATATTTTACTTGTTAGATGTTTTGTTGATTTTAAAAAATACTCTGAAAAATTACTTCAACCTAATTCAAGAAATCTTAGTATATACCAAAAAAGGCTATTTCTAGTTTACAGCCTTTTAATAGCAGACAGTTGGTTTTAGTCAGCTGATTTCAATTGAAAATAAATACCTGTTTTTCTTCTGTATATTACATAAAATAAATGTCTCTTCTGAAGCTTAAAAAGCTATCAATTTTCTACAAAGTTATCTCCTGTTATTTACAGTATTTTGTACTGTATTCAATATAAGTATAACCTTTTTCTACGTTTCAATCACTGTTAAATCATTGCTGACAGTACTCCCCACCATTCACAAGAGACATGGTAGATAATTAATGTTGGCCAACACCCCACAAGAGGCATAGCTTAGCAGTCTCCTCCTCATAAGCACTGTGATTATATTAGATATTAAGAGCTGACATTTCAACTGCCTAAATTAACTGGCTCAGAGATAGAATGGTACTTAAAACTGACTGATGTCCCTTAAGGATCCAGGACCTTCAGGCCATTTTCTTTTGTCCCTCCTTGATAACTGACATATAAAAAATTATTATATCCTTGATAACGACTATACAGTGTGTCAGCTCGGAAGTATAAAATTCCAGCACAGCAGAATGTTTTGGTTATATGTAACTCATATCTCTGTAACTAATCTTCATTAAAAAATAAAAATAAGGTATTATTTATCATTTTTTTTCTGCACCTTTAATGCTCCCAGCACAGGTAAACAGGCCCAAAGCTGCTGCTTGTTGCAGTATTTGCTAAAGCTGTGTGCACAAGCATGAACACAGCACTGTGTTCAGAAGAGGCAGATCTCATGTAGATATCTGGGGCAGAAACAGGACTTATTAATCTGAGCATGGTGAAAAAAAAAAGTTCTTTATTAACACCCTTTTGCAAACAGTACAAATTTTTGAGTAGGAGGCAAGAAAATAGCTCTTCTTGCTGCAGAAAAAAAAATCTGCTACTTATTATATAATTTTGCCTAAAAATTCAAACCCAAAATGAGAATTTAAGTCCAAAGAAGCAAAAGTCAGGAAAAGGAAAGCAAGGATCCTACCCATGATTAATTTCAGAAAATTGAGCCAGAAATAAGGGAGAATTAAAAAAATATTCAAATTACAATAGCAGTTTCAATCCAGGCTTCAAAACAAAGGACTAAATTAAACATTGAAAACATTGAATTGCCAAGTCAGTTGTAAACTGAAGACCCTTACTAGAAACATCACAGGATTCGAGCCCCAGTAGAGAGTCAGAAAAGACAGCCTCAGGAGGTTCCTTACAACTTCACTGTTCTCTAAATCTGATGCTACTTGAGAGCATCAACATTGAACTCAATTCTTAGCCAGTATTGGGAGTCTGGGGACTAGACTTTCCCATGCTCAGTATTTTATGTGGATGTTGTTAATATGAGCGTGTGTTAATAGAGCGAGTGCTAAAGGAAGTAACTGTTCACCCTTTCTCATTTATCACTGCTTCAGGACTGCAGAATGGCCTGTAAAGAGATAAAGGAATCAGTGACCTTACAATGCAGCACCGAGATAGATCACTGAAGTTTGAAAGGCTTGAGAAGTTGTTATATGGAGGATGCTCCATTTCTGAATTATTAGTTTGGCACTAAGCAGTAATTACCTGCATTACAATTTATTAATGAAAAAATTATAGGAATGAAACAGCACTCCAAAATACTAATCCATTTTTGCTGTAGCTGCTCACAGTCAATCTGGCTTATACCTAAACTCCATGAAATAAGGGTGCAATTTAGGTCACAAAGAAAACTAGCACTGCAAAAAGGCACAGAATAATTCTGCAAAGGGCAGACTTCCCAGTTCTACTATGCAACATAGGTAACTTAAGGGAAAGTGTATACTTTAGTGTAAAAATGGTCCTACTCAGACCATCTTAAGATTCAAATGCAATACAGCTGAATTCTGAACATAAGCATAAGCTCCTGACAGGCAACCAACTGCAGAGCAGTGCAAAAACTGATATGCTTCTCCGAGTATTCAAATGGATATAAGCTTTCCAGGAACACTGGAAAAAATCCCTTTTAAATTATCACATCCCTTCTGTGTTAAGTCTGCAGGACAGCATTTGCTTTTTTGGTCAACTTTTTCTACCATTCATTTTCCTTTCTGCAGTTCAGAAAAATAAATTTCTCTCTCTAAAGCCAGACTTTGGAATAAACATGCATTACAGTAGCACAAGAGGCTTTTATTTTCAGTATTTGCTGTTTCCAACATGCTGCTCCACAAAAGAATTAGAGAAATCTGAGACCATCAAATTTATCCTCCAACTTCTCCCCCATCCCTCCTGACCATGCTCCTCCAAATTATATAGCTACACACAAAGTTTTATTATGGTGCAAGATAAAGCACATAGGTGGTACATAACAAACATACTTTCAAGAACTAGTAAGGCTGTGACATACAAAAAATATGTAAACTACATTTTTCTCAATGACTGTTCAGAATCATTACTGAATACGTAAGGCATTTGTTTGACAGGACTTCCATTTTGAATATACATAAAGATTATAAAATGAAACACATGACAAATATTCCTAAAACCCAAAGGCACTGCTGTTTATTTATATTTTTAAAATATTATGTCATGTAACAATAACAGATACATCCTGGCGTTCTATTAAATGGCAGATATCAGCAGGGAAGTTTTTCTTCCCTCATAGTTTGCATTATAGCAATTTATTTTAATCAAATTATTTAGGTGCTTCCCAAGTTCACTTTCATATATTGTTCATGTGTTTCTGAGTTATATAAACCTCAGTCATGTAGTTTTATCTTAAACTAGAAATCAAGCCAACTTTCATAGCATCATAAATCATCACTGCTACTGTCCATATATAAGCTTAAAAGTACATATTTTTAATTGAGGCAACAGTAAAACGAGACTAGAAAGTTTAGATGTTTTTACAAATACAGATCAGGAATTTCTGAGTTTTTTTCTATTTTTTAGCGAGGAAGTTAATTCTCAGCACGAGTTCTGTACTCACCTCACTTCAGCACTGAGGACACCATCTCAGAGCCTACAACAAATGAACTTCATGGTATGTCATCAGCACAAAGCAGAAAGACACACAAACCTCAGTGATTAATGACTCACAGTGTAAGAAAAATGTGTATTTTTGTATGCCCAAAAAGGAGTGCCACTTGTAGGTATTCTGTCACGTAGGGCCATCGTCAAATTAGCAGTTTTATCCAACTTGGAAGAACTTGATTGACAACACATCCTTTCCCCCATGGAGAAAATTCTAGGCAACATTTTACTCATCTTTGAAGTAGATTAATCAGTAATAAAAGAGTGGGGTCTAATGTTATAGCACTGGATTGCCCCTTGCTACACAGATTCATTGCTGCTACTCAAGGAATAACTGCTCTCCCAGAAATAGAAGGATTCAGTGCCTGTTAGCAAAGCCTGATGGCTTCCAAGAGAACTAATCCCTGCAAGTATCTGAGGCTGGGAAAGTTTTGTCAATGGGTAAAAGACATCAAGGCTTCTAAACATTTAGCATATTAAAAGAAATGAGTTACACTATGTGTGCAACTTCTTGTGACTCAGTTGACTTAAGGAACAAGATTGCATCAAACTGCAGACAGAACTGAATTCCCATTTAGCTAAAGGTGAAAAATTCAATGATTAAAAAAGGCATAGGTTGTTTCTCTGGCTTGCATTTTTTATACATTAAACCTGTCCTATCTTATTTACACATTTGACACTGGGCAGTACTCAACTATGGTAATACTATTCTTGAAAAACAAGGCACATTAGAAAACTAATTTTAGAAGTCAGTAAATCAACTAGTAAATTTAACAACCAGGTAAGAATACAACTTGACAAAATGACATTCTGTTTTCCACAGATCAACTATCTTAGATTTATTTAATCAAAGATATGATACAGTTACAAGCCCATGCATTTCATAAAAATCTGAACTGAAAATTTTTATGGAACAAAATTTTAAATAAAGCATATACAGATGTTTCTGGGTATTCAACTGGACTGGTTAGTCTAGAGAAATATTATTTGAAACATATAAGCAGAAGCATTGAGATTTTCATGTGGTTGTTTCTTTATTTCTTCCTCTTCCACTCCTTAAGATATATCACAGCTGAATAACTCTATGGATTAAATCCTAGGCATAAGCTCATAGCTGAACTCATCATTTCACTCCCCATTGGTTACATATTTATAGTACATCCCTTCTATACTGTTATTAAAAATAAAATAAATAATACTACATTTTAAAAATGTAGGCAGTATAACTACTAAAAAAATGTCATTATGCATTTAATATGACAAAATTAATGTTTCTGTCCACTTAGATTAATTTTTATGATTACAAGGTAATTCCTGTAATTCCCAAATGCTTTTGAAAATTACTACTCCTCATAGAAAATTTGGGTATTGCTACATAATGAAACTGACGGAGAAATCATAAAGAAGATGCAACAGATTAATATGAAATAAATATTTGAGATAGTATTTAAAAGGCACACAAATACTTCAAACACATACAGTTTCAAATCTTTATTGTTTTAAAATTCTACATGTCTTTTACAATTACAATAATTTGTTACTTAAATGACTCTTGTATGGTTAATGTACAATGAGTTTTTTCCTGAAACTCAACCATGAAATACATTTTCATCAATATGATTTTTCTAAATAGATTAATACAAGACTTCTGTTTTGTGAGGAAGAACAAGTGCTTCACCTTGAATGAACAGCACAGGTGTCTTCCCTTCAGAATCCATGTGATCAATCCATCGAAAGTGCTTTTGAAGATTGCAGATCTAACTGTGACTGATTTTCAAAATCAGTCTATCAAATTACAAGGGTTTTTTAACATTAAAGAGCATTTTCATGTAATGAAACAAGCTGCAGTAGTTATTTTTATTTATCTACTGAGGCAAACATGTTGAAGAAAAATTATATGATTATCTGCATGCAATGAACAACCTCTTTAAATAGTTGATGAATTTTACACATATAAAGAATCTGTTAAAGAGTGCAAGTACTTTGATAATGATTTCACAAAAGGACATATGCTGGTAATAATGGTAACTAACATTTAACATCTAAATACAAGCTAATGTATATTTAACAGGCAATTAACATGGCAAACAAACCATGTTTCATGTGGTTGCCCTTAGAGAAAATGAACTCATTTGGTCCACACTCTTATAGTTATCTGGATAAAAAAATCGAAGCAGTTAGGGCCAGAGTTTTTGATGAATTTCTAAAATGACACCTGTTAAAAAGTGAAAGCAGTACATCAATGATGTATCTCGTCACATGACCTCAGTATAAAAAGATGGCCTGGTATTTGGAGCGATGAACGAGCACTGAAGGACAAGTCAAAAAAGAATGGAGACAGAATGAACTAAAAATCTGTTGTGTTATACTTTCTTGTTCCATGGTACTGCTTTCACTCTGTAGAATTTTGTACCCAAAGGAACTTTAAATCTGTTTTGTGCCTACAAAAAAAAGAATAAAACAATTAAAATGTGGAATTATTCTACTGATTTTTGTATTTTTAAACTCTAATTATTCCCATTACTCAATATTCAGGAGACCCTTAGGAGTCTGGCAGGGCTTTGGACAGTGTGGATGCCAACACCCAACCCCACTGCTCACTTGACTCTTCTGGTTCCCCTTACTCTTGCTATTCACTGACACAAACTGACACAAAAGAAAAGCAGGAATAGCAGAACTTGGGACAATTTTCATCTAAATTCTTATGCAGAGAGAATTTGTCACAATTGTTAAAAATACTAAAATATACTTTCTTCTCTATTTATCACAGATTATTTCTCATTACTAATTTCTTACCTTTTTTGCCTGGCAATACTCCTTTTCCATCACTTTTCCTAACACCCACGGTCTCCGAGATGCACCTGATGCTAAAGAGAAAATGTATTTAATATTTTGGATAAGCAGCTACAAGTACCAGGATATTACACTATATTTTCATTAAATGAAGATTTTTTTAAAATTCAGTTTAAATAAACAAACATTCAGCAAGGTCAGATTTAAATGTAACATTTTGGTGGCCCTTAGAACAATAATTTGCAGTAACTAGGCCAACATGAATTTTAACTTATCACATACACAACTATCATTTGGAATTTCACTTTCCCCACTTTCCTGATGCAGGAATATAATCAAGACATAGCTTCCTGAAGCAGTGAGACAGAGACAAACGTGTCCCTCAGGCAGTTGATAAGTCTTGATGTTTGTTTTATCTGCAGTTTTCTTAGATTTGAGATTAACTCTATTCAGCAATTGGTAAGGACCAGAGCAAGTCAAGTCCATTGGAAAGCAGGTCAGTGAATTAAGTACTCACAGTAACATACGAACTGACATGGCTTTTTACCTTACATATGTAAAAAACCAGTAAGAAAAGTCTACCATATTTCACATAGCTCTGTATGCACTACTAATGCCATAGTTCAGAACATATTACATCTGGAAGTAAGACAGGCATTTTCTCCTTAGGTTTCACAGATGACACATGGCACAGATCCTCCAGCAAACTCAGGGCTTAGTGGTCTTCTGGAGACTACACAATTATTCAAGATCTATCATGTTTCATTATAACTGCAATCTACAGTGAGTCTGCTCGGGGAAATTATTTGATAGCTTGCAATAATACAGAAACTTTCACTGATAAATTAGAATGAATACAAATTTTCTTTGATGCATAATCTCAGATGTTTTTTACAAAGTTGGGAGCACAGGTGGGTTTGCTAAAACACATGATAGTTTAAAGACATGTCAATTACTCCACTTCATGCAGACCTCATGGTTTAGTGCAAAGCATTGTTATTCTTCCTCATTTAAAAAGATTTAAATTTAGCTAAGTTTAGATAGCTGGCAAAAAAACGCCAACAAAAAGCCTTGAAATTTAAGGGAGAAAAAAAGTAAATGCATCATCAACTTGAACATAAATACAAGTAGTCTTCTCTGAAAATTTATAATAAATATCATTTTAATTTGGTGGAAGAACTGAAGAACTATGAGCAAAAATACTGCTTGCACACTCCCATATACTATTATGTATATTTTTTTATTTATTATTTATGCTGAGTAGTTGAAGCAGCCCGATGGGAATGTTAACAACTCTGCATATTAAATTGGCATATTCTCTCTCTTTTTTTTTTTTCCCACAGTTTACTTTGAAGACGCAGATATTTTCCCCTAGTTTTGCAAGATATTAACATCTATATAAATTTTTAATTAAATGTTCTGCTTTGAAAAATATTTTGCATCAGAACAAGTAGCAAAAGCTACCAAAATAGCTGACAACTATTACTTGCTTCTTGTATTTATCACATACATATAAAAATCACTCGGTGTTAGAAAGTTAAGACTGTTAGTTTTAAGAGGAGATAATAATTAGAAAAAAAATCTGACACTTACCACACTCACCTGGTTTGAGATCCAGTGCAGCAAGGGACTCCGAGTGCAAGAAATACAAGGTCGGACTAACAGTAAACAACACGTAGTTGTCATGCCTTTCGTCCAAGATAATGAGTACCAAATCGCCAACCTGAAAACTAGGGGGGGGAAAAAAATCACAGAACTTAACTAAAACAAAAGCACAGAAGCTTAAAACTACATTAATTACACTACATTTTTTCCCCCACGTATTGCATGAGACAGACTAAGCTGAAGAGCAGCAGACATTTCCACATGCTATGCCAACTCATATACATTTCATATTTTCTGAAGACAAGAAAAGCAGGCTACCTTCAAAAACTGTTTTTGAAATGTTATACATCCAGCAGCTCAAATTCTTTTTCTCAAAAGAACTGTCAGGTTTTCTTTAAAACATAACCAGAAATACCTAACTAAATGCTAGTGTTTCAATTTTGTATTATTTTTATTCACCGGTACTTAAGGTAACCATCACTGTAGTGGTGTCTACAAAAATTATTTTGTTGTTTTAAACTGAAGCAAATTTGAACACAGAAAAATACAGTGAGAACATTTATGCAGCTTTCAATCTTAAAATTTTAAGCACACAAGACAGAGAAGGGATGAAGTGTTCATCTTTGATCAAATGATGAAAAGCCAAAGAAACACGGTGGAGACTGTACATAAAATGTTTTAGAACTCTGCTTCTTTGTGACACCAAGGTAACACAAAAAGCCAAGTTCTCATACGAAGTTTTGGCAACAGAATTCAAAGAACAACTTCTGTCTCCAAACTTCTTGTTCCACTGTGTAAAGTGTTGCAAGTAAATTCTTTGCCCATTAATGAAGTATAAAATAGCTACAAATTAAGCATTAGATCACAACGGAGCTCTAAGAATAAATATTACTACTCCTCTGTGGATGAGGGAGGAAGTGCAAAGAAAGTGAAAAAATTCTCCACAGGAGGAGACTACAGATACACAGACAGTCAACTGTGTAAATGTAGAGAATTTTAGGTCATAATCTCTAAAGTTAATTTTTGGATTAAATAAATAATACTCCAAACTCTTCTGCCTGGATTTACTATGAAGATAAGCTATATTGACTTAAAAACATCTCTATTGGACAGATTAATTCTGCTTTCATACCATTTTCCTCCTCAAAAAGGACACTTGTGACAATTTTCAGATGCTAGAGGGGAAAAAAACAATTCTTCCCCTGCTGGTCTCATTGCAGCAAAAATGGAAACTGGTGTAATTCAGAAAACATTAACAGAAAAATCTGTGCAGGCTTTCTTTCTCAAAAGAATTTTTATATTACTCAAGTAATTTATAAGCCTAATATTAATTAAGAAGCTATCTGTAGCTATCACTTTTTACAAGAATACTTCTTTTTCCAGCAACAATTCTACATCCAGCTGCAAACACATTAATAATACCTAACGAAATGCTTGAGCTCATTTTATTTCATTCTGTTAGAGTAAGACAAGAACTTTGAAGACTTCAGGAAGGTAAGACTTATTTTGAAATATAATACATCACTATGCATATTCAGGATGAATATATCTCCTTTTTTTAGACTTCCAAGATTACAGACAAAAAAGAAATCTAAGAAAAGCCTCAGAATTCTGGAAATGCCATGGAATACTGAATTCAAGAAAGTCACTGACAGATTTCAAAAAGGCCATTTCATTGTTTAGAAAAAGGTTTTATAAAATTTGATTTATGCTCAACTGGGATTGTTCAATAGCTGATGGCTAAATTATAGAGATCTATGCATCTTTTCACCACAGAACAAGAAGAGAAAAATTGTAACATTAACTATGCACTTATTTTATTGAAAGTATATCCATCTGTTTATATGAAAATTAACATGTACTTACTCTCTAATTGCTATTTTTTCAGAATGTCTTGAGGATACTGATGACATGCTTTGGGACATCTAGAAAAAGAGAAAAGCTACAAAGTACTGGCAAGCTATGATGAAATGTACATTGCAGGTAAAAATATGGCAAGATGATTTTTCACTGATTTCAAACAGTGTCTAGTCTGGCAGATTTTATATTCACTCAGAAAACCCACCATAATTTTGTGATCCTGTTCTGTAGTGGTTTTGGTTGCTTGTGATTCAGTTTTGGTTTTTATTATTGTACTTTTTTAAATAACTACCTCTGATTGTAAAAGTTCCTGCATAACTATATTCTCCCTCATTATTTAAAACTGGGAAGGGCTTTCATATCAATGCCAGTGAAGATTTACTCTGGGTATACACTAGAGCTATGATAAAACTGTCCATTCTAACAAAGAAGTCACTGGCACTAGAAATGGCTGATGGTAGAAAACAATAGACTACATGTTTATTACAGTTAAATTCTAGATGCTGAGCTCAACATAGTCTCTCAGTTTTTCTACAAACTGTCACAAAGTCTTAAGTTTATTGTAATCAACAGGGTAGTATTCCCTGGAACAAAACTGGAGCCAGATTTACAAAGACCAAACAAAGGTTCGATTCTGTAAGGTTTTGGACATAAGAATTATCTCCTATATGTATATTTGTTTTTAATTCTGTTTCAGTTAATAAAATACTGGCGTATGGACCAACACTAGACCTAAAAATAAACCTAAGTGCACACAAAGTTTCTACAAGAACTGTGATAACAAGAATTGACAATAGGTAATTAATGCTACTTCTATCTCCAAAGGAATACCTACCCCATGTGCAGGCAACTAACCGAGGAAGCTGTTCAGATGTAATTATATCAGTTCCATTACCCTCTGGTAACCTCCTTACAAAACACAATTCGTAATTGCTCCACAGAAACTCTGACTAGATGTCTTGCAGTTTTTCCATCTATTCCTACTTCCTAGACCATTTATACATGCTATTCAAATCTAGATTGGCCACACTTAAAGTTTAGCATGAGATTTTTCAGCTGTAACTCAAATATTGATCCCTACAGTGAATTTCCTTCCTATTGTCAATCTTGACCTGCCTTCCCCAGAGCCTGAAGCCTATTCACAGCTCATTTTCTTCATTTCTTCAAAGAATGGGTCCAAATTGAATGTAGTAAATCACAGAATGCTCTCCAATTCTGTGACACCTTCAGCAGTTTTCTTTACAGGATCCAACTTCAGATTTTAATTTTTATTTTTTATTATTTTAAAAAATTTTAGAGGCTACCTTTCTTTCTTGAAAAATTTGCAGCTAGCATGAAATTTGTCAAATTTGCTTAGACTGTACATAAAAGTGTTTGCGAGTTCTCTTCAGATAAACAGACCATATATTTTCTTGCTATTTTTTCAAACTGAGTAAGTGTCAAATGAAAACACAAAATAGCTTGATTTCTGTATTTTTCCTTTAACTTCTAACTTCAAGAACAACAGAACAGGTTAGAATGTTGAAAATAATTACATTAAAATCTAGTAAGGAATGTTTTATGAATAAAATTGCAATAGCCTTTATATAGAAAAAATTGTTCCCTTTCTCAGAAACTAATTTACTGTAACAAAAATCCTGTAATAACATTCCAAGTATTAAAAGGAGCTCCTTTTTGTTTCTTGTAGAAGTAACCCACAGTTCTTCTGCAAAAGCCAATGACCTACGAAGATTTTCTTTTTCACAAAGAATGCCTTCTAAGCTCATTATCTGAAGTAACTCAATAGAAATAAACACTGGTATTGAAGTGTTGATATATATCTCAATTTTAGAAGTTTATTTACAAGGAGGGGAAGAGGCAAAGAAGGATGAGACAAATAATAAACTTATCTATGTAAAAACTCATTTTATAAGTAAGGAATTGGAAATATATGAAGTTCCATTTAGAAATCAAATTTGAATTGCTTTAGAGACCAATGGACCACCAATTTCTTCTACATGGCTTCATATCAATCATAACAAGAATAATCTTCTGTTTGTCTCATACACAGTGCTTCTTCGATTTTATTTTACTTCAACGTAACATGAGATCAGGAGTTTAATTCAGGAAATCTATAGAGATGTTTAGAAAACTGTCTGGGTGTATTTTGAGATTTATTGTAAAAAACACACTTAAATAATGTGTACTTTACTGACATTCTGAATTTAATATAATCCTTTTAAAATTTTACTTTTAGATGTCTTGCAATCCTTTCTTACACCTGGTATGAAGCCTAACTTCCCACTACAGAGCTATCAGTTCCTACCAAACTTTCAGGTATCACCTGTCATTTAAAGAAAGTGTGATCTGCATGGCCAGTCCAACCAAAGGATGTGCCTGTTTCCTATATACACATGAATTTTTTAAGACTTAAAATTGAGACCTGCTAGCACAGATAAATGGAGAATAAATAAAAGGAGAATAATTTATACTACAGGAATGAAGGGCACTCTGTTACTAAATTATTTTTCATTCCATAGGCATTTACTGTAGCATTTCATATGGTGGCTGCCTGTCTTTCCAGCTACTAAGCAGAATTACACCTTACAAAGGTGGCAGGTGCAGTTTTCCCAAATCAATCTATAAGTTATCATTAACCCTCCCAATTATGCTTAAAGTGCAGGCATAATTGCACTTTAATAATATAAATATTTATATTCTTGTAAATTGGTCTTCAATCTACTGCTGCTGAAAACTGAGTCATGGTGCTCTGGAAATTAACACCCCATTATCCCAACTCTGGATGGTCTGCAATCTTTGGGAAGAAGTCACTCTCCAGTCCTGTGAATCTTTTTCCATGAAAAGACCAAGCTCATGTACCTCTGGAGACTAAGCTCATGTACCTCATGTACCTCACCACTTGCCTTAACACTTCAAATATGTTTCAAATTAATAGAAAAACATTCTTAAGAATGTTAAGACTTTAAGAAACTTAACATTTTTAAGCTTTTCTTATTTTTGCATGAGGCTTAAAAAATGGATTGCACAAATACTTACCAATCTTTGATTTAATCTCTTATTTTCCTCTTCTTTCAACTGCAAAGTCTAAAGGAAAATCTTAATTTGAGTAACTGGATATTATACCTTATACAGTACAAATTTTTTTTTTTAAATTCTGTTATGACTAAAGCCCAACTACTTGTACAACACTACAGCTCCAAAAGAATTATCAAAACATCTTTTGAACAAAGACGTGCAAAAAACCCGTTGAAGTCTAGGAATTATCCAATCGCTATAAATCCCCAGGCTAACATTTTACCTGCATAGTCTTACTTCTATTTCAGTTAGAAAAAGATGTCAATGATAGAACAGCAAAAGAAATGTAATATATTACTATGCTATAGTTTCTACCCATGACAAATCCTTTGTAATCAAATGGCAGAAAAAAGCATGTATGTGCTCATAGTCAGAAACACCCAGGTTGTTGCTTCATATAGGGTCATAATCCATTAAGAAAAGCATTTCTGTGCTTTATTTGGTCCCAGATTTTAGTCCAAGCATCCTAGAAAGCTGGAAGCCAATGACACCTTTTTTTTTAAAAAAAAAAAAAAGTAAACTTCAAAAAGACAAATGAGATGAAGTTAGACATGACTTGACAGTTAAAAATTACTGGAATCTGTAACACTCCAGTGTAGCTACTAGAGGTTAATCTCACATTTCACCAAGAATATAGTCTATGAGGAAAAATTACCCATTTTTATGAGAAACTGGTAAATCAATCTTAAATCCTGTCCAGCTTTTTGTATTTTATAATTAGAAAAATAAATTGTAACTTTTTTTTTTCTATAGAAATTTTCTGTGTCAATGATCTGCCACTCCAAAGAGGAGTGACAGATCAGTCACTCATACTAAAGCCCACATAAACAAGGATAGGCCAAGAGTAATGTTTTAATAGTTATCCAGAATTACTACAGTGAATTACAGTGATCCAAAAGTACAATGAAAAAAGATTCCCTGAAATCATATTTATAATCCCTGCAGACACTGTATTTTATCAGAGTATATAAATGACCACAGCACAACTTCACATGTACATATTTTTAAGTATTTAAGTACTTAGTCATAACACTTAATCTCACAAACAAACAATCTACTCACTCTTTCTAGCAACATTATCCTCTGCTTTTCTTCAGACATATGAACATTTTCACTAAAAGAGAAAGAAAATAGACAGGTTAAAAACTATCATTTTTTTAATAATCAAAAATTGTCTTTCCCACACCCTCCTACTATCTTCACTTAGTAAAGAGTGTTATATATTTGTTGGCACAGAGGCAACAGCCCAGAAAGACTCATTAGGAATCAGCATCAATATTTCTGGCTGGTGTTTTGGATTTTTTTTTCCTTTTCTTTAAACCAAGGGGGTTCTCTGTTGCAACAAGCCAGTGAATTTTCAGCCGTTGATTAGTTTATCAAGCTACATTGGGGCATTTCTTGGTATTTTGCATTGTTTTCAAGACAGCAGGATGAAAGATACAGCCCCACATGCTTTGATAGTTAACCCCTGATATTGCAATTCAGCTCTATTATGTCTCATTTTCCTAGTCTAGCTCAAGGGCTACTGAGGAGTAGTCTGAAGTGCCCTGGTAGAGACACTAATGTGAACTTGCTAATTGTTGCTGCTCATCTGTAGGATAAACTGAGTTCTGGGGCATGATAAAATAAATGCTAACATCCCAAGTAATTGCTTAAGAACATAACAGTAATTCCAGAACAGTTATAATGTACTTTAAAAGCAGTTTAAATAGACAAGAAACAATGTACTTTCTAGTCCAAACTGATATGGTTGAGAAAACGGACAAGTTTTGGGATGAAACATGCTATAAATCCAATCAAAATAATCAGAGAAGCTAACAGATTATAATTAAACCATACTAATCATTATTTCATTTCAGTTAAAAGGCTGTTTAGCTCTCATGTAATAGGAAACAGTCAACAGAAACCTGTGAAAGTTTTGTCTAATCATTGGGTTCACAAGCTCACCTTAATTGTTTTGTACATCTGTTTCAAGAGTGCAGGACTAGAATGATTACTATAAGAAACGGCTCTTTTTTTTAAAGATGGGGTACTTCCTTGTTTTATTATCAGTGCAAGTTTAGTTTGGCAAGGATAAACTGTTTTCATCTTCACTTCCACAAAGCTGTTTAGTGCTCTGGGTATGTGACTCTGGGTTAGGCAGCACCAGCTGTCATGCACGCTGACTAAAGTCAATGTAAGTACATGTAACAATTTTGCTCTTATTCCTCTTGCTCCTCTTGTGTGGTTCCCAGTCAGATTTCTCACTTCTGTGAAAGGTATGAAGGAGAAGCCTGGGGTTCTTTAAAATGCAAGTGGCCATGAAAGCGAGACACTGCTCAAAAGATGTGTCAGTAACATACAGCCTCCCAATTCATTCAGCATGACAGTTTTCCTTCTGTTTGACTTAAGTTTTGTATACTTAGGTATATTCTTTTACATCATGATTGTGGGGCCAAGTTTCACCTTGAAGCTGCATACTTCAAAGTCATCAAACCCACACATTCCTAATGATTGAGACACCACAATTGCATGCACATATATGTTTAAAAGAATATTTTCAGGAAGAGGAAAGGCAGGAGGAGAGTTAAACATGCTCATCTGTACTTGACACTGCCCAATAGCAGACATCTCCAGAACAAGAGCATGCTTTGTGTATTTCTACTCTAATGCCCTATACTTACTGCACAGCCATCATACTGGTTTCCATTGTGGAATCCATTCTCCCCTCAGCCCCAAAGTCAGCAACCAATCTGTCTGTGTCTGTGGGCACATCAGCTGCGCAGGCTCCACAAACTTCTGATGCTGCTGCCAAGTAGGTTGATGGAGAATAATTACTGCTTCTCAGTTTATTAACTTCTTCTTCAAGTTTCTTCTTCTCATCAAGTAAGCGAGCTCTATCTTCAGAAAGTGTTTCAATCAAATCTATGAGACAAATAAATTTAATTACAGTAGCACTAGGGATCAAAATCAATCTGCAAAGAGTGGAGCAGTCCTCTTAGAAAACATGAATACTTAGTCAGAACTTTGCTTACCCTTATCTTTTTCTTGCTGTTGCGTAAGCACTTTTAATTTGTCACTAAGATCATTAATTATGTTTTCTTTTTTCATTTTCTCTCTTGCCAGAACAGTGTTGAAGTTGGTCTGAAAACAGAAAGGAAGTATTACTGAAACAAGGAATGTACTGTAAAAATGTACTGCAAAATAGTACAAAGGACAGCATTTCAGTTTTCTACAATATAATTAAATAAGAAATTAAAACATTTTTGCTTATTGCTTTTGTGAAGAGATAAAATGCCAGTACATTTTATTTTTCATGTTTGTATTTAAAATACTTTTGTAATTAATTTTCATTTTAGCCCTCTTTCCCTCAAGCCTGATATATACAAGTAGTCAAACAATAAAAAAATTGTTAAAAAAAAAAGTTGTTGATTTTTCTTTAAAATTAATACTTTATATTCCAGTTAGTGCAATGTTGAACATTCTATATTTAAAACAGTTACTTGTAGGGTTCAAGTGATTAAGATAAAGATGAACTGCATACAGCTATGTTGCATACAATGAAAAAGTAAAATACCATTATCAATACACTATAAACTTAATTAAAAATGCATTTCAAGTCATACATTAATTTTTCAGTGAACAATTAATTATTGCAAAAGATATACAGGAATTCTGGTTAATAGAATTAATTATTGCAAAAGATATACAGGAATTCTGGTTAATAGCTTGCATAGGTGAACATAAAAAGAGGCCAGCATAGCCTTCAATACCAGTCTGATAAATCTTTCCACTTCAGTCCTTCTACTGACCATTGTGCCCTTCTACTCTTAGGATGCTGCTGAAGAGACAGACAAAACCTACCAACAACCATCTTTTAAAATTAATTTTAATTCTCCTGCAAATTTGAAGACTGTCTTGATGTATGCCTATCGACTCTCAGTCTTAAAATGCAAACTATTTGGTGGGCTACACACCTTACATAGGGCACACAGCAGCCTTTGTTATATGTATGCATAACAACTTTCACACCACAAGCATAAGTGACACTTCTAAAGAAACTTCACAGAGAAAGAAAAAACAAAACCCAAAAAAGACAAAGGCAAGGATAAATACACAAAATATTCAGTAATCAGCAGAGCCAGTGAAGTAAACTGTCAGCACTGACTGATACACTCCTTTTTCTGGGTTTGGTTTTGCTTGCTTTGGTTGGGGTCTTTTTTTTGGGGGAAGCAAGTTTTTCTTGTTTGTTGTTTTTTTAAAAAAGTTCCAGCTTTCCCTGGAATTTGATGTTAATGCCTCAGAACCCTCCCTTCCATGCTCTGCTGCAGAAATGAAGAATACTATTAGATAATGAGGAAAATTGAATACTATGGAATATTAGAAAAATAAATCTAATAGCTACCAATCTAGGAAAAAAAATTCCTATTAGATTTATTATGTAAGGCTAACTTCAGTATTAAGGCTTGCAGCCCAATTGCAGTAATACTTCTTTCTTTATAGCCATCTGCAATTTTGTGCTCTCTACTCCCTGCATCAAGTGATTCATAGCATTGATTCAACCAAGCTGGCTGATCACCACCCTTGTCTCTTTGTCCTTATTTGATCCTACCATAGTGTAAGTAAGGAGAAGTGCTTAAAACAGAAAATCCTTGTTGGTGTTTAAATGCAACAAAGCTGCAGATAATAGCTGCTACTAACAGAGATTTAACTTAAGAACTTGAGACTCATCTACAGAAACTAACAGGCTCAAGATGTTTAGAAAGGAAAAGATGTGTGGATACAGATGTAAAATAATAATCCAGTGCAACATGATTTTTCATCAAGATAAGGAGTACATAGTGCCTTTAAGTTTATTACGCAAAATGCAACATATTGTTTGAACTTCAAAATACAATATATTTATGCTTTGAACATCAAAACACCATCTGTCCATGGTAATAAACTTTAAAAGCCAGTAAGCAGCATTCCAGATCAATCAGTATTTCAAATAATTTAGTGTTGCCCAAAAATTCTAAAATACCTGGTATCTTTCTGCAGTTAAAGAGATGAATGAATATAAATTCCAAGCACTTAAACAAAAAAAGTCACAAAAACTGAATCTGGATTGCCAGTTCTTTGGTAACTGGTTTTGCCTTTTGGTCTTTTTTATTTTCAGTGGAGTTTTTTTGTTTCTTTGGCTTGTTTTGTTTTTTTTTTTTTTTAATACTCAAATGTTTGAATGTTTGATTACATTAACACATCATATCCTGGCTTAGACAAACACAATGGTTTAGAATGTGCAAGTGTTACAGAGAAAACCAGAAAACCATACTCTAACTTCAAAGAAGTAAAAGAACACTATTGTCATGGAAGCAAAAATAAGTTTTAGAAAATCTGCTTTACCTGTTGCTCTGCAGTGAGCGATGTTCTGATGTTCTGCATTTCTTCGTTCTTTCTTTTCTCTTGTTCTTCAAGTTGCTCTAAAAACTTCATTTTTTCTTCCTGAAGCTTCTCCTGAAGTTCAGCAACTAAGTTTGATTCAGCAGATGATTCAGCAGGAGGACTTAAAAGAAAATGTTTAGACTTTAAATGTGAAGAATATATCAAGCCCCACAACACACCAATGTCAGATGTTCATTTTGAAACATTATTCCTGAAATATTTAATAAATACTAATTACAATTAAGCCATTACTAACTTCAATTCTACTTTTTAATCATAAGCATCTCACCAATTCTTGCTTCTGTGTTTTTAGCATAGCAAGTTGGCTCTAACTTTGAAGTTTTGTTGTGGGGGAGGACTTTTGTTTATACTTTCACTAATGTAATAGAAAGTGCAGGAAGTGGTAAAAAGAAGCAACTATCAACTTCACAAAGATGTCAAAAATGTCAAAATGCAAAGCCTTCAGAAATATCACACGAGGAAAAAACAATTCAGCAGCAAATCTGATGCTAGGGAATCCAGATGTGAAATTCAAAACTCTGGGTTGCAGAAGCTGGAGGACAGCAGTAATCTTTGCAAAGGAGGAAACCATCAACAGTCAAAGGCAGGATAATGACCTTAAATGGCTTTGAAAAAATGTTACATAGGCCAAATATTTTTCACCACTGAAGCAAAAACTAACTACACTCTTCTGTGTTTTGGCTTGATTCACCAGGAATACTCCTGAAGAACTTTAGAATAGAGAAATTCCTCGGATGAGCAACAATTGTGAAAAATAGTATTATTTCTATTATTCATTTGCACCAGAATTTATACCATATTGACATTAAAGTCACGAAACATTCAGGCAAATCTTTTTTTGTGCCACTGAGAAAACATTTTTGTGCTTGATTAACTTTCAAGTTATTTCTAAATGAAGTCTACTTAAGAGAGAGAGAGGACATGCACTTTGTGAAGCTCCACTTCATATGGTGGTCTGACAGAAGTGGCTGGACAATACTAAGACTGCAAGATACCAAAGCAGCAATTCCATCTTCAAAGCAGTTGAGATTCCTATTCTACTTCTAACATTCTTTACAGTATTTTTACATATATTTTAACTAAGCAGAAAAATGTTTCAAAATGCTTAACAACAAATCATTAAAGATACTGTTGTTTACTGTTTTACACTAGTACATAGTGCAGAAAGAGTAAATGAAACTACAAATGCCTTGCAGTTTTATTATCTTTCTTAATCAAAATTATTTGATTTTCAGACACAGCAAACCATGTTAATTTTTATAATGTGGTAATGCATAGATAGCAAACATTTCTTTGTTGCCCCTTAATATTTTTGTTAGTTTTCATCAAAGTTTAAAACCTAAATTCCTGACACCAGTGCAATACTCAGGTCAAATTTAACAATCCTTCTCTCTGTCTGTACCTTCTGAATGGCTAATACAACTTTACTCTTGCAGAAAATAACAAACATATAGTCATATGCCAAACAAAAGTTTATAGTGTTACAAATTAACTTCTAAACAAAGAGTGAGGATAACAAATCACCTTGAGTTACTGACACAGCTTGGGATTTTAGGAATTCAAAAATCAAACAAGTAAATAATGGCTTTGAAATATTAGGACACATTTACTTAACATACATCCCTTTGGAGATAAAACATAGTATATCTTGATATCTAGAGAAAAAAATTAACAGAATAAAGGCATAAAAAGAAGCCTTAGGAGGCAAAATATATTTCAATGTAACACTAAAAATTAAATTACTTGACAGAACATGTAACAAACTAACAGCACTTCTTTAGATTGAAGCAGATAATATTTCTTTGAAATACATTATATGCTTTATCCAGTTTGGATAATACACACAGCTGTGATCGCAAGTTCAAATTTAAGTGTCGGTGGATTTTAAGTCTGATGACACAGCTACATCTTTTTCCTGTTGAGTCAAGTTCTTCAAATTTCTACAATGCATTAATACACAGAAAAGAACACATAATTTATCCTTTTTCTTCTCATCACACCATATTTCATTAAGAGAATACTTCCTTAAGTTAAGAAGGGCTGATCTTGTGTTTCATTATATCCCAATCTTCATTCAAAGAAGCAATATTATCTGATGCATTTTTTTTTACACTGACAACCACAGGCACTAACACAACATCACATAATGATGGATTTGCTTGCATGTGAAAGTCCTGAGGCAGCAGACAATTCCAGTGAAGCAGATATTCCCATTTCCCTTGGACTATGCTGTTGGACTCTGCATTACCTCCCCTCTCCTACCTTTTTCTTAACACTACATTGATCCTCAAAATTTAAAAGCTAAGTTAAGTCTGTACTAATTTTTTGTAGCATTCTTGCTTTAATGTCCATTCTGTCCATTTTATTGATCTTTTCTCATTTCACATACTTGGTATAGCCTAACATCTATAGCCTTGGTATAACATCTATACTTGGTATAACCTAACATGAGAAAAAATTCCTCTATGAAGATATTTTACAAACAAGATCTGTTGCATTGATTCACACCACAAGAACATAAATGATAAATGCGAGCATTTAAAAAAAACCACTGTTGATAAGCCTTAGCACATGGAAAAATTTTATAACAATGTAATCTAGGCTGCTGTCAGGCATTACCAACAATAAGTACGTAAGATGCAATTGAAAGAATAATTATACACATTCTAGGCTAGGGAAAATATTTTTAAAATCTAAAAATCTCTGCAGGAATTAACAAAAAAAAAATAGTTATGTTAGGATGTTGTTTAAGATTATGCTGCACCCTTGTGTTTCATTATGAAGCTTAAACTGAAGACCATGAAATAGTTAAGTGGGGCAGCAAAAGTCATTGGAAGTCCATGTGGCCATGGGACAGCTCTCAGTCAATCCTGTATAAATTCCCACACAAGTTTTCATGACACCATTATCACCAACCTGGTGTACAGTTAGCCAATAAAGAAAGTTACCAGGCTACCTAAAGCCAGCCACTGCATGATCCCACAGTGCTAGCAGAGCAAGGATGGGAGAGATGGGCTGAGGCCATCAAAGTCAGAATTTCAAGTAACTTGCTACTGTAGAAACACTCCTTCAACGTGACTGAAATATAAAACCTTCATTGATGTCTTGAAATAATCCAGTATAACATGTTTTACAATCATTGAGATTCACTACAGATATGGGAACACCACTACCTATAACATGCAAACAATTTGAAATCTGAATAGAGAAACCAATACAGACAAACTCTATTCCAACAATTTTAGTTACTGCAAAGTATATAATGAATATACCATATTGATTAAAATACTAGGCAAACACAGTAACTTAATTCTTACAGTACCTCCTATTCACTTGCATCTCAAGTTGCAGTATTTTTTCCAAAAGCCCTTTTTCAGCAGCTTCCCTCTGTAACTCCAACTCTTTACAAGCAGTTTGTACTGCATCCTCTTTTTCACAATTGAGCTTCTGAATGAGCAACTGCCTGTCTCGTTCTTGGTTAGATATTAACAGTTCTTTCTCTTCCTTTAGCTCATGGATAATAGCTTCATATTTTTCCTGCTGCTCACAGAGAGACATTTTTTCTGTTTTTTCCTTCTCTAGGGCAGTCATTTCCAACTCCAACTTACTTTGCAGTTCTGTTATTTGGTCTGAAAGTCTTTTTTCTGCCTCAGCAGTTTTTTGATGAAGAAGCGTTACTTTATTTAATTCAGTTCTAAGCAAATTTGATTCTTCTTCATATCTATTTACTAGCTCAGAAATACATTGATCTTTCTCAATTGTCAGCAGAGTCCTTAGTTCTGATAAACCCACTTGATATTCATCACTGCTGATTTGTATTTTATTGTTTAATTTATCTATCTCATTTCTTAAGCTTTCAGTTTCCTTGTCAATCTGACATCTTAAGGTCTCTTGTTGCTGGTTTCTGCTTTCTTCCAAAAGAAGCTTCATTTCATCAGTTTCTGCCTCTTTAAGGGCAAGTTCAACTTCTAGTTTGCACCTCAAATCAGACAGATCTGAAACCTTGAGTTGTAACTCTTCTACTTGTTGCTGTTTCTCTTGCATAACTACCTCATGAGATTCCTGCATTTGTTCAAGTCTATGCTCGTTCTCTTTTTTTAATTTATCCAAACAGTCCTTGTGCTCAGCTAGGACCTTCTCAAATTCCTGTAAATGTCTGGCTTGTAGGTTGCTTTCCAGTTCTTTTAAATGGCTTTGCTCTAAACTCTCAAGTTCTGCCCTCAGGAGTTGTAGTTTCTCATTGTTTTCAACATGAAGTTTTTTCAAGTCTTCAAGTACAATTTCACGTGACTGCCTCAGTTCCTTGATTTCAGAATTTTGTGTCTCCATTTGGCATTCCAATTCAAGTAATTTCTGGTCTTTTTCATTCTGAAGGCAAACCACAGCTTCTTTCTCATTCTTTACTATTGCAAATTCATCATTCTTATTCTGAAGAACTTCCTCGAGACCTAACAGGTCACCTTTTAACTTTTTGATTTTCTTTTTATTTTCTTCACCATCCTCCAATAATTTATTAATTTTAGTTTCATACTCACTTTTCAAAGACTGTAGTTCATTTTGATGTTTATCATTTAGTGTTTTTTCAAGTGAAAGCTTTACCTTTTCAATTGTATTTACTATTTCTAAGGAAGTACATTTTAAAGAATTAGAAAAGTCACACTGTTCTCTTTGTACAAGTGTTCTGAAATGGCAAAGATCTTCTTTTATGCCTCTTAAATGTACCTTTGAGTCTTGAGCAATAACCCTACACTTCTCCACACAAACACTGAGAGAAGCATTTTCTGCTGAAACATCCTTTACACAAGAACTTGTATCTTGCATACGCCTACTATCTATTGCATTGATAACTGAAGAATAAAGAGATTCCACCATCATTTCCGGGCTTTGTGGGTCACTTATTACATTAGGAGACACTGGATTTTCTTCTATTACAAACTCATTTACTGCTGACATAAAGTCAGATTCTGGACTCTCTGCCAATGAATCCAAGTCTAATGATCCTTGCTTAAGAGCTTGCTCCAAGTTTGGATGGGCAATAGTTTCAAAATCGAACGTGTGAGCATCAATGCTGTCTGGAGACAATTCTTCTAATGGAGCTGGGGGACACACAGGAGGACACAGGGGACCCTGAAGACTGAGTGATGGAGGAGTTCTTGAAGAGGTAGCAATTGCAGTTCCCGTAGTACTTTCCATCCTTGGTGTGGTAGCAGATTGTGGCGATGCTTGACTATTTGAGGCCTACAAGTTATAAAACAAGAAATGAACACAAAGTGAAAACCAGAACTGTTGATATTAAAAATTAATTCAAAACCACCAGGTAAAACAAGAACTTTAAAATATCAGCCTTATTACTTGCAACAATCCATAATACGCATTACTAAAACTTAAGCAAAAATTGCAGAAAATCAAGGAGATCTTCCATTAAGTTTCAGAAAAGCATCATTTGTAAAAACATAAATACTAAATGTTCAGCAAGCTGAAAATCCTATGTAGAGCACACCCAACTGTATCTTACCACTCAGAAATAGGCTTTGGTTCCTCACAGCCTACTTACTTCAGTTTTCCCAGTAATTTTGTTACTGAAATATTTTTATTCAATTATTGCCAATACTGTTATTAAATACTCCTTTAGTACCTTATGCTATTAACTATCACATACAACAGGGAATATGGAAGCCCTAATGCCAAGGATACATCTATAGATTCTTAAGACAAAAATATAAACCTTAAGCTTCAGCAAGTGCAGAACACATTCCAGTGTAAGCCAAAAAGCAATGTACAGCCTCAGTATCCACCAAGGACTCATTCCTGAAAAAGTTTGTAATAGGATGGATAGCGAAGCAATTTTTCCTAGGAAAATTATAGTGAAACACACACAGTTAAAATACATAAGGCAAGTAACTGTGACACACTATTAAGGGGTATGCACAGGATCATTACGATCACAAACTGGAAGAGATGCAAAGTTTTCTGAACATATCAGTGCTCTAAAAGGTGTATTCTCTGTAACACCATAGCTTAACTATTACCTTGCTCTTCCATCCTTCATCACTAAGAACTTGTTTGGTTTTACTGATGTAAGAAATATAATCACCTTGAAAATAAATAGTTCCTGAAGAAAAACTCATGGGACTTTTTCCAGTAGAAAGTTCCCATAAGATGTTCAGTCTCAAAGTGCTGGCAATCTAGTGTGCTTTTCTTCAAAAAGCCAACACTGCATCCAGTTGATAATTCTGTGATTCTGTTCATGCTTCTTTCCCAAACCATCCACACTGCCTCAATACACCTAAAATCCTGTCTGGCGTTCTTTACTGTGTTAGCTATTACTGAAGAAACTTCTGCTATCCATTGAATTCAGCTACTTGATTGGTGACAGTTAGTGGAGCTTGGCAATAAATGTTCAGCAACAGCAAAAATCCCCGAAGCGACAGACATTGATCTGCTGCTGTATAAATAGCTGTTCTTTGCTTTCTCCATCTTGTACAAATGATTGTTACTCAAAAAGGGACCTTATCCTCTTCTGCACCAAACAAACGTTCCTTAAAGGAGATACTGCATGTTTAACAATTCTCAGCTGTGATTTAAGAACAACCTATTTTTCATCTAAATGCTCATCTATTTAGCAAGTTGCACTTGCACCTTAGCTCCCTTAGCTTTTGCATCTTTATGAATCTAAATCATACAATGATTTTTAAATACATTATAAAAAAACCTTGAGACCATTGCATACAGAATATTGTATTTATGAAAAGTGAACAGGACATGAGACAAAAAAAATGAAAATAAAATGCTCCTATTTAAATGATTCTATTAGTCAAGGTTTAAGCATTTTCCTTGAACTTAATTTTAGCTTGTTGTTTTTCTGAGAAAACTTAGTAAAATAGATATTGAAGGTTACTGTGTATGCTGATTCATGCCTGGGTTCAAACCATGCTTTAAGTGACAAACATCTATCATTAATATACCAAAGCTTTAACAATAACAAAAACCATCATCACAGATATTAACCACACACTAAAAAAAGCATTTCAAAGACTTAGAACATGGGCAAGTCTTACAGAAATCCACATGCAAAGGAAAGATAGTATCTACTTCTGGTAACCCTGTAGAATCATCCTAGAAGGTAGAGTAAGGATATAGCATAAAGAATTAAAAAAAACCTGTCACTCTGTAGAACAATAATGAACTCTGTTTCCTCATGACCTGGGCTGTAACACACTACATGCCTCAGCAGTGGCTGCTGTGAGCTGGGAATCTAACGAGAGCACCCAATTACTGCTTAGAGAAGAGTTAAATGTCACATTTTGAGTAGCTGAAACTATGTGAAGACTTTGTTTACTGAGAAGCCTGTGCCTGCCATCGAGTCTGTTTACAATCTACAAGCAGCAGTGTACGCACATGTCATACACTAATTTTTGTAAAGACAAAGGAAGAGGAGTCAAGAGCAAACAAAAAAATAGAGACAGAAAAGCAGAATTGATTTCCAAGTTCTCAGGTATTGCAAGACTACATGCCTTGCTCTAATTATGTTACATCAAAAAAAAAGTGAATGGTGCAATTCTCAGGAAGATTACAAGCAGTTTTTCAATTCCCATCTCAACTAGAAGAAAAGGTAGATTTATGATCTGATTTGAAAAGCGAGCTTCTCTTGTAAGAAAACGTTTTAACACCAAAGGGTTGCATATGCTAATTACCTACTAACCCCTGAGAAGACGGCTTAATCATCTTATTCACAAGCACCTTAGCTTTTCCTGGACATCTTTAACCCAACTGCTGACCTGCTTAAACTTTGCATTATGGAAATAAGAGGGCACAGCAACATCATTGAGTCTATTAAATTGCAAAGAACAAGCAGAAGGTCTTAAAAATGAAAACAGATTTCAAAATACTAACAAATTAAACAGATATCCACAAAAATGTCGTTTAACTACTCCAATGTAATACTAAAGTAAAAAATTATCACGTATGTTCTATGAACTTGAAAGCTGAAATAGTAAGAGTTATGCAGACACTTGAAAAGAAATACTCTCAACATCCCCAGTAAGTTATTCAATCTCCTCTGACTTGCTCTTTGCTTCCTTGTCTCCAGTCACAACTCTTCCCTCCTGCCTAAAGCAACTATTAAAGGACAGTTGCTGCAGCTGATTTAGTAGGATGAACTTCCACTTGACCCAGACAGAATTCAACTGCTGTACCACCACCAACCCAGACAAACTATCCCAGTCAAATTTGAAGAACCAGGCTTCTGCTGCCACTAGTATGGAAAGGGAAATGCTGGGCTCGATTGTGTCTCCTTGGCAGAGTACAAGAGCAATAATAAGGGCAACACTCAATGCCTGCACAGTTATTGCCAACTCTGCACCAAGCTGGGACAGTTCACCACCAGAACAAGTGGGTGCATGAAGATGTAGGCATCTTCACAAAAATTATTAAATGCTTATTCATCCTTCTAATTATTTACTGTGAATTACCAGCAATACTGAAGACATAAAAAGGAGCATTTTAAAAATTACTTCCATAATTCTACACAGGCAAAAGTAGTATAATTTTAAAAAACACTTCCATATTAGCTGCAGAGCAAAACAACACAGAGAAAGACCTTGTGTCTTTCATCAAGTAGTAACAAGAACATTGCCTTTGAAAAGAAATCTCTGACAAATCTGTTTGCTTCAAGTCCAAAAAGAGTTCAAATGAATCACTCAAATGACACACAGAGATGGGCATTTTCAAGATGACATCACGAATGGCCCAGCTCTGACTGTGCAATGCAATTTGCTCTAAGGAAAGACAATTATCCAAATCTGTCTAAGCACCTGACACTTATTTGGATTCTTCACTCACACAGAAGTCAAACAAAAGCAAAAGAAAAGAGTGCATTTTCCTGATTCTGCAAGCATTTTTCTGTACAGCCAGATACTTATAACTTTTTTTCAGATAAGCATATCTGAAGATAGAAGAGAAAATGACAGAGACTTCACAAATTCAGGCATATTTCCTGCTTATCTTTCTACTGTTATTATGTGTATTTTGAATTAAAACCTAAATTTCATGTTTTTCTGACACTGCAAGCCTTCATGAAAAAGTTAATTTATTAGAACAACTGCCAGTATCCTAGTTTCTTATGAGATAAATTTCAGGATTTGGGACTCCATAATGGGAGTGTATGTCTATATTTTAGAGCAAGGTCTGTTGTAAGGGCATTTTCAGAAAACAATAAAATTTCACAGAATTTCACTTCTAGCAATTTCAATGGCTGTTACAGTGTTCAGGTCCTAATATTCTTATTCTTAATGGCTGTTTATTTGAAAAACAATCTTCATAAAAAGAAAATAGCTGGGAAATTACTTAAGTAATACACCTTTCCTATATTACAGAACAAAGAGCAGCCAAATTTCATATTTTATACAAATAAAAGATTCCCAATAAATCTCCTGTTCAAATTCCAGACAAATCAAAAAATAGAGACTTCATGTCACTTGGTTTAAGCAGGAAATTGCCATTCAAAATTAAACATGCCCATAGCTTTATCTGTATATATAAGATGCTTCCCAGTCAGCCAAGTGCATATAACAATTTACACTGCAGACAATAACACAGCCCCTGGAAAAACCTAATGATTTTCTAAAGCAAAAGAAACCCAGCTTGAAGAAGTCAACTTCACAAAAAAATCTTAAGCATTGCTAAATTCACCCAGTGTTTCCCTGAGAGAGGCCACAGTAAAAAGCTAAAAGGAACCTCTTGGGTGTATTATGGAGGCTGTGTGCACAGAAGCAAAAGTGATTGGCAGAAACACAATTCTAGGGGAAGGAATCTGACAGGCAGAGTGAAACTAGGAAGGGATCTTTTTACTATCTGTTCCTTCTGTACTCAAAGAGAAGGACTGCACAACAGCCAACCAAAGACCTAAAATCTCCTTAACTGCTTGTACCAAAAGGATCTAAGAAACAACACAGAAATCCAGAGAAGTTACAAATTCACTGAATAGAAACTAAAGCAATGAAGGCAGAATGCAGACATACTGCAGACAGAAGATTTGAAAGTGACAGAAAACAAAAATATAAAAAGTGCAATTCTACTTCTACAACAATAGAATCTGTTAAATACTCTGAGAATATTCAGTAGTTTGTGATTAGAAAGAAAACTTATGCAGTTAATTTTTTTATCAGGAAAAACAAAGATGCATTCTAAAGTGTTTGATAAAACAATATTACGAAAATATTCTACTGTTTTAAAGATAATAATCTCTTTTTTATTAATATAGAAAAGCAAAAAATACCTTTTGCTCATTCAGCAGGTCTGTAATAGTTTGTGACATTTCATCCAAACTCTGTGCTGCCTTGACCAGGTTATGTAGAGCACGTACATGCTGGTGAAGAGGTTCAAAGTCACAAAGTATGGGAACCCTTAAAAACAGTACAGGATTACTTTTTTCCACACTGTTAGTTTAATACTCCAATCTATTAAATTACTGTGTGTGTATTTCAACAACACTAAGCTTGTCTCTGTATATGGTCTGTACTTTCTTATTTTCATGTATTTTATATGGAAAAAAAAAAGTCTACAAAGACTGCCTGGTATTTTTGCTTAAAATTAAAAACTTGGGCACTTTTAAGGAGTCCATAACAATAAACACAGTGATAAGCAAGTAATTCTAGTCTTCCCTCCCAAGGAAAGCATTTGCCAGTAGTACCTAGTTCCAATGACAGTAGCAGAAGTGATTAGATCTCTAATTGAAGCAGTTGTGTTTGCA
Organism: Lonchura striata; assembly: GCF_050655825.1. Lineage (NCBI taxonomy): Eukaryota > Metazoa > Chordata > Aves > Passeriformes > Estrildidae > Lonchura > Lonchura striata. The sequence goes on from NC_140704.1 coordinate 117,379,607, forward strand.
AATGACTGTATTTTGTCTCCAGTTGGATTCTCTCCAATCCAGCTCTTCCTCTGAAGAAGCAATTAATTCTCTACTATTTTATTTTCATAATAGGTAACCTAAATTAAACAACTGATTAATGTGTCGTGATCACATTTCAAGTATGGCAAGATAAGCTGAAAACACGGAGCAAGAGTTCATTTAGACTAACAACATAGTAAAAGCAGATTACACTTCACTGTATTCTGCATTCTCTATTCAATATATAGAGCAAGTGGCATTCAGTGTATTTTTGTAGAATTAAGATTTCAATAATTTCAATATTTGCTCAAACACAATTTCAGAAGACTGAAGCACTGTAAGTAAATTGAAACAGCATTTGAATTATGCAGCTGAGAGGTTCAGTGCTGACAGAAAAGGACTTTGTGCTGGGTCTCAGTTTTGCTTATTGCTTGCTCTTTACATGTTAAATGAAAACACCGACACTGCTCACAAGTTTCTTCTGAAGATCAGATCTACCTAAGGTGTGTTACAGCTTTTGCCCACACGAGTTGTAAGTTCAACACTAGCCTCTGTATTTTCACCAAGTACAACCCTGAGCCCAGAAACCAGAAGCAATGACATATTCCCACCTCTATTGCCATCAAGTGGAAAGCTATGTCACTACAATTCAAACCAAATAAAACATCTTAAGTCAGCAATCGGTTTTCTGACAATAGCAGGGCAAAATTCTTCCTGAATTCAGTATATAACTTCTAGGAAGATTGTAAAATTCTCACAAATTAAAAAAAAATCAGGCAAACATTCAAAATAATATCCTACAGTTGCACTTTTTCTCCCACAAAATTGATGAAGAGGGTTAAAAGGGTACATCAGCTATAAAATTACCTACAGCAAATCCACTGTGATGCTGTGATCCACTAAGCTTACTACACTTGTAAACTCTACCAACACCACCATAGTCAGGAATTCTGAACCAAAAAGAATGCCAGTCCAAAATACAGGTAAACAAAACCAGTGAATTCAACTCCTGCCTTATGCACCAGTAACAGGTATTAGCTTGACACTGCTGGTGAACCTGATAGATGTCAGTGAAGCATCCTCCTCTTGCATTTACCTTTTCAAATGCAATCACAACTTAGTGTGACTGTGGTCTCGGGGCTAAAAAAAAGCAAAACAAAAAAAGCCCCAACAAACAAAAAACCCCAATAAACAAACTACAAAAAGGAGGAATCAAAGCAAATCTCTAATCTCTAACTGCAGGTCTCTTTTTGGAGGAGGATGATGATACATGCAACATCTGAATGTGGTCATACTGATAGATCTCCTCCAACAGAGCTTCTACTCAAAATGATGGATTTTTATTGACAGCAGAGGCACTTAAGAGAATACACTTTTTAGCAAAATCAGTTTAATAAAATTGGAGAAAAAGTAGTAATTGAATATAGGAGATCTCTGTGATCTCATGCTGAGAGCTAAAGACATTTACTTTATTTCCTCCAGAATACCACACAACAAAGAGCAAAAGAAAAAAGTATAAAATCTCATACTGATCTGACAAAACAGTTATGAGTTTATTTCAGTTTAAAACTGATGGCAATTTTTTTGTTTGTTTTTTAGCTCTGAGGCAGATCAAAAGAACACCCAAATCCTTTACATCTCAATATAGAATAGGTATGTTCAAACCATCAGAGCTTGAGTATATATGTATGTGCCTTAATTCAGTGAAGATAATTGTTTAAGAATGATAGTTAGATCAGAAAATATCCTTATTTGCTCTTTATGGAAAATGACCTAAGGGGGTGGAAAGCTGATGGGGGGATGGGATCCCCGGGAAAGCTATTTCTGTAATACACAAGGTGTAAAGAGGTGTCTTACCTGAGTAATGGCTGTACTTCTGAAGGACAGAAAGACTGCAAAAACTGCAAGTCACTCAATGAGATATCTGGAAGCTCACTGTCAAATCTGCGAGGTTTTCGTGTCTGTAAAGAAGATATTAATTTACATATTGCTGTAAAGTATTAGATTACTAAAGAAGGATTAAGAAAAGCTTAATAAATAACACAAAAGTTAGCAGTAAACTGATCTCTTACTCAAAAGATTTTTAGTTTTTAAGAAACCATGTCTGGTCCTTTGCCCCTGAAAAAAACCCCTACACTTGTAATGATTAACTATCCATAGTGCTTGGGCAGCAGTAGAATAGAGTACTCCAGTTGGAAGGGATCTACAATGAGCATCTAGTCCAACTTCCTCCCTATTACCAAGCTTCATAAACATGATGGATGTGCTTAAAAGTTAAGGTATAAAGTTGGCATTGAAGCTTTATTTATTGTGCTGTTACACATACAAATATTAATTCAGTTCAGTTGAATTTGAAACATTGGAGTGAGTAGCATTCTTATTTTCCAAGTATCCTTTAAATTAAAAAAAAAAAAAGCTGAAAAGGAGAAGCTGAAAAGGTTAAAAAGGCAAAGTGAGATGGCAACATTGGAATCACGGAGTAAGCTTACTTCAGAGTTAACCAACCTGTATGAAATCAAAGCTACCAGGCAATGCTTAATTACAACACCCTCATGTTATCAGCCAATTAAGAGGAAAAACTGCTTTTCCACTCATACAGTGATTACATGGAAAACTTTTACTTGCTTTTATCATCCAATTAATTTTATTGCTCTATTACTCACAAGACAATTAGATTAAATTTCTCCTGGCTTCTTTTTCCTGATCATTAAGATTTAATTTTTTTTTCAATACCACAGGATAAAAAAGGACTGCATTGATAAAAAGGAGAGCTGACATTTCCTCTCCCACTGCACTGTAAGTTACAAACCGATGTTAATATAGGTCACTTGAAATGGCAGAGAACACTAGCTCCCAGCTTCTTCATGTGTCACAGCAATGCAAAAGACAATAGTTTTTAATAGGTTTTTAATTTATAAAACTATATAGAAATTAAATAAACCCAAAGATATGAGTACATACACAAAAGGATGGAGGCCAGGAGTCAAGTCCTCTAAACAAACGATTCCTTAGAAACGACTTCCCTGAAGAAAAAACCCAAACAAACAACTTATTTAAAGGAAGAAATGCAACATCTCAAGAGAAATCAACTGAAATTACTGCAGTTTAATAGCTGAAGTATATTTGGAAACATTATTACTTATATTGATGACTACAAAATTGCAAATGACCACAGAACATCAGACAAAACCCACCACTCAAGCAGAGCTCCCTTCACAGAAGTCTCTTTTTGCTTAATGTACACACAGGAAAAGCCTCAACTTATTTTTGAAATTTTCACTGTAATCTCCCTCATGTCCTTTCCAAAAATATTTGATACATTTTCACTCATTTTTTTTTATTGTAGCTGTTCATTCAGAACACAAGTGGCAGGCTTTGCAGAAAAAGTAACCAAAATTCTTTTAGTAGTATCTTTATTTTTAATTATGTTTTTAAAACTTCTGGTGAAGGTCTTTAGACATGGGTCTTAGTTTTTGGATTTTTCTGGAGTAGTACAGAGGAAGTCATAGCAGTAACCCAAATGTTCAGTAATGGTTTTAGAAGTGTTATTTAAAAGAACAATAAAACTTATAAAAGCTCACAAGGCATGTTTAAGTACAAACTGCATTTAAGTGCGATAATGAGAAACCGTATCTTTTACTATCACTTCACAGCTTTCACATTATTTTGGATAATCTACATGAAATAGTTAATTGATTTCCTCAATGGAAAAGTATTTTCTTTGTAATAGGACCAGCATGCACTTCCTATTTAAGTAAAAATTTTCAGGTCTTGAAATTAGAATATGATGAAAATTATTTTAAATACAAAGAAAAGAGATACACTTTAACACAATTCAACTTCACAGAAGATAAAGTACTTACTAAAGAGTTTACCGAAAGATTCCCTTTTTGCCTTTTCAGCTTCATATAGATGTTTCCCATCTTTTATTAAAGCACCTGCCCACTATGAAAGGGGAAAATACATAGTTACTTGTTAATTTATATTCTGATACAAAGGTTTGGTCTCAAAGTTTTATTTACTTACCTCCCTGTAGTGTTTTATGAACATTTTTCTCCTCACAACTTCAACAACAGCTAAACAGTACATCTGAGGAACAGTGCTGAGAGCCTCTACAACTTTGACCCTTTCTAGGAGCTCTGTTACAAGACGAAGCAGTGCTTGTAGTTTCTCTCCATCTTGGTCAGCATGAAGCATTACAAAACAACACCACCTACAAAAGTAGATTACACTTTAGAAGATCACATCTTGGAAATTTTTTTTTCATTTAAATTAGATTAGCAACATGTCTGGATGAAATGAACAATGACATCATTTCACATAACAGGCTAACTGAAAATACCAAGCTGTTCAGAATTCAGTAGTCACCTTGCAATTTCCTGTTAATTTCTCACAACAGAATATCCACATCGGTGATCAAAAATGGACATCCATTTGAGTTAAGACATTGATTTTGAATGTCTTGGTAAGACATTTAAAGTTATTAACATAAAAAACCTTAGGAGTAGTAATAATGCAACTTTCTCCTGTAGAATTAAAAAAAGCTGATACATCCTGAGAAAAAAAATGACTACTTTTTGTTTATATATCTTAAAAATACTTATTGAAAAGCTTTAGCAAGAGGTACTAAAAGTTAGAATGCTGTCAAAGAAATAAGAATACAACACTGGGAAGTCCACACAATGTACTCACGCACTACAAGCAACAAATGCTGTAACAAATTCTCACATCTTGTAACCACATCCTCCATTCCCTTAATCATACAATTAATTTAAAAATTTCAAGCACAGACACCTATATAATTAAACTACAGGGTAACTACTGGGAAGGTGATCAATTGGTGTGCTTGAGGAGAAACATCACAGCAACTTTGCCACCAGAAAAGACTTAAAGTAGAGGTATATTCCACAAGTAATAAAAAGCATAAAATTGCTTCTATTGACAGAATTGAAGCAAAAGTGAAACAACAAATACAAACAAGTCAACATCAAGCAATCAGGAATATATACTAACAGAAAGCAATTAGGAATATATACTAACAGAGACACTCTAAGTGCTCTTGACCTTTTAATAGTAATGATTTTCTTAAGACACACATTCCTTAAACAGCCTTGCTGCAAGTGGAAGTTGTAAAGTTTTAACTTACTTCAGTCTGACTTGCAGATTATTTGCAAGCTCCTGTTTGGCAGTGGTACATTTCTGTTTAATATCTAACAGTTTTCTGTGATTAGTTAACATAATCATCAGCTGATTTGCATGACTCAAACACAAGTCAGGCAGCACAGAAGGATCTTTCAAGTTCTCAGCTCTCTTCTGATTAGCCAAAAATCCCTAGAGGAAGAGAGAGATACTTGTTACACAAGCTTTGTGACAATCAAAAAGTGTGAAAGTGACGTATCTTCTCTAAGAATGTAGTAATTTTAACAAACTTACTGTAACCATTGAGAAGTATAACAGAATAATACATGGAGAAAGCAAATCCCAGAGTTGCTTTCTTTCTGTTCTATAATTCAGTCCAAATCAGTTTTGTTCTATATTTCCATACCAAATAGCTACCAACACAACCCTAACATAACTTCACACAACTAACCAACACCAGTGAACAACCACAAAACTTCATGAGCAGAAGCATAGCTACTAGGATGGAGAGGATCAACCATCATTCTTACTTCTGCTAACAACCTTTTTCCCAGCTTCTGGCATTTGAAAGTTTTAACATCAACTTGGAGCATGTTCAATACTACTGTGGGCTAAAGAATTTGTACTTCTTGCATAAAGAAATTCACACATTAAACTAATTCTTCCAAAGAGCCAAGATCAAGAGCCATACATCTTATTTGCATGTAGAATGTTCCCTTACATCATAAGTAAAGTAATAGAAAATTTATAAAAGGAAATGGCAAGGATGAAGGCTGAAGTCTCTGCCAAGTTTCAAAAAGGTACAAATTCTAAATTTACAGTAGCATTTAAACAAGGTGACAAAGTCTCTTTCCAGCTGACTGTAAGGCTTTTCACTCCAAAGTGGGATTCATAAACTTGAGGTAGAGTCTTTATTCAAGTGAAGAAGGAAAAAATAGCTAAAAGCACCACTTGAGTTTAGCACTGGCCTACAATATAAACACCACAAGACTGAGATTTACCACAAATTTGCTTCTAAACTTACTCATTGAATTTACCTGGAGACAGGCTAGACTTTTAAACAATGCTGCCAAAAGTACTGGTTGCATCCACTTTCACATGCTAGACCAAAGAGACAACAGGGAGCATGGGCCTACACAACCTTCAGTCCAGCACTACCCTCCTCAAAAGTGGTCTCTAATCTCCCTCAAAATAGGGAGGCAAGATTGTTCCTTTATTCCTACTATTAATATATCAGTATGCAAACAGGAGTAAGAAACTCGTGCCTTTTTTGAGTCCCAGCTCCAAGGTGATGGTGAAAATCTGAACATCATCATGTATTGCCAAATAGACTTTTATTTACTTTCAGTAGCAAGCAAGGCATCCTGGTTATCAAGATCACTGAAGCTCTTTACAGAAGCTGTATTTAATAAAATAACTTTCATATTATACTGAAGTGTCTGTTAAAAATAGGAGCTACATATTTTATATTTAAAATAGTCTTGAACTAAATTTCTTATCGCTTAAAATGACACTGTCCGCTGAAGGCATACTACTTTTTCCTCCTTACTACAATACTGATGATCAACTATTAACCTATTCCCTGATCCTATATCACGGAGTGATAAATTACCAAGGATTCCATATCTCCCTTCAAAATTAAAATTGATCTACTCAACTCTTACTGAAGTTCTGATTTTCTAGCTATAGCTTTAAACCATGTGAAAACATGACAGCAAAATGTAAAACCCACTAATATTTAAATGCCAAATTATTAAGAAATAGCACCTTATTGACCAACCCCAGTGTGGCATGTCGAAAACTATCTTGCATAAAGACATGCAATTGGTTCATTATAACTTTAACACCATACACATATCAAAACCCTGCCATCTTTCAATGTTGCACACACAACTGTGTATTACCTGAGCAAGTTCTTTTTGTTCATTAACCAGTCTGCTGCAGCTTGCTATCATCTGGTCCAATGCATAGAGTCTATCCTCAAGACCTTTAATAGCCTTCATGTTCTGATTATCTAGTTTGGCGATAGTTTGGCGACATTCTGTCAGAAAGGGTTGGATGATCCTTGGATCAAGCTAAAAAAAGAAATTTATTAGTAGCTGACACACTGAAAGGTGATTTAAGTTAGCTAAATAAGATTTTTTTAAACCTCAACATTTTCCTTATTTTTTTTCCTTTCATCTAATATATGGCTACATCTGTTTCAGAATTCTCAGTAAATGAGTCTATGGATTCTATACAGCAGCATGAATTTTTCTGAAGTATTCCAACCAGACCATCAGAGCCATGTGGATCCTTATAAAGGGAAGGGACATTGGTTGAGGGGACAAGTTGAGGTACGGGGGAAAGAGGCACTTTATAGCTAATGGATAATCTGACCTGTGGCAGAGTCCATCATTTAGCTGGAATCAAAACCAATTATGAATGTGACAGAAGGGAGGGTAGTGAGAAAAAGATGCAAGAACCATCAATCTTTTCTCACTAAATGAGTGTTTTAATTGACTACTTAAAAAAGCAAATAATTTCTAAGCAACCAGAAAAAGCCCCATGGAAAACTAGTATATTTGTCATACTTTTAGCTAGAGGCTTTTTTCCCCGTAACAAAAACACATTTTAAAAGTTATTGCATAATATTACAGAAAAAGAGAAGTATTTGAAACATTAAGAGTCTACCAATGTCCACAGATACTAAGGGTGACTCTTCATACTTCACTATAAGAGTAGTAAATTAAAATAAGAGTTCTAGAAACAACATAGGTAATTGCTACTTATGAAGGTCAGAGTTTAGAGTAAACCCGAAATATGTTAGTTAAGAACACAGTAAATATCATTAGGTGATAGCAGAAGACGAACAAATTTGCCCAAATTTATCCAAAATTATCATGGTAGGCCATCTCTTATAAGAAAATCCAGTGAAAAGGATGCTATTTGTAAAGTCACACTGGTTGTCACAGAACTGGCTTCTTTCATCAACATGCAGGGTTTAAGCCACTTACAGAGTACACAAATCAACCTCCATCCTCAAAAAAAAAAAAACATTAATTTGACTCAATAGTAACAAAGAAAAGTGTATTTTCCCCTCAATGTATTATTTAACTAGGTTTTCACACACAACTTCATTCTGGAAACAACCTTCTGGGAGAGGTAGAGAGGAATCTGGAGAGGAGAAACATTAAAAATTAAGGAACAACTATAAAGAATAGGTCTTCCATTCACTTCAAACAAAAAATGAAGAAAAAAAAAACCACAAAAAAAACCAAAACAAAATGCCAGCCAACCAAAAACTGCATGGGAAATGGGAAAGTACTAAAACCTAGTAGTAGCCCAGAACTCCTTAGAATAAACAATAAGTGCTGCTATTATTGTGACAAAATGCATCCAAATTCTCTGAATACAAAGGTTAATTTTTTGCATGTGATGTCTTCTGAATCTTGGTCTCAAGTCACTTTTCCATCCTCAGGAAACAGTAACAGAAGTATTTAACCAGATGGATAGTACAGGATCATCTTCACTGCCACGCTATTCAGGATTACTCCCTAAGACATCCTGAATTAGTCCACTACAGCAGCCAGAAGAGTTTCTTAACAAACAAAATACTAAAGAACAATATGGTGGGTGTTTTCTCTTTTTACCTTCTTAAACTAATGATGTTTTATCTCTTTTTACAAAGAATGGCTATTCCTCTCATTCTTTTCTTACCTATTTCCTCCATCCACCCTTTTCATCCCATCTTTAACCTAACTGCATCTGTACAATCCATCTCTACCTTCACTGGAATACTGCTCTTTTCATCTTTTAAAACTATTTTCCATTTCTAGCCTCTTATTTAAATGGCTGCAACAGCACTTAAAAACACCTGGTTAGCTCCTACTTACCCAGTGCTTTTACCGCAGCCAAGGTTTCTGCAATTAGAAGTGCCTTTTTGTAGAAACATCTAGAGGCTACAACCATCAGAAACTTAGCAGCACTCTGTGCAACACACCAATGTCAAGACTACCAGTACCAAATGTATAAACCTCTTAACTCTTGTGCTTTAAGCTTTCAGGAAAATCTTACCTGAATTCAGTTTTGAAATAAGAATAGCAGTCAAAAACCACTTGTATGGCTCACATTTACAAGAAAGAAAGGGCACAGGGAGAATGCAGGCAAAAGTTTTATTCTATATTTTTTTATATTAAAGTGTCATCTCAAATGAACATTAAAAGAAAAATTATGTTGCAAGATATTTATTTAGGATTTTCTTTTCCTTTGCAGCTGCAGGCCAGTTCTGTTTTCAACTAATTCTAAACCAATGGTAAGCAAAGATTCAATGCTTTGTCTGCTTTTACTGCTATCAAAACAAAGTAAATTAATGTTTTCCTAAGAAGAATCAGGAACTCATTACTTCAAAGCTATGGGGTTTTTTGTGGACCAAAATGCATCAGGACTTATCAATCACAACTACTCTGGTGGTGGCCAGAATACTCTGACAGAAGCACTTTCCCTACCTGCCAATTCTGCTTATGCCATGAATACAAAAAGAAACTTCATTTTTTGTGGGTTCAATCACAATTTTTTCCCATAAAAATTGACTGCAATTCCAAAACAATTACAATAGCCAAAATAAAGGATTTCTGCCAAATCTTAGATAAGACAAGGATAGAATAGACAAGTACAAGACAGCGCCTTTAAAACATGTGATATATGTCAGATAAGACTACAAGCTGATCAAAAAAGGAAGAGTATGCACTAAAGTATTCTTAGCATTTCTGTGTATTTTGGAAATCTGTAATTTATTTGGAAGTAATTGCTTAATATCCATTTCTTCAAATATTAATTTTTAAAATTTTTAGCACGCATCCATGTTCTGTTAGTACTATGTAGAAATTGAATTTATTGTCTCACAACCCATCTAGTGGGTTCTGTTACTCTTGTTTTATAATAGTAGAAAGTACCTTATAGCATTACTGAACAAACAGAATGGAAGACTGTCTCAGACTTCAGCCAACAGGAATTCTTTATCATACAAAATCAACTCTTGTTTTTATTAAAGAAAAAAACCTTGTGTCATGTCCAATCTTTTCTTTAGCCTTTTCTGCACTACTAAAATCTAAGACAGCCCTTAAAATTAAGCCAAATTCTCCAATTAATTTTAAGACAGTATCAAAATATCAATGTACAGAACTGATCATACCATGATGTTCCCTACAATAGATGGGATTTAGAAATCACTGATTCAGTCTTCCAGTCCTACCTTACAGAGGAAATAAAGGGTCAAAGACAACAGAAATTGTTTTCTTTGTTCAAGGTATGTTGTGCTGTAATAATATATTACACCTATGTAAACAAGGGGTAAGAAATATCAGCTACAGTGAAAGCAAAGTGGGAAGGAAAATTATAGGCAAAAGAAGTTAAAAAGGTTATAATGCTCACTGATTAAAATATTAATTTTGAAAGTAAAGTGAGCCCTGTTGTATTCTTCCAGCATCAGATACACAAACTGACTGCCTGGACCCTTCTGAGCACCTCTGTATCAGCTAATAAAGAAGGCTGAGATACAGATTATAAATTTATCCCAATTAACAATATAAAATTTTTCTATATTTTAATAAGGGCTTATCTATTTTAAACTCAAAGAACATTAATTTTGATCCAGGAAAATCTTTATTTTTATTCTAAATGTAGTATCTATGAAAAAGGCAAAGAAACAATAGTAGTGTCACTTTGCTTATAGGCTATAAGAAGCTTTTGGCTTTCTAAAAGAAATGGCTATTTGAAATGTAAGCAAGATAACAAGCATTCATAAAATTATACATCTTCCTAAAGATCAAATTCTTAACATCCAAACTCATAAAACACTTCCATCACACTTATCCCTCCTCAGTCTCTGCTTTGGCTTTCATTCAGAAAGTTATCTGAGAAACAAGTTAAAAAATAGTTGAGTCAGTCAGTTCAAAAGCACCTGCATCTGGGAAAAAAAAAAAAAAAAAGCAGCAGCCCTCAATGCAATGTAATTTGATTAAAAAAAAAAAAAATAAATTAACTTACCCTGCTCATGGAATCAAAACATTTTCTGACCAGGGATTCAACATCATTAGGTCTATCTTGAACATTTATCCAGTCTAACAAAGACACATTGAAGGAAGGCTGATCATCATCTTTCAGTTCTACTGACATTTCATTGTCCTGGACAGTAGCATTTTGACCAGATTCCTTATCATCTTTTACATTTTCAGGATCTGTGCCTTCCAAAGCTGAATGTTCAACTGACTTGCAAAATGATGCTAACATTGATTTACTGTTCACTTTAGATACATCAGGATAAAGCACCAATTCAGCAGATTTCCCATCCTCAGTGTCTTCGCTTTCTGCTCCTCGATGTTCAGGTGAAGACTCCAGTCTTCCTAAACACTCTCTGTAACTATGTCTTGTTAGGCACTCCAGCAGTGGTATCTTGGCCATAATAGAAACAGCAGAACCCAAGCTTTTTTAGAAAAGTGAAAAGAAAAGACCCATCAATATCTAGAAGCCAACACAACATGAAATCTTAGATTAAAATCATCCACAATATGAACTGCAATTAATTTTAGAATTGAAGAAGATTTCGAAATTATTTTGCAACTACCCTTCAAAACTTCTGTGCTGAATATCAACATCATGGAAGGACAACTAAAGAAGCCAAAGATTTTGCTCTCCCATTGCTGAATATAGTATCTTCTACACCTCCGAACTTATAGTGAATGAAAAGAAGTGATTAACAGAAACACCCACTTACTTCTTTGTTTAAATGTACAACTGGGACTTATGTTTCCTGTCTGCATGGATATCAACACTTATCAGTGTCCTCTGTCTGACTACTTTTGCAGAGTTTGAATAGTTTCTACTTGGTAAAAGCTATGAAGCTCAATTTTTTTTTAAAGACAAAACATATTTATGGTTTCTTTTTTTTTTAATGATCCAATATCCATTTATAGTCTATTAAGCAAAGCACTCATAGAAATACCATAATACTATAGTGGCTACAAAGATATAGAAGATTTTCTTTGAAAACCCAGAGTTTGCAGGACACAAGATACATACACATACATACAATAGCTATATATCTACATAGGTGCCCCCCTCATTCCTTTCAAAAAAGTATACAAATTCACTCAAAGTTTATGCTATGACTTTATACTTTCAACACAGATTGTAATTCTAAATATCAGTTCAAGTGGTTAAAAAGCCAATTAATTCAAAAGTGTAAATAAGTATTTAAACATGTTAATATCTAGATTTGTTATCCACCTTTTTGTAGTGCACATTTGGAATGACTCCAGCTCTTAAGCAGCTGTACACTAAAAAGTTTATCTTCCACATAATTCAATAGAGGTTTCTTTGCGCTGACAAATACAAGGAAAAATGTCTGTTAAAAAAGTCACTAGCATGAACAAAATGAATGCTCTCCATGACACATAATCAAAGACATGCTAATTAATCAGAATTAGCACCAGACATAAAACACTTTAAAAAACTAAGTTTAAAATAGAGTAAATTTGAGTAAATTGAATTTAACAGCAAACCTACTGTGTAAGTTTCAATTTGATATCATCTATGGACTGCAAATAGCTTGAATACACATTTTCAAACTTGAAAAGCAGCTTTTGGTAAGAGTATGTACAATCTTCCAAGTTGGCCATTATAGCAGCCCAGCCTTGATGTTGAAGATGCTCGTCATGTACAAGACCTTCACAAAAGGAGCAAAGTTTCTTGGCAACCTCATACATTTCCTGAAAAAACGATCAACAAAATACTAATTAGGCTGTTATTGAAGATATTAACATAAAACAAGATGTTTAGACAGATTGAAAGTTATACACCTTAAAACCTCATAAAAATAACATTTTTTAAAAATTTAAGAATAAAGGAAGTAAATTAGATGACAAAAATGTACTATTTACTGAGAGGAGAACTCTTCATAACAGAGAGGTGAAAACTGTAATTCCAAAACCACCTTATAAAATTAATTAAATGCTGATAATATAAAATATTCAGGGTACACACATACATGAATAATAACCCCGAATAATAACCCTCACACCAATAATATGATAGAATAAACTGGCAAGTAAGGTCCAATAAGGAGAATTGGACCTTTTTGATGAGCCAAGCAGAATCTCAGAACAAGACAATAAAATGCACAATCAGTCAGCAAAAAGCACAGGTGGATCAGGTGCAAGAAGAGATGCATGAGGAAACAGCACGGCAAATAATTTAAGCCTTTCATTGATTAATAAACCAGATGTAACATGACAAGCAGCAGTACAATGTCCACAAAACTCTAAAACATACCCTGAAACTTGGCATCTGCAAACCATTGTGAAAGTTTTTCTGTGAAAGTACTAGATGACACAGAGGCATTGTACTGCCACAGGGTGAGAATTTACTGCCCCACTTGGAAAAGTTAAAGCAGAGGTCTACATATGACAATTACCAGATCTTAAAAACCATGTACTAACAGCAATGCCCATTAGAATAAATACCAAATTTTCAACTAGTAGGAAAAGAAACTATTTTAAGTTTAGGAATTTAAGAAAAAGGGTTTTCCCCTCAAAGGGTCTACCAAATCATCAAAAAGTATTAAAAAAGTCAGACAATAAATCCTTCAGCTCAAAACATTACCAGTAACAGACTCCTTGGAAAATACTTTCCTGCACACATCTACATATTAGGTTTTAGCATCTATCTAACCTACAAGAAAAAGGTCTTCTGCAAAAACTTTTTGCTGGTTGAGCATGCTGTTAAACCAGGACTGAACACAACTCCCCTGTCCCATCATGCATGAGAAAACCATGCATGGAAAAACAAGTTATACAAAATACAGTGAGAAAGCGGTGTTAAAAACCTAACACATCCGTATATTGCAGAATGCATTTGCTGCTGAACACATGGTTAGCAGCACATATGCACACTCAAAAAAATTTAGGGACCAACAACACTTACATTTTGAAATAAACCACAAAACTACATGGCATTTTAAACAAATATTTCATAATTCATATTGACAAAACCTGAAAGTTATGATCATCCTCCTGTTTCAGAAGTCCAAGCTGTGTTTCAAGAAGCATGACAAAATTCTACTGTCCTTCAAATCTCTGATAAATAAGCTATGAGCAGATGAAGGATGAATATTCAAAACAGTTATATATGCATCTCCAATAACATCCTAAGCTATTAATACAAATTCCTATCACTCTTTGTGTTTTCTGAACTTGTTATCAGTCTCTTTTTGTTTTCTGAACTTTGGCAGCTTCCTGTGCATGCGAGAATGATGATTTCCAGTTTGAAATGAATGATTATTTTAGTTCCTGCAAGAACTCTTGATTCCCAAGTCAAAAATCAACCAATAACACCTGGAATGGTATCCAGACAATGCTGAAATCTGCAAGTCATTTTCTCCAGACTATCCCCAGTTTGGCTGTACAATTTAAATGTACATAAGCTGACAAATGCAATATTTACCTGAACATTTGAACATTTTTTTACTGTCTTAAATTGACTTTGTATACAAGTTATTCGAAGGCAAATCGCATAGCATATAAAAAAAGCAGAATTACTGCTTCCTCGGTTATCATATTAAGAGCCAAAAGAACAGGCTGTTTTACCCTAACATATACTAAAAAAGTATACTAAGAATATGAAGCTGAAAAGGTAACTGAATGTCTCTGCTTCATTCAAATGTACATCCTGGAAATGTACAAAAACATTTTACTTTCAACTTACAAAAATCATTCTCTCTCAAAGTCTACCTTCCACCAAATTAGGAGCTATACCACTCCAAACCATTATAAGCCATAGTTCCAGAAGAGTGAGAGAATATATAACAACACACATTAATTTCAAACAGTTTAAAACAACATAAGCCACCTACAAAATCAAAATTAATAATCAAGTCTTTTTATGCAGTTCCTCCAAATGAGTACCAACCAGATAAAGACTGGACTCAGCTGTTTCTTTACATGCCCTGAGTAGAGGTTTTTGCCAGTTCTATTTTCCTTTGGACGAGCTCACTTAGCACAGCACAGCTCATGTGTTTAACACATTAAAGTATGCACTAGGCTTCATATGACCAAACTTTCCACCCTGAGACAGTCTTAACTAATGGGAAATGTTTGCTTTTTCAGCTAGATAGATACATTTATTGTGTTCACAATAGAAGTCAAAAGTTATAAGCAAGAGCTGCCCTATGAAGTTTTATTATATGTCACTTTTGATACTTATTTAGGAACTTAAGTGTTGGCAATTTAAAATTTTAGTTTTAACAAGCCTGTTTCCACAACAAAACACTTTCAAACACAAAACAAGTTACAAGCAGAAAAAAAAATCATCCTCACAATTGAGATCACTTGTTGCACAGCTGAAAACCAGCACTAACACTCTGTACCTAAGTCTAATCTGCAGCGATTTACTCAAATTTAACCAAACCAGGAGCTCCTATCCCAGTAGTCTGGGAAAAAGCAAACTCCTATCCCAGCAGTCAAAAGCAAGGGTCAACAGTATTTCCCAGAGTAGCAAATGAATATTTGTTAATTTTTCAGAAACCTTGTAAGAGAAGGACATTATAATAAGTATCAGTATCTCTTGTATAAACAGATACATGCCTAAAGGAAGTATTATAAAAACATACCCCAAGGCCATCTAAGTATGTAACTAGGTATTCATTGTCAGATGAGCTGCAGCTTCTTAATGTATACACAGGAGATGTGGACATTAAATTAAAAATTCCCTTATGAAAGCCATCATTAATATTGCTCATAAATCACTTCAATCATAAGCATTGAGACATACTGTCTCTCAGAGACAGATTTTTTTCTGAGCTAACTCTGAG
Organism: Lonchura striata; assembly: GCF_050655825.1. Taxonomy (NCBI): domain Eukaryota; kingdom Metazoa; phylum Chordata; class Aves; order Passeriformes; family Estrildidae; genus Lonchura; species Lonchura striata. Next base: position 117,395,592 of record NC_140704.1, read on the forward strand.
ATCAAAATTCATTAGCTAAGTTTCTTTCAAGCAACACATTTTCAAAGTTATACATATGCTAACAGACTACAAATCCGATTGTACAAATGAACAGACACGTTTCAGGGTACATATGCAAGCTATTACAATAGCATGCCATATTATCATCCTCTCAAAGTTATTTTTACATGTGCCAAAGAAATTCAGTCTAGGTGGTAGGGGGCAAACAGGAGAATTATGTTAGCATGGCTTGCAATTAAGAGTCCACAGAAACACAGTAATGTTTTTGATGCTTGTTTCTTAAGCCATACCATGAAATAAGCTCATTAAATAGTAAAGAAAATTACACTGAATTCAAGAGGTTCCAAACAGATGGCTCTAATGAAGGTCAAACCACATGGAGTAACTATTTGTCCACATGCCAGAATTGTTTCAGACTTAGACTATACTAAGCAGATACTAGTGCATACAAGAACACTATGTTAAACTATTATTTCATTTGTTTTGTTTCAGTCATTCTGCTTTCAAAATATGAAAGCATGCAGCAAGAAAACACAGCGGAGAAGTTGTTTTGCATCCTTTGGAGTACCTATGTAACTTAATTTTCTTTGAAGTTATGAAATTAAAAACTACATAAATGTACCTTTCTTATCTTGCCATCACTTCTGAAATAAACCTTCAGGTGATGTGCCTTGTTCTTCCTACATGCTACCTCCATAGACAATATTTTTGTGAGAGATCTCAGGCTACTTTAGAAGGAACTAGAGCAATTCATTTTATACAACTGTATGGCTCTTTACAAGAAAGAATTAAGTAGCTCTCTGCTAAATGAAGCCTAAAAGCTGAATTGTACCAAGCACAGAAGTAAAGGCCTGCAATCTAACATATGGTTTAATACTTTGCATTTAGGTTGCCAGCTCCAGCACAGAAAAGGAAGCCTGCCTAACAACAGGCTTGCTTTTGTCATTGACTATTCACAGACACACTCAAGTCTTACTGGCAGACACCCAATAGTTCACAGAGCACAAAAGTTAACTTCAGTTGCCTTGTAGGGCTACATTCATCCTACAGTGGTACAGCAGCATATCTAGAACACCAGTCACCTCACTGCACACTGGAATGAGGACCTAAAAGAGCACCACTACCAGAACATGAATATCAAGACCCAGATTAATCCCCATGTGCTGTTACGTTGAATAGTAAATAATGACATCTTCACTATCCAATTTTTCAAGAAATCCACAGGGCCACCAGAATGCATTTAATCTTTGGCTGGATATTGTAATGAAGTGTGCAGTTGAATTATTTCCTTTGAGAATTACAACTTAAATTTAGGTGATTTTTCTGATGAAGAATCTTTCTATAATTAATTCTATATTCTAGGTTTCAACCAAAAATCAGTAGAAGCAACAGATTATGTTTTATTTAAAGCAAAAATTAACTGGTGAAGCATTTAGGATTAATTTCAAGGCTGTCTCTGCATCCTACTATCATAGTTCCGCTCATCTGAATGAGCAAAATCTGACAAAGGTCTGTTTGTCTTAAGCAGTCTTTGGACTTACCTCTAAAGAACAAATGTTCTCAGGAAATGCAGGGTTCTTTCCATTCTCTAAAACCCTGCAGTAGAAGGAAATAAGTCAAAGTCCTCTATTGCCATGTGTCTGAAATCCTGTGAAATGGACTCCTTATGGGTTTCAATCACCGTAAAAATCAACCTCAGACCAATAAAAATGATCCTTGAAAGTAAAATTTCAAGAATTTACACACTGCAACAGCAGATAAATGCTTTCATAACAAGGAACCGTTACCTTGTTTACCAAAATTAGTAACCAAGACCATTATCTCTAATACATTCACAGCTATGACATGAACCTACCAAATTAAGATACACTTCAACATTTAAGTTTCTAAAACCTGTAACTGGAGCAGTTAACTTCTCTGTGATGGAAGCGATATTTCATGGCAACTTCTTTCAGTAGACAGCTCAAAATTTCATTCTCCATTAATATTGGGTATTTTTGCTGACTGCATCCTTTGGACATTTGTCCACACAGTTCATTACTTATTTCCTACTCAGAAAGTACTTTTTTCACCAGCATAGCAGAGCAGAAGTAATTTTTTACGTCACAGATTAATTACTTTCTTCACTACTGCTTTCACTAGTTCTCCCTGATATTATAAGCAGGTTTGGAGAAGTCAAGTGACAGAACTTCCCATCAAAAAAAAATTAGAAATTACATAAACCACTACAATTGGGATACAAACCATGGTATAAAGTGAGCATTGGCTTCCACTAGCTTGATTCCAAGTCACACAACTCTTTTTGTTCTGATCAATTTTATGAAAGCTTGATCTAAAGTTTTGGTTACAAAGGTCAAAAAAAATAAAAGGTAGAGCAGCATTTAGAAAGACCTACCTTAGAGTAAATCTTTAATTTATATTTTGGGATAAACTTTGGGATAAACCCATTTTACCTCACCCTGCACAATTACTTCAAAAGATTGAGAGAACATTAATATTTTAAAATAATTCTTTCCAGAGAGTCTCAAAGCAACTTTCTGGTAGAAAAGAGCATTTCTCTAAATAGTAGATCCACAGCTTTCAGGAAGCATGACTATACTTCTTGGCTTAAATACCTGAAGTGTTTAAAACTAAATTGAGAATGATCTATGACTATGTACTATGACTACAGCCACAGTTTTACGCAACCAAATGAAATGACCACACAGTTTCTCATCCTCATTTTCATTTCTCAAAGACAAACTGACAGGAATTGACAGTTTGATCATGACAGCAGCAACACCCCATGAAGTGTGAAACATACCCACTCACAAAAAGTTCAATATCTTTCTCGGACAAATTACATGGGAGCTTCAGTTAGATCACAAAAAACCAATAATATTAAAAAAAAATCCTTTCCTAAAGGCCAAGCTACCAGAAATTATTTTAAGTAGTGGTGCTAAAAGACCGTAAGATTGACACAACACAGCCTATTGCACAACATACTGTGTAGAGAACAGCTTGTTTTCTCAGCTGGTGTGCATGTAACGTTTTGCAAACACTGTGTGCACCTCAATGTCCACATATTGCAGCTCAAGGCAAGAATTGATCAACTGCAAGAAAGGTGGGAGACTAGGCTAGTTGTAAAAAGGGCAACCTGGAACCCTTTAGGGAGAGACATCTCAAATGTAAGTTTTTAGCCCAAGAGAAACCAGAATGCCAAGACACAAAATAGAAACAGGTTCAGAAAGTTGATCTACCTGAGCTTTTTAAAAACATGTATGAACAAAGACACCATATTGCAAATCACAAAACCCATGGCAAGAATTTCAGTTTGAATGGTAAAGGAATGAGTTGAGGGAACAGATGCAGCTTGTTTAAAGCTACTTAATCTTTATGCTGTGAATTCTAGGTAATGAGATCACAGGCAGTGAGTAGGAACTTAAGAAAATCTGTAATAGATGTTAAAATCATGAAAACAGAAAGAAACAAAAAATGGATGTATGACAAACACAGTACCACAGAAAACAGAAAATGCAAGATATATTTCCCACAGGAAATTTCTGGTTAGGAGTTATGAAATCTAAAAAAAGATTGTAACTTTTTTGACGTACCTTTTTTTACTTTCAATATAAGTTAGTGTTAATTGTATGCTTGCAACTTCCTGTCAAGTCTGATTTTAAAGATCATATCCTATAGTCTCTGGGTAGAGCAGACACCAGATTAAATAGAAACAAGTAGCTATCAAATATTCTTCCCTTCTTTTAATATTTACAAATTACTGCTTTGTGTTGTTGACAAGAACAGGTAAGACTTTTTCATTAGCAATAATTTAGAATGCAACCTTTATTTTCCTAGTACATTATCATATAATAGCATTTGTATTAGTAGTAAATATTAATTAATCAAATTTAATTAAATAAAATGCTCTAAATAATTACAACAGGCAAAAACCTCGCCATAATCAAGTACTGCCATTCTGCTTTTCTGGTAAAGCAGATTACCATTTCTCTAGAATGAATAAAAAGAAAGCTTGGATTATTTTTCAGGAACTCTCGCATACAGTACTTTCAGTGTGGCTTTGGGTGCATCAGTCACACAACCACAGAGGTTCAGAGCCTTTCTAGCTCTCCCCAGATCTTAATCAATTTTGAGAAGGATTAATACCCCATGCTCCTTCTTCCTCCCAGGCAAGAGGCTTATGGTGAACCTTGGAGAAGATTAATGCTCTAACCACATTCCCTATTCTCCGTCAGTTTCTTTTGAATTACTGTTCAATATTCTTCAAGCAGGTATCATGAAAAACTACTTTAGTACAACACTACAATATTTCTTTATACAGTTTTCATAGCTTGGTACATCTAAAAATCACAACAGACTATTTACTAATCTTCTCTTATATATGATGGATTTGTCAGTCCCCTGACATCCCAGAGAAGTACTCAATTCATCTTCACAGCCTAACACAGAGCCTATGGCTTTAAAACATTTAAAATCTTGGATAAAATTAAATGTGGATGTAAAGGTGAATCAGATTTTAAAATATCACTACCTACCTACTTAATCTTTAAATAAATTTCCAAGTTTTTCATGAGAAAACAAATACCATCACTAAAACCATTTTATAAGCAGGGAAGAACTGTCAAAAGTGGAGAACTAATAATAATCTTCCTGAAAATATATCTTCAGGCTAAAAATAACACCTGCTACTTGGATCCATGTTTAAAGACAATTCCTTTCCCCGTTTTCCCCAATCCTGCAATACTACGAACAGGTGACACTAAGTATGGAAACATTTATTTTCTCCTTGCACATCAACTCATGATCACTGTCTCTGTATAAAGTCTCCAGTCTGTAACTAAATTCTATAGTATTATAGGCCTGCTGCAAGAATATGAAAAGAACTATAAATATGTCATTTAAATATTTAGAAAGATCTAAATAACATATTTAATGAAAGATCTAAATAACATATTTAATGGCATAAACACTGAAACAAACTTGCATGCACTGCATATTAATATAATCTTCAGAATCAAAGAGGGAAAATTAGGCAGCACCAACTTTTCAAGTCTAAACAGGAGTATCTTTTATAAAACCTTGGAATAAAAAACACTTACTCCAGAGGGACTAAGTATGTTCCATTGCTGTAGTAATTTTACCAAACTGAAATCCAAATTAATAATCTAAGAGCACAAAACAGGGCACAAAACAGAGAAGCCAGATAAAACAACAGTGAGAAACACGAGACTGAGTATCATCACCTTTCACTTCCCTTACCCTCAAAAACAAAACACAAACACAAAGACTGTAGCAATTACTACAGCTCTCCCTTCACATCAAATCACTGTGTTAAGTGTTTAGAAGCTATCAGCCTTGCTTACTTTTATAACCTCCTCTTAATACTTCATAAAGAATGGTTTGGAAGCACTTTCAGTTGCAGCTGTTAAAACCAGAACCCTCACTCTTCAAAGAGCACAACTGAAAACCTCCTACTCCTTAGCTGAAATCACATTGATATCTACTCTTGCCTATGACAGTCATATGACTCACAGACACCTAGTAACTCAAGGTCCTATTTACAAAGTCAGCCCTAACTGTCAACAGGTGGGGGCGAGAGAAAGAGTCTACTGGACTCAATTCTTGCCTTAAATCAGACAGTATGTCATGATCACATTATTTCACATTATTCACAAGACCCTTCTCCTTCCTGACAAGTCAGAACGCCAAGGGGGAAACCAAACCTGTTCTGTACACAACAGTTAACACTTTTCTTTAAATTCTGCTGTGTAGTATTAAACCCCAGCCACTTCAAGCGCTACATGTTCTTCTCGACTGCATTAAAGTTGTCAATGAAATTAAGAAATTTTATTACCAAGACAAAAAACATATCACTATTCATTTTGTGCGAAGGGCTCCACATAACTATTCTCCTGCTGCCAACCACTGGAATAATATTTAGAGGTATGAGAAATACTTAATCCATTTAAATACAAATTTTGTAAAGAAAATGAGATCAGTTTTAATACAGAAACATAATCCGTAAAAAGAAAATATAACTAGTCCAGATACTGAAGGCATTGTGACAGTGTCTTGAGCAGGCAGCTAGTTTTTACTGCATGCACATTTGGTATCTTACTGACCCTGGTGCAGCGTGAGACTTTTCCCTATCAAAACACCACTGAAATAATCAAACTGGACTTCTGACCAGTTTGCAAGTAAATATATGCAATAGGCAAGTAGGAGGCAGTATTCAATAATAAGCAACCTGAATTATGGAAAAAAGCTTAGTTTTATTAATTCCTCACCAGTTGTTTAGACATAAAACATAAGCATAAAACAGAAGCTTGGCATGATGCTTTTAAAAATTACAGTGTTCATCTTTTACTTGAGTTAACATTGCTTTCAAAGTTACTTTTCTCATTTCAGGCTGAGGCAGACTGAGGACACTGAAAATAAGGCAGTGCATTAAGGCATGGTCCAAAGCAACCTGATTGCTTTTGTTTTGTGAATACTGCAAACGCACACATCCAAAAGGTGCCTTACACTACAGCTTTGAAAGAAGCTCTGAACATGCTGAAGAAGCAAGCACATTTCTCAAAACTTACTTTGAAACTATGAGACAAAGGCTCTGAAGAGTACATCATCACTAATACACCATTTTTACTGCCTTTTGAAGAAACTATTTAATATTTTACATCAAGCTTTCCTTCTGACATATTTTCCTTTGATGTGCAAATCCAGTAACAATCTACTTACCACCGCAAGCTGTGTTCGTGATGCTACTGTATGAAACACTGCAGGCATCATAAGAGATTCTTCTACTTTCAATTCCATCTCATTCTCTGCTGAAAACGTGGTTTTGGGGATAGCTGGTGGGCGTTCACACAAGATCATTTCTTTGTTGAATAAAAAAATTGGGTTGGTGTCCTACACTCAAAAAGGAAACAAAACCAAACACTGAATAAAGGCAACTTCCTGTTGAATTATCGATTATTTCCTCATGTGGTAATGTGTCTTGAGAAATAGTTAAAATCTACACTTAGAAACTGAATACGTAAGCACCTGTTTCCCAAATGAAAGAAATCCAGCAAACTATGGAAAAAAAAAAATAATCCCTTACTAATTAATATTTTCCTTCCCCTATAAATGAAAGTTTAGACTAAGAATGCAGCATGCACTTACTGTTCCAGCACTGTAACTACACACTCTTCTGTCTGGTGCCATACACTCTCCTCCATTGACAACCAGTACTTGGTGCTGAATGGCAATCTTATACTTTGTTTGAATTGCATGTTTCAGATCAGCCACACTAAAAAAAATGAGAAGAGAAGTTGATGCTATCAGATTACTTATGTCTCTAATTTTACATATTTCTGTAGGAGACACTGGTGACTTGTCTGTGTCAAAGCAGAACATTTGTTAAAAAAATATTTTTATTCTGCACAATGAGATATCTGTAAATTTTGTAAATGATGTGATGTGTTGCATTCTGGATATCCAGTCAATACACTATGAGCTAAAAGAAAACAGTCTCCGCATTACTGATAAGTCACCAACAGTATTTTTTCCAAGATCTGTTAGCATGCTGAAATTCTGAATTAAGTCACACCAAGCATTTAGGATAGCAAATGTAAAAGTCATATCATATTCCTTGAATTCATAGCTTATGACCAAACAGCTGACTTGCTAAGACCCTAGAAGTCAAGACTATCAACACTTCATTATTCACAACATAACAACAATTCCACTAATAAACTCTGATTTACTGTACGCGAGGTATCATAAAGGACTTAACAATAACAGGAAATTCAACAATTGATACAACAAATTAATATAAACATCACAGATTTTAACATAGAAACAGTATGTCAATAGACCACTTCTGGTTTTAATTCACCAGCCTCACACGTTTAATTCTAGCTGATGACATCTTAACATTACTGCATATTTTGGACAGTTCTTGATTTTGTCATTAAGACACTTGTAAACAGCAAAGTAAACAAGAATTTACTAATCTGATACAGTTACTGACCCCACCTAACATAACACACTGTGGCAACACCTGTGCAAAGGTATAAAAAAGCTTCAGAGCATGAAGTGAATAATATACACATCAATAGTTTTGCTGTAACTGGCAGGAAACATAAGTGTTACTTGAAAAAGATCATAAAGATCTGTTATTTAAAACACCCATGATTCAGCATGACATCATGAATACAAACCTCTCATGAGCACAAGCTCATACTTGCTAGCTGTGTTACAGTAACCATGTACCTATCACCTCCACGGGCTTTAGGAAGATAGCTTGGCTTGTCCATGTACAAGGAAGCAGGCAAAGAACCCAATAACGTTAGTCTTACTAGAAAATGCAAGTATATACACGCAGATACACAGAATAAGTAGTTACACTACTCAACTGAAGAGTCTTTGATTTTGTGTGGTTCAGTTGCTGGAAAGCTTTCTCAAAGAGCAATTCAATTGAGCAAAAAGTGGGCCCATAGCAAATTAAGAGCCTGGCATGGCAGCTTAGATGCTGCACTTCACTCACCTTGATTTAAAAATGTAATGTCTAAATGTATCAGACAGCTTACAGGGGGTGTGAGCACATCTGTAAATGACCCAGTAGAAACAGAATGACTGAAACACTATTTCATGCTCAGCAATAGCCTGACTGTCAATTGCCTTTAGAGAAGAGCACACAAAAACAGTCTAGACAGTCTTTTTTCAGTCATGAAAATTAAAAATAGGAATTCAGGAGAAAGGTAACAATGAATTAGGAAAAAAAAAAAAAAAAACTTGGTAGAAATCTTTCTTACCCAATTACTTGCAACACATTCATTGCTAACTATGGAGAACAGCAGGTGAGCTTGGCTCTTGCTACCCCCAAGTGTCTTGCACGTGAGAACAATGAAAAATGATACAATACAAACCTATCTAAAAAGCATCTATACATTTACAAGATGCTTTTAGCATGCAGTGAAAAAAAAAAAATAGAAACAGTAAATTTGTTGGGACCTAACTGTGATCCTCTAATACTAATCATGCTTCAGGCAGCTGGACATTCAGAAGTTCATGGTTTACATACAATATAATGTAAAATAGGTTGGAGCCTTACAACATAGCACAAAACTTATCCATCTAGCCATGAGACAAAAAACTTCATGCCAATTCTTTAGCATCCAAAAACATTACACAGTACACATCTTTTTCAGGATGAATATACTGACAAGAGAAAGAACAACCTGCAGAACTCCCTCTATGACGACAAACAGTAAAAAAATAAGCCCTTTCTAGAGAATTCCAAATAAAAATACTATTCAAAAAAAGGGCATAAAAGATCAAAAGTCCTTCTGACAGGTTTTTCAAACACAACACCACACTCAGTGAGGAGCAGGTCAGCTTCTGTCACTGTCCCAGAAAGCAAGTAACTTCTCTACTCTTTCAAGGAATCACACACAATCACCTGGCAAATCAATGAAAATGCTAATCAAAAAAAAAAGACAAAAAAAAAAACCCACAAAACAAAAAAACAAAACAAAAAAAAAAGGAAAAAATTACCAAAATTCACTCAAATACAAGAAAACCTAGAGGAAAACTACAATGACATACTAAAAAAACCCCTAATCTTCATCTGTCAAATACTTAGTATATAAAAGTATACACACTTTTTAATTTAAAACAAACAATACACAATTAATTTACTCTCTTACTTTTGTACAGCAAGTTCAGTATCAAATGTAAGGGTAGTTCCAGTGTTGACCAAAAATACATATAGCTTCATGATGATTTCTTTAGGTCTCTGAAGTTTGTAACTTCCACCGCTAAAATCATTTAGAAACTGAAACAAAATGTCAAGTGTTAGTTTCACAGGCGTTATGAAAAAGACAGCCATACATTTATAAAAACACTTTTTCATATCTATACCGTGCGATTACATCAGTGCTCACATTCCACAGTTCTTTATTCATTACCAAAGACAGAGATGTTCCTCTAGCCAGAAACACGGGCAAGGTAAGTCTCTGCATACACAGACAGTTGGGAGAACACATGGGAATATACAATGAGAAGAATAAAAGAAACTAAATTAGAAAAAAAAAGAAACTATGACTTCCAATTGCAGAAGCCATCATCCCAGATCATTACCTGGCTTTTCTCAATTATCAAACACCTTTTTAAAGCCCCAGATTGTAAAATCTAGAAATGATGTCTGGAAATTACTAACAGCAGCACAATCTAGTAACTCCTCAACTTACATCTCCTATCTGCTCACTGCTGTCCCTACCCATACGTTTTCCTCCAGAAATTGAAGCATTGACGAAAAAAAAAAAAGGCAAAATTCCTTTTTGTATTTCTCTACAATAATTAATAGCTTTAAAAGAAATATTTTCTTCTGTTATCAGCATTAGCTAAATCTGTAGCTTCTTTCTTTGTTACTGACGGCAAACATGAAGCATTCAGGCAAGAACATGCAGGTCAACACACATTTTCAGTTGCATACCCTACAAGAACCTGGATGAGTAATTCTATGCATGTGTTTTTCCAGTGTATGTGACAGATGAAAAACTTTAACCTGCCTCATAAAACACCGAAATTTAATTTGAGATTCTATCACTGAAGTACTTCAAACTTCTGAAGCTTTTTCTCTTCTCCTTAGGAACTAGGAAGCTTATGAGTAACTTCCACGACACTACCAAAGCTGCTACAGAAATACAAGCACTGTAGTCACTAATAACCTGAGATTTTTATATGGAAAGAATTACAGAAAATTAAGCTGTAAGTTTTAGCCACTAAGCAATATTTTTACATTATTATAAAAATTACCTTTTTTATTAAATTACTACACTGGTAATATAAGTCATCTCTATTTCCTCGAAATATTAATAGGACACACATACAGGGCCCAGCAGTTTATCACATTACTTGAATATTAGTCTGAATGTGCATTTATCTCTTTGCCTACACATAGAAAAATGGACAAACCACAGAGAAAAATAACAAACATGCCATTAATATGAGGAGGGTGAAGATGTTTTATCCGAATATTTATTCCAGAAAGTCATAAGAGTTTGCTTACAAGAGAGCAGCTATCCTCACACTTTTCAAGCACGATAGTCCTAGTTAAAATATGCATTTTTACAAAAAGGTTTCAGAACATCAAATAAAAAAGGGCCAGTTATATAATTTGATCTGAAGAGAGTGATTTTGTCCTTACACCTGAACTAAACTGTAGGCAGTGGCATCAGCTTCATTTTGAATCAGAAAAAGAACATACTCTATTAAACTAAGTTATTAGACAGGCAAAAACTGCTGAACACCAAGAACAAGGTGGAAGTTCCTTATTTTATTAATAAAATCTTTGGACCATGTTTCAGAATTGATCAGTTTCATGCACACACTATTCTTTTCCCAAAGGGTATTTGTGACCATGATCAAGGTAGAATTAGAAACAAGCATTAAATAATACAATGTTCCAAGCACAGACAACACAAAAAAATTTCAATTTAAGCATAGTAAAAGGTTTGTATAGTACCTAGTTTTCATATGAACATTACTACCTAAGCTAAAGCAATATTTAAGAGAGAAACCAAAATTTTAATCAAGCATTTACCCATCCATACCATAACAGTAAACCTAACTAAAACATAGAAAGAAGAAACATTAAGATCAACAATATTTATGATAGCATCTGCCATATATCAAGAGTCTCTAACTTTTTAACTTCTGACAAAGAAAGAATTACCTTCAGGCATTATACAGCCACCGTCTTCTTCAAATTCAAACACGCATTCACTTTACTTGATTTTTGGCAACAGAGTAGCATGGCTGTTCAAAGCCAAAGAATATCTGCAAAGATTCAGAATGCAATTATTACTAAAATGTCTGGATTTTATGATCATAATTGCATTTAATACAGAAATCAGTGTATGTTAACGCCAGAAGAATAATTACGTGGTAGTTATTTGGGGTTTTGTTAATTAACAATACTATCCAGTCACAAGTCTGCCCAGATCTTCCACACATCTGAATACTTCTGCTCATCATTTTTGTTTAAAATAACTGTTAATCATACTTTTGAGTCTTTACAAGGAGAGAAATTTAGTTCACTATAAAGAAGTGCTTGCTTTTCCACTAACTGAAATTATTTTTCAGAACTGGTGCAGAATGCTGATACAGTGACGCTGAGAGCAGTAGAGAAAAGTCTTAACAATGCAATTTATCTAAGAAAATCCAGCATTAAAAGGTATACATGCTACTGCTGTTGAATGAACAGTCTTATCCAGCAGCTGCCTCTCAGAGATTCCTTCAGGAATCGGTATCACCTTCCTTACCTGAAAGATAACCTATTTTGCTAAGGCATTCACCTACTTTCAAAGCATTTTTTAGATTTATTTATTCTATTTTTTTAAATAAACTGAAGATGTTACCATTCCCAGATTGTCACCACATCTTGGCCAGGGGCTTCATCACCCAGGGCAGCTTCTGAAACTACAATGGAAACTACAAACAACCAAAATGAGCCAGATCAGCAAAGGTGATCTTTTCTAGGCTACCCTAGCTCATTTTAACCGTGTTCAGTTAAGTAACAGTGCCAAAGGAGAAGGAGCCTTGGCAAAGAACATGTGGATGACCTGTTGGGCTCAGGGCAGTGAAGCAAGTGCACAAACTCCAAACTGCAAACAAACATTTATATCATGTTAATGCCCTAGCAAGCTTTCTGAGGAGATGATCAGGCACTATAAAGGGTGATAATCCATTACTAAAAATAGGCTTGCTGAAGCCTGAAAACCATTAGAACATGTAAACCATTTTATACAACCTGCGTTAATACAGATAAACCAAAAACACTCCACCCCACATTTGAAAACCTCCATAAAGGAAAAAATTATTTTATGGTCATGGAACAGAAGAATTATCTTCATCCCTTTTGTCCACTTCCCCATATCTCCTATACAAAATGCACACATGACATTTTATCAGAAGCAAAGGTACAACAAAAGGGAAATACCCAGTCTGTTTAAGTGCTACCATTAAAAAAAAAAACTTAAGTGTCCTCCTCCCATTTAGCTATCAGCAGTCAGTAGCTGTACTTGAGCAAAATAAATTTATGAATACTTGCTTCAGGTCAAAGTAATGCACATTAACATGAAACTGCTGAAATACTTCTGCCACAAACTAGGAACACAATGCAATAATCTCTTGCCTTATAATTCCTTTGCAGCCACTAAGACAGAAAAAACAAGTCCTGTTTCTTCACCCAACATTTCTTCAAATTATGCTGAGGGAAAAGAACTACACTAACACAGGTAAGACAAATTTGTATTAAATTGCTCTTTAAAAAAAAATAAGGTAGAATTCATAAAATTCTATGGAATTGACCCATTCTCAAAGTTGTTTCAAATTTCAATGAACACTTGAGGTAGAGGAGAATGATGTAAAGCAAGGTTCAAGAGGATACATGCCTTAAACTGCAACCTCTCCTGCACTGATGTCCAACAAAAGCATGCTGTAGCCCTTTCTCCCTTCAGCAGGAACTATGTCAAGCGCCTCTCTCCAGCTGTCTTCATAACACTGGAAGGAAATTAATTTTGAGAACTCTCCCTAGTCTTGCATCTCTGGACAACATCTGCTTGACTGCACTCAAAGTTACAGGGTGTATGCAAGAAAACCCATCACAGTCGCCTATGTTTCTTTTCTTTCAAAGAAACTTAGGTTATTGCAGACTGCTGAAGACAAGGTCAGCTACATATCACAAATCAGCCTTTAAATTTGTTCCAGGTATTTCAGAATATTGTCATCATCCAGCAGTAACACAAGTTCTTAACATAATCTTGGGGTGAAAGTCACACCAAGCTTCAACAGAATATATCCATACATGTTTTGTTCTTCTGTTTGTATTACCACAACAGGCCATAAGCAGAGTATCAGGCTTTATTTATTCATTTTTAGCTTTAAATGTTACAAGTTTCAAGGCTTTTAGTGTTATGTTGCTGAAATTATTTTCATTTGTTTTAATAGCGGTTCAACAACTACACAATTTGACAGCTACTGAAGACAGAGCTACTACCTATGTAATCAAACAAAACCACAAATGACTAATCCACCCAGATTATTTGTTTAACCTGTAGATTTAGACTTGCAGCATTAGATTCATGCAATCATACAAACTAGATCCTTCACACTATGGGATAGAAGTCTGTATGACCAACTGTCATGAATTATCAGTAATACCAATAGCTGAATATTTGAAATTTTATTAAACAGCTGCCAGGTCAGACAGAAAATGGTAGGCATAAATAAAAAAAAAAAAAGCTTACAAAAATGTAAGAACAGCACAAAATATAAAAAGTTTCCATAATTTGAAATATGCACATTAGGTAATAAAACACCAAAACCTACATTGCAATGCAATTACTGCATTATTTTCTTGTATAATATGAACTCTTCAACAACCAACTACTTTTGAAGTCAGTGTTGATCAATACTTTCAACACATACTGTTTACAAGCACTGAGATGTATCTCAGTTCGGAACTTGCTCATTGTTACATCTCGGAAAGGAAATTAATGTCTGTTTACAGACTCTTTTTGTCATTACAGCACAGGCATCACAGGTTTCACAGAACTGTACAAATAATCCTATGACTACATTAAGCATCCATTTCTGTCCTTAAATGCAGAATCCCTGCTTCTAATTACCTAATGCTGACTGTTTCATTGTTTCATGGTACAGCTCTTTCCAACTTCACAAACTCAAACACTGAATCATGGCATTCAGAGCAAGACAAAGACAAAAATCAACATTTATGCTGTTTGGGTTTAATGGGACATTAATCAACTTCACTTTGGTCATTAAGTTCCCTTTGCATTATCTTAATTGTTCACGCTCATGCTTCTGACATCTCATTTCCCATACTTCCTTTATAATCTGGATTACAAACTAAACTTGAGCAAACAGCAATACTGATAATTTTTTCTTTAACACCATAAAATTTAAACTGAACTATGCCAAAGTAATGGCTTTCCTTAAAACCCAGTGGTGTAAAATTCCATCCACAACAGCAACACGCAAGTAGTACATGGTATCTTGCTTTTTGTTCCAGGAAGAGCAGGGAAGTCCTGCTCCACATCTGTATGCTAAGCGCTGTACTTATCAACGCTTCATCTTCCAAGTCAGATAGAACCAAGAGGCCCAAACTCTTTCCCCCTTGTGTGTATCTCCAGGTCAAAATGGGCTCAAGCCTGAAAGCAGACAGAACTAGCCGAATCACCTGATCAAGGCAAGACACAGTGCCTGCATTTCCACACTGCTACTAGACAATCACATACTTTCTATGTGATAACTTTATCATGCTGCTGATAAAGAAGTTTCACTTCCCTTACTGCAGAAGCACTGAGGTACACTACAGGTAACAACAGTGTCTCTGATATGAGTCATAAATGTTACCCACAATTACCAGGGTCAGGAGACTCCAGGACAACACCACAGAATTTCTGCCTATTGAAAGGACAATTCATCTGAGGCAAAGGCTGACAAGTCTGTGACATGCTTAAAAAGACTCAAGTGCTATTCCTCATTCAGTAAATATCTTATCTGGGTAACATCTCCCCTCAAGGCCAATATACCTTTATTACCTCTCGAGATGGAGTCAACTTTGGAGCACGTTAGCATGTTATTAAATAGTGCTTCATTTCCATACCACAAATCTTAAGGTTTGCCTCTCAGATGCTAGAGTTCTTATGATTTCACCTTTCAGAACAGGATTTCATGCTTTACCCTTGACTTAAGCAACTCTATAATCAAAAAAGGTACAAGATCAGTGCAGAATATTCCTTACAATTAATTTTGTTTTCTTCTATAAACCTACCTTCTACCTCCACTTCCTTTGTTGTTTTCAAGTGCCCTTTTCAAAAACTCCTGTCTTGCTTTAACTTGCAGACCCCAGCAGCACAGTATTTTATAGCACATAAGTCAAAGTAAAATGAAAATAGAAACTGAAGCTAAATTTAATGCAAGTAACATCTTTCTTAATGTCAGTTGTAAGATCCTCTCTAAAAGTAAGCTTTCTTCTAAAGGACCTTTCTTCAATACTGCAACCTAATGCATCTAACCAGAAATACCTTAATTTTGCAGAACATTACTACTACCAGCACCAGAAGAATACAGAGTATGACCTCATTTTGAGGGCACACATTCTTTAGTAATGCTTTATGCAACAGAAATGACTACGTTTTTAAAATACAGTGAAAATGCATACCATTTTCTAGACAGCCAACTGTTGAAAGGAAACGTGCTTTAAAAGACACTTTAAAAACTTAAAAGAAAAACTAAAAAAAAACTTTAAAAAAAACCCCTAAGCTGTGTGATAAAAAAGTAGTAGGGCTCCTCCTGACCCATGTGGAAAGAATAATTTAATTCTCCTACTCCTCCAAAATAAATTTAACAAGACCACATTTAATCACTGAGATAAATATTACTGAAGGTGGAGACCCTATCTCCAACTGCCACCTTGTATCAAAGCCTATAAACCTCATGTTCAAGCCACACTGCAGTCTTAAAGAAAGGCTGTCAATCCCTGACATCTGTAAAGTTGCAGCCATCTGGAGCTCTATTTATATGTTGAGATGTGCATCAGGCACAGAGGCGGTTACTTAATTACAGCATCTCCAACAGTCACTGTGTTCTTAACAGCTCTCAAATTCAGCTGCGGGTCAGCAAAGCAAGTCTTTTCCACTCAACCCAAGAGCCAAGCTGCAATCCTACAGAGCAACCAGAACATATTCTTAAACCCCTACTTCCCAATTCACTAAAGAGGAATTTCAAAAGTCAGTAACATAGTACTTCATAATCTAAGAGGCTTCCTCCCTCCTTCCCCTCCTTTAAGATGAATCATTTTATGTACTACTAACCTAATATTTCAGTTACATATTGGCCACCATATTCAGAGTTGCTTCTACAACTCTGAATTATATGGAAGCTCCTCATTCAGCTAAGTAGGTGCTGCAATGCCTTCAGAGGACCTCCGCAACATCAAGAGTGAAAGAGCAGATCAAAAGCAAATCTGGGCAGGTAAGAAAACACTGTGCATTAAAGAGTGGCTTTGAAATCGATGTGGCTCAAAACAATGCAGCTTCTCACAAGTTCAGACAAAACTTACACTGTAAATTCTAGGAATGCAATAGTTTCAAACATGCTCATAAGACGACAAGCACATTATCAGGCAGTGTGTCATGATTACATACGGATGTGATGATAAAGCTTCAAATCTGATGGTTAGCATCTATTTACACTGCTGTTTTCACTGATTTGAGCAGCTGCCAAAACAGTCCATATAACAGATCAGACAAAAGTTCTCCTCTTACAATACAATTAAATACAATTTTACCACATTTTTCAAAACCTCACATCTCTTACATGACAAAGTGAAACTTCTGTGTCTCAGTTAACAGGTACAAGCCAGAAAACAAACAGGATTCCTGACAATCTCATTGCTAGGAAACAGCCCACAGCCTGCAGAAGTATCCCTTTTCTTTCTTCCCTTTTTTTGTTTTTAATTGATGGAAGCATGTCTTTCCACAGCTGTCTGTGCCTTACTTTTGACAAAGTTAACTGAAGGTTTCATCAGATTTTTCTTTTTTTAATGTATAATTTTGCCATTTCAAAGCACTTGTGGAGTACAAGCCTCCCTTGAATTACAGAGATTAATACATTCTCTTTGCAAAGATTGGAAGTCTCAGGTACATGGAGCTTCAGGTGGTTTTATTCAAGTTACTGACTGACTCCATAGTGGTGGGAAGGTTCTTTCTGTAGGTATGTACTCTAAAATAATGAGCATGTCAAATCTTTCAGTGTTTGTAAACAATTCTACAAGAAACAGACAAAAAAAAAATTCATTCTTTCTTATACCAACTCATACAAGTCAGCACCAACCCTTCTTCCACTAACACTCTCTCTGATCAACCAAGAACACAAACTCTGGAAACAAACAGAAAGAGCACCAGACTTATGAACCCCTTTCCTCAGCCAGTTCTTCTGCTCCTTTCCCTGCACCAACTTTCAGTGGTGCAAGTACCCATATTTCTCTGGAATAAACTGGATGCCTTTGCTGTAATAAGTTAGAAATACCATACTTCTCCAGGATGCTGATAGCTCAAATTGGTTCCATGATCTGGTTTGTTATATAACTCCACAAACTGTACTTCAGCTCAGGCTGGAGAGAAGCCAATGAAAACAGAGGCTACCCAACATCAGAATCATCATTCAAGAAGACAAGTGAAAATTTTCAGAAGGCATCACTCACATTTCTAACTGCCCATGCCATCCTCCGTTACTAACAGATCACATCTTAGAAACCTAGTAAAAAAGCCCAAACCTCTAAAAAGCAGGCTAAGATAATTTAAAAATTTGCAATTACTACAGATGCAACCAAGAACAGAGTTTCTCAAAATTTAGTCTAGAGGCCATTTCCCCTGTTCTTCCCTCTTCAGATACAACATCCTAATGCTACAACTTTTGTTTTGTTTTCTTTTACATGGAAAAGAGAAAAATCTTGACCAGAACTATTTAAAAGATGAAAATACAGAACATAAGACTGATTAAATGGCATTCACTTCACAGGAATGAAAACACTACAGATGGAAAAGAAAGTCAAAGATTGACAATAATGAAATGTAAGGCAAGTAAAGATCCTTGTGATTTAGTCTGACTGCCTACATAAAAGTCACAGGTTCTTCCTTAATTGCTATTCATAAGCAATGAGATTTTTAAAAAAACAGTAAAATTTTCTAGAAATAAGGAAATCCACTACCATCTTGGTAAGTTATTTAATTGGTTTGCAACTTTCAAACTTGTTTCAAATTTTTCTTATCCTACATTAATCATAAAATCAGTATTTGAACTCTAAAGATCTAAAGATAGAATTTATCTAATTTCTCTTTTTAAAGTTACTTATAAATCATGTCACCTACCAACCTCCTCCTATTTATCAACTTTCTTTTATTACCAGTGGTATCTGAAAGCAAATTACCATCAGCAAGATGCAGAGCTGATATAAGCCCCAGTCTGCCTAGGAATACATATTCAGAAATGTCTAGATTATTCTCAGGTCAATTTATTAACTCTTTTTGGATATCACACATTTACAAATCACCTTCAGATCTCTACTGGCAACAGTGTGAAAGAAAAATAACAGCAATGTGCTGAGAAATTAGAAAAGCTGTAGGATAGTTTGCAGAATATTAAATTATCTCTAATTTCCAGAAGTTGTTTTCTAATCTTCATCTGCCCTTCTTTACCTTTCTGCAATATAAATCTTTGGTAGCCTATAACAGCTAACAACATGCACCGATAAATTCTTTTATGCAGTTTTACCAACATAAGGACTATACAACCACCAAAGAACCCCAAGAAAACCAGAGAAAAACACAACTTACAATGACTGTTGTATTATAACTATATTCCTGCCTTATTGAACCCTGGTTGTACTGTTTAGAGCTGTAACATGCATGTGAAAATGTTGCTACAAATACATTTGCTTTTTGAAATGCATAGGTATTTTACCACCAAGCCTTTAATTTAAAAAGGAAAGTTTACACACTACCCCTCCCCCCCTTCATTCAGAAAGAACTGAGAATTTTGAGTCATATTTCAAACCATTCACTGGGTGAGAATCAAGTTTCTTTCAATCAGTAGACAGCACAAGTACTTGTGAAGAATATTTTTAAATAGAGAAGTCAGCTTGAATTTACTAGTAGAATACTTACAATATAGCATAAGCACAATATATTAGAAGACAGCTTCTAGTCCTGTTACACAATATATTCTTACGTAATATTCTTCCCTTCATCTGAATTTAATAAAAATACACACTTTGGAGGATGGAAGAATAACTGTATAAACAAAAGCACCATTTTGTCAGCATGAATTGTTTATCCAAGGCCAACTACAATAAATAAGGGTCAGATTTTCACACTTTTGATGTACCAGCACAGCTACTTGGCATCAACAAACTCAAAATAAAGTTTGAGATAAATCACTGACATCTAAATTTCCTGTAATATCAGGGAAAAAAAACACTATTCAAATGATAAATATCAAAAAGTACTGCAGCTATAACTACAGCACAAAAGAGCATAATATGTTCAATCATAGAACTAAATCAAAATAGAAGCCTCAAACATTCAAAAATCAGATCTCAGCAAAGTGAAATTCTTACAGAATTTATATTTTTGCTTTGCTAAAGGTGGTATGATTTTTTTAATCCATGATGTAAGTAAAACTCTCCCTATAATTAGTTCTTCAATACTGCATTCTACCTCTAAAACACATATAGTTTTCAGTCTGTTCAAAATGAAAACAGCATACTGACCTGCCAAACACATCTTCAAGAAAAATAATGAAGATGGATCATACAGATACTAATTCCTAATCCCTCCAAACGAAAGCAACAGGCAATCAAAACACTGAACACACTATTTCACTATCGCCACCTCAGCTTTCCTACTCTTCTGAAAAAGCAAAAATTCTGTTTCAAAAGAAAGTCTTAAGAGGTAAGAAAATATGAGTTATTTCAAAAAGAGGAAATAAATCCATGTTCTAAAGTCATTTAAAAACCCCTTAGAACATGACTTAGGCAGAGCTGCTCTCAAATATTCACACACCATTCTTCTCATTGATCCTATAGCATTACACAGCAAGACACATGCAGGACCAGCTGGAACTCAACTAGTCAACAAAGCAGTTTGACATTTTACTTTCCATTAACAAGTGATTAACACAAGTCAGAAATAAATTCATACAGCACTCAAACAAGGCTTTTTTGTACTTATTTGTACTAATTCATAGAAAACAGTCAACAATATTCTACCACAGCTTATTTTCTAGATGCACAAACTACTAGAGCTTTATATACAGCACAACGTAATCATTTCACCTTGATGCGATAAAGACAGCAGGCCCGGCTGCAAAATCTCTTTCCAAAAGAAACTCTTAACATCTTGGATGGACATAAAAAGCTACACTGAGCTGTTGCATGAGCTCAGAACCTTTCTGAACCATGGACTAACAAATCTGAACAACAAAAGGAAAATATACACCTAGAGATGGACAGAAGACAAGCAAGAATTGCCCTGACAGCCCTGGTGTTTCTCCTTATAAGCCCCGTCTCAATCTCTGAACATACTCAATCTGGTATCAATAAATCTGTTTAGATACTTCTATTGACAACTTCCAATAACTAATATTGAAATAATAGTCACATACTTCCAGCCCTGCTCACAAATTGGAAAGATAGAAAGAGCTGGTACGTGCCTATGATGTCTTCCAACTTGCCTTTCAACTGAACTACATTTAAAAAACTAAAATTTAAACGAAATAAAATTCATTAAGAATAAGATTCAGAGTGGATCTCCACTATGAATTAACTAATAAATAGACAAGTGACTGTCAGTAACTACAGAATGTTAATTAGCTCACAAAAATAATTACTAGCAATTTCTTTATCACCATTAATCATGCTATAGGCTTTTACAACACACAATTCATGTGAGGATCTTTCAACTTGTATGCCAAAAACATCAGTCTAGCAAATCAGCTAGAAAACAGACATGCTATAATTCTTGCAATTGGATGAGTAATTTACATATTAATTATATTTTTTGCCTGTTTGGTATCACTGCATTCAATCACATCCCGCAGTATAATACAATATTATTATGTAAGTTGGCATCTCGTAATCAAGTGTTTGGTACTCAGTAATACTGATTAACAACTTTGCACCACAATGCTACTTATTAATAGGCTCCTAGAAAGTAGTAAGGTATTATTTGTTTTTTCCCCTCCTCATCTTCAGAAACTATTCATATAATATTATTAAGCTGCGGACCAAAACTCAGGAGAGCAACTTTCTCGAGGAATATTGCAAATGCAGGAGACAGATGACTGCTTGGTCACTATCTAAATGACTGAAGTAGCTCATGTAACAGCTGGGTACACACATTATAGTTTTTCATTTTGTTCCCACTTTTACCTCAACATGCTGATGGAACCCATCCTGTGCAATTTAACTCTCAAGACCTTCACACCACTCTTCCACAGAAAGTAACTACTAGTTTAAAAGCAAATAAAGACTTAAGGACACACTGATAACACACAGAAAAATTCTTTCCAGTTATTCCACTGTAACTGCCACTCTTATCAAAAACAAATCAACTTGTGCTACACCCTTATCCCCAAACATGCATGCAGTTCCCTATTTAACCAAAATAACTGAAGTTCAGTTTAGAAATTGTTTTATACCCTAGTTTTTGCAAGGCCACATAACAGCTGTGTTCAGACAACACACAGGGACACACCATTTTTTAAACAGACACCACAAAAGACCTCAAAATAACCCTTGCCCTCTTCTCCAGCGAGAGCACAAGTCTGCTGCATACACTTCTAATTATAAATATAGTAACCTGACATGGGGAGAGAGACAGCCCCTTGGACACGATCTCAGAAACTAATAACCCAAATCTGTGCTGAGCACAAGCCTAGAGCAACACAATTGTGGCTAAGATAGACTGCTATTTTACAATCTACAAAACACACAGCTGCTTGTACAAAGTGGACAACAATAATGGACTTCCAAAGCACAATTACGTCTATCTTACAATAATCCACTATCCCACAAGATCCCATTTGTATTTCCAGCACTAAAACTGGCACAGCTGAAGTCCCTTACCATGTGTTATTCAGCAAGTAATTCTCTTTACTACTCTCAACACAATAAAGCCATTTTGAGTTCCATGTAGCATTTAGAGTAAGTACAAATATACCCTCTGCACACTTTAATCTAAACTTAATGATGCTAGAATATCAAAATCCTTTCTTGTTAATATTTGCTTCTTGGCACAAAAGTTTGTCTTAGACCACAAGATAAGAGTAAAGTCTTTTTTTATGCACTTCATCTTCTAAAAATTTCCTAAGGTACTACATGCTAAATATTCTTAACATTCACTATTTAAATATACCATAATAGTATATGTTTTCATTATTATCATTATTCTGTAGTACTTCCATGATGTGTGGAGATTAACTTTTTAGAAGAGTATGTATGGGAGAAGACAAGAAGCAATAGTTTTAAACTGAGACAATATAATTTTAGATCAGATATAAGGAAGAAATTCCTTACTGTAAAGATGCTGAGACACTACAACAGGCTGCCCAGAGAAGCTGTGGATGTCCCATGCCTGGAAGTCTTCAGGGACAGGTTGGATGGGGTTTTGAGCAACCAGGTCTGGCAGAGGGTGTCCCTGCCCATGGCAGGGAGGTTGGAACTAATGATCTTTAAGGTGCCTTCCAACCCAGGCCACTGTATAATTCTAATTCTATTTATAGTCTCAGCTATATAAAATTCAACTGTCTGAAATATGTTTTTCCTTTATTTTCATTTCTCCAGCATTGCTGAGGTACCTTTTACCATACAGTTAAACACACATCTCCAGAAATGCAAGTCCTTCCATAAAGCAAACAGCACAAACTACTTCTGACATACATATATGTGTGTCACATATACAAAAAAAATGATCCAAACATCAACCTCCTTGTTCTTTCCCACAAAGAAGTAAAGGTGAAAGCTTAAAATATGAACCATAAGAAATGTCACATTGCCAGGACATACCATGTAATTACTTCAGACAAAAAAAAAAATGTCACAAGAGGAAAAAAAAGCTATGGCTAGATGAGGTCTAAACTAACATTTCTGGGTTTCTTGGGAGCAGACATGACTTTTTATTTCATGTCTAGGTGATGTTAGGCAAGAAACATAAACATGACAAAGGTCAGCTCATTTCATTCTCCCAGCATTTACATTAGTATTTCTACCTCTGGATCACTGGCAGCCAGTACTCTTGGGGGTCAGTGAAGAAAGAAAAGCGAGCACGGATCCACATAACATCCTGAAAGCCTACTAAAGCGCCGCAAGAAAAAAAAAAACGAAGGGAAAATTCGTTACAGTACACATGCTTCTTCGGAAGCAGGACCAAGTAAACAACCGAGGGAGAGGCAGAACACCGTTTATAAACACACAACGCTTGTGCACGGTGCTCGCCCGGCCGCCGCCGACGGCGAGCACGGAGGCGCTGCCAGGCTGAGTCATTCCTTGTAGTAACTTCACACGAATCGCTCGCCCTGGCAGCGGAGCCCCGGGCAGGCAGGGAGCACCCCGGCCCGCCCGGCGCTGCTCCCCTCCGACGGCCGGCAGCCACGGCCTCCCGCAGCAGCTGCGCTGGGGTCACTCGGCCGCCCTGGAGCGGCTCCAGCGGGATCCCGGTCCTCCCCGAACCCCGCTCCGCCTCCTGCCAGTCCCCGGTCGCCCGCCCCACGGGTACGGCCCTGCGCCCGGCGCCGGGACCGCCGCCCCTCGCCAAGGCCGCCCTCCCGGTACCGGAGTCCCCGCCTTCCCCGCGGCCGGGAGGGGCTGAGCGGGGCGGCGGGGGGATCCCGCCCGTCCCGGGCAGCGCCCGGCACTCACCCCCGGCTGCCGCGCGGGCGGCGCCGCTCATCCTGCGGCGGTGGCGCCGCGTCCCCCCCGCGCCGCGCGGCCGGGCCCGGCGGCTCCGCGGGGCCGCGCAGCGCCTCGGCGGGGCCCGCGGCCGAGCGGGGAGAGGCGGCGGGCCGGGAGAGACGGTGCGGCGGGGCGGGCTGGGCGGGCGGGGGGCCGCGGGGACCGAGCGCGGCGCCGCCGCCGCCGCTGTTTGTTGTTGTCGTCAGCCGCTTCCGGCGCGAGGGCTGCCGGGAGGGGGCGGCGCGCGGGAGGGACCGCGCGGCGGAAGCGGCGGCGGCGGCGCGCGGGGCGGGCGGGCGCAGCCGGGAGCGCTCCGGCATGGAGCGGCTCCGGGCTGGAAGGGCTCCGGGCTGCCCCGGTTCCACCGGTTCCACCCCCGCTGCCCACGGCAGGGGCACCGTCCGCTAGACCAGGTTGCTCAGAGCTCGATCCACCCCGGCCCTGAATACTTCCAGGGATGTGTTCAGGATCGCCCCACCTCATCCGTGTGCAGCCAGTTCCATTTCTTCACCACCGTCACATTAAAGAATTTTTTCCTAGTGTTTAATCTAAATGTACTTTTTTTCAATTTACATACCTTCACCCTGTCCCTGCGTGCCTTTGTAAATAGTCTTGCCCCGTGTTTCCTCCAAGTTCCCTTAAAATGCTGGAAGGCCAGAATCGGGACACCCCAACGCCTTCTCCAGGCTGAGCAATTCCAATTCTTTCAGCCTTTCCTCACAGCAGCGGTGCTCCATCCCTCCGGTCAATCTGACGGCCTCCTCTGGACTCACTCCAACAGGTCCATGTCCTCCCTTTGGTGGGACCCCAGAGCTGATGCAGCACCGCAGCTGGGGTGTCACCAGAGCAGAGCAGGGGGGCACAATTCCTTCCCCTGACCTGCTGGCCATGCTGCTTTTGATCCAACCCAGGACATGATTGGCATTTCAAAGTTAGGCCCTCGGCCTTACCTGAGAAGGAGGCTTATTCAATTCCATTTTAATCTGAGATGACAAGAGATCAAAAGCTTAGAAAATCTACAGAGGGGTTTAAATAGCTCTCCTCTATGTTTTGAGTTTTATTGTAAAGAAGTGTACTGAAATAACATGTGCTTCATTGACATTTAGAACTGTAAAAAGAAATCTTAAAAAAAGATGGTTTCAGATGACAGTTTCTTACACTCTGCACAAACAGAAAAATGTCATCTTCTGCTAGAGAAACTTACCAACCACTTTTGCAATAAAATGCAAATTACAACTACAGGGATACTAGTTCCTAACAAACTTCTAGGTGTCACTTAAAGAAAGTGAGATCACCATGGGCAGTCCAGCCAAAGGTTGTGTCCATTTCCCAAACACACAGGAATTTTAAGACTAGAAGTTGAGACCTGCTAGCAATGATAAAGTGGAAAGAAATAAAAAGAGAAGGATTCATGGGAATCAAGAGCTCTCTGTCACTATATTCTTTTTATATTCTTTTTCCTGCCATAGGCATTGACTATTATTTCAACATTTAAGATGATGGCTGTTTGTATTTCCAGATGCAGGCAGAATTTAGCAACTGTTCAATTCATCCCTGTGCTAGTAAGTGAGGGTGGCCCCAGGTGCACTCACTGTCCAGGCTGGACTCCCATCCCCCAGGGAAGGGCTCTCAGAGAGCTTTCGACAGAAAGCAGCCCATGAGCTGTAGGGTGGGAACTGACTTCTTATCCGGTCTGAGAAAACAAAAGTAAACCTTGTACAGGTCACTTTTGGTTTCTGTTTTATTACAAGTTTCTTTAGAGGTTTAGCCCACAGAACTTTTCTTAGGAATGAGCACATTTCCACATAGAGAAGAGTAAATGTGAGAGGAATACAAGCAAGAGGCTTGTTTGATTCAGAGATGCCGGAGAAGATCACAATGCTGGCATCAAGGACATCCTCTAGCCAAGATCCCTTGAGAGCACCATACAGCTGGATTGTACTTTCTCTGCTGCCTCCCTTCACCTCTCCTTCCATAACATACACCATAGGCAGCAAAGCATAATGTTGTGGCCAGGCTATATTCAGTTATAGAATATTCTCTGCACATAAGAGGAGGATTGCAAAAAAGAGTGCAAGCATGCCATGATCCCAAGCACAGGAAGAATATATATATATATATATATATATATATATATATATATATATATATATATATATATCAAAAGAGTCCAGAGGAGGCCACCAGGTTGAGTAGTGGGATGGAGGAAAAGTTGCGAGATTTTCCTTTGTTCATCCCGGTAAAGAAAAGACTTTGGAGTGACCTAATTGTGGCCTTCCATACCTTAAGGTGCTTCTCACAAGCTGGACCAGGCTTATGGTTTTCACAGTAAACTTGTGGTAGCCACCTCTGCTATGTTGGAGAGCTTCCAGGCTATGTGGAATCGTCACAGCCTGTCCAGACAGGAACTTCTTGGCCTTTTAAAAAAAGCCCCCAGTTGCCACCTTGTGGCATCCCATAAACAAGTACTCCCCAACTCTGCAGCTTGTTAGGAGACATATCCAAATTCTGAAAAACATCTGTGGCATGTCAGACTACAACAACAAATGGAGCTGGGAAGACATTAATACTCAAACAGATGTAATGGGAAGTATAATACAGAACAAATTGCATGCATGCTGTTGTCAGAAGTCAAGGAAAATACCCCAAAACTTTGAGGTTTGGTAAGTCTGAAACACAAATAAGTATCATTAAAATTCTCTTGAGGAGAAATTACTGAGAGTGACCTCCTGAAGTCTGAGAAGCTGAGACATTGGCAAGAGAAGCAGCAGCATCTCTTCAAACACTGAAGCGGCAGTGCCGACAGAGCTTTTAGTTTTCTGGCAAAGCACCTCTGCCAGTCAGGCTTTCAACAATAGCATAAAATGAGGCTTCAGGCACTTAAGCATGGTTCTGGTTTTTACAGCACGTGTGGGACAACTGTTGATTGATTTGAGAGGCAGCTCAGGCAGGACTGAAGCAGGAACTTCAGATCTGTGGAGTAAGCAAAGTGCTGCTAGCAGAGCAGGTTGTTCTGGCTTGTTCTTGTAACATTTCATTATGTTGCTTCCTCTCAAAGTGTTCCAGAGCCGCTTCATGCCAAACAACTAATTACAGGGTTTTTTCATGAGCCTGTCTGAACAAAACCTAAAATTTAGCATTATATTCTATCCTAAAAAATAAGCCAGCATTTTATGTAGTTTTTACTCTAGGATATACAAAAAGAAAGCGTTGAATCAGGGTTACTGGGAATTCTTAACATTTTCAAAGTGCTGTACAAAATGTAGATTATTATTCCTTCAAGATACCTTTTAGGATTCACGCATATATTTTTTCACATTCTGTAAAATAACCAAGAAGGTTGAAGGGGTTTTTCACTGTGTGCTTTTAATTTTGGGCACTAAATTTGGCATACCAAAGTATGTGTCTCTTAAACTACATATTTATGTAGCTGTAGTCAGAGAGCAAAAAGAACAGGCTGCTCTTTAAGGGAAATCAAACTGGGAGCCAAGGCTGGCAGCAAGGGGCACTGTCATGGACAAGGGGCACAGTCCCACAGTATCAGTGAGGTCTGGTGATTGTTTTTCCATACAATTGTTGTCCACACTCCTGTAAGGAGCCAATACTGTCAGAATTTATTTAGTTTCAAATGTACTTCAAAACCCACATCTTCCTATTTTCTTCAGCTCTGCTTGCCAGAAATTTGCCCTGTGTACTTCTGCTTCCCTTACTGCTGTGTCTTGGTTAAACCCCAGCCAGCCACCACAGTGCCACAAAGTTGCTTGCTCTTACAGTTCCGCTCCGCAGTGAGATGTGGAGGAGAAGCAGGAAATAATTGTAAAACACATGGGTTGAGGTAGAAACAGTTTAATGATTCAAATAAATATAATAATAATAATAATAATGAGACAATAAAAAGAGAGATAAATAAAACCTGAAACAGACAAGTGATGACTAAATCAGTTGCTCACCACCCACTGAGAGATGCCCTGCCCTGCCTTGAGCAGTGATTGGCCCCTCCCAGCCTCAACTCCCCCCAGTTTATATACCGAGCATGACATTCTCTGATATGGAACATCCCCTTGGTCTATTGGTGAGCTTGCCCAGCCATTCTCCCTCCTGGCTTCTTGTGCACCTGCTCACTGCTAGAGCATGGGAAGTTGGAAAGTCCTTGACTTGGAATAAGGCCTGCTTAGCAACAACTAAACCATCAGTGAGTTATCAACATTATTCTCACACTAAATAAAAAAACAGCACAGTACCAGATACTAAAAGGAAAATTAATTCTGCCCCAGTCAAAACCAAACACATTGCTATCTTCATCAATTTCCCTTGATTTTTGTTTTGTTGGAGTTTTATTGTTTGTTTTTTTGTTTTCCTTTTTCAAATACTAGAAACAGCTATATTCATTCCTCTGCTAGATCAGGCTGATGCTTAAAACCCAAGTTCCTTCCTTCTGTGTTGATGCTTTGTGGCATCTTGCAAAGTAATCTTCAACAAGTATTTGTTTTCCATTTAAGTCATCCTCCAATTAAACAACCCCTTCAGAAACCAATATTTTTTTAAAGGACAAAATACTGTTCTGACCTGGAATACGCAAAGTGAACAGCAGTCTCCAACAGCACAAGTGCTCCTGCGTGTTTTGAGAGAGACTTCAAGAACTTCAATTATCCTTTAATGTAGCTTGGCACTCTGTGGCAAACGCCAAATCCTGTCTCATCTCTTGCTTCTTTTCGAGAGCTCTGACTGGTCCATAAGCAATCACTAATTTGTTTTTGAATGGTCAGTGACTAAAGAACAGCTGATGCCATTTTGAAAGCATGCCACTCCCTCTGACCTCATTACAGATCATTCCTAACCAGTGATTTTAACATTGTGTGGCTTCCTAATGTTTCAGTAGTTCTGACTACACAAGTTTTGAATTCATAAGTGATTTTTCTTGTTTGCTGCATGAGCTTCTTGCAGGAAGGGAATCGTTCGATTCAGTTTAACATTCAGGTCATGAGATCAGTTCTTGGTCCTGTGGAGAAATGTGCAAAGGGCATTTAAATCTCAGATTAAAAAGTCAGAATGGACATACCCTCAAAAGTGTTAAGGACAAAAGCTCTTAAGGGAAAACACGCAGCCTGAATAATCCTGTAAAAATCCCTTGTTATGCATGTTCATTTTAGAGTCTCCATTTGTGTAAGGCTCCTTCCAATACCACCACTTCTCAGCACTCAGATGATAATGAGTACAACGAGGTCAAACAAGCATTACAGTGCAGACTACATAGAACAACAGTAATACTGTTAGTAGTATTTATAGAAAGTTTTAGCTGTGTAAGCATTACTGAATATTTAGTGTCACTGAGAATAGAATTCTCATCCTTTACTGTCTATCAGCTTTGTTTTTTTATATTAAAGCACTGAAGTCATGTTCATAGAATCATAGAATTGAAGGGAATAGAAATAGAATGGAAGCGACCTTAAAGATCATCTACTTCCAACCCTCCTGCCATGGGCAGGGGCACCTTCAACCTGACCAGGTTACTCAGAGCTCCATCCAACCTGGCCTTGAATGTTTCTAGGGATGGAGCATCCACCACCTCTCAGGAAGGCTATTCCATAATTTTGAAAACTTCATTGTAAAAAACTTCTTTCCTGTATCTTAGAGCTTTACTAAGGACTGGAGGTGGGGAGACACTAATGAGTATATTGTTATTAGTCACAGGTATGTATTCCATTTTTCCTCTTTTAAAGGGATTTACTCCCTCTTTCCCAGTCAGTGGGAACTTCACTGGACTTCTATGACTTCCCAATTATGATGAAAAGTAGCTCAGCCGCTTTCTGTACTAGTTCCCTCAAGACTCATGGATCCAACTTATCAGGTCCCTGCTCTTCTGCTACACCTGGCAGTTCATCATTCTTGCACTCCCTTCTTTTACCTTCTGCAACTCAGGTGGTGTGGCTGGAGCATTTGCCAGGGAAAACTGAGGCAAAAAAAGGTGCTGAGTACTTCAACCTTCCCCCTATCCTAGGTAACCATCTTCCTCATTCCCTTCTGGAGAGGACCCACATTTTCCCTAGTCTTCCTTTTACTGTTGTCCTTGAGATCCCTAGGCAGGTTTAATTCTTTCAGGGCTTTAGTTGCCCTAACCTTATCCCTGGCTGCTGGGACAATTTGCCAGTATTCCTGACAGTATTCCTCATTTCCACCCTCTGTAAGTTCCCCTTTTCTATTTTTGTCCAGGAGCTCCTTGTTAATCCATGCAGGTCTCCTTGTTCATGTATAAAATCATACTTTTAAAATTTAAGTTTAATTTCTGCTAACAAAAAGTTATTACACATATAGATATTTCAGTTGAAGAAGTTATACCAGGAATTTATTTGACCTCTACTGCTAGAAGCTTGATGTATTTTTCTTTTTACACTCATGAAAAAAATATACTGTCCCCATTTACAAAATAGCATTATAATGATCTTTCTGTTCACAGATGACATACTCTGATCTTTTCATCATTTGCATTACTCACTCTCCTGGTCTGGTAGCCATAAAGACAGAATCTGTAAAGCAAGAAGCTTCAGCTTCTCCCTTAGCCCTGCATGCCAGCGGAGGTGTCTCTCACTGTAAGCCATGGAACAGTATCTGAATCCAGATCCAAATGGCAGTACAGGATCCAATGCCAGGAGCGGATTTTAGACATCTCCCGCTGAAACCACAGGCCACAAGCCAGCCAGCATCACAGCAGCTGGCCTGGAAATGTACCTCATCAGGCACTCCAGAGAGTTAAACTCAAGTGCTTCTAGACTATGTCCACTCCTTCTATATTTAGCTTTTAATCTGCAGTCTATTTTTAGAGGTTAGAAAAGTA
The DNA here is from genome assembly GCF_050655825.1 of Lonchura striata. Classification (NCBI taxonomy): domain Eukaryota; kingdom Metazoa; phylum Chordata; class Aves; order Passeriformes; family Estrildidae; genus Lonchura; species Lonchura striata. Next base: position 117,426,950 of record NC_140704.1, read on the forward strand.
TGGGTATATTTAATCTGAGTCACTAATTTAGATTTGTTTTTTTTTATATATTTTGTTATTAAGTAATAATTACCTTTTTAAAGTAAGCATCTAAATTCCCCTCCTCTTCCCAACCTTTCTAGTAAGGCAAACTAGAAATTCTAAATTCTAAATTCTAAAACTTTGTTTAATATGTTCTATTAATATATATAAATAAACTGCAAAGAGCCTTAAACCAAATAAATAAAACTCACTTTGCCTATACATAAAGATAAATTGCTAACTGAAAATATAATCTATTAACATTTTGAATGCTATTTGTCCTTTGCTCTACTAACTTATAGTATTCAGTCCTTTTATTTCTGAATGGAGTAGAAACAAAACCGTCTTCCTTTTTTTGCAGCTCCCAGGGTTTCAATTCAAAGAATTAGTCACTGACCTCAATTTACAGAGTGAACTGAAATGATGAATTGAGTACACTGAAACAGTGATTCTTTGCATTTCCAGAAGAGACTATACATTTCAAATATTCCTAAATACCTAGCTACATAATTTTAGATTATACTGTAGGAGTAGACTAATTCAAACTATGTCTTAAATCATTAAAAAAAAAAAAAAGAAAGAAAGAAAAATGACTATTCTGAGTGCAGTTGCATTCATTACTCATTCTTAGGAACTTTTTTATATTCATTGATGAGCTCAGGCGTGGGTGCTGGTAGAGTCCTCTTTCAGAGCTTTGCAGCTTTGGAATCTGCTCTATACTTGAGCTTTCCAATACAGCAGCTCAGATGGCTGCTGGTTTGATTGCATCATTTATGTTTCCTATGCATTTTAAAAGCATGTATAGACTGTTCAAATCTGTGTAGAAAGGGAATTCTTTAGATAGATGTAGATTGTGGTAGACTCTTTTGCAGTTAGAAATACCAAGGTTTTTAAATTATTTTCTTTTGAAAATAAACAACAAAAATTTTCTCATTTAGGATATTTTTATCCCAATGTATGAAAGACAACCAAATATAAACTGACACATGCAAATCTCTGGAAATTACTCTCTTCTACTGAAATAAGCCAGTTAGATCAATACCTGCCTAATTATTTGAGCACAGGAAAGAAAGAATGAAAAACTGTCAAAACTGTAGGGCTGAGTCTGGCTCAGTGGAGGGCCTGGCAATGTACATTTCCAGGCTGAGTGCTGTAATGTTGGCTGGCTGGTGGCTTGAATTTTCAGCTAGAGATGCTCAAAATCCTGCCCCTGGTGCAATATTCCTGCTTCCTTGAAGACTTGTTTGGAGTTTTGATTTTCTTTTTTTTTTAAAAACTCTAGGTACAAAATCAGATTTGTACATAAAGCTTAGCATTGTTTCTTATTTAGCAAGGAAGAAATTAACTTCAGTAACCACTATGTGCTTTACTCAAATGCATAATTACAGTCAATTAACATTTACTGGTTGGAGTCCATTTTCACAAAACTTTTCTGAGCAACATTTACTGTTCTTCATCCTTTTATCTGTATTAACTGAAATGCACCATTGGCATCATAAAGAAAAAGCGTGTTGTAGACATCAGGCTATAGATTAAGCAGTTTTATCTATATGCCCTTTTTGAATATTTCCCTAGCATTAATACTAGCAGTTTTCTGAAGTTTCCTGATTTTTCTGATTTTCACATTTTTATTGATACTGACTTTAGTGAACCTGAGCGTAAAACCCAAAGTTAGCTCAACTTACTTAAATTCCATCTCTGTCCAGTCACTTTCTTAATTGGCAGCAGATAATTTTCATGTCACTAATAGTTTCAGCCATCTGTTGTAGGCTCAATGTTTAGTTCTAGGACTACAGGGAAAAAAAGAGCGACTAACCCCTGCCTTGACTGGCTATGGACCGTGTTTAATAGCTTCAAGTTCAAATTACTCCTATCCGTTTCTCTTTTCCTCTGTTTTGTTACATAATACTGATTAGATTTGTTACTGCTGCTGTTTAATTTCTAACTGTATTTTTATATAAGTGGTGAATCTGTAAAATCTCTTAGCAGTAGTTCTCTCTAGATTGTGAAATTTGGTTTTTTTATCTGCTTATTAAATCCATTTTGAGATACTCAATTTTCATCTACATTTTAATTTGTAAGTGTGTTTTCAATTAATTTTTCTCAGTACTTTGATCTCTGGAAAGTTAGCCAAAAGTAATTGCCAAGTTTACATATGTCCCTTGACCTTAACAAAATATATCTGTTTTGAATATAAAATAAAAACTGTTGGTGGTCATTGAACGGTCACAAAGACTGTTAATCTAGATTTAGCTAAAGATTAAATTGGTAATGGTTTGTTTCCAGCTTAGTTATGAGGTTATTTTTTTAAAGAAAGTGCTGGATAAACTGTCATAAAAATTTTGTTCATTATTTCTCTACATGCTAACTCAATTTATGAGTTTGCTTAGGATGCAGAAGAGGAGAAACCTTGTTCTGTCCCAAATGCTTTTTATAATATGAGCCTGCTTAAGTTTCAGTTTCCTTTGTGCCCTCCAATGCCATGTAGAAATTCAAGAATTTCATGCAATTATCTGTAATTTAGAAATTCTCCAAACTATCATCTCAAAAAGCCTTTTTTCCCCCCACCCAGCCTTAAGGTCACTGTGCCTATTAACTTTTTCGTGATGTATGTTCTAGCATGAAGGGGAGTGCTTTGTGATTTTACTGCAGGCAGCTCGTGTAAGGATGAGCACACACTGCTCGTGCTCTATAGGGGATCTCAGACCATCAAAGCAGGGGGGAGCTTGCTTTACACAAGTGTAGGAAACACGTGTGGCTCAGGCAAGGCTGCAGAGCCAGCGAAGGGGATCCACAAAGGGCCAACCCAGCCTGAGCTCCGTGTTCTTGCACCTATGGCACCGCAGTGCTGCTATCAATTTACAGCTAGCAGAGTCAAACCTGTGGCAGGAGGTTTTATGGTGTCTAACTACAGGATTGCATTTCTGAAAGTCTGTGATAAAAATAATCTCAGATCGCAGATAAAGATTGGCTAGACTGTTGAACTCTGTAAAAAACCCAACATATCCACATTGATATAGAAAGTAGCAGTAAAATGGAAGCATTTAAACAAAACCAAAGTGTTAAAGAGCACATGAAAACTCTTATAAGGAACAACTCAGCAGTGTGTTTAACATTGTTGTTAGAGACATAAAAAGAAGAAAATATTAAAAAGAAAATAAATGAGGCATGAATGAGAGTAAGCAAGATCCAAAACTAGAATTAAGCACAGAAACATTCCTCTCTTCAGTGCTTGGTGATGAGAGGAAGCCCTGGAAGATCACTTTGTAATTTCAGTTCAGCTGTGTTTGGGAAGTTCCCCTCAGTTGTCAGGTAACCCACACAAGGATTTCACAGCAAATTTCATCTGATCTTTTTAACCATTCTGCTGTGGCAATTTGTCCTTAAAAACATTTTTTCATAATTCACTGAAGCTGTAGACTTTTTTGTTCAATATGTAGCAGAGAAAAGAAAAAAATCCTGCTTCTTAAATAAGTGCAAAAAAATAATCTAAAAGCAAGGTCTGAGCTGTAAGAGTAAGGCCAAGAATTCTGTGGTTTTACCAAAGACAAGTAGTGCATTTCCTCTCAAGCCTCAATGGGCAATTGGTTTAGGTCCCAGTACTGTCATTTTATAATTTTATAACTACATTTGTGTGTGGAGGCTTTTTCTGCTCATTCTCATGGCTAATAAAACCAATACACCACATGGACATTTGCGTGTGGAGGGGACAGTAATGGCATGAAGATCATCTTAGAAAGCAGCACTGATTTGTCCCTTCTCTGCAAATTATCCAAAACGTTTGTCACATATTTTGTATGCAAAATAGTATGAAATATAATATCTTCTTATTTACTCTTCCTCTTGAAATTTCATTCACTGTCTCCTGCTCCCCTTGTCCTACTTGCCCTGGGCTTATAAACCAGCCACAGTGGCATTTCGCCTGATACATAATCCTTGTTCTTGAAACAGGTGCAAAGAGTACAGAAAGTTACCCATGATATCATCAGATGCAGGCACTTCCAACTCAAACAAGTAAACTATTTTTTTTTTTTTAACTGGAGAAATAGCAGAGTATTTCTGCTGCTGTTAACTTTACGTAACAGACAAAACATTTTATTTGTAAAGGAGCTTCTTGTGTGCTGCATTAGTAACTGAATAATTCAGTCTAAAATTCCCTGGATGCTCCATGGGTGCTGTGGTTTATTGCTAGCAAGAGTATTTTGCAGTACTGAAACCATAACACTAGAGGTCATTGCTAGTCTTTACATTTTTAATCTGTCTGAATGCAAGTGTTGGGAGCTCTCAGTTTGGTGATAGGAATTGGTTTTTAAAATTCTCGAAGCATGCATGGCATGGAGTATGGCTTGTATCAATATCCACTCTTGATGTCATTGTTTCATAATGGTTTTGGATTTTTTGAGATATATTTTTTAAATAGTTCCTGTATTTTATTTTTTTTTAGGATTTTTTAGGAATAAGACAGACATCCCAGAAGAGACAAGAAAATATATACATTACAAATCACAATGGTCTTAACAACCTGCATGCTACTCCTTTCTCTCTAATTCATTCTTAAGTATTTTTCAAAAGTCTCATTTAGCAAGGATGGATTTAGTTTTTGGTATTTTTCATTAAAGGACAAAATTAGGAATAACTCCTGAATTCCAATGCAGAATATCATATGTAGAATCCTTTGTGAGGCTAGGAGAGTTTTCAGAAAGTTTTTTTAAGTTTATTCTATATCTTTTACAGTTTATTCTATTTCTTTTACAGATTGAAAAGTTGTCTGAATTTTTTTTACTATTTCCAAAATACTATCTATATCCCTGAATATTTCTAATGCACTCAAAAACAGCAAGCAGAAATTTAGAGGTCCAATGCAGTGTGACATCAAATGTTCAAGTACTGATAAAGAGATATTTTACTAGATACATATACTTAATTTCACAAAGGGTTGAAATCATTTGAACTGCTTAATGGATTCCAAGTTATGTTGTAATTGAAAATTACCATGTTCATAATTCAAAAATAACCATAGCAAAAAAAAAAAAAATTTGTAGAAAAAATTGTTTTCTTACAGAAAATGAGTTACAGTACTTTCAGAACCTTGAGCTAATGAAATTTTTTTATTTACTAAGTGAAGAAATAGGAACTGTTGTTTTGTTCACAGAAAACTGGTCAATGTTATTGGTTATTTCTAGAAACAGTAAATACAGGAAAAAATTAATTAAGAAAAGTAATATTAAACTTTATCTTCCTTATTTTAAGCTAAATATCTTAATCAAGAATGATGAGTTTACATTACTCTTCCACTAACTGCCAAATTATTATTATAAAATTAAATTTTTGTGAGGCCTTTATTTTTTTTCAGTCTTAAATTGTATGGACACCAATACAGATTCCCTCAGATGAATCTGCAATAATATTTTTTCCCACTTTTCAAGAATGAGAAGATGGATATGAATTCATTCTTTGTACAGTTTTAAATCAGTGCAATTTTACCTGTTCTTCAATTATCATTATTATTATTCAAAAATAATTGGTGGGGTTTTGTCTTTTTTTGGGTTGCTTTTTTTTGTTGCAAAGGAAATTTCTTTAGATATTATTTTTTAAAATCAACCATTTATTAATATTTTTATATTAATAAATTGCTCTTATGTAATTTTTGGTTACTTAGCTTCACTGTACTGCCTATTGCCATTTAACTAACATTTATGAAGTGAACAGGTAATGAAATTTGGCATCAAACTTGCACTTAAGAACAGATATTAATGCTCTGCATTAATTTTGTCATTTTAAGTATCTGGTGCCATCGTTCCTTGAGGTCAATTTTACCAGAACTAAATAGATTAGCATCGTCACAGGTTATTCATATTTATTTTTAAATACTGTTTCCTTTTGGATGTGTGACTGTAGTCCTCACTTTACTCAAAATAACTTGTGCAGTTTTTGAATGTTGTGAAAAGAAAACTGAATTTGGTCACGTGGCTGTGGCAAGAACATGTGGGTAGAAACAATAGTTTCATATGAAAATTAATAAATATTTCCTTGAAAAGGTGATCAGATACTTTCAGTGCAATATTGGTAATTAAAATTATAAACATGGGTGTTTGTGGAGAGTAAGGCTCAAACATATAAGCTATGAATATGGTTCTATTCTTCACTGTGCAAACTGAAACACTCCTCACCAAAATATCTCACAAATGCCCTAAGAGAGTTTGACTCAAACCTGCCACGTTTACTTTCTTGCTATTTTATGTAGAAAAGATGAACAATTCATGGGAACATATGAAATATATTTAATGCATGTTCTTGTTTAGGCAATTAAATTCTGAGTTGTATGTGGGGGGGAGCTTGGAGGTTTTATTTAGCAGTATATTTTAATGGTTTTCTTCACTTGCTACTTATTTCCTCTGTTCAAATTGACAGACATATTTTGACTGCACTTTCCTGTAGCCCTTAAAGCCCTGATACAACTGAGACCTGAAATCCCTGCTCCACTATGTTCTGTAATGGTATTGGTCTATAAAGCTCTGTATTTCCTCTCCATTTCATATTTCCATTCTGGCCATGCCTGTTCAGCAGTATAGACTTTTCAAGATTGAGTAACTAGAGGGACAGAAGTAAACCTTAGGAATTACTTTCCAATTAAAAGTTTTTTAATTAAGTTGGGAAAAATTAGTATTTAATTCTTCTGTGCATTCTTGAATTATTCTTCTTCAAGCACTTGCAGAAAGTATTTTTGTACACTAGATGACAGTGAAAGATAGTAATTGCAAACAATATTTTGATAATTGATAATTGGAAACATATTCTGTAACGTTATCTACTATGATCACTGATTTTATTTATGGTGTTATATATTTTGTATATAAAAAGGAATATTATTGATGTTGTCAGTTTTGCTTAAATATGTTTTTGTTTTAGTATTTTGAATGGTAATGGCCTAATTTTATTTATTTTCTTAGAAAATTGTGGCATGTTTAATTCAAAGATAAACAGGATTACTTGTTTTGTGACACAGCTAAGAGCTGAATTTGTACAACAGAAGGACAGGACCCATACTGCACTTTCATTTCATATTAGACTTGAAAGAAGAGGTTGATAATAGAAAAAAAAAATAAAAGTGATTGTATGAAGAGTAAAGAAACATTCTTTTCATTTCCAATTACCAGATCTTGATAAGGCAAAAGAGTTGTTTCTTATACTGCATGACTATTTCTGAAAATCACAGCTTCTGGGTGAAGTAAGCTTGTGCTTTGGCTCAAGGTTATTTTAAAACTAGATGTCCATCTCTGAAATTAATCCATTATCTGAAATCTTAGATGTTAAATGTCTACATCAACTCATGTTAAGGTACTATTCCGTCATTTCCAATTTCCTTTTTCTTCCAACTCACAGCCAGAGTTAAGAGAGCCATATAAATGCAGAGGATACTTTGGTAAAAGATCTGCTTTTGAATTCTTTATTCAGTCAAAAAAAAATTTCCACTGTGTATGTAAGGAAAGAAAACAAAATGTTGCATCACTGACAGTCTCATCATTAAGGACTTGGAAAACTAGATTATAACAGGTATTTTATCTATTAATTCAAATGCAACAAAACTCAGAGGTCTGAAAAAGCATTCATCTGATTTTTTCTTGCTTTGAGCTATTCCTGCTATCAATAATAAATCCAGTGTAATAATAGATGAATAAAAGCACACTTTTTAATAAGCATCTTTGGAAGGAGCAAAATAAAAACAGAATACTTAAACATGTGGCAAAGTTGAGGAACTGGCAACATATTTCTGTTTCAGCAGAAAACAAGAAAAAGTAATAGGGCAGACAAAAGAAATATGCTGTTTACAATAAAAATGGAAAAGTTATATAAATCTGTGAGAATGGGACTCTGCATTTTAGATGGAGGAGATAGCCTACCAGAACTTAATTTTAAAAATCAGGATGCCTTTTGGTAAATGGAGACAGTATGTTTTGGAAAGTTAAATTGAAAACACTAGTTAACAACCTTTGTTACAAATATATTGCTGGCACTGAAAAAGGGAGCCTTCTCCAGAGATTGAATCACAAAGCCTTTTCCAGGTCTCAGAAGACTTTGGAGTGTTTTGATATGAGACCCAGGCTGCCTCTGGAGAGGTGGATCTAGACTGTAGAGGAAAACACAATTTCCAATCTTATTAAAAAGTGACAAATTTACACCCAAGATGTATTTCAATAATATTGAGGTTTTTATAAAACATGGCCTAGAACAAATGACAAACAGAATTATCTTCGATTTCTTCAGTGAGTCTAAATCAACATGTGAATGAAACTATGTTCTTTTTTAACATACCACATGATTTAATTGGTTTCAGGATAGTGGAGTAGTATATTGAGTACAATACAGCAGTATGGGTTGTCTTGATAGTGCAAAGAGCTCCTCATATCCAGCAAGGAGTTCTTACTGTAGCACAACAAATAATCCGAATGTGATGGGTGAATTGCTTCATTACTGTCACACTCATGTAAGGTTAATGGTAAATGCTTATAAAAATGCTGATTTAAAAAGGCAGCTAAAAAAAACTGAAGGGAGGACTGGTTATTTTCAGTCAAGGAAACTTTAAGGCAGAATGAAACATGATAAACCAGTGTTGCCCCTCATTTTTCTCTCTGAACAGTAAGTGAAACTAAACACAGAGATATCCTTCCAAGCCACATACTATTTTGCAAGTCAGTGAGGAGTCCTTACAGAAGTCCCCTTAAGAAGTCTTTCTGTGTTCAGAGGTAACCTGAAAATGGTGATATGGTGTTACTCCAGGGCTACAGGCAGGCACAGTCACTGTCTGGATAGCAAATAATATGTGCCAGGGATTTTTGCCTGGTAGTAATTTTTTTAACCTTTTGCTCAAGTTTTACTTCACAGACTTTAAGAAGATAAAACTGTTAAACAGAGTCAGGAAATGAAAATGGGAAATGAAAATACAGTCCTGCTAGTTTGTGTCATCATTTGGAAAAGATTCAAATTGAAGGCATTCCTGACATAATGCTGTTGTAGGTATAGAAGCAAGTTAGACACAGAAAAAGAAATGGTTCATAGATAATGCACAGAATAATGCTAAATTCAAAAATTTTTATGCAACCTTTATAAAGCATAAAGTATCTTTTGGCAGAACAGGAAACTTACTATGGCATGGACATACAACCTTTCATTTCTATATATTTGTGATTTATAGCACAGTCCCCTGTGGCATTTTTTATGACATATATTCTCAGAGAGACATTCTGAGTCTGATTTATAAAACTGCTGCAGATACTACTGTTTTATAAATGACTGGGAAAACCATCACTCATTCTTTATTTCAGGTGCTGGAAATAATTGTGGGTGTTTCTCTCCAGACTCTTCCCCATAGACCGTTTCCATGAAGAGGGACTGACTTGCATTCCTTACTACAATTAGTGGAGATTAACCACTTGTTTCAATAAGGTCAAGATTACATTTTTATGAAGACATATATTCATAAATATCAGTGTAATGCAGTACAGTAGTGCCTGTGTCATAGTTTTAAAAAGATAGAAGATATACAAACCCCTTCATCTCTGAGGCAGACTAATTGCAAGCATAGTACGTGGTGCGCCAGTGAGATTATAGACATAGTTCAGGGAAGTTTCATATCTGCAATTGATACCTTTATCTGATAAATCATCACTGACAAAATGTGTCACTGGACAGTGACTCACAAAGAGTAGACAGATTGTGAGAGCTCTAATGTTAGGTTAGCTGAAGGCAGTGTTTAATCCATTTTCAGCAGTTCTAGGGAGGCATTTATTGCTTTCATTGACCTTATCAGAGTGATTAAATGTAGCCATTTATTACTTTCCTGGGAAATAGGAGATATCCTCTCTGCTTAACTTGACCTTAGAATCACAGAATATTTTAGTTCAGAAGGGATTTCTTGCCCTATCCAGTAATCTTTTGGATATCTGCAAGGATGTAGATTTCACATCTTTGGTTAACATATTCTGGTGCTTAACCACTCTCATTTTCACTTTTTGTTTTTCCTTGTACCTTGTACCAGAATTTCTCCTGCTACTACTTGAGAGTACTGCCTGTCATTCTATGCACTGCAGAGAAGCTGGAGTAAGACTCTTCTATAGCCTGTATTTATGTAGCTGAAGACTAGTTACATTTTTAGTCTTCTCCAGCCTGAAATAAGCCACCTTCTTTAGTGTCTCCTCATATGTTAAACTACAGCATCCCAGCCAGGTTAGAACCTTTCTGCTGGACATTTTACATTGTCTCAGACTCTCTTTTGTACTGAGGAGGAGGAGGACACAGAAGAGGACTGACTTAACCCTTGCAAATACTGACTAGAAAGGAGTAATCACGTCCCTTGATTTCCTGATTCACTCTTGCTAATGCAGCCACACCATCTCTGCAGGGGAACACTGCAACCTCACCTAAATTCTTGTCTACCATCATCCCAGGCCATTTTCTGCAGGGCTAATTCCCTCTCAGCCAGAGCCAAACCTCTACTCCTGACTTAATTGGGACTGCACATCCTTTATTACAAAAAGGCAATAAAGCACACTAGTTAATTAAGAAATAAGGTAATAAAAATATTGTATTTGTTTAAGTAAGCCAGCTCTAATTGAGATTCTGAAATACTACCTCATTCTTGTACTAGACTTTTTCAAATAATTTTCTGGGTGATAAAAGAGCAGAGAATTTTGCAAAAGAAAATCAGATTTTTCTCCAAATTATAGATATGAAAATCTTCTAATTTTAATTTCAGTGTCTTGACAAATCATGAATATTAATGACAGTGGGAAGTTTTGTTACAGAACAGTTATATTTTGTTAACTAGATTTCATAAATACAGCTTATTTTTCCTGAGAATAGAAATTGCATTATTTAAATGAAAACTTTGAGTTTTAGTTCAGCAAATGTGTTAAGGCAGATTTCAGGAGCTGTAGATTGTCTTGTAAAACATTTATTGGAACCAAGCCATGTGTTTGTGGTTTAGCTTGTAAAACCTCAATTTGTATCAAGCCAGCTGCTCAGCAACAAGGCTGTGCCATCGGTTGGGTTGGTATAGCAACAAGTGTTTGGGAACCTGAATAATCTTCCATTCAAACAGCAGCACCTTGGAACTGTGTCAGAGAGAAAAGCTGCTTTTCTGCAGGAGATGAGACCATGGTAATGGAAAAACCAAGTAATGTAATGTGCATATATAAAGGCACAACACTTCCACTGATTAGATCCATACTTTTGACTTAGCAAAAAGTGTGAAAGTTGAAAAATTTGCTTGAGTTACTGAAACACTTAACACAAGGAACAGCAAGAGTTTTGGTGCTAGAGCAAATGCACTAGAAATTCTTCCTAGTGGTATCAGGCCAATAAATTCACTCAAGCCCATAGCTAATTCTTTCCAAATTTGTGCCTGCATGGAAGTACTTAAAGCTGACCTGCAGGTTCAAAAGCAGCCACATCATGAGAAATTTAAAAATTGTACTGCAACAGTGACAACTTGTTATCTTCATTTTTCTGTCCCTGAGTATAAAATCTATTTAAAAGTATGTTTTTCCTCCCCTACAGAAATTCACCCTGCTGCTAGTAAAAGTAAATGAAGTTTAACTCAGTGAAAAATAACTTAGTATGGAAAGTCATGCTCAAATTGATTTAGAAATGTCAAAATAAGCTGTATCTGAGAAATAGTTGTCTAAAAATTTTGTCTTCCCATAATGTGAATCAGATGAGATGCAGACAAAAAATATTAAAGAGGGAAAATTAATTTTTTAAAAATCTTTCTTTGATGATTCTGACTAGTAGATAAAATTATTTACATGGCTTCTTTTTCCAAATTTTTAAGAGATTTATTAGAAAATATACATAGAGATATTTGTTTAAATATCTCTAGTTATTAAAGATAAATGACTGAAAACTGTAATTACACTCAGTGAAATTCCAGGCTTAAAGAAATGTTCTGAAACAATATTTTCAAACCCATTCTTTAAAAACAAAACCAAACACCTAAATTTAAGATAATTTTTGAGAAATAAGAGGAATGTACTGTAGCAACATAGAGTTTCCAGAAAGAAGTACAAACAGGAGTGACAAATGTAGAAGAAACAGCACTACTGTGTACAGCTGTGGCTGAAATATAAACTGAGTATGCACTACCTTCACAACTCATCACTAAATACAGATTAATGGTCACATACATTTTGTATGAGCAAAGCAGGCCTCTTTCCCTCTAAACTAATTAGTCAATCAAAACTAGTTAAAAATCTGTGGTCCTACTTCTGCATGCATTTGATCTAAAAGAGTTAAAAACCTGACCATTTACGTAAATTTAAATTTTGCAAGGAAAAGTCAGTTGAATGACATTTTGAGTTACAAAAGACTACTGTAAAGGAAACTTTATTTTATCCATTTACAAGCAGAACTAATTTTCGCAGTGGAAGTATTCAAGGATCCCCATAGGTAATTATTTACTAAGAAACAGGTCTTTGTAATAGAAAGATATGCTATGTGAAGTTAGTGTATGTGAATTTCTCAGTGTATGGTTAATATATTCAGTGAATGTTTCACTACTGGCTTGAGAGGACCTTAGAGCTGCATGCTAATGTGAGCAGAAAGAAACTATCTTAGATAGTTTGTCTATCTTTTATTTGGTGCCAGGAGATATCTGCTATTTTGAGATATTCATTATTCAAGACAATTCAATAATCACATCAAACAGCAGGAAAAATTAAACATGCAGAAAAGCTGAGGAGACTAAATCTCTCTTAAGCAAGAGAGAAGAATGCTGTTAGGAGTTAGTTCTGAAAAGTAAAGATGGCAGAATATCTACTCAATATTAATCTTTGCACAAAAAATATGCACAGGGAAGAAGACAGCATGAACCAATATTAATATCCATTTCACCATATATGTGTATTTAGGAAAGTGATAGTTCCAGTTGTGCAGTAACAGATACATCCATAAAGTCTGGAAAGAAATTGCGTGAGGGAACAGGAACCTAAGAATTTCTTGGTAATTTTGTTGAGCATTTTATGTACATTTGAGTTCCAAATATTTGAAGTAGAAATTCACAGTCAGGAGATGATCCCATAGCTGGCTGCTTCTGCTAGGATGATCACTGACAAAGCAATGTGCAGTATGAACCGTAACGTCTTTAAATTTCAGAGTTGGTATTTCATTAAAATCAGTTCACAGGTCTCAAAGGATATTTTTGTAAGGGGAAAGAAGACTCACAAGCACTTACACCCAGCTCATCATGATGAAGGAAAATAATGAATTTATACTTATATTTCTTTGAGCAGTCATGCCAGCTATTGCTCCAGTTCATTGCTTCGTTTGAATCACTGTGTTTGTGGAGCTTTTTGATAGGCAAGGAACAGGGACAAGTTAAAAATAGCCTGTTTTCAATACTGGTTTAATTTTCAGCCATGAATTTCCCCTTCCAGTTGATCACAATATATTAATAAGACAGTGGGACAAAAGCAAGGTTTAGGGCTGGAAGCAGCCCATCCTTTTATTGTAAGAAATTGCTTAATATGCTTGTAACTCTACATGGAGGTTTGGCACAATTTGGCATCTGGAATGTACAACATATGGAAATTCCTGTTTGAATCCAGCTTCAATTCTTCTGCTTGGAAACCTGGTTAAAATGCTTTCAGATTGCTAATTTTCTCCACTAGTATTTTTCATCCCTTGAGATCTGTCAGTGTAACTTGATCACATTATTTACCCTCTCAGAACACGATCAGGGAGAATTATGGAGGAATTGAAAAACAGAAATCCCATCCTGCAGAAAATTCCAAAATTAATTACTTTTACTTTTTTTCCACATCAAATCCTCCACTAGCTCACCCAGAAGGAAAAGGTCATGGTACACTAAGGAGCTGTGTTAGATATTTGGCAAGCTGAGATAAGTTATGTGTTGGAGTCTGAAAGTGTGAATGAACAATAATTTGCATTAAATACAACAACAAAATGCAACCTAGATATATTGATTAATATTGATAAAATACAAAATTCAGACTACATTTTGGGTCAGTAAAATGTAACACTTGTGTCATTTCTTAAGAGAAATGACACTGAAATATTTCTCTCATGATTTTTTTCCATATGAAATCTTATTGCTATTATTAATAAAGAGGAGAGAGTATTAAGTGAAGAAATTACCAGAGATCTTACAGAAAGTAAATGAAATTCTTTTTGTTAGACAATCAGTTTAGAGCAATAAATTAGGGATTTTCTTGATGCCTTTCCAAATGCCTAAATAAAATGTTCACACACGGGCTCTTCCATCTGCTTTAGTGATCTAAAGCAGTACTAAGGTGTTTTTGAGTTTGAGCTACTTTTCTTATAAATCTTTCAGAATTCTTCAGGAAGAACTGTAACCCTCCAAAGGAGAGTTTGAATTTTTACTTATCCTGATTTTCTGTTTATAAACCATATATGCGAGGCTTTGTTACTTTGCGTGGTGGAGATCAACAGGATGTGCTTTACCAGATCCAAGTAAGTGACTGGCAATGTCTTCATGGGGGAAAAAGTTTTTCTGTTTATCCAGGCAGCATCTCTCTTGTTTCATGTTGCCCCTGTGCCCTCTCTTACTTCCCCTGCTCCATTATGAAGAACCAGTCTCTGTCTTCTTGGGTATAATGTGTGAAAGAACTTTTTTTTCTATGTGGTTAGTGTGAAAATGTACTTTTTGAACATGTTTAATGCAGTCACATTTCCTGTGATTTTTGATGACTGTGCAATTTTTGAAGAAAGCTAGGAATACAAAGCAAATAATAATTCTGTTCTTTCCAGAAGACCAAATTAGACTTGCCTGCTATTAGATATATAGTGATATTTGTTAATAACTCAAGACTTCAGACTAAGCTCGCTTATGTAAATTTTATTTTCAGGAAGGGATGCTGTTGTATCTTTTCTACTTCATCTTTGATGGGAGATGATATAGGAAAATACAAGAGGTCTCACAAGAACGCTCCTACTGAACAAGTGAACATTAAAATTAGATGTTTTATTGAGGTCCCATTCCTAAAAATTACCAAAAAAATAAACATCAAATGTTTCACAATGTACAGTTGAGAATTAAACTACACCTCCATGCTGGAGAAAGTACAGCAAGTCAAGAACCCCAGAATCACAGAATCATCAAAGTTGAAAGAGACCTTCAAGATCATCTAATCCAGCTGTCAAGCCAACATCACCATAATCACCCCAAAACCATATCCCCAAGTGACACACACAGATGCCTGCAGAGATGGTGACTCCATCACTGCCCTGGACAATTTAGTTCAATGCCTGATGACTCTTTCAGTGATTTTTTTTTTTCCTAATATGTAATCTGAACCTTCCCTGGGACAATTTGAGGCCATTTCCTGTCATCCTTTCACTTGAGACATGGCAGAGTAGACTGACGCCCACCTCACTGCAGTCTCCTTTCAGGTGATTGTACAGAGTAATGAGGTCAGTCCTGAGCCTTTGCTTTTCCAGACTGAACAACCCCAGCTCCCTAGCTGGGGGAGCTCATAAGAGTTGTTATCTAGACCCTAAAGAAACTGTCATGATTTCAACCTTAGCCTTACCAGTGGTCCATCCATAAGTTTCCAAAGGTTAATTATATATGTGTTTTTTCAAATACTCCAGTTGTGATTTCATTCTGCAGATTGAAAATAGCAAGAAAGGTAATGTTGACATTAACTCAAGCTTCTTGGAGGTCTGATCATGTGATACAATTCAGCCAGTTTTTCTGTGTTCATGAGATGAGTCAAGCACATATCAGTGCGTGGAAGTGTTTAACCAGGCACACCCTCTGTATGGACCCAGTTGCAATGCCCTTGAGATTGGCAAGATCCAACTGCAAACACTGAATAAAATGTTCCAGTTAATTTAACTTAGTTAGAACAGATCTGCAAAATTATATCAACTCCATTAACTTCAGTGGTGGGTGTCTGTGTTTTGGAACAAGGAAATTAGATGAGCCTCATACCGTACTGTTTGATTGAGTGTGACTAGAGAGATAAATATGCGCTAAACCAAGTTAGGATTCTTGTAGGCTTTGCTTCACTGTAAGCTTTTGTCTATCACTGAAAATTGTGGGGTTCAAAATGATGCAATCAATCAGATCCAATTTTCATTTTCTGAGCAAGCAGCAGGTTAGCAATTTTATTAACAGTTGTAGACAGGTGGGTTAATAGTTTTGTTTTCCCTCTGATTTATATTTTGCATTTCTAAAAAAAATATTTACATTGTCCTGAATATTTTCATGACAAACTTATGTGCCGCGCTCCCGCCCCTAAACCAATACATAATACAGGGATAATAAAACATACAAGTAACACAACTCCACACTTATGACCACTTGCTCTTAGTCCAATACCCAAATATTGACATGCTGCTGCTGGGTCTGGAAGCTGAAAACTCACTTCTGATATGGTCAGTAAAAAGTGAAAAGATTTTTAATTTAGAAAGATAAGACACAAATCAAGGTAAATATTTTTTTTTATTTACCATGAATGTGTATATATACAATACTGAAGAGGAGGCAAATAAATTTTTATAAATTTGACTAAAAAAAAGGGAATTATTTAAAAATATTTCAGCATGTTCCAGGGAAGGAAAACCCTTTTAATTAAAACTCAGTACTTGTTGAGTTGAAAAGAAAACTGTGAGAAAACAAAACTCCAATACATAGCACACAGGAAATAGAGGCAAGAAATTCAAACTAATAACAATGAAATAAAGTTGACAGTTACAAAAAGGAATACATGAAAATTATGCCCAGGAAGTTTAAGGCGCTTTTTAAATATTTTTAAAACACTAGAGTCCAGCTCTACTGAACAACAGGTTCAATAGAGTTGGCACCATCACAACCAGATTTGCAGAAAGCAGGAGCTTTACATAGGGTGGTTGGCATAGCTCTTTGTCCTGATTCCAGCCAAGACAGGGTTAATTTTCAAATAAAGCTGTTGTGGTTTAGGAATGGTACTCCCCAATTTAGTACTTGTACTGAGACTGTCTGAACCATGTGCCACTCTCTTGCAACCCACTCCCCCTCCCTCTCTCCCCGAAATGGGCTGAGAGGGCAATTGGAGGCACAAAGATCAGAGGTTGAGCTAAGAACAATTTACTGGAACCAACAACAGAGATAAGAAAATGAACAGTAACAGCAACAACACTAATGACAGAGGGTACCAGAAACAAGGAAATTATTCTCACAGAAACCTCCATAATACCGACTGTTCCCTCTACCACATTGCACGACCTGGAAGAGAGCCCTTCCCTCATCATGGAAAATAACATTAAGTGCATACAGAATAAACTTTGTGTCCCAGACATGTCCTCTCCTGACTGCTGCAAAAACTAATTTTGTCATGGCTGAAATCAGGACACTCTTAAATGTGTTTGAGAAAACAGGTGAAGGCAGAGCTGTGCATTTGTGTACCCTTGAGAATTTTTCTTGCAATGCTTCTGACTACAAGAGCTTTCCCATGGCTTAGGTTTAGGGATTTTAATAGTGGTAGGAATAGATTGACTTGATATGTCAGAGGAACCGGGAACTATTTTATCCCTAGAGGTCTTTTTGAAAGATAAAACTGATTATTTGTGAAAACAAAGGGCTGCAGTAGTACAATAACATTGCAAACAAAATTCCCAGTGCTATTGAAATTCCACTTAACCAGAACTTCCATCATCCATTAATTTCTGAAGTAGACTCATTGTCTTCTGCAGCTTAACCAGATGCTGTCCTGTCATGAAATGGATATGAGGTTTCTATTTCTTCTTTGGCCTTAAAATAAAATTTCTGTATTTACTGTCTCTTTCCTTTTGCCTGTGCACAATTTTAGATTATAGCATATGTTTTTATGAGAGAATCCTTCCTGCAGTTCATTCTGTTTTCCACCAATTGGAAAAACATAAGGTTTTTCCCTGTTTATTACTATTACTTATAAAACCTTGCCACAATGCATGTTGATGGTACCAGATAGATATCTGCTATAAAATTTGGATAGGTTTCATACTGGCATGTTTTAAAAGGCTTAGAGAAAACTGAATTCATGATAGTATTTGATGCATCATTAAACAATCATCCCACACTTGGAAAGTTCAATGAACAGTCCCAGACCATGTATTTTTCCTGTGCCAAAAAACTCCACACTTATAAAATGAAACTCAAGTGCACCATTGGCAAGTGGAAGGATGAGCAAAAGCCATTATTCCATTTTTGATGGGTAGTTACATATTGCATAAGAGTGTTCATTTATAACTTAGTCTCATTCATAGTGTCATCCTCCCAGGTCCCATCATTAAGATATATTTGATGCCTTGTGTGTTTCTCCAAAAGAAAAAAGATCATAAAATGTTAGCAAAGGATTTGTTGTAGGGGGGCTTTGTTATTATCACTAAAACTTAAAAACCTTGTTCAGCAAGGACTGAGTAGGCTCAGTTTCATTTCAAGCCTTTCTACAATGCTTCTCAGCAGAACTGACCTTCCAGTCAGAACTTCAGACGATCTGGAACCTTCCTGGAGAGGAACACTTCATACCACAGCAAATGTGCACTCTTTGCTTCCTCTCAGTACCTTCTGACACCCAAAAAGGGACAAGATCCTCAGTATACAGGTGGAGACTGTCCAGATGTGTCCAGATGTCTCAATGAAGGACTGTGACAAAAGCCTGCCAAGCTCAAGCCTTTTTCCCTGTGCTTCTCCCAGAGAGGGCACATCAGAGGTAACAAATGTCTACTTCAAGGTCAGGTTGGATGGGCTTTGAGCAGCCTGATCTAGCTGATGTCCTCACTCATTTTGGCAGGGTTAGACTAGGTTACATCTAAAGGTCCTTTCCAACCCAGACCATTCTATGGGTTCTATGATTCTGTAAATCTTCCAAAAGGCCTTGTGTTTTGTTGCTTGCTGTGGGGTGGGGGGATGGAGTTTTTCTCTACCTACAAACCCTCTCTACATATTCTTTTCTGCTTGTTGCAAACATGCTGCTGCTGAAACAAAAACAAATCAAAACCAAGAACAATTTGTCTTCACCTTCAACCTCCTTACTAAAAGCTTCTTTTTTGCATGTGCAGTTGTTTCCTTAGGCAGATCTTATCCAAGGGTACAACTCTTTCAGGCTCAGCTGTCTTGTTCCACAAGAAGCTGAATTATGTTGTCACAAGGAGAGACCATGGCAGAGGCTGCCTGTGTCAGCAGCTGCTTTCCCTGCAGCTCTGCCCACAGAGCTGTACCAAACACATCACATTGGTTGTCTGGGCTGGCTGGAGCAGACAATCAGTCAAATTTCTCTTTGGAAGATAATGCCTCCTGTTAAGCATACAGCAAAAATGTCTGAAACTGTACATAACCTGGTTATCTTTTCACTAGTGCCTGAAATATCTTTGATGAAGGAGTTAATTGATTTTATTTTCTCTCTGAAGAATAAAATGTGGGCCAAGGAAGACTTTCAAAGGCACAAATCTGAATTTAAAGGCAACAAAAGTGCTAGGTTTCACACAGTTTTGTACAACCTACCTTTTTAACAATATTGTTAAGAGGAATTAATAAAATGAAGCACTCATTTGAATTTCTTAAATGCATCAGGGATACTATAAGCCATACGTTTAAATAAAAGGTTAATAATAAAAGATTTTGTATTGGAATTGTTTCTTACAGTTCAATGGAGTAATTGTATTGACCTGTGGATTTTGCATAATTTTTATGAATATCCTTCTGAATTTTTTTAATTTTCAGGCATGAATTGCTAATTAATGCTAAATAATTAATTTATGAAAGAGCCAATTATTTTTTCCCCATACAAAAGTAGGGGCAATTTTCTAGGTGCAAGAAATTTAGCCTTATTTAGAGACTAAGAGGGAGGGAAAAAAAAGAAATAAAACCAGCCCATCTGTTTTCATCCATCTGGTTAAGTACTGTTATATCTGTGAATAAGTGTAGTGCTATCACCATGAGCATGAGAGAGTCAGCCTCAAAAAACAAGGAATGGCAAGACAGGTTTTCCAATGTCTACAAAAAAAGATAATAAAGGATACTGAATGTAAATGGATTTGTATTTTCATGAATAAAAATCAAATGAAGATGTAATTTCAAAATATGCTTCCATGTAACTGAAATTTTTTATAAAAGTACCTTTACATAGGCATGGAAATGCAATAGAAGAGTACTGTGACAATTACCTCTGTGTGACTGTTGCCTTCTTTAATGATCCTTGTCCATTAGATTTTCTAAGGCAATGCCACAGCCTTTTATTTTTTGAGTTAGGCATGAATCCAGTGCACCTAAACATATTGTGTTTCAGGACTGAATCTTATCTCTTTCTTGCAAAGGCTTTATAAACTAAATCCCTCTAGAGGGAGCAAATCAGGGATGCACATCAAATTAGTTGTCAAAGGCAGTATAGATACAAACTTTGCCTGTATGTTGAGTAGTTATAAAACCATATACACTGAGTTTTTGAACACACCCGAAGAAGCTAGATAAGCCTGAAATGCCAAGGTCAGAGTCCCTAGCCAATGCATGAAACCAGAAGCACCAAATCTACACTTCACAGCAGAAACAGTAATTTTCACAGAGTAAGCCAACGTCCTGTATGCTGTCATTAACTGTCACAAATAGTACTGAACACAAAAGCTTAATGAAATTCAAAATAGGATAAGAGATACTGAAAAAATATCAGAGTTACAATGGTAAAAAATGGAGAGAAAAATACCAAAGGTGTCTGAGGGGTCCGTGCTTCTGTGCACAAGAATGTCCTGAAATCTGCCACAAGGAATGGTGCGACTGGGTCTGAGCTTATATTCTTGAAGTAAGCTACTGTTCATATGAAAATGTTGAAAATGCCCCAGCAGTTCCATACCCACAGACCAGTTTTAATTCTGACCTTAAAAATGATATATATTACTCATCTGTTTCACCCAGATGCTTCCTTTAGGCATGTTGGCTGGTAATTTACAGAGAGCATTTAGACACAACACTTCCTATGAGAAAGTCGTAGCCACCACTTATATAAATGCTTATAGACCTGAGATATTACAGCATTGCTTTAATTTTAAAATTAAGGGTCATTATATGAGGAGTCTCTTAATTAACCCTTCTTTAGCACCTACCTACCACATTTTTAAAGGTTTGTTCCCATATGATGAACAATATTGGAAATAATAGCAAATGCATAGATGTAGCTTTTCAAGCCTGATTTAAATAATCTTTTAAGTTTTTATTAGCAGTGGTCTGAAAGCAAAAAAAAAAAAAAAGAAAAAAAAAGAAAAAAAAAAGTCTCTTGATCCTGAGCAACAAAATCTAAGGAAAACAGAAGGAAACAGATATTGCAGGAATTGAATTCTTTAGTTTGAATTCTTTTTTTCCCTATAAAGGCTCATAAAAAACAGTTAAAAGATTTGTCAGGTCTTGTGTTTTTTTCCTTTTTTTTAGTTGTGATATCACTGAAAACCTAGTGGAACAGTGTCCTATCTCCACTTTTCTGTGTTAGTCACTGATATATCAGCTTCAAAACAGTTTTAAAAGCATTCCCACAAACACCAGAGACCTAATAATCCTCAAAAACTTTTAAAATTATTTTATGTTATACCTCTTTTGCTGATCATCAATTCTAGAAAATAAATACTTTTCATTTTACTTTTAGAAGTTTTGTTTTTGTCATTCCAGTTTACTCACTTGGGAAAAAAAAAAAAGAAATCAAAACATTTCATTGAATTCTGTAGGATTTAAAGCTTTCTAACTACATTTTGTCAGTGATTTTTCTGTTTCTATAAAAGGCTCTTTTTTTGGTTTTTTTTTTCCCTTTCTTTGAAATATCAGTCCCCACATGAAGCTAAGCCCTTGGCCAGCTGTCCTACTTTTCATCATGATAGGCAGTGTGTCTTGGATAGTGCTCTAACTCCAAGTTCACCACACAGATGCAAGTCAAAAGGTTTGTTTTACAGATTCCTCTTTCTTGTCTGCATCACTACCACTCCTCAGAGTCCTTGTCTGTTTCTGCTCCAACTAATTTCTTGTTTTTCCACTTGGACAACTCTTGGTCATCTTGTTATTCCATTAAAATATATTGTTTTGTGTCATAATGATCTGCAGTGGAATTTGCAGCTGAAGAGCTAATATGGTAAAGCAACTAATTAAATACCCGTGAAAAAATACTAAAATAAAATGTATGGTTTATGTAAATTTTCACCTGTAAAGAAAAAGGAAATTAGCTAAGCAACCAAGCAACAGTTACAGCTTCCTGCAGTAACACAGTACTTTAATTTTCTTAATGCCCATTTGATTTAAACATGTATACAGCCTAGTATTTACACTTTTACATTTTAGTGAATATTACGTATCAATAGTGGATTAAAGGTTTCACCAAAAAAATGATAAATTTTAATAGATGCTTCAGGCTCTCCTGTCTTTGGAAAAGTGTTCAGATGGGGTAATTTTCCTTCTGATGACTTTTTTGTAAATACTCGGAAGAGATGTGTGGTGTTTGTAGCTTTCAGGCTCCAGATTAGAATAGGTCTTGTGATGAATTAAAAAGATTTTGAATAGCTCCAGTTTGGCAATGCACAAATGTAATCCACAAAATCTATGCCCTTACACTGAAAAACTCAACTGGGATGTGATTCAAAATCTGTGGATATTTTGGTGGATAACAGCAAGATTTACTAACCTCTGTTTATTTAATGGACATTATCACAGCAATTATTTTGCTAAAAGTCCATGCATCAATTCAATATATCTGTAATCAATACAAAATTACACACAGAGAGACCAAAAGGAAATTTTTAAAAGTATATTCCAATAATTTCTCAAGCACAATGAAGTAAACTACAAATATGGACATTGTGTTTAAATATGATCCAGTCCTATCCAGTTGACCAGAGTCTGTAGAATCTTTCTGTGGTGTGGAACAAGTTACTCTGAAAACTACCTGAATTTACCAGCAATGGTCTAAAAAGACTAAGAAAAGTCATTGATGTGAATTGAAAGTACAGACAATATTTTAGAGACTGTGGTTCTAACTTCCCCATTAGGTTAGAAATTATGGTTGATTTCTTTCTAGTTTTCAGAAATTTAATGCTTCCTGGTGAGGTATTTGATGCTTTGTTTACAGAATTTTTCCCTTCTCAAGAAATCCTGCTGTTTTGTTTTAGTATTTTCATTAAAAACAATAGCACATAAGGCATAATACAATTAATTTAATTTTCACTAATAATATCCTTTCATATTAACCAGTATCCATCCCTTTTATTTTATGCAGTCCTGCTGTGTTCTGAAATATGTTATGTATGTGTGTAAGAAATAGACCAATAAAAAGGAAATTTAATTTCCATAAATAACTGGTATAATCAGGATTTCCAATAAAACATATGTTATATTACAGTGGCACTTATCTGATGGATGTTTGAGTAATTGAAAAAATCAAATTTCTAAAAAGACTTCTTGTGAAAGTCTATCACTTAAATAATAACAGCACTGAAAGATGTTTACTCTAGTTCAGAATGCAGAATTTGAGAGCAAGATCTTGGGATCTTAACCTTTGTCTAAATAACAGACTTTTGGCTGCTTTTGGATGAAGTCTATTCTTGATTTTACTCTTCTTCTTGTGGAGGAAAACCAAGAGTTGGAATATCACTTGTTCATCAAACCAGAATTCTGCTTTTCTGAAAAGGCTATTTGAAAGTGGGTTTAGAAGTAGTTTTCCAAACTGAAAAATCTTCAAAATTCAATTTCAAAATATCAAGTTAAAAAGACAGCAGATTCCATCAAATATACCTAAACCAAACAAATATTTATCCAAAATCAATGATTTTCTTTTCTTTCCTCTCCTCCTCCCAAATTGTGTTGAAATTTCTTTTCAGCCTGAATCAAAATATTTCATAAAATGTCATAATGAATTGTTTGGGTTGGAAGGGACTTGAGCAATCATCCAGTTCCACCTGCCCTGCAATGGGTAGTAATACCACTAAACCAGATTGCTTAAAACCCCATCCAACAGTTCCAGGGCTGGGGCATCCACAACTTTCCTGGGCAACCTGTACCAGTGTTTCACCACCCTCACAGTAAAGAATTTCTTCCTAACATCTAATCTAAATCTCTCCTTTTGCTGCTAAAATCATTCCATCCTTGTGCTATTTCCATACTTTCTCTTTGACTGTTGCTCTACAGTTTCCATTCTTTTCATCCTATAGCAGTGGCAAAGTAGAAAAAAATATATATTCCATTTATATTATTCAGTCTCCTACTTTGAGTAAAGAGGAATACCTGACAAGAGGAATATTTTATGTCTTTCCTCCCAGAACACTGAGATTTTAGGACAATCAGATCAATCGGCTCTTTATCTTACCTCACCTCCAGCCCATTGTCTGATAGGATAGTGCATAACAAAAGGCACCACTCACTCTTACTGAGCTACCACAGTCACCCTGGGCTTTGAAACCAGGGGCTTGAACAAATCTAACCCTGATCCTTGCTTACTTTGACCTCAGTGTGATGGTCACCTATCACTTTGGTCTGCAGCAGTCGGCAGGCCATCACATCCTCTTCCCTAACAAAGGCTCTTAACTCTGTCTAGAAAACAGCAGCAAAGGACTCACACTTCTGAATCTTTCCGTTTCAGACCCGATACACTAACAGGTAGACTCCATTCCTTCAGTAGTAATATCCCTTTACTTCTAAAATGTTTACTAGTTGATTCTTGTTCTTATTCTGCACCCATGTATGTGATTAGAGATATCTTTCAGCAGCTCAGAAATGACAACAATCTTCTCTGTCCCATCCCTGAGGAAATACCCTTGTAGTGAGACAAGAAGCGGGATGCATCTATTTTACTTTCCTAGTTGATGGCACAGCAGCTTCATTTCATTCACCTTCATCAGTGGCCAATCTAATTGAGCAGGCATTTAAAAGGCGCAGTGAGATGTGGGATCACAAATCACTGAGGCAATCTGTAGGTTACCCAGTGCAGCAGGGAGGTCAGCCGGGTGCTCAGCCACACATTCCCCAGGGCCGTCAGAAAATGACAGAAGGTCGTTTCTGGGCAAATCATGTGCAAATCAGCTGGAGTGGCAAGCTGCACTGTGGCAATTAACAGCTCATTCTAATTACTTATGAATTCAGTTTATCTGCTGTTTTTAATTTCCTCATAAAGGGCAGAAAGAACAACTTTACAGATGATTATGTTGCCATCTACCTAACTGTATTTCAGCAACCAGCTCAAATTAAAAATGCACTGAAAGTGAGAGGGAGTGACTTAACATTCTCTCTGAATCAAAAATGACCCCAGAAACCTCCATCCACTTGCTCTCTCACCCTGGGGAATCTCTGATTCCATAAAAATAAGCTGGAAGTGGAGGAGGGGGTCTGCCTCCTAAGTTCAGCAAATACCTTTCTGCTATATGTGCAGAATTACCCACCAATAACATTGCTGAAAAGTAACTAGCATATTTAAACAAGTTGGAGAGCCACAAAAGGATCTTTTCTCTCCCACAAGGGTTCTGTCCAGAATAGCCTGTCTCAAGCTGTAACATATTTGTTGGAGCACTAGTCCAAAAAATGTTTATTTATCTCCTGTACTTGATTATTGTTACACCTCCCAGATTCCCAGCGTGCACATTAACAAAGTGGTTACATGATATGTTGTTTCTCTAAAACACAACCCTATTCTTTCTCCAGCTATGAAGCTTCAAAGAAAGAAATTGAACATTCTTTATAACGTCTACATTTAGGGATCCACCTGTAGCACTGAGCATCCTGCTCACGCTGGCCTGGTTTTGAACTGGGGGCTGGAGTATTTTTCCAGACCTGCCTCCCAACCTCAGCCATTTGGGGCTTGCAAAAGACCGAAGACCTAGATTCATGCTTCTGGTTTGAAGATCATCTCCATGCTTTGCAGTAGGAAGATATGGTTTTAACTTCTACATCAAGACACACCTGCCATGCCACTTTTTCATACATATACCTCCAGATCACCAAATATTTTAGAGTCAATGTTAAAGTGAATCAAAATTTTTCTTCTTTTTGTAACAAACTCACCTGTCTTGTCTTTGTAGAGTTAGCATGACCCTTTCACCTAAGCATTTGTGGCTCTCTAAATGACTTTCTGTGATTTAGTCTACAATCAATGTATTACATGAATTTTATTTCTGACATATCCCCTTTTTCAAGATGCCAGCTGATTAGTTTAAGGTTAATTTGCAACACTGTGCAGATGATCAATTTAGTGTGGGCTACACTAGGCTTTATATTCATTACTCATTTTCCACCAAAGTGGGTTACAGTGTGAATGAAAGATTTTCTCCTGTGTGTCCCTTTAAAAGGACACAGTAAACATTAGCTTGTGCTTTTAGGTTGCCTCTCCTGTGTCATGCAGAGAGAGAGAAAGGGGGAACAAAGAGTTTTCTAACCCTTATTCTGAAGATGACAACCAAAAATAAAGGCAGTAGTTCAGGACAATCATTAAAACATATTTTTTAACACAAGGGCTAACATTATGATACTGATGAAATACATTTCAACTATTTCCTTACTATGTCCATGAGCCTTGGCATTCTGTTACTTGTATTTTTCTTCTTTATTGCCACTTCTTCCTTTACTCTTTGCTGCTGTATTTCCAAGTGTCATATCTTCTCTTTGTGTACATGTGTACACAGAGTAGGAAGGAAAAAGCTTTCCAAAGGATTTATAATTTTCAATTTTCCTTGTCAGATATCACAAGTAAAATGGAAATCTTGAGGTCAGCAATTCAGTTTCCCACATCCCTCATGCTTTCTTCTATACTGTCCTCACAAAAGAGAAAAATTCTTCTCTGTTGGTCAATTCCTTCATACAATAAAGGTTTCTTCAGAGTTAGTGACCTTCCTCCTCTACCTTCTCGTCACACCAAGAAAGCTTCTGTGGTCCAACAAAGAAAGAATTGCTGACATATTTTATTCATTTTATTCTATTCTATTCTTATTATTTATTCATAATCTATTTTTTTTCTAGGATTGGTCTCAAAGAAAAAAAAATCTTTAAAATTAAAAAGGGCAGTCCTCTAAAGGTTCTTGAGGTATGGCAAATTCTTATACTTTATAGCATGTTTTCTTAAAACAAAATGAAGTTTACAACTTTAACCAAGTTATTTACCTCTTTAAGATATGTGCATCTAAATGTGGCCTGACATCTAACTTATTCTAATTTCATTATTTAACCTGGTTTAAAATTTGAGAAATGTTAATCCCTATGTCAAATTTCATTCCTTAATGGATTTTGTTTACCAGTATCATGGGAAGTGTATATTGTCTCAAATGATCAATATGGGCAGCATTTCCAAGTACTCCTACACCTGCCCTTTAATGAGATAGTTTACCTCCTGTTTATTTAGACTTTCAATATTTATGCATAGTCTTCTTTTTATTGAGTAATTTATATTCATAGTGGTGCAGTTTCTTTTTTCTAGGATATACTGCCTGGATGCATTTATTGATTTCTCCTAGATTATTTGATTAGTAAATCACTTATTTCCTCACTTCATCCTTTCTTAATTTTCTGTCTCCCCCTGATAAGTGTTTAATTATAGCTAATATTTCCACTTCCTTGCAATCCATTAAATTGTGGTCTTCATTTCCTCTTTCTTATTCTGAGCTCATTTGCTCCCCTAATTTAAATTTTTGACCCCTTTAAGGTTTGATATCTATTTTAGTCTTTGAACCTCCCATCTCTCCCCTCCAGAAAAAATTTTACCTTCTGAATACCTGTTGTGCCTGCTAACTTTTTTCACCATGGTAGTTAGTAATATGGTTGAGGGGAATAAAATTATTCTTTCCCTAATTTTGAATGTGTGTTACCTGTTCAGCATAGAAACCTTTTCCTAGTGCATAAAACTAATGTAAACCAGGATTGCTTTCAGTACCTAGCTTTCAGTACTTCTAGGTGCCTCCAGTCTAAAGGAGCAGGAAGCTATCTACAAACATACTGTAGACCCTTGAATTTCTGGTGGCTTCTCGCATCATCAGGAAGTCACTGTAGAGTCTTTTTACATGAAAGAATTCCCACCACAGAGAAGCTGTATTAAAAATACTGGATATTTTAGCTCCTTTAAACAAGAATATGCCCCTGTTCTCCCTTAAGATCCTTAGAAGTTATTATTAAGTATTTATCTACATGCTTTAGTGTTTGCAAAGAACATAGGATTACTATTACTAATATTACTAATTCATTTCCACATCTAGAATTAGACTATAAAGTTACAAAGGTTTAATGAATTAAGTTCACAGAAATAAAACAAGCTGCAGGCTTTCATCCATATCAGTGTCAGATCTCTCCCTTCTTGTAACCTAGCAGTTATCTCCCTTGACATCGAACCACAAGCTCAGCTGTGTGCCTGCTCTTACATAAACCTTAGGACTGACACACTAGAAGGGTTCTGCAATCCAAGGACACAGGTAAATTCTAAACCTAAATTTCTCCTTGCATTTTTTGTCAGACTTGTCCCTTTCCATAGCATCAAGATTTCTGAGAGCAGAAATCAGTCAGGATTTTGAATTTAGCTTTTTTTCTTGGGAAAATTTCCTCATATAAATTAAGAAAACATTATTGTCTAAGTGAAGCCATCTATAACCAGATATAAACAGTTCATCAGTTTTCTGAGAGCAAAATGTTCTTTCCTTCCTGGCAGAAAGAGATTGAGGTCTCAAGACAAAAACAGGAGATTATCCGATTAACCACCAACCTGCAGACACCTCACATTTTCTTACAAACCAGTATCTATTCCCTTTCACTTTATTGTCTGTGTCAGAGAGGCAACACTTATTATCCTCTCATTGGACAATGGGGTGCTGCAGAAAAGCAGAATTTCTCTAACCACATTCCTTGCTAGTTAAATCACAGAATATTCGAGATGGAAGGGATCTGCAAGGATCATCATGTCTTACTCCTAAGTGATAGGTCCATACAGGGATCAATCCCAGGATCCTGCTGCTATTTCTGTGCTCTAACCAACTGAGTTAATCTCATGGTGTAATAAACATGGTAATTCATACCAGCTGGTTTCTGTCCATTTCCAGGACCCAAAACCTCTCTTGTGTACTTAGAAATCTGCCTTCTTTCTGGTACCAAATACAAGTCATTCATAAGCAGTGAGAAAGGAAAATATTTCTCAGCCTTCTCTAAGAGAATCAGCCACTGTAAATATTGGTGGTGCCAAGAAATCCTGCCAACCAGAGATGAGTGAAATGATTTATATGTAAAATTACTGGTAGCTATAGCCCATGACAACAGGAGAATTTTCTGTTACTCCAGTTGTCATCCCTAATGGGAATTTAATTTATTACCTATCTTCTTTATTTTGTAGCTTTCCAATCATAATAAGAAAACTAGAAGTAGCTACAATTAACATTTCCTTTGCTTGATTTTAAAAGTTTGGTCACACTTGCCAGTTTAATCTACATATAAACTGATGGCCTGGCAAAATTGGCCTTTAAGAAAAAAAAAAAACATATGGTAGAGTTAATCACTGTGAAATCATCAGAACTTTGCGAATCATTGGAAAGGCATCCAAGCAAGCTGTTCAGCAACATTAAATCTTAGCAGCTATATGCTAGGTACCGAAGTCAAGTTCCAATGCTTTATATCACCTTAAGATAAAAATCATCTGTCACTGATATTGAAAAAAAATTCTTCTGTATTAATCTATATTTGAATTACTGTCAAGTCCTTTTATTTGTTATGAATAATAAACCAGCTTATAAGAAATTGTTTCTGCATATTTCTTCATATTTATGCATATTATTATTATAAATAAGTATTTATTTTTATATATTAAATACTTGCTATGAAATTATTGCTTACTGAATTTCTCTGGGTATTTCTGTGGTGATTAATTTTTCTCTTCATAATTATGGTAGAGATAAAGTATGTCTGTAAGGCCTCTTGTGCACTAACATATCTATGTAGATGTAAAAATTTAAGACAAGGTGTTGACAGGTCTATACTAATAACAGTGTCATGTGAAACCTTCTTCTAAGATGCATTTTCTTAGGGTAGTAGCAAATTTCTTATCCCAACCTTTTGTTCTTTTCATCACCATCTACAAGAGGAATATTGGATGCTTCCAATTTAAGCATTAATGATAAATGCAGAAGGTATGAGTATTACCAGTCTATTTTTTAAGGTGGGGTGAATTGTATTCTGCAGCTTCTTAAGCACTGAACAACACATGATTGAACAACTCCAGGCCTACAAATTGAGCTTTTTCAGAGTCCTCTTCAAGCTTCACTGCATCACCTTACACAGATGATATGAAATCCATACACGATCTACATTTTCTCACTTCTCACAAATCAGATGATGAATTAAATTTTGAAAACACAACTACAGGGTTAATTTTCTTTTTAAGGAGTTCTCTGCTGGAAACTGGAATTGGAATTAATTAAGGGGTGTGGGGGGGAGGAAATGGAGCATGTAGGTCTTGGCCATTTTAGTAAATATCATCCAAAAGCCAAAAACTTACATTGGCTAGTGACCAGGTAATTTTCTTTCCTAATGATGGGGCTAGAGACAATGGACATAAACTGAACCTCGGGAGGTTCCTTCCAAAGACCAAAAACCACCTTTTGACTGTGAGGATGACTAATGAGTCACAGATTGCTCAGGGAGGTTTTGGAGAGTCCATCTCTGGAGAGAGTCAAAAGCTGACTGGACAAAGTCCCAGTTCTAGGTCATCCTGCTTGAGTCAAAGATTGGACCAGATACTCTCTAGAGGTCCTTTCGAACCTCAACAAGTCTGTGATTGTGGGAACCATTAAAGAATTAAATACAATTTTGCCTAGCCTGTAGTCATTCTCCCATTTCTCAATTCTGCACAAAACACTTCTTCTCAAAGTCCTGAACTCCCCTTGTTTTTGTTTTATAAAGGCAACTGGGAAATTTGTACCTGTCACACAACCAGAATTATATTTTGAAAGTTACATGTTTCCCTACACCTGCAACTCAGAATACAAAATCTTCAAGCAGGAATGAAGTTACTGACTGAACCCACAGCCTGGCTAACAAGATTTTTAGAGAAAATAATTATTCACATATTCTGAAAAGTCACTATTCAGCTCACTATGTCAGAAAAAGTTCCTAGAACAGATTTCAGTTCTTTGTCCAGTTCAGTGTAATAACTGAAAATTGCTTCCATTAGTCAGTGAACTTTTATACAGTTTCATACACCTTACCATTAAGCATTTTTTCTAGCATTCAGTCTAGATTACCCTTTGCTCCACTTCTTTCCACCACTTTTAATTATAAGCATTTTTAGCCACCAACTGTTTTTCTTCCTTCCTGTGCACACAGTCATTTAATAACTGTATAATGATTTGGGCTCATTTGCATAATGCTCAGAAAGATTTTGCTCCATCAGAAATCCCACTGACTTCAACAGGCTGTAATTATTGAACCAAATCTTCCATCATGACATTCACTCTTAATACCAAAATGTTCAGGAACTGCATTTCAATAATGGGAATTAATTTAGAGTGGCTCATTTTGGGATCAAGTGTGCAGGAGTTTTATCTTGTAGTTGAATGAAGGTGAACAAGGCAGGGAAGATGAGGAGAATAAGGTGGACACCATTCTGAAGAGAAAGCTGAAGTGCCACATTTATCAGCTTCTAAGTAAACAGCATGAGGTTTAGAAGTCCTTGATAAACTGCTGCTGCATGTAGCAGTTTTCCACTTTGGAGTCCTGAAGCAGATTTAAGTTTTGTGTCAAATGCTGCTACTGATACCCTATTAGCCTGGTCTGGAAATAATGGTTGCTATCCAACAGTTAGGTATTATGACTTTAACATTCACAATAGTTGGGGAAAATATTTTAAGCAATGTAATTAATGTAATTTAATTGACAGTCCATATGCTTAAAATCTAAATAATTGAAGATTCAACATAAGTTTAATCAGGCCTCAGACCTGTGCTGTGCATATGTGTAATTATATTCTGAATTTAATGGATGTTTTTTATATCAGATGCTACTGAAAACTCATTAAATCTTTTTTGATATGCCTAACTGAAGTAAAAAACTATTGTATAAAACAACAATAGCTATTTTATTTGTAAAAATATTTACATTAAGAATGATAAAGAAAATCCCTCAAACATCACAGAATGTTAAATCATTTAAAAGAAAAAAGACAACAATAATTTTTAACAAAGGCACCCTTTATACTCTACAGATAGAATTATGAAAAAACTATACTAGGATTTGCCATACACAGAAAGAAAGCAGAACTTTAACAACCCATTTAAAAAGCATCACTGAAAGTCAACTCAAGAAATCTTTTGTCTGTTACCTGAGAAAAACTTCACAAGGTAATAAATCTCATCTATCTAGCAAGCAGTGAGCTTATAGGCTAAAATCACCTACAAGATGATATGAATTAATTTACACCAGAAAAATGGCACTTCCATTTAATAAGACAGTATTGAGAAATTTATAAAATCAAAACTTCATCATTAGTAACCTTAATGAGTGCTGAATTTTTTTTTTGAGCTGTAGCCAAAGTCAAATTAAATTTTCAGACAAACCATTTCTAGCAAGTCAGTATCTAAGGAACAGCCATGCTACCAAGGCAGTAGAGCAAAATGGAGATAATTATCTCTCACAAGCAGGGGTCCCAATAATGCTTACTCATTATTCAAGGAGGTGAACAATTAGATATGTATGACCTGAAATATGTATACACGACACAGTTTTCCACTTGAAAGACACTCCTCTGATGAAGAAATCCCATCCATCTTGTATATTTTAGGGAAAGAAGCTAAAGAATTCTTTCTTGCCTTTAAAAACCAGTGAAGCTGTAGGTCCTACAACTTGCTAAGAGAATTCTGTTCTAGATGAAATGTTACAAAAATAGTGCAAATTAAAAAAAAAAAAAAGAAAACATTTCTCTAAGTTTCCTTCAAAACCCAGTCCTGAAATTCAGTTCTCACACTGACAGCAGCTGTAACATGTCCTCTCACCACCTCTTAGAAAAAAAAAAAAAGAAAGTCAAGCGATCAATCCACATTTGGAACCAAGTGTATCGAAAATTTGATCCACCTTTCAAAATTTGTGATCAGTATGGAATCACTCTAGTGTGCCACAGCTGCATTAGGCATTTGACAACTTCACAACAGTCTTAGAAGAAAAAAACATAGATGTGCAACTGAGATCCCAGTGGTCAGAAAAGAGGTGACTGAAGGAAAAAA
Source organism: Lonchura striata (assembly GCF_050655825.1). Taxonomy (NCBI): domain Eukaryota; kingdom Metazoa; phylum Chordata; class Aves; order Passeriformes; family Estrildidae; genus Lonchura; species Lonchura striata. The sequence continues at coordinate 117,460,160 of NC_140704.1, forward strand.
ATATATCTGTTTTTTGCCTGTAGGCCAGAATTTTGTTATCATGTAGTCAGAGACAGCCTGGCACAGACATTCTTCAAAACTTCAAATAATGTGTATTTTTATCCTATTATGCTCTTACTTTCACATCCCATTCTACTTTAAGTAACCAATCTTATATTCTTTAATCAACCTTCTTAACTCCTCTGGAAATCAATGTCTAGCAAAATGATTTTGCATTTTTAAACAGAGACAGGGAAGAATGTTAAATCTTCCTTCTGGCACTTTATTCAACAAATATTAAAGGATATCACAGCTTTCTTCATGCCTTCTCTACTTTTCTCAATAAAAGCAAGCTGTGCTAGACTGACAAATTATAGATGGTGCCTTTATAAATTATCTACTGTAGCAAGCATAAAAATACAATTAGAATAAAATATTTGAACACATTCCTTCATCTAAGAATGACAAGCTGCAATATCTCTCCATCTGTCCTGTAGACATATGTCTCCCACACAGTTGTTTCTGAAAATTATTTCTTTCAAGATTAATCTGAGTACACTACACATTGCTTAAACTCAAACCTTTAAACTTGATTCTGTACTTCAAAGCATAAAATAAATGTTGTCCTTCAGATATTACATGTTGTATTCAGATATTGAGAGGGAGGTTCATCTATGAGCAGATGTGTCTTCCCATTAGAATGTCTGCATATTTGTTTTCCATCAAGCAGACCTCTTAACCAACTCACTGTTTTCAGATTACAGCATTATGCCACTTTTCACAAGTAATTTATTTTTTTCTGTCAATATTTACCTGTGACACCATTCAAGCTTTCCAGTATTTACTCAATATCTTAACTTTTCTGGGAACAGAGACAGAAAATTTACTAGCTCAAAATCTTTGACATAGTTTACTACTCAAAATAAATATATGCTAAAAAATGAAACAGTAATATTTACATTTGGTGTTAAAATGAATACGACGTCTCTCATTCAAGCTTATTTCAAAGAGTTGTGTGCATTTTCAGAGTTCCCAAAAGGTGTAGTGACTTAACAGTAATAACAGGACCCAACTGGAAAACCATGGCCTTCTTTCCAATGGAAAATGTTTTATTTGTTTTCTGGAGGAGAATACATATCTTAAATGAAAGATGGATTTCCTAAAGAAAAATAAAGATAATAAGATGTGGAAGAAATGTAAAATTTGTAGGAAACCAGCAAAAGTATGGATTGGGCTGGTAACTAAAGGTGAATTCTTTGGTGGGATGAAGGAGAACACTGGAAAGAAAAATATTTGCCTGTAGAGACTTCCCTACCAGAATTTCTGGAAAGTGGGAATTGGGACGGTTCTGACTATTTTAAACCTGCATTTTCAACAAGGCATGCACTGTGTTATTTTGATGTCAGCGATATTTGCTGACAAACCTATGCTAGGAGCACTGTTAGTAGAGAGGGAAATATTCTGTAGGAAAAATTAAGGCCACTGGATACTTAATTAAATTTTTGTTACTGCTATAAATGCTCACAAGTTTGAGGTAACTGAGAATGACCTGGATATGGCAGGCAATTTCCAACAACAAGTCAGTATTTTGATCAACCTGTGAAAAAAGACAGATATCATTCCCAGCTCCTTCCAAAGAGTCAGAGACTCTTGAAGTTTAACCTGTCATGTGCATTCAAATAGCTATATACAATGAGATAATATAAATTCAAATTATTTAATTAATTAAAATTTTAAAATACAATGAGACCTACTAAATGCCACAAAACTCTCATAATTTTTGTGGCCAAATGATGAGAAATAAAAACTGCCAAATGTAGAGTGAGAAGCTAATATACTGAAGATACTATTTTTAATACATAACTCTCAGAAAAATTTTGGAAACACTTCTGAGGAAAATCTTCCAGTTACAGTTCAGGCCACCCTTGAACAGGATTAAGCTGGAAAAAAAAAAAAAAAAGAATCACAAGCAAAGCAAAGTCAGATTTTTCTGGGGGATTTTTTTATTTATTAGTGGTGTGGGGGGGGTATTGTTGTTTGGAAGCAGAGACTGTAGGAAAAATGAAATGCGACTTAGTGACAGTTAAGAAACCATTTCCTAAGATCAGTTACTATACAGAACATTGCATGTTTGGATTTTATTGTTGTCCACAGTATTGCCAAATTACATTCCCTGGAAATTATTAGGTTATTTGTAGTTATATGAGAAAAGGAAACTAAGGCATTACATGTTTTCTGAACAATGGTATATTATAGAAATTTGTTGCCTTTGGGGAACATTCTGTCAGAAATTCTTCTAATATTCAGTAATATCAGGTGGGGAACAAAACCTTTGAGGCAGGAATGGATCTGAGTTCAGAGCTACACTGTGAAAATCAAGAAACTGGATTTCACTGTGCAATAGCTTCACTGAGCCACTGAAATACAAAGATTCCCAGATATCATCTAATCCAACGCATCTATTCCCACCATTTTAAAATAAGCAAAGGAAACTCATTAAAGCAAAATCAATTTGATTTTAAGCATTTTTTAGAAAAGTACCATGTGGAACAATTTTTGCAACCGATTTGAACTTGGCAATTTGCCCACTTCTGACCTAAAGTCACATCTAATGGACATCTAATGTCATCCCAGAATAGGTGGGATGTATCTTGGATATCAGAGAAAATATGAGGCAATTCTTCCTCCAGTTGTTACACACTAACCTAGTTTATATTCTTGGGCTCCTCTCCTTCACTACTCTCATTTCACCATGATCACTTTAAAATCTGTGCCTCTCTAATAAACGTCAAGCACTAGTTCAGTCAAATCCTCTGGTTTTTATTGTTTCTTTGTAATGCTTGAATCCCCAAGTCTATCTCAATTTAAACATAGGACGGTGGGACTTCTGGCTGTGTACTGAAGGTAAAGTGTTGATGAAGTTTAGTGGCAGTCCTCAGCTTTGAAAACATTTTTTTCTGAAACTAAAAACAGTTCTAAATACACCTGCTTACAAATATTTTATTGATTTCTCTAATACTCCCATGCAATTTTTCAGACAATTTGAGTTAATTAATTTATTGCCAAGGAATCTGAACCTATATTCAACATCTGAGTCAGAATAAATGACTCTTTTTCTTGCCTTTCACATTTCTTCTTTTTTATGTGTCTAGAAATAGTATTTTCAAAATATTTTCTTTCACCATAGTCTGATCAACAGAAACCAAGGTAGTAGTAAAATTCACAATTTTTAGATGAGCTGAATCCACTTCAAACTAGTTTTTCAGCTGTATGAAACTAGAAGATATGTTCAGATCTTACCCTGTAGTATTTCACTACCAAAGCATCATTCAAATTTTCTCATCCCCTGGTCATCCAGAGAGAAGAATAAAGGATCTTCAATCATCTTCAGTTGTGGGTATTATGGACAACACCTTGCTGGATAGGGTAGAGGAGAAAGAGGATTTTTATCTTGAGTTGGAGCAGACAGTGCAAGACCTTGGGACAGAGGACTAGGGTCTCAAACGTGAAGAGGAAAAGGAAGATTTCAAAGAATCTAGAAAGCTTTACTAGTTTATGCTCAAGCAATAGCAAAGTATCAGAGAGATATTTACTCTCCTAGCTTTAATCTGCTTGAGATTAATCCCACTAACTGTTTAGTCCAATCTTGTTCCAGGACCAGATGGTTCAGCAGAAAGTATAAAGCAGTACAACAGGGCCACAGTATAATCTAGCTGGTTTTAGGTGAGTTAGCAATTTTTTAACGTTTCGTTTAATATTTTTATTTTCTGCAGTAATAAATTCAGGATAAAGATATTCCTTTTAACAACTAAAAAATCACTATATTCCAGTGTCAATTACATTTCTTTTACATCCTGCTATTGCTTTCTGAAAACAAATACAATTATTGTGCTTTAACTTTCAACTTTAAATTGATTCATTGCCATAGTGCCATTTCCCACCACCACTAAGATGCCTTGACTAAGGACATTAGAAAGGAAAACAGCTGACAGCAGGAGACACCTGCATTTCTAAACATTTGTAACATGCTCATTGAAATAATTTGGAGAAATTTTATGTAAGAAGACACTGTTGTGAAAAATTGGGATCTGGAAGGAATGGCTGTTGTGTGGAAACCATCTCACTATCTCTAATGGGAACATTAAGGTGACGAGAATTCTGAAAATAAAAATCTGCCAAGAAAAATCAACAATAAAATGGTTAAATAGTATAAGCATTTTACAACCAATAATATAATATAATATAATATAATATAATATAATATAATATAATAATAATATAATAATATATTTGGTGATTATAACTACTAGCATCAAGAAGTCTTTCTTTTCGTTAATGACACATGGCAAAGAGGTCCTGAAAGGCAAAAATAGAGTAGTTATCTGAGATCTACTCAAAACAAGATTCTATCTTTTACTTCCTTTCTGCAGCTTTCTGCTTAAGAGTTAGAATTGTCCCTTCAAATACCAAGAAACATGTAGTTGAAGAGGTAAGGCTAAGGTAGAAGAACACACAAGTATTTACTTTAATATGAAATGGAAAATGAGTAGCAAAGTGAATCACTGCAGGGTAACACACAGGCAAACCCAGAAATTCTACTTATAATCCCCAGAATGTGACCTGGTTCATTTTATACTGAATACATTGCACTTTCAGACAATATTTATTCCTTCATGGAATCACTACACTTCTTTTTTTTCTTCTATAGGAATGATTAAACTGACATAGCTGAAATAAATCATATGTACATTAATAACAGCTGTAAGCAGCAATAAGGATATCTTCAAAATATTTCTTCTGATATTTTCCTAGGAAATGCTTTGGATAAATAAAGAAAAGAGAAAAATAATGTTATCTAAGTTTGTGATTTTCTGTGTCTGAAACCACCTCCACTTCTGGACATAGTACAGACAGAATGAGAGCCTCCTTGTTTTACTTAGATGACAGATTATTACAGTAACAAATGTGAAACCAGACTGAAAATGTCTAAAGATGGCATAGGATGACTGAGCTGTAGGGGATGCACTTCTTTGTAACAAAGTATGTTCAAAGTCAGTGAAGGAGAGAAAAGGTGAAGAGCATCATCCAAAGTGTTGAAACTAATTACATCTTCTACAGAAAGGTTATCTATCTCTACATCCATTATTATGCATGTCCTTATTTGTTTATTATTATGTATGTCCTTATCTGTTTCCTTATTTGTATGCAGTCACAAAATTCAATGGCTTATTTTATGCTGCATCTCTTTTTTAACCAGTTTTTTAACCTTTTTTTTAACCTTCTCTCACTCCTAGGAGAAGCTCTCAAACCTCACTTCATAAAGATTAGACAAAGTCTTCTATGTATTCCAGATTTTTTTTTTTTTTTGCATTTTTCCCTCTTCTGAACTCTGTCCCTTCCAATGTGTTTGATTAGCCTTCAAAAGTACCGTTATCCCTGCTTCTCCTAGAAATAATCCTTCTCCCTGGATATGGTCCTACTCTGAGGCTGAGACCCATGACTGATTGCCTCAACAGCTGGCTTGCACAACAGGAAAATGAAAAGCTCACATTCTTTTCTGCACTGTGTACCTACTCTTATGTGGGAGAAGAAAAAAAGAGAGGGGCAAAATCAATAATGAATAGTTTTGCAATTTGTTCAGATGCAAACAATTGCTCTCCCAGGACCAGGAAGAGAACTCAGAAACCATTTTTTTAATCAGCATAATAAAGCTTGGCCTCATTATTCTGCCTCTATTAATTCAATGCTGTTGGTATACTGGCATTGTTTCTGCAGCACCTGCAGCTTAAGAGGCTGAATCATAAAGCCAGCTATTTAAAAACATGACAAGTCACAGGATCTGTACTTTTTTCCTCAGTACGTTCCTATATTTTTCATTGTTAAAATTTTTTCTTGCTAATTATCCCTTGGCCAAAGCATTGAAATATTTTTTTTTTCCATTCTACAGTGGTTCCACAAACAGTAGGTGAGAGCTGCAGTCCTGCTTGCTTTTACCATGGAGACCTCTCTGGTTTATGGAATTTCAGTCTGTAAGGAAACTGCATAAAAGTAAAAGTTATTACCCTCTATCCAGAAAAGGATAAATCAAAGCCAGTTATGCCCCTTTTTGCTGTCAATGATCTTAATTCAAGGCTTTCATCAATGCCTGTTATAGTGTAGATACAAAATTCTTCCTGTGGGCTCTCCAGTGGCCTTTTAGGAAGCTAAAGAACTTTGTAAAGACTCCAGGGATGTACTTTGCTTCAAAGTTACAGTCAAAACTAAAGAAAAGTAATCAGCAACTTCTTACTATCTGTTAGGTCTTTACATATTCCAACTTGAGCCACAAGAGATGGCCAAGTCTATTTGCCATTATCAGTTTGTCTGTGTCTGCAGTTCTCACAGTCTCCAGATTAATGTATTGTATTTATCAAGTATTATATTTGTTATTTTAAAAAACACAAAACCAACCAAAAAAACCTTGTAAGAACTTGTGAGAACCCTTTTATAGCATACTTTGTACATATATAGAGTATACTATGTATATATATGCTTTATGCATATTTTCCATTTTCAGTTAAGTTCCTGATTCTGTTTCATACTATATTTTTTCTGTAAATGAAGTACTGCCAGTATAGTGAAGATTCTTAATTGTTACTAAAAGAAGGGTGAGTTATATGCTTGAATAGTGTTGTGGGAGTAAGAATCAATATTTGACGTAAGGTTTTTAAATTCTGCTTTTGGTTTTGTGCTGCTATACTTGTAAGTGAATTTTCACTGTGATTAAATCAACCCAGAGGAAAATAGAAAGCAAACCAGACCACATGAATTTCAGAGCAGGCAGACATAGTCTGATATCCCACAGAACTCTGACCCAGTTATTAGGTACAGGAATTAACTTTGTACTTCTGGACCCCCAGAATTTTCCAGACAATTCATTAATGAAAAAGTTGGACCTTATATTGGTTTTTTTGAAAAGGATAACAGGACAATTTGCCACCATTTACTCCTCTACTGTGGGGTGAAACTGGGATGCACAAAAAACTGAAATGTTTCTAAATGTACACTATAAATACAAAGGCACCTAAAAGGAGCATGCCATTTTTTACAAAACTTCTCAATAATTTATTTCATTCTTCTAAACTTGCAGTGAGAACTGCAGAAGTTGATCACCTCTTTAAAGAAAAATTAGGATTTCACTAGAACTCCCCATTCAAAACAGGGATAACAAAATCAAACCTCCAATTTGTATCAGCTTGCTCAGGGCCAAGTCCAGCCGAATTTAAGCATCCCAATGGATGAAGGTTGTACAATCTCTCTGGTTACCTGCTCCAATGATTTACCTCTCCCATTGCCAAAAAATTTTTCTTGCACACATCAGAAATTTTTGTTGCTGAAAATGGTGACTGAAGAGACTGAAATTCCTGATGTCCCAGCTTCAAAAATCCTTCAGGGCACTCTGCTCTACTGCTGCTAAACCTTTCATAACAGTTGAGAAAGGTTTTATCAAAAATTGAGAGAAAGAGCCAGAAAACTGGTTAGAGGGCACAGATTATAAATGCATGTTTCCTCTTTTGCTCCCTGGTGGGATCATACAAACACAAGTGGATAGCTACCATCCAGAGAGATGTGAGATGAAACAGGCTTTTCAGTTGTCGACTGTTTGACTCCAAGGAGATTATGTTATCTATTTACCATGGCATTGTGTCAACTCCTGCAGCTTTTTGAGCCCAGAAGTAGACAAAAGTCCTGAGAAGCTCCTTTAACATCTCTAAGTTTTAATAGTGAAGTAATTATTTGACACATGGTAAAAGAATTTTTTGCTGTGACACTGTTTTCTCAGACTAGTGTACAACCAATGATGCAGCATAGATCACTGAGAACTAGTCCTTGGCTCCTGATGTCCAGCCATAAAAATCAAGTCCCAAGAAATTTGGGATTTATTCCTAACAAACATGCAAGCTAACACACATTCAAAATTTCAGATTTTAAGGAAATGGGCAATAAAGTTATATTGCATCTACAGCCTAGATCGAAAGATCACCAGTAATATACAGTCTCGAAGTATTTATTGTCTAATGTATGACTATATTAGATACAAAGATAGACACAATATTGTAAGAAAATGAAAATTATATTAGTGCAGGTTGTACAGATTTATTGTATTTTAATTTTGATTAAATTGGAAAAAATATTAAACAGAAATAATGAGAAAGTTATTCCATTAGATTCAATTAGTTATTCAATTAGTTATTCCATTAGATTCCGTTAGTTATTCCTGTCCCATTAGATACCTTGTAATTCTTATTCTTTGATTTTAATATTGACATATACTGAACAAAAGTATATGTATTTATTTAATGCCACTACATCCACAACAGAAACTCCCAACATAGAGGCTCATGAAAATTATCTAGTATCTATGTATAGATATCTAGTATCTATGTATAGATACATAATTATCTATGTATCTAGTTCTATTTCTTGTTTCAGAATAAGAAACAATCCAAAACTTTCAAAATACTGATAAAATTATGCTGCATTATTCGCAAACACTTTTTTCAAGTGACCAGCTCAATTTATGCCAATTTATATCATACTGCCATTTCAAAACTGTGCAAGTCTCTCCCCAGTGACACTCCAGTCCCAGAAGGGAGAAAGGCTTGAAGCGTAAATATTTAAAGCTTAGCTGAGTTTATACTTTGCATGGGCACAGGGTTTAGAAAACAATATCAAACTCTGGCAACAAATCTGTCTTTGAAAAGATGACTGACTCTTCTGAATTCCTGAAGGATAACAACGTGGTACATCACTGCCTGTAGGCAGTAACTTTATTGACCTATAGAGATGGTGTGGCTGTGCTGTGCATCCTTACAGTGGGCTGTGATGGATGGGGGTTCTGGTGAAATTAAACCAAATGATGGTTTGGTGCCTGAGCTCTGAGTGCAGAGATGAGCACTTCACAGTAACTTTCAGGTTAGCTGAGGGGAGTGCAATAGATCTTAACACAGCACTCCATGTTTTTTCACCAGAACCTTTAAATTCATCCCATGAACTACTTCAGTTTCTAATTAAAGAATTTATGTTTTCCTCAAACAACATAGTCCAACCGGTTCCAGCAAGTCATATTGGAAAATCTGTTTATAGGAATTGTTCCACAGCAAGGGCAGAATGTCTGTGAAAACCCCACCTACAGTGAAGTGTTCTGTTTCACAGGAAGTCCCTTTAAATTTAATTTTTGATGCAAATAAAAAGTGTAAATGTAAAGGTTTATAGATGAACAATACATCGAATAGATAGACATATAAATGTAGCAATAGACCAATATGTATTTAAATAAATTATGATGTTATATTCTTGCCACAGCCAAAAATACTGCAAGTATTTTATCCTGAAAAGCTCAGGTGATCCCTGAGAAAATAAGTGTTAACATACAGAGGAGCTCCTGCTTTGGTGATGGATACTGGCTGAGAATTCAGGACATCCAGGAAGATGTCAATGAACTATCCCAGCTTAAAAACAGCAGCACTGGTTTATTGACTGGTTCCATGGATGAGAATACATAAGTCTGGCTGCAATTCCTACCGAGGCAGACAGACTTACTGACTGCCTGAAAACATCATGAGTTAAGATAACTGCTTGTAGAAAATCCAGACTGACAGGCTCTTCTTCTCCCATATGAGTACCTGGGTACTACTTTCATCTAGCTACAGATATGATGCTCCCCAGAAAAAAACCAAAACACTCAGGTAACTAATCTGATGAAGCTGAAGGAAAAATTCATCATCTTCCTGCTAGCAAACACCTGCTTCTGGTCACCTCACAGGGCTCAGAACAATTCCTCATTGTAAAGATCTGGCATTCAGTATGATAAAATAATATTCTTTCCTGGGTCTTAATTTTAAATCATATAACAAAACAGTACTTTGTTTCAACAATAGGAAAGCTAGATCTGACAAGCTGCTGTTCTAAAAATTAGTCACTGTTTTATTATTTTGGTTCTGAGGCCTTTCATTTACTATAGACATCCAAACACTCTTCCCTGAAGTATCAAATGAGATAAAAGACCTATTTTTTTTGTCAACATACCTTGGAAAAAAAGGTCGCTTAGTGATTTTATCATGACTCCTTTTTTATTGCCCTCTGAGGCCATGAAGAGGGAGAGGAAGGATGAGTACACTGTTTAAAGTGTTGGCCAAGCAGTCTAGAGTGGGCTCCAGCATCACTTGAATGCCTAGACATTGCATCAGTGAGGAAGGTAAGGGTGTTGAAGAAAACTTCTTCCAGCAGCCCTACTCAGGGTGCTGCTGTTGGATTCAGGACATTTTGCATGTCTGGAAAAGAGCAAACCAAGATGCAATCATGACACCTTGTATAAAGTGCTCTTGGCTTAAGTTGTATCACAGCACAATAGCCTGAAAGGAAAAGTCAGCCTTTATTTTTAACCATAGAGCAGACTCCCTTTTACTTACCAGGATTCCATTTTAAATATTTACTATCCACAGTTTATTGCTGGACTATTGCTCTCTGTGGCTTATGGATGAGAGAGGTTTGATTTCCCACATGGCTCCACAGTGGTGTTGACAACTGTGGAACCCCTATGGGCACTACAAAGAACATTCAAGCAAAGCTTTGCTTTCCTTGCTTCTCGCATGATCTGAGTAAAATCTAACTGTATGTACTGCCAGGAAAGACAACTGTGACAAATGATAGTTTGGGAAATAATTTGTAGTGATACTGGAGAATATCACTTTGAGAGAAAAAAGTTGAAAGTCTGAAGAACCACTGTTACTCAGCTGTCTATTTTGGGCATCTCCAGCATCACAACTTCTCCATGAAAAGCTGTTTGAGAGCTACAGTAAGAATATGAGAATATCTGCGAAATACTGTGCTGTAGAGCATATGAAAAGATTCAGAGGACCACTCATTTGCTGCACAGATAGCATGAGCAAGGAAGCAACTTTTAAACAAAACCAAACTCAAATATCCTATAACAAAAGGCTGGAAAAAATGTAATCTAAGTGCAGACAGAGAGATTGTATGCTAAAAGGCCGATGTCTGGACTTTTACCAATCTTCCCCTTTTTATCTTTTAGAGATAGAAAAGCATTCATTTGATTTGAGAAGAAATTGAAAAGGGCTTTATTTGCCAATACATTTTGCTAGAAACATATGTCTCTGTGTGGTAACAAATTTTTCAAGTTCCAATAGCCCCATTTATCTAAAAGCAGATATTGAATTCAGAGTTGCAAGCCAGACAGTACAGACTTAATAGCCTTTGCTTGCCAGTAACCTACCTTTGTACTTTGGAGTCTCACTAATTTGGAATGGAATGCAGCCTGCAAGACTAAAAGGACTCAAAAACACATGAGACAATGTCTAGGCTTCATCAAGGGGAGTAGTATTTGTTCCTCACATTTTCATTTTTAGTTTACAGAAAAAATTGTTTTAATTCTGGATTAATAAATCAAATAAAAGGACATTTTAATTGGTATTGAAAATTTCTCTGTTTCACTTGCAACAACTTCTGTAGCTTTGGAAGAATAAAATAGCAAAAAGTATAGCCATATCTTTATTTCCTCTACATTCACTGATGTAAAACTGACTATTTCTCATTAAGTGGTATCTTCTACTCAAATTCTAATCTCTAGCTTATTTTCTATCTAATCTCTATTTTATTTCTGATTTTATAATAAAGAGTAAGAAAATGTAAAAGAAGTTTTTCTTTCCTTGAAAATACATAAACATCACAACCACCATCATCTTTTTTAGATTTTCATGCTACGAACCCATAGTTAAACATCAATTTATGATGAATGAATAAAACATTAATAGGGTTATATAATTCTGAAGCATATCTCATTTCCATTGCTTTGCTGAAATACATTCATTTGCATATCTGAATATTTGAGGAACAAGGAGGGATAAGAGCAGTTGAGTTTGGGTCTGGCCAGAGACCCATTCAGCCTGGTAGCCTGTCCTCAGCTATGGCCATAGCCACAAGTTCTAGATGTAATTCCTAGCCAGAAATTAGAGAACTAACCTCTTTAGCAGGAGAGGCAGACAAGTGAGCAACTCACACAAACCCATTCAGCACATCTTGTTGAGTTTACTCCCTCCTCACCATTCAGGACACAGAGTCCCTCCTCAATCTACCCCAGTCTAACTATCTAACTCAGTAGGTTTCTGTGTTTGTGCCAAGTGGCAAGCTCTTTCAGCCTCACACAATTCCTTACAGCAAAAAGGGCTTTCCTTATTTCCCCCTTTATTTCACTAATCAAACCTAAAGGGTTCTCTTTACATTCTAGTACGACATGGAGGAAAGCCGTCAAGGTTTCAGCTGCTGACCATCTCTTCCTTTTAATACCGTGTGTGAGAATTAAAATGATTAATAAAAATTATAGTGAGAAAATGAGGTCTTGTGGTACTCAAACAAGAAAAAAAATTGCTTAAAATAATCTTTTCAGTAATATAATTCCAATATGGCAACAACATTAATGTGGACTTGAAAGAAGGATTCAACTCCGTAATCTTCAGAATTTGCAACCACTCTGCAGCTAAAAGGAGGAAACTACAGATGTTCATATATCTATTTGTTAATCCTATGCAGATTGTGAGATTCAGTCTTGGCAGATCTCTTAATTTTTAATTTTTAATTTATTTATTTAAAACAAACCAAAAAAAGCCCAAATAAATATGTCAGTAACTTACCTCCCCTTGTATAATGTCTTGCAATATCTTGTTTTCATTCAGAGTGAAAATATATTATTGATAGCATGATTGTATTAAAGATGTAGGTTTGACAGAGATGAGTTTAGCTAATTTAGCAAATAATTTATAACCCTGTTCTAACATTTTACAGTTTATATTGTCTTATTAAATTAGCCATTAGGCCAAATAGTGAGTCACTATTTTACTTTCTTTGAAGTGAAAACTGAGAACAAAAGATGGTAAATTGCTGATCACCATGGATACCTGCTCCTTTCATAATACAGGTACTTTTTTGATACTTACTTTGAGGAAAAAGCATAAATTATCTGATAAGACACTGTTCTTTGGGGAATAAAAAACCCTAAAATTTTTACATGTCCCTAAACCTCAAGAAACCAAAAATAAATTATTTTTCACAGCATGGCGAGTGGCAAAATTCTGAAATGCATGGTGCAGGTGGCTAGAAATTCAAGGCTGTTCAATCATTTGACTTTTTTTTTTTTTAGGTTAAACATTTCCATTAGCCAAAACTATTGCTGTTAGTTTGCAGGTATTTACTAAAAATAGACATTCTTGCAGTGTGATTTGCAAAATCTCATCATAACCCAGGTGACTTCCTAGTAAAAGCCTGTGACATTAACAGGGGATCTGATTACACTCCACTGATACTTCTCTGTTCCAGATGAACACAGTGTCTCTGTATTTGAAGTGAAAAAGAAATTCTAAAACACTGCTGCCAACGGAAAGAACATTTTAATGTGTTCAATCAACTTTTCTTTTTCTCTGGTATCTGAACAACTTGACTTGTTAGGTCTTGGTGCTCATGGAAGCAGGAATTTTTTTCTCTCTATTAATGCCAACTGCAATTTCCTTTTTGTTGTTTTTTTTTGTTGGGTTTTCTTTTGGGTTTTTTTGGGGGGGTGGGTTGTTTGATTTTGGGGTGTTTTTTTCTTAGTTTGGGGTTTTTTTTGTTTAGTTAGGTCTGGTTTGGTTTTGGTTTTGGTTGTGGGTTTTTGTTGTTGTTGTTTGTTTGGGGTTTTTTTTGTTTGTTTATGGTTTTGGAGGGTCTTAACCTAAGGATCTAGACTACCAAAATGTCATTCCCTGAGTTCAAGAAGATATCTTTAAAAAAGAATTTGATAGCAAATATGTTAATGTTACATTTGACTACTTTTTTAGTAGCCACTCCATACACTCACAATTTGATCTCTCTGTAAATATTATTCTATAGTTATCAAAATTTGTGAATCTATTTTTCATCCCTGTACTCATTGCTGGTTCTATCTGCATGCTAAGTGTTGCTTCTTTTGGGTAAAGTCAATCTAGATGTTCTAGAAACAGAAACACTTCCTATGAAGAGCTCTAGATTTTCATAGACTATAATATTTTCCATTTAAAATGGTGATTTTATGTTTAAATAGTTGGACATGAGAGATAGCAAATTTTTCAGCAATTTTTTCAGCAAGAAAAAAGAGAATTCCAAAAGAATAAAAGCAAACCTGGCCATGTCTCATCCAACAGTATGCTTCTTGCTGAAGAATAATGTTTGGTTTAGCACCTGACAATTCCCTTTGCAATATTTTCAGGACAAGATAATTATTTATTTCCAGTATAAATTATCCAGCTGGAAAAGTAGAATCTGTTATTTATGAGGAAACACCACTATGTTTGGGCATGATTAATGCCATGATTCCCTCCTTATTTTATTCATAAAAGGGAAAAATAGATGTATGAAAGATAAGAGGAAGTACAACACACTGTAAAGTGAATTTTTAAATGTTGGTTTCAGGCTGCCTTGGGCCAAGGACGAGTTTCGCAATGTGCTTTTCCACACACTGACTTAGCTAATTCCAGGTCTTTTGCTGTTTCCAATCCTGGAAATATGAATCCAGCACACATGGCATGGACAGCTGTGACATTCAAACAGATTTACACAGGCCACCTTATCTGCTTTACCAGCTGTATACATCACAGTGCAGTCCAAGGCAGGCAAACTTAATTTCCATCACATCTAGTGCAGAAAAGACACTGTACTTGTGCAGCATCTGTGCAAGGTGAATGAGATATTAATGGGGTGAAGTCTGAAATCCATCCAAAAAAGTGGCACTCTGATACTCTGTATCTAAGGCTAACCCTCCTCAATACCCACTGAAACCCTTAAAGTCTCCATTATTGTTTATTTCTCTCTGCAGAAGATGATCAAGGAGCATAAATAAAAATATTAATAATAAATCAGAGTGAAGGACAATAAAAACCCACAGAAAATAAAATTGCAGAATATTAAAAAGGGCTTGGTAAGGTGGTAAACAAATGTCACTATCAATGACTTGACATGAGGGACATTGCATCTGACTGTTCTCATCCTGAATTAATAGTGTGCTAGGAAACAACTGTGGAAACACTCCATCAGTCCACATGCAAGGTGATAAGGATGAACAATGACAAAGTGCTCACAGTCACTGTGCAAGGTATTTTTCAAATAGTTTCTCTTTTGAATATGTCAAGGTTTTTTTGTTTGATTTGGTTAAGAAATGAAAATCAATACCTTCAGAACTAATAAGAAATGTCTAATTAGTCAGAAAGGCTAGCTTCAGAAGAGATGTATTTTACTAATGGTCCAAAGCCTTCCTTCACGATTTTACTGACAGGAGCCAGCATGGTATAGTGCATGTTAGTTTCCTGATGTAGAAATATTTGCACAACTACACAGTTCTTCAGGATTCCCATATTTCCTGAAATCACATGGATTTTCTAGTCCAAATTAAACGTGCTCACCACCTAGTGCAGTTAGGGTTGTTGTTGTTGTTGTTGTTCCATTCCCCTGTCCCCTAGCATGAAATGGCATTGATGAAAGTGGGGGTCCACAGCACATATCTTATTCCTACTTACCTTACTTTTTTCCTCCGAAACACTAAAATTTAGGACTTGCAGAATGCAGAAATTGGCATGCAAACAAAACAGATTTGGGATAATAATTTTTTCTGCAGAAGAAAAATTAACTTTTATCTGAAATGAATGTGATATCTGAAACTGACAGCCAATGTATAGACCCACAGTTTAATATTTCTACCTGTAGAAGCCTCAAAGCCAGAGAAATAAGATCTTTAACAGTTCTGTCTCAAAAGACATTATATTATTAAAAAAGATGGATACATTTGTGTGGATTTATTTCTTAGTCACTGTCTTGCTGCATTTCATAGCATTATTTAATCAAAATCATAAGACAACAGAATGTCAATGTTTAACCAGCAGTCAATAATCCCACAAGTATTAAAAGCTACATCCTTTTGCCACTTCCCTGAGGATTGTATTAGTCTATTCTAGTATTTATCCCTAAAGATTGTCAAGCATAGGGATGAGTTATTGAGGAAGGTAAGAATAGATTTAGGATAAGCTTTTTAAACAGCTTTGAACTATGGCAGTCTATTAGGCCTAAGCTTCAAAAGACAGATTATTAATCATTTTATGTGAACGCATACTGGCCAGTACTCATTAATATTTTTTCAGCTGTTTGTGGGTTTATTTCTACTGGATATATTTTTATTATTGCTATTGTTATTGTTGTAATTGTTATCATTACTAATAATTTATTATCAACAAGTCCTCTGGAAGAGTCTATGTTGGCCCTAAGGTGACTACCAGCCTATGTTGGAAACCCTGGTTTGGTTGATAGATTAAACAAATGATGAATTTTCCAAGTTGCTGAAGATCAGAGAAAATACTTTTACCTGCTCATCTGTGCCTAGTTGAAGTCACAGACATTAGTATTTTTTTTTTTGTTAGGCTAAATTAAAGCATATTTTTTTTCTCCCTACCTTCACACACTCCAAAGGAGCTAAAACTTAAGATGCAATGGACACACTCAGGCAACAAAAACAATTCTTCACTGGTATTTTCATTCTGCAGCTGGAAAATGTGAACATATGAAATGTGTAGTGGCTGATAATGGTACTAATGGAACAGATGTCTTTTCATATTGAAATTTTTTAAAAATGCTGGTTTTTTTCATCTGTTTCTGTGTGATAGATTTGATGACCCAGTGGACATGTAAAGTAGAAATACTTTTTGAAGATTCCTTGAGAACTGGCATCCTGACCATGGAAAAAAGACATAATCTTGGAATGAAGAGAACTCTTGGCATTTACTACCTTCGCCTAATTTCCCCCTTCAAAGATCTATTTTATTCTAAAAACAAATCCCCAGCTTTAGCAAAATGGAACACATTCCCCATTTTCCCTCCACTCCTTAACCCGAGTCCCCTTCTGGGCAGGGTACTGTTTCCATGGCTCCAAGGCTACAAAGCAGCAAAGGGCTTCTTTATGAATTTTCACATCAAATTCCATCAGAGCTGAAAGCTGAGCATGCCTGTGAAACTCTGGCTCATTGGAAATGTGGCTTAAAAGTGGCAGAAATAAAGAAAATAATTTTAAAAATATTTATGAAGATATACTATATCCTTTCACTTGTGCTGAGACAAATCTCAGCAGTCTGCAAATCTCAGAAGACTGTAAGGACATCTTACTGGTCAGAAATAGCTGCCAGAGAAAATGAGCAGTTTCTTATGGCAATGTTGAAGGCATGAAATAGGGAATAGCCTCCTTAGGATAACTTGGAGGGGGCTGGAGCCAAGTTTCAGAAATTATGTAAAAACTTGAGACTCAATAACACAGAATACATGAAAACACATGGGGGGAAAAGAAAAAGGAAGTGCTAAAATGAGAATCAGAAAGGAAGATAACCAGATTTCCAGGACTGTCAGAGTGAAGGGAACATTTCCAAGATTCACAGAGAAATTCAGCTTACTCTTCCCACTGACTTTTTTATCTAGGTTTGATACAATAGGTTAAGAAGGTGAGACCAAGAACAGCCATGGACATGTTGGAGAGAAGGTCCTGGAATAAATACTCCTGCTCAGTCATATTCCTCTCTGGCCTGTATCCCCACCTCCCACACTGAGACACTCTGGCTCCTCTTCTGCCTTCAACTTGCTTCAATTGCAACAAAAAAAAAAAAAAAAAGTTGAGAACAGATGCTTTTGCCATGAGAAATTTTCCAGACCACCTCTTCCACAATCCCAACTTCTTCCCACACTGTGACCAGCCTGGGTGTTCAGAGTTTAAGCTGCTCCCATTAGATACTCCTTATACAATTTTCAAGCTGTTTTTAAGCTGTTCACACAAGCATTTTCAAGTAACCTCAAAAAAACTTCTGCTGTTACAGCTGACTAAAAAATGCAGCACTGATGACCTCTAGAGTTATATAATTATTATGCTGTTCATTATAGAAAAAGGAAGAAAAGTTATTACCTACTTTAAAATGCTCAAATATGACATGGATATATTCCAGGCATACAAGAACCCCATTTCCCGTGGGTGAAATACATGACAGGTCAGTATTTGCAAGGAAAAGTTCTGCTGGCAAGGAGGCAGAACTGTCAGATTTCCCACTTGGGCTCATTGCTGACAGACATTGACTCCAGGCCTATGACTCCACACACATGTACACACGTGAGATAAACTGCACCCAGGAGAACAGTAATCTCACCAAAATTAACTATTCCTTTTAGAAGGTGAAATAGTTCTATCAATAACTTTTTTTTTAATCTGAACTTTCCCAGATGTGTTGTCCACTTGGACCAGCCACTTTTCCAAAGCAATTCTCTGTCACTCCTCAGGAGAGGCCAAGGACCATTCTTAGTGGGCAGCACCCCTCAAGCCAGTGATGTGGAGTAAGGACTTAGCAGTAAGGACTGGATCCTAAGACAAGATTTAGCACCTTAGTCCTGTTCATACCTACTTGCCTCATATTGAAAAGTATGTGTCTGAAAAGTAATAAATAACTCCAGATAACAGATCATTGTCCTCATGCAGACACAAAAATTACACACTACATATCTCAAATTAGTTTTGTTTGCATGCCAGTTGCAGCATTTTGCAATATAAAGTTTTATATTTTAGTACTTAGGGGGGAAAAATGAATATTCAATACCTGAGTATTCAATATGAGGCAAAAATAGCTGGATGTTGGGTTTTACTGCAAGTCAGAATAGTAAATTATGTATCCATTTTTCACAGTCTTGGCCACAAGCCTGACTTTTTTGCCTCTTTATACTGACTGGCAAAATTATGGGTCCTAGGGAAATATTTAAATCTATTCTTTGCTTGCTAGCCAGATATATTCTTTACAGGAGAATTGCTGGCTGCCTGGTGCTATCCAGATTGAGTTGAGGATGTCATGAATTTCTCTTTTTTTTACTAAGAGAGAAAGAAAGAAACAAACTATTTTGGGAAACTCCATCTGTGTTAGTGCTACCATGATTAGAGATGGAAGTGCTTGAACTGTCTCATTCCTCAACCTATAAAAAGAGTAATCAGCAGAAAGGTTGAACATACTCCTGTTTCTTATCAAGAGATTGACTGGGGCACTGAGGCATGTCCTCCTCTTCAAGCTGGCTGTGATAAATGCTGATGGTCCAGATCTACTCCTCTGGCTTTCTACATTATTTTAGCTTTTGCAGCCAACTGCAAGCCTCTCCTCTCCACCTTGAAAATTATTAAGTTTTATTTAAACATTAAAACAAATGACACAAGAAAGACAACTTAATCACAAGATTATAGAATGGTTTATGCTGGAAGGGACCTTAAAGATCATGTAGTTCCAACCCCCTAGTCATGAGCAGTGATACCGTCCATGTTGCTCAAATGACAGGACAGGTAACATCCCAGGACAGAGCAGATAGAAAGATTCGTAGGATAGGGAAGTCCAGCTGGCAATTTAGGTGCATTGGTCCATCAGCAGGTATATTGCTGTGTTTATACAAGGTGGGAACAAGAGCAAGTTGGAATAATGTATCTCATATAAACCACAGTTTACCTAAAATTATTGCCATGCACATGAGGCTGTGTTGGCCTAGCCCCCAGTGAGAATGACAATGTTCCTGTGAATATATGGCAAACTGAAGAACAGTTTGTGTCTAGGCTTGGCATAGATCTAGAACTGGTCAAAGAGGTGAAAATTATTGTGGCCCTAGTTACAAAGTGGCCTCAGGCCACACATACGAGTCACTTACATAGCAATCAAGCTTATGACTGCCTGTGGAAACCACAGACAGAAAATAGAACCAATTATAGTCAAGAAGCAATGAAAAATTTTCAGTCAAGGGCACTCATCACAAAATAGGTAATGGTCTTCCAAAACTTCAGTGTCTTGGAAACATAGGTGATCAATAGCTCATGCACAAGCAAAACATGAAACAAGAACTGTGCTTGTTATTTGTGTAGGACAAAGTTTAAAGGTAACATGAAGAGTTTAGAAGAAATTCTTTTTGTTTCCTGAGTGAAGTGCCAGAAATTCCTTGTATTTCAGCTCACATACAGAAATTAGTAATTAGTCAAAATCTAAGCAGCAAACTACAGAGGAAATGGGGACTATATCTGTACATATGTCCCCCTATAGTAAAGCATCATGGTTTCCTTTCTTGTTTATTTTCCTATTCTACATTTGTGGTGCTGCTTCATTTATTTCACTCTTTAAATGATTTCTTAGTATGTGTCTTTTACAAGATGTACCTTCTGTCTTTCCCATCCCACAGAAAGGAGAATGTATGTGATAACTTATGTTCATAGAGCTCTTTTCTTCCTTTTTTTTCCCAGTCCTCTCTGCATATGAATTATCTATGCATTGCTTTTAAGTATCTTTGAGGTTGGTTTTCTAGATAAAAGGCTACATGAGCTTTTTGTCTTCTGTCCCTACACTGTATTGCCAGGGCATTGCCTTAGAAGTACAAAAACTTGTTCTTCATGCTTTGTGATGATTTGAATAGCATGGGCTTTCTGACAATGTTCCTCATTCTGGGGGAGCTTTTGGTAGCCTGAATGTGGTGATAAACACATCATGATTAAGGGAGATGAAAGCTAAGCAGCAGACCCAAGACCAGAGTTGGCTTTGCCCCAGCACAGATGATTACCTCTGGAAAGGGAACAAAACAAGTCACAAAGTGCCAGATGTTGGTGGTTCACAGATTAAAAAAAGCTTGGAAGCATTTAATCTGAACATTTAACTAAAGGGAGAACAGTGGGGTGGAACAGGTATGAAGGAAAACCTGACTCTGAGACTGATAACTTTGGCCAGATAAATATTGTAAAGGAAAAAAAACCACAGCATGTAGTTTCATTGTTATGTCCAATAATCAATATATGCTACTCTGTCCAGCTCCCTGATTCTTATTTCAACAAGCTTTTCTGCAGCAGGAAACTTTTCTTCGCCTTCAGCCACAAGAAGTCCCACTGATGTTGTTTCCCCATTTAAATCTCTTTGTTATGTGCATATTTAAAATATATTATTAATTATTTGCACTATTTCTTAAAAAAAAATGTCTGCAATAACAAAATTGTTTTCCTGTAAAGTTACGTATTGAGGTAGGAAGTACTGCTGTCTTCCTACTCCTATGTCATGTTTAATGCAGTGAGTCAATGGTTAAGAGCAAAGGCTCACCAACAGTTCTGCTTGGTGTGCAGCTGGACACCACAGCTGCCAAAGGCCTAATTTAGGTGTTTTGCCCTTAAAGATGATGTAGCTCCGTGGTGGGAACCTGTGAAAAACTTCACTCACTTGAAAACCAAAAGATAAAGGAACAGCCACAGCTGCAGGACCGACAGGGACCAAAGAGAAGCTTGCAGACCTCCCAGGCTGGCTTTCCTGCTGCAGGCAGCATCCCCACTCTGTGAACCTTGAGATAACACACCACTTCTTAGACTGTATGAACATCAGTGGAATCTGCCCTATATAAAGAGGAAAACACTGTTTAGACTCTTATGGGTGGTTTCTAGAAGTTTGAATGAGGGGCTATCCTCATAGACAGCTTTGTACTTGTCCCACAGGAAACTGAGGTTTAAACATCCTGCTTGGAACAGCAAGCAAACCTTGAGAGAGGGTGAAAGTGGCACCTACTGGATTACTTGGGGAGTCATCAAGAAAACAGACATAAAAGGCAGCAAACAGATATAAATGCAGCAAGAAATATGAGGCTTACACAGGTGATAAACCTAATAATACAACTGTTTCCAAAATACATGGACAAGGTCAGTAATTGCAAACCAAATTAGTTCTTCATTCCATAACATGTCATGGTTTAGGAATGGTATTTCCCAGGTCAGTACTCCCACTAAAAAGAAAGCCATTAGCCACTCCCCTCCCTGCTCTGGTTCAATATTTGCATTTCACACACTTGTATCCTTTTGAGAAAAGAAAATTGTATTTATATTTTATAGCAAAATTTGCATACATACACACACACATATATTCTTATTTATATATATATATGGATTTTTCCCCATTCCAGTCCAAAGAGCTTTGTTTCTTACTGTATATTAATATAAATAAAATCAAATTCCAAATACTTTGAAGGTTACACTGAATGTATTCTTTGATGCTTTGTCTTTGAAAGGGTGTTCTTAAACCTGAGGTTGCTCCCATATGTTTTCTTATTCCTTTTTATGGTTTATTAACTTAGAGCAATCATTGTAGTAGTAGCAACCATATGTAAATGGCTGTCTCATCCTCTATGTTTGATCATCATTCCAAGGTTAACAGCTGGATATTTTATTACGTTTTACCCTCACTTTTACGGATTGCTTTTAAAAAGATTAATCCAAAACCAAACCACATTGGTTTCATTAATACAATGTACTGACTTTGTTGGTCCTTGCATCTTATATACTCAGTTAATATAGGCATGCTTGGAATAAAAGCCAATATAAAAATCAAGAAGATATATATGAAGCTCTAGAATGAAAAGTCTATTATTGTATTATGAATAATAATAGACAAATCAAAGCACATGCTATGGAATTTTAAAGAGCTTATTGAGAAAGAAGATCTGGTGTACTATCAATTATTGGACTGCACTTCAGCAATTGCTGATGAATCTTTAACAATTTTATCACCTTTTTGGTATAGTTTTAGCAGATGGCCTCCACATTTCTGTCACAAAATTTTTCTTAGGAGAATTGCAAAGTATAAGTGGCAGTTATATACTAATTCAGTCCTGTAATCTGAGAGCTTTAATAGAAAGCTAAGAAAACCACCAGCAGATGAGAAACCCTATAAGAGTGTGAGCTTGCATGCAATGTCAAATCTGGCAGAAGGAAAAAGCTAAATAATGTGAGTGTGTTTCTATCAGGTAGGAGGAGGAGTGATGCACCATGATAGACTAGGTATGTAAGAAGAAACCTCATCAAGCCCTACAATGTTCTTTAAATCTCAGAGATCTTGCCCAGGAAGCCTTCACTGTGTGTTGAAAGCAGTAAGAGTTAGGATTGGCTATGATGTCTCACCATGGCAAACCTAAAAATTGGAACCAGTTTTTGGAGCTTGCCAAGAAGATCTTGAATATCTTAGAGTTTTTTTGTGTTTTTATTAAAGATCTGCCTTGGAGAAAAACAATTCCATAACTTAGTGATCTTAATGGGAAAGATAAAAAGCAGACATTTCTATTTCAGCATTTGTAGGCTGAAGAGAACTCAAGTCTTAAAGAAATTTTGAGCAAGTTTGGATAGCTGCATTTTGGATTGCAGTTACTTCTGTCTTGATGATAATTTTTGGTCTTGCAAGTGGCTTCCTGTTTCCTAACAATTTAAATGTCCTTCCAAATCTCATGTTAGAATAGCAAAGTAAATGAGGAATTTATGGAACTAATTCCCAATACAGCAAGCTGACGAGGCTGGACAGTCTCTTTCACAAATGGGAAAAAAAGACCAAGAAACGTGATGAATACATTGAAGTTCAGTGAATTTTCTATTAACAAAAACCCCAAACCATGAAGACAACAAAAACACGCACATAGGGCTTGTTGTTAGATTTTTTATTTATTATTTTTCAGCTACTGCTTTTGCAATTCAATTACCCTTGCTATAGTTCTCTCATAATGTACTAACTTTACACACAAACACACACACACAAATATATATAAAATTGGGTTTAGAACAAGATGTCTTTTCTTTTGTTTAAAAAAAAGCTCCTGGTACCAATCATGTTTTTTAAAGGTTTAGAATTGATTTCTAAGTCCTGCATGGTCTGCTGTCCTTCCAGCACACTGAGGTCTAACACTTATTCACACTGATGCAGTGCCAGAACTCTGCTGCTCTTGGGGAGCACAGGGCAGAGAGATTAGTTCGCTCTGTGGGACACAAGCTCATTTTACTGGGGTGATTTTGAATTGAAAGCAGTAAGATGTGATAGACAAGGCTGATTTCTTGCTGAGTAATGCAGTGCAAAAGACACAATGCACTTGTCCTTTCATAGCAACTTCCCAGTGCTCCAGTCCTACCTCACAGGACTCTTTATTTCTCCAAATACTGAGTTCACAGAAGCCTGACAACCCTGGCTAAATCAAAACAGTCTGAAGCTTTGCCACAGGCTTTGTTCACTGATGTGAAACTCATCTTTGATACTATCACGAACAAAGGACAGATAATAAATACCAAAAAAACTGATAGAAGACACCACAAAAAAAAAAAAAAAAAGAAAAACCACAGAATACAACAAAAAACCAAAACAAAACAAGGGACTGAATGAAAATAACTGCTACTCTGACCTCAAACAGATATGACAAAAGGAAAGAGAGTAAGAACTGTGTTTTTCAGCTCTAGAGAAAAGATGTTCACACATGGAAAAGATCATCACAGGGGACAGAAAATGTTCTGTCACATTTAGGGCAGGATAATAAACAAAGGGTTTATGATTATGACAAAAGGTCAGGGTTTGAAGAACAGATTTTATTGAGCAAATTGTCTGGAGAAGGTGTGGTTCTACCTTCACTGGGTGTTTTTTGAAAGAATTCACGCAAGACTAAAAATATTAACAGAATTTGTGAAGACTGGTATAGATAGAGAAGTCTGATCTGGATGTCACCTGGTAATTTTATTTCTTTCCACCTTATAAATAAATATATTAATCCAACATCACAGAAGTCTCTCAACTGAATATTTTTGAGCTCCTCCACATCTGCACATTGTGTTGGCAAATAAGACAATGCCAAAGGTAGAAAATTAGTGCATCACAGAAGCTGCAGCCTTGCTCCACTGCTGAGCTATTTTCTGCACTGATTGATGCGGCAGTCCTGAAAACCAAATTATGTAGCACTTTTTCCCCCAATTGAGATAATGGAAGTTCTTCAAAACAGACCCAGTTCTCCACTAAAATGGATCTCTCTCAAATGGATTTAGCCCACAGGAAGAAAGGATATAGTCTGAAATTCAGACATGTATCAGTTGAGTAGAGAAGGTACAAGACTTGTAGGCTCATTATGGAGAAATCTCAGCTCTTAATGGCAATTCATGAAGTAATTTTCTCCTTTGTTGCTCATCTAGATCTCCAGATAATGATACTGAAATATAGCAAAGAACCAATTATGACTTCAACTGCTCAAAGAAAATGATATATGACTTCTTCTAACCTAGACAGCATGAACTGCTTGAAGTATCCAGAAGGAAACATAGTCAGAAATATTCTGTATACACAGAGAATGATTTCATACCAGTATCTTCTCATAAGCTGTGAACATGCCTAGTGACCATGGGTACAAGTGTTTGTCAGCAGGCGCAGTTGTACCAGAGGTAATGGGGTCACGCTTCCTTGGCCAAGAGCTGGATTTGGCCTACAGACTTTAATGGCTCCCAGAGAAGCTGCTGGGGTTGTCAGTCTAAACTTTCCAATCCTGACAGCCTCACCTTGTAGAAGTTATCAGGTTATTCCTAACACTTCTCATTTCTGTTTGCTTTCAGTTGAAAGGAAGATGTTCTGTGCACCTGCTGAGACATTGAGATGCATGCTGTGGCTTGGAACTATCCACACAAAACCAGAATTTATAAGTTTACAGCAGTCAGCTATAAACTTATAAAGCCCTTTAACTGCCTTTCTGGGAAATTGATGTTATAAAAGGGGAAAATAATTACTTTAATTGCTGTATATGAGACCTGATATCTTTTGATGCCTTCAAACACTACACCAATATCAGCAATGAACATCTGATAATAGAGGCAAGTTTTTACAGATGTGCTGTACAGACAGCTACAATTCCTCAGTAATGACAGCAGTTCACATAAATACATCAGAGATTTAATAGGCCAAAAATCTATTTCTTCAGCTACCAAGAGAGAGGAAAAATGCAAATTTCTCCTAGTCAGATTTCTATTAGAATCACATTTTTAACCCTGCACAGTCAAAAAATGCAAGACAACATTCACTCCATGGAATAAAGTTATTGCTAAAGTTAGGGAAACTTTCTCTGGGTACAAGAAAGTTTCTTCTTGAACCAATGATAAATTGAAAGGGAGTGGGTACAAACTCCATGGCAAAAGCATTTAGATGATGTCACCCCCAGAACTTGCATATAAGTAATTAAATGCCTACAAAGCACCAGTGTTGAAGAACTCCCCAAGAACCTTCTAGAAAATCAGAAGTGGGGCACTTCTGTCATACTACTGCTACAATATGGGGAATAAGCACATTGAGTTTCCAAAGCTACATTCACTTTAAGACAACTGTGCTTAAGATTAGGTCACAAAACCTGACCCAAATGCTAGCTTCTAATAAACTCCATAGCAAAGGTGACATTTTCTTTACTTGGATTGTGCAACTATAGGCAAAAAAAAAGGGAAGCAGAACTCCATGATGAGCCTGCAGCATAGTATTTATGTCATTTGCATGGGAGTACACAATGTGTGAACACCTTTTCATCTCAAATATTTCTGTAAAAAAAGAGAAGAGAAGAGGATGTTCTCTGTATGGTGAAGTATCTTTTGCTATGTAATGTAGCTAGTAATATGAAATAATGTAAGACATAAATCATAGCCATAATGAAGCAAAGGTACTTTGCATGTCTTTTCTCATGTATTTACTTATTAATTTATTTTCTTGGATTTCAAGGTTTGTGATATCCTGCTGATATAGGCAATTATGCATCATTATATGGGAAAATCAGAGCCAGGCTGTGTACTAGCTTACAGATAATAAACAGTAATGCCAGTTTGCCAAAAGATGAATTTACTATGCCATTAGTAATTTATTAGTAATTATTGATAATGTATGTGGTCAGTCCTGCTTGAAGAATTAAAATAAAAATTGTTTACATTTCTGATTTTAGAGATGCAGAAGTTTTGTCAAATAGAAGCCCATAGAATTCTCCCATTGAAACGGCAACAAAAAATGAAACTAAAGTTGGATAGATTTTATACCATATACTTCTTGAAAAAGAAAATAATCAGGAGCTCTGAAGATTGTCTTCCCACAGTTATATTCCAGTTTATCGCTAGCACAGTGTGAAGGAGTCAAAGTGTCAGGCAGGACCATAGGAACTACTGCACATCTCTCCTGCTTCTGAATCCCACATCCCGTGAAAAATGTTTTTTCCTGGCAAGATTCCAGAATCATAAATTAGTTTGGGCCGGAAGGGAACTTCAAGGCCATCAAGCCCAACCTGCCCGCAATAAGCAGGGGCACCTTCAACTCGACCATGTTGCGCGGAGCCCGATGGAGAGCATCACGCTGCCCGCGCCCCGCGCCGGGACGGTGCCGGGGCCCGGCAGGCGCTGAGCACGGAGCTCTCCGAGCCAGCACGGGCAGCAGGTGCCACCTGCAGCTGGGATCTCCCTCCCGCTGCTGCGCTGCCGGACCGCGGGAAGAGGCGTGACTCCAGCTAATCTCACATCTCTCTTTGCAGTGCTCCAGCTTCCCACTTTTCATCCATCCTCTCTGCTGCTCGCAGTGCCTGTTTTTTGCTGCCCGGATCGAGACGGGCAGGGCTGTAACTCTCAGGATGGAGCAAAGGAGAGGTGCCGGCGCATCCCTCCTACACGGAGCCAGCAGCGCATCCCGCCGCTCCGGGAGCCGGACCGCCACGGCCGGGCTGGAAGAGGTCAGTGCATCCTTGCTCCTCCTTCACAGCGCTCTGCCCAGTCGGGAAAGGGGTGCGTTTCGCTTTCGCGGAGCACACCGAGGGCACCGGCTGCCCCCGAGAGCAGGACCCTCGCAGTCCGAGCGCTCCCGACCCAGAGGCGCCGGCGAGGAAGGGCAGCGCTGCCACCCGGGGATGGCTGGATGTGCCCCGCCGCGCTCCCACCGTGTGCAGGACGGAAGGGGCAGCCGCTGCGACACCTGGCCACTGGCTAAGCCCTTGGTAATCTTCCTGTGCTCCCATCAGGGTGCCAGTGGGAAGCGTATTTGAGATTTCGGCGTTGGACATGCCAGAGGAGAAAGCCTTGCGAAGAGCAGAGGTCTCATCTATTTTCCCCCACTTCCAGGTCATCCTCACCACCACTGAGCTTAGCCATCCTCTCCTGTAGCCATGGAGAACTCCTCCCTCTCTGAAATCAACTCCTCATGTGCAGACTGCTCTGGAAGAGGGTATGGGAGTTTGAATATGTCCACTACTCCAGCAAGCCCCAGGTACTACATCACAATGCCTGTCATCTACTCAGTCATCTGTGTCATGGGACTGACAGGCAACACTGCTGTCATCTATGTAATCCTCAAAGCACCAAAGATGGTAACCAACATCTTCATCCTCAACCTGGCCATAGCTAATGAGCTCTTTACCTTGATGCTGCCCATCAACATTGCTGACTACCTGCTCCTGCAATGGCCCTTCGGAGTAAGATGAGCGAGCTTGTCATCTCCATAGACCAATACAACATCTTCTCCAGCATCTACATCCTCACTGTCATGAGCATTGACTGCTACCTCACTGTGGCAGCCACCACCAAGTCCAGGAAGGTGTCCTACTGAACCTACCAAACAGCCAAGATTGTGAGCCTCTGTGTCTGGTCCTTCATCACTGTCATCATCCTGCCCTTCGCTGTCTTTGCTAAGATACACAAGCAGCAGGGGTGCTCCCACTGCATCTTTGTGTTTCCCCACCCTGAGAGTTTGTGGTGGAAAGGCAGTCAGATCTACACCCTTATTTTAGGCTTTGTCATCTCAATGTCCATCATCTGCACTCTGTACACCACCATGCTGCACAGACTGAGACATGTGCAACTCCACTGCAATGCAAAAGCTCTGGACAAAGCAAAAAAAAAAAAAAAAAAAAAAAAAAAAAAAAAGGTGACACTGATGGTGGTTGCTACCATGGGTGTGTGCTTGTTCTGCTGGATGCCCTTTCACCTTAGCATGGTGGTGGCCGTCATCATGGGCATCACACAAACTCCACTTGTCATTGGGATTTCCTATTTCATCACCAGCCTAAACTATGCCAACAGCTGCTTCAATCCTCTCCTGTACACCTTTCTGGATGAAAGCTTCCAGAGGAGCTTTTGCAGACTGCTAGATTGCAGAACCACCTCATAAAGCTAACCCAGTCCTCTGTCCTGTGTCCCTCTCATAGTCACCTGTTTTTCCTGGGTGATTCCAACCCAGAGAGTACCTTCTCTCCAGTCTCCTTGTGATGGCTCACAGGGTTTCAGGTTGTCTCACTACCCAAGACATGAATTGGGGCAAGGTAGATCTCACCTATCCTGCACTCATTTCCTTGGTGCTACTTTTCCTTGCCCCATTTTTTTTCTTTTGTTAGTTTATTTGTTGTTGTTTTTTTAATTCCTTCTCTCTAATGCTCTTTCTGACTTGGGTTTGGAGCTCACAGAGCTGCCACAGGTCCCTTTTCCCTTTTCAAAACATTGCTTTGCGAACTCAAGCCACACAACTGTCTCAGTCATCAGTGATTTGTAAAGTCCAATAAAAGTGTACTACCAAGTGTCTTGCTTAATAATACCACAGCCTCTTTCCTACCTACTGGACCTGATTACCAAAGTCCTGTGAACTTACTAACAACTCCAAAGGAGTTAAAGAATAAATAACTCCAAAGGAGATAAGAAATAAACAAAGATATTGAGCTCATGTCATTTTACAGGAGGGTAAGATAAGGTAGTCAAACTCCATGATAACATGCAAGAGAGTCTGAACACAAAGAAAAAAAAACAAGCCCTCCCTAGTGAATAAAAAACACGGATATGAGTTTGGAGCCACTTAAGCAGAAAATAGCTTAATTTAAATAGTGTACTTGGTCATTGTAATTTGAAAAAAAATGCAGCTTTTGTTTGTATCAGAAGTGGTGATTATTATTTGTCATGTGTTTATGGGCTGTTACACTTATGGATATTTAGTTTGTGGTCCCAGAAAACAGAATCAAAGGGTATCTTCAGAACCAGTTACCTTTTAAGGATTTAAAAATATCCTTCTGAAACATAGGAATATCCTGACTTCTTCCCTTAGAAATCACAAATAACTTGCAGTGTTTAGGCTACTTTTAAACTCTCTCACACATACTTCCACTTTTTGGTAAGATTTATTAATATTTCTCTTAAGAAGGAGAAGTGGAATAAATATTTTTTTTTTTTAAATCCCAAAAAGATAAGTGAATTTTGCCTGAAGGAGGAGAGAGAGGGTGAATGAAAGTTTCACTAGAATTCACATGTCCAAACACTGCACAAGGACATTTCTTCCTCTGGTCTCATCTCCTCTTTTAGTCCTCTAAGGAAAACTGCAAATATGTTGAGGACTGAGAAAGTATTTGCAATCAGTTAATATTTCTCATCTTAGTGGTCTTCACTGTGCTTCCCTGCAGCAGATTCTAAATCAGTGTAACACAGTTTTTGTTAGATATTTTCCCCTTCACTGAATACAGAGCGATATGGAGGTGTGGTTAAGGATTTGCATTTCCACCTACACAGGAGGTCATGATGGCTTTCAGGAGGTGCATAAGGATTTGTATGGCACAAGGAGGTTGCTCCCGTGAGACTTTGCACCAGGTTCTTTCCCACTGCTGCAGTTTAAGGTTCTGCCATAGGCATATGAAAGTTTCTTTCACTAAATCCTCCCACAAAAAACTCCAAAAAATTTTACTCACTCATTTTAGCAATTATGCACGCCTGATACTTTATAATAATATATAACTGGATTGATAATTAAATAATTTCTCCTTATAAGACATTCATATTCCCTGAGACAGTAAGTGCTAAATTCAACACCCAGTCTAGCTGTTATGGAAATGGGAGGACTCTTTTGGGGAATGACAGTGTTGTTCTGTTTCACTGGGGGCTGAATGATCTGACTTCCATAAGACACAGAAGCTGGTGTTTGAAAGAGCAACCCCAAAATGGCTGGAATACCCATTTCCACACTGCATAGAAAAAAAATGTGCTTCAAGAACCAGTCACCCACACTTTATCTTCCTGCCTGAACAAAAGGTCATTAGCTTTTCCCACCAGCTGCCTGGTGGTCAGTCACATCCCATGGAGAAAGAACTTGTCTGTATGAACCAAGCAGCAAAATCTCTCTTTGTTTAGGCTGCTGCTACACACACCACCTCTCTTATATTCTTTAGTCATCATCTTCACAACAACATTATTTGCTAAAAGACTACATGCAGCTTATAATACAAATAGTTCTATTCTCAGAAAGGACACGTGCAGCACCATTGTGCTCTCATGGTTGTGATCCTTCCCTGAAAACTGACAAATGGCATCCCTGTTTCAGTGCTCCCCACACACCTCGTCTTTTTTAGCCTCTTTCTGCTTCAAAATAGTTCCACTGTGGACAATAGAAATTTTTTTTTCTCAACAGAGCAAGATTTTTATGTTATTTTGCCAATTTAAAGCATGATTGCAACACAAGGCAACCTCTTTTTCTGCTTCACAAAGTAAAAGAAAAATAAATTAAATTCTGCATAAGTTTTATCCATTTTCCATTTTCCTCATCTTCATTCATAGTCACTTTTAGGAAGCATGAAAAAGACACACAAACCACCAAATTATTGCAATTTGAAGCTCCACAAATGCTTCTATTTTTCTACTCACTAAACTTTTATACCACCAGAGGGAGTTCAAAGACAAATTATTCAGCAAATGTATTGAGTGGAAACGAGCTTGTGCTGTTATGCCTGACACTAAGCATGCAGTTTTCTATGTAAGATGTCTTTTCATCAAATTTTATTCAAATGCACTATGCTATGATAAGCAGAATTATAATAAAACAGCTTTAATAAAGGTCAGAATTTTCTAGAGGTGTGATCCTGAACCTGCTTGACATTTTTCTGTTTCTTTTTAAGCATCCACTTCCAGTGTAGTTAGAATTCTGACTGAGAAGAATGATGTCTGGATACAGCTGAAGACACAGCAGGTCCTGCACATTCCCACTTCCAGTCAATCAGAAATCACTTCCAGTCCCAGGGGAACTGGACTGGGGGAGGACTGGGCAGCTGTCACTGACATAAAGAATGTGTGTCAGTTTGCAGAGGCCAGCTCTCCTCCACACCATTCTTCAAACCAGGGCAGCCCTGTGGAGCCCCAGCAGCCTCCAGGAAAGGATTTGTGTGTCTCTGTACTCTGCTTCACACTACTTTTATTAACTGGAAATTTTTCCCGATTTGCCTTTTTCCTGTTCCTGGTTCCTATTATGCCCAGGCTGCATTTCATGTTTTGGACACTTCCCCTCCTTTCAGCTTTCAGCCCCGAGATGGCACTGGTTCTTCACTGACAAGCCAAAGTACCAAAGTTAAAGACTGAAAAAAAATATTTCCAAGAGCTACTTTGGACACTTGTTAATACAAATTAGCAAGGGGAAACAGAAAAATACTGTTTATTTTATTGTAAAATATATGTAAAATAGCATGAATCCTTATACATTTTTTTAAATGGAGATCAGTACTGTTTAACAGTATTCATTGAATAAAGTATCATTTGAAATTATAGGAGTACTTTGGGTTAAACTTAGATTAAAATTCCTTTATGTTCCCAGATTAAAGTTTTTAGTTCAGACACTAGACCGATAAGTAAGGGAATAGAGTTTCAACTAAAACTCTCAAGTTCTTAAACAAAACTGGGGATTTTCTTTAGAGAAGATATGTCCAAAATATTTAATTTTTAAGGTGTCTATTAAGGAAAAGAAAAGCTATATGATTCTAATAAGGAGCAAGTAGCTTAATAATTTAAATATCTGACAGAATTCTCAGGGGCTGTAAGTAGTGCAATGGGCTTGGATACAGTTAGTGTGATTTTCATAAATGAATAGCCAACAGGGTAAGATGTCTTTACAGAATATTACAGGCTCAGGTGTTGATACAGTCCTCTCCAATACTGCAGTGTATAATTATGTTTGTTATTGGATGGAAGACATACAACATGCCTGTGTGGCAGCAGATCCCTGTGGGAGGAGATCTGGGCTACACCACCTGGCTCCTGCTGGGTAAGAACTCCTCAGCTCTACCTCTGAGGTGTTTTCCTTCTGCCAGTTTTCCTTCTTTCCTTCCTACATCCCTGCTTACTGAGGCCAACTCAAATCAGTGGGAAAATGTTAAAACAGTGGAGGTGCTGGTTGATTGTTTCTATTTATTCCTGATTCTGTGGTAGGACAGAGATCCTTACTAGCCTGGGTTATTGTGGTAGACATTCACCCACCTACATAAAAGTAAGAGCTGCACAAGAGAATTTGCAAACCAAAAGATTTTCTTTTTCTGGGGACACTGGTCTCCTGGAACACTGAGAGGATCATGAGCCTGTTTCGCTCCTTGTCTCAGGAGAGACATGTCCTTCCCAAGGTATATTTTTCACTTCTGCATTATATTCACCTTAAAACTGAAGCTGAAAAATTGCACATGGGCTTTTATGCCTCACTCACTGAGCCTGTGTTACAAAATGGATCTTCAGCTAAAAAAATAACAAGGCTGGTTTCTGGTTAGCATAGTGACATAGCAACAGTATGCTATATAAAACCATCATGTAATTTATATTAGGTACCTATAGAAGCTATTGTCTTCATATTTGATGAGCCTTTGAGTTTGGCATTTGTTCTCTGTGATGGGCTAAGCCATCAGCAATAGCTAGTGTGATAGGTCATTGCTGGTTTGTGGTGCTGCAACTTTGGACATATTTGACTATCATATTTGACTATTTCAAAAAACCAAACCCAAACCTAAAAAAAACTCACCAAACCTATCTTCTAAGGATCACTGAAGTGTTAAAAGAAAAATATTCAAATTATTATGGTAATTTTTCCCTTCTTCCCAAGTTTTGATACTTCTCTGATATGCTTGTTTTTTCACAGAGGATGTATGTGATAAAGAGAATACTTAAATGCTAAACATCACAAAAACTGCTATTCCCATAAAACTCAGAACAAATTTCAACTCTGTTGACTAACTTTCTTGTGATGAAGAGTTCTGCTGACTCTTACTTAAAATACACTAAAATCAAAAATACAGCAAGAAATGTCCCCTAGCTAAATTAATCCTGGTAGAAATAACTTAGAATACTGCTAAATAAACCAAGTCAAACAAGAATATATGACTGGAGAACCAATGCAGAAATCTCTCTAGCAGACCTTACTATAGTTAGCAAACATATTTTGAATTTTTTCCTTATATCAATTACTGGGCTCTTATTCAATGTTGATTAAATCTGAGATGGCCAGTTTCCATCCTCTCTGACTAGTCATTAAATTAAGTGGCTCTCAGTGGCTATACTACACATTTCATTTTTTCCCATGTTTTTAAGAACTACTACCACTGAGTCACAGTACTACAGTCAGAAGAATTCACAGAAAAAAAAAAAATCCATTGTAAAGTGCTGGAACAAATCCGCTATTTCAGACTTACCATTCTACATCAAATCAATGGTCTCTTATGTCAAGTAGTCTATTTTTAATGGGTCTTAAATTATGTCTCTTGATGTACAGCTGTTTTCAAGGACATTATTACATAATGTGTGTGGGCAGGTGGCAAACATTGCTACCTGTCAGAATTAAATCTGGCAAGGCAGAAATAGAAACTTTTACGGTTTTTTTCTGTTATTTGTACAATCAGAGAACACAGTGGGCCAAATAGGCTTCTCATGGACTGGGCATTCTGCAAGACACTGTCTACAAGATTTTCATCGTCAATATAATCAAATCTAGTCTCTTTAAGACAAGGTGTCCTGTCTTGTCAAACCAAGACACAAGGCAAGGAGTGGGCAAAGGCAGAGGTTCTAAAGCATCTCAAGGTTAGGAAAAGTGAAGCAAATACAGAAATTATGGATAAACCCAGATTCCTTTCCAAAATATGGCCTGAAAATTGAGACAAAAAATTATAAAAGAGAAAACAGAAGTTCTCTAGTAAGGTAGAACAGGTGAACAGATGACTCCACTTGCTGCATGTCCACAGGGCCCAATTCAATTTATCAGTTATAATTGCTCATGGAAGGAATGTGTTCCATCCATTCACCAGCTGGTTGAAAGAAGGAGAATAAGCAAATCCCTAAAGCAAGAATGAGTACCTATTCTAGTTTATCATAGCATTTGAAAGACAAATGGACTTATATACAATGCTATTTTTTATCCAATATGTGACTTTTTTATCAGCACATACATCTGCATTCAATTAACTCTTCAAAACAGCACTACAGTTAAGACAGATCTCACAACACTACTCTGGGGGAGTCCAGGGTCTGCTGGTTTTATTCAAGTTCAGATGTTGTTCACTGAGGATGTTAAGTCAGGACCTTATTTTCCTCCTCTGCTTACCTCTGCCCCATCAGTCATTCCATCAATCTCCCTTTACAAGCTCACAGGTGCTCTGCAAAAATAATTTCTTCTGCTTTTCCAGGATCTTTAACATGTCCCTATCAGACCCAAACTTCACTGGGCATTTACTCTTGTTTTCTAAACTGCCTCAACCAAGTTTATGCTACCACTAAAATGGAATGAAGTAGCATGTTCATTATTGATATGTCAACTGCTTTTCTGTTCCTCTCCTGTCTACTTTTAGGAGAAAACCAGCACACTCTGCACAATGTTTCCCACTGCTCCTGCAAGAGTAATTTATCATTTATGGTGTGCTGCAAAACTTTTAGGAATTGCAATCTACCTGCTAGTAAGTTCACTTCTGTCAGGGGCCATGAAGAAAAGCAAAGCAAAGCAAGGCAGCAGCAGCAACATTAATTTTTCGGGAATGGAAAAAGAAATTGTGGCATGAGTGAATAACTGCTTCATTTGTTGTTATCATGTGTTTGTACTGAGAAAGAATCTTGCAGCAAGTTTTTAAAAGACAATCTGACCCAAATTAGCTGATATTAATAGGAATGGGGAGGAGAATGGCTCTCAGATGCTCCCATGCTGTGGATGCTGCACACTGACTAAGGAGCCCAATGCAATTCTCAAACAAGAGTTATGAACCTCCTTAACATGCAATAGTAAAATTACCAGATGTTATACTTGCATATATGTATAAATCATTGCTAAACACATAAATAAATGAAGCAATTTACAACACTAGATGAAGAATTTATGGACTTAATTTTTTTATGAGATTGCAGAGAAAAGAAATGAATATTATGAACAAAAGATGTGGCTAAGCAGTAAAAGCTATAATACTAATATGTACAAGGAACCAGCCAATCTAAATAATTTACTAAACTAATGAGAATCATCCATATCTTATGTAAAATTTCCAACCACTTTCCCAGCAATTTTATCACAATTAATAGGTCCAAAAACCGTGTCTTCAACAGTGTTCATAGTACATTATATATGTATTATGACATAGTATGTTAATTCAATTGCTCCAAAGTTAAATTAAAAGCTTTTGTTTTTGTTTTTTTTTTACTTTCTAACAGAATATTTTACTGGGCAATATTTTATTATTATTAAACAAAAATACATGATTGTCAGGTTTTATGTTTTTGTTGTATGTGTAGTACTGTAGCTACAATATGCTAAGTAGAAAGCTATGGCTAAAAATGAATTTTCTGCATATATGGAACTCTGCTTAGAAAAATAAAAAGCAATTGCAAGTGTCAGAAATTTATGCACTGTGTAATTACAAGGTGCTAGAAGTACAATTATAGACTTGCTAATAAGCTTTTCATTTCCTTCCCTTTTATTTTAAATATTGCTTCATCTTAGATGATTTATTTCTTTCTTTCATAAGAGAAGGTTTTCCAAAATGAGGATTTTTTATAGAATTTCTCTATTTGTTTTGCAAGGGAATAAGTTTCCAGAAACTGTTTATATTCAGCAATAAGCTCTTACATAACAACTTTATGTTAAATAAAGTAAGTTTATGAAAATCTAGAGCACCTCGGTTCAATGAAAATTAAATCAGAGATGTTCAGTATATTCAACTGTTTCAAATCAAATGTAGTTTGGATGGGAAGAAAATCACAACTAAACAAAATAACCCCCCAGGTCTTTGAAATTATACATGCAAACCTTGGCAATATTTATCTGTAAGCAGCTTCTTCACCACAGCCAGAATAAGGATGATTGCTCTTTCCATCACTAACCTTAAGATCAGGGGGAAAAAATCAACTCTTCAGAGAAACAGAGAGCAATAGGAAAGTTTGCTGTAGGAAGGATGATGAGCATAGGCAAAAAGCAAGGACAAAACCCAAAATAGTAGTCCTTGGTTCTGTCCTTTCATGCTCACTTTGTACCTTTCAGTGAACAAATGATGCATTGTTTAGAAAGTCTTAACTGCAGGGAGAGGCGTGCAGTTGAGAGGCTCTTTGCATTCTCATTCAGTTACCTGTCCAAAGGCTGCCTAATTCTACTTCTGTGCCAGTTTAAAGCAGAGGGGGTCTGTAGCAGGGAAGTGCTAAAAAAAATCCTCCCTGAGCATCCTCAGCACCAAAGATTGTGTTTGTGTACCACAAAACTAATGATTTCCTGGGTTGCATATGGATGTTTTCCAATCTAACCAGAGTTTGATCTGTATCCAGGACCTTCCTTATTTTCACTGCAGCTGCCATATCTGAATGCAGAAACCCATTCTCAACAAATCTGCACTTTTTAGGAAGTTCTTTAACAAAAGTATTTCCAACTGCCTCTGACAAGGACTTTGTAAAAGTAACTTAATTTTTTCTGATTGTTTGCCTACATGGTAACAGAGATAAAAGAGCCATGTAGCACATCATACCTCATGTATTGTTTGCTAATACCTCTTAATTAACATGAGCACGACATGCAGCACCTGGTCTGAGCAACAAGCTTGAACCACTAATGGATACAAGGACACATTGCAGGGACGGAATAATTTCTTTGTGGAAAAATACAAGAATGAGCACGTTATTTTCTCTACTTTGCAAATGCTCTCATGAAATAACAGCAGAAGCCAGGTCTTTTCAGAAGTCATATGGTAATCAAGGGCAACATAGGCTTTGAAAAAGATTTACCTTAGTAAACTCCTGAGACTGCAACACTCTCAGGTCAGCTCATGCTGGGATCACACAAATATTCCTTTCCTCTTCAAGAGTATATATATTTAACAACTTACTGAGACATCTGTATCCAAAATAAACAAATTGTAATAAACAGGAATTTTCATAAAAGTGAGGCATGTGTTGGTATTGTGTAGATATATATACACACACACACACACATTTCTGCTTCTGTCTCCAAAGCAATGTCTGCTCAAAAGCCCTTTCAGGATGCAATAATGTGGCGCAGCTGGGAACACCTTAATAACTTTCTGCAAAGAGCAGCTGAACTCTCTATAGTAAAAAAACCTTCTCCATCTGAACCTGTCTTACACACCTTTCCATTTTCCATTAAAATCCTTGTCAAACAGTGAAGGATTTTTTTTTCCTTCTGCACAGATCAGGAACTTTTAAAATATGTTAAACTGGAGAAATAACACAAACAAAAAATAATTCTGAGCATGTGATCTAAGAAGTCATTTTTATTATCCCTCTCCTCCTATGAGAGATACCTACTCAAAATTCATTGAGGTCAGAATGGAGACATGCATGCCAAAAATCAAATGCAGAATATGTTGTAAAATTATAAGTACTGTTAAGTATATTTCAAACCAGAAGTGTTGTTCAGGGTTGGCAAAGTGGGAATCAATAAATAGAAAAGGTCTGCTAACATGCATTGATTGAGGTCTGTCCAAATTTTGAGGTTGCTTTTGCTGTCCTCTGTGAACCAGCTCCTTAAGGGGGAATTCTGCCTAACTGAAAATACAATGACCAGATTCTGGCAACCTGCTTTATCTGAGCTGAAGATGGAAATATCTTTAACTGTACTTTCTTGAAGTACAAGCTGAGGTGCCATCTAGTTATCAAAACCCCTAAGAAGGAAAAATAATCTTTGCACTGAAAGGCATTTCAGGTCACCTTATGACTGCTACAGTCAGATAAATCACAATTTATATCAAGATGTTCACCCTCAAGAAGAAATATTTTCTCATTGAAATTTCCAAGAGACAGAATTTTATCCAAGCAGACGGGTTCTGGAAAGAGTTTGTCTTTAGGAAAAAATGAATTCTACCTTATTCAAAGTAAATACTATTGACAGTCTAATAATGATATGTAGGATACAGGCATTACATATATTTCATTTCAGCCAGGTATACCATCTCAGTTATGCAGGCCTATAAATTACATCAGTAATCCTATCAATAGTTCTGTAATAGCACAGTATCTCAGTGAAATAGAGGATACTATCTAAACACAAAAAATAATGCCCTTATTTTAAATGGAAATAGTTTGCCAGGAGTCAAACCATCATATCTATTACATTGATCTATAACTTCAGCTAATGAATTTCACATGTCCACTCTGACATTTCACATGTACACTCTCATATTCTTAAAAGAAAAAAAAACTTCCTTTGAGCTGCTCTTCTACCTTTTAGAATTTTCATCTTTTTGTCCTACCTCAGTCCTTTGCAATATCTCAGTTAGAAGAAGTGTAAAATAATCTCTCCATGCAGGTACATCAGTATGAGGCTCTGAGACAAAATTTTTTCAACTGTGAATAGAAACACTGAAGAGTTAATGGGGAATGCCATTTACTCAGTTCCTCAATAGTGTTAAGTTCACAGCAGTTTCAAGAGGACAGTATAATTTTTAAAGGATTTTTTATGACTTGAGATTCAGGCCATACATTTATCTAGTCACAGATCCTCAAATCCATTTTACTCCACAAAAGCTGATTCTAACTTTTTCTTGTAGCACAGGCAGTGCCACTGATGAGTTTTAAGACTGTGATATAATGATTAGTCTCTAGTTAAAACTTTTAACATCAACAAGGGTGCAGGCTACTTTATATTTTGTTGCCTACCCTGAAACATCAGTCTGGCAA
The DNA here is from genome assembly GCF_050655825.1 of Lonchura striata. Classification (NCBI taxonomy): domain Eukaryota; kingdom Metazoa; phylum Chordata; class Aves; order Passeriformes; family Estrildidae; genus Lonchura; species Lonchura striata. Next base: position 117,499,935 of record NC_140704.1, read on the forward strand.
ACAAGGCAAATGGATAAAGACACAGTCACTGTCTCCACTCACATGAGTATTTCCAACTTGTCTATTGCACTGAGCAGATCATGTTCTGCAAGATACGGATATAACATTCCAAAGCTCATAATTTCTTTTTTTTTGAAAAGTACTAGGTGATGATCAGCAACAGCTTCTTCATGGCATAAAGAAATTGCTATTTCTCAAATTACCCCCAGGGAGGATTTTTTTCTTTTTCTCTAGTTTGGTTTTCCAAGTTAGAAAATCTCCCACTTTTGAAAGTTTCAGTACTGAATTTGCTTGGCAGTTTCCACCTAAAAACAAAAATTAAAATCCATCATATTTCAGTTCAAAATTAACAGTATTAAAACCCAGCTAGTATGAGCAGGAGGGAAAAAAAGCCTTCTTAATTAAATTTTATAGAGAGAGGAAAGCCTGTGTATCAGAACTGCCAGGTGATCACTGTTTGGAACCGGTGTTCTTTCCTAAAAAAGGATGGGAACTTCAGCAGGTGATAAGTTATTTAGTTAGCATGGCGGTGTTGTCTCCTCTTCTTTAGGGGACCATGTTTTTGAACTCCGGCTTTTAACATGTACTTTTTTCTTCAGTGACTAATCAGTATGGATAAAGTCAGACCAAAGAATTAAAATCATCTTGTTATCTGTCAAATATTTTCTGCCATCTTGCTTGTGTACACTTGCACTTGTGTACACTTGCACTCATGCACACTTCTCAAACCTTGCCCTTCTTTCCCCTCCACTGTGCCGTTCACTCCTCCCTTTACCCAGCTTGTTATTAAGTACAGATGAACCCCCAAATATTGGTGCTTTGGTGCCAGCAGCTGCCAAATTATTTGGACATGCTGGTGGCTGGAGTTCCACCTCTTGAAAGCTTTCAGAGCTTGTTCAGGAATGGGACAGGAAGGGGCACCAGCACTCCCTGGTGACAGTGGAGTGTCCACAGCCTAACCCAAGTGACAATGATACAGGACTAAGACATTTTCATGCACTACAGACTAGAGGGAAAAGGGAAGAATTAGGAGTCTGAGGACAGTCAGCAGTATTCCCCTTGCTGTATTTCAGGTGATGGAGATGACCAAAACAGTGAAAAAATGTGGAAAAATAAAAAGTACAAGCCACATCACCTTTCTGCCTTCTCCCTCCTGCAGGCAGTGCACCTCCTTCCAAATTCTAGACAAGTTGCTATGGAAACTATCAGCATGGCTACAAAAATAGGGAGGAATTATAGATCTCATCCATATATACATTATTTAATTTCATCAAAGAAAGATAAATAGTACGAGTCTGCCTTGTTAGTAAGACAGTTTCACCCTGAGGAAGGAAGGACCTTCTGCAGAAGGGATTTTAGCTGACAATCAGCCCTTTGGCCCAGGTCACCCAGAGGAGAAGAACATCAGCACACTCTGCCCCTCTTCAGCTGAGAACAGCTAGTGGAAGATGCCCATCAACAACTTTAATTTGTTTGTTTTGTTGAACTTGTGTAATCTGACAATAGAAGAGCCACATCACTCCTTTCCTCCTGTTTTGCACCTTGACATAGCATTAGAAATTTATTCCCATGTGCAAACAAAGATATTTGGGGACCATTTCAAGCTCTCTAAGAAGGCACTGGGCATAGATTTCTCTGCCTCAAACTTAGCTATTTGGAAAGAAACAATGCAGAAAAGGAAATTAGAGAGGAAAGATAGCAACAAGGGGGCTTATCCAGCCTTTACATTTCTCCCATCCCTCTGAGAGTTCAAAATATTCCTAAATTTGAAGAAAATCAAATATAATACTGTTTATATAAGGAAGGCTGTAAAAGGAAGAAAATACGAAGTAAGGGACTCTATTAATTGTTCCTTGTTATCTTACTTTCTTAAAACTAAAATACACTTAACACTTGATGAACAACTGCTTCAGAAATCCTTTGGAACTCAAAGATTTTAATGGCAGTGTACAGATGGATGAACTGGAAGACTCAAGATGTGTTACACTGCAGTTGTCCAAGTTGGATGAACAGTCCAATACAGGGATGTTGGCAGAATCTGACCAGAACCTATGACTTCTTCTTTGTCTTCTTTTCCCCTTCAAACTGATAAAAATGTTTTCTAACCAACAAAAAGGATATGTTTTTTGTAATTATTTTACCTTCCTCTTAATTCTCTCTACCATGCTAGTTCTTTTACCACTCTCACTGTCCTGCTTCACTGAAAAGAAAAAAGAAGAAATTACAAGGTAAATTAAATTTCATGACAAAACTTTCACAGCTATAAAAACTAGGGAAGCATTGTAAGTTTAGGACTGGAAAAAGAAAGACTTGTCTTCTTAGGCCCCAAACCACTAAACAGTCATAAGCACATGAGTAATTTAAGTGATCTCTTGGATTTAAGCCAATAGATAAATGTTAAATATGTGCCTGTCCCAGCCAATGCACACAATCTGGTTTTAAATGTGACATTTACATATGTATACATATAGATAGATATATCTTTTGCAGTTGGGGAGATTAGAAAAGCTGTTTATAAACCAGAACATAAGGCTAAAATCGTAATTAAAATTGTCCTGAAAGTCTCTCTGGTGATATTGTGAAGCATTGTATCATTTTGTTTATAAAAGCTTGAAAAAAACCAAATTTTAATGCAATTTACATTTAGTTCACTTTCCACTAAATAAGACATGTAGACAAGCTATGAAGAGTAAAACAGATTCTATGCATAATAAAAAATTTTAAAACAACTAAAATCCATGAGGAGTATTTGAGTGTTACCTATTTCAGTGGCACTGAAAGACAGCTGTGAGTTAAAATTACAGTTTAATTTGCATTAATGCATTTACACAAAAATCACAGAAAGAGGAGAGCATCTCATCTTTTTTTAACTGAAATTCAAGGGAGGGATAAAAGAGGATGTTTTACTCTGCAAGAAAAATAATTGTTCGAGTTTGACAGGCAAATTGAACTAACTGCATTGAAGATGAGTGAATTTAATGTTTCCAGACTCAAAGTTTTTACAGGCTTAACTGTCAGATAATAAAATACCTTTTAGCTTTTTGTGGCTTAGATAACATATTCATATATTCATTAGTATGTTTTCTGAAATCCAGGCAAAGATAGAGATTAATAAACAGAGATGCTTCAGTGTTGCCACAGCATTAAAAGAGAAGCAACTAATCCTGCATCCTTTGCATATACCAATTACCTGATCTTGTGATAAATTTTTCTCAGTGGGACTTTGTTTTTCCACCACACTCATAAATTTGAAGAGGCTCCTCAATAGCTTTTTAGCAAATCTTACTGATGTCTTTTCAGAGAACTTGAGCAGACCTTAAACTGGGTCTTTAAGGGACTTTATTATTGCTTCAGTTGGCCCTTACATATCTCATCCTACAGGAAGTCTGCTGACACATTCACCATCAGATCAGGCAACGCAAAGGAGTGGGATGGGGGACGCTGGCATAAGCCTTTGAGAAGGGAATGCTTAATCTGTCCCACTGGTAGGGAGCTTCCACCCTTTACAGCACACAAATCAGCAATCTCTGCTAATGCTACCTACATCTTTCATATTTTTCAAAATCAGCGTGGAGGCAGATGCTTTCTTCCAAAGATGACTGTGACACCCATTTGCTCCCAGTCCAGCAGCCTATTGGAAAGAGTTTAAGGAGGAAGCAGATGAAGTGCAACCAGTCAAGTTCAATTATCACATGCTCCAGGATCCTCTTGTCATCACAACAGTGTTACAAGTCTGAGAACTTCATGAAACACATGACCAATGCATAGGTGCTAAATGTTACATGAAAGATTTTCCAGTTTATGTTTCCAGCATGCAGTGCAATTAGTTCAAGGTGCAAGCTGGGACATCATATTTCTTCATCTTTGTGGGACATTAGAGATACTCTCACAAGATCAAAAAAAAAAAAAAAAAGATAATGGAGCCAGAAGAGTATGTGCTGCAAGCACTACTTGGGAGTTGTCCAAAAGACTGCCACACATACATGGCATACAAAAATGGTGTGCAGGACTGGAGCTGAGGACAGAAAGGATCACAGATCACAAGCTCAGGCAGAAGGTCTGCCATGTTCACATGTTGGCTGGGTGGAGGTTAGCCCTTGTGGGTGGGAATTGTTGCACAGACTCGAGGAATACTTTGCTTGTGTAGTAAAATGGACAAGATTGGGTCATGCCTTGCACTGCACAAGTGATGCTGGGATCAACTTTGCCTGGGAGTTGTAGGAGTCTACAATTTTAGCAGAGCACAAGACAGGTAGAGATCCACTTCACCAGTGGTAAGGAGGTGTGCAGCAGGGCGTCTGCTAGAATATTTGCTCAGTCTGGAGCTAAAAGAGTCATGGTTTCTCCTAAAAACACTAAGGTCTCTGCAAAAGACTGGAATCTAAGAGATACCTCTGGGGAAACTCCTCAAATCAAAGAATATGCCAGTCACATCACTTCCCTGTGGAGTGATAAAAGATGGCACTTTCCAGGATGTTCCATGTGAGACTGCCAGCCCTAGCCAAATGAACAACCTGTTAGTTCAGCTCAGTGAGGAATAACAACCTAAGCTCCCAACAAAGGAGGCACATGGTTGTGACAAAATAGGGCAGGCTAGGCAAAGGACAAACCTGTATGTGACTCATCAAAGGCCTGCACAGGTCACACCTTCACTAATTACACTTCCAGCAGCACAGAGGGCATGGAACGTCCAGGTAAGTCAAGATCCAAACCAAGCACCCGCATGGAATCCATGAAACACCTGTTATCCATCTTGGCATGTTTGTTCCCTAGTAAAGGGACAAGACAGTATTAGCATTCAGAAACACATAATCACGGGATATGATTATATGCAGGTTCTTTTATTAAGAGCTCTGGGAATCAGGGGTACAGACCCAAACCTGACTCTGACATGGCTTTCGAGTTGAACGTATTTTATATTCTATAGTTATATAACTTACATATTAATTATTAAACTTATGTTGTTCTATTGTATACATTGACTTTATTCAAGCATGAGTTTCTCGTGATCTTTTTTAGGCCCCTGACCAGAGTTTCTCATGATTACTCTTACGATTAAACAGTAATTATATTTAATTACTAAACAATCATCACATCTAACAATTATATAATTTATCATGTACTAGCTATACAGGTTCAGTTCTAGCAAGGTACAAAACCTACATGTACCCAGGGTATTTTTTTCAGGGCCTACTAAGCTTAATTTTCCTTATAATCCTAAATCCCCATGACTTTAAAACCCTTTTACTATCACCAGCACATACACATTCTTCAGCAGGATGCCATTTCCTGCAATATTATAATTTCCTCTGAGGATCAATATTGAGTGCCAATTCATCAGTTTGGGAAAATTTCTCTCCTTTAATGAAAGAATGTCCTCCTGCAGAAGAGCGGAAGAACTAATTAAAACAGCATCAGAGTCCAGGGCCCACACATGTCAGAATTCACAGTAAAATTGCATAATCAGCTTGTCAATGCCCTAGGGCTTTTTATTAGGTATTTAGCAAACAAGCCTCAAATAAATATAGGAGTTCAATTGTCTTAATTCTTCATACTGACCATTTTAAAACTATATAAAATCTACCAAGGACTACGATGAATGAAATATAAAAAGATGGGGTACACATGACCTCCAGATCTCTAGAAGTACTGCTGTCTTTTCCTGGGCACAGGTGATATTTTTCTTTGCAGTTCTCTTTTACTTCCAGGCATTGGATGCATGTCATTGCTCATAAGACACATATCCCAATAAATATGGACATGCAGCTGGACAAAGGCACCCCAAGCTTGATGCACTTCCAGAGTCTAGACCTCATGCTACTTCTGATATTTGCTGCATGAATTGCCAGGGAAGACTAGAGAGGTACCTCTGAGAGAGATACCCTAATACCACATCTCACCATTGGGTGATCCTGTACATAGTCATTCCAAAAGGATCTATTCCCTGTGTTTTTTCTCCATATCCTTCCCTCTTTGTTCTAGGGCAAAAGCAAACCTTCCCTCACACAGGAAAAAAAAAAAAAAACTCCCAGAAAATCACTATAAAGCCCAAAATCTTGATATCATCCTTGCTGGAAAGCTAGTAGGTCAGTCTCACTGTAGAGTAGGGAGAGACACTTGTCAGAGACAGGAGGTTGGAGAATTTTTGATTGCTTATTTTCAAGCCTCCATTTCATGAAAGATGGTTTTAGAATTGCTGGATATTGCCAGTGCAATCCCTTTCTATGACAGATATATGTAAATTCATTGTTATACATGAGCACATGTGTCATTCAAAGTCAAGCTTCTCCTCTAACATCCATTTGCACAACTCTTTTCTGAAGGAGCAAAGAAATGAGACACATGTTGTCAGATTAAAATGGGTTCTAGGAAAATGTTTCTCCCTCTAGTTTTTCACACATTTCCAAAACAAGAAGCCCCCCAGCTGCCAGGAACTCCACATTTTCCCAGGTTCCTCCTAGGAACGCCACACACATTGAAACCATTCTGCTGTGGAGTTAGATAGCATCATGTTAGCTCCAAAAAAACCCCCAATATTTGCTCAGCTTAAGGTTTTGTTCTGCACAAGTTACCCACGGGAGTCTTTATGCCATTCTGTAGACAACCTGTGTCCCACACTGTGGCCCCTTATACCCTGGATGTGCTCCATATATGCTGGCAACTTTCATCCCAGCTCATACAAGTTCTGAGTTCTCCAGCTGTGAGAAAAGGGAGAAAAGGTGAAAACATTTACAATGATTATTGATGACTGCTTTGATATTGATTCCAAGCTGTTCAGCTGGAAAGCTGCTGTCCCCCTTTATAGTGTAGATGGCCACTCCTGAGCTTCATGTCCATTAGTGGGATACACGGTATGATGCACAGTTCAGCTGTATGTTAGATTTATCCCTTTCTGAAAGTCTAAGACTGGTAGTGCCACCACATCAGGGTGTATGTCCTGGCAGCTTGATTCCACACCTCCTCATCACCAGGGAAATCCATAAGGCTGGCCTCAACTGCCTTCTGTGGCAAGCAGCAAGGACTTCTGTCACAATGTGCAATGCAAGAACTGTGAACCTGATATGAGAGCAACCAGGAATTCTGCCTTCACAGGAGTGCCTCATAGACTACCAAGAATTACGATGTGAAGTGTTGGAAATTTAATACTTTAAAGCTAATTTAATTCTTTAAAGCTTCACATTTTAAATCTTTCTCTGCAAGCACCTCAAAGTCACCTCTCTTTTAATCCCAAATAAAAACTCATTTGCTGCATTGATACCACAAAGTATAATCACAGAAGCAATACGACAGAGTTACAGACAGCTAGCATTTCTACTCACTGATCTGTTTTCAAGTATGAACTACCTATAGGCATCAGTAAAGATAAAAAATTAAATTTAACAGAGAAAAATATGTAACTGTAAGGCCTTTTTCACAGCAACAAAGTTTGTCAGCAACATGAGACAGCAGATGTGATAGATTATCATATGGTGAACTGCTACACTCTTTTGGAAAAATATCCCTGACATTGCCAAGAAAAAAAACACCTAACCACAAAACCTCCACAATTTTGCATGCTTGCTGAAATTTCACAATAAATATAAGTGCTTCTATTGGTCACCTGTACAGAAAATTCAGGATCAAAAGTCTCATCCATGACTTACAAGTTTCACTGAGCTTTAAAGGAAATTTTCCACAGCTTCAGCATTTTTTGCAAGTTTATGGCAATGAACAACAGATTTTCTGTGACTAAAATAGCAAAGCTATCCACTACTGTATATTCAGTTTATGACATGTCATAAAAACTTGACAGGTTTCAACACTGCCCACAGTACTCAACAAGTGAGTCTTTTGCCTACAAATTCTGAGCACCCTTCCATGAGATTTTCAATTTCAGCTGGGGGTTTGTCCAAAGGACTGCAGAATTTGAACTATAAAGAAACATTAGGCATATGAAGGCTTCCTTCCCTGCATAAAGGTTTAATTAATCATTAATGAATAATTTTTGTTCTCTCTCTAATTTTTGTTCCAAATCTATGTAACTTTTATAACTTCTTAAATCGAATATCAGGTTGGGCTCCCAAAATTTCATTTTACCTCAGTATATTTAATATACTGTGAATCCATTATTTACAAGTAGTCCCCTCTGGAAAAGGTCTTTTCTCTGCATAATTAGTGGCCAAACACTTCAAAACCCATCAGGCATCATGAGTGCCTTTGAGATATTTTCTCATGCCAAAGGGAGAACTACACACCTGTTTTCATGTAGGTGACATGAGAATTTTGCACCTGAAATAGCAACCAGATGGACCAGACCTCCCAGTCTGGGGATTGAAAGTTGTTCTTGACAAAGCTTTTGGTTTTATTTTGATTTAATAATAGGACTTAGCCATACACTTCAGGAATGCCTAAAATAGTTAAAAATTTAATTCAAATTGTTTCAAGTTTTTGTAGTTTGTTTTTTAACCAGGAAAACATTTGTCTGTCAACTCCTTATAAGAGAAGGAATAATTGTTCCCTTTCACAAAGAATGAACACGTTATGAAAGTACAAGTGATCTTGTCTTGAAGAAGTGAACATGATCTTGTCTCATGTTGTTTTTACACATATTTTTCTTCTTTGTACGGCAGTAATAGGAAAGTGGATCCCAAATAAAGCAGATGCCATGCAAAAGTCTATTCCCTCATGAGTGACTGGGAAGAGAGTTCTTGGTAGTGAAAGCAACATTTACCAGCTGGTGCAGTCTAAAACAAATTGCATCATTTTACATCTAATCCTCAAAGCACAGTGAAAAATATCTCAGGGTAAATCGTTCCTCATTTGGCCAATAACAAACTTAATGCAATTAATAGCTATAGACAGGAGTAAAAGAAAATTGTTAAGGCTTGTTAAGGTTGTGGTATGGGAGAGGAAGATGGGAAAAGGAAGAAGGAATAAAGTTTATTTCCCCACCATATGCATATTTCTACCTGGTTAGCCCCTATGGCCCTGATCATGCAACTGAACCTAGACCAAAAAGAAATAGGCCTTCCAGCATACTAGAAAGATACTTGATGAATTTTTAAGTAAAGCTTAGTAAAAACCCCTAAATCATTAAGGAGCTCCAAGATTAGACATAAAACCAGGAGCAGAAGTTCTTTCTTCTATTTACTGTCTTCTAATTTAAGGAAGAGTCTTGAAAAGTATTGTCTAATGTAATCTAATTTTTGATTTAGAAACAATATAGTTACCTCAACAAAAACACTAAATTTATTTGCTTCCTATTAAGAGTGTTAATATTCAGATTAATTTAATTTCAATAAATATTGATTTAATTAAAACTGAAGTTCACTGCAATTTTACCCATATTTCAATTACATCATTGTTTTACAGTGTCCTAATGTAAAATTAATTCTATTAATGTAGATGAAAATACAGCTTTCATCTCTTCTGGAGAAAAAATATCATTAAAATCAGTCTAAATCCTTTTGGGATAAAATTCTCAGTAATCCACATAGTGGATACCATAATCTCTCCATTCAAAACTCAGTTATACTTTATCTCCTAGACAGATATTTGTCAGTAGTTAATGTTAGCACTCAGAGTTTATGAGGAGATGTCCTGAACAGACTGTATTTCCTGGCTCAATGCTGATAGATTGATATGTTCCTATCTATATAAAAGCCCATCAGTGCTTCTTTAATTCTACTTGTTTTCTCACTCAACTTTTTGAACTCCACTTCAGTGAAAAAAAAGTTTTAGAAACTCATCTTTCTATATAATTCTTCACATATTCTGGCCTACTGTTAAAGCATCTGTTGAAAGTGCTGGCCAATGGTAAAACACACATTTTTCTTTCATCTCTGCCACAGCTTTATTCCAAAATTGACTATAATTTGGCAGAAAAACTCTTATTCCCTGTTCTTGGGCAAGAGCATCTCTTCTTTCCCCATGCCTAGAAACTCCTGCTACCTGTGAAATCCCTGCTTTGGAGCAGTAGCTGGCTCTGCCATGCGACAGCAGGGACTCAGAGAAGCATCACTGGTGACTGAAGGAAGGTGCAATGACAATTTTATCCTTCTGTGCTCTCTTGCCTCTGCTGCACGTTGTTTCTCTCCAACCTTCTCAGCATTCACACACTTTTCCTACTGAGTTTTTCAATGTGCTCCTCATATTTTCCATGCTGTGAGGGCATAGCTTGTATTTTTAAGCCAGGATATGTCACACACCTCTATATCTATGTTGAGAATCTGCAGTACACTGTGGTAAGTTCACATCTCAGGTTTTCTCCATTGATTTTTTTTTTGTTTGTTTGTTTAACTCTATCAGGAACACACAGAGTTGTTCAGGTTTTTCCATCCTCCTTCTCCAGCTGAAAAATTACATTTGAAAAACTACTCTGTCAAATTACTTTTGCACTGTTTTTGAGGATATTCAACCCTTCTGGTAACAGACAGTTTCAATTTTCCTTTAACATTTTATATAATGGGTATTTTACTGGTATAAAATTATTGCTAAGAAAAAACAATCACCAACAGTATTTATTCTAATTACTAGAAATTATAAAAAATTCACTCTGCCTTAATCAAAGAAATTCAGAGAATTTTTAATGAAGGAGAGGACTTCTAAGATCACCAAGTCCAACCCTCAAACCAACATCACCACCATGCTCACCACTAAACCCTGCCCTCAAGTGCTGTACCCACATATTATTTGAACATTTACAGGGACAGTGGCTCCACCACCCCTCTGGTCAGCTCAAAAACCCTTTCATGAAGAATTTTTTTTTAATGTTTTTTTACAGCTATGGCTAGATTAAATTCCATCTGGGCTTTGACCTTTCTCATTTTCTCCCTGCAGGAGGATCTCACAACATCCTTGTAGCCCTCCTAAGTTATCTGACTATTTTTCTAAAGATGAAAATCTCTCTTTTTCTCCCTGACTTCCAGACAAAGCTTTCTGTTCAGTCAGGCTGCCCTTCAAGCCCACCAGCTCATCTTTTGGCACATGGTGACAATCTGTTTCTGTGCCTTTAAGATTTCCCTTCTTAAAGGGCATCCAGCATTCCTGGACTATTTTGGTCTTCAAGACTGCCTCATAAGGGACTTTCTCAGCCAGTCTCCTAAAATTTCAGCTGATAGAAAACAGAAAAAATATCTAAATTCCAAAGAGTGTTGACATAAACATAAATACCAACAGGGGTTTTTTAAAACTGTCAGCATCTATTCAATCAGAATTTAATCATAGTATTTATTTTAATTTAGGGCAACATATTTAGCCCATTTATTTTTTCTCCTCTTCAACTATGAAATACCACAAAATTTGACATTTTTATATAATTCCAATAAGAAAATATTTTATAAGGGAAATAAAAAAGAAAAAAATCTTTGGGATCACCAGATAAATCAGCTTGTTAACAAATAAGCTATATTCCCCCTTTTCTCTGTTATTTTTCTAAGAAGAATCATTGTTAGGGGTGATAATAAACTATAACTCAACTGAAATTATTACATTCATAATTCACAGTTCATTGCAGACAGAATTCAGTTTTTGACAATATGAATCTTGAATAACACTGTTGGCTTTTCCCTGCTTTAAAGAAATAATCCTTTGTGATGCTTCCTTTCCACTAATTTTTACTTTTAAGCTGATTCATTATCTCAAACTGATAGGTTTAGAAGACAAAAATTTAACAATTATTTTAACTTATTTAGATGGAAGAAGCTATCTCCTTTAACAAAACCCTATCTTCTTTCTCAGAGGAAGATGCTGTTTTTACCTGAGTGCGAGAAAAATGGTTTTTGGGGCTAGTGACAAGGCATGGCCACACCTGCTAACTGGCAGAGAAGCCTAAAGGCCTTAATTTAACTTCTCCCCAGGTAAATCCATCCATTCCTCTTATTTTTCTTTTGAGGCTGGAGACTGCTGAAGTCTATTAGCAAAACTGCTGGAATCATTTCTTCTTATTATTGAATCAGGAACCACTGCAAAACTGAGCCCTTGGGTAATTTTTTTTTTCTATTTTAAACTACACGACAGAAACAAGCAGCCTTGCTGTGGCTTGGGACTTTCTGTTCTCTGACCTCTGCCATCATTACCATTCCTGCATAAATGCAGCCTGAGCGTGTTGCTGCCCTGCCTTCTCACTGTTGCTTGTTCACAGAGAGTTAGGGAGAAACAAGGCAAGGACTTTGATCTTTTGGAAAGGTTTATTTATTCAGTGAATAGCGGTTTCTAATTGGAAGCCACTGACTCAGCCACCCCTGCTGATGTTTCAAAGTCCCTCATCATAAATAGATGCTCATAACAGTAATCTGAAGTGCATTAAAATTCCTTACTTCTTCCACCTTGGCAGCAGAAGCTGCAATATCCCTTACAGAGCAGTTCTGTTACCTGGGTGATATTGCCAGGGGGGAAAGCAAGACCAGCACAAGGTACCTTGCTGGCAGGGAAGGTGAGACAGCTCCTGAGCCATGGCCACTGCAGGAAGTGGAGACCCTCCACAAGCACAGGAGCTCAGGGCAGGTGACAGACTTCAGCTCAGTTACTACATCAGCCAGATGCTCCAACCCAGTAACACACACAGATAGCTTGTGCCATTTTAGCTTTTTATTTTGAGGTACTACTTTGAAATTGGCTCTACCAGATCTTTTAAATCTTAGAGACTGGGTATTTCCCTGTGTCAGTATTCTATTTTTTTGCTCTCAAAAAATACTATTTCACATGAACTGTTGAAGTTACTCAACCTAATATTAATCATAATAAAGTTATTCTCATTTAGAACATTCAGTTTCCCTTAATACCTACTTGACATGACTGAATTTCATGTCCTGTCCTTTCTGTAAGCCATATATCACCCATTTTTAAAATGTTTCCTTGGCAGAAGTAATGAAGGAAAAGAGAACAAAGTCTTTAGAAACCCCAGTCACTCAGGATTACTGTGTTTTGCACAGTGATGAAAACAATCACTTGAAGTTAATAGAAGCAATATTTCCACAGCTGGGAAAATTTGGCATAGCACCTGGAAGTCCTTATTTACAATTTCTTTATAAGTGCTTACTGTAATAAAAGCTGGGTCTTTTCTTGTGCACCAGGTTGTTTTCCACAAAATGAAAATAAATTCCATTACTTTGCTACAAAGATTAAAAGGATCTGTGCTAAAAAAGAGAATACAAATGTTACACATCCCTTTCCAAGTGAATTTAAATGAGAATTAGATTCATAACACCTCCCACAAATCCAGATGTAAGTTACTGCATCCCTGTATTACTGATCCTAACCAGTATCACCTATATGAACTTCCAACAAATTGTAGCTGCTCTTCTATGACATTTTCAATCTTCAGTATCCATTGCCACCTTCTGTTCACCATAATTTTTTATTTTACCTTCATCTTAACAACAATAATAAAAAAGCCATAATACTTTTGTATTTGCTACATAAGGTCTGTTTTTCGCCTGTATATTTTTAACACTGTCTTTTTTTGCACAAATAGAAAAAGCTTATTTTTACACTATCATGCAGTGGTCCTTCTTTTTTCTTAAAATAAGTATCCTGAGCAGAAAATATTATTTTCCTTCTTGTTCTTAGCTAGTAAGGAAGACCTTGTTACAGACAGTCTGAAACTGGATGGATATCAACCCTCCCAGAAGATATCAACACATCTTCTCAAACATTCACCATCTTCTTAAAACAACTATGACCTCCAAAAGTGTCAAAAAATTAATAACTGTTTGACAGATGCTCATAAAGATTGAAATTAGTGGTTTAACTGTTTTTAGGCATTTAGTTCTTTTCTTTTTCTTCCTGCCCACAAGGTGTTACTGCAAAATTAACCAAGAGGGTCAGAACAGCTTTCCCTTCAGGGAGCTGAATGAATATCAAAATATTTACATTAAAAAGGTTTAATCTCTTTAATCTTTCTCTACCTTTATTTAAAAAGCTTATAAAGAAAGGAGCTTTGGTAGAATAGGTGAACTATACTAAGGGTAAGGGGTAAGAGCAGTGGCTTAAAGGAAAATAAAGGCATTATTATGCAATAGCAGGAAAAGGAGAATAAGAAGGAGGGAGGAGACTATCAGGAAAATTAATTTCAGTAGTTGAACTAATATGGTCAATAAGGCTCCAAAGTTGATTGAGGATGTCTTAATACAGAGCTGAAATCTACCTCTTCATAAATAAGCCCCCTAGACTACATCTAATTTAGAAGGTTGCATAGAAATTAAGCAAAATATTTATTTTAAAATATTTACTTTAAAACTGTGTACAACTAAATTTTTCTGCAAATAAATTGAAATATGGAACATTATAGCCAAATGCATTTCAGATCTTCCACTGGCGTTGCAAAATTACACTGAAGACCTATATGGGCGAATAATGTGATTTAAATAATTATTTCTCAACTCCTGGTAAATTATATAATCATAACTACTTCCTCACAAAAAAAAAAAAAAAATTCTCTCTGATAAGCAATGACTTTCCAGATTTCAACAAATTAAACAAATTATATATTCTACTTGATTCTTTTGAAATTAATAGCATATTGCAGTGTGTCACCTCAGTGTGCCAAAAGCTAGGTTAATGAACTGTGATCCTGAAATTTCTGAATGGATTTTTATACTAGCAATACTAGAAAAATCTATCTCCTATATAATCTGTACTACCTTCAGTTTATCTTAGCTGCCCTTGCAATAAAAATGTAGAAGAGAACACATTATGATTTTTAAAAAATGGAAGTACTATTCCAAATCAGAGGAACACAGGTTTTAAAATAACTGTCTGTTAGGAACAGACAGTCTGTCGGCATTTGAACAAAATTTTGTTTTGCTTTTTTGAAGAGATCTGCAGTACACTTACATTCCTCTACTCCTTACTCAGCAGTTTTTAGTCAGTCGTGGAAAGTTTTCATTGCAGCAAATGTCTTTCTGTGTAAGAATCTGGGATTACAACATGGAAGGGGGTTAGATAGTGACAAGTTTTAATTACCCAAAAGAGTAGCAACTTGTCTTCCTTACCTGAGACCTGGAGAGCAATAAGTTATAAGTGAAAGAATACTCAAACACTCACGGGACATGGAGATCCTGAAAGGAAGAGAGACAGAGCTTGCTATTAATGTCAACTGAACCATCTACCCAATGAGAGAGACCAGTAAAAATCAAAATGCTTTGAGAAAAAATATAAGAGAGAACAAAGAAAAGGAACTTCTAAAAGAGAAACAAGGTAGACAGGTTTAAAACACAGTAGGAGTTGAATTTTTTTCTAAAGTGAGAAGTAGGACAGAATAAGAATTAATGGAATATAAGGCAAATGGTTCCTCTACCTCTTGCAGTGATATAATTTTATCCTAGAAGGCTCCCAGGAACTTCAGCAAAACATTTCCTACAATTGTAGAAGATGAACCTTTGACAGAATTTGCTGACTGCTTCCAGGCACAAAATCCTGCTGGATTTTGAGATGGAAAACCAAAAGATCTTAAATATTAAGGATGTTTCTACAGATTAATATTTTTGATTCAAAGTCAATAAGTTGTATGCAACATTCTTTACAATGGAATGGAAGAAAATAAAGAATTTCTACTTAATAACATAATACAATGAAGGAAGAAATGCAGAAGAATTCAACCAGTATGAATCATAAATATTGCATTTATTAATAAATTTCCACTAATAATTTAAGGGCCCATTGGGTATCCCTTCACTATCAGTAAAATTCATTTAATAATTTCCCATGCAGAGAATTAAGGATTCTCTTCTAAGTGTTTTCCTTCTGTGATTCATGCAAAAATATGTTTTCATATGTCAGTAAAAAGATATCTCAATGTCATGTAATGGTGTCACAGCTGTTTGGCTTTTTTTTTTTCATTTTAGCAGTATTTAATTTATATTTGTAAAACATACAAAGACATTCCTCTTCTGCTCATAATTTTTTTTTTTTCCTGGCAATGCTGTTTTAAAATTTCAGTTTGTGTTTGTTTGGTTTTTGAGGGTTTTTTCCCCCCACAGCTTTCAGGGCAACCATTAAGTCATCTCTCCCAGTAAACTCCCAGTCTCTTTTGAAAAGCAGATAAATAATAAGTGAGAAATTAAAATATTTCACTCTGCCCAAGCCTAAGGCAGATTTATTGTTTTGATTTCAGTATATTTGTCATGCCTCAGAGTCTAAAAACATGATGTTTTATCTATTTTGTTGGTGAGATGAGTTTGTGAATGGAAATCTAATTAGAGAAAACAAAATCATGTTACCAGTATAGAAACAATAACACTTTACTAATATCAGCAACTTAAAGGACAGCAAGAAAAATTACAAGTCAGACCATATCAACAGGTATAATTTTCTCATTACAGATAAGCAGCTTGTTCCTGTTAAATCCAGGATTACTCAGAGAGATTCTTATGGTTCAGTCACCTTTCAGTCAGACTACCACAAATAATCACAAAAAAAAAAAAAAAAAAAAAAAAAGGTAAAAAACCAAACCCTGAAGCTAACACAATGTTTGTCCTCAAAGAGAAGAGATTAAGACCTGTTGTGGGTACACACCACCCAGCTTTTGCAAGATTGTTCTATTCTTCTGTCCTCATTCCATACTGTCACAGCTTTAACTTGGAAATTGACTTTAATCTACAAATTGAGATCTGTTAACTGTTGGATTACATAAACTGCAGGACAATTATAATTATATATATTATAATTCACAGAAAAATATGCTTTAGTGAGACCTCTTTAAATCATTGGAAACAGAAGGTGTGCAAAAATAGGATCACACATTGCAGAATTGATTTGCCTAAAGAAAAATAAGACATCTGTGGAGAAATTTTATTTTCATTTGAGGTACTTGGTAGAATATCAAATCAACTACATCACTTCATATTGCTAGGACAACTTGCTGTGCAAACCTTGTCATTCCAAGTGAATTCTATATTGTTTTCCCTTACAGAAAATGATCACCTGCAACCATTTTTATTTATAAAATTAACTCTGTTAATGTTTAACTCTGGATAGTTTCATTTTTTTAAATAATATCACTGAAAAAAATGAAAGGAAGTAGCATCTTATCTATTTTATCTTCATGTCCTTTTGATGCAGATCATTTTGCAGCAGGAAGGACATTTTTTCTTGGCCATATTTTCTGCTACATGCTGGAATACTTCTTTCAGTCTCATTCCAAAAAAAAGAGCTTGACACCTTTGAATGGGTTTTTGAAAAACATTTGTCTCTGCTTCTGCATCACTTTTGGGTTCACCTCAGACAATAAAACACAACAGCTATGGGGGCTTGAGACTAAATTATTCACTTACCTCAGAGCTCAGTTAACTGTTTGATATCTTTGGAGTTTTAGAACCTCTAGAGATCTCACTCCAAAATAGAGGTTATAGAAATAAATTCTTTCTGAACTGGTTTTGGAGGGTTTTTTGGTTTGTTTTTTTTTTTTTTTTTTTTGTTGTTGTTGTTGTTGTTTTGTTTGTTTGTTTGTTTTGTTGGTTTTGGTGGCTTTTTTGTTGTTTTTGGTGGCTTTTTTTGTTGTTGTTGTTTTATTCAGTATGACTTATGAAAGGATATAGTCTAAATTTGATTTCTAAGCATGATTTCACCAAGCTGGCATTAAATGAAAAGGATGTCACTGATTTTTAACAGTCTGTTTCATCCAAATGATTAAATGCTACAGTTTCCAACCTCCTCAGATGCTCAGCTGATACTCAACTGCATTTTGAGGCTGGCTTAAGCCTGAAAACTTGGAAAATCATGATTTTTATGAAACACCTCAGAAATTCAGTTTTTCATTCCCAATCCATGACAGCTTACATATCAGGACTCCATTTATTAGTGGTTGTGAGATTCACAGGTATAAAACTTGCCCCATCTTTTTTGCTTTCCATGAGACTCTTTTATTTATTGACATTAGACTACAGTATTGCATGTCTCATTGTTCCTCCAGTAATTCAGTCACTTGGAGAGAGTACACAAAATCTGTTTCTCACACTGTGTGACAAGCCCTGTCTCTGTCATGCCTGGTGTCTATATTTAATTGTAGCCAGCGATGTGTGGGTAGGCCCAAACAGCTCCGAGTAGGAAGGCAGAAATGGCAGTGACAAAACCTGTGGGATCAATACTGAGCCACAAAGTTGCCTCTGGGCTTCTTTGCCCTCTTTACCTCTTTTATCTCCTGGAGCTGATGTGACCGTGATCATCTGCTCCTCACTCCAACCCCAAGAGAGACCAAGAGCCAGCTGTAGTAGTTTTCTGCTGATCAAGTGTATCCTGACATGTGCTTTGTTCATGATGATATTAAACTGTGAAGAAAACAAAAATCAAAATATGGCCATAAAGCAAGATCTGTTTCTTTGTGAAAATGTAATAAGCATACTTTAGAAGATGGGGCTTTAGCAAATATTTTAATGCCTTTAAAGCCCGAAAGATCTGGGCCATGCTTCCAGGGACCTGCCACGTTTATTCCCACCACCACAAGTAGCACAAGTGCATGTTTGTGTCCACACAATCCCCAACCTCAGCTACTCTTCCATCAGCTTGTTTTAAGGAAAGGATCTTGAAGCCAACTAGATTGCATAATAGAAAGCACATAATGTAAAGGTGGTGACTCAGGTTTTAGCTTTTATAATTTTCAGATTCTGTACTGCTTTAGTGTGTACTTCTGAGCTTCATATCAGGGGATAGTAGGCTCTCTTTACAGAGTAGGTAGACAAAAAATTTCGTTCTTTAGGTGGGGTGTGGGACCCAGATTCAGTCAAAGAAAGAAACTGAGAGTTTCTAGCCAGGCAGACACCTGGGAAAGAGCTGGATAAGAATGTAAATAATTCTTTATCTCTCTTGTTTTTCACATTGTTTATAGTTAAGTTCTATCACTGTACGTCAAGCACTTTGCACCAATGCTGTGGGTTTTTTTCACTTCAGAACCAGTGGATTTGGTCCTCACAAAGCTCTGTATAAAAGAGTGGTGTATTTTGAATAAATCGGAGTCTTACTTTCACAGCCTTCTAAGTCTATTCATTCCTGTCCTGCCTCGACAGTGACAGTGGGGACCAAGAACAACTGATCCAAATTTCAGAGCCAAGAGGATAAACAACAGTGGAATGAGGAGAAAAAAAACAAGAAGGATGGGACTTCATAAGATAAAGCTATAATTAGGCTATTAACTCAAATATGCTAATGGACCAGAACTTATAAATATGTGAGGGTCCGTGACTGGTCGTTCATTTTGTGACCATTTGGGGTTCATCTTGGGTGTAGCCTTGGCTGGGCTCTTGTGCTGGGCTCAAGGTGTATCCATTAAAGCCTTTTAATAAATACCTACTTTATTCTTTAGCTCTGTCTAGTCTCTGTTCTAAGTCAGCCTTCACAAGGTATCAAAGGTCTATGCAAAACTGTGGTAAGCTGGAAAGGGTATTGTCCTCCAGTGTATAGCTTAGACATTCATCCATTTGAATGATGAATTTTATTTCTGATTAGGTAGTGCAATCTTTATGTACCAATCAGAACAGTACACATTCATAACAGTAAATAACAACTGAAACAACCATTAAGATTATTTTAATTAAGTTTTGTGTAACAGAGTAACAATCTCCTTCAACATAAAATCATCAATTTTTTTACATTTCTCTTTTGTGTGCACTTCCCTAAATGACAGCATAATTTGCTAACAGCTTTGAAAAAGTTCTTGATAATCATGTTCTGTCCTTTTTTATGCAAACTGAGAAGTAGTTACAGACAAATAACCCATTTCAGCAGGAGTTATCTATATAAAATTGTGATTTTTTTAAAAAATCACAGCAGAAATACAACTGTTTTTTTGAGTGAGACCAAACCTTAGAAACTTGCAAGGTGATTATTTTTATTAATTTCAGAGCTCCATGGTTTTAGTTATTAACTGTAATTTTGTCTATTCATTAATGTAGAAGCAACTATTTTCTTCCTGCCTGGAGCCTTTCTCATTGCTATTAAATCAATTCTTAAGTGAAGACATTTTCCAAACAAAAGATATGAGGCCAAGGTCAGAATGCAGCTGAAATAATTTTTTCCAGATCTGAAGTCATTCTTTTGTGCTTGTATTAAGAGAGGAACATTACTTTTTTATTACTGTCACACATCGCTCATTTCAGTCCTGCATTATCCTTTGTCTATAGACTTATCCTACTGCCTTCTCCCCTTCAATAGCTGCCAATCATCCTATTTTATATGGAGCCTAGATGGTCTTAAATGCCATAATTAATACAACTAGTCACTGAGTACCTCAACTGAAAGATCCAAGTGCATTTAGCTGAAATATCTTAATTTTTATTTTTTTTGTAAGAAAAACACTGAATCTGAAAAAAGCTGCATTTAACGGTCATGGATGTCTTTATGTCTTTGCAAAGCACCTTCCATATTTACAAAGGCTTTCTAATGTCAGCTTTGTGCCTGCTGTTGAAAGACTTTTGGTAACTTTGCACAACTCTATGGCATGCCATGATTCATTTGTTACAAGAGAGGCCAAGGGAAACAGGAAAAGGGATGAAATTCTTGTGTATGTACATATGCCTTTGAATGTCATTTCTGCATAGTAGCTCTTAAACCTGCTGATCAAATATCTAAAGATTATTATGACCATTGTCTTCAAAGAGAGTAGAAATGCCTGTTTTCACACAAAATATCTCCTTTCCCACAATTTTTCTTCAATACCTTCTGATCAGAGACCTCAAAGATGCACTTGGACTTCTTCTCACCCTAAAAGAAATAAAATCTTTTAAATGTCAGTCAGGAAGAGCATGTAAGAATAAAAGAATAGCAGCATAACTATTATCAGTGATTAGGCAGCTCTCATGGGAAAAGGCATGCCCCATTTTCTATCCTTTCAAAGTCTGTTTCTGGCCTTGTGTCATTCAGTCATTAGCTAATATGCAGTCCTTGGAGTAACAACACACCTAAAGCATCTCCAGTGAATAGTTTACTGCTTCTTGCCTTGGACTTGAGAGTTTCAGACCTCTCAGGCAATGGCAAAACAAAAAAAATTGCGTATCCCACATTCTGTGTAGAAAAGGGATAAAAATATTTCAAGTTTTTCCTTAAAATGAATTGATGTGAACTTTTACCAAAGGTTTTCTGAAGGACGATGCAACTCCATGGTGCCAAGGTTCATCTACTTATTCCCAACATCAAAGAATTTTCTCAGGGCTGGTTTTCCCTACTTTCCACATCCAACATAATGTCTAAGTACTCTCAGGATTTTGAGAAGCCTGTGATGCCTTTTCCTAAGAATGAACAAAGGTCTCACACAGTAACTCTGATTAAAGAACCTTGTCCTAGAAAGACTTAGAAAATATGTGCTAAACCTTTCCTGATGTCAGTTTTACAGGTGAGACAATGATTTAGGCTTGCTGAGGTGGACTTTCATGCTATTGCAAAGGTGCTGAATGACTTCGATACAGAATATAGCTTCATGAAGAGTCATAATGAGCACTGACAAGACAATGTTTTAATTTAGTATATCAAATTATGTGACATTAGATATCAAGAGAGTAGACAATGGATGCAAATGCACACAGAAATAGAAATATATCCTTCTTTGGGACCAATGTCTAAAATCTGCTCATAGCAGCTCTCAAGGGTTTTCAATTCAATTTTTCAACACACTACAATTAAGCCTGTATCATCTGAGGAAAAAAAAATATCATGGTCAA
Source organism: Lonchura striata (assembly GCF_050655825.1). Classification (NCBI taxonomy): domain Eukaryota; kingdom Metazoa; phylum Chordata; class Aves; order Passeriformes; family Estrildidae; genus Lonchura; species Lonchura striata. Next base: position 117,521,561 of record NC_140704.1, read on the forward strand.
TTTTTTAAGATCTCAGCTTCTGTTCCAGTATTAAAGAAAGAACAGCACTTGTGAATGACAGCGAGCTTTTAACACTGTTGAGAACACAGTGTACTAAACACTAGATGTAAAGAAGAGAACTTGGAGGGTTTTTTGGTTCTTTTTTTTTTTTGTTCTTTTAATAAGAATTGTTCATAATGGGTTTTTATAGCACCAATGCACTTACAGGTTTTCAGGCAATGTTGATGAAACCTGGATGCCCCAGCTGACAGTCAGCAGCGGCCTCTCCACCTCAGTACCCTGTCTGCCTCAGAACCAGTGCTGCAGGGCCAATGCTGGGTTTTTACAACCAAAAGTAACTCCCAAAAGTCCCTGAGTCTGAGTTTCCCTCTTCAAATCCCACAGAAACTATTAATGATGATCACAGAGCTTGAAGCAAAAATACACTTTGTTTTTCCAAAAGATCCTCCAGGAGGGAAATGCAAAATGTTTTTTCACTTGGACTTTCAATGTGTGTTTTCCTTAGGAAGAAAGCAGTAAAGAAATACTTGTTTCTTATCACAGATCCAGTGTTCAACAAATCCTATAAAATCTACAACCTTCTGACAGCTTTAATAACTAAGTAGGAAGAAATCACACTGTACAGCAAACATCAATATGTGCATACAGTAACTGCAGGTCTCTAATGAAATGTTACAATCTTAACAACAACAAAAAAAAAAAAAAAAGAAAAGAAGACATAAATCTGTATACTGAGTCACAGTAGAGTACAATTATCCACATCAATTTTTTGACATGTTACTTCACTCCTGTCTTTAGCAAGCCTTTTTATAATTTTCATGCATTACTCTATTATACCCCTGCTCCATTTAGCATCTTTATCCATCCACAAGCCCTTCCACAAACCCTCATTCTCTCCACTAATGAAGTTGATCTGCAAAAGTCACTAGCATATTTCTTGTTTCCCATCTTGTTCTCCCAGCTCAGTATTGTACTTTTGTTTTGTACTTCACAGTTATCTTTAACTGAGGGAATGATCAAGCCTAATTTTGTATGATAACAAATCATTTCAGATTGTAGTGAAAAACTGCATATATGTCTGTAAATGCAGATAGTCAGGACTGACCAACCAGCTTCCATATTTTGATTTTTTGTTCCAGAGATACACTTGGAAAATCAATATGGATTTGAATAAGGGATCAACAAGGAGTCTGATATGAAACCCACTAAACCTATGGGAAGACTTACTGATTTTAAAAGTTTTGAAATATAGTCCTTCACATGTTGTCCAGCTAATTTTTAAAGTATATTCTGAGGAAATTGCCATTTTGCTATTGCAGAAACCTAAAATTTCTCTGTATAAAGTAAGCTAAAATTCATAAATAATTTTAAAAACTTCAGAAACTTTACTCAGCAGGAGAAAGGCTAGGAAAAATGGAAAAGAACAAATCTGTGCTTGCTAATTCATGCTTCTTTGAGGGCCGATGATAAAAATTAAAAGAAGTAACTTGTACCAAGGGAAGGTAGAAAATTAATCAATTTGAATTAAATTTAATTAATGCAAGGACAATGCTAAAAATCACTAAAAGTAATTTTTTACAAGAAGCCCACAGTCCCAAACTATAGTCATAACACAGCATGACAAATCAACAAATCAACTGAACATCACCCAGATCTTTAAGAACTTGGTAGCCAAGAGACATGACAGATGGTTGAATAGCAAACACACAGGCATCTTTCTTCTTTTGTGAAGCAGTTTTTTCCAAAATTGTGCAAAGTGTAGTGGTTTAATTTGCTGAATTAGTTTACCTCCTACATTTGGAATGTTCATAGCAAAGTAGAAAGGAAAGTTTGCCAATTTCAGTGCATTCAGATTTTTAAAGTGAGATCTAGAGTCTCTAAGAGTTTTTATTCTAGTTCTGCAAATGGAGAAGCTGAGGAACAGATGGATTGAGACGGCTTCTTGTGCACTGAGAAACTCCCCTTGAAACCAGTCACTGGTGAACACAGAGGTGGTGAAAACAAGATTTCACAGTAAAGCTGACTCCTGGAATTAGAAATGAGATCTAACAGTTCCCTCATTCTCATGCTTCACAATATAGGTAAAATCAAATCTCTTTTCTCAGAATGAGAATCTGATATATTCTCAGTCCATTCTCTGTTAATCATTGCATGAAGTTTTACATCCCAGAAAAACACACACCTACCTGTTTCTTAAAACTAACAATTTTATCACTTGTCTTTGTCATAGAAATGTGAGAGGGACACAATTTTGAAAAGAAGGGCTAATGAATTGCACTTTACAGAGATTTATATGCAATAATATGTGGTTTATTGGAGGACAGCTGGTGGTTGCTGGCATCTTTGGAAGGACTTTCACAGACCTGCACAGCCCTTCTCAGCTGCTCAAATTTCCTGTGATTTTGTTATTTTCAGCAACAGTGTCAAGAATAAAGAAGTCTGTATATCTGGAACCATAACTACAGTGTCTTAACTCCTCATGCAGCCAGCACTGTGGAATGTCAAACACATAAATCAACCATGCTATTTAGGTACTTTAAAATACATTGACTGAATTTCTATTTACATTTAAAATTGTCCAAATAAAATGTTTTATGTTGGGTTTGGTTAAGGATTTTTCTGTATGAGAGTCTGGGGTCTTTTTTATATATGTTAGAAATAGCAACTAAGTCTTAGACTATTTTTTTAACCATATAAAAGATATATTGCTTTCAGAAATTCATGCTTGAGTAAGTGACTTAACCTACAGTTCTCAGAACTGGTTACAGGCTAGAATAAATACCTCCCTAAAGGTCTACTCCACTGTTTACTGAAGAATCTTAGAAGTACCATCTGAATTTGGAAAGTTATATTTAAATATGTACAACCAGGAGGTGCATATTTAATAATAAAAAGCTGTTTTATTCCCAAATTTATTTTATTTTAAAAATTTTGAAATTAAATATGGAAATAATTTCATAACTCACAAAGAAAGAAGTGTCAATTTTTCAATGAGAACAATTATTTTCCATAAACAGTTTTAAACTAAACTAAGTGGCATTTTGGAACTAAATTTTCATGCTTTAGTATATGCATATCTTGGATTTGACTCTAACTTAATCAAGCAATTTATAGTCATGCCAGATCTAGCATTAACAAAAATGTAAATTATATGAGAAATTAATAGCTCTGCTACAGAAGAAAGCTTTCAACCCTTCTAGACTCCCACTTAGCATTATAATCTTTTCGTATACTCACAACAAATAATTTTTTCTACCCTGAAAACTGTATTTTTCTGAGTTAATGTTATTATTCTTTAAAATGTCTGTACTGAATGAGCTTATAAATGAATGTCACAAATAGTGTAATACTTTTTTAGCTCAGTATGGAGTACAGAGAGCATATCACTGAGCCTCTCTGTTCTGCTCTACTTAATGGGAGATGTGATAGAGGGAGAGCATAAGGTCTGTTTCCTTCAGCCCCTTCCATCACCTTGAAGTGGTGAGTGCAATCCTGAAGGAAACCTTTCTGCCCAGGGCAGGCAGGGAGACCTGAGTGCCAAGCTGTAGAGATGCCAGAATGATCTGAAAATACTGAAGACTTCTGGGGATCATGGAGGAAAAGAAACTGGTGATATTTAGGACAAGCTCATGAGCAAGCACTGAAGTTTGTCTGTAATTTGTAAATATAAACAAAGGTGAACTCAAGAATTAATAACAATTCTGATAGAGCTGTTCCAGTGCAAACCTGTTCCCTTTACATCTGTACCAATGTAAACATAAATTGTGAGTTTGCAGGCCCCAAGTTGGGCAGCTCCCTGAGGGCTGCCATGGCAAGGGAAGACCCTCCTGGAGCAGTTCTGTGTCAGGAACAAGAGACACATTGGCCTTTTTCAGTCTTCAGCTTTTTTTCATTGTTATATTATTAAAACTTCAGCACACTGTCTGCACCAGACTCTGCGTGCAGGAAAAACAGCACAAAAATGGTTAACAATCTCTTGTTACAAGGCCTTCTAAGTTTAATCAAACACCAAAACTAAGCTACCCAATTAAGAAGTGACACCTAAATTATTTTCCTTTCTAACCCAATAACTGACTCTTAAAGACCCACAATGAGGATTTTTCTACCCAATTACAAGATACCACCTAAACCCAAGAAGAAGAAACAAGAAAGAAGAAAGGAACTTGAGACAACACCCTGTACCCTCCATCTTGTATCCAGCTATAACATACTAGAAATCCTAAAACCTAAATTTCTCACCGATGTGACATACTACACTACTCTCTACAATCTCTACAATCTATTTCACACTTTCGTGGTTTCTGGTTTACCTTGAGGCTTTGGAAGTTTTCTCCATGAATGAGGGTCAAAGTCAGTGCTCCCCTGGGGGTCAGGACACCCTGGAGCAGACAGAAATATTCCCAGTGCCCTGAGTTTCCACAATAAATAACTCAGGCTGGAAGTTACACTGATCTTAATCAGATTATGCAGGGGCATTTTGGAGTTATGAAGCCTATAGATGGATTGGAATTGACACGGTATAGGGCACAAAATAAAGGTAGAGATCTAAATGAATGATATTCTGCTTATCTCAAGACAAAACAATAAGCATCAGGAAAAAAAGTGCCTGCAGGAGCTAACAATGAAGGTAGCTGAAATAAGTGTATAGAAGACCTACAGGCTGTAGAATTGGATGCATTTTGATTTTGCTACAAGTCATTGCCTCTACGGAGGAGGTTAAGGACTACAGAAAATGCTTTGTTATACTTTATAACATAAAGTTAACATAATATATTGGCATTAAAGTTCATATTCCAGATTCATGTCAAGACTAATTACATTCATAGTAGGGAAAAGGACGAAAGCTGACAAAGTGCAGTTTGCAAATATCACAGTATGTGTCAGACGTAAAAAAGCATTTCCAAAGTTATCAAAGAACTTCTTTGAATAAGCATTTTACATAGTAATTTCAGCAGAAACTAATGCTGACTTTCCACAGCCAGCTTTAAAAAAGAACTGAACTACATATTACTAGTAAGGAAATTTATTTTGAATCAGATAAATTAGCTACAAGTTTTAATACATTTATTAAACAGAATTAAGTCCCTAATGGTTCAGTTTCATTCAAAATTAAAGTGACATCAATATGGTATGACATAATTTTCAAAGTCAGTTAAGAAAATCCAAATTAAAACTGTCTTAGCTCTAAGAAAAAGAAATGCCTGTAGGTATTCACTCTAATCTAAACAGTCATTTTCACACATTCCTTTCTTATTATTATGTAATTTATTCTCTGGGCTTCTTTGAATTAACCCAGAAAGAATTTTAATAATGTATAAAAAATCTCAAGTCAGATCCAATATTCTTTATACAGGGCAAACTCCCAGAAACTTAATAAAGCAAAAGGAATATTTGACTTATATGTTTTCCAGAGGATAACAAATTACCAACAACTACACCTCAGACTAACAAATAAAAGAAAGATTATTAACTAACAAAGAAAAGTACTGAGTTAAAAACAGAAGCTTTAAGTTTATGCGGCCGTTCTGGCAAATATCTGTTTATACATTCTCAATTAAAAGCAGGTGGGACACACCCATTTTTTTCTATTATGATATGTCCTACTGATCTTTCATCTGAATTTTCTCTATGCTATTATTTTCTCTATGCTATTATGCTTTTCTTTTTCTTCAATATCAGCTACACATTTTTTTTGTTGCAATTCCTTGTAATAAAAACGGATTAACTTCTTTCCCTTCCTTTTATTTACTGCTTTCTTTCAATTAGAGAACATTAATAGGTTCGTCCAATACACAAAACTATCCAACTGACCTCTTTAAGGAAGGTCCATTTTTACTTCTCTTACATTATTGCACAACTAAAATGCTTGTTTATAGCACTTTATGTGCGATCAGAATGACTTGTAAATAAAGAAGCAGTGCTGTTGCAAGTCAAAAGGTTTGAATGAAAACAAACCTACAAATGTGTCTCTCAAATGGGAGTTGAGAGAACTTTCCAACTTAACTTCTAGACAAATTTAGAAGTTACATTTCCTTTGTGTGTCATAAATAAGTAGTGAACAGAGAAGAGCGCATCACTGCCAAACATTGCAAATTCATGATCTAGTCTAGTCTCACACTGCTTAATCAATATCCTATCAAAAATAGTTACATTAAATAATAATTCATATTTTTAAAGCAAAATTCCTTAGGTAATTTCCTCATGGAATTCTTTACAACTCTAATGTACATCCATTTTTAAAAGCTACGGATACTTGCAGCCCTTCAGTAAATTCAATATGCAGAGAAATAGTTTAAAAACTCCACCATGTCCCCCTCAGGCATCCCACAGCAGCTTCTAAACTCCCTTTACAGTTATAAAATTCACATACAATTTTGCATTTTCTCTTTGAAGTACACTCACACAAATAATGACTTCTGAACTTCTCAATGTTTCTTCTCTAATGTAGGGAAACCAAATTAATTCAATATATTTATTTTGCAAAACTTCTGCTTATAAATATTCCCTGGATTTTTTCACATTACTCAGTGAAATGGAGTGAGTGCTTTGTTGTAGCTCTAGAATTTTCTTCAGTTAAATTGCTTAAGGAATTGTTTTCCATTTTGCATTTCATTAATCATGTGGTTTTGTATATAGAAAATGTTTATGTATGTAAGTGTTTCATTTTGGTACACAAGCTCAAAAAAAAATCTGTTTAAAGTATGTCCTTTTTTTCTTAATTAAAGTCTCTTCATATTTTAATATTTTATGAATAATATTGCAATGGTTCTGAAAATGAAACTTTTTTTTGCAGGCAAAATATGAGCTTATTTATATCCTCACTGTCACAGGAAAAGTCAGGACCATAGAATCATAAAATCATAGAATAGTTTGGGTTAAAAAGGATCTTCAAGACCATCTAGTTCCAACCTCTTTGTCACAGGCAGCTGACTTCCACTACAGGTTCTGAGTCCCATCTAATCTGGTCTTGAGCACTTCCAGGGAGGCATCCATAGCTTCTCTGGCAACCTGTTCCAGTGCCTCACCACTCCCATAGTGTAGAATTCCTTCCTAATATCTAACCTAAACCTACTTTCTTTGCGTTTAAAGCCATTCCCTACTGTTATAGGCTAGAATACCCTCATCAAAAGCCCCTTCCCAGCTTTCATGTAAGACCCCTTCTGAGCTCTCCCAGAAGGCTTCTCTCCTCCAAGTTGAAAAACCCCAACTCTCTCAGCCTGTATTCATAGGTGACAATTGTAAAATTGAAAAATTAAATATTTCCTCCCAGCAAAATATACTGCATTCACTCTATCACAAGGAGTGAAGCAGTACTTCAGCAATTCAGTCACAGTAACATCGATATCATCTTTGCTGATATGAGAGGGATCAAAAAGTCATTAACATCTCTGTTAAAGGCCTTTTAATCATATCCCTCTCTTGACATATCTGCAGTACCATGTGTCAGCCTTAGAAGTTAAACCATGGTATTTTTACAACCTGGCAGCTGGAAGTTTTCAGAATTATTTGGTACTCAGGTCTGCCTTATCTTAAGAACAGGAAGCTTTTCCCCTTGTTACATTCTCTTCTTACAAAGTTCTTCATTGCAAAACCCACAAAAACATATTGCTAAATAATTTGGCTGAAAAAGGTGCACTCAGATTTTTCCCTCTCATGTTTATTTTTTTCATAACATCCTATTTTTACTTAGACCTTCATAAATGCACGTTTTCTCACCCATGATTTCATGCTATTAATAAAAGGAACCACATAATTTAAACTGAAACATTTTATTGCATTGAAGTGCCAGCTGTTCTTACATATGTAATAATTGCAAATTGCCTAGGCAACCTGCATAACTATGCAAGATGTGAGAAGTTCTCTGGCTCTGCCAGCTTGCACATAATCACTTCTTTAGGCATGAGCAGCAGAGATCCTTGCATCCCTGTGGTACCCTGCTTCAGCTTCAGTACACAAGGCTGGTACTGGCCTTAGGAGCTGTGGCCCTTTAGGCTGCTCTTGCAGGCAGAGGTGGGATATGCAAGCCTCCCACGGATAGGTGAGAGTGCCTCTGCCTCTGTTTCCCCCTGAGGAAATCTGAGCCAGTGATCCCAAACAGAATGAATATGCCCCAGCTTCCACTCCAACAAATTATGACGAGCCCACCGTATGTGTCTCTTACTTCAATGGCTTGTTCAGTATGGGGAAAGCATTTGGGAGTTTTCCTTTCCAGATTAAGCCCTTCCCCAGGTCTGTTCTGAGGGAAACTGCTGGTAAGAAAACCATCAGATTAGTTTGTTTGTATAACCTTAAATTACATATTTCTTTCTGAAAATTGACATTACCATGATGCAATATTTTTCATATTGATTAGTTACTTGACAAGTTATATTCCTCTGATTTTTAGCCCTATATGTAAGCACAAATAAATCAACTTGTTTTGTTTTCATCTAATTCTTAACAAAATTTTAAATTCTACTCCAAAAGTTAATCTACCTGAAAATCATGTGGCTGACAAAAACAAATAGCCACCCAAGTGAAGCTGAGTCAAGTTGAATTAAAGGCCACACATGTGTGGTCAGGTAGAGGTAGATTTGAGCAGTGGCTGGTTTACCACACCCTGGTACCAATTTTAATGACAAAACACCTTGGTCTTCAGTGTGGCCTTGATTTAAAAGTCTTTTTAGTTGCACAGTCATAACCTTTTTTCAGTAGGAATGTAGTGCATTTGGATATTTAGAATTTTTCCAGAAGAAAAAGTAGCATCCTAATATTTTAAGTGTGATATAAAAAACACCAAGAGATAAGTATGGAAAAAGAAACTCCAGTATAAGTAGTTATGTTTGTCTTTAGTATTCATTGCAAATAGTCAAGAAAAATTCAACATAAGTCAAAATTAGCAACTTACAGTACTGAATTAGAGAAATCTAAGATGAACTACTCAGTAGAACAGAGATTAAATTCAACTATACTTGAGAAATCATAAATTCATCTAGATTCCATATTCTACTTAGAAAAAAAAAATCAGCAAAGTTTTCAAATCCTGAAGAAACATTTTAGAGGTTGAATTATATTGGAAATGTTCTCACAAGTCTGTGAATTTGTTTTCTTTTCAGCCCAGGACTTCAAAATATGTCAATCATAGTGCTCTCTCATATTCCACTCTCTTTGCCCATTTGGAGTCCTCATTTTGGCTTTGGTGAGGTTTTACATTTGTCCTTGAGTAGAGTAGGAAATTTATAATTAAAAAGCATGAAAGGGTTAAGAGAAACTTAACTATTGCTTCCATGAAACCAATAACTCAAGAACACTGATGGTGTGGATCATGGATGGAAGTGCTCAAGTAAGGAGCAAGGAACAGGCAGAAAAGGTTGTAGCTAACAGTGCCAAGCCTTAGCAGAAAAAAATCCTACATCAAAGTATAAATAAATGTTTGAGCAAGAAATACTTGTCAGGAGATAGAAATTATCATAATGGATAAAAATGAAAAAAACATTCTAGCATAGAAGCTGAATAAAGATATGAGTCAATGTCATTACAGTTATAATACCTATAATTCAGCATGAAATATAATTTGAAAGATATAAGCCAGGGGAAAAAAAAACAGGATAATTATTTTTCTAGTGTTCTGGATAAGCTATTGGCAAATGTAAAATCTGGGTGGCAAAACTGAAACAATAAACAGCCATTTTGTCACTATCTTGAGGTCACTTTTGAGGTACCTTTAATTTTGTTACATCTCAGGCATACATAAAAACCAGCACCAAAAAAAATCAAGAAAGTTAAAAGTGGTTTTGAATTAGTTTATTGACATGTCATATACTACTTTAACATAGTTTCATGACTGGAGATTCATGATGGTTTAAGTGGGTACAGAAAAAATTGAAGACCCTCAGTCTCAATATCTCTGTTCTGGTACTGAACCCCAGGTTTGTGTTTAAGATGTTTCTCAGCAGCTGTTTCTTACTAGCTCTTGTTTTGCTATGTTGAGCTCCTGAGACTTTGTCAGTCATTCTTTGATAATCTTTTGGTTCCCTGATCAGGTAAATTTTTAAGATCAAATAATCATAGAATCATAGAATATACTGAGTTGAAAGAGACCCAACAGGATCATTGACTCCAGCTCCCTGCCCTGCCCAGGACATCCCCAAGAATTACACCACGTGCCTGAGAGCATTGTCCAAATGCTTCTTGAACTCTGTTCAGTTTGGTGCTGTGACCACTTCCCTGGGGAGCCTGTTCCCAGCCACCCTCAGGGTGAAAATCCTTTCCCAGATATCCAGCCTAAACCTCTCCTTACTCAGCTTCACACCATTTCCCTGAGTCCTGTCACTGGTCACAAGAGCAAAGAGATCAATGTAAAAGATGGCAGAATAGTTTCTGCATGAGATACTTTGAACTGCTCATTATAAACCTCAGTATTTTCAATATAGTCTCAGTATCCTTGTTTAAAAAGCATTCATCCCTATCCTCTTAAAGTTCAATAAAGATCAATAAAGTTCTATAGAGCCTACAGAGAATATTCTTCTAAAGGAAAGAATATTTATATTCAACTGCAAATACAGGTGTTTCTGTGATTTTCAATAATCTACAATACATCAAAACTATGATTTCCATCAGCTTACCTATATCCTTGTCTCCACATTTGCATCTGCCCATCTGACAGTGAGGTAAGGAATAAAGATGTGTTTTAAGTCCTGCATTCCTAAGGAAGATTTCTCAACAAAAATGTCCAATTTCTAATGGCTGCCTTCTAATTCTTCCCCCAGAATTCTCATATACTGGATGAAGTGTAAGCCACATGGGAGAGATGATATTAAACTAAAAAATGAAGGTCTACAGCCTGCCAACAGAAGACTTCAGGGTTGCCCAACATATTTCTCCAGACACCTCAATGCTCAGAAAGGTCAAAGCTCACACATATGGCCCTTCTAAACTGTTGCATGCACCTGCAATATATGGCAGAAATGCCTGCAGAGGAGCCAAAAATCTCAACAAAATTATGCAGTTTTGAAGGTCTTTAAGAAAAAAGGAGTATGGCAAAGTAAATAACTCATCAGCATTTGGAAGCATAAACACCAGAAGGAGCCCTGAAGGAGATTTGTCTTATTGCATTTTAAACAAATATCAAGGTAGGTAACTTGCATGAGAAACACACTGCAATTTGATTTCAGAAATTTATTAAATTAACAAAACCATATTTGTTTATCTCAATTACCAAAATTGCATAAGATGTCGTGTTATTTTCAAACACCATTTCAGTCTCAAACATGAATTATGGAAGTGAATTTCAGTTGTTTTTTTCAAATTTTTTTGTATCACAGTCCAACACAGAAATATATGCTCCATAAGATTTCTGAGCAGAATTAAGGTTATGTAAACACATCATTCACCATATTTTCTCCCATCATATGATAGATATATCCTTACACTCACTTCTAGCACTAACAAAAGTAATTACTTGGATTGCTTGCAAAAGAACCATCAGACTTTAAATCATCAGATCTGTGTTCTAGGAGCCCACTTACCTGCACCCCATCACTGCAGTACCTAAGTCACACACAATTGTCATGTGTAGAAAGGAGCTTTATCACACTTTTTCTCTACATCTCTCTCATATTAGGTCCTGGTTCTGTTACTGGCTCCAACCTGCTCAGACCTGCCAGACTAAGGCAGCCTCTTCAGCCACAACTACAGCTGTGAAATTACTTTAGTCCTATAGACCCTCTCTGTAAAGGCATCTGAAGAAGCAGATATGTCTTCAGTGCTGCTTTTAAAACATACCAGCACCCAACTCCTTCAGGGAGTCAGCTGCCTTAGCATTTCCACATTAATCTTGCTTGAAACTACCTTGCAAATTTTGCCCACCTGATCTCTTTGATCTCAAAACAAATACTTGGGATACTTTCTGCGAGCAAGCTCCAGTTTTCCAAATGCTTATTCAGGGTACCTGCAGGACCATCTTTACTCAGAGCTGTTAATTGAAGATTTATACTGTAAACTCTGTCAGGGAGCAGAAGCTTACCAGATTTTTATTCTTTTCACATCCAGTTTCCACCAATGCAGTTTCCCATGGATACTATTCATCTTCACTTAAATTTGTTAAATCAAATTAACAGTATGGTATGGAACAGAGCTAGCATCTGCACATTCACTTATGCCTAACACCCTGAGGTTTGTCATATGATATGTTGAAACATGAACTCTTACACCAAGCCTCAGATCAATCAAACTATTGCCTACATGAACTCTTATTAACAAAACAGAGCGTAAGGAAATGAAGAACTGCAAAAAGAGGATAGCTCTTTTCAACTGAGAGCAGTTGCTCGCTACCTGAAAAACAATAATTCAATTTGTAACAACAAAACCAAGACCACTTGAAAATGTTCAGGGAGGTAAGGAAAAATCTTCAAATGTAAACTTGAAAAGCTTCTCATGCTTGGAGAGACACTCATCCAGCTGGTTCCCTACTTGAGTTCCTCCTCCAGCAGAGCTGTAGCACACTTTTTGGCAGGGCTGTCATGGCCCCTCTCCTGCTTTGTACCATTTGTCCCTAGGTTTTGGATCTAACACAGCAGCTCTGATGCTGCCAGGGCTCGGCCCATTTTTTGAGGAACCCAGCTAAGGTTGGGTTTCTCAGAGGTTGTCCTGCCTTCACAGACTCTTGCAATAGCATATTTGCCTCAAGCTCTCCATGCAGATCATCTCTACCATGGCATGAGCCATTCCTGGGTCTCACATCTCTCTAGAGGTGAGGTCTGTACAACTCAAAAGTGAGTGCCAAAATATTTTGTTTCGACTAGAGATGAAGCCACTATCTAGAACATGGGAGACCCACATTACACTCTGAGAACACCCCTTTTCAGCCATACTAAACTCTCTCTCCTCCTCCTCTTTCTGTGGTAAGCACCCACACTGCAGCCCTTTTGGAGGTTGTTGTGTTTGTTTCCACTAAAAATCCACCCTGAGGAACCTCCCTTTGGAAAAGTTTTATTAAAGCAAAGTCATTGAAGAAGAATTTCAGTTTTGACAAAACAATACTTCCCAGTCATGAGTACAACTCTCACAGTGGCATCCTAGGGCATCATTATATCCTAGTTACTGGAACGTGGTGAGCTGTTTGCTGTTTACAAAAATAAAAACACAGGCAGGAGCTTTTTTCTGTCAGCTGTCAAAATTAGCAGTAAGCTAGTTTTCAGTGAAGAAAGTTTCTGTCAAGCTGTCAACCAGAAAATTGAAAATCAGAAAGAGAACATTTATCAGATGTGAAAAACAAGTGTAACATTTAAGCACATGCTTAATGGAAGGATTTGTTTCACTGCATTGAGCTCTTCTATGTAGAGTGGATGCAAACAGAAACTAGGATCTGCTTGGGAGAAAAGGAAGAGATTAGCTGACAAGGAGGAAGTGCTGAGGGAATTTGCAGAAGGTCTAAATTGTTTAAATTGTTTATTAAGTTGGGAAATTCTGGATATAGATCCCAGTCAAAGCCCTTTTTTTATCTGCCTTTTTTTGCATATCTACAAGGAAATTCATCTTACACTTGCTACACCAGTGTATTTTTCTCCACTGAGGGCAATGTAGAATGTTGAGCTGAAAAAGATTTAATCAAAACCCACAAAAGTTTGTAGTATTCATCATGTCAAATTGGAGTGTTGCTCTAGCAAAATCAATGTCTTTCTACCACAGAGTCAGTGACTGCAGAAGATCACCACACTTCTGAGCCCGTCATGCATCTCAAACAGCACATTTAACCTCCTAACTTCTTACTGACCTTAAACACCAGGTGCATTTTGAAGCATGACATCAGATAATAGCTTACTATCTCTGGTAACTAGCAGGAACACATACTGAGGAAAACAGATATAAAGAGCCTTCACACTGAAATCGTAGGATATGTTATGAATATATGCAAGGTTTACAAATGACAATCCAGATTAAAGGAATCTAGGACCACTTAAGGAGAAATGATTTTATTTCCATATGAATCCTTTAATTTTATAGAAACACAGTATCTTAGAATGATCAGGGTTGGAAGGAACCTTAAGAGATCATCTAGGTTCAACTCTTCTGCCATGGGCAAGGACACCTTCTACTAGACCAGGTTGCTCAGAGCCCCATCCAACCTGGCCTTGAACACTTCCAGGGATGGGGCATCCACAGTTTCTCTAAACAACATGTTCCAATGCCTCACCACCCCCACAGAGAACTTCTTCCCAATACCTAATATAAACCAACTCCCTTTCAGTAGCCATTCCCCGCGTCCTTGTAAGAAATCCCTCCTCAGCTTTCTAGTAGGCTCACTTTAGGTACTGGAAAGCTGCCCCAGAGACTTTTCCCCAGGCTGAACAGTCCCAGCTCTCTCAGCTTTTTCTCATAGGAAAGGTGTTCCAGCCCTTCATCAGAGTCATGACTCTCTTCTGGAGTAGCTCCATCAGGTCCATATCCTTCTTATGCTGGGGATCCTAGAGCAGGATGCAGCACTCCAAGTGGGGAAGAGGGGTTAGAACCACTCTCCAGAGAGGGAGAGTCACCTCCCTCAACCTGCTGACCTCTCTCCTTCTGATGCAGCCCTGGGTACATCTGGCTTTCTGGGCTGTAAATGCAGCCAGAAAGTAAGGAAGGAACCATCTGGCAAATTCATGCCAGACTAACACCATAAAGCAGGAATGTCCTAAGTAGTGCATTCAGTTTGCAGTTTGGATGCAATCTGTGGAAAACACCAACAGGGAAAAGACTGGTTATCTTACCCTACTAATATATGAGCTCTTCTCTGTCCTTGCAAAAAAATATTGTGATTCCTCAGAGGCTAGATTGAATGGTTTTCAGATATATCTTTTAAGAGACAGATAATATTGAGGTTTCCGAAGCCACATCAAGGATCCTCATCTCAGAGGCTGACTGCCAGTATGTCAGGCCACCAGCAAAATGCCATTTTCCTCCAAAAAATAAGAGAAAAAGACTGTGTTTTCTTATCCTCTTTTTTTCCACGCCATCCATCATAATGTTTTTCTGGAAGGAAATCCACATTCAGATCAGCTCTATTAATAAACAGGACAAGTTTCCCCAGCTATCTACTCCTTCACAGTTAAGCAGCAAATTTCCATTCCTTTCTTCCATTTGTTAAAGCAATTACTCAGAGGGTTCTTGCAAGGCTGAAACATCCAGGATGTGTGAAATGCTCATATCAAATCAAGACACAAGACAGCTCACTAATTCATAACAAGCTGCTAATATCATAGTAATCCATAAATACTTTTGTCTCTGACAGATTTTGACCCATGCTTCTATATGTAGGGAAGAGGAAATTAATTCCACAGTGCTCATCTCATGAAGACCTCTTTCCCCAAGCAATCCCTTAAAAAAATTACACTCCAGGCCTTGCCTGGGGTTTTTCCAAGCCTTTAAGAGCAATAAAAGTAGGTTGTAGAGCTAAAATAAAACATATTTTGTGTTTTCTTCTAAAAAAAAAAAAAAAAACAGTCTAGCATATAGTGGATATGCATCAACAGAAGAGATATGCAAAGTCAGTGTCCTATTCCAAACTTTCTTATAGCATCTTCTGGCATGGCATGTGCTCCCAAACAAGAGCAAACAGCCGAATCTCCCATGGTGGGTTGACCCTGGCAGGACACCAGGTGTCCACCAAAGCTACTCTATCATTCTCACCTACTGGGCAGGGCAGACAAAATATAACAAAAGGCTTGTGGGTCAAGATAAGGACAGGGAAAAAACACTCAGCAATTATTGGCATGGACAAAACAGATTTGACTCAGGGGAATTAATTATATTACCAATCAAATCTGAGTAAGATAATGAGAAATATTTGCTACAGAACAACATAATGCTTGTCCATTTTTTTTTAAGCAACATAGATGAGAAATATCACGCTATAAAACCATACTACATTTTCCTATACAAATTAAGAAACAAAAAATAGTGTTATACAGTGCTTGTATGAAGGAACCTACTCTGGTACATTACATATATATCCTAGGTAGGATTCCAAATTTGTTTGCTCTGTCCAGAATTGATATGAAGAGTTAAGCAGGTGAGGTCATGAAAAGAGCTCTGTATTACTCATCTGATGCTAATGGGATTTGAGTTGCAGCTGTGTTCTTCATGGGGCTGTCATTAGGCCTATGTGACTTAACTGTATTTTATTCTCTGTTTAAAATCCATCTATCAGAGTGAAATCAGAAATGTGGTTTCTGTCATATATAGAACAATTACCCTTAGTACAAAGCCTGTGGAGAGAAAGGTCTGCTTTCTTTAAAGAATAGGTAGAATTTAACAAAAGCTTTTATAGCAGTAGCACACTTTCTGTGTTTTGCCCAGGTGACATTCAGTACTACAGAAACCTATAGGCTTATACATTCCCAAATTGGTTGCCTTTTTTTTATGCCAAGCTTGTGCCAAACCCAAACAACTCCTTGCTTAGGTCATTCTTTTGCCTGAGAGTTGTGGTCTGGAAACCTCTCCCATAAGTTTCTTGGGCTTCAACATCAAGCCAGTTGCTGCTGTTATCATTTGGTGTTCAAGCAGATGAAAATAGCATTGGAGTAAAAGCATTAACTTGAGGACACAGTACACATACACCATGCTCAAATCCTGAGTGGAGTCCTACAACATAAATCTCAAATTTGTATCAAATGCTCAGCTGAAAACACTGTGAAAATGCACATGGAAAATTCTCTGTATTGCAGTAGGTTTTTTCAATATGGAATTTGCAGTTTCAAATGGAAAGGCTTTTGTTTTTCACTGTATAAAACCAAAAAAAGCCCATGGCTGTAACTGAAGTGTTCTCCTGGGATGAGAATTCTTCTGTCCTCCCCATGATCCCAGAGACAGTACATGCTTTTATTTTCATTAAGTGAATGAAATGACACAAAGGTCTTATTTTGTGAAGAAAATAATTATTATCATTATAATTACTTCTCACTTTTATGGCTGCCACTCTGAGGAACCAATTTGTATGTACATCTGGGTTATGGCACTATCAGCAACAAAGCACTTTTAAAATGCACAACACAATTAAGAACTAACTGCAAAGTGCAGTACAGTGGCTAAATGTCACTTTGCCCTGTCAGACAAGAAAAGAAAAACTCCATACCATGGAGTACTGTATATGCATACTTATATATGGGGCAGAATTGTAACACCTGACAGCTCCCACAAGGCAAAACCACCATATTTTAATGTGATTCGTATAGCTGGAGGTAATCTCTGAATTGTAGGCATATATAGGAGTTAATAAAATGGAAGGAAAAAAAAAAACTGTCCACAAAACAGAGGTAAGAAACATCAGACTGAGGAAAAAATAGCTCCAAGAGCATAAAATACCAGCTTACCTGCAACAAATGGTATATTAATGCTAGTTTTCTGCTGAATTTTTCAATCAGGGCAGTTTTGGCCATAAAAAATTCTTGTTCAAGGAAGACAGAAGAAGGTACATATCCCTAAAGTGCATTCCCAGGGCTAATTAACAGTGGTTTTGCCAAGTAAATTACAACTTCACAGTATAAGAGTATTTTCACTGATCAATCAAATATTTTTCCAACAGATGCAGACTTTCAAAGCTGTCTTTCAGATATCTGGAAAAAAGACAAATATAGTCAACTGATTTTTTTGCCCATACCAAGCATTTATTGAAGTGAAAGATTTAGTTGCAGGTCTATCATTAGTCTGCCTTCATGACTGCTTCCTGGTGCTGCTTTCTGAAAAGCTTCTTGTACAGGAAAGTATTTTAAAAATGATAGTGGCTGTTTTGGAAACTGACAGCTAAGTATTTACTTTAATGAGAGACAGTTTGGGAAGAAATGCATCAGCATTAATAAGTACTTTTCTTCAGGACATGATGGCCTCTACCAAGAGAGTCTGCAGTATTTCACAGTAGTTTCCATACTCTCCTTTTACCTTGCATCATTCTCCCACTCTGCCAAATATTTTGTACTTCAGTACCAGGGTTGACTACTTTATATATCAAGATTTTCTAAATCTTGTTTGTGTTTTCAAAGCCTTTAGAACACATTTCAGCCAATTTTACAATAAATTGATTGCTTTATAATATATAGAATTATAAATATATAACATTTTAGAGTTTACTAATTAAATTTAGTAAATTCGAGTTTACCAATTAAAAGCAAAAAGAGCTCTTGTACACCCATACATAGGTACATAAGTGCTCACAACCTCTATTTTTCATGTCCCCTAGCTTCTATACACTTTTCCTAAGCAACTGCTCTCACTGTCAATACAATTTTCTCATACTATGTACCCACTATTAAGCCTTCACACCATTAAATAATTAATGGACAATAACACCTCCAGGAGGTTTACTAGAGAGTTTGCTGCACATTTGGAGTGGAGTACAAAGCTGTAGTTATTTTTGGTATTCCTTTTAACAGGAAAGTACAGCCCTGTTCCAGGGCTTGTTTACTGATGAAGGAGATGTGTATTTCCCTTCTGTAGATCCCTAAGCCTATCTGAGATGTTGCCATTTGGATTAACAGATTTGGAAACTGAATAAGAGAACTTGTATTTGCTGCCAACTAAAAATCAACACTGGAGGGAAAGCAGACTGAACAGGCTGGTAACGTCCATAATTATTTTCCAGAAATGCTTGTCCTGATTTCAGCTGGGTTATTGTTAATTTTCTTCCGAGCAGCAGGTACTGTGTTTTGGATTTAGTAAGAGAATATGTTGATAACACACTGATGATTTAGTTAAAAAAGCAAGGCTTACCCTGAGTCAAGAACTTTCCATTTTCCCATGCTCTGCTGGTAAGCAGGTGCACAAGAGGACAGGAGGGAACACAGTCAGAACAGCTGACCCAATCTTGCCAAAAGAGAATTCCATGCCACAGGATTTCATGTTCAGTGTATAAAATGGGAGGAGCTGGACAAAAGGAGCCAGGCACTGTGTGGGATGGGCTGGGCATTGGCCAGTGGATGCTGAGTGATTGGATTGGGCTTTTTAGGTGTCTGTCTTGGGTTTTATTTTTCTGTCTTCTTTTTATTACTAATAGTATTAGCATTAGTATTAATATTAGTATATTTTACTTTGTTTCTATTATTAAACTGTTTTTACCCTAACCCACAAGCTTTTTGGAGGGGCAGAGAGAAAGCAACTCCATTGCTCTTTGTTGCCAGCTGGGGTTAAATCACAGTGAGGTAACCTAAAGCTGAGCAGCCCTTGCACGGTGTGAGACAGGTTTTGCCCAACACAGCAAGAAAAGCAGATCTTGCTCTCAGCTGATTCCCTCCAGCAAGCAGCTCCCAGTGCTTTCACACTCTCTTGCATTAGCCACACAGCTGGACATAAAAACACTTTTAACTAAGTGATCAAAATCTGCAGACTGAGATCATTCCACTTTGCATGTCAGGATTTTATGCATCAACAGTTCCCAAGCCATATGCAATCCAGCAAAAAGAAAAACCCAACCTAAAATACTTTGATTCAGTCAGATTAAATATCTTTCAGTCTATCATTCTAGCATTGAATAGATGTACTCACTATATTGTATTGCACACCTGTAAGATACAGCTAAAAATTATCCAGGCACAATTCATTTTTTTATCTGACAGATCACATAAGTTATCACAAACTCAATCAATTTTGCTGAATCCACATTTTTTTCTGAAGAAAAAACTTAAGTGGGAAGAAAACAGCCATATTTACAATTATTATGTTTGATTAAGAATTGATAAGCAATTAAGGAAAAAAAACCTCAGCACAAACTCTCTCTCTTCTTTGCAAAGACTATATTAATTTAGCAGAACCAAGAGGAATTCTGGCTCAGAATGGTGTTTTCCCTTTGCTTTTCACAGGACAAAAATTTCATTTTCAGTTTTCCTCTGAATTTCTCATCATGTTGAGGTATTGTTTATTAACTAAACTTGGGGTTTCTCTGAACATAATTTCTCTGCCATGTGTTGGTCTGCCCTGAACCAGAACACCAAGTATATTTTCCAAATAAAATCTCTCACAGTTAAAAGCAGAAACACAGAAAGCGACATATTAGCTATCCACACTTGATTGATTGGAATTTAGCCCCACAAGCAGGTCCGTGACCATGCTTTTGCAGTATTGAATTTTCAGAACCTCCAAAAAGAAAGGCAAGTAAGAGTGGTTGCAGCAAGTACAACCAATTCCCAGGCTGCCTGCCTGTGTCTGCCCCACGTTGCCATGCTCCAGGGCCCATGGGACAGCACAGCCTGTCCCTGCTGCCCCATTCCCCATCCAGACCTACTCCTGGGCCAGGCAGCTCCTACCCTGCCTTCACCTCTTGCTGCCTCCTGGAGCCAGCACAAGAGAGAGGGCAAGTCATTGCCTGGAGCTACAAAGAAAGTGAAGCGCTTTGCAATGGGAATTCAGTCTTCTAGAAGCAGATTCTGTGAGCATAGTATCATTTTTAATGTACTTTCTCATGTGTTAAAGATATCTTGGCCAGTTTTCTGCTGTTTTTCAGTGAAGTGTAGCAAGCTGCTCAATTTGACAAGAAAACTTCCGAGACACCTTTCTACTGCATTCAGACTAATTTGGCTGTTAATGTTCCATGATAGAAAAAAACCTTTAGGACACATTCTTATAACATTTTGCAAGATTAATTGTTAGGAAGTTATAATTTCCTCCCACTGTGATGGGAATGATGATCATCTTCTGAAAAACATAAACCTCAAAAGTATTATTAGAAGCCTCCTTTTTGCAAATTAAAAACATTGATTTTTCATTACAAAGCAAAGCTTTTCACATAATGTGTAGAACAAAAACCCTATTCAAGTACAGACTTACATATGCAAATGGTAAGTCATGAACAGGAACATAGGTTATTTTGAATTAAATTAGTTCATTAGATTCTAGTTCTTTCCTATTTCACTTGCTCCTAACTTGAAAAATACATTGGATTTTCGACTTTTGCCTTAAGCATTCTCTTTTTATGGCCATTTAAAGGTCAGAACTTAATTTTGAAAGATGGATGAATGTTAAAAAAACGAATGAATGACAGAATGGGAGGTGAGATTCAGCAGTTGTGTGAGCAACTTAAATTCACTTCCCCAGGTAAAGCAAGAATCCTGAGGTCAGATAATCATTCTTCATGTAGAAACAATCAGAAAGTGCTAGACTTGTCAAGAAAGAGTTATCTTGAATATTGCAGCAACAGCATTTATCAACATGGTATAAAAAATATTTGACATACATGACTGTATTAATAATAAAGCATATGGAAGTCCTGCAAAAGGCTGACTTTCTACATCACTTCCACAGGAACTGGACTGCCAGCTAGTCCAAGAAAAAAACTCATTCTTTATACTGGTGTGCATTTTTGGTCTCATAGGACCAAATCAGATTGTGTTTCTGAGAAAATTTTCCATGAAATGAAGGCACCCAGGTAATTCTTTTGTATAAAAGAACAAAATTAACAAGAAGATATATGGTGTATGCATTCAGGGTGAAGATAATGAGAGCATTCCTCCAAATTTCAGCAACAGCAGTAGTGGGAGTCGTAATATATAACATCAGGAAGACAAAAGTCTACAAACTGAAAGTTAGGCTCCGTTTTACCATAAACTTATCTTCAGCAAGCTAGTGACTTATTTATCTGTGCCTTGACACCTCTGTCTTCACAGGAAAACAGAGAAAATTACTGAAGTCATAAGACTGTATCAAAGAAAATATATCAGCCTCAATAAACCAGAAATTTTTTCCATCAGATGCCATTAAAGCATCCATTATTTAATTTCCATTGTATCAATCCAGTTAGTTCATGTGCTACTTCCCTTGATTCTAACTTGTCAAATATTTATTTCAGTCTGATTACATATTGTCCAGGAAAACAAGTTACACATGAGAGTGTTTCCTCCATGTAATGAATGTAACATGACTTTTCATCAATTTTGTAGCAAGTGAAGCATTTGAAGTTGTCTAGCCTCTTGTTCAATATACACTCTGAAAATGCATACTATATTATTCAGACTCAATAAAGAAACAACCACCTTGGAAAATCACACATACAAAACATTACACATAGATGATGAAACATGTGATAAGAATTCCCATTAAATTCCAGTATTTTTGAATGCCAAAAGGCTTTACTATATATAGACACAATAAAATCACTTTGGTGTGTAGGCAGATCATGCTTAAATTGGTTTTTCACAGCACAAACAAGGGTTACAGATTTATTAATTGAGGATAATATTGATTATAGCTCTGGAATTGTTCACAGAAATCTAACACTCTTGACTTTTAAGAGGATCAAGTTGTCAAAGTCCTTACTTTAGAATCAATCACTGTTGGGGTAGAAGTTTATGGCACAGCTCAGTTTTATGACCAAATGTTGCCTTTTACAATGTTACATATTGTAAAGAGAAGAGTCTGCTTATCTGCTTATCCGGAATCACCTGGTGCCACACTACCTCTTTGCTCTGCAAAAGTGTGTTTTAGTGCTGGCTCGAGTACAGCAGATATGGTGCCAAAACCTGACCATCATCCAGGTCCTTTTCATTTGAGCCGATTTTGAGGAGATTCTTGTTTATCAATAATAAACTTGCTTTAGTTCAAACTGCCAGGATTCCTGAAATATTCCAGAAATGTCTGTCTGGGTGAATCAATTTCAAACTGCAGTCGTAATCTGTGTAAGTCCTAGGTCATTGGACTCCTCTCTCTCCTGAGGACAGTAAGATGACATTTCCACGACTAGTCATACAGGTTTGTTTGCCCCACCTGCTTCCCTCATGTAAGCTGGGTCTTGCACAGTGTTTCTGACTCTGCTGGTGCTTTGCCTGTCCATCCTCATCTTGAAGGGGAAGCAGAAGTCTTTGAAGCATCTCTTGAAGTTTTCATCCAAAAAGGCATAAAGGATTGGGTTGAGGCTGCTGTTGGTGTAACCCAAAGCAATGCAGAAGTAATAGCTGGATATGGCAGCAGTGCTGTGGGACACGTCCCCTAAGGCCTCAACCAAAACAAAAATGTGAATAGGAGTCCAGCAGATGATAAAAACTGCCACAACCACAAGCACCAACCTGGTGATGCGACGCAGGTTTCGATCTTTTTCTCGAGACCCGGAGAGAAGCCGTACGCTTTTCAGGCGCAGAATCATCAGAGTATAGCAAACAATTATAATGAGAACCGGAATAACAAACGCAAAAACAAAGACACAGATTTTCATGAAGATGTCCCACCACACATAATCTCTGTCTGGAAATTGCAAGGAGCATTCAGTGCTAGCAGTATCTAAAAATGAAAAAAGCAAGAAGAAAATTGCTTTGTTATTAGATAATCTAAACAATGTCATTATCATAGCGTAACCTAGGAAAAGTGATTAGCATGTACTACAATATTAATAAATGGAGTTATCATTAAATCACTCCAAGGAAGTTTTCAGTTAGCACTGAAACTGGTTTTATACAGCTGTGTCTAGAAATTACTGAGTTTGGAGCTTTTTTAAATGCAAAATATTGCATGAAATTTCTTTCCCATGGGAGGATCTAAAAAAGTAGAGCACAAAAACAAAATTTGCCAAGTTGTTTCTATTTGAATATCACTGAGATTTAAAACCAGATTGAATACTATGTTCAGCAAAGTAGAAATCTCATCATTATTATCTAACTATATATGTTTTTGTCTGTGGGTAGAGAAAGATTTTTGATAACATGTATGGTAGAAGTTGAAGGTGGTTTTGATACTAAGAAAATTTTGCCAATATATGATAATTGTGTAATAATCTTTTCCCATATGCCTTTTACAGCACAAATAGAGTACACACAAATGCTTACATTCAGAAAAACCCCTGGAAACATCTTCTTTTCACTCTCATGTTAAATAGAAGCAAATTAAATACATGTGTGCATGGAATCAAATGGAAGCTACTCTTTTTGCAGATCATGCCATTGAAAATGCAGCCTGTGCAGCGACTGCAGGATCTGGGGCACAGAGATCTGCCCACTCCCTTTCCCATCACCCATGCCAGAATTCAGAGCCACAGGCTGTCACTTCAATGTATTTAGCAGAAATATATCTGACAGGAGGCGGCTAAGGAATGAAATACTTGAGGTTTCATTTGCTGACCTCATAAGAGCCTTCTAGAATATAAAACACATGGAAAAATAAGCAATAAGATAAATGATAAGGCAAGAGAAGAGGTAAATTTACAATTCCTGTCAGTAGTTCAGCTCTGCTGAAGATAAGTCAGAGTAACATAAGGATTTTTGACTCTGAATTGTAGCTTAGATTTTATCCTATAAAGTTCTATGGATTTTTTATCATTTTCCCTACTGAGTTGTCAGTCGTCTACAAGTTATTATGTATTGTTTTTCATTGATTCAGATCTAAGACTGGAATGATTCAGTATACTCCTGCACATCATTTTTCATATCTGTCTCCATCAGGACACATCAGAAAAAAAAAATCAGGCCATATTTCCCTGCTGTAAAAATGCTTCCCAAATAAAAAAGATATTGCAGAGAATTTGTTTTGAAAAACAATTAAGGGAGAAAATTATAATTTAGTCCATACACACATTTCCATGGTTAGATATCAGAAAGCTGTTATGGGGCAATATTGAATATGGAAACATTTTAATAGAAAATATTTACAGAAAAAAAGCTAAATATTTTGAGGTTTTGTTTTAAATAATATGTTAGATTCTGAAAGCTGAAAATAGAAAAGGCATATTTTTCTAGGCTGATGCAGGATAGTCACATGACAGCACAAGTGTGACTTGACACTCAGTGAACTCATCTAAATCCTTTGTGATGGAGGTTTTAATAAACATACTTGCTTTCATTTAATTTCAATCTATAAATGCCAATAATCATCTTCAAAGTTTTCCTGTCAATTATTACTGTTGTTCGTAGTAGATCATAGCTTAGCAGCCATGACATAAAATCAGGATGCAACTGTATTATCTAAATTAGTAAAGCTTCTTCCAGACGTGTGGGATGAAAATGAAGTGTGATCAGGGATAGTTGCTCCAGACTATATCCAGCTACTCAATGAAAACCACTCCCAGAAGAAATGGCCTCTTCAGAGCTTCTGACATAATTTCGCATATTTATCAAAATTATTAGGTCATCCTCCCTGTATTTTGCTATAATTTGTGGTTGGCAATGTTATTTTAGAATTCCAAATTATCGAATACAAACTTAATTATTATCTTGCATCTCATTGCAGTTTACTTTCTATGGAAAATCTTATTCTAAAATCATTAATATTAATGTATTGCATTTGATACATGTAATGCCATATCATAGTACTTTATGGAATCCATTTACATTTACAAGTAGAAAACAGTTAGTAGAAAATCTAATCATAATGCACAACACTATAATAATTTTCTGGAACTTTGGAAGTGGAGCATAATAAAATCCAATTTATATTCTATTTTTACTGCCTGAAAAGTTGAAGAACCTATGAATAGTGTCATAATCTTCAGATTTTGTACTGACATTTTCCACTTTGAAAGCCAAATATTCCAAATACATTGATATATTTAAGGCAAAACACTGAGTTCTATATGGTATTTGGTATATTTTTAAATGTGCTTGATAAACTACCATTTAAGATTAATCTTAATATTGATCTAGGAAACATACATATTATATATATAATATTGATTGTGTCACTTTCATACCCTTCATCATATCCTTACTGGTAATATGAATAGTTAATTTTATACCTTTTTTTTTTTTTTTTTTTTTGGTAGCTAAACAAATCTTCAGCAAGAAAAGCTCCATTAAGGCCAGAGCAAGAAAATTTACACAGATGTAAAATTTATTCTGCTGGAAAAATGTATCTAAAAGGACACACCTGGGAGCAATTCTGAGCTGGATAACAAAATGGATTAACTGAGCACAGTGAGGGAACCTCAAGTATAATCACTTTCCATTTGCTCTTCAGTTGTTGCTTAAATGTGAATCCAACAGAGGCCCTGAAGCTTATAAACAGCAACTGTTTTAACCAACATAACATAAAGTTTCAGGCCTGAGCTCCAGCTGTCAGGCAAGGGGAGCATCCTCGCCTTTCCACTTCAGCAGTTATCAGTGCAATTCATGAGCCCACCAGACAAGGTAATTGACACTAAATGCTCAAGAGAAACTTTAGATCAGACAAGCAGGGAGGAACAGTAGCAGCTGACAAGCAGCTGCCAATATTTCCAACCTCATTTAGCCCAGCTGTGTTTTGTATTACCAGTCTCTGTTTCATAATTTATAAAAAGGGCTGCATTCTATATGATGTGGAAAAGACATATAATCATTGCTGGCCTCAGAGGATCCCCTTGATCTAAACGTGCTGCTGACACTGAATGACAGGAATATTCCATTAGTTGAGCATGCTCCAACAAAACACCTGCCTGAGCCAGTGTCCCATGGCCTTCAAGATTTCGTATGTAGCAAGACATTCTTCCAAATATGCCTGAAGTTAATGTTTCCCCAGGTAGACCTTGTTTTATAGAGCCTGTCAAAACTTTACTGGGGAGAAGAGCTACAGCACAGCAGACCAAGACATGTGATCCCCCCAAAACACTGAAAGAAGAGCTTCCAGAGGACTTCACTGTCACCTGCATAACAGAAGACTAACAGCAAGAACAAAATCTACATATCTTCAGCCAAATCTATCAACCCTTGAGCAGCTGTTACGGAAATGATTTTTCACATTGGTCTATGTCAAACAGCTTAACTTACTGCATTTATTGTCTGCCAGATGAAACAGTGCCCTTAGGTAAACATTTGTCTCTGGAGAGAAACCTTTCTAAATAGAAAACATTGATAGTGCAGGAATTTATGAATACATTTTCCCAAGGTTGTTTACATCTCAAACAAGACTCCTACCAAATAAATGTCTTGTATTTTATCCAGCCATCTAGTAATGGGATGAACCCAACCCAAGGACACTATTAGAAGTCTCCAGCTTTTTGAAGACACCAAGATGCCCCTGCACTGCACTTACACCTGTGAGTATGAAACACGTGTGAGAAAATGCTTCTCCCTCTTCCTTCTCAAGGAGGATCTCAAAATCAGATTAAACCCATAGCAGGGTAATGAGTCAGGGGCTATGGGGGCTAAATCCACAGTCCATGGAACAGACATTTCGAGCAAAGCCTATACATGGCCTGCATACAGTTTTCATTGACTTTGTGTTCTTGTAGCTTTTTCCCAGCCATAGCCTGAATTTCCATTTCCTGTGACAATCCTTGTTCTCAGCTTTTCCAGGTTTCCATATAGATTCCCATTCTTTTTAAAATATGATCTTGAGATATTATCATATATAATTTACCTTAATTTTCTCTCTCCAGCTACTGATTTTTCCTTTCTTCACCATGCCTTCAAGTTCTTTGAAATGGCTGATGACAATAAACTTCCAAGAATTCTAGTTTCTGCTCTTGGGACTTCATTGGAATTACTCTCACAACGCCTACAAAAAGAACCTTAAACCCATATTTCAAGTTTCAACCTAAACTGATTCTAGATTTGTCCATTGTGATTAAACTCCTCATAATTTCCCCCTGCTGTCTGCTTGTAGTTTTTGATGGTCTCATTCTAGCACAGGCAGTGCTCCAAAGTATATTTTGTTTTTTTTTGGTATGGGCATGTGGCCTATAATGATTTATATGTTGTACTGCAATGCTCCATTATATATTTCAAAATATCAGGAATTTGAATGTAATTTTCAAGAAGGAATAAATAAGGTTTGATCAATATTTGAACCTACAATCTATTGTTAGTTGAGAAATAAAAAGGCTGACTTTTTAATGCTCATACTCACCTTCCCTGACTTTGGTGCCTCCAAGAACTATTGCTGATATACCAACAGATGAGGACAGCAGCCAGATACAGATGTTGATTATCTTCGCTTTGAGAGGTGTACGAAAGTCCAGAGCCTTCACAGGGTGGCACACAGCAATGTATCGATCAACACTCATCATGGTGAGTGTGAAAATGCTGGTAAACATGTTATAATAGTCAATAGAAATAACTATTTTACACAGCACATCACCAAAGGGCCAGGAGTTCATCAGGTACTCGGTGCTTTGGAAAGGCATGGTTGTGGTAACAAGGGCATCTGCCATAGCCAGGTTGAAGATGTAGATGTTGGTCGCTGTCTTCATCTTTGTGTACCTGCAGAACAAAAAAGTAAGGCTTTATTACTACAAGATATGATTATATCCATGCAGATAAGTAACAGTTCATCAGTCAGGCTTTTCTATGGTTGGGGTTTTTAATGTCTTTTCTCGTCTGTGATAGAAATGCACAAAAATGCAAGACCCTTGGGCTAAAAGTTAACATAGTTTATTCAATCTCTCAGCCCCTATGTTAGCAGTTAGAGCTATTTCCCACAGGCAAAACAGGTATATGAATACATTTAATCCAGTTAAACAAATTTCAATTCTATTTTCTCAAATCCCGCTACAAGAAAATATCACTCTTAAATTTGGAACTGATCAGCATGGTTTTTGTTTCCTTTTTTTATAGCTCTGTCAGTGATTGTGGTATTTCTGGGTTAGGTTTGTGGAATAAACTCTTATCCCATTCTTCAGTAAGAAAATGAGTTAATTGCTATGTCTACTGAGCCAGACTGCTTCATATATGATAGTTTGTCTTCCTTGAAGTCACTACAGTGCCAGCTGACACAGTTGTAGTCATTTACCTGCCTTGCCAATTTCTTCTCCTTTCTTGCCATCAATTTTTCCCAGTACTCTCTTTTATGACTGATAATGTAAAAGATCACAATTGTTTAAGTAGCATACCACAGTGGGGGAAAAAACTGTCATAGCAGTATTTTTTCCTGCATTCTTTAATTTCATCAAAAGTAAGCCCTTTTTTTGTCCAGCTAATAGGAACCTCAGCCTACATAGAAAAATAGGATCTGTTTTTTGAGGTGACATCCTGCTTTGTTCAACCCCAATGACAGTTTTGGAAGACAGCCTGTGGAGGACTGCCTCCCTCTTTGTGATGGACACAAAGGATGTTGGAGAGCCTGCTGACATGGGAATTTACTTATCACTCCTTTCTGAAATGCTTCGCCCCAATACTTGTGTTTCTTCATTGCTCTTAATTTATCATTGGATTTAATGAGATTCTCTTTCTCAAAACTGCTTCAGTCCCATATTTTGAGTGCGTGTCCAAACTAGAATGTGTACATGTAACACACATAGAAACACACATAGCTACATTTTGCTATATGTTGCTAATAATTTACAGTGGAAATATAAGATTCAACCACTTTAGTCAATGAACATATAGCACAATGTGTGTATTGCCTTCAAAACTTTGATGTGTAGAATAAAAAAATATTTTAAAAAGAAATTAAGCGGTGCTCTCAAGTTGCACCTAATATGTAAACTAGCTATTAAAAAAAAGTGGGCAGGAATTTCATTTTATGACCAATATGAAATGTTAAAAATAGCTTTTTTTTTAAAACATTCTAATCAAGACTTATCAAGGAAATAAAGCCAAATGGTGGTTTGAAGCAATGAGAAAAAAACTGCAAAGGAAGAGAGAATACATCCTTCTCCCCCACATACTGAACCACAAGTCAGAGATGGGCTTCTGTCCCCCACTAGATCAATCTCCTCAACAGAACCTTCAGGAGAAGAGGCATTTTGTCCTGTACGTCATAATATAGCCCTTAAGACACTGTTTAAGCACAAATATGAGTCCTTACATCTAGGAAAAAAGCAAATATAGGACATATTAACAGACAAAAATTCCCCTCTTGGTTAAAAAAAATAAAATAAAAAATACCATCTTCAAGTGTATCTCAGCTGTAAGACCAAACAAAAGTTCACTAAACACTCAAAACTCTCTACTAAAATGGACTATTTTCCATTAAATTACATAGAATAGTAGAAGAACAAATCTACAGACATCACTGATGGTATTTGGAATTGCTGTCATGTTCATATTGCAATAAAAAGACTGTGGAAAGTTGGAATGGTTGCATGAAAAGCACTAAAAATAAAAGAAGGGACTGGAGAAAATTCTTTGACTAAATTAAAGAGCTGAGCACATTTAGTTTATCAACAAGAACACCAAGAGGTGACTTGATTACAGTGTCTTAAGACCTTCACAGGGAGAAAATAGCAGGTACTGAAGAGTTCTTT
This sequence comes from Lonchura striata, assembly GCF_050655825.1. Lineage (NCBI taxonomy): Eukaryota > Metazoa > Chordata > Aves > Passeriformes > Estrildidae > Lonchura > Lonchura striata. The sequence goes on from NC_140704.1 coordinate 117,551,643, forward strand.
CAGACTACACAGAAAAGCATAGCAAAAACAAATACATAAAACTCTTGAGACAAATTCATCTTAGAAACAATGACAGCTGTTTCTTAACAGCTAAGGTGATTATTATAGGGAAAAAGAAAGGAGTAATTTTTCTATCCACTGGTGCCTGCAAATCAAGATCTGTTGCTTTACAAAGGGTTTGCTTCAGTCAAATACAAGTTAGTAGACTTAACACAGAAACATTCAGAAGAAATGCAATGACCTTTGATAAGCAGAGGTGACACAAGTAATCATTCTCCTGAATCCTTATATCTGTAGATCTTTAAAAGCTTCACCAAGGGTTTGGATAAGGAAAGTTTGCTTTCAAAGTAAAATACAAAAGTATTAGCTTGACCTTTTTTTCCTTTAAGAAAATCAGAAAACTGGGAAAAAATATCTAAGAAGATTTTATTAGCCTTGAAAAAGCAAATATCCAAAAGTCTTTATATCTCACATTTCCCATTCCTTGCAACCTTAATTCTATTCTTTAATATGTGTACCATTACAACTCTATATGCCATATTTTCCCAGCACCCCTTTCCCTTTTCTCCTTCCTAGCCTTACAGTGGAAGAGTAGCAAACAAATGCTGTAAAGCAGGGCTCATAAACAGCTTGATTACTTTTGCCTGGAAACATTGGCCTGTGTATAAATGTGGTATTGGCCCTTAAAGTTATCAGGCAGTATAGATAAAGTCATACATTTAGAAGTTTATAAAATTCAGAAATGCCTTTGAGAATCTGGACTCAATCTTCCAAACTGCTTTGAATATTTTAAATTAAATACCTAAAAATTATTAAATGCCTACATGCTTCTGAAGACATGTGCTTTCAGATTCAATCAAAAGTCCAGATAACGTAACAGAGTGACTGCTGTTGCTCAGACCCTTTCAAGTGGACCTGATAAAGTCCACAAGATGAGGGATTTGCCTGCTTTCCTACAACTCATTCTATTGCACCAAAACATAGAAGGAAATATGTTTTTGTGGTCTGGGGTTTTCTCACCATGCTCTCCACTCACTTGAACAAGGTCAAAACAGTGATTGTCTAATGGAATCTTGTCTTCCTTTGCAAAATTAAAATTCTTGATCAAATATCTGAATTCATTTAAGTTAAAAAAATTCTATCTGCTTTAATTAGTTTAGCAGGACAGATAATGTAAACCTGGACATAATTGCAGCATAGGTGGCACAGTAGCAATTAGTGACATTTTCTTAGTGTCTGAAGTACAAGTTTCAAAGACTATTATAATATTTATAACCTATGGCTGTATAAAGTGCTCATGGGAAATCCCATGTCTAAAAAATGACTTGTTAAATACAGGGACTTCTTAAGAGAATGGGAACATTTCTGATACTACATGGGAATGGAAAATCTCTCTTTTAAACCAGGTGCTAGAATCTAATTTCAAGCAGCAGTAAAAACTCTAATCACTTCAGCTGGTGGATCTCAAGACTGTAAAGTTATAAGCAGGCCTCAAGCCTCTGTAAACTAAAAACTAGAAGATATATCAAAACTGCAGAAAAACAGTCAAGATGAAACACAACACTTTCATATGGATGCTATTTTTTTTTTTTTATGGGTATGTGATGAAATTTTTAAGGAGCAAGTTTTAAATTATGTCTATTTACGTGTCAAAAGTAAAATTCTGAAAATATTAGGCATTGTTCACTTTCCAAAAAATGGAAAGTTCTTTGAGGTTGACATTAGACTGACCACTAGAAATTTTCTTTCTTTCAGTTGACTCATCATTACTGTTCTTTTCCTTCTGGAGCAGAACATGCTTTTAAGACAAGCTTTTAAGACAGTAAATAAGAAGCAATCACACCTCCAGCCTATGCTATCAATGAAATTGTGGTAACAGAAGAAGGAAGCATGCTACTAAGATTCTGGTGTGCTTTCAGAAAAAAATCGGCAAGTAATGCCCCTTATAGTTATTATCTCAAACAGAGGAGAGGATTGTGATTCTAAAGTACACTGTAACATTAAAAAAAGATGATAAAAGGTGAGAAAGAGGCTCTGGTCAAACTTTTTTCATGTAACTGTAATAGGATGAAGTAATGAAATGTTCCCTGAAGTGTGAAATGAGGGATGGAGGAGAGAGCAAAACTAACAAATATACTACAACATTCTCCAGTTGCAGAGGGAAAGTACAAAGGCATAAAATACAATGAGAAATAGCAAACAGAGGTTTTTCACAGATACCTGGGTAAGTGAATGAAAATTAAAGCTAAAGCACACCTAAAGCAAATTGCAAAAATACCTATCAGCAGGATGCAGGCTCTGTTCCACTAGGTTCCTCTAAATGATGTATATGGAGATCAAGCAGCTGGAAAGCTTAGTCAGGAAAGCTCTAAATCTCAAGGCTATATTCTGAGTACACTCACTATAATACTGCGTCAGAACAGGAAGAAAAAAAAACAAAAAAAAACAGTCCAGGAGGATCTATTTCAAACCCCTACCATGTCTAAAGGATGGCTCAGCTCTCTCTTGGATATTTGTAATCCAACATAAAATCTTATGCCAATATGAAACTAAGTCTAAGGTAATTTAAAGAATATGAAAATGAATATGCTGTAGTTTTTATGTTTGTATTGGGTTATATGACAATTTCATATTTTAAATTGCCACATTTTAGCAATAGAGAACCTCAGATGACACATTAAATAAAGGAAAACCTTGTAACTGCACATATTTAATGGTTACCTGTCTTAATCATCAAATCTTTTAAGACATGACAAAAAATTGTTGTCTACAAAACTATATCATAAAGTGGAATTCTCTTTACTAATAAGCATCTAAAGACACCAATTTTAAAGCAGCTCAAAAATGAAAAGCATAAATTTGTCTTTTATTCTTCCCCCAGAGAGCATAATCTATGTGAATGTCAGAAGGTATAGTTAAAATCCTTACCATTTTCCACTACCATTTCTTCTCTGCACTAGCCATAAACTGAATGTGAACAAGATCTTGTCGATTTAGATTGGTTTTTTCTTAGCTAAATAACCAGGCTCTGAATTATTTCAAGTCTATAGTGGTCAATATAGAAGAAAATTCACTCAACAAAAATGAACTAATCTTTCTCCTTCTATGATAAAGGCTTTTAATATTTTTATGTGAGCTCAAGAGTCTCTCTTGCAAGAAACTGTAAAATGGTAGAAAAAAAAATACTGTGAAATTTTTGCTTCCATGACTTTGATAGGAGAGGTCAGAGGTCAAGGTGCTGTGAATCACTGAGGCTTAAAAAGAATCCATGAGAGTGCAAAATTTCACAAAACTGGTACTTTATCTAAAACCATTATGTTTAATAATATTATGAAAGAGCCCGGACAATGAGCTTAGACTATGTACCTGATTTTTTTGCTCTCTATTTGTCAGTAGAGATGAATACTGACCTTGTCAAGCAACTTATTGCTTGACTATAAGTTGATTGTCAACTTATTGTTGACAAACTTATTGATTATTATCCCTTGAAAAACTTCATGCTGCTGCAGATGTTTCCCAGTGACCAGTCATGCCATGGGGAGCTCCCAGGGTGTTATACAGAACGTTCTAATCCTTTTTAGTTGTCACAAGTACATTGCTGTAGTGAACATTGAATCTCTGTCTCTGGTAACATCCACCTTTCCTGTTACTCTTTTTTCTTGGAAGAATTTTTTTTTTTAATAAAGGGCATGAGCTCCTTTATGCTTCCTTTATGCAAAGTGCTTCCCATGGGTTTATGGGAGAGGGAATCGAGTAGAACAGAGGTTGTCTGGCAAGGAGAACAAACCTCATTGCTAAAGGTAACAGGGATAATAGCCCCAGGAAAAGATTTCTGTGTTTTTCTTTCCTTGTTGGAAGCAGACAACAGTTATTGAATGTTTGCTTCCCCTAGATGTTTCTGCAGGACAGAAAAAAGGAAAGAGCTCAGAAACCATTCAGTCGGGGCTCTTGGGGTATGGATATCACTCCACTTCCCAAAACAATGCACCTGGTGTCCATCTTGCCACAGGGATGAATAACAACTGACACAGCTGGGAGTGTTTTATAGGACAACTACACACTCAGATGTGTGGAGACCCAAATTTCTGGTCAACAGTCCCATAATAAAGTTCAATGGGAGACAAGGGACTTGTCTCTATAACAAGTATAGCATTATGTGGTAAGGCAGCAAATGCACATATCAGTAGTGAGCCAGCTCAGGGAAAAGTCATCAGTCCCTCTTAGGAGGCAGCTGAGAGGCTTTCTCTGGACTCCTCCCATTTATCTGTTTTCCTCACCTGCCTTAGGGAAGCCCACAGCACTGACCAGCTGAACACATACATTCCCAAAGGAGATGATTCAAGTGAAATGCACAAAACTTTAAGTCACCGTCAACAGAAGAGCACAGCTTGTATCTTCCATGGTGAAAATATTCTTCTCCTGCCCACTTTGACAAAGCAGTCATTCTGAAAGGTGAGTCTAACAGTAAGTCCTGATGAAGTCCATCATCCAGAGGCATGGTAAAACAAAACTTTTCTGAGTGTGAACATTAAATGAACATTGAGCAGATTGTCTGAACTAATCCTACCATGCAGCTTCTCATCTGTCACTACTCAAGGAGGCTTTTGCCAGTTGCCCAACAATAGCCACAGTGGCTGGACTACCAACAATGCAGTGGGAAGTGCATTTAGCAAACATAAAATCCTCTGTGTTCCACATGCAGCACAGATAAATTTAGGAACTCTAGACATGCACTTTTAATGTGTTTCTGACTTCTGGAGCAGAGATGAGCAGCTGCATGTTACAAAGGTGGATTGGTATAAGAAATTAAGAAAACACGAAAGTTCTTCTCACTTTCTTACCATGAATTTGCAGAATTCATGGTTAGAATTCTGCAATTCATAGGCTGAAGAAAATTGTCTTCTCATACTCATGAAAATAACACAGAGGTTTCATTGAAAATAATGTATCAGAATTGAAAACAGGAAACTGCCTAAAATTAATTTTTACTTCCATGATGATTAGAAGGTGAATCTAATGAGCTGAACCCTCTGGATTAGGGAGAAATAAATATTTCAAAGGTAATTCAAGCCTGGCATGACAATTTCCCAATAGAACCATGCCAATTTAAAGCAAATAAACAGGTAATATTTTGATGTTATCAAAATGTAGTATTAAGTTCAACCAACATCTTAAATCAATTCATTTTTGTGTACTTTTTTTTAAAAAAGTGCTTTGCACTTTTACATATTCTTTGTTTATATCATTTTTACATTTTGTGGAATGCCAGCATGATCAGACATCCCTCTTCCAATATTCTTTTTGTACTGTACACACCCTTTCCCTACAACTAATCCAGTTTGTGCACTCATGCCTGTCTGTAGACAAAATTATATTCCTGCTGCCTTTTCCTCATATCTCTCTAAATTCACAAAAGAAGATATCAATAAGCAAATCACAAAGTCCACAAAGTCTTCCTTAAGGAGAAGAGCACAGATTCCTCACTTTGAGAGAATTATCTGATATTTAGAGATGAGGGGACCAAAATGGAGACCTGAAGTATACTTCCTGGAAGTTAAGTGTAGCTGCTTTTTCTTCAGAAATGAATATACCTGGAATCATAACTCATCTTGGAAACCCATCTGCTTCAGAGAATTTAACTTTAAGGGACAAATTAATCACAGCTTAGATAGTGAGAGTGGGTAAGACAGGAAAATTATCTTCCCTTGTCCTTAATGTGTCTCCGGAATCCAAATCACCCAGTTAAAAATTTTCTGTTACAATACTCTTTTAGAAAATTCAAAATCCTCTCTCAGAAAAAAAACTAACTGAAAGGTCCCCGCTCTTCCCTCATTTCTTCTTCTTTACCAGAGGGGCTTAGCCAGTCTGTGGCCCCAGCACCACCTCTTCACTGTGCACCCTCCTCCTTGTGCTTCCTCTAGGATCAGGAGCTGCCTACCCATCACTCTCCCATCTGACACAGGAAAGTTATCTAAAGCTTTTTGCCTTGTCAGCAGCCAAACTTGAAAATTCTTCTAAGTTTTCACTTTCTTGCAGTTCAAAAAGGTTCTCTGTAATTCATCTTGCTTCCAGACACTGATTCCAGTTATGCCTTTCTCTGAACTAAATGATTACCTGGCTGTTAGCCCAGCGGAAATGTCTGGATGGATACCAAATTACTTTTCAGAAGCCAAACACATTATTCACTACAAGCTATAGCTTCTCTTTAATACTGTCTGTGGTAAATATTCCTTTCAAGCCTTTCCTCTGCTCTCCCTGCCTATTTTCATTATCAGACCTTGTTATTGCAGCATGACCATGAATTTGGTTTCTTGTCAGCTTATAAATCCCAGGTCTCACTTAGTCACTGTCTAGCTGGGTTTTAAAAGTATTAGAAATAGTAACATTTTGTTTAAATGGTCTGTGTTTTCAAAACTATCGATACTCTTCTATAAGCCTGTGCTCTTTCATGTTTCCTGTTGCTTTGTTCTCTGTGCCATCTGCAAAAGCTTTTGGTAATGATCACTCTTCAAAGTTATGATGGATATGTCATGTTTGAACTAACACTGCAGAACTGATCAAAATTCCCCCCATTCAGTGGGGTAAGGCTAAATGCTCTTTGAAATCTGTGATGAATTGCTATCAATTCATTTGATGTCTCTCTGCTGGTAGTAGTAAGCTGTCAGATTTTTGATTAGCAAAGGAAAGGTTAAAAGTCCTAAACTTCACAAAATATAGTGCAGTTCACCCTTTGCCGTTAGCAGCCAAAGCCTTGATTTCATAAAAGAAAGAAATCATTCAAACTGCCAGCAAGAGGGAGCAGGTAATTCAGTTAGGTCGACTCTTCTGGAGCTTAAGTTTTCATTTCAGAACAATATTTTTTCCAAATATAATTTAATAAAATTCGGACAATAATTTAAAGCAATTTAACAAGTGATCTTTTGATGGTATCAAAATCTATTATTAGTTTAAACCAATGGATTTAATCAATTTCATTGTTATGTACTTTATAAAAAATATATTTTCATTTTGTTTGGAATGAATGATGAAGAAATTTTAACAATAATCTGGAAAGGAGTCAATTTTATATGGCATTTCTTAATACACTCTTCCCATTATGTAAAATGCTGTTCAGTTCAATTAATATAAGAACAAAAATGTATCAGTGGTAAAACATTTTCTTCAACATTAGACTAAGCAGAGAATTATAAGGTTTCTCTTTCCCCTTAGGAATCAATCTACATATCTGTAACACAACGTCTTCTTAAAAATTCTTGAATGTAGAAAATTATTCAGTTCACTGAAAGCTTGAAAGATAATTTTGAAAGAAATACAGGATTGGCTTTTTGGGATCCTGCTGATATCAGCTGGTCTCAGTAAATTACTTCAGGAACAATGGCAGTAAGACAAATACATGCAAAAAGTGCATCTTGAGGGGGTAAGAGAGAGCATCTCCCAGAGGTTTGTCAGAGTATGTTTATGGTTTTGATAGGTGCAAATCCTAGTTAAAGCTGTAATTTTAGTCAGGAGATATTCTCCCCTGCAGCTGTTACAAGAACCTACCATCTTGCTTACAGCCAGCACTACATTTGAAAGAAAAAAGTCATGAGGTGAGAGGAATGGAGAAAAAAGCCTTTTTACTTCCAAGGATAAACAGGGGTTTTTATCCCCTTCAGCCAACTATTTTACCTCCAGAAATATCTTATGATACCTCCAAGGTAAAGATAGTCTCACAAGAAAAATTTTGGGGTTGAGGTAGATTCTGGTAATGACAAGAACCACACAACTGTAGGGCTTTCCTCAGGTGAGGCCAGACAACTTGAGCAGGTATCTGCAAACCCATTTCATGTTTCCCCTCCTCCTCCGTAGGGGAGGACTGCTCTTCCCGCACAGTGCCTGTATTTCCCACCACTACAAGAGGCAATGTGAACCTTTTTTTCCTCTTCTTTTTCTCTTACTGTCTCCCCAGGACAGGCAGCAGCCACGGGCCAGCATTACAGCCCAGGTGCCATGGCTTGGCAGGGAGTGTCCCTCCTCCCAGCTGACAGCAGAGCCCCTCGGGATGGGGCACGTGCTGCACAGCTGATCCAAACTCGGGGAGATTTCCTGCAAACCACCCACACTGGGACAGCCAAGTGCCATGGGCAGGAACAGACTGCCAGTCCACTGTCTACTTAACACAGAGCTTTTTCTGCACATTAAAAAGGATCACTCAAGTGTGTCTGAGGAGCCCAGGGTGTTTACAATAGACCTGGTCCTGCTCTGTTGTAAGCTTTAGTGGTTAGACTTGGCTTTTAAATCTAGCTTTTGCTGTGTGTTTAAAGACAGAGAATGCCAGCATCTCTATTTCACATGTGAGAAAACCATAAAGTGACCTCATCAGGACAGGAAAAAATGTTGAATCTTGATAGTGAAACCAAGAGAAGAATCCGGCTCTACTGATAAATGGTTTAAGAAGCCATGCTGTCAACACTGTACTAAAGGACCATTCCCAGTCAGACTTCAGCACAAATCTCTCCTCACAGGAGCTGTATCAAACTCAGATACTGAGTCAGGAGTTGTACATGTGATTGAAGTGGCATTCTCTTGTTATTTTTTTCCTCTGAGGAAACTCTGAGTTTTCCCTCTCAGCAGAAAAACACCCCACCAGACGTGTAAGAGATTTCATTCACCCAGCACTCCATGCACAAGCTGCTGAGCTGCTGACTCACTGGTGTCCATGAGCTTCTTTAGCAGCCCTTATGCAGAAGTGGCAAAACCAGTCCTGTAGTGGTATTAAAGCAAAGAATTGGCCAAGGCCTGCTGATACTACAGGCTATGGCTGAATTTGAGCCTGTCTCTGAGGCATTTCAATATTCTCAAGTCTCCTAAATCTACCAGAGTATTGACATTTCAACACTTTGATTGAAAGTCTTAGAACACAGGGAAGTCCCTTTTTTTTGTGACCCAAAAATTGACCTAAAATGACCAAAAGGATATGGAGTCATGCCTGCCTTGCCTGCCTGTCCAGAGGGGGTTAGGAGGAGGAGAGCAGATCTGGAATTCTGAGTTGAGAAGCAGCAGCAAAGGGCCTCAGACAAAGCCTGTACTCAGCTGGAAGGTAAAAAAGAGCCTCAGTATAACCCCATCCCACTTAGAGTTGTGGCACATGAAGGGAGGGTATTGTGGGATGGCTGGGGGACAGGATCTGCCCCTCCCTTACCATCTTCTTTCACAAACCTCCCATGGACCTTGTCTTTCCTCATAAAAGGACATCACTGCAGGGTGCATTGTTCATGCATTGTGTCCTGAGACACAATCATGCAGAGAGTATATGTGAAGAAAAAGTTAAGGGACATGAAAGGTTTGGAAAGAATGAAGAAAATAAATCTCTTGCACAAACATTTGAAATATTTCAAGACCATAAGAAAATTTAAAACTGTTGGCTTGTGCATGTCTGCACTTCAGCTAATGATTCTATCAGTGTTTAAAGCATTTGCCACACAGAAAACCTAGGAGAGAAATAAAAGGAAAAAAAATAAAATACCAATGGGTGATTTGTCATATTTATTTATTTTTTTACCATGTAATCAAGAGATGGGCCAAGAGAAAATTCAAGGAAAGGCTAATGTAGGAACTAGAAGGAAAGTGAGCAATAGCTATCTAAAGGCTTACAAAAATAGTCTTAGGAGGGTAGCAGAAGGAGAGAAAAAAGCAAATATATATGCACCAGTATAATCCATACATGCTAACTTCTAGAGCTAAGTTTGGATTTATTTCCACTGCCCAGGCCAGTTAATCAGCTGTCTTTGTTACTGATTGATGGCTTAGAAAATCTCGGCCTTTGCAGCTGTGTGACTGTCAAGTATGGAGTCTCTTTTTTTGAAAGAGAAATACAAAAAGAAATTAAATCTCTACCCTGAATGAAGGACAAAAGGGCATGTAGGGGTATAAAAATCACAACATTACAAAACTGGAGCAAACCACTTTTTCTAAACTGACTACAGTCATCTCTTTTTTATTGCACTGAATAGTAATTTTACTTTCATTATTCAAGAGTATTCACCTGATTATAACTCAAATTTTTGAAATACCTCATCAACAGCTTCAGTAGTTCTCATAATTTCCCCTCATAACAAGTCTGACAGTTACTTCATCATTCTGCAATTGCTTGACCCTTATGATGCATCCCTTACAAAAGAGAATTCCTTCCAATACCTCCATTCTTTTCCACGTGCAAGCTGATTTCATTGGAGCAATGAATACTCCATAGTTCTGGGATTTTTGTTTTCCCAGAAACTTTATCAGAATTCAAATAGGCTGTGGAGAAATAGTCCAAAAAGTTGCATGATTTCAGTGCCCTGGATTGTTCATTATTACCCTGCTAAACAGCACTGTCCAAGCATGCTTACAGATTGCAGATGAAAATAACAAAGAGAGAGAGGAAGCACAATGCAAACTAAAATATTCACCAATACACAAGTGTAAGTGCAAGCATAAGTATCAGTGCATTTCACCAAGTGGTTTAGTTTGAAACCTTCACTAACACAGACACAGAGCTTTCTCCTCTTTCCTGAAAAACAGTGGAAAAGATATTTCAGCACTTTCTTAACTTTTTTTCAATTCAACACCAACAACTGGAGTTAAACACTGCTGAACAGAGAAAAAGCATCCCTTGCTTTACATTAAGCTGTTCTTTATAATTTCCTGGCTTTCCCTCCTCTCTTGTTAAAGAAAACATTAGGTGCCCAGGCAGAGATATATCAGTGTCCACATGACACATCAGCTGTCCCTCGGGGTCTCCTTACAATAGAAATAAAAGCTGCCTTGTAGAAGTTTCCTTCTTTCACTCGAGCTGTTTTCCCTCGGATGCCAGCAGCGTCTCATCCCTAGAGGGCAGCCAATGAACACAGCTCCAGGCACAAGCGCTTTCTCTCAGGCTGCAGGATTTATCACATTTAACCAGCTTGTCCCTTCTGTCTCTAACACAGGTGCAGGAAAACCACTGTGACTGACAAACTTTGGGTCATTTCAGTTGCTTTTTTCCAGCTCCTCACGGTAGGGGTATGGAAGCATAATCCACCCCCTCCCCCACCCCACCAAACTTAGGGACAGTCTTTTGCACCTCTTCCAACCGGTACCCAAAACCTCTTACCTTATGATGACAAACATGACCAGGGAGTTTCCCACCAAGCCGACAACGAAGACCACCGAGTAGACAGCAGTGATGATGATGGGAATGGCGGGGGAGATGCTGGTGTGGTTGTGCTGGCCGTCCCCAAAGACCCCAGTGGCATTGCTGTCATAGTCTGCCCAGCCCGGGAGCCAGCTGCTGCTGGTGCTGGGCGGCCGGCAGGGCCCTGGGGAGCAGGTGGAGTCTGGCTCCTCACGGAAAATCTGTATGGGGGCATCCATAGGGGTACAGTCCCCAGGAGGGAGGGAGGGAGACCAGGAGGGGTGCACACAGCAGGAAGCAAGTATGCTGGAAAGAGGGAAGAGAGAGAAAGAAAGTATTTTTACAGACACAGAACATTAAGACCTCTGAAACTTTTATGTGTTAAGGGGAGCTCTGCTATGATGGGGACTGTAATTTGCCAAGCAGAGTTTTAAATAAATCACATTCATATTAAATGATTTCAAGTTTTACATCTTGCTATGTAATGCTGCTTCTCCAAGTGCACAAGGAAAGTTTTCCTCTACTTTCAAAGGTTGCATAGAGAAACAAACCAGATGGGAACAGCTCAGATCCACTCCCACACTTTAACCCTGTCTTTCCCATCTTCCATATTTTAAGTCAAACTCTATCCTAACAAGGGCTCCTCATTGCCTAAGCTCTGCTATAAAGGGGAAGGAGACAGAGAAACCACAACCTCTGTGCATCTGCTTTATCATCCTGCCCTGAGTTATTTTTCCCTGATCCCATACCTGCTTTCATAGAAAAGACACATTAATGACAAAAAATACCTTTCAGTCCAGGAAAAGAAGCGGAGTCCTCAAACAGGTGCTCTTTTGCGGGAAAGGAAAAGAATAAAGCCGCTGCGCTTGGCTCCTGGGAGTGCCACTGACCACCTAGGACTTTTGAGTGTGAGGCAGCTGCGCCCTCAGAGAGGCGTGCTGGCAGCAGAGCCGGCTCCAGGCTGGAGCCGCACCGTGCAGCGGCAGCTGCTGCTGTTCCAGCTCCCACCACTTCGCCTTTTCTCTCTCAGGCTCCCTCTGCCTCCCTCTCGCTCTGCCAGGGCTCCGGCAGCGCTCTGCACTGATGCACACGTTCTCCACTGTCTCTGTCCCCGCAGCTCAGACGCTCACATGACTTCTTTCTAAACACTGAGATGCAGATAAATTTTTTAAAAAGCAAGAAATAAGTTCTGTTATGAACGAATGCTTATTTTAATACACTTCTCCAAGTTTTCTTTCCTCAATTCTCCTACACTCCCAGGCCTCAAGAAATAATCTGCTTTGCTTTATTGAATCCCACAGAATTTCAGACTAGTAGACACTGAATAAAAGAGGAATTTTAAGTTTAGATATCTTGCCTGGTCCATCAGCTCTTTCATACCTTGACTCCACAACTGTGTGTCCAAAATATTTCTCACTGGGTAGCTGTGCCCCTGTTCCTTTGCACCTGCAACTCCAAAGTCAGAAGCTGGCTACCAAAGAAAAGAGGGGCACCCTAATTACTGTACAGATTTTTTCAATCTGTCCCAGACCATGTGAGAAGCCCAGAATTCCCTGTAGCACTTCATTCTCCCAGCTGCAGCCAGAAATGGGGAAGCGGTGTGTACAGAAATCACATCCCTCAGAGCTTATCCCTAATATACTCTCTCAAGCAGGAGCTGTCAAGGCACCAATATGTGTGTTCTTTAACTTACACACAGACCTTGAAATCCCCACCAGAACTCTCTATAAATGGCAAATTGGAAGAGAAGAAGCAAGACCCTGAGTTATTCCTAGTTCTTTGGAAGAGGCTGGGAACAGCCAGACTGGCTGCATCTCAAAGTGTGCAGCAGAAAAACCAGTCTCTGGAGAAAGACAGAAGCTGTGGGTTTCCTTCAAGCTTTTCAGTCTTGAAACTTTACTTCACACTCCTTCTTGTTGAGTGTCTGTGATAGATTGAGTTTTCTATTCTAAACCAATTTTCTTTCTAAACCTATAATCAAGAGACTAAATTATGTCAGCTGAGTGAGAAATCATGTAGGAGGCTTAAAAGGTACAGAACCCCCCCTCTCTTAGAGGAAAAGGCTTGTTCAAATGTGATAATGGCTTTGACTCTGGTCACTGTTTTCTCTAGAACTTCAGTAACTTCTCATGATCATGTGTATAGAGCTGTCTAAAAGTTTCACTTTTAATGGCGATGAATAAAAATGCAAAATAACTAATGCGTGACAGAAATGTCCCTGCAACAGGGACACAAATCTAAGAAGTAATCATTTTTTTGAAGATGAAGTAGATGCTAACATAAAATGTACTCCAATTCTGGCTTTATCCTCTGCAATCCATGGTCTCCTGCCCATGTACTGAAGGAAGCTACTGTTGCTGTGTCATCTCATAAATAATTTTACTGTCGATTTTCAACTTCTTATTAGCATCTTCCCCAGAATTTTCCACATTCTGCAATTAAAATATACAGGACAGATTTAAAATAGCAATGTTTCAGCACACATTGATAATTTAGCTCTTATGAGCAATCATTTTGTCACTCTGCAATTGCTACAGGTGGATCCAAAACTTCTATATGCGGAAGGAAACTTATTATTGCTCTGAGTAAATCTACAGCACAGATAATACAAAAAAGTAAGATAAATAGCAAACTCTCAGCTTTTTGAAGCACCAATGATTGGACAGTAATCTGCTCATTCTCTAAGTAAATTCTGTGCTGAAACTCTCCATGGATCTTAGAGTTAGCACCAAAAAAAGATGTGCTTACAGTTATAGTCACTGGCCCTTCATGGAGTTTGCCATGTAACTACATGGGACTGGAAGGAGGTGGAGTTTGACCACAACACTACAAATCACAGGTTGAGACAGAGGCAATGTTTAACTTGCTGTATGCTTTTTGTTTATGTGTGTTCCATGTTGGAGACCCAGTTTTGGCTCCTGGTTGCTGTAGGACCTTGTGAAACAGTAGAAAGAAAGTACTTAGCTAAGTTGTTGGGTTGTCTTCTGAAAGTCAAATCAAAATCATATGCACTGTTAAAAAATAATATTTTCCTTTCTTGCGTTGGCTTTGCAAATGAAAACCTGAATATCAGGATTATCAGCAACAACTGGTGTCGCTGCAGGTACCAGGAACAACCGCCACAATATAGAAAGGAAAATTAAAGGCAGAGGGGGAACAAGTGTGCATCCTCCTCTCCTTCAACACCTGCCTGCACAGTGCCTCTGCACCCTTCCCAGCAGTCCTGTGGAAAAGGGCAGAGTCTCCCGGAGTCCTGGGCAGAGAAAGGCAGGGTGACCTAACCCAGACTGCCCACACACCAATGCCAGAAACCCCTGTTCCCTCTAAGGGCTTACATCAGACAAAAGGCCCTCCTTTCAAAGGAAAGTAAGGAAATATTTAGAGAAGAAAGACAGCATAAAAAAACCCATTGTCTCACTGCTCAGCTGCCATTTTCCTCCAGTAATGTTCTTAGAAACACGTGGCTTGCATGCTCCCCAACTTTTTGCTGTAATACTTTAGACCCGATAGTGTTCACCTTACTGGACTTTGGGAAACACAACAGAAACCACTTGGACTTTTAAAATTAAGAATATAAAGCTATATATCAAAATCCATAATTATAGAAAATTATTTAAGTTATAAATTCCAGCTCTCAAAGTGAAAAAAATATCACATTCAGTTGCCTGATACCTAGGAACTACAACATGTGCATTTACACAAATTTTTACTTTCTCCAGGCTCTCTACCTCAATCAAAAATCAGCTACACAATATTGCTTAATGTAAGTGGAAGGGAAAACATAAACTGGGAATTTTGTATTCTTTTACCATCCTAGTGAAATTATTTGAATGAATAAGAAACCTGGGGGGAGGGAAATATGTGATATTTAACAATAGCAGGTAGGAAGAGCTTCAGCACTGTCTTTTTTCTTACCAAAAGCTAAAAGGCTGCCCCCATCAGCACAGTGTTTTAAAACCTTAAAGATGTGGTGGGACATTAATTCAGCCCTGACTCAGAGGTAAGAATGAACCACCTTGAATCACAGGCATGACTCTATGCAGCACTGTGCCATCTGCTCAGTGTGCTGCAGCACAGACCCAGCTCCATCACCTCAGCACACTCAGGCTTTGAGTGAAAGCTGTTAAGTTCCTGACATTGTTTTCTAGAAAACCATGACACTTTATGGGTTTCAGTCAAATGCACAGGTAGGGCAGACCTCAAGGTTCAGCCATGAACTGTAATGCTGGACACTTTGGAACAGATCATTTCCAGAGATCATCTCCTATTTTAGAGGCTGGAGAAGAGAACACATGAGTTAAGTGGAGCACACTATCAAGATGCTTCTTCAGCTAATATTTGTTTTTACTACACGATTAACCAAAGGTTACAATGCTAGTGAGCCTGTGTAAAGGTAGGAGATGCTGGAAACACTTTCTGGTGGCTCCAGTTGCCAAGGAAACAAAGTTCTCTTGTCTCTCTGCATCCACAAATGTTAGCTCTCTGTGTGAACACAGCTTCTGGGAGATGGTGTGTTCTATGCTCTTCAAAAGACCTGCAAGAGAGGGGAACAGGCAAAAGAGAGATGAGAAAGTATATGCAATGCTACTCAAACAGCTTTTGTACACATTTTTTGCTCACAGCAGACTAAACATTCATCATGAAATTTGTGCTTTGCTTTTACTTGTCAATAACAGAAGTTCATGTTACATATAGAAATAAATTACTGGTACAGACCTCCACTGTGACCTTCAGACACCAGCCCAATAAAGTGCTGAGCACTGGGATAGCTTCTGTCCCAAGGCAAGTCCTCCTTCCACAGAAAAGTCCCTGGGTGGTCATGGAGAGACCAGCCATGCTCAAACCGCCAGCTGCAGGGAGGGACTGGAGCAGGTGTCGAAAGGTTTCTGACTCTAGGACTTTAAAAACAAGGGGAGTTACACAGAGAAGAGCTAACTGACAGAGCAGAGCTCAGTGGCTGGGTTTAAGGAGTTCAGAAAACCCCAGCAGGAGATCATCTGCCTTGTTCTGCTGTCACCCTGCCTCCCCCCAGCAGCCCTTCTGTCCACAGCTGGCCATGGCACTCATGCCAGGTCCCTGGATCAGAGGCAGAATTGTCAAAACAGGTCACCACTTTGCCATCTTCCCTGCATTTCATTTCATCAAGATCCTCAGCTGGAAGTTTTATAACTTCTCACTTTTATGTAACAGGCTAAAGCTCTGACTCCAGAGGAAACAGAAGGATGATTAAAGCCCATAAATTTGAGCTACAGAACAACTTTTAAGACTTCTCTTTAAAGAGAAAATTGTGGTATTCTTCAGATATCTATATAAAGATACATATATCTGATCTACAGGCCACCTCACCTGAGACAAATTTTTTATCAAAAAAAAAAAAAAAAAAACACACAAACCAAGCAAACAAATAGAAGCAATGACAGAACAAAACAATTACATCTCTCTATTATTTACAACTACTTCTGTGGGCATTAACATTCAACCATCTTTCACAGCAAGTTGACTTCCCAACATGTGGAAGCACAGCTCTGTTGGTAAGTGGTTACACAGTTCCAGAGAGGGAAAGGGGATCAGCTAACAAAACCTGAACTTCCCTCCAACTTTGGTTCTGAGACAGGAGATGATAATGAGATTCAAAAATTTATGGGAATAAATAAAATCCACTTTAAGATTAGCCTGGTCGTTTCTTTTTAGGATGATCCCAGTGGATTGTGTGGAAAAAATACCGACTTTTCCCCAAAGAGCTCAAGATCCTGCAGAATCTTTACCTTTTTAACAAGAAAAGGAGGATGATTCATTTCCAGGAAGGGTAAGAACTCTGTTGATTATATGCCAATGATACCTAAATCTTAATCTTCTTTGTTTCATACTTAGAATGGTTTGTTGACTTATTCTAGTGCCTGCCAGAAGAGTGAAAAATGATGTAGCTGAAAGAAGAGAAAAGTGAATTTTTCATACAGCCCCTAAACCTTGCCCGTCCCACCTCCTCTACCTCCTGTTTTTGGGACCTTCATTTGTACATAATTAATGGCTTAAAGACAAGTATTGTGATGGAAGATGGGTGAATTTAGCTCTCTGAGTAAGAGTTGTGACTGCACCAGCTGACTAGTACATTCTCTGCTGTCTCGGGGACAGAGTGGCTGCTGACTCCAAGATGGGGGAACTTAGTCGTTCCCCCTTCCCTTTTTTCAGCTAATCAAGTCCTTTTAGTAACTCACTGAACATTACAGAGAACTTGGAACTGCGGAACAGTGCAGTAACAGTGATGCTAAGAGTGGGGAGTATCAAGTAAAAGATGGTGTGGATGCCACAGTTTTCCTCAGTACAGGAGGACTGATCTTACTTAAACATGTACCAGTAAAGCTTCCAAAAGATGCCCTCAAATTCTTAAATTTGTTTGGGTTTATTTAAGTCACACTGAACAAAGGACTAAAAACTGGCAAGCTCAAACTCTAAGTCAAGGGTTGGGGTGAAGGCCAAAATTTGTCAAACTGCCCAGAAAGCCCATTTAGCCACAGCACACCCACAAAGAATACATGTGGCCTGTACATGATGGGGGATGAGCCCCAGTGAGGCTCCCAGCAGTGGGACTGAGGTAGCTTTGCACAGCCAGCTTCCCCACTACTCTGCCTGGTTATTTTTCATAGAATATATTTCATAGAATTTCACAGAATTTGATTAAGGGTGGGAAAGACCTGTAAGATTATGCATTCCAACAGGTAACTGAGCTTTGCCAAGCCTATCATTAAACTATGTACCCGGGTGCCACATCTACATGCTTTTATAAATACTTCCAGGGATAGTGGCCCCACCACTTCTCTGTGAAGTCTGTTCCAGTGTCTGATAACCCTTTAGAAATTTTTCCTAATATCCAATCTAAACCTCCCCTTGTGCAGCTTGAGGACATTTCCTTGGGTTCTGCATTTGTTACCTGGGAGAAGATACTGACTCCCACCTGGCTACAGCCTTATTTTGGGTAGTAGTAGGGAATGATAAGGTCTCCTGTGAGCCTTCTTTTCTCCAGGCTTAACAACCCCTCAGCTACTTCATCACTTCCACTGCCCTTCTCTGGATATTCTCCAGCCACTCAGAGTCTTTATTTCAGCAAGGGGCCCAAAACTGCATGCAGGATTCCAAGTGTGGCCTTACCAGTGCCAAGTCCAGAGGACAATCCCTGCCCTCGTCCTGCTGGTTCCCATTGCTGATCCAAGCCAAGGATGCCATTGACCTTCTTTTCCACCTGGGCACAGTCTGGCTTGCATTCAGCCAGCTTTCAACCAGCATCCCCAGGTCATTTTCTGCTAGGCAGTTTCCTAGGCACTTGTCCCCAAGCCTTTAGCACTGCCTGAGGTTGTTGCGACTCGAATGCAGAATCCAGCACTTCACTTTTTTGAACCTCAGGCAATTGGCCTCAGCTCATGGATCCAGCCTGTCTGGATCCCTCTGCAGGGCATTCCTACCCTCCAGCAGACCAACCCTCCTGTCCACTTTGGTATCGGCTGCAAACTGACAGAGGGGACTCAATCCCCTCTTCCACATCACTGATAAAGGTATTGAACAGGAATGTTCCCAAAACTATGCCCTGGGGAACACCACTTGTGACTGGGGACCAGGTAGATGTAATTCACCACCACTCTCTGGGGCTGGCCAGATTTTACTTAGCAAGGAGTAGATTCATTCAAGATGAGCAGCCATGTTCACAACTACCTAGTAGGGTCAAGCAAGGTACATAATTTAAGCCTTTTGCAGTTATGCTTCAACATGTTTGATAAAGTAAAAAATAACATTTAAACTGATGTATATATGTCACAAAGAGAACAAATGGCCATTTTATGCTATCTTGTTTGATGTTAATAAACCGTAGATTACAAAGTGTGAAAATGAATCTGAAAACCCTTGCCAACATTGTCAGCATATGGAAGTGCTCCTTTTGAGACATTTGTTTAAATAAGTGATGCAAGCACAAAATCAGCCTGGGATCAATTTGTCAATTGTTTAAATCTGAACTGTGTGTAAAGCTGGAAAACTCAGGCTCCACTTGGAAAGGTACTTAGTGGGATGCATAAAATACTAAGTCAAATTTTATTGTCATTACTTGCTGTGTGTAGCACTATTAAATTCAGTGATACTGCTCATGGAATAAAAATACTAGGCTAAAAATTTAATTTCTAAAAGACAAGGAGGAGGGGAAGGAAAAGAAAATCAATAGAAGTATAAGAGAAAATTACAAAAGCAACACAGGCTGAACAAAACCTACAGGAGAAAGTGTTGACTAGTGCAACCAAGTGGCATCAAGAAGAAATATCAAGTGAGAAATAACAATTTGGAAGAATAAAGAAAATCATCAAAGACTTAATCATTACACTGAAGTATGACCTGTAGCTGGGTTGTCTTGACCTTTTTTGTGATTTCACCTCTTTTATTGATACAAGTGACTATTATTACAAATTTTCAATGTATCCATAAAGTAAATGGCACCGAGGCAGTCCCTTTTTATTTTAATAAACTAGAATCTCATACCAGCTAATTTTCCAAAGTACCGTTCAATTGTGGTGAAAGAGGATTACTAAATGCTTTAGGTTGGTAAATGCTCTATGTGCCAAAGGATATTTTTAGTACATTTTTAGTACAGAAACAAAAAAATTAGTACATCCTTTGAAGTCTCAAAAATAGAAAGTATTTTATTACCCAATGACTTTATTTTCACTGTTTTAATAGTATGACTTAAGTGAAGACACAAGTGTGTCTTAACTGCCTGAGAGTTCATACTTGCTCTGCTGCACAATGACAGAAACTGCTGCTTTCTACCAGTAGAGAGAGATGGGCAGTCAGGCATCGTACACAGATGGCTGTTAAAGAAAGCGAAATAATCTGAGGCTTGTCCATGAACACTATTGAAGGACAATGTATTAAACATACTTAATAAAAATGCTTAAGTCCTATGACAAAAAAGAAAAAAACAGTCACTGATGAGCTTTAGAAGACATGCATGTAGCTAGTCATGCTCCTGGCATGTAACCCATGGCTTTATTTTCATACTACAGACAGAAATGCTCCTAGAAAATACTCACCTTAGCAGAACTGAATCAGGCTGCCAGTTTCTTATGCAATTTTTAAGAAAATCTGCTTCATAATTAAAACCAATGTCATGCCTAAATTTTACCAGAATGTAAACACTTTTTAAAAGGTGCACCTCTCAGTAATTTTGCACAAAAAAAAAAACAGACAAATTCCCTAAGACTGTTCTGTGATCAGCTGGCAAAACTCTGTCTTGTACAGCAGGTTTTCATCAAGCCAGAAAAAACCAGGTTGCCCAGAGAGATGATAAATTCCCCATCCCTGAAAACATTCAAGTTCAGGATGGACAAGGTTCTGAGTACTCTGATCTAGTTCAGAATGTCCTTGCTTATTGCAGGGCTAGATGACCTTTAAAAGTCTCTTGAAATCAAAGTATTCTGTGGTTTTAAGATCTGCAAATAACTCATCCCTGAACAAAATAGCCATTTATTTCAATGGCACCTTTTTGCTACCAAAGATGGAAAATGGATGCATTCGCGTTTACAGGGAGATTGATGAAGAGGGAGCTCCAGCAGCTGAGGCTGGCAAATGGCATTTGTGGGCTTGAGCCTTTTCTCTTGGAGCCAGCCCATTCTAGAAAAGCAAGTATTCAGAGACAGACAGATTGCTGCTGTAGACTATTAAGCAAATCTCTTGCGATACAGGTGGAGAGCCCAGACTCACCTCCTTGCTCCAAACCAGATACTATTACTGCCTTGATCTCCCCCACACTGACCAAATGAGCCTGTTCCACTGTAATGTTTCTAATTTCATCCAGAATATTCATATATAAGTTTCCAATAGTATTTTAAGCTGCAAATTATAGTAATAAAACTTACATATTTCAATGTAAGTGATAAAATCATCTCATTGTATTTTTAGGTGTGAATCTGAGTGTCTTACTTAGCTCGTTCAAATCTGAACTTTCAACTGTTGATTTTGATTTATTTTTACCTTGATTTTACCAAGTGTTTATACAACACTGCATATTTTAAAGTGATGTGGTACTTGTAGAATGTTTGATACACCTCTTAAATTAATGAAGAGTTAGGAAAGTGTCAAAAACTATTCAGACAAGATTTATTTTTTCAGCAAGTCAGCAATAGAGTTAGACAAATGCTGAAACCTTCTCATGATGCCTATCAGTGACCCACAGAGTATTGTTTCATAAACCACAGGGTACATGTCATCTCAGAGGAGTGTTTCAAAGATCACCTTAGACATTTTCAGGGATGAATTCTCATTCCAAGAAATTGAGGCTCTGGCTTATATAGACAGGCCCACTGAGTGCAAAGAATCATGATGAGGTGTTCCTCTTTATATTCTTCATAACAATGAAGGATACCTCTGGCAATTAACTTTCCCTCCATTATCAGGAATGCTTCTAGGTACTGAAGAGAATAAAAGAGACAAAAGCTATTCTACAGGAGAAGCAACACTGAATTTTATATGTAGCCTGGACAACAGAAGAATGAAGCATTTGAGGCTACTGCTCTTGTACCTTTGTTGCCACTGAAACAAAAAATTGAATGATCCTAAGGCTGCTGCAAAGAGTCACATTCCTGGCTTTCTATAGGTGTCATGAGGGGAAAAAGCAGATAATCTCTCCCTATAATTAGATTTTCTCTTCCTTTAATGTCCATGGCAACAAAGTAATGATGTGTCTTTAGAGTTCACGGGCATCCCTGCTGCTGAGCCAAACCCCACAAAAAAAAAATCAGTCCCACTGCTCCTGGAAGCGCTTCATGCAGGCACACCAGGTTTTTATGTGAAGGTCCTCTTTCAGGGATGTTGCCATGGAACCTTCTTAGTAACTCGGCACTGATAAGCCTGTGCTGTGCAATTACCAGCTGGTGGCTTGGCTCAGAGAGCCTCCAGTCCCTTGGCACTGTGATTAATCTGAGACCTGTGATGTGTTTGAGCTGACACTCGTATTGTTAGACCTCCACTCAAACTGCTGGTTTTCCTGGTCACCCATTCTCCCTGCAATTCCTACTCCATAGCTGCTCATTTAATCCATGGTTTAGTATATTTTACCAAATATATATTAGGAAAAAAATCATAAAGAAATAGAGCAAATATTTAATGATCAACTTTTGCAACCCAATTACTATTAAGATGGTGTTAATCATGTGAAATAGTAACCTTGTCTAAATCCTGTGAGCTTTCTACAGGCATCATTTCTGCAGCAACTTATTTCAACAAATTGAACACCAGTTTTATTTATTATTTTGCAGACTATGCTCATGAATATTGTTCTTTTACAGAACACTTGAAAGGGTAAGTAAGACTTCACCATTTCCAGATTAATAATTTTTCCTGGAGAGAAAGTGCACCTGAAAAAGGATCCAGGTTCAACATTTTTGAACCCATGTACCATATATATTCACAGCTACTGCTTTCTTTTTCTCTCTGTGTTTGCCTCATGTTGCTTTAGAGTAATGTACAAATGGATTTTTGGGTACACTACACTTAAACAGTTTGAATTATAATTATGTATCCAGAAGGTAAATGAACTGCACATGATCTTATAATTTCAGTTAGCTTTGTACATCTCTGAGATTTGAAAAAGATCTCTTAAGAAGTATGAATTGATACATGGATCTTCAAAGTGGTGTAGCATTATGATCTTTTAAATACAAATGAGAAATAAGGAAAAGAAAAAATAAGAAAGTATAGAAAGTCATAGAACATAGTATCATTAAAGCTAGAAAAAACTTCTGAGAACTTTAAATCCAACCATTAGCCTAACACTAACCTAACACCAGATCAATCATTAAACCACATCCCTAAGAACCTGATCTACACATTTTTAAAACACTTCCCAAGCTGGTGATTCTACCACTTCCTTGGCAGCCTGTTCCAATGATTTATTTAATTCTGATGCAAATTTATCTATAGGTGCAGCCACCATAGATATGAAATATATCTGCCAAGTTATAATTTTCTCCTCTTGTGGAGGTTTCAATTTTGGGGGCTTTAAAATTCTACTACATTTCAGAAATAGCCCCAAAGTAATTTATTCCACTAAATACTTGACTCCACAGTATTTTTCTACCATAGAATATGAATGTATTTTTGCTTCTAAAATACTATACATGGACATTCGCCTAGAAAAATAATTAAGGTACTAAACCTTTCTCATTATTATTTTTAACAATATTTTTATTGTTATTTTTCAGAATTTTTTTCTTCAACAGGAAAGACATATTTCCTTTACAGTCAAATCTGCTGCAGCTACATTCTGAATACATAACTATTGATCTCTTCACTATGAGATCTAAACTTCATTTTCACTATATACCTATTTGCATTTTGAGACACAGACATATACATGTAAGATAATGCAATGTAAGATAAAATAAGACAGCTTCCCTCATTCAAATTTAGGCTTTTTTATCTTCTGAAGTATCAAATTTGTTCTATCCTGATGAGCTTAGTGATTCTTCCTCAATTTAAAAAAAAATTGTTCTACACCCATCAAGTATTTCATTTAAGCAGCATAAAGACAGTTATATGAAAAGAAAGAAAATCACAGATGGTATTGAACATCTTCTGAGAGTTGTACAGTTTTACCAATACTATCATTCCCCTTTTCATGTAAAGTCAAATTGCCAGTAGTCAAAAATCATCAGACTCTACAAAGACAGGTTATGCCTGACTAACAAGGAAAACAGTTCCAGAATGAATAATATTTGCAAAGCTTGCTTAACCTACCCTGTCCTAAATATATTACCACTGAAAACTGTAAAACCAGAATAAATATTAAGAAAATATGCTTCCTTTGAAAAATGTTCCTAATGGCTTAGATGGCTACAAGTAGTTGGGAGTAAGCCAGTTTGTCAAATCACCAAGTTCAGCAAGATAAGAAAAAGATTGTGGCCCCAACTGCCTTGCCCCACAGCAGCCAAACAGAAAAGCACCACCAGCAATCCCTGGAGAAAAATGAGTGACCTCCACCTACAATAAGCAAAGAAAGTCTTCCCCTGCCCCTTCTCATATTCTCAAGTGAAGGACTATCCCCAGAGGGTTTAAAATCAGCCTTTAAGTTACTGCTGCAGTAGGAGGATGCTCAAATGTTGTCCTCTCTGAGACACAATTTTTCAGTTTTTAGGCACACTTTTAATACTAGATCTGCTTGAATTTTTTTTCTTCATGTTAATTTTCAGCTTTTAGTTTATTGATTTTGAGACAAATTGGTAAAGAAGAAAAGAAAAGGATACACAGAGGGAAAGGACAAAGAAGAATATTATAAGGCTGGGAGGCCGGACAAAGAAAGAGGCAGAGACAAACAAAAGCAGATGGCTGTTTGCCTTCTGCCTTTAGACAAAAACATAATAACTGTAGAAACTACATAGAAAAAAAAAATCATAAGGTAGAGAGAGTCCAGTCTAAGAAAATAGTCTGTGATTATTTTTTAGCTTCTGAACTGAGACAGTAAACATAATTCTGAGCACTTGAATAGTTTTTTTCTACCTGTTCCACTTTAACATTTTTTTCCATAACATTTCCCATCAGCACACAAATCTTTGAATGACATAGAATAAAAGAAGCTGAAAATACAAAGGTTTGAGTGATATCTCTGCATGTTTTTCCACAATAGAGCTACAGAGCAGTAACATTCAGAAGCTTTGATTTTTCTGGCCTGCAGCAAACACAAAACTTAAGGCTCTCCAAGTCAGATTAAGGGGAATTACTAGTGCAGGGGGAATTACTACTGTTACCATTTTACAGTTTATTTTACTGCTCATCCTTTTCTTTGACAAGCCATGTTCAGCAGAGCATCTTCCAAGCTTCCAACATTCAGTCACTATGTTCATGCATTCCTCCATGTTGCCTTTTTACTCCAGAAGTCCCTAGGAAATACCATAAAATTACTTATTTTCCATGGAATTGAAAGGTGGATGTGAAAATTAACCTCCTTTGCAATCACATTCTTTAAGCTTGTTTTTTAAAAATGCTTTGAAGTTAATCACCCAAATAAATTGAAGCTAGACTTGGGAAAAAAAAAAAACAGATTGTCTGAAGTTCTATGATTTCACTGCTTGATGTCTGCAGGTACTCAGCACTGCAGGTGGTGAGGTCATTCTTTTTTAGACTCTTTTATTACCTGCTGTTCTGTAGTCTGATATAGAGAACCTTCTAGAGCCACGAGAGCAGACTCAGGCAGGCCCATCAGCTGATAAATATTTGTTGCCTTCACCTCCACCACTGTGAAATTAACTTCTATTTTTGGAATCCAAAAAACAAAAGATGTGTTCAAAACAGCAGGAAATCTACCCTGGGTTGAAGTCTTATTCCCCATTTCTCTGCCTTTGCATTCTAGTCTTTCCCCTTCAAAATCCTGTAGTCTTTGATCCAAGAATGTATTTACAGAAAAAAAGGAGACACTATCTCACAAACCACTTTGATACTTCCGATAGGACTAGTTGTAAATCTGAGGAAATAAAAGCTAAACTAAAAATAGAGGGAAAATCCTGAGCATTTTCCAGAATAATTACAGAATAACAATCACTGATTTCTTCATCATTATGACTGCATCTGACATTTACAGTGTTTATGGCTTTTAGAAAACATAGTAAAGTAAATTTTGGGTGCAGGAAAGATGGAATTTTTGTACACTGAATTCTTCCTAGCTGCAGATTTCTGTTTAGTTCTTATGTGGAAAACTTCGCATGTGCTTTTGTAAGAAAAATTTGTTGAGCTGCCTCTTTGCTGTTAAATAATTTAAAAAGCCTACTTGAAAGAACAGTTATGTTTTCATGTGAGTGCTTCTAATTAAACCTACATAAAACTACCACAAATAAGTGTCTAAGAAAAATAATAGTAATTTAGTATGAAAGCAGTTTTTCAAACTGGTTTTGATTATGAACATAATTAAATAAAGTATTTAATATTTGAAAGGGTCATGAAGGAGGGATATCAAGAGGCATATTTAATTTTAGAGAAAATATACAAGTAACAAATACTGGTTTTGCTATGACACCAACACAATCTTCATGGCTACTCTGGAATGCAAAGCTATAATCTAACATAATTGTCTACATAGTTTACATACAGTCTATCTAGTTTGTATACATTTTATCTAGTTTAAATATGTTTTGCAGAGATTACATTCTTTCAGTCTAGAGAAAAATGTAGAAGAATATGTTGTTTCTGAAGTTAATCAGTGTGCTATTCCCAGAGAACCACTCAATCCAGACTTAGAGACACTAAAAGATTGTCAAAAATGCACTGTTCCTAGTGGACAAGTGGTGCTCAAACTGGCATTTGGAAAACACAAATTTATGAAACACTTCATCGTATAGTACATTTCTAAGTGTACTTGGTTAGAAGAAATTATGTGTACATCAATTCTGTTGGTTTCTACTTTCCTGATATAAATAATAAAATAGTGCACTGTGCCCCAGTGCTAACCTAAAGCAAGCCAGGTCAGTGATCATCATGGAGACTTTTAAGAACCATAAATGCTTAAAAAATAAAGTCAGCTGTCCTAGAAGTACTTGAATAATTCCTGTGCTTTTTTAAACCCTCTTCTTTAGCCTCTGCCTCTTATGGGGCTCCTCATGTTCCCTCTCTTTGCCATCCAACCACTCAACTTTACCAAATGTAACTCATTAATTAAGTACTTTTGATAAATCCTTTAACAAACTGGGTTAAAATTGGTCAATAACTTTAAAAGCCATTAAAAGAAACAGAAAGAAAGATACAGGTGACATTTAGTTTTCTTAATTTTGTCAAAAAACTAGTGATGCAGTTTGATACCTACTGAACTGTAGGCACTCTGTACATAGCACAAGATCACTAAAACTGACCAGGTTCCTAAGGCTGGAAGATCAAAAGATAGGATTCTGAAAACATTGTTATCTCACCCTCCAGTCCCATGAAGCTGAGGTTTTTTATAAGTAGGGACCAGCCTCAGTGAAATTAAAGATGCATAGAAATTTCTCCTCTTTCAGGACAAAATTTTGTGCATAAAAATGAGTACCTATAGTGGAATGCATTGGAGATCTGGGTTGTAACAACAGCAGAAGGAAGGAATGATGTTCCATGAATGACTGTGTAGTCTATTTTACATATATAAATGTGAAAAAAAAATAAAAAAAATAAAACCAACAAACAGAATAAAAACTTTGAACTCCTTACAAGGAAAAATGCTGACAAAAAATAAGTCTATGTGACAACAAGTCCATAAAGAATTTTTTTGCAAGATATGTACCTGTTAGGGCAGGGTCAAAGGAGAATCAATAAAATTATCAGAGGACTGGAACATTGAATTTATGAAGAAAGTCTGAGAGGGTTGGAGTATTTCAGTCTGGAGAAGAAAAGGCTCTAAGGAGATTTCACTGTGGCATTTCCATGCTTGAAGGAGGCTTATAAGAAAGGCAGAGAAAGACTTTACAGCAGAGCCTATAAAGACAATATAAAGGCAAACAGTTTTAAACTGAGAGTAGGTTTAAACTGGAAGGAATTTCTTACGGTAGGAGTGGTAAGACCCTGGAACAAGTTGCCCAGAGAAGCTGTGGATGACCCATTGCTGGAAGTGTTCAAGGCCAGGTTGGACAGGGCTTTGAGCAATCTAGTCTAGCAAAGGGTGTCCCTGCCACACACAGTAAGAGGTTTTGACTAGGTGATCTTTAGAGATGCCTTCCAACACAAACCATTCTATAATTCTAAAATCCTATAATTGTTATCCTTTCTAAGTGTAGTTTAATAATGAAACCTAGTTGTTCAATAAAAATCAAAAATATTATCCAAGTTTTATAAGATTAAAACTTGTAATCAGGAAAGATCAGTGTAAAGAACAACTCATTTAGAAAAATCAATTTCCAGAAGAAAGGAAGAAAACCACAAGTATTATTCATAAAAATTGAAGTATTTATCAAGAAGAGAGGTGTTTCCGTACCCAAGCCCCATTTGTGGTTACTACAGAAAGAGCTCTTCTCCTCAGCTATTGCACCTACATTGAAATAAGGCAAGGGCATTGAAGAACAACCAATACACACTTCACGAAGAAACAGAGATGTTGACTCAGGGTAGAAAGGTCAACATTAGGCAGAAAACAAGCATTAAGTACAGAAAATACCAGAGGTTTAGAAATAAATGCATTATTTTCTTCCAGAAGAAGATTGCTTAACAGGAGCAGGAAGTACAGTGATAGTGATAAGAATACTTTTGGTCTCTGCAGTACAGGAATAAGTGATGGTTTAGGACACATAGCTGAGTGATTTGAAATAGATGAGAAAGCAGAATGAGAAGCCTTTCCTCCATTTTAAACACAGGAAATTATCACACAAACATTTCTAGGGACAAAACTTTCATTTAAGTAAAAGCAACTACTAGGATATATATCTGCTTGAACATCTATCAACTAATTTCCCTGTCAGTTTCTTATTTGGACTAACATTTAAGCTACCAATGAAAGAAGTTGAATTTGAAGAGGCTACCACCCTTCGAAAAGCATGTTGCATTACTAATTATCTACTAGCTGGATTAACACTTACAAAGTTCGTGGTTTGCTTAAAAGCTGCATGTGGAAACCAAGGAGGTAGATTAAAAAATTTATTTTGGCTACAGATTAAAATTACTTACATTGACAAAGCCTGAATAAATGAGTCAAAAGTGTCACTGCTCACGTACAAGGATACATTGTCCATTTGTGACACTCAACAATTCACAGAGAAACAAAATATGTGAAATGCTGCTCCATTTATTGATGGAGCAGAAAATGTGGTTTTTTACTAACAAGCTAACACGGCACAATTTTGGGGAGGGTCAGGAAGTATCTCCTGTTCTTCACCTGGACTTACTGCTTTAGGAAGAGCAAATTTTCTGCAATTTGGTCATACACATGTCTGGACCAAAAAAACCCAAGAGGCTCCTGCACCTTCTTTACCTTATTGCTTGTTCCCTCTCTGCATCCACTGGGATTATAGTGTTTGGGATGGGGATGAGAAGACAATGACTGAGAGAAGTGTGAATTCATTTTTTCATGTAGCTTTTTGCCATCAGTGTTGGAGGATTGTGCTGTTGCACTGGAATCCCAGAGGATGCAAAGTTGTTTCATCCTAAGTAAAGGCTGATGAGGAAGGGTTAAAGCAGGTAGCCATTCTGCTGTCATGAAAGTAGCTGAAATTCATAACCAAAATATGATATGTCTTTGGCACCCACTTAGCATACAGCAACCATTTGCATTTGCATCCATTTTATCCAGTCACAGCCCATTTAAAATCCCAATTTTGGCTATGTTAAAAATTATGCAGTTATCACACCATTTGCTTTACCTGGATTTGAAACTAAAATTTTAAAAGGGGTGTAAACTATTGGAAACATTACCCATCCTAAGGAGAGGACATGCCTTTGTCATATTTTCATAAACCAGCATGATATTGATGGTTTTCAATTCCACAATTATTTTTTATTTGCCTCCTCTTTTATACTTTAAGTAATCAACATCATGGATTTGTTTTCTAAAATGTAAGTTGAAGTTCTTTCCTTCCTACTAAATTTGTTTTGCATCTTTGTACTTCTACAATCAATAGGATTGGAAGTACTTGGACTAAGCTTACATATTACTTTTTACTTTAGGTATATTTATCATACATTATATTTACTAGATCTCTGAAAATCTTCCAAAAGATTCTTTATAACAAATAATAAATATTTTCTTTGTAAAATTAATATTTGTTTCAAGATCAATAGGAAACTGGAAGTGAGGATTTGAAACAGAAATAATTTTGGCAAAAGAAGATTACTGTTTTTTCCTTGTCCAGCACTGATAAAAATGTAATTAGTAACATAATAGATTAGCTAGAGAATTTTCCTAGTTATGGAAATGAGCATAAATTGGAGGTTTTTTATAAAACTCATTTCAAAAGCCAGCAGAAATCTTGGCGTATTCTTGAATCACAGGGGAAAGGGAATAATCCTCAACAATGATGACTGATTTGCACCCCTTTTTTTGTAAAGGGTAATGCATGCAAAAGAAAACAGAGTAAATAAAACTTATGCAATATTCTGAAAAATAAATTATCAGACATATCCTATCCTGAAGCAAAAAATCTACTTGGTTCCAGGCAGCTGGATTGAAATAGCCAAGTAGTTGGATTGAAGAGCCTGTAAATTTCTCACAGCTCTAGCAGATGTAGTCACCTGGGGCTCCCAGGAAGCTGGGGACCCCAGAGAGAGCCCTTTGCTGTGACCAGTGCTGGTCAGGATCCTGCCCACTTGCCCACAGGTGGAGCAGGAGTACAGTTCAGGAGATTCCAAACAGGGATTCCCATGCAATACCAATGAGTTGGGTGGCAGGAAAGTTCAGTCCAGTCTAGCAGCCTAAAGATAGCTCTGGTGTGGGGAATAATGCTTACTTAAAGCAGGTAGAACAAAACTGATAGTAAGATGTGCAGATGTGACCTTTTGGCATCTGATACACCATGGCCCTAATTACTGGATCAGAAACAGGAAAATGAAGAATACCCATCTCTACCCACAAATTCCTTTTGCTGCACTTAGTGGTAGCAAACACACTAGAGCCAAGCAGATAAATGACAGGAGCATTCATTCTGCCTTACCCACCTTTCCACTATATCATTTCCAGCTAGTGTGAATTCATCCTACTGTTTGTTTTTTTATTATTTTTTTTAATCAAGGTCTCTCTGATGCTTGAAATCTTTTTGCTAACGTTTATGTGACAGAAACATCCAAAATTACTTTTTGCTAACCTGTCATCCATATTGTAAATTTTTGATTAAAACAGAAATGCAATGAGAAACATTTAATATTTACAGTCCATATTGCTGCCCTTACACAAACAGCAAGGAAACTCATTATGTTATCTCACCATACTCTGTTTCTGTACAGCATAGAATCACAAAGTTACTGAGACAGTGCCTCCCAGACATAGGGGAATTAAGTCATGAGGAATTTTAGCTCTAAATTTTAGCTCCAAATGAGTCATAAATGCTGATACCTGTCTCCTAAAAGGCAGGAGTGCCATAGGAGTCTCAGGACAGGTAGCAGCTCATGGTCATTCCTGTTTTCAGCACCCACAGCTGTGACAGCCACTGCAGTGAGTGACCAGTTGCATTCATGGGAGCATTCTGAGCATCACCAGGTTCCCATTCCATATCCATTGCATCCATTAGTGCTTGTTAGCAGCATGCTTAGCACAACCCAGAATTAAGATCCTTTGTACAGTGGTAGGCCATGTCTGCTGCAAATTTCTTATTCTCCAAAGAGAGAATAAGAGAATTTCTTGTTCTCCAAAGGCAGCCCATCTACAGGGCTGGGGCTCTTCCAGGTCACTGGGCACTTGCTGTCCACTCCGAGTTAGTTCTCCAACTTCCCCCTGTAGTCTGAGAGACTCACCACCTCAGGTGTGGGCACCAAGAAGGCTGGGCTGGCCTCTTGCTGAGAGTGGCCACTAGATCAGGGGGTTATTTTACTTCAATCTGAAACAGCAAACTACGAGTGTCTCCAATCATGCAGTTCACCTTGAGGACAGTCTTTAGAGATTAATTCAGTCCAAACTCTAAATCTCTTTGGAGAAAAGCACAAATCATACTCATGGCTATAAACAGAGAAAGTGACATAAACTCATCTAAGAGAATGTATTTTTGCTAAATCCAAATGTCCAGTACACTGTTCTCCGAAGAATGTTTGACTAACCCACACTTCACTAGCTTGGAGGTCAATAATACTCTCCATAACTATTGGGACTGCTATTAGGTCTTGCTAAATAAATTAGTCTGGGGCCATGTTAGCATGCTTTATTTCTTGTTTCCTTTAAAATGTTAATAGCCAATTTTAACAACCACAGGGTTCAAGTGGTTTGTGCCATTAGACAAGTACCTCATGCCTGCAGACTCTCCTAATGCCATTCTTTAGAATTATATTCAAGTTATTCTTAAATACAATGGAGAAAATTATTAAAATTATTGAAACCTGAAATCTTCCCCCTGAGAAATCCATCATCGATTCCGTATATGTTAAACTCCAGTATTACATACAAAAGGCTCAGAACATTTTCACTGCTCTAAGGAGATTATAGTCCTACTGAGATATAAAAAATTTATTGGAGTTTCACATGCAGCTATTTTTTATCCTGTTCTGATTGGATTATATTCTGTCTGGAGAGAATTGAGAAAGGTCTCTTTGCCTTCTAGAGGTAACTGAGATTACTGGGTTAAATTCCACTCTTATGCTTATTCAACAGCATGGAGTTTTCTTTCTTGTTTCATTTTCCCTAAAATTTCATCTTTATATCTAAAATTTACTTTTAAATTGTTGTAACACTTTACATGTCTATTGTGTCAGTGCATAGCTCCACTCCCATGTAAAAAAAGCTAAAATTTTAATGAAAATTATTTTTGTCCCTAGAAGATAACAAATATAAAATATCTCCATAGTTGTTTACTTTCACTGTATTTGAAATATTCCTGTAATTCACAGGGTACTGCAACGGTGGCATCATTTATTTTCATGTTTACTATATCTCAACAGAGTACACATTAATTTCAAAATAAAAAGGCAGTTTTCTAACCACCTGCACCTTGAACACTCAACACCACCTATAATAATAAGAGGGTTTTATGGGGGTTTTAAATTTTTTTTTTCCATTCTGATTAGAAATAAACATTTTGTTAGGCGAAATCTTAGCCCTGACTGTATTTCAGTAATTCTAAAGTCTTTGCCACCTGCTTTTGGAGACAGCTGCAACACCATCATACTTTGTACAGTGAGATTCATCAGCCCGTGATTTCCTTCAGCAGTGGGTACACATAATTTCTTCAGTTTAGCCAGTTTTTCTTTGATGGGACACTAACTGTGGCTTTGTTGAATCAGAACAGTCATGCTTTCAAACATCATAAAAAGGTTATTTCATCAATCAAGATTTATCCTACAAGCTCCTGGGTTTTCTACCACAGTAAATTTCTGAGGAAAACAAAAGGGATAATTATAAACAGTTAATTTGTTTCCATACCACTGCCATTATCTAGGGCAAAGACAAGGCACTTTTTAATATGCTTAAATAAAATGTTTTATCTAACTGATGTTGTCTTCCTTTTAAGAAGGAAGAGATCCTGGCCTCACTAAATTCAATCTGATTGTATCCAAAATTGTCAGTCATAGCCTGCCACTTCTGTGACTCCCTCAGCATGTTAAGAATGAAAGGGCCAGGCTGTGGTTTCTCAAGCAGCCACAAGAGCTTCAGGGAAGTGTTCTTTGGAGAGACTTCATAAATGTTTTCCCTTTGATATTCCCCATCTGTGTTTTTTAACCTTGTAAGCAACATGTCTGCAGCACTAACAAGCCTCATGTTGTTCTTCAGCACTGAGCTGGTTGTACACCTGCCTCAAAATAAAGGTTTTGCACTTGCATTGAAAAAGTAATGGATAGATGCATTCAGACACACAAGGGCTGTAAAATCCTGACCACTTTACTGTGCAGTGCCAACAAGAGCTTTCATTCCCCTGCAGTCAGTGTGCTGAGACATTCATGTGCTGGAGCAGGTTTTCCCTTACTGTGGTCAGCAAGAGCCGGGCCAGCACAGACCAGGATTAGGCACTGCCTCCACCCTGTGCTACTTCAGGGAACACAAGTGTGCCTTTTGC
This sequence comes from Lonchura striata, assembly GCF_050655825.1. Classification (NCBI taxonomy): domain Eukaryota; kingdom Metazoa; phylum Chordata; class Aves; order Passeriformes; family Estrildidae; genus Lonchura; species Lonchura striata. The sequence goes on from NC_140704.1 coordinate 117,585,444, forward strand.
TTTCATTTGCCACACCGACCAAGATACAGAAACCACCAGAGTGGCAAAGCTTGGCAGACATCAAAAAAGAAAATCCATAGAGTGAGGACAAGACTTTTAAAAGAGTTTAGATATTTTTTCAATGCTTTTACACCTTACCACCCATGATGCCAGTTATGATCTTCTGATTTACAATAAAAAACCAGAACTCCATCAACCACAACTTCTTCACATAAAACAGGTATGACATAGGTCCAGTACTGGTCCAATTTATGCCAGTGTATTTTCATTATATAGATGTTTGCATTTTGTTTATTCTTGAAATTTCAAAAATAAAGCCCAGATTTAATATTAACTTGTCCTTTAAACTGTATAAAAATTTCCACTTTGTATAGTATTTGTATACTATACAAATCAGTTTCAGTTTGAACAAATGCCTGATGTTACATTTGTCACAGAACCTTACCACAGGACTCATTCAACCCAAATAGCAGAAAAAAACCCCATAGATCATGAAGGACATCATACATATTGTAAAGTCCATCCATATTTGTAATGAAAACAAAAAAAAGTTTTATCTCAGAGATCCTTAATTCTCATTTAATTATTATGAATTTTTTATAGAGATTTTAATCTTGATTCTGGTATCAAAATGCTATTTTAAATGTTATCAGTGAACAGATACTATTTTTAGAATGTATTTATTGAAAGACAAACATTTGATAAAGTATTTTTTTATCTGAAATAGTCTCACATAACTTCTAAAAACACATAATATTTTCTATGTATATACGTGTGCATGTCTGTGTCTATGTATATATAAACATAAACAGAAATATGCAAATGTAAACCTATAATAATTGATTAAAAATTTTTAAAGCTATTTTGAAAAGCTATTTTGTGCTGTGTTTAATTCCAGCAGCGTTTTTCAAATAACTGAGGAGCTATTATTTATCTTTAATTACCATGGTTGAAATTCACTTTTTTAAATGCAAAATTTTCAATGTGGGAAGATCCCCAGGCTAGACACAGAAGAACCAAAAAAGACAGAGGGAAGATTGCTTGGTTTTGACTTGGCTTTATCTGTGCAACTCTGTGCATATGCATTACCATGGAGATTTTGAAGGTGATTAACTGTTTTGTTATTACCTTCAGGATTTCTGCTTCATGCAGGGAACACATTCAGGAGAGAGACCTAGTAAAAATATCAGTATAGCTTTATTCATTATGATTGACGTGAGCTGGTGCCAAGAGCAGCCCAACATCATCATTGCATCTGTGGGATCCTGCAGAGGTTTAATCCTTCTCCAGTTTAATCTCAGAGACAAATTTCTTTGTAATGTTAAACAAGTCCTGCAGGGCATCACATTTGCTAAGGGGAAGGCAGCAATATTCTGCAACCTCACAATGACAGGTAAAGGTTGAATTAAATAACTTCTTGCTACAGACATGCATTTGCTCACAACTGGACAATTGTAAAATAAATCCAGGTCTTAATTCAGTGCTGAGTGAAAACAAATTGCATGGGCTGTGTTTCAACACCTCTCTTTGCTCTGATCTTGGGGTACTTCTAAACCTACAAAGCCTGTGGCCTCTCATTGCAGGCTCTAATTCACCAACTATCACAACTTCCTATTTCCACAGTTAGGAAGAAAGGTGTACAAATCATAATTAGGTTCATCATCTATACAACATCCACTCTGGCTCAGATCAGGAATTCCTCATTTCAGAACCCTGTTAAAATTAGGTTTATTATCTAAATATTTTGCCTATTCTTTACCCAACTGATTGATAAACAGCATCTTTATATCATGTATCTCTGTGGCGGGTTGATCTTCACTGAATGCCAGGTCCTCACCCAGCTGCTCTCTCACTCCCCATCCTCAACAGCACAGGGGGAGAAAATAACATGGAAAAGCTAGTGGGTTGAGGTAAGAGCAAGGAGATTGCTTATGAAGTGGTCCCAACTGCAGTTACTGCCAGAAAACCTGCTCCTGTGTGGAGCTGCAGTTCCTACAAGGAGCCTGGTTCTGCATGGGTTCTCCATGGTCTGCAGGGGACACATCCACCTGCTGCAGTACAGGATCCTCCACAGACTGCAGTGAGGACATCTGCTCTGCTGTTCTCCTCCATGGGCTGCAGGGGGACATCCTGCCTCACTGTGGTCTTCACCATGGGCTGCAGGGGAATGTCTGCTCCAGCACCCGCAGCATCTCCTATTCCCCCCTACCCTGGCCTCGGTGTCTGCAGAGCTCCATCTCGCACATTCTTTCACTTCTCTCTCAGTTGCTGCACAACATTTTGTACCCTTACTTCGATATCTTTTTCAATAACAGCAGTAGCTGATGGTTGCAGCTCTAGGTGGTGATGGATCCATGGTGGATCTCACTGGAACTGGCTTTTATTGACATGGGAGCAGCTCCTGAGCTCTTCTCAGAGACACTATCCCTGCTGCCCCCACTCTATTTGAATATCAGTTCACATTAGGCCCAAACTATGGGACACATCAGACTCAAGTGCGTACATGAGAAACACGAGAAAAGAAGATGAAGATTCATTAAAAGGTACTGAAGAATTCTTTTTATATTTTGTAGAAAAGAGAGAAACATTTCATCAATCTTCTTGCAAAGTATTTGCCTCAGTATCTTTGACATTTACTAAAGGCAATATTTTTCATTTTCCTCCATAACACTTTGTCGCTCTCCCTCAGTACCTCTTGAATGACAAGACACTTTTTATAAACCCACTGTGAAGTCTGTAAATCAGTTTAGTGCTTAGAACACATGAAATTCATTATTCAAGCACCAGTGCTATTGACAGTATATCAAAAAGGTTAAATGAGTAGATTAAAACCTTGCAGTATGAATTAAACATATCAGTTGATCTTTATGGCATCGAATACATTTCACACAGTCAAAAAAGAATCATACATTTCCAGTTAACAAATTTGGGCACATTTTTTGCACTTGCTGCATGAGAAAATGCGAAATATGTTTGGAGAAAGCCAGATGACAGGGAGGCAATAAGAATGTAAAATTTTTCCCGTCATTTTAAAGGGAAATGTCAACTGAGAGTTGTAATAAAAAGAGCATAAATGTTAATCCTCCTAAACCAAGGGAAAAAAAAAAATCTGACAAAAGAGATGGTGCAACTTTTACGTATGTGAATACCATATGTACAAAAAATTTCTTTTTTTTAAAGCATCCTATAAATGGTTTACAAAAGTCAGATTTGTTTTGTAGGCTGTTTGCTAATCTTGGAAGCCTAATTCTGGACATAGCATGCAAATCAGAGTCCATTAGACTAGAAAACCCAGACATTGGAAAAAATATCCAGATGTACAGAGTAATGCATATGTCTAATAATTATCCTAAGGAATCCAGTTTGAGCAGCATTAAAAATAAATAAAATAAAATAAAATAAAATAAAATAAAATAAAATAAATAAAGGTGAACTGAAGTATATACAAATACTCTGTGTTGGGCTTTTCTCCCAGTCTCTGAAAGCAGAAAGCTCCCAAGAAAGTAGGTGTGACTTGTTTTTCTCACTGACATTTTTCACATAAGAGGTGCCATCTGCTCATCTGATGAGTGTGCAATCATCCTCCAGGTGAAAGATAAAGGTGTAAAGGTCTCAGGACAGGCCCCTCTGATGCTCTGCTTCTCACCAGCCTCCAGGTGGAATACATCCCATTAACCACCAACCTCTGAATCCAGCTATCCCACCAGTCTGTAAGGTTTGGCAGTGCCAGAGAAACTGCCTGATAAACAACGAATTAGCACAGGGCTGTTGTCCATCCTAGGCCTTTCCTGGGGGAGAGATTTTTCCTAACTGAGTTTGCTCATCTGAGTATCTACACTACCCAGATGTCATGAAAAGAGAAAAATCAAACTAAACAGGCTTGTATTTTCACATGAGACTATTTACATTGTGCCAGGCCACATAAGTTTCATGGCTCTAAAACAATAAAATGCACATTCAGACAAAAAAGAGAGACAAGTGACCAATAATCCATGGTAGACCACTATTAAAAATCAGCAGTCATAAAAGACTACTGAGAAACAGCATAGAAAGAAATATCACTCTGAACCCTATGGAGTAGTTGGGCTGTTTCTACTGCTGGTGTTTTAGTCTTTAAATTACCATTTTTCCACAGCAAATTAAAGGAAAAAGAAAATAGTTTTGGTCTGTGGAGTACAACAGCAGAACAAACAGCACTACAAGAATAAGAGTTATGTTTGGCCAAAAGGAATTCATCACAGGAAAAAACAGATCACTAGTTAAAGAGGGCAGTGACTGTTTCAGTCAATTGCTGTTGAAACACATGGCTACCTCCTGATTTCACAACAGAGCAGCCCCGACTTTCTGCTCCTAGTAAGTTTTGAAAGGACTTTACAGTGATGAGAGGTGTGCTCCCAAAATAGTGCATACATGTGGTTTATACATTCTATAATTTGAGCAAACGCTGTAAACATGAGCAATCAAAGTTTCTCTGTGTCAGTGGTGATTAGGCATCATTAGGTATTCCAGTCCTCCAAGCGAACACCTACCACAGATCTAGAGAATACTGCTGTTCATGTCCAGACCTTTTCTTCAGAAAAAGCCCTTAGGTCCATGATCTTATCAGTCCCCAAGCTTCAGAAATGAGAGTGCCACACCCACACCCCGTTTAAATGTCCCTGTCAACCTGGGGAGAAGAAACCTGATAAAACTGATACCTGGATACTGGACTAAAGCAGAGAAGCTATGCCCACACATAGCTTCAATTCCTCTTAAAATATGTATGCCAAATTCAGGGCTTTATAAATTAGTAGCTCTGGTTGTGCATGTCAAAATTTCATGTCAAGCAGAGTTCTCATTCCAAATACTCAGTCACTTTCCTTCTCTCAGGTAAAAGAGCAAATTGGTATTATGGTTCTATAAGCATGATGACTTCCTTGGGATATTCTATGCTACTGATCTCTCACTCAGCATCACTCTTGCTATGTAATTTGTATATCCAAGCATCTCAAATGACTTTCTCTTATAATAAAACTATGCAGTTTCTGATTTGGACTGGTTTATTTCAGTATCATTCAAGTTTTTCCTTTTTAGTGTAGAACCTGGATTTAATCTGAAAAATTACCCTTTTAGTTACAAAATTGATCAAGCAGTAATTCATCCACCCAACAAAGTTCTTCAGGCAGGAAAATTGTCTGTAATATTTCACCACTCTGATTTTAGAAGCCTGAACAGTGCAATTTCCACCATATGCAGCTCTGTTGAAATTGAACGTACATTTTTTCTTTTAGTGGTAGACAGTCTACCACTCTTATTTACACCCACATATAATAGTGAAACCAAAGGTTTTGAGTCTGGAACTGCTCTGTGGCTTTCCTTGGTGCTTGGAGAAATGTCCTCCCACAGACTCAAGACATCCCAAGGGCCAAACTGATGAGCATAGCATCTCTGGCCTAATTCCTGTTTACTGGAAATGTTGCTTCCCAAGAGCCAAAATATCAATTAACTGCTCTTTGCCCGGGCACCCCAGGTTGCTGAGACTCAGGAGAAAATATCTATAAAGACAGGATACATTCTTTCTGAAGCAGGCATTTCATATCTCCAATTGTACATCTGTGCTGCCATAACAGGCATCTGAGACTCAGGGAAAGCTAAAAACATGCTGTAGCCTAAATTAAAATAATCATCAAACGCTATTCCAAATAATGCAGTGCATAAGCAGCCAAGCTACAGTTGGCATTTGCATTTTTACCTTCAGAAGAATCAATCCAATTGTAACTGATATAAAGCTAATATCATACAGTTTTAGAATAATTGAATTATAGAATTTGGAGAGTTAGAAGGGACTTCTCAGGATCATTGAGCCCAACTGCTGGTCTAGCTGAACAAGTAATAATGCAGATGGTTTGTACTTGCAAATTACTCCTTTGTTCCTTCCTGTTTCCTAAAAGCATTCTTTTTAAACTATCAAGTATGATAGCATTTGAGCATCTGTCAAGTAGAAAAAAACACCTATGTCCTCTGATAGTATTTTACTGTACCTTTAGACCAGCAAAAATCTGTCTGGTTTTCCTCTGCATTTATATGATTTGTCATAATCAAATATCACAGGATTACAAAGGGTTAATATCACCATCCATAGTTAAACTGCTACCACTGTCACACTGAGATTTTTAGACATTATGTTTTTCAAGGTTTGTGCTTCATATGGAACTTTCCAACATCCCTTCCACTCCAATTTGCATTTTTTCAATTTAAATGCAATTTTAGAGTGTTTTGTCTCCAACTCTAATCTGTCTAGGTAGCACTGAGTTATTCTTCTGATTTAAACTTTTTTGCATATTGTCACTCCTGTGGACATTATTTTGCTAGCAGAGTATTTCCCAAATATCTGTATGTTCCAGCCCTGACTTAAGTTCATATAGAAATAGATATATAGATATATAGACACAGATAAAAATAAAAAAGGAAGCTTGGCTGGCTTTTTCCTGCACATTTTTTAAATTAGTAGACTCCACAATCTAGGACTGTCATTCTGTCATCTTCCATAAACCTTGAATGTAAAGTACTCCCATAACACATCTAATGCATCAGTTCAGATAGCAAAGGGGTTTTAAATTAACCATGTTTAGAGACTATGGAATTGTCATATAAACTGCAGGTGTCACTGCAGCTGTGTCACTTCAGCTCACAGTTACATAAAGTAGGTGCTTAGACCTTGTGTCAGTGTGAATTCATTTTTAATTTCTGCTGCATCTTTCTGCCTTCTCCTCAGAAACTAGATGAAGTTAATGCTTTTAACTGACCACAAAAACCAGATTTTCCCCATGTCCTGCACAGGGGCTTGTAGCAGAGTCCAATAGCCTGCACAGAGGTAAGACAGGCTGCAGGCAGCCACAGTGCCAATCCAGGTTCCTGAATCCAGAGCGAGTCCATCTGCAGGGGGACAAGCAGAGCTTTTTGCAGCATCAGCCCTTAACACCTTCAGATGGCACCTCTCAAACAGCACCCCCCTGAACAGCCTGATCACAGGGTATTGGGGCATCTTTTTGGGCTGTGACTATTTAAATGGGCTTCTGGAAGAGAAAGAAAATTAGATTAATTCATTTATACATGTCCAAGTTATTGCACCTCTGTCAATGTAAATTAAATAGTCTCATTCTGATAGGCAGAACATGCCACTTAGAACTCATTATGAATATTTGATAAGGTGTTGTTTATTTGTGGCAAGCTGATTGTTTATTTCTCACCCACAGATACAACTTCAAGCAGTTACACAACCAAGATATATTCACATATATCTATATATAAATACACAATTAGGTTCAGTCCGTGTTCTTAAGCCACAGAGTCAGATTTAAGTAACAGCAGAGTTCCTTGAGTGATAAGGAGGACACGTAGAAAAGGTTCTTGAAAACAAAATATTTCAAAACTGTTCACCCACCTTCTTTATAAAGCATGCATTTTTGGAGTTCAGAGGTGCCTTTAACTAATAGGTGAAGAGCCTCCTGGACAGAAGTGCAGTAGAAAGGCTCAACAAAAAAAAGACTTTGGCTGAAAAGCTAAAAAAATATGTTCTGAATTTAATAGTCCTTGAGAGATTTTGATATCCAAAAACTGGAATAGAGGTGCAAACATAAATACCAAGTTTAAATTTCCCTTATCACATTGTAGTTTCAGCTGAAGCTCTTGAGTGAATAAAGAAGTGATAATGGATAACCTTCCAAACATTAAATATATTGGTCTATAAATTCCCAGGAGAAAGGTTCCTCTTGCTAAAATAGGTTTTATCTGTTTCTAAGAGTTTCCTTCTAAAACTCCACATCCACACACAGAGTAGAATTAATTATAATCCATTGCTTTCACCTTTATTATTACTGAACACCACATTCAATTTGAGACATAGGTCTATCACTTCTGCAGAATTATTTCTGCTTTCTTCTAGTCAGCAGAAATAATGTAATTAAAGAAAGGGGAGAAATAAGATAATTAAGATCATTCTCCTGGCTCATAAGAGCATGCACAACATTCAACTAAATTTATATAAATATCATTGAGATAGTAACTTGTAGCTTCTTAGGACAGTTTGAGAGTTGAGTGTAAATTGAAGTTGCTCATTTGAAGGAAAGTGAACCTTTAGCATAGGTAGCTCCTTAGAAGTGGCAGTGATTTATTCTATCTGAGAATCTAAGCTGAAATCTGGACAAATCAATGTTACTGTAAAAACATCACCTTATATAGAACTTGCTCAATAAATAAACTGCCTTTTTCTTAGGACAAACAATTTTTCAGTGCTTTTTTACAGAAATACCTATTCTGCACTGAGCAAAGCATCAAATTCTGAATATCAAATGATCAACGGGGCTTACTGCAGTCTTCTTCCTGTACAATGGTGTTCTTGCTCAGCCTCCACTTGGAGTGGAAGTGTCCTCTTGTCCTTGGCCAGCTCCAAGCCATTCTGCACTGCAGTGGCATTCTCTAAGGAGCACTGGGGCAACACTGAAGAAGCACAAGGATCAAATTTGCCACACAATGGGGCCCAGCTCTTGGCCATGCTGGGCATCAGCTTCCTGGTCAAGCACAAAATCTGGTGTGTCACTAGAGGTTATCAGTGAGCTTGTCCCCTTTTACTGCTGTAAAAACATTCCCTTTAAGCTGTGGGAAAGCACAAAATGCCACCCAAATTTCATAAATGCATTATTCATCCCACATGCATGTTTTTCAGTCTCCTTCCTATGAAGGGACAGACTGCACAGGGGAGTTTGGAGTACACAAAGGGGATGTCTTTAGCCACACAAACAATTCTGTGACCTAATGCAAAAATGGCACATACAGCCATCGAAACACCAAGTGCAGTCACCAACATACCTGCTGGCACACAGCCACCACCTTTCCTGCCACCATCAGCTCCATGGGGCAGCTGGGACCTGGGAAGACTTGCTTGGGCCAACCACCCTGGTGGTGGCTGCAGAATGTACCCATGGCACTGTTGGTGGATGACTGACTCAGGACAACTTTGCTTTTCAGGGTCAGTGTCTGCTGCTTCTCTCCCTTGGGCATGAAGGAACCTTCCCAGCATTGATCCACCACGACTTGGGCTTTTCTGGGTGATCACTGGTCTGGCATTTGGTTAATATTTCCTCAACCATCTTGTCATGATTTTATCTAATCATCACTGGTCTCCAGCAGACTTCATATCTAATGTTAGTTTGGAAAATGGCCATTTTAGGTCAACAGTTCCCTTGTGAGTAGTACTGAGTACAGCACACCAGTTAGTCTTGTAGCTGTCTGGCAGGCCCCGGGTTTCAAGGGAAGGCTGAGTGGTCTTCTCCACACAGGCCAGCTTCTTAAACAGCAATCCTCTTCTGGAGGAAGCTCAATATTTGCATTTTCTTCCATATTTTATCATAAATCTGTTCTTTCCCATCTTGAATAAGACTATACAAAAGCCGCATAAAATTGAAAGCAGCACTGAGAGAGATTGAAGAGGATCTTTCTTTGAAGGCCTTCCCCCACCCCCCCACCCAAGGATGAGTACATATTTATAGGTTTTAGGTAATTAGCTTAATTGATAAAAAGCACCAATTAGGAGGACAAGCACTGATGCAATTCCCCCCCAGGTCAAGCCTCTTCTCTGGAGCCCCTCGTTCAGCACTAGCTGTACTTTGTCCATGAGAAGGTATCTCCAAGACTTGTTCTCAGCCTTGCTTCCCAGGAAGAACCAAGATAGCACAGAGCCTTGAACCTCTTGAGGCTTGGAGTTCTGGAGTTTGTTTTGTCTTTCAGCCTAGGGAAAGCCATGGAAAAGTACTGGGGAAAAAATTCACTAATACAATAGGCTAGTCATTTTCCCCAAACAAAATTTTTCTCAAATAAGATCAAATATAGTGAATCAATTCTTTAGCCCAGATGGGGTTAGTGGCTTCCAGAGAAACCTTTCTGGAGGAAGGTACACATTTCCTATAAATACAATTGGCATTTCAAGATACTATAGTTAAAGGCAGATGTAGCTCTGTTTAATTTAATTTTAATTTTGTTAACATGGTTTGGGAGAGGGGGAAGGGGAAGAAGGGGAAGAGGAAAGGGAAGGAAATGCTTTCAGTCCTGACATGCTAGAACACAGACTAGGCTGGAAAATGCTGCTGTTTCCCTAGAATTATTGTATCTGTGGGTACAATAAACCCAGGAGGTTAGTGAGCAATAAACAGAAGTATGTTTGTTATTCGCTTGTGTTCTTGCTTTTATCGAGTCTCATGTTTCTTTGCCAGAAGGAATATCATTAGCTTTCCTGCTTTACCTCCAAAATTTATTCAAGCTGTAGGAACTGAGGAGGTTACTCCTCAATTACACTTTCATGCATTTAAATAGAAAAACATGTGTATACAGAGACACACAGAGTGTGATATAATTTTGATATAAGTAATATGTGTAAACAATATATTAATAATAGTTTATTGTCTATTTAGGGGGTTTATAGATAAGTACATATGTACATCTACAAACTTTTCTTCTGTAGAAAGATGCATGGGATCAGCATTTAAAGTTGCCGCATATCTTAAAGTTTCACTGTAATCAAATAACTTTTTACTGAGTTCACTTCACTCTTTCATTTGCCTTCACTTCCAATGCTATGTGTAAGTAAAACTATAGCAATTTCCCGTGTAAAATTTTTCCAGAGGTCTCCAGTATAGTAACACAGTACAAGTGCTCACTCATTAGTATTATGGGTATACAAGTCCCCTCCAGGTTTTGTTATATGGAACTGGTGAAGATTTCCTGGCCAGAGAAAGAACAAATTTCTTATAAACTGCCACTTTATGGACTCCTCCCTACAAACAGTTAATTCAAAGAGCTCAGTTCATCAAGAAGTTTTATTTTTCATTATTATGTGTTATCTGTTCTTCTCCTTATCCAACTGCTCTTCTGCTGACCACTCACATTCATCTTTGCAAACAAGGTTTTACACAGGAATTTTAAAATTTGAGCCTCTATGTAAATAGGTCCTCTGAAATTCATTCTCAGCATGCCACTCACATACAGTTTTAATGGTATAAAATACACATATTTGAAAAAATAGCAATGAACTTTTTCAATCTATTTAGCTCATTTTATTAAATGTGGGAAGCAGCAGTGTAGCAGCCTCTAGCAAATAAAAAGGAGCAGATGTTGCACTGAGGAAGGGAGATTATTTTCCTTTTTATATTCAGCATCTGCTTTACTCTCCTTTGACCTGTTGAAAGATTAAGCTTCAGTGAGACTGTTTGCACTTAGATCTTCCTGAAGCCTCCTCTTACCAGGAAGGATTCTGCGACTATTAAGAAGGATTTGATGACCTACCTATTCAATATTAAAAAAATATAATAGATAATTCTGCTGCTTCTTTGTTTCAAAAATAGCATGTTCCCTTCCAGTCACCTGGTCACTGCTATGTGTAGAAAAAGCACTGCACTGAGCATTAAGACATTTTCCCTTTGTATAGCTTTTGCATGTAAACGTGGGTCAATAATAAAAGCAGTCATAAATATACAAGGCAAAGTACAAAGACTAGATAATGTGTCTGTTACTACTGTGCAGGAAAAGTTTGTCATCTTGAAAATGCTAATATTTGAATACTAATGGCAGAAAAGTGACCTCCTGTGAACTCTTCTGGTTGCCTGCATCAGTTTTGTCCAGACTGTGCTTCGAATGCAAATGCTAGAAGTAATTATTGATGGATGCAGGTTTTAATGACTGAAATAGAGACATACAGAAGATTTAGCTAAACCCTTGGCACAGAAAGCATATTAATGACATATTAAACATAGCCAAGCAAATCATTTTTTCAGTGCATCTTATTTCATTTGCAAGTATATGGAACATTTCCTTCCAATAAATTTATAAAAAGACAGAATATAAAACTATTCTTTATAACTGCTTCTCTGATGCTACAAACAGACGAGCTGACTATTTCTAGTCCAACAATTTCACAGAAACATCCTCTATGTCACAAATTCATCATTTTAAAAGTATGGACTTTTTGGTACCATTTAGATGACTCTAGGTTAATGGTGTGAAAGGAGGAACTGAAGGGAAACCATCCCCTCTAGTGCTGAATATCATCCATTTCCACCAAGCTTTACCACCTTTACTGGGGTAACAGTCTAGATCCTTGAAAACATCAATGTTAATAGAAGACTGCTACAAATCCTATGTTACAGTGGAAATCTTACATTTTAATTTGAAGAAATTTATATGCTACTCTTCTTTCTGTCCCATAAGAAAACATCAAATTTATATATTTTGTAAAAACAATGACAACAAAGCAAAGAAAAACTGGAAAGACAGACTCCATACTCAAGAACCTTGACTCTCGCCAGAAATATTTTGGGGTTTTTTGTGATGAAAGGAAAATATATTGTCATGCTCTCACAGACCTCATTCATTATTTCTGTGATAACTCTTGAACTAATAGGGTCCTATCTGTTTAAGAGAACCTGAGCAGGCAGATGAGTAAAGACAGACCAGAGGAAGAATACCCAGCAAAACATCTCTCTCGGGATCATTTTTACACTGCTCTCTTATTTTAAATATCTTTTCCTGATCCTCTCTAATTTTCTGATAAACATCAGAATTTTCTAATAAGCATCAGAATTTCTGTAATTCCACACCTGCCAGTTTGATGAGCTCCTTGGAAGAGGAGACAATAGGGTGTATTACAGCACTACCCAGATATGGGCTGGCAGCTCCTATTCACAGCCATTCAGCACCAAGCTGAACAGCTCTGTGCATCAGAATAGGACTCAAGGCAGCCACATGATGCAGCAATTGTTGTTAGGAATTCTCATTTTAATTACCATCCTAGTGGCCTTCCAGAATTCACTTCCCTTACACTTGTTTGGAACAGTAGTCCTCGCACAATTACTGTGTGATAGTAATGATTATGAAAATAATGATAATTATTATAATAATGATTATTATAATAATAATTTCATCTGGTCATTGCAAGGACTGAGTGTTCTTGTATGACTGGAACACATTACAAATCCCAAAGATACAGGCTTTCCCAACAGACTACTCTGTATTTAAGTGTATAAGTAGCATGTACTACCATAAGGCCTTAATACAAAAAAGCTGTAATTAGGAGCAAGATGCTTGTGCTGTTGATATCTGAAATTAAATTAGATATTGCTTTCATATTCACACATGTATGGACTTCATTTCTATTGCATTTTTTCAAGAGGGCAACTATAACTTTTCCCTAAAAATATCACATTATTTCCTTAAGTTTCAATCACTCAGCAATTTCAGCCCTCTAAAATAACAGACAGAAGTTGTCTTGAGTACCTTACAGTGTCAGAATATTATTTAAGTTTTAAGAATTCAATAATTATGCCCTCCTAAAACAACAGTTGGAGGAATTTTCACTTAGTTACTATGAGAGACTGAGCATGTAGCTTTCATTAAACCTCAGTTTCAATGATGAAAAAACGTGTTACAACAAATTTTCAGACTGTACACCTGAACGCTGAGAGAATCCACACTTTGAGAGACTTTGCTCTCCTTTGAAAATGGGAAAAACTGCCTTGTGCATCATCAGTTATCATCCGAGAAATTAGATCAGAGCAACCAGCTTACTATAAATTATTACAGTCTTGCTAAATGCAAAATAACTTTCTCCAGGAAACAAGAGCTCTGAGAAAAAAACATACCTGGTTGTGGAGAGTTGCTCCCTTTACATAACACTGTTGGAGAGGTACCATCACAGATTTTAAAAATAGATTTCAATTATTTTTTCTGAGGACTGCAGCCAGAGGTGAGAAATTTATCCTGAAATTTAAGGCCTCACATAAATGTTTTTAAATATATGACAAAAGACATATTGATGGCAAAAGAATTTTTGGAACAATTCTTGATATGTAGAGCAAGCTAAAGATTCTGAATACAAAGACTTCAGTAGCTAGTAAAAATTAATTACTCCTGCTTCAGCATCCACCTCAACTGAACCTGGAGGACAGGGAGTGTCTTCACAAGTGGATTCAGTATCTGGTGTGCCTCTTGCCAGTGAAGTTCTATTATACAGAGAAAATGTGGCTTTCTAAATAGGAAAGGAAACATTGTTAAACATTTGTTTCTCCCTGGATTAATTATTTATACTGTGCCACCTCGCCTAGAAAATTTAACAGATGCATTACAGACTTTATGAGGATTGCACTGGAACGTCATGCACAAAAGAGGAAGGAAAGATTATTGCTAATCTTAGAAACAGCTGTCAGAACTGCAATTATAAACCCCTTGAAATACCACTCAATAAAAGCTGTATGAAGAATTTTGCATTTTAGCTGTTTCCAATATCACTTTTAGAGCCTCTACCAAGCAGTTTAGTCATAGTGTGTGTTGCAACCCTTAGAAATAATTTGATTGGGATTTTAGATCACACCAAGATCTCCCAATGCATTGGTTATCCTTAGCACATACAAGAGAAAATTAATTTGGATCATGTCAATGACAAAACCCCTCAGGCTGCAGCCACTGTCCAGAAAGACAACAAACAGGAAAGCACAGCCAAAGCCTGCATGAGTTATAGTGGTCAGTGGGAATTATCCAACTATAGTGCAGATTCAGGAATTCACATGATTGGCCATTTTATTTAACAGGTACGTTCATAGAAAAGATATCCAACCCCTACCAATGTCTGTAGGATGAAAACAATAACCATGCTTGGGTGCTTTCCGGTATTAGTCTTAGGCACTCTGAATGTCTTTGAAAATTTAATAATCTCCAGTATAATTTTTGGTGAAAGTCTCTGTTTTCAAGCTTGATGTCTGCTTAACATAAAGAAAATAAGATAGATTTTATAGATGCATATATGTGTCTGTGTGTGCTTGTGTATGTGTACACTTAAATTTATATATCTATAATTGGGAATCACTCTGGCAATAAGGAAGATAAAATCTAAATTAAAATCTGCAACTCCAAGACAGCTCTCTCAACCCTCCTTTATTCAAGATGGGAGGGATTGGGAATGGGGATACGGCCAGATAAGCCCCAGCAAGCTGGGAGCTCAGCTTCTGAATTAGATCCTCATCAGTCCTGTGGAGCTGCAGCACAGGGAGCAGAGAGGCTCTAGACAGTGCACAGCTGCAGGATGGTTCCCTGTCTGTCAAATTCAAGCCCCAGCTTGATCAGCTGGCGTTAATAAGCCAGGTGTGAAACATGGCAAATGCCTGACTGGTACAAGACCCACCCCTCTCCTACACCTCTTTATGGGTCTGGTAGGCACAATGGTCTCTCACAGAGCTGACAAACTGGGATAGCAATCTTGCTGTCAGATTAAGAGTTTGAAACAAATATGCAAAATAAACCATAATTTCAAGTATCTTAGTGAAATTTCTGCTTTCTTTGATTGCTTCTAGGTGGACAAGGAGGTCATTCCCCAAGGTGGAGTTTGGCTGTGGGACAGGAAACCAGCAACACAAACTCCATATTCCTCCAGAAAATATAGTCTGCTGTAACAGCCCTTCACACACCCATCTCCTGGGTGAAGCTACCAATCTTCTGTCCATGAAAGGTGAGCAGAAACCCAAAAAAAGGGATAAAAACCCATACTCTGTGTGTGTGTAAAATAAATAAATTCTTGGCTTACTTTTACATAGATGCCATCCTTCTTTGCCAGCAGTCAGGATTTTGAGCATGGCAGCACCAAAATGTGAGACATGCCACTTCAATACAGCCTTCAAAGCACTATGACAGGCTGCCAATGCTTCCCAGCTGAGTTCCTCCTGCTTGAATGCTAAGCAGAGAGATGGTGGGAATGGTCTGATGGTGGAAACCTTTCCACTGGAAAACATAAAGCAGCATGTCTTCCAGATTTAGGTTATAGAGAGAAGTAGGATTTTAAGTATCTCTCTACACTCAAAACTACCCTGTGTAGGAAAGCCACTAGTTAGTTTCTGGTTATAAGCTTTGCAGTTCCTGTCCATGTACAATTCATTTTCTCAGTTGGATACCTGTTCAGCACCAGACAGTTCTGGGCTAAGAAATTCCTTTATTAATGTGGTATTATGTAATTTTCCTTCATTAACTTCACTTAACTCACTTGCAATTTTCAGATGAAGGCCACATAATTTTTTATTCAAGCTAACAGTAAAGTAACTCCCTTATTCATATGATCATTATTAGAATTTACAAGGGCATGAGTGTATGTACAAAGACAATACAAAAAATTGACAGAAAGAGAAGAGAAAACATGAATAAGCTTAACTTTTCATCAAGATGCATTTTTTTCCATGTCTTTCAAATAAAAATGAAAAATGTTAATAACACCATATTTAGAGTAAGGTATTATTAGATTCTTGGTAAATCACATGCATCTATCTTAAGCCTTAATCAGAGCCTTCCCTGCCTGCTAGCCAAAATTGCACATATCAGATCCATCTTTTGACTGCTGTCCATCTCATCAATGTAAATCACTGCCAAATCCCAGTAATTCATAAGCTGGTAAATTTAACAAGAAAAAAATGAAGACTGATGCAATGCATGAAATCTCTTGCTATAGGATTGTATGTAAAGGAGGATAGATTCTACTGTTGAGATTCAAGGCCATGCCAAAGTTTAGGATCCAAAAACCAAGACTAGATAAAATCCTATAAACCACCTTCAGGGTATTCAAAGAGAGTTCAATACCTAAAACCCATGCCAACAGATACCAATGCCATTTTTAATGGAAAACCAGATATAAAAGATGGGATAGGGACAACAAAGAGTGGAGATGAAAATCCTGCTCTGATTCTTCATTTCTTGTTACCTTGTTCAAGACTGGGTTTGTCAGTTTATATTGATGTTTTTACATTAATATGAGCTATAATTCAGGAAAACTAAGTCCTAGGAAAATTCTCTGCATGGTCCAAATCTAATTTTGTACCCTATTTCTGCACCAAACCAGCAGCTTGGAGTGTACTGAGATGTTATCCCTGCCTATTGCATAGACACCACAATGTTATCCTGCAGTTGTAGGTATTCTGACACAATTGAAAATCAGCACTGGGAGGGAATGCTGGTGCATAACAGAATTAAGTGGGCTGAGAAAACAAGAGGAAATCAATAACACATCTTTAATTTCAGATTTTTTTGGTCTAAAAATCAAGCTAAGTTCAGCTGATAGAACAAATTCACAAAATTTGAGATGCTCTAATGTAGCCTAATGATTTTACACACATTTTGTTTAAAGAGGCTCCAAGCCACCAGAGAATGTGACCCTGTACCACACTATAGCAGTGTAACAGGGAGGGAAGGCATATGCAGATAAATCCTTTGCTGTTTGTTTAAATTCAAGAACTTTTTTTGGACTAAGTTTTATATCACCCAAAGAGCAAAGATTTATTCCATTATAAAATCACTTACCAATAACAAACTACTTACCCTTCGACCACATTGACTTGATGGTTCCCTGGTGCAAACAGCTCCATTCTCAAGCAAGTTTTACCTTGGAGGCTCTAGAGCTACTGAAGGCAACAACATCACTCACCACAGGGGCCAGGGACAGAGCCTGGAGTCCTTCACAGCCTGCAGATCTCCTCCTGTTGTGCCCAAAAAAGTACCCAGCTCTTTTTGGACACCTGCCTGCAACATCAGGCAGCTCATTTAAAGTAGCCTTTTAGGTTAATGTAACAAAATAGATCAACTTGACAGCATGCTGCCAACAGATTGATTTTTCTCTGCTACTCAAAACACAGGTCCCAAAATGCAAACGGTTTGTAAATCAATTAATAAAATAATTGCTATGCAGGAGCACTCTTAGAAGTAATAGGAGTACCAGACACACAGGCTGATCTTGCACATTATTACAAATTCACACAGTCAGTGTTTAGAGGAAGGGAAAAACTCTCACGTCATCCTAACTTCCAAAATCTTTCTAGAAGAAGGTCAAAGATTATTCTGCCTCCCATTCCTGGAGGCACTCAAGGCCAGGCTGGATGGACCTCTGAGTGACAAAACTAGTATGGTGGAAGGTGTTCTTGCCCATGTCAGGTGTTTGGGAACAGATGATCATTGCCTTTAAGGTCCCTGACAACTCAAACTATTGTATGATTCTAATAGGGAATTTTGGTTGTTTAAGCTACATTTGTCACACAAACAAATCAAGTCTGATACCTTTTTTCAAAACCTGTTTCAACATTTTGAATTAAAACAATTATCCTGGAAGACTTTAAACACTGATTTTGGCCTGAATTCATTCACATTACTTGGCTTTTTCTACCAGCAAGAAAAAGGCCAATTTGGTAAGAAAATATAATTGAGCCAGTCTGAATTCCTCAAGAGGGATGTGTGTTTTCCATCAGTTGTATGGAGAACACAAAATTAAACTAACATTTACTTTTGCTTTGGGTTGATTTGTCTTTAGTTAAAGTGCCCAAGGTTTCCCTAGAGTTTTGAAAAAAGTTTTTCCCCACTAAATAAATGCTGGGAAAATAGAGGATTTTTGTCTATTTTATTTCCATTGTCATATAAGAAAGAGTAGGAGAAAAAGCACATCTTTCTTGTTTTCAAACAACTAGAACTATAAACAGAGTTGTCCAGAATGCCAAGCACCTGCACAGCTACAGCTGTGATATACCTAAGTCAGGAGTCATTTTCTGTGCATGTGATTCTCAGCCTGATGGAGAAGAGTGGTGGAAACCAAATCCTTCAGTGGATACACTTCAGTATCCAGTTTCCTCAGTTGAAGATATCAGATGGAGAAGAAATTTTGTCAGCTTGCCCCTACTTGAAAGCCTTGGAAAATGTCAGAGTAGTGCCTCTGTCATCCCTATCACATTTTGACACTTACTTGAGAGCCAGAGTTATTTGACAGAACAGAGGAACAAGCTAACCTTGGGGGAGTTTGAATGAAAATTAAAGATAATAAAAGCAACAGTAACCACTCCACACAAAGTAGTTCAGACAAAAATATTCTGGTTTTCAGATCCAATAATTCAACATCAAAAATGCCAAAACTGAGATGATCTACATAGTCTCCAGGCAGGTCTTCTGGGAACCATAATTATGTGTTTGAGTAAAATGATACAGTTCTCCTGAGGATGCCTGCTTTATTTGTTGAACAGGATGACAAAATCATTTTGAGGGCAGGAAATGTGCTACAGAAGTTTGGCTGGCTGAAACTAAGCTGCAGATATATTTTCACATAGGTAGTATTTTTACCACAAGGTCTGTTGTGCAAAGTTTGTGTAGGAAAGGTTTTATTTATCTTTAAAATAAGCAAAGTCAGATACAAGTGCTCTAACTAAACAGTCTAATTTAACTTCCAGACAGAGAGATAAATTTCTTCTGAAACAATCTATTCAAGACTACACAAACCAAACCCCCAACTCTGCAGTTGTTTGTAAGTTCCTATAAATGTTTTTAGAAAAATGAATAGTAATAATAACTTGGAAGACGGAGCACTATCATTTTTCTTGCCAGAAGGTCTGCTCACTTCCTTTAAGTTAAAAAAAAAAAAAATTTATTTGGTCCTTCAATATCCCTGTACACCTGTATGCAATGATACCAATCAAAGTTCAGAACCATATCTAGGTCAGTGTTATTCTTAAAAGTGATGAGAAAACTTCTACTAAAATATGAAGAATAAGACCTAATCAAAGCAGTAAAAAACAATCCAGTTGAAAAATATTTTATGAGCAATTTGTACTTTGCAATCTGAAGGACTAACATTCTTTTTTATAAAAGTTGGACATTCGGGTAGAGTGGTGCACTTTGCACATGACCAGCCAATGCTTTATCTGCAGACAGGAAAACACATTAGTGAAAAAAATATTTCAATTGACTAAAAGCATTATTTGCATAAACTGTTCTTGCCACATTCTAAAGGCAATGAACAGAAAGTTGACATAATTTCTGCAAGTTGTCCCCTACTGCACAGGAGCTTAAGTGTAACTTATGACTTGGCTGTTGAAGTAATTCAGCCCCAGATTCTTTTGGCCATAAAGTGCAACCAATATAGTGAAATGAAAAGCAAAAGGAAAGGGAAAAGCCTGATTAACAGGAACATAAAAAACACAGGAATATCCATTCTTATTGCCTCCTCACATGTAGATTCTTTACAGAACACCATTTAATGCTTTCTGATACTTCAGGTTTTCAATTTTTTAATAAACAAAATATTTCCCTTGCTATTAAATCAAACTTCTGATTATGTAGGTGTTTTTTAATGTTATATTCCCTTTAATTATAACTGCATGAAATTTCTTTTACCCTTCTCTTTGAGCACTCATTAATTAAGAACTGCCTCGGATAATTAAAACAGAATTTTTCTGTGTTCTGAGACACACTGCAATCTCTCATTACTGTCTGAGGCATGTCTTTAAAAACATACTTAAGTAAACAGCAAAGTTTTCTAAGGACACAGTTTTAGTGGTATTTGTTCTATGAAGTTTTGCCTGTGTGTCGTAAGAGAGAGGCAGAGGATCAACAGTAAATTTTAGATGGGCTTGTAGCATTTCAAAGAACCACAGAATTGTCTGGGTTGGAAGGAAACTTAGGGATCCTCTTGTTCCACCCTACCTGCCATGGGCTGGGACACTTTCTATTAGACCCTGTTGCTCAAAGCCCCATCCAACCTGGCCTTGAACATTTCCAGGAATGGGGAAATGCCCACTTTCACTGGGCAACCTGTTTCAGTATCTTACCACACTCATAGTGCTTCATGTCTTATCTAAACCCACCCTCTTTTAGTAAGTATCTATTGTCCTTTGTATTTCAAGTATGGCATTCTGTGCATCCCAAGCTTCCAAAAGTGTAATGGTGTTCAATTCTGGATTTATTAAAATCTTATTCTTTACATGGGTTTTCTGTCATCTTCCTTCAAAGAAATAAAAACAATAAACCAGTTTCTAAAAATTGCACATGGCAGTCCTAACCAGCAGGTCTTTACACCCATGGCATTCAAGAGAAACTGAAAGGAAAAAGGATGCAGAAATAAAAGATGTCTTTTGCACCAGTCCAGGAAGATGTTTCAACACTTCGAGCTATACATTGGCTGCTCTCAGTTCAGCAGAGAAAGCAACCCCACTGTAGAGTGACTGCTCAATATTAGGGAGGTTTCAACACTTCATTTCTGAGCTGCATTCCTGCTGCACTCCCCTCCAGCCTTTCTTCCATTTGAGTGCAGTCACAAACATGATTCACCCCCAATGGGAAAAGCTTCTCCCCAGCCACTGCCCCTCAGTGTGTGCAAGTAACCAGCACCACCCCAACATCAGCCTGACAATTGTTTACCACTGGGGAGAAAAGAAAATAAATTAGGCAGTGAAACATCTGAAACACTTGAATGGGAAATTGTTGACTGAGGAAATAAGCAGAGAGAATTTTGCCAAAATGGAATCGACTTCATTCATACCATGGAACTGAATGATTTGGGGCAGCTCTGTGGGATCTAGGAGTCTTATTACTGAGCTTGCAACTGGAACAAAACAGCATAAATGCACCTGCAGCAAGGCCTGACCTCTGCAAGGTGTGCAGACTACTGGCACGTGTCACTTTGCAACTGTAGGGATGGACAGGCCACCTGCCTGGGGGTATTCTCCTCATGCAGTGCCACAGCTGCTTCTCAGGTTGATGCACTCAACCTGAGACTGTAAAGGCTGGTGTTGTCATGGAGCCAGAATTATCTCTCTGAATGTCGTTGTCATGGTTTATCCCCAGCTGGCAGCTAAATACCATGCAGCCACTCATTCTCTCTCCACCCCAGCCCTGGTGGGATGGGGAGGAGAACTGGAAAGAGGAAGAAACCATGGGCCAAGATAAGAGTGGTTTAGTGGAGGAGAAAAAGACAGAGACAGAGACAGAGAAGGAGGAGGAGGAGGAGGAAGAGGAAGAGGAGGAGGATAATAATGAAAAGGGTGACTACAAGGAGAGACAGCAGGATAAAGCCTAAGATAGACAAGTGATCCCCAAAACCATCACTCAGCATCCTGAGCAGGGATTGTCTTCTCCTGGTCAATTCTCCCCAGTTTATACACTGAGCATGACTCTCTGGTATGGAATACCCATCTGGCCAGTTCAGGTTATCTGTCCAAGCCATTCTGCTTCCTGGATTTCTGTGCACTTGCTTACCAGCAGAGTGTGGGAAACTGGAAAGTGCTTGACTTGTGGTAAGCTTTGCTTAGCAACCATTAAACCATCAGTGTTATCAGCATATTCTCTTACAAAATCCAAAACACAGCAGTGTATCAGCTGCTAGGAAGAAAACTAACTCTATCCCAGCTGAAAACAAGATACTAATATATCAAAAGCCTAGAGAAACTCTCAACTTTACACTGTAGGGAGGGATGGAACTCAGTATGACTTAGGAGAATATTGTTAAAATGAGATTTTGTTTAGAGTGTGACTAAAGGAATGGGTGAGAAGGGGAAGCACCACACTGCTGTATGAGAACAGACCCACAGCAGACATCCAGGCAGGAAATCAAAAGTGACTAAGAGTCACTTACCTGTATTAGGAAGTGCTAAAAGCATCACCCCAGATCAGAGCAGGTTGGGTCCATGTACTGCCTTTCGGAGCAAACAGGCATCATCAGCCCAAGTGGACAGTCCTGAAACAGGATCTAACCCAGCATTGCCTCCATCAGCATTGCAAGTTGAAAATAAAATATCCAGGTCAAAATCATACCCACACCCAGCCCTCTCTTCTGCCCCAAAAGCTCAAGGCACTGGCTGCCAGTACAGCAAATGCACCAACTCAGTCTTATTTGTTATTCTGGGGTAAGTACATTTTCTTATGAATTTAACTATGATTTCAAGGTTGAACTTTAGAGGCCTTTAGAGGCAAGTGTAATAAATACTATTCTATTCTACAGAGACATGGACACAAGCCCTTTGAAAGACATTTTCTGACAAAACTGAGGGGGAAAAAAGGTTCAAAAAATCTTAAGTTCAGTTTCCTCTAAAAATTAAAACCTTCGTAAACTTTTGTTAACATTAAACAGCCAGTCATGTCAGGATCAAGGGTGTACTGATGAAACTTTAGGACTGCCTCCCTCAGTGTGCTTGAACACTTTTTTGGAGCAAGGAAAGAAGGCTTTATGATTTACTTTTTTTAGACTTTGATATAGAAGACTGGAGAGTTGCCTTTACAGCCTGTCAATATAGAGACAAAACA
This sequence comes from Lonchura striata, assembly GCF_050655825.1. NCBI lineage: Eukaryota > Metazoa > Chordata > Aves > Passeriformes > Estrildidae > Lonchura > Lonchura striata. The sequence continues at coordinate 117,608,553 of NC_140704.1, forward strand.
GGAATTTTAATGAAAGCTTTCAAAGCAAGCCCCTTCACAATTTTGAGATGAAAGATCATTTCTATCTTTTATTCCAGATTCATTTTAGAGGAACAAGTTGGGGGTTTTGTTGGTGTTGTGAGGACAGAGGATGTGATAGGGAAAAAACAGAACTTTATTAATCAGTTGCCTTGTTGTCCTGCATGGCTCAAAGACTTTAAAAACAAGCTTTCTTCTGCTTTCAGGCCCTTGTAGAGTTTGTGACTGTACTGAGAACCTGGACTATGCTTTTATGTTAAGATGATCACAGTGCAATTCAGGGAAGCTCAGTTTGCTACAAGATTGCAATGACTTTCTTTTGAAGACACAAAATTGAAGTCAGAGGCTTGTCAGGAGATCTGAGTACAACTGGATTTTCAGTTACTGTTTCACATCTCGTTTTTCAGCAACAATAAAATAGCTGCAAAAGAAAGGGACTGTAATGATACTAATGATGGTCAAGATAGAAGAGCTTCAGTCAATACACAACATGGTGATATCCATTAGGATAAGATGCACCAGTCACAAGGTAAGGCAGAAGTACTTCTGACAATGAACAGAAAGTACAAAATCTCACCTACTTGAAGTGAAACACAAGCATTTTTCACCCTCAAAAAATAAAAAAAAAAAATCCAATAAGATGAAAGGATGGAAGAGTTCCCACAGCAGGCCCAGGAGAGAGGAATTTCTGGGTTCAGCGTTATGTCAGAGTCTTGGGAAGAAGGGAAGAATGGGAAGAGGCAAAGTTTGCAGGCACAGAAAACACTTTTCAGAGACAGTTGAAATACTCAAAAAATTTAACACCCATGCAGAAGAAGCTCTTTATTATTTCCATTCCCAGTTCTCATCAGTAAGATGAGTCCAGACCTCCTAAAGATGCTCAGGCCAGCCACATCTGTGGCAGGGAATGAGGGCTTGCCTACCCAGGAAAGCCATTGTTATAAGGGAAGACAAACCCCTCAGGGAGGAAAAATAAGTGCTTTAAGCAATCAGTACCAGCCCCCCTGCCCATGCTCCATCTTTGAAACACTAATGGCTCCTTTGTTCAATTTCATTGAAGAAGGTCAACTCATCAAAAGTTATTGACAAGAATGACTGCAGACCATTGCCATGCAGTCACATCCTTCCATAGCAACCAGACAATGACTTACAGAAGGAAATCCTGCAGTCATGCATGGCCTAGCACATCTGGCAAAGTTTCTGCTTTCCAGCTGTCATCAAGGACATGGAAAAAGTGTGCCCCAAAACCACCATTTCTCTGTTTTCTGAAAGCTGAAGAGCCATCTGATTTCTCTAAGAAATAACCCAGCTGCTGTCCCATGCTCTGATACCATAATGGAGAAAAAGAAAACAAGGATGAATTTTGAACCTTCATTAGGATTAACCTTATATGTTTATTTTCTCTACTTACCCATTCAGGTATATCTACATGAGACTACCAGGATGCTTCAGCTTTTTAGGTTGGGGTTGGTTTTTTTAAAGTTTTGCGGTCTTTTCAGAGGAATTTTCCAAGTTGTCTGGACTTGTAGCCTCAGGCTATAAGAAATCACTATTCTAAAATTCACTCTGGCTACAAGGGCCTGAGCAGAAAACCATGCTTAACTGCCAACCCCTGATGCAACTGAGACTGAAATAGATTGCAAGTATTTTGGCAGAAGATTGCTGACTCTTATTCTTAAACCTGAAAAGCTTTAACAGACTACCTGCCACAAAAAAATTTGAACACTCTTGAAAAATGAGAATTCTCCCAGTATGTTTTTAATGCTCACTAGTATGTCCACAAGCTGCTTAAGGGTGATTCCTCATACAAAAGAATGCTTTAAGCAAGAAACAGCATGGCAGAAGTAGATGAAAAATGAAACTGAACAAACCAAGGATGCATGGAAGTGTTACCCATTAAAATGCAGAAATTAGATCTCTTCTCCTTCAAAAAAATCTTTATAGTTTGTTAGTCCTTTGGAAATTTATCAGTGTTTTAGCTTTGCAAAAGATAAACTTGTTCTAGGCTCATTCATTTTCCAGTTTCACACTTAAAGGCAACTGAAAATATTATTTTCAATACCACAGTGGCTGCTTTATTTATTGTAGTGAAATTAATGTTTGATCAACTTTCTGAAGGAAGAATAAACTGAGAAATGCAGGAGTATGTTAATTCATGATGCTCTAAGAAAGCATTTTTCATTTCATAGTAAAGAACACTTAGAGGTTTCAGGAAACTGAGCTATCAGTGCTAGGAGTGGGATCAAGTCGTGTTAGTTCCAATATTATGTTTGTTTTTCAGAAACAAGAATATCCTCAGAGCTTCTTAGTTAAACACTTACACTCTGGTGCTTGGCTCTCACCACCTGGGTCACTCACATTTTGGAGATTTTCCTTGGCCATGACACACTTTGTAAGCACAATCCCTTCAGGAAAGATTTTAACAGTACAGAATAACAGCTCACACACAGTCTTGAATATTTCACCAAGTTCTGGATATCTCAGGATGCAATTGCATACTCTGAGAAAAATATTTTGACTCTTTGGAATGTCTGCTTGATGAAGAATTCTATACCACAAAAGTCGATCTCAAGAACCAGCACAAAGAGCAAGGCCAGCAAAACAAAGCACTTCATATAAGGTCAAATAAAAGGTGTTATTCTACCAAAAATAGAAAATTCTGGGGGAAAGGATGAGGGTGGACAATAGAGAGCAAGCAATCAAGTTTTCCACAATGTCCTCTTTGATACCATCAAAGTCTAATTGGCAGGCTGCTTACTTCTCAGGCTGGAAAAGTTAGAGAATGTTCAAAAAGGAAAACACCTGATGTCAGCATGGTGTCAAGTGGCAACCACAAGGCAGCTGCTCTGAGGCAGAATCCTAGCTGTAAACAGACTTGGAAAATTGAGCAAGCCAAATGCTATCATTTGCACCATTAGGATTGCAGGCTAAACATGCATGTTCTTTGTGAAGCCATGCAAAATGTCTCTGCAATTTTTTCTCCCCGCACAGCTAATCCATCTGGTGCCCAGCAAACCCCAAAAGTTGCAATAACATTAACTTGGTGCCTTTGCTCTGAGCCAGTAGAGCAGAAATAATTATAGTAGGTGAATATTAGATTATAAAATAGAGGGAAGGCTTAAAACAAAAACACTGTGCTGCTCTTCCCTAGAGGATTTTGCAGCAGGCTCCAGTTTACTGCAAACTCAATAGAAAATAACCCGAAAAGTTGCATATAGCTCTTCTGCTTGAAATGGCTGCCCAGAGCAAATCCCAGGCCAAAGAAAATCACAGCCAAAACATTAAGTTTTGATAAAACAATCCCATTTTAAATAGCAATATTTATTTTGTATTTAAAAGCACTATAAATACGAGGCATGTGGCAAAGCATTTTCACACAGATGACTTTGTATTACATTCCTCTACCTTAAGTATTCTAGTGTGACAAAAATCATCTTGTGAATAACTAAATTTTAGGCATAGCTTGCAAGAAGTTTTATGAATCTATAAATGCCTGAGAAATTTAAAATTATATTTCCCTTACTGCTCTGAAACAGCAACCATTTAAAAAGCTGCAACCTTTTCCCACATCATACCTTAAAGTATGTAACAGACTCTTGCATTTTCCCACTGGTGCCTGCGTGATTCAGGGGACAAACAGCTGAGGGTACCTTTAAAAACATTTCAGGATGTAGAAGTCATGAACAAGAAGAAGAAAAATGTGGAAAGAACATTTCAAATAGCCTCTGAATTCCTTGTTACCCTCTTCTGATTTAGTCTTTTCATAGAGGGAAAAAGAAAGGATCATCAGCTACAAGAGAGGGTCATCAGCTACAAGAGAAAATCACTGATCACATCTGGATGCAAGTTCACTGTGCCACTTCTCTTGAGCCTGCTAGAGTTTGTTCCCTCATGACACTGAAATCAGAAGCCATTTACTCATGGATAATAAATTAGTAGAAGGGGGGGGGGGTTTGAAGTTTCTTGGGGGGTGGGTCATTTCCAAGTTTTCTGAAAAAGTATAGAATCCAAAAATTCAGCAGTAATATAAAACCAAAGACCTGATTTTTATGGAATTTATTCCAGGCCCTAAGTACTATCAAAATTTCTAGTATTTTCACTAAAGGAATTCAGAAAAAGTACAAGAAAAATTGCCCACTCTTCATGCAAGATAAGCACAGAGCATCTGCAATAAAGACAAGAAATACATCAACACAAATAATTCCAAACAGCAGCTTCCAATTAATGCAAGGAAATTAAGATACCAAAGAGAAGTCATAAATCCACTTTCCAGTTAAATTTCTAACAAAAATAGTTTTTCAGGCAAAAAAAGGAGGTTCAGTGTAGTGAAACTGTCATATGGCATTATCTTCTTTATGGGATCTCCTGTATGAAACAAGTACAGAGAGGTACTGAGTATTCCTCATTCTACCTCTTGCATTAGAAGTCCCATTTTCTCTGTCTTTTTGTCTGCCTTAGGGTTACACTTTTAGAAATCCAAGATGTCCTTCACATACAGAAGCTCTAGCTCTTGTACAAGAGCACCCAGAGGAGGTCCTGGAGTTCAGAGTGAATTGAGCATCGCGGTAAGTGGCAGGGCAGGAAGCACACTCCAAGCACATCCAACAGGCACGATCTGTGGCAAAGTCTCACAGCTGCAAGACAAAGGAAATTGTCAAACCTACATATTCTCTCAACTCTTCTGCCTCATATGAGTGCAGCTTGGAATAGCCAGGGTGAAATTCAATAACCTCCTTACAGATCTCATTCCACTGTATAATGAACCTGCTGGCATGAGTAAGAAACAGACTCATGAGGAAAGTTTATGTGCTTTCAAGAGGCCAAGGGAACACAGGCATATTGGATTTTTCCAAACTTAGGAAGCAGAACTATACAAGACTTGGGTACTAAAACATTTGCTGTGAATATCAAGCAAGGTTTTCTTGAAGCACAAAATTGGCTGATTCATATCTGGCATAATGCAAAAATTCAAAACACTTTCACTTTATACTAGACAATAAAGCTGTCACTCCCATGAGGAAAAGGTACTATCCGTATAGAAAATCCAGCATCTATTCTTGATGAAGAGGAGAATAAAAATATGTGTATATGTATATATTTGCCTCATGGCCTCTGTTCTTCACCAGCAGACTTTAGTCTGTGTCTGCAACTAGCAGAATGGATATCATCAATCTCTTTGGTAAAAAAAGGCTGTTGTGAAGAAACCATTTCATATGACTGATGGCACTTCCTCTAATGGGGGTACCATTTTCCAGCAGGCTTTTTGTAGGCCATTCAACACCAAAATCCACATCTGGTTATATTTGTTCATCTCCAGGCTCATGCTCTTCAGTTTGTTTCCCCTTTGATCTCCTCTTTGAGTTCCAACAAGATGCTATTTGCAAGCCTTGATTTTAAGGGGTTGGTGCCACCACTTTTGGCAAGATATTTGCTGAGATCACATAATCTTTTCCTACTTGAGCAGGCTATTTACTCATAGTTTTAGACATATTTGTTTCTCCTTCCTGTTGGTTTTTTTTTCAGGGACTGAAGTACAGTGATTCAGTAATCTCAAACTCAAGCTTACATTTCCCTCAATGATTCTTCTCTAACAATATAGTTCCATATGTTTTGGTTTCCTGATTTTCTTTATCTCATATAAAGATAATTTTATCTGCATTATCATCTATGTTAGTTATACTGAAGTTTATAATTTGCAGTAAGGGCTTCAAAAGCTTCTATGTCTGTAACTATCAGAGTTTCTAGCTCCTGAATTCTACCACAATAAAAGCATACACACTTTATGACAAGACTTTATCTCTTGAGCTTACCTTCATTTACATCATAAATAGGCTAAAAATTATTTATTAGTACACAAGAAAGATCTCAGGTTTTGTACAGCAAAACCAGACTCGATCACTCCAGTATTGCCAGTTGCCAATCGCTTTTAAAGCTATTCCTTCCCACTCTTCCCCACCTTTGAATTTCTATCCAGCAGTTTAAACCTATTTAGAACTCTGTGGAATAAGGTTTTTTGAGAAATCTTCCTAAGAATGGTTGACGTGCTGTCAAAATAAAATGTTTGCAAGCCAGCTTTCCAGATAGACCTCCAAAATGACAGCCAGACATCAGACAGAACCACCTTGATGGAGGGAAGAAACAAGCTCTAATGAGAATGGCTGCATGGCTTCAGAGCTGGGCAGCTCTCACATCACTTAATTTTGATTAACTAACCCTTCAGCAGAACAGCTAAATTAATTGTATTTCTAATTCCTCTCAGAATGCTAACAAAATTTATAAACACCACTGAAATATTAACTACTGTCAAATTTCCTCAGCAGTCATTAATTTGTATGCAAGAGATGTTCACAAGCATAACTCCCTGTGGTCATTGGACTTGCTGAACTCTGAATGCTTCAGTTGATATGAAAAACATTTAGAAGCCTTTTCTGCTTATTAACAAAGTAAACATCTGAAAAGCCATTGAGTTTGGCTTCCTTTAACTTAGAAACCCACAATGTAATTTAGAATTACATTTTTAATTCTACTTTGTTGTCTACAAAATATTATCTTTTCAATATTCCATGGAAGTGGTCAATAGTTCAGAACATACAGAGCTATTATTGGAATATTCAAATACTGTAATATTAATTCTTCTCATTTTAATCCAGAAGCTATTAAAGACAAGACAAATATTTCACATTTCATATTAAATATCCCCTCGTCTTTTATAAATTAGAGCATCTCTTCCCCTGTTGCCATGAAATATTTCAAGGATGAAAGTGATCCTCTCAAAAGCCTGACGCACTCACCTTGGAAGAGGCAGATTTGTGTTCACATCCCTGTTGCAGTGTGTGGGGCTGCTGCAGAAGACACTGAGGCTCATTGCAGCATACTCAGGAGTTTTGTGGTTGGCACATTTCCATAAGAGACAGATCTGAAATCAGGTCCTTGCTCAAAATCAAGCAGGAGAAAGGTTTTCCTTCAGTCTAAGAAGCAGCTTATCCATTGGTTTGGGTAACTAAACAGTGCATGCAATCTTTTAGTCCTGGAAGTACATTCTAGAATGACTTTTTGTAAGTGGAAACGTAATGTATTCTTTGCTTCTTTTCTGCCAAGGTTAGGATTAAATCACCAGAGGGTATTTCTTGTTCGGAATCAGATGTTTATTAGTTCTTATATTACAGTCTCAAAGGCTGTGAGTTGTACAGTACTCTAACAAGAAAAAAATGGAGATGTATCTCTCTCTCTACAAGGTTTGTTATGGATAAGCTGTCCAATTGAGAAATGACACCTAAATTATTTTTTACTTTTAACACAATAACCAACCACCCGTGCCCCCAATGCAGACTTTTTATCCAATTACACAATACCACCCAAACCCATGAAGAAGAAGGTGAAAAAGAAGTTAAAGAAGAAGAACCAACCTCCACTCTAAAACCTCCATCTTGCCTCATATATATTACTATATTCTAAAACCTTAAACTCTTAAGTTTTCCACCATGTTGTATTACACACTTCTATTCAAACTACACGCCCATAATCCCAGTTCCATCATTCAATTTTGTAAGCCTTTTCCATGGCCTCAGGTCAAATGCAGTGTTCTCCTGGGAGTTAGTGTCTGACAACACAGAAAGTCTAAAATTCTCAGCATCCAGGGTTCCAACAAAAAAGAACATTTGCTTTTACATGAAATTGGGCTGCACAAGCAAAGCAGACCTAGTTTAACAATCACACTGGCTGTGCCTTGACTGGTCTGCAGTCACAGCACAAATGCAAGAGCAGCATCTAAATGTTGGCCACAAGGCCCCTGCTACTACAGCTACATCTGTTAAATCCCCTTTTGGACTTCAGTAAGTGTTCCCAAATGAGGTGAAGGTAAAGGGAGGAAAAATACAACAGTGCTATAGAAGTGAGGACAAAAGTTCTCTGTTTTCTGCAGAAAAGTTCTGCATTGCTCCCCAGGTAATTTCTGCACAGGGTAAAACAACAAGTAGGGTCCAAACCTGGGAAATCAGCAACCTGAGCTGATTATCAGGGAGCTGACCAAAATTGTGCTCCTGTTGCTTGAACAAGATCTGGAGAAAGACCCCATGATTAAAGCATTAACCAGGGCTTTGAAAAATATTTTACATACCTGATTTATAGGAATGCCTTTAACAGATATCCACACCCCAAGCAAGCTCTGGGTTACCACCCCCACCATTTTTTTAGGAGGGGGAAGCAGTCATTCCTGTGAAGAATGAGAACAGATTCCATTTCTAGAAAGTAAAGAAGCTTTTTTACACAACAGTATAAATGGAATCAGTCAGTGAAATGGAATGGTGTGTACATACACATAAGTGTTCATGGTGAGTGGTCATTCTGACAGCACACAGATCATATCTAACGTTTTATTAACACTGGAAACAACCTAAAACAGGTGTCAAAAAGTTCATAATCATGTAAATATATTAAGAAAATTATAGGTACAATTATAAACTTATCTATCTTATTAGTTTTACGGACACTTTAGAATAATCTTAAAATTATCCTGAAATCCTGTTTAACTTAGAATTAATAATTTATCCATAAATTGCTTATTGTCAAATTATTGAATACAGTTTTAAATGCATGTAAGTAACTTTAAAGCCTATGTACCACTGATTTTCAGTGAAACCTCACCCTTTTTTTAGGATCTAGAGAATTATTCATAGGAGGAACAGCTGAGGGAACTGGGCTTGTTTAGCCTGGGGAAGAGGAGGCTCAAGGGAGACCTTATCACTCTCTACAACCACCTAAAAGGAGGTTTTAGCAAGGTGAGGATTGGCCTCTTCTCCCAAGCAATCAGCACCAGGGGGCGTTCAGGTAGGAAATCAGGAGGAATTTACTCACGGAAAGGGTTGTTAAGGATTAGAATGGACTGCCCAGGGAGGTGGTGGAATTACCAGATGTGCTCAAGGAACAATTGGATGTGGCACTGAGTGTCATGGCTTAGTTGACAATGTGGTGTTTGCTCAAATGTTGGACTGGATGATTTTGGAGGTACTTTCCAAGCCTAATGATTCTATCATTCTAATACTTAAGTCACTAGAGAAGTAAATTTAGATCCAAAAATCACTTAGGCTTTTTTTTTTTGAAAACAAAACCTATCCACCATAACTCACACACATGTGATTAAATGATTACACTCTTTTCTACTCCCAAAACTCTTGCAATATGCCAGGAAAATATAGTGATGCTTCTATACAATATATAGGCATTATAGTTTGTTCTGTTAACAAAATAACATTTATTTTGACAGAAGCTGCTGCGAGCCTTGTGAATACCTTAATCTTACTCCTACCCATTCCTCTGCTGAAGATCTTAGCAAGTGTGACAAAACATGCAGCTCCAAGAACACTGAGGTGTTTTCAAAGATCAGTAAAATCCCTTTCCTGCAATTTAAACCTGTGTTTATCTATTTATCCTCCTCCATGAGAGAAGGCTTGAGAGGTGTGGTTTGTGGGTTCTGGGTGCATGTCAGGTGAGGACTTCTCCATGTCACAATTTTAACATTGGAGACTGGATGCTAAAAAGGTGAACATCACACTCTCCTGTGCAGGGTTAACTTCTGCTTCTCCCTGCCTCTGCCCTGGGGTCTTTGGGGAGGCAGGCTGAGTGCCCAGCCCACACCAGCACCCTGGCAGCTGGATGAGGTCAGAAACATGTGGGTGAGCACGGGCACAGCACACCCAGCTGAGCTGTGCTGAGGGGCAGGACCTGCACCTTGTTCAACCAGAAATGGCTCCTGAGGGATTAAGGCACATCCCAACTCCCCTCCCAGTGCTCATCTTTAAGCATGGTGCCAAGGAGATAAAATATCATCAAGGCTAATCAAGACTGTGGTGTGTGTGTGCATTATCTCCTGAGAAGGAGGGTATACCACAGCCTTAATAAAGGTCTCCAAATTGTCTGCTAACATTCTGCAATTGCATTACTCCCCTTTCACCATCAGCACCACCCCATTTACTCTTCTCTCCAAGCTATAATCATGAATAAAATGCTACATGAAGCCCTCATTTTTCTAAAACCTCCTATGCTTCCTTCACAAAAGAAGTGCTTTGGCTTCATCCACAGCAGCTGTGGTTTGCACTATTCAGCTTTTCAGGATGGTTTGGCTCAGCAAAACCTACTCTGAAAAAGAAAGCAAGAAATAACTTCCTCATTTAACTAATATATGTTCATAGCAAAAGGCAAGATGTTCCCCTGCCACCAAGAGAAACCACGTGCTCTCAGCAACACTCTAATAGTACACACAAATTTTCATCTGGAGCTAACTGGAATTGAAATATTTTGCATGGTGCAAATCACCCCGTATGTTTTCGCAGTGAATGGGTTTAAAATGTCTATTCATTACCCTGAGATTCTGTTACAGAGCCACTGGGCATGAGGAGAGTCCAGACCCCACCACACTGCCCTGCACTGCAGGGTTCAGTTCCTTTACAATACCTCAAGGAAAACTGCTAATCCACAGTCACACACCACAAGGTCTGGTTTTCAGATGACCTCCCCCTTTCACTGCTTACAGCAGAGCAATTGTGCAGAAACCAGGGCAGGGGGAAAGGTATTTCACATGGCTCATTTTGCTGCCCCATCAAACACAAGGTGGTCAGCAGCAAGAGGCTGTGGATCTCCACTCACATATTTTGGTGGAGAATTGTTGCACTTTGGGCAATCCTTTTGACTTTATGTAACTTTAAGTTATTGCATAAAACATATTTGGGGGGAGGTTCAGTCACAGTGGACATTCACAGGAGCTGGAGGGTCTCAGCCACTAGGAGAAGAGAATAAAAATGCAAAAACATTGGCAAACCAGAGGCTCGGTTTTTCCTGTCTGATTACATCACAGAAATGCTAATTACAATAATTTGATGTTTTCCCGATTGAAACACTCCACCAAGTTAATGAATTTTAGCATGGTGACAAATGGCTTTTGTTTCTAAGTCTGCTGTACAATATTCTCCTTTAAGTGAAATTATTTAAATCATTAAAATGTCAATAAATTTCAGAAAGAATTTTGCATGTAAAGCATATGAGTATTTTGCAAAAGCTTTCCCAAAGTTTCAGCTCTCTATTTAAAAACACATGCAGTTAATTTCTGTTAACTGCTCCTGCCATTCACAGTTACATTAAAAACATGCAAATCACATCAGTCATTCTACATCCATACATCATCCATAGCATCAGCTTGTGCAGAACACTCTGTTTAAGAGTCAGAGAGGCACTCAGATTTAAAAGCAATCATTTTTGTGTTTTCAGAGAATGAAAATGTGCTGATGACTGAGCAACCTCACAGCTGCAGAAACAAATGGTATTTTTCCTTCTGACTGCCTCCACCAGCATCCTCACAGATGACTTTTGCATCCTTTTTCCTCAGTTACTGAAACACTCTTCATGTAAAGCCATGTGCATATTGATGTTCTGCTATTAACAAAGGCTTGCACTGCAGAACTTCTAATTAACAGACTTGGGCCCTTGTCTAGATAGTAGTCTGTCAAATTAATAAACTATAACTCTGTCATTTATGGTACCACCTGTGTGTGGCTTACACGTGGGGCTTTTTTTTATTATTTTGATCAAGAGCATAAGGGTGTTGTGGACATAGATGCAAAAAGTAATATGGGTTCAGAAAAAGACTTATGGGATGGCATAGTCAGGGGCTAATATAAAAACATGTGCCTTCTTTTAGGTATGGGTCAAGATTTGTTCTTCTATATCATATAAACCTCATGTCTGCTTCAAGTAGAGATAACCAATACAAAGGAGGCAAATGAGTAAATGACTTGTGAGGTGGAGATCCAAGCCCTTAATTATAAACTATTTGATCAAGGTCCATCAGGTGCTGAGCTCTTCTTGCAATGGGAGTGAAGAAGAAAGAGAGGACATCTGGCACTTTCCAGGACTCAACTCTGATGTACAGTTTGTGTTAAACTGAGTAACCTTTGAGAGGGAATGATGCTATACCACAGTAGGCTGAATTCAGCCTTCTAAGAAAAAAAATTAATGCTTTTCAAATCTTAATCTACATTGAATTGCATTTTTTTGTCCTTTTTTGTTGTTGTTATTGTAATGTAAACTTATGCAAATTAGAATCATCCTCTCCCTCCTGAGTACAGGAAAGATTAGATCTTTAATTTCATCCGCAGCAGTTGAAAAAATTAATAAGTGCTTCTTATGAAATTAAGTTTTAAAATAATTACCTTGACAGAAATAATTACACCATCACCTCTGCCTTATATTAGCAAATAAGACAAAAGAAGAAGAAAAAAAATTCCATGTGATATAATGTGCACAGAATGGATGAATGGAGGAAATCAGTCTTAAAATTAATGAGGGAGAAGATAACAGACATTGAATAGAATAAATAATCATTCCTGTTTCTTATGTGATGAACTATGAACTGTGGTGAACCTATGAACCAAAACTCTAAGGACTCCTGGACTCCAGCAGGGAGAAGTAGCTTCAATGCCTCCATGCTGAAAGGCTGAATGCCTGTCTAAGCAGCCAAGATAAAGCTTTAACTTCTCTGGTCCTCTCTCAGGCTTTGTGTCTGTCACCTGGAGCAGCAATACTTAGGACACTTGCACCTCTGATGTTATTACTGAGTCATTTTTTACTTTTGAGTGTGCAATTCTCTATCCTGAATGCACAAGAACAAGGTATATCCAAAAGCACCTGTGCCAAATCCCATGCAATTCTACTGGCTTGCTGTTACTTAGAACTTTTGTAAATATTCCAAACATTTACACCTACAACCAGAAGAGAAACTATGGCCAGGCATCCAGATATAACTAAAACAGAATAATCCTAGTAAAGTATCATAAAATATCACAGAATATCATAGAATATTCTGATTTGGAAAGGACTCACAAGGTTCATCACAGTCCAATTCCCAGATAATAAAGCATGTCTGCAGAACATTCCTCCTTGTCTAACATGGTATGTTTAGTAAGCTTTACTGCTGTAGCAGGCAGAGTATTTCTTTTTGAGCCTCATGAGCAGCAATCCCTCAGCTGTGTCGGCAGCAGCTGCGTCATTCAGCTCTGGTTGCAGAATTGCAGTTCCCAAACCTCATCTTTCATTTAAACCACTGAAGCACTTGACCCAGACATACTCCTGGAACCTCGGAGTGATGAAGAAAATACTGAAAAATGTGAATTATTAATTGTCTTGGACTTTCCGTAAGGAAATATTGTTAAAATTTTTCAAGTTTTCTTCTTAATCATCTATGAATTGTAAATAGAAGATGCAGTCATCATCACACTTATTAATTCCTGTAAGACAAAATTATAGTTTTCCTTACAAATTTTACACGCAGCATTGTGTATACACTGCAAGATTCCATTTAAATTTACCAAAAAAAAAAAAGAAGAAAAAAAAAAGAAAAAAAAGCAGTTAAAAGAGGTGTATGCATTGTGTATTTTGCTTCAGTAACTCTGACCTTTAGAAATTATCAAGCTGCTGTTTGATTTAACATTTCATCAGCAAATACATTGTAATGCACAGAGGACTATTCTCAAAGTTCACAAAACTGTTTTCATAGATGAAAAAAAGACTAAAAGGTTGCAACAGGAAAAAAAATAACTGTAGGTTCCTTCCAAGTGTAGAACAATCTGATACCAACAGGCTTGCTTATACACAGGCTGGCATCACAGACTTCTAATCACTCCCAGCTTCAGAGCAGCATTTCACAAACAGCTTGGTTCAAAGTTGACCAGGAAAATTTCCGCTATATCAGGAGATTATTTCTCTGGATTAAATCCTTTGTGCTTTATTAGGCATTTTCCTGCAACAATGTCACCAAGCAGAATCAAAAATTATGCTGATAGGACATAATTTCTACATAATTTCTGATTCTGCTGTGTAATAGAGTATGAGGAGAGAAGACACCAGAACAGAGTGAGGTTACATCATCATCACCCCCCGGCTCCTGTCCTGGTTAGGGATCACACACCAGTCCACTTGTTTGGCATAGCAAGATCCCCAAGGCAGATCACTCTCACTTCAGCCAAACTGGCTTTTTTGTTCCCTTTTCCTAGGTTTAGTGGCATAATACAACTTTAACCCCTCCAACTGGGTAACTGCTCTTTTTATGGCCATTGCTTTTCTTTTTCTCTATTGCATTATTTAAACATTCTTTCACAGAGAGTGGCATTCAGGCTAAATATTTTCAAAATCAGTTTAAAAAAACCCTTCAAAGTATTACTTGTGTGGAGATAAATTTTAGCATGACTGTACTGGTTTTCATTTTTATAGGGGTCAGTGTTACTCTGTTCATGCTTGTAGATATTTGCAGCTAAAAATTAGCTCCAGAAAAAATACGAAGGAAATACTGCCAAGTATACTGAAAATTATGCATTGAATTATTCATCACATTATTCAGTTCATGACCCTTCCGAAAACATATTTTGTAAAATCCAGGAGTAACAACACAGTGTAAGAATAAAATGACGCCAAGAATCCAACTCATCCTTGGACTTATGCTTTGTTATCCTGTTCTCTAAGAGGACAGAGAGTTCAAGACCATGTTTTGTTGAAGAGCCCAAGAAAGCTTTCCTTGACTTCAATAGATAAAACTCTGCCTTTACTGAGGATGAATTTGAGTTACTACTTTACCTCAAAACCTTCACAGCTGAAAAGAGACACCAGAAATATCTTTGCATTGCTGCACTTGCTCCCAAAAAGGGCAGCAAGAGTAAGTGTGCAATTGCTTTCTGACTAAATCCTAACAGGCTGAAGGTAAAGCAGAGAAAACAGACCTCTAGCAAATTAATTTGAATGTCTGTAGAGCTTCTTGCTCCCAAGAATAATTTTGTCTCCTTGACATGCTTTACTGGGTTGCGTGGAGGCAACCTGCCTGTGTCCCTCCCACACACTGATGTAGAGATGGCTCCAGGAAGTCTGAACATACAGGGATTGGGAGGAAACTAAACAGAGTTTTTTCACCCAAGAGGTTGTTATACTGCAGGACTTCATCATAGAACTTTGTGATTATGAAGACTTGTGTTTCAAAATGGCTCTGGGCAAATTTATGCAAAACCAACTTAAACCTGAAGATAATTAAAACCAGATTTTGGTGCAAACAGAAATAAACCCCCTCCAGAAGTTCCTGAATGCAGGGATGCTGGACTCCAGGATGGTTTGGATGAATGGAGACGAGAGCTCTCTGAAGGCTGCTCTCAGGATATAAGGTTTATTAGGGATGGTGAAAGGTCTTGTTTGAGCTGCCAGACACAGCACGTGGCAAGGCCTGAGGGGAGAGACAAGGGGTAGAGGGAGACAAGAGGGTGCTCCAGGAGAGGGTGGAAGTTCCTAGAGGGGGGGACTTCCAAGAGAGTGTCTGGATCCTCAGGGACTCCTTATCAGGGGGCTTCAAGGTGGGCTGGAACAAGACTTGGGCCAATGGGGTCACAGACACCTGGTGTTTCAGGGAAGGGTTACAGGTGTTGGATGAACCATACATTTTGGGGGGTGAGATAAAACAGTCCATTTGACTTTTGGACCTATCTGTAGGTAAGGGCATTGTCCAACCAGTAGGGGGGATTGTTTTCATCCTGGCTGTGCTATTGTGAGTCTTTTGCCAGGCAATTATATTTATTCATCCTCCCCAACACCTGAACTTTACTGGATACTGGCAAAGTGCTCCAGGATATTAGCAAGTTTACCCTTCTTCCCTGGCTTTCTGAGATTGCCTGGTTGTCCAAATGGACCTTAAGGTTCATCAAGAACAGCCTTCCTCACAGTCCCATGCTCTTCCTCTCTGCACTACTCCTGCAGCCAGCCAGGAATGTGCTGGAAAGGCATCCCAGCCTGATGGGAATAAAACAAGTCACTAAAGGAGCCGTAAAGTCACATTTTACTTATGACACCAGAACTTCTCCAAGCAGGCTGATCCTACAAGAGATTAAAATTCACTGACAAAAATATTTGCTTCCCAGAAAAAAAAAACACAAGACAACTCTCACAACATAAGATTCTAAGTCCTGCCAGGAGCCCTTAGATAAATAATGTCCCAAGTCAGTTATAGCACAGTCATCTTCCCAGAGCAATTTATCTGAAGAACAGGCTTAAAGTACCCACAGAGCTGTTCAGTGTTTGGGCAGTGAGTTACAAATATTTATTGATTTAGCTTTCCAACAGACTCAAGTGTTCAGCCTGCTATCTAGCATGAAGGTATGTATTTCCCTCTTGAGTCCTTCCAGGAAAGCAGAGGATTTCTGCCAAACTAGTTTATTGCTCTTCTCCTTCTCCCATGGCTGTTAATACCACCGAGACCTTTATGCCAACCTTCTACACAAGGATTAATTTTACCCTCTGGCTACAAACACGGTGAGGTTGGCTGGTGCCTTCCTAATGGACCTGCTTATTCCTCAGAGTAGCACTAAGACAGGAGCACCCTCCCTACCATAACCCAACTAAATATTTATAACCAATATCCTTCCTGAAAACTGCATACATACATATTTTATGTGACAGAAGAACCATGACAGGGAGAGATTCAATCCAGCCACCACATCATTTCCCATATAGTTTGTTCTATTAACTCCAGCTTTGTTCTATGCCACACATGAGACCTTGAGAACTGGTTTCTTAAATACCCACTTTACTTCACAAAAACAGACTCAAAAATCTCAAAGATGGTAATTTTTTTTCCTCATTTTAAAAACAGGTCTAAGATGAACAAATTACCAGAAATCTTCCTTTGAAACAATTGTGTTTTCACTGATTCAGTCTCACAAGCTCACTGTTCATTGTACCCTGGCAGACACTCTGCACAGTGCATGCTTGTAAAGCTATTATCTAAATCTGATGGTTTACAATCCCTGAGGATTTGTCCACATAAATTTGGCATAATGCTGTAAGTGCCATAGGGATAGGTGTTTTAAATTACTCCCAGCCACCTGTAACTAAATTTCTAAGCCTTTATGTTCATCATACCCAAAATTTTAGTGCTGTTATCTGCAAAAAGGATCTGAAGCTGCTTTGCTTGCATCCACTTATTAAGCAAAAGAACCATGATCCTGTTGTTCCTGCACCTGTATCAGCGTACAAAGCCCAACCAACCAGCAATACGTTATTGAACAGAGAAAGCCAAAATCTCTTTAAATCTCAATTCCCCTGTTGTCTTTTTTCCAAGTTTCAGTTTTATTAATATGCCTGCTTTTCATCTTTTAAATAATTGGCAGTTGCCCAATTGCAAACACACCTTTCATAATTTAAAAAGCCCATTATGCCATCTCCTCCTGCATCCATGGAGAGCAACCCAGTAGGCATTTGTTAAGCCCCTCCTTTGAAGTACTATTGTTTGGATGTCATGGATGTTTCTTCCAACCTGAGCTTATGAAAGAGACAATACACTTTCCACTCTCTCATTTCCACACTATTTAGAGACCATGTAAGGCAAGGAAATGAGGAATTATGCCTCTGAATAAATTTGAAAAAAAAAAAAAACCACAGATCTGGATTGTGATCCCATCTGTGATACCAGCTTCTTCTGTCCCTGCTTCTCACAGCGCTCAGGGAACCCTGGAGTTCAGCCTCCAGGCAGAGAATAGCCCAGGGAACCTGGATTTATCCCCTCAGAGACACTGACCCCAGAGGCAGGCACAGGCAGCACAGAGCTGTGACACGTGTGCAGCTGCCTGGCACCTGCATCTGCTCTGCTGCAGCTGGGAGACAACAACACTCACCCTCCAGCACTCCTTTGCCACAGCCTCCCTCCAAACACACAGGCAGCAAACACAGCTTCCAGAACCCACAGGCTCTGGTGCAGAGGCAAAAAAAGACCCAAATAATTGATGTGGCACTAAATGATACATTGCAAATTCACACACATTATGCATCTAGCACCAGCCCTGTGCACACACAGCTGTGTCAGGGGCTTCTCCTGGAGAGGAACCACAACCCCTGATCCACTTCAGCAGGCAGCTCCACGAGCAGGTGGGGATGTGCTCTGCAAAGACTTTTGGCACCCTCGTTTGTCAGTTCAGCCACAAAAGCCACATCCACATGTTCCCAGCAGGCTCACCCTTGGCCATGGCCCAAGGTCTAAAGGCTGGCCATGCCACCAGCCACAGCTTCCTATGCTTGCACAGGAAGAGCTTGGATTGTAAATACAGCATCTCCCAGGCACTATAAAAGGGTTGCAGCTTCCTACAGTATCCTGTCTGTACCCTTTTGGAGTTCTGTATTCCTGGATTTTTGCTGTGCCTTATTTGTTACAGCCTTTATGCTCATGTCTCATTTATTTGGTTTTATACCAACAAAATTCTTTTGTTTGCTTCAGTCTCCATGGTCATTTGTTCAGTGCCAAAATACATCTGAATATATATGTATATATTTGTATGCACCCATATATATGTATCTATCAAAAACACATGAGCCTTTCATACAGAGCAGTCAGCTAGAAAGTGAAGAATGTCTTCTCTCAGGTATTTGGAGCAGAGAAACTGTTGAGGGAACATTAGAGAGATGTTTTGGGGAACTGCATTTTAAAGAGAAGTTTGAAGACAGAAATGAAGACCTAACAAAGAAGTGATAACCCTTGCTCTAGTGTTAAATAGGCTGTAAATACCACTGGAAAAGTATGGCATAAAACAGAGGAAACAGAATTTTTATTTTCCAAACAATGATCAAACATAACAAGATCCTTTAGCTTGAATTCCATGGTCCATGTTGCTTATTTCACTCTGAAATTTAGATCATAAATTATCTTTCAAAATGTATATGGTGAGCATATGTTTAAATGTTCCATTAAATAGTTCTTTTAGGTTTTTTTCCTCTCCTTTTTTCCTACCATTCAATAGGAAAAAAACCCCAAACTAACTTCTTTACATAAACTTATTATTCTAAATTTTCAGGTGGTCCATTAATCACTGTTCTGCATTTTCAGAAGAATTAAATTAAGAAAAAATAAATTACTTTTTATTCTTCTTCTCTCATTCAACTGAACAGAGTATATGAGACCTGACCAGGTAAAATACATGTGCCAGCATGTTTTTCCTCTGTATTTGAAAATGAGTAACAAAGTGGTAGTGTTTCAGTAAACCTTGGCCAGCTAGATTTTTCAGAGCACTTCCAGCTTTCAGAGAACAAAGTTGAAGCTTTAGAGTGTTCATTTGTAATAGCAAGTGATCATAAAAAAACCCAAAATATAAATCACTGGTATAAAAATCACTAGAAACTCAGCAAAATAAATATTATTCTGTAACACTGGACTCCCCATCATACAAAACATAAGGAAATGTAATTCTGTTAAGAGCTATATGGAACTTTGAAATTTTTTTCATTACAAACATCTCAATTTAATAGGTGGATGAATAAACTGAAGAACCAGAACTTTCTTTTTTAGAACAGAAAATCAGTGATGAATTTTGGAGACTAAATAAGAATCATATTGCTCACACTCCATGGAAAGCCATTCAGTTCACCTTTGCTATTAGTGATTTTCTATATGTCAAGAGATATTCAGAATGAATATGGCTTCAGCCTTAAAAAAAAAAAAAAAAAAAAAAATCCCAAACTGAAATTGAAACCATTCCCCAGTAAAAAGCAGATTATCCAGCCCATTGTACAAATGCAAATTAATCCACCACTAAAGAGCTGTGCAGAGAATTCAATTCTCCTTCTGACCTTAGCTCTTATGCAATTACCTGCCTTGTTTTAAATAGTTGTTCCCCAGCCTGTGAAAAAACACCTGCTGTTTCCATAGATGTTAATCTCTCTGCAGCTGAACCAGAGTTCTGCCTCAACTGCCCTTTCAGAGAACACAAGGATTTAGGATGCTGCAGACACCCATTTTCTTGGGCAGCCAGAGCTTACTCCCTTCCTAAATCATATATCATATATCATATAGATATACCCCCAGAAGGTTGGGATAAGCCAGACATGGCAAAGACACTGCAGAACCCTGGCAAAACCCTTATTCCCCTACTTTGTACAGTTCAAGTCACTAAATATGACAGAAATTCTGAAATCAAAAACGCCAAAGGCTCCAGGGAGAATTTACTGACATTCTGTAAATATTTGTGGACATTTTACAGACATTTTACAGACATTTTAAAGGGGTTTTCTGTATACTAAGGGAATGATATCTGTGTGCTGTAGCAAGGATGGGAAGGGATGGTGGTGGTAATGAGGATGTATTAGCTTAGTGGGGCACCTGAATGGGATGTTTGCCAGAGAAGTTGTGAATGCCCCATATTTGGAAGTATTCACAATATTTTGAGAACCTGATCTAATGGAAAGCGTCCCTGCTATCCATAGCAGGGGCTTCAACCAGATGATCTTTTGGAGGTCCCTTCCAACCCAAACCATTCTGTGATTCACTCTGTTTGCTTTGCTCAGTTCATGAAGGCTCACAATAAAACTCAGGAACTGAACATCCAAGTCCATCTGTTAGGACTCAAATCACAGTGAAGTACCACAAAATAAAGGAGAAACTGCTGCTTTGCATTCTAAAAGGTAAAACAGCTTGCAAATTTGCAAGAAAGCACAGAGAGGATTTCTGCTTATGAATTATTGTAACCTTGTGGCCATAAATGCAGAGCTCATGCCTTTGCCACATATAGGGAAAAGTATGCAGTAACCAAAAATTATCTGAATGGGTCTTTTCCCCTTCTAACTCTGAGATCTTTCCCCCACCAAACTAATTCAACAAATTAACATTTACCACTGTCCATGACCACTGGTAATCCATCCTCTGCTGTATTCTATGCACCTAAAGAAAGAGGCTGAGTAGTAAACTACTGTCTTAAATGTTATCACAATTTTTTTATGGCTAAACAGCCCACTGCACATGCTCAAGTTCTAATTATAAATAATAGTGCTCAACTTCTAAACACCCAGGTGCTGCAGCTAGTACAGCACATGAGGGATGAGGGGCCCTGCCCCAGGCAAACACAGGAGATGCTGTCAGAGAGCTCAAGGCCAAGGAAAAAGGGCAACAGCCCCATTGGGGCAGGGAGAAACTGCTGCAATATAAGTCATTTGCAAAAGGAGATTTCATTTCACACCTGAACTCACAACAGATATAAAACCAGGTTATTGTGTCTGGGATTGGCATTTTAGGTACCACTTAGGTCAAGAAAAGTTTCCTGATCCTGTTCATTTACTGTTGCTTCCTAAACATAAAATCCTTCTTCTTATCCCATGGCCTCTACTTTTTCTCTTAATAACAAAGCTCTTCTCCTGCAGTCAAGATATATAAAGTGATAGATTTTGAGTTATGTAATTACAGCAGCTCATTTAGATCAAACTGATTGCATCAGTTAATCACTTAACTGCTGGCAACAATAACAAAATTCAGTTCTAAACAGAAAATTGAGTCAAATAAATTAAAGAACAAATCACCCTGATGGAATAACAACCTGCTCATAAGGCATTTTATGAGAAAACTTCATCTAAATAAATCAAATAAATTCAGTAGTTATCCACTCAATACAGCTTTTATCCAAGTGGATGATATTTTACATTGAGTTTTAGAGAGAAACAATAAACTGCTACATTAAAAATCAAGACAATATTATATCAGCTCCTCTGAGTTCATGAAAGCCATTTTCAATCCAGGTGTTAAGTGGGTTAACTTATATTGCCATATAAGAAGAAATCAAGTTTATCTGGCTGGATTTAATTTCCATTCCATTTAGGGAGACTTCCCATTAAATCAGAAAAGAATTTAAGCTATTTATGAGCTCAAATTTAAATGAAAAAATCTCCAAGCCTCAAAACAGTGGTTTGACTTATTCAGGCTGCAAATGCCCACATTCAAATACCTCATCTGCCTAATTTGAACTATCAGTTTTAAACCAGGTAACTCTCTCCAGCTGGGTGTTATGACCACCAGTATGGAGTTCTTTGGAAAGTGTCTACATTTGCGCTGCTGGAGCAGATCCATTCTGTGTAGTTGATTCACTGACTCAGATTTGACTATTTCCTGTGTCTAAGGGAAGTGCTCAGACTATTTTGTCCCATTCTTTGTCCCAGTATTTAATTTCCAATGTGAGACACCATCATGCATCAAGAGACAGCCTGTTTGCAGCATCAGCTCCACTGTCCACTTGGAGCTGGATACAAACTACAACCATCCAAAGATACTGATTTCAAACTGGGGACCCTCCAGTCTCCATTCTCATGGAGAGCCTTATGTTTGCAACATTTATTCAACAGCTAATCATTATCTCTTTTTGAGGTAAATGTGCAGGATGGATGGTAACATGGTCAGAGTAGTTATTAACACAATTATTAAAAAATTTATTTTAGGTGAACAAATCACTAACAGCTCATCACCTAAACAAAAATGTTAAAGACTACAAAAATAAGAAAAAATCCTGCTACATTAACAATCACCCTTTTAAACTTCAGAAACACCTCAAAGTAAATCAACCCAGATTATGTAGATACACACACATGCAAAACCAGTCCTGCATTCCAGGAAAACATGTTAGAAGACTTCTAAGTTTTGCAAGCAAAGCCAGGAATTAACTTCTCCTTAGCTCCACAGGCTTTTGTAGAATCATACTAGTTACATTCCTCAGCAATGCAGATGGGCTCATTCAGAGCAGCCAATATTTAGGTTATGTTGGTGATATTTTGGGTTATCAGCCAGTGAACGATGAAGAGAATGAGTGACACAAATAGGGGAGGACAGGTAGACCCAAAATACTGATGTGAAATGGGTCAGCACAGGAAAGGCAGTAACTCTTTCTTCAAGAACCATCAGATGAATAAAGTATAACAGAGTTATCTCTGATTGAATACCTACTTAATGCTACATCTCTTCCCCTCAGATCTTCGTCTTGCTATGCATGAAATAAATTATGAGGTCACTGTGATGACACTGATGAAACAAGAGCATCTGTGTGATGTGAACAGAACATCCTTGCACTTAAATCAAAAAGAAACTGTTCAAAGAGAGAAAACAGCTTTAGGGGAATGGAGTTTGAAACAACAGAAGTGACTTCCCTATTATCTTCAAAAGAACATTGCTGTGGGAATGGGCTATAGCAATAGTATGTAATACCCAAATGATTCAGGATGGTTAAGAGGGAAGTGAAGATTGACATATTTGACCACTGAGTTCTTCAGATGCAAGAGTAAAAAAAACAAATTCAGGTAATGGTACTCAAGTGTATTGTAATATGACAGGATGGTTCTTTT
The DNA here is from genome assembly GCF_050655825.1 of Lonchura striata. Classification (NCBI taxonomy): domain Eukaryota; kingdom Metazoa; phylum Chordata; class Aves; order Passeriformes; family Estrildidae; genus Lonchura; species Lonchura striata. Next base: position 117,631,728 of record NC_140704.1, read on the forward strand.
TTTGTGAAATAAAGACAAGCCAGCAGACTCAGTCACTAGATAATGAAGTACCACATTAACAAAAGCCGCTACAGAAGTAAACAAAAAATAGTTGTGTGAGTAAACAACTTAAAAAATTAAGGCAGTTTTAAATGTAGATCTAATACTGCAACCTTTCCCAGACAGCCATGAGTCTGACCTGGCAAAGACAATAAAAACACAGCATACCCATGTGCTAATTGAGGCTCCACACCACCTTATGAGTTCTGCCTGTGCCCCCACACTTAAGATTTTTATTTTTGGGAGGAGGCATCAGCTCCATTTTAGATAACAGACATACAGTCTTGTCTCATAAGCTAGTTCTTTCTAACATGGATGTGAGGTTTGTGTCAGGACTTTCTGACACCTCTAGCACATCAAATCAATGGTGCTCTTCATTTTTGCATTCTGGCTCTAGGAGGAAAGCAGAGTTTGTAATATTATCAGGACCCATCAGAAACAGAGGTAACATTGTTTCTAAGTGATTTCCTCTCTAATTTACTAGAGGAAGTATCTAGGGGAGAGCTCCTGTCACCAGTTTTCAGCAGCTGTAGGACAATACCAGCACAAGAATGAGTAACTAAAAATACACAGGATGAGGGCACAAACTGAAATGCAGAAAGTTTCATTTGAATATGAGGAAAAGCTTCCTTGTGTGGAGTGGGACAGAGCTGCCCAGAGAAGTTTTGGAGACTCCTCTGGTGATACTCAAAAGCCACTTGGATGTGTTCCTGTGTACCATGCTGGGGGAGAACCTGCTTTAGCAGGGGACTTGGACTTCATGGTTTTCAGAGGTCCCTTCCAACGTCTGCCAACCTGTGATCCTTACCACAGCTTCAGTAGACCTGGAAGCAGGAAGGTTTAAAGCCACCTGAGGAATGGATTTCTAGTCCCATCTCCCAACAGGAAAAACAGGAGAAAGCATCAACACTTAAACCAAAGGCAGTTGATATTGCATTCTCCAGGAGTGGGGACCCAGAACCAACAAGTCAGACCTTTGCTATCTTTCATTAACCTCTCTTACAATCACAAGACAATGCTCTGCTTCCACATATTCCAGGATCCAGTCCTTCAGGGATAGTTGTTAAGATCTAGGAAATACTGGCAGGGAAGCAGGGGAGTGCTTTTGCTTCAGAGCCCTCCCATCTCCCAGTGCAAACCTTCCTCATTCCCTGCTGCACAGACACTTGAACATGCCTGAATCCTCTGGTTCAGGAGAGAGAGGCCTCTGCAAGGATCTGTCCAGGGAAATCTGATCACTGAATTAGCCTTTAAAAGGGATGAAATCAGGAATCACTTGTACAGTAGGGCAGTGCACCAGAGCAGCTAAACAGAGCAGATTCCACACTGGTGCCCTTCTCAAGCTGCCGCAGTGGTCTGGGGGGAATGGGGTGACCAAGCAATGCCCTGCACTGCTCATGATGTCTGCCAAAAGAGCTGGGCTCTTCTCCTGAAAACCTTCTTGTTTTGTACAAACCAGTGACCTCCTGATGCCATGCCTGGGGAAGGAGGCTGCGCAGCAAGTTAGCTGTGGAGCCTGCTCATTTTCTCTGGCATAAACCCAGATGTTTTCATAAAAAATTGCATCGAGAAACAGATTGCTTTGGTTTAACTTCTTTGGCTTATTACACATCCCAGGCTAAAACAGTGATGATTAAACAGTATTCCCAAGCACTGCTTTAATTAAGCAGCATCACTGTTATTTATGCTACACAGGAGCTCCTGATAATGTTCAACCTTTATTTTAATTCCTTTAATTCAAAGTTGTGCTGAAAATGGCACTTTCCTCTACTTTGGTCACCACTTTAATGACTCAGCAGATACTCATTTTCAAAAATGCTAAGAAAAGGGCTAAAGTAATGTTTATTAGAAGCATTTCAGCTAAAGTAATGTTTATTAGAAGCAAATTCGCAAACATTTAGAGAAGCTTCATAGAGACCCCATTGTAAGGGCCTTTCATGGCAATTATTGCATTCAAAAGACAATAGCCAAAAGGTACTTTAAATGGACATGTGACCTGATCTGGCAGTAGAGGTTCTTAAAGCTCAGAAAAGTCAATAAAACCATTTAGGGTCTTTGCCTTTTGTCATCACTGAGGAGCCTCTCCAAAAGCAAACCAGAAATTATTACATACTTCAGGAATATAAGGCATCACTTTAATTTGTCCAAGTCCAATACCAGGAATAAAACCAGGATGTTGGTACATGGGAAAAGTGAACTTACCAAAACAAGAATCCAGGTAAAACCTAGAGGAAGCTGCCCATTTCCCCCTAGTACCTCCTCAGAGAGCCCAAACCTCCCCATCACCTGGACCTGGGTTATTACTAAGGATCCTCCAGGCCATCTCCCTGTCACAACGCCCCAGCCGGCTACAGGGACACAACAGAATCCTTTAGCTGCACAGACTCATTGCTGCCAAGTATTTTTAGCTGCACAACCCACCCAGCTCCTCCCATCTGGTAAATGATGACCTCTCAGGCATGGCACACACATCAACCTAAAGGCAGAAAGCCACTATGATTGGCCCTTTGAGTAAGTCTCAGAAGCATCATCTGATCAGGTCTGACTCTATTTCCCTCACTTCACAGGCATTTCACTAGGTAATAGTTTACCTGCCACTTCACAAAATGATGAGTTTTATCTGCTATTTATAACAGTGTCACATAATAGAAAAAGAATCAAGGTTGAAAAATAGTAGCTTTAAAGGAAGTACTAACAATTCTCACCCCTGGAAAAGCTGTGTGGAGCTTTTTAGCCATAATTGCACCAGGAGAAAATACCACCTCTCCTGGCTTACTTGGTGTTTGTTCCCAGGGGGATCATGTTTTCCTGAAGCCTCAGAACACTGTCCTCTAGGGCTTGAGATTGTTGGATTGTTTCCTTAAGGCAAGCCAGGTGGTAGCTGTCTGTCTACAGAGAGAGGGGAGAAAAGTCAACAGCATCAATTATTGTACACCTCTTGCAAGGCCATACCAGCTTTTGACAGCTGAAGGGCAGCCTGAGATCCTCCACTCTTTTGACAACCCTTTACCTGACAAAAATCCTCAGTTGGGGACAAGGGAAAAGCAAACAGCTAGAGATGTTGCATCACAGATATTTCAAATTAAATATGGCTCGACACACTTACCAGTGGGAGAGTTAGATGGCACGGAGCAGTCTACCTTGACAAAGACTAAGATTTTACTTCCTTTTGAGGAAGTCATTAGCATAGTCTACACAAACTGCAATGTAGTTCCTTTCAGTGTTTCTCAAAATGTGGTTTACACTTCCCTGCTAATAATTTATGGTAATTAGGAAACTAATTAGAAAAAAGTTTTTTAAAAGTTATTTTTGTTACTATTTATTTATTTCAGAATTTTATTTTATATTGGAAATACATTACCTGATTCTGTCAGGCTACTGAGTTCAGGGCACGCAGATTAAATTTCAAGTATCATGCTGCTGATATTGCAGAGACTGAATCTTGTGAGGTATGACCAGAATGAAAGCAAAATACATCTATTACAAGCACGGCATGAAAATGGCCTTTATGAACTGGCTTTTAAAACGTTTTTTAAAACTGTGATTTGCCATATCTGACAACAAAAGTTTAAACAGTAGTCTCATGGCCAGCAAGAGATATGTGTTTGCATCCCCATTGCTCCAGAAAGAAACATCGCTGTCTCCTCAAAATACAAACTTAGAATCCAAAATTTTCATAAAACATGCCAGAGATTATGTAGCAGAAAGGAAGGCCAGAGTAGACCAGGGATCATCCCAGTACAAGAGATGAAAGTCCTCAGTTGTGTACAGTTGTTTTCATGCAATGAACCAGCTATCAGGAAATTCAGACTGTGCATTGAGAGCAGGGACACAGGATGGAGAACAGAAGATGAAAAAATATGCCAGTGGTTTGATGGAATGATGGACAACACAACCTCTTCTCCATGCTGACTTACAACACCACAAGAGTCCATGGAAATTATCAATTACTACAATGCCCTTTTTTCTCCAGAAAGGGCATAGAGGCATGATAGAACAAACAGACTAAAAGAAGTTACAGAGCCTAGTCCCTGCAGGGCAGTCAAAGTCATGAAGTTTGGTGCAGGTTAAAGCCTATTTAGATAAAAAAGCTGGAACTTCCATAGACACAAAATCTAAGAGGTTTAATGTATTCTCTTTAAGCAAAAATTTCATCCCATTCCAGATTTCTTAGAAGACAAAAATCAGCACTGTGCATATGAAGTCAGAGGTGATAGAATTCAGAACATTCAATGTCTCTAAGTGAGAAACATACAAAGAAAGCCTGCCAGATAAAGTGTAAAATTATAAAAACCTTGACTATTTCTTTAGAAATAGTGTTTGATAGAGTGAACTAGAATATATAAGAAAAACAGGTAAAATAAAACAAGATAGAAGAGGCATAAATAGTCTTTTCTTATCAGAGGAAAGCAACTATTTTTTCTAAAACATTTCCCTTACTTTAGGTCTCATCCATCATCTGCCTGACATAGCAATAAAATATATTTAAATTGTGAAATTCTACCAATTCTAAGATAAATTAGAATATAATGCAGAAAGAACTAGATGACACCTAAGAACTGAAATTTTGAGGTGTGACATTCAGGCACACAACAGAAGGAACAATTTATGCACTTCCTGTAAAAGGACCTCACCAAAGACATGCCAGATGGATTTGAGTATTTCATCAGTGCTCTCTTGCCCAGACACTTGGATAGGAAAGGACCAGCTCCTTTCAAGTGCACCAGCTGGGGAAGCCAGATAAAGTGATTCTTTGTAAATGCATTGTAATCTTTGCAAATCTCCAAAGATGGAGATAGCCTGTGATCTTCTAGCAGAAAAAAAAAAAGAAAAAAACAAAAAAGCTGTTGCCATGATCCCCACACTGACAGACTCATAATCTGAAGCTGCATTTTAGCCACCTACACTTGACAGAACAGACTTGTTTTGCACCCTTCTTTACCACATGAAAATTGCCTAGAGAATGATGACCTTTAAGTCCACAATTTATCACGATTTCTTCCTATTAAATAATCTGATATTGTAGCAGTTCTGTGATTTCCAAATCAATAGGTTTTAACTGCCATTGCTGCAACCAGCTGTCCAGTTTCTTTGCCCATTCTTGGCAGAGCTGGATACATGCAGTCTTTTTAAATTCTTAATGAATGACTCTGAAAAAGTTATTTTCACCTTGACAGTTTGTCTCTGCACAGAATACAGACATGACAAACTGAACAGCCTTGGAAAAATTATGTTATGAGTATGCTCAGAAAGGCATCAAAGATGGCTCTTGAAAATCTTAATTTTTCCCTTTTGTAGATTTAGTTTTCACACAGAGGGAAAAATTTGTGCTCCTTTGGGAAAATCTGTGATATTATCAAGTATGTATATATATATATATATAGCCTTTCTGTCTACTTTTATATGAAGAGGGATTATTTTTTTTTCTTTTTCCAGTTTTGCCTCAAATTAAAATTATTTTCCCATAGTACAGAAATTATCTTGGACATAACCAAGAAAGATAAAGAAAACACTGCAAAACAATCAGTTATTATTCCTTTTTTTATTATTATTGATTACTCTCCTTACTATACAGTAATTTAGATTAAAAGCAGCAGTTAGGCCAAGGGGCAGGCCATGAAAAATATTCTTAAACAAAGGATACTGGCAGTTTTTAGCACAACTTACATTCAGCAATGTCTCATGCATCTCAGAACCAGTTGTGCCAATGAAATGTGCACACCACAAGGTAAAGAGTTGTGGGAACTCAAAATGTCTTTCAGACATTTTTAGAGGTTCCAGGCCTTGGTCAGAAGCATTCTAGACCCTGGCAGACAGCTGAAAAACAGCTGTGATTTTGAGTTTGAGCCATGGAATGAATTGCCAACTTTGGAGGTGGAACAAGCAGTCACAAGAGGTTAGATAGTATAGTAAAAGTAATTACAAAGTAGAGGGGAAATTTTTTTAGTATTGTACAGGGGGGTTTTAGCACATGTACAGGGGGGTTTTCACTTTGTACATGGGGGTCAGAAGTTCTAAAATGGAGGAAAGTGGGCTGATCCTGTTCTTCCTCCTTCTTCTTCCTTACCTCCATGTTCTTGGTGATGTTGGCACTCACAGATTGGTTTAGAGTAGAAAAACACTTGGCAACGTAGGTAGTAGGTATTGGGGAATAATTGTAAACATGTTATATGTAATATATCTTATAAAAGATAGCAGCAGCCCTGGGCGGGGGGAGAGACGAAGAAGACAGCAGATAGAGAGGATGTCAGGGTGTGTGTGCCTCTACCCAGGCCACTGATCAAATAGCTGCAGTCCAAGAACATAATCTGTTAGATAACTAGCAATAAACTGCCTTGAGACCGAACAGCTAAAGCCTGCGGAGTTTTTCTTTGGAAGCACGGGTTGGAGGAGGAATTTCACCACCACATGAGATCCCAGAGCAAGGCTGGGGTTCTCACAAAGAGTTCTGAGGTAACTCCCTAAATACAGCACCTAACATTTCCAAGACAGTTTGTTGCTTTCTGTGGTGTACAAACAATGATCCCCTTGGCCATTTGTAAATCTTAACAGCAGTTCAGACTTTTTTAATAATCATTTTGGAGTCTAAGGAGGAAGTAAATACAATTAATAACATACCTGGCCATCACAAGCTTTCTCAGCTCTGACAACAAGTGGTTCTAAGAAGACAACTCCCAACTATTCTGCAGAAGCTGCCAAAGGGAGAAGCAAAAACTTTTGTATAGAGATGTGTCAACTAATTTCCCTCTGAATCCTTGTCACTTACTGCATAAAACCAGCGTGTCATATTCCTGAAAAGGTATAGACCCAGCAGCTCCGAGTGTTAGAAATTAGTGACCTTCTTCATTTGTTTGTTCCCACAGGTGCACAAAGGTATTTTTGAAGCTCAGATGAGATACTGAAAAGAAGTGTGAGGTAGCATGGTACACCCAGGGCCTGGGCAGTCTTGCTCAGCCCTGATTTGTTTCCAGCAGTTTCTCACTTGCCAAGAACAAAATCTGACCTCCTCTTCACCTGACTGCAGGCCTTAAGATCTCAACCAGCTTGTGGGAATAATAAACATTCAGTAAGCACATGATTAAAGGCATTTTCCTGCCTTAGTTCTAGGTGTCAGTACTTCATCATGCATCCCTCCTACATAGAATTGTTACAGGTTTAAATTCTTTTCACAGTTGCTGTGTCTTGAAAACTTACTCAAATTTATTTCCCCCTCAGATTTCAGACCAAAACCAAAGTTCAAAGAAAATCATTTAACCATAAAAGAAATCTCAAATGCAAAACTTAAAAGTCAGTTTATCTAAAGATTTCAAAGGTTCTGTTACTTTAATTAAATTCCAGGAAAATTAAAGGAAAATTAAACTCAATTTTGTTGGATGACATATAAGAGTGAAATCAAAAATTAAGAAAACAGAGAATTTCACCCAGAGAAAATGGATTACCTTAATTTGGAGGATGATGAGTTCTTTTCCTTGCTTTAGGAGCAAGTTAGTCATCTGGTCCATGGCAGTTCATCTCCAGCCATCTCTAAATCTTCATGTCACCAGAGGGAACAAAGGAAGCTGCTGGCACACATTTCTCTGGCATCACACAGCCTTGAAGCACCCAACACATCACCATGGCATCTGCCTGCCTGCACTATGCCAGATTTCAGCAGAAAGAGGCTGAGCAAGTAAAGTGAATAATGCAAACAGGTGAATGGTAAAAACTCAGTAGCAAAAGCTAGCACTAGGCTTGTGAAACAAAAAAACAGACTAAGTAGAAAGTTTTATTAATTACTTAAAATTCAACAAAAACTTTTGGTTGATTTTCATGATTCCAAAGGTTAAAAGCTCAACAGCTCTGTCCTTCTTTCTCTCTTGGGACTACAGATGAAGGCCTTTCACTGCCAACAAGTGGGATGGGAGATGAAGAACCCACACTCAGAAATTGCTCTGCAGCTCCCTGCTCTGCTAAGATTCCCCCGGACCTGTAGGACACCATGAGCAGTCTGACTCCTGCAGACATCTCAGCTCTGGCAACTTCAGTCCAAATAACTGGCTGCACAACAAAGTCCTCTGTAACACCCTCCCCTGCAGGTTTTCAGGCTTCTTAAGGTACAACTGTTGGCAGGAACTCACTCAGATCCAACCTTTGAGCCACCTGAATGTTACCCACTGGCAGCTGGAAAACTCAGAGCTTGCAGGCTTTTAGGGTTCACAGGCACCAGGACATCAATAGCATACAGGGATATAAGGGAAACTTCAGAACCATTGCTTTAATTAGAGAGCTGTTGGACACAAGGTGGTAACTAAATGCCAGAGAATGCCAGGTATCACACAGCTTACAAACACACCACATGATGAAGAATTAAATTATGCACAAGATAATACTAGCAAAGCAGGAGAAGAGAATTTATATGTATAATACATGAAAAAAGTAGTCAGATGTTTAGGTCAACCTCTGTAAGCAATTTTGTTCACATTATTAATAACTTGGTTATTTCTAGCTCCTCCAGAAAGTGAAGAGGTTTCCAGTGGTAGTACTCATCATGTTTACTTCTATGATTCAATCCCAGATCTCCTTACCCAGCAGTGCTTTAGTGTTCCCTTTGGAAAAGGAAACAACATACTTGGTTTTGAAGGTGGGGAGATATTCCTTTTTCATTAATGCCACGTCACAGTTCTTGGACTCAACATCTGTAACCATAGGACCAATCTTTTATAGCAGTCTTAGGCCCTGCTTACATTGACAAGTGTTACATGAAAAGCTGATTTGTAGAGCAAGACACTTGGTGTTAATTCAGCATTTCTATATGCATTTCTATAGGCCATGCTTCAAACAAAATTCTATATGGTCCAGTAGACTGAACATTCACCACATAGCCAAGACACACAGGATGCACAGCGTGACATACATCAAGTAAGTTGTACATCCTGAGACTCAGCTTGGTTGGAGAAGAACCCCATTCATGGGCTGACACCATCAGGCAATGGTAACTGAAGTGTGAAATGCAGGAAGGACTCAGAGATTTGCGGTGGTGTGTTTTTCTTCCATTTAATATTTGTTCAGTGTCTGTTCACCCCCCAACCCCCCAATCTCCTCCTCTCCCCAGCTGTCAATCTCCCCAAGCTCTTCCCTAACCCACTCCTCTCCAAGTTGTCAATCCTCCCTTTCCCTGCCCCTTTCCCCAGAACATTCCCTGTCATTCCTCTCAGCCTCCTCCCCTGCTTCCAGACCATTCCCTGTCTATTTAGTGAGGCTCAACACCCTATTGGTTACTTTGTGTTACTCCACTCCCCTGTTTCCCCTGATAGGTTTGTCATATGTTAGTCCTGCCTTAAACTCCTCCCCAGCCCTACCCTCATTGGTTGCTGTTCCTACTCCCCTCCTCTTGAGTTCTGTATAAAACCTTTGCCCCCTCTCAAGGGGCTCTTGGGGCTCGCTGAATAAATCCATCTTGTTCACCCTCAAGTCCCGTGTCGCCTCCCTCTGTTCCCGCGCCACCGACTGGGACAGCAGAGCACCCCGGGGGGAGCGGCCGCCCGTTCTCTTCCCTCTCGCCGCCCAGCACGCCACCGCTCGGGGTATCGCGGCGAGGGGGGCGCATGCCGCGCCGCGACAAATGGTAGCAGAGGATGGTTCCCTCCTTCGTCTTCTAGAAAAAACGGGCAAATTCGTGGGGGCGCCCACCTCACAGGAGAAGAAGGAGGGAAGAGGAACATCTACGGCCGTGGGAGCTCTGCCCGGTGCTAAGAGGAGCTGAACGCCGAGCGGAGAAGATTGAGGCTTCGGGACCCTCTTTCGCCCTTGTCATCGTGCTCTCTACCTGCCCGGGAGCAGCCATGGCCGGGCTGCAGAGCTTTTTGGCGGGTAGACCTACCTAAGGGCGAAGAGGGGTGGTTTGGCAGTGGCTCGGGGGAGCCCGAAGAAGGGCTGACCGAGAAGGGGTTCCTCGGTCAGCATCTGCAGCGAGACCACCGGATGCCAATAGTGGCCGAAACCAAGGCTTCGGGGACGAGTCTTGGTTTAACGGGAACACCCAGGCCTCCAGAAGGGCCAGACCGAGAGGGAACATCACCAGTTTGTGCGCGATTCTTCCAGCGGATCAAGGAAAAGATTCAAGTCATCACCGCCCGGGCCCAGAAGGTAAGGTGGGCTAGACGGGGTGGGGGTCGCCCCGACGGGTGGCTGGGTCTGCCACTTTTCTTTTTGCGTTTTAACCCCCGTCTGCGCCCAGACGGGGGCTGTCTGTGGCATGTCCCTGGCAGGTGGGTGGGTTTTCCTTTTCTGGGGGAGGGCTACCCCTGAGTAGTACTTTTCCCCTAGTCTTCTGTGGGGACCCATATTTGATCACTTTTTCTTTTTCTTGAAAGGGTTGTTTTCTCTATCCTCCCCTCCCCATGCTGGGCTGGACGGAGGGGGTAGAAAAAACACCAATAGGGAACAGCTAAGAGGGCGACATGTTAATTATGGGAGGGTGTTAAAAGAGGCCCTTTATATCCAGCTGCGTCGGGCCCCCCCCCTGTAAATTTCCCTTTTTGCTTCTGTGAAGCTCCCTATATCCCCATCCCCTCGGACTTTCCTAAAACCCTTTCCTATCCTCCCTTGGGGATTGCTGTGGCTGAGCCGCCCCAAGTGCCCTGCCGGACACTGCTCAGGCCAAGTGCAGTGTATCTGGCACCCCCTCCCAAGATGGTGCTGGCCACGCCGCTCGGGACCCGCTTCCCGCCTTGACCCTTCTTTTCCGCCCCTGGTTTCCCACCAGTCCCATCTCTCCCCCAATAGCCCTGCACCGTCCCTGCATGAGGCCAGTTCCTATTGGGGGAGGCGGGGTTGGATATTCCCCCATCCTTCTTCGGGCTCGTCCTCCGAGGGGAAGGATCAGGAGGGATCTTCCTCCAAGGACATAGAGCCGAAACCCGGGACTGAGGATCCGCCATTTTGTCTTCCCCCTAAAATGGCGGCATCCCTGTCCACCCCTTACCGATACCCCCTGTTAATCATGGCAATCACTAATTAAGTGATTGTCTGATTCCTCTAGCCTATTCCTTAATTTACCCTACCCAATGTTCCTTTTTATTTAACTACAAATTCTTCTTTTTGCTTCTAATTACTTTTCAAATAATTTACTTGTTGAGTTATATTTTATAGAAAGAAAGGCTGTATTTGTGATCATCATTGCTACAAGGATCACATAGCTGCTGCGTCACTTCAGGCTTGCTGCATTGCTGTGAGGTTTAAAATTTATTAGTTATATTTAAGTGATCTTTTAATATAGATTATTCAAATTATCTTATTTAGTTGTTTTTGTTGGAATCATTTGAATAATATAGTTTTATATTAAATCTACATCTTAATTGTTTTCAGTTTATCAATTACTTTATTTGATTGTGTTATTAGACAAAAAATTGTCCAAATTAATTATTTAATTCCAATAATTCTATCTAATCATTCTATTTAAATTGGATAGTGGTGATTTTAATCATTCTAGTTCAATTATTTAGTTTAAATTCTGTTAATTATTTCCTTCTATTTCAATCACCTGATTTTTAATTATTCTTGGTTAATCTGATTTCAATTCTATTTGTTTTATTTAATTGTTTTTTAGATTTATTAATTTTAATTATTTTAATGCATTACTTATCTTTATTATCATTGTTTGTTACAATTGTTTCTTTATTGCAATTACGCATTTTTAATTCCAATTGATTTAATTATAATTGTTTTATTCAAATTCAAATATTTTATTTTAATTGTTTTATTTCAGTTGTTTGAATTAGATTCCAATATTTATTTCTGTTTGTTTTCAATCACTTAACCATTCCATCTAATATTATTTATATTATTTTGGATTGCTACTCAGAGCAGCAAAACAGCAAGTTTTGGGTAGTTTTGTGTCTGATGTAAGAGCAATTTAGCCAGACAAAGTTGCAGGCCAGTCCCTTAACCTGAGCCAAGCAGCAGCAGTTCCAGCACCGCCAGTTCCAGCTCCTCCACACAGCCACCCATCTCCAACTGGCTCAACAGCAGCAGCGACAAGCCCAGCCTCTGTGGCAGCAGGCTCTCTCAAAGCCACCAGCAGGCACAGACCCTTGTAGTGCAACCTATGTTGCAGTCCCAGCCACAGCGTTTGCAGCTCCAGCAGGACAGTCTGTGCCAGGCAGCCACCAAGTCAACCGCCCGGCCTCGGGACCCTTCAAAGAGTCGCAGTACCTTCGGGCCATCCTCAACAATGAACTCTGCGCAAGTCCAGGTATAAAGACAACTCAGCTGAACGGACTTTGAGGCTGCGTGTTTGCTTTCCAGCACGCAGTGCCTCAGACACTTAATTCTGTGCACTGGCTGCTGTGATAAGAACCAATGGTCCGGGAGTGTTTTGAGTTTATTACCGAACATCTGCAGTGCCAGGCCTCTGTGCTGTGCTCACCTGGAGGCCAAGCCTGAAACAAAAGCCTGCCGTTCCACCTTCATGATGATATGTTGGCAGTTGCAAGTCGGCAACACCTCTGCTTTATTATTTGACACCTCACATCTAAAAAGTCTTCTCTTTCTATTTATGTAGCCCATAATCTTTGAAGAGTGTATAATTAACTATCTCTCTTATACTGTAGTTTATATTTATTTATAAGTTTTTTGTACTGTGTGATTCGAATTTTTGTTTCTTACTATGATTAATGTTTTAGGTAGTAAAGCACTTATAATCATAAATTCAGGTTTTTGGTTTGATTGCACTATGTTAAGTTTTAATGAAGCTATGATTTCTGGCTAGACTAAATAAGCTGTGTCTTAATGTATGTGATAAGTACTTTCAAAATTTTTATTTCATGTGGTCCATTTACTTTTGCATTGTATATCAAAAACAATTTTGTATATTTTATATTAAGTAGTCCTGTAATCGTAATTAATTTATATTTTTCTGATGGTTTTCAACTTATGTACATTTGGTAATTTGTAATTTTACCATATGATTTTGCTGTATCTTGTATATGAAGTTTATATTATTTATATGATGTATTGATATGTTTAAATGCCATCACTCTCCTTCCTTTTGTAAAAAGAAAGGGGGAGATGCGGTGGTGTGTTTTTCTTCCATTTAATATTTGTTCAGTGTCTGTTCACCCCCCAACCCCCCAATCTCCTCCTCTCCCCAGCTGTCAATCTCCCCAAGCTCTTCCCTAACCCACTCCTCTCCAAGTTGTCAATCCTCCCTTTCCCTGCCCCTTTCCCCAGAACATTCCGTCATTCCTCTCAGCCTCCTCCCCTGCTTCCAGACCATTCCCTGTCTATTTAGTGAGGCTCAACACCCTATTGGTTACTTTGTGTTACTCCACTCCCCTGTTTCCCCTGATAGGTTTGTCATATGTTAGTCCTGCCTTAAACTCCTCCCCAGCCCTACCCTCATTGGTTGCTGTTCCTACTCCCCTCCTCTTGAGTTCTGTATAAAACCTTTGCCCCCCCTCTCAAGGGGGTCTTGGGGCTCACTGAATAAATCCATCTTGTTCACCCCCAAGTCCCGTGTCGCCTCCCTCTGTTCCCGCGCCACCAACTGGGACAGCAGAGCACCCCGGGGGGAGCGGCCGCCCGTTCTCTTCCCTCTCGCCGCCCAGCACGCCACCGCTCGGGGTATCGCGGCGAGGGGGGCGCATGCCACGCCGCGACAGAGATTCATTTCAAGAGCATTCAAATGACTCAAGGTAAGAATGGCAGTGTAGGTGCACCCTTGCTCTCCCAACTGCTTCCCACACCACCTGTATCCCCCACCACTGCGGGAATACGCAGTGCTAAGATTTATTCACATAAACTGACTGTAGTTGGAGTGAGGGTTAGCTTTTTCCAGGCTTTAGCATGTATCATTGTGATACTGACTGCAATATCAAAGCCTTTGCCTTCTATATGCAAAAGTAAGGAACAGTCATTAAGATACACAATCTAATTTTAATTAAGCAGACTAAGACGTCATCAACCCATAGTCCTCTAACTCTCTTCTCTCTCCATTGCAACAGTGGTCAAATTTTAATTATATATTATGAAAATCCAGGCTAGATAAAGAAAGTTTTCACAATTAGGCTTTCACTTGATGATAAAGTACCCTGAGCTTCCTCAGAGACTTGTACTTCAAATGACTACTGACAAGATTAAGAATTATGTTCACTTTTTTTTTTTTATTCTAATAATGAATCACAAGAATATTAACTGCTTGGTGTTGCAAGTGCCTGGAGCCAGGCTTCTATCTATGCAACAAAACTGTTCTCATGTGCCAAGCCAAGATCAGCTTAAATTTATTGATTACATATTTTATACTGTCAGAAGCTACAAAACACAGAAAATATTGATAGCCAAATTATATGGCTTAATATAAAATAAATACAATGGATTTTGGAATGAAACCAGAACCCTAACATATACAAGTATTTTCAATTACCAAAAACTCCATGAAACTACAATTTCAGCAGTTAGTAGTGCACATTTGAAAAAAAAAAAATAAAGACACCCTCAATTTGATCTCTGATCTACAGCCTTAACCACTGGTGTTATACCGCTGGTATGTTTTCACTGATGGAGGAATGCTCATTTTCTTTTCCTCTTCTCATTTCCAGATTTTTTAATGTAGTTTCTAACAAGAGAACTATCCCACCCCCCCAAAAAACTCCACCTGTACATTTGCTTTTATATACAATTAACACTGTTTTGAGACTTGGTATATATTTTAGTATTGATAATCTTTCTTAGTGTTTTATAGAAAGTGCAATATCCTAAGTCAAAGCTTTATTAATTCGTCTGAGACATAGGGGGACAACTTACTTTTCTTGGAAACTGACAACACTGCTAACCCACTAAAAGAAGAGAACAATTTTTCTAGGCTAATTATAATATCCATTATGGAATGGATATCTTTTAATAATAGTCTTTATTATGAGAATAAATACATAAAACAAATTGAATATATTAGCCACATTTCTTCATATACATTCAGAATAGAACAAGAAGCTAATAGGCATAATCAGCAGAACTAGTTGAACAAACAAATTTTTAGGAAGCCAACACCACTAGAGGAAAGCTGGAATGTTTATGCACCCATAGCAGACAAAGAGCGTGTGATTTCAGAATTTCTTTTGTATTCATTTCAAGACAAACACACTGTAATTGTAAGCATGAACTGCATGAACTGATGGAAGTGTTTAGCTCCGTGCTGTGGCCGTCTGAGGTTGTTCTGACTGCAACTGCTTCCCAAGGTATTCCCTGAAATACAATAAAAAATTAGATTGAGAAATGTTCTGGAGAGTGGGGAGTGCAACAGTGGTGGGAATTACAAAGTGGATAAAGAAGAAAAAGCTTTAATTTCAGAATTAATCCCTCAAATAATGTCAACTGGAGCAACAATGAGAGCATCCGAGTTTTAGATATCCATCATCTGCCCTATGAAAATGAAGTACAAATCAAACATCAACAAAGCTGTCTAGAAAAGGAAGGAACCCAATGGGAACACTTAGAAGCCCTGAAAACTGTCACAGAACACCCATGAGGCAGATATATTTTTCTTGTTGAATACATATTTTAGAAGCTGTGGCAAAACATTTAAAATTATCTCTTTCCACAACCCAGCTGCAGGTGCATGAGTAACACAAAGGACATACTGGCAATACAATAGGCAAGCAAAACAGACAGACTCAATAATTACATATTCAAGTTGAGAAAAATAAAAGACAACCAATCCAGGCCCACTGTATACCAACATCTTCTTTAAAGTGTTTTCCTCACCTGCACTTTGACGTGCACTAAGCCACTTACTTTCTATTTGTCCTCTCAACACTGGAACATCTCCCAGATTACTGGCACTTGCCCTGAGCAACAGTGTCTAAATCCCATGGAAAAACACTGCACAGTTCTGAATGCTACAATCCTTCACTCTCTCTTGTGAAAGCAGATCAACACTTCACAAAAAAGAACAAAAAAGCTGAAAGGGGTCTTTAATAATAGTACCTGGGTTGCTGCTTGTCACAGAAAATACAATAATTGTACCACTGTATCAAGTGGAAGAGAGGTTTCAGGACTCGTGAAATGTAGGCGTTCTTTTTCTACTGCTGATCATACACTTAGTACTGTGCTTTCTCACTACACAGATATTTCAGCCTACACAGGTTAAGCACTAGAAGCATATCAGAGTGATAATGTTCAGAAAGAAGTCTAAAGAAAACCCCACATAACTCAAGAGTATGTGCTTTTGCTTTATTAAAAAATTAATTTAAAAGATCAGGTTTTATGCACATTTCAAAAACTAGTTTTCTGCTTAGTGTCCTGTTGAACAGTTATTCCTTATGGATTAAACTTCCTATTGCACAATGAAGTTCAGCACCTCAACTGCTGAACCCAACACCACTTTTCATAGTTTTAACATTAAGCATCCAGAAAAGCAAAAGTTCAAACACCTCTAGCAAAGAAAATAACACACAATTCGTATGCTGAAGCATATGTTATGGTTTAGCATCTTCATTTAGAGCTTCATCATGTGTTGCTGTAAAACCATAGTATTTTAATGCTTGGGCTCCACTTAACAGATACAACTCCTGCTCATAACAGACAGTTATCACCCTCAAAGTAGAGGCTCCTGCTGGCAAAGAAGGAAATGAGCTGCTGTCTTGTGCTTTTTCAGGACTTAAAACTGAACCAGCATAACAAAATTTGACAGTCTTCCAAAAACACAGACAGCAACAATGGAAGAGCTTCCACACTCACCAAACCTCTTTCTGCTCCCTCTGCTTTTTGTTGTCTTTTTTTTTCATTTGTTTCATGCCTATATGTATGTACTGATTCTAGTATTTCTTCTCTGACATCCAGCCTTGAAAGCAACTGACACTTGCTGCATACAGGGCTCTGCTCATCATATTACAAGCTCACAACATTATTTATTCTTAAAGCACAGATGAACCATATTGAATGTAAAATTCCCACACTATTACTTTGAAGTAGGAAAATCAATCAAGTTAATAATCCATACCACCACAACTATTACAGAGCTTACACTGTTTCAGATGCACGGCCACGGCCAAGGCTTTCTAAAAACCCCACTAGAGTGCAGCGCAGTCATCAAAAATCTCCAAGACAGCAGAGCAGTAGCATATTGTGTAGGTATTTAGTGCCTTCACAGACATATTCAACTTCTACAGCAAATAGAACAGTATCTTCTCTACAAAATCTTTTGTAGGTGTATGGTTTAAATCTAGGGTCAAGGAAAAGCTCTCATCCCATCTCCCCATACAGAATGAGTACCTGCAGTTACAGTTCTACATAGTCATGCTGCAAACCCAAGTAAAAATCCCATAGTGTTTCTACCCCATCACCTCTTTAGCTACCACCAAGGGGTACTGAAATGCAAAAACCTTGCATTACAAGCTGTTAGAAGGATCACTTAATTTTCTGTTTGGTTATCACTTCCATTTGAGGTGTCTGGTTAAGCCAGGACACAAATTATTGCACAGTCTAGATTAGATGAACATGTAATCATAGAATGGTTTGGGTTGGAACCTTAAAGATCATCTGATTCCAAAGCCTCTGCCATGGGCAGGGACACCTTCCACTAGTTGCTGAGAGACCACTCCAACCTGGCCTTGAATACTCCACAGGATGGGGCATCCACTGATTCTCCGGGAAACCTCTTCCAGTGTCTCACCACCCTCACAGGAAATAATTCTTTCTGATATCTAATCTAAATCAGCCCTGTTTTATTTCACAGCCATCACCCCTTGGCCTTATGAGAAGGCCCTCTTCAGCCTTCCTGTAGGGCTCCTTCAGGTACTGTAAAGCTGCTCTAACATCTCCCCAGAGCCTTCTCTTGTCCAGGCTTAACAACCCCAACTCAGAGCTTTTCCTCACAGGACAGGTGTTCCATGCCTCTAAATCATCTTCATGGCTCACCTTTGGACCTGCTCCAAAATGTTAAGTAGGACCCTGTTCTGCCTCTGCTAAAACATATATTAGAAGAATAAGAAGATTCAAATATACTTTATAAATACTGGTATTTTATCCCATTAGGAGGTTAAGAAGCACTGTAAGCTCCAAACTTCACTCATAAATTGGACATAAGTGTCCATCCCCATGGTATTGCAAATTAAGGGTCTAAGAGTTTATCCTGCACTGATACTTCATTAAATCTTAAGAGAAAAACTGGGATTTTAAAATTACTATTTACCTCACAAAATTAAAGTCACCTGTAAGAATGCAAGCCTTCAATGCATTGAACTATAAGAACATGTATGATAAAAGGATGGATCTTGTCACATGATAACAGATCAGTTAATAAAATATTTAAAATAGCATCTGAGATTTGTGATGCACACTACAACAGACAGTAATGACATAGGTATTAGACTGACTTTTTTTTTAATTGCAAGCTATAAACCCAAGAACTGGACCACTACAAGATATTTTAAACCATTCTCCTCACATTCTAACAGAAAGGCCTTTATAAAAAGGGCAGGTTTAGCCATCTTCTCACTTCCTTCAACATAAATCCATCCTTATAAAAAGCAGACGAAGCCAGTGCAAACAAATTTGCATTTACAGATAACAGCATTCAAACATTAAACAACTGATTTAGTATAAATTTACAAGAACAAAAAATATTACCTCTGCACTGCAAAAAAGCTTCAAACGTGTAACTGTAGCACATCACTTTTGAGGCTAACTATAAAATCTTCCATTTCTCAGTTAAAGCTCAGATCAACAACCACACACTTTCACTTCCCTGGTCACCCCAAGGTCTAAAGTAAGCATAAGTAATTTCCACTTGCAAGTTAATCTTTTCATTCTTACTAGAACAACCAAGTGAAATTACTTTCACTCTAGAAATTCCCCCTTTTTTGGGCCTCTTGTTTACACACATTTTCTGCTGTTTCCAAAGTGTTTTTTCCAAAGAGAAAAGGAAGCTTAGAGGTGAATACAAATTGTTATTCTAATTTGTTTCTTCCTTTTGTTTAATCAATTTTTGCTTCTCATGTGAGCCACTGACACCTTGAAGTAGAGATATACTTAAATGTCATAATTGAAATAAATGCTTAAAGTTTATTTAGGAAAAGGCACACAGAACTGATCCAACATGTAAACTCAGTGAATATGGAATTAGAAGATAATTGCAAACTGGCACAAGATCCCACCTAGAAATTTTATACTAATATATCCCATATATTAAAAGATCACTCTCAACAAACAATCTATGAGAGAAGGAAAAGTTATAAGACACATATAACAGATCCCTAGGGATCATGTGTTTAAAAAAATAAGCCTTGAAGTTTAAGTAGTACTACCTGTCCTTTAAAGGATGCTGAAAATGAATGGGCAAAGAAAAGTAGATGAAGCACAGAATAAAGGATGAAATTTTCATATTTTTCTATTCTTACATTTAACTCTTGCATCCTGATTATTAAAGATACCAAAAAATATTTGCTAGTCCTGAATATCTGCAATCTCTAACTTGGTTTAGCAGACTGAGGTTCCCAAGAGACAGAATGCCTTTCTTTGACAAAAACGAAAAATGAAAATATTGATTTTTTTCTCTATCTAAACATAAGCCTAGAGCCCCATGCTTTTTAAAATTAAATTGAAAATCTAGTTTTAAAGAAATCCTTCCAAAAGTCTGCCACTTGACTCAATACACTCAAAAGACAGTGCCAACATACACTGTTTACAGACAAATCATGAAGATATGACAACAGTTAAATAAATTCACAGGACAGGTAGCAGATAGAATAGTCTGAACAAACTGATCAGTTTTGCCAGCCTTATGTTGCATTTCTGCTAGGTCTAGCAACCTGGAGAGAAGTTATTAGACTAGAAAGAGTTGGACCAGTTCTACTAATTTATTGTGGTATTACAAGTAGGTATTTGAATTACACAATTGATGTACTCCCAGTTCTAGGCACACTAAACTAAACCCTTGAAAACATTGTCTTGTAACTGTTACACTCCACAAATTAACCATCCCTGGAACCTCTGAGCAGTACACATGAAGTGGCAACACCACGACAAGGTTGCAACCATCTGTCTAGTCTCCCTCTAATCCAACCTGAGACAAAACTGTAACACCCACCCTTTAACCCATTCCAGCTGTGTACGCCTGGCTCTCTCACAAGGCATCCAGGGTATTCTGGTGAGACAGCACTTTTTGTTCATGTAACTCTCAAGTGAATTGTAGTGCATTGCTTTCTACAGATAAGCTCCCTTGAAGGTGGCTACTGCAGTGTCACATTAACACTGGTGGTGGCTGGGAAAAGGCAAGTGGGGCTCCACAGGGGCCAGCACAGGTGCATTTGCCTCCCCACAGAGCCACAGTCACAGAAGCCAGGAAAGAAAAATAAAACTAGGCTCAAATCAAACCTGGAGTGATGTTAATATTTGGTTCCTGAAATGCAATATTAACATGTCTTACTGCTGATCCAAAGTTATAATGCTGCACATTTTTATACATCTTTTCTGCATATAGTATAGAAAAATACATATATACATTGCATGCTCCTCATTATTATGTTCTTTACAGAAGTAAACAGGAAGAGAACAGTTATGAAAGTAGTAAAGCAAAAAACAGTGACATCTTCCTAGAGAGCTGGACTGGGAAGACTGCCAAAGCTGGAGTGCTACCACTGGAAAACTGATGCTCTCTTTTGTCATTTGTTTACTGAAAACAACTTTCTTCTTTGACTCAATGTATTTATGCAATATGAAATATTCCAATTTAAAATTCTAAGAAAGAATATAAAATATGTGTCTATTATACCAATGCCTACCATGAGTAGATTTGAAGGTAAGGAATCACAAACCAACAACAAAAACAAAGAAACAAACCTACACAGCAGAATCAAAGCCACTTTGACCATGTGGGCCTCCAACACATCAAACTGAAGATTTTTATAAATTATCTTTTTCAGTGAAACCATGGTGATTTTCACCATGTATCTCCTTGACTTATAAATGTAGCTGTGGATATCAAGAGAGAAAAGATACTGCAAACATCTCTGCAATTTTCAATACTTAGTTTAACATATTCCACTTCATACAAAGAAATAAAACAAAAGTCAACTGTTAAGATAAACAATATTTACGACATTGTTTCTGTTTAATTATTCACAGTAAAGAGATGCTCAACATTCTGATGTGTACATAAAACTAAACAGTCTGAATGGTTGCACAGAAGGATTATGAACATTATATGAGAAGTGCTTTGTGTTTCCAAATGGAGCCCTTTCTTCAGCTAAATGCAGCAATATTAAATAGACAATCTACAGATTGCAGTAATATTAATAGACTATCTACAGATTATCATGATTATTGAAAACATTACTCATGGCATGGTTCAAAGGCCTCCTTGTGACATGAAATGCAGCATTAATATGAGTCTTTGAAGTGATTCACTACAAGAAACTCCTCTCCTCTCAGCAGTTTCCCTGGTTTTGTACAATCTTTGAAAGAGTTATTCTAGACTTCCAGTTCACAACTTCACATACAAGCTAAGAAGAAACAGTAGATCAATGAGCTCTTATAACAAAGCTTTAAGTTAAGCATTTGATTTTGAAAGAAAATAAATTGAAATCCAATTTGTGTCTTTCTATTAGGGAGACAAAGCATGCGCCATTTTTTCCTTACAAGACATGCTATGAACTAACACACAGAGCCATTTTGTGAATTCAAAAAACCCACCTGACTAAACCTTGCAATGTGGTTTGAAAACAGTTTTATATTTAAACAGAAGATTTAGTTACCACAATGAATGTTTTTGCTTACAACACTTAAGAGCTTTTTATGTAAGAATGACCAACATCAATAGTGTGTAACTAAATTTTCCAATCAGGAAATCAAATTTTTAAAGAACAATAATCAGAAGTTCTTTGGTGATTTGTTGTGATTTGTTTTTCAGCATAGTTCATGAAAACTTGCAATTTCTTTGAAAAAAAGAAAATGCAAACTGAGCAGAATGTCTCGTATCTTCCACACTAACATGAGCTCTAGAAATATTAAGAAGTGTTTCTGCAAAGAGTAGAGATCTCATGACAGAAAGCACAAACCTAGTGTGAATCCCAGAGAGCATATGCCAAATAAAAAACACAGCCTCTACACCTACATGAAATGAAGTTTTACAAGAATACACATTTTTGTGCAAATAAAAAGATGGAACACTTCAAGAGATATCAAGTGTGCCTGTAATTGATTGGATTTTTGCCTAACTTGTCTCATTCTAGCTAGGAACTGTTCTCTTAAAAAAGATTAATTTTTATCAGCGACACTATCTTCTCAAACTTTTCATTTAGTTAACTTCTGTTAACTACTGAAAGGGAATTGTAGCGATAATGAAGGCTAAGAACCAGGAGAAATATAGTGGAAGTTATTTTCCTGTAAATTTAAGCCTACTATTCTATTAAGCATTCCACACCTCAGTGTTGGGATGAGGGAACAATAAGGGGTGAGGGTGGTTGCAAACTTTGTGGCTGCCAGTTAACAATCACTACACCCTGCCCTTCTCATTCCCAAACGTAGTCATTGTACACAAGCTATCTGCAGAGTAACAGCTTCTAAATATAGCATCTTTCAGATTTTTTACTGTCTCCCCGCAGAATTCCTCATTTTAAAAGACAGAGAGCAAGTAATTTTGTCTGGGCTGTGCATTTAGAAAATCATATATGAACCTGTTGCATATTCAAAGCTTGTCCAATTTGTTGCTTCATTCAGAATGCCCTTTACAAATTCCACTTCCATACCATACTTGATCATGCTGAAGTGACACATCCTAACTCCCACGGTTTAGCACCTGCCAGCACACTCATACTCTTCATGTCAGTATCAAGGAGAAGGTCAGGAGCCCCATGCCCAAGCAGGTAAATGTCTGAGAGGAGCCTGTGCTGGAGCAGGGTCCTGACAAGGATCTGCAGATCCCTGGAGAAAGAAGCCCCTGCTGAAGCAGGTTTCCTGGCAGGACTTGTGACCCTGTGGAGGGACACATGCTGGAGCACCCTGTTCTTGAAGGACTGCACCCTGCAGAAGAGTGACCCACGCTGCAGTAGTTTAGGGAGGGCTGTTGCTCATGGGATGGACTCATGTTGGAGAAATACATGGAGAACTATCTCCCATGGCCGGGACCCCATAATGGAGCAGGGACAGTATTTCTCTCCCTAACTAGTGGGAGAAAATGTGTGATGAACTGGCCATTACCCCCATTCCAACTACCTGCAGCCCTATGGGAGGAGGTAGAACTTGGAAGGAGGGAAGGGTGGAGAGAAGGTGTTTTTAAGGTCATATTTACTTCTCACTATCTTGCTCTGGTTTTGTTAGTAATCAATTCAATTAATTATCTCTAATTTGAGGCTGTTTTGCCTGTGACAGTACTTTGAGTGATATCTCTTGGTCCTTATCTCACCACAGGAATCCTTCATTGTATTTTCTCGCCCCTATCCAGCCATGGAGGAGAGCGATACAGCAGCTTTGGTGGGTGCAGGGTCAACCCACTGAACAGGTTCATACTATCAGCATGGGGTGCCATGACTAACACAATTCAAGGCAGATTGAAACTCAGGATTAATTCTCATGTATAGGCAGAAAGTGATGCTAAAAAGATAATTTTGCTCCTTGCTTCATCAAGTGCATGATCATTTAACATGCAAATGTAACTGGAATATTTCACTTGAACTTCTCATCTGAAAAGATGACAGCAGTTACTGCTTTTGCCAACATAGCTTCACCATTTAAGAAAATGCCTGACAGTCTGATTTCCCCCCATTAATCCCTGACTTAAAAACCCCTACGGGAAAGCCAGTTGAGCAGCCTGTAATGAACTATTCAAATTACTTTGGAGTTAATTATCTCTAAGTTGAGCTAACAGTCAAATGATACTGTGTTTTAGGCAGAATGCTACTTCAGCTGCCCCATGACACTCCCTCAATTCAAGCATCCCAAGTTTTCCTTACTCTGCTGGCTCCAGGCACAGCACTTGCCTCATTGTGGCAGAGCAAATCTTTGTCTCAGTTAACCTTCAGGAAAAGACTGACTACCTCTGTCACACGTGTCACAGACAGTAATGCCAAATTGTTCTGTGTGGGAACCCAGTACATCCCTCTGGCTGCCCTGGCTGTCTCGAGACCCTGGCAGGGGGCTCAGAGACCTTGGCACAAAGTCAAAAACACCTGTAGCTTCAATTTTAGCCCGTGGAAAAAACTGACAACTTTGTGTGAAGGTCACAAGATGTCACAAGAGTTTGAGTTAATGTAACAAAGGGTGAAAATGTAGAATTGTTGGGTTTTTTAGAATGGGGTTCAGGAGGCAAGATGGAGGAATTTGGGCATGTCTCGTCCTTCTTCTTGTCCTCCATCTTTCACTGTGATGGTGACACTTTTTCTTGGTTTAGAGTAGAGACACGCTGTCTAACATAAGTGATAGGTATTGGGAATTACTCATAAATAAAGAACATGTAGTTCATACTGTAAAATGTAAACACTGCCCTAGAGGGCAGACAGAATGCCACGATACAACTTGCTAGACAGAGCTTAGCAGGTCAAGGAAAGAATGATATAGGTAAGAGAAAATAAGTGACCTTGAGAAGCAAAACTGATGCATCTGGACTTCTTTGGCTACAGGGCTGGGAGAAAAAGACTTTACAATCTCGGGGTCGTCTTGACCACAGAACCCTGAGAGTTCTGTGCCAGTTAAACTTGAGGGGAAAAAACACAATTGCTTTGAGTGAAATAGCTGTAATTCTAGAATAAGTGGAAGCAAGAGAAAATATGTTTATTGTTTCCCCAGCTCTGAAGAGCAAGAGAAACAAAACCTTGAAGTTGCTGAATAACATATCTTACAACAATGCAAAGCTTAGTAAGTAGGCACTTAAATCACAGTGTGTGGCAGTCAGGGGACTCAGCTTATGTGGTGAGAAGAGACTGCAATGAAACAGAAGAGCTCCCAACACTTATCAAAAGCCAGATCTACACAAAGACAGATCTAGCTTCCCACATACAAACAGTGTGTCATTTCCTTCACTTAAGCTATAAGTCCATGCCAGGGGGAACACTACTTTGGCAAATAAGAGCCAAGGACAATGTGTCCCAGAGGCTTGTTCTGCTATGAATTAAACAAGAAAACATTCCCTACAGAGATGATGATGTGAATCTGGAAGGGACACTTAACTCACACAGATTATTTTTACTGACACCTCTGAAGAGCTGAAACTAGGTACTTTTGCCATCTCCCCCTCAGTCTCAAATCTAAAGGTTCACAGACTGTGAAAAGCAGGCACAGAAATGTTCATACCATTAAAAAACCAAAACAAATCTAGAAGACCAGACATGATGTTTTTACAAGTAGTCGTCTCTCATTGAAAGTAAGAAAAAGCCAGGCTTGGCATTCAGGAAAACTTTTCCTACCAGTGAGGTTTGTGCTGGAGAAAGACCAAAGGTCTTCCTACCAGATTTTCGAGACATCAGAACACACATGAAATAAACCCCATCCCTACTGCAGAGGACAGTATCAGTAACTAAACTTTCCATGCTGTAATCTCTATTTAATAGCAGCTGGTTTGTAATACTCAGAATGTTTCAAATGTATAAGAACAGCATAGTGAGAAAAGAAATGTATTAAATTGAGAAGCAGGGTAGAGCATAATATACAATAATGACCAAAAATTAGATTGAACAGGACCATGTGTTCAGACTCCATCTCCACACTCAAGAATTCCATGTGATCTTCAAAGTACCCCTTACAGGTGGAGTGTATTACCTGGAATTTTCATAGTAGGGTATTTAAACATGTTTCTCTTTTATAGAAGGTTCCCACAATATGTAAGAGAGGGAGTAGGATAAAACGTATATAACATGCATGAGAGTTAAAACCTTAAAACCTATATTCTTCAGAAGGAAAGGGAGAAAATTAACTTTATTTTACCAATGATACACTGCAGAGAGAGACAATGGGAGCTTTTTGTCAACTTAGCCAACCTGTCACGGCAAGGAGGTGACTTAACCTGTCAGAAGGTGTTTAGTAGTCCACATTCCCCTACCACTTTCACACTCCTAGCATCAGCCCTACTCTGCCTTTCAAAAAGTTCACATTCTGTCATAGGGGAGAAAACTGGCAGATGTTATAGATATGTCCAAGCACTAAGCCTTTCAGAAATAAAAGGTTGTTTAAATCCATAATTAAATTAGTTTTTTGTATCTCAACACTTATGTTCCAATATACTCAGATGTATTGCTGTATTTTATCTAGCTTTAAGGCAATTCCAGACTGAAAATATGAGCTCTGGTGCACTCATAATTAATAACCAGATTAAAAACTTCTAATTAGTGTTTTTAACTCTCCATGCTTTATGCTTAGCATACATTATTAGTTTGGCAACTTATACAAAGTTGCTTCATGAACACTGTTTTTCAGAGCTTCAGCCCTTCAGTGCTTCCCTATAAAGGTCCTGTGTGCTGCCGGAAAGGCAGCATCACATACCAGCAAGTTCTGTGACAGAACTTGCCAAGACCTCAGCATTATTAGAGACTACTCAATCGGCCCATAAACCTCTTCTATTCCACAAGGAGTTCAAATAAATTTATAGATTCATTACAGAATATCCTGAGTTGGAAAGGAACCACAAGAACCATCGAGTCCAGCTCCTGACCCTGCACAGGGCCAGCCCAAGAGTCACACTGTGTGTCTGAGAGTATTGTCCAAATACTCTGAACTCTGTCAGACTGGCACCGTGACCACTTCCCTTGTGAGCCTGTTCCAGTGCCCAATCACCCTCTGGATGAAGAGTCTTTTCCCAATACCCAACCTAAGCTAAAATATACTGTTCAAGAGAATTACATGTGACATTCAACCATGTAAGGAAGCTACTAAAATCAACTGCTTCCAAAATACACAGAACTAAGTAATGTTATAAGCATAACATTAATCTGCTGTTTAAAAACTGCTGTCTTAACACATAAAAATGTTGTTTCTCCCCTAAAAGAAATCTACTGTCCTGAATCCTCTCTCCACAACAACGATTTCTCATGGTTAGTAGTATGTTAATAATCTTCACATACCAATTGTGAACCATCAGCTTCTGCACAGCCAGTAGTGCATTATAACGAACTTGCTGGTCTTCGTGATGCATGTGGTTCATGACCAGCTGTTTACCACCAAGCTGTTCAATCACTCTGAAAAACAGGACAGAAAGTTTTTTGACATTACTTTCAATTCTGGGTAGCTATCCTATCCAACCACTTTACATTCAAGGCATTAAGAGGTTATGTTTAAATTATGTAATATTTATTTATTTGCCAAGATAAATATCTCACCTCACATGTTACAGATGCAGAATATTTTCTGTAATAACTACTGATTTTTTTTTTTAATCATTTTTAAGAATTCACAACAGAGTGTTTATATTGGACTCCTGTTTGCTACTTTGGAATAAATAATCAAGAAAAGAACCCTTTTCAGAAAGGGTTATTTACTTTACAGAGCCTTCTAAAAGGGTTTGCAGGGTAAAGCATTATCAATTATTAGGTAGGAGATATCAATTATTAGGTAGGAGAGGTAGTGCCCTCCACCCCATAAATGGATGACAACCAGGTCACTCCATTTTTTGCAAGAATAAAACCTCAATCTCTTCTGGCACTGTCTAATACAGAAGAATGCTTGTAATCACACCAATACCTATTAAATCCTTTTTGAGATTCAAACTGTACTAGAGCTACAGCAACTCCTGCACAAGATGCAGAACTGGCTGTTAAGGTACCATTCCCAGAAAAAGGGCTTCAGCTGCATCCTTCACTACAAACATCACCACCACAGTCAGCCTTAGCTTTTTAACAGCTATACCAAATCCCTTATGAAATACTGATGGAACCTTGTACCACATGCCATGAATATATTATTTCTTAATAAAACCAGTGGAAGGCAGCAATTTTAAAACCTGAAACAGTATCACTATCCAGATGACTTCACATGCAGCATTTCAGTCTGTCATAACAAGAAGTTTGGAGAGAATTGGCAAGGAATATATAAGTGGATTTACTCACTGACTTTCAAGGTTTTTTACATCAGTTCTCCCATAGGTCACTTAGTAGTTAAACGTGCTATCCTGTGAAGACACTATCATTTGCTTTAGAGGCTTAACCTGATGTTGTCCTGCCATTCTAAGCTGGCATTAGCTATCTGCATGTCGTACTGCTCTTCTGATGGCCAGATTAATGCATTACTGCTGCACAACACAATGTATTTTTGCAAACTACAGACCAGGTATGAAGACATAGCATGGAGATGAAAAAGAGAATTTTCAATTTCATTTTATAACTCAGTCAAAACTATCCTTAAGACCACAGGGAATATTATTTCCCAATAATATTCAAACACTTGTTTTATAAAGCAGGAGTGGATTCAGAAAAGTGCAATTGTTTCAAGCTGAAAAATCCTTGCCAAGAATTCAAGAAGTTATTAGCAATATAACAGATTCAAAAAAACCTTTATGCCTCCCTTATGCAGCCTCACCTTTTTAATGAGTTAAATATAAAACCATTGCACACAAAGGCAAGAGTATAAAACACAAATAATATTTTTTTTTTTATTAAAGGACTGACTTAAGCCATTGGATTTTCAGGAAGTGAAAGGATGTGAAAAAGGCATTAAACTCAAAAGCTCCCTTATACTAGAAGAATTCAAGAACCAAAATTAAAGGTTAAAAGCCTATAATCACAAATGGTAATAGGCTCTTTCAGATGACAATACATCACCGAAATTATGGCTGAGAACATGAGGAGTTGAAGAATAGTATTATCATTCTTGCATAATCCTGCCTACAGGTACAAATCACTTACCAGCCATAGGTTTAACCCAAAGGTCTAAACAGTGAAGAAGGTTCACAGTGAATCATGTTCCTTCAAGGTCCAAACTTGTCCAAAACACTATATTTAGTTTCCCCTCTCCTCAATTGCTGCTTATTTTACAGAAGTAATAGAGCCCAGTGGAACAGTTATATGTGCACATCTTTTACAATGACTGCTCCCCATAATATCACTGTACTAAGCCAAAATAGTGTCATTTCGAAAAAGTCTCTGGATGCCGAAGATTCAGGTTTTAATGTGACCCATTTAGAGGGAGGAAGAAGACACAACAAGTAAAGACAAATGAATACAATTTAGAGTGTTACAGAAGAAAACAAACATAAAATCCACACTACTTATCTGAAAGCCAGGATGAAAACGGGAATGCAAGTTTTTTTCTGAGTCCTGAGCTAAGGAAGAGAAGGGCTCTAGGTGTCCATCTGATACATGTAAAACACAAAGCCCTCGTTCATGGAATTCAAGAAATTCTACATGTTGATCATACATAACAATAAACCGTGGGCCACATAGAAGCTGTGCTGGTGGAAGCACCAGTGCTGTACTTCAGGTCTGCTGTTACAATCTCAGAAAATGCATCTTTTGTGAGCCTTGTGAGATGCCCACAGTGCTACTGTCACTACAATTTCATCCACAGTGTGTAATTTTAAAAGTAACTTAAAATTATTTATGCATTGGAGAACAGCCATGGAGAAACACAGTATTTTGTTAACAAACATTTCTTTTGTCAGACAAAGGGAAAGGTTAGCCAGTAATGTAGCTTAGGTCTCCACTGTGCCCAGCAGGTGAAGTCAAGCAGTTTAGCAGCCAATTCATCCCTGCAACCTTCAATGGCTAAAGTCTGATCCAGTTAGGAGTTCACAATAAACACTTAACAGAAACAAAAGTATTTAGGACACCTGAATTCTTCTGTTCTTCTAAACCAAGGATGTACTCTTCTAAACTTCAAGAATGTATCCATTCTTGAAGAGAGTCATGCAATGATCGTGAAATACCAATCACACATGGGAGCAGTACACAACTATGTATCAAAAAAACATAAGAAATAGATGATTATGCTGGAATAAACATATAATCCAAAGGTATTTTAGGCTTTTAGTTAGTTCCAAAACTGCTGAAGTCATATTTGGTAAGACTACATCCTTTTGACAGTTGGCACACTGCTGAATAGGCTTAACAGCCTGGGAGTTAAGTGGAGCTGTAGTCCTAACAGCTATACATTTTCCCAACTACAGGCAGAAGGATACAGGTCCTGTTTATCCACTCTAATTTCATAGCTTTGGTCCAGCAACTGCATGGCCATACTAGCCCACACATTCAGGTAAATGCACGCAAACTGTTTAAAGATTGTGGCAAACATGTAATAAAATAGGTTCATACAAAAAGCAGCTCAAAGCAAGAACAACCAGCATTAGCCAGTCCTACAGCTTTGCCACTTGCAGCATTATTAGTTTCCACCTTACTGAAGGATATCTTACCTCTCTTTCAAATACCATTTCAGTTCTTACAAGACTACAAGGGTTGGAGTTGACAAATCTTCCTAGATACATATAGCCTGAAAGTTCAGTCTGTTGTCCATGATTCTACTTCTATTCAAGAGAGCAGTGCACAAGAAGTGTTCATGAAATTCCCAACAAGGCTAGAAGGCAGTTCTCCTCTTACCTATTGAGCTGGTTTTAGCTGAGGTGGGTAATTTTCCTTTGTACTAAAAGCAGTGTTGATTTCATTATTGCTGAGCAGCATTTGCACTGCATCAAGGCCTTCTCTGCTCCTCACCCCACCAGCAAGGGGAGCTGGGGGCGCACAAGATCTTGGGACAGGACACAGCCATAGTAGCTAACTCCAAGAGACCAAAGGGATATTCTATATGATATAGCAACACACTCAGCACATCAAACTGGGAGGAGGAGGAGGAGGAAGAGGGAAACCATTCAAAGTCATGGCGTTTGTCTTTCCAAGTACTCGTTAGGCATGATGAAGACCTACCAAAAATTCCCTGTTTTGCTTTACCCATTAAATTGTCTTTATCTCAACCCATTATTTTTCTCACTTTTACTTTTGTTTCTCTTCCCAATCCTGCTGTAGAGAGAGAGCAAGTGGCTGTATGCACCCCAAGTTGCCAGCTGGGGTTAAACAATGACATCCATTAAACCCTGTGCAGAAACCAGGTACAGACCACTTCTTTGCTACAAAAATTAAGTCATATGTCCCTCTGTGTGAGTGATGAGCCAGATTCCTGCAAAAATCAAAGTCCCTTTTGGTTCTTTCTGCTTCAATGGTCTCTACCTTAGAGGAGCAATTACTCAGTAAACATCTTTGCTCACAGGTTTTTAAAGCAGGAAAATATAGCAATGTCCATGTGTACTTCAAGAGGAATTTGAGTTTATAATGAACTTGAAGCTTTCACAAAAATGAGTATTTGTCTAGCTAAAACATGCTTAAATGGAAGAGTGATAACTGAATCTGTGCATCACTGAAATTACACTAGCAATTTCGTGTGGAAAAATCTTCTCTGTAGTCTTAAGTCACAAAACAGTCTTTAGCATTGTTGGAACAGTCCATGTCTACTCCAAGTCCAATACCTATAGTCCAATTAGTCATAGAGAGGAAAAACTATATGTTGAGTAAACTCTTGATAGTTCTTCCAATTTCTTCTAGTGCCTGAATTCTGCTTTAGTCTAAACATTGTATTCAATACTTACTTTAATCATTGGTTCCCTTCACGGTTAAGAGACATTTAAATCTATTAAGTCAAAGATCCAGTTTGCAGTTTCTCATCTGATCTAGTTTGTGCTTCCTCATCTTCCCAATAAATAAAACTTAAGCATAACCTGCAATCCCTCTGTAGCACATTTTAATATAAATAAGCAGAAAATGCCACAGGCACAATACACACTCCAGCTATTTTCTAGGATAACAACATATTGGCATTTTCCTACCGTTTCCCACGGGGATAGTGTCGTACATATTCTCCCACGTCATGAGCAGCTACAGCCAGGACCTGTGGATCATCAGAAACCTCCAGAAGTTTTGTCAGGATTCTAGGAAAGAATTTGGAACAATGAAGTCCCAGGTTTTGGGTTGGTTTTTGGTTTTTTTTGTTTGTTTGTTTGCTTTGGTTTTGTTATTTGTTGACGGGTTTTTAATCAGTGATAACTTAAAATAACAAAGCCCATATACATGAAAATGTTTTACAAGTCACCCAAACAGTAAAAGTAGAACTTTTTCCAAACATGTAGTTGTACTTAACAAAACTGGGAACCTGCCCTAATTAACAGAATTATACAAAGTCTTCACTAGAGTCAGTTTAGTGAGCTACATATACAAATACCTATAACCAAAGATTACAAAATCTCTCCTTTTTTTATACTTTGGCTTCAAGACCAACAGTTCTGAGTTCTAGATAAGCTTCATTAAAAAGCAGTTCTGTCCTAACTCAAAGACTGAGTTGAAAGGTATACTTGTAAATTGCTCCCAGTGCCGCATTATTTTCGTAGCATGCATAGAAACACAGAGCTGCAAGCAGCACAAAAAACCTTATAGACTCTTAACACTGTCTGAATTTGTTAATTAAGTAGTTCAACCACCTTTAGTGGAAAATATCTATAAATAACACTGTTTTCTAGGCAGTAATGAGAAGGGGGGTAAATTACACAGATTATGAAGGTTAGGCACAGCTGAAAAGGTTACACATACAGATCACTGGAAAATTAGAGTGTTCTAAGCTTAGTGAGATGACAAATGTGTTCTAATCAGAGAAAGAAACAAGCTGAAATAGGCAGGTTAAAAATTCAACCAGAATTAAAAAAAAAAAAAGGAATATCCTGGTAAAATTAAATTACCACAGCCACTGCCTCCTTAGAGGCCAGAAAGTGACAGAAAAACAACTTCTCAAATGAAAAGAACTCCTACTTTTGACAAGAAGAGGAAGCAGAACCTTGAAGCATAACACTAAGCACAACACACCAAAGATCCATATAATGATGTTGAACAAAACACAAGTCCAACATCAAAGTAGACAGCAAGGGCAGAAGGTATGAAAATAATTATGTTTAACAGTAGTGTGAGAATATTTGATTTTAAAAACTAATAAGCAGGCAGATGAAGAAAAATAAAATTATATGGCTCAAAGTAAATAAGGATTGTCTATCAAATGCCTTACAAGGCAAAAAATGAAGTTCTGAGGTGCAAGTTGTGGCAGAGGGTGGGTGGCTGGGTTTTTTGTGGATTGGTTTGTTTGGTTTGGTGTTGTGGCATTGAGTTTTTGGGGGATTTTTTTGAGAGTTGGGGGTGTGTTAAAGGAACTACTGAAGATCGGTGTCTTTGTAGCAGCAGAAGTACAAGAAATTAAGTCCTAGAATCAGGAGAAATAAATACAACAAAACATTGTAATCACTACAGGAAATACTAAGCCTCAACACCAACTTCATGCTGCAGTTGTCAGCATCTAAAATTTTTAAGTCTATAAAACGACATATTCAACTTCAATCCTACAATATGCACTCAGGGAAGAATTTATCAGAATTTTTCTAAGGTGTCAGGCCAGCCAAAATACACAAAGTTCAGGATCACCTTGCTCTTGCCATGTCTTCTAACATCTCACATGCTCCATTTGACCTCCTGATTTCTGTTAGATCTGGCACTTATTAGCAAGCCCTGAACTGAAAGAACACCATGTGCTATCAGTTAATGGCAAGAGCCAGGCATCATTTCAGGACACAGTTTCATATGCCAGACAGCCAGTCCTTGACTGCAAATAAATACGAGTTCAGGTTCAGTTTATCTAATAATCTACATACTCCAAACACAGTCCCAACAGAAAATAAGACACACTGCAACATAATGCAGAGTCAAATTTTTCATGGAACAGTACCACAACTTTCAGCTCCCAAATATCCAAGACAGGAGTTCATTACTCAGATCAACATCACCACACAACACAAATCTAAGATTAAGATACAGTAAAAACATTTTTTAATCAAATCAAACCTGCATGCAAGTTAAAGATATTCCCTCTATCATAAATACGTTTTAACAAGTAAAAGCAAATACACAGTTCTGGTTTTGAACACAGCAAAATATACATTCTAAAATAAGCAGGATTTTTTTACTTGCTTTCATTATTGACTTTGTGTTAAAATGTAAAACTTTTATTAGATTATGGTTCATTTAAACACAGAAAATACTACAGGATCACATTATTCAAGACTTGAAAACTTACTTGAGTAGTTCATAATTCTTCTCATTTAGTCTTACAGCATTCTCCCGCCAAAACTTCTCAGATTTGTGCACAGGACTCCATTCCAGTCTTCCTGACTTGAGCTCAGAGCTGTATTCATCAAAGGAGCTGCAACACGAGACCTAAATGAGATATTGGCCAAGCTTCTACAAACACTTTGAACCATATGCCCAAGCCTGTCCCTAACAAAACTGGAGCTGAAATTGCCATGACAAATTTGGAAGTCAGTGGTCTGCAGCATATGAGAATTGTTCACTGTCTCACCCCAAAACACTATTCCCAGGAAATAAATAAAAAAATAATAATAAAAAAACCACCAAGCCACGCAAATGCAACATTTTGGAATTTAATTCTGTTTTTCTGTGATTTTATGCTTTAACTTCCCCAATCAAGGATATCAGTCTACCTTCCATCCACTTAAACCTTTGACATTACCTACAATACACACTTCAATTTAGGTACAAGACCAAGAACTAGGTAAACACCAGCAAAAACCTGAGTTAATCTGGACAGTAGAAATTATTCTAATCAAGCAGACTTCAGTTTTGACTGGAAATAATTTAAGATCACTTTTGAGTCCTTTAACAATTTCTCAGTTACAAAGATAACATATACAAGTGAAGATTTATTTTATATTCAACCTCTAAATACTGACATACAATAGGAAACTAACAACCAACATATCTCTGTATGCTCTTACTAAATAGCATTTACATATCATAATTTTGTAGATATTTTAGTCTTACAAAATAAAGATTCTACCAGCATTCACATAACTGCATTTCTTAAAGTGCACACTACAAAGCATACCTAAGGTCCTGCACGCTCTCACCAAGCTTGTCCAGTAGAAATTTGATATCTTCACTTATGTCTTCATCATCATATTTCTGCTGATCCAAATTCTCTAGCTGCTTTAAAACCTTGCACTGAATCATGGCAAGAGCATATTCTTGGCGAGTTTCTCTCTCAGTAGACTTCTCTAACAAATTCTAGGGAAGTAAAAATGTATTTATTTTGTTTAAGAACAGACTACTTTTAAACAAAGCAGTATTTTACAGAAATACTCTTACTGGAATTTTTAAAATTTCTAAATCACAAAATTGACCACTCCCTGAAATAGTCTCTTTCTTCAATAAAAGAAAGTACTAATTCACCTGTTTTGAATATTTTCCACATGAAACTGAGGTGACACAAATACTGTTCAGAGAAAAAGGGCAGGCTTATATCCCAAATACCAGAATCTCTACCATAAATAACCACTTTTATCTTGGATTACCATTTTAGTTTTCTGTGCAGCAATAGCATAAGGCTAAGAGCCTTTAAAAAAATAACATGAAGTCTTATTTCCAATTCAAAGTTAGCATCTGGCTCTTTTCAAGTTTGGGAATATTCTAATTAGACATTTTTATTTAAACAGAAGCTTGTTGGTAAGATTGCAAGTATAAGCACAGAAGCAGTAGTCAATTTCCAATATCATCTAGTCATTCCATTTCTACTCAATTTAATAAGCTCTCAATTATATTTTTCAATCAGAGCTGGCCACCTGCACTTTTTGATAAAGCTGAAAACATGAATTTCATATAAAAGACAAAGTCCTTAATAAACAGGTGTTCATATAAATAGAATTTAGCATCTGCTAGAAATAAGCAGCAAAACTATATAGAAGGAATTCTACTGAATCACTCTTGTCACGGAACTATTACACTTGAGGTTTCTTTTACATCAGACATCCTATTAGTTACTGAGGCAGAACACTGCAAGTCAATTTTAAAACTTGCAAACTAAATATAAGTCATATTACTGCTTTTTAATGGCCATATACAATTAGTTTTAATGGGCAAAAAAAGGCAACCCAGTTTCTACTTCAAGTAAGAGAACTAAAAGGTAATTCACAGAAGTAATGCTAATTTACTTAGAGTTAAAAGTGCTAATGAGAGCAAATGAAAAATTAATGAACCTCAAATAAGACAATTCAACAGGTTCAAAGAGCAGGTGGATAAAAGTTCCAAAGAACTCCTAGTTAAGATAATTGCAAGCAGATGTGGAAGCTATTCTAAATATTATTACCTATCTCATACCATAGTAACATACTCAAGCTTTTCATAGTGAATTTGAAAGGATATGCTAACAAAGTAAAAACACAAACATATGACTATACAGAATGCATCAGTAAACTACTCAGTAATAAAACCCAAAATCTTAAGGTATAAGACTAGTTATAGGCAGGAAAGAGATGCAGAAGGGAATAAAAGTATGAAAAATTAGGGGATAAAATAATAGGTAGAGAAAACAGTAGATTCAAAGAGAGAGGATTGCCCAATACTTGTTGCTTTATAGAAAAAAATTATTACATTTGCAGTTATATACTTCAGGCAATAAACTTGACAAAAAAGTGAAATATCTCAAATTAGGAGTAGTAGAAAGGACATCCAAGTTGCCAGGATTCATGAAGCACTTTCCATAATGCACACACAGGGTAATCACCAAGCCTAGTCTTTTATTCACTTCCCTCCCCCCTCGTAACTGTGGCATCTCATATAGGAAAAGGACTACTTTTCCTCTTCTACCTATAGTAATTTTGCTTCAGAACTCACAGCTCTGATGTCTAATTTCTAATCTATTATGTTCCTAGCTGCCAGTTAACAACTCATCTTCACGCCAACACGAGTCCTTAATGCTGGAGAAAGGAAACAGATAAGTTACACTCCCCCAAGCCTGTAACAGAAACAACTTATTCTTTCTTAGCCTTTATTTTTAAAAAATGTAGCTTCATTTTTGTCTCCTCTTGCAAAACACAGTAGATCTAAGAACTAGTGATTTCTCCTACTTCTTATGACCTCAGAATAGGAAGAAACTGGATATTAACTGCTGAACTTCTCAGCTTCTTTTTCTCTTTTAATTTTTTTTCCAATTTGTCTTGCTATATGTTCCCACTTAACCATCACATTAAGATCTTT
Source organism: Lonchura striata (assembly GCF_050655825.1). NCBI lineage: Eukaryota > Metazoa > Chordata > Aves > Passeriformes > Estrildidae > Lonchura > Lonchura striata. The sequence continues at coordinate 117,668,786 of NC_140704.1, forward strand.
AAGAACATTACAACATCTAGAGAGTAAGAATAGTAAGAATATATAGTAAGAATAGCTTCTACTGAACACCTAATACCACTGTACTCCTTCAACAAGACAAACAGCAGACTCTTATGATCTGCCTTAACCAGAAATATTTCAGTGGCAAATGCTTTCAGATAGAGAGACAGAGTAAGCATTTTCACACAGCTTATCATTGCTAATCAGCAAGTCAGTAAGCAATAACTTCCCTCTCCCCAGTCTAATGCACTTGCCACACTTACTATTGGAACACAATCCACATCCAGGACAACAAACAGCTTCCAAAACCTACATTTCCTACTCAGGATACCAAGTGCTGCTTGAAAACAGTGTTACAAGTTGTTTCAGCTTTCCTGTATTACTCACGAGACACTTGGCAAGCACGCACATAAAACTAGTAGCATCCATAAACATAAAATGGCACTCTCACAGTAAAAACATCAAGCCTAGGTACTCAGTTCTTCCTAATTATCTTAAATAGCACCAGGAATTTTCAGGTAATGCAGACACAGTAAGTCAACTAATCAGTCTTGAGATGGTTATTCTCCTCTGCTTTCACAGAGCCACCAAGAAAAGACTTTTGGACTAGTTAATAAATTATCAGTTGGACAAAGATATGCATTCAAAATAATACTTTGTTAATTAAAGCTTCATACGATAAAATTTATCAGCTGTTAAGAACTGCAGGGTTTTACAGTAGTACCAGAAAAAACTAGAAGTACTAAAAAAAAACCTTGAATTAAAAAAAGAAAAATGTGTTAACACTGGTCTTTTTAGTCAATCTTATTTTAAGAAGCCATTGAATAGCAGATATCTATTACTAGTAATAGCCTGTATATTACCTCTAGCAAAAACTCAAATTCACAAAAAAGAAAAAAAATACCAAAAAAACCCAAACAAAAAATTCCAGAAAGTTAAGCTTTCAATCAGCTTATTGATATGGTCCAGCAGAAAAAACTGTCCATCAGCAGCACTTGAGACCCAGGAATTTGTGAGAGAAGCACAGCACAACTGCAGTTGACAGATACTCGCCCGAAACGCTGCGAGGATGATCCTGGTTACTTTCTCTTTGACAGATTCCTGAAGAATATCCGACAGCACGGGGACAATATTGTACCGACGAAGATATTCACACATTTGAGGGCTAAATGCCAGCAGCCACACACAGAAAATCATCTGATACTGGAGCTGAAAACCGCACTTGTTGCTCAAGACACCCATGATGCTAAAAAATTGACATAGCACACATTTAGTTTTTTAATAATGACAACATAGGTTGCATTGCTCCAATCTGAAATGTTAAAAGAAACAGCAACATAAACTTATTGGAAAGAGATGCTGAGGATGAGCATACAGCACACACTTCACAGTAACCTACATCATTATTAATCATTGTATAACCAGCTTGTTCAGAAAGCCATCTTTTAAAGAGATTGTTTTCTTCACATTAGCCTTAGAGCCATAAAGCAGCTTTTCCCATTTGAACTGATGTGGTACTGTATTCATCTTCTGGTTTACAAAACCAGTTTTTTTACTGCTATGTTTAAAGCATTATTTGTCATTCTGGAAGAAACAGAGAAATCTCAGCTACTCCTTCAGACTTAAGAAGAAATAAACAGATCAAAATCTACACAAATTGAACTTCGTTCCTTAATTGTACTTGTCCACAGGAGTGTCTGAAATGAGCTGAAGTATTCATTATTTAACAGCAAGTTCTCAGAAAATGGCTCATAGATACAAATATACAAAATACTGCTAGAAAAATAATAGCACCACAAGATCTTCAATAAGACATCATGCAGAAGATTTTCTCAGATAAAGTTTTGAAAATTTAATAAGTAATTTTGAAATAGATATCTCAATTTAGATTTTAAAAAAGAATCTACATTCATTCTTACCAAGTTTAAGACAAGTTCAAACATGGTGAAACACAGGCTTATTGTAATACTTTAATACTTGATTAAAAAGCTTTGGTTTCAGTAGTGTCATCTTGACACACGGGAACATCACTTGAAATTTTACTTCACTAGGAATTTTGACTTTTCTCTATTTCAGTGTAAAGGGATATTTTTCATTAAAGTTCAAATTATGTACCAACCATTCCCAGTAGAGGCCTAGATGGCAGAAAAAGAATTTATAGGCAAGTATTTTTAAAATAAGATTAGTGCTGAAATGCTAGCCTAATGCAAAGCTATTTATTAGGAGAATTGGATAAAAGAGTGACCTATTTGAAGCCATATGTAGAAAAAAAAATGGTCTTAGCTCTAGAAAATGTTTCTCCTTTCACTAATAAATTCAGACAGAACAATTCCAAACTCAAAGACTAGGATGATTAGCAGAAACTCATTTCATTAGTCCTTGTTCTAATAAAAAATAAACAGAACATCTTCAGCTGAAGACAAATGGTTATATTCCTGTTCAGATACATACTTAAGCAGTTCTTCTTGAAAAGGGAAGTTGCATCAAAGCTTCAACAGTGCAAACTTCATTTGTCTATTTGACTCCGTTAATGTTTAAAAACAAATCTCTTTTGTAGGCAAATAGGACAGCTGTCTATTACAAGAGAATTCTATTCCAATCAACGGTCACTGGGGAATGTACTACTGTAAATGCATCTATATCCATATAAATTGAATAGGTGCTCACCAATTTACTCCATCTGCTTCTACCCACGCAAAGCGGTATTCATTGACCCTGAGCATCAGCTGCAGACATCCAGCAACACATTGCACATACTGGGAACTCTGGGTGAAAAGAAGAACACATCACTTCTTACCAGAACAGTCAGGTAGTGAGTGCTGAAGTACATTTTCCCTAATTAGGCTTTACTGGAATAAAAGGAGAGAGTTCTGAATATTAAAGAAGTGTTATGCAAGTGATACTAATTTACATTATTAGAACATTTGAACATGCCTTCCTTCAGTATCTATGAATGAATGCTGTCTTCTGATTGAATAAAATTGCCAGAGCATGTTTTTCTCTCTTTTTACTCAATTGTCAGCATTGCCTTCACTAATACTAACCATACATTAATCAGATATGCTGCTGATAAAATGTTGTTTGCTTTTTTCCTCCCTATAAGCCTTTTCCTTGAAAGTCTCATGGTACCTCACTCACATAATATAAGATCAAACCTTTCAAACATTTAATGAAGTAAAGAAGTTAGGCAATCCCATATGAAAAGAAGGGAGGCAATAAACAGAATTGAAAATAAAGAGTAACTCATTCTGTGTCTCTCACGAGAGATTTAAGTCCTTTATGTAAAAACTAAGTCTGTGCATCTGGGCTCAAATCATCTAGAACATCAATTTCCCTGTGAAAGTATTCATTTTCACACCCCCTGCAAATAAAACAGCTATAAACACACAGACGGCTCTCCCATTCCAAATACTGCATTAATCTATCTGGATCACCAACCCACTGGACTTGGAGTTTTCTTTTTAAAAGAGTCTGTCATGAAAGCATTGTCTTCCAACACCATTACAATTGAAATTTCATAATAGATTCCAGCTCTCATTTCCTGTATAAAATGCTACAACTGCATCTCTAATTAACTCTGAAATTAGCTAGGACCTGCTTGAAAATCCTGCATAAGCTAGATCTGAAATCTGAACACTAACGAAGTTAAGACAATACTTACCCACTGTAATTATCCTAAAACATATTTGCACTCTGCTGTTCTGGGACCCTGCCATGGCACAGTATATCCATGCAGCGCCACAGCGTAATGAATCCCAATTCCTCAGCAAGTCAGGAGTTCATGGCTTCATAATAAGTGATGCTGTGTGCTGTAGAACTATTTACTCTTTTATGGCTGTATGACAGAGGGCTGTCAGTCTAACAAAATCTAACACTATGGAACACAGATCTGCACATGTAATATTGAAATACTTCAATTTTTATGCTCAGGCCATTGTTCTATGTCCTACCCATAGTCATGAACAACAGTCTTGCATCTTTTCTACTTTAAACCCCAGACAAGGTAATTTAAGAGTTTTCTCCTCTAGAGGAAGCTGTAGAAGCTAACACTTTAAAGCCATGACTACACTTTGAAGAGCAACAAATCCCAAGTCTTCTGAGAAACGGTGACCACTTTCAGGCTGCAAAACGAACAAAAGACCAAACTGAATTCTACTCCACATTCAAGAACTACAATAAACTGCCTCATCATGCCACAACACCACAGAAAATCCAGTCAAGATGATCATTTGCATTTGTTATACTGCCACAGTTCATCTCCAAGCTCAGCAGCTTTTACAGCTACATGAAATTCAGTATTTAAAAAAATGTTGATGCAAAAAGGACAATCTGTTTTCCTCTGAATTCAAGCTATTCAGATATGAAAAGCTGACATCTTTGAAAGCACTCCTGCAATTTCATGCCACAGTAGTTTATGTGCAATATCAGCTTTAATATCTGATGTGCCCTTTTCTGAGTTCTGCACAGCACAACACCCAAAAGCTTCTAGGTTTCAGGTTTCTTCTACAAGTCCAACAGCTCAATGGTAAACAGACAGTACTGAATCACAGAATCATTTGAGCTGGAAAAGACCTCTAAGATCACCAAGTCAGGGACTTAAAATGGTTTGAATATTAAATTAATTTTGCATAATTTTTTCAAGTTTTAACAAAGAGAATCCTAGATACATCAACAGCTTTAACAAGACAAACTAACTTGTAAAATGTACACTTCCACTGCCAATATTCTATGTGAAATTAGTGTTTAAAAATACTTTTGTTTCTTGGCGCCATCACCTGGCACTCTGCTGTACAGTTCTGGTTCCAAGTACTTCTTATCACTGGCACCAGAAGAGATCTGCACCTTAATCCAAGGAGTGAACATCACCTGCCCAAAATAGCAGATTGACAGATTTCAAAGATATACTCACATCACTTGTGGAGACTGCTCCTGTATCCACAGAACCCCCTGCACCACGTAGCTTCTAGGAAAAGAAAAAATAAATATTTAAAATCAGAGTTGTTCTTCACCCTTAAGGAACAGCTGTTACCAAGTTTCTTTCAGTTCTCCAACCTTTCTAGTCATAAAAAAAACCCAGAAACTATTAAATATTTTTCCTGCTTAATATATTACCATAATATATTGTACTTATTTCCCACACACACTTCATGTCTAGAAGAATGTGCTTGGAACTGATCTAGTACATCAACATTTTTAACTATTTTAAGTGTGGATTTATTCAAGACATTTATTTATCTTAGAATTTGCAAGCTGTACTCTTGCATCTTTCCAAAGGAAATTCCAATTTTAAGATTCTCCTCCCAGAGGAAAAAAACAAAATTCCTTTTTAATAAGCCCAGTTTAGAAAACCATGAAAAATATACCATTAATAAATCTAATGAATGTTTCTCGCCTCTCCAGAATCCACTTCTACTACAACACTAAGAATCCACTTCTACTACAATACTCTGTTATGAAGGAAAAATGTTCAAAAACGAATACAAAAAAGAATGATTCATCTTTGAAGGACAAGCCAGAAGTTAGCAGTTCAAACAGAACTAATACCATAAAAACACTGTCCAAATAAGTCAGAATTTATTCAGTTTCACAACACAGGACTAAAAGTAAAGGCTTTGTACTACAGTAAACTGGAAAAAAGTTTTTATATTCTGCCATGTTACTTTTCTTCCGAGCAAAAAACTCTGATAATCCAAATAACAGAAGCAAGACATAAAAATAAACCTTCACCTCATATTTTTTCAGTGTCCAAAAGAAAAAAACAGTGTTAACCAACAGAAAAGGCAAAAAGCTTTATCATTAATTTACATTTCAAGACTGGAGCATAATACTTAAAATACTAAGTAAAAAATTAAGTGCTTGAATTAAGAACATTTAGCTTTAAAAACTACGAAGTAAAATTTCATGCTTTAAAAAAAAAAACAAAACTAAAAATATACCTCTTGTTTGCACGTTTATACATTCATATTCTTGAAAAGTTTCCAAAGTTACTGTAAAGTTTAAACAAAAGTAGCTTTTTACCTGTGAACTAAGCTGAGTTTTAATCCAGTTGAAATAGTAATTCAAATCACTGCCTTCCATAAGCTCCCTCCCCCAAGCAGCCAGTTTGGCAATAATTCTTGCTGCCTGAAAAAGAATGCAATAAACAGATTTTTCAAACACAGCAATTTCGGAATTCAGTGACAAGTTCTGTAAACTTCGGAAACCAATTTTAGATAAAAGATAGTCCATTACAGAAATCTACCAGTTTTCTATGTAGGGACTCTTCCTGTCTGTTATCAGTTACCTGTAGCTGATGAAGTTCACAAGGCACCAATAAAGAAGGAGTTAGAGGGAAGCTGTCAGTGGGATACTGCTGTAGGATACCATTAAAGTCAAAAATCAATCAAAAGCAAGACACTTGATGGCCCAACACATGCAAATTTGATTTAAGCAACTATGGCATATGCCAATACAAATAGTAACATAGTATTGAAGTTTTTTGTACTTAAACTGAAGGAAGTCATCTTCAAAAAAGGAGAAGTTTCAAGCCCAGAAAAAGAAGAGTAGAAAAGTAAAATGGAAGGTACAATTTAAGAATGAAGTTGGGGAGTAAAAATGTTGTCAGTTTAAGAATTTTCATGGTGCCTATGGCTTTAAGAATACTTAAACAAGAGTATATTTCTACATCAGACTTTCCAAATTATATTTGAAGTAAATCTACACTGCAGCCTGCAGTTATTTGCAAAAGCATTTGAGCCAGCTTACATATAAAGAGGCAGTGTAACCAAGAAATTGCTGAGGCAGGGGCTCATTTCCATGCACACAGTTCCATGATGCAGTGAGGACACTATTCCAGCCACCTTTCCACCTTACTGCATTCACTTGTGCAGCAGCACCACCACTGATTCTAAAGGGATTGCAGGTGTGAGTCTGGAACAATAATCACTACACTGTGTGTAAAATGTGTCAAATCTCCTTCTAAATATAAGTAAGTCACGGTAAAAAAATCCCTCCAGCTTTAAAACACTACATTAGCTCTCTAGTCAACAATTCTTCTGAATTAAAACTGCTACCTGGCCCCTGAATGAGAGACCATTTACACTTAGCAGAATTTGAGCCTACACAGAGGATGAGTATTTTTATCTGCCTCATCACATGTAACAATGTGACATCAAAAATCTTCCAGTGTGCATGGTAAGGAGAAAAATAAAATAAACCCAACAAAAATCACACAATCCCAAAACTTGGGTTTGAAAACATTCATATGCTTTAAAAAAAACATGCACTGTACTAAAAGGTATAACAAAGCAGTAAACTTAGTGGATCCACTTTAAGTGGATTCACTTCATGTATGATTCTGTGTTGTGTTAAATTATTTGTATATTTTTGCACTACTTAAAGAAAACATTATCCGAATAACACAAATCTGAGTAGAGAAATGCTGACCATCAAAATTTCTATACCATATGTTTAAAAAACATCATTCCATGGAGACAAAATAGTTTGCACTAGAAGAGTCTAAAAATTATGCTTTACCTGCATATTTGGGCAGTCAGCATTGTCTGACTGCTCAAACTGCAGTTTTGCAGGATGGGTCTTCAGTAGCACTACCACCAAAAAAAAAAAAAAAATCACAAAACTAATTGCATTGGCCAATAAAAACCCCAGCCACCTCCTACCTCAGCTACATCAAGAAAACTGATTCACATCCATGCAGTCAACCAGATTAAATAAATAAATAAAGCCAAATATTTTTCTTGAGAACATGCCAGCTAACTGTTGAAGTTGCAGTACAGCCCCAAACACAGTTGCACTGGCCACACCCCAGGCAAACAGCATGGCTTGCTCGGCACCCTGGAATGCTTGTACCAGCTCTGCACCCACAAAGTAATGCAGACCAGGTAGTGGGTTTATAGTTTGAGTCTTTGATTGGACTCTACCGTATCATTCCAGCACAAATATATTAATTCAGAAAAATTCATAGCTGTGCAGTTTTCTCTTCCTCAAGCCATAATACAAGTTTCACTTTTGGAAACTGTGGTCTCCACTAGGAATTTACAGTAATGCAAACATATTTTTGCCCCACAAGAAAAAAAACCTGCTGAGATGAAATGTTCAGTTTTCACCACTGACAACAGACGAATATTAAGATTACAGAAAAGCTACTCCATATACAGGAGCAGCAAACAGTAGTCAAAGCATAGCAGAAACCATACACTGCACACAGCTGTACTGGGTTTGGCTGAGATGGACCTAATTCTCTTCACAGCAGTCGATATGATGCTTTGGTTTAGACTGGTGTCCAAAACAGTGCTGGTAATGTATCACTGTTTTAGCTGCTGCTGAGCAGCACTTGAACAACATCAAGCACTTCTCTGTTTCTCACTCTACACTTCCAGTGAGTCAGCTGATAAACTGAGCATATAAGAAAATCAGGTTCATCGAGGTAAAGATATTTCCTTTGCACAAGATGAGAACTTAAATTCTAGTATTTGTACAGCATTGACTGGCAGTTGTGATAAGAGATTTTCAGGTATGTTTTACTGTACTTGTTCTAAAATCCCTGCTTTTCTGAATTTTTAAAACCTACCCTAATCTCCGGGAAATAAACCAATGCCAATTAACAATGTAACTTTGCTTTTTAAAATGTGGTTAGGTGAAGTTTGTATTAAGAATGACTTGTCTAGACTGCAAGAAGAAAACTTTCCAGTCCAGGCAGAAGTTTAGTTTCAAATTCCAAAATCTCCTGAGGAAAAATAGAACCAGCATTTTTCTCTACCATCTTCAGAGACAGGTTCATTTAAAACTTACCATATGCACAGTGAAGAGATCTTGTCGATTCAACATTGGCAGAAAATAGGACCATGCAGTGTTTTTGCCACGTTTTGCATAATCAAAGAAGATGCAAACACGCTGATGATTTTCCTGTAAAAATTGAGAGAGAGGAAAAGATGACTTGTAAAAGCATTCAACATAAAGCAGTTATTTGCTCCTCAGTATGTTGGCATAGATTATCAGAGTGTATCTTGGCTTGTAAGAGCCCACAGAAATTTTTCAGTTAGACTGAAAAATTACTTGTGGATACAGCTCATTTCAGCACTCTAACATTAAGACTGGAGATCTGGGGTGGAAGAAACAAACCTTGAAGCCTTAGCTGTATCCCAGTACTGCAACACCTGTTTGAGCAAAAACACATATATTCTTCTGAACATGCAAGTGGAGTAAGGCAAATGAGAAACAAGGTAAATACTGTTATTTTTTTAAGAATGACACTACTGTTCATCTAACCAATTCTGCTTGATTAAAGTCCATACAAAGTTTGCAATGTACTGCTACTTCCAAGAGTCTGTTGTACAACTTCTTCTCCAAGTGAGGTATAAACAAGCCTTTCCATGCCTCTCAACTGGAAATGAGCTCTTCTCTCCTGATTCAGCAGTTATCTCAGGCAACCTGCATATCTATAAGGGGACACTGCCACCAGAAGTCTGTTCTCCAGGGCTCCTACCCTGAGCCATAAGAGACCACAACTACCTGAACCTGGGCACTGGGGACAGCCTCTTTAAGTATTTCCCCTAATAATCACTATGCAAAGCAGCTATTATAGTTCTCTTTACAGCAGGCCAGAGAACAGATTATACAATCATGAAGGAGGAAGAAAAGCTCTGCTCTTTCCTAATAGTCTAGAATATTGACAGACAGTCCCAAAAAATCTCACACTTAGAATTCTTGCTTTTCCTCAAGCATTTCCATATGCTTTCCAGCCAGGCTTCCTGGTGCATTGGAAGCTGTCCTTCTGAAGAGATGTCTCCCCACTGAAGTCAAACTACCACCATCAAGTACACAACTCCTATCAGGGAAGGCAAATGAGAAACTCACAAAAGGACAGTATCTCCGTCTCCACTACTCCAACATTTTAATTTTCAAACTCCCTTAGCTAGAAAGGCTTTTCTCTGTCAATTCTGCACCCTGTTGTTAACTCTAGGGACAAAGAACCAGCTAGGCAAGCCTCCTTTTTGGAACATGATCCATTATGCACAAGATGACCTGAATGTATCCATGATTCAAATAGTGGCATCTTGCAGCCCTAGAGCTGCAACCAACCCTTCCTTGAAAGCAACAATCCTTACCTGAAAACACAAGCTTTCTCACTTCTACTCTTCCAATTCTCTTCCCCATCCCCCTGCTGCAGAAGTGAGTGAGTAGCTGTGTGGTACTTAGCTGCTAGCTGGGGTTGAACCACAACAGTATTGCACCACATGGGATGCAAACTATTGCCCTGATCACAGACTGGGGAAGCTCAGATGTCCCCAGTTATAATCCTGACAGTGATCCATTCTCTACATAGCATGCATAAAAAAGCACCCAGAAATGTTCTCCAATTTGTTGTACAAACTATGAAATAAATAAAAGTAAGATGTCAGGAACACAGCGCCTTTGGTGGAGAGTTTTTACTCTGTTTGGGCTTGCTTGATGAGAAATGGCAATTCAATCAAATAAATCACTGTTACCATCTGAATGTGCTAAACAGGCTAGCTAAGACAGACCAAAACTTAGCAGATCAGTGAGTTCAGCTTACAACATAAGGAGGAGACAGACAAGTCTGGAAACAGAAATGCTGAAATAATTTCAATATGCTGTCAGTCAGAAGATTTGTCTCGTTTGCTATTAAGGTGCAGGATCAAGATGGAAGAGAAGGAGTGGAAAACTCCCTGCAGCCCTGAAATATGTAGTGTTGCACCTTCCTAGGAAGCTACTGACTACACTGATGAAAATTCTGAAGCTCTCACATTAACAGCTGAATAATTTAGTAGCTGTCATTTCTGAAGAAGCATAATGAAGTTTGGGTAATATTGTTACCTGCACCAACTAGAGTGTAGGTTCTTAAAGATTTCATAAGTAACAGACTGTGCGGTGTGACGAGGTCACTAATGCAAAGAATTTTCAGGAATTTATCAGATGAAGACAGTAAGAAATGTTTCCTCAAGGATGGCAGTATGCTAACACTCTCCACCTTTAGAAGTAAGCAGAATGGAGATAATCTTACATGGTAAACACCTCACTAAATTCACATTTGCCAGTGTTCAAAAGAAATCTTTCTTAGAAAGGTCATCAAATCAGTAACAATTGTGCTGGAACAATCCTAGACACCCAAGTAAGCTTTTGGTGAGCTCAAAACACTGTTGAAATAATTTTTACCACTTCACAAGCAAAGCATGGAAAGATAATAGAAGAACCACAGTCAGTCATTATCATACAAAAGCTGGATACTGTGATAGTTTCTAAAACTCCAGCTGTCAAAAGCAGCTTCAAATATTATTTGTTCATCTCATGATACTACAGCAAACATACTTTCTCAAGGCAAATTTTACTCAGAGTCAATGGCACCATGACAGGCCATGTCCTTGGATAATTTCTTGCTTAAAATCTTTGCATGTACTGAATTAAGATGAGTCCACAAAGACTGGAAACTTCACATCCACAAGAAAAATGTGGCAAGACTATTTACATGAGCATGTACTGACAGGACAAGGTGGAATGGCTTCAAACTGGGAGTAGGTTTAGTTATTAGGGAAAGATTGTGAGGCATTGGAACAGGTTGCAGAGGGAAGCTGGGTTTTAAGCAACCTGGTCTAGCTGAAGGTGCCCCTACCCATAGCAAGGGGGCTGGAACTAGGTATCTTCAAGGTACCCTTCTAACCCAAACCATTCTATGATTCTATGATACTGTGGGTTCTTGTGTCTAGACAGTCTGCAGAGACCCTGCCCTAAACTCACAGTCACACCCTTATTGGCCAATATGCTGCTTTCTGACAAGAGTCCTACACCTTGAAAACATGCCATAAAGTACCACAGGCTGTATGTTCCAGCCCTGAACATGACCAAAGAAAAACAGAAGTCCTGTTTCACCCTTGCAGAGTGGAGATGTCATAGGTTAGGAAACTCTGAGACAACGCCATGTGGATACCTTCACACAAGCCTTCTATGCCATCATCCCTGAATCCCTGAATAATGCAAAAGCAAAAGTCAGAATTGCAAAAGTCAGTACAGCCTTTTGGATACTGAAGCAGAATTTATGACGTGAAAAAGGCATTCAATTCCAAAAAAACGCAAAAATGTAGTGTGCACCAATATCTCTATTCTGCTCTATCACTATAAAGCCTGAATAATTTAAAGCTATTACATTTAACATTAAGAATTTTATACATGCCACTTCTGGGATGATGATAAGACCCAAAATACAGCCATGTCATAAGGTCAAGAAAACACATACATCCAACCACTCATGCCAGAAACAATAGAGCAAAAGAGAGATTAGTCAAAACTACTTTCTGTGACTACCCAGAACTATTCCATCTGTTCAAAAATGGGCCAGTAAAAGCATTACCTGTGAGGTATTAATTCCACAGCAGAGGAGCTATCATCAGCTATCATCTACTGTAGCTGCAGGCTATGTGCTAATGCCAAAGCACATTAGCAAAACAAGACCTACAAACACTCACAAGTTCTGGAAAAGGGCAAGTGAAATGATGATTTCTCTGCCCACTGATGCACAGAAAGCAAGACCCACTCCTCACAAAAATAGCCATAATAAACAGAGTTCTCACACACTGAGCCAAATTTTGTCAACTGATGGGTAAACCAAAACAAGGTATTCCCAACCCAGAGTCCTAATCAAAGAATAATACTGAGGACACGTCTTCTCTGCTTCTCAATGTTTGTGTCACACTTGAATAAAAGTTAAACTTAATGAGAAAAAGTGACCAAGCTACAGATAAGTGAATTGCTGCCACCACCACTTAACCTATTAGCCCAGATGTCAGGCTACTCACTTAGGGCTCTATTGCACAGACAGACACATGAAAGAACACCATTGTCCCCATTTTATACAAACTATGGAAAGGTTCACGCTTTTCAACTTGCCTGTTGAAATACTGAATACTCACAGCAGGAACTAGAACTCACGTGGTTCACTTCCTAGGGCAATACCCTAAACCAATAGCACTAAACACATTTCACAGAGACCTGGGATCAAATATATCGAAAACAGTTTATGTGTATACTAGGAAAAAACCTCATGTAACTCAACCCATCTTGTTACATCACTCCAAATGCTTTCTCTTAGCTAACTTCAGAGCAAGGAAACATAAAAGCAGGATTATCTGATTGAGTAGTCTCTTCTTGAGTTATCCCAGTCAGCTCAGCAGTCTGAGACCAAGTTTAATATCCTACTCTTATAAGGCGCTGTTGTCCACAGCTACAAAGAGCTGTATGTTACACTGAATTAAAAGTTCCTCATTTATAATTAAACCATGCAGAATTTCAGAACATGTTGTCCCAAACAACTTAACTTATGTTGGAAACCTGAAGCTGCAGAAACTACACCTACTTGCTGAGAGCAGCCATATTAACACCTTCAGAGGAAAAGCTTCAACAGCTTCATATCCTCCCTATACCACAGGAAAAGGCTGAGGTCACAAGTCACAGAATTTTTGAATTGTTTAGGCTGGGAAAGACCTTTAATGGTTGGATTTGTTGATCTCAATCTAACACTGTCAAGTCTACTACAACATAAGCCGATGTATCAAATATAAAAAGTATTTAGGATAAAATTCTGCAAATTAAGAGCACATAAAATGAAACTACTATACAACATTAGCCTTAACAACCAGGTTTTGAATTAAACATAGTTGAGAACCAACAGACAAGCATAAAAGTTTGTTTTATTTCCAGAATTTGAACATATTACAAGCTAAATTACCCTTGTAACATTAAGTCTAACATTTAATCTCTGAAGACAGGATCTGAAAACTTAACAGAATATTTTTAACATAGTATGACAAACATCTGAAAATACATTAATTACACTAAGGAAACATTCAAGCATGCATTTAAAGACTTAAAAATAATACAGATTATTGACCTACTTGCAGCATATCATCAACCATAGTCAGAATGTACTGAACAGTCTGTTCCTTGGAGATATGAGTCATCAAGTTTATAAATGTTTTAGCACACTAGAAAAATAAAAGAGACATTAAAATTAATATTAGCAATTGTCTTTGTTCCTTTTGATAATATAAAACAGGATCTTATTAATTCACAGTTAAGTCTTACATAAGCATTGAGCATCCCAACATCTTATTCAATTGCAGTAAGAGATGAATACATTTGACATTATTTCACAAAGAAAATTTTCTGTCATATTGGTTGTTATCCTTTACAAATTGTTTTATGGCTTTCAAATTAACTAAGTACTTGCTAATTAAAGTCACCAACATGCTTAGTTGCAAGTCAGATTAGAAAAGTCTCCCTCACTTTTTTTTGTGGTAGTGAGATCAAGTAGCAGTACAAAAAAAGTTTCAGCACTTTGAATGAAGGGAGGAAGACAGGTAACTACTCTGTTCACCTACAATATACCTTGTAGAAAAATCTTTGTTCATCTTTGAAGAATGTTACAATTTCAGCAACAGGCTGAAATAGTTACAACATTACTTTTTACACTTCCTCCGCCCCCTTCACCAAATTCAGCTAAAAGAGAAAGAAAACTGAATGATGAACTGCTACATTGTAATTATGCAGTGACATATAAGTTACACCACATATGTTTTTGTTACTATGCAAACCATGATCCATTAGGTAACAGTAACACACTACAATTTGGAGACAAGAGAAACACAAAACCAAAACAAACTGCCTAAAACTAAAGTAGAAAAAACCGCCATAAATGTTTGCGTGTTGAAAGCATCAACTCTTCACCTTCCTCCCTGCCTCTCCCAATCCTTTGATGTCTGACATCTGTGCTAGAACCTCAGGCCAAGATTCTACTGATTCAAATGTTATTAAAGTGTCTTTGAGCATCCTGACTGGTCTCCATAAGGGCAAAGAGCCAATTCAGTCCTGAATCAGCTCTATCCAATGCAAAGTCCTCATATTTTACCATGTCTAAAAAGACATAAGACACCCATGTCTAACTGAATCCACCTTAGCAGTCAATGGACTTCATGCTGTAGCTAAATTATAATTGCTTAGCTAACTAAGCAGTAATCTAACTGGTAGCAGGTGTCATCAATAAACTATAAAGAAAAAAACTCAAGTGTACATGATTAAGTAAACTGGGATGAGGGAAGACCTGAGGTAGTTTGTCCCACAACAAAGTCAAAGGCAGATGACATTTAACAATTACTTAGTAGGTTTTAAAAATAATTAAATAACATCCAGCCCATATCTAAGGAAAAATAAAAGAATCATGATAGCAAGCTTTAGACTTATTCCAGAACATCTTAACTGTATGCATATTAACAATAATAAAATAAGAGTAGACAGGAAAATTTCATTCCTCCCCAAAAGAGACTTCATTAAAAGGAAGTTACTTGATTGCCTTCTGTTTGCAGTAACTCCTGTTTTTCTTCTGGATTTCTTTTCTGTTCAAATCTTTGAATAAATTCACAGTCTTCACCTGAAATCATCTGACCTCTGAAAAACAAAACATTAAGCTGTAAATAACATGAATAGTAAGTTGGAAATAACTGTACTGGGTTCACATGGCAAGGTTTTGTTAGTAGGGGACTGCTTGGGTGGCTCCTATGAGAAGACACCAGAAGTGGGCCCCATGTCAGAGAGCCAGTTCCAGCCAGCTCCAGGACAGACCCACCACAGCAGCACCTCTGTGATAACTTATTTAAGGAGTAAAAGCTGCTGTGCAACAGCAGCCATGAGACAGGACTGAGAACATGTAAAAGAAACAACTCTGTTGACTGTCAGATCACTGCACAAGGAGGGAGAGGAGGTGATCCACGTGCCAAAGCACAGATTCCCCCACAGCCTGTGGTGAAGACCATGGTGAGGCAGCTCTGCCCCTGCAGCCCATGGAGGTCCTAGGTGGAGCAAAGATCCACCTGCAGTCCATGGAGGACACCCATGCTGGAGCAGGCAGATGTGCCTAACAGGAAACTGCAGTCCACGCAGGACTGCATGGCCTCAAGGGCCTGGAGCAGTACATCCCTGGAAGACTGGAATCTTCAGAAAGGATCCATGCTGGGTGAGTTTGTGAATGACCATAACCCATGAGTGGGACACCTCAGGATGGAGCAGGGGAAGAGTGTAAGAAGGAAGGAGCAGCACAGATTGTTACGAAATTACCACAGCCTCCATACCTCATTCCCCTACACCACTCAAAGCAAGAAGGCCGAGAAATTGAAGCCAAGTTGATCCTGAGGAGAAGGGAGGGGGTAGGAGGTTGTTCTTAGATTTTTTCCTACTTTTCATTAACCTACTCCATTTAATCAGTAATTTCCCCAGGTAGAGCCTGTTTTGCCCATGACAGTAAGTGGTCAGTGATCTCCCTGTCCTCACACCTCAACCCCAGAATTTTTTGTCATTTTTTTTTCCCTTGTTATTTTGAAGGAGCAAGTGTATCCTGTCCTGATAGACACGTAGTGACCTGTCAATGTCAACCCACCATACAAACCTTGTTTCCTTCATCTTGAGCTATCATACAATCATAAAATAATTTGGTTTGGAAGTAACCTTGAAGAGCCAAATCCAACCTGGCCTTGAACACTTCTAAGGACAAAGCAGCCACAACTCTCTGGGGCAACCTGCTTCACTGCCTCACCAACCTTACAGTTAAGAATTTCTTCTTAACATCTACTCTAAATCTGCCTTGTTTCAGTTTAAAACCATTGCCCACTGTTCTGTACAGCCATACTATATGCCTGTACAAAAAGTCTCTCTCCTTCCTTTTCATAAGCCCTGTTAAGATACTGGAAGGTCTCCCCAAAGCCTTCTCTTCTCCAAGCTATCAGCCTGTTTTTGCAGTAGATGTGCTCCAGCTCTCTGACCGTCTTGGTGGTCCTGCTCCAACAGGTCTATGTCTTTGTTGTGCTGAAGACCCAGAGCTGGATGCAGCATTTCAGGCAGGGTCTGGCAAGGGCAGAGTAGAGGGCATACAGTATCAATCACATCACTTTACCAGCGCTGTAGCCCACAAAAAATGTAACGAGCTCCTTCCTGCAAAGGGTCTCATGTAAAACATTTAATGGTGCAATAATCTCTCAAAAGTTTTCCCTATGCATCACCTCTGAACAGCATTCTCTAAAAAATTTTTAAACTTCCAGGGGCTGAATTACATGTCAGTGATAAGAACTAAATTACACACAGCTAGCATGTTATGCCAAAATGATAATACATAACATGAATAACAGTCTAATCCAACCAAGAAATAAGTGCTGAAAAACAAAATTACTTGTTACTATAAGTTTGCTGTAAGCACTGAAGAAAACTGTAAGGAGAACAGAGATCATGGTTCCTAATTTATTTTTAGCTTTCACTGATCACATCTTGAGTTTTAAAACTGCATGCAAGTTCATCCAAACAAATAGCAAGAAGGCTTGATACATTGAACTATTGTGGACACCTATAAGAGAACAGATGTCTACTTAATCTTCTCTTCAACTTCATATTCAAGTGGTTACTGCCATCATCAGTGCTATTTCAGAAAGCTGTAGACTCGGCTGAAGAGTCAGACAGACTTGCAGAACACTAGTGAGTTTTTTTAGTAATACAAAACTTCACAAGAAATAAAAAAACTTGTCAAAATAGTACAGTCAGGTACTCTTCAGGTAAGAAAAGTAATTTTAAATCAAGTAATCCTAAAAATATTCAAGATTTTAATTGGTGACTAGCTTTAATAGGTAATACCAGGAGGGCATCAGGAAAAAAGAAAATCATGCACAGTCACAGGGGATGAAAGCATTAGACATTCCTGCTTCAGTTATTTCCAAGATTCGTCTCTTCTTAATATTTCCACTGAATTAAATGCCTCTTCCACTTTGCAAAACTATGAAGCATGACTCTTCACCCATCTTTTCCATATTCAAGGTCAGTTTCCAGATGTTCCATGACTAGAGATTACATCAAAATCATTGCAAACTTTGCAGAAGTGTTCACTTTTTTTTTTTCCCAACTGGCTCACCTGGATTTTTGAAATAGCAAAGTAAGACCTACAATGTGTTTTCTTTCCTCTTACTTAAATGATTATGGCTTGAGTATGGCCTCATCACAGAGCCATCTTTTATCTATTTACTATTCAAGCAAAGAACATAAGTAGTCCAGTGCCATATGTGCTCCTCCTGTATTCCAGCTGCTTTGTTACAGATATCTTCATATGCACTGAGGAAGGGCAATCAAGATTTAGTAGAAGGAAGATTCCTAAAGCCAGTGGTAGGGTAGTCCTTGCCCAACTTCTGCAAAAACTTAAATAGATGATCAATTAATCATATGTGATTGGCCAATGATGACCATGATGCTACCATGCCTTTTAGACTGACCTACGTTCTTTCTTGCCTATTAAAGGTGGATTTAAATAGTTACAGAAAGAGGTGGACAATTAATCTGCCACAAATGCTGAATTTAAAGACCCATAACTAGAAGCCTCTTTTGTTTCAAATAATGCTGACCAAGCCAGGGATTCACGGATCATACTGATAAAAAAGTAACCAGATAAGCTGCTTGTTTACAAGAATATTGCCATTTACAAAACACTGAAAAAATGACCTAAGATGACCCTTAATTTTCAGCTTTAATGTTGGAAAAAGCCTCAGTCCATGAAGAGAGATACTTCTTTACAGTCAAGCTATTAGAAGAGGCCTGCCAACTGCAAAGGAAAAAAAAGCTTTCAAGCTTTTGCTTTCATCCTACATTAGACCACAGGAAAAAAAGAAAAAAAAAAGTGTGGGGATTGATATTGCTGTGAGGACAAAAAAGACATTAAGGTTTATTCTTTATCGCTTTGTTAGTACCATTCAAAAATGTATCTTCCAACCGATAGAAAACATTACAAGGGATCTGACAGCTTTTTAAACAAGCTGTTAATATTTTATCAAGAAACTCATACATCTGATAAATAGTTTTAGTAATTTCAAATGCATCTATTTCCATTCATCTAATTTTAAAACTGAAATTACTGATTAAACAGTGGAGGGAGGGGTAAGAAAAACTAACTAAAAATCATGAGAAAGTGCAGAACAGCCTCAGACAGCTGATACTGAGTCCCATGATGCTATTACACATTTTCCTCACCCCCTCTACAAAGCAACAGAAATGTCCCAGCACCTTTCAGCAAACAAGCAACCAAAACCTCCATCTCTCTTTTTAGCAGCCATTTAACTTGTTGTTTTCCAGGATGTGTCTACAGTCTTTTGCCAAGATAGAAGTCACTTTGAGCTTCTGTGTTCTGGTTTCAGCTGGGATAGTTAATATTCTTTCAAGTAGCTGATACAGTTCTGTGTTGCAGATCTAGTAAGAATTCTTTTTTTTTTTCTCTCTTCCTTTTCCATCCTATTAAAGTCTCTTTATCTCAACATGTGAATTTCCCCCCTTTTTCTCCCTCCTGCCAGAGTACATCGGGTTTAGGACAGGAGCCCTGTAAGCACCTTTCAAAGCTCTGTTCCCGGGATACCAAGAGCTGCCTTTGAGAGCACTTCCAAGAGGAGACAAAACTGAAACTCAAGGATTCAGAAAACATGAATTTGCAAGACCACCATTTTTAAATCCGCCTGATTGCTCAATATGACTCAGAAGCTTGTGATTCCTTCTTTGTGCATTTCCTCCATCAACTCTTGTTCCTTTTTTGTTTGTTTGAATGATTTAACAAAAGACACTCTGGAGGTTAGTGTATTTTTTTTGGTTTTTACTTTGTTTTGGGTTTTTAATATAAAAAATTTAACTATCTATGCAGCAAATATGAAGCTCATATAAAACTATCATATCAAGGCATAATTTATTTTATCCACATATCTGCAGTACTTTGTATGTACCTAAAGACACTAAATTTATCCAACTGCTCAACAGTTTTAACACTACAAAATTAAAACAGTAAAACAGAATGAATGTACTCTACAAGACTCAATCAGATTTGAGGAAAAAAACCCAAAACAAAACAGAAGAAAACCCCCACATACTACAAATTAGGAAACCTCTATATTTCCTCTAAGACAAGACTGACTTTTAAAGTCTGAGATATTTAACCTGCTTTAGAAGATTCTTCCACTACCAGGAAAATAGAACAGATGTTTTAGCATCAGAATTCACAAACACGCATGTGAAATATTTGAAAACACAAAGGAAACTATGTACAAATTAGCCATCAAGTATCTCATCTGATTAAATATACAGTATTGTCAAATGCCGTGTATCTAGAAACCTACAGTGCAGTAAGGTACAAGTTAAATGCTGAAGCAAGTTCAATTTCTCACAGAACTCATTTACGACCCAAAGAAAGCAAACCCAAACCTGCTTCAAGCAAGCCAACACACCCTCCCCTGGCATTCTGACACCCGGAGGCAAATGCTGAAAGCAACCACACAGAGCAAAACAGCAAATGCCTTTTTAACTCAAGGAGGGCACCCCCACCTCTGAACTGCAATAAGTCTCATGATCCAAAGGCATTAAAGTCCATACAGAACTAATGGCTTCCACAGACAGACCTACACATCACTTTCCACTGCTACAAGCTTTGTTACTTTCTTCTCCCTCAGACATGGACCTCAGCTGGAATCCAACACAAAGAAAGGATAAATTTTAGCACCAGGAAGCAAATAATCTTTTTCCACAGCCTGATTTGGTAAGGAGCAGTGAACACACAAGCAAGCTGGCAATACAGACAATTGTCATATCTAACAGTATATAGAAAAAACCATCAAAAGTCAGCAGTTATGTGTTAGTGTAGCTTGATACTTAGTTTACAGTTACAACCTTCAGAGATGGAATAAACACTGTGTCAGTTAATCTTTAGCTTGAACTGACTCTACAAGAAAAGTCAGGCTACTGAAGTCTGACCAGCTACAAGTAAGCCATTTTCCTTTTGCACTGAAGAACAGAGAGAGGAAAAAAGAACTTCAGAATGCCCTTAGGTGTGACCCGGAGCCCAATGCTGTTGCAAGTGATGCAATCTTTAAAGTACCTTTATACACATACAACTGCCACAGGCAGAGGAGAAAAACACTTCATCAGAATTTCTTATTAAGTTCTCCAACTTCAACTATCTAAGTATTACAGTTTCTTCAACTACACAAATACTGCCTCTAGTTGAAGAAGCATAAATCATGATAAGAAGCAAAAATCATGTCACACCTGAGTTGATGCGTTAAGTTAGGGAAAACAAAAATATTTCCTTTAATTTAAAAACATCTGATGAGCTGAAGCAATCCTTTCATATATATATATGCACAAGTTTACCACAGTAAGTGCACAGACAATCAGAATATGGAGCTCAAAAGAAAGAACTGTCCTTTCAAGCACCCCATTTTCCTTCTCCATAAACCAGACCAAAACAAACCACTCTGACCTGCCTCTAACAGGTGCATCAAAGAAAGTACTTTCCACTCATTTAATAATGTGCTTCATTCCAGAAATGAATCAGTATAACTGCACTGATTGACTTTCCAAGAAATCCCTTAAAGCTCAGCTTCAAAGACACCAACACATCCAAACCTGTCCATTATAAAAAATGACATGTCCAAATCAAGGTATGAATTTATTTCCTTTGGAAGCACCAAAAGTTCTGCTGATGTTTTCCAATAGCTCACTATAAGGAAACTCCTCAGCCAAAGAAGTAGTTATCTTCAAGAAGCTCCACAATCCCTCTGGCACCATTTAAGTCAATCCTTGAAGCCAGCTTAGCCAGATATCCAGGCTGTTATCAGTAAATATGAGATACAAAACTTGAATTTATTTCAGAGCAATAATAAAGAGGACACACTGTTATTGACACACAAAGGACACCGAGGATCAAAAAGCCTTACTCATCCTCTCATAGATCACAAACAATAGCCAGATGCACTACAATAGCCTCCAAAACCTAGCAAATTCCAAGAAAGGAAATGACTAGTTACTTGCTCCTTCATAGATTCCAGACCAAAACCAAGTCAAATTCTACAGGTAAAATCCAAAAAAGGGCCCTGCCCTCTGATCAAAAGAAGTTACATAAAAATTTGCTGCCAGATTTACAAACAAAACCCCCCATTTCATATACTGCACCAGAGAAAGAGAATCCCAAGAACTAATGAAAATTATTAACAGCAGACCACATAAAAAAAAAAAAAATACTACATAAATTCAACTCCATGTCAAACAGAACCATCCCCTATACCAACAAAAGTAATAGACTTTTCTCACCAGCCCTATAGAAACACCAGAGAAGCAGTGAAATAATCTCATATTCATTTCCATGAAAAGTGAACAAGTGTACTCCCACTTTCATCCCAAGTAACTACAAACCAGCTATTCACTCCCACTAGGTCAGAAAAGGAACAGCTGTCCAGGTATCCTTGGGACACACATCCTACCTCACAGATAGAAAGGGCACACAGTTACAGCAAACACCACTTAAGATTGTTTGAGAAGTGCTTGGGAGCTGTCAATGTCAGTTTACCAACCCAACCTTTCTCTTTCACCTGCAAAGACACTGAGTGCCAAACCCAGCCAGGAATTCATCCAGTGTCAGAATCTATGGTATTGATGATTCCGAGATTGTAAAAAGTCTCTTTTTGCCCCGTTGCCAAAGAAGAAGTCATAATTCGTCTGTGCTGGTTTCAAGGTTGTTTATTCTTGCTCATCTCTAACATGTTCTGCTGCCCTGCCACAGGTCTGTCCTGCAGGGCAGCGTGTGGGGCTCTGCCCCTCAGTGGGATGTTACAAACATTATACACCAGAAAATATGTGTGCTATATTTACAATAATGTGCCAATATCTGTCTCCTATGTTGAACAGTGTGTCCCCAGCCTAAACCAATAGAAAAATGCCAACACTACAGTGAAACATGGAGGGCATGAAGAAGGAGAAAAAGGACAAGGCACACCCAATTTCCTCCATCTTGTCCCCTTTGAACCCCTAATCTAGAATCCTAAAATTTTACTTTTGCACCCATGCCACACCTAATTATTACTTAAACACTCAGAGCTTGTAATTCATCCTGTAAGATTGAAAACTCTTTTCCATGGACAGAGATCAGAGGCAGTGTCTCTCGGGGCTCTGTACAGGGGGGTTCCTGACAACCTGCCAGGATCCTAGGCCTTCCAGGGCAGCCAGAGAGAAGCTCTGGATTCTCACAATCCAGTTTAAGAATAGCCTAGCAAAAAAGATTTCTCAGAAGATCAGTTCCTTCATGCAGATTTATCCTCCAGATATACAGTCACATTGAAAAGAATAACGGATTCTTGGGAATTTAATGAATGGAATAAGCAAGTCTGAAATACACAGGACAGGACAAAGCAGGTAGTCATTAGTAAGATTCCACCAGGTTAGCATTTCTCAGCTCACGAGTACAGTTTTGCAAGGTTATATAATATATGATATATAAATATGTACCACACCAATCAGAAAAAAACCCTATTTTTTATGACTTGGTTGATAATGTTATAATGTTATAACGTTGATAATCAGAAAGCATCATCAGTATGGTTCGTACCTCTACAATCATGAAGATTTCTGCCACTTTAGTTACAAAGCAATTAACTATAAAGTAATTTGCTGTTATAAATAGTAATTTACACTTTGTCAATGTTTCTTATACCTACCTGTCACAAGGAACAGGCTGCAAGAATGTTTCATTTCACTTCAGAGTACAAGTTTCTTCTCCCCATTTCCTACCTCACCCACAAAACTTTTCCTCAGGCTTGTCTCTACATCCTCTCAGGACAGTACTTCTCTTGCTTCTTCTAGTGCCATCACATCCATGCAAAAGGAAACACTAAACTTGCCTGGAACCACAGCACAGCTCTCCCCAGACTGAAGTATTTGTTTCAGCCTATTCCCTGATTTACTTGCTTAAGTTGTCCTCCAGAATTCATGTTCCTTTACTTAAGGTACAGCTTCTTCTCCTGGATTACCACTCCAGTTTTGCTAGTACAATTTGTATTCCCACAAAAAGCCCTTCAGGAAGAGACATACCATACCTACACATAAGACAATTATTACTGTAAACTCTTCTTAATTCAGCAGTCATTCCCTAAGGCTGAAATTGAGACTGGTGTTTGAATTATCAGGAAAAAAAAACAAAACAGTTTTACCACACATTTGTGCAAACCTCTACTGTTTGGTATTACAGCATTCAGTTGACACAAGTAGAGTTCCCCTTCTGGTAATAAGTCACAAGGAAATTTTCCACAGCCACTTCCATTTAATGTAGACTTTTTCCAACTACTTCCATGCAGACAAAACACTTCACTGCAACATAATGCAGCACTGTAGCCTAAAATCTCAAGAAATCTAACACTTAGAAGAGAAAAAGCATGTGGAAATTTTTTACTTACTGGAGATATGACTGCCAGTTTACTTTGTTTGCCCGAACTTCAGCAGCTTTGGCAGCAATGATGTTTGTTGGGACAGCAGCATCTACAGCCCCTCGGATATCCATCTTGACTGATAATTAAAATGTACCTAGAAATGCAAATCAGATTTGAGACCTCTTATTAAACAGCAGAGTATATGTCCAATATTTTAAAGAAATTAAAAAAAAAATCTGTTTCCAGGTTTCCCATTCCTTAACACTGTGCTAGTTAGTTTCTGAAAAAATCCAAGTTTCATGAAGTATTTAAAAGGTGGCTTATTGGAAACAAAAATAAGCCATACCTATACACTCATCTGTAGCCAATAATAAGCTAAAAATAAGACACAGACCATTACTAAAAAACTCCCAGTCTTGTGAATCCTTAATGAAATTAAGTTACTTGAATTGAGGTGACTCTTCTGCATCATCCAAGTAGCCCTACAGATAAGAGAACCTGTCTTCTTTCCAGAGTTAAAATTCAGTGCATATCCTCCCCACCCAACATATTAGGACTGATTTACTTCAGGTCCAAGAATATTTAGACATTAGAAACATGCAAACTACAACTTCAGGGAGGAAAAAAAACCCATAAGTATATAAATGAAAACCATGCTACACAGACTTAACAAGAAAATGAATATCATTAATGTACAGGAAGCAAACTGGAAAATAAATATGAACAGAAGCTCTTTATCAGGATATAGCACATTACCACAGATAGTGACCTTCACCACTTCTTTCCCCTTCCTTTATGGTTTAAATCTCCACCTGACTTTGATGCCAAAACAAGAAGTGTGTTGCCAGAGACTCCAGATCCAGCTAGAGCTAGAATTCCTTACAACCTGAACTGTACCCAGCCTCTCCACATAGCCTGTTTCTGGACTGTTCTGGCCCCCTTACAGACCAAGCAAGAACAAACTGGCACATTCAGGCCAACCCCTCGCAAGCACACCCTGCTTTTATGACTGAATGAAAACGCAGTTCTAACAGAAGCAAGACAAAATTAGGAACTATCCTGAGCAAACGGAGGAGGACAAATGCCCTCCCTCTGAAACCACTTCTATGGTCACACAGGGGGCACCACTACGTCCTTCAATGACCACTGAAGGTTCGCAGGCTCTGACCCACCCAGAGCCATTTAAACACCACCCGAGGGCAGAGTCGGTACCAGCGGTTTCAGGAGCCGCAGTTAAGCGGCAGAAGCAGAGAGGCGCCTGGGGCAGACCAGGCACGGCCCTGCCGTTCCCTGCATCGCTCGGGGCCCACAGAGCCCCCGCCGGAGCCGTGAGGCGGCAGGGCCCGGGGCAGCTCGCACTCACCGCAGGGGCGTGCCGGCGGCGGAGGCCGCGCAGGGCTGAGGGAAGGAAGCAGAGGCAGCGATGGAGGGAGGAAGAGCGAGGGGAGCCGCGGGCGGCCCGGCCAGCACCGCCCGCCGCGCGCTGCCGCCGTCATGTGACGCCGCTCACGTGAGCGCGACGGCGGCCGGCGAGGGACACTCCGCGCCTGCGCGCAGCCAGCCGTCGGGCTGCGGAAACCTATTTAGAGCGCATAAACATTCACGTTTGTAGATACCTTCACGTGTCATAGAGACGTAGGATGGTTTGGGTTGGAAGGGACCTTCAAGATCATCTGATTCCAACGCCCCTGCCATGGATGCAGCCCAGGAAAGGGCTGGCATTCCGGGCTGAGGGTACATTGCCAGGTCATGGCGAGCTTCTTGTCGGCCAACACCCTCAAGTCTTCTCCTCAGAGCTGCTCTCAATCCATCCTCTGCCCAGCCCGTGTTTGTGTCTGGGGTTGCCCTGACCCACAGGCAAGTCCTGTGTGTACGTGTATGATTTTACACAGGAGATCTGATCCCGTAGATCTGGGCAGACAAAGCGTGTGCCCACAGGTGCCCGCCTGTGCTGCTCGCAGAAATGGCTCCGCTTTTCCACAGGGACAGCACAAGGCTGGCTGGGAAGGAAACTCGACACTAAAGGCCCAAGTGTTTCAGAAGCTATGGGCTTGAAGTTTTTACGTTTCTAAGAAAAAAAATCTCCGTGCATTCATTTGCTGAGTGAGATTTTCCAGTCATACCGTGCTGAAGCGCACAGACGTACCACTCCTCGTCAGAAATTATCCCGAAAAGAATTTCTGCTAACATATAAGGAGAAAACAAAAATAATCAGGGTTTTTCTGTGTGAGCAGATCAAGGCAGCCAATGCAGAGCTCCCTTAGAGCTGGTCTACTTCTAACTTAATTTTTCTAGGGTCTCTATATTTTCCATTTAGAGGATACACTGTTCTTTAAATTATGCCTGGCCAGTATCTCAACAGGTGGAGGAGTTTTTAACTCCAGGACAGTTGTCACTGTGCCACTGATTTATACTTCCTTCATAGAATTATAGAATTTTTCTTTTAGAATGGGTCTTCCTTCATACCACAAAAAAACCTGGTTGGTTTCTTCATAGCAGAAGTGTAAATCCCAGGTACAGTCCAAGTAACATTTGCATGTCTTTGTGCTTCATCAGAAGAAAGCTCCCTAAGCCCTGTGCACACTCTGTGTCATTTAGTCTGTAATAAATACATCCATGAATGTGATTCCATGGATTACCAAACGTGTGGGATTTGGAGGTTCAATCTAAAAATTTTGTGTTCTTGCACATTGCTACCTCACAGTGTTTAGAAATGCTGGCACAGCTCCCAATCTGTAGCATAGAAATCTCCAGACAATTTTGAAAAATCTGTTTCTTTGAAAGTTTATTTGAATCTGATTTTCACTTCCTAGATGAGAATTAGAATTTGGCCTTATTTTAACCAGTTCGTCTTTTAAAAGAGTGTTTGTAACTTCAGTCCTGTGGCATTCAGTATTTCCTGCGTCTGCTCTGCCTGTTTATGGCATGTCTCACTTGCCACTCCTTTTGTGTCTAGCATCGGGCCTCTGGAATAAATATTTACCTTTTCCACAGTCGTTTCAAATCACATTACCAATGATGGCTCTGCCCATTTTATAAAGAAACAGAAGCCAAAGGTCTTGCAAGATAAACAGAACAAGGCTTGAAACTTTTGAAATGCAACTTGCTAAATGAGGGCTTGTGCTGGTTTTGACTGGGATTGAATTAGTTTTCTTTATAGTGACTAGCACGAGGCTATGTTTTGATTTGTGCTGAAAACAGGGATGTTTTCATTACTGCTGTGCGGGGCTTGCACAGCACCAAGGCTTCTTCTGCTCCTCCCTCCGTCCCACCAGTGAGAAGGCTGGGGGTGCACAAAGAGTCTGGACAAGACACAGCCAGGACAGGTGACCCCAACTGACCAAGGGGATGATCCCACACCATATGGCATCATGCTCAGCATATAGAGCTGGAGGGAGAAAATGAAATAAGGGGAGATATTTGGAATTATGCTATTTGTCTTCCCAAGAACCTGTTATGCATGATGGAGCCTGACTTTCCTGGCGATGGCTGAGCACCTGCGTGCCAAAGGGAAATGGTGAATTAATCCCTTGTTTTGCTTTGCTTGCATGAGTAGCTTTTGCTTTCCCTATTAAACTGTCTTTACCTCAAACAACAAGTTTTCTCACTTTTACTCTTCCATTTCTCTCCATTCCATGGGAGAAAGTGAGCGAGCAGCAGTGTGGTGCCTGTTTGCCAGCTGGGGTTAAACCACAAGGCTTCAGAGGCCTGCACAGTGATCCTAAAGCAGTCGGCACATCAGGCTCTGCTTCCATGAAACTTCCTCATTGTCCACAATGATGCTTCTGTCCAAACCCCAAACTGTCCTAGCACTGAAAACACTGATGACTGTGCATTCTCTTACCTAGGCCAAGTATGGTATTCTTCCCATCTTCACCCTTCCAAGCTCAGTTCAATAGTTTAAGTAAACCCTTGAAAGCTGGATCAGCACCTCTTAATGCGCATTTCCAGCTAGCAGTTTTAAGACACAGACAGAGTTGCTCCTCACCATGTGCCTCTATGTCTAGCAGGGTAATATCCTGAATTCTTGTTTAGAACATGCAAAGCCATTTCTTCTGCCAGAGATCACTTATTTCAAGGAAATAATCTAAAATGCTGTGATCTTCTTTGCCCAGCATATTTCTCCCAGCCCTTTAGCACACTTCTGGCTCAACCCAAGAGTACTACAGTACATTGTCTGAACCTGAGTACAGGCATGCACAGGATCATGGTTCTCTCACTTCTAGTTCCTGCTTCCAATATTGTTTCAGTACCTTACTGTAAGCAGAAAATAATAATTCATGGCTTCAGTTTGGTGCCCAATGTGATCTCTTGTTCAGAATATGCATCAGGTAATCAGTGGCCTTTTTTTTAATAGCAGACTATTTTTTGCTGAATTCCACCACCTGCAAGAGTTTATCAACATCCATTCAGCCTGGAGTCTGGCTAAAATAAGATGGATTGCTATTTGAAGTCAAAATTTTGATACTACAGCAACATAGTCATTTGTCTGTAGAAAAGAAGTTTCAAAAGGTGTGATTTAGCATTTGACTTCATAAATTTCATACTCTGGCTTTACTTTTCATGTCCCAGGCTGTTTAGAGGCTACAGTAAAAAATATTTCCCTGTAACATTTCTGTAACCTTGGAGTAAGGCATGGTTGAAAGTATGCATCTATGCAGAATGCAAAGCAGAAATGCAAAGAGAGGAGAAATAATTGTAATAGTGGTTACTTTTTTTTTTTTTTTTTACAGATTCTAGGAGGTATTTAAGGAACTATGAGGGTAAGCATGACATCTGTACGAGGCAACGTAATAGAATATCTAGCAGAGGAATCAAAGTAGTGAACCCAATGTGCCAAGTTAAAGATTGCAAACAATTAATTGTTCCTGACTATACCTGCATTGAGATATATTTAATTTACATGCTCTTCTATGCCATGCAATGGAATAAAGGCAAAATATTAACACAAAGTTACTGCAGCTCTGTCATGTCTCACACCTCTGCAGGGTTCTTCATGCGTACAGACAAGGTGTGTAAGGTGTGGAACTCCATCCAGCTCTCCTAGGTTAAGAGGGAGAGTGCAGGCATTGATTCATAAATGAGAATTGTTTTGCACATTCTCTTGAATGAGACTCATACAGAAGAGGGTAGGAAGAAATTAGCAGGTTTCATACTACAGAAGAGTCTTCAACAGAGTGCAAAAAACATCTGATTAGAGTCTATTCTGTTCAGCACACTCAGAAGTGTTTGAGAAAGGACATATACAATAGTGTCATATACAATTATACATATACTACACAATAGTGTAGTGGAAACTTTGCTGGTGACAGTGTTACTCCTTTGACAAATGCACAGAGGAATTGTGGACCACCTTGTCAGAGGGTGGTGAGTAAGCTACCAAGATGTGCTCTTATCCTCCATTTTCAAATACTTGGGCACATCTGAAAATTTTCACCAGTGTGAGTCCCATCAGGCACTCTTTGTGTGAAGGAACTTCATTGCATTGCAAGGGAAAGCTTTGAGAAAGGAAAGAACTGTACAAATTTTACAGGAGCCTGTCTTGTGTGCCTGTCACCACTATGACAGCAAAAGGCAATTCTCAGCAACCAGTACAAACCCATCCTGTGTCATCAGCTTGGAGCATCCCATGGTGCCTTATTTATGCTGGTTGATACTCTGGATCTTGCTGAAGGTAATGACTGTAAAAGTGCCGTGTGTCTATATTTTGGCAAGCATCTATCCTTTAGGAGTCAGGTGTGCAAAACAATTCTCATTTAGCTATTTTTGGTCACATCACTGCTTGTCCATTAACTTCTGGCAATGCAGCTTCATTTGAAGTTGCTATGTTTAGATAACTTTATTGATGTGTGAAACAGAGTGAAAAGTGAAAAACACATCAGCATGTAGGAATAAAAGTCATCAATTTCCTGGATCACAAAGAATAAGAATGCTCAGTAGTTTAATACTAGAAAATTAATGCAGATGAGTCATCCTCACACTAAAACTACAGACAGCTGGATTGTGAGAGTGTTTTCTCTCTTCTCCTTTCTTTCTTGTAATAAGAGCAATGTATCGTCTGTCACTTATTTTCCAAATTGCAGAAGTGTTGTGCACACCTGCCACTTAACCTTTCAGCATTCTGTACATCACCTGGCTCCTGCATATCTGCACAAGTATTTACCATGTGTAGAAGAAAATGCTTTGAAATTTTATCAAAGCAAAACATGCTTAGAAGGTTAGGAAAGTGAGCACACTTCTCTAATTCACAAAATGATCAAGTAAATTTTTTTTCCCTGTCTAATTGTGGAGGGTTGAAGAGGCCTCACTGAAGAGGCCTCCTTGCATGGAAACAGAAGTGTTTTTTCAATGTGAGATGTGGAGTACTTCATTAGATGTTTGTCCTAAGGAATTGGCAAGATTGTCCCATTGTGAACTGGATTTTTACTGCTTCCTGGGTTTTTTTACAGCCAGCAAGCTGTAAGGCTGGATTTTTACAGCCTTGTTTTCTCCTCTTTTTTTATCTTCATTTTATTTTGTGTGTCATGGTGGAAAAACATTATTTTGTGAGTATCCTTTTTAACAAGTAACACCTGCTTCCTGCAGCCTATATAGACTTATCTGACTTTTAGGTCATAGGTCATTTGATAGATCATGGATCATTTGGATCATTTTTCTTTTAAATTAATCAGATTCTGGCCCAAAGGATCTGGCAAAGCTAATATGCCACAGTTGTGCATATGTTATAACAGGCAACCTTCTGGTTGTTCCACCTTTGAAAATAGGTTTTACGAGCTCAGTGAAGGAAGCACACGTCACTTATATGCAATAGGAGTGGTCTTTTTTGGCAGAAATATAAACTAACATGTTATTGTAATAAATGCATCTTCTATTTTTTCCCCCTAGTATAATGGAACAATGCTGTAATGCCAGAAAATTGGAAGTGAAGTGCTATGCAAAAACAGGAACAGAAAGGCCAGTGCAGTACTGTTTGTAGCCTTGACAAATAATGCATCTGGAGTTAAAATAGTATTACTTTAGGGAGTAGGGACACATGTCTCTGTCTCATGTATATTCCATTCTCTGTTGAAAGCTGAAGAGTCTCTAGCCACTTTGAGCCTACAGCATCTCCTTCTTTCAACTCTTGCTCTGTGACAACAGGTTTTGTCTGTGCAAGGTCTATATACCTGGAAGTGTAGAAGGAGTGCTCTTCTCCTTCATCCTCTCAGAAAAAGGTAAAGTCAGAAGAGTAGCTTTTTGGAGAAAAAAGGAAATGCTGAACTACCCAGTACTGCTGATGGTAAGCCTGGCTAGAGGACAGAAAAAAAAAAAAAAAAAGTTGTTTTCCTAATTGTCAGCAGCAACTCTGACAAAGTCAACTTATTACTCGAGCTTATGCTGTAACAGAGTTTACTGTACAATGACTTCTAGTGCAATTTACCTTGTCAAGCCTCATTATTCTTAATTTTTCTCCTTAGCATTTACTGGATTTCTCTGAAAAGAGAATAGAAATGTGACCAAGGTAGCTCTTCTCACAAGAAATGCTATGTAGGCAGATGTGTTATATCTACCTTGTATCTACAATGCTGAATTGTCAAAATTTTAGACTCTTGGTGGAAAAAAAATTGTTGGGTTAGACATATTTTTTAGCTTGAAAAAAAGATGTAAACAATAACAAGTGAATGTTGGCAAAAACCTGGATGCCCTCTATACAGCTGGGAGAAATAACCTATTAATGATCTACCTGGAGCTATAGTCCTTATATTTAGTGTGTCTCTATCCTAAGACACGGCTGCAGCTCATGTGCTGTTTTCACTGGCACTGTAAGGATTAGCAGCAGGCCATCTGTTCAGCCAATGAGGAAAAACATGTGATTGGCAGGTACCACTGACCTAAGACTGACTTCTCCATTTGGTGCTGCCTGCAGAGTGTAACTGTGTGCTGAATTCCTTCTTCTTTCAAAATGTAAATGAAATACATTCACTCTGAGGTGATAAAAAGTGTTTCATGGTTGTTACAGCTTGATTCTCTTGCATGTTGAACCACTCTGTGCTTGTCTTTCTCCTTTGCAATTTACTAAAACCTACAAAGTTGTAAATCTAATCTCTAAGCTGGCACATGCTGAAGGGATGAGACACTGCAGATATCTGAGGGCAGATAATCCTGTTTGTCTCCAGAACTGCGGAGGCTGCAGGAAGAACTGGCAAGCTGTGAGAGGCCTGGACATTAGTCCATCAGTGGAAGGACAAGCAATCTTCATGTTGTCATTCAGCCCAATGCCTGGGATTTGGTTTCATTTCATCATTAAATATAAGTGGTGCTTTTCCAAGAAAGGTCATTGTACAATTTGATTCAGGATTAGCCTTTTTATTTCTTGATGTGGAGGCAAGTTGTGCTCTACTTCAGGACTCACAGCTACCATGCAGACAACTGTCAGGCAAAGGAGAACCTCCAAAATGAAGATGAAACAGATATTAAAGCTGCACAGAGGATTTTCAAGGTAAGAAAAAAATTTCAGGGTTAGTTATACAAATGTCCTGTAGGAGGGGGTAAAATGGTGTATCTGGAAAAGAGGAGAAAGAAAATATAAATGTCATGAATAACAGCCATAGGCTGTTTATCACCAAGACATCACTATTCATGCAGTTTACATTTTCCTGAGCCTCATCCCCTGTCCTCTGTTCCTCAGCATGTTGCAACCACAATGACAAAGGAGATGGTGATCCGCCTTCCCACTGTCTGCTTTCAAATAATATAACAAACATATCCATCTAACAAAAATTATTCATATTTTGTGAAGCTAATCTATTTTTAAAAGTGTGAGGAAAAATATGTTGCTTTATGGTGTTTAGGCACTGAAGAGTTCTGCAGTTTTTACTGATACTGTCAGATTATTTTTATTGGTAGTTGACAAAAGATGATATGCCAAAGAAATCAAACTGCATAATACCAATGTCTACTAGGGAGTTACAGTAAATCCTCTTTAGTAAACCTATAGAGTATTCCTTAATTAAAAACAACAATCATGTATCTTCTAGATTTTGTCAAAAGTCTGAAAGCTGCCTGAGGGATGAACTGATATTATTTATTTATGCATGCTCTTATGCAGCACAGGAAGAGAGACAAATGCAAGAAACTGTATCTTATTAAAGTTTTGGGGTGCACTGTTGTGCATGATAGGGAAAGAAATGTGATAGCAAAGTCCTGCACTCCTGGAACCACAAAGGTTGTCTTTTTTCAGACTTAAAGCCAGCACAGAGAGGGACTAAGGCATCCAGTTGAGTTTGTTGGCAGGGTTGGTGAAAGTGAAAACAGGGGAAGAAGCCATTCCCAATTCCACATCTTCCTTACAAATATTCAATTTAAAACTAGAATAGATCTCTCCATTCCACTTCCTTAGCCAAAGTATAACCATTTCTAAGAGACCATTTCATTTGAGTTATAGGAATGCACTTATCAGAAATCCTAAATTACTTTCATTTCTTTTGCTGAGAGAAAATGCTCAGCCTTGTTTGCTGATATCAGAAAACTGTTTCTGATAATGAACAAAGTACACTCTGTTCAGAATTTCATGTCATTCTGTCCTGTTTTCTGTCCATTTGGCACATGAGCCTGGGGTCTTCTTGACCCTCTTGAAGGAAAAAGGATTTTGTCATAGGCCAAAGGGCTCCTGAAGTTAACCATTGACAGTCATGGTTTCTGAAATCCAGATACTGAGTTCTTCATAACTCATGTCCCCAGTCATTTCTCATTTAGCCATCCTTTAATTCACTGCAGGTGAATTGTTCCCTTCAGCTTGCTGATTGCTTTTGTGGATGTCGCCTGAATTTGTGGTTTGTTGCTGAGTCTCTTGAGAACATGGTGCACAGGACTGAGTCAGCGACCTTGCAGAGGATAACTTATTATTTCTCTATTCTGCAAAGGATTTATCTGTAAAGGGATATAAATGCCACTGGAATGATCAGAGCCAGCTACTGTCCACAATTTCTTTAACAGCATTGCTACCAGAACTTGGTATCTGTTCCATTTACTTTGTTTAGTGCTTTTGTTTCTAAATGCTGCAGCTCTACTGGTGTGGCTCTCATCCCTGGTAGCAGAGACAGCCTGCAGGGACTGCCCAGGAGATGCTCAGCTGAGTTGAAATTGCTGTGATGTGGAAGCTCAGGTATGAGGCTACATTCTCTGGGGCAACATGTCTCCAAAACTTCATAAACCATATCAGCAAATGATCCTTCCACATATGTAATGTAAGCAATGTTACTGGTAGCTAATGAGTCTACAAGGATTGTGTTAGTGATAGGAAGTTCAAAAACTTACCTGTGTGTACAGCCCTAAGGGCAGGGAACTAAAATGAACTGCAGGCTTTACTTCACATGGGTGGGAAATGCCTTTCTCTTTTACTGATAGAAAACAACTGCACAGAGGGTTTACATTATTTCCTAGTGGTATTTAGGAAAATAACGTCAGGTTTGTAAGGTTCAAGACCAGTTTGTCACTTACACTTTCCACATTAAAACTTTTTTTTTTAATAACTCCTGGTGACATTGAAATGTACAGAAAGTTCAGATTCTTTTGGTAAAATGTTTCTATATGTGACAATGGTTGATATAGAGAGATTATGTTCTTAGACCTGTAATTTGTGTGACTGACAGGGTCCTTGATCAAACTGATTCCACAATCCTCATTAATTCCCATGTTCCCTTCTACTTTATATGAGATTTCAGATTTGATACTTCTCAATGTGACTGCTAGCTGCTTCTGAGAGCAAGTTGGCATCTAATTCAACATGACAAAGAGTAAAAAAGCCAAAATATCAAATAAACTTTTCAATTAAAAACAAAAACAAAGCAAAAAACTCAACAACAACAAACCTAAATATTTTAATGGAACACTTGAATTAGGTTTATTTATTATTGAATATTCTTTCAAAGAGAAACTGAATTACAAGATAAATGTTTTTGAAAAGTGGCAGGCAGAGCTTAAAGGCCTTTTAAATTCTCTTCATGACATTTAAATTAAGTCAATGAGTTGCTTTTTTCTATCTCCATTTGCATTGCTTAAAAAGCCTTTCTCTCTGGCATGTTTGCATCTTGATTTATAAAAGTGTTAAAAAGCAAAAGTGAATAAACTGCTTTTTACCACTATCAACACAAAGATACAAGGACTTTCTTAATCCAGATCTAACACAGACACATTTATGTGTGCTCCCAAGGAGCTTTTTGCAAGTAAACAAAATAAAACACGCCTGAAACATTATGATGCCTTGCATCATATGATGCACTGCATAGGGAGATAGTGCAAGGTTTCAAATATATCACTGTTTCTTTCCCCTATGGACAAAATTTAGCTGAAGTCCTGTTCCATGGTCTCATTGCTATCCTCTCCTCAGAAGAGGGTGAGAATGCTCCCCAGAGAGCTGCAACAGTTTAGTTCATGTCGAGATTACACCTGGATAGACTCTGTTTCACTTCTATAACACAATTGTTGTTTCCAAGCATACAGTCTCCAGATTTGGTTGGGTTTACATGAATAATACACCTACAGACAGCAAGAGACTGGGGAAGTGCAGATAGGAAAGCAGTGTGAGGGCTCTGAGGGCTTTAAAAAGTGTTCATGGCCCTGACCAGCCTCTGGGACCTGACCAACTGGGACCTCTACCCTCACCCATAGACCCAGCAGCTCTGTTTAAGTTGAACCCACAGAGCCTGTTTCCCTGAGCTGAGCCTGGAGGAGTGATGGTCTCCAGTCAAGTGACAGCCATGTGGTGGAACCTCCCACCCTGGGCTGACTTCCTAGCTTGACCTTGGCTGTCACCTGTCAGTGTGGGCTGGATGGCTGTGGGACCTGATTGTAAATCTGATCTGAGGAGTTGACTTCCACCTTGCTGTGATACTGTTTTATGATCTGGATCTTTCTTGAATTTGTCTCTATGTTCAGTTAGCCTTGATCAAGTAGTGGGAGTGGGATGTGGGATCCCTTTGCTTCCAGCTCTCCTCCTGTGAGGGGGCAGCCCTGTCCTTGCTAGGGATTGAAGCAGAATCCTTTGTAATTTCTGCTGACCTTTGCCTCACCTGTAAGTGTCGCTATAGGACACGAGAAAGCACAACACGAGCCACTACGATGGCAAGGTAAAAAAGAAGGTTTATTTTCTGACTCCAACTTTTATACTTTTCCAAAGGTGACAGTGGATTGGAGAGTGAATGGGCCACCTCTCCAAAGACATTGGACAAACCACCAGTACATCAACTTCCTCCACCCCCACGAAGGAATGCAAAACAATATGTTGTTTATAGAAAATGTGTGGGAAAGTTTTCTAACAGAATGTAAACTCAGAAGGCTTTAGAAAATCTTAAGAATCAGGGCGACATGTAAGGGCTTTCTTTCCTCCACAAGACAGGGAGCAGAGAGGTGAAGAAAAGCATAGTGTTAAGTGAGAAGGTACGTGCCAAGGAGATGCAGTGAGCAAGTATGAATCCTCCTTAAACAATAACCTGTAGGCTGAGGCACTGTGACACCTGGTTATACCAGCATGGCTTTTCTGCTTGCCAAGTCCTATCCATTTAAATTCTGTGTGTGGGACCAGGCAGAAATGGAAACAGCCTAGAGCATGCTGTCTGAAGGAGCAACCTCAGGGAAGTATGACATCCTTCATTCTTGATGTAGCTGATCTAGCTCTGCAGGAATCCTTTGGGTCTGGAGATGTCCAGCATTATTCTATGAACTGCTTGTAATGTGAAAGTCACTCATGACCATGCATAGCTCACCTAAATTATTTGGCAACTGCTCTGAATCATAACTTCATTGATAAAATATAAATCCATTCACAAACAATTCCAGAAAGGTCAAAAATCATAGAAGTTGTTATTTGTAAAACTTTGATGCCAGTTAAATAGTTGCACTGCTTTTATCCAAGTACTCTAGTATCTTCAGCTGATGAGTGCTGGCAGTCATTAATTGCTGTTACTCTTAACAGTCCCTCAGATGTTGTCTTTATCCGTTGTAAGAGTAGGAAAAGTCCTGGTGTTAGTAAATATACTCACCCTTTTCAGTCAATATAATCCCCACCAAGTATGTTTGCAGTATGTTTTTCATACTTAGTCACAGTAGTATTTGTGTGTCTGAAAGCCTGTGATTGTCAGAGGGTGTTGAGAACAAACCAAGAACACACTTCTGTTCTTCTGAACAGGTCTTGTACAGGTTTAACAGGCTGAAACATAATTTAAGTCACATATTATGTTTGAGATGGGCAGGGAATGTAAACTGTATGGCTAGGGATTGAACACCATTCAGATGCAGCCAGCATTCTTTGTCTATGCCAAAATAGTTATTCTTACACAGCAGATGTAAAATTTGATACATGTTTGATACTTTGTTTTATTCAGGAGCAAGGTTTCAAAGGGAGACAGAATTCTGGGAGAGGTACAGGAGTATTATGGGGCATTTAGGACAACCAAGTTGTAAGCAGCTAGTCATACTGACAACTTCTTTGATGATACAGTATACTGTTTGATAGGGAAAAGAGTGGGTATTATGCCAAATAGTTATAGACTAAGATAATAAAATCATAAGCACTTAGTTTTAAAGGTAAGCAGAGTTATTTCTAGGATGTGCTGGAGATCATTATCTCTCTGTGATGTTCTCCGGTGGTTAATTTAGTTTGCTGGACATGTATCCTTTATAACAATAGTATATCTTGTCCCTGAAATGCTTTCACTAGTTAAGAAAGGACTACTCCTGCACATTTTTACAATCAACCTTTATAAGACCTGCAGTGTTGTCTTGGTTTCAGCTAGGATAAACTTAATTTCCTTCCAAGTAGCTGGTGCAGAGCTGGTGCTGTTTTGGATTCAGTGTGAGACTAACTTTACTAACAAAGTGAAGTTTTAGATGTTGCTAAACACTGTTTGCCCTAAGTCAAGGACTTTTCCATTTGCCATGTTCTGTTGGTGAGTGGGTGCACAAAAATTGGGAGGGAGCAGGGCCAGGAGAGCTGACCCAAACTGACCAAAGAAGCATTCTATAGCTTAGGGTGTCATGCCCAGTATATAAACTGGGAACAGCTGGCCAGGAGAGCCTGATTCAACTCTATGGGTCCTGCTAGGGACACTGGAGGAGCACAGTGTGCTGTGAATGAGGCAGCCTTCAGCAGACCTAGCCTTGGAGGACATGCAGTGAGCCACTGGCTTAGCTTCTGTCAGTGCATAGGACTCATTTTCACCACTTGCTGGCTACCCCTGCACAGCCTCCCAGAGATCTTTCATGTTGGCTTTGGGGTCTTCCCACATTTCCTCTTGGTGTCCATAGTATACTAGTCTGCTCCTGGTAGCCGAAACCATTAAATATAACTTCTTTTAAAACCTTATCTTTTAATCTTTAGCATGAAAGTAAGAACAGATGAATGTGGCTTAAGCAAGAATTGTTCTATCAGACAGAAAAAGTTGTGGTCTTTTACTGTGGGGGTGTGGGACATGTTGTCTAGAGAGGTTTTGAAGTCTCTGTCCTCACAGGACTCCAAACCCTGCTCAGCACAGATCTGGGAAGCCTGAGGAACAAGAGGCAGAACTAGACAATATGCAGAGACTCCCTCCCAATCTCAGCTATTCTGTGAAACAAAGAGCTCTTCAAAGAGTCTTTCTTTTTAAACTGTTCTGTAATTACATGGCATAATAATATTTTTAATTCATTAATTCTTTTTTTTTCTTTTTGAATCCAGAAATATTTTTCAGAGAATAGCTGGCTGTATTGCTCTGCATTGTCTATGAGCCAATAATAGCTGCATAGACAGCAATCAGAGGGCATTCTTTTGTAAAAGTTGTCAAAATAATAATGTACTACACATTAATGAGTGGATTACTTGCATATTAATTATGTGCAAATTTTCTAGACCTCATAGGTAATTTGTACTAATTTGCAATAATGTGTTTTTCTAATTTAGTGATTTACATATTTTACTACTGAAATAGTCCTAAAGCTTCCTTTTGACATATGCACCTTTGAAATGGGAAAAATGCAGATTCCTGGGCTGATTAAGATATTGCTGTCAGAAAGAATATGAATATGAAAACCAGAAGGCAAAGTGCTGTTACACTAGTTCTGGAAATTTTTCAGCAAAACAATCCTAGACTGACCTGAACTACAGAGATTGTTTTTATTAATTTACAATTACCTTCTTTAATTGGAACAAAATGTCATGCTGATTAATAAATAACCTACTCAGCCTAAATCTAGATCAACTCATTTGAGATATGGGTAGCTTCAGGTTTACAAATACATTAATTTACTATATCCTTTCATCATCAACAATTAACAATTTAGATAAAGGACACTGGGAAAAGCAACATTTCTCTGGAAGATCACGGAGACCTTCTTAAAAAGGCATCTAGTTTGGGTGTCTGGGAGTCAGAAGGAATTTACCTTTGCTCCATGATATACCTCTCACACTCAAACTTGATGAAAGTAAATGACTTTTGGTAAAATACAAAATTAAAATTACATACCTTTGCTTCACCATCCCAGCATAATGCAATTGGTGTTGCTGTGACTTGCAGTTCAGCCTCAGTGCCATGATGTGTTAGAGATCACCCAAGCATATCATTCCCATTGTACTCTGATTTATTTCCAATACACCTTATTTCTAATTAAAAGAGGAACTGCTGTATGGGTTTTTTTCAGCTTATATTTGTCAGGGATTTCTGAATGCCAGAGGAATCCTGCAGTACCAGATTAGCAAATCCTTCCAGTGACCAGGAGAATGATGTGGGGTGCAGTATCATGGTAATCAGAGGGCTGGAAC
The DNA here is from genome assembly GCF_050655825.1 of Lonchura striata. Taxonomy (NCBI): domain Eukaryota; kingdom Metazoa; phylum Chordata; class Aves; order Passeriformes; family Estrildidae; genus Lonchura; species Lonchura striata. Next base: position 117,708,821 of record NC_140704.1, read on the forward strand.
AGCTCTCCTATAAAGACAGGCTGAGAGAGTCTGGGGTTTTCCTGTCTGGAGAAAAGAAGGCTCTAGAGGGTTCTGACTGTGAGGGTGGTGAGGTACTGGAACAGGTTGCCTAGAGAGGTGTGGGTGCCCCATCCTTGGAAGTGTTCCAGGTTGAATGGAGCTCTAAGAAACTTGGTCTAGTGGCAGGTGTCCCTGTTCATAGGGTATGGGAGGTTGGAAATAGATTTTTTAAGATCTCTTCCAACCCAACTCATTCTATGATCTAAGATTATCAGAGGCAGTTCTGTGTTGGAGTTTGAAAGTGTCATCTGACATTTGCTGCTAGGATCAGCCTAAATATCCCTGCTTGCTGTTTAAATTCATTACTCCTTGCTGTGTATACAATGAACATGAAGAGTAATTTACTTCTTCTCCTTGTAGAGAAGGAGTATACAATGCATGCTACCTGAGATACATTTCTCATGAGTGCAAAGACACAAAAATAATGATTTCCACACATACTTTTTCACAGTAACTTCTTTCCACAAAAATTTTGAAGACTTCACAGGAAAATAAAAGTTTATTTCAAGCCTTTTAATACTTACTCAGTCCTACATTTGCTGGCCTCTTCTGTGCAATAAGGACGGTTTTTTACTGCCATTTATAGTGTCTTTTCGTAAAGCATATTCAACTGGTCAAAAAAGAGATGGAAAAGGAGATCAGAATCCTATCAAAAATACCTTACTTTCAAAGCCCAACTCCACGTTTCTAGCTGACAGCTAGGTGCATCCTTCTGAGAAGACCAAAGCCATAGCCATGCCAAGTCAAGAATTGCAGGGGAGAAACCATCACTTTTCTCCTAGAGACCACACAGGGGATGGAAACACCTTGTTTATGTACAATGTAAGTAATTGTATATTTCTTCACAAGCATTAAAATTTAAAGGTGAAACAGGCAGAACATTATTTTTCCATCAGACTCATCCAAAACATGGGCTAAAGGGTAATATCTGGGAAATGGCAAGAATCTGTGAGCAGGTGAAACCTGACTTGCAGCAGCCTGTGCCTGTTCACTGACAGTTCTGGATGTCTCGGAAGGCTTGGCCTTTCCCAAAGCCTCTCCCTGTCCTAGTGCTGATTCCAAAACCTTCAGGAAACTAGATGTTGACATCTTTAAACTAACAGATACTTATTCTACCACCTCATGTGGTTGGAAAGAGCTCAGGAGGCTAATTACCTTCAGTATTATGCATTTAGTGTCAATCTCAAAATAAATCCAATCTAAAATACCATATCAACTGTTAAAGGTAGGAGTGGGCTAAAATAAATCAGCAGCTGCCCAGTGATGCCTGCCAAGCAGCAGCTGATTGTCTCACAAAATGTCACACACTGTAGTAAGCACTTAATTACTCTCACAAGAAGGATGGAATTATTTTCAGGAGCCTAGAGATGTCAGGTCTATGATGAGGAACTCATACAGAAAAGGGGGAAAGGCTCAAATTTGTTTTGTTATTTTTTTTTGTTTCAATTGTAAACAGAGCTTAATTTCAGGAAGTAGCTGTGATTTTTCCTGTGACATTTTGTGTAATTTACTTTAGGACTAAATAAAGAAGAAAACAGTTCTCACTGTTCTGTTTACTTTACTGCTTCCTTTGAGAATAATCAAGTTAAGAGCAGAAACAGTGGGTCAGGCTTAGACCAAAATAGGATAAATTATTTGTTCTTCAACTGTAAAACAATTTATTATGAGAAACAGGTGGATTATAATATTTTAAAGTATTAATTTACTTGCATTGCAATGCTTCATTTTGTAAAATCTATACTCTTTTCTTTTTATTACCAAAACAATTTGTTCAAACACACAGATTCTTATGAAACAGTTGTATTTGGGGAAGAAAATCTCCTTTAAGGGATTCCTTGTTCATGCTGTCGTTTAGTATCCCAGATGAGCTGTGGCACTCACACCCTTTGTGACTTTTGGTACTTGGAACTCATGCTCATATTTGCAGAGGTGCTCAGACTGTGCTGGAGAATCTGCTGAATTGCTCCTCTCTGACCCCTTGTCCTGCTTTTTTCATTTGCAAATTGTTGCAAATTCTTGCTGCATTTACTGATTTACATTACCGAGAATTCTGCATGGTAATGCACAGGACATGTATAACATTTATATTTGAATATGGGCTCTCAGTAAGAGGGTTAAAGGATGTTTCTCAGTTTTTATCCAGATCTTCTGAATGGTTCAGCATGGAATAGTTTTCCAGTCATAAGACTGACAAAGTGAGTCACAGCCCTTAAAAGCCAAGGACATTTCTTCCAGCTAGCATAACCTAATGTTCACTGAAGTGTTTGATTCTGATTTTTATTACAGACTAGTCTTTCTTATTGCACTGCATTTATTCTGTTCATACAGATTCTGTGCAGGTAAATGCATGCGCTTCATTTCAGTTCAAGAATAGTGTCTTATTGAATGATTTACCTGGCATGCTCTGGTTATAAAATTGATTCAGACTCACAAAAAAACCCTATGCTTTCTCATTTATCCCTCTGGGTTCTAAACAGGCACACTTTAAACAGGTTCTTACCAATATTTCCAAATCATCAGGAGAAATAAGTTATAGGTGTTAACAGAACACAGGAAGAGGTTGGGCTATTGTAGACAGGACAATTTCAGTCCCACTTTCTATTTCCTTCGTTTGGTCAGGAGGTATGTTTGAAATTAACTGCAGAAAGGAGGTTGGAAGAAACATTTTTTCTGCCCAGGAGGAGAACATGATCTTTCAAAACAGTAGTGTAGCAGAAGGAAACAAGCCTCAAGTGTAGTCTTGTCAGTAAGTTGATTTGAACAGTGAGGCACAAAGATGGGATACAAAAATAGGAATGTGCAAAATTCTATCCATCTGGAGTGCTGTTCTCCCTCTCTCAGGACAATTTTAGGATCCAGAGCAAAGTGCAGTGCAGGGAAACATAATAGACAGCCCTGGGGTGGCCAGAGGAAAAGCCCGTCCTGCAGAATGGTGGGTCAGTCTCTCTCTGTACATCAAACAGGAGAAATGTGGTTTCACAGGAATGCATCAAGTGCCTCCCTCAAAAGCTCAGTAACTCTCAGTTGGTTTTTTGTTGTTGTTTTATTAGCTCATTTGTTGTGGTTGTGGTTTTTTGGAGTTTTTTGTTTGTTTCTTTATTTCTTTGTCTACTTGAGATCCTCTGTCTTTAACTTGTAACTCAGTATCTGTGCTGTTGAGGGAGACCTGGAAACTGATAGCATTTGTTATGCTGCTTCAAGCCTAAGGCAAGCACAACATTCAGCCAGTGACTTGGGCTGTCTATAATTACAGTCTCTCTAATCTAGGCAGATACTCCTGTAGGGGCAAAATCACATAAGGCATCTCTGAAATAAATGTTAGAGATTGTTCAAGGAAACTCCAGTGCTTTATATTAATTTCCACAGGCATACTCCTTTCTACATAACAGGGATAACCTGACCTCTTTAAGAGAGTATTTGTTTGGTACCACTGATAAAGCAGTACACTGGGATAGATAACACTTGAAGTCTTCCCTTTCTCAAAATATGTTCACAGCTTCTTCTCACTATTATTCTTATCAAATTACTTCCTTTTCCTCTCATTATCATTCATATGTCTTTTTATGATGCTAGATAAATACTCCTGGTCACCAGCTCAATCTAGTTTGCAGTGAGTCAAATACAGAGTTTTGTTTTCATGCAGCACCATCCTGCAACATTCTCATTGATCCTGACCTTTAACCTCACTCTTCAGCAGTCTCTCATTGCCTGTTCTTTATTCTTTGTTCTTCTTTTTCAAAGGAATTATAGTGTATTTCTCCTTTCATCCTCTCCACCACCAGTCCTACAAGTACATTATATTTTCTCCCATCAGTCTTTTAACATGGCTGCATAATTTTCCAATTGATCCATATTTTATAAAGTCCAAAACCTGATGAAAATTAATGGCAAAAATCACAGTGTCTTCCTTAGAAATCTTGTCAAGCTGGAATGTTACTGTGAAGCCACCTTGTGCCACCAAGCTTTCAGACTCACTTTGAACTACTCAAAGACTCTGAAGCCTTGATCTGTTCAGGGACACTGGTTGCAAATTGCCCCGTTAATCTTCCTATCTGAATCAGCTCTGGAACGTAACTACAAACTGCTCTATAAGACCTAAAAATTGTATTTGCAATCTTTGAAAGCTTTGATTTCTTCTTTAATTTAACTATATTTACTACCTTGCAAGTAAGAATCCTGTGTAATAATTAGTTATGTGTGATCCAGAATATCAGAGATACTTCTGCAGGTCATGGGTGGATAGGTACCTCTTGACTGACAGTGATACTGTAGAGATATTTTTACTTTTTCTATCATGAAAGAAGAGAAATATTGTTCTCCAATCGATCATTTAATTTCCATATGTGCAGAGAAGAGGAGCCCTAATAGCACAAGGAGGATTAGTGTTTTGGCACTAATCCTTAAATGTTGAAGTTTCCCATTCAAATTGTAGGTGCACAGTGACACCTTCTGGAAGCTTGTAATGAGCATCCCTGAGCCAATTCCTCCATCGTCCGGAAACTCACAATTTTTGCATGCAGAAGCAAATCTCTTTCTGATCAACATTTTGACCAGAGACTTCCTCACAGGGTCTATCATGTCGCTGGCACATACACTAACAGAACATGGTCGTGATGGAAGAGATTTTTATTTTTAAATCAAGCCTGATCTGTAAGGGTTTACAGTTATTCCAAATAATTCAAAGGTTTATGGGGAAAAAAATAGAGAATAAGAATTAGATAGATATGTATGCTAACCTCATGGTTTACAACAAAATGTAGTTGGCATTATATTTTTCATTATTTAATGTCATACATCAAGTGAGAGGATTAGAGAATATTGTGAAGATTCAATTTGCCAAATTAATGTGACAAATTAAATGAATGACAGAGTTTCTTAATGCATTTGCACTTTAGCAAAAATATCATTTTTGTGTGTGTCACATTGCAGTTTCTAATTAGACCTTCTCTGCCCAAGCCACCACATTCCTGTGTAGTCTGTAAATCTGCCAGAAATTCTGCATCACCAAGGATTTGAAGCATGAGTTGGACCACAGAGCAGGCCAAGGGCTGTCCAAGGGCTCACAAACCCCACAGAGCCCACACCCATCAACTGGCTTGGACCAGAATGGGGATATAACCATCACTAAGCTGACTCTGATGCTCTGAAACAGGCATTCAGTGCCAAATCAGTATCACTGGAGAACATATCCTTAGCTGTAAGATTGAATTACATCGCAAATGTTATTTCTCTTTAAGTTTCCTCTGCCTTAGAAGTAATAAAGATGTGATATGTAGGAGTAGAAAAGAAACAGAGTTGTGAGTGGAGACAGCAGAGGCTTCCTGCAGCTTTGGAGCAGACACTGAATGATATAAATACTGAAGCTAAGGGTTTTGTCAGAACATACATATGGGACTGGACAACCCTGAGAAAATATATCACCCTAGAAAATTGCCTTACAGTGATGAAATAATTATCAAAGCACTAAGCAGAGCCAGCAAACTGCAAAAAATTCTGCCTGCACTGAGATCTGAATCATGTCTAACCATGCTGATAACATTTCAAGCCCTAATGTAATGCAATCACAGGTTTTAGCATCAGATCTTGAGGAAATCTAATCCTCCAGAAAAGGGCTAAGAGACGCTCTGTGACTGCATGGACATGACAGTGGGACTTGCACACTTTGGCTTGCACAAAATAAATTCTACTGATTAGTTAACACACCACTATCAATGTTGATGAAAAATTAATCTTAACAGGCATCCCTGCAAGTAGGATAATTTAGTTACTGCTCTGTGGGACCATACTACTCTATAGTTGGTCTTACATATTTGAAGATGCCAGTTTATTCTTCCTCCCATCAACTTTGAACCTATATTTCCTGCTTGAAACCAACTACTGATAAATCCAAAAAGAAATGTGGCTTATGCCTATAAGAAATTGATGTTGAAAAAACACAAATATTTAAAAGTTCAACAAAGCTGCTTCTCATAATATCACTGGTATTATGTTCACTTCAAAATATGGTTATTTAAATGCATCTTTTATTTTATTTTTCTTTTTATATTTTTAGTTTTTATTAAGGGGTAAGGGAAAGCAAATAAGTTTAGCTGAAGTCCCTGGAAACTCCTTCTTCTTCTGAAAATATCTCCTTTCCCAGAAAAGCTTATCAGTCTTCAAAATGGTTTGTAACAAGTGCACTTTAATGTCAATGAAAGGGTAAAAAATGGCTTCTTACTCTCTGTTTGAATTGCTCCCTAATTCACTATGAATCAGCTCCATTCAATGGTCTAGAAACTCTCTTTTTAACAATTTAAGGGGGCAGGAAACACTGAAATAGACTAGAGCATAAAAGCTGACACAGAAATGTGTATGACCTGTCCTTGGGTAGGGAGCAAGTTCAGGTATGAGACCAGCAATCAGCCCTCACACCTTAAAGAGGCACACAGGGCCCCAGAAAGCTGATATGTGCATTATGTCACCCATTAACGTGTGACTGCAAGAATGCTGGAATACAATGTTATTAAAATACAGATACATGTTCCATATTATTTTTCTTATCACCTCTCCTGAACAGTGAGAACAAATCAAAAAGGTGTCATACAAGTTCTCATTTAAAAAATAAAATAAAATAAAATAAAATAAAATAAAATAAAATAAAATAAAATAAAATAAAATAAAATAAAATAGAACAATAACAGATTTCTTCATTTCCCTAAAGGCAAAATTAGGAAAACATGCTAACTGGACAAGTTTGCAGAAAGAGGAGGGTGGAGTCTAAGAAACATCCAAAAGGACAATATTAAATAGCAAAGGTACCCTCATATAAAGCCATCCCTTTCTGATTTAGAATTTAAAAATCTACTGCATGCTGGATAGAATTTCCTCCTAAAAATTTATCAAGAGCTTATGAGTCTAATGTGAAATATTCAGAAAAGTCAAGTAAAGGGTGGAGGTGGGTTTTCTAATGCCTGATATACTGGTAGATAATACCAATATTGAAACCAGATCTCCTGATCTATTATTTACCATGTATATTACAGAAAAAACATGCCACTATAAAGAATAATTTTATTAAATGCACAGTTTACATGTAAGGTCTCAATTTTCCATATTTTATTTTTTGAAACAGAAATAAGTTCAAGGTCAAATACTCCCGAGCCTTGCTAGATTGACATTTTGCTTTCCCTCCATCCCAGTGAAGTTGAATTAATCTGAACAAAGTAGAGCAGTAGAGGGAACCAAGAGTAAGGTCACAGAGGTACATGCAGAGCAAGCTGCTCTGATGACTGAGGGAATTTTGTTTCATGCATGAGAAATGCACGCTCACATTCCTTTAGAGAGAGAGAAAGGGTTCCAGTCTGTGTCTCTCAGCTCTCTCAAATCTAAACCCCATTTCATCAAAGTCCAAGCCCTTGTTTATGCAGTTCTGTCTTATGCAGCTGGATATCAGCTTGCATCTGTCATTCTCTGGGAAAGAAGAAGATTATTACATTAACAATTTTGTGAGGACTTTATGCCTCCACACCATTGAGCTTTTTCAGGATGTAGATGTGTACACATGCAGTGATGCAGAGGTACCTGCCTACAGACCGAGTTGCCTACAAACCCTAATCACTGGAAGATAGTTAGCTTAGGTGGCTTTGTTTATATAACATCATTTATGCTAGGGAGCATAAATACAATCGTTTTATACAGTACTACCCACCATCACTGTGTGTCATGAATTTTGAAAAAAAATATAGCGTTCTTTAATAAGGTGTTAGCTGGTTTGGGTTGGAAGGGACCCTAAAGATCACCTCATTCCAAACCCTCTGCTATCGGCAGGAACAACAGATCATGACTTTCCTAAGAGAGAGAATGGAATGAATGGTGGAACAAGAACATACCTTCCAAAGGGATTACATTCTGCCAGCATTTTAAACCTGAACTTGATCAAGCGTTCCTGCTAAGTTTAGGATGCCACCCAGGGCCATCATCTAGAGAAGTCTTAGAGGAGTCACATTTACTCACCAGTCTGAGAAATGACTGCCTGGCCTGGTAGAGTGACCAAGAGCTGAATTCGAAAGCCAATGGTGTTAACAGGTGTTTTGCTCTTGATCTCAAGCCACATAAACAACCACCTCAGTACACTTACTGAGTTTTTGTTCCCTTTTCTCTGCCAAGGAGTGAGGCAGTGTCATTTAATCCTACTTGTCAACTTATAGTACCTCCATAGGTCCTGTCTGGGCCTTGGCAGTTGTAGTTTGGCACAGATTCAGCATCAGCTCTATGCTTTCTGCCACAACCAAAATGGCAGAGATTTGCAGAAGGGTTCCTTGCCACTGGGCAGGAGGAATACTGAGTGGGGTTCTGGGGTGGGAATCAACCTTTCTATTTTTTCTGCTCTCCTGGGAACATTGTCCAGTTTCTGCAATAGTTCACTTCTCCAAACAGACCTAGGGGGACTCTCTGCTGCTAAGCAACAGTAAGCTCTCCTTCTGTGTAGGAATGGCAGCTTTCCCTGTGGTTTCAGCTCTAACGAGCACCTTCCCTGGCATCGATGGCACCACAGTCATGTTCTCCCATGGCTGTAGCAGTGCCTTTGGCCATCAAGGGCAGCGCTGTCACTGTGGGAAGGGCTTTCTTCACACTATGTAGACTTCAGTTCCTCTCTGTCTCTTTGATGTCCGGTTATAGGCCAGAAACAGGGACAATGTTTTGGGATGTGGAGCTAAACCTTGATGAAATAATGAAACCCCCCAAAAAAAACAGAAATCATTGCTAGAGAAAAGGGAAGCAGAGGAAGAGGTTTTGCCCGTTCCTGCTCAGGGCCCGTGCTCCATAAAGGTGGCTTCTTCTCTGCAGGACAATGGCACTCAGCGAGGAAGGGCAAGGTCACTTTACCTTGACGCCCGCAGATCCGAGCAGGCCCGCCGAGCTCCCCGGCCGCGGCGGAGGCGGCGGGGCCGGTTCAGCACCCTGGACGGTTCCGGCGGCAAGGGCTCCATTCCGCCCCGCCACGCCGCGGCTCTGCCCGTCGTCTGCGGCTGGCTTTTCGGGTGGGGAATTTTTGGGAGGTGTTCTTTGCGGGTAGGTTGTAAGTGGCCAAATTTGTTCCCGTGCTCCTCTGGCACTATGGCCAGCTCCGAATCCCAGTGGGCACAGGATGGGTAGGAGAGCTGTCCTCCGGCCCTCACCTGAAGGACCTGCTTAGGAAAGTTAAAAAGACTGAGTGTACACGGGGGTAAGGAATGCGAGAGCAGCAGGGTGCGGGTTCGCGGCTGCGAGCATTCCAACCCTCATCTTAGCACTGTGTGCTGGGCCCCCGCCTGCCCCCTCGGTGTTGCTCACTTTGTGTTTCTCTTTCTTTCTCTCTCTCTCTTCCCGCCCCGTCCCTCCGCTCCCACACCTCCCCCGCTCGCCGCAGACTCCGAGGCCTGCCAGGTCCCTCGCCTCGCTGTCAGCTCTGCTCTCCAGCCCCTTCCTGCGGCCACAGCTCCCTGCCCGCCGGCCTTGCCCGCACTTCGTCTCGGCGCCCCGTCGAGACGCCCCGGAGTCCCGCTTCTGTCCCGCGGGCTTGGCGGCGCTGCTGGCCGGCAGCGGGGCGCCCGCCCGCTGCCCGCTCGCCGCCCTGCTGCGGGGCCGCTGGGCTGAGCCGCCGCCGGCCCCCGCCCCGGCCCCGCCGCCGCCCCGCCGCCGCCCCCCGGAGCGCCGGAGATGCCCGGCGTGCCACGGAGCCGCGCCGCTGCAGCCCCGCGCTGCCCCCGAGCCTCCTGGCGCCGTGAGTACCGCTCCTGGGGCCGCGTCCACCCCTTCCTCCTCCTCCTCCTCCTCCTCCTGCTCCCCACTCTAGGGAAGCCGCTGTCCGCCCACGTGCCCTCGGCCGGCAGCGGCGTGGGACTCTCGGGGGCGCAGGGCGAGCTCCCGCGGCAAAGCCCCCCGGCGCCACAGCCAAGCCCGCTGGTCACGTCTGCCATGCCCAGCGCCCCGGGCCCGCTGGCTCCAGCAGGGCGGCTTCTGCGGCCGCCCTGCTCCGCGCCCAGTGCGCGGGCGGGAAGGGAACAGCCCCGACGGCAGCCGGGTGCCTGGCTCCGGGAGCGTTCACGCACCGGATCAGTCTTGTTTTCACGAGAAGTCAGTGTCGCTCTGCCCGGGAACGGCGGAGGTACTAGCAAGCCGCAGTCGTCCCGTTAACCCTTATCCCGGCAGACGCCGGCCCGGGGGGCTGGAGGCGGCAGATCATTATCCCCGAAACGTGGCGATGTTCCCAAGGGCGCCTCCGAGGAGCAGGGTGAGCGCCCAGCCCGGCGGCCCCCGGCACACGCCCCGCACGGAGCGCGGCTGCCGCAGCCGTGTCACACCTGCCCCGCGGAACGGGAGAGCGAGCCCCGAGAGAGCCCGGCAGCGGCGAGCCCTGCGCCGCTGGGAAGAAGGATGCGGCTAGGGGAGGGAAGACGTGAATCTTAACACGCAATTACTTAAAATGCTAGCATGTTCCAGCGCCGGGTTGACAAACCCGGCTCTCCTCTAAGGCGTCTGTGAGCCCTGAAGCACCAGCACCGAGCCCCACGGCGGCACCGCCGCCTCTCCAAGCCCTTCCCACTCCCTCCCATCAGCGCTCACACACGCACACACACACACACGCACATACACACACACGCACACACTCTCCGCTCACACGCTCTCACGCCGGTCTCTCCGGTGTTTCTCCCTGCAGCGTCTGTCCCATGGCTTCCCCTGCGCCCTCCCCAGTCCGCCGCCGCGGTGCGGGCGCTACTGTGTTTAATCCCGTTGCAAACCGGCCCTGAGCCGTAGCAGCCCCCGGTGTTCGCCTCGCCCGGGGCGACCGGCGGCAGCCCACCCCGTCGGGCCGTGCCGGGGCGGGGAGCGCGGACTGCCGGCCTCGCTGCCTCCGGCTCCAGCCACGGCGAGCGGACCCACCCGCGGCCGCACCGAGACGAGCCCGCGGGGGCCGGGCGCATGCGTGGGTCTGGCGAGCCGCCGTTCCCGGTCGCCCAGCCCGCCGGGACCGGAGGGGAAGCGTGGGAGGACGCCCGGCCGGGCCCCGCTGCCGACACCGTAAGTAGCGCCGGGTCCCGCTCGGCGGCAGCCGGGCAGGGCATCCCGAGCTCCGGGCAGGCGCGGGCTCGTCGCCGGCAGCCGCGACCCCCGCGCCGCAGCTGGAGCCGCCCCAGGTGCAGCGGGACGGGACGGGACGGGACGGGACGGGACGGGACGGAACGGGACGGGGCGGGACGGGACGGGCTGCTCTGCTGGCGGTGGCCCCCGCGGCCGGGGCAGGACAGCGGCTGTGGCCGCGCTCCCCGGGAGGAATGGCAGGGACTCGGCGCAAAAGGCGTTTCCCTCGGTCTCCCGGAGGGTCGGGAGCTGCAAGCCGGGAGCGCCCGGCGCTTGGGCTCTCACCGCCACGTCCTTTCCCAGGGGCTCCCAGCGCAGAGCTCGGGTACCCGAGCTCTGACCTCGGCTCCGGGAGCGGGGTCAGGATTCCTCCCTGGGGCAGGATCACACCCCGAGCCGCGCCACCTCCGTGGCCCAGCGCAGGTAACACCTCGGCTCGGCCCCCGCCACACGCTCGGAACCCCTCCGCCTCGTCTCACGAGGATGAGGCGGCACCCGTGCCCCCGCCCCAGCGTGAAGGGGGTCCCGTGGTGCGTCTGTTCGCGGAGCCCGGGGCTCCCCTGCCAAGTTAGAGAGATAAGCAGCAACAGGCGAGTATTTCCGTAGAGAGACTTCCAGTACCAGCCTGCCTCGTCAAGCATCGTTAGAGAGAAAGAGCTCTTCCTGAGCTCTGTCATTAGGTAATGTCAGCGGGTAAGAAAAGGCAGCTAACGAAAATTGGACACAAATACAGAAAGTGAAATAAGATTATCCTCGTATACTCCAGTAAGAACCTACAGTAATTTAATTGTGGTGTAATTTACTTTATTCAACCATTCCATTATTTCATTTTTTTCTGTAGAAAAATGTAAAATGAAAACTTTTCATGTGGCACTTGTCTCTATGATGTAATGGTAAGGAGTCTCCTTGTACTTCTGTTGCACAAACAGAATGTCAGCATCAAATCCAGTGCTCTGCAGAGCTGTGGGCTGTTCAGGTAGCTACATCACTGCTGTATTACAAGACCAGAAGCAATAAACACCAGTTCAACTAAAAAGAACACCAGAATCATTATCCGCTAGGAGATTCCTACTTGCAGTTCCTAAAATTAGGAACACCATGTTAAAATTAGGAGTGCTTCTGTAAACTCAGAGCCAACTGAATGTAAAACTAGCACTGTGTTTTATAAAATGCTCAAAGTTGAGAGAACAGTTACTTTATTTCCCCTTTAATTTTTTTGTCTACTTCTCAAGTCAATACTTACTTTGATATCTTTGGTCCCAAATACTTAATCATGGAAGCATCATCTACCTGTTGCTTAGAAGAGACTGGGTAGTGATGTCTGAGGACTGAGCTTAAAATACCAGGGAGGAGGTTTCAGACTGTAGGGTGCTTTTGTCTCTTAGAACTCAGGTCAAATGTTAATGAACTTGAAGCATTTAAGCAGCTATCTGTACTCAGTCACTTAGAGAAATTCATCCCATCTTCTTGTCACTAAGTGACAAAGGACACAGCAAGTCTTGGAAGTACTCTGGAGATCTCCTGGCATTCAGAAGTAAGAGGATTCTTAGCTAGAGGTTCATTACTCCTCACTTGCTGTTTTCAAAACGTCAAAACCAGGTGAAGCAAAGAAGCCCAGAAAGTCATGGGCAAAGTGAATGTGTGCTAAGCCAAATTCTGATCTCCCTTCAGCATTAAATTGACTCCTCCTGGCTGACACTGCAGGCTGGCACTACAGCCGTGCTCACCAGGCAAAGGGTTGCTATCACAGTGCCCGCCCTGCAGAGCAGCCAGGTGCCAGCGTAGTACAATCAGAAGTGAATCGCGACAATCGGAATCAATAGGAAACAGTGTGTGAATCACCGCTTAATGCACTCCAGGGTGAGTCATTCCGATTCAAACCAGCTTTCAGACCAGTACGATGTCAGTCAGCTTCTCACACAGTTCGACGTGAGTCAGATCTCAGCACCGAGTACAATGTGAAATGAGTCACTGACTAATACAGCGCCATGTGCCTCCAGTACCCGGTGCGAGTTGTCAGAGCTTCTGTGTGATGTGAGTCACTTCATAGTACAGTAAAACGGGCTTTTTGGAGGCCATTCATAATTAAGCACAATGCAACCAAGCACTCTGGAGGAGATAATGGGAGTGAGCAGAGTAAACTGCTGCAGGCATCAGATTCATTGCATAATAGAGAGGTTTGTAAAATGTCAGGAGGAATGATTTTTTTAAATGTTATTGTTTCTTAAAACAGGCTGCATAAAAATAACTAGGAGCAGGTACTTTCTCTGACATCATAGCCAGGAAAAGCAGGGTTGAAGCAGTCGTAAAAATCCCAGCACTGGAGAAGTCTGTGGGGTTTTATGTTCTAACTAAGAGAGTTGATCAGTCAGTGTGACTGACATGCATCCACTGAGGCTGACCCCAGCTGCCACGGAAGACAAGGCAAGGGATGCTGACAGCTTGTGCTGTGCAGAGGAAAAGATTCTGACACTGATTTAACTTAATTGCAGTTTGCAGTGACCTAGTTTGTGAAGGACTCAGCATAGGATGAAGTTATATCCACATTTACATTCATACGGCTCCACTGTCATAGCATTCACTTAATCAGCTGGACAGAAACAACAGATTGCTTTTGTTGCTTTTTCTATGCAACTGGTAAAGAATTCTTTCATGCCTTTCCCTTATTACAAGAGAAATAATGACAGTGAGCCTGCTTATTACATGTTAGAGTAATATTTCCAATGAAGTCTCTTGTGATAAAACCCAAACTAAAGAAATTCTCTATCCAGAGCAGATATAGGGCATCTCTCTAAAAAAACCAACCAAGCAAAGACAAACAAACAAAACCCACACAAAAATCCCACTGAAGCCCCAGGTAACTAGGTTTCTAACAGGAAAGTCAGATTTTACTCAGAGAAAGACTTTAGTGCAGGAAGTTTTGCAGAGAGTGGCCTCGTGGTGGCCAACTGGGCAGAACCAAATACCAAAGAAAGAGGAGCAGAAGACATCCAAGGCATTGGTAGAAAAATACCTGTGACAGGTGATATGATCAAGGCATAATTATCCTCTTACTAGGTGGGTGTGATATTCTCTTAGCCATTCCTTTTGGAATGTAAAGCAATGCTTTAAGCTGGATAGATGAATTTGGCTCCTCTGAGCTGCTGCTCCTCTGGAAAAATAAATTAAGTAAAACAAGCAAAGGTGCTCAGTTTCTGGACATTCAACATGAAAGTGTCCCAGAGCTGTTAGTTACAGGATAACACTTCCACTTGTAACTTTATCCACTGAGCCTTTAACAGGCTTGGGCACAGCAGTGACATAAAAAGCTGGTTTATTCCATGTGCTGCCACTCTCTGTCTTGCAGTCACAGACTCTCAACCATTTCATCCACCTCACTACAATATGCCAAATGTCCAATAATACAAGATAACTTTCGAGGAGCTCTTACTCTTAACCTACTGAGTGGGCAATCTGACAACTATGCCTAAAGCATGTGCATATGTGTGGGTGAGTTCATTAACATATATTAGAATTCTTTTCTGTCTAAAATAGCACACTGCTTGATGCAGAAAGCCTGCCTGTCACATTTGTCAATGAAAAGGAAGAAGCACGAGCATCAAGTTTCCTGTTCATATTTCAGCTGACAGTGAACTGCCACAAGCTTCAGTGGGAGTTTGTTGCAGCCCCAAATATATCTGAATTGTTAAAAAATAGATTTAGAGATTTATTTGGAACTTGACCCCAGTTGCAAGCCTCTTATGACATTAGTAGATAAGAACAGAATCTCTTCCAACTTACTGGTTATCATTACTGGGAGGATTCAAAGTCAAAGCAGCAACTGTGAGAGCTATATAACCTCACCTAAAGCTTGCAGAAACCAAGAGGTGGCTTTCATTGCTTTACCAGGCCTGACTATGTACTGAAAAGTAACTGGACTATATGATCCATATCTGTGCCCTCACTCCAGTGGCTGTCAGCTAGTGTTCCAGCACAGGTCTTCCCAGGCTGTGGAGTTACTGGGAAAGCAGCATGCTGTGGCCATGCACATCAGCCCTGAGAACAAGCTAAAGGCTTGCACACCTACCTGATTGTAATGTGCTGGTTTATTCCATGTGCTGCTGCAACCAAGGAGGAAATCTTACGTCTCAGTAATTAAGTTTAAGTAATAGAATCTTTGCACTCTGAGCTGAAAAGATGTCATTGTGTTTTAGCATAAAGTGGGGATAAAAGTATAAAGTTTTGTCTACGATCTTCTGCATATTCCTGGGCTTAGGGCTTTTTTTTTTTTTTTTAATTTGGTTGAGGTTTTATTTTGGTTTTCAAATTGACATTTGTGGCTTAGATTTTAAATATTCTTCCTTTGGTAATGCTATTTTCTTGGTAGCCCACCTTTATGCTAAGAAATTAGCAAATACTATAAATGTTACAACTAAACCAAATATCACCTGAGGTGTTTTTAACCAGGGAAATAATTTTCACTCCTGACCTTTACACTCCTTTGTGTTTATAAGGTCACATGGAAAAATGCTTCATAATCTGAATGTCAGATAGGTATGCTTTGGAGCGGAAAAGTTATGACAAACATTCTTATCTCACCACTTCAGCATTACTCTTAAGGCATACAGTGGTTTTGCCACTATTGTCAAAAGTAACATCTCTGATGCTTGCCTAAATCCTTGGACTATTTTTTAAAATTACTTATTAGCAGTCAGTAATATGAGCCCATACTTTTTTTTATATGATTCATAGATATTATCTATCAGGATAAGAAGCAAGAACATGTGCCATTAATTTTCCTCAATTTTTGTTTCATTGCTCTTTAGGGACAATTTTATAATGGACTAAATTTGTTGCTATTGTTTCCTAGAGAAGGACATCTCTTTCCTTGAGAGATCCAGAAACTCTGCACCTAGGCATCTGCAGAGATGAAACAATGAACCAACTGGAGACAAGCTGATCACCTCAACACCTACTCCCCATTCTCATTTAAGTTTTGGAGTACTTGGCACTCTCCAGGTGGAATTTGGATGGTTCTGTGGATTCCTCCAGGCAGGACCCTCTGCCTGGACAAGTTTCTTTATGTTCCAGTGTGCTCATTAATATCCAGGGTGGAGGATATTCAGAAACTCCAAAGCTACAAAATCAACCCAATTCTGCACAGACTGCAGGTAGTCAGAGGAGACTTGTAAGTGACCAGTTATTTGTCCATAGTCAGAATAAACTTCCTGCAGATGCAAAAATGGTCATGCAGGATAGATTCATATACACTACTTAGGGAGGTAGAAGATATTTTGTAGCTCCAGACAATCACCAGAAATTGATTATGTGTGTGCTGGAGCAGTCACAAGGCACATGACAGCTACATGTAGGATCTGAGGAGTAATGCAGGTTCCAAAGCCTCGTGAGATCCAGCCAACACCACACTATGAGGACCTGTGCAACAGAACCCCCTCTTGCCATCTAGACACTGACTGTCCCATTCAAGGATTTGATTCCTCACAGTGATTCAATATTAGCAAAATTGGACCCTACTGACTATTTGTGTTATACTCAGCAATTGGTTGAAACCATATCCAGTTTGAGTATAAACAGAGCATGAGAAGGCAGGGGTTGAAGTCCTTTGGTTAAAGGTGTCTTACATCATTCCATCAGTAGCCTAAAAGCATTTTTGGGTTCCTCAGAAAACATGTACAGGATAGCTGTCCATCTCCAGTTTTCTAATTCTCCGTGTTTTCTTCTCTAACCCATTTTCAAACAAGGTACATTGCTACTCCAGATGGTGGGGACAGAGAAGGCAGACTCCCGTTCTCAAAGTGCAGAGAACATCCAGTACAGAAGGTTCTCATACAATTTTTTAATTCCCATAGCACCTTCAGAGAGGTCTGAAATCTGCTGTCATGAAGTAACAACTGTAAAATTACATGAATAGAAGACCTATGAGGTCTAAAAAACATCTCCTTTTTGCCCTGAAGGAACCTGAAGTCTACAGAAGGCAAAATAATAACCACCTCGATTCCCATAGATCCACAAATCAATGAAGCAATTGCCTAAATTGTTGCTAATGAGGCTGTATTCTAAAAGAGCAAGGAATTTTGTTAATTCCTACAAATAATATTCGCTGGTTTAATTGATAAATCTACTACCCATTCCTGCACACATGGGTAGCACAGCTCAAACCAGCAACTGCCTGACAGCATTCCACAGCTCTGGTGGTTGCAGCAAGAAGCAGCAAAGTGTGATGGAAAACTTCCATGTCCTACAGTGAAATTCTGGATATATTAGAAGCAGCAGAAAGATACCTACATACATAAAATAAGCTCTTCTGAAGTTAGGTAAACAGTACTGAGATAGGTCACTCATTGCTTGTTCTGTGTACCTGACCAGCCTGACATGGTTTTGTCCTATGGGACTTAATACTATCTGCACCAAAGGAATTTCTACAACTCTGTAATAACCTGCACCACTGCTCAGCTCTCTACCTTGCCATCCTATAACATGGGCCCTGGATCATATTTAGCCCAGGGGAATTCATTATTAATATGAATTAGAGATATGAATCTGTGAACACAAATTATCTCAGAGTGGATATATTAGGCTATATAAACAGCACATGTCTGAATCCAAGTCACATTTTTCTAATCCATAATAACAGTTTACTGTCCAAAGCAGCCTGAAATGTTGTTAGATATATGATCCTTCCAAAAATGTTTTATATGCTATCACTCTCTAATTGAAATGTGAAAATGCTCCATTTAAAAAAGTATAGGTGTCTGGAAGGAAATTAATACTTATTCATTCCATTCATGTGAATCTGAAGCTGACAGGAAGAAACAGGAATCTACAAATGCATTCTACATTTCAGTTATCCTTTCACATTTTGAAACAAGAAAGGTTGGGGAGGGGCAGTTGGAAGCTATGTTATTTTTTCTCATTTTCTATTTCTGGTCATTTAGGCATTGCTTGTCAGACTGGGCCTTCAGAGTTTTAAAATTAGTTGTAATTTCTATCTATATTGTTGTTCTTGTATTTTATTCCTCCTGCTACACAGGTGCATCTTATGCTACCGTGTCATGCATTTGTCTCTTGGGAGAGTGGGTGGTTCTCACAAATACAAAACCTATTAAGCTCTACAAGACAAAAATAAATTCAACATTGAAAAAAAACACTGTAGCCAAAGTGTCACAAAATGTAGTGCTGCACTCTGCTAAAACAACATTCTTTCTTTTCCTGAGACTTCTGTTGAGTCCATGACACCATCTGTATGTTTCCCCTCAAGTTAAAACAATAGCATTTCCTAAACATGGATGAACACTTTGGAAAGGAAAGCAACTTTTGACCCCCAAGTATTTATCTCATTAGATTCAAGTCTTATATTATAGATTAAAAAAACCCTTAAAATTGGTAGCAGCTAATTTTAATTCCCCTACAATTGTCATGGCCTCAAAAGAAGATTTAGCAACCTGAAACAAGCCTACACAAAGGGATCTCGTGACACAGGAGGATGATTAGCTATGTATCCAAAAATCAAATACAAATAAAATGAAGAAAGCTATACTCATCTTTGTACAAGCTAGCATTTCATCTCTCAAAGACATCTGTCACTTACATATGGCATAACTTTCAGCATAGCGGAGAGAGCACTATTAAGTGCTGTAGAGCAAATGTGAAGCTCACAGATAGGTCAGAAATGAACAGGGACTTCAAGGGGACTTGTCATTTCATCAACACCACTTATCTGCACACTCTGCAAAATGCAGTCTCCAAAAAGGCTTTGTACAATTGTGCAACTCTGCAAAAAAACCAACCAGTGCATCCACCAAAATTTGTTTCATGCTGTCTTCAGTTGGGGGGGCTCAATGAAAACCATGTAAGTGTTATCTAGTTTTGTGTTTCCTCCTCACCTTCACAGAAGCAAAGAGAAAACAGTTTTTAAAGACTCTGGCAGTCAGACCTTCAATGGAGAAATGAGCATTGGCCCTTCCCCCATTGCTACAAAGGGAACCAGCAGGTTTGAGACATCCTCAATACTCACCAAAAGCCAGATTTTCAGGAGAGCTCAGTGCCTCAATCAAGCATCCTGAAGCCTCTGCATTGGCTAATCAAGTGAAAGAAAGGAAAAAAGAAAAAATATAGGCCCTAAATACTTATATTCTGTACCATTTTCCTTAGGATGGCCTTGAAGTCAAAACCTCAGGAAACCCTTTTCAACTCCTAGGCTGATACACCTCCGTGCCAAGAGCTCTAGCTCTCCAAGATCCCTCACTTGTACCTTTTGTTCTCTGCCTCACCACTCCCTTGTCATTGTATTCCCATGCACGTGAAGAATTCATTATCCCTTTGCCTTCCATCCCAGCACTTAAATGAGTGTTTTCCGTAGAATTCAACACCTTAGAACTTCCATGGGGGAAAATCATCGATTTAAGCTTTTCAGTTCCCTTGAGGCTATGGCCTTTTGGGCAAGACTTTGAAAGCAAATAAAAAAGGAAAAAAGAGAGATGTTTCTTATTTCCCCCCTCCTTTGTTGCTTGCAGCCCATGGGATCGGAGAGGACGGAGATACGCAAACGGCAGATGGCTACGACCCCAGAGACCCCAGGTGCTGCACAGGCTCAGCTCAGCACAGGAAATCGAGGGTCCAATGCCTGCTGCTTTTGTTGGTGCTGTTGCTGCAGCTGCTCATGGTAACCCCTCTCATTCAAGCCTCTAGGGAACAGAATAGCAGGGAAGAGACACATAGCTTCTGCACAGGACAACATAAACCGAAGAAAATATTTGTATAATTCTGCAGATCTGGCACACAAAGAGATAGCTGTGCTCTACTACTAGACACAACCCTGCATAGTATCTCTATTGCTCTTTTTTTGTCAATACTGTGTAATGTCTATTTTGTGCTGGACAGGGTCTTCTCAGCACTGAGCTTCACCAAGGCTCCCACTAAAAACTGAAAGCAATACCAGAATATGTCAGATCTTTATTTTTAGATTTAGGCCTTGACAAGCAGCACCAAAGGTGTTAAATGGAGTTAGGAGAAAGTGGAAGAATTTGTAGGTCAGAAAATGAATTAGCAGGTGCCCAGCACACTTCTTTTCCCCTGAAGGTAACTGGATCTGTTGTCACTAATTAGTATTGCAACTCATGGCACCTGCAACTCATATGAAGATAACCACTGGGACCAGAAACTTTAAACATTGTGGGTATTTGCTGAGGGTGAGGACCGAAGCAGAAAAAAAATTCAGAAAAACTCCCTTTACAAAAGTCCCACTCACGTTAAGGAAGAAAATTTATCAGTCAAAGCAAAAGAGAAGGAATCACTTGATTCCTTAAATTAACAATGTGCTCACCTTCACTTTTGTACCAGCTCCTCCAGATCCAAGTGATTTCATTCTAAACTGAAATAAATGTTCCCATACTCAAAAGCCCTGTATCTGTTGAGGGCAAAGTGCTACTTAATGGGTGAGAGCAGAACTTGCATTCAAATAAACAAAAAATCTTAAACAGCCATAGAGTTCAGCCAAAACACTGGCAGCAAGTGGAATGCTTCTTAGAAATTCACTATCCACCACATAAACACTTCAGAGCAAGCAAACCTGGCACTAAGGTGATGGGAAGTGGTCATAAATAACCTTACAGCCTGGGCTAGGAATATATTCTACTAATGCTGTTTTCCAACAGCACCTTGTGGCAAATGCTTTGGAGAACACCATTAGAAGGCAAGGGAAGAGCAGACTGATCAGTTCCTTGCTATTGGTACTCAGCTCATCAGAAGCCAAGAAACACAAGATTCTGCCCTCCTTCATGCAAATAGTGAATATTTTGCAAGGACAAAATGCTGCTTGGAGGTTTGGTTTTTTTTGTAACATACCAAGAACTCTGGCTCTGATCCTACCAAGTTGTTCAGCAGATGCTTAGAGGTAAACTAAGGTAGAATTTAGAGAGACATTAACACTCTGCCTGTACAGGGTCTATTTGCTACCTACTGCATCAATGTTAAAGTATGCCATACAAATTCTAATGCCATTTCAACAGCTGTCCAGTGCAATTGCAAGTGGCTCAGTCCAGAGCTGCATTACACAAAAATGGTTTTCCATTGAAGGAAAAAATAAGACACATTTATCTGACATAGTATGTCGTGGCATATAAAATTTGCATTTTACCTTTTAAATTGTTGATAAAGTGGGGTTTTTTTGTCATTTTACCTTTTTTTTCAGGATATTTTCCAGGATGCTCATTTTCTGTGTATCTCACTATTCAAACAATTCAAAGAAAGCAATTTACTCAATAGGGTTTGTGAAAATACCCAAATTTCATGATGCTTAAAATTCCTATTTGCATTTCAGAATCATCTGGGAAACCAATACAGTCTCAGAAACAGAGTAGGTTGTTTCGGCTTTAAAATATTTTCTGATTTTTTTTTTTAACAATTGTTTTCTAGTAGCAAGAAATGCAAAACAAACCAAAATTAAGCTATTTATGTTCCCCATTCATAGACCATTTCCTCAAAATAGCCTAAGCTCTTGGAACAGAAAGATTATGAATAGGAATAAAAATAACAGTCTCCATGAGTCATGCTGCTGAGCTGCTGAACATCCAATATTCAGCATATTCTTAATAGTAGATTTAGAATGAACTGAAATGAGTCTCCCAGCTGGATGCTCAGAGCCCGTGTTCATTCCTACAGTCAAATCCAGGCCTCCAGCCTGTTACTCTTCCAGATCCTGAGAGGATACAGTATTGCACTAGTCTCTTCATTGTTTACTTGTACATTTCTAGGGAAAGAGCCTGCCTGTAAGTAATTTTCTGAAGCATGTTCTCTTAGGGAAGCTTTTGTTATTTCTTTGGTCTTTTTCCTTTTCTGTGCATTATCCTTTGAAGACTATTCCCTTCTATTCTGTTGGATGTCCTCAATCCAAAAATAGCTCTAACAAGAGTATCACTTCTGTCTGTGTGTGAAGAATACATATAACTTTACATATTCTAAAAAGGCCAGAACCACTGGTAAAAAGGGTAGTAAAGGCTTTAGACCCATATAACCTAAGAGAAAAAAGAACGCGCATTACTACTTACTTATTTCTCTTTTTTTTTTCTGAAAAGGTAAGTTGAGAGAGTTCATTGGTTTGAACATACGGTTCAGATATTGCTGAAAAGAAAAGTGTTTGCAGTATCTGCTCTCCATCTTAGTTATACAAAAGCTTTCCTGTGTCTTCAACACATGGACTGCTGTGGCAAAAAGAAAAGCAAGTCTCTGCAGAATACGGACTAACAGTAGACAAAGATGAAGAAGGAGATGCCCAGTAAATAATATGGTAGCAAATAAGACCTGGCCAAGAGTATAGAATGCAAAACAGTCAGAAAAATCCACTGGTTTAACAAAAAACCTTCCTAGAGATAAATGAGATTCTTAGGCATTAAGGCAGCAAAACTTAGAATATTAGTATGAAAGAAAGGTAAGATACAAATGAAGAAATTAAGTTTGGTATTTCCTTAGAAGTTATAGCAACTGTGTTGCCTTGTTTAGGCTGGAGGGCCCGTTTCATATAAATAACAGTCAATATAAAATATTGCTTAAAATATGACATATTTTAAGCAGCTTTACAGATTATATGACAGCATGTGTGTATGCACATGCATTTCTCACTAAACTACTATAGCCTGGATGAACTGGAATGTAGTCCCCACTCCCCAAAAAAACTATTTTTATTTTCAAATCCAGGTTCAAATGAAAATTAATCATCTACAACTACAAAAGAAGTTTTTTAAAACTAGAGCTATTTTAACATTTAATGAAAGAAGCAGGAGTTCACAGCTACCTTTCCATAAGACACAAAAAACTGTCTGTGATCCCTAGTGATTGCAGCAAATTTTGTTTTTGTAATGCTACTAACAGGTCTTACCATTCAGACATACTCAAAATTATATTCAGCAATGATAGATCTGCTCTTTGTGCTCCAGACCTCACATTTTGATGCATATATTAGCAATTTTCTAAGATGTAATCAATCACCACACAATCTGGCTCCATCTACATCTGAACTCTGAAAGCTGCTTACCCTTCCAACAGCACATACAGTAGTCTTTAGCTCACTTAAATCTTATGTCCTGTTTCTGAACTCTGGCTTTCCTGTGACATGGTATCACCAGTCCAAACCAGCCCTCATCAGTCGAGAAAAAAAAATGCAAACAAATCCAAAGCCACCTGCCTTGAAACCTAACTCATATAAAACCAATGTGTCAGGTAAGTAAAAGCATTGCACTGAACATACACAGTACAAAAACCAATGAAGAATGAATTTGGTATGTGACAAAGGGTATGCATGTATACATATACATTCCATACACACTTATGTGTGTATATATGTAGAATTGGACCTGACAATTCTTACGGGTCCCTTCAGCTTGAGATATTTTATGGAACTATGCTCCTTCTGTAAAAAATCTTTATTATAGAATATTAAACAGAATACAGCTACACTTAAGGTTTATACAGCTTTAAGATTTATACAAAAATAAGGTGAGAATGTAACTGTGGGTAATGTGTCTATCATTAGCTTCTGTCCTTTTAGAATTATTTTTTTAGTATACAAGGAAAAGTATCTGATGCATGTTCAGCCTTTTTCTCTATAAAGTTTACTAAAACTTTGCTTGCTACTTTGCAGTCTTACTGTTAGAAATCAAGAAGAAGAGAGAGCAAGGAGAACATCTCATGAACTCCAAGCAGAGGGTATTCCAAACTGTGAGGAAAGGTATAATCTTCATTAAATGTTCTGTCAAGCTAAAATGAAACAAACCCAACAAACCGTACTAATTAATTACAATGGTTTACCTGAAATATGAAAATAACTATTATCTGCTTGTCATTTACACCCAATTTGCAAGTCACTTGTTTTTTTATCTTCTAATGAACCAAAGGTCTGATCTATAATATCTTCCTTCATTTGTATGCAGCACATAAGCACATCCCCACTCCCATCACAAATTAAAACCATCACTGTAAACTGTCTCCCTTTTTCCTGAAATAATTTAAAAATACACCCTGTTCCCACCCAGCAAGTATGCAATGAGCTTAACTGGCAGTGCTCAGCCTTACAAAAATAATAAACTGGAGCTTAAATCCTCCCAAAAGTCTGGCAATAGTTTCTTCAGAAATGCTCAGACAGGTAAAAGCACCTGCAAAATGGTAACATACAGGTGGGTACCTTTCAAAGGGTTTGAAGCATTGCTTTTTTATATGTATTTTTGTTCAATTTTTAACCATAATTTAACAAGGAATATTTGGGATAGAAAAAATGTCTAGCTGCTGCACGGGTACTTCTTTGTTGCAATTACTCTGAGCAGTAAACTGCAATTTCTGCATCAAAGCAGAGGCAATCACCTGCATCAGAGCTTTTGATAAGCACAATTTCAAAAAACATCTTATAAATATGTTTACACAAGTTTGCACTTGGGTAGTTCCAGTGAGGAATCAGAACCCCATGAACCTTACAATTTTGTTCCATTGTGATGGCAGATGCCTCCTGCCAGCTGCAAACAGCTTGAGTAACAATCACTCATTTCTCTCCTTTTACTCTTCTTCCTCGTTAAGCCCTGCTCCCACTCTCGAAGAAGTAAATGCCTGGGCTCAATCATTTGACAAGTTGATGCTTACTCCAGCTGGCAGAAATGCTTTTCGTGAATTTCTGCGAACAGAATTCAGCGAGGAAAACATGCTTTTCTGGATGGCCTGTGAGGAACTAAAACAAGAATCCAACAAAAGCGTCATTGAAGAAAAAGCAAGACTAATTTATGAAGATTATATTTCTATCCTTTCTCCAAAAGAGGTATATTGCTTTCCCTAATACATTCTTTGATGTTTCTTTGCACAGTTAGTTCTAACATGTGTTTAAAGCTACAGCAATACTCAGGGAGAACTTCACCCACCCCCCACATTCCACTGCCATCAAGTAGCTATTTAGGGGAAGAAAGCACCCACCATTGCGGTGAGATGGTGGAAACAACTTTCACTGGTTGTAAGGAAGCTCTTCCTGTGCTACCCTGGTGTGATGTGGAATTTTTAGTTTGAGGCACAAATATATGGCTGATCACATTATCCTTGCCCTACTCAATTTTTATTTGTTGGACAAATCAATTCCTTTTCTCGTTCCACTTGGAAGACGGTGTATACATTTCTCCAAAAGCACAGTAACCACAGATAAAGTGTTATTTTCAAAGTACAAATTTCTCAAATAGCAGCTGACAAAATATGGCATAGAACAAACACAATGACTTCCCCAAAAGTTTTGAAACTACTTGTCACTTTGCTGTTAGCAAATATGTCAAGTTTCAAAGACACCTCAGTACAGTTTGAATATAATCCTGCCAAGCAGGCTAGAATTTTAAACTTCAACATCCTTGCAAAATTGCAATTTAATTTTTTTTGGTGCCAGCTATAAGTATGTACTTTAAAAAAATGCTGCTTTTAATCTACCCAGTCTATTCCTGCAACACTACTATCTCTCTACAGGCACTAGACTTGCAGAAAAAAGAAAAAAATTACACTGTTGTATGGAATCATTACATAGCCCTACCTGTGGTTCACATAAACTCTGCTTTTTAACAGCAATTTGATTAAGAAACAGCTTCCCATGTTACATTGTCCACTTGCGTCATACTCTTACTCCAAACTCAGTCTCTTTACAACAGCACTAACTCTCCAGGAAATGAACTGTCACAAAAAATTATAAATGCTCTCTACTACAGAGCAGGAAGTTGGTCTGGAAATAACCCATCGGTCTCAGTAATAATGGGATTGCAGACAGCCTAGTTCAAATAAGGTACCTCAGTGAGGACAATACCTATACTCAAGATATTACTCCATTCAAATTTTGACAGAATCATTTTTTGCATAAGTTTATTTAGCAATTTTTACAGTCTTGGAGGACACCAGCTGGAATGCTTTAAAAAAATGGCATTTTCAACCAATGAAATAAAACTAAGACCCCACATGTACTATTCACCACTATTATTTACATGACTTTCTATTTTAATACCCAGGTCAGTCTGGACTCCAGAGTAAGAGAAGTTATTAACCGAAATATGCTGGAACCCTCACAACACACCTTTGATGATGCACAGCTTCAAATTTATACCTTAATGCACAGAGACTCTTACCCACGGTTTATGAACTCTGCTATTTATAAGGACTTGCTTCAGTCCTTGTCTGAAAAATCCATTGAAGCATAGAATTTTTTCTTAAGTGTATTTGTTTTAAAACAGACGGGACTCTACGCTACAAAAATCCACAGGGAAATTAGAATCAATCAGATATTTACCTGAAAATAACTCAGGCAAGTTTTACTACAGACTGGATAATTTAAATCTGCACAAAACTCTGACCCAATCAGCTAAGTACAGTTTCTGATTAAGTTCAGTATTACTTTCCAAAAGGAAATGAAGAGAATGAAGAAGAAACGTTGTTCAAAAAATGTAGTATTTTTTCCAACACAGCAGACAATTCAGACACAAAGCTATCACAACTTATGTCTGAGGTACAAATACTAAGCATGAAATTAAAACTGATTTTTAAGTGGAGTGTTAGAATTTTTTTGAAAACCAAACCAGTTGCCCCATCCACACTGTGACCAAAGTAAAAATATTACTGTCAATACTGTGTTACTCTAGGCAGTGCCATCACAGCTGGCATAGGTACACTCCACTTGTTTTGGTATATTTAATGCATACATAGTGCACTAATGGAAATTGGCATGGCAATCTCAAGTTTATGAAAGTTACTGGTTGAAATAATGCTGCTTATTAAAAAAAAAATCTTTTGCTGAAGAATTGTTATTTTAGTATTAGAATCTGCTGAAAGCATTACGTTCCCTTTGTTAATGTTCATAAAGTTAAATAATTTATTTCAGAGGAAGAAGTCTGGGCATTGAAATTCCAAAATAAAGCACAAGAATTCTCACATTCTCTTCCCTCAGTAGGTCTTTGTAAAACCCTTCACTATTTGCTCCCAAGAGGACGAGTTTCAACCAGCTTGGGTTTATAAATACAAAATTCTCCCATTCCCTGACAGATCTTGTAAGGTTTCCATTACAGATATACACACAATTTACTTAATAAAAACAGGAAGATGGAACTTGTGTTCTGATGCTATTTCAGACTGTCCAACAGCACCAGCTCTCTCCAGTTATAAACCACATTAATTTACAGTAATCATGGGAAATACCAGGAAAACATTAAGTCGAATCAACATAAACTATCTGTAGATCTGTTACTCTAATGTCTTCTTTCTTTTAAATTACAAGATTCACTACAATCCACTACATTAAACTCTGGAGTTTATAGTGGATTTCCACTGAATTGTATTTTTTTTTTCCTGTGTATTTATTTAAATGAGCCAAATGACACATATAGGTTGAAAAAAGACATATGAGAAAGACACAAAAAATACCCCTAGAAAGGAGAACCACATAGACATAGTTCAGTGAGCGTACTCTAGCCTTTCCAAAACCTACTCTTTGCCTAATTCAAGCAGTATGGAAAATACAGAATGGGAAATTTCTCTAAAAAAAAATGAAATGGGAGGAACAAAACAGAATTTAAGGATCAATTTAATTGTTTCCTCAGTGCACTTGGCAGGAGATGTTGTGCCCTTACTGCATTTGCATTTTGAAGCACATAATTATTTGATTTTTTCAGTACATAGCATCAGAGGAGAAGAGCTGGTACATGGCAATTCATCAATGCTATGGGCTGGTTCAAGCCAGGCTGGATGGGGCACTGGGCAACCTGGTCTAATGGAATGTGTTCCTGCCAGAGGGATTTGGAGTAGATTAAGGTACTTCCAACCCAAATAATTTATGATTCTATGATCAGTCTTCATCATCTCCTTCCAACAACAAAACACTATTCAACATGTCAGCACAAAAAAGTAAACCAAAAAAAAATAGAGAGCAAAGCAAAGTGTTTTTGCCTGCTGTAGCACAGTGCTAGTGACCAAGTTAAGAGGAAACCCTTCCATATGCCACTAAAGACACAGTTCAGTTGGTGTTTGCCACTGCTTGCCCTATCAATGCTCCTCATCTCAACTGAATTTCTTTTTAACACACCCAAAGCACTACCAATACAATTTCAGTTTATGTGAAATATTACAATGTAAGTAGTAACTTTAACAAAACATACTAGGTATCTTCAAAAGACAGCACTCATGGGGAGCTTGCAGTCAAACAGACAATACTGTATTTGTTTTAATCAGAGTGGGCAGGAGTGCTCAAAACCTCTAAGTTGACAAAGTTTACCTAGGTCAATTCAGCTTTTTGGAAAGATTGTATGCACACATTAAAACAAAACTTCAAAGCATGTCACCTCACAAAATCGAGGATTTAATTTAATTTATCTCTCTTCCCTTCAAAGATACTTCACTAAAAACTGAAAGGCAGACTGAACGCTCATAGTCCATATCAAACAATATATTCTATTATTGTATATTCTATTATTATTAAGAAAAAAGATGCTTGAAGTTAGAGGGCAGAGAAAATCAAATTGGTTTGGGCAGTCTTATGGTTAACATTAAATTATAAAAAAAAGAAAGTAATAATTTCTAAGCGTATTTTCTATGTGCCACAACTTCTAAGCAATTAAGATTCTCTAGGCAATTTTCATATTACTTCTGCATTACAATATGTTGATATTTGCAATGTGCATTCTTTCCTGAAATATTTTACTAAATCTTAATGCTGTGCTTTAGGCTTAAGTTTATACCCACCACCAGTGGCAGAATGCCGATCCCTAGATATCCGGAGAATATTTCCTAAAAACCCAAACAACCCACTCCCTTAAATATCTTGCTATTTTGAGATTGGTTAATGCTGGATTTAATTGATGGCATGGAGGTAAGGAGGTGGGGAGGGGGAAGATGAAAACAAAAACCCACCCACAGACAACAAACTTTTAATTATATTTCATTGTTATATACCTGCTCATGGTGCATAAACTTCTCAGGGCAAAAGAAAAGTGCACTGAAAAGGAAAAGTTTCCATAGACAAGCTGTTACATGAACAGCAAGAGAAAATAATCATATTGACATAAGACATTATTTAATCATGTAAGAAATTATCACAAAATCAATTTATCCTAGGTTGAAAATGAGCACGGTTGGTTTGCCTTGGCATTTATCAAACTGCAGGATATCATTAAGCTGTAACAACTTTCCAGTCCACTGGCATTCTTCCTTCAATGTCTACACTTCATAAAGCAGCAACTCCCACAGAACATGCATACTGTTAAAGACTGCTCTTTTCACCAGCCTGCTAAGCACTATTAAAATTGCATGGGCTCCTTCAGCCAACATATTGTGCTGTACAATGACCTTTAAATTCCAAAGTCATTAGCACAGTACAAATGGAGAAAAAAAAATATGTATTCTGAAGGGCTGTACCATATAAAGTTAGATTAAAATTTATCATACAAACATTATGTACTTATGCACTTTCTGATTACAAAGGATATCAGAAAAAAGATAAAGCAATGAGAATGGCTATCATATCACAGCATTAAGTAATTTGTAAACAACTTTGCTTAAGCAGATCTTACAAACATGTGTCTTCTGCCATAAAAGATGAGTATTGTTTCAATTACATTATGAACAATTTTTATACTAATGTTGTAATTAAATTAATCCCAAACTCTTTGAAATGGTAAAAGAATTAAGAGTAGTGATGATCTAGTGAAACAGAAGCTAATATACAGCTGTATAAAACTGTGATTGAAGTAAAACTCCTCAGGTTTGTTTATATGAATGACTAATAGTTCAAGATCCATTTCCAGAGGCATTTGTTTGAAAGGTAATATAACCACACTGTACAGAGTGAAGACTTCATGTTGATGAATTAAGTCCTGTCTAGGCTGGTAAGGATTGTGAGTTCTAATTTAAAATTAATTTATGTGATCACAAGTGGAATCCTGAACTCTGGATAAAAACAAGCCTCTTCCTTGGATTCACAAAAGCCAAGATTACTGGGCAGATATTTTCCTTCTGCTTAGTGATAGTCAAAAAGAACCATTCAGTACAAGATACTTTAAAACTCCTACTTTCTCCTGAATGACATGACAATATGAGCAAATGTATTATATAATGAGAATATGTCTTCTAATGAAGGATCCAGAAGTTGTGTCTTCTGAGCAGAAGGATCCTCTAAGCCTTGTTTACAGAAGATTGGATCCTTAAAACACACACACACGTACCTTTAAAAGGAATGTGGCCTTCTCTTTCTCTCTATTAGAATTTTGTGCAAGCTACCTTAAACTGTAGACAACTCTGTTCCATCTGAGTGTTCATAAAGGTAGTAACCAAACCTGCTATTCCTAGATGGGAGAGATTCATCACCAGTTCTGCTGGCACATTTCAGTGCATGAAATACCCCAGTGTTCTGGGTCAGTCGTAGCACAACTGCAGCCCAGTAGACAAGTCAGCCAGCTGGAGAAATGAGACAGTCCCAGCCCCACCTTTGATACAGGAGGGCAACTTCAGACAGCTGGGAAAACTGCAGCAGCTTTTGAACAGAGGTCCATCCAGAGATCAGTACTGGAAAGTTTTTTTTTTTATTTGGGTAACCAAAATAAAGCATGAATAGAACTGATGCATTTTTGGATCTAGTTGTTGCATTCCATCTCTCACTGGGCAAAAGAAACAGTTCTTTTTATCATGGGGGCAGAAGAGAGAAGGATGAGGGCTGATGCTCAGGAATCATCAGGTCCATCACATTTTATTTCAACTCCTACTTGGATACACCTGCGTCACAGAAAGTGCTACCACAGTTCTGGTTCTTTCAATAAAGTCCAGATATAATCTGGTGAGTACAGAAAGACAATTACTACATTTTCTCAAAAGGTATTTATTCTAAGTGTCACAATCAGACACAGAGATTAAAGGACAAACAGTGTAAGGAAGATCATGCAAACCAACTACTGCCTCCCCTGTATATATATGCTGTGAACAGCTGTGGAAATTTAGGTCTACTTGGCATCCAATTCATTGTCATTTTTAACACTATTTTTTGGACTTGTTCTTTTAGAAAGGTCCCCAAACAAAACACTAATTGACAGTAAAGATCTGTAATTGGTTTCTTGTCCTCAGCAACTTGAAAAAAATTTTATACATCTTTTAGTAACTCTTAGGAAACAATCCTGCCAATGGACCTACACACAGGCTAAAAATTAACTCATGCTGCTAGTAGAAAAAAATGTTTTCTAAAGGGCATTAGTAGAAGTTGAGTTAAAATGTATATATATAAAAAGCTATGCAAGAAACTTTAAATGCTAAGCAATTTTCCTAAAAAAATAGTATGTAACAAAACTTCTTCTATTTTAATTTTTTTTTTCCTTCAGCAGAAAAGCCATGCTTCCTTGCATAAGCTGACTGGAAAAGCTTGCTCTATCAAGTATTAACCAAACAGTTCCTGTCTCCCAAAGTTCAAGTGCCATCATACTATTTCCAACTCATCTGTTATGGTTGCCACTATAACACAAAAAACATTCAACATGGAAAAACTTGGTTTTCCTTTACATTCAAGGAATTTATTTTCCAGGAGCTGTGTATACTCTTCCCATCCCCTTATGAATAATTTATACAGTGACAAAATAGACCTCCTCAGCCCCAAGCTCTAACAGAATCACAGAATAATGAGGTTGGAAGAGACCTCTAAGATCATCAAGTCCAACCTATGCTCTAACACCTCAACTAGACTATAGTACCAAGTGCCATGTCCAGTCTTTTTTTAAACACATCCAGAGATGGTGATTCTACCACCTCTCTGGGAAGACAACTCCAGTACTTTATTATTCAATAACAAATTAAATAATATAAAATTAGATATAATGAAAGAATTTAATCTCTTCTAAAGATGTTGACATGTTTTTCCTTAAAAACACATTTGCAAATATTTCTAAACATGCACTGTTAAAAAGCAAACTTTTAAAAAGCAGCATTTATATAATTTCTCATATGGAAAAGATTGTAACTTTAATAATTTACTCCTACTTGCAGGTCTATGATTGACACCAAATACTCTACATCTCAAAAATTGTTTCATTAACAAAATCAATGCAATTTAAATGAAGGGAGTATAGTATCACCTCTCCAGCCAGTTTAATGTAATGAACTGGTTAGCTGGTGTTATTGGGATAGCCTACAACACAATGCCTTTGCTTATTTACAAAGTCTAAACCCAAGTTGGCTGCCAAGCACATTAAGTAAGACTGAACACTCAAATCAGATTTAACCACTATTTAAGACATTCTTAGAAATAATGCCTGCTGACAGAAAGTAAAATACATGCTTTGGGCAATAAAATATATTGCATTGATCAAAGCTGGTTACATAAACAAGCTTAACCAACCATTGCAAAAGAGGTCATGATATCCAGTAATAAATATTCAAACCCCATGACTGCAAATTTAGTCCTAGTCCAGAAAGATCACATACAAACTAGAGAGTTAATTAAATTGTGTTTTAGTTAACAACTGAGTTTAATGTTATGAAGAACTTATATACTTTTTCTGCTTGCAAAGCAAAGTGAACAGACCAGAGAGAAACAAATTTCATTCTTACAACCAAGCAAATGTGGAGAGGCAATTTACACACAGGAGGAGCGCGTCTATTTCAGACCACAAAAAATACAGTACATTATTCACATTGTTAGAAAAAAACAAGACAATTACCAAAATGTTTAACTGGTAAAAGTTTAATGTCAACTTACTTATAAAAATGAAAAAATATTTTAAAATTCACCATACATTTGAGCAACCTGGCCCTACTGACTACCAGCTATAGGAAGGCATTTAAGGAAATGATGGTTGTGTCAAAACAAAGGCTAACTTGAGGCATGTATGCTGCTTTGAAATAAAAGAAAAGAAAAACCAAAAACCCCTCTCATTTGCAGGAAGCTAGATGCTTAGCCTAGTTTTTAAAGCTAATTACAAAATCCTCGTTCATACTGGTCCAGATGTCTTGACAATTTCTTCTTCTAACAGAACTGTCAAAAGAAAATAATGTTTTATGAGATCTTCATACATCTTAGCTCTAAATCTCTGCAAGAAGAAACAGAAATACAACACCATACTTAGGATATGGACATTACTAATTAAAGCACTTGCTTATATTTTAACCATTCCTTCAGGCAACTGTATACAGACACTTCTGTAACTGCTACCTTACAGAAGGTTTTAAGGACAAATATACTTTTTCAGGTACTGCAAACAATTCCATCAAACAATTTCTATGCTTTATATATTATTTAGATATCTTGGAGCCTGTATTTGAACAATATTTAGCAATAAGCCATGTAAACCAAGATGCATAAAATATTTTTTTATGTGACAGTCTTAATGTATATCGTGGCATGGCCCTGCAGAGCTGCAGCCTTCTTAACATAGGAAAAATATCAGAATGAGGTTATCATGCTTCCTATGGCATGTGATCTCACCTTAAACTGTAAATTTTACATGCCTTCATTTCAGTATTTCTCCGTTTTATTGAACTACCAGTGTTTCTCAGAAGCTTTATAAATTCGTTTCCCAAACTTAAAAAAAAGATTCAATCAAGTTATCACTGCCCTACACTTATCCTGGCACAGGAATACAGCATCAGCCATATCTTTTTTTTTATTGCTTCTTCTTTTCAGAATTGAAAAAAACCAGAAAAAACAGTAACAACAAAAGGTCTAAAAAAGGCCTGTTACACTCACCAAAGCAGAGATTAAAACCAGTCAAAAGAACTTTGGGTGAAGAAAAAGAAAACACAGTGACCAGCTTGTCACCACTTCGTATGGCAAAGCAGTATTGTAACTAAATGTCTCAAGGACTAAGTCCTGACTTCTCTCCCCCTTTGCCACCAACCTTCTTGAGAGATCTCACACCTTCAGTCAAAAACACATTTCTGATTT
This sequence comes from Lonchura striata, assembly GCF_050655825.1. NCBI lineage: Eukaryota > Metazoa > Chordata > Aves > Passeriformes > Estrildidae > Lonchura > Lonchura striata. The sequence goes on from NC_140704.1 coordinate 117,742,884, forward strand.
AAAGCTATTTTGCAATCTCAACATGTAATATCATTAATGGGTTAAGAAGTAACCCAAAAAGTCAACAGAAAGTGGTTTGTCACATTTACTGTAAACCCAAATTAACCACAGAGGCTGGCTGCCTGCTATCAAATATGCAGAGCAGTCTAACAGTCTTACCTTCCATCTGTTTCCACATTCATTACAGACAACAAACGTTGTCATGGGTTCATCAGCACTGCGGGTTTGAACCTTTGGCAAAGACAAGAGCCAGAGCAGAAAGGAAAATTAGTATCTTCAATTGTCGTTAGTGTGTGTTCAATGTAACTGTTTAAATAAAAGTTTAACATTAAGGAAAGAAATTTGCATAAAAATACAAGTTAACCTTATGTATCAACTGACACTGGGCTTTTTGCCTCACTATAAAGCCATGATAAACTTAAGATTTTGAGAGATCTAGTAGCACTAAAATACCAACTTCTACATTGAAACTGTGCACATATTTCTAGGAACAGATTCTACACTAAAAGTACAATGTCCAGTACAGCTTCACATACATTTACTGACACGAAGTCTTAAAAGTCTCACGACTGAAAAACAACTTGCTATTTAAAGCATCTGATAAACAATATAAAATATAAATGCAGCTGATCCTATGATGGAAATTACATTCCCTGAAACACTCTTTATCAAATTAAAGCACTCTTTCTGTGGCTGTAGGAATGATTGTAAATCAGGGTCTAGTGTGAGTCAAATGGTACATTAAATATACATAAAAATATACACATGTATATACGTATATATAATTTTCTAGTACTTAGTTCCTCTGTAAAAATAAGCTTACACACATTAAAAACAGTATCTCTCCTCCACAAAAAACCCTTATGAATATGATGTAATAAGAATTATCAAGAATTCAGCATCACAAAGAAACTTGTTTCAGTCTATATAGATACTCAGCTTGGATCTACATAAAATTTTTGGCAAATAAATACAAGAAACTTGCTTTACATAAGCACAACTAAGTAGATCCAGTATTCTTCACATTTTATAATTAGTCAGCATTTTGTTGGAAGTTCATTATGCAATTCCAAATTTTTTTTCTCTGACAATCTTTATATAGGACTTAAGGTTTGAAAAAGGAAAACAAAGAGTGAATAACCACACACCTGGGTGTATGTACAGTTCTTCTTTTTGCACTTGCCACATGTAAACAGATCAGTTTGGGTACCTCCTGTTTTAGCCATCTGGTGCTCTCTGATAGCTTCTTTGGTCAGATTTTTGCGCATTTCTTTCAGCTCATCACTTGCCATTTCCTACAAAGGACAAAGAGCAGACAGAGTTTACTAGAGAGTTTTAGTTTTAAAACAAGTTATCACTGTGTGAGCCAATTCAGTTTTTTACTTAGAATCCATGAGCAACAACTCTGTTGAAGGGCAACATAATTCTACACATTTTTAATTTTACAAGACTTAAGCTGGGCTATTTCACAGCACAGAAGCTACAAGAAGTTAAAAATGTTCTCTTTTTTAACACAGACAGGAAAAAAAATACAACGTCAAACATCTAGAAACATTTCTATGCAAATACACTTCTGAAGTTCAGAAATGTAAGCAAGGCAAGGTAGAGGACCTAGAAATCCTCCAAAGAGGCAAAAAAGATGCTCTCCCTACATTAGATCCTTGGATAATTATCTCATTGACCTACATAACATTTATTACCGGAAAAAATTTATATTGTTTTGACTTCCATATTTGTACTGATAAATACAGTACAGCCATAATTTATTATATGTCATCAAAAATCATAGAAACTTTGTTTCTAAGCACTAACCAAAGAGTTCAGAATCACCCCCTTTTCTTTTTCCTTTGAAATAGTTTTAGTGCACAAGATCTTCACAAGGTCTAGAAATCAAGTGTGCATAGCAAACCAAATTTGTTACATTTTTCTTCAATACAATTTTTTTCACTATCCCATGTAGATGTGGAATGAAAAACTTATATCAATGCTTTTTCACTTCAGAAGTAATCTTAACACTATGGTGGTTTTAGCCATTTGACATTTTAATCCAAAACATTAACAAACAAACAATGTGCGCAGGAAAGGATGAAATATATGTTGGTGCATATGTACATAACTACGTAGAACAAAGAAAATCAAAATACATACTGAAGGTACAACTTGCTTTTTTTACATATCTTTCACCAGCCTGTTTGTCCTAACCTTTATGTAAAGCTATAGTAAAAAAAAAAAAATCAACAAAAAAACCCCCACCACAACTTCAACTTTCTTTTGGAATAAAGTTAGTCACGATTTTCATTAGTTGACCGTAACTGATTTCTCACAGCCTCCAAGACACTCCTTTATATCTCGTTTGAGGGGGCAGAATCTAACACATAGGAGAACTACAGAACTGAAACAAGATGTTAACAAGATGCACTTTCATTTATCTCTCCCATAAAATCTCATTTTTCATTTAAATACCTACATCTATTTTCACTCGTAAAGACACTTCCATGGCCTCTACCCCTGTAATTCAGATTCTGCAAGCCACAAAAAAGCCACAGTCTTTCAGAAGTATGCCAGCTTACACAAGTTACTTTTATGGCTAATAAATACAGACCAGGATGTAAGTCCAAGAGGGAAATAGTTCAAGACCTGTGCTTTACTCACCTCTGCTGTCATTTTAGCAAACTTGTCAGGAGGAATGTTTCCACATAATACATTTTTCCTTAGGTTAGGGTTCTTTGCATCCTTGAGATTTGCTATCCTACTTCGTACCCTATTTTTGTATTTCATATCAGTGTTTTTTAACTCTTGAAAAATAGGTGCTTTGGATTTAAGGAACAAAACATGGATAAGTAAAATAGAGTAAAACATTAACAACTAAAAAAGAACCCTAGAAAGGATTAATTCTGGGGGGGCAAAATCTAAACCAAGGTACTTCTCCACTGTTTGTCAAGTCCTCCCCCCACCCCAACAACAGCTACTTTCCTGTTCAACACAGCAGAATTCACAACTTTCTGAAGCCTAATCATAAGTTTAGTACAGGGTCAGCAAAACATGAATTTTTGGGTAGTAGGACCTCAACTGTAACTGTGAAAATTCATCCATAACTTTATGTCCAGTTTCTTGATCTCATCCTGAGAATTAATTCATTTCTGAATGAAATATTCAAACAATGACAACTCACTAACACATTTTTTTTTGGTTAAAAAAAGAAGCACAGACCTCTGTTCTGGAATGATTCAAACACTGGCACCAGAACCACCCTTTTGAGAACTGTGAATTCATTTAGAAACAAACTTGTAGAAAATGAAATAAAGACACTAGAAAATTATTAAGACTGTTAACAAGAAAAAAATTTAAATAGCAAAGAAGAGCCCAACATTTTATGTCAGAATGCTTCAGTAAGAGATTAATATTGCTGCTACAAGGAAAACATACTGTGCAGAAAAGAACCCACACACACTCACCTACATGCATTCCTACATATTTTAAGGCAAACCATTTAGGTTGGTCTGGATTTCTAAACACTTCATTTACGTACTGATTTGTTGAACACAGTTGCCATTTTTGTTTTATATGAAATACAGAAACACTCAATATATAGAACAAGTTAATTAATTTGAAAATTACTGTGTTTTTCAAAAATACTTCTGCCCTAGAGCACACAGATATACAATAAAGGATATCTTCTTCAATCAGAGAACCCAGCTCTTCTTCATCAGCACCAATAGCAATGTAATCATCTGAGGAAAACAAATGATAAAATATTAGCAACCTGACACTCTGTGTTCTATATCCCTGAGATCCTTATAATTCCAGAATGCTGTAACTCAGCAAATTATAAAACACTTGCAGTGAGTCTTCTTTCTGTATATGTAATTTTAATTTACTGTGCACTTAACCTTTCAAAACTTATTACTTAGAACAACATAAATAAGTGAGAGAAGCAAAATAGAAGTTTAAAAGAATTAAAAACATTTAAAAACCAAAAAACTTCTGACACCTAGTTGTAAACATAAATAGAAACAAAAAACACTGTTACACAGAAAAATCTAAAATATTCCAATAGGCTTGGCATCCCTCCCATCTCCACAGCCTGTGCATAGAACAGCCTATTATAAAAGGGAAACATTTTAACTTGTTTAATCAATTGTTTTAGTCCATACAATACAAGAATAAGCAAATAAATGTTTTGCATGCATAGAAGAGAAAAATTTCATTAGAAACATGGTAATTGAATAACAAACAATCTTATTAGATTTTTTAAAATGCAAAGCAGAGATGTGTCATAAAACATGTAAACTAGAAGAAATAGACCACAGTAGTCTTGAAGGCAATAAAACACTTGAACAAAAATGTCTCAAGATAACTGTTTACTGTTTCTGACCAAAATGCTTCCTCACAAAGACATCTACCTTTCCAAGACAGCTTAAGAACAAATTATATATAATGTTTGCCTCCTCATTGCAACATGGGTATATTTCAGTGAGTAATCCAAACATCATTTGTCCTTTGATCTCATACCAAAGGCCAAAAAACAAAAAAATAACCTTGTGTTTTCAACTTACAGATCATCAGTTTACATTTGCTGTAGAAAGCAACATAGCAAAAAAAGTTTTCAGAACACTATTTCAAATGAAGACTACATAGAATTATGAATGAAGATGCTGTATGTGACTGTCTGGTCCAAAAAATGTCTATGAACTACATATCCAGATGACCACTAATTCATTAGTGGTCTTTAGTCAGTTTTGCTTATTGCCTATACCTGAATTTATATGAATTAAAATAAAGAATAAGAGAGTAAACACGGATGATTCAGAAGTCTACTTACACAGGGCCAAGTTACATTAAGCTAAGAAAAGAAACAGGAGCTTGGTCATAATTTTGATAAAGAGTAGGATGCACCAGAAAAAAAATCAGATAATTCTGAAAAGCCCAGCTTTTAGTTTGCTCCTTATTCAGCAATTCATTCAATTTGTCAGTTTAAAGACACCCAAGTGTACATGAGAGATAAAAAGGAAAAAATCCCAGAACAGTAAAGGAATTTACAGATACCCAAAAGGCATGAGGTTAAGAGCAATGCAAGACTCTATTATTCCAAGTTATCTTAATGAAATGTCTAATGAATGAAAATAGAAAGGCAGCCTTCAAAAACTAAAATCTGAAGGTTTCCAGGACTTCTGGTGCAAGAAAGGCAGTCTTGCATATAGTCACACCCTCTAAGTCAAAAAGACTGAGACAAAAAAAAAAAAAATAGCAGCCTCTATAAAAAGATTTAAATGAAGAATTAAGGAACAATAACATTCCTGAGAAGAAGATCCCCTGTTGGTAAGGTATCAGATGAACTGAGCCACAAAATGTCCTAAATTAGCAACAACAAAAATGCATTTTCAAACATTCCTGTGCCATCAAGGTTACTCATGACGTGCACCTTGGGTAAACTGGTTTATGGTCTACACACACAAATAGATGCAAACAGGGTTTATTCTACCCCGCAGGGTAGGAGAAAAAGTAGAGTGGGAAAGACAGAAATAAAGAAGGAAATAGTTAAACTTGAAAATATAGTCTACAAAGCTCACCTCCTGTTCTGAGAGCTGCAGAGAGCATTTCTCTACATTTCACTCGTACAGAGTCTGAAGTGCTTGGAGCCCGGGGAAAAGAAGGGATGAAAGAATTTGAGGGAGCACTACCCTCCTCCTTCCTGCTGCTGGAATTGCTACTTGAACTGCTAAAAAAAGGCAAAATGAAAACCAATATTAACGTTTTTTCCCCCCTTCAAATAACTTTGTTTCTGGGCAAAATACGAGTCTTTTGCTACATCCATTTGATGGTATTCCAAAATAAGAACACAGGCCACCTTTTAAAAGTTATTTATAGCTCTAGAGTCAATACAATTTTTAAAGTGTCTTTAGACTATTCACTAGGGTATTCCACACAATAGAGACACAGCAGGTATTTCATTCCATTATATGGCACATAAGCTTTAATTCTCAGTTCTTTACATTAACATGAAATCTTTTTTCCTCCCACAGAACTTTACTTTAAGAAACAGTGATGATACATCACACCAACATTCATTCTGGAGCAACTCCCTTGCATTCAATCTGCTTACTGTACTGAAGGGGTGCCATGGTCACAAAAAAAACCCCCACAATTTATGTAGTTGTGCAAACTGTAAACCAAGTTTTCAGCTTCCATCTGGACATACAGTTAGAGGTTAAACTTCAATTTTAAAATGGCTGCTGAAAAGAGATCACTATACTCAGAAAGGTATAGAAGAAATGGGCTTGCAAATACTCTTTTGTAAATGTTCTTCAGCTCCTGCAGTGAGCTGAAGTTAATGTAGGCTTCTTTTTCTGTAACATACTTGGTGTTTACCAAAAAAAGTGCAAAATGTTTATTAAACATAAAAGCTAACACACAAAAGAAGCATATGCAATTACCCCAAAGCAGAGACTGAGAGCTGTTTTACAGTTCTCAAAGCTTGGTGCTAGTACTGAGGACAGAGTATTTAACAGACCCAACAGATAGAACAAACAAAACTTGTCTGGCCATATCTTGACCTATGTACCTTTTTTTAAATCATGTCAACAGTAGCACAGTTTACTTCCCCAACTGTTTCTTGTACAACTCTGTCTTTCAGAAAAGAACACGGCAGCTGTCTCTCACATTACAAATTCAGACCAAATAGTTTTATGTTAATCTATACTGAGTGAGACTATTTGCACAGCCATTAAGAATTAAGCACCTTTCTTCTCTGGCATCAGGGCTGTTTTGTGAGGAAGATGCAGGCTCCTTTTTCTTTTCTTCAGAATCTTTATCAGTGGAAGGTCCATCTGGAAATACAAAACATGAGAAACTCTCTTCTACCCAGAAATAGTAACCGATTTAAAGCAGTGATAAAATATCATGATTTCTCCTGAACCGGTTAGAAATGCTATCAGCTCCCACTCTCTGCTTTGACCTTCTCTTGCAGTACAGCCTTCCACTTCCCAACACCCTCCCAATGCAGGAAATGGAAAACATAACAACACCTCAGATCCTTCGAGTCAAGTCCAGCATCTGCTTAAACTGGCAGTGAAGACATGACAGAAACACATACTTTAATGATTTATTTTTTCCAACACTCCTGCATTACGTAGACAGTAACTTCCCAGGTATTGCATCAAGTCTCTGGAATTTGTCTTCCATTTTTTATATACTGATGTTCCTACTACATACATGCCATTCTTTTAAATTATAGTGTGGAAGATACCATAGTTGGCAAAATAAAAAGTAATTTTCATCTTTTTGAGGGACTTTTCCAGACACACAGTATTTTCTCTGATAGCTCTTAAATTATTTGCCTTAGTATTTAAATATATTTGAATCTGCCATTCCCATAAAGGTTAGGTTTCACTACAATTTCACAAAGAACAAAAACAGAAGTCTTTATGGAAAAGAGCAATCACAACATTTAACTCTAGCACAGCAAGAATGCATATGCCCTTCCATTGTAAAGAGGATTTCAGAGTGGCTAAACTGAGTGCCTATTTGGATTTGTTCTCTAGAAAGGATGGCTCTACTGCATACAGAGAAAGCCTAGTGAGATTGGCACCACTGATTGACAGATTTTGTGAATTCTTCTTTCCAAGCCCTTATAAAGCTGCTATTACACATCTAAATTTTTAGACTGTATTACTGGAATAAGCATATATTACAAACTTTATAATTAATTAAAAACAGAACAAGAAAAGGAGGAAAGTCTGTTAAGGCTCAGTCTTGCCAAGAAAGATGTCCTGAACTAAGCATGTTAATCCTTGCTTAAGCATCTAAAAGTATCCTTATTTTCAGAGGAACCCCATCTCTGTGCTTCTCAGAGGAACTTGGTTGTATGTAATTCACAAATCTGGGTCTCTTCAAACATCGAGCTTTTTAATTTCAGAGAGTATAAAATAACTGTACTGACTTTATTTTTATTGGAACAATAAACTTAACATGATTTTTTCTTGATTTTCCTTTCCTTAACCTGTGAGTTAAGGAATTTATCCAATCAAACACCATTTTGTTAAAAGATCATCATAAAAGGAAAGCAGAGACAGCAGTACTGAATCAGACTAGGCACCAATCTACCATCCTGTCTCCAGCTGCACCTATAAAGAGATGTACACAAAATAGTACAGGAACCAGAAAAGCACAAGATACTTCTCCAGAGTATTCCCCCAGCCTTCAAGAGCTCACCCATTGTTTGCAATGTTGCATTCAATCCTTGATAAATTTAGTTTAGGGGAAAAGAGATAATTAAACACAGATGATGCACTCAAGCTGACTGTCTTTAATAAGCTGAAGATGTTATTCAAAAAAAATCCTAATAAAGATACCAATTTAATGACTTCTGTTTATAAAAATAATTTTACTAAGAAAGCAAACAAGACTATAAACTGAATGGATCACATGAGTTCTCTGCTATGACAACTGAAGTGCACTAAGAGAAAGAAAACAACTCCCATTTTTAACATGCATACTCACTTTCTCTATGGCAACAACTGATTACATGATATAATCTTTAAAGATGTTCCAAATATGCATGCAATCTCATTTAACTTCATAATGTTTTAATTTTAACTACATGCTCATTTTTGTCAGAGGCTTTAAGACAAACCAGTAGATCAAACCAGTATGTTGGGGTACAGCTCAAATCCTGCAAAGCAGGAGCTGGGCTTCAGCCCATATACCTACACATTTTTTCCTGGCACACAGTCATCAAATTCAGGTCTGACCTGGGTATCATCTCCTGCCTATCAGGCATAACACCACAGTGGTATAGCTGGCAACCAGATCTCTTCTATCAAACACTTTCACTTAGCCCAGCACCATTTCACCAAGGGCAGGCACTTGCCAACACCTGCCAATACCCCAGTGGCTTCTCTCCCTTATGGAGGGCACCTCCTCCTACAGCTGCAGACCAGGCTATGCAAGGGTGTCTCAAACCAAGGTCAGACTTGAGCAGCTGAGACTGGACATCTTCAGCAAGTAAGTCCTCAAAACTACAGCTTCTTTAATCACTGAAGAGTTTTTGCTTAATCTAGTTTCAGAAAGCTGAAAATAAAGTTATTATTATCCTAAGTGTTTAAGTTGCTTTATGGGTCATAAATTGGAAAGCATTAAAAGAGATGCTTTCCATCCTTAAACTCACACAGTAATAAGGTTGTTTTATTGAAATACTGTATTGACAAAAGAACAGAGTGTAATTAACAGCCTCCTATACAGCATTTCATCTATCCTCTGGGGAAAGAAAAATTATCCTTGACAAATTAAAAGCCCTTACTAATTAGCTTATTTTATATTCAATGACCAGACTCTTAATACAGAGGAAGAATGACATCTAATGAGAACTATGAACAACCACAGAAATTGTAACAAAGTAAGGTGGAAAAAAATTGCCCTTCTGTGAAATGGCTTTAAAAATTCCAATGTCATTCACCTCAGGAAGTCAACAGAACATTATAAATATTTATATACTACAAACTACAAGTTGTGCAGTTCCTTTTTTGCAACTCCATACAGCTATTCAAACTTACCAAATTTTTCTTCAAAACAAATGGAAACTGTCACCAATTTTAGGACTGAAAACTGTAACTTCGCAGTTTTAGCTATTGCATCTTCAGGCAGCCATAAAAAAAAAAAAAACTCAAAGCTTTGGTTTTTTATAAGAGAAGTTAATTTATATAATACTTCTTCTTTAAAATACAAGGAACATGGTAGTAATAAGAATTAGCCATTGGAAAAAGACATTTAAAGTTTAACAACTGCACCGCAGTTTCTACCTGGGTCTTGCTGTTAATTTGAAAGATACCTGAAGCTTCTTCAGTGAAAAATCCCTCCAGGGTCAAATAAGACATAACAGTGGTTTCTGTTATCAAATCAAAAATTTTAACGCAGTAAGATACAGCCAGATAACATAATTAATCTGAATGTTAGAAGCCATGAATAGCTGTCTGCTAGATTTTTCTATGTTACAAGGCAACACTAGACATTTGCTAGTAACGACAGAAAATTAGATAACATAAAGATGCAATGTTATTAATTTATAAATCTAACTTCAAATTAGGAAAAATATTAAATAAAAATTTGTCCAGGAACATTAATGAAAGGTGGCTACTCTACCTGAAAGCACATGAAAATTTAATTTAGCAGGATATCATGTGTTGCCTATTCAGGAATCACCACCAGAACTTGTAACGTTTTCTGAGTATTCAGTTTAAACAAGTTAAAGGAAAGAGATAAGAGAACAGGTACCAAATTACATAGTTATTAATTTAACAATGACCTTCATATGCAATAATTATTTAGGCTCCATTTACTAGATTGACCAAATAATCTTGAGATGCACAAGCAGCTGCACTGGTCAGCAATTCCTCTACAAGATATAGTAAGGCATGAAGGTAACATCAGTAAAGTTTCTTTGCAGTAGTAGCTCTGAGAGGAGGAATAGCTAAGAATCCATAAGTAAACAACAAAATTATGAACTGTTTGCTAAATATTTTTTTATCACCAGTGACAAAAGACCATGACACATGGAATTATTCACTATACGTGTTTTTCTCTTAAACAGTATAATGCATTGTGTGTTATCTCTCCACTGATTAACAAATTACAGACTTACTAACAGTACATGAACAGCTCCAAATACACACTTTGCAAGAGGTGATTTCTATAGCTCATACTCGATATGAAAATGAAACTACTGAAATTGTTTTTGAACTTGATTCGGCTTGATGTCTTATAAAGATATGTACTCTTCTTTTCAAAAGTAAATAATATTCATAAATGCTATTAGACTAATTTAAGAACTTGCTTTACCAGGAACATTTTTTTTAGGAAAGCCAGTAGGCTTTGAGATGTCTTTGAACAACTTCACTTATGATACATTAACATACCTGTAAGAAAGTCCTAGACTGCACCTGCTGGCTCCAGGAGAATCAAATCCAGGTTTGAAATAACAAAGGATTTTGTGAGCAAAGTAATCTTAGTATAAAATACTTCCATTATGCCTGACTGGTGTTATTAACACTTAAACACTATTTTAAAATAAAATTACTCAGGCATGTCCTTCTTTGAAATAAGAATTTCAAAATGTTTGTGGCCTCACTTTTAGTTTTCAATACTGGCAACAATTAATCACTTAATGTTAAGATTATTGTGCCATGCTTCTGCATTTTGAGTTCAGTATACAATGTTACTGGAGGAAAGTGTACCTACAGATCTGGACATTCTTTTTCATTGTATACTCCTCAGTTCAGCAAGTAATTATTTATTATGAGGGTTATATTTCTTAAGGAATTTTTGTTGCTTTTCTAACATAAGAAAAATCTCTGACAACCTAAATTGGTGTATATAGATTCATTATCTGCATAGCATACTCTGTATATTCAGCTACTTGGCAAAACAATCATTATTGGTAAATCCCATGTTATATCTGAGCACCGTTTTACTCTGAGAGCTGAATTTAGCTCCTTATGCAAATTCTAACCATCTCTGCTGTGTAGTTTAACTTCCAGAAAGTATCTGAAAGGGACCTTGCACTGTGGCTCACCCAGTGAGTCACTTCAGATGGTCACAAGCCCTCTGCTGCACAGCTTCTGACCCGTCCAAAAAACATGTGGTAACCTGTGAAGGCTCAAGTCAAGCCACAAAGATCTGGTGATTCACAACTCAAAAACTTTGATTTGTTCTCATGTTTCCCATGCATTCCTAAAAACTAAATTCTGATAGCATTGAACTGAAACATTACATGCAGCCTGAACAATGAACAATTCTTGCCTAAATTCAAAATGTCATTTATAAAAATAACTCACAAAGACTTCAGAGCTCTGAGTACAATGCTTGGTACGATTAACAGCTGTCCGCTTCTGCTGCCATCTTTGCTCCATACCATTTTACATGCACTATAAACAGCATAATCGAAACTGATTTCTCAAGCAGCTCAACATACGGTATTTCGTATTCTTCCAAGAAAGTCAAAACTAATGACAAAACAGAATAAGAGCACTTTGTAAGATTCCCACCCATACTTATACCCTATCTTTCACAGAAACTTTTCACATGAAACTTTACGTTCTAATGAGTTATTGAGCAGTGATAAAAGAGCCAAAACATTTGTCTTACTATGCTTTATTATAAGATCTACATTACAACCAAGGAAAATTTAACTACCTAAGTTTTGAATGTAAGCAGTGCTGTATTTTTAGGATTAATTTGATTTTACGTAGTAAGGGCATTACCACAATTATATTAGAGCTGGCACAATAATGTACACACAATAATATGTGTTCTGTAACAAAATTAGCACATGAATGAAGGTCACATACCCACTGCCTCAAGAAGTATTCAGTTCTGATAAATGCCAAATATTTCTTATTTGCTTTCCTGCTCCTCACATGTCTGACTTCACCTCATGCAAAATGCCTTAGTTAGAGTCTCCCAACTGTGTTAAAACAATCTGAATCTAGCAAGGTACAAAAGGGGAAGGTCTGCCTTGCCCCAGCTGTTTGTTACTGCTACAATCCCTGTGCAGGAAGCAGTAACTGCAAACAGGCTGGACCAAAAAGCGATAGTTGAAATTCCAAGCCAGAAGAAATGAACAAAATTAGTTTCCAACCAGTCAGTTCCCATCTCTGGTCTTCTGTATATCCAGCACTAGTTGTAACACAGGAGGGAGCAAAGAGGCACCTGTGCAGAAGGGAAGTCAGGACCACTCCTTTACACAGCAGCCTACACCCAGATTGACCCGCAGTGACCTTCAGGCACCACGTTCTTACCCAGAGTACTACAGCATGGAAAACCTTCAGCCAGGAGTGACACTCCCTGTTCACAATATTTGAATACTTAAACACCAGCAAACTTTAAGTAACAATGTATTAAGACAATTTTGACTGACTTAATGAACACAAGCATTAAAAAAATGAGACAATTATTTTTAGTGTCTCAACAAAAACATGGCAAATCCTTCAAAGGACAGCGATAAACAGGCAGATCTCCCCAAGGAGAGCAGCATTTGAGCACACTCCAGGTGAGAATTCTGTTGGAAATGAGAGTATCTCCTCTACTATGTTGTCTAAGCTAAGTGGCAGTATTAAAAATTTGAAGGAAAATTAACTGTCACCAGGTATTGATAAGGTTTTGTTTTTAAAACTTAGACTAATAACTTTTAGTAACTTGAGAGCTAAATCACTCAATCCAGCAGCTACTTTTAGAAGTCTTTAGAGTAACTGACGCTAATATGCAAGTCAATTTTTCCACTTATGTTCCTTACCACTTTTATATACTGATATAATAAAGTTGGTCTACATTTATGTTTAAAAATAAAAAGTATATTACTTTCACTATTTACCAGTTAACTCTGATCAGACCCTACACTAAGATCCTGTATATTTCCCGCATTTACTTTTATTATTAAGGTCATTATGAATTTTAAGGTGTTTTATCAGCATGTCTAGTATTATCCAATTTTGAGATTTAAGCATTTTCAGATATATTAAGTACTACCAAATACACTTGAATAAAACATTAACAGAAAGGTTTTAAGCTTATTAATTGCTTTAAGGGAAATTAAATAAAAAGTATTAAGTCGCTAATTAGTAAGCTGTTTAAAATTATGAAGGTTTTAGAAAGTGCAGCTCTATTTCTCACTACCTCCAAGTTCTAACAGATTTTAACATAATTTTTACTGTTTTTTTCTCTTCACAAATCACTTCATAACCAAACATCAAAGCCTCCACACTCTCACATGAGATTTTGCAACAATTCCTCAGAGTACTTGTTATATTTGACAAAGAAAATAGTCAAGAAGTTTGTTAGTGCTTAGTGCTGCAGTACAGTCACTCCAGCTCAACTGCAGGCAATGAGACTTCAGAAATGAATCACATCAGAGAAGCTGATTTCCTGCTGCCTGCCAGCCCCAATAAAATACATTAACTGCTTCTCTGCACACACTCTCACAGTAATAGCCCGGTGAGAGTCAAAGAGTAAAAAACCAAATGCACCCGCGCAGGAAGTTTCAATATTCACACAAAAGCACAAATATGTCTAAAGCAAGGCAGTTTCGATGATGAGCACCAAGGCTAGACAGAGTTAAAACATGCAAGAGCAGGAACATTCCTGTTGCCATACCTAACAGCTTTTTCCAAGACTTGATAAGAGATTTTGCTAAAGATGTAACCTCTTCATCTGTGCTCTGCTTGCGTATTGCATTCACTGACATTCCAATTCTGGTAGACTGCAAAGGAAATAGAAATGTACATTATCACAAGTGACATGAAGGCAACTTAACAAATAAACATATATAAATTTGTACTTTGACATTAATTTTTACAGTATCTTTTTTCTTTTGTGGTGGGTTTGTTTCCTTTTGTCTTGTGATTTTCAGGACAAAATACTGCAAGCCTTTAACTTTAAAACATGGACATTTTAAAAAGAAATACCACAGTATTACCATCTATCATCATCATAAAAGTTTGGGGAGGGGTGGGCAGTGGTGGTGGGCACAAGGTTTAAGGACTATATTTCTATTTCAGCACTATAAGAAGCTTGCTAACTTCTTCACTGACATCATACTCTTAGAATTACCATTTAGAGCCTGTGGAAAAAGCTGTAATAACCAGCTGGGAGCAAGTATGTTTTCGGTACGTAAAAATTTTGCTGATACTGAGATTCTTTAGAATCGTTAGCACAGAGAGTTCTGACTTTAGAGAGACGCAGAACTCTCTGTGTTTAAGATTTTAAAGAATGAGCTACCCTATTTTTCTGAAGAGGCCAAGACGGTGACAAGCTTTAAGCCTTTGCCACTACTGCCACCTACAGAGTGAATATGAGAGTAAGTTACAAATCACGCCTTTCAAGACTCAGAAGATGAGGACATCAATATAGCTCAACAGTAACATTTTAGAAGATTTATGGCTAATACATACATGTAACAAGGAGAAAATTTCCACCCTTTTAGCTTCACAAGAGAAGAAAAGCATTTAACAATATAAATAAGAATTTTATTATCCTTTTTTATTCTGACTGATGACTAAATTTTTTTATCTGATGCTAAGATGATCAGTTTTGTTGCATTACCATTTACAGGACTCACTAAATATAAATTACTCTACTTATTTTTGCAATAGATCATCATAAATTTCCTTATTCTTAGAAGGAAAATTTTAATTTTTGTGGCTTGCTAAAAATGGAAATGGTTTTTCCTGTAAATTGCTTCTTACAACCCAAACAACACTTTCTGAGGCACCACAGATGTGCTAAGTGACTGGAAACATGCTGAAATAATCCTTAGCTATTTCAGCCAAGGAAACACATTAAATAACCTCAGGCCTGAGCATCAGCTCTAAACATGTATTTAACGAAAACAGATGGTTACTCACCTGTAACTAAAATGTTCCAAGATGGACTCTGCTCACCCACACACCCACATTAATGGTATTGGCCATTTCTCTTGTTATTTTGAACACTTAAATCTCAACATTATGTTCAGATAGTAAAAAATAACATGTCCTTGAAAATACGTAAAATACCACATCTGGATGAGAAAAATGTATCTACCAAAAAACCCAACCCTCCATTAATAGCTGGGCACAACAACAGCCTGTGCTTATCAGCAAAGGGAAAACACACCAACTTACAGACTTACTTAACTAAGTAAAATCCAAAAACTCAAGTAAAACTCAAAATTAACCAGAAAAATTTCTTCTTCTGATCACACAATTGAGACAGTTTATGGGAACTTTCTGAACTGCCAGCTTTCTTATAGCAGTACATAAAAAGAACTCACCTATTTGATTTTAGAGAGCACTGGATCAGGTCTACCTGAAGAGAGGAAATAATGATCTACTAATTTATCTGCCTTCTAACTGGCACAGATAGTCACAAAAGATCAGTGTTATATTCTCAAAATTACTATATTTTAGTGACAAACCAGCTGACAGTATTTGAAATTTCCTTCGTTGTCCTGTCTGTAGAGCTGTTCTTGTGATTGCCTTTGTTAAGTGATAAACTCCAGTATTTTCATTCTTCCCCATTTTAAATTCTAGAGTACTTTACATCTGCTTTCAGAGTAAAGACAGTCAAAGACAGCATAAAAGCAGCTGTTTTCACCCTGAAGCACTGAAGCTTTGGCCAGCAGCCCTCAGTAGGTATGAGCAGCAGTGACCATAAGTAACCTATGAGAACACAAAGCACAGCACATGGTGGCAGCAGATGCTCTCTAAACCAGAACAAATGCAAAAATGTAAGGAACACAGCCAGGGAGGAAGAGCAACTACCGAAGTAAGCAGACGTGCTTCCAACTTTAAATTATAAGTGTATGAGGATAAAGAATCAGTGAGCACTGGGACCAAAGCAGAGCCAAACCAACCACTGAAGAATAACCACCCCTGGGTTTCTACATCTTGCCAGTGAACTGGCCTGAAGCCATTAACAAGGGTTGCACATCACAACCTAGTTCTGTACATGTGTGTGTAATTTCCTGTAAAACCTGTTTGTGAAAATAAAGCCTGACTGTGTCACTCACTGTTTAGCTGTGCACTAACCACAATTAGCACCAGGGACATGATGCCTTTAATGCTGTGAAGCTGCTAAACAGATTTGCAAGTCAGACCACTGGATAAATTGTGTGAGGAAGCCTACTGGCTCCCTGCCTAGCTGAGCAAGGATCAGTTTGCTTACATAAAACTCATCAGATGTAATACAGTGGTATTACTGCCTGCAATCACCAGTTTTCTGTGAAAATAAATGTGGCAAGAAAGACACAAGACACCAACACAAGTCCAGACTACTAATATGCACCTTCCTGTTGCACATACCTGAGAAACTAGTCAGAGGACCTCATAATTTCAGGATTAAGTAGCAGTGGTATTACATGAAAAATCATAACTTCTCTTATTACACAGGAATAACAGACTTAGCAGAACTTTTCTCAATGTAGCCAGTTTTCAAAACTTCAGAAAAATGGGCATGGAAGTATGCTTTTTCACTTTTGTTCCACATTTCATCAATTTAAACATGTTTGTCAGAAGTCTTGATCTACACAGAGGAAAATTGTGCTTCTACTATCTCATGATCATCACC
Organism: Lonchura striata; assembly: GCF_050655825.1. Classification (NCBI taxonomy): domain Eukaryota; kingdom Metazoa; phylum Chordata; class Aves; order Passeriformes; family Estrildidae; genus Lonchura; species Lonchura striata. The sequence continues at coordinate 117,759,978 of NC_140704.1, forward strand.
CTTCCTGACACTGGCATGCTAATGCTCCACCAGAGCATTGAGTACAATTACTTTGCATTTCAGCTCTTGCTCTGAGCTCACCATTGCTTAAGCAAATTTGGGAGGCCAACAAAGAAAGCTTATGTCAGACTTAATATATTATCAAACTCCCAAGAAAAAAAATAAATTTGAGTCCAAATATGTTGCTAAATGCAATCTTATGCAGTGGAACCGTTTTGAATACAGCAATGGATATTTATGAAAAGCTTCCTAACTAAGGTACAGACAATGCAGTATGCAAGAGTATCCCAAAGTACCTGAAATTACAGAGCACTTGCAGAGTGATTTTTAATTCCAAAGTCAAAATAATATTATTATACTTAATGCAAAATATAATTTGCATTAAGACCTGCACAAAGAAACTCCAAAAAATCAGGATAACCAAAGGGGTTTTCGGTTTTGTTTTTGTTTTGTGTGGGGTATTTTTTCTGGAGGGGATTAAGTTTGTTTTCTTTTTAAAGAAGAAGGCTGAATATAGGGGATAAAATATCAGAGGTGTACCAGCACTTATGCATAAAAGTGACACCTTATTTTGTCAGAAATAATATTAGTAATAACTTACTAAGTACATTCTGCAAGTATATAGGATGCATTAATCAAAAATGTTACTGCTTCTTTAAAATTTGAACTTTATGCTAATTCTTTATCTCTGACTATTCATTGCCCCTTAGAAAAAAGTTACTTTTCAGTCTTCTCCAATTTATCTGGCTACTACAGCAAATCAGGTCTCATATTTAACTCTGACATTTGAAAATTTTCAGAGATAGGGAATATCTGGCTAATTTGGAATAAAAATTGCTCACTGATGAACTACGTGACAAGCTCTGAAACTTGACATGCAAGGAAAGTTTATTTTTTGAAAGAATTTGCAAATAATATATGACATATTGTTAAATATGTAAATCTAAGTAACATTAGTGAGAGTATCCATGCAGCTGGGAGAGATTGTATCCTCCATCCCTCCAGCCCAGAAGAGTAAAAGAGGAGAATATTTACCTTAAGAGATACATTATTCAGAATGAAGGGGGGGGGGGATGTGGAGTGTTTGTCAAACACAACTTGCCTAAAAGGTATCAACTATGTTTCTCCTCACAAGACAAAACCAGAACTAACTACATAAGAAAAGATGTGTCAGCTGTAATCAGGTGCATTCTCCTTCAAGAGGAAGGAAACACACCACATTTGTGTTGGAGTAAAAATATGAGAGTCTATGTCCAGTAAATTTGTAAGCAGCTTTTCTCCCTTGTGCATGATCAAATTCACGACTGTCAACTTAATCAGAAAGACAAACTTTAAGAGTTTGCTACAGGAAGAAAATATTCAAGTGTGCTACATCAGGTGATGTGAGACTAGACTACCACGTAACAAAACTGATGCTTCCAAGGACTTTGGATTTAGGAATCTATTTAAATAGCATAACCTTCTTTCAGATCTGCTGGCTCCACCTTCTTCATTAGGGAGTTAACATTTGCAACACAACAACAATAAGAAAATCATACCTGTAGTAACTCAAGGGTCATGGGAATATTCTTAAGCTCCTTCAACAAATCAAGAGCTCCTGCCTAAAAAAAGAAAAAAAAAATTAAAAAGTCAAGTTAGCAGCAATCAGGAACTTCAAATAAAATATCAACAATATAAACTTATCTGCCTTCAGGGACACATACTAGGTTCAAACCACCAGTTCTCAATTTATCCACAGAACTAGAACAAAGAATGTTCCACTTCAGAAACTCTAAACATGTGTAGGCCTCAACTTGGAAATCAAAGTATTCACTGAAAGACTAGGGGAGTTTTACCCCATGTAACTCAAATGACAGTCAAAGCATTCTGTCAATTACTACTTAATCAGCACACATCTTCAAGGGTGCTCGCATAACAGCACCAGAAACAATCCAGACAAGAGCAGCAATTTTCAGTTCATAACAACCACATCAGTTTTAGCACGAGAATGTGGAGTTGAGAAGCTTTGCACAGTCCATCAATAATGCACACATATATATAAAACACACACAGATTTCATTCTTAACTGGTTTTGTGATGACGTGGTAAAGCCACATACTGTGGGATTTTCTTCTTCCCCTGCTAAGACTGCTAGGAAAGGTACTAACTAATTCTGGCTAAGCAGCTTTCTAGAGAGATGATTCAAGTTCAGAGTTTGTACTATTAGATGTTAACAAAGTCTCTACCCAGCTACTTTAACAATTCATTCCTTAGCAATATAGGCCTTACTTTAAAAAAGTTTGCCTAAGTGTGAGCGCTATAATTCTCTTTAACCTCTCCAACCTTGATGATTTACCAACTCTACTTCAGCAAAGCTCTGCACCATCCACTTGTGACTGCGCACGTGGGCTGTCAGCCTACACAAACCTCCCAAAGGCTGAGATGATTTGGCTGTTATTCAAGTGCACGTGGTGCTGAACCTGGAAGCTGTGAACAGAAGGGAGGCAACAACTGCCCATGCATCCAAGAGGCCATTCAGTTCACTCACAGGCTCAGTTCATTACTTTTTCTTTTTTTTTTTTTTAATTCATAAGGTTTGGAAATAAATCCCACAAAATTTGCATTTGCAAATCTGTGGAATTTGATTAACTTTCCTTACCTCTCAACTTATCCTATTTTATTTTGCATCTTGCTTACTTTTCAAATTCTCCCTAAACAACTTCCATTATAATGCCTGTTGCAAGGAAACATAAATTATTCTGCTCCACCCGCATTCTTACACTTTAACTGCTAAAGATAAAATAACTACCAAGAGGCTGAGGAAGATGGAAGTGGAACTTTGGTGTCACATCTAAAAACCCTCAGCTCTGGACACCTTCAAATGTTGGCTACAACTTCTGTTTTTCAAACACTTCTGACCCAAAGAAACCTCCAAACCCAAACATTTCACCAAATTCAACCTTACACAAATTCAATTAACATATAAAGCTAAAGCCTCACTATTTTGCCATGATAGCAAAAGTTCCATTTAATTTTTATTCATATTATACAAAACTTCTCCAGTCTTAACCAAAGAATTTTAGCAGCAGTGATGCAGGACTGAGAAATGTCACAATGTTTTCAGGTGCTAAATTGAGTTGGCACACTAAACCATATCTTTCTCTCAACAGTCATAAGCGTGGTTTCTTCTGTGCAAACACAGATCCAAATAAAGCAAGTTAATTATCTTCACTGCTACAAAACATAATCAAATTCAAGAAAATTTTCTTAGCCAAAACAAAACTAATGACAGAAGTCAATGTGCCATTTAAAAAAATATAATCCAGTAATACTTACCTCCAAACCAATTAAGTTATTAGCACACTGCACACAGATTTTAATTTTAAAATTAACACAGCTGATTGTAGTCTGCAAATTCAATATGAAAGTAACACTAATGCAAAGTAGCACTCTCTTCATCTCATCTTAGATATACAGTCTAGTCAAAATTCCTTTGTCTGCTATATCCCTTCCCAACTGTACATATGAAAACAAAATTATTCCCAGAGTAATTGTTTTCCAATACTAGCAACTTGATACATAACAGGTTAATAAACCATGCAACAATTAAAAAGAAAAAAAAAACAGAAAACAATTTAAAAAAACAAACAAAAAACCCTACCAACAAGAACAAAAAAAAACCCAAAAAACAAACAAAAATACCCACCACCAACAACAACAACAAAAAAAACAACCGAAACCCCCATAAACAAAAATCAAAACCAAAAAACTAAAACCCAAACAAAAAACAACAGGCTAACAGCTGATGTCTATATTTTATGCTGGTTTCTGTATCAAATTACTAAAATTGATAATGCACTAATCCTTTCTAAGCCTTCACTTCTCTAATCAATTATACTGTGCACCAAGAATTAGATGCTTTCAAATTAAATTTATATTGGTTTTAAACTCATACCAACTAAATATTTTCATAATTGCTTTCCTTAGCATAAAGTCAAATGCTCTCTGTATCTTAAAACTAGTGTGGAAGTTGCACAGTATAATTTGTAACTACTTTTCTCCTAATCTAAGACTTCTGTGTTCAAAACCCCCCCCCAACCATTAAGACCACTGTTATAAACTCTCATTTAAAGGCATTTTTATAATTTTATACAAAAAGAAAGGCAATGTCCCATTCTCCTAGGCTGGCTGGCTTTCAATTTACCTTGTCACTTAAATTAACAGAAGTTAGCTTCATACAGACCCAGTAGATTATTCCTCCCAGCTTCTTTCAGTTGGTCAGATCACAACAGCACAGAATGGTATTTTAAACCTGAGCTTCAGGCAATAGAAAATGAAATACATTTTTGAAGACACCAGAGCTATCCAGCTATAATTCCCTTCTACTTAAAGGAATATACATTTAATAACACAGACAATTTTATTTTCTTCTCTAAGTTTACTCAGGTGTTCTTGATTTTTTTTAATCCATGGGTGCAGCCTTAGTTTTCATACTATTTATTACAACAGCTTAATGAAAGAAAGGTGTACTTACAACAGAAGCTCAAAGGAAAGCACTACAGGTTTTAATCCAATCACAGTTATGAAGGAGTAGTATCTATTTCAATTTGAAGCAACAGCAGAAATGCGTATCACACAGTGCATTAAATACTAAATCAGATTATTTCTTCCTTCAAAACAAAAGAACTGCATATATCACTTCACTAAAATAGTTATGAAATCTGCACAGCTACAATTAAATCCTTAGTCAGGGCAAATCATCAAAAGTCTGACTCAGAAAGAGTGTCTGCATGGCCTGCCCTTTTAACTCATCAAAAAACATGCCACACAGTGCTTTGCCACAACCCAGTCACCTTTTGTATGAGAGATCAAACAATTCTTGTCATCTGACTCTTGACAGCTTTAGAGAGAGCAAGTATCAAATCTTTTTTCTTTTATTATTAATGCATCTCATCAAATTATTCTCTTTCAAAGACACAGACCAAATACCTGATCTTGAAGAGTAAAAATGGAGAAAGGAACACAAGAGGTTCTCAAGAACAGCATTATTCAGTGGGTACTTGTGTAAGAATGCATTTATCAATTCTTCTTCACACCGTTGTGAGACAATAAAGCACCTTTTCATAGAGACTACCTTAATAATTTTGCTAAAGTTAGCATTTTAACTGCAGGACAGAATTAGGTAGGAAATCACTTTGTACAATACAGAAATACCTTGTAAATGACAAAGGCTTAGTAAGAAAAACACTGAGACACCTCCTGGTTTGAATACTAACATACATCCTCTCCTTTGATGCCACTAAGGGTTTTTATCATGCTACACACATGTGCTTTGGACAAACTGTCAGATCTCCACTCTTGGCCACAGTGGCAGCTAACAAAGGAGCCACCTGTGTGTATCAAGGAGCCTGACTGAAGCAGCTCTGTTTCCACACAGTACAAAAGCCCAACGCCTCTGGTACTCCCATGCTCTCACTGCTGGCACAGAGGTGAGCATGAAGGTCCAGCTCTGGCTCCAGCCAGGCACAGCCTGGCCCAGCTGTGCCTGCTGTGTTCAGCCACGTCACACCTACGCTGGCCCCAGGGAAGTCACCGCAGCACTCCCCGGAGTTCTGAAAGTTAATTATGTTACACATGTCTGAATACATGTTCCCAGCTGCTGTTAGGAATTTTATCCAAATTCCTAAGCCTCTCAAATCACAGAGAAATACCCTGTCATCACCTGCAGCATTCCTGGTATGGCTACTCCCCAGGATTGTCCTCATGCTACCTGAGAGCTGTCATTTTCTTTCTGTTATCAGAAGTTTTACAAATAAAATTGAGCTGGCTGCCCTTTATCAGTCTCATGACCGTGATATTTAAGCGTCTCAGTCAGTAAGTCTTCACCCTTTCAACACCTTGTAGGAAAGACCCACGACTTCAGTTTTACAGAACGTGAGACAGCAAATGCTTTTGTGTTTAAATGCATGGAGACTAGAAATAAAAACAAAGAGGGAAAAACAATGGAGTTAATAAATACCAGTCATAAAATATTATTTCCTCTAGACAAGGCTCCTGCTGCCACAATATATCATTTAAGAGTTTAAATATATCACAGCTAAACCAAGCCATATTATGGAACCTCAGGGATTGAAGCATGTCTTGTATGTACTTACAATGAATTTGTTTGCATTCTGAACTACACAAATCTCCTTGGTTTAATAGTCAGTATTTCTAAAAATATGCAAATATTATTAATCATGCTCTTTATACTCTCCAGTATTAAGCAATAACAAAACTACTTCTAGACAGTGGAATTGCACAGTGTTGAGTTCTAACTATTACTGGTAATAAGCTTTTAATGCATTATCATAACATATAGGAAAAAACCCCTAAACTTTATGTATATAATAGTACCTTGCAGGAGGAACAATAATCACATATACATACACAAATTTCCAGAAAATAACAATGTGCCCACCTGATAAAGAAAAAGTAAACAGAGCTGACAATTTACTTGCGTGCTATTTTATGTATAACCAGAATCAGTTATCTGGTTGTTGCTCTACACTCTGATTTTACTTACTTTGATGTGTTTGCAGGTACCATATAAAAACCATATGTTACCTCAGCTCTGTAAGAAGAGCATACATGACAATAACACTTGAGCTAAGCCAATTGAATCCTACCAAACTATATTCTTCCCCTGTCCTGAGGCATGAGTTATTCCTCAGATTAATAAAAGCAATTAGAAGTGTTGCAGGTTAGAGAAAAAAAAAAAAAAAAAAAAAAAAAAAAAAAAAAAGGAAGGAAGGAAAAAGGCTCACATTCCTCATCTGCGAAGTTCACCCATTCAACTCTGGCCCTGCCGCAGCTGGGTTTGGGCTCTTCACTCCTATCTTAGTTTTCACATCCCCCTAAAACTCCAGCTTTCACACCAAAAGCGACAACACCCATGTAAGGGCCCATGTCCGCAGGTTTCTCCTGGGGCTGGCAGGCTTTCCCTCCCCGCGCAAGGCCAGCCCCGCGGTCCCACGAGCAGGAAGCGGCGGCGCAGCCGCTCCCGGCCAGGGCCGGTGCCCGGGCGGGAACCTCCTCCCGGCCGAAGGCGCTGGAGCGGGGCCGGCGGGGCCGCGCCGCCGGGGACAGAACCGGCTGCCGTCCCCCTCCTGTGGCGGGGCCGGCGGCGCCGAGGGAAGCGCCGAGGGAAGCGCCGAGGGAAGCGCCGAGGGAAGCGCCGAGGGAAGCGCCGAGGGAAGCGCCGAGGCCGCCGGGCGGCGCGGGGGGACAGGCCCCGCGCCCGCGGGAAGGAGGCAGCGCGGGGCCGGCCGGGGCCGCGCCGGGGCCCGCGGCGCCGCCGCCGATCCGCCTCCCGCCCCGTCCCGGCGCTCACCGCGTTCTTCTTCTGCACCATCTTGTCCATCTTCTTGGCGATGCGGATGATCTCGTCCTCCGTGGCCATGGCGGCGGCGGCCCGGGCGGCGCCAGGCAGCGCGCGTCGAGCGCCGGCCGCGGGAGCCAGGCTGCGCTGCCGCTCGCCGAGAGCAGGGGCGGGGCTGCGGAAAGCCCCGAGCGCAGCAACAGTGCAGCGAGGCGTCCGACCTCCAACAACCTTCACTGGGCACTGCACCAAACCCGACCGAGCTCTAGAAGCGTTTGGACAACGCTCTTCAGGCCCATGGTGTCATTCTTGGTGTCCTGTGCGCGGCCAGGTCCTGTGCGACTCCGTGATCCTAGTGGATCCTTTGCAAATCAGGACGGTCTATGGTTCTGTGACCCTCTTACCGCTCCATCTCCCAGCAGTGCTGGTAACGCTGCCTCTGTTCGGACCCGCTGACAGGGCGAACCACGCCGCCCGGAACCCCCTTCCTACGACCGAGCTTCCCTTCGGCTGGCAGGGGACTCAGAATAGCAGCAGACGCTTGATTTTTACTAGCATCAAAGGGATGGGGAAAAGCCCCTGTCCCCTCTGACAGAAAAGGGTTTTATACATACATCTTTTTAATAGTTACTTTTATATAAAATGAAGTGAGGGTTTCAAATTGCAGCTTCGGAGTGAAGTTTGGAAGATACTGTCTGTTCCAAGGCAGTACAACAGAGCTGGAGATAAACTTTGGCATTGGCCAAGCATCACACTGTGAGGTGCTACCGTGCTTCTGAGTCTTAGATCTAGTTTAATCTTGTGCGTGTTCCAGTGGGAAGTTTGACATATCAACATTACACATCATTACTAATGGAATTCTGCTCATCAGCTGAGCTAGATGCCTCGTTACTGTGATTTTTTGATTGTGAACAGTATCATGAAACTGTTTTTGCTGTAAAACAGGAGTATTTACTTCACAAAAACAGTAGGCACATCTGAAGGTTACAGGAAGATTATCCCTCCCTAAGATCCAGGAGGGTGCTTACACAGCCACTCAAATCCATTATTAGTAAGCAGTCGAATGCTGTGGATGCCCCAGTTGAGAACCAAGGGCTGTAAAATATGGACATTTTGGAGAAAAGGCAAGGCAGACCTTTTCCTCCAACAGCACTCAAGGAAGCCATTATGGCAAGAACCATCAACACATTTGTCTGTCATGCATTGAACAGCAAGACTGTCCTGTGTTTTGAAGCCAAATAGAGACAGGTGGGTTTTGGGCACTTCTACATCCTGCTCAATGAACACAATGGTCAGCACATATTAGAAGCATTTAATATTATTTGGGATCTATACAGGATCTTCCTCCAGTTTAGATCTGGGCCATGAACTAGCAAGCTTACAGAAACTTTGCTGCTTTTTTGTTTATTCTGCCCAACAAGGGCTAAAAAACCCCACAAGAACCAAGAAAATATTTTTTAAGGGAAATAATACCTTTTCATTTGGGAGCAGATTTTGGGGAGACCAAAATAAAATAATGCTGCTTCTCACAACATTTAAGGGATCATGCCATTTCAGGTTTAATTCCATTTTGTCTAGATTTAGTTACCTAGTACCTGTAATAATCAAACAATGGTATTTAACCTGATGCTAACCTCAAATGAACTCTAGCATCATTGTTCCCCACAATCATATAAATGATAAAAACAACACACAGGGTGTTGGCAGCTCAGAGCTATTGCTACACTACAGGATAAACATGCTTGTATATGTTCTACAGTAAGTGCAAGTTACGTCAGGGAAAACACAATCACAAAATCAAAATTCTCAAATCACTCACTTTGGTTAGTTTAAATGTATTTAAACTCTGGAATAAAGTAATCCAGAATTTTCTAAAATTTCTTTTAAAAATACAATTCAATACCTACTTCACTGGAAATGCATGGAAAGAGTTCAAATGCAGATGAAATCTATTGACATCCAAAATGTATCAATTACAAATTAAATCACATGAAAGCACTTATAAAAGGCAAAGCACATCATACTTGTGTAACATCTAATCTCTAAAAAGTAGCATCAGAGAAATATCTCAGTAGGGAAATCAAATAATCACGTGGCAATGCATACCCTTTTTTATGTCTTGCAAGTAGATGCATTAAAAGGAAACATAATACAGCTCACATTATTTATATTGTATGCTACATTACCAGAATGGTATCAGTTAACTGAACCAATACTAACCAAATTCTTTATATCAGCTGCTCCATCAACCTTGGGACAGCAAGTCTATCAAAAAGGAACATACAGCACTCATGCTTGTCCTCTTTTAGCTGGTTCTAAAGCAAGCAACTTTGTATAGCACCAGTCTCTTCTATAACATGTCACTCCAAGTCCAAAGAAGAGTAGGAGAGGGAAAAACAATCTGACTGACCTTTTACTTCCTGTTTAGCACCTTTCTCCTAAATTAACACATTAGAAACAAGAAATAACACACCGTTTATTCACTGCACTTACCTGTTATGGCACACCTTCACCATTCTCTTGCAACATTTTCTAAGGTGTTTTGCACACCTGCTCATGCAGAAAGCCTGAGACCAAATCTCATTTGCTGGACATTGGGGCCTTCTGCAATACTAAGGCTTAGCAGGCAGAGATGACTCTTCCAAAAGAGTGCACTTATGAAATAATGTTGATTTTTACTGACTAGTCTCATTTGCTATGAGACAGCACCTTCAGAAATTTGAGGCAGGAGGGGCAACACAGTAGCACATTCACTGCTACAGAATTTGAAGTAAAAAATCTCTGAACTGCTATCAAGGCACTTAAAATCCTACATGATATTCTGTATCAGAAAAGCTCTTCTAATCGGGTAGTAACAAAAAAGTGCAAAACATAACATTCCCAGCATTGGAAAAGGTTTTATATGGGTGTGTTATGGCTATTAACCCTTTCATCTTTATTTGAGCCCTGAGTGCAATATCTTAGATCTTCCAAAGCAGAATTTCAGCTGGTCTGAATCAGCCAAGGGGTCCATAACTTTTACAGAGGAAGAGATTAATCCAATCACAGACATATAAGAGGAGCTATAGCAAATGGAAGTTCCAATTTCTCATAACAAGGTTTTGTTCAAAGACTTCTGAAATATCAGTAAACATCTTGATTAGTTTTTCTATAGCTATACAACAGATGGGTTGGGTTTTTTATTTACTTTTTATTTACTTTCTTCAAAATTTTATTTACATTTTCAAAATGTCTTCACTTTTTTCAACTTAGAAGCAGTAATAGTAGGTAGGCATTCAAATATTTAAAAAATAAGCTAATGTTTTGGGTTTTTTTTACTTCTATTTTAGTTTCTAGAGTTTAAGTTCATTAGACTTATCTATTCTGTGGCAACTTTATCTATTTTCTCAATATAGACTTAAAATATTTAAGCTTTTTAAAGATCCCCTCTGATAATTCCAAATACTGCAACACAGCTAGCAAATTATTTCAAGCATAAACTACTTTAAGAGTTTGCTTGCGTTCACAACTCAGGAACATTCAGACTCCATCTGCTCCATCTGTTAATACAGAGAAGTAGCTCTTTAAAACAAATCTTAGATGAGGAAAGTCTATTTTCTCCTTACAAGCTAAACCTCCCACTTAGATGCCTGAAGCAAGTTCACTACACTTCAGCAAACTGTCTGGGAGTTTTAAGTTTTACTAGTTTTGCAGATAAAAAAGGAGGCAATAGGTTGCTCTTTCCTTGTAATTGGTTCTAAAAGAAAAACATTATCCACTGGTTTACTTTGTGGACAATCCATTAAATTATACAAGTACTTTGTTTAAATCAACTTTAATCAGCTACATCAAAGGTACCTGTTCAACTCAAAGAGAATTAATAAAATCTGTTATCCCAAAGGCAAATGTGGTAAAATGAGAATGGCAAGCAATGAAAAGGAAGAAAAAAAAAAAAGGGGGGGTGGGGGGGTGGGGTGCAGGGCAGGAAGTGGGGATCTGTTCTATATCTATTCATCTTCAAAGAATCACATTTTCAATTTAACCAACAGACATTCTGAAAACTCCTTGAGTCACTTTCTTCACTTACACTACTGCTCTCATACTATATTTGATAAAGTTTAATACAATGCATTGTCTTATTTTGGGGGTTTTTACTATGCTAGTTTTAGGCAATTTTTCTCCTCACAATTACCTTATCAGGGATGCCAGGCTGAAAGTAAATAGAGACTGAAAATTACTTAAAATGTTTTTCAACAAATATAAACTGGCAGATTACTATGTGTAATATTTCATCTTTATTGTTACTAACTATTCTTAGACTCTTGATTTGCCACACCGTATTCACATAGAGCACTGCATCTACCACACATTCCCATACATTTATGAAATTCCTCATTGTACTCCACACTGACTTTTGCACATTGCAATCTGTGGAGACAAGTGGCCTTTAAGTTTCTTTAAGCTGCTTGAAGGGGGAAGTCTGCCTTTACCACACATATACTCCATTCCCTCTCTTCCCAGATAATCCCACTTTTTTTCTAGAGTGCCCTGTACTATGTATAGCATTGATCACCCTCAAATATTAAACTAAATAGCACATGTAACCCCTGACCTGAAAATTACCTCTTCAAAAAATCTGTTAAGAGGTGTGTATGCCAAGCCTTAATCAACTTCAAAGCCTCTCCAACAGCAGAGAACACCCAGAGAACAGTGCAGCAATCCAGAGTGAGAAAACTTTGGCTCTTCATTGTCCTAGAATAACTTTACTCAAACATAATTTCTTTTATCTTTCAAAATTATTGCAAATTCCAAGAAAACAAGTTAAAATAAAATTAACCCAGAATATGAAAACCTCCAATCATACTTAGGATTTTTTCAACAAAGTAGCAAAACCTAACTTCGTAAGTGATTTTCTTTTCAGTAACTACAAATCATTGTTATTCTTTATTATAGTATGCATACATTACCATACAATATATTTTCAAGGAGCCTCTAGTGTCTGCTTCACAGTGCGTAAAACCTCAGCTTCCTTCAGGGAAGTATGGAAAAAATCTTTAGTACTTGCCCAAATACCAATTGAAATTTATTTCACAATGATTAAAAACTGAAAGTTTTTACATTTTCCCTAGTACAGAAATAATTTCAAAAGATAAGATTTCTTATCATAAATAAAAATAGTAAAATAAATTACATTTTAGATGTTTATAGTAAATATAAATGGCTTGTATTTCTTAAAACAAGGAGTTAGTGGTCAGTATTTGATTATAAAATTTAAGAGACAGGCCTTTTACATACAACTTCATTAACATCTTACAGTTTGCCCTCAGTCATATCCATCAACCCAAATAGCACCTCTACATAAAAGCTGCATAAATGATTTCAATGAAGTGCAGTATACTCCATTAGAGAGAACATGTTTTAATTAACAGTTCTAATACCAGCTACAGTGTACAGTACTTTTACCAATCTACTGTGTTGTAATTATACAAGATAGGACAAAGAGACCAATTCAAAGAGCCCTCACCTCAGTACAGACCCCAGTAAAGTTTTACCTCAAGAACAGCTGGAAAATTTGGCTTATAATATGCAATTCAACATGTTTATTCAAAAGTGGGCAATATATTCCAACAAGAAGTCAGATTTCTGAGAGCACAAAACTGCAGTCCAATTTAAGTACCATTTTGAAATTAAGAATACATTAAGGAGTTAGATACCCATTGAAACAAACTGATCTGCAAGCAAGGTATTTTCTTATCACTGCTTTCATAGGTTTGATAGACATCATCTCCTTTGGTGGAAAGTCTAACATTACAAAAAATAGACATTATTGGAAAGTTTCAAATTGTAGTTTAGGAAGACAGGACATTCATATTTAGAACATTGACAGTCCAACTTTTCCATTTTAATAGAAAACTATGAAAACTCCCCCATCAGACTGAGCTATTATTCAGCCTCAAGTACATGCATTATAACAACCACATCACTTCAGGTTGTGAAGATGTTCAGCTGCAAGATCATACACAAAGCTTTCAAACCAGCTGGGAAGTTACAAAAGACAGGAGCTCAACATACACAGTCTAATATGGGAGGGCATACAGACTTGAAGTTTCCTCTAGCTTCTGGGCTCTTTAAGAATTCCCAACAACAATATAAACATACACTCCCGAATTAAAAAAAACAAGCCACAAGAGGAGTATTCTTCCTAGAATACAGAAATTCAAAGTAAGTTAAAACATTTACTTATACCGACTTTGGTAACACAGCTGTTTGTAGATACAGCAAGCAGCAAAACAACAATATGAAAAAAAGTCCTGTTACAATAGCTGAACAAAACAAAAAGCATTTACAGAAAAAGATCTGAAAGCATCATGACAGTGACAGCTGAAACTGACTTGGATTAGAGTGTCTAAGTACTAGAATGTGACCACAAACTGTAAACACAGTTCACCAAGTTGAAGAAAGTGTTATGGAGCTAATATAGAAGGAAGCTAGAGCAAATCTCATTTTAACATCTCAGAAGTACTTTTAAAAGCTAATTATTGGAAAAGGAAAAATATGTGAAATGAGCACACAGTCAATTGGAAGTTAAGACAGATGAGTTATCAACAAATCTACAAACAGAACATGAAAATAATGATGAAGAAATCAGAACCTTATACAAGAATTTTGGAGATACACCAGTGCTCAGGGAATTATTTAGGCAACAGGGGAATGAAAAGAAATCTAAAAACTAGGAGAAATAACATACAGTTTGTTTACCAAAACTGAAATTTAGTAGAATTGCAAGATCAGCTAATGCAATTTGGTAATGACTCCAAGCTAGGTCATAATGTTTTCTCAAGAGAACTTTGGCACAACTACAGTAAGAATATTATGGTTTCTTCTGTGAACTAAATTAACTGAAAGACAAATTGGCAGATCTATAGAAGAGAGTGACTGAGAGAAGTTACTAATTAAACTTCAAAGTTAATAAAAATGCCCTCTTAACTACACTGATGGAATATCTAAAACTGTTTCATTACCATTTAGGAAAAAAACTCTCTTTCAATTTTACTTATTAAGAGATGTTTAATAATCCAGAGAAACTGAATTAGAAAAGAAGCAGCTTCCTAAAAATGAAGTGCAACATTAAAAAAAAAACCACACTGAAAACTAGTTACTCAGACTAGGTAAACAGGTCAGATCTCTGGCAGCAGCAATGTTAGAGGAGAGTTATAAAGGTGCAATTCCTCAAGTATGTATTTGTACTGGCAGATACCTGATGTAAATCCACATACACTGTAAGACAACCTCTGGGAGAGGAACAGTACCTCAAATTCAGATGTGAAGCACAGTGCTGACATGACAGATACATCCATAATAGAAATATACTTTGACTGAAAGCATATTACAGGATAGAAGATTGTTATGCCACAAATTATGCAGTAAAAGGCGTAGTGCATTGTTTTAAACATTCCTAGTGTGGTGACAGCCTCTGAATGCTACAGAACAGCTGTTCCCAGCAGTAAATTATGGCTCTGAACTGAAAAAAGCTATTGAGTGTGCATCAACTCCTGTAAAACAGTGCATTCTACAATTTTAAGGTTCTGAAAGTAGAACTATTCTGTATCTTGTAAATTTACTTTTTTTCCAGGATAGGTCTTCATATTCCTAGGCTATACTGATCTGGGGAAATGTAGGATAGATTTTAAAAGAAAATGCTTTGATCCTATGCAGAAAAAAAAAAAAATCAAGTCTCAACATGTAACAAGAGAAAGTATTATATGGTATTATCTAAAAGTATCACTTTAAAGTTTAGCTAAGTTATATACCAATTGCACTTATATTTCTACCAAGAAATAATTCAAATAAGTTTGTGTTACAGATGGGAGTTCAACAATTCACAGAACTACATAGCTGCACTATTTTCAGTTATTTTCTCCAAAGCACAAAGAAAAATTTCAAAACAATATTCTGTAGTTGTTCATGTGAAATACATAAACAAATTAAAACTATAACTAAAGCATCAGATGAATATTCAGTATGAAAACAATATTTTTTTTAACAAAAGTCGAATTAATTCTGTGCACTTTTTCAGAATTCTGTTCCAAGTCAACATTTCCAATGAGTTTAAAAGAAAAAAGACAAAAAGCAAACAACAGTCTAATAAGGAATGAATCCCTTTAGAATTTCCACAGTATTTATCTCTATGAACATTTTAAAATTGAGGTGGTTTAAATATAAGAAATACCTTTGCTGACTTCTAGCCATTATAGAACAACCCTCCTTATCTGTTAAACAATTAACATATAATCCTTAAGCTTTATCCCTGGTAGCATTAATTCTACCATCATATGCCCACTATGTCACATATTCTGTATTTTATGCCCACTGTGTTTTATGTTGTGTTCTTTATGCATTCATCACATAAAAGAAATGCCATATGTTTTCAATGAGTTTTAAGAACAAATCATATCTCAAGGAAAACTAAACTGGTCACATCTATGTTGCTCACTTAAATTTAGTTTTTTATTACTTGTACAAATAGTTTGAAATTCTGCAATCAAGAAAAAATAATAATCAGACATCTTAAAACAGTTATATTCTGTCATTGTTACCTATTTCCCTCATTCACATCCTTCCCAGCACTGGGTGAAAAATACTAAAAAGATTATAATTTCTTGTACATGTGCATTATTTAATCCTCATTGTAAGTATAAATTTGCAACACAGTAGTAACACTGCAGGTATAGAAATAATGTTTCCTATCAGGCATATGAAAAGATTTAACACTCTACCACAGTTGATGCTGGTGTATTTCTATAGAAGGCTCCTCACAGATCAGTTCAGTCTATGGGAGGTAGATGTTTGTCTATGAACTGTTTTACATCCATCATCTCCTGTTTAAAGATAAAACTATATATTAGTTGAAGTCCTGTACTACTACATAATCAGCTACACTAAATCATGCTTTAACATTTGAGTTGTAATAAGCAGCTGGGCTAAAAATATTAAGCAATCGGTTACTTAATTACCACTCTGCACACAAGTCAAGGCTGATAACTTCACAGTGCTGATATGCACTCAGCAGAGGCTAAAATACAAGAAAAAAAGCAAAGACTACTTTTTCTCTCCCTCTGAAGCTGAACAGGCAAGCTACATATTAAGTGATCTTGATAGTACCAGGCTGACTGTGTAGCTAAGGCCACAGCTTTCCATATACTTTAAATTTTTACAAGCTAGCAGCAGCATGAAAAGCCAGCAGCTCCTCCTCTTAACCATTCAGTTTCATTTTCAGCACACTTTCTTCCTTAAGGAAAAGAAATACAGCAAACAAGACTGAGGAACTAATCCATGGTAATCTTTTTTTAATTAAGTCACTGTTGTAAGAAAGAACACATTACTAATATATTTGTGTAACAGCTCAGCAATGTTACAGGCTAAATGCAATACTACTCTGTAAATGTTACAAAGAGGTTGTTCAAAGTTACAGTTCCCACAAGATACAGCAATACAAATTAACCACGTTACTGCTGCTGACAGATGTTCTTTCCTTCCTCCTCGATTTCTTGCTCCCATCATTTACTTTGTGTGAGTTCTGATGCTCCAGCTCCCTACAGCACCAAACACTGAAGGCTGCAGCTTTTGCCATTTTACCAAATTCAAATGATTCAAGGAAGTTTCTGATCAGCCCCAGAGCCGGTCCAAGGAGGAAGTGAGGGCCACAAGGTCACGAGCAGAAGGAGTCCACCCCTTTCTGGCAGCAGGAAGTTATTACATCAGCTCAGCTGTCTGCTGAGCTAGAACCATAAACACAGGTTCCAAAGCTGCCTCTTCCATAGTGTCAGTCCTCCCTCCCTACTCCTTCAACGTCTCCCTCCACAGAATTACCAGGATTCTTCTCTCCAAAATACCATCTTGGATTTATGCTATGAGAATTTGTCCTTTAATTCTAATTAGTTCTTTTAACTAAGCAAATAATAATAACTTGGAGAAAAGAGCATTTTATAGACCAAGTTGCCTAATCCCCAAAATACAATCTTATGAGAAAGTTCTCACTAGTCATATAAACATTTGCTTTGGATGCTTTTTTAGCCCAGTATTCAGCAACTCACTAAAATAAGTACCATGAAACATGTATTAATTAAAAAAAAAAAAGCAAAAAACAACAAACAAACAAACAAACAAAAAACCTGAACAAAAACTACCAAAAAAAACCCCAAACTATAAATATTAGTTTTGAGGGAAAAATAATTAATTATACCCAGCTAAAACAGAGTGTATTTAGAACATTACCTCAAGAGATGAACTATGCATCATGCCAGAGTAGGTCTTGAAGGTTACATTGGCTGGATTTATCATAGTCTTCAGCTTCTCAACAGTGAGGGAGCCAAACATTACAGGAACCAGGGGGTCACAGTCCCCGTGGCACTGAAGAACAGCAATATCCTTGTTGACACCACTTATAGGGCCCTGCGAAGGGTGGAATTAGAAAGGAGAAGAGAAGAAAGAGACACAAAGTGGAAATAAGGCCTTTGAAATAAAATGACCCCATGGCATTATACCCTGTGACATGACAAGTAAATTGAATTCTAAGGGGAAACAGTACAATGTATAGTCTGCAAGCAGTTCCTTATGAAGTAAGCTCTGTATCTGACAACACATTAAGCTCAAAGATTCACAAAAAAAATTTTGACAAAAAGTTTTGTAGCAGAAAGTCATAATTTCTGGTCAAGTAAAAAACCTGAAACTTTGCTCAAACACCCAGTCTCTAATAAGACAGTGCCTTGGAGATGGAACAAATGGCAGACAGAAAATTAACCTTCAAGGAAAATTCGTTATATTCTTTACATTTTCTAGTAGTGTAATTTTAAGCAAAATTAGCTACTGAGTGTTTCTTCATTTTCCTTACTTAAAAAAAAATCTAAAATTTATTTTAGGCCCTATTTTAAAAACTTCCAAATTATCAAACAACAGTCATCATCCAGTAATAATTATGACCACTAATTCTGGCACAAGATTCAGTCTTCAGAGAGACTCACTCCCCAAGTGCAAATCATCTCAGGAAAGAAACAAATACCTGAGGAAAAGAAGCCCGTAGAGGAAGCCAACAGCTGAGGGCTATGACACCTGCTAATTTTTGATGTGTTGTAAGAGCTGTATACAATGATAAAGCACCTCCCTAAAACAAAGAGATATAAATATTATTAGAATAATGACAGCAATGTTTGCTTCACGATCTCTGATGACTCCTTCAAAAGTCTTTTCCTATTGCAATCTATTCTTCTTTAGAGCCAACAATTAAAACTGGTATTTATATACATTTGTTTTGCTTTTACTCCTCCCTTCCAAGTCCATGTGGTCAATTCAGAAGTAAGCCAGAAAATTTGCTGCAACTAACAGTTGTCAAAAAAAAAACAAAACAACACTAAAGACTATTATTAATAACAGTATCATCACTGCTTTAATATTAAATTTATTTGCATGCAGACTGGGGGAGTTGATGTATGGACCAATTAATCTACTAACCTACCTACCACAAATGCCTTACATGTATGAATGAAAAAATTTCCCAAATAAATCCAGACCACCAAATATCTATCAAATTCAATTAAAACTACTAACAAAATCTTCAAGCAAAACTATGTATGTTAGGTGCATAAAGATTTTAAAAAGACTATTTATTTTAGTACATTTTACATATGCATGTTCGTTTTCCAGTGAACAGTAATTATTTGCATAAACCCAAAAAAACTGCATTTGTTAAAGCAAAGGAAAATTGATACCTTAAAATTTTAGAGGCTGATTTGAATTTAAGTGTCTGGGCTTCTGAAGTTAATAAATCTAAGTTACTTCCCTAGAAAAAAGACAATGATTCTTTCCAATCATGCCTTACCTGAGAAAAGCCTCCCAGAATAATTCTATTAGAAGGAATTCCATTTTTTACTTCTTGATCTATCAGTGCTTTAACTGCAACATAAATAAAGGCCAGTTATTAAAATCCACTCCATTCTCTAGAAAGTCCAGAAGAGGAAAAATGCCCTCTTCCTGGCATCAAGAGAAAACTAGTGAAAGGAAAATCTAGACTGCTATACATTAAAAGTACCAGAAGATCTAGAGCACAGTCAGAAATTTCAGTGCCACTGTATCATTTCCAAGGAGAAAAACATGCAAACAGGTCATGCAAAAGTGCCAATGCTGGGAAGATGGCATACTAGCATGCTAGATGGCAACTAGATGCTAATACTGCTCTGACCTGCTTCATTGCCCAAAAGCTCTTTAAAAAAACCTACACTTTTTTCCATATTTCAGAGTATGAAGTGTTTATATTGGTGAATTACTCTACTTACTAATAAAGTTAAAAAACAAACAATAAACAATTAATCTAGCTAAACTTTGGTCAGTGATAATACCATATACACATATTCTTTTCCCTAAAAATATTTGCTTTAGAAAACAGATGTTCGAAACAGATTGATAGTTCATTTTCAAGAATACCTGGAAGTACTTTTAAGACATAAAAAATGCTCCTAAGCATACCATTCTCCGCCGCCTGCTTGATGCCAGCTTCATCTTCCTGTGAATCTGGAGAAAGTCCAATGATATCAAACCTTACAAAAACATCAACAAGAGCATTACTCATTAGAGCATCCAATCCACTTCCTTAATACACAAATAATAAAATCTGGATGTTTTCCAGACAAAAATGTCATCTGTCATATTGTTTAGTACCAACTACTGATAGTTCACAAGAAACATTGCACAATCTGTGAACGTGGCTTAAAAGACTAGATCTAGTCAACAAGGCTTTTCTGAGTTTTGACATCTTCTGTAATTTACTGCAGACTAAGCAGCACAGTTTTGATATTTGCTCAAAAATATTAGCAGGAATTTTGCTGCACGTAGAAA
Source organism: Lonchura striata (assembly GCF_050655825.1). NCBI lineage: Eukaryota > Metazoa > Chordata > Aves > Passeriformes > Estrildidae > Lonchura > Lonchura striata. The sequence goes on from NC_140704.1 coordinate 117,780,184, forward strand.
TTAAAATATGATTTCAAGAAATAGAAAAAAAGCAAACACAAGGTACTTTGGGGGGTAGGGGGGAAGCCCAAAATCCAATAAAACTGAAGACTGTTTTAAGATCATTAAAATCTACCATGTTCTTCTTGTTCTCTATTCAGAATGGATGTTCTAAAGAACAGTTTCTACATATCCTACTGACCCACCAAATATTGCTCACAAGTAGCAATAATATTTCCACTCCAAGTCTCTACTTCTACTGACTAGCAATTCAGACACAATGCATACTACAGACCATACCTGTAGAATAAAATGGGGTTTTGTTCTAAGATACAGATTGGTCCTGAGGAATAATCACTACCACAGATACAAAATGATAATTAGAGTGTACCCATGACAGGCCTTTTGGTATAAGAAGAGAACTAAAGTTAAAAAGTTTACACTTGTATGTGACATAAAACAGATACTCAGGTTGTTCATAATTTTAAATTAAGAACAATGAGTTCATTGTCCCAGATATAATTTGATTAGAACCATCTGCATTTGAACAAATACTTACCATGATGGCATAGACATGTTCATGTTCAAAGAAACAGGCATAACTGGCCTAGAAATGACAATGAACAGTCCTGACATAAGATATATACTGAAATTCAACAATGCACATGCAGTAACATAATGAAATTGCATATTCTCTAACTCTGTCTTAATTTTAAGCAGTAATTAACATTAGCTGTTTCGCAGCATCTGTTGAAGAACTCTCTTGAAACCTGTCAGCCCAAACACATTTAATATTCACGGTTGAATTACCACTCTATGGAGAACAAAACATTAATGGGCTGCTTTAAATGTGCATGTGTGTGAGTGCATAGATCTCATATACATATTTTTTAATATACATATATTATTTCCTTATTTGTAATTAGGAATTATTTATCACAGTTCCATTCACAAGTTCAGTGGATTAAAGCACCTTATACAGCAGCATCACCAGGAAGCAACCAAAAGCAGCACATGGTGGAGCCTGGCCATGCATGCTTCTGTCAACAGCTGAATCTGCTTAGGCAGTGCCTGCCTTCACTGCTGGACTCCTTCCCAGCCCTGTGCTGCTGTGTGCCTTCTCTTCAGCCACAGCAAGAGAGCTTCAATGGATCATGCCATGGATCAAAGCTGGCTTTAGTTTTAATCTATAGGAAATGAGCAGCTTAAATTCTGTGGGGAAGGACTGAAAGAAGACAAAGGGCAAGCAAAGAAAACAGCAGATATTGGTAAGCTCCTTTTGAACGGTTCAGCAAAGCCAGGCCACGTGGTAAAATAAATGAATAAACCACAGCTCAGTAATACACGAAGACATTGCTTCCTTCTCTCCCTATCATCTCTTCTCCATGTCTGCCAAGACCACTGGTGCAAGAGATAATCTGAACTTTGTGTTAAAATAAATTAAGATTATACCTTATTAGTTTTTTTTACCACCAAGTCAATAGTAGATAGATCTTGCTGCCTTATTTACTGGTGCCTAGCCATGCTTAGAAGTATTTCACTTCTCAAATTGCACACAAAGACAGCTCAAATTGCATTATTTGCTGAAAATATCACTCACTATCCTGTCACTCTTTAAATTTCTTTGTTATCTACAGCAAGTTTCAATCTACTATATACACACCCAAGTTTAAGTGCAGCAGGCTAACGCAAATTATGTGTAATGATAAGTAAAATACAAAAAAAATATACCTTGATAAAACTGTTTTTGACAAAAGATTTGACAACTCAATCCACATGGAAAAAAATCAAAATAATATAACTTTGTACCTAAAACTTTACATATATGTTTTCAGTCTGAATACCAGAACTGAAGTAGAAATAAAAATGCAATTTTACCCCAAAGTAAATCACACAGAATTTCCTAAAAACAAAAAACATTTAATAGCATCAACACTATTTTAGAATTGGCTTTTATATAAAAAACCAAAATGCAGGGATAGCCAGATACCATCTCACTTCTGAGGTGTCTCTCTGACATCTGCACAAGTGTTTTAACAGGTGCTGCCTCTACAGAAAAAGATAGAAACAAAAAAGTTACAAACGACAAGAAAGTTACAAACTTACGCGTGTGGGCAAATATATTTCACATGGGGGCTTTTGATACCGGCAAGTGCTTCTGACCATCCGTGCCTGTTAACAAAAACACATTCAACTGGTTTTAAGTTTTGGCTTAGCTCTATTTCTGAGATGGTGCATCAGCACAGACCAAATATGAAACATGCTGAATTAGATGAATATGAACACATTTTTGGAAAATGTTTGCATCAACCACAGTATACTATGAATGTAGTACTAAACTTGGAAGATATGTTCAGCCCTTGAATGCTTGTGGCATACGTAGAGTCAGGAAGACTTGATCTAATTTGGCTGCCATAGTTGTGGTGCAGCTACAGAAATATCACTTTAGCTCCAGGCAAAGCCCACTCTGTACCTGTCTGGCTTTATTAATTTGTGTGCCACAACAGATGCACACAGGTATCCTGCTTCCAGGCAGTGCAGAGGCTGCTTTGCTGCTCCTGCAGAGTTAAGACAGCTTCTCTAATAGCCAACTTGGCATTCTGTGAACCACATTTCTTGATGTGGGATAGTAGCAAACTGACTCCTAAGCTAACTCCACATGGATCCAACCCAATCAATCAGCCCTATTAACTTCAGCTCAGTTTGAATGGTCTTGGATTTGGACAGCCCTAAACAACACCCCAGATTGCAGTAGCTTTCTAATCTCAAGCAGATACTGTATATGAATGTCCATAACAAAACAAGATCTGCACAGCAGGTGAGTTAATGAGCTTCCTTCAAACCAGAGCACTGGAGAGTGTAAGGACAAGACTCACTCCAGGCCTCATCTAGACAGAAACTGACCTTGACCCAGATCTGAACCCATGCACAACCACTGCACATGCCTGCACTTGGCTTTCCAGAACACTCAATAGCACCTATATTGCCTGATTTTTCTCATCATTTAGTATTCTTAACTCACCCACTAAATTAGATCCTGGAAATTTGATTCTAAGCAGGAAACACCTTTAACAAATTTGTCAGTAATACAGTTGAACAGCAGACCAGCCATAAAAGCATGCTTGGTTTAGTTTTAATATCATCCTGAGAAGTTAATTAATGTATGCTACCTATGCCTATGAAGGCATATCCAACACACTGACATCATAGACATTTGAAGCACTGACTGCATCTCAGCCTAGTTCCTATCAGTACTTTTAGATATATTATTAACAAATAACAGGAAATGTGACTTGCACAGTGTTTGCAGTATCACAGAAGGTCAAGTAAGAATCTAAAGAAGAAATATTACTGAGAAAAAATAGTTACATAAGAATTCAGGGATGTTTTTTGGCCAATTATGAAGACTAATTTGACTAATTTGAAAAGCAACATTGTGTATGTACTAATACAGACTCCTTAGAACAATTCTCTATATGGCATCTTTTGTTCAGATTTTGACAAGTATGTACCAGTCTTTAAGTGCCATTTATATAGGAACTAAGACAAAAAAGCATGTAACCTCTGTTATACACTTCCCAGAGTAAGAAAAATACAGCTGGTAAATGTAAGTGATCAGTTTAGAAATTTATGCAAAGTGGAACACGTCAGTTTAAGCTGGGGGAAGTTATAAAATTGTTAATAGGTTTGCTTCAGACAATTTTTGGGTCACTCCTACAGCTTTTACTTAAAACCCCTAACAGCAGTATGTCAGAGGCAGTCAATGTAATCTGCAGCAGACTAGAAGAAGAAATACACCTAAATACACTCACTGTATTTCCACAGAGATGTCATGTCTTGCAAAATACAGACATTCCAGTATGCTCAGTGCATTTGCAAGATTGAGGTTGTGCATTAACTCTGACTCTGAAATGGAAATGCCACCTTTTCTAGGGTGCCACCTTTTCTAACTAAACTTAGGTTAAAGAGAAAGTGTCCTTTTTCTGCACCCTGCCAAAACAAATACTAAGCCAATTTGCAAGGACTCAAATTCCAAAAGCTCCAAAGATTCTGTAATCACTTGCTGAACATTTGATGCCAAGATGCAGGCAGCACTGCTGCCTCAGCTGTGTCCTACCAGCAGAAAGGAAGAGGAGTAATGAAAACAAGGTGTTGTGTCACCACAACAAATCAGAGCAAAAACCTCCACTTGTAGAGGTTATGCAAGTTTTAATTCTGACAGCTAATTTTAGTTAGTACTTTGGAAAAAATAACATAGCAAGCTTTAACCTAGAGGCAACATTCAAATTCCAGGTAACAAAATAAAATTTCTTAAAAAAATATTATGTAATTTTGGCCACAAGGGAGCACAATAGACAAAACATTCGTGCTACTTATTTTCAGTATCTAAGTGCCAAGTCCTTTAAAGTCTTCCACTAAAAAGGCTTCAGCACTCTCTTAACTTGTTAATTCAATGGCTTTAATGAATGCATGCTTATTTCTGGGCACACACAAGCTTCAAAAGGAAACATTACACCAGAGCTAGAATGCCTCCCAGAAATTCCCTACTCTTTCCATTTCTACTCACACATGGAAATAAGAGGAACAAGGCATTACACACTTTATTTGGGGGGCGTTTTTTTGAAGTCTGAAGACCAAGTATTTCAGAGACAAAACTCTGTAGACATTAGGTGACCAGTTTGGCGTTTGCTTATATAGATCCAAGAGGTCTGGATTTTACTGTAAGTATGACATGTTGATAAAGAAACCACGGACTAACTGCAGCTATTGGCAAACCAACAATTCACAAGTCTGGAATAAAAAAGAGCTCTAAATTTAGACAAAAACAGGAATAACCAGAAGCCCACTCTCAGGAAAGCAAATAATCAGAAAACCACAGACTTCTTTTTCTACAAAGTTTGTCTCAGGAACAAAAGAGAGATCCCATTCAGACCAAATTAGGTAAGTAAGTAAAGTTTTCAAGGACTTGGTGGAAATTTTTAATTAACTAGTTGTCACCATCATTGCAACGTGAAGTGTTAACTGTTGTTGGCCACTGCATTCAGTAAAGGGCAAAATAAGAAGCTTAAGTAAATTTTAACTGCTCAATTGTTTAAAATATGCAGGTTATATTTGAAACTATAATAGCTACTGAGTATGCCATAGATTAGAATACACACCCGGTATCTCCTAATCCGTGAAGAAAAATGACCTGAGGGAAATAAAACATCAAGAACACACACACACAAAAAAAAAAAAAAAAAAAAAAAAAAGATAACAAAGGGAGAGGTTTAGTATCACTGAGCAACCAAACGCACTTCGCCCACGAGCCCCAGGCGCCCAACCCAAGGTCAGGCACAGTTCGGAGCACGGCACCACTTTCTCCCAAGAAAACTCCGCTTCGCTCACTTCCCCTCCCCGGCCCCGCCGCCATCAGCGGCCGCTCCCCGCGGGCAGCGCTGACCTTCCAGGTGCCGAGCCCGGCCCGCCTGTGCCAGGGAAGGACCGGGAGAGGCCCGCCCGGGCCGGGCCGTGCCGTGCCGTGCCTCCCGCCGTCCCCCTCCGCCGGCGGCGCGGCCGCGCCTCGCCCCCCGCCCGCCCGCGGCCGCCGCGCCAACAAAGCGGGGCGGCGGCGCTGCCGCCCGCGCTGCCCGCCCGCACTCACGGCGGCCGTCGCCTTCCTGGCGGCCGGGACGATGGCGGGCAGAGGAGCCGACATGTTGTTGCCGCACATGCACCGGGCTGCGGGGCGGCCGGCGGGACACGGGCCAGCGGCGGGGAGGCGACGCGGGAGGGCGGCGGGAGCCGGGTGGGAGGGGCGCGGGCGGGCGGGCGCCTTGTGCTGTGCTATAAGGCCCGGAGGGAAAAAGGAAATTATGGTATTCTTAAATGGGTAAAATATAAAAGGCTAAGTCACGGATGGCAGGAAAAGCAGCACGAATATAGCAAGCAGCACGTTAGACGGGGCTCATCTGTACTCATGGGGTCAGATGCCTTCACCGCCGAATTAAATCTCTCGGTTTACGGCTCCCAAGGCACTGATTCTTACTCATCTGGAAATGTGTTAGGCTATTCAGGCACTCTGGTTGAAGTTCCTGGATCATTCCAGTCCATTCCAAATACTTAGACCAACTCTGAATATGTATTGCAAACACATTTCTATCAAAACGGAATACTTTGTTCTTTGTCTTGTGTTCCATACATCTTTGTCAGATATTTACTCCCAGAAAATCAATATGCTCATTGTATTTGCCGGGTGGTAAGTGGCTGCCATGGATGCTTGCTTGGCAGCTCCACAGCAGCTGAACACACACTATACCTCTTTCACATCCTTCCCACTGCTGTGTTCCATACCAAACAGGGACAATTCCTCACAAAGCTTTCGCTCTTCAACATCACCAGCGCTGACTGCGTAAAATTTCTTGGATGAGCCTTTATGCCAGCTGTGTCACATTGAATATACATCCTCTTTTGCCGTGACTGTTAGGCTGCTTTGATACATAGTACTGATGCCAGGGCATGCCTGTTATTGCTAACATTTGATTATTTACACGGGTAACTTTTTTTTGTTTGATTTGTCTCTAATTTAGCGTGTGCTCCTGCCTCATGTACTGTACCTAATTCAAGTCAGTTAAGAAAATACAGTTTATGCATTAAAAATTATTCAAAGATTAGGAGCTGCACATTCTGTCAGGTGCTTATTAAGTATGCCAAACCTGACTTTTGCTCTAGATCATCTTTTTGGGACATGAGCAAAATTTTGCTTTCCCACTCTGCTATTTACCATGTAAATGTCACTTCCATAAAGTGAGCTGCCTCTGAACCTCCAGCCTAAGAAGTAATAGTCTGCCAATAAACAGAACAAGATTTTAGTATTTTAGTCAGTAGAGCTGGAGTGATCTTACTTGAACTTCCCATTTCTGGCCCCAGGGACACTGGGGAAATGTGAGTTCTGCATGGATTGGGCATGGGGCAGTCTGCTGGGTACAGACAAGTGTTCAAGAAATTGACCTTCAGGTATGCCAAAGGAATTGCTGGAGACATCTGAGCTGCGAACCTTTCAAAAACTGACACATTGGCTGTCCCTTCAGAGTGAGATCTCTATCTTAGGTAGGATACTTTTCTATCTCATTTGAAATATCTGTTTAGCATAGTGAGATTTTTTACAAGGCAAAACATGCTTTAAATTATGTCGTTTTCCCTGCCCTAGAGGCTAAAATGGGCTTAGATAAGACGGTTGTCCATACTAGCACGTTGTGTATTGTTACAATGTATTTTTTCTTAATTTTTTTGAATGGGGTAAGAAGCTGCATAGATTTCATACTAAAACTCACAGATGTCTGCAGCCTGATTTCCATTTTACCTCCATTTATTCTCAGGGCTGGCAGAGCTGCTGCCTGATCCCTTCTCCAATCTGAAGCAGACATTCAGCATGGAAGAAGGTACTGTCAAACAGAAGTTTCAGGATGCAAAGCAGGATATTACACTGAGGAGTATCAGCTTTCACAATGGAAACTGTCCTCTCTGCTCTGTAACTCCACAATGGCAGCTTCTTCAATTCAGTTCTTCACTGCACTGAGCCTGCAACCCGCACACCCTTCCCACCAGACCAATAGACCAATGGAAGCTGCTGTATGGTTTTCTAGTAGGTACACATTTAAATTTAAGAGACTGAAATAATACATGTGATCAAGTACTGCAGCAGTACTAGGAATTCTCTACCTCGGTCCCGACTATGGTAATTTTCTTCCCAACGCTGAGTGAGGGGCTCTGTTTTGGATTTGTGCTGAACACAGGAAGGGTAATTGGAGATGTCTTTGTTGTTGCTCAGCAGGGCTTACAGAGAGCCAAGGTCTTGTCTTCTTTTCAGGTTGCCATGCTCATGAGAAGACTGGGAATGCATGGGAGGATGGGAGGAGACACAGCCAGGACAGGTGAACTCAATCACCAAAGGGATATTCCAGACCTTATGACACCATGTTCAGTATAAAAGTGGGAAGGAAAAGGAGGAGATGGTGGGCTGGTTTAGGTGATGGTGTTTGTCTTCCCAAGTAACCATTACACGTGGTAAGGCCCTGCTCTCCTGGAGATGGCTGAACACCTGCCTATCCATGGTAAAAAGTGAATTAATTACTTGTTTTGCTTTGCTTGGATGCGCAGCTTTTCCTATCCCTAGTAATGTCTTTATCTCAACCCAGGAGTTGTCTACCTTTTATCCTTCCAATTCGATCACTGGTGGGGGGTGAGGCTGCGTGAGGCTCGGTTGATGTCTGGGGATAAGCCACGGGAGTCTCCCACCGTAATGGCTATTTCCAGCAGCTGCAAGGCTCTGTGCACCACCGGCCAGCCGCGTTTCGATGCAGCTGGTGGTTTAAAGGCTCGGCCGCGGTCTCAGTACAGGAGAGCAGGGAAGGCGCTGCAAAGCCAAGGCCGGCAGCGCTCCGCCTCGGCCCAGCCGGGGAGCCCCGAGCGCGGCCCCGCCGCGGCGCGACACCGCCGCGAGCCGCGGCCGGCGCGGTTTGCGGCGCTGCCGTAAAGCGGCGCGGCCCCCGGCGCCCTTGGCGGGAGCGGCCATGAGCGGGAGCGGCGTGCCGCGGGGCCTGGAGCTGCTGCGCTCCCTGCCCAGGGTCTGCCTGGCCAACCTCAGGCCCAACCCCGGCTCCAAAAAGCGGGTGAGTGCCTGCAGCCTGCCGGGTGGGCCCTGGCGGTTTGCCCCCGGGGCTGTCAGAAGGACATCATCCTGGCACGGCCGGGAGCGCGGCCTGGCCAGAAGAGGCGTGGCAGGGCCGATGGCACTGCTCTGCGTGTGTGTGTTTGTTTGTTTGTGCGTGTGTGTGTGTGTGCGTGCGTGTGTGTGCGCGTGTGTTGGCTCGCTGCTTGCCCTTCGCGTGCCCGGTGACCGATGCGTGTGGCCATCCCCACAGAGCTGACTGATGAACGGTGCTGGCTGAACCTCAGGGCATTGCTGGGGCTGGAGGGGAATAGTAAAAGGCTTCTTCCTCCAGATGTTTGTGGGATGGAGTAATGTGTTTGGAAATGGAAGGTTAGAAGGCGTACAGAGAAAAGGAATGTGATGCCAACTAGCATTCTTGTTGCTATTTCTCGAAAACAAACCCGTCACCTGTCTCCTTATAAAGTAGAGAAATTACAAAAAGAAACCAGGGAAAAATCCTTGTGGTTTGGGGGGAATATTAGTGAACATGGAAATGAAGTTCAAACGCTGAAACCACAGGAAGAGAGATGGGAACAGCAAGCAGCACTCTCCTAAAAGTGCTGAAGACTCCCTGAAACTACTAAATAGTACAGAATTCAAGTGCACTTTTGTGCTAGACTCGACTATCCCTGCCACCAAAGGAAGCTGACTTGTCCCCAGACTTAGTTGTGATGTTACCCTAAAGCTATACTCTGCAAAAATCACATTAACTGCTTTGCTATTTTTCCACTTAGAAAAGATCTATAACTTAATTTTCCCTCAAGAATCAGCATTTTGCTCAGTTGCTTATGTCTCTGAAATCTAATGTTTTATGGTCCCTGCAATAGTTGTCTAAATGTATGACTGACTATTTTGAAGGAGAGAAGACGTGGCCGTGGAAGGTACGGAGGGAGGAAGTGTGGCCGGGGTCACAAAGGAGAAAGACAAAGAGGGAATCGCCCCCGACTGGGCTTTGAGGGTGGCCAAACTCCGTTTTACTTGGCCATTCCAAAATACGGATTTAATGAGGGACATAGGTAAGTTTCTAAATGTTTACTTGCAATTAATCATTGTCTGCATTTCTTGATCCTACTCCTGAAGCAAGAATCTAGGATGCCAAAACAGGCCTATCTGAAAAAGTTTGGCTTCCCAGATTCCTCTCAGGTTGTTAGCTACTTTACCAGAAGAATCTCCCATTTCTTCAGAAATTATTCTTCTAGTTTATTATTTCCTGTTTTACACATCTGCTTATTTACTTTCTTGTTCTCTTAATCCGTCATATGTAACAGCTGACCTTTTCTCTTCCAGCTGAGTGAATTTCTTCTCTGAAACTATTTCTCCATTCCTGCTTGTTTTTCTTTTTGCCTTATAACCCAGTGAACTGACTGGGAGCAGTCCCAGTGACTGGAGTGAGGATGTTGGGCATGGAAGTGTAATCCAAAGCCTTGCTTTGTTCTTTCTCCTCACTTTATTCACCAGAAGCTCTGATCTACTGCCAGCCAGACAATTCTGCTTCTCTTCATGGTTCTACCTTTTCAGCCCTCTGACACTGTGGTGTTTGTCTGTCTGTGCCCTGCCTGTTACATCTAGGATCCTAACAAGCTCTTTAATACCAAATCTTTTGGATGAGGCATTAAATCACTTTTCACCATTGTTCTCCTTGAGCATTTTGCCTCGTTTAATACTTCTGTTATTTTTCACATTGTACTTGTTTGTGTTGAGTCCTTATTCCACATTTTTAATGTTTAAGGTTATTCTTCTAACACATCTTTTCTCCAGTCACTGTTCTTGCCTAGAGAGGTGTGTGTCAGCATTTTCCAAATTTCCTTCACTTATATTGATAATCTAAAAAAACTTTGATTAAAATTAATCAAATTTTTTTGAAAGCTGGGTTTATTTCATCAGATAGCATTGTGTTTCCTGTTTTGTTGCTTTTTGATCTGGTCTTGCAAACTTCTGTGTCCATTCAATGCTATTGCAGTCAGTAGTAACAAAAGCCTGCTACAGCAAGCAGACATTTCAAATATGAAAAGGCTAATGTGTATTTGTGAGTTGTTAGACTTGATTTCATGTTCCATTTCCTTATACCACTTCATCAAATAGCTGAGCACTTTTATATTTCCATTCTTAATGCATGCAGTAGAACTTCAGACTTGTCCCAGTTGTTAAAAGGTTTCCTCTGAATCTCACTAGTTTTGAAATGTGACTCAAATTCTACTTCCAGGTACTATTATTTCCTCCTGTTTGCTGAATTATTATGAGAATAAACAAGAAGCACTTTCAATAGCTGAAGGCAGAGTGCAAATCCACAGTCCTGCAAAGGAAATGCTGCAGAACGCAGACACTCAGCTTATGTTAATATTGGTATTAATATTAAAAGTTCATGAATAACCAACAACAAAAATCCAGCCTCCTGCAGTGACTTGAAATTTTTAGGATCTTGTAGTTTTTAACAACATCTGACAGCACGTGACAGCAAAAAAAAGTACTCTGTAGTTTCAATGTTGTTTGCAAGAATTCATTGTCAGGCTGCTGTAAATGTTCCTGTGGTGGTCACTAAGTGCACACAAGTGACACTGTTGGGGCAGGATGGAGCATGCTGAACAACATCTCTGCCTGTTTATCTTCACCTCACTCCTCCTTCTGCCTCCACTTTTGAATTTTTTCTCTGTTAGGGGCTGTCTGACATCACAAATTCTTATTGCTTGTCCTTTGTACATGGCTTGCCAGTAATGGAGATCAGCTGCTTCCCAGTTTTTGAGCTGCCTGCCACTCAGAGCCTTCCAATAGCAGCCATCACATGGATTGTAGGAGGAAGTTTTGGGTATCAGCGTAAGTGGTGTGCACAGACAGGAATAGGCTCTGGCATTGGAAAACTGTAGGGTTCAGTTTATACAGTAAAGTTATAACTTGAGAAAAAACAAAAGTAGGTTCTGCTGAGGCCAATGGCTGTTGCCAAGAGAGTCCAGCTCCCTTTGGGGTATGTGGGTTAATGCGTATTTTCTCAATATTTCTCTTCCTTGATGGTGTTTTGAGGGAGATTGCTTTCAGTACTTTCTGAGATGTTGAGTACAGCAGTGATGGATCAGAAAATTTTGTATGTAAGCTCTGCATGTACAGAATTTTGCTGATAGTCATTGACTGTGTTTGTATGGGAGGAGATGTTTGGTTCTTTGACAGTTTATCAGCGAAGCACCGAAGGTGGATTCACTTTGAAAGTGTTAGTTATTTACAGTCTTGTTGGTTTGCCAAGAAGTGTTGACACTGTAATGTCTTAGTATTTTTTTGGTTTAGGAGTAGATAAAAATCAGAATATCTCAATTGGACAGTTGCTATTAAAACTTAAGTTTTATAAATTTCTCATTGTTTTGTTTGGGTTCTTTGATTTTTTTTTTTATCTTTCTCTCCCCAGCCTCAGACGTCAGTACCAACCTCTGAGTCTTCAGAGGCTGCAGTACCTGATTGATTTGGGCAGAGTTGACCCCACACAGCCAATTGACTTAACTCAGCTGACTAATGCCAGAGGTGTGACAGTGCAGCCTCTCAAGAGGGATTACGGTATCCAGCTGGTGGAGGAGGTATGCAGACAGCACACTTGGTAGTTAGGCTTTCAGGTTGTCGTTCCCATAGTTTGGAATTTTAATTCTCCAGATTAGTTTGCTGTGGGGCTTTTGTTGATCATAAATCCACTAGAGGGCACTGTGTGTCAGCAAAAAATGAAATAATCGGGAGGATGTCTTCATACCCAAGGGACTGCAGAAGTCAGAGTTAAGGAGTATATAACAAAAGGCTGAAGAAATTTTTTTCAACAGAAAAAAAAATGTATGAATATTTTGGAAATGGAAATGTTTTTTTTTATTCAACTGAAGTGACTGAGCAATTTGGTTACCTAACTTCATGCAGGAACAGACAATTTGTAATATTTTTGCAGTATTTAATGTTCCTTACAAGTTTTCAGAGAAGAATAAATGTGTGTCTTAAAATACTTATTTTAATGTTACTCTAATATGTGTTGAAATTTACAGGGTGCTGATATTTTTGCAGCAAAAGTAAATATTGAAGTGCAGAGGGCATCTGAATTAGCAATTGCAGCCATAGAAAAAAATGGAGGCGTAGTAACAACATCATTCTATGACCCAAGGAGCTTGGGTAAGAAATTCTTTTAATTTCTGGCTTATTTTTTTCTTTGAATGTGCAAAGATTAAATGATCCAAATCAAAGTTTCAAACACAGTTCTTAGTAGAAAGTCATCAACTTCTAAAAGCTTAAAAAACAGCTACATGTATATTTATAGAATCATAGAATGTTTTGGGTTGGGAGGGACCTTAAAAATCATGTAGTTCCAGCCCCTAATGAGGAATGATAATGCATCTCAGTTTTACCTTTTTTAACTGTTCACCTGTTTAGTCCTTTTTTAACTATTCACCTGTTGGTAGTTGTATACCAATCAACCAGTTAAGGAAATCTGAATAGCTTTGTAAATAGAGGAACTAAAAATACTGTTTTTCTGGATTTTTGTCTTCTGTTTCCTATGTTTAATAGCACTAAGAAAACTCAGGAAAAAATAGATTTAAAAAACACTGTGGATGTTTATATTTTTAATTTAAAGTGCTTTTCCACTTAGTGTGAGGAAGTAAGTTACAGAAGCTCAGAATCATTCTAGTTAAAATGGCTATTGTTTTCAAAACACTTTCACTGAAGAATGAGGCTTTGCCTTGCTTGAGGCTGCATCCTGCCTAACATTCATTCATGCAGATTTTATTGACAATAACACAGCTTTCATGTGTGACTGAGGCTGAGAAGAAGAGCGATATAGACATTTTTAGTGTACAAAATATGTTACCCTGGAGTGATACAAGTTCTGGGATTTTTTTCATTTCACAAAATAATTAAAATAATAAGGTTAAAAGGTTCTGGAATCTAATTTGCCAAAATCAGTAAAACTTGAGGAAGAGGGGTTTATCCCACAAAGGACTAAATAGGTGCATGTGCCATTGATACTTCATTTAAAATACTTGTAGAAGCACTCAATTTGATATTAGTTGGTACACTGTGTGAATAGCCCTGCAAATGCATTGCTTCAAACCTGGAAATAATCATTTAAATAAGTTTAGTTATGGTTATCTTCCCCAAGTAGTCATTTTAAATGTATTGGATGTAGCAACTCCTCCAGATTGCAACAGAGTTTTTTGTGTTGTTAAGCGAAACTTGTAAACCACTATCTCATTCTGAATAAGAATGTTCTTGAGATTCAATTCAACTCGGTCCTTTTTGATATGAATGTAGTAACTAATTTAGTACAAAATAAGAAGATGTCATTTAATGTCTTTAAATCTGTGTTGTGTAGTCACTAATCTTCTCTCATGTTTGCCCACAGAAATTTTATGCAAGCCAGTAGTATTTTTCCTGCGTGGCAAACCAATCCCAAAGCGAATGCTCCCACCTGAAGACCTCGTCCGTTACTACACAGATCCCAGGAATCGGGGCTACTTGGCAGATCCATCTAAGGTTGCAGAAGCCAGGCTGGAACTTGCCAAGAAATATGGCTATGTCTTACCAGACATAACTAAGGATGAACTTTTTAAGATGTTATGTGCACGCAAGGATCCTAGACAGATATTTTTTGGTCTTGCTCCAGGATGGATCATAAACCTGGCAGACAAGAAAATTCTAAAACCAACTGATGAGAGTCTGTTGAAATACTACAGCTCATGAATTCAGGACTGGACACAATTGCAGGTGCACAGGAAACATCTGGGTATGAAATAATGGGTAGAAGTGGTGTTTGTTTGTTTTTAAGACTCCTATTATACTAGAAAAAACATTTTTTTCTTCATGTAATCTTCTGGTGTAGGTCTCAACTTTTTTATTGTCATAATAGAGTGTATCAGAAGTCTTAACGTTTGAAAACAATGTGGAGTCTGACATAAAGTGTGGGTCTGGGCACTTTCTCTTCCAATGGTTTGGCAGTTATTTTTCTCAGACAAAAGGTTTCAGTGTTGCATTTGTTTCAGAGGATAATTCCAGAGAGTCATTTGACCTAATAATTAGTTTATATTTCCCCCTCTCAGTTTAAAATCGGAAACATGACTGTACAAAACTAAAATTACTTTTACAGTCGTATTGCATAAAATTACAAGTTCTAGAAAATGTATTTTGAATAGCTCTAAGAGGTATTTTTGGTTGGGGAAAAATAAAAAGAACCAGAAATAAAAAAGTATTAAAAATTGCCTTAGCCTCTTCAATTCCATAGCTATGTTTTGGATTTTGCCATTGCCATCAATACCACTAGAAGTTTGAGAGATCTTGATTTTTCTTGTATTTCTTCATATGCAATTGAGGAGGACGGAGTATGCAGTTTAACATAACTTTCTATCTCAATTTGGGGCTATGGGGGGAAGATAGCTGTCCTAATTCATTGGCTTTTATTGTTCAAAGTTTAAAACTTGTCCTGACACAAAGGTAATCTTATTAATATAGCAGAATTCAGAGTCAATGACAGAGACAGCAGATTATGAAGGATGGGGATGTGATGGATGAAGTACACAGATAGAATTCAGTTTTCAGCTTGATCACGGATTGCATGTTTGACAGTGGACAAATTAATTTAAATGTTGTTAGAAGTTATGACCAAGTTATGTTTCTGGGAGACAGCATTTTAATCACACCAACTTAAGTCTTTAAAAATATTTCCAAAGGTTTGTTTTATCGGTCTCTCCAGAATACTGCACTATTACTATGCAAGAGTATGTTAGGTTTTGTGTGGAAGCTTAGGACTGGGCATTTGAGACAGTGAACCAGACAGAAAAGAAGGATGAGTGAGGAGACCAAGATAATGTATCAGAATTTGCTCTCACTGCTCAGAATTAATGAGCTGCTTAATAATTATGTGGTTTAATGGAAGCTGAATTTGGCTTTTAAGTAGTCATAATTTGAATATAAGAATGCAGAAAACAGTTCAGGAGACCAGAACAGAAGAAGTCATCTTGCTTTCCAATTTTGATGTGCCTTTGGAAATGCTATTTAGAGTTTCCTGTAGCTGCCAAGCTATCCCATCTCATAGGGAAATTCCTCTGTGTGTTAGAATCACTTCTTTTTCCTGTGTAACATCTGTATTTTGCTGATATACCTCAGTGAGGGAGGATTTAAGGAAAATCTTCTTTCTTTCAGACAATAAAATAAAACTGATGAATTTTTGTTGGCGTTTGTCAACCAGCCCAGATTTTTCCTTTGCTCAGCAACCTACCTTATCAATTGACATGACCATATGTAATCACAGCACAAAATAGAGCAAATCTTCTCATTCTGATTAAATAATCTGAAATCAAGAGATTAAGAATAGAAAATCACTAAATGTTGACAACTTACTCTTCAACTACTATTGTTCCTTGTTAATGTGTGTTAAATGCTATCAGTAGTGGTCATTCCCCTGACTTGGGGTTTAAGTATAGGTGAAACATGGCAAAACAACAGCAATATAAAATTGTACTATGAATAGCAGGAATTTTGTTTTAATGGCATTAATGTTCATATTTTATAAGCTGTCCAACATTTTTTGGCACGTTAAGAATAATATTGTGTGCCAAAAAAAGTACAGTTGGTGTTAACTTGAATGTGAAGTAAATAACTTTCTCACTTTAGATGTATCCTGTTCTGCATCCTGATGATTGTTGGTTTGGAACCTTAAATGACAAGCAATACTTTTTTCTTTTTCTTTTTTTTCAAGTTTTGTTATTACAATAACTCTACAATAACAATATTACTACTGCCTCCATTTGGGAAGGAGTTAGAGAGGGGGAAGAGTATTTATTGCCTTCCCTTATTTGTGCCATAATGTTTCTGTTTTTATGAATCAATTCACAATTGTATTTTGTGGAGGTAGTGGTACTCAACAGGAAAGCTACTTAACTGGAAGTGAAGAAGGAAGTTAGTCATATTAGTGAAGACCAGAAGACAAAAGTGTTTATGTATCATTGTGTATTTTGGGGAGGAGAAGATGGGGGAAAGGCAAGTTTGTTTCCATTTCTGTTCTTTGTATTAAAATGAACAAATTGCTCTCAGCAAGTTTTTTTCTGAATCAACTTCTTTGATACACACACGCATGCACATGCTGATTTCTCTAGGTTTCTAAATGGTTTTCAGGTGAAAGGGTAACTTGGATAAAATGATAACAGTGAAAGAAAGAATGAAAACAGGAAACAGATGTCTGGTGACGTCGAGGGATTGGATAGCACTTATTCAGTGAACGATGTCTTAGTCACAAGGCAGCTGTATCCTGGCTCTGATACTACAACGCTACAAATATCTTGGAGCCAAAACAGCCACGTTCCACAAAATCCGGTCATTCTACTTTATAAAGGTGATCTTTTATCATCTTATAGTTGGAGAGGGCAAAAAAGGGCTGTATGTTCCTTTATTTAAAATATGCAATGCTTGTCTTTTTCACTTCTGTTAACAGTAGCCAGTATTTTGTATCAGTTGTTTGCATTTTTATTTACTAATGCAAAAAGTCACAAAGCTATAGAGGATTTCCTGTTCATTTTATCTCATCAGGAACACAAGTCTCCTAGCAACCAAATACAGAATTATCAAAAGCACAAGTAAGTTATTGACAAGGTTTCTAATAAATCCATAATAAAGTGTCCCAAAGGACTGTTGTTTATATGTCAGGCTTACTGGTGCAAGACTAAGCCAATGCTGGCATCTGAAGCCATTCTCGTTACTTAGGTATATGGACCATGTTTTCATGTTCATAAGATAAAGGATTGTCTTGGATATCCTGTTTTGACAGGGCTTTTTCATGTGCTACAAGATGTGGCACAGCAAGAAGTACCTAATCTGCTGTAGGTGGAAAAGTATTACAGGCTAGCTGAGGAAAAGGAACTTTTATTTGTGTCACAAAATGCTGAAAGCCATGTCATTTTTTATCAGCAGCATCATATTTCTGAATGACTACTTGTTTAAACTGATTACAAATGTGAGACTGCAATCTTAATAAAGGTCTGTAAACATGTACATACCTTGTTTTATACTATGATAATTAGAAATCGTGTTTCTTGGGAACAGGTTCTACTGACTGCAGCCAGTCAGTGCTATACTTAGAGGTGGCTGACTGCAGACTCAAAATGAAGTGGGATTAAAATACATGGTTTTTCTTCTCTCATATATACGGCAGTGATAAACCTGGCTTCATTATACTTCATATAAAATCTGTGTTTCTAACAGTCAAAAGTTGGCTGTACAATCCACTGATTTCCAAAAAGAAATAAATTGAATCAGTAGCCCTGATCTGAATCTTTGCTGGCAGTGTGCCAGCATTGTTTTGACATAGAAGCATAATTGATGTTAGTCCTCCAGGAAGTCATATAAAAGTGATCGATTATGAAGATAGCTTCTCATTACTATTTTATTATTTTCTACTTTTTCTATTTTCTATTATTTTCTATATAAAAACCTTAAAACTAATTTAGCACTATTTAACACTCACAAGTTCTGCAAGCAACTTGAAATTGTTGCACAAGTCCCATATTTTAAATACTTTACCATTATGTATATCTAAAACATGAAAGATGCTCTGTATGTCCAATGTAATATACTATATGCAGCTTTTGGTTTTATAATTTTCTAAAAATGTGATCAGACAGGAATAATTTTATGTATCTTGAAATCCACACTTTAACTTAAGGTTATGGTTTAGTCTATGAAAAGAAAGGTCGCAAGTGTGACGAGGTTCTTGCCCATTAGAGGAAAATTACGAACATTTTAAGCTCCTGTATCTCCCACCCAGGTGGCTCATCTTGGTCTTTTGTAGCTGAAATATACATTGGCTAAAGAAGGATAATTTCTCAGTGGAAGCAAACTACCCTCAGATGTATTCTGTCTCCTGTGCTTAATATTCCCTCTGAAGCATCTGCATCTTCCCATGGTCTCTTCTCACCTTTCCCGCTGTAGTGGTGGGAACTACAGGGCTCAATCATTCTCACAGTGTCATCCTGTCTGGCCCACTCTGGGTTTGAAAATCTGGTTGTTTTATGTGCCTCTGGAGCAGGAAAAGTGTTGATCATTCCTGCATCTGTTTATATGGGGGGGTTGGGGGGGATTGACTTGAGTTTCCTGGACTGGTGTTGCTTTTGTTGTTAAAAATGTCAACAGCAATGTTGTTTATTTGTTAACCTTGTAGATTCCAAGCCACATGCCAAGCAACTTGGAGGGCCCTTTGAGCAATGGATTTAGTGTTTATCAGTCAATGAACACTCCTAGAAGAGTGCCTGTGCACTTAAATCTGAATTGCACACACTAGGTACCAATATAAAGGGCTAGACAATTCTGCATTCAGTGGACCAGTGCCCAAATCTGTCTCTCCTTGCACTTTTCTTCAGCCTCTGCAAGATTCATTCAGTCTCATGGTAGCATTGTCCTGTCTGGGTTCTAGTCTATAAATATGAGCAGATTAGTCCATATTTAGCCTGAAAATCTGTCATTTTTTTTTATTCCTTGGGCAGGTAATGAGAGCTAGACATTTGTGGACATAGAGCAGCCTATGAAAAATAAGTTGATGTGTTAATTTATGGTAAACTAGTTCTCTAGGGGTTTCTGTGATGCTGGTGTAGTTTGCTCTCTGTGTGGAGTACCTTAAATTAAGAAAATAAATCCACTTGATCTCTGACAAGGGAGATACATTTTTTTTAGTTGAACGTAACTGTGGTTCAGTGCTTCAAAAATTGGAATGCAAGTTCCTTATGCAGTTATTGTAGTGAGGTATTGTGTTAATTTCAAAATAAATGCATGTCTAAATTTACATTGCTCACATGTTAGCAGTACTTCAAACTTCTCTCATAGGAATCTCGTGGCTTTTGTAGTAATGTGATTGATACAGTCATTATCTAGAGCCTAGAAGAATAAACATGTTCAGTTTGGAGCAGACATCCAAGCAATTCAGTGACACTAGACTCCACTGACTGTGACAGGAGTTGTAACATAACCCTCTTCTATGCACCCAAAACTTCAGCATCTAGAGCTGAATCCCACTCTTTGTTTTCAGTGACCTAAGATGTTTGAAGTTAATGGTCAGAATTTCTCCACAGGATCAGTGTATTGCCAGTGTGTGTTGCTGAGCTTGCCATTGGGAACTTGTGAAACCTGATGTACTAGGTTGTATTTATCTTTGAAAAAAGCATGCTTTTAAAATTACTTAGTGAAAAAAAGCAATTTAGAGGATCTATTGGTGCCACAAGAGGTGAGATGCTGGCAATCAGACAGTGCTATTTTAAAACTTTGAGACAGCAGCTTCTCCAGGATACAGAATTTGGTGATATCCCCACCTGGCAGCCTCTGACTTTCAAGGTGGATGGCTCTCAGTTCCCAGCCCTGTACTCATATTTCCACTTAAAATTTGCCTGCCTGCCTTTGACCCTTGTGTAATACATACTGATGTTTGTGCTAGTTCTAATGTGTATGTTTACTCTATAAGCAAAGAACAGAAATTAAACTCACCTCTATTTGCAAAATAAAAAATGGGAGAGCAGGATGGTGCCTCTCTTGAGGTGTCTGCTTCACAAGTGCTGCTTGTAATGGCTAGAGAAGGTGACTGAGATGCTTAAACACAGATGTCTCACTGCTATCTGAGAAGATGCATCTGTTATATCTCATAGGGTACCCCCTATAGCTACTGTAACAGCTTGTGATGTTCATATAAGAGATGGATTTGGTAGTGATGTGCTTGGGTTTTGTGCATAGGCAATCATTTATCCCTTCTTTTTATTGTTTTTTCTGCTTTTTTTTTTTCTTGTCAAGGCCATTGCGCTTATTGCAGCAAGCAGTCTGAATATGGGCCATGTAGTAGGCTTGAAAACATTCAGAAAAAATAGTTCTACTGGTTTTATGCTGGACTTGGGTGATGTGGTGTTGCTGCTGCCCTGACTTCTATGTAAAATGTCTGAGCTAAATGTGACTTTGCTGTTGGGCTTTGTTGTTTTTGGAAGACTCCAGCCCCCATGTTCATCATTAAAGACAGGTATATACTGTAGGATGATCATGAAATGAATTACCATAGTGACGGTGTAATTGTATAGTAAAATCTGGGTCAGTTTTTCTGCATGCATTTGTATGTCTCTGAGGGGCCTGAAGCACTGAGATGCTCAGATTTTGTTTGATGTGGGAAAGCTTATCTGTCCATTAAGAGAACCTAAAAAGAAAATGGGAGGTAAAAACCTATCAAGTCATTTTTGCTGCACCTTGTGAAAACTGCATGTTGTTCCAATTCCAATTGTTTTTGACTAAACTGGATGGCTATGCTGATAACATATTGGGAAGCTGCAATGGCAGCAGACCACCATGGCTATTGAAATGCACCTATGGTACTATATCAGGCTGGAGCCAAAGAAGAAATAATTTTGGAGACTTGGGAATGTGAGAATTCAAGATATGAAAATCTACCTGAAGAGATTCCAAAGTCAGAAATGTGTATTCTTCAACACCATTGAAACTCTGCTGCACGTTTAACTACTCTTTGTTTTTGCTGACTATACTGTTAGGAACTGTAAGTAGTCAAGAAATTATTTCAAGAATATACATTTTATGTTTTCTTTGTTGTCCTTAGAGTTTTCAGCTCTGCAGGAATCTTGTTTCCAAGTATTGTTCCTGTATCCAGCAAGACTAGAAGAAAATTTAAGAAGTGGGAGCCAGCATTTTCATGTGATGGCAATATTCCAGAAACTGGTGCTCTAGGATAAACAGTAAATAATGTGAGGCTTACAAAACACTTACTCATTCATTGCTAATACCCTGCTGATATTTTCATTGTTAGCATAATTTCTCTGCTGTCTCTGCAGGTGACATCCAGTCACATCTCCTCAGCCTGAAACCAAGCATCCAAACCTGAGGGTAACAAATACGATATTACCAGGTACACAAGCACCCCGCAGAAACATCCTTCTCCATCTGCTCCTCTCCCCTAATTACGAGACTGCTGCAGTCATTTGCAGTGCTGAGAGCTGCGTCTGCTTAGTGGGGACAGGGAGAAGAAGGTCCGGTGTCCTACTAGAGGCAAGGCTGACACCTAGTGACCAGACTATTTATTCCTATGGGAATTCACTGTGTTCTGGTTCAGTCGCTATTCACCCTTATGTAGGTCTGGAAGATTTAAACTTCAAAGTGAATAGTTGCTTTATTTCATCGTCATTTTTGGCCTTTGTTTTCACTGCTTCTAGTATGCTCTTCTAAAGATGGAGTGTGGGAACTCAAAATGTCTCTCAGACATTTTTAGAGGTTCCAGGCCTTGGTCAGAAGCATTCTAGACCCTGGCAGACAGCTGAAAAACAGCTGTGATTTTGAGTTTGAGCCATGGAATGAATTACCAACTTTGGAGGTGGAACAAGCAATCACAAAAGGTTAGATAGTATAGCAAAAGTAGTTACAAAGTAGAGGGGAAATTTTTTAGTATTGTACAGGGGGGTTTTAACACATGTACAGGGGGGGTTTCACTTTGTACATGGAGGTCAGAAGTTCTAAGATGGAGGAAAGTGGGCTGATCCTGTTCTTCCTCCTTCTTTTTCCTTACCTGCATGTTCTTGGTGATGTTGGCACTCACAGATTGGTTTAGAATAGAAAAACACTTGGCAACATAGGTAGTAGGTATTGGGGAATAATTGTAAACATGTTATACGTAATATATCTTATAAAAGATAGCAGCAACCCTGGGCGGAGAGAGAGACGAAGAAGACAGCAGATAGAGAGGATGTCAGGGTGTGTGTGCCTCTGCCCAGGCCGCTGATCAAATAGCTGCAGTCCAAGAACATAATCTTTTAGATAACTAGCAATAAACTGCCTTGAGACTAAACAGCTAAAGCCTGTGCAGTTTTTCTTTGGAAGCACGGGTTGGAGGAGGAATTTCACCACCATATGAGACCCCAGAGCAAGGCTGGGGTTCTCACAATGGAGTTCAGCTAGCTTGCAGGCTTAAAACCTGATTTTGTAGAGGATTTTGCATGTAGTCTCCTGGGAGCTGTTCAT
Source organism: Lonchura striata (assembly GCF_050655825.1). NCBI lineage: Eukaryota > Metazoa > Chordata > Aves > Passeriformes > Estrildidae > Lonchura > Lonchura striata. The sequence continues at coordinate 117,802,844 of NC_140704.1, forward strand.
GCCAGCTGTGCTGAGCAAACTGAGGTGGCTGATTGCAATCAACAGTAGCCTTAGAACATCATGCTTTTTGATTTTTCCTTAATAAAATCATGACTGACTGCAATATTTGTATTGTTTTTGCTCATCCTGTGTTAAAGAATCCAAAATCAAATGTATTGGGATATTCTCTGAGTTGCAGAATTTTCTTCCTGAAGATGTCTACTGACCAGAGACATCTTACAAGTAGTCTGCCACCTGGAAAGCACTACCTGTTCCATCATCATTGCAGATCCTGCTGGAAAGGCTCAGAGTTCTGGGCCTTAGCAAACTGCTTATTAAAGGGGAAGAGTAAAATCTAGCTAAAAAACTTTCATAGAATGCTTTCTTTGGTCATGTAGATTAGCATTTCAAGAGTATAACATATTGATGAGATTTGCTTTTTGCATTTACCAAAAGAAGTAGACATATCAATTTAGGAAAACAGCTCTTCAGATGGAATCAAAGGAGTCAACTCCCGTGTTGACTCCAAAAGTAGACTGGAGAGGGTCTCAGTGGTTGCCCATGCTAAAGGATTTCGCACTGATCCCTGTACTGAAGCCTTAAAAAAACCTTCTTGGAGCAGTCCTTGGGATTGGAGGAATATTTTGTCTTTTAAATGTCTCTTGTCATTTAAATGAAGTATTGGAAATAAGGTTGATAGCACATGGCATGTTTGAAACTAACACTGTGTTTGACTACACAAAGAGTCAGAGCTCAATGTTTTTCTGTGCCTGAAAGGAAACTTTGATTCTTCCTGAATGAAATAACTAGGAACTTGCGCAAGTCTCCTGTTGTTGAACAGAAAGACAAGCCTTTTTTCCTTCAGATAATCTTTTATATCTCACTCAGAACTTTATGTATGGCCCTGATTCTGTATCTGTGGCATGTTTCTAATTAGCCCATGAAAGAATAAAAGTTCTGTGTTTTAAAATCTACTGATTTTTCCTCTGCTAATTATTGTTGATAGGATGAGCCTCTGGAGAGAAGGCTAGCATGTTCCCAAGGCAAATTCCCCTTCACAGTGCTGTGACACTAGGAATGAGATTGGCAAACCTGCTAGAATGCATACATACACTGAAGATTTTTTCCCTCTCTAAAAACTGGTGGTTCAATTCCACATCTCAAAATCATCACCCAGTACTGTTTGCCTGAGATGAAAATTGTGTTTTCTTACTTGTGCTTGCAGCCATCTTTGGTGTCTCTAACAAACAGATTTATAGGGTTGTTCATTTGCATACTTACTTTGAATAATTATTTTTAAGGTTCACAAAACCTGATTTCTCAACTAATTAATTAACCTGAACAAGTGCCACAGAACAGGTAAACATGGCTTTGACCAGGGGTAAGTAAGACTTCAAATTATTCATGTTCAAAGAGAAATATTGAGGACTCTGAAGACCTGAAGGCCTTAATGTGATCCTTAAGTATATAAGGAATTCTTTATATAATAACCCTTTTTTTTTTTTTTTTTTTTGGTAGGTAATGGAAGTTTTGTTAATTGGTCAGACTAAGCCAATTGTTTTCATTATTTCAGACCCCAAGTGCAGGATTCCTGCCTTTGTTCAGAGCAAAAGGGAAAAATAAACTTCTCTAGTATCAAATAAGTAGGCACAAAAAAGCAGGGCATCTGTTAGAGCTCCATCTTTATGTACTGGTAGACATCACCTTTGGAAAACCTACTCTGAGTCTCAGTCTTTGTCAGTTGTGTGCTCTTGCACTGGTAGCAGTAGTACCAGAGTAGCAGATGCCCAAGGGGTACATCCAGATACATCCAGGGATACAGCCAGGTCCATATGTCTGCTCCAAAATAACATTTGGTGTGGGGCTGCAGCAATGCAGACATGGGAACATGTGCAGGCAGAGCCAAGATGTGCTAGTTGGATAGAGTTAATTTTCTTCCCAGTGGCTGGGATGAGGCTCTGTTTTGGCTTTGTGCTGAACACAGTGATAATAATACAGAGATGTTTTTGTGCCATTTCTGCTTTTTGTGCTGCCACACTGGTGAGGGGGCTGGGGGTGCATGGGAGGGTGGGAGGAGACACAGCCAGGACAGGTGACCCCAACTGACCAAAGGGATATTCCAGACCATGTGGCATCATGTTCAGTATAGAAAGTGGGGGAAGAAGGAGGAAGTGAGGAGGCATTTGAAGTGATGTCATTTGTCTTCCCAAGTCCCTGTTATTTGTGATGGGGCCCTGCTCCCCTGGGGATGACTGAACACCTGCCTGCCCATGGGAAGCACTGAATCAATTTCTTGTTTTGCTTTGCTTCTGCATATGACTTTTGCTTTCCCTATTTATGTCTTTATCTCAACCAGCAAGTTCTTTTTTTACCCTTCCAAATCTTTCCCCAATCCCAGTGGTTGGGGCATGAGTGAGTGGGTGTGTGGAGCTTGGCTGCTGGTTGAGCCATGACACAAGGGAAATCACTCAGAGCATTCCCCTGTGCTCAAAACTCCCCCTGAAACCTATTTCATGTGGTAACCACAGTCCTACAGCACTATACCAGCCTGGAGATGGTGGCACACAGAGAGCCCTGTGAACCAGGAAAGTGCTCCCATGTTCTTTCCACTTCTGTGACCTGGATGGAGAGCAGCCTGTGTCCTCCCCGCCCTGGAACTTTGGGTTGAATGCTTTGTTGGCTGGATTGGAAGCTGAAGGGTTAACCTGCCTCCTGGCCTAGCACAGGGTTTTGGAAGAGTTCTCCTCTGACAGAACTCACCTGCAAGACCCCACTATCATCTGCCATGCGGCAATGGGGGAAGAATTGACTTTTCTTTCTTTGTGCAGTGTCAAACCCAGTCAGGACAGTCACTGGCCCAGTTCTGCATGCTCGTAAGACCAGCTACTATCATACTAAAGCAGAGAATGACCTTTCAGACTCACATGCCTTTGTCTGATGTCTGCATGCAGCCATGTAGGAACCAATAAGTAAGGTAGATAGCTCTGTGGCTCTTCTGACTGTATTGTATCCAAAATTGCCAGAGCTTTAGTGCTACTTCTGGCTATCCAAGGAGTCAGGCCACTTATATTTCCTTTTCATATAATAAGCTTTACCACCACCTCACTTGGATTTTACCTGTATTTTATTGGTAATGCTATTGAATTCATCATACACTTGCAAATATGAAGTATAATAGCATTTCCTAATTTCATTCACAGTTGAAGTTGCAGTTAAATGAAAGTTAAAGCTCAGTGTACCTATTTGATCTTAGTTTTTCTTCTATGACTCAGGATATGTCCCCCACTGCACATTCCCTTGTGTTTTACACAGCTGTGTTCTAAGAATACCAATTCATGAAACCTTAGGTGAAGAATTTATGGCATTGAGATTGTTTGTTGGGTTGTTTGTTTGTTTGTTTGTTTGTTTGTTTGTTTTTGTTTGGTTGGTTTTTTGTTTTGTAAAAACCATCAGGAAATACATAATATTACACTGAAAATCTGTATCTCTGTCCACTAATACTCTTTATCAGAAGTAGTCAGCTGTTTGTGATCATTTCTGCCTAGAGTGTTACTGACTCCTTTTTGAAACAGGAATTTTTGAAAATGCCTAGTTCCACTTTCCTATAAAAGCATATCAACTTGTCCAAATAAAGACATCATGTGAATTTTTGTGGTCATTTGAGAATGAATGAATTTCTTTTTGTATGTCTGATCAACTTACTCAAATTATTAACATGAACAGAAAATGGTCACTAAAATAAATAGGTCACAGGTCTATGAAAGAAAAAGTTGTTATGACATAGAGAGAAATGAGAGAAATGACTGAGTCTTGTAGGACATAGGTCATCCTGACTCATGGCACGTTCTATTCTGATTAACCTATCTGTACGAATTTGTTCAGATCAATTAGATTACATATCTTTGTGGTTCTTTCACATCCAATCTGAAAACAAATGTGTCCCTTATTTGCTATGAAAATACTGTCGTTTGTTGCCCCTTGACTGATTATCAAAATCCAATTAGCAATCTACTCCCTCGCTACTACTTTGTTCTGGTAGGAATCATAGTGTACATAAATCACTGATTTAATCAAACTGCAGCCTGGTGGCCAAAAATACATCAACCTTTTATATAATCTTAAAGAGTTTTCAAGTGAAACTTTGACCTGGATGCCTGTCAATCTACAGAATTTCTGGGAAGTTGGTAACTAGTAGTCCATTGCTCACAAAGTTTGGAAGGCACAGACAGAGCAAGAGCTGGCCACGTTGGCTTTGCCACTACTTCACTAGGTAGCAGAGCTCTCAGCTGCAGGCCTGCCTGGGAAGGAGGGGAAATATGCTTTGGGAGCTAACAATAATGCCAGCTGACATTCCTAGAATATGACAGCTTCTCATAATAGGGGTGCAGGCTCATAATATCCACTTACAGTCAGAAGCTGATTCCCTTAATTGGATTAATGGAATGATACGGTCAAGTTTTCCTGTGTTTTAAAAATGTCGTGCAGCAGCACACACTTGCCTGTTTGTGTATGCATTTGGCTTCCTCAACCTTTCTTCTGAAACCTTTTGAACTGTTTCAGCTCTGCTTTATGGAGGAGTAGAAGTGTTAAAGAGGGAAAGGCCCCACGAAGACAAGTGGAAGACTGGGAGCAGAATCTCACATGTCCCCCACAGACTGGGACTTAAAAGTGAGTTATTTTCCTCTCACCAGACACCATTTCACCAGACAGCAAACACGGGTTCCCAGAGTTCAGCTGGATAATCCAGGCTTTAGCAGGGGTGCTGCTCCTAAGCCACAGGTGAGTGCACTTGTCTGCTGCCCTTTGTGTTTTTGGAAGGATACACACACAAAGGTGCTGACTGGAGAGGGGGAGGGTGAAACCAGAGCTGCACAAAACCCATCAAAAGTAAAACAGAAGCATTTTCCCTCTGAGTATTTTACAATCACAGAAGTCAAAATACTGCTTGTAACATTAGTAAGGATTACTCTTTCAGCTGTGCTGATTTATACAGACTTAACAAACACCATATAATATGGGAAAATTTAGAACTGTAACCTTCACCTTTCATATCAACAGTCCTAATTTTTTTTAAATTTTACAAGTGTATTTAACACAAATTTAGCTCTGTAAGTTGAATTTTCACATGCTCCCTTTTTCCAGTTTTGCCTCGACTTACATGCTGCTATGTGGTTTTTTTTTTTTACTTGCCACTTCTAAACAAGAGAGATAGTGTCAGAACATATAGACATAAAGCACAAATCCATACAGAGAATAAAATCTCTAATTGGTAGCTGCTGTCAGCCTAGAAGATTCTCCTTAACAAGGTAATTTCCTAAATTTCTGTGAAAGGAACATTTATCCTTCTTCTTCTTAACTTATACCATGCAAGACTTGGTGGTTACTTTTATTGATCACTCAGACAATCATAAAGAATAATGTTTTGCTTAAACTGATGCTGCAGATGTAGACCAATTTCAAATTGCCTAAAAATCTTTATTTTGATGCCAATAGTCTACTTTATGAGAGGAGCCAGCTTCTTTTCCTCTCTGGCTGGAACTGGGAGAATGCACCTGCCTGGGTGACTCGGTGGGAAGCAAGAAGGGAGCTAAGTGAGCTGTGCATGGGGCTAGCAGGGTCAACATGTTCCGCTGCTTGAGAAAGAGTAATTCCTGGCATCTGCCAAGGGGGTCTAGCCACCAAAATATGTTTATTGCAAAACACCAGCACCAATGATGTGGAGCAGGCAGCTGCCCTGTGAGGGCTGGGGCTGAGCTGGCTGAGCCCCAAGGGCCAGGAGTGGGGAAGGCTGCAGCAGCGGGCTCCAGTTCGCAAACATGTTGTTCACTATAGGGTTTGTGCCATCGGGGGATAACGTGGTCAAGCGTGTTTCTTTCTGACACTGATTAACAAAACCTGTTGCTCTTGTTTGGAAATGGCAAGTGAGAAATGTGCAGAGTGGAGACAGCTACAAAGCAGCGTGAATAGATTCAATTCACGGGACTGAATTTGAGTTTAATTCACTGGGAGCGGCTCTGCCGGCCGCGGTGGCGGTCTGCAGGGCTTTGCGAGTAGAGCAGCACCGGCGGCTGTCGGCAGGGAGATGCAGAGAGTCATACAGCGAGAGGTACACCCATCACCTCCACTGCCTTACGAGAAGTCATAATTAAGGCTGAAGCGTGTTAATGTGGGCTCCTTTGCTCCCCAGAATGAGCACGGGAACCCTCGGGGGAGGAGAGCGGCGCGGCGGCCGCTGGGGGGCGATGTTCCCCCGGGCACCCCGGCCGGCCGCTGCCTCCGCGTCCGGCTCAGCCCCCGGCGCTGGAAGCTCTGGTTCCAGGCGAGACGTCTCGGCGGCTCCGAAGCAGGAATACTTCAAGATGTGTTTCGCGCCACAGGAGAGCGAGCTCTTTAAAATGGTGGGAAATGTCCCCCAGAAGTCTTTTTTTGGTAACGAATTACCCGTGAAAGCTTTTAACGCTTTCAGTCACGCGTGGAGATTAATGAAGCAACGGCTTTGGGGGGAAGGAAAGGAGAGTTTTGAAAGATAGTGGTTAGTAAATGGGAAAGATGCCATTATATTACCTTTACATTTCCTGGTGTTTAAAGCTGCAATCCTTGCGGATAAGTCAGCAAGGGTAAGATGAATACTCGTATTACACTGAAATAATGAAGTGGTGGTGAATCCTTTAAGATTGCCAGGAAAAGAAGTATTACAATACAAAAACGCAAAGGTCTCATGTAAAGATACATTTTCTTGCTCTTAATAGATTTAAAGTGGGATGGAAAGTATTCATTAAGCATGATGTGTTTGGAACAGATTTCAAAAGGCTTAGAATTACATTAAGGTACCTCACTCTCCAAACAGCCCCACTGATCTGCTTGTGAAATTACTGTTTGGAGGGAGTAAATTTATTCCTCTTGCTTGCAAATTTAAAAATTTAAGGTGTACTGAGACTTAATCTTCAGGGTGAGAAAACAGCACCAAACAGTCAAATATAGGAACAAGTGGCCAGGTACAATACAAATACAGAGCGTTTTCATGTTCATTTCCATAACCAAAGTGTGGAAAACATGTTCTGTGATGTGCAGTCCCTGTTTATAGCATGATATTCTAAATATCCTAGAGAAAAGGATAATTTTCACCCTAAAATCAGGCAGTGTGTTATTCTGTGGATCCAAGCACAAAATGGCCAGTTTGAGGATGACAAAAAGAAGAAGCAGTGTATTTCTGCTGCTGATATATGTCTGATATATCAAGACCCCTCTCCAGTCTAATAGACTGGGTAGCCATAGGAAATATGATTACTCTGCATATATAAGATAAATGATGCCTAAGAGTTTTGCTGTAGAGTTCAGTAAATGCAGATTATTGTTTCAGAAGGCAGAAGTGATTCCTGAAATTCTTGTCATCATATCTTTGAAAAGATCTATCAGAATAAAATGCTGAGCAGGCTAATAAAGGACTTCTTAAGCTCTCCAACTATCTGATTAATTTCTTATGATTTTGAGGTAAAACTATGGATCAGCACATGAAATATGGCCCAGGTTAGAAGATGAGTTCCCAGATATAATGAACCTGGTTTATGAACTAAGCTGAGATCTTACTGTTCAATTGCTTTGTTCAAGTGTAGACCAGAAAATAAAATCCTGCTTATTTCAGAACTATCTTTGGTGTTTCCACAGGTTTTGTGATACTTTTACAGTGGATGGAGACTTGGAACAAAAGCATAAAGGCAGATTCAACTCCTTCTGAATCTAAATCTTCCTCTATGAAGAGTTTCTTGTAATATATAGAAATTCACTACTGAGGCAATCTTCTCCTTATTTATTTCAGGATCACATGAACTGGTAGAGAATGTCCTAAACTTTCTTCCTAATTCCCTGTTAGACAAACTGTCTAGAGTCAGAACAACCCTGGCCTCAAACTTCTTCCTACAGTCTCCTGCTGAGTGTAAAATATGGCTGTCTTGTGGTTTGAATAAGGCTTTTAATGTCCCATGGGATGTCACGGTCCACAGAAATGGAATACAGTGTTCTACTTGCTGAGAAACAGAAAAAAAGCTAACCAAACTGGTTTCTTCCTCCTGAGTACATAGTGACTGGCTGGAAATCCAATCACTGAGACTAAAAATATCAGCCTTGATCACAAAAAAAAAAAAAAAAAAAAAAAAGCACCTGACAGATGGATTTAGTCTTCCTTCAGCACAAACATCTATTTTCTACTGAAAGTTTGGTGAGTTCACTGATCTTGTCTCCCAGCACATTTTTGACAGACTCTAGGATAAGATGGATGTTATTCCTTCACATTAATCCCCTCAAGAGCTCTCATGGGAATCATACTGGTTTATAGTTTGTACATGGCTGGGGGAAAAAGAAAGCTTACCCGATTATATAGAAGAAACAACTCTTAAATTAGTGCTTGGTCCCTCCCCACTGCAATGCTTAAAAGAGCTGAGGTGCTGACCCCATAGTCCTCACATCTCTACCTACAGGCACAGACTGCTCTGACCAGGCTGGGCAGCGATTTCTGTGAAATGCCAATGAATATAGAAGCACTTCAGGAACAGCACACAAGGAGTGCAGCATCAAACAACTCCAGTGATGCTGAACATTCCTATAGATTTCTTACTGCCTCTTTTCTCTTCCATCTTCCTGATGCAAAAGTTGCAGGGCCAAGTGTGATGTGAGATGGGATGCTCTATCCAGCCCTTATGAAGACTCACGTGTGAAAATGGCCACCAGTTGACGATGAGATTTCAGAAGCAAAATAAATCAGCATTGCTTTGAGTCAGCTTTTGTCCAGGGGACTGGAAAACTCAGAAAGTGTGTCATGAAGACCATGGGCACAGGCTTTGTACTTAAGTGCTTGAGCATGTAGAGAAGTTGGTGAGACAACTTAGAGAAACATTCGGAAAATATTTGCTCTGTCTCACTCCTCTACAAAGGTGGACCCTTGCATAGTCCCGATTCTGAGGATAATATTACTTTACAGCACTTTCTTATTTCCAAGCCATCACTGAGATTAATTTTCTTCTAGGCTTTACAGCACACTTTTTTACTGTGTTGGACTCAACCAAGGCTAGTCTCCATTTTAATAGATGTATTTTCCACAGGAAATTAATGTATTGTTTCCCCAAAGCTATTTCAGTTTCCAAACTGCACTGCAGTCTGCCCAGTTGCACGATATTTCAGCCAAACAAACAAATCTAGTGCCCCTGACAGTCCTTTTAGTAGTGCTAGCCAAGAGAATTGTGTCAGGCTTGGATTTACTACTTGGATCCTCCAAATGACAGTGCCCTGCAAATGATCTGGTGGATTAATATCCCTGTAATTTTTCCCCCAGTAACCCTGTATGGAGGGATAACTGTGTTTTCCTAATTGTTGTGTTAGTCTTCTGACCACATGTGTGCCATGGTACCTACAAGTACCAGGATATATAGTATATATGGACAGTATGTGTATCATGGTACCTGCAGACACCAAGATATATGGTATTTATGGACTGTACATTTATATAGATACCAGTGTATTCTGTCTCCAACTGTGGATTTGTATATTTGTAAAAGTCTTTTCATTCCATATTTAAAATTAGCATGGGTAGTTGGATTTCTCCCTTTTCTCAGGAGGCATTAATAAAATGGCAGTGGGGGTGCAGCTTCACTTTTACAGTGTCAAATGCCTGCCAACAGCGACGAGCCCTTCCCTGAGCCATTCTCTGTGGGGATGACAAGTCACTGGCGGCTGTCAGGTCTGCGTAGGAAATCTCCACAGCAGTGCTGAGAATGTTTATTGTAGGGAGAGAACTTTTGCCCTGTGAAGTCACCTCCTACTAGTCACCAGTAGGTTTCTGATATTCTATCACAGGAAATTCCTGGTGGACCACAAAAGCAATCCCCTGAGTCCAGCTGCTGGTGGGGAGCAGTGGTGCACCACACCACCCGGCTGAGCCTCAGCCTCCAGTGTGGGGCAGAGCACCTGTGCCCTGCAAAATGCAAACTCTGTGCTCCTCAAACAATGTTAAAATGAACTATACAAAGGGGCAAAGGTCAAGTGAACCATTATTGTGCTGCATTTTATGCAAACAAAAAAAATGTATTAGAGGATGTGCTTTGTATTGTAACAAGGTACTGTAAGATTATATTTAGGCTTCGTGTCTTTGAAGCCCTTGGTAACACAACTGTATAATCGCAGCTCTTGATGTTAATGAGGAAGTTATATTATAAGGTACCCCATCTAACTGGGAACAGTGTAGGAAGAATTAATAACCTCTAGGAAAGCATATAAAACCAGCTCTCAAGACCTCCAATGCTATCAGGTGAATATATACACATTTCTACAAAGGAGAAAAGAAAAGGGAAAAAAAAGCAATAGATAATTACTTTTGTCACCTTTGCATACAAAGGTATTGCTTGGCAGGTGCCAGTGCTTTTTCTTGCACAGTTTGGAGGGCAATGCCCTCATTAACACTCCATTTTCCTCTGCTCTTTTGTCAGGGTTTCAAGCATTCAGTCACAGTAGCAAGCAAGATTGATGATGATGATGATGATGAACCTTTAGCAGTGTGAGATAGTGCACAGCAGGGAAGCAGCCTTGGAAAAGGTGAACACCATGTATGTGGCTGGCTGCTGTGGGGCTGCTTGTGCTGTAACTAAAAGACATCAGATTCTTTCTTTCTTTATGAAGATAAGGATACTGTGAAAGCAAAATAGTGACCCCTGCTAAAAATGGATGACACACCTCCAAAAAGCTGCTATTAACCTCTAATCAGTGTCTAATTTCATCTGTCTGCAACCTCAGGATGTGTAAGCCCTCTGAAAAAGGCCATCTCTGGAGTGTTTAGGATTTGGATGCCACACTCCTTGTTTTGTTCTTCTGAAGTTCTTCCCTGTTCATTGACTTTTGCATCACCACACCATGGCTGAGCAGCCTCATCAGGGCAATCTGTGCCAGTGTGTGCAGGTGCAAGCAGCAAGGAGCCAACACTTGAGGCATTGGCTCCTTTAATCAGAGCAGTGCAGCAGAACAAAATAATGCTTTAAGATGTTGTGTAGTTTGTGATTTAGATGGTGGTGCATTTGTTTGAGTTAATGAATATGGCTGCTTGATCTGGTTTTTGCAAAGAACACTTCTGGGAGGGGAAAACTATTTATGTCTGATAATGAGCACAGTGGTAACCTGCAGCAGCTGCACCAGGTCCTTATAATCCCAGAGCATTATATTTCCAGACCTAGGAGAAAGGCATTATAAAGATGTTATCCAGACTCCCATGTGGTTTAGAGGCACATGCACCATTTTTAAAAACTGACTTACTGAGAACTGATGGGCAAGGTAGGGCCTGTAGAGAAGTCAGATGGGCATTTTTGAAAACTGTACCCCTTATTTTAAAAGAAAGGAAAACGTGAGGCAATCACAGCTGATTCAGCATCCGGCAGCCTCAGCCAAGTCATATTTTACCTCTTCCCTTCCCTCCCCGCACAAAACTTCCAGGAAAACCTGCAAAGAAAAGGCATATGTGGGTAGGAGGAGACCTGCTTTTAATTTCTGTACCTCCTATTCAACACAATGCCACACAATGCACAGGATGCGAATATCCCAAGGCACCTTATACAATACAAGTAACAAAAGCACACACACATGCACCAGAAAAGGGGGAGCAGCAAGCATGACATGGTTCTACAGCAAAATGCAGGTAAAGCTGTCTGTAAAATGCTTATGTAAAGGGTATATAAGAAAAACATCATCTTGCAAAGGGAGAAGGTGGATGCTGAAGAAATGTTCAGGTGATCACAAGAATTTGATTTCCATTTCAGAACAGGGTTTATCTGTTTTTCCCTCCTGTGTTGAAAGTAGTGGTCAGATTTTCATTATCAACAGTGCAATCAGTGCCTCCCTAGTGAAACACCCCCTGATGCTTCTGTGATCCCATCTATGGAGCAACCTGGTATCAGCACTGAGTCATAGCATGGCTGTTCCTTGTTTCCCAGTCTTTTAACTTTGGAGAGAAAGTGTGTGTAGGAGCTGCTCAATCCCACAGGCCGAACACCATCTGTTTAAGAGAGGTTGTTCATGGGACCATATTCTGGTCAAGTGATGGAAAGTATTTAGAGAAACACCCAGCATTAAAGCTACTGTCAACACTAAATGAGTGCATCAGAGCCTCAACAAAGAAATCTAAGTTTTCTTCAGCTCTCTTGCTGATGCATTGCTCCACATTTCCATTTGAAAGACAGTGTTGTGGATGAAACAGCTGGAACCTTGCCTGACCTGCTCCTGCTTGCAAGCTCATGAAAAAGTTAGCGATGAAGGAGCTCACAAAATCTGCAAACCTACAATCTACAAAAAAACCCTACAATCTACCAAAAACCCCCATGTAGTTTTGAGATATTTGCAGCAAAAATGTCTTCTATGTTTTTGAACAGGAATAAAAGCAAAACACTAAATAAAAAAGTAAGAGGCAAGGTCTTAGTCTTTCCTTATTAAATGTACTGTGTTTTAATGTAAAGGGGTTTGTACTTAGATAGAAAAAAACTACATGATTTTTAGTTAAAATAGTGTTAGCTAGGACTCAAAATGTGAACATACAGAGGCATAAAGGATAAACTGCAAGAAATTTAAGTGGTATGTAACCATGAAAAATCCCTTCTCCCTATTGTACATGGTCTCTAGAGGAACTTAAAATACATTACTTCTATGTTTAAGAAAAAATGGAGTTGGCATTTTTTTTATATTTGCATGTTGATGGGCAGTTGCTATCAGTATAATGTAATTTTAGTGGCCGCACAGAATTGTTTGCAACAGCTTAGCTGCCAAATTCTGAATCCAAATAAAATGAACAATACAAATTTTTTCTTTTATAGAGGTATGGTTACCACATCAAATCCATACTTGGTGTAACATTACTAGGAAATTTACTAGGAAAGAGGGTGAAAATAGTAAAAATACTAGAGAAGTCTTTTTTTCTTTACACAGTGAGACAAGGCAGAGTTTTTATATATTGACTCTTGAAATTATGACTGGAAAAACCAAATGGCCCAAACCCACCTGCAGCCATGGTATGGCAACCGTGCCTTCTGTGGGGTGTAAAGCTGTAATTGCTGTGCTTTTAAAAGCCACTTCCAAGTTTCTGTAAAGTATGTGTGCTTACTTTATAGTATTGTATACCACTACTCCTTACATTGCACTCGCACGTTGATTTTGCTTTCCTAAAAGAAAAGGGAAAAAAAACCACAAAAATGAACAAAGTTTTTTTTTTTTTATTCTAGGTAAGTAAATGTTACTTAAAAAATTAGTTTATCTTTGGTGTGTGTTTGTACATTGTATCCAAAGTTTTGTATTTTGATAAGAGATTAGATAAGTAAAGAGCCTCTCATTCAGAGCCTCTCAGTCCAGCCCCACTTCCCAGTGAGCTCCTCACCTAGGGATTGTAGGCTGCAGGCTTCCCCTTCCCACACAGCTCTGCAGAATCTGGCTTTGTCTGGCATCTCATACTCCTGACAAGCTCAGGAAAAGGAGTAATTTGTGCCTGGACATTGGACTGAGTGGTGAAAGTGACCAAAAATGAATCAGTAGGTTCGTTCCAGTAAGTGATTTCATTTTTTCTTGAGTTGAAAAAAATTTACTTGGCTGAAAGCCAGTGATTTGCCTAGAAAGACTCTGAACACAAACGATCTCTGCTCTGTGAAAATTAGCTTGCATTATGCATCAATACCCTTTTACATGTGCTAGTGCCTGTAAGTGTGCACTTGTAAATCTATGTTTTTATAGTAAAATAGTTTCCCAAGCTTATCCCATGGATACTCTGCTTATAGTTTCTTGCAGAAGGTAGAACTCTTATCTCTGCATAACATCTATTGATGTATTTCCAGTCATACAGAATCCAAATTATTTTGTAGACATGTGGTTGTAGGCAGAGTCAATTTCTGAAGACTCTTGTCCCTTCTACATGAATTGGATAAACTGAATGAAAAATTTAGTGGTCTGATTACCAGTAAACTTTTCTGCAGTTTCAAATTACTCTTATTTTGCACTGTAAAAACCAAGACCTTGTGGAGAGACTGAAGTGGTTAGATTTTGAGTGTGTAAAATCAGAAAGACTGAATCAACATAAAGGAGCCCTGAGACACGAGTCCATGAATTTAGGGAATATTTCAAGAGTGTGTCATGATCAACAGAGCTTGTCTGTTCCACAAAGGAGTAGCTCTGTAGAGAAGCCAGAATTTCTCACTCATGGGCTACAGTATCACTAAACTGCCTTAAGAAAAAATTACTTTTTTTAAACAATTGATTCTGTTGTTTTCCATAAGTCTACTTTTGAGGGGCAAGATAACCTTTCTCTGTACAGAGTACAAGCTACATTGGTTCTGCTATGCTGCCATTCCAAATTTCCTCCATCATATTCCAGGGCAAAGAAAAATGATCAAGTTTTCAAAAACTGAATAAAATATGTAAACCTCACATAATGAAAAACTGATACTTTTAGTTAATCTTGAGAGAATAAAGGGTTTTCTGTTGGGGCAATCTGCACAGAAAGAAATAAGCTTCATGTGAGCAAAGGCACAAGTAGAATCTTTCTGAGATCTTTGGAGTGTAATAAAGCATAACCTAATCAGGGGTGACAACTTCACACAATGAAACAGGTCTGACAGCCCAGTGTTTCTTTGGTGTATGCAGAGCCCTGATGCTGTCCCTGATGAAAAACAGTCTCAGAACCCAGATGGATATTAATCACTGATATCAACAACCTCAGCCTGGCAGGGCAGTGGGAAATTTGTCCAGCCTCCAAACCCTAATTTTGCAGTTAAGACTTCTCTTTCATTTTGGTTTGCTCTGGAACCACAAACATAAACATCTCTTATTTTTGTGGGCTGTTAACATACAGAACCTGAACTGAAGATCAGAGCCATCTCCTTCCTCTACTTGTCTGCACTGGATTCCACCTGAACCTCACCTAAGAGTGATAACAGTGATAACAGTGAAATTTGCTTTTAACTAGCCCTACTAATGTCTTCAGATCAGAAACTGTACTTTGGCAGTTTGTGACCCATATTCAGTTTTGACTCATGCTTGTATTTCCAACAAATAACCTAAAAAAGCCCCAAAACAACCACAAACCTTTCTGTTTCCACCTCATCCCTGCAGCACAAACATGCCAGAGAAAATGTCACATTATTCTAAAGCTGCTGGTAAAGTGCTATGGCTTTAGATAAAGCACCTGGCTTATGCTTAGGTACAATACACACCACCACAGACTTTAGTGCTTGTGCCAGTTACTATTAGAGTAAATGAGCAGTTGTCCATATTACTGACTCCTGCATCTCCCAGGAGTAAAATTTATTTGAATAGCTATGTGTGAATTTGAATTCCCTTCCCAGTCTTGAATAATTAATCTTGGGAAGGCAGGATAAGAATACCCTAAGTATGTTGCTTAACTGTAGGTGGTGAGCATGGGATATTCTGTTTTTAATACAGGTTTTGGCCAGGAAGCTTCATATCCAATGGACATTCTCATATTTATATAATTAGAAAAAAAATCACAGTGTCTATCTAGGATTGTTTGGACAAGAATTGTATGTTATTGTCTCAGTGCAGCAGGAATGTCAGCTATGAAGAGAGGAATTCTTCACATCCCACCCATGGGAGCAAGAGGGAATCTCTGGCACATACCTGTGTCCAGTCCAGCAGTGAGACAGCTTTCAATTGTTGGACACAGCACAATTTAAAAGTGAACTGCAAAGTAGGGGGGAGCATGGGTGTGTTTTGCTTTGACTGCACTGCAGTGCATAAAGGACACATTTTCCTCCTGATTTTTCCCCCCTCTGTGTTTCTTTCGTTTGTTTGTTTTTTAACATGAGGAATTTGGGTTTGTTTGTCCCTGGAAGACTCTGTGACTAAGCTGAACTAATTATGCTACTGTAGTGAATACTGAGAAATCAAAAGGAAAGGATTTAGTGGTATATGTGATAGCATTAGCTAAATGGTTTCACTCAATCTTTAGGGCCTTCCAACCTAAGTGATTGTATGATTTCTGCAACCAGGACAGTGTCAGTACATTATGAGCTGCCTCTGCATTTTCTAACATTGCACTGACAACTGGAATACTAAATTTCTTGGCCATGTACCTGTGGAGCTCTGGGGTGGCCAGTTCTGAATACTAGCAGCATTAGGTATCCTATGATGGAATGTAAGCCATTTTTTTATTCAAGTATTCTGATGCTGGCCAAGAGAGTTGAGCTCTTTGATGAGCTGTGAAAGCATCTACTTTCACCTTTAAAATTCTCACAGTCTTGTACTTGATTTTTCCCTCTCTGCTGCTTGTCCTGTGCTACAAGTGCTGGATCACATTCCAGGACACTGAGGAGACCACTACATGCAGAGTATTTCTTCTGCATGGAGGCTGCCACCACAATGCTCAAATCTTCTGTGTGGCACATCACTGCTTTATGGGGTTAGACACCATCTTAAATTTTCTCTGTATTTTTCCAGCTCCAGAAAAAACATTGCCCCAAGTACCACATCCAACTACAGGTCCTTATTAGAGAAATAGAAGCCAGGAGTGCTGGCACCTGTAGCGCCCCTCTAACACCTGCAGTGCTGAGCACAGGGCTGTGTGAATGGGCCCAGCACAAGGGAAAGGCTGAAAGGAGCTGTGCACTCAAACCCCAAAACAGCTGCCCCCCAGCCCAGACAGGTCACAGCTACAGAGTGCAGCATGCATCCAGCCACACACTCTCCTTGTTGG
Source organism: Lonchura striata (assembly GCF_050655825.1). NCBI lineage: Eukaryota > Metazoa > Chordata > Aves > Passeriformes > Estrildidae > Lonchura > Lonchura striata. Next base: position 117,819,543 of record NC_140704.1, read on the forward strand.
CTCTCTGTGGAGATGCTGGTGGGTATGTCTGTTCCCTAGAACCCTGGCTGTTTCCATGAGGAGGAGGTGTGGAAGATATGTGTGATCTGATGAGCAGTGGCCACCAGCTCCAGGTTTCCAGAGGGAAGAAAGTCCAGATGAGTGACTTTGGTGAGGAAACTCTTCCAGCATTTTCCTTCTTGCAGCTGTGGGCTGCTGAGTGCCATCAGATGAGTGATCATGGACTTCTCCTGCAGGTCAGTGCATTGCTCTTGCTGGGAGAGATTTAAAATATTGGATGGGTAAAGTGTGTGTGCCAGAGCAACAGAAGCAAGGAATCCTATTTTGGGTGCTGGGAACTTTCATACAAAGAACAGATTCCTTGGGCAGACCCTGGGGCAGCTGATATAGGTGGGTCACAGCCTGGAGTAAGCACCAGAGTCTGTAGCACCAAGCAAGGCAACAGAGCATCATCATTGAGGTAGGGCCATGGATTTAGCTCATATGTGGGTGTTGGAGCTAGGGTGAGTGCCTCTGCCATGGGTGTGTCTTCTGACATTTTTCTGTTCCTCCTTTAGGGCTTTCATGATTGCTTCACCCTTCGAATTGTACACTAAGTGGCAGGGGTCTTTGCAGTATTGCCTGGCAAGGACATGGAAGATAAGAACAGCAACATGCAAACACAGATTCAGAACATCTTAGGTCTTCATTTCAGGCTCCTGGTTTCCCTGGTATTGGTGTTGTAAAACCCCTTTCCAGCTGAAGTCTGTTTCTCCAGGGGAGCTTTGAAGACATAATGAAAATAGATGCATTTTTTTCCCATTTGATCAAATTTGTACATCAAAATAGATAAATAGGTGATGCAAGCTCACTTCAAGTAAAAAAAAAAAAAAAACCCCAACAAAAAACAACCCAAGAGGGCTAATAAAGTTATGTAGGTTTAGAAGTAATTATTAGACATAATAATTTATTTTCTGTTTCTGTACCTGTGTCTTTGATTGTAGGTCACAGCAGTACCTGTAAGGAAAAATCCTTCTGGGGAATCCTGAAAAACATCTCACAGGCAGGATTGGCAGACATAGGAATCCATGGGTGAACAGTGGCTAAGCTGGCTCAGCAATCTAATGAGCTAAGATTGATTAATATTTCTTTCTAATGCTACATATAAGTCTTTGCCATTTAATTTGATATCCATTCATTTGCCATTAGTTTGGTAGCAAATTTAAGCTTTTCTATGCCCCAGTACTGCCTTTATATTCTGCTATTTTTCTGCCTATTGTTTTTATTTGCTTTTAAGTAGAATGCATCCTATATGAATTATTTTATTGAATAGTATTCTGAGGAAACTCACGAATTACTGAAAGGTGAGGTCTATCATGGAACCCTCCAACTTGTAAGCTTCCAGTACCTAAAGGAAACCTACAAGGAAGATATAAAGAGAAAGGCTTTTTACAACAGCATGTAGTGACAGGGCACTGTCACTACGGTGACAATGTTTTCAAACAATGGGGCAACGTTTTCAAACTGAAAGAGCATAGGTGTAAATTATATTGGAAAGAAATTCTTTACTGTGAGTGTGCTGAGGCACTGGGACAGACTGCCCAGAGAAGCTGTGGGTGCCCTATTCCTGGAAGTATTCAAGGCCAGGTCGGATGGAGCTCTGAGTGATCTGGTTTAGTGGAAGGTGTCCATGGCAGATGGGGTGGAAAGAGGTGATCTTTAGGGTCTCTTCCAACCCAAATCATTCTGTGGTTCTGTGATTTCATAATCCTTATATTTAACCTCTCTTTGAGCTTTCTGTGACATTATTTCAGTTTTAACCATGATACTTTTCAGAATTTAGAATACAGAAATTCAGTAGTTCTTTCTGAATCTACCTGTTAGTTTCACCTACCTGAAATGAGCTGATTTGGGATCTTGATTGCTCTATACATCTTCCTTATCCTGACTTTTCCTTTGCTAACCTAATACCTTGTGTAATTTAAGGCCCTGAATACCAATGGTATCTCATTAATAGATTTTTTTCTTGTACGTTGTTTTGACCTTAGATCTGGTAACTGTGTGTCACTAGCTGTCATGAATAAATTGGAAGTCCAGAATGCTGGCTGGAAGATGCAACTAAAAAGCTAGGGCTAGAGTGATGAAGTAAAGGACACACTGCCTAGTGTCCTCTTGTTTTTCAGTGCTTAAAGTTTTCAATAGGTGTACCAAATTATTTCCTTCAGGTACAGCATTATGCAGTTGAATACATATCTTATGGGGCTACTAATTTAATAAAAAAGTAATTATTAGCAGCATCCAAAAAGAAGTTATTCAATGGATGGGTGTCTGTTCTACACAGTCACTGGATGAAAACTATCTTTATCTGTTGAAAACCAAAGTATGTCAGTCTGCCATATCTCTTTAAATTCAACTTAATGGTTTCTGCCTTTATTTAGTTTGCAGCCATATTACCTCATCCCAAGCTGGCAGGGCTGGGCCACCTGGGATCTTGTGGGTGCTTTGGGAAGTGTTGGTGATTCAGCACAGCAGCTGGCACGCTGCCCTCTGAGTCTCCGTGGAAAAATCCTTCACCACTGCACCTGGGCACCATCTGTTGAAGGAGGTGGCATCCGTCAGATGAGGTATAAAACTGACCCTTGGAAACTCCAGTGTTTTCTCCAGGTTGTTACACAGACAGTGTTTACCTAAGTAATTATTTTTTAACATTTCTCTTGAACTGCCAAAATATAGACAAGCATGCACATCAGCAACTTCAGTACCTTCCCTGTTCAGGAGATTAATAAATTAATAACAGTCCCATAGATGCATTAACTTGTAACACATTTGAGGGTTTAGCACTATTCCAGTAAGTATTATTTAAATTGGGAGGATATAGAAGGCAAATTTTTTTCCTGTATAACAAAAAGTGATTGAGCTGGGTTTAACTAATATTCTAGTATGCTAGTAAGCCCCAGCCAAAATTCCTCTTGTTTAATCAAGATGGTATCTAAGCACTCAGACTTTAAAATGTGACTCCTAACTGGACTGCAAATGGCATTAACAGGCAAAGGGGCTTCTTTTTGGCTATATTTTGTAGTGACTGTGTGTTAAAAATGAGAATGGCCACAACATATCCTCCAGTGACTGTCACATCTTACTCTCCAGCTGACTTTTGCAAATGCTGGGGGTTTTAGGAAGCACTGTTTGCTTGTTTTGCTAGCAAAGATTTTGATTTCTTCATCAAAAGGAGAGAAGGGCATCCCTGTTCTAGCCCCAGATTCATGGACCTCCTGCTGCACTCCTCTGTCTTCCTTTCCCTATGGTCTGACTGGTGTGGGGCATGGTGGCTGCAAGGAAGTGGTAGGAAGGAGGTCACAGGCAGTGCAAAAGAGAGGCAGTCCCTACAGCCACACAGATCTTTCCCTTCTCTGGGAAGTGCTGCAGTTAGGAGCTGGGGAGACAAGAAGGGCAGAAGTGAGCTGGGGGAATGGCTGAGGTTTGTTTGGCCTCCCTGGCTCAGCTCCCTCTCTGATGGTGACTTCATACGTGGGCTTGGAAAAGTTTTGCACAGTGATAGGCACAGAACCACGGAGTGGGCAGCTACAGGGGCAGCCTCTCTGGAAGAGAGCAGTATTCTCTGCAAGAGCCAACAGAGAACAGAAGAAAGGTCCTCACTCCTCCATACCTTGTCCATTTTTCAGTATGTTTCTGAAGTCCACACATCCAAGAAGTGGCGTATTTTAGCTCAAAATCTACAATAGGGACACAGAGTTAGGCAAGTAAAATAAAATCACATGGCAAAGGTGTTTCTGGTTTTAATTCATTTTTTTTAAGGATGGTCAGTTCGGCTGTGTAAATACAATGAGCTGAGAGATGTAAAATACCCAAATGGGCAAAATCTGTGTGATTGTGTAGGGCAAAATCTGTGTGATTGTGTATTTGAGACAGATTCATCTCACTTTTATTTGCTTATCTGAACCTGATAACTCCAGTGGAAATAATGCTCTGGACATCAATCCAAAGTTTCTCCTGATGCCTTTGTGACACTGATAGATTCTAGCACGGTTTCCAAACTGTAGTCTGATGGTCATATTGTGCATAATACACCTTTAACCCTACCTCTGCAGAAGGGGGTTGCATTATTCATTATTACTTGTGTCTATCCAGTCCGAGTTCACGGTGATAAATCTAGCTTATAAGGCACTTACAAAGTTGGGTGTGGTGTGCTGATAGCATTCATGATTAAGTGCTTTCCTGTGTCAAATATAGCCTGTAATATACTACAAACAGGCAGTCGATTTTTTATACAAACTGATCTGGCTGCTATCAGACTCTGACATTTTATACTAATACTTAAAATAAATCTAGAAACAGGAAAGAAAGTACAGAATTATTGTTTTAAGCTAACTGTGAGGGCTTATCTTCAAAGTGACAGAGTTTCTATTGTATTTAAAGAAACTGGTCAGTATACTGGCATAAAGGTTAGAAGTACGCATGAAGCTGGAGCTAAGTTCCAGCCTCAGTTTTCACTTTTGATATAAACTCTTTAAGATGCCTTTTTGTGTTGTTCTAATATGAAGATTTAAAAATACTTTTGCTTTATTTTTTTCCAAGCTTGCCAACTTTGCGTTAAAGCCTACTCCTATTGAAATCACTGGGAGTTTTGCCATGCATTGTGAAAGGTCTGGGATGTGGCAGCATGTACTAAAATCTTTGTGATTTGTTGGACTACTTGGACAAGAGTGAGGAATGTGTGAGCTACCATCATCAGTCTTTTCTTTCTACATCTTATCTCAGGTAATTTCTGCATGTCTTTTGAGATCCCTGGTTTAATGGCTAAAAACATCCTGGAAGTTGGGTCCCCTTGAAAATGAAGAAGACAATTTTCTATCTGAAAGTGCTCACCTTAGTGTATTTTAAAGAGTTGGCATTTCACTATATATAAGGGCTAGTTAGACACATGACCCAAAATCAAGCTGAAAACAAAACTGATTGAGTATAAAATATTTTAATGAAGGTCATAAAATGGTCATCTGCTAAACAGAGGGCACATTTCACAATTATTTGTGAGATTTGGACCATCTTGAGGCTACTTTCACTGCCAGGCTCTTTCCATGAGCCTGACTGAGACTGAACTTGTCAGTCATCTGTGCAGCACACACCCATGGTCACACTCGGCTTGGCTCCAGATGTGATGTGCTAGGGGAATGGTGGATCACACCCTGTGATGTGATCTGAGCTTCCCTTCCCATAGGCTGGACAGATCAGGTGTGATATGACAGACCCTGAGAGATTTCTTGAGTCTGGCTCATCATAAGCCCAATATGGGGGTTTGGAGTTGGAGCTCCATCTGGGCAAAAAGGCAGTGGTATGGAATTCTAAATGAGGACCAGGAGAATGGAGTTTCCCATCATGAGCCTGTTGTCAGGCCTGATGGCAACTTCATTGCATAGATGTTTCTTTTTTTATTTTGCCTAGAAGTGAAAATTACTTTGACATGACAATGTCAAATTCTGAATATAAGGAAATGTGACAATAACACAAAATGATTGAGAGATAAAAATCAAGAGCTTCTTTGAAATGTGAAAATTTGTGGCCTTGAAAGAACGGAGTGACACATTGCTCCTCAAACGTAGGATCCTAAAAAGCCCTAAAAAGCCTATTGAATTTATGCATAATAACTTTTTCTTATTACTGTTACCATATGTTGTAACTTCTCATAGACCCCAAACCTATGAAACATCAACAGAGAACAACTTAAACACAAGAGAAATCACATTATTAGAATTGCTTGCATTTGCAAGGTTGCTGACTGGTTTACATGTCCTTGCTTACAGCAAGAAAATCCAAACTCCAACACTTTTTTGGCAGCTTAATTAGTGTTTTGGGCAGGTATTATCATAAGAAAATTATTTTTGTCTCCAACTGACTAGTCTGAAAATCAAACACTTTTTTTAAAATTAGTATAAAACTTTTTGAGTCAATAGGCATATGTGGGGTTGTATGTGTGGGGTGAGTGGCTGATGAAGGAATAAAGCTTTTCTAAGACATGTGTGAGAACATTTTTTTAATTAGAAATTAAAGCATATCTTCAGTTTAATTACCCAACATATAAAATACTGGTATTATAACCTTTGATTTTCTGAAGTCATCTGAATAATTAATAGCATTCTTAGCTAATAGAAAGAGAGGAAAATACTTTTAGTGCAAGTCCATTTGTTTCTTCTTCCTGACCAGTGTTTTAATTGAGGTTAGAAGTGGGATTTATTTGTTATTGGTCATTTTACTAGGGCAAGACTTCTTTCCTCAAAGTTAGAAATTATTTCCTGAGAAATTATATTAAACAATATTAAAATTATTGTAAAAATCACATTCCTGTTCCTGGAGCATGGAAGTTTAGTAAGTCCTTTTAACAGACTCTGTTTAACACACTGTGATGGCAAGGGGTGAGGCAAAATTGAAGGAAAAAATGCCTGACTGACAGCACCCCACCCAGATAAGGCCACTGCTTAGAGAAACTCGGGAATGTCTCAATGCAAGTGCTGTGCCAGGAACACACGCTCCACTGCATCCAGGAGCGATTTTCAATCACCCAGCTCTTAAAGAGGTCAGCAGTAGCAACAGCCTGCAGGCTTGTTCTCTCCTCTCAACACAGGAAAGGCTCATGCCCCTCCTCAATCTGATTTAGCTCCTTTTTCTTGCAACCTCTACCTTATTTATAGATCACAGAATAATTTAGATTGGAAAGAACCCCTGAAGGTCATCCAGTCCCACCCTTTGCTCCTGACAAGGATGATTTAAAAGCCAGATGAGGTTATTCATGGCCTTGCCTCATCAGGTTTTGAAAGCATCTGAGGGTGGAGATCCCCCACCTCTCTAGCTGTGTTTAGCCACTCTTACCACAATTCTTTTTCTTCTTATCCATGCTGAAAATTTCCCTGGATGCAAATTGTGGGCATTGCCTATTGCCTGCTGTTTCTTCTATGGAAATGTCAGTGCCCCATCCCTGGAAGGGCTCAAGGCCAGATTGGATGGGACTTTGTCTCTGAGACAAGTCTGACTCCCTCTTGTCCTTTAAGCAGCTGAAGATCTGAGTCATATTCCTCTCCATCCCCAGCCTCCAGACTGGCAGCCTCAGTTTCCTCAGTCCTCCTTGCACATCGTGGCCCACAGCCTTGGTGCTCCTCCACTGGACTTGGTGTAACACCTTAATGCCTTTTGTTGGGAAAACCAAGAGTGGACATGACAGAGAACCTCAAAGAAGGCCTCACTGGAAGGGAGCAGCTGTTGGCTGCTCTCTGCTGAGCAGCCTGGTGTGTTTTAGCTTTCATTGCCTCAAGGGCGCACTGCTGACCCATCTTCAGCAAGTCCTCCACCTCAGGTCCTGCTCTGCAGAGCTGCTTGCCCTCCCAGGCAATCTCCAGTTTGCACTGCTGCAGGGACTTCTGTCCCATGTGAAGGACCTTGCATCTGTTCTGCGGAACTTTATGAATTTTCTGTCAGCCAGAAAGAATATATGGTGTATATCAGCAAATCCATCATCCTTTCCTTCACAAGAAGATCTTATATGTCTGTCTTTGAGCATTTATTTTCTGACTTTTGTCAGAAGCTCACGGACAAGTAACTAGCTTGCCCCCCTTAAATTTGGCTCTGCACCACCAAATTTTTGTGTTTTAAAACACTTATTACTGCCTATACATAATCTGAGAGAGGGTTTATTAGGTCCTTCACAGATAAGGGTAGGTCTAACTCCCTCAGAGGAGCACACTACCCTGTGTTAGGCCTAAAAGCAGCAGAGGAGATTGTCTCACTGGCCAAAATGAAGAAAAAAAAAAGAACAGAAAGGACACAAACGTAATTAAGCTATTTTCAAGCATCTGGTGAAAGTATTCACTAGTTAGGGGAAATTTATAAAATAAATACAAAAAAAGAAAAACCCAACCAAAACCTGAGGAATATCGTATAATAATTGGCCCACAAGAAAATCAGTATATGAGACATTGCCACCAGAAGGTGTCAGTTAGTTCACCCTGCTCTTTCTTCTATGGAAATGTCAGTGCCCCATCCCTGGAAGGGCTCAAGGCCAGATTGGATGGGACTTTGAGCAATCTGGTCTAGTGGAAAGTGTCCCTGCCCATGGCAGGAAGAGCTGGGACTAGGAGATATTGCAGGTGCCTTTCAATCCAAACCATTCTATGATTCTGTGATGGTATGTCATGTCATAAACAGGACCCCATTTCTGCTCTTGAAAGTGAGAAGGAGTGCAATAGCAGCTTTTTCTCCTACTGGAAAGCAAGAGAAATTTCTGAACACACACACGTAAGAAATTTAGAAACATTCATTATCTGGGAGTATGGGTTTTTTATCACAAGTGGCAGAAAAAGAACCTCAGAGGACTGAATTTTATACTGAATTCCATGTCTCCTGTTCTGGTGATAATATTCAGGAGAACGCTAAAGGAGTCTATTAAGAAGGCAGGACTTTGAGGAAAACCAGGATATTTGCACACCTGATGGCAATTCAGCCAGGCTTGTCCCTGGCCAATAGTTAGTAGTTAGCCACAAACTGTGTATCAAACAGCTGAATATATATATAGTCCACAATCTCTTAAAAACTTAATTTAGGTCCTAAACTTTTAAGCAAATCTTGTATAATTTGTGTTAAACTCTCAACTTTTCTCCTGAAATCCCAAATTGCTGCCTCTTCATATGTGATTATGTATATTTTCTATGCAGTATTCTTAAAAAATATTTGAGATTTTTTGAAGACTTTAAAAAAAGCTAGACTGTCATCTCTTATATCAGCAATACATGATCACTATCCTAATTAGAAAAAGACTGATGATCATACTAATATCTGGGAGAGCTCTGCTCTAGAATTCACCTGGGGCAGATTCAGTGTCTAAATTATAACTAAATTTTTGCATGGTCAAATAAGAGAGATTAGCAAAGATGCAATAGTTCCCTCCATCATAATTATTTGAATGACCATGCGTTCATCCTGCAAAATGGAAATACCTTGGAGCAGGAGATAAATGTGGGAAGGGCATGAAATGCAGATGTCCTTCTATTATGACACTGTGAAGAGGAAACTCTGGAAACCCTCAGTGCCTGACTCATGGCAGACCACCATGGCATCGACTTTGGAGTGAAATTGAAAATGCAGCTTCTGACAGCAGCAAAGATGGCCAAAGGCACTGACAAGGCTCAGGGGTCAGACTCAGAGGTGACAGACAGATCTAATTTCTGGGATTTAACAGAAACAACACATCTGGTTTAAAAAGCAAAAAAACCCAAAAACTTATGTGAGGAAAAAAAGACTGCTTGGAGTGTCTGCAAGGCCTTTGCCAGACGCTCTCACTCAGCAGTGCAGTTCTCACTGTTCTGGATCACTTCTTTGCTGTTTATCTTGAGTAAAGTCCTTTGTAATTAAGTTAATACTGATTTAATCATGACAATCGTAGCTGGTAGATATCCAAGGAAATGATAACAAAAATTAAGCAGTGTGCAGATTGCATCTATGACAAGAGATTGAAGAATAAAAGAATACTGCAGGGGCAGGCCATACTGCAGTTTTCCTTTTGAAACTGCTGTTGAAAACAAAACCAAACAAATGGGAAAGCTAAGGCTGCTTCTTCTGCAAGATTACACATGATTTGTGTAATATACTTGGACTAGTTTGCTAACAAAATCCCATGAAGAGGTGAGGGTTTGACAGCCACATTATTACATCCCAACTCGGCTGAGAGGTTGTGGGAGACAAACTCATTGTGTTTTAGGTCATTTGTGTTCATTAGCAAGTGCAAAGCCATCAAAGCCATGTTTGCCTTCTGCTAAGTGGAGCTGCAGCTCTCTCACCTGGACTCAGCATCATTCAGATATGCAGCAAGGTTGTCCCATCTAACACCTCATCTTTTAAAGAAAATTAGTTGGGATCATGAGACATTAGGCACAGCTCCACTGTTTCTTTAGCTTTTCTAATTACCTGGCGAGCTGTCTGCCCAACAGTAGCAGTGGATTGGAGGAGTCTTTGGGGCAGGTGGTGGAGCCACTACCTGCAGTGCCAGTACAATACTTCATCAGGCTTAGGCCTCCATCCTTAGACTGGAGCTTGCTTAGATAAGGTAGCCAGTGCTAGCAGAGGAAAACCCTTTAGCATGATTCATGTGTTACCTGAAACAATGTCACAGCACAGTTTCAGATTAGAAAATGTAATTACCCTGATCAGTTGTTTACAAAGAAATTGTTTGAAGCTTTCCAAAGACATTGTTTGCCATCAGGCCAGTATCACTTCCATTGTGTGTTTTGTGTACTGGACTGATAGATAATGATGGGAGCTCTCAGAAAATTACTCTCCCTCAAAGCATCAGAGTTTTTGTAGTATTTGTAACCCAGCTACAGAATCTCGTGCAAGATGCATGCAACAGTCTTTAAATCTGTGACTATTAAGCTCATTATGTTTTAATTTCAAAATTAGACAGTCAGTTTTCAAAGATTTAGGGTCCTATCCTGGACACACTGAAGTCAATGGAAGTTTTGTCCTTGGCTTAATTTGGAACAGGATAGAGTTCTTGTGATGTTTGATCTCTAAGCAATGGATTCAAGAAATAACTAGATCTGAGTAGTTATTGAGACCACTTAGAGCTAATCAGTTAAAAACTCTACAATGAGAGAAAGAATGAGAGTACCAGAAATTCAGGGCCACTGAATGCAGCAGGAAGACGTAGTGGAGACAAAATTTAAATCACAGTCAGAACCATTCTAATCTGACTCAAGCTGGAAAACCCATGGCTGACTTGCGGAGCTGAGCAGCTCTGAAGGACTGCCATTTAATTTTAAATTGCAGTTCAAAACTGGTCCTGAGCTTAAATGCTACTTCACCAACATACAAGGTCAATATACAAGACAAATCTCTCACCAGTTTTAATCTGTAAGTAAAATCTGTTTGGAAACCTTTGAATGCTGGGGATTGCTATGTTTGGACACAGATAAGTTAATGTTTTTTTCTTTTTTTCCTTCTTCACATTAATGTAAGGCTGCTTGGTGTGGGGATAAGAGGAATTGACAGTTAACTGCTACATTGGTTTTCTAGAATGCAAAATTTTCCTAAATGGGAGGAGCTTTGTAAATTAATTAACCAAAAAAAGTGACAAAAGCAGTAGAACACAAATGTGAAGAAAACATCCTTAACCTTAATTGTGTTTTAACATGGCTGATTTCACAACTTGTTGGACACATTCTGCACTGACTTAAGTGCTTTACAGATGTACTTTTGAACTTCAACTTATCCTTGTGTAGACCAGACCCTGGCTGCCCTTAGCCTCCGAAGATGCTTGAAAACAGCCAGTCTAACACATGCAAGATTTCGCAATATTTAATTCACTAATTTTTAGCTATTCTAGAGGAGCATCAGGTGTGTGTAAAATGTATAGGCTTTGATTGAAGGGATAACTTTATTGTGAAATGTATACTGAATGCAGCATGTGCTGCTCAGAAACCCAGCTGAGCTGAGCGAGCTCAAACTGCCAGCAAGCTGGTTTGATATCCAGTGACAAAACTGGGTTGCATTGTTTCCTCTTGCTATGGTGCTTGTGGCTAATTGCATGCCCTGCATTAGTATGATGTGACAAAAAGATGGAGCAGGGATTCATATTTGTAAAATCTGGGATTCGAACCTGAAAACAGTTATTCTGGGAGACAAGCCCAGAGAAATCTTTCTGTATGGCATTTATTAACTATTATTTTTCAAGGGTGAGGGACATTTATAGTACTCTTTCACCTTTGCCAGCTAAAGAAGGAGTAGTTTCAGTTATCTTTGAAACCCAGCAGACTCCCTGTTCCTGTGCAGAGGTCTAGAGAGCTCCTAGAGCCAAAAAGGCATGCCACTAACATCTGTAAGCAGTGGTTTCAAAGATCTCCTCCCCTTACACACACCCTTTCCCTCCCTTCACTTTGCCTTCCTCCTCCTCCTCCAGCCTGCCCTCAGTGGGTTCCTTGCTGGAGGCTGTGTCAGAAAGAAAATGCAGATCCTGGTTTCAAACACCATTAATGGCTGGGAGAGCTACCCACACCCTACCATTACCACTTGTGTCAGAGATCTGCCCCATGAACTGTTGGAATTATCGGCAATTAAATATTGGCTGGAATTCATGAGGCTGGCTTTACAAATCCAGAGCTAGGTCTCACCTTCTCCGCAGTAGGGGTGTGCAGATCTCTCAGCCAGCACTCCTGCACCATGGTGCCACTCCGCTGTTGACTGCCATCAGCCTTTCACTCATTTTTGGTGATCAGATCACAGTATTTTCACATGCTTAGGTTGTCAGTAGGGAAACATTTCTTGTCCCCCTGTGCTCCTGACAGCATTGCATAAAGCCACTTCCTACACACAGCATAATGAACCTGAATTTCTCCTCCTGCAGAAGGCCATATCCTCCCTCCAGCAGCACACACAGAGTAAGAGCTTGTAAATGCATGCTAGCCCATGGCCTTACACAGTGATATTACTCCTGGTCTCTGTTGGAAACAGCCATCCAGATGGACCCATTCGTGAAATCCAGAGTTCGTTTTTCATGTGTGCAGTAGTTTTCCAGTATTCCAAAAAGAGGATTTCTTTGGAAGGGGGCAGGATAAAATTCTTGAAGAATTGAACCCATTGATCTGAGCCATTTCTCCCATTCCCAGAACAGCACCGAGACAGCCAATAGAACACATACAGGTATGAGTGTAGCAGGAATATCCCAAGTGGTTGAAGCACTGGAAGACACTGAAAATGTGAAGGGGTCTGGAAAACTGGTATTTAATGCACTGATCTTTGGAGCCTTCACAATGAGCATTGTTAGATATAGGATCTGCTAAACAATGAGTCCTTGATAGGACATAATACCTATTCAGAAGCTCAGCTTTGCACACTTGCTCTTAAAACATCCTTAGCTCAACTTAAATTTACCTTTGTTACACACAATGCACATGTGACAGACGGTTGCATTCATTCATCTACTTTATTTGGATCTTTGACAGGCTTACCTACTCTCTGCTGTAAAGCTGGGATTCTTATGGGTTCCTGAATCAATGTTATTGCTAATTAGTACCTTTTGAAATTGTCAGTGTCAGATGCTTCAGGTGACAGTGAAATAACATTGAGGAAAAGTTAGAAACCTGGAGGTCTGTGAGTGAAACCTGATTCTGCCTAATTGCCTTCTGTGCTTACCTTATATTCCCTGCTTGGACAGTTTCTCCTTTTGAATAAGAAATGTAATTTCCAGGACATACCGTCCTTCATCTACCAGCCAGTAAAAACCCAAAAGTACTGCTTGTTGTTAGCAATTGGTTGAGCACCTCCTATTACCTCAGGCTGGCAGCCAAGCTAGCAGGTCTGGGAAAGGTATGACAATCCAGGATGCAGTATCCTGACTGTACATAATGCACTCTGCCAGCCAAGCAGAGGCTTTCCACAGTGAGAAGCATTTCTCTAGTATGACAGTAAATGACAGGGACAAAAGAAATGGCAAAGATTTTCCCCAGAAATACTGTTCCACTTTAATTTCTTAAATGGAAACTGACTTGTAACAGTTGCTTTTATAAGCTTGCCTGCTCTTTCAAATTTTGCCAATGACTCCTACAACCACCTGAACAAAAGTGACAATTTGAAAATATGTAAACGTTTAAAATATCATAAATTGAAAAAATGAAATTTCAGGGCTTCAAAATCTATAAAAATATGCTTCTGCATTTGTTCAGCTGATTTTAGAAGAGTTATTAACTATTTCCAAGATCTAAAGAAAAATTCGAAAATAGTGGTGATGTTTGTATAAAATGTAGCTGTTAAATTATAGCTGTTATGGCAGTTTCTGGAGACTCTCATCTGGAAAAATATTTTCTGGAAGGATTGCTGACATGCTGCAGTTTCAAAGAGCAAATCCATAGTGTGGCAAGACAGTCCCTTGTAGTAGTTAAGGTTTTAGAGGTACATACTACTTAGCTCATCTGATACTGACTCTTCCGAGGAGCTAAGCAGTTCACAATTCAGATTTCTGTCTTCCACTATAAAGTGCAGCATCAATAGGGGAAAGAAGGCAGAGAAGAAAGAAAAGGCTGCTAAACATAGGAGGTCATTCTTGTCCGCTGGACAAGCCTGTTCTTGCTTCCCTAAGAAGAGAGTTTGCATATTAGTTGAAGCAGAAATGCCAAGCTAACCTTTCAAGGAGGGGAACTTACAAAGTAGAAGTAATTGCTGGTGTGATTGGCCAAGTTAGAATGATCCGAAAAGCTCTTCAGGGTGATTGTGATTTTGATCAGGTACAAGAGTGATGAGGAATAATGCATTTGCCTATGTTCCTTATTTAACAGTCAAAAGAATAGATGAAAATAAAAGTAGAAGCTGTGGAACCTCCTGGAAGCAAATGTATTACCTTTAAGACATGCAGAAATGAGAATCTTAGCTCAAAATTTGAGCAGAAGAGATTTCACTCACAGCACTTGGCAGCCCACTCATTGCTCAAATTCACTACTAATTTAGGTGCTGTGGTAGAGAGACAGACTTGCCCAAATCTTACAGCTATTGCTAGTCCCTTCATAACTCCCACTTACCCCTCCCCTTCTACAGTGCTTTAAAATTACATTAGATATTTTGGTGTTGATAGTGAAAAATATAAGCCTGCCTTTTAAATAGCCATCACTTTTTGTCACCAGGCAGCCTAATTATCTGTGATTGGAGAGGGTGAAAATCACCGGCATGTAAATCAGGGGCTTGGCGAGGTGGCAGACGAAGAGGCTGTGGATTGACACACACAGCCACCAAGGGGGAGCCAGCGTCAGACACCCTGGCTTGTCGGCTTCGCTTGGAAGGCTCAAAATCAACGATTCATAGAATTATAGAATCTTGTAGGTCCTCTTGTAAACCTCACAGGCAAGTCCATCACTAAACCACGCCCCTAAGTGCCATATTCGCACATCTCTAAAGCACGTCTAGGGATGGTACCTCAACCACTCCCCTGGGCAGCCTGTTCCAGTGTTTGACAACCCCTTCTGGGAAGAAATGTTTCCTAATGTCCTATCTAAACCTCCCCTGGTGCAGCCTGGGGCCATTTCCTCTTGGCCTGTCTCTTGCTACTTGGGATAAGAAACGTAAACCCTCTTCTCTACAACTTCCTTTCAGATCATGGTCCTTCCCCCCACCTCCAACATCCCCCCCAGCCTCCTTTTCTCCAGGCTAAATAATCCCAGCTCCCTCAGGCTCTCCCCATTGGACATTTTTCTCCAGACCTATGGTGAGCATTATTACAAAGGGCTTCTTTCTCTTTGGACTCTGGCCACTTCTTTGTCCAAATCTAGGAGATTATTCTAGAAAATTAGAACATCTTTTTAGCCAAATACTCGTGTATCTTGTCATTCTTATCTAGTTGTAGAAAGAATACTATTTCATCTAATTAAGGATGAGGCCAAGTGCTAATGTCTGTTTATTTTTAGAGACTAAGTTAGCTGCATTAGAATTTGTCTTTTGTTTGGTTTGTTTACACAGTGTTTTCAGACCTGGTTTTCTAAAGGTTAGAGAAGAGAGTTACTGAGGCTTTGAGCATAAATCTCAGCTGGTCTCTGTGCTGGGCTTTACCAGCTCTGTGGCACACTCACAAAGATGCCTTTATTATCACTTCACCCATCTTTGCCTTCCAGTTTCCTGGTGCAAACTGGAGAAGAGGGAGCCAGAACTCACTGTGCCTGGATTTTACAATGCTTTCATCCTGCACTGGATATTAAAGACAACTAGAAAAAAGTCTGTTTGAATTATCAGAGCACAAGTTCACATAAACAACAACTTATCAGATATCTGTATTGTAAAAGAATCACTTGTAGTACTGAGGACTATCACTACTAGAGACACATATTTCATGTGCTTTATGATTCATTGTTTTTCAGCTGTCAATTCGAAATGAAACCTTAAGTATTTTGAATCATTTCGTCACCTAAGCTGCAAAGCTTTGGGGAATTCTTTGGTTGAAAATTCTGATGCAGGTGTATATTATTTTTTAGGGATAGTTAAATAATATTCTCATACACTGGCTGGCTGATTCATGGCCACAGAATCCCCTGCAATTCTATCTGAGTACCTTGCAGTGTTCTGTTAATTATCTCACCACTCATTAGAAAATCAAGGTTGTTCTCCTGTATCACTTAAGGTTGCTGCTGTGTGGTGCAGGGAAACCTGTCCATAGTTGCTCAAGATGTCTGGATCAGAAACCCCAATGTCAGTCACTTATGTTCTTGATTATCCCTCTAATCAAGTTTTCCTAGCAGGGAAATACAAAATTTCCAGACTAAGTCCTCCTGTCTGTTCTATGGTTTGACACACTCCCTCACATTATCCAGCCGTGTGACTGCTTGTGGATCCTGCTCCTGCACTTCCAGCCTGTCTTGTACCCAGCACTGCCTTCCACTGCCAAGAAATGCTTGGGTCTTCAGCAACTTTGCACCCTCTTCCCAAAGATCCTCAGTGCAGCATGCTGGGGATGTGCAGACTTAGATAACCACTTCTATGTTTTCCTAGGGGTCAGATTTGCTTAGAGTACCCAGGGCTGCCAGAATTGGCTCCAGGCTCCCCTGGTCACTGAGCCTCTTGCTTCAGCCAAAGAGATTACAAGGAGCCATCATTCCCACAGAAATGTGACTCTAAGGGTGTATTTTGATGTTCTGACTGTCCTGGCCAGCCTGAACACCTCCTGGACAAATTGCTGGTCCCATGTGGATGGGGCAGCTGCTGGTCTGTGGTTTCACAACACTCAGAAAGAAGTGGGGAAAGGGAAGAAAGAAGTGAAGCGAGGAGCAAATCAGCTGCTGCCAGACCCATGTGGTAAAGCATCCTGTGGCCTAACTCACCTGGCTAGTCCACCATGCACACTGCATCAACACTGCATGATGAGATTGCTGCAGAGAAGAGGAGAGCACTGGTGGGCCAGAGGGGAGGGGAAGAGAAACAGGAAAGTAAGACTGGAAATTAGAGGAGAGGCAAAATCAAGGTGGAAATGTTTCGCTGCTGCGATCCATGGTCTTATTCAGTCCTCCTCATAAAAAACCCTATCCCAATTTGAGAACTCTTTCTGCATTAGGGAATGAAGAGCAAGACTGGCACCATGAGGATAAGGACCAGAGCAGGCAGAGGCAACTGGGCTCTCGTTAGTGAATCACTGTTGTACAGGCAAGGCCAGCATCTGGGGAAAGAATTTTCCTTCAGAGTAGGGGGCAAAGAAGAGCTGACTTTGTTGCTGGATCTTGCAAAACATGCAAGCTAGGAAAACAGTTATAGAGACCAGCATTAATTACTCACACTGGGTTCTGTTATTGCTAAAATCTCTATGGCACAATGAAGTATTAGAGTGAGGGGTAGGGCTCAGGATGCTGTGGCTAAAAATAAGCCTTTTACTAATTGGCTCTGGCTTTGGACTTTTTTTTTTTTTTTGTTTGTTTGTTTTGCTGGATCCTATAAAAGCTGCACAGATTCTAGTTAGAAATTTAGACAGTAAATTGTGGAAATGTATGTGGGTCAATAGGCAATCTGCTGTCTCAGTCCTAACAGTAAATATATCCTGGGTAGTTTTATATTTGTATCTAAGGTGATCATAGGCTGTCTCTGTAGGATCCTGCAACCTCTTTATATTTTTAATTCCTACTATCCTGGATTTAGAGTTCCTTTTTCAATGCTATGCTTAACTTAGGCTTGTGACATTATTGATACCACCCACATTAAGAAATTCAGAGCCATTTGCTACTGCTTTCAGCCTTTGCTGGGCTCTGCATACCACCTTCTTCTTCAACCAGTTCTAGCCCCACTTTTATAGCTCATTGAGCCTAACCCTGTCAGTGCTGGTTGTTTCAACACCAGTCTGCATCTTATCCATTTCAGGCATCTCTCTGGGTGCCTGCCTTCATCACAGACCTCCAGGTATTGTAAAATTCAGTGATAAAGCAATCTTTTAATCTCTTGTTGTGCCCAGCTCTAACTGTACGGTAAGGTACAGCACAGCAAACTTGTTTCTGCGAGAACTCAGCACTTGTTCACCATTTTTTGGCTTAGTCTTCATCCTGCTGTAACTCTGCATGTCTGGTAATAAAATCAGGTCTGTCCTGGACACAAACTCTAACCTCAAGGTACAACTGTAGTCTGATTATAAGGAGGATGGCAGAGTTAGCAGAGCTATATGCTTTGAAGTATGCATTTTGTATCGTTTGTGCTGCAAGCCACACAGAGACATTCTGCTATGATTATGCTTTAACCCTGTGCCACAAAGGTGAAGGCAGTTTACTGTGGGATCCTACAAGCCCTGCAGTGCTAAGATGAAAGTTCAGTCTGACAAGTGAGAATAACTTAAGGCATCTTTTAAAATATAACAATTAAAAATCTTAGGTTCAAGATAGGGCTTGGTAAAGTTTCTCATGAAGATGTGTGTTTGTACTAGGTCTTCTTAGAGTCACAGCTCCTCTAGGTACTGACAGGGGAAGTTTTCTTGTGGATAAATGCTGTAGGGCCATGATTAAATTATGGTTACTTTATATTGTCTGTAAAAGAAGGCTAAAGAACTGAGATTGTTACTGAATGCTGTGTTACTCTTGTAGGAAGAATTGGAGTGGACATCAACTTGAAGCATTTTGTGACAAACAGGAGTTACATGGGCTTTGAGTTGGGTCTGGGCTTAGGTTTAGGATGACTCCAACAGTGGCAGCTTTATAGTTAGATTAAGCTCTTGGAGATAAATTGAAGAGCAGAACCATTAACATTTAAAGAACAAATATGTGCTGGTTTTACTTCTGCTGTGGGAAGGATTTCTGAGATGCAAGGAGTCTTTACTGGGGATTAGGATAAGGATTTTGGACAACCAGAGCTAGATATATTTCTGAATCATTCAAATTACTGCAAGGATGTGGGCTTTTGCTAGTCATGAGAAAAGTCTTCTGATTAGTGCTGGCGCAGGTATAAGTCACTGGGATAAGGTTCAAGGTTAGTGTATGCCTAAACACAGCTTTATTCTCCCTTCATTTGCCTGTGGACAACGGCACATAGACTTCCTGTTTGTGACTTTTCTAAAAATGAGTCTGAGCGGGAACAGTTCAGGTTTGAAGGGTCTTCAGGTTCTGAGGAAACTGGGGTCTCTCTTTGAACTATGTGGTTCCGCTCCTGTTCATCTGGAATTTGGAAATGTTAATTAAGGAATGGGAAAATATCTAGAATGCAGTGTCCTGCTTAAATACTTGGTTTTGACTTTTTAAGCGTTACAGCAGAGCTGTATCTGTCTTTCCTGGTGCCTGTTTAAGCTGTGCTTATTTAGTTAGAAAACAGTTTAATTACTCAGGGTGAAGAGTTAAAGTTTATTTTTATGCTGCTCTGTTTTTAGCTGCAGATTGACATAGCTGGCTAGTAGTGGAAGCCCCTTTGTATGAAACATCCCTTATCGTATTTGTCCCTCGAGCATATTCTGTGCCAAATTATCACTCCTAATAGGCTGGTTGACTTTCTGGACAGAGGAAACATCTTGATAAGTTTGCTAAATATGTTATGTCAGAGAAAGTGCATTGCAGATATTTTATCATCTGCATAAGGACACACTTGGTTCAGCTCTGAAGTGCCTAATTCCCTAAGCTCACCTGTTGAGCTGACTGTTATTCACAGCATCTGATTATCCAACTGTGTGCACTTGGCTGCCATTTTTTTCAGACACACTTACGCAGTGGCGTTTTGCAATGACGTCAATTCTTTTCCTGTCTGACCTAGAAGACTTCGGTGACTCAATGTTGGCTAAACAGCCCTAAAGATTAAATCGAGGACACTAGCTTAATTACTTTAACAGTTCTTTTAAAGGATTTCCCAAGAATGAGAATCATGACAAATTGTAGCTTAGGGGATTTTAGTAATTCCTGAAACTGAAGCTAATGATGCAACCCAAGATATGCCCTGCGTTCCTGTTGATATGTTGAGGATTTTTAAAAGAATAAACAGCATTGGGAAGACTTTTGTGATACAAATCCTAAATGCATGAATTTGTGAAATAAATACTACTAGCCCAGACCCTGCCTAAGTAAGACTGCAGGATTTGTACATAGTCAAGTGTCTTTCTTATGTATAGTTATAGCAATTTGTGAAAAAGGAAAAATAATTGTCACTGTTAAATGTTCCCACTTGTCATTTTAAATTATCTTCAGATCTTATTTTCATCTGCTTGGCCATGCAAATTTGGAGAATTGTATTTGCAGTTGTTACTAAAGTGAGTGCCTCTGCTTCTCCCCTTGCTAATAAGCACAACAAGCCAGATTCTGATTTCTACTACTCCTGCTTAAATGAGAAGTAAAGCCTGTGACTTTCACCTTAGTTCTCAAGTATTTTACTGCTTTTTAAAAATACTTTGCATTTATTATACCTGAGCAAAAATACTCTGAGGTTTTTAGATTCTCACACTAAGACATTGTCTATTGGTGTTATGTCATCAAGAAATCAAGAAAAAAAAGAGTCAAAACTTTGTCTCATGTACAGTGATGTATTTCCAAAATAGCTTTACTACAGTTGGTGAATTTACTCTATATTCATACTGGAGCAAATTTGTGTGCTCATTAGCAACTTGTTTATCATTATGATTGGAAACTGTAATCTATCACAAGTTTGATGTTTGCTAATTCTGCATAGTTTCTCACTTTTTACAAGTTGCTCCAACTTGCAGCATCAAAACTGCAGGAGGAAGAACATCTACTTTTGGAGATATGGAGAGAAAGGAGGCTGACTAATATGAAGGAATTTGGGGGACTTCTATGCAACACTTGACACTTGCTCATCACCTCAGAAAAATCTTCTCCTTCCATAGTGAAGTTCTCCTAACTGCAACTGATTTGTTCTTCCCGTAGAACTGCTTTGGGGGAAAAGCTAAGGTAATTTCCTTAAAATACTTTTCCAAAGGTAAATTAGGATTGAGAATAATTAATGGTCGCTAAAATATAGTGTTGCTGAAGGTAGTAAGTCCTCAAATCCAGGGAACTCAGAGTACAATAAACTGAAAAAGGATACCACATCCTTGAAGCTGAGGTAGCAAGATCCTCATTCACAAACTGGGGGTAGAGGAGATATCTTTGAAAGGTTTTTAGATTTCTGTGGTTCCTTTTAAAGTAAAACTTTTACGGCGTTTGGCCTTTCATTATTTATAGGTATTATCTGTGCTATTTAAAGTATGGTTTCCTAAGACATAGAGTGACAAACAGAAAGTAGGACACTGGATGGGAATGCCTAGCCATTAGCTGCATGGCATGCCCATAAAAAGGCAAAGGAAAACCAGTAGGTTTGGACTCTTTTGCTAAATGTAGTAATTTGAAAGTATTCAATATTCAATTTACGATAATAAATTAGATACCCAAATTATTTACAATGGTTATAAAACCTAGATAGGTATGTTTTATCTTGGTATCAACCTACCTCTCAAAACTGTCCAAAGAAAAAATATCTTCTACAATGTCTTAGTTTCAAAAGTAGGCCCCCAAACCTATAAAGAGAATGGCCTCTCCTCCCTTAGATGTGGTCCTCTGGCTTGACCAGGTATTTTAAGAATATCCTCAGAAAACCCCAGAGTACTACAAAATACCCAGCCTATTTACCTTTGATAAGAGGAACAAAAATGCAAAGAGAATTGTTTGCTCTAGGGGTGAAACAGAGCTGAATGATCTGAAGAGTTTTATAGCCAGCTGTGTGTACGGAGCATCCTGAATTCCACAGTAGCCCCATTTGACAAGGACAGAGATTTCTTCTTTCCCAGCACTGAACCTATACTCCTGCTGCTTGTAGCTTCTTTCATCCACAGCAACCACACTTGACCCCTTCAGTAACATTTTTGGGAAGTGTATTATTAAAAGAGTGGGGTGATCGCATTAATTCCGTTACATCCAGGCATCTTGGATTTTTTTATTGTTGGGTGGCTTTTTTTTTTTGTAGTTAAATGACTTACTTTGAAAGAAATGAGTATGTTAGGATACAAAATAAGTACTAAACTCAGGTTTAACCTGCTTATGTTCAAAGTAATGGTGGGGGCGGAATTTCAAAGATGATGTCCTGAGACTCAAAGGAGCTGCCTTGGACTTCTGTGGGAACAGACGCAGAGGAAAAGAGCACTTTTGAATGGTTTGGTATCCCGGGAGCACACTAAAGTATCAAAACAAGCTCTGAGGAAATTGCTGTGTCCTGAAACACAGTCATTATTTCAACGCAAGAAACATGAAAGAGTCACAAGGAGATGGCTGAGTGCTAAGTCATGAAGGTAACATGCACATGTCATCTTGGGGGAAAACAGATTCTGTCAGAAAAGATCTTTGCCTTTCTTTCTGACTTGTCATACAGATGTGAGGTATAAACAAAGAGTAATCAAAAGGGACTTAAATCAGGAATAAACTGATATATGACTCTTCATGAAATATTCCTATCTTCACAGCTATTGTGCTCTTTATCTAATTTCCCTGGCTATCTGATCAGAGCTGTTTATTTCACTGTTGAATTATTGCTGAAGTCTGAGAGGGTGCTGCTTTAAACAATGGAGCTGGTCAACAGTGTTAGCAATTCATTTCCATAGTATCTAGTTCTGTTTGGGGCTGCAAAGGCTGGGTTTGCCCTTGGAGCTTTCTCTCATCCCAGAAAACTTTTGTGGATATGGCCAGAAGAGCTCCAGAGTTTAATGAAGGCAAGACATATACATTAGGGTTTTTTTTTGTGAAAGTGCACTTGATATTGCTTTAGAATATGCATTTGCTGCTGGTGGCTGTTAAATTTGAATTATAAGGCTACTTAGGTCCTGATATAGTTGAAGGTGTCCCTGCCCATGGCAAAGGGATTTGACAGGTTTTCTCCAAAGGTCCCTTCTAACCCAAACTGTGAATTCACTGTTCTGTGATTGTGTGAATAAAAAGGAGAAACTTCCAACATCAGACTGCCTTATTTGATATTCTGGCATTTTATTTAATGGTCGTCTCCTGGTTTTAGCAACAAGGAGATGGCAATAGGGAGTTCTTGTCTGAAGTTTCCTTTGTTACTGAGTTGGCTTCCCAAACTCCATTTCCAAAGCCTGTATTTACTTAAAGTTTTAAAGCAGTATTGCCACAGTGACTGGGGAAGGGAGGTGCAGATGGAGCTCCCCCTTCTTGACTTTGCAAAGAAATGACTAAGCAATGTCACTCTTGCATCATTTAAATCCTGGATTGACTGAGATCTAGGAAATTACTGAAAACATAGCTGTGTTTTCACTTGCCACGTGTCACCAGTGCATGTCTGATGGTAAAGCAGCTGCATGCAAAAGGTTATGACAAGGCTAAGACTGCATCTGCTTTTTTTGCCTAGTTGCAGTTATTACATGGTATGAGGCTTAGGCTATTTTTTAAGAACTTGGCAGTTCTGTACAATATTTCTAGTAATAACTAGTTGGCTTCCCATCATTACCACTCTGAAACAATACAAGCACTACTAGTATGCGATCTGAGAATTTAATCTGCTGCAGATGAGGCACACAGCAGACAGCACCAGGGATTGCAGAATGATTGAATGGTTTGGAGAAGAGACCTCCAAGTTCCAACCCACCTGCCATGGGCGGGGACACCTTGCACTGGGCCAGGATATAGTTCTGCCAGAACAGGCTGTTCCCAGTGCTGATCTGCCAAGCCAGGAGATATTGTAAGCAGTTCTTCAGTTTTCTGTAAGTTTGAAACAGGCTATAACAGAATAGAAGATCCTTGAAAGCCTCTGTGTATGTAGGGCTATATAGGGTTCTGCTATTTTTTCAAAGGCAAGCCCACTGTGGTTTTCATGAGAACTTTAAGTGCAGATGGGCCAAAACAATCACTGAATACACAGTCACTATATACAGTGGAGCAAGTGACAGCTGCTCAGGCCTCTGGAAGCACATTATGGGAATGCTATTGGCCTTTTCTTACATTCCTAGACAGTAGAGCAGGCTCTTAATCTGCTGTCCCTGCTGAGGGGATGTATGCCACCAGCAGGGAGGTTTCCTCCAAAGGGAGCAGCAAACAATCTCCCAGAGAGAGGCTGAGCCCTGCCGGCAAGCTCAGCTCCCTGCCTGCCGTGCCTGGGGAGCCCCACTGGGACCTCGTTTGTTGTTTTATCTCTGTTGATCTGACACCAGAGGCGGGCTGGGAGGTCCTGTTTCTCAGTTATTCTTAGGGATTTTGACACCTGCTATAATTACCCCAGCAGTCATTTGCAGGGGGTCTAAATTCAGCATCCTTGTTCATTGTTCTAGAAGGCAGTTTCATCTGCTTCCCTGGACACATCCAGATTTAGTGAAAATAGAGGGAAATTTCCATTAATGCTATGAGGCTGCATCCTGGTTAAGCTTGGTCTGTTTTTCACACCAATTCTTTCTGGAGGAAACTATCAGTGATAATCAGTGCTGATTTGTAATCAACCTCACACACTACCTACCCTGTGCTGTGCTCCACCTTTTCTAGTTTTGCACAAAAATAAGATTTTAAATACTAATAGTAAAGGAAGTATAACTGGTTTTTTTTGAAGATGGAGAGCTCTAAATCAGCTTATAATATTTTAATTTCTAAATCTTATTCCTCAAAGAAGCAAAAATTCTTGAAGTTTGCATCAAGGATATTTCAGTTTGCTCAAATTAAAACAAAATTGGTAGCTCCTGCCTCTTGTTTGCATGGAAGCAGAGTTATTTCTACACACTGTGAGCTAAGAGAGATGGCACAGTTCATATAAAATGGCATCTTTGGGAATTACCAAGTAATATCACTTGTTTTTCATCCTGAACATTATACAGTACAAATAGGAAATAAAGTATTATTATTGGCAGTGAGAGAAGACGAGCCTTGGTTTTTTGCTTGTACACAAATTGTTTCCATGTTTCATTAGCCCCTGGAGGTATTCTGCTTCTTTCCTCTCCTTTGGGACAAAAAGAGGAACTTGAGCACAAAGTGTAACCCCTTCCACACCATCCTCTCTTTGACTGCAGAAACTCTTGCAGAAATTTAAAGAACTATCGTGATTTATCAGACTTTTGCTTTACTTTATATTCATGGAGAATTTAGAAAAACATCAGACAGGATGGAGATAATTGCAAGTGAATTATTACAAAGAATAGAAAGGGATAGATGGGTAATTACAAAGCTTCTCTTAGGGACAATATTGCTCGTCATTAAATTTGATGGACTTATTTTCTTTAGCATAAACAGGCGAACCTGCCTTCCTAAACACTTAAAGTTGCTTCCTAAGAAACATACATTTTGTTTAGGCATAATTAACTCATCCTGAAAAGAATAAACATCTGGTAGGAATAAAACCCTTGGTCAAATTTGTAAGAGTTACAAGTGGATTACAGAAAGTCAACCACATAAAATTTTCATTCTCTCTGAGAAACAAGAAAAAAAAAAGCATTTGTTATTTTGATTTCAGAGGCGTATGTTAACTTTCTTTTTTTTTCAGTAATACTATTTGTTCTGTGATGATTCCTAAGATGGGCTGACCCCAGGTTCTTATAACTGATCAGTCAAAAGCATTTGAGGAATCTGAACCCAGGTGTAGATCAGTGTTTTAAGTCTGGCTCCTTTGGACTGAAACCAAATCCAATTTACTTTCAAGACATTTCAGCTGCAGTGAGTACAGCATAACAGCAAAGAAATGTATCACTTCCAAGGTGCTTGTGTTTATGTTTGTGCTTATACTTGTGGTTCAATCAATTCTCTGTTCTCTGCCTCTGAAACTGATAAAAATTTTGCCCTAGGCAATTCAGGAAATACCTGCCCCAGGGCAAGATTTGCTTTTATTTCTTGGTCTCAGTATTTAATCCGTGCTCTTCACTGCATCCCTACTTGGTTTCCCATACAGTCTCACTAGGGCACTGGGCACTGGGTGCATTGCAGCCCAGCTCAGTGGGGTTGCTGCGCCATGCTGCTGCCCCTCAAGGGACCAGGGGCTGCCTTGGAGTGGTGTGGGACACCCTGCATTTGAGGCCCTCACAAGGCCCACATAATACAGACTCAGTGTGGATCAGCACCATGAGTAGGTGACTTCAACAGTAGTGTCCTAAAGCAAGAAGACTTTCACATTGTCTTGATAGCAGAATCCTTGTGGTAGATGTCCTCATTCACATAAATGTTCAGTCCTTGTAAATCCTGGTAATAGGAAAAGAAAGCATTCTCGCACTGGTCATTTACAATAACCAAAGACAGAAGTTAAAAAAATCCCACAACAAGATAAAAATATGCCACAGGGCAAGTCTGTTGCCATGATGCCGTTGCATGCTGGAGTTTCCATCGACGTTCCCTTGGCAGTGCTGACTTGTGAATAACATACACATCCCCAGTGCCTGGCAGCACCGCTGCAAGGGCAGTATATGTGCGTGCACCGCCTCACACCACTGCAGCCTGTGCACAGAGATAATTTTTTCCCCCTTCAGGGTCGCAAAGAGCAACTGTACAAAAGACTTTTTTTAATAGAACATGTTCTTATCTTTCGTAAAACATGGACCCACCCGACACTTGGACTGGTCTGAGGGCCCCACCCTTGCCCTTTTGTTTGGAGCCTGGGATCATACGATGAACTGGATTAGTACATTGCTGTTTATGTTCTTCAAACCTCATCTATTTTGTTTTACCAGAATACATCACACTGCTCCTGACTTACTTGTGTCGTAGTAGGAGGATCAGTGGGTAGCAGGGAATGGGGTCCAGAAAGGGGAAGGAGGATGTAACACATCTGTCATGAACTGCCAGTGTTTCCAGGCTTGGAGTTGGTGACAGCACAATATTGGCATTTTAAAAATTAAATGGCTGGAGCCTGACCTTACAGTTTTGAAAATCAAGATCGATTGCACTGAAATCAGCGGCTCCTCAGAAACACTAAAATCATGTACATGAAATCAGATTCGTGCCTTTGAACTCTCAGGTTTTCAAAGAGTTTTTCAAAGGGTGTTACAATCAGATGGCTTATGACATTTCAGCAGGCACCTGGAGCAGGCAAAGTGTGTGTCCTTGGCCTATTTCTGATGCTTCTTCCTTTGATCCATTCAATTCAGCAGGCAGTGCCCAATTCACAGTGGTGTTGCTTGTGGTGTTTCTGGAGCCCAAGGCCTGGCATTGCAGCTCGAACACAGACTCTGGATGCTGCACTATTGATCATGTTCTGGTATTTACCACTGTTACAGAATTTCTGGGAGACAGAGGTCATGATTTATGTTTGGAATGAGATTTGAGCTACTCCAGCCTCAGATTTGGGCCTTGTGAGGCCTTCCAGCCTCTGACGCAGTTAAAAATTAAGAGCTTGTGGCGCAGCTAGAAATTGTATTAAGGTGTGATGGGAAGCATGGGCTGTCTGGGTGTGAAGTAATATAGGTTTATAGTGTAAGGTTTAGGCCACCTTAAGGCAAAGGTAAACAATGTTAGTGTGCCAATCAGAGTGCCTTTGAAACCTGTAAACTATGTAGAAGTGTATAAAAACTGCCATCTTCTCTCGAGTAAACGGAGAACGTTGCATTAATCATATTGACTGGATGTGTGTTCTGTCCGGCCAGCTTTCCTGTTTTATGAGGCCCCTGGCTTTTTACCACTAAGCACACAGGACAATGGACTGCTAAATCAATGCAGTCAGACTCAGTTCCAGACACATGGGGATTGATGCAGTGGAGCCAGGCTGTCACAGAGGAAGACCTGGGAGGAACCTTGTCTCCATAGGACCCATCTGTCACAGAGGACAAATCAGCTAACCCTACACCCTGATGGAGAAGGGCTTTGTACTTTGGCACAGAAAACTGAGGAAGGCAATGGGGTAAGGGATGGCCTTTCTCACCTTCTGGCCTCTCTTGTGTGAAGAGGAGTGAGGAAGGTAAAGCTTTTGCCCAGCTCTGGGAGCAGGCTCCAGCATTACCCTGCCATTGCTGTGTCACAGCACAGAAGTTGCAGCAGGTCCTGCACTGGGCAAGGGGATCCAGGAGAGGGACAGATGGCACTGGAAAGGAAGCAAGGAAGCTGTTGAATCAAAACTGATGTTCACCTTGGGCTGATTTTTTCTGCTGGTTTGCGAGTCTTTGCTGTGATTGCCATCCAGGTCATGTTTCAAACATAACAGCACAGTGTGTTTACTGGGATGACATCTTGGCATGAAAACTCTCCTTAATTCCTCTCCTGCCACTCAGCTTTGACACTGAGCATCACACAGCTTTCCTAAGGGTACATGGGATCCTGGGGAAAGAGGGTGGCTTTAAGGAAGGTGGGACACCCAGAAACTATTGGCCTGGATGCAGATCTATAAGACCAAAGGTAGTTGATGGGGAAACTGTAATCTCAGCCTCTTCACTCCATGGTACAGGACCAGAAAGCCTTGAAGAGTGGTTTTGGAGTCAGGAATTTTAGAGGTTCCTCTGGCATAAATGAGGAGTTGGTACTGTTGAAGGTGCTGTACTCAAACCTTGGATATCAGAAGTAGAGAGTCTTATGCTGCAGCATATTGGAGCTAGAGCCAAGGACCCAAGAGAGCACTAGCATCCCTGGTTCTAAATTAGTGTGTAGAAGGGGCTGGAGTTTCACTGGGTGCCTGCCTTGGGCTTGGTGAAAGCTTTTTGAAGTACATACAATGTACACCAAGCATTTTATGCTCTACAAAATCCCCAGTCACTTCTGGCTCTGACACACAAAGAAAATACTTTCTATTTTTTAGCCAGATACGGGGCAACACAGCTGATACTAGATCATCCTGCAAAATCCTACCTCCTAAACTTGACCAATTCCTATGTTTTGTCAAAATATCATATTGGTTTAGAAAATAGCAAGAAGAAGTACATTAAAAACAGACATCAACATTTTCTTGCAATGTGTCTGTTCCTATCACAAAAGGATTTGTGGAGTAAAATGAAATTATTTACCAGAGAGGTGTAAAACTGTAAACAAAGTATTTCTTTGTCAGTCCTATGGTTACCTGTTTCAGAGGGCATCCTTTCAACATTTGTTCCACACTTGATTTTGGTCTGGCAGGATAGCTGTATTAACAGTGTGCTTCCAGGTATTCATCTGGGTGGGGTGTAGAGCTGGAGACTTTCCAAAATTCTGCTCCGTGTTCTATTAACACCCTGAAATCCAACTTGTGAATGCTATAAAATGGGGTAAATAAGGACTGGAAGGGTGGGAAGAGAGAGAGAGAAACCCTTCCCCTACAGCATCTGACTCTTTTAACTATAATAAAATTCCAAGTGAGGTTTCTGTATCTTGTGTAAACCCAGACTTCATATAATCTTATTACTTAGTTGGCTGAAGCTCAGGTGAATAGGGCTCATGCAAGAGGATGTGATACTTGCAGTGTAAAACGTCTTCAGGCATAAGTAAAATAAAAGATGATGAAACAAACATAACTTTGAGAATATGGGGGCTGTCATATACATGTCTTAGCATATTAATTTATTTATTAATTAATTCCCTTTTGATTCTTTCATGTTACCATAAAGAAACCATCTACATCTGTTTATTATATTGAAGATACAGCTCTTTCATCCCAGTACCTCTATCCTTAAAAGGACTATGTAAAAAGCACACTGTGGCTGGAGCAGAAAGACTGGGATTTATTTTATTAAGGGGAAATTCTTGTGTATGTCTCCTTATTCACATTTTCTTTCTTGCAAGAGATGGCAGTGAGAAACGAGAAGCATGCCAAAAATTAAACCATCCATTTAGAAAAGAACCAGCTGTTTGAAGAGTTGAAGAATCAAATCCCAAACTCTGCCTATTTAGTATCTTGTGGACCAGTGGAACAGTTTCTAGGCGGAAGACATAAACACTCTAACAAGCGTGTGCCCTTGGCCTGTGTACATCAGCATGTCTACAGGACCTAGTTTAGTTGCAAAGTGCAGAAGTAACTTCTTTTCCAGTGGAAGGAACTGGACTTGTTGGCCTACCTGGCAAGAAACATGCATTGAGTCACAGAGCAGAAGAGAGGACAATGTAAGCAGGTAAAATTCAGGGATTTTCTGTGAGGCAGATTGTGACTCCTCTGCTGATAGTATGTTGTAAATGCACTCTCTGTTTAGGATCTGTCCAAATATTCTGAAGAGTAATTTCATTTTTAATAACCACAAGCATTTCTTTCTTGCTTTTTTTTTTTCCAGGCAGGTTTATGTGTGTCAAAGTATTCAGAAACGAGTGCCAGAGGAAGAAGCTCCAAACTTGCTCATGAGCAACACAGATATGTCTTACATAAAGGCTTGCTTCTGCAATTTCTTTTCTTATTCAGTTCTGCTCATGTTTTCATAATGCTGTGGGAAGTTGCACGTGGAATATATTTCAAAAATAAAAAAATAAGGAAGGTTCAATATTTTCATGAGTACAGCAATTTGATTATCTTTTCCTTTTGACACTGGAGTTCTTGTCTCACAGAGCTGTCCTTTTTAGCTATATTAACCCTATCCTGGTACAATACCATGTACTGATTAAGTCTATCACTAGTCACAGACTGAATACCAATTTATATTTTGTCACTAAAAAATTTGTGGACAAATTGTAGTGGTTCAGAAGCTGCCTTGGAGGGAGCTTAGCAGTTTGGTCAGAGACAATTGCCCCATGAGACAGAGGTTAGTCTCATCCACTAGGAGCATGA
Source organism: Lonchura striata (assembly GCF_050655825.1). NCBI lineage: Eukaryota > Metazoa > Chordata > Aves > Passeriformes > Estrildidae > Lonchura > Lonchura striata. The sequence continues at coordinate 117,850,113 of NC_140704.1, forward strand.
GCCAAAGACTTGAACCAGGAGAAAGACTGGGGTAAGATTTCAGGGGAGCAGAGCTGGGTAAATACCAGTTGCTTCTCAGGTAGCACCTTCTGGTGAGTTGCTCACAGACATGGGTATGTGATTGAAAATGAATGAGTTAATACATCCCGAGGAGTCACCATCCCTCAGCAGGAAGTTATTATCCTTCAGCTGAGGAACAGTAGCTCTGTGTGTTCTGCTCTATTGTGGCGTTAAGGACAATGGGCTGGTTTAAATCATCTTAAAGCATGCTATTTTGATAACTTGCTTCTGCAGGAGCAAGCCTAGCTTTTGCACCATTTTTTTTTCAAGGAAACCTAGATTTTATCAAGTTTTACCAGGCTTCTTTTGACATATCTCACTGGTTATCAAAGGAAATTTGTCTGGGTGGTCTCATTTGGAGGACTACACCCCAAATTTGAGGATTTCAAATGCAGGGTATTTTGAATTAAGCTCGCAGGCCTAGACAGATAGACAGAATTTTTTCTTTGAATGAAATTTTTTATTCTTACATGACTCTAACATAATTAATTTCCTAATAAGCAAAAACATCAATGAAGAAATTCACTTGTCAACAGAATGCAAAAATTATCCTGAAAATGCCTTCTAGTGAGAAGCATGCAAACCCAGAGATTTTGAATAGAGTTTTGCAGAGTTATCACTACCTGTAGCAATAATTGCTAACATTTACAGTATGAATTATTTTTTCCCATTCTGAGATTTTGTAGTTTTAAATATATTTTTCTTCTTTATCTCAGATCAGCTAGTTAATTTGCCTGTGGCAAAAGTCATATCCCAATTCTTTTGCTCATTTATTGACCTATACAATGACTTAAGATTTTCTCTTTTCTAAACATGAATCGTTGGCTTTCTAAAATGGCTTTCTAAAATTAATATCTTCCAGGAGGCCTAACTATATTACCAAAACAGCCTCTTCCAGGGCTGCTCTACTGAATCTAGCATCTGTAGGTATGAAGGGAAGAGAAACAAAACCTTTAAAGTGTAAAAACAGACATGAGATCATCAAATGAACCACATCCATCCATCCATCCATCCATCCATCCATCCATCCATCCATCCATCCATCCATCCATCCATCCAACTTCTGTTTGTGTTGTCCACAGAAAGAGAGATTACAAACATCTCATATGCTGCAGAAAATGAAGGTTAGAAATCTATTCTCTGTGGCTCCAACTGAGAATCATAGAATGAAGGGTCCATGTGAAAATTAAAAATAAAAGAGGCACTCTTCTGGGTAGAAATGAGATCTTGTTAGCATGCATAGATTTCTCTTCAGATAATAGGATCTCTGGTCCTGATTTTAAGAGATAAAATAAGACAACAAATTACATAGGCCAGCAGGTAACAATTTCAGGCTAGATCATTGAGGCCAGTTAATACAGAGTGGAATTTTATATTTGTTTTTTCCATCTTAAAATGAAAATATTAATTGTTGAGAAAGATTTTTGTAGAAATCATCATTTGGGAGGACCCACTTGCATGACAGTTCAGACATGATTTTACTTGTCTTTAAAAGATGGCAGAATGAGTCATATAACTCAGATTGAAAGGAGAGGATTGAACAATACTGTTTTTTTATTTTTCAGTAAATCAAATACAAGCATTTTTATGTCTATCTCAGTTACTGCCATGCCCAGAGAATTCTATATTGCTGCCTTCTCCCTGTCCTTGTGTGGCACTGAGTTTGACTAAAAGAGATGTGCTGACCTTTGGAAAAAACCCTTCTCCCATCCTGCCTTCAATCTTTCCCTTCCTTGCTGAGACGATGAAGGGAGAAAGTGGTAGTAGTTCTCTCCAGTCTGCAGCTGGGGGAGCAGCACTAATCCAGTATCAGTCCCATACAAGTATTGTTATTTTTCCTGTCATGTTTGTTGGGGCACAGCTTTTGGTTTATTTTTCTTGCAGAAAGGCAGGAAAGTCAATCTGGAAAAATACTGCTCACTTGTCATCAGTAATTACTTGGCCGTTGTGCCAGGCATTGGCTTTCTGACAGTTTCAAGACAGAGAGTGGGTGAGACCCAGCTGCAGCCAACAAGAAGGAGGGAAAAAGATCTTAATCTGACATGGGCTTTACTTGCCCTTCCTTCTTTTCCCCTCCATCTCTCACTCTCCTTTGGGAGTCACAGCTATTACTTCACACAATTAGCTCTCCCCATTCTTCGGGTGCAGCTTTCTGTCCAGTTTCTTCCACCCATTAAATGGAACATCTAAAGAAATAACTTAGCCTTGGGAGGGAAGTGCCTTTTGGGAATAGATGTCTTGCTCCACCTCCAGGAAACAGATAAGTAATTTAATCTGTAGAGTTTGTGAGATTAACAACACCGTTTATAATTCTGCAGATGGTTTTCAGCATCTATTTTTAAACTTGGGCAGTTTCTGAAATGACATCTGTAATTTACCTGATATCTTAAAAACCATTTAGGTCATGGCCTGGAAGGCATGAACTGTGTTCAATAGAACAGCTCAATATGCCAACTTCAAACAAGATATTGGATAGAGAAACTTAGAATGCCTAATATTGCTTAGGTGGGAGATATGAGTGGAATGAATGTGATGCATGGAGAGACACCAGACAGGACTCTTCTCTCCCAGACAACACTGGAGAAATTCTGAACAAAGGTTTGCAAAGCAATCACCAGATGTGTAAATAGAGAGACTGTGCTGTACACGACAGGCTTGCAAATTGGCTTTGTACTATTGCCTCAGGTAACTGATGTCCCTTAACACAGTCAGCCTGTGAGACCTTAAAGATTTTCAATATCTTTGTTTTTTAATGGTCACACTCACAGTTAAGCTAGAACCCAAGTGTCTATAACTGTAGGATTGGTCAACTGCTGTATTTGCTGTGGTTCTTAAGTTGTTCTGCCATGGTGCTGAATTCTGCTTGCAAAATGTGAACATGTAGGTGTTGGAGTAAACTTGCATGTGGCAGAAACTAATGTCATACCTGTGGTCTCAAAACTGTGAGAGGGCAGTAAAGCCAATGTAGTCAGCACATCTAAATATTCAGTACAGTCTGTAAGGCTGCAAATTCTTACTCTTCCCCTTCTCAAATGATTTTCCAGCAAACCTATTCCAGAAAGCTGTACAGTACACCAAGAGAAGAAGCTTCACCCCAAATGCCCCTTATGAATGCAGGCTAAGACCTGGGAAAAATTTTTAGGCATCTTCCCCTCCTTACCTTGGTTGGCACACTGTTTAAAGATACACTGATGTACTGCTGAATAGCCATTGCCACCCTTTTCTTTCTCTTCATTCAAATCCTTCACTCCCACAGACTTCTGCACAGCAGAAATCTTCTCCCATACCTGAAATCAATGACAACCTTCTCACTGGCTATTACAGAGCATGCACTTAGAGAACAACTTGAAAAATTTCCAAGAACCTGATTGTAATGCACAGATTACAGCTTCACTTCTTCAGTCAGCTGGATGGCATCTTGCTGATTGGAGTCCTTCTGCAAATACAGAGGCTATGTTCAAACAGGGTCCTCTGAAATCTGTTACAGCAATGGCATTTTTCTCTTTATCATACACTGAGATTTTCCTGAAATTTGTGGCTTATTGATGGGAGCTTTGTTGGTGTTGTTATTGTTTTCAATTTTAAAAAGAGTCACTTCTGTTTTTAGGAAAAATCAAAATAATTCAGGTGATTTTTACAATAGAACTTCAGACAGCATCAACTCATTGGTCCTCTTTTGTGACAGAAACAAGAGCATTCAAGTTTCTTTGTGGTGTGTGCTGAAAACTGAGCTCATGCTGAGAAACCTTTTTCTCTCTGGCTAAACCAGCACCAAATTTTCTAGCACTTGCCAACACAGATTTAGAATGTATTGACTGGCTTAAAGATCAAGAATGTGATAGGGAGATACTTTTCACTCTGTGCAAGCTGTGTTAAATTTCAGCAAAGAAGGTATCTGGGGAGCCAGGACAGTTAACCTGTGAATTAAACCTGTGCAGACATAATCAATAAAGCTAAGAGTTAGGTACTTCACTATTGATCAGCAGTGCTTTGGTTTAAGAATCCTGTATTAACCAGTGATAAAAATGCTGCACCGCTTGGTTTTTTAATGGCTAAGTTTCTAAAATGCACTTCAAAAAAAGATACATTTTGTGGGTTGACAGATCTTCATGTGCTCTGTTTCAGCCACGTAGGAAAAAATACAAGGCTGAGTGAATATTAACATGGTAAAGACCTTTAAGGCTTAAAGAAAAGAAACTGCAAATTTGCAGCAAGAGGGACTCAGAAAATCTCTGTTAGCTTTTAGGCAAGTGCTACAGTTGATAATGTAGATCTGTTACTATCAAACTGCTATCAGTATCATGTCAGTAGGTATCTGTCTCAGTATTTATAACCTGCTAACAACAGGGAAGTGATGTGGTCTAATGACCTGAGGACAGGACTAGAAGCCAAGAGGAAGTGGGGAAAGGAAGCTGCACAGAAGAACAACTTCTCTGAACAGGATGTCTGGTCCTGCTGCAGCCCAAATTTTCTTGTATTTTTCTTTGGATTTCAGTACATCTTGGATGGTCATTCTCCTGATTCATTAGGCATGTTTGCAAACTACAAAATTACATGACTAACCATGGTATTAGTTGGTCATTTCTGGTCCTTCCTCATGTCATCTGGAGTAAGGCTAAGTGCCTCAACTTGACAGAGCACTGAGGTCACAAATTCACTTCCATTGCAACTCTTCAAATCTTCAGTGTTTGAGATGTTTAAAGTTTTGAGAAATTTAATAAAGCAACATTCTAAAAAGGTCCCTTTGGCCAGGGTGTGTGTCAGGTAAAGGTGAAACTGAACAAATAGATTATAAATGGTCATTCCTATCTGCAAGAAAGAGCAGCGTGGAAGAAGGTACGGATATGTTTGTGAGATAAGAATGAGAAAAAAGCATTATGTGAAGGAAAGATTGATGTCACAATGAAAACATTTGCAGTGATGTTGTTAACAGATGTAGGAAGATGTGAATAATTTTTTTTATTGTTCTTTAATTTAAATTCCTGTTGTTTTCCTTACAGTGCCAGTAATGTCTTAGGCTTCCTTGTCCTTGTCCTGCATGGGATTCTCACAGAAGATATGCTTTGTGCTACATCTCACTTTTATGCTGCAATACCTATGTTTGTTACACTCTGGAATGTGTATCTGGCACCTTGCCCAGGCATGAGTGGAAGAAGGCAAAGAAACCCTTTTTGGGGGATGAGGGTTAGGACAAATTTTGGGACTGGTAAGCATGGGCATGGAACATTCTTTGCTACCATTTTTTGTAAGTTTGTAAACAAAATGTGGTTCCTAATTAAAGCAGCCACTAAACCGTTTAACTTGCATAACTAGAACTGACTCAATAGATTGGCCCAGGTCTCACTGACCCTGGCAGAGTGACAGGGCTGGTATTTTGTGTGGATGAAATGTTCAATAATTTCTCCAGAGCATTATGTGCAAATAGGCTTTTCTTTAACAGCAGGCATGCATGTCTTTTCCTTTCACCTTTCTGCTTATCAGTCAGCAGATCTTAGCTAGACAATGTGAGAAATCATTATTTTCTCTCATCTTTTTGTTAAAAAAAGAGTCAGATATTAATATAAAAATATTATTGTATTTTTCTACAAGGAATGCAAACCTCACCATATGCTACCTCTAATTTAGAGGCCTAGGTGGAAACTGTTGCCTGTATATGCACTGTGAGCAGTTGAGATTCCTTTCATTATTATTTAAAGCATTTGGTGCTCACTCCCTTTCAGAGGCAAAATTCTTTGTGGATCCATGACCTATGTGGCATGCTTGAGAGGCAAGCAAAATGTGAAAACAAATACACACCATGTTGCTGCTGAGTTTGCCAATCCATCTTTATCCTCCCTGCATTCTGGACTTTAGTAGCAGTGTGTGGAATTCACATAGCATTTCCTTGCAAGCTCCTCAAAAGCACACTGCAAACACTGAAATGAGTGTCTTTAGAAGAAATTCTGTGTGCTTTCTTCTTTGATGGAGATCCGGAGATCCCATGAAAGTTCTCCAAAACACTATGTTTTAGATAAGACCCCCATTCATTAGTCATGTAACTGTACTAGAATAAGAAGGGAAAGGATGAATAAAAGGTCAGAAAGAAAAGAAGAGAGAGGACAGAAATATGAGGGCAAGTTTTTACTTCACTAGTTAGAGAAGGTCAAAGATGGAAGAGGTGGAGAGAGACTTCAATTAAGGAAAGTGATGGAGTACTTGTAATAGGAAGCAATTAATGCCATTTTGGTTTGTTCATTCATTGTGGTTTTATCTGTTATCTTTCAGATGTGAACTCTTAGGTTCTCTTTGTTTCACAGAAGAATTGAATGCCAGGTGCTTCAGGTACACATGTGCTAAACTTCAAGACTAAAATCAACACAATTCCATATGGTGTTTAAGGTTAAGCCTAAGTGCATGCTCTTTTGAGGGTAGCATGTGAAAGAAAGCCAGCTGATGGACATTGACCTTTTCCTGCAAGTCTCAGGCTTGTGGTTTAAATTGAGAGGAAGGAAGATTCACTAACTGAAGAAGCTCCTATTCAGTCCTCATGCCGTAACATGAGAAGTGCCCTGCAGGGTCTGAGTATGGCCTGTGTCCACAGTCTAACTCCAACCAGACAAGAAGAGATGGTGTCTGGGGAAAGGCCTGCAAGCCCAACCACACCCTGTGGTGTTTCCCCATTACACCTCCCAACAGCCACAGCTGTTGCATGAGGGATGTCTAGGATGATGTCTCTGCCTATTGCCTTCAGAACCTGTTTATGGAGCTGTTCCCAGGGAATTTGACTAACTCCTTTTGAACCTGCTGCCATTGGCTGTCTAAATTGCCTGATATGGGAGCAACCTCACAAAGTTTACTGCCTGCTGTGCAAATAGATATTTTCCCTCTTTTAAACCCATTTCTAATGGTTTCAATAAAGTTCTTCTCATTCTGCTGCTGCAGAATTGGTGGTTAACCATTTCAGCTTTGTCACGTGCATCTTATTCACTGTCTTTGTGATGACCTTTGGCCATATTCTGCTCAGCCTTTTCCTCTCCTGAGGAGAAACAACCTTTTTCTTCAGTGTCTCCTTGCAGGACAATCCAGTTTTTTATCTAACCTACTTGCACTACATCAGAGGCTAATAAGTCTAAAGGTGCATTTCATAAGAATATAGCTAGTGGCTATTAATAATTATTATGGTAATGAAAACTGCTTAAGTGTCTGCCTGCATCCCAAGCCTTCAGTTTCTTGTTTTACAAAGCTCTGGGGAGGCTGGTGGTCTGTTGGAGTAACTGATTTCTGTTATGGCTCACAGTAGCTACCAGCTCCTAGAGAAAATTTCTTCTTCTCATTATTCTCTACTACTGATTTTTGCAGGTAGAGCAGAATTAATACAAAGACATCTATTTTTTGTGCTTCAAGCATGGCTTTACTTTTTTTTTTTTTTTTTTTTTTTTTTTTTTTTAAGTATCACCTTGAAATTCTAGTTAAGGAAGTAGATAGGTCAAAAGGAGAATATGATAAAGGTTTCATGCCAGGTCCATGGTTTATATCACTGAGAGTAGCTTTTGGCATAGTTTCCCCAGTTTACAGTAATTGAAAGCTTTCAGTATGTTTGTCACTGTGCTTGTATGGAGTTAAAAGGCAATCATTAAACACCTTATGCTGTCAGCTGGCCTAAACAGCAGATCAAACAGAACATGCTTGAAAATTCTCTTGGCATTATCAAGTCACATCTTACTAAACAGAGGCTACTCTCTCTCTTCAACTACAGGCCCCTCAAACGGTCCTGTTTTCTGCAAACAAGACAAAACAAGGAAATGAGCTATCATCCCTGCCTTTCAGTGCAGCACATCCGCTGTCCTCTTGACAGGTAAATCTTGTGAATGTGTTCACCAGGGCTGTCATGTTATTGTTTCACATTCCTCTGGTAACAGCATGTGATCCCAAGTGAACACGAGATACTTGGGAGCAGTACAATGAAGACCCTGTTTGTTTGCTGCTGTACTCTTCAAGAGAATATTTTAGCACCTGATAGCACTGCATAGATTAGGCTTGAGAGGATGTCCATTCCCAAGTGAAACAATAGTAATCTGCATCTTTTCCATTGATGTCTTCTCCTTGCACTCTGCACTTGATTCACTTCTAATCAAGAAGGCATTGTATTGGTGCTGCCTGTATAACCAGGATGGTGAGTGGACTGTGGATTAGCTCCGCTTTCATCTCCTAAATTTTTCAGGGAAACAGCAAGCTAAATTAGGGTGAGGATTAATTCTAAAGGCTTTGAAGTACTTTGTTAGTAAACAGAATGTATCTGTGCCCCCCTAAAAATATCATGCTTTTCTAAATCAATTGTTTTTTATTAACAAGATGTTTATTGAGGAAAAAAGTAACTTATTTCAAAGAATGAAGAATTATCAATGTTTTATGCATGCAAAGACAAACAAGTTCTCTGAAAGGTCACCTGGAAGAGGTTTTTGAGCTGTGAAATGTGAGACTTTTTTGAAATATTAAAAAAAATAAAAAAGAAACTGTAAGTCATGTCTATGGTTTATTTCTTAAAAAATAAATATGTCCATAACAGCATCTGTTCTAGGTCAGACCAAGGTCTGCTTAACACAGTATCCAATTTCTGGCAGTGACCAAAAGCAAATGTCTAAGGGAAACTATAAGAACAGGGCAAACGTATATCTTGTTTTCCTGAATGCTCTCTCAGCCTTCAAACATTTGAAGCTCTGGGATTTCCTGAGCTAGATATGGTTTCTATGTAGGTAGTAACCCTTTATGAATTTCCTTTCCTCTGGCTATCTCAGGGCCCCCTTGAATTGGTGTAAATGGCTTTCATGCCATCTCAATTTTAACACATTTAAAGAGTTTGTTAACTCAAAAATTAGTGTGCTTTTTCCGCAGTTATGGCTTAATAATATAAAGTTATTAAATGTCTGTGTAAAGCTTGTATGTCTCATAACCTTACTGCCATAATGACACTACAAAGAGGACTATATACTGAAGTGTCTTTCCTAATTATATTTAAAGCTGTTCATACTATCTACTTAATAGCAGGAAGAACAGTCACATTCTCCCATTTTAGGTATCCAATTAAGTTTCTCACTATTTAATCTGCTTAGACTCTCATTTTTTTTCAGGAAGAGAGGTTCTGATACAGAATTATGTAAATTAGAAATTAAATGCAGGGTTCTAAAATGTCCTTTGGAGCAGCCACTGTGCCTCTGCAAAGGGAATTTATGGAGAGCAGCTGAAGGGCTTCAAGGTGCTTGGTGTGAACACTTCCACTCATGACAACAAGACATAAAGGCATTACTAAAATGGACTATGTATTTTCCAACCATAAAAGGAGAGGCAATTTTAGATAAGCAGAAAAATCCAGAAAGGTCTAAATAAGAGTACACCAAGATTAATATTACTATGCTTCTCAAACATAAAATGAAATTTCTGAGACCTCAAGAGGTCAAACTCTTTCCTTGAAAACTGTTATATTTAAAAGCTACAGAAGAATATATTTTCACTGTCTTCTCTACAGCATTCTCAGATTAAGGATGTCAGGGGAAATCATTAGAGGGGGAATATTTTATATTAGGACAACTAAAGAATTTGAAAAAACAGTCAATCATTCAGGCACAAGAAACTTTCAAAAGAAAACCAATGTAAGCCTGGTATCTTTTTTGCTTTCTGGCTGTATTGATTGATCTATTTATTAGCCTAGTTTTACCAGGGACACTATTTTTCCCTACAGAGTTGTATGATACTGTTTCATTTTCTCCAGCACTTTTCTATCTCCCCTTTCTGATTTCTAATTACTGTGCTCTGGTTAGTTAAGCTCATTCTTTCCAATATAGTGAGCCAAAATGTGCCCTTAATACCCAGCCTGTGTTGTGGGCTGGACACTAAGAAAGGCCCCCTAGAATGTGCAGCAAGAAAAAAAGGAAATATACATATTTAGCAAGTTCTGAAGCTTAATAGTCCTTCAGACAGATATTTGTATCTCAGGTTGAGACTTAAGTAGGTGTCTAAATCAGGGGAATATCTATCTGCATCCAGGACCCTTGCAGGAGATAGCTACCCTTAGATGACTGAATTTTGTTGAGATGGCCCCTGCCTTTCATGTACAGGCACCTAGCCTTAGTGATGATGTGGATCTGTAGTGGTCTTGTGTTTCTTTGTTCTGAGTAAAAAAGGTATTACAGAACCATAGAATAGCCTGAGTTGGAAGGGATTTTAAAGATTTCTGACCCCTCTACCATGGGCAGGGACATCTTCCACTACATCAGCTGCTCAGAGCTCCATTCAGCCTGGCCTTAAACTCTTTCAGGGTTGGGGTACCCACAGGTTCTCTGTGTGGCCTGTTCTGATGCCTCTCCAACTTCACAGTAAAAAAATTCTCACTAATATCGAATCTAAACCTACTCTCTTTCAGTTTGAAGCCATTCTCTCTTGTCCCATCACTACATGCTCTTGTAAATAGCCTCTCTCTCTATCTGTCTTGTAAGATCCCTTCAAACACAGAAAGGCCAGAATTATGTCACCCTGAAACTTTTCCCTCTTCAAGCTGAAGAATCCCAATTCTCTCAGCCTTTCCTCATAGGACAGGTACTCCATTCCTCTGATCAATGTGACATAAATCCTCTGGACTTGTTCCAATGGGTCCATGTCCTTCCTGTGCTGGGGACCCCAGAGCTGATGCAGCGCTGCAGGTGGGGTCTCACCAGACTGAGACAGAGGGGCAGAATCCCCTCCCTGTCCCAGCTGGCCAGGCTGCTTTTGTACAGCCCAGGAAACAACTGGCTTTTTTGGCTGTGAGCTTGCATTGCCAGGTCACCTCCAGTCTCTCCTCCTCCAGCACCCCCAAATCCTTCTCAGCAAGACCCTTCTCCATCTCTTCATCCCCAGCCTGTGCTGGTACTGGTGTTGCACTGACCCAGGTGCAGCCACTTGCACTTAGTCTTATTAAACCTCATGAGACAGCTGTGGGCCATTTTTTGAGCTTGTGAAATTAAATTCCTAGCTAGATTGAGCAGAACAAGGCAACCCAGCTGGAAGTTTTGTGGTAAGTGTTGAAAATTCCTTAGCAGGAAAACAAATTATTTTTCTTTAAATAAAATTGCTTATTTGACAGAACTTGGACTACTCAACAAAACTGTTTAGTGTTTAGAGCATATTTGAATATAGCTTTATGAGCATTGTTCATAGCAAAAGGACAAATAAACTCATTGCTGTTAAAAAGCTATCCTTTAGGGGCAGTCATATACCAACATTCTGTTTTAACAGGAATAAGAAGTATCTACATGTACTAGCAGTGCTTTTTGAGAAAACAGCTGCATGGAACAGATGACAATGAATCTTGTTCAAAACACCATGGTGATTTCTAGTTCTTATTCAAATTCTCATCTTAATTAATCTATGATTAACTAATGAAATTATACATCTACACAGCAGGGCCCAGCCTTTATGCTTAATTTATAAAGGCCATGATATTTAAATTAAAACCATCAAAGTCTGGTAATTACAACTTCTTTTAGCAGTTAACACCTTCTCTTCAGAGGTAGTATTTGTACACCTTTTTAAACAGAAGCATTGTTTGTATAGGTATTTTAAGCAGAATTTCAAACTAAAACTACAGGGTTTGAAAAAACAACAAACTTCATGGATATACTGCTAAAAATTATATTCCATTTTCAATTCATGGGAGAAAATTTTTAATTACACTTCTTTCTTAGTTGTTTATCCTCTTTCCCTAAAAGCACTAATGATTTGAATTCAGAGATGTTGAAGGATAACACTTTTGTAGTACAGACCTGCTGATCTGGAACATGTATTATTAATGCCAAATTTCTAAAGATAGAAACAGCTGATAGTGCTCTTGTCATTCACAGCAGGTGAATCTAATACAAAATCTCCAGTCACTCTTGCATTCAACTAATATGTTGTTCTCAGATTGGACAATGGAACATTTTTCCTCAGAACACTTGAATTTCATTAATAATTTCTGATATATTCTGATAATCATTTTATTTTTAACTGAAAGAAACAAGAACACTGCCCACTATTGCTATAATTTTTAAAACAGAAAGAAAGCCTCAGGAGGTTAAAGATACAATTTTATGCAGAGTGAACTTGATTGGGTATCTTCTGAAGCTTTTGGTTTTAAACTGAAGTGCAGAACTCAGGTCAGGTTTCTTGCTGAAGCCTGATTGTTTAGTTTTATACCCTTTTGGAAACATAAGTTCATTTTCCTGTTATTCTGTGGCTGAATTGCCACCTGAGTCAGGAAAGAAATTATTTCTAGGATGGAAATGGAACTGAAGTTGTTGATAATCAAGATGTTCAGCTGTTTTACCATGGCTGGCAGCCAAGGACTAAGAGACCTCTGCAGAAAAAACCCTGTGTTAACAAATTTACATAGCTAGAGAGAAGAAAGAAACCTTCCAAAGGCCTTATAATATGCTAAGATTTTACTATTTCTACAGAATATACTGTCCAGCATTTCCTTCCATTGTATTGTAGGTCTTCTTTGGGGTGGAGGCTAGAACCAGTTTCTTTAGGAGACATTAACAGTCTCCTTTCAAGCACCTGCTCTGAGTGAGTCTCAGAAGGATTCTATTATATATGGAAGCTAGAGAAGCTGTCATCAAAAACCTAATTCAAGACCTGAAGTAGCTTACATATGTACATACATACATATATATATACACACACATGTAAATTTGGAATGGCCTGTAGGTCTAGCTATAAAACATATAATAGCAAAAAACATATCTAGCTTGGAGCAAATACTTTGATTTTGTGCAAGACAGGTAATTTGGAAATTTCTTATTACAAACAAAACAAGTGTTACTCAAGTCCTTGTCTTTATTTGTATTGTATATTGTTGCTAAAATAAAATATAAAACTGCTTGTTGAATCTGAACAGAAAGTCCTAAAAGTCCTCATGAGATCAAAATGCTTAAATTTTAAAAATACCGTACTGATATTCATGTGAAGTGCTTTAATATCCACAAAACTATATATTCTGTCAGAAATGACAGAAAATTTCTAAACAGCTGTTGATATAAGTTGATGGTACATTTCATTTTTACTGAGCCACTAAAGACAACATAACTCTTTAAATAGTGCTAGTCCCTCTTTATAGATAATTTAAATAAAGCAGAAGGTGTGACAATTAAATACACACCAAATCCCAGGGACTTGAAAGATTTTTTGAACTCTCCTGCCTCCAAACAGAGGGCAACTTTATACTGAAAGCATTTAAGAAGGGACTTTCACTTGTGTATATTATTCTATAAATGAGTCTTTCCAGCTTTCTTAGCTTTCTTCTCAGACCATAATACCTTCCTTTTATGAGTACTGCCACACCAGTGTAGGTCCTTTGTTGATTTGCTTCAGTTTGTCCCTATTGCAAATTTTAAAATGCATTATATGATGCATTATCCAGCTTGCTCTTTTTATACTTTGCACGTTAGGAAGATATGGAGGAGCTAATTATTTCACTTTCATTAATGAAATCCCCTTATACCAGACTTTAGAGCCACTGAGGTACAACCTACTCATCTTAGCAACCGTTCTTGTAGTGTTTGGGAATGGTATCATCCATCTTATATTTTGTATTTTTAGTGAGGACAATTCATTTACATAGCAAAACCCCACATGGTGAGTTTTAAGAAACTGTAAAATAAAATTCTTTAGAATACAGAAATAAAATCCTGATAGAGGATAGTGTGTCCAAACTCTCATTCTGAAGGTTTACAATTCCTATGTTGAAATTACTTCAGGCAAAAAAACTAAGTCAGAACCAAAGCTTGTCCAGCTAAGCCATTGCCATAGTCATACCAGTGAATTTTCTAGAGAATTCATGGTCCTGCATTGCTCATTCTGACTGGGTGTCAGGTTACCAACCCCAGTGCTAAAAAATATATGTATACCACAAGATCAGAACAAAACCAGCCATTTTGTTTAAAGCCATATATGCCAACAGTTTAGTCTGGATCCTCTATTGCAATACCTGAGGCATCCATAAATATTCTGCTTCCCTGACCCACCGCTCTGGCACAAAGGCACAAGTAAACACCAATTATATCTTGCATCAACAACAACTTTCATTAAATGCCAATGCATTAGTATGGTGGAGTAGAACTGGTTGCTGATGCTCAAAATTCAGGTATCAAGTTTGAACATCCACTTGATTACAGCTGCTCCTTGTAACGAAGTTAGTCTAATTAAAATCATACAATTTAGTGATCTGATTGCAACTTCTGGTTTGAATATTTTGTATTGTTTTAACAACTGAGTTTACACTGATAATACCTAGAAAAAAAAAGTGGGTGAAGAAATTCTATCTGGGACCACTGTTAAGAGATGGAAATAGGACAGTCCTGTAATATTTATTTTATTAGGGCATATCGTGGTCTATTAAGATGTGCCTTTTTAAGAAGGAAATGTTTTTCTCCATATATTTTAGCTCAAACTCCTATATAATATTTCTATTCAATTCCTTCAAATGAATAAAAATATATTAGTGGCGTAAACCTTTATGTTTAATGGCAGGGGGTAGGAAAAGGAGAGGGTGGAAATCAATCTTTCCTGAAAACATAATAGAGCAATAAAGGATACCCATGCTCAGGCACTGTTGGCTGCTTTATGATTTTTTTCTCGGTTCAAACAAAGCTGTATTCAAAACAAGGATAAACATATCAATGCTAATTTTATATAAGACTCTTCCTTGTATAGTAATTTCACCTATTCTATTCATATAGCAAAGAGCAGGATTTCTTTGATCTCTTCCTGCCATCGATGTTTTGCCATTTAGGCTCCTACTTAATGCCTTTTGTTCTGGTATATATTTGCTAAAAGTGATAGATCATTCTGTTTATAATCTACATAACTGTCTATATTTCTGCCAGATGTCAGCTACTGTTCTTTCCTGTTAAAGTTCTCAGGAATATATCCCAGTAAATAACTCAGTACCAAATGACAACAAAATAAGTGGTGGTATCTTGGGTTCCCATGTGAAAATCTCAGTATGAATTGAGAATATTTAAGCTTCACTCATAATTATGTACTAAGAAAATAACCAAAATAAGGTGACTTCTGTGGAGTGGGATTTCTCTGAAGATGGTCATACATCAGGAAGATTAGTTGTTCTGCTGTACTCAGGATCATGAGATACAGTCCACACATCTATTATTGCTTGTTGGAATGAGAGATGATGCTCTCATGCCTGTCTGGGTTACTTGCTTACCTCCCTACTTGCTTAAACACCCCAGAAATATGTGACTTACTGCTGCTTTTCTGCCAAAATATTGCAGTTGCCACATTCATCAGTCTTCTACAATCAGTACTACCTTATCCAATTCTACTACTTACCCAAATCTCTATTTTTGTCTTTAAAAGCATAGGAAACAGATTACTTTTTTAGGGGTGAAACTAGGGTATGAATGACAAAAAGATATCTGTGACTTCACCAAAAGGAACTGAGGAAATTTTTCAAATTAAACTGTTCTCTCTTTATTTGACATTATTAGTGCTCATCACAGTGTCATTCAGGTCTTTTCAGGCTTTGTAAAAAAACCCCAAGACCAAACCAAAACAACAACCAAATAAACAAACAAAACCACCAAAACAAAACAAATTATCTCTTTTTCTATTACCTGTCTGCCCAACTGGTGGCCTTTCTGTGATGGACAGTGAATCATCATACCTGATGATAGACATGGGACCATCAAACACAGGAGTGTGTGTGTGTGTAATGTTTTCAACATTTGCCTAAAATAAAATCTGCTTAGCTCATTAATCTCATGCAGAATATTGTGACCTCTTTTTCCAAATGTTTGTAGTTATCTGTGATCTGCACCAGATGTCTAGGAAGATAAAACTGAAATTTTAAGTTATTAAGTGAGCGGAGAGGGTGTGTAACATGTCTGATACTGAAATGATACCTAAAACTTCATTTTCACTTCCTCATGGTAAGTTTGTGAATGCTATTACTTATTTTGCTAGAATTAGTATCCAGTATATCATCATACTTGCACTTTTCTCAAGCACTGAATTTCACTTTGCTTAAAAAACACAAAGCAATCTGGTGATGAAAGCATTTAAGAACAGATTAGGAAACCCTGGATTAGAAGTAGTCAGCAGCCACAGAAAATGGTGTTACACAAAGTGGGATGGAGAAATGCCTGGGGGAATTTTGTGGCTTCAGATCATTATCTAGTAAATCTCCTGAAAGCTCCTTAGAATTCCCAACCAAATTCTAATGGAAAACAACAGGCCCACTAAATAGTTCACCTTACAGTTTTATATCCCTTATTAAGCCAACTCCAGCCTTCAAGCAGGAGGTAAAGAGGTTTCAGCTAATCCAGCTGTTCTGATTTTTAAAATGGCATTTTTAGTTGCGATTTCTTCTGGTTCTCTACATTAAATAAGGCATATTTTTCAAACCATGTCTATAACAGCACACAAGAGGGAATAGGTAAATAGCTGTATCTGGTCTGAAAACATTTTTTTATGGAAGAAATTAAATAACTACAATTCAAAACAAGAAAACTAAGTAATATTTGACTATTAGGAAGACAACAAGCAGGGATAAGAAGATCAGGGAGAGCCCATAGAACTTAATTATTGGACTAAAGAAGTAAAAAAATTAAGCCTCTTTCCATATACCTAAATATTTTTTAAAGGTATTCCTAAAGTATCCTCCAAACATCATTGTGCTGTTACTTTTTACAAGATCAGATCCTCTGTCCTCCAACTTGGTCATCTGAATTTCAGTTTACTGTATCAATTTTCATCTGATATTACAGCCAACATACAGACTTAGTTTTGCTGGGTGTAATCTTATGAAAAATAGATTTTAGCTGTCTTCTTGGAAAGGAAATGTGTTCGCTAGCCGCAATACTGAGAAGAGCTGTCTACTTGGCTAATTAGACATATATTGGGTTTGGACAGCATATGTTTATATCTCTTCCCTAGGACTCTGCTACCTGTACATGGAGAAAAGTACCTGTAGAGGTAAAGCTGTCAAATTTAATTTATGGAAAGAAAAATTAGGCTGAACTTGATCATGCCTTTGAACATACCCCTTACTGTAAACAAAATATTGTTCTTTTCATGATGTATTAGCATTAACTTTTTATAGCTGCTGCATACACAGGGAGTTGTATGCATAGCAAATGGTAGCTGGCAAAGCTTTTTGAAGGCCTTGTTTGCTCTGACTTGCAGGATTTGTGGATATACTTTCAGTTCATTTATTTTGGCTTGTTCTTAAACTGTACTTTGATGTTCAAGTAAGTGTAAAAATTCATTTTGGGTGGAGCAACTCAATTTTGCCTCTGTTCCAAATTAATAAAAATCTCTAGATCATGCCAGAAACTGTCCTAGTTTTGCTCCAAACCTGATCTAAAATTGGGCCAGGTTTTGTCAGGCTCCACTAACTTTCCCATTATAGAAGTGCCACACAATGTTGCACAAGTTTTCTGTTAATGGCAGCAAAAAAGAATTACTTTTAGGCAAGTGTCATGCCATGAACCAAATTCTTCTCTCTTACTTCCATTTGAAAATGGTTAAGGTTACGGAATCACATGATTAAAAACCTTCTGGAATTTAGCTCTATATTTTTCACTTCTATAGAGAATGTAGCAAATAAAGAGAAGTTCATAAATTAAAGCTACCTCCCAGTCTGCTTTTTCTGCCCCAGCAATACTTACTCAAAGCAGAACAGGTCTCATTGACCTTGGCAGCACAGGGAGGTAATATATTTTCACAAAAGTGAACTATTTTTTGCTTTTCTCCAGCAGGAATAATCTTTGACTCTTCAAAGGTATTAAATACTCCAGTGTTTAAGATGTATTTTCAGTTTTCTCAAGTACTGATTTTTTCTTTATGTTCCTGTTGAACTGGTCTCTTTTGCTGTAGGTTGGACAAGATTCTTGGTTATTCTTCCATAATTCAAGAGAGTGCAGTTGAACAATCTCACTGGTTAATTTGGAATGAGTTCCTGTGCAGAGTCAGGCACGGATCCCAAAGCACGGGCACAAGTTTACTACCGTGAGTAATTGTAATTTTAGACAGGTTTTTGGAGCTGGTCCTGGTTTTGATATCTTGCTTTAATTAAATGCAGTGGGCACTGGCCTGCACCCTTTATATTTTGGATTTCCTCATACAACAGTAAATGTTTTGGCTTCCATTTAAATATATAAGCATAAAATAATAGCAACAAAAATTGAAGTCTCTCTGTGTCTGAAGGTCATAAAACCACTGAGATGTGGCCATATATTTTTACATTAACTGATTTTGAGATCTAGTGAGGAATATTTGGACAGAATACTCCTTTTATTTCTTGCTTTTTGTTCTGAAAATTATTTTTAAAGTCAGAGGAACAGACAAAATCCTATAAAATTCATAGTGGAACCAAGAGAGACACTAACACTCTCTAGGCTACTTGATATTCCATGAACAATAAAATAAGAAGAATAAATGAGTTCTGAGACAAATATTAAGCAGTCTCATTCATCATCATGATTCCTGCATTTGGTATGGATCTGTTCTCTCTTTCATAGCTGTCCTACCAGATATCACTAAAATCATCTCTTTCAGCACCAGAATTTTTTTAGAGATAATCTTTCTAAACTACCAGAACTCAGGTTGCCAGGTTACCTTCAACACCCTCCCCTCCCCAGTATAAGTGAACACCAGAGCAAGATCTTCAACATCAGGAAGGAACAAAATTAATGATGAAATTGAAAATGAATGAACACTCAATTAGGCAAATAGCTCTCCTGCTGCCCTCATTTTCAAAGGAAAAATTTAAAATGTCTTTATTTCATCACAGCGTGGAACAGGAAGAAAATATAAATTCCCTCATTTTATGGGATGGGAAAATGACTTTGTCAACCCAGCTTAGATGGATTCTCTAACCTACTTTGAAAACCTTTGGTGGTGTAATACAGAGCAACAACCCAGGATTTCCCAGTGTAGGTGGCTCTTTACAAGTCGAATTTTGTTAGAGCTTTCCCTTTCTCCTTAAGTTGCTCCCTGACCTATTTCCCATTGGGCAGTATATCAGGAAGCAGGTGATGTTGGTGATGTTTGGAAACATACCAGTGCAAACTAAATGCCTTGGATTCAGCTCTGGTATGGTGGAGCAAAACCAGCATTAAATCCGTTTCCTTTGGTGTGCCCAGGGTCAAACTAAATTGCTATAAACAAACCAGTCTGCATCCCAGAAGAAATGTTTATGTGAAATTGTACTTTCCCTGTTGCCTTCCCCTGCTTCCCTCTTCCCCTTACAAAACTGCTAGAAGCAAAATACAAGCACAGCAAATGAGGATTTTTTTTTTTTTCCCCAGCAAGTTTAAAGAGATAGTAGATGGGATTTTACACTTGTAGCTGTTCATCTTTGGAAAAGAGTGTAGTTGCTAAATACAAGAGGCTCTGCTGCTCCCTTTGCTGCTCAGTCCTCTCTCAGGCCTGATAGTGCTTCCTTCCTGACCTCTCGTGGCTTCCTGCCCTGAGCGTTATCGCAGCAAAAAACTTGACACTGTACTGGCCGTGCCACTTGGAATGCACTTAAATTCAGCAAATGGAAATACCTTTACCTTCACATTTACAAACAACTATCATCTGCAGATCACTCGGTAATTTCCTACTGATACCTTTTTTTTTTTTCCCTTTTAGATATGTGTTGAAATAGAGAAAAGAAGGAGAAAAATAAACACAAGAAGGAAAAAGGTCAAGTCCTACTCTTTCTTTTAGGCTCACTTTTCTGCAATCTGGGAATGCATCTCAGAATGATGAAATCAACATTGCAACTACTTTAACAGCCACGTGCCAGTTTAGATCACTTGAGCAATAGATCCCTGGATATAAACACTTCAAAGGGAGAATATTGCAGAAGTTCAGTATGCAAACGAAATTAAGATGGTGCATCAAAATCTAATGTAATTGCAACCCCAGTGCAAACAATGCTAGTTTTACCCTAACAGGAACTAAAAAAACGCAATACCACAAGCAATACCTCATAGGACTGTAGGGATGTCAAAAGAACCATTCTACTGACTTTAGTTGACTAGACTCAGCTGTGCAGACTCTAATAACTTTTTAAATTAAAACACTGAATTTTCTAAAGAGAAGAGTTTAAGTTGCTCTCTGGCCAATTAGCCTTTAAGCCATGAGAAACAAGTTAACATCTAAATGTAGGAATAATCTATGGGTCACATATTTTAATTATAAAAACGTATTTTACAGAATTTCTCATGTGTACAGAGACCTGATTATTATCATATTTTAGGGTCAGAGGAGACTATTAACAACCACTAATGCAAACTCTGGCATTCACAAATCTTAAACATTATCAACTTTCAATTTGATTGCCATCATAAAATCTTCAGAATAACATTGTGTCAAATTCTCCTATGGGTGAATTTGGGAAGCATTCCAGTTATGTCAAATTCCATGAGTTTCCAGTCATCTCAACATTTTATGGTCTTCCTGGTACACTAAAGCACTGTCTACTATCAAAAGCATATTCCTATTGTACCTATTTGTAGTCCAAATACTTCACAGTCACTTTGAAAAAGTTCAGTAGATTGCCTTTTTAGTCCCTTTCTTCAAAGTCTATTTTCCAACTCCAAATTATTCTCTTGCTTTTAAAAATTATGTCCAAACTTTTCACGTATTTATCTGAAGTGCTAACATCAGAACCAGTCATAACATTTGAATAGTTATTTCCTTAATACAATATACAAGATGTGATATTACCATTTTATTCTTACTTAATACTCCCTGTTATTTATAGAGTTCCATGCTGCCTTGCAAGCCTATATTTCAAAAAAAAGTAGACTCAATTATAAATTCAGAATTGAATTAATATTGAATACATTTTAGATCTGTAGTATTATTTTGTTAATCTAATCTAGGATTTTCAAGGTCAAAAAACTAATATCTACGTTTATCACTATTAGGAAATAAGGGGCTTGACTCCACTGAAGACAAATGTAGCAAACCTAAACATGGTTGGCAAAAATGAAAAAGAAAAATTGTTCTATGAAATTCCATATCAAATTACCTGAGATAATATGTTTAAATTTTAGGGGTATATTAGAATATATCAACATATTTTGAATTCAAAGTTTAATTAGATTTAATTTTTTTCTTCTCTTGACACCACTTAAGAAAAAATAATTGGAAAACATTTAAAGGATTGTCATGAGTGATTAAATAGTTATTTTAAAAATAGATTAATTCATTAAATTAACTTTTCATTAAATAATTTGATTTTTTGGAAAAAACTTATCAGATATTTGATAATATTTTTCTTGAGGTATAATTTTACTATATAAAAGTATCTATTTTTATATTATATGTTTATAATTGTTTATAACAACTAATAATATTAATAAGCTGAATAATATGGGTTAATTAGGAGATTTTGGTAAATTATTCTACATCGAAATCCCCCTATAACATATTTTTTTGATCTTGGTAACATACACACATATATTTATGTATGTAAATGCCATTATATTACTTTCTGCTTTCTTTTTCCATACCAGATTTTGGTAATATTTGCTAATCAATATTTTACGGAATATTTTCCTGTATTTTCCAATATTTGTAAATGTGCCATGAGACTTGTGAATGCTTTTGAAATACAAATATTTTATGGTAATGAGTGACAATGAGTGGATTTATTTCACAGCCTAAGCAATGGGGTCCAATCTCCCAATGTATGTGATTAAGCAAATTGAGCTGGCACCTCAGCCTCCCTTCAGTTCACAAAAGAAAGGATTCCTAAGTGGGAGTTCCCTGACCAATCTTTCCTTAGGAAAAAGAGATAGCAATACTTTAGAGTCATAACCTCATCCAGTTTAGGCACAACCTCCTTCCTGATTAGTCAGTTGGAACATTGTAATTAATGACATCATGGTAATGATGAGAGAAGAGTACCTGCATTAAAATACCCAGAAAAATGGTCAACCCAGAGGCTGGAGTCTCTAAAATTAAACTTTTGACTGAACAATATTGTTTCTTTTTGACTGATTTTGCAAATAAGCTACTGGAATATTTAAAAAAAGGAATGTGCCTCACATATCTAAGAAAAATGGTATTGAGTGGCTTAAAATCTTCCATACTCTCTTAAATAAGCCTATCTGTAAAATGTCAAAGCATGAAGTTTTCCAGGAACTCTTGCATCAGCTTGAGGGATAAGGTTAGACAGAACATGCACCATTTAACTGGAATGCCCTTTATTTCCACACTTGGTAAGCTTAATTCCTAAGTGATCCTTAGTAATGCAACTCACACTTACTGACCAAAGTTTCTGGGTAATGTAACATGAATGTATTGCAAGGTTTGATCCAAAAAGAGATATGATAAACACTCTAGAGATTAATATAAAGAGAAAATACTTGAGCTTTCTGCTGAGGTTTGATATTGAGCACATCTGTCCCTGTGCCCTGCTCCATATTCCATTTGTGAATTTTAGGTTGAGGTTGTATTCTCTGGATCCCAGGGTTGGGTACTGTATAAGAAGAGAGACTCTGTGGTTGGTCTTCCTCCTGATTTGTCCCAGATGAATTGATGGAAAGTGATGTAAAATGAGCAATTTAAGACTATATGTGCACTGGCCAAGGAAGATGAATTTGTATGTGGGCAAGTGAACAATGTTGTTCTTCACCAAAAAACCCATGAAAACCAAACAAAAACCCATTTCTACCTAAATTTAGATTGGAAACTTATTGTCTTTTATTTTGTATGTCATGGCCCTCAGAAAGTCACATGCAGCTGTCAATAAATAGCATAAATGTGTATTTTTGATATAGGCAATTTTTTTAATTAACAAAAAACCACCATAGTCTGCAAAAAGTTAATCTGACAAATGAAATATAGAATTAGGTTCTCTATTCTTATCTATTCAGCTAATTATGTGTACCCATCACTAAAGTATCTGATAGCTGCATAGTCATTCCTGGATTCTATTTTCATTAAATTCTCATGACAGAGGGAAATAATCCTCACTTTAGAGTAAACAGTGATTCACTGATTTTCTGTTGAAGGTTATTATTATGAACTGTAATATTTGAGGAGGAAATATTATAAGGGATTGTTAACCTATACCACATTATGAACCATGGTAGTTGCTGGCAGTTGCTAAAATTAGACTACCTTACATATGGGAGTGCTTTTAAAAAAATCTGACTACTCTTATAACTACTAAGGAATTCTGAAATTCTATAATTTTATTCTGTGATATATGCTAATGTGGTATCTGCTAAAGGAATAATTTTTCTTTAAGACCTTTCTCCTAAAGCTAGAATAATGGTTATACTTAAAAGACTGGTTTTGTACGAACATCTGTGTATTAACTCATTGGACACAATAGAAACTTATAAAACAAGGTAATCTTCACATTTGCAAAAGCTAGATAAGGCTGAAGGATTTTGAACTGTTCTAAAGAGAGCACGTCATGTGACAGTAGCTATTTAGGACAGTTTATGTCATAGGGAATAGGACTGAAATTAATGTGGATTTTTATCATGTCTTACTGTACTTCCCTCCAGATACTTAGTAGTAGTCTAATAGTGCTGTGCCAGAATTCCACGAGTTTATTAATATTCCCTACACATTGTGTTTGTTTCTGTTTTTTAAAGTTATTGCCAGATTATAGCCTGTCTGTGCCTGATAGTGGTTGTGTTTGTATATGAGCACAGGGTCATCTGATAACAAATTGTAGCACTGTGCGATAAGCAATGTTTAAAATGGGTGCACGCCAGAAACCTATGGCTCCCAGTATACTTTTAGAAAGTCCCATCAACAAAAGAAAGAGTTCAAGGTATTTCGGAAAAGGTCATTGATTACAACCAACTTCATGATCGCTCTGGATGTGTTCCTTCCTGCAGAGACATAATTACATTTGTTTTACAGTCAAACTTATTTTCAGCTTTGGGCAAGGACAATTGCTTTCAAATCTGATTTTTGACTCACATGTACTAGTTTAAGAAAGCTGTTAGCTCTGAGTCAGTGAAGAAGCAGTAATGGCCCTGAGATCTCCTTTGGACCTCTCAAGTTTGAATTTATAAATGAGTGTTGTAAGTAGCTAAAAAGAATTGAGCTTGCTGATCTTGATTTCTTCCAGGAATTATTTATTATACTGGAGTATCTTCCAGTACAAGGACTTTTCCCTGTCTTTTACTGCAGAAGTTCATGGATCTGTGTCATTTTCCTTTTTTAGTTTCAGCTGAAGCACAGCATTTTCTGAGAAAATCACCACAGCTGTAATCCAAGTGAACCTGTGATCTCTTTTGGATCCTATGAGGATTGGATAACCTTCCTCCTATGCCTTCACTGAACTCTTTTACATATTGTGGTTGCAAGTATTTTGAACCTAACACAAAAAGATAGATGTTGTCATATTTCCAAGGTAGTACAAGGTGTCACAAACGATAAATGTTTTTCTTAAGTGTGACTCTTACCTAAAGAGTGCATTTATCTGTAAGGCTAAATTTATCTGCATTTATCTGTGGTCTTAACAGTAGGTAGTGGATGCCTCAGGCTTGTAATATTTGGGTTTACATCCCTGTTTGTGGTTAACCTGTTGTCAGTGTTGTATCATGACTGTTGTCCTAGATAGGAGTGGGAATAGTATCCAATGTGAACTGCACCAACACAAACAATATTTCAGATGCTTTCAGAGCCTTATGTTCACTGTAAATCTTCCTTATGTTAGTATGTCTTCATCTACCCTGTGTCTCTGTGCACAGCCTATGAGGATTGAAACAATTTGCCCCGATTCATTTTCATTAATTGAAGACATCAGTGTTTTGTTTTGTTCCTTTCTTTTTAATCATATACATTAGAAGTCAACCTGTCGATTAGCAACTTTACTACTACACTGTTTGAAAAAATGCATTGATCAAAGATTTTGATAGTCAATGGGGAAATCCTGTCAGGTTATGGAAATTTAGTTGATCCAGAAAGAAGATATAGACAGAGTATAAGACAGAGTTCTTTGCTTTTCTTTTAAAATGACAGCGGTTTCCACAGATACAAATATTATCATCTTTCTTTTAGTTAAATTTTACTATGACTATAGGAAAAGGGAATTGTGATTTTGTTTTCTCAGTTTCTTAATGTGCAAAACATGGGTAGAGGTTTTAGTAAAATTCTGTCTATTTAAAAAACTCACAACCACCAAGTTTTTGTTTGCTTGGTTTTTTTTGATGACAAAAATACCAACAGATTCTTCTCTGAAGAAAAACACACTGTTGTGTATTTCACTGTTTGGAAACAGACCCTGCCTTGTGGCCATGAGTGCCATGTAGTGACAAAAATTCCAGTGCTCTTTTTACTGCTCCAGTTGAGTGATGACCAAAGAAATTGTCCAAATCAGAAGAAATACAGGGAGCCACAACACAACTGGGAAGAGGAAGGAAATGCCAGTAGAGGTAATGGCCACATCTGTGTCTACAGTGCTGAGCAGACCTGGCCTCTGGTCTGAAAGGAATAATCTGTCTCCCTTACAAAGCAAAGCAAATTTTATCCTCCCAAAACAATGAGGAAGATCTAATTCAGGGTCTATTAGAGCCAAGGGGAAGACTCACTCTAATTCCAGTACAATAATAATACACAATCTACTTTGAAAGCCTGAAACCAGTAGTATTTTTTTTTACATTTGACTTGCGTGTTTTGCTGGTATGTTTCAGTGTTAAACTACTCCATATCAGGACTAGTTGCTACAGTTTCCTCTGCAAGCTTCTTTTTTCTTCGTTTCTTTCAAAATAACATGCCGTCTTTCCAACATAAACACCAAAGGGAAATAGATGAGCGAGTACGTAATCACAAAACTATCTCAGGCAGCAGGCTTCTGAAATGTGTTAAAACCTCAATCACAACATGCTTGTGCTCCTGCCAGTGCCTGATGAATATCCTTGCCATTTATCCTCTCTTCTGGCCACTTCCCTTGGAATACTTGAAATATAATTAGCTTTTTCAAACATAGTTTCCTATAAAACAGCTGCAGCCATTGTGCAGTTGTCCAAAAATAAGGTAATACATTGCACATAATATCCAAAAGGATTTATGCTAAGTTGTGCCTTTGTTAACTGAAAGACAAGTGTGAAATTAAATAAATTTTTGTCTTTTTTTTTTTTTTTAATTGCAGGGAAAATCTCCAGATTTTCTATTGCTGGTGGTTTGTTGGGTTTTTTTCCCTTACATATAAATATTTGTGACTTAAAAAAGGGGCTCTGGGTGCCGTATTTTTGTGTACCTAACTTGCATGTTGATGCCCAGCATTACTTCTCTCAGCACCCTCCAGCAGCTGGGTCACTAAGAGGCTCCTGCAAGTCCCAGCTCTCTGCAGGAATTAACTGGTATGAGATCAGACTCTCCTGGTGCAGGTGAATGCCCTGAAAGACTCCAGAGCTTTTGGTAACCTCATGCATGTTCTACTTCTTCTGTCAGGAAAACCTGAAGAACAGATTTCACAATAAAAAGTTTCTTAGCCTATATTTTTTCATGGATCATAAAGCTGGAAAGTAGGGTAATCAGGTTTGAATACCTGTAAACCACATGGTATGTTTTTCTGATTTAAATATTATGTATTTCTAGACAAAAATACCCATGAAAAATTAAATCTGTGTCATTTATGTGTTAACAAGGGATGAAAAGGAATTATCAGGAAGGCAAAAATGCACTAAAATGTTTAGAACATGGAAAATATGCAGGACCATTTAACTTTTTCCTTTCACTCTCCTCTGTCACATTTTCCTTTCTGTTGCAAACTCCTTCTTCCTCTAGACTTCTATGTTGTCTTTGCAGTAGACCCATAAACTACAGAGCTGAGAAAAACCTTTGCATTGCTTTCTTTCAAAAGCTGAAATTGTAGCCCTGTATGAGCTTTCACTTTCTCAAGATAGATTTGTCTACTCTTTAATTTTTCTTACTATACCATTTATTTTTTTATAAGGTCCCAAATCACCTTGTGCCACAGCTTCATAGCTGCTTTGTGACACACGTATGTCTCTACTCCTCATGTATTTCAAAGAGCACTGTAAGGCTGCAAGTTAAGAGGTTCCTTGAAATTCTTCTCGGAAAGACTTTTATCTCTGTCATTTGTGGCACGTACATTTTGTAAATAAACTGGAGTTTTCACTTCCCTGCTTTGTTATTGGAAGCTGTGATTTGGGACTGGAGCCATTCTGTCCCTCTGTGAAAAGACACTTGTTTATGTGTTGTCTAGAATATTGGGGCCTGCTTGCCAGGGGATGTACAGTAGATGTGACATCTCAGCACAGCCTATTTTGTCTGCCCTTGCCCTGATTTAAACAGTTGGGTTGAGAAATATTATTTTTTCCCACAGCGGGTGTCTGCCAGTAAAAAAAGAAAACATTAGCTTATGCTTTTATACCAATCGGATGCTATAAACCTCTTGGTTTCACTTATGGATTTTCTACATAAACCTGATTTGGCATGATGTCTTCCAAGAGCAAAATTTTTATTCAGCTGAAATTTCTGTTTATAAAGTCCATCTGATCCAAATTCTGTAATATATAGAGTATTTAAATTGCATAACACCTTGCTAGCTACTAGAAGATAATAGTAACTTAGAAGTTTTTTGTTTCGGTTGGAGCATCCATTGCTTATCAGCTGACTTATAGAAAGGTGACATTTTAGTCCTGCAGGAATATGATCCTTGTGTCTTCCCTACTTGAGGCTGCTTAACATTTTGAGTCTGTTAATGAAATACTGTGGTAACACAGACCTATCTCTGAAATGGCACTGCTAAAGTAACAAATTAGGGGAGGAATACCTAGTTCAGGTGTAACAACTGTGAATAATTGGCCCTTTTCTATAGGCCTCGCATTTATAGCATAATTAAGGTAAAAATGAAGGTTAGGAATTTTCCTCTGCTCAGCTCAGACCTCATTCCATCCTCAGTCTGATCCTTGACTGAACCAACTTCAGCAACTCAGAGCACAATTCTACAGAGCAAGGGTTCTCAGAAAATGGCATACCATCCATATCTGTGTTAGAAAACAAATGTTCTTTGTGGCACAGAAAAACCTGAACTTTGGTAGCAACTGTATTTTCTGGAAATGGTGAGGAGAGATTTACTGTTCAAGATACACTCCATTTGTCCCGAGTATTCTTGAATACTATTTGTAGGACAACTCCAAAACTGCATTTTGCAGTAAAATTCAAAATAGTTGTGAATCTTTAGAAGTGATGAGCAAAACAGCTGCATTATGGGGTTAACACAAGAATCCTGGCTGAAAACAAAAGATTAATTAAAATTGTCTTTCTATAAAGCGATTATGACCTACTAGAATGTAAACTTTCGGAATAAAATTTCATTGGTTCGTATCTGTTTTAGTTCTCTCATTTGGTCTCTCATCAGATCTACAAAGTGCTGCTTTCTTATGACTAGAGATAATTATATAATGAAATCCCACATTATTTCATTGTTTTTCAGATTTTTATTCTACTGTACTGGGAAGTGATTTTCACATTGAATATTCTTCCTTCATCAAAGAAGAAGAAAACACCTTACAAGAGCTTTGCTTTCTCCTTAACAATAGATATCTAAACCCAACAAATTTTGATAAGCACAAATAACCACATTTCACTAAAATCACTCAGGTTCAGTTGACCTGTCATTTAAAAACCACTGTTTTCATTTTGGCATTACATTGAAACTGGGTCTCGTGCCATGAATCAGAGTTAAATCACGAGGAGGTGTATTTTAAAGTGACAGGTATAATTTCCAGACACAGCCTCATTGTTCTGAATTAAATAATTATCTGAGGACATAACCTAGCACTCTTTAATGTGACCTTGCTTGATAAACTCTCCCATGATGTTTTTTTAGTGCCTTAAATTATGTTTCATCTGGAATAAGTATTGGAAAAAGTATTAAGGAACATATTTAAAAAAAACAAACCCGGAAGACCAATTCTAACATTTTCTCAGCGAGACTGTGCTGAGGATATTCCAAAACCAGAAGTGAATGAGGGTCTTGCTCTCTCTGTTTGAGAGGCAAATAATCATGAGAGAAGTGGTGGTTCACTTTTCTTTTTCATGGGTCCTCCTGTCCTCACATGAGGAGTATCTGTGATTATTTGTTCACATAATTGTTTTTCAAGATACAAAATCATATCTTTAATACTGTAATCTTTCTATTTTTACTGCCTAAAAAAGTGTTGTCCCTGTATGTCTAAAAGAGCTTTGAAATATTTCTGTTATGAAAGACTGGTTACTGTGACAGCTGTGGTCACGACTGCTGTTGTGGTTAGGCAGGTCACTGGCAGTCCTGAATCAGTTCAGTAGAGCTTGGAGAGATTTTTTTTGCAGTTCAGATTTACTTTCTCTTACACTGTTCTCATAAGTTTGCTTGAAGTTAATTCCTATGATACCAGTTCAAGTTGCTCTTTACTGAGATTTGACCTGAGAATGCTAAGTAGGGAAAAACCAAAACTAAAAACCAACCAACCAACCAAAAGAAACCCAAAAAAAAACCACAGAAAAGAAGGAAATTTATCAATATGGGAGTATTTCCTAAATGGAAACAGATCTAATGGCACTCAAAGGACATTGATATATTGTAAACTTTCCTCATTTGCACTGCATAGGGTAACTGTCCTAAAGCAAGTAATTTTGCATACAACCAAGTTAGGAGATTCTTTTATGTTTTCTCTTGCCTGACTTCTGTAAGGTAACCTGGGAAACATGAGAACACTATAGAAATAAGCACCTTATTCCAGTTGATTACTAAAAGAGATGCTTGCAATGTCAACCCCACAAATTCAATGTGAATTTAATCCTCTCTCTTATCCATTTTGCCTTCTTAGTCTTCATTGCGTGTGACTGATCTGAGAAAGGACTATTAATAACTGAATCAGTACTTGAAGACAGTGTCTAGTGTAGCTAAGTGAGGAAAGATATGTGTTTTCCAATCATCACCTTAGCTAAAGATGTGCAACAGAAAGTAGACATAATTGATTTCTTGGTGTGGGTTAATGTCACAAAAATTACTAAATGGTAGGGCTCACATTTTCTAGCCATACAGTAAAGATTTTTACTGCCAATCTGTGGAGACCAGGATATGTAGTGGAATTTTTTTTATCTGCACATATAAAATATCATCCAAAAGAATGACAGAGTTCTAGCCCAATCTCTTCCCAGCCAAAGAGGAATACATGTCTCACTTTTTCAGTGCCTCAATTACTTAATAACTTGTGTATCTCAATTTTTAGCATAGATTTTTTGATGTTACATAATATTAGACTTCAGCTTGGTACAGTGTTATGAAAAATGCTTTTAAGCACTATGACTCCTCTGATGGCTAGCAGTTGCAGCATTAAAAAAAAAAAAATCAAATAGGATTACACCTCTATTGTTCTAATGAAAAGCAACTGATTGTCTCATTGAGAGTCCAGAATTCTGACAGAGACTTGTGGTCATTAGACATAACCTACCAAAATTGGTTTTTTTACTAAAACAAGGTGAGAAGACCCTAAAAAATAAATTAATAATTTCTGTAAAGTCTGACTAAAAGGTAAAGCCTGTCTGCCTATTTGTTTGCTTCATTTTGTTGAGGTTTATGCTGTTTTTGTTTTGTTTTGTTTAGAGTAATGTTTGTAGTTTCACATAGCATGAGCTTGAACTTACAATGACTTTGAGTGAAGTTTGAATTCTTCACTGCACAGGACAAGACTGAACATTGAAGTCAGATTGTGAAATAATGTAGATAGCTTTGAAAGTAAGATGACATAACACTTCAAAAGATAAATTCCAGTATGTTTCCTATTGTCTTTGTTGTCTAGGACTCAAAAATTAGCCTCTGACACCAGAATATCATCCAGTCAAAGTACCTGTAAAGCATTCAGTTATTAGTTGAACATGAAATCACTGAGAACATTTTTATTCATGTAACATAAGAAGACAAAACACATTTGTGTTGCTCTGTGTTTTGAATGTGCTGTTTATGGAGCTTTTTAATACCAGAAATGTCTTTGTGTGACTTCAGTTTAATTACAAAAAAGAAAATATTATATTGCAAATTAAAAAAATATATACGTGGCATTCTCCTTATTGTTTTATAGCAAACAGTAAACCAGAGAGGTATGGACTTTTTCATGCCTTCTGCTCCAAAGTGGAGAACTTTACAAAGTGGAAAGCTTTACAACACCTTTTAGGGGGGCTTGTATTTAGCACAATTTTCAACAAAATGTCACTTAACTGGAAATTTGATGCATTTTGTTTTTTAAACTGCAATACATTTTGTACCTGGCTCAGGACAGAAGTTATTCCAAGTCTTTAGAAAGTGTTTTAGAAGTTTTGTTTATTTTTAAAACTTCTTTCTTGATCAAGCAAGCAGAATCAATATATGAGATGTTTCTAAGATCCTGGAATGTAACTTTAAGAAATTACAACAGCTACAAATCAGGAGCCAAATCCCTGCCTTACACAAAATGTACCAGTGATAAATGAAGGTCTTACTGACCTAATAAAATGCTACAGATTGATATTCCTTTTGTTGAGCAGCCTGTAATTTCATTAATTTTATTGACAGTAATTAGAACAAGTTGAATTTATGGTGGCCATAAAGAAAAGTTAGTCAACCACATGAAAATGTCAGCATGCTCACTTTGGTATGAGAAGACTGAAGAGATTTTTTTGGGGGCGGTGGTTGCTGAGCTGCTGTCTTCATTTTGCAGTTGTGTTTGACAGAAATTTGTGAAGTCTAGGGAATGTTGTTTTCAGTGTCTCTTTACAGTTCTGTTGGTAAAACCGAAAATATATTTTTGTAGCCTTGTGACTTTGGACCTTTGGTGGCATTTCTTAAAATTGTTAAGAGAGTTCCTGGTAGAACTTTATGACACATCAAGCTGTCTATTGAGCTGGATTGTAAGAAGTAAACTTTAAATTAGGGCCTTCTGTTCTTCTTTCTGTGTGTGTTCAAGTAAGAATGTAATGAAACCGTGCATTTTTTTGAGCTGAGCAAGTTGCCAGTTCACTGGTTTGTTGGAGACTTGCCTGTGCTGAGAATGCAAGACCAGGCCTGCTTGTATTAAACACATGCCAAAATTTCTGTATATACCTGTGCAAAAAATTAGCACAGGTTGCTACTGGTGAAGAACTGTGCAAACAAGTAGGGGTAATACTATAATAAATTTCCTTGCCTAGACAGAACAGCACCTCCTCTAAAGAGTGAATGTGAAAATAGTGAGTGAATATAGGTCCATATGCTTATTTCTTCAAAATGGGCATCTTTTCTAAATAAACTAATGTTCTTATTTAGCACAAATTGTGAGTGAAGACTGTGTAGTTGAAACTAAGACATTTTAACTAGAAATTAACTGGAGATAACATATACAGAAAAAATTCCTAAATCTTGTATCAGAATGATTCTGTACTAGAGGTGCTACTGGGTAGTAAAATACTTTCAAAATTCACCAGATCTCAGATCATGTCCTGAAAAAAATATGGGCAGATACATGAAAGTTGAAAATAAACTCCAGAAGGTCAGTGAAATCAACAAAATATTTTTGGTGAGAAAGTTTCAAAACAAAATTTCTAGAAGAGAAGTACTTTTAAGAATGAAACATTTACAATGCCAGGTCTTAAATATAGAAGGAAAGGATCCACTACAGCTGTGCCAGAGAGATGGTCGTGGTGGTTTGTTATAAAAGACATGAAAATTGTAAGAGAGTATGCAAAAGATCTCAAATTTTGGGAAATTTAAAAATCATGAAATCTTTGTTTACTTCCAGTACAAAACAAGTTTTTATTGCTGATTACATTGGACAAATTGGTTGAGCTTACCTTTCCTCTGTCCTACTCTCCCAGCTTGGAGGACAAGTGCTCTAGTGGGGAACTCACATAAAAATATGGAGGTTTTATTTGGGTCTTTCTGAAAAGGATTTTAATTTCTATTTTAACTTGATGAACAGAAAAAAAAAATGTTTGATGTCTCATTGCAGTAGCCATTTTCTTTTAGCTTCATCTCTCTGGTTCAGCTGAAATACCTCAGCCTTGAACCTCCCTTGGCACAGTAGTACAGGGGGTGGTAACAGAGTAATGGTATAGACAAGTGATGATTTAGTAACTCTTGTTTTTTAAGCTTGGTGGAATCAAATCTTAGCAAGACTTTCCTAAAGCAGATTTCTTGCTGGTGGCCTGTCTTCACTGCTTCTGTGGTTTAAGAAATTTAAATTAAATTCATAGTAGTATTACTGCATAACAGGTTATCTATAATCAGGAACCTTTTGCTATGATGAAACTATTTTAGAAACTATGAAGATATAAGCAGGATAGAATATTGGGTTTGGAAATGTATTTTAAAATTTTCCAAAGTCCTAAGATGGCTTTATTTATTCAAATATGCAGGTGTTACTCCCAATCAAATACTTGCTATGAACAGAATTTCAAACATTTTAGAGAATGGCTGTATCACTGATATGATCCATCCTGTACAAGCTGATCCTCTGAAGAGTGAAAAATATCTAAATATGAAAAACTGATTGCTATAACTTGTTTCATAAAAATCAAACAAAATATTATCCATAATCAAAATATTAAATATGTTGCAAGTGGTCTCCATGGGGCAATGTTGTCTGAAAATACTATTTCTAGGTATGTACTGCATTAAACTATGACCTGTCCGTAGACTGCAAAATGAGTGTTAATTTATATGTATCTGCAATCTATTCTTTTTTTGTTGTTGTTGCCTGAGCTTCCCCAGTGCAATTGAAAACAATTTTAAATTCAGCTTATGTTGGGGAAGTTAATTAATGCATATAATTCTAAATGTGAAAAAAAGAAATGTGTTTAAAAAGGAAATAGTTACCCCTGGAATCCTGTGCATTTAGTGTACAAGAAGAGTAAATTGTCACTACCATGTTATAGATGCTGTTTGGAGTAATAGAAAACTTGGAGCAGTGCCTCTGAAACTATTCCAGTTAAACCTGCATTACTTTATTTCCTTACATTGTAATGCTGCAATGTCTGTCAGCAAAAATGTGTCAGCCTCCCCCTCGCCTGATTCCTTTGTGCAGATAAGGTATTTGAAAGTTGGTAGCTATGTATGAGATTGTGCCTGTGGTAGGGCTCCTATAGAGCTGGACACACACCAGATATAAAAATAAAGAGTGCACATAGAATTAAATCATTAAATTACATCTGCTACAACTTTGATACCGTTTATTTCAGTTTACATTAAGCAAAGATATGGTCTGTATATCATTGAATCTTAGGAAGCAAGAAATATATATCCTCTAAGTGATTCATTTTGCTTTTAGACATATAAATATTTTTTCATCACCTAGATTTGCATTCTTGCCACCCTACTTCATTTGAAAAGAAACTTTATTTCCTTTGTTTTACTTATCTTGTCAAGCCTTTGTACTATTGTTTTGATTTTTTACAAATAGAACAACTTTTCACTAAAAAACATCATCCTTCTCAAAAGTGGTAGGGATGAATTCCTGTTTATATATTTATATATAATTTCTGCTCTATATATTTAGCATAACCTCTGTTTTAGTGAATCAGCATGACTGTTTCTTTCATTGTACTATGGGTTCCTTTTTCCAGGAACTTTTCCTTTTCCTTTGAAAAGAAAGTACAGACTTTTCTGGGAAGCACAGCCTACCTGCAAGCCCCTCTCCATGCACTGGCACTCTGAATTTCCCTGTCCAGGTATCTGTCACAGGAACACAAAGATGACCAAGTGCAATGCAGAACTGCTTTTTTTCCTCTACCACTGTAGTACAAACCAACATTTTTCCAGGTTCTTCCCTTCATGTCCTCTCTTATGTGAGGTTGAAGGGCAAAGGAAAGGCAATGTTATGATCCAGGATGGCTTTTGCTGCTGTTCAGACCAGCCTTTTCTTAAGTATCTTTGATCTTGTGCAGCTGTTAAGGTTGCTATAATTTTGTGCTTATTTCTGACAAATAAGATACTGAATTTTGAACCAAAATATTCAAAAATATCTGCATATTCAATGTGGACTTCAGTCTTAAAAGAAAAAAAATGTCCTGCAGATCACATCTTTGAAAGGGAAGAGAACCTGAAAATTTATTTTTCTGCCGGAATTTTCTGCTGGAATTTCCTTCTTCCATCACACAACAGTGATCACACTGAAACTGATCACACTTTGCACTTTCTCAGGCCTTACCCAGGTGCCCAAACCACTCACTTTAAGGAATGAAAAAAATTCCTCTGAGTTTCTGGGTCATGGTGGGTGTTTTCTGAAGCTGAGGTTTTTCCAAATCTCACCAACAACTACAACACTCTTCTGAGTCATGTTGTAGAGTTTTAGTATTTAACAAATACTAAATTGTAAGAACATAGTAGCTATATTATTTGGCTGAGTGACTTGAAATTTCAGTTGTTTGGAAGAATGCCATGGCTCTATGTGTCATATAATTTTCATAAGTAAAATTAAGGAATTTCAGATACACATAATTTCCACCAGATTTTAAGCTATAATGTAATCAAGAGTCTCTGCCACGACTGAGTGTGCCACAAAATGCAGTAGTAGAGGTTAAAGAAGTCCTTTTCTGCCACTAGTTCTGAGCTACATAAGTTGGGCAGAGACAGCCCTCATGTTTTTCTTCTCCTTTTTCTGAAAGGCATTCTGAAGACAGGAATGCAACTTAAAATGCAAAGAGTTGAAGGGAAAGAAAGAGATGGCATGTGATGAGGGAGATCATAATGTTATTGGAGGGACAAAGGTGAGTTATAAAAACAGGAAGAAAATAAAAATTGCATTAAATTATTTAGAATTAGAAAGCAAATATGTAGGTCGGAATTGTGTGCTAAGTGAAAAATCTATAGAGCAATCAGAAAAATCTAGAAGTTGCTTTCCAGAACCTGGAAATAAAGCCAGTGCTGTCAAATTTCCTTATTTTACCCATATATGCTCTTCCTGCTCCCATCATATCAGTCCACAAGAGGGCTTAGCAGCTTGGGCTTTCTGCTGGTGTTGCTGAACCTGCCACTGGGCAGATGTGGAAGAGGCATTGGTACTACAGGAAAATATGTGCACAGATCACTACTGTGTGTGGTGTGGATGGATGAGAATGCAGCAGAGAGACTGGGCTGATGGAGGAGCAGAATGCTGACAATAGGAGGAACCCATGAAAACCCTGAGAACATGCAAAGGAAGATACAGTTGAGATGTTGGTGTCAGGCTAAAAACAGTTTGAGAAATATTTTCAGAATTAATTTGACAAACTGCCTCTTGTTTGTAGTTACAAAACATATTGAGGCTTCAGCTCCCAGCTTTTTTCTGACCCCATTCTGCCACGTGCTCTGTGGGGCTTTTTGTTCCTGATGAAGTGCCATGTGATCTTTGTTACCTGCAGCTCTGAATATTGATTTCTGCCCTGTAGTGTGTTACTTCACAACAGTCTCAAATCCACCAACCACTGCAAGACATTGATCACAAAATTCCTTGCCAACCACTTTGGTCTAAAATTATCACTTAAGCTATCACACCTGAACCCTGTGATGCTCTAACTTAGGCTTCTCTGGGTGAAAGGGCAGAGATGAAAGAATTCCAGCTAACTTACTGTTCTAATCCTTCTTGATCTCATGACAAACATTTATTTTTATACCTCTTCTGTTACTCCTTTTTATTCAAGAACCTTCCTTCTTTCACAATTCCAGCCTTCATCTGTTGGAGTACTACCAATTTTGCAAATAATTTTTAATTTTCTTTCTGCAAATTTTGGAAAGATGCTCTTAGTAAATTCTGTAGAAATCAACAGAACAGAATCTGTCTGTATTTTAATTAATATACAAATATAGGCTGCATCATCATTGGTACTATACAAAGTATTATAATAAAACGGCTTTTTGAAGGTGCTACAGAAGAGATCAAAAAAAAGCTTTCCAAAACGTGTTTGCATTTAGCCTGGACTAAATTCTGATTTCTGTCAAAATATGAAAATCTTTGTTTCACATCAATGAAATGGACAAGGAACAGCAAAATATTTTATTATCTTCCTCTTCATTTTCCTTTATTTCAAAAAATGACTAACAGTTTTCAAACATTGATATTAAGATATTTAGTAAAGCAGATCCTTGGTGAAAAGTAGTATAAGAATAGATCAATGTGAAACCAGAGCCCAAAGTTCTTTCTGCAGAAGGCTGCAGAAAATCTAACAATGGTAATACCCTCATTAATTTGTTGCTTAGAAAATTACGAGACCTGGCTCTAATTCTTCCTGGTTTTAGATTAATTAGAAAGTATCTTGACTCTGCAAAGCCCATATCTTAAGTTCTTGTGCAGAGCTCCCTCCCTTTGGCATAGTAGTTCTTACTATTTGAGCCACATAGAATTTGCTGAAACACAAGTTATTCTGCACTTGTTTAGAATGGCTGGCAGAGCTGTAAGGCAGAGCAGGAGCCTGAGCTGGTAGAGAAAGTGGTGCCGCTATTGCTGCCGGGCAGAAAAATGCACCGATGTGGTACAACGCTGAATTCAGGTGACTCATTAAATTTAACTGCATTTTAATCTGTTCAGTGTCTAAGCTTACAGTGCCCCTTGCTGCCTAATTCCTTGGACTCCTACCTCTAATAGTAGCACGAGTGCGACTGTCGAGGTTTCCCTTGTATTGAATTTTAGAGTTAGCACCTGATTTTGAGATCAGCACCGACGCAGGTACATATACACAGACATATCGCGGTCCGTCATGTTGTTTCTATCGTGTCTGCTTAAAGGAAGGAGCCGGAGAGGAGGAGACCGCCGCGATTCCTTGGGGAGCAGCGTGCCTGCAGGGCTGCCCCGGGGGCAGGCAGCGCTGCAGTGTCTGCGTTCACAATGCTGATGCAAGCCTGATAAAGCGTGTAGGTCACGGTCATGAGTACCCGAGAGCGGACTGCGGCGTGAGAGCTGATGCTCCCCGCTAGCAGCCACTGTTTGCTTTTCGCTGTTGACTCAGAGCTGAGATGTTGTCTCTCGTTCCCAGGAAAGTGCCACCACCTTACGCTGTGCGTGCAAATATTTACTGGATCTTTGGACAAGCTGCTGGATCAGTGCAAAGCAGACAGGAGAAGCGCATGCAGACGGGTTACCATGGGGTCACGTCTAGGCTGCCAGCAGCTTTTATACATTGCCGCTGCATAAAAACAATGGGTGCCACAAGGAAGAGGTTAACCCTTTGGGATTTCATCTCTACTACAACTTCTATAGGAGTCAGCAGAATCCTGTGTGCTAGTTTCTGTTTCTCGATTGCTCAAAATAAGCAATGGCTTTTTTGTGTTCGTTGAGCTCCAAACATACTACGTAAAAGAATTGTGAAGTTGTCATCCAGAATTAATAATTTTTAAATGTTCATATACCACTCTGATTATTTTAATATGCTGATACATGCAATAAAATATTTTATTTATGATTTTACCTCTTTTTAAAATGATCACTTCTTGGTGACTCTATTGGCTTGGCTGAGAAACTTGAGATAATTTAATTTATATTATATTCTCTTAGAATATATCAAAACTGTTTTAATCAAGCCAAGCTTTAAGTAAGTTCCTATTTCTATTTTCTTTGAAGCCTTTCCCTTCTGAATGGCATGACTTAAAAAATATGGTGTGACAATAAAGTATTCTTCACACTTTCTTGATTAAAGAGAAGCTTGAAAATTCCAATCCTAGAAGTTCAAAAATAAAGACCAGTAAACCCCCTACTTTTTAGACATTAAATGTAAAGCTAGTGACATTGCTTATTTTTGAGATCTGCCTCAGAATACGAGTTGTCATTAAACTCAGGCAAAACAGTTTGAATTTTGGGGTTTTTGACATTTAACAATATATTGATAATGCATCCTGTGGACAAGGTCATACTCAACACACCTTTTCTGTGGATTCAGGTTAAGTGTAGAGCCTTAAATATAAAACCACCTCTGCATATGCTCTTTAGGAACTGAAGCCTTAGTGCTTAGAAGCTGCTATAGTGATTGTACATACTAAGACAATAAAAATAAAGTTACAAAAATAAAATAAACTCAAGTTATGTTGCTACTCAGAACTATTGCTCTATCAAATATTACTGCTATACCAAATAAATTTTTATTATTTAATAATAGCCTTTTGTAAATATTTTTTAAAAATAAATACAGGAAGGTAACTTACTGATGAAATACTCACTATTTTATCATAAAATGAAGCTATGAAGAAGTATTGCATATCATTTTTGAACTTATTTAATTCTAATGTAAAAATCAGGAAAATTATATATTTTTAATATTTATATAGAAATATGCTCCTAGTTTTACACTAATTTCCAATTATTTGAATAAATATCTAATATTCTTGAAAATGCAAATGTTGGCATTTTTACTATTTAGCTGAACCTACTGTTGTTCTATTTTCTACCCTTTCAAAAGAACACTTAAGGACATACTTGAGTCCAGTATGATGAGCATTTCTGTATATGCCTACAGGCATTTTAGTAGGTATAAGA
Source organism: Lonchura striata (assembly GCF_050655825.1). Lineage (NCBI taxonomy): Eukaryota > Metazoa > Chordata > Aves > Passeriformes > Estrildidae > Lonchura > Lonchura striata. Next base: position 117,889,616 of record NC_140704.1, read on the forward strand.
GGTGTGTTCTTGGGGAAGCAGCCTGGGGTGTGAAATGAGGATTCTCTGGAGCAAAGGTAGCAGATGTTGGTTGTTCTGTATTATATTTTCTGATTGGTGAGGGTTTTTTTGCATGGTTTTGTACAGGGAAATAGCTTATCAAACTTTTAATATATTTGATTTATCACTACTGAAATGCATAACTCAAAAATTTACCCAACACAATACTTGCTGTGGGACTTGAAAGTTTTTTTTTTTTTTCAGAGAACCTGAAAAAATCAGAGCAAATGGTGGGTGGGAACACACTGATGCCACATCCTTGAACTCCTTTGTGTGTAAAGAACAATGTCCGTTTTAAACAGAACATATATCTTAAATAAACCTGGTAGAATTAAAGGGGGTAAAAATTAAGAGGATTTTAGAAATTGGCTGGTGAAGTGGATCTTTTCTTCTGTATGATGGGTGTCGGTGACAGTAGCTTGCCACTGTTTAAAAAGTGAATGTAATGTGCGTTTTGGGGTATGGAAATATGACTTCTCCCAATAATCCTGTCATCAGCTCATTTATTGCTTGTGACTTTAAATAGTTCCCTGAGAGCGCAGCGCGAACACCACAGCAAAGAGGGGGCGGGGCGGGGGGGGGAAATAGAGAGGGGACTCGTAAAGAAGAAGTCATAAAGTCTGGAGCTCTGGCCAGATTTCCTTTGGCAGGCGAGGTGCGGCCGGGCTGAGCGCGGCGCTGCCGGGGGCGCGGCCGCCCTCCCCGCAGAGCCAGCCCCGGGCTGGCCGGGGGCCAGGCCGCCAGACGCCAGCGCCGGGCTCCCAGCGCTGGGAGAGGCCGGCCCGCTCCCCTACAATGGCATTATCTCGGGCCAGGCTCGGCCGCAGAAACTCTCGATGCTTCCTGTCCCCGCAGCAGCGGCGCTCCGTGTCCGCTCTCCGCCGCCCGCCCGCACGCTCGGCAGCGCTCGCTGCCAGCCGAGCCGCCCAAACGCCGCGAGCCGCCTCTTTCCTGGGATTCACTGGCCCTGCGTGCTGTCGTGCCCTGTATTTTTAGTCTCTTCTGTCACGATCCACAGGATCATGAGTCACGCGGGGAAAAGAGAATAAACTTCCATTTCAGGTTCTGAAATGGCAGGGCCTTATAGTAAAAAAAAATATATAAAAACTCTTTAATAATCTAACACTTCTTTGCAAAAATTTAAATTTAATTTAAAAATATAAATTAAAAAAATTAAAATTTGATTTAAATTATGTCTAAAGGGAGCAAAATATTTAAAAACAATTCTTCTGTTTGGCTTAATTTTTATAATGGTAAGGTTTTGAGAAATTGTAAGAATCATTTAAAGTGAGCTGTTTTATAGGCAGAAAACCTACTAAAACAGACCTCTTATTTTGCATCTTTAAAAAAAAAAAACCTTCAGAACAAGTCCAATATTGCCTTTTATGCATGTTTCTGACTTGGTTTTGTCTCATACTCTTGAGAGCTATTATTTTCCCACTGGTGGGGAGAAAGAATGTGTTTCCGATTTCTATAAGATGTCTAGAAAATATTAGTAACTGAGTTATTAATAGTTATAAACATTTTCATTCATTATAATGTAGAAAATTAGTATCTGTTTAGAATTAATGCATTTTTAAAATGAAGTTGTTTTAGAAAATATAATTTTTTATATATATATATATATATATGCATGTGTGCATTTGTACTGTGGTATGATGCACCAGGGTCACCCACTTTCACTGAAATTAGATATTTGTCTAGCTAAATATCTTCCTGGTGGAAGGGGGGAATAGGCACTATCAATAGTAGTTAAAAAGCTTAACTTCTTACTTTGATTTCTATACAATAAGTGAATCTCATTGCAGAAAGACACAAATATCTTTCATGTTTACTAGTGCTTAGTCTTAAATATTTCCTTGCAAGCAAGAGAATGTCCATTATGTTAAGAGGACTGTAGAGAGAGGATAATTCATGTCTTATGAAGTGCAACACTTTTATTAAGACAGTAACTGTAGCATAGGTAAGGTCTATAATGTCATCACTGGTGTTGTGCAACTGTGAGATGATAAATATATATATAAGCCAGAAGTTTTAAAATGTTCCTTTTTTTCTCCAAAAAAGAGGCCATTATACCCATCATTCTTACCAGTCAGGGTAGTGCACTCATCATAGGATGACGTGGTTTTGTCTATATAGTTTGACTCAGATGGCATTATTTGGAAGAGGGCAGTTTGAAAGACCAAAGAAACAGAAAGAAATTGGTCAGGTTTATAAACAGCTTAACACCCTTTTGATTTTTTATTTAATTCTTCTGTACTTTGCATTTTTATCTTAAAAGGAATAAATTATTGACTTTCTTCTATCTCAGGGAACTTCTAGTAGAATTTCAAGTGTAGAAGGTATCCTGAGGGAGTGAAAGCATTTAGTATTTGCCATATATTTATTATTTGATCACTGGCTAAATCCCTGATTCTCCTTACAAAAAAGAAGGATGCAGTGGTTTTTCTGTGGTCTGGGAATATGACAGTCCCTCCTTGTACTGAATCTCATAGCTAAAAAAAATAGGATTCAGATTATTAAAATCAACATAATAGTTATGCAATCTATTAGATAGATTGTATAGACATACAAAATATGCAAGAACACATTGAGGTACTGCTTGTTCTAAATTGGTAATGAAAGTCCTGTGGTGTTTTATCAGTTATTTCAATGTGACCTTACTCATCAGTTTTATGAATGTTTTATTAATGTTTTATACTTATTTTTCTACTGGACCTGTAGTAAGACTAATATGATTTTTTTTAAGATTTAAAAAATATACTTTTTTTGCTGGTTTACTGAGAAATCATTCTTGCATTTGGATCTATACATGTAACATTTTTACAAAGGCAACTGTACTTTTAGAATCATATGCATGCCAATAAGATCAGTCCCTCCAGCTTGGTTCAAGTTAATTTTACTAATAAAAGGAAAAAAATCATCATTTTTGCACAAAAATTTTATCATGAACTTCTTTCACACGCTGTTACTTGCACAAGTGCAGTTTTTGCTGTGTTACAGCCCCATCAGACCATCTAGTCCTCCACTCTGAATTGCCAATTTGAAAATTAATTATTTCTGCAGGTTTCAGTACAAAAATTGGAAGTGTTTATAACTATCAGAATATTGGATGCAAGCAAATATTTTACATAAAAAATTTATCCATGCCAAAAATCCATGTATTTTTATTTGTTTTTTGAAAAGTGTCTAAAATATTCTGAAAATATTAACTGGAAAAGAGTTTATAAAGTCACATCTATGGTTGCATCTTGCTCACTGGTTGAGATACAGCAGGTTTATGGTTCTTTCCCTTGCTTATATTTGGCATAATTTGGTTTTGTTTGTTTTATTTTTTCACTATGAAGACTTATAATGTTTCTTTTCTTAAATTAAGACTTGAAGAGAACTGGTTATTCACTGGTCTATGAAATTCTTCATTCTTGGATTTCTGTCAGTGTACCTGTCTTGTCTATGCAAAAACCCCAACTGTAGTTGTATAGATAATTGTCTTAGTGCCTTATCATATGAATTACATTCTGTAAGAATAAATAGATATATGACTGACATCAAACCCATATTTCCAGGATCTGTAGAAAAATACTTATGTGACATAAAGGGGAAGCAGTATTTATCTGAATAATTAACATACATTGATCTTTTATTAACATACATTTTCTTCTGTTACATCTACAGAATCCATTGCAATTTATGGATTGTATTTATCTCTTTCTTCTCTCTATATATAACTTTAGCTCTTTCTGAGGATGGCATGTTTGTTCATTTAAATGTACTGAAGCTTATTTTCATGTTGCCAATTTGGTAATTGATAGCACAGGATTCAGTCATTGTTTACCTGGAAGTTTAGTCTTAGCAACTGATATGAAAATTTTTGTTATTGGGCTGTATTGATACCTCTCTTATTCTGTTTTAAACCAATTCTTGTCTGTCAAAACAAGCTAGAGTTTCATTTTGATTATCATGCAGATACATGTTTTGACTGCCTTTATCCCTTTATATATATATAAAATATATAGTAGATATATTTATATACATACATTTATATATAATATGCAAATATATATTTATAACTATATAATATTTGCACATGATGTTTTCTAATGCATTTGGTTTAAATATTTAGCTAGGAATAAAGGGCAATCAGTTCCATTAGAACTGACAACTCCATGTGATACACTAGAGCTGATCTGAGGTTTATGCAAGGTTAACTCTTGCAGTAGTGGATAAATAGATGTGGAGAAAAGGAAGGGAGAGAAAAGGATATGGAGGCATCAATGAATACTTTGAAAGTCTGGACATAGAAAATAATAATTTCAGATGCGAAAGGTAAGGGATCAGCTGATGTTTCAGTGAATGAGAATGAAGACATGCCTGAGAAATTGGCTTTCAGGGGGCTGTTGAAGATTTGGGCAGAATACAGACAGATACACTTCTGTCCTGGTCTCATTCTGCTGAAACACAGGATCTTTACCTTTTTAACCACTGCATGACTTTTCCTTACAGTCTTCAGTTGGCCCTGACTTCCTGGACTGCTGGGAAAAAGTAATAGAATAGATCCCTCCTGTGAGGAAAAGGTAATAATATTTTTGAATTCTTATATCTGCATAGCACGCACTTCAACAGCTGTTATAAAAGTGGTCAGAATTTGTACATCCCACCTCCATGTTGTCCTTGGTATAACTGCATACAGCATTGTGCTGTAAATTTTCACAAAGATTGCCATAGACATGTTGAAATTATTGGTCATTAGAATCATAACTTTTGATTTAAGAGGAAGACCTTATATAACACTTCTTGAGACTCTCCCTTGAGCTACTGAATGTGTGTGATTGTCAAAACCTTTATAGACCTGAGAATTACTCACTTTTAAAGTCAAGTCAGGAAGTGAAGTGACCAGACATTATTATTTTCCGTAACTTAGGAGTCGAAAGATTTTAGTGAGAAATTGCAGGAATTCAGGAATTTTATTTTTGGGGGTTAGGGTTAGATTTAATTTTTTCAGGAAAATAATAATTAAAAAAAATAGTTATGCAGTTCTTGTGAGATTCCACTATTGCAAACAACTTAGTTTGTCAAATTTGGGATGTTTTGATGTTTGTGAGGCCTCCTGTTTTCATCCTACTTCCCATATCCAGGTCAAGGACAGGAGTGAAAGGCAGTCTTCCCATGACTGTTGAAGTCTCTTTGAGATAATTCCAGCACTTAACCAGTGTCTGACTAAGTTATTATTATAAACACATCACTATAAATTAAGATGAGAAAGAATGAGTGAATAAAGGGAAGAGGAAATGACTGAACTCATATTTCTGAAAATGCTCAAATGAAACAATTCTCAATGTGATGGAATTCTTGAAACTACTTTGAAATCCCTACTCCAGATTTATCTCTAGTGAAAATCTGAACCTGGTAGTGTCTTGTTATATGTGAATTTGGCCACTAGCTTTAAACAAATCCATTTCATACCTCCACCCTTTCCTCTGAAATGTCCCTCCTTAAAATACACCACTTGCAAAAGACTCATCGTGTTCAGTTACCATAAAGAGATTTGTTTGTCAGCTTAGTAACTGATCATCTAAACACAGCACATGGCAAGATTAAAAATAAACCAACATTGCACTTGCACTATAATACTTAATCATTTCCGATCAACTTTTCCATAAACGTGTGTTTATTTTATGTTTTGCTTCTTGGACTGTGCGTGTAAATACAATGTGTGTTGCAAAATTATTCTTAGATGGATACTTAGGTTATAAGCTTTGGGGGACGGCAGTTTTGCTTTCAATCATTCATTGCTTTATGAAGCACTAAATTGGAATTATTATTTACTGAAATTGTTTGAAAGAATGGTAAAAAACTGTTTTAAAGCTACATAAAAACTTTAAAAAATGTCTGCTTTGAAAGGGTTTGGAGTTTTTTGGTGCAAAAGAGGGGAAATTTAGATTAGATGTATGGAAGAAATATTTGCTGTGAGGGTGATGAGGCGCAGGTTGCCCAGGAAGGTGGTGGATGCTCCATGCCTGGAAACCTGCAAGGCCAGGTTGGATAAAGCCCTGAGCAACCTGGACTAGTGGGAGGTATCTCTGGCCATGGCTGAGGGGATGGGACTGGATGATCTTTAAGGTCCCTTCAACCCCCTTAACATTCTATGATTATGTCTTCAGTCTACCAGATGTTTTCAGAACCTGAAATGGAGAGCAGATGAGGAAGGGAGGCTCAGAGCTGAGGCTTTTAGGCCTCTGTTGTACATGTGAAACAGAGCATTTAAAATATTTTATTTCTGTGAGGAAGTATCTAAAAAGAGGGTCATGTGTCATATCAGAGGGATATTTTAGTCCTTAAGAATTACTACTTTCCACCTTTGCAGACTGTGTCAGATCTTGTTCAGCTTTAGTGGAGTTTTTATAAGGTAGCATTTTTTAATCAGTGTCAATAAGTGCTTGCCTTCTGTAGTACTAGTCTAAGTAAACTACCAATGTTTACACTAAAATTGATTCTGTTGCCTTAAGAGTTTTAAATTAACAAATATTTACAAACATATTCAACTGCAACTTTAGATTAGTAATGCCACAGATACATTTTCAGGTTCATTGAGTATGTTGTATCTGAAACTCAAAAGCCTATGTTTGGATAACACTATGATAACACTTAACACCTAGACTTTATTTTTCAAAATCAATAAATTAGTCACATGTGCAAAAGAATGAGTGCAAACCAGAAAAATATGGTAGAATTAGACACATTAATATTTTTTTAAAGATCTGGATGGGAAAACAACATTTACATAGTAATGGGAAATGTCTCTTATTTCATGCACAATTATATGGATAGTTAAAACCTGGTGGGAGAATTGTATTTTAATAAAACTTTTGCTATTAATAGTAAGTTTCTCTCTTCTTACATTTCAGCTTTAAATAAGAATGTAGTTAATAGGAAGCAATGAAAAATCCAACCAGCTACTTTGAAAAGCTTGTAGAATTGAGGTGATGATAAGTGTTGGACAGATAAGAAAATTCAGCACAAGATCAAGACAGAGATGGACAAATGCCAAGATAAACCAGTAACATTATAAAGAGATAATATATCACTTTTTTCATAGATATACATTTATTCACCTTGGGATACTCCCAATTATTTTTAGGACATTACTCATTTCCTAGATGACAGATTAGAGATGTTACATTGTCAAGTCCTTGTAACCAGTGAAGGAAAGTTATGGAAAACCCCTGTGTCCTTCTGCTTTCTTTAATTTGCTAGAAAATTGTCATGTCTCCAGACTTCTACTCTGAGGCCAAGAAATGTCCAGCATTTGAAATCAAATTAAATTATTTGTCCATCCAAGAGTCACAGTAGATGTCCTAAAGACCTTGCATGAAAATAGGATTTGGAAAAGGCCATGCAGATACTGTTTGCTATTCTTAGTAAGCAAGGTGATTGCATGTTTCAACTTTCACCTTTAAACCAGAAATTGTAATAGCAGACCTTGAGCAAAATAATCTCATCACTAAAAATATACTATTGTAACAATAATGTAGTTTTTTACAGCTAGATTTAAAAAGACAAATTCACTTACAAACAGATTACATCATCTGTACCTCAATTTGATTTCTGGAGCTAAAGGATATTTGACAAAGCAGTTGAAATCTCTTTGTTAATGTTTGAAAAGTAAATTTCTGTAAAAATATGAGTAAGAATCTGAAAGCATAATATTTTATTGAATAGATATACAGCTTGAAACAATTCTTTTGGAGGAAGAGTAGTGTTATTTAAGGAATATCTACTGAAAACTTCAGTACATTCTCAAAAGAAAAATATCAATCTGAATACAAAATTTAGGCTTTTTATATGGAGACCTAGAGGTCTGCAGCACTGAAATGCCACTTATTTTTAATATCATTCATGCAAACCACTCAATTGCTTTTCAGAAGGATTTTGCTCAGTATCACAAAGCAGCCTTCAGTGCATCTATCCTGCATAGAACAGATGCTGTTATTTTCTGTGGTTTGGAAAGTGCTAATTATTTTACAGAAACTTACAGAGCTGGCAGTCTCACTCGCTTCAGATGTGACAGAAAAGAAAGCAGTAAACAAAAGATGTTAAGGGGAAGGAAAGTTGGAGGATGTGATTATAAGATGTAGTAATGCAGGAATTCTTGACCTTGGCACTGAAGTAATAAAAATTTGCAACTCAAAACTCATATGTGCATGAAGGTAAGTTTATTTTTAAATGAGAAGGTGTCTTTAGATGAAGTCACATTGGGTCTTTAAGGATTTTTGAAAATAAAAATGCTCCCCTTAACCTTTTAATTGACTACTCTCCTGTATGAAAAATGTCAGTTAAAAAAATTTAAAAGCTGTTTGACAGATGGAAGTCACTATGTTCTTTGTGAAATAACAGACTGCAACAGGGAGTGACAAACAGAAATATGTAATACAAAAAGGGAAAAGAAGATATTTCTGCCTTCTCAGTAGCCTGCTGTTTGTCCCATAAGAAGCAGATCTTACAGGACCTTTCTGCTCATTGAGTCATATTGACACCATGAGGGATATTGTTAATAATTTTCAAAGCTCTCTCACAGGTAAGGCTTTGGTTTTCCCCTATGAATGGATAGATGGAACAGAATTTTCCCACTCACTATACAATGCCCCCAAAAAATTACCTGACTCAACAATGATATGGATAAATATGTTAACATTTTATTATTTTAATGCTTATTGATAGCCTTTCTTTCATATGACACACTGAAAGTTTTTCTCTATGACATTTCAGTCAAAACATCACACACTGTAAGAATGTTGCAGGCACTTCAGGGGTATGAGAGATTTTTACTTTTTCAGAAATAGTTTTGCTTGATTTTGTGAAAATTTTTCTTTTACAGCACGTGCATTTTAGATTAACTTGTGGTCTATTAAAGGTTAAGAAAAATGCTGTTCTTAAAAGTATTCTTTTTCCCTTTTATGGATGAGCACCAGGCTTTAAGACATCAGTGTAAATAGAGTTTCCTGTTCCAGGGAAGTTTGGCTACTGCAGGAGCCCAAAGGTCCTTTGGGAAAAGCTTGATAGGAACTATGAGTTGAATGTGACCTGAGGCTCCAGGAACCAAAGAGCCAGAACTGAGGGAAACACATTTCACAGCCCTTTTGTGCAATCTTAAGTCCCAAAAGCACTTCTGGGAAAGTAAACCCTTCATCATACACACAGCATTTCTTGCTAGATGAGTACTTATGCTAATGGCTTTTAGAAATTGTTGTTATCTGTAGATCTGTGACTTCTTTCCTTGTAGCTTGCTGTAACTTCAAAAAAATTGGCAGATTTGCAGAAATGCTGAGAAGGAATAGAGATGCTGAACATTTCTCCATGGCTGCTAGGCATTGTGCAGTATCCAGTCCAAGCTGCATTTTTGCATTCATCACGTTCAGAAATTTTCTGAAATAGCCTTGAATTCCTACAAGAATTCTGTTCCATTAGAAATGCTAATTTATCAGAACTGTGTGTTTGTTTATTCAGAACTCAGTGTGGCATTTTTTTCTCCTCCTTTTCTCTCCCTCTCCCATTTACAGCTGGACAGAATTTTCTGGGCAGAAGGAAGGAGCAAAGTGAGATGATTTACTGTGATGCAGAGCAACCACCACACTTCTGTGTTAACAAGGTTGCTTGTGTGAATATCACTTGGCTGCTGCATTCCTTTCTTCACTTGACTAAGTTTGAATTGGAACTCTGTCACAGATTTTCCAATATGACATGAAATGAATCATACAACCTCAAACTCTGCTTTTTATCGTTTTAAAGGGAGTAAGAACACGCAGCGGGTTGTTTTGTTTTGCTGGGTGTGCTTTGGAAAACAAAGGCATTATCTCCTGTCTCTGAAAGTACTGCTGTAATGCAAATAATTGAAACATTAAAATAATATGGAATATTTGAGGAGCAACACTCAATTGTTTATTTAATGTTTCCATTTGCTTTCTTAGTACTGGTTTCTTTCTTTTAGCATTATCAAAAATAATGCTTCAAAAATTAATTAACATTTTGAAAGAACTCAAAATATATTTTGAAAAAATAAAGCAGATAAATTGCATTAATTGAAAGGATTGGAATGAAGTAATATATTCCAGCTTTTCTTCATAACTGCTCTTTGTGTTGCAAGAAGCTGTCATTTGGAAGTCTGAAGAATAACTTGCATCATTAGAAATTAATTCAGTTAGATTACCTCAATTTTATAATGCTGAAATTAAAAATCATACTTTTTTTTTTTTGTGACCAAAACTCTAAAAACTAATGTTCTCTCTCATTCTCCAAACTTTGGGGATGTTAGGCAGTTTTCTATAAGCATTATTCATGTGAAGAAAAACATTGGGCGTGTGCTTTCTAAAGACCTCAGTAAATCAACAAAGCTATACATAGCACAGTCTGATGTAGTTACCAGCTGATATTTCTGCAAAGACACTCGAAATGAGAGAGGAAATTCCAAACTTCCTTATTATTCCAACATGCTGAGCTTGCTAGTCAATAAAAGATTTCCAAGTTTTATTTAGTATATTGGTGGCATTTGGCTGGTTCCAATGGCATGTATCCTTTGTTTCCTACTCTGTGTTAGCTATTAACTGTTCATTAGAGTTGCATTTCTGAAACTCAATTTTTATTATATGAGATACAGCAATCAAACCGTTTCCATTTAAGCATCCCAGCTACATCTTCTTTTGCCTGTTAGCAGGCAAAACTAAAACTATTATATGTAATACTGCTTCTTTCCCTGTTGGCAGAAAGAAGTATTACAAATAATAGTTTCATGGAGAGTGTATCTCTTTTGTCTCTGCTTTTTGTTTTATTAAAGAATACTGAATGTAAAAGGGGACATTAATCCTAAATATTGAATATCTTTGGATTTCTCTTTTCAAGCTTTCATTCATATCATCATAAATCAGTCAGCTTCTGCAAACCCAGGCAATTTGAGGTGAAGAATAATGAAAAAAAAAAAAAAAAAGATAAAATAATCAGGCTGATGGGAAAAAAATGTGGTTAGTAATTTAACAAAAAAACTCTCGGTTGGTATAATGGGGAATTAAACAAAAGCAAAATTAGTTTACTCATGTTAGTGGTTAGAAGGCTCATGTGATTAAATATATTGCCTTTGACTAGAATGGGCACATATTTAAACAAAATAGGAAATATCATCCTACTTCCCACACACAAGAAAGACACAATTGAAGAAAAATGCTAAATAATCCACGTGGATGTGGCTAAGATGTCAAAGAAAACCAACAGGCAAGGAGTGATTAATAGACAGTGGAGCAGACACTCAAAGAGACATTTAGTGGAAGGCTGTCTCTTACCTGGAAGGAAAAATCATTGCATAAATAAATTTGGTATTTAGCTCCCACCTTTACTCTCTGAGGTGCAATTTTCAGCTCTGTGCTGGGGCAGAGTATCAGCACATTCCCAGCTGTGTAACTGTCAGCCAAGCACATGTACCTTTTGCATCCTTCTTTTTCCTTGCTTAGCAGATGTGACTCCATTTTAAAAACAACCATGTTTTATTTAGTGCATAAAGGTGTTAACAGCACCTTGAACTCAAATTAAGATTTTGAAATAAGATGATTAGGATCTATTAGAAGACATGGAATGGTACTGACAGAATTTTCCCTTCAAAAATGCAGAGGCAGTTTAATTTTTCAGACATGAAAACATCCTAGAATTGTTGTCATGGCAAAAATTAAAGGCTCTGTATGTTAACTGTTAGATTCTTGTTGTTAATTTATCCTGTGGACAGTGTTCATTTTCATTTCCTTTTATTTTATTCTGCTTCAGATTTAAAAGCAAAACATTCCTTTTCAATTTTTCCAGGCAGAAGAGCAGTCAATACTTTTGTGGTAAGTTTTGTTGTTGTTGATATCATTGCTCCAAAATAAACAGCAAATTCCTGAAGTTGGAAGTTTTTCAGGATTCTTTGTATGCACTGCAATCCTGGATAAAATCACACTTAGCTACATCTGCTTATTTTTTATGCAGATAATCTGGTTGGAATTGCTGTACAGCATTGTTGCCAGGTAATTCTGAAGCAGGAATGTACATACATTGTTCATAAACTCTTTGGCTTAAAATTCTTTAATCGTTCCCTTAAACAGCCTTAGAACAAGTTCTTTGTCAGACAATCATACCAAACTATAAAGCTTGTCAGAGTTCAAGTAGGCAGCATTTGATCATGGGGGTCCAAATTAAAAGCTGTTTTGCATAGCAGTGTGTGAGTTAGAGTGCAACATTTATTGAAGCAGAGCTGAGAGACTTCAGCAGAGAAGTCTTGAAGAAGAACCTGACCTGTCAGGTTCCATGATACTTGCAGAAAATATTTTCTGTTTGTATAACTCTGTGATTTCTATTCCTTAAACAGAATCTTCTGTAAACTTCTTGTGCATTAATACCTATTAGAAAATAAATCCCATGGATTTTTTTTATTGTTCTATTCTCACACTCTTTCTTGTAAATCTCTTATCAAATATTTCATGTTGTGCTTGGTCATAGCCAAGCACAGGGAAGCTCCAGGGAAAGGGTGCTTGAGCACAAGAGCCTATAAAATGAAATTACCTGTACCCTACTCTGGGCCACCATGGTACTCCTACAACTTGAGAGAAATTAGCCATATTTTTTAATATTTAATTTTCTACATTTTATTATCTAGGATACTCTCTTCACTCCCTCAAAGATGCGGTGTGTGTGTTTTCTTATTCCCATTTTGGTGTAAAATAAACAAAATTCCACAAATGTGTTCTTTCAATGTCAGTTTCATCTGTTTCAATAATAGCTGTTGTGTATTTGAGATATTCTTTGCAGTCAAATTTGTCACTGGCTTGATTCCAAATAACTGAGGGTAGTATGCTGAAATAAAATTCAAATATAAAGTCATAGGATTTGGCCAAAGCCATGTTTTTATGTGGACTGTGGCATTAGTCTCTTTAGCAAGTGGAAAAAGCAATAACTGATGCTGTGAATGTAACTGCCTAAGTATAGCAGTGAGCTGTAAAAGCTACAGTTATTACCAGAATTATTTTTTAATTGCTGAACTCACAAATTTTTGGAAGCATTCTTGGTGTGCTCTAGGTAAAAAAACAAAACAAGAAATAAAAAACAAAAACAAGAAGACAAAACAAAATAAAAACAAGCAAACAAACAAAACCCCTAAACAAATCACTTTGTTTCTAAGGGAAATAAAAAATCTCCCTAGAAATTTCTATACAGTAAATCAAGTTGTTATCCTTTTGAAATTGTCAACAACATCCTGAATGCCAGCATGATCTTCCATCATACTTATTCCTATGCATCCATCTTCTGAAAAATGAGACTTTTTCCAATTTACAGTTAAATCCTCACAGGCCACTTTTTTTTCTTTGATTCCTCTAATTATGGGAAGCATGAGAAAGCTGACCTTCCATTTCCTCACCCTCTTCATTGTACATCAGAAGCTGGTATTTTTGTCTGCTGCAGTTCAGACAATGTCAAAGTGGAGGGGATCAAAAAAAAAGAGAAAAAGAAAAACAATAACTAGGGCTGTCTGCCCATCCTTCCACTGTGTGAACAGGGAGGGTCTGAGGCAGTACTTTTCATGGGACAGGATTTCATAAAGACTTAACACATTTTAAAAATATTGCTTTGATACCTCAGTAAAATGGGTGATTTTGTGGGGGAGACTTTTAGAAGCGCTTCACAGTTATGCATTACTGTACATAGAATTGGTACCAGTGAAAGAAATATTTTTGTTTTAAGCATAGATACTAATGTAAACAAGGCTTTGGCTACTAATACTCAGATTCATAAGCACAGTTTTATAGTCCTATAGTTTTAAAAGGTTGGCTGATAGATCTGGACACATATTTTAGTTCTGTGAGTTTCTCATTAAATGAATTTCTATAGTGTTACTTACTTCATTAGATAGTGTTCTGTATTTAATGTCTGTGGCTATTCATCTTGGAAAGAGGGATGCACTACTTGAGCAGAAAAATGGTACCTATTTCCTAAAATTCTTAATAACATCAAAAGTAGTTTTACTGTTATTTGGTCATTTGATGATAGTCAGGCTTTTCAAGAGATGTTTTGTCTGTGATTCAATATGATTGCATCTTTATTTTGCTGAGAATTTTTTTAACTTTTCTAAAATCTGTATTTAAAATGGTAGTTATACATTAAGGTATAAGGTCACTTCAAAGACAGCTTAAAGAAACACAGGTTTAATTTTTTTTTATCTCTGTCACAAGGTTTATTTGTTGATTCTGAAGGAATTAAATTGATAAATGCAGTGCTCAGGTAGTACCCTGTGACATTTTAACCCGGGTTCAAAGCTTCTCTTGTGGTTCAGCTCCCTCAAAGAACCTTTGATGTTCTTACATTCATTCACCCCTCATTTGCTATTGTCTTAAGTATTTACTTTCTGGAGTTTATTTAGGTAAGGTATTCTAAGATGTAGCAGTGTATCTTAAAACAAAACTATGGTAGGATAGAGATGCTTACAGAGATGTTACTTATCTGTCATCTGTCAGGTACTTACATATAAATTGCAAGGTAAATACAAAACCTATATAATTCTGAATTATTAAATGGGAGGAAAAACCTGTATATTTCCTTGAAAGATATTTCTGTCATTTTCTCTTTTGTCTGCTTTTCAAATTTGAGTATTGGTTTTAACTTTATTAACTTCAACATTTGAGTTGAAAAAAAAATCCTTGAAACTCATTTGAAAAATAAAATTTTCAGAATATACTTACTTGGGTAGTCCTTATAATTTTAAATATTAGTTTTTCACAGCTTTGTGTGAGCAATTGGTAACATGTGTGTGCAAAAGATTTATTCTGTTCTGTTCACTGGAAATACTAAGTACCTCTTGAGGCATTTGATATCTGAGCTGACTGGGACATCTGCCTTATCCTCATCGCAAGGCTGACCAATAGCAATAATGTACATTCTGCATGAAGCTGAAAATTAAACTAGGAAGAAGTAGCATGGTTTGAGCATGCAATGCAAAATCAGAACTGGACAGTTACAATGTTTTCTCAAGGGGCATACTGCAAGAGATTGTTTACATAATTCCTGGGTATAAAATCTGTCTATTCTATTTTATTTTAGAAATGTTCCTTTCCCAATCCCTAAATGAACAAGGCTGTATCATCATGTTGAAATGGCAAAATAAAGATTTAAATATAAATGAAGATAAATTATCAAGTTCTAAAATGAAAGATAAATATTAGCATAATTTTTTCATTTTACATTTCACTCAGAAAACTTAAGGCTAGAAGGAATTTCAGGGTCTGACTAGTCTTCCCCCTCCCAGGTTGCCCAGATGGGTTGTGGAGCCTCTATCCTGGACAGCTGGCTCTAGGTGGCTCTGCTCCAGCAGGAGATTTGGACCAGATGACCTCCAGAGGCCCCATCCAACCTCAACCAGTCTGTGATTCTGTGACCTGATGCAAAATCAGTTGTGGGTGTGCCATTTATAACACCTATTTGTCAGCTTTATTTTAAAATAGATTTGATCTCTCTTTATAAAAAGTGGAATGCTTTATCCACAGACAATATATTCCAACTCTTCCCTGTCTTCAGCTTCTTCAAAACATTTTTCTTATCATTATAGCTAAATTTTTCTTAATGCAGGTTAACTATGAAATTATTGTCATAGTTAACTACCCTCAGTGGATATTAACCTAAACTGAACCAACTGTCTAGGGAGGTGAAAGCTCTTGTCTTTTGGAAGGTTGCTTCACAGGCTGGAGAGAACATGCACAGCTACATAGCCCAGTGTGGTGGCTTTTTTCTCTTCTTTTCCTTTCAGCAGCATGATATTGTTGACTGGTGTTTACCTGTCATCTACAATTACACCTCATGACATTTTTCTCTGTTATTGTTTCTTACTTTTGTGTTCCTCGTATTTAATATAGTTTATTCATTGCAGCCCTACTAAAATATCTTGAATCTGTTCATGTTGAGTTTTATCTACTTTGTTTAGGTGATCTGTAAATGTAAAGATAATTTTAATTAGTATGTTCTTGAAATTTCTTTATGCCCCTCCTCATTTTCTGAAAGTTTGTAAGTTTCATAAATATATACCCTCTTCAATCAGCTTGGGAAAAAGTTCATTTTTACAACTGGCTGATACATATAAAAAATTTAATCTAGAAAGCCTTCCATTTTGATAGTGAACCACTGATAAACAATGTCTGATTTTATTTTCCAAAGAAAATACACATAGAAAAATTTATGTTGAAATTCTTCTCTTTGTAAGATTTGCTACAGAGGAAAAAAGATATCTGTGAAACTTAGTGCAAACAACATGTATCTCTAATGACTATACTTATTTATAGAGGAAGGATTCAACATTTCTATGTAAATTATATTTAAAGGAAACTTTATATTTAGTTGTTGCTTGGAAGGGAGGTATAACTGCAGTTTAGTAATTCACAACTGGAATCACCTAGAGGTTAAAAATGTAAAATAAAATACACCTTTTTTCTCCTTGGGGGTTCTCTCTACTTATCTTTAACAAATTATTTCAAATTTCTTAGTTAAGAGCCTGAAATAAGGCAGTATGAAGTCACTGTGTAAACAAAACTATAAAGAGCCAAAAGAAATTATCTAAATTGGAATTTTACCCTTACTGAGTCAGCAGTACTTAGACAGCAGTAGCAGTGTAACTATAAAAAGTTACCTGACTAATCATTTGCTAGTTTGCTTTTCTTGTAATTAGAGATGTTGGTACAGTTTTAAAATTAATCTTTAGCCTGACATTGTGCTTTTTGTAGTGAAAACATGGAAAAAATAGGTACACTAGTACTGGTTATGTAGTCAAATGTAGTATACAGTAAATAGTGATTTATATACTATAGTGTATATATAAAATATAATGCCATCTTTGTTCTATGTGCATTGTTTGCAGCTTTGCAGCTTTCTAGCCTCAATATGAAAAAAGGTAATTAAACTTAAAAGAAAGGAGAGTCAAGCTGCAGTTCCAGAACAGCTCACAGGATGCTCAATAGAAATGAAGGTTTGGGTTCCTCATGACTCACTTTCTTTTGGACTATTGATTTACCTTTTTCCCAGTTGACTGTAATCAACTTGTTATTACTAATCCCTCACCAGGCACCCCACCAAAGACAAATATGCTAAAGACTCCTAATGATGCTCTGATTCTGCCAGAGTTTTAACAGGAATGCAGGAGAAAGGGAGTCTAAAGCCAGTCCCTTTTAGTTCAGCATGGAACTATTCTTAAAATTGGAGAAGGGAAAGGGACAGGCACATGATCCATGGCTGCCTTCTGCTCTGCTGTGACTCTGGACAAGTTAGGTAGAACATGCGTTTGTCCTGAATTCCCAAAGGTCCAGATCAGTGTTAGTAATGCTGACATATCTTTGTAAAGCATTTGTCAGGTGAAAAATAGTATTTAAATGTCCTTTGGAGTGAGATGATATTAAAAAAAGCTGTGTTAGAAACAAAAGGCATGAATCCTTTTTTTCAGAATGTGCTTAGTTACAAGGTAGGAGCAGTAAGCAGAGTCCTGATAAACATCACTTCCCGTTGATCATCTAGTGTTTCAGTCACATAGGCATTCCCAAAGAGTATCTCCTTGAGTCTTGCTTTAATTCTTAATCCAATGGCCATTTGACTTGTGACAAAGGGTTGAAGCTGCAGCTGCTTCTGTGATCTTGGACTGCTCAGTTGTAAACTCTTGAAAATCTTCTGAAATTGTAGAAATCAGCTTCTTCCTTCCTGTGTGATTTTTCAGTTACCCTTGCAGTTATTCCATGGAACTGAGGTGTGGCTCCTCCTCTTAAGTTTATCAGAAAAAGGATTTAAATACTTCAAATCAAGAACTTTGGGGTTTTAATAGTTTGTTGTTGTGAAATTTATATAATTGATTTTGATTTGTTGTTTTCTGGAGAATCATCTTAATACTGTTAACCTCACATCTAACCCTTCTTTAAAGATTCAACCTGTTTATCCATTTTTAATTACTTTTACCAGAGCAGTGTAAAATAATTACTTCTTGAAAGACAATTTTCCCTAGTGAATGTATTACACTTGTAAAACAACTAGGATACATATATTGATTCTGGCTGGAAATTCAAAATGCAACCTTGAACACTTTGTGATCTTCCTAGTGGTGTGTTCAAATTACTTTTGGTGTCAAGTACTCTATTTAATTCACATTATCATTATTATTTAAATTATTTCTGTTAAAATATATTAAATTAATTTGTGACTAAGTTATATCACTGGTATTTGCAGAGATGGAAAAGTATTTTTTCACAGTATCTCTATCAAATTTTGTCATAGAAATATGTATTTCTACTCACCTCTTATTTCAGCATTGTTGGATAGATTCTGACCTACAACTATAAAAATAACTACTTTAATGCATGGCTATTTTGTTCATGAAATCACATTAAATACATGTGAACCTATAAACTCTTGTTGTGTGGGTAAAGAGGAGCAATAATCTCATTTGTGAAAGCAGCCAATAATCAGAAATCTCTGTCCTTGTCTTTATAATAAAAGTTTATTTTAATACTAATTAAGTATACATCTTGGACATCTGTATACCTCAGTATGACATTAGAAGTTTTTGCAAACTGTGCCATTGCAGCTATCTAAACATTCACTGCTTATAGCACTATATTAAAAACCCTGTTATTTTTTTACTATAGTACTATAGGAAAAAATACATGTCCTATACCTCTTCTGGTCACTATGATTTTAATTATTGATTATTAATATTGATTTTAATCCAATCAATTCAACACGTGAAAGTACATCTATAGTAAGCTGGGAGAGTATTTTTGCCAAGGCTGTGCAAGTAATCTGCTTCTGCTTCAGAGGGCATCTGAACATATATCACAATCTACCAGTTTTCAAATAGAGGTTTCTTGAATTTCTATTTTATTGAAAATCACTATCAGAGGAAAAATGGTTTTGAGTAATTTTTCTCTTTGGATAATAATTCATACTTACTAATCACTTGGGGGTAACTGAGCAGAAGTAGTTGCTATGGAAATTTTGAAACAAAATTTTGAAATTTTAAAATTTCACATTGAGCCAGTGACACAAAAGGCTGTGGCTTATAAAGACATGCAGAAAATCAGTAATCATACCACCAAAAGATCTGTAACATAATTCTTTATTGTAAAGATTGCCTGTGGAATATTTCACCATTTTGTGTGTGCTTAACACTTATAGCTCCTCTGAGCCAAAAAGCTGTATGCACCTGACAAAGGGATTTCCCAGATTCCATACTCATTCCTGTATGTAATTGAGTATGTGAATATCTTTATTTTATCTTCTTGTTTCAACTTGGTGCTGCTGTAAAGTGAAGTTCTGGTAGGCTGATGTCTAGCCAGAGCTGTGTTGAGATTCAGTATCTATGATGGACCAATGAGTCCCCATTAATGTGGAACCTTTCCAAAAACAGGTGATAGCCTGAGTTCTGTAATCACACCTTTAAATAAAAATTAGTTGACTGTATTTTAGGATGTTTCTGAAGCTACATACTGCAAAGAAAATTCTGAGAATTAGTTTAAAAAAAAAAAAAATTGTACAGCTATTAATTAGCAATGTATGTAGTATAATTACTTACCCAGATCAAATCTTTGTTGCTTGGATTTTGATATGGAATTAGTCTGAGAAGTGGCAAAAAATGTGTGGCTGCACTATTGCAAACCTGAAAGGGAAATCTTAAAAGTTTTTGCACCAACAAATATGCCTTCCATGGAAAGGAAATAATCAATGGGGCTTGATTTTTACTTATCAATAGTTCAGGTCTGTGCTGTGGCATCTACTACTGCTGCCTCACAATATTTGTGAAAAGTGCTGAGGAAATGCATTAACCAGTAACTAGGAAACAAACATGAACACAGAAGACTCCAAAAGCAAAAGTAGTAACTTAAAAATATCTCATGACATTAAGAAAAGGAAAAGACAGATATCAGAAGGTATGAAACTATAGATAATCTTCTAGTGCCAGAAGCACATGCTTACTGATGTAACTATGTCTTTGCTGGCAAGATTTTCCTGTTTGCTTGCAAGATTTTGCTGTTTAGATAGGCAGCAGGGGAGATTTGCTGCTAAACAGATCATGTGCTTACCTGAGTAAAGATTTAAAAAAAAAAAAAAAAAAAAAAAAAAAAAAAAAAAAAGCCAAACCAAAAAAGCAAACCACCTAGCAACACAAAAAAAAACTCCCACTTGTACAGCTCTGCCAGGTTCTGAAAGCTGCCAAGGGACCTCTGTATCATGCCCTGTTCCAAACATTGTGTGCACACACAGTCTGGCCCTGGAAGGAGCTGCAGCTCCTTCCTGAGCAGGACATGTTCCAGTGTTAGCTATGAGCTCAGACTTAATTCTGTGCTTAGGTGAAATGCAAACTATATTGTTAACATTTTACAGTTGGACTTTAAAGAACGTATGAGATACACTAATATATTAGAAGGCTGATTCTCCCCTTGAGGAAAGGTAAAGTGAGAAGGGTCTTTCTTTGAAAATATTTTATTTTTCTATTGAAATAAGCAATACTTTTCTTGCAAGAACCTGGCTTAAAGTATTCAATGGCAATATATCATGAATACAGCCTAACAAATAGTAACAAGAAGCCTACCTACACAGTAAAAAATGTTTACCTCTGTCAGTGACATGCTGTAGATACATAACTGCTTTCTCCCAGATATATTCCATTTGAAAGTCCAATGAGGCAACTTCTTCAATAAAGAACATTTTGTGCTGCAGAAAGTACTAACCAAGCAGCTACAAAAACCCTTTACACTCTGTCCTTTCCTGTTCACAGTATGTCCGTGTGCCTCCCTTAGTTGGCAGCTACTCCTCCCAGCAGCTGTAGAGTTTTTAACGGGGTTATTCTGAGGACCCAGCAGTTTGGCTCTACTACAAATGTCGGCTTTTGGGGAAAATGGGCTCCCTCTGGTGAGTGGCTAAGTGGTTGTCAACTGAACTACCTTCGTGTTTTGGGGTTGTCTTAGTTCAGATTTTGGTTTCAAATGGTACCCTCACGGTGCTTGAGCACTTGCGTGTACTGATACATAATGTGTTCCTAGAGACTGTCAACACTCCTCATCTTGATTTCCTGGAGTAGCAGAGGGCTTGCAATATAAATCTTGCAACTATTCACCAGGTGGGAGGGAAGGCTAGGAGACTGCTGCAAAGAGATGCCTATGGAAAATTAGGTATTACATTTGTGTCAGATCATTTTGGTGTGCTTCAGTTCCAACTCTGGCCTCTGTAGATGGTTAATATTTCTTAAGTATTTTTCCTTTCATCCTGTGCTGAGTGACTTACTACCTTTACTTTTTGCAGGATGCAAAAAGAAGCATGAATATGCAGTCCTTTTGTGACAAGTGTATTTATACACATAAACCCAGAAATTAAAGTTGTCTAGTAATCCACCTTGCTTCTTCAATTAAAACTTCTTCAGGCTGTGATGGTAGAGGTCTGTTGACACTGTACATCTAGTCCTGCATAAACTGTCTCCTAAACAAGACTTGACTAATTTTTTTAAAAAACTGAAAAGGCCATTAAATTTGTCATTGAAACAAGGTTTATAAATTGCATGTTCGTGCAACTTTCATCTAGAACTCAGTTAAACAGGCATCCTATCTTAATGGAACAGGTAAACTGGAGATAGCTGGGTAGAAATTGTCTTAGATCTTGCAGGTTGTTTGCAGTAGGAGTGAGGATCTCTAATCCTTGATCTAGCTACAGAGAAAGTTTGAAATTCCTAGTCTTCTTTTTTTAAGTTTTCGGTTCTGTGTGATAACCACTCTCTCATCCTTTCAGTAAATACCCTTCAAAGGGTGTTGTGAAGATAAAAAGGTGACGTTAAGGGGACAAAGCAAGAGGAAAGGGGACTTTCAGCCTTGGATTTTATTCAAACAGAAATAGGCCAGGCAAGTGAAATAGGTGTGACTGCTGAACTGCAGCTAGGTAATTCTGAACACACCTCAAGCCCAGGAAATAATGACTGGATCAAAAAAAACCACCCACCTGCATTGTTCACCTTGACTCAGAGGCTTGTGAATCTTAGCTGTCTTTTTTATATTGTTACTTCTTGTGCCAGGCATGATCCCATGAGGGGCTGTCCTTCTCTTTCACAGCTCAGTGGCAGCCAAAGGTGTTTAGAATACTGAATATTAATTGTTCTAGGCAGAAAAATTGTAGACTTCATTGTGCCCAATAGAAAAAGCAGACGTGTGTCAGTCAAAATACTGCAAATGTGGTAGTGTTAGAAACATGATCAGCTTGACTGCTTTGGATTTGGAATATGTACAAATCTTTTTGTTACAATCTGCAACTTTAAATTGTATTTAAATGGAACCTAGTTGAGACTTTAATTAATATTAATAAACTAATAAGAAAATAGTGAATATGAAAATTAAAAATCACTTTCTCCATTAAGATCACCCCACAAAAACAAATATCATAAAACAAAACAGCTGCAGCTATCAATAAATTAAACCAAACTAATTTCTCAAACCTTCCAATTGCCTGATGAGTGAGGTTTTTTTCTTTTTGTAGTTTATCTAACTAAATAAATGTAAAGTGTCATCTATTGTACACTTAGTCACTGAATGTAATTGAAAAGATATTATGAAAATCCAGAACATTTCCACTGGGCACATTTAAAAATTAAAACCTTAAACAATTTGGTTTGTTTTTTGGTTTTTTGTTTTTTTTTTTTTTTTTTTTTTTATTTGCTAATCAATATCAAATTTTGTATTCTTATGTTTTGATTATAGAGAATTTTGGTCAGGTAACTGAACAGGTATTTGTAAACAATATTAATATTGCTTCTAATTTCAGGGATTATGAATTTATTTTAAAATTAATGTATCATATTGTCCATTTCAGAAAAAGGTTTTATCCGTCTTTAGTGTTGCTGAGGATCTGAATCCACTCCAAATTTCTGTGTGATCTTACCTGCTCTCCACTGCTGATTCATCACAACTACAAATGGGGAGATGTTGATGTTGATTAAGTATTTGTATTAGTGCTTCTAACTCACTTCTGCTAAATAGCTAGCATAGGATTATTTCCTTATGCTAAATCACTGATCATCTCTTCTGTAACAATAAGTAATTAGCATATTAGAAGTAACTACCCAGTTCCAAGTCCAGCTACTTTCTCATTTGTATAATAAAACACTTTTATTCTGGCTAAGACAAAGAACTTCACCCTTTGAAACTACTGTAAAATACTGCTGCCTACTAAATAAAGCAATGTATAAATATGTATTGCAAAACTGCAATCACATTACATACAGTGTAAAACCCACCTTCTAGAGAACTATCTATGATAGTCTTCTGGCCTTATTAAGAATATTCTAGGAGCTGAGTGATGCCAGTGAAGCTTTTTTTTTTTTTTTTCACTTCAGTGTATTGGTATCTAACATGTCAGAATAAATCTTACAGTAAAACAAGTTAGCAGTAGCTCCACTGACATAAAACCAGCATATATACAGAGGCTCGGCCAAATTGCCTAGGTCAAATCACATCTCTGAACTTTTGGAGTGGGTCCAGCATTGTATAAAGCATTCATTTTTTTTCCTTTTTTTTTTTTTTTTAATTTTATTTAATTACTTGTAGATACTTAAATGTTTAAAGTAACAGGACTTCTGTTCTTGGAAATTCAAGTGTAGGCTGGTCTCAGCTACTATACTGCTTCATGGTCTACGTAACTCATTCTCATACCAAAGGGCACAGAAGTCAGTATGAAGTTGGAAACTCATGTAATCAAACAGTTGACAAAGGAATATGCAACAGGTCAGTGATATTAGTCTCATTAATTTATATTAAAGAAGTATGTAAATTTATTCATATAAAGGGTGATGAGACTTAGGTCTAGATTATGCTGTTAGCTGTTTGAGAGAAGTGTCGCTTCTATGCTTTACTCATGAAAATAATGTTATTTCAGAGTCATTCAAACTTTGCTTGGGTCTGTCTGGAAGAAGTATTACAGAAGTACTGAGCACTTGTACCAGTTGAACATGTCCCTTCCCACTGGTTCCCATACATTTGGTTTCTGCCTTCAAAAGGGGGCAGGGAAGGCGTTACAGGCGCCTTAGAGCCAAGCCCAAGCAGCCACGTCGGCGAGAGTTAACCCCTTCCTAGGAGAAGCCACGGTCCAGGCTCTCTCCTGCACTGCAGGTCCTCGGGACGTGTACCATCAGAATTCACCACTACCTTCATTGCAAAGCCCTTTCCTTCACACTAGGAAGTTTTGCTGACCGTCCTTCACTGCAGTGCTACGGGCATGGTACATGGCATTTTGTAGTTGAAAGAACGATGGATGGCAAGATATATGCATATGTATAAAGAATGTATTTCCTAGCACCGAGGAAAAAGGATGAGAGAAACAGGACGGTAATCCAAGGCTCTCCCTCCTGTGTGTTTGCCAGACCCAGGGCTGAGCCTGCCCAAAGGGAAGCACCGCAATCCCTGCACTACCCCGGGAGGGGAGCTGGCTGCTGCTGAGCCCCGTGTAGACAAACGCACGACATTTCTCTCCAGCCTCTTTCAGACTTCCCGCTTCAACTCGGCATCCCGGGGCTGCGGGAGGGCGAGCGGTCCCGAGGGGGAAAGGGCCGAGCGGGGCAGCAGCGGGGCCAGCCTGCCCGGCCGGGCACATCACCTGGCGGGGGCACCTCGCGTCCGCCGGGAGGCGAAAGCGCTCTTACCTCGGAATGGGAGTCGCGCACGTCCCGCTCCCCCCGCCGGACTCCCTTCAGTCCCAAAATGCGGGGACACCGTTGCTTAACACCCCCCCAGGCAGGCGCGCACGGATGCAGGGAGCTCGCTGTGCGAGGCCGTGCTGTCCCACAGCCGACTGCCCGTCCCCGAGCCCGCGGCGGCGGGACGCGATTCCAGCCAAGCGGCTCCGCTTCGGATGCTGAGGGCAGCTGAGAGCCTCAAGCTTTCCTCAGGTCTGTGTGCATTTGCTGTAAAGCAACTTGCAGCTTAAAGTGAGACAGGTGACTTTCTAGATGCTGGGGTCAATTATTTTGCTGTAAAATAGTTAATGATGTTTCCATAATTAGAGTTTCTGAAAGGGATATTTTTCATTTTTGGGGTTTTGATTCTTTTCCCATTCAATAGTGGGTCCTTCCTGACCATTTGCAATACATTCATTTTCCTAACGCAAAGTCCCAGAAAGTCTTCATTCGGGGAGATTTGTTGTACTATGCAACGCTGTCTGGCTCGGCTGCTTTCATTTGGTGGTTTTGAATCGCTCTGAGGAGGCATAGTGTGCTGTCTTTAAATACACGGTTTGTAAAAAAAGGCTCTTGTCTTGGGAAACTGCTCGGTTTGCAGGAAACCCTCCGGATGTTTGCTGCTTTTCATGTGGCATTTGTGGTCGGCTCTGATAACGCTGGGAGCACCACTTCCAACACCGCATTCTGTAATGGACCTGAAATAGAAACACATCTCTCGCCGGAGGATCCCCACTCCGCGCCCCCGCGCTGTGTACCGGCGGGTTTAAAAGGTCAATAAATCAGAAGGATGAACTCTCGGTGGCATTGTTAGGTTGGGAAAGTTAACGAATGACCCCAGGAGTCGTGCGACCACGGAGGTTTCAGGAGTGTCAGAAGAAGCTCCCTATTAAACGCTGCGGGGAAGCGAAGTCTAAGCACAGAGGGCAACTGGACCCAGAAGCAGAGCAGTGCTGTGTGTTTTAGAGTTACAATTCGAAAATACCCAAACAGTAAAAATGAAATGGTAGAAAAGAAGGGAGATAATCCGTTTAGGACGCCAGGGGCACTTGAAGGGTCACAAATTGCCAACATTTTCTGTACAAACCAGAGAGCTTTTACTTTCTCGGCTGAGATTCAAAACACACCTTTCTTTCTTTGATCCCAGATCAATGAGCTGTAGAAACAGTTTCAACAAATCTCCCAAACAAAGTCGACGGCAGTTGCTTAGTTTATTACCTCATGTTCATTATATAGAAAAACATTTTCCTTTCTGTGGAAAGTGACAGCCCTAAAAATTTCTGCAAGCTTTATGTGCAAGCAGTCCCTCTACTCGCTGAACTTTTTCAGTAAGAGCCTCTACGGTATTTTTCCCCTTGGCTCAAGAAAATGTCTCTGCTAATTACAGTGAAAGGGAAATTTTGGCGTTTTAACAAGACCAACTGGTTAAAAAAAAGGTAATATTCTCTCCTACGGTTTAAACTCCTGGTTGGTCAGTCTTGTCCGAGTCAATAATGCAGCGTGAGCTGGGAGCTGCTCTGGGAAGCAATGGAAAAGGACCGGCTCCTTAGAGCAACGCTTTGCTGCCTACTTGGGTTTTGTTTTGTTTGGAAGTCATGTTGCTTATTCCCTCAGCTGAGTTATCTGCAGGGAAAAATACACATGCTTTCTTCACACATGAGTTTTCTTTAAACACGATTTTGATACTGTTTAATTCAGAATTTTCCCTGGGTATCGGCCGTGCGTCGGTGCGTGACCTGTCTCGGGGTGGCTGGCCTGGGACTGAGGGCTCTGAGTCCCGGCACGTCGGGTCGGGAAATGTCACAACCTCAGCCATAAAACTAAAGCCATTAGTACACCAGCCTTACCCAGGTATGCCCTAAGGTAGTGTCCCAAAGGCGCTGGACTAAAAACGAGTGAAAAAGCACTTTATTCCTGAGGAGCGTTGCTGATTATCGCCAGTTCTGGGCTGACGATCGGCTTTTCCAAGCGCAGTGTCACCGTTAATTTATTTTACAATCAATTCTAAGTGCATAATACTGTTGCAAGAATGGTGTTATTATATAATGGTTTGAGATTAATTTAAACACACATATATGTAGAACCACTGTTTTCACCTCTGCTGCTTTTTATAGCACGTAATATAAGTACAAAAAGCTGGGCTGTTTGAATCTCTGCCTCTGTGTTGGACAAGCACATGTGTTTGAACGGAGGAAAAGAAAATTAAAACTTTTTGGTTTGGTTTAGGCAGATCTCAGTCTTTTGATAATAGTTTCTGCTCCTTGCAAGAGGGATAAATATGCTATACTATTATGCTAGAAACATATAGCTTGTTTATAATCCCTAGAAAGCACTAGGGAGCAGAAAGCTAAATGTATAAATGACTGGAAAATTGTCTTTACCTGTGTTAGCCCCTGGCAGTTCCTGTCCGCTACTGCGATCTTCTTTTTAAAGCATCTGTCCGTCAAGTGTAAAGGAGCAGGATTTACGTTGTGCGAAACAGGAAATTCAATGTTAGAATACGTTAATGGTTATTCTGACTTCATTCATTTAATTTCAGCGAGAATTCTTACAATATTGGTTTATTTGATCAAAGTGGCTACCCAAACAAAGGTGTCCTTAACAAAATAAACCCCTTTGATCTTGCGTTTAAAGCTGAGCGGTTTCTCAAATAAGCATTGATGCATTTAATAGCACCACATAACAATGCAAATATTAACCAAAGCGTCCATGAAAACTCCGTATTCTACATTAGTTTGTATGCCAAAGGAGAACATAAATGGTGTCGAGATAAAGTTCTGTTTATTCTGAAGTGATGTACATTTTTCAAACATCTGTTTGTAATTACAGATTATTTGGGCAAATCAGAGAAATCCTGATAAAGTAATGCAACAAGCAATAAGTACAGCAAAGTCCAAAGAATTAATAATAATTACAAGGAATATTAATGCTATGACAGACACTGAATAGCTTTATTAGGAAGTGTGAAAAAGTGAGAGAAGATATGTATCAAAGGGTTTACACTGGGTTCAGCATCCTACTGTCTAGGGATGCTGAGCTCATTCATGAACTTCAGAGGTGAAATATGCTCAAGTACGACTACAGAGTAAGAAGGTGAAGTGTGAGGCACAGATGATGACTTCTCCTATTGTTCCCAAGCTACGTCCAAAATATAGCCGCAGGAGAAGCTGCTTGTGCCTCATAGAGCGTTACGGGGTATCTCGGCACAGCTGTAAATACTCTGTCCCTTTCCCATCTTTTGGCTGTGCTGCGCTCAGGGATGTCCACCGGCGCACGGCCTCGCGGGCCGCTCTGCGCTGCCCCTGCGGAGGGCAGGGCTGAGCCGGCGGCGCTCACGAATGCGCTGCCGGTGCCCCGAGCCACACCCGGCACGGTGCCGCGGGGGCGGGGGCAGCGCTGGCGGGGGCGGAGGCCGCGATGCGCTCAGGTGCCGGGCCCCGCCGCGCCGGGAGGAGCCGCGGGGCCGCCCCGCGGGGCAGCGCCGCGGGAGCCACGGCCGCCGCCCGGCGGCGCGCCCGCCCCCGCCGCCCCATTGGCCGCGCCGCGGCTCAAATAGGGCCGGGCCGGGCGCCGGCTCCGGCAGCAGCGAGCGGGGTCCGAGTGCCGAGTGCGTCCTGCGGCCGGCCGCAGCTGCCGGCTTTGGCGGCGGTCGGCAGCGCAGCGCGTCCCGTCCCATCCCGTCCCGTCCCGTCCCGTCCCGGCGCGAGATGAGCAGCCCCGATGCGGGCTACGCCAGCAGCGACGACCAGGTGCAGGGGCGGTGCTCGCTGCCCATCATGATGCCGGCCATGTGCCCGTGGGCAGAGTCGCTGAGCCCGCTGGGCGAGGCGAAGGCGAAGGGCGGCGCGGCGGCGTCGGGGCCGTCGGGCGGCCGGAGCAAGGGCGAGGCGCGGATCCGGCGTCCCATGAACGCCTTCATGGTGTGGGCGAAGGACGAGCGCAAGCGGCTGGCGCAGCAAAACCCGGACCTGCACAACGCCGAGCTCAGCAAGATGCTGGGTGAGCACGGGCGGGCGAGGAGTCCCTAGAGGCGGGTCCAGAGGGCGAGGAGCCCGGGGGAAGCGCAGGATCGGTGGCGTGGGCGGCGAGCGGGGGGATCCGTGGGCTGTCGGGCCGGGGTCCCGGGGTGGCGGTCGCGTCCGAGGGCGAGCGAGGCTGGCGCACAGCCGGTGCGGGCTGCGGGCGGTGTCGGTGTCGTGGGGAGCGGGCGTGGGTGCCGGTCGGTGAGCGGGCGGTCTGACGGTGTCGGTGGTGGGTGCAGGTAAATCGTGGAAGGCGCTGTCGCTGGCGGAGAAGCGTCCCTTCGTGGAGGAGGCGGAGCGGCTGCGGGTGCAGCACATGCAGGACCACCCGAACTACAAGTACCGGCCGCGGCGGCGGAAGCAGGTGAAGCGCCTGAAGCGGGTGGAGAGCGGCTTCCTGCAGCACGGCCTGGCGGAGGCGGCGGCGGCGGCGGCGGCGGCGGGGCCCGGGCTGGGCGGCGAGGTGGCCGGCGGCGGCAGGATGTGCGTGGAGGGCCTGGGACTGGCGTACGGCGAGCAGGGCTACGCGGCGGCGGGCGCGGGCCCCTACCGGGACTGTCCGCCGCTGGGCGCCGCGTTCGACGGCTACAGCCTGCCGACGCCGGACCCGTCGCCGCTGGACGCGGCGGAGAGCGAGGCGCCCTTCTTCGCGGCGGGGCTGCAGGAGGAGTGCGCGCTGGGGCCCTACGGCTACGGCCCGCACCCGGCGGCCGCCGAGTACCCGGCGGCGTCCGAGAGCCCGTCGGGCGCGGCGCTGCGGCGGCACCTGCCGCCCGCGGAGGCGCTGGGCGCGGGCGGGTCGCTGCAGGGGCTGCTGGGCTGCCCGGCGCCGCTGCACGCCTACTACGGGCAGTGCCAGCCGCCGGGCCCGGGCCGCGGCCCGCCGCCGCCGCCGCCGGGGGCCCTGGGGCAGCCGTCGCCGCCGCCCGAAGCGGCGCCGTGCCGGGAGCAGCTGGAGCAGCTGCGGCCGGAGGAGCTGCTGGGTGAAGTGGACCGCACGGAGTTCGAGCAGTACCTGCGCTTCGCCTGCAAGCCCGAGCTGGGGCTGCCCTACGGCGGCCACGACGCGGCCGCGCTGTCGGCGCCCGAGGGCGCGGGTCCCATCTCGTCGGCCGTGTCGGACGCCAGCAGCGCCGTCTACTACTGCGGCTACCCCGACTTGTGAGGGCTCGCTGGGCACGGCACGGACACTGGCAGGGAAGCGCCCGGCCCCGCTCCTATTTATGTAATTTATTTGAATCTTGAGAACTGACAGGGTATCCGTGACCTGCTCGAGGTTTAAAAGGTGATGTGCCATTTCGCTGTCCAGGTGGTGCAGGTTTTACCATCACTGTCCGACAGTTGCATATGAAACTGTTGCTGCGGTGGAATCATGATACTAGGGGCACACGAAGAATATAATTTCTGAGATCTTGTTAGAGATCTGCATGCTTTTGTATGTTTTACAGACTGCTGTGTTTTATATGATGGATTTGTACAGAATGATTTTGCACTTTTTCAATAAAGGGAAAATAATAAAACTGGTCTCTGATAACTCCTACAAGAGGTCTTATCATCCTTTGTAATTGATTGTTAATGCCTTTTAAACTACTTTTGCAAGTGTCCCGTGCACTAAGCGTTAGGTTCTCTCACACTTTGTAGACAGTCTTCCTATGTTTCTCCTGCTTCAGATATAGACAAAAATTTTAAGCCTTCAGTAACTGTCTACTTTAGGCTCTTGTTTTTTTTTTTTTTTTTTCACTTTATTGGTGCTTTCTTATAGTGATGATTAATATGACTGAATTAAAAAAAAAAAAGAACAAAACAAGATGCCTTTTACTTTTGACGTGTCAAAGGTCTCTATGAAAGCGCCTGCTGAAGTACATTAGGATTTCGTCCTTTTTTAATGGAAGCAGGGGCTCATTGATGAGACGGGTGGAGAAATGCTGGTTTAAGCACCTTCTGGGACAGAATGCCTTTCGTGTCCCTGCAGCTGCCTTGCTGTGCCGGCTCGAGCGGGTGGCTGTGTAGCAGATCTCCGTTGCGGTGAGCAAGATCTGTAAATCAGGATTCAAAGTAAGTGAAAAATTACAACATGAGCCTCCAAAGGGGGAGGCCGGCCGGGAGCAGCCCACTCGGCGCCCTGCCACAGCGGCACCTTCATCCGTACCTCCCTGAATCTTACCTTTTTCTCTCCTAAAGAAATCCCTTGGTTAACATCATCGCATCTGGAAATAGAACTATCTCCGTGTTTGAGAAATGGGCACCCTGTCATTAAACTTGGGCGAAAAAAAAAAAAAAAAAGACCTTTCCATTTAGATGTTAGTACTGAGTCCGGCTGTGGGATGGGACTGATAAATTAATTATGTCTATTGCTTAAATGGGGGGAGGAGGTAACAGTTATCAGGGTCGTTTGCTTCCTAAGATAAAGCTGTGGAGCTGAGCACCGGGGAGGAGGGGGCAGGGACCGAAGTGGCAGACTTACCCACTGATTACTCTGTCTTCCTCGAGGATGGGAAATTAAATTGGGTCCGTTTTCAAATTACAATTAAAGAGACTTACGTTTGCATCCGTGAAAGATAAAATAGATGCAAACTGCCTCAATCAATGAGATTTCAGAGCAGCCTCCTTGGCAAAAATCGACTCAGTCATTGTGCACTATTAGTGAGTCTTGAATCAAAAGGCATTCAGGCCTTTAATATTTAGTAAAATAGTCTGCTTTCTAGTTTCTTAATCTTCTCATTTTACTTTTCAGTCTTCAATTCTAAGAAATATACCTAAAATATCCATTCTGTCACTCTCTTCACTTCTCTCCCAACTGTGCGTGAGAAAAATGATGTAATTCTGAAATAGGTGATACTTCAGAACAGGGACATATATTTTCTTGATACTTTAATTTGGAAAAAAAAATACATATCTGAAACATAGATAGCTAAACCCAGAAAAAAAACGTGCATGAGAGATGGTTTCATGTTTGGTTGAGTTTTCCTTTTATTATGGTATTTAAACCTACAGGATTAAAATAATTTTGTCCTTTTCACACATATTCACAGCTTTCTGTAGGAAAATCACTTTGGCTAGTTTGGGAAATAAATCACAATAAGTTTTTCATAACTTCAGTCACCATTTCTTTTCATTTTTCCTTTAGGTGCAGGTTTTTCTCCCTTCTTTTATTCTTCACCCCAACTTGTCAGACAGCTGAAGCCCGAAGCAGACGTGAAACTGTAAGTGGCTCTTAATGAAGGTTGAAAACTTTCTTTTCTTCTTTTCTTTTTCTTTTTTCAAAAGGGAATTACACAAAACTGAAATAAATACACAGGTTTTGGTAAGAGTGTTGACCCACACAACAGTCCAACACACCACAAGAGTGTGTCAATCTGTGTGTGGTGAAGATGTGGCAGATCTTCCAGTAATCCTTTCCATAGAGCTTTTGCAGACTCAAGTCTAAGAAGCATTATTTTCCTGTATGTAGCCAGATGTGTAGCTCTATATTTTTTTTTAGTTTTTCTTATGAGAAGAACGGTCTGAAGCTTGTTTGAAATGTCTGAAATGTGCAGAAGAATGCACTGCCAATATGCATGAAAGCAAAGTATTCTGAATCTCCATCCAAGCCCTACTTTCCTCAAAGCATCTTGACTTTCTGATTCTAAATTACAGACACCCAAATCTGTCCTGTAAGTCCTTTTGAAAGCATTAAACCTTCCTCACTCCCCATGAGTGCCTATCACAACAGGCACATTAAAAGAAGAAGCCCAAAATTATTAATTTTTTTTTCGCGAGTGCTTTCAGAATCAGGGTTCTCGCTGTCAGGCGGTGAAAGCAGTTGCTATGTGCCTCGAGGGCCTGTGGAGAAGGCTTTAAATGTGTGACAGAGACCGAGGTGGCTCCTGGCCGCATTCTACAGGCAGAGTCGGGGTCTGTCACTGCCACTCGATCAGCACACAGGGCAATACGCTCCCTAGAAACCGCGCTTCTGGTTTACTCCTAAAAAGTAAACCACAAAGACAGGATGGCGTCTGCAAAACATCTCTAACCTTACCCAAACTTTTTCTCTCTTTAAACAAAGGCATTACCTGGGCAGCGCCCTCCAGTCCCTTCCTACAGCAATGGTGAGTGCTCTCTGAAGTTCACAGAGATCACTTATACCCCAAAGCCCAGAATGTATTCAGCTCTTTGTCTTTTGTTTGGTTTTGGGGATTTTCTGTCCCTCTTTCATTAATTCACAATAAATCACTAGTAACGTTTCGATTTTTCTTAACACAGTCAGGTCCCTTATGTTGGTGTCACATTGCAGCTGGAAGAGTCATACCAAAGTATGTTGTTTTATTTCTGAGTGGGTTGGTTTGCTTGTGTGTGTGGTTTTTTTGTTTTGGTTTTTTGGTGTTTGTTTGCTTTGATTGGTTGGGTTTTTTTGGTTTTTAATTTTTTTGCTATTTTGATAATTTTGTGTGTGTGTGTGCTCTCTGTCTTGCTGAAGTATATGGATAGAAAAGTAAGTGGGTCTAATGTGCCTAAAAAGGGACTTCAGGCCAAGGTACTAAATTGAAGTCAGCTCAAGGTTCGTCCATATAGGGCAGGTGGCAGGAAAGCCAGAAGGTCAAAATACCAACTAACTTGCTAACGCAAAGGAGCTGGAAATGTCAAGAAGCAGTGGTTTTGTGCTCTAAAAAGCAACAACAAAACAAAACAAAAAACCCAACCCATAACAAACAAACAAACAAACAAACAACCCCAAAACACCCAAAACAACAACAAAAAAAACCCTCAAAAACCCAACCTCCACATTAACATAGCAGATTTCTGTAGCTGCGTGCTTTTCCAGCTACAAAGATGGTAATCTCAGAGGACATTAGCAGCAATATTGCTGACGAATTTCTCCTTTTACACAAATTTAGTTTACTTATGTGGCAACCCTCTCCCAGTCGCTCCTGAGAAGGACGACAGAAGCCCCTGGCAAGTGTTAGCATGCCAGCACGGGATCCGGAGCCAATACCCGGGGCACAGCTGCGTGGGCGGCAGGGACAGGCCATTCGCAGCCTTGTGACAAGCGACATTAGCGTGCATCAGGTGGCTGACTGCGCTTATCGCTGCACTGAGGGACGAGAACGACTGGCAGAACTGTGAAACCCAGTAATTACACACCCACATTTGCTTAACGTTAAACAGTCAAGTAATGTGTTGACTAATTAAATGCTTGCGAGATCAGAATTCAGTCGCCCTCTTCAGATTTCCGTCTACAAAAATAAGAATTTCTTTCACCTCTCTCTGTGTTTGGACAGAAACATAGTCTTAAATACCGCAACTGCCTGAGCATCTAAGAGAGTGTGCTGATCATCCAAGGCTTCTTGTAGACTGCTATATTTTAGTATTTTAAGTGTATAATTTTACCGTGAATTATTTACTCAGAAGGTCTGTCACATAGACTTCACCTAAGATATGAGTCTGGTTTCAGATCAAATGCTAAATAAATCCCCTTGCTCCTGATGACATCTGAGTGACTTCTCTCTGCTTTGGATGCTGCCAAACCTATCCTAGGTTTTGTCCATTGCACTAGGAAAAAACCCTCAATAGTCCACACCTTCTAAAGAAAAAAAAAAAAAAAAAGAAAATTATTGCACTTTCTACACTGTAAAATGACAGATTATGAAGGCATTTACAAAGAAAGGGGTAGATTATTTATTTCCTTTCCCTGCTTCGAGGCTTGCAAAGCTACCCGGATGTCCCTGCTGTTAACCCTAACGCACAATCTGTTTCTGTTCTGGATTATAGGGTCCCATAGGTGCTTGTGACGCCCCAAGGGTGAAGATCGGGTGGCATTACATGCTTGTATGTATTTCTGGAACTCGTTTCAATTTTTTTTTTAAATTTTGTTTTTCCCTCCTGATGTGTGCTGCTGAATCTCTATTTTTGCTGCTCGGAAGTCACTCGTGGAGCTGCTGGTGGTGAGGTAGAGCTGCTTTGGGGGACAGGCCCGACTCACTCATGCCGTCAGGTTGTTACGTGGTATGACTGACTGAACGAATTGCGTGGTGCAGTCCTTGTGGCTGCGTGATTCTGCTCGCCGGCACAATGACCCGGTTGACATGGTCAGCTGTGAATTGCCCCATTTCGCGTCTGCTGAAGAAAGCCTACGGCAAATTTGGGAGGTCGAGTGTCTCCTGCCCCAGTATTCGGCACTCATCCCCAGCGTGTTCCGAGCAGGGGCAGCGGGCACCAGTTACCAGGGTGACCGGGCTGGTACGGGAGGCCCAGCCCATGGGTGCAGCACCCAGCCCGCCGCCCTGAGCCCCCACCCGGCAGCCTCGGGGTAGGAAAGTCCGCGGTGGCCCCTCTGGAGCGCTGCCGAGCAGCGAGAACGACAGTGCAGTGGGGTGTATGGAGGGGTGAAACACGGATGGGGTCACCGTGTAGGCGGCCGGGAAGGGCAGCAGAGCGGCTCCAGGCTCAGAGACAGACGGTTAAAAGCAATGCAGACTTGTAAGACAGGTCCAGTCGTCCCTGTCCTCGAGGATGTCAGTATTTTCTCAAAAAAGAACTACTCCAAGTTAACTAGCTGCCTAGTTTTTATCCTAGGGAAATTTAAGGTACGTGTCCAAATAATATAAGTGATCCTTTTTCATATTGTGTGTATGTGTGCGTGTTAAAAACCAGAGCAGGGAAGCTATTCTTGTTGGGATAGGACACAGGAAAATAGTTTTAAACTGAAAGAGGCTCCTTTTAGATATGCTAGAAAGAACCAGGGTTACAACGAGGGTGGTAAAACACTGGAATAGGTTGCCCAGAGAGGTTGTGGATGCCCCATCCTTGGAAGTGTTCAAGGCCAGGTTGGGTGGGGCTTTGAGCAACCTGGTCTAGCGGAAGGTGCTCCCGCTAGACCAGGGAGGGGGTTGGAATTAGATGATTTTTGAAGTCCCTTCCAACCCAAAGTAGTCTATGATTGCTTCCTGTAGGTTAAAGGGTTAATATATAAATATATTCAGATATCTGTCCAAAATAAATTATTTCAAACTTGGTCTGACATCATTACCATTACCAATCGATTGTTTCCCAAGTAGGTATTCTGCCCCCCAAACTTTTCCCAGCCTGCAGGCATTTACATTCTCTTTTCTGGGTTCCAGACCTATGTGGAAGATGAAGTACTCTAACTCATGATAGTGCGGCTCTTTATAAAGAACTAACACAGAATTTTATACTCTCGACTTCAAGCAAAACATGAACACAGAGACACCAGGAAAGAAATTGTATGAGTATTTAATTCCTATGTCCATCGCTGGAGAGAAGACTGGGGTTCCCCGACGGCAGGAATCTGTCGAGGGTGCTCCTGCTCCCTCTTCCCACCCAGGATTTACGGCAGTGCCTGGAGAGAGCCCAGCCCAGCCGCCCCACTTACGTGGTGGAGATAGGCTGTCAGGGAAAGAGCGCGCCTTATTGGAGGGGGGAAAAAGGGCGTTAATGACCGGCAAACTTAATTAATGAGGGCAGGATTTATTCAGGTGGTGGTTTCTTTTTTTTTTTTTTCTTTTTCCTAAATCGCCTGCAACTTCACGCCCTTTCTGTTCAGATAAGATGTGATCTCACGCATCAAGGAACAGATATGTCTTTCAGCTTGTCCAGTTATACTGGTGCACAAGAAAATGCGCCAAGAAACACATCCCAGGTTGTGCTAAGGTTCGCAAGTCTTGCGACTGCTCGTTTATGGGCAAACTTCCTCTGCATTCATCCTGCATGAAGTGTGGTACTGCTAACCCATCTTCCGAGGTACGCATTGAAAAATAGGGTTGTTGGTACTATCGAAAATACGATCGAATATTAGAAAACCGAAATGGGAAGAATTATTACAGTTTATGAGAATGTCCTATTTATCAAGACCTCTCTCAATATGATGGCAGTAGGATAGTTGTAAAAATAATTAAAACCGCTTCGAACTGTTATTGGGAAAAACAAACAGTAGTTGTCTTTACAACTACTCTATATATTCCGATAAAATGAGGGTCGCTTAATTTTGAAGACGTCGTGATTTAATAAAACCAACTTGCCAAGGAGGCAAAGCACAGAGAACAAACTGATGGGCAAGGGGACCCTGCGAGGCAGCGACAGCGACAGCCAGACGGGAGAAAATCTGTCTCTCTTCAGCTACGACTCCTTATAGCTGCAAGCGGAGAAGCAACGAAGCATTCCCGCGCCGCTCCCTCGGAGCAGTTGGTTACAGCGGGAAGGAGCAGAGCAGGAGCAGCCGGGGCGACTCGGACCTTCTCAGGTACGACTAGAGAGTGAGAAAGTGAAGCGTGAGACACAGATGACGAATTGTCTTCTCATGACCAAGCTACATCCCAAATATAGCCGCAGGAGAAGCCGCTTGTGCCTCTCAGAGCGTTACAGGGTATCTCGGCACAGCTGTAAATACTCTGTCCCTTTCCCATCTTTTGGCTGTGCTGCGCTCAGGGATGTCCACCGGCGCACGGCCTCGCGGGCCGCTCTGCGCTGCCCCTGCGGAGGGCAGGGCTGAGCCGGCGGCGCTCACGAATGCGCTGCCGGTGCCCCGAGCCACACCCGGCACGGTGCCGCGGGGGCGGGGGCAGCGCTGGCGGCGGCGGAGGCCGCGATGCGCTCAGGTGCCGGGCCCCGCCGCGCCGGGAGGAGCCGCGGGGCCGCCCCGCGGGGCAGCGCCGCGGGAGCCACGGCCGCCGCCCGGCGGCGCGCCCGCCCCCGCCGCCCCATTGGCCGCGCCGCGGCTCAAATAGGGCCGGGCCGGGCGCCGGCTCCGGCAGCAGCGAGCGGGGTCCGAGTGCCGAGTGCGTCCTGCGGCCGGCCGCAGCTGCCGGCTTTGGCGGCGGTCGGCAGCGCAGCGCGTCCCGTCCCATCCCGTCCCGTCCCGGCGCGAGATGAGCAGCCCCGATGCGGGCTACGCCAGCAGCGACGACCAGGTGCAGGGGCGGTGCTCGCTGCCCATCATGATGCCGGCCATGTGCCCGTGGGCAGAGTCGCTGAGCCCGCTGGGCGAGGCGAAGGCGAAGGGCGGCGCGGCGGCGTCGGGGCCGTCGGGCGGCCGGAGCAAGGGCGAGGCGCGGATCCGGCGTCCCATGAACGCCTTCATGGTGTGGGCGAAGGACGAGCGCAAGCGGCTGGCGCAGCAAAACCCGGACCTGCACAACGCCGAGCTCAGCAAGATGCTGGGTGAGCACGGGCGGGCGAGGAGTCCCTAGAGGCGGGTCCAGAGGGCGAGGAGCCCGGGGGAAGCGCAGGATCGGTGGCGTGGGCGGCGAGCGGGGGGATCCGTGGGCTGTCGGGCCGGGGTCCCGGGGTGGCGGTCGCGTCCGAGGGCGAGCGAGGCTGGCGCACAGCCGGTGCGGGCTGCGGGCGGTGTCGGTGTCGTGGGGAGCGGGCGTGGGTGCCGGTCGGTGAGCGGGCGGTCTGACGGTGTCGGTGGTGGGTGCAGGTAAATCGTGGAAGGCGCTGTCGCTGGCGGAGAAGCGTCCCTTCGTGGAGGAGGCGGAGCGGCTGCGGGTGCAGCACATGCAGGACCACCCGAACTACAAGTACCGGCCGCGGCGGCGGAAGCAGGTGAAGCGCCTGAAGCGGGTGGAGAGCGGCTTCCTGCAGCACGGCCTGGCGGAGGCGGCGGCGGCGGCGGCGGCGGCGGGGCCCGGGCTGGGCGGCGAGGTGGCCGGCGGCGGCAGGATGTGCGTGGAGGGCCTGGGACTGGCGTACGGCGAGCAGGGCTACGCGGCGGCGGCGGGCGCGGGCCCCTACCGGGACTGTCCGCCGCTGGGCGCCGCGTTCGACGGCTACAGCCTGCCGACGCCGGACCCGTCGCCGCTGGACGCGGCGGAGAGCGAGGCGCCCTTCTTCGCGGCGGGGCTGCAGGAGGAGTGCGCGCTGGGGCCCTACGGCTACGGCCCGCACCCGGCGGCCGCCGAGTACCCGGCGGCGTCCGAGAGCCCGTCGGGCGCGGCGCTGCGGCGGCACCTGCCGCCCGCGGAGGCGCTGGGCGCGGGCGGGTCGCTGCAGGGGCTGCTGGGCTGCCCGGCGCCGCTGCACGCCTACTACGGGCAGTGCCAGCCGCCGGGCCCGGGCCGCGGCCCGCCGCCGCCGCCGCCGGGGGCCCTGGGGCAGCCGTCGCCGCCGCCCGAAGCGGCGCCGTGCCGGGAGCAGCTGGAGCAGCTGCGGCCGGAGGAGCTGCTGGGTGAAGTGGACCGCACGGAGTTCGAGCAGTACCTGCGCTTCGCCTGCAAGCCCGAGCTGGGGCTGCCCTACGGCGGCCACGACGCGGCCGCGCTGTCGGCGCCCGAGGGCGCGGGTCCCATCTCGTCGGCCGTGTCGGACGCCAGCAGCGCCGTCTACTACTGCGGCTACCCCGACTTGTGAGGGCTCGCTGGGCACGGCACGGACACTGGCAGGGAAGCGCCCGGCCCCGCTCCTATTTATGTAATTTATTTGAATCTCCTTGGGACAGTTTCACAGACTTTGACTGGGTGGACATAAGCTGCTATCCTGGTGTCCTGCAGGCTACAGGCGTCCTTAGAAATGCTTTTCGTGTGGTGTTAACGAAATGTTTACATATTTTTTTTCCCCATTTCAATCATGTGTGTGATTATCAATATTTTTGCAGAATCAGCAGTCTTACATATTTGTCCAGAGCGTGTTTATCGTTGTGTTTTTAACTATATTGTGTTTTAGCATTTCCGGAAAATAAAGGAATGTACAGCTCTTTCTGTCATTCTTCTTGGTCACGTGGCTCTTGAGTGAGAGTAATTTTAAATTGAATTTATACTGCCCGAGGCAATGCTTTCCAAAGGCAGCTACGATTTGATTCTTTCACCATGACAATAGCTCTAAAATAGCCTCCAGGGCCTAAGGTGTTTTTTCCCCATGCATGGCTCTATTCTTATCACATAGCTTAATGGTCAGATCTCTGCTGCTGGTCTGTGTCTTGGAGTACAGAACATGTGATTCTACTTTTGTGCATTTTATATATTTTTTTTTTTCCCTTAATGCCAACTGAATTTGCATTAATTCATTGGGGAAAAAACCTCCAGTCTGCAGCAAAGGAATCTAAGTAAGTTTGAGATACTTATTTTAAAGTGGGCCTGGAAATACACTGGTTTTGGAAAATTGTATATGAGCAGGTGACTGCTGTATGTAGTGATTTTTGTTTGAACCAGAGGATTCACAGACAGGATTGAAGGTGCATGTAGAAATTACATTTCTTTCTGCCCACCTACCTTCAAGTCTGTTCATGCCATTTAGTGCCATGGGGGTTTCATGACCAGTTTATACCAGTGAGGAGAAAAAACAGTGCAGCTCAAGTGCTCATCTTGGCTACTTTCAAGGATCAGCTGACCATTGAAATGTTTTTATTTTGGCATGGTCACCTGTGCTGTTGTGCCACTTTTGCCACTGCAAGGGTACAACTGCATCATTGCTCTTCTGATGTTTGGAAGATGCTGGCTGGGGGTCTACTTACAATTATTGTGCTGGAGATTTTTAGATATTTTAATTTGCCAATGACAGTTCAAAAGTGATAGGCAACAATAAATATTTTTGGAAAGTGTACTTTATTCTACTTAGTCTACTATCCTCCAAATTTATTAGACTACTAAGTTGTGGGAGGAGAAATCCTGCAAAAAATCCATTTGTGCAGTTTATGCTTATAAATTGCACAATTTTTTACAAAAATTATATGACGGTGACCATTTTTAAACCCATTATGGGCCCAGAGCTTGCTATATTTTCAAACAAATCTAGTCAAAACATGGGATCAAATAATGTTTTATTTATTAATTCAGAAAATGTAATTTTATTTTGGTCTCAAGAAATCCCGATTATGTCCACTACTTCCAGTCTGGTTTTTAACAGCATGTCAATGAAGTACTAAAAAAATCACTTAACACAGCACTGCCTTCAGTGTCACAACATCTTCTCCTCTTCAACTTGACAATGAGAGAAGTATGAAAGCCAGTGTATGATATTAAGGGGGTTGGATGCAGGATAGGAGATTAGTCTGTGTACATGTCACTGTTTTAAAAGCAGAGTCACTTCCACATAATATTTTTCGTCTAGATAGAAATATTTGATATTTTAGAATTGTAGGCTAGGAGAAGTCTAACAACAGTGAAAACTCTAGTTGAACAATTGGATTGTTCCAGTTGTCTCCTAGATGACCAGCCCTGCTGGTCACCATCATGGTAATCATACTCTACAGTTATGGGCTGCTAAAACTGTGGCAGGGATTCTTTCTCATACTTTTGCAGAAATGTTCTAAAAAAGCCCCTCGGAATAATAACAAAGACAAATTAGGTACTTTGAATAGATGTTTAGGTATATTGAAGTAGTATTAATTTTGTTTTATTGCTATTTTTGTATATTTATTCACTACATACATCCTAAGACATCTTTTTAATAGTACTGTAGTATAGCCTCAGTAGCTAGCTGAATTCTGTTATAAAATGCAATTAAAAATCCTCCTCCAGTAAAAGAAAATTTAAGAAGGGAAGTAAGCTTAAGTTAAAAAGTTCCAAAGTGAGGTTAAACAAATTCCAGGGTTAAGGTTACCAGCGCAGCTCCAATTAACCTCTAGTGAATACCATTATAATATCAGTATTAATTCTAAATGATACACACATTTTCTATGGAACTTCAATGCAGTTAATCCCTATCTTAAACAAGCCATAGTTTGAAGCCAAAATGCTCCCTAATTATAGCACTTAGATCACTTTTTCCTTCCCAACATCTAATTCCCAAGTCAATTTCCTGTTGCCTTGCAGTTACCATCTGATTTCTACCTAGAACTTCGTCCAGTATCTGCATGAAATGAAGCAGCAAATGAGGAATATCTCACCAAACTACAGCATCTAATCCACTGTGTGAGCCTGTTCTTTAATCTGGTGCACAGTGAAGGAACAAATATTGTCAGTGTGCTTTTGAGATAATAGTGTAGGAAGAAGAAATGATGCTGGGGCTGTGGAATAATTGGTTTGATTCTCATTCTGGGAATGACATCTGTTACTTTGCTTCTGTATTTTTTGTACCTTCCCTTTTGCTGTAGTCTCCTCTTGTACTCTGCCTGGTTTGCTCCTTTTTTTACACACATAAGCCTTTTTCCTTTTTTTTTAATAGGTTAATCACTCCCACCCGGTTCATCTATTCTTTCTATTCCCAAAATACTGAGCTTTTCCCCTTTGTCTGAAATCTACCTGTATTTTCTCCCTTTCCCTGGTGGCTTGCCTCTTTTTTTTTTTTTTTAACACCTATTTTTTTTTTGTTTGTTTGTTTCTAGTTGCCCACTCTCTTTGTCCTTACTTCTGCTCCTCAGTGTTTCCTGATTGTTCCAGTCCCAACTGTGCCCTTTTTCTACCTCCTTGCAAGCTCCTATGAGGTAGCTTCATTTTTATAAGCTCTTTCTTCTGCCTTCCCACTTCACATTTCATGGTTTAATTCTTATTATTTTTAGTTTCTAGCTTCTTAAAGTTTCAACTTCGGACCTTAACAGCTTTCCATGGAGGAAATGTAATCACACCTCTTATATTGATGGACTGCTAAATATCAAAATTACTACAAAAGATCCAAACATTGATTTAATATGATTGAAAAAACAGATTTTCTCTTCCTCTATTTGCAGGAATATCTGACCAGCTTTAGCTGAAACTCTTGTACTCTGCTGGAGTCAGCTGACTAGCATGAAAAATTTGTGGTCCAAATGTGTTGCTAAAGCTGTAAAAAGCTGACTTCATGTTCTTTAAATGCAAACTTTTAGACGACTTTAGTTGCAGGCACCTGTATATCACTTTCAAAATCTTCTGAGTATAGTTCTCAAGCAAGTATTTTCACAAAGTCCTACGCAGGAATGTTCAAATTTGTCCTGTATTTGACGGCCACACGGAGCACTTTCTCGGTTGTGCGGGACGTGCTTGGCAGCTTCCCTTGTGTGCGGTGGGCACCGGGCTGGCTCCCGGGAGCGGCTGGGACCCGTCCCGGTGCGGGCTGGAGCGTCCCCCGCTCCGAGCCACAGCTGCTCTCCCGGAGCTGCTGCACGAGGGGTTTGTGGGCTGGAAAATGGGGTACGCCTTATCCCTGCTGGATCTTGGCTATCCCAGCCCACTCAGGTTATCTGAGCAGCTTCTGGAACTCTTAAAGGGACTGTTTTCTTCTGTCATGATAAATCAAGGGTCATCATATACCCAAGGCTGCCTGTGTGGTAAGCTGGAAATCAGAGAGTGGAAGCTTTTAGGTATTTTAAACACCTATAAAAAGTATTTTTATTCAGTTCCTTAGAGCTGTTCTGCAGACACCACATTGCTTTGACTAATTTTCCAAACTAATATTGTGAAAGCAATAATATTCCTTTTACAGCTATTATTAAATCTATTGATTGGTTTATTAAAAGTCTTAGTTTTTATTAAATGAATATGGACTTGGAAGAGGAATATATTAAGTATTTTAGCAATCACTATATTTATGGCTGCATATGCAATGATTACTACATTAATAAAAATTGGTATATAGATTTTAAATTTTGTGTTATAGATTGCAGTAAAAAATGGAGAAGACTAGGATAGTCAGTGGAGCATAAAAACTTTAACCATGGCATCATAATTTTAATGTCCAATTTACACTCATTGTCAGGTAAATTAAAAAACATTTTGTCTTACCCCAGTGTTTTAAAAATGCATTTAATTAAATGGGCACATGGTCATGTGGAGACAAGGGACTTCTCATGAGATGTCTTAATGTCCAGGTTGTATGGTGTATTTTGTATAGTTTGAGATTAATTGTAGTTCAAAGGTGTCTTTCTTAGATTTAATTCAATCATGAATATACCTTATGTATTACTACATATTGAAATTGCCACGCCTCTTAAAATATATTGATACAAGTTTTGAATTTTGAGGTAAAGAAACTGAAATACCCAAATGTCATGGTATATGTCACCTGATAGACATAAAATTGAAACACTACTCATGATGTCATGAATCCTTCAGTAGAAAGAATCTCAAAACAAAGAGTGTAAGGAGAAAATATACAACATTTCAAAG
Source organism: Lonchura striata (assembly GCF_050655825.1). NCBI lineage: Eukaryota > Metazoa > Chordata > Aves > Passeriformes > Estrildidae > Lonchura > Lonchura striata. The sequence goes on from NC_140704.1 coordinate 117,933,427, forward strand.
CAAATCTAGAAATGCCCTTTGAAATATCAGTAAGTATCTGAGACTTCAGCTACTGAGGCTCTTTTGTTATGACTCTGTTCTATCCTTTTAAAATAATTCATCTTTATATTATAGCTGTATTGTGATGCAAATTCCAGATACCTGACATTGAAAAATATTGAAGTAAGATTTTAGAAACAAAGTTCTTCAGCAAAACATTTTTTTGCTTTGTTTAAAGAAGGATACCAGCATCTTCTGCATTTTATTAAGCAATAGTTCAGAGAAAGTAAATTTCCATCCTTTTCCTTATCAGAGAGAACTCACTTCACAGAGTATTCCATAGAGTTATCAGGGGAATATAGTTTTTGTTCAAATTGAGGGTGGCCTCTACACTTACCCACAGAGAATATATTTAGGTACCAGCAAATCTTGGGTTCTTTCCAAGGCATTGTGGAATTACTTTATGGTGTCTGATTTACTTTAAAGCTTCTTGTTATTGCCACATAGAAACAAAATTTATCCTGCACACATCCTGTTTAAAACAAAAATTTGTCTTCTGTTGAACAAAGATAAAGAATATTAGAATGTTTTTCTGGGTAAAGGTTGTGTTCAAATTAACTGGAATGGTGAACCAATATTTGTGAATTCATGGAGCTGAACAGTTTGATACCATACAAATTCTGGTTTCAAATGCACAAATTAGTATTACTGGGGAATAGCTAAGGTAGAGTCAGGTTATGTAGTCTTGATTTTTTTTTCTTTTGGTTTACGCTTTCATTGTATTAATGAAAGGTGCCACTCCTACAAGTTTCTGTGAGCTAGGCTACATGTATTTCCTTGATTTACACATAGTGTTTCTGTATGTCAACCTATGACAGTTTTGCCTGTGCAAAATCAACAGTGAAAACTGGTTTCTCTGAGGGAGGTAAAGAAGATTTGCCCTCAGAAGAGTGCAATTTGTATAAATTTCTCATGCTTTTGAATTTGTTATGATGACTGAGAGTGAAATGCTGCAAAAACACTCACTAGCACTGATGCAAAAACCTTGAATCACAGTGTCCTGGGCTTGCTTTAAAAATAATGGATTCAATTCACCGCTGATTTGGAGTTAGAGATTAAACCCATAGAGAACTATTTAATGCATGGAAAACTTGCTAGAATTTGTCAAGATACAAATGCTGTTTGTTCTGTTCTCAGACAGAATTACCTAAGTTATTTCCCTATAAATACTACTGCAGAGCAGAATACTGGAGAAGGCCAAACCTGAGGCAAAACAAACAAACAAACAAACAAAACCCAAAATAACAAATGAGAAAAGAGAATATCAATTTTGCTATTCCTGAATAGGTCAGAGTAATATCTCAGTGAATAACCCACTGGTTTGTACCTACTCATATATAGTCTGGAAATCCCTACAGGAGATGCAAAAAATAACAAGGGCTGTTATTTTGTTGCTGCATATTGAAGTGACCACAAGAGATCATCTCCTTTGATCAGTTCTTAGTGTCCTGCAAGGAATCTTAGGTGTGTTTAATTTACGAGTCTGATTTCCAATTACAGCCCTTAAAGGCTGCTCTACTAACTTCCCAGCAAGTGTAGCATCACTTAGACTCTGTATCATTAATGAGGGGCTTAGCTACTTTTACCCAGATGAGTTTCTTGTACTCAGGGGTGGGTGTATTATATAAGCTTGGGTAATCACTTATCTTTTCAGTATAGTCTGTTCTGTAGTCATTTACAGGCTGTTCTAGTTGGGAGAGGCAGAAAACTAGGCTTTGTCTTTCAAAATCTGCAAAAAATCTCATCCAGATGAATTTAGTCTTAGGACAGACAATTTCCCAGAACAGCCTGTCACTCAGTGAAACATTTTCTTTAGAAAGTTGACAGCCTTGACAAGATGTCAAGAAAAGACTTAAATAAAAATTTTCTTCAGTGCAATCAAACTCAAGGCACCACTTCTAAAAGAAGAAAACAGTTGATTGGAAAACCTTGTTGTGAGGGTTTTACCCTGACTTATAAATCTGAGGTTTTTATTCCACTGTGTTCCAAAATGACAAAAGAAGTCAAGTTAAGCTACTATTTTTTCAGGTTTAGTCCAGTTTTGCTCTTATAGTAGTGTTCATGGAACCCTCTGCTTAAAGTACCAGAACAGCAACAGGGAAGCACCTCACAACTTTTCTAGAGTTAAAATTGCTGCTACTAATTTGGCTTCATAATTTGCACATTTTAAACATGTGGAGTATAATCCGCATGATCTTTTCTGTTCTATTTATCTATTTTCTTTCTTCATAAAAAGAAAAAAAAAATCAAAGATGCACAAGGAAGCCTGAATAGCTGCTTTCCCATAGGAAGCTTCTTGATGAGAATGTAGTTAGGTTGATGCAAAGAAGCAGTCATACTGCCTCCCTTCCAGGGGAAGCCTCACCGGGGAACTAGATGGCCACTAGATGGCTGAGAAAGTAAAAGTAACACTTGACAACAATTTGTAGTAGCACAATCTTAATTTCTATAAAAGAAAGTTATGATTTAGATTAGATTTTATTATAAGATTAATGATTTATTATTAGATTTCTTTATTAAAAAGTTGCAATGTATTGTATGTAGTCTATGTTTAGAAGCAGAGAGGCAATTTCTTGCTTGTATAATTTATTTAGTTTTAGCAGAATTTTAAAAAATGGCATGGTGGTTACCTGAAACTTTTTAGGGCTAAGGGGTTTCAATGCATGAATACTCTTGCATTTCTAGCAACCTTAATACTGCCAGTCAGGATGAAGTATCTAGATTGACCTGGAATGCATGAAGTACTTCAGAGTGACTATTTTATGCTATCAAAATGTATGATCTGTGAATAATTCAGTCAATAAGAACTGACGGCTGTAGAGAAGCCACCTACAGCAGTAACACAACAAAACATGTTCAGACTTGTTCTGCTGCCTGACAACCTTGACATAATTGTGCTATTTCCTCTATTTGTCTAACATCCCCTGGCTACAACACACATCCTTGGGCAAGATTTTTCATTTCACCGTTCCCAAACGGCCTTCATGTAATTTGCTGTGCACACATGAGTGCAGTATTGCAGAAATAACTACGCAAATCCTCAGCGTCAGCAGGATAGTTAGTTGCCCTTCACCATCCACAATCCATTTGTTTGTTGCACTTTAGTTTGTATCTGTGTAACCCCACAGCTTTTCACTTTACACTATTACGAATTTATTTCACGTAGGAGAAATATTGGCTGCCTGTATTCTCCTTTAGCTGTGGTCTGCTAATGGCAAGTGTGACTGGAAGTGCACACAAGATTAGAATTTTCCCTGAAGTGAAATACTAGAAATACACGTGATTCCTTCTGCAGTGTAACCTATACTGTTCCCCAGCTCTGCAAACTGGAAAATAAGCACTCCCCTCTTCCTCAGGGAAAGACTGGGTTTCATTGCTGCTGTGTTTCCTGTATTAGTCACTTTTCCACTGAGAATCTCCAGAACACTTTTGCACTTGGTAGTGACAAGTAACTCCCCTTTCCTTTTGGTTTGCAGCCATGACAACAAGGTTACCACACCTAAAAGTGGTGCTGCCATTATTGGCACTCCTTCGTGGGCTGGAGTCTGGAACACTCTGTGGATGGCTTGCAACAGTAATATATATATTTCACAAGGTTATTAGGGAACCTTTTTTATATTCCAGATATTTTTCTCTCAATATAAAATGTTTTTTGTATTTTATTGAGGTTAGAGAGCTGAAAGAAAACCCCACAGACTTTTCCTATGATCTCTTATCTCAGGTAAAATTGCATTCCTATAGAGAAAATCTTATCAAATGGTCTTCATAGGCAAATATGTATTGTGGTATATACTAATCTTTTCAGATACCTTTTCAGACTCAATTTTTATTCATGGTTTAGAGAATCCTTACCTTTTCTAGGGATAAAATAACTAAATCTCAAAATAAGGAGCAGAATTTTTAAACATTGTATGTTTACAGTGGGTGACATTAAGATTGTCTTTAACTTACTTAACTTTGTTGAATTTATATCAGCACTAAGACCACAGCACATTCTTGAGTTTCGGAAAAGTTTGTAATCATTCTGGTGTTCTATATTCTCATCTGCATCCTGACAAATACTCTCTCAATGTTTGCAATATAATTTTGAGTTTTGTGACTCAAATACCTTCCAGATAATGCTATACTATTCTAAACCTGAGGGCCTGACACAATCTGAGATGCCCTAGGGGTGGCTATTCAAGACAATAACACAAGGCTGGCACCTGCACCCTTGTAGGGGAGCATCCTGACTTGAGTATGCAATTGTTCCTGCAGCGTAAGTAGCTCCTTTTGGAGCTGAATTTATCACTGATCTGAGCCCTCCATAAGTTAAAACCTGTGAGTTATTCTGAGCAGATAAAACTCCATTTCTGATGGAGTCTTCAGCTGCCTCAGGTGTTTTGTAAAATTACTCCAATTTGTAGATTGCCTGGAAATGCTCCAAGCTCCCCTTTGTGCCAACTGATGAATAACAATAACGGTGTTGTGACGTCCCATATAAACAAACCACATGAACTTGACTCTTCTTACTTCCTAAATTAGAACTGCAGTAACATCCAGGAATTACAGATATTTTCCAGTATCTATAACCTCTACGAGTTCTCATGGCTTACTTTAAAGCAAGAGAAACTAACTGATTTCCAAAGTTTATCTGTTATCCTTGATGACAGGAAGGCAAACAGTGTCACTTTCAACTATGAGTGTCTCAGCTTGGAAGGCTCATTTGTCAAACAAGTTTTTCCTCCTCTTCCAGCAGGAGCAAGGAGACCATCCCCTGAAGCATTGCACTGTATTTATAGCATCTTAAATACAAAGCACTGAGGAAGGAAAATTAATGGAAAATATAACAGTAGTCATGAGAGGACGAGAAAAATGATCCAAGTGGGAAGGTAACTAGGCAATTAAATTTGTCTATATTTGGCCTTTAAATCACTAGTTCTATACTTCTGGCTGTTAAAAATTTCAAAAATGATAGTTTGCAATGTCCAATTTTCTAAAAATAATGATGTTGGCACTGATAGAAACTGATTGTGCAAGAACCCCGAAGAAGATTCCCTGAAATAAAATAGGGACATGATATTTTTCTTAAGGAAAGCATGACATTTGCAAATCCTTTGGTCTAATGCTGATAATCAGAAAGATATTAAGCCAAACAATTAACATTACAAGTAGTGAGAGGATAAAGGAACAAAACCAAACCAGATTTTTCAAGAATAAATGTTACCAATTCAGCATGATTTCCTGTGATAGCAGAGTAAGTGCTTGAGTGTTTAAGGGAGAAGTAGTATATGCAGCTTGATGAAAGTAGAAGTTTTAAGGTTGTTACATGTTACTTCCCCTAAACTGGAGAGACATGGACCAGATTAAATCACAGATAATCACAGTTATCTATGCCTTTACCTATAAAAGTTCTTTCAGATGGAATCATTATACAGGCCCATTTCTTTACTTTTTTGTATTTAATAATGAGTCAGGAAATGTTAACAAAATGTCTGGATTTTGCTAGCTTGGGTAGGGCTGAAAATATTATAAATTATAAAATTAGAAGCTAAAATTATCCTGGTAATTTGGAGAAATAGCTTGATATCAGCAAGAAGAACTTCAATTAAGGAAAGCACAAATATAAATAAAATAATAACTGACTTTGTGAACTCTGTTACAAAGAACAGAGAATCTTAAGGGGGAGAATCTTAAGGCAACAGTTGAATGTGAATTAAGCCATTTATTCAGCAGAATACCGTGAGTTATGAATAGTTCTGTTAGAACAGTTTGAGTAGTTGCTGTTTCTTGGTGGAGAATTACTGCACCTCATCTGAGACATAATAACTGACTGCAGTTACATTCCCAGTCCCCTGCAGTGTAAAATAAAATACATTACCTTAATCACTTTCTTTTTTCATCACATTCCTACTGATCTGAATCAACAAAACTGCTGTATGAAAAAAGCAGAGGTCATCTTGGCAAGCATGAAGAAGAACACATGTGACTCCCAGGAGTTAATTATTTCACTATAAGAGACCTCAGGTGAGCACGGCATCTGTGTTTGCACACCACACTTGGAGAAAGAGATAACCTAAGGGTGGGAGCAGAGCTTTGAAAACATCATTTGTGAGTAGAGACTGAAGGCTCAATTTCTGCTTAAAAATGATGGTGACCATTAGCTCTCTTTGGTCACAAGGCAAAATTATTTCTCTAAACTTATTTCTCCCCCTAACATAAATGAAGTAACATTAATGTTTTCAATGCAAATGGAATTGTTCTGCATTTAAGAAATTGCTTTCACAATATAAAAATATGGTGTTATCAGTTAGTATTTCAGAGACTGTCATGACATGCATTTGGTGTTTTGCCTTATCACCAAAGCAACATTAAGTTCTTCAAATGTGTTATCAGGGTACAACAGTAGGGATGCTCTCTTGTTTCTTTAATTGGACCCCAGCAGTGAGGGAATCGTGTGCAACAGACTGTGGGCAAAAGAACTGAGCTAGGTACAACTAAATACCACAGGGAATTCCTATCTGGTGGCTCCTCAGGGCAGCTCCCTAACCCAGCTGTACAGTAAGGGACTCCACCAGTTCCCTTTTCACTTGCTCCTCTAAATTAATTCCAGGTACTCAGCTCCCTCAGACTCTTCCCAATTTCACCATCAGTAACCTCACACACTTTTCCCCTGTACAGCACCTATACAGGAGCAGGCACCAGTAGGTAATATACTGTGCTGTTCATGAGATTATATATAATTTTACATAATTTAGTTTATTAAATATTTTACATGGTATTTCACAGGGAGCACCACATGCTGCCGAATATCTATAATCAGTTCCTGCAATATATGCTCTGTATGACTCCATTTTATAATTTGCATGAATATTTTTATATTAGTATTTTCATTAACAGGAGGAGTTATGCATGAAGGGGCACATCTTATTCTTAGAGGGTGGCTGACCTCACTAATCTCTATAATGTGTGGTCAGAAAGTTAAAGTCATGGCTGTTTCTGCAAATTTAAAGTGAACATTTTTCTAGAGCAAAGATCAGACTTTGAATTTATATTTGATCTCACAGAGCAAGTGGGAAATTGTCAGTACAAAATTGGCTTGAATCTCACATTTTTACTCATGTAACATTATATTGTTTTAAGATTATCATCTGCATTGTGGAAGAGGACAACCAGAAAAGAGCCCACAGTAGATGCTGTATAATTAAGTACAATATAAAAGCTACCCAATTCAGAAAGGGATTGCAATTAAGAGACCAGCCATGATGAAAGTCAGAGATTTGAGTAAAGGAAGAATAATACTAATTTTTTTTTCCTATTTAAGAGAAGTTATGATTTTTGGAAGCATATAGGGAGCAAAACTAAGTATCACAGGATAATATTAGATAATATTATGTAAGATTTAGATAATATTACATAAAGTTTTACTTAGTGCAGGTTTCTTTAGTTGTAAATTTGACTTTATAATACTTGACCGCTTATTTCATTTGCAAAACAAACCTTTATTCAGTTTTCTGTATGCATTACAGTGGAAAGAAATGTGTATATATATGCATAAAAATATAAAAAATGATCACCTTTCATTCTTTCTCCCACTGCAGCTTACCTGGAAAAATGAATGGATAAGTATTTTTTACAACTTAGTGCCTATTAAATAAAGTCCTTGGTACCTCTGTTTGCTGACAGTCTTCTGTAGAGAGTTCCTTAATAGCAAGGTGCTAGCTGTTGAACAGAGAAGGGCATGTCATGACAATCATAGAAATATTTAGGTTGGAAAAGACACTTTTTATCGAGGCCAACTGCTAACCCAGCACTGTCAAGCCCACACTAAACCGTGTCCCTGAGTGCCACATCTGCAGCTCTTTTAATTGTCTCCAGGGTGGTGAACCCACCACTCCCCTGGGTAGCCTGTTCCAATGCCTGGCAGTGCCTTCTGTGAAGAATTTTTTTCTTAACATCCAATCTAAACATCCCCTAGTACAACTTGAGTTTCCTCTCATTCTATCACTCGTTGCCTGGGAGAAGAGAATGAACCCCACCTCTCTACAAGCTCCTTTCAGGTAGCAGCAGGGTGATAGGGATCCACCTGAGCCTCCTTTTCTCCAGGCAGAACAAGCCCAGCTCCCTCAGGTGCTCCTCATAAGCTCCTGCCCCAGGCCCTCACCAGCTGTTGTCCTTCCATGGATACATCCAGCACCTCAAAGTCTTTGTAGCAGTGAGGGGTCCAAAACTGGACACAGGATTCAAGATGCTGCCACAGCAGTGCTGAGTACAAGATCCCTGCTGTAGCAGTTCTTTTTAGAGAAAAATAATAAGTGAATTTCAGGGAAAAATATCATAGCCCGAGAGCTGTTTTCCACTGCTGATAAAGCCTGCTCATTGTTGATGTTTTCAATCCATGTGTATCTGTGGATTTTTCTACAGTTATGCCTTCAGAAGAGAATGCAAAACAGAGATGACTTATGGTAAGTAAATTTTATTTAGTGTCTATTAGAGCCAAAGAAAATGACCTATATACACTCTACACTTGATTCTTAATTAGTCCTGTAGTGAATGTCCAGGTAGCAATCAATGGAAATGAAATGACTGTGTAGTATTTTGTGACATGAGAGATGGAGCATGGAAAACCTGGACTTGGACTGTGTAAACTCTCCCCAGTTGCTCATACTAATTTTATTGCCATGAACATGACTAATCCTAAAAGCACACACACACCTGATAACCTGTATGTACCTCAGACTAGGAAACAGGATCTCACTTAATTGGTGAGAAGATAGAAGAAAATGTTATTGGCTTGCCTCAAGACTTACTGGCTGTTTTCACAACTAAAAGCTTTGTAATTGTTGACTTTAACCTTTTACAGGGACAGGTTATCATGTTATGCTCCTAGTTGCCAAATTTATTTAAATACATTGCAGTAGGGAGCAAATCTCTAAATCAAACATGGTAGTTGAATCATATTAGGAAAAAATCCCCAACAATATAAACAAATATCTACCATAGCCAGTCATGGTGAAGTATTTAAGTCTTCAGGAAATGTAAATTAGGCGTACATTTTCTTTAGATTAATAAAAACATTAAATTGGATTAAATTAGTTGTTTTCATCTTAAATGCATTTGCAGAAAAGGTGATAATATTATGTAAAGTTTTACTTAATGCAGGTTTCTTTAGTTGTAGAAACTAAAGAAATGGGTGATGTAGATTTCTGTAGTTTCTTTAGTAAATTTGACTTTATAATACTGGACTGCTTCTTTAATTTATAAAACAAAGCTATATTCTGATTTTTTTTAAATTGTTTTATTCTTTCTTTAGAAGCACCATTAAAGTATTTTCTGGGAATATGTTTTATATTTTTTCATAATTCATTAATAACAGTTCTTGAATCTTGCTATTAGAAAGATTCACTGAAAGCCAGCCTCTGGGGTAAAGATTATTAATAGCAAACTTGAAAATAAAGTTCCTATTAATTTTAAAATACTCAAACATGCATTTATGCCATATATGTGTGGAAATGGTTTTATTTGATTTGTGTTTCTCAAAAACTGAACAATTGGGCTCTTGAAAATAAGATATTAAATTGATAGAAATAGGCTAACAGCTGCTAGTCAGTTTTGAAAGCTTTGGTCTGTGTGTAACTGTTCTCTCATACACATCACTGCAGTACCCTGTCTTTAGAGACCTTTATAATGCTTGTGCAAGTGTAATGTGGAGTTTAAAAAAATCAGTGTTGCATTGTTTGAAATACAGTAAATGCAAATGCTTGTCTTGTAGTATACCTTCATTTATTTTCTTTTATCTGTACACCCAACTTTCTGTAATGTTTTTCACTTGCAGAGTGGCCACCTATGGTGGCTGTTTATCCCAACGTGTATGCCCATGGGTAGGCAGCTTCCCTCTGTAATCCAAACAGAAATTTTCATTTAAACAAACCCAAGTCTGCTGATCCTATCTCAGCAGGTGTAAATTAAGAAACTTGTGAAATTGATGATAGCTTAGGGGCTTGCAAACTCCAGAGCTAAAATACTTGGCAAGATTGCATTAGGGACTGCTCTAATTAACAAAGGACATGCTAAACCAAAATAAAGGTAATTGCTGACAAATCATATTTAACTGGTGTAAAAACATTTTTCAAGATAAAACAAAATGGCATGCCCTCAATTCAGCAAATAGAAAAATTTATAATCACTGTATAACCTTTTAATTACTAGAACCTTTTAATTAGTAGAACTGTTACTTCTGCCTTAAAAAAGAGATGGTGAATTTTGTGCAGAAAATGAGTATAGGGCCACTTGGAGAAGAAAGAATCAAGAAGCCGATTAGTTTGGCATTTATGGGTCAAGTATTATGGTTCTCAAGTTTATAAAATTTGTCTTCCATTTGTCTGACATCCTGTTCTTGTATTCAAAGACCTCCCAAGTTAAAATCAGAAGTGTTGAAAAACTATTAAGAAGATACACTTTTTTTGATAGATACACAAATTATTTCATCTGGTGTTACTTGCAGAAGTCCAAATTAGAAAGAATACTTTACAAATAAAATGTAGTTCTGTGAGAAACTGTTAAGAGGTGGGATAGTGTAGAAAATTGCAGAGGGGAAGCCATTTTTTTCCTTTAATTCTTGATATCTTATCTCTCTGCGTTCAGGTTTTGGCAGATTTTGGGGCTGAGGGCTATAACCCATAAAATGCTGAAGTCAGTCTAGCTGTGTTTATCTTATGTGTCTGGGAAGACAGAGAAATTGTAAGGAACAGAAAGTCAGGAATTTTCTCAAAATGTACATCCTATCTTGAGTTTCTGCGCTTTGTCTGCTGTGTGTATCCTTTTTGGCAAAATAGTTTATATGTGGTAGATAATAAATGGAAACAATGTAATACAGATGAACAGTTATTTTGTGTCATGGCAATTATTTTTACTAGAACAGTTACTTCCATCCCATTTGCAGACATACACATAAACACGGACATTTATATTTTCTTTCTATGTTTTGCAAGCCCCTTCCCCAAATACTAGATTGATGTCTGCCCTCAATGTGATAACAGGACAAAAGCATTACTTGTGTTCAAAATTAGAAACTTTTTCAGTTTCAGTTTTTCAGTTAACTACTCTGGGTTGTATCTGTATATGTATATATGTATATATCATCCTGTATATGTAGCAGGATGTCTGCTTTTGAGTTCAGCACAATGGTTAAACTGCTGATTTTCTGCAAAGCTTGGCCTTCAGGAGGAATTTTTCTGAAGACTTGCTAACTGAGGCCTTAAAAGTCAGACTGTGTGCCCAAACAAAAACCCTCAACATAATGGAAGGCTGATGTGAAAGCAAAAGTGCTGTTGGAGCATATTTGAGTGTTCCATACTGGTTTGATGGGTTGAGGCTGGTGTTTGATGCCATGGGTGATGTAGATTTTCAAGTGTTGAGCTGAATAACTCATGTAGCATTTTAAGTCCAAAGTAGGACTTACTGCTCCACATCTTTTTTTGGGAGCAAGAGGATATTTTTACTGCATCATTTGGGTGATAGCTATGTTGCTGACTAATCCCTAAATGCTCCAGCTCATGGAGTTAAGTGTAATCTTGGCACAGTAGCTCCATGTGATCCAACATAACCCATTTCTCTCTGCTGCTGTCCTCAATGCAATTCTACACAATTGTAGAATTTGTAGAATCTAAGATAGATTGTACAGAATTTTCTAATTTTATACAGAATGTTTCTCCAACCTGTCTTGTCTGCACAAGGGCAAACTATGCTTTGTCTGCAGAATCACTTGGTCTTACCAGGATATAAGAACTGTGGAAAAACACGTGTGCCTCCTGGAGACAGCTGATGTGCTATGGAAAGGGAGGAGTCAAAGACCCTCAGTTTGTGGCTGTTTTGGTGACAATGTAGCCCTGCCATATGTTTACACTGGCTTAGATGGCAAGTACAAAACTAGTAATTTTTAGTCATTTAATAGAACAATAATTTCTTTCTGTTACATTATTAATAATAATAAAATGAGGTGGGGGGATTGGCATCACTTACTGATAAGGTAAATATGTTTTATTAAAAGCAAGTTGTAAACATAGAAACACAAGCGTGTGTTTGCAGGGCTGAAGGGAAGCCTGAACAAATGTGAGTTCTTAATTTCCTGGCATAACTTCTTGGGAAAAGATCTGTGGGAAATGGGGAATTTACTGTCCATCTTTACCCGAGTGGAAGAACTGTTCTGCAAGAAAGTTCTGCTCAATGTTTGCCTATTCTGTTACAGAGCTGAGGTGTTTTTAGTGTTAATAAAACATGGTATAATGGCTAAAAACTCTGATTCCTTGCAATATAATTAAGCACACAATGCCAAAAAAGTTTGGATTTCAGGCTACTGCTGGGCCACCTGTCTTGGTTTCCTAACCTTCTGGCCTCTGTCTGCCCTTTAGATGACAGATTAGCTGTGAACATCCTCTATAAAAGGAAATAGTGTTCTATAAAATTCACACCAGGGTTTCCAATTTAGTACCAGTCAGGACATCCTAAAATAAAATTTGTTTCAAAAATAGGTTGAAGGGGGGATGTCAGGGTTAAAAGCAAACAATCTACTGATGTCAGTTAATTCTGTGAGAAAACATGCATGGAAAAGGGGTTTAGAGTCTTGTTCAGGTGCAGTAGTTTTTTTGCTGATGGGGAGTAAAGCAAGGCAAAACAATAATAGCATGTTCCGTGAATCAAGAGTGATAAAGAAGAGTTCCTATAGAGCAAAACAGGAAGTTTAAAAAAGGCCAAACAATTGATCTGTGAGAACAGGAATGATATTTTAATTTTAACCTTTTTTGTTTTGGCTTTAATTTAGAATTTACAAAGTGATGCAAATCATTGCCAGTAGATAGCATTTTAGTGTATTCAATGCACACGTGTTCATACATGAAGAGATATGAAAATATTTTAAATACTTAATTTTCTTTCTGCAAATGAAATACTGGGAGTTTTAGATACCTGCGGTGTGTAAATCAGGATATTTGCTTACACTACTACTTGTTATCTTCCCATATGTTTTCTTTCCCCGAGTCGTACTGCAAAACCTTTGTCTAAGCTTTTTCAAGAATTTTGTTCTAAGGACTTTCTTTGGTCAAAAATTGAACTGTACCATGGCATACAGCTTATCTAGGCATTTGCATCTTGAACATATTTATTTTTAAAATATTATTACCATTTGTCTATTTTAATAAGACATCCTTATGTAATTCATAATTAGATCAGATACAATCTGATAGTTTATCTGTGTCCTGTAGTGAAAATTATAGTAATATATAATTGAATAATGCATGATACAATATATTATGTAAGTGCATCAATTAAAAAAAAAACTGTATTACTTTAATATTCAGAATAATCTTAGAGTCTTAGCTATTTCTCTTCAATATTGGGGAGAAATGGTTTAAGCAACAGGTAAGTGCTATCATTGTTAATATTTTTCTTCTGAATGTTTGGCTTCAACTTTCAGCCTTCGGGTCTTACTACATCTTTGTTACTAGCTTGAAAAATGTTGCAGTGCCTCTGTTTGCCATCCAGGCTCTTAAAGAAAATTATCAAATCATTGCTTCACCTCTTCTCTGTTAAGCTGAAAAGATTGAATCAATAAATCCTGCACTATCAAATCATCTCTGTACACATTTTTTGATGCAATTGTTCTTGCTTAACATTATTTTTAACATACTAGCTTGAAAACAGGTTGTGCTTAAAAAAAAAAAAAAAGGAAAGATGCAACACTGCCAAACATGGAGTTGAAGGAACTATTGTGCTCCTGATTTCTGCTCCTGTTTTGTAGTCTTCATTTTAAATATCTCAGAATCACAAAGGCCCCTCTGGGCACAGAATTCACTAAGACTCCATGGTAATTTGCCGACTCTTTTCAGTGTTTCTCATCACCAGAGCAGAAGTCATTGTCTTTGTTCCTATGCATGACTTTCATTTGCTTATCTTAAAACGAGTTGGAGTTGCTTGTGTCCATGTTACCATGTGATCTTGATTGCTCTGTGTCAGTGAACTCTACCCTTCTTGCCTTTTCCCAGTCTTCACATCTTCCCTAGTGACTTTTATTTCTTCCAGAAGTGTTAAGTTGGAGGTGATGAGAACTGTTCCTATAGATTCCCATTTAAAAAAGGTTTATGCCCTGATACCTTGTGGTTTTGTTAGTCCAGTGCTGAGCATACCCTGCATGTAAGCATGTACCAGTGCTTTTGGATGGGAGATACACAGCCAGCCTGGCTTTGGCTGCCATCTCAGCAAGAGTGATGAGAGCATTGGGTGGAGCAAGCATGAAACTGCTTTAATTTGGGCATCTGAACATGCTGCACTGGCTCAATTTGTTACTATCAGCTGGACTTGTAACAATATAAAAAAAAAAAATCTATCAAACCAGTTCCTATGATGTAACATAAACACACATAAATCAGCATGCAATTACTGTCCTTAGCTTTCTTACTCACTTAGTGCTGCTGATGGCACTGTTTTATTTTATCCAGGAATTTTTAGATGTTGGCAGGTTCTATAGCATTGAAAATATCTCAGTTATATTTGCTGTTAATCATACAGACTGACTTTCCTTAAGTCTGAGTATTTTGTGGCATCCTCTGACCTGAAAATTGTGAAGCATCCCTCTGCCATTTGCTTTTCTAACACATGGTCCCAACCTGATTGAACAAATAATATCCAAATTTAAAGCTTTATATAGAAGCTTCCTTAAATATTTCTGAAAAAAAAAAATAGAATTTCACCAGCCTTAGGGTATGACTGTATCTGATTTATCATGCATACAACAGGCTAGTGAGCTATTCATTGTACATTTCTTCTGTGCCCAAATTTTCACAAAAAATTTATGATAACACCATTACATTATCTTTATTTTTGGTTTACTTAAAAATAATTGTCACTTTTTACATTGCATTTATTTTATGATTCTTTTATGGTTTCTATGATTTTTTTATGATTGTAATTAGATTTATTACATGTAAGTTTATTTACTTTTGGAATGATTTTTCTCTCAGATTGTGGCTTCTTGAGGAACTGTCTCATTTACAAATTATTATGCTTCAAAAATATTTTCTTGCAGCTATTGGTACTAAACTATGTTTAACTTTGTGGCGCTGAACCTTTAAGATAGCTGATACAGATATGAATCTTTATGTGCTTTTGTGTGCACGGTGTATACAGATAGATGGGGAGGGCTCTTTTGTGGTGTCTTTGGCAACATCAATTATGAAGTCTCTGACATGCTTCTTCTGCACCTTTTGTTTGGTCCTTAATTTCTGAAGATAAATTTTGAAGCACTGAGACCTGTTTATGCCTGTGAGGCATTGTAATGAGTGTAATTTTCTATGCAACAACAACAAAATAAAACTCTTGATAACAAGATCTAGAAATGATAAATTGAATCTTATTGGCTCAGCTTTTATTATTAGTAATGTCTGCTAATCCTATCTAAGATTTCTGAATGGTCCCACTGTAACCCATATTTTCCTGACTTTGGTTGCAATTTCACAGCTGTTCTTCCTCTTGATGATGTGTACATTTTAGAGGAGAGTGGATAACATCAAAGGAGACCTGCAGACTCTCCTTTCACATCCTTAGGCAATACCTCAGGGAAAGATGCTGCTGGGGGTCTCAAAGCAAGCTACATAACAAAAAAGTATCTGAGCTTTGAAAGTTCAGAGTGAACTTTAGTTGAGACCACGTTTTTTTGAATATAACACCCTGTAGTCTGATACAGAGCTGCTCGCTGCTGAAAGCCTTTTCCCTGCCCGATTGAGATGCAGGTTGCGCAGGACGCAGCATCTCCCCCTTCCCCACCCTCGGGCACAGCACCTCGGCTCTTCTCCCGGGAGCGCGGGGAACATTCCTCCCTCTGGATCCGGAGTGAAAACTTCAGCGCCCGGCATCCCGTCTGAAGCTGCTCCGGGGCACGGGAACCTGGCAATTGCCCGGCTGCTTTAGGATCACAGAACACACGATGTTCTGATTCAGCCCTCCACCTGAGGCAGGCAGAGAATAAAAAGAGGTAAATTTCTCTCCTTGCTTGATTAAGGCAGTTACCAACCCAAAACAGCCCAAAAGGCAGAAAGTCTGTATTATTTCCATTTCAAGTAACGCAGCTCCTTTATAAAAGCACAAATAAAAGGATCTTGTAGAAACAGTTTGTAAAACGAGGAATACTGGGAAAGTAGAACAACTCATCCTTGGCCACAGATGCTTGACCTCTGTATCCCTTTATTCGGATGGCTGCATTTTCACCTTTATTTATTTACTGCACTTGGACAAGAACAAGGGCACCCTGATGCTGCCTTTTTGTGCTTGGTTTAGTTTTGTTTTTTTTTTTATTTATTTTATTTTTCGTCTGTCATTGTGTTGTTCGCAGATATTTGTTGCATCTGTTTCCTGCTAAGGAAGATTAGTGCTGCCTTTTGTCCAGCAGGTGGAAGACTTGCTGCAGTATGTATAGCTCAGCAGCCAGGCTATATATAAACATTTGAAAGAGGATACAGAAGGTTTAAGCCAGTGGGGCAAGGAGATGCTATCGAATTAATATTATTTTCAATTAATATTTTTTTTTCCCAATCACTGTATTAGTCAAGGAGATAGAATGGTAAGAAAGGCAATCTCTGCACCAAAATTTGAACACCTGGAGATGCATCCAGGATGATGCCACTATGGTAAATCCCAAGACTAAAATTAGCTGTGTAAAGCCTGCTGGGTTTTGTTCTATATTCATTGTGTAATCACAGCTGTAAATGTAACTCTTCTTGAGTTCATGGAATACACTTCCCATAAGCACTTGCAGTTGGCAGATTTAGAAAGACTTTCCTGAAGCACAGTGGGACAATACCATTACCTTTTATCATATTTTCTGATCATTTGAAAAAATTAGAGATATCTCTGTTTAGGTAATGTAGGGAAGGCCACAGGACTTACTGTGACTGATGTGCAACTGAGCAGACAAGATCTTGCTTCTGAACCTGTGAATATTACCCAGCCTGTTGCGTTATGTTGATCTTTTTAGAGATGCTCTAGAATGTGCTTAGAGATATCTGATACAGGCAGAAAGAGATGTTTAAATTTACTTTTAAGAAGTAATTAGCTGTGGGAAGAAATGTATCTGCATAAAGTAGCTAAGGGTTACTTTAAATAATATGTGGTATACATTGTATATATTAAAGTGAAGGAATTTATGAAGAGGTGAAATAAGATCTGTAGTGATTTTTTTGGCTATAAAGCTATTAAAAATCATAATGTGATTGGTATGAACTAAAGGAAAAATTGAAAAGTTATATTTTATGGATAAGGTAAGGTCTTGGTGTTGTGCAGAGAGCTGGAATGAGAACCAAGAATGAATGGATTTAACCTAATAGTACAGATATACTTTTGAGTACCTGGAATATGCCTGAAGTTGTGATCTTGGGTTTCAGATCTCAACGATTTCCAGTATTTCAATGACTTTGTGGCTTGGAATTAATAATTAGGCACAACATTGTTTTCATCTGACAGAGTGTGGTTATTTGGGAGATGAGGATGGTTGTGCTGATTTCAAGTGGATGAACAAATGCTACAGAAGAACAGGTTTTGGGGTGACAATGACATGTTGAGTGTTTTGAGAGGCCCTTTCAGAGAAAGGGGGAGACAAAAATGATGTGTTTCTGTTAGACTGTTAGATAAGATTGGCAGAAATTGTACGAGTCTGGCAAAGGGTAGGGAATGAAATTTGGTCATGACTCAAGGGAATAAATATACTTGTTTGTCAAGCCTGACTGTTTTTATCAAAGGTATTCATCTCTTACTCCTAAGAAAATTCAGATGGAAGATGATTGAGTTACCCTACTGAATGTCATAGCTACAAGGTAGGTTTTTAAATATGTTTTTTTCTAATTGTACAAAGGGTGATCTAGCTCTTCAGTGGTTTTGTATATAAAACTATTTCCACTTTTATGCTACTGTTTGCTCACCAAGAATTTAATATTTCGGTCATTTAGAATTCAGCATCCTGGGGTTGCAAAAGTCCTTCAGCTGTGTGTGCAATAGGAAAAGAAGCATGTTAGGAGTAGACTACTAGAGATATACTCCTAACACTTATTACAATTCATGATGTAAATGTTGCGATAGATACATAATGTTCTTTCTTCAGGTCAATTATTGCATATTTTAAGCTCTGTTTGACTTGAAGAAGTACTTCTTTGTTAATCTCTGTTTGCAATATGATGATACGCTATAGATGAGCAAGATGCTGTGCCTGGGCAGCCCCTCTGCTACTTGGGTCTCACATCTGTGAGATTGAGCTCACAAGAAGGCTGAACGGCTCACAAGGGATTAGAATAGTGCTTCTGCTTGTTTTGTTGCTAAGAATGAGAATTTAAGGACTTAAGAGACATTACTGGATGAAACTTTCTGCTTGTTGCATCTTATTGAAGCAATTCAAGTGTGTGTTACATGATTTATAATGTTGGTATACAGAGAGAGGTGTGCAACCACTGCAGATGATTCAAGTGATAGGTATGCTTTTATTTTAACAACAAAATATTATGAAACTCTTAGTCATTTTATTTAACTTATCACAGATGAACTTATCTGTAAGGTGGGAAACACTGTTCAGACAAACCCCGAAGCCTTTGTATTTGTTTGTGGAAGTTCTGTGGATTTACCTACAGCCATGAAAGATGATCTATGTTTTAGAGAAAATGTTTCTGTTCAGTGACAGTGAGCTGGGATCCCAGCTCTGCCCTTTCTTAGGTGAATAACCCTAGTCTTGTGCCAGACTCATGGAAATCACTTGGTTAGATTCTAGAGTCAGAACATATTTTTTTTCCTTTGCTTGCTTTGGCACAAAGCTTTAAGGGTGTGTCATTGATAGCTGTGATACAGATTTTGGCAAAGGAGGAAGAATAAAGCATTCAGATCAGCATTTTTGTTCCAGCTACGTATTTTCTCTGAATCAAAGAATATGAAGTAGAAGCACTTATTCTGACGACAGGGATGTCCCTCTCTTAAGACACTGGTAATACAGTAGCTGCTTGTTCCCCCCAGTTGTTAAGTCAGATGCTTTCTCTGTGCCTGCTCTATGCTCCTGCCACTGGTTATATTGAAGAGCAGCATCAGCAATCAGCAGAGGAATTCTGTGTTGTTTTAAGCCCTGTGTTTCACTGTGGCGCCAAGTCAAGTACCCTGCTGGAGTTTAGTGTCTTCCAGACTATTTGACCTGTTTTAAAAATTGGTGTGAGAGGATACAAAAGCCCTAATTTAGAGAGCAGCAGAGTGTTTGACAGCAGATTCATGCGAGATCAGTATTCTGCCTTCTCTCTTAGTTGTTCTTCAACTAGTTCAGTACATTCTGCTTCTTATATCGTCAATATATCATTAATAAGGAGAAAGAAGAGGAACATTTTGGATTCATTGTTTCAATGTGTATGGCTTATGCTTGTTTTGCTGCTGGACATATGCTTGTGACTGGAAGTTTGGCATTTTATCAATCCCAAATCTTACTCAAAAAAGAAGGTGATATGTAGGATCTTTACTATTTTGTGCACAGAAACAGAGCATATCATAGGGGCAATGCTAATATTAATTTTAAAGCCCTTATAAATCTGCACATACCTTTTTAGTGCCACAGACTGTTATAAAGATGTATAAAACATGCCTGGTTTTATACAACTTGAAGTCATGAATCTAAGTATTTTTCATTTGGGTGCAATTCTCTGTTAGAAACAGATTTTCTTCCCTATTCTAGAAACTTGTACCTTATGGGCCTGTCTTAAATTTTGTCTTCTTTATATTTTCATTGTGGTGTAGCAGAACCTTTGGAGCATAATCAACACATTTATTTTTGGTAGAGTACTTTTACAGGACTGTAGAAACAGTCTGTCCTGTATAGCTGCCTACACTGGTGAGTGAGCCAGAAAACCTTTTAAATAAAAAAACAACTGCACAGTTTAACAGGGTATATGTTAAGATTAACCATAATTGTAATCAAATAGCCTTTCTAGTCATGTTCATCTGCCTTCATCTTTCTCAAACTTGAAATTCTTGAAGTGGCAAAGATGTAGTGTCTGACAGGCAATAGCATCACTGTGTTTGTGTACTTCCGTGTTGGCTTTTACAGGCATTGCACAACTGAGGCTGTTATGCCATTCATTGATTTTATGTAGCAAGACAGTGCTGTAGCTACCTCAGTAGATTGAACAGATTATCTGTGATAAGATTACTTATGAATGTCAGGGTGGGACACAAGCAGGTGGCTTTCTGAGGCCCTGACCTCTGGAGCTGCACAGCGTCCCCAGGCAGTCCCTGTTCCCAGGCAGCTCTGGGGATCAGGCACCTCCCAGGGATGGGGAGCAGCCCTGCTGCAGCTCCTGGGGCAGGGTCTGGCAGCCCCAGGAGCTGCTGTGGCTGCTGAGCCCTGGACAGAATGCGGGTCCTGGGTGCAGCTGGTCAGGGCAGGGAGCCCTCTTAGTGACATCAAAGCTCCAGCACTGAATGGCTGACTTGCTTCTTGATATTGAGTTTCATGCTGTCGTTGTTTTCAGGAGAGACCCTGTTAAAAAGACATGGGAAGAACTCAAAACCATCTGCAGTTTTGAAATGTGGAAAACCACAGAGCAGTTCACTGTATTTTTGGTAACAAGTACAGGTTTCTTCTGGAGGAAAACAGCTGCTGTATGAGACTTGAATCCTGATTGCAAGAGATAATTTGAAAGGTGTTAAAATGCCGCTGAATTTTTTATCTTCTGCCATATTATAGTTCACTCCTGCAAACAGGTATGACTTCATACACTATTTACTAGAATGCAGGGTATAAACGGGATGTTTTTTACATCAGCTGTTAAGTGGGAAGTGCTTGGGGATTGAAGTATACCAGGGGGATTAGAAACTTTATTTATGTACATCTTCAAAATTTTAACAGTTAAACTAGTGCAACTGTGCTTGAAAATCTTCAGTTAAAATTAATGAATACAAATCCAGGGTATTTTTTCTAATATCAGTTGACTCTAATTTGAGGCAGCAGGTATTAATACTTTGAGTGCCTTTTACAAGGCATAAGAAATTCACAGAAAGATACCTGAAAGGATATTTTTGTTAATTTGGTTTATTGAAACAGAAAAATTCTCTACAGTAATGGAATTTCAGTGGAAGTCTGGTAAAAAAAAAGTATTTGTGTCATTTGTCCAAATATACATTTATTCTTCGCAAAATATGTTGACAGATTTTGAACTTCAGTCCTTCATGCCAGTGGAATACTTGGGGTCTGAACACACTGTGCCCTCTCTCTAATTAAAGTGAAATTTTCACTGAACAGTTCTTGTTTCTTCTGTGGCTAAGTAGGAGTTGTCTCTTGGCAGAGAATATTGATTTGGTGCATCAGTAGACTGTCAAATATTTCCTCTTTTACCTTGATACCAAATTTTATATTTTCATTCTATCTTTATTTTGCTTTCATTCCTGTTTTTTCTTCACATTCTGTTGACATTTACCTTTTTACATCAACAGTGAAGATAATGGCAAGGAGTAATTTGTTTTCTGACAGTATAGAATATTTTTCTTTTTTTTTCCTTTCAGTTATTTATGTTCTATTTCTATTATGTTTTCTTATGACTTTTTTATGGATTACTTTAAGATGTGCTTGCTACATGGTAAGTGCATATAGGGAGACTACAAGGGCTATTTCTAGAAGCAAATCTTGCCACCACACTGTGGTATTTGGCACAGGTGGCCTTGCAAAGATTGCTGTTTCTTTGATGTCTTATTGAAAACAGGCTTTGATGGGGTGGTGAGCGACAGGACCTTGTTCTAGGTTCTGGACACAGACTTTTCTTTGGTAATACACAAAGAGAGACATTGTACATCAGCCTGTGTCAACAGACAGAGCAGGACCTTAAGGGGTTCTGCAGTTTCCTTACTGCAGATGGAGGATGACTCCTGGCAGAGTTTGTCTAGCTTGCAGCTTGAATACTTTGTCATTTTTAGGACCCCAGTACAAAAAAAAGACAACAACAAACTGGAGTGTGTTCATGAAGGGCCACTGAGGCAGCTGGGGGAGCCTGTTTCATGTGATTTCATTGGGACAGTTTTTTTAGGGAGGAAAGGTCTCAATATTGATTTTCCTACAGCACAGGAGAAACACAAAGCCCTCTGACAGAGCAAAGAGACTTATTTCCCTGGGCAGAAAAATGAACCATGAGATTCTACCCTCAGTGTAGCTGTGGGACTCAAGTGTGTGAAACCACACTTTAAATTTAGGGTAGAATCTCAATGCAGATTGCACTCCTCCCTTCACCCACTGGTGACCTCTCTGCAGGACCATTTCTATTACAGGACTCTCAGACCACTGAGAGATTTTTGCATTTGTGGTATCTGATGAGCCCTGATGTCATCGGGGATGAGAAGCTCTCTTTCACCTCTGGGTGGCACTGCTTAAAAATGCTTCTGTTTGCTTTAAAGATCTCTGTAGAAATTGTTTCACAACTACAGTAGCTGTCATCATCATGCACAACAGATAAACAGGTCAGTGCGGCAAGTTTCTGATCACAAACCACAGACACAGAGGGTGCTCAAGGGTTATGTCACTTTGCATCCATTTTCTGTATACCACAATTTCAGGTTGCTGTTTTTCTGAACACATATTATTAGTATTCTGATTATTTTCCTGTATGTTCCTTGATAAAAATTTTAGTACAGTTTTTACATGCACTGTTTATATGAAGTTACGCTCACCTGCTGATAAATAATCAAGGGGGAATCAAAACAGGAAATACCATTCTGATCATCTCATCTACCTGTGATATATATTCTTACTGTGATATATGTTCTTACACATATCAAATATTATACCCTTCCACTGTCAGGGAAAGTCAAGAGTTGCATCTCCAAGCTTCTTAGAAGTCATAATTGATCATCTGAAAGAAAAATCATTATATTAAAAAGAATTTTGGGTTTTCATTTTATTTGTATCTGGCTTGCAAGTGGTCAGGGCGCTGCTGAGTTAGACTTTTCAGAACTGCCCATGTGACTACAATAAGTGAGGATACAGTTATTCTCAATGAAAGCTGAGAATCTCACTTTTTCTGGTATTTTAAGGAAGATAACACAGGCTACAGAAACCACAAGAGAACTGAGACCACTGGTTGTTTTTCCTAGACACAAGCTGTACAGATATTGTCACCTTTTACACCTTGGCTTCTATAATCCCATCTCAACAACGGGTCCTCTCTTTAAAGGAGAGAAAAGTTTAGGGCAGAAGCAGAGCAGTGTTCCCTAGATTCTGCAGCCATTTAGTTAGGTTGGAGAGAGGCTACGTTGTTCTGCATTTGAAACAGTCTGTCACTCATCTGTTGATGAAATGCAGAGGTAGCATGTGGGAGGAGGTCTGAAGAAGATCAGATACACAGTGGGGGAAGGAGGAATTATTGCTCCACTTAAAAATAAAATCTTATGAGCTGAGTGTTTTTAATGGTAGATCACTGTAAATTTTGTAACTATTAAAATAATTAATGTAGATTTAACTTACTTTATACTTCTCTGAATTTTTCCTTTTCTTCTAGTGCTGGAAAGAAAATCTGAAGAATACTGAAAAGAGAAGAAAAAATACCTCAGGACTTGGCCAGGATATATAAGCTTTGGTATCTTGCTCTTTAAAACCTGTTTCTATTTCAGAAAGAAGTTGTTGATCTACACACTGAAATATGAATACATTGTGTTGTGTATTTTAGGCATTATACCCTGATCCACCAACTTGTTCCTCTGTTTTCATGTAACTGCAAGAATTTAAATGAAACAATATTCTAACTACAGTGCTTTTCTGCAATATTCTCAGTAATACGTTATCATACCTGTCCGTAATTCCAAATGAGTAATATAGCCTTTTGTTACATAATTTCATAATTTGCATAGGTTTTTAGGGCTGAGTGTAGGATTTAGAATTGCTCTTAAACTCTCCTAAATAAGATCTTGGATTTCCACAGTTCCTGAGCTTTCAGCAAGTCATGTATTCTTGAAACAGCAAAGCCTTTAACCTGATATCTAAATTTAGGAAATAAATCTGTACCACTGTGGTCAGAAGAATATGCCATTTCTTTCAGTTTCTGTACCCTCAAATAATTTGTCTCTCTGGTGCCTTAATTTTTGCATTTTCCCACATTTAATACATCTAATATGGTTTTGCATGAAAATCTTATAAGGGTTCATTAACTAAGGTTTGTACAATGTTTTGCACAATACTCACAAGCTATTATATGATTATAGGAGATGTAGAATAAGATCTTAAATAAACAATTTTCAAAAGATTTTCAAAAGCTCAAATATTTTTCTATAATGTTGAACTATATTGTGAAACAAAACATTTACGGATTACAGGATATCATTTGCACAGGACTCAAAGATTACCAACTGAAACTCTGACAATGGAATAATTAGGCTGTTGCTTAAGTATTCAACATGTGTTTGCTGTTGCCATAGGTAGTATAGAAAATTATACTGAGCTAACATCAACATTTATTTTCAGGTAGGGCAATAGCATTTGGAACACACTGTGGCTGGAATATGTGGGAGCAGAAAAAAGCAGTATCCATCACTTAAACAGTGTCTATCTGACTTTGGTTTTTCTCTCACCTATTATAACACTTCAAGGATAGCAGTTGCTAGCAACTTGCTTTCCAGCACCAGGTAATACCTCTTTCACTTGTCTCCCAGTTATTATTCTAAGCATGCTATTATATCAGTAATATGAATTTATATTCTGATTACACTGCAGCATATTATATTTGTGGTTGTTTGGCTTTTGGTTGTTTTAAGAGATTGTCATTTTAACATTTTGATAAATGTTAATTTTTAAAAATTCATACATTGTTCTATCTGATATTTTCTCTGTCAGCCTAGGAAAGATGTATACCAATATTTTAAATTTGACTGGGAAAGTTAATCACATGTATACACACTCCATGTATATTTTTCTTACTCTTAATTCCATATCCACAGGATCAGTGGCCTGGTAACTTTCTTTGACTTCAGTCACAACCTCTTTTTTCTTCAGAAAGAGACTATTTTTATTTAAATGCTTAACCTTAGGTGTCCATATTTGAAAAAAATTATGTTAGTGATTATGAATATGCTTTCAAAATAGATCAGACTAGGAGATACCACTTAATTATAGGTCAGTACATGCTGCTAGAGCATGAGAATGAACAGTGCATATTGTGCTTTGTAACTGTCAACTGCATTTTTACCTATTGCATCTTTAGTCAATGCAGTACTTTGCTCTGTTGAAAGCTATTTTTTCAGAGTTGTTAGCAATTTCACTGCTTGAACATCTCAAATGAAATTAAAAGAGTTTAATTTGCAGAAACTTTGATTTAAAATGTTTGAAAATTCCTGTAAATGATATTGGAATATAGACAAACTAAAACCACAGCCTTACTAGCTTATGTGGTAAATTTTCTCCCACATTTTACTTAACTCATGAAAAAAGTAGTGTCTTATACTCAGGGGTTCCAGCAGTGATCTTGAGCACAGTAATTGTCTATTTTGTCTTTTTTTTTTTTTTTTTTTTTTTAATATATATATATATCCTGTCACATAGTCTTATTGCCTCTTGGCTGAATATGGGATTTACATTACAGAGTAATGGTAGCTATTTGTCAGTGCTGCTATATAGGATTATAAATTCAAGTTCATGGATTTTTCTAGCCTGGCAAAATATATTAAGAGTATTCCATCCAAAATCCGTAAGAATGACATTGCTGAGTGACCAGATACATCTTAAAAATACTGCTTTCAGCACTGGAGAAAAACAGACAATAAAGCCTCTTCTTTCTCTCTAGACCGGTCTGAAAGATTTGCAGCAAAATGATCCAGCTTTGTGTGTCCCAAGCTCTTATTCTGGGAGATTGCATCTATGGCTGTGTACCTCCTTTAGGAACAGGATGACAAAACATAGAAGCTGTAGCTCTGTGTGATTATTGGAGAAAAACTTTGAAAAGCCTCCTGAGAGGCCAGATACTTGCTTTAGAAGCTTCTTTACTCAGACATCATGATGTGCTTGCTGTGTTAGTTGGGCTTTACTATGAATTTCCAGCAATTTGTTTGAAGTGTTCTGTTTTGAAAAGAGAACAAAGTCATATTCCTTCCACTAGAATTTTTTTTATTATACAGTTCTTGTTTTATTAACATTTCAGTTTTCACACAGCACATGCTGATGGAGACCACTCTTGTCTACACAGGAAAACCATAGAGTTATGAACAGTATGAACAGTAACATCAGCTGCAGAGCAAAGCCTACCTACCAGTGGGAAAGCAGGGTCTCACGGTGCTAGGCATTGTATGAACAGCTTGTTGAACATGATTTCTGTCTCAGCACTCGCTGGCTAAATATGGAGGGAAAGTGTGATGAAGGGATAGAAGCTTACCTGCCATACCCTCTAGGTCCTATTTTTTAATCTAAGTGACATGGTTTAGAAATATTGAACCATGAAGGACTGTAAGTATTAAGGTTGCAAAGCAGACTTTAAAGGTCTAAAAAGATAATCTAATTGATTAGGTGGAACCTCTTCAGTCAGGTACTTTATTTCTGTTTTGTAGTGCATGAAGCCAGTTTACTCAAAAGCAATAAGGTATCAATTTATGGCTAACACATGCAGTGGTTTCAGAAGATAAAAGACGTGTTTGATTGAAGGATTTGCTCTGTGTGAAGAAATAATTGTGTCAATTTTAATAGTATTAAATTGTTGCAAATAATTCTTGGACACAAGCCTTTGAAGTGCCAGGCTGGGAAAATGGTGTTTTTCCTTACATTTGGACTTGCATCTTGATGTAGAGAGATGTATTTTCTTGTTGCCAAAGAGCAAAGACGAAGGAGCATGTTTGGGTAATGCTATCACTGACCTCACTTTTGGACTCAGTAAATGGACACCAGTGTATGAATGATCTTAGCTTTTTATATTGCTTTAGAATGAGAGACCTGTTGAGTTGTTTTGAAAGTCACACTCAAATTTTGTGTTGAAAAAATGAAAATATTTGTGCCAATAGGACAAGAAACAATACGAAAAGCCATTAATCTCTCCAGATTAAGCAATAGTTAATGCATTTTACTGTGATTGGGATCATATGTACCTGCCTTATTGCAGATTGAATTCAGCAGTACAATTTTATTTCGATGTTGCTCCATCTTTGCTATGCAGAGATAGATTTGGAGCTGACATACATCTCAAAGCTGAGTATATAAACACAGAAAATTTGTCTTTGCCTTTCTAGATAAACAATTCTGGAGACTCAGAATTCTCCTGTGAGGTTCTTAGATCAGCGTCTTGGGACTGCAGACACAGTGGATGGATGGATTTAAGTGTTGATTGGTATGCTTAAAATGAAACTATATTCTACTTCTTTTGATTGTGCTTAGGGATGATTGCTAACACTAAGTGAACTGACATAGTCATATTCTTATTTATAGTGAAATTATCTTAACTAACCTAATGGTAGCAAAATACACACTCTCAGATGTTTATAAATCTTCTTTCCTACTATCTAAACAATTTTATTTACATATCAAATAGGAAGTGACTTGTTTGTCCAGTTATAAGCCTTTAAAAATGCCTTAAGGAGCCCCTTCCTTACTGAAGTGAATATTCAGTGCATTTACTCTTCATGCCATGGCAACACATGCTTTCAGTTTCTTGGAATGTGCTCTTCTTCCTTGGTATCAGTTGTGTCAGCACCACCTGGAAAATAAACAGCATCCTTGGAGACTGTAAACAAAACATGGGATAACCATAGAGCTTGTGTGATTGCATTTTGTGTTCTGGTGTGCGATAGAGATCACCCGGGAATGCCTTGTCAAGTCAGAGTTGTGCAGTATTCGGTGATACAAGTTGCAACCCATGTGATTTGACCCGAATGATAGCACAGAAAAAGTGTTTATTGTTGTGCAAGGAAGAGATTGTTTTAACAATAGAAATACAACTGAAAATAGATGATAGAAGAACTGTAAGATCGAGCTCTGTTTTTCTTGTTTCCCTTATGCTTTCCTTATGAAATTCTTCAAATGAAAAAATAATTGTAAAATTTCTTTTTCTAACATGCACATGTTATGTGGACAGTTCAAACAGATAATGCAAAACAAGGTGAAACTTGAGGACACATAGAAGAAATACCTGCTGATTGTTTAAAAACAGTTTGTAAAAGAGAATTTATTTCCCAAGAAAGTGTGCACTGCAGTTTTATTGTAGACATATTAGAGCATAATTTTTAAAACCATTTTAATCCTCATAATTCCTTTTCTGTGTCTGTCCTGCTCTGCTGTTATGCTGGCCATAATCCTCCATATTTCATGAAAGCCTCTCCATTCAGTGGCATATTTCAGGAATTCTTTTCTGGTCCATTTAATCTCTCCCTGATCTTACAGGTGGGAGAGTGAGCAAGTGGCTTGGTCCACTGACCAAGTTGGTGGCTGAGATTAAACCATGACAGTGATACATTCTTCATTGTATTGGAAACTGCTCTGTTCAGATCTTAATTATACTTAATCTGTGCTGTTATAGTTGACTAAAAGGAATAGCCTAAAGCAATGAGCAAGAAAAGAAACTACAATAAATTCAAACAGGAATTATACTGAGAATTAATTACTGTTTCTCACAACTGGCTTTCAGGCAGTGAATTTAAAGGAGAATGTTGAAAGGTTGGCTTTTTTCCCCACAAAACTTGAAATTGTGAAAATCTTTATCATACCCATCATGGATGCTCAAAAGTATAAATAGATAAAGGAATAAGGAAAATCTAATGGAGAATATATTTATCAACAGCTGTTGAACACTATGATCTGTAAGCAACCTCTTAGAATGCCTCTCAGAATTTGGAATTTGGCAAGTTGGATGGGCCAGAGAAAGTATCTGTGATAGATGTTATATTTATTATCTTTCTACCTAAGATTCTGCTGATCAGAGATTCTTGCTAAGCTGCTTTTTGGTGTGGCTTAGCCCCAAAGGCTTAAGTTCAGAGATACTTTTTTTTCTTCACAAAGATGAAAACCTTGCTTTTGCCATCCTGACACAGGAGGATAGTAGCCAGTAAACGGTATTGTTGCTATGAAGGTCCAAATAAGTAATGATATTTTATCACAATGACTTAAAGCTAACTCTCCTTCCTCCACCCTCAGGTTTTGTTGACACATGACCCAACAGGACAGTTTCATTCTACCATATACCTAACGTGTCTGCTGCTGAAGCATTTCTGAAGACTACATGTCAGGGTGGAGCTGTAAGAGAAACCTTCAATCACAGATTGTTAGGGTGAACTGTTTGAAATGTGACACATTAGTAGCAGTGTTCAACGTTCCTTTTTAGCAGCACATTCCACATAATTTCTGTTCTGTACATGCCTTCTCTGCCCCTTAGCCACAGCACAGTGCTGTTTCGCGCCAGCATTGCTCCATCTGAATACTTCTTTAGTAGATTGTAGGTAGTTCGGTGCTAGGCCTTAGCTTTGTAAATGTCACAAAGATGTCATTAATTTCTTTTGTGCCTAAATAAGAACACAGTCATCAGGAATAAAAAATTAATAGGAAACAATCGAACTGAGAAGACCAGAAAGAATGCAAGAACACAAGAAAATGTCCCAAAACTCCTGTATCTACTACTGCAGTTTCCAACAGCATGTCTGTGATACAGATCTTATCCCAGTGATTTACATTTGCCAAGCAGTAAAAATGTACTTTTTCAAACCAGTTGAATATGCAGGTCCACTCATCTTAAAAATAATTCAGCTTTGAGTTTGTATTTTTGTTCCTTTGACAGCTCTGTTACAAAGCAGTGCTCTTCTCAATATGAGGGTGCTTTGGTCCCCTTCTAAGTGATTATCTACTGTGCATCTTTTGTTAGTCTCTTCAGACAGCAAAGGTCCTGTTGTTATGTAGTGATCTAGGTCCCCAGAATCAGATGGTACATTCTGAGAAATTCAGACCATAATTGTGTTTTGTTCTAGTAGGACACATGGTGTAATAAGTTCAACATTATATTTGCACTTGGTTCCAAATATATTTTGACCTTGATTCTTTGCAGGAAGATGCTGAGGCCTTTATTCTAACAACATACTTCACTGTTAGAATCCGATACCTAAATTTCTTTTAAAGCTCAAAATTTACAGGAAGAAAAGGTCAAAGCAAGAGCTGAGAACTCAAACCTCATAATATAAAAAGCTTTAAAAATTTATTGAATTTTCTCATCAGCCTAAATTACAATTATTTTCTAAAGAAAAATTTTATCAGCATCTCAGAATCATCCAGAGAGAGGATTCTCTACTGCATTGTAAAATTTTAGATAAAAGCATTTTATAATTTTTTCATTAAGATACTGTACTATTTTAGCACACTTCATGTGCTATTTTAGTAAATAGAACATACTGTCTACCAACTGTGTAATTTCTCCTACTTAACAGCTATACTTGTTCAGTTTAAGAAATTTGCTTAATTAGTTTATTTTATATAATTAGTCAGATCAGGAATGTAGCTGTTTCACATCAGTTTTGAGTTTCTGCATAATATTAACTCTGGTTAGTTATCATTCTAGTTATCATTTATCTTGTTTTTGAATTTTCAGAATTTTTATGAATTTCCATTTTGGCATTTTTATGAAAATAGGGCAGAAGTGGTGTAGAGCTTCATTTATTGAAAAAAAGTACTTTTGAAATTTTTCTGCAATTAGAAAGCATTCAAACCCTGCTATGGATAAACAGGTAAAGGCATGTTTTATTGGAAGTCTGAGTGGAGTAACATCTAGAAAAGTTTGAGCAGGAGACAAATAATGTTGTTGAAAGCTGCTACACTAGACAGCTCATGCTAAGTTTGGTAGTAGTTGAAAGTGTTAAACATTGCACATGGTCTACCTGACTTAACCTTTTGGCTTTGGTCTTGTTAATCACTTAGGAGTTTTCCTCACTTTAATTTTGACTTCTGATAGGCCAGGCTATAAACATAAATTCATTTATGTACTTTAATCCACTGGGTCTTCCTGTCACATCAATTTGTAACGTATTATAATAGAAGCTGAACCATTCAGATAATAGGAGCTCTTCGATCAACACAGGGCACAATTCTCTGTGTTTGGATCATTTATAGCTCCACATTTATTATCATGTTGCTCCAGAACACTGAGTAATATCAGTTGGTAAATAAAATCCCAGGTAACTGAAGCAGGGCAAAAAGGATACTAGTGAACAGGAAATACTGAAAAGCTCTTGCCCGTTATGCAGTTTTCTTCATGTGAAAGATGCACATTCATAACCTTCCCTTTAGTTTTCTGGTTGAGAATTCCTTCTGTATTTCCAACTGATTCTAAATTTCTTGTTAGACTTGTTAGACAGTGGCCTGAGTGTTCTGTCTGTAGGTAAGTGATAAACCTAGACATCACTACTTGGGAAAGTGGCCTGCAGCTGAGACCTCCTCAGCAGCGCCACTTCTTGTGAGCATGACAGCTTGCCTTCTGCTGCCTTCCCACAGAATTTTCACTCAGGTTACCCAAAAGACATTTGATGGCCTGGTCACAGGTAGTCTTGAAGACAGACTAAAGCAGTAACATCTTTCATGTGGGAAAATGAGCTCCCTTAAAAAAAGGTTTGGATTGTGGTGG
Organism: Lonchura striata; assembly: GCF_050655825.1. Classification (NCBI taxonomy): domain Eukaryota; kingdom Metazoa; phylum Chordata; class Aves; order Passeriformes; family Estrildidae; genus Lonchura; species Lonchura striata. The sequence goes on from NC_140704.1 coordinate 117,965,058, forward strand.
AAATAACATTTTTTTTTTACTTAGCTCAAATATGCTAATAGAACAACTTCTACCTTTCTGACTTTTCATCTTCTGAGGACAAGTTTCAGTAGAAAGGACAGTTTGTTGTTTCAGTTGAAAATTTACAACAATTTGTAGTGTTGAGTGTAAAACAAAAAGCTGATTTAAAATCTGTCATTAAACCAAAGAGCCTGTGCCATGCACATTTCTGCTTTTGGGAAGAAGAAAACAACATGTGACACAGAAAAATCAAAGTATTCATTACAATATTGGGGAATATATATACACTGTCCTGACAAGAACAGTTTCATGCCTTTGATATGATGGACAAATATGCACATAAAAATTACATTTTGGCTACTGGAAACTTAAGGAATTTGGATCAGTCTTGACTATCTTATTCAGACAGAACAAATTCCAGTCTTTGTAGTAACCAAGTAGAATCTTAATGAAAAAGTTTTTTCTGTGCAATTCTTTTGCAACTAAAATATTGTCAGTGTTGCATTCCTGTTGAAATTAGAACGCTAGATTTACTTTATTACACTCTTCTCTTAATGAGTGAGAAATTCAAAGCATATTGTCAGCTACACTTTTAGGCAGACATTTTGCTTGAAGTACATTTTATCAACTTATAGGTGAACTTAAGCCAATTCAAAATATATTTTGTGGTTTAGCTTGTGACATTAAATTATTGGCCTTTCTACCATGGCAAAATTAAAAGAAATAAGGCTGTGACCATTTCATAAGAAGAGAGGGTGCCACTAGGACAGATGGCTTACTTGTGTTCAGATAGATAATTTTTTTTTGATGCAGTACAACACGTAGCAGCTTAGATGATGCACATTCTCTGCTTTCCAATTAGTCTTTCCAAAACTACCTTCAGGATTTGAATGTTCATTAACCTTGTTGTGAGAGCTGCTCAGACATCAGTCTTTAAAGGTTGGAACTGCAGTTATTTCAGTGAAAAATGAGAATCTAAACGTTGTGAGAGTTGCCTGCAGATTGTTTAATGATGACTTCAAAATAACAACAAGGGTAGTGAAAAAGAAATTAGCTAATTTATTCAGATTCTGACACAGCTTTTGTGCTGTTTTCAGACTGAGCTTGTGGTCCTTAAATTCCAATAGCTGTTATACAAACTTATATACCATGACAAAGCCTATCCTCATCTTTCTTTTGCAGGATTAAAAACTGTGAGTGAGCATGCATATCTAATGTTCTTAATTCATGATTTTGTGTGCTAAAACCCCCAGGCAATAACACATAATAAATCCTGCTGCCATTTGCACCTTAGTTTACTTGCTGTGTGATTAGAGATTACAGTAAATTTTAGAGAGGATTATTTGGATTTCTGGAAATGGGCTAGCCAGTAGGCAAGTTGCTTTCTCTTATATGCCAATGTCTGTTTAGAAGTCTTTGCATTTCAGTCCTCTGTCCATTATTACCCTGTGGAAAGATGTCAATAGGTGGCCCAGCAGCAATGGAGAGGAAGATTCTCTCCTTCTCCCTTTCCTGGAGACAGCTTTTGCTTTTTGGCTATTTCTGTGGCCCTGACACCTTGACCCTCATCTGATACATTTGCAACAGAAAATGACACATGGAACTATTATTTTGCCTCTAGACTGTTGCCTGTATGTGGATGAACAAATAATGCCTTAAAGCAGAAGGCTGTGCTGGTGAAATGACTTAATTTTTTTCTCCTCCCAGGTAGGAATAATTTCATTACTTTTTGCACTGAAATTGTATTCATTGGCTCTCTGCAGCTAAAAGGGATAAAAGTCCTGGGAACAAAGTTTACTTGGCATTTGTACATATTTAGAATGTGAAAGATATGTTTCCAAGTCTACAGATAGAAGGAAAAATTTAAGAAAAAACAATTCTCAGTACAAGAAAGACATGGACCTTCTGGCATGAGTCCAGCAAAGGGTCACTAAGATGATTAAGGGATTGGTGGAGCATCTAATATTTAAAGAGAGGCTGAGAGAGCTGCGTTTGGTTAGCCTTGAGAAAAGTCAGGGGGAGGTTGTTAATGCCTATAAATAGCTGGTGGGCAGGGAGTGAAGAAGATGAAGCCAAACTCTTCTTCAGTGGTATTTGGGAAAAAAAAACAAAAAAACAGCACAAATGGAAATACAGGAAATTTCATTGAAACATATTCTTTTAATGTGAGGATGATGAAACACTGGCACAGGTTGCTCAGAGACAGTGGTGTCTCATCCTTGGAAATATTTAAAAGCCATAGACATGGTTCCAGGCAACCTGCTGTGGCTGACCCTGCTCTGGGCTGTGGGTTGGATTAGGTGACCTCCAGAGACACTTTCCAACATCAGCTACTCCATGATTCCAAGTCAAAGCCCTTACAAACTGTCTTAATGGTCTGTTTATATTGATCTGAATGGACATCAATATCTGCTTGTTTATGTGTCTTAAGAGGCACTTGTAACAAATAAATGGATTTTTGACGTACAGGCAATTTAGTCTGGATATTAAAGGACTAACTGATACTTCCTTTCTTGTAAAAGGCAACAATATTCCTTGTTTTGTTGGTGTAAGTCAATGCATTTGCCTGTATATTCTAGTCTAATTTTGCATCTATTTTAGAGTAATTATAGGTTATTACTGTTTTTATGAAACAAGAATTTGCACAACATTCATAATATTTGAGAAATTAGTCTGTGCTGGGATCTCGGGAACTAAAAAAGCTGGAATATTTCCAGAAGATTATAAAATCTGGGTTTGTGTTATGATGTTCTCATGTAGAATCATAAATTTATTTGTTGTTGTGCAACATGAGTTTCTAAAGTCATCCTCTAAAGTTTAACCATCAACTTAATCTGAGCAGATGCAAAAATAATATTTTTCTTTCTTTCTTGCCTGGCTCAAAACCCAGTATGATCATTCAAGTGAAACAAATAAATAACTGTTTGCATTATAGGTAGTTAAAGAATAATACTATCAATCAATTCTGAAAATTAAGTCTGCAGCTCTATGTTTGTGTCACAGAAGTATTAATTCTCCTGAAGCTTTGTTCCGTCACAGGCCAAGTCAGAGTGAAAACCGTATGAAAAATGTTGAAGTTTGAAGTGAGTACACTGGGAAGTGATTTATCTCAGCAGGGAGGGAGCTAATCTCTTTCCAGTTTTTGTCTGGAAATTGATGGGTTTGTTTCATAGATAAGGCTCTGGCATCAAAGACAAACTGAAAAGAGGCACTGCAAAAGGCTTACGGGTGTGGACAGTATTTGTCAGTTCTAGCACAGGAGCAAATTTTTTCATCAGTTATAAATATCTTGATGAAGTTAAGTGATATGAATAATTTTTTATGACCTTTCAAAAGTACCCCTTTTTAGCTGTTCTCTCAGTCTGATATTAAAATGTGAGCAAATACAGAATGACACATGACTGAAGTTACAATTTTCAGATTTATATGTTTTGAGGTTGTCTTTGCCAGAGGTTGGGGTTGAAACAGAAATTTTCCTGAGCATTGTACAACCTAGAGCATTTTGCAATAGGATGTATTCCAGAAATATTGCAAACTTAATGCTTTAAAAAGTCAGTCTCATTCTTAGGTGTTAACTGAGAGCTCTTGAAATCACTGGCTCAAATTCACTGTTGGTATAATTTGTTTTACTCAAATCTCTACTTTTTAGAAAGAAACAGCAGGGTTCTGCAGGAGGAGTAAAATGGGCTTTTTTTTCCAGCATTTCTGTTTGTTGAAATTAACTCAACTTTGCCTGCCTAGAATGGACAGAGCTGCTCCCTCATGTCACAGATCTCTCAGGTTTTTTATTTTTCTGTCTCTGTGGGGTATCTTGTTTTGATATAACCCTTTCTTTTGAGTTTAAAGGAGTCTCTACTTTAGGACAGTAATAACAGAACAAAAGCCTCAGTAATGCAATTCTACTACTTCAAAAATTTTGGGAAAAAGATTTTTTTTCTCTGTATTTGTCCATCAGCTTCACATTAGGATTCTGAACTGAGCAGGATGCAGTGGCTAAATTTGATTCTTAGATGGGTACAAATTTGCTATGCAGTGACTTCTTGTGACCTTAAACTCAATTTTCTTCAATTAGAAAAAGTTGCCCTTTTAAATTTAAATATATTGGGTAATTACTGACATTGTTGTGAGGAGGAAAGATTCAAGCAGTGATTTGACACATTCTTTGTGTAAGAGACATTACTCTTTATCAACATAAAGATACGAATCCTTCTTTTGACAATGTGAACTAATAATTTCAAAGAAGTACTTTTAATACTGAATAATGTTTGTTGGCTTTCTTTTGAGCATCTCTGTTACTACACCTGTGCTCTCCCAAAGGAATGCTTTACTTTTTCATGCTTTAGTAGTACCGAGTTACTTGTAGACATTTGTGGAAAAGCATGTTTGTAATATCACAGAAAGATCCACTTGATCTTCTGTTGTTGTAATTTGTTGCAGGTCCCTGGGCTTTTAGGAGAGTAAGGCCAGCTTATATCAGCTGCTATGTGGCAAACTTCCAGTTATGCATTTTTTATGTTCTTGTTTTAAATGTTAGAAAAAACAACATTTACTTTTTAAGATGTGATCATAATTCTGATTGTCCTTTTAAAGTCTAATCATGGTCTTTTCCCATCATGAAAGCATTTTTGGGATTTCAGTTGGGTTTTTTCTTCTCATTTTCTGTGAATCCAGAGTTAGTCTCAAAAGAGGAAAAAAATATTGGGCACCAACCAAGAAAAAATGTTCTGATCAGTTCAAAATATTTCATTTAAATGGTTTAATATGTTATTTTGATTGTGATTTTTCTTATTTTACCATTTTAAACATGTGGTAAGTTTCTAAAATAAGTGCCTTCAAACCAAAGAACTGAAATTTCATTTGCATTGAACAAAATTTCCTCTGAACAGTTTCAATTTAGACAACTTTGAGTTCAAAACCCTTGGTCTCAGTATTAGTTTTTGCATTTACTTGAATGGGATTACTTGGGCAAAGGATACAGCTTGTGTCCATTTGTGGACAGGTTGTCTGAAACCAGCCATACCAAGGCAAATATTGCTCTGACTAAAGACTTCCTATTATAAGAGTTTAGCTCTGAATCCTTTGAAGATAACTAAAGCAAAAAGTATTTTCAGCCTAATTTGTCCCTTATCTACATCTGCTGCTAGCAGGCATTGTGTTTAGAAAAGGAATATTTATGAGGCAGTAATTCTTATGAAACACCTTGATTTTCATCTAGATGAGCTGCACAAGCCAGGAGATGCTGTTCCTGAATTCAGGGATCTATGTTTCTCCTGGGGAGCTGCAGTGTGTTAGCCACTGCTGAGAGCCAAACACCCACCCTGCTGCTCACCCACTCCTCCTCAGGGGGCAGGGGAAGAAAATAGGATGAGGAAACTGGTGGGTTGAGATAAAGTTAGAGAAACTGCATACCAATTACTGTTCTGAGTAAAACAGCCCTGACTTGGGGAAAATGAATTTAATGTATTGCCAATGAAAATAGATTCAAGTAGTGGGAAACAAAGGAGAGCAATAAAACAAAACAGAATATTTTCTCTCCCTCTTCCAGGCTCAGCTTCCCTTCTCCCAGATCCTGCCACCCACCCCACAAGCAGTACAATGAGGCATAGGGATGGGCGCAGTCGTCCATAGCACATCCTCTCAGTCTCTCCTTCTATCTGATACCTTCCCTCTGCTCTAATTGGGTCCTTCCATGAGCTACAGTCCTATAGGGACAAAAACTGCTCTGGTATGAGCTCTTGCCAGCCCTCATTCAGATCTCTGCTTCAGTGTGGGCTGTTCAAGGAGCTGCAGGGGTGTTTCTGCTCCAGCATCTGTAGCACCTTCTCTCATTCTCTTGCATTGGTGCTAACACACTTGTTTCTCACTCCTTTTTTTTCTTCCTCCCCTGCCCATCCAGCAATTTTTTTCTTAAATATGTTGTCACGGATGTGTGAACATGCTGGGTTTCTATGTGTCCTGTGTTAGGTGCTGGAGCTGACAGGAATCAGCTGTGTCCAGTGTAGGGCAGCCTCAGCCTCCTCCCATTCCTCCCTTTATCCCCCCTGCTATCAAAACCTTCGCATGGACAACCAATGCATGAGCCTGTCTGCAACCCTGACAATAGTGTTTTTATAAATAAAACAGGGATTATATCTTTGCTATATGACATAAAATGTAACATGGTATAAGACAGCTGTGGAAGTAACAAAATTTTGAACTTGATAGAATTAAAAAGCCCTTGCACTATCTATCTTATTCTGAGTGCACATACATAAACAATTAGGTCCTTTTAAAAGGACTGTTATTACTAGGTATTAAATATGCTTTTTGAAAGCAGATCAGTTATGAGTCATTATTCCTTCCACGATTCTGTTCTCAAACTTTGAGATTTACACTTCTGTTCCCACTTGAATTGATAACAGAAACAAATATGTCTTGCATATTTGTGTAGTGTATGTAATGTGATGGGGAGCACATGCAATATGGAATGAAACTGAATTATTGATGATAGATGAAAGATAAAGCAAAATTTATCAGTACAACAAAGCTCTGATATATTTAAAATTAAGAAAATGCACAACTACATTGGGGAAGAACAAAAAACAGTGGTAAATTTCAAGCGAAATAATGGGAATTAAGAGCCTGATGGTATGTGCCTGTGTGGAGGGGACTTGGGTATAGCTCTGGTTTAGCACATTTTTTGGCCAAGATGGTTCTCACAAAAAAAAAAATGAGCCTAGTTTGAATTAGCTCCTTTTGTAGCATACAGGCATGTTTTATTATGTAGTACTCTCTCATCTTACCTTCTTGCTTCTGCAGCTATTTTTGGTTACATCTTGACAGGGAACTTTTTTTTTGAGTTGCAAGCAAGTTTGTTGTTATTTATTGCAGTATAAACAACACAATGTATGTTAGGAATTATCTCTCTCAATTTATATTTTTAGTCTGAGAAAATCCTAGGAAGATCAGCAATTTAAGGGATATCAGTGGTAATAGAAAGAAGTATCTAACTGATATTTGTTTTTTAGCCCTGTAGTGGGGTCTTACAAAAATTATTTTTTGCCTCCGTTTTCCTCAGTTTCTGAAAGTAGGTAAAAATTAAGGACTAGTATCCAGAAAACACTCTGAACAATGCATATTACATTTTTTTTCCCTGTAGTTCAAAAAGGTAAAGGAGTAACTCAGTTCAACTTGAGTTTATACATCTTGTAAAAATGATGCAATGACTTTAATAGCCTCTGATATCATAAGTTCATGGACGATGTGGCGTAACACGTACTGTGTTTTTCAAGCAGCAAGTCATCTTTCCAAAAGCAAAAATTAAGCCTAAAATAGCATTAAACCACTAAGACAGTCTAATTGCTAAGAGACAGTTCGCGTGACCAGATTATAGTATGTCGCTTCTTTTTAGATCAGTCTCTCCTAAGTAAACAGCCATCCTTCAGCAGCTGAGTATTTCCCTGTGGCAGTCTGCTAAGAAAAACACGAGGAGAGACCTACCCGACACCACTCTTTCCGCTGGCTGTGATTTATTTGGAGTCACAGGGGCTGCTTATCTGCCCAGATAGAGCCGCGGAGACTGCGCCTGCCCGCTTGCTCCCCGTGCAGGGTCCATTGTTCTGTCACAGCACTGCAGAGACTGCCAAGGGTTGACCTTGGCTCGTGACCTTATCAGAGGTGATTCTGTAAAAAATGTACTGGCTTGTTTCAGTACCATTCAAATAATTTTCTGCAAGTAGGTTTCTTTTCTTGACACGTTCTAAGTGGTAGCCACGACGATTATGATTCTAAGCAGAGGTTGCTCTGGAGGGGGTTTTGTGTTTCTGAGGAGTTTTCTATTTTTTCCATTCTCTAAGGCCTTGTGCTGTCTTCTGATTCTCTGAAGACAGAGATGCCTGTGCCTGAAAAAAGCAAGTGTCAGCTGCTGCTCTTCTGAAGAAAAGTGTAACTGCATAAATGTGCCTTTAGAATCCTATATAAGCATGGCCAATATTTTACTATAAAACATGCTTTATTTGTCACTGTGATAAGTTATCATTGCCAAAAGGTTTCAAGAATTGATCTGAATATATTTCTCCAATTTGGCATCCCTTTAGGCAGTATTAGATCTATATATAAATATACTGTTTTCCTTCAGCATAGTCTGAAAATCTGATCATTATTTCTCAAGTAGTGTTTGAAATTGTCAAGAAATTAAGGGACAATAACAAAAATTAAATCATTAAAATTTGTAATTTTTTAATTTGGAAAATTACTTGAAAATATATACTGCTCAATATTCAGTAGAGTGAAAATAACAGCATGAGTACATTTCACAGAGTAGCACAATATAATGCAGCTGTATCCTGAAGGGGTGTGGAGCACCTGTACATACCTTCTTTTCATCTGCAGTCACATTCACAGAATCAGAGAATGGGTCAGGTTGGAAGGGACCACATTGAGTTATCCGGTCCAACTTTCCTGTTCCTAGAGCACGTGGCACAGGAGTAGGTATCCAGATGATGTGGGCTCTCCCTGGTGAGGGAGAGCCCACAGCCTTTCTGGACAATCTGTTCCAGTTCATGGTCACCTGCACAGAACAGAAGTTCTTTCTTATATACAGGTGGAATTTCCTGTGCCTCAGTTGCTACCTGTTGCCTCTTGTTCTATTGGTTGATACTGCTGAGAAGAGCCTGTTGATGGGAGAAAGAAGGATTGTTTTGTCTGCCTTAAGTGAAGAATAATAAAAGTAAGAGGAAGGAAGCTTAGAAACATGTCAGCTTTCTGCTGCAATGGAGCAGCAGAAGCAGGAACCTTATAAACCTGTATTGACAGACAGGCCCTTCCACCACTGACCTTGCCTCAGTTTTTAATGATAGGTGAAACATTTTCTTCTAAGTGAATGCTTTTTCTTAGGTTTGTGGTATTTTATCATTGAAGAAACACCACAAGGATCAGTCTGGGGCCCAGTCTGATGAAAAAATCCTTTCAATTAAATGGAAAAGGGACAGATCCTTTCCATTAAAAATTATATATACTGGATTTTATCTGTGTCAGGCACTGAATAGATGATTTGACTAAATTTGCTTAAGAGATAGAAAAAAAGATAGTGGGTTACCTATTTTTTAACTTGGCTAATGCATGCTTTTCCTTTTTTTTTAATAAATTTTTTAATATTTTATCTAGTCTAATGTTAATGTATCATAGGATGAAACCTTGAGTAGTCTTTCTTATGTTTTACTTAAAGAACTTGAAAACAGCAATGATACTACTTATCACTCTGTGGTCATGTATTCATCTCACAGACTTTCTACTAGCAAATATTTTTATGGCTTTTGTTATTTAATTATAGCTTGATTAAAAATTAACAACTTCAATACAAAAGTATTTTATTAAATAAAAATACATAATTTTGCTAGTGAATATTTAATTAAAATGAAGCAGTAAGTTTTGCTTATGTGTAACTTTTAGACAAAATTACTGTGTAGAAAAAATTTATTGGAAATATGTGGGGCTTGATTTACACAAGGGAAAACATTGATCTATGGAGAATTAGTGGTGATAGCAGGTAATATGATTTGATTATTTTTGAAGGAGGTGGACATTGCCTTTCTATTTTTTATTGAGTATATATTAAAAATGTTTATCAAGGTAATGTCATTTTTTTGGTATTATTTGAGATTAGAAATAAGCATTATGACAAAATTATAATGCAGAAAGAGAGGCTGGAAGTCTTCATAAAAAAACAAATATGGATCTAATTGGCTCAAAATTATATATATGTATAAGGTCCTTTGGTAAAACATCAGTTCAGCATATGAGGGAGTTTAGAGCACTGTAGTTCCAAAGAAAAATAAAATGAAAGGGAAACAACAGATGTGGGAATTTACAAGAAAGACACCAGAAAATGACTATTTAATCTAAAAGATATAAAAATAACTGAAGATATTTGCGTAGAGCTTCTCTTTGGGTGTAGGAATCTGTTTGTGTGTATGCACATACCTAGTTAGACATCAACATGCATATGCAGAAATATCTACTTAAAATGTTTGTATGTAAGAGAGACTAAGTGCAGAAATGGCAAAACCAGGTCTCTTGGAGAGCTACAGTAACAGAAGTGGTGACTGACTTCATCTTTAAAACTCGGCGTGGGAATCCTGGGCTGATACTAGGAACATATATTTGGTTCCATTTTTTACATTGAATGCTGCAAGTATGACAGCCAAAGAAAAGTCAGTGGTACTTGTTTTTTCTCAGATCTTCTTGCTTGTGCCTGCAGTTAACACAACTGAGCCGGACTTTTATTGGAGATTCAGGCACAGTGATAGAGTGGCTGGAGTGTTGGGTTGTTTCATCCAGGCATGCTCAGATTTGAGTTGGATATTTTGGCTTCTGAATCCTGAGCAGATACAGAGCCTTTAGATGACAGGTCTGTACTTGACACTATTTTTATGTCTGTCAAAGAAATGGGTATTGAAACGAAGGCTTAAAATTAGGTGTGTCTTTCCACTGGGCATTTGTACCTGTGAAGTCTGTTGTGGAATTAGATGTTGTGCACCCATCAGTCTGTTCTTATACACAGCCTAGACAGGAGGAGCACTGAGCTTGCTCACTGACTCACAGGCTTAGATATATGGACTTAAATGCTTGCTCTACATCAGGCACTGAACTGGGTCTCTGGAGTGGAAAGATCCCTTTAACTGCTAGTCAGAGGAATAGAGGACAGCAACAGCTGGCTGCCTGGGCTGTGAGAGGAGATGGTCAGATTTCTTGAGGCAAGATTGGCAAAGTAGTGATGAGCTGTGCATTGCACCAAAGATAAGACATTAAGCAGCTTAGGGTTGTCAGAGCTGGAATACTTGTACACGTGCCCAGCAAAGTTGTACTGTTAGCAATTTGGGAGCCTCAGGAGCCTGAGCACCTACAGGAATAGGCAGCAGATGTAATTTTTTACTTTAAAATTTTTTATTTTAATTTTGTAGGAGGCAAAACTGTAAAATATATAAGCCATCAAGGAAATAAGTCCAGATCCTAGCAAAAGGTTTTATGATGTCTTCCAGAAGGAACCAAAAGGCTCCCTCATAGTCACTTTAGTTTATGCCTCACAATGTCTCCACAAAATAGGAAATCTGGCAAGGCTATTCTATGGGATTTCAGGTAGACAAACTGAAGCAAATGGCAAAGTAAGGTGATAACAGCTTGGTCAAGGAATTAATGTGCTGCTTGCTTAATTCTTTTCTTTGGCCATGCTCTCTGGGAAATGCAAAGAATAATAGTTATAAATCAACAGATTGTTAAGAAATACAAAGAAAGTAAAAAATCACAAAAACGAGATTGTGTGACAACCCTAGCTATCTTAATAAGTGAATTTTTCAGTAAAACATTAAGATTTTATAACCAATACAGTAAGAAATTTTTAATAAGCTGATAGCACTGATTAGATTTGCAGTTAGTGTAACATGACTTTTTTACAAATCATGGTGTGTTAAGGATGGTACACAGGCAACTGCATTATTAGTTTGGTGAAAGGGCTGTGCAGGTCATGAAGGCAAATATTCAAGGAAGAAAAGAAATTTTTTAAATGTTGTAAAATACAAAAACTAGATATATGGAAAAATTTCTAGTCCCTTTTTGTCCTATTTAAAGAATTTGAGAAGCTCTATAGGCATTCACATATCAGTGCAGTGATTTGTGTAAATATAATGAAAACAAAATGCAATCTAGGATTATTCTTTTTTCAGATGTTCACACAGAAAAAAAGTGTGAACATGGTTGACGCTTCCCTTCAGTTAATATATACTACAGAGCAGAAGGTAAGTGTAGATGATTCAATACATCTGAGGCAAGAAAATAAGGAAAACTAATCTGAGAATTGTGATGCATTTATATCTGAGGTAGGCTATACATACCAGAATTAAATTCTAGCTCACTTAAAGCTGATGGGTTAATTTGTACTTCTGGTAGGCCAGACATTTCCCAGAGGAATCTGTCTAGTGCACACAAATGAGTATATACATTTGAGTTAAATGTAGTGGTGGTCAAAAACCAGAACAACTCAAACAGGAGTTCTTCAGTTCAGCTAACCATTCAGGCAGAGCTCTCCTAAAAGCAGAGCTCTGGTTTTATTTTGTTTTGTTTTCCTCCCCAGAGGCATACTTTTTTTCCTCATTCTGCATCCTCAGCTGTTGCTTATCAAATCTCTGTTGGAGAATTTAATGAATAAAAGTCTGTGAGGATTAACTTGATAAGAAGTTCATGTATATCAAAGAGTAAAATGCTGTTGTAATGTGATGGTTCAAAATCTTATCAGTAGTAACATATTAATAGTGCCACATTTTTTGGAAAGCTTTGCTGGAAAGGATGTAAACAGGCTGGGCACACTGCAGGGAACTTAACCCGGGCCTCTGCTTCTAATGCGATAATTTCCTTTTTAGCTTGATAGCAGTTTCCTAGTTCCATACTTCACTGTGTAGTCCAGTTAAAAAAAAAAAAAAGCAAGACTTAAACCAGAAATAGAAGAGGTTGCAGGGACTTGGAAATATAAGGCACATTATCAGCATTTTCTTGGGGCATGAGATCAACAGTAATAGTTTAACTGGTGTAGCAATTGCCCTTTCTAAAGAAGTGACTCACTCTTGAATGATAAAAATACTCAAGTGTTCACTGCTGCTCCCTATGGCTCTGACTTGAACAAAGGCTGTCCTTCAAGGACTGTAGGATTGCCAGGCAGGGAAGTCCTCATTGCACACACGGCCCTGACCCTGCTCCCACTCAGGATAATGCTGCAGAAAAGGCTGCTTATATTTCTCAACCTGGGATGCTGATTCTCTGCTAATGAAAAAAGAATGTATCAGCAAGCATGGAAATGTAATAGCTAACATACTTTTTCTTTCTTAAGAATCACTATCCTAGGTATGATAATGGTCCTGAGAAACACTGAGAACTTGCAGAAGGAGGTGGAAAATGGAGATTGTATTTAGGTACTTGTAACATTTAATCAGTTCAGTTACTGAAGCAAAGTCTATAGAAAAGGAGGAGTAATTGCTCAAAAATCAGGAAGTGTAGCGATAAAAATATTTGTTACAATTATTTTGATGCTGTATTTTTCTGGTCTCATGCAAAGGATTTTGGAGTCAGAAACTTTTGACTTTGAAAACTTTCACTAGGGCTTTGGTTCAGCCCAGGCTGGGCTGAACTCAGCAGGTTGTGTGCTTGCTTAGAGTGCTGGACTTAGGCCTTCTGCCTCATAGAATGGTGTTGCAGGCAAATGGCAGGCACTGGACCTTGAGCTGGCTGTGTCTCTTCCACTGCCTTCCCAGAGGACAACATTTGGGAAAAAATGGGAAAACTCCCACTGATGCCTGTGGTCATGAGAGTAGGTCCTCTGTACTTATCTGGCACTGTGTTCACAAAGAGCCAAACATGAGATTTCTTTTTGCTTCTTTTCAGTGAGAGAGAAGACCTCTCACTGAAACTTAGTGACAGTCTCACAGAGATATGGTCGTAATTCCAGTTATTGCTGAGTCAATAGCACTTAAAAAAATAGAACCAAAAGGGATATGGAGTACAGGTTAAGTGCAATATTTAGTATTAGCCTAGAACTAAAAATGTTTGAGGATAAACAGGCTTGTCATTTAAAAGTGAGACTGACAGCAACTCAGAAAAATTGTTAACGTGCTTGCTGTTACAATTTTAATCAGTGAAATGTTTTCTCATGTGGCCTAATTTTGCTTGCTTCTATTTTCTGGACTGATTTTGTATTCCCCAATTTTTCTTTCCACAATGTTTACATACAAAGAACAACTGTTCTCCAGATATTAAGGCTAAATTCTTACTACAAAATTTTAATAATGGACATCAGCCAAGCTGTCCATGAGTGGATAAAAGGTGATTCTGTGTCAATATTGATTGCTTTAGGACAGTGATAATTTTTTTGTGGCTTGTTAGCTTTAAGCCTGAATAAATCATAATTTTACTGATGCTATTTTTACTATAAAGTTGATTTCTTCTATCTTTTCAAAATATATGAAGTGTTTGTAGTACAAGAATGAATGCAGTGGGCCTTTAAGCTACATATGTCTGGACAGAAGCTTTGCAAGCCTTTTGAAGTCTTAGAGAAATAAGAGGCATTTACACTATCACATGGTGACACTTAATTGTCATCTTCATGAGGTCCCAGCAGTATGATCTCTTGAGTCCCCAGTCCTAGTGGTACATGGAAAGCACAGATGGATTAGCTGTTTATTGAAAGTGACTTTGCATGCACTGGAAAGTTAATGAGGGTAGCAACGATGTTTTAAATCCTACACTGTAGGGATATCCAAACCAGTATAAATTCCTGTTACAAGCAGTTTAGTTTTAACACATCAGAATAGAATTTGCACTTGTTCGTCTTCTGAACAAGTATAAACAACAGAATACTGACTAGAATACAAATACATTAGCTAAAATAGATTAAGGACCTAAAATATTATATTATGTTTATAGCAAAATATCTGTGCAATGTTATAATTTAATCTTTATTTGTACCTATGTATCTTATGAAAGTTGAACTGAAGTGGTATTTTGCAACAATAATAAATGCTGAATTCTCTACAAAGGAGACTGGTTAAAAATTCATTACAGTGGTAGTGTTTACTGAGCAGTGTTTTTGTTACTGTTCTACACAGCTAGTTTTGAGATCTTGGTGTAATCCTGATTAAGCAAAGAAGCTCTAAATCAGATTATACATCTGGTGGCAATTAGATGGAACCTGGGAACATAGTATTTCCACTGGAAAAAGAAAAAAAAGTCCACATTCCATGGCATAACTAAAATACAGTTAAACATAAATCTCCTGTCTCTTCCTGAACTATATTCACACACATTAAAAGTCATGGCCTTTTTTAATGTAGAAATAAATAAGGCCTCATGGACAACAAAACTCCTTCAGACTGTCATGTTTTACTGACTATTGTTAGAGAAACTGTGCAACTATTTTCACTGAGTTATCTGAATAAAGAAAAATATGGGAGAATCTTTAGCACAAAGAGAATCAACTTGAGGAAGTCAGTGAGCAAAAGCAAGAATTAGTGGTAGCTAACAATTAGAGATATTTAATAAATAGTGTCAGATGGTGAGAGGTAGAACCTCCATTTTTAACATATTAAATTTTTTATCCCTAAAGAATTTAGTTTGGATGATAAGCCTACTCTGACAAGGTAGATTAGATAACTCACATTCCCCACCCACATTTTTATTTTATGTGGTTATGTGACTCTCTTGAGCAGTCTAAGTAAATAGAAAACTATACAAATGAAATATTTAATAGGTAAATAGTGTTTTAATATGACAGGACTTGCTGGATGAGATGTTAGACATTCTGTTCTGAGCAGTGGCAGTCTGTGGTGAACCTGGACTGGTGACTCACATTAGCTGAGATTAAACAAGTGGATTATGATGTTTTTCCTGGCTGAGCATACTTGAAATAAGACTAAGAATGTTGTTTCATGCGGCATAGACAACCACATGTACAATTTATAAATCTCTGAAAACAAGTTATATTCTCTTTTATTTACATAGGACTGTGGGTGAGTATGATAAAATTATTAAGTCATGCTTACCAGCTGTATAGCATTGAAGGTATTATGTATTTAGAACAAAGTGTTCCACTTAGTGTCTTTCGAATTTAGATTTGCGCATGAATGTTGTGGTGGTTTTGTTTATAGAATTTAGGGAAAGATTAAATTCTGATTTCTGTTTGATTTTATTAGAAAATAAATTCCTCAGCATTTTAGTTGCCAAAGTATTTTAATAGACATCCTATTTCATGTAATATCACCTATTTATCAATTTTAGAATAATATAGTTTAAGTATTGATAGTATGTTTATGATTAAATGAAGGTATTTTATGGTGGCTTGTAATATGAAAAAGTAACTTCCATAATAAGTTGATTGTTCATTGTTGAAATGTTTTCGATTTGTAAAAGGTAATTATAAGGTATCTAAAAGATGCAGAAGCATTTTTGCTATTAAAATTAATGTTAGAATCATGGTATGCCAAAGAAAGTCTTATCATCCATTTTGTAAGGAAAACTTATTTTTCTTAGTTTTGTACATTCAAATTATTTTGTGTTTACACTGAAAATTGTCTTTTTTCTTTATTGATATGTATTTTTCATCTCTGTCTTGGATTTCAGTATTTCCACAGTGTCAAGACTAAGTATAATAATTAGCTTTATGTAAAGTCTGCTTCTCTTTCAAATACTGATGCTTATGTAACTGAATGTTTTCCACAAGCACAAATATCTAGAACAGCTTCTGAGACTCTAATTCTAAAGTGATTAACATCAGTGGTCTCTTGAGAAAATCCACCTATTTTATCTCCTGTAAGAGTGAATAATCGAATCACACAGTTAAATGAAATTCCACTCAATTTTCACAAAGTGTAAGAAGCACAGTAGAGAGCAGCTGAGGAGCTGTGATGGTTTGTTTCTCTCTCTGGCCATTGTTGATAACAGAGCTTTTCCCCAGAGATCCTGGACTGGGCTCTCAAACTCCATCTTGGCCAGCTGAAATGGGGTAACATGACATTCAGTTCACTCAAGAAATTCTGTCATTGTGGCTTTCACTTAAGTAGAACATTTGGTCTGCAAAGAGAGTAGGAAAGTTTGTGTTGCAGCTAGGAACAAAAATGCCCTTATAGATTTCCTCTGGGCAGATCCAGCTAAGCAGAATGAGGCATGAAGCATGAAATGTCTAGTTCAAATTGTTTCCCTAGTCTAAACTCACTAATCAACCTCTCAATATAGAATTAGAGAGAAAATTTACTCAGCTAATGAGTAGATCTGCTAAAAAAAATGGACAAATGTAGCTCTCAGTGGTTTCAGTTGAAATGGGGCTCCTCCCTCCTACAGAAATAAGCCATTTCAGTAGCTGGGTTGTGTAAGCTTCTGCAGCCAACCTTCTTGCTTATTCCTTAATTAAATGTTTTTTTTTATTTTTCATTTTTAAGCTTTTAAAATGTATTTATTTATTTAAAATTGAATTGTGATTATTCAATTCATTCTTCGAGTACATCATTCTAGTGAAGACCTGTTGGGCTATTTTTTAGTTTTAGCACTTAGAGGAGTATATTTTACAGCAAAAATTATGTCTTATAATGTCTTATATTTCTTCCTGTGTTCTGATCAGTGCTCAAAATAATTAACTCCTAGTGAAGGCAAAACACCTGAGCTGAAGCAGTGTATTATTGCACTTCAGCTGAAGTAGTATTGGAAAAGCTGTAAGAACACAGTAAGATAAAATCTTGTCAAATCTTATCAACTTTATTTGAACCTTCACTGTCTTGAAGCATAGCATCTTCTTATCATTTTCAGAATTGATATGTGCAGTATTGAAATAATCAGAATACTGTGTTTCATAGCGTCATTAAAAAATACATGGTAACCAGAGATTGTTCCATTACTCAATATGGCAACTAGATTAAGATTACATCATCAAAAAATTTATTTTGATGACAAGTGTTCCCTGATCTGCTACGTAGCTTTTCAGTAAAAGTCTACTAAAACTGTTTCCTTGAGGCTAGTTGACAATTTTTACCCTGTGTTCTAGTGAAAGTAAACTAATCATTAAGATAGTTATTTTAGTCACTTAAAGGGTTGTCATTACAGTATCTATAGTTAGATTGGATTAAAATGGAAAGATTGGTGCTCTATTTATAATCATGAAGACTATCAATATGGTTGCCAAACATAATTTGTTATTTATAAGATCAGTATTTAAATGTTTTCATTTCAAGGCTACTTCTCCTGAAGAATACCTGAACTTTCTGTGTCTTTTTGAGGGACTTAAAGGCTTTTGCTAAAAATGCCTTATTTTATCAGTAGTTTTTTCTTCTCAGTATAAATACAACTGTGTAGTAAATATGTGAGACAAAAAACTTGTAATAGAAAAGCAAATAATATGTCAATTTATGATAAAATTTCACTCTAACACATGTTTTGGGCCTTATTATGGTATAGTTATGTAAATCAGGAGATTTCTGAGATTCTGAGATTTCCATGGTTTGGCTTGATATGAAACTAGTATATAAGATCAGACTGAATTGCATTGTCTTTCAGTTTAGCTATTTTGGACTAAAAAAAGCTTGTACCAAAGCACAGATTTCTCCCTCCTAGTAAGGACTTTTCTTAAATATCTTCAGTGTGAAATGTCATTAGCTTCATGCTCAAAGGATGGACTGAGAAACCACCTCCTTCTAAGAAACTGTCTCTTGTACCAAAACGATAAGAGATTTGAAATTACACTGGAGAGTTTGGGGAATACTTGCAAGTAGAGCTATGCTAACTTAATCTGACAGTATTGGAGTCTTTGTGAAATTTAGTGATAACAGCTTGAATCCATTTAAATCCAATGATTTTTGGCACAACACGCTGCTATTGGTTTCTCATAAATCCTCTTCCTGCACCTTTCAAAATGTAGATCATGTTTTTACTAGTGACAGAGAAAGTTTTACATCCATCTTCTCTTTCTTCCAGATTGCTGTCAAAATGAGTGAAACACCTTCAAGCAGTTACTCAGCGAATCATCCAAACTCCTCCGAGAGCGAGCAGAGCTTATCCACGCGCCATTTCAATGTTACTGAACCTGTTGTGGCAAAACGGATTTGTTTCTATAAAAGTGGAGATCCCCAGTTTAATGGAATCAAAATGGTAGTTAATAGCAGGTCTTACAAGACATTCGATGCCTTGCTGGATAGTTTGTCCAAACGGGTCCCATTACCTTTTGGAGTAAGGAATATTAGTACACCAAGAGGGAGACACAGCATCACCAATTTGGAGGATCTGGAAGATGGAAAATCCTATATTTGCTCCCATCAGAGGAAAATGAAGCCCATCAACCTGGAACAGGCCAGCAAAAAGCCACTACCCTGGCAGATCAGCAGGCCTGTCAGCGCTCGTCGTCGAGCTGTGCAATTAGCAAGGCAGAATGAAGATGGGTTTGGCCACCGAGAAAGCAGAATAACAACTCCCAAAAAGATGCTTGTTTTCAAAAATGGGGATGTAAGACTTAGGCGCACCATAGTTCTGGGAAAGAAAAATACACAAACATTTGAGGCCTTTCTGGATTATATAAGTGAGTTAATGCAATACCCAGTTGCAAAGCTCTATACCACTGATGGCAGAAAGGTGAGAAAAGGGATGAGTACTGACATTTGTTTTGTGATTTATTGTAGATTATTGTAAATAAAAAAGAAGTTGTATCCATGATTGAAACACGGTCCTGATGTATGAGCTGATGTGCTAAATTTCATCTGTTTGCTTTCCATGCTTTTTACCAGTTCAGAAGGGCTACTGGCTTGGAGGAAATATACTGGAATCTTGGGAACAGAGAGAAGTTAGTGAGGACACATTTCATTTTAAGGAAAAATGAAAAAACACTTTATTTTCTCTTACTCAGGCCTCTTTAAGGCATGCTCCCAACTATATACTATTACCCATTTACAAAAACCTTCTTTTTGTCTTAATGTTGTTTATCTGGGATTTTAATGTTTTAGAACATGATAAATAGCATCTAATGTCTACAGGTACTTTTATCATTGCACAAATGCAGAATGGTTTGCCATTAATGACTTAGAACTCTGACACCTTATTGCCTATTATAGTTTCAAACCACGGGCCAGCTTCTCTACCTCTAAACTCAGATGGTGCAGCACTAATAATTCAGATTTTAGTCTCATGTGCTTTTGTATAATTTTATGTCAGTGATTTTTCTGTCTGTTGTTTAACCACAGGAAAACACTTATGGTTACATTTAGCAGGTATCTAGAAAGAGAAATCTGTGCAGAACTCAGAGAGTTCATAAGACATCTCCTGTTTACCCTTCACTTTTTGAAATAATGTATTAGGTTGGGAAACTGTTCATATTACCTACAAGTTAGTGAAGTACAGTTTGTAAGCATTAATTTGCAGTGTATTTTGGAATATGCAGTCAAAATTGTCAGACAAGGCTCTGAGCATCTTGATCCAGTCAGATCAGCTTTGAGTAGAGGGTTAGACTTCATGACCTCCAGAGGTCTTTTCCAAAGCTTAATACTTTGTGATGGTGTCCTATGTCCTTTGTAGAAGTATGAGTCAACTGCTTGTGCTGTATTCTGAATTTTTCCTCCATGTCTTCATATGTATATCTACTTCCAAATGCATATTTATATTTCATGACTATGAACTGTCACTGTGCAGCAATGAAACAAAATTCCATGTGTAAACACTTAAATTGTAAGAAAATTTTGATCTGGATCCAAGTTGCTTCTTGAAGTAATTATCCAATATATTTATGTAACAAGATATATCCTCACAGAAATCGGAATTGCCTTATAGGAATTGAAAAATTAATTCCGTGCTGTGATACATATTTAATAGATATTTAATAGTCTGCTGCAAATGAATGTAGAGACTAAGGAGAGAAGATATTAAAGCTTGAAAGGGATGAATCTCTTACACTATTTTTTGGTGGTTACTAAGGCAGAGAATTTAATGTTACTTTTTTTTCCAGGTTCCTAATCTTCAGGCCTTGATATTGTGCTCTGGAGCTGTAGTCGCAGCAGGGAGAGAGCCTTTTAAACCAAGCAATTATGAATCTCTTGGGTATTTGAGACCTGCTAAACTCCTTGGAATTGGAAATCGTGTGTACCCAAAAGCAAATGCCAAGTCAGAAAGTGAAAAGAGTAAGTTCTTTGAATTAATTTGTATTTTATTAATTTATCTCTCTTAGCATAAGACATAAACAGTGTCAATTTTACTAGGATCAAGGATATTCAGAAAGGCCAGTTGAAACTGTTTATATCTGATGTGACTCCTCTATAAGCTTATGAAAGATCAAAGTGTCAATTTTCTTTTTAAAATGCAAGTTTCTGCTAAGTACTTAGCTAGTATGCATATTTTGTTTCTGATAGACTTAGAACATGGATGAAAATTTACAAGTATATTTCACTTTAATTTGTTTGATTGCCATTGTTATTAATTTTTTTGTGTCAGAATGAAGAACAACAGTGGTAAAAGTAAAACCTCAGGCTACTTCAGGCTCTCATTGAATTGCTTGGGCAAAACTTTTGTTCAGTTTTCAGAACTTAACAAGTGGAGATTTGGCTTGTCACGACTTACTCTTCTTCTCTTGTCACATGCTCCACATAAATAGGAAAAGTAGCATAGCATCCATCCACTCAGAAATTCATCATGTTTTTGAAGCTGCTTTTGACCAAACAGAATATTATTCAGTCCTATATCCTTATAGCTGTTATATATTTTTTTAAAATAAGGTTAGGAAAAGATACACAAGTATATGCTTTCTCTTTGATTACTCACTGAATTGCTTCCCTGATAAGATCAGGAAGAGTGTGAAGTGGCCAGTACATGATCAAGAGCATGAGGAGCTCTTGCAGAGAAGCCAGATGAATAGCCTGAGGAAACTAAAGCCAGATGAATAGCCTGAGGGAAATGAAATGCTGCAGTATCAGAGCTTTAGGTCCTGTGGGAATTCCTGACATTAGAGCATCCTGCCAGGCTGAGGTACTGTGTCCAGGATCTTCCTTAACCCAGAGGTACTCTTGCTACAGCTTCATGCTGTACTGGAGAACCAGGGAGCTCTGTAATTGTTACTGTACTGGGACTTTCTGCAGTAACCCTGACAGTATCATGGAGCATTTAATATATGACATTTGATTTCCCTTTGCTTGAGGGAGTTCCATTCACATTCCTTGCACTTTATTATCTCCCCACCAAGCTATTAATTTTAGTTTTTTTCAGCTTTCATGTACTTTGACTGGCACAGCTTGAAACCTGTTTGCAGAGCATAACTAATGAGGCAAGAGAGAATGAGTAAGAATGAAAGTTGAGAATGAAAGTTCTGCAGAAACAAAAATCCTACCTAGATTCTGCTTTGAGACAAAGACTGAGTCTTGCAATTGTAGAAAAACTGAGTTGTTGAATCTGATTATCTCCGGCTTCTAATTCTTAGTCAACAGCAATCACAAAAGGAGGGAGGAAAAAAAACCCCTCTTTTTGTCTTCAACCTGAGAATTTAAAAAATATCAGGTGTAGGAGATAATCTTTGATGATATAAAAGCATGGAAAATGAAATTTCATCATCTTTGTTCCAAATTCATTTCCTGAGAGAGTAAAGGTGAGACTTTTTCTTTGTGAAGCAAAAGTTCTGGTCTGTGTTAGAGGAATTAGTACAAAGTTCTGTTTCTTATTTAGTTCATAGTAAAGCATATGCTTGAGAAGCTTGCAAAGCCATTTGTCTGAAGTTATAAACAAGCTTCTGTAACAGTAATATACTACTGGAAAAGTGAGACCAATTAAAAAAAACAAACCAACATAAATTCAAGAAATGTAGATAAGTTAATATTACATGTGTTAAAATGCTTTTTGCAAGTGAAACCTATGTATTAAGTGATGGATTATATATATATTTAGATATCAGTAGCAATTGTTCATACCTCTGTGTGGGTGTACCTGCACTGTTTCCCTTGCACACACAGAAGGCCTTGGAAGACAGCAAAACTTTATTCTTATGTTCTTTTAGCTCTCAACTCTTCAGCGACAACTGTGAGGGAGAGATAAAATAAATTTTTTAAAGACCCAAGTTATTGCATAGTAATCAAAACATATTGTGGGAATATATATTGTGTATGCTACCAGGTTTTGTGCCACATTCAAAAATCACTGAAGTCTAGAAGTATTCTCATAGGCTTTGCTGAGTTTTGCACCATTGTCTGCAGTATATATACACAAATGTGTTCCAAAATGTCATGATTTAACTTGAGATTTTACAAGAAGTTCAAGAACTTCAATGTTTACTTCTTCACAGAAGGATTGGATATGAACCCTATCCTCACTTGTTCATGACATTACAAAGAGTAGTTATTCTTGTACTGTAGATTGTTAGATTAAGCCCAAGGACATACATATTGACCTTGACTGACATGTTTTAGTACTAACTGTAAGAACTAATTGGAAGTGATATATTAATGATCACCAAAGCATGAAGAGGAAGTAAAGCTGGTAGCTTGAAGCCCAAACAAGTGGGCACCTCTGAATCCCTTGAAAAGCTCAAGGCAACCTCATCTCTTAATTAAGTATAAAAATGAGTAAAGTAAAATATGACACTTTTAAAAATAAAAAAGTATAATCTTTTTTAGACTTTGGAGCTTCAAATAAGACTGTAGTTCTGGCATTAGAAAGAACTTATTGTAAAATAAAAATAAGTTGACAAGCATTTAACTCCTTAATTCTTTATTAAGACTTTCTTACATTTCTTTCTCTGAAAACTTCATAGATGAATAGCAAGATTACCCATTTTTTTCTGTACTTTCTAATGCAAAAAAAAAAAAAAGTATGTAAAATAACAAACTTCATTAACATCTTTAATACTAATTTTTCTCCTTTCTTCTTTTTCATTTGTTGCCTGTCTGCTATCTCATCATCTGGATCCTTATCCATGATATTTGTCTGCTCTGCTTTCTGTCTACTGAATGAATCTGTGCTCTTTCAATGTAATTATTGGTAGTGAGAACTGAAATGGACTCTAGTTCAAGATCTCAGATATTCTCAGTTTGTTCTGATAAAGGATCCAGCAATGATAACAACTCAGAGTCTTCCTATGTTCTTGACAGCCATAATGGGATAGGAGGAAATCGGTCAGTTATTGGTGAAGATTTATCTGTGTCACGGTATCAAGATGACATTGAGAAATCTGTTCACATTAATCAAGATGGCAGTATCACAGTGGAAATGAAAGTTCGATTCAAAATTAAAGAGGAAGAAACCATTAAGTGGACAACCACTGTAAGTCGTGCTGGACTTTCTGATGACAAAAACATCTCCATTTGCAATTCTTCTGCAATGAAGGTGGAAGACTGCTCATCCAATGTAAATATGTCAGATTGTAAAAATCCAAAAGATGCTCCATTTTTGAAGAGCTGCAATAAAGAAGGGGAAGACTCATTACAGCAATCCAATGAGGAAGTGTCAGAAAAAGAATCAGAACCTGATTTGAAAACTGCTGATTGTAATGTCTCTAAGAACAATTCTGCAGATTTAGATGTAAGCAATGTACCTGAGGAAAATATTAAGCCTCACTTTTATAGGCCTCCCACCCCTGGGCCAAGGCGTGTTAGACAAAAGAAAGCAGTAGTTGAAAGTGTCACCTTGGTATCTGAGAAAGAGGTTCAAGAGAAGACAATAGGACAGTTTTCCTACAGTGAGGAAATAGAGAATGGAGAAAAAACATCTGAGTATTGCATGGTAGCTCATTCAAGCAGAAAAAAATCAAGTGTCAGTAATCCAAAGTTTAATGAGGTCAATGACAATGCTTTATTAAAGATGTCTTCAGAAAATATAAAGGAAGAAATGCTTTTTAAAGTAAGCCACAAAAGTAGTGAGTTAATAGAAACCACAAATAGGAAGATATTAGAAGTGCCTAATGAGAATGAATTGGTACAGAATATATTGGAGAAATCAGCTGTGGGACAAGGTGCATATAGTAGTTTAGTATCAACCTCCAAAGCCAACATCAGTGGTTTCACACCATTGTCAAAAACTTACCAGACAGCTAGACCAGGTACAGCAGATCACATCCACAAGTCATGTGATATTAAACAAATAAAAAGGTCAGTGAGTTCTTTCATTACATATTCAGAATTATGTCAGTCAAAAGAAGAAATAAAATGCCAAGCTGCTGATTTAGTAGGTGTTTCTCAGGATTCAGTGCATCCAGCCTGTGCTGGGCATAGCCAGAAGAAAGTGATGGCACCTCCATGTAGTAAGAGTCCGACTGAGAAAGTAAATCAAACAACTGGATTCTTTCCTACTGTTACTGAAAGTGAGACTCAAATCAATGCCAGGACTGAATCTGTGATGACAATGCCCATTGAGAATAACCAGCCTGCCTCATCCCTCACCAAAAATAAGAAGAAGAAAAGAAAATCATCTAGCTTTCTAGAGGAAGGTACATATGAAAGTCAAAAGCATCAAGAAATTTCAGGGATGATTAGAAGTGAGGGACTTCATATCACACAGGATTCCACAACAGAGGCTATGGATAAATATTCTGAAATGCCTCAGAAAAAAGGATCTGATTATTTTGTAAGAAACAATGATGGGTCTGCCAATTCAGACAAAACCATACATCCTGAAGGTGAGTTCAATCACCAGGATTTGGTGGAACAAAATGGATCACCGTCATCATCATCTAACAAAAAAAAAAGAAGTAATAACAAGAAGTTAGCCAAGGTAAAATTGAAGTCAGGCAAAAAAAGCAGTATCATTTCAACTGCAAAGAGTGAAGATGGTCTAATAACAGCTGATTCAAACAATGAATCTAAACACAGTCAGGATATGCTTAATACTGAGAAAGAAGGCACGCATCTTATGACCAGTTCTTTCAAGCAGACACTTAACTCATCAAAGCTATTGTCAGAAGTGCCAAAAAATCTTAACTTTGAAAAAGAAAAGAATAATTTGGAACATTTGCTATCAAAGAAAGAGAAAAAGCAAAAGATGAAGAAAAATCTAGGTAAAGGTGTAAGTAAGAAAAATATCTTAGAAAGTGCCATTACACTAGAGGCTCTAAACCAGGAGTGTTTTCAAGAGAATGTTGTTGAGCATTCACGTGAAAACTACGTCCAAACTTGGCTGAAAAATTCATTCTCAAACTCTGTCTTACCTCCTATAAAGAAAAGAGAAGGGACTGCAGAGAATAGCAATGCCTGTTCTTCTCCTAAAGAAAATACTGATGCCTCTATAGAAAAAGAAGCTAGATTTAACACAAATAATATGCATGTAACTGGAAAAACACTTGGAGATAACCTAACAAGAAAACCATTAACGCCTATTGGTAAAGTGGGAATTCCAGAAGACTCAGACAAAGATTCAGATGAAAGACAAACTGACTCTTTGATTCATTCTAAGGCATCTGTACTAGAAGAAGCCAAGTATTTACTGAAGGCGGAATTTCATCAGGATAGTAAGCTACATTTGTTTCATGAAGCACATGACAAGGATAAAAAGATGGCAGAAGTTGACATTCAAGTTACCAACCTATGTCAAATAAAAAGATCTGAAGTTGCTGTTCAAGCCGATTGCACAATTGTTAGTGAGAAAATTGGAATTGAAGTTCAGAATAACTGCATGTCTAACATGTTGCTGCATGAACTTCAATCAGCTTTGCTTGGTCTGCAGAAAGGACATAGTGGATGCGTTGGAAAATCTTGTGGGTTTTCAGATCTTTCTCCTGCAGCTTTTGGTTCTTCCTCCAATGCCCTCCTAGCTTGGCTACTTTTACTGAATCTGAGAGAGAGTTTGATTGGGACAATCACTGACAATGCGCAAAAAAATCCCTGTAGTTGTTCTGAAATCTTTACGCAGTTAAAATGTCTGAAACAAACTGCAGCTGTAGACCAAGCTGATGAGCTGAAGACTGTATTCTCACATCTCCAACAATCAACAGAAAATAACTTATTACACTTTAGGAAAGAACCTGAAAAACAGGGCTCCACACATGAGAATATGCCCACATCGGAAATTCCTAATGATACACATTTGCATGAACATGAAGAATCAGTTGAGCCTTCTATTGCAATGGGCAGTGTCAATTCTGAAGAAGCTTTAAAATTAACTGGGGAATCAGAAAGCTGTTTTGATATAGAGAGGGATCTTTGTAAAGAAACAGAAGCTTTAGACATGACTGCTCCCAAAACACAAGTAGATGGTCAATATAACAATATGATTTCAAATACCTGTAGCCTTCCATCAGCTGTAGAGACACCAGAAAGAAATGAAGAAATGCCTGGTAATTTATATGAAAAAACTCAAGATACCTCATTCATTAATGAAGAGTCAGAATCTTCAGTAGAACCTAACTCCACAGTTCACAGTGTAACTTCTAATGATAACAACTGTATTTTAGATCAGGATACTTCTGAGTTAGAAGGTGAAAAAGGCATTGTACCTGTTAGTACTGATAAAAGTGAAGATGAGGATGTTGATTCAAAGTCAGCAGATACTGACAAAACACCAAAACACCAACTTACACTAGATGCTGAAACCTCTGTAGAATGTAATAATGAGGATTATTCTGTACAGGGTGACAAAGAAGATGCAGAAATATCTGAGGAAACCTCTGACAGGTTATCTACAGTCTCTCCATTATCATTTCGTTATGAATCAAAGCAAATTACAGAATGTGACATGACCGAGGGAGAGCAGAAATTACAAGTAGAAGAACTGGAGAATAAAATGTGTTCTGACGCCTCTCAAATTAAAAAGTGCTTAAAAAGTCCTGCTACTTCAGACTGGTCAGATTACAGACCAGATACTGAAGAGAGTGATAATAACTTTAGGGCATCCAGTGACTTGACCAATGAAAGTGGAGAGGAAGCACTTGAAAAACATTATAATACTGGCTATGTAAAGAGAACTATTGAAAGACTCTATGGCAAGACAGAAGCTTCATTTAAGCCTGACTTTCACAAAGGATTTCCTTATATGTCAAAAGTATTTCAAGCAGATACTGAAGGATTCCACTCTGCAGTGGGGGAAAAAATAATTTATTTTTCTCAAGAATCTATGTCTTGTTCTGCAGAGAAATTGTCGCACTCCTCACTACCATCACAAAACTATCCAGTCAAAGAAAACACAGATGATAGTATATCAAGAAGAGAAAATACTCCTTTACCAGTACCACAATCTGCTCTTAACAGAGAAGAGACAAGTTATACTAACGACCATTTAGGGGAATCTCCAAATCAACATTGTCAACCTATCATTCAGGCTAGTGAAGACGAAGGAATATTGATAGATAAAGGCAAATGGCTTCTGAAAGAAAATCATTTGATAAGAAGATCACCACCTGAACGGATTGGAATGTATGGTAATTTGGATACAACATCAATTGAAAGTGATGAAGTCCCATACTCTCACTTTGGCAATCTGGATCAGTACCCCGCCCTTGATGAGATACCTTCTTCAGAACTTGAAGACATGGTAAAACCCCCTGAAAATTTTTGCAGCTACTTCAATATGCCTCATAATAGTGATTCAGACCCCTTGCAGGATGAGTCAAATATAAAAGGCAAACCTAGTCGCAATGGTAAGATCCTTCCTGTACCAAACAAAGACAATACCAATCCATCAAGCATGGTAGGTTCTACTTCCACACAGGCTGACACCAATTTTTCAGCCTTTTCATCTGTAGAATTTAGATTGCCTGATAACAAGGTGCATCCATTGGAAAAACCTTCAAATGCTGTACCCATACAGTCTCAGCCAACAAATGTTAGTAATGTTGATAGAAGTGCTCTTCGTGAAGAAGATTCTCTGGATAGACTCCATGCGATATGTGGCCAACATTGTCCAATTCTGATGGTAACAGTAACACCAATTAATGAGGAACAGAGAGGATATGCCTACCAAAAGGCATCTGATATTGAGAACCAGCTGGGTTCATATTTGTTGGGCAAAAAGAGCAAACATTTAGAATGGTCAGGTCAAGACTTGACAGACAAAAATAATCATGTGTTTTTGAAGAATAACTCTATCAATAAGATTGTCAATAATATCTTTAAAAGGTTTTATGCTGATAACACCTTAGATTTTATTAGTAATTTTGGGATACTTGCATCCTCAACTTTGAAAGATACAAATATTTTAGGGGAGTTACAGATAACAAAGGATATGAATACAAACCCCATGGAAGCCAGAAATTGTCAAAACAGTGTATCCAAACACATACCCAGTGATCTTATCACAGGCACAAATACTGAGCTACCCAAAGGAAAGACATGTCAAACCTTAAGAATAAATTTAATTTCTATTGTTGTAGAAAAATGTTCTCCCATGTTGGCAGATCCAGAAGAAACCTGTCATTCTGAAACATTTCTGAGGTGTGACACTTCCTTAAATAGCATTGAACATAAAGCCTCTGAAAATCTGAAAAACAAAAATGCCTTTCCTACAGAAGAAGACAAAGAAGTAGTTTGCTCTTCTACAATGAAAAGTGGAAACGGTAAAAATGAGAAAGACTTGTAATAAAGATCATTACCTTAGTGAAAACATCTTTAGAAAAAGAAATCACATAATAAACTGCTGAACGGTGCAATCAATAAAACTCCCAGTGTGAATAACTAGATAGAAATAAGTTGCAATTGTATACCAGTGATGAAATAGAAATATTAATTAAACTTTTATGGGACCCACCCTACGAAGAAAATTGTTTTTCTAAGGCAATGATTTCTTGGCTAGGAAACAATTTTTCACTGAAATATGAACTGTGAAGAGGTAGTTGCATACCAATCATCTAATTTTAGAGAAATGATGGCTGCTTTTTTCAACTGAGAACTGAAATTTGTAATACGTGCCCAAGCTTTAAGATACGATATTGATATTCCAGGACATTAGAGGAGATTGAAAACTGCCTTTCAGTAGAAATGCTTTTCCCAGAAGAAAATCAACTGATACGTTTAATTTTAAATGAAAACTAGGAAGTACTCTTCAAATGCTGTAATACAATAACAAGTTGGAAAGAGAAGCCACGCTAATTTTATATGATATACATTATAAAATTGCTGTTTGAGATTTTAAAGGCCAGCTGTAGAACATGTATGTGAGTAAATAGATTTTTCCATGTAGGAGCATCCAGACACCAAATAAGGAGGCCTCTTTTTCTCAGAGGACACTAGAAAAGGGGCATATTTAGGAAGTGAGAATGGCAACTGTCAATGGATTTCCTGATTGCTCTTGCCATATTTCCTTCTGAAACAGCACCACTTACTCTTTAAATTGTTCTACATGCACTTAAAGTTTTGGTTGTGTGTTCTAACTTAATCTCTGTCTGTACTTTAGAGATTGTATTTGTGGTTTTGTTTTATTTTGGGTTTCTTTTTTTGTTTGATTTTTTGTAAATATGTTGAATTTTGAGAATCCAAGGCATATGCAATATGTTCCAGGATCTTTCAATCTGTTGTTAGAGTTTGGATACTTGTTTACAGCATTTTTTTAATACTGCATGTATGTAGTAAGCACCTATGGTTTACAATTTTCAGTAAATGATGTTGCACATGAAATTGGAAAATATTTAAGGTATTTTGTGGTTAGGGAGAGTGTTTAGGTTTTTTGGTTAGATCTTATTTCCTAATACTGCACAGTGCCCCTCTTCATTGTTAATGAAGTCAGAGATATACCTGAAAAAATAAAGTGTTGCTTTTCAGGTAAAGAATGGCCATTCTGTACTCTTGAAGACTCTGTCTCGAATAACTAGTATGTGCATGCTGTGATAAGTCCTGGGTCATGATCCTTTGGTTATCCAAAGGGACCTAATAAAAGGCTGACGCAAATTCCTCTTGGCCCAGAGCCCAAGATTATGTCTATGTGGGACAGAAGGCGCTTGGAAGGGAAGTAGAAGTTGGATGTGAAGCAAAAGGGGTTTGTAGCACAGGTAGGAAACCTAGAAGCACTGCTTAGTTTTTTTAGATGTCCAGTGGCTGATATATTCCCTCCTAAATAAATTATATATTTCTGTTGTTTGAAGCGGTGTCTACTATGTAATAAAATAATAACTCTAAATCAAGATGTATTGTCTAATATATTTTACACCAGATAGCTGTGTGTTATTTCCTATGCTGCCCTTGTTTCTGACATTCCTCTGTCTATCCCCACTTCCTTTGGTGTCCTCCTCCACACGTTTTAGAACTGCTCCAAGTGAGGAATCTCAATGGTATTTTTTCATCCCTTTACATATTGATACAGAAATAAAACCTTTGTTTGAAAAATGCAACTCAAAATTGCTAGAATCCATCTGTATGTCATACAGAATTCTGTGCTGTAAATAATGTCTAAATTATAGGTAAATTAACAGCTATATATGTCTCCATCACAGTCTTTCTGCTGGATTTACAGCACTCTGTGCTGCATTCACAACACCTCAGTGTTTCCAGATCCAGGTTCAGGAGCCTTCAATCAGATCTTTATTACTGAGTTACTAAAGGTTACTGAGCAAACTAAGCATTGGAACATGAGATGTGAGGAACTCCCTCAGGACACAATTAGCAGAGATCATAGTAAGCAGTAAAATTAATATTAACTGAAAGACTTGGTTTTGATTTCTGTTAACTGAAAGAGAAGGAATAAAATGGTCACCTCAGAGCAGGACAAAAGGTTGACAGTGAGATGTACCATACTGTCATAGGATTTATATATTCATTAGTGGTACAGTGAAGATCAGAGAATTGTGGGATCATTTAGGTTAGTAAAGATCTCTGAGTCCACCCATTAACCCAGAATGGCAAAGTCCACCATTATTAAGCCATATCTCCAGGTGCTATATCTACACATCTAAATACCTTCAGGGCTGGGGACTCAACCGCTTCCCTGGACAGCCTCCAATGCTTGACAACCCTTTCAGTGAAGTAATTTGTCCTATTCAATCTGAAATCCAGTCTAAACCCCACCTGGTGCAACGTGAAGCAAAAATAGAGACTATAAGGTGTGTGAGATGCACAGATAAAATAAGATTGTTTTCATAGTTAAGATTGGAGAAGGCTGAAGAAAGAACCTCGCAATGCTAGAGGAATGCACTGATTGACAGAGGCAAAAACACCATGAGGAGTAATATGAGCTACTTTAATAGGATAGAAAAGCATTCTGTGAGTATTCTGAGTTTTATAGAGAGTATATCATACATCTGGAAGGAATTCAGTTTTTCTCTTGCCATAATTTAAAAAGAAACAGCCAACATAGCATACAGATCACAGTCCCAGGAACTCTTAGTTTATCTAGTTTATCTGCTTGCTAGAAGGAAATTACACAATTAGGTAAGTAATTCCACTTAGTAGTAAGTCTCATTTTAAATATTTTTCTCTGTAGTCATTACAGCTTCACCAGAGAGATGTTCTAGAGCTTGAGTCCTGCTTCTGATGTCTGTCTTGAATGTTTTCTAATTTCCATCCTCAGCATGCTCATGGTTATTTTATATACATGTGTCCCAAAGTCATCATGGTAATTTACTTAAAAAAGTCTTTTTCCTCGGTATCTATCAACAAAATCAGATATTTTCTCAAGTTTTTCTCCTATATAAATATTTTTTTCTATTTCCTCTAACCTGAAATGTATAAGTCATATTTCTCTTAATTATAAGGATGTCAGAGGAAAAGAAGATAATTTACTTTTTCAATGTATCACTATTAAACAAATACCTTGACTTTTATAGTACTAATAATAGAAAATGTCATTAATCTAATTGCAATGTTGATGCACTGTAAGAGTTATGGGGAATAGTTAATACAATTTTCTCACCTTGTGTCACAGATTAGGCCTAATCAGAACTAAGCCCCACTCAGCTGCTTGCTTAATTCCCTACCAGCAAGATTGGAGAGAGAAAAATAGAGAAGATTCCTGGGTTGAGCTAAAGTTTAATAGGTAACAAAAAAGGTGCACACACAAGCAAAGCAAAACAAGGAATTCAATCACCAGCTAATTTGAACTGAATTAATCATTTGGGTTTCAAGGGGCCTTAAGACCCACCTAGTTCCAGCACCCCTGCAGTGGTCAGGGATACCTTCCACTTAGACTCCATCCAGCCTGGTTTTGAGCACTTCCAGAGCTGAGACGTCCACAGCTTCTCTGCTTAACATATTCCAGTGCCTCACCACTCTCACAGTGAAGAATTTTTCCCTAATCTTTAATCTAAAACTGTTGTCTTTCAATTTGAAGCCATTGCCCCTCTTCCTGTACTACCTGCTCTTGTAAATAGTCCCTCTCCATCTTTCCTGTAGGCTTCTTTCAGTTACTGGAAGGCCACCCTGAAGTTTTCTTTTTTCCAGGCTGAATAAACCCAATTCTCTCAGACTTTCCTCCTACCAGATCAGCTAGCTGACCTCATCTGGATTTTCTCCAACAGATCAAAGTTCTTCCTGTGCTGGTAAAGCTTCAGTGTGTTCCAAACAAGCTGTTACATCTGTGTAGCTGATCACACCTTTGCAGAGATACAGATCCTTTCTTAAACAGCTCTTTTTCAGTAGAGCTAATTTGCTTTCAGGGTCCCTAATGTTTAAAGTGACGAGTGTCAAGGCTGTCATTACACAGCACTGCATTGAGTAGAGCTAATATATTCTAAGTAAAGAGAACCCCGTATTTAATACAATATTTCAAAACTGTCATTGAAAGGTGATATCTGTTCATTTAAATTTGACTTGGTCATATAGGACATTTAGAATAAAAGGTATGAATGCCACCTGATGTTTCTTGACATGCCAAATATAGAAAACTCAATATTTGCCTGCTGTAATTTTGTGAAACACACATTTCTGTATTCATTGACACATTATTACTTAGAATTTTGATTACCAAATGCATTTTATTTAAGAATCTTGAGTTTAAGTAATTCAGCGAGTCTATTTATCTTTTGATAGCTAGGAAATGGAATGTGTCAGTCCTCACCAGTGATGTACCATCCGCAGGAACAAGCTCAAAGGTTTATATTACATTGTATGGGGATCGTGGCAGTTCAGGTCCTCTTTTTCTTGATGGAGAGAAGGGAAAATTATTTCAGAGAGGCAATGAAGACATCTTCACAGTAAGTAATATATATTCATTGTGTTGCCCTCTTGCTTCCTGCCAGATCACATGACATTTCAAATTCTGTGTGATAAAAGGCAGCTTTTTGTGTATTGCCTATGTCTAGAAATGAGAAACAAGACTTAAATGTAGAGCTAAATTTAGTATCCTTTCCCACTCACTTATCCAAAATTTATTTGATTCAACATGTTTATTGTCTGTTGAAGAGCAACTACTGTTTTATTTGCATTGTGCCCAAGAAAATTTCAATAAACATACAACAGATACTTTTTTCATTTTCAAATTTGAAACAGGGCTACAATATTAAAAATTAAATGAGGAAGTGAAAAATTAGCATATGGAGTAAAATTTTAACCTTGTTAAACACCTGCTGCTTTATTGAAATAGAGGCAAATTTTATACCTGCAATAAATCTATCTGAAACTACTTCTGCTTACAGTTACACAAACAAATTCTTGCTCAGTCTTATAATGGGTGATTTAGGTGAGCCAGACTAGGTCCTTTATCACAATCTGCATAGCTTTAGTGTGTATATAGGGGCTGTCTACATGTGTCTGTTATAGGGCCATATGACAAACAGATGCTTCCATCATTAGTATCCAGTGTAGCAACTCCCCTTCTGAGAAAAGGTGTTTGATGCCAGCATTGATGAAGAGCTCACCTTTTCCACAGTTGCCTGTAGATGTTTGGGATGCAGGAAGTGCAGTTTTATCCCTTTCCTCAGAAGAATCCAGCACCCCTGATAAAAAAAATGTCATTCTCCATCCATGATATCAAAACCAGCCAGATTGAAAGGAGTGGATAAAACAAGTAAGCAGGTCTGACAGATTAAAAGACCCTCTTCACAGCAGATGTTGCTGGCTGTTTCCTGTTGCCATTACTGAAATTAATTTCACTACTTAAAAGTCACAATGACATTTAAGTGCAAAATATGGAGGACGGTCCATTGTTTGAGATCTAGGATTCCTCTGTTAGGCAAGCACCCATAGCATTGAATACAATTAAGGAGAGCCTACTCTGAAATGTATAGAAAGAGAAAAGGCTCTCTGAGTGCACTATATTTGCACATAACTGTGGTCTGTCCTCGCTGCTCTGCCTCTTTATAATTTATAACACCAAGTTCAGGAAAATCCATGATACAGGTAACTCAGTTCACACCCATCTATACAATGTCAATGAAAACATGCAAATTAATTCTATGGAAAACAACAAGAGAGAAAATCAAGCCTACATTGTAAAAAAATAAATTATACAGTGAGGAAGGAAGACTGATGGTGTACTTCCAGTTCCTTGAAGATAAGCTTTCTATTTCTACACTTAAGTTCATAGTAAGGTTGTTTGAATAACCTTCACATAAAGTTATTCCCTCAGCACCCTGTTATCTGTACTGGTCATATTCATACAGCCTGCCGAACAGCTAATCTTTCAAATACAGCTTTTTAACTTGATTTAATTGAATTGTTTTGTAAAAAGAAGCATCAAAGCTGAACACAATTGTTTCCAAAAAAATTGTAAGGCAGACACTCCTGGAGGGGTAGGGAGAAACTCAGAGGTATATGGGAGCCAAAATAATTTTGGAGCAAGTTACTAGTATAGATGCTAAACTGAGACAGGTTTTATGGTCAAGACACTTTTGTTTTTTAGTTGTATGTATGGTCTCTATTCATCTCCCACTGAGGCAAATATTCAGCCAGGAATTACTGCAGGAACTTCCTGGATATTTAAATGGATTGGCAGGCCAATGTGATTTTTGAGAGCTCTCTTTTAGAAGACCCAAATATCTAAGAATTATCTGAAGTGAAATATGTTGGAAAGTCTGGTTTAAATGTCAGAATATTTAACTCCTCGAATTAAAAGTCTCACCTTACATTTACTAAATCAATTTCTGTCACATGTGTTTCATAGTTGTGTTTCTTTTACAGGTCAATACTAGGAACATAGGACATCTCTACAAAATTCGTATAGGACATACAAATGCAGGAAACTCCCCTGCCTGGCACTGCAAAGAGGTAAAAGCAATGAGGAAGAATTTTACCTGTCTGAAAGCAGTCACTATGACAGTGGGTTCAAAATATGAATAGAGGAAAAAAATCCCTAGGATTATATTAGCCTCATCAAATGCTTTCACCTTCATTTAAGGGATTACTTATGAAGGAATGGTTTTGTGTGGAGTTAAAGCAGCTTATGATGTCTGGGGTTGCCTGTTTGCAATTTAATATATTACATTTCTTTAAAAATGTGTGGCTGGGCAGCAAGGAAGACTGCTTAACTTAGCTGCTATAGTCTGAGTCTTCTACAGTCTTTGTATGCTACAAAGAATAGTGCCTGGAGTTTGTTTAAACCCATGAAGTCATGGGACCCAGCCTAGACAAGTCCTCCCCAAATCTGTAGCTGATACCTATGGGTCCCTATGCACAGCACAAGAGTTACATTGCAAATGTTTCTAGTTTTGTGTCTCTGACAAGAAAAAGACAAGAGCTCCTTTTCCCTCCTTATGTAAAAAATATCTTGATGCAGGTTAAGCAAATATAATAAAGCAAAGAGAATGAGCTAGGTGCATTTCAAGGTTTGGTTAGGAAGCATGGTATAGAGGTTTCTGGACTGGAAATTAAAGGATCTGACTTTTATCCTAATATCCAGTGTGATACTATGTATGCCAATTATAGCCTATGCATGCCTGAAAACCTTCCATCTTTGTGGCAGAGCTTCTTATCTTTCAGTTAAGAGACTGCAGTTTATGAAGAGTTTTAGAAGCTGCTGGTAAACTCAATGTTTAAATTATACTTCATGGTATATCTAGATCTATCAAATGCAAAGTGCTCACTGAAGTCAAATATTCATTGATCAGTGCTCAAAATCTGTGGCTATGATGCTTACCTGGGCCCGTGACTCAGAAGGAAGAGATCTGGGAAGTGTTAACTGAAGTTTAGGCAAGATCTTGTGAGTTCATACCTCTAACCAGTTCATGTCTACACTGAAATATTGCCTATCTAGGACTAAACTGTTATCACTCTAAGAGATTTCCTAATAGAATTATAGGGATTATATCTCTTTCAATTCAAGTGATTGATGACTGCTTGATTATAAAACTTAGCTATTAGTTTTCCAGCTGTACTGAGTTTTGGAGACAGACATTTAAAAATGAGACTGAGGAAGTCTAACAAAAAATAAAAGGAAAGAGAAAAAAATGAAAAGTTATTATTAACCTTCTTTCCACCTAGGATATATTAATTGAAATCAACAGTAAAATTTTAAACACTGCAACACTTCAGTGTGTCCACTAGTTATTTATTTATAAATTTTAATTGTCTTTTTATGGAATCTCAGTCAATCAGATACAGATTTTAGGGAGTGGTACCAGTGCCAGGTCATTCCTTCTTTGCAATTTTGGGCAGAAAATCAAAGAAAAGAAAAAAAACCAAAGGAAATACATTCAAACCTTACAGATAGTGTTTTTTATGGTTCAGAGACAAAGGAATACAGTCATTGATTTCTAGACTTCAAACAAGAGGAACAACCTACAGACACTTAGCATCACTGTTTCTTGGGAAACCTACATTTTTTTTGGGATTAACTAAAATGAAAAGAGCATTTTCGACAACTCAGAGCTTTTCTGGTAGTTATGTACATTAGTCCTCCATCAGGGTCCACATGGTTTCTGTGTCTGTATCTGCACTGAGATGATATCAGACCAGGAAAAGGTGCTGCTTTGCTAAGCCAAATTTCCCTTTCAGGTTTCATCACCAGATGCTGACAGGCTAAGGTGTTCCAGGTTTTTCAGATGAGATGATTCTTTGTCTTTAAAGTTTAATATTCAAGCAGCAAAAGAGATAAAAATGTTTCCAGTAAATCTGAGTTTGTTCAATATTCAAATTAGGGAGATTAGATTCTGCAAAGCACAGGGTGGAACTACAAGTAGGAGTATTTTCCCTTCTCTCTGCCGATTCAAAATCTAGTGTAGATACGGGTATAAATTAGCATAATCAGGGACTATTAGAACATACAGCAGCCTCTGAAGCGCTTACTAAGGAATACTTTGAAGTACAAAGTAACCTCTTTTCCTCCTTCAGCGGGTTTGCATATGGTCTTTTTGCTGCTACATGCTTGAACCTGGGCATGGAAGAAAATAATGTAGGGCATTATGTAGGCCTCAATTGGTGCTGGGATTAGTTGGGGCACTTTATGGTTTATTTATGTCACAGGGAGTGCTGAAGAATTACAACCTGCCCCTTTAATTCCTGTTCTGATAAAAGTGTAAGGAATAGAGATACAAGCATTGACAAGCTTCCTGGTGAGAAGTTCTGTCTGTGGTAAGCCATGCCACCTAGTGCCAGCCCCCATGGATGTGCCAGCTGGAACAATAGCTGGAGCTTGTGGGAATGCTCCTGAGCTGACAAAAATGTGTTTCTTGGTTGCACCTGAGTTACTCTGCCCTGAGCTTTCAAATATGACAGTGAAAAGTCAAGTTTGGGCAGCTGGAGCAGAAATGCTCTAAACCCATAGTTTTGTGGTTATCCGCAAAGCTCTACCTGCACAGATTTCAACAGCATCCCACACATTTTATGTTCTGTTCATCTGCTCTGAGATCAGCAAGTTAAATTGGAATTGTTGGTGCTATTTAGGTGCAGTTGCTGAACCTTTTCTCAGGGGAGCAGTTCTCTTTCCCTGCAAACCGATGGCTGGCCAAGGACCAGTCTGATGGAGAAATATCTGTGGAGCTTCCTGTTTTACAGCAGGGTCAGCCTATTCTTCCAGGTAAGCACAATACAACGTCAGCAAAGTCAGACCCCAGACTGTTGTCAGTACAGGTGAGTTCGTTATTTTTCATCAGGCCCTCTATATTTTTGGCTGCCACAACACTTTTTCTACTTTGCTTTCTTCTTGCTACTCTGCATATTCCATATGCACAGTATACTGTGTACATTTTAACTGTAAAAAGTTAAAAAGCATTGAAAAGGAAATGAGAGAGACTTTAATGCTTTGAATTTCACATGTTCTTAAAGTGGACTCCTTGTTTGGTAAGATTTTCAGTGCTTATGTTTGGTTTAAAATAAAGGCAATAGTAAAGACATGTCAGACGTAACCACCATGAAGATAGCATATGAGCCAGATCACAAACTCTGTTTTCAATAACTGAGAATTATAGCTCCAGTGTTGCTATTGCAGCTGCTGTTTAAGTGTCTTTATGGTAGGTGGCTCAGACTTCCAGAATAGTTTTAATTTTTGTATGTGGAATAAAACTTGCGGAATAAATATTTCAGGAGGCTATAAGTGTTAAAATATCCAT
Source organism: Lonchura striata (assembly GCF_050655825.1). Lineage (NCBI taxonomy): Eukaryota > Metazoa > Chordata > Aves > Passeriformes > Estrildidae > Lonchura > Lonchura striata. The sequence goes on from NC_140704.1 coordinate 118,003,912, forward strand.
TATTCACAGAGAGATTGTATTGTAATTCTAAAGGTGAATGATTCCAAAGGATATGAAAATAATTGAGTGTTGCTGTTGTTGCACTGTTTTAGTGTCCTGCTCTACCACACCAGTCCCTGACGTTGCTAATGATCCCTCTGCTTGATCAGTGAAAGGGGGTGGAAAGTCTGTGCTTATTCTTCCTGTCTCTCCAATTGGCATTGTCCTTTTCTGGACAATTTATAAGAAAATTACAAGAGCTTAGCAAGAACAATGTGTCCTGGGAGAGATGGGGGTGAAGGAGCAAGAATGCTGTGGCAGATTCTCATCCTATTGGGGTGTGATGCTAGAGGGAAAAACGCCGTAACACCACTGGTATTACTTGTGCTAGGACTTCACTAGAACAAGATCTACCTGGGACATGTCCTCTTCCCCACAAAAGTCATATCAGCTGAAGAGGACAAAACAAGATGAGAGAAACTTCCATTCTAAGTTCTCTAAAAATTATGAAACCCCTTTTTCAGAGTGTTTAACAATTTACCAGTGTGTTATGGTGTGTCTATGGTCCCTTGTGTTGATCTTGCAAAGTTGAAATTGTAACAAGTATTTCAGTGGTAACAGATATTGTGGGTGCAGGCTAGAGGAAGAGGATATATACAAATAAAATCGAGGGGCAGAAGTCCAGAAAATGATCCATGGATGTGGGATAACATACCTTGGGGCAGTTACTCTTGTAATAAAGAGATGGGTGGCCTGGAGTTATATTTATGCTTCTCTGTGATGACTGAGCTCTGAGATTAAGAACCTGACAAGAAGATCATAAAAAACCAGGCTTGTGCCCCATAAGTATGTTTTAAGAGAAAAAGAATAATGGGAGAGATTTCCCCCAGTACTAGCAGATGTCAATGGCTCATAAGAGAAAGAGAGGCCCATCCACATTAACCAAAATGATTTTTGGTTTTGGGTGGTCATGATCTTCATGACAAAAGAAGCCTCAGACGCACTCAGCCTACTTCCTAACAGGTTTGGTCTTTTTGGTCAGGAGACCAATACTGTTTTTATAGGGGGACATAAAAACACAGTGGTATAAAAGTCAAGTGCCTCCTCACCCCTTTGAATAAATGCTAATTAATGATAATTGACATACTGTATTGAATATACCCTATTTGCAGCGTATTTTCTTCCCCAAATGTTCTCTTGTTTAAATATCCTGAGATGTAGACCTCAGTTGGTTAGCAAATGGTGCTAAAAATGCCAAGATTCTGGATTCAATCCCTATATGGGCTGTTTACTTAAGAATTTTAGTCAATGATCCCTGTGGGTCCCTTCCAACACAGAATATTCTGTGACTCTCTGATCATCTTAATTTTTGGGCTCTTTCTGAGTAGCAACTTTCCTTGTTTCTGAAATGAAGGTACAATAAAAGATTTTTATTATGGAGTAATCTTCATGCATGAAAAGCACAAAGGCACGCTTACAACCAACCTCTCAATCTGCATTTTGTAGTTAACAATTTCTCTCTAACACAAGGGAGGAAGAAAAGAGCTTCTGTGCATTTCTACCAGCTTCAGTGTAAAAGGGGTCATGTAGAAGGCTTTGGAGAAGGCAGTTTCATCTCAGATTTAGTAATTGAAAGACGGCCCCTATGTCTTTTTGCAAGTGTTATATTTCTGCATGAGACAGTGTAAAGGGAACACAGCTTTTAACTTCAGAGAAGATAGTTTGATAACAGAACAGTGAAGGGGTCTAGATTCAATGTGAAAGAGAGATGATGAGAGGCACTTTAAAACCAATTTCTGAATAAAAAGAGGCTGAAGCACTCTCTGATTTGACATTCTTTTTTATTCAAAGGAAAAACATGGGAATTAAACTGTTAAGAAGTGTTACATAGAGACTTTGTTGCTATAATGCTGGAGGAATGAGCAGCATTCCTTTGACGTTTTATCCTCTATCATTCTACTTTTTCCCTGTCTGCTCATGGTTTATGACACAGTCATTAATTATATCCTGAGAATAAATCAGGGATACACAGTGTTGGCAGCTGGTGGACCTTTGCTTTTCGTCTTGCAGGAATTTGAAAGTAGGTAGTTATTGAAGGAGGAAATTGTTGTAATAGAGCATTGTGGTCCTATGCATGGAATTGTTGGTCTAGAGACATTAATTCTCTCCTTCTTCTGTGGTCTGTTCATGAAATGTGTGTTCATGTGGGTGCTGCAAAGAAAAAGTTGGGCAGGTAAATAGATCAGGTGGTGACATGTGAAATTATGTGGGTAAAATGCTGTAGGAATTAACAGTTGCTAAATGAAAACTATGGTGAGTATTGAGACAGACTTACACTGGGAAAGATAGTGCCTGATTATGCTGCTAGCTAAAGAGTGTCAAAAGCTTCTGTGTGTTAAATATGGCTGGCCTTTGCCACATATTTCAGAGGAGCTCAGAGGCTCTGGTCTCAAAATGAGTTAACTCTCATTCCAGAAGGAAACTAGCACTAGTGTTCTGTGAAGGCACGTTAAAACCTGTGCAGGCTGTTTAGTGTTTTTGCTAAATTATTACCATTATTCAAATTGAATTCTTTAAAGATAGCTTGTTTAGTAACAAACACAAAAAGCTCATGCAAATAAATGAGAGATAATAACAAAAAGAATAAGGATGAATGGAAAAATTGTAACACTGATCAGCCATCTAGCATAATTGCAGATATCTTCAGTGCTTATTAAAGGAAGGTGTTTGGCCATCAGAAGAGTGAGATCTGGAAGCAACCTCCTTCAGAGAATTGCAGCCAAGCTTCATAATGTGTTTCAAATAGAAACTGACAATTGAATGATGATAATGTTGATGTTGTTTCGAACCCAGTGGTTCAGAAACTCTTTTCTGCTTGCAAGACAGAGAAGCGCACGGACATCTACCCTTGGAAGAAGAGCTTGTGTGCCAGAAAATGAGGTTTTCTCTTCCCGTTTCATTCTTTCTGTACTTCATCTGGTCTAACAAAATATTGTTAGTGTATGTTGGCATAATTTTTTCTTTCCCATGTTAATACTGAACATTATGATTGTATGTTTTATCTTACTTCTGAATTTTAAGGAATTCCTACATCTGCATTTTAAGGAACACAGTTTTATACTGGTAGATATTTTTATGTAGATCATAAAATAGTCTTTAGCTTAATCATATTTTAATTCAAATTTAGTTTTACTTGAAATATCCATTCTTATTAATAAAATTATTTATTGAATTAAATCTTAGTTGTTCCATTCTAAATGTATATACTTTAAAGAATTTCCATTTGGAATACAGAGAGATTACCTATCCCTGGAAACATTCAAAATCAGGCTGGACATGGTTCTGATGTAGCTGAGGATGTCCATGACCATGGCAAGGGCTAGATGGTCTTTAAAGGTCTTCCAAACCAAAGTATCCTATGATTTTGTCCTGCAGCATGAATTACTAAAATAATAAAACAATGCAGTTTTCTGAGTTTTGAGGTCCTAGAAAGCTAAACTTATGGTGCTAGGTTTTAGTCTATTTGGTTAACCAGTGTATTCAAAATGTTAATGGCTCCAATTGTTTTTGTAGTTTTGATCTCATAGATTCTTATAGTGACAGTAATCTTGGACTTACATTATTTACTTTTCAGTTTATGATGATTTCAAATGATGGTGAAGGACCAAGATATGCTACTGGGCGTTTAGAACTAACTTCTCTTTGCATTCCCCACAAATGAGAGTCTGAGACACAATAATAAATACAGCAACCATAAAAAGCATAAAAGCAATTTTATATTTTATTTTATTGAATAGGATTTTTTAAGTTTTATACCCTGTCCTTGACACAGATATCTTTGGACTCCACAGCCAGCTAGATGTTATTGTAACTATATAATAGTGCTTGTGATATGAAAAGTTGTCATCTTTTATTGTCAGTGACTGTCTACAAAGTGCATGTGACAACTGGAGACCTGTGGAATGCTGGAACTGAGGCTGATATTTATATTTCTGTCTATGGAGAAAGAGGTGATACAGGATCAAGACAGCTGCTCAGGTCACAGAAACCCAAGAAATTTTTAAAAGGACAAGTAAGTGAAAAGGCATTTTTTGATATGTTTGTCTGGCTTTTCTCTCTTGGGTGGGTGGTAATTCCAAGAAAGGTGCAGTTAGAAAAGAGAGAACTACTACATTCCAATGGCTCCCCAAAATTCCCTAATTAAGTTCCAAATACTTTCTAAAGTCATGCAAGTGCTTTTGAAAGTGAGAATTTTCACTTATAAAATAGGTAAGCTGTGTACTTTTGGTTTTCATTCCTCTAAAAATTTGATCTAATAAACAAAGAGGAAATGAAATTTCATTTTATATCTGCATTTCTAATGTTGAACTCTGTTGTAATTGTAATTGTTTAGCCTTTGATGTTTTCAACAGGTTTCTCTTTCCTGACTCATCCCATTCATTTGAATGGCACTAGTCCCATAAGCAAAGTGATTGGGCTTGCTTCTACTTCTGTCTCAGGAAACCTGACCTTCCTGTTTTGCTCTCACTTTATCATCAGCTATTATTTCAAATGATGATCTGGACAAAAGTTATATTGACAAAGTTATAAGGGTTATATAAAACAAAGTCATAAGGGCTTTTGAGTCTTCAGAATTTCATGACTGAAGAATGCTCTGTATTTCAGATTTTTCTGAAATTCTGTTGGTTGATTACAGACTGACATCTTTGCTGTTGAAGCTGTGCACCTTGGATGTTTGTACAAGATTGTTATAGGACACAATGGACTTGGATCAGGTCAGAAATCTCACCTTTGCTCTACCCTTAACTATTATGTTAAGGACAGCATCTGATAGTAATTTTTTACTGATCCCTGTTAAAAACTGTGAGCAGGGGGAATGTTTTCATGTTAAGACATTGATTTTGCCTTGTATTAAAGTTAAAATGAGCTATTATAATTTTAGATGGATTAACATTATCAGTTGCACTGTAAAGATGCAATTGAAGATTTTTGTAACACTATCTTGTCATTAGACTCCCAATTAATAGTGAAACTTAAAATGCTTGCAGTCACAAGTTCTATTTTTCAAACTCTTGAACCTAAATACTAAACACAGCAACTTTGAGACATCATAAGCTACTATCTAATTTTATTGTTATTTTGATTGGCCAAACTAATAAGACTCATATGGTGGCAATGCTAAAGGAGGGAGGGATGTAGCCAGGGAGAAACCCAGCAGCTTGCAGGCCCATAAGGAAGCTCTAGAGTACCTAGAGCAGGCACTATCCTCCCTCTACCCATGAGGTTGGCTGTGACTCTTTAAATCTGCCAGTGGAGCTGCAGATTTTGCAGTTCCAGTAGAAGAGAGAAAACTATAGGAAGTCTGTCATAATTAAATGCATCAATTTTTCTCTCATGAACAATGTTCTGTCTTTTACTTTATTTCTTCTAAGGAAATGGATGGTTTCTGGACAAAGTTGTAATCAAGGATCCTATAACAGATTTGGATTATACTTTTCTTTGTCACAGGTTGGTTATGTTTGATTTGGGTTTTAGATTTTTAATAAATTTGTAACTATTCTTAGTTTTTCTACTGAAATGTCCCGTAAGGGGAAATATGTGTTTCCTAAGAAGTGAGTTGAGATGGTCTGATTCTTTTTGCAGCTCTAAGAGTTGTATCTGGTCAAACATCTGGTCTTTGAATTAGGGAGAAAGCAATAAAGTGTTCTGTGTGAGAACTTTCCATTCTTGCACCTTTTGAACTAGTCAAGATAGGCTTTTATTACATATTTTCCATATCTAAAACCTTGTATCTGACACCAAGTGGATTTGTCTGTTCTTCCATGTCATGCAATGCAAGGCTTTCCAGAAGAGTGTCTTGCTGTCTCTTGAGCAAACTGTTCCTGATTTACTGAAGTTAGTATGGAGATTAACTTGGGGTTCACTGAGCTCAGGATCAGACTTTAACATCCTGTGAAATGACAATCACAAATGTGGATGCCTGACCACATCCCCTTTACTCATTTGCTTTGAACCTGTCACTGAGCTGCAATGTAATTTGAAACAATCCTAACTTTCCCTGCCTTTTCCCCTGCAGATGCTGCTGCTCTGATTCTTCTGTTCTATAACTCATTTACAGTTTTATCTATGCCTGATTAATTCTCAACACCTTGTGGAAAAATCTTAATCGATAAATATCAGTACAAATATTAGGAATGGTAAAGTCCAGTCACGTAAGAGTGTAGCTGCAGCTTGCCAGTGGCACCCCAATTCTATTTCCTCCTCTCACTTCTCTGAGTGAATAAATAACTGCCCGAGACAGCCCAGAGTGAGCGATGTGCACACTGAAACTGATTTATGTGTGAGTAAGGGCTCTCTGCCTATCAGATACAGCACCTCATCCTTGCCTGACCTAATTTTGAGTCTGTATTCTAGATGAGATGAACTGCTATGAAGAGATCTATAATGCTGGGTTCATACATAATTTAGGGAGAGTTCAAATCCATTTCAGGCAGAAAAATACAGAGTGTGTGCTAGTTATTGTTAGAGCTTGATGCGGTGCTTGCTATCTTGCTCTGAGTGTGTGAATGCTTTTGACTCAAATGGAGTTAGACTTAACTTGCATAAGTAGATGTGTACAAAGGCATTGTGCAAGTATAGTTCAGACATTGTGAAAGTGTTGCCACTGTTGGGTTTGTCCCCTCGCATAGGGATTTTCAGGGCATGGAACTATTTGCATCTTGCTGTAGCCTTCTTGCAGACAGGAAGAGCAAACATCATGACCACTGCACAATTCATTATTGATCTGGGATGAATACAAGTTCTCTGATATGTAACAATTCAGTTAGGCCCTTTTACCTAGGTCTGGGAAAGCATTTATTTACGTTTCACCAAGAACAAGAAAGAAAAATAATTTTTTGCCAATGTTAATCTCTTTTTACTAAAGCTGGATTTTTGTATTGCTGTTTGTCAGCCTTGAGACTTTAATGCTTTATTTAATGAGACTTTAATAGCAAGTATTGTATAAAAGTGTCATGTATACTTTGGAAGTTACCAATAAAGGTTATTACTTAAAGGGGTTCTGGTTCTTAGGTGGCTGGATCAGGGACAAGATGACGGCAATATTTCTAGAGAACTGCCTGTGACAGATGCCAGCATGCTTCCAGGAAGTAAGTGAAAATTGGTGGGAAAGAAAACTGTCTCAAAGGAAATGAAGAATCTCTGTAAATTAATTACACTGTTTTTATCCTCACAGGACAAGAGCTGGAACTCAAGAGAGGAAAAGCTGTAAGAGTATACCCTTTTATTTTAATTTAAACCACTGAAATTATGCTTTGAGTGAAATCAGGTCAGTTGAATGCCTTGTATGACAAATTTCTGTGTATCATCTTCTTATAATTCTTCTCTGTTTGTTGTTTACAAAACTAGTGGGCTGCAGAAAAATGGAAATTTCGGAAAGGCGTTATACTTCAATTTTACAACAGGGTCACCCGTGGCTTCATTTGCCTCTACCCAGATAGCAGAGTTGATGCTCTTGGTGACAAGAAAAACAAACACGGTAAAGTATTTCCCCTGTGGATGTATGCATAAGAGATACAAGAAAGAAAGACTTTAATATTGAGATTCCTAAAATGGATAGGAGTAGATAATCATGCAAAACATTTTCCTTATTTAAAATATACATGTGTTAATAACTATAAGGACACAGAAAATATATGCTTAGTTTACACAAACACAAAAATTCTCACATGGTATCTTGCTACTGGCTTTCCTTTACCAAATTGAAAATCTTCCCATAGTCTGTAGTTTGATGCTCCCACAGAACTCACATGGCAAGGACAGCTAGAAAAAACTAGATCCATCTAAGATAACAAGTTCAAATTTAGGTAGAGTTTATTAATAAGGAGTATATATACATGTGTATATACATATATATATATATATATATATATATATGTGTGTGTGTGTGTATGCATAAATTCATTTTATTCCATTTTTATAATATAAGCTGCATCTTACAAAACTGCAACATAATGGATTGGTAGAACAGTTGCTTAAAAAATCACTGTTGTGCCTGGGAACAATAAAAATGGCAAGAATTTGCCTTTCATCAGTATTTAGTAGCTATAAGAGTTAATTGTTTGGAAAATTGGCCAGATTTAAAATTTGAGAAGCCATGAGTTATGTTGCAGGATTTGCTTTACAAATTCTAATATGGATAGAGAAAATGAAGTCTCTTTTCTTACCTGAGAGCTTTATGTTCCCTACATCATCTGTTATTTATCATCTAAATTCATTGCTAGAGCCCAGTTCATTATGCTGGAGTTCTCAGCTCCTTTTTATGGATTTTTTTTTAAACATATGTGCTGATAAAAAGAAATTTGTTCCTTATCATTACCTCTCAGGGCTTTTCTCCTCAAGGTAGCAAAATAGACAGTAGTCCCTAGATGCCCTTTCTTGAACAAATGAGAGAATTTATTGATCAGAGAGGTTGAACTGTTGAGTTGAACACTTAATTAATTCTTTTTCCTTGAAAATTATAAACCATCAATTGCAATTAAATGCAAATATGAATTAATAGACTTTCATATTTCTGTCTTTTTTAAAAATTTAACTCTTAGGTCTTTTTCATGTAAATGTCAAAAGGAGAAATATATGTATATTCAGCAGTCATCAAATGCCATCTCTTGCTCTTGCTCTTGTCAGTGGCCGTGTAACTGGAAAGGTAGGAAATGCTGTTCCTGATTCCTGCTTCATAAAGATATGCCATTGTCTGATTAAAAAAAAGTTTTAAAAATCTGTCTAATAAATAACTGTACTTCCAATCAGATAGGAAGTGAAGAATTGCAGAACTGAACCCAGGAAATTACTGATACATAGGTGAATTTAGAGATAGGGGTTTGTTTTCTCACAGTTTACTTTTTATTTTTTGGTTAATTTATTTTGTTTAATTCAGAAATACCAGGCCATTCCAAGATGTCATTTATACTTTTTGCCACATGCTGACAAGCTACCTGGAATACCCTAATATCTCCTCTTTTCTGAAAAGGAAAAATTCTCTTGCTTTATTTTAAATGCCCCTTTTCCCTTTGTGTTTTTTATTTTTTTTCAAGTAACATGCCAGTCATAAGACAGCTGGTATAATCCAGGGTTTGTTTAGATGCATTTTGATTTGTTCTAGCACAGCTTCAAAGTTTTACTATAGCCTTTCCTCCTCAGCACTTCCAGTATACAAATAGATAAATGGAGCTGTAGAATTCAATTTCTTCTGATTGTAGAATCAGAGAATATCCTGAATTGAAAGGGACCTGCAAGGATCATGGAAATCTGACTTCTGGCCCTTCACAGGACAGCACCAAGAGTAGCATCACTTGCCTGAGAATGTTGTCCAAACACTTCCTGAGCTCCGTCAGGCTTGGTGCTGTGAGCACTCACCGGGAGCGCCTGTTCCGGCGGCCAGGCACTCTCTTTGTGAAGAACTTTTTCCTAATATCCAATTGGCATGACCTATCCCAGGAAATGGAAGTAATCCAGGTTCTTGTAAAGGAACGCCTTAGGGCTGGTTAGAGTGAAATGGCACTGGATGGTCAATGTGTGTAAATATTTGCACAGGGTTTAAATGAGGAGTGTAGGTGGGAATACCTCCCCTCCTGCAGTCCTCTGGTGAAAGGCCTCAGAAATGAGCCTGAGGGTGCTTTGGGAGTCTTTGATGTTTTATGACACCTGTAAGACATGATACCTGTTGCTCAGGCAGTGGAGGAACAAAAATGCAACACAAAATTGCAATCTGCCTTATAATACATACTTAATTGTACTTTGAGGACATGCTTACTCACTTGCTTCACAACTACTTCTAAAATTCATACACTTTTCCACTCACTTTTATAGATATATTGAATCTGATAGACAGCTCTTTTAGCTTTTTTTCAGAAGGTAGTGCCTTGAAAATGAAAAGTTTTCCTAGAAATATCAATTCTTTGTAGTCTTGAAATTTCTAAGATGATGTAAATAAGTATTATCAATTATTAGAGGGATTCTTAGCATTTTACATTGATCAAAATTCAGTTTTATTTAAATATGAGAATGGTGATGGGTTGATATGTTATGGGTTGAATTATTATATATTATATATTGATAAATGTTTTGATAAAATATTAAATTACATATTTTATAAAATGGGATCACAGAGCCTGCCAAGCTGAGCAGGAAAATATGGACTGTATTGTTTTACTCTTTCAAGTAATACTTCTGATTCTCTGAGTGTTTTCTGTGAGAGCAGTATAAATGAATGAGGGCATACACAAAGGCAAGAGAAGGTGAACTGGTGGCAAAGAGTTACCATGGCTCATTTCCTGTCTATGTCAGCTTCATACTTTTTTGCCATTTTTATAGGCTGTGATACATTCTCCAAGTGAGGCACCCAGGTATCTTTCATATTATTGCCAGATGTGTGTCATTGTACAATGAACTATTTCTGTCCACAGAGCCCACAATTTCACAATTGCAAATCTTAAAAAGGGAAAGATTTTTGTACTAGACTGCTAGTATTGTGGGAATTCGAACAGCACAGAAACTCTGTTGCGATGCTCTCTCTGTTGTTTGGATTTTGCCATATAGTTCATATAATTTATTATTCCTTCTTTAATATGTTAGGCCAAAGACAAGGCCTGCTGTGAGCTCCGTGTTCACCTACAACCAAACAGCTGTGCCATTCTCGAGTCAGCCAGCTACCCAGGTCACACCGTGGCTTTCAATCTCCAAGGCAAAGTAGCTGATGAAGCAACGGGATACGCTGGGCTTTCCAAAGAATTTGTTGTGCATGTCAAGGTAAGGTGGGAAGAGAAGAATTAGGAAGACCCTTCTAAAATTTGGTGTTCTAAAGCAGATTGTTTCTAACGGAGTTTCAGAGGTTTGCGAGGTAAAAAAGGGATCCTCTTCCACGAGGTGGAGCTCAGCTACAGTTTAACAGGTAGGCAGCTCTTGAGAAGGTTGCCTTTACTGCTCTCCCGGGATAGCGGTGCCGATGCTGCAGCTGGAACATGCAAATAGAGTGGGCAGTAACACAGAAAGATGAGACCCTGAACTTGCTAGTGAGACCTTCAAAAAGTAGCACACGAGAGCTGCTGTTGAAAAGGGACAAGTTCCTTAATTTGCCACTCTCCGTGTTCTCTGGATATTATGCTGAGCTGACTGAGCAAGAAAAAGCAGAGATGCTGCAAGTAGGGAAGGATTTCCACTGCTCTGGTTAGTGCCTGTGCAGAAAGCAGCAAATATTCAAAGACTGGAAGTATACTTGAATTACCCGAGACTGACTCTTTTATCTTTTATGCAAAGACATGCATGAGTAAGTGCTTAAAACTAAATGGTAGGAGCAGTTTCAGTTTCTTGAATTACTTGAGACTGACTCTTTGAGTATACTTGAATTACTTAAGACTGAGTCTTTTATCTTTTATGCAAGGACATGCATGAGTAAGTGCTTAAAACTAAATGGTAGGAGCAGTATCAGTATCAAAATTTAATATGGAGAAAAGCTGTGCTGTTCACAGAGGACTTTTTTTCTGATCTAAAGGGTGTGTTTCATCATGGTGCCATCATTCTGCTCAACACAAGTCTCTGCCAGGCTCTGTCCCTTAGATCTGATGGGAGCTGCAGTGGAGCAGGTCAGCAGCAGCAGGAATCCTACTGGAAGGTGCATAAAATCGGCTCTGGACTCTGCATGTTCGAAAGTGTGCACAAACCAAGAATGTATCTGAAGATCAAAGATGACCAGTGTGATGGAACAGTAAGCAGTTATTGTTTGTATTTCCCTCTGCAGATAGTTTGAGTAAATTGTCAGTGATAGGAGAGACTAATTTTCTTGCATAAAAACTACAGAAATCTTTGTTCAGATTAAAAATGTTTCAAATATTTTCCTTCATTTGCCAAAGCAAAAGCAGAAAAAAATATAGCAAGAGAAGGTGTTGTGTCAATTTGGCAGTTGATGGAATCAGTAAAGATCTGATTTTATTATTAAACTATTGAGAATGTGGATGTAGTTAAAACTTATGTACTGCTAGATAGATGATGCAGATAAAACCCATTAAAGAATAACTAAGATGTGAGTGACTGAATACTTCACTGACTTTTAAAGTGTGATTCTGTTAATCTAAGTTAATAAATGTAAGAAATAGTTTTGCATAATTCTTATTTGGGAGTTTAAGACAACTGAATAAGAAATTGAACTGTGTAAGTACTCAGATATAAGGTCCATGAAAGTATTTTCATTGTCTCCAGTACACTTTCAGAGATTAAAATATTTGATCCATATTTTGAATATAGGCTTTGTGAGTATCTTATTTTTCAGCAGTGCTCCCACCAATGGATCAGGAAGTCCAGATAAAAAGTAACATTGAGTAAAGGTCTTGAAATTAAACTTGTAAATCCTATGAAATTGAGGAAAAAATGTGTTACATCTATTTAATACATGCTATATTATACAGCATTAGCAAATCTGGGCTATGAATATACTTTGTATAGAGATATCCTATGTGTTCTGATATAGATATTTTCACATTCCTTAATCCTCTGGAAACTGTTTAAGTGGGAAACTCCTTTGAATATATCCTAGCCCTTGCCTAAAGCCTAACAAATCAGAATGCTTTCACTTGGTCTTTCATTTACCTAACTTATGTGATTAGTCTTTCTGGTCATAAAGGAATAAACTGGGATTAGTTGCAGGTATGTCTCTGTGTGTGTAGTAATGTATCATGTTGTGAAGAATGTAAAGTTAATCTGAAATATTACTGGAAAGTAGTAATAATTAAGACTATTAAAAAGTTTTCTAGTTACATTAATTCAATTGTTGAATTCATGTTTCTGTTATCAATTTCTTAGGGCAAGGGTGATGAATACTGTCATTTTAAAATTGAGAAGAATTTGGAAACTGGATCTGTGAGTCTGGAATCAGTGCAAAATAAAGGGATATATGTTGGTCTTCTGCCAGATGGCCAAACTAAACCAGTTGTTAACACTGGAGAGAGAAATATCTTTTTCTACCCACAGGTCATCAAATGTATGTGATTCCTCAATAGCCTATGGTTTTATTCAGTAATTACTGTTTCTAATGGACAAAATTTAAAGCAGAAGTGTAAAATATATATTGACACATTTTGCCTTGGTTTCAGTAGCTTTAAAAGTGAAAATTTTATTTTCTTTTTTTTTTTAAATTTCTCCTACATATTCAGTTAGCTTGATTCCTTTATTTTAATAATAATAATACAGGAGATGTCAATTGTTTTACTACAAAGCTTTTGAAAATGAGAATTGAAACGGGGGACAAGATAAAGACAGCATTGACTTCCTGGGTGTATTCCCCATTCTGGGCACAGATTTTGGAAGCCTGGGAAGTGTTGTCTTGCTGCCAACTCTACCACGGTTTTTCTTGATTTTATAAGGATATTAGTACACTTTCAAGAAGGCCTGGTTGGAAGTGTTCAGTTTGTTTTTTAGTGATGTGAAATACATTGTACTCCCCATCCAGAATATTCATTATATTATTCCTCTTTCCCTTAGTCAGATTTGAGAGCTATTGCTCTCAAAATATTTCCTCAGTAGAGAGCTGATCTAATCAACTAGCCAGGACTCCGAAATTTGGTCTCAGCACACTCGGGATCACTGTCATTGGGTACCTGCTTGTCTTTTCCCCTTTCAGGAGAAAATAGTTTTTAATTTGGTGAAAAACTAGCTATGAAAGGTAGCCAACTGACTTAGATTATAACTGCAGAAAACACAATTCTACAGGAAATGTGTTCTTAACTGGTGGACTTCACAGCAGACATCAGGAAAAGAAACAACACGTGAAAAGGCTAAATGGACATCAGTTTGCACTTGAGAAGTTTCTTGGATTTTTTCCAAACAGAATCAGAACATACTTATCTTAACACAAAGAGTCTCAAAACCTACAACCACTCTTACAATTGCATATGTTCATATATACTGTTGTATATATATACAATTATACATATATACATATGTATATATGTGTACTGTGATGGAAGCATTATGAAAGTGACCACAAGCACATCCCTACTGTTCTGTCCCTGTTTGCTGCAGGGTGATAGAAATATTTTAATCGCTATGTCCTTGTAGAAATGAGGAAATTATTTTCCTTTATTAACCTTTGGAAAAGCAGTGTTTTCAATAGAAATTCTCAACAAGTCAGTGCTTACTGGAGTCATTAAATAAAGCTAAACATTACTTTGTTGCAGCCTTCAACCCTCCTGAATATTTATATAGTTGTCCACTAAAAGAATATAAAAAGGAACAAATATTTTCCATGCAAGCAATAAATATTGTTGGTCTGACATGTTCATATTAGCAATATCAATTTACTTTTTATTATTCAAATGGCCTCTAGCAATTTTCATTTCAGCATTTCCACTCTTAAGAAAACATATTGGTGGTGGAGAAGATTATTTTGGGGAAAGCTTCATGTTAACAAGTCATTTTATTCCTACATCAATGTTAAATTTTTGCTTAGATTTTTAAAACATTGAATGGACTTTAATTGGTATGTCAGTTCTGTTCCCAGTTTTTGTAGCATTCTGCTAACAATAGAGAAAGGATTTTGATGTCTATTGTGTGGAAGAACTGTGAGATCTGTTGTTAGCTTCTGAGAAAGAAAGAGCAAATGGCTTCCAGCTAGTTACAGATTTTACATTTCATTGTTTTAGTTGGCCGGGAAAAGCCTATGGGAACATCTGCAGCACCCAAACAAGAGAAGAAAGACTTCAGAGAATCTCAAATCCAATCAGCAGAAGCCCAGGAGCCAGTACCTCAAAGGCTTTCAACTTCCTCACCCTCAAGTAAGTGACAGTTTACAAACCAGCTGTGGTACATGTTTTATGCTTGTCCTCTGTGCCTGTTTGCAGAGACTTACCTTAGGAGGGACAATGAATGGCTTTTCTAGATTATTGGATTATGCACTCAAGCACACTACATAAAATGCATTTCCATTTGCTCTTTTTCTAAAAGGAGCATTGGAATGTGGTTTATTGATAAGACAACAATCAGCAGGTTGAGTAACTTGTTAAATAACTTCATTTTAAAAAATTAATTAGTAACCTATTGATTGAATATTTCTGTGGAAATTAAGAGGTTGATATGGTGGAGAACCCTATCTAAAGCTCACTGAAATAATGGAATATTTTTCATTTATGCTCTCACACTCATGTTTTCTGCTTTATGGTTCACTAGAGGAAAGAGGAAAGTTTTGATGCATTGCATGCTAGATTTATACTTATGATTTGGCAGGTAGGAGTTAGATAAACAATGTTCTGGTCATGCTCCTAGATTCATAGTCTAGCAGATATGTTTTTCTAGAATAAAATGCTTTCTCTTTAGCTAAAGAAGTTGCTTAAATAGTCTAATACAAGAATTTTTGGTATATTCAGCATTCAGCACCAAACTAAGGAACTAAACAACAAAACAAAACAGGGACTGATACATCTCTTAAAGAGTGGGGATGATCATATTTACTTCCTGTATCTCTTATTTCAATGTACCCAAAGACCCTGACAGTCTGAATCATGTAATTTCATTACAAAAAAGCAGATGGGGTAAATGGAAACTACAGAACTGCAAATATCACATGGAGGCACAGTCACATTTTGGAAACATATCTGTTACTATGAAAGAGATTTAAAGACAAGATTATATTGCAACTTCCAGTATGAGAGACATGCTTACTCAGTTACAGGTGTTCTCAAAGGCATTTATGCAGCAAATAATTCAGGTGTGTTGCTGATTTGGTTTTGAACTTGATCTTCTGATTATTTCAAGGTATATGTGAAAAGTTTGATTATGTGAACAAGACATTACATCTGTCATCCTTGTTCATAGGGTATAATGGGAAGTATCAAGCAAGATTTTAATTAAATTCAGTTCAACCAAAGTATTCTGGTTATAGTGAATCACTATAAATACTTAATTCTTTTTGGAAATATTTTTCCATTTTTAGCTCAAAACACCCAATATCTAATCTGTCAGACTTAGTCCTGTATCACTGTGTCACAAAGCCTTCCTGAAGTGTGGTGGTTTGTCAGCAGATATGCTGTGTCTGAAACCCATGACAACAATACACAAGCCATCAAACCTGTTTTCAAAGAAGCTGGATGTTTTTAGGTTTGGATACAAAGGATCCTTTTATAGAAGCAATATCTGCCGTGAAATTGGTTACATAGAGTCTATAGCACTTTGTAAGTAGTTTTTTCAGCATTCATAAATATAGATTCTGCTCATGGAAAATGAATAGAAATATCAAAGTTACTCTGTCTTTCAAATAAAATGATCATTTTTTAGTAAGACACTTTTCACTTAACATATGTCTTTTGACATGTACAGGTGAGCCTTGAGTTTTAAACTGATATTCATAAAATTCTTACTTTCTGTTTTTCACTCACAGTAAATATTTAGAAAAGGGTGCTGCTTGTACTGAGTATATAATAGAGCAGTGGTCTTTGCAGGCAAACTCAGAGCAGATTAGCTTTTAGCCTGACCAGACCCTCCTATTTATGTCTATGTCCGCTAACTGGTAGATGAATTTTGGTTTCTGTTTTAACAATTAATAATTGATTTAGGATTCATTAAACTGAAAGCCATGCTACAGCATTTGAGACTTCTCCTATTGCAGTGTGAGTTCTGTGTTCCTCAAGAAACTTCTTTCACTGTACAGAGATGATGTCAGGTCCCAGCTTTAACCTAATAGCTCAGATGTCATTAGCTTCCATGACACAAATGCAGTCTGTGACCCTGAGAACACCTCTATGGTTTGGTATTAACAAAGTGTATCTCTGAGAAATACTCTCTATATATCTATATATCCCCCACATTCCTTTCCTGTATGTCTGGCGTTATTAGTTGCTATTATTTTTTTAATATCTTTTACTTAGAATGTATAAATAAAATCTGATTTCATTTCCACCTCAGTTAACATTGGAAATGATGATACACAAAGGTATAATAAAAAATACATCCACTTTATTGCCCGAATGTCTGCTCCAGAGATTAGTTTTTCTGATGGTTCATTTTTTAAAAGTGTCACTCAAGCATATCATTTTCTCAGACAAGATAATTTTCCTTTTGTGTTACATTTAGGATAAGTAAGTAAATTTAAAAAAATGTATTTCTGTGAAGTTGTGGAAAGGGTTGTGACTTCAACGTTCTCATGCAGGCCTAATAGAATTAATTTTTGTCACAATAGATTTACAGCATGGTGTCATGAAGTGTGTAAAATCCCATGAGTAATGCAGGGCAACCATCAAATCTTCTTTTCAGACTGGAATATTTTTAGCCTGTAGCAAATCAATGCTACTGATTTCCATTTGTAAGAAGAGCCAGTAATTTATGAGGCAAAAAGCATTCCAAGCCTGTGAATTGTTTGTGCATTATTGTTCCAAGAGGTGGTAGTTTGAGGCTGCAGTAATTGTTTTGGGTGGCAACTGCCCAAGTCTGGAGTTCATGTCCTAACCACATGAAGCAACATGAGATTCCTTATGTTTCTTGAATACCTTTGCATTTTATGAACATTTTAATCTCTTTGATGTAAGAAAGTTGTAGTTTTGGATAGCTGGAAGGAAGTCTAGCTTTCAGAGTTATAGGTGAGAAGTTAGGTAACTACAGTTGCAGAAAATTGTATAGTCAAGTTCTCCAAAATGTTTATCATACCAAAGCAATTAGTTTGCTATAGTTCTTTCACTGAAAGTGAAAGTCACTGAAAGAGAAGTGTAATTAAGTTCTTTTTCTGGTGAACTCTAGATATTTGTCTCTTGCTTTATTATTGGAGTGTTGATTATTCTTTTTCCTGTCAAAATAATTTGCTCTCAGTCATGATGAAGAATACAATCAAATCAGCCAGTATTGCCTATTCTAAATCACTATGACCAATCCAAAGTCATATTACTTCTGTTAGAGGCACTGCTGTAAAAGTAATTTTACTACAGTTCTGAATTTCTTAAAAATTCATTAACCAAATATTATAATCTTTGCCAATGCTAAATTTCCTGTTGTTCTAGAAGCCAGTCCTTATTTATTGTAGACCTTTGTATGGATCCTAAGTCCTTTGCAATTCCTTGTGTTAATATTTCACATCAGTTAAGATATTAATGCTAGTGGATCATAATTCAGTTTTGGGGCTTTAGTTATCATGTTGATTTAAATATAGGACAACCTGATTACTCAACTGTATCATTCCTTTTGAATGCAACTTTTAAGAAAAAAGGGCTGCTGGTGATGATCGCTTTTTCATCAATTGCTTTTTTGTCTGGTTTTGGTTTGATTTTGTTTGGTCAAGTGTTTGGTTTTTTTTTTCCTTTCATGTAAGGGTGGTGTAATAAGTGAAGGGAAGAACTCCATCCAGAGAAACCCAGTACAGTATTTTAATCAAGCAAATAAAAAAGGAAAGGACTGTAATACCACTACATAACTTAGGCAGTGCAGCAGAAACATCCACAGTGATGCATTGGAAGTTTTTCAACAATTAATATTGGTGGCATATTAAAAATTCTCTTTGCAGTCACATGGAAAGTGCTTATGTGAACAATTTGGAAACCCCTGGAGGACACAGCATATTGGCAATGTGCATGTTCATATTTTCAAATTTGGGACTTATAACTGCCTCTTGTGTCAGAACAAACTATAAATTCCTGTCAGCAAGGATTCCCTCTTTTGGAGAGGGCTCCATGGTCATTGGAAAGTAGTGCTCCAGACATCTAATGTTTGTAATTTTCACTTTGATTAAATTACTCAAAACTAAATTCCTTTCCCCTAATAGAGTCTGATTTTTCCATATCTCCTGTGCAGAGGTGTCATTTGCTATCTCTGCATGTACATTTGTTTCTCTTAAGGGTAGATGGAAGATCACTGGGTTTTGCTCTAAAATGAAGCCTATATTTTACAAAATTTTATTTGCTTAGCCATTAGAGCTGTGAAATTTATCCATAAAGTGCTACTGTGCTGCTGTTGTCTCATTCATGCAGAGCATGCCTTAATCCAAATAATGGCACTGCATAAGTATGGTTAAGAAAAGCTATATCAAGGTATTTTTGATATTTTTCTTTTACAGTATTAGTTGCTATTTAATTTGAAGAAAGTTAATTTCCTGATTTCTTTTTTTATTTGAAATTAAAATTGTCTGTATTCCTAGACATGTGACTCTCCTAATGACGTCCCAACACAAGGTATTAGAGGAGAAATTTGACTTGTTTCTAAATGTCAGACTAAGAAACCAGAAATATCAATTTAATGGTCACAGTTCTGCACCACAGCATCCTTACTCTGCTCCAGAATATGTACAAAAAATATGACGATGGCGTGTGTGAGAGATAACTTGTTCTTTTCCAGCTGATTCTTGTAGCTCAACTAATCAGTACATTTTGGTCTAGACAAGAAACATAAATCAATCTTTTCAGACTATCTCACTTGCCATGAAAAAATACAATCCCCCTGCTGTTATGGCCTTCTTATGTGCTGAAGTTACAACAGCAACTGGCAGTTTCATGTCAATTTTCATCTCCCACTAACGTTCTGTATTTCACAGAGGAAATGAGAAATCCCCACGGTGGTGAGCGTCCCCTTCCTTTGGATGATGAATGGAGAGTGTCAATACTGACAGGAAATGCAGGAACTGAAGCAAGTGTCGCTCTTTGGATATATGGAGACAGAGGATTAACTGGACCAATAACTCTTGGCAAGGACAGCAGAAAGCAGCTGTTTTTTCCCATGCAGGAAGATGAATTTCAGGTAGCTAATGAAGGCTAAGAACATTATTTTAATAGGTACCTTTCCAAGGATTATCCTGGCATGTGAAAAGAAAATAATGTTTTTCTCCTATATTTACTGCATAAAATAAATCTGTATCTAATCTCCATGAATTCTGTGTTAAATCAGCTTGTTATGTATAGTAAACAACAGAGGAAATATTCTTTCTTTTAAACCACCTCCTTCATATAGATGATCAAATGGGACAACTGCAGAAGTAAATTGATTTCTTTAAGGCAATTGATTTGAAACTAGCTTTAAAAACTATTTTGAAACAAGCTATGCCTGATATACGACTTGCATATTGTTTAGGGATCTTTAGTAATTAAGTTTTCAGGTATACAGTTTTCAAAGCATAATATAAAATATATGCTGTGGAACTCATTCAATTAAAGAAGAAAACCCATTTTAGAGCTGCCATATTATAAGTGATTGAAATGACAGAAATATTTACCTGTGGAATAACTAAAAGTCCAATGAAATCTATGTGTTACCATGTCGTGAAAACATAGGGTTTCTGCTTTTATTTAAGAATAACTCCACGTCTATCTTAATAAGGAAATTATGTCTAGGTAGACTGAGAGGAAATTACCAAAGGAGCTAAAATTTCTGTTTTGCTTAAACCTCTGTCTGAGATGCATGTAACATTGCTGTCTTCAGTAGCTAAAGCAGTCGTTACATATTTCATGATTTTTTCTGGACTCATCAACACTTCTAATACAATCTTCATACAATCCAAGATTGCTACTGTCAGTGATATTAATAATAATAATTCTCTCTATGAATAGGGCATAGGTAGGGAGACAAACTACCATAACATTCATTTTCTAAGCATATAGGCTATAGATTATGATCCACAGGGAATCCTGTTCTCCTAATTAGTAAATAATTTATAAGCAATGTTGGATAATGGCATGTTTGCAACGTTAATCCATATGTTCAGAAGAGATGGACCAATTTTTCTTCTCTAAAATGGATGTGGCCCATTATGGCTGTGTGCTGCAGATATTGATCTTGTGAGAGAGCAGGATCTTTCTCTCAGCACTTGGGGCTACTCCTAGGGTTTGTTACATCACATTGACACTATGGCTTTCAGGCATGAAACAGCAAATGTCATTGAAGCGCTTTTCACTCTTTAGTCTGCGAAAAAAGAAAAAGTCTATGAGTAAGAGCTCTTTCTTCTCTTTTTCCCCTTAAACTTTATCCTGTACTTGTTTAACAGAACAGGTCTTGAAATGAGGATAGGGATGTAAGACATAAAAAAAGCTACATCTTCTTACCACTTCTGTCTTTGAACTTTTATGTTTTCACTGATATATTCTAGAACAGACAATACCAAATTTTATTTTTAAAGTAATCAACTTAATCACAGTTCTGTCCAGGAGTTCTAGGAAGAAAGCAGCTTCTGAAAGGCTAAAATAGTCCAGCAATTCGGAATTAGTTTAAAGTTCTTACCTTTCATTTATCAACAACATGTGCAACCATGAAATGTTTGAGTAGAGCTAACCTAAGAATTGAAAAACATTCAATAAGTGGCCTTCTCTTTCTTACCTTAGCTTACCCATGTGAGTTTTCATTGCCTGCTTTATCATTCCTAAGACAGTGCATGAGAAAAATCAAGACTACCAGAGTGCTACTTCTGGAAGACCTATACTTGTTTTAGGAAGAAAACATGCTTGCATTCTGACTCAGTCTACTACATTTTGTTTTGTGTTGTATTGATACATGAAATTATGTGCAACCTTTTTATTAACTAAAAGTCTGAAGAGGAATTTGTTAGAATAAACAGAGGACATGATAGCCTTATATATGCAGTGAGCACCAGCTCTGTGAATGAGAATACCATATCCCATATTACTTGAGAAGTAGGTTAGTTTGTTAGTTTGTTTGTGAAATGAGGGAAAGACAATACCTGGGTATTTTTTTTTCGATCAAACTGAATATATGCCCATTTGTTTGGTTAATGGAATTCGGTTGATGTAACAATATAATTTACTTGTGTGAAACCCAGAGATTCTGTCTCAAACCACCATTATGAAATTCCAATGTGCAATTCAACGTTCAGGAAATCCAAATAGAAGTTTTTTGCTTTTAGAAGTGTTTGACTAAAGCATGACAATGCTGTGACTATAACATAAAATATTCTTACATAAAAGCACAAAGAGCCAAAAGTTGATACAAGAAATCAAGGTAATTCTGGCCTCTGAAATGAGAAGAGTGCTTTTTGTTAATGAAAGTAAAGAATGAGTGGATAATATACTAGTAGGTGTTTCTAAGAGAATGAAGATAATTTTTATCCAATGCAAATAGCTTTTTGGATGTAAATGGTGGAAAGGAATAGGCTGTTACCAATCTTTTATGAATAGAATTATTATTTGAGAAATAACATAATAACACACTCTTCCTTTCCTAAAGGTACATTACAAATTATCTAAAATTATTTATGCTTGCTTCAAATAGTGGTTAAACTTCAAATGAACCCTAGATAAATGAGGGTTCATTTAAATTTTTGAAGATAGGGTTGCAGAGAATAATTTTTATAAGTAAGAGCACACATAATGCTTGAAAAGGCAAATGAATGCAAATCATAGTCAGAAAGCAAATATAGCATCATTCTGAAGTTTTGCAGATGTTCTGTCAGCCCTTGGAAGCTATTCTTTGAGGTCTCCAAAATTTTATATCCTTCATGTTGACATATTAGGGTTTATGGTCATCTGTGCAGAATTATGAAAGATTTGTGACTTGTAGTCAGAGGATGTAATTTTGTTTATAGGATGTTATTTTGTATTACTCATTTCTCTCATGAACAGCCCTCACCAACTTTTTTTACTCTTGAAACTTTGAAGAGTTCAAATACCTGCCAAATCATTCTCCTGGCAAGACTTGTGCCTCCAGTAGCTGTAATCTGGTCAAACTGGGACTCAGACAGCAATCTGCTTAGTCAAAACAGAAGCAATATGTTCTTTGAATCCTATAACCTCAAATCTGCCAATCAAATATGTGTTTTTTCTGAACACTCAGATACTACAGTGGTTCAGATAAATCTAGTATCAATTGCAAAGATAACGATGTAATTCTATGTAGTGATATACTGTACTGTTCTGACTTTATTCAGGTTAAAATAAACAGCATTGGGAATATCTACAAGATAAGAATTGAACTTGATGGATTACCAAATGAGCAACCTGAGTGGAATTTACAGAGGGTGAGATTTTACAGTGATTTTGTTCCCTTTTAATTAAATTTATGTGAAATAAAGGCCCAACTTTTCATAAAGACATAGGTTTATGAATCAATAAATGCTGATTGGGATAAGTTCTTACTGAATTTTATTCTTAGATTGCTGTGGAGATGACAAGAACTCTGATACAGTTCATGTTCTAAGGGATGAATTATGCGGGATTATTTTGGAATTATTCCTAATTCCTGCAGAGAACAATTTTATTGTATTGATGTGCTTGACTAAGTTTTGCCTTTTGAAAATTTGCCATACTCTTTGATTTTTCTTTGCTCTTCAGTGTGTGTTAGGGACAGTCTAGTTTTAAAAAATTGATGGAGCAGCAATCATTCCATGGCAACAACTTGCAAGGAATGAACAAAGTTTGCTTAAAGGTAAACAAAGTAAGTCATAACAGGCACCACCGTTTCATTTCATAATTATGAATATTTTCAGGGAAAAAAAAGCTGCTGGGTTTTTTCGATTTGGTGAATAAATTCTTCTTCTTTATTTTGTTTTAATTCTATTTTTCTCCTGATATTTAGGGATGTTCCCCAGACTAAATTTGTTCTAAATGCTTCTTAAGGCTGACACCCATGTAAAATGTATTTCAGAACTGGGATAAGAAATTTTTGTCTGTTTCTTGTGTTGAATTTGTAAAGGAAACAAGTTTATTCTTTTTCACTTGAATAATATTAAAAAGCTTGATTTAGGCAATCAGAATTAGGCAATAATAGCAGATTTTTACATTAACCCAAAGGTCTTAACTGAGAATGTAGTAAAACTGAATGTAAGCATAAATATTCCACTTTCCAGCCTGGTAGTTACTAAATATTTCTTTAATATTTTGCTCCAAGTTTAATAGGGTAAGCCAGGGATTTCAAAAACTTCATCTCAGATCAAGAAATAAACCATGTTGAAAGCTGTATTTTCCTGAAAAAGCAGTTAATATATGCAATTGTTATGAATCAGCAGGGGGGTCACTGCCAGTAAATATTAGAGATTAAAAATCAATGCTGCCAAAGTATTTAATGTTAGAATAAACACATGCTTTGGTGTTGAAAGCAGTGTTCATTTTACTTGAAATAATATTTTATTGGAAAAGTGAGATAGACACATCTATTGCCCTTATTCCCTTAGTGTTAGAATTTGGATGCAAGTATGTGTTTTCATAATTTTGTTTACAAGGCTTATGCATATTATATGCACACTCAGAAATGCAACTGCAGAAAGATAATTTTTGATTTTGTTTTGCTAGTCAAGACCTCTGGAAAACCCCTGTAGTAAGTATTGTAATTCAAGACCAACAAAACTGCTTTCATAAAAGATAATAGAGTGATGTAATTATAGGAAAAAAGGCAGCTATCTTACTATACAGCAGCAAATAACTCTAGAAATTAGAATTCTAACCATCTTAAGAATATATAGAGGGTGATGGTACCCAGGTTGTTTTTTGTTTTGCTGTAGAATAGTCAAAGAATATAAATTGATTTAATATTCCAATATATCCTCTACTTGTCAAAGTTCAGAAGGATGTAGATGATGAGTTTCATCCTGTTTTCATTCTAAAATAAAAAATCTGTGTCCATCTTTCCACATCTTCCAAAACCCCAGTGTCATGTAACAGCAGCTACCAGAAGGTTTTTAAGTCTTCAGTCCTCCAGGCAGTGTTACATAGAGGTGGTTTACTCCCTGAAACCAGACTTGATGGCATGTCAAATGGCAAACCCACAAATTTCAGCTACAGATTTGTTTGTTGCATAGTATTGGCCAAAATAAAAATATTTTCATACTGCAATTTTGTACGCCATATATACTGATTGTGTTATTTTTTCTGAGATATAAAAAAATTATACAAAAATATGTTTTGCTGTTGAGAAGCAAAGCACTGGAACTGAGTTATATTTGGAATTGCATCTCCTTCAGGTGATACTGCAACATCTAAAGAGCAAGAAAACACTGAATTTTCCAGCAAACACATGGTTATCAAAGAATCGTGATGATAGAAATCTTCTATGTGAACTTCCAGTAGTGGAAGCTGGAAAACCTATCTATCCAAGTATGTGGTTTTTATTTATATATTGTTACAGTTATATAAAAAGTTATTTATATATTGGCTACCGGTTTTCAGTGTTAATGCCAACTGAATTGTGGTCCTAGCAATCTTAAAAGCAAATAGTTTGGCTGATTTCTGGAGAGTATCTTCCAGAAAACTAATTCCAGATCAGACATACTGACATTGTTATCATTAAGCTATAATAGTGACTAAAATTAGTTGTAATTACATATAACTTGAATTTTCTTATTATGGTTATTTCTGGAAGTTGTTTTATACCATGTTTATGTCCACACCGGTGACTTGGAGCAAGCTGATACAGACTGTGCAGTTTATTTGTGTATCTATGGAAAAAGAGGAGATTCTGGTCTAAGACTTCTGCATAAAACTGGTACACCGGTGCCATTTCAGAGAGGAATGGTAAGTCTGAAAAACAGTTTGCTTAGCCTTGTGAATATAGTTAAGTAATTGTATACATATTATACAGGTTCCTAATAATAGTAATAGAGCAAACTACATAGGTTTAGCTAAATAACTTTTAAGAACTAAGGAAAATAAATATTTTTCTATTGACCCAGGATTTCATAGAATGAGTGAAAACATAGGCAGGAAAAGGGAAAGAAAAATTGTTTGAGGGCCTTACCCTCAGATGGTGAGAAGAGCTGCCTATGAATTTAAAACATGTAGTTTCAAAGTATGATGAGCTACAGATGGCTCCAAAAGACTGTACAGAAATTGTTCTCCATGATTTCAGATCTTTGTAGGTCCATTTGGTTATGTATTTATTTTACTGCATAATAGATTGTAAAGTATTGTGATTAATACAGGACAGACTTAAATTAATTTTTCTTTCAATTTATTGCCTCCTAGCTCTTCCAAAAGTAAAATATATGACATCCTGATTATCTGCAGTATGGTTAAATTGCAGGAATTACTGAATTTAATGTTATTTCTGCTACTAGCCACCTTGTGATTTGCTATTGAGCCTGTTTCTTCCTTTGTGGTCTTTGAGGATTAACACTTGTATGTATAACCAGTGGTATCAAGCTGTTAGTGTAACACTTAATTACCAAATGAAAAGCAGTACCTAAAGTGCTAAAAATAGCCATAACCCACTGGGAAGCTCTAAATGTATCTATACTATTTAAAAATATATATGCTGTTACTAATGTATGAGAGATAAAATTCTATTCAAATTAAAATGCAGAATTTAAGTGGAATTTTCTGGGGGGCATTATTCTAGCCAGATTGATGGTCAGTTCAGCATATTATTTACACAGGGGCTAAGGGAAATGGTTCAAAGTGCACTTTGTTATGGAAATGGGTGAGTAAGACAGTGGATTGTTCTGAGCAGCAGAGCAGGGATTTGGATATATCATTTTTGGCAGAGATAGCGGAATGCTGACTTGAACAACTTTATTTCATCCCTGCCACAGATATTCTGAATTATATTGAGCAAATTGCTTAAAATAAAACTTTCCTGAGTGACCAAATTTTTCATGTTTATGTATTGCTGCATAAACAGTTTAACTTCTCTGAACAACCATAGCTGTAACTGAGTTCAAATAGAATTCTGCTCTGCACACCTAGTAAGCTCTTTGAAATGCTAAATATTTCAGTAAATTAACCCCTCTGTTTCTCAGTTGAAGCATCTTTGACAGCTTTTGGCAGCAAACTCCACACTTTAACTATGTAGGTAAATTATAAATATTATGCAGAAGGCCTTTCAAAAAAGAGATGAAGCCATCACAGAAAACCAGGGTGCTATGGGAGAAGTACAAAGGTGAAGTCACTGGGGAAATCAGTTCTATTTCATTGAGCTCTTTGGGTGGTTGCAGTAAATAATGCATAGAGACATAAAGATAATGAGGATAAAAAGAGATACTGATATCTGTTGTCCTCCTGAGCACACTTTGAGGCAGGAATCTTTCAGAGAGACTAGCTTGTGATCATATATTATCTATACACAAGGGATAAGTAGTCTTGCACAGGCAGTCTCAATTCTGCCATTTGCTGAGGACTGAGAACTTTACAGATATGAATTTTCCAGTGTATTTCTTTCCTTCATTTTCTTTATACTGAGAAGAATTATCTGGACCATTACATTTAGAGACAGAAAGCCTGTATGCTTTGTACTGGGACAGGAAATTATCAACCTGAACCTGATCAGCTTCATGCTTCTGTGAAAATAATTTCCAACTATAAGCACAGGCCTAAATGAATAACAAGGTGAAAATGCCATGTCAGATTTCAGTTTCTTTCAGCACAATAAATTGTAAGTAGAGGAGGTGAAACAAAAAAGAGAAAATTATAAGAAGGCCTGATTTAAAGTAATATCAACAAAAGTAATAACATCTTTAAGTCTTACTTACCTAGAGAAGAGTAATGTAAATGCTAAGGCATTGAAACAATACTAAAGGGTTGTGTGCAGCATTTTGCATGATGGCTGTAAAAGCCAAGTTTTTTGGGGATTAATGCTGCATCCTTATTTTGGCTGTGCCTTCTTTTTTACTGTGACACTTCATCAAAAGACATTTAACTCTTCAGAACCAAACTCATTGAATACAGTCCAGCTGTTATGAAAACCAGTTTACATTGTGGGAATTGATCAGGCTTTTAACACACTTCAGTTTTTGGACTGCCTTATTGGTGGCAAATTGCAGAGTGTTGTCTCCTCTGTCTCCCAGGTCAGTATTTTTGAAGTGGAAGCTGTATCCCTTGGGAAGCTGCAGAAGGTGCTGTTGTGCTGTGAGGCCACTACCAAGTCCCAGCATTGGTACTGTGATAAAGTCATTGTCAGAGAAGCAGAGAGCAACTCGGAATATGTTTTCAATTGTGAAAGGTAGTTTTTACAACAATATTCTTAAATATTCTTCAATATGTATTGCTAAAAGTGTTGTGTCAATCGATGTACTGAATGTGAGTTTTTCTGGCAAAGATATTTTTTGATTATTTCACAGTTTCATAAAATCCACAAAGTGTGTTATTCCAGAGCAGATTGCTTGAATTAATTTTCTGTATGATCTGTAGCAAAGGTTAAACACTTATATTGAGTCTGTGTTGCTATAATTAAGAGTACAGCCTTATCTTAGAGGATCAGTGCTGTAAGTGTGTTTTACCTTTCAGGAAGGAAAGATAAAGCACATGAAATATTCTAAATTAAGTGTATTTCTAAGAGGGAAAGAAGATTTTCCATCCAAGACTAGCATTCACTGTCTTTACAACATAGCAGAGAGACAAATATGATGCCTGGTACTATTTTGTAGGTGTTCCATTTAAGTTATTAAATGAGCGTCTTAAAAGTCTATTGATAAACACTTCATTTTGCATTTTTAGAAAAATATGGTATTTCCACTTTTGGAGTTTCTACTTTACAGTCTCTCTCATAGGAGTATGCATGACTCAAGTGAAATAAAGAAAGTGAAAACAAACAATACCACTATGTGACAAGGCACCAGAATAAATAACATTTAATTAATAATATTTTATGAATGAATGTTGCCTAGCTATTTTGTCTGGATTTTAATGACCATGTTACATAACCTTGAACAGCTTCTTCCAATTCTTGGTGTCATATCCTCAAAAACAGGAATAAAGATGTTTTCTCACTTTGATTAACTCTCTAAATCTGAGATTTTTCTTCAACCAGTAAGATGCTTATAAATACAAGCATAAGACTGAGGATTTCTCTGAGCAGATTTGGATGCAGACCAGCTGCTGTTGCTAGCTATAGTTGCTACCTTTCTAAAAAAATATATAATATTTTATATGATATATTAAAAATATATAATATAATAATATATAACTATATATAATATAATTATATATACTATAATTATATATTATAATATAAATATAATTATATATTATAATATATAATAAATATAAACATATAAAATAAATAAATATTTATATTTAAATATAAATATAGATGTAAATATATACAACAATATATAATATAATAATATATAATAAATAAATAATATAAATAATATATAATATATAAAAATATATAATATATTAAAAAAATTTTCTTTGTGTCATAGCTATCTCTAGTGAGCAATATGGCTTAGGAATGATAAATGGCAGGGCACTTTGCTGTGTTAATTCTGTGATAATTAGCACCAGATGTTTATTATTCTGTGATAGAGAGTGTTAAAAAGAAACAAGTGTTTCTTTATAATGTCTAACTTCTCAACAAGGAAACCCTTCTACTGAAAAGGGATTAAAATAAGTCAGTGGTGGGGATCAGGTTCTATTCAAGCAGGGAGAAGGTTTTTAGTCTTCAGAAATCTAATTCAGTAATCTTCAGCTTCACGTTTATTTTATTTTACTGAGCTATTTTCTGATCCAGAACATGAAAAAAGTTCTGTCTTTGTTCTCATTTAACCAAAGGAACATAAACATTTCATCTGTCTTAAAGACCTGATATTAGTTTCTGAACATCCAACACCTTCTACTCAATTTCAATTATACAGTATTTACTAGTTACTGATACCTTTTAGCATCAGAGATTTCAGAAGATACCTGTGCCATCAGTTTTTAGCAGAAGTAATAGAAATAAGTAGCTTAGTAAGAGAAAATTTATTTCTTAGGGAGTAGCTCTTATATGAATTGGCCAAGTAATGTTTTCAAGACAAAAAAAATTGGAAACTTTGCAAGTTGGTCTGGACTTTTCTTGCCCAGCTTGTATTGGAATCCCAATAGGCTTCACAGGAGACGGAATGATCTAGGTCATTCCTGGAGAGTCTATGGAAGTGGACTGAGGAAATAAAAAACTACAGCTCAGGAGATTGGTGCATTTTTTATCTGGTAATAAAAAGGAGTTGATTTTTTACCAAGCAAGAGAAAACAAAAGCTATTGATAATCCATGTCTGAATGAAAATTTTTCAAAATTATGCATAGCCTGGGGTAACATGACTATGAAATCTAAAGAATGCTTTCTTGATTTGTCATTTTTTGAGACTCATTTACCTGTCCTAAATTTATAGGATGAATAAGAAAGAGAAGTGTTTGGTTCCATCTTTATTTTAAACACTGAACTCTAGTTTTGAGAAATATTGCAATAGATACATACAAATTATACTTACCTCTCAATCCATAGTACTGAAAAAATGTTCTTTGCTATATTCTTGTGTTTAGCTATAGAAACAAGTAAAGTAGTGCCATATGAGTCTCTTAATATGATGCAAGTGTATTTTACACCTACATAGCTCTTACATTTGTACAAAAGAAGGTTCTTTGTTGAGTCAAATAATTTCTACTGTAACATAAATCAAATACTAAAATTTTAGGAGTAGAGATCCATTGCTGTTAGGTGCATTCAATATGAAAATCAGATATGAACCATTCAGTTATATGGTAATGTAAATAAAAATTGATTCCTACCTGCTTTTATATTTTCTTTCGTATTCTTAGGTGGCTTCCATTTACGTCTCAAGGTATAACCCATTCAGAAATTGAACTGTACCCTCAAGGTAATATTTATTGTAACTTTATGGAAGTAAGAACAATAATTAGTAATCCTTTTCCTCTGAAGAAATCTGGGCAGATTTTGCACTGTAAATATCAGAGTTACCTGATTTTGAAGCTTGCTTTGCTATATTTCTGAGAGAACATGATTTATATAATTGATATAGGTGATAATGAGAAAGTAGTGCGGGAACGAATGAGAAAGAGTTTTCTTTTATTGGCTACAAAAACTGAATGTCTTTTTGATCTATTCTTTCAAACTTTTTCTGTAATATTAATGGAAATATCCTTTATTAATAGATTTTTTTTTTTTGCAGAGTTTAAAAAAAATCAGCAGCTGAAAATGCAAGAAGCCAATGGTAAATACTGTTCTTGTTTTCTGATTTTAATGAAGACTGTTTCTGTTTCAGAACAAATTGCTTTACACATTTGTTGCAACTTGTATTTATTTTAAAACATTAATTATAGCAAACTATTTGGACACTTCAGTAAACCCTGAACTTCATATTTTAATTTAATAAGTAACTTTGTTTATGCTTTGTTTTTATTCTGTCATTTTTCTTTCCATAATGTTATTTTTCTTTCTGCTTTGAAGAATTCTTCTAGTACTTACTGGTGATCTATCTTAATTTCAGTTTTTTATAAGCTAACATTTAAAAACATGATTCTTTCTCCTGGCCTATATATAGTTTTGTTCTAAACAATAGTTTTTAATTTACTGTTTTACTTGTGATTTCATATTTGTTCAGGTTGACTTCTCTGTCCTGGCAACCAGAGCAGATTAAATTTTATTTCTTAATAACACATTAGAATTTTTCAGCTATGAGAAGTGCTTCATGCTGTAGGATGAACAAAGATCTAGAAGGTGTTGTGAGAAAGTTTGAAAATGTTTTTTCACAATTTGTTGTATCGATCAGAATATCCATGAGGATCCAAATGCTTTGTCCTAAACCTAGTTCCTATGGCAAGTGGGTAGCAATACAATTTTTGCCCAGTTATTTTAGAAAACATTATAATCCTGTCCTGTTATAGGCTTTCTTTTGAATCACAAGTATCTTTGTCCTTTCTGCTTTCTATGCTTTTTCCAGCAGGCAGTAATTTGCTCTTTATTCATCACTCTTTGTGCTTTATCTGTTCCACACACCTCACTTTTTCATTCCCTGCCTTGAGAGATCTTCCCTTCCATAATTCAAATTCTGCACCTACAGATGGGTCTCTGGGCTGTGTCATTTAAGCTGTGGAAAAGGATCAACCAGAGCAAGGCAGCCAAAAGTGTATGTAACAAATAGCCTCTTGTTTGGGACACTTGGTAAAACATGCATCAGTGGGAAAAAAACTTGAAATTGTGCATTCTACACCTAGACCTAGAGGGACTGCTTAAATTCCTGGTTTAGTGGTTCATCTGAGAGTTTGTTAACTTATCTTTTTTTCCCATCAACTTTTATATATATTGCATTTTCTTTCTGTGTCGCTTTTTAAAAAAACACAGAATTATTTTCCTAGGAAGCAGAGCTTTCTAGTGTATTGTAATGTTTCCAATAATATGGGAGATTGAAAAAAAAAACAACCAGAACAAAACATATGTCTAGACAGTCATCTGTGGCAAGTTACCACTTTCTGATGTCCCCAGAACCCCAGGTGATAGGTTGCACCTTTCCTCTATGTGTGCTAAAAGAAAGTTATGTCGTAACACCTTTATCTGTATTCTTTTCCTCTCAAAGTGTGCTCCTCTTCAGTCATTAAGGAACTATTGGTACTCTAACTCACCAGAACAATCCAGCTTTTTATGCCAACAAGAATTATGTTTTTGTAATACTTACTGTTTGCCTTTTCTATTTGGAAGCATGCAATGCACTGCAATTAGGATTTCTGTCATCAGAGAGATTAGAAATTTAAGGACTCTTTTCCTATACTCACATGGTCTTTCAAACACAAGTCCTTTCTATTTCTAGAAAAAGGGAACAAACCTCAAAGTCAGTATAGAGGAGTTCAAAACAAAACTCTTCATAATGATGCTTTTGGGGAAGTTTGATTCACTTCTTTACCTTCAGAGGGGTAGTTGTGTGTAAAATAATTTATAGATACTAAACTTATAATTGGGAGGTAGGAGCTGAAGTAGCTAGAAAAGACATCCTCAACAGTAACAACTGCATCATTTCAGAGCCCCACTGCTTAACAAAAGACAGACTTTGAGAGGGTAATACATTAGAAAGGGCCATCAAAACCACTTGAGGCACAATTAATCAATGGACGTGTCAAAAAGAAAATACATTTTACCTGCTTTAAAAGGTGTATTTCTTTCTGAATGATGCTTGAAATTCTAGGAGTAGTGGGTCATATTTTACCCATTGTCTGCACCATCCTTCGTAAGCCCTTGTAAATGGAATAGTATTTTTTTTTCCAGTTGAATGGTTCAAAGGAACTTTGTCTTTGAGAAGTTAACATTATATTGCTTGAAAATGGAAAAGGCTGAATTTTTTGTAAACAAGCTCTTTTTCAATGGGGCAAGGAGCCCTTGCCTTATGCTCTTTTTTTCCACCATCGCTGTATAGAGGCTTTTCACTCTTCTAATTCATGTCTATCCTTTTGTTTTCGGTGCTATGGTTCTTTTATCAAGAATGTGAGACTATAGAAAAAGCTGTGAAGATGCAGATTTTCAAAGGCACAAAAGAGTTTCTTACAAGCTAGAGTTTGATAATTCTTATTGAAAATTGGATAGTTCACTTCCTTTATGGAATTGTAGAATAGTTTGGGTTGGAAAAATCTTCAAAGATACCTAGTACAGACCCTGACATGGATAGGGACATCTTCCACTAGACTTGATTTCTCAAAGCCCAATCCAACCTGGCTTTAAACATTTCTAGAGATGGGACGTCCACAACTTCTTTGGACAACCTGTTCCAGTGTCTTACAATCCTTACAGTAAACAAACAAACAAACAAATATTCTTCATGTCTTATGTAAATCTACCTTCTTTCACTTTAAAACCATTCCCCCTTGACATATCACTACGTGTCCTTGTAAATGTCTTTGATTTTCTTTTAAGCCCCTTAATATATTGGAAGACTGTCAATAAGGTCTACCTGCCTGGAACCTTCTCTTGTCCAAGCTGAACAACAACTTTTTGTCACAGAGGAGGAACTCCAGCCCCTAGTAATTTTCATGGCCCTTCTCTGTGCCTGTTTCAACAGGTCTCCATCCTTCTTTTGTTGGGGAACCCAGAGCTGGATGCAATAATCCTGGTGGGGTCTCAACAGAGCAGAGTACAGGACACAATTTCTTCCCTCAGTCTGTGGGCCAGGTTTGATTGGACAGAACAAATGAGCTGTTGCTGTTTCTGAATTCCCAGCTGTGTATTTATGTGTATTTAAAATTCTATCACCTTCCCAAGCCAGACCTCTAAAGACTTGGAAAACAGGAAATCAAACTTCCTGCTCAAGTTCAATTTTTGTGGGGCAAATTACTGAATGATAATGAGGCTGGCCTAAGATAAATACTTCTGTTAGCAGATTTAAATCATGCAGGCATTACAGACAGCTTTCTACTAAGGAAACTGCAGCGTACGCTATGGCATTTATTTATAAGATGACTGTGGGCTGGTATTTCATTTGTTGTTTTTATTGAACAGAATGAATTTAAGTTGCACTGTGGAACTTGTTTCATACAGACAAAAGCTGCAATCAATGAGGGGTGGAGAAGCGTGCAATCCCATCTTTTCAGATGTAGAAATGCATTTTACAATTATGAATTGTTCTTTTTTAAAATAAGAATTATATTAAGCTGCTTTTGAATATTTAAATAATGTGCACATTGTATGGGAGCAGAAATGACATTTTAGTGTCAGGGAGCTTTATATAAAATGATTTTCAAATGAGTACTAATCTAATTCAGAATTTTCTACAAGAGCCTATTTTTTTAATGCTGATTTAAATATCATGGCCCCATCAGGCAAGTGGAACTCTGTTGATGTATCACATCAACATAAAATGAGAGGAAATTATATTTAATCAGATGCTTTGACATTTTTCCTGTTGCATTTCTTGGTTATACTATTGTCATAATCCAGATTCTGGGTAGTGTTCTGCTTCTGGGTTGACCATCAGGGTTATCACTAGAAATCTCACTTAACTCTGTTCATATTTCTTGCTTTAGCGCAGTGTCAACCTCCTCAATCCTTGATCCATAATTTGCTTAAGATGAGTTTGAATGATATAGTATTTGGCCAGTCCTATGTTGCCTCTCTTGACATCATTAACTTTCAGGTGCAGTGTAGTCATAGTCCTTGGGCCAAACTATGCTTTTATTTCCATCTTTCAAGTAAACTGCTTCTTATAAAGTAACATTTTTTTAAAGCCTTTTTTTTTTTTTAAACTTTACAGAAGGAGACTGGAAGATAACTATAGTCACTGGGGATTTTGAAACAGCTGGCACAACAGCAACAGTATTCTTTTATGCTTATGGAGAAAACAAAGCTTCTGGTCCTATTATTTTGGGATCTGGGAAACAGCAGCTGTTTAATCCCAACAGTGAAGATACATTTAAGGTACAGTATGGCTGTTCCATAAACACCAGGGAATTAAAAATGTATGCAAAGTAGCTTTTCTCAAAAGTAAATAATAGAGGTAATAAAAAAGACTCAAAGAAACACATAAGGATGATTAAGTAAGTATTTCTGAGGGCATGGCTGACTTTTACAACTCTGAGTTTTGAATCAGGAGCTGTGTTCACAACTGCATAGGGCAGACTTCTCTCAGAATCTGCTTCATACTTGCATCTTCTTGATGTGCTAGTTTACATTAGATGTTCATTTGAAGAAGCAAAAAGAACATTCTTTACATTTATATATTAAGATAGTCTTGTTTATGGTTTGCATTACATATCCATCTTTTGAAGGGTCCATTGTAAATTCTTCCACAAACTTCCTTAGACTTCCACTGAAGCCCACTCTTGTGCAAACCTTTTTTTGGAGAAAGTAAGAAGGAAAGAGGAGGTGGGGGGTGGCTAGAAACAAGAGGTAAATCACAAAGATTAAGTTAACTCATGTGATTCAAATTAGTGTTGGCCTGTTCCTCCGAGCAAATGGAGACATTTTTCTCTGCTGACAAAAGTCTCTGAGATGTGCTTCAGAAACGTGACATTTCTCAGGACTTCTACAAGATCCTGTTATTCCTGCCATTTTCTCTACTTCATGCAGTTCCTCAGTCAGGACTGTACCTGTTGCAGTAGTTAAATCTGTGATATGTCACTTAGGTTTAAATAATTTATGCATAATAAACAGATGGTGGGCAATCAGTGACAGATGGGACAAAAAGTGTCTTTTGATACCAAAATCAGCCATATAGAAACTTTCTAGCACATTTTTTTCAAAAGGAAGTGTTAATTGATGCAGGGTGCTGGAAGAGATCAGCATAATATAATGGAAACAAATAAAAAAAGCCATGCCTCACAGAAACAATCAAAATACCATATAGTTTCAAAATCCTTGCCTTGTAGTCACACATACAACCATAAGAAATCAGAGGGAAATGGCCCACAAAGAGAATGAGACCAAAGTGTATTGGATTGTCTTCATAAAAAAACAATAGTAGTCTGATAGAAAGCACTGTTAACTGTGTAGTGACTTGGATGCCTAAAAGTATACAATGAACATTCAATGAAGTTATAAATAATGAAAAAAGAAAGGTAATAAAACTTGAGTAAATCAGCTGGTGCTCCTTTATAGCCTCCTGAGATTTCATTCTGGAACTTAATTTTAGTGTTGTTTCTATTGCTTTATAAAGCAAGTGAAACTTCATTAACTGTGACTATTTCTGATTAAGGTTTGCGTAAATGAAATTAAAAACTAGCCAAAGTCCATTGTAATTCAGGTATAATGTAACAAGGCTCTTACCCTTAGAGATTTCCATGTGATAGCAGTACATGAAATTCATTGAAGGTAATTTACATTTTTGTGATGGGGAGAGTTCTTGTTTCTGACTGGAGTCCTGGGTTCTAGGTTTCCTCAAGACAGTCATCTGTACTCTATACAACATTTGCTCTTGTGGCTTAGAAATTTTTCCTACCAGATGGGTATATCAAGTATAAACAATATAGGAATAGGGATAAAACAGAATTTAAATCTGATGGATTTACTTTCCTGCTCTGAATTGTCCCTGTGTGTTCAAACAAACTACTTCTGGGCTGTGATTTTCTGCTTCTGTTACTATTCAGGCATAGTTTTTAGGGCATAATTTTTCTGTTGAGAGCCATCCCTTCTCCAGTAGAGGAATATCAATCTACCATAAGTTACAGCTTTCATCACAACTCTGATCTGTTTCCTGCATCTTCCTCTGGTGCCATCACTGTACCTGAGTATTTCTCAGTATTTCAAAAATACTGATTTTGGCAGAATTCTGGCTTGCTCAAGATACCGGAGCTTTAATAATATTGTAAATTATATTGTCTGGAGCCCTGTATTCTGCATCATCATTCTTTGAAACATGCCGAATTATCTCTTATGACTATACACACTGTTTGATAAAGAAATTACTTTTAAAATATTCTTTTAATGTTTGGTCATGCTAAATATTCCCTTCTGTGTCAAAGAGAACTAAGCATAAGACTGTAAGCCTATTATCTTCTATAAAAACCAGCTGCAATCTCTCAATTTTTATTACTTCCATACATAATAATTCCATACCTTCAGGTACAAGTTCTGCTGTTCTAGTAATAATGAAGTCAGTAAAAACACTGACTGGTTCAGTATATCTGCTTTCAAAATACTGCTTGCCTTAGTGAAAGTGGCAGGACCTAGCATTTCCCTAGTAAGACTTTTTCCATTATTTGTTTTGTGAATTTGCTTCATTATCAGCTCTTCAATCTCTT
Organism: Lonchura striata; assembly: GCF_050655825.1. Taxonomy (NCBI): domain Eukaryota; kingdom Metazoa; phylum Chordata; class Aves; order Passeriformes; family Estrildidae; genus Lonchura; species Lonchura striata. The sequence continues at coordinate 118,041,274 of NC_140704.1, forward strand.
TAGGGTGGTGTTGGTCTTAAGAATCTCAAGACATTGTCAATTTAAAAAAAACCCCACTATATTAAACTATTAGAAGTGCTGTAATTTTTTCTAAGAAATCTTCAGAATCTTCAGTTTAACCTTAGATTATATTTTGGGGTTGGTGTCTGTCTTTGTAAGGAAGGTAGCTGTTCCATGTTGGCAAGTACAGAACATGAAGTATGCATGATATTTTAGGAGCATTGGAAACTGAAATCCATCCCTGATGTGATTTTTTTCTGCATGAGCTAATTTTTCTAACTTTTAAAGCTGGTGCCATATCTGTTTACATGGTTTAGAGTTTGTTCATCCACATAAACAATCCTTTAAGCACTCTATGGTCTAGGGTAAATAATACCAGAAAGTGATAGAGGCAGATGAAAAGCAGGACTCCTATATTACTTGAAGAGATACTTAATACCATAAAACTTAATAAATAGTGCTCCTATGATGAGACTGGTAAAGTGTTAAATACAGCCATTTTTCTTCCACTTTGTTTGTCAAGAGTGCACCTTCATGTTTTACTGCATCTCAAGAATGTGCTACACTTAGAACTTGATCTGTTGTTTTTCATTTTGGTTTCCTCCTGTTTAGATAAAATGATCAGTCATTTAAAATGACCTATATATGAATAATTAAAACTCCTTTCTTTAGAATTAGCCCTGCAGACTCTAAAAATCTGTTGTATTTCACTGTGAGCCTTTCATTCCTGTACTCTGGATCCATAGTCATTCTTTCATCAGTCAAAACTGAGATCTCCAAAGTAAAACGAGAAGCAGTGAGAAGAAAACTAAATGTTGCAAAAAATAGGTTGCAACAAATCCATTTTCATGCTTTTACTCATGATGTTCAAATAAGAGGTACTGAAATGAGCTCAGTTAGAATCCTTTGAGAGTGGGAATATTGCAAAAGTGAACATAAGCACTGATGTAGCTATCCACACTCTTAACTATGGGACTGACAATGCCTAAAAGCTGGACATTGCTTGTGTACTCCTATTTTCCAACTGTCCCTGCTTTCCATAATGACCATTTAGGTCCAGAAATAGTTGAATAAAACTTAGAGAAGCTCAGGGTTTAGTCAGATCTGCTTAAGGCAGCATAAAACAGTCATACCCATCACTGTTATTCCACTTGAAACTGTAACTGTGAAATGCATATGATAACAAGATGAACCTCATCCCTTACTGGGATGAAAGGGAGAAATATGTAAAATTATCTTCATCAGCTACAGGCTGTACATTAAAGAAAATTTAGCTTGTTCCAATAAAAAACACAGAGCTCACAAAAAATCTTGGAGAAAAACACAGCTCAGCTCATCTTCAAGAAATGGGAGTGGGGAATGTGCTGTTACTTGTTAAGTAATTAGGCAGTATGTATTGCAGTATCTAGTGTGTGTGTGTGTGTATATGTATATATATATGAATATTTGTACTTGCTGTTGGCATAATTTGATTAACCCCACAGTAAAAATAAAGTTCTTCAAGAGCTTGAGTGCACTGGAAAAAAAGTGTTTTAACAGTCACTGTGCAATGAGCAGTATTTACCCAATCTATTTTTGTGACCAAAGCAGTATGAAGTAGGAAAAAATAATGCTGATCTTTGTGTGGCCTTTAATCCTACTCCTTACATGTCTATACCCACCCTTGTCATGACACTCTTACATTTCTGTGTGAGCACCTGTGACATATTCTACTTGCTGAGTTAGTATGTAACTGTGCCAAGTTTTTTGGGCACAAATAACAAATTGGCTGAATTCAGACATCTGGAAAAAGCAATCAGCATGAGTGGACCCTTTGTACTGTACTGGTATAATTGTTATTGTATTTTTGGCAGCAGTTATTAGCTGCATGTTCACAAATAAAAAATATCATCTGCTTCCAAAGATTTCTCTCTTATATGCCAGTGCTGTAGAAGTTAAACTGATGCAATCAATGATTTTTCTTTCTTTTGGGAATCCAACTGCTGTGCATGACTTCTCTGAAATTCTCTTAATGAAGTGGCCTTACATGAAATTAATAACTGTCTGCCAAGCACATTCTCTGGTGGGTGTGTTAGACATCAGGATTTTGGTGCAGCTGTCTCTGAAGTGTTGATTTATCCAAGTGATCTTCATGCTAGCCTGAGTTAATCTGAAAGAGATTGTAGATACTCTCTGCACAACAAGACAACAGTGATATTTTTTTACTTATTCTAGTAAATGAAAGAGAAATAGAGCAAATACATGTATTTTTTCCATATTTTTATGGAAGTATCTTTCCACTGGACCTTTTCCTGTTCAGACAAGGAACTTTACTTTTCACTTAGTTAAACATCTTAAGTACGTGAAGATCGATCATACCAACTCCATTCAAAATATCACAGGTATGCTAGGGACCAAAAAGTGTATTTGCATAGCTCATTTAGAAATGGAATTAAAATTTATTCCTGGCATCCTCTTTAGGTAGAACTTTTTGCTGATAAACCTGGATTTCAATTATGCTTAGAGAATAATTGTTAAATATGAGTTTTGTTAAGCTTCAATTTCAAAAATTAAGGCCAAGTTGTCTAACACATGATTTAATAAAAATGCTCCCATTGCCTATGGTAAGATTATTTAGTCCTATAAATAGTAGCAATGAGCAAAGCTTATGGAGGTATTGTTTAGCAGGTCAGTCTAGCTTAACTGCTTGCAAACATTTAGAATATGACTAAATCAAAGATATTGTGTGTGAAAGCATGGCCCTTTTGAAAGTGGTGGACAGTTTTTTCAATAATTTTTACTGGTACTTGTGCCATGAAATATGATGTGTTGATATTATTGCCTGTAACAGTGAAGAAAAATGCTACAAAGGCGATAGAATTACCACTATCATTTAGAATTACCACTATCATTGTAGTCACTATATTTTAAGCTTATTATGTGCTGTCACATAAGCAAGGTCTTTATGAGACCCATACCCTTTAGAACTTATGACAGGACTTAACACAAACTAATTAATGCAGCAGAAGGAGTTCCACAATCAACCAACAAGTTAACTTTAGATGATGATTCAGGTGTTTTGCAAAACCTTTTCATGGGAAGAGGCTGGCATTTGTAGAAGATTTCTCTAACAGGTCATCCCTAAGAGCATCACCATACCTGATGTTTGTGGTGTCTAGATCCCTTCGCTTCAATCTGTGTTTCCATGCCGTTGTTTGTCACCTCTGCAGTTTAGGTTTTATGTTCTATAGGTGGCTGATGTAAGCCACATCATAACAGAATTTGAGTTTCCCTCCATGTCCAAACTCTATTACATCACTGCAATTCATAATTTTTGATATCTCAATTAAATTTTAGAGAAGTAGCAAATAACAAAAACGAACAGAACATTTTAGAAAAAAAATACAGAATTTTGGAGTTGTGCCTTTTTCTGAGAATCTCAAAATTTATGAAAAGGGATTTGCAATGTCTCTGTAAGAGACATGAAAATGTTGTCCATGTATAGTTGAGAAACTGGAGCAAAATGGGTTTGTGAATTTTGTAGTTGCTCAGGAATCCTAAAGCAAATCCAGGAATAGAATCTAGCTGCTCAATTTTCAGAGCAATGCTTTAGTCCTGGAACTCATCCTTTCCTCTTTGGACATTTATTGCAGGCCTATCAGAATGGCTGTTTCCATATAAAAAGGAATACTACTTTTGCAGCTTTAGTTCCAACATCATAGAACAGCTAGACTGCAGTTTGTGTAAGCACGTTGTTTACAAGGGTGACAAAGTCAACTTTGTTCTGTAACTTTTTACAGAATGTTCTGGCTGTGAAAGTAGATTTCTAAATGCCAGGTTGTGTTCAAGTCATGCAGAAGTTCAAGGCAATTTATTCAACACAGGGAAGGAAAAATCAACCTCAAGACACTGTTTATGTTGTCAAAAGAATATCGTTAGCTCTACTGTGTTATGAGAATATTTTCCTCTGCATTTCACTGCAAGAGCAAATTTTGACATACATTTAATGGGATTCCAAGTGGCAAAAAATAACATGTTAGCAAGTCAATACCACTGAGAAACCAATATGATATCTGATCTGACATCAAGATTAATTGTTCCAAGCCTCAAATATGCAACTGGTACTGAAAATAAATGTCTAATTGTATTATATTGTCTTTCAGAACATCATATGCAATTGATTTCCCCTCTGCCATTGCCTAATTTCCACCTAAGAACATACATGACTTTTCTTCCCCAAGGTCACTAATAAACAATTATGCAGAAAACTAATATTATGCAAAAATTATAAGAATACTACTAAGCCTGTTGTAACATGGGCAGTGTTCTGTGTTTTGAATTATTTTTGAGACTTTTCAGACACAGAAGTATGCCATTACCTCTAAGTCCAGCATAGTTTATAATACAAAACCCTCTTATTTTGTAAGTCAGTAGACAAGGATGCTTAATAATGTTTCCACTTTAGAATAATATGATAGATGAATATAATTTGAAGTTTTAGCTTTGCTTTTGAGCCAACTCATATGATACATACTAAAACTCACATATATATAAAATAGATATGCAAGGTTTCTTTATCAGTATTTCCATTTGCTTCATAGCCAAATGACTGATTAGCTGCTTCAGAAACTGAAAGGGGGTCTTTAACAGTTTCCTGGTCCTGACCAAGAATCATGGTAATTATTTTTGTATACAATAATCTGTGATGGCTGTGATGCTTCTCTTTCAACAGGGATTAAGCCAGAATTTTATCATGTACATAAGGTCACAAGGTATCAGTGTTTTATTTACAAAATTGCCCTTTAACATTTCTGCACCACAAAGAGCAGCCACGAGAGCCCCACCTTTGTTGTTCACTAATACCATAATCCACTCAGTTTGCAATAAAGATTGAGAGTTCTAATACAGTTTATATTTATTTTCGAGGTAACCTTAGCAGTCCCTTGCCCACTGCAGAGGTCTCTGTTTTGCAGCTGGGTGACATTTTTTAGGGCAACTTAACCCATGTCCTGCCTATATTTGTGGCTTCAGAGTGGGTTTTTTTGTCTGTTGTTGTAATTCTGCTGTGAGTATTAAGAGCATATCTTTGAGGTACATGGTTTTATTGCATTAATGCTATAATTGTATCTTCAGTTGGCACATCTTACTTTAACATACTGTTTTAATATAGCAAACCCTACTACAATGATTATGTCTCTATTCAGACTTTTTACTACTAGCATACATGTCATGCCCTCAGCCTGTGAGACTGAGTTTTGCCAGGCTTGCCTCAGGGATGTTTGTTTCCTTTTTGTTTTGATGTGAAATAGTACAAAATTGCTATAATAGTAAAGGAAACAACTCTTTTTTGTTATTTTTTCACTTGGTGATTTTTTTCCCAATTACCATGACCTTTCAAACACAACACTGATAAAAAAAAAAAAGGTTGAAAATGGTTAATCCTGCTTTTGTGCTTCGATTCCTGCCATCAGAATTGCCCAAAATACTTCTGCAACCCAAAACATAGTGGCTTTTATTTCAAGGCTGCAGTATTCAATGTGACATAGCCATGTTTTACTGTTTAAATTTGCTGCAGTGTAGCATCCCTGTAACATCAACACTTAGAAAAACAGTTAACCCTGGAACCAGAGCACATAAAAACATGAATCAATGAGAAAAGTTGCAGACAGATAAGTGGTAGGAATAATTAATAGGGCTCTGCTCATGGTAACTGTATGGACTTGTATCATTTGGTGTAGCAACGACTGAACTTAGTTCTGCTTGTTAAAGGATTTGTCTAGGAATAGAGATTTACATTATAGCACTAGAAAATGGATTCCTTGAAGATGTCTAGAAACAGACTGGATTCTCTGAGCCCTTTATTCACTTTAAATAATGGTGCACTGAAGTCAATAAAATTACACTTCCAGACTACTCCATATGTTTTTACTCTTTGTTTCTGGGATTCATTGTATATTAAGGCTTAGTTTTCTAACAAAACTCATTACTCTTGGCTATGTTAGCTGCACTGCACATTTAGCTTGCGTGCCCAGTATAAGGATGTCCAAAGACAACAGTGTAATTTGTTATTAAAATCTGGATTTTTTTTTTTTTTTAATAGATCAATCTCAGAGATCTTGGACAGCTATATAAAATCCGCATTGGCCATGACAACTCTGGAAATGATCCCAGCTGGTACCTGAAGCAAGTCAGACTTGAAAGAGTAGTCCCTGTTTCTGCTGAAGAGATTTGTCTCCCCATAGAGAGCTGGCTTTCTGAAGACAAGGATGAAGGTGATACATGGAGAGAAGTGGCAATAAGAAACCCTGCAGAGGAGCTTTTACCATGTATGTGCTCAGTATTTTAGATCATGTGTTCATTAACCATTTCCTCTGAGTATATGACAGTTTTTCATTTCCTTCAGGACAACAAAAGCCCTCTTGCCCAAAAGCCAGTGTAACCATGAAGCAATCCCTTGCAGATATATTCTAGCTCCAGGAGAGGGAAGTGATCCTTTAACCCTACTCCTTTCCTTCCCAAAATCAGAATAATAGCTGTGCCCAGGGCATATTACCCTATAAAATATTTGATTTCTCAGAGTGCTCATACATCACTGGTAAATACTGCTCTTCAGAGAAAGACATCAGGTAGGAAATCAAGGTGTGTAATGTCATGTGGTATCCAGTTCATTTTAGCAAGTTTGAGGTCATCCTTTCTTGTCCTGAATAAAGCATACTTTACAATAAATCCATCATGTGAAGCATCACACACATGTTTTTCAAATCAGGCTTGAGTCACAGCCATTCACATAGAAATGGTTAGCTGCAGGATGACACTTTGGAACACCAAAGTTTATGACAGCTTTGATGCACTTTGTTCTCCCATCATATAAAGTTATTATTTAAAAAGTCCGGGGCCTTTATAGAAGAATAGGGATTCCGTATAATCACTACATGTGTCTTTTTTATTTTAATAGATTTTCTTTACATTAATAGAATGGCCAGTAATGTCTGACAGTGATATGTCTTACATAGATAGGTGCTACCATTTAGTAAATTGGATTCAAGCTGATTCAGTGAATTTTGCAAGGTGTGTGGGATTTAACATAAAAAAGATCACCCTGCATTTAATTGCAATCAAATAAATTGAGAAGAAAATATCCCAGAAGTGAAAACCCTTAAGTCCAAAGAATATAATTCTCTGAAAAAATTATTAAGACTGTGAATGTTTTATTGCAGAGGACAGAAGATGTTGAAAAACATGTATGAGCCAGCTCATATTTCTGCTTTGCTCTTTTCTTATTTTTTTTCAGAATTGTTATTAACTTCAATAAGTGATTTCAATAAAAGGAGGCTGATCAGGATGAACCAAGTTTTATGATCACTGACATGTACCACAGTACCATATGCCACTCACAGTGACATATATATCATTTACTGGTGCAATAAAAAATGGTGCAGAAGCCAGTTAATTTGTACAAACAATCAATTCAGCATCAATAATTCAAATCTGCATTATGCAGTCTGAAAAACTCATTCATAGAAAAGTACTAATATTCTGGTCTATATATATATTTATATATGAAAAATCAAGTCAGTTCTATCAAATGCTGGAAATATCTTTAAAAAGCAGCATATTTATGTAGTCTTTAATCATTGTATTGCTGCATATTTCCTTGTATTTGCAGGAAAGTTATTAAAATATATGTTTCAAGTATGAAAGAAAAGATACATTTCCAAAAGGACTTGGAAATATCTCAAAAAGTTAAGTTTTACTAATTAGTTATTGATTTTAGGAACATTTAAATTGAACATCAATACAAACTCAGCAAGGAGTCCAAAGCATTTTGTATTTATTTTCTCAAGAACAAGAAAATGAAACATTATCCATTTTAATTTCCCATTTAAAAGCTAATTGCTTACAAGTACTGAGCAAGCCACATCAAGTCACTTTCTCCAACAGAGGAAACTACATGCTGGCAATTACTTAATGAGGATTTGATATGATTTAGGAGTTTGTATTCTGTACTTTCAATTTAATCTGTGATCTTCTAGTGATAACAGATTTGTTTAAGTATAAAAGTAATGTGCTTGAAACTTTAAACAAAGCAAACAAATGTAAACTAAGCACAGAAGGCATTGGTCTTGTAATTGCTGTTCTTAAACACTTATCTCATTGCTCAGCTCCCCTCTCAGAAGAAATAGTAATTTTTACTTATTCTTTTTCTCCCTTTCCCCAGCTGAAATTTTCTATGCAACCAATATGGACCCAAAACCATGGAACAATTTTTTGACTCCTTGACTTTATTATTTTTCTAGCATCTTGTCTTAAGATCTGAATTTATTTCCTGCATCTGTTAGCTTTTCTTTACCTTCCTCTCTGAACTTACTTCTTATCCATTCAGATTTCTCACCTTGGTAGCCCTTGTTAGTTTTTCTCATTGCTCCTCAGTTGCCTAAAAAATCTGACACTAATCTGGTCTCCTAGTCCAAGTATTGATTTCAGTTCTTTATCAATCTCTCCATCACGCCAGTCTCAACTTCCTTTCTTAACTCAGGTTTCTTATCCCTCCAATGCAGGTCTGGTTTTGTCTTCTCTTTCCTTATTTTCCATGGCTTCTTTTTCTCTTCCTGTTACACCTTCTCTTTTGCTTTTCCAGCCCTGGGATCTAGAAAACACCTGCTCTGTCTTTGAAGTTGTCCCTGAATTCAGTATGCTGTTGTACTGTGTGATTCCTGGATGTTCCTTTCAGGTTTTTTTGATGGTTTGGTTGATTGGTGTTTTTTTTTTTTTTTTTTTTTTTTTTTTTTGCGATTCTTCTATGCAGTCTGTGCCTTTTTTTTTTTCCCTTTCTAGCAGTTCCAGATACATTTAGTTCACCAAATTTTACAGGTTTTGGGTTTTTACTTGTTGCTCCTTAGATATGGCTTCAACTCCTTGTTACACTCTGATGCACAAAATAAAAGTTATTCAACTATTTTCTAAGTGATAGGTATTGGAAATTAGTAATCATACCCTGAGTTGGGTAAATATTGAAATAAATCACTCAATGACAATAAGATAGAAGACTTTGAATGCTTTTGACTTAGCTTTCTGGCATAGGAATATTAGGGGGGGTCAGCCCAGATGTGCAGCTCAGAGTAGCTCAGTGAGGCTGCCACAGCTGCATGGCCCCAGGTCCAACCAGCAGCAAGGCTCAGCACATTCCCAGTCAACACTCACAGAGAGCACAGCTGTGTACCACACACCAATGTGTGCCAGCTGAAAAGATCACCCAGACACACAGAGCAGCTGCACAAACTCAGCCCCAGCAGCCTCATCCTGCTCCCCACTCTGGCTGAGCAGAACAGACGTCCAGCAGTGGGACTGTGTCTGTGTATTGGTGTGTACAGGGTAGATCCAACAGCTGGGCTCACACACTCTGCCTATCCCCAGTTGCCCCTGGATCCCAGTCTCTCCAGGTGCTGGCAACAGGACATAGGAGCCCCTGAGGCTGCAGACCTGCTCCAGCTTCTGGTACAGGCCATCTCCCTCATGCCCAACCCAGCAGGTCTCACCCCTAAAGATACCCACACCTCAGGGTGTCTCTGACAGCTGAGTGGGACTCACCTGGTCCCTCCAACACTCGGCTGCTCATGTAGTCTTGCACTCAGAGAAATGGGCCTCTGACCCCTGGTCCCACTCCACTCACTGACAGTTTTATTCCCTTCAGTCTCTCAAGCTGCTGCCATGCAGGACTCCAAGTCCAGTTGCTGGTACTTGGACTCCCTACCCACACAAGCACACAGAGAACAGATGTGATCTATTTTTTAACACCACTTCCTTCCCAGGTCACCTAGATCCATCTGTTTCCCTGCCTTTAGTTCCTCTCCTAAACGTCTTACAAGTCCTCTGCAATCACAAAATCATCTTCTCTTCTGCCCTATATTGCATCTGATGCCTTGGGGCATCAAACCTCTTAAGTATGATAGGTACTCCAAGTTGCTCATCATGGTGGGTTTTATGCCCAGACTGAGACTCCTGGGACAGCCCTGCAGGGGCTGGCAGTGTGTTCCCTTTCTCTAAGTCTCTAAGGATTCCCACCTGCCCTTGTGCCCCTGTGATTGTGGAGAAGGACTGTGATGGGCCTGAGCAGGATGTTACCTGGACTGTCCCCTGCCTGTATTCCTCTGTACATGTGCAGAACTTTATCACAGATCCTAACATGGGTTGTCTTCAGATATGGCTGAACTTTTGTTCTACAGGGGTACCTGATGCAAGAGGTATTGAATCTTCTTACTGCTATGTTTATATGAATATAAATGTCAAATGAGGATACAAAGGGGTAAATGTATCCTGTTCTTGTTCACATATTCAAAGGTATAACTGTATTGGTTCTCCAAGTAGAAAAGAATACTAAATCTTTGGAGCTGGAATTTTCCCTGCCTCTGTCTCAGTATTTGTCTTTTATTTCATTTCAGTACAGTGTGCAGGCAAATACAGAAAGGTTGGAAAGTGGCAATTGACTGAAATAGTGCAAAAGATGACCAAAGCAAATAGTAATAACATAAGTGTTATCTCTATAAAATTTTTATCCCTGTTCTATCACTCAGGAGGCACCAACTACATAAGTATATCGTCAAGCTTCTTTATAGTAAAATTCATTAGCAAGTGTGTTTTTTCAAAGCTGATAATTTTCTTTCATGTCATGAAGAACATATATATTTCCAGACTATTGCTCAAAATATTACTAGCAGAGATTAGAGAGCAGTTAGTGGAGATTAGAGTGAGAACAATAATTTTAATTGAAATGATACTGTTTTTGTATTTGTGTTTTCTAAATTAATATATGCACTACTTCTGAGGAAGATAGTCCCTCTTAACCAGTATCAGCCATTAAGAATTTGTTCTCTTTTGGCTTTAATGGTGCACTCACCTGTATCTTTACCCTTCATGGCAAAATGCCAAACACCCTTTATGAAAGCCAGGTGTAAACACCAAGTGACAAAACTAGAGATTCAACCTTGCTGTTTTGACAGATTGAGCCAAAATGACCATTTCATTCAAGTGGGCATGTCATATAGAAAAAAGGCAAAACCTGGAGCAATACTGTGCAATACCATTCTGGGATCTTGCTACGCCAGCATAAAGAGAGGACTGAATAGAAGCAGTTGGACAATTTTAATGTTGCGTGTCGTTTAACATCTCTCCAGGTTTTGTGCTCTTTGGCCAGTTTGTCTGTTTACACTGGCAGCCTGGTGGGAGTGAATTTGCTCAGTGAAGCACTCAGTGCTAAAATCCCACTTAGTTAAGTGTCCTATGGGCTCTTTATGGGAGTCGAGAGGGAAGTCTTCAGGCTTGTTCTAGTCTGTTCCCAGAGACTGACTGCCAGTTTGTGTCAAGATTGTTATCATTGGGCTCTTGGAATGTATTATCTGGTGTAGCTTCATCCAAAAAGGGCCTAGTTCTTTGTTCTAAAACCACTCCATGCTGCACACCAGAAAGAAGGAAGTAGAGCCAACCAGGTGATTCAGCAGTGTTGTAAGCAAACCAGTGTCACTAGGCACAGACAGCTATGGATCTTCAATTCATTTGCTTTTAACCAGAATTCTCAACTAATGACTGTACGTTTAGTGGAATTACTTTGAAAAGATCTGACAATGGGACAGAAATTTGTACCAAAAGGAAGAGACCAATGTTTCTGCCATGAAAAGTTTCATTTTCAGATTCTCAACAATAAATTATTCTTTAATCCTATTAGGTTTGTTTTCTTCTCCCAAAACATATCAACATACTAACTTAGTCTTTTGAGTGAAGCAACTGGAGGTATTTGCTTACTGTTTATATTTTCCAAAGGCAAGTGTCATAAGCCATTGAGTTCTGTACATTACTTCTTCAAAAGGAATTCATAATTATATACTGTGCCTGTGAACTGGGACTGATCTATCTCTTGTCATTGGTGAAGGCGCAGGTATATATCAATTTTCTGTATTGGAAACCCTGATTCTGGTCCACAGAATTGGAAATCTGGAAAAACGGGTTTTCCAACTCATGTTCTATTGTCCTTAGGTTACCTCTTCGTCATAACCAGGAAAATTTTCCTTCTTTTTTGTCCAAGGTAGTTCACTTCTTATGTTATCAATAGATGCCAGAAGCTGGAGCTGGGATTTAAAAAACTCCTGAAGTCTCATGATAGTATCTCAAAAGATAGAATTTTTATAGGCTGAGCAACTGGAAATTTGGTACTAGTACACTTGACTGCTCATATGACTCTATAGTATTTTTTATATATTTGGTTCTGTGATTTTTTAGCACAGTTATTATACTGCTTTAAAGTCTGCTTTTAGAAACTTCTCACCTCTGTCTGAAAACACTTTTGTTCCCTTTTTCATCTGTTTCTTCCATGCATCCATGTTACAGATTTTTCGGTTTGGTTTCTAGAGCTTATCTAAGGTTACCCTGTGAGCAATTTGAAGATTTCAATCACTTATTTTCTGAAAGGTTTCTTTTTTATTGAGTGCTAGCTGAGGTTTTTTCCCCTGCTATTCTATATTAATTAATCCTCTTATATCCTTTATCAAAGTTACTGTGTTTTCCAAGACATTTCTGTTACTTTGATGTGCTCAACATTGGACAGATGCCTAGATGTGAGTCTCACAGGTCCCCCTCAATGCTGAAACCCTGTTTCCTGGCTTCTGTTGAGTGGCTGATTTTATGAAACAATTTTCAACTTTTTTTCTGGCTTTTTTTTTTTTTTTTCTTTTGCCTATGGGTTTACCTCTCTCTGAATGTTGTGTCACCCCAGTTTACAGCTAGTGAGTGTAGTTACACTGAATCAGTATATAGTAAAATGAAATTACTACTAGAGAACAGGGGATCAGGCCATACATTTCTAATTTTCAGAGTTTTGGGATGGCTTTTTCTTCCTGCAGTGAAGGAGGTCTCCATTGCAGATGGGCCTGCAGCAGGGGCCTTAGAAGAGGTTGGTTACTCAAAAGAAATGAAAGCACAGTGTCAGAGGCTGAACACATTATCTAGGATTATTTCACTTTACTCTCTAAACAACAAACTGTGTTTCGTGAAAAATATACAGAAAACTGAAAATGGAAAAAATTTCACATATGGTGAGTCTTTTTGTCTCAGCAGTACATTCAATGAGTAGGTTTGTTCTGCTTGTATTGTCCCATCAAACAATTGGTGTACCTTGTTTTATCTGTTACAGAGTGGTACCATCACTCTTTTTCTTTGCTTTAAGCAATCTTTAGCTCAGGAGCCATTAGCACCACCACCTTTTGTAGCTGTTCTGCAATCTAGAGGAACTGCTTGATAAAACTTCAGCAATTTGAATCCTCTCAGTCTGGTCTGTGCCTAGTTTTCCATTTGCACAGAAAAGGTTTAATGTCCACAATCTATTTAGTAAATGTTTATATGACTGTGCAGGTGTTTCACCATAGTGGCCATGTTCACCATGTTCTAATTAGGCGTGTGTGCTGTGGAGAATGTTTTCCCTGCTTCATTTTTTGTGTGATTCTTATGAAATGCATTGTAACATATACTCAAGTTAAGGGGTATAAACATTCCTTTTTTTATCCTAATATAATAGCCTGTATTGTAGTAACCTATATTGATAGAAAAATTTAGAGCACAAACTGGTCTATTTTGTTAAGAAGGTTCCTGTATAAATAATGCAGATTGTGTAGCTTACATAAATGTCAGACCTAAGATTTTACAGATGGTGAGGGATGTATAGATGCAAGAAACTATGGAAAATATTTTCCAGTTTTCTACATTTCAAGATGTGAATGCTGTCTATTTCAGACTGATTTATTTAGGCTGATAGCAAAAAAAAGCTCTGTTTAATGATTAGATCATTATTGTCTCTCTGGTTACCACAGAGATGCACAGTGCTACAAAACGTAGTATAATTTATTTATCTGTTAATATCTTTGTGTTGTGTTATAAATACCTTTTGTTCTCTTCTCCTTTCATGGAGGAAAGGACTTGTTGATATTTTGGTTTTGTAAACAATTATTGTTAAATGGTTTCTTAAAAAGAAACCCTTGAATATGCTTTAAAATTGTGTTTATAGTTACTTAAATTTTTTATTTTTGATGATGGAAATTACTTGCAGTTGTAAGTAATACCGGTCTTTCTATATAAACAATCATAACATAAACACTCTATACCCTTCCATTTCCTCCCACAAATATTTTGCATTTTCAAAACTAAGAAAGTAAGTAAGACTGTAAAAGTGTGGAAGAGACTTCAAGTCAATATATCCCTTTTTCTACTACCTGCAGCATCTTGCTTCATGGGTAGTGCAGCCCTGTTATTGAAATATGTGGTCACAGATTATGATAATTTTTAGCATTTTTTGTTTGGAAATGTAATCTCTCTCCTTTTTCACTCCTAAAGATTTTTCCCCTTCATGATCAGCATGGCTCTTTGCTATGCTGCACATTTTCTGTCATAGTTTGCTACTATCCCTTATCCTCTGCCCTTTGGCCAGCTATGATTATATTAGCAGTTATGATATAAAATGTAATTTGGATATATAGCTCAATTATGCTAATTATCAGATCAATTTATCTTTGCTACTTGCTATTCATATCTAGAATTTTTTTTATCATGATTTATTAATGTTAAAAACCTTGAAACTACTTTTATAAGGCTCTTCAAATTTTTGAGGATATGTGTGAATTATTGAGATCATTTATATTTCACAAGCAATGCTGGTACACTAATGCATGGATGTGAGAGCTGCAATGAGTGCTTGAAATTACAGAAAATAATAAAATTGGTCAAGGAACACCACTTCTATTTAGAGTCCCAGTCATAATAGTGATAAAGAGTTGGAGACACGGTGTTTTCAGATAATTTTACACAGATTAAAATAACTACCTGAATTTGATTAAACATAGAGTCTATCCATAACATTTCTTCTATATTTTAATACATGTGGTGCTATTTTTCTCCTTCAAGTATTTGCAGTATTATTTTACTACTTGTTTATCGTCTCATGTGGGAATCAGGAGTAGCTGTTTTTCAGTGATAGTGGACAACATGATGTTTGAGTTTTATAAACTGACTTGGGAGCCAGTGAATAAAAAATGTATGAAATGTCAGATTCTAGTAGCTATCTGGTGGTGTAAAGGTAACAGTATTTTAACTAGTTTTTGTAGAGTATTGTCCAGTTTCAAGCATTTTGTTATATTGTTTTCATCTTTGTTTCTTCTTGAACGAATTCTGTTTGTTAGGATTTGTATTACCTTTCTTTGCTTCCAAGAACTGTTCAAATTATGCATAAATGAAACAGTAATCTTCTGTGTGATCTACTACATAGCAGCAGAAATGGCCAGCTGTGATTAGAAAAGAAAGACTGCATGGAAAAATTGCCATTAAAATGTAAACAGGAATTTTTTTTTAAAGGCACAGAGAAAAAAACCTGAAATTAAGCATAATAGCATATGATCACTGCAAAGAATTTTTTAAAAATGAATTTGCACATCTGGATAGTAAAAAAAATAATATTAGTGTGGCATAGAACATCTTAAGACAGTAATTAAAAATATATTATATATTAATTTATTATTATATTATATTATATTATATTATATTATATTATATTATATTATATTATATTATATTATATTATATTATATTTTGCAAAATTCTTTGAAGATGTATATATTTTTTGTGTGTAAGATTATAATGTCTAGATTATAAGGAGAGGCATTAAAAAGTTGTAAATATATTTTAACTGAGAGCTGTTTTGAAAGCCCTATCATTCACTAGTGACAGATGTAGAAACCTTCAAAAGCAGGGTTCATTTTTTTATAGGTGTAGGAGCTGCTCATCTGCTTGTCTACCTTTGCATATGGGATGAAAATCTAAAACCTATTTTAAGATGAAATGAAGGTTAACAACCCAGATAATTGTTTTGCATAAATCTGGAGGTTGAAAATGCTTCGGTACCAGTGAAAAGTAGCTTTTATTTCAGATGATGACTCGATATATTAGGTGGTATCCCAGTAAATTGCAAAGAAACACTTTGTGAACTAGCAATGCATAACAATGTTCATCATAATGGGGTTCTCCTAAGCTTGGTGTTATTATATTTTTGTGAAGAGAATTAAAAGATTTGAACCTAGAAGCTACAAATTCATGGATAGTTGTTGCTACTTGTAAACTTGAAAATCAGTAGAGTTTTCTGGAAAATTTTTGATGAGGAAACTTTTGAATCTTGTGCAAGCTGCAAGGATAATCTCAAGTTTTTTCTTCTTGTAGTGTTGGTGTATGAGGTCCATGTATACACAGGTGCTAAAGTTGGTGCTGAAACAGATTCCAATGTTTATATCAACATCATTGGGACAAGAGGAGATGCTGGCAAAAGGAAGCTCCATAGGTCTAAGAATAATAATATTAAATTTCGACATGGACAGGTGAAGTAAAAACAATGTTGCTTCTGATAAATAAGATGAAATTATGGCTAGAAAACACTTTTGTCAAGAAATGTAAATATCTTTTTATTTACAAGGTTTATTCAAGCATTGGCTATTTTCTTTATTCAAAATTCCTTACATAATTGCATCATATAGATAATATTTATCTGTTTAATCAACCATTTTCTGAGAGCTTTAGATATTAGAATTTGGGTATTTTGGTCATTTGTATTGCACATATAGATAACATTCTAACAATATCATTGTTGTAGTCCTGAACAGATCATTGTACATTTGAGAAACAGGTTCTATTCTGTATTCCTGAGTATGTTTTACAAATTTGGTGAGGCACACAGGGCTGGAAAATACAATGTAGACACAACCAAGTAATTGAAATTAATCATTGTGTCATGCCAAATGTATCAGTGCTGTCCCTGTGGAGTAATTTTCAGGTGTTATTTACCTTAGAAAGTGTTAAAGGATCCTCCCTGTTTGGCCAGGATTAATATAAAACAACTATATTAATTTTGAAAACAAAAAAACAAACAAAATATTACAAAGAAGCTTTTCTATACTGTTAGAATCAAAGCAGTAGCTATGTTTAAGACTCTTATAACTCTCCTTGTATGGTTCCACAGATGGATATTTTCTGCATAAAAGCTGTCTCACTGGGAGACTTGGAGAGAGTTCTGATTAGCCATGATGGAGCTGGTCCAGGTAAGATTTAATTTCCTAGAGACCAGTCTGTTTTCAAGAGCTTTTTAAACCAAATGCACTTGTTTATGTTGTATGCTTCATAGAAAATGTGACAGAAGGTCTTGCAGTGATAAAAAGTCTTCCTGCAGGTTGATCACTGTGACGGGATGATGAAAAACTGTGGTAATGGACAGAAAAAAGGGCATGAGTTTAATGTCATATACTGTTATTCTGCTCTCTGTTTTCATGGTTATTTATAAGAAAGCATTTTTTATTTGCATGTAGAAAACTCTCAAAAGTGTGTCTCACACTGGTAAGACAATCTTTCACTAGACAGACAGTGAAAATTGTCCAGGAAGGAATTTAAGATATTCAGCAGCTGATTTGCTACCTGACAAAATTTGGGTAGCTATAGCACAAGGTCTTTGCTGCTTTGGGCATTTGTAGAAGATTTGATTATACATGTGATCTGTGAAAGTCCATGTGGAGGTGTTCCAGTGAGTCACATTGTATTAAGCTTGTAGGTTTTTGAGGAAAGAAGAAAGAATTTGGTAATGAGGTGAATTTTGGGTACAGGCTCTCAAAGAAGGCGACATCTCCCTGGAATTATGCAAATGAAGAGAAAGCTAGCATTTAAAAGCACCAAAAATGTAAATACTGCAAATATGCTTGCAGATTAATATCTAGGAAGAAGCTAAGTGAAGAAAAGGATTTTTAGGCAGTTCAGGGCTCCACTGATAACAGATTGGAAAAGCCCTTTTACCCTACTCCGTTCTGAAATGTCCCCAGGCAACACCAATCTTGCTGTCTGTACTGCCCAAGGCTCTGAGCAGGTGTGTGACTGTTACAGAAACAGCCATAAAGTGGAGCCTTGGAATGCTGTGTAATCTTGTTTCCTGTAGTTCCATAGAGTTTGCTGCCTTCAGCAGTATGGATGATGGTGCACCTGAAAGTTTCGCATTGTCGTAACCCAATACATAACACAAGAGGCACTGTGGCGGAGCCTACCTCCCCTCTATTCCCCACAGCACCACACCATGCTCTCTTCTCTGATATCTCCTTTAACAGGCAGCAGAGGATCAGCATTACAAATCTTAAACCCAATTCAGCTACCTCAAGTTGATTTTTGACATTGGAGTTCATATGTGTGGGTTCATATATGTGAAGGACTTTCTAAACAGTACAATGGATTGAATTCTATCTGTAACAAAATGTATGCCTTGGTCATTCAGAAGGTTTTTCATTGTACTCAGCACAGACAGATCTCACAGACATCTTTTGAACTGTACCTCAGGCTAGGCTTATATGGGGCTGAGGGGTTGAGAGCTGGAAAAAGATGGTTGCTCAGAGAGACTCAACCTTTTGGGGGTTGAGAAGGAGGAAGGAGGAGTCCTTCAGAGGTGGGGTACCTCTTTTTCTCATCATTTGCCTGAGTGACAGGACAGGAAGGCCTTAATTCTTGATTTGGCGTCTGTCTTGAAAGGATCCTAGAACATATGTTTTCTTTGGGGCTCCCATGCTGCAGGGCACAGATCTACTCCCACAGCTATTGTGAATGAGGAGAGTAAAGAACTTTTGTCCTAGAGAGGTTTGCTCCATGCACTACCTGGGGATGCCCTTTCTGTGTGACAGAAACTGCTGCCTTCTAAAGACTTCCAAACTCAGATGCAGCCAGGATGCAAAGCATAAGGATAAATAGGATGATTGTTTCTGACCAAAACATCCTGCATGCCATTTTGCTGCAATGGTGTGAGCTGGGTAAAACCTTGTAAGCAATATGATAAATTGTGAGTGGTGCAGGTACAGTGAGATCAGGGTATTTGAGAAGGGCATCACAGGACAACCAAACCAGTCACTAGGATGGTCATTGGAAGTGATCTAAAAGATCAGCATGGATGTGCCAGCAGTTACTGCAGTAAGAGAAAAGATGAATTCAGTAATCCAGCAGAAGTGAGACTGCACAGTCCCATGCCTGCTGGTCTCATAGTAGCAAGGCTGAGTGTGTGTTCCCAGTTGACAAGCACACAAACACATTTCTAAGACACAAATGTATGCACATAGCTGGCCATGCAGACCAACACAGTCAGGAACTCAGCACGTACACAAACAGTACAAGTGGCCTTCCTCTGTTATCCTCTCCAGTTGAGCAGAACAACAATCCATCAATGTCAAATATAAAAAATATGTACAGGGTGGATGTACAAGGCCTCCAGTAGCTGGCCTTAGGCAGTCAGTCTTTCTGGCTGCTGGTTTTGGATCCTCAGTTTTGCCAGTTACTGGCACAAAGACAAAAAATCCCCTCCAAGGCTGTAGCCCCACTCCATTGGCACATGAGAGCATTAATTTTAAAGATTTGTTAATTAATATTTTTATATATGCAATAAGAAGTTCACTCACAGAGGACAAAAATTTCCAGCTTTCACACAAATCATATTTATGGGTATAAACATATTGGTCCCAACACCCTTGTGCCTGATTACAGGGAATAATCAAAAGATGTAGGCTGGGATGTGAATGGTGTTGACAGTTCAGAGATGTATGCATGTATTTGTCTCCAAGGGAAAAAACCACACCTCTTAAAATTAAAACAGGCAAAGGCAGAAAAGAATTGCATCTCTTAGGAGAGATGAAAAATAATAAAACTTTCATTCTGTTAATACATCTTATTTATTTAGATGAGATCTGCCTAAATATGATCTGTTTTTCTGCTAGAAAAAGATAATCTGGGCTTTTTTTCTTAAAATTTATTTTAAAAATAGTATGATTTCACATTATAAACTTTTGTCATTTCGGCACAGGCAGTGGATGGTTCCTGGATAAGATTGTCATCAAACATAAAGAAGGAGAGGAAGCTCACGAGGTTGTATTTCCTTGTAATAGGTATGTCATTCATGGAGAAAAAGAATTTGTTACCTGCCAGCAATGTAATGAAAAAATTTTAGAGCAGATATGTGCACACAAACTAGATGTTTGAACAATGCCCTGGAGTTTTTCAACATACAAGTGGTGCAAAATTTTGTAGCTGAAGACTAGGAAAAAGTTCCTATGTTGGCATAGAAGGGAGTAATAGCCTAATGCAGAGAAGTTCCAAACCAAATGTTGCATAAGAGGAAAGGTGCATGATATTTTTTTAATCTAAATTATATAGAAACCATGTAATATTAAATAAGCTTTCCGTTCTCAATCTTTTAAGAAGTACTGTGTGTAAAGATCTGAAATGACATAGTTGTCATTGTGGGATAACTTGCACAGTGGCAGTGCTGCCATGGTTGACTATAAACTCTCCAGCAGGAGAGGCAAGGAAGGAGGGGAGGTGAGGCAGCCCTGTATGTTAGGGAGTATTTTGATTTTCCAGAGCTTGATGATGGTTGTGATAGAGTTGGGCGTTTATGGGTAAAGGGAAGAGGCCAGCAAGGCCAGTGCCATGATAGAATGGTCTAGGTCTGTTACAGACCAGCCAGCCAGGAGGAAGAGGCAGTCAAAATTTAATGTGAGCAGCTGGAAGAAATCTCACAATCACCAGCTGTTGTCTTGTGAGGGACTACAAATACAATGCAGCAGAGGAGGAGTTTAGGAGGTTCCCGGAGTCCATGGAAGAAATCTCCTGACACAGTGAGGTAGCCAAGTACAGAAAATACCCACTGGATGAAGGAAAGATTGAGCCACTTAATGCCTTCTTCCCCTCAGTCTTCAACAGTATTTTCAGTTCTCCTTGTAGCCAGCCCCCTGAGCTAGAAGAAAGCAGTGGGAAGCAGAATGAACCCCACAATCTAAGCAGAGAGTCAGTGGCCTGCTGCAGCACTCAGACAAGTCTATTGGACTGGAAGTGATCCACACAAGGGTACTGAGGGGGATGCATTGGGTCACAACAGCCCCATGCAGTGCTGTAGACTTGGGGATGAGTGGCTGGAAAGCTGTCTGGTGGAAAAGGATCTGGGAGTGCTGGCCAACAGCCAGCTGAACACGAGCCAGTGTGTGCCCAGGTGAGCAAGAAGGCCAATGGCAGCCTGGCTTGGATCAGCAAAAGCGTACACCAAGGCTGTGATTGCCCCCTGCACTCAGCACTGGTGAAGCTGCATCTCAAATCCTGCATCCAGTTTTTGTCAACAATTGCTTTCTACTTTTAGAAACTGCTAGTGATCTTTTGTTTCTTAGGATGGAATGAGGAGATAGGTCTCAAAAGTTAATCAAGATATTTATTGCAAAAAAGTTGAAATACAGTGGAGTTTAGACTTCATGCATAAGAGATTTATTCATAGAGTTTTGTTCCATACAAGAAATGAAATGTGTTATGGATCCTTGAGTTTAAACAAATACAACATCAACATGGAGTCAATAGAATAGAACCCGATAGTGAGCACGTATTTGTTTATTTTTAAATAAGTGAGGTTGGTGAAGATTGGGAAATATTATGTGAGTAAGAGGGTTCAACTGAAAGGAGTATGAATGTATGTTTGCAGTGAAATGATATTGCATAAAAGCTCCTTAAATTCACCAGTATAAAAGAAAATAAAGTAAGAACAGAAGTTCAGTTTGCTGCTGCAGATCTGCAAAAGTTTTAAAAACTTCCTGACCTACAGGTTTTGTATATAATTCTAAGTACAATAACTATAACTAACCACTGCTATAAAACTCCCTCACATGTACAGCTGAGTCTCTGAACCAATAAATAATTAGTATTTCATACAATGTACTCCATATAGTACTACTCACTTCATACAGCTACCATCAAAATTCTTATTTGCCTGGAGCAAATTGAACCAGATTCTTCTTATATGAATAAGGCCAACTGTGCTGAAGGTATAAAAGAATATTTGATCTTGGAAGTAGTTTTAAGGTGTAACTTGATAAAAGGTGTATAAAATATACTATTGGAGACAAAAGGTAATGATCAGATGATATATACTATACTAATAGTTTTTATTAATCTTATTTTTGTTTTCGCAATGAAAGATGGTTAGATGAATATCAAGATGATGGGAAAACAGAGAGGGAGCTAACTGCCAATAGTAAGTATTTTGTTAAAGAAAATTTAACACTAATTATAGGACTACAGTATATACTTAATGCCTAGTTATTACTAAAGAACCCTTCCAGATAAGACCATAACTTAAGAAAAAAGTAATAATAAAGCTAGCTCACAATTATTTTTCCGGTTCATATTTTAGAGCATGGCAGTTCAATGAAGTCATTTCTTAAAGGTAAGAGCTGTTTTCCAACCATTGTTTTCTATACCATAACTTTTGCTGTTTGAATTTAAATCAGTATTGCAAGAAATATGTGAGCAAATTATCTCATTTTTACGTGTATTTTCTTGTATATCAGCTGTGAGAGAACATGACAAACTGGCTGGCAATAGTCTTACAGGGAGGATTAGACCTTTATAAGCAATTGAGAAAAACCAGAAACCATTTCTGGTTTTCTTCCTACTTCTACTATTCTGTTCTGAAATCAAGCAGGAATTCCTCTGAGAAGAGATTCAAGTGTTCTTTTGTTTACCCCAATGTCACTGTCATTTAATACTTGGGGACAGGTCCCCTAGCAAACCTCAGCAAGTTGAAAAATATGTTGTGAAGTGTCACTGGAAACATTTTCAGGTCAAAATTCCGAAGTAGCCAGAAATAATGCAAGCTTAAACTCCAAATCCTCCAGCAAAGCTAAATGTTCTATATGCATTCAGTTGGCTAAATCTGCTTGAATTAATAAAAAGACATTATTAAAAAACTCCCCACTCAGCTGCTGTTTTTATATCTACAGTCTCATCCCTGTAATGCACTACTTACCATCTCCATGTTTCATCTTAACCAGAAAAGAGAAACCAACTGACACACGTATTTTTTATGAACATTTAACTGTAAATGGCTATTCTGTGCAACTCTGTCTGGGAATTTAATGGGAACAACTAAATTTAAAAAAGTAGTGTTTCCATTTGTCCCTTAAAACAGTGACTTGCTTTCTGTAGGATAAATCCTAGTCTCTCAAACTAGTTCCAGTTTCAGCAAAAATTGAATCATTTGCATTCAATCAAACAGCTTAGTCAACAGCTTTATTATTCGACAAAAACATGACTTTGACAAGAGGAAAGTGATGAACTCAGGTAAAGACTTTCTCACAGAGAAAGTTGATTTTCACAAGTGACTTGCAATTGGATTCTGCATTCTGCTAAGTGCACACTTCTGAGTAACAGCCATAATATCTGTTTCACCTTATGTTCAGAAAATAGACTATACTACCATTCAAAATTTTTTCCAGCAGTTTCATTTTTTCATTATGGTATAGTAAGCAGGCACAGATGCACAGGCTGCTCATTGCCTGTGAGTGTTAAGAGTGATCAGACTTAATATATTGATTATGAGGAGAAAGTAGTGACTTATCCTTAACCAGCTTTTGAAATGTCACACTCCCAAGATGTCCAGGAGGACCCAGACACCATTGAGACCAGAGCTTCTGAAAAAAGAGGTTATAAAAGAGAAGAACATTTTTATCTGTGAGTTAGCTGTATGACAGCTTAGCTTGAGCTGCTCTTCAGCCATCTTTGTTTTACCCATGGGCTCACTCCAGTGAGGAATTGAGACAGGTTAGAGGTTGGATTTTTATGCCTTACATGAAAAAGATGGTGGTTGGGACTGATTTTTCACAGTTTAATTTGTGTTGTCACATCAGTGGTCTCATAGACCATGCATGATTGAGCTTTGTAGGAGGGAACAATCACAAGAGGTTTGGAAAGATATCCTGTAGTCAGTTCTGTGTCATTCTATCAGGACTTGGTGCCAATGTCAGAGCTGGTAAGAGAACATTCCAGAGATGCAGAGTCCTGGGAGAAAAAATAATTCCCTTAGATTTTCCTAGCACCTGTAGCAGTGAAGATTCCACATGGTAGAATAGTGAAAAGCAGTCCCCTTCAGAGTGGGGGTGAAAACTTTCTATGTAACATAGATTTACTGAATAAGAGGCAAGTGGAAGTTCTGATGTTAGGAAGCCAATGTTTTAGGCACTCGTGGTCATATTCTGTATGAGCTGAACTCTGCAAATGGGCTTCAGGGAAAGTCATAAAGACTTGATTGGCATAATTCAGGGTTTGCTGATTTTCAGGGTAAGATCAATGTGCTTAGGTCAAGTTTAAAGCACCACATACACAACAAATTATAAGTCACTCTGAATGTGACTCAGAAATCTCATTTACTTTGGATGATGCTAGTAACATGTTCAACCACCTAGCCAAAGAAGAAACTTTGAAAGGCATGATAGCTAGGTAGGTTACTTGAGGGCTCTTTGTCCTTTTTCAGTCAGGCTGGCATTATGCCAGCTCTAATGAAGCATAGATCCCAGATCCCTGTGCCTGCTGCTGCTGGCTATGGATTCTGCCAAAATCCAGTCTGCCCATGTCAAGTTTTCTCAGTAACCTTTGTACATTTATACATTACAGAGAGGCTCTGGCAAATCAGCATAGGAATAGATTTATTTGTATGCCTCTGAATCCTCCTCATATATTTGATGCAAGATAAATAAAGTGTATTGCCCTGGTTGAGAGGGCAGATAGATGCTCTCAGCTCTCAAAAGAAGTTGATTTGAATGGGACTTTCTGTTACTTTCTAAAAGTTTCCTACATAGTAGGGATATTTTACTACTTTTTTCCTTCTGTTTTCTCTATTTATTTTCCTTTTCTACTTCAAAATAGATGAGGTATCATAATAGCACATAGGAAAGAATTTTCTCTCAAAGCAAGGAGACAAGACACAGTATGTTCCAATGAAATCCTCACTGCAGTCAGCTAAAAGGAGCTGGCTTCTTGTAATGTGATGTCTGTAGGGTGTCCTGAGGTGTTGTGGATGGTAAATAAAGTGTAGTTCAGTAGCAGAGTTTGGTTAATAGATATTTCTCGATTGGCTCTTCTGTTGTGCAAGGTTTTTGGTATTAAGTCTCATAGAAAATTTGTATCAAAGCAGAAAATATTCAGTATATTCTGCTGTGACTAATTTTGTTTTAGAATTATTCCCTACCTTGCAAGTACTGGATAATGGACTAAGCATAATCACAGGATTCCCAAATTTAAAGGGAATGGACCTGCTTCTAAAAAGCAAGAACAACAAAGTGTTTCTACTGCCAGATGAAGGCGGAAATCCTTAAGAAAAAGAATTCAGCAGACTGACTGCTCTGCCTCCAGGCAGCACAAATTTCTACAATCTTCAGGAAATAAGCAACCAACTCCTACATCTTGCAAAGTGTGAATGTCATTCTAGGTCTTAAGACCAAAAACACCAGAGTAAAAAAACCCCTGAAATAGTGTATTGTAAAAACAGTTCTGGAAATCCTTAAAAGATATATAAATAACTCATATTTTAAAAACCCAGAAAATAAACCTTCCTTTTTTAGCTTTCTGAATTATATGATGAAATGTTGACTTCAGGTTTTGTCATGCTCAGATTTCTATGTACAGAAATCATTGTGGGTTTGATTTTCATGGTTTTACTGAAGGAACTTTCAGGTTCCAGAGTGGTGGTTAAAGGAATTTCTGACAGGAAATTGTTATACTGATCCCATTTAATTTCTGAAAGTCAAGAAATTATCCCTAATTCTAACATATCTCTGGATAAATCTCTGTAATGTGAATAAGATTCGTGGTTATATCATTATAGTAAAGAGAGAATTCTGAGACTTTTTTCCCCCAGAGTTCTGTTTTTCCCCTGCTATTCATTTTAGTGCTTCCTACATTGATGTCTCAAAGTAAATGGCTCTAGCTTTACACATAAGTTGTAGAAGTACAATAACACATGAACACAATAATCACTCTGAAAGGAAGTTAACACAGGTCAGTGATATCTGGGGAAAAGTATTTTTTAATGTGCCACACAGATGAAACACAGAAAAATGACCTATTGAAGCCCAGCTGTCTCACTTCCACAACTTCACTCCTGGGGAGGTATAGAAATCACTGAACACAGTAAATACTTGGCATCTGTCTTCTGCCTCATGTAGCCTCCTCACCAAATAGATGTCTAAGTGAATAGAATATTAGACAAAGGATTTTTTGATTCTTCTGTCATGAGCAGTTTAAATGAATTTGTTGAACAGAGAGAAAATGCAGTCAGTCTCTGTTAGTTCATTTAATAATCTGTAGAAGCATTAGAAGTAAGTGTAGGACAATAAAGAATCACAGACATTAAGAGACCTTAAATCTGTAACCATTTATTTATTCCCTGGAAAACTCCTAACTGGTATCTTAGCCTTCCTACTGAAATAATAATTAAAAACACAATAATGGATATTAATTAAAATAAATCACCTTGCTCGAAATACCTTCTCTAAACATGCTGCCTCTTTGAGGAGGGAAACAACCAGTTATGCATCTGGGATTTCTCTTAAGTTAGGGCTTGATCTCTCCTGGAGCAGAGGGATAGTACAAAAAGAAAAAACAAATAAGCTCCACTTGAGAAATACAGAACTGCAAAATTATCTTAATTCCCCCTCTGCTGTGTTCCTGCAACAGCCTTCAAAATGGAGCCTGGTTGGACAGGATAAGAGATTCAGGGCTATGCTGGGAGTCTTTGTAAAAATTTGAAGCTCCTCATAAACCCTTGGAGTGCTCAGGAGAAGCAAAAGCTCAAACAATGCTTGACTTCACCAAGTGTGACACCCTGAAGAGTACCACATGCCAACCTGGCACAAGGAGATAAAATTCAAAGCTGGCATATATCAAACAGCAAAAGTTCCTCATTAGGCAAAGTGTGGATCTTCCACACACTACATCTGACTCATTGCTGGAAATGACCTTAAAAAAAGAGTTCAGATGGAGGGATCCTTTCAGCTAGTGTGTTACTCAGAAGACTGGCTGTGAGATGAGTATTTGCCTGCTGTTTTGTAGCTGAGCCCAGAAGAGTCAGGGAACAGTAAGATGTAAGGCAGAAAAAGGTTCTATAACAGAGAAAAAAGCCCCAGGATTAGCTAAAAAAAAAAAAAAGAAAAAAGAGGAAAATTATAAATTAAGGAAACCAGATCAGGCTTTCACCTAGTCTCCATCTTTAAGCAGGCAGAGAAAAACAAAAGCTAGGAAAATAGCACACAGTTCTGTAATAAAAAGTCACATCTAATTTATTTCTGAATTAAATTATTCTAAAATTCATTTTATCAGCATATTGTATTGTGGGATTACACATAATCACAAAATAGTTCTCTTTATATTTAGCAAACTATTTTATTATTACAGTATTAGCCACAGTCCAAACAAAAGCTTTTAATTTGCTTTCATTGTTAAGTTTCTCTTGCCTTTCAGGATCAAGTGTCTTTTCAACAAATAATACCTTTGAATTCAGAGGATGATTTACCTTCAAGCACTTAAGTAGCTTCCTAAACTATACTATCCTTCTAAGACACTGTATTTTCCCCACACATGGAGCAGCTTCCCAGTTGCATAGTGGACTTCTAACACTGTTACAAGTACAGGTGACTTACCAAAAAACAACCTTTAAAAGGCTCAAGCCATGAGGTGAGGTCAATGCAAATATCTCGTCAAGATTTCCTGAATTTTGTATTCGACCTCTAATGAGTGATCTGAGCAGACTGTACATGACAAATTATGTTAGAAAAATCTGAGAAAAAGAAGTTGAAGTTCCATTGTTTAGATAGTTATGTATTAGCCAGCAGACCTTACAAATGTACCACATAGAAGTCTTTCAAAAAATTAATATTCTTTTCATGTTACATAAGAACATTCTAAGAACTGAAATTTATTAAAATAATTACTGTAATTAAAGTAACTATTTTGATACAGAGAATGCAAAAAACACCCCTAGGCAAAGTGTCTTTTCTCTGCTTCCTATGTATTAATTTCTGTTTTCATACCCACTTCAACAATTGTCTTGTGTTTATTAAGTCTGAGCTATACTTCAAGAGATTTAAAAAATTAATTATTAATTATTTATTTATAGTAAATGGGATGTAAACTCATAACTCTATAACTCTTCTTTCTGATAGTAACAACATTCATTGCTCTATACTATTGATCCTAAAAATGTTTAATTGGTAGATTTATGCTAAAAATGTTTTTCCTGTTTTAGCACAATGGTGGAGAGTGTGGGTTAAAACAGATGGAGATTCCCCAGAGCCACAGGAATGTAAAAGGACCCTTGTGATTTATGGCTCAAAGGGCAAAAGTGATGAGCTTCTGCTTTCTCCACAAACCCCAGGATATGTGTGCTTTCTCCCCAGAGCAACTGATGAATTCATTGTAAGTCAGAAATATGCAGTACTGCAAAGAATTTATCATGACATTGCCCTCTACGATATAAATATAGATATTGATATAGATATATGTATATATGTATATGTGTGTGTGTGTGTATACATAACTACCATTATATATATACTGTTGATTTGTCTGCTAAAAAATGATGTAATTATTTACAAAGATGAAATGATGTAAGTATAGGTCTTGGGCCATCTCCTACTGTTAGTCCTGTTCTACTACAGCCACCTCCATAGATTCTTTTGTGGAATTTATTGCATTCACCAGCTCATCTTGCATTTTTTTCTAATTCCCTGAAGATTCTTGAGTTGAAGTTCATACAAAAGGCAATATACAATTATTTGTGAATGCAGAAGATGAAGGATTGGGCAGCACTCCCAGGGGACATAAGTGGGTTTTTCTTTCCTTCATTTCCATCTTTGTAAAGTAGTATCCACTCTCCACAGGGTTGTTCTGTCTCTCAGGCCAGCAGGCAGAGGATTTTTCTGTATAATCACAAATCACTGGAGAGTGCATTCATGCATATCAAAGTGTGGTGAACTCTGAAGCAATAGCTTATATATGGCCAGTATTAAAATCAACCCTAACACCATCCTGACCATTCATACACCTGACACACATGCTGATGATTTGAGAGGATTCATTTGAGGCACCCTTTTAATCTTCAAATTCTGTCCTGGCTTTATAGGCAGTCATTGCAAATTCTGTTGATTGTCATGAAGTACAGCTTCTAGCCAACAAGATGGGAGAAATAGCTTGCAATTTGAGGCAGTTTTATACAGCTCAGAAAGACTTTTCAATGGCTACAATGAACATTCTGAAAACAATGGAAAAGCTACATTTAGAAAATTATGTCAAAGCCTCATTGTAATGACCTGATCCAGGCTGAATTTTTAGTTTAAATAACAAGCTAAAGCAATTTAGGACCTTTATGGGGAGTAAATGAAAAGATAAAATGGCACTTCTTAAGGACAAGGAAGCAGCTGCTTATCAGAAAACACACAGGAAACACACTGAACAACAAAACAAGCTTCCTATGCTATGTCATGAACATAAACTGAAGAGGTCAGTAGAGGCAGAATCTGTCTATGGAGCAGGAGCACCAGCTGACTGAATTTTGGCAAGCATCATTGCATAAAGCAGTGATGCTGCTACATCCAGCATGTTGGTAATTTCCCATGTGGCACTTATTCTTTGTTAAGGCTGCCTAATTTCAATGATTGGGTATTACACTAGGAGAAATTAGTATTTCTGTGTGTCAGTTGTGGTTGTCTCCCATAGTCTACCGTGCTTGGTACACAGTACATTATGGGTTGTAGCCTTCCACCCCAGCAGTTTTCTGAATGCTTGTTCATACTTTGCATAGACTTTGGGTTAGTGCCTGTATTTTCCCCACAGCTATTTGTGTCCTTGTTTTTATTGCTTTGTATGAAGAAGTTAGTACTATTTGAGCATTATTTACTGAGTGTGACATTTTATCTCTTTGTTGCTTTGCTTACAGTGCAGCTTATAGAATAGCACTTCTGGTATAAAGGGGCATTTAGGGATTCATAAGTATCTCCATAAACACCTTCATACCTCTTTAGGTGCTTGAGACAATGAACCCATTTTTTTTTGCTTTCCCTTTCTTTTTCTTACTAAGACTATGCAGAAGAATGCAGAAACTTCAGTTTTGTTTTCTCACTGTAGCAGCAGGCTGGAGGCATGAACGTGATATCACGAGGACAAGCTGTGAATTCAGCTTTCCAAAAAGCATGAATAAGTGAACTTTTAACCTTCCCCCAAGATCCTGGTTCTAGACAAACATCCTTAATAATATAGTGCAGTAAAAAGAACAACAGGTTATATGCTATAAGCAGCTCTCATAGTTTTGAAACAGTAAGCTTAATTTTTGATCTCAGAGATACATTTATTGCACATTGAGGACAGAAAGGCATGCAAATTCCTGATTTTACAGGTGTTCTTACATAAGTGTATGCACAGATGTGTATCATATTCAGAATGATTTTTCCATCCAAAATATGCCAAATCAACTCCTATGAAAGAACAGGTGTAGTTTAATTGCACATAGCAAGCATAAAGAATAAATTAAAAGAGAGAAAATAGATGCATTCTCTTAGGTACAGTTGGGTTTTGGTAGTCTCAAAAATGAGTAGTATGGTAGTTGAGCTGCTTAAAAATAATTAATTTAATTAGAACATTAAAATAATTATTTTAATTATTTTTAGTTTTAAAAAATAAATTGAAAAATTGGTGATTGCATCAATGTTATGAAATCTGACAGGAGTTGTAGCACTGAGGGCAGCATGGCAAGAAACCAGTGAAGTGGTAAAAGTTTTTCCTTGGTAGTCTGGTGATGATTGGAATCAATCATTGATCTTACATGGAATGAATAGATTTGTAAAGTATATGGGTCTTTCTCACAGTTATCTTTGTTTCTTGGCTGCTAGCAGAGTGAGTTTGTCAGAGTATGTCTTTGGAAGGTCCTGCTGTATCACACACATTCTGTTCTCCAGAGAATTTTAAAATACATGGCACAGAGTGTGAGATTAGGATGTCCAAAACTGTTGTCCGAAACACTAGCATGGGTAGTACAAAATGAGCAATAGTGCTCTTCAAGTAGGACTGTTGGTAAATACATGATAAATTCTGAATGTATTTTGTGTTAAGGATCAAAAAGGTGACAAACTTTCAAACCACATAATACAATTATCCAATTCCACAGTATGAGATGATGCTCCAAACAACAAGCAGAAGAATTTCTGGAGTATATGACAAATGGCTGTTCAGTTGAATTTTAGTAGGTTTGATGAAACCCTATTAAGTAGAATAATTTATGGGGTGGGTGGGTATGTGTGATTTGGGTTTTTTTTTTGTTTGTTTGTTTGTTTCTAACAGAGAAAATAATGAAAAGGAATTATATTTAAATATGCACCCAAACAGTAAAATTTACAAGGCTTTCATTACCATAAGCACAATGTCTTTGAGAAGCCCTATGTGAGTTAAAAAGGAAAAAATTTAAAATGTTATGAAATTCTCTAATTATCTTTATCAGTTACCTGTCTCTGAAGCGCAGTAGCTCTTCCTAATTTTAAGAGCTACGCTCTTAAAGATTTAGGCATGTAATGGAAAACATATTGTGTTGTTTAGTATGTGACAAATCATGCCAACTCAGCTAAGATTTCAAGTTCTGAAGATTAGAGAAAACTATTAAGAATAAATAAGTGTGAAAAAATTAATCAAGAAATTATAATGAATGAGGTAAAGTATCCTCTTGCAAATATTCTTGCAAAAACAAATTTAAAACAAGGACATTCACTGGATATATGCTTTGATTATATGTCTGTCTCTGCCTCACAGCTCATGTTGCATCCATTAATAGACATTGGTGGAGGGAACAGACAATTTTGGATCTAAGATAGAATATCATATACCAAAGGAAAACTGCTTATACTAAATTGATCAGAAAAGGATTACAAGAATGATGTAATGGCAGCACTGGGTACAATGATGGATCTGAACAGAAAGGCTAATACTGGCCATAACTGTAAATGGAAAAACAAATCCATGGAAAATGGGGAACTATCTAATACCCTCATTTGAAAATAGCTGGTGTTTAATTCCACGGATCATAAACAGTATGATTATTAGTACTTGCTAGTTCCGTGGCAGTCAGGGAATTAATTGAAATTGTGATTCTAGAAACAAAATGGACAATTGTGGCTTTTAAATAGTCTATCCTGTATTTTGGGATTATTTTCCTATAAATCTCCTCTGTGCATTTCCTTCAAGGATTATAGCACATGTATTTATGACAATTTAGAATCCTAGTGAATTGCAAATTAGGGTAGCAGAAGACAAAGTAAAATATGAATTACATCTTGTCTTGTCACATAAAAATAACCAAGTTCTGTACTTTTGCAACTCCCAAATAGAGAGCTTTATGGAATAAGTTGTTCACAGCATTTAGAGTAGCTGTGCGATACAGTTATGAGATCCATGCATGAGAAAAAAATGTGCAGGAAATAATTTTAAAAGTCAGTAGTCTGGTTCTGAAAGAGAAGAAACAATTACTTTGTTGTCTGTGAAAGAACTGTAGTTTAGATGGGTGAAGAACCTGTGTACTCTCCTCTCAATGAACCCAAATAATTCCTGTTAAGTTTAATTAGGTGGAATGCATATTTTGCAAGGAATTAATCCACTTAGTCCACCTCAGCTAATGATACATAGCTAATGATATCCTTTGCAACATACACAGCATGAATGAAAAATCTTGATGTGAAACTCTGCCCACTTATTTCCCTTTTCACAGTGCAGGACTGGAGACCCAGTCAGGGACAGCTTTGATCTCTGTGAGCACGATGGCACAGAGACAGGCAGGGCAGGCTAGGCTTAGAGAGAGGACAAGTCTGGTGCCCTCTTTTCTGGTGTATAACTACTGCTGTGTGGCCTTTTTGTGTACTGTGGAGTTACAGTTCAGGAGCTGAGAGGCTCCGAGCAGCCCAGGGCTGTTATACGGGCAATGGAAAGGAACTCTTCTCTGCTCCTTGAACAATGCCCTGAGTCATGAAATTGTGTAGGAGTGGCATGGCAACCACTTATAATACCTCAAGAAATTCAGACTGGAAGGGATCTTTTAATCCATCAAATGCAATTCCTTCCTACTAAAGGCCTCTTTTCGTAAATTCTGCATCATAAACCCATCATAAAATTCCTGTAAAACAGTTTGGGCGGGGAGTTTTATTTTCAATTAATTAATCCTCTTCATACTCTGATGTTTTACTATTTCTTATGTGCATAACAGTTACTAAAAATGATGTCCAACTCTTCCAAAATGACAAAGCACATTTTTTTAATACCTCTCTAATTAGAATTAGGTAGCTGGTACTTCACTACATGCTTGTGTTCACTGTGCAAATACACATGAACTAGCTTTAAGCAAGAGAGGTCAGCAGTGAAGGGCTGTCACGTTCAGAGCTCTGCTGAGAAGCAAAATAAATTGATCTGTTAGGTCTGTGCTCTGTCTTAGGAGCCAATCTGCTGGCGGTGCTGTCAGAGCCAAGGCATGATGGTGTAAGGCTAATTTCAGTTTATTTTGTGATGCTATAGGGTGCACAAAGGATTTATTCCCTGGAAAGTCACCAAATCTTATATTTTGACTGAGGTGCGGGAAAAAAAAGCATCAATGTGGGAGAAGAACAAAGCCACTGGCAATATTTTTTTTTATTAAGTATTTTGATACTTAATAAAAAAAAATGTTGCCTTTAAAAATTGCTAGTTCTCAGTTGTTTCACTCAAAATCACTTCCCATCCTGTCTTTCTTGTAGCTACCCATTACATGGCTGCCACATTACTTCCCATTGTTCAGGAGACTTACCATGCAGTGGTTAATGTCATGCAAATCATTACTCACAATCAGCAACCAGTTATTGAATTTCCACATGTAGTATGGGAACAGGGCTGTGTTGTTCTACACAATTATTTCTGTAACATATTTATTTTTATTCAGAAATATACCTTTCCTTTAATGAAGAATTGGTTGTAAAGTAGTTTTATGTTCTAGTCAAAACCATTTAGCAAAAGAGAATTTAGTAAAACTTCTTCACCAGTAGGGTTGTCAAGCACTGGGACAGGCTGACAAGGGCAGTGGTTGAAAAACCATCCTGGAGGTATTCACAAACATGCTGATGTAGCACTCAGGGACATGTTTTACTGGTGGATTTGGCAGTGCTGTGTTAACGGTTGGACTTGATTATCTTAAAGATCTTTTCCAACCTAAACAATTTTGTGATTCCAGGCTCATAGTAATCATCTTTAAATTAATACCTCACTTGGCTGCTGATATTAGAATCTTTAATCATAAATGAATGTTCTCTTTATCTAGTAGGGTCACAACTTTCTCTGTTACCTTTTGTCTAAATAACCTAAATGCACAGATCTTACTAATTTTAGCTGTGACTCACTCCAAAGTTATCATGCTTACAGTACATATGCTTACAGAGTATCATGCTCGCAATACTAATAAAGGAGATAATCTCACCCATGATTATACCATGAAATAAAAATTATTGATTCTATCATCACACTTATACCAGCCTCAAACTTTTACATTATTTACCATTAAGTTTAGAAATCCTACACTGGGATTGGAGAAAATCTTTCTAAGTGAATCAGCCTTGACAGTACCCTCTTCCTCATGCTATTTGGTGCAGGTTGAGACTGGAGATCTGGGAGATGTATACAAGATTCGAGTCAGCTGTGATGATGTGCCAGGCTTTCAGGGCTGGCATCTGAAGTCTTTTCATTTACAAGAGTTGGATACGAAACAAGAACTGAACTTTGAGTGTAACTGCTGGCTCTCTCTTAAGAGAGGGAATAAGGAGCTGGTAAAAGAATTCCCCACAATCACTGAAGACCAGAAAACTTTACCAGGTAAAAACACCAAGAAGACAGAAACACTGTAAATTAACTGTTTGAAAATATATCAGTGCCACAGATATAATATAGTGCTTTTTCTGGATTTGATGCCTTTAGTGGCTCTGTTGCACCTGTCTTCACATATGCACTGAAAGAATGTTGAAAATGATATTTTAATTTTCCAGTTAAATTGCATATTGAATTTTACAGTTGCCAAGTCTTCTGCATGATTTTAAATGAAAAAACTGAACAATACAATTGGATGTTTTAGGGAAACAAACAGTTCAAAGCCATAGAAATTATTTGTTCTAGAGTTACTATTGAATTACATAGTTTACAATACCTTCACTTGCTGATATAAGTATCAGAAGTAAGGCTTATTTCACAGAAATAAGCCTTTTTTTCCTAAGGACTACTTTTTTTTGCCATGCTGAGAGGTCTCAGAGATGCCCTTGGAATGTGAAGACTTACATTTGTTCAGAAAATTTAGCAGTTACAGATGAGATAAAAGTAATTAGAGACATGACTGCTTTGCTAAACTAAAGTTCCAGAAGTTCAGATTCCTGAATACCCAACTCTATTAATGACCTTAAAAGAAAGTATAGTGTTACATTAGTTAAATGTTAACTCCGCAGAACTGTACATTAAAAATGACATTTGAAAAATTTTGGTTATATTTTTGTATGAGCCTGAATATATATGCAATTAAATGATCTTCTTCAGAAGAAAATCTGATCTGACTGTAAAAATGCATTCATACAGAACCAATATAAAGGCAAAGACTTTATAGTTTCATTCTTTAAGTTAATAAGTACATTTTGTAATTTTTTATACTTGTATGTCATGTCATGCATCCAGATGCTATGTTGCAACTGTTTCTTATTTAAATTTGCATAACCTTATTCTTTGACCTGTGCTAATTATCTATTTCAAAGATAATTCAGTTTTTAATTAGTTTTTAGTTTAGCTCCTGAACTAACTCAAATGAATTCTTATTTTGTAGATCTTGCACAATAAAACAGAATCAGGCAGAATTTGCCTACATTCATAAGTCTAAACTGTCCAATTTCCTTCAAATTTCAAAGAAAGTGAGTGGAAAGTCTTCATTGAGTTTAGCACAAAGAGATCAGATTATTTAATTCACTATGAAGCAGATTATTTTGCAGCTGCAGAAATAAAACAAAAATCTATAGTCTTACTAAATATTCTGTGTTGCTGCTTTATTTGTAAGTATAGCTTGTATTTAATCAGCTTTAATTTTTTTTTTTTTTTTTTTTTTTTTTGTACAGTCTATAAGTATGTTGTTTCTGTGCATATTGGTGACCGCTGGGGAGCAGGGACTTTTGCAAACGTTTATATCACTCTCTATGGCAAAAGAGGAGACACAGGTGTGAGGAAACTTCATACATCTCTAACAAAAGGAAGAAAATTTCAGAGAAATAAGGTAATGGCTCCATACCGCAGTCTTACATGTACAGGGGTTAGCACTGCATTAAGTGTTACTTAATGCCTGCTCGGATACATCTGGCTAGATATGCAAGAATTTGGAAACATTCACAGAATTTATCTTCCAGATATTCACAATAGACCAATTCCAGTGTTATTTATTTCCTATACAAGAACACATCCATATGGCAATAAAGACTCCACATGAGCAATAGAAAGCAGATTAGTGGGGAGAACCTCTGTGATCATGCTTCTGACTTCTCTTCAAAATTTAGGACAGAACAGGGAGTAAAAAATTGAACAATTAGTGAAAAATTAGAGAAATTTCCACAAGACTTTTGCAGTCTATGATGTTTCTGAAATCCCACTTTGAAACACCAACTCAATATCATCAGCAAGTTTAGACAAAAAAAATCCACTTAGAAAAAGAATGCAAATAAACCCAGTGTTTCTAAATAATCTCTATAAATAAAATTCTTCTCTTGTGAATTAGACATTCACTCACTGAACAAGGATGTTTGAAAGTGTCCATTGTCAAGGAGAGGCTTAGATTTCTGTGAAATAATTTTATTAGATAACTGCCACAGCACTGGTTAGAGTAAAATTGGAATCAGTAATGAACTGAGACAATTTCTAAATTTCATTTCTGTGTACTTCTCAGAACTATGCCTATATAAGGAAGACAGCACTATAATGTAATTCTTTTAATTTATGTTCATACATGGATTTATTTCCTAAAATATCTTAATTAATTAAATTAATGATTTCTGCTCCCAATCTGCTGTTGGGTTCTGACTATTACTAGAAAAAAATAAGATCTTTCTGTTATATCTAAGTACTTTCACTATCAGTAGCAGAAAATTTGTTTCTCCAATATTTTATTTAAAAAGTAATAGGAAAAACACATAGGACTTTGAAAACTACTGTATTCTTTTAGAGATGAGCTTGCTAATATCTTGGTTTTTTACTTGTTTTGACATCCAGTTTAGTTAGTGCCTACTACTGAATTATTTCATTTTTATTATGGTGTTAATTATATTCCTAGACTTTGCTGTTCAAACTCCAGTTTTTCATAACTTTCTAATCTTCAGCTGTTACTGTGAAGTCCATCTGGCCCCTGGTTGGGCCCTATACAGAACATCTGGCTTTCTTACAGAAATTTAGTGGGACATACAATTTCTTTCTTTGCATTACACATTTTTACTTATCTTGTCTTTCTGGTCTCTTTTCTCATCTATTGTTACTTGTGCTTCTCTCATGTCTATCTCTGCCTTCTCCATTCTGCTTCCCTTCCCATCTCTCATCTTTTACCCTTCACTTTCCTTTTAACTTCCTCCATTGCTCTTCTCAATTTGCTCCACAATTATTTTCATTCTGTAGGGAAAGTAAAATGTCAGATTTTCTGACTACTGGAGAAGAATTATAAAGCTATCTTGGAGTAAAAACACTCTTCAGATTTCTAACTTTTGTTTAGAACTATTAATATCTGTATCTAGACTTGTATGATAAGCTTTAGAAATGTGATATCTAAAATATAGAAATTTCATTAGAACCAAAATCTTATAATAACTGACTGTCAGAAAGTTGAGGTATAATTTGTAAGCATATTACATTAAATGTAATATGAAATAATTGATGCAGTGATTCATATTGACCAAAGATCAAATGAAATTACAGTGCATAATTAATGATGAATATAGGATTAAATGTTAATTCTAATCAGTGTGTGCTTTCTTAGATTCAGCAGGGAGATGCCATGTTAAACTTCATAAGGAATCAGACTTTAAAAATTTTGAATTCTCAGATTAATTCAAGCCTATATTTTCCATGAAGTTTCAAGTAAAAATTCTGTATTTCCCTGTTTTGCAGGTGGATTCATTTTTGGTGGAAGCTGTTTCTCTGAGTCATTTGCAAAAAGTGGTCATAGGGCATGATGGAGAAGGCTATGGAGCAGGGATGTACCTCAAAATGGTAACAGTCAAGGAATCACAAGATTCAGACCAAGAATGGGTCTTTCCACTATGGAATTGGCTTGACACTCATCTGGGTTTGTGTGAGACTGTTTGTGAGATTGTAACAGTTGGTAAGTTCTGCAGAACTGACCTGCCCATTTTTATATGCATATATTTGACTACAGTTCATTTAGATGTCTATAGTATCCTTCTTTTATTGAAAATGTAATTTTTCAGTTTGATCTTAGTGTTATAGCACATCTGGTAAGGTCAAAGTTAGTATAATTCTGTCTTGTCAATGTGTTGCATATGGAACACCTGTCTTCCAAATTAAACACAGCATATTTAAATGAGAGATAAATAACCAAGCTTAGGATGTGCACCTCATGGGGATAAATAGCTTAAATTTTATGCACTATTTTTCGGCCTAGAATCTCATTTGAAATCTAAAGAAAAATTACTTCAGTGAAATGAGCCTAATCGTTACCTGTGAGAATATTCCGCAGCACAAAGCAGCAGTTCTGGTATGCTCGTTTCTGCTCATTTCACACCTACTTCTATTCCATGATTTGCACAAATCTAAACCTGGATGTACTTGGCAAAAGAACACTTACAGCAGGACTTCTAGTCATTCAGAAGTAGCAAAAGGTTTCTTGAATCCTGTGAAAAGAATTAAATGCAAAGGAAATGAACTACTGAACTTTGTTCAGAGGAAGTAAAACATAAGATATCCTTGATTCAGTTGTGTGGTTTTTTTAAGTTGTAGAAAGTAAATTTTCCTGAGCTGTTCCTCTTCATGGAATAATTTTCACTTTACCTAGACTGGTTAAAACAGAACTAAAATAAAGAATAACAATTAATGAAAAAAAAAAAAAAGAGAGGGAGTTAGTGATACTGATCTTCTGAGCATCTGGCAAACAACTTTGTGTGTTTGTTATAGGTTACCTGTCAGTCTCACACTATTACAACACCTATTATTTTGCTAGGTAACATCTGGTGACAAGAAAACTTCATTAGAATTTGTTCATTTTGCATTAGGTGCCTACATGCTACATATGGCTAAATGCTCTTAAATGATAATTTACTTTAGTAACGCTGATTGCTTTTAAAAGAACATTACTTAGACTTCTAAAAGGTGACTAAATATTCTCTTAGCAATTACTTCCAAACATGACATTGGCATCAAAAATACCATTGAAATTAAAATTTAAACACAGAAAGAACATTAAGCTGCTAAATTCTTCACCAAAAAGATAATAAAGATATTGATGTGTTATTCTTAGTGAGCAGTTGCTATAGATACAACATAACCTGCAAAAAGAGCTTTATTTGTGTACTGTAAAGGCTGTGGTCCTGCTAGATTATATCATTCTCTCATGCTGTCATCTTTCCTTTTTTTTTGATGATTTTTAAAGGTAGAAGGTCGACTCTTAGTCCTAAACTACCTGAAATCAACATGAAGTCATCAGGTTTCTGGATAATGGATATCAGTGGATCTGACTTGAGTGCTGAAGAGGATCCAATACGCCTTTCTTTTATCTTCTACGGCAACCTGAGTCGCAAAAAGTTGCCACTTCAAGTCATAGGAAAAGCAATTCAGATCAAAGTACTTCAACCTTTTTCTGTTGCAAGAAAAGCCTACGAATCATGTAGCCAATAATCCACTTAATTTTGAGATAAATTGTTTCTTTAAACTAAACTAGCAAATTGATTTTTAAGTCCTCTGTGTAGTTGGGCACAGATCATAATTTTTGTTTGTAGGTAGCAACACATGAACAATGGTTTCTGAATGAGCAAATTCTCCTAGTGTCTCATACTGAGAATGTTTAAGTGAGCGAATTGGTCCCTTGGTGCGCATTGCAGTGTATAGCACGCGGCAGGTACTGATTTACAGGCTTTGTTGATCCCACAAAAATCAGCAATTTGTAAGCATACAATATGCCATGGGATACTGTAGAGCTTTTGGGGCTGAGGATAGAGAAGGAAGAATCATAAATGAGATAAAATGCACAGAAGGTTAATTTTTCTCTTCTCTCTCATGTAATTTATTCATCCCTGCCATCAGTTTATCTGAACTGGTTTTTCTAGTATAGTTTCCCTTTTCCCCCCTGGTATTTATTGTCTCTTACTTTTTCCTCTTAATGAATTGAATTTTATGATTAAGCTAAAGAAATAATTTGTTGTATTTTGATGCTCCTCTTTTCTTTAGTGAAAGAGGAACTAAGCAGGTAGACTAACCACAAACATGATCCAAAATGAGGAGTACTCAGAGTGCTTTTCTGAGTTATTTCCAAGAATCTCTGGTGTGAAGATGGAAGTGTCCCTGTCAGAGGAAAGGCTGAAGTCAGGTCACATGGAGTTGTACCATCTGAGGATATTTAAAATGAAAAAGCAGGGGAAAATTCCAAGAAGTATTGAATAGGAAAACACACCTCTTTTCTCTCTTTTTTTTAACTTACAGTGAAAAAAATTTTCTTTTAAACCACTAAGTATAATATCTAAGGCCTCCTCTGCTTTCACCTATTCAAGCAATGGTATGCCCTAGAGATGGTGCATTATCCCCAGTAGAAGTAGATAGGTTTTTTCTCTCAAGTATGAATGCAAGATTTTAATGTGCATCTTCTATGATCTAGAGTGAGGATGAAAGATCTCTTGGATGTTTCCTCAAAACTGGATTAGCTTTCTTTCAAATTTATGATTAATTGCATCACTTTTATTGTTGTAAGAAATATTTCTAACAGTGTCCAAAGTTTTAAAAATTGGCTAAATCTTCTGTGCCTGAAAACAATCTACTGAATTTGTGTAATATATATATGAACATTGTGCCTTCTTCTGTGTATAAATTTCAGCAGTGACTGCCATTGCTTGTTCCTTAATATCAAACCTCAAGCATTCCCACTCCTCATTCATGTTTTTAAATTAATTTTTTATGGATTAGAAATTAGTAATGTTGATCAGAAATTAGTAAAGTTTATTAGAAAATAGTACTAGTTATAAATCTGCTCCAATTTTTTAACTACTGAAGTTTGTTCAACTGTTGCATACAGCTGCCAACTATGTTTGTTCTGTCACAATTGAAATGAGATCCATTCATCTCGTCTTTCTCCTCACACAGGATGAACTGGCAGATATTGGCTCAATATACAAAGTTCAAGTAACTGGCCCACACAGTGAGCTAAAACAGCCATGGCACTTAGAGTCACTGCATATGAAGCACACAGGCACAAAGGAAGAGATGTATTTAGCTTTTGACTGCTGGTTCAACCCTAAGGAAGACAAATGTGTGGAGCTGCCAGCTCTCTATGCAGATCAGGAGCCTTTGCCTGGTAAGATATGTCCTTTTTTGTTACTGGGTCAGGATCTGTCTCTGGAATACCAATACATCTCTTTTGGGCTAAAAATACTGTGTGAAGATTTCCATAAGAATTTGATATTAAGTAATGTGATGGTTTTGTACATGCATTTACCACAAAAGAGAAATCATTGGTATGAGGATTATGAGAGATGCTCTAACTGGTGACCAAACACAGTATTTGGTTTCTTTCACATTAGATGATGTTCCAGTTTTAACTCTTGATTATTTATTGTCTCTTCAAATTAATGCTATGTCAGCTGAAGATGAGTACAAAATATTATCTACTGTATGATACTATTTGTCTCTTCCTATTCACAAAGAAATGTATGTGATCTAGAAACAAAGTAAAGAAGAAAAAAATTGCAGACCCCCTACACAACAAAGGTAGACTTTTTAAAGTCTACCAGCCAAGAGATATTAGCCAGCAAAGATATATTTAAGAATTTCAATTACACTAGTGTTTTATTGATGTCAGTGAGAAATTCCTAGCACAGCAAGTGATACTCTACAAAAATACACATCAAGTTGCATGTTTCTCTGCTGTTAATAACACATGTGAACGATATGATGCCAGAGAGATAATTAAGTGATTTCTGCCAACCACCCCCAACCACTTCCCCTGGAACAACCAATTGTGTACTGATAACCTGATCACTACTACTTAAGGACAAGCTTTCCATTTATTCAGCTCATTAGAATAAAAAGGATTGATTGAGAAAGTAAAGATCATATATTGAGGCTTTTAGTGCCAGTTAAGAGGTTTATTGCTAGAGGCTATAGAACAAAGAGTGCCCTACTTAAATGGAAATTAATAGAAAAAGATGGAGGCAGCCCAGAAAAAGAAATAAAATAGACCACATGGACTTTTGCAGACCATTCTCTAAAGAGAGTTTCCTATATCTTTCATCTAACTTAAAGCTGAAACTTGAAAGAAGCAGTAAAGACCCTTTAAATTTCTGGTTTTGTGTGGGTTTGCATAATTTAAAAAAAATTGTCACCTTGTATTCATGTACTGAAAAATCTTACCATTTTAGACTTTTGATCCATCAGATTCAAAAAACATTGAGTGTTCGATGTAATATGTGCTGGATTTACAATTATGAATATAGTAATTCTATACCTTATTAAAAGGCCCTATTTCCCTAATTTATTTAAGAAAAAATGAGAAGGACTGTAAATATGAACAATTATTTTCTGAATTCAAACTTGATAAATTTTTTACTGCATATAAAATGTCCAAAAATTTAAAAAAGTTAAAATTCTAGGATACACCTCTCAAAGCCTCTATAGTGCTAAGAGCCAAATGGAGATACTGTCTGAAAGCATTATTCTGATATGTAAAATAATTAATTATTGAGGTATATTAGAAATTTAGGGTGTTTTTCTTGGAAAATTTCAAGGAAAATATATATATATATATGCTCTCTTT
Organism: Lonchura striata; assembly: GCF_050655825.1. Classification (NCBI taxonomy): domain Eukaryota; kingdom Metazoa; phylum Chordata; class Aves; order Passeriformes; family Estrildidae; genus Lonchura; species Lonchura striata. The sequence goes on from NC_140704.1 coordinate 118,084,190, forward strand.
CAAAAATGAATCTTCAGATAGGAGTATCTACCAGCCTAGAAAGTTTCTCACAAACCATTTTGTGGGGTCCCATGATTTACAACTGGAAGTGTTAATATCACTTTTATTCTTTGTGGTCCAAATACTACTTCAGTCTAAAATGTCTTCTTTGTTTTATTTTCATTTTATTCAAAGACACACACATAAGAAATTAATGCAATATAATAATAAAAAACCAATATGCATTTACTCTCCTATCTTTAATTTATGTTGTTTTTTTCTTTTTAAATGAACATCAGATGATTGCTTTCAGTTGCAATATGTTGTCTTACATCTGGAAGAGAAATTTTATAAATAGGATTGGGAAGAGCCAAAGAATGACAAGCTTGAACAGAACACCTTGTCTTAGTAGATTTTTGTTGTTGGGGTATGCTGTTCATACAGAACACAATGCTCCCAAACTCAGCGTAAAAACTTTTACCATATTTCCCAGCATCCCCTTTCTGTTATGACTCCTTTCATAGGGGCTACTTTGTATACTTTTAGTTCACTTAAATAGTGGAAAATTAATAGTAAATATTTGCTATGATTGCATTGGGCTTTAAATTATGCATCAATAGATTCATCAGATCCAGCTGAAAGTACTGACTCAGCAGAAACGCTACATACATTTCTAAGCTAAGCTCATGGGTCTGTGTATTAATGATTCAAATATTAATGGACAAAAGCAGTAAAAATGTGAGCACTGTGCTTGCTCATCTACCCCCACAGAAATGGCCAGACACATGGACTAAAATATTTTGATCTTATTCATACAAGTAGCTTTTTGATTTCAACACATCCTCTCACATGACCCAGTTACACAGATGAGGAAGGACTCTGAATCAACAACAGAGAAACTTCATATCCTAATTCCCCTAAAAGCAAAATGCCATTGGCTAAATGCTAACTAAAGTGTCACCTGGACAGCTCATGTATTTTCAACCATCTGGAACTCTAGAAAGATCAAGTCTGTGTAGCTGTGCTGACTTTAATGCAGCTATTTTGTCTTTTACCTGGCAGCACATATTTAACTCCCTTGAAGAAAGGAATAAGATATGTTAGGGCCCCAGGCTTGGAAAACTCTTGGTTTACTTCTTATTATCAAATATGAGTGATACCATCAATTACAAGAATTTTCCCAGTCCTTAGTTTAAATTATTTAAAAAATAATAGTCCCAGGTGGAGTCCCTGAAGCAAATATTGCTGCAGTGAAATAAAACTACATTTAAGCAGATTTTCTCAGACATAATTCTTATGAAATAAAAGGTAAAGACAAATAAATATATTTCAGAAGTTTATTGAAACTAGCAGAGTTTTATTGTCAGACTTATGCAGCCCTTATTATTTAATGAATCAATTTAAATATTAGTGTTACAGTCTACAACCTACTCTTTTAAATTGTTAATCCTGTTATGGGACCTTTTTGTTTTAGAGATAGAAAGAAATAGCTATACAAGATGTCACAATATTTGAATTCAGACCTTTTGATTATAACACTCAACATGAATAGCACCAACCTGTGAAAAGAGCTGTAAGAAAAGCTTAAAATAAATATCCTCAGAACATTTTTTCTGCTCCCTGTTTTCCTATCACCTACGCATAAAACTAAATGACAGCTTCAGCTTCTGGGTTCATTGAATCATTCTTAAACCTACTAGAACTTTCTCATAATTACAATGTTTTTAAAGAATGTACAGTTTGCTTAAAAATTTCTATTTTGGAAAAAATTTGATTGAAGAAGAAAAATATCCTGAGAATATCAGACATTTCCAGGATGTATACTCAGATATTCATGTATCCTGTGATGTACAGTAGACTGAAATATATGTTTCAGACTTGAATAATATGCATTTCTGTGCTCTCTAGCTTGTACTGTCAGCTGTGAAACTGAAAGTGCTTTGTTTCTTCTTGATTTCATGTCTGTCTAAAGCACCACTCCCCTCCTTTGCACACCAGAATTGCCTGGGAAAGCAGATATTGTAAAGCCAGCCAAGTTCCAGGGAGGGGCAGGAGGCAGAGTGAGGCTGGGAGTTTCTCCAGCATGTAAATGTCACATAGTCTAGATGTTTTCTGTGTTCTACCGCTACAGTGATGAAGGCTGTGGGAGAAAGGGCTGATAATTTTTGGCAGTCAAACATAGCTCAGGACTTGTAAAACACTGGATTTTAAGGCTGCTCAGTTCTTAAAAAAAAACAAACCAAAAAACAACGAAACAAACTCTTCATGTTTGTGATAAAAAAGTTCAAGAGATAATAAAAATGTTTTCAGATACATTCTTGCTTGGTACATGTGCACTGCTCATCACCTGCGCCCCAAATGTGGCTCTGCATTTTACAGTGGAGAAAAGTGTTGTCCTTGTAAAAATATTTAACAGTCATGTTTTACAAACATGTGTTGCTACAAGAGCATAGCTTTTATTCTTAGTCTGAAGAAATTATGCCTGTGGTTTGAAGCAGAGGAATATTTAGACCATCTAAATTTAGACTCCTGAGTTCTAGTGTTTATCTCTAGAATGTGTGGGAACCCATCAGAGGTGTTTTCTGTAGCACCTGCCTTCCCCTGCTGGCTACATAAGGATCTCAGTCCTAAAATAGCCACGAAAGTTAGATTCCTAAATTGACAGTGCCAGCTCATAACAAAAATGAGCCCAAATGAACACACTATACAAATGATACTTACTATTATAATTGAATTAGAGCACACAACATCAGAACGGAAATAAAATCTATCCCCAAAAAACCCTTCTTATTTTGTCCTGGGGTCCTTGTTGCTAAAATGATGCAAATAACAGTGAGCATTGAGATTGTGACCTGCTTCTGTTCAAGTGTTTCCTTGTTCCTTGTTTCCATAGGAAACTCAGGGGCTGAAATAGGTAATCTAAAAAGTGAACATAGGAGATTTCCATGAAGTTTCATTGAGATGAATTCAGTCTGGTCTCATCTGCATCCCTATGTAGTGTGACAAAAAGAGGCAAGGAAGCAGAAGCTTTGTACAGGGGACATGTGTCTCTTCTAATCTCTGTACTATGACCACAGCTGAGAAACTCAGGAATACTTTCCCTTAAACTCAAAATTCAGTTATCTGACCTGTATTTGTGGGCTATTATATCAGTAATGGCAGGTTCTTTGGAGAATGATACAAAATATCAGGAGGCTTTTCTATTTATGTGTTAAAGCTGATGTTCAAAGAATTTTTAATTTATTATTTTTATTTTGTATTAACATATTTTAACTTAAAAACATTGTGATAGTATTATGCTCTAACCAGTGATAAATAAAAATAGAGGGATGGAAAATAAAAGAAATATCATTAAATAATAGAAAAAATTAGACTTTCTGAAGAGGATGCATGTATGTTTTTTTCTTATATGGAAGGGGGCAGTACACAAGAGATCCTGTTCCCCAGAGAGCAACAAGTAGCACTTATTTTCTGGGAGTGGTGGCAGACCAGAGCAAATCTTTAGCCTGTAATCCTGTTATGCAGCAATAATGTGTTTTGGTTATGTGTATGTCACCAGAACTGAAGAGGCCTTGTTTGGTGGTACATTATGGGATTAGGGTGAAATCTGCAATTCTAAGAACTGGTATATAATGCAGGTGTCAGGCAAGATGACAAGTGTTTTCTCCTGCTGACTTTTTGGGTTTATTTTGTCTATTTTTTCTGAAGTTGTGGAGTATGAGATCCATTTGCACACAGGAGACCTGAAGAAGGCAGATGCCACTGGAGAAGTTTATCTTCGTATACTAGGAGAAAAAGGCGACTCGGGGAAGAGATGGCTTAACTCAAAAAACAGCCTGATCATTTTTGCTAGAGGGCAGGTAAAATAATGAGGAAAAATGTAACTGAATCTGTGTGTCTTTTTGTTAGAACTTATATTTTCAGAAAATCTTTTATGGCTAGAGTATCAAAAATATTAATGTTTTATATTCCGTATAATGATTGTCTCCATAGCTAACATATTTTTTTCAAGCATCATCACTGTTGTGCTACAGTAAAACAGTTAAGGTGATAAATTAATTCTGGATTGGACTAAATGACCTTTAAGAGTTCTGTTTTAATATTCCAGACTTCAAAGGCTGGGGAAACATCACTGCTTTATTAAAATATGCCAGTTTGTTAGAAATAATAATATTTCTGTAAGATAAATTTCTAGGCACTCCATCTAAAGTAGTCTATGAACTTACCTTGTTAACTTTCCTGAACACTGTCAGTGTTCCAAGAAGACTCTTATTTTTTTCACTTTTCAAAATTTTCCACTCACTTCTTGCTTTTTGGTAAACATACAGTTGCTTTTTGAGATTAAATGGCTTTTCCTAGAAGAGTAATTCCTTGAGTAGTTATTGGCAAAAGAACAAAGTAACTAAAACAGATTTCAGATCAAAAGGAAGCATCTCTTTCAAATCAGAAGAACTTGTCTAACTGATAGTTTATTAGATTCTAGTGTTTAGAATTTCAACTTGGGTTTTTTTTTTTTTTGTTTTTGTTTTGTTTTGTATTTTTGTTTTAAGGAAATTGTAAATGAAATACCTGGAAATCTTTTAGGGAGGGTGGGAGAGAATATTTCACTCTTGCCAGCCAGCCTAGTGTAATTTCTTCTCTGGTGCAGAAAGCTAGAGAAATGTACTTGATATATGCTTCATTTATTCTTTACATATACCTATGTTTATTTTATCTGCTTTTCTTACTATTCTTGAAGATTCTAGAAGATACGAGGTTTTTGTATGAAAGGAAACCCCGATTTTACTCATTATGTCCTCTGTATTTTCTTTCTCCATTGTGGAAGAGAATATGCATACCCAATGTCATGCTCATCAAGAACTGATCAAACTGGTAGATCAGTTCACAATTTAAATCTGAAAATAATGACAGGATAGTAGAGCTCATCTTGCTTGAAGGAGTAATGTAGGGAGTTGTATAGATTAGTCTTTTTGATGATAACAGATAATAGTCCTGTGTAGTATGTCTTAAGGATAGTGTCAGAGAAATCAGAACAGCAAGACTGCCTGGTACAATGGATAAGGTATCAGTACAGGCTGGAAGAGGGACAAATTCCTCTTTCTTTCAAAATCTCAAACTGTCCCAACCTTTTAAAAAAACCTCTTTATTTTATAAGAATGTGTTACATTTTTGCCAAGAATAAAACTTGTAGAGAAAAACCTGAACAATAGCACTTGACTTCTGTGAATACTCATTCCTGTGGAAGTACTACTCATCTGCAAATTCACAAGGATTTTTTCTGTATAATCCAGATTCTGTGTCAGTTTTTGAACAGGCTTGTGCAGACTTGCTAAATCCTTCCTCTGAAATTCTAAAGGGCTTTTCTATATCCTAGGCTATAAGACCCTAATCTTCTTCGTATAGGAAAGATTTCGAGTAGCAACTCTTTGGATATTCAGTCTGTTGCAGTTCTCTTTACTCCAATTTACACTCAAATGATGAATGCTCTGGTTTTAGTTATTGCTGTTTTTTCAAAATTATTCTTTTGATCAATATTATTCTCACAGTCATTGAAATTCTGGAACTGTGCCACTATGGGAACAATGCAAGGGTTTTATTATTTTTTTCCAAACCCAAAAACTACTCCCCAACTGTTATATTCAAACTTGCATTTTCAACCCAACTTCCCAAGACAACTGCTTCTGTGTTCAACAGAATAAATCATGAAATCACATGAAATAAAAATCTTAGCTGTCGAGATTTAATTTTGCAGCTGGTTTCTTAAAAGATTAGATGAATCCATTCATAAACTGTATGCTTCCAAACCTCATTTTTTCAGGCCCACTTAAGAAAAGCCAATTAATATGCATTTTAAGCAATGTGTGCTCCCAGTATCAATGCACATACTTCCGTGAGCTTTCCCAGAGATTATGAAGATGACTGTTCAAAGAGGAAGATGAGCATATATAGGCAGGAAGGTGAATAATCTATAGAGATTTATGATATAGAAAAAAGGAAAGGCTCCATGAAGTCTACTGATCATTCAAGTCTTTTGTATGTAGAAAATCTGGCCTATTGTAGAGATGATTTCAAGGAGACGTCCTTATCCCAAAAGCACAGTGGTTGAAATCTTTACAGATATAATTTACTTAATTCCCATTTGCATACCTAATTCCCACTAAATTAATTGTGAATTTTAGTGAAAATTAAATTGCTCCAGATTTTCAGAATTATTAGACCTCTAGTATTTATCAGTTTCATTGCAAGTTAGGTTCTGGACCAAAGTAACTTTCAACACACTAAGATTTGTTTATTTCAGTCCATGAAGGTATGAGAAATGAGAATTTTATTGCTAATGTGTGTATCTGATTTTTCCAAAAATACTTCCTACTAAATACAGAGGCATTGTGAAACTCATAACTCATAATATCAACTGGATAAGAAAAGATAAGTTACAGTATATAATATTTCATTATGAAATCAAATAATTAAATGGCATAGATGAGATAAATTTGCTTCTATCAAGGTGCAAAACAATGATCAGACACACTAGGCTAAACTGATAAATACTCAAAACCAAACCCCTATTAAGTTAAACTAAAATATAATTTTAATTATTTTCATATTGCAGGTGGATATTTTCAAAATTAAATCTGTATACCTTGGCAAGTTGAATAAAGTTTGTGTTGGATTTAAAAGTCTAAGCAAAGGTTGGTAATTTTTTTGGTTAATGTAAGGTAATGATGTAGATTATTAGATTTACGTAATCCTAGTACTTCAAAAATGTCTGAAATTTAACACAAAAGTGTTAAAAAAATTTAGAAAACATGAAATTAATTTCCATTTTCTGCTGTTCATTATTTCTTTTGGATTATACATGTCAAGTATCCAGATTCAGCTGGATCTTGTGCAAGGGATTCCAAGGACATATAGCAATGTAAAATTGTAAATTTTATATGAAATTGTTCTCCATTGAAGTTTCTATCTTTTTATAAACATAGTCAACAAAGCTCTTGTTTTTCATGAAGCAGTGTGCCATCATGCTTTTGAAACTTTTTAAAATTTTGACTTGCTGTACATTTTTAGATGATGGATATGTAAAAAAATGAATTTATTTTAGGGCTATATGCTTCTATGTAAAGATAAGAGCATAAAATTGGTTCATTAGATTGAGAAGAGAGGCTGTTCTGGCCTCACAGGTTCTTTCCTTCTAATCCTGCATATGTGGGGTTGACTGGCAGATAAAAAGGCTGTATTGCTGCAGCATGTTTTCTCATCCTACTGCTGACTCCAAAGCAGCTATTGTAACTAAAAAACATTTGCTTATTTCTTGAAAATAAATATCAACAACAGAGAGTATCATGAATTGGTATTTTATTTAAGCTTTTGGCTACAATTTTGGCCCATTGTTTTTTAAACACAAGAGAATAGAGATTCTACAGGTATTTTACTCCTGCAGGGTAATGTTGATAATGGAAATGATTGTGCCAGAGTATGATAACCTGAGTCTCTTGTTCCTTCTTCTTTTCTAAAAAAAACCCCAAGATTACAAAATGACTTTGTAGGTTAAACTTGGACTCAGAAAAACAGGATGGGAGACTATTTCCTAGATGGTAACATTAAAATGAACAATACAACTTTCATTCACTTCAGCAAGACTGGGAATGTAACCAAGTTTACCAAGACTCAGAGATGTGACTCTTCAAATGCTTTGTTTCCAAACAATCATGGTTTCAAATCAAGATAAAACTAGCTGGTTTGTTCCTTATTATATAGAGTAGTATCTCCCCAGAAAGAAATTTCTGGATTTTCTAATGGCTAATGTCATAGAAATCCTGATCCTTTTTCCATTAGGACATTGATAATATAATTTCCTATTGGGGTTTCTTGTGTTTAGAGATTGCATACAGAAGCCTTTCTCTACTTTGAGTTGTAATAGATCATTACAGCAAATCTATCCCTACATTTAATTTCACAAGATCCGTAAAAACATTGACTATTTTGGATTGTAGTGGAACAAATAGAAACACATACACTTAGCCAATATATTTTCATAAAATTTATTTCCTTAAGAAGTCTGTCAAAAGAAAACCTTTTATTGATTTGATGAAGGTAGAAACTTATGACTGCATACACAGAATATTTTGTTGCTTAAAAGGTATAAATTAATAATGTCCTATTTATTTTCAATCAGATAGGTGGTTTTTGGAAAAAATTCTTATGAAAGAAGTCTTCTACCCTTTTTCTGCACATGTTTTTTTTCACAATGGATGGATCAATAAACGCTCCAAGGAAGATTTTGTAGAAGTCGCAATTCCACTCAAAGGTAGTACAAGCAGAAATGTCCTTCACTTCCATTAGTCACTCCTGCATGGCAGAGCAGTTCACAGCTGGTATAAGGTTACTTCACACAGTAGGAAGAACTTAGCATTGATACCCCAGTGGTGAGGGGCACAGTCCTGGACCAAGGTGAATCATGCCTTCTGTAAACAAAGGGGAAGAAATTATGCCTGGGATGGAGAAATGGCACAATTGAAAGAATCTCCTCTGGCAGGACATTTCCTGTCCTTGGAACAATACAAAGAGAAGAGGCATGGCCTCTGTGTGAGTGTGACATGGATCCACGAAGCCACTGGCCTGGTTTTCTACCCCTCCATGGGACTAACATGAATAATGAGGGGTTTGTGACTTTGTTGCCTGAATTTCCTGTGCTACATCCAGCACTACCAGGCAATGTAATCTTTTGGTTTATAATGCCTTATAACAAATATTGCTCTAAATATAGGTTTTCTTTTACTGCAGAAACATCTGTGACATCTCTTCCCATGGAAAATTTAGATACAAAAAGTAGAGGACAATGGCAAACATGGTTGCACTGCACACAAGTACCGGAAGATGTTCCTAACATTGAAATTGTTGCATTTGGAACAAAAGGGAAATCACCTACACAGAAAGTTCAAAATCTAAGCCATACTCCCTTTTTGGTTGGTTTCTTTTCTACTTCATACAAGTCTTACCAAAGAGTTTCAGTAAAATAAGGATTGTAGCCAATATGTATGACATTATGTGTACTGGTTGCTTGTCAGAGTTAATGTTTACACCTCTATGACTTAAATAAACACAGCTTGGAGAAGTTCTCACTGCTGGGCCAAAACATATCACTTAGGAGAACTCTCTTGAGGAAATGCCAAATTTGATGTGAAAAACCTCATTAACTTTGAATCAAGTGAGGAGAAAAGAACTGGCCTTGAAAAACAGAATTCAGTTGTACATTTCCTCCCTTTTGTTGTGCTGGCCTATGCTCTGCAACCATTTCCCTCAGTAAAAAATAGACATAATTTATGATACAAATGTTAGTCCAAATTAACTTGCACTCTTAATAGGACTTCCTCCTCCTAACACTAACGTCATTGACTAATATTATGACCTGTTGTATTTATCTTTTTTTTTGGGCTTAAAGTATGCCATGCAAACTGTTACATAATACATAAAGTTAATTATTACTATTTTTTTTAACAGTTGACTGTTGGTGATATTGGAGATATAACAAAAGTCTCCTTTGTGTTATGTGGTCCATCCTTGAGAAGAGGAATTAAACTTCACAAGGTATTCCAAGTATAATGCATATAAACTTTCAATAGTTTTCAACATAACAGTAAATAACTTTTGTTGAGACACAGATGGTCTCAGTTACCTGGTATCTGCAGATGATTGCCTACAGCTTGCAGATCTCTTTGTGGGTAGCTCGACCTTGTTTGCACCTGTTGAAGTGCATGTTGTGATAGCTCTTCACTGGTGTGCACACCCATTATGCACATCATCCGTACATGGAAGACAGTGTTTCCTGCTGATGTTTGGAAATGTTAATTCCTGCATGGAAATACTGACAGTCTCCACACTCAGACCAACCTACCTGTGGAAGCCAATTAAGATAATATTCGGGGTCTATTCTTTGCAATATGGCCATCAGTGGGCCTCAAACCTCTGACTGTAGTTTAATAGGTCCTTAAGAATTGTCATAAAAAGGAGTAGAGAAGGGACTTAATGCTGTCAATCTTAAAATACAATTAGAATTTAAAAGTATTCTCAATACTTAAACTTGAAGGTTAATTCAAGGAAAAATTGTATCAATGAGCTCTGCCTATAGGCAAGGGCAAAAAACCCCACTGTGGACATAGCACTGAATTACTCTGAAGTAGAAGCATGCTTTCCTGAACTGTGCCACAGAGTCCCTTAACCCTGCTGTGGATTTGAAAGATCAAGGTGATTCCTTAAATGCATAGACTCCAGAAATCATTCTGATGGGAAATGCTAGAGACAGCTGCATTCCAGACTAAAATGTCAGTGGGTTTGTGGCACTCAAAGGAATGTTTTGTCTGAATTTATGAGTTCCTCTGGGGATAGAGGAGGAGTTTATTTTACATTTTCTCCCCAAATGTGTTCTGCGTCAGCTAAACTGTGCTCTCCATTTAGGCTATAAAAATGGAAAGAATAGGTAAGCAAAACTAATTTCTCATTTTAATATGCATCTTCAGGCCACTTGATAAAGCATTCCAAAAATATTTTGACACTATGTTTAATATATCCATTATGTAATATAAGGCTTCAGCCTCCAGACCTGGTGGCTCAAAACATGGCAGAAAATTCATAAATGTAATATTTTGTTTTCTGCTTTCTTTTCCAAAACAACTCTATGCAACTGGCTAAGTGATTTTTGTCTGTACTTTCAAATACTTCACAATTAATTTAATAATTGGTTTATTAGTAGTTATAAATTGTTGCAATCTACAAGAAGTCAGTAAGTTGCTATAGTCCTAAGTAGTTTCTTGTATGCATGTGCAACCCACAGCACAAGCCACATAACATCTATTGATTTTGCCATTAATATACTTATAATATCTAATGCTATTTTATTAGTCTATTTATAAATTAGTTATTCATGGAAGCATAATCTAAAATGTAACAAGCTGGTCTCACTCTAGTAGGATTCTTACAGTGCAGTAAAAAATAGAGATGCTGTATAGAAACAGAAAAATGACAGGCAGCAGTCAGGATGTGCAAGGATGTGAACCAGTGGTCAAACCCAGCCCCAACTAAATAAAATTACCTTCTTTGATTTCTGTCTATGTGAAAGAAATAATAGTCAAAGTTCCAGAATTTTCTCAGAAACACAGATTAAACTGCAAAAAGAAGATAAAATCCCTACGTTTTCATTTTGCTACTCTCTGTCTTCTCTATTTTGATGTTTACAGGGTTCTTCCAAGTACCAGAGTTTTTCCTGTTGTCTCCTACAGTTTTCTGCAAAATTCTGTAGTGAATTATATAACCTTAGCTAAAAATTATGTATTTTCTGTAGCTTCTGAAGATTTATTTAGTGTAGAATGAGTAGCTATTTCTTGCTCAAAACCAGTTTCTGGTCTTTCCTAAAATAGAATAGAAACCCATTTTTACATTTGTTTACAATATAGCAACACTATATGATTTGAAGATTAAGTTCACACTTAGATGTAATCTTAGAGCTAACAAGAATTTGTCAGGTAAGATTTATTTTAAGGCCAAAGTCTGCATAAATCTGCACACCTCATTTTTATGAGTCCAGTTTCTGCAGGCTGTCTGCCTGCACATGGAGGTGAACCTTAGTGCAATTTTAAGACAGATAGGAGTTTGTGATATGTATGGATATTTAGGGTTGCACATATTGATAGAAGTTAGGGGAAAATATTTTTGTGTAAGAAGAAGTTATACATTTAATCTAAAAAAAATTTGTTCTTGCAAGTGCAAAAAACCCTTATTTTTGTAAATAATAGGACTGCAATTTTAGTAGAATTTAATACTACCTGAATAAATCTACCTTTTATCCAATTAATTAATGGTTTAATTCTGGAAATTGTTGTGGTGTATTGTTTACTTTCATCTAGAAGCCCTGTGACTTGTAAATCACTGGACAGAATGAATAAGCAATAATGGAAAATGTTAGGTTATTGCATTTCTAAGAAGTCAAGGACAACACAGTCTGATGACAAAATTTTTGAGAACAAAACTGTCAAATTCCCAATAATTTCGTTTATGTCATTCAATTATAAAAATATTTATACACCTCACAGCTTGCAGTTCAAATCTGTGTCAGAAAACCTGTATTCAGGATTTCTAAACACTTGTATGTTTATTCTGTATGATGAACACAAAGTTTTGCTGTTGCAGCTGCTGTCAGTACTGTAAAGAAGTAGCCACAATAATTTTGGGAATCCCTGCCTAAGAATTCCAATTACTTACTGTCCTGATGAAATTAAGTTTTTGTTTCTTTTTGTTTCCTTTTGTTTTAAAGTCTTGAATATGTTATTTCTATACAAAGAGATCCTGAAGACTGAAGAAACTATTTCTGCAAACTTGCAGACATTGGCTATTTATGAAGTTCAATATTTCATGTAATAGTTACCACAAATGTTTCTGCATATACTTAATAGATTTTTACTCTGTATTTTATAACCTGACCTAGGATATGATCTGAGTTGACTTCCTGTGAATCTGATTTCCACCTTGACCCTCTCAGAGGAGATATGTGAGCTCCTAAGGCTGTGCTTCCTCAGCTGGTTTGGATGTTCTAAGTCCATACACTTGGAACCTAATTTCTTCCCTCTCCAATAAATATTTAAAGCCAAGTAGAATGAAGCTGGACCTAAGCTTGCCCATTCTATTGAAATTCATTCTTCAAATAATTTATTTCCACAGGTAGCCCTGAAAGACTGGACACCAATTTCTGCCAACTTTGAAAATCCTACCTGAGATATAGCAAGACTCATTTAAAAAAATAAAAAGCAGCAAACCAAATGTTTTTGCAAAATGGTCATATGCTATTAAGATTGATGTAACCGCATTCATTCATTTGACATTCTGAAATTGCAAACACATACAGGTCAATTTAAGCTGTATCTCTCATTGGTTCTTTATAAATGAGTACTATGCTTGTGGCGATATACAGTGAAGAATACACCTATAAACATCAGGCTACAGAATTAGCAGCTTGAAGAAGCTGCTCTAACTGTTATTCAGAATCAGGTATCTGTTATAAAGTGTGTGCAGGAGTTAGTAAAAGGAAGAAATGTCAGTTTCTATTGCGATGGAAATAGGAAATTAAATAATTCAACTAAATTAATTTCTTTCTCTGATTCTGCCTGCAGCTTCAGCTAAAAGACTTGGACACTAAACAAGAGTTGAGCTTTCACACTGAAACCTCATATCTGTTTGGAGAAGATGGATCTGAGACTGTGGCAGAGCTTGCTGCGGTCAGACCAGACCAGCCACCACTCAGGGGTATGCTATTGAAATGAAAAATAAATACATGAGCAAATGCATGCACACACACAGAATTGTAAATTGCCTAATATGATGAACACAAGGCACAAGATTGCAAAGCATTTTATATATATTTTAAAAACACTCAAAATTACTTTTAACTATTCATTCAATAAACTGGAATCACAGAATCACTGAATCTTTAGGGTGGAAAAGATCTTCAAGATCATCAAAGCTCCAACCCATGCCCTAACACCTCAACTAAACCATGGCACTGAGTGCCACATCCAGTCTTTTTTTAAACACATCCGAGGATGGTGACTCCACCACCTCCCTAGGCAGACAATTCCAGTACTTTATCACTCTTTCCATAAAAACTTTTTCCTAATATCCAATCTATATTTCCCTTGGCACAGCTTCAGACTGTCCTCTGATTCTGTCAGCTGCTGCCTGGAGAAAGAGACCAACCCCCACCTGACTGCAACCACCTTTCAGGGAGTTGTAGAGAGTGATAAGTTGTAGAGAGTGACCTCTGAGTCTCCTTTTCTCCAGGATAAACAACCCCAGCTTCCTCAGCCATTCCTTACAGGGTTTGTGTTCCAAGCCCCTCACCAGCCCCGTTGCCTCCTCTGGACACACTCAAGCATTTAACGTCCTTCGCAAACTGAGGGGCCAGAACTGGACACAGCACTCAAGGTGTGGCCTCACCAGTGCTGAGTACAGGGGGAGAATGACCTCCCTGCTCCTGCTGGCCACACTATTCCTGATACAGGCCAGGACACCCTTGGCCTTCTTGGTCACCAGGGCACACTGCTGGCCCATGTTCAGTTGGCTGCTGACCAGTACTCCCGGGTCCCTTTCTGCCTGAGCACTGTCCAGCCACACCATCCCCAGCCTGTAGCAATGCAAGGGGTTGTTGTGGCCAAAATGCAGGACTCAGCACATGGATTTATTACACTTCATTTTATTGGACTCTTCCCATCCATTCAACTGTTCCAGGTCTCTGCAAATTTACTAATGAAAGAGTCAATCCCCTCATTCATGTCATCAATACAAATATTGAACAGAATGGCCCCAGCACAGAGCCCTGAAGGACACCACTGGTGACTGGCCCCAGCTGGATGCAGCACCGTTCACCACCACTCTCTGGGCCTGGCCATCCAGCCAGTTCCTAACCCAGTGAAGAGTGCTTCTGTCCAAGCCATGGGCTGCAGCTTTTCCAGCAGTGTGCTGTGGGAGACAGTGTCAAAGGCCCGCTGGAGTCCAAATAGACAACAGCAACAGCCTTTCCTGCATCCACCAGGTGTGTCATCTGGTCATAAAAAGAGACCAGGTTGGTCAAACATGACCTAACCCTCCTAAACCTATGCTGGCTTGGTCCGATACCCTGGCCATCCTGTAAGTGCTGTGCACAGGTATCTAGTTAAAGCATTTTCTTCTGCCTTAAAGCAACTGACATGTATTGTTTTCACTAGACTAAGTACCAATTTGAAAGTCTGAAAAACGCACAAAGCCCAGTTAGTATATTTGAATGACAGTTTTCAGAAAATGACTGATTTGCACTTAATGAGGGACTAATTCACAGATTAAAAAAAAGCTGGAGCAAAGTCATAATGGCATGAATTACAAAGAGAAAATGCAGGGGCTTTTGAGTTATTCTTCAAGCCCCATTTCTGCCTCTGAAGCCATATTTCATTTCATCATTGTATTTAAAATATGATAACATCTTCCTTTGTTCAGATTATATTTTATGAAATATGTAGAAAATAATTCTCATTCATTACACTATGAACAGAAGTCTTGGTTAAAATATTTAAAACTTTTTGCATGTAATATCTAACTGGAGGCTAGACTGCAAATAGAAATATATCTTAAGAGTCTGTTATAGCATTTAATTCTTCACAGAACCCATTAAAAATCCTCTGTCATACTGCCTCAAGGAATATGTACTCATATTATAACTCATATATATACTCATAATATAACTCATGAGAGAAAAGTCATGGCAAGTCATCCTTTGTTGTGAAGAATAATAACAATGCATATTTGTATAAATAGCTGAGCCATATCTGCTGAACATATTAAATCATGTTGGCCATAATTCTCAAAATATGAGATTGAAACACAGTTCAGTTGATCCAGAAAAAAAAGTGGTTTTCATCATATATGTCTGTTTTTTTTCCTTGGTAAAATGTTAGAGTCGTTAAATCCTAACTCAATTTAAGACCAATAATTCCTACAAGAACTCCTGTTTTTTTTTCTTTTTTAAAATCAGTCTGAGTCTTTCAGGTGATTCCAGAATCCAGAAGTAGGATATTTTCTTCTTCTGTAATGCAAGCATGGATTCTTGCATTGATTCATAAAAGACATTTCATCCCTAATGCTGTAGTGTGTGCTGTGAGATAGCTAGCAATCTATATGAAACTCAGAAAATTGATGTCAATTTCTATAACTTAATTCCTTGGTCTTGAAATTAATCTTGTACCTAAAATATATTGGTTTATAATGTTTTATAATTACATTGCTAATTATCTCATTTGGTAATATTTTGTGTTACTGATTTTTCATGGCAGAAGTCCTTTACATCATCAATGTCCATACAGGAACACTGCCTGCATCAGAAACAGATGCAAATGTATTTATCACAGTATTTGGAGAGAGGGGAGATTCCTGCAAAAGGAGACTAGGGCACTCACATTTTGAAAGAGGGCAGGTTGGTACTGAGTCGTTTTCCTTACATGTTTTTTTTATTTATTTAATTTTATTATTTTCTAATTCCATATTTCTTTCCAATTATGAAATACCACCATGGATGTTACACTCTGGTAACCTGTGGAACGAATGTGCTACTTGCTAAGTATAAGCATTTTACCTGAATTGAGATTCCAGTTTAAGAATAGTTTGAGTACAAATAAATTTAAAATCCACAAACTCTCAGTAAATGTTCTTAGAATCTGGAACTCAATCCAATTATATATTAAATTCTATGGCCTAATTTTCATCCATTTGTGAAGCTAGTATAGAAATATCAGGTCTATTTTCTGTGACTGCTCCATTAATTTTTTTTTAATCACCCAGATGAAAGATTTTAAATGTATTAGCTACTATATGTTAATTAATCTGTTAAATTGCAAACAGGTAAACCTGGTTGTAAACATAACTGTCTGCTCAAGATAAATCCTATGAGATTTTCTGGTTAACCTTTGCTTATTACCATATTAATGATTATATCTGCACAGCATGCTCACCCATATCCTGAACTGAGAGCACTAGATCAATTAATCCTGTACAATGAAGCAGAATCCTCTGCTTTCATACTGTTTCTTATGCTCTTTTATGCCTGAGATGCCATAACTTTCCTAGGCAAACTGTTCTACTGCTTTCCTAGCCTTGCACTTAACTCTTCCTTCACTAGATTTATTATGTCTTCTTGAGCTTAGAAACTTAGAAACCAGCCACATCATTTTGTTCCAGTCATACTCTAGTCATTGATACTTTTTCTTCCATTAATTTGTATAAATTCTTCTATAGACATGATAAGTGTCCACAGTGTTGTATCAATTTAATTGCACTTGATCTGCTACCTGAGTAAAACTAAACTTTCACATATTATTTAAATCTCATTCCACATCTTCCTTTGGAAGACATGGTGAATGTTTTCTTCCATGTCATCTTCTCTTTGCTTCTCTCTTGCTTTATAGACCTCTACCCTCTGTGCACTTGTATTGCTGCATTGTTCTGTGCAAAGAAGAATGTCTCTTTAATCTTCCTACTTAGTCTTTTCTCTATGTTGTTCTGACTCTTCGATAATACTTCCTTTTTTTTCAGATGCCATTTTTTTCAGAATCCTGCTGTCTTAGTCCAACCTGTGCTATAACAATATAGGAAGAACTTTATGATGTTGATTGTCTGGATAATATTATTAAAAATACAGGTTAATCTTTGGTATTTCTGAGGGCAAATATTTATGGACAACTAGAAGGTTAATCAAAAATGTAAAGGCACATGGTCAGTGACATAATCTGGAAAAGAAGTCTAAAAAGAAATAATTCACGTGGCATTTCATACTGGTTGTTAATACAGAGTCAGTGATACAGCTGTTAGTGATAAAGAATTCACAGCCATTACACTGAGCTGCAGAGTGCTGAGTGTCTTCCCAAACAGATCCTTTGTTTTCAGGGAGCAATTTTTGTGCTGCAGACAATGAAAGTGTTCATCAGCTTAGGTATTTTGTGTGTTCACATTCTTCATTGTTCGATAGGTTCCTGGGAAAGAGTTGAGCAGTGGGATGGCAAAATGCTCTGACCATAATGAGCTATTTAAGGTAATAAATATTAAAACTGGTGGCAGAGTCTGCAGAAGAACCTCATACACAGTGAATGGGTAATAAAATGGCAGATTAAATTCTCTGTAGCTAAATGAAAAGCAGTAGCTGTGAGGAGGAATAACCCCTTAAATTTGCATGCAAAATGATGGGCTCTGAAATATGAAAGTAGTAGGATATCATCTCAGTAGAAGTAAAACAAAAGGAAAATCAAACAAAAAATTATTAGAAATTATTAAAAAACAAAAACAAACCCAAAAAATCCAGCCACTTCAAGGCATGAAACACAGTCATGCCTCCAAATGTGTTCACTAGTACAGATGCATAATAGACACTGTGTTTTGTTGATTCACTTGTCTTAAAAAGTGCAAGAAGAATGTCAAGTGGTATGAAATATCTTCCATACAAAGAACAGTGAAGTGAACACATATGGTTTAGTCTGGAAAGGAGATGATGATAAGAGGAAAGGTGAGTGAGATAAAAAAATATAAAATGGCATACAGAAAAGAAACATTTCTATTTCTTTGTGAAATAAAGGAGCTCAGGAGCATTCAATATAATGTGCAGGTGGCAGATTCAAAACAAAAGGAGGTGGCTTTTTGCTCAATGTGTAATTAATACATTTTACTTTCTGACACAAGATGTTGCAGATGGTAAAGACATATTGGTGCAAAAAGCCATTGCACATTGTCATGGAAGACAATTTTCCACTGAGACTGTTAAATGCAAAGATGTAATCTCTGGCTCAAGCAATCTCTGAACCACAAATTGGAAAAGGCTGAGAGACTTTATATTCAAGAAGCATCCCTATATATTTGCCCTGTTTTTCAGCTCTTCCATAGAAATCTGTTAGTGGTAGCTGTTGGCAACACTATACTAGATGGGCAAGATGGATTTGCAATTTAAAATACTACTACCAGTCTTACATTCCTTTTACATAGAAGTACATCAATAAAAACGTTGGAATTTTTTAGTTTAGTGAGAGATTCTAAGACTAGAAGGTGAAAGGACGGAATGTAAAAGGCAAGCTGTCTTGAGAGACAAGATTTTGTCAGCAATATCCCTGAAAAATGTGGAATGTAGAGGCAAAGAAAAAAAGTTAAGGAAACTTGATATATATAAAAAAAAAAAATCTCTCTTGATTGAAAAAGAACATGAATATAAGGAAAATCTAGGAAGACAGAAAATTTCAACCAAGTGTAAGAAAACAGATTAAAATGGGTTTGCAAAACAGTTTAAACAAAATCCTTTTGGCTTTCATTAATTGTACTTCCAGTAGTGTGTTTAATACAGTTCCAAATATCTTTATACTGAAGGAAAAAAAGAAATGTAATAACATCAACCAAAAGTACATTCTTACTAATGCTGAGGGAGTAGGCAATTTAATGTATTATTATGAGAATTCATTGATAACAATGGGTGATTATGACCACTGTTGTCTAATGAATGTTAATTATTATCACAAAGAATGAAACTAATGATAGGTCCCTTTCTCAATTAGAGTTAGCTGTGAAGGAACATGAGTGTTAGCAATACAGAATATTTCCTGTAAGTCAAAGGTCATGTAGACTGACAGGAAAATTATATTTGGATTGGAACTACAAAGAATAAAATTAAAAAGCAATGAGTACTCCCAAAAAGTTATTTGCAAGATGTTCCTCCCAGCTAGATCTTATTTTGGGCTACATATACTTACATGCAGGGGTATATCTTGCCATGGTAACTGTTTGAGGATATCGTGGATATAACAAGGTATGAATGCTGGAAGTCCTAAGGCAGTGATAGGAATAATAACTTGGATGTATTCTTTTTCTGATCACATTGTGGAGAATAGTCTGATATCTGATACAGACAGGAAAATGGACAAGATGACATAATTCGTTCTAAAAATCATTTCTTCCTTCATTGCTTTCTGGTCCTCATCCTTTTTCCTGCCTGGTGGCAAATTGGCTGGCAACAAATAAAAATTATAGCGTCTGTTTCTACTATCCATCTGGGGTTTTTTTAATGTCACCCACACACATGGCCATGTATCTACCCACCCACTTATATTATCTTGCACAGAACACATTCATTCTCTCACTCACATAATTTATTCATCCCAACATGCACTAGTGCAGCTGCCATTTAGCTTTTGTTTACTGGTAGCCGTAGCAATATTTAAACAGATGTCTATTTACATCCGAGGAGCACATCAATTCTTGCCTGTATGCGTGTACAGCCTTAGTTATAGTTTCTAATGTCAGTATCTTCCTTTGTTTGCATAGTCATCCACAGTACTTCTGTTCAGAGTTGAATAATAGAACATTTCCTATTTGAATAATAGGATGTCTTAGAATGTAAAATACTTGAAAATGTTTTAAAATAAAATGCCTTATCTAAACAGAGATTTAAGTTATCAGGTTTATCCTTGTAACTTGAAGAACTCTCTTTGTTTCCTTTATGAAGGATTACTTGAACTTCAATTTTCATGAGCTTTCTCTAGATTTTTTGATCAAAGGTTTGTTTCTACCCAAAACAAGGGGAGGTTTTTGTTAGAAAACCTGAACTGCAGTGATCATATTGAAGAAAAGATGTATATATTCAAGGATCCACATAGTTTCTGAACAGGTTGTCCAAATATGAATGTCAACCTATAACACTTTTCCATATTCTCAGAGAAAGATACTTCATCATTGAAAGGAATTTGTCTTTCTAAATGCAAACTTCTCAAAGACAGAAGATACATGGTCTAATCAGTTTACCATTCTTTTTGCCTCTATCTTCTCAGGTTTGTATCTCTGAAATTAGAGCAATAAACCTTGGACAGTTAAGCAAAGTGCTTGTTGAGCACCATAATGTGGGTTATGGAGCTGGATGGTACCTTGACCAAGTTGTCATCCATGAATCGGGCAAGACTGAAGAACAATATGTATTTCTTTGCCAGCAATGGTTAGACAGTGGAGTTGGTGATGCACAGATGGAACGAACATTGAAGCTTCTTGGAAAAGTCAGGAATGGAGTATTGACAGGAAAGATTTATGGTAAGGTCCAAAATCCTCAAAACTCCTTCCAGCTTTGGTTTTAATTGTAATCCATAATAATTTTTTTATTATTTTTAAGGTTGAAACCAAACTACAGAAACAGTATAGCTTGAATGTGAATTGCCTCTCTCACACAAATTGTCTCTACAAACAATTTCCTGAGATGGTAAATACAATTAAAATGCTCAGGGAAGAAAATCTAGAGCATAAGGGAGATATTAAGTGACAGAGACAATGAAGGTACTATGATTTTAGTTGAGGTTAGAAAAAAGCTGAAGCAGAAAGAAGTAGGTTGTTCCATATGGCATTCAATGCAGAGCAGAAGGCTCCTGCAACAGCGATGGAATCACAAGAGATACAAAAACTCTTTTAGCAAAATGCGATTTTCCCTTATGTTCATATATTTGCAGAAAGCATTTGATTTTATTTGCAGTTTTCTTTTTTACTTATATCAATGGCACAAGTTCTTGCAAACAGCTAGTTGACCTGAAGTCAATATTCTATCCAAACTGTTTAATTAACAAACAACCAAAATTCAGAAACAACTTAGACACTGAAAACATGCTTTGCCAGGATACTGTATTTTTTAGCTCTCTCATGTGTCTTTCTTGAAGAGGTGTAAAATGCTGGTTTGGGTCCATTTATGAAAACTGAATCAGAACTGATAGACCAAGCTATGTAAAGTTTAACTAATCTGGAGGAGTGAATTGGCATTCTGTATCAGCCATTTTGTAAACCGATCTTTATTAATTTCCATGATCCTGAATATTTCCTTTTATGTTCAGGGAATTTTATACTATACATAGTTGCAGATAAAACTAATAGATTATATCCTCATATTTAGTCATCTGTAGTTAGTCCACACATGAATATCGCATATCATCTAGGAAAACAGAAATAATGTTACTGATACTACAGAATAACAGAAAATCATGGAAATATAAGCATAGTATGAGCAGCTAGAGTAGTGACAATTTCAGAACAAGAAATAGCTGTATTTCACCACTGCAAGTATTCTAGGTCTCTATTAAGTAGATTCCATAGGTGTCCTACATAGTCCATAGAGCAAGGTAGATGATCCCTGAGGGTAATTCAAAGAAGCACAAGATTGGTCAAAATCTGTCACATCTTTCTTCACTGATAATATGAAAAGTGAGAGAAACCTTGCATCCTTGTTTATGTACCTTGATTAATGTCTGAATATGGTTGTGTAAAAACAATTGCTTTCCTTGGTTTCCCACACACAGACATAGTCCTCAAAAATCTGAGTACAGATATGATAATAATTTCATGTCTATGGTTATTAATACTCAGTGCTGTATCTATTGAAAATAATTTTTAGTCTGGGTGCATAATAAATCCAGAAATAATATGACAAGTAAGCAGAGAGCCTAGAAGAATGGATAAATAAAAGACAAATCAGCAAAGAGCAATATACCCTAGGTGTGAGAACCCCGGGCTTGGTCTGGGGTCTCGTGTGGTGGTGAAATTCCTCCTCCAACCCGCACTTCCAAAGAAAAACTCCGCAGCCTCTTGTTGTTCGGTCTCAAGGCAGTTTATTGCGAGTTATCTAAAAGATTGTCTTCTCGGGCTGCGGCTGTTTGGTCAGCAGCCCAGGCAGAGACACACACACACCCTGACATCCTCTCTGTCTGCTGTCTTCTTCTCTTCCCCTGCCCAGGGCTGCTGCTATCTTTTATATGATATATTACGTATTACATGTTTATAGTTTTCCCCCAATACCTACTACCTATATTAAAAAGTGCTTTTCTACTCTAAACCAATCTGTGAGTGCCAACATCACCAAGAACATGGAGGCAAGGAAAGAGAAGAAGGAAGAACAGGATCAGCCCACTTTCCTCCATCTTAGAACTTCTGACTCCCATGTACAAAGTAAAACCCCCCCTGTACAAGTGCTAAAACTCCCCTGTACAATACTAAAAAAATTTTCCCTCTGTTTTGTAACTACTTTTACTATACTATCTAACCCTTTGTGACTGCTTTTTCCACCTCCAAAGTTGGTAACTCATTCCATGGCTCAAACTCAAAATCACAGCTGTTTCCAGCTGCCTGCCAGGGTCTAAAATGCTTCTGACCAAGGCCTGGAATCTCTAAAAATGTCTGAGAGACATTTTGAGTTCCAACACCTAGGGGTCAGATGGATACCATGGAACTTACTAAATTTCAAGCTAAAACAGATTTTGTAAAGTAAGTCAAACAGTAATGGTTCTTCAACCCTTTACTCATTAAAAGAACCTTCAAAGGTGAGTAACTATTTAGGAACAATAGAGTGCAGACTGAAGATCATGTAGGTATAGCCCTTAAACAAATGGAATACCTTGTCTCTCTTCTCATTAAGGAATCATAATGTTGGCCAGGGAAGCAAAAAGCACAGTTACTAATGGGATGAGCTTACTGGAAATCAGAATATTTGAAACATAAATTGAACTTTTAGTTCCATTTACTCAAGCAGTGACAATCAAGGTAGTTGTTAGTCCAGTGGCATATCTAATAACAAGGATTTAAAACAATTTTATGAAGACTTAACATCAGCAAACATAATGCCTCCACCTAAAGAATAGAAAGCATAACGTAGGTGACAATTTACCTAGTAATTGTTAAAATGAAAATCATTATAACACACTTTTGAAGAAATTAATAGTTGAGACAATAGAGGCAAATAGGAAATGAGAAGGAATGCACCATGGCTTTACTAAAGCTAGACTGTAAAACAAGAAGATACGACAGAAATGTTTTGCAGTAAGACAAATGTAATGACATTGAATCTGTCCAAATTCCTGTATTGAATTTTATTTTTTTTATGACAAATTATTAGGTAATCACAAGAAAGTGAAAAGTAGTAGTAAAAAGAAGAATTGTAAAGAGCTGGAGAAGAGACAAGGAATATGTTAATGAGATCTTTTGTTGCTACAAAGCTGGGAGTGCTATCAGGACATGCAAAGGTTGGGAACTGAAGGACAGGAATTGAACAGAATTCTGTGGCAAGCAGCTTGTATACAATTAGGTGTAAACTCAACTAGCTATTTGAGCTCTCAATTCTGATACATGGTCCTAATTTCAATTGTTTTGGGGTTTTTTAAGAATTAGGAACCAAGTAGTAACTAAGGGTCCAAAAACCAGTTTTGATCTGTATTGCCATGTTTTGTAATGATTTCTGCTACACAAATTCATCAGCAAGAGGACCGTGAAAAATATCTGGGTTTGTTATAAGATCACAGGATAACTTTGAGGCAGTAATGTGACATGGCTCTGGGGTTACTGTGACCCCACAGTGTATGTAGGCATTACCAGGGAAAATCTAATTGGATTACTGGCTTTACAGAGAAACTATGATATTTCACCAGCAATGCTGTATGTAATTGTGGCCACCTGTCCAGAAGGACTAGATCAAATTGGAATAGTTGTAAAGAAGATATGATGACTGAAAAAATGGCAACTCTTTATTGTGAAAGAGTATTGGAAAAAAGTGACAGATTCAGAATAGCTAATGTAATGCTTAAAATGGACGAAGTAGTGATCTATCAAATTAATGGTGGCTTACACATCAAGGAGAGAGGAGAGTTATTTAAGCTAACAAAGTTGTCATAAAAATAAATGGTTTTCAGCAGTCCGCTAATGCCCTCCCAAGAGAATGAAAAGATTTCTGAGAAAGAAACAAAGAAATATTAGATTTTTAGCATTGCACTCTGTGTTGGGTTGACCCTGGATGGATCCAGGTGCCCATCAAGGTTGTTTATCCTTCCCCTCCTCAGCTGGATAGGAGAGAAAAAAAAACACAACAAAAGGCTCATGAGTCAAGATAAAGACATGGACAGATCATTCAGCTGTTACTGCTGTGGACCAAACAAACTTGACTAGGGGAAATTAGCTTAATTAGAGTAGGATAATGAGAACTAAACCCAAATCTAAAAATACCTTTCATCTTTCTTCCTGGGCTAAAGTTTACTCCCAATTTTCTCTACCTCCTCCCATCCAGTTGTATAGCAGGACAGGAAATTAAGCTTGCAGTAAATGTATCACATTGTCTCTATTACTCCTTCCTCTTCCACTCCAGCATGGAGTGACAAGAGATAGTCCTCCTCAAACTTCTCCAAAGTGAGGCCTTCCAATGTGCTGCAGTTCTTCCAGACCTGCTCCAGCATGGGCTCCTTCCATAGGATGTAGTCCTTCAGGAGTAAACCTGCTCCAGCACAGGCTCTCTTCATGAGGCCATAAGGTCCTGCTGGGAGTCTGCTCCAGTGCAGGCTCCCATGAGGTAACATCCTCTTTGGACATCATGGGATCCCCCATGGGCTGTGGGTGAATCCTCCACTGTGGACCTCCATGGGCCATAGGGACACAGCTGCCTCATTATGGTCTTCACCATGGGCTGCAGGGGAATCTCTGCTCACCCTCCATCTGCACTGACCTGAAGAACTGCAGAATTGTCTCTCTTGCATTTTTTCACTCTTCTCCAGCTACAATTATGCAAGTTCTTCTGCCTCACTTTCTTAAATTCCTTATCCCAGAGGCGCTCTCACCATCACTGATGGCTCAGCCTTGGCCAGGGGTGGGTCTGTCTTGGAGCAAGCAGGCATTGGCTCTGCTGCACAGGGAAGGTCTTCTAATGGCTTCTCACAGAAGCCATCACTGAAGCCCCCCTGCTACCAAAATGTGGCCACGCAAACCCAATACACTGTTTTATACTTAACTAAGGAGAAGGAAGGAAGCTGTTTTTAAATTGAATTTTAACAAATTTATCAGAAATTATACAATTTAATTCATATGTTATAGCAGCATATGGTGCTGTACTATCCAGCAGACATAGTCCTTCCATTCCTGGGCAGCTATATATTGATAGTTTAAGGCCAAGTATTTCAGTACTAAAGGGGTAAAATATCCTAGATTATCTCACATGAGATGTGATAAATTTTCATTTGACTTCCATTTTTTCACAACTATCATTGGTTTAATTTACATTTAATGTTCATAGGCATGAAAATAGATTTAGGATTATTCATGAAGTCATAACATTGAAGTTATTTTAGATGATTTTACAGATGGTGAGTACTAAATTTTTATGTCAACAAGTGCTGGATTTATGGTACAGATCCTCACCTGACCTAAAGCAATAAACCTTTATTCACATTAGTTATAGTAGGAGACAAATACTTTCCTGTTGCAGTTAGGAAGCTGAGGTGACTGAACATTCTGAAGCTGAGGTAGGAAGCTGGAGTTTATGAACATAAACTCCAGGAGTCTTTGATTCCATTACTCAGAGTAAAACAACCTGTTTTACAAAATAACTAATTGATATTATCAGATCAATACTGAACTAAGTCATGTTATTAAAAAAATTCTGTTCAATTCTGCAGCAGCCCAGGTGAACAAAAATTCTGATTTTCACAATTTTTTTAAAATTGGAACCATGACTTTGGTAACCCTGAATTTTTCATACATTCTATTAGCATGAATTAAAATATTAAAGCTAGTTAAATCAGTGACTTTTTTTGATGGAGTTCTTGATCTTCAAAACTGTCCTGTTGATTGAAGTTTTAACCAAATATCTGTTCCATACAAAGTTGCAGAAGTTACTTAGGAGTCTACCTGACATTCTGAGACTTCAGGGATCTGTCAATTCATCTCCAGTGCTTAAGTGACTAAATGCTTCAAAAAGACCTAGGAAAAATTCTCCTGGAGTGTTTCCTGAGTCCCTAAAGTAGACAAATCTGTGTGATGCTATATAGGACTATTTTTAATCTCTCAGCAAACATTACTTTTTCATAGAAGAAATGGATAAAGTTTTGTACTTTGCTGTCATGATAATTATGGTGAGGTGTGATAATAATATTCCTTTTCAAGAGCTGAACCAGTTGATCTCACCACCATATTCCTATAGTATGTATGCAGCATATTTTAACATGTTCATTTAAGTAAATCCCCAAAAAGTTAAAATGAAAATATTCTCTGACCAAAGGCAAACCTGATAACCAATATTATCTTGTAAAAAATATGCTGGTTTTGAATGGTGACTAGTGCAAAAAAATATTTGAACTCATCAGGGGATATTTATAAGGGGCAGGGGAAGAAATTAACAGATTGTCATGGCTCTTCACAAGTCTCTGATGTTGAACTGGGCAGTCTCATCTGCACTTTGTTCTTGGACTGGCACATCTCTAAAGTATCAGCTACCTCTATGAAAGCACTGATGTCCAAATTTGCTTTTCACTAAATCGATAACAGTGAGTGAACATGTTATGTGCCAGTACTTGAGCTCAGTACAAAGGTAGGAATGGGTTGCTAGTCCCTCACTCCTCAGCCTGCTACAAATTGCTGTATTATTTTGGATATTCAGCAAACCCATTAATTTTTTTGTCTGCTGTTTTATTTCAACAGGGACTTGGGATATCCATGTCACAACTAGTGATATTTCTTCAAGTTCCGTGAACCCTATAATGTGTCTAACAGTATGTGGTGAAAAAGGAACTTGTACTTCAGTCATACTCCCCAAAGGATCCCTTAAAAAAGAGCAGATTTATGAGACTTCTATTGAACTAAGTAAGAAATTTAATACTATATTCAAAGTTCGCCTTGAAATTGAAGAAGCTGGAGAAGGAGAGACTTGGCATTGCCGTGAGGTAAAAATTAAAACCTAAAGTAATTATTTGTTTTGTCTCAATTATATATATATATTTTTTTTCTTTCTATATTCTATTGTTATTTCTTCCAGTTTTCATTCCTGTCTGAGATTGCTAAATTTTTAATTTACAGAAGCTGCAACAGTTGTAGAGTGCTAACTTCAGAGACTGTTCAAAACACTAGGATAGCTATGGATAACAAAAATCTTATGAAATTGGGTGGATTTCTGGAGAGCCATATATACAGATGTGCCATCATCTCTAGCATATCAAGTGATGTCTTTTCAGAACTGTACTCACTGGCATACATTGCAGTATTTACATAACTTCAAATTGGCTGTTACATGTTGTAGAGTCAGTGATCCATGGTGAATAATTAAGGCAGACACTAGAAATGCATTTTGATGAAACTATCTGCCTTTTATGTTGGCATGTGAAAAAAAGAAGTGAATAGCAAAAGTGACAATCTTTCTTCTGATATCCAGCTAAAACCTGACATCACACTGAAACTGCTGTGGCATTTCACTATACGAAGAAATGTCTTTATCTTCTTATGCTGGAAAAATAAAAACAATTATAAAGGAAAGATTAATCTTCTTTAAAATTGCAGACATGCTTTTGTCCATTAATGTTTCTATTTTATTCTTATTAAAAACTGGAGAAAAAATAATTTTTCTTCCCAATACATGGTATTACTGAGTTGAACTCCCTGACATTTAAATGGTAGGCAGGTTGTTAATTTCATCTTCATAGCCAGATGAAAAAGTCATGCAACAAATCTATCAAAATTAAGACTGCTTCTGGAGTATTGTAGAAGACAGTAAATCACAGGAAAAATTTCAGAACAGAAACTGGCAGCTGAAAACAGTGACATGTATTAGTCTGCTTTACTTCATTAGCTCAGAACAATCACTCAAAGCTCAGTTTAAGAGAAGTCAGCATCATTTACATAAATAAAGGAAAAGATGCACACTTAAGTAGGAAGAGGTAGAGAAAGAAATTATAAATTTCCCTGCTTTGGGATACATGTCAATTATTTGGGTTTAAGGGAGACATTTCCTTTTATTCCATAATTTTTATAGCAGGACTGTCTGAATCCTTGTATAAAATAACTAGGTTGGTATAAGTGGTTGTAGATAATATCTGTTATTAAAGACAGCTTAGCAGTGTATTTACACTGCTGGTTAGAATCACCATGGTCATTTCTATGCTATTTTGTTTTGATTTTACAAGATTACATCTCCAGAAAGTCTGTGATTTCTGCATTCTATCAAAAGTAAATGCAGGTGTAGTTGGTTGAATTCCACATTTAGATTCAGACTTCATTGTTATAGCCATAACTCAAAATAATAATCCTTATTTTTTGAGGAAATTAGAAAATAATGCTTAGAAAAAAATTAATTAAGGTATGCCTTATTTCTGCAGCATGTAATAGCTAATATCTTCATTCTTGCTTCTTTAATTTCTTGAAGAAATAAAACACAGTAAATAAAATCTGAGTTTCAATAAACTGTTCAGGAATGTAGATATTATTATGAAAGGAAAATTGTTCTAGCATTATACTTCACAGTGCATTTAAAAAACTCCTTTCAGTGTGTCTGTCATAATGAAAAATACTGAGTCTTTCGAAGACAAAATAATGCTCCCATCTCCCAGTGACAATTCGTGACCAAAGTTGGTTTTGCTTACTAGCTTAAAGGTTTGGACATTTTAGTAAGTTAGTTCATGAAAAATTGAAATGGGTGAATTATATGGGCAATTTTTAAACCAGGGTTACTTTCTACAAAGTATTTTTAAATATGTTGTCTGTTCTAGGTTTAAATGGTTTAGAAAATAGGAATTTATCTCAGTGTAGCTGGTAGTACCATAGTGTTAAGATATCTCATTATTAAAACATATTTTCTTAAAGAAAGAAGAAGCTTCTTAGTAGGATCACCATTTTCTTAGTTTATACACAATTTCATAGAGATTGAAATTAGTATCAAACTCTATATATTCAAGTGATACATATGTGCTGATATATATATATGTCAGAAAGTGTTCTTAATTTCTATATTTCAGTTTTTCCCAGAAACATTCCTTTTTCTTTCTCCTGTTACTTAGAATAAGAAAACATTCTGCACTGAAAAATATTGTGGCATATTGACATTTCTTACAAGCTGAAATGTGCCCATATCAACACTTCTTTTTCTTCCATATGCTGGATGAATAGGTTACATAAAGGAAACTTTTTGAACAATTTCAGGTTTTTTTCCTTCACTGCAGTCTCTGCAGCAAAAATGTTGACAACATTTTAATTACCTTTAATTGGGAAAGATATTTATTCCTTCTCATTTAAAAGGCTGTTTTAAAAAACATTTTAGAAAAATTATTTCATCTTAGTTTAAAATTTTGAAATTATGTGTCATAGCTATTTAATAGTTTGTATTTAGCTATAGTTTGCATTAGGGCACAACATATGCTGAAATTATTTCTTTTTATTTCTTTGCTAAGGTAAAACTTCAACACAGAGAAACTAAAAATGTTCTAGAATTCCCTTTTTGTCATAACTTTGCTGATGAAGAAGGAGGAAGAGTGACTGAACTTCCAGTTCTTACAGCTGGGTCTCTTTTTCCAGCAGGTTTGTCATAAATTGGAAACACGTGGAGAGATTTGGTCAGTGATGATGTCCAATTTTCAGAGCAGTACCTGCAAAGGATTTTGCAGATATTTTCTGTTAATTTCTTCCTGATGATGCATGGCTAGGTCCAGTCCAGTCCAATGTTTAAAGCCAGTATCTTAGATCCTAAAACTGAGCATTGTGCACTCAAGTCTGATTGGTATCAGTTTGTGACACATAAAAGAGCAAGCATATGGCACTGAAACTATTAAAAGGGTTTTGAACAGTTCTCAGAGTTTAGCTTTTACTCAGTGATATAATTGGGTTCCTTCACAGACTGAGCAAGGGAAATACAGAGGAGATAACTCTTGTACTGTAATTTCAAGCAAGAAGGAGATCCATGCCCCTGCCAGCCCAAACAGCTCTCTTACTGTTTGTGTAGAATTGCAGACATTCTTTCTGTGACCCAGCAGTTGCATGTCATCCAACTCCATCAGAGTTGTGCCTTGGTCCCCTCAAGACTGAATATGTTTAGTTCTGTGTTTTTTATGAGGTTCTATAACCAAAGTTAGAGAAGAATGGAAGAACTCTTATCCTAAATGAATAGTCTACCATGATAATATCTTAGGCCACTCCAGGAGTTAAGGGTTTAGATCAAGCACAGAAGTAATCTGTACATTCTTGCCTCTTTTGCTGTGCTTTCAAAGCTGCTTTTCAAAGTTACAAAGCACTTAGGCAGAAGCTTCTTGAATATGAATTTGAGAAAATATCGATGGGAAACTCACTGGTAAAATTCTTTGCTTTTAAATACTTCTTAGATTTATTTATTTATGGAAGAACACAGATATTTAAATCTTTTAAAATGCTGCTCCTTTTTCTGAGGAGCATTTAACATGAGAAAAGGTACTTTTTCTTTACTTCTCCCCACATTTTTTTCTGCTTTTCAATTGAATGTTTTGGGGATGTGATTTCTTTCTTATTTTAGGGGCCATATCACCATTGCGTTATGCATTTCTCTGGGAGTACAAAGAGGAATTTTACATAAGCAGCTTTTCAAGGAGTATTCAGCTGAAGGGTTGTGTGTTCACACTGTGTGTTCTCTCACATGTAATTGCCTCTCCTGAGGCCAGTAACTCCAACTGGTACAGTGCAGAGTGAACAGCCACTGACTGGACCATGATCCAGAAGAAATACAAGAGTTGCTTTCCTCCTGACAGAGGAAAAAAGCTTTCTTTGAACTCCATGAGGCTCTAAGCATAGATTTACTTGTTGAGTGATTTAGTATCATCCATAGCCTAGAAATTTTTTCATTGGAGTGTCATGTATTTAAATGCATGCAAGAGGTGATAAGAGTATTATTTACATGTTTTTATATCAACTTGTTATGTGTTTATTTTTAATTTTTTTTTTCTTCTGCCTGGGTTTCAGGCCCACTCAAATTATTTAGCTTATTATTCATTATAATAGTTGCTCCTAAATTCTAATTACAATGCATCTATATGCTTTTCCAAGCATTACACTATATTTTGGTCCTCTAATCACTCCAGACAGGATGAAAATTGAAAATGTAATAGAAATAATGTATTAAATAACATATGTTTCAACTGGTTTAGGTTTGGTAAACCTTTGCTCTCTTTTTCCCCACAGTGAAAATCTA
This sequence comes from Lonchura striata, assembly GCF_050655825.1. Lineage (NCBI taxonomy): Eukaryota > Metazoa > Chordata > Aves > Passeriformes > Estrildidae > Lonchura > Lonchura striata. Next base: position 118,115,682 of record NC_140704.1, read on the forward strand.
TGTTCTCTACATCACCACGGGAGCTATCCCTGGGTCAGGAACAGATGCAGATGTGTATGTCATGCTGCAAGGCTCCTTGGGAGATACTGGCAGAAGAAAGTTAATTAGAAAAGGAGATGAAACTTTCACTAAAGGAAAGGTATACTTATAAGTTCTGCAAGGTATTTTTCACTTTTAGAACCTGTCTAGTCACTGTGGATTTGGTAGGAATAAGGAAATCTACAAAGTCCAGTTCACAACACTCTGTGATTAAGCATGTGTCTATCAATATCTCAGTCTTATGGGGGAAATACCAATCCTTATGCAGCTAATGCTAGGAACAATGACAGCTAATAAAGTGACTATATCAATGCTTTTATATACAAATTTACATTCAAATTTTAATACCTCTTTTCTGCCCATGCCACTCTTCAACTATGCCACCTTTTCCCGATTTCTACTGTCTGCCCCTCAGTCTGACTCCTGGTCTCTCTCCAGGCTGTCACCACTACCCTCCATAGTTTTCTTTGGTGTACCAGGAGGGTCTTTCATTCACTGTCCAGGAGTGACTCTTGTAGCTCATAGACATAGATCAGTCAAGGTTCAATACTGCTGCCAGACATGCATTTCCTTGATGCATTGTCAGTATAAGCAGAAATTGGAGGGAGTTTAGGTGCTGAATGTGCTGCAGAAACATGGGTAGATTTACAAAAAAATGCATGTCTTTGACATAAAATCTTGTGCCCGTTGTAGAGGTCTAGACAGAGGGAGTAAAATTTTCAGCTGAAAAGATCACAAGGTATTTTGAACATGGAATAAAAAAATTGCTTGTATTTACTCTGGCTCTTTTTTGAAAACAAATTTGAGAATTGAAACAATTTTTAAAAGACTCTAAAACAAATATCTGTTACAGAAAATTTATGTTGGAATAGTTGAAGTTTAGAGAAAAATCCACCAGTGTCTTGTAACTAGTAAGTTATTTTTTTCTGTTGGTGTTGGCTGCCAAGAAAATGAGAGCTTCTCCAAGGATGTAAGCTTCCAAATCAGCCTAGACTGATAGCCAAAGCAGAGACATGGTATGGTATGTGTGATTAGAAGGAGCTCAGCTCCTAACTATCCCTAACCTCATCAATTCAGTGGGAATTGAAAGTGAGTATTATATTTCAGCCACTTGAAATACTTACTCATAAGAAAAGTTGGAGAGTTTAAATCTTTATTTTTAAGGGATTAAATATTGTGGATAAGGCTACTCAGTTTTGGTAAAGCCATATTTGTCTTCCCTGAAGACAAATGCTGAAGTTCATGTTATGGTTTATTGATAAGCTGATTTAGCTGAATTTTATAGCCGCAGTCCTTTTGTCCTCATGACATAAAGTTAGTTAAATATAAGTTTTACTAGATTCCTCCTTAAATCATAGTCACACAGATTAATAATCTGATTTTTAGACTGGTAGTTTTTAATGAAGAGGGACCAGGGATGCACATCTAGAAATGTTGACTAAGTAAGCAGAAGTGAACCACAAAGATTTATAACCCAAAGGGTACTTTTATAGTATTAGCATCTACTTCAGTTTAGCTCAGAATTTGTCTCTCCTACAGAGTAAGATTCAGATCTGGCATGTAGCCATCTCTTCATTATTTATTTGACATTTTATAGGAGCACTGTGTGAATATAACACAGTATCATTATATTTCTAAATGTAGAAATCAGCACAGGAGGATTTTAAGGCTCTAAAAAGAAATGCTTGTAGATAAGTAATAGAGAAACACATAAAAGTCTTGATTCACTCAAAGTTCAGTGAAAATAAAGGTATTTGGTTAATTGAAAAGTATAAAATTATTCTGCAAGAAAGGCTCCTGCCTATGCAGCATTATTTTTTCATTATATGTTTTGGAAATTTCCCAATGTTTTCTTCCCTTTAAAAGTAATCTCCAAAAGGACTTTCAAGTGTAGAATGTCTCTTTCTATACCAGCCCAATCACATATTGTGCCAAGAACCCCTGCAGACAGAGATTCTGCACTTGGTGGTTTAAGGGATTTTGAGTATAACAGGCAGAATTTGCATTTGGAATCTTAACAGTTGTTCTGACATTTTAAAATGTGCTTTTCCTTGCAATAATTTTTCCCCTGACTATACTGTAACAGCTAGTGAACTGGAACACTGTTTCTGTTCGAAAACACATCAAAATATGGTGTTAGTCTCACAGAATGTCAGGGCTGTTACAAGCAACAGTTTAGCCATGCAGAATTACATAGAAATATTTAAATATTCAGCAAAGTTTGCAGTGGATTGAAGATATTCTTCTCTCATCTAACACATTTTTATTTTCATGAGCTAAGTTACATGTTAGTAAAAGAGTGAATTAGAATCTTATATCTGAAAGGTTTCTTTGTGCCTTTCCAAAGTCCTTGCACCTGTGAGACCAACAGAGAACTTGTAGGTAAAGTAATGTGCATGATATGATTAATTCACCAGTAAGGCCCTGTAGCTCACCCCTGAGAAGGCAGTGCTGTCACCAGTGAGAGCTGAGCTTCTGGTGATCTCTCATACAAATGAGCATGAGGACTTGTCCTGCAACAACCATAGTCTTTCAAATTGTTATTACACTGATGCCTTGTTTGACATTCTCCTAAAAGCTGTGAGGACAGGCAACGCAATCTCAGCACACATCTTCATGCTTTCAGGAAATCCTAATAGTATTTATTCATTCTTTGTTTGTCAGTTTAAGCCTGATAGATGTTACCTGCTTATGAGCATTTTCTTGAACCAAGTATACTCGGTGCAGAAATTCTGTGAAAACCAGGGCCCACTTGTGTAAAATCCTTACAGTACCTCCATGTTGCTTCTGACACACAATATTTCTTTAGCAAATATAATTCTTGATGCTTCTTTATATGGCCTTTGATAGACTTGCTGTATGCTCTGTCCATATGGCTGTGAGTTATTCAAAAACTTCCTCTTTGAGAATGTGGGTTTTTTCAGATCAATTCCATCAAAAACAGTAAAGTACACTGAATATGTTATGACTGATATTTAAGTACTTTAATCTAGGCCCTATGAAATTGGCCAGTATTTTAAGTACTCCACTTTATAGAAGCACTAAATTCTCTGACAATTTTTGCTTCATTCTATTAGTATTTGAAAAGATATATTCTTTATCCTGCCCTATATTTAGACATCAACTGCTCAGGTTGGTGCCATGGTAACTGCAGCACATACAAAAATTTTCAGTGAGAGGTGACTGTTGGTGCTCAGTTTCAGTACTCACAGATTTAGCACTGACAATTAAAAAAATACTTCGGCAAAAAGTCCATGTGTGCCAGAACACACTATGAAGAATCAGAATGTGGGGCAGTGTCCTGAGGTCACAAGTAGGAAGCCAGTGATGTCCACATCCCACCACACTGACAGTGCTGCTATTTTGTGACTGCAGATAAACCTTCTCTTATGGAAAGTGTGCCTGACATAATGATTAAATAGGTGCCAAATGTCATTGATCCAAATGTATTAATCACAGTGCCAAGCTGTTGGCCAAGTTACTGTTATACTGAAATGAACACTACATCAATCTGGTCATCTTAGAATCATAGAATTGTTGAGGCTGGAAAAGACCTTTAAGATCAAGTCCAGCCATTGACACAGCACTGGTGAGTCCACCACTGAACAATGTCCCTGACTACATGTTTCCCTGGGCAGCCTGTTCCAATTTGACAATAATTTCATTGAAGAATTTTTTTCCAAATATCCAATCTAAACCTCTCCAGGTGCAACTCAGAGTAATTTCCTCTTATGCTGTGGCTTGTTACCTGGGAGAAGAGACCAACCCCAACCTGGTTGAAGCCAACCTTCCCCCCAGCCTCCTTCCTTTCAGTCAGTTATAGATAGCAATCACATCTCTCTGAGCCTTCTTTTCTCCAGAAGCCCCAGTTCTATCAGCTGCTCCTTACAGGATTTCTGGTCCAGACCCACCACCAGCTTTGTTCCCATTCTTTGGGGGAACTTGCTCCAGCACCTCAATACCTTTCTTGTAGAGAGGGGCCCAAATCTGAGCACAGAATTCAAGGTGTGGCCTCATCAGTGCTGAGTACAGGGGGACAACCACTGCCCTGGTCCTGCTGGCCACCCTATTTCTGATGCATGCCAGGATGCCTTTGGCTGCCTTGGCCGCCTGGGCACATTCTGGCTCATGTTCAGTAGATGTCAACCAGAGCCTTCAGGTCCTTTTGCACCAGGCAGTTTTCCAGCCACTCCTGCCCAGTCCTGTAGCATTGCATGGGGTTTTGAGACCCAAGTGCAAGACATGGTACTTGGCCTGGCTGTACCTCATGCAGTTGGCCTTGGCCCTTTGATTCAGCCTGTCCAGACTCCTTTGCAGAGCCTTTCTGCCCTCTAGCAGATCAATATTCTCACCCAGCTTGGTGGTATCTGCAAACTGACTGAGGGTGCCCTTGATCCCCACATCCAAACCATCAGTAAAGATATTAAACAGGACTGGCCTGGCTGCTGAGCCCTGAGGAACGCCAGTAGTGACCAGCCACCAGCAGGATTTAATTCCATTCACCATTAACTCGTTCACTCCATTCTCTCTGGGCCTGGCCATCCAGTCAGACTTTACCCAGAGAAGAATGCACACATTGAAGCCATGAGCAGCCATTTTCTCTGGGACAATACTTGGGAGATTGTATCAAAGGCTTTCTTAAAGTCCAGCTTAACAAATTTCACAGCCTTTCTTTCATTCACTAAGGAGGTTGCTCTGTCATGGAAGGTCAGGTTGGTCAAGAAGGACCTGCCTTTCATAAAGCCATGATGGCTGAGCCCGATCCCCCTGTGTGTGTTGTATGATGGTACTCGAGGTGATCTGCACCATGACTTTCCCTGGCACATAGGTCAGGCCTGCAGTTCCCTGGATCCTCCTTCCAACCCTTCTTGTAGAGAGACGTTACATTTGCTAATTTCCTGTCAACTGGGACCTGTCCAGCTAGCTGGTACTGCTTATAAATGATGGATAGAGGTTTGGTGAGCACTTCTGCCAGCTCCCTATGTACCCTTAGGTGAATCCCATCCAGCCACATATGTGTGTCTCTGTGCTGTAGCAGGTTGCTGGTCCTTTCCCCTTGGATTGTAGGGGCTTCATTCTGCTCCCTGCCTCTGTTTCACATCTCAGGGGGCTGGAAGATCAACTGATCTTGCTATTAGAGACTGAGGCAAAGATGGCAGTAAGTACTTCAACCTTTTCCTCAGGCTTTGCCAGCTCTCTTTGTGGCACTCGTGGTTGCTTGCACTCCCTCAGGGCTTCTTCTGTACATGGGGGGAGCTTGGCCACCACTGGTTCTGGTCCTGTGTCGCCTGCTGTGGCCTGAGCTGTGGGTTCAGGGGGCTCTCTGCTACCCCTGAGGTTCCTTTGGGAATATCCCCCTTGTGCCACACTGCAGTGTTCAGCTGCTGATTGTGCCAGCACCGGAGTGGCTCACCTTGGCCACTTGACTGCTACTTTTGGTTACACCATGTTTAAATCCATTGAGTGGAAGGATTAATCAGATGGGAACTAGGAAAGTACAGAATACCATCACAGTGAAGGAAAGGCTGATGAAGGTTGTTAGTGAGGTGAAATGCAGAAAGAAGGAACATTACTAAAGCTTTATAACATCCTAGGAGACAGTGGCAAATACCTGAGTTATGTGCAGTTCTCACTGATACCTCCAGGATGGTATTTCACAGTCAGTGGTTACAATCAGTGAGAGATTTATAAGGGACAGAGTCAGAACATCCCACATTCTTGCAGAGTGAGAAAACTTGTAAAACTTTGCTGCAAAAAATTAAAAACTGGGAAAAATAAATTAACGCTAAAATTAACTGCAAGAGGAGAGTACTTCATTCTGTCTACATAGATCCTAAAAATAAATCATGTAAGTGACATTTCTAAAGCTGAAATGCATCTCCCTTACTTGCCTGTATTGTACACATTTGTTCTAACATGATTGCTTAAGCATCTGCTGCAGAAAGGGAGTAATGGTTACCTTCTCTCTTCATTTGGACATTTATCTTAAAATGAAATTAGTTAACCTCAGAGAGTACCTGCTGCTCTTTTTGAAAGAAATTGTCTTATTATATAGACTTATTTTAGATAGGCCAAGTTGGGTAAGTGAATTTTATGTCCTGTTCATTTCAGGGTTTTGATAAACAAGGTAATTTTAAAAATAAAATGCAGCTAAATTTATTAGCTTTATTTATAAAAAAATCTTAAAATAGTTATGGCTAATACAAGCGTGCATTTTTCAGGAAATAAAATATTTAATCATTTTCCTCAATGCAGCAAGAACTAAGTTAAATTCTGTTCAAGTTAAATAGTTTAGAAAATATATCTAACTCCAAATGAATGGCTACCAGTGATGAAGTTTAAATCTATCTGGAAAGTTGTTTCAAAGCTTAAGGATACTTGTTTTTTCTTGTAAATATTAGAGATTCACACTGTTTTCTGTCTAAATTTGTCTAACTTCTTGGAATTGAGTTTTTTCACACTTTTGACTACTAGTTTGGATAGCTCTCTTACACCAAATTTCTACTGCTTTTGACAGTATTTATGACAATAAGAAAATCCGTATGCCTTTGACAAGTTAAATAGATTATTCTGTTTGATTCACTGAAAGGAAGGCTTTCCAGTGATTTATGAACTCTCACAAATCTTTTCAGAGCACTCTTCAATTTAGCACCCTGCTTCTTCAAGTGTCATAACTGGAGATTGTATTTGCATAATCTCTGAAATCTTATTTTCTTCCAGATAAATCATGGAAATACTAAAGAGCATAAGCTTATTAACTGGTCTCACTGCAATGAGATGTGCTTGAAAATATTATCTTTTTTACAACTTCACTTGGAGACATACAAGTTAGACATTTTATTATCCCATTATTATATTTGATTATAGTGTCTTAATCAAAATATCATGCAATGATATACATTTCTGAAGTTGAAGAAAATGACATTCATGCTATTTTCTTTGCCTGTTAAACCAGATCTCAAACTTGGACTGTTATTAAATCAATCCAACAATCAGGCTACGTCAGATGCTATTGAATCTGTCCAAAGTGATGGCTGTCTTATGTTTGTTTGTGTTTTGTTGGTCCTTTTGTTTGATTTTTAAATCTCTTTTGTTTGATATAATTTATGATTACAACTTTGGATGTGGCTGATGATACTGATCTATCTAGCAGTCCTTTTGCATTTTATTAAATACATTTTAAAGTCTGATTGAAATGTCTTTACCTAGTTAGCAGAATGTTTATAGCTACTGATCATTATAAGATGCCTCTATTCTTTCTTACTCCTGTTGCAGTTTTGTGCATATAAATCTCATTTCAAAAAGATTCCTTTCCAGTTATACTAAGATTATTAAGATCAGTGCAGGTCAAATATACTTGGGGCTTTTTACTACTCCTAATTCTTTCACTGATTCTTCACCAATCCTGTTGAAGACTGATAAACTATGATAAACGTGGGTTATCAGAGACCTCTAACGATTAATTCATTATAATCTACATTACTTTTTTCATGCAAAGAATTTATAGCTGAGAATTTAGCATAATACAAAAGCATGCTTGCAGAAATGTGAGTCTAGAAGGAAATTTGGGGTTGGCTTTTTCAGATGCAAGAAAACCCCTGTTTTTAAAGAAGGATAGAGAACACTACAAGGGCACAGTCAGAGGCACTGTCCATCCTTCCTCTGAGCTGAGCCAAGGCAGTACTTCTACCAATGCTTAATCATCACTGCTGCTTACCACCCAATATTTCCAACTCTGAGGTCAGCTGGCACAGTGACATACATTTGCTCTGTCCAAATGTTTATTTATTTTAAGCAGTTTATATAATTTGTGATTTGGGCTTTTTCACTTGGTCTGTCTTGATAAAATTTTCCTGGAGCTGATTTTGTGGTTTTGCTGACCTAACTAAAAAGGTGCTAACTTCCATCTAACAGAAGGTAGTGATGTGACAAACATTTGGGACAGGGTGGAGAGGTTCTGTTCAGCACAACTGGAAGAGCCCACAGGACCACAGTCTGAAGGGGCATAAGTAGTTTTTCTCTTTTTCTCGTTTTACAGGATTGTTTACACACTGTTTCTGATTGGACTCAGTGTTACAGGGGCCTTTATTTTGCCTTCCTGTGTTAAAACTCCTTTGTTTTCAGTTTCTCCAGATTAGCGAGTGAGATCAAAATAATCAGGCAGCAAATCAATAGGTTCACTAAGCTTAATAGAAAAGGTCCTTTATCTAGACACTCTGACTCCTTTTCCAATAAAAGCCTATTAAAATGATACTAACATTAGCAGTATGGGAAATCACTTGTGCATACAGGTTGATGAAATGAAGCATATGGTGTGTCTTGACTTGCCATTTTCAGTTCTTCTGGGAATATCATCATTAACCAACCATCAAGTCTCAATACCAAGCCTGTAAAATGATTGGCATTTATAAAGGTAAATATTGCACAGTGACTGTTCAAATGCTTCTGTTACAAGAGCTATTGCAGCTGCTGCAGACAGTGATATGTTGCCAGCAATGTCACAGAAGAGTACTGAATAAAGTCATAATAAACTGGGTCATAGATTCAAAGAAAAGGCTCAAAGTGTGGATCCCTGGAAAAGAAATAAACATTTGAAGAAAATCTGGAAAGGAGTTAAGAAAAAAACCCAAATTTTAATTCTGAAAGGATTGCTAGAGTTATTCTTATAAAGGAATTTTTTAGTCCTTAGTTTCTTAGCCAGGAAAGTACCAAAAGAAGTACCAAAAGTACCAATTCTGCAATTTGCTAGGGCAGCTCTTCTGGCTCACAGAGAATGTGTGGCTCTACCATTGTCAATCTTAGCTGCTCAGACTGGGGAATATCTTTCTTTCTCCAGGCCATGTTAATTAAGAAAATTTAGTGGGCTGTACATACATATAAATTGCTTTAATGCTATTCTGAGAAAATTAAATATAAGCTCTGCTGAATTGGACAATATGTATTATTATCAATATTTAAGGTGACTTCTCAGTTCAAACCTAATTTGCTAGTAGTAACTAAAAAACAATTAACATTTTTTTCCCTAGGGGAAAATGATAAATTTCATATTCTATAGGTTTGCTTATCTTCTGTGTTTTTTCTTCCCATCTCTTCTCTTTTTGCAGAAGAATTAACCCTCCAGTAATTTAGAAGGTCGCCATTTGTAAGTCAAATAAAAGATAGAGTATCATGTGACATACAAGACCTGTGAACAACTCGAGTATTTAGAAAATTTTATGCCTAATCCATAGTCTCAGATGAATCTACAAAAATATTATCTAAATTATTAATAATAATTGAATTTCATAAAATTAGAATGAAATATATGTCATAATCTCTCTGTTTGCAGACAGCTTGAGAGGAGAAAAGTGAATTAAATTTAGCAAATAAATTATCTCGAGCCAATTGTTTTTAGTTCTAACAATTTTAGTTGCTGATCTTTCTCTGTTCTTTTTTGGTCTCTTGACTAAAATAAAGCTCATTACACTGTGTAGATTTTCAAATGTACACATAAAGATAAAATGTAATCTTGTCTGCAAGGTGAGTTTACCCCAGATGATACAATTTCTAGTCTATATTATAATAGTTCCTTAACTTCCCATTTATTAGTCTGCTAATTTGACCATGGATTTCTGAGATTTTACATCCTCTAAAGTGAGCTTGTTAAAATGGCACACTGACAAGTGATAAAGTGCTGTGTCTAGCACAAACCAAACATTCAAAGTTTTTACAAATGTTTATTCCATCAAAATATACTTATTTTCATAGAAAAAATGAATTGGAAACCCTTTTGCATCTTAACTAGTTTTATTTGTGGCAGGATCCTCCAGGTCATGGATAACCCATAGCACATGCTGTCCCTGATTAATTAAGTCACTAAATTAATAAGTACTAAGAATTTGGTAAGCATCAAACTTGGTGCAAGTCAGACTCAACTACTCTTCTGGGGACAGCACAAGTCTAGAAGCCAGCAGAATATTGTCTGTACTTTTCCTATATTCCTAACTCTTCTTTCCAAGAATGGATCACTGACAACAGATTTTTTTGGAGATGCGGATGATCATGCCACCAAATTAGTCATTTTCAGGAAAACTCTTTTCTTTTAAAAAGAAATTATTCCAACAAGTATCTGACAAGCGCTTTCTCATGTGTTTCCCATAAAACAATTGTGCTCGTTTCAGCTGGGGTGGAATTAATTTTCTGCACAGTGGCTGGTATGAGGCTCTGTTTTGGATTTTTGCTGAACACAGAGCTGATAATAGAGAAATGTTTTTGTTATCACTGGGCAGGACTTACACAGAGCCAAGGCCTTTCCTGCTTTTTGTTCTGCCACGCTGGTGAGAAGGCTGGGGGTGCATGGGAGGGTGGGAGGAGACACAGCCAGGACAGGTGACCCCAACTGACCAAAGGGATATTCCAGACCATGTGGCATCATGTTCAGTATAGAAAGTGGGGGAAGAAGGAGGAAGGGTGACATTTGGAGTCAAGGATGGCATTTGTCTTCCTAAGTAACCACTGCAAGTTCTGGGGCCCTGCTCTCCTGGATATGGCTGAGCACCTGCCTGCCTATGGGAAGCACTGAATTAATTCCTCATTTTGCTCTGGTTGTGTGCATGGCTGCTGCTTTCTCTATTAAACTTTATCTCAACCCACGAATTTTCTAGCTTTTACCATTTGCATTCTCTCCTTGATCTTGCTGGTGAGGGGGCTTGGATACTGCCTGGGGTTAAACCTCAACAATCATGCATTACTATAAGCATAATAATTTGCAAGAACTAGCAGCAATTTTAGGATAAATTTTTGCATTTTGTGAACTTAAAATATTTTTTTACTGACAGACACATGGGGTGTGTATGTTTCTTACTTCAGTCTGTGTTTGTCAGTCATCTCCTAACTGTGTGTATTTTTAATGTATTTCATTTAATAAGTGTAACAAATTCATTTTATTCAGGCATGATGGTATTACTTTACCAATCCAACTAAAACTGGAATAAAAGAGTGATCAACCTAATATCAAAATAAATGTAAATTAAGAGTTCAAATTAATGATATTCAATAATCAGATTAGTCCAATAGGTAATAAAATAAAATGGTTGTGTTGACACTAAACCTTAATTTTTTTATTTAGCTAAGGAAAACATGAAGAGGAGCCTCTTTTCCTGCAGTTCTGCACTCCATCTAGAATTTCAGTCACTCCAATGTATTTGCTCTGCTGTTAAATTCACTAAGCCGCTGATAACCTTGACTCCTTGTGAGGAAGTACAGCTATTCAAGCACCTCTTTCAGATTTTTTCTTTAATGTCATTGTCTCATTTTTCCATTTCACATGATAGCGTAAGAGTGATAATGCACATTTGTTGATTAGATGGTACATTGTAGCAGTTTTTGACTAACATGACCTTTCTGTCTTGAAGTTACAGAGTAATTAGTAACAGATTGATTGTTATTTTTAGGACACTGTTAAAGGTGTGGTTCACAAACACACACACTTTCAAATTCATATGTACAGATACTAATGAAAAACAAGAAACAAAAGTTGAACAACAAATTTCAATTTTTTCTGTTTCTGGTGATTCTTTTTAAAGTGGATAGTCATATATTATCTGCAATTTTAAGCTCAATATTTGAGCTTATGCTGTGTCTTATTAAGTTGCAAGCTGGTTAGGCTCATCTTTGAGACACAAATCTTTCATCAGTTCTTCAGCTGGAAGACCTGTCCAGGAAAGAATAGAGGTGGAGCAAGAGGACTGCTATTCTCTGTTTCTTCTCTGAATAAGCCTTTAGGGGTTGCTCTGGTAGAGCAACTTCAGTGTGAATTGCGTTTGGAAGACTGCAAGACCTTTCAGGACTCAATCATTATTACTACCTATTCCCTTCAAAACCATCTTTACCTCTTTCAATCATGCTGGAAATTCCATAACAAATAACACTAGCTTTCAACAGTTATCAATCCCAGTAGAAATAAGATGATAATTCATAAATCTATAAAGCAAAAAATGTGGAAAGTCTCTGTGTTGAGAATTTAATGTCTGTTTTTCTGATGAGTAAACAGGAAATAAGTGTAACACTCACAAAAAGCCAGAATCACATATTGTGAAATTGTTGAATGTCTGATGTATCACAATTTTCTTTAGGAATCTTACTTCATATTCTAAACATTGTAAAATTATTGTGGGTTTTTTAATTGATAGAGAATAGCAGAACTTATTTCAACATAGTTTTATTTAATATTTTTCCTTCCATTCAATTACTTATATTGAAACTAATCCTACAAGTTAATCCAAATCTGGAACCAAGTTTGTCATTCTTTAGAGATTCCTTCCGTGATGCTTGTTTCTACCTTTCTCATTCCCTGTATTTCATTTCTGAAATAGCCCTTGGGCTAATTAAGCATCAATTTTGGGAAGGAAAATTTCTCATTAAGTGAGCATAGGCAACTTATAGTTCTTTTTGTGCAAAAAGGGGATTTAACTGTAAATTGCAGAACCACAAAGGGAAGAAATACTTCTTAATGCAGGCATTTAACATCGTTAAACTTGTCATCTCTGGTTCTGTTGGTATTTATTGAGTTAATAAAAAAATCCTGATTTTCTTTTCACTTTCATATTTCAAAATACCCTAATAATTTAGTTACATGATTCTGTTTCCGTATGACTTCCGATTCTGAATTTTTCAGGTGGATATTTTTCAAGTGGAGGCAGTAGATATTGGTATTCTGCACAGGATGGTTGTTGAAAAAGGGAGAGGCTCTGACTGGCTTCTGGAGAAGATTATTGTGAAAGAGTCAGCATCTTCAGGGACAGAAACACTGTTTATGGCTCAAACATGGCTTAAAGACAGACATGATGGAAAAAAATCTGCCTCAGTAACTCTGGATGCCACAGGTCAACACTATCTTCAAACTATCATCTGCTAAGAAATTCATTTCAAACTGGAGAATGCAGCTATATTATTTGCTTCTACAAACAAGTTGTGATTTAAAATATTCCAGTAGAACATTGTCATTATACAGGGAATTAGTGTGTCTGAACACTTTGAGTTTTAGTACCACTTAATAACCCCAATTTGCCAGAGGATAATTTCTGCTTTGTTACTCTAGGTTTTCAGTGGTGTAAATGCCAAGAAATCTGTCCTATTCCCTTTTTACAAAATCTACCTCTCCAAGTCTTACTTCTACACCTACAAACTATTTTTTAAGCTTCTAATACCAATTGCTAGGCAGAGTGAAAGCAAGGTAAAAAGCAGGGAAAACTCTGTTTAAGCAGTGGAGAAAATTCCTCCATTGTATGCAAGATGACTAATTTACATTATTTATGCTACCCTGTTTGGACAGCTTTTGCCAGAAACTGGAGACACTTTTGACTGACACCATGTGAATAATCGGGCCACAGAGGAGCAGTTTTGATCCCACTGCCTGTGACTCTTTGTCAAGACAGGGAGGGAATGCACATCCTCCTTCCCTCCCTGTGTCATGGCTTCAGTCTAAGCGTGGCTTTCAACACAATCTGGTGTGCACATTCCAACCAGATCAGTAGGCACCAAAGCCCAGAATGTACCTCTAAGAGAGATATATTTATTCTCCTGCCTCTCAGAGAAGTTAATTGACATTACAGATGAGTCCTTGGATTGTAAAGCATATTCTAGATTTATTCTTTCTAACTCCCTGGGCATTTGCTGGCACCAGCAATAGCCTTTTGAGACTGAAAATTCAAGTTCAATCTATTTCCTCTGCTGTATGATCTCTAACTTTTGATCATTTGAAACCAGAAAAAGAAAAAAAAAAAAAGGAGGCAATTGTTCATGTGCAAAAGCAAATAATTTCAGCTTTGGTTAAGTTTGTATGTTGGGACATCTCTGAAAAAAACAAAACAAAAAAAAAAAAAACCTAAAAGGCAATATTTAGTTCCGTTTCTACTAAACTTAATTGATTTGGACAAATGTCCCTGTGAGTTTCCTTATACAATAATTGACAAATCCAGTCTTGTTTATGAACTCAAAAGAAGTTAGTTCAGGTTTACAGACAGATTTGATCTACACCAAATCCTGATGAAATCAGTGGGGACTCATATCTTTGGGAGGAACATCAACCTCTAGAATTGGCATTAAAGACATCCAATTAGTGCTCATTCATCCAGAGCAAAAATTGTACAAATGAAAGAGAAATGCTTTAAAATGAAAAATACTTGAGTCTTCATGTTACTACCATTTTCCTAGTAAAGAGCCAGCCCTACAGACAATTTATTTAATAGGATGATATTTAGATGATGCTTAAATGGAAAATCACACTGTACATTTCCTAGTTAAATCTTTAATCTAAATGATATAATACTCAGTCAATTGCCTCACTAGACATGAATACAGACCTTTATTATCATATAGATAATGTTTTACAAAAATAACAATTTTATCTTTTTTTTTTAATTAGAAGTTCAGGAGAGGAGGAGTACATCTGCCTGGCCTTTAGGAAGAGAGCAAATGAATTCAGGTATAACTTCTGTCATTACAATTACTGTTTTATTAATCAGTTCTGAAATAATAATGTGAGAATATTCTCATCACAATATGTCATTATACTTAGTAGTACTGACAATAGTTTTCCCTTTGTCATAGTAAAAAATGGTGACAAACTTAGGGAGCTGCTCAATAGCCAGGTGACATTCTTATAAAATTATGCTCCCCATGTAGAACAAGGCATGTCTTAGAAATTTTATGTCAGATAGCTTTGTTAATATATGAAAATAGGAACATCTTTAATATTTTTTCCTTTTGTTTTCTGTATTTTATTTGTTCAGAAGGCAGATGGAGGATTTATTTCACAAAGCATCAAGAAGAAACAAAATCAGAATTTGAAAAGTTGTCAGAAAATATATCCAAGATGGTTATGGTTTTTTATGGAAGCAACAGCAAGTCAAATCCAGTTACCATGGAAAACAAAGTGGAACATCAGACTGAGAACCAAATAACATATGATGTAAAATAATACATAGATTTGCCTATATTTAAATTTTCTTTGAATTTCCTTTTAAAGAGAAGTAATCATATAGTGATGTAAATATTGTTTTTATTGTTTGTATTATTGTTTAAATAGTCAAGAAAATCAGAGCTGAAATTTTCAGTTGCATACCATATTTTATTTTTAATTTCTGGCTTTCTCAAGTTGATGATCAAGCATATTCTTTTTTTCCCCCAACAAATAGTCATAGTTAATAATGCATGTCATTTTAAATGACATTAACATTACTTATTCACATTAGAAATCATTGGCATGTGTAATTTGAATTTGATAGAACAATTACAATGACTGCCCCTAGAGGATAAAGCTAAAATGTCCTTAAGTGCCTACAGTCAACCTGGTTCTGCTGCTTTTGAAGTGAATGGGACTTTTAGCACCAAGACTGATGCAAAGGGGTACAGGACTGCGCTGACTCCTTTAGAGCCAGCTTCCTCTCTTCCTGTAAACTACCTTTGCATTTATCTGCATACCTCTGTTTGGATGCTAACTCAATGCTTTGTTGATTCCTAGATACATTTGCCATCTGATTTGGGAATGCTTTATAAAGTGCGGCTTGGTCTCCAGAGTCTGGAAAACAACATATCCCAGTTGTCTCTTCGTCACTTTAAAATACAGAACACATCAACCCTGGATACCTTTAGTCTCACCATAAATAAAACACTTCCTCTTTCTCCTAATGGAGACAGATGGATTGAATTCCCTATACAGTGGCCATTAAAAGAAGCACTTTCTGGTAGGTATAAATCTACTTCAAAGCAGTAGAGTGGTTCAGGAGGTTAACATGTCCTAGTATTACAGTAGAAACCTTTATCAAAACAGAAATTTTTATTGTCTTTATTTAATGATTCATAGAGACTGGATAATAAGTTAAAAGGTATGAAAGAAAATATTACCCACTCAGCTTAATTTCTGTCCCATAAAGTGGGACGTGCAATATTCCCTTGATTGCACAGAAATGTTATTATATGCTACAAAGAACAGTTTCTTGCACTATTGTAATATTTCTACTCTCTTTTGTTTAGTTCTCAGCTGCTCATATTGCTGACATTAACAACATCATTTTTTATAGTTCATTTACTATTATGTGATTTTGTTGTTTGCAGATTCCAAACAAATATGAGTAAATAACAGCTCAAAACTATATATAAGCTTCAGCTTTATTACCTTTACATACTCCAAATATTTATGCCTCCTAAAATTAGCTCAACAATTCTTACATTTATCATCTTGTTTAAGTAAAATAAAAGAAATCTTTCAACCTAAAATCCACCCTGTTTCCTAATGTGATGTGTACTGAATGCTGCCATATGATGGAACAAATACTAACTTAATTAACAGACCAAATAATGATGCTTAATATTCAAATAATTTGTGCCTGGGTTTTATGCAGAAAAAAAATTAAATATTTGGGTAAAAAATAAGTCAGCTCATCTAAAGTGAGCTGAAGTAGACGTAAAATGAACTACCCCACACACTTTGGATTGGAGCTTATGGCCCAGTTTCAGTGAGGTCTCTGCATCCAAAAGTAAGTATGTGAATAATCTCAGTAGAAGTAACAGAGGATGAATTTTGGGGTTATTTTGCATATTTTGGCTGCAATTGAAAATCTAAAATTTGTATCTGGTCTTTAGGTTTTATATTGCTTAGAGGTGTTATTTTGACTTGATAACTTACAGAGTATGGGTACAGAGCAGGGCTCAATGGCTTTCATCTCCTACACACAAGATTGAAACAAAGAGGACCTTCAGATTAACATAAAGCACATAAGTGCGTCCCTTGCAAAGGACTGATCACTGTCACATGCAGAAATACTCAGGATACAGGGACAAGTACACAGAAATGAGGAGAGAAAGATGCAGCACGGGTGATAAAAGTGGGGTGAGATTGGAGTCCTTATGACCTTGGCTCTGTCACTGACCTTTGTTGAAAAAATAATTTCCCCATTCTTTGTTTTCTTTTTTCTTTTTCTGGTTATATATTTGTTCTTTGCAACTATTCTGAAATCAAGAGACAAAAAAACATCACAAACAAGGAATAGGTGTTATGTTATCTATAAGTTCAAAATAGCTAATTTCTGTGGGTTTTATGTCTTTCCATCCATGTTTTAGATATTTTCAAGGAGGGATTTGTAACCACTGAAGAAAAAAAAGCTAGGAGAGTGATTCTCCCAATCTTTGCCATTTTTGTCTGAGTGAGCTTTAAGCAGCTCCACAGCAGGTGGTACACGTGGAGTTCAAAGTGATCTTTACAGACAACTTTACTTGCAATTTATTGTGAAAACCAGATATGCTTTTTGACAGCTTTCTAAACCTAATTTATTTTCTCCCTTTTATCAGCTAAAAGCAATACCAGTATTGTATTAATTGGAATGGAAAACAGCTAATCACACTCCCTATAACCAGAAGCCATGTGATGTTAAATTTCAGATACAGCTCTGTCATTCATAGAGTGCCTTAGTATTTTATCTCAGTTATATTTTCCTTTAAAAAAAAAATTGTGCTTTGGCTTGTGATGAAGCATTTGCTAATGGCTAATTGAAGCCATCAAAATGCAGTTGATATAGTACAGACCCTTGAGATCTGGCAGTGCACACTTGTGCCTTTGGGTGTATTAATGAGCAGAGGCCTCCAGCTGAGTATATACATAAGTAGTTTCCCTTTACTGCACCATCCTTTGAGATGCTTACACCACAGGAATCCCCAGGGTTGACATGGTGCTGTCTCTCCCCTCTCACACACAGGGCAGTTCAGAAGGTCAATTTTGCACTGCTGTAGGTTTTAAGACAAAACAATTAAATATTGAAAAGGTGAAAAAAAAACTATTATGCTACTTTCAAGCTGATTATTCCCATAAATTTAACAGAGAGCCATAATTCATAATTCATATTGATATTATGAAATAATTAGAATTTTATACAATTAATGGATTTGTAACATTCATATATGTCACGCTTGTTGTATGTAATTTCTTTTCAGAGACCCATTTAATCTTTCCCCTTTCCAATTCATTCAGTGCACTAGAGAGATAAAAGCTTGGTTGCTACACTTGTGATCTGGTCACACTACCCAAAGACCACTATTTAAGCATTTTAGCCCTCCTACCCTTGCCTACATCAATCTCTCTCCATTGCCCTCTGTACAATGGACTCTCCCAGTGCTATCCTCTGTATGATCTGACCCAAAGTTCATGAATGCAACCTCTCCACTGGACTCCAGTGCACCAGGTCCATGACAAGTCACAGATATAACTTGCCTTGGCTGAACTCACCTGGAACCTCCAGCCAAGATGGGCAGAGGATGCACTGGTCAGATCATGCCTGAGCTACATCATATGTGCATCTTCCCCTAGTTCTCTCTCTGCCCCCTCTCCTGCACAGACTTTGGTCTTATGTTGTCCTCTTATTCTCATTCCTTCTCTGGCCCTTTCTCCTTCTGCCCCCAACTCAATCACCAGGATGGATCTCAGGTCTTTTTTACTGTTTGCTGCATCTGGGATTCTGCACAGCTCTGCCCTATGCAGATGCTGCAGAACCTGGTCAGAGAGGGCACTGCCTGAGCTGGGGCTGTGCTCAGCTTCTACCTTGTCCTCTCCTGTAGGGCAGGTCCACTTTTGCTGCTTTTTGACACAGTGATCCAGGAATTAAACCTTCAAAATGCAATCCTTTCATTTTTGTTTTGGGCTGGTCCAGCCTCACTTCTCAAATTTCAGATCTGGGAGGTGGTAGCAAAACAATTATGAAGAAAATTTTGCAAAAACTTGAGTTTTGCTATTATTTTCAAGTGCTTGAATTTTTATTAGATGTCTCTGTAGAATGCCATGTTGTCAAATAGGTGTTCAAGGTTGTGGCAAAACCTTAACAAAATATCTTTTTGCTTTATATTGCAGTGGTTACATATAATCTAACAGTATTTTCAAGAAATATTTTGAATGAGAGAAATTTAGTGCATATGACTGCATGCATATACGGTACTCGTGGTGACACAGGAGACAGATCCCTTCTCCAGTCATTGCAGAACATACAGCAGGGAGAGAAAAATGAGGTACTCTGTCTTAAAGTATTTTAAAATTTACCCTTTAATCCATTTTTATACTTCCTACATATTATTTTCAAATTTTCCCATGAAAAGAAGTTAAGAAACATGGTTTTATCTTACAATACTGAATACTTTAATTTTAGTCACTTCTAGTTATCGTGGATGCTGTTGACTTGGGAGAGCTGGAGAAAATTGTTCTTTTGATCAGCAGTAAAACAGGTAAAATACTTTTTGCTTTCTAAATCAGTCATGTAAATCACACAGCTAACCTCCTGTCCTGGGTTGTAAGATAAGCTTGTATTCCATTTGCCATCTGTCGAAGGCGAACCGGTTGGACAGGTTTTTTGTTATCTCTCTCAGAGACAATGGTTTGTGTATACACCTTTGACTGATTCAATGAAAGGCTGAAAAAATGTAACGCCGTGAGGGGTCCCACCCAGAGGGGGGAAGCAGCTCTCCCTCTTCTTCGCGGGACTCCGAGAGAAGCAGCTCTCTCACTCTCTCTTCGCGGGATTCCGAGAGAAGCAGCTCTCCCTCTTCTTTGCGGGACTCCGAGAGAAGCACCTCTCTCTCTCTCTTCGCGGGATTCCGAGAGAAGCAGCTCTCCCTCTTCTTTGCGGGACTCCGAGAGAAGCACCTCTCTCTCTCTCTTCGCGGGATTCCCGGGGAAAGCAGCTCTCGCTCTCTCTCTCTCTTCGGCGGCACCCGCAGCGAAGCAGCCGGCGCGCGCAGAGGCGACGGCAGCGGAGCTCAGAGGCAACCCCGGCGCAGAGGAAGACCGGCCCCACTGCCACCAGATCTTCAGAGGAAAATTATACCCTTCTAAAGATCACCACTTCAGCTGCAACTCATCAACTATTGCAAGAGAAAGCAATTGTCCCAGCAAAACCTGATACTGGCATTCCTCAGGTTCTAGACTTTTTCTTTCACTAGTTTTGTTTGTACCGATTGCATTTTCCTTTTTAAATTGTTGTCTAGTTTTCTCCTAGTAAAGAATTGTTACTCCCACTCCCATATCTTTGCCTGAGAGCCTTTTAATTTAAAGATCCTCGTAATTCAGAGGGAGGGGGGTTTGCCGTTCTCCATTGCACAGGAGGCTTTGCCCTCTTTCACAGACTCCTGTCTTGTCTAACCAAGACAGAATTTGGCGCATCAACGTGAGGCCCGAGGGCATTGAGAGGGAAAAAGGATTAACAGTTCTTAAGTAATTTGGTTTTGTTGTGTGTAAAAACATCTTCAGCATCACCATGTGGTCTAGTTTACCTTGGTTTGGGTGGCATGTGATCGTAGCTATACTTTTCCCATTTGCAGACCCTTATCTAAAAATGGGTCCTATGACTAAGGCTACGGTGTCTGTTATCAAGTTTGGCTTCTGGGTTAATTGGGTGAGGAATTCATGGATCTTTAATTTCCTCTGGAAGGCAGGTACATGGATTCATAGCTATCACACGTTAACTGTATGTTTTTGGGGTTACTTTAATAACGGTACCTACTGCGAGGAAATAGCACCTGGGCAAACTTTCTCTCAACCTTTTAACCATCTTTTTGGGTCTGTTCCACCAGTTCTCAAAGGGTTAAGATCCTTTATAAGTGCTAATGATACCATACAATGGGTAGTGTTGCTGATAGTCCTGTTATATTTAGCATTCAGAGATAAGGGAAGATTAACCTGGATAACTACCCTCACACCTACACCACAGACTCGAGATGCTGCTGCTCCAGAGCCTGACCCTGCCCCACAGCCCACCTCAGAAATGAACCGCCCAGATTGGGTGAGGGTTCTGGTTAAGGAGATACGAGAGATGCTGAAGGAGTGCATTTCCCCAGCTGGTGAGAAACCGGCCCTTTGCCTTGAGGAGGGACAGTCTAATAGTACAGCTGTGGAACCCACTAATGTTACAACTGTCCAGGTTCCAGCTGAACCACAAGGGCAGTCACGGTCAGCAGCAGTGGCCCCGGTAGAAACAAGGAAGTCTAAGGTGAAAGCAGAGCACCCTGCAGATAGGGACAGGAATGGAGGAACCTCACAACCCACAGGGGAGCCAGAGATTGCTATCATCACCGAGTCCCTGACGTACGAAAGTCTTCGCAATCTGCATAAAGACATTGTGCGACGAGGGCGTGAGGCTTATGCTACCTGGCTACTCCGGGTTTGGGATCTTATGGGTACAGGCGTGCAGCTGGACGGTAGTGAGGCAAGGAACTTGGGACCCTTGACCCAGGACTCGGGTATAAATCAGGTTTTTGTAAGGGAACCAGGGTCCCTTTCTCTCTGGGAGCGGCTCTTAATGAGTGTCAGGGAGAGGTTTATCCACAGAGAGAGGATGCAAGAGCACCATCATAGAATGCGCTGGAAGACCCTCGAGGAAGGGATCCAACAGCTGAGAGAAGTGGCAGTATTGGAGGTACTCTTTGGGAGGGATGGACGACACAATAATGACCCTGACAAGGTCAGGTGTACGGGACAAATGCTGTGGAGTCTGGCAAATCTTGGGCCATCTCAATACGCCACCTTCATTGCAACGATCAATGCTGACACCCACCGGGAGACAATAGGTTCTGTTGCCAACAAACTTAGGAATTATGAGAGTATGATTAATGGCCCAATGCAGGCTCATATCTCAGCTGTGATTAAGGAGTTTAAAGAGGAGATGAGGGAGGAGATAAGGAAAGTTAATACAGCACCCGTGAGAGTCACAGGCCCCAGAATCAGCACCCAACAATCCCCAGCTAGAGAGAGAGGGTACACCCCAAGGGCTAATCTGTGGTTCTTCCTGCGTGACCATGGGGAAGACATGGGGAGGTGGGATGGGAAACCCACCTCTGTCCTGGCAGCACGGGTCCGTCAACTCAAGGAGGGAAACTCTAACCGGGGGAGTTCCACCAAAGTGAAGGTAGCCTCAACCTCCCGTGACCAAGCTTGTGGGTACGATCTGTCAGACCCCCTTGAAGGGACCTCTAGTATGTATGCCCAGGGAAGGAATGATAACCAGTGTTAGAGGGGCCCTGTCTCTAGCCAGGGAGAGGCACGGGAAAACCGGATCTTCTGGACAGTGTGGATCCGATGGCCTGGCACATCAGAGCCACAAAAATATGATGCTTTAGTTGATACTGGTGCACAGTGTACTCTGATACCATCGGGACATGTGGGGGCAGAGCCTGTTTCCATTGCTGGTGTGACAGGGGGATCACAACAATTGACTCTGGTGGAAGCTGAGGTGAGCCTGACTGGGAAGGAGTGGAAGAAACACCCTATAGTGACTGGCCCAGATGCTCCGTGTATCCTAGGCATAGACTTCCTCCGGAACGGATATTACAAAGACCCAAAGGGACTCAGGTGGGCTTTTGGAATAGCCGCTGTAGAGGCAGAAGACATTAAGCAATTGAACACCTTGCCTGGACTGTCAGAAAACCCCTCTGCAGTAGGACTCCTAAGGGTGGAAGAACAACGCGTGCCAATTGCGACCTCGACAGTGCACCGCCGGCAGTATCGGACGGATCGAGATGCCGTGATCCCCATCCACAAAATGATTCGGGAGCTGGAGAGCCAAGGGGTGGTCAGCAAAACCCACTCACCCTTCAACAGCCCCATCTGGCCTGTGCGCAAATCTGACAAAGAATGGAGATTGACTGTGGACTATCGTGGCTTAAATGAAGTGACTCCACCGCTGAGCGCTGCTGTGCCGGACATGCTGGAACTCCAGTACGAGCTGGAGTCCAAGGCAGCAAAGTGGTATGCCACCATTGATATTGCTAATGCGTTTTTCTCCATTCCTCTGGCAGCAGAATGCAGGCCTCAGTTTGCTTTCACCTGGAGGGGCGTGCAGTACACCTGGAACCGACTGCCCCAGGGGTGGAAACACAGCCCCACCATCTGCCATGGACTGATCCAGGCTGCACTAGAAAAGGGTGAGGCTCCAGAACACCTGCAATACATTGATGACATCATTGTGTGGGGGAGCACAGCGGCAGAAGTGTTTGAGAAAGGTGAGAGGATCATCCAGATACTACTAGAAGCTGGCTTTGCCGTCAAGAAGAGCAAAGTCAAGGGACCTGCCCGAGAGATCCAGTTCCTGGGAGTGAAATGGCAAGATGGACGGCGCCAGATTCCCACTGAGGTCATCAACAAGATCACAGCTATGTCCCCACCAACCAGCAAAAAGGAAACACAAGCTTTCCTGGGTGCCATAGGTTTCTGGAGAATGCACATTCCTGAGTATAGCCAGATTGTGAGCCCTCTTTATCTGGTTACCCGAAAGAAGAATGATTTCCACTGGGGCCCTGAGCAGCAACAAGCCTTCACCCAGATCAAGCAGGAGATCGCTCATGCTGTAGCCCTTGGCCCAGTCAGAACGGGACCAGAGGTCAAGAATGTGCTCTACTCTGCAGCCGGGAACCATGGGTTGTCTTGGAGCCTTTGGCAGAAAGTGCCTGGGGAGACTCGAGGCCGACCACTGGGATTCTGGAGCCGAAGTTACAGAGGGTCTGAAGCCAACTACACTCCCACAGAGAAGGAAATCTTGGCTGCCTTTGAAGGAGTTCAAGCAGCCTCGGAAGTAATTGGCACAGAAGCACAACTCCTCCTGGCACCCCGACTACCGGTGCTGGGGTGGATGTTTAAAGGAAAGGTTCCTACTACCCACCATGCCACTGACGCCACATGGAGCAAATGGATTGCCCTCATCACTCAACGCGCCCGTATTGGAAACCTGAATCGCCCTGGGATTTTGGAGATAATTACGAACTGGCCAGAAGGTGAAAACTTTGGTCTCACTGATGATGAGGAGCAGGTACAAGTGGCAAGGGCTGAAGAAGCTCCACCATACAACCAACTACCAGCAGAGGAGACCTGCTACGCTCTTTTCACTGACGGTTCCTGTCGCATCGTAGGGATGAACCGGAAGTGGAAAGCAGCCGTATGGAGCCCCACACGCCAAGTTGCACAAGCTACCGAAGGAGAAGGTGGATCGAGCCAACTCGCTGAACTCAAGGCCGTTCAGCTGGCTCTGGACATTGCTGAAAGGGAAAAGTGGCCAAAGCTCTACCTTTATACTGATTCATGGATGGTAGCCAATGCTCTGTGGGGCTGGCTGGGAAGGTGGAGAAAGGCCAACTGGCAACGTAGAGGAAAGCCAATCTGGGCTGCTGATATATGGAAAGACATTGCCTCTCGGGTGGAAAAGCTGACGGTGAAAGTCCGTCATGTAGATGCCCATGTCCCCAAAAGTCGGGCTAATGAGGAGCACCGGAACAACGAGCAGGTAGATCAGGCAGCAAAAATAGAGGTGTCAAAGATAGACTTAGATTGGCACCATAAGGGGGAGTTGTTCCTGGCTCGATGGGCTCATGATGCCTCAGGTCATCAGGGCAGAGATGCCACCTACAAGTGGGCACGAGACCGAGGGGTGGATCTAACCATGGACAGTGTTTCCCAGGTTATCCATGACTGTGAGACGTGTGCTGCCATCAAACAGGCCAAGAGGGTGAAGCCCCTATGGTATGGTGGGCGGTGGTCCAAGTACAAGTATGGGGAGGCCTGGCAGATTGACTACATCACACTGCCCCAGACACGCCAAGGCAAGCACTACGTGCTGACCATGGTAGAAGCCACCACTGGATGGCTGGAGACTTTCCCTGTACCTCATGCCACTGCCCGGAACACCATCTTAGGCTTGGAAAAACAAATCCTGTGGAGACACGGCACCCCTGAGAGAATTGAGTCTGACAACGGCACCCATTTCAAGAACAGCCTTATCAACACCTGGGCCAGAGAACATGGTATCGAATGGATATATCATATTCCCTATCATGCTCCAGCTGCCGGCAAAGTTGAACGGTGCAACGGACTCCTTAAGACTACCCTGAAGGCACTCGGTGGGGGAACATTTAGAAACTGGGAAATTAACCTGGCAAAAGCAACCTGGATGGTCAACACCCGGGGGTCTGTCAATCGAGCTGGCTCTGCTCAGTCAGAACCCTTACACGCAGTAGATGGAGATAAGGTCCCTGTAGTACATATGAAAGGTATTTTAGGGAAAACTGTTTGGATTAATCCCACCTCAGGCAAAGACCAACCCATTCGTGGGATTGTCTTTGCTCAAGGACCTGGTTACACTTGGTGGGTAATGCAGGAAGATGGGGAGACCCGCTGTGTACCACAGGGAAACTTAGTCTTAAGAGAGAACTGGGTGTAAGATTTCATGGTGTGCAGATGGAAATAGAATAAGGGGTGGATAATGTCCTGGGTTGTAAGATAAGCTTGTATTCCATTTGCCATCTGTCGAAGGCGAACCGGTTGGACAGGTTTTTTGTTATCTCTCTCAGAGACAATGGTTTGTGTATACACCTTTGACTGATTCAATGAAAGGCTGAAAAAATGTAACGCCGTGAGGGGTCCCACCCAGAGGGGGGAAGCAGCTCTCCCTCTTCTTCGCGGGACTCCGAGAGAAGCAGCTCTCTCACTCTCTCTTCGCGGGATTCCGAGAGAAGCAGCTCTCCCTCTTCTTTGCGGGACTCCGAGAGAAGCACCTCTCTCTCTCTCTTCGCGGGATTCCGAGAGAAGCAGCTCTCCCTCTTCTTTGCGGGACTCCGAGAGAAGCACCTCTCTCTCTCTCTTCGCGGGATTCCCGGGGAAAGCAGCTCTCGCTCTCTCTCTCTCTTCGGCGGCACCCGCAGCGAAGCAGCCGGCGCGCGCAGAGGCGACGGCAGCGGAGCTCAGAGGCAACCCCGGCGCAGAGGAAGACCGGCCCCACTGCCACCAGATCTTCAGAGGAAAATTATACCCTTCTAAAGATCACCACTTCAGCTGCAACTCATCAACTATTGCAAGAGAAAGCAATTGTCCCAGCAAAACCTGATACTGGCATTCCTCAGGTTCTAGACTTTTTCTTTCACTAGTTTTGTTTGTACCGATTGCATTTTCCTTTTTAAATTGTTGTCTAGTTTTCTCCTAGTAAAGAATTGTTACTCCCACTCCCATATCTTTGCCTGAGAGCCTTTTAATTTAAAGATCCTCGTAATTCAGAGGGAGGGGGGTTTGCCGTTCTCCATTGCACAGGAGGCTTTGCCCTCTTTCACAGACTCCTGTCTTGTCTAACCAAGACACCTCCTCTTAAAGACAACAAAGTCACTGCCAGAGTTAAATCTTAGTTAATTCCTTTTGGCTATTTTTTCTAAAGCATAGTGTTTTATAAAGCAAAATCCTACATTTTGACAAATTAAAATCCTGGGATCTAAAGGTTATAATAGTATTGCATCAAGAAAGTAATTGAAGATGAATATAATTATATTCTGCACTTAATACATGTTCTACTAATAAGTTATCTAGGAGAATGATTATTACTCAAGTAAGAAATTGATATTGTTTAATTTTCCTTCTGTGAGTCAATTATTTTCACTGTTTCTCCCCCAGTTCAGTTTTCTCCCTGCAACACTCAGAGACAAATTTTACCTCTGTTTGGAAGTCAGCAAGTTTTGTCACTGAACTTCCTTAAAATTGTTTTGACTTCAATATCTCTCTGCTTTATCTGTAGGATGGCTATCATGCTACTAATTCAAAGAATTAATTATAAAGTTTTTTGAAATCCGTTAATGAAATTTGCTATATAATTGCAAATCATTAATATGCATTACACTTGACCATTTTCAGACAGTTTTCTAGGGAAGCAAGGGTTCTATGTTTGCACTTTATCCATCTTCTTTTTTTTTTGTTTGCTCATCTGGAGGCTCCTAATAAAAACCTTTTAGGCACAGCACCCAATTTCAACCAAGTATGTGAGGTGACATTTGGGCAGGGAGCATCCACGAGCTCCTTGGCTGGTCACACATCCTGTGCCCAGCACAGGCTGCCTTGGTCACCCCAGGGGGACACGTGTGGAGGTGCAGTTTCTCTGTAGGGGAAGGAGAAGGAAAACCCTGCCATGCTGCTGGCGGGAGCAAGGCGTGCAGTTCATGCTTTTGTTTCCCCGCAGCTTCAGCTGTGAAAGTTAACTACAGCCATCTGTCTGAGTGACAGTCACTGAATGTGGCAATTGTGTGTAGCCAAAGGGCACCATGGAGAATGAGACAAGCAAGTCTTTTCCATTCAGGTTTGAAAACACAATTCACAAAGGAGGGACATTGGGCTCATTGCCTCTGTTTGTGTTATGAAGAGAGAATTGGGATGTTGTATAACAGATATTTCTTCCAAAGGAGTTACTTAGATGATAAAACACTTTAGATGAGTGAGGGTGTCCATATTGTAATTAAGCTTGTTTGAACTGAGGTTAGTTTAGACCAAGACTTTGAACCAAAAGTTCCAAACCCCATAAAATATCTTTAAAGTCAGATCTACCTTGCAGGACTGATCAGTTCAGGCAATGTTCTCTAGTGCATTTATACTTTCATTCCTTACCAGAGCAAATTTTTAAGATGAGATGGTTCATGATCCCTTCCTGAATCTTCTGACTCTCCCTATGCACGTGTCTTGGCAGGTCATGAGGTATAACACAATGTCTTGGATTCCTCCACAGAAGTCTGATATCCTATTGATATAATTAAAGGGAGCTGGATAGTACTAGAAGAGATGCAGTTCGTTGAACAGATCTGAAGTTACAAATAATAGAAGGGAAAATGAATAGTCTTCATGACTAAGGAGTGGCAAGACACTCAGGCCATGCAGCTGAAGCCCCCAATAGAAAATTCAAAAAGGAGTGTAAGTCAGAGAGCAATTTTTCCCAAACAGCAGAGGGATACAATGAGCTGCCAAACTCCCCTCCTACCTGCCACCTAATGAGATCATCTTTGTGCTGCATGTGGAATAGGGCTCCAGTCCTCTTGTCAACCAGTCACTGAGGAGGAAGCAACAGACGTGTATTTCTGCTCTTCCTTCTCAAACGTGCCTGCCCGAGTCATGCTGAATCTTTTCTGCATGCCCGTCCAAGGACAGCGAGGACAGTACTCCTTTGCTTCACTAAGGACAGTACTCACTTTGCTTACTCCTAAATTTCTAAGTTGAGGTTTACAAATAGGAACAAAATAAAGAATCTTGTAGTTGTTCCAGCACTTTCAACTCAGTTGTTTGCATTCCTAAATTAATGAAAAAATGAAGTTTTCATATAGTAAGAATGCCATCATTATACCAACAACACTCTACCTAATTTTTGTCATGCAATGGAATATTTTCACTATGATCTTCTTCTTTGCAGACTGCAAATTGGACATCAAAAAACTGCATGTGCAAGAAGCTGCAAAGGAGCATCCTATCTATGTATTTGAAGTGAATGAGTAAGTATATTGTGTAAAGCTAGTATTTTTTTTAATAGCACAATACTTGAAATTGCTGACACTGAATAAAAGTGACTGCCATAGAGTAATTCTTTCAATAGATATTTTAAAAATATGCCCATCTTTACCTGTTCCACATAAATTAATAGGATTTTTTTCATGTAACCTATTATTTACTTATCAAAAAATAAATGTGGTTCTGTTTTTCAGAGAATTTTCTGTGAATGCAAATAAGCCCAAAATACAGAGAGAAATTCCAAGATCTTTTGTTATTAGAGGAGAGGAACAAAAGAATGACATAGATAACAACTTGAATGAAAAAGGAAGTAAAGTAAAAAAATTGACAGAGTATACTATTAAAGTGTATACAGGTGACAAAAGGGGAGCAGGGACTGATGCCAATGTGCATATTATTTTATTTGGGAATGAGGAGAAATCTGAGGTATTTCAACTCTCTCAGTCACTGGAGCATCAGAACCCCTTTGAAAGAGGAAAGGTGAGTACACAGATTTTATAGGTCCATTTCTGTACCGGAAAAGCAGACATTAAATCTATGCAAGTTCCTTGGAAAACTTGAGGCATTTATTCTGTTTTCAACATCACTATATGAGGTATAGTCTTATCTTGCCCTGTGTTTCTTCTTTCCATGAGATTCACCAAGGAACATTTTACTTCTATTGTATCTAGCTGTCTCTGCTGCTCTTCTGCCTATTAATCCCAAATATATCTTCATACTGCCTCCACTTAGTGCCCAGTTATGTATTTCCTCATTCTGAAATGCACAGCATGAGTTGCCTGAACATGTGTGTACACCACCCTGTGCTCTTGCACACACCTTGAATATTGTGCATGAGAACACATCAGTCTCTTACCTCCCATCATTTTACTTTGCCATGGAAACTGGTGCTGCGAGCATCCCTGGGTGTATAAGCCTAAAATCAGGTGAAATGGAACCATACACATCAGCCTGATTCTAAGATCCATCATGCTTTAGGCTGTTTATCAGAGACCCTTATTTCAGATACAGACATTTGAATAAGAATGCAGATTCTCTGCATGACGTCCTACTGCCTTAGCTGGATGTTTTCCTAATGTAACAAACATATTATTCTGGCAAAGAAATTGCTCTGTTTGGTCACCACCTGTGCAATGCAGTACAATGATGGTTACCCTTAAGTTAAAAAAAAAAAAAAATATATATATATATATATATTCTCTGTAACTTTCTCTTGTGAAGATATTGAATGGTAATGACTAAATAATTAGAACTCCAGTGAAAATATGTCCCTTAAGAGATCTACCTCATTATCTCCAGCAATATTAATCATCTTTTTACCTGGAATTAATCTAAGTTTCTTCAGCCAGGTTATCTGTGAGATAAAGACATTTACCCATGAATTGTCTTCCATACTGAGGAGGATAATAAATCTAGCTACCTACAGGCACAAGGAGCAAGTAAAAAAGTGTCTTCTGTAGTACTTCCGTTTGCCTGGTACTACACAGGAGGTGTCATTACCCTACAAAAAAGAACAGTAGATACATAGAAATCCTGTTAGCTATCCAGCTAAGCTGATGAATAGCCAGTGATGTCAAAGGTCTTAGGAAAAACAGATTTCTTTTTGAAGATCTGCAATATGAAACAATGTAATATTTAAAATTTATATATATCATATTTAAGAGGAATAATGGTTAATGTAGTAAAAGCCTTTAACTTTTCTGTTCCTGAATTTTTATTTATGAATCGTATACTAAAACCATTTTAGAAGACTGCCAGTTGAGGATTCATGAGACCAAAAATGTTTTCACAGTAGATGAAAGTCAAGAAAGAGGTAGGAATTGTCATACTATAAGTTGAAAAATGAATTTTTTGTGTTGAAACTGGGACCTAATAGGAGAGAATGTGTGTCACACATCAGTTGGGAAAATAAGCCACATTAGTGGTTCTCTTATTCTGAACTTCTACTATTACACTTGAATTGGTCTCAGAAGTAACCTAGACAAATATGTAATCTTCCAAACATTATATCATATTTTTAATAATTATATTTTAATATTAAAGGTTGATACCTTCAAGATTAAGACAAAAAAATTAGGCAGCCTATGTTCAATTGAAATTGGCCACGATGGGAAAGGATTTGGTAAGTATTCTGTTTTCAGTAGTCGTGCAAACATCTTCTGCTTAAGGATCTGCCTGACATTTGGAAAGGTGCTTGAAGTCACACTGCTGCTACAGATAGCTAATACAAATCTGTGTACAAATGAGGTCAGCTTTACTGCCCTTGTTTTCACCCCCTCTATCACATTTCCCTTGACTATGCCACAATTCTTTTTCTAACAGATCTAGTTAAAATAAACCTCAGATAATTTTATCCTTCAAACATTGCTCAGCCAAACCCCTTATTAGATGTCTTAAATAAGATAGGATTGAATTTTCAAACTGCAGGCTTAACTTCCCATGATTTGAGCAAGTCTGGGGACTCTGATCAAAGCATGCTGTAGCTCCCTCTCACACCCATAGATCTCCTCTTGTAAAGCCTGAGAACACCAGTGTGCACCAGGTCCTGCCCTGATGTTAAGTTAGGAGGTAGCTATAGAACATAACCACACATGATGATGAAAAATGTTTCTGTGAACAGTAATCTCTAGACTCTGAATTTTACATAAAAATAAAATGGGAGACTCAGGCATATAATCTTTTTAGCTTACAGTTAATAGTGTTAAAAACCCTTAGGGATATGCAGCTATCAAGATATATACACACATACAGAGATATACAAACACATACACTGAATTTTCAGGGAATGCATAACTTGAATCAAAAAGGGTCTGATTGCATTAAGATATTCTAGTCAGGTGAAGTTTGCTTAACCCATCTCAAAGAAATAGGTTTAGGTTTAATAATATCTGATTAATCTAAGTTAATGAGGCATCATAAAGTTCCAAAGGGTTTATCATTTCTAGGATGAACCAATAAAAATTCTGCAATTCCTATTTGGAGAAAGTTGAACAGCTTTTTTATTTTCCTAACCACCCAGTCATGTCATATATTTCACGGTGTTGAAAACAGAAAAATCACTAAACCTGTTGAAATATCTATAATAAACAAGATTGTCCTGCTGACTTTCATCTTATTTGTGATAACTGCTATGCATGCACACAGTTCATCTTAGATCTGATATGGGAAGGGAACTCCACAATTGCAGACTTATAGCACTGAGAGTTGCACAGAAGTCTGCAGGTGAAATAATAGATTGAACTTTTATTTCCTGAATCCTGATCTATCAACAATATTATTATTTTTCCTCTCTGTGTCCTGATCAACAGCACACAGCTGCTAATAGTGCCTTCCTAGCACAGCTGGTGTGTGTTGAGTCATCTTAGACATGACAACCTTCCTCTAAATATTTCTCTGAAATTACCTCCAAGTGTCTTTTGTCAAATCAGATGTTATCCCCACAAGCTTCCTGAAATGTTAGAGTACCTCTTTGAGATGTTCTGTTTGCTAATATATCCTAGCTACCTCTGGATTTCTCCATACCTGGAGACTTTAGTGAGGTCTGTTGGAGTTTTGTCAATAAAGGATGAAGCGTTAGATTTTAATCTTTGCAAGAGAGCAAACTTACCTTTCTATTCTTTTGTAAAGGGTCGTGTAAATTTGAGAGACTGTAACATTTTGCTGATGATCTTGACTCTGATTTAGAGATTTTGTGAAAGGTCATCTATTCCAAGTAGAGTCTATGGTATATTAAAGCATTCACAAGATTTCATTAAAAGAGTTTCAAAAGTACTTCACAATATCAATAAATGGATTTTGCGAATTGAAGGTGGAATACCTAGACACCCTTCATGGCCTACTTAACCCAGCTATTTTATTGAAAATGTCATTGAATAAAAAGAAACATTGCTGTACCTTTACATTTTATCCAAACTGACACTATTTGCAAATATTTTTATATTACATTTTTAGCATGTGCAATTAAAATTTAGTATTTACAAATAAAATATTTTATTGGTTTTAGCCTACTTAGTACTTCATGCAAATATTTGAAAACCAAAATAATTAGATATGATCTAGTTCTTTATCTCTAGGACACGTAAAGAGTACTAAAATGTTGTCAATTGCCAGCAGTATGATCCCAATTAGTTTTAAAATGTTTTCCTTAAGTATTTGCATTGACAAACACAACTAAAGATATCAGCACAGACATTGTATATATAAAATAAAGTTTTGGTTTTAAAATATTAATATTTTGATATTCTATGAAATAAAATTCTATATCACAACAATTTAGGTATTTCTTCACACAAAAACCAGGAGATTAAATTAAAATATTTAGTATCTTAAAGCTGAAACAAATATGAGTGCTGACCTAAATGAAAATGCTATTCTAATTCATGAGTGCTGAAAAAATAGGGATATAAGAAGCATTCTGTTTCAACACTTGGTTCACATCCATATCAATATATTAATTAGAAAAAAGTAGTAGAATGCCCACTAGGGGTGCATTTTGAGTGCATTTCCAAGTACCTGAAAGGGCAAAATGGGTTTTCAAGAATGTATTAAATATTACCATGCACACTATTTCATTTGTCTTACTGCCTGTTCTATCCAATCTGGAAAAATAAGTTTTTAAAAAAATCCTCCATTACATTTTCTGTCAAAAACATCAAAGACCTTCCCTGTAAAACAAAGGGATGTTGATAGTAATTTGAATAATCTGTGTTTCAGTTTTATTATTGATGTTGAATTTACTTGGAAGTACTGAACAACATGGGGTTTGGGAAATGAAATTAGAAACCTTTCTTATGCTGTATTTGTGTTTTGATTATATTAAATTTGCTCTTTATTTTTTTTTCCTTCTACAGCAAGTGGCTGGTTTCTAGAAAAAGTGGAAATCACAGATGCAGCTAGGAATTCAACGCATTGCTTCAACTGTAACAGGTCAGTAGATCAGTCCATCATCACCCTGTACATGCTGTTTTCTTTTTCACAAATCTCTCAGTTGCTTCTGTCTGGTTTTCTAAGACAGTAATGATGTTTTTTTTCCAATGTTGTGTTCCTATCACTCCATCCCCAATGACGTTTGAACCCTTCAGCCAGCTTGAAACTAACTTGTCAGAAGAATTGTTAGAGGACGATGCTCGATTTTTCCACAGAATTAAAACTGGATGATTGTAGGAGAGAGAGAGAAAGAGCCATAATTTAATGCCTTTTCCAAGAGAAAGTATTCGTACATATTTTGAACACAAGAGGTAGATGGTGTCTGGTGAGCCATTATACAAGCATTAGCACATAAATAGCTCTGGCAAACATATCAGGGATAAGCAAACAGGCATGGAAGGAAATCAGAAAGGAGGACAGTGGAATATGGCAGCATAGATTAAAAACTCAAGGAATAAGTAATGTATTTTACTGAGCAAAGGCAACATTAAAACATTAGAATCCTTATGTTTCAATGCTTGCTTAGTAAGGGCCCAAGATACACTCATAAATAGGATAAAGACTAAAGAAAGCTTTATATAATATAATGTAAAACTGTAATGATCTAAATTTAGAAATATATTTAGGTAATGGGTTGCTTGGGTAAAGGGCTACTGATGTGCAAAAAGAAGGTGCACATCAGTCTGCATCAAACTGAAACAATACAATTTCAAAAATTGGAAATTAAATGGAAGGGTATACTTGGAGTGATTGTTCACTACAATATATCATTCACAGCTTGAAGAATTTCTGAATAAATAACTGATGCAAACATATTCATGTCATTCCAAGTGGAAATTAGCTTTTTAATGCATCTGGAGAACACAGAAGTGTGAAAATTTACAATCTACCTGTATCTAGAAAGAGGAATGTTACCTGGTAATCTGGAAACAGAAATGGTAGCCAAGAATATTTAATTTTATCCTTTCCCTAAATATTTCTGTAGACTTGACAATTAATGGAAGCCAAATCCCAGCCCCTGTGCCAAAAAAAGGTGACTTTTAAAGTTCTTGGATACTCAGTTTGTCTCTACAGTCTAAATCACGAGAGGGAGGGTGTTACTGACCTCAACACATTAAACTTCTTCCAACAGCAATAAACTTCCCTTGCTTCAGCTTCCTCCTAAGGCATGCTCAGATGCTCTCAAATCCTCTAAATACCTAAATCTAAGTTAGTGGGCATTAAGCAATGTTCTTAAACCACAAATATGGTTTCTCAGATGCACAACAAAATCCATGACAGGATTTTCAGGATTTGATGCCACTTCACCTCTTGCTTGTAAGGGTTCTCAGACCACACCAGTCAGAGGAAGATTCTTGCAGAAGATAGACTGCAGCAAACATTTTTTTCCAGATATTTGTGGGTTTTTTTCAATTTTATTTAGAATCTTCTAGTAAAATTGCAAAGATATATGAGAGACTGGCACACAGAAATTGAATCACATCATTGATATAAGTGAGTGACTGGCACAGATTGATCCTACATGCTGCTGATAAGAACATTCAACTGGGGCCTTGTTGGGCTATGTGCCTACCTTGAAGTGTATCAACCCACTCGTACTGGAAGTTATTTAGTAGGAGAGATTAGGAGGTTAACCCCAGGGCACTCAGTGACCCAGAGGTTCCTCAGATAGAGGAAACTCTAAGTTCATGGTCCTCTCCCAGCTGAGCCATGGAGGTCCTCATGGAGCTCCTCTTCTCATGGCCTACGGAGTGAATGGGAAATGGGCTCATTCTCTCCCACAAAAAAAGACTCCACCAATACAAATAATGTCTGTAAAAGACATTAATCACGGAGAAACCTGAATCCTTTGCTAACCCATTTAAATGCCTGTTATCTAGCTTTCCTAGGCTCTGTGACTTCCACTTACAGTTTTAGCTGCCAAAATCAGTTTTGCTTCAGCTTGGACCTGTTTATCTTCAGCCATATCTCCCTGCTGCTGGATGGTGCAGCTTCAGATGCGAATTACTTTCATGCTGTACTTACTGTCTGGGAATCCCTCCCACACATGTAGATATCAAATCAGGTAGACTGCCATAAACCTTCCAAAGTATAGAAGATTTTTAACTCTCTTTGGAAATTAATACCACTGTATACATGGTTCCAGTTAAAATCAGTCTACCCAAACTTTGGACTCAGGCTTGTTTCTCATATAATCAACAGTAAAAGCTCCATAGGTTCTTACAGGGCTAGGATTGGGCCCATCATGCAACTCAGTATTTTGTGAACCAACAAAGAGATATGGGAAAGAGAGTTCCTGGAATGAATTACAAGGACAATAACCTGCTATCACAGAACACGTTTCCCTACTCTAAATTATCCTGATTTTATTGTCATTCTTTAGATCAATTTACTAGTTACCTATGTGACCAAAAAATGAAATTCATGTGTATTTCATAAATATATTAATAAAGTTAATTACACTTTAAATTTACACATATGTGAATACTAAACCAAAAATTTTAAAAGTCACAATTTTCTTCAGATTGTTGTTTTCTTCTCAACAAACCAATGTAAAAACTCTTAGAAAATCAAAAGTGCAGAACCAGGCTCTCACAAATTGTCTGTTTCTTAAGTTTTATATGTGCTGTGTCTATGACAGGTTTTTATGTTTTTCCCTTAAGGTGGCTCTCTGAAGATGAAAATGATGGCCTCACCGTAGTGCAGCTTTATCCACAGCTGCTTGATTTCTGATTCTTTCTGAGTGTGATGCTTCTCCAAATCCATGCTGATTTGATTTACTTGTCTTTTGTAATTCTGAAGGCATTGTAATTATTGTGAAGAAAAGTCAAAACAATGTATTAAAAACATCACAGTAAATGAAATATGTCTAATGTGAACACAGAATTCTGATCCTATTATAGATGCTCAAAAACTTTGCATGACAGAAATTTAGATATCAGAAACTTAAATCTGTAACATGTCTCTGTGGACTTGAACTGAGCAATCATAATTGTAGTATGTAGTTACATATGTAGTAACATACTCAAATATTTGTGTTTCAGTAATGATTTGTGGGTAAGGTAAATTTAGCTCATTTCAAATCTATCAGTATGTATTTATTTGATTTTTTTTTTTCATTTTCATCATTTATTAAAATTTAGATATTTAAAAAATAATTTCCCAAACAAACTGCAAAACCCTTCAGCCTTACTACATATTGCTTCTCTTAAGACCATAACAGAGAGTAAGAAAGATCTTGTTATTCAGAAGTTCACCCTGTGTTGGTAAGCCTGTCACTGACATTTGGTTGTACAATCTTGTAGCTGAGCCAGAACCTCAGCTGAGAATCTTTAGATCCAAAGGGTCTCTTAAGAGAGGCTGTTATCAGTGACACTGCAATAGCTTAGGCAGGCTTAGGCAGCTCCCTGCTCAGCTTGATGATTTTTGCAGTGCCTCTCCTTAGCTATCAAACCAGCTTTCCAGTGCTATATGTGTGAATGCCTTCATGTCAAAGAAAATCAACAAAAAAGGCCCATTTTTCTTTTTTTTGCAAAAGCACACTAAAAAAAAAGTATCTTGCTATAAATGCACAAATTAATGTTTTATTTGGTAGGCTTTGATATTGCCAGAATTGACTTAGGAAGGATTTAGGATACAGACAAGTCTGAAATGTAATCAAGACTTGCACACCACCTGAAGTTTCATGTGTGTGACCAAAATACAAATATTTTATATAAGCTATGCAAGACATCCCTCTCTTAATCAAGGACTTCACGTTTTGTACCTCCAAAATCTAAAATCTTTCTGAAGATCCAAATTTTAGACTTGTTTCACCCTCAAGCAATTACCATGTTATTGGGCTCTCTATAATTATAAGAAATAAATGAGTTTTTAATCTGTGTTGATAAAACATTGTCTGACTGTCTTTTTTAATATGGTTAATGTTTATTTACTCACACTATTATGTGAAATTAGGACAGTTGGCTGACATCTGCATGAGTGATGAGATCTCTGTTGCTACCTTGACACAAGAATAAATAATAAATGCTTATATTTGGCCTTGGTAGGTAACATAACTTTTAAATATAATTTTTATCTACAAATGTCATCAAAAGGACAACTATTGTAAGGTGTGGATGTGGTCAGTGTGAGCAATGGAATGCCAAATTATTCTTTTTTTTTCTGTTGACACTCCTACCACACTCACTGGAATGGATTTGAAATTGTATCCCCAGAGCCCACAGCTCACTCACTTAGTATCAGTATTCATTACACTGAATCACTTGGTTGTGATCTATTATGTGATTTGTTTCATTATTATGTGTTTCATTAATAGTTTGTAATACTAGCTCCCTTTGATGCCATTTCTGATTTATCAAGTGTAAATAATGCCTTTCTAATCTGTTTTTCTTTACTAAGAGTGATACCCTTCTTCTGCAGCTGCCTTCCATACTTGAATTATTTTCTCTACCTATACAGTGTCCAAATCAGGTTTTGGATTTGCTTTCCTGGATCCAGAGCTGTGCACACAACTCTCTAACCCTTTCAATAATGGGACCAGCACTGCAGAGGGCTTCATTTCAAGAGCATCATGAGTGCTCACAGCACACAATACCAGGGGATTACACTTGGATAAGAAAATGTGAAATATAACCATATAACCCTCCCCACTCAGGTCTTGCTTAGAAGACATTCCAGTTAGCATACCTATCTTGTGACTGGTGCCAAATCCCAAACATGCTTCTTCCATATGATGTGGGCTGTGTTTGGCACAGAAGTCACTCAATCTCTGTCCCTTGCCAGTGGGATGATTTCTGGAAAAAATTGCTGGTCAAAGACAGGGACATTACAAAGGTGCCTCCTCGTGTGCACTCTGCTGTTCCTGCACAGCAAGGGTGCTGCCCTGCTTTTTTTCTTCCCAACACCCTGCCCTGCCTATGGAGAGCCTGGGCAGATACTGACACTACTGATGCTTCCATGGGGAACAGAGATGTAGCATGGAAAAGAGACTGCCTGGGTCAACAAGTAGTCCAGGAATTTGACACACAGAGTAGCCTTGGAAGGAGCAGTGAGGTAACTGAATCAGTTGGAGCAGGAAAGGCTGTAGTGGAGAGAAGGTTTGACTTCTACTGCCTCTGTTGCAACCTGACTAAAGGACTGTGAAAGAAGGCAGGCTAGAAGATTTTGCTGCTATTATTATTAAACATTTGATTATGCACTGCAGACAAAGACTGAAGTTAAATATTAGCCTGAAGCTGAAATACTTACCCTGCAGACCATATCATAGACTCTTAAAAAAACCCCCTAAGTCTGAAAATGTCCATTAGAGTCCAGTTAACTGTATCTTTTTTCCTCATCTGCCTCTCCTGGTATGCTGGTATATGTCTATTAATAGGTTGATCTAGATACATTTCTTCCCTTTTAAGCCCTTAAGTGTCTCGGTTTCTTTTGCTGTTGATGTTAAGGATTTGAAAAAAATATAATCATGTTCTGACTGGCTCATTGGACCATTTAATATTCTCCCAGCAACTCCAAGTACTGTTTTTCTGAAACTCATCATACATAAGAAAGGATTCCTTCCTTTTAAGTACATATGAGCAGTTGTATTGCATCTATCCATCCTGTAGTTTGTCAGTTGTGGAAATGGCAAGAGAATAATAAAAAAGGGAGTACCAAGTGCTCCTTTGAGTTCCTTTAGACATCTTGGATGAATGTCATCTATTCCTTCATTGTTAGTATTTATAAATGTCTATGCAAATATAAACCCCCTCTGCTCACATACAGTCTGAAATGGTCCTTTGCACATCTCCATGAAGAAAGGCAGTAGACTGGAAAAGTTCATAAAATCCTCTGTACTTAGCTGTGCAAAGTAGTGTCATAACTTTCTGTGCTGTGGCTAAACCCTTTTCTTTTGCTTGAATGAAAATAATTTTAAACAGTGAATCAAAAAGGGGAAAGAAAATGGGACTTTAATTTTTTTTAAAATTCTTGTAAATTCTTAATTACATCTTACAGTGTCAGAAGGCATGTTAATATTTCCTTAGGTATTCTAGAAATGCTTTTCCATTTATCATAAAAGGTGATGTCCCTGATAGTTGGTTTCTGCATGCACAATAGCAGCAAAAGAGTTGTCAGCATTGTACAAGGTTGCAAGCTTGCTTCCTTGCTGTCTTCCTATATCTCTGTCTTCTCCTATAATTCCTTATATATTTATGTCTATCTTTGATTATATATTTTAATGCAAGCTATGAAGCAACCTGAAAGGTGACTGACACCCATTTCTAAATAATAAATGTAAACTTAAGAAATCCTGAGTTAAATCTTAAAAAAATCCCAAGAAATAATTCCTTCTTTCATAGGTAATTGAAAAATCCCTATGCTATCTTCAAAGCATGGCTATTCTCTTTCTGCTTAAACCTGGAATATACCTATTAATCTATCTGGAGTGTACAGTTGAATCTATTTATATATTTCTAATGTTTAGACATCTGGCAATATAATAAAACAAACGACAGCCACAATTCACCATGAAATTTAAATGTGTGCCCAAAATATCTTTGCCTAAAGAATACGGATAAAAAAATAATTTCAACTGCTCTGATTTATAGTCTTCCTTAATTTAAGTGTACACCTAAGAACCCCTCAACATTGGGTCTCTGAGATCTCATGTGGAGTGTGTGTGTGTTTTCATTTTCACATTAACCTTGGCATGCTACAGAAAAGAGCCCAAGATGTACCAAATAACACATATCAATATCAGGGTGTTATAAAGCAAAGTAACTTCAGAAGCCAGGGAACCTTCCAGAGTATTATTTATAATTGCAAAAGAGGACTAACATACAGAGATACTGGATTCATCCCTCTTTCGTAAATGTAAAAGTATAGAGTTTGAAAAATATTTTTGTATGAATCTACATGTATACCCATAAATAAAATAATCTAAACCTAAAGAAAGAAACCAATTGCTCTTTATATTTTTTAAAAATAGATAGTATTTTAATATTCATTTTCTAAACAGTGTATCAATTTATGAATGTATTTCTGATTTGTGCTTATGCTAATTTGCTGAAATGTTGTCCTAATTGAAAGGAAATGTATCCTTCCTTTGTAATGAAGTATTTCAGGTATCAGATCATACAGTGGCATGTGCCTGTTAGAATGAAGCTAGTTGGGCAAAAAGACAATGAAGTATTTTAGTACATAAATGTTAAACACACAGCCTAGATTACAACTTCCACTGACACCTGTGTGTATAGTTTAAACATGAATCTATTAAAAATATCTAAAACCTATGAACATCTTGTAGAATGGTTCCTACTTGATGGTCTGAAAGAAATTGATTTCATGTGCATCTGTGCCTGAGGGCACTGTATTAACATGGAAAAAAGAAATCCAGTTCTATGGAAGACATAGGAGTAAGACTATATCTGAA
This sequence comes from Lonchura striata, assembly GCF_050655825.1. Classification (NCBI taxonomy): domain Eukaryota; kingdom Metazoa; phylum Chordata; class Aves; order Passeriformes; family Estrildidae; genus Lonchura; species Lonchura striata. Next base: position 118,156,367 of record NC_140704.1, read on the forward strand.
TGAGTGAATGAGAAAATAAATATTCATCAGATTCTCCACCAGGTCAAACCAGTTTTGTGTCAAACACATCTAGAGAGAGGAAAGTGCAGTGCAGGAAAAGACTGGGTGACTTTGGGAGAGAAATAATATTAGACAGGAGTGAGGGGTGAAAGGAAGGGAAGGGAAGGGAAGGGAAGGGAAGGGAAGGGAAGGGAAGGGAAGGGAAGGGAAGGGAAGGGAAGGGAAGGGAAGGGAAGGGAAGGGAAGGGAAGGGAAGGGAAGGGAAGGGAAGGGAAGGGAAGGGAAGGGAAGGGAAGGGAAGGGAAGGGAAGGGAAGGGAAGGGAAGGGAAGGGAAGGGAAGGGAAGGGAAGGGAAGGGAAGGGAATCCCTTTTGAATTAGGACTTCTTTGTTTCTAAGAGGGGCTGCTCAGGAGCTCTGCTCAGCATTGCAAACCCTGCCAGGACACTAGGATTATGCACAACTTCTTCTTGATGCAGAACTACTCCCTAAAGGACTGCCTAGAGTAAGAAATGCAGGCTTTTGTGCCAGAACACTTCCAGAGGATGTCAAGTCCAGGTACAATGAGCTTACTCTAATGCTTTGGTTGGTCTGAACTAGAAGAAAGTGCAGAAACTAAAGCACTAAACTGAAATTGCCAAAAGTAATGCCAAACAAAATCAAATATATTTTGGAATAATTTTAAAGGATGCATGCAAAAATTGATTAGACCTATAGGGTATAATGATATTCTAATGGCAAAATGAGAGGGATACAAACAAAAGTTTGTGTGCATTTTGAAAAGGCAGTATGTATAGCACAACTACAGAAGAGATGCACATCTTAGGATGTGAAGAACTAAAAGATACTTTAGAGTAAAGATAAGAGGATTGGAAGCTTGTTTCTTGGACATTTAGGTTTGAGTTGATAATGGTCTACAATGAAACAGAAGGACGTGTACACACAAAAAGTATTCCTAAAGTAGATCAAGATTCTAAGGGTCAAAAAAGGGAAACAGTTGTAACTCAGAAAAAAACAAAAGCAGTGATACCCATAAAAATGTCTTTAAAGAAAGGAGAGGAAAAAGGAAGTAATGAATAAAATCTCCTTCAGAGAAAAACTAGTTTTACATGAGAAATGAATGTACTTGGTTGTCTGTTCTTGGTTTATGAAATATGTATTTATGTCTGCGATCTCATTTTTGTCCTTCAATTATATTTTGTAATTAATAATTTCTGAGATTTAGGAACAACATTGGCTTGCTGAATGCATGCTGTTTTGTACACAATGTGTATACAAACACTTCTGGCCTTGATACAGCTCCACAGAAGTTATGCCAGTCTAACAGAGAGGAAATTTGGTTCTGTTGTTATTATCATTATTATTATTTGGGATCCTTTTCATTTGTTATCTTTAAAGAGAGAAAACAAACCAGAAGACATTCCTCTTATCAAGTATCAAACAGCCTTTAATTTAAGTTTAAATGTTCATCTATTGCACTGCCTTTCTTTAACAGACAGCTATTGTTAATATGAAAATCAGTGTGAAAGAATATTATTTCCCTCACAAATGCAACAGTAGCTGAATCCAAACAGAGCAAAGCTAGCCAACCAACAAAAAAAGCAAAAAGAGGAGAGGAGAGGAGAGGAGAGGAGAGGAGAGGAGAGGAGAGGAGAGGAGAGGAGAGGAGAGGAGAGGAGAGGAGAGGAGAGGAGAGGAGAGGAGAGGAGAGGAGAGGAGAGGAGAGGAGAGGAGAGGAGAGGAGAGGAGAGGAGAGGAGAGGAGAGGAGAGGAGAGGAGAGGAGAGGAGAGGAGAGGAGAGGAGAGGAGAGGAGAGGAGAGGAGAGGAGAGGAGAGGAGAGGAGAGGAGGAGAGGAGAGGAGAGGAGAGGAGAGGAGAGGAGAGGAGAGGAGAGGAGAGGAGAGGAGAGGAGGAGAGGGATATAAATATATTGAAAAGAAAGTGTAAAACTGTCCCCCCACCCACAACAAATTGTCTTACAAACAGAACACCTTTCAGATTTACCTTTCAGACATATCTCAGGTCTGAACCCACTATGGTGAACTGAAGTCTTCCTGGAAGATGGGTCAGCTCTAAGTTCTATAAAATTCTATCCTTTAGTGAAGTGGTTCAGGGCAAATATACCAAAAAATTTGTCCCACATATAGAACAGGAGGGGAGGATGTAGGGACACTTGGGCCCAGCAGTAACCTTTTCCAATGGCAAGCAGTGGAGAAGTCTTAAGCAGGGTCCCATGACTACTGAAGATGATGTACACTGAGACTGACCCCATTTATGTTCCTAAATATCTCCTGCATTGCTCAGAGCCGCCTTCTGCCCTTTTAGCATGCTGGACCTAGATCTCCATTTTATTCTCTCCTTCCCAAATCTGAGACCTTTGAGTTAGTCTTTACCTGCAGCCCAAGCTATTTAGGTTAGGATTTCAGCTCTAGGAGCACAGTTGTTTCTCTACAGTCACTCATGTATCACACTATAACCTCCATTAAACATTTGTGCCATGTTTTAGACCTGTATATGTAAAACAGACTCAATTAAAGTAACCTAAAGTGTACAGTAAACTATTTTATTGAAGACATAACTACAAGAAGGCTCTGGGGAAATCTTATAGCACCTTCCACTACTTGAACGGGACTACAAGAAATATGGAGAGGGACTTTTTACAAGGACATGTAGTGACAGGACAAGTGGTAATGGCTTCAAACTGACAGAGGGCAGGTTTGATTAGATATTAGGGGGAAAGATACTGTGCGGTAGTGAGGAACCAGAACAGATTGTTCCCCAGAAAAGTTGGGGAGGCCGTATCACTGGTAGGATAGTGATTCAAGGACAGTTTGGATGGGGCTTTGAACAACCTAGTCAAGTGGAAGGTGTCCCTGGCCACAGCAGGGGATTGGAACTGGGATTGGAACTGAATGATCTTTAAAGTCCATTCAAACCCAAACCATGTTATGAAATAGAGTAACACTGAAAACTTGTTGATTATAAACCACAAACTTGCAGTTAAATTAGCTTTATCATTAAGAATTTCTCTGCATCCAAGGTAATCCTGGAATCATAGAATGAATCATAGAATGGTTTGGGTTGAAAGGGACCTTAAGTGAACATATTGTATTATACATAGGTGCTGACTGAATTATTAAAAGATATCTTGAGAAAGAAGCAATTTGTATTTCAAGTCTCAGGCAGGAAAGATCATGTAGATTGTAATGAGAATAAAATACTGGGTTCCAAAAGGAATAAAGTGCAGTAATACCATTGTAACAGAGACTGCATAGCAAATGTGTATTATTTAAGAACCATTATGTGACAATGTAATTAAAAGACTCTTGTGTGATAACATGCAAAATAACTAGTCAAATTAGTTTCATGAATGCTTTTCACCTTCCAAAGTTTGATTTTTGTGTGTTCAGCACTCTGAATACTGTAATGCGTGCTGCAGTCTTTTCTTGAAATCTGGAGTATATATCAGTAAAAGCTAATTTCCGAAAGGCAATTTTATACTTATCACGTACATTTAAGAGTTAGAAGGCAGATTTCTCAGCTGTCCATATGACTTCTTCTGTTTAATTAATGAAGTTAAAGGGACTATATTTAGTCACAGAGCTTAATGTAACACTACCCTATCAGTCTCACTGTCATTCCTATTAAGATATTCCAGCAACGTGGCTGAACAAACTCACTGCTCTATTTTAAGAAGGGAGAGGGCACGCTCATAAAATATTGCAGAGGTTTAAAAAAAAAAAATTAAAAAGGTGAAGAGGTCAATTAGTTGTTCATCCCGTATGGTTGAAGATGCAGGAGCACAGAGAGAGCGAAAGGGCCAAGGGTGGGCGGTAAATGCGCTCCTACCCCGCCAGCAGCCCGAGCCCTGTGATTCCCGTGTGACTCTCGGAGGCCGGATGCTGGTGGCCTCCCGTGACCGGGTAGCCACCGTCCACTTGTGTCCCCCGCCGGGCTCCGAGGGCGACGGCTGCCGCGGGCCGCCCGGGAGAGTCTGTGTTCCGCGGCTGAGAGCGGCGCCGGCTCCGCCCGGGACAGCTGCTCCCGACCTCAGCTGCTCCCCAGCCCCGAGCTGGGAGCTGCCGACGGAGCCGGCAACTGCTGCCGAAACACTCGGGTGAGCTCTGAGGAGCGACCGCGCTCTGTGAGTAGCCAGGGCTGCGAGAAAAGGGGCGGGGAGCGGTGAAAGGCGTCGTGAGTTCGCCTGGGGAATTTTACGCCTAAAATACGATTTCTCCAGGTGGCGGAATAAAGCGGTGTCTCCTCACCTTCCCCCGAACGCCTCTGAGGCAGCGTGAGTCACGGCACAACCCGAGAACTGCATCTCGCAGCAGCGTTTCACAAAGTTAGGGAAGCGTCGGCAGCGCTTCCTACGGGACGGCCGGGACAGCGGCCGCCGCCCCGCGCGGGACTCGCCGCGCCGGGCGCTCGGCGCGGCTCCGCGGTGCGGGCTGGTCCCGCTGCGCGCGTCGGGCGGCACGGCGGGGCATCGCCGCCCCTAGCTGCCCCCAGTCACCGCGCTGGGGCGGCAGCGGCGGCGGCTCCCCCCGGGGCCGAGAATGCCCGCTCGGAGGGAGAAGCCCGGGGGGATCCCCGCCCTCCTGGCCGCCCCGTCCGCACCCACACGCGTTCCGCCGCTCCATCCCCGCGCCGGCGGGGCAGACGCAACCCAAACTATTCGGAGGACACCGGAGATCGGCAGCGGAGCCGGCGGCAGAGCCGCGACCCCCTGCTCCCGCAGTCCCGGCTCCGGGGCGAGCCGGCCACACCCCACCTCTCCCCGCCGACCCGCTCGCTCGCCGCCGCCGTGCACACCTCCCCGGGCCGGGCAGCAGAGACACCGGCTCCCCCCGCCGCCGCAGGGCCGTGCTCCGCACCCTCGGGGCAGCGCCGCGCCCTCCCCTCCCGGCCGCCGAGCGCCCCCTTCCCCGCCCCTGCGCCAGTGCCGGTGCCGGTGCCGGGCGGGGGGCGGTGGCAGCGAGGGAAGAGGGATGAGGTCATCCTCTTTCCCGGCGTCAGTCAGCTGGGTGGTGGCGGCGGCGGGTGCGGGCGGAGGCGGGCGGGGAGGCGGGTGCGGGATGAGCTGCTCCGGGCAGCGCAGCCCTGCCTGCTCCCGGCTCGAGCGGAGCGCGGCGGCGGCGGCCCCGGCACCGCCGGCCCTCGCGGAGGCGGCGGCGGGGCGGGCGGGCTGAGCGCGGCTCTCCGCAGACAGGCGGCGCTGCGGACGCGGCCGCCGCGGAGGAGCCGCCCGCGGGCGCGCAGCCCGGCGCGGAGCGGGGACAGGGAACGCGGGGACCGGCGGGTCCGCGGCGGCGCAGGGCGGGAGGCAGGAGTCAGGAGGCGGAGGAGGAGGAGCAGGAGGAGGCGCGGGATAAAGGAGCCCTCGCTGCTCCCGCTCGCTCTCCAGCGGGGCTGAGAGAAGCATCATGGCCGCGAAGTCGGACGGGCGGCGGAAGATGAAGAAGGGCGGCGAGGTGGCGTTCACGCCGCTGCAGAACTCCGAGCACTCGGGCTCCGTGCAGGCGCTGGCCCCGGGGCTGCCCGCGGGCGCCGGGCCGGGCGGCGGCAGCGACGACGATGAGGCGCCCGGGGGCGGGTGCTGCAGCGGCGGCGGCGGCGGGGACGGCTCGGGCGGCGGCTCCCGGTGCTGCTGCTGCTGCTGCAGCGGCGGCAGAGGAGGAGACGGCGGAGGGGGCGGTGGCGGGGGCTCCCGGGGCTCGGGCGGGGGCTCGTCCTCCTTGTGCCTGCGGCTGGGCAGGGAGCAGCGGCGCTACTCGCTGTGGGACTGCCTCTGGATCCTGGCCGCCCTGGCCGTGTACTTCGCGGACGTGGGCACCGACATCTGGCTGGCGGTCGACTACTACCTGCGGGGCCAGCGCTGGTGGTTCGGGCTCACCCTATTCTTCGTGCTGCTGGGCTCCCTCTCCGTGCAGGTCTTCAGCTTCCGCTGGTTCGCGCACGACTTCAGCACCGAGGACAGCGCCGCCGCCGCCGGGCACTGCCCCGCCGCCGAGAGCAAGCTGCTGGTGAGCAGCGGCTCCGCGGCCGCGGACATCGACGCCGCTCGCCCCAGCACGCCGCAGAGACAGGCGTCCACCGCCAGCAAGGGCAACGCCACCAACAGCAGCAGCAACAGCAGCAGCAACGCCGCCGGCAGCGGCGCCGCCGGTCCCCGCGCTGGCGGCGGCCGGTCCGCGTCCTGCGCCTTCTGCATCTGGCTCCTGCAGTCGCTCGTCCACATCCTGCAGCTGGGGCAGGTCTGGAGGTGAGGAGCAGGGCGAGGGCGGTGCGGGGCTGGGGGCTTGAGCCCCTGGCGACGGGGGAGCACGCCCGGCCGCGGGCGGGACTGCGCCCGGCGAGCGGCCGCCTGCCCCACCTCGGGGTTCCTCCTCGGGACAGCGGCCCCGGCCCTCCGGGCCGTCGGGGTGACCGGGCTCCCGCAGGGCTGACCGGGCGCGGGGTGCCGCGGGGAGTCCCGCCGGGTCCCGCAGCGTCCTGTGCTGCACAGGTGACCGCGCCGGGAAGCGCCCGGCTGCCTCCAGCCCGCGCAATGCCAGGTGCCTAGAACCACCTGGGAAACCTACGCCGGAGACTCGGTAAAATAAGGGAGCCGGTGGGGAAAAGCGGGCATACCCCGGTAATGCACATCTCCTGGTCTCCTCACATGCGGCCAGCACACCGTTGCCGCTAGCAGGGAACTTCACTGTCAGTGAAGTTACTTTCCCGTAACGCCCTGATGCCGTGTTTTGAGACTTATGTGTACAAATGCTGCGAAGTCATCTCCTTGCTATGCATATCCATTCTCTATATACGTGATATATTATAGGAACATATTCTAAATCAAACTTTTGAGTGGCAGTTCTCAAAACCATCTGCAAGTGACATACTCTGTATTATGGAAAGGATGTGCTGAAGTGGGTTGGGAAAGGCAGTTGCTGGAAAAGGAGATGACATCATAGTTTTCAAAAGTAAAGTTTGCCTTCAGGTTTAGCAGTTTCTGGGGAAGATTCATATGGAGGCTGAATGCCCTGCAAATACATTTAATGCTGCCTGAAAAGTGCAGAGTTCAGAAGGCATAGTGTATAAAGAGGTAAAACTTTCACATAAAATTTTGGAAGATAGATGCTCTGTTGAAGAAGGTCATGCAGTAGGGCAAGTGCACTAAAGCAACAGTGGAAAATACTTTCTGTGTTTCTTGTCTGATGCATGGAAAGAAATTATGTCATCCTTCTGTTTTGGAAACACTTGGGACTTTTCACAACTACTTCATTAGGGAGTTTAATTTGTTTTTACTGTAAGCTTCTAATGCTGGCACTTTAAATATCTGTCTCATCCTTTTGGGCAGAGTCTGTCTTTTTTGCTCCATCAGCACTGTATCCAGCTCAGTTCTGAATGTGGCCCTTTAGCATCAAGGAGTCCAAGTGCTGCTAGATAATTGACCAAAGATCTTGGAATGCCACAACTAAGTACCTTTCGCTTAACAGAGTATTTGGTTCATTGTAACAAATTCAATTTTCTAAACTTGTGAAGCTAGCTAAAAGTTACAGGTGTGTTCATATTAACAATTACATGACTAGAAAGGGAAGAATATTTTGAACAAAAAAATGATGCTTTGTTTCAAATCTTGAATGCCTGTATGCTCCTTTATCTTCTACCCTCTACTTTGTTTAGCACAAGTTAAGGACTTTCTGAATGTGATGGGTTTTTGTTTTTGTTACCCTACAGAGAAAGGAAAGTGACTACAGTGGCTTAAATTGTACTTAGAAATTCATGTTGTTATTCATACATATAAAAGTCAAACAGTGTGGATCATGCTGAGTGATAGAGAAGAGAGTTTTACAAGGTCTGGTGTCACGACTCTGTATTGGAGAACACAAAGAGCAGGGAGGGCTGTGGGTGGAGCAGGGTGGGATCCAATACTGTACAGCACTTCTGTCAGATGAGGCGTCTGGGGTTTAAAGCTCTCTGGCTGCTTGCTTTTTGATGAAGTACAGTGTCTTTTAACATAATATTTCCTCCTTGCAAAAGCACCTAGTCCTCTATAGTTAAAATTAGATGAGTCTCTTTTGATCATATGTAGCTTTTCTTCATGTTTTATGTGCAGCAGTGTAAGACTACTGGAATGTTAAACTGATGAGGTATGTTAGGACATTATTTATGATTTAGCCTGTTACACTTTTATTTTTTTCAGTGAAACAGAGCCGTCAAATTGCCTACTTGTCAGTAACTTTGTAGTATTTATTTACAGTTTTCCACAAACTTAGAAATTATATGGTCAGCAGTATGGAGTGCTTCACATCAGCACTTCATAATTGATTAAAGTGGCTCCATTTTAATTCTCTACATATATTCTTGATTAGGGAGAGCCTTTGGAGACAGCTACAGCTAATAATCAGTCCCAAAGAGAAGAGGTCACATCAAACCCTGAGAAACTCTGTACATAAGCATGGTGTCAGAACTAACATGATCTGTAGAAATTTTCTGGAAACAGCATCTCTAATCGGGCACTTAATAGTCCAGAAATTTTACCCCACTGTGTAACATTGGCACTGCCTTGAGAAAATAGCTCAAGCTATTTAGGCTGAAAGATGATCTAAAGTGTTTTCCAGTTGCCTGTGTTTGGAGACTTAACTCCTCCTTTGACACAGCTGAACAGACCGTGCTAAGCTGCCTGTGTGAGCCCCACAAGTGCACACGTGCTGGGGTCACCATCCCAACAGGTGACACAACCTGTTACCCTTTGTTCATTATGTTTCTTCTTAGCTTTCAGATTTTTCCTTCTATTTTTCTTTTGCCCCTGGTTAAAGCTCTCCTTCAACTACATTTAAATTTTCTGTTACTTGTTGCAATGAAACTCCCACAAGTAAAAATGACAATAATATATCTGTCCTTTATAATGGAATGAGGATAAAGTTTGCTTGTGCCTGATTCTCAAGCTACTGAAATTGGTGATCATTTTGTTTTCATGTGGTATTTGTTCTATTTTGTCTTCTCTTAAAATTAATTGAATCCTGAGGTCTTCAATTTTCCTTTGTTTGTCCCATTGCCAAAGGTTTTGGGGGCAATGGTGTCAACTGCTTGTTTAAGGAAGCCATCCTGAGGAAAGAGCAGTACAACTGACAATCTCAGTGCTCTTGCTATACTTGAATTAAATAAAAAAGTTGTAAAAATGTAGTTTTAATGATTAATTCTGTCAGAATGACTTTTAACATTTTCAAAGCTTTTCCTCTGAGATTAATTTTTTGTTTACAAACATACTGAAAGCCAGATCATTGAAAATTATTATGTGTTTATTTTAACTAAAATGTGCTAATGGGAAATGAATGAGGTCTTTAATGTGATATGGAACAATTCTAGAAGTAAGCAATCTAAAATTACTGAAACAGTTTTTATTCCTTGAGTGTGAAAAAGAGGAGCTGCAGGAGCAGCTAAGCTGCCAATTAGTTCTGAATAAAATGGTATTTTTTTTTCTTTTGAAATTGGTCTAACTTCTCCCCAAAAAAATTTGGAATATCAAATAGTTCATTTTTGAAGAATATATATATATACATATATATATATTTCCCCTCTGTAGTTTGGCTGTTCATGGACTTCCTGATAGCAGTGTCCACCTTTTAAAATTCCAGTGAAATCTCTGAGGATCTGCTTGCCACAGCAGAGTGCAGGAACTATGCATTTTTTAGCAGCTAATTTCATGGTAAAATATGATCACTGATGACATTCTGCCTTGAGATAGATACACATGTTTCCTTATCCTTGCTTCTGGGGTGTTCTGCTGTTTACCAATATTTGGCCATGGAAACCACACTTGGAGCCCTCTTGTCCCAGGGAGGTGCTGAGAGAGATCTCTCTTATTAGTAGACTCTGGGGGGGTAGGCAAGACACAGGGTGGTTTGCACAAGGAGGATGCAATACACAGGTTGTTTCTATCCCACGGAAAGGAAAAAATGAAAGTGTGTGCTTTTAGAGTCTGTAAGGAGCTCTGTAGTGGTATATAAGCCAGTAGGATTCAGATGAACTGTTGCCCTTTGAGCCTGGCCTGAGAGTGTGTAACCACTGCCCTTGAGCATCCCTTTGGTTCACTAAACTTCACAGGCTTTGCCATGACTTTCAGATTTTGCTCTGGATAGCAGAACCTTGTGACCAGATGTAAGACATCAGAGCATTCATCTGGCATCTGTGGAGCTTAAAAAAATTAAAAATTTTAATTAAAAAAAAAATCTGGCTGAAGTCCCTGTGGTCTGGCAGGATTCAGAAAGCCATGCTTCTGAAGCTGGGTACAGGGATCCTGTGAGCAACCCCTGGGAGGAGTGTGGGGTGGGAAGTTGAGTGAACAACAGGAGGAGACTGGAGGACTTAGTGGACTTAGTGGTGCCTGGATAGAAAGAAGTGGCTCTCTGAGACATTTCCTGTGCCTTGCAGCAGGGTGGTGTGAGCAGGCTGCTTTGGTGCTTGGGAGTTCCCACAGTGTCTGTCATTTTGTCTGACAGGCTGCAGTCATAGTGCCTGAAAGGGAACTGTCATGTTTCTGTAGCTAACAAAGCCAGAGGAAGGGTGAATCATTAGAAAGAAAAGGACTGGAAATTACCCTTTAAAATTATTTCTGGATAGCTGAAGCAATACTGAGCTAATTAAGTATATCCCTCACAACAGAGTAAGGGGGTTTGACTGAGACTTCCTAGCTCTATGGGAAACCACCTAGAGAAGGAGGAGGACACACCAAGTTACTTACTTATCCTTCCTGGTGGCATTGTCCAGGATCAGTGTCTTTTCCTAAGTGGATCCCATTCCCTGAGAAATGATGCTATAGATTGTCTATATCTGCTTGTGTGTAGTACAAAGAAGCTGTTATTTTCCTCATCCTTCCTGGTTCTTATTCAGAAAAAAAAAAAAAAGGAGCTGGAGCAAGGTTGTAAAGGCGATGTCGGATTCTGAGACCAGGGTGAGTTGAGATTTCTCTGGTGCCCTGTGGAAACATTTTTCACAGGTCTGGATCGTCTGCTAAAGAAATGTCATTGCTTATGCTCATAAGCTTCACTTCTGCAATAACTTGACACTTTTAGAAGTAAAAAAAAAAAAAAAAAAAAAGGAAAAAGGGTGTCTGCTCTGCATGTGAGAAATCCTGATGACTTCTTTATGTGCTCACCACTGAGCATGACTGACACCCTAAACTGGAAGGGCGAGCGAGGAAGTTCAAATTAAGAAAAGCATTATTAGTCTTAGCTCAACTCCAAACTTAATTAGGTTAATTTCTTTTTTGCACTTTTGGTCTACATAGTAGTTTTTGACACTTTTATTCAGTAGCAATGTAGGAGTTTGGTGTAGTTATGTGGTCAATAATTCCAGCTGCCACTGGACTTCACGCTACGATGTGATAATATCTCAATCTGACACCAGTTTTTCTCACTGTTTTGAAATCTGCCAGATAATTTGTCACATGGAGTCCAAATTTATGAATCATAACCATTTCCTAGACAAGATTATTGCATATCCTCCCCATCTGTCTCTTAGTGTAGTGAAATGCTGCCACTCAGCAATGCCATATTTCTTTTCTTGAGATACTGCAGTGCTTGAGTTAAGATCCTACTGACTAACTATTTTGCTTGCTGTGTCTTTAGGTCTCAGGAAAGGTTATGGCCTGTCAGAAACAGGAAATAAAGTTGTGGATTTTTTCCCCTCTCAGCAGGATTAGAAGGGGCAGCCCAGCCTGTAAGTGGTCTGACCACATTTAAACTTTTGGTAATCTATTCATCAAAATAAATATTCAAAAATTTTTACTCTTTTCATTCCCTTTTTTTTTTTCCCTTTATTTTTTTCTTCTCTTTTCTGAAGACAGTGATATGCAGATAAAATCTGTGCCTTTCTTCTTTTTTTTTTGAAACACAGGAGTGAAGCTTTACTATGTTCTAAAAAATCTCTTACAAGTCTGCATACAAATCAGATTTGGTATTCAGTTTATTCTAATAACCTTAGCTATGTGTAAAAGATGCTGATGTACTTTTGAAGAAAGATAGTGTACTTTAATAATTAACATGCATTCTCTCTGTAGAGAATATTTATCAGTTACATAAGTTTTCAGATTTTCAAAAGACCGCTTAAGCACTGATTTCTGATCACACAACTGGCTTAGCAGGAAAACTAATATTTTATACACAGAATGCTTTCTAGAAACTTATATAGGAGAAGAATTTATATTTGCCTTTTTCCAACAGTGGAAAATTGGTAAGATTACAGGGGTTTGTGTTTCAGAGGATTTGATGTCACCATATATAGATATTATTTTAGAGTCCTCTGGTGCTGTGAACAAATGACTATATGTACATTCCATGAATTCAAATAAATGCATTACATCATAATTTGTTTCTAAATGTTATAACCTTGCAGAAGGTTCTTGCAACCAGATGAAGGGGTTTTTTTTTGTTTGGTTTTGGTTTTTATTGTTAAAATTTCTGTTACTTACATCAGAGAAAGTATTTATTTCTGAAAGGTCAGTTTGTATGGCCACATCTCTTGTGGGAAAGCAAGAACGTGTAACATCACAGCATAATCTGTAGCCTCAGTTATCCTCCTTCATTCTTTAGGTTATTTGCATCACAGTTTAACTTGTTCAGAAGAGTATTCTCCTTGTCAACTGGCTTAGTCATTGATATTTGTCCATAAGAACTGACTTGGCCACAAAGATACAAATGTTCTAATAAAACTAAAATTAAATCAATTCCTCTGTCACTTGGTGTTACCTTATTCTTCTGTCTCTCTGTTCCAATTAAGTAGCTTTTAATGTATAGCAGATAAATCACAACAGTGACTTACATTTTCAGTAAACAGGTTGTTTGGGAGGAATTTGTCAGGCGTAGACAAAATCAATAGCTCTTTTACTTGCACTTAAAGAAGAAATTTTTGTTTGCTAAAGTATATTTACAAAGTGGTACCTTTTTTGTCAACTTTAGCACAGCTGTCAGTTGTATGCATTATGTTGAGTGAATAGAGGCGTGGAAGGGGCAAACAGGCTATAAAAAGAACCACTTTGATTTACTTGATTTTTACAATGAAAAGAGGCTACATGAGGGAGCATGTAGAAAAGGAAGAAGGTTCTGAAAAGGCATGGGAATATCAATTAATACTCCTAACTATGTACCTAACTCCAGTTGGTTTCCTTTCAGGCACTGATCAAGGAGGAATTGTTTGAATAATTTCCTATGTGACTGCTTGAGAAACTGTAGAAGCAGGCAGGCAAACAGAAAATTCTGGGAAAATCCACACTAAAAATATTAGATACACAGAGAAAATGCTAGATAAACTCTGACTGCAGTGAGTAGTCATCTGAACAATGATAAATAAAAATGGGAGATATCAGTCTGGAATAAGCTGACAGGAAAGAGAGTATTCTAAAACATCTTTTCATAAATTGTAGAATTAAAAAATAATAGGTCTTGGGTATATATTTTTCCAAGAGGTTTTACCTGAATTTTCTGACAACCATAACATGAATTATCATCTCCCTGTGGGCTCTGGTTGCTGAAGTGGTTTCTTATCACTCTCCTTCTCATTCTGTTTCCCTGCCTGAATGGCTGAAATGGGTTATAATGTACTTTCTCCCTAAAGATAAAATAATTGCTATTTTCTGTTAGTATTTTCATTACCTTTCCTTTGACAACAAGCCTGTGTTGCTCAGTATGTTCATGGTAAAAGGCTTGTGTGGCAAGCCATATAAATCTTTTTGATTGGCAGGGATAATCAGTGGGGGTGGTTAATGTTATCAATCACAAATGATTTGATGTCACGAGTTGGAACACATGGAGCAAGACTGTTTTATGGGGTGTTTCCAAAGGAATTTTAGCAAGCAATGATATGACAGGTATATCTACTTTTTGTTCTTCTAAAGGTGGAAGGTGTGACTTAGATGAGACTAATGTACAAAGGATGGTGCCAGAGAAAGATGCAGATGTTTTATGGTAAATAAAAAGTGAATTAACCTACAGTTGGATGGACAGTTTTCCTTATCTCTGTCAGCAGTTATATATCGGATTGGTTTCTGCCCTTAAAAATGAAGGTTAGCTTTGCCAAAGTTTTCATGTAAACATCTGATGTATTCCAGGATCCCACCAACTTCTTTGAGTGACACTTTCCCATGGATAGTACATAGGCGCAGTAGATTACTTCCTGCAGGACCAAGGAAAGTACCTTTAAATATCAAGCACCAGACATCAGCTATCTGTAGCAAGATCTATACATGCATAGAAAGCAATGAAAGCCACTATGCTGATATTTTCACATTTTAATAGTGGCTTGTGTGGAATGATAAGCTTTGTCATTATAAATGTGTGTGGGCTTTTATCTAAAGGAAGGGAATGGATGCAGTTGTGTCTTTTCTTATTATTCTTCAACCCTAACCTTTATAGTCTCACTTTATATGGAAATATTTATGTGAGATAGATCTATAATAGGAATTTGCTCTGAAAGCAGAATTTAGATGTTCTTCAGGCATATAGACCTGAAAAGATGACCTAGAAAATTTGGCCTAGCAGCCTTGTAAGGAAAGCCTTTTTACTGTGAGGGTGACAGAGGAGTGGAGCAAGCTGCCCAAAAAGTTTGTGAAATATCCTTCTTTGCAGATATTCAAAACACGCCCGAATGTGATCCTATGCAACTTGCTCTGTGAACTTGATTTAGCAGATGTCTTGGACTGGATGGTCTCCAGAGGTTCCAGAGGTCCCTTCCTAGCCCAAACATTGTTATTCTGTGATTCTATATGAAGCTACGTGAGGAACTTAAACACAACGGACCATAATATTCAACTTGAAAGCTGCCTAAAGGCTTGTATTCCTGCCTTTTAGCTGTGTTCAGAACCTCCCCAGCACACACAGCCTGAGTTCCTCCTCATTTGAGCCCACTGCAAACCAGATGCTAGGCTGCAGTGGCACCAAAATCCCTTAGTGGATCCAGTTGGCAAGTGTTTAAACCTGCTTTATGAGCAATGACAAGCTTATATCCCCAACCAATATTGCAGACTCAGCCTTGTTTTATAGTACTGCAGAAATGTCCTTTGTGATTAGAATATTTGCTCAGGTTTTAGGAGATTTGAGTCCGCTGCCCTTTCCAGCTGTGAGGTGTAAATTCTTGTCTCCCTGATTGGTTTCTGCGCTGATGCTTAGGCAAGGCTGGATGGGGACATTCCCTGCCCTTCCTGCTGGAGTTGTGACATAACACTGACAGAGAAAGGTCATGTTTGTGAGGCCACAGAAGAAGACCTAATAAGGCCTTGTAATGAGATCAAAAACAGATTTCCCTTTCTTCTTTACAATTTAATTTTTTCCTACCTTTTTCCACCCTTTAACCTTCTCTCTCTTACCCTAAAAGTACACTACCAGTATTTCTGTTTACAAACATTCATAGTTCATGTATAGTATAACCACAAAGAGCACCATAATACAGATTTCCATGAAAATGCCTGCTTAAGCTTGTAGGAGTAGCTCCAGATTAACTGAATTAGCTGTAGGATTAGTTTATTCATTTTTTTTTTCATCAACCTTTCTTTGTCATCTGTAATCAATCTTAGAAAAAGAGATAGAAGAAAGTTGTTTTTGATGTATGCACCCTGTAGTTGTTCTACAATTTTTCTCTGCCATTTCTTGCAAAAGTGAATGAAATAACAATTATAAAACTGCAATTTAAAAATTGTTTGAGTTCCTGGTTCTTGCTCTGAGTTGATTTCCTGATACCATTTTTGTAGTTGATTTTTATCAACATAAGCAGAAATTTTGTGGCTGAAATAAAACCCAATCTTCATGTCCTAGCTTCTTATTTCCCAACTCACCTCAAGCTCCACAGCAAGTGGAGCCCAGCTTTTCAGTATGTATAATTTTGGTTGTCTTTTGGCTGCCTTTATTCTGTGTTTCACAAATTAAGAACTGTAGCTCCCCTTTACTTAAATGGAGTGGAGTTTTTTATATTATTTTTTCTTAAAAGAGAAGGATATTTAAAGGCTCAGTTTAGGTATTCAAAAGCTGAGTGCACTTCTGAAGATGTTATTATTTATTTATTTATTAATTATTTATTTATATTTGCAGTCTAGTCTATGGATATTATGAAAACTTATTTTTGTAATATACTTTGAGATATTCAGATGGAAAATGATCTAGGTAGAAACAATTCAAAATCAATTATCATTTCAATGTGTCTGTCAAAACAGGTTTTAAGTTAAATATGTTGAAAACATGAGCATCTTTCTATAGTGGAGAGTATTGAGCAATTAAAGTAAGATTTTTATACTTTAAAGATTTCTTTCCACAAGGCTTTATGCTTATTACACCCAGAATATGCTATATAGCTTAAAAAAAGTTCTGTCCTTCACTCCATTTCCTTCACCTACTACTTTTGTTGCTTCAGGTTAGCTTACCCCCTTATCTTTTGAGCTCTTTTCCTTGTTTGTTAATTTGCTTTTTAAGCTGGATTCAATATGCTGTGGAAAACTGTCCTAAGGGTTAGGAATTTTTCTAAATTAAGTGGAGGAGCTAGAATCAACTTCAACCTTAAGCTTCTGAGCACCAGACATTTCAGCTTCAGAAACAATGATATGTGTGGGTGATAGCAGACAAATAGGTTGACGATAGAGCATTAGCATAGTATTGGTGGAAACTGGACTAAATGCAGAATTATTGAAAAAAAACATAAGTGTAAACAGAGCTCATAGAATATTAAATGGATATGTTAAGTAAAGATTTGGTACTTGTAGGAGATTAACCCAAGTGAAGCCAAATACAGTGCAGAGGATAATTAATGTGGCAGAGAGAGCTCAATAATAATGGCTTTGAACTTTTACAATTGTGTGTTAATGCATGTGTCAAAAGGAAGGATTGCATTTACAGTCAACAACCATTTGTTAGCAATTTTTACCACACAGGCAAATTAAGAACTCATGATAACATTGTATGAAAATTACCTTTCTGAACTAAGGGCTATGTTTAGTCCGTAAGTATGTTATTAATTTTATTTTTCTGTACCTAAAAAATAAAATTTTGGGCATGTACATTTTTCTATAACCTGTCTTCATTCTCTTTGTGTCACTTCTGTGGAGGAGCTACTCCATTAATAATCTAATTGGGTTAGAGAATTAATTACTTATTGGGAGTGTTCTCTTCGTAGTTGGATTAAATCAAGAGAGCTTCTGAGAAAACTAGCATAGAGTGCAATATAAGTGACCCATCAATTCCTGAGTTTTTCTCATAAGAGGCTTGCTAAGCCCCTGATGGTTGGTTTGGAGAAGAAGAACATAAAATCCAAGGAACTGTGAAGAGTGTAGTTGAAATGGGATTGTTCCCTTGTCAGTTTGTACCTGTTACTCATGTGCTGTCAGGTAGACTGAGAATTCTGGCTTGTTTTGTGAGTTTATGGATGCTTTGCACTCATCAGTGGAAAAGTATATCTCCTGTAGAGAGAGAATTCCGATCTCCTGACCAAACTGTGAATTGGGCCATTGAAGGTTCTTCAAGTGGGACTTACCTGAAACAGCCCAGAGCAGTCTTTAATCTTTGTGTGCCCTCTTGTCTTCCAGTAGAGCTTAGTAACAGCTTCCAGCCTCACCCATGTTGAAAAGGTGGCAAGCTGAAAGAGGGCTCTCCTGTTCCTACAAAAACTTCCTACAAAAGCAGGGGGATGATATTCTGAGCAGGTGTGGGGATACTTCTGAAATAGAAGTAATGAAGAGTTGCTACTACTTCTGGTGGTTTAAGTGCATGTTTAAGATAGAGGAGTATTTGTGAACAGGTGCCTTTCATAATTAATCCCAAAATCAATTTCAGACCTAGACTCAGTCCTTTTTCTTGAATCTAGTTCTCTTTACACTGCCCATATCTTTATTACACACTGTGCACTCACAAGGGAGTCAACTCATTCTCTGCTAAGAACCGGAATTTTTATACAGGTATATCTTTTATTAGGACAGGTGTATGGAATACCATACTGCATCAGAATTCATCTTAATTATCATTAATTCTTATGTTGTTTTTACAAATGGGAGACTTATAAAACAAAAAAAAACCCCAGAAATTATATTTCTATATCTTTCTATTTGTTAAATATCAGGTACTCTGATTGGCTTTCTTGAAGTGCAGAAAGTATTCGATGGAAAGAATATTTTGAAAAATGTTGAGTGTCACCATAATTAAGTGTACTTCAGTAATGACAAGAAAAATTTTCCTAATGCATTCTACAGGTGGGAAATGGAGATGCATTACATGAAAAAACCCATAAAATTTCAAGTTTTTAATGTAATGCTATGTCTTAAAGGATTTTAAATATCCACAAAATGATTCATTGGGCTTTGAAACAATCGG
The DNA here is from genome assembly GCF_050655825.1 of Lonchura striata. Lineage (NCBI taxonomy): Eukaryota > Metazoa > Chordata > Aves > Passeriformes > Estrildidae > Lonchura > Lonchura striata. The sequence continues at coordinate 118,174,698 of NC_140704.1, forward strand.
AATTTACATAATCAGCGTGTATTAACACAGGATATTTTCAATACCTCAGCAAAACCTATACTCTTAGTTTTTAATTTTATATCAGCACCTAAGGAGAAAATATGGCCAGTAGCTTTATTTGACAGCTAGCACTAATATAGGAGTCAAATTTAAAAGGACACTGTACATACCCATCATCATAAGAAAAACCTTACAAATTTTCTTTTGAAGTTCACTTATGAATTCAGTTTGACTGTGTTAATGACTTGTACTGATTTCTTCAGTTTGAGCATTATGAGTCCAAATACTTATGGAAGGTGTATTTTAAGCCTGAGTGCCAGAATATTAATCAAAACCTTAATTACTTATTCAGTAGTAATATTCACAATTCATATGGGTCTTACTTAATTTCATTACTCATCCAATCAAGGATCAGAAGCAATGACATATGATTTAAATAGCAAATTGTTTTGGATATTTCTAATTAGTAGGAACAAAGGATTGGTTATCAAAGAAATTAACTTTGGCACCTTGAAAACCAAGAATAACCTTGAAATAAGAATAAACTCAACATTCATATCTGTTCATAGAAAATTTAATAAATGTTTTCATGCATGCTTACTATATATAAACAATTTGCAAATAAATAAATGACAGAAATATCATAGAAATATGTCTTCTAATGGCATTTCATAAATCATTCTTTGGAGAATTCTTCATGAACGGCAACCTTAATAGATGTGGAGAAGACAGCCGGATTTATGCTCATTTCAAGCAATTGTTTTGGGTATAAATATTGCCACTGTGACTCAAGAATGCATCTTATTTTGTTACCACATCTTTGAGTAATTAAAATCTAGTTTGGCCATAATGGAGAAAGTCTCCCACTGGATTTATCTTACTATGTAGGAGCCTGTCACTGCTTCATCTGTGCTTTCAATTCCCCATCCTCAAAACCTGTGAAGTCTTTTAAGGGGACAAGGCTTTGAAAAGTCTGCCTGCAAACTTGAAGGACCAGTGGGAGAACTGGGTCCTTCTCTCTGTCCTGCTGTCACTCCATGCTCTGCTAAGCATCCTTCATCTGCACTACAAGCCAAAGCTCTTTGATTCTGTGATCTACCACTCATGATGCCAGAGGAAGGTTGCTCTGTGGCTCCCTCGAAGTCGTATTTCTATGAGCAGTGCTGGATTCTAAAAGCAAGGAAGCACAAAGCCATGGGAATAGTTTAGGAATGATATTAATTGCCATCACTGAATGTATATGTACCTGGGATTTGTTGCAAGCAATTTCCTTACACAGGCTGTCCCACTTTATTTTTTATTTTTTTTTTAACATGAACATATTTTTCACCTATAGATTTCACAATGAGAAGAAATCCATGACAAAATTAGGTAGAATCTTAGAACTGTCAGTCGTAGAAGTATCGTTAATTTCCTTTTTCTCTTGGCAAGTATTTTTATCATATTCAAGCATTAAGCTCTTAGAGAGAAATAATGTTCACTTCAAAAGCCACTTCCTCCTCAATAAATAATTCAGAATCATAGATTGTTCATGAGGAATTACCAACACACTAGTAGTAATTTAATATACCAAGCAATCGCTCTCACTTTAGCCTACATATGATTTAAATAGAATATGACAGTTTAGGGTCTCCATCTGCCCCATGGCATGTTGGAATCAAAGTTGGCAAGTGGTTGCAATATTCTCATATCTTCTGAAGAAGTGAATGAAAGTTGCATAATTCAGAGAGGATTTCCTAATTACATGCTAAATCAGAGTTTGCTTGCTTGTGTTCTGAATCCAAATTTGTAGTCCAGGACCAGCTTTAAAGCATGTGAATATTTTCTCTGAACATTGTTAACTAGCATCTCACAAACTTGTCACTTTTTTTTTTTTTAACTTGTTATTATTTTGAGGCAGTGTTTCAGTATATTTGTTACCTTTGATTTATCCCATGGGTGAAAGGCTGAACCTACCCTTCCTGAACTGTCTGACACATGGGATCCATCAGCTGAGGACAACATGCTTTCTGGAAATTATACCTCTTTTGCTTTTTCAAAGAGTTGGTTTTCCCTTCCATTCCCTCTAGTACTCCAACACCACTGAGTGTTAGTTACTGGTTGAGCAAGATTTGTTTTTCTCACAGTCATAAATAACTGGTGAAAAAGAGACAAATTCCTTCTCACTCTAATGCTTTTGCCTGTTGATAGAAAAATGCAAAACCGGTAGTATATCAATGGCATACATATCATGTACTACTAGAACTGTCATATCTGAACTCAGATTGGGGCTTCTCTTTTCATACATTGCTTTTTCTGGAGTGGGTCAAATGTATTGACACTGGTTTCTCACAGATTTGGCATAAATTTTCTTCTGTTTTGACTGAATGACAGTAAGCACTCCTAAGAAGGTTTAGGACTATAATCATTTAAACCATAGCCATTTGTCTTCTATCCTTGGACATGGGTTTGTATGGAAGCAAGGGATGCCTACAACCAAGAAATGTTAAGTACAATGCTTCATTTTATGCCTTTGCCCTTTGTGTTCTCTAGTCTGTATCTTCTAGAAAGCCCTTTTTTAGGTAGCCTTCTATCTATGACAGATATAAAGTGAATTGTAATTGTCTTGGTGAAAAGAGGCAGTCCAGGACTGTATTTCTCCAGGAAAATAGCAGATTGAAATTGAGACTGAGGAGTAACATGCTTTCCCGTGTTCTTGTGAAGAAAATAATTGCCCTTCAAACTTCGACAGTGCTCTTCAATTCATCGGCTGATAAGGTAAAAAAATAGCCAGGATTTCTCTCAGAACCTGTTTGCCTACAAGGAAGGCTATAGCTGAGTAATTCTTTCTCCAAAGTTCCACTACAGGCTGAATAGATTTAGGAAAGATTCCATCTTCATAAAAATCCCTCCTTCCTGGAGGAAGGGTAAGGCCACAGGTTTTGGGTCATTGCTGTGAATGCAAATGTAATGCTGGTCTTGTTATTTAACTTCCTGGTTAACCTGGCCTTTCATCAGAACTCCACCAGGGATTTTCATTTTGGAGACAGTTTGCTGATCAAATGGCATGCATAGAAGGAGCAAGGAACATTAGGTCAGTGACATGTAGAAGTAAGGAACATTAGGTCAGTGGTGGATGTATTTCTACTTTGATTTAAAGTGTCTTTAAGATGTTCAGAAATGTCCTTTATGTTCCAGTGGGATAAGAGATTGGATGCATGATGGAGCACTGGTGATCAGCACATAACTCAGGAGGCGAGGGGATGTGTTTTGAAGCATCAGCTGCTATTGTGCAGCTGGTTAAAAGAGACATCTAAAGATGTATTCTTCTTGTCTGACTTAGAAGCTGGTCTCAGGTTGCTACTGACACACCTGGAAGAAAAACTTCAAACATATATCTATTTGTATAAAATAGGTGCAGAAGGAGGAAAATGGGGAAAATCAGGCTAGAAGAATGGATCTAGAATTGTTAACAGGAATTTGGTTAGCAAAAAAACTCTAAGGTTTTCTTAACCTTAAAAAAGTGTCAATGGCACACTGCTCCGAGGATGGTGCTTGATCTGCCCAGTGGCTGAATGTTGTCCACAAGGAAAAAGGTGAAACATGGATACAGACCCATCAAAAGCCTGTGCAAGAAAAGAGAATAAGTGGAAACACCTGTTCAGGACTTGAATCATGTGAATTCATGATTGGAAGTAGGGACTTGTATGTTGTAGCTAGCAAGAAAAGAGAACTGAAATTAGTGACATGCTGGTATTCTACTGAGTATTAATGATATGATAACTTGAAAGAGTGGGATGAGTGTGTTTAAAAAGTAATTTTTTAGGAGGTCTGCAAAGGTGTTTTACCTGGCCTAGCATTGGACTGCTGGAGTAGTGTTGTGAAAAGGGAAGGGATTCCAGAAATCTTATGAAAATCTTATGAAAATGTTATCCATTGTGGGGATTTAAACTGCTTGAAAGAATCCTGGAAAGTACAACATATTAGTAACCATCATAGATGTTTTCATGTGGAGTCTAAGAGTCTTCATCAAGTTATTAATGTATTAGGATGTGTCACAGTGTTCTGTTTTTGATGGGGATATTTTAGAACTCTTAGAATTTCTCAGTAAGGAATAAGGACACTATGGAAGACTGATAACACTGAATAACCTTCAACAGCATGATGATAGATAACTTCTAAGTTTCTTGAAGAAATAAAGTTGTTACATGATTTGCTCTGTTTTATTTTGTTTTCCCAAAAGAGCAAAATTTTATAACTGAGGCAATCGGCTAGTAAGATAAATTTGCTCCTGAAAATAAAGAAATTATAAATTTCTTTGGAATTGGTAATACTAACACTGGGGGAATCTCAACATCAAAAAAAGAGAAAAAAAAAGGTAGGGTATAGCCCTTAAACAAAGTGTGTTTTTGCAACACCATTAGGAATCTGTAAATAATGGCTTGCCACCTTGCCTCCTTTTATTTCCGAGTTGTTTAAGCAGCACTAAGGCTCAGAGGTCAAGAGGTTTGGAGATAAAAGTGAGACTTTCTAAAACTAAGCTGATCTGGACTTTACAGAAAAAAATATAGCAAAACACTCTTCAGCTATGTAATAGGGACTGAAAAAGGAAGACAGCTGTAATTTTATGAGGAGGGATATTAAAAACAATTTAGATAAACTTGGTGATTTCCCTAATTTTTCAGTAAAGACAATTCTATTATCATAGTGGTAAAGGGAAGACAGATAATGTATATGATGATAGTAAAACAGAAATAACCACAACTGCAATGTAAGCAACAGTAAATGAGGTTTTCTTAGAAAAATCAAAGGGAAATAACAATTCCAATTCCAGAATACTGAAAGGGCTGGTGAATTGCATCTGTGTTTTAAATCTGTTAGTATAAATGTAGCACCATAAGACTGGAGAACAGCTACATATGTAGGAAGCTGAGAAATAAAATCCTTCATTAACTATCCATCTATGAGTAAGTGATAAGTATCCTTTCCTTTAAAAACTTTTATAAAGACATACAGTTAAAGGACAAGGGGGGAAGAAATAAAGTGTGACAGGGTTTACTAAAGATTGGCACTGCCAGACTGAGCAGGGAACTTTCCCACTACTTTACTGAATTGTACAGCAAAAGGAAGTGTGTTGGATGTTTTCTGTTCGACAAGGAAAATTTTGTAATGTCTCCTGAAAGTTTTCCGTAGAGCAGGAAAAGAAGAGGAATAGCAACAGACTGTAGAGTATGAAAGGAATGAATTCAGTGGCAGGCGTGTTTAATTACAACCAATGGAGCTGATTTATGAGGGGCACTGTGGCCACAGCCGTGGTTTTGCTGAGTGACCCAAAGCTCATGGCACACTGAGAGCTCACATGCCTGCTGTTAGTCTCTTCTTTGACAGCCTCTCATCCAGGAGACATTTGTCTAAATCACTGCATTACCATTCTGCCAGAATTTCCAAATTATAGCCCTTTTTGTTTTCAAAATTCTGAATTTTATATCAGATAGAAGTTTGCATTTCACAGCCTAGTCTGAGCATACTGGGATTTTGTTTATTCTCCAGGCATGATCTGAACAGATATAAAAAAATTGCTGGTAGAAATACAGTCAAAACTAATTGAGTCTTTCTGCAGTTTAATTTTGCTCCACAGAGATGTATTGTCACATGCTATGAAATCAGGGAGTTTAAAAACTTCAGAGTCAATGATTAAAGCTTCCTTTAAACATCTTCTCAAATAGTATTTCAGCTTGTATATTTGTGGCATACCCTGAGACCACAGTTAAACTGGAGCTTTCCATATGTTGTGACATGCCAGAAAATCTTGCTTAGGCTTTGCTATGACAATATATCTACAGGACCAAGTTTTTTCAATAGGTACAATATTCAGTTTAGATACCTAGTTGTGGTAAGGGTTTACTGGCTGCTCATCACCTTGGAGCATTCAGGTGTTTAGTTCTGCTTCTGCAAAGTGATGGAAGAAACTGCTGTCATTGAAGATTGAGTAATTTTATGTCATTTAGATCCAACATGTAGGGATAAACTACTCCAAACAAAAGCTAGCTTGGGTGTTTTACTTGCCCATGTGCCTCATACTTTGAAGGACTGCCTGCTTGGGGCTTTAGGGTACTTTTATTAGTTCCTGTGCTTGTGAGTTTTGTGTGTGTAAAATTTTGTAGTATCCTTAAATTAAAATGTGGAAATAATGTCATGTTACTGTGGAAATATCTTTATTTTAATTTTAATACTTTGAAACATTTTTACCTGCTGCTACAGAATAAGCATGACAGCCTGAGAATGAGACTAAATGTGAAAAATAATGGTATTGCATCACTGGGCCAGAATATATATTTCTTGTCTGCAATTGTAATGACATAGGTAATGTCAAATAGTGTTGAAGAACTTTCTTTAGAATGTGTTCAGTAGTGTTTGTTGACTGCTTCACACTAGAGCTTTTCTATCCTCAGATGTGGATGTGTTTCCTTTCCCTTGTGTTACGTAAATCTAGGTTCTAGGTGATTCAGAAACTGAGTAAATCTGAAAAATATGCTTATGTCTGAGCCTAGAATGCCCTCCCTCTTGTGCAGAGTGCCCTAAGTAATTAGGTAGTACTTTACTGAGTGTCAAACCAGTTTAAAGTACAAAAGGTGAGTGGGCACATTACCCTGCACGTTGGTCTGCAGGCAGGGGCACTCCTGCTTTACAATAATGTGTGTGACTCCTTTAACCAGCCTACTGACTCCAGTTCAGAAATTCACAAAGCACATAGTGTCTTAGTCAACCTAGGGGGAAAAATAAAATATAGAATCAGGCCATTAAGTTGTATAGTAAGGTTGCTAATAATAGTTGCAAAAGGGATTACTCAATCACTGAGAGCAGTAGAGCAGTGGAACTTTTTTGTATCCAAAGAGTTGGTATTTTTGTTTGGTGAGTAATGCTTCAGCAGCCCTCACAGTGAGATGTGTACAAAGCTCTGGTCCTACAAGCACCATGCCACCTGTGCTAAGCAGAAATATAAAGAGATGAAGAATCCGGCCTGTGCTCACTAAACTCAGACAAATCCAGTCACATGAGTAAGGCAGAGAAATAGATGACTAAATAAATCAAGTATTAAGTGTGTGCAATGTGAAAAAAAACATTGGGGTTTACATTGCTTCTTTTTCTTGGTTTTTTTTGGGTTTTTTGGTTTGGTTTTTTTTGTGGGTTTTTTTTTTTTTTGTTTGTTTGTTTGTTTTGGTTTTTTTTTTTTTTTCTTTTTTGGAAAGGTAACTATCATTCATTCAGATACAGCAGATATTGTTGGACCAAAAGACCCAATTATGAGTAGACATGAGGCACTTTGAGTGGCAGATTAGTTTGCCCTGTTAAACCATCCAGACTTGTACAGTCTGCTGATATTCTGTATTTATATATTTGATCTTAAAACCAACTTAAAAACTTTAAGAAGTCAACAAAACTTATTCCAGTTCTGCTTTATACTAGTGAAATTTTGCTGAAAAACAGGACACATTTCAATAGTGAGATTAGCTAGACTGTGAAATATTACCCCTCAGGGAAGACGTAGGAGACCAGTTGCATGGATCATTTAAATGCAATTAGAAAAACCAGCAGAGGATGGAGCCAGGCAATTCCCCCTCCCTGCCCTCCTTTGCTTCCTCCCCAAATAAGTTTGAAAAATGTCATTTGGGGAAATATAATGGAGTCAGGTTGAATTTAGCATGTAGTTTTGACTGAGAAGGGACAAATTTGAAGATCTTTTATTCTAGTAATTTTGTGAAAATGCCTGCACGTTAGGGAGGAAAGTTTCATGCTAAAAATGCAACTCGTCATTTTGAAATTTGGTGCTTTCATTTAGGAATTGGGTCATGCTTCTTCCAGATTTATGCAAGAGCACATAATTATATTTTTCTTTTCCTGCTTCTTTCCTTCTCCAACATGAGATTTTAATTAAGTTTTTGGGGTTTTTTTTGGGTTATCACATTCAGACAATGAATCTGTTATTTGCACAGTTCTAGAATGAAAAGTCAGTTTCAGGCTGATAGAAGGACAGATTTTATGTTTTTTCCTGGGAGATCTCTTTTGTTTAGAGCCTGTGATTTACAGGTAGAGTTGGCTGTCTCAGCTTAAGTAATGCCTTTAGTAGCTTTCAAGTTTGATTTTTCTGAAAATCTGGTGATGTGTATCAACAACTTCAGTTTCAATATGAGGTACATTTTTGCATTTCCTCTCAGAGTTAGGGTTTAAATATGTAAAATTTGGTGCTTAAAGCTAAAGCAGTTCTAAATAGAAGTAAAAGTGTGATAGACCAAGAGAGTTTTTAGTGGCTCTTAAGTCTTAGATTACTTTTCTGGACAGGGAAGAATTTTACCCATTGAGCTCTGGAAGGTTTTCTCCCATGCATCTTCCATTGTGGATGTCAAATTCTCTGACAGATAGGGAAAAATTGAAACCAGTGAGGCTTCATAAAAATAAGAATTTTTGGGGCTACTGGGACTAACACTGCAATATTTAGCAATCTATTTTGAAGCAGCAGATGTATAATTTGATATACATAACTTCATTAATCATATTCATATTTCTTTCTTAAATGGTGATTAAAAAGAAGTACTTAGAAATAAAAGTTGTCCACAAAAGCTTGGTTTTGTCTCATTACTTCAGAAAGGTGATGGTTTCCCCCTTCTGTTGCTGTCTGTTGTTAATTAGGGATGTAGAGATGGATGTGTAGAATTAGGTTGCACATAATCTCATCTGAATATTTAATCATAAATGATTAAGATGAAGATTTATAGCACAGATTTTGACATGCTGGCTGATAAAGCAAGGTTAATAGAGCTATATTCTCTCCAGTTATGGATCGTCTAGGACAGCAGGCAAGACAATAGTGTCTACAGACATTAGAGGGCAACAAGATCTCCAAGAATGTTCTTTCCCTTCTTTATTTTTAGAAAAAAATTCTGATTGTCTGATGTAATACTAGAAAGGTCCATGAAAGAAGATTTAAACAGAAAAAAAGCAAAATGGAAAGGCAAATTATTTCCTAATGAAACATACAGCTGTGGATTCTAATAAAAGGATTACAGCAGATCTGTTTTGTTTGAAAACTCTAGATGTTATTTGACGGAAAAATCTGCTAATGTGATGACCAAGGTCACATATTTTCCTATCCTGTCTAGTTGTACTTTTTTGGATTGAAGATTACTGAGTTGCATGTTCCACATGCTCTATGGAGTATAAGACCATTGATGTCTCCATGAGCTGGGGATGGTTGCATGCATTTGCTACACAAACAACTGAAAAGTTATTAGGAAGTGCAGTAGTAACACAGTTATTAGTACATTTTTAATACAATATATTCTCTTATAATCTCCCTAAAAAAAGAATAATTGATTAAATATAACACTGCTCTAGAGGACCTGAACTGTCATTAGATAATACTTGATTTGCTGGAGGAAGAACTGAGATAAGTAAAAATATGCCACTGATTAAAAAAAAATTGGCAGGTATCATGAAAATTGAGCATCTACATCCAAAATTCAATCTGAAATTCAGTTCAGACACTATCTCTCTAGGAATGTTCTCTCTGGGAACATTTTGGACATCTTATTCTAAACTACATTTTTATGACTAAAAAAAGAAAAAAAAAAAAGGACCTGTAGAAATATCTCAGCATTAACAGAGTTGGTCAGCTTGTTCTGGGTCACCATAGCCCTGCCAAGGATCTAGAAATTAAGAAGTGTTCCGGAAATCTGTTGTGAGGATGCAGTGAGACAGAGAGTCAGCAAGGTTGCCAGTGGATATTTCTGGGATCAAAACCTCTGAAATCATGAGCTCAGGTGCTGTTTCAGGTTCTGTGGTACTTTGTGCAGGTGTAGCACGTGCCACTGATCACCTCATGGCTGTGTCAGAATGGGGCTTAGGACAGGGTACCCACAAGCAGCAGCTTTGGCCAAAGTGTATTACCACTTACGTCAATGAGATTTTTACCAGAGCCTTTAAAATGAGAGCTAGGAGATAGATTGACATTTTTTAAAATCTGTGGTATGGGGAATTCATAAAGACTGAATTTATTCTAGGAAACCTAATCTTGCATTCAGCTTGGAGGAGGGATTCTCCCCCAGGAGGGGAGTTGATGGCAGAAGATTGGTTATAGCTGCTTGATGCTTTGAATTATCGCCCTGGAAGAGCCCATCTCCTCTGCTGCCCGTAGGAGGAACCTAAGGAGTATGGGAAAAAGTCAGGCATTGTATATATCTCCCCAAGTGGCTTTCCCTGCTGTCTTCCTTGTATATTTCTAGCCCTGGGCTGTTGTTGCTGTCCCTCTCTTGCATTTCCTGATATTCCTCCTGCCTACCCCTATCATTCTTGTACCCTGTTACCAGAATAAAGGTGGGGGTGTTACTTTTCCTGTTCATAAATGCCTTCTGTGTAACATTAATCCAACTCTGGTGGTCATATCCTGTGATATTGATGATGCAATTTGTGTGCAGGATAGAAAGATAGCTGTTCTGTGCCATAGGTAGCTGTCCTTTTTCATTTTGTAGGGCGTGGAGAAGATTTTTTTACCAGACTTCAAAACTTACAGCAGTAAATGAGCTGTTTAAGCCTTTTTGTACAAGCCATTGTTCTCTTTCTGTAAAGTCAAAAGAATTGACATATCTCATTAGTCTGTTAAGCAGTACAAAGATAAATGCTTTATCTATAAGAATGAATATAGATGATGATACCAATTATGTGGTAGGATTCATAAATGTAAACTATAGTGTCTATAAAGAGCTTTTGCTTATAAATTCTCATGATATTTTGGTTTAGTTTCTCTATTTTCATAGACAATTTATTTTTCTACATAAATGAATACTAATATTAAGTGGTCAGAGATGAAAACTATATACAATAAAACATAACTATTATCTGTTCTTTGTTAAGCAAAAACATGTTTAACTCCCATTTGGTTTCCTTCTTAAACAGTTGGATATTTTGATGTAATAGGGGTTTTGATGACTTTGTAAATAAGGTATGAGATGTCTGAAGTCTCATAGGCAAGTTGTGAATTGTGATCACTCTTCCTTACTGGCTACAAATTAATTATGAAGGTAAGCTATGTTTGAGGTTTCTTTCTGCATTTTGTTCAGCTGGATATTTATTTACTCATGCAAAATGAAGTTTGATACACAAACAAAATCTTGGCATTTTTTTCTCAAGTATATATAGATGTATGTAAGGCAGAAAATGTGTTGTCAGCTCCCAGTTTATTTGAAATTCAGCCCTTCTCAGCAAATTCTTCTCCCTTATGTATTTGTATCATTTACCTCCCAAGTCTTGTCTTAGAATATGTTTCTATGGGTAATTACACTATGTAGCCCCATTTGAAAGCCTGCTGAGCAGGGCTGGACCTTTAACCTGCAAACTTTGTCAGGCAGAGACCGTAACTCAAGTGCTTATAAAATTTGTATCTTGGCAATGATGGGCAATATGCCTGGAATCATAAAATAATAGCAGAAGGTAATGAGGGGATTTCCCAGAAATTAACACAATCAAGTAGGTTATCTGAGCTCCTGATGACAGAGATGCCAGAACATCATTTTGCATGGGGAATTGTGTGATGTCAGGTGAAGGGATGGCATATCCTAATAACTGGCTGCTTTACCCAGTGTATCAGCAGGACTAATAACAGATATTTCCTAGTCCTACAAGACTTTGTGCCTTTTATCATGGAGACATCATGTCTCCAGCAGCACTACCAAAAGACAGTCCGAGAGAGATTTGGGCTGTGTGCTTGAGAGTTAGTTAACACTGCTGAGCTGACAGCACTGACACAAGCCAGGAGTGAAGGTACTGGAGGTAGGCAGAGGTGAATGGTCAGTGTGTTAAGATATGGTCCCTGTAGCAGTCCTTCCTACGCAGTTCCTGAAGGGCAGCTCTAATAAATTCAGATGAGAGAGATGATGTTTTGTATGCACAACGCTACATTCATAAGAGAAAAGTAAACACTTTTTTGTTTTTCTGGTGAGTTCACAAAACTGCAGGCAAGTGACAGCATGATTTGGCAAAAAATAGATAAATAAATTGTTCATCTGTGTTGCCAATGTTAAAAGAGCAGATGTGAAAGATTTTCCTGAAAGAACTTTCTATTCATATGGTGAAGTCAGGAAGAGCATAATTAGAAGTTAACTAAAAATAAGAGCCAGTTTTCTTATTGACAGCTGTCAGCAAGCATCTGCACATCAAAAAAAAATTATTTGACCCCAACATGTACTTCTAAAATTCTTAGCTTCTAAATTTATTCAGATGGGTCATGGTGTTGTTGGTTCTTTTGCTGCTAAGTGACACTAATTATTACATTTCCATTTTGAAGCAATTTTTGTTGCAGTACTTAGAAACTTAAAATCTTTACTGGTACTATTGGCAGGAAAATTACTTTTTCAAAGCAATTCTACTAAATGGAGTAAAATTTCCTAATAGCTTTTGATTAAAATAGTCTTTTTAAAAATTTATCAATTCTTTAAATATTTTCTTCAAGTGCTTAATTGCATTACTCCAACTTGAATGCTGTCAGTGCAAAATAAGGGACACTTGAATTCTGCCAAGAGGCAGCACCCCTTATGTTGTAGACAGTGAGGTAAATAATAGATTTTTTTATTTTTAAGAGATAGTTCTAGCCAAGAAAAAAAAGCTCCATATGCATCTGTGTCCCTGCAAGCATGCACAGACCTTCTCTGGTTGATTGTCATAAGAGAGAGAATAAGCAGGAGGATTAATGCACAGACCTACATATGATCATATTAACCACATTGAGATCCATTGTTTCACACTATTTTTACAGCTTTTTTCTGGTGCTGTGGGATGGCTTGAACTTCAGACAGTTATGAATATTGTCCCTTAATATTGGACTAGTTCCAATTTCCACCACAGGTATTTTGAAGCCTAATTTTCCAGCAGTAATGGCTGACAAGACAAGAGTTGCTTAATAGCTATGTATCATTTCAGTTGATGGAAATTAAGAAGTTTCCCTATGAACCCCCTTGATCCTGCCTGCTGTATGTGAGGAGGAATGGTGTGTACATTTGTGGGCCCAGAATGAAGTGCCTCGTGGCTCTTGGGGCCATCAAGCTCCACGCCGCCGCCCATTGTCCTTCCTCCTGCTGTTTTGGTGCAAACCCTCATTGGGCCCTGCCTTGAAGGAGAAATAAACCCTTTGGATAACCTTCTCTGCATGTTTGTGAAGCTCACTAAATCCCCCTGCAACAAAAGCTGTTCAGACCACTTACTCAGTCAAAATCAGTGGTTTCAGCCTGGGATGGCAGCACGGTGCTCTTACTGGTGAGCTCTGCCTTGAATGACCCTCATGGAAGCAGGTGGGGAGCATGGACCTCCAACAGTACTGTGAAAAATAACAAGACAAAAAGCATGGCAGATGAAGTAAACAGTCAAAAATGGGGACAAGTAAAAATCTTATCTAGATCTGTGAATTATTTCAGTTTCCATCAATGCCAATAATAAACATATTAATTTCATCTGAATTTAATTCCAGGAGGCTTTAAGTATAATGTTTCAAGGAAAATGTTTATCAAATTACTTATTTTGTTTTAACTGATTGAGCTTAACACTTCATAAATGACAGAAATCAAATGAGTGTAGCTTTCTGACATGAATTTTAATTGTATCACTGCTCCATAGTCTATTTTTAAATTCTGAGAATCCTGGCCCAAGTCCAGCATCACAGTACTGTGTACTGGAACCCTCCAAAAAGGTAATCCAAATTAAATAGAAGTGTGAATCCACAGTGGATTAATTAAATGACATTAAACTCTCATGTGGATACTATGAATCAGAATTAAAAGTGTCTTGATTCAATTTAACTTAATTTCCAGAGAAAATGAGCTAATTAAGTGTGCTGCAATTTTGAATGAAAGTGTCTACACAGACATTTAATATGTTTTGACTAATCCACTTTAAAATTTAATTCAGTTAACTTTCCTGAGTGACCCTTGCACTGGCAAACCTTTAGTAACTTGATAAAAAGTCAAAGAAAGGCTAATGCTCAAAAAAAATAAAGACTGCTATTGCAACTAGTAGTTGAGACGATACTTGTATTGGAATTTTTGTGCAATTGAGAAAGCAGCTTTGTTTCTTCGGTCAAAAACTCTTCTTCATTAATATGATTTATTCTGTCAAAGAAAAGAAAAATAGTTGTGCAGCTCCAGAAGTGAAATACACGTGATGGTATAGTTAGTTGGTTTTGCCACAGGACGTTGCAATATATTATTTGTTTTGAATATCAGAGCAGGGAGATACCAAGTATTTCTGGTATTACAAAAAATGAGTAACAGTATTTCTCAAATAGTGAGTAGGATAGAGGAGTTCAGTTAACATTTTTTTATTTTGGAAAGAAATAACAGACCACTATGGACTTAATCCACTCTTGAAATGAGCTGGAAGGGAATTATTGAGATGAGGATGCCAAGAGAATACTGCCATGGTATACAGAAAAAGCAAATTATTCAGTAGCTTTCCATGATCAAATAGTGTGAGTTAGTAGGGTTTACAGTACTGCCAGGTAGAACTGTGAATGTGGATTGATGTCTGCACAACAGTGGAGAGGGGAATGGCAAGGAAGAAGAAGGGGAGGAGCACAGGTCTTTCAATGGCAGATTCCTGTGGCAGTGTCCCACCTTAGCCTGGGCCATAGGTCTCCTGAATGAGCTATGAAGCATTAACTGGATCTGACAAGGCTGAGGCTGGGGTGAAAGAAATGAAGAGTGACAAACCTCAGTTAGCCTTTCCCATAAGGGCCTCCCTGAGCCACTATCTGTCCCATTTTTCCTGGCACTGCTGTGATGCTTTGGACTTGTTGACCATCTTGGCTACAGGCATGGAAGGGAGATGTTGCCTCTTCCTTCAGCTGAATATAAACATGTAAGGAGAACCTGATTTAGTGCCATATGAGACCCAAGTACTATCAAGCAAAGAGCAGAAAGGCATGTTCACAATTGGCATGAGATAGGAAAAATATAAGGAAAAAGAGAGCTGCTGTCTTGAAGAAATAGTGCTTGCTCCACTGATGCAGAGACTAACATTTATCTTGGTCAGCTTTTTTTCTTGATTGATGTTTTATCATAAATTTTGTGGTAAGTAATTTGTAGATTCCCGGAGACTTCAGAACTCAGTGCTTTGTAATGGTAATGTGATACGAAGAAGCTACAGAGCTGAGAAAAAATCAAATGCATGCTTTAATTGTACTTTGAATCAGTTCTTATTACCCACTTTTGTTATCCTCTGTCCATTGCAAGAGCCTTTAAGACCAACTGTCATCCTCCAAGCACTTACAGAAATTACAGCAGCTATTGCTAGTAAAACAGAGAAACAGGTGCATAAGAAAATGAGATTTTGAATGCCTGCTTTAATTTTACTGCAAGAATAAGCTCTGGAAACAAAGCTCTGATTGGAAAAGTGGAGAGAATCAAAAACGAGTTGCAAGAGTGTCTTCACTACATCTTTTAATTATGAGGAAATTTTGCCACATTTTCATTCTGTATTATTATCAGAGCACAATTTTCATGCTTTTCATATTCTAAAAACTCCAGAGTGACACACACATTTATTTCTAGTATTAAATTGTGCTGCTAAAGCACATTCTGTTTGGCATGACGTCCTTTCAGTTTAATTTTCTCCAAAAATCCATTTCATCTTTTCAGAATATAAATGGCATACCATTGACCCTTCAACTTCCTGCTATTCCCTCCTGCCTTCAGTACTCAGATGACTAAGTTGGGAACGTGTTCAAGTGGTGGCATCTGGCTCTTTGGGGAGCTCTGCGAGCAATTATGTTGGCAGCTTTACAGATGGCTCTTCATGCATTGTGGGGTGAATCTGAGCTTTTATCTTTTAGATATCTGTGATTTGGAAGAACTTGCATGCTGGTAAATAACCACACTCTTCCCTTCTTGAGTATATGTTCAAGGCTAAACTAAACGCAGCTGCATTAAAACTCATTGTTTTATGAACCAGACACAAATAAAAACCATACAAGTGTTCAGCTACATAGTTGTTTTTAAAGGCTTGGATACATTAATATCATCCTCCTTGACGACTTTGTTCTCTGTCTTCCATAAAACAGACATTGTCTCAGTAGCCAAGTATTTCCCAAATAGAAATTTAAGCACTAATCCTTGAAAGATAAACTGTTAGCTGTTTAAAGAGATTATTTTCTTCTAGTTCCCTTTAAAGACTAGTTGATTCAGGTGTGTCTGTAGGATTTTAAACCTGAATGCTTTGGAGTATTTTTTTTTAAATAGATGTACATGTTAGACATATTTAGAATAATCAGAAGGTAGCCTTAACAAAAGGTTGCACTTTCTCAGAAAAAAGTCAGTTTACATGGAAGTAGAATGTGGGGACAAGCTGAAGTTCAGAGACCACTGATGGGTGCAAGACGGGGAAAGCTTCCAGAGTCCTCAGTCTTTGATTTTTCTTAACCTAAGCTAAAGTACAGAGACCAATTTGTTTTTATTTTTGGACCATATCTGACCTGATGACAGGAAATTTATTAATGTCTTTTGGGGACATGGAGTTGTGTAGATAGGCAAGAATAAGGCTTGAAAATTTGTCAGGACAGGTTACAGAATTATTTGGAGCATCTAAAAGACATCCAAGTCTTAAATAAGATGTCTTCAACTGAAGATGTCTAATTTCATCTCCTTTCTTAGCTGAGTTCAGACGACAGCAGTGAAAATGTCACGACTGCACCTAAAACAGCAAATTCAGGGATTTGTGACATCAGAGCAGAGGGCAGTCTGGTCCAGTTTTTCACTTGTAGCCTATAAAGAGAATTGCTGGTAGGGTTTGCCTGACATTCTGCCTAACTTCTTCCTGTCTAGAAGCAGTGCTTTTAATCAAACAAAAGGGCACAAGAGAAATCTAGACACTGAGGTTTTGCATTAGTGATTTCTATAGATAATGGATTTATAGATAATACCTACTTCAAATAAATCTGGCCTGGATCAAAACATTTACTAGATGCATTACTGACAAGATTACATATTGCCTGCTGGGATCTGAGATTGGTGAAATAAAGAGAGTGTTTTCCAGCAATCAATTTTTCTAGGTGTACAACTCCCTCAGGAGCAAAATGAGGTCCTTGGACTTGGAAATGAGGGAGAGAACCTCCCAGAAGTGCTGAAAAAAACTGTTTGAGAAAGATGATGTAACCTATGAAATCCTGGCATCAGGATGCTGTATCATTTGAGATGATTCTCTAGAATTGTCACTTTGATTAAAGCTGCTTGATTATAATATTTGATTGTAAGAAATTTTATTATGTGTTATTCGTGAAGCATTCCAGGATTGAGGAATTTTACATAGCATTTCTAATGAGATGGATTTTGAGCCAATACACCGTATCTGAGTTGCTATGAGTCCATAATCTCTTTTAATACTTAGAAACTTCTGACTAATCTTTTTCCAATTGTAAGAGTGTAATGTACTCATTTGAAAGATTAGCTGATATTTTGTAAGGATACCTAAAGTAAAATGTGAATCGGCTTAAAGGACTTAGCAGAAAGACAGAATTTGTGTATATCCCATAGAAGATTTTATTACAGCCTTTGAGGATCCTGTGTTCACGCTCTCTGTCAGAGCCAAGAGACAGTAAAAATCATTACTGGACTATGAAGGTCCTAGGACTTTCATGTGTCCTAGACAATTTGATTATTGAACTGTTACCTGGTTTTAAAGAGTTAATTTCTGCCTGACAACTGACACACAGAGGAACATGGCAATGGCCTTAGACAACCCTTCTCCTGGCATTGAAGAGAAAAAGTAAGAAACTAGCTAATTTTGAAGACAATCATGACTCTCCATTCCTGCTCCCCGAGGGAGAGAGAGGAATAAAACTGTCCAGACTCAGAAGGGCCAGACAGGGGCCTCAGGGAGAACTCTGAAGTTAGGGAAGATAAGATGTAACCTGGCTCTTGTGACAGTTTTCTCCAGTTGCTTATTCTTAAGGTTTCTAAAGAAGCTGAGTTTCTGAGCTCCTGTATTTATTATTCTGCCTTCTCTCCAGAGAGATGTCCCTTGCAGGTGTCAAACTCATTAGGACCTGCTAAAAAATGAGGCTGGTATACAGTGAAGACATCTAACTGATGAAGAACCCAGGACATTTCTTTGCTTTTAGGGTGCTCACCCTTGGAACACACCTTGATATTATTCTCTGATGAAACCTGGGTCTGTACCTCTGGTTTCTTTGCAAATAAGCCTGAGTATGTGAGTGGAAAGGAAGTTAAGGTACATACCAGCAGAGCAGTTGATCTCGGTGACGAGACCAGAACTTCAGGTAGGACTGTGCTGTGCATTTACCCCAGTGTTATAAGCAGTTGGGTGCTCTAGCTTGGTTGTCTCCAAATAGGGTCCACAGTCCACTGAGGTGTAGGCATAAAACATATTTTGTACCATTAATAAGTTAAATAATAATAGCTTGTTTGTTTATTATACTAAATAATAAATACTATTTTAAATATTAATAAAATATTTTAAATAGTATTTATCTTTAGCTCATCCTTTTTTGTTTTAATTTTTGCGTACACTTTGCAATATGCATAATATATTAACATTAGTATAACTAATGAATGAATGAAATTTATTTTGCTGAAAATGTTTTTACTGATAGGTGTTCACCATCAAAAAAGTTTGGAAACCACTGCTGTAACTTATTTCTATAGGTGAAGGAAGATCAGGCCTTTCTATAAAGCAGGAAAAGATAAGTTACGTCTAAGAGGGTTGCCTTAGGAAAAGAGCCTCTGTAAAATCAAATGTACAGTCTCTCTGCTGTAGGTCTGCCAAGAATATCTAAGTAATTTCTAACTGTAGAGTGCAATCAGGGAAAGATTTAGAAGAAGGAACATTTCCATCAGCATAGAATAATCTCTTTATTTTCATGTTTAACTACTACTTAGTAAAAGTTAGTTTAAGTCTCATTATAATTTTTTTAAAATCACTGCATTTATGCAGAAACAATGAATTACTAAGGGACTTAAATGCAATAACTCATTCCCTTAGGCAGGTAAGTTTCCCGATGGAAACTCAATTCCAAATTTGTAACAATAAAAACCAACAGAAAATGGTTTTGAGATATTTCATTTCTGATGTTAGGTATTATTAAAAGAATTATGTGTACATATGTGTGTTATCTTTCTCAAAAAATCCCCTAGGCAGATGAAATCTCTTATGCATTGAGTAGAGCAGAAGCACAACCAACTTCATGGAGTTTTATCAGTAGAAAAGAATAGTATGAAAGACAAATGGGAAGCAAAATTCTAGCATTAATCCATAGGATCAATTTTACAAGGCATCTCTCTGTACTTGATTTAGAAAACAGTATGAATGCCATGAGAAACTTTAAAACTGCAAATAATTTGTTATTGGTTGAGGTACTTCAGGTTCTGAATGCCTGCTTCTTTTTGCACTGGAAAATGCACAACAAAACTCTCTATGCCCCCAGGTCTAAGGATCTACCTATAAAATAAAGAAAACCAGTAGAAGAATCACTTCTTATCTCCCTTTTGGGTCTTAATCTCTGCCATTAAATTGAGATATGGACACATAAAACACAGGCTAAGAGCAACATGCCAAAGTCTCCTACAATGCATGTATGTGTGTAAGGTCAGCCAGCATCAAAACCTATAAACAATAATTTCTAAACTCTCACCCAATAGCCCAGAGAAGAGAAGAGATGCCACAGCCTGCAACATGCCCTGGCTTTAGCAAAGCTGGGTTTATTGACCTGCCAGAGTGAAAGGCAGGACCACAAAGGAAGGGAATCCTGGGGTCATGGTTTATGGAAGTGGATGTTGTTAGACTGTGCCTTTTAGCTGCTTCCAGGTGACATTGTGTCATTTGGAGAAGTTGATTCTCTGATTGTCTTGGCCCAAACCAGCTTTATGCCAATTTCCTTATCTTACTATTTGTATATGCTATAATACAGAAATCACATTCTACGTTATATTGGCCTCTGAAGAGTTTCGAGACATACGTATGAGGCTATCTGTGTAGCATGTGTGACACAGGCAAGTCTGTGCTTTGCTAGCTTTGGTTTCCAAATGACTTAGAGGTATAATGTGTCAGCTGTTTAATCTGCAGAGTCATGGCATGAATAGCTAGAATAAATTACTGGATGTTGCTATAAGTTAGATGAGCAATCCTTTTAATAAGGGGTCTAGAAACTTGAGGGCAGGCATCTCTTACTGTGCTTGAAAAAACAATGTGAGTGTAATAGAGGACGATTTTGGTGATATACCCATAGTTCTATGCATTCCATTGTGTAACTCAAAGAATTTTTAAGGTGAACACCCAGCACAGTAGCAAAACTGCCACTAGCAATATTTGATAAACTGAAGCTACAAAACACTTTGAGTAGTCACTATATGCTGTCAGCCCTGCTGCACTCTAGCTTGTGTCACATAATTCTCCTTTGAAGGTTTTGGGCCAATGATGCTTCTCCCAGATGCCTCATGCAGTGAATTCTTTCCTGCACCGTCTCCCATTGTCAGTTCTTTACATGATCCTTTCACTGGCTTTCCATGTTGTTCCACTGAAGAGGGAGAATGCATGCAACCCTGTAGCCTTTCATAGGTTAAGCAACAGCAGACAGTGTCCAGTTAATTAAAAAATTAAATTACTATATTTAAATAAGATTTTCTTTCCCCTCAAAGACACATATTGAACTTGGAATGTGTAACTAAGATTAAAAAAAGCTCCAATCCAGGACTAATCCACATAATATATGATGGCGACGCAAGTAGAAAATGTTAACAGTAGTTGTGGTTTGAAAATGGGGTCATTAATTGTGCTGACATTGGTGCAGTGTTGACAATTTGATCTTTTGGTGATCCCCATTGCCTTAAAAAAGATGAAATTTTAACTGTAATGAATTTCACAATTTGTTTCCTTCTACTTGTTGACTTTTTAAGATCAAGAACAATTACTTCAAGATTTTTCCTAAGCATATGGCTCAGAATTGTATTAGTTTTTAAAGACGTATTATTTTTATGTAATCTCATTATACCAGCCTTAGGGAAAATACCAATTATTGTGTGATTTGCATGAGTTGGCAACACTGAAATGGTAGTGTGGTAGGGTGCAGCGTATCATATGCTAATATCTCAGCACTGAGGTGACTAATCTGCTGTGTTAATTCTCTTTCAGTGGGGAATATCTTGAGAAACCCCTTTCTTGACAGTGCTAATCTCACTGCTGACCCTTTAAGTATCTTAAAAAAAAAATTCTTAAAAGCTTACAGAGAATAATGTGACAATATTTTTTGTTCTCTATCCTGGATCCCATGAGAAGTGATAAAAAGAATTGATATAGAGCAGACAAAAGAAAACCCATAGGCCAATGCTTTTTTTTTTTTGATTACTTCATATTTTAAATATTACCACTCTTCACAGAAATCTTTCTAGAATTCTTTTAAATAACATTCATACCTCTCAAAATAGGCACCAAAACATATATTTCTTTACCAGTTCTGTTAACACTCATGAATAATGAGTTAAAGCTCATTTTGTATGTTCATTTAGTGTTTCAATTTGCAAGTTGTAGGTTTTTATGGTGTTAAAGTATGCTGTGATTTATTGTCTTATAGATTTATTGTCCAAGGTAGAGACTGAGTAGACCAGTGGCATACAAGAGACTAAATTCTGTTGGCATTTACCCACATAAATTCAAGGAAGCTTTGCTGATTTTAATTAATAATACTGTACGTTTGCACTGAGATCATGCCCACAAGCTTTCCTGATTAAAGCTAAACTGAAAGGGCAAATTATGATTTGTTTAATTAATAGTCTGTAGTTCAAAATATTCTAATTCAGGATGAGATCTCCAAGAAGACTCATCTGTGAGCTGGGTTCCCAGACCACTCAGTGGAAATATTAATGCCAGTTAGCGTGAGACAATTCAGGGCCTTTGGAAACCTCCACTGAGTTTGTGTTAGTATTAAAGCTTTTGAAGTAAAAGCATCCCATGCTGGGTATTTTATAGGCAATGTGAGAGCATACAAGACACTGAAATGGTAGGTATAATGTGGAATTATACCTTGTAATCATGGAGTTGGATTCTGAAACAATAGAATTTGCCTATGTGGTCATGGGGATGGTGCTGTGCAGGGCCAGGAGTTGGATTCAATGATCCTTGTGGGTCCCTTCCAACTCAGCATATTCTGTGAAGCTGTGATTCTGGTATTTATTACATATGCATATTGCTATATTCATGATTTTATTTCAATATTTACTTCATAGAAGTATTCAAGGGCCCTGTCGAGATAAAGAAAGAAGACAAATAACTCTTCCAAATGGCTATTTTAAGACAAAAAGTAATCACTTGTACACAGTGGCCAAGAGGACCAAGAAATCTTCAAATTGGAGTGTCTATTAAGAAGGACTTCCTGTGCAGAAAGAGGGAGTAAATAAAATTGATTTGCCCAAGTAGTGGTGCACAGCCTCTGTGGTGGTGTCATTTGGGCTATGGAAGTGGAACAGCAGGTAGGACAGGTTAGGTGAACATTTGTTCAGGTGTTTGATCTTGGAAAATCCTCACAGCTCTACTGAAATAATCCTAGTATTCTGGTAAGGACTAGGAAAACATCTCATTTCAGGCAGCTATTACAGCAAAATATTTATGAAAAAGTAAGGCATATAGTCCTGCAGTCTCTTTTCAGCTGAAGGAACAATGATGCTGAATGTATTTAATTTGAAATTAGAAATCTTCTGAATATTGGGATAATTATAGTTCTAGGGGTATATTAATGAATCTGTGTGAAGGAAGGCAGGGCTGAAAAATGGCTAATCAAAGCACAAGCTATTTTAAATGGATTCCAATTTTATCTCATGACCTTCATGAAAAATATGCAATATTTGTATCAGTAAATACTCTGCTTTTTTTGCTGGCTTGGCACTTCTAAAAATATTTTATCCTTTATACTCAGGAAATACAGAATACATAGCATTTTGGACTAAATAGGGGTCAGAATGCTTTTCTTATCACCACCTGTATTTGCAGAGTTATACCAGTGGTTGAAAACCACCAATTATTTTCAAGAAAGGTGGATTTGGGGCTACTTTAAAAACCAAATCAGAATGCTTTGTATTTTAAGGAACCAGTAAAGATCATCTTGTTCTAACCCCCTTCCATGGACAGGGACATTTTCTACTAAACCAGGTAACTCAAAACCCCATCCAACCTGTTCAGAGGTAATAAAAATAGAAGGGGAAAAGAAATTCCTACATAATATCAGTTAGGGTGACTTCTGACCACAAAGAAATATTTAAATATAGAAGCATTTTTTTTTGTAGTTTTATAAATGGATGAAGCCCCAAACCACTATAATCTCCTAATTAGTGGCTGCCCCTTGTGGTTCTTGGTGTTGTCTGGGGATGGAATAGCAGTGCTCTTATGAGGGACACTTTTACCCCAGTATAGAATGCCATGGTGGTACAATGAAAATAACAGCTTTTGCTTCTTTCTTTTGTATTCTCATTTGTGGCAGTTAGTCACACAAATGCTATGACTGATGAATTAAATCCTACTTATGGTGCTTCATGAATCCAACAACAACAACATCATTGCCACCTCCTCACAGATTCACAAAATCTTTACCCCATGCAAAGTTCTGCATTTTGTTCAGTGTAACACTTTGTGTCAGATGAAATGATAGAGTTTTCTGTGTAGAACTTCCAAGCATGTGGGTATTTGTTCTGTTTGTTCTGTGTATCACTTAATTTCATCAGTTCCTAGTCAACACAATAGTGTGAAAGTACTCAGCACCTTTCAGAAATTCTTAGTTTCTGATGGAACTTGGTTCGGTTTTTTGGTGGGTTTTGGTTTTTTTTTAGGGGTTTTGTTTGTTTATTTGTTTGCTGTTTTATTTTAACACATTTTCTTAGTTCTTTGAGTTTTGAAAGTGGGTGTGCTCTTCCTCCATCAAATTTTTGATACTTGACATTCCATGAAGAGCCCAAGAATCAGTCATGATCAGAAGAGCAGTTAGGTGGTCCTTAGCTACTGTAACAAGGGAAGAAGAGAATACAAAATTATCAAATTATCCCAATTTGATTTTTTTCTGTCACAGAAAGGGAGATAAGGGCTGCAAGAGAAAAAAAAAAAAAGATTTGTTGCATTAGCTTGCTTTATATATATTATCCTCCATTCCATTCTATGGTTATGTGCTAATTTTATAATAAACCTTTTTAGGAAACACTTCTCAAAAAATTTTGATCTGAGATGCTATCTTGATAAAAGCTGGAACATTTTCCTAACTTGTTTGTTTAAAAAGTTATTCTTAGTGATTTTCTATGAAATCCTGAATGAAATTCTTGTAGAACAGCAAGAAAAGCCAGTAGCAGTAGTAGCAGAGTGATCCAGATTTGCTTTGGAGATGTATGTTCAACAGTCTGGCTTATGGTAGATGCAGAAAGGGTTCATATATGTTTCCCCAATCAAAGAACTGAGCAGAGTATTGGCATGAATTTGGGTTTCTTTCACACTGTAGTATAAGTCTCTTTCAGTTTTATTTTTTCCCCATCAGAGTTCTCTTGCTTCACACAGATGCTGGGGAAGGGCAGGCTGATTCTAGGGAGCAGTTGGAAGAGCCAACATTCTTAATTTTGGCCCACTGAAATGTTAATTCAGTAGTATGCAATCAAATGGTTCCAATAAGTGTGATTAGCAGAGGTTTATTTGGTGTCAAGTCAAGCTTCAGGGAGATCCCTCACCTTCATTATCCTGTGTACCTACTCCCTTTTCCTGCCTCCCCTTGTCCATCTTTTATTTAGTATGTTTTCATTGGATATAGCAGTGGAATAAATATAATTTCTGAAGCCTTGGTTTTATATGGATTCTTTTTTACCATGTAGTTTTAGGTTTTAAGATGACAATGAAATGTCTCGCGTATTTTACAGAATCACTATAAAAATAGTACTAAGTTTATTTCAAGATTCATTCCTTTAATGTCTAAATTGTTTTTTTCTAAAGATCATTTCTTAGAAATATATTTTGTAATTTTGTAATTAAGTATAATATAGTATTTTACAACACCTGCTGTCTGTTAGCTCTTTAGCTAATTAACAGAAAGGAAAAATTTTAACTTTATACCTTTGTGATAAGTAAAATAAGAAAAAATATTTTCTTGTATAGTTTTCAGTTTCTTTTTTCTTTTCTTTTTTTTTTTTTTTTTTTTTGTTTGACTGAGAAAGCTGATAAAACTGTTTCTCCTTCTCAAGTCTTCACAGTCTTTGATTCCACAGTGGTTTGGCTCCAATGATTTGTTTCTTTCAGGCAATACACAGCAGGGCCTTGGACTCTTGGATCATAACTGGAATAAAAATTAAGATAATTTTAACCAAAAACCACAGGCACTTATCACTGGAAATCAAATAGAATTTCCATTAATGTGTAATAAAACTTGTCTGTTAGACTGGATACTAGACGGCAGCATAGCTGCTGCAAACTAAAATATTATTGACAGGGGATTAAAAATATCCAGTAGCCTGTTCTGAATGAAACAGAATAAATAGCTGCTGGTAGCAGACCTGTATAGAGGGACTTATTCCAGAGCCAAGGAGAGAAGACCTTTTGCCCTGAGTGATTAACTCACACCCTTGATTTCCTTGGTCTTAAATTGCCCACTGAGGGGTCACTGCCACCCATGGAAAGGTAAGTCATGCTGGTTCATTACTGCTTACAGTCACCCATCTCCAGGCATCACCAGCCAAGGTCCCTAAGCATCCCACAGCATCCTCACCTTGAAGCAAATCTCTAGGATCTTCCCTGACTTCCAGGATCTCTCCTTCAGCCAAGATCTTAAACTTTCCAGGCTAGAAATTGTGCCTGCCAATGGAGAGGGTGGGGGATGTAGCAACACGAGCTTTGCAGTTCCTTTCAATCCAAAACATTCTATGATTATATGATTCTTCTTTCTGAGACCACCTCCTCTGTTCACCAGTATTTTCTGACAACAGCTGCTTTATCCAGAACCCAAACCCTCAACTTCCCAGTCTGTATAGTCTCTGTGCACAAGCATGAAGTTCAACCAACCTCCTACTTGGTGGTTCTGTCTCATCTCTCCTTATTAATAGGAGGATTCAGGACATGCCAGTTCTGTTTAGCCCAGGTGCTGCTGAATTTTCCTCCAAGCTTGTACCAGTTATAGCTAGCAAGAGTAGGCTTCTGCTTAAGGACTCAGAAATTCAGTTTTGGACATTCATACCCTGCAATGTGCCTTGCATTCATTTACCAACTGCCTGTTAGTGTCCACAGGCCAAGCTATTTTTTCACCTACAATACCCATTTACATTGGCTAAACCCAAGAAAAATCTAAGGATTACAGGCTCCAGGATCTCACTTCCTATTTTCTTTGTAACTATTCTCCTAGCTATAATATTCTTAAACCAATTTGAATTTGTATCTGCAGAGTCTGTTAGCACCAGTATTTCTTATCTGTAAACAATCTGTTGTCTCTTTTTTGTCTTCATCTCAGCCCTTTATAGATTATGACAGAATTTGTGTTTCTCATATCCTCCTGGGTCTGTACCCAAATCAGCCTTCACATCCAATGTTCTCTCTGCTCTGCACACCCTTTTTTAATCTCAGCATTTAGCTATGTTAAGATACCTTTTCTGGTCTGAGAAATGATTGATATTCTTGGGTGCATTTTAACTGCACTGTACAAGGATGGGATCATGTGATTCTCATTAACATTTACAGGAGTTCTATAATTAAATCCCTGTGCAACACAATGAAAAAAATTTACCCTTCTATCTTATTTCCTTTGTTGGACTGTTGCATGCCATGTAGTTGGATTAGTCACAGTGTGTTAAGAGAAATGCAGAAGTACCACTTTCTTCTTTCTTCCTCTCTTTCCCTGCCACTAGAAATTGCCCCTTTTTAAAAGGGGAAATTCTTTCTTGTCAGTACTTATTATGCCAGAGTCAGGATGTGAGTTTTGAGTATAAAAGGCTGTTTCTTGCAGTTCCCTAATGCTGTCATATTTCCAGGACTTGTGCAACTTGGATGCATTCCCAGCACCTGCCATGTAGCTCCACAGATAATGGATTAAGTTTAATTTAGTGTCCCTACATAATGGAAGGAGGTCAAGGTTTTAATTTCATTTTGGTTCTTGGTTTGAAGCCACCCAGGCTGACGGTAGCCAGAATCATTACTAATTTGCAATTGCTTATGAAGAAACCACAATATTCTTTATAGAACTCCAAGTGGACAGGTGTCCACATGGCAATTAACAGTGAAGGAATTATTAGGGTCATTGTAAAGAAGCCAGAGATGATAGAGATTCTTGGCACTAGACAGACCTCTGACCCAAGGTCATGACTGCTCATGGTAAATGGTGAAAGCAAAATAATGGTATTGTAAAAAAGGTTTTATGTCATTGCGTAGGCAACCCTGATATTATGGCTCAATTAGATTCTTTTGCTTGTGCAATTATAGGCTTTCAGAGATTGTCACTTTATTATTTGTATATTGCAAAGAGAATGGGTAAATATCATTTATTCCTTCTCATTATAAGAGTCAGACTGGTCTTACTGTGATTTCTCCACTTCTGATTAGCTAATTGCACACTACTGTGCTAAAAGGAACAGCTTTGTCCACTGCATAAAGAATATTCCTATTTCTCATCTACATAAACTATAACTTGCCTTCAGATTCAATGCAATGGCTTAGCAGTCATCTGCTATTAAATGCTGAATCATTTGATTGCTGTTTCTGCAGTCTTTTGCTGACTCCAGTGATGCTTCAGCTCTTTTCTTCCTGGTCAAAACAAAGACCCAAATCAGAAGTGGCAGCAGCCAGTTAAGTACCATGATTATATTTTTACCATAGAGAAATCCTCAAGTTTTCACATGTTCTGAAGTCAAAACAAGCTTCAGGGAATTCAGATTAATCTTTTATTTCCACGTGGTTTCTCAGGTATTTTCATGTCTTTTCATATATGTGTATGTGTATATGAATTTGGGTTAATAACTTTTATCTCAGTGTTGACTAAAATGGTTGTTATATAAATTACAATCCACATTAAAAAATAAAATCATATTTTAAAAAAAGGTAATCTCAAGACTTAATTCAAAAAGAGTACCTACAATTCATTTGCTAAGGCAGAACAGACATAATGCAAAGTGGACCTTGGTCTCTTGAAAATTTTAAAAGGTTGTAGGGATTTTTCTTTCCTTTGCCAATTAAGACTGGAAGTCTGATTTACATAAATTGCATACCATGATATGAGAGTAGAAAAATCCATAGGGACAAAATATTCTAAACCTATTACTTTTTTTATTAATTTGACTTAACATTTTGAAGAAATACAATGTAAAAAACTAGGCTAATGCCGAAGAAAGCATTCCTAGAATGATAAAAACAAAATGCAAATTCCTGAGTGAATACTTAAACCTGAAAAGGCTATTAGTAAGCCCATCTGCTTGTTTATTTAGCCTAAATTAATGTAAAAGTTGACATAAATAAATTTTATTGTTTAAGTTACTTAATGAAATTTCTTTCAAATCCCAATAGAAATATTTCCTATCCTGATAATATATCCTGTTTTCCTGTGTGTTGCTATAGCCACCATTAGCTCATGTAATGAACAGGTGTGTATTAAATTCCTCCTTCAAGTACACAGCAATTCACAATTGGTCTTTAATTTCTGTTGATTTTCTGCATTAAATCATAATCAATTTTTATGACTGAGATTTTTATATTTTAAAAAGTACCACTGAACATTATTTGCTCAAGTTTTTGACCAACTGGTAGGAATCACAGCTCAAATACAGTTAGCAAAATATACTGGTTCTTCAATATAAGGCACTACATATTACAGCAATTACTGTTATTTCATACATAAAGCAAGTCTTGCCCTCTGATAACACTTTTACAATTACTTGGTCACTAAATTTTTGTCTTAAATTTTAGTGGAGAGGAAGTAAACTGCACTTCCAATCTTTTTTTGTGAATCAATCTTTCCCTATATGAAATGCATCTATTGTATAACCATTCTTAATGTGTGTTGTTTTACTATGATTTCAGTAATTATTTTGAATTGAGTTTTTACTGAAAGTAGAAACACCTGTCTAGCCTGCTTTCAAAAGCCTCAGAACTTAATTTACAAGTCAGCTAATGATTTCAGTGCATTTAATGTTCCAGTTGGTCACAGAAGAACGAATGTATTAATGACTATCCATTTTATTTGAAACTTCCTCTTTAACCAATCTTCATCTTCTACTTTTAATAAACTGTAGTTTATTAAAATAAGGTTTAGTGAGTTATTGGTCATTAATATGAAAGCAATAATTGCTTTTATTTTGCAAGCATTGCTGTAAAATATATCAATGATATTTCTGACTCGAGAAGGCTTTTTCAGTGAAAAGCAGTGAGTGAGTTTTCAGCCTTCAGGATTTCCTTTCCAACATAATGCACATATTGTTGCATAATAATTCCAACATGGAAATAATACTCTTCTTTTTGCCTGAGACCAAAAGTGTGTGCTATTAAACATAGTAAGATCAAAAAACATCCTATAGTTATATCTTCCATTTACACCTTCACTGAACACAGGTCAGCAGTAGTTATGTTCCTGCTAGCAGAGGGAGATGCTTTTTTTGATAATGTTTTCACACTTATCAGTTATCTTTTTCCATGTAATAAGGCATTGTGTAGTGTCACTCGGGTACCTGGAGTCTGACTGCTGACTAGAATCTGCTCCTAATTGTGTTGAGAGGAGACGGATAAGATGAAAACTGCACAGCAGCTCTGAGGGTGTGTTCTGTGAACACATGGGTTTGTTAGAGCACACATGCAAGGTAGTTAGTTTTGGTAATTCACTTCAGTTTGAGGATGCCTTCTCCAGTAGTGCTGCTTTTGGTTTTTCCTTGAAGAAAGATGAAAGAATGACCATAAGTATAAAATACGGTAAAGACTAGTTAGTAGACTTGCTACATGCAGTGCTGCCAGGACTCATCTGCTTCTGTTACTGAAATAAATTTGCTACTACAGTTTGTGCTAGCATCAAAGTACTGATTAAACTACAAGGGAGTGTATTGAATTCTGTTATAGCTTAAGTAGCATAAACAGCTTTGTTAACGACTTTGTTGCTAGATGCACATAACTACGCTTCATTGCAGTGTTGAGGTGCTTGAACCAAATTAATTAGCAATTAACTAGCAATTTAACTAACTCAAAAAAAACCCCAAACCAACTAAATAAATAAATTAATGTGGAAAATACACAAAGGCTACACCTGCACACTGAATGACAATTTACTCCTCTTCTTGGATAGTCTGCTTCAGAGCAGGGTGGGTTTGGCCCTGCTGTGCCATTGCCCCTTGGCACAAGCTTACCCAAGCCACTTCACTGCACATCTAGCCTGAGCGTCACAAGATGCAAACTTATCCTGCAGACTGCACTGTAAACTTCAAAGGAAACAGGGAGGATGTGGCCACCAGAAAAAACTAAATTTGAGTTTCTAAACAGAGAGTAACTTTCAAAGGTCGGTGCTTTTGCCATGTTAACTTCCACATAACTAATCTGGAGACACTTAACTTTTAACTCGGTGCAGTCATCTCTCCCTGTGGAAAAAAAATAAAGATCTGAACCTTATATCTTTAACAAAACAGGTGACTCTTACAAAAACTGAGATGTTCAATTTATTGTAAGGCAACAGTTATTTAGCTCAAAAAGGAAGGGAAAAAAGGAGCACTGCGTGCACCAGAAGGAAAGGAGCTTTGTTTAGCATTCCTATGATACACAATAGAGTTATCTTCTGAACCCCCAAAATACCAGTTAGTATATCCCAACTTGGCCAGAAGAAGAGGAGGCAAATGAGCCTGACAAATTCACTTCAAGCAGATTCAATGGCAGATATTTAGCAATGCTATAGAAATGCTCAACAATATTGCTTTTAAAATAAAAATATGGTTTTTTGCTTTGCCTGACAGAGATGAGCTGAGATAAAAGCAACTATGCCCCCAAAATGGGTTTTATTTATCTTTTACTGCTAGCTAACCGCTTAAGATCTCAGAGTTGATGAAGGTGGTAGATAAACAGTTGTGGTTAACATAGGTTCAAGGAAACCTTAAGACAGATGCTCTCTGTATTTACCTAGACTAACTATTATAAAACATCATATACATAATTGGCTTTAGTTAATCTGTTCAAGAAACATCGATCAGTTTCCTTATGTAATGTCTCTCTCCTAAAAGTGAAAGATACCTCTGTAAAAACTATTTCACTTCTGCAGTGTTAAAAATAAGGGTGATCTGGGGCTTTGTGTGACTGCCTCCTAACTCCAGCATTGCTTTCTGCCAGTGAAGCAGGACAGCCATATCTCTTCTGACTTTTATTAGCACAAATGAAGTTAACTGGAAGGTTTGATCTCTCTAAAGCCGTGTGTGCGTATTTAGTAACACAAATGATTTAGAGCTATTGTTAAATCCCCCGAAGCATGCAAATTTTTGTTAAGCTTGATTAGTATTTGTTAGTTCCATATGTTCAAAATCTTTTCATTTTAGGCCGTCTGTTGTTCAGTAAGGAATTAATTTCCAATTTAATCTTTCTATACACAGTGTGTCCTTTACAGGTACAGTCCTATAACAAGATAGTATCAGTGCTTGTTAGAGATAGTAAATTATACTATGCATATTAAAGTAAAAAGTACATATTAAAATACAAAAACTAGCTCTGTGCCATCCACATGCATATTTTAAGTAGTATTTCCTTTTAAGTAGTATTATGCTTTCATAAATTACCTCTGGAGGACTTCTTTGTCATTTAAGAACCCTCAGTGTCTGTGGGCAGCAATTTCTCTCTCTTAGCACCAAACTTTTCTCAAATCTCCAGTTATGTGAGCTGTACATCTTTGAAAACTTCTGCTTTGAATTTTAGCTGCTGCAAACAATCTCTCCAAAAACAATCCTTAAATGAAAATTACAGATATTTATTTAAATTTTATCTATGTCCACTCTAACTGAGCATCTGAAGTTAGCCACCAATATTAGCAAAATTAGTTGGTAATTTTAAAAACTCAAACCCTAATGAGGGGGCTTTGCTTCTCTGTTTCTCTCTGTGTAGAATCCAGGTCTATATATTGCTGAAGAATGCAGCTTACTTGGTATCCTGTAGCCACTTAGAAGAAATATGTAGTTCAGGAAATTGGGCATTACCATTTGCTAAGTAGCTAACGGTGATCAGCAGCTTTGGAAAGAAGTTTCTTGACACGAGGTATGAAGGATTAAAGTCAAACCTTTCTTTTATGATTAACCTGTTCATTGATATCAAGGCTTTGTATCAGTTCATGCTATGCAATAGAATTATCATTCCTCTGACCAATATTGAGAGCAGACCAAGGTTTTTTTGCTATAGGCTTAATAAAACCAGTGGAGAACTAATTGTGGGAAGCAATTCTGCTGTTTGCATTTTTGTTGTAATTAGTAACACTGGAAAAACTTTTCTGTCTATTGGATGAATACCCTTTTAATTTTTTTTTTTTTTTTGACAGAACTTTCTTATTCAGTCCACAGGTGCAAAATGATTAACTGAAAGGTTAGAACAATGACCAGATTTGCATGAGCTTATAAATGTCAGACGTAGGTCCAGTCTGGGTTGCTATTTGAAGTTATTTTTCTATGGGATTTTTTGTTTTAAATATCTGCATTTTCCACACATGAGGGGTCTTGGGTTGATTGGTTTCCTTGGTAACAGCTCTTTGCTCTGATTGCATAAGCACACTGGAGTGGTGCAGAGCAGATTACTACAGAAACACACTGAAATTTGATGTAATGGGATGTTGTCTGAGCTGTTACTCAGTTCTTAATTCCATTATCATTTATGTTATTCCCATTAATACTGCATTGTAGTGAAATAAAAAGCAGCTTACTTAAGATTAATCAAATTTCCTTTAACAAGTTAGCTGTTAGTTTCTGAAAGAAAATTTTTAAATGAATGAAGTTAACTTCACAAAACTCTGAATAAAATGTGCTGTCATGACTGGTGCAGAACACTTAATTCTTGGCAAATTAGTTTGCAAGATAAAAATATTTATACAGCTTAAATTTATGTTGATGGATTTTCTCAGTTGTTCTTTCTTCTTGGTCCACATAAGAGCTCCCTTGTGTAGTTTTAGAAAATACTCTGTCAGTCTTTGATAGTTTTCAGAATATATGTAATTTAATAGAGATTGCATTATTTTGAAGATTATTATTAAATCTAAAATGGTAGAGAGTTATTTCAATCAAGTGAGCTATAAACATGGCAATGAAATTTTTGAAATGGGTAAATTTAAAACTAAAAAGCGTTAGCTGCAAAAATTAGAAGAAATTGCATGGACGTGTTGTCAACTGTCACATGCCAGGTTGCTGTACTGGAGGCTTTTAAGTTTTCTGAGTCTTGTGAAACTTGTCAGACACAATGCCATGATGCTGAAAGAAAAGAATCTGTGATCAGTCCTAGAATATCTGTCTGTGGAAATGTGTAAGGATGTGCTTACAGTAGCTGGCATGGCACTCTGGGTGAAGCCCTCATGTCCATGCTGCCAGAATTTCCCTTGTTTTTCTTTTGACTGGCTCACTAGAAATTCAAGTGGGTGAGGTACAGTCTGTGTCATGGCTTTGGGGCTTTTTATGCCCAAAAGAAGAGAATCTCTTTATGACCAAGAGATAATGTACCTCTCAAAGTAAATGAGAACAGCTGTGGGGTTTGCCTTGGAAACATGCCACTGATTGAAGTCAAAACCCCAAAGGAAGACACACTGAATATCCCCCAGAGCCCCAGGAATGAGGTCATTTTAATGTTTATAGATCAGTAGGCCAAAGGACATCTGAAAGCAGAACTGACCAGAAAGAAAACCTTTGAGCAGGGAGCAATTCTAACTGATAAAGGAATTGTATACATTTGAAGAGAAGCAGATCCTTATGTATTTTCCTTATTTTCTTCATCTTTTCTTGAATATAATTAGTATTTATGAGACTCATGGGTGAGATCTGTGGCTAGTCCCTTTATTATTCTCTTTAGAGTAAAAGCACACTTTCTCAGTCCTTTGTGTAGCCATTTTACCTCATGCATGGTCTAATAATTACAGTAGATGCTTCTGCAAAGGCAACAGAGCTGTCGTCTTGTCTTTACCTGTGACATTGAGAATGTCAGTTCCTTTCAAGTTGTTCACGCTTTGAGGCCTCTGAAACCCAGGAATAAGTCTGGCTTTTGTTTTGTTTTTGAGGAAATTCCACTCCTTCTAGCCCAATGCCTTCAAAGAAGCTCTCCAAGGGGGATTTTCTGAAGTATCTCATTATTATTTCTTATTATTATTATTATTACTTCCATTTAAATAGGTCTTTCTAGCAAGGGACCTTCCCTTATTCCTGGCTAGAGACATGACACAACCTTGGTCAATTCTATCTACCCAGAAGTATTCAGTAAAGTAGAAATTTCATTAGCATAGACAAGATTTGTTAAGTAATACCCAGGCAGCCACACCACCACTGTCATATAGATGATCCTGAAAATCCCTCAGGTTAACTACTGAAATTGCTCCTTGAGTCAACTTCAGAGACTCAAATAGAGTATTATCAATATATAGGATAATGACAGCATCTGTAAAAACACATTAGAAGCTCTTTCAGCATCTCAGTTTATTCCGAAAGATTATTTGCAATTTCATATACCTCTCCTGAGCCCCTTCCTTACTGCAGTTGTTAAAACAAGGTTGGATTTGCTCTGGTTGGGTTTTGTGACACTGTGGAACAGCCCATAAACAGCCATACTGTCACCAGTCAGCAGAAAACAAACTGTACCATAAGGTCAAGAAATGAGGTGTGGGCAGAAGGAATCACTTAAACCCTCTTTATCATGCTAAGAAACGTGAAAATGCATATGTAGAAAAGGAATGTTGACTTCCACATAAAAACACTATATAGAAGCAAGGCAAGAGACTGAACTGACTCTGGCTGTCTACTTACACATGGAAGACAATGGTATTCCATTGTGTGATTCCAGCTCAGGTTGTGTGGTATTCAGAGAGGAGCTTTCTCGTAAGGAGAATATACATTTCAGACTGCTAAGATCTTACTCAAATCTGGGTTCATAGAATCATCATAGAACCATAGAATGCTTTGGGTTGGAAGGGACCTTAAAGCTCATCTATTTCAAAGACTACTGCCATGGGCAGGGACAACTTTTCCTAGACCAGAGCCCCATCTAACCTGGCCTTGAACACTTCCAGGAATGGGGCATCCACAAATTCTCTGGGCAACCTGTTCCTCACCACCCTCACATTAAAGAAATTTTTCCCAATGTCTAATCTAAACCCTCTCTCTTTTCATATTAATCCATTCCACCTTGGTTTGCCCCTTCTGCTTCCATACACACTTAATTGTGTTGATTTAGCCTGAACCTCCTTGAGCAGAGACTCTTCATACAGGGACTGTCTTGTGAAAACCCTGGTTTTAGTTGGTATTGCTTGGTGAAGATGTGTTACAAATAAATAGTGACATTGTACCAGGCATGAGGAAGGGTTAGAAAAGTTGACTTTGAAAAGTATTTGAACTATAAACTGTATTCAGAACTGAAACATGTCCAGCTTATAATTATTATTACTATTTAATATTGGCTATTATCTATTATTGTTTAAGATGATGCAGCATCTGATATTAAAAACCCCAATTTTTGGGGAGGTCGCAGCTTAGTCAGAAAACTCAACTTTTGATGAATATCAATTTTTCTGGAAAAATCAAATGGCAGTTACAACTTTTTACAGCTAATCCTTTCCATGCTACCCATTGTCACATCAGGCTGGTACTGTCACATAGACCAACACAAATCCAAAGCAGCAACAAGTCAGTGGACGTAGATCTGCTTGCAGCTTCTGAGAGAGTGGATTTCACGTATCTCTGCCAGCAGAGGATTGGGAGTCTTAAGCTGCCTGGAGGCCATTGGCTGTGCAGTTGTGCTGCTGAAAGGCAGATGGTCTGTACAACATGCCATAACTCTGCCTTTTCTTCCCCTGTCAAGTGCAGGAGTGACACAGGCCTTGAAGCTGGAGGCAGCAGTACAGTAATTTTCCGTACTGCCCAGGCAGAACAAGCAAGGAAAATGTCTTCTTCATCTGAATTCTTCCTCTTCTTTCTTGGTTATCAAATTTTACACATAATTACAGAGCATGCGGTGTGGAACCCAATCTCTTTCTATCTCTAATGGTGTTTAAATATCTTGAAAGACATAAAATATCATATTTCTGATTATTTTTCCCTCATAATAATTTTTCAAAAATAAATATTAACAATAGGGAGAGTGATCAAGATTCATGTGAAAGGTCAGAGTTAGGAAGGAAAAGAATGGCTAACCCACAGGAGGAAGGGGCTTAGTTGCTGCAGCAATGAACACTGCAAGTTCATTGTGCCTTTCTTTCTGCATGGTAAAACACATTACATAAAATGCAGCCTCTTCCAAGGTTTCTCTGAAGGATTCTGGAAGGATTAAATAGCCTATTCAGACATCTTGATGTCAGAAAAAAATATAATGGCACAAAGAATATAAAAGTAAATTGCACATTTTAGCTGTTAGACATACTTAAAAATGGGAGACAGTTATGTCTGTAGAAGTGAAGTATACCTGAAAAAATTATTTGTCAAGTTCCTTCTAGAGCCAGCGAGGTTGGCTATAAGGACTGTATAGTTTGGCTTAAACTGCTGAATAAAAATTCTGCTATTTAAGGGTATGAAATCTGCCTATTCCCAATGTTCCTGACTGAAAAATTGCATCGATAATATCACATTACTTGCTGTAGTATGTGGCTAAGTATAAAGATATTTGAACAAATATTACTGTAGCTTAATAGAGAAACACTGACTTTACTTCTTAAACATATTATGTGTCCATTAAGAGTTCAACAGAATAGATTTTAATGCATCAAAAGAAGACTTTTGTGTTTAAAATCTGTCAATACTAAAAATTGACTGTTGAAATTAAACAGAATCTGACTACAGCTGCTGTCACTCAATGACTTCCAAATCAACATTAGTCATTCTATAATTAAAAGTTTTACCCTATGAAGTATGCACAGACTACTAAATACAGTTGTGTAGTCTAACCACCTTCAAAGAGATTTCTTATTGGAGAACTCCGTAAAACAAAGATTCCTCATCAAACTTTGCTGTTCTCTATATCTCATATTTATTTAGCATAAATAAGCTCTAATGATAAACCAAGGAAAGTTTCATTATTCAGTTGATATATATATTACACTTTATCTGTATTTATGTGTTATTGTGGGTGGACTTTGGCCAGCTGCTAGGTGCCCACCAAGCCACCCTCTCACTTCTCTTTTTTTGGGGGGGAAAAAGAGAATAAAAACAGGATCAAAAACTAATGTATTGAGACAAAGGAAATGTAGTGAAGATTTAATCTTGGCTTTTCATCAGCAGGTGATTCCACCTAAGATTTCGTACATGTAGTGATTGCTTCAGAAGACAAACACCTTAACAGTTAATGCCTTTCCTCCTCCTTTATCTTAGCTCTTATTGCTGAACATCATGTCTTATGCTATGGAGCCCTTGTTCAGCTGCCCTGGCTGTGTCCCCTGTCAACCCTTTGTCCACCCCCAGCCTGCTGGAGGAGGGGAGCAGAATGTTGGAGAGACATTGCTGGTGCTGAGCCAAAGATGCTCAGCAGTACCAAAACACTGGGTAGGTGTAGGTGTGCTACCTACACTTTTCAGCTGCCAAGGCAAAGCACAGCCCTGCAAGGACTGCTGTGGGGAGACTGGCTCCATCCTCAACACAGCCAGTACAATTACACTGAGCTGGGCTCCAGCTAGGATTTTTTTGCTGTAGCCAGGCTGGCTCTGCAGTGTAGACATGATTAAAAGTGATTTTGTGGTTAAAGAAAGGAGTGGTATAAAGAAATATAGATTGGGATGAATTCCTGCATCTGCTCCTACAAAATCTCCATATATTCCCTCTGTTTTTCTTACTAACACAGGGACAATGTCCTCCTGTCTGTGCTTTAATTACCAGGTTAGATGACAGACTGGGTGGCAAAGGAGCTGACTTTTGGTACATTGCTATACACAGAAGCACTATAGGGTGATGCTCCTCATTTACTGCACCTCTGTGCTACTGCAGCAAAACTCATCTTCGTTAACGCTCTTAATTATATCAAAATAATCACTTACAATTCTGAATAAAGTGTTTGAAT
This sequence comes from Lonchura striata, assembly GCF_050655825.1. Taxonomy (NCBI): domain Eukaryota; kingdom Metazoa; phylum Chordata; class Aves; order Passeriformes; family Estrildidae; genus Lonchura; species Lonchura striata. Next base: position 118,212,894 of record NC_140704.1, read on the forward strand.
AAAATATTGATTAAGAATGTGCCATTTTCACAGGTTTAATCTATAGGTTGACTTTTTCTTGTCCTTGTGCCTTATCCCATTCTCTGTCCCTCAAATTCCTTGGCTGAACCATACTGGTTTCTGGAATTTAACTGTATAATTGCAGACCACTGGCAAATCCAGATTCACAGCTACAAGAAAGTTTTCAGGCTATTTTTTACTGGTAATATTTACATTCAAACTTGCATGCAATATCAAGTCAACATTTGTAACTGCAAAAAATATTTTATTTCAAAGCCCTAGGTACCTCAAAGTTAAGGCACAACCAACTTTGTTATACTTGCCTATTGTCAATAGGGTTTTTAAAAGGCTTTCATCCACTAAAAGGAAAGAAACCACCATTTTTTATTAAATATGGAGTAAGAGTGATTATGGTCACAGGTAATTCTAGGATTTTGTGGAGCTTTTGACCTAAAAACAGAAAATGAGTTTATTCTAAAATACAAGTAGGAGAAGAAAGCCACTTCTACATTATTTTTCCCATTGACTTTTAAAAAGCCTCTACTTCCTTTAATGAAAATTATTTGAAGGGAGTCATAGGAATTAAAAAACAATCCATATTTCAAAGCTAGTATAGCCACAGAACCACAGGAGACATTTCAGTGTTGACAGTAACCAGAAAGAATCATCTTTAATGCTGATTTCAAAGATATCAGAAAAAATGCTTTTCTTTCAGGGAAAAATATAATTTGATAAAACATGCTGATAATATGAGTTGTTTCCCTTAATATTGTTAAAAGCAGATTACAACATGCAACTGAACATTAGCATCTATCTTCTCTCTGAATTGACAGAGAAGGGTAAGGACAGCTATGGCTGCTGACCAAACAGGGATGCAGTTGTGGCTCCTAAACTTTTGAGTGGAAGCGTGTGCTGTAGGATGCATCACAGAAGTGTTCTTACCCAAGGAATCATTTGTCCCTCATAATACCAAAAATACAGGTATATATCCAAAAAGACAAAATGCCATTTTTAGACCTATGAGTTTTTTTTAAAAATAAAGACCATGTATGGTTTAGTGATTGTACATGGTGTCAACTCATATACCTTGTGTCCTTTTCCTTATTCCTGACCAGGGGTTCAAACCAATATCCTTGGTTTGGATAGAATATACTGAAAAAGGCCCTGTATCCACATGCAAGGAAAACTTTTCGGTGAGGGAGATACTATCTTCAAACTTCTAGACCCATTCTCAGAATATTTAATTAGCCAGGTATTCAATAGATTTCTCCTCCTGGTCATAAAGATTGCTTTAAACCTTTCTTACATCACCATCAGCTGATAGCTTTCATATCTGGAACAGCAAAAATTGGTGGACAAAACACCATATTTTTTGTGGCTTTTCATCTTTTTTGAAAAGTATTGTACTCTACTGCCAGCTGTGTTTACTTTCCTAATGAAGTGAAACCTCCATACAGCTGCTTCTCGAGATCTTTCACGACACGACCATGGCTTCTCAGGGCTACAGAAGCACCATGGGCACCCCAAGGTCACAGCAATTTATGAGGTTTTGCTCTTAGTTATGCAGGGCGTCTACAATGCTATAATGATGATTAGGTGACTGCTGAGGCAGGATTTTTGTAGTTACCAGAGGACATTTTAATAGAAAATTATTATTTTCGAAGCCATACTTACAAGTTTAAATTGTGTTGCTCCTGAATGGGAACTGTGCCTGTTTTTTTTTTGTATTGATCATAATAAAGAAGCTGCCAAGGGGGTAAAAAAGGTTTTACTGTGTTGATTCTGTGAGGTTGCACAAAGTTTTTATGGAGTGATTAAAATATATGATAATTTATTATTTATCTATTATTCATTAATTAATATATTATTAAATATTATTATAATACATTATGTATTATTATAATGTATTATTACTAACATTTATTATTTATTAATTAATATATTAGAACACCACAATCTACAGTGAACCCATTTGAATTGTGGATAAATATTGTTTGTTGTTCCTTTTCCGTGGTGTATCACAATATTTTTCTTTCATTCTATATATTGGATTGGTGCATAAAGGACAAAAAGTTACTTTTTGCATAAAAAATGGTATGATTTCTAAATGTGGGTATTAAAGCAAAAATATGTTTGAAGAAGTTATGCTTGCATTTGCATTTTATTCTTAGTTTTGAAATGCCCTTGAATTTTTTTTAATCAAATTCCCAAGGTTTTTTTTTGCTTCAGGAGCTGGATTTGGGTAAGGAATGGATTTCAGCAAGGACGGTGTAGAGGGAATATGAGCAAAGATAAATAGAAAGCATTTCTATATTGTCTACAGTTCCATTTCTTTGCTCTGTATGTTGTTTTGAGGGACTTTTCTTGTTGAACTTTATTTTATTCTTAAATAGATATTGACTTCCTTAAACAAAGTGGACATGAAAGTTTTGCCTATTAGGTCTAGCATTATTTCTTCTTAAATTTGCATACTAAATAATGCCATAGAAAACATGTCAACATTTTCTAGTTAGCAGCAAATGATGATCAATGGTTCTATGATAATTAGTATGGCTGACAGTCAATCAAAGTGATGAAAATAAAAAGTCTGATCAAAAGATCTTTTTTTCTGTGCATTGTAAATTAGCATAAACATAGCTATCCCTTCATAATTCCAGTAAATCAGAAAACACTGCTTTGACATGAAAAGAATTCTTATATGGTTAAAGGACAATGAAATTAATCCACTGCTTTATTAATATTTTTCTTATTTCCTTAGTTTAGATAATTTAAAAATAAAAAGCCTGTTGTTTGAGTGAGGAAGTTTTCATTGCTTGTTTTTAATGGCTGTGAAATTGTGCACATTGGCTGAACAATTGTTTTGAACCAACCAAGGTTAGTGAGGTCTTAGGAGCCAAATGACTGTGTCAAGAGAGAAAATAAATTAACTTAAAACCACTCACTCTCCATTTCTATCCCTGGATGTCTGGGAAACTGTGGAAATGGAGCTTTGACAGATCCCATGGACAAAACATTTTTACCTTGTAACCATGTCTGTTTTCAGCACAGCACCTGTGACTTGGATTTATTTAACTTCACTGCTGTTAGAGGGATGACTCATGATATTTTTAAGTGCTCACATGATTGAATCCTACTGTCTAACAATAGATCTTGTATAACAATAATAACGAAGAATACTGAAGACAAAACCTTATTACAAGATCCTCCTAGGTGAGAATGTTACTTTTAAGACTGAGGGGATGAGGATTAGAGTTGGGCCCTTAAGAGCTAAGAACATTAAGCATAGTGAAAGATCTGTTTTACCTGATCTCTATTAATATGCAGTGCATCCTAGGCCATCCCATAATTAAGGTGCTTCAATACAGAGAAATGTATTTCAATACCAAGTATTCCCTTTCATTATTATTAGTTGCTCATAACATGAGCTACCAAACATATAACTCTAGTTCTTTTCCTCCCAGCTTTTGTAGCCAAACCACATGTTGTGGTTTGCTGGGTTCTTAATAAAACCCCTGTATTCCACTGGGAATGTTTGGTACATAAAGGCTGACCTTAGCAGCAGTGAAGTCCTGTTTTGAAATGTCAGGTGTCAGTTATGAGTGAAGTTAAGTAAAAAATAGGGTTGTGTCCTGGAAAATTGCCATTCACTAACTACATACTTTGCTGTGTTTTGCTGGTAGGGATGGGGTTACACACAAAACAATAATATTTTAAATTTTTAAAATATTTTTTTTATTTTGTTTAGAAGTATGTTGTCAGGTATGGTCAGGTTTTCATTTAATTTCTTTGATTCTTTTTGCTTATCATCAGTTTATCATGCTTTTTCTTCTTGCTTGGAAACTGCTATGTAGCTGAATAGATAATGAGCAAGTAAGCTTCAAAATTTTTTTTCTCTTAACAAATATACTGCATGCTTTGAACTTTTCTTTATGCCAATGAATATATGGGGAGTGCAGATCCTGTGCGCTCTGGACTTTTATATGTCATTGTAGTCAGCTGGCTTCGTGCCTGAAAATTGTGAAAATGGTTTACAAGGCAGAGCAGAAATCATTTTATCCTCTGAACATGATTTCAGAAGTGTAATTTACCAGCAATTAAAACCCCCCAAAATGTAAACTGAATTACTCTTCTCTTGGGATTCCTAACACCATTTAATTTGTGTTTGTTTTATCCTTTGGCATTTTATCTTCTAATAAGCCTTAGAGAGAGAATGGAGTATTAGATTTCTATTTAAAGGAAAGGACAAATAGAAGTAGAGTAAGTACACTCTAATGGCCAAAATTATTCAAGATTTTTGGCTTCAGCAGCATGGAAACAAACATCTGTATTTACTGTGTTGGAGAGGTTTGTTTGTTTTACAAAAGCATTTGCTAGAGATTTACTTACAGGTAATATTTATTTACTATCTCTTCTCTGTTTGAGTAGATACAAATTTCCTAAGGTTATTTATTTGTGGAACACCAGCTGTGTCGCTATACTTCTGACTCATCTTTCAGTATTTCTGTATTCTGATACTTTGAATATTTCCTTAATGGAGAAACTGAAATTTGCCTTAAATTCTTCTAGTTGTTCATTTATCAGGTCTGCCATGTGTGACCCACACAGTTTACTAATTTGGTCATCTGATGATGAAAAGTAAATATCAACATACTACCAAAACCACCACGAAAACAAACCAGATAAAACCAGAATTGTTTTTCTAAGATTATGTTGCCTTTTTCTAAATTAACACATGTCTTAACTGGATTTCTATTATTCTATCCAAATTTATAATTATAAAATTAGAGAAAAATGCTCTCATAAATGCTGATTTTAGTTTGCATTATTTTTTTTTACCAAGACACTTACATGTGTCTGGAAATGCCCTAGAGGAGCACAATCGCAGTGTTTGCAGTGTTATTAGTTTAGAAGGGTTTGCACTTTGTTGTACATTCTTTATACTTTTGTTGTCTTCAGGTCTGATTTTTATACATCAAAGTCCCAGAGATTATTCTGTCTTCTGTTTTAAACTGTCTTCTCTCTAGAGACGTATTCTGAAGAGAAGACTTGGAAGATTGAAGCAAACTCATTAAAGCCCCTAGTCTGCAAATATTTGCTTGGTATCCATCTATAAGTTGCTCTGTTTCCTCGCAATAGTAGGGTGAAGCATTGCCATAAACTTTCAGTTGGGGTTTCCCTTCAACATGCTCCATGCTGATGGAGTCTGACTTTGAGCTTGCTTCATTATGCATTAGCTGGAGGTCCAGATATGAAGAATTTCTTGGCCCCATATATATGTTCCATATATTTGATGGATGCTGGTAGGTTGGTGCTTTGCAAGAACAGGCACTTTAAAAATTACTGAAGTGTAAAACTCACAGGCTAGAAACTCCTTCTGCTCTTGTGACATACCTTGTAAGACCCTTCCAGCATGGTTACTGCACAGCCACATGATATCCAGAGGTGGATGGGCCAGACTCTGAGCATCTCCTGCCCAGGTGGAGGGAGTGAATCTTCCACCCAACCCACAGTCAGGAGCTGCCCTGGGTATCTGAATGGGAGTAGACTTGCACTGATAAACTGTTTCAATGTGAGTTTGAATCTGAGCTGTTGCTTGGATTATGTTCAAAATACAACCAGAATTAAGTTTTTGTATATTTGAGGAAATTTACATTAAATGGTGCCTATTTATTGGCTCATTCATTGTGCTTATCTTGGAAGGGGCTTATATGGGTACCTAGGGCCTGGAATGAGAAAAATTTCTGCCCATACAGACAAGCACTTGGGATTTTGGTGTGTTTCCCCAAGTGACTACAGTCTTTCCTTGATACTGCTTAATGTGTTTTTCTCAAAAGGAGAACAAAACTAATTGCTGAGACCTTTCTGTCCTAGGGGATGTGTCATGAACAGAAAAAAATATTCTTCACAGCCATTACCTTCTCATAGTTATTTCTTGCCAGACCCTCAAGGATAAACTGTCAGTGTCCGTATACAACAGATTATATAAGATCATCATTTTCCACTCCATATAAGACGTTACTGTGAAAGCTATATTCTGATATTAAATAAAAAATACTTTGTACTATATTAAGTCTTTCATACCAAGGCATAAAAGTGCTCTCTAGTGTTATTATTCATATTGAACAGAAGATTAAAATGAGCCATGCAAGGGTGAGGCAATCTGCCCAAGGTTACAGGGAGTCAGCAGTTGTTATCCCAGCCCAAGACCTCTCCTGAAGTATAAGAAAAACTGATGTTTTGGTTGCAATTTAGTGCAAGAAAAGTTTCCTTCTAGTGTAGAATTAACACAGCAGGAGGAGTTGGGGGAGCCTATATGTCAGTACTTTGGATCAGATTACAAGACAGGGCTTTAATAAGCAGATGTGGTGCTTATCCAATAGGTGTACAAATGTAATTGTTGGGCAGAAGGGTAGCTAGGTTTTACAGAGTACAAATTAATGCAAGACAGAGATGCAGACAAAATTTTTTTCAGTGGTCATTTGCCAAAACTTGCAGACTGAGTTTAGGCAAAACTCTTTGCTAATCTGGCTAAAATGTTTTGTGCAATTTTTAGTCAATTCTTTTATTTTGGAGTGGTACTATCCTTCCTTCAAATGCTCATCTGAGGTTTGTACTGTGTTTTCTGTACTCACCCAATATTTTGAACCATCAAACAGAAAAGACCTATTATTTTTAGTATAGTAACTCAGAAAAAAAAAAAAAAACACAAGAAAAATTTTACTTGGAAGTAACCAAAAAAATTGTAGCATATTTTTGACAGACAACCAGTAGAAGGATTGTACATGATGTAAATAGGTTTATAATATTTATAGGTGTACCTTTGAGCAACATTGCTAATATCTCCGAAGCAAAGATAAAGAATTCTTATGAGCAGTGGATACCAGTTTGGATGATATTGCCAAGAGCTTTCTACACCCTTTTTTATTTTACTGTTCCCATTTCCACTTATTGCATGAGAGAGCTGACCCCAAACCCCCAAACAAGGAGCCTTGTGAAGCTTAGGAAACTGCCACAGCCATCACCAGCTGTGATGGCTGGCAGAGCCAGGGTAGTCCTGTGCTTGACCTTCCCTCTTCCCTTAGGTTTTGGGGAAGTTTGTCATGGTTCTGTGTCTGTGTGTGCCCCCTCTCCCCAGGCTGGCACCATGCTCAGAAGGTGGCCATCCTCCTCTTCCCACGTATAGTTATGTTCCATATACATTACCTGACTTACCTGATTTGCTGTCTTGATAATTTACAGTGACTTTAGAGCTTTGAGAAATGTATGCCACATAGCATGCTAATCTGCTGTATTAATGTGAGTGATAAATTAGGCTTTCAGTCTCACTCTGCTGGCTGGAAAAAGACCTTTCTCATGCACTCAGTGCATTCCTTTTACCTAGCCTTTCAAAGAGACTCCATTTAGAACATTTCCATAATTCTAAGGTTTTTAGGGTGGTGGAATTTTAAGACCTCTGTAAAACTTTTTTACCAGCCATCACATGTCCTAAATTTCAAGATAATACATCAATTTTATAATGAAGTAATGATCTTAGAACCATAATAGCTTCTGGAGAAGGAAACAAATAAACAAAATAAGATTTCTTTTTCATGTTAGAGAGTGGCTTCTGGCACCCACACAGGTCTGTCTTCTACAACATTAGTACTAACAGCAGATAACAAGGCTCATCCACAGAGGGACTTGAATGCTTGTTATTGCTGTAGAAATGAAATTGCAGCATTTAGGCACTGTTGAGATTAAAATTTGCTGAACTACTGCTTAACTTACATCAGGTAACTGATACATTTACATTCCTGCCATGGAATCTGACTATCCTCCTTAAGATGCTAGCCTTGAGTTGTCTGACCTTTTGGAGGATTGTCTGTGCACCCATCTGTAACTTCTGCTTTTCATTATGATAAAGAGATTTTAAATAAATAATAGTTTTACTGAAGAATCTGACTAGTATAGAAATAAATATTTGCAGGAGTTTTGCAGAATAGTTATATGTAGGACAGAGAGAGATGACTTTTATAATCCAATGATGATATTGCTTAGTAGTCTTCCTTGTGTTAAGTTACTTTTTAATACTATCTCTACCATTGCAGCTTTCATCAGTGTCCTTTGTCTAGTAATTAATGCAGAAAGTAATTACAAATCCCAACAAACTCCATGAGCTGAGCAAAACCTGTGCCTGCTATTACCCTGGTCATTTCATTAGCCCTCATGGTCTAGCACAAGGTTTGGTGTCTCTGGGTAGTGCTGCATTGCTTTGCTTTGGCTTTCCAGCGTTCATCTGAGTAACATAGAATGGTCTCTATATGACATGTGATCATGATGCATAACAAAAGGTTGACCTAGCATACATTGAGCAGGTATGATTTGTAGGGTTTTTTAAAAGACTGTGGTTCAATGCAAGATGAACACTTTTTTCTGTTAATTTTTTTTTTAATTAACAGAACTTCCAACAAGCAAAAATATATTATTCTGTGGAACACTGTACCTATAATACAATCTTTTTGTCAAGGACCTTGCCACATAAAGGCTCAGTCCAGAAAGCTGTACTGAGGTAGATACTTAATGGTGGTCATACATATTAGGAATGGGCTATACACAGATAACTTTGTAAACAAAGGTATATTAAATATTGTATATTAAATTATGCTTTTCATTTCTACATTTTCTTACTGGAAAGAAGAACAATGATTTATTGCCTATTGATATAATGAGGTTGTACAAGCCAGTAGTTATTACTATTCACTACTGTGCATTAGCTGTACACAGGAATAAACCATGAGGCAATTGTCAGTTAGACTATTCCTTGCTTTACAGATTTGAATGCCTCGAACATTTATCTAGAAGTTACCTTAGTATGCTCCAAGAATCTAATGCCTGAAGCTGAGGTGAAAAGAGCTTTCTGTAAGATGTCATTCAGCCAGAGTTGCAGAATGAAGGTTGACAGCATCATGTGAGAGCCATACACCCGAACTGTCATTTTACTTTTCCAGGAGGAAAAAGATTTAAACATCCACTTTATATGCGTGATTGTTTTCTTATCTTTTTTCTCTTCTCTCTTGACCCTTCTGGAATATATTTTCTCCAGTTTCTTTGGGGCAAAGCCTTAGCACCCTGTAGGCTTTCTGTCAGACACTATGGTTTGCACTTGTGACCCAGCTGAGTGAACTATGAATGTGTAACTAGATAAATGTTTGAATCCTCACTAAATAACAGCTGTTCTCCACTAGTATAATGCCACTTACTGAAACAGAATTACTGAAGGTTTGTACTGAAATATGTGTTCCAAGAAAATTGATCCAAAAATTACCCATGCAAATACCTTACCTATTAGAATACAGCAAATTATAGTATGTGACTTACATCCTGTTCCTCTCTCTCCAGCCTGTAGAGAGGAATGTAATTCAGATTGAGGAGAGAATGCAATTTAAAAAATCTTCTGGAGTTATACTTTTGCTTATTTCTTGCCACAAAGCACATTCATGTGGTGATACCAATGCCTCTCTCTTGGCATTTAGTAGTTTATGATTTGGAGAAGAAGTACATGCTTATTTGAGAGTGTGGGTCCAGAAAAAGGAGTTCTTACACCTTTTCAACCTGTGCTACCCCCTCCATTATGTACAGCTCACCACATCTGGTTCATTTGTGAGGTAGTAATTCTAGATGAACTATCTCTGATGGCATTAAGTGTCAATGTAAATTGTGACAGAGCTGCTGTGACCATCTCTTCACCATGCAGATGTTCTGAATACATATGATGTGACATGGAGCTAGTTTGGTGGATTTTTATCAAAAATGCTTAAAGATATCTTTTAGCACCACTTCTCAAGTTGTGCACAATTAAAAAGAAAAATTATAATATAAAAATTATAATATAAAATTATAAAATACTTGCCAATAGCCTGTTTTACAAAGAAAAAATATTGTAGCATTCAATCTGTGGAATAGTTTGTAAAATGAAAGCTGCAGATTACGTTTTAGTCACTGGGGAGTTCTAAATAAACTGCTTTGGCCAAACTAGGAAAACCTGACTAGAGTCTGAAAATGTTTTCCGAGTCAGATCTTATTCCTGACCATTTACAGGGAGCAAAATTGCCTTCTGATTTCAGATATATTATGGTAGATGCCAGACTCAGAGATGTGGAGTGAAAGAATGAGAAACAATGGGTGCAAATCACTGCCAGGCATAAGGAACAAGTTTTTTGCCTTAATGGCAGTCAAACAGGAGGGTGGGTTACACAGAGAACTTGTGAAATCTCCATTCTTGAAGACATTCATAATGTGATTGGAAAAGACCCTGAGCAACCTGATATATCTTTAAAGTTGCCCCCAGTTAGAAGCCTAATGACCTCCATTAGGCCTTTTATACTGGCATTATTTTGTAGTTCCATGATTTTGACTTCTAAATGGAATTTTGAATTTCAGCAGATATCTCCATTTAGCTCTCATTAACACCGATCATCTCATGTATGCAGAATGTGCACCATGCTGTGCTTGTGCATGGTTCATGTGTGCAAGGTCACTTGATGGAGAAGGCTTAGGTCATAGCAGAGGAAAATTTGGATTATTTTGGGGTTTCTTCAAGCACAAAGCTGGCAGCTCACGCTCTGCTGCACTTCATCATGGCAGGTCCCATCTGCTAGGGACATGAACCTTTGGAAAACATGAGCTATGGAGCATGACATTCACTGAAGAGTTGTGTCTGGCATATAGGATCCTTAGATGAGCATGAGGAGAATTATTAGCACTATTCTGCAAGCTCAAGCCAGGGAGCCATACTCAGCATGCCAGATTGAGGCTCACGCTCCTCTGCGTGACTGGTACCATGGAGAGCAATTGAAGAGGTAGCAGTGAGTCTCTTGCTGAATGCAGATTGCACAATCTAGTTTGCTCTGGCTGTGCTTCACACAGAAATACGTTCCTCTCAGAGGATCCCAAATATTTAATTCAGTCACTGGGTTCACTCTGAAGCAGCTCCACGGTCTATGTCAATGAAGAGTGTCATGCTGTAAAGTGCTTGGCCCCAGTTACCCTGGTTAAGCCATTTACAATAGTTCTGTAGGTACAGAAGCTGAACTTCTGTAAAGCTTCCATTTGGCACAGGAGAAATGGCCATTTTTTTCAGAATTTTCTACTGATGTTTGGTGTCATCATGGATTTATTTACTCCTAAAGTCTCATTGTAGCAAATTCTTATTTTATCTTTACCTAGTCCTGTCTGAAAACTTAGCTCCAAATATTCTTATATCTCATGAGCGATATAGCAAGTGGAGAGGATTCACATAGGTATACTTAATTTCTTTTCTCCTATACCTCCCAACTGCTTTGAAATTCAATAGGGGTATCAATTGCACATCCTCTTGCATGTGTCCTCTTGCTTTTTTGAAGTTAAAAATAGTGGCAATTTAATCACAGAATGTATTTGTACTAAGTTGAGATATGAAACATGTAAATGCATTCTGTTTGCAGTGTTTGATTCAGAAATATATTCTATGATCCAATATTATATCTGAACTTGTAAATATATATATATGTATGTATATGTGAATATATAAAATAGCCTTTAGATTAGATAAACATTTTCAGAAAAGGTTTTCTCATCTTCAAATTTTCTGAAGAAACTTTTGGTTTAATTCAGCTCTCAGAGTGCCAATTCATTATAAATCTAAATTATATGAGAATCATATATTTTGTTGGTTTTAGTTAAAAATAGGTTTTATTCATGGGATTCTTTGCTCTACCTTAGATTGTAAACTCCTTGGGTGGGAACTGTCACAAATAAGCTCTGCTGGGACTTTTGGTATGGTATTTACAATGGGAACAGTATTAAATAATGCCTATATTTTTTAAACGAGGCTTAGATGATGCTTAGGTGATGGTGGCTTTTTTTTGCTTTCTAAAATGATTTTCTCTTCATCAGGCTGCTCTGCGTGTGTATTCAGAACTAAATTGTAAAACTTTCCTTTTAATATGAGTCATTCTTTTGGAAACCTCTTACGCTTTCAGTGATGCTGATAGTGATGATGCCTTGCAGGATAACAAGAACATTGGTCTGTCTTGTATCACAGATAAAGTTATTTAATGAAGTTGTGAGTGTCAAAATCTTGCTGATAAATGATCACGATGAACACAGCTTGCTTTTCAAACTCCAGACTTTATTTACAGGGCTAACAATAATAGCTGTCTCCCCAGCTATGATATTGTTCATCTGTGATCACTGAGAAGCAATAAACACGGGCAAGAGGCATCTTTTGAAATATTATAGGATTCAAAGTATGAGACACATGCTAGAGTTCATTCTGTAACTCTTTACAACTCTGTAAATCAGGTGATGAAATACCATATATTTTCAATACAGTGCTGCATGGCTTGCTGAAAACAAGCCATGGCAACAAATTCTTTTTAGATTGTTATTACTCAGTTGTGAATCTGTTTGTCATTCCCACTATTGCCCAAGGAAAGTAGCACTGTTCTAAAAGACACTGCAGGTCTTTTGGTAGAAATTAGACAGGAGGTGTAAAAAGATTTCTGGTAAGGATGAATGAAAAGAGAATTATTTCAATATTGAAATTAAAGACCTTGCTACTTGGGTAGTATCTTTAATGCTCTTCCCTTCCCCTTTGTGTATCTTGTCAAAGAAACCAAATAAATCACTCTATCCTGTGCTTCACTGTCTCTAAGAATAAAGAATTAACTAAATGCTAGTACTGAAAAGTGCTTTGAGATTTACCAATAAAAGACTCCAGAGCAAGGTTATGTTTATTAATAAATAACAACAGTCATGAATAGAGGTGTTGGTGTAATGGGTGAGTAAGCAAGCTAATCTGTAATTTTATATGTATTTGGTCCAACAATTCCAGAAGGCACTCGGCCCCAAGAACTCTGTGGTAGGCTGTTACTACTTGGGTTTTTGGTCTTACTGGATCTTCAGCTGTTCAGATTCACAAAAATGGGCAAAGATCCTTGCACTACTGGGAAAATGTACCGTGTTTCAGTAGGAGATGGACAGCATTCCCCTTTCCTTTTCAATATTATCCCATGTGGTCTGTATACCTCTGTCTTTGGAGAAGGCTAAAATACAGACTGGCTTAAAAAGACATAGTTTGCTACCTTCATTTATGGTGACATAAAGGTTTTAAATGTATATTCTATCTGTAATAACTGCTCCTGCTTTAAAATATGCTTTATCTGTTCACAAAAAAATGAAATGTTGCTTGTATAATCAAGCAAAGATGGTCTAGGTCATGAAGTAACCCTTTAGAAAACAGGATATACCCTCTCACTATTTCTGGTACTCCACCAAGTCCGTTTAGGATTAGCTTATGTATCCAGCCACAGCATTACATTTTCATCTTACCTTGGGATGGTATTTCTTTAAGCAGTGTATTACCTGTGTACCTCCTGATCTGCCATGTAGCTGTTTGCTAATTTCTGGTTGAAACTCAGGAGCTGTGGATTCTCAGGTAGTGTTGATGTTCTTCAGGTGGAAATTTAGAGCACTGGGTTACTAGCAATAGCCTTTGGTTTTGGAATGCTTTCTCTTTTTATTTAGTACATCTTCAAGATGCTGGTATTCTTCAGGGTATGCATCCTCTCTGTTTTATAATCTTGCTTTTGATAGACGTTTCAGAACAGTTTATAAAAAATAGGAAAACAGAAAATTATTATTGTGGGTTATTTCTTTTATGAAGCTTATAGCAATGCATTGTTCATGGTAGTGAACTTATGTGTCTCAGACATGAGAAATATCATTTTTTTGTTGCTGGTGATCTAAGTACCATGCTTTATGATTCTTTTGTGTGCTTCTCTGAAAACCTCTCCAAGAGGAGCCATCAAGGCGAATCAAGCCAGCGGTGTCTGTCCCTCTCCAGCAATAAAGTAGAAGAGCACTTCATGTTTGTCATTCTAACAATGGAATTTTTATCACAGCATTTTGTACTTAAAGATAAAACTTTAATTATGTACTGTACAGCAATGTTGGTTTTTAGCAATATAGCTAAAGGATTAGATGACAGGATTAAATTTACTTAAAAATAAAAATCAGTGTGAGCACCATACTCTTGATGCTCCAGTTGTTAGTGTACTGCCTCTCATTCAGCTCTATTAGAAGGCTTATGTGAAAAGGATATTTTAATAATGAAAATATACTGATTTTAACTTTTGCATAGTTTCATGCTAAAAGATTTGACCAGTTAAGTTTTCAGAAGCCAGAAACCAGAAACCAGTGTGTCCTTTTTAGAGAGAAAATCAGACCTTGAAAATTTCAATGGCCAATGAGAGGAGCTTCTACAGAGTGTTCCAAAAAGGCTGCTGTTTTTTAAAAAATAAACAAACCCACAAAATAGTTAATTAAACTTTACAGATGATGCATGTTCATCTGAGAATTTATTTTGGGAGCTGTAGAATGCATTTCCATATTTAAAGGGAGCATTTATCTGTAATATTCTAAGTCCCCTAATTTGCCCTTGCCATTTCAGGTAGCACCTAATAGAATGGAACAAAAGGAATATTATTTGGCAGTGCAACACCATGAGAATTTTCTGGCATTCAGTATTGTTCGACCCTGTAAAACCTTTTGGTATATATTCAAAGGAGGGTAATAACAGAAGTTTGGAACCTCCTTATCAGCATATGGTACAGAATACCAATAAGTCTTCTCAGTTTATTGGAATATAACTTGAATTTTTCCTACTAGTCTCTAGACTATGAGTGTATGAACTGAAATTGAACTGCTTTTGATAGTGAACTGTCCAGCTCTTCAGTGTCCATTCGGATATTTTCCATATCTTCTGGGTTCCTTGAGAATTTTTGCCTAAAATCCCATACTTTTCCTTAAGTTTGATGCATATTTCTTTTGCATTGCTCTTTATCAATAAGTATTCTTTTTCATCTATTCATCCACAAGAGATCAGTGCTCCTTCTAACTCTTCCTCTCTAAAATTAGGAAATTTAACCTAAATAATCCAGGTATCTAAAGCTCTTGCACTGAGTAATGAACCTCATGAAAACATGATTAATTTAAAGCAGACACCTACCCAGCATTCTATATTTATATTTTAAGAGTTATCTACTTAGGGAAGAGTGATAGAGGTAAATACTTTTAATGTCTATGGTAGTTTCATTGAAAGACTTCAGCGTGCAAGAGAGAAAGAAAAATGTGGAATTTCAGGAAATCAGAATTCTTTCCTCATTGGTAATGGGAGACTGACACTTCGTTATGAACTTTGCTACTTGCTCAACTTTTGATGTCATCAGACAGCATAGGCTGATTTTAGAAGGTCAGCTTTGGTAAGAAAATGATATAGACTAAGTCACCAATTGGTCTTAAATTCATCTTGGAGATAAACTGCTTCCTTTGAATCCCTGTGAAACATTCTCATGAAGTCTTTAGCTGATTTAGAAGTAAATTAAATGCTAATCTTCTGAATACTTCCCTTGGAAGATTGAACCAAATCCTAGCAGATTTTTTTATAGCAAAGAAAATTTGTGATTCTGAAATTCTTTAAAGAGGATTCAAATTTTACCATTCATATTGACCAGCTGTGTTAGCTCAAAGAGCCAACGCTGACTTCCTCTCCTTTCAGACTGTATTTCAGGGGAGTGTTTGATTTTGACACAAGAAGCAGTGGTGTCTCCCAGACTACATTCAAAGAATATCAAGGCACAATAGAAGGATGTGCAATGAGTCTTCCCTAAAATTGTCATCTTTCAAGTGAGGTGACAAAGCCATTGAGACTTCAGTTGAAAAAATCCCTGCAACATCTATCACATTGAATAAATTTACTGTTTGTTGGTTTTCAGTCTATACTTGTTATTTTCTGCTCTTTTTTTGGTTTTGTTTTGGGGTATTTTTGTGGGTTTTTTTTTTCTTTGGTTGTTTTTTTCCTGAATGCTACAAGCAGTGTTTCTGTGTAAAGAGTGTGTAGCCCAGTTAAAGGAAGATTCTCCTTGGATTCTGCTTGGGTTTCACAAAGGAGAAAAGTGTTTGGGGAGAGATGAATTCGGCAAATGTATTCCACAGTACGTCATTTTACCTGAGGTGTTTTTATAGAATGAACCATATTTTTAGAAGGATCATTTTTAGAAGTAGTACATGCAAATTAGATTGTCTGTGTTATACATTGGGACAGGAAGAGCCAGATTCCCCTTATGTGGCTGATGCTACCAAAGTAGCTGGACTTAGAACAATGCCAAATGGAATCACCTTTTTCTTTCCACTGGCAAATGAAGATATGAGTCAGAACAGCCAGTAGATGTCAGTAAACACAAATCTGAATGAGAGAAGTCTGAAAATACTCTGCCTTTGGGGGAGTTTGGCTATTTAGTATTGAAAGGTGGTTTACATGGATGGTAAAAGACCATCAAGTGTCTCATAAAGGACCTGATTATTACATTTCTTCTGTATTGGAAGTGTATATGATAAGAACTTTTTATTTTCTTTTTTAACCATCTTTTGAAGGGTAGAGGGAAGATCATTCAGTTTGTGTTGGCAATTTCAATTTAGCAGGTGGGCAAGATTACATTTTGAACCCTCCCAGCTCACTGTGATTTTATGATACCAGTGCTTGACTTCAATAACTGGGAATAGGGAAGAGGAACTGCAGCAGTAGCTCCCAGGAGCTTACCCCTGCCTGAGCCTGCACTTCTTTGTTCAGTCCTGGTGTTCCCTCTACAAAAAGAAGAGCACTGAGGGAATAAACCATTTTAACCTACATCACTTTGAGACACTGACAGAAGTTATAGGAATATTTGATTCTTAAATTGTTTCTTTTCATGCTGAGCACTGACAGAGTTTAAGACAAATTTTAACACTGGCACCATTCAAAACTGTGTCCAGAGACTTCACCCTCTAATGCTTTTCCAGTTGCAGAGAACATCATCAGCAATTCTTCTGCTGATAAGAGCATTTTAATGACTCTGATTATGAGAAAAATACTTTTCAAAAGGTTTTAAAGAGCAGCTGCAGGATACAGCATGGTAAGACATTTATAGTACTTCCACCACACATTACTAATACACTAGGATAACTGTTGAATCAATTAATAATAGATTCAGGCCCTTCCCATGAGGGGATAGGCTATGCACTCTTCTAAATGGACCCATCAAAGAAAGTAATTATGGCACCCGTCTTTTATATAGCACTCGTGCTTTGAGTAGGAACCATGCTGGGAGGACTCAGTCCTGGAGGTATTACTGTCCTCTGTGGATTCATTCAGTGGTCTCCACCTCAGTAAGAAAAAGATGATTTTCAGCCCCTTTAGCTGGGTAGTTGCAGCACACTTAAGCTCTGAAATGCCTCATGCTGGAAGAGGAAAATTGGATATCTCCCATGTGTGTCATTCCAATCATGAAGATGTTACATTATAGACTGGTCTCAGCTGTGGTTTAAGATGTAATTTAACATACTCCTTCACTGGGAAAATGAAGAGTGGATTGGATTGGATTTTGGAGGCAGGTAGCTCTTCTTCAGCAGAGAATGAGGCTTTCTGGGTTTGGTGGCCTGAGATTACAGAATAACAGAATAAACTGAGTTGAAAGGACCCACAAGGATCATCAATTCCAGCTCCCAGCCCTGCACAGCACCATCCCCAAGAGTCACACCGTGTGCTCAAGAGTATTGTTGGTGTAGCACTGAATCAGGTACTTTAACTTAGGAGAGAAATAGGGCATCAGCTACAACACTGGAATAAGTGTTTCTGGGAAATAAGCTCTGGGCACTTAATTTTTTAAATGTGTTGGGTTTTTGAATTAATATGCTGGGACATTTTGCCTTGTATTACATACTGCATGTGAGACCTGTATGCTTAATGCAGGTTTCTCAATTTCTATGTTGGCTATTGAGTGCAGGGGCTATGGAGCAATGGTGTGTGATTGAGACTTCTTAACAGTGGACTAGGTTCTGTGAACTTTAGGATTTCTCCTATGATGTTAATAGTCATCCATCCATCCATCCATCCGTCCATCCACCTGTCCATCTACCCATCCATCCATCCATCCATCCATCCATCCATCCATCCATCCATCCATCCACCCATATGTGTTAAATGGCAAAAGGAAATGCAGACAAAACTCAATTTTTTCTCATTTCTGTTGCTGCTTAGAGCCTTTGTGAAGGTTGTATTTTAACCATACTTTAGATATGCTTCAGTCACTTCAGGTAAAAGAAGAAGGAAATAATTTTTATGTGAATTTTGAAAGCCTTCACTTCTGATTTATGCATCTTTTACCTCCATACGCCATCTCAGCTATCTTTGCTTCTTTTGTTTTCATACATGCAACTAAATTAAAGCAACTCAAATCTAATTTATTCAAAACAGAACATTATTTAGCTGCTTGCTTAAGGGTCATCAAACCAAATGGTATAAAGCAAAAAAGGTTCAAATCACAACTTTGCTTTCATTAAATCTTCGTATTTTCTTCCAAGCTTTGGGAAATGCTGTTCAGCTCAGCTGCTTGCACAAACAACCCAAAAACCGCAGATATTGTGATTTTTCCTTTTCAGAACTCTCTCAAGCTTCTGGTGATAGCCCCATTCATCTTCATTGCTAGTCTTTTGTTTTTCTCTGCCTTTTTCCAAAAGGGAAGAAGAAAAAAAAGTATTTGCTAGAGTAGTTATAGTCAAACAGCAATATTGTCCAATTAATAGCTCCAGGCACCATTCAATGAAAAGACTTCATCTCTGATTTTTTTCAGTTTCCTGATACCTTCATCTACACTAGTGTCCTCTAGTTTTAGCTTTAAAACCATTGGACCACATAAAGTGAGGTGCCTATGATACATGTTTTTATGTCTAATGTAAGTAAATAATGCAAGTATTGTTTTCCTTTCTCCTCACTCTTTCCTTTGTTCTCCCTGTATCTCTTACTTGTTGATTTACTTTGATAGAATTAATATGCCCTTTGCATATATTTCTGTTAACATATAGTTTCAAAGATTGAAATTGTATAAGCAAATATCTATTTCCAGTCCATCAAGATTTAACATGAGAGAAAATCCTGGTCTTAGGTTTTTCCATGAGTCACATTAGCCATACTAGAATTGAAACTTGCATGTTGTGTTACATTCATGTGAAAGCAAAGACAATTCTTTTTCCTCTGCTTCTATATTTTAGTACATCTTAAAAGTCAAAAAAAACCCCAACAAACCAGTAAAAAATTATTACCTTTGTGTACATGTATATGGATTTTCTATTTACAATGTCTCTTTTACTTGTAATTTTACAACAATCTGGTAGAAAAAAAGAAAAGAGGCCAGGAAGTCTCATACCATATTTCTATGCAGACTGCAAATTGAACTCAAATGAACACGTGTCAGGTAGGATTGAGTTGGATCAACTGTGCTGCTCTGAGTGAGATGAATGAAATGCAAATGTCTGTTTTGGTTCTGTATTACCCACTGCCAGGCAGATGGAAAGTCTTGTTGGGTGCCATTCATCAGGAAGGGGGAATGAATGAACTTGGAACAAGGGTCATCAATTAGAGCTGCCAAAGAGAGTGAGGAGTAGATAAGAGTCTCAAATGATTGAATGGCGTGTGATTACAACAGCAGTGGGAAAAACACATCCAAGATTACATTTCAGTCCAGGGAGGTCTGAAATAATGTTGCAGCATAAAAAACATGTACAGTCTATTAAATACAGTGGAAGTAACAGAGACTAAATTCACAACAATGCTTTGTAATTGTACACATAACTAAACCAGCAGACTAGCTAGCTCTGTTTGGAAAAATATGTGTTGCTAAGAATTTGAAAGCAGCAAGTCAAACTTATGCCTATCAGTTTCTGAGTTTCCCTATAAATTACAGGCTTTTTATTTCTATTCTTTTTTTCTTTTTCCTGAAACTGATATTCGAATGGCAGCACTGCAAATGGAAGAAAAAAATTCTCTGCCTTTTGTTCAGGCATGAGGCAGCTGAAATCAGTATTTCAGCAAAATACAACCTTTCTTCAAACATGAGAGCATATTGTAAACATTTTGCAACTGCTACAAAGAAGTCAACTTTAGATATAGATCTTACAAATCATCTGTTTTGACCATTTTTCAGTTCAAAGAAGCATTATTTCTTAGATTTAAAATGCTTGCATTTTTATCATTTGTTGCTCAAGCTGTTTTCCCATTGAGATAGCTCAGTACACCAAAAAAATAAGGCATTCTTGCTGCTAACAGAGAGGCACACTGAAACTTGATTTGGTTCTCATGGTATATTTGCCCAAAGAGAAATAGAACCAAATTTCAGAAGTAATCAGGATTTTTTAAAAGAAGCAAGTCAATATGTGAATGGAAGTTCCAGCCTCTTATTCAAGCACAGGAAGTCCTATCAGGCCTTTATTTTCTGCAGGTAAGACAGGAATGCAACAAAAAAAAAAGAGCTGGAAGTGCAGCCATCTTAGTGGACCAGTACCCACAGTTGAATTATTACTTATTTGCTTAATGTATCAATATAGCAGCAGACTTAGGTAATTTAGTAAAACACTGTCCTTATTTTCCTCATTAACATCCTTTATATGTCTTAATATGTGCACTATTTACATGTCCCTTTCTGTCCTTAGTCCATGTTGAACTACATAGGTCTGCCAGTTTTTCCTCACAACATTGTATTTCCAAACACCATACCTACCTAACAATTTCTGCTGCTGTCTTCTGAATTCTCTCTAGTGTGCTTGTCACTGCCTTACTATGTTTTGGGCAACAGCAGGCATGGTATTCCAGCTGTGTCAATACTAATTAAGTAGACCAGAAGGTTTTCTTCTGGATACATATGTGCAACATCATCCCGCTCTTAGTCCCTATTTGTCCGTAATCTGCTATTATTCCTGATCCCACTACTGTCTAGCAAGATGTTATTCATTTATTGATATACTTTGTATTTTTTGCCAAGTATGCTTGGATTTCATATGGTGGATCTCATAGGATCAAATTTGGGCTATTGCTTGAAATTCCCAGTACTACTGTGTTTTCATCATTCCTCTGCAATATCTGCAATTCTTGCCCTGTTTGTTCCATCATCATTGAAAAAGACTGATATGGATTTCAGGTGAAACCACACTGAGGTCTTTTTGGACAATTTCATTTTGACCAAACCCTATTTTAATAGGTCTTTGGGAGAGCTTTTTGCAAGCAGAAAATGTGCCATTATGAGGATTTCATCTAGAACATGTTTTCTAAGTCTATGGAAGTGTCTTACTGATTTCTTCATATTATGGGTTGCTTTACATAAAGTTAACCTTAATGACCTACTTAGGAGTGAAATTTTTGTTTAGGAGATAGAGAATTCAGTTGTATTTTGGGGACTTAGCAAAAAATGCTCAGAGTGCTGAAGTACTAAGCCACAAATTGAATGTTCTATTTAAATCTTTCTGCAACAAATCTGCTGTAACCCAGAACAAGGACATGCATATTCCAAATCTTGTCACAGTCTGATTCACTCAGAAATTTTAAAACTTTTCTTTTTTTTTTTTTTTTTGGGAAGTCGAGAGAGGCCTCAGTCATTTTAAATATATTTTATTCTGTAAGTATTTTAGGCACTCAGTGGAGCAAGTGCCAGGTTATTATTGCGGTGCACACTATACTGAAATAGAAAAAAATACTGAATCCTGAAATTTCCATAAATCTATTTTCTTGAATATATAAAAAACAGTGACACTTTTGGGAAGCCAATGTTTTGAATAAAAAGTGAACTAGAAACATTCAGGTTTTGGTTAGACAATTATGTCTAAAAAATTATGTGAATATTCTTGGCTTGTTTTGTTTTCTACAAGGCAAGTGTCATTAATTCCAGCACAGTATTTTCAGTAAGTTCTTCAGTCAGTGAGATCTGTGTGGCCCAACAGAAGAGTTTAGATATAATTTATAAGTAAATCCAGTATACAGCTGACAAAACCACCAGGTAGACTAGCAAATTGGCTGTAATTCCTGGATTCACATCTCTAGATGAGGTAATGGTTTTTGGCTTGACAGTCTGTGCTGCAGAAGTGACATTTTTTGCAGAGCTGTAGCTTCAATATTTGCAGAATAATATTACCCTTGTCTTTTAAAACTGTTCTGTAATGGGGTTTTATTTTGGTGGGTTTTTTAGTTTTTTGTTTGTTTGTTTGTTTGTTTGTTGTTTTTTTTTTTTTTTTTGTCAGGGCCTGCTTCAATCAGTTTTACTGGAACTTGAAATGCAAATTTTTTGAGACTTTTGACAAATATTTTTTATCAAAGGGCATGAAGGTACATTCAGAAAGTTCATTCATAGTTACATGCATCATTCATGATTTTTATTCACATATAATCTCCTATTTGTTTTGAAAGCTTGCTTCCAAATATTCCATTGTGTAGAAAATGCCCCAGAGCACATTCCTTTTACAAGTAATACAGTCTTTTATAGGTCGCTTCTAATTTGGACACTTCACTGAACACAGCTGCCACAATTAGAGTCAGATTTGTGATTTTCTTCATTGTATGGTACCAGTGTGAATGATACATAAACACAGCTGGCCTGAATGCAGATTTCTTCACATGATGATGCCTATCAACAGCAGCAGTATTTCTGAGGCACTGACCCACAGAGGCCAAATTAAAAATCAGATTAAGCATCATAAATGCAACTTCATTACTATTCATGTTTTGAAAATTATGCAGTGATATGATTTATATAAGAAAACTGACTGAATGTCCCTGACTGAAGAAGTGCATAAGTCAACAAAAGGTTTCCAAAGAAATTTAGGCATAAACAATCCCCAGCTCCTGCAGATGTAAATATTGTTTCAATAGAGGATGATATTGTACGAAAGTCTCCTTCCCTGTCTGTGTGCTATTGAATAAAAATTTTCACTAAAATTACATGAAAGTTCTGTTAAATTTATTTTAAATATATTTATTTGTGCATGTGCTAAGCTCTACAGTGACCAGCAGAAATTGCTTATTCTGGGAACTTAGTGTCTACAGATTTCTCTAGAGATAGCATCTGCAGATTGTGTTTCCAAAATTTCAATGGCATTTGGACTGCGTTTAGAATAAAATTATTCTGCTATCAAAAGTGGTAAGGGGAGAGACTAAAAGGAGAATCAAAAGTAAGAAAACTAGAGCAGAAGGAGTCAAACAATGAGCACATGGCTTAGAGTCACTTTCTTAGAGTGAGTGAGGGAAATGGAGTGAATTTGGACTTTGCAGTAACAGAGCTTGGGTTTTTTCTGTAAAATGCCTTTTAATCTTCTGTAAAATTTGAAAGTTTCTGAATGGCACAAAGCAGCTCAGAAAAAGAGTTTCAGGATCAAGACAGCTTAATTTTCTTTTGTGAACCTGAATTCTATACCTGCCATAAGTTCTATAGAACACTAGATAGATCTTTTAAACCAGATCTCCACAAATGGACACTGATTGCATCTGTTCTTTTTTTCTGGGTACTCAGCTGAATTCATGAACTCCTGGTTTATGCCCACTCAAGGGGGGGTGGAAACTTATACCTGAATTTCCAAGCAGTTCCTTACAAATAGGAGGAGTTATTATACTATATATATAATCAGAGAAGTGATCAGAAAATAAATCAGCTAATATATGTGAATAATTTAAGTATCACAGTGAAAAACACTGAGGAAAAGGGAGTGAGGATGCTGATTCTGTTATTGGAGCATGGATGGTCAGGAAGCATGAAACACAATGGCACAGGACCATATACCAACCTGGAAGATGACACAAATGAGAAACTGAAGCTTGTCCAGCTGATTTTTAGCAGAGCACTCTTCCTGTTAACTGAATACAACAGTGGTCCTGAGGGAAAAAACAGTGCATGAATGTGTAATTACAAGCCTGTGCCATAATGTGTATAACCAAAGGGACTAGATTAATTTTGCACAGTCAACCTTTCTTCTGACAATGCCAAACTGAAATGCAGGATTAGGAGGGGGAAGCACAGGACCTGATCTTTTGGTAGTTCTCCTGCGATTAAAAAAAAGTGTTCAATAACAACTCTGAGCATTTATTTATACGTAATAACATCCCTGATCCTTTCAGTGCTGGAGTTTTATGTTTGTTAATTTATTTTACTAATGCTGTACTATTTGCGTTTAATGTAGCAATGTACTAATTATTTCAAAAACATGAACTTCAGGTTACACAGGTATTTAGCAAGAGAGAAGCAATGTATGTAGGACAAATCAGAGTAATGCAACAATTTCCTTCATAGTCTGCAGGGCCAAGGAGAATAAAATTGCTTGTTTAATATTCAAATCTGCTATGAAATCTCTTAGCAGACCTTTCTCCAATAACTCCTAGAGCTTGCTCAGAGACACAGGATGCTCAGGAGTGGGAGGAGGCATTTGTATTTCTCTCTGTTATGAGGTAGTCTGTGAGGTTACTGTGAGGAGCAATGGGTATTCTCACTAGGGGAGGCTGAACGTGAGGATCCTACATCACAGCCTGTTTCTCTTGTGGCCTCTGTGTGTCAATGGCTCTGTGCTCTGAGATCCTCCAGGGCTCTTTTCCAGTCAATAGTATCAATCCAGGAAGACACGCAAGGTCACTTGATGACTGTGGACATCCAAGTGACTAAGCCTGGGTTTTAATTTATATCAATGTCTTACTGTGCTACCATGTGCTTAAAATTCCAGAAGATGAACAAGAGAGATTGGCTTAGGTTTTGGTTTTGTTTTCTTTCACCGGCTGTATGGATCCTATGAGCAGCACTGTTAGCCTTGTCCAGTATTCTCCCCAACACACTCTGATGATCCACTGAGTTCAGTACAACATGTAATTCTTCTATACCTGCACTTGAACTTTGGACCAAATACTTAGCAAGGAAATAAAAATGTTAATAAAAAAACCAGAACACTTAATGCAATTCACCTTGGTTTTGCAGAGTTAATCCTCTAGGAGAGGAAGATTTGCTTTATTTTCAGTTCAGAATTGATTATGACGGTTTTTCAATTTTTATCAATGCAATGTTTTTAGAAAGGAATTTAAGTCCCAATTAAGGTATTTATTTTAAAGTCAAACTCATGACTAAGTGGGGGATTTTTAGCTTTCAATTTCAGTCATCATAATTTCTTTTTTTTCCAAGATATGCACTGGAGCAGGTCCCACAAGGAGGGTTATAAAGTGTACATTAATTGTAGCTCACACTGCTATTTGCTTTTTCTTAATGAAGAAAAAAGTGCAGTGATAGGGATTTCTTCCCATTATCTCATATTTATAACTTAGATTCCTCCATGACAAGAAAAGCTTTCCTCAGATTGCCAGAACATCTGGCAGCTTCATATTCTTCTCTTAATGTCCCTGGATTTGGTCTAGCTGCTATAAGATCATATAAAGAACAGCCCAGCCAGCAAAGGAGAATGCCAGGTGGGGTTTGTGACATACTTCCAAAGACATTACAGTCATTCTATCCCACAGAGGGATGAGTGGTATATTCACAGAGATATATTTTTCTATCTGGGTGGCTCTAAGGTCATGAAGTACAGTGTGTGTAATGGAATACACACATTTGAAATGTCTTGTCAAGATGCTAAAATTATCAACATTTCAACAGAGGGATGGAGAGGAGCTCTGTAGAATCAAATGTGCTCCTGCGGTTTTCATCGTGCCCAGCCTTTGTCTAGCCTTGCCACAATCTCATTTCTTTTATATGCATTTATATTTGGTTCAGAGATTTTTATGAGAAGTAGCATGTAATATTCTGTTTAAAAATAATGCTGTCTTAATCTCCTATTTTAGAAAAATATTTTGTATTCTTATGATCAGTAACATTTCAGCATTTACATTTATTAATGGTAACTTTGTAAGATAGGAAAGCTTTATTGTTTCCTCTTAGGGATAGCAATGAAAAGCAAAATGACATGATGTCAGTCAGACTTGAACACTGAAGTAGAATAGGCTGAGATATGTAGCAAGCCAAAGTTTTGACTTAAATCTGAATTCACATTGCTAGTATAACATTGCCAAACAAGATCATATACTTAAATGATAAAAGCAAATTTGACTACAGTATCATCTACTTTGTGATGTGCTGACTATAAATGTGTTTCAGGTGTTTGATGGCTGGAATAAAGAGAAAAGTTCCTTTCATGAATAGACATTTGTCTTCCCAGGATAATCTTTCCATCATGCTTCTGAAAAACCACTTTCCCATGAGATTCTCCTGAAAACTAAGCACTCTTCCTAATGGTCATAGCCTTCTCTTTCTATTCTTTGCACTTTTTTTCTGCTGGTTTTTTTTTTTTTTGGCAGGGTGAGGTTTGGTTGGCTTTTTGCTTTTTTGCTGTTTTTAACTACTGGTTATGAGCAGACCAATTGGCTTCAAAACAAACCATGGCAGTGATTATAGTTTGGCAGTATGTACAGAGAACCTATTGAAATGAAAACGTAGGCTAAAAAGAATTTGGCTATTAAAATGGACTAGAAGATGTGTTTATGATGTCTTTGACAAAAAAAAAAAAAAATTCGAACTTTTTTTTTTTCCTTCCCCAAAGAAAGGATATAAGAATCCAGGAAAGACAAAGATGAAGACCATTTGCAGTTTTCTTCTGATTGATAGGATTTAGATAGGAGTTTGACTTAAATCTGGAAATTTGAGAGTCAATGCTGCTGCCAAAAAATTAAACAATATTATTTTTTCTGTTTCACTGGATACCCTTTCACTTCATGTTTATGATTTCTAACTTCTGTTTTCACGCTTCCACCTGAATTATTTTGTATATTTTTATTCTCCTCTGCTTTAATAGGTATGAATTGAAAATAACTGAAAAATGGTTCATTCCAAAGCAATTACGCTTAATTTACTATTTTTTTGCAAAATAATATTTCCTTGTTACCACTGACAACAATATCTGCCACTGAGAGCAGTAGCTAACAGCATCTGGGCATAAATCCCTCTCCTTATTGGGAGAGTTTCAGCCCATGTCCTTTGCCATTGGAAGAGAATGCCTTTAGCACCAATCTGCATAGGACACTGGGAAGAGCTTATCTTAGACTCTCTCCTTGAAAACTGTTCTTTAACTTAACCTGATCTGCACTAAGAAGAAAGGAAGAGTCTAAGACCTGAATTCTTCTTTTTATATCAATAACAGAAATTGAGAAATGAACTGAGGTTATAGGTCCTTACCTGTTTCTCAAGTCCTGCTAATGTAACCCTCTGTTCAGCAGGCAAAGTAAAACATCACTTCTGTTTTAGTATCATTACTGTTTCTTTCACTGAGCTGACAGCAATAGTATTTTCCAATTATACTCATGGACAGAAGGTTTTTTTCTTTTCTAAAAAGTGTTCTCATTTCTCTGCCATGAGCACCTCCATTGGTTCAGCAATACTCTTTCTGAAAGGAGTAACTACCTCTGTGTACAATATTGCAGTTGAGAATGATAGAGTCATACAGCAAACTACATTTGTGATCTCTTAGAAGTGCATGCCACTTATGTATGATGCTTCTTGTTTTAAATGGGGTGGGTTCACAGACTGAAAGAAATTCAAGCTCAATTCTTCAGTGGCTTTTATAGCAAAGATGCTTTTAAATTATCAGGTTTATCACTTGATTTTGTGTTTGTGACTCTTCTGTTTTGGAAGGTGTGGCAAACATAAAATACAGTACACCTCAGTAAAAGAATGTACCATTAGGTTTAATGAGTGTGAGCAAGGCACAGGATCAGAGATTTCTGGAAGAACAATAGACCTTCATGTATAGATCTGGTTTATTGCCTTGTCCTACACTGTAAAATTTTAACTGGCCAGGAGTTCCATCTCAGGCAGTAAGATAACCAATATGTGGCCTTTATAGAGGGAATTTTTAATTTGTTTTTATTCTTTTGATATACAAGCTTCTAACCATGGCAAACATGCTCTGTAGCATAACTAGCTGAGTGGGAGCAAGCTGTTCAAGTTTGATAACTCTGGAGCCTCTTAACCCTTAAAAACATGTCAGCTTATTTTATGTAGAGTTTATATCAGATCTCAGCTGACTACTGATAATTTAAGCAAACATGCATATGCATATGAAGTCAGAAATTTGACTTCTGGTGAAGCTTGTCTCTGTGAACTTTTACAATACCTTGTGGACTGCAACTTGGAGTATTTATTGTTACTTCTTGATTTAAAGACATGAAAAAGAGAGGCTATGATCCAGTCTGCCTAAATCTTGCCTACAATAGGATTAGAATGCTTTAACCCTGCTGCATCCTAGACACTGATCCAGACTGCTTACTTAGTAAGGCTATTAAATCCAGGAGGCAGTGAAATTCATTAGATGTAGTCTGAATGTTTCCCTAGGCACTAACATTTTGTCAGTGCACAGAAGAGCACAGGAATTGAGTGACAAAATGTATATTGCAATCAAAAACAAAGCAGAAAGGTATCAGAAGCAAGAAGTCCCAAATATTAGTGTGATATGTCTGTCTGGCTTCTTGTTATACGAGGAGAGTACTGGGAAGGCAGAAGGAGATGGGATCTAAGTTCCTGCCCTTGGTTATCAGGGTGTGATTTAATGAGAAATGCATAAATAAGTCCTCTCAGAACTGAATGTTTTAACTAATAACTTGGACTTGGGCTTTTCCAGCATTTGCTCCCTTTCAACATTCTGGACACAGTGACATATTTGGACACAGCTCTCCATTGGGCAATCACTAGGCCACTTTTCTGAGACATGACCTCAGATCTGATCAGATAGCCTGGCATCCAGATCTTCATTTCTTTCACACATTTTTATTGCCAATGCAGTTCTGTGAAGTGCCACCACTCTGTGGACTGAGTGAATGGAGCAGTGCAAAATTTTCCTTTAGTTTCCTGTGATCTCAGTTGAAAAGATGTAGACATTATTTAAGTAGACAGAATTCATTATATCTGGAAATGCCTGAATTCCATATATTAGCAGGACAAAAGGAAAAAAGGCAAGCTAGGTAGGCTACATACACAAGTCTTCAAAGGTATCTGACTCCATTGACTTGTAGAGAAGCTGGGCAAGCTAAACTGCCTTTCCTCGCCAAACACGTAAAACTGAGATGATGCAATATCCAAATTTGAGCAGGCTGGATAATACCCTGAAAAACAAAGTTCTGTGGCCAGATGGTTGAATGAAATGGCATGAGTCTCCTGCGGTATGAATATTGCAAATGGCAAAATTTCATGTCACCCTTGCCAAGGAGAAATTTTGTATAATGAACCTTATTGCTGGAGGGAGGAGTCACGTGTACAACCTTTTCTCAGACGCTGCATGAACTCCTTCATCCAGAAGGTGCAACAGTCTATTTATTCCTTCTGCACTGTTTTTAATGTACTGCTCTGTCTGAGAAATACAGCTTGAAATTGTTTTGGTAAATCCAGATACACTTCTATATTTCACCACCAATAGATTATCATGATGTTCAGGAACAATGAGCAGCAGATCTGTGTCTGACATATTTTTATATCTTGCCCTACCTCCACAAGCCAATGGTTTTTTTAAGTGTTATTCCTAGATAACTGCTAATCTAAGGTCTACACCTTAGTAGGTGTAGAGTGAATGCTTTAAAGCGTGAACAGCTCACATATGGAGAGACCTCTGAATTTTTAGGAGGGTTGAGAAAGAAGTAGTCATATTTGTTTGGGAAGGGGATAGGAGTGCTTTGTTTTTCCCTATTGAGCATCACATTTCTGCTTCTCTTTTAAGGAACTGAAAAAGTCAATGACATTGAGTTGTACATACCTTATCAAATTTGACCTATTCGAAAAATCCCACATGGACTTCACAAAATGCTTTCTCACAGAGGATGGTTTGGTGAAAGCATATCATAACCTACTGAACAGAGTCTGTTCAGATTCCTTAGGAGTCCTTGAATGTTTGCCAGGGTCACCTAATGCACTGCCACTATCTTGAGCTGAGCTCACAGATGCTGCTTTGTTTGTGCTCAAATAATCTTTAAATTATTAAATATGGTGGTCCTCCATATGCTGAGGAAGAGCTTTGTTCTTCCTGTTCTCAAGTCTGTTTGGATATGAGTGATAGAGGCATTTCTTTTATCTGTGAATTGTTTGGGCTGTTAAGAACATTTACCTTTTTGTCCAGAGTTATCTGAATAACTGATATCTGATCTGGATTAGTTGCCCATCTGCAAGAGCACATAAATACTTTGAGTTTGTATCAACTTTTATACAGTGAGATTCCAACCTGTGAGGACTTTAATGAAATCTCTTTTTTATCCTAGTTCCATATAAAAATCGTGTTTTGCTTCTAAGAAGGGAGATGCAAATTAATTTCAGTTTATAATACATAGCAACCTCTAACACTTAAAAAATCATTATACTGGGGATCTTTTTCAATCAGAAAAAGAGGATTGGACTACTACTAATCTGCATATACCTTTCATTTTGTAGGCTTGTATTCTAACCTTTAACAGGGAGTTCCTATATATTTTTTGAGGTTTGGCCCTTTCATGATGTGGAGTATCTGTACAAAAATTTCTACTTTTAAGACATATCACTGCTTTTTTTACACTTCTTTCCTTTAATAGTGAATATTAACTCAAAACACTGTGTTTTCAAGGCACTTAACCACTCTGGTATAAAATATTTGACATCCCTCTTAGGTCTCAATCGTTTGTTAATGTAAGATTTGGCAGGCTAAAATTTGGCAAGACTGAACTTTATGCCTCCTGAAGATTTTAATGTGTTTCTATGGAGGTGGAATTCTCTTCTGATTACTGGTTAAAATAATTATTTGTCTACACACTTAAAATTAATATTTTGCTGATTTTTTGACTTTTGTATAAAATACTGATGATGTTGCTATGATCCTTTAAGTAACTGCAGTAATCCTCTAACTTATGCTGCAGTTCATTTCATCCTTAACCTTTTGATTTATTATATAAATAAACTAAACTGAAAAAAAGTTCATTGAAAAGCCAAATCACCTCTTCCCTGAAGATTTTTCAGGTTTAGTCAAGAGCTTTTCCAACCAAAAAAAAATCCCTTTCTACCACTGAGGGTTAAGAGGAGGGTCAGGGAAGGCTGTTTGCTGAAACGCAGTGTTTTAAAGGGTTGAGTGAGTTCATTTGGGTGATCACCTAACCAGTGGGGCTGGTTTCTTCCTCATACTTTGCCTCACAGAAACCCTTCCTCATCACTTCTCTGGTCTTCTGCTCAGAGGTGGTCTGAGCCTGAGAGGTGTTTGGGGAGATGCAGGGTTTTGTCAGCCTCACTAATACCTTGAGGTGTCTGGGAATCAGGGCTGTGTGGAAACTCGTAGGACTGGGTCCTGCACGCGCTGCCTGTGTGGTGCCAGATCAGGAGGCAGCATAAACATGCCAAATGAGTCAGAACTAGGCTGTGTGTCATTTAGGACAGCTTTGTAGCCTTAGGTCAGCTTCATGCCAGCTGCATAAGGACAGGTGATATTAGCCTGATAAATGTGTATTTCTGTGTATTTTCTTAACCGGATGAATGCTTTATGTGCTTTATTAATTTATATATTAATATTTCTAATTTGGGATTAATAAGATCTGTAATACCAAACTGTCAGTATTTATTGTTTATAGCATTTCATAACTGGGGTGTCTACTTTTATCTTAATTGTTACAAATCTGACTAACATGTGCAGTTCTTTCTGTTTTCCCAAATGGCATTCTGAGAAAGCATCCCTACCCGAAACATATATTTTTCCAATTTGAAATGAAATTTTTGTAAATATTGACTTTGTTAACAGTATGGGAATTGTGAGTTCTGAACATCTCTACTGATGATGGCGATAAAATTAATTTTCTTTATGGATTCCATGTCACTGGTTTTAAATGTCTAATTGCCTTTTTGGAAGAAGCAGAAGGTGCTGTTCTGTAACAGTGTGAGAAATTCAGGGTGTTTGTTTTTTTTCTTTTCTTTATTTAATACCTTATAGCCATCCTCTGGTAGAATTACAGAAACATGGTTCCAGCTGTGCTACTCAGCTTCTGTAAGCAGAATTAAAATTGCACCTAAATGGTTTAATTGCCCTTCAGTTTTTAATATTGCAAACTCAAGCTGTGACTTAATTTTTTTTAAATCTGTAAATATAAGTCCTGTATTTATTAATGCTTTTTTGTTCTTATTTATGTTGTGGGTTGTAGGCAGAAAGATAAGATATGTACCTCAAAAGACCTACTTTTGGTGGATGTCGCTTTTCAAAGCTGGTAATTGACTCAATTTTTGTACCTAGGGTGACTCACTGGATTTTGATTAATGTTTAAAAAGAAGGCAACACTCATTAAATACAAAGTAGCTGTTATCAAGCTACTATAAATGAACCCTTGTGGAGGTTATTGAATTTCATTTTACGTATCAGCAACAGCCGATCCCTTCAGAGAGTTCCTGTTCAGCTCCTTACAGCACCAAGAACCTGATTTTTTAAAAAATACAACTGAGGGGTCGAATCTTAAATGTTTTTGGAAATAGAAGCCTCCTGGAGCCACTGGGAAATTATTAGCTGTAGGCAAAATCAGGGATAATAACTTGGACGATGTCTTCTAATTTAAGATCTGTGATTTTGAGTAGAATAGAGTTCATTGAGTAGATTTCTACTATTTTGTGTTTAACGAAAGCCTTCTCCAGATGAAAAGGTGCAGTCAGGCTCATCCTTTATAGAGGCTGGTCCTTCTGTGAAAGCCTAGATTAAATAGATATTTTTCTGTCTTGGATGAAAGGCATTTTAGTAATTGCTATGAAGACATAACGTGCACATGGCCATACTTACATATTTATTTTGACAGGGAATTATTCTGTCTGCTATTCTCATTTAATTTTCTCCTGAAGGGAAGGAAGGAGACAAACATCTACATTTTCTCTCTTTTAGTGCTACCTTAAAGTTGAATGAGTATTCAACAGTGGAACTTCTTATTGCAAAATCAGCAAAAACCTGTTCAAAGTCTATGAAACTATGAATTTCTGTCATTTCATAGCTCAGAAGATATTATTATTCTTTTAGCATAATGGATAGAATCTGATTGCTTATGCTAAATAACCTAGACATCAGCCAGATGCTGTCACAGACTTCACAAAGTGGTGTAGTGAGCACAATATAGTGCTTCTATAATGGAAAAGCATATGTTTTTCAATTTTATTGCTGGATGAGGAAAGCGTGTTTAGCTCATCCTATCCTGTTTGCAGGCTGAGATAAAAGCATAGGCATTTTTCATGGAAAGAGGCAAACACCTGAATGAATTATGGCAATGCAGTGATTGGATTTTTCTATTTATAGTTCAACAGTGGCCCTAAAGACTCAATAAACTCCTCTCAGGGAATCATACCTTTTGCTTACAATATCATTACATTTTTCATCTCCATATCTTCATTAAAATATAGACTGGTATATTTTGACTCCTCCTGTCAAAATGCTATTAAAATGAGTTGGTTAGCTGTTAAAATAGAAGACACTTCAACAAGAATGTAGCTGCTGTTAATAATATGATTTGCAATTGCAGGCTAAGGTTCATTCATGTCATGAATGTCAAAGGAATGGTAGCAGAATGGAATTCAGTGTAGTCAGACAGTGCTGTCTTATCTCTATGAATCTGTGTTGACTTTCTCTCTTTTTCCTTTCTTGCTTCTCCCTCTTTTTTTCCACTTCCCATCTTTGTTGTGCTTTCAGAAACAAGGCATTACAAATAAAAAAAAAAAATTTGTTTTCTAAAAACAAAATTGATAACAGTGTCTCCCTGCTAGACCTGTATGTTATTTAGTAGCTTAAAAAAGACTAAAGTACAAGCAGCATTAATTTTACTTCTTATTCTAAATCACCACTCAGGTGATGGACAAGCTTCTCATTCTAAAACTACATCTCTCTGCAGAAACCTATGATCATAAAAGCAATAAAACCATGAGAAACTGATTAAGTTGAAGAGAAGATTATCATTCCATATCCTTAGAGATAGTTTTAAAATCTCCATCACACTACAAGAAGAAAACTTGTGCTGTGCTTCTCTCAATTTCTCTTTGTGCAAGAACACTGCAATGAAAATCATCTCCAGTGCTTTCACTGAGCGGAATATAACTTCCAATAAGTGATTCCCAACAAAATGCACTGTTCATGTGATGAGACAAAAGTTTTTTATTCCAAATAAGGATTCTTTGGATATAGTCCAGTTTGAGTAAATACAGTTCTGTCTGTCATCCTCCTTCTACGCTCTGGATTCTGTTCATCTAATTCAGGTT
This sequence comes from Lonchura striata, assembly GCF_050655825.1. Lineage (NCBI taxonomy): Eukaryota > Metazoa > Chordata > Aves > Passeriformes > Estrildidae > Lonchura > Lonchura striata. The sequence goes on from NC_140704.1 coordinate 118,247,003, forward strand.
TATGATGGAAGATTAGCAGATCAAACCAAAGATACACACACAGAGAATATTTTATATTGTAAACTGCCCAGGAACAGTTGTTTTCTGATCTTGACATGGAGTCAAGGTTGATGACACTAAATTAGCAAAGGAGATAAAAAGAAATGAGTAATATGAGTAGTGGTAGTCCAGATTTTTTGGCTTTATCTCTGTTAATGATTGCATTCACCATCTCAGCCTCTAGATAATGAAATGTGTTGTAGCATTAGCCTGTGTTGTATATGAGGGCAGGGCTGAGATGCAGGTCCTTGATGAGCAGACTCAGGTGATGCAAGCACCCTGGAGAGGAAATGTCCTCCTTCCAGATCATCCTCACTTCCACATTTCTACATCAGGTCTGTAGGAGCACACGTATTTCATAAAGGGAGAAGTCTTGGTTATGCGTAAGTGTTGCATTTGAGGTCTGGATGAGGTGACGATGGCAGCTTGCTGGGTTCAGGAGGCTCCGTGCTCTTTTTAAATGAAGAGCACTTCTGCTAAATGATTGCACCTTACTGTACAAGATAGTTCTACTTAAAATGATCGTAAGCCAAAGGATATCCAGGAAAACATCCTGGTTTAAGGCGCTGTCACACACTGAACTTGTCAAAGAGTGCACTGATGCCAAAGGCAATTTTGCAAGCAGTAAGGTTCACAGAACATGCTACAGCAAGTTGATTTGTAAGGAATGCTTGATCTTTGCAAACACACATTTTAAGCTGATTGCCATCTTCTTATGCATTATATGTGAAGCATTCTGGATTTTTCCAGAAGAGATAGTATTTCAATATCAAATTATCTGGCAAATATACCACATAATTATGCTGTAAAAGTAGTCTTGATTAAAAAGTGACCAGGTAAGATTAAACATCTTTAGCAAAGGATACAGCAGGATGCAACAACTATAAAGGCAAAAAAAAAAAAAAAAAAGGAATAAATTCATAGTTATAACTCCCTTTGAGTGCAAATACTGAGTTTGGGTCCTGATTACTGAAAAGTTTCTTCCTATTCATATGATATAGTAGTTGCTGTGTCTTTGAGTGCCATGTTAAGGAAATGTCTGACAGAACAAAGTTTCATCCTGAATTTCTCATTCCTTGGGGCAAAGTTCCCTGATTCAGAATGTGCTGTGTTTGATTAAATCTTCTGCAAAACCAAAGCAGAGTTCAAAAGAGGAGCATCTATTTCCCTGACGGCATCAGCAGTGTCTGATGGAAAAGTCTCTTTCACCAAGCAGTTGCAAGGCTCAGGGGAATTCTGGTTTTCTGGAACTACAGAAACATTTGCATTTAGTCTCATTTTGACCAAAATGAGACTTGGTAACAACAGGGAAAAATATCCCTTTCCTGCCATCAGGAAATCCTACTTGTCAACAGCTCTGTCTGCAGCTCATGCTGGAGATGACACACTTGTGGTGTCCAGAGGTTGGGCTGTAGGGAGTTTCCAAAGAGGAGCTGGAATCTGTGTTAAGCCTGTAGCCGAAGTCCAACTGTGCCACCCCCTGTTACTTGTGAAAGCCTTGGTTATTTCTTTCACAGGGCTTTTTCTTGTGAAGGGAGCAGTGGTTAGCACATTGAAGGCTTTGACTGACACAGTAATTGGAACCAGAGTTAGTAGGAAATAGACATTTTAAATCTGTGCATAATTCCAACATTTGGAACGTAGGTTGCTGGCAGATTTGTGCTACTGTGAAATGGAAAGAAACCCCAAATTTCAGGTTCTTATGAAAGAGACATTCCTTTTTCTTCTCATTAACTCCAGTATAAGTGCTGATGGTTTGGAGTTTTTTCATTAGTGCAGCATCCATATAAAATTTAAAAATTACATCAGCTGCAGGCATCTAATTAATATTAAAGTTTAATAGCTTAAAAGCATGAATCAATGTTATCAAAATTTCACTTTTGATTTTCTTCCATTGAAAAGCAACATTGACAGTCAACATAATCTCATAAAACTAATAAATTTCTTATAGGTGCATTTTTGAAAGAAAACTGTGTTGCTTTATTATAACAAATATTTTCTTGGCAGTCGAGAGCCAGCTTGTCAAGTACTTTACTTCTAAAAGTGATATTGCTTGCTGTTAAGTTTTGTATTTGGCCAAGGCTTCCATTTGATATGCCTAGTGTTTTATTTAAAGATTATTTTAAAATCTAAATAAATGTATTTGTGGGTAGATATTTGTCAAGAAACTGAATGTTAGAATGAGTATTAGCAAGCCCTGTGATTTCTGCCAGGTAGCAAATAATTAATGTCTCCTTGATATGTGACTAATGCTTGTGAAAATGCACATTTGCAATGTCAACTTGAATCTTCCTGTTACTACTTTAACAGGCATTTGTGTACTAGAGACATCTCTGCAAAGATGTATTCTATGGGTGCAGTAAATATGCACGGCAAAAAAAGTGAATGCAATCATTAACAGAGATAAAGCCAAAAAATCTGGACTACCACTAATGCACAACCTCATGAGCAAAGAATTTCTACTCCTTTTTTAAAATATGATGGAACTGAGAAAAGGAAAGATGTGGAGGACCATGTGGAAGTGGAAATGAAAAATAACTGAAGGGAATGAACAAGAAATTATTGATGACATGGCAGTTAGGTTGGGTCACTTCCCTCCTGAGAAGAGCCAAAAGGACCGCAGGGAAGAATGCACAAGAGGCAGCGGCAGACAGTTTGTACCCTGAAACAAGAAGCAGTCTACTCCAGACAAAGGCTTGTGCTATAGTATGGTGCTCAGAAACTCTCTAAAATCACTTTGATGAAAAAGAATACCCATTTCCATCTGGCAGAGGATAAAAAATAAAAAAAACATACTGACAGCACTGTGTCCTGAGAGTTCTTTGGTTCTTAAGCATACATGGTGCTCATGCCTATGTTCTGTGCCTTGTGCCAGCTTTTATCTCACTCATCATGGGCTCTTGCTCTTTCTATGGCTCCAGGGTTGACGTGGCCAAGTAGAACACAGAACAGAATAGAATGCTCAATAGTGTTCAATTTTAAGACAAGTGCCAAATATACATGTGTACTAAGGACTCTATCACAGCCTGACAGTTCATTGATATGTAGGGGAATGTATTTCCCCAGCCTTCACATTTTTCTTTTTCTTTTTCTTTGTTTTTTTTTTTTTTTTTTCTAAAGAAACTCAGCATTAAAATTTCTCATCACAGCAGTAGCATTCTCTGATTTAATTTATTCTAAAGCTTTAATTACTTTCTAACAGATAGTCTGACAAAATTTCTTCTGAGTTGCAAACACCTGCAATTTGTCCAGGGACCAAGGTCAACAAAAGCCAAGGCACAGTGATCATTTAGCCCTACACAGGGTTTTCTGGTGGGACTCCTCCACTGCTGGGATTTTCTATTACCTTTCTGATGTTCTTACCCATCATGTAGAAGATTCCACTAGCTAGTCTGTAATCACTTTCAGATGTATTCCTGTGAGGTCTGTGGTCACTTAGACCAACATCACACAGATTTTACCTGCTCAGGGTTTGCAGAGAGCATGATTGCATCATGCCTGCACAAGTCTTTGCTCTCAGGCAGATTCATTACCCTGGGCACAGCACCAGAGCAGCCCAGCAGCAGGGAAAAATCTCTTGGTGCTATTCCTCCCTTGTCTTTTCTCCCCAGGAGAGCAGTGCAGATAGAAGGAGGAGTTGGAGATGGAACAGAGTGGGCAAATTTGTTCTTATGTGAGCCTGAAAATAAAAAAAAAAAAGTGAACCTCACCCCCACCAAAAAAAAACCAAAAAAAACCCCAAAAACAAAAAACCAACCAGACAAACAAAAAACAAAACAAAAAAAAAAACACAAGAAACCTCAACCAAACAAATTTTAAAAAGCCACTCTGAAAAATACCCCAAAAAGGAAAAGAAAACACAGCAAAGTGTAGGGTGGATTTGCTCAAGACTGTTTGAATTCTGCAGATGAAATGCTGTGGATGTCTGCACTGAGTCAGACTGCCAGAGCTAGAGGCATTTGGGAATTATGTGTGTTGTCAGACGCAGATCTCCTGTCTCCAGGGGAGGTCTTTGACCTGGAAGGGCCCTGGGAGCCTTGGTATTGCCACATTAGAAGGCAGCTGTATGTGTGCCTTCACATACATTTGGAATAAGGTTTTTAAATTGCACCTTTTAAGCATTCTCTTTCAAGTCTAATTTTTAATTATTTCACCAATAATTTATTCCAGATTTTCAGGAAGCATTTCAGCCTTGCCTTCTTCCTTTGCTCCTTCTTCAGTTTCCAAGGAATGGAGTTTTACCAGTGAAACTCTTGGAAGGCATTGTTATGAAACAACACACCTGACTAGATGCAGAGCTGTTGTTTAGCACAGGTGAAGATTTAGCACCACAAATAGACTGAAATAAGATTTTATGACTTGTTTGACCAATGCAGTCAAACTGCACTGTTGAGATATCAAATACAGCAAATAATTTAATGATTGATCCACAGAAGGAAAAAATGCATCAAATATATTTGAATTCTAAACTGAAGGGAATTGCAATCTGTTTGCAGGTATTTTGCAATGTGTACATGGGGGTACAAATTGTACCCTAAAATTATTCAGTCATTCATAATCACAGTCAAGAAAAATACCTTCCTCAAGAAGAATAGGAGGAAGAATAGCATTAATCTTAAGGAAGGGTTGAATCACTGAACCTGGAAACTAGACCAGTAAACTCGAGTGATGGAAGGCAGATGCTGCTCTTTGGCACTGAAGTGCTTCCATATTGCATCAAATTATCAGAATTCTGCAGAGAGCTGGAGGAGGGCAGTGACCCTCAAGCCATTTTATACACAAAGTTCCAAAGCTTCTCATGTTTCTTATGATCATTTTCTGATTTCCTCTCATCTTCCAAACAGGAGGAAGAAGTACAAGGAAAAAAGTACCCAAAAACAATGTCAAAATAGGTGATGTGCTTTTCCTTCATGATAAATTAAATTTTGTATTCCTCATTCCCTTTCAGTTTTTGTTATCAATATTTACTGCTCAACTCTAATTTTTCATTAAATATCATTTATACTGAAACTGGGTTAGTGGTAGGAATATCTATGCATGAATATTTTGTCAAATTGGAAATTGCTGAGTGCAGCTCAGAGTAAATTTGAGTTCATTACTAAATTAAGCTGCCCTGATTACAGTTTTATTTTGTAATGGTTTCTGCATTTATACTAGATATGGGGCTAACCTGAGTGCCACACATTTTCACAGTGTAGACTGGGCCTTATCATGTGTTAATTTCAATTGCTTGATCGTACCCATTGGGTCACATATGTGCACATTGACCACATAGCTCCTTGCAGGTTGGCTTCCAAAGTCCATATTTACTGGCATTTAGCTGTTATTTTACTCCCTGTTGCAAAAACTTACCCTTACTGTCTTCAGTACAGTGACACTGTATGTGTACAGGAGGAATTTCAAGGAAAGGTGTCCAAAAAATGTCTAGCTGATGTAAGTCCTGTAAGTGAGTCAAAAGTGAAATGGGATAGATGTGTTTAAGACGGGGGGCAGTACCTCAGTACCTGAGGTTGTGAGGGTGGCTGGTCAGCCAAGGTGGATGTCACATCTCTTGTCTTCACATCTTGTTCTCAAGCATCCATAACTGCTGGTACTGATCATCTAACTCAGATCAAAGTAGCCCATGCTCTATCGTCAAAACCAGTCCAGTTTCATGCTCCCTCTTAGCTATTTGCATTTATTTAGCTGTATTCCCTTCTCTGCTTTGGGTGGCAAGCTTCCCATCCCTCCTCCCAGCTGTGATATATCTAATGCAGGATGTTAAGGTCCACTCAAGGCTTGCCCACAGGAGTGGTGTGACTGGTGTTGAAATATGTGTTCCTCCACCTGAACCATGGTCCCCTTCCAAGTCTCACTGGTTCTCTGTGTCTCAAGACACAGGGCAGAGCTATGGGACCTGAAGTTTAAATGGCTTTTCAGCTCATCAGTGGTAGAGACATACATATCCAGGGAGTATTCCTGATCTAGGAGTATTGGAAGCTGGACAGCATGTGGGTGACAGCTCAAGATGCCAATGGGATGTCCTTGTCAAACATCAGGAGCTGGATACCAGGCTGCACTGGCTGTGCACATACTTATAATGAAGCAAGGCCAAAGCACGAGCATAGGATTGCCCTCACCATGAGCCTCATCCCTGAGAGCTTTGGCATGGGCCAGCTGTCACTTCCATACAAGATCAAGGGCAGGCATTGATGTGACTGGTCGCTAACACAATGCCAAAGGACATTTGACATATGGGTAAGGTCTCAAACCACATTATTTTCTAGTACAAATGCAGCCACAGATTCTTCAAAATGAAAGAAAATGTTTCTAAGGCTCCCAGCCCTGATCACTCAGTCATGCTCTCACACTGTGCAGTGATGACACAGAGCTGACTGTTAAGAGATGACCATGCAGTGTCTTTGATTTTCTCTATGAATACTCCTTTCCAGACTATTGGGCTGAGCAAAGCTTCTAACAGAGTGGAAACACATGAGTCACTGTTACTTACCTAGGTCAATAGATAATGGGGCCCCCTGTTTAGCAAATGTATTATTGAAGAGGATTTTGGTTATAGATTTTTCACAGATCTATGATTTCCATGAAAATATCGTTACGGAGAACAGCTTCTTCAAAAGAAAACTTTTCTCCTCATTAGACAATAACAAGCAGGAAGGAACAGGTCAAAAAGGCAAAATTTTACATCTATTGTTTTTCCTAAATGTACCACTTTTTCTCATAGAATTAAATAGCATTGTCTCAGCCTTGATCCTCTGTGTCCCGTCAAGGTCTCCTGAGCCTGACTTTTTATTTCTTTTGGGACTTGCATTTCAGGAATACCTACCAAAATAATGTCAGTGTTGCAGTTATCAAAATACTCATGCAATTTTGCTGAAAATAAGCTCTGAGGAGTCATCATCTTGGTTTTCAGAGCAACTGAGGCTAGCTGAAGACATTAACTTTTGGATCGTACAGGCAAAAGCTGCATGTAGATCTAAATTGTTCTTTAAATGTTGACACAATAACTCCCAATTTAGCAAATTTTACTAAAATATTCATAAAGTCAAAAAAGTAGAGGTATACTCCTTCACTTTTTTTTCTCAGCAGGGCTTGGTTTTGTTTTTTGGGGTTTGGGGTTTTTTTGGGTTGGTTGGTTGGTACTCGAATTATCATGCAACCTTTTCTAATTCTCACCTCCTCCTTCATGAACTCCTTCATTCCACTACTGAAGTTAGTCTGTTCATACTGAGTTTAACTTTCAGCTGAATTTTCCTGGCTCTTCAGATTTTGTGTACTCTCTGAGCTAAGTGCTAGGCTAGCAGGCAGATGCAGGGGTGCTGAGAAGCAGCCTACACTGCTTCACATAAGACTGTCCCAGGAGTATCAAGCCAGCCTCCAATGGTTGCCTCAAGGGCATGGCCAGGCTTCAATCTTGCGCCTTAGCAATAAAATGTTACCTGTCAGGCATACCATTTATTAATTGCAGGCTATGCGTCCCAAACTGGAGCCACACTGGAGCTCTTTTCAAGCCACATATAGCTGAGCAATTTTGGCTTGGTGATTCTGAAGTGAGACACATTGCATAAGCCATGTGTGCTAATATGTGTGGGAGGAAATGTGAAATGTTGCATACATTAAATTCTGTTGTATAAGGGTGGTGCCTATGATGAAATCTTGCCTGAGACTAACTGATACTACAGGGTCTCACAAATCTAGGTTTTGGGTGCTAGATACAGCTTCATTATGGCAGTTGAAAGAAAAGCTAATATGGTTTAGAAATTTGTAGCAGTATTCCCATTGTCTTGCCTGTAGAGTGATTCTGCAGTCAAACTCTTTTGTTTTCTTTCTTTTTCTGTTTTTTTCCACTCCTCCACACCAAGCCCTGATCAAGATTTCACTAAAATTATGACAAGGCTTCCCAGAAATTGATATGTCTCTTTCAGATTCAGATTTTGGCCTATAAATAGAATAAAGGATGACATTGAACATAATGAAGAGTGCATATAATATCACATATTTAATCTGGTAATGGTGCTGAAAAGTGATAATTGAGGATTGGTAACATGAATCATTTACAAATGTGTTATCAATTCTATGAATATTCTTATGGGCTCTATATAGAGTCAGTGCCAATTAACAGGGGCACCTGAGCTCCAAGACAAATGTGTTGGCAGGTATCTAGGACACGAGCATTCTTCAAGTTAAATCTTCCTCATTTAATGGCTCCTAGATTAGGAGATAAGCTCTTCCTTGTGGATAGCTACACTGGGAAAGAATCTGCTATCATGTCTAGTAGTAAATCTAACTGATCAACCATGGGAATGTGATTTACTTGCTTATTTATTTATGAGTGCTGGACTCTTTAACTCTAGATGAAACTGAGGGAACTCAGCCACTGTGAACATCAGGCTTAAATTAATACAGACAGTCTGAGCCTCACATGAGAAAACTGAGGTTGTGTATTTAATACCAGACTGAAAATACTTGACATAGTTCAGGTCTCTTTATACTGTGTGTAGAGAGGTATAAGGAAACAAAGTATGTGTGCACTCGGCATAGAAATTTCAGGTTTTCTGCTCAGAAAATATTTATATCTCTTCCTGGGAGGCTAAGCCCAAAATTCCTCTATGATTAAATGGTAAGAGCTCCTGTTGGCAAAGTTGTCAGATGTGTGTTAATATATGGTGCTCTGGTGGAGTTAATTTAGGCTTTTGATACTTACTAAACTGCAAAGGATTTGTTTCTCAGTGGTCAGATGTCATCTTTGATCCAGGAAGATTTAGCTTAAAGACCTTTTCCTCTGTTTTTGGCAAGCAATCGAATCCAGCTTTCTTTCACGGTCTTCTGAGAAACATACCAAGATTATCAGGATTTCTAATGCTTCACATTTTCCCCTTGTATTTATTGAAGCTCACAGAGTCCAACTTGTTCTGCAAAAGTATATGAGGAGCTGGAACTTCATGTTGTGGTAAGAAAAAAGTCAATTTCAACTAAAGTATAAAAAATTGGCAAATAGGAGGTATTCCTTGCTAGAAAGCCTGTGGAAATTCTCCAAGGTTCTGTTTCTTGATCAAAAGAGCTGAATTGAATGTATTAAATGGTATGGGATATGGTTTACAGCACTACTTTTCTCAGAAATTTGGAAGAGGACTTCAAAATAACATGCCTTTTCCTCACCTGCCTTGTCTCTTGATGCAGTATTCTATCATTCCAAAGTGTGTTTTGGTTTTCTTGAGGCAAAATGAAAAGTGGGGCAGTCCATGGCCAGTGTATTTGACCTTACTACCTCTGCAGTAGTTGTCTCCTCCTACCCAGAGCTACGCCAGTCAGGTTGTCAAATTCCCCTTCTGCTCCCTGCCTTTCTGAAAGGGCTCAAATTCACTGTCTCCATTTTAGCACATTTTAAGCAGCAGTTTTAGTTTTCAAATGCTTTCTTTCCCTTGTGAAGCCTTGTCCTTTTACACTCTGATGGTTCACCTTTTAATCTTAGCACTGTAAACTCTTTGTGTCCTGACTGTTTTGACTGTCCATCCATAGGCTAAGATATTACTGGAATTTATTTAAATTACTTACACCGTTTTTCCTGGAGGCCTTTGGAAAATGTGGCTGGGAGCTTGGAAAAAAGAGCTGATCCAAAAGGCAGGCTGTAAAGGAAATAGAGAAGTCCCTGTGAATATATGGTTACACACTGATTATCTTCTTCCATTTGTTTATCAGCAAAATCATCATATTATGTGAAATAGGGTTGGAAGCAAGTTCAATGCCTTTAGAGGGTCTACAGAATCCTCTCTTCTGACCCACACATTGGAAGTGATGAGTACAAATACAGGAAAAGTGTAGAAACTAGTGTAGGAACCAGTGTATTTCCGTGGCTGGCATTATGTTTCTAGATAAATGAATGACTTAAAATTGTTTGGAGATGTAGCAAAGCTTATTTACAGCTCTATTGATTTTTATCATGAGTGCCATTATTGCCTTTCCAGCCTTAGATGAATGATCAGTAATTTACACAAATAAAAGCAGCGTATGTTTGTGCTCAGGGAAGGAAGAGAGCTAGTGCAAGATATATGACCACTGACAATTAAAATTAATTTTTAAACATTTCTTATTACAATGATATACCCAATTTTTAAGTTCAGCTATTGATGTAGATTCTGTAATTCATTTAATCAGCAGAAAAGAAAAAAACAGTGTAAATAAACAAGAGATGAAATGATACAAGCCTGGAGTGGGGTGTTAGAGACATGAGATCTCTTTCCAACACTGCCAGCATTTGGTTGATGCCAGGCTGTTTGAATTTTTTTCTCATTGCACTTTTTTTCTGCCATATTCAAACCTTTGTGAACCATAGTTTACTTAATGCAGTTTTGAAAAATTGGTGAAATGGATCCCAGTTCCTGTCAGCGTGAGTTAAAATAATGCAAAATTAAAATCCTACACCTATTACTTAAATTTATCTTACAGCACTAGATTAAGATGGAGAGATAAAGTTCTACTACAATTAATAGATACATATTACATATGTCAACCACTCTAATTAATCTGACACAATGCTCTTTAAATGTTTCCATTAAATCACTTTTAAAAGGACTTATCAAGAAGCTGAATCTAGCAACTGTGTTAGGACTGCAGTAGTTCTTTTGTTTAGTGTTAGCATTGCACTCTTACCCAAATGTGTTTATCTGTCTTGTATCTGAGATGAGCCAATACTGCCCTAGTTAGAGATGAAGCTCCTTCTGGACAAACTACCTTCTTAAAATGAGATTTTCATGGTCTTAACTTCTGTTCAAATGAAAAGTTTATGTGTAAACCACAGGGTAAAAGAAAAACCAAAATTGTTTCTGAGGAAGAAATGAGTATACAGGTGAAAAACCAAATTTAATAATTCTTAATTATAGAAGTGGCATGACCTAAAATATAGTTACTGCAGAGTAGAAAATAATTGTTTAATTTAGAGTATAAAATGTATTTATGTGATTTAGGCTTGATTAATTATTAAATTTGTAGTTTAGGAAAATTATATTACATAAAATACAGGGAATGAGGATAATTTACCCGGAAAACCACGTGCAATCAACTTAGAGCAATTTTTGTTCTGAAAGGGCATTGGTATAAAGTGATAAACAAGTAATGGCCTTTCAGACAGACAAATGAGAAACCCTGTTATCTCTTTTTTTTTTCCTCGTTCCTGCTGTAGAATGCTTTATTTCAGGCTTGCAATGGATCTTGTACTTTTTAGTGCTAACTTTGGTTGCAGAGCTTAGATCCACTTCTCCACTCAGTGATTTGAACCCATGGGAAGCACAGCCATGCATTTTTCTTTCCAGGCAGCACAGCACACTATCACAGAACTGAATCATGGAATCATTAAGATTGGAAAAGACCTCCAAGATCATCAAGTCAAACCTTTGGCCAAAATTATAGAAACAAACACCCAAAAATACTTATCTTTCAAAAAACACACTTGGGTTAGATTTCTTGGATTCACAGTTGGATTTGGCAGCTTTGCAGTTTTTAATTTATTTCGGCTAGTGGAGCCTTTTCCTACTCCAATCCACATAAAATTGTTGTGTTTATCCTTACATTTTTCTTTACATGGAGACAGAGCCATGGCAGCACCCTTGCTCATAATGACACAGCAAATGCAAATTTAAGACTCAAACCCAAGCCTGCTCCATTCCATAGATAGTTGTAATTATATAAATATGGCTCAACTAATGTGATTGGAAAACCAGTGTTATTCATGACTAAGCAGCAGAGTAGAAGTGTGGAGAATGAAGGACCAACACAACCACGCAGTGAAAGGAGGGAAGCCCCCACACAGATGATGTGTTTGTTTAAATCTGAGTTGTAGGCAGGTCTTTTGTCAGTAAAGCACATGCTTAAAGTTATGTGGTTCAGGACATTAAGGTGCTTGTGAACAGTCACTCTCCAAAATGCCTGTTGGCTTCTTCCAGAAGTGCAGTGTTCTGAATAACCCTAGGACACTAAGTACCATCAAGATGTAACACAATTACGGGAACTGTTCAAGGCCAGACTGGATGGGGCTCTGTGCAACCTGGTCTAGTGAAGTTGTCCCTGCCCATGGCAGGGGGGCTGGAACAAGATAGTCTTTAAGATTCCTCCCAAACCAACCCACTCTATGATTTTATGAAAATTGAGTCAGGTCAGGACACAAGTACAGTGCACCAAAAATGCCCTGTAACTTGATGGAGTCAGCAATTAAGATGGACGTATGGAAAGTGAAAGGTAAAAGTTTTGAAAGGCATGGGAACCCAGGATTAAACTCAGGCTGCCTGGTGTTTCCATTCTGAGGCCAGCTTTCTCACATAAAAATTTGGAATGCAAATTGACAGAACAGTCTGGAAAAAAAAATCAGCTAAGCCAGGAAAAAAAAAGCATGGGAAGATCAATGCTATTGCTCTCCAAAAGGCTTCATTTAATGTTTTGCTGGAAGACAACAAGGCTTTGTTTTTGGTCTCTCCTTTGTATGTTCTTTTCACCAATTCAGAGAACTAGAAGATATGTTCAACACTAGATTATTGCTGTCTAGGCTATTTTACTAAAAATTTAATGCACAAGAATTTGCACTGGTGCTAGGTTGTGATAAAACCAATTCCCAGTTACGTGTCACAAATAGTACAGGAGGATGCTTATAATATTTTTTTTAAATAAACCATTAAATCAGATATTTACTCATTTTCTCATTGGAGGCTACTCTGAATTGTAGTGACTTGCAACAGGATTATGCGAAAAAGTACAGGATGGTATAAAAATGACAAAACTATAGATTGAACAGAGAGAAAACTATATCTTTGTTCTTTTGGGAGCAATTGGGTTTTGGGGTCATGAGGCCTTTTGCGTCCATTTCTTATTGGAATTTCAAAAGGTGGGTCTAGGAAAACTGTAAAGTTATTACAGACAACTTAGCAAAAAAAAAAAAAAAAATTGGTGCATATGTGCATATGTCAATTAATGCCTTGAATGGTCTCTGTAATTAGCTATGGCTGGCTGAGGGCAATCACTCCCCAGGTTACTGACTTCTGAACTCTTTGGAGAGAATCTGTGCCCTAAGCACTGTTGTCACAATAAACACATGCTGGGAACTCGTGTGTTGCCTGGGAATCTGCTCTGACCTGCTTCTTTTGAACATCACAAATTGCCTTTTCCTCGTCTTGGCTCCTTATCTTGCCTTCTGCAAGTGTTAAGATAGATCTGTTGCTGCCTTACATCATTTTTCCAGGCTCAGCTCCTTTTTTGGGATATTCTTTCCCATTGAAGTTTTGTGAACAGTAGTTTTTGGCCTGACGGCTGACTGTATTCCTAAACTTGGTTTGTATACTGTGCTTATGGACCCTGACAGCCTCACTTTCTCATTGTATCAGTCACTTTTACCCCTCATCTACTCTAGGCTTATTCTGCATTTCCCCCCATTTGTTTTACCAGTATTTGGGACAGTATCTCTGGCTGAGCACTTCAGCAAGTGACAAGCCAGGCAGGCTGTGGATTTCTCCATCTCCTACTGCACAGAAGGAACATCAGCATGGCATTAGAGAGCATAGTCTGATTACAGAACATGTAATTCAAATCACTAATACAGTTAATATCCTTTTCCTATATAATTTTTTTCCTAAATGTGATACTTATACCTCTAGCCCATAGCACAAATCGGATGACAGTGAGAGTGTGACAGGAGATTGCTCCACTTTGCAACAATTTCCATTCTGCATTAATAAAAAACTGTGGATTGATAATTCTACCTCAGTTCCAAAGATGCCTCTTCTCAGAGGGAACCTGGCATGTAGTTATATATTTGAAGATGTTCCCATGAATATTGCTTACAGGAAGATGCCTTCAGGACATTCATGGTGGAAAGGATATTATCTGTGTTCTGTGTCTATATCAGCTTTATGGATGATCCCCACTCTTGCTTAGGCTCCCTTTTGGCTGTTACAAGTGGTTTACATGCTTCATGCTCTGAACTAGAAGCAGGCAGAGTCCCAGAGAAACACAAATGCTTTTGTTCCAGTAAAGTAACCTGCATACTTTTAGGGCTTACAGAATGTGAATATAAAATCTAAAAGGCTGCCAAAGATGCTAGGGAAGGTTTGGTCTGTTAATATAATACAAATCCTCCCTTTAAATGTAGCAATTAATGCAAGAAAAATTGGAAATTTTAAAAGTTTTGTGAAGAGAGGTATGCATTTCCCCTGTGCATTAGAGGAAGCTGTATAGACACTCAGGAGAATCTGGCTAGTAATACTTTCTTTGCTCTCTAAGTAGTAGCAGTAGAAGAATTTACAAGGTAGTAATTAGAAGAAAATTAGTCTTATACTAATGTAATTTACCATCAATATAGTCTGTTTTGCACTTGGTGCATGGTTTCTCATCCCATAGAATGTTATAAAAACATATCTGAGAGAAAATCTAGACTTCCCTTGTCTTTTTTCTTATTTGCTTTAGAAGCAAATATTTAATTTGAACAAGTTGTGGATGATAAAAGTTAACTGGAGTAATGGAGTAACAGGTAATGGAGCCTTGTCTCCAGGTGAGCATTTAGCAGCCTCACAGTGCCCTAGTGTCACACAAACTGGTAACTGGCTCCAAGTAATTGCTCTTGGCTCTATTCCTCTTTCCTCATCCATGATGAAGGGGGGCCTCCTTCCCCAGAACTGAGTACGTTGCATCATCAATACCTGCCTGCTCCTTCTCCTCTGTGTCTCTGTTCCTGCTGGGTGTGCTGGCTGTGGACCATGGATTTCATTGTCCTAATTCCCTTTGCTGAATGCTGACCAGGGCAGTGGCAGCAAGACTGGAGGGAATTGAACAGCACATCCTGCCCTAGAGAGGTGCTAAAGAGGAAGAAGTGCTTATATCAGCAAAATCACCACTGTTGCCAAATATTTAGCTGCAGTTTATGAGTATAAGGAAGTCTTGCCATGTGTGAGAAGGTAAGATTAGGCCCTAATTAAAAAACTGCAGGGGAATCGTTGCACGAGTCAATGTGCAACACCCATGAGAGGAAAAATCAAATTAGGATGGAAAAGTTTCATTGAAGCAACTGAGACCGTATCTGACATGCTACTTAGACTGATCCTGCTGTGCAGGAGCCAGAGAATTTTTTTTAACACTAGAAACATTGTGAGAGAGGGTGCAGGACTATCTGAAACTTGTGCCTTCTCTTCTCTGGTAGGTTCCCCTATTTGAAAATGCCACAGTAATTGAAAATACAACCAAATGAGACCTTGTTATCTGGACACACTGAATATCCAGGAGCATGCAGATTGTGATTCAGTAGATTGGTGGGCAGGGCATTCCACTGGGAGGTGGAATGGGTTTGAGGTTTTGCTCCAGGAAACATTTGTATCCTTGACTTGACATATAAATTTGAATCCTATATTTTGCAGGGAAAAAACTTTCAAACTGGTCCAAGCTGATAATATTTTTTTTCATTGTGTAACATAAGTTTCATTAATATTACTGCCCCTAACTGCATGTCTTAGTCTTTGATTTTAAATCATAGCAGATCCTGTTTACATTATCAGTCCATTATACATCCTGAAGCAAAGTTCAGGAAATTAAAACAAAACCTTTCAGTAAAATATATTTTGCAAAATTTGAAATAGTGAAACAAGTATGGAGTTTCAGAAAGCTTTCAGAAGTAAAATTTTAAAAAATTGTATTTTTTCATTATACATTTAAGAAAAACTATACAAAAGCAGTATTTTTAATCTTAAAAGTTCTGTTTCAGGGGTCAGTAGTAAGTTATATTCTATTTACTGCTCTAAAAGGCAGTAACAAAACCTAGTCAAGAATTCTAATTTTTAAATTAGCATTATTAGAAAGGGAAGTAGCATCAAGGAGCTTGTTACACTTGTCTAGCTGTTTTTAGCTAGGGATGAATGAGAAAATCTCTTGGAGTAGCCTCAGTGATGATCAGATCTCACCCCATGATGCCCATGGCAGTGCCTTTTATCTGGACCACTGAAGGGAGAAAATCTCTCAATTTTCTGCTACACATGACCATGGTTCATACCACACAGCCTTTCTAATAAGGGAGCTACTTGAATAACATTGAATGTCTCTAATAAATCAGTAAATGAAGAGAATTTTTATAACATTATCTACTTAACTGGTCTCATTTAGTTTTTTTCCTAGAATTCTAAATGAAATGCTATTAAAATGAATGTAATTAATTTATGTTCCAGCTATTTAAAATTAGCTGCTTACCTAAAGACTATAGGAATATAACTGCTCTTTAATGAGAGCATGGCTCAGAGTTTCATTTGGACTTTTAAAATAAGAGGGTAACTAGAGCACTGATAACAAAGTATGTGTTCCTCAGAAACAAGAGAAGTCACTTGTCCATCTGTTTACACCAATTACATGGACCCTCTTAAAGCTCTCTTTGTGTTCTGTATCTTCTTCAGGTGCGTCTGCTCAGGTCTGGGTTTGCTACCTCAGATGCCATTGCTGTGCTAAACTGGCCTTTGAGGCTATTATTCAGGATGTGAAATTCCAGGATGCAGTTTCCTGGATGATGATGCTCATAGGTGTCTTGCCCCTTTGGCACTGCTGTCAGGTTGCCTCATGCTGGACCAGCTGCATTCCTCCTGCCAATCACAGGGTAATGAGAGGCACTGAGACAGCTGCAGCTTGTAAAAATCATATGAGACTGAGTTCAATGTCAGTGCAGTGTCTGTACTTACATAATAGGAGAAAACAGTGCCTGAAGGGAAAAATTTAGGCCTCCCAGCTAATTGCTGGGTGATCTCCTTAGCTTTTGTTATTCAGGAAACAAAACTAGGTGGGTATGGTGGTATCTTCAGATTTTAAAATATACATATGTCCATAGCAAAGTTAAGGGGTAATTAGAAGCTTTTCTATAATTCTAAGTTCCATAAATTCAAAATTTTATTTTTAAACCATTATATTACTAGGTGTAAAATGTGGTGGAAATAGAGTTCATTAAGTATATGAATTCAATAGAAATGGTACATGGTCTATCACTAAGCAGAAGTTCTCCTACCACCAATTGGTACACACCAATATGAGCAGACTGCTGCAAAATCCACCTCAATCACAGTTATGCAGTGTATCAGGGAAAAGAGGTGTTGGGACTGGTTCTGGTTACTCTAAGCAAAAGCAGGGGAGAGAACAAGGGCACAGCCTGAATGCTCCTGAGGGAAGAACTATAGAGAAACAAGGATGTAAGGATGGTCAGGGCAGGTGAGCTTTCTGATGCCCCCATCCTATAGCCATTCTTTCGTGCTCAGTATGTTCAGGCAATACATGAAGAGTGGAGGGATGTCATCAGACTATGATGTGAGTGTACCCAAAACACCACTGCTTTCCTGGGAGACATGCAAGGAGAAAAATGGCAGGGTTTGTTTTGAATCACAGAAGCATAGTATCAGTCATAGAATGCTTTGAGTTAGGAAGAATCTCAAGGATCATCTGGCTCCAACCCCACTGCCATCAGTGGGGCAGGGACATCTTTCACAAGATCACTTTTCTCAGAGCTCTATGCAGCTTGTCCCTGAACACTTCTAGAATTCTTTAGTCACTGTAATGATTTCTTCTTTGAAATACATGTGTAAATTATGAGTTACTTTATTTTAAAAATGGGTATTACTATGCATGACTCAGTTTTGCAGTGCTTCAGAGAGAGAGTTTTCCTTTGTCTTCAAAATACTATCAGTGCCCGTTATGTTGTCAGTGAAGTGCTGTAACTTAAGTCAGAAATAGAATATGATTAAGCTATGGTGAGGATAGGCAGAGGAGAGAGAAATCAGACTTCATCTACAGCAATTCCCAAATTGCCATAAGACTCTTGGTTATGTAAGGATTGAATTGTCTGAGATTTAATCTAAAAAGTGAAGCCTTGTCATTATGTATTAAGAAATCTCTTGCATCCACTTTATTCTTTGATATTTATTCTTGAATCACTGAAACAATCAGGACTAGGGAATAGACAATTAAAGGGAGAATTGCACTACTAAACACTGTGTAGTGATTATTCAGTCTGGTAAAATTTTTTTCCCCTGATATATTTGTATTAGATGGTACAAATACATCTAACTTCTAGGAGACTATCACAGCTGAACACTATGTTTCCAAGATGCTCCATGGAATGAATCTCTCTCAAAACTATTTACAGTTTTATAGGTGAACTGTGAACCATCATCTCTGAATCTGTTCATAAACTGCTATAGACACTTACTCCAATGCCTCTCAAATGCCTCATATTTTGAGGGCTGTTGCTCATATTGTCTCTAAAGTTGCCCATACTCCACCAAACCTAGTATCCCTCTAGTATCCCAAGTATCTTCTCTGTTATGAAAAACTGCACACTGTAATTAACGTATCAAAGTTCATGTAGAGATAGCTGGTTATGAAGATATTAATTGCAGAAGATATGAATTCTCTGTTTTTTGTTGTTTCCTGCACTATTTTGTGTTACACAGAGCCTAAACCACAGGAGAGATGTGTTCAGTTCTGTGCCCAGCAGCCTTAACCCCTGATTTACAGACCTGCCAGGGCACAGGGTGACTGTCCCCATCCCAGCTTCATCATCAGCCTTGGGCTGTCACGTAGCCAAGGTGCACAGCAGAGCCAGAAGATGGAAAGTGCTCCAGGCCTCAGAGTTCAGCTGGACCTGTGATGTCTTAGATTAAATTTTTTGACATGAGATTTTGATACTTGTCACTCAGATTTCTGTCAGAAGTTAACTGCTTTTTCTTGTGTCTACTGCTGTAATTTCATTTTTAGCATGTGCACAAGTGGCCAAACCAAACCGTGACAAATCTGGCAGTGTTCAATGTGTTTAGAACCTTCCTGGCCAGCAGATCATTCCCTGTGCTGTTAATCATAATGTGCATGTGGCCAAACAGCCATGTCCTGGAAGCCCAGCTGTGGGTGCTGCCCACACATTGGCTATGGCCAGCAGCAATTTAGGCAGGACCAGTGGTAATGCAGTCTGTCAAATGCTGTTATCTGAAAGATAGGCTCTCAGTGCAGGAACAGATCAGAACTCATTTTGTCTGCTGGCAAAATGCTACTGTGCCACTAAGAAGTTATGACATGGCTAAACTGACCATCAAAGATCCTCAGATTTAAGATTAAGTAGAAGAAGAGCGGAGGGAAAGAAGGCTGCAGTGGGAAGTTAGGGGTATGTTGGTACTCAAGCTGAAAAATCTTCATGGTGGATGTGCAGCAGAGTGATGTTTGTTGAGTGGTGATGGCACGGAGTTAGGATTTGGGTCACACAGTGTCTGAGCAGCATGGTTGAACACAACTGCACTTTGAGCATAACACAAGTGGACATTGACTAGTCTGGTGGCAAATAGCAAACCAGGCAAATATCAGATGTGCATGAGTCTTAGATCCCTCACCAGATTAGCAAATTTGATGTTTACAGTATTTCTCATCTTGTCTTGGTAGCCAATTTTATCAGCTGGTGGTAGAAAATCAACCTCATTAAGGCAAATGCTGAGATGTACTCTCTGTGTATTAGAACCAGCTGCTGCCCTGTGCCCATGACACAGAAGCAGTGGTGTACACCCAAGGACACATGGGAGATGATTTGAAAGTGAAAAGCACACACAGCTGGTTTAAAAGCATTCAGCAGAGCAAGCACCATCTATGGTTGCATGGGGTATAGCTCGTAAGTCCACACCAAAGAGGCAGTAAGTTCTCAAAGAACAGAGACCTGAAAATAAATGCCTCAACAGCTAAAAAAAAAAAAAAAAAAAAAAAAAAGAGGAATTCCAGGTGGATCAGGGAAAAGTTACACACAGTAGGTGCTGAAGAAGGTGACTGCTCTGGAATGTCTAAGGAGGAGTTTTGTGGACTTACACACTCAAAACCAGCAGCATGTAAAACTTTTTGCAGTGCAGTCAGCAGTGGGAGGAATGTTCTAAGCTTCCCAAGCAGGCTGCTGGGCCTTACCAATGTACTTGACATGGCCACTTACTTCCAAAGTTGCTCCCATAGCTCAGATTCCTGCCCTCATGCGAGGAACTGCAGGAATGTAGGCTCAGTGCTCGTGCATCCGGCAGTTGGCAGGGAAGGTGAAATGGAGAGCAAGTAGCAAACTCACTACCCACCCTTTCTTAGCAATCATTAAAGTGTCATTTCACACTTTTCCCCGTAGCTGCAGGCAGAAACGTTGCTGCTAATTTTCAGCTCCCTGCTAACACTTAAATTAAGGCTCTAGAGAGACTTGGTTGGGTTTTTTAACACCTGAGTGGTTGTTTGACAGCTTGCAAAGTAGCAGCTGAATACTGGTGAGGCTGAGAACGAGGTGTTGTCCAAGGGTAAATACGTGTGGCAGGGAGGCAGGGTAAATTCACAACAAAAATAGAATGTACTGACCTGGGAATGAGGATGCTTGAAACAAAATTGCTGCAGGCAAACCTGTTCTGAGAGTATAAAGACCAAAACAAGCTCCTTTGCCTTGCTGATGTGTTTGGTAGACCTTAATATGACCTTCGAAGAGTGGTATGCTTCAAAAACAAGGGTTGAGAGACAGGGGTCTAGGCTGGGGGACTTAAATAAAAGCCAGGATGGAGTTCAAACCCTAGTTTTTAACCTGGCATATCGCACAGAATGAATGCCACAATGATATGTAAGAGTCAGATGGAGGGGAGCACGTCTTCATCTCTCCACAAAAAGCTGCTTTGAGCATGAATTATCAGTGTGAGATCACACGCCTTCCTGCTGAAAGCTGCCCTGTTGACCTGATAAAATATTCTCTATTATGGGAAAAAAAAAAATTTGCTGAACTTGATATTCCAGAAGCTGTGGTTGACAACAAGCAGCAACACAGGCTGATAGTACCAGGAAGCCAACTAATTTCTGCAAGGATTTAATATGAGGCTCTTCCACTGATACTGCAGCTTTGGACACACAAATTATAGTGAACTGTGGATAAAGTCATAAAGGAGATGAGGGAATATCAGAACTTTTCAAGTTGGGTCAAATAATGAGACTACATATGCTTATTCAGTGTTACATGTTTTCTGTGGGGGTTAAGAGACATATTTTGACCCTACATTGTAAATTTGTAAAAAAGTTTGCAACATATTGAGAAACTGCATCTGATCCAAATCAGCGATACTAAGAGCTCTGTGTGTAGCTGTTGGACTGTTATTAAAATTGTGTTAATCAAAAGCCTAAAAGGTAGTGTGTGTAAAAAGAGGTTTACATTGCTTTTCTAAAAATTTAAATTTTAAAATTATTAAAGATGTAAATAAAAAAATCTTCAGAAATTCGGCATTTGAGTTTCTGCTGTCTACATTTTTTACATTTATGCAATAGATACCTGGAGAACATAAGAACATCAGGTGCTGCCTTGTCTTGGGCAGAGAGGAACATAATTTTAATACTCTTTTATGATATTAGCATAATGTAAAATGTGAAACATTGCAGCAAAAGATATGGCTCATTTTATTTAAGTGAAGACTTAGCTCATTTACTCATTACTGCCTGCAAAAATAATTTATAAATTACTAAGCAGTCCTTGACAGGGAATGATACTTTTTTTAAGCACCTGTTTTGAATTATTGTAAGCAATTTCCATTTTATTCCTTTTCTAAATAAAGCAGCACTCACCTACCCCAAAGCTGAATGCAGCCTTCAAGCTCAAGTATTAAAAGCACAAAGGAGAAACTTAGGGCAGAACTGTATCTTCCTGTGATTTGTAATGCATTATTTCACTGTTTCTTGGCTCATCCCTGCATGTTATAAATAGCAGCACTGCTCTAAAGCAAGTCGGTTTATAAATTTGACTCAAATACCCACTTGGCACCCTCTTTTCCTGGTGATGATTGTGCAGAATATAGTCCCCTTTGGCTCTTTTGCAGCTCTGAATGCTCCCTTGCAGGACTAGTGTGACAGCTGCTAAAACAGATGCCAGACTCTGTATGATACCGTATTTTTTGTGTATAAACCTGAAGTAGTTTGTGTTAAACATAGCAACACTGCCACTGCACGACCAGGCCATTTCCTCCGTGGTTTAGCAGTAAAACAAAGTTATTCATGTGTATGGGTGAGATTGTGGGAAGTTTACCTCTTTGTTTTTAGTACCTATTTTTCTAATATTTTAGCAGGTGCTTTCTCTTCCCTGGTAAGCTCATGTCTCTGCTTCTCATTTTTTTGCATTATAAGAATATGTCACAGTACTTCACTCATTCTTAGCTAGTTTGTAATTGTTTTTTTGGAAGTACAGGTGAAATCACAGAACATTATTTGTCTCATGATCTTCTGGCCATCTGAAGGTCTCTCTGAAACAGCACTTCCAAATGTATAGCACTTCAGAGCTGAAGTAGGGTCAATGGGTGTACATGCCATGTGAGAATAATTTCTGCTTACTTTGTTTTTATGCTGTTTTTTTTTTACTCAATAAAGTATTTAGCATACATCCCATTAGCATAAGTAGGAGCACATAGCAGTATATCACTGTTAAGCTGTACTTACTGAGGCTTTTAAAACTATAATATTTAAAGCATCAAACTTTTTATGATACTTTTTGCAATATATAAAAGTGACTATTATTTCCACATATTGTTATTTAAGCCTAGCCTTTCTCAAAGAAAAATCTTTCCTATTAACTCACAATTTTCAGCAGCTGTTTGCAGATTAAATATTCCCAGGATTTTTTTCTTAATACATAAATTGGAACAGTGTTCCTAAGCTTTTCAACTTGGCAAAGTCTTAATCAATTATTTATGATTTCCTTCCACTTACTGTAGATGTAAGAACAAAGAATATATCCACAGTAGCAAGAAGGACATATAAGCTTATGTTCATGCATCTGTTTGGAGAGGTTAACAGATTATTTGACCTTGAATGACTGGGGAATGTGTGTAGAATTGGAAAGCAGCATTCTCTCTGCTTTATAATATAATAAAATTTACAGTACTTCAAGTGACCCTGATTTATTCTCACTGTCCTTCTGTGTTTTTGACCCTTTGGTTCAGAAATAGTGCCCTAAATCCTTATTAAAGTATCCTTTGCATCAAATTGTACTTGAATGCCAAGGGACAAATGACATTGAACATAAAGGAGCCAAAGTGAAGAACAGTTTGGGTTTAGACACTTTTCAGTGTTCTTGGCAGTATGTCTTACTGAGTAATGCTTTAAAGGCATAGTTCTGCATTCTTTCAAAATTATATTCACTACCACATGAGAAGGATGAAACCCTGAAGTCTACTTAGAGGTTAGTGTAGAAGAGTTAGATTGAAGATGTACTTACTCTTCAATGCATTACTACTGGGGGAGAAAATCATGCATACGTATTGGTATCTTGTTTAAACATACATGATGAAATTTAAGGAAAGATTATTTTTTTCTGTGTAATTCCAAGTCTAATTTTATATGGGCATGGGCCTTTTTACTGCCTTGGAATGAAGGCAAACTAAACTGGTATCTTCTTGCCGCATGGGCAGAAACAAGCTTTCATCTATCCATGGACTATGCAGGCCAAACATACGCACAAAAGTCTTCTGTCCTGCTGAGGCACACTGAGTAAAACACAGCTCCTGGGTCAGTGTTGATGCTGAACTCTACCATGATTCTTGGCTGTAGCTCGTGACTGTATGACAGTGTTCTTTATAATAAGGCATGGAGCAAACTCTAATGCCCAAAGGTAGCTGTACACATCTCTAGCTCTAAAATTAGGAATCTCCCTTAGCTCAGGTTTGTAGTGTGTCCGCTGAGACATCCTGTGCTCTCTTTGAACATCACCGTTTACTCCAAGGATCTCCATAATGCAGTGTAGCCACTAAGACCTTTTCTGCATAACCCGAGTGTAAAAATTATTGGCATAACTCCTCTATGTGTTTAGCAGTGTGGTGGTTACTGAGTGCACCTTTTCAATCCTCAGCTTCCTAATTTTTAAAACAGTTTTAATGATATGGATCCACTTCAGAGGCCAAAGTACAAATTCTTAATGATACATTTATGTAAAGTACTATTAAGATGGCCATCTGGCAAAGGACAGATTCTGGCTTGCAGCCCTTTGTTCTTTCATTGGGCCATTCTGTTGCTATTTTTCAATGTCTCTGAGTTTCCAGACAGGTCTGCAAGCCTAGCAAACCTTTTAACACCTCTGAAAGCTGGGGAAGCTAAAAAATCCACAGCAGCTCTTGCAGAACACAAGGGAAATGAAGAACAAGACTCCCAAATTCTCTAAAATCGCAGAGTTTTTGTTGCTATTATCCCCAATTGTTCCCCATAGGAACGGATGGCAGTTCACGGATTATTGAGCCTGTTGCCTGCAAACACAGCCAACCATATAATAGAGTAATAGTCCAAAAGAGGGCAGAGGAAAAGCCAGCCTGTGTGTGCTACACCAGCCACCACAAATTCCTGTCTGTAAATTAAAAATCTCTCAGAATTACAGTGTCACATGAAGAGAGTGTTACACAGAGACCCTGCATCCCCACAGCACTGTGGGCTTTGCCAAAGGGCCACGGTACAGAAGGAAGCAAGTTCCTCCATGCTTTTGCCTCTTAAAGGATAATGGTCCACAGCCTAACCTGTAATTCTTCCTCCCTTCAAATATGGTCACAGGTGTCTTACCTCTGAACACACAGGTTAGAAAAAACTAACTGGAAAACGTGAGGTTTCTCAGCTCTGCCACGTAACCTGCACTTCCTGCCACAAGCCCAGCATCCTGCCTAAGCTGCAGATACATCATCAAAGGATGTTTTGCTGCATCCAATGGAGAAGTGGAGAGAGTGCAGTTCTTTCTTCCTTCATTGCTGCAGTCGAAACCCTGAGTCAGAGGAAGGCAGGTTCGAAATGTGATTTCAAAGCAGTTTGATTATGAGTTTGCATTAGTGCCTATCATAGAAGATGAGACATATTCTCCTATTATAACTCTTCTTTTTGCAAATGAAATCTAGGCATAATGGAAGATGAGGTGTTCAAAAATTGAGCAGTAGAATAAACTGCAATTAAACAGTGGGTCTAGCCACTGTTCATACAAGAATTACAGGGATGCTGGAGAAGTGCCTGAGCTGCTGATAAAAATGTAGTTTAATGTTAGAGTCAATTACTTATCAACAGCCCTGATTTGCAACAAATACTATGCTCTTAAACAAGAAAATTAGGGGGTCGCTTGAGGGGCATAAAGCACTTACATTAGGATCCAGAGCAATAGATTAAAAAAGCAAAGCCTAGCCTATGAAACACTAAACTAAGCATGATACAATAAATACAAATCACTCCAGCTTCTATGAAGAAAAATCTTACTAATTTCATAGAATTTTAGCCTGTCATTACAACTGCAGAAAATATTGTGTCAGCAGGATCTTTATCTAGACTTTTGAAAATACTTTCCCAAAGTTCTCTAAACAGGATTCTATGTCTGGCATTTGTCATACCATGAGGCTGTCTAAGGCAGGAAAGTAAGTATTATTGGAGATATAAGAAACAAGTAACTTTTGTAGAGGATATGCCAAGGAGGAAATAAAATAAATGCTCCAGATACTTGCATGCTATTTTATGGATCTTTTCTGTTATCTGAATTACTCTTTCTAGGCTTCTTAGAAAACAATTATACCATCTCAGTGCTACTGCAACAGGAGAGTGGACAAATCCAGCTATGGCTCTGTGATCTTGATAAGGTTTTGCCAGTGGTATCTAAAGAAATTAAGTACTCATGGTTGGCCAGCCCAAAATAAAGCAGTTATATAGACTGTAAACTGGCTGAGGGGAAAAAAGAGGAGCTATAGACAGCTTCTGGTCAGTATGGAAGTAGGTTAATTACCAGCTTTTTCCAGGGCATTGTACAAAGACTGATGACCCACATGTGTTTTAATAACCTAAGAGTGAAATGAGATTGTGTAGGATCTAAGAATAAGTATTAGATTATTCCCAAATGAATATGATAATGAAAATCTGTCTTCTTTTTAGACATAAGTAAGGTCAACACCAAATGTGAGAAAAACCAAGAAATACATAGCGTTAAGATTCTTTTCCCATATTATTAGTTTATCTTTAATCCATACCAAACATCATAGCCAGTTGTCATCTTGATATACATTGCCAAGACAGTGTAAGGATCTGTCAGTTTAAAGACCCTGTTCCTGATTTCAAAGATACTGAAAATCTTGTCTTAGCAATGAAGAATTCAAGCTGAAAGGAAACCTGAAAAGCTGTTAAAGGTTGGCTTGTGTGAGCAGCTGTCTGTAGAGACAAGCTGGCATAGAAAGCCCAGCAGAATTGGGCCATTTTGTTCCAGAAAAATGCAAAGTTAAATATGCACACAATATGGTATTGATATTCTTCTCCTGGAAACCTTGCTTCTAAAACCTTTTTAAATAACTTGAATGAATGATCTTGAGGCTTT
Source organism: Lonchura striata (assembly GCF_050655825.1). Taxonomy (NCBI): domain Eukaryota; kingdom Metazoa; phylum Chordata; class Aves; order Passeriformes; family Estrildidae; genus Lonchura; species Lonchura striata. Next base: position 118,273,380 of record NC_140704.1, read on the forward strand.
TTCTCATTGTCCCAGAGGGAGCAGGAAAAGAATCTCTTGAGTCTATTGCACTCCAGTATGTGTCAAGATGCTCACAAATGCTCAGAGGGCTGCTGCCTGGGTCTGAGTGTTTTTACTTTGAGTAAAAGCACCAAGACATGAAGACTAAAACCCTGGTAAGATGCACTCTGAGAGAGAAGACACTAATGAGGTTCAATTTGTTGGGTTGAAACAGCACTTTATTGGAATACTTGTGGGAATGTAAATTCATACAGGCTTGTATGAAATAATATGTTTCAGAAGGGAAAATTGTACCAGCTCACTCAAGTGCATGAGTTCTTCATATTTTTAGCAAACAATGTCCTCATTAGTCACTACAAAACCTTTTGAAGTTTATTTGCAAAGTACATCAGCTTTCAAGATTCAGTAAAAGTCAAGAAAACTGATGTGTCTGCATGCATGGATTTTACTCAGAAGAGGGAACAGTTTGTCAGTAGATTCTGGAATATGCAGGCAGATTAGACAGTCTAATCAATGGGAAAGTCCTTGGTGTATGCTCTGTATGCACCAACTGGGCACTCTAGAAGTTTAAATATTTGTATCATAAAATAAATTAAATGAGAAACCAAAATGTGCATCAGTGAAATGAAAAACCCATGCTACTAAGTCCAGAGTAAACAATAATTTAATAAACTTTGTTTTAGTTATACTTATTCTCACAGTTTTCTGGTCTGGACCATGTAGGATAACTGAAATTTCTAGGGGATAAAAACCAAAACAAAAGTAAACAAAAACAAAACCAAAAACACCTTAAAAACCACCAAAAATAAAGATGAACCCCCCCCCCCCAAAAAAAAAAAAAAAAAAAAAACCAAAAAAAAAAAACCCCACCAAACCAATAAACACCAGGAAACTAACAAAGTTATGTAAGCATCTTTAAAATATTTTTCTTTTTCCTGACGAAAATTGTGTAAGAGTATAGTCTGGAAAGTATTTAAGAACTTGGTGAATAAATAGATCTGAATCGTAAATCTACCTGCTGGTAACACAAAGATCTGAACACATGGAAAAGCTACATGATATACACAAGTGAAAAAAACCAGTGAAATATCTCATGCTTTTTCTGTAAATCAAACATGGAATACAGTCCCTGATATGTTTTTTCCACCTCATAAGTTAGAATAGTTTAACTTCTGCCTTAGAATTGAAAGCAATAGTTGAAAATGTGAACTTTAACAGTAAAGGCAGCTGCTGAACACATCTCTTTACTATATTTTCTTGCTTGCAGTTAGAGTGTGTAAATTCCCGGGTTATAAAAGAACAAAATAGAGGTGCAGTAGTTCAAACTACATTTTTATTACTGTCACCTGAATTTTCAGTTTCACCATGTATTGCCTGGAGGAGCCTGGGAGTGCAAGGGAGCAGAATTCCAGTAATGTCCTTAATCCACTGCCTCTATAGCTGAAAAATATACAAGTGATGCTGGTCTATTGAACCATCAAGCTTACTGACAGCACTAGACATTCATGCTGATCGTAAGACTAATCAAATGCATGATGAAGAAGCCACATCATTCTAATGGTATTTGAAGTAAAATTCAAGATAGTAATAGTGGTTGCAAACTAGGAAAATGTGTTTTAAAAGGTCATAGATTGATTCCCCATTGAGATATAAAGATCTTCAATGTATGCTAATGATCACCAAAATAGAACTTTGGACTTAGTAATGTCACCTTAGGATCTGGTGGTTCAGAAAGTATGAAGCAGAGGACAAAGGCAAGCTTGCACTCATGAGAAATGATTCAGAAATAGAAAAATAAGTGTATAATAGGAGAGTGAGATATAATTCTACTTATGCTTTGCTAAATTCAAATCTAAGTCAAATATTGGTGTAATCGCACTGGTATGGATAGAACTGCTACAGATATAATAAATCTTTGTATATTAAAGAAAATCAGTCAGATTTTTTGCCTATTATTTTGAACACAGATGATCTGTGTCCATTTTTTTTCAAATAAAGGCACTCAAGCAAAACTGCATTAGAGGAGATACTGAGCTTCTATGGTTCCTGATTATGTCAGTTTAAGGCTACTTTACCTCTAAGGGCACTAGCCATACAATGCATTAATGGATTTTTTTTCTCTGGTTGCCACAGTTTTGGTCTGGTTTATAGGCCTAGAGAAGCTCATGCTATGGAGAAAAAGAAAGGGGATATAGCTGTTGAAATCCCTGAAAAATCTACTCTGTATTTAGCTGAATTCTCTTAATTTTCATGAGTGATTGCATTTTTAAAAAGTGTTGCTCATTTTGGTCCTGTATCTTCATTGTTTGAGATTTTAAGGAAGGTTTTAATAAAAGAAAGTAATTAAAGAGTACTACATTCAGGAAAAGTGGAAGATTAGCCTGTCTAAATTAATTAATGAATTTTAAGTAAGCGTTTTTAATATACAGAGAAACCTACATATTTTCGGAATCTGTTCACTCCAAAAAGCACAATATCAAGTATTGAAGCATCCTATCCCCATTTATGTCAGATGTTGTAATTTAAGTGTCAAGAATCCTAGATTGCCACAATAATTGCTTTCAGCACTTCTGTTAATGCACAGTCACTTTTGAAAGGTACACAATTACAGGATTTTTTGTATCCTTTGAAATGGAGGGCTGGGGAGTTTCTGTCTATAGTTATGCTGCTATAATTCCTCCTGTATCTGGCACTGCTGAGGCCACACCTCAAATCCTCTGTTCACTTTTGGGCTCTTCACTATGAGAAAGAGATTGAGGTGATGGGGTGAGTCCAGAGAAGGCAACATAGCTGGCAGAGTCTGGAGCACAAGTCTTATGAGAAGTGGCTGAGGGAACCAAGCCTGTTTCACCTGAAAAAACCAAAAGTTTAGAGCGGTTTTTATCATTTACAGCTGTAGAGAAACCTGAAAGGAGATTCTAGTGAAGTACAGGTTAGCCTCTTCTCCCAGGCAACAAGGAATGGGGCTAGAGGAAATGGCCTCAAGTTGCACAAGGGGAGGTTTTGATTGGATATAAGAAAAATTTCTTTGTTGAATGGGCTGTTAAGCACTGGAACAGGCTACCCAGGGAAGTAGTGGAATCACCATCCCTGGAGGTATTATAAAAACACATAGATGTTTTGGGGAGATGCTTGAGTGATGGACTTGGCAGTGTTGGGTTAATGGTTAGACTTAATGATTTTAAAGGTCTTTTCCTAAGACTAAATATTTCAAATAATTATACTATAAAAAAAGCCCCATTTGTTATGGAAAAAAAAGCTGAAAAAGTATGTTTTCAAGATTTCATTAAGTTTAAGACAAACTAACAAATTATTTAGTTTATACATACTGCAATGCTGAAGTCAGTACCCTTGCCCACTCCTCATTTTAAACTTTGCAAGACTAATTTTTCAGGCCCTTTCCTATTTGTTTGGATCTCAAAGAGGGTAGTAATTGATTACAGCATTGCAAGGCTTTTAAAGGGTAGGATATTAGTTTCACTACCTGTTCTGAGTGAATATGAGCTAGCATCAGGTATTAACACAGTTTCAAAAACACATATTTTTATGTATCCATGTCTCTATGTGTATATAGTGTGTTGTTTTCTGTGTTTTCTATTTATAAAAAAGCAGAACAGGTCTACTTCCACAACTTAAATATTCAAATTACTGTTGGAAGAATAAATATTTAAATGTTTCAAATCCATCCAGTACCTATGTAGCTCTGATTTTAGAATTTTAGGCCAAAACTATTAAGTTCTGTATCATATTCCCAGATTTTGCTAAGAATATAAGTGGAACGAACAGGATTGTTTTAATTTATAAGCCACTGCCAAAGCCTAAAAAGATATTCAGGATAAAATCTCTGGAACAAGATGTAACAGCATTTTTGAAAAAAATAGGACTTTTTTCAGTACATGCATTAAGAGTCAATTTTACTGGAAAGAGGCCAAATTTGTTTGCTGCAGCCAAAGAGTAAGGTGGGTTTGGATGAATGAAAACAGAGATAAAGGCAGTCTTATACTGTTCATAGCTAATGAATTTCTCGGGTACAAATTTAATATTAAGTGCAGATTGCATCTGCAATGGTTCTTGGGGGAATTCAAGAGGATATTGTATTTTATGGGGATGATAATTTAAAAGAATGTCTGGTCAGGATGCAATTAATAACCATTGGAAACTGTAGTGTACATTAAAAGGCAAGGGAGAAAACCAGGTAGCAGTGTTCATTAGGAAGTATCTGTGATTGCCATGAATGGAATGGACACATGCAATTTTGATTTATAATCAGGAGCTACTGTGAAGTGATTATTTTCTTTGTCAAAATTGAATTGGTAGGAGCCTTACTTGCATCTAGCTCTTTTAGAAGAACTAGAACAGTCCTCTGCTAACTCATTAATTTACTGAGTGAAAAATGAGGCTTAAAAAGAGTTCAAAATGGAGGAACAAGGTGGGCTGAAGTCCCTGGTCATTTTTCTGATGTTCTGTTTCATTTAACTGGTAATTGTATTCCTGTGCATAAATTTATCTATCAAGCATGGTACATAGGCATTCTGTGAGTGTGCGGACAGTGTGTTTGTTCATACACGTGTTTGTGTATAAGGTAACTGTACGTGTGAGACGGAAGCATTTTTAGCCCTAAAAAGAAGTAAGCTTCATGTTGCTTACTTTGATTCTTTTCCTCTTTTAAATATGCCAGGTTTTCCTTCTCCATTCTAGATGCTTCGAGATGGGTGGTGTTTTGAGGAAAGAGTGGGAGAGAAAAGAGGGGTTTGGGAGGATGGGCTGGTGTTGACAACTTGCTAATGAAATTTTGGCTTTAAAACTCATCGAGGATTTCTGTGAGATAATCTGGAAAAAAAAAAAAAAAAGAGGTTCCTCTTAGCATGACATTTTAAATATAGTATCTTTAACTTATATAGCACCTGCTTTCCCAGGGAGCTAGTATTTTGCAGATTCTAATTTAATTAGCTTCCGAACATACCTACAATGTTACTGAACAGTACCATTCCCACACAGACATGATGGGAGATGTACAAGGAGAGAAAGCTACTGTACTGAACCAGACTTAATAATCTTGTGTCACCTTAAGCACACGAGAATTCTTGGGGGGAAATGCATACTGAGAAGGTATCTGAAATCTCATCTGCTTTTTGTTACGTAGTGAATGCTGAAAATTAGCTGCTGTTTCTTGGTAATTGTCTAAACGCTGTAGAAAGAGTAACTGGACCAATGTATAGTGTGGTGGGCAGAGTACAGTGCAGGGAATGCATTGGCTTCTTGAAGATTCTCCACCACCTGGGCTATCCCAGCCCCAGTTTGATGCCCCCCGGAAGCTACTAGACAAAAGACTGAGGTTATAACCAACACTGGGCCCACATCAGAGTAGCAGGGATGTAAATTACAGTACATCCCATATGGATGGACAAGAGCAAGGAGAAGATATGGAGCTATTCGGCTGGGACAGGGTGGTGGTAGCTCTGGGCATTACCATTGGTTTAGTGTTCCTAGTGGATGAAACTAAAGATTTCACTGGTTGTTTTTTCCACAGAGAAGTAGTCAAGATTTTCATCAGTCTTCAGCTAAAGGTGTTTAATTGAGTTGCATTCAACTCTATGAGCACACCTGCTTTTTGTGGACCTCTGCCTTCTCTTTTGTATTGAGTATATTGTTAGCCTATCTCCATTTAAGTGATTCTGCAAGTTAATGAGAAATATACAGAATGAGAATTAGGACTGTATTTTTCTCACTGCTGAGGCCAATCTTTAGAGCATTTCCTCCCTCCTGCTCAAAGTGTTTCCCTTTGTCATCAGGCTAGAGTTCAAATCAAGCCAGGAAGATAGAGATGGATGAAACCACATAGATTTGCCTTGGAACAGCAGTCCAAATGTGAAAAGCTTAACAGGAGCTTAGTCAAATTCCTCAGTTCATTAAAATTAATTTGGAGATGCAAGAGGATCATCAGTCTTCTTTATGACTTTTGGCATTCCCTGTGTCTCGTTGAGGTCCATGCATTGCCAACATAGGCCAGATTCCCAGACTGATGAAATTTGTTTCATCAGTTTCCAGGCCTGCTTGATATAGCAGAGTCCCAGACTGTGAAAAAAAAAATGTTGAAAGCCAGCTGAATGAAGGGATTTGGACTGGCTTATTCAGGGCAGGCTTTTTTTTGTTTGTTTGTTTATTTGCTTTTCATTTTGAATAGCAGAGACCAAGGTAACTTCTTTTTAATCTACTCTTAGACAAAGTGGCTGAAGCCTACCTATGGCAGCTTAATGCTAAATGCCAGATTCACCCCTGTGGGCAGTGAGGTGCAGCAGAAACATTGAGAGTCAGATCTGATTGTAGCATGAGAAAGGTACCATGAACTCTGTTCAGTCCAGGGAATTAGCACAAGAGCCTGGGGATCACAGGGAGGAACTGCACTCTGCAAAGTAGACTGGCATGAGAAACAGCCTGGGGCCTGTTCTTTGTTTGTGTCTGAACTTCCTGAACTTACCATTTTGGTGGATTTAAGTGGGAGAACTTTGATTGAGGTCAACTCAGTTCTTTGTCTTCAATTACCTTGAAGAGTTTTTTTGAAGATCAGTCTGCTTCTGAGGAAAAAAATGTCAAGACATAAGCATGCAGAATCCTTTAGAGGGTCCAGTAGATGTGTAATGGTGTGGTAATGACATGTCAGTGTGTATGCATGGGACATGTACACACACATATGGCTGTATATACAATCCTGAGTCTGTCCCATTTTACTAATCTGTCTCAATATTTAAAGGAAATTAGAGGTCTTAGTCCTGGTGATTTCAGTAAAATTTGGGCCTCTGCCAATGCTTTCTGGGAAGTGGGATGTTTCAGTGTTTGGTGAAGATGTAGCTATAATGTGCTTCTAACTTAAGGTAGTCTGGAGCCAAGTTTAATCAGATACACATTAGTGAATGGAATGCACTTTCCAAATTATGAAATTCTGGTTGGACCACTCAGTGTAAAATAAGAAAATCAGTGTAGATGTTACTAAAGCAAAGGTGGGAGTTGAGGGCAGAGACTGCCAAGAAGCAGTAAATGTATTTTGTGGAAAACCCACTGATTCTTTGTCTGTGACATTTACTTTGCTTGCCACCTCTGTAACATTTTCCCCTAGGAAGTCGTAAGATCACATTGACCTGTATGATCAAACCATGTGGTCAGGAAAGGAAAAAAAAAAAAAAAAAAGATAAAAACACATTTGTGAAAATATCTAAATAGTTGGTACAAAAAGAAGAGATATTCTGCATTCTTTTTCAAACTTAATTTTAAAAGCAAATAAAAAGAGTGAATGATGGCTTTTATCTTGACCTAGGGTCTCAGTCCTTCACAAGCATATCATGCCAGTCTGCTGTTTGGTTTAGAACTTGCACAACAGCATGGAAGAAAAAATCACAAGTCCTTAGAGACAGCACTGATCATCACTGTATTTTACAAGGAAAGTAAGTATTCTTTTGTGGAGTTCTTTTTGGTCTTTTTGCTGTTAGGCCCATTTTCACAAGGACAAGCTGGAAAAACAGAATGTTAGAAGAAGACCATTCATAAATATATCCCAAAACCAGAAAAAATATCTTGTTTTCAAGTAATTTATACCACAAAATAAGACCTTTAATTCTTCAGTTAAAAAAAAAATAAATTGCAGGGCATTGAATTAATTAATGCAGCAGAGTTATTTATTACCTTTATGTGCCTGGTATAAGTTAATAAGAAACAGAGGGGGTTCTCTGGAGCAAAGTTAGCCATATTTGACCAACATGTCAGCTCAAAAGCATTTTGATACCTGTGTTTCAAATGTCAGTAAAAGGTAGGGGGTTTCTAAGTAGAAAAAGTGAAGTATACCCTGGGGAAATATGACAAGGAAAAACTGCATCCTTGGAGCCATCAAGGTCTTTCCAGTAACTGAAGATGTCCTGCCATGGCAGTGGGACTCCATTCAAGTGCTGGCTGATGTGGTTCAACCTTCCTCCTCCCTTTGCCCATGGCTTGTTCTCTTGCCTCTCCCTGCGCTTCTAGTGCTTTGTGATCCTCATGAGGCCATTTCAGCATGCTAAGATGACAAAAATCAAACACAAATTACATTACAAAAACAGGTATAGTGGTGACCTGCATGACTTGGTGAAATAGCTTAGCACAGGTTCAGCCACATTCAGGAGCTGGTGTGAAGGAGGGAGCTGGTTTGCACAGTCAGGATTCATGCATGCTGGACATCAACAGATCAATGCAGGTGTCCCTGTAACCATGGCTTTAATTGCTTTTTTCAAAATGGTCTTCAAATAACAGGGTCATATTTGTTACACATCTCTGTAGGTGCAAGCCAAGTAAATGTGACCAGAGAAATGGAGGACGGTAGCAGGAAACCTTTCAGATCATTATAATTGTCTTCTTACATGAAAAGATGCTCTGAGAAAGTAAAGAAATCCTGCCAGAAGCAAACATGTCAAAGCCCCTAGAAAAACAATAGAATCAAGCATGTCTGGAACTGAGGCAATTGTCTGGAAAAGGTGTTTCACTTCCTTCAAGTGTTGCTTTTTTTTTTCCCAAAGACCAGTTCTCAAGCTTAATTAGTATTCCTAAGACATAAAAGACCTTCTCTGACATGAAAAATGGTAAAAGACATGTAGAAAGCAAATGTGTTACCTTAGCTACCTGTTTGGGGTGACATTTTAAATATAGAAAATAAAGTTGACAGAATTATAGTGACCTTTCAGCCTGAGCAAATAAAATAACATCTGCCAGAAGTAAATGGCTGCCTCTAGCTGTAGGAAATGATATGCATCTTTGAACTCTAATACACAGGCCTTTGGTAGAGTTAGCTTTAGTAATGCTTACTGGGCCTTAGAAATTTATTTTGCTGCAGAGCATGGAATGTTAAAATCCCAAGAATATGGTGCAAGTGCCAAGGGACCCACAGAGACCAGCTATGGTTGTGGGTGTGGCAAACCATCTTCATGGTCTTTCACCCTCTTAATCCCTCACAAGTTCCTTGTTTTCTTGAGAGGAACCAGAAGGAGCTGTTCACTGTATCGCTGTATATTTTCTTTATGTTCTCTATACGTGCACGTTTCTGTGTATAGAAGCAGTCTTGTGAGTTACATTACCTCTTTTTGAATTTCCTCTGGAAACCAAGGACATATGTGTGGCCTGGGAGCCAACAGCAATCAGGCAGATTTCTGTTAGAAAGGAAACTGGTAGGTCTAAAAAGGGAAAGCTTCTCTTTAAAATAATCTGCATAGGAAAATAGAAAAAGAATTTAATTGCAAAAATTACTTTTTCCTGCTTTCCCAAGCTCTTTTAGCTTCTGGTCTCATCTTTACCAGCAGATAAAGCAAATTCTTAATTGTGCTTTTGAAAAGCTGAGAAGAGCAGCTTGAAGTTTTTAATGCCTCCTTTATCAAGCACATTTACATCCCTCTCCACCTTCACCTCAAATACTCCTTAAATTCAGAGTTATTACAAATGTGGAAAAGCCAGTTCTGCACTTGGATAACTGGGATACACAGAGGAAGGAAATGTCAGGAAGATGGTGGTATTTTACCTAGCTAACTTAGAAGGCAAGCAGGTCCCATGAATTGCAACTGTAATTAGCCAAAACCACTGAATTTCTTAATGGTTTCCAAAGGTTAAAGGAAGTTCATGCAATTTGCTGTCTGTATTAATATGAATAGTTTCCAATTTAAGCAAATAATGCTAAACAGACTTATAATTATTATTAATAGTATTATTATTAGTGTTATGTATTACCTCAGTTGCACATAGGATTCTGAGAAAATTTTTATTCATTATGCAAAGATCTAGGAAGATATGTCTCATATTTCTTTGGAAAAGTCATAAAGTCTAGGCTGAGAATCAGACTTGTAGCATGTGGCATTTTGGAAATGAGGTGTCAGTCTAAATAAGGAATTTTATCACTGGCATCTGTCATATATCTGAGGGATTTTCAGTGATGGACATGGATAGTTAAAAGATCTATCTGCTTCCTAAACATACTTTTTGAATTTTTTGTTTACTTGTAATCTTTCATTTTCACAAATTCCATACTTACAAATCTGACCAGAAGACCTAACAATCTCATCTTAGTTTTTGTATAAACCTTCCATGATGAAATGTCTGGCCTAGTATGTGAGGGGAGAATAGTGGATATTTTCTACTTAGACTTTAGCAGGGCTTTTGACACTGTAGAGGAGCTGGTAAAGTGTGGCCTGAAGTAGGTAAAGCTGGAGAGGTCGATTGAAAACTAACCAACAGCTGATCTCAAAGGGCTTTGACTGTGGCATGAAATCTATTTAGAGCCCAGCAAATAGTTGGGCTCTGACCTAGAGGTCAGTGTTGGCTCTGCTCCTGTTTAGCATCTTGAGAACAATTACATGATCTGGATGATGGGGCACAGTGTGTCCTCAGCAAGTTTGCTAATGTCACAAACCTGGGAGGAATGGCTGCCACACCAGAGGGTCCTCTACAGGTTGGAGAAATGGAACTTCATGAAATTCAAAAAGGAGAATGCAAAGTCCTGCACCTGGGGAGGAACCACCCCATGCACCAGTAAATACTGGGGAATGTACTCTGATGGAGTATATCCTCTGCTGGAGGGCAGCTTCTCAGAAAAGAACCTGTGGGTCCTGGGGGGCACCAAGTTGAGCATCAGCCAGCATGTTCTTGCAGCAAAGAATGATAATGGTGTCCCATGCAGCATCAGACAAAGGGCTGCCTGCTGCTTGAAGGAGGTGATCCTACTCCTCTACTCAGCACTGCTGGGGCCATGCCTGGAGTGTTGTGTCCTGTTCTGGTCTCCCCAGTTCAAGAAAGCTGTAGAGTTCTGGACAGAGTCTGACACAGGGCCACAAAGATACTTAAGGGACAGGAGCATCGCTCTTCTGAGGAAAGGCTGGGCTGCTTAACACAAAGAAATGACCCAGGGACCACCTCACATACCTCACCTCACCTCCTGGAAGAAGGGCAGAGTCAGGCTCTTTTCAGTGGTGCCCAGTGACTGGATTAGAGTCAATGGGAACAAAATGAAACTCAGGACGTTCCCTCTGAACATCAGGAAGCATTTTGTGAAGGTGACAAAGCACTTGGACAATTTGCTCTGCTCTAAAATGTTGTGGAGTCTCCATCTTTGGAGATGTCCAAAAGCTGTCTGGACATGCTCTTAGCAACCTGCTCTAGGCAATGGCTCTCCTTGATCAGATGACCTCCAGAGACCCCTTCCAACCTCAGCTATTCTATGATTAAGACTGCAATGGAAGGGTGAAGCAGATCACACAAAGTTTGCCAGTTTCCATAGATATACCATGGGCAAAGTAGGGTTTGGATATCCTTCATAGCTCTTTTAACCTTCATTGAGTTTAGAAGGATTAGAACTGGGGGGTGTTTTCTGCCTGGGTGCAAAGGGATAGTGCCAGATGCTTTGTGGAGCACAAGTGTTCCCTCCAGAAGTCCCAAAAGAGCCTTCCAGCTCTGGCATATCCGTGCTCACCCTGGTGAGGGGCGAATGGCCCTATTGTTCCTGGCAAGTCCCTGTCCAGTCTGATCACCTTAAAAGCATTCCTGTTCTACATCAGGCTTTTAATTTCAGCAATTTTCATTGTGATAATGAGTTCAGACATGATACTGAAAATGCTTCTCTTGTTTACATGCATGCGTATGTCCATTTGGGACTTACAGCACACAGATTTTAGGTTTGTTCAGTTGTGTTTGTAGTATTTCAATGGTATGGTCTCCCAAGTTTTACAAGCCTTCTATCAGATGTTATATCCTCCTCTTCTGGAATAAGATGCCTAAACTTCAGGGAAATTACAGATTATACATATGCATATCTATGCAAATACTGTTGTGTTTTGTGCTGCAAAACTGATCTTACATCCAGCTAAAATGAATATTAAAAAATGTTCATAGACCAAACTTTAATGGAATCTTTTCAAAACTTTCTTTATTCCTTCCATAGGAAAGAAAAATCTTTCTTAATTCTTGTTTCATGCCTGTGTTATCTCTGCCTTCTTTTCTGAATAAGTTTTTAAACAAAATGGCTGTTGAATTCAGACTCAGTCTCAGCACATATAAATTCATGCCCTTTGATACAAGCCATTCTGTGAAGCATTTTGCTTCAAAGCACTTTACTATCCTTGTGTGCTTCTTGTATTTTGTGCTATTTTTTAAGATGGAACTAATATTGGAATATAGAACTCCAGTTTGACTGAAAACTGTAGATCTCTAATGACCACAGTTTTCTTTCAAGTCCTACTTGTAATTGCTGTCTTGCCAGTTCATGTTATTTTCTCCATTGGTCTGTATGCTGCCAGCATGTCATCTCTTATATCCCTTCTTTTTTTTCTATAATATATTGATAAGGGCCAATCTAGGAGGTCATAAACTGGCAAAATTCCCTCTAGAGTCCTCGGAATTTTTTTTCATAGACACCATTTGGATTTGGCCTATGGGAATTGATGAAAAGCTGACATGAAAATGCTGTCATTTGCCCTAGAGCTTTTTCAATAGGCAAAACTCAGGCCAGAAATTTTATTCCTAAGATTTCTGAATACTAGATTTGCAAAGCACACAGATATAGTGCACGGTGAGGTGTTCAGCTTGGTATTCAAAACCATTTCTTTGTGAGATGCTTTTCAGCCCTCCTAATGCTATTTGTGGCAAATTTGTTTTTGAATTGATTCTTATATAAAATTCTTCAAGCAGGCAACATTTAAAGAACATTCTCCATTAGTCCAGACAACTGATAAGCACCAAGAGGAAGTTAGCCTGAATTCCCGTCAAATAACACTGACAGCTATTTGAATATCACATAAAGATCACACAAGCACTGCCTGTCTATATCTTAATGAGTGACTAATCCTAAATTATTTCCTGAGTGTTTATAGATTGCTCCTTCCAAACAATGACCAAACAATTTATTAGGAGTTTTTTACTGCAGGATTAGCTAATGGCTTCTCCTGAATGCTTCAAAAGAAAAAGCTGAAGCAGAGACTGCTATATAAATAGCATGAATAAAAAGTTATTTACAGCAAGATATTTCCAAACTGAATTCTCAGTTGTGTGTTTTCTCTGAGCCAGAAAGAGCAAGCAGGTCCTATAAAAGCTCTTATAAGCAATTTGGAAGGTTTTTTGGAGGAAGGAAGGGGAAGGTTGGCAATAGTTCAGTTTTACTGGTTAGTGAAGGCAGCTAGCTCCTGCTGTTTCACAGTGTGAAATTACATGCTAGGCCCCCAGAGTGACACAACCCAGATTCATCCTGGCACACACCAGTGGTCATGAAAGAAAGATGTTTATATGGAAGGAAACACATTACATTTTGTCTGTGGGGATAAAATATAGCATCCACCCTAGCCATTCTGATTGTCTAGAGTTTGTACTACTATTGCTACTCTTGACTTTTGCAAAAGATACTGCAGGCATCTCCTCATCTTTAAAAATGCAATTTTTGTCCTAGATCAAAGAAATGACAATTGTCTGCTCTTGTTCTGTGAAAGTTGTCGCTGGAAGGCTGCATAATCAGCAGGCAGACCAATCTACTTAATTTATCAAAGGCATCAGAGAAAACGCAAACAACATGGGTTCTTGCGAATACTCATGTAAAGGTAATCCCTCTTCCAGATGGTGAGGTTGACCATGAAGTTGAGAACTTGAGCACTGAAGGGTTCCCTTACAAAGCAGTTGTGACTGGCACAGGAATGCTCAAGGGTATTTACCTCACCAGCTGCTCTGCTGCTCCACTTCTGTGTTGAGCCCTCCTTTGTGAACTGTTCAGACTGACAAATAGCTCATGTCCCTATGGACCTGGGCTGAGAGATGGATGCTGGGAGAAACTCAGCTGTCCCAGAGGGGCCTGAGCATCTCCCTGTGTGCAGTGTGAATGATAAACACTGGTAGCCAGGGGAAGAGCCTATCTCCAGACTGCAAGGTCTCCAGCCACACAACACTGGTTTGCAGAATGTGCTGTGATACCTTTTACTCCCGTGAAAACAGTGGTAAGATAGGCAAAGGGTTCTTAATACCTTTTACTGGTCTTATCCTTTTGTGTTGATGGGAGGCTGCCTGGCTACTTCTCCAGAGATCTGGGATATACACCTGGTGCCCCAAGCTGAGAAGCCAGAAATGCTGCTCTCCATCTGTGCCCAATCTTACCTCCACAAGCAGTCCTTTCTTCAAGTGCAATCAAATAGGTGATTGGGACACAGGTGCATCTTCCTTGCCAGTCTCACATGGCAGGTCCCAGGACCATTTCCAAGGGCTATCATCATAAGTCTGTCAGACCTGGGAGGTAACAGGGAAACAATTCAATTCCTGCTGCAGCCCCAGGGGCTGATGAAGTGAGGATGCCTATGATAATGATTATATTCCTGTGACAGCTGCATGGTACAGATCCTTGGCCATGACTAATTGCCTTTCCAGGGAATGCCTGGAGCTCCTTGGGGGATTCTGTGCTTTTCTGATTCCTGATTCTTCTTGATATTTCCAGACTGAGACAGAGGCAAACCAGGATTTACTTCTTGGGGTGCTTTAGGATGACTAACAGGCAGACAGGCTTAGAAGCAAATGAAAAATATGACATGAGGAGGAAGGGAGGAAAAGAAATAAAGTCCCTGTAAACCACTATTGGTTGGAAATCTCAGCTCTTCTTCACAGGACAGATAGAGCCTTCCACTCGGTCACCCCCAACACCATGTAAAGCTGCAGGGAGGAAACCAGAGACAATTGCAGAGCAAGCTGTGAATTAGGATTTTAGCTGATCTCTTTAGAGTGCCCTGGCATTTACCATGAGAGCCATATTTTCCTAACAGCTTCAGTGGACTATTCCTTCAGGAAGCCCATAAGGACCCTTTTGACAAAGCAGGAAAGCCCTCAGTTTCTCAGAGGACACAGAGCAGGGCAGATATCTAATCTCTCGGGAAGCTGCTTCCCCTTAGGGGTCTGATCTCACTTGGGCATCACTTCCAGGGCTGCAGCCTTGACATATAGCAAAATCCAGTGTTTCCCACAAGTGGAAACCAAGGAAGCCTCTGAGAATCCCTGAGACCCAAAGGGATTTCATCAGCTTTTGATGAAGCAATGCCTGTAGTTAAAGAGCACGCAGGTGTTCAATGCCTTGCAGAAAATGACAATGCAGTAAAACTTCTTAGCTGACCTGCTAAACATGTCTAAATGGTCTTGTCCCATGATTGAAACAGGAAAGGCAGTTGTTATGCAGCACCAGTGGCAATGCCTGGTGATGAAACTATGAAAAACAAAGCTATACACATCTGCAACATACTGTGAATTTTTTTATTATTTCACTTCTGCATTCTCCTTTTCAATTCTGGCCGGTAGCTGATAGTGCAAAAAAATTCACCGATGTTTACTCCTAAGTATCTAGGCAGCATCTAGAGGAGCTGTGGCCATTGGCTATGTCATACTTCCTGACAAGGTTATGCCACTGTATCACTGGCAGTGTCACCATCAGCTGCCTGTCCAATGGGTCCATGGCCACCAAGCTCCATCTGCTCCCACCTTTGGTCCCCAGCACCGTACAAAGGGAAAGCTGACCCAGGGATGAGCACCACAGGCACAGCAGGGGCAGCCTTAGCAGCACAGGACTTCACAGGCTGACTGGGATGCAACAGAGCCTCCAGGCTGACAGGGAGCCCTGGGAGGCAAGTGCATCCTGGGAATATCCCAGTTTTGAGAGGAGAAACATGGAGACAATTAAGCTAAACAGCAAATGTGCAGGGGTACTTCCATCTGATCTGGCAGCATGTGCCAGGCATGCTCTGGTGATATCACCTCACTGTGTGCAGAGGAAGAGGGTTTTCTGCCTGCCTCACCTGAGTCTGCAGGGTACAGAGAAAAGGAAGGGACAGTAAATTGCTGTAAAGCTAGAGGGGTCCTGGCAGAGGACAGCTCAGCACCCATGCTGTTCAGTGCAAGCATCCAGGCTGCAGCTCATTCCCATACAAGGAGATTTGTTTCCTGGAGATTTGTGGCCTCATACATACATGGTTGAATCCCACAGTGGTCTGAGCAGTGGAGCTGAGCAGCTGTACCCCAAGGGTGAGGACAGTTAGTAGGGGAGAAGGTTGCATCAGAAATTTCTTTAGACTGCCCTGCCTTCTCCTCATTAAACCTGAACCTAGTCCAACTTAGTCCTGCCATTTCTCTCCATCACTGGTTCACAAACTGGAGGTCTGCAGTTTGCACATGTCAGGAAAGGAAGGAAAGTGCTGGGTATGACTGGCTACAGTTGGGGAATTCATAAAGTAGCTAAATTCAGATGGCCATAAAAATTTAGATGACCATAAAATGCTGCTGTAATACGACTCATGGCTGTTTGAGAAGGATCACCCAGTCAGAGAAGATGCTGGGGAATGCTTTATAGATAGTAATGAAACAGATGTAATCATTTTATTTATGCTCATAAAGTGCCTTGCTTTATATTATAGGAAGTAAAGCAGTTATTTTTCTGATCTCTTAAATACTACAAAGTAAAATTAAATACAAGGAGGTAGGTTTTGTTTTTTATCTTTGTAGGGTATGCATATTCTGGAAATCAGCCTTTTAATGTCTCTTATGATGAAATATTCCCTAGTGGGATCTGTCCTCACATGGAACACATCTCAGTGACACAGATGAGGATGCTGCACTCATAATTTAAAGTGAATTAAGTCCAGGCTTTTGACTGCTGGTAAATTGCCAGAACCATGCTTAGTTGGACAAGTTTTGGTCACTGCTGTGCTCCAGAATGCATTTCAGTTTCCTTTTGCACATTAAACCTTAATGGTCACATCAAAAATAATTTGATTGGAAAACTAAAAGTTGGCTGTTTTTTCCTTCCTAGAATAAAGAATTAAAATTGAAGGGATTTGCTTGTTTCTTCAGAACAAAAAGAATAAGCATTAGCATGTACTACTAATGCAGTCAGTATTCCTTCTAAAGAAACTTTTTAAATTTAAGTATTCAGGCACACCTAATAAAAAGGCACACAGGAAGTAAAATAGAACAATCTGTTGTTATTTAACATAGCAAATACTGTTGAGATACAAACACAGTTAAGTTTTCTTTGGTAACTAAGCAACAGAAGAAAATACCACTTATCCAAATTGCTGTTTATTCTACTGATTTTTAGCTTTGCAGTAGTGATTTTCATCCTTTACACCTCAAACACAGAAAGAACAACTGTTTAATATATTCTTTGATGCAGGGGCAAATTAGGCATCAGAATAAATGTCTAGGACTGCTCCAAATAGCCATTAATGACTTTTGGTCTTCTCACAAATTCTTCAGTAGATTATGCAACATAAGCAGGCATCCTCTACAGACTTAGGCAATTGCAATAAAATGGACTACATGAGGCATGAAATCAGAATTATTTCATTTTTCCAAAGAATGCAAATGGTCTCTTATTCATGTGTATCATCCTAAGGACTTCTTAGATAAAGCACATGGTAACAATGTAGTCTTTGACACTTCCAAACTGAAGACTTTTTTCTAAACCCATATATATTATCATCAGATGGATAATTTCATTATGGTAAAAATCTGTAGCAAGTGCTCAGAGCCATAGTCAGACTGGACTCACATATGGCTCTGCACTTGCATATGCACATACTTGTTGTGCAAGCTGTCTAAATGAGCAGCAGATAAACATAAATTTTCAAAACCTAGAAAATCTAAATTTGTAGCTAAAGATTTGCAAAAGTTGTAGGACTGGAAGAAAGGAGGTAAAAGCAAATAGCAAATTTCAGGATAAGAATCTCAGAGGAGCTCAGAAGACTGGAAGACACTGACTGAGCCCAAGTATGTGCAGCAAGAACAGTCATGTCCCACACACTTGGGAACAACATGTAATAAGGGTTTGGTTTCTCCTTTCCACTTATAATAAGTCTAATCTATCTGTATGAAAAAGAATGGTGTCTGTAAAACATAATGGACCAGCTTTTGAAATAATTTCTTAGAAGCAATGGGCATAAATGACACCCAGATACTATGAAGTAAACTGGGGAAAAACTCAAGCTCTTTAACTCACTGCCAAAAGCATCTTCAGTTTCAATGATACCAGGGTACTCACTGAAGGTCTTTTTTAATAGAGTAGATGAATTGTAGCCAGGTTGGAAATTCTTAGCACAGGTGCCAGTGGCACTAAATACTCTTCCAGAATAACTGACTCTGAAGATTTTTCTCCTGTTTGGTAGTATTTTGGGAGCCTCCTAGCCTGCCTTGTACTGGAGCAAGACCTGGGGAGAATTTTCTAAGAATAAGGGAAAAAGGAGTTAAAATTTTCTTCACACAAGAAAAAGGCACATCCAGTGATGGGCTTCCAAAATATCAGCTGGATTTGAGTGTGCTGACTGAAAGTTACACCTTGCTCCTGCAGAAAGGTATTATGTTGGTCAGCTGCCAACTCCTGAGGAGCAAATTCTGTAAGATTATTTTCATTGATCCTAGTTAATCAAGCAGTGGTTGTACAGTACTTTAAATACTTTAAATATTTGGTATTATCATCTTATTATACTACCTCATCTCAATTAAATGCATAAGTGGGCATGCTTTAATCATAAGTGAATTTTTACCAGAATTATTTCAAATATATGTTTTTTGTCTGTGCTGACAATCCTCAATACTGGTATGTGAACCTGGAACAAAATGAGGCCTCTTGATTTTGGAAATACTGGAGAACCACTGTCTTATCAGAATTAATGTCTCTTTCCCTAGAACCAAAACACATCTTTTTCCCAAATACAAATCTAGGAAATTTTTTATTTTTATTTGTCTTGCATCTTGGGCACCTGCTGTGGACACAAGGAGTAGCCTGGTTTTCTGGTTTTTATTTTACTGCCTTCCATCATTAATATAATGGAAAAAGAATGTCACTTGTGGTCTTGTCTCAGATACACATCCTTAAGGGTTATGCTTTATCAAGGTCTGTATACTGTGCTGTGTGATGCACTGGAATAAATTATGACAATTAAATGCTGAAAAATTCTCTACTTCCTTCAAAGGTTAAGACATTAAGACTCAAATAATGATACATATGTTGCCATCTGATTATCAGTGATATAGTGCTTCTCACTCCATTGTATTAATTCTGAATATAAGCTTCTTTAAATCAGCATTGATAACGCAAGCTGTGGTCTGTCTTCATAAAAAAAAAAACAAAAAAAACCCAAGGTTTTGATATTGCTTTTTCATAGTACATTTCATAGAATCACAGACTGAAAGAATGGTTTGAGTTGGAAGGGACCCTGAAGATCATCCAGATCCAATTCCTTGTCATAGGCAGGGACAGCTTCCCCTAGACCAGGTTGCTAAGATCCTGATCCAGTCTGGCCTTGAGTACTTTCAGGGATGGGGCATTGACAACTTCTCTGGGCAACCTCTTCCTGTGTCTCAACTACCTTTGCAATGAATAATTTTTTCCTTATAACTAATTTAAACCTACCCTCTTTCAGTTTGAAACCATAACCTTCAGCCTCCTTCAGGTACTGGAAGGCCACAATAAGATCTCCCTGCATGGAGCCTTCTCTTCCCCAGGCTGAACAACCTCAACTCTCTCAGTCTGACTTCACAGGTTTCATAATCATCTAACTGCAAAATCTCTGAGAAAATCAGTTATGTCTAAGGTCTTCTACACAAACAAGACAGCTATGAAATCATAGGGTCTTTTTGTGGAGTGGGTGGAGTGGTGTCTTTTTATTTGGCTATACTTTTCTAGTGAAATAAGAAACTGTAAGATCAACTTGATTTGTTAGACAAAGTAGTTACTTTACTAGATGGCAATATTGCTACCACACTTCCCATTTCTGCTTCTTTCCCCCTTTTTTGTCAGTTACTCTAACTCTCAATTCTTCACTCTTTTTCATCTTTTTTTATATCAATTAAATGCTCTTTGGGAACATGGGTAGGCAGTTTTTGTATATTTGTAATGCACCAGCAGAAGACCGTAGTTGACCGAATGCAATCACAACCAAAATAACATTCACATCTGCTCTTTCATCAATTTACAGAAGACATTTTGCAATGCAGAACTCTATACTAGGTTTTCTGTGTCTTTCTGGAATAACTGTATATAAGAATCACAACCTGGACTCACATAAAAATGTGGATTTCTACCAAAACAATACCAGAACACCAAAATGTAGAAACCCTTTACATCAGGAACTACCTCTGACTGTGTCTGTATGGCATTTGCTGACAATAGGCCTCCAGTGAGAGTGTTTGAAGTGGAATTGCATAATGCATATATATATAAAATGGAATGTGTCATTGCTGCAGTGTTAAGCTATATTTGGAAGCCACTACAACAAAGCACTTTCTCTCCTTTTTTTTTTTATTCTATATTTCACTATCAGAATAAATTGTCTTTGATATATGAATCATTTTATGAGACCTTTTTATTTTAATAACTGCTAATTTGCACACCTAACATCAATTGCTGGTGGAATTAATTGTGGATGCAAATCAGAATGTTTAGCTGTCTAATCACCTGATTGTTCCTATAAATCAGTGACAGCAATTATGTGTGTAAATGTTCATTTCAGCCTACAATTAATTTGGCCAAAATTGAAAGGACAAAAAAAAAAATACCACCCTTGGCTGAAATTTGGTCCCCACTGTGTAAAACCAGAAAGTATCTTCCTCCTCTACATCTTGTGTTTAAATTGCAGAGAACTAAATAGACAAAGAGCAATGATTCCCCAGTCCCCAATAACTCACTGCCAGTGTTTCACAATAAAGTGCAATGGGAGAGGAAATATTTCCATACGGGTTCATTAATCACAATATATTTGCCATGCACAACCACTCTGCAGAGCAGGTAAAGAACCCTAGGGGTCCTCACCTGCCACAGTATGTCATTTTTGTAATAGAAAAAGTATTTTTTGTACAAATGCCGTAGAGCTGAAGTTGCAGATGGCTCCACTGGCAGAGCTAGAGCCTCCTGGTACAATTTTCAGCAGCCACAGCTCCTTTAGGAATTTATAGCAAGGCTTAGTGATATCTTAAAAGAATGATGCTGAAGATGCTGTCTGCTCCCACTATGTGCAATATTCCAAGGTGTGCCCATTGGGAGGACATCTTAGGCAGGACAAACAAACCCCACCCAAACAATAAACTGCAGAAGGAAATACAAGCCTTACCTGTCCCTGCTGTGCTGCAGGACTTTAATGAGAGGTCCAGGAACAATTAAATGGATCGTGACTGAGAACCTGTGGGTCCAATGGACCCCATTAACAGAACTGTGCAGCAAAAGATCTTTCCAGCTCAGTGGCTTTCAGATCTGGGCAGCAGGCCATTCCACTTTACCTAACCCCAAAGACACCAGAGAGCCCCAGTTATCCCATCACACTCTGACCCATCTAGACCTGCTCAGTGTTTTCCATGAGAGTTACAGTTGGTGTCTTGTTTACTGTACCTTTGTGGTCTCAATCTCTGAGCAGTTCATTGCTTCTTCACTCCCACACAGGACTTTGATAAAATTCAAAGCCACCTGGTGTGATTTTAATTTAAATGTGAGTTTAATGTGTTTTCCTTTTATATTGCTGTGATGTGCATTGTCAAGAGAAATGCTGCAGGCTCAGATCTGTCCTCTCAGCTGTTTCTCTGTACTACTCCCTGGTTTTGTCTGGTGAATATTCCTGAATAAAAACTGCTCCTCTGCTGTAGAGTGTGCATTGGGTACAAGGGTACATTGGGTCACTCTTCAAGGGGGCAACCAAGTCTTGGGCTCTTTGCCAGTCAGAAGCCAAAAGTCTTCTCATCAGAATAAGACACCTGTAGAGTTACAGCTGAGCAAAGATTAAAGGTTGCATGAAACATTTGTAAAAAGATATTTTGCAATTCACCATGTACCACCAGTTATGAAAAGGGTTTTAAGACAAGAAATTGTGGAAAGAAGAAATACAGAAATGCTTTATCTTAACTAATTAAAACAATTCATATTGAAAGTGGTTAAAGTTTATTAAACTTTTTCTAATTATAAAATAGAATCTCACTTAAAAAATTGCTGTGAAAACATATTGAAACTATCATGAGAAAATAATGTCAGGAGCAGGATATGAAAGATACATCAAGAAAAAGAGAAACAAAGATCCACATCAGTTAGTAGCCCCCCAGGATACTACTGTAGGACACAAGGCACCCTGATGCAAGGCAATACCTTAATCTTGAAAATTTTTCATTAAGTCAGACTGGT
Source organism: Lonchura striata (assembly GCF_050655825.1). Lineage (NCBI taxonomy): Eukaryota > Metazoa > Chordata > Aves > Passeriformes > Estrildidae > Lonchura > Lonchura striata. The sequence goes on from NC_140704.1 coordinate 118,295,551, forward strand.
AATTTTTTTCAGCCAGCCTTAATTAGTTTGGAACTAAAATTGTAGGAACAATATGGGAGCTTTTCTGACACAGAATATCTGAGATCAGATCAGAATAACAGAACGGATCAAAGGCCACCCAGAGTGATCACTGCGCTGTGACTCAGGTGTGCCATGGGAGGCTGCTGCACACTCTGCAAGGGTCACCACAGGCATCACAGCATCTGGGTACTAGCCTTCAGAAGACCTCCCTTGCTTCCTAAAACCACTCATTGCTCCTGCACCCACCAAGATCTACTTAATGAGCTGGTAGCCAGGTGTTTCCCTGCTGATCGTACAGGCCACGGGAGCTGACAGTCTTTGCCTATTGTCCCCTTTATCTGCTGGTTACTACGGGGTGCAGAGCAGCCTGTTGGGTTCCTGGCTCCTGCTGCTGCTTACTGCTACTGCTGCATGGGAGCTACCATAGTGAGTCACTTCTGATCTCCAAGGGAACCCACAGCCAGATCTCCACACCTTCTAAAATAGGAACTCACACCTACATCTTCTCTCTGACTAAAATAATCAAACTATGAGAAAAAAGCATGATACATTTGGCAGTATCTTAAATATTCAATGCTTTAGATGGGTGGAAAAGCAGGACAATAAGCTTAGCCATAGCAGAGCTACAGGCTAAGATCGCCTCAGAGTTGCAGTGCAGGTGGTCCTCCAAGTCCTAATACAGCCATGCAGAAGAAGATTAGTTCTTACAGGTTCCCATTAAAGAGTCAGTTCTGTTCCTCTCATTATTTGCAAAACCTCGGAGGAAAGCCATATAACCAAGATATCACCCACATATTTCAAATTAGAAAACTGGGTCCTTGAAAGAAATACTATTTAAAAAAAGACAAGGCTAAGCTTTCTTAATGGCCTTATTAAGGCTAGTCTTGTCTTCAGTTTAGTTTACTCTTATCACATCAACTCTTATAAATTGAAATACAACAACCTTTTAAAATAAATGTTCGTTATTTTGAAGTACATTGAACAAAATATTATTTGCAAGCAGAAGCATAACCGGTAAAATGTCATTCTGTGCTTCTATAACCATTCTCTTTAATTTCCAGGTATTTTCACACAATGTACTTGGGTATCCGGAGTCGACAGAGTGGAGAGAATGACAGATGGCGGTTTTATTGGAAAATGGTGTATGAGTATGCAGATGTGAGTATGCTGCATTTGCTAGCCACCTTTCTGGAAAGTGCACCACAGCTGGTCCTGCAACTCTGTATTGTTGTACAGACTCGTACACTCCAGGCTCTCCAAGGTAGGGGTTCATTTAATCTATTTATTTTTTACAATTTTTGGAAGATGTAATTTCCACACATACATATTTATCCTTGGTTCAGACTGCTGTGTGCCTTGTAGTCCTGGCATAAGAGCAGATCTTGCCTGCTAGTTGCTATTTAGCTGTTAACATTAACTCTGTCAAGAAAGCATGTATTATTAGAGGGTTTTTTAGCCTTTCTTAATGGCCCTGGGTTGTGGGTAGGATTTAAAATATTTTGCTTTCTGCATGTCCTTGTAATAGAAGAGCTCTTCTGATTATCCACTAGGCCAATGTGAAAATTGCATCAATCAAACTATTACTCTTCTCCCTATGCTTTTTTCTCTGAATGTTCAAAACCCTGCAAACTGCAGTAATGAGGTTTATATGGCATTATGCAAAACAGGAGATAGCACAGGAGATAACAGCAATTCTGTGAAGAAAATGCCAATGTTTATGTCCATCAGTTCTCTGCTGTTGTTACCTGAAATAATACAAATAATCCCTCAAGTACTACTCATTCCTTCACACTCTAGGTTTCCTTCTAAAGTTGGTGCTTTCAGCAAGTGTGGTTACTTCTTTAAAATAGTAAATCCATGCATATGTCCTGCTATATGGCTTTGTCAGTCAGTGATACAGATATTAGAATATCTCATTCACTATTGCTTTCTTCATGCTGCTTTTGGCTACTTGACAGCTGTCCTTTTGTATTGTGCCATTGGTTTGCCTTATGGCTGCACCTGGACAGAATTCTTTAGCAAGGGAATGAAGTGAATGAGACCTTGGAATCCAGAAGAGAACAAAAATGCCATGAGGCAGTGATAAGTGAATGGAGGAGGGGAGAATTGGAGGGACAGAGGGAGAAAGGAAAAGCAGAATTTTGTCATTTACTTTTAAAGAACAGCTCATGTACTTACCACTGTACAAGAAGAAAATATGACAAATCCTTGCTCCAAGAAAATGTTGGTTCTGGTTAGCTTATTATGAGTAACATGCAGTGAGTCTGATTAGATAAAAAATGGCTGGGCATAAAGTGGGTAATTGTGTGAAGATCTTGATCCTGGGCAATTTCCTGTGGATAAATCAGAGGCTTCACTTTTACAGAGCTCTGAACTGTCATGTAATAAAGAGATGTATTTCTTCCTGTATTTTTGTTTCATTAGATATAAAACTCTGCCACCTTAATGGGAAAAGAAAACCAAAGTTTCTATTTTAATTAGCTGGTGCTCTGTACAAGGAAGTTTACCTATGCACTTCCTACTGCTATTTCTCAAAATTATGAGGCCCTACACCAACAAATTCAAACTATTATCATTGCGGAGAAGGTATTATCACTTCAAGATTTGTCTCCCCAGAAAAAGTGAGTCCAGAAAAAGACTTAGAAGAACATAGATAGAATACTGTATGGTCAGCTGTAATCTAGCTATCTTCATAAAATATTAATACAGAATGCCTCTCATCCTCATTTTAGTGCAATAATAGCTGTCTCTGAGAAATGAGCCTAGTGAGTATACAGTAAGTCTGTGATACACTGCAAGTGGTTGTTAATTAGAGAAGACCTGAAATGCCTCAATTTAAAAGGCAAAAATGGCTCCTGCACCCTGCAATCAGCTCTGTGAAACCTATATATCAGAAACCAGAAAGTAATAAAACTATAATTATGGATTTCAGCTGAGAAGGTTGAAGGTATTTACTTATGCTCTCTTCCCCCATTTTTTTCCAACTTCCACTGAGAAAAGGAAAAAAAAACTAAGAAAATTAAACAAGGTGCTAGAATTTTCTTAATCTGTAGTACCATTATTCTCTCATGATAAAAGCTAATATGTTTTAACATCTTGCCAGCTGTGAAAATCCTTTCTCTGTTTTCTCTCCTTTTAAAAAGAAATTATAAGGCTAATGCATTACACCATAGGATGGTGGATTAGCTGTGAGGCTGCATAAGAAGAACATAATTTTTCTCAGTGGTATCATGCTACAAATGGGTGTTTTAAAAGGCCCAGCCATAAGGCATTTGCTTCAGCTAGCTGTCCGCTCACTGAGCCTGTTAGAGAGATTTCCAACATGGATCAATAAACACAGTGTTTGATTGATTTTCTTTGTTTAGGGAAAGCTACTGGATGTTTGTATTGTTGTTCTGTTAGTTCTCTGTCCCACAGGACAAAGTTACTATGAGAATTGTTAAGTGACATCGCTGGTCCATGTTCTTAAGAGTTTATGACTTTCACAAACCACAAATTTGGCATGGGAAATGAATGGTCTATAACCAGGGTATTTCTAATATTAATCCATTAATTACTGCAAGAAAAACTTTTAAGTATTTTTATTTATGAAATTCTATATTTTCAATTCAAAATGCAACAAAATAGCATTATTCCCAACAGGACAATGCTATCAGCATCAATGAAGATTTTGTAATGGGTGTTGGCTTGGTTTACACTATTTCTTGTTTCAGTAACTAAACCATGCTAATCAAGATAAGAAATATGTGCAGATCTGTACATGGATCTTGATGGGGATCATGAACATTATTGTGCAATATCTGCAAAACCGTCCCTCTCAATCTCCCATGCACTGCAGTAAGGACCACTTCAAAAGCCCTGAGGACACACCACAGGGATCCTTTAGCATTTGCCTGGGGTCCCCAAGCATGAATTTTAAAAATGCAGTGTAAGCTTCTAGCAAGGATTGTGTGCCCTGTATCATGACCCTGAAGCAGAGCAAGGCTTGTGTGGGAGGCCATTGACAGACCTCTCTTCTGCATCCTCATCCAGAGATATCCAAGTAATAGTAAAACAATAGCTAAATTATCACCTAAAAACCTGATTCTTCTTTAAGATTTCATCAAAACTGGCAAATTTAGAGGCAATGTTCATTCTTATTCTGCCTGCAACCAGAAGCCAGGCCTCACCTGAGTGGAAGAAGTGAAATTGCTTGTGTGGGAAGCTGATGATTTCTTGGTACAAATTTCTCAAGAAGACAAACAACTTCAGTTTGACAGTAGACTAAACTAGAGCTGTGCTAATACCCCTATTACCTTCACCTTTTCCACTCTGGTGATTCCTTTGAGTTTGAAGAAATATCTGCTTTCTAGAAGGCTGACTGATGTGCCTTGAAATAGGTAATTCCTTCCTCTTCTCACAGGAGTCAGCTCCTCCTGCCTTTGCTCTGAGCACAGCCTGGGACAGGGGGTTATAAACAATGGGGAATGCCAGCCCTGAGGAGGCAAGGGAGGACAGAGCATCAGAGTAGGTAAGGAAGGTCAGGCCTGTCCCTTTATGTGGTACCTTATCTTGGAGTCCTGCCCACAGACTAGCAGCCATCCATTGGCACTCTTTTACCTACTTCAGTTTTCCCACTATGACATTTGATTTTAGAAAGGCTTCTTATCTTAAATGAGTAAACTCCCAGCAAGTAAAAAATCCTTCTGACCATCTGGTTGGAAAGAGACTCCCATTGGCTATCATACAGATAATACTTTCCTATTCAAGGTATGGTGTTCTAACCACATCTAGAAGAGCACATAGACAAGATTACTCCCTGGATTTACCACAGATTTCATTATTTATACTGTATTAATTAACACTTTGCTTCAATTATAGATTAGCTTCTCATTCCTGTTTACTGCATTGACAATTTTTTCTTCATCAGCCCCTAGGAGGTTTGTTCTGGCTTCTCCATACAGTGCTATTAATCAAAGTCTCTATCAAAGTTTAATCAAAGTCTAATCAAAGTTTATGTCATATAAAGCTGCATTTCTTAATGGGGACTGACAGTAGTGCCAGAAGCAAAACGAAAAGTTCAGACCAGTTTATAAATTCATCAAGTTTCATTGAAGTCACCTCACACCACAGAGCTACTGGCTTCTGCTGAAAAATGCATTTCCAGGAAATCTCCCTGGTCAAACATTTTCAACTCTGATGGAAACCCTACACTGTTCTTATGCTGACACCGCAGCCAAACAAACATTTGCAGTGCCACCAAGAACCATTCTCCAGTCCTTCTACTCCAAACAAATTGCTGTTGCTGCCTGAGCTGAAGAAGAAGCTGAGAGACTGGATAGCAGTTTATGACATGGCTGATAGGTCCTAACCTTATCTGGCAGAAGCAAATTATGTTTTTCACTAGTTGTTTAAAAAATCTTATGGCAAAGCTCAATGTTGTGCATCAGGAATTCAGACTTTTCATATCAGCACAGTAAACTGAAAATCATTTAGGTCTACAACTTTTTTGTGAACAACATTATGCCCTTGCACAGCTTTTCTTTTTTTTGTTGCTTTCACAGCAATTTTGGATTGCTCTGTAAAATGCTGCCTACATTTGCAGTGCCCTATAAATAAATAAATAAATAAAATACATAATTCTGATGCAATATTTTATACAATTCAGTGTATATTTATATGGAAATCAGGTGCAGCATTTGAGTTCTGGGCAAGTTGTCATTACTTTTTTCTGTGTTGTCAAGGTTCTGCACCACTGCAGTCCAGCACTCAAACTTTCCACAGAGAAACTAAAATTGAGCAACCTATAGTTACAACTTCTGCTTGATACTTGGCAAAACAGATTTCCAGTGACAAGGATCAACAAGTATGATCTATTATGGAGTAAATGTGTTTTCTGGAAATGACTCTTAAACTGATCCGCAGGTCCTTTTGCAAATTTTCAAAATGTTATCTTGTGCTTATTAGGATAGAGGCATCATATTAGCATACACTTGTTTCTGATAGCCTAGGAGAGGACTTCCTGAAGGCAATCATGTCATATAATCCATTTCATAGCCTGATTACAATCTTAAAACTAGTTATACCCTTGGTATCTAATATACCAGTTGAAAGTTTAATTCTCTGATTGATATAGAGCTGCCAATGCCTGTCCGGACTTTTTAATTTTATCAGCAGTCTGTGCATATTTATTCTAGTGCCATCCCTGTTTTTACACTTGTTCCCTAAGGAAATGGGGTTTGTACAGTTATATAGCCAATTCTGTCCATCAGTCCAGCTTTTAAGAACTTTTGATACATTGCAGTATTTCAATCAGTATGAGAGAACAACCACCATCTCAAAGATAATTATGTTTTCTTAAATGTAACAAAAAACAGTCAATGCAAAGAAAAAATAAATAAAAAATAATTATATTTTTTAAAAATATTTTTTTAAAAATAGAGAGCCCCACTACAAGGAAAAACAGTCAGACTCCAGCCAATATTTTTTTATTACATGCCAGCCACCAGTCATCCCAAATATGCATCCTTCCAGACAAGGGATTGCACTGCTTTCCCCTGCCCAGTGGGACTGTTGTGAGTGACAAATGGGATTGGGGAATCAGAGATACTTTGATGGAAAAGTGGAATCATTCCTCCTGCTATCATTCTTTCATCTCATGAGAGATTCTGAATTTTCTTCATAGATTTTTCTTCCTCAGCCCCAGTCTGAATTAATCTTTGGTGTATACAGATGACCAAGGCTGCACAGAAGACACCACATCACATTTATCCATATTTTTCATGGCAATATCTCACTAGGTATGATCTAGAGTTGTAATTCCCTCTTCACTCAGGTATTGGACTAGTTAATTCTAGTTATTTCATCATCCTTTAAAACACACAAGCTCTTCTAGTGTCACATCACTCTAAAGAGGCTTCAATGACATTAAAAATTGTATTAGCAACTAAATGCATGTAATGAAATTTCATCTCTTTTCTACTTTTCCAGCCTGCAAGGCGCTCCTGATTTTTTCATGTATCTCTCTCCTTTCCTACATTGACAATATCTCCCAAACACTTACTAGTACATTATGTTTTAAAAAAAGGTCATTAAGAGAAGTGTTCAGACAAGATTGGTTCCACGTGTAATCAGTATTGAAAAAGTAACTCTACTCAACCTCAAGGGTTCTTTATTAGCATTTCAACATAATCTGCAATATCTTTCTTTAACTAGTTATTTTACCTGCCTTATTTCTCCTCTACTATTCCCTAATCTCTCAAGCATCACCAACACTTTCTCATTAGCATTGTAGTCACCATTTTGCTATTTGATAGATTTGCTACATTTTACTTGTTGAGAAAGGGGTTATAAAAGAAAGATATTGAGCTGTGAGGAATCCAATGCTCCTGAAAGTTGTCCCTGCCCATGGCAGAGATTTGGAACTAGATGACCTCTAAGGTCCCTTCCAATCCAAGCCATCCTGTGGTTCTAGATTTACCTTTGTTTTCAGTTAGTTATTGCATTAAAAGCCACACTAAAGCTTTGTGTTTTATTGAAGCCTGCACTGTAGCCCTGCTTCAGCCAGGTACTTGTGAAATGCCTCCTTTTCAGTCATGTGGCACCACTTCTGAGACACTTCTCACCAACAACAGGATTTCTTACATTGGCTTATTTTGAATCCTGAGACAGAGAGGTTTTGGTTGTATTGGGTGAAAACAAGGAACTTTCAGTTTTGCTTCCATCTACAGTAATACAAATTTCCTTTCTGTTCTTATTTTCTATCAGCTAGCTCTGTCTTTCAGCTCTTATTTCAAGAGCCCATATGGAAAATTGTCCTATAAAATACTACTTTTATTGCTCATCATTCTTTTTTTCATTTCCATCAAAGAACCATTTCTGAGGTAGGCTTTGAGGCTTTTTTTCTGAAAGTTTTTAGGTTTCAGTGTTCAGAAGCTCACAAAATTCTTCTGTGCCTTGCCTCAAAGAAAATCCAAGTCTCCCCCACAGAGAAGTGGGGAACAAAACAACTTATGCTGCCTTCAGTAATTTCTCTAAAATTCTGTTAGACTTACTAGCAGATCTATTTTTGTTTATCCCTCTATTGTATATCAATTAAACCAACATTTATGTGATTCAACTCTATTTTGCTACAATTAGATGTCCTGTAACAACCTCTATACTTTCCATAACTAAGTTTAGAAATAATCCTCTCTGCTTTCTCTCAGAAAAGCTGTCAGTTGTCACACTCTGGAATATCTGGGCTGCCTTCAGCAACACTTGTTCTCCAGCCTATATCTGACAAATCGGAGGCTGCCATAACGAGACAATTCTGTGCAGAATTTCTCCCTGTAATAATGGTTTGAACAGCTCAATCCACGTCCAAATTTAACTCTGGAATTCTACAGCAGACTCTAGCTACCCACAATCTTTCCCCAAAGTGATTTTGTATGCAAACAGAATCTGTTTTATCAGGGAACCCTTTCTGAAAGGGTTCTGCTGTCATTCCATTCACACACACTGCTTTTGCCATTATTTCCATCTTTTCTGAATACCAGCTCTCTTTCAGTACCCATGTCCAGGGAATTATTATGAGGCCATGGGTGTTTCTGTAACCTTATAATTCTTTTTGTAACCCTTCTAATGCTTTATGTCCTGTGTTTATTTCCTCTGTTTCCTGATGTCGTGTCCTTGTCCATTCATCTATCTAAAAGTATGATGCATCAGTACAACTTGTAAAAGTAAGATGCAATGTACACAGGTATTGTCTTCTTAATAAACCCATTTTACAGGACCTCAACCCCTGAAAGTCAATCAGAGATGATTAGTGAACATTTTTTTTTTCTGTTTGACTGCAGTGAAATAATTCTAATTCCTCTAGCAGCCTTAGTAATGAGGGGAACTACATCAAACATTTTCTCATAAATAATATCTTCTGGTGACTCTGGTTTTTACTGAGTTTATGCTGATATCTTTATCCTTGTTTATTACGTATTAACTGGTCATAAAAAAAACAGAGGATGACTATGTAGACATATAAATGTGAGTTTGCACTATGATGCAAAAAAATATAATTTGTGAAGCTCTGCCGTTCATTTAACCTTTTTTTCCACTCATTACATCATAGCAAAATGAATAAACTATTGAGGTCATTCTGAGTGAACAGCAATAAGGCTTCATAACATACCAGCATAACATCTTCATATGTAATTTTAATAGAAAAAAGGTCATTAATAACTGTATTAAGAAGATTTAGTACACATTTTACTGCTACTCTTTTTGCCCTCATTCTTCTCACATTAGTTATCCTAGCTACATTTCCAGATAGAGGTGTCTCTAGCTAAGCTTCCAAAACCTGTTGGAAGGTCTCAATAAATCAGATGGTTACCAAAGATAGTAGGTAGGTGCCTCCTTTATTAAATTTTGAAAAATCATGACATATATTTGGATATTCAAACAGAACTTTAGGTACATATTTTTTTCATACCTTAGAGGTATTATGCCAGTCTGAAAGAAAAGAATTATACATGGTTTTATAAACTTATGTTTTCATAAGAATATAATTTAAAGATTGGGTTCTCAAGATTTTTTGATGCAGTTTGTTCAAGTACCAAGCTGATAATCTCACCTCTGGATGATATTTCCAGCTCACACCAATTGAGTGTCTTGTCACAGAACAAAAGAATGAGATAGGTCAAAGGGTCCTCAATCAGTCATCTGGTCCAAACCCTCCTGGAAGCACAACCATATTCAAAAATCTATCAGGTTCCTCAGGGCCATGTCTGTTTGAGTTTTGTGCACTTCTGTGGTTGCTGAGCCCACAGCCTCTCTGGGTGAACTGTACCAGTGCTCACCACCGTGGCAAAAATCTCTTTTCTTATAGTAAATCAGATTTTCTCTTGCTGCGATTTTGACTCATTGTGTGCCTCTAAGTTTGAGGGTTTTGTATAATTCTCCTTTTAGGAAGAAGAAAATGGCAATTAGATATCTCCTCTTGGTTAACAGTCCTCTCTACCAGTCCTCCCTCAGGCGACACAAACCCAGCTCAGGCACCATAGCCCCTAACATTGTGGCTATGAGTGAACAAGAGAAGGCTTACAGACGTTATATACCTGGACTTCTGCAAGACCTTTGACATGATTCCCCACGATATCCCTCTCTCTAAATTGAAAAAAGATGGGGTTGATGAGTAGACTGCTAGATGGACAAGAGAGTGGTTGGATGGTCACATCAACAGGGAAGTGGTCAGTGGCTCAGAATCCTGATGGACATCAGTGGCGAGTACTGTTCCTCAGGGGTCCATATTGGGGCCAGTGTTATTTAATGTCTTCATAGACTAAGGGATTGAGTACACCCTCAGCAAATCTGCAGATGACACCAAGCTGAGTGATGCAGCTGACACACCTGAAGGGCAGGATGCCACCCTGAGGGATCTGGACAAGCTTGCAAAGTGGGGCCATGAGAAGCTCATGAGGTTTAATAAGACCAGGTGCTGGTGCTGCACCTGGGTCAGGTGGGGTGATACTGGGGTGTTGATATCCCCAGTATCAGTGTGGGCTGGGGGATGAACAGATTCAGAGCAACCCTGATAAGAAGGACTTGGGGGTGCTGGTGAGTGTGAGCCTGGACATGATCTGGCTATGTGCGTTCACTGCCTAGAAAATCAACCATATCCCATGCTGGGTCACAAGCAGGATGGCCAGCAGGGCAAGGGAGGGAATTCTTCCCCTCTGCTCTGCTCTGGTGAGATCCCACCTGGAGTGCTGCATCAGCTCTGGGGTCCACAGCATAGAAGGGACATGGACCTGTTGGTGTGAGTCCAAAGGAGGCCATCAAGTTGATCAGAGAGATGGAGAACGCCCTACAAGGAAAGTATAAGAGAATTAGGATTGTTCAGGATGGAATTAGGATGACCTAGTTGTGGCCTTTCAGTACCCAAAAGAGGCCTACAAGGCAGATGTAGACAGACCATTTATGAGAGTATGGACTGATATTCTATGACGCTCTTGTTTCAGTGACTGGCCGTGCTCCAGTTTGTGCAAGTATTTCCAGTACTGGTGGCCCAAAGTGATATGAACATGAAAGAGTTTTCTTTTGCCTTTATAAGTCTTTTTTGTCACTCCTCTCAATTTTCTGAGATCACTCTGCAGGGCAGCCCTGCTCTCCTGTGATCAGCTGCTCCCCTCTGATGGATCCAGGTTTTATGGGTGTTATGAGACTGGAGGTATTGTGAAAATAAATTCTTTACTGCTGCAGAGAATGGCAAAAGAAAAAACCAACAAAAATTATTTCCACATTATCTACAGATTTTTTAATTTAATAGTGGCTTCAGAAAGCTGTTAATGTATACACAGTGGTAAAGATAGCCTGAGACACAAAGTAGTGCATTTAGTTTCTGCAAGTGTGATATACTGCCTACACACTGAATTTTATTTGTTGGGGAATGTCAGAAAGTTGGTGGCATATCCTTCTGCTCCCTTTTTGTTGTGCTATAAGTGAACTTGCCAAGGAAAAGATTTCCAATTTCATTTTTGGGTTCTTGTGTTTTTTATGACTAGTAAGTTTGCTTGAGGATGGGAAAAAAAGTGATGCATGCTTGGCACAGAAAACACTTTCCTGTGTCTAATATAGCAGTGAGAAATTTTAGTCGTGATTGTGTCTTACCCAAAGAGTGCACAATACCTCAAAGATAAGAATTAATGTGAATTCATCATGCAGTGACCTTTAAATCTTCAGTCACAGAGCCAAAGTGCATGTCCAGCTTCACACAAAAACCATACATCTGAAATTTTCTGTCATTTTCATTGCTAGTGCATGTTAGTGCACGTTAGTTTGTTAATCTGCAGATTTTTTCTTTTCCAAAATTAACCTGAAAACTAATCTTTTCTGATAAGAGTGATTTTAGCTGCAAGTTGCATGTCAAAGTGGGAATGCAGGTTTTAAATGTGCCTCACATGACATCCAAGTTTAGTTGTATACAGAATATTCTAAAAATGATGACATTTGTATGGGATTTCATATCTGTAACTAGTTTTATAAATATTAGTATTTTTCAGCTGTGTGTTAGATGAGTATTGAGCAAATATAAAAATCTTATTGTATTTTTGCTTTGTGCTCAGAGTTTTGCCAGTATCAGTGAACAACCAGTGTTACTGTGAGACTCAAACAAAAGGTCCAGTCAGGCACAAGAAGTTCACCCCTGTGGGCACTTTCTCACTGAACTCAGTGGAACTGTTTTAATGAATAAAATCTACTTGCTGGTCTGGGATTTATAGGAGCATTGTTTTACCAAAAGGTATTAAGTAGCTGTCTTTTATGTTAAGCATGACATTCTACCTAACCTAGTGGGTATAAAAACCTATTAAGTGTATTGTATTAGTTTTTGGTTTCCTAACTAAATTATAATGAAAATTAATTTAAAATATTTTTCTTTTTCCAGTGGGTGTTATTTCTCACAGTATGTCAGTTAATAAAGTGGTAAACTGTGTTCTGTTCTCTGTATATAATGAACACAGTTTAAAAACAAATCATTAACAGCTTTTGTGTTACTGCTGAAGAGAAAATTTCTAGTTTTAGTTTTGAGTGGGGCTTTTAGCATATCATTTGTGCATGGATGGCAGTGTGCTCTTGGGAGTTAAATAGCTTGGGCAGGAAGAATCTCATGGTATGAGGTTACTCAATTACTATTGATCCCAGGCCCTTATAGCTAATAGACACTGCCTCTGAGTGTTCTTCCCCACCTTCTGGACATTTCAAGATGCAGAGGAATTCTTCTATACTCACATAATTGAGTCAAAAGTGTGAATTGAATCCTCCCTCAGTGTGACTTTTCCTGGCACAGCCACAAGTAGTGCTCCCTGTCATCCTCCAGCAGCCCTCCAGGATTGTCACAGAGTTTTGCAGGAGCCCTGACAGCTGCAACCTCCCTGGAGCTCCTATCCAGTGAAACCAGGAAGACCCAGGAGCCCCGTGGCAGGGTCAGAGAGCAGCAGAGAGACTGATTGGGAGTAACCTGCAGGTTCTGGGCCCTGGGACCATGGGGATTTCAGGGCTCACGTCTAGCAGAGAGCAGCAGCAACAAACCCCATCTGCCAGCTGCTGTATTGCTCTGAGCATGGCTGCAGCCGTGTCCCCGGCAGTGGGGACAACAGAGTGACTCACTAAAAACCGCCCAATTCGCTGCAGTTTTCAGTCTGCAAAATGAAATAAACTAACCCCGATCTCATGCTTTATGCTGTACTAAAATCTGCAGTAGCTCAGGGGATGCTTTGTGAGCTGTGCTGTCGTCCCCATCACAGGGGCAGTGAATGATGGGGTGTACCCCTCCTTCAGCCATCTGCTGCCACCCAGGTGTCAAAACCCTCTGAAAGCTTATGCAATTTCAGGCTGTTTTCAGTTTTTAATGAGTGCCCTTGGTGCTCTTATAGTCTCCTTCCTGTTCTCTGGATAAATGTGTTGAGTGATTAATCATCACCAGAAATAGATAGATAGATAGATAGATAGATAGATAGATAGATAGATAGATAGATAGATAGATAGATTATTGATAGAGAGACAGAAAAGAGCTGTTCAAGCACCATCTAGCTAAACTGGATCTTTGCCAGGTCTCCCATGCCATAGAAAGACATTCAGAGCTCATTTTGAGCTCCAAGGTTAGTCACTCTTGGTAATGAAGCTAAATAAGTAAGATGCCCCAAAGCCATAAAAAAAATCAGTTCTGGTGATCTTCTTGATCCTGACCCTAAGTGACATGGTAGCATTTACTGTCTGTATATTCATAGCAGCTTGTCATCTTTAAATATAGCTCAAAACGTAACTGCTTTCCTCAGTAACCAGGCTCTGTGCTGGTTTTGCTCAGCAGAAGGCAGAAAATGTGCAACTTGAGTCCAAGGCAACAGTAAACTGAAAATGGCTCCCCATGCCTTTTCTTCAGACCCACTGTAGTCCCAGTTGGTCTCTCTCACGCCATGAGACCAGGACTCTCATCTAGAGGTTTTCAATGATGTATTTTCACCTGCAAGCACAGTAGACACTAAAATCATCTGCAGTAAAAAGAAATTCTGTTAGGGGATGAATATTTTATTTATTTTTTCTTGGCATTTCCTTTAAAAAGCGTGATTTTACTTTCCACCCCTATGGAGTCAGTTTCGTTATAAAGAGCTCAGAAATACCTGAAAGTATCTTGAATGGTGATTCAATGGGAAAGAAATGGGGTTACAATCATTTGCTTGAAAAGAAATCCAAAGGTGTTCTCTGTTTTTAAGGGGTTTTCTTTCACTTCCTTGATAATGAGTGTAGCAGCAAAATCGGGAAAACAAGCTGGGAAATTTGCATGATGTAGTCATACACCTGGCTGACTCATTTTCACACCTGCTCTGGGGTGGTTCACTTTCAGCCACTTCAATGCCATTCCTTGAGAGGCAGAGCCATGCAAACAAGGGCAGAAACAGGCCTTTGGCTTCCCAGCAGCAGCACATCCTGTGGCAGAAGCCTTTGGAGCCAGATGGGTTTTCTGAGCATCCATTGCAATTGAATTGATATTTTAAGCTAACACATGTTTAGATGAGAGAGGCTCACAACACATCACTTACAATACACGGCTGATTGCTTCATGACAGAAGCAGCTAAATGCTGTAATGGGGAAGGTGGTATCAGCATTTCACTTCTAAATTTTGATTCTCAATTACTTAAAGTAGCTGTAAGAATTCACTTTTAGCTGAGGCTTGAACAAAGACATGGGCCAAGACCCAGAGCAATCTAAAAAGCAGTAGGAGTTTATTCCTTTATGAAAGGCTTCCTAGTATGAAAAGGTTTAAATATAAGAGGGCAGCAAAATCTGCTACCCCAAAGGCAGGGTCCTGTGTTTGTTTCTGAAACTGAGAAACAATTGAGGCAATGAGAATGAACAGAGCTTTGAAAAAAAACTCTTCTGAAAAGATCAGCTGGATAAAATGTACAGAGCTGCAAATGATCTCTAGGAAAGCACATTAGCTATACTTCACCTAACATGAAAGTTGAAGGACCACTAAGTTGAACAGTGGCAAAGTGTGTTGAGGAAGTGTTATCTTTAAAACCTTTGCCTGTATAAGGTATCCCTTTGTTGTCAGGTATCACTGAGGCCAAGCACAATTGGTAAAGGTGATCAAGGATTGAAGAACATTATTATTATTATTGTTATTATGAGTACTATTATTATTCAGCATTCTAACAGCAAATGCTCACAATCCAGCTATTGTGTCTTTCAGAGTTCTGCTTTCTGAGATAGAAAAAGCATTTTTTCTTCATGGCAGGCTATTCCTGAACTCTTTATTGTAGAATTTTTTTATACCATTCGGTGAAGTGTCTTGCTCTAGTTGTCATCAGCAAATGAAGTAGCAAGTCCATCAAAACTGACTTGTGTTATGTTTGTTTCTTTGTTACTACACTTGGGGAACTCTTATGCATCAAGGGCTCTTTTTTTTCTCTCCTACTCAAGATCTCATCAATAGCAGTCATCAAGACCAAGTCTTTCAGATTATATATTCAGAAGTATTTAAACTGGCTCTGCAGAATGAATTGGGAAGATCAGACCCTTTAAGAATATCTTCTGCTTTGGCAGTATCTGTACATACTGTTAGTCAATTTCCAGATTTGATTCTAAGTAGAACATTCTTTAAGCAGTGTTGAAACAGAGGAGACAGAGAGCTGCATATACAAAAGCTAAAAGATTGAAAGCTATTATAGAAGATGGTTACACAAATATGGGAACATGAGTAATTTGTAGAACAAAGTCTTCAGCTAAGAAAGGATTCCAGTTAGAGACTTTCACACATTTTTCTACATATGAGCTGTACCTGCTATTAAGTAAAATAGTCCTGCTGGGAAGGCTATAGAAAGATGTTTCTCAGATACCAAATTTCTGGTTCAAAGAACTGTATATTAAAATTTGCCAAGTATTTAAAGAGAGAAGATAAGATCTGAAATCTTTGGAAAGCTAGAATGTAATGAAGAGAAAACCAGGCTTTTAGATCACATCTTTTGGGTGATATTTTGGGGGATTTATTCCTATAACACATCAATAACCTGTTACTTTGAAAAAAACTTTAAAAATTGCATGTCTAAAGTTAGGAAAGGGGATCCATTAAGCACATAAATATGTAATCTGCTTTCTATATTATGTGTAACTTAGAAAAAAATATGCAATTATGTGTTTGTAAATACATTGAGCCAGCAGAGGAATTTTCTAAATACTTGTTGATCCAAAGAACATCCTAACCCACTAAAAAACTGAAACCATATATTATTGAAAAGCATGAAAATATTTTAGTCTTTTTATGATATCCTGTGAAATCATTAATACCTTGTACTCTCGTAAAAGTAATAATCCAGTCACAAGATATTTTACAACTTAAAGGACTTTCATGACTCCCTTAATAAGCACTACAAAATCATTACCTAATTTTGAATATCTATTTCTTTAAATAAATACATGTCTGGAGTACAATTATGTTTTCTTTAATTTTTTGCTCTTTCATTGATGTATCTTTTACCTATCATTCTATGAACTTACTTATGAGTCTACATTTTTGTTGCCTGATAAAATGGCCAAAAGGAATATTTTTTTTCCTTTAAGGATAGTATTAATTAGCTAACTAATGTTTAGTTTTTGATTGCTTCCTTCATAAGGACACAAAAACACACATATCATTTCATTAGCACCTCACCAATGAGTGTTGAAATGTTTATTAGTTCTTGACAGTGGCTATTTGATGCTGGTTCCAGTTAAGCACTATTGCCTAAATATTCATTCCCTGGTTTATTAATCCATGGTGACAAGTCCTATTTCCTCCTTTTTGTCCTCCCCTCTATTCATCCACCCAAACACACTTTTTCCCCGCTGTTGTTTGCAAAAGACAATGACAATGTTTTAATGACAATGTCATAAATTTTGAAGAAAAGGGAGGTAACACTTTCAAGCAGTATTTCTGTTGTCAAAACCAGATGCTTTAGCTCCTGAGTGTCTTTGTATATAATCATTTCAATATGTTCAGCTCTCTAAAACCATTACCAAGGCTGTAATGGCACAACTCACATGGTGTTTTTATTATGGCTTCTCCCAATAGTTAATGTCATGTTGTCAGATGATGAGGAATATATTTGGATCACAAAACTCACTCTCCTGGTAGGAAACACTAAGAAGTTATAGTATGCAAAAACAACACTAAGAAACCATACTTTGCAAACAGTACTATGCTACAAAATGCAAACCAATAATCAACAAATATTAGTGTTATGTCATTAACTATGTACAAAGCAAGGCAAGAATGGACAAACTGTGCAATGTAGCTCATGAATTTATGGGTGGAGGGGCTTAGGACTGAGATTTGAGATTTCTGTGCAAGCTGGCACTGAATTTGCATTTTTCCCCAGCAGGGGCATGAGAAATGTGCCCTCTTCTCCTCACCCAGGACTGAGAATTCATGCTGCATGTAAGTATCCTAAAAGCTACATATGTTTGGCAGGAGTCTGCATATCTGCTAACATTTCCTTTAAACAACTGCAAGAAAAAATGAGGTTTAAAAGAAAAAAGCAGTAGCTACGTGCATGATCATAAATTGCTTTAGCCTGTTTGTTTCCATGTCCCAGTAAGCTTCAGGGTTTCACCAGAGAATGTAAATTGAAACTGACTGCAACAGTTGGCTTTAGATTTTGTTGTCAGGGAGCAGTATTCATTTGCCTCAGTGCCTGATTTCTGTTGCCTTTCTGCTTAAGAGAAAAAGAACAAAAGGAGATAAGGAGGCAGATTGGGTGAGCATGGCTTAGCAATTAAAATGCGCTAAAATTATACCTTCTTTCTGCTCTGAAGTGCCATAACCCCAGGATACGAAAACTAGATTTAGAATAGCAGAAATGTGCTGTTATGAGTGGGGAAGAAAGAGGCAACAGATAAAGGTACTGGCCAGCAGAGTACAAGCATGCAACTGAGCTGCCAAACCTTAATTTACATTTTAATTCTCCCCCTACACAAGCTTTGCTCAAAGCCATTGTGAGGAAGGGTGGATCTGAGTCCTTCTGCAACACTGCTGAAGAAAAGCACAAGGCCCATATCTTTTCTTCCAGCCAAGATTCCATCTTGGAATTGTCCCCAAACCTGCAGTTGGGCAGTACCCAGGCCTGACAGCAGAAGCATGGCCTTGACCCCTGCTTAGCACTGCCCCCGGGGATCCCATCCACACCTCCCACCCTGCTGTAACTCCTGTTACAGTCCTGGGCCCCTTTCATGGGTGTCTGACATAGGAGAGGGAGGACACAAGGGAATTCTACTAAGATTTCACAATAGAAGTTCAGTTTCACCTTCGGTTCTTGACAGACAGTGATTTGCTCTGTTTTGGCTCAGGTTCAGGTTCATTTCAGCTCAGTGATTTTCACTTATGCTTCTCAGACATCATCTACTGTCACAGGGTTACTGTTGTTGCCCTTTTCCCAACCTGGAAATGAAACTCAAGATAATTTTAGTGAGGAGGTAATATAAAAGGGGATCTTTATTTAAAGGCCTTCAGAGGCAATTATGGAAAGATGTCCACAAAAGCCCTGCCCAGGGGTGAGTACATTTTTATAGATTTTAAGTAATTGTCATAATTGATAAAAAGCACCAATTAGGAGAACAAGCGCTGATGCAATTCCCCCCCAGGTCAAGCCCCTTTTCTGGAGCCCCTTGTTCAGCACTAGCTGCACTTTGTCCATGAGAATGTATCTCCAAGAGTTGTTCTCAGCCTTGCTTCCCAGGAAGAACCAAGGAAGAACCAAGATATCACAGAGCTTTGAACCCCCTGAGGCTTGAGCTCTGGACTTTGTTTTGTCTTTCTGCCTAGGGAAAGGCCAGGGAAAAGTCCTGGGAAAACAAGTCACTAATACAATAGGTGATGGAGTTACAAATTTATGCGTGAAGAATAAAGAAAACATGTAAAAGGAAAAAAAAGGCAAAACCTAAAGGGCATCACTGTGAGATATTATTTTAGAGGATTCTGGTGGAATATGCCAATGCTCTCAAATAACCATTGATCATCTGGCTCAGGCTCCTCTTCTGACTTGTATATTAAATGAGCTGACATTTGTTTCAGCTCATTTTGTTTTTTTCCAGAATTCAAGCTATCTCAAATGAGCTTGTTTTAGGAATGTTCTTTCTTTCTGGTCTCTGCTTAGATGGGGGGCTTCATATTCCACTGGTCTCAGTGATCCACTGTTTGTATAGATACTCATCTGAATATCCAATTCTTCTTGGCATTAGTTTTTGTGCAAGAACATGCACAGTTAGGTCAACAAGAGAGAAAGGGTGTCTTAAACTAGGTATTCCTCAGGCACTTGTAGAAGAAAATTTTGCCTGAAATAAACATTATGCCAAATGGAGACATGTCAAGTGTCTGAGCATGCTTTTTAGATTCTCATGTAAAGAAATTACTGGAAACTGCTCAAAAATTGGCAAGGTGTTTTTGTAATTCTTTTTCTAATTTGGAACATAAAGTGTCAACATTGTCCTGCTTACACTATACTGATAAAACTGATGGCCCAATACTTTAATCTCTACCATCAACTGCCATGGGAGCTGCCTGAACAATGGCTTTATTATGTGTGGAAAATTTCACACCATGAAAGTGTCCCCAAATACTTAATAGAGTTATATAAAACAATCTCAGTAAATAATACCAGAAAATAAATAAATTTAAAATATTTAGGCAAAGGAAAGCAGAAATCATTCAAATAGTTAGACATGCAGCACAGAGCTAGGCAGTAAATGATGCCTGGTATTTCTTTTGAAAATACCTAAAACAGTTGTTTTGGTTTTTTTCCATTTTCTCTCTAAAATACCTATATTACCTCTCAAGAAAGCTAAAGAGAATTAGTGTCATAAACAAGCAGCCTGGAGTCTAAAAGAGGCAGCTACACAGAGTTTCAAGAAACCATCCAGTCGTGGTGTAACAAGATACTTAAATCAGTCCATGTGATTAGAGTTATTCAGCTGTGGAAAGCTGAGCATGTATTTAAATACCTTGCTGAATTGTGAAGATGATACTGAGGAAACTGCATGTTAAGGGTGGAATTAATCTTGTTGAACTACAGTTCTGTTTAAAAGTTAGATGTTCTGTTTAAGCTACCTTGATAACCAGTTAAGAGAGACAGGTGCCTGAAGGACATTCTTTCTTGAGGGGCATCTAATATAGATGGGATGACTTAACCCATAGATAATCACACATTTTTCATTGGACTAGAAATTAGCTACCTGGAGCTCAGATAGTCAGTATCTCACTTAAACATAGCTAAAATTTAGGGAGATGGACACATATTTACTTCTTATATGTCTTTCACTGCAAGATATATGCTTGAAAAATTTGTGAAGAGAGATTTCTCACGGCTTTGTGCACATACCAGGTATTTGCATTGCTGTGGAATCGAAGAAATTTTGAATTCCTTTACCACAGAATTTTTCTTGCATTATCACACAAGAATAAACTAAAAGTTGAGTATGAAAAAAAGATGCTGCACTTAAAAAAATTACAGCTGAACCCGTGGAAGTTGTGTGTCACACCTGCTGTAATAAGAAAGACAGCAAATGTTTGTGACTTAATACTGCTACAGGTCATACAGCGAATTATAATATCTATTGTGCCCTAAAAAATGACAGTGCTGCCCTCTGGGGAAGGAACAACTTGTTCCACCTGCCACAAGATCAGCCTTTCAGCCTTGTACAAATGCTCCAATATGTTACCTTGGGATTATCCTCATATAACTGGTTTGCCTAATTCAAACTGGCAGACACAATCTGAATTCAGTGAATCAGAAGATACACGAGATTTCATCAGTGACATCATTTGAGTAGATTAACTCAGACACTACCAACCTCTGTCAGCTTCTGAGAACTCTTGGGACAAAGGAGGTAAAGGACAGAGGCCAAACAAAACTGCTTGATTGCAAGTGCCTGCATCCCACTGTACCAGAGGCATGCATGAGGTAACTGGTTTTCTAGGGATGAAATATAAAATGTCTGGCCCATCCTTAGATCCTGGGTTAACAGGTTCTCACAGGCAGACATGTCATTTGCAGAGCTTGCAGAACAACTTACAGTTCTTCTTATAAGAGTTATAAATGCCTCATTTATACTGTAGACATAACTTCACTGTCTCAAAATCTTAATAACAATTGAATAACAAAATGCAAACATTATACTTTGTCGGCATAAAAAAAACAACAATTATATTAAAGATCCTACGGCATAGCTCATTTGTATTAATAATTTCTACTTTTCAATCAAGCTGTACAAGATGCCAAGTTAATTATTTTAAATACTTTTCAGTCTTGGCACTTTATTTGAAGTTCAAATGGAAGTGAGGAGAGAAACAAAGAGCAGAGAAATGGAAAATCCTTCACCATCAAATAATTGAAGCATATGACAGGAGAGGATTTATGAGGAAAAAGCCCTAAGGAAATTTTGGGAGGTTTTACTAGCTTGTTCAATGGTGAACCATCCAAAACTAAAATGCCTGAAAAGTTGGAGGCTGAACAGCTTAAGATAGACTGTGCACACAGAAACATTGCAATGTCAACTGCTGCAAGAGGCATAAATTATGCATTTCTGATGTGTCTCTATAGGCCTTGTAACCTTCTTGCAACCCTTAGGGCACTCATTATCTGCAGGAGCAATTAACAGACAGTATCTTGCAGCTAGCGTGATTTCTTACCTTTAGAGTGATTTCAAATAAAATAAAAAGGAGGTTAATAGAGCCAAGGAGGCCTGAGCTGTGAAGTTGCTTCTGAAGTATATTGGATAGAAATAATCAGTGAATTGAAGGTACATGGTGCCAGGAAGGCCGGATTATGTCTGGCTAGTTTTGCTTGCTGAATCTTTTATGTTTCAGATAGATATTGTTGTTCCTGTGAGAGATTATGCAAGTGACACAAATAATGGAAAATGCCTTCATTAATTCTGAAAGGAAAGGCCCAACTTCCCTTACTTCAGCTTCTTCAAGCTGATTAATCAAAAGATCTGTTTTTTCTAACCAGCAAGAATAAATTAAAGTCAACAAAGGTAAAAAAGCACACTTAAGACTAGTCTTAGAAAAAGAAGCTCTAGGGACCAACAATCTGCTTAACTCCCCAAACCCAGCAGAAATTTTTCAAAATTTAAGATATATTAATAGCTTAGGAAAAAATAAAGATCAAGTGCAAACTACATAATTCTAAGATAAAATTTGAACAAAACTGCTTATTTTAAATCATCAAAAAACTAAATTAAATGTTTCTTATCTGAAAGAGCAGATTGTTGAATACAAATCAGTCCTATATTATGATTTCTCTAGAGCTGTCCAATTGCAATATGGAAATCCATGACAATGTTTAATATACAGAGCCTGGCACAGTTCTATGTGTTCCTTTAGTGTTAAATGTGATGCACCATCATTTTTTTTAGCAGTAACATACTTTATTTTCAGTACCTTCCTAATGCATGAAAATCATCCCAAAGGCTACCATGCACTGAGGTACATTATAAAAGCCACATACCTTTAAAAATAAATTACTAAATATCTGGTTTAAAAAAACAAAACAGATTTTCAAAATATATACAAAAATGTTTATTACTGCCATATACCATTAGCCCACACAAGCCACTGTTGTCTAAGAGTGTCTTTCTATTGTTTCATAATGAGTTTATGCTGAGTCGGAAATGGGATTTGTATATCTTCCTAGACCATACAGACCTGCTGATTTCACTGATGATCCAGGTGGAGTCAGGGTTCTGGCTTCCACTACAAGATTGACATTTGAAGTTTCAAGTTATTAGGATTGAGGACATTTTTCTCCTGTAAACTACAAAAATGCTTACAAGGAAAATCTTGGAGCCATTCTGTTCACCTGAAATTTATCATCACTCACATGAGGCCAGGATTTCTCCAGCAGAAGAAACAAAACCAGATAAGAATTGAGACTGGACTTGCAGCAACATGATTTTATTCTTACCAAAATTATTTACAAAAAAAACGATTGAGCCTAAACACTATGTTCAATTTATGGTAAAAAATGAAATTTCATCTTGCATGTTGAAACGCCAGTATATTTATTAATTTCTAAAGTGTAAATGATAATGAGATTTCAGAAGCAGAAAGGGTGTTATTGAGCTTGTAAGGAGGGGGATATATTTTGGCAGGCTGGTTATCATTTAGCACAGCAAAGTCAATAATCTGATTCTGGATGTTGCTCCCCTTCATTATAGGGGTTAGAGAACACAGATCAGGAGGAGGGCAGTCAGAAAGTCATGGCTTTGGTCTTGGGGGATTTCAATTACTCAAGTATTGATTAGGATTACTGTTATGCAAAATGCATAGAGAGGAACACATTTGCAAAGGTTGACCAGGGTTGCTTTCTTTAGCCATTGTTGAGGTGACTACATAATGAGAACTTATTTAGAACTTTGTCCTAACAGTTGTGAGCTCTGATACATATAGTTCAGGAAACAGCAAGACCTTTCTGGGTCTGCTTTATGGCTGGGAAGCACAGCACTTTTTTCCTATCACAACTGCCACCATTCCTTCCAGAAACTCCCTACCAGCTCCCTTGTGACAAATGACCCTATGATTTCCAAAGATCTTTTGCTCCATTCATTTTGTCAGAATGTCTCTACCCTGACTAAACTCCTTAAAAAGTCAGATTTACATCACAAGCATACTACTGACAGAAGCTTACAGAGACAAATGTATCTCTGTGTGTGTGTGTGTGTGTGTGTGTGTGTGTGTGTGTGTGTGTGTGTGTAAATACTAAGTCATATCTTAATACTATAAGTTTTTTGGGAACAATGCTTTATATTTCTTCAAAAGAAGACCCATAATTAGGTGGAACATCCTCAAAAAGTACCATAATGGCAGTTAAATAACCAGTGTGGTATGGATGTGAAATCATCAAATTATAGCCTTTGCCAAACAGGTCAATAGAAATGGAATCATAGTCAGAATAGGAGCCACCTCTACTATTGAAGAGTTTACTCACTGTAAACAGAGTGCTTCTTAGTCATCACAACACTTTCCAGGAGTTTCATTAAACTGAGGGCTGCTTCAAGGCCAAGGAGCCCAGGTCACACATTCAATTAATCCCATATATTTTTTAAATACTTGAACAGTGTGTTAATTTAAGGCTCAGTGCTACTTTTAGATATTCAGCCTCAAAGCCTCACTAATAGAGTATGTTTATTTCTTCATTTTGGGGAAGTAGAACGTGAAACAGCTGATATTGCTTCTAACTCTGCTGTTTATTGAGCATCTCTGTGCCCCACTTTAGCCAAAGGTGATTCCTCTGCAATTAAAATGGAATTTCAACTGTTTCCAGCCTGTCATTCATGCAGCTTCTCTGACTGAGTCTGTAATGAGTAGTTTGGGTCCAGCTAGCTCATTCGTGTGTGGAATCAAGAAGTTCCAGCTTTTCCCTGGTACATCAGGAATGCTGTTGTTTATCAGCTGCTGCTCGTGCACGTTCAGTGTGGGAGGGAAATTTCTCCAGAGGCGAGAACAAGGTCTCAGTAACAGGTCAGATCTATTTTGGGGGATTTTGAAAGACGCAAAGCATTTGTGAGCACAAGTATCTCCTAAAACACGTTGGCATAGCTCGGTGGTACAATTCCAAGCTGAGCTATGATTTCTTCAGGCCACACAGAGGCTTGTGGCAGAGAAACCAGCAGTCTCCTCATGCCTGCTGGAAGAAACGGTCCAGAAAAATCCTCCTGGGTGCGTCATTCGCGCTGGAGACAGGGAACGGGACAATTCTTTCGCAGACCCTGGTTTATGTTCGGAAAGCCTTGCTAGTCGCTCGGGCTTCACTGAGGCGTTCGCGGGAGCGCGGGGCTGCCGAGCGCGGGCCCCGCCGCGGCGCCGCAGCGCCCCCTGGCGCGGGCCCGGCCGCGGAGCCGGCGCCCCTCAGGGACCGCCCGCGGACAGAGCGGGGCCTCGGCTCCGCGCCCTGTGCCTGGCGGCGCTAAGAACCTGCTGGGGGACTTGTGGCACTGCTGAGGAGCAGAGAGGAGGATGGCTCCAGCAGCTCAAAGCACAGGCTTTGGTGTTTTGGGCACCTGCCTGAGAGAACAGCTGAGGAACATTGGGAGAGACTTGGAAGTTCAGCCTTGGAAGTTCTGTTCTGCTGGCTCTCTTCAGGATGGCTAGGGATTGAATTGATGCCCTGATGGGCACATCATCTAGAGTGTATCAAGCTGAAAAAAAACAAATGGGAGTTCAGGTCAAACTTCATTCCTTGCATCTGTGAGAGACAATATACCACCAAAACACAGCAATCCAGCTGGGTGAAGGGGAAGCTGAAAGCAGCTATAAACAGAGGAAGATGAGCAGGAGGATCTACCAAAGGAGTGGTCATGTGGGCTTGCAGTTCTTTGAGTGCTTTGCTCATCCTGCTGGCTTCTTCAGCTTTCTTGCTGGGGCTGCTAATGCATGGTGTGCATATGAAACTGTTCCAAACTGCCAAAAGAAAGCACAGCAAGGCACATTTTTTTACATCGTTTGGCAAAAAAAAAAAAAAAAAAAAAAACCAACACAAAAAAACCCCAAAAAACAAAAAACAACAACAACAAAAAAAAAAACAACAACAACAAAAAATAAACCAAGGAAAAAACCAGACTCGACACATAGTATATAGTCAGTGCATCAAAATTCATACCTGCTGTTTAGGAAGAGATATGCACACATTTATTACCAGCTTTAAATTCTTTATAATATCAAATGTAGCTGTATCAAATCCCAGAGGGACTCCACTGCAGAAAAAGGGAAATATATTGCATCAGTATTTCATTATACAGACCACTGATCACAAAACGCATCTACTCTAGGTTTACCCCAGAATCCCTACCTAACACATTGTTCACTCAGAACAAATGCAAGTTCCAGAGTCTCAGGAAAGGGAGTTTAAACCACAGTCTTTCACTGTGGCATCTTATTCCCTGAAGATAATTAGCACACTTCACAAATCTCTGATTAAAGTTGTCTTTTTTTTCTTCTTCTTCTGTTAATCTTATCCTGTCTAGTGGTCTGAACACTGTAAAAATGACAATGCATTCATTAAGTTAATGGTTTTGTGGAGTGAGGTATAGCATGTCTTCTGTATTTGCTGGCTTCCCTAAGAACTACCTCTGCAACCAGATGTTGTCTACCATGATTACATTTTAGAATATAGGAACCTTCAGTTTCATTATAACAAGCTGAGAGTAAATGGTCTAGGAGCACACTGGCAAGGTATTTCCTCATCCCCAGAGGTGCCATCTGGCATGTCTGAACCTCTTTATGTTCCCATTGAGATGTTAGTACGGGGAAGAGGAGATGGGGGTGCAAGAGTCAAGCAAGACAACTTATTTTAAAAATGGTAATTTGATACGTCAAGGCACTAGTTCCTGAAATAAATATAGTTTTATGCTTCCAAATATTGAGAGATTTAGGCAGTTAAGAGATCATGATGTCTATGGTAATGGACATCTAGAGTGACATTAAGTTTGTTCTCTTCATACTGCATAAAGAAGGTCTGAAATATGATAAAACCAAAAGAGTATTTTTTAAATACCCACTTTACACAGGCATAAAACACTTCAAGAGGCATAAAGCAATGAGAAATCAAATTATAGTAATGGAGAGAGCAGTAGTGTGCAGGAACACTACACTATTCAGCAACAAAATGGTTACAGTACAATGCAAATTGTTCACTTTAACATTCAAGTTGCCTGTTCTTGCCCCTGGTTGCATAACAAACTCAGACTCAGATACTGATTGCTTTCTACATTGAAACAGTGTTCAGCTAGATTACTATTGTTCAGACTTTTTCAGGAAATTTAGAGAGGTTTATGCTGTTAAATCAAAATTCTAGTTTCCTGTTTTGATTCAAACTATACAAATTCAGAGCAGAACAGAGCATTTGTGTTAAATAAGTTAATACATGAAAGCATTCTGTTTTCTTCTCACAAATGGTCTGCTAGAGCTACAATTTCAACAGTGTCTCTTTCATGATATCTTGTCTTTTGAAGCTGAAATTCAAAGTGTGACTTTGAGAACATAAAGACTAGAAATTGGAATCAGAGGGTATACCACAAAAGTTTTTATAAAAGAGTAACAGAAAGTTGAAGAAGTTTTAAGTAAGCAGGATTCTGCTAAGGCACATACAGAAATTATTGTAAGAATTCCTTTCGTTCTCTTTCATTAGTATTTTGCATTAAGATAATATTTATAATTACTTGTCAAATTTGCTAAACTGGGCTATGTGCCATCACTACATATACTAAAAGCAGTAGCTCATAGTGAATTAAAACATGTGGAGGTCAAAGCAAAAACATAAAAAAATGTAAAGGGAAGATAAGTAGTCCATTTGCCACCACTGAATATAATAAAGTTTCATAGGTTGTCATCTCCTTACCTATCCATGGAGATGAGATGGGAGGAAGCACAAAAAGAGGAGAACAAAAGAGAGGATAATTTTGTTATGGATACAGGTATTTTATTGAAGTTCTTGCTGTAAGTGAAGAGACACTATAAAAGAGCAACAAGAAGACGTGGGCTGATGGACAATGAGGAGCTGTATTCTGGGCAAAGCAGAGGCAGAGTAGATGAGATAAGTGTGATGACAGTTATGAGGAGGATGTGACAGGTTTTGTCCTCAACAAGATGGCAAATTCATTGGGATAGGGAGCAGAGTATTTGGGGTTTGCAGTTAGTATAAGTAATAATGATGGGGATTTTCTTTAAAATGGCTCCAAGTGGCCGTCTGATCTCTTTTCTGGTGGCTAGTGCTGGCTAGCACAGTAGAACTGTTGACCATAGTTTACTAGAATCTGGATAAAGGAACAAAAGTCAAAAGCCTCTTAGAAACTCAACACTGCAAGAGCTGAAGAGCTCAGTGCAAGATCAAGTGCCCTGGAGTACCTCCCTCTATGGCATGAGTACTGCCACAAGGGCTCCTTTCCCACCTTTGCATTTATTTATTCAACCACAGCAGCCTTAGATTTCCATCTATCATACCTTTGTAACACAAAACACTTTTGCTTTTGTAAGCAAAGCTTAAGAAATCACCCCCTCCCAGACACCTGGGAACTAAAAGCTGTTGGCTGCTACATTACAGTTTGGTCACAAATCTGGAGCTAGTTCTGCAATATTCACTTAACTGGCAGTGTGGCTTTGAAACAAGCAACCACTCTTCTCTTTGTGTTCCTCAATTTCCCTTTGACCTACTTGTGTGAGTGTCACAGTGTAAGGCAGCCCCAAGCCTGACAGGAGGCACTCCTCTGCATCTTCTTTGTGTGAAGCCCTGCTGCATTCAGGAGGGCAGGAAATGCCCTAGGTCATGTCAGCTACCTAAAACAGTGGTGAGGATGCTCTGCCCTGATCACAGCAGGTACAATACCTGCTGCCCTCTGCCTCCTTTCACTGGGCTGTCTATTATAATTGTAAAGGATGGTGCCCTTAGTATGGAAATGACAAGCTGGGAGCTAAGCTGTGCATTAAACATGGGCACACCAGAGGTGTATCACTGATGGTGTGAGGGGGTGAAATGCTAGTTGACTGGACAGGCTCAAAAAAGACAAAAAGAACAGGGTGACCAGGTTGTAAAGTGAAACTCAAAGTGCTGAGAAGTTGCAGGTCATACTCAGGGAAGAAAAAAACAGGATTGGAAACAGGAACTTGTCAGCATTGGAATCATTCATGTGGAGGATCAGAAATTTATCCATTGAAAGGAAGTCAGAAAATGAGATTGCTAATTTAAGAAATGGCTAAAGCATCACCAAATTATTTTTTGATAACCAGTATCTGGCAGATATATATGAACAGAAAGCAGCAGCAAGAATTATTCATGGCTGGAAGTTAGGAGATATATGGGACAGAAACTCTAAAGATTAGCTTTAAGCTGTTATGGTGACAGTGAAGCAAGTGACAGCAAGAACTTAGAGAGAAGAAAGCCCCAAGAAGAATTTTGAAGTTTTTGTGCAATATAGTGATGAGCCTTCCAAGCTGAGAGGTCTATCAGAGGAAGAGAGACTGTGCACAGGGAAAGATCTGTTTAGTACAACATCAAGTAGAACAGCTGCTCAGCTGCAGCTGACCCAGCTCTGTAGGGACCAGGCAGAACAATACAAAGAGAATCAAAAATGCATCTGAACACTGACAGGAGGCTGAAGCACTTCTGGTCAAAGAGCTTCATTTCATTTATTGAATCCCGGCACAAACCAGCTACAATGATCCACTGATCTACTGTCTACAAGGTAGTACAAGATCCCTTACTGATACCAGTTATGTAGACAGGGTTAAAATGCCTCCTGAGATGTGGAAAGAAATTACTGAACGCAAGTCAGGCCAAGAGAGGGGTCCTGCTATTTCTAGTAGTGCAATATCATGTTACAGTGCACCATCCAGGAAAGGTGAAAAGGGTCCAGAACCAAGCAGAGGAATATCCACTACAGATACACAAACCTGCATAAATCCCTAATGGAGTTTGTAAATCTATGTGTGCAGATTTGTGTGCCTTGGATAGCTGGCTGCAAAACTGAATGAAAACCAATGGCCCCAGATTTCCTCCCACAATTGTTAGGAGAAGAAACAAAAGATCACAAAATCACAGACTAGATGAAGATGAAGGAAACTTCTGGTGATAATTTAGTCAAACCCTCTCACTCAAAGCAGGGCCATAAGTGACAGACCTGAACCATTTTCAGACAGTTTTTGGGTATGTCCCAGTATGGAGACCACAGCCTCTCTGTACACCCTGTTCCGATGTTCCATGGAACAGTAAAAATCTAC
This sequence comes from Lonchura striata, assembly GCF_050655825.1. Taxonomy (NCBI): domain Eukaryota; kingdom Metazoa; phylum Chordata; class Aves; order Passeriformes; family Estrildidae; genus Lonchura; species Lonchura striata. Next base: position 118,325,325 of record NC_140704.1, read on the forward strand.
TTTCATAGCTACTGAAATTTTTTTCTACAGTAAAAAAAAATGTGTTTGTTTACAGAGGGAACATCCTGTGTTTCAATTTGTGCTCATTGACTCTTCTCCTGAACATCACTGAGAAGAATCTGGTTCCATTTCTTCACACTCTTCCCTCAGTTATTTATATACATGAATAAGATTCCCCACCGAACCTTCTATTTATGAAAATCCTTTATGTAGAAAACCTATCAGATTGCCATAAGTCTGCATAAACTCTTAATAAAAAATCTAGAGTGTGGGAGAAGGAAAGAATGTTGTGCTGGATGAGGAAAAAGAGATCTTTGCCAAGACAGCCTTTCTTTTAGAAGGCTAGGAGGAAACTTATCTGGTTTCTGGGATCTTTGCAGGCCACACCAGTAATATTTCCCTCTCTGTTTCAAAAACAGCATGTTCAAGCACCTGCTCAAAGAACCCTGGGAGACAGAGGTTGGATTTACTTGCACTGTGGGCAGAGAGCAACAGGACTGTTGCACCAGTGATGGATGAGCAGGTGTCCAGGTGTCCAGTGCCACCATCAGGACCTCACATGTTAGGGAGGAGAACTTCTTTGTGGAATGGCACATACAAAAGAAAGTGTTGTGTTAAAACAAACTTCCATGCAGGAAACCATAATAAATTAATTGAATAGCTAATTTGAGATTGAAAAAGGAAGCCTCTGAAGACTATTTACTGTAACAATGACTACAATATAATGTATGGAAATCTATGTAATTTCTTTACATTTTTCCCATGCAATTTTTCCTGAAATGAAAAGTTGGTTGGTTCCAATGCCAATACAGCTTGTTTAAGATCAAAATATTAGGTCATAAAATTCTTTCATTGCAGTAATAGATAAATTTAATTTCCTTTTCTAGAGTTTTTTTATCTTTCCTTATCTACTCTCTGGGACATGGCTTGCTGCTATTCTGACCAAATCATGGAGATGCTGCAACCCAGCCTGGTTCCAGAAGTCATCACCAAAACAGGATTGCAGAAATAGAATATAATATTAGTAGAATAGCTGTAAATTAAGGATATAATTGAGCAAAAGTATATTATGTAGAAACTTGATTTCACAAAGATTATTAAAAGACAATGACACTGTGCCCACTCCAATAAATATGCCAATAAGTAAGTCTGAGAAGTAAAATTATTAGTTGAGGAAGGACATTCATTTTCTCTCTTTTATGCCTGAGTCTTTACAGCAAGTAGGAACTGGAGTCAAAAGTTATTTGTGTCTTTAGATATTAGGGTTTGTTTTTTTTTTTTTTTTTGTATCTGTTGAAAAAAATTACTTCAGATTGTTTACGGCAAGATCTTTCTATGCAGTCATCAAAATAAGTTGGCTATGCTGATTAGTGTTACAACAATAAAGGTAAAGGTAAAAGGTTGGTTAGTTTTATAGAGCTTTTCTGCAGTTTTCTGCACATTTAAACTTTGGGATATAATTAAAGACAACTTTGGTTAAATGTACATTTCAATGTTAAAAATTACAATCAAGCTGCCAATTAAATAATCCCTCAGTTTTTCTTTTTAATTAACAAAATCATATTTTAAATAGACATCTCTTCTGTTTCTATGCATGACAGAAAAATATGCATAATGCTCCTTACACTTTGGTAAAAGTTTCATGCATTTGGGGTAAAATCCTAGTGTAGTGGGTTGATCCTGGCCAGCAGCCAAGTACCCACACAACCATTTACTCCTCTTCCCTCCTCCAGGAGTACAGGAAATAGAACAGGGGAAGTAAACCCAAGAAAGCTCCTGACAGTTAAAAAAAGATAGCTTAATAAGTGAAGCAAAGAGGGGGGAACTATACTGCTGCTGCAAAGACAATCACTCACCAGCTTCCAAAAGCAAAGTGATGCCCAGCCAGTCTGAGCAACAGTCACCTTGGAAGCCAAAATCCCTTCAGATCCCCATGATGAACTGTCCACTTGTTCTGGTAACATCTGTGTTGGATAGCTCTATACTAGAGGTAAAACGTGGGAAAACAGAAAAAGCAGGTCCATATTGATACAAGTAGGGGCTGTGATGGAGCCCTGGGAAACTGACGCCCCGTTTCTGTGAGGGACAGTGACACCGAAGGCACATTTAATCTCTGGACAGGGGGTGCTAGAAGGTGCAGTGGTGCTAGAAGCCAGGAGAGGGAGTCTGAGCCCAGGAGAAGGAAAGAACGATGGGAAGAATCCTCCCCACCTGCTTCCTTGGTGCTGGGACACATGATGGGGGCAGCAGAAAAGCCAGACTCAGATCATTCCCCAGAGAGTGTGCCTGTGTGTAACCTTCCACCCTCACCCAACAGCCAGGTCGGCAGCCTCTCACCTTAAACATCTGTTTTTCAGTGGCCTCATCAGCCACACAACAGTAAGTGTGTTTTACACTTGGGCTATTAATTACTGTGACCCTTTTGCTTGTTAACATCGGATATGCTGTATTGAAGTGCTTGCATATCTACTGAAATTTTAAATCTTTAAATAGTTTGTCGATGTATCTATATATATATATACACACACACGTGATTAATTGTACCAGTGACTAAATAAATCTATTTTTATCCAATCCTGTGATTCAACAGGCATTCACCCTCAGTTTTCTACTGACATACACAAATTTAGTTGAAATGAAAGCAACTCTTTAACCATATTTATAAAAGAGAAATGGTGCAGGTTGTGGATGCATGTAATTTCTGCACTATATTTCTTTAATTCTCTGTACTGTAGCCATGAAATAATGCCTAAAGAGTTCATGAATTTAAAATAGTGTGCATAATATGTTAACTTTTGGAAAATCAGACTAAGACCAAGGAACAGCAATTTGTTCTTTTGTTTTGTATTTGTCTTAAACCCAAATGATCTCAGTGGGGGCATTTTTACACATTCAAATTAAGTTCAGGCCAGAGCCTGCTTTTGAAAATTCTAATTTGGTTTTCAAAATAGGTATCATCCTTGTGTCAAATTTATTTTGAGACTTGAAATGTTCATGCACTGGTCTCTGGAACTACTTTATCTTCTTTAGTTGCCCTATCATTCTCCTTCTTGAACCCTCAGTGATAGTTATCTTTTTCCTGACATCAACATGTGACCCTTTTGAAACTATGAGTAGCTTAAAAATCAATTTTACTGGTGCCTGGGTGAGGGTTGAAGACCAAAGAGGAAACAGTTTGAGACCAGCCTGAGAAATACCTACAAGTGGTTTCTAATAATCTTTATCTTTTCTTGCCCCTCACAAGGCAGCCATCACCTCAGCGCTACATGTGTTTTCCTAACAATTGTTGTTACTCCACCACAGATAACGAGTTTGACCTCACTTTGGTCGCCCTTGTGATGGTGATGTGGGTTTTTTGTGAAGAGCACTTGTCTGCAAGGAGTGGTGGGAGGCATCTCAGCACAGGGTACCTGCTGGAGGCCCTCTGCCTCCAGGGCAGGTCCCCGTTCCTGAGCAGGCTGGAAGGATCTGTTCTAAACCTGGCTGGAATGCTTTAGCAGTGTGGTTAATGTATAAAATCATGCTGCTTCATTTTGCTCATCCTTTCTAAACAGATAATCACTCTCAGTTGAAGACCAGGTGCACAGAAATAGGTTAGGTTGGTGCTGACATTTCCAGAAGTCAGGTGAGGTCAGTGTGGGGTAAAGGAGTGTTTTGTACCCCTTCACATGTGATAGCTTCACTCATTTCTTCTCTATGTACCTTAAGCTGATGAGGAATGTATTGCAATAAGTTGTATGTCAGCCTTGGAGCACTGCCTTGCTACTGGATTTCCTCAGGTTTCTTTGACTTTGTTGGACTTTTGCTCTTCAGAAAGGACAAATTTTCCCTGTTCTGTACCTTCCCCTCACACAGCAGACAAAAATAAATGAACTTCCTGTGTTTTGGTAGCATTTGACACCCGCTACAGGGTTATGGTGGGTCACCTTTGAAAAGTAGTGACAGCAAAGTTTCTAGGAGACTGATGTACTTAGGATTTTTTTTAATGACATTTTTATTTAATCTCTGTTTCCTGTCTACCATGTCCTGTAGGGCAAATCTCAAAAAACCACAAACTTGTCATTTGCCAAGAAGGCCTATTCTCAGATGAAAACACAAATTAATGTTTTGGAATTATGATGAACTCTGGAGCTGAGGGCAGACAAGTGTGCACATAATGTTTCCATTACTTTTGTCTTCTTTAAATTAAAGCTTGATGAGAGCCAATGTCAGTGTCTTCACCATTGCAAGAAGACAGTACTTTACCCAGAAGAGTGAAGGTAGTCAGTGCCTCAAAATGGGAAAAGTTAAGACACAGAGTAGGTATGTAAGAAATACTAGACCTAAGGCAAAGGCACATTGTGCCCACCCACTCTCTGAACACAGATAAAGATGTGATTTTTCACCTGTGTTACTTTATTGAAAGGATGTGAGAAACTTTCATAGAAAGGCAGGCTAAACTGGCTATACTTTCCAAAAATGACAGAGAGAAAGTGAGCAAAGTATAACCACAGGAAAAAAAAAAAAAAAAAAAAAAAAAAAAAAAAAAAAAGAAGAGTTACATACACATTTCTCCATTAAAATAGGCTTCCACAATTTGTTTTTTATTGATTGAGAAATCTTTACAATTCGCCAGATTCTTTAGTGGTATTTATTCATACCACAATGTAATGCTATCTGTTTGTCTGAATATGTATTATCTATGAATAATCTCTTAATGTAGTAAGAAAAATTCTGCCAAGTAGATTTGAATCTTCTTTTAATACAAATACTTTAGTTCCAGCTTGATACAGAAGTATCTACATGTTAGTCTGTTTCACTTGAAAATACATTGTCTAAATACATTTGCTTAGCCTTGGTGAGAATGAAGAAAAGTAAATCTTTGATTCCTTTCTTTATTATTAATGTTCCAGCTGCTCTGTTAAGTTAGGGACAAATCAAGTGAGAAATGTTTAAAGTCTCGAATGTAGCATCTTAAAAAGAAGTTATGACAGTTTTAATGCATTAAATGAACAAATAGTAATAGCTGTTTCTGCAGTGGTGTACATGGTAAAATCTGTGTATCAGTTTCAGAATGAGTTTCAAAGGTGTTTTGCAAAAGCCAAGTAAAAAAAGTGTCACAGAACTTGTTGATGATGTCCTTTCCATGTTATCCTGCAATACAGTATTTTGAGTGTACTTTGGGTTTACTTTATATGGCTTTACTTTAGGAGATGCAATAAACCATACAGAAAAAATTCCACTTTGTTATACTAAGCATAAGTTTGTCTCCAGAAAGTTTACAATGCAGATTAGGCTGAACTTTGTGTGGCCTGATGTGACTGTTAATATTAATCTTTCCTTTTCGCGTTTTAGTTTTTCTACTACAACTTGGAAATTGCAGCTATAATAACACAGAAAGGTGTGCCCTTTCTTTCGTTTTTTTTTCTCCTGTTCTTCCTTTCCCAAGATCTCTTTTTCTGCTCATACAAAGCTGAATTGCAGATACCACTGATGGATATCAGCATCTTTCACAGAGGCTCCATTCCAATTGCAGATGCTACCTACCAGGGTAAAGCTGACACTCATGTTTGTGCACAGACAGGAATAACAGTGTTTTAAGGAATAACCGAATGAACAACTGGTACTAAAATAAGTTGTAATTGCTGATAGTTCAAATGCAGGTAAAAAACCATCTTCACATGCAGGTAAATAAACCAGCTTCTCTGATCCTGTAACTTTCTTATTTAGCAGAAAAAGATGAGTGAAGATAAGCTTAGAAAGACACAGGACCTGCTGTCCATAATACACAGGTTTTTCTCTGTGATGTCATCAGAGATTTAACGTGATCCTGTGCAAGCCATTCAATTTCAGTGCATCTCTTTCTTTATCTGAGAAGGTGAGGATGAAGCATGCCTGCCTTACAGTACAATGGGAAAGGAACACTGGTAATTCATATCTCAAGCATCATGGGAGAGTCTGTTAAAATTGAGAAGGATTGATATTTATTTTTCTCTTAAATCCAGCATTTTATCCATCTCTTGAAATACAATGCACACAAGCACAACAAGACAATTATTTCCTAATATATCCAAGATAGTCATATGCACGTGTAGTACTGCACAAGTGTGTCTATAGAGATCAGCTTCATCGACTGTCTAATTTCATATAATCAGGGAGGCATAATCTGGATCTCTCCACACCCTTATTACCAGTTCTGGCCCTCTAAAAGCTTCTAAAATATTTAACTCTTCTCACTGTGGACTCAGCTAAGAAATGTAAGCAACACCATAGCAAACACTCTGTACAGAGTAATTTTTGCATAGGATAAACCTTTCAAGCAGTGATATCTTTGCATACTCACAGATACAAATGCACAAAAATATAGACTGTATGTATGAAGAGTGATAAACACAATCTCTAGTAATAAAGTTCCTTGCATTGCCTATCTGGTAGTTGTTAATGAAAAGAGTGTAATGCCATGGTATTTCTCTTTCAGGTGTTTTTAGAGGTTGAAAGTATTGTCTTTCATTTGCTGACATAATATACCCCAACTGCATGATCCTGGAGATAAATAACAGACTTCCATATCTGTTTCATCCATAGCCGAGCCAATTCAAGCATTCCCTGACTTTCATGTAAATCACAGAGTCACTGGGGTTGCAAGTGACCTCTGCTCAAAACAGTAGTAGCCATATGGTCATACCAGGCTGGTCACATCAGGCTGCTGAAGGCTTTATCCAGTCAGATATTGAACATTTCTGAAGGTGGAGACTGTAAAACCACCCTGGGCAGCCCGTGTCACTGTCTTACTGTCCTCATGGGGAAAAAGGTTTTTAGTTCTGTTCAGCTTGAAACTCCTGTGTTTCAACTTAACATCATTGCCTTCATCCTTCCCCCTTGCACTTCTGTGAAGAGCCTGGCTCCATCTTATTGATGATCTTATAGGTTCTCCAGTCTGAGCAAGCCCTGGTCCTGCAGCATCTTCTCACATGGTAAGGGGTCCAGCCCCTGGCTATCTCAGTAAACTTCTGTTGAACTCAGTCCAGTTGATCAATGTATCTTTAACTGGGGCTCCAAACTGTACATGTAGATATGTATGTATATATATATATATATATATATACACACACACACACACATATATATATGTACATGTGGCCTAACAGGTGCTGCATAAATGGAGTCACCAGCTCCTTCAATTTACAGGCTGTGCTTCTAATGACACTGCTCAAGGATGCCATTCAACAAGGAAACATGGGGACCACTTATGTCTGCCATGGTCCTCTGGGCCTCTTCATTGGAGTTACTCCTCCGCCAGTCTCTCCCCAGTCTGCATTGCTGCCAGCCATTCTTCCTTTCCAGGAGCAGGACTATGCTGCTCTTACTGAATTTCATGTTTCCTGTTACCCTGTTCCTCCAGCCTGTCCAGGAAGCAGCCCTACCTTGGAGCATGTTGGCTGGCCCCTCAATTTGGTGCCATCAGCTGATCTGATGAGCGAGCTGTGTTGCATCCTCCACATGATGGACAAAGACACAGAGGTCCCAGGACAGACTCCTCTGATGCTCTGCTTCTCACCAGCCTCCAGACAGAATACAACCCATTAAGCACCAGCCTCTGGGCCCAGCCATCCAACCCTCACTCTCTCTTTGTGCAGAGCTAATCCTGTTGAAAAACAACATGGGCAAAAACAGTTTTGGCTGGATGACATAACTGATTTGCTGCAGAGCCATGATTTCAGATATGCTGTGACAACACTAGGGGAGGTGTGGCGGTGTAAACCAGTTCAAGGCAGGGAGGGTGGCAACTTCTTAAACCAGCTTAAATGGCACCACTTAATGTATGAACTAGTGGCATCCACTAAATGTTAAATTAGTAATCCCTTATACCACACAATAATGCATAAGAAGTTTTTTTATCTGTGGGCTTGTAAAAATTTTCTACAGCTTCCTAGACAAAATATTTGTGTATTCAGGGAGAAAATTACATACTTGCAGCAATTAATATTTTAACCAACTGGCACCACTGCTAGTCTACTGTTACAGTAGACAGAGTTACTGTAAACAGAGTATTACAGTACTGCAGTTACAGTAAACAGAGTAGGATTTGCATTTCTCTTGGTCTGTGTTGTACTCTGCCTTCATTTGCTAGGCTATTATTTCTTCTCAAGTGAAATTAGTATGCAAACAAAGTTTGGAGGAGAAGGTTGTTAGATTTTTCTAAACATTTGTCCAGAGTAATAGAAGTCCATGGCACAACCAAAGTCTGTACAAATTTCCCATATCCTACTTGTAGTGCCTTAATGATTATGATTTTTTTTGTAAGTGCCCAAAGATATGTTCTTCCATGCACTACCTCAATAAGAAACAAGAGAAACCAAACTCCCACCACTGTTTGTTTTATAAACCAAGCCTAAAATATTTTAAAATCTAAGAAATTAAAATTAAAAAGAGCAAAAGATCTGTCATGCTTTGTGCTTCTAATGAGTATATGAGAGTTACTTTGTGTTTATAATGAAAAATTACTTGGGATTAGATTTTGACTCTCTTTTAATTCAAGTAAATGTTCCAGAAACTTTTTCTGCATAACATGTGCTTCAAATATTTTTTTTTTTTTCTTTTTTTGGAAGTGCCAATTGAGGACTGCTACTGTATGGTGTGATAGAGCCTATGGGGATCACAGTTCTAAGAATGGCATGCAATCCACTTATTTCTTGTCTAAATGAATTTCAAATAGCATTGGAAGTATGATGCTCTGAGGATAGAAGTGGAATTATTGTGTATAAAGGTATTGTTTCCCTCTACAAACACTACACTAAAGTAAATTAGTTTCTTAAAGTAGCAGGTTTTACAGCCTACAGCTAAGAATTACAAGTATTAAGGAGATGAAGGCAAAGGTTACAAAAGTGTACTGGGCAGAAGGCAGTGCATGCATCACTGTCACCTTAAGTTTTATCATAGAAATCCCAGTGTTCCATGTACCTCTATATGCAACATAAACTCATAAATTAATATGACGTATTTAAATTGTACATTTGAGCTCACTCTGCTAGTCTATGTGAACTCTCTGAAGAGATCAAGAGAGCGTGCTCAGATCATAAACACAATACAAATACTTTAATGCCTGATAGCAGTTGTGCTTCAATCCTATTGATCAGTCTTGTCATGTGATAGCACTCCACTGTATTACCCAAACTTTTTATGGTACACATGCTTCTGTCCCATGCTAATAAACTAGTCAGGTCACTTGTTGCAACAGCTTCAGCATCACCTCCAAACTGCACTCCTTCAGGTCTAAACCTGTTGTTTCTTTCAGCAGTGCCTGGGTGCCTCCCAGAGTGGGGGTGGTTGTAATCATGCACCCCTGCGTCCATTGTACCACTTGTAATTTCTTCTTCTTGCAAATTTATATAAGTACAGAGGTGCAAAAATGCTACAGCAGTGGGAGATGTGACTTTCCAGTTCAGAATCATAGTGGCATATTTGCCAACAAATGCAAGTTTGGCACCTACGTGGGTTTTTGCATGCTCTTTCTCAGTGCTCTTTCCCATTCCTCATCCCTGCTCTGTAATTCACCAGGTTCTGTTGTTAAATTATGATTCCCATATGTTGTTTTCTCAAGAAAATCAATCCAGTTTTCTAGATTACATGCAAGGCATTTAATGACAAACATATTTTGTAATATTTGTAGATTGGACCCTTTATTTTCCTTTATTTTTGTATACATTAGTCATTAGCTCAGCAGAAGTGTCAAAAACTAGTAATTCATATTCAGTGATCTATGTAGAAAAGTGATGGAGCTTCTGTCATAGGAACCTGAGGCACTGCACCTGATGAAAGTGAGGGTCATGTTAAGACCAATAATTTATTTCTGACAGTGCCCAGTAGGAGGCATACTTAGGGGAACTATGTAGGAAATATTGTTCCCTCCTGTTGACAGGCTCTCCTCTGTGTTGCACAACAGGAGCATGGGAATCAGTGATCATCAATTGAAACAAGAGGTGTTCTGGCTGTATGTAAGAGGGAACAAAAAGTTCATCAAGAAGACAATTAATCATGGATCAGATTATCCAGAGAGGTTGTGAACCCTTCCTCCTTGGAGATTATCAAAAGACTTGAATCTCTTGGCTTGTATTCAGTGTTGATGCTGCTCTGAGCAGAAGTTTGACTAGGTCACCTAGGTCCCTCATTGATTCTAGAAACCTTGTAGGAGTAATTGTCTCTTTTGCAATCAGAGAGCTATCACATCTCTGAGCAGTTCTCGCCCTGATTGCACGTGTCTAAATCTGTTTTTCATTAAATGAACAGCTGCAGTTTTGTTTTTTCTAAAGGCAACAGTATTTAGACTATAATTTCATAGAATTTTATTCAGTCAAAGACCATGATTATTTTTATTCAAACATTTGCTCAAATGTCACCTTTAGATTCATGGACTGGCAGCAGTAGCTATATAACAGAAATGAGTAACATTTCAAATACACCTTCTGTGGAAACAAGTGATCTTGGTTAAAAAGTTTTAATTATGGCCCCTTGGGGGCCATAACTCATTACTAATAACTTCAGTAGTTTTGTGAGATGCAACTGCTATTGGTATTTGCCCTGCTTTCTACAATAATGCAATATCCTTTTGTTGATGATATGAACGCCCAGTAATTGCATCCTGTTTCTCCTTTATCCATGTGTCCATGGACTTTAGTAACAATAAGAAGTACTTAAGTATTATTAAGTTAATTGCATATTCAAAGTAATATAGAAACAGTTTGAGAGTTTGGGGTTTTTTTGTCTTTGTTGATGCAATGCTTAGAATTTCTAGAGCAAGCTAGAAAATAACTGCAGAGAAGTATCTTGGCAATTACAGCTAGGACCAGAAGGCCTACTCAGTATGAAAAAGCGTGTATGCCCCATGCAGTAGTTCTGACAAGGCTAAAGCAGAGCACAGCTGATTTGCTTGTAAGCACAGGATGTTGTGAACCTTCATTCCAGAGGAGACCACTTCAACACATTTTTGCATTGTGAAGGGAATAATTTAAGAAAAGGATTCTGTTCATATATATTGATTTCAGACTTCAAGATGAGCATTTTTGCCTATTGTTTTTGAAAATAAACCATGAAGCTAAAGATATACAATGTCTGCCAGATTTCAAAGGATATGAGCCCATTGACAATCCAGGTGTAGTTCCTTTCTTTTGGTAGAACTTGACTTGAGATAACGAAACTAAAAGATTTCCTGTCATGTTTGATGAAGAGAATGCAAAAATCATTTGTCCTTTACAATGTCCTCGGAGGCAAAGAAGGAATTTCAGAGACTGTCCAACATGGCTTTGATGAAAAAGTAATTAAAGTCACTGACAGAGCTGTCCACATGTTTGAATCAGATAACAGTGTAATTGACTGTAATGGTGCCTGTGCTGAAGGACAGTAATCAGAAGATAGATGTGGCTGAAAACAAATTTGCTAAGAGAAATTTTATTGGCATTTCAAGACAATATTAATAAGTCAAAAAGTTAATTTTACTTTACACAAGAGCTAAGTAGGCTATGTTGTGCTGATTTTTGAAGAGAAATAAGAACAAAACTCAGTATCCAGATGGTTTTATCTTTTTTTCATAATAATAACCTGCTATTCATATTTTACAGTTACTATTATCACCTCCTTCATTTTGCAGTGGGAATCACATGTGCATCATGCATACACCTCAACATCTCTACCAACAGCAACTGACTTTGCAAGTCCTGCTGATGGGCCATCAAGCCTACATCAGACTCATCACAGTATACAGTGTTTTTTAGGGGCCCATCTTCTCCCTCTCAAGGATGAGTAGAAACTAATTTTAACTATAGATAATTCTGTAATTTTCAGGCAAAGAAGTCAGTTTGACATACTCCTCTTAGCCTGATTGAATTCATTTTAAATGCTTTGGCAGCTTTTCACTATGCTGCTCTTAAAAGAATTGGAGATAATGACACAACTTACAGCTGATCTCAATCCTTCTTCGAAAGGAAGAAAATAGCAACCCCCTACAATAATCACAGCCAACCTAATTCTTTGTGCAGCTTTAATTGCTTCTTTCCTCCCCCTAGATTTTTGTCAATTTAGGCTCAAATGGTTATTTTGAGATGTAAAGTAACCAAGCATACATATTCTGTTTTTTTAACAACTCTAGGTTTTCTGGGCATGCTTAAAAACCACAGATGTTTTCTAATTCCTACATAAATTTTTACAAGATTTGATGTTCTCAAGCAACATTGAGAATTTCCTTCATTGAACTACATAGATAGCCCATTTCTGTCTCAAATAATATTATTTTAGAGGAGTCAGGGTGACATAGTGTGAGTGCAACTATAAACCATCTGTCCTATTCTCCTTTATTGCAGTTTTGTGCAGCTGTCATTCATGACCAACCAGTCTAAGCTGTGCAAAGAACACAATACCTAAACACCACTACAGCCTTTACACAAATGGTCTTTGAGCCTCTAACAAATATGCAAGGGGTGTTGCTTTTTCAGCTTGTGCATCATCTAAATAATTGATTATTCTTTTCTCAGCCTTCAAGCACCTCTAAACAATGGGTAGCATGGCATAGCAGGACAGGTTACTGCTCCCCATTCTTTCCTTGTATAACAGCTGGGAAAAAAAATCTGGTTTTGTCCCTGAAACTCAATGCATGTTGGAGTATTATGGTCAAAGTTCTCTGTCAGTCAGCAGTGTGTCAGTCCTAGGAAAGCTTTTGCTCCTTACTAAGTCAAAAGAGCACCAAGACACCTTTCTATGAACCAGGGTTCAGCCCTAAATTTCAGGTGCACAATTCTTATGGTTGCTGAAGTAGGACACTAATGTCACTTTTAAGAATATCTTGAATTTAAATTACTGGCAGCAAAAGCAGTACATTTTTAATTTGTACATTAAGTTGATTATATTTGAAAGAAACAAACCATTACCCTTACTTTTCTTGCAATATTGTTCTTCCAGTACCTTTGCAGTAAAGAACCATTCTTGAGGCACCATTTTTAAAGAAATCTGCAGTCAGCACGTAAATAGTCAGCATGTAATTTAATTTACATATAAACCAATCATTTGTACACCTAAGCAGTAGAAATGCACACACCCACACTTTTATGTATCTTAAGTGATGCAGACAACTTCTGAGTTCATAAATTTTTTATTCAAATTCAGCCTGTATCCATGAGATATGTTTCAAAGCAACCTATTCAACCTATTCATTTCTGCCCCCACTCCTGAAGCTGATCACTCACATTTGTGTTGTAGCTACTTATGACATTAACCTCAAAACTGGATAACTTAAATGATCAAGGTTTTTAAACTCCTGTTTCTCTCAAAGCCTGCTTCATAATGTAGATATTTCTGAAGTTGAGGTGAAGGTCAAGGTGTATGGGGGAGACAGAAGAGATAAAAGTTAAATCAGTGTTGTTACTGAATAAAACATACGTGGGATGAGACTTTTATCCATTAAAAACACAAGTTTGGAAAAAAAATATAACCATTTTAAATATAAACCAATTAAAGGAAAAAAAAAATCACCCTAGCACTCTACAGTCAGTTCTTTGTAGATGACTGTATTGATCTTTCAAATTTGTATTTCTCCTATAGACTGTGCTTCAGCAGAATCCTTAAACAAGTTATTTGCCTTAGGTATTTGAATGCTTTTATTGGAGTTTATTATAAATAAAATACACTTCACTTCAAACACTTTCCTAAAGGTACCCCCATTTATTTGATTGTTTAAAGTTGTATATTTGTCTATGCATTCATCTGAATTTGGGCACTCTTAATTGTCCGTGTTAGGGACTATATAGCTGATAAGTATTCTTGAGCACATCTTATGGAATGAAAGCTCTGTTCATTCTTAAAGATAGCACTTTTAAGAGTAGTGTAGGACAGGACAGGAAAGGAAAGACAAGATCTTTTGACATAAGAAGACCACCAGTAGCATTTCTAATGTTTACCCGGTAAAAGTAATCATAAAATAAGGATTTCTCAGGTTGCTGAGAGCATCAGGAAATCAACATTTGCAATGTGTTTAGGTGTGCACATGACTGTTACCTTGAAATAAGTGTAACTGACATAACCTTAGATGAGTAACTTGGCAGGAATTAATTCTTCACTTAAGATTTTATCAGCAGCTCTTAATATCTGTAGTGACCATTGCCTGGCTGCAAACTATTGAGTCTGTCTACAAAGAGCTTGGTTAATCAGAGTCTTGCCAGTACTATCAAAGAAGCTCTTAGAAGTGAGATCTCTCTAGTGCATTTAAAAAATGCACTAGAGAGATTGAATGTTACCTTTGAATGATGTAACCTTCATTTAGCAATTCCAAGCATTCCATTCACTGTATAAGTCCTCTTAACAGCTGCGATGGCAGTGATGATTCAGTCCATGATGTGTTTATCTGATCCACACTCAACAGATGCATTTGAGCTGTTTCACATCCATGCAGCGCCTAAGTAGTGCACTCTCTAACTGTGTTTACCTCAGCTGGTGCTGAGAAAACCAAAGCAGCTTCTTTTGCTACCTTTCCAGAGCAAAAACATTTGTTTCCTTTGCAAAAGCATTGCTAACCCACAGTGGGCAAACTGTAGAGGAATGAAAGGAGGGGGAACTTAGCCAGTTCTCACGCACAGGTTGGGAAAATGGCTGATATCTAGGGAGTTATTACTGAGCCTAGCGCAACACCCATTTGTACCAACTTAACCTCTGACATGGCCTTCACAGGGAAGGTGTGTTGCTGTTGAAGGGTATTGCTATTAAAGGGGATTTCTGGGGATGGAAGAATGGATAGATGGAAGCCCCGAGGCTTACACCAGCCATTCAGTGCATGGCCCCAGTATTGCAGTGGCCCACAGAAAACTGGGCTAGGCTGTGAACACAAGACAAGAAAGCGTTGCCCTTTCTTCTGCTTCTGGCAAATGAAAAATTATTTATTGCCGCACCTAGTAATCCGGCATTCATCATGCTTACGTACCAAAATCTTGCTGTGTGTCCACTGTATCCACTTGCATAAATCAACTATACTTGTAATTGGGATTTCTAGAGGAGTCTGAAGCCATGTGTTTGAAATTGCACTGAGTTACTTCTAACGAAGTTATGTTAGCAGAACCTTTTAATATTAGTGGAGAAATATCATGCTTACATTTAAACTGCTTTTTCTACTCAACTTTCAAATGTTAGGAAAAATCCTTTTGAGTCTCTATACATACTCACTGTTCAGCTTAATTGAAATACTTGGATAAAAGTGAGACCAAATCTTTAGCATTGAGACATTCAACCAGAATAACTAAATTTTCATAGCACCTCTTAATTGCTTCGGAATCTGACCTAATCTGGCCCTACTTAGCTTACAGAATCTTCAGAGTCAAGTATGAGAAAGATCTAATCTCTAGTAGGCTGTAAATAAAATTCACTTACAGTAATGATGTCAGCTTACACTGGAAAATCCAAGTAATATTATTAGTATTTATATTTCATATTTAATTGGAAAATGTAACTATTCTTACATAAGAGCCAAAGGTCATGAAAGACTTTGCAGCAAAAATATATCAATCTAAAAGTTATTAATTTGTTTTGGTTTAGACTTGGATCAATAATATGTTGTGTATCACATTAGGAAGTACATAGTAGAATGTCATCTTGCAGTTGTGCCTAGTGCCTAGTTTTCTACAGTGCTGCTTAGCAAATCTGAATTCTTTAGCTCAGGCTGTAGTGTTGTAGTATTGTAGCATGTTCTTTTGTTTGGTTGGTTGTTTCGTTTTAACTACAGTGTTCCTCAGTTTAAATTCTCAAGGGTTTGGCTAGCATGGATATCCTTTGGACAGTATCAAAATACTTCCACTACATAGCACTTCAGTGGTAGATACTATATGAAGCTTTACTCTTATGAAACACACAGCTTACACTTTCTTCAGAACCTATTCAGAAACTATAAGATGTAAATAGGACTCATGCACAAATCCAGCAGAAAACCCTTAGGAAAATTCTTTCTAGTTCTGTCACTAAAACAAAATGAGTTTTTAGACTCTAGGGTCTCTCTCTGATATACCTTACCACAGGTAAGGTTGATGCCTGTCAACTAATGAAATATGGCTTAGTTTAAGAACATTTTTCCACACCTGGATGTCTGTCTGATATCCAGATTCTAAATCAAACAAAGCTTTGTGCCTTGGGCTGTGCCTCAGTAAACCCTACTCTTTAATTAAGCAACAGTATCAGAGATCAGCCACATCAGGTAAACACTGTATTACTTCTTTTAAATATTTACCTGGTACCCGAGGAACATTTGGGAGTTTTTGAATCAAAGAAACATCAGAATTAGAAATTCAAAATCTTTTTGTGAGAAAAAATAATTATTGCATGCTTAATTGTTTGTTCTTTGCATTTAATATTTCTTATCTAAAAAGCCATTTAACAGTTAAAATTTTCTAAGACTCTGTATTAATCCAGATCAGAGAAAAATAGTACAATTTGCCACTATAGTACTGTTTTTCCCATTGATATGAAATGGTGCTCGTAGATGGGACAACCCTGGAATGAATATCAGCTTCAGTTTCCATTTAGTATTCCCAATGAATAATGCTTACAATCTAGATACATTATAGTGCTTCTCCTACCCTGCCAAATGTTATATTTTCAGCAACAAGAGGCAGAATTTTCCCTGAGACTATGCTTTTTTTCTGCAATTTAATTAATTCAGAAAATCCCATGTTCACTGGCCATGAAGCAGCACTATAAGCTTATGTGTTTGTTGAAGTCATATTCTTGGTGAATTATTACTATGGCAATTGGGAACAGTTTCTCTGTTGCCGTTGCCTCAATAGCAGGCACTACTATGTTATCTTGAATATTTCTGCAACTCGTTACTGTCTTTTATTCTTCCTCACAGATTTGCAGATGAATAGTCAGAGAAACTTTCATATGCATCCACATAAACAATGGTTTGGTTTGCTGGTCACAAATGGACTTAGAAAGCTGGTCCCAATGGTCATTAGCTGGGCTTTCCTCATTAGTTATTTTGTAGATAAAATATCTCAGATCTATACTATCCTCAAAATGGTACTGAAACAATACCAATCTGATTGGAATCTGAATGTGGAAAAGAAGTTGCACAACCTATTCACCCATTCCTGGCAGCAGAAGGGACAAATTACAAACACTGATTCTCACAGGCCTATGAGAAGCTATGAACTCTTCCTGTGAAAGGCAGTGGAGGTCTAACAAGATGGGTGGCATGGTCCTTACATTTTTCCTCTTTTGTCCTCTGGCAGAACCTGAGTTCCTAAGGGTAGCTGCTCTCCTGACATGAGGTCTTTTTAGTATGGATTACAAGTAGATGTGATGTGCTCATAGTTGTGTGGTGTTCTGTAAGAGGCATGCATAAATCCATCCAGACTGAAAGGTGATAAATGGAGAAAAGCTCATAGAGATAGCAAATTATCTTACTGACATTAGCAAACAAGCACAATTTGCATCACAGGTATATACAGTATTCTTCTGCTTTGGCTTCCTATAACCAACTGCATTTCCTTGCGCTTTTAGGGCATTTAAGCACAGTGTCTAATCTCACATCGTCATTGCAGAGTTCAGTCTCTCACCACATAGCAGGCTCAGATACCAAAATAGCTCAGGAAGCAAGACTTCTCCATGTTCTGTCTTTCAAGTAATATGCCAAAATAACAGCTGTTATCACTTGAAGTTGAGTCATTTGGTACAACCCATTTTTTACTGTTGCAACTGGTATTGCTGAAGTACTGCAACTCCATTGGTACAGGTTTGTGCATTTGGCAAAATGCCCTTCATTATGACCTTCTGAGCTCTAGGCTGAATGTCCTAGGTGAATAAGGTCTGTGTTGTCTTATAAACTCTCTGGAAAACTCACCTTTGCACAAGTTTCGTATAGAGGGATCTAGGCATAGTGACTAGGATTTATTTATTTGTCACAGCGTTTACTGTTGGCTGGGGGAGACACTAGACTGATTATGAGATTAAATGACATGAAAATACCCAGACCATGGGACAGAAACTTACTTGTGCTAAGAATCTAAATAATATAATAATTAGTAATTCTTCACAACAAAGCAATGTATCCTATGTATGTTTTTGATAGAAGCATGTTCTATCAGTTAGGTGAAAGATGTATTTATGACCCATGAATCAGAGTTGGCCTGGCCATCAAGGGAAGCAGAAAAGCTAGACTTTATACAAGATATCTTTAGTGGAATTATATTGAAATGGGTCAGGATAAAAAATGTCTGATAAAAAATCTAAAGCTCCACTAGTGCAAAGGCTCCTCTTGCCCCACTTGGTCACCATAAAGGAGAGAACTTCCACCATTTATAACATTTATAACATCATTCAGGCAGTGCAAATTGATCAGAAATGCGCCATTTACCCAGTTGACAAAATCTATTTTTTTATAAGATGAAAATTAATGTGCTGAGCAAGGTGCTGCTATAACTAAGGTGAGCGTTGTAGTCTATTCAAATAGCAAACCCTTCAGACTCCATACAATAGAGCTGTATTATTTCCAATAACACAGGTTTTTCCAGGTAGAAGGTTCCTTCATTTTTTTTCCCCATAAGTTGCAGCCAAGGCTTACTGAGATAAGGTGTTTTCTCAGCATTCATTGCTATGTGCTGTAACAGTACAAGATATTGAATATGTCTTTTTTTCTGCATGTATTTTCAACTGGTGCTCTATACTACAGTGCGCATTGCTCTCATTACAGAATGTCTCTTGTGATGAAGTTCTGGAGAAGCTGGCCATCCTTGCCAAGAAAACAGTGACAGATTGACATATACGTACATAGCCCCTCTGTTAACCAGTGGGGAAATTTCTATATTTCTATTATTTGTATAGGAAATAGCATGGAACTGCTACTGGAAAAGAACAACTTGTTCCATGGACCCTCATGCTAAAGTACCTATCACTAGTACTTGCCAAAGCTAATTGAAATGCGGTTCAGAATACAATATCCTGACAAGTTTTTTTTTTAGAAATGCCTAATTGCCAAACCTATTACTATGGCCCAAGTAAGCAGCATTTAGGGACTTTGAGGGCAGTAGGTCCTGTACACATCCTGTTGATTTCACCATCAATTCAATATAATTGCGCCTCTTAAAAGGAAATGTCAGTTCTCCATTGTTATTTTCTGGTGGAAACCAGGAAAAAAAAATAATCTAATAATGAAAGAAGTTCAGGTTTAACAGCTTCTTTTTCTTACTATGCAAAGCCACTGCAAAGGTACATGTTGAAATTTTATGGGGTTTTTAACTGTTTTCTTAACTCCTTTGATTCTTCCTACAAACTACATCAGCAGGCCTTATGTCTCAAACTTCATTGGTTTATAAACAGAGATACTGAGTAGCTGATATATTGGAGGCTTCCATTTTGTCATGTTATTTCCTGTGTCTATAAGACGTATATGCAAATCTTCTGACTTTAATCATCCTCATTATCTTCCAGTTTCTTCCCTCTTTAACAGGATGGACCTGACATATTGGTGTGTGCTGTGATAATTGTGCAGTCTCAGAAACTGAGACTAAAGTACGAATAATCTCACATGAAAGCTTCTGTTGTTTCTGCTATAAGCTCAGTTCAGATGAGTTCAAAGGTAACTTGGTTTTGTTTGGTGTTGGTATTTTGTCCTCCAGAATCTCAGTTTAGTTATATCTAAAGTTCCTAATTCCCCTAGTTATTAAGTAAATTGAAGCAACTCCAGATGAAGAAAGTGATGTGTGTCTGTGTTTGCAGAAATTCTGAATAAATGGTGTTGAGCATCATGAAATATCTTTGTTGTGTCAATGTGTTGTCAGGTTTTTAGTGGTAGTTATTGAATGGAGACCAGTCTATCAGCTATGGCACTGCTCTTTACAGTGTATGAAAATGAAGACTGGCAAATAAATAGAAAGTATTGTACAGGCAGACCTTTTGGTATCATCTTTAGGGAGTTTCTGGAAAGCTGTGTCATCTTTCTCCTTCATCTTTCTGACTGGAACAGCCTATTGTGCAGCAGGAAAAACGTAATATTGGCTTTTGTCCACCAGGGATGAGTCAATCACATGTGGGGCCTGATTCAGCTCTGCAGTCTCTGTCCTAGTGGCAGCTCCTCTTCTCTGGAGAACAAAAGAAGATGCATTATTACATCAAAGTCATTCAACTGACACTCAAAAGCTGGGTTGAAATAAAGGCAGATTAATAATGAAAGCAAAAGCTATACACAAAAGTAAATCAAAATAAGGAATTAATTCAGTTCTTCCAATGGGCAGGCAGGTGTTCAGCCATCACAGGAGACCAGGGCTTCATCACAGCAACTTGGGAAGACAAACACCATCATTCCAAACATCCCCCCATCCTGCTTTTTCCCTTCCTTTCTGCACTGAACATGCTGCCACATGGTCTGGAATATCCCTTTGGTCAGTTGGGGTCACCTCTCCTGGCTGTGCCTCCTCCCAGGCATCTCCAGCCTCCTCACCAGCGTGGCAACACAAAAGGCAGGAAAGGCCCTGGCTCTGTGCAAGCCAAGCCACCTCTGTATTATCATCACTGTGTCCAGCACAAATCCAAAACACAGCCCCTGGGAAGAAATTTAATCCTTCCTCAGCCAAAACCAGCACAGCCTGCCAGAAAGAATAGGTGGAGCATGGGGGGACATGCTCACACCAGGAAATGGTGCTGCAGAGCTGTGCAAATGATGTACAGTCTCAACCATACCCTGCAACACAGAACCACACATTTTACCAGCTGGTCTGGAAAGAAGGTACTGGAGATGACTCAGCTTTACTGGTAAGCCTACCTTGGCCAGTATGGAATTTTCTGGTTCTGTTTTAGCCTGCACAAGGCAGAACATTTTTCTTTTGAACTAACTTTCTTTTTTTAGCAATGCTTAAGGGCGATTTTTTCTTTCAAGGCTTTTTTTCTGCCAAGACCTTTCTTATTTTTAGACTGTTATAAAAACACTCTACAAGGAAAAGAAGCGTGTAGATTTTAACTTGGGTGAAAGAATTTTCCTTAATTTTTGGTGAATTTTTAAAATTTATATCTTCAGTGATCAGATGCTATTGCTATTACATTTTTATGTATCAATCAAGTTGAACAATCTGGTTTTGCAGAGTTATATGGACATGTTGTTTGCTTCTCTGAATTGTACTTCTGTGATCATCACAACACATTTCTGTGAAAAAGAACACTGCATATTGTCAAACATATTAAGTGTTATTAAGAACAGTTCCAGGGGTCCTTACAATAACCCTGAACAAGGCTGCTAATGTAGGAAGAGGAAAATTCTACCTGGTAAGAATAAGGATATATAAACAATGGCCTACCACTTCTCTTTAATTCACTGGATATTAACAAAGTGGTGTATTTTTATCTTGGACTACATGTGGCTGGTATAAGTTTTACCCTCTATACCGGGTCAGGGGTTTTTGTTAATTTCATTTTTTTATCTTTGTCTCCATGCAATATGCTTCTGAAATATCACAGCAGATATCTGTATGTATTTGCAGATTATTGATGGGCTTAAGACAAAAAGAGTGATGCTTTCTGCAAAATATTCTTGACCGCAGAATTATCTGTTCTTCTTAGCAAGAGAACACAGAACCCTGTAGAAAAGGAAGGAGCTTTTCTACACAGCTCTATGGGAGGAGACATGGGGAAATGGATTAATCTTGCAACTTCTCCTGGAGGCCATTGCGCTGGTGGGGACAGTTGGAGTTTCACAGGATTTAAGGGCCAACTATCTGTATATCCCCAGCCATTAAAATTTACCTAGATATCTTTTACCAAGGACAAAGACTTGAGCCAGATTGCATTTGGTTTCTAAAAATACCTAACCTGGCTGCATGGAGAGAAAGATAAACTAATGGTTCATCACTGCCGAACATTAAAAAAGACGCTTAAGCCACGTTTCTTAAAGAAGTCTCTCCATTTTTAATTTATAAAATGAGAATATAGATGTTTAAGGCTCAGTCATAAATACTGAGGGAACTTTAAATGAGAGAGTTTTTTGACAGTGTAGGCTCTACTAGCTGGAAGACGAGTACATACCAAACTGAATTTACTGACACTCATCTCATATTTGCTTAGGAGATTGTCTCAGAACAGATGAGTGTGAGACATGTTTATTTTAAGTCTGCACAAAATTAGACCTTGCAAATCTTTTTGAGAATTTTTGCAGGCTTGTCTAGAGTGACTAGGTGCCTTGCCTTTTTCAACTAATACTGTACTTAAAACATGTTTATAATAAATGTACTTGCATGCTATCTAATATAAATAATTGACTACTTAGAATAAATATTCATGATCTCAGGCATAAAACTCACTGAGGACTAAGTCAGTTGTGAGCCTGTTCCTGATGTTAACATCCATATCACTGACCTTCCGACAGTACCCTGCAGATTTTCCACCCTACCAGTTTAAGCTGTAAATTTTCATCCAAATAAGCAACTGCCTGTTTTCCTGATTTACCCACAGCTCTTCCTCTTGTGTTGTGTTCAGCCATTTGGCATCCACAGGATGTCAGAGCATATCATAAGTGAAGAGGGTTAACCTTTCAAAATTGTTTGCCTCCATATGTGACCAGTTTTTGCAGCACTGCAGTATTGTAGCCTAACCTCTAAGTATAGCCCTTAGATGTGTTTCTAGGAACACCGGCTTATAAATAAATACAGTTGACAGTCTGCTGATCACAAGCCTATATTTACCACAGAGAAGTTGACATGATGTCATGAAGGATTTGACAATTAACCTTGAAAATTCCCCAAGTAGTTTCAACATCTATTGAAATTTTTTCTGAATAAAACAAAAATTTTAAAATAAGAAACTTATGGCACAGGGTTCATTTAGATTACAGAAAATAATCACAAACTGTGAGGGTTAAAAAATAATTTCACTTCCATCAGAATAATGGATAGGATTTTCAAACATATTCTGGGCTTGCTATTTGATGTTTCAGCTGGGCAAACATTACTGAAGCAGTTTTTTATACTGCTGCTTCTTCTGAGCATTTGTATTAAGTTAATTCAGAAGAAAAGTTGGCCATGTTTACTTTCCCTCCTGGAAGGTCATTCTAATGGTGCTTTATCCTTAACTTGGATTTTTCATTGAGTTCTATTTTTTAAGTAAGAGCTTCAGCACAGAAGCAAGCTTGTGACTACATGACTGACGGAAGGAAGAAAAAAGATACACAGGTATCTTAGCTGCATAAAACCCTAGAAACAGTATAGAAAGCTTTTAACAGTTAGCAGAAGAGCACTACCACTGAAAACATAGTTCAAGTCTTAGGAAAATTAATTTTCCCAGACAGGCAGTGAAGAAGTTCTCAGCAAGGGACTGGGTCAATATTTCCTCAGGTTACATTTCCAAAATTGTAACTGAATTGGAGCTGGCACTAAGGATTCAACATAAGGGTTTATTTTGAGCTGTAGTAGGCGTCTTACAGCAAACTTAACAACAATGATATTTTTAGATGTGGAGATCTTGGCCCATAGGATTTCATCTGAAGTCCTTTAATGTCTAATGCCCAATGACATCAGGGGTGTTAAGCACTTAATTACTGCTGAAGCTTAAGTTACTTTTGAAACTGGAAACCAGACATTTCACAAATTTCTTTTGATGGATTTAACATGACTCAGATCCTATTGAGTTATGCATTTCCTTTCCACCTCATTGTACCAGGGGTCAACAAACAAGAAGTTTTACCCTAAGGTGAAATGTTGGCGAGTACAGCCAGAACAAGAGAGAATTGTATTAAAAATCAGCTCTTTATGCTCCTCAGCAGTACTCTTTTCCTTCCGTGTGACTATGTGCCTCTACTGAAAAGCGGCTCTGGTGAGCCTTATTTTTCCTCACAGAAAGACTCACGGGTGTTTTCTGGTTGCTTACAATACATTAAACCTTTGCTCCCTCCCTTACTGTCTTCTCTCACAAACATTTAACTTATGTGGATCTCTAAGGCTTTGATACTTCGCAGCTGAGGAAAGAGCCTTGCATTGCTTGGCAGGCTGACCTATTTCACAGACACAGGCAATTACTCCCACCACGGAGCAGCCTTTAATTCACAGCCAGGGACTGCAGAAGAGTTTTCTGGTGTGCAGCAATCCCCTGATGCCCTGGAAGGCAAGCAGCTGTTCCCTCCTGTGCAAAGACTCTGGCCTTGAGGAAGGCGACGTGGCTACACTCCTCCAAAGCTTATCAGCTGAATCAATAATCCTTTAAAACTGTTAGCAGCAAAGGCAAATGACAGCCACCTTCAAGCTCCTTTAATTTCTGCCAGGATAATGTGTTGGCAAACTCCCTCAATCTGTCCTCCTACTCTGAAGGCCAAGGACCTGCATTACCCATGGCAAATATGTGTGATTATGTAAGTGTCTGTCTTCAAAAGTGCAAAGGGTTCTTTTCATTCATTTCATCATGGGAAAGCAAAAATGAGCAAGCTAATTATATTAGCAACTTATTTAATTAATTGAAAATTTAGCCAAGGTATGTGGTGTTTGCCTTTCAAGATGTAAAGGCATGCTTGTGGATGCCTGCTGCATTGAGCCCACCTGGACTAGCATCCCATTTTTCCTCAGTTCTGTTATCATGCATGCCTTATAAAGTCATTTATTATACAAATTGGCTACTTCAATTCCTTTTCCTGGATGGTGTTTGCATTTTTAAAATGTAGTGTGGAGTGTTTGCTCATTAGTCAGTATTCTTTGGCTGTCACTCAAAATAGCTGCATGACTTGATTCCCTTCTGGTTAAGAAAAATTAACAGAGAAGCTGCCAGTCAAGTTTACCAAACAGTCCAACAATAGAGAAACTGTAAGCTCAGAATATTCTCCAGTTTCTGTAATTATACACTGAGCAGAGTAATAGAATAATTGGCATTCATTACATGAGTTTAAGCATTCACATTATAGACTTCTATTTTGAGGACATTATTACCATGCAGTAATAATTCAGTTTAGCTTGGTGATACCTAGAATACAATAGCTTTTGTAAAGTAAGGGAAATTTGTTAATATTCTACTTGCAAATATGCCATTAAAATTGCTGCTTGATTCCTAAAATGCAAAAGAAGTTTTTAAAGACAAGAGGCAAATCTTGATTATTTCAGAAAATAACTGATTTAGGCAAATATACTTATTTAGACATTGCTGCTAGTAAATTGCTATTTAAATATCAGAATATATACCCTGTATAGCTCAGAAGTTCCAGATGTGGATGTGAAATGTGCCATTGGACAAAAATGATAAATTCAAGTTGAAGTGTTTGATTGAATAATTGTACTGAGTATATGAGGTAAAATATTTTAAAAAGGTCCATAAGGATTTAGTGAACCAAATACTGCTAATGACCCATAGAATTTATGCTCATAAATTTATGCTCACAGAATTTATGGTCAGTCCTCAAGTCTCTCAGATGAGGAAAGCCACTGGAATTTTGTGCCTCTACAAAACTAATATAAGAAGAATTAATTCACCTAGAAGTCATTGCCAGTGAATTAGCACAAAACCCATTAGAAGTTTGTGTGCACAAATGTGAAATCTTGAACAAAAATATCACCACTATGACAATCTTGTGAATGGCATCTAAGGTTGGAAAAACTCCAGGAAAACGTCTCTCATACTCACCCAAAGGCATGCCAGTGTTCGCAGCAGGCATTCTCAGCATGCTTGAAACACAGTGGTTAAACACTCTCCTGGGTGAGCACAGGCACGAACCATCACCTCCAGCTGTAAGAAGATAAACTAAGCCCTTCTTGATTTAGAATGTAGAAAGCTTCTAAGTTGGTAAGACAGCTTGATTTATATAGCTCTTGCGAAATGGCAGTTGTGATAATTCTGAATTATAGTTGCTAGCCAAGTGCTTGAAAGAATGAAATAAATACCTGTCACTGCCCACAACTGTAAAAAGCATCATTCAAAAACATTCTCTCCTTCATGCTTTCACCTATTTTCAAAGCCCAGTTGCTTTTGATAGATTAAGTGGAAGTCAACTGGCTTCCAAAATATAAAAGTTGTATACCTTTTTGGTAAACTGGTCGTTCAGGAAAGAAGTTTCTGAAGATCCAGCTCAATGCTGACGAGCCAATATCTGCAGTGCAGGCACAGGTTGTAGTGCTGGCTCATGGGCAGCGGCGCTCGAGTCCGCTGGTAAACACAGCACTGATGCAGGCAGATAATTCCATGTGAAAGTTTAGCCAAGGAATCTGCTGCCAAGTGGTACTGAGGTGCCACCAGAGCCATGCTCTCTGTGCCTCAGATAATAGACTCTGCTTTAAAACTTCTGGGTTCCTACTCTTGAAAACGCTTTGTAGATTGATATTTCAGGCAAATCATTCAGCTCCTTTTTCTCTGGTTCATGCTTCAGGAAAATGGGTGTCATACCAACATTCTTCATCATCTATTTTAAGAATAATGCAGCTGCAGAGAATACTAAAATATTTTGAGAAAAGGTGTTAGATCTATGAAGAATTGTTAAATGTCCCATTCACGGGAACACGCTCATTCTGGGAGCTACTTTGCTCCTCTTGAAGAGCTTAGAGGAATACAATGGAGCTATAAGGGGAAATTTTGTCACCTTTTCAGCATGGATAAAGATGAGGGAATCTTATACTGGGGACAGAAATTATGTGTTTTATTAACTGAATATTGTCAGACACAATTTTTTGTACAAACATTACTTGCATTTCCCAGAAGCCTCTGAGGTACTCAGTTTGTGAACTCTTTTCATGAACTCTATGAACTGAGAATAGGCTGTGTTGAGATCATGCCTATGACTTTATCTATTTTAATGTTAAATTATAAATTTATGGATATAGGTACTCTGTGAATAGCATAAATTATTTTAATGCAGACAGAAACACAGTGTGACAGCAAATACTTACAAATATATTCCTGCAGTCTACAGAACTTTACCTGATTACTTGACTATTGTATTCAGAGTTCCCTCACCTCATTATGAGAAAGAGAAGTAATAAAAATGTATAGAGGCACAGGGCAGGGGTTATTCTGATAACATAATTAAGGAAACAAGAGTGCTAGTCAGAACAGAAGAAAGTGAATTGAAATGCCCCAGATAATGAAGGCTGCTTTGGAAAAACTAGGAAGCAGTGAATTTCATTGCTGACTTGATAGTTATTCCCACAAGCAGACCTTTGTCCTCAATATGACATCTTGTATTAAAATATGAGGCAGGTAGCACCAGTAAAACTTGCTTTAAAATTCAGAAGAATATTCGTTTCCTATGAAATTCTTTGCTGTAGCAGGATCTTTTAACAAAAAAACCCCAAATTTAAAAATAACAGTTACCAGGACTTTAAAAAAAAAAAAAAAAATTCTGTCTCCTTAAGAAAAGCAGATGAGCTGGCCTGGGGGAAAGCCTGAAGAACAGCAAATAGGTGCTACCTGTGTGTGACTACACACAGGCTGGAAACCAGAGCAGTGAGTTGCTAGGACAGGTTGCTGCTGCCAAGAGGAGTGAGCATGAGAGGGCAGCTGTCTGGTTTTATGATGGACCACAACACATTCCTGACCCAGACATCTCTGATCTCAATCCTCCAGTCATCAAGAGGTTTTATCTAAATGCAGATACCTGGGCACCCTGTCCCTGTGCTGGAATGGGTACAGGGATGTGGAGATACCAGATGAGATGGACATAGGAAGGGAGGAGGAGGGCTAAGAATCTGGAGCACCTGTACAGAAAACAAATATATGAGCCAGGAAACCTGCAGGAAAGCAAGAAATATAAGGAGCATTGAGAAAAAAAAAACAGTTTGAAAATATTACAGATGAGGTGACAAAGAGAAAAGGAAGGTGTCTCAGGCAGCATTTGGGAGGGAGGTGATGCTGAATCATTTTGGGGTCAGAAACAGTAGAAGGAAAATGAAATGGACAAGATGTTTAATCTATGATTAATGGTAGTTATTTTGTGAGAGGAGAAAAAAGAGTTTAGTATCTCAGAAAGATAAATGAAATCACACTCTTTCCCCTCATTAGACATTGCTTTTCAAGAACAAAGGAAAATATCTAAACAACTTTGTATTCGTATCCTGTTCTAAACATAATCAAAACAAAATTTCTGTCTCCTGTTTGCCAGATCAGGTTACAATTTGAAAAAAAAAAATTAATAATTTAACTATGCTATGTTTCTGCAAAAGTGATACATTTATTCCTTGGCTAGTATCAATGCTTGTAATATGTTGTTTCAAAACAGCCCAAAATAGCTATAGAAAAATCTGAAACTTATTTCAGTATAACCAGGCCAGAAGTGTGAAGAGTTCAAATTAAATGATCGAAGCTCAAAATATAATTCATCTTGGTATCCTAACATTAAATCTTGTAGAGATATAGAGACAATCTACTTGCACAATGAATGGGTTTCTGATTAATGTGAAATATTTTTTCCCACCAGTGCCAGAGTTTTTGGGAAAAGGTATTTTGCATGTGCTCTAGTAAGAACTACAATTATTAACAAAAAAAAAAAATTGCCTAACCTATTTACTTCATGTCTCTGTGGAAGATCATTTACTCAACTAGATCATGGCACTTTTTTTTCTCTAACTGGAAAGCTGAAATCTTTGAAGTGTATTTTCATATTACCTTTCAAATCTCAAAATGGGATATTAGTTTGTCATGGTGTTGGTTTTGACTCTGCTTGACAGTGTGTTTAAGGCAAGGCTCAGAGGGCTTTCTGTGAGCTTTGTTTTCTAAAGAATAGTTAAATAGTTATGTTCATAATTGACTGAGAGGGACAAGTTATCTAAGTGCAGCAGCAGAGATAAGCTACTTTTCTGCAGGCTGAATGAAGAATCATTCACAGTTGCATATCCAAACAACTACCAGAGCTGAAGGGAAATAGCATACACACTACCTTGTTTCCTTTCCAAATCAAAATTAATAAGGTGGACCAGAGTAATGATATTCTATTAGTCTAGTATATTCACCAATATGTTTAGAACTACTTCTTCGGGTCTTTTATCAGGTGTTGCTACTACTGCTGATGTTGAGAAAATACTGGATTTTGATCTCAAATTGTTTACTTCGGTAACTGTTATAGATTGAATGCTTTATTACTGTTATTCTCTTTGTTAAAATGTCCAGGTGATGTGAATTGATAACTTCTTGATCATCAGTGTCATAAAAATGGCTTGCTACTCTGCTGTCAGTTCAAAAAACAATAAATCAAATAAATATTAGGTATGCAGTGGACTGTCACTCCCCCCTTTGTGTCTGCAGAGAATCTGATTTACAGTCACACTGGTGTAAAACTAATACTCATTTATCTGCACTTTGAGGTGGATGTCCAGTAATCCTTCAAACATGATCTAAGTCTTCAAGTTCTGTTTGCAGGGCTCTCTTTGTGTTCTATGTCCAGCCTGAGCTATTTCATGTTCCAGCCTGGAGGGCCCTGCTGTGTACGTCTGTTGACACTGAAACATTACATTTTAACAAAAATATTGGAGACGTAGATGAGTTCCAGAAAAGGAGAGTGCCTATTAATATACATTCTTCAAGCAGCAGAAATAATGAAATCTCATTTCCTGCCTTAACCACTGCCCTGAGAATATATCCATTTTTTTTCTCAGATCCCGTGGTTGTCACACTGTGCTGTTCACTCCCTGCTTTATTCTAAGTTCTCTCTCATGACTTTGGGTTTGGATGCCTAAGAAGCAATATCTGCTGGGATTAGCTCAAAGTTACATTTTTGTGAATTTGCTAGCTGCCAGGGACATATTTATTCAGTTATTAATTGGTCCCTAGCTGTTGCAATAAAAAGGCCTGAAGGCATAAAAATGTCTGAAATTCAAGCATAAAAATGAAATTACTTAAGTCCACTATACTTTAAGTGGGAACATTTCTTTGGGCTCTTCTTTAGCTGCTGTGCATCCTAAACCTCACCGGACTTAGTATCTTTGAGACATCTGTTTCTGTGTCAAATTCTGTTGAAATCAGTTGGTCATTCTTAACAATTGCCATAGAGCACACTGATGTGCAGATGCATAAAGAAACAAATCTAAAAATTTTAAAAGTGTGCACAGAAATAAACATTAGTATAGATTATCCTAACTTTAATTCAGCAGAAAATAATAGAAATGTCAACTCTGTACTCAGGTAACAAAGAATTAGAAGTGACACAGTAGAATTCTGCAAACCTTTTTGTTTATTGGATATCAGGTCTTGTTACCCAGACCTGTTATCATTCACTGACAAGCTCAGAAGTTAGAATGATCACAGCAACATGAATAATGTATAAATATTTTTTAAGTTCATTTGACTTAAAATCACGCAAGATTTTAAAGCAGGAAGGAGTAGACCTCATTTAAAGTATACTAAAATCTGTCATCTAGGTGGATATGGAAAGAATAAGTGAGGGAATGCTCAGGAGCACCTACTAAATGCCTGTCCTTGCTCTCATCTTGTTTGATAGCCTTATGGATGATGACATGTATCATTTGCCAGCTGGGTTTCCAGTGACTGGCATTTCCAGGCTTTGCACAGAGATGTGATGGTAGCTGATAGTGCTTGGGACAGCTGCCATCACAGGCCGATCTAACTGACTGATCAAAACTTATCACAACCAACTAATTATGGTTTAATACAGGAAAGTGTCTTTTACAATCAGACACACAAACTACACCCATAGGATGGGAAATTGTCTTTCTTAGAAAACAGTAATTCAGAAAATGGCATAGCAGGAAAGAGAAGAGCTTTTTTGTAAGATCTCGGTGTCAAGTTGACACTTTGAACCTTATATTGATCCATGCATGAAAAGGAAAAAAAGAGATACAGTAGTAAAAAGATCAAATCACTTTGAAAAACCACCAATAAGACCACTGTGCCCTGTTCTGTGACTCACACTTCCTGAAGGAAGGAGCTACTCAAGGAAATTCAAAGGACAGGAGAAAAATGGTCTCAGAGGCCATCAATCAACCATTGGGATATAAGTCTTTTAGGAACTCATAAGCCTAGAATATTGGGGAAAGGTTGAAGTAGTAATTCAATCACTCTCTCGGGGTACTTATACATTTGGAAAAAAAAAAAAGCTTAATGACAGGAACCAGGGGAACTTTTTCAATCTTCTAGACAAGCAGCAGAAATGAAAATTAGATTCATTTAAACTTGCAAAAAGAAGTAGATTTTTGGCACAAGCCACCGATAAATATTGGAAAAGCTTTTCAGAGGAAATTTTGAGACATTATTTTGCTTGATATATTCAAATTGCACCATTTTCTGTGCATGTAGTTTGTATCTCTAAATATGCCATACATACAGAATGTGTGTAATACTTACCTGCATATGTCATGTGCATATATTCCAACTATATCACTCATAGGTAGATATATAGCTGCAGATCTTCCTTACTGCAAATGAATAACTTTGCAACTAATATTGAAGACAAAGATGTAAATATGAGACCTAAAATAATCCAAGGATGGTACGTGCTGGAAGCAGAATTAATCTTCAAAATACACTGAATATTCTTCAAAACAGTTTGTTAGGCTTTGCTTCAATTTACATTATCTCCACAGTAGGTGAAAATATGGATTTTCTTTTGAGATGAAGGAGAAGAGGTTAGTAATTGCTTTTTCACTAACAGAAAAATAAGTCTATTTAATGAATTACTGTGAAAATACACTTGAACTTTTTTGAAGTGAAAGAAACATAGCGAAGAGTTTGATCCAAAGGAAACTTCTTCAGTTCATGTACTAACATGAACTAACAGCTCCAGTTTTTCCTTTGCTAAGTGGGATTGAACAAATTCTAAATTGATTTCTTTTTCAGAGTGACACTAATTGTGTTTTGTCCCTGAGCATCATATCAGAAATTATCCTCAACATCTCTTTTGAGCTTAGAGAAGGTTAAATGGCAAACACAAAAAAATGCTGCATATACAAAATATTTCTTAGACAAATTGTATCAAATAAGGTACTAACTTCAGAACAATTTTAACGTGCAAGTGAGAGAAATATCAGTTCCTTAATGAGGGCTGAAATTTATAGCCTTTCAGAAAGTCAATATGAGCTTATGAACCATTGAAAGCCAATCCTAAAATCATGACTTAAGATTTAAGGGCCCCATGCTATTTTTGCACAGAGTCAATATTTTTTTGTCAGTGACCTGGTCCCTTGTAATTGATTTGTAATACAAGTTAGTATAAGGCATTTGGAATATTTTTCATGCCAAAATGCATCTTGGCTTCTAGTCTTATCTGTGTTGGATGCCTCAGGTGTATTTGAAATATTGATTTAGCCCTTCCTTTTGCAAATCCTCAGCAGACATTTCTACAGCCAGTGTGATAGTGCTATTTGTTGTTTAGGCTACTCAAAAGAGATAGTTTGAATTTTCCAGATACTATTTCTGATATGTTCAACCATTTTGCAGCCAGTAGGATCATTTGAAGCTGTTTTGCTTGTATGATGCTTGCAGAAAACACATCAGAAGTCTTGGTTAATAGTAAAAATCTGTATCTTTCATCAGCTCATTTCAGGCTTAGGAAAATTGTCTTCAGCTATTTAGTACTGAGGTCTTCTGAGTAAAAAACCAACACCCTGGAAACCTTTAATTTTTAAAACTCTGAAGGTCCATTAAATATTATGCTTAAGTCATTTGAACTCTACAAAACTTCAGCCAAATCAATGGCTGAAGGTAGATAAATTCAGACTGGAAGAAAAAGTGCATATTTAAAGTCAAGGTAAATATCCTTTGGAAGGATGTTTTGTCCCTTATTTGAAACTTTGGAATTCTTATTCACTTCTTTGAACACAGTTATAGGATTCACTCAGTGCTCTGGCTTGAATTTTACACTAATTGTTATTGTGCTATCTCACTTTCAATATATCTGTACATCTATGAAGTGAAGTATCAAATTCTTTATGTTTCACTAAAAAAAATAAGATGGTGAATTTGTTGTGGCTATGTTAAACTAAAACACAAAAATTTTATAGGTACTTCGTTTTCCAGAATGTGTACTTTTCTCTACAGACATTGAAAAATTGTATTTGTAGTAACCTTCCAATTCTCCTGGGTATTTGGTGCATTCTTCTCCCATATCCTCTCATTAAACCTCAGGAAATATTGTGGCAGCTTTCATTTCCTCAGACATTCATTTCTGAGGCAGCCTGTACATTGTAGGTCACTGGCAGGTGGCAAGACACCCTTCAGGGGAAGGAGGGTTTACAGTATTTTGAGGAATGTTTAATGTATCCCTGTGCAAGGAAAAAATAATTTCCTTGAGTGGTCCTGGAGGGAACAGATACAACCTGGACCCTAAAGCCATGACCACATGTACAGTTTGTGCATGCAAAAATATATTGGCCTG
Organism: Lonchura striata; assembly: GCF_050655825.1. NCBI lineage: Eukaryota > Metazoa > Chordata > Aves > Passeriformes > Estrildidae > Lonchura > Lonchura striata. The sequence continues at coordinate 118,358,599 of NC_140704.1, forward strand.
AGGGGATTCATGTGATAGGTTGACCTTGGACTGCAGACAGACACCCCCCCAAGCTGTCCATTTGCTCTGCTTCCTCAACAGGACAGGGTGATAAAAGAGGATAAAAACCTTGTGGGCTGGGGTAAAGGCAGGCAGATACTTCACCAGTTACTACCACAGGCAAAACAGATTCAACCTCCAATATAATAATTAATATATTTTATTGCCAGTGAAAACATGTGGATAGTGAGAAACATGAACTAATTAAAGCAAGATTTCCCCCCTATATTCCCTTTTTACCAGAATAAACTTCATTCTTTCATCCCTGACCCTTCTGCCTTCCCCTTCCATGTGGAACAGGATGAAGGGAAATGGGGAGTTGCAGTCAGTCTGTAACATTTTCTCTCTCCTGCTTCTTTCTCCTCATACTTTTCCCCTGCTTCAGCATGGTATCTCTCCTACACAGTAGAGTTCCTTCAAGAAAAAACTGCTCCGATGTGGAGTCTCCAAAGGCCATACTTTCCTTCAATAAATATGCAGAGGCTGCAGGCTGTAAATACTCTCCATCCTGGCTCTTCACAGGCAGTGGGAAATTGCCTGCTCTATAATGATTCTCTTCCAGAGTTACCTAGAGAACCTCATCTCCTTCCTTCTTTCTCAACTCAGTGCTTACATGTGCTTACAGTGCTCTCTCAACCTTACTTCCCCCCCTCCTCTGCCTTTAATTTTTAAATGGAGGTTTTTTAAATGTCCATTCTTAAATGTGTTTTCCAGAGGCACCAACATATTGGCTGATGGGCTCAGCTGCATTCTGGGGTGGATCACTTTGGAGCTCGCTGAAACTTGCTGGAAATAACATGTGTTATTTCTAGTTATTTCCAGTCCAACACCATGACTGGAAATAACTGGAAATAACACATGGGACAGGCTCTGACCTCTCCTCATGGAGGCCACCCCATATATCCCCCTGCCAACACTTGGGCACCTGACACTCAATTAGAAAACAGTTAGAAAATAATTAGAAAACAGTTTCATAGCAACTCGATTAGGAAACCAATATTGTTTGTAGCATCACCATGCTTTCACTTCAACAGACTTATTTCCAAATTTTGTAACCATTTCAGTTCTAGTTTTCTATTGCTGCTCTGAGAGTTGTTGCCCCTTTTTGATGTGTGGGTTCAGTCCACACCTGCAGCAGTGCCAAGTCACCCACTAACATCTGGCAGGTTCCTACCCTGTGAGGTGAGAAGGATGGCATACAAACCTTGGGGCAGGTGACATAGTGACTTTGCAAAAGAAGCAAATACTAATACTACTTTCCTCTCTATTTGTGCTTATGCACTCTCATAGACTAAGTAATATATATATATATATTTTAATTGTGTATTCTTTAATAGAAGACTTAAATAATCTAAATGGCCTTTACTGTGTCATGGTAGGGGGGGGTGGGGGGTTGGGGTGGTTCACTTTAATATTTTTCCAAAGCATTTCCTATTTAAAAAGTTCCAGTTGATCTTGTTAGATGCCATGGAAAGAAAATCTGTGAGGCTGGTTCCTCCAGCCACAGTGAAATATATGAAGATAGAATTTATACAGAAGCTGCGTAAGCAAAAGCATATAAAAGCTCAACAGAAGAGTACTGGTGAAATCATGTGGGCCAGCAGAAAGTCATTTCCTCAAGAGTTAGTTTCTAAAAGGATTCCTTACGTGTCTAGTAAGCCCCATCTTTTTATTTTTCCCCTGCTGGGTGGCAGGGAGAAGGGCTGCTGCTGCTGCCATAGGCGCTGTGGAAGGGTCCATGCACGCAGGGCATTGGACAGGGCAGTGCAGGTGGAGCTGTCTCCCATAGATGGTGCCCTAGATTTAACTTAGCATTAGGGTGTCATGATGTTTCTTAAGAGTTAATGGCAGAGGATTTGCTCTGCTTGGAGTCGCTGTATCCTCCAAATAATCCCTTGATTTTTGTAACCTACTTGCAGCAGGCTCAAGCCATTGAAAGCCCTGAAATGTAGAAATCATGGAAATGAGCCTGGAGTCAGTGGGCATGTTTGTGCTACACATACTTCACTGGAATAAAAGACACCAAATTACCTAACAGACAAGGAGTCTAGCTGTGAAAGTACAGAATTTAAGTTTAGATTCCTAACAGGCAAAATGATCTCATGCTGTCTTGCCAAGCCTGGCAGCACAGCACACATGAGTACCTGGCCATTGTCACTGCCAGTGAAGGACTCGGACTTGATTGGTGTCTAATGATGACTCCTAAACTGAAAGTTTTCAGTATAACACGTCTTTAGTGGAGCAAGAAACTAACAAATCTTAGAAAAATGTAATTGAAGGGGAAGATATCACCCAGCATGTGAGCTAGTAACCGGCCTTAGCTGGGGTATTCTGACAATGAGACTTCCATTCAAGGGTCTGAAACAGCCAATTACTTCTACAGATAGAGGAGAAGGTAGTGGAGTTTTTGGTGTCTGTGAAGAAAGAGAGATCTCAATTACTTACTGTGGTCTTTTGAAAGACAGGAGACAGCCAGCTTTCATGGTTCTTGTGGTCCCTGCATACCAGGTTGCCTCTCTCTATCTATGTTGATTTATTCATAGTTTCTAATGCAATTCCTGAAACATTAACAACAAAAACTGGGTAAAAGAGTTAGTTTGGATTTAGGGGCAAGGCAAAGGGGAACTGTGATTGATTTTATCTTGAAATAAAATTATAACCATCATCCATGTATTTAAAGCTATGACCAGCTCAGCAGAAGTTTCTCAACACTGTCTGAAAGTTAGATTTGCTAAGGTGGATAAGATTCTGAGTGCAGCAAGAAATAAATCATTAGGCAGGCACAGACCCTAAGTGCTAAAGATACATACGATAAGCCAAACTTTTGCCAGTTAACCATGTTCCTCTACAGAGTCCAAATCACTGCTGGTAAAATATTAGGAGTAGGTAAAAGGAGTAAGGTTGAAAGTAATACAATACATAGGGAAATGACAAGTTGCTGTGGAGAGGCAAATTAAAGAAGCAGCTGGAAGTTGTAACACCAGAAGTGTCTATTGAAAGCAGCCAAGAAGAATAATGGGAGACATTATTGTTATATATATATATATATACACACATATGCTAGCATGTTCTATGAATATTGTGTAATACATAGGAGGAGTAATATCAGGTGTAATTCTGATTTACATTTCAACAAGGAAAAGTTCCAGACATGCATTATGCTGCACTAATCTACCTCAGTATGCAGTGGAAGAAAGTTAAACTGAATGTTGGCAAGCTGATTAAACCATCTATGTTGCCTTGAAAATCCCCAGCTATGAATGAAGCCTGTGGCAAAAACTGGAAATGTGAACCACTGGAGACTCATCCTCAGACACTGACACTCCCATGTTTGTGGGTAGGAAACAGGCTGAGTGTAAAACCACAGGAGTGGAACATTTCAGTTGGGTCCATTTCACCCTAGACACAATCAGATATAGTGGGAGTCAAGAAAAAATAAAAAAGTGCTTTTCTGACCTCGGGAAGCTTATTTCATTTGAACAAAAAGCCTTGATCTTGGTTTTGAAGCTTTTATCTTTCAAAGCTGCCTGTGTCCTGAACTACATATGGAATCACAGTATGTACACCATGACATACATTGCTGTCATACACTGTGTTTGGGAACAAAAGAATTAGTGCAGAAACCCACAGACTATTTTCAAGCTGCCTGCAAGGCTGCCTCCACGTGAATCTTTAGCTTGTGCCTATACTTGCAGAGCAGTGTGGCAAAAGATGTGTAAATATAGCAAGGCATTTTCTGAAGTTGAAGGGATAGAGTCATGATGTGCTATTTCCTAAAGGACTTAAATATGAATATTAGAGGTCCTTGGCTGTGGTTCAGAGAAGCACCTGGAAACTTGGATACATGTAATGTCACTTCTCCAGCTGAGAAGGAAAACCAAAAAATAGACTTTCTTAAAATAATATTTCAAAGTCTCACATCCCAGGCACTGTTGTCACACCTAGATGTCCTACTGCATTTGGTATTCCTGATTTTAGATTAATTTACTCCTGGAAATGGTGAGATGAGTACAAGTTTTAAAGGAAGGATGAAGCAGACAGATGCCTTGGCAAGAGTTTGATTTCTGAAATCATGTTGAATGTCAAGGAGCAATTTCTCAGATCAGTTCATTTATTTGTAGGGCTTCCAGCTGACTTGAGCTGTTCTGTCCTTATGATATATAGGATTTATGTACTGATATGTTTAGAAAAAAAGTCATTTATGAACCTGGATATACCTTTAATTTTTCAAGTCCAAATTGGGTTTCTCACAAATGCCATTGAGGAGAATTCAATTTATTCTCATCTAGTTATTCAAGCTTGCTTTCTTCCTTGAAACAATATTACATTTGTGAATGTATTCATCTCTCTATACATTATCTTTTCCCTCATATGCATTTACTTTCACTCGTGAAAGTCATGTGTGTTAGTTTTTTATCTTGTCTTTAATGAGCTGTAGTTCATTGTAATGTATTATATTTAAAGTATCTGTAGAGAAATGCCACAATCTATAAAATGCAAGCACATATCATATATGGGGAAATTAATAATTTCAGGGAAAGAAATTAAAGTTGTGATTAAAAATTAAAAATATATAGAAAAATATATAGAAATATAGAATATAGAATATAGAAATATATAGAAAAATATATAGAAATTAAAGTTATTATTGAATCAAAGCAATCCTGGTCTTTGTTTATCAGAAAGTATGATATGCTCTCACTATGTTAAGAACATCTGGAACTCATCTGTAATTAACAAGATGTCATTCCTTTACACAAATAATATAATTAAGTATATGCAAACCATTCAGAGAATAAAATAGGCCGAATTGTATTTTTCACTCTAAACAGATTATAATTAATTCCTGGCAGAATGTTGTCCTGATACAATGCACTATTTTCTTGCTGTTGTGGCTATTGTGGATGGGCTGTGCTGCAAAGGCTGAAAGTGGGTATGTACACTCCCACTCTTTGCTATTTAGAGTATTTCAGGTGCCCACTTTAGAACCATACAAAAGCATCCTTTTGCTGATGTAAATTGTGATGTTTTTCCTGTGCAAAGCCTGCATTTCTTTCCTCTTCAGGACAGAACTTTAGAAATCAAATCATATACTGTGGAAAATGTTTAAAGGTTCAGCTTTAGAAAAGAAAGGAACAGGAGCATGCTTTCATGCTTCCTAAGGCCATTTTAGAGAATTCCTGCTTTCCAGTTCTTGTAGAGTCTGTAGTGGGTGTGCTTATAGTTGCTTGTGTACATATTCACTAGGAATGGCTATTTAGTCTTAATTTCCAAGATCAAGGAACTAAATATAAGACTGATAACACAAGAAGTGAAATACACCAGAAAGCTGCTGCAGTATCCAAGAAGTGTGCAGAGACTGCAGATGAGCAAGTGGGAAAGCTGGTTCATGAACAGTGGCCCCATAGATCTTGTCCAATTTCTGTTCATTTCTGAGTGGGAAATAAGTCTTCCTGACTGCACCTGCATTGCTAAAATTTTTGTTTGATAGTAATGGAAATTTTTTTATTTCCTCTTTGAAATAGGGTTAAAGATGTTTATATGAATATATACTCAGCAAAGGCATCAATATATTCTAATTAATGAATTATCCATCTAGGGCTACAATAATTCACTTTATTTCTAACCACTCCCAGTGAATTATTTATATAGTGACATTTATTAGCAAACTGCCATTTGCATCACTTTTACATCATTCTTTTCATTATTAATTTACTTTCAATAATTCTTTAGTGCTTGGTCTCATCAATAAAGAAAAATGAATGGAGCCCATGAAGCATTTAACTTTATCTTAATTCTATATCCCTAATAGCATTGCCAATAGCAAAGAGCAGATACATAATATATTAACTGGCAATTCCTCCCTTTTGTACATTCCCTAGTCTCCTTTTCTCTCCTGTAAGCCAGTATCCCTGAGTTTGTTCTGTAAAAGCAGATGATGATTCCCTATTAATGACTATTTGAATAACAGAATTACATAGCTATTGTACTTGCGTCTTATGTCCCAGACAGTGACTATGAATTAATTAGCATTAGAACAGTGGAAATTCCTATGAGTTTAACATTGTATTTTGTGTGCATTATTGAATGATTTTACACTTCCTAATGCAAAAGTGATTATATCTCTTCAAACCTCTGAGGGAGTATGTGAGGTCGTTAAAGTTAGATTTGCAAAGAAAATATATGGATTTCTTGCTCACATTATTTTTTCCTGTGCTGATAATGCTATTCTTGAGTTCTTGTTTAGAGTGGCTTGTCTGTATAGAAAGATTCTTTATCCTCTTCATCTACCTTTCCCAAATTTTCATTTCATGAGGGAAATGAACTGTGTTTTTTTAAATACTTAAAACATTCCTACAGGAAAATTTCAGCTCCCAGGGTTGTCATTGGAGATAATGGATACAGAAAGTCAGCTCACTGTGAAAAAGCAAATGTACATATCAGAAATGAAAACACCAATTTATACCATGTCTCTTTCCTGTCTTCATTGCTGATAGCTTATTTTGTCCATAAAGGAAGATTCCAGAAGTAACTGCGATGGTTTTTCACGTAGGCTTTTGCATGGGGAGAAAAATTATGAAGTTTTATTAAAAAATCTCCCTGGAATCCTAAGTTTGCTTTATATTTCTGCTGTTTGTTTGTTATTACTTTTATTTTTAAAGTGAGGGGGTTTTCAATTCATGGAAGCTCACAACATTATTAGCATCCTGCCAGAGAGGGAGAAACACAGGCAAACAGAATGCCTCCTGAAAGCAATGAATCTCTTTGTACTACTCACTGAGCCAAATCTTAGTGCGTTATGCTAAATGAATTGTTTAAATAGATTTTATCTCCGTTAACTTATGTTTTTTCTCTTTTAAAATAATCTTTATTTGTTTTCTTTCAAAGTAAATAGCAACATGTATTTAGGCTTAAATTTACTATTTTTATTAATACAACTTCTTAAAATTTAAAATATTTAAGTAATATATTCTTGATTGCTAAGTTCTAAAAAAAAGATGTTTAATTAGGAAGAAAAATACTGGCTATGCATCCAGACCAAAGCTTTTGAAATTATTAAGCAGCTTTTAAGAACAGACAAAAGAACTGTTTTCTTCATGTCAGTTTGATTTACTTCAATAACTAGTTCAAAGCTAAGGAACTGCTTAGAAATAGAATAAGCTGAAGCATCATTATCATTAAATGGCCTATGAATAAATTCTCGGTCTGGGATCCTGAGAGTTATGAATTCATTCATTAGCTGTATGTAAAATTAGCTTTGGTAGTAAACCAGTTTTAAATATAAAATGCTTGATACATTTTTCCTCTGTATACAACATTTATTGCAAATTTATTTAAATAATAAATAGACTTGAAAGGCAAGGATTTTGCATTTCAATTGCAATTCCCATTTCCATCCAAAGCAGCTGGATACAAGTAGTAAGTAAATTAAAATTAATCTTCTAGTAAAGAAAAATTATAATTAATTTCTACCAGAATGCTATGTAAGTATTTATCATTTGAATAATTGTGCTGAACTATACCATTTTTGAAATGGGAGTGTAAGGTGTTTTTCTGGTAGTGTATGGAAGCAACATATTAGTTTAAAAGTCAGATTTGTTTCAAAACAGCATTTTTTTTCCTAAATTTACCTACTGACAAGAATCAAATTCTCTTGAGGAGAAAAGAATAACACATATTTAAAATAAGTATAGAAAGGTCTATTTTTTCAATAACTGTTTTACAGTTTTTGTATTTTCACAAAGCCAATGTTTTAGATCTTACGAGAAATAATTTCATATTGAATGCTTTAAATATTTGTCAGGTTTTACTAAAATATTATAGTTTGGAGCCTTGTAAATAGGCAATTCTGTGATATATTGGAGATAGAATGGCTATATAAATTAAAATATATAGCCCCCTACTTTAGGAGCATCTTTACTCACTATTTTAATTCAAAGAATTTAATTTAAAGAATTCCAAAATTTAAAAAAAAAAATTAATTTCCAGATGGAAGAAAACAAGTTCTGATATTTTCTACTTACTAAAATTCTGCTTAAAACTGGTGAAAATATCAAAATGGGCATTTTCTTTCCTCAGCAAGAGTGAGGCATTCAGTTTAAATTTCAGTATAACAAGAGTAACAGACATTTATTTTGAACATGTAGATTTATGCTCACATTGTTTTTGATTTAGTTTATATGTAGATGATCCTGGCATTTTAATTAGAAAGGCTTTTTTAATGGCTTATCAAAATCAGAAAATTCATATTCTTTCTTGAAAACATAAACCAGAGTAGGTCCTCTTAAATCACACAGCTGACAGAGACACCTATTCCTGACTTGCTCAAAGTTATGAATTAATCAGTTTGTTTCAGATATGTAATTGCTAGGGAAGAGGTTCAGAGTGTGGTTTAATAGCTGCTCTTATTTGTGTGTTATCCAGCATTGGGCAATGAAATCTCAGCAGCAAAGGTTCATTTCTCGGAGCTAAAGGAGAAGGAAGAGTTTTTATTGTGCCAGTAGTGGAGAACATATTTAAAGCAGCAAGGATCTCATTGTTTTCAGCCAAGTGCTGGCATACTAATTATGCCTTAACTACATCTCCTGTTTCCTCCTAGGTCTTACTGCTGCAGCATCCCTTGTATCTCTGGCTTGGGCTTTGGCTTCCTACCAAAAGGCCCTCCGTGACTCCCGCGATGACAAGAAACCCATCAGTTACATGGCTGTTATAATCCAGTTTTGCTGGCACTTCTTCACGATTGCAGCAAGGGTCATTACTTTTGCTCTCTTTGCCTCGGTTTTCCAGCTGTACTTTGGGATCTTCATCGTGCTGCACTGGTGCATCATGACCTTCTGGATCGTTCACTGCGAGACAGAGTTTTGCATCACTAAATGGGAGGAGATAGTTTTCGACATGGTTGTTGGGATAATCTATATCTTCAGCTGGTTCAATGTCAAGGAAGGAAGGACACGCTGTAGGCTTTTCATTTACTATTTTGTCATCCTCTTAGAAAACACCGCCTTGAGTGTTCTCTGGTATCTGTACAAGGCCCCTCCAATCTCCGATGCATTTGCCATACCAGCACTGTGTGTAGTGTTCAGCAGCTTTTTAACAGGCATTGTTTTTATGCTAATGTACTATGCCTTCTTTCACCCCAATGGACCAAGGTTTGGGCAGTCACCAAGCTGTGCTTGTGAAGACCCTGCCGCTGCCTTCACCCTTCCCCCAGAAGTGGCCACAAGCACACTGCGCTCCATCTCCAACAACCGGAGCGTCACGAGCGAGCGGGATCAAAAGTTTGCGGAGAGGGATGGGTGTGTGCCTGTGTTTCAGGTGAGACCCACTGCACCATCCACACCTTCCTCCCGGCCACCAAGGATTGAGGAGTCTGTCATTAAAATCGATCTGTTCAGGAACAGGTACCCAGCATGGGAGAGACACGTGTTGGACAGGAGCCTGAGGAAGGCGATCTTAGCGTTTGAATGTTCCCCTGCTCCTCCACGGCTACAGTATAAAGATGATGCCCTTATTCAGGAGCGCTTGGAATATGAAACCACGTTGTAAACAAAGCAAAAACACAGCTGGAGCAGCTCCAACGTTACAGTTCAAATGAAGGGTTGACAGTAGGGCTGTAGGAACAGCTAAACTGCATATGACAAGTAGAGCAACAGCCTATAGTGTTCTTAGTCTGGCTATCATCATGATTATCATTTGATCCACTGTGTGCAGTCTGTCTGCAGGACGCTGATACAGCAGCATCATCTAAAAGCCTCAAAAAAACCCTAACCCTGACCCACACATATAAATCAATTACATCAGCGGGGGAACTCACCCACCCCCCTTACTGCTATGAAACTCTGACTGCACAGTACTTACAATCAAACCAATATAAAGGCTCTGACAAGAGCTTTCAGCTTCAGCCTGTAGTGCATTTTATTTTAGAAATTAATGATTGATATTTCCATAATCAATGGCAAAAACAAAAAAAAAACCACACCTTTTCAAAAATAACAAACTGTAGCACACAGTGTTGCTGTTAGGAAAATTGTTTTCTGGGGCAAAAACCAGGAGTTTAGTAGTCTTCAACACTCCCATAAATCAACCATTCCGGTTAGAACAGGTTTGCAAAATACTTCTTAATTAAAAAGAAACATCATCCTGTTTATAAGGCTGTCAATGGAAAATAAACTAAATTCTGATTAGCTAAGTCATTAAAATTAACTCTACCAGAACTGTTTGTTTTCTGTGGAATTTCAAAGTCCTTTTTAAATGCAATTTAACTTATTGATATTATTTTCAACAGAAAATCTATGCAGCTCACTTCTGGTTTTGAGGAGAAATAAGGAGCTCTAGCACGTAGTGATATTCATTAAATGATAATCATGATTCAGTGTTCAATTTGCAAAAAAAAAAAAGAAAATGTAAAAGAACAAGTATAGTTTTCATATTCTAAACTTTTTGGAGGACCCCTTTCAGATATTTCAGAAGAAACCACAAGGAGCTGAACACACTGAAACTTCTCTGTTTCAGGACTGAGAATGCATGATTCAGTGTGTGAATGTATGCAGGTGTGACAAGAGACTGACATGCCATACCCTTCTAGTGCCAAATATTGCATAACTGCAAGGTTGATATTGCCTGAGGGACACAACAAGTGGCACAAGCCCTACCAGAAAAAGAAGCAGGAAAGACCAACCAAGCTCTCAATGTGTAGAGACAGCTCTGATTTTTCCCACTCAAGGTGAAAATGATGTCTTTTAAAGGCTTTCAGCCACCTCTTAGTAAGTATGTATAATATAATAATATAAACAAGTTATGTGGAAGAGCTTTTTCTGCCTGTTCAAGACTGGTGCCCAGACATGTCTAAAAATTAGAATCTCTTGTAACAGAGTGCTTTTGATGCAAGCTTTTGGGTTTTAAATACCTCCCTAAATCTATCTAAAGGTATTATACTTTATGTTAAAAGTATCCCCTGATGGTGCTTTCAGATGCATTAAAGGTGCAAGTCAAACTTTGATAGTATTTTTTTTAAAGCTGGTGCAGAGTGAAAAACTCATGGATTATTTCAATATTTTTGTAAAGTAAAAATATGGTATAAAAGGTTACTTTTTATAAACCTCAAATCTTTTAATACATTTCATTCTCTTTATAGCTTAGATTTTAAGAATTGGTCCATGAATTTTATCAAATGGCTTTTACAGGTTGACATAAACCTGATTTTCACACATTATGGATTTGTTTTGCAGTGTAATGCCATATGAAAGCCTACATGGGTACTTTTAGAATACTCTATAAACTGTGGATCCTGCTTCAAATGTAAGTGGCTTGTAAAAACACCAAGTGATTCCATGAGAAATAATTTGCTATAACTATTTCCATCCATTTTAGGAGAGCAAAGCAGAACTGAAGAGTTACTCTTGTAAATGGCATTGTCAGGATGGAGAAGACCTTATAATTGGACTGTCAAATATATCCAGTGTAGTCACTGCTGTGTATGCTGCTGGGTAAATTTCTGTCTTTCCTATTACAAATATTTGTACTATGAAATGGCCAAGGTTACACAGACTATGTTTATTTGTATGCATTCAATTATCCATTTTTAATGTTGGCTTTTTTTATTAGTGAAATATACGATACCTGTTGTTCTTTGCTAGGGCGAGTTCCTCTAAACAAAAACCTTTGGAAGTGCAGGAATCTGCAAAGCAGAGGCAACTTTACACAGACAGAAAAAATTTATGCTTCAGGGGTTTCTTAGATATTTTCAAATCAAGCAATGGCCAACTGCCTCTATAATTTTTTTTTTAATAAAACAAATCTTTGATAGTCCAAACCTGAAGCTTTTTACAAAGTGATTACCCTTTCCATGATGGAGATCCAGCTGATTATTCAGAGAAAAGCACTCATGTTTTTTCAGAAAATATAGCACTGCAAGAACTGATAAAAAAAGATTTTGGAAGCAAGTCCTTTGTCCTGTCATATTCAATAGGCCCTTCACTCCAGAATCAAGTTCTAGTTCACAAAAGGGAATTGCTGGTTTTCTTCACAAAGAAAGCAAGTTTAAGTGATGTGAGGGTTTCTTTTGGAGTCAGTTTGAAGTGTTTGCTGCTGCTTTAGCAACTGGGAAATGGAAGCCTGAGTGAGGCACAGTGGGCAGCCTTCTCAAGCTTCAGGCTCCCCCCAGCAGGCTCCTGGGGAGAGGGGCAGCATCGCTGCTGTCAGCGAGGCTCTGCCTCTTCTGATGCTCCTCTCAGCCTCTCACTCTTCCTCAGAGCTGGGACCCCTTCGGCCAGGCTTACAGAATTCAAGAAATGTTGCTTCATATGGAATTTAAAGGGTTAAGGTCTTCACCAGTGCTTGCATTGCAAGATTTCCGAAGAAGGTTTGGGATGAATTTGCTTGATTTGCTTTTATTTTGTTTCAGAAGGAAGGACACAGGTGTTATTTATCTGTGCGGTTTTTCATGCCTAGGATTTATTTTCTTTATCTCACAGCATTTTTAATTTTTTAAACTAATGTTTGCAAAAATGTTTATCTTGAGCATACTACTGCAGGATGTGAGTTCAGAGTGACATATATATGTGTTTGTGCATATATATTTATATATATGCAGCACTACATATATACACCTTGTCCTCAGAATTCAATACGGTGGTTTGAGGCAGGGATAGAAGTTCTTATACACTAAGTCAAAATTTGCTCTCCAAAATCTTGCCCTATTACATTCATAACATCAGTGTTACCTACACTGAGAACAGGGCAGTGACTGAAATCTAAACACTCTGATGACTGCATAGACAATTTCCTAATTTGCATTGCTGTGAGTTGTCACATTAAGAGCTGTAAGAATTTTTATACAAATTGCCAAGAATAAACATAGTTCATGCTGAAATTCCATTATGGCCTTATGGACAGTTAATAATCAATATGCACTCTTCTTTTTGCCACAGACAGTTCTAAAATCAATAAAGCTCAACTGAGACAGCAATAGCAAAAATATAAAAAAAAAAGACTTGTAAAAACCATGAAATTTTGCTTTTGAAATAATGAAAACATCAGGCCTTTCACATTTCACATAAGAACACAGGAATATAAAAAATCATATTTTCATATTTACATTTTGGCAAAAAAAAAGCAATCACATCTATTTGCTAGAAATGAGACTTACAGGAGCATTGTTCTAATGAGCCAAACACACATAGCAGTAGACTTAATGGTAATTTATCTGGTTAAAAACATGGTTCTAAAATTTTGAGAGCTGTGGATTTGTCTGTTGCAGAAAAGACAATTCAACTATTATCACTAATTAAATAAAGGTAATGTGCACCCATGTTCATTTTAAAAACATGCAAGAAAATGTAAGAGAAAACTTTTTACTTATTTTAAAAGCTGTTTATTCTGTAATGGGATAATTTTTTTTAAAAGGTTCTTTACAAATATGTGCAATACTTTCTTTTCATGCATATTTAATAATGATAATACTAATTTCCAGTTTTGTTTATGTCAATTTAAATATGCTTCTTGTGACAGAACAATGTTTCTTTGCTTGAGTTATATGGACTTGATGACATATATACAATATTTTCATGTCAAATCAACAAATTTTCTGTTAACTAATTTTTATAAAATTGGAGAAAATTTTCCTTCCAAAATTTAATGCTAGGTCTAATCTGCCTGATTTTAATCAGAGAAGGAGACTTACATATTTATTGGTGATTTAATTTTTAATACGTGGCAAATGGCTATTAAACCTGTATTAGTTTAAAACATATGATGGTCTTTCCAATACATCATTATTTTCCCAAAAGAGCAATTCATAAGTGGTACTAAAAGTAGAAGTGCTGCTTTATTTGGAAAGGGACTCCCAATAATGCAATATGTTCATTTACTTTTTATTGGCCAGCAAAATATTCACAACTGGACTGTTGGGCTTTTTAGAATACAAATTAAACAAGTTTGGAGTGTTTGTGATTTGATCGTATCATTCCTAAGGAGCCTTAAAAGTGGCACTGTACTGAATTTTATTTGGCTCTGCCAGTGATTCAGCTTCCAAAGCCACTGCCCTTTCTTTGCTCCCTGCCTGAAGCTGTGCAATCCAGAGTGACTGAGATGCTGTGATTTACTCTGTACCCCCTGCACTGCCTGTACAATGCCAAGGAAAAGACTTCAGCAGATTTCCTGGGGTCCTACTGCTGCCTCTCTTACTTCTGTGCATGGTGGGAAGCAGAGTAAATTGCGTCTGTCCATCCATTTAAACAAGCCTGTGTAAGCTAAACCTTTACAAGATGTGTGTGATGAAATTAATCCCAACTCTTGTCCATAGATCTACAAGCCCAAAACTGCAATTACTAATTCTGCAATGTAACAACACAGGACATGGGAAGAATTGTCTAAATACACAATAAGCCATTTAATTTCACTACTTGTAGCAATTATACTAGCTCACATAGAGCTCATTCTCTCAGCAGAAAGCCAAATGGAGTAAGTGGCAAACAGCCATTTGTGTACCAGAGACATTAAGTTATAAAATCCTCACTTGACTGTTTATAGGACTATGTCTTTTCATTACAGCAATGAATCCATTCCTCTTTATTCTGATAAAAGAGATAAAATGCAAAATGAGAACAGATTCTTTTAAATCTGGGAATAAAAAAAAAAATGACACAACAAATTACTGCATTTCCCCTGTAGTGATTTTTTAAAACACATTCTGCCATCATTTTCACTTGGCTGCAAATAGCTGAGTGATCTGCTTCTGATATGCTTTCTCACATCTGGTATGAGCAGATTTCATTACAGGAGAGACAGGGATGACATTACAAAGCCTTGCTCATGCAAAGTTAGGGGAATGGTGCCACTATGAAGACATCATTTACAAAGCTGCTTTAATACACAAAGAGTCTCCCGGCATTTTACCTCAGTGACCTCAGTTCAGGACCTTGGTGAGATTTCTTCACTGCTATGAATATACAAAATCAGGCCCTGGCCTAGAGTGAACTACAGGAATTCAGACCATGGTAGTAGAAGTCTTCACCTCTTCACTCCAAACTGAAGTCAGCTGGAGATTTGCTTAATGCCAAAAAGCCTGCATGGCACTTGGCTCAGCCTGAAATACATACACTAAACTTAGTGCTGACTCAGCATGAATCAAAGATTTCTTACTCCTTCCTTTTTAGTTCAAACATTTGAGATTATTCCCGCTTTGACTGAGTTGCTGTTTTGTGATCCTTTTAAGAAGACTTTGAAAAAACATCTCTGAAACCAGTCATTTCCAGGATTCTTACAAAAGCCCATTCCTGGCCAGTACATTAATTAAAAGGAACCTTTTCTAACTGTGTAAGCTTGGCTCCTGTACTTACATTTTGCTCTAAATGCTTAGCATTTAATTCTGACCCAGATGATCTTATATACCCATTAGTAGACCCTGTGCCTGCTCTAAATCCTAGGGCAAAGACAACAGATATGCAAGATTCAGGACAAAAGGTCCTCTTCAGCACACTTGGGGGTGATTTGCATGAGTCAGAGAAGTCAGACAGAAGCTTGTGTATAATCACAACAGTCTTATACATACAGTTGTTATATTCATTGAGGGAGATTTAAAGAAATTATAAGTGACCAACTAATAGAAGGATCAAATATCAACTTCTATATGCAAGGCGGTGTAAAATAAAATCAGCCAAGAAACTTTAAAGTGTAACCAAAAATCTCCTTTCAAGGAATGGTTGGAATAAATTTTAAAATGTAACAGATTTGTCAATGTAACAAAATACAACATTCATAGAAAGAAAGATGATTTCTGTAAGTTTTCTCTATCTGTAGGTTTCAGCCTCTTACTTCAGATAGCTCTGGAAACAATTGCTTCTGGCATGCCTGCAGCTCTAGGAATGCTAGCAGCTTTTCTACGCAAAATCTGTTCTCCTGTAGGAAAGTCCACATCCTTTTAACAAAGCATAGAGTTTGGGGTAGTTTTTTCCACTGAACTAAACCTCACAAAAGCTTTTTTTTAGTATTAAATAGGTGTGTCCATTCAGCACTAAGCATGTAATGGTACTGCAAAACAGAATTTCACAGATCAGTGATTTCCTCAAGGTAAAAAGGCTGCTGGTTGAATGTCTAGAAGAACCAGCAAAGACATAACACAGTGCCAAGGCAAGGCATAGACTGTGTTTGTGTGCTACAAGTCTGCTCAGGGCAAGGCCTGGTCATAGTCCAGCACTCTCTTCCCCACCTCATGCACCAAAGAGCTCACAAAAGAGAGGAAATCCATGTGCATGGGCTGAATGAAAGCCACAACACTTGAGACCAGATACCGGGCACATTGCAGCACAGGTGTAGATATTGGCACAGGCACGTCAGGGGTCTCAGGCTCATACTATTCCTCCAAACTGCACAAACTATGAGCTCCTGAACATTTTCAATGCCAGATATTCAAGGACCGAAGATTTGCCTCCTGGGCTTGGTCAGATACAACTTGGTCTTCACAGCACAAAGTTAGCTCAGCTGCTATCTCCCACCTAAACCTGCCAGGATCTTCTGAGCAGGCATTCTCCTGTCCCTTTTACCTGAAATAATTGGGTCCTCTGTGGTGCTATCAGATGGAGCTTTGCACTGAAATACTCTTGAGGGCTTTTCAGCAGTTAATTGGTGGTAAGCAGAGACCAAGTGGAGAGCCAGATTCAGTGATCTCTTCAGCTAGCAATGATTCATATCTTTAGCTGCTATCTCTCAGGGGAAGGATATAGGGCTGCATGCTGGTGAGGAGAAGGGCAATGCTCTCTGCCTCATATTTTGAGCTGTTCTTCCTCTTTATGGAAAATGTAAACGTGGACATACAAATGTAGACATGTGCAGCGTAGACATACGTCTAGTATTTTGACATGTTCAGTCTCTTTAGTGTTGAGGACACTGAAATTGCTGAGCACATTCAGTGCCATTGCCTATACGCAGCCAGAGTAATGTCTGCAGAAAACATCTGGGACAGAAGCAAAAATCACTTTGCTCACCTTCCAACCTGACCAAAAGCTGTATGAACATGGTTAGCACTGTGAAAAAGCCTGAATCTCTACATGCTGCCTTGAACCAGGTCTATTAATGCACTGTGTGCTGTTCTGGCCAGGTTCACATGGTTTTTCTTTGGAGCTCAGACAGATTTTTTATGGACGCCAGAGCTGCACTTGTAGCTTATCAGTAGCTCCCTGAGCCCAAGTTTCACTTTGAGATTCCAACTACTTTGCCAAACAAAGATCCATTTGGGCTAAGAAAAAGGCAGACAGGATCTGTGCTATCTAGCAAAGCATATGGAGCAGACTTGGTTTCTCTGGACCATAGCTGTGTGCAAATAGCCCAGGTTGTGGTGAATGCAAGACATTCAGTGTCCACACCACACTATAATGAATATTCTATGTGAAAGTGTTTGGTTTAATCATAGTAAAAATAGTAGGACCTTATCACATGCTTGGGAGCAAATTTACAATTTCAAATGCATTTTATATATATGTGTGTGTGTGTGTGTGTGTGTGTGTGTGTGTGTATACACATGACAGTGAGTCCTGAGATTCTGTTAGGATTCGATCATACAGTTCATTTAAATCTTAAGCCTAAAACTAAAAAAAAAAAAAAAAAAAAAAAAGATCAGGAGCATTGTCATCAAGGATAACCAAGTAGGAACTGCAAAAATTATATTATTGGAAAATACATTGTAGTAATTATTGGAGACACCCTTGTGATTTAGTGTGCCAGCACTTTAAGAAAAAGTTATGGAGAAAATATGTCTAATGCTGTACTTCATATCTTAAATATTTTCGTAAAAGACTAGAGCAGGGATAATTGTGTAAAATAAAAAATTATTTATCACATTTACTTAAGGAAGAAAACAATCATATAGAAAAATGGCAAAGGGATCAATTAAACTTTTGTTTCATGTAATGTAATGTTGGTTGTATTTGTTTCACTATCAGTTATCATTCTTAGTAACTTATGAAGGAAATAACCTGCAATAATTAGGATGGTTTACTTTCATTTTGACTGAAGAACGCTAATTGGGTTTGTTATCCAACACATGCAATTTCCTGATGCAAGCTGTTGGAAGGAAAGACTTGCTCTTGCACAGATTATGTACTGAAGATAAATTTCAAATGCATGCATTTGAAAATGATACCAGTTTAAATGTATCATGCATATGCAGTAACTATTTCTGAAATTCTAACTACTGATGTTTTTCAATATGTTCTGCTTTATTATGTGTCAATCCCAGATTGTTTCCCTGAAAATATTTTATGAGAATTCATTTTAAATTTTATGCAGCTGAGAAAGAGACTACTAGCCAGTGAAGGCACTTGCTTCTTTGAAGTTCAGATATATGTCTAGAGTTCCTGACCTGTGTCACTATTCACCATTAAGGATAATGTTTGAAAAAATTAGTACGTTTCCAGCGAGACCTGTTATATGGTCATGGAGATCTAAAATTGTCATGAGTGGGTAAGATAATGGCAGTAACTACAGAGGAAGAGTTCAAAAGTAGTCACTAATGACTTTCAGCATCATTCCCTGAATTTCTGCTTTGGGACACACATTGTCCTCCTGTCAGCCAGCATCCACGTGTGCTGGGATCACTCCTGGCACCTGCACTGTGGTGTCCACTCTGGCTCAAAGTGCAGGCAGCTTGTTTCCAGCTCCAGTTCTCCCTGGGTTATTGGGCTGGCCCATGGGACATATTTCACTGAGAACACTTAAGCTATCGGTGAGACTGCCACACCAATCTGGACAGGATTTAGCCTTTAGATATCACTATATGGACAATGAAAAATCTTCCTTTGTCAGCAGAGAGGGCAGCTGCCACTATTTATAGTCACAAAGTGCCAACATATTGCCATGTATTTGTGGTTGTTATTGATTCCTTCTTTTTCATTTTATTTGAACTGCTTAGAACTTGTCGAGCTGCACCCAGGTTGATTTGCAGCTAATTAATTCAACAGACATTTTTAATCTTGCAAATGTGTGGCTTGTAATACAGTAATCAAGGCCCTATGAGCAAACATTAATCAGTTCAGAAGGAAAAGAAAAACCATTGTTAGCTGTGTTCAGTGAGGTCCCCACATTGGAAAGAGAGATCTAGAAGAAATGCAACATTAATAAGTCATCCTAGCTAAGATTTCATCATTAATCTTGTGAAACATCTGTCTATTTGATTCATTTCATATATGCAAGGAGTTGTATTTTAAAGAGGATTCATAGGGTTGAGACAGCTTTATTTACCATCAAGGTGAAACTCGCCAAATTTCCTTCTGGTCATTGATACATCTTATCAGCCAAAAAGCCATTCTATCCAGCAGCAGTATAATTTCATTTTTGAGATGGCTGTACTGATTGTTCAACTCTTTATCCTGGGGAAATTACTTTAAAAAAACCATACTTCCTTTAGCAACAGCAGTAAGAACTGGGTGAATGAATGAAGAAAATACTGGTTTTCACTGCTTTTAACACACAGGTAGATTTTGGCTACTTTGACATGAAGCAGAAGGTTAAAAAAATAAACAATGCTGCTTACAGTGGTATCTGAATAATGGAAGGTTTGTGATTAGCAAAGCACTTAATTTTTTTTCATCATCAGAAACAGTGTAGCTTAGTACACTTACAGTTTTATAAAAATCAGCAAGAATGAGTGGTTTAATATTTAACTCTGGTACTTGTAGGAACACAATTATGGCAACATGAGACTCAGCAAGGGCTCTGGCTTGGGACCCTCCTGATACAGAATTTTCAGGTGGGATGAAGTCACAGACCCCTCCAGTCAGGCTGCACAGGGCACACATGTTTTTGTGGAAGCGTCTCCTCAAGTGACCTTAGCAGGGAGGCCAAACATCAAAAAGACATGAAAGAAAAAGGATGATTCCCCTGGTCAAGATTAAGAGATATTTGTGAAACACTGTGGAAAAGCTGCCCCTGCTGTTTCAGTGGATAAAAGGAGGAGCAGACTTTTAACAGGAAAAAAAAAAAAAAAAAAAAAAAAAAAACCAAAAAAAAAAACCACCAAAACTCAAACCAACAAACCTTGATGCCAAAATACTATTTATGGCGCAATTACTCTCTCCTCGGGGAAAGACATTGACTGAAAAAATTCTTTATGTGTTACAAACTAACTGAAACACACCGGGAGACAGTGAAAGATACTTCTTATATATAACTTTGTTGCTCTTGACAGAGCTGTTTATTAGCAGTAAAATACAAAAGGGTCTCAGACTAAGGCCCGGGAGACGAGGATTTTGTATGGCAGTTATGCCAGTGATCATTAGATTTAGAAATTATAGATCTTTATAATAGATTATGGGTAAAAAACCTAATTACCTTCCTTATGGAGGATAAATCTCAGATGGCTTCCACAAGAAATATAAGGTTTAGAACAGGCTCAAAACATGGTATTTTCTGTATATGAAGTATTACAGGCTTGGTGTTGCTCTGGTTGTGCATTTTCTCATGCTCTCAATTTCTCCCACAGTACATCCATGAGCAGATAGTGGATTTACAGGTGCATGTTCCTTTATTGCTAACAGTCCTCACATCCACTTCGTCATGCACAGCTGAGGAACACACACATGAGACAGTATAAATTTTTAGAGCAGGAAAAAAAATGGAGAAAATGGAGATCAGTAGATATGGCAGAAGCCTTATAATGAGGAAAGAGCCCTGAAGCTTTAGAGTAGGTGAGCCTTTATAGCATTTGTTCATGCTCAGGTATTCTGCCACTCAGCTCCTCACGGAAATTACTGCTGAAAGACTTCCAGTTATATTAGATGTTATCATAAATTCTTGCTTGTTTAGTAGCAGAAACTATCTCACCCTGATTTAAGTAGAAAACACTGTGGAGTTATCTGCAACCTCATGCATGATCTGTAAGTGTAGGATATTACAATAAATCTGTTTTATTCAAAGATTTACTCAGAAAAGTTGGCAAAGTTTATTAGATACTGTTCTGATGTTTTTCCTTGCTTCCATTTTTTTCTTGCATGTATGAGTCTCATATGAAAACCTCACCAATGAGAAAAGGTAATGCTCAGGTTATCTAAGAAAATTTCTCATGTCATAGTACAAAACTCAAAAATCCCTTTGCATAACACCTGGCTATGGGGTAACTTCTATAATTAAGATGGAAAACAGTTAAAAATGCAAAAACTGAAGTAATTTTCTCAATTGCAAAGCAGAAAATTTATTAAAGACAGCTGTCATATCCTGATTTTACTTCAGGTCAGCTTGTTTTACTTCATCATTCCAAAGCCTTGGTATGTGCCCATAGCAACCTAAAAATCAGTATCTTTTGTTTCTGAGGTAATTTCTGACTCACAGGACAGCTCATAATAGGGATCATGTTGAATTAGCAAACAAGGGTCTGCTGTTCCATGCAGTTCTTCTTTACCAGGACTGCAGTTCCTTTAAATCAATCGCTATTGATTCTCAAGGGCAGAAACTGTCCCCTGTGTAATTTGTTCTGCTTGAGGGGACAGATATTTTGCTGTATCTTCTCTGAGTTCTGTATTATTAACAAGGTAATGTTTATTCTAACAAATGAGAATCACTGTATGTTCCTGCAGGTGCTATTCTGTGTATAAGAAAGTCTCAACAGGGGCAGCAACCTCTGTTGTTCTTCCCTTGCTCACCTGCCTCTTTAATCAAATGTTAACTTAACAACTGTTATTTCACATGCTGCAGAGCCAAGCAAAACCCACTTTGGCTTCTGGATTTGACCTGTGGCATTAGCAAATGGGAGATTCATCTTCTCACTGTAAGCCGAGTACAGTGGAAATGGCACTCTCTGGGATGCAATAAGTATTGCTCATTATCATATCGGTTTTATAGCAATTTTCCAGGGTACAGCTATGCTTTCAAACTTTGTGCAGCTTCTGTAATCTTCGTGATTAAAAACAAAAAACAAAAAGCAAAAAACAAGAAATGGAAAGGAAAGGAAAAAGGAAAGGAAAGGAAAGGAAAGGAAAGGAAAGGAAAGGAAAGGAAAGGAAAGGAAAGGAAAGGAAAGGAAAGGAAAGGAAAGGAAAGGAAAGGAAAGGAAAGGAAAGGAAAGGAAAGGAAAGGAAAGGAAAGGAAAGGAAAGGAAAGGAAAGGAAAGGAAAGGAAAGGAGGAAAGGATTCCCCAACTTTTAATTGTTCTTCCTCAGCATGCATTTTTCTCTTGAAATTTGCAATGTGCAAGGAGCAAATCATTTAATTCACATTGAATATTTCAAATGGTTTCCTGCAACATATATTAATTAACCCAGTAATAATTTAAAAGAGCATATTCTCCCTTTGTTACAGAAAAATTTATATTAATATAAGGCTAACTAATTTGTGTGTTCTTCCACCCTCCATTTCTTAATATGCAGAACTCCAAGTCTGTTTTCAGGTTGACTGCTGGATTTGATTCGGTTTGGGGAAATGTGCTGAAGTGTTTCTAGACTATTGGTGAATCAAGAGAGCCTTCCAGAGCAATTTTAGATGAGGCAAATGATTGTAAAAGACAGACTTGACAACAATTGTGCTGACAAAATAATCTTCAATGATTTTTTTACTGCTAAGCAAAAAAAAAAAAAAAAAAGCCAACAAAAAGATATTCTTAGAAGACAAATGGAGGAACTTTGCCTGGTGCACATATCAGTAAGTCACACTTACACCAATGCTCTGTCCAGAGCATTTATTATACTGGGATTTGCTTTGATTACAGGGAGTTTATAGACACAAAGGGCTTCCCTGATGATCCACCACAGAAAATTAATTACTTTCTTTTGACTTTAGTGGAGTCCATAAGCCCCACGAGAAGGCACATGGGCATTTTGGTTTTAAATTTTGTAGTGCCAGTCTAAGTAAAATTTATTTTTTAAGGAATTTCTTCAGTAGCTAGTTTACAGTGCACTAGAACATTACTGTCAAGTGAAATTTTCAGTCTTTCTGCACCCAATACTGTTCTGGATAAGTTTTTGAAAATGTCTTAGGAAGAAATATCAGACTTTATATTAAAAAAAGTCTACTGGAAATAATACTAAAACATTTCTAGGTCTTCCAATTCTGTTAGTCACTGGATGAGGCCAAGATACCTCACTGGATTCCAGGATAAATGAAAATGTCTATTTAAATTTTCAGAAAGCTTGTGAATATATTAATTATATTTTAATATTTTCTATTAAATAAAAACTGTCACTTGAGCTATATATTTCAATTTCAGTTTCAAGACAAACATATATCTTTCTGTAGAAAGCTCAAGTCACTGGATTCCAGGGAAAAACTTGGGAAGTGAAATTTTATCCTAAGCTGAGGCAAGAGTCCTGTTTTTCTACCCAGCCTTCTATCTAGCCCTCCATTATACTTGCCTGTCTTTCTTCACCACTAAAATCCCTGAAAATGGACCTAGCATTTGTATCCTGACAAATTTCATCACATTCTTTACTGCTGGGTCATACAACAGTTGGACAGAGGCAGATCAGTGGCACAAGAATAGGGATGAGGCAGGTGCAGGTAAACCTCTTCCAGTTTCTCCAATGGCTACCAATGACACAACTGAATTGGTAATGGGAAGGGGGGACTGCTTCTTCTTGGGGCAAGTGTTGGTTGTGAGTACTGAGATGAAGAAATATTTGTATTTTGAAAGGAAATGTGGCAAATGATAGTTATGACACAGTGGAGAGGATGTCGTCATATGTCAAGTACTCAAAATGCTAACACACTGAAACATCAAGCTGGATTCCCTACACTGTACAGGATTACCTTTTCTGTTGTTTCGCATGCTGAAAAATGATTTTTGCATCCACTGTAGAAGTGTGCCTTTTAGCATCTTTGTGTTTTATGAAATCAGACCCAAAAAAATATTTCTCCACTCTTTAAAATCAGAGCATTTTTTTCTGCTTAGGTTTACCTAAAACTATAAAAACTTGACTTCTCTGAGAAAGTCCCTCTCATGATTAAAAAATCTGAGCAACAGAGCAGAAATTTCTGACAAAAATTTTGAGGAAAGCTGTTATATCATGCCACTTCAAGAAATCTCACAGTCCAGTCTTTTAATTTTCCATCTAGTTCTAGCAGAAAAAATTAAAAGGCCATAATGTGCAGGATGTCCAAAAGTAATTGGTCTTTACCATGTCTGCCACCATAGTACATAAATTCAGCACTCTGTGAACATTAGCGACTCCTTAATTTGGGTTGCCAGAGATTCAGTTAGCTAAAATCACACATCACTTTTGAAAGTTATATTTCCAATACAGTGAGCTTAGATGGATAAAATTAAAGGAGAAAAGGCGGGGGTGGGGGGAGTAAATAAAGGGCTTCAGGATTTCCTTGTTTAATAGAAAATAAGGATAAGAAATGGCACATGCACACAGTTCAGAAGGACACATCCTACTTTTTCACAGGCCAATTAAAAAATAAAGGAAAACCACTCACATCAGAACTATTTCAGTTTGTGCTGCTCACTGTTGCGATGGTCCTCAAGCCAGGTGCAGAATTCATGATAGCAAATTGCACACACCCATATTGTGGCCATGAGCACAGGGGTCTAACAGTAGGGCTCAGAAGAGCTGGCACATTGCATGTTTTAAGGTGATTTCAGTTTTAAGTTGCTGTTGTTGAAGACAGGAACACATGTCCAAATTGATCTGTCTCCTACAAGTAGGCAGGTATTTTGTGAATTTTATTGCCAGAGCTTGAAGACTTTCCATGCACCTGGGCACTCCATTTGGGCATTTTGTTAAATAAATTTGTATGCTTGTCTTTCTAGACAGGAATGGAAGGGAAAGCTGGATCTGCCTCTGTGCCAGGGGCTGTTGGTGGAGCCCTGGGACCATGATGTGAGCCAAAATCCCAATTCATCCTCAGTGGACTGAAGCAAACCCTTTCTTGGAGACTGTCCTGTCTCCTGGAGTGGTAACACTGCCCCCTCTCCAGATGAGCAAAGGTCCCCGTGAGAGCTGAAATGCAATGGTGCTGGGCACAGGGAGAGGCCAATGAGGAGCTGTGGCTGTGCTCCAAAGTGGAAGCTGATCCTCTCTTTGGTGCACAGGGGCACTGCCTGGGCTACACGCCAGCTCTGCAGGAACGTCTTGTGTGGGATCCCCACCACATGGGCACATCCCACATGGATCCAGGCATGTGTGTACATCCCAGGCAGGCTCCCAGGACATCTATCCAATCAGTCACCAGGAGGCACAGGCACAGGACCCCTGGCCCTGTCAC
Source organism: Lonchura striata (assembly GCF_050655825.1). Classification (NCBI taxonomy): domain Eukaryota; kingdom Metazoa; phylum Chordata; class Aves; order Passeriformes; family Estrildidae; genus Lonchura; species Lonchura striata. The sequence continues at coordinate 118,383,826 of NC_140704.1, forward strand.
TCTCAGGTGAGCTCAGTAGAGAATGGGTGTGTAGAAGTTCACCCCAGGTGAGATGGTGATGCTTCCAGGCACACACGGTGGCTGACATACCTTCAGGCACTCACAGTATATTTCTACCTTCCAGGAGCTTCATTCCCAGAGATCAACCAGATCTCGTATGATGCCTGATAAAAAGTAAATGACTTCCTAATGCTAAATAAAGCCTGTAAAAAAATGCACATGCAAATACACTCAAATACTTGAAATTAAAACTCCAATAGTATATTCTGTTTTGATTCGTATGTTATTACTACTTTTTTTTTCAGAAGTCATAAATTTTCCTGCTTTAAGTTGTTGTCTGATATAAAATTAATTCCAAGTGAGTGGGTTTTTACTGTATATGTCCTTGTTTTAGTTTTCCAGTTATTTTTCATAAATACATTTTACATCTAACTACCTCAGCTGCCTTTTGTTTTGTTTTGGCGCATATGAAGTCATGCACTTTCTATATTTGGGGATTTGGGGGGAGGAATTAGTTCCATTTTGAATAACCAGGTTCAAAGCCATGTTGATCAATTTATAGAGGAGATCAGTTTAAGAAGTCATAATTATTGACAGTTGCAGAACATACATTTTATTTTTAGGTTGTGTTGGGGTATAGTTTAACAAAAAAACACCATAAGCTGCTTATTAATTTGCCTTAAAAATCTATGCTCTTTCCTATTCAAGTTGTGTTCTTTAATTCTTCTCTTGTACACAATTTATGTGACAAAGACTAACATAACAGTTGGCAGATAAACAGCAAATTGAACAGAGTGGACCAATAGTTTCTCAGTTGTCTGTTGTAAACTGTTGCATTATACACTGATTGTGCTAAAAGAATTGTTACTGTGCTTATACTCCTTAGTCACCACTGCGGAAATAAAGTGATGGAAGATCACATTTGTGTTTATGGAACAGTGTAGATGTCCCCTCCCCCCACCCCAGTACAAGCACAGTGACTATAGGTGAATGATAATCATTGCAGAACTTTGTGCTTTGACTTGTAAACATTGTAAAAATGTATTTGGCATTTTATTTGAAATGAAGAATCGAAATAGTTATTAAAAAAAAAGAAAAATAAAAATAAATCTTCCTGTAAATATATATATTCTGAATCCATGTATACAAACATTCCTTTAGAGTTCAGATTGTGAAGAGTGTCTTTATTGGCTAGAGACCGCTGCCTCCTGTGGTGGAGGTTACATGTGCTATAGTAAAGAACACAGTGTGTGAAGTAATTGATGTACTGCAGTACCATAGTTATTTTGGTCTGTTAAGTAAGTTGCAATTTGTGATGAAATGAAGTTGAAAGTAGTGCTTCATACTAACAAATTTCCTTGGTTACAACTTGATTTTTCTTGTAAAACTTAAAAGGGAAACTTGAAAATTTTATATATTTGGATTTTGTAGATTTTTTTTTTTATTTTATTGCAACACAAGGTACCAAAATCATTAAATAAAGTACACTGTGGTCATTTTACCCTGTCCCTTGAGTCCTTTCTAAAACTTTTTTTTATCCTAGTGGATCAGAAAAAGGATGATAACCTTTCTGAAGTTATTAGCAAAGAAGATAAAAGTTAGTCTAGCTTGGACAATGGTTTGGAGCAGATATCTCTAGAGATCTCCACCAGTAATTATTTTATGTTTCTAGGCAGTATTACCACAGGAGCTCCCATCCCTGAACATGAGAGTGATGCAAGCGGCTCCTAGGTTACCCCTGGGACTGGGAGAAGACTTTACCTGGAACTTGGACAACCTTACAGGTGGTTGTCCCAGCAGGGACACCCAGGAAGCCATGAGATACCCCAGCAGGCATCTTTCCCAGAGCAGCACAAGAGGATGCTCTTGCCATCATGGATGGGGCTCTTTGTGCTGTTTTGAAAGAATGCCTCCAAAACAGCTGCCCTCACCCAGGGAACAGGCCAGCAGAAACCCAGGATTCTTCTGTCACCTGACAATAGCCTCAGTCACAGGAGACAGAAGAAGGTGCTTTGTTGTTTTTACACCCCCTTCAGACCCATGAAATGAGTATCATAGTGATACTCATTAAACAGTGGAGAACAGAGAGCTGAGCTTCAACCCAGTCTTGTCTTGACCCCGATAACTGGGAAAACACCCAGGGAAGGTGCAGATTGTTCTACCTCTGCCTCCTGGGTAACTGCTTAAACCTATTAAAATTATTACACAAGTTGTTGCTGTCTTTGGCAACATCTCCAATATCCTTGATAGCCTGCTTGGAATTCATTGCCACACTTGTGTGTGCAATGCCACCTCAAGCAGCAGCCAAAGTTTGTGCAAGAAAGACAAGCTCCTAGATCCCTCAGCCTTTCTGTCCCACAGCCATACTCCCACTCCTTCTTAGACACTGCTTCTTAGCCTTCCTCAGGTGATCAAGAAAGGGAGATGAGGGGAAAATAACCTACAAAACAATTAAATAATTCATGGATCTAAAGAGGCGAAAGGATAAATGTGTATATATCTTTGGTAAGGTGAATTTGCCATCAGGAATGATATGTGACTGATAGATTCCCAGAGGGTTTGCTTCTCATGTGTGTCTGTAGTGTGGCTAAGGATTTGAAGGGAGTAGTTTGTTATTTTAACTTGGAAAAGCTTGATGAAGGAAGTGCAGCCCAGCAGCACTACTGGGACTGTTTAGGATGAGTCCTAAATCCTCAGTCCCTGTAACCCTCTGAATCCCCACCAAAGGCTCCAAAACTAGTAGACAAGTAATAAAAGCATACTTTAAAATATTTTTTCCCCCTAGCATGGTTTCCTGCTTCTCTCTTCAAATGTAGGCTGCACAGGACACATTAACTGGGTGGGCTGCTGCCACAGTGTCTGGTTAGCTTGGGGTAAAAGGGATTTATTTTGCATCATTTTATGCAAATTATTTACCTCTAGGGAAAAAGCTTTCTTCAGGGGACTTTTGATGAAAATCTACATGAAAGAATCAGAGCAGCTTCTTCTTAGGCTGAACAAAGGTAGTAGACAGTTTAATTAGATTCTTTATAACAGAAGGGGAGAAAAAAAAATCAAGTGGCTTGAAAAGTGCTTATTCATAGAAGTTCTTGTCTCTCCTGCCTTAAAAGAATTGCCATGTCTATAGTTTCAGGGGAAAAAAAAAAGAAAATCTGAAAACATACAGGGATTTGGTAATAAAAGTCCCAGGTGTCTTGGCAAAGATATTCAAGCAGGGCTTTTCTCCTACTTTACTTAGTTTGGGAGTTAGTAAGAGGTTGAGCTTCATACTGTGCTAACAATGTACCTAGAGATCTGTGTGCATAGGAAGGAGCAGTCTTCCTACTATAGCAATTGGAAACTTGGAAAGGTAGATTAGAGATTAGAAGGTTTTTATTTTGCTCCTGAATGTTGCACAGGTATAAGAAGCATTTGTTTAGTGATTTCAGAAACAAAGCTGGAAAGCAGAAAAGTAAGTACTGATGTACAGTACTTTTGCTGTGGGAGTATTTCAGACCCATGGTCAAGCACAGAACCTCAGGTGAATTTCATGTGAAGATGGGCTGGAACCCTACCCTCAGGCATGGTTTTGGGCTAAGCAAACTTGAAGTTCACTACTCTCTACAGTGTGTTTTCCACAAAATAATGCATTTTTAAACTACTTTACATTAGAGTTATTCTCAGGTGCTCACGTGCACTCTGTTCCAACGGCAAGAGAGCTCAGATTGCTGACAAAACCCCAGAGGATATAGAGCCAGGCTGACTGGGAGGGTGGCTTTCCCTGCCTTTGCTGCCACCTAGCACAGCGGGCTGTGCGTGTTGTGGGCTTCAGGGGCTGTTCTCCATTGCTAGGCTTCATACAAGGCAGGAGGATTTCTCATCCACAAAAAGCTACACAAAAAAAATTGATGCTCACACTTACCATGTCTTTCAGCAACCAGGTCATTTATTGTAAATCAGGTTCTTGTCGAGTGCTGTGAGCACAACCTTTGCTGCCATGATCACACCCAAGGTACGTGCCTTGCTTCCCACTGCTGTGTGACTGCTACATGTGCTCATAGGACTTTGTCAACCAAGTTGACCACTTTATAGAAGTCAAGATCTCTGTTAACATTCCAAAGCATGGAAGAATAAGCTTAAGAACACTACTGTTATAAGTAATTGGAACTGAGCTCATGGTTTATTAAAGCTATTATGGTTTCCTGCAGGTCATCACCAAACTATTTCATAGTTTGAAGCATGTTAGCCTTGTACTAATTTTAAATTTTTGATGTCTGTAAAGACAGTAAGCAGTCCAAATTTAGAATTTCATCAATTATTTAAACTCCACCAATCCTTTCAATATGGACCTAACTCCATTTTAGCATCCATGAATAGTGGGGTTCTAGCTGCTGCTATAGTAATTCCTCTATATCTTCACCAGCATTGACCCTACTTGATTCCTACATTCCTGTGCACTCTTCCAGCTGGCCAGTAGATCCATCGCTGCAGTGGAATGAATGTAGTTTCTCTTCCCTAGGTGTAGTTTCTCACTCTTGTAGTGAGACAAGAGGCACCATGGCCAGCCTCAGCTCAGCCACCCTCTGCAAACCAGCTATTTCACAACTTGTAGTTCAATGAAAGTAAGAGAGAACATCTGGAGTCTCCTTCAGATTGAGTGAGCAGCATTACACAACTCTATTTCACATTTATCCCTACTGATCTTTTTTTCTTGTCTGATGATTTTGTAACTCTTCCAAGATTGTGCTTTTAAGGCATTTTCTTTTTATATGCATTTCTTCATTTATTTTAAATGCCCATTTGTCTCTGATATTTGTTTTTGTGTTTTCTTTTGGGGATTTGTTTTCCTTTGGGCTCTGCCTGCCATCTGTTATGTTTGAGATTACATTTCAAGTTCTGTCACCTCTCTGTGCTAAGTTTGATTCCAGCTGACTGTGCTGGTGCAGCATTTGTGAGAAGATCTGTGGTCACGTTACAGGTAACATTTTGTGATGTTTTGTCAGAATTTGACGTCCTGAGCAATGTTCTAACAATGTCCTGATAAAAGCAGGAAAATTAGGCCATCTCCCATCTTCCCTGTCTGGTAGTGTTTTGTTAGGTACCCTGTGCCATCTTCTGCCTACCCCAGGATCTGTTTCTGTTTCACACCAGGATCTGTTGTGCTGACTTGGAATTTCTGTGACTTTTATATGTGCCCATATTTTAAAATCTAGAAAAACCCAACCCAAAATAAGGAAACCCTTCTTTAGCTGTTCCATAAGGTCCTAGAACATTCCCCATTTCCCAAGAACATAAATAACTGCCATGTGCTTAAACTCTGCTTTACCATGAATCACGTAGCATGTCTTAATGATCTCCTTTAATGACATCTCCAATTATCTTACCCCTGTGAGAAGCTTACACTGTGCAGGGTGTGCTGTACTTGTAAAGCAAAAATGAGGTTGAAGCTTCAGTTCATTTAATGGTTTAAAGGTAGAAATGGGCTGCTTTGCCTCCTATGAGAAGCACTGGTGCTCACACAGGGGTTAGAGCTCTCCCCTCTCTGCCCCAGCTGATGGCAGGCAGGGCATTACAGGCTATGAAGAATAATTATGCCTCATGGTTATATCTTTCTTCAAAGCAGCATCAGCTCCTATGTGTGACTCATAATTAATAATGAATCAAATTTACCCTTTAGATGGGCTTTTGGTTATATATCTGACCCATCTCATATTGAAAATTATAATTATCCAACTTTGTTCCATTTATGTAGTTATCAATTTCTTACATTCCATCCCATCACCTGATCCCAAACTGTTACTCTGTGGTGATGAGACATGAGATTTCAGGGACAGTAATTTGTTCAACACCCTAATGGGATGGGATTTCGTCATACTGGTGCATTATCTAGCACATAAAATTATTTCACCTTGCCTGTAGAGCACCTCTGTGAGGTTTTGTTGCAGAAAGAATTTCAAGGTGAAATTTCTTTGAAGTTTGTTCTCCTTGCATAGATGTCTAGAATCAGACATCTTCAGAAAATATGCAATTAAATGAGAAATGTTCTTGGAAATTTGGAGATCCAAAGAATGTGTCCTTGGTATTCATTCTCAGTGCTCAGTTGAATGTCTGAAACACCATGATGGTGAGACTTAAAATGTGGGCTGGGGAGGAGGGAATGGAAAGGATCATTTCTGCTCCTGTCTGAACCTGTCTCCCAGCCCCTACAGGAGGTCACCTCTGGCTTCTGCCCATTTTAAAGGCTCTCATGCGTCCTGCTCAGCTCCTCCTGATCATTGCTGCTTTGTCTGGATTTGTCTCACCTACCATGCAGCCCTGTGGAATTGCACAAGAGCAAGCTGGACTTAATACTCCTCACCAGTGCATGGTTTGGATGGTGCCATGGCTAATGGTCTGATCCAGCATGGCACATCTGCTCCCTCAGCAGTGACTGGGAGTCACTGCACTGTGTTTCCAATCAGGTATGCCATTGCCCTGGTAGTGCATGCAAATAGGACATGAGAAACCTCAATTTTAAATTCAACTTTTTCAACATTGCTTTGAATATAGATCTCCTAAAACCTTTTCTTTACCTAACTTTTCTTGCATTGATAATTAATTTTTACCAGCAGCCTATGCTACAGGATGCTTCTGACTGTGCAAAGAGATAATATACTCTCTTTTTATTTCTGCCTGAAGCAGAATTAAAATAGGAAGTGAAATTTTGGTTGCACTTTTATCCTTTGGAGTAGTTTTTCTTATATGCACATGTACAACCTCTTTTGAGATTATAGCTCTTATATTTCCTAAAGGAAGACTCAGGAAAAAACAGGGCAACCTTTGAGAAAAACAAAAAATCTTGGAAGAACATAAAAGCCTCGTGTTCATTACAGTTTGCCTTGAAGACTTTATCTGACATTTCTCTGAAACCTGAGTTATCAGAAGCAGTCGTTTGCTCCGCATTATCTACTACCTCGATTCAAAGGAAGTACTAAAGCAGTGCTATTTGAATTCAGACAGGAAGACAGGCTCAAGGGAGATGCTCTGCCTCTTGTGAAGGCAGCTGCTTAGGGGCAAGAAAGAAGAGAAGCTTCTAGGCTCAGGATCTCTCTGTTATTTATCTTTAACTGCCTGGGACAAATAAACAAAGACTGTGGCTATGTGTCAAGGCATGAGTGCACAGATCAAACTGTGCAGCACGAGTAAGCAGAGCCAGCATGGACATACAGCTGGTCAGGCATGGTAGGGAGGGCAAGAAATGGAGCTGGGCACTGTGTCCTGCTGCCTTGCCAGAGCTGAGCTTTTATACATGGCAGGGCAGTGCTCCTTGTTCTGCCACTTTCCAGGTCTCACATGTCTGGTTTGTAAGCAGGGGCTGCAAAGAGAACTTTTTCATACTGGCTTTTTCAGTCTACATCAGGCTGCAACTGGGTCCCTGTGTGCCAGCTCACAGTGCTGCTGGCTCAGACGGCGCACGGCGCCAGTCTGAGCTCTTCCTGCGAGCTGTCAGAACACGGATGCAGCATCTGCTGGGAGTGCTCAGAGGTGCTCAGCCAGTGTTCAAAGGAATGATCTCTGCTTCAGAAATGTGTGTTTCCACTTGTGCCAAGGCAGCAATACTTTTAAATTCCCCGTGCCCTTATTGTTCCTGACATTGGAAACACTAACTGCAAACTTAATTACTGCCAATATGCTTGAGAGGAAAGAATGAAAAAACAGAATCCAAAGTGTTAGCAAACCTTTTCACAGTGCAAGATTCCCTGTTCAAAGATCCTTCCTTTCCTTGCCCTCAGATGCCAGCAAAGGAGATGCAATGTTTGGGGTTGTCCATTATACACATTACAGCATTTTTATGTGTGAACTGAGCAGAATTAACCCCATGGGGTGGGCAGCTTCCAGGCTGGCCAGGGGAAACATCTTAAGGAATTGGGCATATAAAAAAAATTTCCTTTCCTCTTACAAAGGGGAATAACTGCACTATCTAAGCAACACTGAGATATCCTAGAATATCCTGAGTTGGAAGGAACCCACAAGATCATCAAGTCCAACTCCCTGTCCTGCACAGCACCATCCCCATGAGTCACACTACGTGCCTGAGAGCACTGTCTAAATGCCTCTTGAACTCTGCCAGGCCTGGTGCTGTGGCCACTTCCCTGGACAGCCTGTTCAAGTGCTCAACCACCTTTTGAGAGAAGAACCTTTTCTTAATATCCAACCTAAATTTCCCATGACACAACTTCAGACTATTCCCTGTCACTGGTCATCAGGAAGAAGAGATTGATCCCTGTCCCTTTTCTTCCCCTCCTGATTTGTAGTCTGCAATGATGTCTCCCCTCAGCGTCTGCTTTTGTAGGCTGAATAAACCAAGTGACCTCAGCTATTTCTCATGCATCTTGCATTTTGACAGCTTTTCTAACTTAAGACAATCTGCCTTGTTAAGTTAATGTCTGTGCTAGTGGCAGGTAAAGTTGTTGATTTTATACGAGGGTGGTTGCAATGGGGTAGCACTGCTCACTAAACAAAAAACTTACGTAATGAAGAGAAAGGGGGAGAAAACGGGGAGAAAGCTTCAGCTTTTCTGCTAGAATTTAAGGTAAACCCAGCATACACACAGAGCAGTATGGGATGCCAGGAAGGGAAATTTGGGTCATGGGCATATGAATTACCTGGAGCCAGTGATGTTTTCTTCATTTGACTTACTAATTTGCTTCATGAAGCTGCCAACACTTGCTGCACCTCTTAAAATTGACTTCACCCCACCCCAGCAGTGGCACATTTACATTGGGCTGAATCACCATCACCTTCTCCAACACATCCTGCTTGTGCTCAGCCAAACATCTTTTCCTCTCTCCAGTTGCAAAATAGTAGCTGCTCCCAGTGGTTGAGTATTAAATCTGATTACATTTGATGGAAGCAGGCCCTCATTCTGTCCCAAAAGAGCTGATACTACAGACTCATGTGTTTCCCTTTGACTGCCTGTCTCTGCTGCTGTCTCTTGCCTGGCACACTGCCTAGAAAGGAGGAGGGACTGTTGAAACAGGACAGCCTGCCAAAGAAATCAAGCTTCTTCAGAAGAAAAGTCCCAGTATGAAAATTTCAGTCTTTTATGGGATGTCCCCTTTCTGCAGGTGAAATACACTTTTATATTTGAAAATACCAGGTTTCTTCATTGTGAAATCTGTTAGTCCTGTGTGGCTTTTTTTTTTCTCTGGAGGAGTGCAGGAATATTCTGATATACATAATACAAAAAATATTTGTTGAGGTGGAAACATTATTCAGGAACCTGTGTTTCTGGCCCCAGTGTGAGCATGCTGTTAACATAGATGCTGTCTCCTATTTTAGATATTGGAAATGGGGTCCAGATCCTCAGAAAGGCAAATTAATTGATAAAAATTTCCTATAGACCTAGTTCCAACAATTGCAGAGATTTGCATTAACATTAGGAGCTTGGGCTACAGAAATAATTATTTTCTTGCTATCTATTTTTGCTACATGATTTAAGGGACAATCTGTTAGAAACCAGCACATCTATAGAAACTGCTTGGTTCACCAGCTAATAAAAATGTTTAAGTGTAATAATGACAAAGCAAGCATAACTGATATCATCTTGACATTTGCAAAGCCCAGGTGGATTAGATAATAATGGTTTGCTATTTGCCTTGCATCAGCAGCTGAAGTAGGTTCCATGCTCCTGTTTATACCAAAGAAACAGGGCATCACAAAAAACCACATGTCCACTTACCTATGCTGCTGTATAAAGCCAGACAATATCTGGCCCTGCAGCCATTAATGTAAGATATTATGAGTTAAGAAACTAATGATGGATTGATGCATTCCAACAGCTGAGATCTTCTGGCAGCCTTTTTAGGTCAGCTTTCTACTCTCATTCTTTCTTGAAGTATGTTTTTGGGCCCTGGTGGGTGTTAACTGCCCACATGCCAGGCTCTTCTGACTAACCTTGCTGCAGACAGCAACAAAAGCCATCCTCCAAATATAAATGCTTGTCAAACTGTACATCCACTGGCTCAAAAGGAGAGCTTTGCAAATGAAGCACTGGGGTCGGAGTAACCAAACCAATCTAAAAGTGGTTTCAGCACAAATTCAGACCCTTTGCTGCACCAGAAGGGTGGAATAAATCACATAGTGTGTCTGTTAGTTCATTTATTACAGCTGCTATGCAGAAACTTATTGCCTCCCAGAAACAGTATTTGTGCATAGTGTAGGATGACAGAAAAATGCCAGAAGTTCTTTATACAAAGCTTTCTCTCCTCTTAGAAAAGCATCCTTCCCTTATCAAGTTTGCCCTGTATGAGGATCTTAAGGTAGTGGGATGTGCATAAAGACCCAAACTTTAATGACATTAGCTCCTCAGCTGTAACTTCCTGTGTCTGTCTGGCCACACCTGAGCTGAACAAGATATTCCAGGGCACAAGAGGCACTGGAAACAGGGTGGCTGGGTCAGCCAGGCTGCTGCCTCTTCCCCTGGCTGCTCTGCAAAGGCAGCCCAACGCAGCACCACACCACACACTGCTACAGGCCAGGGGAAGCACCAGTGCTTGAGCTTGCCTCACCCCCTCTGAAGGCAAAGCTTTAGTGGGATTTAAGCCTTGTCCTGAAGACCCTGGGTATCATCACAGGGAATACATGCATGAAAGATTTTGGCAGAGACAAGTGGCAGAGAGACAAAATGGGTAGCAAGCATGACTACTAGCTCACTTTTGAAAGGAAACCACAAGCCTGCAGGTGGCAATACCTGATGATAGTGTAATGTAGCACTGACTACTAGACATCTTCCTCTACATGCTATGGAGTTACCCTTTGCTCCAAACAGGCCCTGAGGGCTCCTGAGGTCTTCTCCTGAGCTTGCTCCTCCAGGATAAATGCCCTCATCACTGCTCAACTCAGACAGCAACCTTGGTCCTGGAAATGCCATCAAAGCTGCCATACTTCTGTGCTGGTGCCAGGTTTTGCAAGGAGAAAAAGAAGCCAGGAAGTTTTATTTTCATAAATGTGACTCAGGATTGCCGAGAGTCAAGATTCCAAAAGCAGTTTCGGCTATGTGTGTGCTTGCTTCAGCTGTGAGACTTGGTTTATATTTTCATTAATGCCTTCAGAGACTGAGCCAAGCTGCAGTCAGCCTTTTCCCTCAAGCTTGTTCTCACAAAGCCTGATCAAAAACCAAAATTTCTGTCTGGAAAGTGGAAATCTATTGTAAAAAGCATTAACCAAGCAAAACTGAAAATGCTGTGCCCACTAGTTAAGAAAATTAATCCACAGCATAATGAACAGAAGAAAATCAAATCTTTTCTAAATGGACAGGATGCTTTAAAGGTTTTGGTGGATCAGTCAGGAAAGTGTTTTTCAGATGGTAGGGAGAATTCTGATCATTAAAGAAGTGTCTGGAGAGCTGACAACTTCCTTACAGAAATAAGAGCTCAGAAATGTTTCTAGGTACCTTTGGCAGATTTAAAATAGATCAGGGAGGTTTAAGTTGGACATTAGAGAAAATTTCTTCACAGAAATGGTGTTTGGGCATTGGAATGGGCTGCCCAGGGAGGTGGTAGAGTCACCGTCCCTGGAGGTGTTTAAGAAAAGATTGGACATGTGACACTCAGTGCCATGGTCTGGTTGACATGGTGGTGTTGGGTTATAGGTTGGACTTTATAATCTCAAAGGTCTGTTCCAACCTAATTGATTCTGTGATTCTGTAAAAGAGAACTAACAAATGTTCATCGGGGCCTCTGTTTCTGTTCCCAGTTTGGAAGTAACTGAAAGAAAAATAAATTGCTCTGAGCAAAGTGTAGACCTAAGAAAACACTACCGAATGAAGCAGAAAAGCAAATCCATCCAGAATATATGAAGATTAGCCCCATCTGCATCCAAATTCATCTGCCACAAATTCTGTATAAAGATGACACAAAATTGTAAATTCCTACCCTCCCTGATGTTTGGAACATTGTGTTTCTCATTAAAAGTAATTTGGTAAAAACGGTTCAATTTCTTGCCTTTTATTTTTTTAAACTTTCAAAATCTTGCCTGAATAATACATATTTTGTCAGAACTTTGGCATCTCATGTTTCCAAAGCATGGCATAGTTTTAGCCATGTTTTTAGTTTTTAGGAAAACAAGAGCCAAAGGTGATTTGATGAGTTGTGCTGCATTCACTCATTACAGTCACTAGTACCAAGGGACAAGGCCCAGTGGAACAGGAACTGATCTACAACAGCTGACTCAGCTCCATGGTGGGGAAAAAAATATTTGGTCTGCTTTATATATGCAGCCTAATTCCAAATGACATTTCACCTTGTAATGTTTCACACACAGGCAAAAGCGAGAACTGTTAGTAAACACTTCAAGTTTTAAGAAAAGGCTCCCTACAGTTCAAAAGTTTGTTACATCTTTCTGACTAATTTTATGACATAAAGAGGTAATTCTAACAATTTTAAAATGTTTCAGGAAGCAACATATGGTATGCATGCGATATATGCTGTGACAAAATTCAAGGTTGCAAGTGTCAAATCTGCAACCATCTGTGCAATGCAAAAATTATGTAAAAAAAAAAAAAAAAAAAAAGCAGACCAGCAAATACTACTGCAAATAACCCATGATGAGAAAAGTGTCATGGAATCATAGAACAGTTTGGTTTGGAAGAGGTCCTCAAAGAAGTCCTCCAGTTCCAATCCCTCTGTCATGGGCAGGAACACCTTCTACCAGAGCAGGTTGCTCAAAGCCCTATCCAGCCTTGCCTTGAACACTTCCAGGGATGAGGCCTCCACAGCTTTTTCTGGGCAACCTGTTCCAGTGTCTCACCACTCTCACAGTAAAGAGTTTCTCCCTAATATCTAATCTAAACCTAATCTCTTTGGTTTACAGTCATTCCCCCTTGTCCTGTCACTACATGGTCTCGTGAAAAGTCCCTCTCCAGCTTTCTTGTACCTGGCCTTCAGGTACAAGAGGTGCTCCAGTGCCCCTCTGGAGCCTTCTCTTCTCCAGGCTGAATAACCCCAAATCTCTCGGCCTGTCTTCATACGAGAGATACCCCGGCCCTCTACTTGCCTTCATAATTTTGAGACTATAACTCATTTTGACTAGTCCTGAGCTTAAAAAAAAAAAAAGTGAAGAAAATAGAAAAGTATCATCAGATTGTCTCTTTTAAGTTTTAGCAGACACGAAGAATGATCTTACTTAACACGTATTTTCAGCGCTACTATGCTCATGTAGCAATTCCACCCACTTCCACATTTACTTTTGGTAAGGTAATTTTTTGATGCCCAAATAATACCAAGAGAAGCATCCTAGTGTCCATGATGGTCTTAATAATCCCATGATGGGATTAAGCACTGTAGACATAACACATTGTCATCAGCAGTATCTTCTCCACAGAATAATAGGATGAAGCAACATAATGCTATACTTTACAGCAAACCCCATACCGGATGAGCCACACAGTTGTGTTGACAGTGCTGATTAACTGCTCTACCTTGCATTTGCAAAGATTAATTTCATATGAAAGCAGCCTAATAATAGATGTTCAGACTGAGCTCTGCTATTACACAACAGGACAGTAGATTGGCCAGTAGGAGATTTGGGTCTTGTTGAGAGATAATGATGAAGACCTGTCAGTACAGCAGTTGCTCTACTTCCAAACAACCTAAAAATGCATATCCTGCTTATGCTGCTCACATGGTGAAACATGTAATATCTTCAGTGTATCTAAAGGCCACCCAGACAATCAGTGGTTTAGTCTAACCCTGCTAAAATTCCCTTTGAATACTTCTGTTTGATGCACAGTAAACCAAATCAGCTAAAAGGATGCCAGGTCTATAAACTTACTTCTGAGAGTATCTATCCATGTCTGCCTCTTTTTCAATAAAACTAAGCAGTCAATCATTCATACCCCAAATATGTACAAATAAACCTTAGTAGTCAGTATTTATAGCCTATTTTCTGTGGCAAAACTTTTAACTGAAGTGGTACTGCAGTGCTTGTATTGTGAAGGCCCTCTGCAGCACAGACTGCAACTATTAAAACTCAGACCTTATTGTTTATGTGACTTTTTTCCTTTATTCCACAGGTGTCTGAATTATTTTTCATTTCATTCCTTATGGGGTTTTGTTCCTTCCATCTCTATTCAGACGCTGCAAGGCAAGAAGGGCATCTCAGGGGTAGGACATGCTGCTCAAAACCACTCAAGGTTCAGCAGGACAGGCCATATCATTCCATTTAATTCAAATACAACACAAAACTTCAGAAGTCTGTTCCAGTTGTCAATTTTATTCAAAAGGTGTCATTTATATATTTTTAATATATAGAAATAAATATGAAAGGCCTCTACAAATATGAACACTTAAGAGAGTACCAATACTGTCCTTCATTTTTTATACTGATCTTTTAATACATAAAGGGACAAAACTGCAGCAAATAATCCACACACTTAATAAATTTTACAAAATCTCTGATAACAATGTCTGTCCAGGTCTAATAGAACCTTTTAGATTGAGCTCTCTTTTACATACATGCAAACTCAACACAAAATATGTTCAGCTTTGAGATGTTCACAACACAGACTGATGTACATTTTTATCAAGATGGACATCAAAAAAAGCATACTTAAGTTATATTTCAATGCAGGAATTTAGCATTATCATTTTTAATGATATGCTGTGTTAACAGTATTTTTGAAACACAGTCCAATAAATTAAAAGGAACACAATCTTGCCTTCAAGTAAAACCCAAGTCATTGAAAAAACTTCAGAATGGGCATTTGTTTTTAGATACCATGACACTTTCCAAAGCTTTAAAAAATTTAACACCACGTAAAATGTTTTTGGTAAAAAATAATATCATTAAGTAAGCCTTTTGCTTCCTGTGAACCACATTTGACAGACAATTTCCCATAAAGTGATATTTCTCTAACATAGGGCATCACCCACATGCAGTTATGCAATAACACTAATTTACACATTTAAAAGAGCATAAAGCAAAGTATGTGCTTAAATGGTGAGAGGAATTACTACTATATCAAATATAACTGCTCCTTCAAATGTTGGCTACTGGGTATTTTTCGGGAAGGTGTATTTTTTTTAAGAAAAGGTCACACCCCAACAATATTGAAAGGCAACCACATCATATAGCAAAAACCTCTTTTTTCTGAAGGAGTTTGTCCTCATCCCAAAACTAAAAAGTTCCCAGATGTTAATTTAAGAACTGTAGACCAAAATTCCTGGAAATTAGAAGAAATATTTCAGATATTTCCTATATGGCAAATAAAATCATAGGCTTTAGCTAAGAAAAAAATATAATTTGCTGGAAGTGCACAAAAGCCCAATCTTACATTTCTCTCCTGTTGATTCAATTATTTCCACTTAAGTATACAGAACTCCCTCTCCTTCATTATTTAACTGACATAAATAACTGTTCAAAGAATACATTTAATAGTTTATCCATATACTAAATCTTAAAGGTATTTGGGAATGCCAATTCTGTTTTTCAAAAGAGCTACCGCTTTTACAGTGTTGTAACAATTTTCTCTTTCCATCAAAATAAAGATTTTTGAGCTCATATTACTAAACAGTATTCTCATTTTTACTTCTTGATGTTCGAATGCTTGGCTCATTGTTTCAAAAGAGAATTTGTAGATTAATTGAGAAATAAATGGGATAAGTCTCTACTCATGGGCAGATATCCAATATGCCTTGGCTTGCAATAGCAGTTGTGTTGTAGGGTTCCCATCCACAGCATCAGAGTGGTTTCCATAACAAACCTCCTTGGATCACTGTAGTTCTCTAATCAATTTTCATTCCTCTGAACCCTTTCTGAGCTCACCCAGCAAAACTAAACACTTTGCAACATAGGTTTTGCAGGCACTGCTAGAGGTTCTACAGGCCAAAAGTGGTGGACTGCTTCCCAGCAGTGTGAGAGTAACAATCTCAGCAAAGTTCTCATAATGTTGTATGGCATTCATCTGGCCCACAAAACCTTCTTGCAATGATGATGGTCAAAACATTAAGACTCCAGCTCTGCACAGGGTTTGACATTCAGGTTAGAGATCCATAATGTTAGGGATGGGAGACAATAACAGACCAAAAGGAAGACAGACCATATACATAAAGGCTTGCAAGTATTATTTGGGAAAAAAAAAAAAAAAAACAACAAACCAAAAAACAAACAAACAAAAAAACAAAATCAACAACCCAGACACTTCCAAGGTAGGAATGCATTTATCAAAAATTAAACTTTGCCCCATTATGAATGATTTGATGTTTGGGTTCCTGAGCTTGATACTGGACAGGGGAAAGGGCAAGGGTAAGTGAATTTTACAGCAGTATCATTAGGACAGTATTTAAAACCTATTATTAGAAGAATTAATAATTTACAAATGTGACTTTAAGAATATTATAACTAAATAGTAGTTATAGAAGTTTAAGTCCAGAAGACCTTAATCGTCTTTCTTTTGTGTTTGAAATCGTTCCATTAGAGCCCTAAATATATTTCCTGGTATTTTCTGATGTTTTTCTATGAGAGCTTGGACTGCTGCTTTTGTCTGTAGGGAAAGAGAAAAGGTTTTGGTCAGAAAACTTCATCTTCATACTGCTCATATAATAACACAATTCCTAAGCTCTCTTTAATCCTTTCAAATATCACAGAACTATTGCAAGTTCAAAATATTGTTCTTCCATATTTACCCCCATAGGACATGATTGTGAGAACACTGTCAAGAAACAGACTAACAAACTGGTATCTCTTATGTGTGGTAGCTGTGTTCATAAGCTGTATTTGTGATACACAAAAGTCAAAAAACAGTAAATTCATGAAGAGACTTAGGTCTATAAAGCATGTTAAACAGCTGCATGATGTACTGCAACTCAAACTTCTACCTATGCCCAGGCTTACACCAATAACACTTTTCCAGTGGGCATCACCTTTGCTTCTACACATGCTCAGAAGCGGCACTGGAAATACCAAGCAGACTTGACTTGTACAAGGTAATGCCCTCTGGACCCAAGGCCCCTGAAGGATCTGGTCCTGTGACACATGCTCAGGCCACTTAGCTGCATGTGACAACAGACTTCACTTTCACTCAAAAAACAAACAGGCCAAGGAGTGTACAGTAGTTACTTTTATTATATAAAAGCTCTATAGGGAACATTCAAAAGGCAGGGCAACATGCAAAAGCTGTGGTGAGAACACATCTCCTATTCTGCCTAGACAATCACAGGCTAGGGAATTCTTAAGGCCTGAAACAGAAGAACAGATAATTATTTGTCTCTGTAAACCAGTGGTCAGCAAGGGCAGATGTTGGTAGAATGCTTATTGGTACAAGCTCCCATTGTTTATATGAAGTAAGTAATCAACTGTTATGTCCTTGGAGAAGGACTTCATACATCTGGTCTTAGGTGACTCTACAGATCTAAAATTTGTATTAGGTAAAAAAAATTGAGCTTTATTGTTTGCTCTATATAATGGGAAAATGCATACTGTGCCACAGCCCAAAACATGAGATACAACTTCAAAATAATCTCAATAAGATTCTAGGGAATTTGCACTCTAGGGGTTTTATCTAGCAGAATCTGAACTTAAGTCAGAAAAAAGTGAGGGTTGGCATAAATGTAAGATGTCAACACCTGTCTGAAAGTAACTTAAACACATTCTCTGCTAAAAGCCAGCAGTTTTGAAGTCTGTCATAGTGACCCCACAAAAGAAACAACCAGTGCTCCATAACCAGGGCCTAAGATATTGCAGACAAACACTTTAAGAGTCTTTTTGCAGAGACCTAATCATAGGATAAACAGGCAAAGAGAGACAACTGAACTGACACCTGCATGATCAAGAAAAGTCTCTCTCTCAAGAGAAGTTTTCAGAATATTGTAAGTGACCATCTGTGGAGTTTTCAAAAATACCTACTTCGACCCACTCCATCTCACTGCTCCACCACTTAACTGGTTTATGTCTTTGCACTGTGAAATCTATTAATAAACTGAATAAACATGAGGATCTGAAAATCCTTTCTATAAAGGCATCTAAATCTTAATTACAGGAACATTTAGAAGTTAAATTGCTGGGCTAGAAACTGGACAAAATAGAAACACACTAGACAAAGCAGTGAAATTATTTATATTTTTCTTTTATTGTATGTAATTCCAACAGTTTGTGAACATAGATTTGCTATGTTTGAAAGGCTTCCTCAGCATCTTTCTGAAAACACCGGGAAGCAGAATGCTTCCTTCTTGGTTGAAGTGCTTCTCTCTATCAACTGAGAGCTGTCTTGTCTGACCAAACTTCTTCAGTCTTTAAAGCAAATTGTTTCTCAAAGCAAATATAGGGTGCAATTAACTATAAAAGACCTAGAACATCTGCAAATTGTAGTAATAAAAATATGGTATCTAAGAACGACATTCAGACTTAGGCAAGTACAAAACTTACCATGATTCCACCAATTTCTGTAACTGGCTCCTAGACAGAAATCACTTGACAAGACTATTGCAGTGGTTTTTACAGAACAGTCGGTATTTTAAATGTACATATATAAATAACTATCTTACCTTTGCAGCTAGTTCCTCAGCAGTCATATTTGGTTCATATGGAATGGGTTCTCCAATAAATGTACGAAGCTTGACAGGAAACCCCCCGTACAGAGGAACTACTGGCAATCTAGTACGCTCATATAGTGACCTAAGTATTTCTAATGTGAAAAAATGTAGTTGAAAACAGGAGAAAGAAAGGTGGGGAAGGGAGAAGGGGAGTGGGGGAGGGTAAAGAAGGGAAGAGAGAAAGAGAAAGAGAGACACTGGGATTATTCTGTAAAGTTTTTTGTCCCCATTATGTCTGAACATTGAAACTGGCTTGCAAAGTAATATAGCTCCCAACCCAGACTCTCAAATAATGTGTCATCTCAAGTGCTATCCTACCTTGACTTTTATTTCCTAAAAGCTGCATTAATGCTTATATCAGACTTATTTCTACCCTAACTTGGTGTGAAATCTTTCTTCCAAAGAGTAGCTGAAACGAGAAGAAAGAGGAGAAAAATTCAATAGCTGCCTCTCTGGAGAGGAAGAGAATCCTATGCAATACAGGTTACAGGTTCAGCTCATTTGACAGGTTAGCATTAGAAACTAGTATTGGAAAACTACATGTCCAGTCCCACTGAGGTCTGTAGGATCAGAAATAGCCTTATCTGCCTAAAAGTCACTCATGCTAACATACTGAATTGCTCTTTCAGATCACACACTGGTAGCAGTTAAATAACATAAAAAGAGAGAAAAAACAGGTATTTCAAACAGCTCTAGGAGGACACATCCTTCTCCACATGCTGCTTCTAAGCGTTTATCCCAAATGTACCCAGAAGAGAGTCTTTGAAAAATGTGCACTAATGCTATCTTTCTCAATTTCAGACAAGAAACTCCATTAACTGGCATGCTGGCATGAGAAAATCCTTACTGCTCAAGATGTGGAATTTTCTGTACACAACCTATAAAAACAAAGACACAACTACTGAAAGTAGAGTAACACCTCCAGTGACCAAGAAATTGCACTTCTCTAGCAACTCTGCTGTAGAATGCAAGTAGCATAAATTATTTTGGCTTCAAAATTTCTTCTGTTTGGGATTCTCCTGAACACAGCAACAATTAATTGCTGTTTATTTTTGTACAACATGACAAATGTGTGAATTATTCCAGCTTCAGTATCTGATGCCTTGGCTTTCTCATACAATATATAGCATGAGTGGGAGAGAAACAGAATTGTGTTGCACTGCAGCCCTCTGATGAAGGTGATGATGCCTTACTTGAAGCAGAACATGTGGTGTGGAGACGTGTTCAGGCCCCTCTGCTAGATAGTAACTAAGAGATATAAAAAAAAAGGGAGTTTAACACCAGCAAATGAACAGAGATGTGGGCATCTAATCATCCCAGAGATGGACCCCTCAGACACAATACCCATCTATTCATGTTCAGACTGCAAGTTCCATAGAGATAAGGAAGGAGAGCTGCCAAATGCAAGGTTTTGTGAGGAACCACAGGTCTAGTGCAGAATAGAAAAGCAACTACAGATTAAATGTAGTTCAAACTTTAAGTACAGGTAGAAGTGTAAACACAGAAACTTTAGGAGAACAGGAATAATGTATTAGTTGCCAACTTGTTTGCTTTGCTTCTTAACAGACAGCAGAAACCTAGGGTTGGCCTAGCAGATATAAGCAGAGGAAAAAAGTACTTTAAATCTTCCTGCCTTTTTCTGTGTCCTTTTTTCTTTCTTCTACTTCTTGTTCAGAAGAACACTGTTATGTGGAAAATAACCTAGATGAGCTAATATCACATCTAATGATAATATTAAATCCTAGTATCTCTGAACTCTACCAGAGAGCAAACATCAAGAAACAAGGCTGTGTTAAATCTCAAATTTATATGAGGATTATTTCTACAGAGATAGGCTAAACACACATGGAAAAATAAACTACAGAAAAATAGAAAATATCTTACTTATTCCTCCTAATGTCCTAAAGCCTTCTCGGACATTTTGTGTAAACATAGGAATGATGGGCTAGGAGGGAAAAAAAATAGTTAAGAATTTAAGGAAGATAGAGCTATCTAAAAAACTTCTACCTCACTTAAACTCAACAGGCAAATTAACTTAAGAAGTGTTTCTCAGACAAGAATATATAGAGAGTAAAACAGGTATTCTGAAGTTCTTCTGTGACCTTCTGCCATGAGGTTTCAAACTGGAGAATACCACAAGATTTCAGTGAGTCACTGTTTCAACAAGTCTATCTTCTCAGAGCAGTCCAGAATTTCAGAACCTATGGAACTTTTAGGCATCCCTCTCCCCATCTAGCAGTGTTTGCACAGTTGTGACTGAAGTGCTTAAACCTCTTACCTAATTTGTAATTATGCTCAAAGGGAAGGATTCACAGGATTGGGACACTAAACTTGTCTGATTCCTCTCTGTGCTGATGGTATTGTTTCACACTTGATGTGTCATATTCAATACATGTCCATGACTTATTTCTGCTGATAAGTACTTGGAATGGTGTTGAATATTTCAAGTTTTTATTGCTGTTTTTAAAATTACAAACAGCTGTCAAGATTTACAAGAACTATGAGGGGGTCATCTACTATATAAAGTTTTTCGATAGCATTTTATAGTATGTGCCCATTGTACACAGCATCGTCATAAATACAGAACTCTTCATGGGATTTTCATGAACTCAAATTCTTTTAAACTTTTTAAAGCCAAGCATGGGGATGAGCTAGCACATGTAACTTTTCAGACATGCCTGAAGTTGGGATTTTGTGAGAGGAAAAAAAAAAGTCTGTTAATAATTACAAATAAGAAGTGCAATTGCCTATACTGAATGCATACAAATATATTTATTCTAGAACAATCTTATTTGGAACATATTACTTTTGACATAGAGGTAGAAATTTTTGTTCATATGACAGAAATTCTGGCAAAAAACCTGCTGAAATAAGACAACTTCAACAAGTTGAAGGCTCCAGTTTTAGACACATTCTTCTTTCCATGAGGAGTTCTGCTTATGATTCAAGGTGACTTAGAAGTTCATCTTTAATCTAAATAAAGATGTTTTTCCCAGTTTCAGCCTGTGTCTGACACTCTTTCTATTTTACTGCATCTCTTGGGGTTTTTTTTTAGAGGGGATGAAGCTACAAGACCCTTGTGAGTGCATAAAGGAACACACATGCAATACAATAAATGCAACTAGTACAATCATAGTTGAATCTCAAGTATGGCCTTTCACATGCTATTGTAATACATTAGTCAAATCTAAACTTGTTGAAAATACCTGTTTAAACAGTGTTATTTTCCTTGTGAGAAAAGTGATGCACACTTGGGTCTTAAAAGTATTCTATTTCTGTATAAAATCCAGAGATTTAAGTAGTTCGTCTTTGACAGTAACTAAATATAAAACTCCTGGTGTGAGACTTGCTTTTAAATTAGGTATATGCAGACCTACGGACATATGACACATCTTCCAAGTATAAATCTAGAACAAGAGTGACTCTGAAATGATTACTAAAATAGTTCAATATACTCAAATGTATCACACACTGTTGTCCCTTAACAGTTGGTCCTCTGTGAATAACTACCTGCCTGCTGACCAAGCCCTGTGCTGTACATTAGAACTGAAGAGTTCACACCAGTGACCAGCCCTGGACATCCCTCACTGCCATAAAATACCAATACAGTAGGAAGTGTCGGTGAGTCTATACCCTGCTGGTCACACCACACTTCAGTGACAGAACAAACAGACACAATGAGTTGGACTCCATGATCCTGATGGTCCCTCCCAACTCAGCACATTCTGTGACTCTGGTATGTAGGGTTGTTTCCCAACCATGCTGGTCAGGGAGGGCTAGACCATCACAATACCAACCAGGTATGTATAAAACAGCATATGCTTATAAGGAGAAACCATTCCGTATTTCATCTCTTGTTCTTTTGAACTCTGGACTTCCTAACCACACTATTCTTAGCTGATTCATAAGCCTTCTTATCTATCAAAAGTGACAAAAAGAGTCTTGAAATGTAATTGTTAGAGCAAGTAGACCATACTCATGACTGTCAGAAATCTAACATCAAATACATGATAAACAAAACAGCTTTCTCTGGAAGAAAGTACTAACAACTTAGCTTTCTTTGCTTCTCTTCCATTATGTGTCATACTTACCACTTTTGCATCAATGGCCACCTGGGCAAAGCCCTTGCGATCACTCCACAAAATAGTGTACATTTCATCACTGAAGAGTGCTTCCCGAACTCCACCTGGGGCAATGGCTAACAGATGGCCCTTCTCCAGAGTCCTGACACAAGCTTCTTTTGGTCCATGTATAACTCCCAATACCTCAAGTAGTATTCTAAAACCTGTAGGGTTAAGATAACATGAATTCTGAAAATGTTAATTCATACTACCATTGAGTACAGATTCCCAGCAAGGAACACTATGGCTAAAACTTAATTGTCTAATAAGCTGTAGTCCCCAGTCCCCAAGAGGGACTGAAGCATTAAGTCTAACTTACAGGTTTTGGTCTGCAAAGTTGAAGATTTAGGGGTTTTAGTGGCTTTTTGTCATAGTAAAGTCAAGTGTTATCCCACAGTCAGGACTAAACTGAAAAAGAACTGCCAAGCACTCTGCGATATCTTTCACATGTCCCTTTGAAGGAACTATTTGACTCAAGGGCACTGGCTCCTTGCTCTGGCTCTACTGCTCAAACATAGCACAGCCCAAATAGAGAGCAACAAGAAGCAAAACCAGGAAATAGTTGTGGTTCTGTTTTGTGAACTTCAGTAAAGAACAGTAGTGCATAAGAAGGAGAATAAAAAAGAAAATGCATTGTTCTCTGCATAAGGGATCATTGCAGCAATTGACTCTGGTTCAGTCTGGATGGTATTTCATACAGAGGCATCTGGTAAGCCTCAACTGGGTACACTCACCTTCTGTTAATATTGTAAGTGAAGTTTTTGACCTAAAGTTACATAAACTCCTCTTATCACCTTGAATTTGACATGTCACTCAGACTGTACTCCTCAAGAGACAGAATATGAAAAATTTGCTACAAGCATCAAAAGGAAAACATCTGATCAATTTAGACAATTAACCTATCATTAAAGAACATAACTACTACAGACCTCTGTTTGCACGAAGTAAGTCCTGTTTGGTTGGTTCAATAGATTTTAAACCTTATGTTTTATGAGTAGTGTAGTAGCAGTACCAAAATGGTAACTTTGGATGACTGGGTGGTAAGGAAAACATTACTTCTCTTTCTTGAAGTTTCCCATTGAAGCAAACAACCTTATCAGCCACAAAGAACTGATCTAGTTAAGTTCGCCTCTTAATAACAAATGAATAGCTGTGACTATGAACACACATTTGCTACATACACACACATACTTGCTAAAGGAGAGAGCAAACAAAGTTAAGAATACAGAGGTCTGTCTTCTCTTATAGCTTGCATAAACTAAGGGCTTGGGAAGAAAAGCATGAGGCAAGACATTATTAGTTTATTCTTAACTAAACTCTGATCTCTAACTAGTCTTTTTATCTGGTGTGAGTATAATTACTCCCAACTCATCTCTATACCCAATCAGGATCTGTCCATACACATGGCCACAGAACACACGCTGCATTACACCTGTCTCATATTTTGCTGTGCCTGCCTCACACACTGCTGATGACACTCAGTTTTCATCAAGTAGCATTTGCATGGGAGAACACCTGAAACAGAGTTTACCTAATTGAAATTAATTTCTTTCAGGTGCTTTTTTTTTGTGGGATTTTCAATAGCTGATTTTTACAATGCTTGATATTTCCAAACTAATTGAAGCTCTCTGGAATGTACCTGGTGGTAAAAAGCTGTCTGTCTCTAAGTACTTTCTGTTAGTGAGCTCAGGAGACAGACAAAACAGTCATGAAAAGGGTTGAGATGAGCAGGAAAAGAGACTCCAAGGAAGCAAAGACTGTGACAACACTGTTTCTGCATTGGATACACTGAGGAAGGGATGAGGGGGAGGTTGTGTGTGACAAAGCAAACACCATGAGTCAGTCCAGTTCATATACCAGTAAAAAAAATAACAGAATATTGACAGAATACAGACAAAAAAAAAAAATGTACTACAGAATAGTTGTCCAGGGAGGTTTTAAGTCCTCACAAAATTTCTCAGCTGTATTTCCTCTCTTGACTTTTAGTATCAACTTTATATTCTGAGCTGTACTTCACAGCCCTGCCAGCAGATCACACATTACTATTGATATCTGTGCTTCAGTACCAAAGAAGTACCTGGCTCCCTTAAAGCAGCTGAGAGACAGAATCTGACACAATGGCCCAGAAAGGACAGCCAGGGTACCTGTGTCCAAGGCAAAGGTCACCAGAAAGTTAGAAGAAACACTGGGGTAGTACCAGGTAGCACTGCATGAAAGGAATCAAGAATCTGTTTTTCCATTTTAAACAAAAACAACTCTCAGAATTATCTAAACACAATTTTTCAGCCATGCAGAACATGTTCTTCCAGACACCAAGAAGTTCAAACTTAATTTTATTCCACGGTTCAACCTGAACTCTGCCCTTTGCCCCAGCATACTTTTCTCCTATTTTCCACAAGGCTGTATGGGCAGAAATGTTTGAAAACCCTTTGGAGAGTACCCAGTAAAGCATGTAACACTGTTTTCAATTTGTGCACTATGTACATTTTTCTATCTTGACCATAACATCACGGCTGTCAGCTGCTGGATAGCAGGATGGCACGGATGTCATAATTTTCCCATGGTTGACCTTTAGGACCCCAGATAGAGAGGAACCATTCAGATTATTGAATCCAACTTTCCATAACTGTAGATAATCACACAAATATATCTGCAGAGCATCCAGTCCACAAGATACTTTGCAATATCTTGTGCATGTAAGATGCCAAAGGTCCTTTCCTCTGGAACATTACAGGAAAGGGACTGTCTTAGTCACATAAAATAACAGGCAACCATTTAAAGAGGGCTTTCAAATGACTTAAGGAAGCAAAAATGGCCCATACTATAGCAGAGGATGATGGAGAAGAACACAAGTGAAATCTCAATCCTCTCTGAATGCTTTGGGAAAAGACTTTCTCCTAAACTTAGAGAAATTAATGTTTTTCTGAACACTACACAGCTAAGAGTCTAAAGGAACCAGAAAGCTGGAATACTGAGTTTGTTTTTCCCTGTGGCTAACCTCTAGTTATAAAAGAAGGAAAAAAGAATTTACATGACCATATTTCATATCCTTCTTCTCCAAAAATGCAAGAAAAGCATACTTAATACTGACACAACTCTGACACATCCGTATGTGTCTAACAGACTCCGTAAATGCACCACCATCCCTTCCCATTTCCCCTACATTGAGCACAACTTTGGTTAAAACATCTTCTGAAAAGCACCCAATTTAATCTGAACACTTAATCAAGATCAGACAGCCTTAGTATTAGGATAAAATTACACAGTCTTTCTGGTTTGATTCACAAGGGAAGCAACATCTACCCAAGTTGCCAGTCATAGATTACTGTGCTTATTTTGAAACAATCCACAACATTTTCTGGGCTCTTTGGACTTGTCTCCCTGAACAGCCTTAATTCCTTCACAGAATCAGAGAATTATGTAGATTAGAAGGAAGCTCTGGAGGTCATTTAGTCCAGCCTCCCACTCAAAGCGGGTTCAACTAGATCAGGCTATTCAGAGCCCCACCCAGTGGAGTTTTGAAAGTCTGCAAGATGGAGATTCCTCAACTTGCCTAAGCAATCTGTTCAGGTGTCTGATCTCTCTCATGGTAAAATACCTTTCCACATGTCTAATCAAAATTTCCTGTGTTGCAACTTGTTTCTGTTACTTCTCAATCTATCACTGTGCACCTGTGAGCAGAGTCTGACTCCCTCTTGTCCCCACCCTCCCACTAGGTCGCTGAAGACAGTAATAGTATCTTTCCCCACCCTTATCTGGAACACACCAAACAAATCCAGTTCTCTCATCCTCTCCTTGTACACTGTGTGCTCCAGATCCCCATCATCCACTGATGACCTTGTACGAGGGAGTCCAAAACTGGACACCATGTCACAGGATGTGCTTGCACAGGTGCCATACCAAAGGAAAAAAATTTCTTCACTACTGTAGCACTATTCATGCTACAAAAAGCTCACCATGCAGTTCATCTTTGCTGTAAGGGCACATTGCCAACTCACATCCAGCTTGTTGTCCACTAGAATCCTAAGTCCTTTTTTATCCAGAGATCAGTTGCACAGAATTGCTCTATCCCAGATGCACAAATCTACATTTGCTTTTGTTGAACTTCATAATATTTTACCAGTTGAATTCTATGAAGTCATTCTGAGAACAAGCTTTAATGCCCAGTATATCAGCAGCTTCCCCAGTTTGGTACCATCAGTGAATTTCCTGTGCAAGCTCCAGGTCCTCATCCAGGGATACTATAAAAACTCTAAGCAGCAGTGGCCTCAGTATCATTCCCTGAGGAATGCCCGTAGCTGTTAGCTAGATGTTGTACCGCTAAAACCAGTTCTTCAAGATCAGCCATTCAGCAAGATATTTCTGCAATGCTACTGAATGATATTTGGGGGACTCATAAGTATACTCCCACTTAGAGCCTTATTTTTAAGCAGAAAAGGAGTAAAACATAATGCCCCATTTGATAAACATCTGTGCCTACAAAGACACAATATGGAGTCAAATCTGCATCACAAAGTAGGTTATATTAGACATATGTATGCAAAAGATTTGATAACCACTGATAAATGAATCTGTTGGCAAAAGCAGTTGTAGAGGCAAAGCCATACTGTAATCAGTATGAAAAAGTTCTTTTCAGGGACTAAGGCTGAAATAAATCTATACCAACAAAAAGATTTTCCTACATGAGTTGGTCCTACTAACAGCACCAGTACACTACAGAATGCTGCTTGTCATTCATTTTGTGAATTGATAGGCCTTTAATCACAAACCAAACTTGAGAAAGAAAGAGGGTACTACTGTATTTCACAAAGACAAAAAAACAAACCCATCACATAATAATTTCACCAACTGGCAGTGCATTTCACTAGGCTACTCAGCCAAAATCTTGCCCTAAACGTGTTTTTCATTTTCTACCTGCTTCACCTCAAGTCTCACACAAACATGTTGAACACTTCTCTAGCTTTCCTCCAAAACAGATTCTACTTGAAACAGTCTTCCTGGGCACGGGTACCACTGCCAGCCAGCCTCAACTGGCAAAGAGTTGGGTGGGATAAGAAAATGCATTGTCTCTCCAGACTAGTATTCAACTTCAATATGCAACTTACAGGGTATTTTTTCTAAACAAGTTTGATTTTTAATCAGTTCACACCACTCATTCTGCCTATGTTAATGTCTTATTGAAATCTTTGCTAATGATTTATACAGAGAACGCTGCTTCTTCTACAATCTCCTTCTCTTTGTTTCTAAACACCCTAGAGTCATTGGAAGGTGTTGCCTTAGCAGGACTATGTCCTATCCTTGCATAGACCAGTCTCACTCCTGTTTGTAAAGAACATGCTCAGTTTCAAAACTTGCACTAAATTTGTCTGAATGTCTGTTCTGAAAGCTGTGCTCCTGCAACACGGTTTTTATTAATTACACAATTAAAAAATTAAAATAAAAATTCCAAAACTGCTTGCTTATAATGAAGTATGTTACCTGGTAATCTAAAGACAAAATGATCAGCTACTACGCTGCAGCACCTCTTCTTCATTACATGAAGTCTAGCTGAGAAATAGATATAGTCAACGGGAGTAGCTCCATGATAAAACACAACAAGTCCTGGTCCTTGAGGAATATTTTCAACACCATGCAGCTCATAACCTGTTAGGAGTTAAAAATGTAACAGATGTTAAATTTTTATACAATTGTATCCCAAATAAACTAACTTGCAGCAAGCTGGCAAACTGAAACCAACATGGATTGACAAGTGGTTAGAGCAAACTGACCAATGACAAGTCAAGAGCTAACTTGCAGTATCTACAAGAAGTACAAGTTGCTTCATAGAGAATACAAGTTTCATTTAAGGTACCACACAGAAAAAGAGCAAAAAAACCCAACATTAAAACAAAACACCCAGTTGCACTATTTCAAACTGTATCATTTATCCTTATTTTTTCAGTTCACTATTTTCAGGGCTGCAAAGTCCTCAGAATCAATCATTCAAGAGAAATCAAAATACGGACTGGAGTGGAGAAACAACTATTTCAAGCTATTATTAATCTCTCAAAGTTCATTACCATCAGTGATTGTTTTAGAAGATTTGACATGACAGCACCCACTTTCATGTCTCCTTTTACTCCAGGACATGTAGCTTATCTTTGCTACTTCTCTCCAAGTTACACCTGTTTTAGCTTTCCATCACTATATACTAAAAGCTAGTTGGGACTATATATATCTAGCTGCAAAATACATAAACACACATAAGCTTCTTCCTGACCTCACATTTCTGTTCAAGTTACAGGGCATAATACATTTAATTAACACAAAAGGCATCAGTATAGAACATACTAAGTTAACACCCAGTAGTACTGTTAACAATCAAAAACAAAACACAGAAAAAAAACCCTCAACCAAATCCTGTTACTTCTTCCAAAGAAGGTCTGCAATTCTTATTCCATTAATTTAAATCTGAAGTTAACTCTTGGCTCTTCTCCCTCTGTTTTACTTTGTATGCCTGTGGAGCTGCAACACATTGCAAGTGTGTCCCATCCCAAGGGACCACTAACTGTGTTGAAGCCAGCAATTGACACACATGGCATTGGCATAATACATGTAAAGTTACAGGTATCAATCACCAGGTTTGGGCGTTGGTTTGGGGCTTTTAAGTTGTAGGGTTGTTTTTTTATTAATGCTGTTAGATTTCAGGATGGAAAGTTGTTCTTATGATATCCTGATCAATCAAGTGGGGGAAAAAATAACTGGAAAACGTTTAATTCTTTAGCAAGACAAGTGTATAGATAAGAGGGAAGCAGCTGGCAGGGCAGAAAAAAGTCACAGCTCTCAATAAGGGACCGGATAAGAATCTTCTTGCACAAATAAAATGTCAGTCCTTATAAAAAGGAAAAGTTACTAAGGATTAAAAGAGCCAAAGCCTTAAAAAATAATTTTCTTGTGAAAAAAAAGTAAATAACTTTTTATTGTGAAGTGAGCATTTTAAGCTCTTTGATGTAGCAGTTGATTTTGATGTAGTGTAGTTTCCTAGATTTGAAAGTTACATCTTAGTCTTACAAAGCCCATCTGATACAGCTGCTGCACCATCTGGTTATCAATGCCTTGAAAACCCGCTTCCCTTTGACTAGAGAACAAATAGAGATGATTTTCAAGGATTTATTCTTTATGTAAATTGTTCTTAAGTATTTCTTTCTCCTTTAGCTGCATCTAGACTGAATTCTCTGAAAGAGACTTACGATTTCCTTAGAGGGAAAAGCCAAATCATTTATTAAGTCTGTCTTTATAAAGAAATAATAGCAGAAGGACAAAGAACAGGGCCCTTAGTTTTGACATTCTAGTAGAGAAAGTAGCAGTCAAAAATATAAAGATAAATAAAAAAGTAGAGTTCTGTAACACTGTCAGGGTCTGAAGGTAATTTCAAGAAGCAACTAAATGCTCCTTTTAGCCGTCATTTGGCATTTCATGTAAGACTGGTTAAGTGAAATTAAATTATGCTAACGTGCTGGCTGACACACTAGCTATCAAGAAACTGGCATTTAACTTCTAGTCTTCACATATTAACCCTGAAATGATACAATTAATTGATCTAGTTTTTAACACAACACATATTTCTGGTCTTCCTCAAATGAGGAAATCCAGGAATTGTTACAAAAAGCAAAAAATGGAAAAAAAGGCACTTAAAAAAATTTTGCATATATTCAACCAGAACAGAGATGTCACTTTATAGCAGCAAAGGAATAAATGCATACGACAAAAAACTTACATTCAAAAAAGTCTCAATGTCCTTTTTTTTTTTCTCAAGCATCACTGACTCATGAACCAAAAAAAAAAAAACTGGCCTGAATTGGCATGCACCAGCAGCAACAATCAGGCATATCTTGATAATCTTGAAAGCTAAATGAGGAATAAGAGCTTCAGAATTTTTTAATGGAAGGTCAGATCTCACTTACCATGCCATATTCTCCCATGTCCATCCCATATGGTTGCCAACATTTCTCTTGCACCTATCCAAACATCATGGGAATAAGCTTCCTTTATTTCATTCTTCCTTTTATAAATATGAAGCCAGAGGATGGAAACATAGAAGAGAATGACAATAACTCCTGGAAGTACAAAGACTACTACAAGTGGAAAAAGCAACCATAGAATGTAGAATACGTAACTCAGATAATCTCCGATATCCTCCACACCAGTCCATTCTTCCAGAATGTAAGTCAGGCAAGTTAAATAGGACATAGATGTTGGTCCTGCAGTACAGGATTCATTTCCACCTGTCATCTCCTGTTTAAAATAAAATTTTAAAAAAATATATTAATAAATCTTCCAAAAATATAGATCTGCCTATACTGTTTAATCATATAATTAACCTCTCTGATGCATTTTATTCATATACCATCTACCCCACATCCCAGCAGTACCTAATAGAAACATAACAGTTCACACTGTTAACTTTTAAGTCATAACAGTTCACACTGTTAACTCACACACAGCAAAACTTTTACTCGATCTTTATAGTCCTTTTCTTTTAGGTACTGGAAATGCTGACAATTCTAATGGAGAAAGATGGTGCAATTGCTTAATTTCAGACTAGGATTTTATATCATTGAAAATTGCACAACTTGCACAGACCCAGAACATTTATACTGTTACCAATACCAACTAATACTGAATTTTTGAATTTCAGAAAGTGGAATTGATTAGTCTAATTTATTGTTACAATAAAATAAAACCTTCTCTCAAGCACTAACTACAACAGGAAAAAACACAATCTCAAATCCAGTGCTTTAAGAAAAACCTACTCACTATAACCCTAGAACATCTCAGGAAGAAGATTCTCTCACATAAGAAAGTCTCAGCCCTGGAAACATCTTAATTTGTATCCAGAAATTCACTAATAGCGACATATCAAGAACCAAAGCACAACACAGAGACAGCAGAAAAGACAAAAGGGAAAAGAGTTCACAAAAGTCCCCTTAGGAGTTTTAACTGCTCTGACTTTACTGTGTCTAAGAATCTCTCCACTCCAATGCCTGCTCCTAAAAAGTTACCAGCCCACAGAAGTCAAGCCTGCAACTTCAGGCTTACTGTAACTCTGGAGAAACATTTTTTTCTTAGCTTTGTACAATTTAAGGGACAACTTGCTATTCACTTCACCTTACAAATACAGGACAGCCTGAATGCTTGGCTATTTTAGTGCTTGAACAGCAAACCTAGTACTTCTGGGTACAAAAATTATTCTAGGCTAGAAAAAAATGGTTGATCAATATCCCAAGTTCTGCTAGTCAGGACCAAGAAGAAAAAAATGTTGCAACTGTAAAATAGGCTTGTAGAGAAAAAATGGAAGAACAGCATTTCTAAAAATGAAACTAATCTAAGTTTCGAGTTGCTGTGTTTTGTTTATTAGAATGTGACTTACAGCAGGTATGACTGCAAAGCTCCTATGCCCAGACAAACATGTATGCCTAATATTCCTTTATCTTGCTCTGTTTTTACAAGAAACAAGAGACCAAAATATAGAAGAAAATATTGCTTTCAGAACACTGGTGACAACAAAAATTACACAGCAGATCAGTTTTACTCCACATTTGTTAAGGAACATTGAAACACATACTAGAGTAGAACTCATTTCACTTATTTTCCTATCTGAATTTTCCCTCAGTTTATGAGAGAGCAAGGATGTCCATTTTCCTTTGGTTTTGGAAATTGGCCTCTACCCACATTAGTCAAGATAACTAGCTCCTATTAATGAGAAAAAAGCTGATCTTTGCTCCCACAATCCATGGCTGTTCCAAACTAATTCAGGCTTACAACATTTTGCTCCTCAGCATGTTCTTGAGGACAAGTGTGACGGGCAGCCAATTCATCTCCAGCCACGTATAAGCACATAGGATTAGTGACATGCCCTCCACTGAATTCATGAACCTGTCTTTGTGGTGTGAATTAGGGGGAAAGAGTGTGTGGGAGAGCAAGAGAAAGTTCTTTTTCATTCTAGTTGCCAGAGGTGAACTCCAGAACCTGTCAGGCAGCAAACACCCACAGCAAGTATAGGAAACACAACTTGTGAGACCAAGCAAGATTTAGGAGTAGTATTCAACACCACAATCAGTCTGTTATGCCTGGACTTCTCCAATGGCTTCAGCTACTACCTAGAGAACAATATGGAGCATGGGTTATGGCACAGAAGCATTTTTTCCAAAACTGAGATGTGATTATGTAGCTTAAAAGAAGGCTTATAGCTTTCTCTCCCACTTATTATATACTTTAAATGGTTTATGGCTTTCCCCAAACCCTCCATCAAGTAAATTTAAAGTCCTGTTCACACATGTCAGTCTTGCAAAATATTACGTGTCCTTTTGCCTGTAATGTTCAGTGCAATACTTCAAATGCAATCATCACAGTTTTTAAAGTTTACTTGCATATCTGTGTGCTAACCTGCAACAGAAACTAAGACCTAACATATTCTGTGTTACCAGCCACAGAGGTAAGAGCTAAGGCACTGACCTTCCTTAGGAATAGTCAAATCTACCCTGAACAATGCTGCTTCCTCATCTTGAGGAGCATCACAGGATAATTGATACTAGAAGTTATACTGTCCAACCTCTTCCTAACTAGCCAATTAATTCAGGTTGCTCAATGACATATCCAGTCCAGTCTATCCAGTAGTATCTCCATGGACAGACATCCCACAGCTTCTTTGGTCACCTAATCCAGTGCTTGAATACCTTCATGGTGCAAATACTTTTCTTTATTTTAGTTCTAGAGCTCCCCTTATACCTTGTGTCTGTTGCCTCCTGTCCCTTTGCTGTGAAGATTCTACTTCCCACATTCGTTTAGAGCAGCAGTAAGGTCATCACAATGTGGGTACTATGGCAGTGAAGAAGGGAAGGCAGATTATGATCCAAAAAAAGCCTGCAAGTTCCACACTGAACACAGGTTCAACATAGTTCTTGCATGCCACTAACAAACAACAACACTGGTCTGTTCCAGCTTGCTGTTGAGCAGTTCAAAATACACATTTTTAAGTTCTAAGTTGCTAATGCAGCAGCTTACATTTTTCATTAGTTCACAAAGACACAATTTCCCATTTGACTAACAGCGCACACCAACTTATGCTTACACTTCAAGCTTTATGATGTGGAAACAAGACTAACACACAATTTCTGTCACTGATTTCTAGCACATGACCCAGAAAGTCCTTAACTAAACTACAACGGAGGCCTTCAGCTGCAGTCAGGAGATGCTGGGGCAACTGAGACCCTACTGATCAGGATAGGAGCGATTACAGCCAGCAGCACGCTCCGCTGTAAACGACACACGGCACGATTTCGGCATGCATATGCAATGTGCAAGTGAAACCTCTGGAGGACAGCCCAGTGTTTCCAAACTAGAAAGACGCTGCGAAGCAGCAGCTACGACACGTCCCTGCCAAGAGAAACACACGGCTACGGAGGGCGTTCCTACCTCAATTAGCACTGCCATTACACGCACAGCAAAAAAAAAAAAACAAAACAAACCAAAAATACCAGAAGACTCTGACAATGCTGCTAATGTCACCTACGACAGGAGAGACATAGAAGTCGGAAGATGGTTTAGCCCTTGTTTCGGCCCAGGAACTGGGCGGGCTCCCGTGCCGGCCGGTCAGGTTCCTTCAGCCGGAGCGGGTCGGGGCTCGCTCCGGGCAAGCAGGACACGGCCCCGGCCCGGCTGCCCCACGGAGCGGCCCCGGCTCCCATCGCTCCGCCCGCAGCCCCGGTGGCTAAGGCAAGGCCCCGAGCTCGCCGGTGACCGGGGCCACCACGGCGAGTCACCTCCCGCCCAGGCACCCGCGGGGCGGCGGCGGGGCCAGGCCCGGGCCGGACCCTCCACCCGCCCGGCAGCGCCCGCTCACCTTGCCCTGGCGGCGGCGGGACCGGCTCCGGCCCCGCGTCCCTGCCGGGGCCCGGTTTTACTCTCCGCCCGCCGCCCCCGCGGAGGCCGGGTGCCCGCGGGGCGGCCGGGCCGGGGCGGTCCCGGCGGCGCGGCGGGGGCGGGCGGGCGCCCTGCGGAGCGGGGCCGGCGGCGGGGGCGCGCAGGGCCGCGGGAACTCCGCGCCGCCGGGGGCGCGGCAGCCGCCCGGACCCGCGTGCGGCACGCACCGCCCGCCGCTTCCGCCGCGGCGGCACGGCCTGGGCGCCGCCAGGGGGCGCGCGTTCCCCGCGAGCGGGCGGGGCGGGGCGGCGGAGGGCGCCGCCTGGCGGCGCGGGTAGCAGCCCGGAACCACGGAATTCCTGAGGGGATTGGGCTGGGAAAGACCTCCGAGATCATGGAGACCAACCTATGACCGAACACCGGCTGGACAGCTGGACCGCAGCACTGACTGCCACGTCCAGCCTTTCCTTAAACACCTCCAGAGACTCCACCACGCCCTGGACAGCCCATTCCAATGTCTAATCTGCGGAGAAATCCCTCCTCATGTCCCACCTAAACCTCCCCTGGTGCAGCTGGAGACTGTGTCCTCTCATGATGTCACTGCTTGCCTGGGGAAAGAGGCGGAATCCCAACCGGCTGCAACCTCGTCTCAGGGAGTTGCGGAGATTGATAAAGTCACCCCTGAGTCTCTATTTCTCCAGATTAAACAACCCCAGCTCCAGGCACCCACTGTCCCCCCTCCTGCCTGTGCATACCCAGCCGCCCCTTCCTCGGTACCTCCAGCTGGCTGCAGTCCTCCTTCTCCAACCCCGCCGGTGTTGCCACAGCAGCAGCAGCAGCAGCATCCATACCTGGTACCCACTGCAGTACCTCAGCCTTCAGACACTGTGGTGCGGACACGGCATTCACGGCGCTGTTACAGCATTTCTGACTGCCCAAGAGCTGTGGATGTAATCCCTGGATTTACATATAAAAAATTAAAAAAAGGAAAAAAAAATCAGTCAAAGAAGTAAGTAGTGTTCCAGTGACACTGGATGCAGCTCCAAATGCATGGGTATTGATGCATATACCCTACCTGCTAGGATGGCATGGAACACTGCCATGGCTGCGCCCTCAGCCTTTGGTGGGATGAACTTGGCCAGTTCTTCCAAATCCCCTCCTGCTGTGCCCTTCTGACCAGTTCTCTTCTACACGTACATCATCTCCCTGTTGGACATCTGCAGCTGCTCAGCTGAGCAGTTGCACACAGTTTGCCATGTAACTGTTTCCATTGTCTTCCAATTAATAAATGTGCAGTTGTACACGCTCTTTACTGTGTAACTGCTTCCACTGTCATCCAATTAATTAATTGGTCACAGCCCCAAGCCTGCCAGAGCTCAAGAGGAATTTGGACAGGCACATGGTGTGACTCTTGTGGCTGTCCTGTGGAGGGCCAGGAGCTGGAGCTTGATGATACTTCTGGGTGCTTTCCAATTCCAGATATTCTATGATTCTATGGTTTTATTCATTTACTGTGTTATCAGTATCATATTCTTCCCCAATGCAAAATCTTGTAGCTTGAGCTGGTTAAACCTTACACACAAAAAGCTACAAAAACAGATTTTTCCTGCATTATTTACTGGGAAAAATATACCTAACAAAAGTAATAAATACTCTTTTCATTTTGAGGCAGGCACAGGTCTTTTGCTGGTTTTCATTTCTTTTTCTGTTGTATGATGGAGAGGCTAAAAAATAAATGCACCAAGGGAGTGATTTCATCTGCAATTACATTTCTATTTGTATGACAAGAACTCTAATTTCTCTAAAACCAGTTTTTAGTTGTAGTTTCTAGAATATTGCTGTAAAAAGAGTAAAAATCTAGAGTGTGTCACTAAAATAATATAACAGCTTATTATTACAGCAGTACTATAATGTCTGTGGAAAAATTGTTTACAATTTTTTATTAGTAAAATAACATAGATCATTCAAAATCTCTCGTTTCTCAGTAACAATTTAGTCTATCATCTTGAGATCCTGGAAAATACTCTTAGACAACTGTGACAGGAGACAACAAATATAAATTATTTTTTACCTAGAGAAGCTGCACAGTGGTGCTGCTAGAAGATGTAATAGCCCAGTAAAAACTTAAACCTTGTTAGAAAATATAAACAGCTGCTGAAATAGAGGAGATAGATGTCATCCAGAACTCTAACAGATAGAGACAGAAATATCTGCTTTGAAAGATAATTAACACACTGATTACATATCTCCTGCCCAAGGTTAGTGCTCCATTGTGAGTTGCAGCACAGCTCCTAGCATCATGTATCAGAGAGCATGGAATTTGAAAGGTTGTGCAAATTCTGATTACTAAAGTGGTCACAGAATCAGAATCGTTAAGTTGGAAAGGAAGTTCAAGACCATTGAGTCCAAACAATAACCTAAGTCTGCCTAGCCCACTACAAAACCATATCCACAAGTGCCACATCTTCTAAATGCCTCCTGGAATGGTGACTTCACCACTGCCCTGGGCAGCCTGTTCCAATGATTGACAACCCTCTCAGTGAAAAAATTTTGACTGATATCCAATCTAAACCTTTCCCAGCACAGCTTCCTTTTCCTCTTGTTCTGTCCCTTGCTACCTGGGAGTAGAAACCAACTCCCACCTGGCCACAACCATGCTTTCAGGTAAGGTGTTGGTCCCCACATAGGCTCCTTTTCTCCAGGCTAAACAACCCCACTGCCCTCAGATTTTCCTCATAAGACTTGCGCTCCAGACCCTTTACTAGCTTCACTGCCCTTCTTTGGACACATTCCATAATGGTATAAATGTACTTGAAAAACAGGATAGTCAGACAATGATTCTGTCTAGTCCTTCTACAGTTTCTGCAATACAAAGAAAGCCTTCAGACTCAGGTTACTTCTAATTCCTCTTGCTTCTTCATCTGTGTCCATTTTAGTATTCTATAACCTTTTCCTTTAGTTCCTTTTCTCCCTTGAAAGCTCAGGCTTTGAATTTTAGCTTGTATCACTGCAGTGCAGCATGTAAGACTTCATGGTTTGAATACCTGCTTATGTCCAGGCATATCAGTCTGCATCTTGATCTGCTTAGTTCATCATCTCCTATGCATGCTGAGTCTCTGCTGGGAGAAAAATCTTTCTGCCTGTATACTGCAGTTAGAGTTAAGGTGTTCAAGTAAAGATGCCTGAATCTTAAGACAGATTTGAGGGTTGACAGGATTCCTGTCTTTTTGGTCCAGGGAAATAACTCACCAGTCCATCCTTCTCCCTTCACCAGATGTGCAAGAAATACTTGTGAAGAGGCAGAGTCAGGGAAGAATTTATTTTAATCCAATGAGCAGATTTAGTTTTCTACTGAAAAATGGGCAAACATTACATATATTTCCTTAGATGCTATGTAACCTTTTAGGATGTTGAAAGATTATATACATATTAAACGTACATGAAGGAAAATGAGGCACAAAAAATACCTATCTTGGTCTTTGAAGTTAAGACTTGGTTGCATTTAGTGGCCTATTCAATAGATTACATAAAGTTGTCCCACTCCCACCAGTAACAACATCCTGTAAAAACACAGCCTGTAAAAACACATTCTGCTTTGTACTAACTTTCAGTTTTCCACAAGTTGCATTAGGAAGACAAGACTGCCTTTCCAAACAGGATTTTGGTTCAATGTGTACCGGCAGTGTTGCAGAACTGCATTTTTAGGCAAACCACCAATGATGATAAGCCTCAAAGATGCATTGCCTGAGAAAGCTCCCCCTGAGCCTGTTCACTGGGAGATTTGAGTAAATACAGGACAACCATACTGCACACACCATATCCAGGGGTTTTCAGGCTGGGGCAGCCTCATCCACTGAACAGCTATGGTGTGGTGCAATAGAGCATGCACAAACCAGATCAGACTTGAAACTACTTTCTACATGTATTTGCAATATTTGCTACACTGAACTAAAGCTTTTTTTCCCCTCTCTTTGAGAGACCTTTTTCCGTGGGGAAGAATTCTTGGATGCAAACAGTTCTGCTTTCCAGGGTACGCACTAGTAAGCTGATGTGTTTGAAGGAGTCTAACATCCGTTTTAATGGGATTGTTTCTTTTTGTAGTCTGTAGGAGAATGGTGTAAGCAGTAGCTGATTATCTAAAGCAAGACAGTTTGTTCTGACATGTCTTCCTTGGGGTCATCAGGGAAGGTGCCCCCCATGAGGTGGTCTCTGGTGGGACAACACCAGCCCTGAGGCCCTGCTCTCAGACCAGACTGTACTCAAAGCACAAACGCACAGATCTAGACAACACCACTAAAGCTCTTGGATATAAGTACAAACTTGTTTTAGCAACCAGGAAAATCTTGGCTGCATGATTTCTGTCAGGGGAATTTAGCTGATGCATTGCTATTATACATATGTAATCTTCATCAATCTTTCTTATTTCAGGATATTCTCAAAGATATGGGGTAACTTTCAAGAGGTTAATTGTTTTCTTCCACCAAATCTGTTGAAATTTGTAATTTAAACTGGTTAACACTGTCACCAGTGCTGTAGGACATTGTTTTTTACTGTATGCTGTAAAACCAATGCAATAAACATGAGCATTCTAATCACTTTTATGACGTTTATCAAATCTCTCCAGTAAAGCCTTCCATATGTTGCCTGGGATTGTTTGGTGCTTGCTTATGAGAGCCTGGACAGCAGTCTTTGTCTGAAAAGAAAAGAGAAATTTGCCTTCACAGATCTATTTTATGCATGGAAGAAAAGTATAATCACTAACTTCTCAGAGGTTCAAGAGGGAAAATTCACACATAGCTCTACTGTAAGAAAAAAAAATTGTTGTTTATATTAACTAGCTGTCCTAACGACATATTTCTTGGAATAGAAAGGAGCAAAAACAATGACTGCATTTTGGGTAGGCTCCAACTATTGAGAT
This sequence comes from Lonchura striata, assembly GCF_050655825.1. Lineage (NCBI taxonomy): Eukaryota > Metazoa > Chordata > Aves > Passeriformes > Estrildidae > Lonchura > Lonchura striata. Next base: position 118,423,314 of record NC_140704.1, read on the forward strand.
TTATCAAATGTGGTCATTACTTAGTCAAAGTAGCCTTTAACACTTGAAAACATTAAGTTTCTGCAATCCCCCATCCCTGAAAATGTTCATCAAAAAATGACAGATAAAGCCTGACTCACCTCATCTGATCTTATTGCTGACCTATCACGGACAAGGAATTTGGAGTAGGAACCTCTACTGTTGTCTGTTCTTCCCAACATGAATTTTCCCATCATTTTATCATATACACTATGCACATAATAAGAAAATTCATAATACTCTTTACATAAGAGTCAAACGCAAGTTTAGGAAGAGAATGAATATAATATTCTACTTCTTATTTCTAAAGTAAATAAGAAATTATCTACTTTTGTTTTACTTTGTGTATTTAAACTTGAAATAAGGGTAGCTACATACTCCATTGATCTACCCCAGAGTTACAGTAGAACATCCCTGTGAATATAATAAAAGAGTAGCTGAACCTTTCCTGATAGATTCATGTCCTATCTCCTTTGCAGGGCAGGATCAGACAAAGGTCAGCCAGGCCACTGCTCACCTTAAACCTCATTTAAATTACCTTTTTTTAAAGTAATATCAGCCACAGAAGACCTAACTGTACTCCCACCAAAGTGGGTGGTGGTCAAAGGGGCAGCCAAACACATGCCTTAGTAAGGTAAATCAATATAATGGGAAATTTCAATTTCACTTTTGCAGGTACACAAAATACTGTTCCCCTAAAATACAATAATATAAATAGCCATAACGGCAGTCACATTGCTTCCAGCCTCCTAAAGGTGTTAAGAGTAAACTACAGCTCGCTGGGGCTGTTCCCTTGTAACAGACCAAACCTGTCTTTTTGGTTTCACTTTTGTGAAGCTCAGCACAACCTGTAGTAGACCCTTGAAAAAGGATAAAAGAAAACAAAAGAAGAAAAGCCAGCCTTGTTTGAAAAAAGAAAAGCCAGCATCTTTTTGGGGGCAGCAAGGTGTTTTTTAGTAAGTGATTTCTGAGAGCTGATTTGTTTGTGTATTTCTAGGTGGTAGCAGATTTTTTTTCTCGTAAAATCCTCCTTTCATCTTCTGTAAAAAATTTTAAACCTATACTTTCAGTTTAGCTTTATATTTTGAAAAATGCTTAAACTCTGGATCTATAAATACTTTTATGCTCTTGGGCATCATTAATTTCACCAAACTGTAGGTATTCGACATATTTTTATATTTTGGATTCAACTTTTTAACATTTTCACTTTGACAATGAAACTGAAGCTCTTGAAGAACTTTGCTTCTAGACCCCTATGCTATTTGGTGAAGATTCTCAAAGTTATTTGCTATTGATTAAATTTATTTTCATAGTTACTGAAAACTGCATTTAAAACATAATTTACATCATTTCAAAATTAATATCAAAGTTATCAAAGGCATGGGAGAAACAAAGTTAACAAGGAGACAGAGCTCATACATTTGGAAAAGATGAGGGCATCCAAATCAACTCTTACTATGCCAATATTTACTGGCAGGTATTTGTACATTAAATGATCCCAAACCTCAACTGCCCATAGCATATAATAAAGACAGTAATAAAGACAAAGCATATTTGTCTTTATTCAAGCATGCAAAAAACTGCACCTATAGTACAGAGCAAAGTATGTAGTTCAGTATTGCAAGGAGAGAGAACTTACCTTTTCAGCTAATTCTTCTGCAGTTATATTTGGGTCATAAGGGATTGGCTTCCCAATGTATGTGCGAAATTTAACTGGAAGTCCTCCATACGGAGGAGTAAAAGGCAATCGAGTGCTTTCATATAACTGTCTAAAAAATCCTGAAATGGTTTATGGGAGAAAAAAGTGAGATTATAGTCACAGTAAACACAATTCAAACATTAATCTGATTCATGTAGAATTCTTCTTATAAATCCATGCTTTATATGATAGTTAGGAAGTTACATGATTGAAGCAATTGTCCACCAAAACAAAGCTTGATAGACTTAATAGAGCAGAGAAATAAGTCTGCATTAAAGAACTAAGTCACACAAACCAGTTATGTAAAGCTATTTCCAAATTTGAGCTACCTCTGACTCCCAGCAAGTGTTAGAGAATCCAAGTAAGCAGAAGTCTGAAAAGCAAAATCTAAGATAAAAGCAAGAGAAATCTGAGAGAAAGAGATAAAACATTCAAAATACATGAAAAATATTTTTAAGTTCTTACTTCTTTCTTTAAACATCCTATAGCCTTCACGGACATTTTGAGTATACATTGGAATGATGGGCTAAAGAAGTAGAAAAAGAAATAAAAAGGTGGAAATGTTATACCAGGTTTGAATTTCTGATGTAGTTCTTGTTAATGCAGCTAAGAAAATCACTCAAATACAGGGGGTAATTACCAGTCAGTTAAGTAGTAAACAAGGAATCTTGATTTTAAAAACTCCAGAATAGAAATAAAATGCTATTTTTCAGCTGCCATAAACATCTGTTTTAAAGTCACTATCTGTAAATAAAATGACTGACATTGTCTGTGTTACATATTTACTGCAATATCACTGACTGGAACATAAAACAAATTTCCATGGTTTCTTTGTCTAAAGCTTTCATCATGAGTGGTGAATAGGGAAGTATTGAGTTTGTGAAGTCTTGCAGAAAGCAAGCAGACATTCATGGCTGGCTCATCTCATCTGCTTCTCAAATAGGGTCTAACTGAAGCAGTAATGTTTGGATAAAACTTCACTGGAAAAGACTTCTCCAGATCCCTGGGACAAAAAGAGGCAATTGTGTGTCCTCACTGACCTGGACTACACCTTCTGGCGGGCGGATCCTTAGGCACTTACAGAACAAGTTCACTTCATCATTGTGACTGAGAAGAGACACGCTTGAGATACCTGCTTGAAACAGTCATGCCTTACAGCCTGAGGTTGGATTGTGTAGTTTGTAGACAGATTGACAGTAGTTGTATCCATATATACAAAGACTTTTTTCTCCTCTATTGTCCCTTTTCCTTTTTCTGAAATTTTAGTTTGAACAGGTTGTTGGAACAACTTGTCCAGAAGGTAATGAAGGAAGACTTTTGTGCTGCTAAGAATCACTACCACAGAACAGAAGCTGCAGGATGAGAAAAAAACAAGCAAGAAAAAGACCTAACTAACTCACAGTGATAGAAAGCATTAAAAGGAAAAAATACCTGAGAGAGAGAAAAAGTATCAAACATGCATAAAGCTATAATAGTAAACCTTTCAGAATGCAAAATTAAGAGAAATTATTAGAAATAAACCCTTAAAAAGTAATCACTAATTTCTTCTAAAAATATATAAGTACTGGACACTAAAAATAACATACTTTGTTTCAGCTGTTATTTGAATACTGTACATCTAAGACCTAAAATATTTGAAACCTATCTGTCACACAGACAAAACACTTTAAATTTTAGGAATAGTACAAGAGAAACATATGGTAGTCTATAAAGAAATCTGGCAACTACAGAAGTTACTCTCATACAACAATCAGCAACTGAGGTGAAGGGTAGGGAGCAACATTCAATCCCTAAGCTGGAAAACACAGGTATGCACATAAAATCTTATATTTTTAAAAGAGCACAACCAGACCTGCAGTAACCAACACATTTATACTTGCTGTGCTGGAACTAAGCAGGATCATCCCCAGCCAGCTTGAAAATCACAGAATTACAGGATATTAGAGGTTGGAAGAGACCTCTGGAGATCACGTAGTTCAAACCCCTTGCCCATACAAGAGAATTTTATAAATCATTGTTCCTGTTTATTTTTCACCTAACTCAACTTGAAGGATTTTTTTTGGCACAGATAAAATTCAGGGAGCTTCAGAAATTATCATTCCTCCCCATTAGCCAGTTAAAACCAAGCCATAGACAGAGTATTTCTGAAAGTCATGGATTAATTTGACTGAGACAAATACATATCCCAGAGGTACACTGAGTCATAACATTAAACAGCAACACTCTCTGACTCCTGTTAAGCAGAGTAGTTGCACAAAATGAAAGGGAAACAAATGTGGAAACTTTACAGATAAGTACTGAGGCTGAAACTACCTTCCTTGTTTGCTTTTCTTCAACTTTTCTGGGGCTGAACTGTTGAACTTCTGTAATATTGTATGATGGATGGGAATGTCTATTCATATATAAAGTAGGTTTTGTCTTGAAATCCCCATTCAAGTAATCTGCGACAGGTTATAAACCACCATATAGTCATTTTATAAAGTGTGTGTAGTTCTTTGGTTAAGGGCTACACTGTATGGAGAAAATTTTTTATAATACCCTTATAATTCTATCTTGCTTTTATTAATGATATCTGAATAACTATTAGCAAATTTATATTAATTGCTACATAATAGAACAAGTTCTGATATCTGGATGAGTCTACCCCCAGTGTACTTTGTTTTTGTGGCCAGATTTTGGTAGAGGGGGAGCTACAGGGGTGGCTTCTATGAGAAGCTGGCAGAAGCTTTCCCCATGTCTGGCAGAGCCAGTGTCAGCCAGGATGGATTAGCTGCGTGCCAAGGCCAAGCCCATCAGGAATGATCATAACACCTCTGTGGTAACATATTTAAGAAGGAAAATATTTATTGTGCATATGTAATTGCAGAGAGAACAGGGTGAGAAAATGTGAGAGGAACAGCCCTGCAAACACCAAGGTCAGTGCAGGAGGAAGTGCAGGAGGTGCTCCAGAGCAGAGATTCCCCTGCAGCCCATGGTGAGGCAGCTGTGCCCCTGCAGCCCATGTAAGACGATAGCAATGGAGAGATCCAGCTGCAGCCCATAGAGGAGGCCCACACCAGAGCATGGGTGCCTGAAAGAGGGCTGTGTAGCTGTAGAAAAGTGCTGGAGCAGGCTCCTGGCAGTGATCTGCAGACCCATGGAGAGAGAAGCCCACAGAGCAGGTTTCCTGGAAGGGACTTGTGACCCTGAGGGGGACCCTCTTCTGGAGCAGGCTGTGCCTGGAGGACTGCACCCTGTGGAAGAGTGATTCATGTTCATGGAGAATCTGTTGCCCAGGGGACGGACTCAATTTGAAGTTTATCTCCTGTGGTATGGACCCCATGCTAGAACAGGAGAAGGACTCCTCTCTGAGCAGTGGCAGAAACTACATGTGATGAACTGGCCATGACCCCCATTCCCCATCTGCCTGTGCCACTGCAGGGAAGGAGGTAGAGCCAAGGAAGAAGGGAGAGGTGGGGCAAGAGGCGGTTTTAAGACTTATTTTACTTCTCATTGTCATGCTCTGATTTTGTTGCCAATAAATGCAATTAATATCCCTAAGTTGAGTCTGGTTTGCCCATAATGGTATTCAGTGAGTGATTTTTCCCAGTCCTTATCTCCGCTCATGAATCTTTTGCTTTATTTTCTCTCCCCTGTCCACTTGCGGAGGGCAGTGAGAGAGCCTTTGATGGGTGCCTGGCATCCACCACACCCCAGTCTTTGGTCAGCCAGGAAGACTAATCTGGCCAGTATTGAAAAGGATGCAGCTGGAACAAATAACCAAATTTGAAATGTGTCAAAAGATGAGATCCAGTGACTACTGTGGACCTAACTTTATGTAATATTCCCCCTCTACTCTTAAATGCACAGTGTTTTTTAAGTGTTTAGTTATCTAAGGTTTGCCTGATTCCAGACTCCCAGAGAAATATCAATGATGCCCAAAGTTCAGTGAAGCTTGCAAGCTAATTACAGCAACATCTGCCATACAGGGATCTAGTCAGACTTCCCAATCATAAAAAACCTCAAGACCCTTTCACACTGCAAGAACCTTACCCTCAAAGAATACCCAATTCAATAAATAAAATTTTAAAAACCCCCATCAAAAACCAAACACAAATTTGGTCAAGAAAAGGAGGTAACAATTTTATGTGCTACTGTTCAGGTATTTCCATGTGCTTCTATATTATGGAAGACTAATAGAATTAGGAAAATTACTGGCAAGGATTCTTGTGATGCGTTTTGATCAGGGTGTCAATCTATGTAAGGGCACTCAGTTTTTAATTCAATTTCTATTTAAAAATCCACAACTTGTTACATTTCATTACTGTAAAGTTCCAGGTGAAGGGAGAACATCTGGCAAAGGTTTGTCCAGATGTTTGGAGTAGCTTGAAAGACAGATGAAAGAAAAATCAATAGAAATCTCTCGAGTTTTTTAAGTGACAACTCTTTCTGTTTCAGCATATTATTCATTTAATACATAAGAAGACTATTAGGGAACTCAAGATGCCCATAGGAATTTGACTGAGTTTATCCCATTCACATTCTGGTACTTTCCCAGTAGTGGTGGTGTACAGGCCCACACAGTATGTGAAGTATTATGACTAACATTTACCTTTTTGGAAAAAAGGGATGGGAAAGGGAGCAGAAGCACATAAAACCTAAAAGGCCATATAAGACAATATGTGGAAACAAGATTCCAGGCCTAAAATTATTTTATCCATTGGGTAAATGCCCCTAAGTTTATTCTAGTATTTAATTATCTCCTCACAATAATTTAGAGATAGATTTATGAAGAAATATTAACCTGAAGCATGCATTTTGCAACTTCAGATCCTTTCTACTAGGAGCCATAGCACAAGTGACCAAAACAAAGTTTGAGAAGCAACAAATCAGATGAAGTGCAAAAGAGATATAACTACACAAAAGGAATGTTAAGAAATTAAAGTTTCATGAGAAGAACTCAACTCCCTATACAGCTTCTCCTATATAGACAGAAAGCTTTATGTAGAAGATCAAAGGGCACTGCAAGTGATGAGATATTCATTAGAATGTGAGGAAAAAGTGATGGTTGTGCAGTTCATGAGAAAGCAGCAGAAAGTGCCGAACAGATGAAGCTGGATTTGCACCAGTATTGTCAGACACAAAAATCACTAGGTATGGTAAGTCTAAATTAAGGCAGAAAACTTGTGTCTAGATGTGGTGATGATGATGGGGAGTGGCAGTTAGAAAAAAGACAGGTTTGCTGCTCTTTCAGCTTCATGCCAAATAAAATAATTTCCCAGAGACTGCATCACAGTCTCCCAAGTATATTTAGCTATAAGAAGTCACAGCTAATCACAGAAGTTTGCATTTGTAGATCATCCATATGGAAACTAACTGAAACCTTGGCCATGAGTACATAGATGGAGTGCAAATCAAGAGAAGTGCACATCTAGAGGATGCTGAGACTATGACATCCACACTGAACACATTTCAGTGTGCTGTTTTTATCTAGAACTAATTCTTGTTTGGCACCATTGGCTGAAGACCATTTGACACTGGAGTATTAGGTTCCAATTTTGGTTTAGTTTCAGCCAGAAGGAATGCAGCTTCAGTATTCTAACATGTTCCTTGATATGAATGAAAGCATGGTGAGAGAAATACACAAATTACTTCAAAAGTGCCCACGATTCAAACTCAGACACTGATGTAGATACACCTTAAGTTAGTTGATGCAATCTTCCACAAACATGAAGAAAAGTAAAGGTAAATGAGAAGAAAGATAAGGATAATGCATTAAAGAGCCATAAGAAAATTACTAGATATGTGAAAGATAAAGATGCAAATCTATTAGGATAGGAAAAAATAATGAAACCTTAGGACAGTATGGAGAAGGACCACAGTGAAGATTTCTGAAATAAAGTCAAGATGAAACACTGGATGCCTGCATGATGGAACTGTAGACATAGAACCACAGAGATAGATGCTTTGAAACAGTAAGAAAAATCTTGACAGTTCCACAAAACTCTTGCTCCTTGTAAATGAATGTGCTCGAGGAAAGTGATGGGGAAAGGAAATGAAATCTTCATTTCCCACCCATTTCCTCTGGAAGATTTTCCAACAAATGCTCCTAAGCTGCATTTTTTAATGAAGCAGATATGCAGACAGCACAGACTGGGATTGGTAACATACGGCACTCACCACTTTTGCTTCTAAAGCGACCTGAGCAAAGCCTTTTCGATTTCCCCACACGAGCTGATAGCTTTCGTCACTGAACAGAGCTTCTCGAACTCCACCTGGCGAGATGGACACCAAGTACCCATTCTTCAGGGCACCAAGACACTCCTCCCTCGTACCTGGTATAACACCCGTCACTGCCAACAATAATCTGAGTCCTGAAATAAATAAGGAGCAAATGTACATTTAATATAACAATATATGTTTGCAGCATCAGATTACAGCTAAATTAAAATCTAGTAACTATATATTTAGGCTAAGACATATTTTTATAAAGGAAGTAAGACACATATAGAGTAAATGCTGGCAAAATTATAAATACATGACAATATTTTTGACCAAATATTATGACGTTTAACAATCTTGTCAGGAACATTTAAATTAAAAAATGCTTCCACATCCTATCTTTCATAATTATCAATCAAATTATGTAAACAAAACTTGTATGTCATAGCTAGAAATCAGAAAATAAGCACCTATTCCTCTCTCCTTCTTTTTATATATTTTAATACAGAAAAAATAATCAGTACAATAAAGATTACTACAAAAATAAATACCTGACAAGCTACTATTTTGGTCTTCTTTTAAAATATGATGTTTAGCATTTTAAAGATTGAGGTTTTGAGTTGTTTAATTGAGTATTTTGTGGTTAAATTGCAAACTATGTGGATCAAACTGAACGGCTTTAAGACTCTCAAGATGCATGAATGAAAGAAACTAGCAGGGCTATTTCAGCACCACATGAATAAATTCACCACAGCAAATCTCCTTCCTCTATTTCCATAACTGGGATTTCTCTAAAAGACAGAGCCATAGGAGTGCTCTATGCTTGCTAATATTATCTTGATATTTCAAATATATCAGTTTGGAACTCTGATAGAAAGCAAACAAGCATTTCCACAAAATTCAAGTTCCCTGTTCAAAGAGCATAGTTTGAAAATATTTTTTTTTTATATTAATAAATGGAAGCAACAACTCTGGACTGACAGAGGTCTGCAACAAAAACTTTGGAAAACAATAGGTAACACAGTGCTGAATCCTGTAATTTAATTGTATTTAATCTTATTCAAGGTATCATAATTGATAAATCTTTCTGTCAAAGACAGATGTTGACTTTGTTTAAACTTTTTGTGAACTCATTTCTGTTTCATCCTCAAGTCAGGAATGCCATATTGTTATTAAGCCAAGCCATTTGCTTGGCTTTAAAACTTTTGAGAATTATAATATTTCACGTGAAAGTATTACTACTTCTTATTCCCCTTTTCTAGGTCTCATGGAATTTTTTAAACTTCAGTGATGCAAGGCTTCTGTCTGATGTCCTAGCTCTTCAAGGGAAGCCATGCCACACCTCTGAATCATCCTTGTCCTTTTATTTTTGTAATTTTATTACTTAAGCAGCTAATACTTTATTACTAACAGCTATTCTGAGATAGAGTTATTAATTCACAAGAAGAATTCTCCTGTAACTGCAATTAATCCTGTAAATAAACTGAACTGAGGTCCAGCTCATGAGCATTTTTTAAAGAACCAGTCTGGGAAGTGTAACATTTCTTTGCAAAAAGTAAGCATAGTAGAGCAAAAGAAGGTTAGAGAGGAATTTCACTTTTAGCCACATCTTCTGCTAATGCAGTGAGGAGGTCTAACTTCAATTATTTAAAGTCTTTCTTAGCAGATGTCCTTTTACAGCCTTTTTGAAGGCTAACACAGCATTTGACACATTTTGTTGCTCTAGCATGAACATAATGAAATCAATATGTTATGTACACACCAGTAGTCCAGGAATTGCACAGCTGGGAGCGTTGCTTAGTCTTAATAAATGTGTATTTTATATTTGTAATAAAAATCTGTGCTAAGGACACTTCAATTTGAACAGTACCCTCTTATTTAACCCTTAAGAAAGGAGTCTGCTTTGCAATGTTTTGCTAAACTCTCTCTTTTTGTGAGGGTACTCTTAAAAGCCAATCATCATTTGATGACTTCTTACTTCTCATGTACTCACTCAGTACTACACAGTATTTACTAAATAGGACTTAAAATTATTGTAATCTTTCTAGGAGTGCCTGAATATGGTTTTAGCATCAAATTTACTGGAGTTTATAATACTTGTTTTCAGGAAAACTTTGTTTTCCAAATAGTGTCCTTCTAAATAGCTTCCTCTATTGTCTATTATTAAAACAGCTTTCAATATTAGTGGCATAAAGGTGCCTTTAAATAATTCCCCTACTATTCCTTCTGGATGATCTTCTTTATGGCTTGTTTTTCTAAAATTGAATTATCTTTGCTTCTCTGTATCTTCTCCTGACCAGTCAGCACTAGGTCAATAGTAGATTCCTATCCAGCACTTTCTACTGAGGGATGACATTCCATCCCAAAAGGATAATGTGTCTATTTGTTGACTTTGGAGGGTTTACAAATGTTTTCACTGAAAAGATAGGATATGCTACTCTGTTTGTCCTCTTACATCTACCAACTTTTAGTTAAAAAATCTAAAAGTAGTCTTCTAGTTTAAAAGTTCTCTTGCAACTATAGGAAATGTAAAGTTCACCAGTTAGGTGAATTCAGGAACCTTAAATACAAGAGAACACATTCTTACCTGGTAAACGAAACACAAAATGATCAGCTACTGACAGGCAAAGTCTTCTCTTCCACAGAAACAGTCTAGACAAAAAGTAAAGGTAATCTATAGGAATAGCTCCATGGTAATACACAAGAATGCCTGGTCCTTCTGGGAGGTTTTTCACACCATGAAGCTCATAACCTGTTTGGGATGGAAAGCAATACACTGTCAATGATACCTGTAAATCATCTGACAGTTTAGAGAAAACTTGTTACTTTGTAAAGTGACCTTCAGAGACGTGTGAAAGCCTCTGTAGTAGCTTTCAAAATAATTAATTCTGGATGGATCTTTTGGTCAATAGCACAGAGAAAGTCCCTCAGACACCACAGCACAGTAGACTGATTTGTTGGTCAGTTTAATCATGAGATCAGACCTGCACCTGACATTTTTCTTAGTGAGGGAACTCAAACTATTATTTCCCATTAGGAACTTCTTGTAAATAGTACAATAATAATACTTTTTAAAAAAAATTAGTAACTAGTGTGAAAATGCTTCATTTTCAGAAATAGTGGCCAGCAGTCTGGATACTTTCCTGAAATCTGGAAGTATGACTCTCCATTCTGTGTCAATGAAAGTGAAGAGTTCGGGATTTTCCATAATAAAGTGTTCCTCTTTTAGAGAAGTTGAGATTTTTAACTTGAAACCATAATCTTTAAGAATCCCAAAAAGAGGTTCTCTCCCCAAGAGTTAAATATATTCACTTCACAGCGGGAGGGAATTTCCTCACAGACATGCACTTCTATTAATCCTTGTCATGATTCTTCCTACATTTGGTTCAGGTTTCAGGTGGAGCCAGATTAGAAGCTAATGTATATAAAGGCTTGGGAAAGACACAGCTTTTGCCAACTAAGAATTCTGCTCCACCTTGTCTGCCTTCATTTCCATCCCTGCTACAGCTCCTGCCATGAGCCATTTGGATGGGATGGGAGTAGACGGAGTCCTAGGAGCACATGGAGAAAGTTTTATACTGCAGGTTGTTCAAAGAAGCCATACAAAGTATAATAAATGTAACTTACTTGATTTCATATGGAAGAAAAAATGAAAACTTCTGTGTTTTTACCATTTACTGTAATTCAATGCTTCAGACAAATCATGTTGTACTTACCGTGCCATACTCTTGCATATATATCCCAAAAGCTTGCTATAGTTTTTCTTACACGATTCCAAACATCACTCAAGGGATCTGCTTTTAACTCATTGTTCCTCTGATATATTAAAAGCAAAATATTAGTAAGGTAAATGAAAACGACAATTGTTAAAGGAACTATAAAAAAAACTAATATTGCACTGATTGTCAGTGAGGCAATGATCAGATGAAAAAAGTATTTCTTCAGGAACTCCACAACAGTCCATTCTTCCAGAGCATAGAAAAGGAAGCTGAGGCTGGTCATTGGTAACTGTCCTGAAGCACAGGATTCTTGTCTGCCTATCTTGTCCTGCATGGAGGAAAAAAAAAAAAAAAAAAAAAAAACAAAAAATAAAGGAAAAAAAACCAAACCAGCTGTAGTTTCTTAATTTATGAAAACAGGTTTCTGTAAATACACCTGATCCTTATTTTGGTACAGCACAGGTTCAAACATTTTGTGTCTCTCTGTCATGCTAAGATAGCTGCTGACTAGGAGATTGTCCACATATTTATGGAATAGGGGCTGAAACAAGAAGGACTGGAGCTCAACAAAGCCTCAGGATCCCTGCAACATGGCTGATCAGATGATTTCTCTCAGAAGAGAGTAAGTGGATGGTATTTTAGCAGGGGAGTGTGCAGCTGAAGGGACAGCAGCAAAACCAAGGCAGTCATGGCTTCTTCACAAGGTCTGGAAGTCTGGGACAACACTTGGTACTGCTGCTAACACCAGGAAAAGCAGCTTTTCACCCCTCATCCATACAACACATCTTTCTTTCAGATGTTCCAGCCCTAGCAAAGTCCAGGAGAGCTCCATGGTATGTTTTCCACATGCAACTCCCTAGTTTGTCCATTCCTACAGCTGACCCTGCCTGCCTGACAGCAGGCAGTGGTTACACTGGAATGCAAGAGCACTCCAGCATCACTGGCTGCTTCAAAGATTCTTGAGAATTAGCCAGAGATTTAAACATTGCAATCCAGCTCACTAATCCATAACTGAATACAGATTTTCTTTGCCTCAGTCAGGTTGCTACTTGTTTAATGAGCTCCACTACCAGAACAAGTACCTACAAGAAACAGATCATAAGTGCCAAAGTCAGCGCCAGGATCAGAAAATACAGCAAGCTCAGACTTCTCTGACTTTACTTGCTCAGTGGGGTACTTATATGAGCAAACCTGCTGTACACTTCTGTTTCCCTTCTTTGAAGCTTTGGGTAGAATTTAGGGGTGAACTGGCATAAGGCACAGCTCCCTTCAGAATTACAGATGACAAGGAGTCAAACAGCAAAAGTGGAAAGCAGACATGAACAAGCATTAGAGTCTAACATGCATCAAGGCAGGCAAGCCCCATGACAAACCCTGCAGAATGAGTAGCTGCAGTAGATATACATTTGGTCTCACACAACCCAATGAAACCTGTCCTTATCTGAAACCCTTTGAATTCCACATTGGCCACCAAAAAGGACCACTTGGTTTAACCCCAGTAGGCAGCTGAGCACCACACAGCCACTCACTCGCTCCCCACTGCAGTGAGATGGGTGAGAGAATCAGAAGATTAGAAGTGCAAAAACTCTTGGTTTAAGATAAAGGCAGTTTCATAGGTAGAACACAAGCTGCAAGGATAGCAAACAAAACGCAAGCAAGCACTGTGTTAAAAGATGCTCAATGTGGTAAAAACAAATTAAATCAGTATGATAAAATGTAACAAGAATTAATATAGAATTGTTTATATCCTGATGACTGGTGCCTCACTAAGTTATAGGAAAATCCAGATATTTTTACTGAAAAGAGATTTTACCACTAACATGAAAGAAAAAAAGTAATATCTGTTTAGACAGTGTTTAAGGAGGATAAAATTGATGGTGTGGTGCTACTCTATAGTAAGTTATTGTTTATAAAGTCCTGATAAGAGCAAGGACTACAAATCCTCAATGTATGCAAAGCTCTATGCTGACAGAGCCCAGGTGAAGGCCATGTTAAGGGGGCTTGCCTCAGGCTACTGAATCAGAAATACTGAGCAGTATTTGGAATAATTTGTTCAGCCTGCAACACAGAGTGAAGAAAGTGAGTAGATTTTGTATTGCTATTGGGTGTTCAGATCTGGAACACAGACTACTACAGCCAGCAGCAAAAGTGTTTAAAATCACAGATAAAATATCTATATCCATAACAAGTGAATCAATAATAAACTCTATATGATATGGGGATTAATTTGGATATACAGATCACTGATGAACAAGAGATCATATAATCTACCAACAAGATTTAAGATGATTCCAAAGTCCCCAAGCACAAGTAATCGCAGACTGAACAGCCAGATAAACTTCTGGCAAGATAACTGAGAAGCTGGTAACTGATGCCACTCATTCTTATTTTGCGGGAAACAGACCTTGTAAACAAATTCACTTCCATTCTTTGAAGACATTAGAGGTTGAATAGCTTGTACAGGTTTCATGCACATATAGTTTTAACAGCTTCTTAAAGAGTCACTTTAAGTCACACATGAGCTGCTACTTGAAAGTCATCCTTCCACCAGTGCTTCACTCTATGTTCCTACCCCAGACTGCTCTCCCTCAGCATCTCCTGTCTCCCTGCTAAAGGGATGACATTGAAAATGCTGGCACAAGCAAAATTGCTCTTGGGAACAGCCCAAACTTAGGTTGGCATATGGGTGTTATGCATGTATATTACAAATGCTACTTGACATTCTTATTAAGAAATAAATTTCTTTGACATGGAGCACATATGCAAAGAATGATGTCATTGACTAGCGTGACAACAAAGTATCCATCAGTGGTCGACTCTCTACCAAATAAGAACTGAATCTTGGTCCTACATTATTCAGCATTTTCAGAATTTTCTTCTAATATTAATAGGATGTTTATATTGATCAGTTTTAACAATGTAATATTCCACCGATTCCTCTTTCGCCAACCCAATTGCTATGTAGCAGAAAATTACTTGCTAGCTGGAAAACCACTATCCTTAACTTTGTTAGCTCACAGACTACAATATAAATTAACATTCCATTAATTTCTGATTTTAAGCTCAATATAGACACCAGAAAAGAAAGCTTTACAAAGAAGGCAAATTGCAGCAATGTGCAAAATCGTATTTTTTTAAAACCTATAAAACAGATTTAACATTACAGATTTGGCCAAAGATATCTGAAAGTAGCTGTGTATGTACAGGGTTCCTGTATATACACGCCTTCCACCAATAAGCTGGATGGGTGGGATGCAAGTTAATTCAACATCATTCCAGCTGAATCCAAGGGTATAAAAAGAATAAATGATTGACTGATTGAGGAAAAACTAGAAGCAGCATAGCTTCTTCTGGAAATTGGGTACTCAACCATGGTTCAGTTACTGCTGTCACAGTTCAGTTGCAGACTACCTCCAATATTTCATAAGAAAAGAATGAATTCCAATCACTGAAATCTGGATCCTGGTATTTGGACTATATGATGCAAACCCAACATGGTAAATGCATCCCTCTACTGTCAGTATATCAAGGGGCTACAGCAGGACAGGACATAATTTTTTCCATGTTCTGCTGGCTATGTCTCTCCAGTCCCCTGTAGAAACCCCAAATACAATTTTGAACCAGCCTTTCTATCAAACACCATATATGAAATTATTATAATTGTATGAGTGCCTATTGCAAGCCTGTTACTAACAATCTCCTTGATTATGCACTAGGAGATAGTGCAGGAGTACTACCACAAAGTAAACACATTTATTTATAATGGCTTTGATTCGCCCCAAATGTCAAATTTAAGAGAGACATTTCTCTTCTGCTTTTATCAAACCTGAGCCAGGAGCATCTCCAACATATTTCAATAATGAATATAATCTAAAAGGTTAACAAGTGATTATAGTGTCATATTATTTAACAAAAATATCCAAACAAACATTTTTTAAATTCTCTACATTTTTCTTATCTTATCTAGTGATGAACTTGAAGTTACTGTTCTGAGTGATTTCATTGTTCTTATAGAGAATAACTTGTGTGTTGACATGTGAGGTATTTGGGCTCCACCTCTAAAGCATATCAAATTCCAGAGTAATCACTGTATGTACAGTGTAAAATTACAGATCATGACAGAGAAAGACAGAACTACTGTCTCCCTCCTTAGAGAGGAGCTCCCCTTTCAACAAAAGTCTCCTGTAGTACAAGTTGTTCAGATCCTAAGGTCTTGCTGAAGCATCATTTACTGATAAGGATAATCTTACCAACACTATAATCCCAGGGAAGAACAAAGCTGTCACAAGAGACTTATTACATTAAAATTAAAACCTTGTAGCTGGCTTTCAGTCATGACTGAAGAGTCATAATCTTGGTCCTGCTCACTAGCTTGCTCTTGGCAATAAGTTTAGCACAGTAAGAAGATGTTTTACACAGAAGCAAGTGTAAGGTAACTGAAGAGTCTCGGAGAGAGAATTTTTTGACACTTGCTTTCTTGTGGCAGGCGCCTACTCTTTGCTCAAACTCAATTGTTCTGTTTCATGAGGACAATCATCTAACAGTTACAATTCTGCATTTTGCTTTTCAGTGTAAATGAAATTCCAGTTTTATATTTCTTAGAGATTTTGTAGCAGTTCCATGGAAAATAATTCTCCTGCTGGTCTCACCTGGCCACCATCCACATTATTTATCTCCATAAATCCACCCATCTTGTACCCTCCTGTGTTTGTAGAGCTTCCCCCACCTTCAGCATATCCATCCCAAAAATGAACAGTCTATCCCCTCCAGACAGACACTATTGGCCATTACAGTCCTCAGCCTCCCAGAATTTTGCAGCCATTCTACCTTTTTCACACACTGAGGATGCTAAATCCAGAACACTCTTTCCCATTTACAGCTTAGCAAACATGAATAACTGAATTCCCACTTGTGTTTGATTGAGCATGTGGGTATTAGGGATTACCCCCAGCTGAGCATCCTTGCTCAGTTTGGTTTCCAGAAATGTGGCAGTTTAGAGCTAGAAGAATAAAATCATAGAATTGTTTGGGTTGGAAAGGACCTTAAAGAGCATCTGGTTTCAAACCCCCCCTGCCATGGGCCAGCGACATCTTCTAGCCCATGTTGCTCAAAGCCAAATCAACCTGACCTTCAACACTGCCAATGATGTGGCATCCACAACTGTTCTAGTGCAACCTGGTACAGTGTCTTATCATTCTCACAGTAAACTTCTTCCTGATATTTAATCTAAACTACCTTCTTTCAATTCAAAGCCATTCCCTCTTGTCCTGCTGGTTACATGCCTATGTAGAAAGTCCCTCTCCTGCCCTCTTGTAGGTCCTTTTCACACACTAAAAGGCTGAAAGGAGATTCCCAAGGCTTCCTCCTCATCAGGCTGAACAATCCCAATTCTCTCACCCTATCTTCGCAAGACAGTCCTCTGATCATCTTTGTGATCTTCCCAATACCTGTTCCAACAGGCCCATGTCTTTACTATGCTGGGTCAGCACTCCAGGTGATGGCCCACACCTGCAACAGAGTCGAGGGGCAGAATCACCTCCGTCACCCTGCTGGCCACAAGGCTTGGGATCCAGCCCAGGATGTATTTGGATTTCCTGACCTGTGAGCACACATAGTCGGGTGTACGAAGGGGGTATACAAGGAGCGGTGTCTGAGTTCAAATCTGGTACTCGTCCCGCTCAGGCACAAGTAAAACACTTCAAGTGCCCAACTTTGTATTTAACATTTGTCATTTAACTTTGTCATTTAACATTTCCAAACGTCAATACCGCGAAGACTGGGGGGTTTCCTCAATGTCTGGCGCTAAGGGCCCCTAAGAGCAGATCGTTGCTGAAGCAGGGGAGTGCTGGAACGCGGCTGGACCGGACCTGCCCCGCCACCCACCGTCCCGTCCCGTCCCGTCCCGAGCCCCCGCCCCGCTCACCTGCCCGCGGCGGCGGCGCCGTCCCGGACCCCGCGGCTGAGCCCCGTCCCGGGATAAGCGCCCCGCCGCCCCCGCAGCCGGGACCAGGAGGCGGAGCTGCGCCTGGCAGGCACAGCAGGCTCCGCGCCCAGATCTCCATGTCACTCTTCAACGATAAAAATCCCGGGACGGGCGTCGGGAGCCCCGCCTGGGCGCGCTGGGATGGAGGAGCCGCTTCCCATCGCAGGGGAACGCGGGACGCGCAGAGCCCTCTGCGCCCTTCCCTTCTTGGAAGAAAGAAGGCTCCCAGGACGTGCTTCCAGCCAATTCATGTCTGCGTTGATCGAGGAAACTTTCCGGCAGTGTCATTGACTGCTAAATTGAGAAAATGCGCTGGTTTTGCAAAGGAAATAGCCTCTTTTAAATGTCTTAGAGACTTGGGTGTCACACAGACTTGGGATATAATTGAAGCAGAACGCAGCACATGCTAATATGGCTAAATTCAGCAAAAGAAAGGTGAAATGTAATAAATACCTTTATGTAGTACTGCTGTTCACCCTCTTATATCGTGGAGGTCTTTTTTAAACTGATACAAAAAGTAGGTTTCAATTTTGAAGTTCAGGAAATAGTTAATCCAACCTGTTTAAAGCAGGTGATTGAATTTCATTGATTTGATTTGGTACAGAACAAGAAATGGGCTTCCATGAAGTAAAATGCATGACTGCAGTACATTGCTTCCCCCCATTGCAGTGCTGTAGCTGTGGTCCAGGGGAAGGGGACACAAACCTGCAAAAAAAGCATCCACCATTGATGCTTTTCTGTTGCCTTCTGGTTTTTATGGCACAAGACATATTTGTTCAGTAATGTGTTTTCTTGTGAGAGAATAAATATTCCTTGATATTCCTTGCCTAGCATGAAGCAGCAAATCATTGGAAAAGTGGTTTTGCTAGTAGACACTTTGATATAATGCAGATAGAAAGTATTTGAGAGGCAAAAGTACATTTAGATGATCAGTGCAGAGAGCAAAAGTGTTGTATGTAACACTTATCAGCACTTACCAACACTTAACAACATCAAATGTAGCTGAAATTTTTTTGTTTTGTTTGCATCTGTTTTGTTTTCTTTGTGTTTGCATGATGGTGTACTATCATCCAAAGAGTCAGGATGGAAATGCAAGAACTAAAACTACTATTGAAGAACAGAAACAGAATGGAACAGCAACATGATAATATGGATATTTAAAAATACATTGGAATAAATAGGACTGAATAGCATTGTATGAAGAAAAAAAAATGCACTGCTATCTTTGCTTTTCCTTCTCATTTTTATTCTTGAGAGTCATCTTGAAGAAAAACTGGTATGAGGCTTTTTTCAGAGTATTTTTATGAATCTGATATGGGCTTCTATCAGCAGATTTGCATATGAAGAGAGATTTCTAATGAAAGGCAAAACTACTCTGAGGAATCCATGCCATTAAATGAAATCAGAATTTAAGTATTTGGATCTCAGGGAGTGGGAAATTATAATAAATAGACACAAAATCAGCTTGGAGTTTTTAGGTAAAATAATGGTAAAAATTTTAGAAAGTTTCCAAAATTTCTAGAGATACCTGGTGTACAATGTGTATTATCATGACTATAAAGATTCTACAAGAAATGGAGCAGAAGGAACTGATTGGTATAATGAACTGTGTCATGTGAATCAGAAGCAGATGTTAAACTTAAGCTAAAAATAAAAGTAGCAATCAAGGTGAGATAAATATAAAAAGTTAATAGAGCTGAAAAAGTACTTTGCTCTAATTTTGAATTAAGGAAATGAGATGGAGAATTGGCAGATTGATCATAAAGATGAAGGAGGAGAAATAATAAAATGGAATGAAAAATCAAGATTCAGACATGGTAAGAAGAGAACCAGTACACTTTCTCAATCTATGCAAGAACAGTCTATCAGATTTCATTCCAGGCCCAGTAGTAAGGAGTTTCTAGTAGCTTTGTGGAGTTTAGAATACCAAGTGATGAAGAATAGCAAACTGAACACTTATATTTGAGAAATTAGGAATAATTAGGAGTCTCCTCTATTCTGCACTACCCAGTGTGTTCCAGACCAAAAAGTGTTAAGAAAATAGGAATTCAACATGTGGAGAAATGGTAAACTCATTTCCTTTTCTAATTGTTAATGTTGCCAGGCAGTCCTGCCAATGGCATGAGGCCATGGGAAGAGTAAATATAACCTTAGGGCTTATCTTACAATGTTCCAGGTAGGATTACTGAAGTGTTACAGCTAACATTGAAGGCATGGCTGAAATCTCTGAAATATTTTATATAATTCTATTTCTTCCTTGTTTACATACATCTATTTAGATTGAAACAAGTACAGAAAACACACCAAAGAATGAGGCAGAGAATGTGACTTTTTTAACCTACCAAAATGAAATTTAAAATGGGATATAGCTATTGCTGCTAAATAATTTTGGTAGTAAGAAGGTAAAAAAGTAACTCAGTTAAAGGTCAGTTAAAGCATAGAATAAATGAGAGTTAATGACAGTATAACTTTGGCACATTTTATATTCCAGTAATTTTTCCAGCAAGAAAAACTGAAGTTATGAATCTGTTTACAAGAGAAGTAATAGTTTCTACTGCTATTTGAAAGTTGGAAATAAATAGGTTACAGAATTTGGCAGTCCAAGTCTGGTGTTGTTTGCATGACACTCCAGGTGAGTTGTGCTGAGAGCTGGCTCCCCTTCAGCAAGGATGATTCCAGTAGAACATGGAATGATTAATCCTTTTAGTAGCTGGTCACAAGTGGTGTTCCCCAGGGTTCAGTACTGGGGTCTGTCCTTTTTAATACCTTCACGGATGACCTGATGAGGGGATTGAGAGTACCTTCACTCAGTTCACAGACAACACTAAGTTGGGCAGGTGTGTTGATCTGCTGGATAGTTGGAAGGCTCTGCAGAGAGATCTGGACTGGCTAGAACAATGGACCTAGGCCAATTTTATGAGGTTTGACAAAGCTGAGTGCTGGGTCCTGCCTTTGGGTCACAACAACCCCATCACAGCTCTACAGGCTGGGGCAGAGTGGCTGGGAAGGTGCCCAGTGCTAAAGGACCTGGGGATGCTGCTCAGCAGCTGAACATGAGCCAGGGTGTGCCCAGGTGGCCAAGGAGGCCAGTGGCATCCTGGCCTGTGTCAGCAATAGCATGGCCAGCAGGACCAGGGCAGGGATTGTCCCCTTGTACTCAACACTGCTGAGGCCATGCCTCAAGTCCTGTGATCCCTCTTCTCTAAAGCAACAAGCAAGATGAGATGGTGTCAAGTAGCACCAGGGGAGGTTATATTGGATATTAGGAAAAATTTCTTCACTGAAAAGGTTTGTCAGACACTGGAACAGGCTTCCCAGGGCAGTGGTGGCGTCACCATCGCTGGAGCAATCCTGGAGGTATTTTTTTAAAAGACAAGTAGATGTGGTGCACAGGGACATGGTTCAGTGGTGGACTTGATGGTCTCAGGTTAATGCTTGGACTAGATCATAAAGGACATTTCTGCCCTAAATTATAGTGATACTATGCTTAACATAAAATTACATCTTGTGCTTGGAGGCTATAAGGTTTCTTACAAAAAGAAACTAATTACTTGCTTAAAAAAATTCACCTCAGTCTTGCCTCTTGTCTCTTAATACTCGCTTGAGCATACATGCCAGAACCTAGACAGGATTAGCAATTGTTACAAACCCCATTCGGGAGCAATGGTGGTCTTTGTGGGTTCTTGGGATTGGATCCTATTTCAGGCAGTAATGTTGCAGGGTGATGGGAAGAGATGACTGTCTTGGAGGCCTCAATAAACTGAACTTGAATGCTTTATTTTTTTAATATTGATGTTCTAAACATATCAATCATTGATGCTAAAATGTGGGAATCAGGACAGTACCACAGATTTGGGATTATTTGCAGGCAGGCTTGGAAGTTTTAGAGATGGCTGCCAAGACAAATAGTTTTTATCTACTTGGAGAGATGTTTCACAGATAAGGAAGAAAATGAGCTTTTTCTTTAGATCCTGAAGGAAACATTCCCCAAAAACATTCTTGGAAAGCTGTTATATAGATGGAATCTGCCCTCTGTAGATGGTGTAAGAAACTATATTGCTCATGCAGGGCTATTCAGACATTAAGTGTGAAAACTCGTTCTCTTTTTTTCCTATGTAAAATGAGCAGAATCAAACCAAATTCTGCCAAGGCTCAACCTTATCCTGTGCTTCCAAATATTGCTGCTGTCCTGGAGGAAAACACAAAGTCACTTGACATTAAAATTTAGTGGTCTAAAAACTAAATCAGTTCATTTGCCTTGAAGCAGAAGATGATAATTTGAGGAACAGCACAGAGTATTTACTCCTAGAGCTCCTTCATCTAGTACCTGTGTAAGCCATCCCTCTTACATATGCAAGATCATGAAAACCAAGATTACTTTGCTGCACAAGTCTCCCCATTTCTTTTTCATACCCTCAATTTCATTCTTCTCTTCTACAGCTGTCAGTGTGGACCATCTGGCTCTAAATTCAGCATCTAACTACTGGCAGGGACAGTGGTGTCAGCCTGCAGGGCTGGAGACCTCCTAACCACTGCAGCTGGAGGTTGCAGCTTGGCAAAAGGGTATCCCTTCACTGTACCACAGGTTTGCATCCTGCCTTCTTGTCATTTGTGGTTTTCAGCACATCACTTGCTGATATGCTGACAGCAGAGATGTGACAAATCATCATGAATTTTTGGGTCTTATCCAATTTATAACAACACATGATCTCAAGCAGGTATTATCTCTTTTTTCTATATGCCTTAATATTTTGAAAGTGTCCTCTGCATTCTTTTTCAATATATGTGCACTCCACTGATGTTCATATAATTTTCCTGCCTTCCCTTTCTTTTTCACCTAATTTCAGTCTGCATTATTCTTAGTCCCTATTTCTTTCCCAGAAGCAGTTCTTAGGCTGAGATCCTCTCTCCTGCATCTCTTTTTCCATTCTCAACATAAATCTATCTCACTTGAAAAAGCCCTGCCTTGTCTCCTTCACCTTGGTTCCTAATTTCTTTGCCCAGTTTATCACAGTGTCACCAAAGAAAGCTCCCTTCTATGGTTAGGTGCACTTTTCCCAGCATCCTTTCATTGACCCCAAACTATCAAATCTCCACAGCCTCATTATCTGGAAATACCATTGTCATTCCCAGCTCTTTTACACACCATGGTTTTTTTGAAAGAAAGGCTGTTCCCCAGCTTCTTCTGTAAAACCTGATGTTTTCACATGTTTTCACTGATGTTTCACAATTCCCACCCTTTCTTTGCACAACCTTCACTACTCCCTTGCACTTCTCTTTCACTCCAGTCTGCTGGAATTCAGCAGTTGCCATAAAATTTCATTGCCTGTACTGATAGTCTTGTGTTCTTTATGTGCCTGGAGGCAGGGGAAATAGGATGAGTTTTCCTGTTTAATTATTATTTTAGTCTGATTTAGTCTGATTAACATTCTATATTTAGAAAAATATAGCATAGAGAGGACAGAGTCTTGCAGACCATAAAGTCATAGAATGTTTTGGAAGGGACCTTAAAGATCATCTAGTTACAACACCCCTGCCATTTAGATATTTAGGTCTTAAAAGGTGACACTTTTCTGAATATAAGCATACTACAGTTTTTATGCTTCATAGTAGGTCAGCCTAGATTCAGGTCAGAAATATATCTGGTGATTTCCCTCCATTCAGTCCAGTGTCACAGTGGAATGTTTAGCCTTTGAGTCAATGGTTCAAAGGCTAAATAAGCAGTTGGTAATGTAACCAAGGGCAACATATGTGTCAAAGGATAGAAATACTTAAAATTTGCCTCCAGATCATAATGATTGTGTCATAACATAGCCTGCTGACATCAAGTCCAGAAAAGAGAGAGGAAAAAACAATTTATCCCAAATACAGAGTTTCAGAAATGTTTGGAGTAGTTGCACACTGTTTCCAGGGTTCTAACACCCACAGTACCTCAGCAAAACCATGCACACACAGTTTCTCTGATAAATCAGCGACATTCTGAGCAGAATAAACCAAGCCCAGTGTGGTGTGAGCAGTCAAAACACTAGTGATGGCCATAAGTGTACATCTTCTAGCAGGACTGAAGCGTATTTAATGTACTCACCCTGTGTTGCTGTTACTGAGAGACACATATGCAAATACAGCTATTAACTATTGCACGCACCTGAATACATTATTGTTTTCTAAACTCATGTACATACAGATACAATAGAGTATGGCCTTATTTTATTAAACATTTTCCATTATGTAGAGTTGTAAGGCTCATCTCATGGCTGGACTCAGGTCTTCCTTTCAGAATAGTCTGATGGTCCCATTTCTCCTGACTGATTGTGCACCACTTTAAGCATTGTAAACAGCATTCACCATCAAATCCCAAAATAAACATTGTAATATAATTTAGGTCTGGATTGTCAAGATTGTCAAGATCCTCCATTGTTGGATGACTTTGTTCTAGTTATTACTTCAGTTAAATACTGTAATAATAGCATTCTTTCTATTGCAAGCAGTTGAGTGGGTGTATATGTAGCAATTATCTAAGTGGGCAGAATTTGCACAGATGAAAATGAAGTAGATGATCAAGTGTGGGTGACATGCCTCCCTTTATACACCCTTTCACCTTGCCCACGCAGGAGGTACACACCAAACAGGGCAGCTTTCTGAAGGGCTGGAAGGTCATAAAACCTTACTGGAGCATGGGTTTTCTGAATGGATCTGTCTAGGATGCTTTATGCTTCAGGAATTTAAGAGAAAATACTTGTTTTGGACATTTATGAAACTGTAACTTCAAATATTCTGCCTAAAACGAAAATTTAAAGAATGTTTTCTTCTGTGTAATTAAGAAAAGTTTATGCGAATTATAATATTGACTAAGTCACAGGAGTTAGGAAACATTAAAATGTATTTCAGGAGATTTTTGTTTTGGAGTTTTTTAGGGAGGTTTTGGAGTTTGTTTTGTTTTGTTTTTTTGTTTTTGAGAGAAGCCACAGTTTTTCTCATAGGGGAGTATATTTAAAGACAAATGAGAAAATATTGTAACATCATTTCAGATTGTGGGTGTGTGTCATTCTTCAATAAAAGCAGAAAACTCAGCCTGAATTGAGACAAATGTCACCTGTAGGTTGACAAGGAGTCAGAAGCTGTAGTCAAGTTTCTTACTGAGGTAGTTTTCCTTATGAGAGAAAGTACAACATATTAATGCCTCAATAACATGCCTGGTCCAGTGTCACTAAAACATTTGAACTATCTCTTTAGTAAGCCAACTAAACTGGAAAGGACTGGGTCACCTCAAGAGGGGATCAGATCCATCCTCTTGCTTATGGCAGTGCTGCCTGTGTCCATGTCTTCATAGCTGTTTGTCTGTATCAACCTAAAAAACAATCTAGTGATAGATATTACCACACAACACTCCAACACAATAATTATTATTTTGTTCTGAGTCTTCTGTAAAACAAACATGCCTTTCAGGAGATAGAGGATTATCTGTTGGAAGGGACTAAAAGACTATAAATTAAAGCACTTTACTATTCCATTAAAATTAGTGGTAATCAGAGATATATATTTTCTTGGTTGCAATTTTAAATGCTCATTGAATGAGACAAGAAAAAAATTTACTGCATGTAAAATACAGTAATCTTCAAAATTAAACAAGAATAAATCATGATTTCAAGTAATGTTGCAAAGGCAATACTATCAGCTGAAAGTAATCTAAAAAATGGGGGAAAAAAAAGCTTATATTTTAATAATAAGAAAGGGAATCAAAAGCATCACACTTTCTTAATTAGGCTGGCTTAAATGTTTTATCTCCCCTTCATGTTTTTCAGTATTCTTTACCTTCTAGAAAATTAAATTTCCAGATTTTCAGTGATCAGCCACACATCGTACCACATCAAACAAGGATTTTTCAATACCTCTATGACTAGTAATGAATTAAATAGCTGATTTACAACACAGTGACTTTATTCTATCTTAGATTTCCTGGTATCTAAGGTCACATTGTGTCATGCTTTAACCCCAGATGGCAACTAAACACCACACCACTGCTGTTGATTCCACTCCCCACCCTACATGTAGGACACAGAGAAGCAGAAAAAGTTAAAACCTGTTGAGATAAGAACAGTTGAATAATTTAAATGAAGTAAATAATAATAATAATAATAATAATAATAACAACAATAGTATCCATGAAAACTGAGTTACTCAACAAAGACATAGAGGAATAAAACACAAGACAGACAAGTGATGCTCACTAGTGTTGCTCATCAGCTGCTGACCAATGCCCAGCCCATCCCTAAGCTGGGACTGGCCCCTTCCAACCAACTCCCCCCAATTTATACACTAAGTATGACACTATATGATATGGAACATTCCTTTGGCCAGTTCAGGGCAGCTGTCATGGCCAGTTTTCCTCCTGGCTTCCTGTGCACCTGCTCGCTGGCCGAGCGTGGGAAACTGGGAAGTCCTAGGCTTGGGGTAAGCCCTGCTTAGCAACAACTAAGCAATCAGTGTGTTATCAACATCATTTGCATATTAAACCCAAAACAAAAAACTGTACCAGCTACTAGGAAGAAAATTAACTCACCAGGACACATTTGTAGCTGCAGTGGTCACTAATAAAAACTTGTTAAAACCCGAGTTTTTAACTTTGTTAAAAATAAATTCAACATGATTCTGAAATAGAGTCATTCAAGAAGGAGAAAATACCATCTTTTACATGTTTCAGAATTTACTAGACCCACTGCAATGTGTTAAATCATGTTCACTTTACTTCATTCACTGTACCACAGACATATTTAGGAATGCTACTGATTCAATAGAGCAGGATCCTTGGTTCTCATCCACATTTGAACTATTTTTATACTGGTCTAGCAGAATGAGGACACCTGAAAAATCTACTTACTATTCATATATCTCTAGGGCTTCTTTACAGTCTTAGAATCTAAAATAAGGTATCTGTAAAAATACGTAGTTTATATTTTAAATACTGTTCATGTTATGAAAATGTAATCCATTTCAGATGCAGTTCATTTTGAAAATACATATTGTATTTTCACACATATTTATTCCCATGCCCAGCATGGGAATGTGCTTATGCTTGGCCACTTCAGATCAAATAATCTGAATCACAAAAATCCTTCTCATAATTTCTTCTGAGGGTCTTTTTTAATAAGTACTGCTTTGATTTGTTTGAGGATTGCAATAGTGTCCTTTTTCTGTCTGGATAACCAGAGGGTTTTTTCCCAGAGTTCATGAAGTGCTTTCCTGCGAGATATTTCTGGATATGGATTCTGAGCCAGAGTACACTCTATTCAAGTCATTGACCAGCAGGAGATAAGATGGTGTTTCCAGTTAAGGATGCTGGCCTTGATCTGGACAAATCACTTTCAAGTGGTTGTTTCTTTTGCCCCTTATTACGGTAATATTGATAGGAGCTAACAAGTACTGGCCAAAGACATTGTCATCACTGATTGCTGCCTGTGCCTATGAGAAAATTATGGCATCTTGGTCAATCCAATATATTCTTGCATGTGATTAAAATTGTGCTTGATAATTTAGCACTCATCTGAACGAAAAAGAAGTAAGAAAGTGGCAGGAAAATTTCCTTGTCTTTTTCAGTGAGAAATCCCAAGACTTTGCCTTTTTCTCCCCAGCTTAGCACAGACCTCTGTGGTGCTCTTCTATTCCAAACAAGGGATGCCTTACATAAGGATTAATCTGCATTTGTAGAATGCTTTCTCTTTCCTTGTGAAAGTAAGTTTTCCTTGTTCCTGCTAACTATAAGAATGGATTGTAGTATGTATTTGACAAAATACATCAGATTAACAGTTTAATGTGTTCTTGCCCCTTTCTACCTGCTGATTCTTAATCATTCTGAACTCTCAGTTACAGCTGAAGGAGTCTACAGTAAAGAACCGTATCATTTGGTAGCTAATCTGGTAATTAATATAAGCCACAGCATGGCATTTCTATATTTCAATATTTCCACAAATATATATATATATATTTCTATTCAAATTACACAACTGTTTAAAGGGATTGGCCAACTTTTTCTCATCTGCAAAAGACTGTCACTTAGTAAAGACCTGATGTCAGTATTTGCAGCCTTCCTGTATCCACCTATTGAGCACCTGGATATTTATTCATCATTACAAGCATTCAAGACTCCAGTTGCTTTGCTGCTGAGATTACCTAACAGGTGGCATAGTCTGGCTAGTTCTTAATGCAGCAGCAGCTTTGATAAAGGACAGACTCAGGACTGTCTCACGTCAGAAATAGTCTTAGCCTACTGACCTTTGATGGCCAAGGAAGTTTGTTAATCCCTAAGGAGTGAAATAATTAATTCTGGTGGGAGATTATAAAAATATCTATATGTTTTTAAATGCTCTGTTATTACCTCTGATTGTCAGGTAAAAGGCAAGTGCACTCCCTCATAATTTGGCAACAGTATTACAGATTTAATCTTTAATTAATGTCCTCTTTCATCGTTACCCTAGGCTTTGTGACTGCCTTTGTGTTACATGACTCAGTCCCCCAGCTGAGATAATTCTTGTTTCCAGCCATCAGGGGTACTGGTTGTCCACATAACTCTAAATCTAAAACCTGAAATGGCAAACAAAATACCATTGCTCCTGGTAAGAGGTTCTTACTCCTGTTGTCTTCAGGCAGGAAGCTACGGAAAATTTTAACATTTTTATTTGCAAATATGTGGTCGAATTAATGAGTTGAACAGTACCTGAAAAAAAAAAAAAGGTCCTTTTAGAGGTACTCTTTAAAATAGAGAATATTTTCTGAGCAGTGTGTGCAGTTAAGTGCAGCTGTCATTACGCTGATGTTTTCTGTAACATCATGAGCTATAACTAAATTGCTAGATAGCCTACTCAGTTAACAGGACTTCCAGAAATCCCATCTTCTAGTAATAAAGTCCAAAGACCCCTAACCAAACACTTGTCTTCTATACCCAGTAGGGCTTTCAGTACAGTGTCTTTGAATCATTCACCCAACAAGGCAGTTCTGCTAAATGTGCAGCTGAAAGTAGTTGATAAGAAGAAAAAATAATATTTGTGTTGATTTTTTTTTCTTGGTTTTTTTGCCTCAGTGCAATGATGCCTCAGTGAAAAAGCATCTCCTGACCTTCACAAATGTGGTCAGCATGAGAAACTACCTAAAGTCAGGGAGATTTTTTGAGATTCGAGATCCCTTTTCATACTGCTCAGAACTGACCAGGCTCATTAGAGTAAAAGTGAGAGAACAAACCACTAATTGATTGCACCTCTGTGGGTCAAGACCATTTTTAAAGCAAATAAAAGTGTAATTTACCTAGACACTACAAATCATAAAGGAGATATTAAAGTATAACTTCATAAACAGTTTAATCACAGTTACAACAAATAATTAACTCTTGCATTAACACCACCCAGATGTGGAAATAATATTATTAATCATCCTGGGTAGTGCTTGTAAATAATCTTGCATAACAGTTGACATTATATAGAGCCTTTCTGCATCAAAATTTTTCTTTACATATTTTATATTCTAGATACAGACAGAAGTTTTGGGAGCTGTTCCTTTTCTAAGAAGAATTTCATAAATATCCCTATTTTAAACCAAGTTTTAGAATAAAAATAATGATGTTAAAAGAATTTTTTTGTTCCTTTAGTGTCTTGATGCATCTGCACCCACTTGCACCAACATGGGAGTGCTATGAAATGAAAATTATGCCTTGTTCATCTACAAAAAAGATGAGTTAATGTTGGAGTATTCAGCCTGAGATTGCCAACTTGTAATATTACATTAGAAAATCTTAACATCCTTTCTCTTTAGCCCTTTTTCATATAAATCACTTGTGCTTGGCACCAGATGCAGCAAAGGTAGCCTGACTCACACCTAGAACTGGAAAAATCTAGTAAGGGGGTTGCTCCTAGCATAAATGGAGATTTTTAGGGAAGCTGGAGGCAGTTTGAATAAAATTCATTATCAACTGGACATCTGCTAGGTTAGAAAATCATGTTCTATTGATATGCTATTATTACTGTGTCAAGTTCAAAAGAGTCTCTCAGGCATTTCCAAAAATTATGCATATGATGACTGCCACTTTTCCCAATCAGTTATGAAAACAAACCTTAATTTTGGAGGATAAAATGTCTTTTTCATCTCTGACAATGTATACCTCATGGCCACAAAATGATAATCAAGATTTGAAAAAAAATAGCCAGGTGATCTGAAACTTTGAAAAAGCCCTGCTGAGACTCATAGCATCCTGATATCAGAACATCCACCCTATTATTGTCCTCCCAAATTATCACATCACATCCAAACTATAAGCAGGTTGACATAAAATCCTGTGGAATTCTTGTAAACAAAACAAAACAAAACAAAACAAAACAAAACAGAAACCCAAACAAAAAAAAACTACAAAAACACATAAAACAAAACCCACAAATAAACAAAAAAAATCAACCCAAAAGCAAAACAAACAAACAAAAAACCCAACCTAAAGCATTTAAAACTATAAAAATACAGTGCAGAGATCCAAGAGGTCATCATGTCTATCCCTGCTCTAAAGGAGGTTCAGCCATGTCTCATTTTTCTGTAAAACAGTCATTTTGTATGCAGTCCAGAGGGATCAGGATTCAACTCCATGACTACCCTTGTAAGATCTAGGGTCTGCCACTAGAACACATTAACTTTATTACCTTGCATGCAAGAAGGCTTTTGTAGTTCTTCAGCATCAGCACCTTGGCTGGCAAAATATTACCCTAAATATAACTGGTTTGAATTAGAAAAAGCATATTTTAAAGTTGCTCTTTGACCACCAGTTCTGTGCTGATTTCACAGATTTTTCCAACAAGATTGGTAATTTCCTGACTAATTGCATAGCCATAACACAAAGCTGCATTGTTTCCTTCTTTTCCCCAAAAATTATTATGACTGATTTCTAGTTTGGGGAACTTTTTTTCCAGTCTTCTTTCTGATTTTAACTGTTTTGTCTAAGGCACTTTAGATAGATAGTATTGACTTCTTGAGGTACATGTTCATGAAGCCTCCGTGGATGCCTTCATGGACCTTCATGCAGCTCCTCTAAGTGCCAAGACACTGATCTCAATCTTTGTGTTCCTAGAAAGTAAAAAGCACTCCAGAAGGTAAGTAGCATCAGACATTGCAAAAGGGACAACACATTGCTTAAAATATTTTTAAGACCATGAGATTTTTAAGACCATGGCAGTTTCTCAAGCAAGGATAGTAATAGAAAACAACTGATGGACTTACCTTTCACTCCTTTTGATATCCTGGTAGAACAGAAACTAAGTGAATGGTTGCAATTTCCATGGATATTTCTTCTCCAACATGTATTTTCTTAACAGAAGTGTCAATACAGTTCCCTAAGTTTTCACAAACAAAATCTGGAATGCATTGTTAACTGGTTTCAATGAAATTCAATTCTAGAGCACTTTTTTTTTTTTTATATTCTATAAATTTGCATCCTCACATCTCACATTATTATCTTTTCTTTAGCAGTTAGGTGCATAAACAAAACTAATTTCTACTGAACTTATCTTTTAAGTTCTTAATCATAATTTCTTCTACTGGCATACTGGAAGGTCTTCATATACACCTCCACCTTCTTTTTCTTTCCTTCCTGAAGTACACTGTTTTAATTTTTTTCTCTCTTTCTTGTAACATAATGATAATTAATTTAGTGCCAAATACTTTTTGTTGTTTTTCTTCTCATTAAATAGTAGTAATGATTAATTGCTTAGTAAAAGCAAACACAGACAACTTACTCAGGACTACAGAGAAGAGTTTTGAATAAATAAATGCAAACAGAAATAAAACCCAATAATCATTTTCTTTTTTAAAAAAGTGGGGATTTTTAACCTTTGGCAATAAAATTGATCTGGTTGATTTTTTTTCCTTCTCAAAGAATATATGTAAACTGAGTGATTCTTCCTTGGTGGCTTTCCTTTTATATTATTCCTTGGTCTGTAGAGAAATTGCAAAAGACATGAGGCTGCCTGATTCCTCAAAACTGCTTCAAAGTCCAATGCCTCCTGTTCACAGGGGACCTGGGTCAGAGAGAACAGAGATCCAGAACTACAGCTACTAGAACTACAGTGATTTTCTTTACCCAGGCAAGAGCAGAAA
Source organism: Lonchura striata (assembly GCF_050655825.1). Lineage (NCBI taxonomy): Eukaryota > Metazoa > Chordata > Aves > Passeriformes > Estrildidae > Lonchura > Lonchura striata. The sequence goes on from NC_140704.1 coordinate 118,455,055, forward strand.
AGTCTCTGATAGAATGCTTTTATCTCATTCAATCTTATTGAGATGAGAAAAATTTTTACAGCTAGTCCAGAGCAGGCATACCTTTGACAACCCCTTAGTACTGTAACATTCTCTATTCAAACTCAATTTTATTCAAATTTAAGCCAAATTGCATACTTTATTGAAAAAAAATATCAAAATTTTATCTGTTTCAAGAGTTGAAAAGCTAGAGGGATAAAATTGATATACACTGTAATTTCATCTCTACTTCTCTTACTCCTTAAAATATCAACTCTTAAAAATCCATTATCTTTTTCTGGCTAACCACTGAATTAACTACTCCTAATTCTTTTTTCAAATATCTCCCATTTGATTGTCCATGTATTTTGAGAGATTCAGAATAGTAGTTCATAACTCTGTGGATACTGGTAGTTAATTCAAGCAGGAGGTGAGTCAGTAATCAAGCATGGTTGGTTCACTAGGTGACATCCTTCTTAAGAAATGCAAGATGTCCAAAAGGTAGGCTGTATGTCCAAATCAAACTTGCTTTGTTGCAACATCTTTCCCTCCAGCCTTCCCAGTGTGTAAGTTATCTTGGTCTGCTTTGTCAAGGAGAGCTGGATAAAACAAATCTAAACGCATAAAATTAGGTGGGATAAATATTTCTGTCTTTGTTTCATTTCCATTGTGTTTAGCAGAAATGAAATTTGTACTTTCCAGGGGTAAAAAAGAGCCATTAGTGTGCAGAATAACTCTAATAGGAAGAAGTTACTCAACTCCTGTTTGCAATATAAAAACACAGAACTGAAAAGATCCATATAAATCCAGTCTCCAGAAAACTCTGGAACAGGCTACTGAAGAAGCCCTAAAGCATCTATTCTACTTGCAATGGCACATGATGCTTCCACATCAGCTAGCTTAAGAATTTTAATAAGAGGTCAAGAACCACAGCAATTAAGTGTCACAGGACTAGAACAAGACAGATTAAGGGAGTTGTCAATGACAGAGTTACCTGCAACAAGAAGGAATTTGTTGAAGAAAACTCACAGATGGTGGGAAAAACCTGTTGCCCCTGCCAGACTGACTTAAGAAAAGATTTTCTGTTGACTGCAATTCTGGCCAAAGGTGTTAATGATGAATATATAAGCAGTATTCACTAGAAATACACCTGGCAATTTTAATGTCAATAGAAACACAAAGACATTTTGTCGTGCAAGCCCAGGGTTAGGAAAGAGGTGGAAAGATTAAGAAAGAGGCAGGAAGAGCCTTTTGTTCTACTCCAAAGACAAGCAGCAGAAACAGACACATAGATCAATATGTTTGAATTATTTTATTGTAGAGAATGTAGAAATGTAAATAAAAGTCCCTTTTTCTTATTCCTTCAAAGGCAGTCCCACATGCAATTTATAAGAACTTAATTTTCTTCCCAAGAATTTTCTATATAATCTTTTCAAAATTTTTCAAACTCAGTTTTAAAACCCTTTAGGTTTTTCACATTCAGGACATTATCCAGAACCATGTTTTCTGATACTCTTCCCCAAATTATATGTATTTATTACCAAGATAAGCATTTTATCTTGTGACAACACTGCCCTTTAATTGAAATAAATCTCCTTTGTGCTTTCTATGTGATGAGGCTTTTTTTGTCTTTATTTTATCTAGGTCAAAGAAAGGGTCATAATCTTTAAGCAGATAAAATTCATTTCCTCACCCATCTTTCTGTTTTATCTCAGCAATTCTGGTGATAACCAATCTGGCTACAAGTTTCACTTTGACCTGTATATTGCTAGTTGGTTTTTGTTATCAATCTGCCTGTATATCTCAGGGCAGATTTTGGGACAACTTGGTCTATATTTGGTTAGAACATATTTCTTGAAAGCAAGATAAAATCTCACCTGATTCTTTCCCAGCTACTCACCAGCAGTGTGTTCTGTGCTCTCCCCCTGTTCCCTTTCTTCTTCAGGATCTGTTTTTCCCCACGTGTAAGACCTAACAAGTATCTAAAAAGCACAGAACTGTGAACCCAGTTATGATAAGTACCAGATAATCACAAAAAAAAAAAAAAAAAAAGGTCTGCACCTGATCCAGACAGCAAGTGGAAGGCATTCTAAGAGAAAGCAGCAGGGCAAGTAATAACAGAAATAGACATTTCAGTAGAGAAAAGTGCACTATGTATTGTTTCTACCTAAGTTAAATCACAAGTTTAAACCAGAGAAAACCAAATCAAATGGCTACAAGCAAAAAGTGTAGAAATGCTGGAGTTCTTACCTCTGGCAGAAGTGGCTACAGGGTGTAATGTCAGGCTGGTTTAGGTAACCACACGACAAAAAAATTAAATTAAAATTAAATCTGATTGCCAAGACAGGATATGACTAGCTATGCCTATCTACCTCCTCCAGTTTTAATGGAGTTTCATTTTAATAGTAAGATTATAAGGGAAAGGCTTGTCATTGAGGCACAGCTCCCTGGCCCTGTGTTTATCCTGGTGCACTCCCACCTGGAGGTGCAATGAGACTGTCATTCTGCACCATATTATCTTGAAGTTTAGGCAATGTTTGTCCCTAAGAGACCAGCCTCCTGTGTATGTTTCTTAACAACTTAGAATGCATACATTTTTAGTATCAAGATTCCCATCTGTCAATGAAATTTTGAAATGTCATTAGGGAAGTACATTTCATTCCAGCAACATTTGTCTTGTTTTATTTTCTATATTAATTTCTTAAAAGTTTGAACTGAAGAAGTTCCAAATCAGTTCTAGAGCCAATTCCTTGAATAATTCACAGAAATTAAGTAACTACACAGCTCTTTTTACTGATAAATTAGAACAACTGAAAGTTGTTTGTGATCAGTTGCAAAGTGCTTTTGAAGGAAGTTACATTTGACTCATAATCCAAAAAGGAGATCCTGGCATTATCATTGGTGGTTGTTGTAAATCATTAGCTGAATATTTATTGGCATTTAGGAGAAGGCAGACAGAAATGTAGTTGGGGTTTATTGTGTCATAAAGGCAGCAGGAAATGTGAACAGAGAGCTCTTCATCAACCCTGCAGCACTGGAACTAAGGCAAGCTCAATGAGTAGGAGATTGGTTTGAAACAAAGATAAAAGGAAATACTTGATTACACAGCAACCACTGCACTTCTGGAATTCCCTACCAAAGAAGCTCATAAACACAGAGGTTATCAATGAGTTCAAAAAGGCTTTAGACAAAGTCATGAATAACTGGTCCTTTAACAGGACAGGCAAAAATGTACCCTGTAACACTCCTAATATTTTTGCATGTTGCAGAAATACACAGGTAAAAGAGAACATGGCCAGACTCACATGGTCTTCCTAAATAGCATCAGCTATTGCCTCTCTCAGAGCACATTGGGCTAACTGGAATTTTTGGTCTATTGTAGTACAGAATGTCTAACATTCTTAAGAAAAAACATTGTGCCCTCTTCTGGATGCACTTGCTAGATGTTAATAAGTACAATTTCCCTTCCTGGTACTAAAGGAAATCTTTTTGTGTAACATAAATTGACTGGTCTACTTTTTAGAGATATTGACTGAAACTAAGTGAGAATAGAATAGAATGGAATGGAATGGAATGGAATGGAATGGAATGGAATGGAATGGAATAGAATAGAATAGAATAGAATAGAATAGAATAGAATAGAATAGAATAGAATAGAATGGAATGGAATGGAATGGAATGGAATGGAATGGAATGGAATAGAATAGAATAGAATAGAATAGAATAGAATAGAATAGAATAGAAGTAAATCAGCTATACTTGATAGCTATATACTAGAAGCATTAAATACTAAATTACTTAAAATATAGTCATAGAAAAATTGATACAGAAAGGATAAAAGCCCAAACAAAACCCAGTTTTGGTCCTAGGGCAGAACTGTAAAAACAATGGACATGCCAGTTGTAACAGTCTGAGATGGAGATACACATAAAATTAAGTATTACTAGATTACCTGTGCTTCATCCTGAAATAGCAGTCCAATCACATATCTGATAAGCAGGCTGATAAATAATCAAAGATAAAAAATTGACGCAGATTAGTGGCACAGTGCCAAAAAATGTGCAGTGTGACCCTGCTTTGTTCGTAAAATAAAAAAAAAAATCTCCTGTTATTCTACAGAAAAGTGGGCTCACAGGATCTTAAACCAACAGGTTATTTCATGTATGAGCATGGCATGGTTGTAAGATGACATGTGTTTGCAAAGAGCAAATACAGATGTCATGCAGGCATGTGCTCACACTGTGAAATAGAAGTCTGTTTTGCTGTCTTGAGGAATCACAAGGCAGAATTTGCACTTTTCCAACCAATCCAGCTACTTGGATGGATGAGAGACTGCCTCATGTACATACAGCAGAACAGAGAGTCTCTCACTCTTTAGGTTTGGTCATATTTCATAATTTACAGAAAGATTTTAGGAATAGTATATATACACAGCTCAAAAATTACGCAGCAATTATTTATTGGTTAACAAAAAGCATGAATAGTGGGATTGCTATACAACACTGTTGCTCACCATTTTCTTTCAATTCCCTAACTATTTTCTTGCTATTTTCTGTTGTTCACTTACTAACAATTATCAACTCAATAATTACACTTTGCCTGTCTTGCTGCTTTTTTCATCTTACGTGGCTATTGCTCAGGACTTACAGCTCAAAAATAATCTTCTCAAAGCTCTACATCACCAGTGTAAGGCACCAAACTGGATACGAGGTCACAGAGAGCTGAACCAGAATCCTTGGGCTGAGTTACATCTCCTGTCTAGGTCATTCTTTGAGTAAGTTGTCTCTGAATTCTTTCTTCTGCCAAGGTTGTACTGCCCCCTGTTCCTTTGCACAGCTCTTAAAACCTGTACTTGCCTTTTCTGCTTGTACACAGCAGTGTAGCACGATTTAATTACTATGTATGAAATCCATTTGTCATGCTGATGTGAAAGGTTATTTAAAATGGTGCTCACCTTTGCTTGCAAATCTGACATCAAATGCTTGTAAAAATAATTAAGTAATTAATTCTCCCCGTTGACAAGTCTGTGTCTGAATTGAGCATAAATGAAATACCAAACAGAAAAAACAGGAAATACATTCTGTGTATAGTAGTATGAAGGCTGGTGTCTGAATTTAGATTACAAATCAAGGCTCTGAACATTTTATTTACCATAGAAGTATTTACCTTGTATCCTGCTGATAAAGTGATCCATTGCTGAGTGGCAGAGGCAGGCTGTGTTAATGCAGAAATCAACCATAATCTATAAGAACAGCATCATGGTAATAAGCAATAAGCAAAGGTCCTTCCAGTGTGGTTTCTGCATCATGCTGTTCTGAAATGGTCAGGTGCTCAGAATGCAAATTTCAAATCACAGCTTCAGGCAAGGCATCCTACAGTGTAACTCCTCACAACATGCTGAGGACACAGTAACTGAAAATATACATTAGTCAAGATTCAGTGGGCAGTCAAGAATTAAATATTTTTGCAATTATCATTGAGTCTTGGCACTCAAATATTTTCGAATGCTAATGTGGTCAACACTCTGTGAACAAAAACCATGAGCACAGCATATGGCATGCTTTGCTTGTGTAGTGTTCATTTTATTACAGAGGCCTAACATTTGTTGATTATAGTGCTCTTGTGACACTTATGTAGTTATTACAAGCCAATTCAATAACAGTTTTTTTAGCACCAGTTTATGACACTTATGAATACATGAATACATGTACCATGTTATCATCTGGAATTTCAATTCACACTTTAAAATAACACCAAAATAAACAAGTAAGATGAAGCAAGTAAGAATAATTCTGAAGTCAGAAAACTAAAATGAATATGAAATTGTCACAGGCTGAGCAAAGGAGATTGTCCTAGTGATAGTTACCCATTTTTATGATTAAATTTTTCATTACACTTTGCAAAGAAACTGCTTAAGAAATTTGCACCTGAGACTTTCTTTCTTTGTTGTTCTATGTACAACATAATATTTCTGCATACAATATAATCAAGTGCAGGAAGCTACTTCATATTAGAGGTACTGAAATTCATGGGGATTTTTGCTCTGGTCATCATTATTAAAGAGAAAGATCCATTGCACATTGATATCCACAGAGGAAGGTGACAAAAAAAATTTACATTTAATTCAGAAATGGTAAAGGAAGACTTTTAATAAAACAGCAATTATAAAAGCAAAACACACACACAACTTGAAAATTCTTTATTAAGAAAGATTGCAAGAAAGGCAATTTACCTATGGACAGTCCTTTTGTTTGTTTTCTAGGTAGCACTGTGACTGAAAGCCTTAGGCAAGATTGCATTTCCATTTTCAGCTCAAAAATTAAAGAATTCCCAGAGACTTCTGCAGCATCTTCTGAAACTTACAAAGAAACTTGAACAGTTACAGACTGCCTTGGATTGTTAAAGTGTCTTGTATTTGGTGACAACCAAACATATCACAGGGGCAGAGGCTTTGGCCAGATCAAAGAAATATTTTTTTCCAGAAACATACCTAACATACAGCACTCTTGGAAGGAGATGTAATAAAAAGATGATACCAGCTCATCCCTTTCCTTTTGTATAAAAGAATCTGTTACCAGATAACATCTCTTCATATTTATTGACATTAATAAATAGTAGGATTTGCCATGCTAAGGCACAGGTATGAAGAAGTGTTAGGTGGAAAAAAAAAAAAAAGAGGCAATAAAAGAACATGTCTAAGGCTTTAACAGTTAAAAGGAGCTGAAGTAAATGAATCCAGCTGGGAACAGATAAGCAGCATAAACTATGATCATTTCTCTGCAGTCACCTGATATTATTCCACTATCAGAAAAGACCTTTGAAAGCCATTGGCAAAACCCCTCCTTGCCTGCAAAGATTCACAAGCTACCAGTGCTCTCATACATACAGCCCTAATCCCATTGTCAACAGCAAGGCATCTGAGTGAACTGCACAGTAAAAAATAACTTTCTAGGATTTTTCTTTAAGTGCTGAAAGTGAAGCACCTTTATGCACATAACTGCTTTGAAAGGATAAAAACCTCATTAACTACTATGCTATTTATCTGATGCCAACTTTATATTTCTTCTTATTCTGGTCTTACCACTACAAGACTTGTTGCAAAATCTATTGAAATGCTGCAAGGGTGGTGTTTCCAGAACAGACTGCTCATGTCTGATTTATTTTCATTCTAAAAATCAGTTTGGTGGCCTAATCTCTCATCACTTACACTGGAATCCCTGAAGATTAGCAGGATGTCACTTGAAGGCTTTTATATCAGCTATTGTACTTCCCTGATTCATAAAGATGTCATTGGCTTCATCTCATACCATAGATTTGCATGATACCCAGAGCATCCCACATTACTTGTACACAGTGTGAAAGATCCCGATTTTTGTTTCAGACCTTTCCTCTACTTTAAAGTCCCTTATTTGTTCACTTGAAGCTGTCTGTTGTGTGCCCAAGTGCCATGGCCCCTCATTTTTCCCAGAAATCCTCCCATGTCCATCACTTTATCAGAGCCCTCTTGTACCCTGAAGCTGAGCCTCAGAAGGGAGGGAGAGGCCAAGAGGCCAGGAAGATGTTCCCCCTTCAAGGCTGGTAACACCCTGTGTTGAGGGTGTTTCTGCTCAGATCCTTCCATCCTCCACTCTGGCCTTTTCCACCATCTGCTGCAAAGTTCAGGGAGCAGCACTGGGGATCCTGATGAGAACTCCCTGCCCAGCCAGTCTCCCTGGTGGTGGCCTGGTTTCAAAATATATGTAATTCAAGTTTATCAGGAGACCTACAATAGCAGGCATGGCTTATTTTTTTTCTTTCCTCAGTCTTGGTTAGCTACAGTTGATCATGGCTAAAGAGACTGAGATAACACCCCATTTGGTTTGTCCCTTTATGTCACTTTTTTTCTTACCAGAATTACTGTAGGTATACATTTTTATCTGTGAGTTTCACAAAAATAATTTAATCTAAATTATTTCTTATTTAGCATAATCTCATATAATGAGAATATTTCCCTGAGATTTTAACTGTGAGATGACCAGCTATGGAGTGACAGAGCCTGTGCCTCACGCTGGGCAAACCAGCAATGAAGTGGGAGTCACCAAGGATGTCTCCATGGTGGGTGATAGATCACCTGGTGTTTCTTCCACCCCACACACACAGAGCTCCTCACCTCTCAAAACCGTAAAATGTTATAATAGTAATTTTATACCAGTTGAGTTTCAAAGTAACGAAACCTCCTGATGGACCTGTCTTGAAGAGTAACTCATTGTATGAGAGTGAAAACAGCACGTAAAGACAGGACATCCAAAACTACCTGACCTGAGAGAAGGTTAGCCCAAACCAGGAAATGAATAATGACAATGTTTGCTTACTATAGGGATCTGTTGGATTAAGCAGCAACCAGAGGATTACCAACAGGCTTTTGAGAAGAGAGCTTGAGAAGTATCAAAAATGGAAGGAAACTTGTGGCTGTAGGGTGACATGGCAGAGGAAGACACTCAGCACAGCAGTTTGATCCCTGGCTCAGATGCTGCCAGGAGTCACCTCGCTGCCAACACGTCCCGTATCCTCCCGGAATGGGGTGCAAGAGCAGAACCCACAACTTGGAGCCCATGGAGTTCCTTCTTTCCAGCACATGGACTAGCAGGCAGCAGAGACCTGCCCTGGTACACATAAAGACACAAGAACCCCTTCTCCAGCAGGAGAATATACATGGCCACAAGTGAGGGGTGCACTTGTCACCCCCTGTCCTGTAAGAGAGAGGTGTGCACACCTAAGTCTGCTCCTGTGGGACTAGAAATGGTGGAGATTAGGGAGGTTAGCAATTTATAGATGTGTTTTAACATCCTGCAAGTGTTTTGCACTCTGGTTTATCTGTCAGTCTGTTGATATTGATCCAGAAGGTGAAGTTCAGAGAGTGTCAGCTAATTATGTGTCATTAATAAATCAGTAAACCACTTATATCCTGATCTGAGTTAAACCACTTAAGTGAAACAAGTCTTGTCTGCCACAGTCCCTGGTGTTAAAAAAGTCCTATGCTATTAAAAACACAATGAGCAATTAGTTTAAGTACCCCTGAATTGCACTCAAGTTCCAATAGGTCTTTAACTCAGATGATTGACTATTTCATTTCCTAGCAGAAATGTAGTTAGAAGTTAACATGCTTCTTCTTGATGATCTAATTATCTCAGAGACAGTTGCTGGCTACAGTCCTGTGCACTCCTGTGCCATTTCTCTCTTTATGTTGTCACCTTAACATGAGCTTGTATTACAGAAAGGAAGTTTCCGAATAATTTTCAAATTACGTTTCAGTAGATAGTTTCTTTTCACATGCATTGGTGCAATTTGCAGCCCAGATGTTGAACCTGGGAAAATACCTCCCAGAAGAACAGTCTCTAACTTCTCATAGTTGTCATGCTATAACTAAAGAAATTAAAAATAAATGATGAGCTGAGAGAGTGCAGAAAGAGCAGAATTAAATAAAAGTTTCCTGTTCAACAAAAGCATTGAAAAGTAAAATGTAGCCAAAGCTTTTGGATCCTCAAGTATGAGCTGAAAAACAAGAGACTTCAATAATTAGTCCCAGAGAAACAATACATCCCCTAAAATTTTATTAAAGGTATTAACCATGAAACATGGCAAATAAATTTAAAACACATAATTCAAATGTCCCACGAAAGAAATACACACATAACCACTATGAATTTAACAGAAAGAAAATAATAAAGTTACTAGCCACCTAAAGTTTTCATCCTAAAAAGAAGCTCTAGCAAGGGGCCAGCCCACTAAGGACATCCTTGCATCTGCAGAACAGGACCTCAGCGGGAACAAGCTCAGTTTCGGAGGAAGATCCCTGTATGGAAGACCTCCTTTCTGTGATGGAAGGACTAACTTAAATTGCTTTGCTTGCAGATAGGCAAGGGCACATCCCTAATTTGCCACCCTGTTTCTTGGGAGGTTAGATCCATCACATCACATCATTTTGTTACCCTGCAGTTACCCAAACCAGCAGGATCTTGTTTTGTGGTTAGTGGTGGCTGTTGAGGTGAAAATTAATGGTTTCTGAAAACACTTGCCTATGGCCATATGTTTTGTATTGTCTTTCTTTGACACCACTTTTCGACCTGAAAGCATAAAAAGTCTTGATGCAAAGTTGCTACTCACTCTTTAGATTAGAAACAATCTTTTCAGTGAGATGTAGATGTTATTAAGTATAATGGGTTTATGATTAAAGCTCTCATACAATGCTAAAAATCCACAAATCCACAAGTAAAAGTTAATAACCAACAAAGAAACATGGAGTTATAATTTTCAGAGCTATATTGGAAAACAGAGCTCCAATAAAGCACTATAAAACTTACTCATAGGAATATATATAAAAACTCAATTACATTATCAATATGCTTTATGATGAAAAAGAATAAAAGCTACACATCTTCAAACTAATTTTTAAGGTGTACCTGATGGATTCACAGTCCTATTATGTGGCCTTCTTTGGCTTAAACTACATCAGCAGCATTTCCTAAGGTGCAAACGAAACGTGACCATTTGTAAAATAAATTATCTGGCCCATTATCTAGCTAATGCTATAGAATTGGATATGATTTAACTGTATTTACTACCATAAAAAAAACCAAGGGAATAAAAAAGACTACACTGAGCAGAAACAGAAGCATTAGGTTAACAGTGTCTGATAACTGGCAAGACCAAATAGGTACTTTTCCAATTAGAGTTCCCACATGATTCAAAGGTGCTTTGACAGCAGCAGGCACCATCAGCTATTTATTTGGGCTGTGAAGACATAGAACCAGGGACAATCAAATCCACAGTACAAGCATTAAAAAAGTTATCTGTTAGCTTTGCAGTCTTTCTGGCTTTTGCCTCCAAAAAAGAGGATTTAAAGATGCCAGTAACAACTGGTGGAAATCCCCAGTGCTGCATCAAACCAGTTATCTATTCTGTGGCAATTTCTCCACTCTGGTAAAATATCATATATGCTTATTTCACCTGGTTTTTGCAGAAAAAGAAACAGAAAAGATATCACAAAATGTGGAGCTGTGACTGAAGTACCCTTTATTTTTGTTTTCCAATAGATTTTCTCTTAAACACTTCTGTTTTGCTCTGTTAAAGTGGAGTAATTACTGTTTAAGAGTATTATTGTTTCACTGTAATTGCAAATACTGAACAACCCATTAGAGCTAAGGTGACCACAATGATTACAAGAACCTGCAGCTCTCACAGATTTGGCTAATAACACAATCTGAGTACAAATACAACGTAATTAAAGGATTCTGCCCATTACTAGAAGGCTGAGACTTAAGGGGTCTTAAGGCAATTAGGAAATAAAAAATGCACTGTGCAGTAAGAAACAGACTTAAACAACCTGTCTGGATACCATGTCTGCTCTGTGTCTTTCTAAATATTTGTTTGGCTCATCTACCATTTAAAAACAATACCCAAACTATCTGGGATGGCTTCATGTTCAAGCTGGGATTTCCTTCATGAGGAAATGGCCTCAAGTTGCACCAGGAGAGGTCTAGGTTGCATATAAGGAAAAATTTCTTCATGGAAAGGGTTGCCAAACATTGGAACAGGCTTCCCAGATAAATGGTTGAGTCACCATCCCTGGAGGTATTTCAAGGACTTGCAGATGTGGACATGGTTTAGTGGTGGGCTTGGCATTGTTAGGTTAATAGCTGAGCACAATGATCTTTTCCAACCTAAATGAGTCTATGTATTTAGAAATAAAAGCAAAAGCTCAACAAAAATTAGAAGTACAAAGTTAGGAGGATCATAATTTAATTCTCACTGAGAAAATATTGCCACATAAAATTTCTCTCTCATGTGCCAGGTCAGTTGTATCTAAATGTCAAAGGGGACTTTGACATATAAAAAAAACCCTTTATCACAGATGATCACAAAATCATATCTCAAACAACCCTGACCGTGTGAATTGCATTTGCTTAATGGACTCTCATTTTTACCTAAAAAGTGTAAAGGAGATATTACTGTGAGACCTCTAATTCTGCAGGTGATAAATAGTATTTGTGTATTTGGTTATTTGTACATTGGCCAATACCTTTTGAGAGGACTGGAGTGTCTCTGAAGTTTAATCCAATTGTGTTTCTTTCTGTGTACATCCACATCTGTTGAAGCGACATGTGATATCTTCTCCTCTTTATTAGAGACTATTTCTAAAATAAAACACTCTCTTAGCTTGCCATAATATTCCATCCAAATTCCTCAGATGTCGCCATCTGCCACCTTCTGGTCCACAGTTCATTGGAATAATGCCCCTTCAAGCCATGCTTTTTCTTATATGTGTGAAGCTAAAGACTGAAAAGGTACAGAGGACCAGGAAGAAACAATTCAAATACAAACACCATTATAACTGGCATTTTGATCAGCCAGACCCAGGGCACAGGTTGCAGAAAGTTATCCAGATACTTCAGCTGAATCAATTCTTTCAGTATATGAATTACAGAGATTAGAGATTCTCATGTAGGGAATCTCTACCTATCCCTTCCTGCTAAGAAAGAATGCAATGCATTGACTTAAATAGATATTTCTTTCATCTTATCCACCACATAAAGGTGATAGAATCACTTGTCTTTAGAAACATGTATATTAGAAAATTTTACTCTATTTAAATACTGTTCTTAATTTCTTAATCTTATCATCTGCTTATAAAGGGATATTAATTGATTATTTATTATATTCAGATACATATCTAATCCAATAATTTCCTTCAAGGAAACAGTGAACACTGTTTTCTGAGAGTTCATACATAAACATATAAAAGCTTCATCTTGTCTTAGAAATACTTGCCTTATTTGTCCAGCACTATTCTTACATGGTAAGGGGGATGTGAATGTTAAGAGTGGAGCTTAGAATGATTGAGCAGGTAAGAGTTACTGTGCAAACATGTTCCATTTTATAAACATTGCATGTATTTGCTTTTGTTTTATTTTTAATAGCTAAGGATGTTATTCCCAGAATCCTTCATATTATCACTATTTGGTCAGTATTTGTCATGGAAGTTAGGGATTTAAAAGGGAAATAATGAAATGCTTTAAAGCCAGTTGGGACGCAAGGTCACCTTCTGAGAAGCACAGACAGAAGCAGCAAAGCCAGGATCACTGCAAAGGGGAGATCTTCACTATCACCTAAGATATATAAAAAAAAATAACAACAGATCGGTCCAAGAACGGCTTTGAAGCTGAACCCCAGGACTGTGTGTGTAAGCCAGGAGCAAGAAAAAGAAATAGGTGGGGGAGTAGCAAATAAGCATTTCAGAACAGAATGTTCTGAACACTTGGGAGGTTAGAAGGAAGGGTGGGTGGGAAGCAAGGGTGGGCAGGGAAGGGCAGGTGGCCTAGGGAACAGGCTACAGCAATGCAGGTTGCTTTGGTGTCATCCGCATGGATCAGGCAAAACATGTCTAGTGGAAGAACATAGCAACCCTGCACCAACTCAGTGTGAAGCAGTCCATTATCTTCCTGTAAAACAGCTCCTTGTCAATAACAAACTTTTACTAATTTCATTACATATGACTTTTTATATCAGTAGAAATCTTTTAAGGATGGGTTATTTTTCTTTAATTGAAACATGCTACTTGCCAGTGCACTCTAAAGTGAAACAAGTGATGCCACAAGCACTTTTCTGCTGGTATAAGTGCCACATTTTAAAGTCATGTGTGCTAGAAATCACAGCCCAAGTGCATTGTCCTGCCCAGGTTAGACCTATCAGTGCAGCCTTGGTCCAAAGGGGGTATCTCTAGTAGGGTAAAGTACAACAAGGAAAGGGAATAAGGGGGAAGACCAGTGGTACAGACCAGCTCCCAGAGGAAGAACACTGGATATGACAGGGTTAGTAATCTTGGAAGAGATTATAAGGAAGATGACTGATAGCTATAAAATCCACCAGCACGGTAGCTGAGTATGGATCAATTGCTACCTTCTTATTGTAAGGGAAGCATCATTTGAAGCTGGGAGAAGCCATGCTCAAAATGGAAAAGGTTCCTTTTCATGCAACACCTGTTGGGTTAAACTGGAGAAGTATCATGAGAAGAAATTCACTGTCTTACTAAACAGGCAGAAAACATGTCATCAGCTGCAGGTGGCTGGGGAATGGGAGAGTATTAGGAGGCATTCCCACATAGGTTTAGCCCCACCTGATGGTGGCTGTTCCTGCAGGCTGCAGGATATTGGGCTGCAATATTATAAAATAAGAGGCATATTGTTCTTATACAATAGTGCAATTCACTGCATTTCACTCAAAATGTAGCATTGTTTCCTTAAGAAGAGGAGTATCATAATTCTCATAATATTTTGCCATTCACAATTCAACTTTCACAGCATTTGGCTATTGCTAAACAATTTGTGTTGAAAGGTTTTTGTTTTACTGCATCTTCCCTTTTGAAATATGAAGGTGCTATATCATCCTAATTGCAGACGCAGTTAGACCCACATGAATGCTAGAACTGGTGCAATCTTTCCCTGTATTTCTAAAGTATTTAATTACTGTAGTGATAGACATATTCAAGCCCTGACTAATGCTGGCATTTAATATTTTTGTTTATATCAGATGTATGATGGTGGGTGATCCAAGATAGAACTGAGATTTTTTTTTTTTCTGTAAACAGATGGAATTTGCTGTTGTAGTTGTGCTACTGTCACCTGAACATCCTTCTGCATCCAAGCTCCTCTTTGGATATTTTCTGTATGAGATGTCTTATAAATCCTGAGGACATCTTGCACCCTCATGAGGCTGTACAGCCTTGTTGCCTAAAATACACTGATGCAAACAGGGAGAGCAGAGCAGACAAATTGCACTTACCATGCATTGAATGCAGGTAACACAATACACAGTATCCCAGCTAGTAAAGTCAAACACATTTTAGAGGGCCTGTTCTGCTTTAGGAATGGTATTCTCCATTTTAGCACTACTGCAAAAAATTAACCCTGTCCTGGTTTCAGAAAGCAGAGCAGATATGAGGGCTACATTTCTTTCTCATAGTCTTTCACTGTCCATCAAGCAGGTTAGCAGGTAAAAAGAGATCCCCAAGTCTGTAATTTTTAAAGACCCTCCAACTCTGTCCCTCCAACCCTCCAAGTCATCAGGTCTCTCAATGGCGTTTTCCCAGATTGTATCTTGAGCTATTGCTTGAAGCAAGACCCTGCAGTAAAGAAATCTGTGAGCAAAACTTGTTTATCTGTATCCCTGTGCCATATCACACGTGGTTGTTTCCCAATGGTTTCCTCCCTCCCTTCCTCTGCCTCCAGGGCCTCATTCCGACCTTCCTGCCTCACCCTGCCTCCTCCCAAGCCCCTTTTCTCACCAGGCTTTGTTTTCATTCTGACTCCCTCTGCCCATCTTCTCCCCACTCTCCCCGTATTAAGCTCTCCTGTTAATTCTTTACTGTGAGAGTGGTGAGGCACTGGGGTTTCCCAGAGAAGTTACCCTATCCCTGAAAGTGTTCCAGGTCAGGCTGGATAGGGTTTTTAACAACATGTTTTAGTAGAAAATGTCCCTGCCCATGGCAGAAGTGTGGGTACAAAGTGATTTTAAGGTCCGCTCCAATCCAAACCATTCTGTGATTCTGATTCTGCTCTAGTCACTATTCCCAAAACGCCTTGCTCACTTCTGTTTCCTACTCCTGGTTTTACCAGATTTTGGCCGCCGCATCTTCCACTGCAGACTTTTGCTGCGACGCTGTTTCACACCGCGCTCCTTAGCCCGCTCTCCGAGCCCCAGCCGCCCGCCGCAGCCCCGCGGGGCGCCGCCGGAGGCGCACCCGGCCCCGGGCCGCGCTCCGGCCGCAGCGGGGCGGGCGCGGCCGCAGTTCCGGCGGAAGGCGGCGGCGGGCATGGGGCAGGAGCCGGGCCCGGCGTGCGGAGCCGCCGCGGCCATGGGGCAGGAGCCGGGCCCCAGGCTGGTGGCCGAGCTGCTGCTGCGGGCGGGGGCGGCCGGCGGCATCCTGTGCCTCTGCTCCCGCGCCTTCGTCGAGTGAGTAGCGCCGGGCGCGGCCGCGTCCTGGTCCCGCTGGGGCCGGGCGGGCAGGGCCGCGCTGCTGCGGCCGGGGGATGCGAGCGGAGCAGGGGGTGGCACAAAAGCACGCCGATATGTTTATCACTCGTGGGGGGAGCAGAAAAGGGTGAGAGGAGCCCCAAACGCTGATCTCTGGGCCGGGGCTCGGTGCGCCCTGTCGCCCCCTTCGCGCTTCCCATCCTCAGGGAGCAGCCGGTTCCTCAACGAGAGGAGGACCAGAATATTTTATTTCGGAGTGTACCGCGTAGCTGCCGCGTTTTCTGAACGTCGCTCCTCTGTGCTTTCCCGCCAGGTTTTATTAAAGTGTTGCCTTTTCCAGATGTTACTTTTTATTTATGTCGCGTGTCTGGAGTCACAGGGCTCCCGTGTGAGACGGGACCTGGAAAGGTGCCTTGGTCCAGCCTTTCATGGGAGCGGAGCCTAGAAGAGTTCAAGTATCTCATCAAGTATCATCTTGAAACGTCCAGTGGTGGGCATTTTATTGCATCCCTGGGGAGTTTTTTTCCACTGAATGATTGCTTTTACTGTAAAAAAAATTTGTTTCAATGATGACTTTCTGTATCTGTGTCTGTCTATTTTTACAGAGATCGAAAATTATATAAACTGGGATTAAAAGGATTTTATGTCAAAGATGGCAATGACAGTACAGGTAAGCTAATACAATGTACTATGGTATGCAATGCAATGTGAGGTGCAGTCTTAAAGTGAGTTATGTGTGGTTATTTAAGTTGTTACTAGTTCTGTGTTTTTCAGTAATTTTGCTATGGGGACAGAAGTGAATAATAACTTAGAACTTACATAGCTTTTAGGTTACCATAATATTGATGTAGAAGTTTGTGTCAAACCAAGTACAGTGCTTATTCCTGTCCAGATAAACTTTACCAGCTAACATAATATTCACCTGGCACACGGAACAGATTACATCAGATATCCCTGACCTGGTCTTAAATCATAATTTCAACTTAATTCAATATTGATTGCATAATGGAGGGTCTGTGGATCCTAGATGTTTGTCACCTCTGTCTCTACCCCAGCCTAGGACATTAGTTGTTGCTAGTTAATCTGCTGAGCGAGAAGTAGAGAAGTGCATAGCACTGATGTGGAGAATAACAATGCACATATGAATCATGTGAGGAGGACCAGAAAAGTAAGTCTCTCACTTGGCATGCTTGTAATCTAGGAATTATCATGGTGTACATGCTAACAAATTCAACACCACTCCCTTACTGCATTTCCTGAATTCTTCATGTTTGCCTACCTGGACATAATTGTTTTGGTATCCTTTTTAATCATTGCTGTGTTGGTAGTTCCAGCAGCATAATATCTTGATTTGAGAGGAAGTCTGTGCAGAAACAGAAGCTGATAAATAATAGCACAGACTAGATTGAGGCAATCTGAGAGGAGTGAAAGAAGGAGATTGTAAACTATGTTTTTGTACATGTATGATTTGTAGGAGAATAATTGGTTAAAAATGGAAAGGTCTCATGTTATGTGATAATTTGGCAGTAAATATATCCTAAAGAACCAAACCAAAAACCTTGAATGTTTCAGTATTATCAACTGAGTAAAGAGCTTTTGATTTCATAATTTCCATCCATATACAGCTCCTACTTTCTCAAAAGTATTTGTAATTTTATATACATATGTTTTTGTTTAACAATTTGATAGAAGTTCAAGCTTGCTGGGGAGGGCAGAATCGGGCAAAGAGAAGGTTATGGAGGCTGTATGGCTGCTTAGCAGTAGCCAAAACATCAGTGTGCTGTCTACACTGTCTCAGCCACAAATCCCAAACACAGTGCCACAGAGACTACTTTAGAGAATGTTAACTCCTTTCCAGACAGACCCAGTCCAGTGCTGTGGCTACTGAAATTACATTTTGATTCCTGCTGATGGTTATGCAGAAATTGAGCTGTTTATGAGGAAGACTTTAAAATGAGAAAGAAAGCATAAGAGGCAGTTTGTCATCTTTTGTGTACCATGCTGTGGCATTGAGGTGTCAAAACCAGATTATATTCATAAATATATCTTGTTAACAGGGGAAGAACAAGCATCTGAGGAGGAGAGCCATTGTCCCAAAGTAAGACTAAAGGTGGATATTAATCATGCCCTGGACCTGGAAGAAGTTGAATTAGACTCAGAAGCTGAGCTTATGAAGAGCATGGGATTGCCTCTTCAATTTGGTGGGCAGTCAGCCCACAGGGACTTTGGGGTAAATCTTTACTTGCTTTATTTGTTCTGTTTGTATTGTGTTTCCACGCCTAGGAACATGCCTCCTCTGAGTTATTTCTGAGATGGCAGTTCATGGAAATGTATCTGAGCTGCCTTTAAGCTGCCTGCATTGCATCCTGGTAACAAGCACACAGCACCTTGGTCTGTCCAGGTTGTAAAACCCCCCTGCCAGTTGGACTAAACAGGGTCAAAGCTGTTCTTTATGTGTCCGTATCTATGTTGCTCTTGTAACTAGATAAACCAGATTTATAACAGCTGTGATAAAGCTGATGCTGCACATCAGGACAACTAGTACAGTCCAGTCTGAGCATGTATTTTCACACTGTCTCCTTTAACCATTTAGATTTTGAGAGTAATGTAAACAGCTAGTTTTTCAAATCCCTCTTGCAGCTGATAAAGCCAGGCTGTTCCAAAAGGCAGGAGTGAGCCTTTGCTTCTCTGCCTCCCATAGGGAGCATTTGGGCTTTAGAAGGGGCCTGAAGTTTTCACAGACAAAAAGACAGTGCAATATTCAGTGTCCACTTTATGGAATACAGACCTCCCTGACAGTGAGACACAGCACTGCATGGTTCTGCCCTGTTAAATTTATAAATAAATAGAGGAAACTTGTATGTGATTTTAATTGATAACTTGTAAATAGACCACACAGGCATCCAACTTTAAGCCCCAAATGTATATACAATGTTTATTACTATGTAGTAATATGCAAATAAGTTGAATCAAAAAATAATGAATTTTCTTATTTGGTTACTAGTAAACTTTGTGCTTTGGATTGTGTATAATAGCATGAGGGATGTGTATGAAACATCAATGCCAGTTCTTAAGTTTTACCTTCTTTATAGTCTACCTTACACTTTCATCAGTGTAACAAAACTAAAGATTGCAGTTAATGGGGTGTACATTCGCAGTTCTTTGTCCATGTGGCTCTTGGCATCACAGAAAGCCCCTCTGAAACAAGTGGAGCTGTAATTGATGAAACAAACAAGTTACCTTAGTAGTGTTCCTTTCAGGAACAGGTTTCTGTCTTCTGTTCCACCAGGTAACTGTAGTAGCTGAGTTTGTTGTAACAAGTGAAATGATTGTACTGCACAAATGAAAGGGCCACCTGTTTGAGCAGGAGGTTGTTGTTTCCTTATTTCTTTTTTCTGTTAGCCAACTTGGAGATTATTATGGGATGGAAAAGATATTACTCCCCTCTTTTGGGTCACTCTCTTCAAGACATACAGAGATTCAGCTGCAGGATTTATAGAGTTTTTGAGTACAGAGTGATTTCTTTTTTTGTGTACAGCATCCAAAGATAACAAGGATTTAACATTCTATGAGGATGAGCATTATGTTTGCTATCCTAATAAGACACTGGGCAGTGTTTGCTGATTGGGCAGATACCAGGTAAAAGTAAGGGTCAGCCACCACACACCCCATAAAACAAAACCTTGATGATAGCAAGATAGTGTTTTGCTGTTGAGCTCAACCTTGTCACCCTTCAGTACTTGATCAACTTCCCTTTAGGATTTTACAGTGTTGTTTGTTGATGACTTTCCTTCTGAATCTTTAAGCTGCTAATGATTTCCCACTCAGCAGCCCCACTTCTGTCTATCATTCTGCTTTTTTGTGTATGTGTGTTTCTACAGACTTTCTTACAGCTCTTCCTCAGAAGTGTCAGTTGAGGTTATTTAACAGGGACGTATCAGACCCAGAAACTCTACAGCCTTTCTGGGGAGAAAGCTGACAGCAGGTTTGCAGTGAGAGGGAGGGAGGGTTGCAATAGAAACAGAAATGTGATTGGAGAGAGGACAAGACTGCATATATATTGTGGACTTCTATCTTTTCCATTATCTTTTAGGCAACAGAAAATTATAGAAAGAAAAATAACGTGAAGATTATGCAAAAGAAAAAGAAGAAGAAAAAAAAGTTACAGCAAAAACATGAGGATAAAATGGGGCAGGAATGCCAGGACGAAGCTTGTGGTGGTTGTACCCAGCCCATTTCTGGTGAGCTGGCCCTAGCTACAGGGCAATGTGAGATGAGCAGCAAACCTCAGGCTGTAATTGAAGAGAGCTGTGAAAGTTCAGAAAGCCTTGCAAGTGAGACTTTAGCCAGTGAACTTAAGGAAAAGTGGGAGAAGTACTGGAACGAGTACGGAGAGGGCCTTCTTTGGCAAAGTTGGTTGGAAAAGCACCAGGAGGCCTCATCGTCTGAGGGCATCACGGCCTCTGAGCCTTGGAGGAGTCCAGATACTAAGGAAGAGTGGGAGCAGCATTATAGTGAGCTGTACTGGTATTATTTGGAACAGTTCCAGTACTGGACAAGTCAAGGATGGACTACTGAGAGCTCAAATGGTGACAAGGTGGAAATTAATGGGATTACACAGGAGACTGATTTTTTGGGGGAAATGAGCTTAGTTAGCCCAGGACCTGAGCACAGTGAAGTGCTGAGCTTGCAGCTGTCTCCCTTCAACACCAGAAGTGAAGAAACACTCCCTTCAATTGCTGAGCCCAACAGTGAAATCATCTCTGGGATCTGTAATTTAAATCTGAATTTGGAGGAAGTGGAGCAGAACAGTGCTGCTCTAACAGTAGCCCACAAAGATCCTGAAGAACAGAGTTCATCTGACAGTGGAAGCCAGAAGGAGCCCTGTGATGGAGGAAGCAGAAAAAGGAGAGCATCTTGTGAAAATAAAAATGTTAACCAGTCAGGTAATACAAAATCAGATAAAGTTGATTTTCAGAATTCTCTAGGTAGTTATACATAAGAAATAAGGGCATGTCTGTATTATGCCATGTTTAAAAAGTCAATTAGGTATTTTGTGGAACTCGATTCCTTTTTCTTCCCTCTGCTTCTTTGGATGATTTTTCTTTTTAACCTGTATATTGAATGTGTTCTTCAGCCAGAAATGGTTTTAACAGAACATGTACTTCATACATCTTCAGATGTTCTACAGATACTGGTGAGAGATCCCTGTTAGTGCATATTTAATTATTTATCTTAGTCTTGATATTGCAGAGACTTAAGTCTGCTGCTAGTGACTTTCTAAGAGACGAAGAAGCAGATGTGGTCCCAGCTTGATGCTACAGTAGAGCTGGAATGGGAGGGGTGAAAAGAATATCTCCTTTTGAAAAAGAAATGAGAGGACTGTTTAAATCTTACCTTTCTAAATCTGTGTGAATATCTCTGCATAGCTAATGAGATGCAAAACAAATTTTATACACTAGGAGAAACTGTTTCAAATTTTGTATCTTGTGGGCATTTTGTTTTTCATGGAGAGATGAGATAATTTGAAGTTGGTTCTTCATAAGAATGTTAATGCTACAGTGTAATACTGGAAGTTTTGTTAGTGTGTTGTCCCTCAAACAAAGACAAGTAAAGATGTGTGTTTGGCGCTCTAGTTGTAGCTACAGGGGTGCTTTGGGGACGGGAAGATAAGGAATTGATTTATGCAAAAAGAAAATATGATGTATCTTTTTTTTAGGTGTGCAGGAGTCATGTAGCTCAAATTCAAACGAAAAAAAGCAGTTGCTGCTTCCTGACCAGGATAAAGATGAGGATGAAGAGCCTCCTGAATACAGATGTGTCAAAGTCAAGAGAAGGCAAGTAATGAAATTTATATGAGCTTTTTTCTCATGCAGTCCAGCTCCAGGAGCCTTCTGATTTATACTAACTATACCCTTGATTGAGGATATGAGTTAAAATGTCAGTACAAAGCCACATAGTCTTCCATCACTGCTTATTGCTTTGCCTCACAACAAGCAGTGGATATTTCCTCTTTTCCAGTGCTTTCTGAAAACAATGTATGGCCTTGATGACTGTGCAAGGTGATGGTGCTATTCTTGTGCCACTGAATAAACAAGATTGTTAAATTGCATAGGGCAGCTTGCTTATTTAGGTCTAATTAGTATAGAGAATACCAGAATAGTAAATAATCTGCATTGAATGCTGCCAGTAAAATGCGCAGAGCTATGGCAGTCATAAAATAGACAGTATCTGCTTTGTCACAATTTTTTTTCTTTCTTCTCTAAAAATATATAGTCTCAAAGATGGTGAGATGACTCTTCCTCTCTAATAAATTTGCAGACTCAAATGTGAAGGAGTGGGTGGCATTGTTACCTGCTAATCATGTAGCTGTGCTTCCATTTTAGTATTTTGCTGTTGCCACAGCATTAATGATAGATAGTAATGTAGATAACGTGATAGATGATGAAGATAATTTGGAAATAGGGTGACCAAACACTGTCTTCATCACGTAGGACTTGCCATTAAGTATTTAAGAGGTCATTTAGAATAGTCGCAATATTATAACCCCAGAAAAAGGGGTTTTACTCATCAAATTGGGTAAAAAAACAAACCAACCCAAAAATTCATGCACAAGAATAGAGTGGTGTTACTTGCTTGGTTTGGTTTCAGCAGTGTGTGGAGGAAGTTAATTGAAGCCCACATTTAAATGTTTTCAATTTGCAAGATTTTTAGTGGTATAGCTGTAAAATGATTAGTTTCTTCACAGTAAGTAACTTTGTCATCTGTGTTTTTTCTTAGCCATGAGCTGGACGTGGAGGAGAACCCAGTGGAAGATCCTGAGGAAACCTGCTCTGTGTTGGGTTTCAAGTGTGGCACAGGACAAAAGTAATTACTTACAAGGAACTGTGGGGCTTTTCATAGCAAGTCAACCCTCTTGTTATTACAGAAATAGACCATTCATCTCCATTTCCTTTTTGTTAAACCTTTGAAGCTGAGTTCCAGAGTTAGTCTCTGGAAATCATTTATACAACCTAAAGTACCTTATGTGCTACGCCTTAGTAACACACAAGGTACTTTCAGTTGTATGAATGTTAAGTGACTGGTCAGGTACTTAAATTAGAGCTTAAAGGCTCTGACAATTAATGATCCTCTCAAGTTTGGAATCCTGTGGGCTGAGATCATAATTTTTAACTGTTTCATATTTTAATTGCATTTGCCAGAAGATAAAAGTAACTGTTTTGGAGGTTCTTGACAGCCACCAAAAAGATCTTTTATTCTTCTAATAAAGATTTTTTTTTTTTTCATTTCCTGTTCTTCAGGTTGGCCTGGGAAATTGTTTTAATCTAAAGTTACACAACTACTAGGAAAAAAAAAAAATCTAAAACTAATTAGGTTAAACATTTTCATATAATTATTTTTAAATTTTCATGAAGGTACGATGTTTTGCAGCTACACACAGTGACCTATTTTAAATGGAGCAATAAAAAATACTTAAGTCTAAATCATTGTTTTGTAAACTTGAGCATTCATGTTAAAGCTTCCAAACTGGAAATTAACCAACTAAGCCCTTATGAACGTGTGTATCTATCTGTCTATTTTCAGGTATGGTGGAATTCCAGATTTCACCCACCGAAGTGTGCAGTACTTGGAGAAAAAAGCAAAACTCAAATCCAGATTCTTGGATATGCGTAAACCAAGGAAGAGCAAAAACACACACATCTTCTTTACAGAGAAATCTGAAATTACATGCAAAAAAAGCAAAACTTTGAAGAAGGTATGTTTAGTTGTTAACACTCTTGTAATTAATAGGTTTATCTGCTACGTTAGCTGTTGTATTATGAAAGTGAAAAAAAATATTGATCGCCCGGGGTAGATGGCATTTTCAAATGTCAGTCCACCGCTCCTTTTTTTTTTTTTTTTTTTTTAATTAATTGTTTTCTCCCCATCTTCTCTACCTCCCACCAATGTGAAGAGTATTTAGATTAGGATGGCTATGGAAAGGCATTGGTGGATCCTGTCAAGAGGAATGTGAGCTTAAATGGCCAAGTTATGTGAAAGTTATTCCTAACATCTGGGTGCACATAGCTTTAGAGGTAGATTTGTGTTGTAGATTTGTAGGTGTCTTTGATAGTAAATTGCATGTGAAGCCAGTTGTTAATGCTGGCATTTCAGCAGTAACAGAAAATCTTTGTGTAGATTAATGTATTTTGTGTAACTCCATGTTTTTAGTAATTTTTAAAGGGTTTTGCTTATACCTCTACCTGCATTTATTTTCATCTATAACTTTATGTGCTTTTTTTTAAACTCAGAAATTGTGAAGAAGTGTAAACATTTGTGCACTGGAGATTTTACTTAATTAAGTCTTTCTGAGAATCTGAGGGCACAGATTGTAATGTTATTTCGCCTTTTTCTGGGATGCTTGCTATTCACCAAAACCCAAGTGCAAAGCACTGTTTTCTGGTGGTGCTGATGCCCATACGTGTTTTATTGAACTCCATAACTATAATTTCTGATTAATTTTTTATTTTGTACCTGAGGCCAGTATAGTTTGAGGGTAACTTCAATTATGTGAAGGAGAAAAAAGTTATGAATTTCCTCAGGCTTCCAGATAAGGAACTGCTCCAGGTCTAGAGCCACTCAGAGCAACAATATTGTAAAAAGGAGCATCTGCATGTGCCTTTGAGGAGTTTGGAGTGGTGTCTGTGCCTTGGTTAGGAGCTTATGTCGAACTCTCTGCTGTGCAGCAGAACCCTTTACCACCTGCACCATTTGGTACATCTTGAAGGTGAGGCAACTAATGTGTGAAGGTAATTTTACCCGTTTATGCTAAAAAACTCTTCCCTGAGAGGCAGAGTACATCTCTGAATGCAGATTAGAAGAAGATAGTTTTGAAGTAGTAGATTTGGTCACCTGGGCTGTGGCAAGTGTGACTATTTAGATATTAGATGATAATTATTTACTGTATTTATCAGTTGATCTTTTGGTTGGTTGCTTTTTTGTTTCTCTTTTGGAGGTAGCTGACATCAAGTTCCCAAAGGCGACTTGGTACAAATATTTTTAAAAGGGAGCATGGTTAAGGACTACTTGAATGTTTTGAGTCTGGATATTTTAGTGTTTTCAAAATACACACAGTAGAGAGTGCCTGCAGTGGCAGGTGCTTTTGAACTGTAAGTCTTTTAAGCTGTTCTCTGGATGGCAGATCATCATCTGATCATCTGTGATACTTGACAATTGCAGGTTGAAATGTTCCTGAAGCAGGTTAATAAACCTGAGGAGGAAGACACGTCCCAGACGGCCACCCCGCAGGGTAAAGCAGAGGCATCGTCCGTGAGCAGCAGCGACTCAGAGGGTCAGGAGGGTGTTGCTGCCACGCGGAGTGCGACGCTGGATGCTGAAATCCAGGAGCCACCGTCTTCCAGTGCAGCCTGCACAGCACCTGCCGGGAGTGAGCCTGAGGGGGAGGCGCGGGATGCTGCGGGGAGTGGCTCCGAGGAGCAGGGGGCAAGGACGCCTGAGCCTGGCGATGGGCGGCAGCTTGTCCCTCTGGATATTCCTGATTATCTTCAGCCAGAGACGGAGGACATCAGCCAAGGTAAATCAGTTTCCTGCACGCTGATGAAATGAATCGGCAGTGGACTTAGTACTGCCTTCTCAAGTGACTGTGTTGTGCACTACTTACTTAGTTAATTTGATAGGACTCATTTGATCTAAGGGTATTGAAAGCAACTGAGAGCTGTGCTAGTGAAATTAGGTTATTTCTGGAATGCTAGAATCCCAAGTCTTGTCTTTAATGGTGACAGTATTTCTTTATAGATGAACAGTCATTGTTTATCCTCAACATGGTATAACAGGTCTGCAAGTCATACCTTTTACTCCCTCTGCAAGGATGAGGGTGATTAAACCTCAAGTTGCTGCACAGACCATCAAGTTTTAGGTTCAAATGCGCATTGCTGAGCTCTAAGGAACATGTGTTGCTAAAATTATTTTCTAGGATTTAGAAAAAATCAGTATTACGAACTTTTCTATATAATATGAAACAAAGGAAAGCAGGATTATTCAGATTTTTGCTTATAATTTAATCCTTCCTACAGTAGTTCAGTTATGTTTGATTCCTGATGTAAAACTCTTGTCTAGATTGGTTTTTCTTCATTACTGATAAAAGGGCATTAAACTGGTCTCTGATCCACTTGTTTGCTCATTACATAGAGTTTGTTGTCACCAGTTGAAGATTCAGGCTCTTAAATAATGGGTGAACAGTGACGATTTTTAGGACTGTGACTAATCCCTTGAAATACAGGATACTATTTTTTAATTTAAAGCCTCTAGTTTTGATAATCCGGCAAACAGTAATAAAGAACATTTTAGCAGTGTTTTACAATCTTAACACTCACCTACCAATCACATTCCCTAGCCTACAAGAACAGTGACTGTTAACTTTTGCAGTGTCTTCCAGCTGTAGATGAAAAAATTACTGTGAAGAAGAAGGAGACAAAAAGAAGAAGGAGGAATAAAAATGCACTGAGAACTATACCTCCTGAGATTGCTGCTGATCCAGAGCTCGTCAAGTACTGGGCACAACGCTACCGGCTCTTCTCTCGGTTTGATGAGGGAATTAAACTAGACAGAGGTGTGTTCAGTACTAAGTGTGCTGACTTGTCGGTATATCCGAGGATGTGTCCAAATGTTTGGTCTTTCTTGCAGTTTATTACTAATTTTCTTAAAGAAGGAGCACTACTGAATGTGTGTTTGCACCCCACCCCCAGCAGGCAGGTAGAAGTCTTGGACTTCAGGAGTGCTTTTAGTTTGGGACATCCCTGTCTGCATTAGTCCTTATATTTGCTGATCATCTTGCTGGACCCAATTTATACTTTCTCAGGACTTGTTCAGAAACTCAGTGACATTTTTCTATTTCTATATTTTATAAAATAATTTTGTGAAACTTCCAAGTATGCTGATGGATCTAGTTTCATTCTGTTTTGTTCTGACTTGCAGCAGTCACTTGCAAAGCAGCTTTTTTCCATGTTTACTTGCAAAGCACTTCAAGTCATAAATGAGTAGGTAAAAGTGGAGTTAGGATTACCAGACTTTTTTTGTTGTTTGTGTTTGTAATTTCTAATGCTTTCCCTCATAAACTTGCAGATTAATTGGCAGACTAGACATTGTGGTGAAGAAAATTAAATGTTGGATATAAGAGACTATATTTCTGGTTTTATTTGCTACAGAGCATAAGAATGATGTATAAAGTTTTTCATAGCTGTGCCCGTGGACTTCTCCTTGATAAACTAGAATCCTCAGCACCAAGGTCAACAAAGCATGTACTGAGATCGAGGCATATCTGTTTGATTCAGTGAGACTTTGTTTGCCTAGCAAATCTCTGGACTGAGTAGAGTTTATCATCTTCAAAGCTGGTATTTCCTGGTGGAATGCACTAAGCCAAAATTCTTGGGATTAGTGCTATACCATCAGTTTTATGTGGGGCTTGGTTGTTTGTTTTTAAGTTAAGTGACCTTGAAATAAGAGGTGAAAATACATTTCTTCCTCTTCCTCTGCAGAGGGCTGGTTTTCTGTTACTCCTGAGAAAATAGCTGAGCATATTGCCATCCGTGTCAGTCAGTCGTTCAACTGTGACATCATAGTGGATGCGTTCTGTGGGGTTGGAGGAAATGCTATTCAGTTTGCATTGACCTCAAAAAGAGGTAAGTGTTGTAAACAGTGCATTAGTTTTGTTTCTTCAGTCTTTTTCCTGACACTATTTGGGTATGTGCTCTGTTGATTTATTTTTTTTTTCAATGCTTCTGTAGCAACAGCAGCTGTTTCACTTCATCAGACTCACAGTGTGACCTCTGTTTTCAAAAAGGACCAATAAATCTGTTTTTCTAAGTCAGAGTTGGATTTGTGTTGTACTAGTCAACACTACTTTTGTGTGGCATAATATCTGGTCTGTCAGATACTCGAGATCCCTGGTATAAGTGAACTATTGTCAAAGCTGTTATGCTTTTCCCATTTCTTACTTGAAGTCTGTGTTCTCAAAAACAGGTTCCACGTGAATAGTACTCAAAGCACTGAATGGAATCACCTGCAGGTTCTGCAGAACCAAGTACAGAAAAGCAATGATAACTTAATGTTAGTCTAATGCCAGATAATGAAATTGTAGTGCAGTGTTGAGAGTATTTCCTGTAAAAACATTTCCCGCTAGTTACTCATACCATTTTATCTAACTCTTCTGACTAATGTTTGAGCAAGACAAATGGCAGTTTCTACCGCATTAAATTTGGCAGGCTATGATCCAGTCTATACACATCACTTGGCTTTTTGTATTTCCTGGCTAAATTTTAATTTCTGTTTTTATGTACTAATCTTGTATCATCCACCTCTCTTGGGCCGTGTTGGTTGTGGCTTTTTAAACTCAATTTTCAGAGCTATGTGGCCAGGCTCAGATAAATGTTTCTCTTTAACAAAGAAGAGTACGTTTCTAATGGACACCATTGAAGTTGTCAGACTCCTGCCAAGGACTTCCTCTCTTAGGCAGACAGTGCCGTGTCCGGCCCTTGAGCCGAGGTGCGGGGCTGTCACAGCAGCGGTGGGTGTCTGACCGCGGTGACCTGCCGCTCCCCGCTAATCCCAGTGTTTGCCGTCTCTCGCGGGCAGTGATCGCCATCGACATCGACCCCGAGAAGCTGCGGCTGGCGCGGCACAACGCGGAGGTGTACGGCGTGGCCGAGCGCATCGACTTCCTGTGCGGGGACTTCATGGCGCTGGCGGCCGGCCTGCGCGCCGACGTGGTGTTCCTCAGCCCGCCCTGGGGGGGGCCCGACTACGCCACTGCCGAAATCTTCGACATCCAAACCATGATCTGCCCGGATGGATATCCTTTCCAAGTTATGCCATGTGGTGGGCTTCTCTCTTTCCTCTTTCTCTCTCTTCCTTGGGGTTTGCACGCTCAGTTGGCTCAGTGGATGACATGGCTGGCAGCTGGAGTTCCAGGTGCAAACCATTTGTTTAGTCCTCTTCACCATCTAAATTTAAATATCTTTATTACCAAAAAAAAAGGCTGATGAGATTTCCCTAAAAGCAAAAAATCTATTAGTGAATTGGGTAGCTCTCAACTTAAAATGTTAATTCAGCAGTTTTAATTACTTTGAATTATTTTATTAAAATACCCCATACCAATCAAATAGACATGTAGTGTGTGTATATATAATAACTAATTGTGTGAACAATGACCTTGTCATTAATTCTACTTTTTAATTGATTCCTAAAGGGAATATCTTATTTAAAATAGCTTACTAAAACTGTTCTCAGTCATAGCACCTGCCTATGACTTGGGAAATCACCGAAGAGTGCAAGCAAAATATTAACTCTTAATTAATATGTAGAATTTCATACTAGCTTATTAACAGTGATACTGAGCACTCATTCATCTAAGAAGGTATTAACATAATAGTTTCATCATATATGAAGTGTGGGGTTTATTTTGCCACAGAATAATCTTAATTTGTTCCCTTTTTTTGTTAAAATGTAGCCATATTTGTATAACTAAGAAAATCTTCTTACACATGTGTGAGAGATTCCACAAAATAGATTAAAAAACAAATATAAACCAAATATAACTAGCTACAAACTACATTCAAATTTGTCAAATACTTTTCTGTAGTCCAGTCAGATTTTCATGAAAAGTGAGTGTTGGGGTTTTTTTCCTACTTTATGGGGAATAATGGTGAAATACAGTTTCTGCATTTCAGAAGAGAATCCTACTCACCTACTCAAAAGATTAACTACAATTTAATTGCATAATAGCTGAAATTGAGACATACCTTCCAAATGAATCAATATAAAGAAACTTTTCCCTCCCCACTCTTGTCTTTTCCTTTACTGGCTTCTACATTTGAAATTTTCAGGCTCTCCAAGATGATCACCAACAATATTGTGTATTTTCTGCCTCGGAATGCTGATATTAACCAGGTGTGTTACTGTATGAGGTCTTAGTAACAAATAAAATGCTCAGCTGACATAAAACATAAGTATTATGTTTTATGAGACTTTTAAGTCTGTTCAGCTGAATGTGGGGTATTTGGTTGGGGTTTTTAAATTTGACCCTTGTGTTATGTGATTTCTGTGTTTGCAGTACTTTTGGTATATTTAGAAATGGGAGTATAAGATTATTTCCATGATTTTGACATTGTTTCTTCTTAAAGCAACAGAATGGGGTTTCATGTAGAAGTTTCAAAGCCAATTGCCAGGTACATACATCATTATAAAAATATCCAAACCCAATGAAAATACATTAACCAGCTGTCACTGTCTGATAAGTTGGTGAATCCCAGACTTCATGGCTGTCAGTTTTTGAAGGAGTTGCACGAAATCATAGCCTGCAGTCACTGCTCTCAAGGATGATACTTTTGGTGTCCAGACAGGTGTGTGGTTCTGTGTAGGCTGTTTGCATTGAAGTGATGTGTGATAAACAGAGAATTTGTGACACCAGTGTGGGGTTTTTTGTATTAGAGATTTTTGGTAGAAGTTTTTTTTTTTTAAGCAGTTACATGACTAACAATTCCCCTGAGTGTCTGGTTTAGGTTCCTCTGTGTATTTTTTATGTTAATTATGTCTTGTAGCCTTTTGGAAAGAAGGAATCAGTTCTCACCTGCAAGATGTCACAGGAATTCCCAGGACTTTTTCTTGCTTTTCCAAAAACTGCATCTGACTTAAAGTAGCCAGGGCATCAAGCCATGTGGTGGCTTGTGAAATTGTTGGTGGCAAACAGCTAGCTTGAGAAATAGGCTGAAATTCACGTGGCCTGAGTATTAGCAGACTCTCAGCCCATGCTGTGCACAGCACTGTTGATTTGGCAGGTGAGGATTCAATTCCTTTTTGCATTTCAGGCTGGTGAAATGTAAAGTGGCTTATGAATCTTTGAACAGGGACCTTCATTTTAGGTAGAGTTTCTCTAATTACAATGTCATGTCTTAACACTGCATTTTATCAAATATTTCATTCCCATGATGAAGAGTGACCTTAGAGTTTTCTGCTCTGCTCATGAGCACCTTTTACTGGCTTTCTAAATGGCCAAAGGCATCTACGTTTCACTTGTGTTTCCACAAAAGCATGCAGGAGTAGTCCCCACAGGCCTGCACCTTTTCTTCAGAAGAGCTGAGCTCTTCTGGGTGATTGGGCCAGGTGTCCTGACGTTTCTACATCTTGGTGCAGTTGTCTCTGAATGATGTTAACTACATCCATGGGTTTGGCTTAACACAGGTGGCTGCAGAGTAACAGCTGTTGCTCAAAAACATGGCTCAGTTGTTAAGAGTTCATGGCTGAGGTCCTGGGTTCAGTTCAGTGTTCCAGGCTATGGGCTTCACTCAGGAAGAGAAATCAGCTCCTTTTGCCTTTAGAAATAGTGTCAGTATAAGAAGAAAAAAAAAAAAAAACCCAAAAGGTTGATGATCTGAGAGTGGGAAAGAACGTTAATCAAGCCCACTGTTTAAGGAAGTGTCTTCCTCCTGTGTGGACAAAGATGTGTCAAACATGACTGTTCCAACCATGACCTTAGTCAATACTCTGGTCCACAGAAGACTGTTATGGGTTTGACTACCAAAATCTCTATTGGCTGTATTTAAGAATGAAGTTTCTGGATTTACTGCCATTACACTTCTAGGGCTGTGAATCTTCAGCAAAATAAAAATTAATAATTAAAAAAAAAAAAAAAAAGCCCAGCAGTTAAAAGGCACCTTGCAATAAAATTACTGTTTAACCATTAGTTAAGGTGATTCAAATGTAGTGGAAAATATGTAATTTTTATGGAAGATAGCTATCAGATCACTGTTAGATAGCAAACATAAAAGAGGGATATAGGGATCCTGCTGCTGGAGTGAAAGCAGGGTGGTAGCTGATCTTGACCTTGCTGTGTCAGAGGATTCAGTGTTCATTGCCTTATTGGTGGACAAGTTATCCAGCCTTGTTCCACATGACTTTATTGCAAAACCAATACTTATTACTTTTGCAGGCACAGCCACGTTGCTGTAGAGTTGATCTTGTAGGGAGAAATGGGATTCTTTGAATTCCCTTTAAAAAATCAATGGAGTTTAGGTCTCAGAGAAGTGAACTTTTGTACTTCTGCCTCGAGAGGGAGCAGTGAACCAGTGCAAGGTGCTTGGTTCACTTACAAGAAATGTAAAAACATTTCCCTGAATTGCATCGAATCTCCTTATGTACAAACCTGTTAGGAAATTAGTAATGTATGCAGGTCTGGTTTTAGGTTGAATTAATCTTTAACAATATTCTTTCTAGCTAGGAGTAATGAGGAATAATAATTATGTTTGTGCACATACATTAAAAAATAAGTTTATTACTGCCTGTAATTATGTAGTTCATAAATGTAGCTTATGAAGTGTTTATCAAGTTGTGCTCTCTGCCTCATTGAGCAGAATGAGAAGTGTGTACTCACCTCTGGGAAATGGAGTCATCCCAGGTAGTCCAGTCTCTTTCACAGACTCTTTTCTATACCAGATAATACTTCTGCACGTTAATATTTGCAGCAAAGGAGGAGGAAACTACAATTTGTTGCTGTAGGACCTCCTTGCTAATGGTGGAATCTGTTCTTTTCATGTCATTGTAGAAATTGTACACGGTTACTGTTGGTCTCTCACTGGTGCTCAGAATGTTGTCAGGCTGCACGATGGCTCCCTCCAATAAACTGGTGAGCCTGAAATGTTGGTGGCGTGGTCTGTTGTGAGACAGATAACCACATCAGCATCTTTATCAGCCTAGCCAGGTTTGGGATATGGAGTAATGGGGAATTGGGAGTTTATTACTTACCCTGCTTGTGCATGGTTAGCAGCTCAGATACTGGATTGTGCCTTAGTGATTGTTTAAAATGTCACTGTTTTTTGAAAACAGGCATACTGCTGTTTGTGGTAGTTATGTCTCATTTTGTCAAACTGTGCTGTTGTCAGAGCTTTTGCTGTCCTAAATGTTGGTGTCTCAGACCTGGCTTATATTTCAAGTACTGCCAGAATATAGGAATTACTTTTTGTTTCTTGTCTAGTGTAGAGTGGTTCCATGAGCCTAGAATTAAGCAGTGTTCTGGATCTTGATTGTCTTACAAAACATACACATAATGCTGGTACTCTTCTTTTTTTTGTTGTCTTTGTTCCCACCTCATTTCCATCAATCACTTTGAGAAAATCATGAGACACTGAGGCCTTGTTCTGTCTGCAACATACTGCCTGGATGGAAAACTGTTTGCTGTCTTTCTGTCTGTGAAGGTCCAGTTGTTAAAAATGACTGCTCAATGAAGGGACTGTAAAGATGGGTAAAACCCATTTATTTATTTGAATTTTCTCTTTTAGCTACGATTATAAATGGAGAGTAGCCAAATAGGATTTGCCAAGCAGAGTCATCTTTATTTAGTAGTAAATAGAACAATGAGCAAAGCAGGGAATGAGAGGCCAGGAAATGAACAGAGGTTGGTTTTGTAGTATTTTTAAGGTACTTGTGTATTAGGGGAGTTGACAGGGAAAAGACTGTTGGTTGATGTGTTTTGCAGGCTGATAATTTCTAAGTGAATGTAATTGCATACACTTCAGCTGTGACTATTGTGTTAATAACAACAGCTTTTAAGTAGCCCACTTCAAACTCATGTGTGTTCTCTGTCCTTGATAAAAGAGAAAGCCAGAAGTTACCCATAGCATACACCAAGCCACAGTGATACCTCTGAACGTCAGTCTTCCTAAAGCTCATAGTGCTTGCATTCTGAATTGTAATTTGCCTGCACGAAGTAAGAAAAAAATAAATAAATGTCTGGCCTGTTAAAGGGTGGCAGCACCACTGTGATGGTGTCATAATTCACATGCATACCTGTACATTTTATAAAATGCTGCCTGAGAGCATTTTAATTTATTATGTTCAGTGTAAAGAATACCATTTTCTTCTTTTTCAAGTGGGTTGGGTTTTGTTCCTCTTAGCTTTTATGTTGGATGCAGTGGGAGGGGATTTGTCATTTTAGTAGTATTCTATAAAATTAATTGATTCACAGTGTCCTTGTGTGACTGCATATCAAGTCAAAAAGCTTGTGTTTCTCATACCTCAGAAAAGTTTCTAGGAGGGGAGAAAAAAATATGGTAATTTTTTTGTCCACAGTTATGTTAGTTGGTGGCTGGAACAGATAGGAAGTTGCTTTATTAAAGGAAGTTTCAGTATGATTTTAAAAATGTAGAAAAAACCCTAAGACCAGTAGGAAAACCTTCAAGATCAGAAGTACACTTGAAGAATGTAAGGGAAGTTTGCACCTTAAGCAAACTGAAATAATCTATGTTTGTTTTATGCTCCTGAAATAATCTATGTTTGTTTCCCTTTTCATCTTTTCTGATGTCTCTTTTTCAAACCTGTTGGCTACTTTTTTTCATATGTTTCAGCTGTGGCTGTAGCTATGGACTCTTTCTAGTGGTAGTCACTGAATTGAAGGATGAAGGTGAGAGGTGAGAGGGATGCAGGGAGATGTTCACTGAAGCTGCAGCCTTTACCTCTGCCTAGGGACAGCAGCCCACCCAAGTTAGTGTAGGTTTGGGCTAAAGAATAAACCAGGGTAAGGAGAATTGCCAGCAGGGAATCATTGTATGTACACAAGAAAGTGCAAAATAAAGATATTTTGGACTAGTCAAGTTTTTAAAAGAAATTAAGAAGCCTTTCTGTATTCATTGTTGTAGTGCACTGCAAAAACAGGAGATGTTTGCCAGTATCTCTAAAAATAGCTGAGCACCTTTGTTTTTCTCAAAGCATCGTTCCTCAATCTTATGTTATTTTTAGAGGGTGTCCCTCTGCCAGGCCAGACCTTTCGAAGCTTGGTGTGTGGCAGTCTTCCCTCACAACACTTATCAGGGCTGACTGAGCCCTGCTGAGGAAAACTTGGCAACTCCTATGTAATTAAATTTGCAACCTCCAGCAATTTACAACTAAGCATTGTCACAGAGGATTTGCGTTTCTTTCCTCTGTGTATCAGGTGAGTTAAAGAGCGTACAGTACCAGATCTGTCACAGCACAACTGATTCCCATGTGTTTATTTAATTTTTTTTTTCACCTTTGGGTTTATCAAATACCTTTAGTCATTGTTTGAAATTAATCATAGTTATCCTGTGTTTAACACTTAGACAGCAGACACAGCATATGTATATTTTCAGTTGTCCCTTGGTGGGCACCACCCATCAGTGTGGCATCTTGTTTTACTTGGTCTTCTAAGAGAAATGTTTAGTAAACACTAGTGTTTAATATCAATGCATTAGTCATACTTAGATATGCTAGTGACACAAACCGTGCTGAGAAAGCAGGAGTGCATAACCCCAAGACACTAATTTCAGTATTCTTATATTGACTAACCCAATTAATATTTTAGCATATGTAACTGACATCAACTATAAAGTGCAAACCCTCCTAATGCTTTTTGGAAGGGACATTCCAGCTGCTGTTTGTAAAAACTTAAAAGTTACCATCTTCCTAGAAAAAATATGGATCAACCCACAATGCTTTGTGGATTTCAAGTAAAAACAGATAAGTTGTAAAATTAACATTCCTGATCACTAGCCAATGTTAGATTCTTGTGCTATTTATAAGTCAGCCAGCCTCTGGTTTTTTACTTAAGTGGCAGGTTCCTCTCTGACAAGAACACAGAGCGTTTTTTCCTATCACCAGAAGTTAAAGGATGAAGAAAAAGCAAAAAAATTGAAAGGGACAAAATCAAAACAGAAAAGTAAATGCTTGATTTAGATAACTGTGGCAGTTTTCTGGACAAGTCAATAAAGGTTCAAAGTATAGTTTAAATTAATCTGTTATTTTTTTCTTGATAGTAGGCTGTTTTTTTACTTAGGATAAAATAGAGGAAGTACAGCATGTTTATATTTAAACCTGCACAACAGAGTCAAGGCTCAAGGGGCTTTAGAAGTGTTAATAACACAACTTGAACTCAAAGTTTCAGCTGCTAACACAATCTCAGCTTAAAGATCAGTTAAAATCTACTGCAGGCATGTAGACCCTGATAACTTTACGTCTGCCTGGGAAGTTTCCCTGCATGGCAAACTATAGAAATAATTTTCCTGCAGCAGCCTGGGACAGTGGCAGCATGGAGCAGAACTGGCTGTGGAGCATGAGCCCCCCCACAGGACAGGTCCTCAGGGTCCAAAGTAGAGGGGAAAAAGCAGACAATGTTCAGTTTTGGTGTTTGTCCTTCTGACTGTGCAGTCTCCTGATGAGGAATTGATAGCCTGTAAGCTGTTATCCCTCAGAAGCATCCTGAGTGGGAACAGGAGAGGGGACATTATTGCATTCTCCAGTCCAAAATGCAAAGTCCTGTAATTGTCTGTAATCATTAAGCATTAAAGGTGTGCACCGGGCTCAGTCCAACAGAGCACGAATGGTGAAATTCTCACTGCAGTGATCATAAACACAAAGCTGGGACCGGTGCTGCCTGCAGAGGCACCGCTGCCCCAGCCTTGCCCTCAGCACTGCCTGCAACTCCAGTGCATACAACAGCTTTTTCTTTGGTTGCAATAGCAAAAACAATTAACTGTGGCCTTTTTTCATGAATTTCTCTGTGTGTCTGGGGCTTGGTTTTGTTTGGGTTATTCCCCTCCACCCTAATTCTAATTACTAAAATTGGTTTTACTCTTCCCTCAAAATTTGGGATGCGATATCTTTCAAGCACAGCTTGCAGCTTGCCTTTTGCTATACCTACATGTCTCAAATGCCAAGTACCATGCAAACCAGAGTTTAGCATCTCTTGCCTCAGCACAGCATGTCAAGTTCTGAGTGTTTCTCTTTGGCTCTGAAATCCTATTGTTTTCGTGATTTGGGTGAAGAGGATGTTTCAGTCACAAGCCACAAATGGCTTCTGTGTGTAAAAGGAGACATAAAAAAAGGATCAGAAGCATTAACTGCCAAGGACCGTTTTCCACCAGTATTAACAGAGCAGAGATTTTTTTTTTTCTGATTGTTTGTGCTTTAGAAGGTTTGGGGTTTTGTCTCTTTTCCTGTAGATTGTTTGGTTTATTTTTATTCTTTGTTTTTCAGGTGGCTTCCTTAGCAGGACCAGGAGGGAAAGTTGAAATAGAACAAAATTTTCTCAATAACAAACTGAAGACAATAACAGCTTATTTTGGTGATCTAATAAGGCATGACATCTCCTGAACTCCATGTGGATTCTTCCAAATCCAGCCTCCTTGACTTCTGCTTTGCTTAAGCTTTTGTTACAGCTGGCTGGTCAAAAATGACTTAAAGCCATTTTCCACTTTAATTTCTGTTTACAGAAATTTGTTCTGTTTATAGCTACTATCAATAAATGTTTTATAATAATTTCGACAAAACTGTGAACATAGAAAAGCTGTGAATGTATGAAGAAAGATCTTTATAAAATGCAGTCTTGCAAGGTTCGAGCCCAACCCATGGAAGTGGAGTTCAGAATTTCTTTGTAACTCTCACATGTGCTACTTCTGTGTTTGCTCTGGTTTTGGCACCCAGAGGGTCGAGAAAAATAGCCTGAAAGCCACAGGAGCTGCTGTCTGTGCTTGAGAAGCAAAAGCATCTGAACATCAAGTGGAACTGGAGGGTCAGGTGCATCACAAGAGGTTAACCCCAGTCCACCTCTCTCACTCTCTGCTCTCTGAGAAACCTTTGCAGGATGAAGGTTCACATGTTGATTCTAGTGAGTGCTCTGGCTTGTTGCAGCTCAAAGAGAGAGGTGGCTGTATTTGTGTCTGGAGGTAGGACTCTACCCTCTGGTTATCATCATTTTATTTTACTTTTTATCTCCCTGCCATTCCTCTTAATTGCAAAGATATTTTGAAGAAACCTTCTGCCTGGGGGTTTGTATCAGTAAGCAGAGGGGTTTCTGTCCCCCTTTTTTCTAGGCCTTTGGAATCCTCAAACAGGCTTCAAGGAGGGCAGAAATAAGTTAGCTTTTCCTGGTAAGAGCTCTCTGCTCCCACTTGTAGTTTGGAGGGGGAAGAGTGGCCCTTGTAAAGTTCTCCAAGTAGAAGAGGAGGCAGGTGAGAAATGCCTAGGGCATGGCTTTGGTGCTCTCACTGAAATATTCTTATATTAAGTCCACAAGCTCAATTTTGAGCTTGTTTTTGAGGTAAGAGTGTAGGAATAATAATTCCTACATAATAATAATAATTAATACATTAATAATAATTAATGCTGCTTCCTCTCTGCTTTGAGTGCAGCAGGATGCTGAAGGCAGCAGAAACTTTGCACTGAACCACACATCAGTGCGATCCAAGAAAACTAGAATAACCAAGTAAGAGGATCTATTTGCCCCATTAAGGAATGAAATCCAACTCTTCAAAACAGTTGAAGAGCCCAAAGTGTTTGTGTGTTTATGGATTGTTATGACTCAGTGTGAGTTTGCAGTGCACTAAAATAGCCCTTGAGAAATAGCTGTTTTCTAATTTTGCTTTCTTTCCAGAACCAGACAAGTGCTAAACTGTTAGTGCCACATTCATAGAAGGTATTTTATATAGATACTTTGGCTAGTTTGGATCCCTGTACTTTGCCACAGCACTGTGCTACTGCTTGCTACAGCTACAGCAAGGAAGAAGTCTTGTGCTGGCTCTGCATCAGTATTTAAAGGGAATTATTAAGGAAATAATATTTCTTAGAAGTTTCCTATTAGGTCGTAGGGGAATTTGGCAAGAGTGCTAATACTACAGGAGCTCTAAACCTACTGTGGCAGTGGCATGTGAATGTAATAATGCTGTTAGACTTTCACTACAAGCTACAAACAAAAATCCAAGTCCATGACGCGGAATGAAGGATAGATTAATTTATACTGTGTATGTCACAGTACTCTGTACACTTAAATTTTGCTATGTTTGGCTTGTTGCTGCTTGTAGGAATACCTTTGTCTTATTACTTGGTCTTCTTTCTCTCCTTAAGGAGGTGCTTTAAAAGCATTTTGAGATCTTGCTGATGCTACTTCTGTAAAAGGAAGCTCTGACAGTGAAATGCCTGTGAATTTACTTTTACCTTCTGGAAAGTAGTTAGATTTTGTTCAGCATCCAGTATACAGATTGTGGAAGCTAAAATATAAAAGGTACAACATTTACCCATTTGAATTTTTACTTCCAGTGTAATTAACTTAATGGTAAAAAGGAATAATTTCTCAAAAGGTCTCTGCTGAGCTCTGCGAGCACGTGAAGTATCAAAAGCAGAAGAATATCTTTGTTCATAGCTGTTCCTCTCTCTAACCAAGAAGAGCAAAAGGGGGTTTTTGGGGGTTTTTTTAATTACAACTTGAAATCAGAATACACTCTTCCAGGCTGTGATAAATGTTTGCCCTCACTTCCCACTTGCACAGAGCTGATGAAGTTCCCCAGGGCTTTGAATCTGCCAGTCTGTTAAGCCTGAAATACATCTGTGAGTACTTTTAGTTTTTTTAATAATTTCAACCAACAAACCCTTCATGCAGGAGAGCTTCAGTCATGACTTGCTATAAAATGTTATTTTCCTTTATATTGGAGAAAAAAAATTTTAACACTGTTAAATTTCTGGACAGCTCATGGCCACTGTTCTAATACCCTTCCTGAATTTAGGTAATGTTTTGTAAATTATACATTGGGCAACAAAGAAGTTACATTCCTACAGTAAATACTCATAGAAGTTTGATCTTTTACCCATTCTAAGACACAAAATAAGCTGCAGGAAAAATGCAGATTTTTTTTTCTAAGGACTAAATGCAGTAAACACATACTGAGTTCTACTTTCCAGTACGCTCTTGAGCCTCTAATCTCTCTAGATTTATTTTACTTAAATCCAACCTTAAATCAAGCCCATTAGTTTATTTTTCTGGTGCATGACATGAAGAAAAGTGATAGAAGATGAAGTTAGGTGCATTGCAAGGCTGAAGCTTAATTGCAGATTCAGGGGGAACCTGATGAGCAGAGTATCAGCAGGGCTGAGCAGCTATCTCTTCATGACAGGACATCACTGTGCCCTTCTCTGAATGAGGCCCCATTAGTGTTAAGAGAGAAAATTAACTGTTCCATGAAGTTTTCATGTACAAGTTTTAGAAAACCTTCCCCAAGTGTACTGTTTCTGAAATAACATCTGGGTCTATATGTGCAACTCAGAGGTTATGTAAGCAAATTAATGTTACACCACAGTGACCATGGTAACATTTAGCAGAGGGAAACCCCGTAAATAGCAGAAGGAAAAAATTACTTGCAATAACTCATTGAACAAATCAGTAGAAAATCAGGTTATTTTCACTTGGTTTGCTCTTTCAGCTTTTATATGCCTCATAATCACTGTTTGTTTTAATTGTCCTCCCCTCATACACAAACCTTCCCACCTCCAAATACCAAGAAAGGGGGGCAATCCTGTCACTTAATGATTTACTGTTGCTGGTGTAGCCTTTCCAACACAGGCATCTTAGTATTCCTGCCACTTTAATATCTTTGTGAGGTCCAGAATACCTATAAAAAGTTGATTTTCAGTGGTGAAGAAGTTTCAGATTTCTTTATGAAGACAGTAGAGTTATCTTTGTAAGTGTGTGTTGCAGTGGCAGAGGAGTAAATGCTGGAAAACCAGGCTTGAAATCAATTCAGACCCTGTCCTGTTTCAGCTGTCAGACGATGAGGCTGTCAAGTGGCTCAGCCTGGTCCCTCTGGATGGAGTATTAGGAATATGCACACTCCAGCAAAGTACATGTAAGAGCAATGCTTTGTTGGTTCAGTTAAATGAAATCCCCCAAACACCAAAATTAATTCATACCAAAATAAAACCCACCCAAAACCATAAAAAAAAAGGCAAAACAGCCCTATTACTTGGGAGGCTGCAGGGGGCTGCAGAAGCCATCAGAAGCTGAAAGGAAGGAATCAATAGGGCTAGCTAAAGCCAGCTGAAGTGACTGAACCTAGTGAGGCTGGGCATTCACCCAGGCTCTGAAGATCTGGGCTGCACACATGCAGGGAGAGGAGGCAGGAGTGAAGGCTGTCTGCAAACAGGACTTGTCCCCCACAGGGTTTGGTTTCTACCTCTACCCAGCATGGTCCTGTGGTGTATCTTAGCAATGGCTAAGGTTTTGATGGTGCCTGTTGATGCTGAGAGCAGGGCTACTGCCCAGGGCAGAGGTGTGGGGAGCAGCAGCCCTGGGAGCCCTGGCAGGCTGCTCAAGGGTTTCCTCACCCAGGGGAATTCCCAGTCAAGCTGTGCACACAACTCTGCAAAATGCTTCCTGCAACACTCCTGCTGACCAAAGGGGTCAGCCCTGGATTTCTGCATATAGAGACCCAAGGATCAGTGTCTTTTTAGCATGTGTCACAACAGAGTGTCAGGGAGTGTGGTTTTGCTGCCAGCCCCTTGTAGACCCTTCTTCAAGTCTCATGCAAATATATTTTCTGAGTTCTTGCTTTCCACACATCTCTGAGGTCTTGGCCTGCCACTTTGCAAAGTTCCAAAACCAGAGCAAGTTTCAAGATGCTTCCCCAGCAGCTTTACTAAAAACCCGAAACATTGCTCTGGGTTTCTGTGTTCTCAGACTGCTGAGGAAAAAATATGCTGTTGGAGGCAGTCTGGGTTTGATGACAGCACAATTCTTCCTCTCTGTGTGCCTTTGCTCGTTCTCTTCCTTTTTTTCAAGATCGTGCTTCAACCTTCTTGTGAAACCCCTGTGGTTTATTAGAGGAGTACAGTGGCAGCAGCAGAACTTTAGCACTGTGTAAATATGAGTACAGGGGCTCACAGAACACTTTCAGTGTTTTGGAACTAATGAAATGCCTTTCCCCAGGATTATATCCTAAAATCTGGCCAAAGAATGGACAAAATCTGGCCAAAGAGAGGATATGCCTCTGCATAGTCATCCCAGGTTGCTGCAGATTGAACAAACTTGTATCACATCAATGCACTACTACCTAGACCTCTGGGGGGTCTTTCACATTGCTGCAGTGTCAGATACAGGTGTGGTAACAGTGGCAAGAGCTTTGGTGAAAGGCAGCATTGTGATCTGACAGCAAAACCTGTCCTAAGGTATTCATTAAATTGTTCCAGGCACTGGGACAGCCTATGATTATGTCGAACAGGGGAGCAAACTGTACGCTCTGCTTTCCTGGTATGCACTAGCTTAATCTGAAAGTCTGCCTGGGAAGGTTAAACACAGACAGCTTTGTTTAGGAGAACTCCAAACTGGCAGAGTCCATCGTCCCAGAGGGTCACCTGTGGGGTTCTGCGTGTGCCAAACATCTGTGCTGCTGCAGGAATGTTTTCTGTGGGTGCAGCTTGCAGCTGAGCTTGTCCACGGGGTTCCCTCAGATGTCAGAACATTTGGATGTTCCCAGCAGATCCAATGCTATCTGTAGCTCAGGCTCTCTCTGTACTTCTGGAAAGTGGTGCCCAAAACAGAAGCTGGAGTTCCCCAGGAAGCAGCTGCGTGGGGAGCTCTGGGCTCCTCCCGCAGGAGAAACCACGCTCCAGGAAGTGTTTAGCGTGGGGTTTTGACACGGAAAGGGCCGGTTCTCACAACAATCATGAGTCTTGTGGGAGTTCTAGACCTTACACAGAAATTACCCACCAGGGTATTCCTTAACCCTGCCAGGAAGAGGTGCTGGTAGAGTCAGGTTTGAGAACAGCCCTTGTGGTCATGTAATGCAGAGTGGGACACCAACATGCAGGGGCTCCTGATGGCTGAAAGAGTGAGCCAAGTGCTGGGAACAGGACAGTGCAAAGGGCTCACAGGAACATGCTCAGGCTGCAGAGCTGAATGCCATCGTGCTTGGGTTGTCACTTCCATAAGACACACTGCTTTTGACCACTTTTTATGACTTGGTTAAATGGCCAAATTTTATTCCTTTACTGGCAGTCTTTTGATTCCTTTTTCTGCAGCTTGTAAAGAGTATTGTTTGAAAAAAAAAATCTTAATCTAAAAATAAATCTATAGTCCTTGCAGTTAAAAAAAAACAAAGAAGAAAAAAACCCCAAAAAAATCCCAATAAAACAGCTGACATAAAAACGAGACCCGCGTGCATTATGATAGTTCAGAAATCAGATAAGAATGTCCAAAATGTAACTAATTTTAAATTGCTTTGTAGGCAGGTTCACCTCATGTTTTGGCCTGAGGCATAGAGATAGCAGCTGACATGACTTTTCAGTATTTTGGATTGACCACGCTGCTTGTCCCTGCTGCTGCTCCAATTTATCAGCTTTGTTTAAAGATCAAAGCCTTTAGTATAAATAAGTTGAAGTTGAAAACAGTCTGACTTCTTGCATGTTTATTTCCTCTGTTAATGAGAAGAATTACCTGATCCAAAATTGTTATTTTCTCTAAAAATTCAAAGAGGGTAAATAATTTTGTTGCTTTGCAAGTAGAAAAGAAGTTTAAAAATGGATGCAGAGGCTGCAGAACCAAGGCCTGCCAAGAAGAATCCAATCTGGCTGAATTGGCAAAATCAACAGTCCAGATAACTAAGGAAAAAGAAAGAAAGAAAAAAAGAGCTATGCCAGCACAGAAGATGCAAAACCTCCTAGAAGCTTCATGATCTGAATTCAGCCCAGAAAAGGAACCAGCAAAGAGCAGCTGTTTGACAGCTATGAACCATGAGGGAAGTGAATATGAGCATCTGGCTGGCTCAGAGCCTGTTGAAAGACATGGTGAGTGACAGGGATTAGGGACCTGGGAAAACTTCCAGGAGAAGAAATTCCAAGGAGCAGTGGGTCCCATCTTGGCAGTCACCTGTTCGGGTGAGAAATAAAAAGAGCCAGAATTTACAGATCACAGTTCATCTGGTCCTGCAAAATGTTTCATGACTTTTAAGAGAGAAAGAAGCAGCAGATTGTTGTGCCCAGACTACTGCAAGTGCTTGAAGAATTGCCTGGGAGCAGACCTGGGCTACTGCACAGTTTTTGCTTGTGCTAAAAATGCTGCTGCCCTGCACTTCTGCAGGACTGTCGTCAGCAAAGAGGGATGGCAGAAATCCATGGCAATTTGCAGTGACTTAGATAAAGCAGAATTAAGGGAAGATCAAATTCCTGCTGGAGTCCAGATTTTGTTAAGCAAACACTGCCCCTTCCTTTCCTCTATTCATCTGTAATAAGAGTTTTTTATTGACTTTTGGGCTGTGAAGGTATCTTTATTTTTCATTTACTCAAGAAAAGGAATCAGATTACCTTGGTGACATCTCTCAGGTCATTTTCTTGAGACCACATGCTGAGTGGCAATGCTAGGATCTTCACCACCACTATCAATTTCCACATCTTATACTGAGGAAGTAAGCAAAGAATAACTGGCAACCAGAAAGGCAACAG
Organism: Lonchura striata; assembly: GCF_050655825.1. NCBI lineage: Eukaryota > Metazoa > Chordata > Aves > Passeriformes > Estrildidae > Lonchura > Lonchura striata. The sequence continues at coordinate 118,499,323 of NC_140704.1, forward strand.
GGTGCTACCAGGTACTGTCTTTACAGCATCTGAAACACTTCAAGTTCCCCATGGGTCTTCAAACAAAACCAGGGAAAGAAGGCAGTGTCCAGCCCCCATCTAGGCAAGTAGCACCTGCACTGTTCTTTCCTGGTTAGATCTTCATTAAAAACAGGTCAAAATGCGTCTGGGCCTTAGGTGATGGCACTTACCTTCTGGGGTGTGAGAACTTCATGTTCTGACCACAGGAGAAAAGAGTATGCTTCAGTTTGCTGCTTGCACTATAAAGTGGATTTGCCAAGAGCACGGGGGGCTAACATGAAAGAGCTGCAAGTAAACAGTTGTGTAGTAAGTAAGAAATATATAAAAAATTTTGATTTCATGACTTCTTGTTGATACCTGGTTATTCTAGCTGAATGCTTACTTGGTAGCATGGATGGTGTGAGCCCCAAATCCCTTCCTTTTAGCCCAGGAGAGATTCTCAGGCTTCTCTCTGCCATATTGCCTTCCTATAAGGGCAACACAGATTCCAATCCCAAAATCAGTGTCCAGCCATGTCAGTGAAGTTGTTACAGCAATGTTCATATAAACAAGACATGCAGCACCCTGGGAAGGGAACCTGCAGAGGAAAACAGCCAGTGCAGAGACCCATGCAGCCACACATCTTGGTGGTTTCACCACAGCCCAGCTGTAGCTCGGTCCTGTGGGTCGCATGTGCGTTGATGGTTGGAGGGATCTCACTAAGTTTCCCCTGGCAGGAAATTGGATTGCATGCTCCAGGGACTGTGCTGCAGTGGGAGCCACAGTAAGGGGGGCAACCACAAAATTAGTTTAAAAATGTGTTTGTCATCCAAATTAAACTATCAGGCTGGAGATACTAGAGATAACAGGTGCCTTGCCCAGTGCCTTAATTCAGTGCCCTACCCAGCTCAGTATCCTGATACTTTCTAGCTGGGAGAACTGGGTGGCCAACTGTATCTTAAAAAAGAAGAAAATCACTGCTAGCTATCTGTCGTTCTCCATATTTCTCTGTCTGTCTCTACAGGCAGCAACTGAACTCCTCTATTTTGCATAGCAATATAATTTCATTTTTCTTCCACTTAAAATTTGTTTCAGTTTGAGGTGGCTGATGTCAGCCTGACTAGCAAACTATCAGTGTCTCATTCTCTAGGGAACAGCAGTCCCAGATGGGACTGTGCAAGCGGGGGCCACCAGCTGCCAGCAAGGTCCATGTGGATGTAGAACATCTTGCTCCAAGCTGTGAGGGCTGGTTTGAACCAGAAAAAAACAACTGGGAGCTGGAGTAATGCTGGCATAGCCTGGGACAGGGAACACACAAATCCTGGCTGCCTCCAAAATTATAATCCCCTTCCCTTCCCTTCCCTTCCCTTCCCTTCCCTTCCCTTCCCTTCCCTTCCCTTCCCTTCCCTTCCCTTCCCTTCCCTCCCCTCCCCTCCCCTCCCCTCCCCTTCCCCTTCCCCTTCCCCTTCCCCTTCCCCTTCCCCTTCCCCTTCCCCTAAATCTGTGTCACCTCATGTGAGGGCTCCAGATATCCTTAAAGGTGTTGGCTGAGAGATTAATTTGCTAATAAATATTATTTTGTTAATTATATACCTACCATGGGTTTTCCTAAAATACCAGATGCTGCTATGTGAACACCACAGTTATCTAGATAGGTTATCTCACACCCTGCCTCCCTCTCTTTCCCATTTGTCTCCATTTTGTGATGCCCCAAATGCCTGCAGATGTTGGCTGTCCTTACGCCCATGGATGCTTGGGAAAACACAGTTTGGGAGCTGCAAGGTCGAAGGGGAGCTACTGGGTGTAAGTCAGAAAAGAAATTATGCAACCCTTAGAAATTAATGACATAGAAGCAAGTAGGGCACGACTGTTTTGAAGTAGGAATTAATGATTATTGCATACTTAGCTGGTTATGCATCCAGGTTGAGACATACAGAGCGGGTGGGCTGCACTCAGTTGGGAGGAGTGGGGCGCGCAGCCAGCCCTGGACAATGTGTGTGTTTGTGTGCCTGGTGGCAAGCAAATCCGTCACCCTCTTCAGAGAGTAGTGCAGATGGGAGTGGGCTCTGGCAGATGGCAGACACCCGGAAAGGCACAAGGAGACAGCCCAGCGGGATCGCAGCGTGCATGGCAGTCAGCACACTGGGGCTGCCCACAGATGGAAACATGCAAACCACAGCCCTGGGCAGAGCTCAGGAACACTGACAAAGTCAGACCCCGGCCCCCCAGACTCCTCTGAGAAACTGAAAAATCAGGACGACAGTCCGGATCGACCTCATCTTCTAAGGTTGCACAAACCTGGAGGAAATGGCAAGCCTAGATGTGGCTGAGCTGATCTTGGTGCAGGGCACACAGAAGGGCTGTAGGAAGACAAACTGATTGACAGCTCATTAGATCTGGAGCTAATTAGAGTCTGGATTATATTCTGTAGCATTTCTCTCTATACAAACCTATCTGTGCACTAGACAGAATAAAATTCCAAAATGAGAAAGCACAAGGAATGCAAATAAGTTCCCTTTGCCACCCCCAGCCTCCTTTGCTAGTCACTCTCCCTCAGCAGCGACAGGATAAGGTATCCTAGAGCAGCTGAATGCCAATATGGAATAGGGAGGGGAATTTTTATGTAGCTGTTTTCTCAGTTGCATCATGCTACTACTCCCAAAAATGGAATTCCATGAAATGAAGAATGACTGGAAGGAAAGAAAGATTTTTCTTTCTTTTCTTTTTCTTTTTTTTTTTTTTTTGTTTGTTTTTGTTTGATTTTTTCTCTACAGCATCCAGTCTGTATTTAGCTAAATTTCTTGCTTCTTTACAAAACCTTTTGTCTTTTTTCCCCCTCTCAAGGCAGGCTGAGAAAATAGAGAGCAACATGGGTCTCATGCCTGTGCCCTCCTCCCCTGCCTGGCCTGCCTCAGCTCAGCACACAGGATGAGCTGCAGCTCCCTGGGAGAGGGTATTTAACTTGAGACTTCCAGCTTAAGCAACAAGCCTCTGTGCTACACACTGAATCACTGCTCTGTGTGATAAATTGGGCCAGTCTCTTAGCTTCACATGTCCTTTAGTTTTGTTCTTATCTCATACAAGCCCAAATAAGAAAAGGCTGAGACATCTGTCTTGATCCAAGCAAAACCAGATAGCTTAGAATAGCTGATTTAATTTACACCAAGAAACAAACCGGCTTAGGCAAACCAGTAAATGTTTTTGAAGCCAGCTATTCTTAAGTTTTAGCGAGTTCCACCTTATTCCAGAAACAAAAAGACCTTGCAGAAACACCACAATGTTGGGCATTGGTCTGTGACATATTTTTAACATCTGTGCAGCAGCTCTTGAGACCATATTGGGGTGTATGTTTGTGTCAGAGATTGACAGAAAGGTGCTTTGTAAAGGTACAAGGCACTTCCTCACTGCCATGATATAATGGGTTGTTAGTGACTTGTCAGTTCATGTTTTCAATTACTGTTATTACTATTATTTCTAAACTGTGGGAGTTTCTAAAATTGCTTTATATCAGATAATAAGTATACTCATTCTTCAGTTACACTAATTAGAGTTCTGAGTATGATTCTGCCACCTCGATGGCTCCAAGAGCTGGGACTGGTTACCATACACACAAAGCTCTTAGCTCTTTTCCATAAATAAATTGCAACCTTAAAGTTTTAACTCTTGATGTCCCAAAGACCATCTTTCCTGCCTCTGGCTTTCCCATGGTTCATTCCTTTAGAGTTTCTTTATTATTATTATTTCTTTAGAGTTTTTCTCCTATCAAATGATGTATCCCACAAAATATTTTGGACAAAATATTTTTGTCCAAACTAAAAGTGCAATCCCTAAGCAATACCAATCACGTGGCATGTTGCTGTGGAGCACATTTCTTTGAAGTTTCCTGAGTGAACAGCTCCCATATTATCTTCTCCTGGGCCACTCTTGTGTTTCCTTCCAGTTGTGCATGCATTTCCCAGCCCTGGGAGGGGACACTGCTGACCATTGCCAGGCTACAGTCTGGAGCAGCCTGAGAAGGCTGTGCATGCCAATCTAGCTGGAAACAAAGCTGGTGAGCAGTGGGTAGAGCTGAGAAAAGTCTTGCTTTTAAAAACTGCCTTAAAAATATATCCGAGTCTGACCTAAAAAGAAGGAAGGTAGCAGAGCAAGTCAGAGCAAAGAGAGAGGAGGATTTAATAGTGTGGCACTACTGCATGCAATAAAGCTTAATGTAGGTTATTATACCAGAAAAAAATGTTTTCCTGAAAATGCTATGCTGTTCCATAGAGCAGAGCTCTCTAAAGGGGCATTGCAAAGGAAGAAAAAACCAAAGAAAGAAAGAAAAAAATCCAGACCATATGAAACCTTGTAAGATGGTCTACAAGGACTTGCATTAAAGTAGGGAAAAGGGACTAAGTTAACTAATAGAAGTGGCTGAAATTTTTTTATAGCCTTGTTTAGGAGACTGTGCATGCATTTTACAGTCCACCTTCTGTCTGCAGAACATAATTTTCTCAGAGAAAAATCTAAATCTGCACTTTTAGTTATTGGAAATTAAGTAGAACCCAGAAACTGTGACATAACCAGCTCTATTTAATCAGGTAAACTGTTTTGCTCCTCACTAGACTATACATGCATGTAATTCCCTTTCCTGATTACCTTCTTACCAGAAATTTGCTGCTCTCCTATTTCAGATGAATATCTCAGCTCATTTTCTTACAGTATGAACATAAAAACCTGCTGGCAGATATCCATTATGATGCTCACTTCACACCTTAGGTTTGCCATCAACCAAGTGCCTTCACCTTCCAGGCCTATTACAGAGCCAATCTTTTTCTCATCTCTGAGAGAGAGTTTCCTATCTGTGCAATAGCTTAAATTGCTCAGGTAGCAAATGCATCCTCCATGGAACCAGCAGCATGGAGAGAGATGAGATGGCCTTCTGGGAGCTCAGGGCAGAAGCAGCCCTGCTGATGGCTGCCTGTGTGTGCTGGCACACAGGACAGCTCACTCCAGCTGTGAACTGGTATGTGTCTTTACTAAAGATGCAGAAAGAGCCATAAGGACTCTTCCTTTAAACATGTCAAGGTCAGAACATAGAAGGTTTACTTCAAGGAAAAAATACACAAATTCTCATTTTTCTAGGACATTTCTTTGATATCTAGCAGGTCTATTTGTAGCAAGTGTTTCCACCATCACTATGAGACAGCTCCCCAGACTAACCTATCAATGGTCCACTTACTGCATAGAATCAATGCATTCTTCTTTCTGAGGTAATTGGATGTATTAATAAAGCAAACAACAACCAAATCATAAAAGTGAGCTCAAAACACTGTTCCTGGCTTGGTTTCTGTTAGGGGCCACATTGTAAATGTGATGAACTCAGATCCTTTCCCTGGGTTTTTTACATGCTGAGATACATGTCTTGGGGTGCCAGAAATGCCAAAGAAGCTGCGTAAGTCTTCCTTGAAGGCTGCATCCCAAAATAAACCCCCTGTCTTCAGGAGAATAGTACCAACCCATTACACACTGCTGTTGAGGGAGATTTTAGGTCATTATGATTCAGTGAGTAATATGTTTGAAAATGCAATTTAAAAGTTTTTCAATCATTCATGAAAACTCTTTTGATGCAGAATAAATCTTGATAATGTCTGTGATTGTGCCTTGACTGATGAAAGATCTGAATGGAAACTTGTACAGTAGGTAATATTTATTCTGGCAGTGTGTCAGTAGGCAATGTCTACTGCTTTTATTGCTTTGTGGAATAAAAGTTTTGAATTTTGCTCAGTACTGAAGCATTTATTGTCTTGAAATTGGCAGCAGTAACACCCAGCTGGGTGCCGGTATGTTTTATGTTTGTGAACAGACTGATCCATGGGAAACAATCTAGCAGACAAATCAACTTCATTATGAATTAAACAAAATCTTTACTTGGGTATGAGACATTTGAGCCTGAGGGAGCTGTTATTTTGGAAAAGGCCCATAAAAGGACTTTTTTAAGACAGGGACTTTGTGAGTTTTTATGATATTCTTAGACTGCCTTTAGTTATGCCTTGCTTTGTATAACACATTGGATTTTTATAAAACAATAACTTCTATGTAAATGGTAGTGGGGTCCAAAACTCTGAGATGAAAGTTAGAACAGTGCTCAGTGCCTGGCCAAACCAGTGAGATGCATAAATTGTTCTTCTTCTGCCTGTCCCCAGGACAGGAACTGTCATTTCCTATCTGTATCTCTATTGCATAGCACTGAGAAAATCCTTTTCATAAGCAAAGAGAGAGGTAGAAAATTTACCCAGAAATAACTGAGTGCTCAGTACCAAAACTAAGCATAGTGTGAAGACATAGTTCTGTGTGCTTAGAGCCCATCTTATCAACTCTCAGCCTTGTGAATGTCATGGGATCTGATGTTTTCTTAATTCCCCAGCTGATGGTAATCAATGAACCACATGATAACCTAGATTTCATTAACGTAATGAAAAAAAATCACATGTAAATAACTCACTTTGTAATTGCTGAGTAAATATGAAGCCAGTCTTAAATCCTGAAGGTAAATAAAATCACCTGATGGTAATTCTGATCCTTTATTCACTCTTCATGGGTTATCATTCCCAATGTTTCTTAGATGCCTCTTAGACATGACCACACAAAAAATTGGTTCTTCATGAAATATCCTGTAACAGTCCTTGCATTCACCCCCAGTCAGCAACCTTTATGAATAATTTTTCTTTTCTCCTTTACTGGTCCAAAAGCATGTGCTGACAATCAGCCTACGGCAATGTGCGCTGGATATTCTCACAATTTACATATGATTTGTTCTCTCTGTACCTTTAATAAAGGCCTTGTGTGCTCTTCTTCTCTGAAAATATTGTATGCCTCTGCTATTACACATGTACTTCTTGGAAGTAGTTTCTATCCTCACAGACATCCCACATGGTTTTGGGGAAGTTGCCCTAACCGTTCCTCCACTCTTTCTGTGTAAAATGCAGATAATTGTATTTCCCTTCCTGATCTGTTTTGGACAGGTTGTTTCTTAGTACAGGTATGTTATATAAAGCCAGGCTTTATAACTGATCTCTGTTTACTTTCTATGTCCCTTGGACAGGGACGGGGATTCAGCCTCCCCCACTGCCAGGCTGGGCCAGAGGAGATGTGACAAAGGGAGGAAGCAGACATGGCTTGTCCCCACAGCTGTGCACAGGCCAAGTGCCAGCGATTACAGCCTGGACACTCACAGGTGAGCAACCTTGCACTGGGTTACATAAAGCACTGACTGAGAACAGCTTCAGGCTGTTAATGCTGCTCTGAGCTGGGGCTGGCATGATAACCATTCAGGGACATTTTTAAATTGCAAAAAGAAAAAAAAATCAGATTCGGTCTATAATTCATGTCAAAGAATTTGCTCTGGGCAGGACTTTTGCCAGTGATTGGGATGATGCCATTTGCTCTCTTGTAGCACAGCTTTCCGAGATGGGCAAGCAGATTATTGTCGCATGACTTTCTCCGGACGATGGTAAGTTTCAAAGAGGTTTCTTCATTCTTGTCTTGAATTGATATAGCTTTAAGATGCTGCTTAACCATAGCTTTAACCATGTTTCAGAGCCTGAATGCTTGATATTTGCAGGAAGAAATGTGAAAAAGAAAGAAAAACATAATAGTTTCCGATCATCAAATATTTTGGGTGAGTCATTCGCCTGCATCGCCAGATAAATGCAACAGGACATCCTGTGACCGTTGGGCAGTTTCTTTAACTTCTCCCTTTTTTGCCTACAACATAAGTAGTGAAGTAGGAAAGAAAGTGGCAGTAGAGTCCTGTCTAGGTGCTCCTCTTTGCTTGGATTCTCTCCCACATCGGGAGAGGGAAGTCAGTCACCTCAGGGGTTAGTACCTGCACTGATGCTGGGATATACATGTGGATTGTGGTCTGCTCCTGGCCAGCAGCAGGTATTTCAAAGGCAAAGCCTCCATGAGTGAGTTTAGAGAAGTTGATGTTATTTTCCTGAGCCTTTTGCCTAGTGGAGGAATTTCTTCACTGGAGCTCTTCTGGAAAGGACCTGGAAGGGGCACTTCTGTGCCACCAGTCCTTTCTCTCACCCCAAGACTTATCATCCCCAGCTAAATTTTTAGGTCTTGCATGCCTAATAGTAGAATTTTAAAGAGATTTTACTAATTCCTTTTGGATGCCAGTGAAGAGATACAGATGACCAGAATACCAGTAAAAGTGATGTAAATGAAGTCAAACAAATGCTGCTCCCAACAAAAAGAAAGCAATAAATCAGAACACCGTAATTCTGGTCATAGAGTTGGCATATTTAAAGAGACACAAGGAAAAGCTGAATAATTGGGAAAATAAAATACTTCTTCTTTCTACTCTATATGCAAGTACAAACAGAGCTTTGAACCTTTGATCTATAAAAAGCCAATCTGATCTTATGCAAAAGCCTTGGGGAAATAAAAAAGATCTGATCCAAGGAAGATAAACATCTAGTTGGAAATCTTAGAGTAAGCCTGAGAGACAGTTTGCATATGTGTGAGAATACATATATAATCACCAAAAATTAAAGACTGCTTTAGGTTGATTGTTCAAGTGAGAGGGAATTAGTGGAGAGAGAACAAATCAATAAAGCACAACTTTCAGTAATAGTTCTTGGCAGAATTTTGGGAGCATGACTTCACATGAAATAACTGGAGTCTTCTGAGATTTATCTCCCTCCTCAAAATCCTTTTTTCAAACTTGTCCCTACTATGACACTTAGAAGTTGATGAAACTGGGATTGTCATGTATTAGAAAGGGTTTCATTTCATTTTAAATTTTCTTTTATTATATATTTCCTTTACATCATGTCAGGAAATGTTCTATTTTGCTTATACAATACCTAGCATGGTGGTCTTCTTTTGTGGGCAAGGTTTCAAGTAACGCCACTAATAATTACCAGGAACAAATCTATCAATAAATAAGTCTCATAACTTAATGATCTGACAGTGAAATGAAGAAATATCAATGTCTAACTGCTATCATGTGTGTTTAATTTTGGCACTGTTCTTCCCCTCTCTCCCATATACACAGAGCTTCAGCAGGCAGAACAATAAAGATAAGGTTCCTTGGTTTTGTTTGTTATTTAATGACCATTATCTTCAGGGTGAGAGGTTCCCCATAGTTCTTTTACACACCTCTCATCTGGACTTCTCCCACTTCCTCATTCTTCGAGTGTTTTCCTGATCTGGTCACAGGTATGCTGGCAGCAAACATTCTGTTCCTTGTATTGGCAAACTATTTTTCGCCCATTTTTCAATCACTGATTCTTTTCCTCTTCCAGTTCCATCTATTTCACAACAGTTTCTGTCAACAAAACACCTTCTACTCCCTATCTGCTTTCCACATCAGATTCATGCCTTAAGTCTAGACTAGAAGTCTTTAGGGCAGGGACTGTCTCTAGATTAACATTTATATATGTTTACTTATCCTCAAAAAGCCCCAGCTTCAAACTTTGAAGTCCAATTACAGTAACTAATATTGGTGTGGGTAAAAAGGTTTTAGCCTATTAATTCCAGGAACCACTCTAAACAATACTTTCTAGCCTTAACCAAAAGTTGAACGTTACTAGCTGTTTCTTCCTGGCCCTCCTAACCCCTGAGCTCTTCTGTCATCCAGCTTCAGGCTCTGCAGCTTGTCTTGAAATTGTTCAATATTTGTAGTATCAAGCCTTTTCTTTTTCTCTTTTATTTGCAATAGCCTTCCTGAATAATTTGGGCTTTCCTGTCTTTTCTTCAAATATTACCTGAACCATATCTTCCTCTTCTAATTGTTCTCACACTATTGTTTTCTAAAGACTTTGATTTAGCTGGCTTAGTAAAATATGCTATGAAAAAAATGCCACGGGAAAAAAAGCGTTCCTTTGTCCCAGATGTTATTTGTATTTCTGTAATAGCTGGGAACTCTATATATAGTTTACCCACTAACCTGATTTCAGTGTTTGTTGTTGGTGATTGTGGTATCACTTTTCTATTACATTCTTATCGCCTAGTCTGGTGTAATCACTGTAACCCTTTACTGCTCTTTGTACTTCAGAGCACACCTAATACTCCAGTTCAAAGTTGTGCTTGTTTCCTTTATCTTTCATAACTGACACAGTGGAACCAGTTCACAAAAATAGTCTTTTCTGAGTCGTTAGTTGCAAAATTTTTGTTTAAATCACCCCGGGAAATAAACAATGGAGCTGGGAAGGTTAGGTTTTACATTTACATTTATCATTTTGTTTACTTGTTTGTAAAGTCTGCTTCAATGTAACCCACTACTGGATAGTGTAAAATAGCATAACACTCACAAAGTGTGTGATATACTTGTTTTTGTATGAGGAATGTGTAATTCTCCACTTTCTGCCTCTATCTAGCCTGCTTTGTCTGGCCAAAATACACCTCTGTCAGAGAACTGGTGGATGGCTTAGGTGGAGGTCACACTGCCCCTTTCCTTTAGTGTGGCACAAACCATCCTCAGGATTCACGGTCTTGTTTGCAGGCAATATGAGAGAATAATAAAGGAACAAAGGAAGCTGCCCAGTCTCCTGAGGCTGGATGTCTGGGTGATGGAGCTTGCAGGTGCAGAGCAGGGGTGTCCCAGGAGGTGACATGGCCTCCCAGAAGCTGTGGCCTGTGCCTGGTGTTGCCTGAGGCTCTGGCAAATGCCGTGTGACCGCTCTGCACAGGAGCTTGATCCCAGCTGATGCACTCAGCCTCAGAGTGCTGCAGGCAGCTGCTGCCAGAGGCAGGTGCAGAGTGCTGGTCCTGGGCAGGTGCTTCCTGACTGCCTTGGAGATGAGCTGAGGCATAGCCTTGCCTTCACCCACCCAGTCAGCCGAAGAAGAGCTATCAGACTCTCCTACAGACAACTTTGTGCCTTGCAAACATCTGCTTCTTCCTCTCTTTGCCTTCACATCCTGCCCCTGTCCCGTGTGGCAGACACACTCCTCCTCTCTGTGAATTCACACACACAGGTAGCAGGAGCAGCCCTCAAACCACAGCCAAAATGCAAAGAGTGGATTTATTTCATGACCTCGCTAACAAAGCCTGGCCACAGAGACATGAGGACACAGGCTGCCTTTGGCTAAGTTCATCCTAGCTGGCAGCAGGGACAGGGGCTCGCTGCCTGCCCCACCACTGCAAAAGATGTCGGCACATGCCTGACAGGAATTCTCCTCAAAACAGGCACAACAACAGTAGCCATAAGATGAACAACAGTAGCCATAAGAAATGGTGTTTTCCCACATCAACATTTTTTGTGTTTCCAGCTTCAAGGTCACTTTGGGAAAACTATTTCCCCTTCATCAGTCTTTCTGTTTTAACCCTTTCTTCCCAAGAGCCTCACAAGTGCTACACCCAGGAGAGCAGTCCTGGAATACCGAGTGAAGTTCACCCCCATTGGCAAGGAGGCTGTTGTTCTCCCCAGGCCTCCTTATAGTCACACACTCCCCATTTGAAGGTCCAAAATTCTTTGGGATCTCCTCATCAGTTCCCTCCTGGCACATGCCGCTGAAGTGTGGCTGTTCAGTGGAGAAGTCCTCTACAGTACTGAATTCCCCCTTCCTCTGCCTGTCTCATGCAACCTGTCAGTTTCTTGAGCAGTGACAATCCCATGGGACTCCTTCTCAGAGATTTTCACTGTTTCTCTTTTTCGAGAAGTAGCCCATGCTGGTTCCTATCTTCATTTGTTGTCTCCACTGTGCAGAAAAGGGGAAGCCATGAGATCAAAAGTAAACGGGCTGCTTAGTCCTTGAGGGCTTTATGTGCTGTGCCTGAGGGATCTGTCATTTCAATATTTCTAAGTGCCAAAATTAAATATTTTTATCACAAAGTCAATTAGGTTGGAAAAGTCCTCTGACATCATCAAGTCCAATCTTCTCGTTCTAAGCAGTTTGTGTTCTTGGGCCTATTCTTTCAGGGAACACTAGTGTGCAAAGTTTCTGTACATGTTTACAATTACTGAGCAGCCTTAGCTTTGCTCTGCATGCCATAAAAGCAAGTTAATACTGCTGTTGGTAGTCAAAACCACACTATTGCCAAAACTGCTATTCATAATTCTCCTTCCAAGAAACAACATATTACGGACTGCAGTCACCATGCAGTTCTCATGTATTTGCGACTTGGATTTTTGTTTATTTGCAATTACAATATTTATTATCATTATACAATTATAACTGAATTATTGCAATTATTGTAATTTTGTCCTTTTTTTCATAGACTTCACCTCATACTTGGAACAGATATTTCTTAATATCTCTGTTGTTTTTGTGTTTTTTCATCAAGATTTTGCTATTCTTGTCATTGCATTATATTGGATGTTAAGAACTATATTTCTAACTCTGGCTTTTAAATATCAAGTGGGGAAATAGCTGCACACAGTGGAAGCGCTGTCCCATGCAGACACTGGATACAGAATCAGGGTACAGTTTCGATGGGTGGGCTCAACCTCATGGGCACCAAGTTGGCTGTGACTCTTCCAGCAGATTTCTTGTTCAATAGATTTCTTCTAGCCACTATCTGCAGACCAGCAAAGAGCTAAAGCGACTTCTTCCTGTTCAAAGACAACCAGGCATGGGAGACCATGATGAAAAATTGCAGAGTGGAAGGTATGCACATGGATAAAAAGCATGGTCACACTCTGGGGCCAGAGCTACTGATGGCTGACCAGGTGGGGAAAAAGGCTTGACTGGGATGGATTGAAGAGGAGCTTATTTGAGAAGAAAGCCTTAAAGAAACAGAGATAAGCAGATCAAAGACATTTAATGTTCAACTTCCCACTTAAATCAGGGCTAGCTTCAAAATTGGATCAGGTTGCTGAGAGTCCTGTCTAGAATTTCTGAGTATCTTCATGGATGGAGATGCTGCAGGCTCTCTGGGCACTTGTTGGTTTAACTACCCTCATGAAAAGAACACTTTTCCTTAGATCCATATGGAATTTTTACAGCTGCAATTTTGGCCATTGTATCTTATAATTTCATTCTGCACACCCAAAAATCTGGTACCTTCTTCCCTATAACACATTTTCAAGTAGCTGAAGATTAAAATTAGACCTTTGTCCATCCATTTTTTCCATGATGAACACAGGTATCAGGTTTTCCTCACGCATCATGGTGATGCAGTTCTCTAAAAATCTTTGTGGCCCTCTGCTGAAACAGCTCCAGTCTGCAAATTGATCACTGATGAGGAAGGGGTGAAAGATAGTAGGGTAGGAGAAAAGTAGGAGAATAAAGAGAACAAGGAGGGAAACCTTCAAAAAAACAAAGTCAAGAACAATCAGGATACTGCATGCAAAAGAAAAAAAGAAGTTAGGAAGGCAAAAAGATAGCATGAGAAAAGTGGCCACATAGATCCAGCTGTGCTCTGGGGCTATGTGGCCACTAGTTTTTACTAGATTACTAGAACATCTCAAGACTTTTTTTCAAAAAGCTTTAATCTGAGAGAGTTGTTGTTCCACTCATTCATTATAAAGGTTAGTGTTGATGTGGTTGTCTCTCAAAAATTACTTTCTAAAAGTCTAATTAATTTTGCAGTAGTGTGCATAAATTATGGAGACTTTGAAGTAGCAGGTTATTCACATAAGAAAGTTTCCCAGAAAAGTAGTGATATTGGTTTTTGCACTAGACTTGTTCTCTCACAAACACTCATGCCTAAGACAAACAACCCTTAGAAAGAGATGAAGGAGTGGCAGGTAGTGATTCCCAGGTCCAGATTCCTTTATTTTCTTTGTAAAAAAGGCATGTCCATGAACTTGCTGTGCAGCCACATTTGTTTTGAAGAATCCTCATCTCCTGGAAGCTGCTTGCAAAAGAGTCATGTGATAGTTTTTGCTCAAAATGGGCTGTGGCTGTCACTAATAGAAATGTCTTTTACTGCTTTGGGACTACTGTGAACCTTTCCTCTGATCATGAGCTTGACAGATCAACTGGGTGTTGCTTAATGACCCTGTTACTGCAGTTGGCAGACATTGATTTGACACATCAGGGCAGGCAGGTTCTTTGGAGGCTGGGCAATGTCAGTCCCTGACAATGCACTACATTCATGCAGAGATGATGGCAAAGCAGAGCAACATTTGAGTAATGTCCCCAAGCAGTGGGAAAACAGCCCCCATGATTTAAAATGTGTGCACACTGGCCTTTTTAGAGGAAATATTTAGTGGTCTACTCAGTCAATTAGATATTTTACATTTTCAGCAATACCTGCAAATTATTGATCACTTACCTCTGCCATGGATATTTTTTCCATTTAAAAAAATCTTCTTGACTAATCTATTTGATTAGTCATCTAAGTAGATGACAATAGTTTTCCAAAACTGTGACCTATATTGAAATAATAATGTTATTAATAAGGGATGGAATTTCACCAAGGGCAAGTCCTCCCTGACCACCTTGTGACCTTCTAAGATGGAGTGACTACATCAGTGGACAAGGGAAGGATTACAGATGTCATTTATCTGGGATGCTGTAAAGCCATTGACATGATCCCTCACAACATCCTTGTCTCTAATTTGGAGAGAGATGGATTTGATTAGGATAAGAAATCGAAGGGACAGTTGCATCCAGAGGGCAGTGGTCAATGGCTCAGAGTGTCAATGGACATCAGTGACAAGTGATGTCTGTGTTGTGACCAGTGTTATTTGTTATTTAATATCTTCGTTAATGACATACACAAAGGGAGTGCACCCTCAGCTACTCTGCAGATGACACTGAGTTGAGAGGTGCAGTTGCTATGCCTGAAGGACAAGATGCCATCCAGAGGGACCTGGACAATCTCAAGAAGTATGGGAATCTCAGTTTAATGAGGTTTAACAAAACCAGCTGCTGGTGCTGCACCTGGCTCAGGGTAACCCCCTGTCCCAGCACAGGCTGGGGATGAGCAGATCAAGAGCAGCTCTGCAAGAAGGATGTGAGGGTGTTGGTGGATGAGAGGCTGGACATGACCCAGCAATGTGCACTCAGCCCAGAGGGCCAAACGTGTCCTGGGCAGCATCCAAAGCAGCCTGGCCAGCTGGGACAGGGGAGGGATTCTGCCCCTCTGCTCCACTCTGGTGAGACCCCACCTGCAGCGCTGCATCAGCTCTGGGGTCCCCAGCACAGGAAGGACATGGACCTGTTGGAGCAAGTCCAGAGGGGGACCACCAAGATGATTAGAGGGATGGAGCACCTCTCTGATGAGGAAGGGCTAAGAGAATTGAGTTTGTTTAGCCTGGAAAAGAAAAGGCTTAGGGGTGACAGAATTGTGAGCAGAGCCTGCAAGACAGATGGAGAGGAGATGAAGGATCTTCTTGCAAGAGCAAAAAGTCACAAGGACAAGGTGGAATGACCAAACTGAAAGAGCATGTTTAGCTTAGACATTAGGAAGAAATTCTTTTCTGTGGGGGTCAGAAGGCACTGGAACAGGTTGCACATAGAAGTTGTTGGAGCCCCATCCCTGGAAGTCCTGCCCCAGGCTGAATGGAGCTCTAAGCAACCTGTTCTAGTGAAAAGCATCCCTACCCATGCCAGGGGGTTGAAACTATCTGGTCTTTAAGGTCTTTTTCAATCCAAATCATTCTGTGATTTTATGATTCTCTGAATCCAACCCTTTTGGGAATATCCAAGGTGCTGGGAGTCCCTTAGTAGCTATACATCTTCTGGATGGTTCTGATACCCTCCATTCTCTTTGTAGCTCCTTATTTAGTAGCCTTCCTGGGAGGTGAAAGATTTGGAAAACATATATTGTCTTTTTTATTTTTCAAGCCCAAAATAATGTTGTTTGTCCTGTTTACTTTCACCAGCTTTATTTATCACAAATATAAAACTGGAAAAACTCTATCTATGATAATTTATGTAGAAATTTAAATTCAATTAGAATCTACTGTGTATCATATTTTAGTTAAGAACATTAAAGATTGGGTTCATTCAGTTTATCTCTGGGCCTGCACAATTCATAAGACCACTCACAGCTGCACCTGAAGAAATTCTGTTATAGACAAGCAAATAGCAAATTAGCCATAATTATCATTAAGCAATTTGCATGCCTAATGCACTTTATGCTTCTCTGTTGGTTTGGGGACTACACAGTGCAGGTCTGTGTTTCTTTTTGTGAGTGAGCTTGACTTACTTCTGAGTACCAGGAAGCTAAAATTTAACCCTTTATGGGCAAGAGGACTGCCTCAGCAGCAGCAGTATGTGTACATGCATGGAACATCATTTCAGGTTGCACTAATGACCTTGTGTTAGTAGTATGAATGGTTCAACTTGTTAATGGGAGTTGTTTGATAAAATTTAATGTTACAGTATAGATCACAGAAAATACATTGTCAATATGCTTGTCAGTTTACTTCATATGAATGAAAATTAATTTAAATAATCTGATATCTCTTAACAGGCATACCATCTACAACAATAGTCTAATCACTCCAGAGCTCTGTCTGAAGTTGCTTTTGACATTTGAGTTGTTTATAGTGCCACCCATGCCTCCAAGGCTGTGGTCCAGCACAACAGTAAATCTCGTTTTAAATACTACTGAATCAGCATTGCAGCAGTTGTCCAATACAAAACACTGCCCTGATACAAACAGTGTAATGTTTTGATGGTTTAAATTTGTATCAATGAACTTTTAGCTGGCTTTAAATTAAGATAGTTATAAGGATAAATTCAGTGTCTCTTTCACAGCTAGCACCATTCCAAGAGTCTGCCCAAATGCTCTGTTTTCTCTGCTCTGTTCTAGGATAACATCCTTGGATGTCAACTGCAAGCTTGCAGTCTTACTTGTTTTGGTCATCTCTACGGGACACTCGTCATTCAGATTTCTTTGTCATGGATCTTACCCTAGATTTCTGCCTTGCCTTACATCTTCTCACCAGATCTCTCCCTTAACCCTTTACTTTGCCTCAGCATTCTCACAGTCTGCTAATACAGCACCATCGCTGACCCACAGCCAAGCCATAAACTTTTGCAAGCTTTAAATATAGCTGCTGTTCCTCAGAAACCACCCCTTAGGCTGCCCCACACAGAAGCTGCCAACAGCTGAGCTGATCCAGTCAGGGCAGAAGCTGCTGGTCGAGACTTTCAAATAACCTTTGTAAACTTTCATGACTTGTTTAGATAAGGAAAGAGCAAGGATTACTTGTATTAACCCACTAAACCAATTCAGATGACTCTGGCCAAAAACAGAACAGCAAGAACAAGGTGTGCATGGTAGCCAGTAAGCTCAATAATCCTATGGCAGCAAATGGGTGGATACAATAAAGAGGTGGTTGTTATAATACTAAAAAGAGTATCCTAGGACATCCAAAGAGTGGATCCAAGTGACAAAGCTCCCATGTACTAGCATAGACTCAGAATAGGTTGATAGCAACCGCAGAGAGTATCAGCAATTCCTATTTCCTCAGAATTTCCTGCTACCTCAGACCTAGCCTTCCTGACTGCTTCATATCTTATCCCAAACACTTCCACACCAGATAACTTACCCAAGGCTCAGCAGCTGCTGAGGAGCAACTCCTAAGAGCAGGCACTGCCAGCAGGAGACACTGTATGAGCTACTTGCTACAACCTGATCCAGAACAAGAACTCTGGTAGTGCCCATCCGCCACACTCCATGTGTGCATAGGAATAGAGCCTGTGTCCAGTTTTGTTCAATATATGATTTCCTTTTTGCCTTTGCTTTTCAATTACTTTCTACTTTTGTTTCCAGCTGAGACTGTTCTTTGGGGGCTCTCACAGAAGGGTTGGATGACATCAGAGATGTTCAGGGTTGAAATTCCAAATATTCCGAAGTCTGGGGCAAAGAGATGCAGAGCTGAAACGGATGGGATAGCACAGCTGGGATTCCAAAGGCACTAGGGCCTGTCTCCAAGATCAGGATACAAAGAGCTTCATGGGGAAACAAGAACTGGGAACAGGAAAGTCAGATAAAAGATGATTTACTGCTTATGTCCGACATATGTGTGATTTCAAATTACAGAAAACAGCTGTCAACCACTCAACAGAAAAAAATTAGTCAGGTTGTCCCTGACAATGTGACCCTCACAAATTTCACAGGAAATTATCAAGTTGCAGCTGGTGGAGGGACAGGCTGTAGTTCCACTTGTTACACTCCTACCCTGCCACCATCTGCTCTTTTGGCTCTCTGAGTTTTTGTGAAGGACACAGCCTGCAGACACAAGCCTGGTTTGGAAGGGCAGTTCAGAAGCCCTCCAGCAGCCTTTTAGACATGCTTCACAGCCATTTGGAAACCCCACCCCGAGGTGGTAAAGCTAGAGGTCCTAGCAACATCTAAGTTTCTGCTAAGTGCACAAACAGGTAAGCAGGCTCATTCAAGATGAGGGTTATTCAGCAACTCCAGTACTCCACATGGGCTCAGCAGCAGGTTTGTACATGGCATGGCTGCACAGCATCAGACAGGCAGGAGATATGAAAGACGTGAGTGCTGTGTGTCCTGCTAGACTAGCCAGCCCCAGCTGACAGCTGTAAAGTGTCTGTGAAATGATCCACACTAGCTCCTCTCGACAATCCTGATGGTGGAAGACTCCTCACCAGGTCAGTAGACAGGGAATAAAGAGATCACCCCTATGAGGTTGCCTTCAGGTAGCATAGCCTTCCAACACATTCTCCATGTCCACAAAGAGTGCAGGCTGAGAACTTTATGGATTTCCTCCTAACTTACATAGGTAGCTGTCACCTTCCCAAGCCCAAGCTGATGAGTAATGCACCAGAAAAAAGTTTCTAGATTTCATATTAACAAGGCTCCCTTCTTGATGCTGAGAGTTGTTCCAGTGATAATTACATTCTGTCCCAGATAAGAGCTGCTTCTCATAAACCCTGTGAAAAAAGGAGAGGGATTTGATAACTTCAATTGGTATAAATTTTTTACTCAGTGGTACCAGCTGTGACTTCATTAACTCAATGTCCAGAGGTTACCTGATGCTCTGTGCTGTTCCAAAGGAAAATGAAAAAGCTGCATGTGGTCCATGGGTGCTTCATACAGCTGTGTGGCTGTGATCAGCAATGGGATTACCTGCCCACTGCTACTGCAGCTGTTCAAGGGCAGCCTGAGCACTGCGCTGCCCTTGCACGGCAGCAGTGCTAACAATGGGCCAGTGCCTTTCCACAGGGAAATTTTCTGTAGCAAGTAGCTGATCCTGGAAAAGGAAAGCTACTCTTCAACAACAGCCCACTGTGAAAAAGCCTCCAGAAACAATATGTTGCTTCTGAACTGGCAATTTCTGTGGTGCAGGACCTGCAAGACACAGGCTGAATGCTTGTCCAGGCTGGCAATAGGAGGTGCAATGCCCTGAATATAAGGCAGAAACCAAACAAGCAAACAAAAATATCCCCACTGTGTGATCTTGCTAATTTGAAATGATCACACATACCTGCTCCTGGATTAGCTCAAATCTGTTCTTTCAGGCAATTCAATATTAGTGATCACAGAACTGTGTACTAAATTAAGCATTAATTAAACACATTCTTTATTAGTGTGGGCAGTCTCTTCAGATTAATAAGGATAGCTGTAAATGGCCACAAATGTTTAAAAGAGGAAGACTCTTGGAGTCACTAGTTGTCAGCTCAACCTTCTCATTGCCTACCCAAATGAATTGTGAAGAACACATCAGTCCAGCTGCTTTTCTTGCCTCTGTAGGATGATATTCTTGAGAACCACAACAACCTTTTATTTGAGCAGTCATTTCTACAGAAAGGCAATTGGGATATTCTGTAGTGCACATAGGCCAGTTTCAACTTCCATCAGAATACTCAGGATGCTGTCCCACCAACACAACCTAGTTCAATGCAGATGGTTGTCAAACTGGCTTCCAGTGTTGGGCCTGCTTTTATTCCCTAAATAGCAATTTTTCCACTCACAGCCATTAAACAAGTGGAAACAAAATGGGAAATATGTCTATGTATAAAACCACATAATGGCAGGTGAATAAAATATTTAAATCAGCAAAGATGCAGAAGAAGCAGCTTTTACTAACTTTCAGAATTAGAGGATCTCAAGCCAAGAGGATCTCAAGCCAAGTATCTGCTGTATTATTATGAGTTGTTCATGGAAACTGGAAGTAACAAGATGAAATAAAAAAGGCTGAATTCAGGATTTATGGCCAGAAAATATCAGTGTAATAAAATGCAAGTGGCTGTGCTTTAGGCAGATCACTGTCTACAGGAAAGATGCCAGCTTTCCCAGCTTTAGCCTAGTTAGTATGTGCATTGTTAGTCTGAACAACAAGTCAAATGAATGTTGAGTCAAAGTTTATAAGGATTTGTGCATTATTCCCCAAAATGTTTTTAATATTTTCCAAAATTTTAATCACAAAATTAGTCAAGATTGTAAATTATTGTGTGATACATTTCAAATAATCATAATGGAACTACATTTAAAACTAAGATTTTGGTTTTTTGTTTGAATTTCTCTTTAGTGTCACAAAACTTAATTTTCCCAGGCTCCAAACTGGAAATAAGAGCAGAAACTGATAAATATCCACATATAAGGTCCATTAACTTGTTATCTCATACTTGATAATAAAATTTATTTTCTATTTTTTTTTTTAACAAACAAAAGCAACCCATCATTAGGACATGAAGGGCATATTTAGAATAAAATTTATACATATTCTACTTATAGGTCAACATTACTTTCTTTAAAATAGTAGGTTACAATAAGAAAGGAAATTATTAAAAAAAATAATGCTAAAGAATATACTGCTTTTATTTTCTCCAGTAACTCTGAGTGAAGAATGACTGCATGACTTGTATCTCATTTTTTTTAAATCCACTCTTTATTACTTGCTAAAAATTTGCTACATTATTATAAAGCATTTTGACAGTATGCAATTTACTTAATGATAATGTCTTGAGATAAAATTATGAGAGAAACAGTACAAGTAGTGACTGTGTAAGTGCTGGAATTTCTAAAGAAAAGACATTTTACTGTGTCTGCTGTGACTCCAAAACTCTGGCTCATACAAAACAGCCAGATGTCTAAATGTTTCAGCTTTACATGTGTCCATGCTCTATCTTTCCTTCCTCTTTTATAAAGAACTTAAATTCTTACAAATCTATTTTTGAACAAAGTGATATTTCCTCTGTTTTTTCTTTAATTGAGTGAACTCAAGTATTCCTTGGGATCTCCCACAAATTATTTCCCTGGTTATGCCATTTATGCTTTACTGTCTATCTTTTAGTCTTCTATTAATGCTCTGCTTTTGTATTCAAGCATACCGCAGAAAGAACTCAGCAACAATGAGATTAAGGAATATATAAAATGTAGAGAGAAGTTTGTTGCCTGTTTTCATTGTCCATGACAAAGTTTCGTTTACTGCCCAGAGTCACTGTTCCCTGCAGCTTGTGCCTCTTCATGCCCCCAGACACAATCCAAATAGGGATCAGCACAGGTATGTAGAGGGATTGGTGTGAACCCTACAAGGCTCATTAAATCACTGCCCAACCAAATATCATTGGACATTCCTCTGAGTCTACTGACAAATTGCTCGACTCTTCCCTGGCCCAGACCACTTACCACTCTCAAAAAATATTCCAGAGCTGATCTGAAAGTTAACGTGGTGCTGTGGTTTAGCTTCAGCTGGCAACTGAGCACCAGGCAGCTGCTCACTCAGTGCTGCTTTCCCAATGGGGTAGGGAGGAGACCTGGAAAAAGGTAAAAACTCAGGGGTTGGGATAAGAACAGTTTAATAATTGAAACAAAGTAAAAAAGAATAGTAGTAGTAGTAGAAGTAGCACTACTACTAATAATAATAATATTAATAGTAATGAAAAGGAGAGTGAGAGAGAGAGAGAGGGGGGAATAAAACCCAAGAGAAACCAAGTGTTTTCCAACAGAGTTTCTCACCACCCACTACTCGGTGCCCAGCCCACCCCCAAAATATGACCAGCTCCCTCCTGGCCAACTTCCCAAGTATATAATAATATATATGATATATTTAAATATGACAGGATATGGAATATGACAGGTATGGAACATCCCTTTAGCCAGTTCAGGTCAGCGCCATCCTGGTTTCTGGTGTACCTGCTCACTGTCACAGTATGGAAAACTAAAAAGGCTTTGACTTAAGAAAAGCATAAACAACTAAACTACAGTGTGTTACCAACATTATTCTCATACTAAATCCAAAACACTGCACTGCACCAGCTAATAAGAAGAAACTGAGCTCTATCCCAGCAGAAACCAGGACACATGGGCCAGTCTGGGGTTGTCCCCATGTTCTGGATGCCAACAGCATGGACGTGGACCCCTATATTGCCAGCTGGCCTTCATATTGGATCACAGCCTTGCAGCCATGCTTAAATCAGCAGTAGAGACATTGTCTGGGAGTCAAATCTTCCCAAAGTGGGAAATCAATTGCTGGGCCTGAACTGGCTGGCTAATGTGACTCACAGTCCTTCGTGCAAGGACTTCCCCTTCAGTGACAGGCTTGAGGTTTCATTCTTGCCCCATTTTACACCATCCCCCAACTCTCTTGATCTATGTACATGTACATTTAAAATGTGATGAACAGCTGACCTACTGTAGATGTAGTGAGGCTGGAATCAGCTTTTTTTTCCCTTTTGATGAATATATAATGAGAGACTTCCTTTCCTGCTTACACTTTCTAAAGTAGATTTTGTATATATTTGTAACAGTGGGAACAATGATACATAAACCCATGACATTTCAAGGGATACTAACAACCTGTCTTTTTAAAAAAAGTATAAAGCACAGTGTATTTATTCTACTCTAACACTTCTTCATATTAGTTCCTTTAGGGCAAACCTGATGAGTTTGTTCTGTCTCACAATTTACTATTGCACAGCAATCTATTAAAGGTAATTCAGCACGTCTTTTATTTTTCCAGATTATTTACATTATAGATAGGATTGCATTCTACTTGACTGCTGGAATCTATTATGCATTTATGAAACTAAATTTTATTTTCACCAATGCTTTGTTAGGAGAAGGGAATATTAAACTCAGCAGAATACTTGATAATGAAATGAAGATATAAAGAGGAAAGGAGGGCGAGCAAGACAGATGTGGGATTTGTGCACCACTTCTCCAAGAAGAAAGTTACAAGATCAAAATGCTTGTCCTATAGAGGAAAATGGAAACATGAGGCACTAACTGTGCACTTCCAAACAGAAATAGCTCATTTTACATAAACTTTTGGAATTCAAATTTCCTACCAAAAAGAAATCCCCAAACCCAAGACAATGTATATTTAGTCAGATCTTTTATTTTTACATAAAGTTTTCATTGGGAAAAAGGTTGTTGTCTGGTCTGTTCATTTTATTGTTGTTTTTTCTTATTGTTATTGTTATTATGAAATATCTTTACCTAAGTTGGGGCAGGGGAGAAAACATTTACCAATTTTTTACTTAAAAATTGGTAAATGTTTTCTCCCCTCCTTGAGGAATTCCTTATTGTCTCACCCTACAATACTTTTAGAGGTTGGTCTAATGCTGAGTATTTCCACATTATTTTAAACATTGATGATAAAATTCAAAGAAGACCAGAAACTATTGCCCACTACTTTTCAGAGCTCTAGAGATGCCCAGGGACATCTGGGACTGATTAAGAAATGTGACAAACTATGGTCTCACTGCTTCTATGGACTGAGTCTTCTAGAGGATCAAGGCAGACACCTGTGTGCTGGAGCCAGGATATCAGACGGGACTGCAGCAAAGACCAACCAGTGTGCAGTGATTGTGCCAGCTGCACATCACCAGGAGTGCCAGGCCTTTACATCAGCACCAAAGATCTATAAGTTAATTGACATGAATCGGGTTCTCCTCATGAACCCAACAGGGTGTGACCCGCACTGAGCTATTTTCAGCTATTTGGGTGTCCTGTTAGAAGTCCTCACCAGTTCCTGAGTCCACTCCAACCCACAGTTAGGCTGTGCTGGTGGACTTTGGGAATGTGTACAGAGGTGCCTTTGAGTGTCTTGCATCTTGTAACACTTTGACTCTTTCTCAAACTCGATCCATTATCTAAACACTTCTATATGGAAAGCTTAAATGCTTTTCATTTGAAATTCTGCCTTGGAAATCTCCATGACCTGAACTCGCCCATGTGGCTTGGCAGTACACACATGACACTTGACTCTAGTTATTGTAAAGCTTTTCACCTGCATCCTCTGGCTGTTATGTCCATGCATTCATATTTCCTGTTTTCCTGACCCGTGAGATTTTTATTTCACTTTTCACCAGGCTAGTAAATCATTCTTGAAATAAAATGAAACATTGAAAGATAAGCTTACTTGTTTTGTTTCTCTCAACCAAGCCTCCAATTGACCTTAGAAGCTACTTAGAGTGGATTTGTGGAGTTCAAATGGTTTTTTGGCTGTTGGTGGAACAAGAGAGCTTTTTTTTTGCCTATCAGACTAACAGAGTTTTATTTTGCTGTAACTTTCCGAGGCTCATGATGGCTCGCTCCCCTCTGAGGCAGCTCGGCGGGGTGGACCCCCGACACTCCGCCGCAGCCCCTGCCCCACCTCGTCCCCGGCACAGCCTCCAGCCGGAGGAGCCGCAGCCGCCGGGCCGGGGCCGGCCCCCGCTCTGCCGCTCGCCCGCTGTCCACCGCATGCAAACGCTGCCCGGCAGCAGGAAGTACCCGGGCTGCGAGCCTCCCGCGGCCGCGCCCCGCCCGCGCCGCGACAGCCGCGCTCCGGCCCCGCCGCTGGCGCCCGGGACAGCCCGCTCCGCGCCCCGCTCCGCGCCCCGCGCTTCGCTCGCTGCCGCGCAGCTTGCGCACCCGGCAAAGTAAGTGCCTTCCCCCGGGAAAGTAAGTAAGTGCCTTCCCCCGGGACAGTGAGTGCCTTCCCCCGGGATCGGCGGTGCCCAGCGCCCCGCTTCTCCCGCGGGGCTGCCCGGCCGCGCTGCCCCGCGCCCCCGCCCCGCCCCGCCCCGGCGCGGAGCGGAGCGGAGCGGAGCGGCGGGACCAGGCGCTTGCCGGGCGGCTCTCCCTCGCTTCTGCCCCCGCAAGGAGGTGCCGCTGCCTCTCGACCTGCCCGGTAGGACTGGATGGGGTCTTAAGGGAAATAACCGCGTTTGGGATAAAATAATCGTTCTCAAAAGCATGATTTATCTCATGCTCCTTTGCCTGGCTTCTGCTGTGATCCGGAGGGCTCGGGTGCCTTCTGGCTGTTTCGTGCCGGGGAGCGTGTGAAATTACCCGGTTTAAGTCCGCAGTCGGCGTTTCGAGCCAAAACGATAGCCTTGACTGAGGTGAGGTGATGTGATCTCTGGGTATCCCTTCTTACGCTGCTTTTTTTCGAGGAGCATAATTTCTCGTGCATTCTGCAAGTTAAAGCTTCTTCTTCTTAAGTGTCTATTCAAATGTGCTTGGAATTAAAAGATGAGGAAATGGTGTTGTGATGCTTGGTGTGCAGTGTTTCTTGCAGACTGCTATTATAGGTACTGTATTCCTAAGGAACAGTCTTGAAGTGTTTTCTCCTTACAATTTTAGTTTAGGAGGTGATGCTGTACCTTCAGTAAAGCAATTAAGAGTTTCTGTTAAATTACATCTTTCAAGTGTTTGCAGTGAATGAGTTGGCACAAACTCATCTTGCTGCCTTGCTCCCCTCTGTTGGCAATAAAGACCAAAGGGATTAACGCTTAAAACTTATTTAGCCAGGTCATATTCCCGCGGATATACATAGGAAGAACAAAGCTAAGCTTTATCTGAAACCTCTAGTCAATATCCCATCTTCTGCCTTTCGTTCCCACCTTTGAAGAAAGAGAAACACTCTGGACAATCTTAATGTATTTTAGGACATCACAGTACAAATTGAAAATTAAAATTTTTAATCTGGATCCCATCAAGTACCTGTATGACTTTTGCAATTTAGGAATAGTAATGTTAATTGAAAGTATCTGTGAAGTACAAGTGCCACGTGGATAAGTCTGCACTCAACACAGTATCACTATAGAGTTAAAACAAAAAGCAGAAGATACGTGTTGAGAAATTGCAAAGCTATGTTGGGAAAACATAGCTCAATTTTACCAAAAGGAGAGTCAAATTGTGTTTGTGTCGATAGTTTCCAACCCAACACTGAGGACAGAATAGGTGTTATCTTTTTAATACATACTATCAACAGCATTGAAAGTATGGATGAGAAAAAAATCAAATCGTTTTCTCTGAAAAAGTAGCAACAGGCTAGAAATCAGTTAGATACTGTTAAAAGGATGTTATGAAGCCTTAGAGAAGGGTTGAAATTAATGAACTGTGAGATCAAAAGATGTCTTGTTTTATGGATCTCTTCTGAGATTTAAAGCTTTTTCCTTTCTCTGTTTCAACTTTGTGAGATACAGACTAGTTAGGAAAGAATTCTTTACTTAATAACATAAAAATCTGTTTTAATTGTGTGCTGTTCTGATAGATTTTTTTTTAACCATGATGACATAGAATGATTATCCTTGTACAGTAGCTGGCTGACTTCAAGTTATTCAGCTTTTCTCCATTTTTGAGTAAATAAGAGGTTTCTCTTACAGAAATGTACAGAAGACATGGTAAGGTTTAGGCCTTCCTTTTTAAGCCCCTTGACCCTTGAGTTGTGCAATGACTCTGACAAAGCAATCAATTGTGAAACTTTACAATGCAAAGTTAAACCCTGTTGCCTTTAAGTTGTTCAATACTATGGGGTTTAATGTTACCCTTTTCAAGAGAGTTTCCATAAATGTGAAACTATTCCTTGCAGGTGATTATGAATAGGTATTTATGAATGTACAAGTAACTATTTCATAGTACTTTCCCCCCGCCCAGTTTATCTGTGTAATTGAAGTGACCTCTCTTCCTATGGCATTTTTGACTCCTATAAGCTAAATGGCATCGCAGAGCAGCAGGTGTTGAGGGAAACAATTCCTGTGACAGGCAATGGAAACAAGTCCAAGGTCTCCTGGCTCAGCTTAGTTCTGTTCTTCAGTGAGTTGTCTCACCAAATCAGAGATGCTGCACCTGGCCCTTCTTGTGGGGCACGTCAGGGAGCATCATTGGCCTCTCTGTAGTTATTTGGGAAAGTTTAAGTGCTGCCATATTTAATCTCAGATGTGATTCCATTGCTGTCACAAAAAGGAGATGTTTGCCTACCTCTACTCTGAATGTTATTTTGAATCTTAATAGGAATCTTTGAGATTTTGGGATGAACACATGTTGATCAGAAGGCAATTTTATTTTGTTCAAAGGGCTAGGTGATCTGGGAAGGGGATGAGATCTTTCCTCCTTTCCATATGTGCATATCCTGAGTAACTGAGTGACAGTTTTTTCTTCTGTCTAAGGAGTTGTAAAACCATTTTTACTCTTGGGGTTCAGGGAGCCCTTTTCAAAACTGAGTGAACACCGAAGATAAGTTCATGGGGAATAACTAACTAACTAACTTACCTAACTAATTAATGGGGTGGGCATTAGGTATAACCTAGGATTCCTGGCAATCTGCTGTACACAGAGGGGGATGTCTCATGGCACAGAGATCTCAGAAGAATATGAGCCATCATGTGCTAATGCAAGGGATGGGAGGAGAATCTGTCAGCTGGGGATCCTGAGAGTTCTGTGAGCTTTATATGCAGGGAATGATACTTCCTTTCAAAGCTATGGAGCCAAGTGTGTAAGTAATTACACAAACCATGTGATCTGTTAAGCAGCATTTGTTATAATATTGCCTCTGTAGGATTTCCGTCTCTAAGCAAAAAGGCTTCATTCTATAGAAAAAACAGTTTCCCAGCTGAGAATTAGGATTTTTGTCCTGTTGTTCATATTCCTACTTCCTATTTCTCCCATTTATTTCTCTCCCCTCTTTAATGAGAGTATAGGAATGCTAGAGATGGTGTAATAAGAAAAGCTTCCAGACTTGCTAAGCCATGCCACAGGAAACTGTAGATAAAAATGTAAAATTACATTTGTATGAAAACAGTCTTTAATGACGCATGCAGGGTGAAGGAGTCTGCCACCCTGTAAGCAATAATGGTGCCTTCTCAAATAAATTAGCCTGTACTAATAAAAGACAAATGCAATGTCACTGTCCTCAGTGTGACTGTTCCTAGTTTAAACTTCATTGTCCTTCAGGGAAGGATGGAAAGGTCTGTGCCTTCATATTTATTTTTGCCTGATTCAGATACATTTCCTGTTGACATTGTCATTAAATGCTGTAATTTCCGAGACTGAATTATTCACGTTTGAGTTCAGCATCTTTCCTGAAAAATGTGGGTTCATGGAACAAAACACGAACGCAGAACTCATCATGTGCTGGAATCATTTCCTCCAAATATTTATGGGATACTTGTATTTGCTTTGTGCCTTAAAAAACTACTCATAGAGGTAAATAGATCAGTTACTTTTGTCAGG
The DNA here is from genome assembly GCF_050655825.1 of Lonchura striata. Lineage (NCBI taxonomy): Eukaryota > Metazoa > Chordata > Aves > Passeriformes > Estrildidae > Lonchura > Lonchura striata. The sequence goes on from NC_140704.1 coordinate 118,527,634, forward strand.
CAAATGTCAGAAGAGAAATGGTATTTTGACAGTAACACTTTGCTGGAGAGAAAATAAAGGAGGACACTGGGGGAAGGTGGAGGAAATAATGGGTAGATCTCATTTCTCTGGTGGGTTAGAAGAGTGGACTAGTTCTGTCCAGGCCAGCCTTTGGTCTCCCTTAAGTCAGCATTTCCTATTTTTTTCAAACTGCTGGCATCTTATGTATCTACAATTGGTTCCTGTGTTTGCACAGCACACTTGTCTTACGTCTTCAGTTCAAAGGACTCCAATGATAAACAGTCTCAACAAAGTGAACTTCTTCCTCTATGGTCTCTGCTGCATGTGGCAGAAGGTTTCTTCTTCCTGTGGTTGACATATTATAGAATTTCTTGCTTTAATTTGCAAAGGCCAGCTGTGATAGGAAATAGTGCAATCGTAAACTGGAACACATAATAGTTCTCCAAAAGTGTTGAAGTATGGGATGCAGCTACTCTTCTGCAATAGCACTTCTTGTAGGTTTCTCTATTATTGGGGGTCACTCTAAGTATGGAAATGATAAAATTTTGAAAGGAAAGGACTCCCTCTGGGATGTGCTTTTAACTTCTCCTTTGTTGGTTTAAAAAAAGAAGTTTCAGGAAGTTGGTCAAAAAAAGCATAATCTGTTAAGTGGGCTTTCTGATGTGGTATCTACAATCTATTGCTTTTTTCATGTTTCCTTCCTTAGTTTGTATACATAGGTGTATACAAACCTGTTTAATTTTTTTTTCTTTTAATGAAATCTTATTTGGGTTTTACCTTAGGTTTAAACTGAAGTGTGGAGTTGCGTTATTTGTATGTTTTATTATCCCTGTATTATGTATTGGTTTATTCCTTTGTACCCCCGTGTGCAACTTGGTTTATCCCCAGTTTTCCCGCCTTGTCCTCCCTTCCCGCCTTCCCAGTATCTATCCATCACCCTGAAAGAGGCATTTTACCCCCACCCTGGGTGCCTTGTCTATCACTCAGTGCCCCTTCCCATCCATCCAGAAGCTTCTACTCAGGGCACCGGGTGATTGGGGAGGACCTGGGGCTCCCCCCATATCTTTCTCCCATTGGACCCCACCATATCCCCCCATCCCGGAGCCACCCCCTATCCCTATCCCCATTGCTCGTTGGATACCCCTCCCTTACAGTTTATAAGCCAGTGCAAGCACCTTGTGCTTGTTCCTGTTGGCTGGCACCGTTCTAGGATATTTGGCCCCGTTGGGCTACAATAAACTCGGACTTAGCCCCCAGCAGGATCCGCTCTTCATTTACCACCGCGAGGCATGCCAGCGCTGCCCGGAACCCACAAAGGCACTCTCCAAACCCCAGCTGGGAGCGGCGGAGGGTGCCTCCATCGCCCGCCCTCGCCCCACAAGAGCTAGCCGGGGCTGAGAGAAAAGGGAACCGGGGCGGGAGCGTGGCACTGAAGCAATATGGTATCACAGGAATTAGTACACAAGTATATTTGGCTGCTAAGGTTTTCTCTTTCCATGTATGACTGTACTAGGGTCTCAAAACCAAATTAATACCAAAAGTTAAAGACTATGTTTGAGTGAATTGCTATGTAGTGGTAACACATTTATAAATCAGTAGGTCTGACCTATGACTAAGTTCTACTGTATTCAGACAAAAAGAATATTTCCTGGTAGTACCAACTGAGCAGGGAAAGACCTGAATAGTAGCACATATATTGCATATATTGAAATTGCCTGCTTGACTGTCCCTTATCAGGATCGTAAGGTTTATATTCATTAGATCCAATGGGCAGACAATTGTTTTCTCCAGGGCAGCCCCGGCCTTACCATGTGTTTGATAGATCCTTAAAACCCTTCAGTAAATGCCCTGGGGAGCTGTGATTCAGGTGTGAGTGGACAAGGACAGGAGAACCAGGGTTAAGCGATTGCTAGAGCTGGTGTCAGTGTCACTGAGGAAGTGAAAGTTTTTGGTAAACAAACAGGAAGGGGATGGGCAGGAGAAAGAGGAAATCCTATATTGGATGTTCTGTGTTCAACTTGTTCAAAATACATTGCAAGAGTCATTTGAATGTGCCATTGTGATGTAGCAGAATGTGCAAATGGGATTCAAAGTACATTTTTGTAACTCCAGGTTTACCATTGCAAAAGATATGCTGAACTGTGCAAATGCTGAAGGGAAGCATTGCAGCCTGTGAGGGGTGTTGGAAAACCTGCCTTTTAAGCAACTCTTCTGCTGGATTGCTGGTGTGGCAATTTGTCCTATTTTCTCTGTCCAGCTGTACTTGCACTGGCTTCAAGAGAGATTGCAGCAGCTGTCATGACGCCAGTGGAGAAGCACCAAGTCACACTGAGGTGAATTCTAAGCCCGTTTCTCTTGGAATGTAGGTAGCCTGATTGATGGCAGGCAGTAGACTGCCGTGCTCCCACTATGCCTGACCAGGAGAGCTTGCCTCTTCTCAAAATATCCTGCTAAATTTCCTTGGGAGCAGTTCCCCTCCCTCTGCCATAATGCTTACCAGTGTTTCTAAAAAAGTCCTTGACACTGCTTCAAATGTCTTCATTAGTAATGATGTGCTGTTTGTTTGAGGCTTTTGATCCCAAATTTCCTGTAAAAATCCATGTTTCAGTCTTTACCCGGCTGTAGGAGTACTCCCTACCATTATTTCCTTTTTTTCTTCTCCCATCATTCCTTTTTTTTTGCCAGTGTTATTCTGCTGTTTCTCTCTCTCCAGTCTTCAGGACTGTCAGTGTTATAAACTGTTTATTTCATCTCTTGCTTTAGACATCTGTGGCAAATTTTGTTTTCCCTTTCTGGAAGAGTAAGCCTTATCACCTTTCATAGTCCAATTGTTATTTGTAAGCTACTTATCAGGGAATACTCATTCAGAAATACATACCCCCAGCCTCTTGAAGAGATATGAAGTCCAGTGGAGTACCAGTCTGGCAGGACTGACATGGCCTTTAAAGTATTTTAAGGCTGTGCCTTGTTTAAAGGCAACTTCATATTTCTGTAGGTGGTCAGCAAGACTCTTCTGTGTAGAGTAGATTTTATGTGTAGATGTAAGTGATGTTTAGAGACAGCTAACTGCTGTTTGACACATCTGATTTAAAACTGTGACCTCAAACTGACTTAAAACGGGTTTCTGTCTGAAAATGGTCGGTGTAGATTGTCTCCTGCTGCTTTGTCTGCCCTTCTTGTGATGCTGCTTTTACCTTCTCTGGTCAAGTTTACTTCCTGTTGCATACCAGTTTTTGCGTGCTGTGTTGTGGTGCATGGAAAAAGTTCTCGAGCCAGCATTGATCCTCCTTGCAAACACTTCTCCTTCAGGGAAGCAGAGCATGAATTTATCAGCATGTATGCCAGCCTAGGGAAAAGAAATCACTGATATTGTGGGGATGTGGTACTGAGACAACAGCTTTTGCTCCAGGATTGATGTTCTGTGCTCATTGGTGTTGGTGTGCCCCATACACTGACCCCACAGAAAGTGAAACAAAACATTTAGCTTTGAGAAGGCAGTGCAAGTTTAGAAAAACCTAGTTCAATGAAGCTAGCACCAGCAGAAAAGATTTTTGGTAGAGTGAACAAGTGGAAGAAGGGTGCTTCAGGTTAGATATTTCTGCTCTTAAGGGAGCATTTAAGCAAGACTACAAGTGTCAAAAATGCATCTGAGCAGCTTATTCTAATCACATCTGTTGGACTAGGTTTGGATGAGTGAAAGGTCCTTTTCCCTACTCCTGCAATAAAAGCAGGTGGTTTGTATGGTGTGACACAGGAAAGTAATTTCTCCTTGGAGCATAGAATACATATGTTTGTTACATGTTCTGTATCTTGTCATACTAATTGAGAGTAAATGCTTTCCTAGGGACTACAATTGTCTCTACCCAATTAGTTATTATCCTTTGCATTCTTGTTTGATTGGTTTTTTCTCTTTTTGTATTTTTAATTCCGCAGTTTTCCTGCTTAACTTGTTCCTCAGTATCAACCCCAATTTTCTGATTTCTTAAGGATTTTGGCCTCCTCTCCTACACCTTTTCTTATATGGTTTGTGTTGTCCTGAGAACTTCCTATGTGTGGCCAAATAATTAGGAAGTCTTACCAGTTGTTAAAGCATCTTCTTTGCACAACACACAATACTGTGGAATTAAAATGCAAGCTGTGGACTCATTACTGTTCTCCTGAAATGAACTTGGATAACCATTGTGAACATTGATTTGGTTTTAGTTCTTGCTTTGAAAGGTAGCTGCATGGGAGGTGAGTGCTAAAGTCACATTTAAACACGGGGCTTGGCACAATCTAAGGCAGTTTATCAAAGTATAATACAATATGTCCTGCCTGTGAGCTGTATACTTTTGAATTATGTGGAGTTGCAAAGGTTATAAACTTTAATGAGCAGCCAGTATGGTTGTAATAATAGCACTGTGAAATTCTTGCAATCTGCAGTATGAATGTGAAAATAATTATTATCATGGTCCTCCAGTTTATCATGAGTCTAAGTCTGCTAGAATAATTGTGAGTGCTGGCCTATTTTGTAAGGTCTGTGTGCTGCCCTTTGTGCAGAAAGTCCTGGTGTGAGTCTCCTGAAATCTGTCAAGCCCCTGCAAGCCGTGTGCTGTCACTTGCAGGATCAGAGCCTGGTTCAGTGAAACTTGCTATGGTTGTAACTGCTGGGTCTTCCTCCACTATCAACTGACCATTAAACAGGACTGGCAACAGCAGGAAATACAAAGTGCTGCACAGTCCAGTAGTGGTATATTGTGAATACAAAAATGTTGGTTGTTTTTAGAGTGAGAAAACAAGAAACTTCAAGGCAAAATTAAAATAGTAGCAAAGGTCAAGTTTGTTTTTTCCCACCCAAATTTGTGACATTTTGCAGCCCCTCAGGATATGTTTGGTAGACTTAAGAAAAGTATACTTGTATCTATTAAAATAACCCTCTGATTTCAAGGACTTAATGTAATAACCTCCCAAATTTTCTAATCATAGAGCTCTTTTAATTCTTTTTGTCATGTTTGCAGCAAGCTGTTGATTCAGATGATACCCTTTGGTGCTATACCACAGATAACAAGTTGCAACAGTTGCTTGAAACAGTTTACTAAGCTGGCCCAGAACACAACTGGTACATTCCTAGTTTAGATTCATGCCCTTGAAGGAATATAATAGGAGTTAATAAGAGTTAGTAAGAGGTTAAAGTTAAGTAAAATAACTGAGTTATAAATAGGATTCTGTGAAATTCCAGAACCTGGAGGATGTTCTTACACCCTTGAAGTTAAGGGAGATCCTTCTACTTAACATCAGTGAGAACAGGACAAGGTGGTTCCTTCTGTGGATACTTAAACAGTTAGTGCTGAATGCTGGTATAGTATCCCTGCAAAGATTAAACAGCAAAAATTTCATTTCTGCCATGTAATTTAGTGGCACCAGATTTCACGCTGATTTTTTTTTTTTTTTTTTTTTTTTTTTAAGAACTCTTGCAGTTTCCTCTTGCAACTTGAGCAAACTTGTCCAATGTTTGCAAACTTTCCGGAGGAACTGTACTTTGAGTGTTAGCTGACGTCAGCATTAGTGATTTAACCCCACATTTTTATCTGAGCATAGAATTCATTCTTGAATCCATATTACATACCCCAGTACAATGTCCTCTGTTTCAGGAGAGTTCTGTGTTTATCTAATGCTGTACAGCTAATGAAACACAATACAATCTGCGGGAAGAGTAACTTTTTTTTACAATTTAAATGTGTGCTGGTGTTTGAAGATAGTGAAAAAAAAAATCTACTTCTCTTTTGTGAAATTTAGTGCTTTAGACCTGCTCAAGACATAATATGATGCTGTTATAGCAAGAATGCTATGTTTTAGTTGCAAGCTTAGTCATGAGTACATAGTAGCATTCAAACGTGGAGCTGACAGCAGATAAAGAAGCCTTCTGACCAATGAAGCAGAATGGCAAATGCAGCATGGGGCAAAGTAATATGAGATACACAATGGTAAAGCTGTTGCAGTTAGGATCCATTGACACAGATGTCATTCTGCCCTGATTTTGCCATAACTGTTGTAATCCATGTTGAAAGTGGATTGTAGAATGCATGAAACCAGGTAAGGTGTATAAAAATTGATTTATACCCTGGAGATATATTACCTGAATTTGAAAGAACAAAAGCTAATATGCACTTATGTTCTGTTCCCCATTTCTCTTTTATTAAACACACTGGAAACAGAAGATAAGCCCAAAGGAGAAGTGGCATACTTTCTATGAGACCACCCTCAAAACCTTCACCAGGGTTTACTGGCTGTGAATTTGCTGTCCTCCATCATGTTTGTATTAACATGATGAGGGACTTGGACAGGCTGGATTGATGGCTTGAGGTCAGTTGCATGAGGTTCAACAAGACCAAATGGTGAGTGCTGCCCTTGGGTAGCACAACCCCACACAGCACTGCAGGCTGGGGCAGAGTGGCTGAGAAGTGGCTTGGCAGAAAAGGACCTGGGGGTGCTGGTCAGCAGCCAGCTGAACATGAGCTGGCCAGGTGGTCAAGAAGGCCAATGGCAGCCTGGGTCAGCAATAGTGTGGCCAGCAGGACTAGGTCAGGGACTGACCCCTGTACTCAGCACTGGTCAGGCCACACCTCAAATCCTGTGTTGAGTTTTAGGCCCCTCATTACAAGAAGGACATTGAAGTTCTGGAACGAGTCCAGAGAAGGGCAGCAGAGCTGGTGAAGGGTCTGGAGCACAAAGTCCTATGAGAAGTGGCTGGGGGAGCTGGGGTTGTTTAGCCTGGAGAAAAAGAGTCTCAGAGGAGACATTATCACTCTCTGCAATGCCCTGAAAGGAGGTTGTGTGCAGGTAGGCTTTGCTCTCTTCTTCCAAGCAGCAAGTGCCAGGACAAGAGGAAATTGCTTCAAGTTGTGCCAGGGGAGGTTTATACTGGATATTAGGAAAAATTTCTTAACTGACAATGTGGCTGGGTGTTAGAAAGGCTGCCCAGGGCAGTGGTAGGATCTCCATCCCTGAAAGCATTCAAAATACCCCTCTAATGTGGCAGTTGGGGACATAGTTTGGACTTGATGATCTTAGAAGTCTTTTCCTACCTTATCAATTCTATGATTTTATGTTGTGGTGATTTTATGATGTTCATGATCTTTGCATTCTATTTACAATATAACAATGGGTTTGAATTACAGGCACACTTCAAAGTAAAAGATCACATCTGAAAAATACTCTTTATTGCCAACAACATATTAACTACTCGAAGGCCACCTTCATAAATAACTATCCTCTCCCCTTAGTCATAGTAGCTCTCAATAATTTGCTTCAACAAGAGTCCCATCCATTTGTCCAGGTATGTGGAGGCTGAGCATTAAGCTGCTTTACTTGAAGGAGACAAAAGTTTCAACTATCAGCTACTACCTGCGAATATACCTTCCTTTGCACCTTCTGGAGAAGGCACAGTAACATATTCCAGCTGAAGAGCTCATTAGGGTGCAGCCTGGATTTGACGATTCCCCAAACTCACGATAAGGTAGCAAGTTGCTCACTTTGTCGCTTGTTGTCTTCTGAGGCTCAGTGAAAACAGGGAGAAGCTCTCATTTCTCTTTCCATATCATGTTGTAAGTGCAGGTGGGGCACTGTACAGTAATGCAGATATTTGTGTGGCTGTGCCTTTGCTTTCCTATACACCAAACTGTATATTGAAATCAACACCTGAGTAAAGCCACTGTGGGCATGAACCAGGCCTTTTGGACTCACACAGAAGCTCTGGTTGCGCATCTCTCAACTACACCTTGTTTTGGGAGGCAAAGTGTTTGTCTGTGAAGGATAAGGGGAAGATAAATAGTTGGGTAAGGACTGTTGGGAGTGAAGTTCCCAGATGTGTGTTCTCCAAAGAAACTGTGTGAAACTTGTCCTATCCTTCAATCATGCCACTTGTTAGGAGAATGAAGACCTTTGGGCTACTCCTGGACCTCACTCCAACACCTTTGGGTTTTTTTATGGGTAGTTTCTCATTTTCCTATACCACAGTTATTGCTCTAATCACTAAAAAGGAGTGGAGAAGGATCCTTATCCTAGTGGCTGGCATAGACTTACATAGCAACATACATACATAAAGTGCAGGGCAAAGATAGACTACTGAAAATTTAGCACACTGCAATTATTGGCCAAAATCATCAATTTAAAGCTGAAAAACCAGTATGTGAGTCATAGATACTCTCAACTTGGAAAGTAGATGTTGTCCTTGGGGTTTGCTAGTTGGACTGGGACACTTCCTAATAGTTAGGAAAAATGTTGATCCTTTTCAGTGTAGTGGTTTGGCCAAATTTTCATTTGGAAATTGAGATTTGGTTATATGAAGCTGCTGTTTGTCATTACTGAGAGTTTTTACCAGTCAAGAAAATTACATTTTACTTATAGCTTGCATTACACTTGAAAGTCTTTAAAGTATTTTGGGAACCTTTAATTTAAGTTGGTTAACATGTTGGCATGGCTTTTCTGTTCCATGTCATATGATCCTTTTGAAGAATTTGATAGAAGTATTTATTCTGTTATGTCAAATTAAGATGTTATTTGACCTTTTCCCCTATCTTCAAAAGATATAGTACAGTGGAAAAAAGTTGAGGAAATGGAAGATGTGGTTGCCTGAGGGCTGGCAAAGTGAATTAATTCATTGTTGATATTGATTCAAAATTCTGGAGGATGCAGTTGAGACAAATTATTGTAATAAAATGAAGCAAGTATTATAAGGTCAGAAAACAGATGTTATTTTAATGTAAGACTTGGTTTAAAATTAGTGCCAAAAATACTGACTAAATGAATCTGGAACATTTTCATAAAATATAAAGTCTATTATGCAATGCTAGCAAAATTACAATTTTTTGAGGATTAACTTTCTTGTGTTTTGGTCATTTTTCTTCTTCAGTTGTATAAACAAGGATCAGTAGTTTGTACAAACTCTGCTTCATTTCATTGTGATGTTTCAATGTATGTTTGTTTCAGGATTTTATTTTCATCCTTCTGAAAGTATTATAACATCATTACACCACCACAGGGACATTATTGTCAGTGTTTCTTGCTGATTTTGATTTACTTTAATGTGTGGGGTTTTTTTTAGCCACTGCCAAAATTCCTGCATGAAACTAAGATTTTAACTAATCTAGACAAAACTGCAGTGAATTTACAGAAAAATGGAAGATTTTTTTTCTTGGCCAAAGTTTTCCACCCCTGTTAGAGCTACCTTTCATGTCATCAGCTATGATGATATTTATTGTATGTATTATGTTATCATTTATGAGCTCCCGCAAAGACTGTGTATTTTAGCTAAGCACTGAATAAAGTTACCCTCTCCCTGGACACTTAAAGGCAAGACAGGCAAAGGTTGGAAAGTGCCATTTGAATATAGAAAAGTGTTTGCTTTGATAGAATTAGTTTTACCAAAGCACTCCTTCCTATTGGAAGTTTGAGATGTGATAACTTAAGTCACTTATTTGCCATTTAGTATAGCAATGTGTTAGTTCACGTTGGTTAATGCAAAAAACCTCATCTAGTAAGAAAAAAATTAAATGGGGAGTATAGGAAGAAAAGGTTATATGATATGATTGATATGATATATGATATGATATTTCTGCTCAGAATGGGTCTGCCTTTTCCAGAAACACATAAATGCAGCATCAGTATGGCAACTCCAGATATTTTATCTCACCAAAAGTTTTCAGTTCTTATGTCAGTTGTTGGGGGATTTTTGCTGTATGACTCCTCCTTTCTTATGAAGACAGATTGAGAGATAAGGTTTTTCAGCCTGGAGAAGAGAAGGCTTCAGGGGGCAGCTTTCCAGTACCTAGAGGGGGCCTATAAGAGAGCTGGAGAGGGACTTTTTATAAGGGCATGGAGTGACTGGATGTGGAGGAATGGCTTTAAACTGACAGAGAGCAGGTTTAGATTAGATATTAGGAAGAAATTCTAATTCTTTCTAAGGAAAGAAGGGACAAAGGGACAAAGTGAGGGCAGTGAGGCTCTGGCACAGTTTTCCCAGAGAAGCTGCGGGTGCCCCATCCCTGGAAATGTTCAAGGCCAGGTTGGATGGAGCTCTGAGTAACTTGGTCTAGTGGAGGGTGTCCTTGCTCACAGCAGGGGGCTTGGAACTAGATGATCTTGCAGGTCCCTTCCAATCCAAACAATTTTATTGATTCTAATCCACAGTCCACTTCCAATATAGTAGTATGGCAGCACAACTTTTGGCCCTGTTGTAACTTGAATTTTTATTTTAAGGAAATGGACTTGAGGCATGAATATTGCAGAGTCCTAACCCCTCATTTCAATATGAAGGCAAATGTGGGAAAGAAAAACAGGACACCAAACAATAGAGAAATGGGTGGTGAGAATTTAATTGAGAACAGTAGTCAGCTTGGTAAAGGATTCTGGGAAAGTGTCTGCCAACCTAGACTGGTTTAGTTGGACTGAGATGTTTGTGCATTTGTGTTAGGAATCAGGGCTTGGAAAAGTAGAGATGGAAATACTGGTGCAGGGCTCAAAACTGCACATGGCAGAGGAAGTAGAAATGTGATAGGTGTACGAGTGTAGTAGGAATGCAGGTGTTTGGGAGCATGAAAGTGGTAGGGTGATACTTTCTGTAACTGATACAGGAAAGCATAAAAGTAATCTAAGATAGAATAGACAAAGTAGAATTTGTCTTGGTCTCAATTGCAAAGGAAGGAGTTGTGAAAGAAGCAGAACGTGGGGAAGTGCAGCAGACAGGAACCACTACCAGTCTTGTAGCAGGACCACTTTCTGTTTCCTGGTGTTACATTAGCATTACATTGAGACTTTTTAAAAGTACTTTCATTTGCAATGAAAAAACATGAGGTCCCTTGTGATATTAAGAGGCATTAGAAACACACAGGTGGCTGAGAATATCATACACGATGAATAGCCTGGGAAAATAAAGGGGAGAAATCTAATATCAGGGTGTAAGATAATGTCACAGGAGATAGGAAAGTCTGCTGTGATGATAGCTTGTCATTATGAAAAGTGTTACAAACCTGGATGTCCGACTGGATGGCCAATGTGATTAAAGTGTGAAAATCATAAATTAATTTCTGGAATTTATTGAGTGATATATTTCAATAGATGGAAGAAATAGTAATGCTATTTGCTTCAAGGCATTGCTGAAAATCATCTTGAAACACCTGGGCAGCTCCAACCTCCTGTACTTAAAAGGGATGTGTTCAAAGTGAAACAGATGTGGAGAAGGGCTGCTAATATAACCAGTAGAAGTGGAAAAAACTGAGAGGGTCTGGTCTTTAAAGTGTAGAAGACAGGCTGAAAAAGATATGATTATTTCTTAATTTCTCAAGAGGGTAAAGGGCTAGATGCCATTATCGTCTCCAAAACATTTTTAAGACTGGGACTTACGTGTCATCTTCTAAGCCAAGCAGAGTGAGGTTCTGAAAAATTTCAGCAATAATATTTTGTTCTTCCTCACCATCACCCATTAATCTCTCTAAAAATGGGGCATAGCAAACTTGCTTTTGAGCTTGTGCCAAGTGATTGTGCAGCCTAGAACAAATCTGCCTTTCCCAGAGAATATTTTGTAGTCATTTGCTCTAATCGTGGTTGATAAATTAGATAGCAATGTTGTCTTGCTGTGACACACATGCACCCCTGCAAAATTTGAGGGATTGACTTAAGTGAGACCAGGTATGAGGAAATTTTAAAGTAACATGCTTCTTGCATACTTTGTCACCACAGTAATGTTGGTTACACTTGGGATTAACTTGTTTCTCTTCTTGACCTGTTTATATAGATATTTATGTCAAAATATTATTTTAACTTTGTCTCACCTTTTCCACAAAGAAGATTGAAGCAGTTAAAAGAATTCCCCCATTTTTTTTTCATTTTCTTTTAAATGCTGGCAGCTAGCCTATGGCCTCTCACAACTGAGGAGCAGTGGGAGTCTACAGAGGGCAAGTCTGTCATAGCCAAGCACTGAGCAGATTCAGGTTATCCATGCTCCTTGTCATAAGCATTGCAGGGAACACATGGTGATTTGTGTCCATGTGTGTATGCCCATGCATATCATATAAGGAATAAATTCCATTTGGGAGACATAGAGATATGATGATCCAGACCAACAGAAATAAGCTAAATTTAACAAGATATTAAAATACAACAAAGATTGACTGAGACAAACAGAACCATTTTAGCAGAAAGGCAAGGGAGGAAGAAACTGCTGAAGTTCCCCTAGTTAGCTGCCAGTGCAAAAACAAGATGTAGGAAGTGAAAGAAGCTCAAAATGAAAGCTGACCCCAGATTTCTGCATTTGCATGAATCTAATTTGATGAAAGTTATCAGACAGTCAGGACTTACAGTAAAATTGAAATGTGTATCTGTAGATAATATTATATATTATTAAGTTAATATATAGCTATATATGGTGAATTGCAGGTATAAGAATAAGGCTGAACAAGCTTAAATCTAACAACTTTTGAGACCAGCAAGGGACAGAAAACAACTTTTTTCAGTTGCTCTCCAGTTGATGTTTTCATATTGCTCACAACCACAGATAATTTATTTTTGTCACTCTTATTCTCACTGTGGACTAGTGGCAAATCTTCACTGACACAAATATGTGTAGACCAGTGCTGATAAGCCATTCCTGAGCTTTATGACCTCTAAATCCTTTAAACTCCTGCTCTATATTCCATGGCAGTCGCTTTACCATGTAATGATGGATCAGAAATGAACCCAAGTTTCCCAGAAACAGTCCTCCCCATAGTCCCAATAACAGAGACAAAACAGATCCTTGCAAGACTTGGGTAGCACAGATTATGAGGAAGCAGATAAACATAAAGTGAAAGTAAGAACTGAAGAATAAGGTAAATTATTTATATTTAAGATTTTAATTTTTTTTCCATAGAAATGTAAATTTGAGCAGTTGGTTGAAGTGACATAGAATGTTGGATGAGCTTCTGAGAAAGCAGGGGTTTGTGTCTTTGAGCAGAGCAGACTTACCATCCTTCCTCCCCAGCAGTTTTAATCTAAGTTGATACCTCTGAGTTTCGAGACATTTCTGCCTTGACCTTGAGGGAAATGCACAGGAGTTCAGGAGATCTGATGAAGGCATCACTGTGTTACCTCTGAGTATAACTTGTGAAGTAGCAGCAAACCAACTGGCATTAAAGGCCAGAATGAAGCATCTAAAACAGAAGAGGGCAATGGTATTGTTTTCAAATTTTGGAAGAGGTATTAAAAATTAAACTATTTACTCCTCTGCTCTCTAAGCCCGCTTTAAAGCTCCAGGTGTGAAACCAATTGGGATATAGATGTAAGCAGTTGCTTCCTGTTCTTTGATTCAGAAGTTGAAATATAAAGCAATATTCAAGACTCAGAGTAAGTTGGAGATTTTAATTTTTTTTCTGTATTTTTACGCATGAGAAATTTGTGGTTTAAATGAAGAGTTTACTCTTTGTACTCAATTGAATAACAATTTATTTCATTTATGTACCTGTTAAAATGCATATATATATAAATGTTAAAACCCTAAGCCACATAGTTTTGATACGTGATTACTGACATTTTCAACAACAGATATTTATTGGATAAAATACATACTTTGATAAAATAGAGTTTGTATGCTCAGTGTTGTAGTTCTAATTATTTTTAAAGTTACTTTATTATTGGAAAAGCTGGTGTATGATCTGTGAAGATTTGAGAATCATTTCCATGAAGACATGACTTTGGTCAAGAAAAGGCCAGACATGTCAAGTGGGATTTTTGGGAAATAATTTCTAATATTCACCACAGATGTTGTATGTAACAAAATCACAAGAAAGAGAATGGTTATGAACACAAAATGAAAAATGAAATCGCCTTTGTAGATGATACAAAGAGTAAGCACTGGGATGAAATCAAACCCCAAATGGTGCTGATGGTGGATGGACAGGTGATGGTCACATGAAACTTGGTTCCTTGCAGTAGGAAGTATTGTGTCTTTAGACACATTACTTTGCTGGAAGTGTAGAAAAAGGCATATAAAGCAATTCTATTTTGGGGACAGGCAGCAGCTATTAACCCTAGAAGAATGCTGTGTTAGTTTCTGAATTCCACTCCTCCCAAACTGTTTTGGAATGAAGACCCAAGTGCTGTAGTAGCAAGATGAGATAGGGGATTTGGGGAGAAAATTCAAGGCAAATGTAGACATCAAAATCAGTGTCTTGGAAAAGCCTGCTGCAGAGGCTCTTACAGATACTCCTGTGGCTTTTTGAAGGGCACCTGAACCTAGATTCTTGTCACCTTGCTGCAGCTGTTAACCTAAGTACTTGTGTTTACCTTTTAGCCATAAACTACAGTATGATCTTTGTCAAAAGAGTAGCTGTTACTTTTTAAATATCTATTTATAAAGATTAGCAGCTATGTTACATAGAATTTCTTTTAATTCACTGTTAATCTTTCATGTCTAGAGGTGTGAACAGGACAATAAATGAAAAGCATAAATAGGAAATAGTGTCTCCTGTATTACCGAACTGTTGGAATGGGGAACATCTGAATAGGGACTGGCAACATTTTCTCTTTTTGTCTCTGATAAAGCATAATGGAGTTTGGTTTGTAATGATGCTAGGCTTTCTGTTTTGCTCTTTGCTTACTGTATTCTCTTTCTCTTTTTATCTTCACAAAACACTTCCTTGTGACACAGCAACAGAGGCAAATAAACATTTACAGCAAATAAAATGTTTTATTTATTTGTACACTCCTCCCTGCACTGGTGTTTTAGTTAGGTCAGGATGCCAGTCCTGAAGCAGCTGCCCACATGCTCAGCTGTAATCTGTGTTCTGGAGCAGAACTGGAGTGCAAGAATGGGGCTGCTTTGGTAGAATGCAGTGTGGGGTTCACCTTTAGGTAAGCCCTTGTTGTCAGCTGGCTCCTACTAGATGTTCCATCGTTGGGACTATACTGGAATTAAAGGGGCAATAACCCCCTTGAACCAGCTGTGGGCTTCAGCACCAACTGTTGGGACTTTTTGCTGACATAGAACCAGCTAAGTGCTGTGGGGACTGTGGACTTTCACCTCTGTGAGGAAAAGAACCCAGAAAAAACCAGTGCTTCATGATGCGGCTTAGAATCTTCTCTTTGTTTGAAGCCATCACAAGGGTCATCTCACAAACTGATTTGTTAGATTTCACATGACATCATGTAAACTTTTGTGTGATTTCAAAGCACCTCTACATAGTTCTTACTGTCATGAACAAATGCCAACTTTGAGCTTAACACAGCCTCACAGCAGATTTAACTGACAGCTGTTCATGTGCTTCCAGCTGCAGAAAAAAATCTGAGTAAAAAATGCTTTTCTCTGAGTTTACAGTGACATTGGGCATGCTGCAGTCTCTAAAGATGTGCTCAGCTTTCTTACAGGAATAGGAAAAGGGAGTTTTGGCTGACAAATTAGATCAAATTACTTCATGCCCTCCACTTCAGCTGTTTGTTCTGAACAAGCAGAACTATTCAAGAGCAAAAAGGTTAGCACTTAAGTGGATAAATACCTGATCTTGCACATACAGCAGGTAATTAAACACTGGCCTTCCTGATGTCTAGGGTGAGTTTGCAAACACCAGTCTGCGTGTGGGTGTACAGAAATTTCCTATGAACCATTAATGACAGAACAAGAGTCATTTACATACCCACAGTTATAAAGAAATAAAATAAATTTTAAAATCCTTCTCAGTATTGCAAAAAAACTAGTATGCATTACAAAAATTAAAGCATTAAAATTCAGCATTAAAGATGTTTGCTTCTAAGGGAAGATCCTGCATGAAGATGTGCTGTAGTGCCTTCAATAAGTGTGGGAACACTAAAATGTTGACATTCGAGAAAACTCCTATTTTGTGCCTGGTCAATGCCTATTGATTTTCTGTAGGATTCCTTTTTTTTTAGTTCCAGAGAAGACAAGGGGAGCAATGGGTTCTAATGCTGCTTTAAACCAGGATAACAGATCACTGCTGAATCTTATGGACAGCCAAGATATGTTGGCAATAGGTGACAGATAATTTACAGAAACGGTAGGAGAGGAAGTATCCTTCTGTCATATTTAGAAGAAAACACTCTGCCTGTGGACGGGACAGTGCATGTGTCATTATGCAGCACTTCCCCAATGGCAAGATGGGACATTAAATGAAGGCGATGTTGGAAGTTGAGACTTGCCATGTGGGACTGCTTGTTGCCTTGGTTTATTTTTGTAATCAGGTAGGATTGAGTTTATCATAGGTATTGTTACAAAAGTATGAGTCTTAATATGAACCCAGAGCAGTCTGGTTAATTTTTGTAGCTGCAAGGCACCATCCCATTGATACAGTCGTGTCTGCCAGTGGACACTTCTGCTACTACTTTAACTGTTCACTTCCATGAACTTTTCTATCCTAGAAATGAAGGGAAAAGTGGGATGAGTGTCTTAAAATCTGCTTTAGATTCTCCAGCTGTGATTGTTTACTTGAGCCTATATTTGCACTGAGCTCTTATTTTAGGTTTTGCATTGTTCTTCAAAGAACTGGCTTTAAAGATTAATTAGGACAGGGGGGAGTGAGACTGTGTGCCTGCAAGGGAAAATGTGACTGTGAACCTAGCATTAGAGCACTGACCTGAAAGGAGGGAGAGAGGAAGGAAGGAGAGGGCTGAAAAGCACTCATAGTGGATTCTTTGAAGAGTAAGTATGATTACTCTCCTCAGAGGAAGGATTGTAGAGATAATGTTGTATATATATTTTGCTGGAGTACTATGTAATTGTATCATGGGATTAGCAGTCAGTTTCCAGTCATGCAGATGCTAACAGCTGTATCTCATCTGATTTAGCATGGATGCACATTCTGAGAGAAGAATTTGCCTTCTAAATTATACTGAAAAAGAAATCCTTATGTGGTGATCACTCACAAACACATCAGCTATTTTAGGCTGCTGTAACATGCCTGTGTGAACAAGGAGATGCATTGCTGAAGGTCACAGTAGCAGCATGTCTGCCATGGAGCTGGGGCTGCACAAGTCATCAGCCTCATGTGAGACAGGGATTTGAATCAAACAGAGCTCCCTGCTAGACTGGCATCTGCAAAATGAAGTGGGAAGATACAGGCATTACTACTTCCAGCAGCAGTTCTCAGAATTTGGACAGGAATTTTTTCCTAAAAAGTCTTTTCTTTAAAATATACTGATAAAAGTTATCCCTGCAGTAATTGCATTTTTGTTGTATCTATTCCAAAGCTCAGAGAAGTATCATAAAGATACAAGGGGTTTGGGCAGGTAAGAGTAGATTGGGGAGAAAATATAACAAATCTGAAGAAATGGTAAATAACTATTTACTTCATATGTAGATTGAGATGAGGTCATTTCTTTGCAACAGAAAGAGCTAGCAGTGTGGGGGCCTAATCTTCAGTTGTTTTTCCCATTAACTATTCTGTATGAAAAGGAAGCACATTTTTACTATGTAGCCCAGATGATTAATGGGAAAGGGCTTGGTTTATGGCACAATGATTTTGTTTAACACCTTTTTTATTTCAACAGGAAATATGGGGTGTATAAAATCAAAAAGGAAAGAGAATCTGCATGGAGATGGGCTAGATTTGAAGAATCAACCAGTACGTAAAACTGAACGAACTATTTATGTGAGGGATCCAACGTCCAATAAACAGCAAAGGCCAGTAAGTAGATAGTCTCAGGAGAGAATTCCTGTAGCAAGAACAAAGCATGACTGGCGTTACTTAAATTTCAATCCAAAGCATATGCATGGAAAAATTCAAATTGTGTGCAGTTCACCCTCAGTTAATAAGTACCTAGAGGAATAAAAATTAAAACGTGGTGGTTTGCTACTTTATGTTTGTCATAGTTTTCTGCATAAAAAAGTAACTTAGTAATGCTTGAGTAGATATAACCATGTCTGTAGAAGAATGCTAGATGACATCAGTAAACGTGAAGAAGTTTAGACCCATTTTTAAAGCATTAGTATTGTGTTTTTAATAGCTATGGGATCCAGGTGTTGGTTATTCCATTTAAAGGCTGAAGTAATCATGGGTGATTCTTTAGCAGCTCTAGTCAGCTTTACTCACTGAGAAACACTACTCGGCCTTGCCTGAGATGTGTGGGTAAGGATGGAAGGGGAGCAGAGCGTGCAGTGGTGAAGGGAGCAGAACTGTGCTGCAGGAGGAACAAACTAACATGTTCCATGTGTTCTGCATGGCTTTGGAAGGAAGGGTGCTGGGATGAGGAATTCTGCTGGGTACCGAGTGAGTTTGCTAATTTGCAGCATGACTGGTACCTTTTTTTCCCCCACCTTCTCTACTGTGCTGAGGAAACTGTCTCCTGGCTGCCCTTGTTCAGGGACCTGCTCTCTACAGGTGTGAATGGCTCCCTGCTCCCCTCTCTCCCCAGCTGACACAGTGAACTCAGTATGCTCTCAGTCGATGAACACACATCACAAACTACCTTTGTTTTTCTTAATTGCTCTTTTTTTTCCCCTTGCACAGTCATAGTGGCATGACCATGCTTGTAGTTCTTTAGCATGATGGCTACACAGTAATAACTGTCCTGCTTAATTGCCCTACCTAAAGCCTCTTCAGCAGAAGTCCCAAAGCTGTGAACTTCTTCCCCACAGCTTGTGCCACACCTTCACAAGGTCTGAACTGCTCAATTTAAAATCTAGGGGGACTTACTATATTTTTATATTGTCATATAAATAATACATGTTTTTATATATAATAATTATCTTGAAGAATGGTGGGAAAAAAACTGAGCATTTCCTTTTAAGGCATATGAGATTATATCAAAGCAACTGTATAATATGTAATTGTAATTTAAGTTCATCACAAAGATCTAAAACTGCTTAATTAAGGACATATTTTATTGTAGGCAAATCCAGAAGCACAGCTCTTACCAGGACAGAGGTTTGTCAATCAAGGTATGTTTCTATTGCAATCTCACAGCTGTGTGCTGTGCCCATGTCTGCGTGCAAAGTGATGTGAATGTGCCTTTGTCTTTCTGCTTTTGTAGATGCAGAGGAGCAGGGAGTCATTGTGGTAGCTTTGTATCCCTATGATGGCATTCATGAAGAGGACTTGTCCTTCAAAAAAGGAGAAAAACTGAAAGTTATTGAAGAGTGAGTATGACAATATTGGTTGTATTGCAGATTTTCTTTGGGCTCATCTAATTCCCTCTACAATGCTTTGATATCCTACTCATTTCATGGGTGTATGAATGATTAGTGAGTTCTCTTGCATGTGATAATACAAATGCTTTATGGAGTTATTCCAGGTTGGATGGGATTTTGATGAACCTGCTACAGTGAAAGATGTTCCTGCCCATGACAGAGATGATCTTTTAGGTGCATTCTAACCCAAACCATTTTTGAGTCTACAGTTCTCTGACTTGGCAGCTGGCCTCAGTAACCAATGTTTGGCAGTGACCAAACATTGATCTGGTGGAGCCAGTGGCTTCTCAGGCAGCTTGACCTCAGAGGAAAGGTTGTGCTACTCTCTCCAACCTGAGCAAAGCTCTCAACAGACTAGAACCTAAACAACAATTTATCATTTTTCTTTCCTGTGAATACTACTGCTTTTATTTTTCAGATCTGGAGAATGGTGGAGAGCAAAATCTCTCACGACAAGAAAAGAAGGTTTCATTCCCAGCAACTATGTAGCAAAAGTAAACACCCTGGAAACAGAAGAGTAAGTTCTCCCAGTCTCCAAATTCTGGCAAACTTCTTCACCTTGGTGGTGTATCCTTTTTGGGTGGGGAAAGAGGTGGTTCTAACTCTGTAAAATACTTTTCAGATGGTTCTTCAAAGACATAACCCGAAAAGATGCTGAAAGACAACTCCTGGCTCCTGGAAATGGTCCTGGAGCTTTCCTTATCAGAGAAAGTGAAACATTAAAAGGTAGGTTTGGGGTGGTACTTTGGAATTGATATAGGGAGAAAAAGCATGCAGTCAATCTGCACAATAATTGGCATCAGGGTGGAGTAGTTTCAGTGCATCCTATTGTGCGAATTTTCTGCAGTTCTGTAGGAGTGAGAAGAATGAGAAAATTACCAGAAAAAGAGAGTTGCAGGCTAACACCCAAAGCTGAGATAAAAGGGAAAAAAAGCAGCAGGAATTAATGAAGTGGCATCTTTTCTCTTCTTAATGTTTGTGACTCCTTTATTGAAGGTCATATTAATGTAATAGTAGCTGCTGCATTCTATAGTCTTCCATTATTGGGTCTGTATCCATTGCTACAAATTTAAAGTTGTAGTTAGAGCATAATGAGTGTCTTCACTTCTACATTGTAGTGGGATTCTTTTCAGAAAGCTTTTTGGTAAAATTTTGTGCTGTAAACAGAGTAGTGAAGTCTCCAGGCTCTTCAGCTTTGAGAAACCCCACACATGTGGAATCTGACGGTAATTCTGATGGATAGTCCAGCTGAATGCTATAATACTGCATCCTCCAGAGGAAGACACGTGGAGCCTTTCAGCAGGTCCTGCCTCTCCACTCCACGGGGTAGCTTTATTGACTCTAATACTGCAGATTCTTGACTAGGTATCATCTGTAATGGGCCTGTATCATTGTACAGCTGAAGACTCCTAAATGAAGTTCTCAAAGTTCTCCTAAATTCTACATAGGGTACTGAGACTATGAGAAGGTACCCCCAGAATCACTGGATATGTGTGTGAGGAGAGATAAGGGGCTGACAACCTTTTTTATCCTTTGAAAATGGTTAAGAATTGTACAAGCAGAAGAAACAAAGAGTGCTGTTAGCTAAGGGTAGATGCTTTCCTGCCCCAGTTTAAATCCCAAATGATGTTAGGCTTCCTAGGGCTGCCTAGGGATCAACAGATCTAGCAGTTCAACAGATCTGCTCTTTTTCCTCTATGCCTGAAGCCATCTCCAAGCTATCCTTTTGCTAGTCAGCTCATGACAACCAACATGTTCCTTTTTCAAAATGCTGATCTCCAGATTTCAGCTTCTTCCTGAGCAGGGTGATAGCCCCAGTCCTGCTCTCCCAGCCACTTCTACTCAAGCTGGGGGGCTTTCTGCAAAAGGTGGAGCTGCCTGGAATATGGAACCAGTGAGTTTGTTGAATAAGACTGAAAAAGAAAGCGTGACCGTAAGCATTTTGGTGACCAGTTCAGAGCTGGTTTTTGGCTAACTTCCTCCAGTGGATTGCAAAATGCTTTTTAAGGAAATAAGGGGGTCAAAAAGAAAAGCAGACAAGTTGGTGATTTTCTTAGCCTCAACTGTGCATATGTGGACTCTGTAGATTTTTGCTATCTGTTAATGAGGATTTCTTCTTTATCCACAGGCAGCTATTCTCTCTCCATACGAGACTATGATCCGGAGCATGGCGATGTTATTAAGCACTACAAAATCAGGAGTCTAGACAATGGAGGATTTTACATCTCTCCAAGAATAACTTTTCCTAACATCAATGATATGATCAAACATTATCAAAGTAAGTTAAGTCATTTAGTGAATTACTTATTAGAATGTAGCCATTATTTCTTGTGAAGGAAAATAAATGGTTTCTTCTTTTGTTTCAAAGCTTTTCTTTTTCCTTTTCTTTTTTTCCTAAATAACTTGGACATGCATGTTATCAAAGATAAAATAAAACTAATTGGAACCCAAGTATTGTTGTTACCATAACCAGATGTAGTGCTGGTTGCTCTGTGGCATACCATTGTGAAATGAAGACTAGCTTCATAACACAATTCAGCAAACTTAGGGTGATGTGAAGCTATAATAAGAATTGCCTGCATTGTAAATAATATTTTGAGAGTGAACTTTTATTCATAATTATCAGAAATACACATAGACTGGTGAATATTGTCTTGTACCTAGTGTTGGGTGTGAAATTGGTTTTATTTTTCCTGTAAATGTGTTTGTTTAATTATTTATTTTTAAAGGAAGAAAAATATTCCATATACTGCAAAAAAATAAAATTGCACCCACATAGAAAGTATACATTTATTAAAAAAATAAAAGGTGGGGAGAGGAAGGGACAAGTCTATCTATGTTTCATCTGCAAAACTGACTTCTCATTCTGCATAACTTCCTGTTTCCAATAGCTCCAAAATACATTTTTTTTAAGTCTTGTACCTGGAAATAAAGACAAGACAAAAAAAAAAAGTAGGACGTAAAATCACATATTAATTTTTCAAAGCCATTCTGAGGACTTGGTCATTATATTTTTCAGAATAGTAAGAGTTCAGCACAGCTGGAAAATATGACAATTATTCAACATTCATATAAAAGTTATAGGTGGTCAGTGTCTGGAGAAAAAGTAATGTTGACCTACTTATGCTTGCATGCACATCTGTCTGAAACTATGTTGCAAGAAAATCTAATGACGAATTCAGAATACAGATCCCAAACCTGACTCCAATGTGCATCTTAATCAACATAGTGTCAGTAATAAGATCTGATATTGTATTTACTTGGTGCAAGTTGTACTAAAACCCCTTAATAATCTGACATTAACCAGATGCATGTGATACTTTTTTATTAAATTTGTCTTTGAATGCAGAGTTTCAGATCAGAGGCACTTAAACTTCTGTGAAAGCACCAGAAAGGCTACATTTTAATAATAGCATCTGTTTATTTTGAACATTATTGTGGGTTGGCTAGTGCAATTAAGCAATGTTTGTCTCAAGTCCTGCGGCACAGGAGTGTAATGTATTTTGTATTTTGTTTTTTTTCTTTGAAAACCAGAGCAATCAGATGGCTTATGCAGAAAGTTGGAAAAAGCTTGTATTAGTCCAAAACCTCAAAAACCATGGGATAAAGATGCATGGGAAATTCCACGGGAATCAATTAAGTTAGTGAAGAAACTTGGAGCTGGTCAGTTTGGAGAAGTCTGGATGGGTAAGTTTATTATTTTGAAATGAGTATTTATCTCTGAAGGAAGTGTCATTTCAGCATCATTCAAAAAACACAGTGGACATGAAGCTGATCCTGTATATTTGTAAAACAGCTAAATCAGGCCCAGAATATACCTTCTCATGAAGAGAGAGGGCTTGTAAAAGGGGGTAGATACCTGACAAGGAAGTGGAACACATTGTTTCGGGGTCTTTTAAAGGAAAAAATAGTGAGTAAGCACTGTAATTTAGAAGGTCAAAGACAATAGAGTTTTTTGTTATGTTTTGAGGCAGAAATACAAGATTATAGTCAGATGTGGCTCCTGAATCTCAAAACGGATTCGCTTCTCAGAACTTTGTGTCAAATCAGAAAGTGTTAAAGAGTATGAAATAGAAACAGTGTCTTTTAGTGAATTGTGGATAGAGATATCACAATCCATTTGTGAAGAAGATGCCTCCTGCAATGTAGTGCATGATACTGCCATACTGGGTGAAAAAAGGAACAGGCCAAACTCAAGAGTGTTTTCTGCCAGTGTGCTGCCCAGAAAGTAGGTGGCTTATGTAGTAAGAAAAATAGAGATTGAAGAGTCCATACCTTGATTCATCAGGCAAGACTCCAACAATAAAATGGTCATAAGACTGACAAGTTGTAAACATTAATATATACCCAGCAGAAAATTATAGCATTCATTATTATAACCTGGATAACCTGCTTTGTTGGCTTACAAGCAGTATTTCCTCAGCCTTAGTGACTTCCTATTGGCAAGGGGCTATGCCCAGTGTCACATTCTGTGAAAAGAGTTTAATTACCTTGCTTTTGAAATTCTATGCCTATTCTGACATCAGAGTATTCTTTTGACTTCCTCACTGCATGCTCTCTGTACTATTCATTGCTTACACACTTTTTTCCAGTTAGCATCTTATTTGAGGTAAACTATATCTTCCTTCCAAAGTCTTCATTAAGATTTTTTTTTCAGGCCAAATCATTCTCTTAGCCTTTCCCCAAATCTCTTTTTTGGGATATTATGTTTAAGTAGGAATGAATTTGTTATAGTTTTAATGAAAGAACAGATTATGGGGATGATCATTATTAATTTTAAGACCTAAGATTCTATAGGCAGAGCATTTCTGAGGAACTTAAAAGTGTATCCCAAAGCTGGCTAGAAGACACAAAGCTATGGAGGAGTCTCTGATCCATGGGAGTGTGTCAGTCTGATGGGAATGTCATTGCTTTGAAGAGATGCTCTCATTTAGAAAAGCAAAGTACAGACTGGTGCTGTTTGAGTGGCAAATTAAACAGACTCAACTACAGTGTCAATCAGAAAGCTCTAATTGAGTCTTAGGTGCAATATTTTGGTATAAATAATGTAAAAAGTGTAAGCAACACATCTCTAATATAGCCAAATTCAGCCTTTTGTCTGCCTTCACAAGAAAAGGTTTAAGAAACACTCTAGATATGATAATTTAGCTACTAGTCAGGACAAGTGTCAACTATTTTGCAGTTATTTCTGCCTAAATAAACCAGGGCGACAAATGTTTAACTTACACTGAAACACTGTGGAAGACTTTGTGGTAGGAGCTAATCACCTACTTAAACATGCAGATCATTTGGGAAGTGACTACTTCTGCATGTATGAACAGAAAATAATAAAATTTTTAAAGGGTGTTTCTGCTTCAAGATGCTTCCTCTTGTTTTTGTCATTATTTTAACATCTAAACTGGGCCTGAGCCCTATGTCTGAATTGCTGCACTGTGAGAAAAACTAATGTACTGTGAAAGCAATCGCTGCATTTCCTCTTCTTTGCTTTTTTTCTGAAGCGAAAGAAGATGATTTGCATGGCACAGATTCTCTCAAATCAGGAGTATGATTAATCTTAGAACCTAGGAAGTTCAAGTTGGAAAAGCATATTAGGTCAGCTGTGTGGTGCAGGGTGTCAGCAAACTCTGTGTATTGTAATGATCACCCAGGGTGTTATGTAGAGGTACTGAGCAATAATCTGGTTGCTGTGCTCTCCTGATTTGAGAGCTGGTTCTTACACTGCCTCCTCACAGAGGACAAAATTATTTTTCAGCCATCGTGTGAATTAGAAATGTTGTTCCATAGTTTCATTACTAAATAAATTTCTTCTTGATAAAGGATACTCAGAATTGTGGTTTCAGAGAGAAGAGTTTCCCACTCAGAGGAATTGTGCTTTTGAGTAAAGAAAGATGTAGAGCTACTGAACAAAATCCAGCAAAGATGAGGGCACTGGAGCTTTCTTTTGAGGGAAGGCTTAGGGGGATCTTATCAGTGTATGTAGATAGCTGAAGGAGGCATGAAAATTGGACAGAGCCAGGCTCTTCCCAGTGGTGCCCAGTGGCAACAGGCACAAACTGAAACACAGAAGGCTCCTTCCAAACACTCCGTGTGTGAGTGGCCAAGCACTGGCACAGGTTGCCCAGAGAGGTTGTGGTGTCTCCATTCTTGGAGAGAATCAAAAGCCAACTGGACACAATCCTGGACAGCAGCTCTAGGTGTCCCTGGGGGTGTCGGACACAGATGCTTTCCACAGGTCCCTTCTGTGTTTCTGAGAGATATGGGAATATAGAGATAATGCTGATAATACAATGGGAAGATATGCAATTATAGCTTTTATAGTCTTTTCTTTTTATTATCTCTATAAGTACTCTCTGAGCTTCCATGTAGACATCTCCCTCTTGAACAATTTGGAGGAAATTAACTTACATTATGGAAAGAGTAAGAAAATCCTAGGAACAAAAGTAGGCCTCCATATGCCTGAAGCACTTGGCTGTGTTGCTGTATGACCAGTGCAGAGAATCAGTTTGATAGAATGGGCAAGTGAATCTCCTCCAAGTCTGAAAAGTTGCTTTTACACAGAGAAAAGTTGGTATCCGTTTTCCAGTTTTTTCTATCAATACAAGTGCAATTTTATGCATTTTATAGAGATTTTCTGGGTTTAGGCTACCAAATTACTGTTTATGTATGCATTTTGGTCATCATTTGTGCAGCCTGGGCTTTCTGCCTTCACATTTAACAGGCTGTGTGGAGATGAGTAAGAGATGGACCCCCTGCTACATTATTCTGCTCTGCAGCTGAATGATGGCTGTAGGAGGTGAAAGAGTGAAGTGCTGATGTGCAATTGGATGCAGAGAAGCTGCTCTTCCTCAGATTCTTTCCCAGTACCTCCTCCAAGAGTAACTACTCCAGCCATTATTTGCCTTCTAGCAGTGTCATGTCTTCATAGCTCAAGCAAGTTGTTCCCAGTATACCCTGCAGGGATTTACTGGAAAAGTAGAAGGAGAAAGCTGCATATTAGAGCCTTGTTCAGAAAGCTCTGCATCTTCAGTCCTGTTCAGAAATTGTAGGCTCAGCCTCAGCTGTATATTATAAGTTCATATCACACCTTGGCCTGATTAAGCTCATGCAAGAACCTGGCTATACAAGACAATACTCTGTCAAAAAATAGTAATCAACTTCAAAATAAATACCTGAAACACCTTTTTTTTTTGAGAATTCAATTCTGACATGTAGAGAAGAACATGGCTCATTGTGTGAGCCATCATCACATGACCCTCAGACTTTCATGCTATTGCTTGCATCACATTTGATTTTTAACATAGCTAAAACTGCGAAGAGACTGACTTGCTGCCATGGCATGAAAGGTTTTTAGACCATGGAGCTCAGTGCATCTGGGCAGCTACTTTAGTGATGTGATGTGATAAACCAGAGCAGCACTGGAAGACCAGGGTCTATGTTTTATGCATTTTTATTCCTAGTGTGAACTGATATGATGTGAATCATGATGCTCTGTGGTATTAATAATCCATGAAGAGAATTCTCAAGCAGGGCTAAGAGGAAAGTTAACAAGGCAAATGCAGTGATTATAGTGTAGTTTATTAATGAGTCACATCTTGCATTTCAGGTGTAAAAGATTCTCTTATTCAATAAGCTCTGAATTAGAATGTAAGTAACATGTGCTTTGGAAGTGTATTTTCTTCTGCAGCTGTTAGAAACACCAGAATGTGCTCACAGAGCTCATGGCCATCTTGTTTTGGTGTCCCATCCCTCCCAATACATGATGAAATAAATGAACATGAGTGAAATCCAAGATCAGGTATTTCTAGTGCTCTTGCCAGTTATTTATTTTGTACAATACCACCAGAGAGTCAAGGTAGACTTTTTTACAGCAGAAAACCACAGTATCACAGAGATGTTGTAACAATCTTTTTTAAAACAAATTACCTGAGTTTGATGGATATCTTTAGTGATTGTAAAATACTGTTACATATTTAATGTTAAGTGTGTTGGTCATAATTTCTTCACTGAAATAGTTGTATTAATTAGTATGTTCAGTAGAGAATTCAACAAATTGAGGGTGGAGCTCATGCTCTGTTTTAGATATGGAATGGAATAGTAGAAATTATAGAAATAATCTTTCTGCTTTTTAAACAGAGAGAAATATATTTATTTTCTGTTTTTCTGATAGTTATAAATCATATACCTCAGCTTTAACAGCAGATTTGACCTATAACTGTAATTTCTTACTATTAGGTAACTTAGAGAAATGTCTTTGCTATGTTTTGACCTGACCATGTTTGGAAAAATAGATTTAATAATCATGCAGGTGAATATTTTGTGATTGTGGCATAGTGGCTTTTCTCTGGTCATGATCCTTCTTCAAAAAAAAATGCAGTGCTCAGAACAATCACTTAAGATCTGGAAACCAAGTCCTTGCTTTGCCACTGATTTCTTTTGTTGAACAATAAATAGCAAAGGTGGATTCCAGTTTAGAAGTGTATCCATCCATGGCAATGATCCAGATTGTTGCTGAATAAGGAAATGAGGCTATTTTGTTGAGTCGTGAAGGTTTTACCTCTTCTGAGAAATATTTCTACGATGTTGCAATGGGTATGGTGAGGGATAAAAGTTGCATTTCTGTCCCACTTTCTTTTATTTCTTCATTTTTAAAATTACATTACTTCACAAGAGAAACCTAAGGATCAGTGTTTGCTACTCTATTTTTTTAATGCTATTTTAACATGTATTTATTGTTTGGCAAACATTACATCTGAAAATAATTCACTGCTTTTCTCTTTACTGATAGTTGCTTTTTATATAATTAGAATGTTACATTAGAAGGTTTGGTAAACAGAGAAATGAACCACAACCACAGTCTCCTCTACTCCTGGCATGGGTTGTGTGATAAGAAGTTATCATGTTTTAAATCTTGTGCTGAGCACTGCAGGATTGCAGTCTTGGCAGCATGTCCTTGTTGGTCACGAGAACCATTTGGCTGTATTTTCCCGTAATGCTCCATTTTGAGCACTAAGGGTTACAGGAAGGATTATAAGCATGAGACTGGCATGCATGAAATAAGTGTAATCATGGGATTTAAGATACGTCAAAAACTTCCAGCCAGTCCATGGACTCTATTGTTCTGAGGCAGTTTAAGTGGGCATTCATTGAAACGTGCCTTGACCAAGTATTTTAGGGGCTACTTGTGAATGGAAACTTGGTATGAAGTAAGATCATTTGTTTGCTCTATTTTTTTTCAGATAACTGATTTCTAAAAATAGGGAATGGATCATTTTTCTCTTGAGTGCTGTATAAGTTGCAAAATAAAAAGGAATTCTAGCATAAATATTTGTGCTACATCTGGCACTTGTTTTCAGGCTCTTAGCTATTCCTGGAATCCAACCTCACCTGCTTTACAAATTCCTGCTCATCGGACGCTGTGGGCTGCAGAGTGACTTCAGTGCACTGATTGTATTCCCTCCTTGTAGGTTATTATCATAACAGCACCAAAGTGGCTGTGAAGACTCTGAAGCCTGGAACAATGTCTGTGCAAGCCTTCCTGGAGGAAGCCAACCTCATGAAAACACTTCAGCATGATAAGCTTGTTAGGCTTTATGCTGTAGTGACCAAAGAAGAGCCTATTTATATTATAACAGAATTCATGGCAAAAGGTGAGGAAAACATTGGATCTGCATGCTGATTTGGGCTGAGGTGGAGGTAATTTTTTCCCCAGTGGCTGGTATGGGACTGTGTTTTGGATTTTTGCTGAACACAGAGCTGATAATACAGAGATGTTTTTGTTATCACTGGGCAGGACTTACACAGAGCCAAGGCCTTTTCTGCTTTTTGTGCTGCCACGCTGGTGAGGGGGCTGGGGGTGCATGGGAGGGTGGGAGGAGACACAGCCAGGACAGGTGGCCCCAACTGACCAAAGGGATATTCCAGACCTTATGGCATCATGTTCAGTATAGAAAGTGGGGGAAGAAGGAGGAAGGAGGGACATTTCAAGTGACAGTGTTTGTTTTCCTGAGTAACCATTTCATGTGATGGGGTCCTGCTCTCCTGGAAATGGCCGAACATCTGCCCGCCCATGGGAAGCACTGAATTAATTCCTTGGTTTGCTTTGCTGCTGTGCACTGCTTTTGCTTTTTCTCTTCCTATTAATCTGTCTTTATCTCAGCCCATGAGTTCTCCACCTTTTACCCTTCTAATTCTCTCCCTGGTCCCATGGGTGGGGAGTGAGTAAGAGGCTGCATGGGGCCTGGTTGATGGCTGGGATTAAACCATGGCAATCTGCAAGCAGTAGTTGAGTGAACTATTCTGCTTCTCCTAAACTAGTTCCATTTCTTTTTAAAGAAAGGAATAGTAGAGTTATTTTTGAATATTGAAATATTAAGGGAAGGAGCACCTATCCTTAAGATGGGCTGTGACTTTAATTTTATGACTCATTACTTCATTTGTGAGTGAAACCATTTTTACAGTTTTCTTAAATGCAGCATTTTCTATTGTTTCTGAATCAGAGGATAACCCCCAGAATAACTGTGGTTCCTTTGGACTCCCTACCTAACTTTTGTTTCTGATACCATAGCAAGGCAATTAAAACAAACCTTAGGAATTTCCTTATTTGGGACTTGAATTGATAAAAGTGTGTATAATGTGGTGAGTAAGGAATGGTCCTGCAAGGGTGGCCACTAGGAAAGGACTCTATAGAGCATTACTACACAAAATATGCAAAGTTTACTTCTCAGATTATCTTGGGTAGTAGTTTTTCTTGTTTTGCTTTGTTTTCAAGCAATTTTACTGGTAACTTAATGAACAAATGTTGAGGCACTTGGTCTGTATGGCTTGGAAAGGATTGATATATGTGATTCTCCTAGACAGCTTTCCTGATGGTCCATAGAGTAAGATGCTTATCAAACTCAGCACCATTGAACTGAGGTAGAGTCTCATGGGAGTATTCTACAGCCAGGGAAATAGCAAAACTTGAATGTCTGACACGCTGATTTGGGTGGTCCTGTCATTAAATCATACTGTAGTCAACTTGAAAATACATCAAAATACTTCACCGCATCAGTTTTGTTATCCAGAAAATTGGGGAACCAATGTGACATTTATTATTGTAATAAGATGCACTGATTTAATCTTTCTCTGTTTTAACAGGAAGTTTGCTGGATTTTCTGAAGAGTGATGAAGGAAGTAAATTGTTGCTTCCAAAGCTAATCGACTTTTCTGCTCAGGTAAAACTTTAAAAATGTGCTCAAGTTTGGTTTTTGTTTTTTTGTTTGTTTTTTTTAAGTTACCTCTCTTAGAGTCTGAAACTCATACGAGGCCATTTTATCCTAAGGATCTTTTACATTAAAAGAGAAGCAATTCACAGGTCAATTTTGAGTAAATATGGTTAATTGAAAGAGGAGGAAGTAAATGGAAGAGTTTTCAAAGGGAATATGTGGTTAGG
The DNA here is from genome assembly GCF_050655825.1 of Lonchura striata. Classification (NCBI taxonomy): domain Eukaryota; kingdom Metazoa; phylum Chordata; class Aves; order Passeriformes; family Estrildidae; genus Lonchura; species Lonchura striata. Next base: position 118,558,212 of record NC_140704.1, read on the forward strand.
CTTAACTCTTAGATACTGCTGGTGACCTGTTTAGATGGCAGCAGTACCCAGCTGCCTTCCTTTGTGAAAAGGCTGCTTTCAATTTGATCAGCTACAAATTGAAAATTTGCGACAAGTTTGTGAGTTTTTGCTTAGCAGACCTCTTCAGAGTCTGCTCTGTAATAAACGTTTCATTTTTTCACTTCTTAAGTTAGGTTAACTGGTCAAACTCCTCTTAATCTCAGTATACTCTTGGTTTCAAATTCTTAGGCAAATTATTGTGAAATGGTGTTTCAGGTACTAGTGTATGACTTAGGAACCAGGATGTTTGTTTCAAAATATACAAGTTATCTCTGTCTTAAATGAAAACTGAGGAGAGACTCAGAGTGATTTGTGTGTCAAAGCCTAAATCAGAGCTCCCAGAACCCAGTGTTTTGTCTTGGACAGTTATCAGAATTAGGTGTCCAGGGAGGTATGTAATGAAAATAGAGTAATAATTCTGCTTTTGTAGGTTGTAATTCATGTTAGTAGTAGGTAATTATGACATTTCTGGTTGGTTATTGTTAACCAGTCTTTTTTGGGGTTGTTTTTTATGGATTATAGTTTACAGATTTTTGTACCCCATTATGTTAATTTGTTATAATTCGTGAGGAAAGATGGGAAAATATTAATAGGTATAATAAAGCATTAGGAATTTATACCAAAAATTCTAAATAAGAATATTATGTAATTTTAATGTAATTATTGCTGTACAAATAATTATAGGATTAGATATTGGGAAGTATTTAATTACCAAAAATCTGTCAAACACAGGAGCAGGCTTCCTAGAGAGGTGATCAATGCCCCAGACCTGTATATTTTAAAAGTCATTTGGTCAATTTCCTTAATATATGCTTTAATTTCTGGTTAAAGTGGCCTGAAGTGGTAAAGCAGTTGGAATAGATGATCACTGAAGGTCCTTTCCAACTGGAACTATTGTATTCTATAATATATTATATATCACATATTGTTATGTAGATGTTCATTATTTCAAATATAGGTTTTTATTTCACATAGACTCGATGGAAGAACTAATTTTCCTATAATTATTGGTTTAATGTGGCATAGGCTCTTTGCATTTTCTGAACTCTTTGGGCAATTTGTCCTTGAGATTTTATTTTTAGCAGGATAAGAGCTCTGTAGATGTGGAAAACTGCTGGACCCCAGGTCATGGTCTGAAGAGATGAGTAACAGTGGGCAGAAAAGAGGTAGCTTTGAAAATAATGTGTAAAATTCAAGAGAAAAAAAGAATATCTGTGAGTGCTGATGTGAAAGCAGACCTGAGATGTGGAGAGAAAAGCACATGTGGTTTCACAGCAGACCTTTATATTGGAGCTTGGGACATTGTGTTCATTTAAAATGAATACTCTGGTTTTAGAAATTTAAGGTTTGAAAAGAGTAATGAACTGAAGAGCAAGTCTGTGTACAACTTGGGTAAATCACTTCAAGATAACAAGGTTCAGAGATTGTCATTCACAGAGCTTTGAAGGTCACTTCAAATGGACATCACTTGTCACCCTGGTCTGACAGCAACCTCTCACAGCCAGCTCCTGCCCTGGGCCCCAGAGGCCAGGACCTGGTGCTGCACAGGTGATGTGAAAAGTCCCTCTTGTCATATAAGATGTAGACCATCAAGAGAAATTCCTGAGACTGGCTTGCAGCCATCCTAAAGGGTTGTTCAGGAATGCCTCTCTGAGGATTTCTGGCTGAGGCCCAAACAAAACTTTGGAACAGAGATACTGGGATTTTTCTTATGGAAAGAATTTGTAGGGTCTTTGAGCACATTTGTAAAGAGCCTTTAATGCCACTGTGTGATAACAGGAGTGTGTGGAATAGACTTGCAGGCTGCCTGTGTGTGGTTCCAGAACAGAGATTGCCCTCTCACCAACAGAGATGTTCCACCAGTCTTCTCTGTCTTTAGGGAAAAAGATGGACAAAAATCTTTTCATACCTCTGCTAAGATAACCTGTGGATCACACTTTTCCTGAATGTAGGCCGTGTGTAAAGGAGAGCCCAAAATGCGTGTAGTTTTTTGTCTTGACTGGTTTGTACAAATGGAGCACTAATTTGTTCTTACAAGAAGTGATGTTAACCTCTCTGCAGAGTGAAGGGGAAAGAAATTTGAAGAGTTATGTTTCAGAAGTGTTTAACATGGAAGGAAGCTTGTGGTGAAGAAGTGAAGATACTTATTCTTAGATGGGATCAGGCTTTTTTTTTTCCTTGATGGACACACTCAAGCTTTTCATTAGTCTCTGATCATACCATTCTGGCAAAGCACTTTGCTTTATCCTGGCTTTTCAGGAACTCTGAAAATGCAAGAAATGGTGGCTGATCATTATATTTTTTTGCCCTGATCCATCTGAGGTGTTACAAGACACAGGAGGGACTGGGAGAGGAGGATGTGGTCTTTGTGACCATCAGCTGGGTAAAGAAGGCAGTTGTACAGGAAACTCCATCTGAAGCTGATTTTCCAAGTGAAGAGCAGTGTGGGTTGTTTGCATAGCCAGGCTGTTGTTTAGTGCTCCACTCTCTGAACTCATTACGCCTTTGCCTTGAAGATTCTTGAGAGAAATATGTGTTTGCATGGGGTGAAACATTCTGACTTTGCAAAATGAGGACTGCTCCTCTAGGTGAAATAAAAAACTTTCTTAAAGCAAGTGTTTATCAAGCAAGTAATGAAATACACTCCTGCTCTGCTATACTGACTTAGCTATCTAGTTAGGTGAACACACCTGCTGATGGACATTTTTGGCAGAGATAGCTGTTACTGGGTTACACTTAGATCTAGTGCCTACCTTAACTTACAGCTGTGGGTCCTGGACTTGGGTGGTTTACTTTCTGTACTAATGGTCACAATTTATGAAATCAGGTTTGTGGAAAAGATAGCAAGAAAATGCTTGCTAGGAAGCTGGTCCAGCTCAGTTTCTAAAGCAACCTGCTCTTGACAGAGCTGAAGGTATCTCTTGTGTTTTAATCAGTGCATATGAATAGGGGCTGGGGGAATTTAATGTTAGCTATGCCCTGGCAAAGACAATTTTATCCATTGGAGATGAAAGATAGAATCATCTGAAATGAGAATGATTTAAGGGAAACTGAGTCTTGCAAACATATCTTCAAGCACATTCTATCTACCTTAGCACAGAGTAGAGCTGTGACATCTCCCATAGAAGTCAGCACCAGCCTGGCTCCTTCAGTTCCTAAAGCAACTGGAAGACTCAGGGTTTTACTAGCTGGTTTCTGTCTTGCCTCAGAGGCAATTTACCAGAAGAGCCTTGAGTTCTTTGTTTCACATTTCCTGAATTCATAGTTGTTCCTGCTTGATTAGATCTGTTGAAAACATATGACATGAATTCCGCAAACCTTATGTATGTGTAAACTCTTCCTGCTTCTTATGCAAATCCATTACCTTCTGTGTAGGATGCACAAGTGTAGTGGCTGTGCTTAAGAAAATGATACCTGTTTTTACTAAACAAACTCATAACTTTCAAAAGGGTCAAATCTTGGTCCTAAAAACAGTCATTTCTTCTTTATCATGCAGTGCTGATACTTTTATTAATTCTTCTATGATCTACAGCTTGATGGCAACTAACTTCTTTTTGTCTTCCAAGGCCACAGTGCCATTGAAATAATAGTAAATTTAGAATAAAATTAACAGATATTTTTGATGTAGTTTTAATCCCTCTCTACCCTCATTTTTAAAGTCATATTAGAAAGTCATCCCTAGATTACAATTAATTTTAAGTTTTATTTGGCATTGTGACATTTCCACTGTGTATTCCTTTTCATGCTTCTTTGATTTTTAATGATACACTCTAATGTTCCAGTGCATAATTATACATTACTTTTATAATATTTTTTTTCCCTGTGAATCTGCTTTAACTACATAGCTGCTTGGCTGGGGCAAGAGGAATATGATTTTGCAGCCTTTCCTGACTTCACCTTTAGGATAAGCACTGCTGCAAACTGAAAATTGTTATTATACAGATGTATCACTTGAAGATATGTGTCTTTTGCAACAGTTTTCAATGGCCAGATACAAAGGGTCTACACCTTCTTCATAGACAAAGAGTCATGGGAAGATGAACTGTCTTTTTGAAAACCCTATGATCAAGAAGTATATTTTATTTTATTATGCATCTGCACAGTATTGAAAGGTACAGTTATTGAAAGGTTGGTTCCAGACCAAAGACAGCCCTGTCCAGATCAATAACACCTCCACAGTCTCCTGGAGGACTTTTCTTTCATTCTTACCCTGGGTGCATGGTTCCTAATATGTAGAGATTTGTTTGGGGTTTTCTTGAAAGGATTTAATTTTAGTATTTCTAAAAGTGTGTGTCAGTACTTCATTAAAGATGGCTGGGAACTGCTCCCTTCTTGGCAGTAGCACTTGAGCAGTGTAGGCAGAATTCTCTTTTAAAGGCCACAAAAGATATTCCTGAAGCCCAAATTAGCTTTCCCATTCTGCTCCCAAATAGATGTTATATGTAGCTGAGCAGTCTTGACAGGTACCAATGATCATTAAAAGAGAGAGAAAAAGGCTTTAATTTTCTTTTGTTCATATGAATTTCTCTAGCATTAAAATTTCATTTGGCAATGAAAACCCAACAATAATCATTAGAAGTTATCATGTGGGCTCTGGCACCCATCTCAATCAAAAAATCTCAATTTTATTTTTCTTCTTTTCCTATAAGCAAAGGTTTAACATGACCACATGTGAGAATTCAGTTGTTTGGTCGCTGTGTTTCTCCTCCTTCTTGATTCAAAATTCCTTGCTGTTAATTTTTTCCTACTTTGGAATTTTCTGCATTTTTTCAGTGAATCTAGCACAAATAAGAGGAAATAAAATCATCTTTCCAATGGCTTTTCTTTGTTGGACTTGGAAACTAAATATCACAATCACAAATGTTACTTTTGTGAAGTGATTCTTCATTCCCTATCCAGCAGTTCACCCAAATGTTATATCTGTGCAGGGAAGAAGGAAGGAAGCTGATTCCTCTGTGGTGTTTGATGTATTTTTGGTGGCATTACCAGACCTGTCTGCATTTTGGGTATCTGCCATGCTGGCCAGTCCAAACTCAGCATCAATCTTACAGCAAAACCTTCCCATCTCTGTTTCCTCCTCAAACCCATGTAATAGCATGAGGAGTAGAGAGAGGCAGAGCAGACTCTAAATTAAATATTGCTCTTCCACGGTGTCTGTAAGCCCCTATAAGACTCTCTGTGGCAATTATTCACTAGTAGCTACTTCCTTCATTAGTAAATGTTGTACTTATTTCTAGAAAATGTGAAATGCAGGCGTTGCTCATTCTCTTCATCAGACTTGCTTTTTGCTTTTAGTGGGAGAACCCCCCCTGCACCGTGCAAGGGCAGTGTCACACTTCTCTGAAGAATGTATCTAACAAGATGTTTGCAGTGGAGGAAGTGGGAGGGCAAGTGGCTCTATTTTTCCATTGCTTAAACCGAAAAAGGGGAACAAAGACTGTGTCGTTTACTGTTGTAAGTGGTGGCAGTGTGTGCCTTGGCAGTGCCCCTTGGGGACTTTTCAAAAACGAATAAGCAGAAGTGATGTTCATGTTCTCTTCAAGTTTGGTCAGCTGCTCTGCCTGCTTTGCTGCACAGCTGAGAGGAGCACCTCAGGAGGAGAGGTGAAGATGCCAGGGACTGGCACTGGTGAAGGACCCTCACTGCTTTACTGCTGCTCACTGGCAGATCTGAGGGCATGGGTGTTTCCCAAACCATGTGGCCAAGAGGGGTCTGTCACCCCACACAGGCATTCCAGAGAGGTACCAGTGGCACAGGTGGAACCTTGACTGGGAATGTCCCATCCCCAGTATCACAAGAAAGATAAAAACTGATGGCTCCCTAAGACAGGGTTTCTTTTTTTCTTAATTCCACTTAAACTTTTGGACAGAATACAGTCTACACATCAGTTTTATTACTCTGAGTTTAGAAACTACTATTTCAGTCTATTTTCTTTTTTTTTTTTTTTTTCTGAAAAGGAAAATGCTCTTCTTCAGGAAAAAAAAAATTAAAAAAAAAAAAGATTGTCTGGGAAAAATCATACCCTCTGCATATTTTTGAGGTTATTAATCCTCTTTAATTTGGTTTGGAAATCAATTTGGGCTGCTGAAATGCAGATTATATTTACTTATGATACTATCTGAGAGCTAGGTGTTGCCAAAAACTCCTCAAGTTTGAACAGGTATGTGTTGTCGCAGAAGAAAATTCTGTTGCTCCCCATAGCTTCATAATTGCTTCCTAATTGTCCAGGCTTATACTGGGTAGATGGAAAGTTGTTGGGCTTTTTTAACTTTCTCTGCACTGTTGCTTTATCAGTACCTGCTTCATCAGAACACCTGTATCCTAACTCATTAATTCCTTCTATTATTTTTAGTATTTAGAAAATAAACTGGTTAATAATTTAGGAAAGAGGATATTTTAATAGAAATCTTAGGAACATTTTATTCAATATTCTGTTTCAGGAAATGTCTTCCATACGTCTCTAATCCTGCCAGCTGTTATTCACCCAAATAATTATTTCAGAGCTGCTACTGTAAGCAGTGTTTTGCAGGACTGGATCTGTGCATAGGTTTTCCATGGCAATCCCCCCTTTCCTGGCTTCCATCTAAAAAATTCTCCAAAGACACCAATAATGAATAAATGGGTGTGGCTTTGCTGATACCTTTGCAGAAAGGGTCAGACCTGCTAATGGAGTTCTATGGTATTGAAATATCAAAATGGTTGTTCTTTTGGTTACAGATTGCAGAAGGGATGGCATACATAGAAAGAAAAAATTATATCCATCGAGATTTGAGAGCAGCAAATGTTCTGGTTTCAGACTTACTGATGTGCAAAATTGCTGATTTTGGACTAGCAAGAGTGATCGAAGACAATGAATACACAGCAAGGGAAGGTATGTACTTTTGTCTTTAAAATTTCTGCCTCTGGGAGGCAGTGAGGCTGTATATAACAGAAATATGGTCACCAAGGACAGGTAGGAAGTGCTGTAACAGCTTCTAATGCCAACAACTTCTAAAATGAGTAAAGGAAACAAATAACCTTTCTGTGCTGCCCGAGCTTTCTGACAAGTTTATTTTAAATAAATTTGAAAGACAAGGACAACATAGAGTATTTAACTGCACACAACTTTTTCATAAATTGAACAAAGTAATTGCATAGTCTCAGCTTCCATCTCACAGAATTAAAGGCCAAGAAAGTGTGATCTTATATTCTCTTAACATCCTTAAGTTCCTCATGGACTTCCTTTCACTTAGGGAAAGGAAGAAATCCTATCAGGTGTAGTGGCTGTTAACAATAACTTTAGCAGAACTGGTTACTTTTGGAAGCTGTTTGTTTTTGAGGAGCTGCAGTATTAATTTGCATGTTCAGCAGCATAGTAGGGACACTGGAAGGCTGGGTCATATCCCTACAGCACGAGGTGACAGGGTCAGGACTGGCCAGAGGAAAAACATACTATGAAAGGTGTATTTCTGGGTTTTTCCATTAGTGTTTTGCTAATGTTGTCAAGGATCCTTTCAAGAAGTGCATTGTTGGTTGTAGAGAAAACTTTTATTTTTGCTTCCATGCTTAAGGGTAACTTTCCAGAGTGGTTTGTTGGCTGGCTTTGCCCTTCTCCTTTTGAAGACTCTGCCTCGAGTATTCACATTCTGGTTGGATACTCTGGTAACATAGGTGAGAGGGGAAGAACTAAAATATGAAGAAAGAGAACAACACACTACAGCTGAGATTAAAGGAAGATGAGCTCTTCAGCAAGCACTGAGTTATAGTAATTCAATAGATCAACAGGAAGGTCTGATTAAGCAATTTTCAGAGGTACAGACCCATATCTGTGGGTTTTAGCTAGCTCTGGACATTGTCTATTGATTAAATTAACTTCCCAGGTTATAAATTTTCTATGTGAAATTTCTTTGATGTGTTTTCTGCTATCAAAAAAGTTTCCTAGCTTACCTGGTATTTTTGCCAGAATGTTAGAGCAGTCCAAAAAGGGCTTAGAGAGACTCTGCTTTTATTACTCCTCGTTGTCAAATGAATTAATGTAGTATTGCCAAAAAAGGCTGCCTGAATGTTTTTATTTAACTGAAAAGAAGTTTGCTTTTATATAGCAAATTCTGGAATCAGTTAGTTTGATATGAAATGCACTAATTTAAGATATTACTTTTTAAGGTATGTCTTGCAACTGCTTTTGCATCTATGGCTAAATGGGAAATGGATTAAAGTGGCTATTTGAGACTGTACTTTTTTTTTTTTAGGTGCAAAATTCCCTATTAAATGGACGGCACCAGAGGCAATTAACTATGGATCTTTCACTATTAAATCTGATGTGTGGTCATTTGGGATTCTCCTGTATGAAATTGTTACATATGGGAAGATTCCTTATCCAGGTATGGGCCTGTGTTTTTATTCTGCATTTATACTTTGGTACTAAAAGGCAAAGAAAATATTCAGGGAAAGAGTTGGCATCTGACAGTAGTGACACTGACGATTGGAAAAATGTCTTACAGATAATCTTACTGCTTTGAAAACTTAGTCGCTGTATGTGTAAGGCACATGACTCTCCAGGGCAAAATTTTAGAAAACAGACTAATGGCACCATGGGTATATAGTAATTTTTATATGTTCTAAAGGTGCTACAACTGCAGAAAATGCAGATCCTGCCTTTATGACATCCCTGTTTTGTGGACAGAAGCACAGTCCTATGGAGAGGATGCAGTGCTGCAAGTTCTAGCAGTGCTCTGTAAGCTGCTTGGGATTGTAATAGCATAATATGAGAAGATACTAAGAAAGCAAGATTTCACAAGCAAATAGGCTGTAATCATTTGTCAGTGCCAGCTAATCTAAACAAATATGAAAGCAGACCCTAAAGCAGTGTTGATGTACCACTAAGAATGTTGTTCCATACAGTCAGGAGGTGTGAACATCAAATGGAGCTGCATTGGGTAGCTGTGAGATGGTCATGTGCTTCATGTTTCATTTGTCATTGTTAAACAAAATATATATTAATGTTTCCAGCACACAGAGAGAGACACCTTGTATAAAGGGTTTTTTTTATGCACATAAAATTGTTACATCTCAGGCATAGATTATTAATTCTGGGCAATAGACTGCATTCATCTAAGCTTACTGAGGTTATGGAAAATTGCCCTAAATTCCCTTCTCTTGTGGGCAAATGGGAAAAGTACAGCCATATTCACCTGCACTGCACATCTCATAGGCAGAGTAACTTCTGAGAAGAACCTTGGCATCCTGACAGGAAAGGGAGGCCAGACATTTCATCCAAGCAAAGCTTTCCCAGTGCCTCCAGTGCAGCAGCTCTTGCTGTTTAAACAGTGACAACATTTTCACTACTTTATGAGCAGCTGGAATTCTGCATCCTGAACTGCCAGAGACAGTCAAGAGGCAGACCCGAGTCCCTGAAGTAGCAGTAGGCTGAACACTTCTGGATCAGGGAGATGGGAAATCCCACAAGACTCAGGCAGTGGGAAGTGGGTGATGGCAGCCCACTTTTCACTGCAATGGAAGAACATTGTGACTTTCCATACAAGAGGCAGAGCCAAACCAGACATTCACATGGCACAGTTCTAGGCCAGGAAAGCACTTAAGCTCCAGACTAGCCCTTTTAAACTTCATGAGGTGATAGGGTTGCTTGCACAGCTAGGTGGTCTGGGTGAGTTTGTAGGTAAAGGCTATGAAATACTTGACAGCACAGCAGGTCCTCCCAAAGCTCTTCTTAAACAGTGCTCATGTCCCATTGAAGGATCAGAAGGGAGATGTGTGCAGCCAAGAAATGCATGGCTCTTCCCAACGTCAAAATACCTTTTTTTTTTCCCATTAGCACTTGCCTCTGTCTACAGACAGCTCCTGCACTGAGCTGGGCTCACAAGATTAGTTCTGAAGAATTTCTGCTTAGAAAATGGTCCTTCTAAGAGCAAATCTACAAGGTCACCTGGAAACCAGCACTACAAAAATACAAAACACAATCAAATACTTAATTCTGCAGATAAATCTGCTTTCTCTTTACCTCCATAACCCATATCATGGTTTTATTCTAAGAACAGTGTCAATCTGTACAGCAGACATGGTACTGCTGCATGCTGTGGGAAAATCTCTCTTCTAGGGGAAGCTTGGCCAATATTTTTTTAAATGTGGGAGCATTTTTATGAATACCATAAATACTCTGTGCACTGTGGACTCATTTATCAACCAGCAGTTACATATGGGAGGCTCTTGACTGCATGTTAGAAGATTTTAATATTGCAGCTATTTTATTTTGGTATTTGCAGGTATTGCATTAAAATGGACAAGATATATATATCTATTTTAAATATAAGTATAAATTGAAACAGCCTTTAAGACTGAAAGTTGATTCTGAGCATCAGAATCACAACAAAATACATGGGTGACCAATCTATTTTACATGAAGAGATATGGCAGATAAAGGCAAATTATCCCAGCATGGCAATAATAACCTGGTGATAGGTTGTAACCAATAGCCACTGGACAGAAACAGTAAATTGATTTTTCACTTCTAGTGGGAATGCTTCAAAGTAATATTTTCAATTATTAACCAGCTCTAGCAACCAGAGTATTCAGCTTATAGCTGCATATGAAACTGTTGGAGTTGAAATTGGCAAGTAGCCAATACTTGTACTCAACTTGGTAGGAAGCATTTCTAGCCAAGAAACTTGGAGCTTTTGTGATCTTTGTTCTTAAATTCCAACAGCTGTTTCACTTCCTGAGAAACTCAAAGCCATTAGTGGAACTAGACTTTCAAGAACTACCTCTGAAATATAAGACAAGATCTGATTCTCTGGGCACATAAGTTGAATTGGTAGTTAAAACCTAATTTCTGGGTGATTACACAGTATGTCAATACTGGCAACATCCATAATTGCATCCCAGTTGTGCCTGCTATTCTTCACAAGGTACGACCCTTCCTGTACAGTGGGATCCTTCCTCCATACCACTCTGTTCACATCATTTCCCTGGGCCTAACAAGGAATATATATTTGAGAAACCTAACAGGTACCACAGCATAAATTAACAGGCACGTACCAAAACTTCAGTGGGTGTTCGTGTGATAAATACATATGTGCAATACATTTCAGTTACTGATTAGGATGTACATATGGTAAGACAGGTAATGCTTTATCTACTAAAAGAAAAAAAAAAAGAAAAAGAAAAAAATTTTTAGAAGTCAAGTTAAACAAGTAGCTATTTTGAGAATCCTGTTCGAACTGTGGATAACCCTTTTTGTTTTAAATAAAACCCCAAGCACATGGAAGTATGTACATGACATATTTACTATGGAATACTGATAAAAGTCTTTTTATTTTTTGCTTCTGAACTCAAATGGATACTAAACAGATAGTTTTCCTGCAGGGTAGATAAAACAAAGGCTTTGTCCTTAGCATTTACAATGTAACAATCAGTCCTGCAGACAACAGATCTAAGCACAATCCTATGAAGTACTTAAACCCAAAAAATCATCCCCATTCTGCACAAAAGCCTGGTAGCAGCAGTCTTCACACAGCAGCACGGTTAACTAAGATTTTGTATGGTAGGAATAACTGTTTTACTGCATATATTATATACAATCCATTTCTTGGGGTTCAAGCAGTCCAATCACTGTTCTCTACAACATGCTTCATTGACTTGCTTCCTGCATTTAATTTGTCTCTATATAGCAGTAACTCCTTATTCTGTGACAACATGCCCTTCCCCTCCTTTGAAATACTTCTTTTCTGCACATGGGCAGTATTAGTTCAGTAAAACTTCCCTTCTCCTTCCAAAGAGGAACTGAAAATACAAAAGATGGGCCCAAAGTAAGCACTTTGATCCAGACTCAGATTACATGGCTGAGGATATTTTTGGAAAAGCTTGAAGCCAACAAGCTTGAGCTGAAGTCAACTATATGAACTATGGTCATCTTGAATAATCCAAGTAGTTATAGTGGATAAAGTTGTCATTTGGTTGTAATTCAAATGTGTCCTTACTTGCCAAGTGGCTCAACCCACAGCCATAGCAGCCAGATAATACACACAAAGGGCTGCAGAGCCTGCAGCAACACAGCTGCACCAAGGATTCAGGGGAGCACCACATCTGCACCTCCACTCTTGACCTTGCTCAGAGCAGGACCCATCCTCCCTCCTCTCAGCCAAGCAGAGCTGCTCTCCCTGCACCTCTGGGGAGCTGGTGTGCAGGAGACTGTCCGCATGGACCTGACCAGAGGCTGAATGGCCTGAGAAAATCTGGAGAAACTGCAGGCTTGGGAAGAACTGTGCCACATGGAGCATTTAGCCTGAGGAGTGGCTGAGAGGTCTGGGATACCTTTCTCAAAAGGGAAAAGCCTTCTCTGGTGAATGTGAATCTCTAGGCTGAAGCACAGGTGCTTCCTGCATGCCCAGCCACCAGGACAAACAGCAATCACTGAGTGCAGAAAAGAGTCTGTGCCAGAGAAAGTAATGCAACCACTGGGATGATTAGATTTGCAGAGGAAGGGACAAGCCTAAAGGCAGGTTTCTGGGTAGGAAGTGGTGAGCCTAAAATAGCAAAAGCTGGCCCTAGCATAGCTGACCTTCCGAGAGTAGGTGTTGAAATTGTTCTGTAAACCAATTTCTCAAGGTTTAGATAAAGGAGGGGGAGGGGGGTGTGACAGGAAGTAAAAGAAAGGGGGAAAAGGATGCAGCCTAGGGCAGGAACTCTCTAATGTGGCATTAGCTGGCATGTGAGATGCAGGACGTATTGCTGGTACCTACAGTTCTTATCCTCTGAAAGAAAACCATAGCAGGGAAAAAAGACAAAGCTCAGCATAGCTAGCAAGATGGTTTTGCATGACAGGAATAGGACAAGAGGGGAAATTGCCTACAATTAATGATTTCATGAGTGACTGTCCCGTATCTTGCAATCAGCAGCATATACACAAAAGCTGATGTAGAAGAAATCCTGAAAGTTTTGGGCAGGCTGACTGGCAGTGTGGTCAAACAGGGAGGCTGCCTTCAATCTCAGGATGGATGGGTCTCCAGCAAGCAGAATGGCAGCACTGCAGCTAGAGATGAAGGCTGGTGCCAGGGCAGGCTTTTGCTGAAAATCACAACACCACAGGAAGCAGAATAAATGGGGACAGCACTAATCAGAAGAACGGAACAGAGATGGCTCTGGAGACAAGAATCTGGATTTTTCCCACAGTCTTGTTAGACTTGGTACTAAAGAGGTTGTGATGCTCAGCTGCAGAAATTGAAATCTTCCCACAGGATTTTCAGACCGTCACTTATTGCTGATGCACACCTCGACCTTGTTTATTGAACTTATGCTAGGGGTTACCTCTAAAATTAGCAAAAGTATTATACTAATGGGTGAAGATCTTTAGAGTGGAGTAAAAAAAAAAAAAGAAAAATAATTTCTCTAACAGAGATAATTTCATCAAATTTTTATGTTTTTCATTGCAGGTATGAGCAATTCAGATGTGATGGTTGCTCTTCAGCGTGGGTACCGAATGCCACGCATGGAAACCTGCCCAGCTGAGCTTTATGATATCATGAAAACGTGCTGGAAAGACAAAGCAGAAGAGAGGCCAACCTTTGATTATCTACAAAGTGTGCTTGATGACTTCTACACAGCAACAGAAGGGCAGTATCAACAACAGCCATAGAACAAAGAACACTTTTTCTATTGCCACAGATAATTGGCACAGACTATCTTTAGAACAGACTGCTCAAACCAGTTACTTCATGCACTCAGATGTCTTAACTGAGTGTGGAAGCTGAAATGCTGAAGGAAAGAATAATTCTACAGAGAAATAATGTTTTTATTTGGTAAAAACAGTTCCTCTAAAGCTTCAAGTTCTCCTTAAAGGCTCTGTGTTTTGCATGTGTAGAAACAAGCCAAAGCTGACAGGCTTTTTAGGGTGGGGAGGGAGAAGGAAGGAAAGCAATCATCCCCTGGTACAGCTTGACAAGACCTTCTTAGGATCTAAGTCATGCGATACGTTACAAGGAGGCCTTGATTTAAAGGGTTGAGAGGATGCATGAACAGCTGTTTTCAAAACAAAAAGTCACAAAGGAGAACTTACAGATTTAAGACACGGTGATGTTCTTAAATCATCTTTTTTGAAATACAGCATATTGCAAAAATTATTTTTATAACCTTGTTATTTCACATTAGTATTAGGTATTTTGTCACCTCTTGTAAGACTTTCTAAACAGTGTCAAGGTTTCCTTTGATGAAGAGTTATGTATGTGATTCTTCACACTGAAAAAAGTTCCGATTTACTGCTGCAAAACCCTAAATCTAAAATAATTTTCAAAGCATTACAAAACAATCAGATGCAGAAGTGCAAGACGAACCCACATGACTGCAGACATGGCAGCACACCTCACTCTGTGTTCAAGCTTCAGCTTCCCACAAGGCCAAAGTCATCATCTGAAGTCCATGGAAAAGCACAGGATTTTGAAGGAAGTTAATACTTTCAATGCAGTCACTGAGAATATTACCAGTGAAAATATTTTAATCTTAATTTTTAATCCTCTGTGGTTATTCAAGAATATTCCTTATATTTTTGCTGCTTTAATCAACTAACCTCAAATCTGTTTGAAAGCTAAAACTAGCTCTAGCACTATCAAAAACAATTTGTGGAAACATGCAATAAGATATTAAGTTACATTGCAGTGACACTCTCAGTTGTTGCTTAGTATTACAAATCTAATTCTTAAAGTGAATGCAAGTTGCTGTGCTCTTTACATTGAATTCTTCTATCAAATTACTTACCGAAACAGATGAGCTAGTGCACTTGCAATGTAAGCACAGCACAGCATAGATCACTTCTTTTTCAAAGTGACACTGGTTCTTACAACTGAAACCCAGTACACATCTTTGCCATCCTTCAGCCCAATTATTTAGGCAAATGGTACTTTGCAGAAGCTTAAAACATTTCTGAGAAAGCTTCAGTGTGCCTGCAGTTGAAGCTCAGCAGCAGAAGTATTCATGGCTTTTCTTTTCCAGTGGCTTCCTTCAGTCAAACTGTGCAGTTTAAACAGACTATCAGTTAAATATGTAAATAGTTTCTATTGTATGGTGATTTTTAATTTTAATAAACACTTAATCTAAAGCTAGTAATGTGTTAGTAATTGGATATAAAACAAACAGCCGATGTTCTATTCCATGGTACCTTCATGTGGAACAGGGGAGTCTCTTATTATTACCACTACCAAGATTAATGGACTCTGCTTTCCTTACACCCTTGAGAAACTGAAAAGGACTAAACCCACCATTTTTGCATCCTTCTTGTGGTATCTTATTATTCTGGAGGCCATGAAGAGAAGAACCAATCCTCAGCTATTCTTGCAAACAGCTTCCCAAAAGCCTTTAACGCAATATCTACACTGTGCTTTAGCAACTTTTGGGAAAACATTAACAGTTCAGTACTGGCCAGTAGTTCACTACAGGCTTCATTTTAAGACTAAAAAAGAAGAAAAAAAAGAAAATAAAAAAACCTCAACTTTGCCTTTCAAATCATTTCCTGTAGCCAGCCAAAGAGCTCTGGGAAGTAAGAGGGAATATAGAAAGAACAGTTGCTCAGGGAGTACGAGGTTATAGTTAGTGTTACATAAAGTTGCTAGACAGGCTGCCAAGGTGTAACACAAGGTAGTTTGAAATGGTATTATGGAAATTTTCCAGTATTACCCCATTCTGATTATTTTTAACTTCTGTTTTAATTGCTTTTCATAAAGCATATTAGCTTTCTTATTCAAGAGATCAACATTCAGTGTCTCATATAACTACACCAAAATATTTTTTAATAGCTGTAATAGTTTATGTGGGAGTAGACAAATATTTTAGAAATTTTACCTTGCAGGGATTGTAGACCTTTAGAACCACTAAAACCAGATAACCACGTATTTAACAGAAACAGCTCTAAACATGAGAAAAGCAATGGCTGAAGTACAACCTCTACAGGCTTGTTAAATAGATGTCAGAGTGATTACTGATCACAGACCAACCCAAAATTCTCAGCAGCCTGGCAAGAGGAGTCACAGCAGAGCAGGGCTGTCCTCCTGTCACATGGGAAGGCTGCACCACCTACCGTCTCCCCAGAAAGGGAGAGGCTCTTGCTTTGAACTCAGTCCCCTTCCACTGTGAGAAACACCTTTACATGGACTGATCAATCCAATTTACTTACAGATTCCACAGTAAACCTCCAGTAATTACAGGCATTGTACTTCCACAGTAGTTAAAAATCCCCTCACCTTCATTGACTGGAAAGGGCTTTAGGAAAACTACTTTAAATTTTATCATGCTCCAGTCTTCCATCCTTAAGCTACTACATAAAAGCTAAGTAATATAGTCAAGGATATGATGCTTTCAACTCAAGATCATCCTATATCACTATCATTATTTGGGCTCTAATTTCATGATCTTTTCTTATCTTGGTTTTGTTGGTTTATAAAATGAAGAATCAGAGCTGAATCTAGCAATGGAAAATTTTATTAAATACATGTTTCAAAGTTTAATACCTATTCCTAGTAGAAATTCAAATTTTATTAAAACAAATTTCTTTACAAAGCCAAGTTAGCTGAAAATTAGCAAGGAGCCAGATGAGATGTCATTTCATTGCCTTCTTTAGCAGTTTGCTTAGTTTGGTCCCAAGAAAAACTGGGAGTCTCCAGGTCAAAACCAGAATATTAACTGAAGAACCATGCTATTTTAACTACTTGGGATTAAGTTTACAAGCCATCTGATTTCTAGCAACCAGCAATGAAATAAAATAATTTAAAAACATAACAAATAGCAGATGAGGGATATCCCACTTTGCATGAACCACACATTTATCAGTAGAGAAGTGTCCATGATAGAAATTACTCCAGAATTAAAATATATATTTCTCAGACCACATCCCTATATCAACAGTAAAAGCACATGTCTAGACCCAAACTTTTATAGCTCTAAATTCAACCTTGATTCAAGTTTAAAAGTTCTGTATGAAACATTTTTCTCATCAATATGACAGTGAAGATGGCACCTAAGAGCGAGAAAGAGCTACCAACAGTTTAATACTAATAAAGATGCCTAATAATTGCACACTTTGATTTACCAAATATTATTCTTTTGCTTTATGAGGCAACAGTCCTTGTTTTCTTGAATAGGGTGAAGCCTCTTCGTACTTCCCCCAGCCTTTACCAAGAGGTGTACTAGCAGTGCATGCTACTGTGGATTTCAGATTAGCCAGCAAACCTCTCCTGGGTTTCTGCTGTTTTGACTCCTCTGCAAAGAAATTATTTTTCTGTTCTTCAAGCTCTTTTTGCAGGGAAGACACTGTTTCTTCAAGCTCAAGAACACGTTTAGCCCAGTTCTGAAGACTAATCATTTCTTGATCCTATAAGGATAAGGCTGTGTTAAGTGTGTGAACACTGCATGGTCTCTTTTATGCAGTTAATTTTCTTATTCACATTATTTTATTAAATGCATAAATACCTTTGTTATTACTATGTCATATGGCAATTCAGTACCCATTTCTTCTAAATTACAACAAAGTAATTAAAAACCCAGCAAATTACAGGGCCATACAATCTAGTTAGAGACCAAGTCTGACTAAGAGGCTGATGCTAAAATGCTTTGCCACACTCTGCAAAGAACTGATGTTGTTCTAGGAACTAGATAAAGGCAGCTTTCCTGCCTTGTAATTTCTGAAAGCAAACCTGGCCAAATCAAAACTCTTATGGCATAAATCTGCTAACCAGGACTGAAAAAATGCTTTGAGTGGGCAGAATACAGACTGTTAAATACACTCTTTAATCTCTGTGGTTAAGAAAATCACCTTCCTATTAACAATGGACAGGAAGGTAACTTCCAATTAAAAAGTTCAAGTAAAATAATTTTCAGTCTGAGATTTAAACAAAAAAGTATGCAGAAATTAATATAATGTTCAAAGAAATACATCACTAAGCAGTTATTATACTTGCCAATTACAAGTGAAGCTTAGATTCAAAGTGCCAAGAGTTCAAAAGTTTCATTTTTTTGTTTGGGTATCTAGATGATATCTGAGGTAAGATGCAGTAAACGTTAGGAAGTCCCTGCTTTTGAAGGAAAGATGTCCATTTCTGTATTAAACAGTTTATCTGTCCCCATCTCTCATCCAGTTTGGCCATTTGTGGCAGAACCATCAGTATAGCTTTATAGCCATAGATCCTTAGGCTTTGTTTCAGTAGCATTTGTGCACACCTTGCTTGCCTCAGCAACATGCCTCATGATGAGTTGTAAGTAGTATTTTCTTTGCTTGACCAGAATTCATGACATCTTTAGATTAGCAGCCTTTGTCAGCAAAGCTACTCTATTGACAGAGTCTATCACTCAAGTTGAAAAATGAGTTTTGTCTTACAAGATTCAGAGTCAAGTAGTGAAACACAAGAGCTCTGAGCTCATAATTCAGGAAGTTAGGCACAGAAAAAATGCTAACATCAAAAAAAAATTGCTAATTTAACAGTGATTTTACATGTAAAAATATGCAGAAGCAGCCAGTACAACTATAGATACAAGCCATATTAAAGTTGTTTTTAAATCATTGACTAACCTTGAGCATGATTGTGTGCTTCAGCTGACTGTTTTCTTCTGCCATTTTTCTGTAGCCTTCATTAGCTTCTAACAGAGTTTCATTTAGTTTCTGTATTTTAAACTTCAGAGATTTTATAAGCTGAAAATAAAGCCCATACACATGAAAGTTCAAAACAGCATGTTTTACATTAATTTTGTTTACGACTAAAACAATGCAAACTGCAAGATCAACACAAGAAAGTCTTCTCTCAACCTCCTATGTCCCAGCTCATCATTTCAGGTGATAAAATACAGCTGGAATATTCAAAGGCTGTTGTGTTGAAGCTACTATGATTGACAGACCTGCCAGTCAATGAGCAGTAGCACAGACTAAGTAACATCTGGAACTGCCTGCTTCATTTCAGTAAGAGTACTTAAAAGAACACTTTTGTCTCATTAACACTACTCACATAAAGAACTGGAGCACAGTTACCACAGAGGACCTCACCTTTCTGATGGGAATATTAATGGACTAAGCTTAAGCCCCAAGAAGCAAAAGAAATTCTGAAGCAGAAAAATAGATGTTACCATTCATTCACTTCTACGACGTTGCTAAAAAACCTCACACCCTTAGCCCATGTTTAGTGGCTGAATGGGAAGAAAAAAATGAATTACAAGTCACACATGCACTCATCTTTGAGGTAAAGCAGAAAGGCATTGATGGAATCAACTCATTTAATCCATTCTTACTTCAGTTATTGCCAGAAATCAGTTTCATCATTCTAACACTTTCTAGCCACACAAAACAATCAATAACTGTATCCCCATAACAAGCATAAAAATTTCACAAAAATTTGAAAGTGACATGGGAAAATTATGTAGAGCTCTCAAAAACAGTGGAAAACAAATGCTATAGCCATAGCACAAGACATTAAACTTGGGAAGGAAAAAGTTATTTTTGGAGTATTCTTTCTTAATAGAAATGGACTTAAGTTCATTTTCCATTTACATGGTTTATTAGAACCAGCTGGAACTATTTCTCCAATCCCTACTCATATTTGATATTAGAGAAACAGCAAAACTTATGTCTTCCCTTCTCCCCATATCCTCTTTAAACATGGGAAATGAACTGTATCTTTACAAGAAGATCACTCAAGGAACAGAATAAAAAATGCATACTTAAAATTAATGTTTTCCATAATTCCCACATCTATGTGGTATTCAGAGCACAGAAGTCTTGTTTGAAGAACAGAGATATTCACCTTTACTTAAATTTAGGGTGATAGTGGACTTGAGTACTTTCAGAAAGGACTGCTTTAAGGCACTATTTTGATTTTAGATCTAAACTTTTGATTTTAGATTTAAAATCTAAACTATTACCAGGTTCTGTAACTGTCCTCCTATGCAGAAGCAGGAAGCATTTCAGGACGGAAAGCTCTGAGGTCACGGCAATATTTACAATAAATTCCAGCACAAAGCTAAACATACTTCCTTACTTCCAATTCATACCACATTCAGCACAACTTGTTACAGTAGCAAATGGTTTTACAGACCAGAATAAGGCCCAGAACAGTCTGGCAAAAGTCATCCACAACTGAGCAAGGGCTTTTTTTTGATAAGCTCAATGCCCATTTACAGGAATCTTCATACTTTTGTCTACAATGCACATCTTTAAGCATTGACCCATGATAGAGTTTACAATCATTACTCCCAGAAAAAAACTAAGCAAGAGCTACCTCCTCCTTCTCTTTACATTGTTTCTGCAATCCTTCATTGGCTCTCTTCAATGTGCTGTCCATAAGATCTATAGGCAAAAGAAAAGTTTGTTTGTTTATACACATTACCAGAAGTAAACTGAACTTTTAATACCCAGATTACATTCCTACCTTGTTCCATGTTATTTTCAGTCGTCAGAATATCCGAGCTCAGACTTCCCAGAGCCAACAGCCTCCCTGACTGTTCATCAAGTTGCCTTTCCAATTGCAATATTTTCCTCTCTCTATCCTGAAAAAAAAAAAAATAAAGAGCACATGGCAGAATTTGTCTGTATTTCTGCTTGATCTCATGCATTACTGCACATCCTTCAGTTATACCACACAAACATGCAATTTTAAATTATTTCACAGATTATGGATAGGTACAGTAAGTGATAAGACTCAGGTCACAAAAACATCTAGGAGGAAGGTTCTTTATGAAGGATACAATTCTTGCAGTCTGAGGATTTCTAAAGTGTATGAAAAGTAACCATATGGCAGAAAGGAAACTTTAGTGTCTATATACTAAACACTGTTGCAAGTTAGCTTGATAACTAAGGAAGACTGTACTTCATAGTGTTACATTGCAATTTCAAACTCTTTTCAGTATCTGTCAGATTGCCAGGGTGGTATTTCACAGTGAGAAATCAAACAAGTGGCATCGTCAAGAAAAGTTACTAATCTAATTGTGGTTCTCTGAAGCTGCCCACTCAGATCCATGCTGTTCCCTCTCTTTGTCAACTAACCCTTCTCAGGGATTTCAACAGTTTCTTATCTGACTTGCTACCAAAAGCATCTTGCTTTCTGAATCTTCCCTTATGCAGCCTCTTGGCCAGTATAAGAACACTATTAAAACTTTTCTTGTCCTCCCTAATATAATGTACAGCTAGGATTTAACTGAACATAGAAACAGAGTCTAAGTGAGGAAAAGAGACAAATTTGAAGGAGATGGAAAAACACAGGCAATTACATAATATGGTGTTGCTTGCCAGCATCTGAATGGAGAGCTGTAAAAGCAGAAATATTTACATACCACAATCTACAAGAGAAACTCACTTCTCATGTCTTGAAAAGAACCTGCCTATCCATAGGATGTGATGTCTTATCAGTTCCAGAACAGGAGAGCGCAGTGAGAAAGCTCCTCTGGTGGACATCACAGTTCTATTCTTCCACTAAAGACAACAAGACCCACAGGGCTTATCTGCTGCCTGGATGCACTTAACCATCTCTGCAGAGGTTAGAAAACTGAGTTGCTCATAGCTAACCTGGCTGCATTGCAAAAGTAGCAGCAACTTACTAATGACAACTCTGAGTATTTCTATGTTTAAGCACATTCAGGACCATTCAGTTCTCTCCTGCGTGAAGTTTGATTTCTCATCAGTTTTTCATCCCACAATCCTCACCTCCAGACCAAAGATCAATTACAATTAAAATAGTTATCCTGTAACAAATTCTCCACCACCCTTTCAGAGTAGCATTTTACTCTACCTCCTATGATCCCAAAGATCTCTAGAAAGCCAGACTTCTGCATACATCATTCTCCTGGGTGTTCCAATCATTGCACCACAAAGATAAAGATGATTTGGATTTAACTGAACTGTAGCCTCAAAGATCCTGCAGTTTAGGTGAGCACTACAGATAGTGCCAGAGAGAAGACATCTGTATCCTTATGGTGAGCACTGAACACAGAACAGCAAGGCTGAACTGCTAGTTATTTTCCTTGTTTAGTGTTACGTCCAAAATCCCAGAGTGATTCTACTAAAGAAAAGCAAAATTTACAATTAAGACCCTAGAGCATACTTTAATGGCAGTCAAGTCATACCTCAACTTTCTCTTGTTCAGCTAGAAATTCTTCTATGGGAACATAATGGTCTTCAATTTGTTCCATTGCACACATATATGCGTGTTTCTTAATAGCCTCTTTATACATTTCAAATTTGCTCTCGAGTTTTTCTTCATAACTATCTTTCATATCTTCCAAGCGGTTGCTGAAGAGAACATGTTGGTTATACATAATATGTCTGCATTCCAGCTATTACATTTGAACACATGTATTCATCTGAGAATATTAAAGTTATTTCTCTAATCAGAAATAGTGAAATAAGACAAAAAAAAAAAAGCACTTTTTTCCTTTTAATCTCAATGACCCTATAGACATGCACCAAAGTGTAACTTCTACTTGGCATATACCAAAGAAAGTACTATAGAAGAACACACACTTAAAAAAAAACACATTTGTCAAAAAAAGTTATAAGAAAATCCACCAACATACAATGATAAAAGTGACCACACCTATTTAGATATTACAATTGAAGCATATATCCTGAGGGCATTTCTCACTTTAGTTTCTGGTTGGTTTTTCTTTTTTCCATTTAAGATAAATGCCACATTCATTTTCATATAATCATAAAACGGCCTGGGTTGGCAGTGACCTTAAAGATCATCTAATTCTAACATTCCTATCATAAGGAGGGACACTTTTCACTAGACCTTTCCAAGATGGCCTTCAAACACTTCCAGGAATGGGGCATCAACAACTTCTCTAGGAAACCTGTTCCAGTGCCTCATCACACTCACAGTAAATAATTTTTTTCATGACAATCAAGCTAAACCAACTTTTTGAATTGGTGGATTCAAACAACAGTTTGAATCCACTCCCCCTTGTCCTGTCACCACGTACTCTTGCGGGAAATCCCTCTCCATCTATTGTTTCACACATTACTGTCAAAATTTTAAAACATCCCCATCAATGATGCAGAACATCACCTCAACAGAGAAAAACCATCAATGCTAATTCATGTGTTTGATCAAGGCAACAATTTTAAAGCTAGCGCCAGGGTCAAACCATAGTGTGCTCAGCTGGCAACTTGGTATTAATTTTTTAAACAATTCAAACAGCAGGAAGGTGATTTAAAGAAGAGTTAAGAGGGAGTGAACTCAGCTTGAGAAATCTGAACTTGAAAAGAAATTCCTAAATTAACATCAGTGCAGGGTTCATAATTCATAAGATAATTCATAAGGGCACAGTAATTCATAAAATATCAAACTAACAGTGGCTCATAAGTCATGCAGAGGAGTCAAAAGAGCTATGATTCAAACTACCTTAAGCACATGCATGCATATTAACATGACAGAGTATGTTTTGGAAAAATTGGCTCAGTGGGGTACCTGTAACAATCTTCCACCTCTGCTAAGTAGTAATAACAAGCCAAGGCAAGCTCCAGTAATTACAAATTCAACAGAGGAAAGCTGAACCGAAAGCAGCATTACTTTTTCACTGTAAGTGGGAAGAGGCTGATCTGAACAAGTTTAATGTTCTTTCTTCCCTTTCATTCAGAGATTTTGAAATTGTGCAGCCCTGTCTTCTCTAAATAACATGAGTAGGTATGTCCTGAATATACACATGTATGCATATACATCCATATGTAGGTATGCTTTTATACACGTGGAAGCCTTTCAGTCTCAAAGCAGACTGCAATGTGACTTGCCTCCAGGCTTCCTCTGTTTCCAGCAGCTGTCGAAACATTGCTTCTGCCATCTCTTTACGTATCTTCACCTCCAGAAGGAGCTTACTTCGCCTTTCTGCAGCTACCTTCTCCTTTAAGTCCTCTGCAGCTTTCAAGAGGTCCTAAATTTAAAATGTTTCACCTCAAAAACCAAGACTGAAACACATGTTGACATGCATCTCAAACAAAATATTCAAACAGGCAGCCATCCACAGAGGGTACTTTTTAGTAGCCTCTTTTTTGGGGGTCTGCAAAATTTAAGTATTTTCAAACATAAATTTCTACTGCAAATACATCCTGTGCCCATCTTGATGGTGTCCACTATCAAAAAGTTTACTTCTGTTTTGGCATTAAAGAATAGTTTGTATAACATAACATAAAACCTACTTGATTTTTACAGTTTATTGTCATTAGATTGTACAGTTTTGTTTTTAAAATGCTGCGTCTTAACTCGTTACTGCTGTTTCCAAAAAAAAGGCACAAAAAACTAAATTATATTATTTTAAAGATATGTACTGCTTCCTTAATCTTCTTGTTGGGCAATCAGTTGAATTCCATATTTAGCACCAGACCTAACTAGAAAGCCACAGGGCATCTTTCCACAGCTACACTGAACTAGGCCACTCTAAGTCTAGTCTGTCTGACACTAAACAGAAACTTCAACTTCCCATTTGATGCAGCTTTCAGCACATCTCTTATGCTAAAACAATATCAGAAATAACAGAAATTGATTTCTTGGGTGCAGTTCTAAGTAGACATGCATTTACCTCATGACTCAGAATGGTGATGTCCACTTCCTCTTCTGCAGAGGTTTCAGTACTGTCAGCAAAGTCACCTACAGATGTGTTAGCACCAAAGTGCATGATAGGTTTGCCATCACCTCCAACCATCTTTGGTGGAAAATAACCAAAATTTTTGGGCAGGATTGTCTGGATAACCTGAAAAATCCAGAGATGATTTACCAATGCTGTCAATATTGTAGGTATCAGAATACCAGAAGAAGTGGCATGAATGCATTATTGTATTCACACAATATTTAATGATTTAATGAATATCGACAAAAGCTTACGTGCCTTTTAGCAGAAAAGAATCCATCAATGTAACATAATTCTTACATGAACATAAGACTTAAATACTCTATAAAGAGTGAAAAGGGAAATATTATCTGCCAGGAAACTTAGTATCCTTGTCTAGACAGGTGGTTTCTCTTCCCCTAAAATAGAAGGGTTTTGGTGTAGTTTCCTGCAAAGTTGATGAAAAGCAGAAAATCCCTACATCATTTGCTCCTTTCTGAAATACCATGACCAGGATTCAGCAAGGAATCAGCAAATCATGACAGGATTCAGCAATTCATGCTATTTACATAAAGACTTTAAGTAACTATGTCACAGGACAGCATATCAGAAATTTGTCTCCACAGTACAAAGTCTAGTTCTCTGAAGAGAATTAGAAAAACCTTCCTCTCTGAGATCATATTAGACATGCTATTACAGATTTGCAATAACATGACAGAAATAATCTGTGTCTCCAGACTAAAAAATTTATTTGTGCCATGAAACACAGCATAGCCCAGCAGCCCACTCCCTGCAAGAAGCAGATTCAGGGAACTTGAATAAAGTTAAGGCCAAACATCAACCCCAAGTCCTGAATTTAATGTGAGATTGAAACAAGGAGCAGAATCCAGGAGGAAATGATCATTGACCTGCTACAGCACACAGACACACACAGTCTATGGGCTGGATGGGATCCACCCAAGGGTATTGAAGGAGATGGAGGAAAAGCTTGCCAAGACACTTTTATTATTAATTACTTGCATTTAGCCAAATAGGAGCAATGCAGTTGCAAAAGATTTCATTTAGACTACAAAAGAAGATGATACTCCTTTTACCACCACTAACTGTCCAAGTAGTTGTGAACAACTCATCTTGTACAGCAAATGTTTAACTGCACCCAGGTTAAGTAACTCATGAAAAATTTGAATTGAAATCCTGCATTTGTTCAGATATATACTATAAATCTGTCATGCCTGAAAGTTCCCTGCGTTTTGCACAGAGCATCAGCAGTGTAGAACTGAACAGACACCTGCAGTGGTCTAAACATCATCACAAATAAGTCTGAAGATGGGTAGGACTACTAGAAGCCCTACTACTTTTAGAGAGAGGCTACATGCAGAAAAACTAATATGATGAATCAAGAATCCAAATCACACTAAAATCCATACAACCTGATCATTTCACAAATCACTACTAACAAAAAAAAAAAAAAAAAAAAATCAGAACAGCAGAGAAAGTAGATATACTCTTACCTGTCTGGCTATAGCTGAAAATTTCATTACATGCAGTGTTTCATCATATGTGGAAGTATGCTGATTGATGTTTACAATCATACAAGCTTTGCCTTTCCCACAAAAAAATGGCTGAAACAGACGAGTCAGCTTACTCTCTCTGAATGGAATATAGCTTGGCTTCATCCTCAGGGAGGGAAAAATATCAAATTGTGAAACAAAACAAAAATTGTAAAATTCTGGCCTACTGTAGCTTACTTTAATTCTGTTTCTCTCTTTCAGGAAAGATCCAGTACAATGCTCATATTTAAGCCCAAGCTATTTTATATCAAAGAGCAAGATCCTTCCTGGATTTCATAGGCCCCCCAACAAACTGAACTATTTAACAGAAAAAGTAGAATGGTGTCTGCATCACAGTCTCCTAGTGTTCCAAAGCAGACAGTGGAACAAGCCAAAAGCTAAGTACAGGTCATCTATCAGCTGCCTGATGAAGCTACCTATATAATTTGCAAGTGGAAATTAAGAAGACAAAACTGAAGCTTTGTACACAAAGTCCATTGTTCATATACATACACTAAAGAAATGCTGTTAGTTTGCTGCAAATTGCCTTGTTTTGCTCTCCACAATCACCAGTTATGGAGAAATGGTGCTCTGCGGGTATTAGGGTGACAACTATAATAAAAAAGACTTAAAAGATTTTGTAGCTTTCCAATTTTCTCTGTGCAAAGTGCTTGCAGAAATATAAAGGGACACAGTGTCTCCACCTGAAACTTGGCATGTAAATTACTTATCACTTACTTTGGGTTTTGATTTTGTTTCAATGCTGCAATGCACTTTCCAAGGATGTGAAGAGAATTATTAATATTTCCTGCTTCTTTTAGTCTGTCTCCAAAGACATGTGTTTTATTACACCTCTCTGAACCAGCCAAGTCACAGAAAGACAACCTGCATGAAAGAGTTATCCAGAACACACACATTAAGTTCTTCCCAGCTCACCATAGAGCTCTTTGCTTGCCTATAGCAATTACTTGCTGCTAAACTCAGGCCACTGAATTGTACCTCATGGAACAACAGGTTAAAATCAGAAAATCATCCTGGATAATCAAGGAATTCAGTAAATTTTACTTTATATTAGAAAAGCTGTTGAAATATAGGGAGCCCTGGAAGTTGGATAATTTATGTGACCATACCACTACTCACTTATACATAAATTTATTTAAATAAAATAATTTGTAAGACCATAAACTTTCATACAGCTAAAGTAAGTCCTATACAAATTATTAAGGCACATATTTCAAATGTATGAAAGCCTTATGTTCTTTATCCTTTCCAGCACAAGATGAAAAGCTTTTTTCTTCCTTAAGCAACATATAGTCATTCACCTAACAGTTGCTGCAATTTTTTTCAAGGGGATACACTATGATAGAGAACAGCAAGAAAAAAAATACAGATGCAGTCATTTTCTCAAGTTATCTATTCTTAAGAGTATTTATCACTGTAACATCTGACATTTAAAGGTGTTATCTTACAGTGAGGTATATTTATTACCACCCTTGCTCAGCAGAGACAAGAGAAGAAGCAGTAGGAGATAGGATTGAACTAAAACATTCTGTTACAGGCTGTCTTAATTTTTCTGCATCAAGCTTAATTAATCCGAAGGAAAAAAGATACACCATTCGAAAAAAAGCTATCTAAATGCCTTCAGGCCAGAAGATAAGGCTGTTTCCTCTAAACCATAAGAGAGCAGAGACTTAAGTGTAAGGACTTAACACTGCTCTCACAGGGTGCACTTACATTAGCAATTTATATTAATGGAGAACAGTTTTTAAGCAAATCACTTGATGGTCCCCTCTTACTGTACATTGGACCATGGAACAGTCTGAGATCATGTCACCAGAATTCTTTTGGGATGATAGATTTTAATTTACATTCTAGGAGCACACCAAATGTGTTCTCACAAACATTAGACCCATGAGGTCTAGTCTGGTCCCAGAGCAGAAAGATAGATTGGCATAGCTTGCACCTGGGCCATTCAGCACCAACTGCTGCCCTCCAGCTGTAGAGCTTTATCAGCCAGACACTTGAATTCTGCTCACCAGGACGTACAGTCTGGTGCTGCATGGTCTTACTCTGCCACCACATCCCTACTGTGTGAGACAATACACATTTTCCTCAATTTACACACTACTGACAGAGCTGCTTCAGCAAAATCATAGAGTAAGGATGGGAAAACACTTCTGTGTTTGTCCCTGTTGAGCTTCCAGTCAGTTTATGTGCTCAGTGGAGTTCTGATTTCCTTCTCAACTCTCAGAGGATTTGTTTATTATTACAAAGTTCCGCAGTTTGGCATGTTTGCACCTTATTAATTTTCCAAAAATATTTACATTCTTGGTAATCACATGAAGCATTCACTTACTCTGATACTCCAAGAACACATGGCTGATGCTCATCAGTTAGCTTGAGTAGCCTGATGGAAAATATACTGTGACTGGAATGGAAAGAAGTTGCTTTTAATAATCAGTTATGAAACTTAAGCAGTAACTGAAGCAAAGTAAAATTGTATGCTACAGAAAGCTCAGTGCTGAAGAAAGGACAATAATTAATTCACTAATTATCTTGGTATATTAGCTACTTTTGCAATGCATTCATTCAGCAGCAAAAAAAGCTGTATTTTATTACTTTCTATTTCTCTTCACACAGGAAAAGGAAAAATACCACATGAAGCCTACAAACTGTCTTGGAGAAAAACACCAAGCCAACTCACTAAAGTCTACTGAACAAAAGAATAGTAGTCATGTACCCACTTTGTATAGAAAACCATTGGCAGTATCTGAACTCTGCAAATCTGAAGGATTAACTTTGAAGCAAATGGTGGGGAGAAGGGAACAAGTTCAAGTTTTACAAATAATTTTGCCTACTTCAATGTGCACAGTTACTTGTTTGGTTTTAAAATAATTCTGTTTTCCAGAAAGGTTGAATTTGTAACACTTGAAAATCCAGTAACTCTGGTTTAGACAACAATCTACACAGGCAGTAGGCATGTCTGAAACCAAAGAGAAAAGTCACAAAACCAGAAGTGCCCAGTTTCTGATTCATTAGGAAGCACAGCACACAAACTTCTTTAGCAGTGGGCATTCTAGGCATAAAGCTCTGTAAGAAGAACATGAAATTTAACAGCAGCTGTCTTTAGCTAATATAGAGCAAAAACTTTTGCTTTTTAGAGAAAAAAGCAAGCTTAGTAACACTATGATTGTATTAGCTAAAAATGAAACATGGCCCTTTCACACTTAAAGTACAAATTATCATTAAAATCAAGAAAGGACCCACTTTCAATAGTAATTATACAATCTTCCTTATTTCCTCTCACTCCATCAAAAGCCAGATTCTCCCTGACCCCTGCCCAGAGCTATATAAAAAGGTAGGAGTTTAATTCTTAAAGACCAAGTAAGCTCAGCTTGAACACAGCAACCTAAAAGCATCTAGAAAATCTAGCAGCATTGCAAGATACCACATGACTTGCTCCTTTCTATATCCCCCAATGACAGGCTCCAGCTTTCCAAGAATTATACTGCCAGTAATGAAAAATTAACCAGCTTTTCCCTCAACATCCTCACACAGCCATTGTCACTAAGCACCACTAGAATTTACCAAGCATAGCCCTGCTCACACTCAAAAATGAATGTGATTTGATCTTTTTGATTGTCCAAAGACATGAATAGCAACCCGAGTGCATCTACTACTGGTCACAGAGTCTCTCTGCTAGTTTTCTTTCAGAGAGAATTTCATAAAAAAACCCAGAATAATTAAGGGAAGTATTAAACTTTTATTGAAGAGTGGTTCATAACACACATATTCTAAAGTGCCTTCCCTTCCCCTCAAAACAGACAGAGCATGCTTATAATTAGAGGAACAAACCTTCTACTTGATTGCTCATTCATTCTAGTACAGGCAAAGCTTCGGTTCTTGTTTCCTATTTTTAGCAGTCTGCAGGCTTCTTCAGTGCTCTGAACATTAATCCACTTTAAATCTGCATAAAGAGATCTTTTACATACATTTCTGATCATCAGAGAAATTGTGTGAAACTGCCCAGGTCACAAAACAGTATTATTACCTTTAATGTAACAATTTCCTCCTTGATCCTCACAAATTCTTAAAACTTTGCGCCTTTGAGGTTTTGATGTAGATGAAATACTTAATAGGTCGTACACATACTCATTATAAATTTCACAAAAGGAAATCCACACAGATGCTTGTGTTCTTTGGTTCATATTACTCTTATGAATGTCAAATGGAACAAAGTTCTCTGCTAATCCAAAACAGAGGAAGAGTTCAAAGATCAACTCATTGACAGATTTTAAATCAGTATATAGAATCTTCTAAAAGAACCTATAGAACCTGCTAAAAGGAGATGGTTTAGATACATCTGTGTTGCACACTTCAATACACATGGATAACTTTAACTTTCTCCAAAAAATGTTCAAATTTCTCACCAGTCATCTGTTTCAAGAATATGCCCAAGTTCTAAGCTGATGGCCTTGCTTTATCACAGACTTCCATCAGTTTATACATTATATTTGCAAAACTAAGTCTCCTCCTTCTCCCCAAAAGGAATGAAACTATAAAAATACTTTTATATAGTTGCACTTTCTCCAGAGGAAGACAAAAATTTGGTAAAAACCTATATATATTTACCTTGAAGTATAGTATTGGACTTTTTTTTATCCACTGGCAGTAACCCACTAATATTTCTTAATTCACATTATGTTTTTCCCACACACAACAGTTTTACACTTTACCTAGGGAGTTAGAAGAGTGATTGTCTGAAGCACAGTTAGAAGGATCCAACTTCCCATCACAGAAATTTGTTATAGCATTTGAGCTGCTCTCTGTCTCCTTGAGAAAATAAACAACTATTAGAGCCACATGAACAGATAATGAGAAAAGCAGAAGTTAAAAATGACAGCAACTCCAGTATTTAGAATTAAAATATTGAAGTAGTATTAACTATTAGGCCACCCTTACTCTAGCTGAAAATGAAATGTTTTTAATAACATGAACTATAATCAATAACTGCTCTTTCCATCACATGAATTATTGCTTGCTGCTACTCCCAGCAACCAGTTTTGGTGGCCAGTTGCTGCTAACACTGGAGACTTAACTTCAGAGTCCTAGGAGAAAAAGAATTCTGTCAGACTGCAACAGTCTGTTTTATGAGCTTTATGAACTATTGACCAAATCTGAACAGTGCTTCAGTCATCCAAAAGAACTGGAGAAGTTTCCTCAAGAAGTAATTGCCAAGGTGGTAGTGCTTAAATTATGACAAACCAGCACTCTTTGTTGCTTTAATTCAGACTGAACTAAAAGGCCATGAAAAAATAGACAATAGCAAAGTTTCTTTAAATACATACATTTACTGAATTTCTTTACACCAACAGAATAGTTTTAAACCTGCCAAGATTCACCAAAGTACAGCCCTTAAGTTACCTCTGGAAAAATTAATGTAACAAAGTAGCAACTCCCACTAGAGTCCAGCACCTTTACATACTACCCCTCTCATTTTATAGGCCCCTATAAATCAGGACATTCACCCTGATTTCTCTTTCCTGAGAGATGGTCATCCTACAGTAGAAAAACAGATCCAGAGAAGCAAACCCTAGTGTTAGAGCTATTCAAATGCAGCACTATCTTGATCATGGATCGAGTGCTGATGTCAATGTTACCCACTTGGTACATCCAAACGAGAATTCTTACAAACAGAGAGGCATAAGAACATAAAACCTTTGAGGTCTTCCATCTTAAAGATAAATAGCATAGAATACAATTACAACAAAATCCTACAAGTGACCGTTTTGCAGAAGCTGCGCTGTCTATATGATTGTGTTTCTTGAGTATTAGAAGCCCAACCACAGCAGGGGTCCTCTTTGCTGTTTGTGAAGTGCCAAGTAGGATATAGGACTGACATGGTATCTCATCTAGGCATGTCAAAAATGCAGTGGAATTTAGAAAACCCAGTACCACATTACTTGTGCATGTGATAAATTTTTGTAAAGGTATTGTGAGAAAACTTAGTGAATTAAGTGCTGCTATACTGCTTTTCAAGTGAAATAGAGAAAAGAGCATGAAGATGACTGCCTAAAAACAAGTAGGAACAGAAACAGATATTGTTTGCCAACAACAGAAGCTGATGCTTAATAGAAAATACAATAATAGGTGGGAATAGCAATACACATAAGGCATCTTTTAATCCAGTATAAAAGCCAGTATTTAACCCCATGAAGAGAATTAGGAAAGGGAAGGAAAGAGGGTATGAACCATGCTAAGCAAGAGTTGTTGCAGCAGTACTGCATACAAAACAAACAGTAGGACATTAAAGTGCTGCAGTAACTCAGAGCCGTCAAAACCAGGAGAATGAACAGCAAGCTCTTTCTGTGAGACATGTAAACTGAGCCTGGGAAATGAGCCTACAGAAATCCATGTCAACCAAAGCCAAGCTCACCAAGCCATATCTGCTCTCAGATTACAGCTTGAGAGCATCCAAACAGTGATGCTATTCATTCACAAGCTATCAAGAAGCACAGCTTCAGAACTGGGAATCGTTGAGCTATCTCTATGGAAGCATTGTAACACACAAACAAGGTCCTGTCATGTAATAGCTTCCTGATTCATTTTTACCTGTCCTTCCTGATAGTGAGTGTTGCTCTTTTCACTGCAGTGCATCAGCATCTAGATCAACTGCTGCAACATTCAGTTACTGAACTACAAGTAAGTCAGGCTGTGATTTAACAGAAGGAAATATTTTTATAGTGCTAGCTTCAAAATAAGATATTGACCTTTTGTTCCAGACCCTGGGCTCCTGCTTGTTCCTCTTATCAAGACTGCAGCTTCCATGAAATTTTGAAGGTATTTACTTACTAGCCTCCTAACCACCAACTTTTCTTTAAGACTCCCTCCTCCACTACACACATGCACATATTCAGAGACACTATCAAAACAAATATGTAATCCTTCAAATCTTTCAGATTTTTTCATCCAAGGTATTTCCTCAAGAGTTAACCAGACTCAGACTAAACAAAGTTTTGACTTGCAGGATTTAAATTAAGCAACAAAATTCAGAATGGAACTTGAGGATATTTTTTCAGGGTTAACTGGAGTACTTCAACAAGGTTAGTATTAAAGACCACAGAAAAAAGAAAACCCAATCATTATTCCTGTACATCCCAGAATTATATTAGAGTTGCTTTGAATGATAACCAGCTAAACCTGTTGCATTCTGGGATTAGATGCACCGAATCACAGTTCAGGGGAAAACATTCCGAGCAAAAGGAATCTGACAGCAAACTGCAGCTGGACTTGGAAGTATAAAATAGTCCCAAATACATGGATGCCTATTTTCTGGCAAGACAGTTTCTTACCATAGAAACAGAAATTACTAGATAAGAATAGGGGGGTTGCCACAGTAAAGACTTCTCTATTCTCCCTACAGTCTTCAGAGATCAGACTTAGTCACATACAGGCAGACAGGAATCCTTTTAGACATTTATTTTGTGGCATCTCCCTTCACTTTCTGAATCAGAAAGCTTCTTTATGAAGTTACATAAATCACAGGTTTATAAACTTTTTAATCTGCCTTAAGACTGTCTTCCACCAAAAGGGACTCTTCTCGCTGCCTTCTTCACTGCCTCTGCTAAGACATCATCTTAAGTGCCATCATCTCTCCTGAGCTAGTACAAGCATTTGAAGGACTGCACCAAGATCCAGCCCAGGAATCTGCAAGAAGAGCCACTTAACAAGAACCAGGTTTTAGTTAGGTCTTGTAGCTCTCAGACTTTTCAAAGGCTACTGTCACCACTGCTCCTCTAAAGAGGAGACTTCTCTCTAGAAACCAAGATTTGGCTTTCTGATGGTTTTTGGTTTGAACGGTGTGCCACAAAGTTCTTCCAGTTTACCCTGAGCTCCAAAAGCAGCCAATCATGTTATTATTGCAAGGTTCACCAAGTATGCATACTGTAGACTTTTAGATAGATAAAGAATCAATAGTGGAATAAAGACTTTTAAAACATCCTGTCTTACAGACCGGTTTTAAGAAGCATTTGGTCACTGACCTCTTTCAGTGATGCAAGAATAGCAGTTTTTAAGGCTTGTTCTTGCTTAGCTTGTTCATCTTCTAGTTTCTTAACATCATTGCTCAAATATGGTTTGAAGTTCATCTTCAGGTAATGTCTTCCTCTTATGTGCTTAAAAATCACATCAAGTGAGCGAGGTAAAATACCAAGGTCTTTTGGAGTGCCTTAATATTGAAAAATTAAGTGTAAACATTCATGTAAACTTGTCACTGAATTTGACTCGGGTTTTACACATGCAAATGTTTTTTTACCTTGGATAGTGAATGTCTTGCCTGCATTTGTAACTCCATAAGTAAATACCAGTCCATTCACTCCATTAATATATGCTTTTATGACATCTTTCATTGAGCCTTCAAAAAATTCACTCTGAGTAGTTTCTGGTCCAAAGACCTAGGATAAGGGAAAGAAAGAAAAAAAAAAGGAGAGACAAATGGCACAAAGAAGTTTAATAAGCTAAAATATTAAGTTTTGATTAGACGTGACTGATTTTTCAGAACAAGCTGGGTAGGAGACACTAGCTTAATTTCCAGTCTTGCCTGAATCCTTTCTGATTCAATGTTTTCTGTTGGGTTCTCACAGGATGCCTGCTTAATTCTGAAAGGCGCTCAGGCTTGCACTAATTTTTGAATATTTTCCTACTCCTAAAATAAACTGCTCAGAATTCTATTGAACACATGCTCATTGTCCATGTTCAGTGGACACTTCCAAGAGCTCTGCCAATGATGTAAAACTCCCTCCTCACTCTTCACCAGTTACCCACAATTGATGAGAAAAATCAGCATTACAATGGTCTAAATAACTCTGTCTCTGGAACTGTTTATTACTTGGTCCTGTAAGAACAAAACTTCTTGCAGTTAGGCAAAGCTAAGAAATTTGCTTTCAGTAAGAAGGCTTAAGCAGTTAAGCTGCTATTCTTTCAAAAGGAAGCTACTAAATACACACTTACATAAATTCCTACAAACATAAGGTTTCTGAGATAAAAGCATCTGCAGGAACAGCAGAACCACAGTAAGTTTGTGCCTACAAGATGTTTCTGTAGCATCTAATCAAAGAAAACCACAGACCTGCCAAAGAAGCTTCCTTGTCTCATCTAATAGACACCTCCATTGTAATACAGCTTTCCTGACAGCTTATCAGTAATTAATAAGCAGTTTAAAAAAAAAGAGCAAGTGCCACCACATGTAATTAAAAGAAGAAAAATCATGTTGCATGACATAATACAAAATTCAGCTTTCATTGTAGTGAAAAAAAAAAAACCAAAACTTTGAAATAATTTGGCCTACCTGAGAAAAGGTGAAGCTGTGCACAGCATGACCAATCCCTCTTTCACTGTTTTTCATTGCAGAAGACTCTTTGGGTGCACTAAGAATTACTGTCTGGGCATCTTCAATAGTTACACAACCCTTAGAAAACAAGACAAGGTAAACCAAAACAACACAAAATTATTCAGGAAGTAAGTTATCTGAACAAAACAAAGAATTAACGCCCCCTCCAACAGCCCCCCAAAAGCCTAGTGTCTCCACCCATTTACCAGAGCTACAAAAAGTTCCACAATTTACCTATATCATCTCAAGCCATGTCACTACAGAGATATTCACTTCACATGAAAGCCAGAGTACAGACAAAGTCAAGGCAATCCTTTAGGGTTTTCTAAGAGGTAAAAACTTTTACTAGCATTCCTTCCAGCAGCTCTTCCTTGGGAACACTTTCTAAACCCTTGTACTCTGTGACTTGCACAATCACTACAAAAATAAAATTACATGGAAATCTACTAGTTTTCCACATCAGTCATTTTTAGTGTGAAACAGACTAAGAGCAGAATTATCAAAGTAAAGTAAGTCCGAAGCATTATCTTTTGATTGATAAATAATGTTACCAGTAATGAAAGAAACAGAATTAGTTTTAAGTAATTTGATCGCTATTCTCAATTAAGTAAAGGTGAAATACAATTACCAATCACTAGCTAGATAAATGTAGGATGCAGTGTTAAAGGAAAATTTATTTTACACCAGACTGGCTAACAAGGATGCAAAGGGAACTCCCAGTGTAGCTTAACAATGTCTTGATGCATCATCTGAAAGGACTGATTGTAACTTAACCTGACATTTATGTTCAGAGACTGGCCAGAACTTCTAAGATCAATAATCCATGTGTGGTATGTACATAGGAGTACTGTTGTTCCTAGGAGCTTCAATTAATAAGTCTGATTATTAACTGATACAGAAGTTCTATGACAGTAATTAACTGGTACAGACCTCATAGCAGCCTACAACTTCCTCACAAGGAAACAAAAATGGGCAGGCACTTCTCTCTGGTGATCAGTAACAAGATGTGAAAGAATGGCCTGAAGTTGTGTCAGGGGAGGTTTAGTTTGGAAATTAGAAAAAGGTTCTTCACCCAGATTGTGTTTGGCACTGGAACAGGCTCCCCAGGGAAGTGGCCACAGCCCCAAACCTGACAGAGTTCAAGAAGCATTTGTCCAACACTCTCAGGCATCTTGTGTGACCCTTGGGGCTGTCCTGTGCAGGGCCAGGAGCTGGAATTTGATGATCCTTGCAGGTCCCTTCCAGATCAGTTTATTCTATGACTCTGAGAAGCTCTAAGAAATTGCTTTCTGAATTTAGACCAGTCACCTGCTCACTGTGCCAGGCTCTGAACCTATATAGTCTTTACCATTTCTCCCACATCAGCAGGGACAGGAGTGCTGGTCAGATGTACTAACCCTGGAGAGCTACAGAATAATCCAGGATCTGCAGTGTGCCATCAGCTGCCACCAACCTCACAGAAACCTGGGAGCAGAGGCCCAGAGTAGTCAGATCTGCAGAGATGGAAGCCAGCTGGTGACAATTCACTCCACTGGTCTCCCCCAGCTAACCCTGCAGGTAAGTTGGCAGGAGCTGGACCATTTCTGGTGCTGAACACATCATTTATATCCAAAACCACACATAATTTATATCCTACTTTCCCACAGGTGACTCTGGAGAATTGCTGACAGGGAGTACAGAATTTCACCCAGAGCTCTTAAGTTTAACTTCTATAAATCATTATCTCTTTAAGCATCAACTGACCAGTTAACCTGCTGATTGTCTTTGTTTAAAGCATCAGCCTATAACTGTAAGGAATCAGTCCTGGGTTCTACTTTTTTTTTTTTGTGCCACATATTTGGAACAAAGGTGCTTTCCTGAAAATTATGCATGGCAAGGAGGAATAAAAGACCTACAAATAACATTGATCTGTTTGATTTAATGATCAGGAAGTGAGGCTTACTTGACTGTTTTGTGTGGGTTTCTTCCATTTGTTACCAAGCATTTTCTTCTTGGATTCAGGTGATAATAAAGAAAGTAGAAAACACTGAAAATGTTGAAGATCTTTAAATCATTCTGGTTTTGGAGGCTGAGAAAAACGCCTTAATCACATGCAAAACAGATTATACAGCTAATAGGTTGGAAGTTCAACTATTTCAGCCTGAACCACATGAAACAAAAAATTTTGTACAAACCTCAATGTTCATTTTTTCTTCCCTGCTTTTAAGAAATGTCTCACTCCAAAGAGGAATGTACTCAACAACTCCTGAAACAATCTGATTTTGCAAATCAATTTACAATTGAAGCCAGCTCAGACTGTGGAATTTACCAAACTGGAAGCACTATTCAAGGAGAGCTAAGAAAAGGCAAAGGGAAGCTCGGGGCAAGAGAGGGAAGAATTATCCAAGTGAAAACAATACAAAGGTTCCAACTCCAGTAGATCAAAAGCAAGAAATGCATTTTTAAAAAACTATTTGCAAGAAGCAAATAAGAATTAGCATTAAATGCTTCTTAGAGTTCTTCAAGCTGACCTCTCCACAATCAGACAGCCTGCAAAGACAAGGGCTAAGAGATATGATA
Organism: Lonchura striata; assembly: GCF_050655825.1. Lineage (NCBI taxonomy): Eukaryota > Metazoa > Chordata > Aves > Passeriformes > Estrildidae > Lonchura > Lonchura striata. Next base: position 118,596,324 of record NC_140704.1, read on the forward strand.
TAGAGATCTTTGTCCTCCAAAGACAGCTAAAGGAATTCTTTTCATCAGTGATAACAATGCAGGAAGGAGGAGCACTTCTAAATGTTTGTATGAAATGTGTATGTATGAAACACTGAAGCATCTGAATCTGACAGTATAGGTTACAGAAGATTTTTGACAGGCTGAGAAAGAAGTCATCAGGATGAGGTAGGAGATTATTCAAGCATTTAAAAGAAGCTTAAGAGTCAGATAGTCAAATTACAACTAGAATTGCATAATCTCTTCCATGGAACTCCTTTGTATCTTCAGCACTACAGAGAGTTGAGACCAATTTTTAAATAATATACCCAGTGAAACTTTGAAGAGCTACAGGTGTACATGTCTATATCATAGAAATTATTAGAAGTCGTGAGGGTGGAAAAAAAAATCTTGCATCTATCCAGATGCCAAATAATTCCATATTCCATTCCAAGGGCAGTACATAGCTTATATAAAAGAAAGTTTGGCCTTATAATACTATGTGTTGTTCAGAGGAGAAAAAAAAATTATTTCTTAGTTCTACAACAAACCTGGGATTCATGGCTTTCAAGCTCTGCTATAGAAAAGGGTCTCACTCTCAAGAAGACTTTCAAAGGCTCATATACCTATTCATTAAAAAGAAGAAAGACACAAAACACAGTTATAATTGCCACTTTTTAAACAGAACAGCCCCGAATCATATCAGCATATGTATCTGATATTGTTTCCTATTTTATATTAATGTCTTATGTTTTCTTTCATGTCAATTTCAGACTCAAAGCTTTTATTTGCTTCTTTCCCTTCTACTGTCCTAAAGCAACCCATTTTTCCTGTGCCCCCCCCAACTATTCCCCTCCCTTTAGCATTCTTTCACAACAAAACCAGTGTTCGTGATTTTAAAAGAGCACACTATCAGGGGCACGAATTGCACTGCTTCCACCTTCTGGTCTCCGGCTGTACTGAATTCAAGCTGTGTTACTCTAACAGCTGTACACAGTATTGCACTTTCATTCTGTATGCAGCGTGTTCAATTAGCACTGACTGACACATTCTTAGTCTCAAGAGACCACTTCCTTACCACCATCCAGGCACCACCACACCCTCAGCTTCCTCACAGTAGCAAGCAGGCAACCAGTCTCAGTTGCCCAGGTGGCCTTTTCCATCCCCCAACCATTATACAACTCTCTCCTCCCAAGTAAAGCAATTATAGCAAGAAGCATTTTAGAGGAATCCCAGCACTCCTTCCTTTCTCAAGGACCTTTGGTCTTTACTTTGGCAACGTTTCATTCAGCAGATGGATTTACTCGAGTTCCCCACAGCCCTGTCATGACCAGCACTAATCACACAAAGTGAAATCATCTGAGGAAAAGTCACATAGGAAACGGATCCCTCTAAAAACGCAGAGCTGGGTAGAACTACTTCTGCTCAAGCACAGCAGAGCATTATAGATTTTTATTTCCAAGCACCTAATGAGTTTTTACATCAAGGATCTGTGTATTTTTTAAAGCTTATTAAAAAGAATAGCACAGTCTCATTACATTCAAATTGCAATTACTGAAGTCCTTTACTTGTTTTTTTCACAAGGTTTAGCACATCATATCGCATAGCACTGACCATGGGTTCGCATTTGGTGCGAGCTATGACCCGTGTGTAAACAATGAGAAATAAGCAGAAGAATCAAACACATCCCGGGGCAGAGAAGTACAGCAGTTCTTACCAAAGAAACATTTATTAAAGCTTAAAAAAAAAAAAAAAAAAAATCCATCAATAAACAGCCCAGTTTCACCAGAATACACCTTGTAAAACCAATCCACACCTGCTGTTCCTCTGTATTGGGCAATACTGTTGATTCCAAGGGGGAAGGTTTACCATCTACACTCAGAAAAGAAACCGATTCCAACACATCACACACTTCCATGGAAACATAGTTCTTCCTCTCATCAGCCATCGTTCTCTGCAAAGGAACTTGTAAAGAAAGGGATTAAAAAAAAAAAAAAAAAAAAAAAAGCCCATCATTATCTGAGAGAACGAACAAAAATACATACGGAGCATAACAGAGATGGGGCCGGCTCGTATATAAACGAGCACTTCCGAAGAAGACAGGGCAATCTAGAGAAGTTTGGGGAGTATGACCTTTAAAAAAAAAAAAAAAAAAACACAAACAAAAAAAACCCACGCGGCAGGTTATACTACGTAACACACAAGGGAAAGCGCGCTAGCAGCCTCAGCTGGGCACTGCTCTCATCCACCCGCAGTCCCCCGGCCGGGCTGGGGTCCCCCGGCCGCGCTGGGGTCCCCATGCCCGCTCCCATTCCCGCTCCCGCCAGCGCCGCTACCTTGGCGCGCGCGGGAACCCGCGAGCCGGGCCCGCGTAAGCGTGGGGGGGCGTTTTGGGAGGAGAGGCGGGCGCTGATTGGACGAGCGCGGGGGAAGGCGGGCGCTGATTGGCCGAGCGCGGGGGAGCGGGGATGGGGGGGGTGATGAAGGCACCGGCAGAGCTGCCTCAGCCCGGCAGGGGGCGCCGCCGCACAGCGCACGGGAGGGAAGGCGGGAATGGGGGCAGCGGGATGGAGCGGGGCGGGGCGGAGCAACGCGGCGGGTGTGGTTATGGTCCCTAGTAAGGCACGGCGGCAAAGAAGAGCTCTGAACCGACAGCCGGGCGGCCAGAGGAGGGAGGGTGTTCTGCCTGGCAGAAGGGGAGGAGGAAGATGGGCGGGGGATACGCGGGTACCTAAATGTTTCCGTCCGAGCGGGTTATATAAAGTTAGCGTGGTGTTACGCAACCGTCCCGGCGCTGCCGCGGTGTAGAAGTAGAAAACGAAGCAGGAAATAAATAAAATCGCGAAACGGGTCACGCGAAAGCCAGGAGTGTGCAGGTCAAGGACGGCGGGCCGGGGGAAGGCGGGATGAGCCTGGAGGACTCCGCGATCCAGCGCCTTCCAGAAGCTGAGGACCGACCCTGCCGGTAACAAATGTACCGCACCCCGGTGCGAGCCGGCCTGCTCGCAGCAGGCAGGCAGCAGTATTTCTGCACAGAGCGGCACCCACACACAAAGGGAAAGATGCATCTGTGTTTATGGGTAACTTGGAGATAAGTGAGATGACAAAGGAATTTGGTCCTTGGGACTTCAGGTCATTTAGGTGTGTTTAAGAGGCATCCGGCAAGTCAGAGGTACAGCCAGGTGTAAGCCGATACCAAAACTGTTCCCTCTTTGACCAACGGGAAAAAGCTAAGGCAGAAATAGTGTCAAACCCAGCCAGCCGTGCCTAGATCCCTCCAGTCACGTTTGACACAGGGCTACTCTGTAATCAGACTACTTAAGTAGTCTGTAACTCATGCCACCGGATCTCCACATGCTATTTGTTTGCCCATTTACTCCTGTAAAGAGCAATCCATATAATACAAGTAATTTTAAAACTACAGCTAGAAGTTATTTGTCAGGCAGCTTTTATTTGTGGTGTATTACCAGAAACAGACTTTAAGGAAGACACAGCTGTTTTGTGTTGGGGGGTATTTCCCCCTCCACATAATTGTCAAGCCTACTTCCTTGAGAAACAATCTGTTCACATTAGCTCACTCACCTCCCTTCTACCCAAGCTCTCAAGCCTAAATGGAGGGTGAGAATCCTTGTAAAGCCTTAAATTGAAAGCCTCTTGTATCTGTTGAGTAAGAAAGCTCAAGCTTTGGTCAATTTTAGGTCTTAGCAAACATAAACGACCTGAAGCAGAGGATCTCTTGCAGAGAACCACCACTGCTTGTTTTAATTAGAATTCAAGTTGTCTCCTATGCTTGAAGCAGTTGGAGCGACCTGATCCTTAATGGATTTAAACAAGTGTTTTCTAGAACTCTGGGCTTTGTTTTGTTGGTTTAAGATTAATCACAGTTCCTTTGAGAGACTTAAAAGCAGCAATAAAAATGGCTGCTTCGTTGCTTTACATATGAAGCTTGCTATTAGCATTAATATCTATGGAAACCTAAACCTGACAAGACAACTAGGTAGTTCCATAGTTCAGCTTTATGACTCTACATGCACATCGAAATAAAATTGTTCAATTCACTGTGTTAATCACAAATTATGAAGTTTTATAACTAGCACCCCCAGGATCCTTTGATTGTGACACACATGGGGAAAAGAAAATCCAAATAAGCTAGGCATTAGTTCAGTCTTGCACAGCAAGAACCAAGAATTAAAAACTTGGTAATTTTACCTAAATATCAATTTTAATGCAGGTACTGTATATAATGTCTGTGTATAAACTAACATTTCAGCCAAAATCAAACCCTTAAATTATTAAAAATATATTTTTCATGAAGTGCTGCACAACCATATAGTTGCCAGACTCCAATGAAACCAGGAGCCCAAGTTAAATTTTCCTGCTATTTACAGCTGGCATATTCTTCCTTAAATATAGTCTTCTCACACAGCATTCTGATTGTGGTTTCTGTTGTTCTTCATAAAAACCAGCACAGAACTATCTCTTGGCAAAGGTAAGAAAAGAAACAAATGATGAAAATTTGTAAATCAACTTTATTCAATGATGAGTATCATTTAGGCATCGGCAATAGTAACTTCAACTTCTACGCCTGGTTCGATGCTGATGGAAGTGATCTGCTTCACGATCTCCGAAGGGCTGTGCAGGTCAATGAGCCGCTTATGGATACGCATTTGGAAGCGATCCCAGGTCTTGGAACCCTCACCACAAGGCGTCTTCCTGGTAGTGATCCGCAGGGTCTGCAAAGTCAAACATGGGGTATTTAGTTCATGCACTGAGAGGAGTAATCTACAATCATATGAAAAGATGATCACCTACAAATACTGTATGGTATCTATGCCATTAGAAAGCTACCTACTAAGTTTGGTCTGCTGATTAAGTTAACACTCCTTCCCTACATATTTCTTTTCATTTAAAAAATGTGTTTGTTATTAAAATAAAGTGAACAGAAAAGCCCCTTCCACAGTCAACATGTTTTGCACTTAACAGTTATCCTAAGTAGCTGTCAAAGCAACTTGTGAAATCATCTTTTTACAATGGGTCACCCTCAGTTTAGTAGCACTATTTTTCACCTCACCTTTTGTTCTTTAAAAAATATGTTTTTAAGCACACAGCTGCAGAAAGAAAACCAATTTTTAAGGCAGAAAAACAGTGTCAAGTACCTTGGTGGGCATGCGAACAGGTCCCTTCACCTTCAGGTTTTTTTCCTTAGCACCTCTGATCAAGTCAGCACAGACTGAAAAAAGACAAGCAATGGCTCAGGTTTGCAACTATTTTGATTTTTTTTAAGCATGTATTTTAAACAAGATGTTGGCTCAGAATAGCGTATGAGCGATCACTGCCATTCATTTAAAGCATTATCCTCACAGCCAACCACGTACAACTGAAAGTGTTGTGACATCACAAGTAAAGCCATGGTGCAACAGTAAGTAATAGGCATTACTACAAGCTTAAACCGTATTTAAGCTGTTATCAGCCTGAAGATCCTGCAAATAGTAACTTTTTTTACATTTTTATTATATGACTAAACACTGGCAAAGCTAGTTCCTAAATTAAAAGTTTTTTTTAAAGAACGTTACACTAAACTCTTCATAACACAAATGGCAAAATATCAAGAAACCAGTGCCTTTCAGTTCTTATACATTCAAAGCATGGTAACTATTTAAAAATTCTCCGTAAGAACTAAAGGGAAGAAGCTGCACTCTCTTACATTAGTCATTATGACATAAGTTTTCCATATAATAAAAACCCACAAAACACCAACTTTCATTAAAAATTAAATCAGAATTTACTTTCTAGTGTGTGAAGCACTTTGAGTTGGCTTTGCGAGCCGAGGCAAGTACAAAAAGGCAAACAGTAACATCTTTAATTACAACTGGTTTCAGTACATTGTATTTTGCAATGCCTTACATGGCACCTATTATTCATTACTTGACAAGCTACCCAAGTAAGCAGAGAAGTACTACTCACCCTTCTCCAGTGATTTTACATTGCGACTTGTCAAAGTAATTCTAATGCGATGGATCGCCACCTCTTGTTCCACAGGTGCTTTGCCAGTATCTTTAAACGCCTAAAATGTTGAAGTTACAAGTATAAGACACTACAGTGAACACCAACTAACACTATCCGCCGCCTCTTAGAAACAGATTTCTAAAGTGTAAAGAACAATTTACTTATGGAACTATGTAACACTATTGACTAGAAGAGCTGTCTGAAGGGCATGGCAGCATAGTAGAAATAATGGGAAGAGAATGAAAGGGCTAAGTCCTAACTCCAAGGAAAAGCTATTTTTTTGTGTCTAACTACATCTCAGGGTGGGAAGCTCCACACCCTCCCATGGGTTGCCTATATACAGCTGGCACAAACATTCCTTTTCCTAAAAAAAAAATGTATTTCATTCTTCACGTATCTTACAACTTAACCTCATCACAAATGAAGTAGCAAAGATCTGATTAACAAACATCCAATAACTCACTCCACTAGAACAAAAAAGAGCACCTGGCCAGAAAGACTAATTCGGCCACTCAAATAACTGATTTGAGGAGCTTAAGCAATTAAAACACAAATAATGGGGCATTAATGTGAGTTAAGTGAGTTGATGAAATCGAGTAAAAATACAGACAAAAGAAGGTCTAAACAGAGTTGAAATATATGTCTCTATAAAAATATAATATAGAATATGAAAATATAGGGAGGTTGCCCAGAGGATGGAACCAGGCTCTTCTCGGTGGTGCAAAGCAGTAACACAGGAGACAACGGGCAGAAAGTAATGAACATTAGTTCCACTCGAACATGAAGAACTTCTTTATTGTGCGGGCGACTGAGCACGGGAACAGACTGCCCAGACAGACTGCGTGCGGCGTATCCCTCACTGGAGATATTCAAGAGCCATCCGCACTCAATCCCGCGCCATGTGCTCTAGGATGACTCACTGTGGTCCCTTCCAACTCGGCCTATTCCGTGACTGTGCGGAACACGGGGTGTCACACTGACGATGCGGCGCTACCTGCCCCATTAGCTGACCACGTCCCCCAGCAGGGCCGCCTGCGAGGGCAGGCACGAGGCCGGACCAGCGCCGCTCCCGCCGGGCTGCGGCCGCCTCCGCTCCTGCGCTGCCCCGGAGGGATCGGCACTGCCGGGCCCGCGGGCCGCGCCCTGCCCGCCGGCTCGGGGGAGCTCCGGGAGCCGCTCCGGGAGCTGCCCCGGGAGCCGCGGACCCACGGCCGGGAGGCGCAGCGCTGCCCCGGGGCCGGGGCCCTGCACGGCCCGGCCGGCGCGGCGGCCCCGCTCCCTCCCCGCGCCCGGCGCTCCCCGCTCACCATGGCGGCGGCGGGGCCTTCCTGACCGACTTGTTCCCGGGCTGGGGCGGCGCGGGGCCCAGCGAACAGCGGTGAGCCAGGAGGCGGCGGCGCGGGAGAGGCGGGCGCGGCGGCGGCGGGCGCTTAAATAGCGGGCGGGCGGCGCCGCCCCCATCCGGGCGCCGCGGGACCTTTCACCCGCCCGCCGGGCGCGGAAGCCGCGGCGCCGCTTCCTGCGAGAGCCCGGCGCTCGGCCAGCGGGGCCGGGGCCGCGGCGCCGCTTCCTGCGAGAGCCCGGCGCTCGGCGCCGCTTCCTGCGAGAGCCCGGCGCTCGGCCAGCGGGCCGGGGCCGCGGCGCCGCTTCCTGCGAGAGCCCGGCGCTCGGCCAGCGGGCCGGGGCCGCGGCCGCCGTGCCTCGGCTCGGGCTGGGCCCGTCCCGCGGGCGGCTCGGGCTCCTGCGCGCCTTCCCCGGAGATTTCGGCGTTCTGCTGGGGCAGGGCCGGGATTGGGCCCGCCGTTCATCGCCTCCGGGGATAGCGAGCCCGTTCCCGTCTGAGCCTTTGGGTCTTTTTATCCTCTTTCGTTACTGAACGCCACGGGACGAGAGGACGTGGTCTTAAGCTGTGCTAGGGGAGGTTTATGTTGGACATTAGTAGGAATTTATTTGTTTACAGAAGGGTGGTTGGACACTGGAATGGGCTGCCCAGGGAGATGGTGGGGCTGTTCCGGGAGGAGTTTAAGGCACGCCTGGATGTGCTATGGTCTAGCTGGCCGGTGCTCGGTCACAGGTTGGACTCGGTGGCCCCAGAGGTCTGTACCAGCCCAGCTGACTCTGTGAATCTCTCAAGTGGAGGTGCGAGAGCAGAAGTTTTAAGTAAAAGCGCTCGTTTTATTCATGCTTAAATTTAAGAACTTAAATAAATTTTATTTATGGACGTTCCATTATCTGTTCAGGTTGGGCATTGGAGGGATATTTTTTACTGAGTGTTGTCTTTGATTTGGCCTGGACAGTGGTAATTGTTAGTCCCAAACCAAGCATTTTGCTGAAAATATGTCTGTTTCAAGTTACATCACTGGAGAACCAGAGAAACATGTATTGAAATGATTGCCTATAGTAGCGTCACTATTATTATCTTTTAAAATTAATAATTAATTCTAATTTGGAGTTCTGTCCAGGAATCATAGACATGTATAATGTTAGCATAATTACTACACCTCTGGAAGCTTAGTTATTACTACAGTTATTCAGGGAAGTTTGCTTGGTATTTTAAGATGAGCTTACTTTCAGCTGCCACACTGCTTTAATGTATATTTTTTTCCCCTGCCAGTTGTTTTAGATGTCTTCATTTGGTCCTTAAACCTCATGTGATGCAGTTAACTTTTATATGCCAACTATTCCATTGTTTAGGCTTGTTTGCACTTAGATTATTTGTACTCTTTGAAATCTCTAATTTTCTGATATCTGCTTTGAAAGTACTAGAGGCTGTATTCTAATAAAGCAGCTCCAAAAAATATGGATAAATAATTGTCATCCTGTTGCTGTTTCCTGAAATGCAGCAATGCCACTTGCCAGTGAAGATCAGAACTTGAAAAATGTGTTTGGATGATAGTCACGTTTCTCTTGTCTCTTCCACCCTGCAATGAAAACATAATTTGGTTCTGGTGGTTTGCTTTGGAGCCATTTAACAATTACATATATACTATTTTTGAACTCATATGCAAGTAACCCATGTTTATTCTGTTACCAGTTATTCCAGCTACTTCCTGAGGAAGTTTTTCATCTATAAGTGTTTTAAATTCATCACTCATAAATACATGACCTCACACTGATCATGCCGAAGTACTTAGTTTTGCAGTAATCCATATGGTTCCCGATCAGCAGCCTTGCTGCACTGTTTACTTAGAGCTTTTATGAATGTTCTTAGTAAACTTTATTTCCAGATAAAATACTGAGTATCTTGCTGCCAAGAACTAATTCCTGTGGGATTCTATTAGAAATATGTCTGACTGATACCGACCTGCAGCCTTAGTTTTAGTTTGCTTGTTATGAACTGTCGGTGCCAGTTTCTCTGTATCCTAATGAAAAAGTCAATGTGCAAATGTGTTTTATCAACACTGATCCTATCTACCAAATACTGTAATTGCATGAGAAAAAAAAAGTTAAGTAATTCCAAAAATATATGTTTTCCATACATTTAAAGCTGTGTCATTTAAGTACAATTCGCTCATTTATGTCTTACTCCTATATGAAGAAGTTGGTTTGGGTTTGGATTTTTTTCCCTGGGATTAAGGTGAGGTTGACCTTAAATTCCTGAATTTGTTCCTTTCTTACTTATTTTCCTAGTATTGGCATTACCTCAGCTTTCTCTGAGATTTTTCTTTTTTTTTTTTCCTGAGCTTCCCCAGATTTCTCAGAGCTTATGGAAAATCTACATTAACAGCACACAACTCTCTTTTGCCAGCTCTTAAAATTCTTGGATGCAGGCTATCTGGAGCTGCTGATTTAAAAACTGCCTCACTTCTGTTCCTATGTTTAAGGATTACCATGGCTATTGTCCAACAGAAATTTATCTAAACTTTTTGTTTTCTCTGAAATATGCTATATATTAAAAAATGCTCCTTCTTGCCGTTCATGTTAGTAAAAAGCCATTCTAAACACACCTTTTTGTTTATCTTGTATTTTGTCATTCTCAACTTCTAATTAATATTTTGTATTCTGCCTGGTTTTCCTTTGATTACATTCTGCTTTTGTGTAGGTTTTTCTCCCCAGACAATGCTAACTTTAGTTAAGAGATAGTGATTCTCTGACTTAAATTAATACCCAACAGCCTGTGATTTTTAGATGAAGCTTCCTTCCAGGAATGTTTCCCTCATGTTGAATAATTAAGAAGATAAATTATTAAGAAGCAAGACATGCTTTTGACATAATTTAGTAGTCTGTAGCAAAACCAATTTGATACCTAATTTAATGATTTATCATGCAGAGTATCAGTCCATGTGCTTTCATGATACTTTCTGACTTGTTTTGGGATTTACAGATTACTGGGGATTTTTTTTCTCTCTTCCTTTGACTAGTTTGTCCTTTAGAGGAGTAGGTTCTGGGATGAATCTGCCTATGTGACAGAGAGTGTGTTCATGTAGTAACTTAGTGAAATGCAGATTTTTCTTGTCTTCTGGTGAATGTTGAAACTTTCTGATGCACCTTTGGCTGGGTCAAAGGACAGACATACTCCCCAGGCTTTGCAGCTTGGGTTGAGGACACCATCCATTTTTTTTAGTAGAATTATTCTGCTTATTTCACACTGGTGGTCTGTAAATGTTTTTGTCAGGGCTCACAGTAGCTTCCTTAAATCACTTTCCATAGTGGTTATTTCATGTGTGCAGCTCCCTGGAAGCTGTCTTGGTTATGCCAGCCTAATACCTCCAGTATTTGCTTTCAGTGGTGATGAACGTATTGCTATTTATTTGTAAATCACTTCCTTCTTCAAGGTCATTTGGATCTGAACACACTTTTAAGGGTTTTGTTTGAGCTTCTGGTCTTCAAATACCTGTGAAGCAGGATCATACAAAGCAGGCTTCCATTAAGGTCATCAATAGATGGCTGAGTCTCTAAACCAGTCAGGAGAAATCCAATGAATCTTTTTTCAGCTCTTTTAAGAAAGGCTACAGTATCTGCTTGGTCTTAATTGCAGGTATCTGCTGATCTTCTTGTGTTATGTTTCTCAGTTGTATCATGTTGCAGAACTCTCATCCAAGTTCTTTGCTCAGCAATTATCTTTTTCTACAAGTGCCTGAGCTACTGGAACTTCAGAAAAAACTAAAAAACACCCCCCTTTATAAGACTGATTTGTGTAGATGAGTGGCTTCTAACTGATACTGCTCTCTGCAGGTAGCAGGCAGACAGAATGCACAGCTGGAGTTCTCATGTTGCACCTAGCCTGTCTATTTTACATTTTCTAAATTTTCATGTCAGTTCTAGCATAAAGCTGAACATATAAAAATGCAACCACCCATCAAATTAATAGGCTCTCTTTATCTTAAAAAGTCCTCTAAGCATGGAAAACATGAACTAGGTCTGTGATTCAGAAAACGCAACTTTGCCTTGATGGAGTCCCCTACTATTGACAAACATTGCCACAAATATTGATTGTCGGGAGACGTTTTCAAGTGGGCAACTTGAATTTCATTGTTATCAGCACAAGCTCTTTCTTTCTAAATATGTGCTATTTGCCTGGCAGGTAATACATCTGGCTTCTAATAGTGATGTGGTTAGAGTAAAACTTCTCCCTGGTTAGGCTGTTTTGCCTTGTTTTTCTGAACTGGGTCACTGTGACAAAAAATACAAAGCTGCTGATATGCTGCAGCATTTTTAGTGACATCGAATATGTGATTCGATACATCATTACAATATGCCTTCAAACACTTGGGGCTGAAATAGCATTGTCCCCCTGGGAAGCTTTCAGGAGGATATTTGAATTCATCCTGTTCTAGTTCAATCTTGAATTTTTTTTCAAACTGATGAATTACATGTTCTCTGCTTTCCTGGAAGAATGTCTTGTTTTGTTTTCTCTCCATTCCTTGCTCTGCAGATGTGATGCTTCTGTCAAATTCGCAATAATGAAAAAAATACCTTTGGCAGAAAATGACTCGCACAGCCTTGATAGCAACCAAGGTGGTTTATTGATTAGCAACATTTAATTTGCTGGTAATCAATGAACTGAATTGTGGATCAGTATCTGCACTATAACAGAAATCTCAATACTAGAGGCTTACAAACTGCTGGTAAGCACCTACAAGATCCATACCCTTCTACAACTGATCCCACTTACATAGTCACACATTTCTTATATGCACTTCCACTCTCTTCCAACAAATATGCATTACAATACACAGTCCCACTTTTGGAAGCCTGTGCAGCCATTCCACATACCAGAGGGAGTGGATCTCTGCTATTCCTTGATCCTGCCAGTCCCTGCTAGTCTGTACCAGGAGTGGGGTGGCAGCTACTCACCATGTCTGATGAGGAGGGTCTTAGAAATATCACCACCCACCACAAGTTTTCTTCAATCACAAATTCTTATGCTGCTTTTCAAGCTTTCTCCCCCTGCTCCTCCCAAAGGCTCTTGTTAATATGATTCCCTGGTTACTGTTTAATCATGCTGGTCATTGTCTTAAGCAAGCTTTGTTACTGTTAATTTCCTTTGTGTTACCAGGTTGTGGGCAAACATGCTCTCAGAACATGCCAGTTCGGGTATTCTGTTCACACACACTATTTATACTCACGTTCCTACTCTGTCACCTGTTGTTATCCAGGCCAGGTTTCTAAGAGTGAGGGCATGCAATTCCTGTACAAAACCCCCCAGCATCAGCCCAGTGAAAGCAGATCTAGTGGGCATACAAACAGAACTGTGGGTTTTTTGCATCCAGTTTTTGTTTTGGACATCACCTCAGATGACTTCATGTGGGGAAAAGTTAATCAAGTACAAAAAGTAATAAACTACCCAAATCCCTCCAGTCTGGATTTGGCCACTTGAGGCAGCACCACTTGGCACTGTTTGTTGTGATCTGTTTCACTCTGTGAAAATAGTTCAAGAAGACTGCAGTAGTTCTAGAACACATTGAAAACTTGCACCTACTCAAATAATACCCGTGTGACTCATTGAACAGAAAAAGCTGTTTTAACATGAGAATTAGAAATGGCTTCCAGGACACAGGTTGTTTTGCTGCTCTTATCTCGCTGGCTTCTCTATGGATGCTTTGTACTGACAGTGTTTAGGAACAAGTGGCACATACTGGTGCATACAAACTCACAAGACTGTGCTATGAAAGACTTTGGAGTTGTCTTTCCTCCTCATGTCTGCCTCCTGCAAAGACTTTCCAGGAAGCTGCCAGCCACAGGGTATTAGCATGGTTGGATGTCTGTCCTGGGGGGAAAAATGGTGTTTAATTTTACAGCAATTCTATTCACCAGTACATGTAGCCCATATACATGATTGCCCATGTGTTTTAGAGCCCAGTTATGAAGTCACTGGTCATGTTTTTTTCATCCAAAGGCCAGTTTAATCTATTGTAATTCTTCGGTGAGACAGAGTAGTAGGAAATTGTTTCACGGTGCTTGTGCTGCTTCTCTGTCATGGAACAGGGATAATTAAAGGAATGGTTCTGGCCTCACACTGCCTTATGACTAGAAGAAAAATTTCTGTTGATATGGAATGCATCTCTCCCTCATGTTTGCGTTTTTTTGTCTGTGAAAAGTTTTTCCTCATCTTTTTAGGACTAGTGTCCTTTTGTGATATTCTTGATACAATGAGTTTTCAGATGGTGAATGTTTGTTTGCAAGCACAAAATTTAGCAAATGCACAGATCATGAAGAGACTCAAAGCAATGGGTGATTTCCACCTTGATGTTACAGGACTATTAGAGCTGGATATTAGTTGCAACTTGCAATTTTATCTAGATTACATCCAGGTGTCAGCCTTCTCTGGGACTTGAGGTGCCCTTCCTAACCCTGGCATCTGGAAAGAAAGATTAAAGCCAATTCAGCAATGCTTCTCCTGTTGTGACCTGACCCTCTGTGAACTAGCCAAGCTAAATTACTCAAAACCTGACAGACACAGGAACAGTAACATAGAACTTAGGACCTGGAACTAAAGGAGATACTGTGGTGTTAAAGATGTGCTTTAGAAACAGGAGTTAGCAGCCACTGAGGAAATCATCACGCTGTGATTGCTCAGAGCAGCTGGTTGGATCCACATGAAAGTGATCCAAGAGGCATCAAATATGAAGAAGTTTTGGTTTCAAAGGATTTACTAACTTCTCCATAAGGCTAATGTGGCAAAGTGGCAGCTGCAGTTTACTTCATGGAAGTTACAAGGGTGCAGTAGCAGGGCAGGAGCAACAACCATAGAGTTTGAAATATCATTCACAGAAGGCCCAGAAGTTTTGTTTAAGAGAACATCTTACTACGAGATTACAGCAAGTCTATTAAAATTATCTTTCGCCTAAATGTGTGCCAGAAGTTCCTGCTTCATGAAAATGAGGTTTGTGCATGGCCTTTCACACCAGTCTACAAAATGTGGCTATAAATGTGGAATATAGTTTGCTATATTTTTCCCCTAGGAAATTATATAAAACAGAAGAATATTTTTTCCCCTGCAGCAATCACTTAAAATAAGAGCAACTATATGTAAATTAACATGCACTAATGTGCAAATGGTTGCACGTCTGACATTCCTGCCTCCATGCACAGTGAAATCCCCAGCAACAGGTCTTCCAGATCAAGGGAAACAGTATTTCCTACAGGTTTAAAACTGAGGAAAAGATAGTATTAAGATCTGTTAGGGTTGTGGTCAAGCATTCCATTTTTAGGCAAAAAATTAAGTATTGTGGTAAACACAGAAGGTGGGTGTGAGTATGGTACCTATGTCCCCTGGAAAAAAATTCAGAAATATTAATACTTGTCATTTTTTCAGCATTATGACCTCGGGTTTTCAATTTATGTATGAAACACATATGTTTAAAAATACTGTTTCAACAATTATGAGTGTTGGAAGTTGTTTCTGAGAGCATCCAGCAGCCACTTTATCCTACCAATAGCCTCTTACCACGCTGCTACAGGTGTATTTCCTTTTTGAGAGTCCCTTACCTGTTCAGAGGAATAACTGATTCTCATACACTCTTGTGAAATGTCCCTGGTGTGAGGTAGAGCCAATCCCTTTGTTCTGGCAGGAACAAATGCTTATGCTAATACCTAGGAATTATTTCTCATTTTTCCTAGGGAAAAAAAGAGGCAAAAGCAGCAACACACCTTTGATACAGAAAATTGAGGTTTTTATTCTTAAAAATCTTCTGTATATAAGGGAAACTTCTTTTCCAATGAAAAATCTACCATTACTTGTGTACTAGCATATATTGCTAAGTCATTGGTGCTACTTAAATATAGCACTAAGTAGTCATAACTAGTGCAATCATAAAGAAAAGGAAATTTTAAAACCCTCTCAGGCAGCCTGGGCACTGGTAATGGCTTGCAGAGCCATTAAACACATTTTCAAGAGCAGTTGGGGTTTTTGGGGGCTTGGAGCAAGAGTAAGTCTGCACGTCTTTCAACAAACCAAGAGACTACTTTGACCTGGTGGAAACAGGTGACCACTGACCACTCTGAACTGAATCAGTGGCCTTGTCTGATGTTAAGCACTAGTTCAAGACCTTAATTTAAGTCATGCAGGACCCTGAGAGTCCAGTGGGCAGGTATCTCCAGCAACAACACAGAAAGCCACATGCCAGTATAAACTTACTTCTCAGTGAGAGCTTCACTGACTGAAAGGGTTGTAACAAATAGGTTTGGATTTTGGGGTGTCTCCTCTCTCCCTGTCTCTGGCTTATCTCCTTGCCTTCTCCAGCCCTTGTCTCCCCGGGCAAATGGCTCTTTTGCTGTGATCAGTCAGGTAGTGCTGATTTTTTATGATCATGACACTTCTTCAAATGATGTTTGCAATTCAATATACAACTTTTTAAACAAGCAGTGCAACCAAGAAAACATTATTTAAAATGTACTACTAACTACATTTGTTTCCTCTGAACATCAGCTGTTGGCTGAAATGATTTATTAAACTTCAGTAATATCTCATTTTCCCCTTTCAAATGGAACACATTTAATAGCATCATTTCACTCCCAAAAGCTGTACAAGGATTGACAACTTTAGGGAGGTCTGGAGTTCTGTAACCTTCTTAACAAAGAGAGTTCAGTGTGACATTCATCTGTTGGCATGTTAGTGCTGTGATACACTCCTTCAAAAGCTTTGCATGTAGCTTTTGTGTTATCTGTAAACCATTTTATTGGAACTGTTGGATAAGAGAAAAACAAGGATGTGGAAAAGGTGTATGGTATTTCTCTAAAATTACTGTATTATGTAACATATACTATTAGCTACTATTAAAAGAAATCCAGCCTCCCCAGCCTATCAGTTCCCTTTTTTACATTCTGCTTTTTTACAATCCCTGTTCAGGTGCAACTTTCTATACTTGCCTCTGAGACCAGCTTAATTTGTGCTATATCTGAATCAAAACCCTTTCACCATTTTTAAGTGGTCGAGAAAAATGTATGGCTTGAAAATAAAACTGGTTTTCCTTCTGCCCTTGTGGAGGGAGTGACTTAAAAAGAACTGGACATTTACATTTCCAATTTGTAGCCTACTTTGCTCTTTGTAGCCTGGCACATGTGCAGTAGAATATTTATTAAGTTATGAATTGCCCTATTATCCCAGGTGCCCTGCAAAGGCAAATGCAATCACCTCCCTGCTCTGCTGAACACTTGGGCTATTGAACTTCAGGCTGGGTCGACAGCAGAACTCAGCCTCGTGCTCAGAGGAGTCCAGGGGTGGGTGGTGGTGCCTCTACTGTCAAATTGTCCCATGGCATCCTTAGCTACCGGCAGACTGGGATAGATGCCAGTAAACTTTTTTGTTCCATTTGCCTTCTTTAACTGGTTTTAAGGCTTTTCTTTGACAGGCAGACAAATATTTGGCAGCTGGGTTAACTGAAGCATAGAAAGAGCCTCTTTGAGCGCTGCGTGAAGGTATGTGCAGCAGATAAATAGCTAGAACAAAGTAAAAGTAGAATATTCCAAGCACAGTTAATTTTAAAAATAACCATTTCCTATCCCTATTTTCATATTTGTTGCAACAGATGAAATTATGTACACAGATAATAACACTGCAAAAATTGATACACAAGTAAAATAGTAAGCATCCACTTAAGTTCCATTGAATTTACAAATGGTTGTGGTATATTTTGTAAAACAGTTTTTGTTTGTTTTCTTTCCTGTGGTATATCTTACCACAGAATACAGAAGCAACCCATACTTCTTTAGATTTATGTTTCCATGCTTCCCATCCTACCTTCTGAATTGACTATGTGCCCCCTTCCAAGTTATTTAGTATTTTTATTGTTTGAAAATAGTGATGTTATCACTTTCTTTCTGGATTGAGATAAAGCATAATTAAAAAAAAAATGTAGAAGGAGGAGCAAACAACAGAACAAGCCAAATAAAGAGCATAGCATCAAACATTGGATCTTATGCTAACTTATTTTAAAACCTATCATGAAATATCTCTTGATATTTCTACTTGGGATCCAAAGACACTTAGCCTTCAATAATAGCTATAGTAATTGAAGATTAACACGTAATCATAGGCTTCCATGCTTTTTGTTTTCCTTATTTCTCATTTTTCCTTGAAACTGTTTATTGTAACTGCATTGTTCCCATACTTCTAGCCATCTTGTCTTTCTTGTAATCACTCGACTGCGAAAATAGTTGTTGTGTTTTGTAGAACTCAGGATAGCATGTAGAAGTTGCTTCTCATTTTAAGGCATGAAAAAAAAATTAATTTTGACCTAAAACCATTCCAGCACTAATTAGTATTAGCTCTTATCTGGGGATTTGGTTTTAATTAGGTAAAATTACATAAAATCATTTCTACATTCTGCATCCTTCAAGTTTTACACATGTGCCCATTTGAGGAAGGAGATGTGTCAGGGAAGACTGGGATGGTGATTGCCATTTTTTATAAAATAAAAAAAAAGTCCAGAATTAGAACTTTTAAATTATGCTTTCCCTTAGTGGACAATACTGTCTGTATAATCAAGAAAACACAAAATAAAACACTCTAATATGGATAATATGTCCAGGGCTACTGCTGTTGGTTAGTACACATGAGAATGCAAGCACTTTACAGTATCTTTTTTATATGTACTTTCCACAATTAGGAAATGCATTCAGGTTTGGTAGTTAGATACTGGGAGATTAAAGAAAAAGAGCTGAGGTTTCCATGCAGGCTGTGGTTACCCCAGACCGCTGTGAGGCAGGAGCTAACCCACCCAGTTTTGAATAGTTAGCTCTCAGTGCTGCAGAGCGGGAAGATTGAAAGGCAGCTTGTGCTGCTTAGGGACAGAGAACTTAAAACAAAACAAAAAGCAGCTCACCTTAAAAAGCTGGCTACAGTGACATGGCATCCCACAGTCCAGAAACAGCACGTAGCACATTAGAAACAAAACTCTAAACAAATAAACAAACAAACAATCTAAACTAAACACCAGAATAGTTGAATTTCTAAGGAAAATAATTATATCAAACTGTGAAACTCGATTAATAGTAAGGCAGTTCTGACCTGATCTTAAGATCTGATCTGATCTTAATAGAAAGGTCTGACCTTTCCATTTACCAGCTGGGAGAAATGAGGCTTTGTTCCTTCCCCAGCACAGTCAAGATGAGTGGTGATTCTTATTTGAGGAGGTACACTCTTATTAAATGTTCTTAGCATCAGATAGCCCATGCCTTGAATAGAGCATACCTGGCTGTCAAGGACATTCCAATACCACCATTCCTAGACTTACACTTGCATTATCTGAATCTCTGCAATACTTCAATAAATCTTCTGTTTAGGCTGATCAAGCTACTGGCAATCAGTTCCAGAAACAAAGAGAATAAATAAACTAGATATAAGTAGCCCTTAAGGTTTATAACTTATAACCATGTCTTGCTAACCATCTGGAGCTGTGTTGCATACATATGTATGGGGGAGAAGAGAGAAAGGACAAAACGAGTTTATAGAAAGGGAAAAAACTAGATTAAGAGAATCCCCTTAGAGCTGTGACACAGTTGTCTGCAACTGCTCTGCTAGCATCATGTGCCTTCTACTAACAGTTTATTTGGAGGCATGCAAGTGTGACAAAGTTAAGAGCAAAGTGCAGCTATACTCAATAGATCATTCCAGCTTTAGGAGCAGGAAAGAATCTTTTAAAAACCTGAAGCTGGGTCCAGATGAAGAAAACAAAAAGGATAAAAGTCTGGTGGATTACATGTATAAAATAGAGGGGAAGGAAACCTTCAGGGAACTAACATAAACTCCATATTTTTTTATTTTCAGAATATCAAGAACAAGAAATCTGCCAAGACTCTCTGGCAGGTCTACTGATCAGGTTTTTAAAAGAAAAACAAACCAAACAAACAAAAAGCAAAAACAAGATCAAGACTACTCCCAGCTATACATTTTAACCTGTTTCTCCTCCAAGACAACAAAGGCATTGTTAAGAAGCAGAGTGATCCTTGCATGTACGTTGTCCCTGAAGGAAACACAAAATAGGCTCATGCTAGAAGGATTTTTGTAGGAAAACTCAAGAGATGACTGAAATTCAAACACCTATAAATGTTATTGGAGAACTTCAGTGGTTAGAAGTGACCTCTGCAGACTGCCTAGTCCAACCCCCTCCAAAACAGGATCAACTAGAGCAGCTTGTTCAGTACCATGTTAAGCTGGGTTCTGAGTATCTCCAAGGATGAGGACTCCTTAACCCTTCAGAACAACCTGCTCCAGTGTTTGACCGTTTTCACAGTAAAAATATTTTCTCTTGCATTTCTCTGAAGAGCTGGCAGCAGCCTTTGGAGCACCCCCGATGCTGTTGGCCGCCTTTGCCGCAAGGGTGCATTGCTCGCTCATGTTCAGCTCGGCGCCTGCCAGCAGCTCCCGGTCCTTCCTGCAAAGCTCCTTCCCAGCCGCCGGCCCCGGGGCGAACTGGGGCACGGGCCAGACGCTGCCGCTCCCTGCACGGGTTGCCATCAGCCGATGTCTCTGAACACCAGCACAACCATCCGAGATACTGACTGCCCGGTTCTGTATCACCTGCAAACTTGCAGAGGGTGCTCCATCCTATCATCCGAGCCTTGAATGCAGATGTTAGCCTGCCCTGGGCCCAGCAGCAATCTCTGGGATACACCACTAATGGCTGGTCTCCCACTGGACTTCATGTCACTGATCACAACCCTCCGAGTTCAGTAGCTCAGCTAATTTTCAGTTTCCACTATTTAGTCAGTACTTCATCAGTTTCTCTGTGAAGATACAATAGCAAACGGTGCTAGAAAGCTCCCTAAGGTCTAGATGAGCAACCACCACTGCCCTCCAGCAGCCAGTGATCTCATGGCAGAAGGCAACTAAGTTGGTCAAGCATTATTTCCTCTTCATCAATCCCTGATGACTACTCCCAATCACTTTTTGTCCTTCATATGTTTGGCACTGATTTCCAGAGTTATTTGTTCCACCAATTTTCCAGGGATTTAGATGAGGTTGATTGTAAGTTTTCCAGACCCTCCTTCTTGGCCATCTTGCAGACAGGAGTTACATTTGCTTTCTTTCAGACCTCAGAATTCTCTCCTGAGCACCATGTCCTTCCAAAGACAGCCAAGAGTTGCCTAGCAATGACATTGGCAAGCTCCCTCAGCCTTTGTGAATTCATCCCATTAGGGCCTATGTTTGTTTCAGTGCTCCCTAACCTGGTCCTTCTGTACCAATAGTAAATCTTTGCTTCAGACCCCCCAGTGGTCTCTCAACTCTCACATATTTATTATTTATGCTTGAGTTTAATCAGGAGGTGCTTGTTTATCCTTGGAGGCATCCTATCACCTTTACCTGATTTCCTGCTCATGGGGATGGACCAATGTTGAGCTTTGAGAAGGTAATCCTTGAAAATCAACGGGGTGTTGTTGGCCCTTCTTCTCTCCAGGATCATATCCCAGGGAAGTATTTTAAAAATAAATTTCCTAATTACACGAGTGACATCTGTACAAGATACTTGAGCAGATTATATATTAAAGGAAATAACAGATACATAGACAGGGTTGGTTTAGAAGAAGCCAATATTGCTTTCATTGGAAGAATTGCACTTCACAGTTGTGCTGGATTGTATTAGAATTCTTTAGGAGCACTGACAGCATGTTAATAAAGCCCTGATTGATAAATTCCCTTAGATATTTGAAAAATCCTTCATTACAAACTTTTGAAAGGTACTAAGCAGTCACATTTAGGAGAGAAAACCTAGGGCTGGATAAGTCAAAAGACAGGGGGAAAACTGTCAGTTCACTCAGGAGGAGAAAGTGCCCACTAGTGTTTCAGGGGATCCTCTGCTGCCCAGCGCATCCAGAAATGAAGTACGAGAGGGGAAGCCAGGAGATAAATCTGCTGATGGTGAAGTTATTTAATTGCAAGGTCCAACTACAAACAGGCAGAAAGAAATTCAAGGTATATTGGTGTAAAGTGAGGCAAACAGGCAAACTAATCATCACCACTTAGAACCAAGAATTCTGAGCTGTTAGGCTTGAGATATTTCTTGATTAGTATTAACTCAGAGCTCATTAGCAATCAAAAAACAAAACAAACCTTTGAAGTTAATAAAAAGACCATCATTCTGGCAGCAGAGTATGGTGTGCCTACATCTTGAGTGCTGTGCAGAGTTCTCTCTCACACTACCAAAAGAGAACTCCATAAAATTGACAGAAACATCTGCAGAGCTGATTATACTTCAAGAGTAGACCTTGGCCATTCAGTATCCTTCTGTCAAGTACAACAGAGAATTTGAAGGGTGCTTGATTTTTCACAGAGGCTCAAGTAGCACTTGTTGATGCTAAAGTATCATTAAGCAAAAAATCAGAGGTTTCTACCAGTATAAGCAGCAAGCATCTTAGACTCACAAAAAGAATACAACACAAGCATTCAGGAACTACTAAAAATTAATTCCTTTTTTTATTCTTTTGAAAGCTGCAGAAACATTTTTATTGCTTGATGTTAAGGTGAGGCACAGCAATGGCTTTATCTAAAATTTTATCTTGCATGCCCTCAGCAAATCATTTCAAAAGGTAACTGATTATTATGATAACTTCCATGAAACAACTTCTTTATTAAATAAGTTACACAACACTCACACACAAAAAAAAGTTCTGGTTCTATAGCATAATTATTTTGACAGAGAAACACGGGAAACTTTTTCCAGAATTTACTTCAGGGCTTTTTATTCCAGCCAGCATTTTCTATTTCCACTTAAGGGGGACAGAACACCAAGAAATAGTTAAGCTTAGATATGCTTTATAAACCATTAATTTCAATTACCAACCCAAATACCATAAAGACCTACAGAATCATCTCAAATTCACATAGTTGCTCATTTCCAGGATTTCACGGAGCTAAGAACAGATGTGTGTCAGAAATCAGGAAACTGGCTCAATTCCTTTGGGATTTTTTTTTTTTTCCAGAATGGAAGCAAGGGGGAGGAAGGGTAAAGAAGAAAAACTATTTGAGTGAAACATCACTCTTTCTCCTGTCTTAAAAAGAAGCAGAGGCTTTGAGCAGAAAGGTAATATCAACTACAGCAGGCAGCTCCAGATAAGGGTGCAGATGTACAATTATCTGTTCTGATAAGTCAAGGATCAGAGCTTTCTGTCTTCAGCATTGCCTACAGCACTTCCTCTCCCAGACACACTACAACCAGATTAGGAAAGATAGCAGATAAGACATAAGCACTGCACAGGATAGTTCAATAGTGTGTGCTTTGAGCACCAGCAGAGGAACATTATTACTGCTGTAAGCAAACTTCCTTTTCAGTACTTCCAGTATCTTGTCCAATACTGAGCCAGCTTTATAAAGCAAAATAATCCTCACTGCGCCATTCTTTTGCCCCCTTTTTTTAAACTCTATTTTGTACAAAATCTTCTTATAATGCTTCAAAATTTACAGTGCTCCAACTAGCAAGCTGCTACTGACACAACTAGTAGCAGGGAAATATTATAAAAAGGATAGGTGGTTGTTAATGCAATTTCTTAGTCTTAGTAGCCTTAGACTGACAAAAAGGTTCTTTAATTCAAGGAGTATGTGAGTAGTTCACATTTTCTATATCAGAAGCAGCATACTTACTGCAATTAAGTACATCTGAGAACAAGTTAAACAGACCACTGACACGGTATTTATTTTTCTGCATTCACTGATTTGTAATACATACTCATTCCTTGGTAAATGAACAGGAAAAGCTCAAATGCACTACCCTAGCTGGTGTCAAGAACTACCCATATTTGACATTTTAAAAATACCAAAAAGTGTTATGTATAAAGAACCTTCCAAGAGCAGACCCTTGTTTGTACATCACTTACTTACAACCAACAATTTTTCTGCACATCACATTTCCTAGTGAGCAAGGCAGCACACAACACATCAACCAGAAAAAAATCATATCCACCAACATCTTCATCTTTGTCACTATCCCCTTCCAGGGTAAAACCCCACAGTTTCACTAAATCTCTTTATTTACAATATTCTTATATCAAAACAGTTTGGGGCTTTTTTTTTTTCAAGTATAAAACCAGCAACAATCAGATCACACAGAGGCTAATTAATTGTGTTCAGAGGGAAGGGTAGAGGGAAAGAAAAGTCAACAAAAGGAATATAAAGACTCCAGAGTGTTCCTAGAGGCTCTGCTTGAGGGCCCTGAGGCTGGGCAGCAGCTGGTCTGCAGGCAGGCGCTCCTCTGCATTGGCCGTCCAGCAGCAGCTGACGATGCCGTGCAGAGTCTGGCCCGCAGGTGACCCGTGGAACTCCTCAGCAGCCAGCGAAGGGCGCAGGTTGTAGGCGACCACGGCGTAGAGCACGTGCTGCCGCTCGCCCACGTACGGCTGCTCCCGCGTGACCATCTGCCAGAGGGTGATGGCAAACGAGTAGATGTCTGCTTTGGCAGTGACCCTCTCTCCCTTGAGGAGCTCAGGGGCACGGTGTGTGTACGTGCCCCCTTGCTGGCAAACACGGGCGCTCTGGGACGAGCCCATCTCCAGTTTCTGGGAGCACCCAAAGTCTCCAATCTTGCACACTCCCTGCTCAGTGATGAAAACATTTGCAGGCTTCAGGTCCAAGTGCACAATATCCTGTGAGTGCAGAAAGGCTAAGCCTGTCATGATGTCACAAGAGTAGCACACAGTCTGTTCCATGCTCAGGGCCTTCCTTCCACATCCTTCTTCATCGTCCTCCCCCTGTCTCCATGCACCCCCAGTGCCATAAATTACATGGTGCAGAGTGATGTTACCCACGTACTCCATGATGATGGTGCCCAGGCTGTTCTCACTGGCTGGGGCACAGGTGCTGGCAGCCACCACACGTACCACATTATCGTGTTGGAGCTGGGCCACGTTCAGCTCGGCCCAGAAGCTCTGCCGCGACGCCAGCCGGTTTTTGCTGCTCTTCTTCACCTGCTTCACAGCCACCGTTGCACCATGGTAGGTGGCTTTGTAGACAGAGCCAAAGCCCCCAGATCCTAAGGGCTGCAGGAGGCAGAGCTGCTCCCAGTCAATGGAGCACCAGGACAAGCGTGAGGGCAAGCGACGAGTCCTGGCTGAAGAAGCTCCCCCCAGAAAGCTTTTGCTGTCTTTGCCAGGGATAACTAAAGGGCTGCTGCAGGGGCGCAAGTTTGCAGAGGGGGAATACTCAAAAGAAAGAAAACAATTAAGAGGAATAGGTGATGGCATAATATGAAGGAGAAAACAAGAGGCAGCTACTAAGACAGAAGACTAGAAAGCTTCTCTGACAGAAAGGACTCTAAACCAGCTTCCAAAGCCTTTTATCCTCCCTTCACCATTTTCCCTCCCTCCCCCAAATGAACTGCATCTGTCACAACTGTCAGAACCAAATCAGGTTCACCTGGAAACATTCTTCTCCAGCCCTGAAGCAATTCTCTAGAAAGTCAAGGCTAAAGGATTTAAAGCTAAAAAATTATTAACTCATAAGTATTTCACATCATTTCTAATCTCAAAAGAAAAAGAAATATGTTCTGCCCATTGAATGCCTCTAGCAAAAGCCCCAGGAGTAAATAAAGCAGTGACTGGTGAATGCATTTCACCATGGCTCCAGGCAGGAATGATCAGCATCAGGTGCATTAAACAGCTCAAAGTCTTTCTCAGTGGAAGCAGCTGAAGTGGTGAGTGCTAATATTTGATAATGCTATGGCAGGCATAAATATAAAATTGTGTTTGTAGGACCCTACCACTTAAACATGACTGGGACAAGAGGACTGGTTTGGCTGCTCAGCTTTGCCCATGCAGTACTGTAACCTTAATAACAGCATAAAGACAAATTATTGTATGGTATTGTATTATCCTCTGGATACAGTAACTAGAATTACACATAAGTAATTGGTCATTTCCCCATCACAGCCCATGCAGTACTACAGGTGTGTATTTTATTTCTGGATCATTCTTAGAAAAATTATTGCTGAATTTACAGAGCTGTTCTGGCAGAAATTAAAAAAACATGATTTTGTGTTAGTGGTTCATGTGGTTTTTAAAGTGTTCTTAAATTCTGACCCTCTCAAATATTTGCAGTGCTCATGCTAATTGCCATAGTGTTTGGTACCAGCTGTACTGCCAGATAGAAGATCACCCTTATGGGACATATACAGTTAGGGATTTTTGAATATTCCAGTATCTTTCTGTACATGTTGACAAATATCGCGGAAAACTTGGAGGCTATTTCCTACCTCCTCACTCTTCAGAACCTTCCTCTGGATATCAGATTTTTCAGTACAGATTCTGCCATGGGACTTCAGACTGGCAGTGCCTCTTTCTACAGGGTTTATCTCTGGAGGGATATCTCTGCAGCACCAACTCTGCAGGCAGTCCTGGTGGGTTTTTTTTAAATTTTGTTGGGTTGTTTTGTTTTTGTTTTTTGTTTTTGTTTTTTTTTTTTTTAATCTGGATATGTGTAATGTAGATCGCAGGCTGCTGAGAGGGGGTTTCAAGGGTACCCAGACCATGTGCAAGCAGAACTGGAGTGTTCTCCTCCTTGAGATGAGTTTGGTTTTTCACCCTAACACACAAACCTGATATCCCAAAGTGATCTCCTTACCCTCCCTGAACTCTAAATCAGCTGGACCAGGGGGTCTCAAAGACATCACTCCTCAGTGAATCAGTGACAGAGATCTTCTCCAGTACTGAGATTTAGGAAAATCAGGAGAAATTTGCTGCACCAATTCACAAGGAAACAAACTTGGACCACAGATGAGTGGGAATGGAGAATTTGGGTTATCATCTGGCAGTATGAAACCGGCTGAAAAAGACCTAGATAAATAGATGCTAAGAGACATGTTAACAAGTGAGAGCCCAAAGACTAAGGGATGCCAAGAGACTTCCAAGGGCCGTGGGTGGGACAGTTCCTACAGATGGGGCTGCCTGACAACACAAGGCTCCTCTTTCCTGCCCCTCCCAGAAGGGACTGGCAGTGCAAGAGACCCTGGACCCGTCAGGTGCTACCGTGCCCTGTGAGCTTTCCACTGTACAGCATGAGCCAGTCAAGTAATATCCTATTGCTACCCCCTCTTTGGGGCATTCCTCTGGCTCATCATCAGTTGCACAGGGATGTTTTGGGGGTGGGGGAGGACCAGAAGATCTTTAGTGTAGTTTTAAATACACAGTGAAATAAGCCATGGAGACAACAGGTATTAGCTTTCTTTTCCTAAGCAGCACTTCAATGTTAAGCCTGTATGCAGAAATCTTAATTTCTAATCTTTGCAGAGAATGTCTTCTAGGCAGCTGAGCTGTGGTGGAAATGAAAAGCTGCAGAAAGTGGATGAAGCTACACAAGAGGGAGAAAATATTTTTATGCCTGTTTTGTGAGTGCTAGTAGGGTTCCAATTCTTCAGTGGTTTCTGTGCCATATAGCATACAAAAGCACAAGAAAGACATTTCTGCTCTGAATTCTCCAAGCCTGTTTTCACCAGGTTATGGTAGCAGTGAAGCTCAAAGGGAAAGCTGAATGTGGAGAGGCAAAGGTAGAAGGATGTGTGGATGAAAAGACTGAGCATAGACCTGTTAAGCTGACAGCTATAGCAGCCTTTCTGATGATTGTGAATGCTATGAAACAGCAATAAAATCTATGTTCAAAAAATAGACAGGATTAGGGCTGTTCCCAAATTTCTTTGACTGAAATTGCATTCGAAAGATTATATCAGACCTTCCATATTATTTATCCCAAATTCCATGTCGACATCTGTTAGCTGTCCTTTTGCTACTGTTTCAGATAATTTTCTTGTTACACTTTTCCATCAGAAATCCTTCTATTTTGTCCTGCCATTGTAGACATGGTTGCATTGTTCTTGGGGAATACACTGAATTTTTGAACAGGAAGAGGACATTCTTTGGGATGTAGAGTGCATCAATGTACCTTACTGTCCTGCCTCAATCTTACAGCTGAGGACCAAAGGAAGGGAACATTCAGAGTCTTTTAGTGTGAACATGATTAAATCTGATCTAAATGCAACCAGGTTTTTATTCTTAATGAATATTATTTTGCTGTCATCCATTGGTGATTTGGCCCATTGACTTCCCAGGAGCCACAATCACTGTAGGATGTCCCTGCTAAGTTTCACAGCCCCGTTTGGCTCCAGCTCTACTGCAGGCTGGGGTAAGCCCCCAGTGAGGCTGGGGAGCCACCTGCAGAGGAGGGCAGGGCTGCTGGGGACATGCTCCCCTTCTCTTTCAGCCACCCTTCCCCAGGGCAACCCTCAGCAGCCTCCAACCACACTGCTCCCATTGCACTACCTTTTCCATGAGGGGAAAAGGAAGCTGTAGGAGCCAGAAGTCATCAGTACAGAGTGCAATCGGAGCTTTTACAAGGAGGGAAGCACACATGGGCTCCAAAATGTCACAGCTACAATAAACTGCAGCAGCAATGAATTTGTTCCAAGCTTGTGTTTTATTTCTGCAAGTAAAACATACCTGTGCATCCAGTGCTGCACCAGCTGCCCAACCTAGTCTGTGCTTCTGGATGAGAAGGAATACAGAATCTTGCTGGGTTCCCCCACTCGTATTTCACTTGCATATCAGGAGTACAGAAACTCTTTGCTTGCCATTGTCCTTAGTTCCTACTGCTGTTTGTTTGGTCACTGGACAGGCGAAATCAGCCCTGGTACCAAGGGCCTTAAAGGGCTGGCATGGATGTAACCCAGCACAACAGAGGGCACACACCAGTTTTGTTTTCATTAAGGTGCATCACTCTTGTGGTTAACAGCCAGTTTTTTTCTAAAACAGGAGGACAGGGCTAGGAATTAGAACTGACTTCAGAGAGTTTAGGAGTGTATAGTAATATACGTCTCCTCAATGATTACCTTATTTGTACATTTAGTGGTTGCACTATGTAACAATCCTTTGAAGGCTTGGCTATCCAGCGGCTTCTAAGAACTGCTTCCCAACACAGAGGTAGCATTGTGTTTCTACTAGGTTACTTTGTAACCTTCCTAAAGGAGCCAAATGTAGCTCTTCAGTACTTAAATTACAGTCCTACTCAAAGCAAGACAGCTCCATCGCCTGCGGCTTAGTGACTTCTGAGAGGTTTTCTTCTCTGTTTGTAACCAAGAGTTTTCTTTTTTCTCCCTCTACTGTTAGTCCCCCTGATCTCAGTTTAGGATTTGGTGATGAATCTACGTTCTCCTCATGCACAGAGTTTCATAGCCCAAGTGTTGCTTCCTGCCACACCTCATAGACATCACATGATACGCAGAGTTGCCTGAAAGGAATTCTGATATGATCAATTGCACAGGTGTAAGTGATAGCATTGTGTGGAGCCAGTCCCTACAGAGGCTTGCTCTAAAGATAGGCACTGATTAACAATTTTTTTTTTTTTCTCCCTACAAGAACAAGCCAGAAAAGAATCCAGTTCATGTTTCAGAGTTTGGCTGTTTTGGTGAGACAAATGACACCTTGGAACCGCAAACAGAAGCAAGTTTTCATTGAAGCAGTGAAAGGTAAACCCAAATGCAAGGAAAAAATACATCTGCAAGAACTGTGATGCTGTTTTACTGCTGAGACATAATAATAATAAACATTTTAAAAGGTTAAACCCTAGTTTATAAATAATAAGATCGAGTTTCAAAGACACATTGCCAAACAGCTGTTTGATGCTTTTTTCCCTTCACACTAAGATTACTCCATGTGTTCAAGAGCATGAAGCAACAGCTCTCCTTACCTGAACATACTGAGGTTTTAACTGGAGGCACTGGAAAGCCAGGTGAGGTTTCACAGCTAATTTACAAGGGGCTTGGTGACCAAGGGATAACAATTTGAGACCTGGTGCTGTAGATTAATACCAAAATTTCAAGAGCACCTTATGACAAGTTAAAAGAATCCAAACTTGGGGACAAAGACAATGAAGTGTAAACTACAGGCTCTCACCCTCAGCAGTATTTTCTGACCATGCAAAGACCGATACCTATCCTGGCAGGTTGACTGCTGTCATGTGGCAGGCACCTTATGCAGTATTTTCAGCCAAATTCTCCTAGACTGGTTTTGCAGTCTTGCCCCTGGAGCAAAGCTGACTTTGCTGGGTCACAGGGAGATGCCAAATATAGTGGTGGAATTTAAGACTTGTAGCTTAAGGATTGGGAAACAGCTTCAATGCTTAATGAGCAAAATTAATCATGTACAGCAAAGGACCCAGGGGGTAACGTTAGTGCTGTTCAGTGCTGGGAGGCTGCTGCTTTGCCAGGTACATGAATTTAACGCTGCTGCCTAAACTGGTGCCTAAAGGGGTGAGTCTGTCCCAGCAGCTTGCACAATCCCATTAATGCAGGTCACACCCGGCTCTGTGATGTGTATTAAATACACTGCCATAGCAAATGTGGTGGTTTTCTGCAAACACCACCTCTTTGGAGGGTTGTAAAGGGGAAGAGGCAAGAGAAACAGCTAAATTTGGTGGCTCGAAGTGATGGCCTGGGTACTCTGGTGGAGCACAGCAAATTCTCAGAGGTTGCCTTAAGTCAAAAGGTTTTAAGCCCAACATTAAAATGGGTGACACAATTCAAGTACATTATTGCAAGGTTTTCAGCGAGTAAACAGAACTTTCTTGTAAAAATACTACTGAATTCAGCCCAAGCTGAACAGAGTATATAAACTATGGGGCAACCTAGTAATATTGCACTGGTATAAGGAGTGAAACACTGACAAAATAAAAGGAGACAATTTTCGGGTGGGACTTCAGAAAGTTTGGCACTTTAGTCTGTGTTTATTTGTCATGAATATTTGATATTTGATAGTCTTATGTTACAGCTCAGATGTTGCTCATTATGGCAAACTCCTAAACTATACAAAGCCTGTATTTTATTTTTATTTTCAATGTAAGTACTTGTGAAGGAACTTTAAGGATTTACTGATGACCACGTGTGTAACAATTTAACACAAAAGCCAGTAAGCCAGAGTTGAGCATAATTTCAGAGGCACAGCCTATAGAGCTTTTCTGCTGAAATTGTATCTAGGACTACACAAGGACAGCTGACAAACACCTTCCTCGCTGGAGTCTGTGCACCCTTTAGATAAACTGCTGCCTCTTATAGATTAATCAAGTAGTTGGAAGAAGTTCTGACAGCTTGCCTGGGAAACCACGCACTGTGCTAACTTGGGGATACCTTAATAAACAACATGATTCACTTTGGATTGTAAAATACAAATACTTTACATTTAAACATTTTGGAGGAAATGAAAATAATAATAAAAAAACCAACCTAGAACTAATTGATCAGCTTTTCCAGATTGGATTACTTTCCCGTGCATATATGCATGCACACATACATGTGTACACAAAACATTCACCAGAGTTTAAGCAACGTACTGACTTTTAGGAACTGTGACTCTTCAGGTTTTCTGCACTAACACACATCAGCAGAGATGTGACATATGAAAGTGACACTAAACCATTCTTTGCATGTGGCAGTTCAGTACAACAGTGAGAATCAGTCCCACAGCTAAAATATCAAGGGATCAATTAAAATGATTTCCAGTTCAGCCACAGCAGGCACTATCATAGACCTGTTTTCAGAGAGCTCATCTGGCAGCTGATGTCTTTTCAGTCCCCTCTGAGGCAAACTAGCTTTGTAGTTGGTGATCTTGTGATAAAAATATCCCCAAATGAGAAAAGGCTGAGTGATGATGATGAAGAACTGTTCATTAAATTTTTTACAAATACTGATTTCTCTGAAAATGTTCATTACTTGAGGACATGCAGACCAATAAATAAATAAATTTACAGAAAGATAAAAATACCAGGCAAACCATTACATCCTTATTAGGAGTAGAGAAAGCTCATACTGAATTACCTGGGATAACACACATGAGCAGGAACTTGAAACTTCACACTACTGCTGGGGTCTGTCACTTTCAACACCATTATCTCCAGTGTTGTTCAAAACAGGAATACAGTGTTGCTGTTTATTTGCTAAAGGCCCCAGCTTACACTGATAAGCACCAGTTAATTTTCCAAAATACTTCTTGAACTATTAAATACAGATTAGATTTTGTAACAGAGTTTATCTTGCTGTCCCACTTGCTGCGTGTTTGTGATCGCCAATACCTGCTGTGCCAATTACAGCACCTGCCACCTTGGAAAACTTAATTTCTATCCGATTTTATAGAATGTTTTGATTTGCAAAGCCAGGAAACCAACAGCATGCAGCTGCTCAGTTCTTGCTCATCCAGGAGTAGCTTTGCACCAGTTCTGGATTTCTCCATAAAAAAAACCATTTTCATCCTAGGACATGCTTGTATGTAAAAAGGAAAAGAAGGTGGAAAGAATGAGGGAAAGTGAAGAAGAAAAACAGAATAGCCTTCCTCTTCCACTCCTTGAGGGCAGCGAGACCAGCTATAGAGGATAATACAGAACCATTTTTTTTGTACTTTCTTATGCAAGTTTTGGAAAGAGACGGTTACAGGAGAGAGAGAAGGGAAGATATCTGTGGCTCTGAATTTAACAGAGAAATTCTGAAGGGACTGCATCAAGAGATCTCTGCAATCCCATTCCAATTATTGCACAGGGTGATGGAATTTCTAGAGGCTATCTGCTTGGAAGGACATACTAAATGAGTAACAGTGGGTGAAACCAGCTAGGACAGCAACACAGTGAATGGGATGGTTTTCTCCAGAGGGTGTGTGTGTTGGGGGGGGGTCTGTGTTTGTGCGTGATTATAAATTGTTTTGCAGAGTATTTAATATCATAGAGCATTTGTTGAGCTTTTGACTCTCACTATAACAAGGCCAACCCTCAACAAGTTAGAAAGCTGTGGCACGAAAGTGATAAGTCAGCTCAGAGGAATGGGGTAAGAATCACAAGAAAGGAAAGACATCTGCATGTGGATAAGGCAAAAGCCACCAACTCTCTCTAACAATCATTTATCTCCAACTTGGTTACAGGAAGAAACCTAAAAAGCCAAGATTTGAGCAGGAAAGGAGAGGAACTCAAAGGGAAACCCAGACAGTGCTAAAATATTAACAAAATATGTTCCCCAAAACAATGAACTGTGAAAGGCTAATCTTTTACTTTCCTGGCAGTCTAAGCTAGGGAACACTTGTGTGGAATAAGCAGATGTAACTTTCTGCAGTTGTGTGCAGGCTGCTTGTCTGGCTGTGAGGCACCTCTTCCCCAAGCATTAGGCTGGCTTCTTCAGAAGTCAGTGTCACGGCTAGACAGACATCTATGGGACCGTCTATGGAATCAACTGAGTTTCTCCTGGAAATACTGCAGAGACATCCCATATACTGTGTCCAGCACATGCCACGCCCTTGAAGTTTGTCCCACAAACTACAACAAACAATGTATGAGACTTGCATTAATCTGAAATTATGGGAAATCACCTATGTGTCCCAAAAGAATGGTTCCACTATGGATTCCTCATACTTACCTTCCAGTGTCTCCAAGTGTTTCGAAGTGCAATTTGATGGCAAACTCAATTGCTTCCTTCAGTTCAGATCTGTCTTGTCACAGACCCAGTAGCATCATCCAATTTGTTCCTTGGTGAAATCATGAAACGCAGGTATTTATGTCTTAAGATTTTTTGAAAAACTGACATTTTACCAGTCATAAATTATAGAGACAGTTACGCCATTGCAAACTACTCCCAGCAAAATTGGATGGACTCTGTAATTACTTAATGGCAATCCCAAACATGCAGATCAAGACTATCTATTGAAATGCCAGGCATAAATTATTCATTAACTAAAACCATTCTGTAATTTTATTGATATATTTTGTGGAGTTCACATATTTTTGTACAGCAAACATAACACTGTAGGCCACAAGAAGCTGCAGCACTATTGTTTAATAGCAGCAAGGTATATTTTATAATCAGGGTATGTGGACAATAAATAGTCTGTTTCTTTGGATGTGAATGTTTAAAATGAAGTTCTGCTGCAGCTTCATAATGTGATTGCTATTTTACAGAGCTTATACACAAAAATATATATGCAATCTTTTTGTCTATATTTTATACAAATACAACAGTAGTTTGTGAATACATTTTAAAGTACAAATACATGATAAGCAACTCAATTTCCCATATCACAGGATAGCAAATTTTAAATGCAAGAAACATATACAAATTCAGTCTGGAATGCAGGGTTTTCTGTGTTCTTTTTTTTTTCCTCTTTTTTTTTTTTTTTTTTTTTTTGACTCAAAACTTTTATCATTAAAAACATTTTAGCATACAAGTCCAAACAATTTTTCCATTAGCTAAAAATATAATTTCAGCAATCCAAGTCAGGTTTGGGTGTGACATCATTCACCAGTATACTCTTCCCAGTTTTTGTCTAAGGCTTTCAGTAACATATAGTATGTTCTTCACTCCACACCATATAAAAAGCCCATACTTAACATTAACTAGCAGTCACCTATTTTTGTGAACAAGAGCTGGGCTTGTCAGCGTTTAAATTTGCATGTCCAAAATTTTAGTTTTGCAAGTGCATATGAATACATTGTGGTGTTGCACAAAGTTCATTAATGACAAATTAAGTCACAGTATAAAAATATATCATACAACTATAGGTCTAGTATAGTCCTTTTTTTTCTATGGGTAAAAATACATCTGAATGAGACAGGGAGGTTTGTAGCACCATGAGAGGAGTTGTATCCCAAGTTACATTAGCAGCATGATCCAATATAACAATATTGCAGGAGTGTTTCTGAGGAGATAAACATTCACTCTGGTTCAACTGTACCACTGAAGCTTATACTGAAAAGTGTTTACATATGATTAGCAATAGTTCTGTGTCACTTCCAGGGCTAGATAACTGTTATCAAAAGACACTGCCTTCCAACAAAAGTAAGACACCCTTATTGCATAAAAGCTTTGGGACTACCCAAACACATTTTGAACTACTGTGGCATTACTTGTAAGTTGAGCATGATGCTAAGTAAGCTGTGGTTTAAACTGTACACTGGGGGGAAGCAGGATGGGCAGCTAAGCCTATAATGGTTTACTACATACCAGATAAGTACATATATTTCAGAGGCTTATCTATAGACTGAGAAGAATACAGGAGAAGCTGCTAAACCAGTGTATGAGACAGACATAACAAAGGATGCAGGATCCCCATTTACAAATGCAGGATCAGGCCCAAAGTTAACTTCAGACAGCAGCATAGTGATGACAGGATGTGATAAAAAAATCGGTATTGAATACTGCATGTTAAATATTTTTGACAAAGTTTACCATCAAGAACTTCAGAAGACAATTTGCAAATGGTGAGGACAAACTCCTAATTGTTTTTGACTGGTATTCAAAATGGCAGTAGAAGACAGTGTAGTTTGAAATATGTAAACCTAGTAAAAACCATTGTAAAACCCTTAAGAAAGACACACTGGTTCTGTGCAATATAGCAAATTGATAAGAAAACACTGTAAAAATGTACCTGTTTAAAATTACAATGTCTACCATTTTGTACACAAAGCATTATACCAAAGGCCTACATATATGTAATCTAATGGCACTTGAAACAAATTATAATAAAAGGTTTTATAATAAAAAGCATAACCTGTAAGAAATTTTCTTAAAAGGTTTACGTTTTCTTTTTGAAAGTGCTATATCTTGTAATATGTGTAACATAGAGGTTGACCAAGCTTTATTTTAAAAAATATTGGCCTATAATACAAGTTTAGCTCACTAGGCAAATGATCCTGAAAATATGTACTCTTAACATTCATTATTAGCTTAATAAAGCAATCAGCTCTGGCTCATGTTTCAGTCAGTATATGGTTTTTAAAAACCGCTACTGCCAAATTAACAATAAATCACTCTATTCCACAATTTACTACTAATAAAGCACAAGCAACAAGTACACAAAAAAAATATATATTAAAAAAAAAAAAAACAACAACAAAACAAACTCACTAGAAGTTTAGAAGTTGCACAAAGAGTGGTGCATGATCAGCCAGCCCTCCCCCCTCCCACCAAGAATCCATGGGAAATCAAGAAAATGGGGTTTAAAAACTAATGGTTTCATAGTGGCCAATATTGACTCTGCCTAAGCGATGCTCAAAAGCACTCTGGTGGTGTTGGTATTGCTTAAAGGGTCAGTCTGCTTCCATGTTACCCTACATCCTAGTTCAGCTGCAAACACTCTGAGTGCAGCCACACACTGAAACCCTGACTGAATGAGGTTCAATATCTTGTCTGAGGTCTCTATTTCTCAAGTGAAATGTATATCTAACTCCAAGTGAAATGTCAATCTCTTTTCAGGAAGCTAAGGCACAAACAAAGTAGTAAGGGTTCTGGCTACACACTAAGAAATAGGTGTTGGCAAAGTCTCTGGGGGTTTTGGTTTTTATGAAGTCTTTCAGCAGCTGGGGCCGAAAACAAGTGGCTCCAGACTGGAAATTTGTGTGCCAGAGGCTGCCCACGGAGGGCAGTGCTGCCCGGTCACACTGCTGGGCCAGCTGCAAAATGCCAAGCACTCACAGCTTTCCTCTGCTGCAGGGAAAGTTGCAGATGCTTGGCTCCACACAGGACATAACCCACTGCAGGAATTAAGTCCATTTATCTTCATCTCAGATTAAAAAGATGGAGAATAAACCCAAGTTTTTCTTAGATGCGTTACGGTTGTTCATGTAAACTAGAGCTACATTCGGCTGCATTCAGCTTGTGCTCTGTTCATCTGTGTTTTTCTTTCCTTTAGAAAAGTGAATGGAAAAAAAGCAATATTGAACAAATCATTCAACTGAAGATGTAAGCAAGTGAGCAATCTGTTTCACAGAAACCAGAGGAAGCAGTCGTGAAGCAGAGCTAAACGCCCACTTTGAGATAACATGCTCCTAATCCCAAAATCTAGGAGTTATTTGCAGAATTTCAAAAGGTATTTTCCTTATTAACACATCCTTATTGTAATGCCTTTGGAACACAAACACATTTATAAAATTGTTATTTTTCAGTAATAAAATTTAAATACACATATGTATAAAATAGTAAAACTACACCTGCATATTGCTCCTAGCATTAAAAAAAAACAGTAGGAGCTACTGATAAAACATCCGGAGCATGAGCTCCTTAAATGGGAGCA
Organism: Lonchura striata; assembly: GCF_050655825.1. NCBI lineage: Eukaryota > Metazoa > Chordata > Aves > Passeriformes > Estrildidae > Lonchura > Lonchura striata. The sequence goes on from NC_140704.1 coordinate 118,632,780, forward strand.
ACTTTTGTTTCTGTGAAGTATATTTAGTTTAACCACTTAAAACCTTATATCAATTCTCATTATTGTTTGAGAGATACTAATGTACTCGATTTCCATTTTTTAATTCCTTGTACAAAAATGACAAGGAAAACAATGTTATTGTTGAATTACAGCAAATCTAGTTTGCTTTTATGCATCACAGGGTTGGTTGTTTTTTTAGGTTTTTTTTTTTTCCTCTTTTGGTTATTAGGGATTGGGGAATAGAATATATATTGCAATAGGTAAAAGTGGTGTAAGCAATATGCTTTTACTTCACTCCTAAGAGTCCTGTCTTTAAATCTTGGCAATGGGCAAAAAGTCCCTAACCAAGTACCCAGGTGTAGAAAGTGTGATTAACAGCTAACTTGTTGCTTAGGAGGACATAACACACCATGTAACACAACTGAAAAGATCACTCCAATAAAAATGAAACAAAACAAAACAAACTGGTAGTTGCAAATTTACATTCACTTTCTGACTGCACACTAGTTTTGAACTGAAAATAGGTACACACTTTCTGGCTGGACTTGATCCACCCTTTGGTGGTGGCAGCGGGGAGAAGACTGACGCCTACAAACGTGAACACACTACTGGCAGGTTCCTATGCAGTACTCTTTCTATGCTACTAGAGAGAAAAAACAGCAAGTTAAGAATTAAAACAAAAACTGCGACAAAATACTCTGCATGACTACATTACACTTTAATATTTCAAGATCAGCCATTAATTTTGCCTGTTTCCCTATACCAGAGTCACGAAAGCAGAACAACAGTTTCAAATTCAACTTGAAACATCTGTCATTTAAGAAAGCAGAGATTCTCTGTCAAAATTCTGTTCAGCCCTAATTTTAAAGAATTATACTATTTTTTTTTTCTTCTGTTATCCATAACAGGCCACCAAAATTTAAGCCAGAAAATGGCAAAATTCTTAACAACTTTTATAATGACTTTAATACAAGTCAAAATGCTATATATATGTACATGTGTATATATGGACTTCTATATATACACACACAAGTTTTCAGAAAAATCTGAATTCTATATTTATTTAAAAAATTTAGATTTGTCATTAGAGAACAAGTCAAATGTGTCACCATTTGGGAAGAGGATTTGTCTGGAAACAGACTGGAGAATTTTTTCCCCAAATCTCAGGAATTCTTGTGATACATATTTTAAATTGATTATTTGCAAATAGTAAAATATATTAAAAGGCAAAAGTGGCAATTCTACCACTGACATCAATAAAACAGAATAGCTGGTATGGTTTAAAAAGTTTTAGAAATGGGATGAGTGTTGTGAGTTTGCTTGGGATGACTCTCTACTGAACATTTTAAATGTGTAAATTGGCAGTGAAAATGAAAACAATACAATGAGACTGTTTAAAAAAAACAACAAACCAAAGTAAACACAGCTGAGAATAAACACTTTCAAAACATTTTTAAAAAGTTAATTTAAATTTCTTACTGGCTTCATGAGATTGGTACTGTACAAAAGCAGAGAATTTATAATGTCTTATAGTAGGCACTAAGTTAAAAATGGTCACCTAAGGCATTTCTACAAATAGACAGTTAACAAGCCAACTCTGTACATCCTATTGGAAAGCTTGATGAAATCGTGGTAGGGTGGTGGTTGTGCTTAGACTGCTTGTGAAAGCTGCTGACAATGAGTGTAGAGACCCAAGACCTATACTATTGCTAGGATCTTGTGGATCCTGGGTTTGTGGTGGAAGCTGAGTCATAGAAGAATGTGCCTCCTCTTGCGTGTAACTCATCCCCAGGTTTCCCACTGAAACAGAAGGATTATAGGGAGGGCCATTGACAGGTATGAAGTTGAACAGCTGAGAAAAGTCCAATGATGGGGCATTTAGAGGTTCGCTAATAGGAACGGAGCCCTTGGAAAGGGAAACTTCCCCAGACCCATCATCTAGAGGCCCTACTTGTGGATCCAGCCCTAGTTTTGATGAAGATGCTTGAGAATCCTGGGATGAAGAAGGCATACCACTTTGCAACTCCATTAAGTAACTTTCAATTTCCCCTTTCAATGGCTGTTCTTTTTCAGGCATAGAAATTGAGTATGAGGTAGTACCGAGTGGGTATTTCAACGATAGCTGGTGAGAAGGGTGGACAGACTCCATATCTATTGGACAAGGCATTCCCAATGGTAACGATGTGGCAACCATTTGGTGTGCAGATGCAGAACTCTGCATGGATTGAATCTGAGTGTTGTAGAGATTTAATTGCAAAGTGTTTGTAAATGGCTTTGATGTCAGTTCACTGGAAGGTAAAGACATCACTGGAAGCAGCTCATCCTTAATAGGCACAGAAACATTGCAGGTAAAGGGATCTAGAAGGTCCATTGGCTCTGTTTTGACCTTCAGAAGTTCTTGGTTGTGACTTTTCTTCATGTGACGCGTGAGGTGATCCTTCCGCCCAAATCTCTGTGCACAGTACTGACAGAGGAAGTCCTTTCTTCCAGTGTGCACTACCATGTGTCTGCGGACATCCTTTCGGGTGTAGAACCGACGATCACAGTGTTCACACTGGTGCTTTTTCTCCTTCACTCCACCCGACGACTTGCCTGCATGAGTTTTTAGGTGCTCCAGCAGCACTCCTGTGCTTTCAAAAGTCTGCAAACATACCTTACAGGTGAGGTCACCACTTGTTGCAGCATGCAAAGCCAGGTGACGTTTGAACCCAAGCTTGGTATTGTAGTTCTTTCCACATTCTTCACACTTAAAGGCCTCTTTGTTGGGATTGTGTGTATGTAGGTGATTCTTTAGGTGATCTTTTCGGTGAAACATTTTCTCACAATAATTACACTTGTGGGTTTTCTCAGGAGAATGAGTAGCCATATGCCTTTAAACACAGATATATTCTGTAAGTAATTATTTTGATCAAAAAACACACGTGCTCATTTTTTAATGGCAGCTAAAGACTACACTAAGGGCTGCTTTGCAACAGAACCTTTTAACTGAAAGCATGACACTACAAAGACAGTTTGACAAATTTAAATATAGCAAAACACGAGCCATTTCTCTTAAATTGACACTTTAGTTTTGGTGGGTCTTAGCTACGGTAACAGGGGTATATGGGCAAGTATGAAAGTACTTGTGTAAAAGTCCATAGCCAAAGAACTTTCAGTCCATACTCTTTTTCTTGTGACAATTCCTTATACAAATGAAAATTCTACGCTCATTAAAAACAAAACGAAACTAAACAAAAACAAAAACAAACAAACAGAAAACAAAAGCAGAAAACAAATTAAGAAACAAAATCAAAGACATTAGCTTGCAAACTTAGGTAATTTAGAATTCTAGAAACAATCCAATAGCTACTTTAATTAACACATCCTCTCTGCAATCAGCTGAAGGAGTACAGAAATATATACTTTTACACGGCTTAACACGGCCAACATAAAATAGATAATATAATCTGAAAGATAAATAGAGTTTAATACCTTAGTAATTTGTACTTAGAAACAAAGGCCTTGGTGCAGTCTTGTTGTGTGCACTTGTAGGGCCTCTCTCCTGTGTGAGAGTATGAGTGAACCTTTAATTTCTCAACACTGTTAAAGGCCTTGTCACACAGTTGGCAAGGAAAGTTTTTTCTTGGTTTGGTTTCACCACGCTTACGTTTCCCTGAAGGGACTTTCTGGGTATCTCTTACTTCTGACAAATCACCAGGAATGACAGTGGCCATCGCAGCCTAAACCAGGCCTTCTTGTTGGACACTTGGGAATTGCCCAACTCCACTAAATGATTTAGCTTTAGATGGCTTCTCAAGTTTCATGTGGTCGTAAAAGAAAGCAAAAGGGGACTGGAAAAAAAAAATAAGAAACAACTAGTTTGTAACTAAACTTAGATTTTGAAGTTTACTTGCTATGTGATGCTTCTGAATAAAACTTAAAAATAAAGTTAGGTTCAGCTGGTCTAATGTAATACCTACAGGTTTCTTTATACTATTTGCTGCAACTCTTAAAATGCATTGCTCAGGATGAACAGATCCACATATGCCCTGAAATCACACCTCACAACTTTCCCCTCAAGCACTGATGTAGAACAGAGTTTCTGTCAGATTAAGGGAAGCTTCAGGCAAAGAGTCTACCTACCCAGGCACCTTTTGGCAGCTTCCGATTTCAAAGGAATTACAGCCGCGCCTGTGGTGTTTGCACAGACATCCCCCCCACCCCCCACATACATACACACAACTATCAAAGCCTATAAGCCTCAAAATGTTTGAAAACCTGCACAAAACACAGCAGTACCCATGCAGACACTATGGAGGGCAAAGCTCATGTTCCCTTTTGGATATACCTCCCTCCCCATGATTACTGCGCATCTATGCATCTACTCTGGCAAAATGCATGCACTGCCAACGATGCCTAACACAGGTGAAATTCTCCTCTGAACTCACCCTCTGCTAACAGAGTCTTGATCTATGAATGGCAGAAGTCCCACGGATTAGGGTTAGATTAGACAGGTCAGGGTTTTATCAGCCCAGTCCTGGAGACCCCCAGCCTCCTCATGCTACCCTGTGAGACATGAAGGCTTGTAAGCATTCAGACTCAGGCTAGCAAAGGATGGAGGCTCCAAGTCCTGCCCCTGTGGCACAGCAAAATGTCAACTAAACCTGAGGCTTTCATTGTAAGCATGTGCGTGACGTGATCCTTGTGTCTCACTTGTGGTTGAGAAGTTTTAAATTCGTCATCTGGTATCATATAGTGGCAACTGGGCACCTGCCACCACAGGGCACTCAACAGCCCTCCTTTGTCAGGGGTTGCTGACAGCTTCGCTTCATCCTTGGAGCACAAGTGCTACTATAGATACCAAAATCCTGTGCTACCCAGAGTGGGAAGGGTGGAGCGTGAGGTCTGCAGCAGCAAGGACAAAGAGGACAGCAGGGCAGTACTCAGTGCAAGCATTTTTGAGGGCTGGAAAGCCCCAAAATTTAGCCTTTCTCCCTTGAAAGTGCCACCATGCACCCCCAGCCCCGGTGCCACGGCAGGGGCGGCCGGGCCGGGCGGCACCGGGGCCGGGCAGCGCAGGGCTCGGTGTCCGGGCAGCGGCATCGCCCTGGCAGCAGGGCCGGGGGAGCCGCAGCTGCTGGGACAGGTGGAGCTGGGCAGCTGGAGCCAGGCAGGCACCACCAGGCTGCAGCTGCTCCGGCCCAACGCCGCCTCCCTGGAAAACAAACCGGGCTCTTCCCTGCTGGCAAGGAGGGAGGCTGGGTAGCTGGGAGGGAGCCCTGGCCTGAGCTGTCCTCTCAGCCCTGCTGAGGCTCAGCAGAGATGGAGGGAGCCAACTGCTCCAGAGAGGAGTGGAGAGCAGAGCCCAGGTGTGCTGGGGGAATAACAACACGGTCCTCTCAAGTGCCCTAGAATGAGGACCGTCCTGGAAGAAAGCAAGAAGGAAGGAAAGCCTGAGTTTTCCTCTATGCATGGCAGGACAAGAGAAGCAGGGAGAGGAAGAAGGAGAAGTGCCTCTTCAATGTCTGCATTTTAAGAAATCCTCAAACCTCCATTTTAAATCTTCCATTAGAAATGTGTACACAGAGTATGCCTCTGTCTAAGCCTTTTCCTCCCTCCTTCCCATTTTCCCTTGTCTTTAGAGAAGGAGAGAAGCACTGGCACACCAAGATGAAAATCTGCTTCCTTTCAACCCTAAAGCCCCTGAATGACAGGTTAAACTATGCTACCTCTTTTAAACAAGTGGTTTTGCAAGACCACCTTATTCCCTTAAATTTCATAAGGAAACACTAACTTATTTTAAAGATACCTAGTATTTCTTTAAGGACTCTCTTGATTTCAGATTTGTCTCAAACTCATTCCCATTCGTGGGATGAAGCCTGGAGACATCAGTTCCATGAGTGGGAAAATGCACAGGTCTTCAAAGTATCAGCTTAATTTTATTTTCTGTCTCATAATCAACAATCTAGTTCACTAACTCTAGTTTATAAAGAACAGTTGTTTGGAGACCTAAGAGCAATAATTTTTTTCAATAAAAGTAAATGAAGACCAATTGCAAAGACTTCAATGAAGCCACCAATGTAATCAAAAGGAGAGTCTGATTAACATTGGAGTTGTGATATATCTGCTGACTGAAAGTTGTTTTTTTTTTAAATATAGGCTTTAACCAGAATCCGGTAATAAAATTAATTTTGTTCTTCTTTTAACGAACACATTGGTTTTCAGTGCATATTGGCCTGAATGTAGAATGAAATTTTATTTTAGTCTAATCTGACAAATGAAGTTCAGGGTGGAGAAGAAAAATCCAACCTGACCTACACTTGCACAGGGTACTTTTATACCACAGAGGCATGTGCATGAGACCCATCACACAGAACTGAGAGCACAGCAGTCACAGCCCTCACCACATGGCCAGGGCACACTTACAGCCCCAATGGGGAACAAGGGATCCAGTCCCTCTGCCCCCCTGCCAAATCCATACCTAGCTTTAGACAAGGAAGTCAGGATTAGCAGAAAAGGCAAGTGAACAGTCTCCAAAGCCTGCTCCATGAGAGTGGGGCTACTTTGGCTCAGCAGCAAGAGGAGTCTGTGCCCAGACAGTGACAAGAGAAATGGAGACAGCAGGAAAGATACACAGAAAGAGGATGAGCCACCACAGGGAGGGAGAGTGGAGAGAACAGGGATGGGGGTGTAGGGCTAGGGAGGCTCAGGGTGTGCTGCACAGGCATTGGGAATATCTAAGGACATGACGATAGGGGTGAGCTGGTAACACTGGGGTGGGTGGGAAGGAACTGAACCTCAAGCTGGGGAGATGCAGGATATGAGGCCATGCAGAAAGGTGAACCTGATGTGATGTCAATAGCAGCCTGTGTTATGAAACAACATATTAAGCTTAACAAATTAACATCTGACAACTTCTCACTCCTTTTCTCAATGCAAAGATCACATCTCAGGCTGGAAACCATCCTATATTCAGGCCAATATAAGATCACTCTTTTCTTCTCCAAAATTTCAGGTAACCTAGCTGCTGTGCAAGTCAGAACATTCACAGGGATGAAAAATTTGGGTTTTGTTCCTCTACGATCAAAACTAATTAAGCTGACTTTGAACTGTGTTTAAGTGTCCTTAAAAATGCATCATTAGAACAAATATAGTGTGATCCAATCTTTGGCAATGACAGAGTTTTATTAAAAAAACATGTATGCACTATTATCTCAGTATCACTTCTCAATAGGCGAGGCAATTAAGAATGCCAGTACTGATCTCTGAATAGCAAATAACCACTTTTTTTTTCTTTTTTTTTTTTTTTGGGTGTGGATATATAGACTGAGCAATGGAGATAAAATTTAAAAAAAACACTGATCCTCAAATATTAAATTTTCCAAAGACCAGCTGAAAGCATTTTATGAGTAATATTGCCTGCTTGTGTCTCAACATATTATAACTTAAAATCCACATTCTTACTGGTGCTTTCACAACTGCAGGATGAACGATTATATGTAGTATCAAATATAACAAACACATTACACAAAAGCTTATATATAATACTATTTTTAAAGAAGCATATATTTAAAGAGGATTAAAGCAACCTCTGTTCAATGCACACCTGATGTTTGCCCACTAAAGTCCTCAGATTTTGGTCTTAACCAGTTCCGCTGACTCTTCTTGGAGGAAACCAGAATCCAGTACTTCCCATTTTTACTGGTCTGAAAAACAAAAGGAACAATGGACTAGACTCCAGCAAAACCAGTGCATTCATAAAGGTTGTGATGCAGCAAGACCAGGGATTGGAAAGAATCGGAAAGGAAAAGTTAAAAGGGACAGATCCAACCCATGCACAGAACATTATATACTGTTAATTATAAACTGTAGGAATCATTCTTGCATTATCAGTAGCAATTATGCACTTCAATTTGCAGTATACTTACATAATTTCAACTAATGCTATGCTGGACAGTGACACATAAAGAGATAAAATTAGACAAAAGCAAAGGAGTTTTCATATAGTTAAAAAAAATAAAAATCCACAGACCACAAATAATTTAGATGTAACAGCAAAACATGTGAAATGCTGGGCCCAGACTTGAGTTTCTTACTCAGAAAGGACTGAATAAGAGAAGATTCTGGATTAGGCCCAACTTTACTAGAACCTAATGCCTTCATTCTGCTTAATTATACAGGAAATAGCAGCTTAAAAGGTGACCTGCAAAGGAAAATAAAATTAATTTAAAAAAAATAATAAACCTCTTAATGATTAACATGCTACAGGTAAATCCCAAAAGAGGACAAGTCTAGGTATGCCTGAGCAAACTGAGAGGGCCCTTTTGGAATTTCCCTTGTATCTCCCTTTCCTCTGCCATCATCCTTTTGTAAATTTGCAGCAAGTCTTCCTTGTCTTGCTAGAAGGCCTCCTGGATGACACAGGTATACACAGAAAACATGTTCAGCGCCTCCTTGTAATGGGGAGGTTCATCCTGTCCAATTCTTCCAGATGTGTAAGGGCAAAGCCCTATACATACCCCACAGCAGGCTGAAGCTGTTTGGCAGGAGCCCTGTAGTAATGTAACATTTCCCCCCACACAAAACATTTTCCCTTCTGGCTTCCCATTCATTCCAGAAATCATTCTTCCTTTTGATACCAAGTTCAGCTCTGCACAGCCCCAGCATCCTCTCTTGGTGAGTGTGAATGTGAGCAAACAGGTGTCCCTAAATACCCATTAATGTCAGAAGTGCTTAAGAGCAACCGACGGAAGCTCTCTGATGGCTGAGGAACATTTATGTGGGGCTTTCTACACACAGGCAGGAGGCAGAAGCAGCTCCAGTAGTCAAAGAAAATGTTCTGTTTTCAACTAATGTGCACAACCCTCACCTCCACTTTTTGGGGTTCCCAAATCATCTTGTTTAAGGGAGAAAATGACGATGACTCCTTATCTCCTCTCCCAGCAAGAACCCTATAAATCCATTCCCCTGCAATGCCCATCTCAACATCTTCCACTATCACAAAGGAAGAGTTTCATTCCCCATGTTTCTGCTGAGGTACTACTATTGTTAAGTATTTTACTAATGTACTACTATTGTTAGATAGACAATATTTAAGACAGACACATAGATGTAATGGACTAAGTCCTCATGGACTTAGCTCCTTCACTATTCACATTTACAGACTATTTCCTGTTTGGAAAAAAGACCCCAACAAATCCTGTTAAATTATTATCAAGTCCTCTCAGTGGCATTTAACATTTTCTCTTAAATGTTTATAGTCCTCAATGCTCATCACACATCTAAAGTCACTCTAGCAAAAAGCAGATGACCTCAGGGGCAGGCCACTAGAGACATGGAAGGACTATGGAATCAGGGGAAAATGAAGCAACTGGAACAAGTAAATAAACAAGATAAATACGAGATGTAGCTAGAGGAGCTACAGGAGCTGAGGAGAATGAAGGAGGACAGTCAGATACTCTCATTCATTCATTACCTTACGAATACAGCAAAATCACAATGCAGTGGATCCAGGTGAGGGCAATGCTACACCTACAATTAGTGGGATCTCAATTTCTACAGGGCCATTATTACGTAAAGAGCTCAACAATGTACACACAAAAAGGGCTACGTTTGTATGAGTAATGAAAACATTTACTCCTTTTGACAGGATTTAGTGAAAAGATAAAATAATTCCTATGCTTTGCAACAATAAACATGTTATTGGAATAAAGACTTTTCCTTATGCACGGAAGACAAAAGTTATCCATTATAATGCTGATTTCTAGACCACCTTTCTCAGAAGCTTTTAGTGTTTGAAAAGTTCTGAGGCATAATACTGGACAAAGATGTACCATTCTCCTTGTAACTGCTTATAGTCATAGTGTTACTAAGCTTTTCACCTAGATGAGGTAGGAAGAATTTTTAATGAATAACGAAGTTTGAAGTAGTCTCCACATGAAGCAGAGAAGCATCACACTGCAAAATGTGTTGTCACACACATGTGCCCGAAGCCCACTTGGGTATAATAAAACATAACTTCTCTAATTTGTCAGAATTTTTACAATTTGCCATATCTTCCATAATTTGTGAAGCACTAATTTTGCTAAGTATCCTGATAATTCCAGGTTAGATAATATTTCAATTTCAACTAAAAAAAGTGCCCCAAAACCCTTGTGTGGAAGATAAATAAAATAAAATATAAATATAAAATAATCTATTCCTTTTTATTATTAAAAAGAGTAACACTTTTTTTTTCCAAATTCACAGTTCCTATTTTAAAATCTGATAAAATACTTACACTTGAAAATATTTTAAAACATTTGATATCTCAACTAAAAGGATAATGAAGACAATACAGAAATATAACCAATAATCCTCCTCCTAACTTGCATTTCATACTTAAGAGGGGTCAAGCACAGTAAAGGAAAACAACAGATTCATGGTTATTTTCTTTCAAAATAAAAGAGCAATAATTAGAACACAGTACTGAGAACACAGTATTTGTCATTTTGCCTTTTATATAAAACAGTAAATCTAACTTCAGTTCCTGAAATCAATCAGTTTTAAACCACAGGAAAGGTCCTAGAAATATTAGAATCATAATAGTGGTAGAACTCAGTAAGGAGTTAATAGCATTAGAGTCACTGTGGGTTTTAAATATTTCTTTAAGGAAACAAAATGGAAAGTGGTTACTTACCCTACGGAAACTGATTCTTTAGAAGTGCTGTCCGCACAGATCCCAGGTGAGCACGTACTCACACGGACAGGACCAAGTCCTCTGAAGTTATGTCCATCCAGGCTGTGCCTGTGAACCATCCCAGCCCTGCACAAGGCAAAGGACTCCCCTGCAGTGCCACGCTCTGCCCCCACTGCCCCACCTAGCACAGCCAGCAGCAGTGGCAGCTCCCACCTCTGCTCTTCACTCACACTGTGGCACAAACCCAATCGCCCACATCACTGCCGTCAACGCGCTGCTTTGGCAATCTCCCTCTCCCCTGCTGCTCCCAAACCTGTGCTCCCACCTAAGGGGTTTAGGTGCTGATGTGACTTGAACTGGCAAGGTTTACTGTGGTTCGTGAAAGGGAGCAGGGGCATGGGAGAGCAACACATTGGCAGGAGTTGGTGTCCTAGCTGGAATTGTGGTGTGACGTTTGAAAAGCTGAAACACCAACTGGCATCCTAGCTGAGGAAGAAAAGAGGATGAACAAATGCAACCCAAGGAAGCAAGGAGTTGCTCAGGGTTGTAATGGAGCAACCTAATCTCAGGATGCCCCAGTACAACCTCTTTCAGGTTTGCCAATAGTAAAGACCCATTCAGAGTAAAGGACAAAAGATGACTTTTGGTGCCTCTACTTCCCATGAACCAGAAGAGCCACCATTACTGTAGCATAAGTAATGATTCTTCCTTTCTGTACCAGGTGACTAATAGTCTAAAAAGCACTGACAAGCAGTCACCTGACTAAAAAGTACTGACAAATGAAATCTGCTCTGTTGGAGCAAATAGGGAGCTGAGCTGGTGAAACCATCAGCAAGAGACAGCTGATCTCATCATCGTAGCTCAGAAGAGCCAAAATAACTGTCATTTGTAGAGAGCCAGTCACTGGAACAAGTTGCCCAGAGAAGCTGTGGATGACCCATCCTTGGAAGCATTCAAGGGGACAAGTTACATGGAGCTTTGAGCAACTTGGTTTAGTGCAAGGTGTTCCTGCCCATGGCATGATGGCTGGTACTAGGTGATCTTTAAAGCCCAAAATGTTCTATGACTCCAACTACAAACCTCACCCCTTCAGCTGGGGGCTATTAAAATGGCACAAATATTGCCAGAGCTCCTAAAGATGAAGGAATCTAACCCCTGATTAAGGCAATCAAAGAAGGAGCACCATGTAGCCTTCTCTGGCTTTCCCTCTGCTGTAGGCTTACACACAATCCTCTAACCAGGCAGTTCCATTTTATGGGGGAGCGGATTTAATCCTCCTGCTGATTTAGCTGCTGGAAGGGGCTGAGGGCAGAAGTGGCAAAGTGCCTGCACTGCTCCAGGACAGCATGCTGGGACCTGCTGCCCTGCAAGGCTCAGACACTCTTCCTGGATCAACAAGGATCAACGTGCCTACTGCACACTTGTACAGGCCTCAGAGAGAGAGCAGGAGGTCTGACCGGCTCCATAGAAAAACATTTGATTTTTTGCAGCAGAAGCTTCAACTCAGAGTAGCTGCAGGCAGCAGAAGATCCAACTTCCCACCTGTGGCTTTCAGAGGCCCCTCTTGGAGAGAATAAACTTTCCGTAAGGGAGGATCTCAGATGGAGAAGCTGATCCCACCAATGGAAACAATCAAGCAGGTAAGAAAAATCCATGCAAAGATGCTGAAGCATTGATGCTTCAACCTATTTAGGGGTGCCTTTCTCCACATTGATTTAAAACCAAGTCTTCTGGTGGATTCAGGAGTCTGCATCCTGGCTTGTGTTTGGCAGGCCATTTGATCTGTATTTATTTGAACAGCATGTCACTTTTAAAAGAGACAGTGAGGGAGCCTGCTCACCTTTGCTCATATTTAGAAAGAGAATCCTGACTTTGGTAGGAAGATGCTGATCTTCCCCCATTTGTTCTTGGCAGAATAGAGGTGGAGAGGGAAAGGGGCAATGAAGGTCTCTCTGTGGTTCTACATCTGGAAACTCAAGCTAAGGCATTGATGCTGGAGGGCAGAAAGGAAGAATGGGCATTGCTAGGGTGAGACAACAGGAAGTGAGTCTGGCCATGAAGTCTGACTAGGCCAGGAGAGGCTCACACCTGCACTTTCACAAAGTGAAATTTAATTTTCTGTCTGCTTTTTTGTGTTACTTGGGAGAGATTTGAATCTCAACATGTGCAGACACCTGTCCAAAAATAAGGCACTGCCAAACAGCAGGAGGGACAGATCTTGGCCCCCAGAGTCCTGTCTCTGTCACTGTGGCCTTTTGTATGGCAGGAGCGAGAGAGGAGAGCTGGCGGGTACCCTACCTGAGAGCAGCTGGAAATCAGCCACGCTTTTACAGCTCCTCTTCTCTCATAAGCCGACAGAGAGATGTGAAAAGACAAAGGGGTCCAACATGAAGGCCCCAGTGGGGCGAGATGGCATTGGGAGGTGGGTGATGCCCTTGGCTTTCCACATTTTCAGACAACAGCTACTGCAAATAACCATTCAAAGATGTAGGCACTGGCCCTATGGTACAGTGGTGCTTCATGTAAAGGGAGCATGCACACATATGCAAACTAATCATAAAAGATGAGATAGTTTTGCTGTGTGAATTTTTAAAATATATATACAAGGCTGTATTTATTTTATCTTGAACTTCAGGACCTGCTTATAGTACACAGCTCAATTCAGGGAAATCCTGGTCCCAGGATTCAAGCTTTAGCCTACAGTGCAAAGGAGTGGCTGAGAGAGCAAAGTAGAACAGCAGTGAGAGCATGCACAGGCTGCAGGAAGACACAACCAAATCCTCAAATCCAGGCATGCAGCAGGAGAACTGCCTGCAAAAGCTGCTGCAGGAAAATGGAGTGATGTGGGCAAAACAGTGAAAATATCTTTCCAGCGATCTTAGATATAAACATGAGAATGACTTAGAGATAATAACACATAAGAGTTCACCCCTCAGGGGAACAGCCTAACATCTAGAACACAATGAAATAACATAACCACTGAAACTAAAACCAGGCAACCATTGTAGTCTACTGTTAGTGACAGCGCATTACTAATATCTACTGTGTGCAGAATGATTATGCTGCAAAGAATATAATATAGAAGACAGAAAAAATACAAGATTCGTCAATACTAGATTTTATTTAAGGCTTTGCTGTTTTGGTTTTCTTTTAACATCTACAAAACAAAGAAACCTACAGAAACTGCAGGCAGTTGAGCAGAAAAAAAATCCCAATTCCTTCAAACCAGTCTGAAATTTGGGTAGCAATGGAAACAAATGCACTAAAATTATTAAACACATTTCTTATGATTAGTAAATACACAGATTTCAGTAGTAAATATCTGTTAAATATATATATATATATTTTATTAATTAATAAAGCAAGGCCTTGGAGGAAACCCACTGGATTCCTGTGGGACAGTAATCATCATATAAAAATAGGTATTTATATAGATATAACTATTAGTTTTAATGTTTTTTTTTCATTGTCATAATTCTATGCAATCCTGAGACCTGTAGTACAGTCATGACATTTGGACAACTAACTTTTTAATTTTAGAAAGTAACTCATTCTTATAATATGCTACACTAGAAAGATCATTACATAACTTTTTTTTTCAGAATATAGAAGTTCTATCATGCTTGCCCTTTTTTTTCCCCTTAAGTTTCTGGAAAAGTAGAACATGAACTTACAAATGTTTATTTTAGCATGACCTAATAGTCTGTAACTTAAAGGAAAAAAAAAAAAATCACAATACCATCCAGCATCTCTTTGTGGGCTTTCCATGTTTCAGATTACTTAGGTCCACTTTAAATCTTGAGAGGTCAGTTTTGGTTACTAAATGTTGCAAAGGATTTCTGGTTATATACTAAATTAAAGGAAACAAAAGCTGCCTAGAACTAACCCATCTGATGATAACGGTTTTATGGACTTTTTAAGAATCTCTATGGCACTGCAAAGATGTTTTTCTAAAAACTTTGGAGAGACTGTGATACAAATGACACTGTTAGTGTAATTACTGCTAGAATTTTTAAAACCAGCGGAAGTGTTTTCATGTGTTTTGGAATCACACCACCACCACCTCTCCTCCTCCTCAAGAATAATCTGCACCCATTTTTAAAGTGATGATGCTTTTGTGAAAACAAACTTTGGTTACTATTTCATCTGCATACAGACCTATGCTATTTTTATAATAAAATGCAAAGGAAATCCTGTAGATGCACATGCAAGCATGAACATACAACCTAAAGGTGCATGAAATTATACACTAATATTGTCAGGAACTAATTTGATATTTTTACAGAAAAGTATTTCCTTTGCCACAAGACACCTTAAGATGAGCATGGGTGTGGGGGCAAGTTAAGTGCTATGTCTAGGCCAGTATTCTATCTTCAGTAATAGCCAAAAGTACAGAACAGGTCACAGATGTGTGGTATTTCTCTGATTCTCTTCAGACCACCCACTCCTTTGATGTCAGGGACTTTCTGAACCATATGTGGTTTCTGTTTAGCAACTTTGAGCACATCAGCCTTCAAGCAATAATTCACAATTCTGGAAACCATGTAATTTTTTATAATATCTACAACATATGTTTAACAAGTCATCCCACAGGTCTCTCCACTACTGATTTCATGAAGACTCTCTTATTTTTAAAGGCTCTGAATCTGCCTACCTTCGTAACTGTGCATGCTTTTGTTTTGAAAGGCAATGGTTAGTATTCATCTTCCTTCCTCTGTAGATGTCCACAACATTGCCCTCAATCAATTCTTTTCCCAGACCAAAGTTCCAATTTATAGAAATGTTCTTTAATGGAAGCCACCCTATGTAGCTCATCATCCTTACTGACCTTCTCTAAGTTTCTTCCCATTCTAATACACCTCTGAAGGCTCCAGAAATATACAATACTTGGAAGCAACTTGAACATACGTAATGACATTCTCAAAATTATTCTGTACATTTTTACTTTAATATTTGGATTGTGTTTTGGTGACCAATGAGTTCATGATCTCACAGGATCGCCAATCACAATTCCCAAATCTTACTCCTCAATGGTAATACTCAGCTCAAACCCTTAATCCAATATATAAAAGGGATTGTTCTGCCCAGTTACCCTTCTTAGTTGTCATCATAATGTATCTACACTGAATCTTATCACCCATTTTGTTGCATAGTCCTCAGCACTTTACTGTCCTTCCATTGTTCTCCACAGCTAGCTCTCTTCTTCACTGCAAAGTTGCTCATCCAACTGCTCATCCCCTTTACTGACACCATTCATGAACATGTTCCACAGATCTCTGTGGAAATTAACGGGGGCTCTCCTTTAACTGGGAACTGACCTTCTACTTCTACCCTTTGACTGTACCTCTTAAACTGTCATTTACTTTCATTTCATCATCTACAACTGTCATTGTGCAAAGACCTCCCCTCTTACATCATCTTAGTTTCCTTAAGAAGTCTTTTTGATAAAGTTCACTTTGAATTTTGAACCAGAACATCTTTACTTCTTGCTGATCCTCCCAAGAACACCAATTCCCCACGACAGGACTTCCTCACAAATGCTTATTTGACTCTTCTCAGATTATAATTCTTATGCAGTTGGCCACTAATGCTATGCTTTATTACAGCATCTCTCAACCAAACACAGATTTCAGATTTGCCTGGTACAGGCCTGCCTGGCCCAGAATTCCCCTGAAACCATGATTTTCCATACTTGCATTTCAGAAGATTTTTCTGAACCTGAATACTTGAGCATGTACAGACAATGTAATTAGGTTGCAGAGCACAAATAGATTGGATAGGTGTTCCAAGTTTTGGTTTTTGAGATAGTCACCTAAAAAATCATAATTAAAGATGTTTTTAACAGTTTCAGCTATTATTCAAGTAAAAGGGCTTCTGGTGCTCTAGTCCTGCTAGTTAACACAAGCTCAAATAAGAAGGGCAAATTGGTGGTTGAAAAAAATCTCAACACGTCATAGAAGCTGCGAGAACTGTGCTAGGACAAGGCCTTCAACAGGAACCAATTTCTCTCATGATGCTACACTAGATGGCTGAGATAAATTCTGGAAAAAAACCACAACTCATGCAGGACAGATATAAAGTGACTGAGAGATAGGGTAGTCTCCCCATTACATAACAACATATCCTGGGTATAGGTGGCAACCACGCAGTAGTGCAAAACCTGCAGCAGAAGCCCAGTCCTGTCCTGAGCTTCACTGGCAAAACAACATTGCCTGGCAGCAAAAGCTATGACACAGCTTAGCACTGCTTTTTTGTAACCTTGGATTTCTTTTAACCATATTATTTATTGGAGCTATTCCAACTTAAATGCTGATAATCCTGGTTGCCCCGTTTCCTCTTATCCCAGCCCTCAAAGAAAGGCAACAAGTAAGAAAGAGTGACTGTTTCCAATAAGTCATTTCCAATACAACCTATAGTCAAGGAACTGCTGTTCTATCTGAAAAGAAAATACTTCATAGAATACTGTAGCTTTACAGTAAATAGGAAGTATTACATCTAGCTATGATTGTTTTTGCTACTACTGCTACAACTGTGATGCTGGATGATGGTATCAATGACCTTATAAGCTAAAACACAAAAGCCTTAGCTGACAACACAGAATACTTAAGGTAATGCCAAAGTAAATCCCTCTTCAAAGCTGTAACCAGTGAGCCTTTCTGAACCTCCACAGCACAAACACCAAATTTATATCTGACTCTGTTCAATGTACCAGCTTTGTGCAATGCTGTTACTACACACCTAAATAGCTTACTCTGACTAGAGTGACTATTCAGAGCCCCCACAAGCCCCATTGCTATGAGAGCATCCTTGTGAACAAGGTAAATACATAGCTCTGCATTTGTTCCCATTTCCCATTTGGCACATTGAGCATTCTGCTCCAGAGCACTGTGATGCCGTGCAATGCAATTTGGGATGCACATCTCAATGCATAAGAATTCTGAGATTTGATGCCAGATTAGTGAACAACTAAAAGCAGTCTTGCATAATTTAGAGCTACACAACTGAACACTGCAGTGGGTGATAAGGCAGGTAGCATCCAGAATAGCCACCTGGATTACAATATTTGGATTCAGGTGATCAGAAGCAATGACTGGATCAGTTCCAGGCAGCAAAGCCAGAATCTGCTAGAAGTCCACAGAGATTTTGTCCTGGAACTGCACCAACAGAAAACCATTTTGGGAGCTCCCATCAGCCTGATGAAATGTCATAACAATGTGGTCACCAAAAAATTTTACCAATAAATCACAAGGTAATCATCTTATTATTGGCAGGACAAGCAAGTCAGGAAGGCTGACAGTAGCACAAGGTTTCTTCATGCTGTGTCAAGGGACAGGGATAGGGTTCCCTGCTGTCACAGAAGAAGGCTCTGAAATGCGTATGTGTTGCCCTACTGTGCCCCAGCTCCACCTCCAAGAACACTAACTTAAAATTTTCTCAGTCTCGCTGGACACAGTTTACCACAGTAAGTATTCACCAACACTGGGTGATCTACAATGAAAGACCCTGATGTCCTGAAATTTAAATTTTATTCTCCACAGTCCAAGACACCAGGCCACTTACAAGCTCTCTTTTTTTAAAGCAACTCAGCAGACTCTGCTTCCCTGATTTCAAGCATACATTAAGCGATGTGAGAAAAACACATGCAAGACTTTGCCTTGAACAGCTGCAAACTGCTAGTAGGGCAGGCTTCCAGAAAGGTGGAAGGAAGATGGTGACAAAAAAGATGGAATAAAAATAGTCTTATGACTGTATGGTATGCATCAATGTTTCATGCATTCATGTTATGGGAAAAAATCCTGGAGGGCAGATGGAAACATGAAACAGAGATGGTTTTGTGAATCCCGGGGAATGTCTTCCTCTAAAAGTGCTCTCCAACAAGACACTTGAGCTACTTTCACGCTGTGGGAAAGTAGCTCTAGGCTAGCAAAAAATTTGCAATCAAAAAGGTATGTTTAATTTTATTTTTAAAACATTGTGAAGAGATTAATTTTACAATAGTCCTGTGTTCAATTATTTTTTCAGACAGGTGTTCAGACAAATGGATTTATTTACTGATTTAGTTGATGGTAATTTTTTTTCAGTGAAAAATAATGACCTTAAAAACAAAGCAAGTCTTGCACAGAGTGCTCCTCTAGATGGTATACACAAGAATCACGAGTAGTCAGGAAACATTTCAGCTCAACTGACGTAGTGGTATCAATCTGAAATACCTTCTATGTTTTGCAGGGTGTTGGCAATAAAATGCTTGACCAGTGTTTTGTTAGAACTGTTTAGGTTTAGCACCTTTGTACTGCCTGTTTCTTGTCGCCTTCCAGAAACGCATAATCCATCACAATCTTCTGGGGGTTCTCCCTTTCACCACTCTGCCTTTGCTGAGCTGACAATTTCAAAGTTCAGATCCACCTTTTGTTTATCTTCTGAAATCTGATGGCTACCTTTGAGCTACTAATTCCCTCTTCATATGGGCTGCAGCATTTTTATGTGCTAAGAGAAATCAGAAAAAATAAAGATGTTACTAGTCACCCCACTCATTACAAAGTCTATTTCAATACTGCTAACTAATTTCTTCCCTCATGACCACATTTAGATTGTTTTCTCCCAGCTTCTCTTTTCACCGTGTGCCCTTCAAAACTGCAAGACGCTTTCCAAATTACTTCCACATACTACATATGCTGTTGTAGGTTTTTCTGACATACGTAATGGAGTAAGCTGGTTGCTATTGTTTCAAAACTTGAAATAGTCAGACACTGTTGGATAGGGAATTTGAGTATAAAGCATCCAGCTTTTGGTTGTTGGTTGGTTTTTTTGTTTGGTTTTTAAAGAAAAAACTAATATGCATTACATAGTTAACTGCATACATGGGAAAGTAGCTGTCCTTATGCTGAAGGACAGCACCCCCTAACAAATTTCTGGGAGACCTGAGGACCTCATTTGTAAAGACAACAGGCAAATTGTGATAATGCACTGCAAGGTTACCTATCAATAAGCTTCATCCAGGAGTGTTAGAGGAGCATTTCCTTAGGGGGGGAAAGAAATCTCCAATACCAACAACCCAACACCTCCTTTGCCTGCACTTTTTGTATGAAACCTCTCTCTTACACACTATTTTCACTCTTTTTATGGCTCCTGAAAATTATGGTAAAATACACTGCAAAGCTAAGAAATTTCTGTTGCAGCTTTTAGATCTACACAAGCTCATTCTACTACACAGATTTAGAATAGCAACAAAGTTCAAAATTCTTTGTGTACTTCACCCTGGATGAAGACTGAGCATGGTAATGAAACTCCGCAACAGCACAGCTTTGTATTTGAGACTGCTCTAGGATGAATAAATACTCTGAGCATGACTAAGGTCTGGAGCAGGGGGGCAGCATAACCAAAGCTGGGGAAGGCTGTGATTAGCGAGGAGGAAATGACAGATCACATCAGTAGAGAAAGGAGGCAGAAAAGTGTGAATCATGTCTGGGACTTGGCACAGCAAAGAAATACATCATTAAAGCTTTGAAGTAAGACCGATGAGAAGATGACATTTCACTGAGGGGAACAGTGAAGAAAAATGCGTGCAAAAGTATCAAAAAGTGTGATCATGAGCTCTTGCAATTGTGGAGTCAAGTACTGGGCAAACTTTTACAAAACATGAGTCAGCAGCACAGATGTGACAGTCACTGACTGAGAGGAAGGCAAACCAACACTTGCTAAGCTGAAGGATGTCACACAAGCAGGGGTGTAGGCAGCAGCAGCAGGAAGCAATCCCATACAGCACTATCCATTCTCTATGTCTGTGCACACCCCCTGGACACATGACTCCCTCCAGCCTTCAAACTATCTCCCTTTGCATCCAGCCTGAGGAGCAGAGCTCCAGGGAGCATGGAGGTGAGCCATGCCATGGCTTCAGCTCAGCTGGGACAGCTCCTTGCTGTGTCTAACTGGGTTGGGCTGCTCCCTGCCTTCCCTACAACCTAAGGGTCCCCAAGGCAGGGAGCAGACAGTGAGCTCCATGGTGAATCAACACCAAGAGCAGGGTCAGCATTCTCCTTCTGCAGATCTCCAGGCTTTCCATATAGGGCAAGGTAGGTACGGGACAGAGTTGCAAAGATTTGGACAGTGAGGATAACTGATCTGGGCAGCTAAGACAACTTGACGCTATTCCTCATTAAATGGGTCTTTTACACAGAAGGTAAAGAGCACAGAGAACAAGGGGAAGCAGAAGACATGGCAGGTGCCAAGGAGTTGAGACAGAAAAGTTTCTGAGAAGTCCTTCCATACAGCTGGACTGGTAAGAAGGCAAGGCTAGCTGAGCAAAGACCAGGGACAGGGGTAGGGGATACTAACAGTAAAGGTTAATACTCTGGATGACAGAATAAGAGAAATGAAAGGATGGAGGGACAGTAGCTGGAGTGCAGAATTTTAGAGATGGTCAGTAAGTGACAGTACATCCGTATGGATTAGGTGTTCACAGAAAATAAATAAAACAGGAGTCTGACGTAAGTTTAAGAATAGCTAAGTTAAATGGCAAGGGAAAGGCTGCTACCTGAGTGATGAAGCAATGCTCCAGAAAACGTAGTTTAAACCCTCCTGCGAAGTTATTGTGCAATTGGGCATGCAATACTTACCAGATCAGTTTCCTCCTCCAGCCTCCATAGGATCCTGTAGCTGTTTCTTGGGGTATTGTTCACAGCTGAGGAGACACAGTGCTTTGAAGCAAACCCAGGCCAGGACGACACTATGGTATAGGTGAGGGTGAGGCTACAGACTTTTTTTTTCTGTTTTTTTGTTTGTTTGTTTGTTTTTTTACCTCATTTACCTCAGGCCTCTGTTGTGACACTAGTCCATCTCAGAGAAAAAAAATAATTCACTCCTGGATTTGGTGGCAATGTCACTTGCAAAATCACAGCCCTGAACATGTATGAGGGCACTGATCAAGAATACTGTTGAGTTTCTTTGTTTCCTGCTGTATCTTTTGTGGTCCCTTGTGCTGATTCATTCCTGAGGCCAGGTCCAGCTGTGTTTTCTCTCCTTCATTTATGTGTGCACCTGTACCTGTCCATCCCATAACAATTTGTATCCAAGCAGGCTCAGTCATATATGAACTGGAGGCCACCAGAGCCTTATCAGACCCTTCAAAACTAATTGGTTATTATAACCAACTTTCTTACAACCTCCACCACAAAAAGCAGCACTCTTGCCTACCTGCCAACATATGTGGAGCATCTACCTCTACCCAGAATGATCCCGGAGTAAAGCAGGACATAGGTAGTGAGCCAGGTCTGAAGAAATAAGAACTAAAGCACATTATAAGCAATCAACCCAAAGAAACCTTGAGTGGAACCCAGCTCACCACAACAAGCATTTCCTACAGTAAATAGTCCTTTGTGATGCAACATCGAGAATTCAGTTCAGCACAGACACACAATGCTGTAAGAGGAACTGCACTGTATTCAAGGTAACATCCTACTGTGGACTAAGCCATAGTGAATTGAATTTGTTAATTATTTCTCGGTAATCATCAGCCTAGAAATTCTTTCTCACTTCATCCATTTTGAAGTTCACAAAGGGACAATCCTACCTATTGTCTGCTTGAGTGAATCCTATGTTTCCATACTGACAAAAGGAAAATAGAAGTAAAGAATGGAAAATGCAGTGAATTTTACATGCAGTTTCTGTTAGAGAAACATCTTTCTCAGCATACAGGAAAAATATCATAATGAAAAAAAAAATCCCCACAATGGATTATTCCTCATCCTCTACCTTTAAGAGATTAATCTAACAGATAACAAACGGATTTGTAATTACTGTATTCAAGCATCTTCTGTAAGCCACTAAGACACCAAATCAACGGGTCAGATGGATATCCACATTTCAGATCTGCTAAGTCCTGGTCCCATCTCTCTCACATCCGCCTCTGCAACTTTGAGAAAAGCAGCTCATATCTAAAGCATATCACCTTGCACATTTTTATCAACTTCCAGTCCTTGCTTAAAGAAAGAAACAAAACTAATTAACCAAATCCAGCCTATATCCCTGTGAAGTCTTCCCCCCGCTCCCAAGACCCATTTGTTTCTAAATTGCAGCCCTAACCACAGTGCTCTTTCAGAGCCTCCACTGCCCATGAGCAGCTGCAGATCAACACTCCTCCTTCCAAGGCTTCCCTGCTCTGGTGGCAAAACCCAAGGAATCACTTCAGCTCCTTGCTGCCAGTAGGTCACTGTGCATCGCAAACCGCGTCTTGGAGATTTCTATCAGATGCACAGGCTGTTCCTTATTTACAAAGGCCTGGATATTAAGAAGACACCACTACAAAAAGGAGGAGTATTTATTTACATATATCATTAGCAATTTACAAGAAAATGAAATAAATAGGTCACATAGGAACAGCTGAAACACTGAGCAGCTATCTTAAATTCAGTATTGCATCAAATGTTGTAAGAGAGAGACAGATTACAAATGCCAAGTTAGTCATTTTCAGTAACAGTCCTCATGGAATTTTTTTCCTTCTAAATAATCAAAACAATTGGTCATTGGACCTTATAAGGAAAGTGCCATACCAAACAGAAATTCATAAAATACAGCTGTTTTAACTTCATAGTTCCCCTCAGCATATCTGCAGCACCTTAATTATGGGGCTGCATTTTTATGCTTGAGTCTTTGTTGCTTTGGTTTTTCTTTTTTTTTTCTTTTTTTTTTTTTAAGCAAGATAACAAGATAAAGCTATTGGCAGTGGAGTAACTTGTTCAGATTCAGAGTAACAGGTTTCATCTGTTCTTATGACAGATACACTCAATAAAGCCACAGCATAGCAAATTTTAAACAAATAAACAGCCATGAGTTGTTTCTTAACGGCACAGTATTAGCCTGTGAGATTAATTGCCAGAAGGTAGCTTACAGTCAGACAGACAAGATTTACATAGATAACCGGATCATACAAAATTGGTTTTTTTCAGGACAAAATACAAATCAGAAGAGAGTTAAATAAGAGACGATTTTCTCCTCTGTATCTTACAGTTATATCCCCTCTTGAGGCATCTGATAGCACCTAATATCAAGACAAAACACAGGACTAAACAGAACAGTAGTCAGAATTCCTGTGTTGTACCAGATCTAGAGAGTATAACACCTTTGTGGACTCCAAACAGCAGCCTCCCATCTCCTCAGAGCATCTTTTGAAACATGCAGTTGAGCTTGCCTCGAGTATAGCAAAGTACAGGTTTTAAGACCTCAGGCACTGGGATACGTGCCAAGTCACAACAAATATGTATACATAATCTAATCTACTTAAATTCTGAGTGGAAACTCAGCGCCCTTCAGGTATATCCCTCAAGGCTACAAATGGTATGCTTGTCAGACAGGATGAAATTTCCCTGTGTAAGTAATAACTGAGTGCTTCTGGCATCTAACCACGCCTCCAAACCCAAACATCAGGGAGGGAGGAGTCATCAGCATGAAGGTGAGTAGGTTCAGAAATAGGGGCAAAATGAAATTAAGGAAGAGGAAACTGAGACAAATTACAGTGGATTAGGAGCCACAAGGCTCTCTTAACAAAACAGTTATAAGAAAGCCCCCTCTTCCCTTCACCTGTCCCTTTATGTGGCAGATGACAAGTTGGTAAAAAGTCCCCAGAACAGGGATTCCCATGAAAAGGAGAAAGGAGCCTAAAAAGTGAAACGAAGCCAAGCAGAGGCAAAGCAGCAGAGTTAATGAATTGCAAGGCAATGCTGCAGACAGGATTTTTCACATCATTGGTATGGTCACCTTTTCTTAGGAAAAAGTGGCTAGAAAGAAAGCAAATTAAATCCTTTGGAACCTGTAAAGGCTTCTATTGCTTAAAATAACAAAACAAAAATCAAAACAGTCTAGGATACACACAAATGTAAACACACAGGGGCATATGTTGACAGCAAAAAACAGTAGCTGTTTTCTTCTGAAATGATGGAATACAACTATTTTTCTTTACAAGACTATCGAGTATGAAATTTCATACTGCACTTGTTTCTGTGACCTGTGAACCCTCTGTTAAGAAAAGCTAAACAACTGGATAAATTTTAATAAGAGATCTTTGCATTTGGACTCTGGAATAAAGATTTCACTGGCAGCCTTACTTCTTACCACTAACCAATCTCTTAAAATAAAGTATCTATTAATCCTTTAAAACACTTGGTTTAACAGCACATGATAATAGTCAGCTTTATCTGAAGTAGATCTAGTGTGTTCTACCCTGCTTATTTTAGCAGGTTTTTTTTTTACCTTTAATTCTGACAGATGCTACAATTATAAATTTCAAACTCCAAATGCCCTACTTACTGAAATCTGAGTACCAGAGGGAGGAAAGGGAGATGTGGAGTGTCATGCTCATTCCATCAGTGTTTGTAACTGCCCACATGAGCAGTCCTTAAGAAAAAAAGCAATACCTGTGAACACGAAGCATGGATTCATGACCAGCTGAAGCTAGGTAATACAGTCTGACAGCAGAGCACCCACCCAAGCCTTCTATCAGTAAGAACACATGAAAAAGTAACACACAGAAACTTGGCTGTAAAAATGGCATTTCTTTCCTGCCTCCTATCATCTGGCAGAAATGTGCCAGTTTAAAGGAAGGTGTGCATCCCCTTCAGCAGGAAGAGCTGGAAGCTCTTCTTACTAAACCACACTTGCTACATACCATCAACCACACACAATACACTTATTTATGACCTGTAGCTTCCACCCCTCTCCCCAAACTCACCCAGTCCTGCCACCTGGCACAAGCTGCCACCATGACTAGTGCTGGGGGGAAACATCTGCTAAAGAAAAGGGTACAAAACGGTCAAAAAGAGCTAGGGTTATGCAAATGAATGGCTAAGAAAAAAGACGCACTACCAAAACAGGTACAACGAATGGCCTGATGATTTCAACATGTTTCTTTCTGAAATCATTTGCTTCCTTACCAAAGCAGGGGGATGCTTTTGGATGAGGCTTTCCCAAATGAAAGTACAAGAATGCGTCAGAAATTAAAATAGAAGAATATACATTTGCATTTTAATTTGTCATGGCTACCCTACTTGTCACCACAACTTTGAGGTTTGTACACAAAAGGCTGTACTTGCCAAAATGAAGGCTGGTATTTCCCTTGAAGTACACACAAACCAGCACTCTTTCCAAAACAAAACAAAAATCCACACAAAACAAACCCCCCAAAAAGTCACTCAGAATAGATATAGCTACAGTAAAGATAATTGCTGTTAGTTAACCTCAAGGCCTGATCCATCATCATATTTGATAGCTACCTTGGCAAGCAACTTCAGCAGATACCTTCTCATCTCTGGATCCAATCCCAAAAGCAAAGCAGCTATCTCCAGAATTTGGTTGCTCCATCTAAGCAAGCACCTTGTTTACTGGGTCAACCATAGGTAGAGGCAACCATGCCCAACCAACACACTAAGCTGGCTGGACACAAGCCACCTACCTCCTTGCTGGAAGGCAGATTGTGCAGCAAAAGCAGCTGAGCTTTTCAGCTTTTCATCCATGAGCCGCTCAGAGGCAGGGGTAACAGCTCTGGCACAGCATCTTGGCTAATGCTTTGGGATCAGAGATGGACACATCTGTCCAGCTGTCACGCTGAAGACAGCACACGTCAGCACTCTGTTAGTCTGCCCAGAACTCAGTTATTTTCAGCATGTCTCCACACTGAAACAGTTCAGTGCTTCTTCATCCTTCCCTTTCCCTTTCCTTTCCTTTTTCCTTTCCTTTCCACACTCTGTGCCAGGTCAGACACCTAAAACATTCAAGTAAACCATAAAGCACTAAAACAGTCAAATTAACTCTACATAAAGAATTCCAACAATTTCCACGAAGCCTAAGTCTTTGGACTGGTTTTATGCCACTACAAGATGAAGTAGAGAGGAGCCACCTCATGAACATGGATGAGCAGTCTGGGATTCCCACAGTTCTAGCCCCAAGAGCATGCAGATTCTTGTGGTCTCTTGGTACTAACTGTACTCAGTAGCCATTCAGAGTCAGGAACAGCAGCAATTTCAGCACCCTGCTGAAAATGGGGATTTGGCACCAGCTCTGTCCTGCAGACCCAACATCCAAGAGGAACCAACCTGATGGAACAGATTGAGCACAGCAGACTAATGGAGTATTACAGCATTGTGAGATGCTCTCACTTTAGCAGCGATGACAAAAGGTGGTAAATGACCGAGTTAATATTATTATTGGCAGTGCATAGATCTCCTTGAATAAACTTGGCGCAATCTAAGTCTGCCAAACATCTACAATCACAACCGGGAGAGCACTGGGCAACTGTTTGAACTCGCTACCCCTAATAGAGTGAAAATAATGTAGAAGTTTACAGTCCTCTGCACCATAGATGGCTGTCCACCACAGAGACCAACACAGGATTTTATGAAAGATGAATTATAAAAAAAAGAACCTACCACACTTATATAATCTTACCTTTCATATTGAAATATTATCTTCTGATTTAACAGGAAGCAAGACTGTGATGAAATGTAACAGTCTCACAACTGCATCAAATCTAAGTACAAACTTTTTGCCTCATTTCAATATTGAAAAAGGTGGAGAAAAGTTATTTGAATATACAACTAATGATAGCATGGCCTCTTGCTTGAAGCACATTTTCAATGAAAGAATGAAAACATGGAGGTAAAAAAAAAAATCAAACAAAATGTCACATGATTTTTAAAACCATGAACCATGTCAAACATCCAGCTTTTCTTCAACAATACAAATAGTCTATGTACAAAAGAAGCACAACACTTCTAGTCTCACTCCATAAGTAATATTCTACACTACCACCTGAGAAAAGAGGAGTTAGTTTGAGAATAGTATGACAGGAAAAGCAGCAGATCAAGAGGAGATGACAACAGCTTTCTTTCAGAAAAAGGTGGAAGGATGTTAGCTAGGGACTTCTGCCAAGATTGGTCTTTAGTCTTTTTTGATTCAATATTTTCATTTAGATTTTTTTTTGTGCCTTTAAGTGAGCACTACAAAAATATGCAGAGAATATCAAACTAGGAGGTAGCAGAAGTACAGTGCAGACTGCAACAGCACACAAGAAAAAATGGAACAAACCCTAAGGACAGAAACAGGATGAAAAGGAACAAAAAACACCAGAGTAATGCTCTTAGAGACAGTGGTTGCTGCTGAGAAGTGATTAACTGTTAGCTGGAAACAGCAGAAAAGGAAAAAAATTGAGTATAACTCTCCTATAAGCAGCTAGTAAAAGCCACTAAAGAAAGCTGTTTCAGAAGAAATAAAATATAATGATTTTTAAAAAACAGCTATATTTTCAGTGCAGGAAGGCATATAAAGACAACATCATAGCAGACTACCAAGATCTTGCTGGGAACACCATGTATAAATCTGGTAATAAATATTCACAAAAAATTTACCTGGGATAGCACAACAAAACATCTGACCAAAGCGGAAAAAAAATACTAAAGTTCTTAATAAGTAAACCAAAGAGACAGTTAGTAGGGTTGGAACAAAGAAGTGGAAGTGTAAGCTTATAAAAATAAGTTTAGGCTGGAAATTAAAAGGCTTTCTAGACAACAAAACACTGGTTTTAAGTTTACATGGAAAAAACTTCACTAGTTTGCAAGTGGCTCTACATAGGTTCACAGAGACAGACGTGGTTTCTGTGACAGCGAGGCATCTGGCTCAGCCAGGGTGATTTGTTCCAGTTCTGGGTGATTTGTTCCGGTTCGGGGTCTCTGAATACTCATTGCAACACAACGATGGTCCTTGCAGGCCAGCGCAAAAGTCTATCAGCCCAGCAGCCTTGATCCAGGAAAAGCCAACAGCAGACCATGAGGAAGACAAATGCACAGTATTTTGGGGAAGTATCACCACTTGTGATTTAGGGACTTAGATCTAGACAGATTTAATACCCCCCTTTTCCACTATTTTGGCAGCCCTCTCTCATGCCCATGTAATCTTTTGTACCGACAACATCCCATGGCAAGGAATGCCACAGCTTAATTTCACATTTTATTAACAACAGCTTCCTATTAGCTTGTTCTGAGCCCATTTCCCACTATTTCTTTTTCCTCTTAGCTACTGATTTTGCCCACCCTTTATCCCATCACTATCACTCATTGTTCCTTTTTCATCTTGTCTGTGATACGAAATCTCTGTTTTCAGTATTCCCCCTTTTGAAGTCTCTTACAGAGCTGGGAAGTCTAAACCAACACGCCTTCCTTGCATGGAAACTGTTTCACTACTTTTTTCATTCATCACCTTGGCCTGTATCTTTGCCATGCTACTTACGGTATTGTAGCTCTTGTACTGTATTGAGGAGACACAACACAGATTGCTGCCTCGCTGATTTCTTTCCTAACAATTAATTCTCAATATGCAGTGAAGTACTATAGTAAGCCTGACATCTACACCAGGCAAAAAAGCATAAACTTCAATGAACAACTGGGATGTGGGTAGGAGAACACAAGAATAAACATATCGGTGAAGAAGCAACATAGTTTAGAAAAGGATGTCAAGCTCCAAGAAACAAGTGGAGTTTCTGGAAAAATCAATATACATGCAGAAAAGGGAGATGCAAATGAATAAATGGCATGCAAGCACAACTCAACTGAAGTGGCTGGAGAGACAGAAAGCTGAACAGACTGGCAGCTCTTCCAATGAAAGAGCTGGAGATGTGAAATTATACAAAAGGACACAGGTTTGAGAAGGCAATGCACCTGCCTTTTAAACATATCTGCAGTTTAACTCCTTGCAACAGCAGGTTTAGACACCTAGCAAAAGCTCAAGAGGCAACACAAAAAAGTTATGGAAAAGTTATGGAAAAAGTCCAGTAAAGGTTAGTAAATACAAATTTTTAGCTCAGGAAGCCTTTGACAAGTGAATTATTGAAGATCAGGAGACTACTCTGGGAGTTATCATCGCTATTCCTCTTAACTTTTCTTGAGACAGTAACTTTGTTTTTATCAGTGCCAGAAACAGAGCACCAGGTTTAAACACACACACAAGTATAATTATTCTTACTAAATAAAATGCAAGCATAGAATTTGACCAGCATTTCTCAGGTTAAATAAAAGTACTGTCATCTCAAGCCTTGATCAGGCTGCAAAGTCCTCCTGTAACAGTTCTTTAGCCACCCTCGATTTCAAAGCAGGACAATTCCTCTGTTACTTTGCACAAGAACCAATGCTGCTGTCAGTAAGTACAAATGTGAACTCAAATGCAGTATACTTGACTATGCAGAATGAGTGCGATCACATTTCACCATGCTGCCAAACACTTGCCATTATATGATAAACTCTTTTATTTAAGCCAACCTACAACTTTGCCAAACTGCCATTGTTTGGGCTGAAATTTTACAAATTAATGTTTGCTTCCCTGTTTTGCTTCTTCAGTTTTTATTCATTCAAAACAGTGCACTTCTGAAACAAAGTTTAATAGAAAAAAAAGTTCAGTCTGTGTCAAAAAATTCTGGCACACTTTTCCTACTTTTCCTTTGAATACCTTTCTTTGAGATAGAGACTTGAAATTTGACAGGGATAGTGGTGTAGCTATCATTTCTGTGAACTCTACCCAAATTCAGCCAGTTTTTTAATTATTTATTCCACAATCCCATTAGTAACTCAGAAATCAATGTTTCGTGTCAGATAACTGAACGCTGTCCTAGAGGTCTTAGATTCTAGTAGAGATCTTTGTGTCATTTAAACTAAATGCTACAGAGAAGATCATTAATTTTCCCAGTCCTTGTCATGTGTCTGCAAGGAGTGATTTGCAGAAATAGTTAGTGCCTGAACCTGACGTGAAAGGCAGTGAAAGCTGCATTCTAAACAGATTATGAAGACAATGGTTTTGAAAAACTCTGCCTAGCACTCTCAGAACAGGTTCTTCCAAAAATTCCACAGAAATTTGATTCTTAAATAAACAACTAAAGAAAAAAACCCATAGGAGTAATTTACTTTATTCCCACTGCATTTTATCCTGTGCATGCACTGCAGGCTCTCCTCATTTGGAATCAAGGTGCTTTACAGTGTAATTATCATGATACATGTTGGACAAGAGGTGTCTCCCCATCACAAGAGTCAGAAACAGTGTACAAACAGCTCAGCATTTCACCAGGGCAGGGACTGTGGCTGTTGGGCAGGTTTTCTCGAAGTACCCAGAGCCTGAAGCAAAATATCAAACATGCTAGAGAGCATACCAGAACTCTGTATAAATATGTTCCATTGTCAAGATCCATGTATAAATTTCCAGCCAGAAAACTGGCTTGTGAACTTCCATCTGTGGGATACATATTGATCTGAGAACCAGCATCCCACTAGGTATTTGCCTTCAATGATCCACGGCCTAAAAAACAGGATAGAATAGGAGTGCCCATGGTGATGACTGAGAGGAACATAATTTGGCTTTGAGAGCCTCTGTTGTGCCATATTGTTAAATTAACAAAATTAAACACTGTGCACACATGTAACTGCAAGTACTCTAACTGCTTCATTCCCTTTCTTTTCCACATGTCTCAGTTCTCCTCTTTCAAGCAACACAGTTTGTCAGGGGAAGGACAAATGCCGGCTGTTTTTTGCTTTTCAGCCTCTAGTACACTGAATCCTAAAAATGGATGCTATTTTTTTTTAAGACATTAACAAAGCAACACAACTCCTAAAGCCTTCTTTAGTTCTATTTATTCTTCTCTGGTCACCGGTGCTTGGAAACAAACATTCTTCCTGTCCACTGCTCTCCTGTGAAAGACCACAGTATCTATAGTTACTGGAGAAGTGTGTTTCAGTTATCTAGGCTCCAAACCTTCCCATGCTTTACTTTTCAGCTTGCCCTAGAGGGCTTGCTCTGTCCAACATCAGAACCAGGATTTCTCTCTTTCCAAAGGTAGCTGCTAAAATTCTCTCCTCACCCGGAAGCTCGTCAACTCTTAGGAGAATCAAACACCATGATCACATCTGAAACTGAAGAGCTGAAGAGTCTCTTCTGATCAACTTACAGCCCCCAGACAACTTGCCAGCACTGCCCCCCCCCAGTGCAAGGAAAGAGGTGTGATAGCAACTCTAGCCCTAAGAAATGCTGTCAGAGAGCAGAGGTTGAGGCTTAAAAAAAAAAAAAAAAAAAAAAAAAAAGGCAATTACCAACTTCCCCAAAACCATTTTTTCTTCTTATTTGTAGGCCTTCCTGCCAAAGAAATGCATATTGGGCAGGTGGCACACACTACCACAAGTTGACACTGCAAAACTGTCACCGGAAGGATACAAATAGAATCAGAACCAGCATCTCAATTTCCTTTGAAATATCCATGGTTTTCTAACAGCCCAAATAAGCAAACACCAGGATAATTCCCGATCCTAAGAATGGAATGGCATAGCTGAGCAGAGGAAGGAGGACTATATCAAGAAAGAATCTTTCCTATTCCTTTCTTAAAGCACGACTGCTTACAAGAAGCACTCTCATACAAATACAAGATATTTTTGTCTGATCTTGTTCAGCTGTTTCTCTTTGGACATTTGAATACCACATTTATCAAAAGTAATACTGTATTTTTGGTTAGAGGTGGATTAAGAATTTTCCTCCTTAGAATCTATGAGAAGATACTTCCTTCTTTAGTTCAGTGGAGCAGTGTGGCTAAGAAATTTTGGGCGTAATTCTGAAAGGTACAAACAAACAAGCCGAAGTCCAAGTTCATGCAAAGATCCTCTCAGGGCAGCTGTTTATTTTATATAATTCTTCCAGCTGTGCAAAGGTGCTCTAACAAAACAAAGCACACTGCAGAAGAAAGGATAAGAGCTCAACAAAACTGGAGTATGGCAGAGTTCTTCCCTGGGGAGGGGTGGAGGGGGTTGATTGGGGCGGGGGTAGAAGTCCAAGCCTGAGAAGCTTCTGTGGCACACAACACAGGGCAGCAAGACCCCGGAGCTGAAACCCTGCTGGCAGATGGGGTATTTCAGATGGTTCATCTCAAGGAATGTGTTAAGAACAGCACAGAAGAATCCAGTGAAGCATTCAAGTAGTCAGAGGATCAATATATTTTGCAGGTGTGTATAGCCTTGGTCACAATATGCTAGTGCTTTATCTATAAACTACTTGTCAAACTACACAAATATTCTGTTTCCTAGTGATTCTATGTCACAGACCATCATCAGACTAAGAAGTGCAGAAACATTTTTCTTTTGTAACTGATGAGTAATTTGGGAGTGAAAAATTAAAGCAGAATACAAAAGAAATCTGGTACAGAAAAATGGTACATTAAAAAATCTACTAATGAAACATTCAGAAAGAATGAATCTAAACAAAACCTAAAGTGAACTTTTCCTATAAATCAAAAATTTCAAAATGCTAAACAATAAGAGACTCGATTATGAAGAAATCTAAATGTGCAAAATAAAAAGGTCAAATGAAGGTGTTTGGAAGCATTATTAAAATGATCATCCACCCCAAGAAGGTAGTTTTCAGATGCACTGAGTATGCTGCACAATCTTATTTCATGCTCTCTCCATCTTTTCTTAGAGATATAACTGAAAAACATTGTTGAGGAAAGCTGCAGAAACTTGGAATAAACAGGAAAGAACAACATGATGAGAAACAAGTCATTGCTAGACAAAAAAATAGAGAAAGCAGAAATCCAGAAAACCTGAAGCAAAATAACAAACAGTTTAACCTTGCTGAGGACACTGGGACACACTGATGATAACTAGGAACACACATTCTTCTGATCCTCTTTTACTATAAGGAATTTATCATGAGCTCAACTTTTTCTCTGATTTGGCTTTTTAAATATGAAAGCTCCTCTTCGGTAAATACATTCTCATCTTTAAAACATAATTATGGTTGGAAAGTTGACACTAAAAATAGCACTTAAGGAGCTTCATATTTACATCTTCTTGATTTCTGTATCAATTTACTCGATTGCAACAGTCAAGTGTATGTCCTCTGGTCTCAAGACTTAAAGGAGTTCTCCCGAGGGTTAATCCTGAAGATAGTTTGACAGGGTGACAGTTTTCATTTTAAATTCATAAATTATAGGAAATCCAGTGTGTAACTGTCAACACATTATGTCTAAAGAACAAAGCATTCACAAATGTTTAGCAACTATCTTAAGAAAAGCAAGTATCTGAGAAAAAAAAAAAATAAAAAAACCACCAAAATTAGATTAGGGAAACATAAGCAAAAATAAAAAGAATACATATTCAACTAATCCATACTGGCATGCCAGGAAAACTTAAAGACAATTTGGAACAAACTTCACAAATTCTTACAATTAGGAAATACATGAGGAATAACATCATGAAAAAGTCTTCAAATTAGCAAGTGACCAAGAAGTACACACTTTGCCAATTTCAGTTCAAATCAAAATACTTCATGATACAAGCATATTTTTAGTACTTTTACAAATAAATGAGTTCTTTGGAATAAGATCCTTCACTCACTAACATTCTCATTTTTTTCCTTGCAGTCTCAGAAACAGCCATTTCAAGTTGACTTTTCCAAATTTCAAAATTAAAAGGGACACTTCACCTCATATGAAGTTAGAGTCTGAAAAAAGGAAAAACATATTTTAAATATGTATCTTGGAAAAGCTGCATTTGTTTTTTTTTTTCCCCCTTCACTTTAATGACTATCTGAAAGAACTACTGCACTAACCTGATGACACACTTATTTATTATATTTTCTTATGCCTGTTATTCACTTTCTGGCAGTAATACAACTTCATTTAGCAATAGTTTGGACCCCTCAGTAAGGGAATGTGTACATAGTAGCTCTCTAATCTTGCTGCCCAGCTGCTAAGACAGTCACATGAGTCACTTGCTGCCTTTAGAGCAACACACACCACTTGCTGAATTTAGAGACATTCTCTGTTTCTGCACTGGCCATACATATAAATTGAGTAATACCCTATCCTAACTACATACAAAACTCTCTAGGTATTTGTTTTTAGGGTTTTTATATTTAAATCAGTGAGTCAAAGAACATATTTTTTTACTAATGCAGTTAACAATCCAGCTCCACAAAGTGATTTATGTACCAGTTTTCAGTGTTACCGCTCTCATGCCTGTTGGGATAACTTCAGCAATCAGTTCAAATGTAGGTAACTTCATCTAATTGTTTAGTGAAAATCCAGCCCTGGAAGAACGAAGAACTCTGTACGCCAGGACGATTCAGTATTCAGCTTCAGAAAAAAATACTTTACAACAACTCCTTCCTTATCAGTATTTTAAACTGTGGCTGTTTGGAACACCACCATATTCAACAGTCTATTTAAAAACAATTTACATAAAGACTGGCATAGTTGCTTCCATGTAGCACCTGCTAATACATACAACTCCTTGTGGAAAATGCTTTATTTACTAACATAACCCATAAGTGTTATGTAGGAAATGCTATTCTCATGCTATTTGGTGCAGTGCCTTACAGGAAAGCACAGTGAGGAGACAGTCCTTTTGACTATTGCTGCATCACCAACGTAGGCCTCATGTTTCATTTTTCTCTGCATCACTAAATACCTTCTTTCCATATTCTCCCTGTGTCACATTACAGCACTGCTCTTTGCAGATGGTTATACAGGGACGAGATCAAAGCCACCAGGTATTGTGCTCTGCCCATACGTGTTTACTGACTACCAGAGTAACAAAAGCCCCACAGAATCACCTCAAGGTAAAGGGCTCATGCCACCAAACCTGAGGAGTCTTACATTGTGTGAGGCACACTTCTACATTCTACAGCCATTCTACACACATTGCACATTATTCTACAGTCCAAAACCACACTGGCACGAATTCCAAAAGATGTTTCAGCGGGCCTAAGGAAGAATGTAGCATATCAAACCTTAGTTAACTCTGTTAGTTTCAAGTATAGCCAAGCTTGCCTTAAAACAGAGTTCTTGCCAGTAGGAAATCACAGTAGGCAATGTCCCAACTTGCCAGTTAGGCAGTAGCACATTTTCAAGCTAAATATTCTAATCTGTCATATAACATTAAATAGACCTCCATAACTAGCCCGAATAGAGTATCACATAGGAACAACTAACTAAACTTTTCACTCATGTTGTACCATTCTGAATTAGCATTTAAAAAATAAATGAAAATGGTTACTTCTATGCTGTTTTGGCAAATTTTGCATAGTAATTCAACTACATACAAACAAATTCCTTGTATTGGTATTTATTACCTAAAAAATTCTACTCGCTGGTTTACACAGAGCCAGTCAACATATAGGTAAATCAGATTACCACACATATATATAATGTTCTTAACAGCAACACTTAAGATTTCTGAAGTCAAAAGATACGACAGAACTCTATTTTTCTGTTGCATTTTTTCCACTTTACTGAGTTTTCTGCCAAGTCAGTACTGCTGTTTCCCACGTCTGTGTGACTCTTTACTCAGCAACAGTATACAATTACAAACATTGAAAAGACAACTTCAGAAAAGAAAGTGGCAGAGGAACATGGGGTAAGATTAGCAATTGAAACAACTAATCCAGATGAATCCCAAGAGTCTCCAATCCAGCTGGCATAAATTCTCCTACTCCTTCGTCTTTTCCCTCATCAGTACATTATTCTGTTCAGGTATTTTATTATCACAATACAATATTCTCCATCAAAGATTAGGAATTACTACCCCCTCCCACTGCAAAAAAAATTTGCATATGCCAGTTTTAATCATCAATTTGTCCCCAATAGCCAGAACTCCTTAGAGGAGGCCAAAACATGCTGTCAATTCTTGGAACAAAAAAAATCTTCAATTTGATAATGAAGGTATTATGCATTCTATTGAGGATATTTCTTTCCTTAAGAACTCAACTTCATGGGTTTATTTCTGGGCTATCCTGAAATCTCTTAGATAGGCTCTTGTAAGAGGCAGCTGCTTAGAATAAAAACATTACCTACAGAGTGATGTATGATGGCTTAGTGGATTAGCATGGTAAAAACATAATCTCTTTTGACATAGCTGTTTTTAAGTGTTCTTAAAAAAATTACAAAATGTTAATTCTGTTTTCCAGTAAACATAACTTCTGATCTGCTGAGTCAGAGATGTTATGCATAATAATCACAGCAGGAATACAATCCTATTTGTATGTTTTTGGAGGAAAAAGCATGAGCACAATTTTGTGCAAATAATAAGAAAAAGAAAAATTACAGAGCAGAATTCAATTAAAGGCAAATCCACCAGAGGAAAACTGTAGTTCTAACCAACCAAAATACTTGTTTTCCTAGGTAATTTCCATATTTCTAGAAAGTCAACTCCAGAGCCATATAACACCCACATACAGGTTTTATAATATGATATGCACTTCAATATAATATATAATATACATAGTATACATAATATACATATTATAATATATATTATATAAATTTTATACTATAATATAATATGTACATATTATATAAGAAAATGTACTTTCAACGGTGGGCTAAAATACTTTGTGCTACTAAGTCGGCACAGTACCACTCTTCTATGTATCACTTTTAATTCTGAATTCAAGACCCCCAAACCAACACTCACTAACTTTAGAAAGCACTTTATCATGCACTATCTGAAGGTAGCAGAAGAGCTTTGTGTTTTTACAGCTTCCAGAAATCATCATGGAAGTTTCTGAATACCTAGGAATATCTAGGTTACGGATGTATGTAGACACAATGTAATTTTTTGCTGTGATTGAGTTATGATGGTTTTGTTATCAAAAACTATATCCTTCTATTATGTACTATATTAACAAATATACTAATATACCAACGTTCTCTTACTGAGGGAACCAAGCTACTGCTAAATGAATCTTTCATGACACGTAAGTATTATTTACTTCACTGAAAAATATTACCAGATTAGTGCAGTAGTTATTTTTCTTTGCTTTCAAGACAGTTTAGTATTTTTTTTAATATTTTAACTTTGTGGTTACATTAATTGCCCTTTCAAGCTGATGGGCTTGTAAAATCGTCCTGAAGTGTTTGTTTTTGATACTGCAGGAAAAAATTAAAATGCCAGTAAGTAAAAGAAACATCTTCTTCCAAATAATTAATTTATTTGTAAAAGCCAGAATTAAGCAGTTCCCTGTTCACACTTTAGAAAGCAACCAATCCTTCACTGCTGGTCTGCTCCTTCCACTTTCAGGACACTGTAGTTCCATCATTAAGCAGCATCCCCTGCCGAGAAGCACATGACTCTACCGTTCCATGATGTACCCTCAATGACCACCAGCTTCTGAATGAAGCTACAAAAATACTGGTTTTTACTTACTAAAAAAATCCCTGAACAGCTTGCTTCTTGCCAACCTGAAAGACCACCCTTTCAATAAGTGCCACCTGAAACAATTTCAAATGCACGTCACAGTATTAAAAAAAAAAAAAGATCACAGAGAAATACCACTTGCCCCCCGAGAAGCACTTCAGTTTTAACACAGATCTCTCACTCTGAGATAGGTTTATTATGTTGGCATTACAGAGCATCCAGTTACTACTATACATTTACCAAAGACCTACCTAGAACTTGACAGATGGAAATGGTGATGTTTGGAAAGCATGAAATAAAGGCTTCATATCTCAAAGGTCCACAGTGAAAGGAATTGTTAGCATCCAACTAGATTCTAATAAGCTTTGCAAGAGGAACCTGGGCCATGCATTTTTACTAACTGTTTATTTAATTTAATTTGTTTTCATTTATAGCAAAGCACTGTTGACAAGAAAAGGAAACTTTCAAATAATCTGGTCAAGATCAGATGGGAAAACATCTCCCTCTTCCACTCAGAAATTCTATAGTTCAGATCATTCAGAAACTTTGCCAGCCACTGCAACAAACTTAAAAAAATATCACGAAGAAAACTTCCTAAGCAAGTGACAAATGTAGAAAGTAGGGGTTAAAAAAAGGATTAATTTTTTACCCTCATAAAACCAGTCTAAAAATACTCAAAGCAAGAAGACATAACACGCACTCTGTAGTTCAGAACCCTGCCATGCACAGGGAGTGAAGTAATTTTGACTACATACCCTCTCAGATGTACCCCCAAACAGAAAATCACATCACAAAATTACAAAGTTGCTAAGTAACAGTTAATTCATAAGTTAATTCACAAAGGCAATATAATCTTTGTCCAGGAGACCTCAAAACCTTCCTACAAAGGCCTAACTTACAAAACATTTGGATATATTAGAGAATTGTAAAATGGTCTGAGATGGAAAGTACCTTAAAGATCATCCAGTTCCATGGGAAGGGACACCTTTCACTAGACCAGGTTACTCAAAGCCCCACCAAACTTGGCCTGGAACACTTTCAGGGATGGGGCACCCAGAGCTTCTCTGGGCAACCTGTTCTGGTGCCTTACCAACCTCACAGTAAATAATTTCTTCCAAATGTCAATTCCAAACCTATCTTCTGTCAGCTTTACTCCTTATCACTACACACCCTTATAAAAAGTCCCTCCTCTACAGAGGCTGTTGCCAGCCAAAATGGTGGCAAATTTTATATATATTTGGGAAGGAAGAACTAACAGTTAAGCTCTTTCTTAACTGTTCTTAAATGCTCTAAGTTAAGCTCTTTCTTCTTCAAACTATGAGTCTTACAATCTCAAAGTAAGGAATGGGATTTAAGTATACTTCACAGGACAGTTACAAAGCACTTGCAACCTGACAGCTAATTTTTGCCTGCCTTTCAGCTTTTTTTTGTTAAGAAGCCTACATGAAACTTTCATGCTAAAACTACCTTTAAATACCAAACTACCTCCTTTATGATGAAATTTGGATGCTTAGCAGAAGGGATTATTTGACCTTCAACCACAGTTTAACACCTAAAACTAAGACAAGAACATTCATTTAGATTATCCATTAAATCTTTGAGGCTTTGCTCAAGAGTTGAGAGAATTTTGATTGCTTGGTTCCTGATGAAAAATGGAACAAGCAGCACAATACTCAAATTCTTATTCAGACAAAATCTTTAGGAAATTTAATCTGCTAATGAAGAATTATGGAGTTCATTTCAAGATAACTGAATATATTATCAGTTTCAAGGTTGCAACACAACTATGTGACTGATATTACAAATTCTTATGATTTAGGTATTTTGAGAGGACTGAGGGGCAGTGATTTAAGTCACCAGAGTACCTTTTTGACCACATCTGTCTTCTCACTTGAGGATTTAAGAAAGATCCAGTCTCTTTTTATGTTCAGTTGTTTTATGAGTCAAAGTACAGAAAAACTGAAAATAATAACACATATCCAACCTCCCCAAACTAAAGTATCTTGCTACTCCAATCAAACTGACAAGCAAAGTAGTTAAAAACTGTTTAAATGCACTTTCCTTTCAGTACAAATATTAAAGTATAATAAAAAGCATGAAGCTTATTTTACATGATGCATAGATAAAAACTGTACTAGAAATTGGAATGTATTTTTCAATATGGACTTAACTTACTTGTTCTCAAATATTCTGACATGGCCAAGTTTTCAATGGTTAAATAATACAGGGCAGACCTCTAAAACCATTTTCCCCCCCAAGAAACTTATTTCACAGTTTAACATTTCTGATAGTATAATCTAGATTTCTGTTTGTCTTCTACAAGAATTAACACTAGAAGTGTGTTTGAGTATTTCTTATGAGAAACAATGATAACACATATTTGACAAGACCTGACATCTTTTCCTCACAGATAAGTTTAATATTCATCCAGTTAGGGACTATTCCCATCACCCAAACAACATCAATATTAAATTTCCTGTATGACACAGTACTCAATTTTTCTACCTGTAGCATCACCAGCTCAAGTTAATTTCACAGTACTCTTTGGCACAATTTTTGTAGTACAAAAATTATCAATAGCTAAACTTAAAGGGACACAAATAGATTCTGAGAGAATAAAAGAGTTTTAAAGAAGTTAAAGAAGTGCTGAGTTCAGAAAAGAAAAGGATACACTCAGGCAGCTAAGACAAAAAACCCTTTAAAATTATAACTGGGAAAACATTACATTTTACAAGTAATGAGAAATTAAACAAATTTGATATAAATATTTCATATATACTTTTTAAAGCAATTTCAACACATACTAAAACCAGCCTGAATAATTAGGATAATTAACATATTAGGATTCTTAGTTAACTTTTTAAGTAAAAAATAATGTAACTTTGTTGTTTAGGAATAGAGCTGATTTCATTGTACTGGTATGCTTATAACTGTAC
This sequence comes from Lonchura striata, assembly GCF_050655825.1. NCBI lineage: Eukaryota > Metazoa > Chordata > Aves > Passeriformes > Estrildidae > Lonchura > Lonchura striata. The sequence goes on from NC_140704.1 coordinate 118,673,573, forward strand.
TTAAACACCATTTAAAATAGCATGTAGCAACACCATCCTTTGACAGATGCAATAATATTTTTATGACTTTCTCTGAAACTGATTAAAATATAGCCATAAGCATTATGTTTGTGCTGGGGCATAATTAGGAGTGGTTTAGTCTGAGCACAATCCTTGTATTCAAAAGAATAAAAGAAAATTTCAAATCACAAATAAAAAAATGCCTAAAGATTTAAATAACTGGCATTTATATCTAAGATCTTCTCTAAGCTAGGTGGTTCAGTATTTCCTAGCATCCTAGGTGAGACAAATCATGTAAGTATTGATCACAGTAACTTCCAATGAACAAAATCAGCTTGAACAATATTGTGTTTAGCTCTTAAACAGAACACAAAACTCTGACACTATTTTATATTTGTTTTATTTTACTTTTATACTCTTCTTGAAAGTACTTATGAGGAGAAGAGCACCAGTAACTGATAGCAGGTAGCTAACACCATAAATTTACACCTTTGTAATGTATTATCTTATGAAAACAAAAGAACAGCTGCAGGCAATTCCTACTTTTATATATTTATATTTTATCTATACTTGCATGTGATACTAAGTCTTGCATGTAGGCAGCTGCAGTAAATGCAAAATAGTATAAATGAAAATTCCACACGTGACAGTAGGAGTTTGAAGAAACTTAACATTTACAAACTTGTAAATGTTTTATTACTAACTATACTGGCTTGATTGAAATTTAATAGCAAGCTGCCAGAATCTCACATTCTGCCTTTGCTTCAAATAGATCTCTTTAAAAAAAAAAAATCCTATACCACAATTGATTCAAAAGACATGATATTATCCCTAAGCGTCTCCTAAAAATGTGTGCATGACTGTATCTATCCCACATATAAATGTAGCATTCATGATAAATACATACACCACACAGTAAACAGTTTTATTACAAGTGACAAGCACTTGAAACAGTAAAATCTGATTTGCGTACACAGAGTCTTTCTGCTGTTCAAACATATAGTATAGCGAGATCTCATTAACTCAGAATCAGATGATTTGCAGGGATTTTTAGAAAACTCATGCACTAGCAAAAAACAAGTACGTACTCAACACATGAAGAGGGAAGGTAAGTTTTCTGACAGCCTTGTTCCTTTTTGGTTATTTGGCAATTCACAGTAAATGTGCATAAGGCAAAATCAGCAATCTACATCTTATTTCCTAAGAAATACTTTACATTTGCAGACTGCCAAATCTGATGTGACTCACAACCATAAAGAAAAGCTTTTAGGGTTAGAGATACACAGTGTCAGGCTACTGGTAAATTACCTGCACAATACATAAGCAAATCTACATGCAATCAGTATGGCTAAATTGTATCAAATAAAGTATTATTACAGCAGTATGGAAGAGATTATTATTAGTTATCCTAACTTGAATGAAAAAACAACTTTGACAAATAATTCCCTTTAAACACTTTCTAATCTGATTTCTAGGGATATTTTCTTTGAGAGAGGAATTTAGCACATTAAGTGCAAAAGAAGATTACAGCAATTCAGTTTACTGTAACAGACACTTCTTGCATTTTTCCAAGTTTCTTTACATAGTTATTTCTTAATTGCAACTGATGGCAATTCTTATGTTCTACTTTCCTGACTCCCACTTGACTTTCCCAAATCTGATTTGAGGTATTTTACTTCAGAGTTCTGAGTAACTGTTGTATGCATTATAGCCATACTTGTCTGCATTCGGTTTTTTTTAATCTCACTTTTTGGTTTTATAATAGTTCAGAACTGTGGGTTTTTTTCCCTCTCCTTTCCTCCAAACAAATACCCATTGGGCCACATTTTATTTTCTTTGTGCCCCCCTCCAAGGCTATAAAAAACATCAGATTTGGTCATGAATAGAATAGCTCACCACTCTGGCCATGTGTTTTAATGTATCTGACAAGGTATCTCTATACTCTGGACAGGCAATGAACCAGGAAGGAGAAACAAGAAGGCTACAGAGAAGACTATAATAGAAACAGATTTATTCCTTCAACACCAGAATAACTATAGATCTTTCTCACTCTTCACTGTCAGGTATGTACTTACACAGTCATCTCAAACCCCTGACATATATGGTGGTTAATTTTAATGCCATGATCCTACAGTAACCGTTTGCTAGATGTGCAGGGTCCATTTAAATATTAAAAATATTAACACATCCTATGAGAAGGCCCCATCCTTTAAAACTGTGAGCATACAACTACTCTAAAAAGCACACTATATCTTTTCAAAAGTCAAAAAACTCCCTCTAGTTCTATTAATTTCTGCTATTTGTCCCAAGATGAGACAATAACAGGTGAACAGTGATACAGATGTAGATAGAAAACACTTTAACAACACAAACTAAATAAAAATAAAACTGAATCTGCAGTAATGGTGACCAGTTCTGTTTATTATTAGGTTTTCTGAACTTGCATACAATTAGGATCTTTTGCATTTGGTATTTGGTGGAAAACTGTTTATTTAAAATGCATTAGTAACTGCAATCTATGCAATTTCAGAAAAATGTTCAGTATATTCCTTGACAACTAAAAAAAAAAAAAGCATCTGTGTAAGTGATTATATTGCAAGTTGATCAGTGTTTTACATTCAAGTTACAGGATCACATAATTTAAAAATCAATATAAATTGAATTAAATTCTAGATGTGGGTTTTTTTTAGATTAGAGGAAAATACACAATTGTCTATTATCAAAATGACCATATAACTGCAAAAAGACCACTCTCATGCTTCAGAAATTCAAACATATTATATCTGATCAATACAAATGTTACTTTGTTCTAATATTTAAATTATTTTAAAATAGCTTTTTAAGGCTACCTAAACATTTGGTAATCAGTTAAAGATGCTTAGCAGTTCAGTGGATAAATATTGTCCATTTCTTTCAAAAGCTCTGCAAGCTTACTAATAGCAGATATTGGGAGAATAATTCCTTGAAAGCAAGTTCTCTGTCACTTCAGTGGTGGTCACTGCTAGCTCCTTTTAAGTCTATACTGATTTGAGACTGGTCTAAGTACTTGAACAGATTTCATGTTTCCCAGAATATTTCTGCTTGGTAAACATATAAATTTGTTCAAGAACCCTACCAAAAAGTATTTGTTCACAAAAACTGGTTTTAACAACATATGGGGTTATAGACAGAAAATTTTAAAAACTTTTGGTTTAGACTCTGAAGCAAAAACATCTATTTTACAAAATAACCTTGAACAGCTACAAACAGTGGTTTATTTAGAACATGAGTAGTGCTCTCCTTAACCCATTAATTTTAAAACATATGCAATACTCTGAAAGAAGGAGACTTTAGGGCACCATTTTGACTAACCAGCTGCAGAGATGGACAACCATTAGAAGTGTACTTTGTACACAGTGCCTTTTTGAATTACACAAACTTTTTAAAAGTTTCTTAATTTAAATCTCAAAAGTTCTACATTGAAAACTAATTTTTCAGGATAATTACTAAATTAAAAGTACACACCAAGAGACACATTTGAGCTAAGCATTCAAAGAAAGATGAATGCATGTCACTTTAGATTCCTATATTTGCTTGTACTGTTGTAGAATACTGTAGTTATTATTTTTAAACACTATTGGATAGGATTGGTAAGTCTCTAAAAAGAATTTTAATACATTTACACCTCTCCTGTTTATCCAGAAAAAGTAGGTTAGCTTTACCAACAACAGACCATATTATTTGTTTCCTCAGGTGTTTTAATTTTAGAAAATCTTGAAAAAAAAATCAAACTGTATCATGTATGGATTGAGACCAATACATGACAAAGAAGATTATCTTAACTCTTAGAACAAGGAAGCTTTGAAAGTTACTTTGTATTTTTATTTAAAAAAAAACACTTCATCACTGTAAGAATTCTGTTTTCTACAAAAGAGTCAGTTTGCAAAAACATAATCCTAAACAACATTTTTTTCTGTTATTATTATCTCCATCTGGATTATACCTTAAAATTAAAATGGTTTAGAAGAGTATCAAATTCTGAGAGAACACCCTTTCCTCTTTCTCCACCCTAAATCCTCAATTTTGTACTGTAGTTGGATACACTGAATTTGCTTTGTAATACATAGCTGTAAGTCAAGAAAGATACTCTACAACACTGCTTCCTTCACATTGTTATTACCAGTGTCTATAACTATTTTCAGCATTAAAATATTAATGATTAAAAAGCTCTAAATTAGGTAAAAAATGTAGAGACATGTTAAGCACTTCATACTGATGGTCACAGAAACAGCATTTGAAGAGTTCTCAGTTCCATTAACTAGTTTATTTAAGTTAGTTCTGCACATCTACCCTGGTACATTAAAACTACCAACATATGGTGAACTGCTATTAATTTATCAAATTTCTATGCATTCCAGGGTAATGTTACTTCAGTCAATCAAAATAATAGATCAGTTTAAGAAGTAATCAGAAAGGAACTTTAAAATCTCAATTCTTACTAACTATAAAAGAGATCTCTAAACCATAAAAGGCAGTTTTAGAAAAACATACAATATCATTCCTTTGTACAAAATGATTAATCTTTCTTTTTTAATGACCCTTTTTTCTAACCTAAAAGTAGTTAATATGATTTAATTTTCACAACTGTGAGTCACTGGAAAACTCTGAGATTTCTTCCCAAATCTTTAACCACAAGGCTATCCTAGGCAACAAGTTTCTTTGGTCACACTTGCAGAAAGGGTACAGATCATTTGCAAGCACATGCTATTCAACTCAGAGGGCTATCACAACTCCTGCTCAACTTCCACAAATTCACAGAAAACATGTGCTGCAATAGCCTCCATCCAAGTTCAGTACCCCATTTTCCCTCTCAAGAACTGCATACCTGTACTCAGTTTTCAATCTAGAACTAAGTACAAAGACTTCAAAAACAAAGCAAGTGTAAAGGCAACATTGCAACTCCTCATAAAGCTATTAAATTGCCATGCTAAAAGGCGATGCTAATTTTTTAAAATAGGACATTCAAAAAGAAAATTAAAATACATAGGAGATAATAGAGACAAGCAGAGCATTTTGCATCATCACAGTTAAACATTTACAAGTTAAAAATTAAGAAAAAAAACAGTATCAGCCAGAACCCATGCTAAAAGCATGCAAGCATACACACATGCACACATACACATGACACTAGACTACAGTTAGGATGACTTTTCTTTCTTTAAATAAAGCCAGAGGCAATTCTTCCAAGTGATGCTATAACTACATAGCTAAGGTGTACTTGTAAAGAGCCCCTACTTTGGCCAATTAAAATCTACAGTTATTTTTCAGTATTTTCAAAACCTCTGGGGATGGTTTAGGAGATTTAGGCATAGAATAAACTTTTGAACAAACTCATGTGTTCCCAACAAAACTGAATGTATTCAAAGTAAAAATAATGCACTTCACAACTTTCACAAAATGTCTGTGAAATTTCCCTACACACAGGGAATTAATCTCCTCCCATAGAATTCACAGCTACCAGAACAGCACTAGATCTTAATATTAAACAACCTGAGACTATTTCATTTCTGCAACATACATTCCAAAAAACACTCTCCAAAACACAGCATTTTAATTAACACACCAAGAAAACTCTCCTGAAGACCTGCTACACACAAAAGAATTGCTTTGATCTCAACGATTCTGCACGTTTCCCCCTGTTATCCTTCCCTAATTTATCAGACTAGGGCCGATTTGATACCTTTCCATTAAAAAAAAAAACAACGAACCACCCCTCTGCTAGAGGCAGAGGTGCTGCAGAGGTGATGATAACCCTAGGAAAAGAGAAGCTGTCTCTTTAAAATGCCTTGCTATGTCCCTGATCCCACGTGGAACCAACATCAGCAGCACTTTCGCATTAACTTCAATGTGAGGCGAGATGAGGCATCATTATTTCATATAAATAAAACGAGGAGACTGCAGAATACATTCTTTGTAGGAGACAAACAGGTGAACCGAACGTGCCAGGGAAATCAGCAACCACCCGCAGAAGAGGTGCCCTGCCCCCGAGCCCTCTCTGCTCTCCCTATGGAGCATTAGCTCAACCCCACACCACTCTGAAGGATCCAGTTCAAATAGAGGAGTGAGCCACCAAGAAAACTTGAAATTCAAAGGCAACGAAAATGCACTTTATAAACCGGAAAGGTTTACTCTTTGCTTCACACATCCTAATTAGATCAGGAAAGTGACACTACAAAAGCATTACATTCCGGACCGAAAAAAAAAAAAAAAAAAAAAAAAGGGGGTAAGAAAAAGACAGAGGAAAAGAAAGGAGCCCCCATCTCCCCAAATCCCCCAAAAACACACACAAAAAATAAGCATTAAAAAAGGAAGTTATAAAGCACCACATCCAGCATTTATCTTATCTAGGATCATTCTACATTACCCCCAAGTTATACACTTTCTGCACCATCATCTCCCCCTACCTCTCTGTCCTGAAAGGGATTTTCACGTTTTCTCATTGTCGGTGGCGAGTTATAAGAGGCTTTTGCCTTTCCAAAGAATTCATCAACAAAAAAAAATAATAAATATTAACTCCTTGCTCCCTGAAACCTTAAAACGGTCTCGGGAAGACACGGGTTTTATACTGTTACCTTGAGGAAGAAAAGGGGGAGCAGCCCCGATTTTTAGGTATTTTTTGGCTTTTTTTTCTGATTTTTATTTTGTTATATGCCTCAGTTCTCCCTCCATTTTGGTTGTTTATGATACTGACAACAAGCTGTCCCTGCTCTCTCTCTCTCTCTCTCTCTCTCTCCGGATCTCTCCTGCTTTCAGTTAGCAAACCCCCCTCCCCAATGCAACACGACTCAGCACTTACTTGGGTTCACACTTTTCTCTAAACACACACCGATGGGGAAGGGAAAAGCTCCTGGGCTAGTCGGAGGGGGAGAGCAGGCAAATTCGTTTCTTTATTACGAAAAAAAAAACTTTTGTCCAAAAAACGACGGGAAAGGGGGGTCGAGCGCCCCAAAGTCACTCCGGATCCCCCCAAAGAAGCAGCCGCCAGGTCCGGGGGACACCCCACGGGTAGCCGGGTCCACGGGGGAAATTTCTGTGCGAAATTTGTCCGGTTTGAGGCGGTGGGCGAATTTATATTAATTTTTTCCCTCATTTTTCGGCACCGCGGTCTCTAATGTCTTCCGCTCCCTCTCTCGCCGCTCTCGCCGCTGTCACTGCATTCACAGCACAGGCTCCGGAGAGGCGAGGAGGGGAGGGGGCGGCCGCGCCGCTCCTGCCCCTGCCCCTGCCCCGCGGCCCCGGCCCCGGGCCGCCGCGGGGGTCGGCGGCGGGCACCCCGCGCCCTCCTGCCGTCCCACGGGCAGCCCCGCCGCCTCGCCCGCTCCTCGCGAACCAGCAGAGCGCCGCGGGGAGGGAGGGGAGGAGTGGAGGAAACTCCTGAGTGAGGTTTTTCTGAAAATCATCTCTTTCTCCCTCCGAGGGAGGGGAAGGGGGGTGGGGGGGGCACCGCTCGCCTCGCCTCCCCTCCCCTGCTTTTCCCCCCGGGGGGGTCCGACGCGGGGCGGCGGGGGGCTGCGGGAGATGGGGGGAGAGGGATGGAAGCGAAGGATGGTTAACACAAACTTTTCCTCACTGCTCGCTGCTCCTCTCTGCTCTCCCCCCTCCTTCTCCTCCTCCCCCTTCATAATTTAAATAACCCTGATATTTCCCTGCTAAACCCCGGCGCTTGCCCCCCAAATCCGCAGCAGACTCACCGCGGGAGCCTCAGCATCCCCTCTGCGCCCCGTTTCCACCCTTTACAGTGTTCTCCGATTTTTCTGTAATTTTTTCCCCATATTTCGGGCTGGACGCGGCGGGCCTGGAAATTGTTTGCTTTCCCGTCTTTCCAGCAGCCATTGTAGTGTATGCGCTGCGGTGCAGCCCAGCCTGCCGCACACGCCGCGCCCACACCGCCCGCCGCCCACACGCACCGCGGGTTGGACGCCTCCCCCAGTCAGTCAGGGCCGCGGCCGCGCCCCGCCGCCGGCGCCTGCGGCCCGCGCCGCCCGCCCCGTTGGTGGAAGGAGGCGCCGCTCACGGCCGGGGCGGGCGCGGCGCCGCCGCCATTGGCGGCCCGGCCGTGCCACTCAGAGCCGCCGGGGCGTGGGCGGCGGCGGCGCGGGGCCGGGGGGAGCCGCGGGGCCGGGAGCGGGGTAGGCTGCGCCCGTACTTAAGCGCGCTGCCCGAGCCGCTGACGTCTTTCGAATTGGAGACGGGCTGCCCCGCTCCCGCCCCGGGCTCCAGCGGACACGGCCGGGGACGGAGGTGAGTGCCGCCGGCGGCGACCCGCGCTGTGCCCGTCCGCCGCCTCCCTTTCCCGGCCGGCGGAGGGAAGTCTCGCTCGACCTTCGCCGCCCGCGGGCCGGGGCGGCCCCGCTCGGGCCCGGCGGCGCGGCCGGGCGCCGCTCCCTGGCGGCAGGTAGCGCCGGGGGGAGGCGGCGGGAGCGGCCGCGGGGACCCACCCGGGGCGGGGAAGGGGTCGCCGGGCGCCTCCGGCCGGCGGAAGGCGGGGACCGGGCGGGGGGCGCCGGCCTCGCCTCCGCACCCGGGCGGCCCCCGGCCCTCCCCGGGAAGCTGAATTGGGCGAGGCGGCAGCTCCGCGGTGCTCCGCGCCAGGGACCGCCGGCTGCTCCCTTCTGCCTCCGCCGCTGTAACAGCCCAAAATGCAGTAGGGACTTTTTGTACGGCCTTGGCTCCAGGGTTCAAAGTTTTGCTGAGCTGGTCTACATTGCGGCATAATTAGCGAATTTGTATTTATATGCGTGCCTTTAAAGCAGACCAAATTCTTTTCAATGGGCAGGAGCCTGTAGCAAAGTGCCCTGATTGGTTTATGAACTGAAAAAGCCCTGGGGTTAAAGAGTACCAGCAACAGTCCTGGTTCTCTGTGGTACAATTTATAACTGTTAATGTGTTAAAGCATAATTAAGAACTGTGGAATAGACAAGCCTTCGGTTGTGGTTGGGCTCTGACCTGTAATCTGGAAGCAGGAAGGGAAGCTCGTACATGCGGAGAACCTGGGAGGAGGGGGAAGCTCGCTTCCTGCCCAACTGCTCATTCAGTCGCGCAGCAGCATTTCGGCGTGACCCGCCTGCCCTTCCAGCTGATAATGTTTCAAGTCTGAAGTACTTCGGAGAGGGGGAGAGAGCAACACGCGCAGGAGCTATCAGACCTTTTGGGTAGTACTAAGAATGCTTAAGCATTTGCCTGCTCTGCATTGTGCACCTTCATTAGAACCTGAACTGCTTATTCCTTAAGTAGGTGTTTAATGGATTGTGTGCACTGTTCCTTAGACCGGGCACAGTTGCAGACTCTGGTAGCATAATCAAAACTGAAAGTGTCAGGTACAGTCTGTATAAGGAACACTGATTATGATGGCCCATCATATGACTCACAAGTATTCATTCGGAGAGTAAATAATGAAGTCAGTGTGACACTGTACACCTTGAGGCATGTCTGCTTAGGCAGTAATATCAGTGCAATCCGGAGTTATAACAGATACATGCAAACATCTAAAAATCTTGTATCTGTTGTGGTGAGTTAGGTGAGGCATTGTGCTATGATGCTTTTGCTTCCTACTTCTCCCTTCCCTTTTCCTTTCTTGAAGTCCGTAATGATGCTAGTATACCTGCTTGTGTTTCCATTTGAGTTGGAAGTACCTGATCAAAAATGCACTTCCACCCATCAAAAAAGAGAGCATTTGCCTGGCTTGTGAAATTAACTTAAGTGCTGGATAGTTCTCAAAGGAACGTGAAAGCGTTTCCTCCCCTCATGCTGTTAATTAAAGGCCCATTTGCAGAAGATGATCATTTGTAAAGCAAAGAGTACTCCAAGCACCAGGAAAGTATACATGCACAGCTTGTAAAGCCTAAGGCTTGTTTGCTAGGAATAGTTTATCAAAAGAGGAAACCCCATCTAAAACATGGTTTTCTATGAGCTACAAAGAGCAGTATTTTAATTTTTTTTTTAATCTGGTATTAAGCAAAACGGATTTTTACTGCAGGCTTGCACTTACCATTCTCTAATGTGCACAGAAACAGGACTTGGTTAAGAACTAGCACTGATTTTTTTTTTTTTGACAAAGTGAAAAACAAGACTGTGTCCTTCATTAGCAGTACTTCAATTTACTTCCTCTGTCCTGTATTTCTGATTGCATTGATTCAAGCAGTCATCTGGTCAACATTAATTTATTTTTTGTTAGATTTAATATTTGTTTGGAACACATACCTGTATTGCCATATGTGTGCTGGAGGCAATGTATAGGAAGCTGTAAAGGGAAAGAGGGTCTGCTGTTCATCTTGATGTCATCATCTTGGATCAGTGTAGAGTCTTGGCACTCAACTCTGTGTGTCTCAAGCTTACAGAGTCAGTGTCAAACTACTAAATGGTAAAAAATGTGATCCAAGCTGTTGTACACAGTGTAAGTGGGTCTGGTCCCACCTTGCGGTGAAACCAGTTTTTTATCCATTAAATATTTGCTATAGCAGCACAGGAGATAGTTGGGCACTTGTCATACCTGGGAAAGCTCAGTGACAATGCAGACATGATCCAGCTAAGGAGTAAGAACAAATCTGGAAAAGTTTACTTGTACATTCCTCCCACATGCTCTTAACTGAAGTGTCTACAGTGTGTTGGCTGTGAACAGCTTCTATGGAGCTGTTTCTCCTACACGTGGTCACTTCCTCCATGATACACAGGCTGGTGTGAGAGCTGCTGCAGTGGCTCCATTCTCTGCAGGAATTTCAGAGAGTGAGCGCTCTTGGCAATGGGCTAAACTTGCCAGTGTTGTCTTGCTGTTACTGCTTTTGAAGTAACCCTTTGCAAAAGAAGGTTGGGTTTTGCTTAGTTTTTTTTTTTAAATATAACAAAACTGTGTGTTACTAGAAGGCCTTTATTACATCCTGAATTTCAGACTTTATCCTGAGTTACTGTTAAAAGTAGATATTTAACCTGTTTATTTTCCCTTTCTAGCCAAGGTGCGAGTTTCTGTCTAGAATGTCCAGGCATGCAAAAAAGCTTAGAGATCACGATATAAATCCATGTCTAGCGGTAAGATGATCAAATTGAGATTTGTCTGTACATTTCCGTATTAAATAATGCACTTTCTAGAGGACTGTTTTGTGGATAGCACACTGCCATTATAGCACTTCTCATTAGAAGTTTCTTAAGAGTCTGAAGATGGGAAGGGCTGAAAATCATCCATTATAATAAGCATGAAATAACAAGTTAATTCCCCATAAATAGGAGTAATACAACTGATAGCAGTCTCTTAAGTTTTCTGTCTCTAAAACCAGAGCCTGAAATCCTGGTTAGGCAAGCTTGGTTATTTTTTAAAAGTCTTTTGTGAGTTATACCAAGCATCATTGTAAACAAATACTCTGTGGACTCTGCACTTACTGTCTGAAGAGGACTAGTCTCTGCTAATGCTGAGTGAAATCACTGCTTGGAAGTACTGATGATCCTTTGTAATAGGTGTTCCTTTGCTCTCTTTGATAGTATTCTTTCATCTGAAGAGCTCACTCCTATCTTCATAGATATTCTGCAACTTGTTAAAATATTTAAACACTGAGTACAGTAACTTCCCTCAGCTCTGAAGTATATTTTCTCCTATTAAAGGAAACAGATGCCACTACAAAATGTATGAATGACAACAACTATAACAAAGATATGTGTACTGATTATTTTTTGAAGTACAGAAACTGCAGGAAATTCTGGGTAAGCACAGTAAACTTTCTAAATTTTACTCCCTGCTTTGCTTTGTGTACGTTACTTCTGACATGCTGCTTTCTGAACCCTTCAAACTGAGCTAATGATGTCCAGGTAGTATCAATACATGTCGCTGGAAGACTTAAGCACATGCACATCATTGTACTTCACTTGATTGTTCTGGGATTACTCTCTTAGATTGTGAGTGTTCTTGCAGTACCTGATGTTTTCCTCTGAACTTGAGTCACATATTTCTAGTAATAAGTTCTCTTTTGAACTGGTGCAGTGAAAAAGTTCTGAGGCAAGGTAAGGTTATTTGGTTTCCCACTGGCTTGTATCATGTTTACTTTAACCTGATATAAAGCTTATTTGATGGTAGAGAAGTATCATGAGGATCTATGTGCAGTTAAACTTTTCTCTGCTGTTTCCTTATATCATTGAAGTAAAGAGGTTTTAGTTTAGCTTTTAAAGACTTGCACAAATTACAAAAAAACCTATTTATAGACAATTTAGACAATTGTGCATTAGTCTGGCATAGAGACTTGCACTGTATTCTGAAGCAGCAAGGTAAACTATCAGGTATCTTGAGCTAACTACTAGTACGTTTAGTCGTCAGCTAGTCAGGTTTTTAGAGTACCTGGGTCTTGGTATATCAAGCATTTTTCTATTTAAGAATCCTATTCATTCAGAGCTCAGGAGCAGAGATTCTGGGAAATCTGTTCTCATGGTCACTTTGTTCTATTTTCAGCATGGAATTATGATGCAAAGGAAGAGAAGTGGTGTGAAACCAGAGATGCCCTCAGCAGAAGAAAGAAAGAAAATCTTGGAATCAATGGGGAAGCCCTACTGACTAGAAACCTGAATTGGTTGACTGTTGTCACTGTACATATGAAGACTTAAGAGCAGCAAGTCACCATTTTATGAACTGGATTTTACAGTTGCCATATGTTGGATTAAAATAAGATCTTAAATTTTGAAATGTGTGAGCTTTCCAGGATAGAACTTCCTAAGTTTGTTCGTACTTCCTGTCATAGGAACCTGGCCTCTTTCTATTGGAAGATACACATATCAGTGCAACTTGTGTAGAAACTTTTGGAAGTAGAAACTACCTTGCTGTGAAATGCTAAATAGAAAATTAATGGGACTTGCAGAAAGTCTGTTTGAAAAGATGGGATCGGTGAGCATTGCAGTGTAGTTCTAAGTTCTGAGACTGTAGCAGGTTGAGAAACTGGTACGTGCAACATGTTCCTTGCACTCAGCTGTTCTGCTCAATAGTATGGGTTTACCATGTGTGATTTTATCACTGTTCTCACATGTTGAATTCTGTGTCCCCAGTTTTAATAAGACTTCATGAACTAAAATCCTAAATCCAACAAGCTTGTCATTGGGTCTGCCACTGCACTTGTCAGTGACAGCAGAAGCTTGCAGTAAATCAGATCTGCAAGCTTCACTAGTTAGAAGCTTAGCGATCTGAGAGAGTGTTGTTCAACTAGCTTCACTAGTTAGAAGCTTGCAGATCAGAGTTCACCAGAGAGACTGGTGAAGATAAAACTGAACTCCTCAGGTCTGAGCTGCATAGTAATTTCTGTGGATAGTAAATAGATACTTTGGTGGCGGGCAGGCAGGGGGGACTTGCAGACATGTAAACAGATCCTCTGAGTGACATGGCAGGTTTAACTATAGTACATCTATCTAAGACTCTGGACAGCTGAAACCTAGGGTTTGGAAATGCTTACTCATATGAGATTACAAAGCTCAGTTTAAACAGGTACTCTAATCTTAAATAAGGTTGATTCTTTAGCTAAATTGAACTAATAAATGTAAACATGTTGCTGTCTGTTGGAGACAGTGGCTTTTACCTTTTACTTTCTGGTGTCCTGGCTTAAAAGCTTATATCCTGTGATAAAACAGAAAAACTACTGTCATGAGCTCAGGTTCCATGTGAAATCCTTTAGTTCTTACTGGGATCAGCTTGGCAGAACTCTGGCTGACCTCATGAAGGATGGTGTAAAAATGATGTCTCTCTATTTAGAGTGTTTTGGAAAGACTTCATGGCTTTATGTTTCTCCTGTCTGGCTTGTCTTGTTTCTTTCCACTGTAGGCCTATTTCTATGCTTGCTGAGTTTTTTATGGTGTTTCCTTGTTTGATCTGACTAGTAACTCCACCAAATCTGCTTTTGCTTTCTGCTCTTCCTTTGCTCTTCCTTTCTGCTCTCTATCTACATATGAGTTTTGAAATGGGTTGATCCTGCCATCTCTGGAATGAGTGTGTAACCCTATGCCTTTTGAGTATGCAATGCTCCAAGCAAAGCTGTACAGCCTTCAAGCATGTCACAAGTTCTCTTGTCAGTTCCTGGCAAGGAAGATTTACTTTCTTCCATCAAGACCATAAGATCCTTTATTTCAAATAACTTTGCCTTTACCTGAAGTGCAAACTTAGACGTTTTCCTCTTTTTGTATTTTTTTTTTGTTGTTGTTGTTGTTGTTGTCTAGTTGGTGGGGGGGTTGTTTGTTTGTGGTTTTTTTGTTTGTTTTTGTTCCCTCGTGTGTGGAGCTGAAGATACTTTGATTCTAGATTCAAGGGCTTGCTCTTTCTGCCACATCCTTGCTACCTTTTAATACCCTCCTACATACCAATCTTGCCTTTTTTTTTTTTTTTTGCCTGTTTGGCACCAGTTCTTTTTTGACTGATTTTAATATTTTGGTCTCTTATTGCAGTGTTTTTCTAGTACCTTTGTTCTGCCTCTGGTCTAATGATGTAGTCATTTCTAATACAGCTCTTTTGAAGGTTATGTATTCTCTGTTCTCTTTCATAGTGAGAGAACTTCTTGTTTTCATTAAGCTTAGCCATAATGCTTCCTTATTAACCATGCCTCTCTTTGATCTTTTTGTTCATCTGCAGATTTTGGGGAGCTGTTGTCCTCTTCCTTAGGGCTTTGTCTCTTCAGACTCTTCTGCCTTCACTGCCTTTCTGGCTTTTTGCCTCCCTTGGTGTCTAAGGGCACCTTCTCTCCTACTTGGCACAGGTTTGTCATTTGCCACCTCTGCTGTATCTTTGGACATGTTCTTTGCTCCTATGGCTTTAGCTACTATTCTAGTGCTTGCTGTTTTTCTGTTGCTGTGATCTTAAATTCTGGGCTTGCATTTTATGTGCAAGAAAAACATCATCTTGTTCTTGAAGTGGGTATGCTGATTCTTCTTTGCATAACCTTAAGTTCCTTAAAGTTATCTCATTTACCCTAGGATTTCCTTTCAGGTTTTCTTTGTGTGTAGAAATGTTCCTTCTCTTAGGTTAACTGTTGCACTTAAGTTTTTTCGTTGGTGGTGGTTTTTTTTTTTATTTGTTTGGGGTGGTTTTTTTTTGTTTGTTTTTTTGGTTTTTTTGACAGTATTTGCCCTTTGCTGCTTTGTAAAGTGTAAAGAACTAAGTACTGGCCTTCAAAAAATCAGGAGGAGATGCATTACTGCTTTCAGATGTCAATGCAAGAATGTGTGATCACAGGATTTGCTAAGGCACATGTAATGCAGGAACAGTAGTCTAACATTAGACTTCTCATCATCAGTGGATGTACATAGTAAGCTCCCTGTGGGTGTTACAAAAATGAGTTTAGTGTAGAACTGAGGGCAATTTAAGCAGTGACCTTGTAGATTTAGTTCAGGTAATCAGTCATCTGTTGTAGGGAATGCTATGCCATTTATTTCCATTGTACATTCCTTACTGTTAAATAACACAAATTTATATAAAATCTTGAGGGAGCAAGGAGTTTTCTTCCTCATGTTGTAATGTCTCTCAAGAGTGATCTGTTACTTGAGTATGAGTTTTTACTATTTTTATCCCTCACTTGAGGTTGCTTTTCTTGCTTTCACTACAGAAGCTGAAGTGGTAAAGTGTGATAGCTTAAACATAGGCTCTTATGAGTTGAGATTTTTCCATTAACTTTTGTAGTGTGATTAACTACCTTTGGTTGTGAGCCAAAGATAATGGTCTTTTCCTCATACCTGAGATCTTGCATGCCACACTTCACTGAAACAGAGGTAAGTTGCAGTCTGCCACTCTTACTGGACAAAAAAAAAAAACCTGGGCTGCATTCTTAATTTCCCTAAAGCACACCCTTGTACATAGCCCAGAAAGCGTAACACAGTGGATCAATATAATAAGACAGTGGGAAGGGACCTGTGGGTTTTGGTTTTAGGTGTTTTTTAAATACTTTTAATTACTCACTTTGCTTGTGATACAAGGGCCAAATCTGGATAGCAGCATTAATGCTTGATAATTTTTTTGTTTGACAGCTGGATGGTGCTGTTGTACAACAGACTGAAAACAGAAGCACTCCACCCACTACTGACTCTTCCAGGCTTTTTTGGTCTCTTCCCACAGAGGTAGCAGAATTCATCCAATAGAAAGGAAAGATTGGCCCTGTCTCTACACTATCAACAGGAAAGGAGGAGAGGAGTCTAAATCATTGCTGGGAAATATGAGATTTCTGTACAGCCCGAGAAGCTTTGGAATATATTCCTTGATAGATTTTTTCACTGTAGTTATTTGATCACAACTAGGCACTGAACAGCAGCTGTAAGCTTTTTCCCAGGTCTGGGTGAATATCCTGATTCCCATCTGTACATTTGGGCCATCTCATTTTTTCTGTTACCCTACAGTGCAAGGCCTTGTCTGGCTCAGAGTTTTCTGCTGCTACAATTGGGTGAGTCTATGCTCTTGAAGATGTTCAAAGGAAGCTCACAAAATTGCAGAGTTTGCTGATTTGGAAAGGAACCACAAGGATAATTGGAGTCCAAGTTGTCTACCTCTAGAGTCCTGAAAATTTCTTTGTATTTAGCTGAAGCTTTTGAAAGGCAGTGAGTTGAATCTGCTGCTGCTCTGCGTCTCCTTCATGGTCTTGTAATGAAATTTTTTTTTTTTGCACACAAGTTATCAGGAATATGTGCATAGATGAGCTTTTGGTAAAACTTGGAGAACAGATAAGATGAATTTAGAGTACAAAATGTTTGAGACAACCCTTAACTTGTGTTAAAAATATCTACCTCTTTAAAGTTGGTCTTCCCAAATAGCTATGAAAGAACTATTGTGTGGAAAAACAGTACACCATTGCAGGCTTTTGTTTTCTTGGAAGAATCTGAGGCAACTGGAAGAAATAGTTCTGTAAGTATTAAAGTAATAAAAAATAAAACAAGCAGACTACTTCAAAAATATTTTCATTTTTATTGCAACCTGTTTGATTTGAAGAAGAAAAGGGAAGTACTGCATTTATATTAACTAAATGCAGTGGATCAGTTAAACTTAATTGTTTTATGACATACGTGGTACCATATATAGTAATTCAAACTACCAGATTGTGAATAAGTAATTTTTTTCTATCCTTTAGGTTTCTACTTTAATGCCTCCTATCTCAAAATCCTTTTTTGGAAGAATGGTTCTAAAAATCCTCAGTCATTACTTGCTCTTAAAAGTCCCTTGAGCTGTCTTTACCTATTTTATTTCAGTAAAATGCTATGCACTACAAACACTTCCTGATATCAAGTGACTGGCAGAACACAACAGAATTCTGCATAGGACAAAATTGAGCTAGTGTCTGTCAAATGGAAAACAATTGTGACAAGGTGATGTGTAATGACAAAAAAGATTATGCTTAAGATACTATATTCAATCAATATCTCATTTCTAAAAGCAATTCACAGCTCTAAGACAAATTTAAACTAAGAAATAGGGACCATCAGCTCACACCTGACTTTGAAGAATCTAAAAATTTTAATTGATGATAAAAGATTGCAATTGTTTTGGCAAAAAAAGATTTTTGCAGTGTTTTTATGGAAATAGCCTGCTGGTAACATTTTATTAGTGTGTCACACATGGATCTCATTTTTGTTTCCCTGAAACATGTGAATCCCTGAGCTGTCCTTGTCTGCATGGTTGCATGCAGCTGTTGAAGTGGTCAGTGAATGTGGTTGCATGTTACAAGTAGGGTGGCGTTTTCTCCTATTTTTATTAAATAGTTGAATTGAATTCAGTTGCTGAGTTGGAATATGTCAGTCATGCATTTCTTGCTTCAATCTAGAAGTTAGAAAAGGATGGAATGAAGCTAGCAGGACAAATCCTTAGGTGGGGGGTACAGTATGAATTTACCACATCCTGCAATATCAGTTTTGAGTACTTTCTGGCTGTATTTTTCCTAATGCTGAATGGATTTTGAATGGATGTTACTGATAGTCTAAGAAATGCTGTGTTTCAGTATTTATCTACATGACAGGTAAACTAAAGTGGTTCTTAAGTTAAAGGTTACAGTTCAAGATGTTGGAAAAACCCCTTTGACTCTCAGATTGAAAATACAAAGGTCTTAAGGGTTCTATACCTGTTGGCTGTTGTGTTGTTTAGACATCAAAAGCCTATGGGTGACAGAAACTTTAATCCCAGAAGTCTCTGGTCCTTCATGTACTACTTTGCACTTTGGTGCTGACAGACTGCTTGTTCCTACTTCAACACTGCTGGGATTTATGGAAAAAAAATTTCATCAGTTTTGAGGATTGACTGAAGTCTGCTAGGGTGTAGGTGATCAAAAGAAAGTTAATTTTTCTGCAAGGCCTTGTTTGAATGGCCATCTTTACAGTCACTCCCTTCAGCAACTACTGTTCCATGTCCTTTCTTCTGTCCTCCAGCAGGTGCCTCTGTGTGATCCTCAGCATTAGTGCTAACAGACCTCTGCCCTGAAGCATGTATCTAGCTGCCCAGTAGCCGGAGGAAAAGGGGATAACCGTTGTTCTTCAGCCCAGCTGGACTTCTGAGTACCTCTCTGTGGAGCTGCAGCCACCCTTGGTATCCCTACGCTGGAAGGGAGAATGTAGGGTGTCTGAGTAAGCAACAAAATGCAAGAAACAAATTCTGAAGTCACAGCTGCTCTCAAAGTCAGAAGCTTTCTGTGCTTGAAAAAGGGCTTAGCTATTCAGAGCTCTGAGCACTAAGGGGCTGTGATTCTTAAAACTCAAAGCTCTAAGATTGGGTCCAACTGCTACCCTGGCATTACACAGTGTGCTGTCAAACCCTGTCCCTGAGCACCACATCTACACATCTCTCCAACAGCTCCAGGAAAGATGACTCCACCACTCCTTTGGGCAGCCCCTTCCAATGGTTGACAACCCTTTTGGTGAAGAAAATTTTCAGTCTCCAATCTAAAGCTCCCATGGCAAAATATGAGGCCTTTTCCTCTTGTCCTGTTTTCTGTTACTTGGGGGAAGAGACTGACTCTTGCCTCATTACAAGCTGCTTTCAGGTTGTTGCAGAGAGCAATGAGGTCCACCATTGAGGCACCTTTTCTCAAGGCTAAACAAGCCCAGTTCCATTAGCTGCTTCTCATAAAACCTGTGGTCTGGACTCTTCTTGTAGAATGTCTTGCCTTCCTGGACTTGTTTGCCCTTCAGGACTACTTCCAAAGCAATCCTATCAACCAGGCTCCTAAATAGCCCAAAACCTGTCCAATGCATGTCCAATGTGCCAGTTCTGCTGGACACATCTCCTTTCTACCCCTCCATCTGCTCCCTTCTCTGAGAATCAAAAACTCATTTCATGATTGCATGCCCCAAATGGTTTCCAACAGTCCTTTTCTGTTCACAAACAACTAGGGTGTCTTCCCTAGTTTGCTCCCTCATCAGCTGTGTTAGGAAGTTTTCTTCCACACTCCAGGAATGTCCTGGGTTGTTTACTCTCTGCTGTGCTTTATGAGGTGGTAAGCAGCTAGAAGTAGATAGAATCTAGAAGGAACGATGGTATCCACCTTCAGCTAGGCAGTCTGAATAGTCTTTACGGTGTACTCATCTATTTTGTCCTAGATTTGTTCACACTGAATGAGTGCTGCAAGCATAGGTGTAAGAGGAGCAGAAATCCACTGAAAAAGCTCACTGAGAGGTCTTTACTTATATCAGCATCAAAAGTAGTTTTCAGGTTTCTGTCCTTTAAATTTTAATGTTCATAACCCTGAGAATCAATTATAACAATAAGTAGCACTTCAGTTCTTTTAGCATTGCTGTGAGACAGAGTTCACAAAATGCTTTCGTTTTCTGTTGTGTAGGAAAATTTCCAGCCAGGAGTTGGTAGAAAGCATCAGTATCTCTTTCTCCTCCTGTTTGGCAGCTGCAGGAAATCAGCCTGCCAGAAAAGTTGCTATAAAGCTGGATTTTAGCAAACTTGGATTTTAGCAGCTGCTTGAGTCAGGGAAATCTCATTCTCTGACCCAAATGGGTACAGATCAGACCAGTTTGTACAGGTCTGGAAATGCAGGCTGGTCATTTTTGATTGTACTGGTGAGGTCATTTGTTGCTGATTATTGCTACCAATTGGCCTTTGTAAAGCCCCAAGAAGCTGATACTGTTTCTAAAATCTGAGCAATTTGCTAACTTAAAATATTAATTGATTAATTTTGATTCGTTCACATCCTTTCTTGGGTCTAGAATTGCTGTTTACTTATAGAAAATGATTCTTTGGGCAAGTTTTTCCTCGTGATTTATTTCCAGTTCAGCTTTCACATTGCTGAATTCTGCACCAACCCAAGACAAAAAACATTTGCTGTTCATTAAGGGATTAATACTATTGATGAGATGTGCCTGACACAGGAGGTTCACAGATGTTTTTGCACAAGCCTTTAGAAGGACATTCAACATGTGGCATTTCAGGAACATATTCAGCAAATTTCTAGGTAAGGAAATTGACTTAATAAGCCTCTTTTCATCAAACTAGATGGAGCCAAATTAGATACTTTGCTGAGAAATTTTTGTTTATTAGTGCAGTATGATTTGGTGCTTACAAAGCTCTCTGGTTCAGGCTGTGTTTGTGAGGGGAAGGCGTTGGTGGTGTTGGGAGGTTTCCTGCTGGAAGAGGACAGCTCTGCTGGGAGCACAGCAGTGTTTACTGCAGAGATGCTCCTCCTCTGGGTCCTTAAGGAAGGGACACAACACATTGCTACACAACCCTTCCCCCCCCCCCCCGCCCAAAAAAAAAAAAAATCACTTTACATGAAAACCAAAGAAAGTTGAGCTGTTTGGTAGCCTGTTTGCTGCTTTTAATTCCATCAGTGACAAACACTAGAGAGAGGATGAAGCAGGAAATTGTCAGAATACCAGAAAGCATCCTAGGACTCTGCTTCCAGTCTCAATGATTTCTGGGGTTTCTAACAAGGGGAACCGTTCACTGTGCTACCTTTACGTGCATAAACCCTTTTGTGGGTAGTGAATGTGTTGGCATATGCAGAGTTCTTTCAAAAGTCCATATTCAATACAGATGTCAACATCTGGACAACAAGTTACCTTTCTGTATCCCCAAGTACCACAGAAGTTGGCCATGTTTTATAATTGTGATTTCTCCAAAGAAAGATGATTGCAGGAAAAAGTTTTCTTCTATCAGAAGTTGCTTCCCTGTATCTTTACTGGAAGATATGTGTGGTATTTGGGATATGCTTTTCTTCACAGTGGATCTTGGATTAAGGATCATGTGCTTTGGATTTTGCCTAACAGGTAGCCTGTCAGATAGCTCACAGATAGTGTTGACTCCCACAGTATTTATCCAAATGAACTTAAAATTACTTCTTCAAAGAAACCAAATGAAGGTTATAGCCTTTCCCACCCCAACCCCCTAGTCTAATAGCTGAAGTAGTGACATCTAATATTGGTTTGCCAGATTATTTCACGTAGTATCATGAGAGACCCTACCTAACAAAACAGTAGTCAGCATATGCTGGATAATGTATTAAGTGTAGAAGTAATAAAGTAGTGTCGTGGTTGGTGAAACACAGGGCTTTTGGATGCCTTCCTCTGAGAAAAGCCATGATGAGGACCTGCCTTTGTAATAAGGTATGAAACTGTCATTCTGGCAGTCCAGTAAACTTTGTTTGACACTGGGAGAACGATACCTACCCAGAAACAGCAGGACATAAAAAAGAGTTTCTGTATTACAAATCAGAGTAATATAAAAAAAGTTTTCCTCCTCTACTTTCCTTAAATGTGGTGTTTATGCAGATTGTATTACTGGTACCTTTCTTCTTCAGGTAGAGAGTCTGGCTCTCTAGGTATGTCTCAGGCTATACTTATGGTGTAAAAATGCCCAGCCACTTGATACATCTTAAATTCTGTCCTTTAACTGTTTGTATCTAAATTCTTCACAAAGACAATATTCTTCCAGCTGGGCTGGAAAAAAAAAAAAAAATCACATTCCTCATGTTCTTATACCTTCATCCAAGTTCCTTAAGAAGTTGCACTGCATGGTAAATTCAAGTTTTCTCCCATCTGGAGAAGTTGGTGCAAAAAAAGATACAGGAGTATTTTGCCTCTACTCATGTTGCCTTAGAGAAATAGCTTTTCTTGGGAAGCTGGAGCCTAGTTCTAGTCCAGTTTGCTTGTCCTGAGGTAAACCCAAAGTTTGCCTTTGAGAAGACAAGAGTGTTCACTTTATTTGCCTCTACCCTTGATGGCAGAAATTGTTTTCAACCCAGGCTGCATGGTCAAAGTGAAAGTGCAGTAAATGCTCCTGTTCTGTGGAAACTACAGATCAAGTGATTATTGAGTCTTGAGTGTAGCCAAGTGTTCTAAAGCATTACACAATCTGTGAATTTGGTTTTATGCTGCACTGTGTGTTAAGGAGTAATCAACTGTGGACCTTTATGTTGCAGAGTTTTGTATTTTAATTATTCGTCACAGAACACTGAAAGCAAGAAATTATTACTAGTTTGTTTTTTTTAAGTGATGCCTGTTATTAGTAGACAAACATTGTAAGGTGAGATAAATTGAAGGGCTGAGCTAACAGCTAACCATTGTCAGCTGAAGAGACTCTGCTTCTTTTGCCTTATCCCATTGCCTAGGAACAGCTCATCTTCAGCCTTCCACCAGTTTTTACACTTGCTGGGTCCTTCACTGGACTGCTCACATTTACTAACAAACCAGCTTAAAGGGAAGAGCTTCTTTGTGGGCAATGACTGGTCTTACATAATTTCACACTTAAAGTGATGGTGCAAACACTGGAACACGTGAGCCTTGAGAACAAAGCAGCATCTGCTTATGGATAACCATTTGTGATTGCTGCCTTTCTGTTCAGTTACGGACATTTAAGCCAAGTCACTTCCCATGTAAGCCTGGGTTACCACCAACCAAAGTGATGAGTCAAGACTGCAACAGCTCACATCCTCTGTGGCTCACCAGAGAGACCTCTAACACTGACTCAGTGACTTCAATTCCACTTTTCCCATCTAATTGTTTAACAACAAAAGCCTGCAAAAAAAAAAAAAAAAGAAGTCTGACTAACTAATCATGAGTATTGCTTCCTGTTTTCTGAAGCTAAACCCAGAACAACAGTTTGTGTAATGATGATGAACTGTTAAATAAAATTAAGTCTCAATCCCTATGGACTTCATAATAAAAATTGTAAACAATGTTTGGCAAACAAAGCTGCAGGCCTATGGGCTGTCATTCCCAGATGGCATGAATTAGTGGAGAAAGGTTCGTTTTGCTTCCCTTCCCTAGCCGCCCACCCCTCCCTGGGTTTTGCATGTGCTAGCTTTGGACAGGGATGACTCAGCTGCTGGTGAATCACCTGCTGAAGTGCTGAAAGTACTGGCTTGGCTGCAGTTCCTCGAGCAACAGTGAACTGTCAAGGCAGACTGGCAAGAGAATAATCCTCTGCAGCTGGGAGAATTTTTGTGCATGCACATCTTGATTTGCTGCTATTAAAGGTTGCACAGATACTGCTGTGAAAAAAAATGCCTATTGAAATCTTGCTTGCTAAAAATCTTCCTTGTGCAACTGCTTATTCATGACAGGGCTTTCCACAGGCATTGCTCAAAAGCTGTCTTCATGAGACAGCTGGTTGATGAATGGCTCATGTACAATGTAACTGGAGAACTGCTCCTAAGGGATGCTTCACTGTTTTCCTGTTTGTGACCTGAAAAGTAAGGGAATATTCCAACCAGGGCGGTTGTTCCAGAGAAATATATGAGGTCTAGAAAATCCTTCTGAAATCTTGCTATTTCAGATTACCATTTTCTGGATTGGTGGTGGTGGAGAAAGACAGAAGGAAAACTAAAAACCACATGGAAAACTGCCAGGCTCTACATCCCTACATTCCAACCAGCTGCTAGGTAGAAAAACATGGGAAACTGATTGTCACTATGTGGCAAGTCTAAATGTCTTTTACAAACAGAGACTGTTTTAGAGATACAAACCAATGTTAGTTTATTACAATAATTTTTAATTTACGTGAGTTATGTGCCTTTTTGACTATTCAATGTTGGCATCTTCTTCATGTTAATAGTCAAAGAATCACAGAATCTTTTAGCTTGGAAAAGACCTCTGAGGGCTTGGTTAACCTATGACCAAACACCATCGTGTCAACTAGTCCATGGCACTGTCACATCCAATCTTTCTTTAAACACTGCCAGGGATGATAATTCTACCCCTCCCTGGGCATTCATTAACAACCCTTTCTAAGAAAAAGTTCCTTCTGATGTTCAGCCTGAACCTCCCCCACCTCCCCCGAACTGGCGCAGCCTAAGGCTGTGTGCTCTCATCCTGACATTTGTTACCTGGGAGAAGATACCAACTCCCTGCCTTGCTCCTTTCAGGTAACTGCAGAGAGTGATAAGGCCCCAGCAGAGCCTCCTTTGCTCCAGGCTAAACAACCCCAGCTCCCTCAGCCACTCCTCATCAGACTTGTGCTCCAGACCCTTCACCAGCTTTGTTGCCTGTCTCTCAAAATGCTGCAGAACCAAAATGTCCCTCCTGATCCGAGGAGCTGAGAACTGAACATGGAGCTCAAGGCATGGCCTCAGTGCTGGGTACAGGGGGACAATCCCTGCCCTGGTCCTGCTGGCCACACTATTGCTGACACAGGCCAGGATGCCACTGGCCTCCTTGGCCACCTGGGCACACGCTGGCTCATGGTCAGATGCTGTTGCCCAGGACCTCCAGGTCGCTTTCCACCAGGCTGCTTTCCAGCCACTCTGCCCCAGCCTGTACAGGCAGAAGTAGTGTACAGTGTATAGTAGTAGTGTATATGGCAGCAGCCTGTCCTCAGCAACAGTAGCACCAACTGCCCCTGCTGATGAGCAGACATTTTGAGGGGATCATCCCCAATCCTCTCATGTGGCCCTAAGGAAGAACCAGTGTGTAGAGAATAGCAGTGTCAAAGCTCCTCTTTTGCTGGTCATCTAGGTCACTCTTTCCCAACAGATATTCCATATCATCATCTTTGTTAGCATCTTCTGAGCCAAAACCCTCTTTCAAACCAACAGCTGCACAATGATTGTTAAATTCCCTGTCATGTAGGGTGGAGAAAACAGAGCCAAAAAGGATTATTAGAAGTTACATATCTATGTATCTTCTCATTGTGGCAAAGTCAGAGGGTTGGTTCATCAACTGGCAGGACCAAGGTAAACTAACAAGTATATTTCTATCAATTCTTATTCTTGGAAAAAGTCTGATATTAGTAACATTTTTGTGGGGAAGATCCAAAGATGTGGCAGAATCCCAGTATAAACCAGGTTTGCTCGTATAATCTCTCAATAAGTCTTTAAACTAGTCTTATGATAAGCATGTTTGAAAAACAGAGAGGGGATTTACTCAGGCATTCCTTCATGTATTTTCCTATGAGTATTCCACATTAGTAATATTAAAAAATATTCCATTGTCTAGAATAGCAGACATTGAACTTGGTGCTATTTGAGGTTCTTAAACACAGAACTAGTGATCCAAATCATCACCTCATGCAGAGTGCAAATATTCATATATACGCAGAAAAGTAAATACAAGGGTGCACACACTCCAAGTGCTGCCTACTCTAATACCATTCCAGCCTCAGTGGAAAGCCGCTGCTAAGTTGTGTGTGCTTAGTTGCATGACAGCATACACAAATCTTAAATACAAATAATTATTATCAACATTGTACTGACTGTAATTTGCCTTTGTTTTGTCTTTCTACCTCAATTTCTTTTCAAACCATTAGCCACTTTAGAGTTGGAAGTCTTCATACCACTGAAGCTAACTATTTAACATTATGTTAACTGTAATCTAAAGTTAAGCACAACATATGTGTATGCAAGTTTATAGATACTTATCTTTTTCCTCTAAGACAATTACTTTTGTTAAGAGACAATTACTTTAATAGACTATAGTCCAGATACAATCAATCAAATTTGCTATTCTCTAAAAATATCCAAGGTAACAGTAGTCAATTTATAGCAGTCCTTTCTCTGTGCAGGCAAAATACAAAGGTTCTTAAAATTTTCCATCCAAGCCTCATTACAGTCCAGCTAGGGAGTGGCAATAGGATGAAAGCCAAGGAATTTCCAGAAATCTTGAAGTGCTACTAAGTCACTGACGCAGTGCCCTGACTATTTGCTTTATGAAAGATGCAGGGCCATTCTGCCCCTAATGAGCAGATATTTTCAATGCATCCCAAAAAAAGTAAAAAATTCTTGCCTGCTTACAGTGGGGAAAGAAAAAGGATACTTACTTCCCCATTTAGGAAAAAAAACACAAGCTTTTAGCACTCCTTGACCTCAGTCTCTGGAAAAGACTATTTTAGTTACCACATTTTCTAAGTCCCTTCCTCAATTCAAGTAATTCTTTATTCAGATTATATTTGGTTTACAGTTTAAAAGATTAATGTGACTATTGATGTGAAAATATCCTAAAAAACATTAGGAGGTGTATAAAATCTGGAGACCAGTTCTGTGGCAGAATATCTCCCAAAACAGGTTTAATGGAATACACAGGGGTGAAGCTCTAATGAATCCTGAACTTCATTAGCTACCACAGAAGTTCTAATGGTTTACATACAGGCACGTAAGAATGGACATTGTAGATTTCCTTGGGGTGATTTCCTGGATGTCAAAGTGGCAAGATCACATGCTTCAACATAGTTTTGAGAATTTGTATTTGGTTGTAAAGGCATAATTTACTGCTCTATTCTGTCTCCTTCAAAACCCTCAAAGAACTTGTGTGAACCCTGAATTTATCCCTTAGCTTGTTCTCTTGATCTCCTTGGACTTCAACTGCTACTTTCTGGATTTTAAGGTAACACTATTAAAAAAAAAAAAAAAAAACAAACCCAAACAAAACCAAAAAACCCAAACAAATCAATCTATAACTCGAGTGGAGAGCATGGGTAGATAATCCAGCTATGTCTTTGTGGTTTTTTCTGCTGTAATACAACAAAATAAAAAAGCATGTATAAAGAAGAGAATAATACAGGACAGACCTTCACACTGGAAATAATACAATAGCTCTTCCTGTGGATGTGAAAAATCCATTGTTTCTATGCCATGTTCTGAAAAATAATGTTAAAATGGCTAGGCTTATGGTTGTCTGAATAAAAATAAATGCTGCAAACATGCCACTGTCTCCTTAGTCTAGGTTCCTAGCAGTCAGAGGTGCTATCCCATAAAATGCTTGGGATAACAGATTATTTAATCTGACAGACAAGTCACTACTCATCTTCAGATGTAAATCTCAAACCTGGTACAGTGTACTAAATTGCAAAAACTAGTTGAAAAGACTTTTAAATGGGGATAGGCTTGGAAACTTTCCTGTCTGTCTCTTTATACCTCTTTATACCTCTGTGGATGCAGAATCAAAACAAAATCTAAACATTATACTTCTTATCTGTGTATTTGAAGTGTGAATATATATATATATATATATATATATATATATTTATTTATTTATTTATTTTTATTTATATATATCCTATATTCCACTTTTCTGAAGTGCTTATCCTTTTTACAAAATACCTTGTTTGTGAGACACAATGCAAAACTACCCCTATTTTAGGTCAGGAAATTCTCTAGAACAATAGAAACCGATCCAGCCTTCAAGAATCCTGTGGACCAAAAGGAAGTCTTCTGATACATCCCAGAAGAAGACCATATACTGACTAATTACTCATCAGTAACATCACCAGTATCACCCTTCCCTCTTTTCTTGTACTTTCCACATATTTAGTGGATTGTCATTTGAACTGATGAATTAAAATTCCTCACTTTTTTTATCCCTCCTCTGTTGTACTGCTCTGGGGAATGGTTTATCCCTCCCCAGAGACCCCTTTAGATGCGACCTGTTAGTTTGACCCTTCCTTCCTTTGCTGAATCAATTGGCTGGGAACCAAGTAGCCCTTCCTGTACTGAGCCTAGATAAGGCTCTGTCCCTTTCTGGTTCTCTCTCTTTCCCCCTTTCTCCTATGGAATAAACATCTTGGACCACATCGGGGGTTGGAGCCTCTTTTGGAATCTTTGCCCAGCTCCTGATACACTTTCCCCCAAGGCCTTGCAGATCTGGGCTGGCCTGGTAACTTCAGGGGGCTGCGGGGGGTAGGTGTATCACTCCTCCTGTCTTCTTTTCTAAGGGGGTTTTCCACTTTGGACACTGTAGTTCTCTTCCAACAAACATAGCTGCCTCATTCCAAATCTAGGAAAATGCAGATGTCAGGACATTGTTTCTTGAATGTGAAGTGATTGTTTCAGTGCTCTCTCAGCTCCTTTGAATGGGAGCTGAAAACCTGACCCATTTAGACAGGCAGAGTTACAATCATACACAAAATCAAAAAAAAACCAAAAAAAACCACCTTTGTATTTTCAATTATCTGAACGCTAAGGACCAATCCAAAATCCCTAAAATTTTGTTATAAATGTCATTGCACATAAAATTTGCTGGATCTAAAAGCATGAAAGAGGGCAGTCAGACATTTCATTGTCAATGTGGAAAAAATAAAGGTTGAATAAATTACTTTCATAGCTGTCTTCCAAGCCCTTGGCTCAGAAGCAAAGTTGGAAACAGATTTCTGCCTCTTGCTGACGGTGGAGATAATTGCTACAGCAGGCTCTAGCTGCTTCAAGTATTCTTATTTTCTTTTTGGTGGAATTAACGTGGTATTCCTTCTTTTAGGAAATTTTAACACAGAAATTTCAGCTAGGCACATTGTCAATTACTCCCATCCTCTGTTAGAGACTGACTAAATACCAGAGGGTAGAAATTACATACTTGCTGAAGGAAACACTTCAAACAAGCACCTCCCCGGGCTATTCTAGTGATATTTGCTTCTTCTGGATACAACACCCTTGACAGATGTGATTACTTAGAATTGACAGCTTTCTCTTAATTTGTCAGAAGCTCCACAAAACACAAGTAGGACATTCTGCAATAACTGTAGCATCATTCAAATCAGTTTTGTAACTTTATTAGCTGTGCATGGTGCATTGTGTGAGTGTGCTTCAGGATTAATCATCATTATCAGGACAGAAATATGCAGACAATAAATAATGCAAAGTGTGTTTTCTAGAATTAATATTGAGATGATCTTCCACGTTAATCTTCCAACAAAAAATTCCCATTTCTGGCGAACAATCACTAAAGATTGTGTGCTCAACAGATTCTTCAGCTATCATGTATCACCTAGCATTAATCTCTGAGCAAGCTGCCTTTACAGCAATACAGTTAATAGAGATGAAGCAGATAGCTGCCCAGGGGGACTGCACCATCACCCAGGTTACGTAGCTTAGACTGTGGCACCTTCTAGACATGAAGTTTATGCTGCCAACAGGCCAAATTTGTTTAGCAAGAACCTCTTTAATTGTTGTTGGCTGCATGTCCTGACAGTGTTCCTGTTGCCACCTGTGTTCTGGCCCTGTTGATTCTTCTTTCTGTGCCAAAGCCGGGGTTGCTGCCTCTGGACCCTAAGACATGGTAAGGAAGAAGTGTAACAATATATCTTAGGGTTCTTCCTTCCTGGGCAGGGATTGTGGAAAACTACTCCACTACAAGTCCTACAGAACAACTTTTCCTTTGCCTGACCTTGGATAAGGGGTGAAATTTCTCAACACAGCTGTACCAAGAACCAAGGTTTGTTTTAATCAAGCAGTAGCTATCTAGCAGATGCGACAACGCAGAGCACCATGGCATAGGACTTCTGCCTTTGTCACTCCTTTGTCTTGAACATGTCTGTCACAATCCTGAGGGTGCTCCTCCTAGTGTGATATTGCCAAGGGCAAAGAAAGAAGGTGTGATTTTTTTTCCACTTTTCTTCCCTAGACAGAGCTATGTTTTCCTCAGCCATAGGCCACAGACTCTCTTTGTTCTCACAGAACTTCAGGCTGTGAGCTTGGTGGCTTTGAAAGGCAGTGAAAATATCATCAAGCTGGAGACACCTAAGACTGGAGAGAAAGCGTGTCATACAGTGAGTGGACACAAGTCTCTGCTTGTAGTGCTACCCCACCTACCTGGCCATTGATAACATATTTTTAAGTGTCACCTGTGAGACAGTAATCCTGCATTTTCCTAGAATATCTGATATCTATGGATCCAAACACATTTATCTTGATTGTCACAGCAAATAAAATGTCAGTGTGAGAAGCTAAGTTATTTTGTTAAAATGCTTATTTTATGAAGCCTGTGGCTTTGAACAGCTGCATAGCAAAGCATGCAGACCACACAAGCATCT
The DNA here is from genome assembly GCF_050655825.1 of Lonchura striata. Lineage (NCBI taxonomy): Eukaryota > Metazoa > Chordata > Aves > Passeriformes > Estrildidae > Lonchura > Lonchura striata. Next base: position 118,703,769 of record NC_140704.1, read on the forward strand.
TTGGACAATCAACTGCCCCTAGGAAAGTTACCAGAGAAGAGGTACCTGCTTGGCTCCTTCCTAAAATGAAACCAGACCACCATGAACACCAGATTCCAAGCAGGTACACATAGCTCCTAGGTATGAATTCCAAATTCATAAAATAATAATGGAGCTTGTATCTCAGCTGCTGGCTTTTTGGTTGTTTTCCTTCTCAATCTTCTTCAGAGGATTTAATCAAGTTGATGTTTCTTGGCACTATGTTCTCCATGTTTTGAATCATTAGGAGACAGCAAGTCTTCTGCTACCACAGGAATATGATCTCACGTGGAAAAGAAATACAGCAGGTAATAAAATACCATGGATTGCATTTGAATCACCATAACCATTATTATTAGGCCAATGCAGCCATCCCAATCAAAACTGGGACAGACATTTTTGGGGAGAGACTATTTAAAATTTCAGGCAATGGCCATGAAACCAACAATTCTTTTGTGGGAGCTGCCTGGTATACCTTCCAGCAGTCAGACATTATGCTGTCACAAAATATATGCTGTTCCTTTCCAAGTTTTATCTTCTTGTTTGGGTGTCATAGTGATCCTTCCATGAGTTTTCTTGTCAAGAACTGAAGGAAAGACTCTTTTTTGGCATCAGGAAACTAATCAGTCAAGATCATTGTTATGGTGGAAGTAAGCCAACTTTTATCTCAAGACATTTATATCTCAGTTGAAGATCCAAACACTTGCTCCATGCAACCTTCTGAACACAGAGGAAAGATGCGTGCTGTTTGACCTCCAGGATACAACTCTACATCTGTCATGGCATCATAGGAGATGGGGGAGATAAAAGCCATCACAGGATAGGCTGTTATCCTCCAGGTACATCATGTAATTTACCAGTGACCACAATATTCAATGTAGTAGCAGCACATTTATATAAAAGCCATTATTTGTGTACTCCTACTAGGACACTAGCAAGCAGAGATTTTCTACTAAAGCCCTGTATGACATATTATGCATGCTCAGTCTAGTGCAGAAATCAGTCTTTAGGAGATATTAATATACTCATAACTAGTTTTTGCATATACTCAGTGAGTCCAGTGAAGAGCTGCAAAGATAATTAAGATAGTGGAGCACCTGCCATACAAGGAGAAGTTGAGTTTTCTGGACTGCTTAGTCTTGAGAAAAGGCTAAGCCCCAATGTGTATAAGTACCTAAAAGAAAGGTGTGAAACACAAACTCAGATTCTTAGTGGTATCCTCTGATAGACATGAAAAAGTACATTTGATTTATGCATAATTTTCATTTATCTGTTTTTAAACAGAGTGTGAACAAACACTAGAACAGGTTATCCAGAGAGGTTGTAGAGTTTCTAACCTTAGAGATATACAAAATGAAATTGAGCACAGGTTCTTTCCACTGATTCTGTGAAGTAAGAAAATTCCTTGGAGATGTATGTATCTGCTAAAATTATCAGGTAAAATCCATCTAGGGCTGTGACAGACATCAACCTGCTGAAAATCCCCAAATCCCCCTGCCAGACTTACTGCTTCTAATTTTCCTCAGCAGAAGGTGTTCAGAGATACTAAAAATGAAAAGCTACTTGCTCTCACTAGAGCTGGAGTTTGACACCCATAGTGTTCATATACAGAGCTCACTTTTCCCCTTTGCTCCAGAACTCTGCATATCTTCTACTTCATAGCCAGGCGGGAAAACTATGTTCTGTTAGTATAAAAAGGTAAGGAGGCTGAAGACACAGATACACCACACAGTTACTAGTAGTAGAATTTGTAAACACTGCAATATGTGTATGGACTGCACATTGAGACAATGTCTTTTTTACTTGGTTAACCTCTGTTTCTTGAGTAAAAATTTTAAGGAAGAAAAGCTGAAGATCTGAAAGGAGATTGAAACAAATCTCTTCTTCATCAGTCTGAATTCTAGCTCTCATCAATTGATCATAAAGGTAAGGTGATTTTTAACACACTTGTTTTACTCAGTGTTTCTTGCTCATCAGTAGTAAAGTAGCTCTATGTGAACCTTTCTCCACTAACAAACCTTACTATTTGTATAGACAAGGGAAATGAAGGTAGTTTCTAGGCCATCATTGAAAGAGATTTAAAATGTCCCCCTTAAAAAAAGTCCCCTTTTTTTTCCATACTGTTTCAATTGCTATACTAATTACTAGCAGAGAACTGTGAGATGAAGTGGACTTAGCAGGTACAGAAGTGATGCACACATAAGCTTCCTTTTTCTTGTTTTGGATTACAAAAAGTCAAGGTAGCTTTCTAAGCATCCATTGTCAAAAAGGGCAATGCCTCCTCAACATATGCTCAAAATAAATGGACAGTCCTAAGAGTAAAGGGAAAGTAAAACAAGTCTCTGTAGACATAAGGTAACCTGTCACCCAACTCAGAGAAGCAAAGCATTATGCTGTTACTCAAAGGATGGTGGTAATGATACCATTCAGTTCTGTCAGCACCACTCCTTTCTGAAATAATCCCAAGAGAAACACCTATTATACAACACAACACCCTTGCTTTTAGTAGTTTGTTGTTTCTTTTGTCAAGACACTGAATAGCCCACCTAGACTGGCAGTCTCATGCTTTATAAATACAAGTTTATTCTTCTTAGGAGATGACAATTTAAAATGGTTCTTAAAATACTGTACATGAAAGATATAAAGACTTCTGTTACAAAGTTGCAGCCATAGTATTAGCTTTTAAAATGACTTAGGCACAAAGTAGATTAGCAGCACAAATGCTTAATTTACATATCCTTCCCTGTCCCTGCCCCAACATCCATTGTCAGCTGTGAGTTGAGAGATCACACTTCCAAAAATTAATAAATGTAATTTTTTCTTTCGCCAACAGAGTGTATATTTTTAACTCACAAAACTTTCATTTGTAAGAGTCAGAATCTGTTGTTTGAGGTAATTCTTGAATTACCTCAGCTTACCAGGGAATGGTAGTGGCACCAGCAGTACAGCCCAACTTCATGGTTCATTGAATGGCAGCAAGAAGTCAGATCCACTACAGGCTTTTCTAGCTACCTGCTAAATACATGTAGTTTCTCGGTCTTTTCTTCCCCCCAAAGCTGCCAATTACTGGTTTGTGATGCAGGATCCCATTTAAGGCATTATAAACCAAAGCAACTAAATTCAATTAATGCATTTTCATAATGAGGTGAAAAGAGAAGAAGTCGCAGGACTAAATACAATAGTTCAGATGAAAGCTGTTGATTAAGAGACAGTTAAAAAGCAACTCTTAAAAATCTTGTTACTATTGAGAAATCAAGCACCTAAAGCTCACAGCTGCTAGTGAAGCTAACTTTTCCCACCACCACCTTTAACAACATCCACTTTAGAGCTGCTGGTCTCTGAATTTTGTGCTTTTTCACTCCTTCTTTGGTCGACCTTTGAAGGTATTCATGATATCAAGGTTTCCAAAGTATTGTAATACGAGAGCACCTGCTTTCACTGGTAGGAAGCTGTAAGGTAGGGACATGGAAGAAGATAAAAAGGAACAAACATCAGAAGAGTTGTGCAGCTTTATCACAGAATTAGTTTAACCTGGCTAATACTGGCAAAGGCAGTATACTCTTTAGAATATAGACCCACTGGTCTTCCCAAAATATCCTTTACACTCATTTGGCAGCCTGAGTTACAGATAGATCAGTATTCCAACATGGCTTGCAAGAGAGTCAAAAGTGCCCAAATACTAGAGCAAGACACCAGATGGGTTTACAGTTGAACTCAGTGATCTTAGAGGTCTTTTCCAACCAATAATTCTCTGACATGCAGTTATGGAGAAGCAGGCTGTCTCTACAGCCCCTGCTAAAACTGCACCCATGGAGTCAGAAAGGCACAGTTAGACATTTCTGTCATTGTTATGTAGCCCAAGGGTAGACTGAACCCATAGAAACAAACAAACAAACAAAACCCTTCAAAAAATGTGCATAACTTAATGAAAATTCAAACCAGTAAGCAGAAGCCTCTTTTGTACTTTAAGCATCCCCAGACAGAAAAGAGAGAGGGAAAAAGAAACATAACTTACCTTCTCAAAAAATATAAAACATAAGCTATGCGTGGTATAAACAACATTTCTTGGTTCTGACGAACAGCACTGATTATTCTCTCAGCCACATACTCTGGATCCAGAATAGGAAGCACATGTGGCCACCTGAAAAAGAAAATATTTATTGCTCTAATGTGAATTGCTTTGGATTCACATTTTCTTAAGTCTAAATTCTACAGTTATTCAACTAAATAAATAAATAAATGCCACAAGTCCTATGAACAATAGAATCTTCATTATGTTAGAGTGAGTGAACATTGTTATTTTCCCTCTGTATGACTTCTCATAAGACAAAACCAGAGATCTCATATTAAGACACATCAGACTTTCATTTGGCTCCTAGACTTTGTCATTATACATGCATACTGAGCAAAGCTATGCCATCAATTTCAGGAGGAGAATGGGGGCTTAGAAACCAGAGAGGACAAGTGGAGCATTTGGCTTCTGCAGAGGCCAGGACGGCAGTTATGTTTCACATTTCAGCTTAAATGAATACTAAAGTACTTAGGCCTTTTGAGTTGCCCAGTCACTGGATAGCACTGTTAACACCCATCTGAAGCTTTAAAAATAATACAAGCAAAAAAAAGCCTGGCACATGATTTTCGTAAAGGAAATAGGGATTTATAACATACTAAAAATGCAACTTTCATAAAAACCTCACAAGAATTTACTTACTTGGATTTAACACCATCAAACATTCCCGTGTTTATGACGAAAGGACACACAATTGTGGTTTTAACACCAGTCTTTCTCAGAGCTCTCATCTCCATATCAATTGACTCTGCAAAACCAACTGCTGCAAATTTACTTGCACAGTAATCTGTAATACAAAACGTTAATTGCAGTTAAATATTTAAATTTACAAATTAAACTTTACTGTCCAGTACTAAACCACTTCACATCAGAATAGGAATAGTTTTCAGGATTAGGTTAAAATTTGCTTTTGATCTGATTAATTCCTTTTCTTTCCTCCCCTAAATCAACTGTTGTTCTAGACTGGCAGACAGAGTTTCTCATGACATCCCTGCTAGCACCTTTCCACTCTCTAATGAGCAATGGTAAATGAAATTATTTTTCATACAATTTTTTTTCTTTAAATCCATGTACTCCCTCACTATGCTTCAAACTCACATTTTCAAGACTCTCTAATGTGATTTCAACTTAAAATTCAGTTTGTACTTATGATCACTCTCTTGGAGCTAGATTTCTTTTACTGCTATATCACCTTATTTCATATTCCTCCCTCTTTGCATACATAGTCCAGAAATGTCTTCTGAGCTTCTTCTAAATCTAAAGTGATCTCTTTCCTATCAGAAACCTGCAAGTAAATTTTAACAACATTGAGTAAAAACAGAACCCAATATTGAGGTTCTCAGCTTCCGAAGTTCTATATGGCTTCTAGATCCTTCTGCCTGGGCAGAAAAACCTGTTTCACAGCACTGCTGAGCTTCTGAAAAACACGTTGTAAAGAAATCGTCTGTTTAAAGTCAGCTGTTTTGAAAGTCTGACTACTTGCTTAAACTATACAGAAAGATCCAGAATTTCAAAATAAGTTAGGTTTTTTTTTCCCCCATGGATATTGATTGCAGAGTTTAAAATCAAACTAATTACTTAGTTAATATTGGCTTTAATACACTTTAATACATTACCTGACATCTTACTGGTTCCACACAGTCCTGCACAGCTTGCTATGCTAACCAAGTGTCCATGGTTAGCGGCAACCATTGCTGGGAGGAAGGCTTTGTAAGTCTGCAAAGTAAATCAGAGTTGCAATGTGACATTTTACTAAGTAAGCTACATGTCATTTTTTTGAAGGTGTTTGTTGGTTTTAGAGTTTAATAAGCTTCTTCCCTTCCATTATATGGAAATGATGTGTGTAAGTGTGTGAAGCTTTTTTTTTTTGAATTTTATTAAAACTATTTAAATGGGGAGTTCCCACCCCACCAGCACTACCAAAGACAGATGGTAACCTGATGAAAGCTAAATATATAGCTTAATCTAGTAATGAAATTTCTTTCAAATGAGAATTAACTGTTCACTGCAAATTTTGTGTAATGGCAAAGATTTAATGAATTTAATAGAAGGAAAACATGAAATAAAAATCTTTGGGATTAAATTTATTTCTAAATAAACTGAAACATGATTGAATAGTCTCTTCACAATTCTTTATGATAGAAACACCATATAGGTGACCTGCCTTCACTGAAAGGAAGAAAAAGCACACCATATTACTCATTCTGGACAAAAGCTCTCTCATTATTATGATGATTATTAGAACATGTGGTGTTTCTTACTGAAGTTACCACAGCCACAGAACAACTAGAACACTAACAGAATAGAAGAACTGAAGTAGAATTGAACACTTCTCTGTTACTAGGGGCAGCAGCTATTAAGGTAAGCCTGCTCCATATCAGTTAATAATGAGACTACAACTTATGACTAGCCTCGGAATTTAGCAGATGGTAGACTTCAGTTCTTAAGAGAATTTCTAAATGTGAAGTACTTCCACCTGCCTACACTAGAAATTCCCAAAGGATCCATTCTTCCACATTTTTTTTAATTTTACAGACTCCAGATCAAAGTAAATAATTTCTTGTATCATTTCTGAGTTCTATATCCCTGCATGTTTTCCTCAATTCCAAAAGGCAAAATTAGCATTGAAAACATGTTAAAAGGATGTCTCAGTATGTATATGCAAAATACAGGCATTACCCAGAAGTGTGCCATTATGTTCACTTCCATGGTTTTTTCTACAAGTGAATCAGGAGAATCAAGAAATCTCTTCCCAATTACAATACCAGCATTGTTGATTAGGATGCTGACATCGCCAACTTCTTTTTTAACCTAAAACAAAAGGCATCAAGAGAATGTGCTATAAGTACAAAACAGTCATTTCAAGGATTATATATGAAAACTTAACAAAGAGAAATATTACACATTTAAATAAATTGAAATTATGCGTGTTAAGGATCCAAACACCTCAGGTTCTTGCAGTCTCACCTGATGCCTTTTTAAAGGCGAGCTCTCAAATAGATTTTCTTCAGATTTGTGGAGCCTAACAGTTCCACACAAACTTCTGCTTTCAGCACCTCTGTTTCTGAGGACAAATGTTTCAGTTAAGTCTTTAATGCAGAGAGCTTAACTAATACAACAAGTATCTTTCTACAGTAAACACATCTTAAAACTAAAGAGCAATTCTGGATTAGAATCTGGTATGCCCTACCCCAGAAATTAAGTTGGCTAAAAATTTCTGTAATTAATTATTCTGTAATTAAAAATTCTGTATTAAATGTATAGGTATAAACCTATAAATTTAATTCAGTAAGAGGAAGTATAGTTTTCATTTTAGCTCCACACTGAGAACCTTCATGAACAGACTCATTTGAGAGAACAACTGCAGGCCAGCTGATTGCAAGATATTGTGTCAGCTCTCCAAAGGAGAATGAAAATATTTAATATAGAATTTGAAATACAAGTCATTGATCTGAGCTATATGGGAAAATGAAATGGGTAATACAGTGAAGAATTAAAGAATAATTTATCACTTATCCCTTATTCTAGCTTAACTTCCTCGTATTCCTTAAACTTGCTCTAATCTTGTCTATTTTTTAAACTAAGCTTTAGGAATTGGGTACTTCTGGAACAGACACATTGGAAAAGAATTTTAAGCTATAGGTATTAATAACCAAAAGGCTGTCCTTCATCCTGTTGGTACAGGAAAGAAACAATGACCTGATACATGCAGACCCTTTGGGTTTTCTTCCTACAAAAGCAACTTTTCCATGCTGTCTCTGGGTGGCTGATGAAACATATATTAAAGATCCACACACATTTCATTTTGGCTTTAAGACAGTTTTATTGGGAGCAAAATTTTCAAACACATACTGCTCTGCCAGCATAAATTTAGTTCAGAATAGTCTTGCAAAACTCAGCATAAAGCTGAATCACCAGAAAAGGAAAAAGGACCTGGAACCATGCTGTCATATCTTCCAAAGGCTGATGCTGAACACTAAGACCAAAGTCTAATACACTGCATGAATTAAACAGTGGCACCAAGCACCACCTAACACTAAAGTCTTTTTGAACTGGTGAGATTGGATGATTCTACATCATCAGCAGGACATGACACTTCTGAAATAATGGTAGTAAGGTGTTTTCTTCTGTGCAGATCAGCATGATCTGATGAATCTGAAAATTGCTGAACTGCTGACAGAAGGTTTTAAGTGAGGGACCACACACTGGACCCTACTGCAACTTCTTTGTTCCTGTCTTTGTTCCTGCAAGCTCTCTCATCCTAAACCCAGGTCACACAGATATGTTCTCTTTTTCAAATTTTGCCAGCATGACTCAGCCACTGCTTTTCTCCATAGCCCTCAATTCAAGTCCTCAAACCTAAAGGTTAATTTTCATCTGCTTCATTCCAGTATCCTTCCTATAACATTCTTCCTCTAGCTCTTGCAGTTCAGCAAGAAGTACAGCTACAGGCCTATGGAGAGACATGCAACTTCTCTGCAAGGACAGCAGATGTCCAGCTCAGCTGGTGTAACAGCTACAAGGGGGACCAAGGCTTATCAGCATTACTGGAATACAAAACCAATAGCACCAGCCTCTAAGAAGCTGCAATTCATGCACAAGCTTCACATATCAGAAAGCCTGCCATTTTTGAACAGATAGAAGAAGACAGAAGGCTAGAGCTTCTTAAAGAGCACCAAAACGTTATTTCAACCAAAAGATGTTCCTGAAGACAGCAGAACTTTTTGTTAAAAAAAAAATCCCCAGGCAAGACTCACTGTGAAGATCTCTTAGTTCAACAGTTAAGTTTAGCAAATTTTAAGTGAATGAGAACAGGTTCTTAGACTTGAAACTGTTTAACAATTTTAGTTTTTGGCAATACCGCTCGTCTGCCCAAAATATCTAACTACATGCTATGTTTACAAAGCTCTTCAGAAATGAAAGAAAGAAATATTTAAGACATCAAGATACATTCACTAATTTAGATAAAATAAGTCTGCCAAAATCTCTTTACAGCAATGGAATTATTTGAAAATTTCCTAAGCAGTTAATCCTTTTTACAATGTATGGTCTTTTGGTAAAAGGCTGCCAGAACGTGAAATACTGCTTTAGCTTCAATAAATTGATTTTCCGCACTTCACGATTAAGTGCCTGCTCAGTAATTGAATGAATGAATGAATGAGCAGCTACCCAGTTAAAATGAGCTACTGAAAAAGAGAGCCAGCTCTTTTTATTTTTTAAGGAATAGAGATACACAAGTCAACTCCAAAAACCAGAATTCTTGAAATAGATAGGAAGTGCAAGTATTCAGAATGAATTAACTTTAATCTCTTGCTTTGAATCCACTAAAAAACTTACTCATGCATCTTACACCCATGCTTGCACTCAGTTTAGAATAATGTCAAAGCCACAAATGATACTTTACCTGGTCAGCTACTCTGTAGATTTCCTGTCTTTTGCTACAGTCGCAGACATAAGAGTGTACTCTTCCTGCTCCACTTTCTCTGGCCAGTCTAACTGTGCCATTGAGTCCCTCTTGATTAATATCCCAGAGGACCACCGTGGCTCCAAGGTTGGCAAACTTCACCGCTAAGAGTCTTCCAATGCCACTTCCTGCTCCTGTTATTAATACAATTTCACCACTAACATTCTTCTTCCGTCCAGGAACAACCAAGAACACCAGTGACTCCAGTGAGTAGTAAACAAGAAGTACAATGAATTGTAATGTTTCCAGGAAGAAGTTCATCTTCAGGCTATTTCTTCAGATACCTGAAAAAACCCCAAAACATTTACCAGATAGGGTAAACCATAGAGAAAACGCAAACATCAACATTGCAAAAACATTTTCCGATACATTCTAAATATTTTCTCTACCCTGCTTTTGAATATTGTTTCAAAGAAATATATAGGCTTACACCTGCATACCTAATCCATTTGTCCTGCTTCTGTCTCACCTTCAGGTTGCTTCCACTTTCCTCCAGGATGCAGTATACAATTCATTTACCATTCAGAAGAAACAGGAAACACCTGCTCTTATCTGCTTTAGAAATTCCCCATCCCTCATGCCATGGCTTTCATTCTCTGCTCGGACAGAATGTGCACAAAAATCTAAAATAAATACATACTACTACAAATAAAAATCTGCCCATGGAGCATCTTAAACAGAAATGCATGACAATTACAAATCAAATCTTGTAGTTTGATCAAAGAACTTTAGTATTCACAAACTATTACTATATGTCAGGAAAAAATCTGCTTTTAGGGCCACAATGTTTTTTGCTTTGTAGGCAGTGCTTGTCACTATGAAATCATATGCAGAACAAGTCACAGCCCCAATTGTGCCAAAAAAAACATGAGCATAAGGAGCTTCAAAAGACAATATGCTTATAAATCTGCAAAGCACACTAGGTAAATACCTGTCTGTTACTACTGACTTTCCTGCTACCTGTACTATTATTGCTGAGGAGAGCCTGCTTTTGCAGTTGAACACAATTGAGAATGCACTGCAAAGCTGTTGAGTTTCTTCTCTTCACCTCTCTGCATTAAGCAAATGCCATAGGCTTGAATCATACCATCTCAGGTATGTGTTTAAGCTCACAATCTGTACACATCCCAGTAATGCTGACACCAAGCAGGCCTTTAAGTCCTTGGAGGAATGTTATTTTCCAGTATACAAAAGCTGTGCAAAAAAATTAATCCTTGGTTAAAACAGGTTCTAATCTTTGAATAACAACATTATGAAGAAATAATATCTTCTTTCTCAGCTAAAGGTGGAGCACTCTGGCACCTATACCTCAACCTTCAGCACTTTTAGATATTTAGCACCTTTAGCAACATTTAGACATAGCCAGCCTGATTACATCTCTTAGTTAACTTTGCTATCTATGTGTATAGGTAATCATGTTTGACAAGTGCCAGGAGATAAGTAACTTAGGTTTCTGCTACTCTGAGCAAAGTTCATGAAATTTAGTATGTGAACACAAACATGTTACCACAAATCTCAAGTTTTCTACATGGGAAACTAGGCTGGTCCTGAAAAGAAACAGGCCTCTGCTAGAGCAGAGCTAGTTATTTCAGAAAGTTTTCTGGCAGAAATACTGGGACATCTTAAAACTGTTCTGATAACAGAAAAAACATTTGCCACAGACATAGTGGGTAGGAAAATAAGTTATTTCTGGCAAAGTCATGGGGTGAATGCTTCCTATTGAGTACTTTCTATTCTTCATTCTCATTAAAATTCTCACACAAAATGTGTGCAGAGGCAGTAACTCCAGTAAGAAGTGAAACAAGTATCAAAACAGCACTAAAACATTTTTCTAGAGCCAATATTGGTGTTTTCTGTAATAGGCTCTCTTATCTATAGAGATATTACTGTTCTAAGCAAAAATAGAGATGTAAAGGAAAAAATGTTATTAAATTTCATGCACATTAAAAAGTGCAAGTTTCTGGAAGTACAAGTTCTTTGTTGAGTCTAAAACAAGCAACAAGTCTTTAAAATAAATGCAGCTGCTGAATTGCTGCCTTGATTGCACTGATTTAATGCACTTAACATAAAACCTTCCATTTGTATAAAAGGAGACTGGTATCTCTGGCATAGATGAAGACGTTAAAGTTAACCCCTGACAAAAAACAAGTGAGGCAATTGCCTTCAGAGGCAATACACAACTTGACCTAAAGTCAGTTTAAAATTTATGACAGTAATTCTTTAAGTAAATTATTCATATATTAGGCTTGTATAGGTCAGAGCCACATTAGATCTTTCAGAAAAGTAGTTTCACTTTCTGAAGTAGAGTTGTTTATGCATACAGACCGCAAGAGACTTCCTGTTAGAAGACCAACTCTACATCCTTCAACGAGATGCTTAATTTCCACTGACGCATTTCTCCCCTAACCCAGACTTGACTGGGCCTCCATTCTCACTCAATGTATTAGTATTGCTAATTACACCAGCTACTGCAACCCAGCATATCCACACAGACAATTAAATCTGCCACTCACTCGGTCGATTTTGGCTTGTCAACTAAAGTGAGCAGGGATGTACTTAGAAGTGAATTAACCAAGGGGCCCTTTGGCACATATATAATCTCAAATCACTTCTGATGCCTTGTATTGTTTTTTAGTATGCCTATATCCACACAGACATAAGTGTGGAGGGCTTTTATGCGGTAGAGAAGTATCAGACATTCCACAATGTTTTATCAGAGAGATTTCAAGTGCAGATAAGTTGGCCAGCAAAGGCTTGTTGGCACGTGTGCCAGCGCTCACCGCCGACGGGCTCCTGCAGACCTCAACAGGGTCTTAAAGACGATCACTGCTCACGAATCACCAGGGCAGGATTGAGGCTGGCACACCACCCTCGCTAGTCGAAGGACTAAAGGTTGATCACGCAATCACCGGAGCAGCATTTGGCAAACATCATTTTTTTCTCACTGAACCGGGAGAGCTGCAATCCCACAAAAGTACAGCAGTCCCGTAGCTAAGGCTGCCCAAACGCAGCAGTGAATTCCTCAGGCCCCGGGGATGCCGGATGGCACAGCAAGCCTACCAACCCCATCAGCACCATAAGAACCCCACACGCAGCGTTCGGCTGCAGTGACCAGCTCACCGCCCCCTCGGGCCGCCTCCCCAGGACGCGCCGCTGCCCCGCAGCGCCCGGCTGACCGCGGCCCTCGAGCCGCCTACCGAGCGCCGCACACCGGTCCCGTCCCGCGGAGCCCGCCCGGCACCCGCCCCGGCACCGGGCTACCTTCGCCTGCCGGCCTGAAGGACAGCCAGAGCACCTCCGCCTCCGCCGCAGCGCAGCGGCTCTGCGGCAGGCGGGCGCGAAGGTAGCGGGGAGCACAGCGGGGCGGAGCCAGGCTGCCCTGCCTTCCGCGGGCAGCCCTGCCTTCCGCGGGCAGCCCTGCCTTCCCCGGGCTGCCCTGCCTTCCTCGGGCAGCCCTGCCCGCCGCGGGCAGCCCTGCCCTCCCCGGGCAGCCCGCCCGGCCGCGGCGCTGAGCGGATGCCCGGGGCTGGACCGGCGTCCGCTCCGCAGCGGCAGAACGCGGGGGGCTGGGGCTGCCGCGGCGCTGTCCGCGCTCCGCCCGGGGCTGCCGGCCGCTAGGATGGGATTCCGGCCCGGCACGGAGCTGTGGGGTCCTCCCCGGGAAGGAGAGCTGCGGCCCCGAGCGGCCGCGAGGATGTTTATCCTCCGTGGGCTCTTCGCTGAGGCCGGAGCAGGGTCAAAAGCTCAAGGGACGAAGTAGTTTGGTGGGCGGAGGCCCTCGGGACAACGCCCCAGCTCCTCCGCGCTTGCCTGGGGTTTGTTCGTGTTGTTGTTTGTTGAGGTTGTGGATTTTTTGTGTTTTAAGAAAGGTATTTATACACATGAGGTGGTTATCACTCCGTGCTGAGACTTGCTCCTAAAGGCATGGTTGATGTCACCTGGCCTGTGTGAAGCCAGGCTGCATGGAAGTGGTTTAACCGGGTTGAGTGTGACCATTTCAGGGTGGGGTCCTTTTGAGGGAATGAATGATACTTCAGTTTAAAAAATGAGTTCTGACTGTACCCAGATTAGAGCATTTGGTTTCCTAATTCAGTGAAATGCTCTTCGTTTACTGCTGTATATACACGAGTCCCTTAGGGCAGCATTGTTTTGGAGGTTTTTTTTTAACCATATGCTCATCCTTAGGCAGCAGAACTCTGAACTGTAAGTTGCTGAACATTTACAACTTCAAGGTAAGTTTGTATGATGAGACAATGCTTAGTCCCACCAGGAAAAATATGACTGAAGGCATTTGCTTGGCAAATTATTATTGATTGTTAATATACCTACTTTCCAGTATTATTGTATTAAAGCAATATATTTAGAAGGCTAATGATAGTCAAACAGTGACATTGGCTTCTGCTTTCTTTTTAGAAGTTTCTTTTAGAAGTGGCTCACTTACAAGAAAGTGTTAAAAAACCACCCCAGTTAATTAATTTTAAAAAGGTTTAAATATGAGCTTTCCATTAGTACTTAGAAATAGTATTTAACATTGAGAGTGACCTTAGGATTGGAGTTGGAGGCTAGAAGATGGGAGACACATCCCCTTCCCCTCATATGAAGATTTCAGGCATGTAAGAAACTTGCTGAAACAAAATTCACTAGATAGCTTCACTTTACCAGAAAGACTAAAGACACTTCACATTATAAAAGACTAAAACTAGTTTGTAGAGAAACTATTTCAAGACTGTCACATTAGCATCTTTCAGAGTCTTGTGTCAAAGAAGACACTAATGGAATCATTACTCTTGATTCTAGTCTAGAATTGGAACTATGAAAATTTGTATCAGATGAGGGTATCTCCCTCTTGCCACGTTACTTCTGGACTGATTTTTGAGTGCAGTCAGAATTCCAGGAATGTAGAACTGGGACTGGTGTTGTTTGTTTTGTGTAATGTCCCACTGGATGTCTTCAAAGGAACCCAAGGTCATTCAAGTCATAAGAACACGTCTGAGGAACTTTTTAAGTGCTGTCCCTTCTGCGTGTCTATAGTACTTGGCTGTGTAAGTGTACTGCTAGTCTGTAGCATTTTTTACTGAGGGCTGTATTGTATTTTGGCCTACCTTAACTTCAAGAAAGCACTTGGCATCTGTTGTTGGGTAGATATTGGCGCCTCTGCTAGAACAGTCTATCCAGTAGCACATTAGAGTGCTGTTTATGCTTCATGTGAATCTGTGGTAGATGTTTTATTACATTCACCTGGTGACTTCACCATCACTTAATCTTGATTATAGATGTGTCACAAGAAGCATGGATAAAGCAAATAAGCTGGATAAATGCAATTGCATAGTGATTAGAATAGTCATCCTCTCACTTTAGAGTAAAAACCAAAACAAGAATATCTTGTCATGCTGTTGGAGCCATATTCTCTTAAAAGCTCTCGTATTACTTCTTTTTCTTCTATCAGAACACTCAAAATGCATTGATATTAAAGCATCAGTTTGTACCCCAGCTGTTGAAGTGGAATAGTGTGATATCATTGTAAACAGTCTGATCTTTCTACTTCCTTTGAATGCTTACTCTATAAAGAATTATATTCTTTAAATGACCTTATTGCGCTCTTCAACATATTCATGAGGGGAAGTGGAGGGGCAGAGGGGCAGGTACTGATCTCTTCACTCTCATCAGTATTCAAGGAAACAGCATGAACCGAGTCAGGAGAGTTTTAGGTTGGATCTCAGGAAAAGATTTTTTACTCAGATAGTGGCTGAACATGGGAACAGGTTCCCCAGGGGAGTGGTCACGGCACCAAGCTCAAGAAGTGTTTGGACAATGCTCTCAGGCACATGGTGTGACTTTTGAGGTGTCCTGTGCAGGGCCTGTCCTGTGTTGGACTTAATGATCCTGATGGGTCCCTTCCAACTCAGTGTATTCTATAATTCTATGGTTAAGTTTTCATTGGCATTATCAGCTGCTTTAGCAATTGTAGGTATGCCACTGCAATTGCAGCCTACACAAACTTGTCCTTAGTCACACACTGCAACTTCTAGGAGAGGGGTGGGTCTTCATAGAAACCCTAGTGCCTTGCTCATAGAAGGCATAAGTGTCCTGTGTTGCCTCTGAAGGAAACAGGGCAAAGACCACTTAGCCAGTGTTCCTCAAAATTAACTTTTCCTTTCTTATTCCTGCAGAAGAAGAACAGCTGGGGCAAAGGAGATTCCAGTCAAGAGGAAAGATTATCATCCTGAACATAGATTACTAAGTGATAGTCTGAATTTTCATTTACTATGTGCATTTCCTTTGAGTGATTTTTACTATCTAATGGAGGTTTATGGAATTCTAGTTCCCAGTATTAGCAGATTTGAAAACACAGGAATTGAAAAAGGGACCAACTGTTACCCACTGCTGCCCTATTCATTTCATCTGGGAAAAGTGCCAAGTCCTGTTTTGTGAGGGGGTGAGATGTGCTGCATTAACATCTGTTCAAAGTATTTACAAACTACACAGCAAATATAACCAGCAGCTTTGGTGTTTCTCAAACATTAGGAGAGGGACAAATTCTCATTAAAATAGGAATATGCCAGCAATAAGTATCACAATGACTTAGCCACTGGATGCTCAGATCATATAGTTCAGTGCCTGTTAAGATGTGTTTCCAATGTCAGGACCTCATAGATTTTTTTTTTTTTTAATTCCCCAAGCATTTTTGGCAGTGAACCTCATCAGAACAAGAAAATGTGTTGATATGGGCCAGCTCTGTGATGAAATTTATCATATGTTTACACAGAGCAGAGGATTGTGTGGCAATAGGAGTGAAAGCTTGCAAAGCATGACTACTTAATTGGGGTTCCCATGCCATAAGAAAGTGTGTTATGGGTGCTCTTGCCTCTAACCATGGCAACAGGTAGTATTATACACAGGGGTGTGTGAAATTATGTTTTTACCTATGCAGAAATGCCTATTAAATCAGCCTAGTAATCAGGCAGCATTGGCTGACCTCTCATCTCCAGAGTTAACCCACTTTATTCACAACAGTTAGATGAATGAAAAAAAAAAAAGGTGCATTCTAGTGTGATGCAGAAATGTTACAGCATATGCTCAAATATTAAATATTATGTGTCCAAGAGCTGTTAAAAATCAGCTTTGTTTAGCAGCATATGTTTTCTGATCCTGCACTAGGATTTTATTTGCCAATGCATAAGCTGTAAATTTATGCACAATGAGCACAGGTAGTCTGTTGGCTGCTACAATCAGCTGCAAAGAGACTGCTGCTGGGTAGCTGTTTGCTCAGAGCTTTTGCATGGTCATCTATGTGCCTATGGTATGTTCTTATTAGCATAATTACTTACTAGAGTACCTGCGTGTACTGGAGGAGGAAGTGTCCCACAGGAGGGTTTTTTTTTCTTCTTTCTTCATGAAAAAAAAATAAAATTGTGAATAGTTACTGGAGGAGTCTGGACTAAAACATCAGGAGATGTTGAAAAAAAGAGGTAATTCATAATTCTCACTGAATAAAGAGAGTGAGGCAGTTTCCTACCACTTGGGACTTGGAGACACAGTAGGGAAGCAAAACCAGCAAAAAAGGGTTTGAGGTCTGAGAAACGACACAGCAAGGCTGATACCCAGTTAACAGAAAGAAAAGTTAGCAAGGTTTTAATTTATTAATTGAAAATATAGGAAAACAGTGGGTTGGAGAGTGTGTTCTAGTACAGGAGTAAGTAGGGATTGGAGGAGAACACAGAATAGAAACAGCAAGGTATAACCAAAGAACTAATTTTAACCTCTGTGTGCTGGAGGGAAGATTCCAAGAGGGGCAGTCTGAATATCTCATCTGGGTTTGCATATCTGTACCCTGATGGAAAGCCAGGGCAGCCTTACATGCAGGTAGGGGCTAGAAGTGAAGAAAATGATAGGGAGGAGAAGGAAATGAATAATGGCTCTGTGCCAGACCACATCTTCATTTCTCTGCTTTTCCTTCTTTTCAAATTCTGTTGCTTTTTGTATTGTTTTAGATGTTAAACAGTCTGGGGAGAGTGAGGTGCAGAGTTTTTAATGCACTCTGTAATGTGTGGCCACTAATTCTCTGAGTGTTCAGCTTCATTCCATACCTGTATCACTGTAAGCTACCATGAAAAAAAAAAAAATTGCTCCTTTGCTCCTCTGTTACGTTGTTATTTATAGGCCTAAAGGATATGGGGGTTTCCAGCTGTGCACTATACTTTCTAGGGTATCAGCTGATGTGATTATTAAATATCAGGATTTTTGCCTGTTCTCATGTAAGTGCCTCTCAATAAGACAGAAAGCACCCTCTGTTCCTCAGTAAAACTTTGTGAGTGCCAGAATATACTTGCCATGTCTTGTGATGCTGTGTATTTCTCAAAAGCTGAGATAATGCTGCTAATGTCTGTGAAGAAAATAAAGGCCGATACATTCTTCTGCATTGTTGGCCTGTAAATTGGAAAAAAAAATGCTGTGAAAGGAAAAATTTATATTTTTATACTAACTTTTATGTCCATTATATCATACTTAGCTACCAGCTGCAATGACATTAACCCTCATGTCTCTGCTACATGCAAAATCACAGCACTGTTTTGCTTCTGGATTTTAACTTGACCTTTTCTCTACCATTTCTAAGTTACTAGGTCTTTAGCTACAGAGGAAATTCACACATAAGTATGTTGGTGAAATTATTTTCTCAGAGAACATATAAATTCATGAACGTTGAGCATGAAGTATTTACATTTACAGGAGTGTACTGGCTTGGGCAATGTTTAACTGTGCTCCCCTGGTTACTTCAAAAGAGTTACTTCAAACTTGCTGCCTTAGGAGTGATCAGCTCATTTCTCAGGGACCAGAGATTAAATTACTTCTGCTTTGCCAGGTTTCATTCAAACTTAAATATCACTCTCCCTCATCTGCAAATCTGGATTTCTATGGTACACTTAATAGTCCACTTAAATATTAAGTTGAACAACTCCCCAGAATAAGCTAAGAGTGTTCAGGCCTGATTTCCACACGGTGGTTCTAGACATGCCTCAGTGCTACACATTTGTACTGCATGGTACACGTGACACAACATGTAGTGCAAACTGCTGTTTTCTTCATGTAAAATTCTGATCTAAACTAGAGACATGATTTGTATTCAGGGCTTTGAGGTCTTGAGTACTACTTAGTCTGTTGATCTATGCAGTACTCTGTAGGTTAGAAAGTTAGAGAGTGTAAGAAAAAAGACATTTGAAATCCTAAAGCAGATGGAAAAATCCTGTCCAGCTCTTTTAGTCACACTTCTCAACCCCTTTTTAAGTCGTACTACATTTTGTTGTATTTATTACTATATTTACACTTTGAGGATTTTGTTACATCCATTTGCCTACACTTGTTTGAAATGCATCCAATGCATTTGTTACAACAGTTTATTGTAGGGAAAATGTATTATCTTTGAGTATTATATATGCAAGATTCTTATTTTAAAATTCTCTGTTGTCCCATGTCAGCTCTGATTGTAATGTCTGTAGTAGCTGGCTATTGATGGATTAAACTGAGCATCATGTTTATTGGTGGCAAAAGGCCAATACATGTGATGCCACAGCAGCACAAAGTGGTATGATGAAAAATTCTCAAGGAAGTTTGTGAAGAAATTAAACCTGTCCAGGAGATCTTTGCTCTCAGCTAATCTGAGGAAAAGAACTTATCACTAGATTTGTAGTAATTTATTTTTCACTGTATTTTATACTAGAAATTGAGGAATTAAAACTTTTTTACACAGCTGACTTTGAATAGCTATGGGAGATTTTGATTTTGTGATTTTTTTTTTTCCCCCCAAGACATCACTTGCTAAGTGTGGAACCTCACCCACAGAAATCCTATGAAATCATCTCAATATTACAGAGACAGAACTTTTTGCTCCATTTTTGTTCCATTTGAATGCAGCGTATTAGCTGAGTACTTACAGTGTCACTTATCATATATCTAAATATTAAATAAGTCCCTTACATTTTCTGAAAGGTCTGTATTTCTCACTATTGCTCACTTAATTTCTGAAATATTTTTCTGTTCTAGACTTGAAATCTGTAACCTGTTAATTCCATAGCTGAAAGCCAAAGAAAGCCATTTTTAAAAAGCTTTACTGTTGCCCATTTAATTTTCTGTGGTTAAAGGAGAGTTCCACCAATGTTATCTTCCTCAGCCTCCTTCCTGTTCCCTGAAAATTACACTTGGAGAAAACAAGACCACAAGACCACCTACTTTTAGACAGGATTTTGTTTCAAAATATGTTAGGCTGAAAATTTCTTGCTTTTTAAACCCAAATCAGTGGTCTCTAAAGAAGGGAAAGAGTTTGGAAAACATGGGAAAGTATATCAGAAAAAACAAGTAAAGTGACGTAATAGTTTTTCAGGGAAGAAAGGATAAGGAAATATAAAGCAATAATCACACCACAATGAATCCATCATGTAGCCACATCTTCCATGCTAAGTGTGAACTAATTCCCCTGCTTTCTACTCTCATCTCAGAAAAGATCTAGAACAACTTGGAAGGTATACTAAAGAGTGAACAGACTCTCACAGTGTGCAATAGCTTTTGCCTAAGAGACATTTTAGCAGCTTGGAAGAATTGAGAGGGGAAGGTATGACAGAGGAATATAATGTCTCAAATGGTGTGGATGAACTGAATGCTTATTTTTGTCTCACAATGCTTATTGTTTCTCACAATAAGCAAGTAGGTGTTAACAAGTGACTGGTATCCTCAAGGTGTAAATGAAAGAAAAGAAATTGCCCTCTCCCTTCCCTTTCTCTTAGTACTGGAAAGCAGACTGATTTTCATGGTGAAAATTGTAATTATTTTATGCAGGTTGATTATAAAACGAATACATACACAAGAAAAAGTGTATTAAAACCCAGTGTTCTTAGTGATTGCCTACTAGAAGTCTGAATTTCAGAGATCCAACAGTCTTTTATGTATGTAGGTAATAAGTACTGGACACTTTGCAAAGTGATTGTGGAAAACAGTCTTATTGCTCAGAGCAGTAGTTTAAAGAAATATGTGTTTCATTTTGGAAAGCTAAATTACACAGCTGATCGGACACAACCCATACCTATACAGTACTGGCAGCAAGATTGTTCATTGCAGAAGAACAGCCATACTGTGTTAGTCAAAACATCTATTTAACCTTGCATTTTACTCCTCATGCAGCCGGCAGCACGTACTTAGGCAAACAATGTAAGAACAGGGAAAGCAAACAAGTGCTCTTTCAGTGCATGTGGACACATTCAGTCAGGGACTTCCTAAGCCACAGAAAACAGTTTTACGTTTCATGTTCCCGATGGATACATGGAGAAAATATAATTGACATACTTGTGCATTACAGCAGCTTCTGAATAATTGTGGAAATGTTGCTTTTCTGCCTTTTGATCTCTAGATAATGTCTGTGAACCTTCCCATAGGAAAAAGACCTTTTGTATGTAAGGTGCATGTTTTTGGTTTGTACATGTTAGTATATCAAGCCCTATAATTAAAGTCTTGTAGTTTTATCTCACTACCTGTCCTTGTAGGTATTAGTGAATAGGCACATAACATTTATATTGTGCAATTAGAAGAACTATTACTTACTGAAGGTATCACCGAATTGGTAAACAATGTATATCTGCCTACCTGTTGCATTTTAAGCTGTGATCCATGGATTGTTTAATCTGTGGATCATGCTCAACATATGACAACAGTAACTAAAACTCTTCTCACTGGACTTAAATTTGCTGTATGGGGAGATGTGGCTCCATTGGAAAATTTCTAAACATCTGAAAACTGAGATTAAAAAATATATTAGGAAGGGAAGGTCAGTAAGGAAGGTGGGAAAAAGCTTTCCATCATGTTCAACAAAAACCTCAATTATTTTTTTATTGATAGGTCACCATTAATTCTTGAAGAAAAACAGCGATCTATCAACTTTCTGAGCAAAGAAAATGCACAGACCAGCTCAGGCACCAGTTTTCAGTTAGAAGGAACAAAAGCCAAATATGAGTTTTAACAATTCTGTTCTTATTTTCACTTTGTCCGCATTTGTTTGTGCGCGCTCCCAAATACTGGTGGGTACAGTTTTGTTTTGCATGTTTATGCAACTTCACAGACTGCCTTTTTTACATCTGGCATAACACTGGGAAACACAACATCGGTCAGGAAGGTACGGCCAAAGAGATAGCCCAGATGCCAACCTCACATTCCTGGTCTTTCCTAGCAAGGTGTACAGTCGTGTAACAGCCACAGCCTCTCAGGGCCTGACTTCTGCATTTGGCATGAACACCCACAAACAGTCCCAGCCCGGAGCCACCACGATCCCCCAACAGCTGTTAGTCTCCAGGATGCCTGCGAAGTGATTGCAGAAACCATAAATTAAATAGATGATTTTCAAATCCGACCTCTGAAGCGCCACAGCCGTGCGGAGGAAGGAACCGCTTCCCCCGCAGAACCGCTCGGGCCCGGCTGGACCCACCCTGCCCCCGCTCTGAGCGGCGCTGCCGCTACCGGGCCCACTGGGAACTGAGGAAGCGGTGACGCTTGGCTGGGCTGCGGAGCTTCCCCCTTTCGCCCGCACCTACAATAAGAACCCCCGAACAACCCTTCCCTTCCTGGCGCTCCGGAAAGCCAGCAGGCGAGGCGCCGGCCCTCCCAGCAGGCCCGGCCGGTCCCCGCCCCGCGCTGCCGGGAAATGTAGTGCGGGGGCGGCGGCCCGGGGCGGCCGGAGCCCGGCCCCGCCGTGCCCGCCGCCTGCTGGGCCGGGCGGCGGCGGGGCGGCCCCGCGGGAGCGGGTCGGGCCGGGGAGGCGCAAGGTGGCACCTGCTGGATCGAGCGGCCGGGCACGGCTCGGCGCGTCCCTCGGGGCCCCGTTGCCGCAATGGTGGCACTTAAGCAACGGGGGCTGATAGAGCAATAGGCACCTGACACAACAACGTGGGCCCGAAATGTTTTCTCCGAGCCTCGAGCTTAGGTGTGCCCCTGTGACGATGTTTCCTGGGTGGGAAACAAACCTGGCTGCTTACATGCAAGCAGGTTGGTAAGGTGTGCTCGTGTTTTGGTTGTGCCAGGTTTCATGTTACAGACCTGCTTTTTCATGTCAGCTGGTCTGGAATCTCTTTTTTGCATGTCCATGATGCTAAAATTTTGCTCAAGTCATCCACAATTACTGGACTGCCTTGTCTTCCCCACAGCTTGTCTTCTTTTGGTGGTGGTGTGCTCTCCTCAACTCTTTTGGGATCAGAAACACATCACATTCTCTCCTTAACGAGAATCTGATCTACTTCCACTGAGGAGGACCTTAGCCAACCCATGTTTACTACTTGTTGTAATCCTATCAGTTTCCTAAGTATCACCTCTTTGACATTTGGATGTGTGTCATACACACACCTTTTTACGGCCAGATTCTTAGCTCTTCTCACCACTCCCTTTTTGTGCATTACTAACTTCAAAACTCCTAAAACTATACAGTACTTTCTATTCAGCCAGCTGACCACTGTTTTATTCTTTCTACTCTTAAATATTTGCTTCAATTTTTTTTTTTAATTTCATCTCTTTAAATCTTAAAAATGAATCCTTTACTTGCAAGTTGCAACATTAAAATATGTTTCAGGCATCCCCCATTGATCTCAGAGATCTAAGGAAAGGCTTTCCACAGAGGAGGTTGCTCAGACACTTGACTATCAGGACACAGAAATGTGCAGAAGATTATGAGAGGCTGCGAGCAGATCAGTTCCCCATACAGCAAAGCCAGAGACCCTCTTAAGCGTAAAGGATGTAAGAATGGAGAATGCATTGTTAATGACCCATGGGGTCTGTTTCTTTCTTCTTCCTGTGTTAGGTCTGGAAAGCAGGGACAGGAGAAACTCTGATGCACACACCAGCTGCTCCCTCAGAGAAGCCTCATCTCTGAGATTAAACAACAGCAGTTGAAGCCAAGATAGTGAATCACATGGGAATGTGCTTTGCCTGCCAGGCTTACACAAGTTAGGACTGCAGTATAAGTGGTTCTGCTGCATGGGATGGAACTGGAGCTTGTGGGGAGCAGCAGTGTTGTACTGGCACCTGAGCTCCTTGACTTCTTTTCTTTGGCACTGGGAAGGTGCTGGATTGAATAATGCCAACCATGAGCTAAGATACCCATTGTAACTTACTGAAAGATTACTGTAAAGTGTGAAGTTTCTCTCACAAGAAGTTATGGCAGTACCTTGGTCACAGGCAGAACTCTTTCCAAATCCATACAAATAACGTGTGACTTAAATACTTTCTAGATCTTGTTGAATGTTCAAATATTTAGGTGTATCTCCACAATTTCCTGATGTTTGTTGTCCACTTCTTCATCAGGTCCATTTTTGCTGTATCTATCATAGAACTGTTTCTGCATGTAAATGAAATTTGGTTGGGAGGCAAAGTGCTCAAGAACAATTCACTCAATGGCTTGATGCTTTTCTTTGGGCATTTGGTTGGTTGTTTTTTTTTCTTTTACAGGAAGAGCTCTGTGTTTCTTTGTCTGCCAGATATTTATTCTGCCATCATGGTGATTAGGTGTGGTAGAAAATGAAACCTGCTGGGGTTTATTCCATATACTTTCCTGTAAACCTCCTTCATGTTTGGTAAACTTGCTTTGTATGTGGAAAATTGAGTTGTAACCACTTTGAAACTCGATCATCTTTCTAATTTTTCCTCTGAATTACTTAACATGCTCCATAGAAAATTTTATAATACTCAACATTATTTCCTGATGGCCCTGTAATTAAAAAAAAAAAAAAAAAAAAAAAAAAAGACTTCCTGAGTCATAATTCAGACATAGTAGATGTTTGAGGAGCTGATGGCCATTAGATGTTTCTGGAAATTACTGGACTATTGCATGTACAAAGTTTGGTGCAGTACAGAGCTTTCAGGTTTAATAGGTTAATATGATTCTCAATACAATTAATTAGTTAATACAATTCTCATTTTAAAGTAGATATATTTATGC
The DNA here is from genome assembly GCF_050655825.1 of Lonchura striata. Taxonomy (NCBI): domain Eukaryota; kingdom Metazoa; phylum Chordata; class Aves; order Passeriformes; family Estrildidae; genus Lonchura; species Lonchura striata. Next base: position 118,728,282 of record NC_140704.1, read on the forward strand.
TCATGTAGAGAAGTTTCCTCTGTGTGTAATTTTAATATTACTTCTAAATCTCTATGACCATGGAATCTTACAGGAAAAATGTATGCAGTGGAGGGCATGCAACTCCTTGAACAGTTGAGCCAACAGCTGACTGTCCTGAACAACTAAATTCAAACCAATGGTGCCTGGTTTTCAGATCTAATGTCCACACTAGTCAGTTCTTCCAGTGGAACCATTATTTTTCTCAATGTTCTAATCTTCTTTTTGATAGTGTCCCTATGTAGAAAGTCCTTGAAGCAAATTTCCATCTTCATTTTGTGTCTGCTTTATCATTGTATGCTGTGAACTTCTTCTTGTGTATCCTGCCAGCTCCTGTGAAGATGTAATGATGCATTCCTTCACTTGTTTAGGACCTGTAGCAACCACAGTAAAAGGTACACACCAAGGTATTTGATACATAATAAAACGACACCTTAATTTGATTTATTACCAATAAAAATAGGACTACTGTAATAAGATGTCCTGGGATTTCATATTTGAGCAATTACACAGATGTGGAATGAAGCAGGAATGATTGTCATCCTGCTATGTGAGGTTACCTCACTCCAGTTCCAGTTATTGATGATCATTTCTCAAGGCCTGAAAGATCTGGAGTTGAATGGACATCAGAGATGAGAAGACTCAAAAGTAGAATATGGACTGGAGCTCACTATAGGAAGAAGTAAAAAGGCCACCTTAGATTTTAAACAGTCAGTATGTTGCCTCATACAGATAAGATAATTTTGTATCATCAGTAGATAGATTTCTCTCATGAAGTTTTCAAGTTTGTCTATGTCTGTTCAGGTTTTGCTTTGTCTATTTGGCAACACTTAAAAATACAGTTGCAAATCAAAACTAAAATGAACAAAATCTTTGCAGGATGTTACTTGCCACTATTCCACATCAGTTTCATATCTTTTTAAGATCATAAATAATCATAATAATATTTATTTTTGTGGAAATAAAATATACATTGTTTGTACTCTAGAGAATATTTTACGTAGGTAAAATGCAAGCTTGTTAGGCTTATGACTAAATTTACAGCTCAGTATAACACCATTCATAAGCTGTTAAACCAGAAAAACAGGGCCAATGCTGCATCAAAGACTCATGAGAGATATGCTGTCTTAATTTTTCTGAACCTGATGGCCATGTGACATACCGAGGAAGAAGTGGTTGACTTTTTGATTTAAAAAGCTTGGCCATTAGAGCAATAGTCCTGCAGGTTTCACTGCAGAAAAATGTGTTACCACATTATCAAAATTGTTTTGTAATGTCTCATGCTCTTTTAGGATGTGCAGTTCAATAACATTCTGATCCCTGAAAACAAGAATGTAGAAGCAAGGTTCATGCTAATGTAACCTTAGCTCTTCCTTATTGAACAGATGATAGTCACTTGGAGTTGCCTGATGATGTCCCCATCTTTAGAAGATGATGAATTGATGGATTAGAGGATTACCTGGAACAGCTTGAGAAAGCTGTTAATTGGTAATGAGATGCTTCATCCTTCACTACAAGAGGATCAAAGCTCTTCAGGACCCACTCCAACAGACAATCACAAAGTTGATTAGAAGGAGGGAACACCTCTCCTATGAGGAAAGGCTGAGAGAGTGGGGGTCATTCAACCTGGAGAAGAGAAGGTAGTATACTTTGAATACTTAAGTAGCAGTTGTAAAATAGATGGAGACAAACTTCTTAGCAGGGCCTGTTACGATAGAAAGAGGTGCAAAAATTTTAAATGGAAGGAGGGTACATTAAGGGTAGATATAAGGGAGCAATTTTTTACAATGAGGATGGTGAAACACTGATACAGGTTGCCCAGAGAGATTGTGGATGCCCAGTCCCTGGAAACATTCAGGTAGGATGGGGCTCTGAGAACCTGATCTAGTTGAAGATGTCTCTGCTACTTGCAGAGGAGTTGGACTAGGTGACTTTTAAAAGCCCCTTCAACCCGAACTATTTTATGATTCTATGACCCACCCCATTTATATGACCAAAAGAAAAGAGAGATTCCTAAGATTCCCTAAGCAATCCCGAATGGCCAGAGCCAAGTTTTATAGCCTGCATCAATGGTGAATTCCTGTGTTCTTGTCAGGGCTTCTAATGTTCAGGGATCCATATGTGTTGTAGGGGTCCATCGCAGGCCTAAGAAGGGATAACATTGTGTAAGGGTTGGTGTGGCTGAGAATAAAATAGCAGTTTATAAAATTTAGCAGGGTTAATTATAGGCACATGACTAAAAGTTTGAGTGCACAGTTGTATGGGATGCTTGGTTTAATATGTCTCATGTAGACATGTGCTTAGATTTAGCAAGGGGAAGGAATCAGTATCAGAGCCTCAATTCTAGAACAATGTCTTCACAGGCAAAATAATACTAATGTTAATAATACTAATGTTAAACTACAGATGCTCAAGGAGAGCAGAATTTAGGTGATTTTGGTGTATATCTTAACTCATTATTGTTTATCTTCAAAAGTCTGAGTGACAATGAACATGGTGCATGGTTGGTGTATGACCTTATTCTTAGCCTTCCTCTTCCTGTACACCATTCTATAGGAGAAGTGGACTAATGCTTGTTCTTCAAAATAGGTAAAATATATTTGGGTCAGTGAGAGAAACAAAAAATTTGGTTTAACTGCCAAATCTCAGTAGCATATTGGGGACATCCCTTTCCTCTCCACTTACCTGCTCACTTTTCCCCCAAAGGCACCAGCTTTATGCCAGACAGCATTTCCAGCTCATCCTCTTTAATTTCTGTTTAAGTCTTGTAGGTATGTAAAAAGCTGCTGTTTTCCATCTCATTTTATTTTGCTGGACACACCGTAAATGTCAGTTTACTTTAGGGTTCAGGAGTTCTGGGTTACCGGAGGTATCTGATGTCCTGCGGGTGCCTCTTTATAATGGTGTGATTAGCTTCATTATTTTTATTTGAAAAGGAAATGGTGAGACTCCTCTTATATCTAACCTAGTGAATTTATACCATGATCTGATTGAAATAGTGAATGCATTGCAGCAGTTAAATCACTATGTTGATCAGGATAGATCAATGCCTTGGGAGGAAGATGAGCCTAGGTCATTGACTCCTCAGTAGTTTATGCACAGCATTGGTATGTTAACAAAGAGCTTGTGATTACTTTAGTCACCCAAATCATATACAACCACATGGCTAAAAGAACTAAGAGGTCAAGATTTTCTGGCAGCACCTCCTGGAAGGAGCAGAGCTGAGATCTGTGATTTGCTTGTAAGAGCTTTATTTGTCTGTAGTGAAGAGACTTATTTAAGTCTCATGGAAGTGGAATGTGCTGCAGTTTTGCCCTTCCCAGTCTGAGGGTTAAATTTGCATTTCTTTCAATGTCTCTCCAGCTAACATGAAAATAACTTCCATGTGTCACTTCTCTCCTTAAAAATAGTTGGAGTTCCTTCAAAATTATGTTTGGTATTCAGAATATACCCCCAAACTACAATTATCCCCAAGTACTTGAATGTAGTTTTATTTTCTTTATTTCAGTGTTTTCTTGAGAACTACAAGACCTACCCTGTTCCTTCTTCGGTGCTAAAAACTTCAGTATGCCAATATACAACTGCTGTCTTAAACTCCCAGCATCTTCCTGAATTTTAGATTTAATAGGCTCTTTAATGTTTCTGCTAATAGACAAAGAAATGAGGAGTGAGGTTAAGTTCCTTTGTAGGGAGCACAGTGAAACTTGGTTTTTAGTATGTGTTGAGACCCCAGGACCCTTGTCTCATGATCTTGGATTCTGACAACAATGACACATTACTAATGAAGATGTCTCTGCCAGTGATATCATCAGGAAGATTTGGCAGAATGGCCTAGAAGTTGCATTTCCATACTTTTTGTGAAGAGTTGTAGGAGAGAAGAGAGTTGAACTGAGAGAAATGTAGGAAGAATTGAGTCACTGCCTGCTCAGAGGAAGCCAGCACTTGGCCAGCCCTTCAGTGCTGTCTGAACAGGGTGCTCTCAGTCCCCAGCCAAGCCAGCAGGAGCTATGGAGAGGAGTACAAGCTATGGAGAGAAGACATCAAGGATGTGAACCAAATAGCCTCAGCTAGGCATACAAGGGTTGACTGAAGGTGTGGCAGGGTCCTGCCTTGATGGGAAAGACTTGGAAGGGTTAGGAAGGGATATGAAAGAGTGGGCAGGGGTACTGTGATGGTGTTGCTGGGGATACGTAGGGTGTTGTGCATGGCCAATTAGTAGTGCTGCCCATGGAACAATTTGGGATCTCTGATTACAGTTGAGAGAAAGAGATGAGAAGAAAACAAGGGTGGCAGAGAATAGTTCTGTTTTCTTTTGTGGTGAAGTGGGATTTCAGTGAAGGGTGCAAGATCACATCTAGGACCAATAATATAACTTTGCAGGCTCTTTCGCCAAGAATGTTTTTGTTTCTTTGAAGATGAGATTACTAGATGTGACAGAGCTGTCTGTCTCCATGGTAGCAGAGCAGGCTATGGAGAGAACAAATGCAAACCCAAGTTTTCATTTTGGCTAATGTTGTTTTCTCAGGGCTTGCCTACACATGGACACTTTGGAATGTTAAAATGAAATAAATTACTGCACGTGTGCTAAGTTGCACTAAACTTCTGTGTGGGTGTTCTCAGTCATTGTAACAGGTCACCATATTTATCCTGCTAAGAAAATTAAACTGCCCTTCTTCTAAATGTAAATGTAATAAAGACTTGCTTTCATACATCGTCTGGTTATTTGTCTTGAGCAGACATTTTCCTTATAGCCCCATATGTATGAAGCCTTAAGTGAAGACAGTACTGGACTCACATTTTTGGGCAACAAAGATCACAAGTTTAGCTGTAAGTGGTGTTAGGGTATGATAGGACTATCAATTTCTCCATAGGAAGCTCTTGTTAACACAAATCTAAAAATATATCCTTCTTGATGCAGACAGGCACATCTATTATAGGACATTTCAATCTGCCTTTTTGACAAAGTTTATAGTGAGGCAATTCCAGAAATATTTGGAGGCTTCATATTTCCTTGATCCCCGCCAAATTGGTTTCAGGCCTCATTATGGTGGGGAAACTATAAGACTTTCTGTCTTATTAGCTTACTGGCAATTGCCAAAGGCTGAGTTTACACATCAATTATCTACAAAAATTGGGTCAGAAAGGACTCCATCACAGACAAATATACTTAATTGATAAATATTTTTCACAGAGGCATGGGCACTTCTTTCACTGTGGGAAGTCAGTGAAAATATCAACTGGTCTTGTCTGCAGGATGTGTTACATGGTGTTTAATAAGGCAGACTGAATACAGAAATTTGTCAAAGTAAAATATTATAGAAGTGACGCCACTAACTGGCAGAGCTCAGTATTTCCTATGATGTATACATGAATTTCAATATACCTTACATACTTAAATGCAATAAGATAATTAAGAAGTTCAATCAGGTTAAGAATTCATTTCACACTTCTCGTATCAGAACTTTCTTTATCTGAAAGGGCATTCCTGTAGGAGGACATACGTAGGTGATAACCTTGTTCATAGTCGGGGACTGACTGATTCCCAGTATTCTGAAGGTGGAGATGCAGGAGAACCACGAGACTCGGCAATTGTTCTTTGAAAGATCCGGAGCTGAAGACTCTAAGGATTGCTGTATTTTTCAGCCCATGTATCAGTCTGGACCTGGATAATATTCGTATTCTCTAAAGAAAGTATTTCTGTAAGCCCCGAGGAAAATAAGGGATAAACACAGGAGATTCTAACTAAGATAAAATTCTTGCAATGAAAAAAACCCAGGCAGAATCGTTGAAAGAATAGTAAAGAAATAGATTATACACTGAGGCCACCTACTGGGCATTGTTGAATTAGCAGAACAAATGGTAGAAAACCTGCAGATTTGGTTGGCAGGAGTCCAAATCAAAACAGGAAAACTATCTTGCTCTTAAAACCAAAAATAAATAAACAAACCAACACAAAAAGAAAAGGGGGGTGAGGGAGGAGGGGAAGACCAATCAAAAACCCTCACGAAAACAAAAACCAAACCCAAAACAAAACCCCTGTTCTCCCAGAAAAGACTAAAAAATACATAACATCAACATTTTGGAAGCTCTGATTTTTTTTTTTTTTTTTTTTTTTTTTTTTTTTTGGTCTCTAGGAAGTTTAAGAAAAAGAAACAACTTGTAATTGGATGACTCCTTTTCTTTTCTTTTCTTTTCTTTTCTTTTCTTTTCTTTTCTTTTCTTTTCTTTTCTTTTCTTTTCTTTTCTTTTCTTTTCTTTTCTTTTCTTTTCTTTTCTTTTCTTTTCTTTTCTTTTCTTTTCTTTTCTTTTCTTTTTTTTCTTTTTTTTCTTTTCTCTTTTCTTTCCTTTTCTCTTTTCTTTCTCTTCCATCCTAGCTATCATCTATCTTCATCTTTCTCTTTTGTAAAATCAAAGTAGGTTTTCATAAAGAAATCTAGAAGACCATTTGTAAAATTATTAATTCTGGTGCTTTAAATTAGTCCTATTCAAACAAATAGTAGAGGATATCTATGATTATATGTTAGAAAAAGGGCATTTTTATCTCTTGAAGTGTGATATTAGAAATTATGAGCATTAAATATGTTATTCCTTTTAACTTATTCATTACAATGAACTTAGTATCTGGATTTGTTAGTGTCAATGCAAAGCAAAGTTGCTTTGGGAAGAAGGTGGCAGTAAAATTGGCTAGTGTTTCTTGGGCTTTGTAAAAAATATTACTCTTATCTAATTCTGTTAAAATTATTTTTTTTTCTCAAATTTAGTATTTATTCTTTGGCTTTCAGGTAACAGTATTTGTGAGCAAGTTCATCAGTCCAGGAAAGTCTTTGCACCCTAAAAATATCCATGCAGTCAAGGGAGTATGAATAACACACTTTCAGCAATGCCTTCAGCAGAACTTTGTGTAAGTATATCCTGATGGTAAGACTGAAAGATTTATACAAGTTGAAGGTTCTCAGTGTTTGATCTTTTCTGCCACTTGCAAAAATCTGTCTAAGAAGTGAACGGTATTTGGAAGATGGAATGCCATAATCAGAAGATACCTATCTTTTAGGCACTTCTTAATTTCTTTTACTTTCCACAGCCCTTTCCTCTGTTGGTATGGAAAAGTGTGAATGACTAAAGAATTTATATAAATTTGGCCACTGATTTCAGTGCAAAATTCGCAGTGCAACATAATCTAAGCAGAGTAATTTTTTTACTATCTGTATCAATACAATCTATAGCAACTAATTATTATAAATGTCCTATCGTAACACCAGGTTTTAGAGGAATCAGGAGTGTCAGAGATGAACTTTGGTGTGGCAGAGGGTGAAGCAGAAGCAGCCAGTACTTTGTAGGTTTTGAGAAAAATGGTTTTGAGTGGGATGAAAAGGAAGTTAACTTCCAGCTTGGCCCACTGCTGAATACATCAAGACAAACAAGGTGATGGAATTTTTAGAAAAGAAATAGAGCTGAACTTTGTGGAAAATTAGAAATTCCAGCCTTCCTGACAGGATTGGCCAAGGCCTACCTGGCGAAATTGCTGCAGGTAATGGCACTGGAGGGAGCACAGTGCATCCCCTCCTTTCGGCCTTTATGCACAGCTCAGTCAGACGTGAAAAACTTGATTAAGCAAGAGGACTTGCCATCCAGTAGGATAGGGCAAAAGATCACCTGGTTTTCCAGTAAGAACCTGGACAGTTTTGGCCCCAGTTGTTATGATTTCTGCTTCTGGTTGTTTTGTAACTAAATAGAAGTGAAGAATTGAGAGCTCAAGAGCTTATTTCACAACTTAAATACAACAACACGGGCATGTTACAGGCATGACTCAGAGAGAAGTCTGAGTAAAATGCATAGGGGAGAGACTCCATTTGCCACCCGGAGTATCGAAGTAGTGTCCTGTGCTTGCTGATGCTGAAGCATCAGAATCAGGGAAAAGTACTGTCAAGGCTGAAAGTCTGCTATGTGGTTTCCCAGACATTTCACTGCAGATTTATGGTCGGTAAGCTTGGCTTCTGAATTGCAGGGGTGTATTCAATTTTTTTACTGGCTTCAGTATGTTGCTGATCTTTTGTGCATTATTTTTTCTTCAGAAAAGTTTCCTGTACCTAGTGAATGGATTATATATTCAAGTTCTTATTTTTTCTTCCCTGCCAAAAACAATATGCTGTTTTTTGACTGGTCTGCAAAGAGCAAGTCTAGCTTTCATCATATGTGTAACTTGGTATTTTCTGGAACCAATTGTCATTGTGATAATGTAGGTACAGCCTCATACAGTATAATCAAATATACTCACAATATCAATTGAGTGGCTTTTGTCTGTCTGAATTAGGTGAAGCCCACATTGTCATGTCAGGGAACAACTGTCTGATATCTTGTAAGGAGTTTGAGAATATCCCACTTCACACAGCTTATGTGGTAAATTCATTCTTTGTTTAAAAAGACAGTAGTAGAGCTGAATACATATATTCTGTAGAAAATCTTCAGAAACTTGGGAACTACACCTTGAAACTGCAAGTAGTATTGAATAAAAGTAGTGCAGACACTTATGCAGGAAAGTTTACCATATGAAATATCTTACATTTCTATTGTAGGTAAGAACTCCAGTCATGATAGTTTTCTACTTTTAGTGTTTGAGTTTGATCCACTGTATCTAAAATTATTCATATTTTAGTTGTGAGATAATTTTCAGCACTGAAATATAGCATATGCATGTCAAATAGGAAGCCTTTCCATGAAATAAATTTTGTTTTGTCAAATAGTCTTTGATCTCACCTGTAATGTCTTGGCTCTGATACGCAGTCAGTTTTACAAAACAAAAAAAAGTGTTGATGAAGTCAAAAGCTTTTCCCTGATATGAACTCCACAAAATGTACTTAGCAAAAATAAGTGAAGCCGGTGAAGGTTGTATGTAATTAGAATTACCTTTTTTCCTCATGCCATTGACATAATTATTTTTTTCATAAAACTAGTATTTATTAGGCCAACTTTCATGCATAAACCACAGAAACTCATTCCAAAACAGGTTATGGATTTAAAAGTTGAATGTTGAGGTTGGAAGTATTGTTTTCTTAATTTAAAGAAGAATCCCATGCATAAGAAAATTCTAATTGATTTATAAGACACATTATAATAATGTGTACTTTTAGATTAATTGTCTTAAAATTCTTACAGAATTTTAGAAATGGGAATTCTTTTAGGAATACTAGAATAGAAATAAAACTGTCAAATATGTCTGATGTTGTTCTATCTTGCCATGCACTCTGGTGTGTATATATATGTGGCCTAAAATAGCATATGAATGATCTTATCTTCCCAAGAAAATAAAATTCAGAGGGTCTGGTTTTAGTGATTCTACTGAAGACCACTGGATCCCATTCATTGTTTGAATATGTGGTGGAAAAAGCAGCCTGTCCTTTTTTTATGGACACAAAGGCATTCTCCTCTCTCAGCAAAGGGATGCTTAAAGGTTGAGTAACTGTTGCAAATTATGTGTGTGTTATAGTGGACAAATAGGAGTCAAATTTGGACCAAGACTGTTCTGGTGCACAATAAAGATAACTGCATAGTGCATAGTGAGCTACACTGGGAGAACCATTGCCAGCAAATTGTGGGAAGTTACTTTGCTCATGTAATAATGAGGTGCAATAACCACAAGACTGTGGTCTAGGATGTTCAGGATGGACACTAGAGAAAACTTTAGTACATTGGTAGCATAGCACTAGAAAATGAGTCCAGGGAGGTGGAGAAATCACTTTCCAGTTTTCAAATAGGAACACGAGTTGACCATGTAGTGCTGAGTGGAAAGTTGGGTTAGAAACCCCCAGAGACACCTTCCAGTTAATGTGCTTATGATTCTGTGTCTTATAAGAAAGAAAATTCTGCCTGCCTTAAATGAAAGCTGGCAAAGTTCAACTGTGCTTAGTACAGCCCATGAGTATTTTTCATGTGATTTAGAAATTATTCCAAACACAGTGACATCATTCACACAGCTCTGGATTGTACAATGGTAACACAGAATCTCTGCTATCATTCTTTGGCTGTCAATATATGTCTATATGGCACAGAAATATCTATGATGTTCCTACAGTCCTCATCCCTAGTTATTTGCAGGTGTGTGCTTCATAAGAATAGAGTGCACCTTTATACCGTGAGTTTTTAAAAAGGTTCTGCAGCAAGTGGCCCATGAATAATAAGAAAGAAGTGATCAATCACCACAGACTTCCCTGACTCCCTTGAGATTGTGAGAAAATTCATCAGATCCTTGGTTTTCATCTTCATGCATTGTCAGTTGGTTTTTTCCTTATCAGTCAGCCCTCCCTTAAACTGTGCATGGTCGTTTTGAGGACGGTACAGGCCAGGGATCATTCACTAAGGCCAACCCATTTTTGAGAAGATTATTTAGGCTTGTGGACTTCAGTGACTAGACATCCTACTTATTATTTGTTGCAACATAAAAATGTCAAAGTTTTTATGTATCTGTGAGGAGTCAAGAGATTGAGGTTTCTCAGATGTCTCACTAGACATAAAGATTCGGTCAGTGGCAAACTTCGAAGTGTTGCTAGTAAATTCAAGTACCATAAAAACTGCTCATCTAGTGTCTAAGATTATTTAAGAGCTTGCAGCTGTTCTTCTGATGAAAAGAAATTGTAACGATTTACACATTTGTATCTACAGTGGATTGATTTTGTTTCTAGTACGATTTGATGTTTCCCAGATGTTTCAGTGCAAATTCTCTAGTTTTCATGCCACCCTTGATTTCTTGACCTCTTATATTCTCAGCTGTCTACTCACCAGGTTTATTAACCCTACTCTATTTTACCTCTTCCTTATAGGAAGGCCACTTTGTGGTTCAAAATTACCCTTGCTAGGTTTTTCTCTATCTTTTCATTTCTTCTGTGCCCTTTCAGTCATGGTCTTGGTATTCATAATGCATGTAATTGATTTTATCTGGTGGCATAATGACATGATTTGTCTTTTTCAGTATTCATTTCCTAATAATGCATAGCATTTTCCTGAATTTTTATTAAAAAATCTTTATTCAACAGTGGCATCTGATGTTTGTGTTATTTTTACGTAACCATGTATTGTATCTATAAAACCTCTCTAATAGTAATAGCCAAGTGGGGGCCATAATTAGATTTGTTTGCAAAGTTAGGATGGTGTTGTCATGTGTCATTTTACATTTGTTTACATGAAAGTGATTTCCTCTGGTATTTTTGTACTTAGTCACTCAATCTCCTGAGGCTTTTCTGTGGTTCATTTTCAGGCCTCATGATGCTGAATAACCACATCAGCAGCACACCATGTCTCTTTCTGAGTCACACCTTTTTGTGGTCATTTCGGATATGATGAACACTTTGGATCAGAACATGCAGTTTGTGGCAGTTGGCATTTACTACTACTTTTTTTTAAGGACTGTAATAGCACAAGGGGTTTTCCTGCTAGCTCTTGTCAGTGTAATTTTTAAAAATCATGTCAAATGTCTTTTTGAATCTGTATACACTGTTAAATTTTTCTCCCTTTTCTGTAGGCTTCTTGGTTACTTCAGAGATAGATCTGTGAAGCAACTGCAGTAGCCTTCCTAAAGTATATTAAATTCTACATTTTGTCTCTATTTCTGGTGTCAGTCATTTGCAGAAAACAGATATACTAAGTATAGATAGAGAGGCATTAAATGATATGAGTGGAAATAGACACCTGAAACCATTCAGAAAAAAGATTTCTGGAATATATAATTGACTTGGGTTGTTTGCACTGCTTTAATGATCTTCAGATAGAGTTGCAGCAATATATGCATTGCACATCTACCATTCACAATTTCCTCAGTCAAGAAATATTACTGATGGAACTTACATCTTAACATCAAAAATTTCTGAAGTCCTTATGTAGACACAACTACCCATTAGTAAAGAGATATTATTACTTTTTTCTTACTCCATTGAAATGAAGATGTGGAACATATAAAGCAATACTACAGAAAGTCTGTTTTGTCTAAGCACTGGTTTGTTCTGTAGTATGAATAAGAAAGTAAATGACTGTCATGACTGGAAAAGAATTAGGAAAAGGAAATACTGACAGACTCTTATTTAAATACTAAACCTTCAGTCTTCATCAGTGATCAATTAGCTAAAGAAAATGAAATGTCAGGCATTACAGAGCTAAGGTGTGGATGGCATCTCAGTCCCCAGTGAGTTCCCGCAAGCAAGTACTTATTCTACAGAAGAAATAAGGTTACTTGATCTCAGGTCTGGACACTGACCTGCAGAGCCATTGAGCTTGAGTGGCTAAATGTCACAAACATGAAGAGAAAGGACTGCTTAGAGAGAGATAGCATGTTCACCCTCTCATATCCTTTCCATATCCACAGCACTCAAGATGGTCAGCTATGAAAATGAGTTGTTTCCTCTGAAAGGGAAGGATGCTGGAGAATGTATTAAATTGCTTTGAGTCCTTTCTGCAGGTTTGCACTGATGAATAATTCCTAGATACTATCAGGCTGCTCACATGTGCTGTTCAAGAAGGATGTCTCTTGGGTCTTTTTCATCATCAAGTGAAACTCATCAGGTGGCATAAACTGAAGTACTAGAAGAAGGTAGATGAGACACTGCTCTGTTATTTATTCCATACAACTGTGCTGCTGTTTCTGCCTTGTCGGCTCTGTAGCTGAACAAAGTTAGCCCAAGGATGAAAAACATCTGTATGAAACTGAGCTCATGCACTAATCATGATGTGAGGAAAGCCGTTCTGAAGAGTGCAGTCTACTTTGGAGTTAGTTGTTGCACATCTGTAATTGATCAGCTGAATCTATAATTTAGAAGTCCTTTTGCATTCCTTGATTGTGCTAAGTTTGGACATAGCATTACCCATGAGTAATGCTTTCTATAAGCTTTGATTGGCTAGAAGATCCCATCCCATGCTGGCAGACGATGACACGTTACTCAGTTTTTCATGCTTCACTTGCTTCCTGGCTGGACTACAGGAGTCTGATGTGTTTGGTCACCAGGCTTTCAGCACTTAGAACAATTCACCTACAATAAAAAGCCCTCAGCTATTCTGTTTACTTTGAGTGTATCATCAGACCTGTCCTCAGCTGTCTACAATCTCTCCCCACAAGAAGATGGTTCTTCTCATCACCGTGGGGTTTTTCCACAATGGCCAAAAAAGTGTCTAGAGCTTGGTGTTGACAACTGCATCCATCTGTCCACGCAGACTGTTCCCTTTGCTCTGCTATCTCCACCTCAGTAGGGGTAAATGCTGTCATAAAAGTTGTCTGTCTGGGAGACAGAATGTTCTTGGAGACCACTCTGAGATAGTGAAATGAATATCCTCGGATATAAGGACAATCACAAACCTGTCCTTCCAATCAAAGTTCAAGACATATTTATTTGACTTCTAGCAAAAACACTGAGGCAACATAATTGTTTATAATCAAACCAACTCTACCAAATAGACGAGACTTCACTGCCCAAGCATCTTCCCTTGGGAAGAAGAGGGGGGAACAGACAGCATACAGCAAGCAGGAAGTCATGCTGCTTAATGTATTTTGGAATGACTGTCCAATGCCATACTAGTGAGGTATAAGGAACTCTTGCAAAACTGAGCAGAAGGTTGCTCACAGCTTAATTCCCATGATGTAAGCTTTTTTTTTTGTGCAACCTTGATATCTGCTTTTTTGGGCAACATGTAAATGGCATTGAGGAAGTAAGCACACCCTTTTCTTCAAATGCATTTGGTTCTTGAACATTTGCAATACTGTCACAGGACGTGACATGCAGAATTGGTATTTCTCTCTTATTTAAGTTTTGTGATTGAGGCCCAGACCCTGCAAAGACACTCTGAATTCTCTGTGCTCAGCCCCATACTCGTAACCCCTGAACTCCACCTTTTACTCTCTCTGCCAGCTGCCAAATTTGAGATCTTCAGAGCCATTTTCTTTTATAATTTCTTTTTTATCACATAAGCCTTTAACAAACTGAGTAATTTCACTCAGTGAAAGATTGTAAGGTAAATGAACAATGTGAGCATCAATTCTGGAGGTGCTAAACCAATGAGACATTTCTAGTTAGGCCTGAAAATATTGTATGTTGCCCCCACTAATGATATCTGAAAACTCCTCATTATATCTAGAACCTTGCCCCAAATTAAATTCACAATATTTATGTTTATATATAGTTACTGCAATTTTTGTTTAACTATTATGGAAGTGCATCTTGCATTTACATTTCCAACACTGTTTTTCATGATCTAGCTGACCTTCTTAGGCTGCAGATGAAGAAGGACCCTTACTTAAATTATCCTCTGTAGTTGAGAGGTCAGTAACAGAGGCTTCAGAAACTGGAAATTGTTGATTCCTCCTGCAGAGGGCATTTTGCCAGAGCATTTTGCTTTAGACTAATGGAAATTCTTGGACTAAATATATGCATGCTGGAAATATATATCTGAAGCATGTGTCTCTATAGGAATCTGATTCATCTAAAGCATAACATTGTTAAACACATTTCTTTGTGACTCAGATTGAAAGTGACCATGAACATGACAGTCTATTTTATTGCATGGTTTTACCATGTTTGTAGTTATAGATATTTGCTAATCGATATTTGCAAGGAGAAGAAAGACATCATAGGGAGGAAAGACACATCCTTAAATGCTTAAGTAGGAATGTGCTTGAGTTTTTCCACTAGAACTTCAAGCCTGATCTTTCTGATGGTGTATACTATGTCTAAATAGAAAATGAAAATGTACACCTGATAAAATAAGAAATAGGAATTAAAAAAAACTGTAAAGTTTCACTTTCAGCTTTTCTTATTTTAAAGCAAATTATTTCAGTATCCATTCTCCAGTCTCATAGAGTTACCTCAATAAAATCTGTAAGAACAGCTGCAGACATTGTGAGATTTTAACAATGAATAAATAACACTTCTTCCAGAACCTGGTGAAATTTATAGGACTTTTTCCCACAGTAACTGACTTGTTCAAATGTTTACTAACTTGTGCTATGTATAAATATTCAGGGTTCTGTGCCTGTAAATGCATGCCTAACCAGGGCCAGCTGAAGGTGACTGCAGTTTCCTGCAGCAATATGGACCCTTTTCTGGCAAGGAGACCTAATTCACAAACTCACATGCACAAAGTGGGTTCAAAATCTCCGTGGTACCTCAGACTTCTTACCTTGGTCTTCAGTCTCCTTTTCTTGGTCTTTTCACTGCCTGCATGGGGAATTCATGCCAGCAATTCTGGTTACAGTTCTCACCAAATTATTTAAAAAAATGTATTAAAAGCTGAAGCTCATGGCTGATAAGCTGTACTGCTGGGACAAACCTTGTCAAAATTTATTGGGATATCATCTGTCTAGGCAACTAAAAAGGATGCCAGTGTTCCTGGGAAAGTAATTTTTTCTTTCTTTTGCCCTGTTACACTTCAGGGGAATACTTGTGCTTTCCAATGGAAACTGAAGGAAAAGCATGAAGAATTGCAATGTTATTTGATGGATTGTTCAAGCCAAATCTAAACTTGATGGGGAGAAAGTATTTATTTTTCAAAACTGAAGCATATCAGGAGCATACAAAGGTTTTATCACAAATGTGTATAGTCATGAAGTGGGTGTCAGCTACAGATTATCTTCATGGTCACTTTGATTTGGATGTGCCAGTAAAGCATATCCACATATGTGCAGACTTTGCAGAGACAGCAAGTAAGAGAGCTTGTGGAGTTTGCAACGTTTTTACACTGTTAGTCTGCACTAAGACAAAATATTTTTTGTTTGTTTCTGAGGATACTTGTTGAGTACCTGTTCTACGTGGGGAATTTCATCTGTTTCATGAGAGGGAGGACTAGATCTTCCTAAGTGCCAGACCTGTATGGCACTCTTTTTTGACGCTTCTCTTAATCCTGGATGTCCTCATGTTTACAGCAAGTGAAAAACCTCCGTTAAGGAAATCTCACCTGTGTAATGCCAGATGAAATTTTGGAATGTGAATGAGAGCAACTGTCTCCTGCAGTATCCTGAAAATACATGACTTTTCACTGAAATTAGACCAGTGATTTATTTGCCTCTTTATCAGGGCCTGAAGGACACTATTGCTATGCCATGCTCAAAACTGTATCTTCACTATTCTTAGCATACCCCATGTGCAGGGAGCTATGACCCTCCATCCCCAACTCTGGCATTTTTCAGTGTTCATCCTTCTCTTTCCCCATAAACATTAGGCAACATCATTGGCCTCTGCTATTTCATATTACCAAGGGTTTCCAAATTTGGCTCTTTCTCATGTCTAGTCTTTTGGATTCAGCAGTCTTCTGCACCTCTTTTTTAAATAGCTTGCTGTACTTCCACAAAAATTTGCTGCACAAATTTCACTCTTGTGTCCCATCTTTTCTAGTTGCCAAGCTTTCAATGATTAAGGTGTTATAGATGCTCTTGTCAAAAATCATAAAGAAGTGCTCCTGCCATGTGAATGACTACAAGATGCTTTAGAAGGTGTATATGGATTTTTTCATTCATGGGACAGTTTTCTAAAGAAAAGGCAAAAAATTACTTGCAGTTCAAAAACGTGACAATTTCTCTTAACTGCGAAATGTTCACGGCAAAATATTGCTTTCAAGATACAGATATTATTATTCACTAGAGGGCACTCAAAGCTTGTACAGCACATTACAGTCAGGCAAGATCGGCTGGATTTAGGATCTTGCGCTTTTAAAACAGTGTTATGTGAACATGTTCCCTTCACGTTTCTTTCGTACAGTTCTATTGTGTCACTGAAAAGCGATCCTCTTATTCTGGGGGCTTGTGAAGGCCGGGGGTAAAAGAAGGGAGTGAAAAGAGGGTTCTCCAGTGGTGAATGCTTTTGCTGTAAGTCACACACCCCAGTGTGAGCGGGAAATAAATATCCACCATCTCGAAAAAGGTAAAGAATTAAGCGCAAGTACCCTTATGGCTTCCAAGTTTTGCCGACAGGATTTGAGGAGCGAGTGAAGTCTGTGAAATTGCCTCTTAGAGACGCTCCTCCTTCGCCGGTGGGTTCCGGGGGCGACCGGAGCCTTTGTCGCGCCTGCCGCCCTCTGCTCTCACGGGACGAGCCCTCTGCTTCCTCCCGTGAGAATCTGCTGCCGCCGAGGGCTGTGCACTTGTGGTTTGGCGGCCCTCGAAGGTTTTTCCTCCTTCTTCCCGAATGGTTGATGCGTATTAAAAATAATATGTTCGGGAAAAAAAAAAAAAAAAGAAAAGAAAAAGAAAAAAGAAAAATATGAAGTGCTTATATGGTGTTTCATCAATAGGTGAGGTTCCTGGCGTGGAAGATGCCAGTTTAACAGGATTAAGTAGCCACGACTATACTACGAGTATAGCCGTGAGTGCGTGGGTCGGTAAGACGAAGCGAGCCCCGATGCTGGAAGCAGGGAGGGCTGGCTCGGCAGCCCGGGCTCGGAGGAGGCAGGTCGCCCCCAGCAGCAGGGGCGGAGCAGGGGCTGCCGGGGCTGCCGGGGCTGCCGGGGCTGCCGGGGCTGCCGGGGCTGCCGGGAGCCCCGGGAGCCCCGGGAGCCCCGCAGCGCCCGGTGCCGGCCCGGCGGGAGCGCCGCAAGCCCGGCGGGCGCGGGGCACCGGCGGGCGCTCGGCCTGGGGCGTCCCGTCCCCGCTAGGAACTGGGGAGCGAGCAGGTTTAGGGCAGGTTTATTTTCCTGCAGGACTGTGGTCTCTCCTGCCCTCCGTAATTTCGGGAGCAGTGAAGGAAAATTCAGCGAGAACTGTACTGTATGGGAGAGAAACAGGGAGAAGAGGAAATTGGAAGAGGGCCACAGATTGTACCAGTAGAGGTTTAGACTGGAGATTAAGAAAAAAAATCTTCTCTGAACAGGTAGTCAAGTATTGGATCAGGCATCCCAGAGAAGTGGTGGAATGACCATCCCTGGAGGTATTTAAAGACATGTGGCCCTTGGGGACATGGTTTAGCAGTGGACTTGGCAGTGCTGGCTTAACAGTTGGACTCAGTGGTCTGATAGGTCTTTTCCAACATAAAGGAATATATGTGTGTGTGATGGAATGCCATTGTGCCAGGGTGTTTTCTGAAGTTTAGTGTACCCATTGGTATGTAAAGCTGAGTTACATATATGTCCAAGTGCCAGGCTTACAGGGACCATGACACCTTTCCTTCCCCCTTGCTCATCTGCCTCTGTCACTTAGTTCCTCTTTTCTCCTGTATTCTGGCTATTGTGCAGTTCATCATCCCCACAGAGTCATGCCTTCTGTCAACTAACCTGAAAATGTTGACCAGTGTTCATTTGGGGAAAAAATGAAACTGAGGTTTGCCTAGCCAGTAGCTAGCTATTACATCTGCTCTAGGGATGCCTGGGACTCAAAGGTGCCAAAAGAAGAAGGGAGTGAAATAAATAATTCAAGTGTCCTTAATATTGTCACACGATTTTGCTACTTCACCCTCTATTCCAGATCAGTAACAAAACCATTAAAAGAGCACAGCCCACAGCACAGGTTTCTCTGGGGTTTCCCAAACAGCCCACCTCTACTCTGGAAATCAACTCTTCACCTTCCTAGTTGTCCTTCCATATTAAGCCTACCTTGTTTATCTATACGAGGGCCTTAATTTTCTGGTTTATAGCAGCTTAGTTTTCATAAGTGAAAACCAGCATTTCTAATTAACATAAAATCTTAAAAGACACCCTAGAAATGTACATGATAATAAAGAGAAAAAAAAATCAGAACTTGAACTCAAACTTCATGTCTACATCAGTGCATTCCAGGACATGGTTTCCTTTCTGAAGCTGTGAATAAGAAAGGGCAGGCAAACCTTTTAGCCAAGGCCACGTTCACCAAAGCTACTTTAGAAATGGGAAGTAACTTCATTCCTAGCCTCAGAAGCATTTTTGAGGATAATATCCTCTAAAGTGTAAAAACCTTTCACTCCACATTGATCTCCATGGAGAATGAGTGATGTGAGCCAGATTTTACCAGAAGGTTTTTACCTAAAATACCAGTTTGAACACCTGTTGCTAACTCAATATAGCCATAGGGAAGACACCTGGTATTTCAATTGCCTGCTGCAATCAACTCAGAGTCCATTGTTTCCAGCTTGCCCCATCAGTACAAGTTTAATAGTTATAAGTAATTGCTAATCTATGAAGTGAAGAAAGAAGGAATAATACAACATATCAACAGCATGGTGATGTTTTGGCATTACATGTAGTTATAATAGATATGTTATTTTTAGTATGTTTAAACTTGGATATAAATTAGCTATATCCTTCCTGTCTGTTTTGTGATGCATATTAAATGTCCAATTATTTGAGCTGATATCATTAGAAGTATAGGTTGAAATTCCTTTATCCCATTTTTAAACAATTAAGTGGACATCTCAAGATAGGAAATCCATCCAAATTTCTTCATCTGCTGGTGGAAATAAATTGCTGCTCTCAGAGAGCAATCAGGCAGTGAAATGAGTAGTTTGGGTCTGCCACCTCACCTCCAGATAACTAAAATTAAATGAGGCACATCACTTGCTTACTGCTGCAGGATCATTCAGGTGAGCAAATACATTTTAGCTAAAATAAGCAAGTGCTGCACAGTTCAATCTTCAGTTGAAATTGTGCTGCAATTCTATGTAATGCACTTTGAATTCAAACTAGCACCATCGGGAATATTAATTCTTCTGTTTAGGCTCTGGAGGTTTTTTATGTGAGGAAAAATAGGACATCTAGAAAAATGCTGTAAATACATTTGAAATGTATTAATCAAATATATTTCACAGTGATTGGTTAAAAAAAAATACCAACTCCCTCTGTATTTTTAGTTCAGCCAAAGAATTTTACTGGCAGGGAAGACAGCTTGTCTGCCTTTCTTAGCATTGTGAAGCAGTATTTTTCAGAGAAATTGTCCTTGCTTACAAGCACAAGTTTATCCTGTTTGTACTAAGAATGGTGGCAGACAACTTTAAACACACTTTTCCTCTTTCTGACTCACCTACTCGTTCCTTGGTTGCTTTATTCAGGATTAGAAAATTTAAGCTCTGGACAAGCAAACAGCTAGGCATTTATCAGACTTGTAGGAACAGTTTCTGCTTAAATGGAAATGTGTATTACTAGAGAAATAGCAATTTTTTTCTGCAGAATATTTCTGCAGAGCATTACATTGTTTGAAGACACATTGTTATCCAGTACCATTCTGATACATGTTTCTCAAAATGACTGCAAACTTCTGTGGTTTTTTTTCCCCTACATGTGTGGAAGCAGGTCACTGGTATCACAGATGTAATTTGTTCTGCCAATACCTACTCAGGATAAATTCCCTTTCTGTCAAATTGTTGGCTCTTTCTGCAAAAACTGTGGCTCATGTCAATAATCCCTTGCTGTCCTTTGCTTAAAAGCATATTCTAGGGAAGCAAACAAAAATGCTCTTCCATTTTGCACACTGATTTGGCAAAGATGCTAAAAATATTTTTCATTTAGCTTTCTACTTTGTTGTTTTTCATTGGTCTTGTTGTAACTTATGGTTGTAGACAAGGTGGTTAGTTCTTTCTGACTATGACAGGCTGAAATAAATGTGTCTGGAGATAAGTATTCCTTTTAAGAAAGAGTCTTTGAAGTTTTTGTCTCTTGTAAATGAGCATCATTTACAAGCCATGTGATTTCGAAAATGGATTTTTTTTTTCATTTTTTGCAGTCAGTGGAATATTGTTTGGCTGTTAGATTTTAGCCACATTTAGGTGCCAGACAGCAAAGCCAATGAGAGGTGTGGTAGAAGAGCCAAGTGAAGGCAGAGCATGGTGGGTGTTTGTGCTGTAGCTCTGGTGAACAACACAAGCAGAACTTCCCTCTTGTTGTGAAGGCAGCAGCAAGGCTGAGGCTCTGGGAGAACCTAACACTGTCCTGGGTCCTAGACACACCCTGAATCCACAGTGTACCAGGCACTGCTGCTCATACACATTTGACTAAACGTAAAGGGCAAACCCAGAAGTTTCCTGCTCCTTTTTCTTTCTTGGTACTCTTTGGAAAATCTGAGTCTCAGCCAGACAAAGGGAATATCTTCAATTTTTACAGCTAATTCTGATCTTTGACCAAAGCAGCTAATATGTTTTATGGGAAAGCTTAAATTGAAGTACATTCCAAGGCTATTTATTACAGATACAGTTTAAGTGTTTTTTTACAACTTCCTTGTTGAATTAGAAAAAGATCACAGACCTGTTTGTTTATTCCCCTTTCCCAAATGTCACAATTTAATAAATATTATTTTGGAAGATTTACTCTTCTAATGAATAACAACATATAAGCAAGAAATCCTGTCCTTCCTCTGTGGCCCTCCTCCTTACTCCTGCAGTCCTGTTAGTAGGCAAGCATTCCTTATACATAATCTTGTCCAGCTAATCTAATGTTCTTTTTGCATTCTCTGTCAGTGACCTAGAGAACTAGGGTAGGTCCATCTGTGTCCCAGTTTAAGGCAAACTGCTTTTCATACAATCTGAAGTCTGATTTTATTGTTTTGGGGGAAATAAGAATGATACAAAGGCTTCAAACAATATTCCCAGTGACTGAACTGTCTTGAAGAAAATTTTAAAGTTGCACATGAAAAATACTAAGGATAATTTTCTAATAAGAAAGCAAAGAAACCAGAACCAAAAAGCTGGAAACACATGAATACTAGGACAAAAAGAAGGCTTGTGCACTTTAAACATGTACAACCTCTCTCTTGCATGCAGTACCACCTAATGTTAAATGCTTTTATTTCATATATTCCCAGAAAGATGACATTTCCCATTTCCCAATATGACAAAAGCAACACAATGCTGCAAGTGTAGTATTGTCAAATTATTCTAATAGCAGCCTTCTGTGCTTCCCTTTTAGATATTTTATCAGGTTAAGAAGTATATGAATGCATCTATGTTGCAATAGTATTAAAGTAGCTATTTTAAAGGTATTGTGCATGTCGTGGAATACAAACTACATTGTTATCATCAACGTCACTAGATAGGATGCTCTCTCCAAGATGGAAACACCTTTCATTTGCAAAGCATGTGTGATGAGAATTTATCCCAGCAATGCATCAAGTTGCCACTATGAGTGGTTGAAGTAATTTAAATTTTCCATTGTGACATCTCTACCAGGATTCTCAAATTATGGCGGTTGTTTCTTGTGTAGGAATTCTGTGTGTTGACTCTGCTGATATACAAATAGGTTTTTCCATATATACAAGAAGTGGTATTTATTTTTCCAATTCTTACTTTAGTTATTGCAATGGCTTCTGACTTTCATGAAGTATATTCCTTGCTTGGAAAGCAGATTGTAAAAATTCAAATGGAAGGAAATAATTGATTAGAAAGTCATTTTAAAACCTTTTGAAAACAGTAAACCAACTGTTGTAAAACACCACTAGTTTACCAGGTGGTAAACAGATGTATGTAAGGCAAACAGAGTCCTATGCAACATGGCTTAAATATTGAAGAGGAACAATTTACTTCTAATTTCCATTCCTGCATGGTCCCACAGTGTGGTCTCTCATCTCCTGCTCTAGCAGACATGGTTAGAATCATGGGTCCTCTCTTAATTTGTGTGGGGATCCTATGATTTGCCAGTTTAGCAGTCGAGGCACTCATATTCCTTCAGCTTCCAGGGAAATCCAATCTATAGATAACGAAGGGCTTTAGACAGCAAAGTAGACATCAGGTCTAGCCTGATTTCCTACTTTTAATTTATTTGCTGTCACACTCTAAATAGCTTTCAAAGATCCTTTCAGGACTATCACACTCTAGCTTCTTTTCCTGCTCTGTAGGAGTATCAAATTCCTTATTTCCTGTTACTTCCTAGCATATCATCCCAGGCAGACAGGTAACACGATGGACTCATGAGGTCAGCTCTACTCAGCCCATTCAGCTGCAGAAAAGAAAGTATCTTCAAATGTTATGCACTCAAAATGGATATTGGAACTGTTAATGTTTAATTTGTTGACTCCATTTCTGAGACAGAAGCTATGGAGGAAGCAACTGCTAGAATGCCCCTTCTGCCACCACAGTGCACTTGATCAATGAGCACTGCAGAAGCTGGAATTCATGAAAGCATTGATCAATGCCTTGTGACTCTTTAAATCACTGCTACCTCAGGCACTGCTGCCAGCTGAGATTAGTTAATTAAGTGGAAGGCCACCTGACTATTTATTTGGTTTCAGCAACAGTTCTGTGCAATGGTAGAAGAAAAATAGAGCTGAATTAATTTTTTTTTAAATTACATAGTCATTCTTTATTAGCAATCTGTAGCATCCTGAAGAATCTGAAGTCTTGAACAGAGGCATTGTATTGACTGCAAAAAAAAATTAGAAAATCCATAATAGTAATCAATGTAGAATTTTTATCTGTTAATAACTGGGCTCTTTGGATTGATACAGATCTTTCTTCCTCATGAAGTTATATGAAATATTGAAAAATCATCAGGCAGTATGGAAAGTAGTAACATTTCTCTAGGTGTAGAAGTAAAGAGATGAAAATTCTACCCTGAAAAATTGTGTAAGCATGAAGCCTCCTTTTCTCAGGACAGGGATGAAAGACAGGGACAGTACACTTATACATAGTTTATGCAGCTTTCACAATTTTTTGTGTTTCTCAGGGTTTAAATAAGGTCAAAGACAAAGGTAAGTGACAGAGAAACAGGGAATTTCCTGACTTCCAGTGCCAAATCTATCCCTCCACAATTGTCCCATAACCTGTGAGAACTGTGAACTAAACATCTTTCCAGAGAGAGGCTGAGAAAATATAAGTTACTCAAAGACTTCAAACATTGTAGGATTTGGAAATACGTTTTCCATTTTAGAATATGAAACTAGCCTCAAATCAGCTTTGTGTATTCTTAGAATGTCTTCCATAAAAGCCATCCTCCTAAGACAATAGAGAGTGATCAGGCCTTTAGAAAGATGGAGGTTTTTATGGGAATGTTTTCAAATTTAATGGGGAAATGCCAATTCAGCTGATAAAGGCTATCAGAATTTCTGGGAAAGTCCAGTTATTTCTATGATTTGCTGCAAGTTGCATCTCAGTGTCTCTGGGCTTTTATTATATGCTTAGGTATATAAATTAATAACTTGAGCATCTATGAACACTGTAATAATGACTTACAGGGAACACCCTTAATGAATTCGTGTGGAAACATTAAACTCTGAAGTAAAAGAGGAAGTAAATAATGCAGAAGAATGAAATTAATGAGAAATCAAAGTTGCATATCATTGCCTCTAAGGTTTATTCAAAGATTTAGATTACAAAGTGACCCAGAATAATTCAGATGTTTCTTTCTCAAAATGCTTATAATTTGAATATGATTAATGTTCTTCATAAGATACACAATACTAGGATTTCCTTTATATGAAAAATATGCTCTGAAGAGCTATGCTGTGCCAGTGGGCATGAAAGAAGAGCAAGAAACTGACATCACAGAGTATTTCACTATTGGTCCAGCAACACAGGCCTTTCTTCATCAGTTTTGCTGAGAACATGGAGTGAAAAAAAATAAACTGTGTTCCAGTCTCATTTGCAGCTTCTGTAGTAACAGAATTTCTCCTGTAAAAATGTTTTTGTCATGAAGGAATTACAAATAAGATGAAAGCCTCAAAGAAAAACAGGACATGATTCCCAGGACTTGTTGATAACTCTGAGATACTTCTTAAGTGGCACATTGTATTTCAAAATATGAAGATAATTTTCTGTTGAAAAACAGGAACACCATTCAAATGCATCTTCTGAGCTTTAATAGGAAGGTTTTGGCCTATAGTTTTAGAAATGTATTACTGGCTCTACCACACTTCTTTTCTGTATGAAAAAGAAACTACTCCCCCTCAAACACCACCACCACCAACCAACCCCGAACCCTGAAACTATTTTACTGGTGTTTTCGTGGAAAAGAGTGAGATACTGATTTCTAGGACTGATAAGATCTAACAGATCACTGTAAGACTTAGAAAATATAAGCTTTACAAATTCCTTCTTGAGACAAGCAGATTAGCCTGAAAAGTATATGGAGCCAAAAGTGCCCTTGGCTGAGGCTGCAGCAATATAGAATAAGGTTTTGCAGGGTGGCTGTGCAGAATAGCTGAAATATAGCTTAGAAAATAGGGTATTATTTCCTTTGCACTATTCTTAACCTACTCATGTCCTGCCTATATGGTTTGTGAATTTACAACTGCAGATGTAGATGGTGAGGTAGAAACACTCTAGTTAAGAAAATTGAAAACAAGAAAGTGAGCCGTATAAGCTGGCCCTTAAAATGAGCTCCTTGCCTGCAAATATTTCATCCTGAAACCTTTAACATTTGGATGGATAGTCCACCATATATTAATGTCACTAGAATGTGACATTAATTCAAGTGGGAGTCTCATTTCACAAATCATTTTAAACACATTTTTCTCACCTCATGAGCCCTGCTCTTAAGCTCTGCAGCACCAGCAATGAAATTATACATTAAGATATCCAGGCTCTCAGTGTATTCTCAAACATAATGTCATGTCAATTTGCATTGACTCCTGTAATCATACTTAAAAATTATTATAGGTCTAGAGCCAAATAGTAACATTCATGCAGAACAAGGGAATCCCAATAATCAACATATTTGCCTGCAATTGAGAAAATGATTGGTATTTGCAGGAAGCAATTTAGACTTTGCTGTCTCATTAATAATAAGAAAATAATATTTAATTACTCATCACCTAGAGAGTTTTAAACAATAGAAATCAATAAGCCTTGTTTCCAAAGAACCAAACTTCAGATAGCTTTTTCCTTCTCTCAAAGGAAAGTTTCCCTGTAATATCTACTGGTACGTGAAAGAATTTATTGAATGCATACATACTTTGGAAGCATAAGGATTTCAATAGTGTGTACTCTAATATCTATTTATATCTGGGAGCTTGTAAGTATGAGTTTAGTTAAGTACAATTGAATTATGATGGCAAACGTGGTCAATAGATGACTGTTAGATGTTCTCTGTAATTCCTTAGGGTTTTATGGACTAGGCTTTGTAGATTCACTATTCTGCTCTGCAGTTTGTTTCTTTTTAAAATAAGCCAATTATGAACATTTTATGTTAGCATTTTCTGAAAATTTACATAAGGATTGATTTTTATCAATTAAGTACCAGCACATATTTTGTGTAACTAATCTCCAAACTTATGTCATTGGGGATTTTTTTTGTTCTCTAGGACCTTTACATTGTAATTTCATTTGAAGACAGTTGAAGAACATGGGTGTGACTTCTCTCCAAATACAATGAGGGATTTCACCCGTTATTTTCTAAGTATTCCTCCTGTCTTCATTTTCCCATGATTTACAACAGAATTGTGTTCCACATTAACAGGATACCTCATTGAAGTTTCAGACTGAAAACAGTACAGTCCATGCAAAATTGTTGCTTGGTCATTCAACTTAATACCTAATTAATTTTAAATTTTAGTGATTTTTCAAAAGTTTCTCAGAAAATTGCCAAACATAAAGGCTTAAAAGACGGTTGTGAAGAATGAAATAGCATGCTGACCAATGTAAAATAGCATAAAGAAGTGAATTATTTGTCAAGGAATAAATAGGATTTAAAATGATTTTTTAACTAAAAATGTTCAATTAGATAGCACTTGAGGTCTTCAGAATACTTTTTGTTTCAATCCTTTTTCTTCTGACTGAAGGCTTTTTCCATGCTCTCAGGGAACTTAACATAAGACTCGAGGAATAGCACTACTTTTCTAGGAACGAAACTGAGGAGAAAAACATTGAATTAGCACTTTTTTTTTTTTTTTTTAGATAAAGGTACTCCATAAATAAAGAAATGACAAATACATTATATGTGCTCAATACTTCTAATATCTGGTAGCAACACATTTGACACTTCAACGTTATAAATTGGGAAAATGAATGACAGACCAGGATATTTTGTGAAAGCCCAGTCTGCAGAGATGGCAGAGACTGGAAGCAGACAGTGCTAAACCAGGCATGCTCCCAGTATACCATCTCAGGAAAATTTTTCAAGTTTTTATACCCAACTGCAGCTTAAAACATTTCTTAGAGACAGAAGAGGCCAGAGGAATGTTACTTACCTAGATTATTAAAAAATCAAATTCACTGTTTCTTTAAAATTGGGTAACTGGAGTGACTACAGGAATATTAACTAAAGGACTGTTCTGACTAAACGTTCCTGCTGATTTTACAGGCAGTGGCAAAGGAAAGAAGGTAATGCTAGAAGACAAGTCACATGCTTACATTTTGAGACCAAGTCCGTATACAGCTGGGGGCATGATCAGATAAAATTTCTCCTTTTTAATTGCATCCACAATCCTGCTGGCTGCATACTCTGGATCATAAACAGGAAACAAACAGGGTTTTCTGTAAAACAAGAAAAAAGGGTTATGAAATTATAATACTTTACTTTTGTGATAAATACACACATACATAATCAAATAATTTATGCATTTCCCTCCTTCCCCTCACAAAGTCATGAAAAGGAATCTCCAAACCTTTTTGTTCCTGCTATCATCAAAATAAATTGAAAACACTTTGATGAAGTTGTGAATTTAGTGACTTTTTTGTAAGCTGACCACAATGAATTTGATGCCCACGTTGATTGCAGCTTTGGAATCTTCCAAGCTTAGCCATACTATGTGCTGGTCTATGCATCATTGCTCTCCAGCAGTCCTTTCCTGCTGTAAATGCTGAGGTGACAGCTAAATAGATCAGGACCAGGCCTATCCCCAGCCAGGAGAAGGGCTCTGCTCTGCATACATGTGCTGCTGCATGATGATGAATGGGGCAAGCAGGAGCAGAGCACTGAAACCAAGATCCCTGGTACTGCACTCCTGCAATGGCTCATTCAGTGCTTGCAGCCTCTCCCATCAGAGCAGCCACAGAGCCACCCACCCGATAGCATCACCACAGCTGTTCTCACTCAGAAGTACAGCACCTGCCAGTGCAGACACTTAATAAGGACAGGTCATGGGTGTCTTGGCAGCCATAACTGTAATTACACTGCCAAAATTACTTGGGACAGAGAACATTAGCACTCTCCCGACAAATAAGGTTCCCTTAAATACTTCTGTGTATCCCCAACTGTTCCTTGACTGTGAGGTCATTGCACAGTTCTTGTCTTTCACTGTTTGCAAGATTTGCATTTCTTTATGTCTGTGCCAATAGGGCAAAAATGTTAAATTAAAAATGAAATCAACCAATAAAAAACTGAATATGATCTACCCAGTGAGTGAAAATGACTTTTATATATGGAATAGTACAAATCTAAGCTTTACTTACGCGCTTTTAAAGCCTTTGCTTAACCTAGTACTAATAAAATAAGGGCAAATGATTGTCGTTTTAATGCCACGTTTTCCTCCATGATACAGTTCTGATTGTATGGCTTCCATCATTCCAATGATTGCACTCTTACTTGCCGAATAATCTAGAAAGGGAAGAAAAGAGAAATATCCAAAATTGTAATAGCACCACAATAAAAGCTATATACGCATCTGAATTCTTTGTAATACCATTTAAGCCATGATATTATTTAGTTCTATCATGGGCAGTCTTGTAATTAGCATTTAAAACATATTGGTGATCCAACTCTGGAGATTTATGGGTCTTCCCATGAATTATGCACAGTTGCCTAAGGATAAAATGAATCCTTTTCAGAGGAGACTTTTTTTTTTCAGTGCACTGTAGACAGATATAGGCAAATGAGCTTATTCAGCATTTTCTCGAAATTTCCAGATACTCATATACCAACCAGGCATTCTTTCAGTTCAGAATATCTTCAACTTTTAATATCACATGCTACATTTCAGAAAGAACTATTTATAGTGGTAAAATAAAAATACCTTACCTATAAATGCTGCTTCAGCCTATTACTTCTGATTTGCCCTGTAACTACAAGACTATTTTGTTTTCCCAGTAAGACTGAGCTTCATCTGATTTTTATTGTTTGATGAGTGTATGGAACCCCATCCTCAGAGATAATCAAAACTTGCCCTCACACAGCCCTGTGCAACCTAACCTAAGCTGGGCCTGTTTTTATCTGGGGATATGGAACAAGTGACTTTCACAGATTGCTTCTGACACAAATTATTCTACAGTTTTCCAATTGTTAGAAATTAATTTAATACAGTGCCTTACATGTAATTTCCTAGAATCTTTTCAAATGTGTGTGAAAATAGTTGCTAGATACAATGAAATCCAATTTTGCTAAAAGAATGACTCCAAGGACTGGCATCAGAAGTAGTTTGCTATTCTTCAGGGGTTCACAGGCAGTGAATGATGGGACCATACAGCCTAAAAATATATATATCTAAGGTGTAAAAGGTTATAATGCATGGATGGGAAGGCCCACTCCCATAAGCCTTACAGTTATATGATGAAAGCTCAATGTGACTTGTATTATCAATACCAAATACGGATAATATACCAAGGTAAGCCCTGGGTAACAGGTGGCAAACACTAGAGTAACACCATCAATCAGCAGAAGAAACAAGAGATCCTTGTTACACTGAAGTTCAGGCTCTCATAGGGTGATCTCAGAGATATAAGCAACACATAAGAGAGGCTTGAGGAGAGACTGGGAAGCAGACCCAGACTGATGAAATAGGCTAGACTAGCAGACTGCTCTCCTGAGGGAAACAACTGAGAATACTGAGCTTTAAATATCTTAAACCATGCTTCATTCAAATTAGTTTTGTTGAAAATTATGCCAGAATGCCTTCTGCACTTGAAAAACCAACTGAATGTGTAGTTCCAGGTACAACCCTTGTGTGTCTCAAGTCTCTGAACATTCACCTGCAGAAAAGCTGTCATGAGAAAGTTTAGACAACCTGTTTGCAGGGCTCTGTCCCACTGCACGTGTATGAGCTGAATTGTCCTTATGTGGAGAAAAGAGTCTATAACTGGACAGTAAAACTGCAGAGAGCTCCCTGTGTCACTCAGGCACGTGACACCATCCTGCTCCATTTCACCATCACCTCTGGCACTCACAGATTCTTGTCAGTACAGACTGCTTGAGCCAAGCATTTATGAGGCGTGCAAGAAAAGTGATTAGTATGTAGATCTATTTTGCAATGGCAGCTGACAATAATTACCTGACTGCATGTAGAGTCCCAGCAATCCAGCTCCACTGGCTGTGCTAACCAGGTGCCCACGGTTACGGGCCACCATGGCTGGAAGAAAGGCCTTGCAAGTCTAAAAGAATATAAATACATTTAGTTTAAAATTCCCTTTATAAATAGGCATAACAAAAATGTTTCATTCCAAAATTAGGTGGGACAACCTGACCTGCTTTCTGGATCTTCAATATATAAGAAGCCCAAATGACATTTTACCTCGGTAACAATTTTTAAATGAGAGACAACGTCTCCTTGAATGACTGCCCTCTGTCTGAAGATATAACAGCATTAAAAGCATCTTATTAAAAGCAGCAAAGTTTGTATTTTGTCTACTTTCCCGTTTCCTCACAGTTTGTCTGTTGCTAAAGGTTTGGTACACAAGAGGGAGCTAGAAGTCAACACATTAAGGAGAGTTTCAGCTGTCTGTGGGTCCTTTTTGTTACAAGCCGAACTGCCTGACAATTCCAGCACTCCAGGACACCACTGTGGTTGATACTAATTGGGAAGAAGGCTAATGTTTTACAAAGGGGGAGATATAAAAAAGAGACAAGAGCAGTAACATTTTTTTTTCACTAGCTGAGGAATCGCATTAGACTCCAGGTGTAAGTGGTTAGTATTTGTTGCCCTCCTGCCCTGCGTTTCTTCAGACCTTTCAGGGGGAACACCTCTCCCAGTCCATTTTCCTCAAGCATTTGGAAGAATGATGCAGTGTGGCTGGGGAATTCTTAGAGGACTTCTATCTGCAATGATTTTCCATTGAGGAATGCCTTTTAGTGAAGGAGTTGCAGTGCTATATTGTTCCCTGATGCAGACTGTTCACTCAGGCATATAAACAAAAGCTGCAAGAGGGGGCAATAGTAACACTCACAAAAAAAACCCACAAAACCTCTGCTGAGATCCAAAATAACTGCAAATTCCTCCAGAGGTTAAAAAACCAAAACAAATTCTTACCAGCTGGATTTGTTTTCTATGTATTTCAATCAGATTGTGACTAGGAAAGAAAGCACAGCCTGAAGGGCAACATGTGCAACATAAAATCATGGATTCATTTAGGCTGGAAGAGACCTTTCAAATCATTGAGTCCAACTCGAAGTATACCACTGCTAAGTATACACTGCTAACTATGCTTGTGTCTCCCTGAATGCTGCAAGTCTCTTAGGCAAAGCCTTCAGATGTTTTGGAAACATCAGGAGCAGGGAAGCCACATGACATCATGTCAGCACTTTCCTTTCCACCACAGCTTTTACAGGTAGGGTGTGTTTCATGGTACAGCTGCACAAACATTGATTTACCAGAATGCCCAGGTGGGTTTGTGTGAACATTACTGAGACATACTGGGGAGACTGTCTGCAATTACAGGATGATCATGAAAACATATATTCCCCCAGTCAAGATCTTTCACATCCCTATTTCTAGCTGAATTTTTAAGTTAGATTGCCACCATTGTGGTTTTCACACCAAAATACTTGTCTTTACGTTTTGGTCACTCAGAAGTAAAAAACCCACAAAAACTTTACCCAGACTTGAGAAAAGAAGTTGACTCTGAAGGTCTTTTCAAAGTCTTCATCTGTAAGGTCACAGAACTTTTTCCCAATCAATATGCCAGCATTATTGATTAGAATAGTAACATCTCCAACTTCTTTTCTAACCTGAATTAAAAAAAAAAACAAAACAAAAACGGATAAACAGAAAGCTTTAGAAGGTATCCTTGCCTCTTGTGCTTCAATTATGAGAATGTTTAGTAACATTTGCAATAATTGATATGTATGAAAACATAAGCAGGCAAGAACTGTTGTATTGCATTAGATCAAAGGTCCATCTAAGCCCACAAGCCCTTGTCTCATGGTGGAAAGCAATGCAAAAAGGACCCAGGCTCTAAAGTCTCTTGTGTGCTCAACTTTTCACATGCTGCAAATTAGGATCTTGTGAGAGGTATAAGATATCTATATCATTGTATTTAATATATCCCAGTGATTTACCACCCTGCCTCCCACCCCAAATTTGTCTAATTGCTCCCTGAACTCCAGAATACTTTTGGCTTCCACAGAAACCAAAGGTAAAATGTTATGCAGCTTTGGTACACACCATGAGCATGCTTTAACTGCAATCAGAACACTTCCAGTCCCCTATTTTTGGTGTTGTGAGAACCTGCATTCCTCTGCTAAGCCTGCTCAACCCCTTTTCCATAGAATTTCTACTGAATTGGAAAGAATTCAGCTCAGATAACTGGGGGATACCATTCTCTGAGCATAATAGCATCTACTAAGAAATAGGTAAAATCATCTTTAGCTCCATTTGGGTTTGTTTTCAAAAGATTTTGTGCCATGATTTGGATTTGTATCAGAGCAGATGGCCATGATTCACTTATAGTATGAACAATAAGTCTCACGGATTTCTCTACTAAAGGTAGATGATTATCTCTGGTCTCAAAAATTATGTTATGACTACAAAAATATTAAAATCCTGCATGTGCTGATATCTGGCAATTTGGAAAAAGGCGATTGGGTCTGGTGCCCCAACTTTTGACCTTCCTTTGGCTCTCTCAGGTAACCTTAGCATCCAATGAAGATTTGTTTGACATTTCTTCTGCTGTTTAGGCCTCCTCATTGACAAATAGGGCTGAGATACTTGCACCTTTCCATCTACATAAATGAATGCAAATCATTAACTGTTCAACCCCACACTTCAGTATGGCAGGTTTACTCAATTTTTCCTTTGAGGAACACATCTCTACTTTCTCCCCACTCTTTTAACTGCTGTGTCAGTATATGATGATGTCAGTACATATGATGATCCTCCTTTTCTTATCATGACAGCGTATCTTCAACAATGGCAGCATTTTAATTACCATGTCATTGGTTGTCCTGTTTACTCACTACTACAAAATATGTGTGAAGCTTGGCTTCCATTTAGAAAAAGCCAAGATGATTATTCTACATGATGTATATTTTTAGATGTCTGTTTATTCTTCTGTTAACATAATTTCTACTAGTTTTCTGTAAGACAGGTTCATAGTGTGTTTGTGTCCTCTCACATGCCTTTTAAGACTGGCATATTTACTATGATTTTTCCTTGATCATCTGTTATAGCAAACACATATTCTGTATTTCTAGTCCACCAGATCCATGTGTGACTTCCTTTAGAATTCCCAGGTGGACACTTCTTGTTTCTGAAAATTAGTTGTTGTTCACTTGACCAGTTTGTTCTAAAACCTCTTTAGAGACTTCAATGGTCTCTTTTATTTCCTAGAAACAAAACTTACATTATGGGAAAATACTTATGCTTTGTATAAATAAAGAATAAGTGAGTATACCAAATAAAACCAATTAATTTAACTTTCTTGCTATTGCTTTCTCTTTTGTGTCCAAGCTCAAGACTTTTCATATTACCAATCAAAAATTTGCAGGTATTTCCAAGAGTAGGGGAGGTTGATATTTGAAAAGCTCTTCATTTAAGAAAATTTCTGTCTCCACCAGGACTGAACAATACATGCAAATATCTGTGGATATGTTGGTGTTAACAATAATTTGACACCTTAACAGCAATTTTTAAATTTTGAACTGCTCTTTAAGTTTCTGTTGGCAGGTCAATCTGTGCACTTCAGAATAGTGTTTGCTGATTTGGGCGCAGCAAATTCCACAGGCTGGAGTTCTGTGGCTGATTTGGTAATGTGTTTGGAGATAGAAAATTACTGGGGACACAAAACAAACATTTTGAAACTCTGCTAAAGTAAGAGCAAACAAATAATTTCAAAATGTTATATTTTTTTTGTCTACAGTGTGAGTGAGCTGTGGCCCACATGCTACTTACAAGTAAAAGAAGTCCTTGTGATTTGAAAGCATGAGAATTGCCCTTCCAGTTATTTACAGATTCTGAATACAACCTACCTTTTAAAAGTACTTTCCTTAAGAACATTTATTGAGTAAAAAAAGTGTTTCAAACTTTCATTACCTTTCTCAGAAAGACTTAATCTAATTTGGTTAAAATTAAAAACAGCCAAAAAACAAAGAGCCGAGCCCCTCCATGTCCCCATCTTTCCACCCACAACTTGTAGAAAATTAATGTTACATTTCAAGTCTATTCTGAAACAATCTATCAACATTCACATAATAAAATAATTTAGCTAATTTCTCTGATGTATGCATTCAGACACAGAATGTCAAAGATGTGACTTGAGAGTCACGTGTATAAGCACATACATTGAGAATTTAACAGAAGTTTACACCTGGATGAAGTTTGCAGGATTATAAGTGAAGTTACACCAAGAAGCATTTTCAGGCAGTTTAAGGAAAAGTAAAAATTATCCATGTTAATTCAATGTCCAATTCCTGAACTCTGACAATAATAATAATAATAATAATAATAAGGTAATAGTTTACAAAGCACTGGTCAGCACAGGAGAGGAGTTTCATTGAAAATGGAGCTCTTTACCTTATTTTCCACCTGTATTGATCAAAAAAGGAACTGAAGCCCTCAATTTGACTGGAGTCCAGCCACATCCTAATGACATGTCTGAAAACATGACATCCAACATCACCCTTAAAGGACATTTTGCTTCCTAAACAAATAGGCAAAGGAAATAATCCCTCTTTCACAACATCCACTGATCTTTTATTTTCAAATTATTTATTGATATCTTAAAGAAACTATAAAGCCTAAGTAGGCTAATATATGGAGATAATCTCTGCTGCATGTTTTACCACACTCTTAATCTAAACATTACCATCTCACAGTGAAGAATAGAAATGGATAGATCTCAACAGAACTGATTAAACCCAGTTACTTTGTTGCAACCATAGTTGAAGTTCCATCTAGAAACTATTCAAAAGGAGAAAGATATTGCCCTACATGATCACTTCCCTCTAGGAACGGTTTCAAAAAAACAATAAATTCAACAGGATATTCTATTAAAAAGAAGCAAAAATACAGATCTTACCTTGTCTGCCTGTTCATAGACATCCTCCCTCCTGCTACAGTCACAGTGGTAGACAAACACC
The DNA here is from genome assembly GCF_050655825.1 of Lonchura striata. Classification (NCBI taxonomy): domain Eukaryota; kingdom Metazoa; phylum Chordata; class Aves; order Passeriformes; family Estrildidae; genus Lonchura; species Lonchura striata. The sequence continues at coordinate 118,763,373 of NC_140704.1, forward strand.
TGGTTGGCTCCATTTTGTTGGGCTAATCTGCTTGTTTCTTTGTTACCTTCATCATCGATGTCCCACAGAACCAAGGTTACTCCCAAAGGAGCCAATTTTAAGGCAACCTGCCTTCCAATTCCATTTGCAGAGCCAGTAATAAGTACTATTTCACCAGCAAAATATTTTTTGCGTAGAGAAAATATAGAGAAGGTGTTCTCGATAATTAAAAAAATAAAAAATTTCAGGTACTGTAGTAACTTCTTGATGCATCTGAAGTTGAACATGATTTCTCAGGCACAAGCACTCTTCTATTGTGCAAACCCAGAAACACAATACATTACAATAGTGGGATATTGACAAAAACAAAACAAAAACAAAAACAAGGACGTGGTTGACCTTCAAACAGCAAGTTCTTTTGCAGTGTTCTTCTGTGCAGATACAAAATATATTATTAAAAACTTGTATTGTGAAAGCTACCTTACTACCTTACTAGTAGGATTAAAGCAGCTATCTTCCTCTAGATCCTACAGACCTGTTTCATCCCGAGTTCCTCACCTTCCAACTCTGTTTTTAAAAACGTTTAGTAACACATTTTTAGACAGGTATGTTGCGGCGATAGCCGTAGAGCACTTTGTTTTCGCAGCAAGGTGATTCTAGCTGAACAAAAAAGTACTGAACACGCTGGTGCGGTATCAGCCTTAGGAAGGAAGGTGTCCTCCTTAGCAGGAGACGTGACCTCTTTCAGAATCCAGGCAATTGGGACGTTCCCACGCCTTGTGTATTTCCCAGTGCTGTGCGGCCGAAATCACACCACGCGTTCCCATTTGCCAGCGATTGGCCAGGCACAGGGAAAAGCCTGGCCCTGGCACTTACGAGCCTTGGTTTTCATCCTGCTTTAGGCAGCACCGCTCCCTTTACAGTGTTTGGGAAGGGGCAGGAGAGGCTGAGGAGAAGAAGAGTCCGCACGGTCCCGGCGGATCGGACCCGTCCCGTCCCGTCCCTGTCCCGTCCCCGTCCCGTCCGTCCCGCCGCGGCTGTGCCCCCTTGGTCCCCTCCCGGCCCTGCCCCAGCAGTGACATCTTCCCCCGCTCCCCGCGCTCACCGCCGGCTCCCGACTGTCCCGCACCTGCCCTCCCGCCGGGACCAGGGCTGGCCTGGCCCTGCCCAGCCCGCCCAGGGCTTGGCTCCGTGCGGGGGAGGTGCGGGGTGCGGGCCGGGGCAGGCGGCGCTTCCCGGCTGGGCGGGTGCAGGATGCGGCTCTGCGGCACAGGTACCTGGGTGCCTTCCCTAGGGCTGGGCAGCAGCGCCCTATCCCACTCGGGACATCCCCCTGCTGCTGCTGCTGCTGCTGCCGCCACGTCGGTGGCCCTCCCGCACCTGGCCGGCCCGGCCAGCGGGGAGGCACCGTTGGCTCCATCCCGCCTGGCCGCTCCATCCCACCCGGAGAGCAAGTGCTCTCCTCCCTCTGCTGCTGCTTCGCTGGAGGTACAAAATTAAACACTTCTTAATTTATATCAAAAAGGCAGATGATGATTGTCTAAGTGTGGCCCCTAAAACAGTGAATTCCCTGATTACCAGCTCACACCTCTACAATTACTTTTGTGGGTTCTCAGTTTCCCATACATGAGTTATCGAACTCTAAAACTACAGTCCCACACCACTGTATCATCAATATTTTTTGATAGAAAACAACACACATACTTAGGTCTGTAAGAATGTACTTCTCCTGTGGCATCAGCTTGTATCAATCACCAGGAGTCTTCCACATACTTTTTATGTAAAAAGGCAATAAAGAGAACACTACCGATTTGGTGTACTTTGCATTTCAAATGAGTTACATTAGAGGTCTTGTTTATTGGCAGGTCATAAAAGGAAAAAATTGAATAAATTCACAGTGTGCTCTGATGTACACATCTGTGTTGTATGCACCATTCAGATTACAGTATATGGGAATTCATAAGATTTTTTCTGTTAAGCTGAGATAAAACGATAGCTCACAAAATTTGATGTCATTTACACCAAGATATATGGAAAACTATATGCTGTCAGTGTAAACAGTTGTATGGAAGGGATATCTTTCCATGCACAGTTAACTGTTGAATATTCTATTTAGGTGCCAGCAAAAGGGGAAGCTGAAATACCTCCACTGAAGATGAAGGCAGATCTCAAAGCCTCAGCACTCTGTGGTTCCAAACAAGGTGTCAAGAAATGCAAAATAGATGGGTAACCTAACTCCAAGTGTCACATGCTATAATCAGTAATTACATGGCAAAAGAAGCAGATTACAGTGAGGGGAAACTCAAATGATTCAGCAATGAATTCCTGGTTATGAAACAAACCAGGGAAGATGCTTGTTTACTATGATGACATTTCAAGGTGAACAACATCGATGAGGAATGGTGTTGCAACCAGAACTTTGTAAGCTGTAAGTTTTCAGGAGGAGCCTGTTTCCAAAGCACCTGTTTGTGCAAGTATGAAAACATATAACTTTCTTGCTCTTATGCTGATCTGAACTAAGAAGCAGACAGCTATCATTCTATAAGCAATGAAAATGACAATGATGATTAATAATTTATATACCTAAATCGGATGCTTTAGTGTGGTAATGGAGTGTTACAGCTCATTGCTATCTAGAGGTAAAGAGTGGATGTGGTAAGGGGTCTTGGGGAACACATAGTGATTTAGGATAACTTGCATTCTGCTCACTGCCAGCTAGATTTGATGATTCCTTTAGAGAATTGTTTGACATTTTGAAATTAAGTATATTTGTGTGGCATTTTTTGTCTCAGTTTTGTCCCAGTGTTTCAAAACACTGAATTGTGTTGTCAAAGAGTAATTTATTCTCCTGACTAACGTATACACTGTAACTGGTCTCTAGCCCCAAACTTACCTTTCTCTGCAATTAACTTTGAATTTGTACCAGAAGCTCCATTTCTTAAGCAATAGTAAGAACACAGGAATGAAATTGTCCATATTTGACTGCACTGAAAAAAAAAAAAACCCAACAAAAAATCTGCTGCAGCTAGAGAAGCCACAGAAATAGTTCTGTGAGGGATATTTTAATTATTGACCTTTCAGTAGCAAACCTTCACGTCTCTCCTTTCTTTTAATCATAACAATCTAGTAAACATAGGAAACAGGGCAAATGCACAAATAGATCAATCTAAAAGTTAGAAGTACATCACTAACAATATCAAGAGCAGAGATAACCACACAACCATACCTTAAAATGACAGCTTACCAGCATGTTTATTCACCTCTGTACACCTTATATATGTTGACTCCATGTTATGAGAAGTTAAAAGATGTCATAAGAGACTGTTGTGGTTTAACCCCAGACATCAACCAAGCCCCATGCAGCCCTTTGCTCAACTCACATGTGATCAGGGAGAGAACTTGGAATGAAAAAACTAGAAAAATAGTGAGTTAAAGACAGTTTAATATGGAAGGCAAAGGCTGGGCACACAAGCAAAGCAAAAGAAGGAATTAATTCACTGTTTCCCATGGGCAAGCAGGTGTTTGGCCATCTCCAGGAGATGTCATCATGTGTAATGGTTACTTGGGAAAACAAATGCAATCACACCAAAGGCCCCCTTCCTCCTTCTTCCCCCCACACTGTGCACTGGACGTGATGCCATAAGGTCTGGAATATCTCCTTGATCACTTGGGGTCACCTGTCCCAGCTGTGTCTTCTCCCAGCCTCCCCTGCACTCCCATACACTCATGGCAGCAGGAGAAACAGAAAAGGCCTTGGCTCTGTAAGTCCTGCTCAACAACAGCAAAAGCATCTTTACATTATCAACCCCATGTTCGGCACAAAAATCACCACAGAAATGTAGTGAGTGATTTGGCTGAGGTGTTCTCATGGTGTAAATCCTCTGGCATGCTTGCAATTGTCAAGGTATTTCAGTGAGTATATGCTTGTTCGGTGTGTGAAATTGTCGTGGCTGCTAATGGCCATGCATAGTAATTGTAAGTATGATTCATTTTATTGGCTGACCTTTTGATTTATAGTAAAGATTAGGGTTAGATAATTACTCTTGTCCTCAAGCCAGCTGGGCCTTTTGAATATTTCTGGTGAATTATACATTGATCAATACTTTTTGTCACTAAAAATGTAAAGATGCTTACTGGCAAGGTACTGAGACAAATGATATTGAAAAATATTTCTCTGCTGAGCTGAAATAGGTGCTTTAGATATATGTTATTAATTACTGGCAATTATTATATCCCACAGCTTTTAATAAATGGCTATTAATTATTTTTCAATATATTAATAATTCATTCATGTATTATCAGCATGTAAAACTTAAAACTCTACTGCCAAAAAGAAAAATATGGATTTAGTAGAATAGGATTACTTTTTTAAAGTGCTTGATAAATAATTACCTTACTGGACAGCTGAATGACTTGGGTTTGTCTTTTTAGAACTTAATACAAACCATTCACATACTGCAAACAGATGTGACAAATTCCTTGATAAATACAGACAAGGGATATTTTAACATTTTCTGACAAAAAAATCTCCCAAATATACATAATTCCTCAAAAGGTGAACTTTTTAGCAGTGGTAAAGACTGGTGAGAAAAAGAACCTTTCTGTAGGTCACTAGTATTTGTTGAAGTTAACAAATTGATATAATAAAAACATGTCCATGTTTATAAGGACCCAGAAAGAAGCACACAGTGTCTGTCTGATAGTGAATTAAGTAATGTGATTGGCTTTTTAGAGTAATCCAATATTGAATACAAGTGTGAATCTCTTACTACACAGTGTATGTGAGAACCTTAACTCTCCAGTTTTAATAATCTTAACTTTCAGAATGGCAGGAAAATCTCCAGTTGTTTCCTATGTCAAAACATGCTTCTGATCCATAGAGGTCAAAGGCATCAGCCTGAAATCTCACCAGATAGCTATATCTTAAATCTAAGTAATAGTTTTGTTAATTCATCAGAAGGAAATCCTCAGCACAAATTCAATGAATCCCTTGGACCTGTGCATATTCTTTCTGTCAGCTTTGGCCAAAACTCAGGACTACAATGGAGCACCCACTAGGCAATGTGCTCTACAGTGAAACTCTCATTCTACCTCAAGATGGGGTTGATCAGAGATATACAGGAAGTGGCTGTACACTCTATAAATGAAGAAGAAAAAGAGTTCCAGGTCACAAAACTTGGATCTTGTATCCTGAATCAAAGCATGAGTTGCTTGCTTTCCAAGGAATAGTAGGGAGCACAGAAGACCTCCTTTCCTATGTCTGTTTTCTTTTTTTTCTTTTAATTGGTTCAATATACTTCATCACACTGTCAGCCAAACTAATTTAATCTCCACTGAACTAAAAATTTGTAGCTGCTGTATGAGATAGCTGTTGGAACACTGCTGAGGCATGATCCAGGGGATAATGCCTGGATCCAGCATGGATATCTATCCAGCTTAGATATAGGCTACTGCAGCTATGGAAGGGTTTGTACTTACAAGCATGTAAGAAAAACATTCAATACTGTAAAGAAAACCCTTAGTTAATGAATTTAAGCCATCCTACAGTGAGCCTACAGAGACACTGCAGCTCTAAAGCTATGGAGATGTGCAGGGATCCCTCTGCAGGCCTGTGCATGCCTCATCCATCTTCTAAGATGTTGCTTATCTGGATCCACATCTAACCCTGCAGCTGCTTAATGTTCTGCCAGTTGGTAACTACCATGTCAGGCAAAGGGCAGCTCCACCCTGTGACTGAGAATGTGCTTGGAGTATGTGTCTCACCAGCTCCAGGCTTATGGCCTGGCAGTATCCAGGTGTGCTAAGTGTGATATTACACTTATATCTGGTGTAAGGGCACCAGTTGCAGGGCACCAGTGCTTTTCTTCTGCTTCATTCCAGTGAAAACACACAGCTGATGCTACATTCCCTGGGAAGAGGGCACAGGGTACAAAGCCTGTCATTGTGTTTAAAGACATTTAAGAATTTAATCTGCGGAGACTCACATCGCTGGAAATGTAAAACATTTGGGAAAAAGCTGCTGTGCTCTTCACAAGGGAGAATACAGGTGTCTTGGGGACCATTTTAGGTGAATGAGGAGAGGACAAAATGGTAAAAAATTCTGTCATAGGTGGAAAACTGGCTTTGCTTCCTAAAGTGAAATATAATATTCCTCAAATATGCCAGGGAGGAAAATTTCTTTAGTCAGTTAGTCAGACATACAAAGTAATTTTGTGTGTAGTCTGACCAGTTCTTCCTGTCAAGTGGTGTTCCCTTCCAATTAGTTAAAAGGCTGAAATAACCCTCTTTAACTCTTTTCAACTTGAATGACAAGTATTTATACTATTTTACTAGGATGCGTTGCTTATTTACATGTAGGTACAATAGCACTTGAATGTAGCCATAAATAATTTACATATTTTCTTGTATTCTGAAAAAGAGTTCTTATTTAAGTGATGGTAGTATTGAGGACTACAAAAATGGGTAACCTGATCTCTTTTAGCCTTACTAAACAATATTCACTGTCACTCTACTGCAGCTGTAGAGCCTAATAGTGACGAGGCAGTAATAGTAGTTCTGTGTAGACTGATAGCAAGGGGAAGGAAAGATGGTATTCCTGCTCAGGAAGTATCCCTTTTCTGACACCACTTTCTTAGATCAGGGGCTGGGTTGGCTTAGGGACTTGGAACTCCAACAATATAGAACAGAAGACAAAGGGGATTTGCTGATGAGTGCCTGGGCATTTAGGCTGACAAAATGCTGTTTTATAATAGCTTCCTCAAGGTGTGACTCAATGCACCTGCTGAACTTGAAAATTCAAATAATCTGAAAATCACTAACCAAAGAATAATTATCCCAGGAAGAAGTGCAACCAAGAGACAAGAAGAGCTGCAGTACACTAACACTGCCAGCAAACCACAAAAGACCTCTAAGCAGAGCAAGAACTTGAGAGGATGCCTTCAGTAGTGATGGATATTATTCAGAAAAGGATTTCCTCTAAAAATGTATCTTTATCACTGCTATGCCTAGTTATTTTGCCTCAGGTTAAGGTCATTTAGTAATTTAATTGCTCTTCTCATTAAGAACCTGCGAAACTGAGTGACAATGGCATTCACATTTCCACAAAGAGTGTAGGGAAGATTTGTTGTCATGTTGTCACTATTTTGGTCATGCTTCACTAGTGATCTCAGCCTTTTGAGGTCCTGCATGGTTTGGTGCTGGACAGTGAGCTTGGTGAGTTTAAAATGCATTTGTAGTCACCACATGTTCTGAATGGTCATGATGCTGGGAACAGGTTCATTTTATGCAGTGATGTGGAAACTACTGGAGTCTAAGGGATCTCTGAAGAATCCACAGGGAAAAGATATTACTTCTGAATTCATCTAGCCTGAGACTCTTGTTTCAGACTTTTTGTCTTAGTTACTACAGAGAATTCAGTATGATGGCTACCTGGGAGTGAAATACATCCCGTCTTCCATCTGCTGATCAACAGCTTGGTTAGCAAAGTTTAAGCATGCAACGATTCCCATATAAGTCCTATGCTTTGATTAATTTCCACTGCATCTGTTCAGATAGAAGCTGACAGCTTTTCTTCTGGTTGATGGGCAAAGAATCAGTTAATCATGTTCTGAGAATGACTTTGTCACATTAACTGTGTCAATTGCTGTCATAGCATGACAGCTATGCTGTATTAACAAAAATTAAAATAAAAAAGGTATAATTCCACATAATATTTTTCTAGATAGAAAAATGTGGTTCAGTCGAAATTTCAGCCCTTGTCAGCTAGTTATTTGCAGAGATGAAAATGTATAGAAATGTGAAAGTTCCACTGTAAAAAACCCATTTATACTGCAGGTCATGATTGAAAAACTCTGGTTTATATGTCCTAAAAGAGGCTTATGTGGCTTATTTGCTTCAATTGCTCTTATGAGAGAAAATTGCCTATCATTTGTGCTGTTGCTGCCATTTTCTCCTGCTCAAGGAAAAAACATAGCCTGAAGAAGGGCTTTAGAGTATTTTGCAGGGCATTAAGTCTAAAAGTTAAGATGCAGATTCTCATAGGGCTGTAGGAGTGGTTTTTCGTAATCTGGTATCCTGTAGTTTTATATGGATTAGAATTGTGATGAGCTCAGACCAGATGAACACACACAGATCTCACTGCAATTGGAGTGCAAGTCAGTGCATGCATTTAACAGTGCAAACATTTTAAAAGTAGGAAAATACAGGGCCTCTTATAAGCAGCCACATGGTCTGGGGAAGACTGCATTGAGAAACAGAGAAAAGCGAGAGGGGCAAGAGGCAATGGTCATGTATGTCCTGGCAGACATGGACAGCTATGAAAGGTTTAGCACTCATGATCTGTGTATAAGGAAATGCCATGCTTCTCCTTGAGGAAGAAGTACAGCACAGCACAGGGCTTTTAACTAATCTTTTAGCAGAGTGATATTTTGTGACAACTATTTTACCTTAAGAGATTTCATTCTATGGTTTCAGCAAGGATTACAGTAAATGATCAATTTAGGTAAAGTCACAATCTAAATAAACAAATTTAGTCTAAATCCCTGCTGGATTTAAAGTAAAGATTTGTCTGTCAAATACTTCTAAGCATTTTCGTTTTCTATAGCAACAGTTAATTGGATATGCAACTGTCAGTTTAAATGCTTTAAATGAGGCTGATGGGATTAGTAATTAAATGCTCGGATTAATGATTTACTGCTGGCTTGGCTGCCCTGTTCCTTGCTTACAGCTATGCTCATGATAACTCCCTATACTTCTTAGATGGATGGAATAGTGTAACTGCAATATAGTTGTGATAGAACGAAATACAGGTATGATACATGTCGGATATAGACAGTGTATTCCTGTTGACACATAGAACAATTTTTAATACTGCAGGGAGCAAAGAATTGTGATCAAAAGCTAAAAGCAAGAAGTCTAATAGCAACTGCCTAACTACAGTTGGAACTGAAAGTCTCACTCACTCTCCAATTAAAGTAGTCATTTATGGTTTGAGTCAGAAAGCAAACCTCATTGTGAAATAAAATCCAAGTCTGTGAGTGGAGGCTGACAAAGGGATTTCTGTAAGAGGTAGTAGGATTTCAAAGGGAGTGGAAGAGATGAAGTCTGTGTACTCCCAAAGCATCTGCTGTTGGAGAAAGAGACCTGACTGCAAAGTTTAGTGATGTAGAGGAGTCTCATTGGTGATACTTAAATCTCTCATCTTGTTGGGAACCGCTGAGAAGAATGGAAGCATTATGACTCTGATAGGGAAGTGGTTACAGTGTTCTCTGTGTGATTTTTAAGATCTCTCTTTGCTGCTTTAAAAGACCAGAAATGCAGTGCACTCCTTGGAGTGTCACAACTTTCAGGGCCAGCTAACCTGTTCCAGTAATTTCTTTATTCTCACAGCAACCCAGAGTCAGAAAACTTTACCATTCGTTTGCCTTTTAAGTTGAAAATTCTAGCATGGTCTTGTTGGTTTATAAAAGAATTTTGTTTTTTGTGTCCAGCTGATCAGTGTAGTGCTTGAGCAAGAAAGCCATAAGGAAAACTTTCTGAAGCACTGAGATGTATACATAAATTACAGAGCTGTGATTTGAATTCTTCATTTTGCCTTACATGTAGGCCTCCAAAACCACTCTTAATGTCAGAGAGACCCTTATCACCACAAACTGAAAATTTAAGTTCTTCTTAATTAAGTTCCCTTCAGAATTAAAATGAGTCAGTGCATATTAGAGTTTCTGTTGAACACAGTATAATAATACTTATTTTAATACTAATATTAAATTAGAACATGTTTCTGTTCTAAAGATTCTATCTTGGGAAACATTATCTGAAACAGCTAACAATGTTAGATGTTATAATTACTTGTATTTATGATATAGTTATAAACAATTATAAAGTAAATGATTGTAACTATTTAGAAATAATTACAAAATAATGATTGTAATAATAACCCTGTAGTTATTTATATTTATTATATATCATATTATATTTTAATTTACCAGAAATAAACAGGAAATTCAAAGTTATGCTCTGCATATTTCATCTCACAGAATATGCAAAGTTCAGCTGAAATGTGGAAATGTATTTATGGCCTTTGCCCATTATCCCAAGATTTAAGATTAGGTTTTCAGGCAGAGCTTCAGCTGCAAGCAGTTTGGTATTCAGAAATCACTGTATTCATCAGCTTCTGTCTCTCTCCTGTATGTGAACTTCATTTAATTCAGGAAATACTTTTTTTGTTGTTGTTTCTTCCTGTAATTAGTTCCTATTAAAAAGCCCAACTCATCCTTTTCTAACCCAAATAAGACTATCTTTTTTCCCTTTTGTTCCTTATGCAGAGGCATTAATCAGTTTGACTGGTCTGGACCCTTCCAGCATACATTGTACATATTAATTTTTTTTAATATATACTTACTCAGTATTCAGACCAATGATTCTATTTTGGAACAATTATAAAAGCCAGAAAAAAAAAAAAAAAGTAGAATCTTAGTTTTGGTCTCAGAATGACATTTCTTTCTTCAAAATACTCTTGCAATTAATTTTCTTTCTAGACATCAGGTTTTCCTCCTTTCTGCTTTTATTTATATAAAGCAATATAGCTATTTCAATAATCATCTGATGAAGTAATAGTTCTAGGAATGTATTGTAAGAGGAAAATTAGTGGAGCCTTTCAGAACTTGGAATGAATGAGAGGGAGATGCCTTTTTTCGTCTCCCAGCTGAATAGATCCTATCTTCAACCTTATTTTTGATTTGTGATTCAGGAAACCTTGATTGATTCACTGGCACATTTTGAATTGATTTAATTTGAAATGTTAATTACTGGAAATGTTAGAACACTTTAGAGTTAAAAAGGGCATGAATGATGGCCTAACTTAAAGTCATAAAATAAGAAATTCCACATCAACAGAAGAAAGTAGATCTTATTCTAATTTCACATCTGTTAAATTGTAATTATTGAAGCAAGAAAGAGTGTGACTGGAGATATTTTCAATTATAATGGAAGGAATGGGGACTATTCAGTTTTACTATTTCATTCTGAGAATCCAAGTCACATTTCCCTTCCACGTACGTTGCCTGTTCAGCCTTGGAAGTGACTTACTCCTCTTTGGATGGCCTTACTCCAGTTTTGGGTTGCATGCATATATCCCAGTTAGATATTTGTACAAAGTGCTTTAGTTTTTCTATATAAATTCACAGAATCAATTAGGTTGGAAAAGACCTCTGAGATCATTGAGTCCAACCTGTGACCCAACACCACCATATCAATTATTTGCTAAACTTATAAAACTCTACGTGCCCTATATCATGTGTGCATCTTTGGTGTGTATTTCAGCATGTTGTGTACCTGGAGGGATCTTCATTAAAATCATAACCACAATTTATCATCTAACCTTGTTTGGCTCTTAACTGTAGCGCTCAAAAGGCAACAGAGATTGTGGCAAAGGTGTCATATTGATATAAATTTAAAGGTTTAGTTGATCAAAACACTTAATTCTTCAATATACTTTCTAGATCTCTTGAGGTCTGGGAGTTTTATTCCTTTATAAATTGCCAAGTTTTTGTTAACTGTGAAGGATGGGGAAAAACAACTGGTCAACTGTTTGCATCAACAGGTACAGCAATGCTTGTTTTAGTTTGAAGGCCAGCAAGGGTCCTTTGGCTAAATTACAGGTGAGTAACCTTTTAGGGAAAAGAAGTGACTAAATGTTGAAGTGAAATATTAAGGATGTCATTTTAGTTCTTCCTGGAGTGTACATTTAAAGCAAACCTGTTGATGATGTCTGCATTCCATGTGTGGGTTTGTGCCCCAGAACAGCCTGAGTGCCCACAACCCAAGGTTCTTGTGGATGAAACCCCTCAGGTGATGTATTGTTCTCCAGCCACTATGGGCAGGTGCAGTGGAGAAAAGAATGGGAAGACTTTTCATGCGGTTGGTGGCATCTTGAAGAACTCTATAGAAAAGTGATAGGGAACACAACTGAATACTGAAGATGTTGTGGAACTTTTCCAGGCACCTGTATTTTCTGGATTTAAAAATTTCATATTATCAATTCTGTAAAGCAGGAAGAGGAAAATATGTGCCCTGATTTTTATTGAAGGAAAAGGAATGTCTTACACTTTAGCAAGACTTCAGCAGGATTTTGAAACATATCTTAATTTTTACAAGTCATGAGCACCTAGACAATCTCATTGCCTTGAAATTAAAGAAAAATCAGATCATTATTTTACCCTTTTTGTAAATAGGTAGTACTGTGCAAAACTGAGACACAGATATTGAAAACAGAGTCACAGAGGGTTTTAGGCATTGCCATGGTCAAGGCAATTTTCATCATGTTAGTTTAGGTGGGAAGTCACCAGTAACTAGTAGTAGTAGATGGGGGAAAACTGCCAACAGACTAGGGACAGAGGAGGACAGTCAGAATTATGGAAGGAGCTGTACGCTGGGATGGAATCTGGCCTTTGGTGTAAGTGCCACTTGTGTAAATTGCAAAGGACCTACAGTGTTAGTGTTGGCTTTTCTGTTTGTTCTCAGATTTACTTATACTGCCTTTGTTTGAAACACAGAGATTGGACCAGGACTTTCCTATATTTCAGTTGTGCCAAAGTGATTTATAGCAGCTCTGATATCAAACACAAAACTATTCCAATGGAGAAACATTTGCCAGGTGCCCTGAAAAATCAGGTATTTTTATGCAGTTTTGGATCATGTTTATTTTGCACAGACTACCTTAGCACTTTTTAAATTAGTGTTATTATTTTAAGGCCAAGTATACAATCCTATATTGGATGTATATCAAAGATGTAACTAATTAAACATATAACTGTGTTGTACACTGGATAAATTATTTTAGTACTTAAAGTCAAACACACTTGTGATTTTTTCTTTTTTTAATGTCAATTGTTGAACACTGTGAATTATAAATTTAGGCTTTAAGTATTTATTCTGTTAACTGATTAAAATTATTTATTGTTTTAGTGTTCTAAGAAAGAAAACTAAAGACAAAAGTAAGTTTCAACTGTTGTGTGTGCACTACAAATTTTGTAATTACGGAAAAAAGTTGGCATGCTCAGATGGCTTAAAGAAAAATTGAGATGATATTTGATTAAACAGAGAAAAAATAGCACTTCAGAATTTTTGCAGTTAGGATGAAGAATTTATTGTATGTACAGTTAAGCAACTCTACTGTGGATGTAGTTCCTCTTTAAAGAAAATGAATACAGTAATCAAAATAGTTCTAGCATAGAAATTACAATACAGACTGAAACTTGTCTAAACCAGAAATTAGTTATTTGACTTGAAAGAACACAGAATCCAAAACAACAAATCACAGTTTGCATCATTAACCAAGGACAGTAAAAAACTGTACAGTACAAGCAACACGTTACAATAAGTTATGACAAATAAGGCAGTCTTTCTCATTTAGGACAAAAGGGATAAAGGGAAAGGTACTAAAATCTCATAAAACCACCATATCTTTTTTCCATCTCTGGGACTTCTTTGGAATAAGTTTCCCCATCTTCTTCTGAAGGGAGAATGGAGTCGGCAAAGCGCTTAAGGAACCCACCATATCGTTTCTGGTAATCCAGCCACCACTCTGGCCTGCCCACTCTTCTCATGAAGCCACCGTATCTCTTTTGCAGCTCTTTGGCCTCATCTTCCAATTCAGGGCTGCGCTTTATGCTTCTCATGAAGCCTCCATATCTTTTGCTGACATCGCCGTCATTTTCATTTATCTCTCGATAGTGCGCCGCTTCAGGGCTATCCCCTGTTCCTAGAAGCTCCTTCAGCAGATCAGAGGAGTTGGCAAGGGCATCGTCATCTGAGTCTTTCTTCATAAACCCTCCATACCTCTTAGCCAGGATTTCTCCTCCATTAGCTTCATCCTCTGGTTCTGCCCGATAGAGCTCGTCCATTTTCTTCATGAAACCCCCATATCTTTTCATGAAGCCTCCGTACTTCTTTGCAAGCAAATGGTTCTCATCCACCTCTTTCTTGTCTCCTGGAGCAATGTTGCCATCCTCAGAAAGATCCAGCTTTGCCAATTGCAAGAGCTCCTTGCAGGTCTCCCAGGCTTTGGCAGAAGGCAGTTTTCCTTCACATTCTAGTGTACATGCCTGAAAAATGGATGTGGTTTACTGAGAATGATTTGATAGTAACTATCACCTCGCTATGACCTTAGATTAGATTTACTTGTTTACAAAAGAGCATGAGCAAGCCTCTCTTTGTGAGTGGCTTGGAAGAAATGCTCTTTGCTCAGCTGGTTGAGTACCTGTCTGTTTTGATGTTCTTCATATCCCTCTCTGAAGGACAAGGTAGTTTCCAGTCTACGAGACAGACTACCAGATAATAGGAATTGTGGATCCTCTCTGTCAAGGTTGCCACTATGTTTCTGTTTCAAAGGAAGGCACAAGTACAGTTCCTGTATATCCCTTACACTTGTGTGAGTTATGATTTATTTTTAAAATTTACTACTGAGAAGCTAAAAATCAATTGTGGTTTACTGTGTAATGCAAGTGTAGAAGCATATTCAATCTTCATAATTAAAAGTATCATTCAGAAATTTTAGAGAAGTCTCACATCATTGCAAAGAAGCCAGCTGTACTGCACTGTTCAGTATCTTCAATGCATTGCATAGCTATAAAGGCTGTGTGTTGCCATTAGTTTCTCTTTGTGCAACAGATCATTCCAACATGTACCAATAGAAATGTAGAGATACAGGCTCTCTTAGGGCAGGATCAAAGTTCCTTTTTTGCTCGCTGGAAAGCAGTGACCATCAAAGAGAGGGAAAAAATCCTAAGCTGTGTTGTTTCTGACTATATTGAAAAATTTCCAGGCTACAACATGAAAAAAGCTTTCAGTACCTTATGCATGTCTCATAACTTGTCTTGTGATGATAATAATATGGATATTAGCTACTATTATCTCTCTTGTGTAGGGGAACTTACTTCTTGTGCAGCCATACCCTTCAGTTGTAAAATAAGTGTTTTTTCTTCTTGCTCATAGTTTTCATACCACAATAGGTAAAGAAAAATCATCAATATTTTCAATAAGAGAAACACATTCTGACTATAGATGATGTGTTCTAAGGAACCTAGCATTCTTTAAAATGTGAAATTAAACTCCAGTACAGTTGTCTCATTGTCCACTGCACAATCTGTCTCTTCAGCCTAACCTTATTCTGAGAAATTTAAATATGATTTTTTTTTCTATGATCACAAGAAAATTAAAGGAATTTATATATTTTGTAATACAATAATTTAACCAGCACTTATTACTATATATTATAGTCATGCTGTAAAGAGAGTAAGATTTCAGCTTCAGTCTGACTTTGGAATTGCTCTAAATCAAAGCAAGAATAGGTCTCTCCCTTTCTCAGTTAGTTTTAATAATTTCCTATTGTCAGATGAACATACTCCATAAGTGTGAGTGACCAGGTACAGTGTGAAATGTCGCATATCTTACAAATACAATGTAGTAAATTCAGTTATTATGTTGCTAGATACTCATACCTAGAAACAATAATTTCCAAGAATTGTTCATACATGTTTCACATGTACAAGGTATGCTACATTGCTTCTTGACCTATTTAGCTTATAAACATTCTTACAGAATAGGACTTTGATTCTTTCTTTAATGGCTACTGAAGGTGTGCAAGAGAGACTGTCAAAATAGACATGCAGAACATATACTTTGAAAAGCCCTCCCTCCATAAGGGCAAACTACCCCCTTTTTAACCCTAGTTGACACTAAAGCTAAAGTTTGATTTAAAGCTAATGTAAGCAGAGGAGGAAAAAAAAAAGTAGAGGGAACTGTTTGGCCACCTGTCCAAATAATATTGCCCTTCTGAGCCTGTTATGATTAAGAGCTCTTGAGCTTTTGGAGTAAGTAGAAGTACTCAGTGGTTCCTAATTCTGTGAAAGGCTAGAGAACCAAGTCCTTCCTTTTGCATGATCCCAAGTAATCAGTGACACAATAGGAACAAACGTTTAAGATAATTTAGATGTGCCGAGAGCATGATGCCTCAATGTGTGTATTTGAGGTTGGGAACAACTGATGCCACTGGCAAAATACTTGGCAGCCAGCATTCCCACCTTCTTCAGAAAGATTTGAGGGACCCCAGACTTTCACTGACCCCCGACTTTTAATTTCAAATCAAATTGCCTCTGTGACTGTTATTTTAAATTATTTCAAATCTTAAAGATTACAGATAACCCCCACTTCCCAGTCCCTCTCATTCTGGTCTTAGCACGATTTGTTTTAGAAGCCAACGTCTTCCACAGCCATATTCCTAACGCCGTGCAGCACCGTGCAGAGAGGAGAAACAGTGAAGATACTGCTACTCAAATAGGCTTTAAACCCACTTTTTTTAGTTGGAAAGAGCTGGATGAGATTTCAAGCAGATCTTTCAGCTCGACAGCCATCCCGCCCGGAGAGAGCTCATCTTACCATGGAGCCAGGGGACAAGGGTCGGGACCCTCCCTCCCGTTCTGCTCGGCTTCCCCTACGTCCTGTCGGTGCTGGAATGCCCGGCAGCGACCCGTCCTTCCCTTGCAGAGATGCCCTCTCCGGTCGGATTTCCCTTCCTCCTTTTCATTCGCTCTTTTCCTGGCTTCCCGCGGGACTGCTCGGCTTTGTGGTTTGTCTCCATCCCCGTCCCCGAAGGCCGCCGCTCGCCGTCGGGCAGCGAGAGGGACGGACGGGCTGGGGGCCCCCTTTTTTATCAGCGCTCTCCGCTCGCTCCTCGCCCTCTGCCAGCGCCCCCAAAACCCGCTTCTCCTTCTCTCGCCCCGGTCACTTCCCGCACGTTTAATTTTTTTTATTCCCATGTATTTTCCCCTCTCCCCCTTTCCCCCCTTCAAAGTCAGCGTGGAAGCGGCCGGCCGCGGGGACTCGGGGGCGCTCCCGGCCCGAGCCGCTTACCAGGGGGTGGATGCCGGCGCGGGGTCCCAGGCGGTAGGCGCAGGCGGCGCAGTCGCGGCCGCAGTCGGCCCGCGCCCTCGGGAGCAGGCAGGCGCTGAGGGCCAGCAGCGAGCAGCCGAGTCTCAGGAGCAACGCCATGGGGCTGCAAGAAGGAGAGGTCAGCCGGCAGCCGCCTCCTCCCGCTCCCATCCCCGGCACGGCCTCCCCCAGCCTCGGAGCAGGAAAAGGCTGCGTGAGAGGGTTCAAACCAACTCCGCTAAACACACGCTTTCTTAGAGCCGGGGTGATTGCGCTTGCCAGGTAAGCGGGAACTTTAACTAAGCAGGCGCTTGGCAGCTGCAAGGCAACTGACCTGCGTTCGGAACGGGAGCGGACCCGGAGGATGAAGCTCCCAGAAGATCCCGTCTGGTGAAAGTGCTCGTCCCCGAACACTTTATGCCTCCCTGCCTGCAGGAGCCGGCACCGCAGGGGAAGAAGAGACGCGCCGCGGAGCGGCACGGGCTGGATCCCGTCCCCTCCCGGGAAGGTTTCCCACCGGGACGCCCCGAACAGCCTCCCCGACGCCTGGCACCAGCCCCGGCAGAGCCGCCCTGGCCCTCCCTCGGTCCCGACCGCGGGCAGAGCAGCTCCCTCACTCACACAGGAGCTGCCCTCGGGGCTCCCGGGAGTTGCCGAGAAAGAAGCTGCGCCTTGCTGAAGCCTCGGCGTCGGAGCCGCTATTATTTATAGCGGGACCGAGCAGCCTCCGGAGAAGCCCCGGGGGAGGCAGGCACAGCCGGGCCTGCGGGCAGCTCCAGCGAGGGCGGCTCGGGGGCGCCGAGCCGAGCCCGCTGCCGGGGCCGGGCGCGCCGCTGCGGAGCGTGTGCGGGCGGCGGCGGCGGCACTTTATAATTCGTGACCGCGGGGAGAAGGCGGCCTCCCCCAATCGCCGTCGGGCTCCCGCTGACGCGGCGACTACGACATCCCCCCAGGCGCCACCGCCCGCCGTCCGTGACTCCGGCGGGGCTTGGGATGAGGGGGTGTGTGTGCCCCTGCCATCGGGGAGGGGGGAGCGGGGAACCGGCCCCAGGAAAGTTACCGGGGGAAGTTTTCACCGGGGGCGGGCGGGGAATGAGGCAGCGCGTGAGTCATGCGGGGGTGGGCGTGCGGGACGGGGCGGCAGTCCCTCGGAGGTAACCCCACTCCCCGGGACAGCGGACGCAGGTTCCCGAAAGAACCTCGCAAAACGCGGAGAGTGGGGCTGGGTTTGAGAATTTTTGGCATGGGGTTGTTTTTTGTTGCTTTTTTTTTTCCCTGTTGGGTTGGGTTTTTTTGTTTGTTTGTTTTGAATTCTTTTTCCTTCTCTGTTTCCTCCCTCTCTGCTACTCTGCCAAACCCCAAAGCTGCTGGTGCTGAGAGTTCTTGTTGCATGTCTTCTGCCCCTCTCCCTGAGCCTCAGGTGTAGAACACCTTGGGAGAAGCAGATTTTATTAGACCAAGGAAGAAGACAAGGGTTTTAGTTTGAAACGATTGGAATTCACAAGTATGGGTAGATTTGCATTGTTGTCACAATTTTGGTGCCCAGGAAAAAACAAATAGTAATGAACCAGAGAGAAGCAAACCTCCAAGCAATTCTACCAGGTTCTCAAACACAGCAGCTAGGGCTGCTCACTGTTGTGCCCTGACTGACATCTTGGGGAGTAGGCATAAAGCAATGACACTGACCCCTGACACCTCTTGTTTGTAGAGGGCTCTGCCCCAGCTGCATTTCTTTGACTGTCAGATGTCAACTTCTACATCCAGCCCCAAATTATTTCTAGCTGGTCTATAATAACTCGTTTTTCTCCCAGCATTGTTCTTCAGTTAAAAGAGCATTTTCCCTTATCCTGGTGTGTTTCTGGAGTGGGATTATTCTCTATAGTCCTCATTTTGCCGAAGTGAACAAGCTGTGCTCTTCATTCTGCTGTCCTAAGATGTCATGTGAATGTTCTGCTCTGCATTTGCTTTGGTTGGAGTTCATAATTTCTGTGCATGAGTGATAGGAACAGAACACAGTATGTCAGTTGAAATTTCGTTAGGACAATAATGCATAATTATGTTCCCTGGAGGAAGAAGACACCTCAATTTATACCTCCCCAGGTCTCATTTGCTTTTCCTGATGCTGCAGTACATTGATGTCACACACTCACTGAGATACAGCCAGATCTTTATCCTTTAGAAGTAAGAGGAAATACAGTACTATTACTGTATGGAAACCATGATTTTTTTTTTTTTTTTTTTTTTTTTTGCTGCTTTGTCTTTATATCAGCTATCAGACTCAGGCTAAAGATGCAGAAATGAATGTGAAATGGATTTTTAGAAATACAAAGCCAAAGGCATTGCTCTTGCCTATAATCAGTGTATGTGAGAAGAGAATCAGGCTCTCTTTTTATGCAGTAATATCAGCCAACTTTGTAAGTGAACCCTCAGTAGAAGAGGTAGACATTTTAAAAGTCATCCCTGTGGGTATATTTATGTTAGCATGTGAGGGATCTACATTTGGAACAATGAGCAAATTGCTATGCCACTGAATCAGCAGGATTGCTTTCAAGTTTGCTCCTGAGTTAGTTAGGGAAGCACTGACTAACTCCAGAAGTGACACATTTGATGTCTCCTTTGCCGTAAAGTTGCTCAGTACAAGCAGAACTTTTTGTGATGGACATCATCAGAGTAGTCCTCTGGGTCACTTACTGACTCTCAGCTCTGCCATCATTTATTGGCTTGCTCTCTAACAGTCAGCACGGTGTGACAGGACAGACAGCCCAGTAGTGTCATGACTGTTCCTCCAGCAGCGTGCATGCCGTGTCCCTGGGCTGAGAGGCTGCTGCTTTCATCATTCTGCACAAGAGCATCTGTGCTCAGCCAGCTCACTCAGCTCCTCAACCTGCCATAGCCCTCACTGCTCTGTTTAATGTCACTCATTGTGCTTAATCTGTTCATGATGAAAACCAGTCAGTGTTAGAATCTCACTGTGTGCAGAGGTGCAGATAATCCCTGTGGGTAAAATACAGATTATAACAGGAAAAGATAAAGGATGAAGTTAGAGTAAAGCATATAAAAGGATTAAATAAAATACTTGTAAGTTCTGTATAGATGTGAACTAGTGAAGAGGGTTTTTTACTGTATGTAAACCTTTTGGCTAATGGTGGGAAACAGAGAAAAGGTGGGAAGAGATCTAGTGTGAAATGCACATCTGCAAGGACATTTTCAGTACGTGAGAGAGAGAGCAGAGGTATCTGCCCAGCCTGCACTGGGCAGAAGAAATCCAGCTGTAGCTGTTGCAAGTACTACAGATATCCCTGAATCTTTGGTTCATCTGCTTCTTCCTATCTGTCATTTGCAACTTCAGCTGATTCCTCTCTACCACTGGTCCTTATCCTACATCCTTATGGAGGTTGCAAAGGGGTCCCCAAGGCCAGGCAGAGTTGAGGGTGGGAAGAAGGTCGCAGCTAGACTCTTGTTTTACCCTTTCCTACAGTGCTGCTACAGAGTCTTTTCCTTCCTCCTGAAAGATGCTAATATTCACAGAGGATGTGATACAAAAAAAAGTGATGTAGAAGATGTTTCTTGAAGAGCTCACTTTTCCCAATCTCAGCAGATGAAAGCTCTGTAATTCCCTGTCTGAGTTCAATTTTGCACAGGGAAATTATTCCTTGCACAAAGACAGATGAAACAAAAAGAGAATTTAGCAAATTTTGCCAAAATACTACAGAGCAAAAACTACGTAAGGAAGATTACTCACTGTAGTCATGGAGGGTAATATTTCCTCTGCAATGGTGAACTGAGAAACAAAGAAATAGGGAGGCAGAAAGAGAAAGAGAACACTTTTCACAGCAGTAAAGACAATAGCTTGTTGTTTTCTACTAATGTTATAATAAAAATGTCCTGGTACTGACAAAAACTTAAGCATTTGTATAATTCAGAATTACCACAGACACTAACTGCTTTTTATCTGCCATCAAAATATACCAGCCAAAAGAAAACAGTCTTTACAACTGTAGTGCTTGCAGTGCCAAGGGCCCTGTTGCCCTATGGTTTGTCTAACTCCCAAACTTAAGGCAGAATGAGGTGAAGGCAAAATGACTTTGTCTTATTTTTACTGATTGAGAACACAATCTGAATGAATTTCTGAACTAACAAAAATTGAACAGCTGAGTTAGAGATGAAATTCTCTCTTGCAATTCACATCAGTATCTTTTCTGCAGGACCAGCTTTCCTTTCCAAACTATATTCATCATGCTAATCAAGCCCCTACAAAGTCATTAAATGAAGATGAATTAATATAAATATGAAATAAACATGCCTTTAGCACCTCAAGCAATCCTCCTCACAACACAGAGCCTTTTTGATAGAATTGAAGAGTGAGGAATGATGATTGTTTTCTTCAGCTCAGTGTAAAAGGTCACAGTATTTCTTAAGATCAAACAGTCGGGTTCCATTTAGCTCAGCCTAAATGGTCTTAATTTTCAATGGGAGAATACATAACTGTTATCAGAGCCAAGAAAGACATTGCAGATCAACTCTCTTATACCAAATATAATCTAAATCATTAAAAGACACGAGTTATTAATCTGTATATACAAGACATGCATTGTTACTTTTTAAATATTGTTATTAAATTATGTCTAATGTAAGCAGAGAGGAGCTGTAATGCAGAGAGGTAGTCAATTACAGTTGGTATGTATACCAAATATAATCTAAATCATTAAAAGACACGAGTTATTAATCTGTATATGCAAGACATGCATTGTTACTTTTTAAATATCGTTATTAAATTATGTCTAATGTAACCAGAGAGGAGCTGTAATGCAGAGAGGTAGTCAATTACAGTTGGTATACGTTGCCCAAAATGTACCTTTACAGGGCAGAGATGTTCCAGTGCTTCCCAGATATCTGTATATTCCTTAATAAATGCCTAGGTGTATCATTTAAGATAGGAAAAAAATAAGAAAGATCTCAATGATGCAGACATTCCTGCTCAGAGCTGCTTGTACAGGAATCTTGTATGAAGAACTGGAATGATAAACTTTGTGTCTCAGATGAAGCTGGCTCTTATTAATATTATTTTTGAACAATTTATGCCTCTTTTAGAAGGCAAAACTGTGAACAGATCTGGTGGCAGTAAGGTAATATTTTCACGGAAAGAGCCCTGACAGCTACTGTCCCTGCCTAGTGGTTGATGCCATGTAGCTTTGTAAGGGGAGAGGAGGCTTCATGCTACTTTATCTGAGTCACATAAAGAGTGTGACATGACATTCAGTATAAGCATGCAGAAAATGCAATTATTAGTGCATTTATTTACCTGGAATTGTATCAGACAAAGTAAAAATGGAGAAAAGAATTTTATACTGTTCTATAGAAATACACAGAGATTCACTTTATTACATTCTTCTCTGTTTCTCAGAGACAGATTAATATGTGCACTATATGATTTCTGGGATAAGGCCTGAACTGCAGTAAACAGAATGTGCTGCAGAGTGAATAGAACAGACTGTAAAAAACACTCCCTAAACATATTTGTTATAAAAGCATTGTTTTTCTCATTTCCAGAGGCCCGGGGAGAGGTATTTCCAATAAAATAATAAGAAAACAGGGTGCTTGGTAGCAGAATAAACTGTGAAGGAATACAGACACAGTGATTATTATTTAAGACAATAACTACTCCACATAAGTGGAGCTATTTATCCTAATTTTTTCAATTAAGAAAACTCACCCATGAATTACAAAGGAAGTATTAGACTCCATCTATGAAAAGGATTACAGTGTCTAATGCATATGTGGAAGGATTAGCTGAAAATTGTAAATGAGAGATTTGATCACTTCACTCATACTAAGAAAAGCAAACAATCAGAATCTAAATAATATATTTGGAGTGTGAGTTTCAATTATTTTCTCATTATTCACCTTGAGGCAGCAGAATTTTGAAGCTTTTTCTCCAGTTCCAGGCGTATGCTTTCACTGCTAGTATTTTATTGCCCAGTTGGGGAGTGCTGTGTTCACACTTTAGCACAATATGCAAAGCACGTTGGTTTTGGAGGCTGGAGCTGTGAGGAGAGCCTGGTGTGCTGCATGCAGGCAGGGTAAAGGCTGGCTGGGCTCCCCCCCATGGGGCACAGCACGGTGCTGCAGGGCAGGCAGAGGTGACTTGAAGCTCCCGTATTTTGGGCACTTCAGAAATGTAGCTTAAAACAGTGTTGGTGGTTGTGATTTCCAGCAGAACAACACACAGCGTTTTTCAGGTGATCACTGAGCTCCCTCCTTCCCACGCCCACCAGGGCCTGAGCACCAACTCTCTCCTGCTGTCTCTGGGCCATGACGGGAGCAGCAGAGGGCTGTTTTCTGGAAAAAAGGAATTTTCCAGAAATTCCCTTGCTGAGGGGCTGTCTGTCTCACAGCTTGCTGTGGCTGCACAAGCAGCATCGAGCCTCTTGTGCTCTTGCAACATACCTCAGTCTAACACTGGGCTAAATTCCTCAGCTGCAAAAGCAACTTTTTTCTCATTGAAGGTAGAGTCCACTCTAAATTAGCTACTGTCACAGTAGTAATCCCCATGGAAATGCAAATACCAAGTGGAAGATGTTCATGCAAAAAATGGAGTGGGAAAGGTAAACAAACAAAGGGTTCTCACAAGCACCCCATATCAAAGGTCCATAATTTTTCTTTCAGGATAGATGATTTTCAGCTATTTTACTCAAACTGGGTCCCCAGTTATGTTCCAGAAACTGTTTTCCATAGGGAAGGAAAGGTTCAATTTATCAAGTTATCTAGCTAGAAAGTGGTTGAAGACGTTGACATATAAAGAACCCTAAGAGCATTAAAAAATTAAATAAGAAACATTATCATCACATTCCCTCATTTTATACATATTTGACCTGTTCTGCTGGCCATTGTTTGTACTTCTTTGTGCTTTGCATTTCTATTAAAAAACCTGGAAATTGAACTCTGACCTTTCCCTCCTCAGGTTATCTTCATTTCCTTCCAAGCTGCTTGCTTTATACTTGAAAGTAATTTAATTTCTCCTGCTGCATAATTGGACACTTCAAAAATTAAAAAGCCACCTCAGCCAGCTGAGTCCTTATTGCTTTTGCTGTAGCAAACAGGTGAAAATATTTCATGAAGGTTGAAGCATTGAATTTGACTGGGGTCTAGGTTTCATCTGAAGATTGAAGATTGAATTTAAGGAGAAGTTGGGAAGATCCCGAATGGCTTTGGAAGCAAAAGTTACCATGTGGAGTGCAAATGGAGGTGCAGTGACAGTGCACAAGAAAGGAAAATGACAGATGTGATGTTTTGACTATTTTGAGATGACATAAATATATTGGAGAAGATTGCCTTGTGGTTGACTCCTGTCCCAACTTGCAAAGGGGCATCTTGCATTTTGATTGTTATGTGTCTGTGTTATTATGATATCTACCTTTTCCTTTGTCAGTTTCAAAGCTTGAAAAATTAGGGTGGCCACCACTGCTAAAGTGGTGATAAAATACAAGGATATTTTTAATATAAAAATGCTCACAATTACATTTCCACACAGCTAACCAGCACTGTCTGTCTTGGCAAAAGCTTTCCGTGCCACTCCAAAGTGATGAATTCACCTCTTCCTTCAAATGTAAAGTAGCTGCTACTAATTAGGACATGATAATGACTAGCTTGGCAGCATTTTGCTAGACAAAGCAACTGATGCCTTTTCATAGTCTTTGATTGCATTAATTCAAATATGAGGTATAGTATTTATACCTCTAAGACAGGACTAAAAAATCAGGTGTTTCAGACTTCTAACTTAGGGATTTGAGCTTCTTCTGGAGTATCCCTTGTCTATAGTGGTACCCTAGGATTTAATCAGCCATTGTGTACAGACACATGCAAGGTTAAGAGACTGGTGTGTGCTAAGATCTCAAAAAAAAAAATAAAATAAAGAGGTAGAATATAAAATAATAAAGCTCTCACAGTGTTAAAATACTAATGTGTTTTAAGCAGTAATAAATTGTACTTCAGCTTGCTCAAGCACATCAGCACCTTAAATATAGATAATGACTACTGCGAGTCACAGTTTTGAAACTTTTTTCGGATTAGACTAGTTTATGTATTAAGCATTCCTCAAGCTGATTATATTTCTCTGTCTTTTCTGCTGTTTTCTACTGCACATTTGCCACTTCTCTGCAGGTAGCAGTGCCTGAAGCAGACACTGTGCCTGGTTCTGAAAGCATCCTGGTAACTGCCTTTTCACCTCACCCATATCAGGATGAGGTGGGATTTTAGCATGGCACACTGTAACTAAAGCATTTACTGAAATGAGGACTGTTCTCTAAAAACACTGACAGGGAGCTTCTAGGCAAGGCTGACCACTGCCACAGATCTGGTTGTGCAGCTCCTGGATTCAACCTTTGGGGATAGAGCTGTGTATTATCTGACAGTTGTTTTGCTTCCTTTTGGAGATGGGATGTATATTGTACATGGAAGAGCTGACTGTTGTTTTGAGCCTTAGCCCAATGATTTTACTTGTTTAGGCAGAGCAGAAACATATAGAATTACCTAAAAGTGGAGTGGTTCCTGACAAGGGAACAGGTTTTATCACTGACAGAATGTGCAGGCCAGTTGCCTTCTGAACATGTGTGAGATGTCAAATTTTTTGTCTATGGTATATTTCTGTTTTTGTTAGGAGAATGATGGAGCCTCTGACAGCACTCAGAAGATGAGCTTCTGGTTCTTCTGTTAAGGCCAGAAATTAACTCAGAACAGAGTTGCAGATGGGATGCCCAACATGACTTGCATGCATGTAAGCGTAGTGAAAGGACTTGTGAAGTAAAATAACCATAAATCAGCAAACCACAATTATGAATCAGTGAAATGTAACAAAAGTAGAGCTCATGAGGAAGAATGTCAGAGAAAATGCTTCATTTATGTAATTTCCAAGTCTTTCAAAATGTAGTTTTTGTGCAGGTCTGCTAGACACATACAGTTCCAGTGATTTCTGCTTTATCTTGTCTGCTGTTCCTTTAGTCTTCTGGATGTCTGGTGACCTTCAGGTTCTCTGTGTCCTGGGTGGAGCTCCCTGTCTCCAGGGAGTGTGGTGTGGTGTGCCACGACCAAATGAAAATCTCCTCTGAATACTTCTCATTAAAAATATAGCTGTAGCAATAGAAAACAGAGATGGGAGAAAGTCTAAGGCTCATAATATTTTTAAATTTTGCCAATTATTTAGTCTTATGGTGAAAATCTTCCACAAATTATGAGGTTTAGTCTGATATCCATATTTGTGCTATCCTTTTCATGGGCTGTTGAAAGGTACTTTGGAGGAAAGAAGTGATTCCATAGTCTAAATGTGCACTTGAGGCCAGGAAAATAATTACCCATGCCTTTTAATAGAAATGTGTTCTGTGTGGACATAACCAAAGTTTGAAATCCAAGATTGGTGCTTTGAGCCTGGCTTGACTGTTTAACTGTGATGAACTGCACTTGTTTCTGAGTGTCAGTGTTTTGAGCTCAGTCACACCTTCCTTTCTCCCACTAGCTACCTGCCTGCTGTGCTAGGATTCACAGGAGTGTGCACTTTCTATTTTAAACCTGCAAAGCTTTTCATCAAAAAGTTAGGCAACAGAATTCTAATTGAAAACTTATGATTTAGGGACCCTTTATAGGCTATTATGGCCAGTAAGCTCATAAGGAAAGAAATTAAAGAAAAAGGCAGGGCAATTCAGTGTTAATTTATTTGACATCTATGTCTTAGGTTGATTTATGAGAATATTTCATAGTACAATTATCTTGTTGCGTATCTTCAAAAAAAAGAAACTGTAATCTGAGGCATTCAAAATACAAAACAGGTTGAGAATACTAAAGATGCATGTAAGTTTTAATTCTTTAAAGGGTAAGTGCATTTAAAATTAATCACATATGGATTAATTAGTTTTTGTTTATGACAATAAAATGCTAAATTAAGTGTAAGTAATAGGGAGTGATATGAAGTTCAAAGAAAGGTGGTGACTTTACCTCTCAGTAATGTTTTCAGTGAAGAGTTTAATTAGATTATAACTTGGAGTTTCCTCACAAGGTTGACACTATGAATGTGCAGAATCCAGTAATGTCCATGATGCACACACATAAGTGAGTAACACATATATATTTACAGGATGAGAATATTCTTGTAAACTTTTTAATCTGAGGAAAACTAATCAAACAGAATCTGGTATTTTGCTATGAATTTTGTAAAGACAGAATTAACGTCATTCTGTAAAACTCTTCATTTAACTTTTGCAGAGGTTTATGGCAATTTTCTGTGTGACTCTGTGATATTTAGTTCCAGGAGGCCAATTAAAAACAGAGGTTTGGTTTTAATCATGTAGTCCTTCCCTGATCTCATGCAAAGGAACTCTTCACTTTGAGTTGTGATTAATGTCTTTTGTGCAGTTACCTGAGTTACAAACCAGAAAGTGAGGAAGCTGTGGGGGAATAGTATCTGAAGCACAGTGATCTAAGTATTAAATAATTGCTACTTTTATGGATCATTGCTTCTCAAACATTGTATTAAAATAGATAGAAATTACAGTACAGAAAAGAAACTCATGGAAATAGTACTCCTGTTAATATTTACTCTTCAGGTTGCTCTTTTTGTTCTGCTCTTTTTTTTGAGTGTTAGGAAAAGGTTACAGGTAATCTACTGGCTATCTTGAGTGGATCCCAAATATCAGCATTTAACTCACTCTTTAATAAAATAATCCATGAAACAATGAGAGATCTTTAGTACTCCACCCTTCTCTGCCTGTTCAGAGCAATCTCTTTGGCTAATTTTACTTAATCTCTACCTGACAATTAAGATCCATTGTCTCAGTCCCATGAAGAATCTTTCATGGCTGAGGAGTACAAAGTGTCACCCTTCAGAAATTACTGCCAAAATCTTGGCTGGTCCAAATTCATGTAGCTACAGTGATGCCATATTTTGTATTCTTGATGAAGTTCAAAACTACTTTTTCTTGTCTATGTGTCATGTACTCATGTTAATATTTTTCCAGTCTGCCAGTTTTTATGGCACTGATCTTTTTACTTGTTATGCATCATTTGATTTAATTCCATTGTAGACAATGATTTATAACTGTGTTATTATAAAGAAATAAAACACCGGAAAAGAAGAAGAAAGATGTGGGATGGTCAGCACTGACATGAAACTGAGCTAACATCTGATGTACTTTTCAGAAAAACCTTTTAAGATAATGACTGTTTCTCCAAATTAAACTGCATGTGAGTTAAGTTGTGGCACCTCTATCACTTGATTTATTTTCAGCAGGTTGATTTAATTATTAATTGGGGAACAGTATATCAGTGCATTATGGATGTTTAGGAAAGGTCACTTTGATTCTTATTTTGATGCTTTGATGCACAGTCTATTTCAACAAGAATACCTATAAACCCATGAATATTTATACATTGGAGAGAGGCCTTGGAAAATTTATTAGTTCTTAAATCTTTGGCAAAGGCAGACTTAACAGAACTAAAAAAACCCCTATTTATTTTAAAATTCAGTGCAATTTTGAAAATTTTTAAAAGTCTATACCCTTCCCATCCAAGAACCTCATATTCAATCTCATTCTTGCAACAGCATTACTGTCTATGTGATTTAGGGATGAATGTAATTCCTACTGATGCTATATACTTGAGATGCTTCCTTCCGAATCAACTATTTAGAATTGTCTTCATATAGCATTAATTTCTTCTGTGTGTTCCTATATGCTTTGAACTTTTCTGATATAACTTTGTCAATTTTCTCTAATGTCCTTAAAAATATGGGGGAGGTGACGCCTTTACCTGAAGAGTGACTACAGATTACTAAACCTTTCAAGGGTGACATTTGCAAAAACTTGACATTTATTTGTTATCTCAGGTTTGTGCCTCCATGAGTAGTGAGAAGATCAGAACTTTGTGAGTCCTATTTCTGTGTCATCTTGAATGACATTTCCCATTTAACATTCACATTAATGCATCTCAGACAGCATAACAGAATAGACAATGATTTCCTTTGCTGACAGAACACAGTTTATGTGGCCACCTTTCTAAGTGTTGATGTGCATAGATTTCAAGGACTTGTATTATCTTGTACACAAAATACATATGCTACAAACTCTGCTGAATTTTAATTCAGCTAAATTGCAGATGCATATTTATTATAAATATATATATAAACAAGCAAAGCAATTCTTCATATTCAAATAGGTACTTACATTTATTTTAAAACTATCTATAGTCCTCAACTGCTTGAGTTTTACTCTGTCACACTCCAGCTTTACTGCTTCTCTTACAGATGACTCCTTATGCTTTGTGTTGATAGGGAAAAATCTTATTTAAATTTCTTGATGTTTCAAAAGCAATTCTGTAAACAAGTTTCAAAAATGTAGGTAATGGCAGATAATGATCATAAAATGTTAACTGTCACTGGAATTGTTTATGAATAGAAGAGACCTATGTTTAAGAATATGTTGGTAGCATCATGGGTATGAAATTTTATTTCCATTGATTAGACAATTATGTCTTTTACTACTCAGGCACAGGAGATAGAGAATATAAACTTTTCATAACACAAATTTTAAACTTTTCCATTTTAGCAGAAGCAGCAGAGAGGCAGCAGGATGCAAAACAGATTAAGCAAAAAATAAATATATGTGATTACAGATTTCAGTTACAGTACTTAGACCTTTGCCTAATGTGTCTACATTTGTCAAATCCAAGACAAACTCTGAAAAGTCTGATAAATAATTTGAAACTGCAGTTTGCAAGGCTCAGCTGGGCTAAGGTTATCTGGGCAGTAAATTATTTCTCATCCATCACTCTCTGCATCTTGGTTTATTGCAAGACAGATTTGATACGGTATTACTTGCACAAAGGATAGCTTTCCTCCATTTCAGACTGAATAGCCTGTTGATGTACTCCTTGAACTGAAAAGAAAATTTTGTATAGTAAATTGGTCAATATAGAAAAAAACTTTGGGAGGTAACCTAGATCTAGGCAGAACATTACCTTGCTAAGTCTTGCCTAACAATAAAAATCTCAGTCACAGAAATATGTTGATTATTCTTATTTTAAAGTTGACTTTCAAGGTATAAAAATCTATGTTTATTCATCTGGTGTGGGTCTTCAGACAAAATGCAGTCCTGGAAGTCTGCAACATAGCACTGTCTCTCATCTAAAGATGTAGGAAAGAGCAGCTCTTCAGTCCTGCTGGCATAGAAAAGTGCTGGAATAAATGGGCCACTGACAAAGTTACAAGAGCCACAACTTGTTCAGAACTGTTTACCAAAACAACAATATTGTGAAACAACAATAGTCAACAAGCCACTATTGAGCCAACACCAAAGAACCTTCTTGTAACTCATGATGCTGATACTCTCCATGACTTAGTAGGAAGCTCAGAAGGAAATGGTAGTCAAACAATGTTGATCTATGCACAGCAGCTTGCAGGCACAAAAGTGCAGAAACACCCAGGGATTAAAGCATTTTGAATCGTCATTATTACGCTTTTGAGGAGTTCTGTGGCTGAGGAGCATCTTTATAGTCTCTAATTCATGAAGGATTTAGATTTCATCCAACTTTTGTTTAGTTTTCATTATTTTAGCAGTTTAGGACAAATATGCCAGAAATTTCAATCCAGTTCTGTGCTGTGTAGTGTTGCAGACATTGCAATTACTTCCTCCCTCTGAGATTCAGTTTGTGGGTGAAGTGGTGCTTTTGTGTGTGAGCAATTTGTGTCTGTCTGTTGTGTACTGCTCCCTGAAGATGCAGTGCACATGTCCCTATGTTCTGCTAATGCTTTTTGCCCTCATTATCTTTGTTCAATATACATAAAGATATTTAACATTACTTTTTAATGAAAGAGGTATTAAACTAAGGACTTAGTTCTTACATTTTCATTTGAATCCCATGTACCCAAGAACAAGTTCATACTAGCTGGCTTTTAAAGAGAAAAAGCCTTTGCAGCTGCAAAAATAAATGGGGCTAAAACCGTTCTCAATCAGTTCTTTTCATTGTGAAATTCCAAATACAAGTATTAGCTTATCTTTTAAGTTGAACTCTACTTCTGCCCTGAAAAGCAGAGGCATCCTATTTTTTGTTGCCAGATGAAGAGTGATATTTTTTTTAAATGAAGTATGATAGTAATAAAAGAAGTAAAACAGCCAATGTCCTCTTATCATGGATATCAGGAAGGAATAAGGAATAAAAATAATTTTTATTATTGGTAAAATATATAATATATAATGTATATTATAGATTTTGCCAATAATAAAAAGGTCTCATTTATTACATTTAAAGCTATCACAAGCATAGAAGTTATTATTTTCAGATAATCTTCATATAAATCAATATGTCTAATAAGTATCTTCTTGAATCACTTCCTTCCAATAAATTCCATGAAAATAGTACATATTATTTGTCTTGGTAAAATGAAATTTGACACAACTTCATTAAAACCCTCAAGTGTTAAATCTGGGTTTTTTGAAATGACTTTCCATGCCATTTCCTTTTGCATCTTGTCACATGGGGTCAAAATTGTCTATTTAAATTTCCTCTTTCAATTCTTAGAGTTTTAGAAAGACTCAGATTCTATTTGAACTACTTTCCTTTCCTGTGTACATCCCTCAAGAACCATCAGTTGGATGCATCAATTCAGTGAAAGAACTTTAAGATGCAAGTTACTTATTTTTTAAATTTGTTATTCTCTTATTCTGAAGGTGAGCACTGCAAAATATCTGGCAACTTGTTTACATTTTTTCAAGCATAAAGGCAGCTTTATGCTTGAAACATTTCTGTTTGTTTTTTCTGCCTTGCATTACTACAGCAGACTGCCCTTTAGGCTATGACTCTGCACCTACGTACTATGGTATTTCAGTAGCAGTACTTGTGCAGGTGAGTGGGGATTCCATGTAGTCTGCAGAGTAATAATTAAGCACATTTTTCAGCTTTCTAAATTTTTATTCTTGTTATTTACTGCTATTTTAAGACAAAAATTGACCAGCAAGGCTAATCTTACCTTCTTGTTGTCATAGGTCAGTCGAGTCCATCCAGTTACCCTGTTACAAGGCAATGCCTTGGCTTTAGAAGAGGCATGTTGTTGTAATGGTATCCAGTGGAGTAGAGTGCTCAGATTGCTTTCAATTTTTTTTTCCCAGTAATTAACCTCTTTCCCCATAATTAAGTAGTGATGCCTAGTTTTTAATTTAGATTAATTTTGATTAGAGTTAGGCTCTTGATCCTTGTAATCTTTCCTTCTGCATATTATGCAGCTTTCCTGTCTGATGTTTTCTTTCCAGGATAGTATTTATGCACTATAATCAGATCTTTCCTAAATGTACTTTTCCAAATGATTTATTAAAGTTTGTCTTGTCTGGTCTATCACAGTAAAGGACTTTGTCCAAGTCTCAAATAGTTTTGTAGTCTCTCTGTTTTTCTAATGCCTTTAGAGAACATTGATCCCAGAAGTGGGCACATCTTTCCAGCACTGATCTTTATCAATGTTATCATATAGAAGGAAATCAGACCTATTTGACATAATTCTTTTGTCACATTGACAAATGTTAGTACTTTTTTTATTGGTAAATGCTTAGTTTTCTATTGAATATGCAATTATTTAAGCTCATACCTGAAGAAATAGTCTCCATGTCTATAGCAAAAACCAAAGCATCAACAAATATTTACGATAAATCAAATAATCAATGTTTCTTTTTCTTCCCCTCTGACATCCTTGGGAATTACAAATGCTTGACAGCTTACAGATTCCAAGCTTCTCTTAAAAAGTGGTTAGCTTCCTCCTTCAACACTTCACCTCTCCCAAAATGTCTTAAAATTAAGGGTGTCAAAGTCTCATTCTTAGTGCAAGAGGAGTGATTGCTCATTGTGAAAGATGATCCAAATAATGTGAAAACCTGGGAGATAATCTGCAAGTTTAGAAAGCAAGCACAAAGACAGGAATGAGATATGAACCCTCCAAGATGCCAGGAGATGCCTCTGAAAGGAAAAAATGTTATATTAATGTCATGATCTATTTCTGCATTCCAAGCTCATTTCAAAATTCAATCTCAAACTCTACAGGCCAGTTGCAAGTATTCTGATTAACACTGAATAATATTTGATGAGAATTGCATTTATTTCTGCAGAACCACACATGCAGAATGTTATTGCTCAACGTGACTCAAAATTAGAAAAATTTGGCCCCCAAAGAAAATGACTCATGCTCATCTCCCTTTGCAGTTATTTTAATACTGAAGCAATTAGAACAGAGCCTGACTATTTCTCTTGTTTCTTTCTCCCCAGCCCATTGAAAGCTCTCTTTTATGCCAGTCCACTGGCACCATGTCCAGGTAGCTGATGGCTAACTTGTACAATTAATGATTTTATTCCAAGTAGTTAGTATTCTACACAATAATTTTACACAACTGGCAGACTGAAAGATCCTAAGCACAGTTTTTGCTACTTAAATACTACAAAAAACAATCTTTATAGCATTTATAGAGAGCTGAAAAAGGCAGAAAGCTTATCAATGTTTCTTTATATTGAACAAAACCCTCTCAGGAAATGAACTTCACTGATCTGAGCATTCTATCTGTCTCATAGCTTGGGCCATGCAGAGTTCTGTGTGCTCCCTAGCCACCCCTTTGACAGAGAGGAAACAATCCTGGAAAATGGTTTGAGAAAGGCCTCTCAAAGTGCAAGATCACAACATACTCTTTAAGGGTAGCCAGAAAACACATGAAGTTTGTAGAGATTCATGATGAAATAACTCCTAATTTGTGACAATCTTTACAATTATTCTTTTTCTAGCATATTTGTAGAAAATTACTTGATTTCTTCCCTACCTCTGCAATCCTGTAGTCAGAATTTCAAAACTGCTGAGCCCTTGAAATCAATAGGAGGATAGGAATACCAATAAGAGATGGTTGTGAAATGTTGGTTTTCTGAACTAGAAGTGTGTTTAACCTGAATAATGGTCACATTTTGATGGAAAAAAAAATTAAAAAAGAGCAGGAGTCTGGATAGATACTGATGCATTTTCTCTTCCTTAAAGCAAAGCAAAAGAATTCACGATCATAAATCAAGCTATTTTTTTGATTTTTTTTTTCCTGTTGAAAAAAACTTTTCCTTTTCGCATCCTAATAATATGAGCCACCCTGGCTTACACCAAGAACCCATTTAGTTCAAAATCCTGTATCCCACTCTGTCCGTAAGTACTCAGTTGAATCACTGCCTAGAAAAGTGCAAAAGCAGGCCAAGCATTTGTAATACTCCCCTCTTACATTTTCTCAGCATTTAATTATTTCAGCATGGGCACCTCCTGGTGCCTGTGTGTCCCATAGCAAACGACTCATCTCACATGAGCAGCTTCCCTGTCAACTTCATAATTTTTTAGTGTTCATAGGGTCATCTCTCAGGAGCTCTGCAGATCTGCTATTCCATCCATGAGGGACCACCAGCTTCCCCTATTCCATATCCTTTCTTAAGATGATTCCTAGTTGCTTCATTTTCAGTTCTGATATGAAAAGAGGCAGAGAACAGTTGAATCCTATCTGCTCTTTAAAGATCACTGATGATTTTGCAGCTTTCTCTTGTATCTTCATCCCAAATGGAAACACATGGGTTTACTAAGAAGTTCCTCACAGAGTACTTGTCATAAACCTGATTCCCTTTCCTGCCCTGCTCTGAAAGTTTTCTAGTTATGTATATTTCTTAAAGATGATGTGTTTTGTTTATGATGTGGATGGACCATGGACTTATATAAAGCTTTCCTCCCACAGCATTTATAGGGAAGTCTTCATTCATTTTGGCTTTCCTATTTGCCTTAAGAAATCATGGGTGTGAACACTGGAGGATATAAAATAGCTGCTTCAGGAGCCCAGGGGGAAAGCTGTGCATGTGTCTAACAGCATATACTCATGCAACTGCTTATCCACTTTCTGAAGTACTTGCTTATATGCTTAGAAGCTGAAGATATCTTTTCCTTCTTTTAGGTTGAGATATTTTTAAAGACTGCTGAGCACATTTTATGTGTACAAGAAAGGATCACTCAGGCTCAGTAACATTCCCTCTGCTCTATGCTACTGTCACCATCACCCCCATTGCTTCTAGCCACGTTGAGAGGTGTATGAGCCATGCTCCTGCTTCATACATTAGCCCAAATTAATATTGTTAATGAGTCTGCAAATTAATGTGAACTTGTTTTTCATATCAGCTCAGATGTACACTTGCTTTACAAGGACATTTTATGGTAAAAGTAAAATTCATACTAAAATGTGCAGATTAGATGTTTTTCTGTATTAATTTTAGAGAGTAGATGGATTGGTTTTCTTTACATTACTATAGCTGTTCTTGACAGACAATGTAGCATCATAACACAGATAATAGTGTAGTTACATTATTTAGTTTTACACTAGGCACTAGCTTGTGCAGAACTAGTGTTCTTATAGTAATAAGCTTTTTACCTTATTGTTCTCTGGTAGGCAAAATGAGTCATTGGAAATGAAATTCTAAGCCTCAATGGCAGTAAGGACAGTGCTTGTTTTGTAAGCAGGATAATGTAGAGACATGTCAAAGCATTACTGATTCTTCAATATCTCTGGCGGTATGATACTCTGAACATATTTCTCAAGAGAATAATGAACAGCAGGCTGTTCACATCAGCTTGCTTGCCTTTTTTATTTATTTATTTATTTTTTTTAGATTTACTTTATCCTCACAACAGAATTTCTGTGCTGCTGTTTGTCAGCAGCAGCTGTTCTGCTTTACATTGGTGCTCCATTCCACTTGATGGGCTCAAAAGACATGGTAAGGGCCCATTTATTTCTCTCACTATAGAAATATAGAAAGATATAAGCTCAAATCCAGGTTCAATTCAATTCTATACTTCCACTCTGGGAACATGGGATCTCTCTTTCTCTTGCTTTAAATTCCAAGGAATTTGGTGGAAATATAAAAGGTCCCCCAAAGAACACAACTGCTACAATTTCCAGAAGGCAAATGAGGCTATATTTAGCCTGCTTTGTATTTCCATGAGCTAACTCAGTAAAGCTTTTCCAGTGAAATAATGCTAGGGGACTTGCTTGTGTTACTCCCAAGAGATGCTAGGATGAAGCAATTTTTAACTAAGAAGGGTCTATATTGCATTCTTATCTGCAGAGTTGTGGTTATGTCGGAATACATTTAGTACATAAATTCACAGAGTTTAACTCATGGCAAGGTACATGTATTTCCCCTAATATGCAGCAGTGCTCCCCAAAGGCCTCCTCTCCTGCTTTTATCTGTTTTCTTCTGCATTACAGCAGGGACTATTTGCCTACAGTCATGTAGAATTCAGATGAATTTGAGAACAGTTACACAGTTAAAAATATCAATTAACATTTAGCAAAATATCTCTTCTGAATAAGTAAAATGCAGTAGCCCCATCAAAAAACTAAAAAGTACTGAGTTTTTAGGTTAATTTCAATAAAATCCTGCTGAATGTTCTTTACAACCTGATTGACTGAATCCTTTTAAGGATTATTAGTAGTCTGAATTTTCCACAAAGAAAAAGTTGTTTTCCATGGTGCTGGTCAATGATTGTTAAGTTTATCTATGTCCGTCCTACATTTCCTGCTAACTAATGTCTTATTTGAAAAATCATTAAGATGCTTCTTGGGTACCTCAACTAAACAGAATGGAGAATCAGTTCACAGCATTTCTTTGATGTTTTGCCAAAAACCAATGAAGAATTCTTAGTTAGAATGCTGATGTCATTCCATATTGAATTATTCTTTTGATGAAAAGTATCAGCACTAAAGGGATGCATATTTTATCACTTTGCCCTATGCACATAAAATGATAGATACTATTGCAGGAGTCTTTTTCCTTAATTTAGTATTAAAGCAGGACTTTCTTATACTTTTCTTGTTGCTGGGACTAAAAGCTATTTAAGACAATATAATGACCCTTTTTAAAGAATGGCATGTTCATGTTCAAACCAATAGAACTACATAACCTTGCTACTTTTGAGGGTAAAATGACAATAGTTTCAAGCATTATTTAAAAGGATGGTATCCACAGTAGCATTAGAAGCTGTAAAACTGCCGAGTGAATGAAACCATGCATAGGAAAACTGCTGAATACTTTATTGAAAGAGGTTGTAAGCTACTCATCCCTGAACAGACAAACACTATGGAGGAAAGGGAGGGTAGTGGGGAGGATGAGAGAATGATGATTTCTTTTTGCTCAAGGTGACAAAATTTAGAGTAAAGGATGCTCTGTACTTCTGAATGGAAGCTACCTGATAGTTTTGGGATCACCAAATGTAGAGGAGAGAACTGAGTGAAGGTTTGGTGTCAGCTCTTTTAGGAGCAGTGTATGACAGAGTTGTGGAGCTGCAGGTCAGCAGTTTTAAAATAGACAGCTTCTACATGAGAGGCACATTGCTGCTCCTTCCATGGATTTTGGTGCACAATCAGTCCTTTCCTCCTTCTCCCTGTGTCCAGAAACTAGCAGGACTATCCATAAGAGCATTTAGCCCTTCCCATGTATGTGGATAACAGAGGATCTCACTAAGCAGGCCCGTGAAACTAAGACAATCTCAGTTAATCAAATTTACTCTTTATTCTCAGGGAAATGAACAGCAACATGAACCAATGTGTCTCACGAATGAGTTTCATCTTATTAATTAAAAAAAACCCAAAACAACAACAAAGTGAGCGTTTTTATCTTTACATTTGTGTTTTCAAGCAAAAGTTTCTGAAGTGATGCCTGCATTGTTGGGATAGAAAACCACATGTTAGCTCTGCCCATGCTCTAGGGCAGCAGAGAACAAAGCCAGAGCAAGTCTCGAAAGTAGGCACACGGGGCAGGACTTACAACTACATTGAATGTTCCTGTATCAGCCAGTGCTGGCTTCTCCCTGAGAGCCCCTACATGTAATCCTGTAAACCTGTGGCAAGGTACTAATATTTTGGTGACTCATTAAATTTTTGCTTTAGATGATGACAAATTATGTATTTTGACTGTATCTTTTTTTTTTTTTTCCCCAGAAAGGGCATATGAACAAAAGGGAAAAGAAAAATTACAGGAATAAACATAAAAGAAATGCTAAATTTGAAATTAAATGAAGTTCAGATAATCATCTGTCACTCAATTTCCCAGTATTATCCCTTAATAATCTTAATAACCTCTTTGTCTATTTGCTTCTTATCTATTTAAAACACTTGTTTATCATTCACAGCCTGATTGGTTCATCCTCTATTTCCAAAAGGAAGAGACGATGATATTCGTAGGACCCAGAGAGCTGATGATAAAGCAAGGAATTAGCATAAAATCCCCCAACCCTTTTCTAACTCTAGATTAAAGATGGCCTTGAAATACAGGGCTTGGAGCCAGATCCATCTTTTCCAAAGTTTGGATGAGATCAGATTTGGGATTTAGGGGCTGGCAAAAAACTAATTCCAGGCTACCAAAGCATAAACCCCAGGAAAAGCACAGCCTTTTGTTCCAAGTGAATAACTGAGACACACTGAGGCTGTCAATTCCTCAACATATGTAGTTTGTGGAATATTCTGGGCTCCTATAAATACAGAATTAATCTGTATAAAGTGCTAAAACACATGCTGAATTTGAAGTGACCTTGAGCCTGGCAGAATGGACCCCAGGAAGATACTGCTGTGTATGCCTGCAACCATATTCATATTCACTTATATTGTAATTCAAATATAGTCAGTAGGCCTGGTTTTACTAGGTAGTAAATGGATGCCTGTGTACTCCAAGAATGAGAAGGTCAGGTTTGAAATAGCACTTTTGGGAGTAGTTAAGTAAGGGATATTTTACTTTGTCTCAGAGTATTCCCATAGCCTGTTTCTAGACATGTTGCTGCTGTGAGGACTGGCAGCAGAGCTCTGTGTTAACCCACATGCATGGACTGAAGCCTGTCCCAGCTGTTTGTGTAAGGATGCTCCCACCAGATCCCGCAGTAAGTTGGTGCTGGGCTGTTAGAAGTCATGATGGATGTTAGCAGCACTACTCTGTGGTGTGCTGTTGGCCACAGAAATGCATTTGCTGTACCAAATGGATTCAGGCAGGCAGCAGGCTGCAGGTGGTTACCCATGTGTGTCAGTCTCTCTTGTGCAGAGGAGAACAAACATCATGTACCAACTCCACAAACCTAAATCTTGCCTTTGCCAGCAGCTCTTGCCTATATTTCTTTGGCATGGTGCACAGGAACTATTTAAGGTATTTTGGCATATATTGGAATGAGAAATATCACTGACAACAGATCCACTGCCACACCCATCTTCCCCTCAGGTACTCTTAGGTGAAATTAAATATTGACTGGTTAAGATATTCTTGCATCCTCAGTTCCCAGCCTGATCTGTAGTGGCAATATTGTGTGCAGAGCCTGGAGGGTGGTGGCTGAAGAACAGGATGGATTCAAATATCTGTGAGACAGTATGGGACTGTATTATTGCTTTCAGGATCTCAGTCAGATTACAGTGTGATAGCTGAAGAAGTTTCCCTGTCAGATCATCTGTTGGGGATTGGGCATGCAAAAGCCTGAGCTATTTTAAAATAAACCATAACTGATGGCACAGTGACTCACACACTGGGCTGTGAGCGAGGGGGCTGGAGAGCACGTTCAGCTGTGGTGTGGGTGGGATTGGAGCCTTGGGCAGGTGGGGTTAGGGGGATGAGGGGACAGAAGCCACTACTGCTGTGGCCACACCGTGGCCTGTCAGACAGAATGAGGAGTAGTACTTGGCAAAGTCACCTTGTATGTGGGGTCAGAGTGAGCTGGAATGACTGAAATGCACCACTAGTTCCTCATTTCCAGGAGTGTAATCTGTAGCAATTACTGAACGACATCAGTTTAACAGATTGACGTAAACAAAAATGATGTTTTGTACCCCAGGCTGTAAACTGTGGAAATGGGAGAGTTGTCACAAGACTGCTCAGCTGTGGTCTGGGCTGGTGCTTTGGGTGCAGGACCAGATGAACAGCTGAGGGGGAAGCAAATGATCCAGCCTATTCAAGGGAAACCAGCTCTTTCTTCCCTAAAGGGCTAGATATTTCTGTGGAAGCAATCAGCAGTGACCAGTTAATGGAGTGACCCTTGAATGTGGGCCCTGAGTTTCTGGAGAAGCAACTCACAGCCCTTGCTGCAGGGATCTGGGAGCACGAGGCTCTCCCTGAGAAAGGCAGAGGTTCTCTCTGAGGTTTTCCCCTATGTTATTCACAACTCAATAGCAACCCTTTGGCAGTTAAAACAACTGTTTACAGGGAAAAGTAATGTTACTCACTTTTTTTACTTCTTCATTTTTAAACCCATTTTTTAATGTGATTTAACAGCTGGAGATGAGGGGATGGCAGCACCAGAAGAGCAGCCAACTCTCTACAGACAGTCAGAGAGTGCTCCGGGGACTATCACTGGTCCATGGATGACAGATGGGAACTTATAGACTATAACTTAACAGATGGATCACAGACCCGGTTTTTACTTGAATGGAGAAAATCAAATGATTATGGGGCAGCTAAATAAAAGCAACTAATCAGAAAGATTAGTGATTCAGTGTACTGATTTGGGGGGATGTAATTTGTGGGGATGGAAATCTTGTGGCAGTGACTAATGTGTAAAAGTAATGGCAAGAAAAATGAGCTATTGCCCTGATTCACATTCCTTAAAACTGTATTTCATCACATAAACTTATTTTTCCACTTTTTTTTTTTTTTTTTTTGTATGTGTGCTACTCACGCTTATTTCTGTAAAAAACATAACTTTTCAGAAAGTGAAATTCTAATTTATTGTGGAGAGTAAAATAGAGATGTAATGTTACATTTTGGTGTGACATGCTAGATATGCAGTTATATAAATGTATCTATTACTCCACTCCAAATTATTCTTTTTATTTTCTTTATCATCCACCGCTAAATTGACAAAATCGACAAGAATTTTTATGACCTCTGTTGATCCCTGACCCTTTGTATCACAGTGAGACATGGCACATTTGTGTATTTGTAATTGCTGATAATGTGCTGTCTTATTTATTTCTGCATTCCATGAATGCCTGTCATGGTAAGAGATACTTTTTCTATTGTTATCTTGATACATACTCAATAGCACTTATGGCATACAATAAATTCTCTGATGACTGCATTTCTTAGTAGGTCTTCAAGAGCCTTAATTTTTTCAAAACTAAGCAAAAACAAATTGGGATGCAACAAAGTCATTCCAGGTAATGGAAACCCCAAGGGATGCTGTAAATTCCCCATTCCCTTCTTCCCAGTTTGCTTATCAGGCTCTTAGACAACGTGTAGTTTAAAACACATCAGCTTTCAATATATGTAGATGCCTCTCTTTTACCACACTGTCATAGTATGGTTGAAGATACTCTGGGGACAAGAATGGTTGCTTCTGTTTCATTTTTGGTTTTGTTTCATTTTGCTTTTTTCCCTTTTAAGTAATGTTTTCTTTTCCCAGAATCAAGATATTGAGTTTCTCCTCATAATTTTCCATCTTCCTTCCAAAGGTGTGTTTTATTTTCATAACCTGGTTTTTTATACCTAGATTTCTGAAGGAAATTAGATCTGTGTAGTCCTATTTTGTGTGCGTGTGTTTGGTTCAGACTATGCATAGCAAGCTTTGAACTTGCTCAATTTCAACATCCTTAACAAAATTTAGGAAAACCTCTTAGCTCTTAAATTCCTCCGAGACTTAGGAGAACAGGTCCCCTTGTATATAGAAATGCTGAGAGGTTCACCATTTATCAGACATCAGAATCCACAAAGAAAAGACAGAGAACCCCCAAATTTAAGTTTCATTAGCTCTGCTCTTTATCAAATTGATTGTCTTTAGAAACTTTTTCAGTGTTTTCACTTCAAAGATTTTTAATCTTGAAAGTTGTTACAATGCTTACTTTCAGCACAAAAAATGGCTCCTGACAATTACTAAATTATAATGACCCACA
Organism: Lonchura striata; assembly: GCF_050655825.1. Classification (NCBI taxonomy): domain Eukaryota; kingdom Metazoa; phylum Chordata; class Aves; order Passeriformes; family Estrildidae; genus Lonchura; species Lonchura striata. The sequence continues at coordinate 118,805,216 of NC_140704.1, forward strand.
AAAATTATACATTCCTCTGCTGATTTGTGTGAACTCAACATTGCACATTATTATTCAACATTGTGTCATAGTTTATGGGATGATTATATAAAAGAGGCAGGAAAGGAAGCCTCCAGGAGAACACATACATGAACCTAATGAAATGAAACACCAAAAGTACATTAAATACTTGTTTAATTAAAGGTTGTCAGTGCTTGCAAGAAGAGAGCATCACACCTGACATGCTGTCATGTTATAGCTGTAGACTTAACACTGTCCTATGATTGAATGTAAAAAAACCCTCCATAGATATGAAGTAGATGTCTCTCACTTGAGTCTCACAGACCATTAATACCTTCTGTATCCCTCCTGAACATCAAAGAAAACAAGCTGGTTATTACTGCCTCTCTCTTGAGACAGAACTTAGAAATAGTTTGCTTCAAAGCTCTTCTCTCAGACTTACAACAAATTGCAGAAGTTGTTATATTCAACAGCTTCAATGCTACATTGTATTTGGGACTGGAAACAAAAGTCTTTTAGGAATTCAAGTGTCTTCCTGTGCTGCTCATGGTATCCTCTCCTCTTATCTAACTAGAAGTGGTTTTCCAGTGGCTGACAAGAGTGAGAGTCCTGCTGGATCTTACTGTGGCACATCTGCTGCTATGCAGGTAGGCTCCATTCCAGGCACAATAGCACACATGAGAATAAAGAATCACAGCAAAATGAGGGCTGGAATGGATCTCTGGATGTTGTCTGGTTCAGACTTCTCCTCAAAGCAGGATCAGGTACTCCAGGACCTTGTTGAGCCAAATTTTTATACTCTTCAGGGTGGAATTGCCACAACCTTTCTGGGTCATCGACTCCAGTTGTGGTCATTCTTGTCATGAAGGATTCTTACTTAAATGCTCATATTCATTCCCTGTTCTCTTATTTGCTGGTCTCCATGCTTCTGGTGGGTGATTTTGAACTGAGAGATTGCTCAGGAGCTTGAACAAAGATCTCTAGTGCTAAAATCATATGTTTCTTGAGGTACTATTGTTGCTTTGATGTTGCAGCTAGGGTAAATTACCTCGGTGGACTGGCCACAGTCATAAACTAGTAATAATTCCCAGAGGGTTTCTGTGACTCAGAACCCTGAAGGAGCTTCCTTTAGCATAATTTCCAGGCATTTCAGCTTTGGTAGCTAAATATGCAAGGGATGACATTGGAGCATTTTGCATGAGAATGCACAAATGGGACTTTGGAGTAGTTTTGGTGGAGCCTCAAATTTTTGTCCATCTCTTGACCTGCACCCGCAAAAGAGGAGACAGCAGAGCAATTAATGATGACGGACCCTAATGGAGTCTAAAGCAGCTCTCTATTTTGGAGAGAGGTGGGATGATTCTCCAGTCAAAGTCATGTATCCTGGGTAACTGTAGGGAAAGAGGTTTGAGGTATATTTGTGCTTAATTCAGTTTAAGCTGGAAACATTAGGGAAGAAATTATGTTGATAGCAAGCCTTACTCCAGGGGTTTCATAAATACAGAGACTGGCTCTGCAGGGGAGGAAATATTGTGACTACTTCCATGAGAAAGCTGAAATAAATAGGGAAAACCAGTGTGCAAAATAAATATTTGTATCAGTTGTCCATAGAAAAAATTAGCTGACCCGTAAGAGCAGAGGGTGTGAGTCCAGGCTGGCAATTATCAAAAAGTTCAGATACTTGAGCTGCTGCAAAGAAGGTTTGTCTGTACCAGTGTGGACAGAGAGGAAATATGACAATTTGACTAGGGTGTGAACAAAAGGAAGAATGGACAGCAATTGTGGATAACCAAGGCTAGCTAACTAAACTTTCCACTTTGGTGCTTTTGGGGCACTTAACTGTATTGGCCTCCTGTTAATACAGAAACTATATTGTGGCTTGCACTCTTGGTTGCATAATGTCTTTGTGGCAGGGCTGCTGTTGTTTACTGACAAGTATTTTTAAAACTGTCTCTTCTGTGTGTTTTTAAATCCATTAATGCAGTTTAGCAGCTGGAAAAAATGAAGGTCAGCCAGCTCCCCATAGACTATGGGCAAATTCTCCTTTGAGTGCAGTGGGAAGACAATTGCATGCTTAATACAAAGATGTATAATTAAAAAGTCTCCTGGTTTTGGGGATGTGGACACTGGCAATCATAATCAGTGGTTCCCTGAGGCTTTGTGGTTACATGGCATTATCTATCACTTGATTGTACACTATAGTGCAATGTGCACTATAGTGCAATGTGCACTTTTTCTTTTTAATAACTCTGGAAAGGTCATATACAGTTTGTATCGCATACTTACACTAAATTGTCCCATTTCTACATTGTGAATTTTTGTTTTAGAATCACAGAATCAAAGAATGGTTTGGGTTGGAAGGGACCTTAAAGACCACCTAGTTTTACCCTCCCTGTCATGGGCAGGGATGGCACTAAATCTGGTTGCTCAGGGCCACATCCAACCTGTCCTTGAACACCTCCAGGATTTATATTAAATCCTTTTGATCTGCATTAAACACTTCTGATCTGCATTAAATCTTCAATGAAATATTAATTATTCATGGATCAAGAGATGTAATATAATCTATTCTCAAGATACATTCAGATTTTTTCAGTACCTCAGCAATTTGAGGCCCAGGAAAGCTCAATATAAATCCCTTTTCCTCTCCTGTTGACCAAATGAAATAGTTCACATTTTTTCTGCTAAAGAATGACATAACCTATGTTATGCAGGATATTTGAATGGATTAAGCAAATACATAAGTGTAGCAAGAATCTGTATTTCAGTTTGTTTCAAACCCTTCTTCATTCCTTTTATAATTCAGACAAGAGAGGCAATCAGGCCTTGGAGCTACTTTCCAATGTCGGATTTACCTTTCCATGCCCACTTACCTTACTGGGAGCAGCTGCTGTGCCTCTCTGGATCTCCACCCATCCACTCAATCCATTGCTCAGGCCACTTTAGAAGGAGACACTAGATGGAAAAAATTGTGGATTATCTGTTGATCCAGCATTTTGTCACTGTGATGGTGAGCTGTCCTTTGCTTTCTGCTAGTCCTCAGGACACTGCATCCCACTTTGCCTCATTGGCACAGGCATATGCCTGCCCTGAGTTTCCTCAAGAGTGAATTTCTTCATTCACATGCTCCACAGTCAGACTGATGCCAGCTGGTGCTAACTTCAGCTGTGAGCATGGGTAATGTCCTGGTCTGAAAGTCCTCATCATGTGACACCCTCTGTACACCTGATTAAAATCAGTGCCTGTTGTGGCCAGGCAGTATTTGGGATCCTGGTCTGGTTCAGCCTGCAGGTTTTCCCCAAGCTGGACTTCACACACAGCTTGGCTCTTGTCCACAGTGATGGATCTGATTTTGCAGATGAACCTTTAGAAGGCAATTGGTGCAGACTGTAGTGCTGATAACACATAAATGCAGGACTTTCTCTTCATAGCTTTGATGTCTGTGTAATTATACTGAAGAGGAAGTCACAAGTTCTCACATTTTGCTTTAAAAGCTGAAATAAGAGGCTGCTGCACTTTCTTCCAGGCCCAAGACTGATTGGAAAGGTAGAGAATGTTTAACTTCTCACACAAACCCTGCCTGGTACATTATGCACTCTTATGCTGAGTGGCTGGTCCCCATTCTTCCCATCATTTTAGGCACTCTGGGCCCTCTTTTGCCCTGTGAGAAGGGCTAATGCCACTGTGTAAAAGGGACACAAATGTCTATGCAAATATTCTTATCCCCTCTTTTATATTGGCAGAACTGTCTTTGGATCTTTCCAGTAATAATTACTGGAAACACATTTAATGAACTGAAGTAAATACCAGACACATCTTAACTCCCTGTAGGAAGGATTCCATGATGAAGGATTTCCCTGGAGTCTCTCTTTTTTTTGTGATATTTGTTTCTGTAACAGTGTTTTAATCCTTCTTATGAGACATATCTTGAATGAAATATCACCTTTGGTTATAGTACTGTTTGAAGGTATACCAGAGATGGGTAACTCTGCTAACAGTAATAGCATGATTTAGTTTTTACACCCCAGGTTTCCAGTATTTGCATAAACTTCTAGGAATCTCTTTCACAAAAGATAATTCAAATATGTGAAGTGAAAGAAGAGAACTGAGAAGTGATTTGCACTCAGAAAGGGTTCCTGTATACACAGCAGCAAAACAAGATCACAGCACCATGTGAACTTGAAAACCAGGTGAACTTGAAAACCTTCACCTGTGCTCCTATGTCTTGGTTAGTTCTTAAATAAATGGTAAATGTAAGCAAACAAACAAACAAAAAAAAACAATCCCCTAAAAAGATGGACATGCAATGGAACACAAATGCTGGCTACCTCCTACCAGCAAGACTGATCATTCCAGTATCTGTGAGAGAAGGAATTAAAAATAGTAAGTGTGAAGTACCATCAGGGTCTGGCCCCACTGCTTGTGGGATGATCCATTTCTACCTATTTATTGCAACCTTTCTGTTCTAAGGATAATTTTCTATAGGTTTATTAGCCTATAGATGAAATAGGCTATAGACACAAGGACAGTTTTTAAGCATAGTCTGTCTCTTGAAGTGACTTAGAGGTGGTTTCAGGTTGTACAGGTGATCTCAACTCTGATGAACAATTTTTGCTTTTGACAATGCCAAATAATTGGGTTTTATTCCTGGTGAAGATGATGCCCTTTATGCAAGGGCATAAAGGCATAGGATAAGCTGAAGTAAGGCAGATTTACAATATATATTAGTAAGAAATTCTTTACTGTGAAAGTGGTGAGACACTGGCATAGGTTGCCCAGGAAAGTTGTTGATGTCCCAACCCTGGAAATATTCAAGGCCAGGTTGGATGGGGCTTTGAGCAACCTGGTCTAGGTGTCCCTGCCCGTGGCAAGGAGGTTGGAACTAGATGATCTTGAAGGTCCCTTCCAACCCACGCCATTCCATGACTCTATGACTGTCTCCTAAATCTTGAATTACTAGTCTGCTGGAGAGCAAAGATTGAGCTGACTATACAGTTTTTTCAGGAGAGGCAAGTAAAAATTATTTGCATCACCCCTGCATTTTCCCAGGTTATTCACTGAGTATGAAGGCAGACGTGCCCTACCAAGGATAAAAGATAAATGTACAGTCATATTCAGGTACCACGGTTCCAGTTGGCCATACTCAAGTGTTTGCTTTGTGAGCCCATTGCCTTTCACACATTCCCAGTGTTAGCTGTCACACGAGCGTCAGTGGAAGTACCAATGTTCCTAACACTGTTTACTTTTCCTCTTTCACCTGCAGGCAGCTGGTCCTTAGCAAGGGCAGCTGCTGTGTCAGAGCACCAGCTGCCCTCCCAGGCTGAGCCACACACACACTGAAGGCCACCAGCTCTGTGCTCTGTTATACAGTTCTCAAGCTTTTCTAGTCTGAGATCTTTACACTCCCTCTCTCCTTCTTAATTTCTGTCATATTCTGCCCCTGCTGCATAGTTTGCATTTATTTGCATAAAATGGTTACTTTTACAACTGCTTACATAAATGCATATTCAATTTTCCTCCAGCTCATTCTGTGCATCACACACTGATGTTTTGCACTCTTCACAGTCCCCAGCATCACTAAAATAGTCATTCTCCATGAAAGTACTTTTCAGGATGTGACCTGAGGAGCTGCAGCACAGCAGTGTTTCCAGCCTGTGCCATTGAAACACCACTCACAGTGCTGTTTGCTAATGCTCTGGCTTGTGGCAGACTTGTAAAGGTGAGTTTTCCAACTTACCTATAACAGAAAGGAATGTATTACTTGGGCTGTCTTAATGCCAAAGACCTGAAAAGTAAATGTCAGAATAATTGTGCTCAATGACAGCAAAAAAAAAAAAACAAAACAACAACAAGAAAAACTTCTAGCAGTGTTAGCTTGGGTTTCTAAATAAAGGAAGGAGAAATTATTATTTATTTGTTTTGAGTAAGTTTGCAAACCATGTGTTCACTATTTCTGTGCAGGCTGGTGAATGCATATTGAACAGGGAATGAGATTACTGGGAAAAAAAGGGAAAGAAGCAGGGGCAGCTGTTAAAGCCCTGGTTTTTATCAGCCAGCTGGCAGTCATCTCTGGGGCACTGGACAGCCAGCATGAGCACTTCTGTAGAGGTGAATGCTGGAGCATATGTGGGTAGAGGTGATTTTTGTGGCAGTGTTTAGAAGACAAAGAGCAACCAGCCAGAGCAAGAAAAGAGCATCAGTTACATGAATATGCTGCTCGTGAAGCAGTGATTTTACAACATCCTGTCTCAGACAGGCATGATTATGGAAACTTTTGTGGTGGAAGAGGAGGAGCTGGTGGACCCACAAGTATAGAACTGCTACTTGATGAACTTTGGGTTAAAAATCTTTGTAGTCTGTTTATCTGCCACCTGCTCAGGGGGAGGAAGCATCAGCTACAACCTTGAGCCCCCAGGCATACTGTGACCATAAGTTGTAGCATCCCTCACTGTTCATGTCAGTTTTGACACTGTGAAACTCCCTGAAAACAGCTTTCTTACCGATTTTAATGCTTTGTCAGCCCATAAAAATGGATTAATGCAGAGAGAATTGACAGATCAAACAAATATAAGGATATCAGAACAGATTGAATTTGGGAATTCATTTGGGAAGCAGGGATTTTAATAATGAATATTGATATTGAAAGTGAAAGGGGGTATTTCAAAGCTGATAGGAGGCTATTTTCTCTCTTATACCTTGATAAACTAACTATAAACATTCCGTTATATATACTATCACATTGATTGTTTTTACTCTATATTTTTGAAGCAGTCCTTTATAGCACAATTTTGAAGAAAACAGGAGAATAAAATGTAATACCCCAATAATTCTTCTCCATCTTTTTCTGGCATGCTTTCTGTGCCCTTACTTTCAATTTCATCCACATTTTATACCTTGTATATATAAATCTATTTGCTCCTTTGCACTTAGCCTGAGTTCAAATATTAAATGGGCCCACAAATTGCATTTTTGTTGTGACCACTCTCTAAGTGTCTTACTTGAGAAAGACACACACTCTTTGGTTCACCTTGAGAATTTCTAGAAATTATAGTTTATTTTTATGATAATCAGTAGCTGGTAGATTTTTATATCCTCCTGTAATCTTCTGTGAACAACTGAAGACAGTCTGTATATCCAGTGATAAGTGCTGTTAGGTAAATATTAATGCACATAAAGTTAATGTACATTCACTTGCATAAAGCCTGTACCTCATCACATCCATGCCTGTAATCCATCACATTTTCATTTATAATTTTACAAGAGCCACAATGACAGGTCCCCTGAATTTTGCAAAATTAATTTGCTGCATCCTAATATAAATGTGTTGCAGTGTGTCTGCTTCAGCCTTCTACAGCAGGGTAGCATTGGAATGGCAGAAAAGTGACATGCGTCTGTCACTGCTGCTCAGCTTTTGTGGAGCAAATACAGAGAAACTGCTCACACTGTCAGGTGTGGAAGGAATTGAAGAGGGAGCTGCAGGAAACCAACTCTGCTCTGCCATAGCCTAGCAGTCTGGCATCCTTACCACAGATGTCTTCTCTCCACATTCAGCCCAACTAGATCCAGCCTGGCTGGTGTTAGCAGCAGCAAGAGGCAGCTGCTATCAAGGGTTGAAGACAACACGCTCACCTACCTGGACATTTAGAACATTTTGATTTAATTGACAGCACATCAGCTCATGTAATTATTCAGAGGTGGGAATTTTTAGTGCTGTTTTGTTATTGTAGGAGAAGACAATCATGAGATCGAAAGTTACTTTAGATTTAGATAATTTTTTCTTATAATAGTCTATTTTTTATAACTGTTTTATTTCTAGCCTCAAATATCTTCCATTCCTCCAGTGCTCAGCTGGATGCATGTTTTTTGTCCCTGGTACTCTTTCTTCCAAGAGGCTGTTTGCTTCTCTCTCAGCCCTGAGCATGTCTTACTTTGAAATAACTCTGTGCTATGTCATGTTGGCAGAGACATGGGAAAACTCAAGATTGTATAAGAAATTATTCAGGTATTTTTTGTATGAAAACAGTAATGGAACTAGGAATTCAGGCTTAAGTATGAGCTGTTGTTAAATCTTTTAAACTACAGTAAGATGAAACACTTACAGGTGCTGAATCTGTATTATTGTATCCCCTGCAATTTAATCCTCCATTTCCTAACATTCTTTTGTATCTGTTTAGTGATGATATGTGTGATACAGACCTAGGCTGATGGCAGGGCAGAGAACTGCAGCCACACAACCATAATCTTATCCCATAAAGAGAGCACATTTACCTCCAAGACAGATGCCAGCATGAGCCCTTTTAGCTCCCATCTCTGAGGGAATCTGCTCCACACAGGGCTACCCATAGTTGGAGAGTAATTATGGGACATTTTTGATCAATTATTTGACAGATTTTGGATTACAGTACTCTTGCAATTGTATGTAAAGAGGTCTCTGAACTCCATGCAATGCAGGAGGGGAGGCCTCCCACTCCCTGCTCATTCTGCAGCTCCACATGCCATGTGCCCTTCCTGAGCCTCTTGTCTCTCTGCAACAAAGAAGAGCCAGAGAGGAATAATGGGGAATGGAAAGGTCTAACCAGCATGGAATTTATAGAATTTTATAATTCTAACTTGCTTTTTTCCCATCAATGCCCACTTTGGTGACAAGCCCTGCAGCCTGTTTGTCAAGAGGGAGCATGCAGTGAATGACATTGCAGGGGCTGAGGAAAGCTAATTTGCTAAGGTGAATTTTAATTTTATTTTTCTTTAGAAAGTGTCTTCTTCTCTTTTCATGATTTCCCAAATGCCTGCTTAATAATTGATTAGCAGTTTTAGGAAAATGTTTTATACTGCAGATTTCTAAAAATTAGGGTGATTTTTTTTTTCTTTGTTAATTCAAGTGAAATGAAAAACAAATATCAATAACTGTCCATTTGGCTTCTGGATTTCTATGTAGTCATGACAGGCATCATATGGTAAAAGGAAAGAGATGGGAAGAAAGGCAGAAGATTGTCTCATGAAACCATCTTATCCATCTTATTTCCCTGTGACTCCATCTGTAAGGGCCCTATGAAGCCAGCAGCCTACACCAGTCACTTAGTAGTTCTTCCTGTGTTTGGGAACACAAAGCTGGCAATATATGGATGTTTTGAAACACAGGGTTTGAAATTCAGGGCTCAGAGAACAAATGGCAGAACTCTTTTCATGACTTTAATTTTGGATGGGAAATACTCCATCCTGCACACAGGATGGCAAATGCAGGGAACAAGCTGCAGAACAGGCAAGACCAGGGTCTAAACTAAGCTTAGGGGCAGGGCTGACTGATGGATTTAGCTTCAAGCAGGGTAAGCACACAGCTGGGGGAAAGTGAGGAGCAGGGATAACCAGAAGTGAGAATAAGCCTAGCTGTATTCAAAAACACAGAACTGAAGGGGTTACTGAATGGGGCGTTGCAGATTGCCTTGATACAGAAGAGGATCCAGTTGTACCTTTCAGATGAAGCTGCTCTGTGAGTATGGTAATTTCTAAGCAAGAAGTAAATGAGGAAAATGTTTGACTTTGAAGTGATTTATTGAGCGAATTTTAATATATTACACATGAAGTTTAGGAGGCCAAACACAAAGGAATTTGAAATAAAGTATTTCCACCTTTGCCTCAAATTTTCCTGTGAGAAGGTTTAAGCCTTCAAATTTAGCTGTCTCAGAAATGAAAAAATTCTCAGTGAAAGGATGTTTTTCTAAAGCATTGCAATTTTTTCTGTATTTTAAACCTGAAAGGTTTAAAAATATTTACAGAGATTGTATTAAAAAAGGGTCAGCTTTGTGCACCATCACAAAGCAAAAATGGATTTATTATGGTCACAATTATTATGGTCTGCCACATAGACTAAAATACTATATGTGGTGCCATTCTTAAAATGTTTGTGTGACTGGCAAAGTTCTTGTTCTGCAATATTATTAAAGTTAAAATAAGAATTTTAAGATAGAGTCTTTTATGTTGTTTTTGTGGAATTAAACTTTTTGAACTGATAAAGGTATTTGTCTATGATTTCAGTTTATACATTTAACTTTTTTAAAAATTTGAGAATCATAAATTATACATCGGACTTGGTTTCGGGGAGGAATTATCTATTTATAGAAAGCAAAACAAGGGGACATATCTGACCACTACAGAATTTCCTACCATAGCATGCTATGCTGAATAGCAGGAGGAATGATTTGTTTGTACTGTACACTCACTCAATATTCACTTGTTTTCTACTTTAATTCCCTTTTTTTTTGCAAAACATCCACGTATTTTAAATGTCTTGTTAGTCAGTTTATACAGTATCAGGCAAACAATGATGCCATTGATGGTTTAAAGAGTGAGTCAGCTCTAGAGCATTTTTTCATCGTCTTTGTGTTTGAGGTAACCAATTTGCTATTTTCAAGCATATCACAAATAAAGCAAATGTCTATATCAATTTGTGTGAATGTAATCAGCATTTTTGTGTGATTTTAATCACATCATGATTTCTTTGAATATATTAATTATAATTTCTGCATGACTGTGATTTATGTGTATTTATATGTGAAATTTATATCTGGCTTTTATTTACAGCATATTTTGCACACTTTTTTCCTTTTGGATCAGTGTAACTTACAATAAAGTTCTGGTAAAGATCTTCATAGTTGTGAGCTTTTTGTAAATATTGGGAAGTTATTTGTGGTCTCAGAAAATTAATTCCATGAATGCTTTAGCTAGTAAACTCTTTTTTTAGAATGCTCGAGACTAGTATAACATAGTTATTAATTATGAGAATGGGATATCTTTATTAAGTGACACCAATAGGCTTTTTATTACCTGATAAACAAATTCAGATAATCATATGAAGAGTTTACAATCTAAGTTTGGTTTTTGAAATGTGTTTTTACAACCAAATTAAATGCATCCACCCCTTTACCCCCTAGATAATGCTCCACAATGGGAACTACAGTATATCTTTTCAAGAGAGGCTTTTTGTTGTGGTAGAAACAAGATGGATTTTTTCCACATTTTCAAATTTGTCATTAACTGTTTTGGAAGATTCATTAATATGTAGAATCTGCATGAGATATTTGGTTAATGTGGTGGGTAGTGAGGAAATAACAAAGACGTTAAATTTTTTTGATGTTTTTTTCCAGAGTGCAGTGATATAATTTTCTTTTATTGTTTAATAAAACTCAGAGGAATGCACAGATGAATGACTTTAATACCCATCTAGCACTGACATTTCCAGAAGTGTCATATTTGAGACAAATCATTGGACAACAGGCTTTGCACTGATAATCTCAACTCTCCAAAAGACACACCATTGGAGAAACATATGCACTCCTCTTCTGAGGGCAAAGAGGTCTGGAAATCTGTTAATGAATGACATAAGAAGAGGGATTTTGAAGTCTTTTGACTGTAATAACATCTTCCCTGCTAAGAAGTTAATCATCTGTTGGCTGTCTTTTCCTCTTTTGAACATTAGTTTGAAGAGCTTCCCATTATTGTTTTTGTCTCTAGCTGGGAAGAAAACAAATTCTTTGACCTTACTAATAGAGAAAAAGAAATATTTTCCTTTGCTGCCTCAAAAAAAAAAATAGACAAATATTTTTAAAAACTAACCTTCCACCTCTGTCTGACAGACTTATCATAGGGACTTTCAAGTCTATGCCCTTTATGAGTCTTTGTGTTGGGACATACTCAGTAGCCTATTTTTTCCCTGAAAAAGGAGAATCCTGGATAAGAACCAGGTTTGCAATCTTGTATTAAAGCATTTCACTGTTTCCTCATTTTCAATTTGCTCACAAACATTATATAAAAACTGCTCTGTGTGTACTTACCTCAGTTTTATTGTAATTTTATACATATAGTCTAGTATATATAATATATGTAGTATATATAAATATATATATATATATACTTTCCTTTTCAATTTGGCTGCAACAGTGTTGTATGAAAAACTCAGATGACTGTAATGCAGATACTTAGGAAAGTATCAGTCAACCAATAGTTTTTTCCTCCAATGAAAAAAAAAAGTGAAAACCTACTACTTAGTGTATTGAAATATTATTTTTGTCTCTCAAATGATAATATTTTTATGAGGTATTAGCAAATTTTATCTCACATTTTTCTTCTGGGATTTACCTAAATCATGTTAACATGATTGCCCCTCTTGCCTCAGTGGTTTTTCCACCATGAATAAGACCAACAGGAACAGGGAAAGTACCATGCACAGGAGTTGTAAACTAGCACAGATATAAAAAATACTGGGCTACTTGGTGGGATCTCAAGATAAAATGGACCAATACTGGTGAATAACCTGATACACAATACCTGACTCAACTTGTGGCAGCTGTGATCATGTGGCTGCTGGGTATTTTTTGTTTTAGACTTATCCCAGAAATTTTAGAACTTTCAAGTTTAGTTGAAAGCACTAACAATTCTAATGAAAAGGGCATATTTCACCTTTTTCATTAACAAATAATCCAAGATATGGAAAAGGTTTCACAGAATTCTTGATTCAAGAAGTGGATTTTATCTCAAGCTCTTTATATTAGGAATGCTTGAAACTTGGCTTGTGATGTGGTCCATGGCCTTGTAGCAAAATTTTTGCTGACAAATTTAGGATAATTTTAATTAAGCCAGAAGGAACCTAAAAACTAGTAATCGTTAGAATTGAATGTTATGCTGTCCTCTTTCTTGGGCAGTTTTAAAATTCAGTTCTTCCGAGAGCTTGAAAAGAAATGGTACAGTCAATATTTTTAAAGAAGATACAGAAAAATAAAAAATATTTTACCTTGGAGAACTTGTATAATTTTTTCTGAATGTTGATTTCCTAACGGTTTTGAAAGACCTGCAGTTTTTCCATATATCTTTCCTCTCACTCTTCTTCAGCTATAAGAAAAGGGAAATACCTTCTTAGATTTCCTTGTTCTAAGGAAATTTGAACCTTCCTAACATGTGGGCCTAGGTAACTGTTTTATGAAAAATCAGCTCTACCTTTTAGCCCATTCACTAAATTCAGGGCAAAATTCAGTTCAGCCATGGCTGGGTATTGAGAATATCATCATTGCCTAATGTTTTTTTCTGTCTGTGTTCAGCACTGACTGCATACAGGAGAAAGTTACATAAGGAGTAAGAAAATCTAATTAATGAAGACCAAAACCAGTTAAAATAAAGACAAATTAATATTAGAGGGCCTAAATCTAATTCTAAAGTCTCCCCTTTATTGTGGTTAAATTGATTTTCAAGTCTTTCATATTTTAGAAGTGGTGTTTGAGGAACATCTCTTTTCATATAGCGTTTTGTTTGAGTTGAACTGGGCAGGTGTCTGTGACAAGATATTATTCATTTTCTGTGGATGCTATGATGACAAAGGGGCATATCAGTTCATGGAAAATTTTGGAAATTAGGAAGCTAGATGCATGCCTTAATTGTCACACAATGAAAGACTTTTGTCACAACAAAGCTTTTAGCATCCAACAGAGAGTTTATGCACAGTCTAATTTCTTATTAATCAGAAAAGTGCCTATTATATTACTGAGTGAAGTGGGATTCCAAAAATTAACACTGTTTAATTGCCCAGCTGGAATTGTAAACAGTTATCAAATCTTTCTGCTAGTGTCACAAATCCATCTTTAGCATGAATTATCATGCTTCTCAGACAGGGTAAAAATAAAAGCTGTGTTTGACTGTAGAATGTAAACAGTCATTGGAATAGCTGCGATCTTAGTGCTGTTTGGTGGGATAATGGTTCTGCAGATGTTGAAATAGAAAAGCAAAATATCAAATTAACAGGGAAAGAAAAGCTGAAGGATATTTTCTACAGTTATCTTGTTAGACCAGTGCTAATCCTGTTGGGCCAGCTCTTTTGCTTATTTGGAAAGGGTTGATAATTTCCTTTTTAGCTTTCACGGCTAGGAAATCTAGTCTTTATGTTTACTTGTCTGGGCTACTACCACACACAGGCAAGACCTTGTGTCTTTTTTCTGAACTGGGCAACGAGAGATGTGTGAATACAGACCTCTGGGTGGGCCTGCCTGTGTGTTAGGACTCAGTCCAAAGAGTGCCCTGGAGAAGTTGTAAGCGTGAGAGCAGCCTTTTTTGGTGACATTAATCAGCATTTTTTTGTTGGTTCTGGCACCCTGCTTATGGGCAGAGGTCTTCCTGGAGCTGCTCTTGCCTCTTCCTGTGTGAATTTTCTTTACTGAGGATGGCAGAGAGTGGCAGTGGGCAGGGGAGAACAGGGGGAAATGAGCCCCTTTTCACCTCCCTGGGGTCAGTCGAGGCTCCCTGGAGGGTGCAAAGGACAGGGGAGCTTGTTCTCTGCACAAACAATTAGTGAGACCAGCGGGGATTTTGGGCTCATGAACTTGCTGCCACTTGCCCTTCCAGCCACCTGGGTGGCCCAATGCCATCACTTGAGCTGCAGCTGTGCTGGTCTGATTTCTGAGGTGATTTCTCCCATTCAGCCTCCCTATGGGAGGATGGTATTGCCTCCAGCTCAGAGTCAGCAAGCTCTAGAGGCACTTGAAGTTGACCTGGACATTTGTCATTGTCATCTGACCACTTGCAGATACCTTTAGCTTCAGCACTGAGGAAACCTGGGCACCAGTTATTGCCTTACTTGTGAAGACAGACCTGTGATACAGGGGTAAATAAAATAGAGGGTCCATTTCTTATCTGAGTAACTGGCAATATAGAGCCAATTCTATCCTGGACATGGATAAAAAAGTATGGTAAAATCACAGTTGAATAGCCCTAAGGAAACTTTAGCACAGATTCAGAATAAAGGTTTTGGGAAATGGGAATTTTCTTGCCCCCTGACTCCCTCTCCTCACACTATGTCACTACATTTCTATCTACCCTGAAAAGTCCTGACTTTTCTGAAGCAGTGTTTCATGTATTGTAAAATATAATTTGTTTTGATTCATAACACTTCACAAGCAAATAGCAGTTTGTATATATTTCACACTTGTGAGTTTTTCCAAAATAACCAGATTGTTCTCAGATGTTTTAAATATAAAAAGTTTTTCATTTTGCTGAAATTGCATTTTTTACTTTATGGTTCAGTCAATACTAAGATAAATCTTTAAAGGAAACATTCAAAATAAAGCATTTCAAAATTAATTTAAATATATTTTTTTTCAAATTGAGAAGCTAATTTTTATAGGATTTTAAAATATTATATATATATATATATATATTATATACATGGAAAATTTTTATTTAATTCAAGATGCAAATTATTTGATATTTAATTTCTTAATTTAATTTCTTTCTTTCTTTTAATTTTGTATCTGCAATGCAAAAAACCTTTGTATTTTTAATCTCCTTACACCAGAAACTTCAAAATGTGATTCATTATTCTTTATGAAGCTGTAAACTATTCTGAACCTCTAAATATTCCTATATTAATACATTTCAATAAAAAATTGAGTGGCTAGCAATACTGTGCAATTGGAATTAATATTTTCTATTATGAAGAAATCCATTGTTGATCAGTAATTAAAGAATTGATTGATTCTTTGATTAAAGTTTTTTGGTAATATACTTTAATTTTCTCTTTTTTGGTTGTGTTTAGTAATTGGCATATTGTATAGCCCTGAAAAAGTCTGAAATAAAATCCACCAAAGATGATAGAAAATTTATATTGATTGCAGAAGGCTCTGTATTGGACTCATCAGGAACAAAGTGTAAGCCCTCCTGGTTGTGCCCTATTGGTCAATCTGTTTGCAATTACCAAATAAGAGCTTTTCTCATATTTATTAATTTTTTTGCTGGGAGTACAAACGTGATTTGAAATTTGAATTCTAATAAATGGCACATCTTAATCTGTGGTGAATTGTTTTATCTTCTCTCTTCAACTGTCCTACAGGTACTGTTACAGCTCTGGTGTTTTCTGTTGGCTAAAAGAAACCTGGGTCCCGTGGACCACTGCTATTTGAGGTTGTTTCCCTGAGCACCTCATCTGAGATCCCTACATTTGCAGTTCCTCTAGATATTTTCAATACAGTTTCACACCAGCAAATATATATGTATCTTTGCTTGGATAAAATATGTGTTCTGATTTTTTCCAGAAAGGACAATGATCATCTGGTGTTGCTCTTCAAATTGTAAGTTTATACATTTTTGTCCTGTTTTATATGGAAAGACGACACTGAATAAGTTCCCAGAGTGAAGCGAATGAACGTGGCACATTTTCTTAGTTGTTTTTATGTTTTAATGTCACTTCAAAATGATGATCTTCCCTTCTACAAAAACATATTCTGAAGTTCTACAGGGAGAGTTTATGTTATTTTTGAGCCATCAGTCACTAATTATAATTTCAAAGCAGCTATTGGTACTCATTTCATAAGAAGTTTGACCACAGGGGTTCTGGCTAGGGATGTATTATGTCAATTAATCACTGAGTATCATTGCAGATGATAATTTCCATGTTAAATTTCAGCATAGCAAGAACAGAGTTGAAGATGTCTTTGTGCCCTGACAATGATAAAGGAACCTTTGATGAGTATCACATTTTTCTCTACCTTCAGAAGAAACATCAGTGGAACGAACATTTGAAATATGATATTAGTGAGACCAAAGCAGTCATGCCAGTGGGCTGCATGCAGAGACCCTTAACGACTCCTGCTGCTTATGAATAGTGATTTAGTTATGTAATATAAGAATGTCTTATCAGTTAGCCAGTGATATTATCCTGTTGAAGTAATTTTTCATTGTTTAATGGAAAATTTATAATCTTAAAATACAGAGTGCATTTCTTTCCCATTTTTCCTGTGGTCATACACTTGGGTGAACTCTGAAATGCAATTGTAATTTTTGGTACTTCTGAGCTGCAGTTTCCTTCTGTCTTACAGCACACATATTGCACTAACTGCAACTCATGGTCTTCAGCGTAAGTCTCAAGGCATTAATTCCCACCTGGTGATTCTTTATTAGAAAAGCAAGAAACCTCAAAGATGGCAGTGCAGGCTGGCAGCCTCCACTTTTTTCTCTGAGACACCCCCAAGTAACACTTGCCCCTGCAGCCTGCTGTTTGCTCAGGCCAGGACTCTGCTGCAGTACCCTGGATTAAGAGAATCCATTGCTTTTTCTCACCATCTGCCAGCAGATGGGTGGAGGACACTGGGGTCGAGTGAGGGAAGGTCCTGTGTGTTATCAGCTGTGCATGACACACCAGAAGCAGCTTTTCCAGCCTATACAGCACTAGTTTTTCCCACCAGCTCCCAGCAGCTCAGTGATGGCTCAGGGTGCCCTTCCCACTAAGGCTTCAGAGCTGAAATATGTCATGGTAGCCTTTGTTGTTCCTCTGGCTCATGCCCCCAGCACTGACAGACCCACTAGCTGGTAAGAGCACAACCTCTGCCTTAAGATTGGCAAAAAGGGATCGACTTCCTGGGTTTCTGTTTGCTTGTGGAGGCAATAAAAAACATTATTCTCCTACACAAACTCAGTGCCACATACTCAATGCCAATTAATGGGTGGTATCTGTACCCTCCTCACTGACCTCAACCTTGCAAACAGCACCTTACAGTGCAGGGCTGGTGCTGATCCACTGGGTCTTCCAGAAGGACCTCCAGGACCCAGGGAAAGGGACCTGTGCCTTCTTTGAGCAGCTGGTTTAGACATCACAGCAACAAATTTTTCCCAGAGAGAAAGCTGCTAAATAAAAATCAGCTAAAGACTGACTCTGACTAGGGTCTGTCCTTGGTCTTCCTTTCTGAGTCAATAGAAAATGTAAGGTTTCAAATTTCTGTCTGTCTGGGCATGAGAAAGTTTGCTATAGTTCATACAGCTGCTCTTGCAGTACACCAAAGTCCATCTTAAGCAGCCAGATCAGCTTTCATTGGGCTCACCTTCCACACTAACAGGAGCTGGGCTAGACCTATTTGACAAAGTTGTTGTATATGATGAGACTATATATTGTCAGTATAGATCTACATAAATAGTTGGAAAATCAGAAACTTGTGCTTAGGTGTTTTTGAAAGTTTTCATCAGAATTAGGAGAACCTTGATGTAATGACATAATTGAAATGATAAAAATGGAAATTTGCTAGAAAGGAAGCACTTTGTTCAGATTGCCTATTTTCAGCTCTATTGCAGAATCCCTATGTATTTTATTTTTCACAATCTGCGTTGTCTAATAGTTTTGAGAACTTCATCCACTTTGCAGTACATATTCTTATTCATCAAAGAGGTGAAAGATTTCCTGCCTGCTTTTTTCAGCACATTCTTAAATCCCCATGTGCACATGCCAAATGCTGAGGCATAATAATATCATCTCTAAGGTATTTTAATCTCTGTATAATTTAATTAAAAATATTTGCTGTGGATTTGTTCAGTGATAATGGAACATAAGGCTTTACATTTAAACAAAGGCTTTAACAAAGGCTTTAACAATTTAAACAAAATTAAATTCTGTCAAAACAAGAAATGATGTTGCCTAATGGATTCTGGGCACAGATTAGCTGATCTGAGTAGGCCTGTTTCCTAAACAGTTCTCCTGTTTTCTCAAGAAATTGCAAATCCCACTGGTAATTCTTGGGATTTTCCCTCAAAAATATTCCTGCCATGTATATGAGCACAGACAGGCAGATTGTGTGCTACTTCACAAATTAATTTCTTGATCTGAAGTGAAATCTGAAGATATTTTTTGTGCATTCAAATAGCAACTAGCCCCATACCATTTTATGTAAGCAGCTCACAATCCACATAAATATACTTCTATGCATACTTAGTCTTTCCTCATTTTGCTCAGTCTCTTGTATATGTTGAGTAACATATTTGCAGTCTGTTTCTTACAAGTCCTTTAAATTTCCAGTGTTCCTTGGATCTTCCTCAGTCAGTGCACAAGAATCTTCACAAAGACTGGGTAAAGTTATCATCTTCCCTTGTTACAACACAGCATATGTGGAGTGGGTTGCACGTAGGGTTGCTGAATTTATCTGCATGGTCTGTGGATCAAGACAAGCCCATGTTCAATGGCTCGATTCCCATTGGCAGGTCTCAAGGTACATCCCTCCCTCCACAGTGAGGAGAAGCAATTTCAGCAGCTCTAACTCTCTCTCCTTTCTCCTGCAACACAGATTCAACCCCACATGAGTCTAGATTTTGCTCCCCTTGGGATGACTGACTGTCCATTCGTCCTTGAAAAAGTACTGCCAATTTTCTTGTTGCCAACAAAAAAAGAAAAGTTTTTCACAAGTCAGTTGTATCTTATCCAAAATCTAATGCTCTTTCTGTCAGTGACTAACACTTTGTTGGATATTTCCACTTGTTTTCAAGTGATATTTAACTCAGTGTGATTAGTGGTCAAGAGAATAAAAAGAAAAGAACTGTATCCTGAACAAGAAGATGCATTCAATGTTTTAAATATCACCTTAATTTTAATCCAAAAGATTTCTTTAACTATCAACTTCAAATGATTGATTTCATCCTCATTTTACCTCAGGCAAGTTCCTCTCATGAGCTTTGAAGCCCCTAATGTTCTTATCCTATATGGTGAAAGAAGACACATAATCAGAATCAAGACAGTAATTGAAAATCCTTGATCAAGGCCTTTTCTGGCAGTCCTTTGTCTTGTGGAGTTGGCAACATTGAATGAAATTGCTTCTTCTGCATGTCACTCCAGCTAGTCTTGTGGCTCAGTTAGCTCAGTCATGTGGGGACTCTTTCTATAGCAGGGCAGGCACACAGTTCATTAGAAAGTCTTTGAGATGAACTGACCTCTGCTGAAACAGTCATTGAGCTACAAAAGCCTATTTTTAGTGCTGTAAATGGAGATGTCACAAATGGTAGGAAGGAGTAAGAAGCCATGAAATGTGTAGCGAATGGTATCTTGTTAAGCTTTTGCAGGGAAAAAGCCTAAAGCAGCCTACACAATTAACAGTGAATTGGTCTAGGAACTCTGGATATTAAATCAGAAAATTGCTTGTGGCAGTGTGATAAACCTGATCACCTGATCAGCTTTATCACCTACAGTGTGGGTGTATGAAGCAATAGGAACCTGTTCCCAATCTTGCATGGTGTGTTGGTACTAATCAGTCTGAGCAGGGCTTTGGCTTTGTAAATGCAGGCAGCTGTCAGTCTTCAGTGGGGGAGTTGTGCTTCATAACAACGTGTAGATGTGGGAAGTAAATCTGTCACCTGTCAGGCAGTCTGAAACATGCATAAGGTTCCTCACTTAGCCAAAGATTGTTAATTGCACACGGTGACAATGTGTGGCATTTAAAAGAAATGCTAAGCAGGTATTTATGGGAAAGTTAGGGAGAAAGTGGATTCTGCCCCTTGAAGAAGAATGAGAGATGGTGATGGAACCAGGCTATGGAATAAAGCACTCTGATTGTTTTCTTGACAGGCAAAATTACTCAGATCTTGGTGGAAAGCATTTCAGCATTGCAGGGCAGCAAGAGTTTTCTTTGGCAGCTCAGTGTGATATGCATCACAAATGAATATTAGCAATAATTATTAGGTTTGTGTTCTGTTAAGTAAAACTCCACTTTTTGTTCTCATTGCCTTTTTACACTCACACATACTCATTTTACAAAATTATAGATCTTCATGGAAAATACTGGATGTCAGGATGAAAGTCAGAAGAATTATCTGATATTTCTATGAAAAAAATCAGTTAAAATATTCAATTTTCTGTCATGACATGAACAAGTGGTCACATTTCTATTACTGCTGAATTTTCTGCAAATCACTTACATTCAGACCTGGATTTTCAGTGGGGTTCCATGCAGAAGGTGTGCATATGATGCATGTCATGACCCTGACAGACTGTGTCCTACTGTGTCCCTTTTGCATCTGGCATTTGATCAGCTGAAATCCTCTGGGGGGACCACAGTTTGTGCTCTGGAGTATTCTGCTCTGCCTGGTCCTCTGGTTTGTAGCCAACACCTATGAAATCAGCCTGGATACTTTCTCTTTAATTTATCCAACATTTCCTCTCTATTGTCTTGCCTGTTTTTCCAGAACAGGCCACTTGCATTAATTTGTATCCATTTATAGTGATTTATTAGTTATGTGCATCATTCTGCCATATCCTGCCAATGAAATCTTTGTTCTGGCCAAAACCTGACAACCTCTCTGGCTTATTCCCAGTGTTTTCTCTGGACTGACACACTTCTCCATCCTTCAACCCATCATCAGTGAGCTTGCTGGGGAGGCATCATCCAAGATATTGAATGAATAAGTTCTTGATGAATAAGTTCAATAATACTGGACTCAGTGAAGAACCCGGAGGGAGTCCACTGGTGACAGGCCTTTGATGAGCCCCTGTGCCACTGATCACAGCCCTCTGGGATCTATCACTCAGCCACGTGGCATATTTATCATGGACAATCGTAGACAATTTGCTAAATTCTGTGGAATATTGCCATCACTATTAGATTTCCCATCATTGATAGATGGGAATAAGAAGATTGATACCAAAGCTGCAGGCCCAGTGTTCTACATTCTTGCAGAGAGTACTTTGATTAGTTGCAAAGGAAAACCATAAGAAATGGCCCAAGAGATAATTTGAATTTTTTTCCATCAGTTTAAGGTCAGGTATGGTTTAACTTCAGTTACAGGTAGTGTATCTATAGTGATCCAAAGAGGTATTTTTCATCCAAAAAGTTACCAAAATTTATTGATTTGCTTATTTGATTATCTATTTCTGGCTAAATTAACTGTGACCAACTGTAAAAAATGTTGTCATTTTGTCATCCAGCCAGTTCAGAGAGGTGAAACTGCCTGCAAAGCTCTTGGTATCATTATTCCCCTAGAGACTGAAAGTGTAGTGCTTAAATCAGTGCTTCCAAGTAGTGATTTCATGAACATTAGATTTTTCTCCACTATCTGCTTCATGAATTATGTTTAAATGAAGTCACTATGTCCCTTCATCAAACATTATGTCTGTATCATTTCCATATAGTTCAAAGAATGGAAATGTCATCACAAACATTATTTTAAAGATTAACTCCAGGTAGAGATTCAGCCTTCAGTGTTACTTTTTGATTTCATCTCATTGACGGCTTGCCTTAGCACTTAGGGAGGCAAAGATGGCTGTGCAGTCCCAGGAACGGCTCAGGATACCCAGGGATGGAAAGCATTCAGGGTCTCTTTGGGCTGCAGGAGTGAATGAAGAAGGGAGATGTTCCTCTTTTCCACTCCTTTGCCACTACATTGGGGTTTGGCTTCTGCTGCTCACATTGTCATTTTCATGCTCCCTAAAGTGATAAAAATACCCCAATTGCTAAATTCTCGCTGGTTTTCTCTATTGCCATTTTAGAGCATAGACAATCATAAGATAAGGCGTCATCAGTACTTGGCCATGTGGTTAAGATACAGCACAGTAAGAGAATGGCACTGGAGTAAAAGTGCTAGAATTGCAGTAGACAGCTTCATAATTGTCAATAGAAAAGATGCCTTCAGTGCATTATGGTTACTTTCCTTTCAATAGCTTATTCAGATTATTAAGTTTTAATACAATTTCTTCAATATGAAAGCTCAGCTCTTCCCATGCTCTAAATGTTCATATAAAGATGATTCTTTATGTATGTGTATAAACCCAGATGCCTCTTACTCTTGGAATGAATATGTAACCAAACACAAATCAGAAAAAATGCAGAATATCTAATTAGAACAGATGTTGAGTCAGTCTAGGAATGAGAAAACCATATCCCTAGGTGGCTTCCTATATTGGAATAATGATTCATTCTTTAAGATTGGCTGTTTGCATATGTGATCTTCATTCAAGCTGGTGGAAAAGAACAGAAATACTGTCATTTATGGGCACTGAGATGCACTTTCCCTTTGGAAAGATTTATAGAGCACCAGTCCTGAAGGGAATAAAAAAGAGCCCAGGATGAATGATGGTTTTATTACCTACAGATTGTGTCCCAATGAACCTTGATGACTTTTTCCTGTCATTCTGTAGTATCAATTTCTTTCATACGATGAGTGAAAGGCAGGATACCAAAGTTGAATTGCTGATGGAGGCAGGAAGGTCATTAGCTAGTCCATTAATCCATTCCTTCCTTCTAATATCTAACGCAAGCAGCAATCACAGGTGATGGTAGAGATTTCTCCTAGTGTATAAGTGGTATGGGGTTTTATGTTAGTAAAACTTGCTTTTTCTCCACCAAAACCTCCAAGTAATTATTATAGTAACCTATGTACTTTTATTGAATACAGCTTCCTTCAGACATAGCTTTTTTCATATCCCTGAAACTTACTGCAGCAGAATTGTATCCATATCTCTTGTTCATGGTCTTGCCAGACCTACTGCATAATGCCTATTTTACACTATTTGTACTCCTACAACATTAGCTCTAGACCTCAGACCAAGACCAGCACTGACAACCTGCTGTGCCATTGCTGAGTGCTGTAACAGCTCGCAGGCTGAGCTGAGGAATTTCTGATCTCATCTAAAACAACAATAAAAGGATGCAGTTTACAAAAAAAACCCAACAAACAAACAAAAAACCACAAACAAACAAAAAACCCAAAAAACCCCAAACCCCAAACAAACAAAAAAATATATAACATTTGTACAGATTGAAATAATTATCTTGTTCCAAGTCTATTTTTAAAACAAAAGCCTTTAAAAAAAGAATAAATTATGTTATCTTCTGTTCTTTTCAGTTTTTCTTTAAAATTTCTACAAGTAAAATAAAGTTCTATGAAAAATAATCCTCTTTATTAATCTTTTATTTGTGTCTGTTTTGGATAATTTTTTTTAACCTAAGTTACACTTTTATATAATTTTCAATAACATTGCATTCTTTGATGTAAAATTGACTAAATTTTCAAGAAAAGTTGCTCTGAGTGGGCTCAGATATAGACAGATCAAAGCACTGTTGCTAAAAGGCTTTATTTCATGGAATACATCACTCTTCCTCCATTTATAGCATATTTCTATAAATATTTCTATTAACTCTGGATCTGTTTAATCTTTTATTAGTGTTGCAGGTAATTTGTCAGATGTATTAGGCATTATATGTAACCTTAATAGAAAAATATAGGAAGAATAAAATAGAATTACATTTAAATATCTCTAATTATCTGATAAAGTTTGAGCCTGGGGCTTCTTCCAGTTCTATATTCAAAGGAGGAAAGGAAAAAATAGAGTCATCTTTTGTTCTATTGTGCCCCATCCTCTCTTCACACATTGACAGAACATTTGATCCCTTCTGAATATTTGCATGGCCAGGATTCATGTCTTGGCAGACACTTGTGTTGTGACTATAAATGCAAACTGAACTTTTCAGTTGTGAATAATACTAAGTTTAAATGTGCTTGAGAACTTGGTTATGAAAAGATTGTATTAAAATTATCACAGAGTGTATAACAGTTACAGTAGAAGTTACCTTATTCCTGTAAAGATGCACAGATTCCCTTAAAATAAATTATTTCTGGCTTTTGAGAACAATATGCTTTGTCTGTATCTCTGTGACATATTTGCAAAGGATGAACTTTGCATATAGTCCTTCTTCAGGTCTTTGATTTTCTGTGTTCCTTCAAAATGTTAAAAGTCTCCTCTTGAGTTTGGCATTCAAACAAGAAGAAAGAAAAAGAGCATTCCCCCTCTCTATTACTGACTGTGACTTAAGGACAGTTGACACACTCTTGGAATACTGTTAAATTTCATACCATGCCCCCTGCATGGCAGATTTAATCTGTAGTGTTTAATGGGAAATGACTGTGTTTTTTCCTGGTATCAAGTTGAAAATCTGGCAAGCACTCATAGCACTGAAAAACTGATCCAGGTTTGATAAGACATTTCTTCAGTATTCCTTATTGTTGGGATTACCTATAGCTTGGGGTAAATGCAAGCATACTCTGCATCTGTGTGAAGGGAACTCCAAGCTCAGACTTGCACCTCAAAATACATCAGTGTCATATCTTTCTCTGTGTCAAACCTTTCTTGCCTTGCCCAACAGAAGAGACTCAGTTTTCTTTAGTTCAGCTGCAGCACAAACCCCTGGTTTCCATTTCTGAGTACACCCTCACCTGGCAGCTGTGCAAACAGCCATCCTAGAGACACCAACAGGCAATTTGCTTCTCTTTTGCTGACAGTGTGTCTTGAGTGGTGTCTGAATTGTGTCTTTCCATTTCCTAACTTCTGTAGCAAGCTTTGCATCCCATGTCCATCCCAGTTCCTATAGGAATGGGCCTCAAGTTCTTGGTTCAGTCAATAAAAGTAAGCACTGCTTTCCTTGCACTGCTCACCACTACAGGGATTTTACAGGGATCTTGCTAAAAGGATTTATTTGTTCATTCATAAAATTGTGGTGATGGTGGCCTCAACATTATCATCAAACCTATATGCTTCCTTCAAGTTTTATGAAAGTTCCAGCTGTGTTTGGTCATGCAAGTGCTTTGTGATCCAACAGTTTTAATTTCTCAGTGTACATTTTCCTCCCATGCTGTGCATTTTCCAGCACTCACTTGAAGCTGAGGAACTGACAGAGGTTTGGTTCTTTTGACAGCTGAACTAGCACTGTATAGCATGAGCTGTGGCACAGCATGGGGATGACAGATGGCTCCTGCAAGTCACCAAGCCAATCCTGTGAATACTCAAACACCTATATAAGGAGAGAAAAGACGGGGGGGAAAAACTGTGAAGAAACTGTATACTGAGAGATGGAAAATTAAAGTATCTTTTTGCTTAGCAGAAGTAAAAAAATACTAAATGAAATCAATGGGCATATAGCTGATGGATCAGTGGGTGTCAGGGAATGGCTCTCTGAAGACCATGCCAAGCTGCTGAGCAGTGAAAAATTTGATAGTGCTGGCCTTTGTTTTAAGACAGAAGATGAAACAGATGTTGCTGGAAAGATTTTGGCTTCAGTAAGCTCTTTCATGCTGAAACAAGATACCCCCTGCTGATACTGATAAAAAGATAAACTGAGACCCACTTGGTGATGATGGAAGCAACTGAGATGGGCACCTTTGGTGTTCATACAGGGGAATCCCTATCTGTGGTGTTACAACAATGGGGATTGAGCTCAGAACTCCTGGGGTGAAGAGGAACAGCAGGGTTGGGAGGGACCTGCGCAATCCACATCTGAGTAAGGACACCTGCTGTGCTGGTTGCTCTAAAACCACAATGTAGGGACTTTCCTGTATAAAGACTGCAATCCCACAGTGTTTCTCCATCACTTATCAATACTAAAGACTAAAGAAGGAAAACATAACTGTATGCTCTTTCAAGCTACCATGAAACAAGTAGATTGAGTATAGTTTCTCTTCCTCGGTTTATTTTTGTCATAAGAACTGATAACTGAAGGACCTTTTGGTTGTGTTCATTTCAAGATAAGATTGTTTCTAGAAAGGATAAGCAGCCTGCTTTCATCTCTATTCCAAGCAAAATTGTTCTTACAAAAACATCTTATTGCAATATATTGCTGTGCTTATTTTATTCAGGCTTCAGTACTCAGGCAGAGATTATATCAAAAGTTGAAACCAGATTAATCTCCTCTGAAATATAAATACAGGAAAAAAAATACAGCCTTAATCCATTTTGTGACAAGGTCATGTTTCTATTCTCATGGATATTTGGGATGGCATGTACATAACTTAAGGCTTTTGCTTTTCAGATCTGCTAAATGGGCGGCTCTAGTGTGACTCCCTCAGGGAAAGCAAACATGCATCTTTTAACAGGTTTTCATATAAGTCACTGAAAGTGAGCGGAAAGAGAAGAAGAAATAATTGCATATTAGCCTGTATGTATAAGATTAAGCTCTTATAGAGATGGAGGAAGTCAATCCTGCATTGATTTACCTCATTGATTAAATAGATAGTTGAGGTGTAGAAGAATCAGGCAGAAATGGCCGTTGCACAATGTTGCATATAAGAAGAAAAGTATTATGGTCTACAAAAGATCAGAGAGGAAGACAAGGCCTAAAAGTAAGATATCTTTAAAGGCAGAGAATTTGAGGTAGTTGCAAAAATGAAAATATTAAAGAGAATATTATTTTCTGGGTTTTCAATAAGTCATTCTAGAAGAGTCTGTAGGGCTGTGGGCACATCTTATCCTACTGGTTTTGTTCTGAAGAGTCTACAGTTTCAACCTCATCGGTGGCATTTGTAATTTTGAGCCCGATGTGCAGTTAGCAAACACAAGTGGTGAGAGAGAAGAGCTTTGTGTTGACTGTTGCTCCTTTGTGGTAGACAAGACAGAAAAGTCAGATGGTCAGAGTAGGTGTTTTTTTTCAAAGAACTCTATTCCAAAATGTTACTTACAGTCATCCCTGGAAAGGTAAAAAGAGCAGAAAGGTAAAGTAAAGAAAAATCTTAGTGAGCTGAGAAAAAATTTGTTCCTTTTGGTGGCTGTGAATGAAAATCATTGAACTTGTTTTTCTTTCTGAAATGGGCTCAAATGAAACATCAAAACTTCAAAAACTCCTATGCAACAATGAAAGCATCATCTGTCCAGACCTATTTACCCATTACATATCATAACTCTGTAGTCCCAGCACAATGATATAAACAAAATCTCAGACACCATCACACTGTAATAATGGATAATGCTGACATTTTAATGGAAAAAATTGTAGCCTCACAGCTGGCTTTTGGGATACGCCATAGCAGAAGTGGGCTGCAGACTCCAAACTTGAAACTCTGCTCTTGACCTGTACTATCATTGGGGCAAAATGTGCCTGAGAAGTTTGGGCCTCAGACAACCACCAAGAGACCCCAATTTGTCTTGTCAGGTCCAAGACTTTCAGCACTTTCCCTTTTAATGTTGTGAGTGAAATTCAGTCTTCTTAGTCATATTCTTCTTTACTGTGGATGTAACAAGTATGCACAGTTTTTAGTTACACCAGCCCACATCAGTAACTTCAGTTTACTGTACTCACATTCTATTTTGATTTCTGAATAAATGGCTAAATCATACTTGGGAGGGATATTTGTATCTGAAAAATGAAAGATGAGGTAAGCCCACCAACTTGACGGATTAAAAATTAGAGTGAAAATATGCAGAGAGTTGAAAACAATTTTGCTTTTGTTCGGAGCAGACAAATTTCAGATCCTTATGCTGTGGCTATTACTGGAGTTTTCCAGAAAAGCCTGTGGATATCTCCCTAAGGAAAATGGATGAATCTAAGAGAATATGAGAAAGACATAACTAAGAACAAAAGCCTGTCATGCCAATTTGGGAACAGAAAATGTGTTATTTTACTTCTGTCCTAAGCATTTGAAAACACTGCAGCAGGCACAAACCAGAGAACTTCATTAACAGAAAATGAAAATCTCTTTTGCTTCCTCTTTCTTTTTGAATTGTGCCAATGAAAGCCTGTTGAAGAGCAACACAGCAGCCAGAAACCTCCAGTTCATCAATCAGCTCAAACACTTCACAGGTTCATGCTGCCTCTAAGAATTTCTGGAGCAGGCTTCACCTGTAGCCCTGTGTTTTCCCCAGCAATAATGTAGTTCTATTGCTTATAGAATGTAGCCCAGTGGGGATTAAACTGATCGAGTACCAAGCACATTTCACAAAGACAGGGTGAACTCAACTACTATTTCTGAAGACATAATAGAGTAATTTGCTTTCCTGGGGGGAAAAAGGTTGTGTTATAAAGCTGGATACCACCAGCTCTTCTAAGATGTGTGTGGCTAAAACATTAACTTTTGCAGCAGTGCTAAATGCTACTTCGCTTTTACAAAACTGGGTTGGTAACTGGTCCAATTTGAGAGAAAAATATTTAAATACAGCATGGAATAAAATCTAATGGGAGGAGGCAAAATAAAATTAAATGGCTTTTAGACTGATCAGTTCTCTGAAGTTTTCCACTTCTATTTCTAAATATACTACAGAAAAATAATGGTTTGGGGAATAGACTCACAATGCAAGTAACAGCTGAATGATTCTTATTTCTAGGGTTCTGTAGTTTTCTCTTTAGGATGGAAGACATGTAGATGTCAAATATAAATATTTTATTCAATATAAGCTATGAAAATATGGGAAAATTATCAGCAGATGTTCCAGGTTTTGTACCATTCTGTTATTAAAGTTTTTGATAAAAAACTAAATAACTTTTGATCATCCCTGCTAGGGGAGCTGGGACATATTTGACAGCCCAATGGATATTAGGCTGGCACAGCTCTTTTTCCCCAGGTACAACCAGGAGCAAGTTTCAGAACTAGGATGTGTTTCTAGTAGGCATGTGCACCCTGAAGAGTTGTAAATACTCATGCACATAGCCAGCCACACAGGTTGACACTGACAGAAACACTGAGGACTCACACAAACACTCAGTGTCAGGGGCCTCATCCTGAGCTCCTCTCTGTATAAGCAGGATGGAGAGATGCTAGTGGAAAGATATGCATATATTTAGATACCCCTGGATCCCAGTCTCTCCATCTTAGTAGCACCATGGGCACACAGGCCTTTCAGCTCTGATTACAACACTGGCACTTGATTTTACTCACTCTTGTGAGGAACTGGTCTTTTAATTCCTAAACATTTCATACATAGTAAGTCCAATGCAATCTCTTTCTCTGTGTCTTGTACTGTGTCTGACACCCTCAGGCAGAAAACCCCACCAGTCTGAGAGATACTTCAGCATTGACTCATTGTGGTGGTTTTCATGTCTGGATGTTTGGGCTGAGGGTATCCTGGGACAAGTCTGGGACTAGTCTGGACAGTGTGTCCCTTCCTCTGAGTCCTAATCTGGGATTTCCCTTGCCCCTGTGCTCCTCTGTGCCTGGGGAGATGGACAAAATGTGATGGGTTGATGGACACTGTGATGGACACTGGAAAAGCCTGGCAGGTTATTATTTAGTCTTCCCCCACCACATCCCTCTCTGCTTATTTATGGATATGCAGTGCAGTTTTTATCACATAACAATCTTAGCTGCATCTTTTTAGCTATTGCATACCCAATCTTAATTGCATGAGTTTAAAGTATCACTAGCTTTGGTATTGAAGCGTATATTTCCAGGAAAGCATATGGGAATCTTGCAACAGCTATGCAGTGATGTATTGCAAGGATTAAGTCTGTGTTTGATGCTTGGATTTTACTAACAGGTAAAATCAAATTCATTCCAGGATTTCATTAGTTCACTGGAGAGAGCCCTCAGATCACCAAAATGCAAAAATAGAAAGGTTTCCCATTTTAAAACCTTAGAATGTTCAAAATTAAAAGAACTGTTCAAAATGAAAAGATAAAAGCAGATAAAATAGGTATTAAAATCTTAGAACAATTTTATATTAAATGTTCAAACCAGCCAGAAGCAAAATACTATGATTTCATTTAATTGGCTGAAAGTTTGAATGAAATTTAATTCAGCTTCTAGAGATACTTTTGTATTCTAAATTAAAATAACCATTATGTTTTAAGTTCGTTATACAATTTCATTCACTGTTTCTGAGAAGAGCCTGGGTGGAAAAATGGCACAACAATAGCTGTATAAAAGCTAATTTAACAAAATCCAGCTGTTCCCTGAATTTAGCAGTGGCCTCCACCATTTTGTATGAAATACTGCTTTTTAAATCTACCTCAAAATAGCAATATAAAAATATGCACAATGAAGCCATTACACAATAAGAGGAAAAGTCCTGTAGTCCTAATTTTCAGAGGCTGAATATTGCTCACTCAAAATAGAAATCTATTTTTTAAGTGATAGGTGTTAAACTTCTGGGAATAATTTTTATTTCAGGAGTCCAGTGGTCATGGGAGTGGACAGGTGTTCTGTGTGGCTGTTGTGCAAGCTGTTTTTATGACTCAGACAGCTGCAGAACTGGGCAAGTGAAAGCAGGTCTTCCCATGACTTTGCTGACTCCCCTGCCCCTCCAGATCTGTGCTGTGTGACGCTGTGAATGGGCTCTCTCTGCTCTCACAGAGGCTGTAGATGCACAAATATCCTCTCTTGCTGCTCCCCCACCCCTAGATTTTCTCCCCCTTGTCAGATCCATTTGTTCCCTGAGCTGGTGTCAGCAGCAGCAGGGAGCACTTGGATAGAGAATGCCTCATTGAAAAGCAGTTGTGGGCTTCATGCTGTTTAATCCTTTCCAGAGCTGGTCTCATCTCCTTCTTAATGCTGCTGCTGTCAGTCATGGAGCCAAATGAGTGGTCTTGTTAAATGTTGAGGGGTTGGGGGGAATCGAAATCCTAACAAAGGCAAACAAAAAAATGAGAAAACAAAACCCCAAACAGAGAAAACAAGTGATATACTCTTAAAATTACTAATGAAGAATTGCAGTTGCCCTGCCCAGTTTCACGTGTCAGGACCTATCTGAACTCTGATGCCCTGAAGCTTGTGCTGCTGCTCAGCACAGTGTCTGGCTGGAGCACCAAGTGCTCACTGTCCTGGGTCCAAGTGTCTGCTGGAAGAGCGTGTGTGGCTGCTTGGTGCTGCTCCTTGGTCCCCTGCATGCTCCTGAGAGGCTGCATCCATCCATAGACATGTAGAGTGTATGAGAGAAACAAATAATCCCCCAAATTTGGTATTTTCATACAGCTCTTCTGATGCTTAGAGACCAAGAATTTGCTTTCTGTGATCCCATTCTTCTCTTTGGTGACCAGTGGCAGGACCTGAGGGAATGGCCTGAAGTTTGTGTCAGAGAAGGTTTACGTTGGATCTCAGGAAAAGGTTCTTCACCCAGAGGATGGCTGAGCACAGAGGGTGGAACAGGCTCCACAGGGAAGTGGTCAGAGCCCCAAGCCTGAGAGAGTTCAAAAAGTGTTTGGACAGTGCTCTCAGGTACATGGTGTGACTCCTGGGGCTGTCCTGTGCAGGGCAGGGACCCTTGAAGATCTGTTCAGCTCAGGGTGTTCTACAATTCTGTGATTCGCTGTCCCATTGCCAGAAAGCAGCCAGGGTCTGATGCCTTGCTGTAAGGGGCAAGGTGCTTCCCAACTGCATGAAAATGCACTCAGCTGGGGAAGGCTGCTGTTTCTTCTTTTTGCTGACACAAAGGCATTTGTCTTTGCAAGTATCGGTGTATGACCATCACATAGCCAAGGGGCTTAAAGACTTGGGCAATATTTTCTCTTTTCTAAGGTTCAGGGCACCTTTTCTGGTCATTTCTGAGGAAGTGAGAGAAGAATTTAAGTTTAAAAAAGTGGTTTTGGGATTAGCACAAATCTTTGTGAAAATATAGGAGAGGTTTTGTTTTTGCTCCAGTGAAGGACAAAAATGAATTCCAAAATCTCCCAAGTTGTCATGAAACTGAATTGCTGCACTCTGGCTGTCCCACTGTGCTATGAGGAAAGTTTCTCTTCAGGTCTTGGTATTTGGAAAATATCTGTTATCTAAACCCACAAAACTTCATATGCTTTAAGAACTTGTAGCCTATCTCTGTAGCTGTGTTTATTCTGAATCTCATTCATTTTGAGCTTTCTAAACTCTTTGGCTGAGAGTTATTCTGCAGCATGGATTTTAAATGACCACATTATGAGTTGAGGAAGATTTTCAAAGTTGAAGTTCAGAAACCAAGGCAAGGCAGGTCTTTGCTAGGCAAGCAAGACAGACCAAAATGATGCATTAAACTGAGTTGCATCTATGTCTCAGAGATGAACACCTTTTATTTTGTGTGTTTGAAATGCATTGCACTTGGGCCCACAGAGCCGGAAAGAGGAGCAGAAGTTTTTAATTTTGCTGGATCCAAGGCAAATAGTAACTTAAAATAAGCTACTGGAAATTCTGCTGTGTTTGGAGGAAAGCAGAACAGAAAAAAGAGACACAAGAAAGTAAGGAACAGCTAAAACTGGTTTTGTTTGCTTTTATCAGAAGTTTGGGCTTTCTTCACAAACCTCCCTAGCCTGTACCAAACAGGATGCTATAAGTTTCTTTAAGCATCCAACAGGAAAGTTTTCATCTCTATCTGTCCAAACAATCTGATTTAATGAGTGGAATCTTTTACGGGAATGACTGGGAAAAAAAATCCCATAATGATAGCAATTTGCTGATGATGCACTCTGATTTACACAGAGGAACAAACAATATGACTGGTTTGTGACACCAGATAATACACTACATATTCCAGTCAGTGGCTGAAACGGCAAGATAAGGAAAAAGGGAACTGGAACAGAAGGAAGGAACTGTTAGTGATGCTGAAACACAAAATGGTTGGGAGAATCTTTCCTTGAATAGGGATAGTTGTGATGACTCAGTTCAAATAAAGATATTTGGCACCAGGAAAACTCCTTTCTTATTCCATTATACTTTTTGTACAATAACTAGAACTAAAGGAGGTTGATCTCTGCATCATGCCAGCTTTGCATCAGGAGCTTGAACTTCTGCCTGGAGGTGGCAAGCTCAGTACATTGTGTCCTCCAGTCACCTCTTTCATAATCCCATCCATTCCTTTACTCAGCAAACAGCAAAGATGAAATCTGATGGGGTTCTGCCTGCAAATAAAATAGTCATGCTGTCTGAGTCATGACTTGGAGAGCATTTCTTTTGAAAAAAACCCAAAGCTGGACCAAGCTGTTTGAGAGCAAAATGGCAAGCACCTGTCAGCCCTCACTGCCTGCCCCCAGCAATCTGGAGAGAGAATCACAGAGTTAAGCAGTGTTCTCAAGTACTACACTGCTCTGGTATTTTCCATCTTCATGCTGAGAGACCTAGTGAAAAGCCATGGCTTGGCTAAATGAGGATGAGGAAGATTGTGGAAATGCACTTTCTGTCTTTTCCATGAGCTCTGCATTGTGTGTGCTACTAGGCTGCAAAATTTTGTAGCCCGTACAAAGTAAAGGTTTGAGGGCACAAAAAACCATTCAAACAGACCTTGCTGGATTGTACAACCAAGATCAGCTCAAGAGATGTCTGTCTCAGCACAGCCAGCAGCCTGGCTGAACTCTGACACATTCTAGCACAAATACTGCAGACATAAAGGCTTGGAACATTGGACAAATAATTGTGTTTTTTTTTTTTTGTGAGAACAATTTAAAAATTAAGTAATTGGAAGTAAGCAAGGGCCTCACAGTGATGGAATAAACAGTGAGATAATCAAGTTTAAAATAAAGTTACCAATGAAATGAATAAATACTGCCATGCATCTGTGAAACTCAGTTGTTAGTTTTCTCCAAGATAATGTTATAAACCATGATGTATAGCTAGAAATTGCTGTTGGCCATATTATACAGGGTATAGAATAATCCCCCTCCAGTTTACCGGGTTTAATTTATCTTTAAGACAGCACTTACTCTGTACTACTTAAGGATCATCTAACGCTCACATATTGCTAGAAAGTGCAACTCTAATATGTCACAACTTCTCATTAAAAATTCGTCCTTCATAGAAGGGCAGTTCTGAAGATGAACTGTCTAAAGACATTCTGTGAAATGAAAAAGCAGTCTTATAGAGCTAATAATAGTTTTTCTGAACTTGATGAAAAAGCCATTAATGTCTTTCTTCATTCAAAAGCAATTCTCATCCCATAAAACACTGGGGAATCTAATTTTCCTTAGCTAAACTGTGACTTTTCTACCTAGAGCAACTTCTGTGAAACGACATGCAATATCACAAATTCCATTTGCATCTCTTCTAGCTCTTGGATATCTATAAATATGGTGATCCCAAGAAAGTGTCACATTTGCAAAATTCATTCAAGCATGGGTAAGAAAATATTTAAGTAAATTCACTTAATTTTCATTCTGCTACACTTGGTTTAGCCTGATATTGGTCCCAAATAGAAATATTTTAAAGACTAAGCTAGTTTCTTTATTTTTTTCCTTTTAAGTGAATGAATTCAACTCTCATGAGCTAGAGGAAAAATCAACAGTATTTTAAAAAGAGCCTGTACCAGGCAAACAAAGTGGTTTAGGCTTAAGAATGTTCTTGCCAGGTGGAATGGAGACATCTTCCAGCTGAAGGTTGGTGGGAATGTGTATTTTTTTAAGTACAATTTCTAAGAGAAGGAAGGTGCCTGGGGAGGAAAGTTCATTACTCAGAAGTGCAATTCCACTAAGAGCACACATTTTCTGGTGTCCTCGCAGGGGCTTCAGTTCATAAAGCATTCCAGAACTCCAAAAGCTGAAGTCAGCAAAATCCTGGGAATGGACCCTAAACAAGGCATCACCTGAGTTTTGCCATCCTGAGTTTTAGGGCACCTCTCTCTTCCCTCAAGGAATATACTTGGTGGTTTTTTACCTGAAAGTGGAGACCCATGTGAAAGGCCCTCCTCTTCAATGCCTGCTAGGGAGGAGATGCAAAGGAAAACATGGAGGAACAGTGAGGCAGGAATGGTTCCCTAAAGAGATAGGGAAGAACTGATGAAATCATTCAAAAGGAAGGAAAAATCCCTCCAAGATCCTCCCAGATTGTACTTTCAGTTTCTGATGGGAAAAGTTTATTATGCCCAGGTGCACCTTGCTTTAGCATCAGGGCCTTCAAAGAAAGAGGCAGCAATACAGATTCAGCTGTTGCACTGGATTTCGTTGAATTTTTATAGTATCTTAGACTGAGACAGGATTAATAATTTATATTCCTTTGTTACTGAAAGAACAAAACAAATATAAATAACTATAAAAATAGAATACTGAGAGTCAAAAAAATCCTTTGTTATTGATGACTTACTTTTTAACACTGCATGTGCTTGTAGCTGGTGTGTCATGTGATATATTAGTATTTGCAACCTTTACATGGATCTTCTTTAGAAAAGATGGAATTTAAAGGCTAGTGTTGCTGAAGGATTATAATGGCACAGTAATTGAGAAGCTAAATGGAAAACATTTCCATTTAAGGCAGTCAATGTCAAAGATGAAATGAAAAGAAAAATTCATAGTGGTTTTAAAGTCAAGTCATCAGAAGATAGCACAGAAAGCAAGAGTGAAGATGTCTGTATGATTACAATTTTCCATGCAGGCACATGGAATCCCTAACTTCCTGTATTTAGGTAGAAATATAATTAATACATTTACTAGAATGAACATTGAACTAAAATATATGATATTTGATTTTGCAATGTTGTAAAATAATATATATAAATTAGGATTTTGCCATTTAAGATATATATGGGAAGATTATTTACTTTCTCCAATCTCTTTTTTTTCATTTGCCACTCTTCATTTCTGGTAAGTTATGATGCCTATTAATCTAATACAGACATTTATGGGGAAAAAAAAATCTATTCCCCATTAATTAATCACCTGTTCATGAGATATTTGTTTTCTTTACTGTGTTAGAGAGAAAAAATTCACACCTTTGTGGGTTGTAGAATCATAATATTTTTTTTCAAAGTCCTTTTCTTGAATATTATTTCCTGATAGAACTATTAATACTTTCTTTTTCAAATGTAACTAATTTAGGTGCTACCATTAATGTGCACTCATTTTGACAGGAAAGTAATTCCTCTGAACATATAAATGAGATTAATTGCCCTGCTCTCTGAGGCATGAGGAGATGTAACTGCCTCTGGGGCTTTGGCAGCCAGCATAGAGAAGAGGTGTGCAGCAAGGTGTTCTGGCTGAAGATGAGAAAGAGGATCTGTGAACAGAGATGTTCTTCAGCTGCTCCTGAGGAAGGCAAAGCTTTTCCTGGCCAGAGCAGTTTTACTCAGAGATCTGTCGGTAAGCATGGTGTTGTCCCTGTCACACACAATGTTTTTACCAGTAAGTTCCAAATTTCTGAAATTTCTTCTTTTATTTTTCTCTTTGGGCTGTATGTAAGGGGTTGAAATTGTCTGAGGAAAAGTCACTGTGCAAGCAAGCATTTGATGGGCAGACTGCATCAGATAGACCATGCATCTGATGGTTCTTTAGGACAGTAAACTATGGTGTGAGAGCACCTTAGAAAACTCATTTCTTAAAGAAGCAGAGAAAATGAATGGGCAAATTGATAGGCTACAGAAGCAGAACAGGAGAGTGTTTGCAAGGAAACATGAGAAGAAAAAAGTTGCAACATGGAACTATTACTTGACCTCAAACACCTGTTTGCTGTTTCTGAGAAAGAAATGTTTTCGTCTAAATCACTTTGAAAGAAAGATGTCTGTTTGGCTGCTGGGCTACAAATGACTCCTGGGAAGCAGTAAAAGGAGTGAAAAAATTATTGAAATGGTTCATTAAGTATTCCAGGAGGCCTAAATAAAATACATAAAAGCTCTGCATGAATAATGCGTACATGTGTATATATTTTTTCCTTCCAAATAACAGAGAAAGTATATTATCTTTTACCTGCTGATCTTTCTTAATCCCATAACAGAACTGCTGGTGTTATTGATCTTAGGGAATAATTCATTCATTCATTACAAGAACAAACAAACAAACAAAAAATA
Source organism: Lonchura striata (assembly GCF_050655825.1). Lineage (NCBI taxonomy): Eukaryota > Metazoa > Chordata > Aves > Passeriformes > Estrildidae > Lonchura > Lonchura striata. Next base: position 118,842,420 of record NC_140704.1, read on the forward strand.
TCTCTAAAAGAGATGTATTATAAAATGCTTGTATTTGCACATCAAGGTTGAGGTGTAATTATTGCTTTCAGATTTATGCTATAAAATTTATTTGGAGACTGTTGTATGATTTGTGTTTGTAGAATACTGATAAAGCAAGATCACTTAAGTGTGCTGGCTGAGTGTATTTATACAAATACTATGAAGCAGTAATGCACTTTTGTTACTCAAGTAAGCACAAAAATTTGTTTGTATATGATACATATTTCGTGAAAAAGAGCCCATGTTACAATTCAGTTGAGACCAAAGCCTTAGAAAGAATTGATGGGTTGAGCTTCTTAAGTTATTCTGAGACTTCAGTCAAACAAGTATTTTGTTTTGTTTCCCCATGAAAATACCATTAGCAGTATAGAAGTAGAAATAAAAAATTTAAGGAAGCAACTTATAGTGGAATTTGATTTAGAATGTGATGGAGGCTATATGAATATGTATTATATGAAGTCTGAGGCAGCAACTTCAGAAAAAAGGGCGAGTACTTTAAAAAGTAACATGTCTTTTAGGTATTCTATTCCAAATAATCACTGAAGTGAAAATGAGAAGTAGGAGAAATAGCCAGAAAATATACTTTGTCATGCTGTCGGAGCTTGGATTGCAGGAGTTCTAGAGGGACACACTACTTCTTTCTTGAGCACTGTGAAAATAACCGTGGTCCGTGCACTGGAGTCATCTCACACCACACAACATTTATGCTGGTGGTGAATATTCAGTTTAGTGTTGTTCCAGTGAATGAGTAATGCAGCATGCCAGTCTGGAAGAAGTTTGGTGAAATATTAATGCTACTGTAAGTCCTACTGGAGAATGTCTCCTGTGAATATATAACAGACATATTTCTATTGTGCCCTATGTTGCATTAAAAAATTGTCTCCTCCAAATGTCTCCATGTTGTCTGAGCAACAAATCTCATTCAATGCAAATAATTCTCATCACTACAGCACTGTGAGAAAGATTTCTGTTTTGCAAAACTCAGCTATGTGAAAAAGTGCAGAATAAATTTCAAGTCATAGGTCAGAAGTTCAATTTAGAGGGAAAAAAATTGGTATATATTTCTATTCTTGTGACAATGGTATAAATTGAATTGATTTAAATTGGTTAGAAGGTTCACATAGTAATGAGTAAAGGTCTGTGTAATCAACAAGACATGTATGTGGTCCTAATGTGGTTTGTAACAACATAGTTCATACAAAATGTTTGAGATGTGACATCACAAATGCTTTTTTTTGGACTTCTGATTTGGTATAAGGTTTTGCTGAAGAAGAAGAAATTACTTGTTAGTCCCATTTGAGATTTCTTTGCAAGTCAAAATCAATAAAATCATCATCATTACTGTCTGTTTTTTGGTAGCTGTCTTCCACACTGAATATTAAAGAGCTTTCAGACTGATGAAAATAAAAAGATTAGAATGGTGAGAAAATTATTTTATATTTTACTCTAACATCATGATGATTTGTCAGAAAAAGCAGTCTTAGTGTTAGTCAGAGGACTATGTCAAATGGGAAAAAATGTCTTTTCAAATTGAAGGATTTAGACAAACAGAATTCTTTTGCCTTTATTGCCTTTTCAATGCTTTATGTCTTATTTTTCACATTTCTTTTAGAGAGACTTTGACTCCAAGCTTCTTATACACATAAGGCCTGTACTAGAAAAGATTGCATGAGGTTTTCTCCTGGCTGGCCAGATTTGTAGGATTTTCTGGCTAAAACCAGTTGCTGGAAGACAATTTTACCACACTAACACCTCATTTTCATTCTCCAGCCAGCAGCTGAACACTGTTTATTTTCTAGATAATCTTGATTACTCTTGTTACATGTTGGCCATTGCTATTTCAGTTCTGTTTTAAGGAACATAAAAATGGAATACTTTGATGTTTTGCCAGTCCTGATGAAGCAACCTTTAATTCAAGACAGACAGGAATTAAAAATAAAGAAAGAATTTGCTTGCTGCTGTCTACATGCTAAGAGAACAACATTAAATTTAAGAAGTACAGAGGAGCTTTATAATATAGAACTTATAGCTGTCTATTTGGCAGTCTCCAGCTTTGTTTTGTCCAGCTTGTGACCCCTGGTGTTTGGAATCCAGTGTTAAAAAAATGCTTCTGCTGTGCCTTAGGGGTTTTAGTAAAGAAAATGCTGATTTGGGATCACTGATAACTCAATACCTTGAGTTGCTACAGATTTCAAAAATTTCCAATCTTCTGCTATAATCTATAATTTAAGAAAGGAGGCAGAATGAAGGCCTACAGTACCTTCATCATGGCTACTTCCATGAGAATTATCAGTGCCTGTTGGAAGTGACAGCTGGAGCCACGTCTTATTCATCCATTAAACTGAACTCACCCGCAAGCGACTTCCTTACAGTGCACTGTAAGGAAACAGCATCCACAGGTTGCTGCTTCTGCCAACATCCAACAACATCCCTGCTTCTGCCAGGTGGGCTGTGGTCCCTTATGTGCTGAAGCACAAGGTTAGTAGTATGTATCAATGAACAAGTGTATTTATTCAGCTGTAGAAGCAGGAGCAATGCAGACACCAAGATGAAGAGCAGAGTCTCAGGTATTTTCAGGATGTGATTGAGTGTTTTCTGAAGGGCTCTGAGGCAAGAGCAATGTACTATAAAGATCCCGAGCTCAAGAATATCTGTTAGGAGTGAAAATAAAAATGCTTTACAATGAAAGCATCATCTTTGTCTTATTTTTGATTAGAGAGGAAGAAATTACAGAATCACACCGTATCATATCTTCAGTATATTGACAGCAATCAAACAGACTATGTCTTTTCTTGTTTCTGAGACAGAGGTAGTACTATGAAGATGTGAGATGCAGGAACAACCTACTAGATTTGCTGCTGTGTTGAAACCTAAAATGATACAATATGAAAACCCAGCAATGGTTAAATTGAACTTCAGCCAGCTCTCATTGTTAAATGTTGATTGCTCATAATCAGGATGAGTAAAGCTGAATATTTTCTGAAATTCTCAGCAGTGAATTAAACAGCATTTTCCTAGTATTCTTGGATAAGAAGAAATGAGGGAGGACTCTCAGGAGCATTGATTAGCTGAACAACAGGAACAGACCAATCTAGAAAAATTACTCTGATAGCATTCCCAATGATGCAAAGGACAAATGGAAACAACATGAAGATACCAAAGGAGTGCCTTCTTATGGCTTAGTTGCCTCTTCACTTGCTGTCTAAGCAACCTTGCATTCATGTATTTTTAAAATGTATGTTTTTTCAAGGGAAGAATAGACTCTCTTAACCTTAGAGGAGTATCAGAGAAACAGTGTTCAAATGTTTTCATTCAAGGGTTCTTCAACACTATAAATGAATTAATATGAATATGTTGCTACAGATGCTTTTGTCCTGCCGCCTCTTAGCCTGTGTCTGGTATGCAGAGGAAGTAAACCTTTTTTGCAATAGTGAAGGTTGAATGAACCTTATTTTAAACTTTTTACACCTCTTTGAAGTGACTCAGGCTTTCTTAGAGGCATAATTTGACTCTTTGAGGCATAACAGAGGCATTGTAAGTGTCATTCCTGTACACTGTGAGGAAACATTTATCACCAGTGTGTGATTTTCTACATTTGCTGATACTCACAAGTGTGCCAGTGACCTGTGATTTTGGGGGTTGGAGAACAGGGATGATGGTATGGCATGCTCCTGTGCTCTTCCATTTACAGCAAAAGTCATTGCACAGAGGGAATCCTTTCCAACATACCTCTTCACAGTCACACATTGCACATAGATAGTCATATGTACACATGTATATACACACACAGACACCACCACAGGGAGAGGAGACCCACTTTTGAGGCCTTCTTCTTCCAGTATGCCTAGCTCTTACAATTAAATGCATTAATTCTGTGATGCTTACAGCAGCTGGTGAAATGGTTCTTCGAATAGCACTGCAGAAACCGGGTAATGATTTTCACAAATGCATATCCCTGACAAGTTAATCAAAACACTCCCTCCTTTTCTCCCTCCCTCCAGCTCTTCCTGATATTAGCAACTGGACATATCTCATGACTGTCTGGTAATTAGAGTTTGAACTCTTCTGCTTGACTAATTTATTAGCTAATATCATATGAAATTTGATGTTAATATGTCCTAAAGGCTAATCTATTCAGATTGCAACGCATAGATTTTAATAGTCTAGTGTGCTTTGGTAATCAGAAAGAATTATGTGATTATGGCTTGTGGCTTCAGCAATTAAAAAAGATTGGCTTTCAGTGCTCATTTCAAGGTTGTTGTAGCATTTATGGAAAGGGGTCTATAATTTTAGTGCAGTGTGGATCTTTGATAAGTCACTGATCTCTTTTAAATAAGCTATGATGTGTCCCACATGGTTTAGGATGAGCAAATAGCCTAACCCCAAACTGTTAGCAGCATCCTAGAAGTGAAAATCTTGTTAACCCCTGACATTTTTTTGCAGTTGCTTCTTTATTCAGTTGAAGTGTAAAAGTCACAACTTAGAGAAAACTGAGAAATGAGAAAATGAATAGGAGATATGGAATGTGTTTAAGTCATATCAGGGTTATTGATGGGCTTTTTGGCATCATTCAGGGAGCTTATACTAAACTGCTTATCCACCACGAACCTCATTTCCAAAACACAATTCCCACTCTATAATACTGTCATTCATATATTGCTCCTAGACATAATTTTTCCTTAAACAGTGCAAAATTACACTTTGAACTGATTTAATTTTACAAGGAAATCTAGATTGCTGTGTGTGGTTCTCTAATATTCATTCAGACATTTTTAGGCTCCCCTGGAATTTCAAAACTTTTAATTTGTAAGTGTATTTATACCCATAGCACAAAAAATAATTTTGGGAAGCCTCAGGTTTAATCTCACTCACATTATAGCAGGAGAACCCTGCTATAATGAAGTCCATGAAGTGATTGATGATTACATTAAAGATCCGTCCATTAGATGGATTTTAATATACGTGAAATAGACTTTGCTGACCCCACTCTAATTCACTGTTGTCAGAATGAATGTGCACCAAGGCAAATAGCTTACCATGTCTATCACATTTACACTGTTACATTTATTGACCCAACTTGTAGTCTCCCGAAGGAATTAAATCAAATGTGTTTGACAAAACCTGTTTTCTGCAAGACCATGCTGACTGGCATCTATTACATTTTGTTCCTTTTTGCTGAGCTAGAGAAGGGAAAAGCTTTCAGCTCATCTACAGAAAGATCATTTTCCTGTAAGAGAAAATATCCATGCAGAAATGTCCAGACAAGTTGGACTCTGTGCCATGCATCCATGAGACAAAAAAGTGAAGTACAGAGGCTGCTGCAGTCATGGCTAGTATGCAAGGATCCAAGCTGACTGGAATTTTAAATGGAAAATGTTCAAGTCCTAATTATCTTTAATCAAATGGACTAATCTGGAGATCAGACCAAAGTACTGCGAATCCTATTAAAGTCATCAGGCATCATGAATGATAGATACTTCTGGTAGACCTATTCAAAACAAGCCTGCAGGCTGATCAGCTCAAATTTATTTAGCATGTAGGGCTATTCTTGTGAGGAAGAGTAATATAAGGTCCAGGAGAAGACACTAAATTACTTCCGTAGAAAAATGCAGTTTTGTCTCCCATAAATATGATACAACAACTGAAGAACTGCTCCAAACTTCAAAACACTAGCAAAGCTATTAAATGAACACAGCAGAAAAGAGAAATCTAAATATGATGGATAAAGGCTCTTAGAGAAAACACTTTAGGATGGGTTTTCCTCGTTATTTTGTGCTAATTCATATTTGTGAAGAGGCTTAATCAACTGAACAAGATACAGGGTTACGGATCCATTCAGTAGTACCAGAGCCAAGTCCTGATCTTCCCAGGCATTTCCAAGACCATAAATACTTACTGCACAACATAAAGGACAGGCCACAGATGATATCAGCCATGGTATGACACATGGCTGCTTCTATATTCATGTCTGCATGCTTTTTCAGTCCAGGAACAAAAGGAAATGGGAGTATAACATACAAATGAAATGGTAGTGTAAGCACGCTGCTGGTGTTTGGACTACTTTGCATTGTCACCCAAATATATTTAGTACCTAATATTGTGTTTGCTACATATGCAGGTCTGCTTCTCCACATAAGGTCTTTCAGTGGCAGGTATCCTTCTGAAGTACATTTTTCCCTTGCATTAAATTTCTACCCTCTCCCTTAATGTTCCAAACATGATTCTTCAAAAGACCTGCTTTATGCAAGGGCACAGTCCTGGAAACTGGTGTCTTCTTATTCTTACCCACCTCAGCATCTCAAACTTTTTCTCCTCCTGTTTTACTCCAACTCTATCACCACTGTTTCCTTTCTTTTCAATCATTCAATGCATCTTCCTTTAGTATAAAAAGATTTTAGTCTAATTTCAAGTGATTTATTATACAGTGTGACATGCCATAAACTTGTACATAACTGATGCACCAAAACTTGCATGAAACATATTTTTAGTGGGTAATTCAAAAAACAAAGAGGGAAAAGGATAAATTAACATTTTTGACCTGACAAAATTTGTACAACGTGTTTTCGGTTTTACTCCGGAAGTTTCACAGAAGAGACATCAAAACTCAGATAAAACCTTGGCCATAATCAGATACAACTCTAGTGAAAGTTCTTCATGACAGACTTACATTAGATAATATTAGATTTGAATTTGCTTCAATTATGGGGAGAAAAAAAAGATTCACAAGATTAAATTTCAATGACAATGATGTATTAGAGCAAATGGTATATCTGTTTAACTGTATCTTTTGAGACTGTTTGAAAAAGTCAGCCATGGGCAGCTTTATTTCCTGTCTGCCACATCAGGCAACATAATGTTGGGTAGAAAAGATACAGCACTATTTCATACAGGTGACTGTAGTGAATTTGAGAAAAGTGACCCATTGCAAGGATCATTTGAATAAAGCTTTTTCTTCTGTGATATTCATAGAAGTGGCTTTCAACTATGAAAAATATTACTATAACCAATAACCTCTGAGCCAATAACATGTCATTAAAGTAGTCAGGTAGTAATTTGCTTACTCCCTTTAGGACTAATATAATGTTTCTCATACAAAAGTATAATTTATCTTTCCAAACTTATGATGTATAGAAATGAAAGAATTATTTCAGTGAAATGAGTAGCCAAATCACTTACTAGACAAACCAGAAATGACAGGCACCTGCTAATATTACATAAACATACATGCAACATGCTGAACACCATGAAAAAATTCATATATGCAAATATCCATGGCAAGGGAAAAAAACAGGAAGAATCACAGCTTTGAAGACAGTAAAGAATACCTCTAAAATATTTAAACCATGAGATGAATACTCTGCTTCAGAATTGCTGCAAAAGCTGATCAATTTTTTTATTTTAGCTGTCTTTTTAGTTGAAGTATTTCACAAAACCAGACTATTTTATCAGATATAAATTTTATCAAAATGATTACAAGATCACTGGTATTGAAAAGTGTTCAAAATTGTAAAACGGTCTTTTAGCTTTTTAAATTATTTTTGGTTGGTGTTCAAAGGACTATTTATTTTGAAACTTAGGCTAATGCTAGAGGTTTTTACCTTAATATGTAGTTACTTTAAAAGACTTCAAGTTTATGTTTTTGTTTGGAATGTGGAAGAAGCTCAGTGTTGCATTATTAAGCCAAGACTAGTGAAAAGTCCAGTTTTAGCTCTGATGCTGAATGTCCATTGTTTTCTACCAAATAGTAGGTTACACTTTGTGGCAAGTATAAACATTTAATATTATCTATCGTTTTCTATGTTCCAGGTAAATAATTTATGGAAAAAAACTATAATTAAAAATAAATGTTTTAGGAAAGTCTATAATTATTGTATATCAGATTCTAATTTATTTATCTCTGTAGTCCTTCAGAGTAAACACCAGAAGACATGCACATACATTTATTTTTCTCTTTTAACCACCAGAAAAATGTGTTATTTTAATACAAAAAAAACTACAATGTCATCATTAAAATATCTTGTGGTGGAGATGGTACTGCCAGGAACTGGGTATGTTTTTAGCTGCATATATTTATATATTTATAAACCAAATAACACCTTGTAGGGTAATTCTGCTCTCTATGATTTAGCCCCCAAACCAGATGTCTTGAGTTATTTGAAATAAGAACATTTACTTGCATTTTCATACCTTTAGAAAAAAAACCCTAAATAATCCTCTATTATTGAAGCTTATTTTTCTTTCTTGTTTTCTTTTTTTTTTTTTTTTTTCTGGTTTATTTCTTTGATCTTAATTATTTGTCGTCCAGAAATATATTAGTGTTCCTACATATAGGAACTGTTCAATTATATTAAAAATGTTTATGAACATGTGTTTTGTACATCAATACACTGTGGATTGGACGGTCTGTGCTTGAAAAGTGACTATAAAAATCAGGTTCTGAAACTTACAGAAAGGATAGGCTTTGAAATGTGAATAATCAGATTGCAAGTAAGTTGGCATAGGCTTCATTACTACAGGCTTGAAAGCTTATTGCCTAGCAAAATGGGCATAACTTTAGAGTTTCATTCCTTTTGTAAGAACTTTAGGGTACTTTTTGTTTTTCCAGAAACTGTTTTTGGTGCTTGTGATTCAACAGCTTTTTCTGTTGAACTCGGAAAAATCAGCAAATTCCAAAAATTTCACCCTAGATTTACTGATGGAGTGTATCTCAGTTCTCCCAAAGTACTTGCTAAGTGCTATAGAGCTGTGAAAACTCACTTGCCCAAACCCCAAATCAATAGAACTTGATGGGCTTCTTCAGGTTCAGCCACCTCACCTTCATTGCACGAAGAACCAGAGCATGTCAGGAGGCAGAGAAATAGATAATGAAAAGAAGAGCAAAATGTTCTCCTCTTGCATATGTTATTACAAATACAAATGATAATTCACTCTTTTTTCTTTTCTTTCATATTGCCTGAGTCAATGTTGTTGAGTAAAAATCTTCACCACATTGCTTCACTGATCACTGTAAATCCCACATCAAAGGATTTATATTCCTGTGATTGTTCTTCTTAGAGAAACTTCTCCTCATAGACAAGGAAAATATTTAATAGAAATGATGTGTTTTAGTTCTTTTTGTAATAGCTCTGTGGTACAGCAGGCTAGATTTAATCAGCACACCCAGTGAACTGTTTTCATTAGACCAGAGGCAAATGTCTGAGTTTATTTATCTTCTATGTTTATGGTGTCTTTAAAACAGTGTATCTTTAAAACATCTCTACATCTTCCATAACAAAATTCTTTGCTGCTTTTGGGGTCTTTAAGTTCCTGTTTGGGTCTCCAAAGTTTTTTCAAAAATAGTGGACTGGCAAGTCGCTATGCTGTTGTGTGCGTCAACTGAATATGCTGGGATTTGAATTGTTTTGAGTGCTTAAATATCACTTCTCCAAATGCCCTTTGCAAACTTCAGCATTCAGAGATTTGCTGCTGCTGTTACAACACTCTGGGGATAGAGTTTACTTAGAACAAAACACCCTGGAGGAAAGAAATGTGATTTTATCTAGTCTGGAGCAAAGAGCTGGATTGTGCTCTGGATGCTCTCTGTGCAGGGGAGCTGGCAGCTGGGGCTGGCCAGGGGCTCGTTGCTGGCATCAGGAGGCTTGGCCCCACACAAAGCACCCCCGTGCATCTGCAGAACATTATTTTGCTCACTTCTGGGGTAAATGCATGCAAGAGCTTTTGCAAGTCAGGAAAAGGCATGAGATTTTTTGTCAACATACTCTTGTTGCATAGAGTTTGGTAAAATATGTGGAGCACAAATACCAAAGTGTTAACAAGATCCTACTAATGGGCAACCAATGCTAAATTTTAGTGATCAAAATACCAAACTGCATTGATCTGCTGCCAGAGTCATGGCTGAACATACTTTATTTCCTTTTTTTTATTATTATTTTTTAAATTAAATAGAGAGAAAGCCAAGAGAAATACTGTTGAAAATGAGAAGCTTTAATTATAATGCATTAACTGGTAATAGCTGTAAGGAATTGCTCTAAAGAAAACTCCACATTTGACAAACCTTTGTGTGAGACAGAAGCACTTTGGGGTCAGGGCAAGGGAAGATATTTATTTATTGAAAGGAACTGTTGTAGCAATAGCTGTGGGGGCAGGTTTGGTTCCACTGCTTGTTCTGAAAGCTAATTCATTAGAGGCGTCAGGAAAGCATGTCAGAGACTAAAATGCATCCGTTTTTTCTGCTGCTGATCTTCACTTGCGTTCTCTTTTCCTGGGGGTGGAGGCCCAGCATGGAGTCACACTATTTTCAGTCCTGCACCAGTACAGCTGAAGCATTAACCTTCAGGCAGCTGTAGAGGAGGGTCATAGTACCTTCTCTGTGGACACCCCTAATATGAAGTCACCTGGACAGGTGATGACTGCAAATATGCTGCAAAGAAATATTACATAATTTACAGTAAACCTTTCTTAAAACAAAATAAAATCCATAGTCTTCTCTCTTTTCATCATCTCTATCTCTCTTGCTTAGTTTGAACATATTTTTTTGAAATTAATTTGGCCCACAATTTTCAGTCTGATCTAAGGTTTGTTCTGTCATTCCAATGCTATATTTCATTGTCTTTCTTTCTCTACATATTAGATATATTTAATGTGTCTTTCTAGCTTAATTTCTGTTTCTTGACTCCAGCTTTTCTCTTTCTCCTCTAGCAGCTTATGTTCCCCTCAGTCTTGTTTCACTGCACATTTTCAATTTTTCTGCAAGAAAGGATTCTCATGAAGGGAAAAATCTTTACTTTGTCAAGGATAATTTTCTTTTAGCAGAATTCACAATATAAGATACTGTTTTTCACAGAGAGATGAAAATCTGAATTTCTTCTCTGCTGATAACCCACAGGCTCTGTCACCTGGCTAGGACTGAGTTTTTATTCTTTTCCCCATTCCTCTTATGGATATGTCCATACAAGTTCTTGGCTTTTCTTTCAGGAATCGGGGAAGCTCTCACCTACATTGGCTTTTTCACAACAGCACTGGAACTTGGTAAAATTTGTTTTATTATAACAACATGGGAACCCCTTGCTGATTCCTGACTGAAAGTTGGGTCCCTGTTGAGGAAGGAACAAAAAAACAATGTGTTCGCACCGTTTCTCTTGCTCAAACTTTCCTCTCTGGTTCAAGAATTGGGAGACAGGCTCTGACTCTTGGTTCCTCAAACTAGCACAGCTCCAGGCAGCAACGAAAGCCTGTTCAGAGCTCAGCCACTACACAAAACAATGTCTCAGTTAGTGCTTCTTTTTGTCAAATCTTCTTTGCTCACTGAACAGTCTTTGTGTTATAAATCAGGAGAAGACTATCCCCAGGTTTGGCCTCACTTCTCCTGGACATCAATAGGAAATTAATGAAAACCAAACAAGGGTGTCTGCTGGTTTGAGTCCGTGCAAAACACTTGGTAACTCCAGGTGAAGTCTAAGTACTTTTGTCTACATATGGATGTCTTGCTTCCCATCCCTAAAATATTTCAGACTACCTACTGTCATGTCTAATCTATTTTGGAGTGAAAAATTAAGAAAGGTTATATAATTTTCAATATTTGAATGTATTTTTATTCCTATACCTTTACTGATGTATAGCTTGCATCAGGAGCTGAAGAGTAATTTCAAACTATAAAATAACAATGAAAGTATCTGGAAAGACCTGTAGGCTTGTTCCCTCAAACAGTGGAGGTGACAGGCACTTCAGCACAGCGTGCCAAGCTCCCACACTTCAGCAATGATAACGGGTTTCATATCATTAACCATGGGGGTGGATTGACCCTGGCTGGGTGCCAGGTGCCCACCCAGGCAGCTCCATGACTTCCTTCCTCAGTTGGACAGGGAAGAGAAAATATAATGAAAGGCATGTGGGTTGAGATTAGACCAGGAGAGGTCACTCACTGATTACTGTCATTCACAAAACGGACTTGGCTTGAGGAAATTAGTTTAATTTGCTACCAATAAAATCAGAGCTGAGTAATGGGAAATAAAAACCAAATAATAAAACCAACATTCCCTATTCCTCCCTTCTTCCTGGACTAAACTTCAGCCTTTTTTACATCTTCCTCTCAGAGGCACATGGGAACAGGGAATGGTGCTGTTGCACTGGGTTTTTTTTCTCCTTCTTAAAGACATTTCCCTTGAGGCTCTTCCACTGTTTCTGATGGGCTTGTCCTTAGAGAGTGGAGTGTCTATCTGGAGCTGGACACAGGGGAACCTTCTGGCAGCTTCTCACAGAATCTAGCTCTGTAATCCCCCTATCCCCAAAACCTGGCCACACAAACCCAATAGAGACATGGTATCTTGCAGGACCTTTAAGTAACAGAAATGAGCACGAGAGAGCAGAGCTGTACAGATTGCATAAGGACCTCAGCTAGAGGTTTTCAAATAAGATCTGCTTCTAAATATTGTAACATACTACAAAGTTTAGAAGAAATGTATTTTTCATGCAGAATTCTATGAAAAGCAAGATAGAATCAATCTGTAAAGGATGCTACAGAATTACTTTGGGTCTTACTGAGGATGACACTGTTAGCCACAGCTGAGTTTCTTCTGCACCTGTATGGCACAGGTGACAGTCTTGACACAGTGTAAGTCTAACAGGAATAGAAATGCCTCCCACAGCAAGGCATTAGAGCAGTTTCAGACATATGAAATAGCCTGACTAGGTTTTTGAGAAGAGGAGCATTATGTTCTGTTCAAAAGAAAAAATGTTTCAGAGGTGAACAGAAAAATGCTGAAGTGACTTACTCTGAATGTTATTTTTTCTTTTCCTTAAAATCTCCTTATGGGAGATTTTCAAGAGAGGAAGGTTTGGGAAAAAACTGAACAACTCACATTTCGTAAGGTGGAGGGATTTAGTCAATATTACACATGATTCCCAGACTACCTAATTTAAAAAAACACTGCTTCTTGTATTTCAAGTGAGTATGGACAGGATGCAGTGTTATTTGTACTAAAGAAGCTTTAAGGTCTATTTTTCAAGGATTTTTTAATATCTAAATTCAGTTCTGCCCTTTCAAAATTCTCAGGGCATTTAAAAGAGTGCATGCAATGCTCTAAGACATAGTTGTGTATACTGCCTCCATGAAGTATTTACAAACGTCCTGCAGTCAAAAGTCTTCTTCCTCCTCAGTATTTCATGCTGTAGCCAGATAAAGGCAGTGCAACTGTTTAAGGGCTGGAGCTTATTCCTCTATAACAATATCATGTAAAATGTAGTCTGAAAGAAATAGGAAGTAAGCCTGAGGGATTGATGAGAAATCCATGGCTTTGAGCCACTCAAAAATAATGCATGCAGTTAGTGTTGGATTGATATTTAGGTATGGCTGTGTTGTAGACAACAAAAACATCCATGCCATGACAACATTGGTATGTAGATCATCTCTGGTTTTCTCCCCTTGTTTGCAGGACAGCCACAAGGCCTTACTTTGAAACATAAACCAACTTGGATAAGAGCTTTGGAAAGGGGAAAACTTCCACAGGTCCTTGCTTGGTATACCTTAGCTGGGCTGTGTTTCAGAGAGAACTACTCACTTAATGCTATCTAAAATTACAGTTCCTTTACATATTTTAGCCTGGGAATTCAAGATTAATTTGTCTCAAATTATGAGTCCAGTTTAAAGGAATATTGTAAAAGCAGTGACAGATGCCACAAAAAAATTAAACCCCCAACCAAACCCCACAAGAAGACCTCCTCAGAGATAAAGGCACCAGCTGGGCTGAAATTTCAAAATTATCACATGGAATGATTTGATGATACACAAATGTGTGTGTATACATGTAAGAAAGCATTTGAAAGCTTTTGAATTAGTTTAATGATATTATCTGGTCTTAACAGAGTGGCAGTTTCTCAACAAGGGGGGCAATTGCAGGGTATTTAATATGCACTTGCACAGTTTTATATATTTTTTTCAGTCCATTAATGTTATCTATTTACATCTCATAGGATTACTACAGCTTTTTTCAAACCTTTGGTTGTTACTCATGAACCATTTTCATCTTCTCTTCACAATATTTTAATGACTTAATTGACTCATGTGAGGTCTTTCATCAGCTGTCTACACCATGTACATGTCTGACCTCCTTATCCCTGCCTTTCCCCACCTGCATACCCAATCTGTCAGTGTCAAAGGTTTCAATTTAAAATAATAAACAAGAAGTGTTTAAGACACACTTCTTTGTGTCTAAGCCCACAAAGAAGTGACACAGAAGTGATTCCTAAGCCCCCAAAGGAAATAGGTCTCTATTGGACCTTCTCCTCAGGAAGGCTCAGGGGCTTTGTGCCCTCTCCCCACTGTGCTCCTTTTCCCCCTGTTTCTTCTGCACAACTGGCATATCCCTAATGTCTCCTCCCCTGCACATGTCCCCAGATATTACCTTCTGTTTCATCACTGAACAGGCTTGTGCCTGTCTTCCAGGAGCCACCAAAGAGTCCTGCCAAACACAGTGTGTTCCCAGCTTTCTGCATGGAAGTGGGTACTTTCTAAGGACACCTTTTCACCTGCTTCACCCACAGGTGATTTTTTTTGTCTCTGATCTGGCTCCTGGAATGATCTCTCCATGTGGAAGATAAAAGTTCATTTTGCTCCTTTATATCCTGCTTTGTTTTGTTCTGTCACCCAGCTGTACTGCAAATGTTCTTGCAGCTTCATACACTTAAGAGCCAGCCAGATGAAGAGAGGCATATGTAGCAGCAAACACAGCACAGGCATGTGTGCTGATAAGATTAATTCCTTGTCATCTGCTATAATGTTAAATCTAACTTGAATTGCAGCCCTTGGGACCTGCAATTACATTTGTCCATCTGTCAATAAACTGCCATTTTGAGTTGTACTGTAGTTAATTGCAGTTAATAAACAAAACTTTTCCCTTGTTGTTCTTCCACCCCCTCACATCACCCCTGGTTTTTTTTAAAGTATAACTAGAGCCAAATAAATAGAAGGAACACTGAGTTAGCAAGTTATTTATTTAAGAAAAAGCTGAAATATCAGGATAGATACTATCTGCTCAGGTCTAGATAAAAAATCCCCATCAACCCTCCTTAACTACAGATATATGAAGGAATAGATATAAATGAAATCAAAGTACAGAAAAACGCTAAAATAGAATGTGTGAGAGACAAGACTTACCTAAAACATACTCTTTGTTTCCAATGCTTTGCTCCTAGTGCTGAAAATGTTCACTCTGAACATTCAGGTTTGAATCTTTTGTTTATTGTTTGCTTCTGGCATAATGCCTAACCCAGCTAATGAGAAATGGGCAGTCCCAGAATCCATTTTAATTCTACCCACAAGGATGGTATGAACCTAATTTAAGTCTGATTTTCTTATGTACTCTAAATAGCCTTGTAAAAATTTTCAGTCCTCTTTGGAAGATGGAAAGAAATTTGAGTTTTTATTTTTGAGTACACTTGCTGCCTTCAAATTCCCTAAGCTTTTATAGAAAAAAGTGAGGTAGATATTAACACCTTGAAAGAAGTTAGAAATGTTGAGATTTCTAGTGGTAGCACATTTCAGATTAAAAATAAAATTAAAGGGATGTTTCAGTTTTTACAAAAAGAACCTTTTCTCTCTTTTTTTTTTTCCTAATTTCTGTTAGGAGAACTCTAGTTTTACACCAAAATATAAACTTTTCCTTTTAGCAAAAAACACTGAGTCTCTTTTATATGATCTAAGTGTCCTTCTGCTAAGAATCATTATGTTTAAATTAATGTTATAATATTTGTAAATAGTAAACAAGATTATACATAATTTCCCAACCCCCAAATATGTATATTTCTTTCTTTCTTTCTTTTTCTTTTTTTTTTTTTTTTTTTTAATTATATGATCGTTTTGTTACTGATGGAGGAGAGCAAAGAACCAAAGCTAAGCTCTTAGTGCTACTCAGTGACAGGATAAGAGGAAAAAGGCACAATTTGAAATACTGGTAATTCCACTTAAACATGAATGAAGACTTTAAGGATGCTCAAGCACTGGAAGAGGTTTTCAGAGAGGCTGTGACCCTTCCTGGAAACCTGTCTGCATGTGGTCCAGGCAACTTGCTTCATAGAAGGGTGTTGGACTTGGTGGTCTCCAGAGGTGCCCTGCAGCCCCAGCTGCTCTGTGGCTGTTCTGTCACCTTGGTCATTGCAAAGTGCCCTTGGTAAAGGGCTTTCTATTCCCTGTTTGAAATTGCCTTTTTGTCCTTTGTTGACTCATAAACTGATTGAATGGGTTGTGCTCCAGTGTCTTCCTAGTGACTGAGAGGAGGTTGAGCAGCCAAAAGTTCCCCAGGCTCTTTTTCCATGTTTTTCAAAGCTGCGTGTTTAGTTGGCCTTCTGCCAGCTCTCATTGACCTATCTGTCACTTAAAAACTAAAATTACAAATAGCAGCACTTTAATTACAGTAGTCTCTTTTTTTCAGCCCTGTAGTAAAATTCTATGCATTGTTCTGAATACACCCAGTTTATTTAAAATGCCTGTAAATTGTTGCTTCTCACAAACTTTCCTAAATAAACAGTTACTTGCAGAGGTCTAGGAGCAGACTTTGCTTGTGAAGCATGCAGTAAAAATATATTCCTGTATGTTCCTTTTTCTGGTTTACTTATAGAGGAGTTTCTTAGAAAACCAAGTCTTTTGCCAAAGCTAATTAAATAATTAATTAATTAACTAATTCTAATTTAATTAATTAAATAATTAATAGAAATTCTGATTAGTACAATGATGAGTAAGTAGCCTGGGTAGCTCTTTGGGCTTGTCTTCAGGTGGGCACTCAAAGAAATGTGTTGAAATTAACATTCCTGTCAGTAACATGAATAATGTAATTGTACATCTCTCTGTACTTGCAGCAGTAGAGTGGCCTTAATTTTGTATTATTTTCAATTGTCTTAATTTATCTTATATCAGTTTATTCTGGAAATAAATTAGCTGGAACAAAGCAATGTAAATTCAGAATAAGAATATTCCTAAAGGGATTTAATGCTGTTTAATGACTGTATAATATCCTCACTGTGTATTTTCTTGTAGTTAAGCCCCAAGCACTAACCAAAATGTGCACAGCTTTTTAATTCTGAAGAAAATAAGTCAGAAGTATTTTCAGTCTAAAGAAGTTATTTTTAGATCAGTAGGGTAATAATGTTGAGACACTTTACATAAATGGCTTAAACAATTCACTGTAAAAAGTTGACTGCACATTTTAATAGTTCTATGCACAGGAATGTCTTAATGAATCATATTATGTAGCTAAATTAATTGTGAAATACCATATGGAAGATCATTTTAACAGTTATGAAAAATCCCAAGTGTTATAATGACTAAAAATCTTTTTACTAAAGGCCTTTTTGAAATATCTAGAGGAGTATTTGCACCTGATGGATTGAATAAATGTTTTGTGTAAAATTTTATTATTTTAAACACAAGCTTAATTCTCAAAGACAACATATACATACAAATTGTCCTGCACTAACTTCCCTTCCTGGAGAAAGGAGGTATTTGTTGCAGATTACTTCAATGTTTTCCTTTCTGTACATTAATAACCAATCTTCACAACAAGTCTGTTTACCCTGCTATTCATCCTTCCTTGCTTCGGTAGTGGTACCTGTATATCGGTGGCATTGACAACTGGAAACACCTCTGCCAAAGGTCAGCTGAAGGGAAATGCTTGCTGGGTACAAGGTGAAAAAGAGGTGAAGGTTAAGGAAAGCATGGCTTAGAAAGGGGTTGGAATATTTGACAGTGATAGTTAAATTTGCAGCACTGGATTTTCCTTTGCTTCTTCTGCGTAGAATGTTTTGTGCTGCCACTGTAGAGCTGAAACTCCTGTTTTACACAGAAGCAAACACGTGGTCAAGTCCGCTTAGATGAAAAGACAATGGAGAGAAACAATAGTTTGAAAGAATGTCTGAAAGGGTGACTACTAAATTTGGTTTGAAATAATTTTAGAGGAGAAATTGATGATAAGCAGAAAAGCAGGGCAGGGAAAAGATCAGTAACTATTTTTATGAAAAGGAAGGGTTGTCAAAAAAGTCAGAAGAGAAATGGCCTTTCCAACCCCTACTTTTGCCATTTCTATATTAATGTGGGACCTCCAGAGTATTTATATTTGTGTGTTTTCTTCCACACTCACTGTTCACCAGAACTGAGTGAAATATGAGGATATATGCCATGTTTGTAAATGGATGATGTGCTTATTTAGCTTGATCTAAATATTGTTTAGCATATTCTACATCAGCGTTTTCTTAAAGAATACACCTCTAGTTGTTTTACTCTGTTGGAGTTTTTATTATTTGATGAAGTGTGTTCAGCTGGAAAAGGGAAATCACAGTGCTTTTGAAACAGGAACATGCACAAGCCCTAGGAGAATTCTGTCAGACCTTAATCAATAGTTTAAGAAGTATAATTAGTTAATGAAGCCTATTTTCCCAGTCTCTGTACACAGAGTTATACTTAAGTCTTGCTTACTCTCCCTTTTTATTTGCTTGCATACTCTCCCTTTTCACATATACTGAATTGAAGAAGCTTTTGTTTGGTACAAACACTTGATATCCAGCTTTTCTACATAGGCTGACTTTTTTATATTTTAGACCAATTTGCACTACCAGCAGAATGATCACATGAAAAAAATAGAGTGGTTTCCCTGATGCATTTATGGGAAGACTAAGCCTCACAAGCTGTAAAACTAAACAGAAGGATGGGAAAAGATGCACAGAGATGGAAAAGTGACTAGAATAATACAAATTATAAGATTTAGCATTGAATAGCTACTCTTGTGTGCGTATTCTTTTGCACCTTCTCCACTACGAGTAACAACCCTGCAGCTGCAAATATTACTGAAACTGAATTTTGCATGAGAGTAGTTACAGAAGACTTTCATTAACTTTGGAGTCAGAGAGACTCAGCTGCTTAAATTGTCACTGTGAGCAAGTTCAAGAGGAAATGATCACTGAGCTCATGTAGCTGCCTGGGGATTTTTTATGTTGCCCAAATCCTTGTTAATATTTCTGCTGGCAAAGTTAGATCAGCCCCTCAGTCCTCACCCCAGATGCCAGTTTGGCAGACCACAGTGTTTAATTCCTTGGAGAATTAAAATTGTTTTACCCAAATTCAGGAAAATATCTGAGCAGTTGTAGTTCCTGATTTTTATTTATTGTTTTAAATTGGGATGAATGTGTTCTAGAGCCTCAGTCATGCCAAATTTAAACACTCATGTAGAGAGAAGTTTTCTCAAATACAGAATGAAGCCTACAGAAACAAAGGAACCTTTTCTTAGCATTCGGTACTAATGCCTATGCATGTTAATGTGCATGTGACAGACAGTCAGACCTTACAAGCTCATGTATATGCCATTAAATGGATGAGAGAACAGAGAAGTAATAATTAGAAAGGAGTGTGATAAAGGTGTCCCTGTAGTTAGCAGTATAAGAAAGCTAAGTGTCTTTTTTCCTAAGGATCCCTGATATTTGACAGTAGTACTAGAAAATGCAAGTTTTAAAAAGCAAAATTCCATCCTTTTATGTCTTTACATTTTTGTTTGTGTGCTCCAATCCCACTGGTTTAACCAGTTGTCTTCACCACTTGCATCAGTTGTGCAACCTTCTGAAAGGCTTAGCCATGGGATTATGTGAGAGTTCAATGCATATGTGATGGAATCAACCACAAGGCAGAAAAGAAAATCATGTTCTAGTGCTCTTAGTGCAGGACTCTTTTTGCCACTTTTCTGCTTTTCTATTACAATGGTTCTGCTTCCATTGTAAATAAGAGCTCTGCTCCTGCTCTTACTGCTTTCCTCCAGGGAAGAACTAAATACAACATGTTTTTTCTTCAGTTAATTCTCCATCTATCTCTTCATGAACTTGATGCACATTTCAGCAGCCTTCCTGCTGTCTGGGTGTTCTTGTGGTGGGACTGGACTGTCCTGAACATATTTTGAGAGTCTGATGGCTGAAGCTATTTCTGTGGTCTCTTCTCACTTGGGAAATTAATAATTAGTTTTCACTAATTACTACAGCTCTGATTCAGAGAAGCCCTGGATTTAAATTTTAGTTTCCACCTGGGTGTAGGTCTTTAGGGATTTCCTGAAATGGAACCTCTTATCATCCAAACAAATGGCCGGGGTGCACAACACTGTTTTAAAATTAAGAGACCTAAGAACTAGTTTTTGCTTATGACTTGAAAATACCACAAAGGCTGTGATTCAGCAACTGAAATAAATTTTGGATATTTGCCACTTAAATAATGTAATAATAAAATTGTTCTTTGCTATTCAAAGTTAATTAGCAGAGCATGACTACTAAGAGAAAGGATGGATGAATTTATGAGCAGTCACTGTCACATGGCTTCGCTTTACTGAGCACTTGGAAGCTGCCTTGACACATTTCAAAAGACTGAACATTTACTCTTTATGTTGTATTTGACACAGTGATTATGTAAGCATTAAGTCCTTGCTAGAGACCTTGTGTTGTGAAAAGTGTGAAGTTTTCTAATAGTAACTACCCAGTTTACATTACGAATTTTTAAGCTCAGGTTTTAAACCAGTGAAGGACTAAGTATGAATGTGTTCTGTGAGAGCTTAATCTCATGCTGATGAAGACTTCAGGTTCCATAAACTTGCTCATACATAAAGAATGCTTGAGGGAGGACTGGAATAGATTCACAATCTCACAAATTTCTGTAAGTGAAAGGGGATTCTACTAATCTAAAAAGTTTATTTTATTACAAATTCAAATTCTACTTATTAATGTTAAAAACTGAACTGAGATAAATTTGCTTCAAGTATCTGTCCTAGAAATGCCTGTGTGCTCCAATATCAATTATGGAGCTATGCTCTTTCTACTTTCAGATTCATTAGAGGTCTGGCACTGTTTTTTTTCTAATTTTCATGGAAAGAAATTCTATTTTGAATTGCAACACAAAGATGTCATTGAAATACTCAGAAAAATATGCAAAAAAGCTTTTAAATCTGTTCTTCAGAAACCTGACCTCAGAACAAAGTATGTCACAGGTGAGACTCAAGGTTATTTAATGATTGTTTGGATTAAGTTTTTTCAGTTGACAGTCGTAAAAACATTGAGTGGAAATGATTGCATTTTTTGCTTCTCAGCAGAACTGGCTGTTCAGTAACTAGTATATAACACTGATTTAGTGAATGTGATTTAGAAAACCCAGTTCATTATGGTGATCAATATCAGCAAGCTCATCACCGGCATGGATTCTTTGTAAGCTCTGCTCACTAAACTTGAATTATGTGTGAATTTAGGGCAGTTTGTCATCCATGAGGAAAAGTACCCTTGACCTGCCACTGCTCTTGGCTCTTGTGGAATACAGAGCGATCAATGGTTCTGCAGTGCTGTGACCCAGACATTTCCCAGGTGTTGTGACACTGCAACCTCGACAGTTGGTAGAAATTTGAAGGGTAGCAAAAACTGGTAAAATATTTCAAAACACTTGTTTTTTTTAAAAAAATTCTCATTATATATGAGATTATTTATTTAATATAAATAATGAGTGGACAACCATCAGCTTCAGAATCAAAATCTAAACATATAATTTCAGAATATATATGGCTGTTAATGTAATATGTGAGTTTCCTACGATGATTTCAGGAATTGCATTCCCTCCTATCTGTGGTTCCTTGAATTTGTGATATTTTTCTGCTTCTGCAGGTATATACTTGAAGTGTCCTATTGTCTTTGGTTAGGGGGTGCAAGACAAGGGAAATATAATCCTACTTAGTACTTATTCTTACGGCTTGATTGCTTGCTTTGTTTTAATGAATAAATAAATAGATGGAATACCTGTTATGTAAAGCTGTTTACTCAACATAGCTTTGGAAAGAATATCACTCTGATGTATATAAACTCATGTTACAATTGCCTTAATAGATGTTGATAATGAAATCCAGTCATAACCTATGAGAATGCGTAACCATTAATTAGATTAAGCTTCTTTAAATTCCAAGACCAGCACATGGAAAGACAAATGTATGAATGAGGAGAATAAATAAAAGAAAAGGAAAGCAAGTGACAAGATGGGAAGGAAAAAGTCCTCAGAAAAAGGCTGCCTGTGGCCAGGGAGATAAGGTTCTTGAAAGGTCTCTGATGCCTGTTGCAGAAGAAAGAGACATTAAGCTCAGAGAATTCTGGAAACATTTGGTTGGTAAAATATAAGGTTTCTTAGAACTCATCATGTACAGGACAATGTAAGAGAAGTTGGCGTGCTTTGGATGTTATACAAATAACTCAATATTGCACAAATTGGTTGAAAAATAAGAAATACCTCTAAGGCGTGAATCATGCTACTTAATTTTAAAACACAACGAGTCTTTATGGTAGAGAACGTGACTTATCAAACTTGTTTTCAATGCTCTTGATTCCTTAAGATTTTATTCTATTCTAAATTAGCTGTTGTGATGGCTGGATGCAATAGTATATTGTGGAATTTTTCACCATTCTTTCCATTGCATTGAGGTGTTCCAATAGTGTGCTGTCAGATATTTAACAAGGGTCTGCCACAAAATCTTCTTTGAACTACAGGTAACAGTAGGTGGTTAGAGATGAAGAGAGAAAAATTTTGAAAATGGACTGTTTGAATAAAAGTATCTTCCCTTCAGCTGTAATCAAGGATGAAAGAACTGCACAGTTGTTTGGGTTTATGTTTTGTTCTTTTCTTTTAAAATAAGGTGTGTGACTGTACTGACAGCATATGGCTTGATAGAGGCTGAAAGGTGAAAAACCTCTTCTAAGGTTTTCTTCCCAATACTCTTAAAAGTACTTGCCATTTGGTGCAATCTTACTCATTTTAAAGAAAAAAAAAGTGTGATTTAGAAAAAAAAAGAAGCAATGTCTGGCAAGGACAATTTAGCAGGGAAATTATCTAATTTCTAATTTGATCTGGAATTTGAACAAAGAGCTCTTGAAGTGCTGTGATGCCTTTCAGCCCCTCACCAAATGAGCACGTCTGCTAATTTAGCTGGCCTTTCCTCCATCCACAGCAACTTGGGAAGATAGTTCTCTTTTCCCTTCAGCCTTTTGGCTGGTCTAATTGAGGGCAGTGAACTATTTCTTTCTTCTTATGAAAGACACTTTAATAAATGGTTTCGACTTTGCACGTTTTTAAGAATTTTCAGCTTTAAATGCTCTTCTTAGAAGTTGGTGTAATTTTAATTACTCCAATATATTCTTAACTCGATCTGAGGTCTTTAAACACAGGAGAACTCTTAGATATACTTCACCGAACTAATAGATACCTCTGTCATAGAAAAGCATAAGTGAGTCAGATATTTTACTAGACTTGATAGGCATGTATAGGAAAGATATTTTGAAGAAAAGAACCAGACCTTTTTAATTATTTAGTGTTTACAGTGCAAAGCAAACTCCAACACTCATATCTCTTGAAGGATTATATCAAGAAAGCAAAACATGACAAAGACATTAACTTTTAGGAGACTTTTCTAACCAAAGCCAGGCCTCATTTAGGGTTGAAGTTACACACATTTCTTGTTGGGTCAGGAAAGAACTTGTGTCAGCTCACTCCTTTGAAAAACAGTGACAAGCCTTTGCTAATTTACAGGAGGGCTAGAAAATAAAATGTCATACAGGTGTCCCCAATACAGTTTGGAGAATGAGAGGTGATTCAGCTGACTGTAGTCAGATGTCAGAGATGCAGCTGACTTTGGGCTGTTTTCAAACAAGTTCCAGCTGAAGATTTTTGGGTCTACAGATTATGTGTGGCAAATCATGTTTATGACTACTGGCACTGAATTTAAAGCCCAGTTTGGCAGACCATCTGCTAAATGACAAGAGTTAGATGTCTGAGGAAAACGGTTTAAAAAATATTAGAAAACAATCAAGGGAAAGACACTGAAAACTGGAGCGTGTCTGAAAACCCATTTCTTTCTAGATTTAATGATCTGTCTTAGCTATCCAGAGACTCAGGGTCTCTCTGGCTGGTTTTGGCATTGTTAACTGTTAATTTTGTAACAGTTAATAGTTTATGAAATATAAACCATAAAGAATTTAATCATGTAGTCCATGATTAATTTCAGCACACTATACTGCAGAACACAAGCTCCCCAGGGAAGTGGTTGCAGCACTGAGCATGACAGAGTTCAAGAAAAGTTTGGAAAATGCTCTCAGGCACATGGTGTGGCACCTGATGGAGTAGTGGATGCTTTCATAGCATTATGTCAAGGTAGTGTTTCAGGGTGTGGGCTTAGGGGATACAAGAGAGTAATGGCTGCTGCAAGGGCGTTGGAGAACTCTGTGGGCTTGAGGGAGCCCAGCCTGGGCTGGACTTGCATGTTGGGAGCTGTGTGGAAGCTTTTTTGTCTTCAAGGAATTACCAGAATCTTGAGTGGACAGCATCTGTTCCACTGGGCCTCATACTTAGGGCTCGAGAAGCCCATATGTTATTAATGCAGCCTGCAACCTACCTGTGCACATTAGCTGGGCTGAGTGAAAGAGCTCTCCATGGACAGGATTGTCTCTGGGCAGTGAGCTGGGAGAAAATCCACCTGGCTGCATGAATTGAGGGTGCCCTGAGACTGGGGTCATGTAAAATTTACTTTTTGTCCATATGCCTTTTCTCATCCTGTCTCATTGAAGCAGGTGTCTTATTAAAGTGTTGGTTGTTAGGCCTTATTGAGATACAGAAAGAGTCCTGCACTTTCTCCCAATCCACCCATCCCAGAGCTGAGCAAAATTTCAATATGGAACACTCCTGGGATGAACTGTCCCAAAGGCAGCTAAAGCAGCATGAGATGTAGATAATCAGGGAGAGGGATCCTAAAATTATTCATGGGGATAAGTTATTTAACACTATAAGTAAACTCATTGTTTATACATATCCATAACCTAGTTCAAACAAATTTTAATTTATGAGAGGAAATGTGAGATTAAAGTGCAATAAGTGATTTTAGTAGTACATTTTCTCTGCTACAGCAATCTATTTCATAGCATATAATCTCCTTGTTTTCATTTCACTAACTCTAGAAATGTTCATCTCATATGGGAAGGTATTTTATAGAAAAAAATTACAGGAATAAAAACAGAAAGCAATTTACCTCAATTTACCTCATATTTAGATCTGAGAGAGTCATATAACCTTTTCATACAATTCAGATTAGCACCAGACAGGGTTAAGTTTGATGCCTTTCTAAATGCATTGCTTCTGACATAGAAATACTAACTCCTGCACAAGCAAAAAGTCTCCAAAGACTTACAGCATAGCTCTAATGAAAAATAAGTGATTTTCACTTCTGCAAACTCTCTGTTCAGTTCTGATTTTATGTGTCTTAAAAGGATTCTTCAAAAAAACCAATCTATTTGGCTGCATGATAAAATTGCTCCATTGCACAGCTGAGACCAGGACTTAAACATGAATTACAGACAGAAGGTAAGTCTTGACAGCACTCCTTATTTGAGTGTGGATGTTTTAAAACCCAGTTAAAGTATGTTTGAAATACAGTCATTTCCCTGGCTTGTTATTACAGATTCCAAAAGGGATGGTTCAGGCATTTTAACATTTGAAGTGCAAAATGAGAGGCCATTGATCATCACTAAAAGTGAGCTAAAGAGAATTAGTTTACCTCAAGGGCTTGTCTGTAACATGAATATTGTTTCTCTGCAACTAATATGACAACTTTCTTCATCCACCCAGAGGAGGCAGAGCAGGTTATTTTCCTATTCAGAATTGCACTGCTATTCAGAATTACACAGGTAGAGAAAGCAGTTAGGTGTACAGTTATGAAAAATCCCAATTACTGCACTATGTCTAGTATTTTCTCTCCTTACAGTTGCTGTTAATAATATTTCTTTGGAATATTGTATATATAAATGTGATAAAGAAATGCTAATTAACTTTTAAAAATATGATTCAGGAGAAATTTCTGACATTTTTCACTAAACTTCTCTACTTCATGAGCTTCTAATACTATAACAGCTTTGTTCAATAGTACCTACCAGAAAAGTTAGCTGGTGTTTTCTTGGCACAACAAATGGGGCTTCACTTTTTACTCAGTGCATTGTTGCATTGCAGAAAATGAAACAAAAAATCCAATAATTTTTGATCTTTATCAGAGATTAACTTTTTTCTCTCCTTTTCACCTCTCCAAAGAACACATACAGAATTATGCATTCATAAGCTTTTTGGATGGTACAAGATTTTGCTGGTAAGTCTTGTATCAGAGAAAGGTTGCATCTAACTCAATAAACCAGCCATCACAAAGTGTTGTTATGATTACACTGGATCAAAACAAGCCAACCAACATTAAATGCTATCATAACAAGCTGAAGAGGGAAGTAATGTATTTGAGGGCGAATGAAAGTAATTTCCAGGAATTTATAACTTGACAATTACTTTTGTAATTTCATTTCCAAATATACAATCTGTGATAATTAGGGTAAAAATTACCCAGCCTGAATTTTCTTCTGGAGTTTCAGATGAATGAAGAAATGAAACAAATTGGAATTGGTAAGAGAAAAATGGCGAAAGCTTGCATGAAGCAAGAAGGCATAATTCACTTTTCCCCAGCTTACCATTGCATTAGGAATTTTTGTCAACAGTGCTTGAAAATAATAGAACTGGATTTTTAAAAACTTGTACAAGGAAGGCAGGACTGATAATAGATCTGTTTACTCTTCTTGCATCACTGTTTTAGTATGAGCAGTTCTCCAAAAACCAGAGTCTGGATTGTATTTTGCTAAATTCATTGGCAAATGCTGTCCCTGGCCTGAAGAGTTTCAAGACCATAGTTTAATCTAGTGAATTCAACAAAATGGATAAGGTGATGCCTGAAAGCATTACAGCAATGTTATAGATTCCAGTGCATCTTGAGAGCTCTGAATCATATGGAAATATGATGTTGTATTACAAATAAACAGTATCTGCTACCCCAGCTACTGTTAGCTTTAGCCTCCACTCAGTGGGTTTTACCACCTGTCATATCTTTCCAACTGCTATGATTTTATAATTCCCACTATGCTTTTCTCTGCTCTCCTGTGAAGACAGGCTGAGAAAGATGAGGTTTTTCAGCCTGGAGAGGGGAAGGTTCTAGGACAGATCTTAGAACAGCCTTTCAGTACCTAAGTGGGGTCTGCAAGAGAGCTGGAGAAGGACTTTTCACAAGGGCATGTAAGGATAGGACAAGGAGTTAAACTGACAAGAGTGTAGGTTTAGATTGGATACTAGGAAGGAATTCTTTATTGTGAGGGTGGTGAGGCATAGGAACAGGTTGCCCAGAGAAGCTGTGGAAATGTTAAAGGTGAGTTTGGATGGGACTTTGAGACACCTGGTCTAGCGGAAGGTGTCCTTGCCCATAGTGTGGGGGTTGGAGTTAGATCATCTTTAGGATTCTTTCCAACTCAAACCATTCCATGATACTTTGTGCATACAGACAGAAGAATTTGGATCTGACCAACTCCTCAGGATATTCTTTTCCAATTTTCCTTCCAGGGCTCCACAAATGTAACAACCCTCATCCTTCTCTTTATATTTTTCCCTTTACTCCATATTGTGACTTTTCCTCAGTTTCACATAAATCTTTCAGTAAAAGAAGATGCTTTTAATTTTATTTTTTTTTGTGGTCAAAAAGTCAGTTTCATAAAACAGAATTTTTTTAATATGTTTATTGTGTAAACTCAAGACATAGACAGAACTGCATACCTTTGAAAATTGCTTCATCCTTATATTCTCCAAATCAAAGCTTTTACTGCACTTTTGTTTCCTTAATGGGCACAAACTGACCAATATCCTATTATTCTCAATGGGTAAAATTTACCTTTTCTCATTCTAGTTTGAATTTGTGTTGGCAGAATTTCCTCGAGGTCCTTACATGTCAAATGTGGCTCAGTAGCCTCTCAGACCAGAAAAGGCAATTGCTGTAGCTCTTCCAATCCCTTTAGTTAGAATTTTGCATTCTTGATTCCTCTACAAGGTATCAAATCACCCCTGCATGTATTCAAGCTTCATCCAAAAGCCAATGCATAAGCTTCTCTCCCCACTTGCTCAGTCTTTGTCTGAAGCAAAATTATGCAACACCCGTGTGACTAATCTGTTGTGAATAAAGCCCAGATTTATAATTTCTGCCTCTTCCCCAAAAGTGGACTTTTGAGGATACTCCTTGAATTCTTTATGCCAAACATGACGTTTGGATATTCATGCAATTAAAACAGGGGCCTCCAGTGCTTTTGGCAGCTTTGTTTATAAGTCCAGCTGCATTTGGCTTGCTTTTAATGCTGCAACCTCCTTTTGCCTTTGACTTCTTTTTCTCTTTTAAAGCCAATAAAATGGTTGACTGAAACAATTTAAGTGATCTATGCATTTGTCAGTAATTATACCTATTTCTCCATTTAATTTGCTTTTAAATCTTATATTGATTACTGTCAATTTCATCACTGACCTTAAACTCTGATCTGTTTTTTCTCTGAAAGTCAACACATTAAATTCACCACCACTGGTAAATAGTGAAAGGTAGCTATGCTTGATGGTGTGAGATTATCATGTATTGACAATAGGAAGTGATTTTAAAATGCTCTGGTACATTCCAGCAATAAGTCAGCAAAACAAAGGTGAACAAAGAAGCTCTGTTTGTGTCAAAGTTGTGAAGACCTCACAGAAGGAATCTGACTTGTTCTAGTGAGACTTTTTTGCAGAAAGACTTTTTTTTGGTATCTCTTGCATACTTTACATGTATTCTATTCCACGGCATTAACATCAACATGGCTAATTTAAAATGTGTGTTTTCTGTAAATTAGATTTCACTGAATTACAGAACCCTAGGCATGCCCACCTCTGCCCCAGGAAAGCAACTGTGAATTGCCTTTGCACAGGTACTGTGGGCTCTCATTTCCTGGGAATGTACATTCTAGCTCTTCCACACATGTGATGGTCAGTGATGCTTCCCTGGACCAGACTCATGGCATTCTTGCAGGGAATCTGGGAATTGATGGGCTTCCTAGGATTGTGCAGGAGATTTGGTTACGGGTGGAGACCAGGCTTTGATAACTGGTTTCAATGGGAACTTATGACAAATGGAATCCTCATGGAATACATTGGTAGAAAGTGAGCAGACATGGATCCATCCTGGAACAGCGCTGGCAGCCTTTCAGTATAGTATTTGGCTGCCTGCTGCTCTAGGATAAGCTCTTGAGATCAGTTTCATATAGTTCTGCCCAAATTCTCTACCTAGAATAAAACTCCTGAACTAGGTTTCCCAGTTTTTTGATCCCCCCATCTTTTGACTTGTATACTTTTGGGGCATACATGGAGATCTGATTTACAGTGGCACCCTGATTCTCAGCATGTTACTTACTGCTGTATTTCACCATGCACACTCTCAGAAAACCATGGCATTCAGAGTATACTCTTCTTTCCACCCTCTCCATCTGCAGTCTATTTTATATACACACACGAAACCTAGAGCAGGGACAGCAGTAAAAATTATACCTATTTACCACTAAAAGTGATCAGTGAAAATAATTAAGAGCTTTAAAATATTAGGATGTCTTCCCCCTACTACCTTTCAGAAATGTATTGCAGCTACTTAGTCTTAGGCCATTATAATTACATTAGTATAATGTACCCCTAAAAATCCAAGAAGAGCCTCAAGCACAGTTGTCTAGCTTGCTTCTCTGCTGACACCTCTGCATATTCTGCTGAATTCCCATCTTCTCAGACAAGCTCCACATCCTTTAGTTACTCCCGGTCCCACCCAATCATTTGGAAGTTTAAGAACAGCCTGAAAAACAAAGGCATAATTATTTATGGACTATTCCTAATGCTTGTGAATGTGTTCCTAAGAGACCAGTATGAAGATACAGATCTCCAAAGCCACCTGCCTGGAGGTGAAGTGACCTGCTGCTGCCCTTTTGCTGTTTGTACACATTCAAGGGACTTTTAGCCTTGCATGAAGGTTTCACTATTTAGTTCTATAAAATTTCACAACAGACATGAACCAGTGCAGTCTGGTCAAAAGGAAGCAGGACAAATAATACAGATAGCTGCATTTCTAACATTTGTGTTGATAACTTGGACTGAGAATGTTCATTTCAATTTTTTTTTTTTTTGGTCTGGAGGAAACATGGAATAAGGCTTTTCACAAATCACTGAGATGAACATTGCACATGAAATTTAGGATTATCCATCTTCTCTTTATAGACAAAATTTTCCATTCTCAGCCAGCATGAGAAGCTAGGTAAGCACTTCTTTTCAGCGTCAGAGTGGAGTCAGCTGCTTTCCAAGAAGCCCTGGGTGCTCTTCCAAGAAGCTCTTGCAGCCTTAAGCAAATCCCTTGAGCAGTATCAGAAAGTTAGTTCATCTGGGTGAACTGAGGGAGCAGGAGCCAGCAGGGGGGTGATGGGGATGGGGGAGGAGGGCGTGGAAGAGAGAGTCACAGACACTTCTTTAGCATTTATCTAGGTACCTCTGCAAAGCAATTATTGTATATAAAACACTTGCAAGAAATAACATAAAAGCCACAAAAACAGAGGACATAAACCTCAAGTGATTTGAATTTGTAATGTTCTTCATTATGATGGCTAATGCAAATTTAACTGCAGAAAAGTATTCACATTTTAAAAGATACTTTTCTTTCATTTAAATATTTATCCCCTATTCAGTAAAACGTGGATGGAGACAATTCATTAATCTCAGCTTCTACAATATGCTTTTAACTAATCTGACAGTTGTTCATAACAATACTTTGGGAAGTCTTATTTGGTTGCTGTCATCAAGTCACAAATTCATTGCAGAGGACCTGGTTCCAGTTACTTGTGTTGTCTTGCTGTCATTCTGTTGACATAAAAGAAATGATTCCTAGTTTATATCAACGTGAAACAAATGAGTCTCTGCCCAAAAGCTGTGAATTGTCACTGTGATCACAATGTACATGATAAATTGACAGTTTGGAAAGTGAAGACTTGAAGTGTCCAATGAGAAAAAAATATCTTTAAGTAGTCTAGAATAATTATGATTTTGAAATACCTGATATCATATGAAAAGTCAGAAATTCAGATAATATCACTAATTGGTCTACCTTGAATCTCCCAGCATGTCTGTACTTTGCTCACATGTCCCATTTTTCACCCAATGGTGTCAATAAAAAGCTGGAAGCTGACAGCCTGGATCAGATCACTCAGCTCTGCCTCTGGCAGTTGTCAAAATGGAATATGTCACAAGGCCCCTCTCAGAACAAAGTATTTGCATCTGTCAAATCAGGCCAAAAGAAGCCTTTCCACCTATTTGACTCCTGTGGCCTGGCATTTGCCAAGCATTCAGACACAATTCATGGCCTTTGCTTATGGCATCTGGGAGATCTCGGCCAAAAACTGCATCCAGAACTGTTCAGTTTTCAGATGAATTTTGTGTGGAGTTAAATGAACATGTGGATAATTTATTTACTATTACAAATTAAGAAGGATTAATATTTTTGACTCCTGTCAAGGTGTGTCAATGCACTAAATAGAATGTGCTGTTCCAATAAGCTTTGATGTGTTGTGCTAGGAATATGTGAAAAATCTGTGGTAATGATGGGCCCTTCTTGCCTTAATATGGAAAGGAAAGACTGTCTGGAGGATCTTTTTTGCTCTCTTCCCCTTCCTTCTTAATTGTGCCCAGTTTTCCTATCCATTTATATATAATTTCACATCTTAGTTTTTAACATTGGTTTCATTCCTGGAATGTGCAGTTTATTAATTTTGGTGAAAAGGGAACAAAGACTCAACAAGGACACTTGGACAGCAATTCTTGTGTTTGATTGCTGTTATATCACTTGTGTCAGGTAGGAGGATTAGGATTAGGAACCCAACAAGCTGGGTGACATGTGCCCCAGACTGGGAATATCTCTTCAAGGGAACTTAGGAATTCCATCACCATAAAAATCCATTGAGACGTAGCCTAAAATAGCTTTGGGATGAGGCCCTCCCTATAGAACATTGATGATAAGAAATTATTGTGAGACTATTTTACTTTTATAAAATATTCAATAAATGTATTTTAATTTTATTTATTTTGAAACATTATCAAAGGATTACATAGAAAAGGAAAAAATGAAATATTTTTATCATTATTCATTGATTTGTTGCTTAATTTTTTTAACAATCTAATTTTTTTTTCCCAAATCATATTTTCCACTTATTTGTTTTGACATATACTGAGCATAGATTGCCAGATGTTCATTGCCACTGAGAATTTTACTATTTAGTATTATACATCAGCCCCCTGTGTAAATGCCCTATAGGAAGAACTTTCCTGAATTAAAAACTAATTGCATTCTTTTGCTTATAAATCTTGTTCTGTTTCATTATATTTGTTTATTTTATTTTATGTTGCCTTCACAGGATGTGATTTCTTCATGCCTTTAAATTTGTCATTTCACAACCAAAAGATTGTTTTCCTGACTGTTTGACTTTCTGCTTGATACCCTTTCTTGTAAGTACTCACATTTGTTTTTGTTTCATCTGTGTTCAGGCACATCAAAGTTGTTTCCCTCTAATTGGCAGAGCTGCTATTTGAGTTTTGTGATCAGATCTTTGGATGCACTTAAGGATAAACAAAATAAATTGCTAGGGGAAAGCAACAGGGAAAATAAAAGCTATTATGGAATAAAAACACAGGAAATGAGTGGCAGAAATGCCATGTGAGAGTACAAGGATGAATTGTTTGTACTCATGAGTTAAAAGAATTCAAAGTATATACCTTTACTAAAGTGGATTTTGAATGAAAATTTATGTGGCTTTACAGGTAATGTGTCTTTTTAAATGGAAATCACTAGAGTAGGAAATATGCTGCATATCTATTTCTATCCTTAAGTGTCTTGAACAAAACCCCAGCAAGCCTGATCATTTAAGGTTACTGATACATAAGACAGCATTTATATCAAAAGCAAAAGAAAATTGTTCAGTGACAGGCAAGAAAATAAAATCAAGACCCAAAGTATAAAACCTATTTCCTTTCAAAATAAATTTATTTTTAAATTTGCAAACTTGGAACAACATGTTCTGCACTTTCCAAGAAAAGGAGCAAGCCTGTGGTTGATAAAGGTCAAATTCACATCACATTTGTATGGAAAACAATTATGAAATGAATAATGTATTGAAAAAAAATTAATTCCTTGGTCAGGCTGTAATTCCAGTTCATGTTGTCTATTACAATAATTCCTCTCATTATTTTTAAGCCCACAGACCACAACTAAGGAAGACAGCAAACACCTTTAAACTTGTTAAGTGACCTTCCATTTGATTCTACTAAAGCTGTGTTCTGCACAAAGCACAAAGTTCCATGGGATAGGGAGCTATATCTAAGCACAGAAGCTGTACTGCCAGGCAGACAGAGTTAAGAATTGTCACTGTTTTGCTTGTGTCCAAAAGGAGCAAAGAACTAACTTCAGGCTTTTGAGTAGTTTTCAACTTCAAACAAAACCAAACCATTGGTAAGCAATGGGAATAACTAGGTCTAGAAAATATGAAGAGCTGGAAACCAGAAAAAAACCAACAAAAACCCTGCAACAAAACACCAAAATTAGGAGAGGGGAGTTACTGAAGACTGGCTCAACACTTCTCAGGAAGGAGAATAGACTTGAATCAAGCAGATTTTTTCCTAGCTGTGCTATGTCTCACAGTTTCCTTCTGGAGCAGATGAAGTATCAGGTCTCCAGGTGCCACAGACTCCTAGAGAGTCAAAGGTGAGCCAAAATATCTGTGAGAGTCAATACAGAGGAGGAGACGTGAGTTGTGTATTAAAATTCCCATTAGTCACCAAGAAATATTTTCATTATGAAGGTCACTGAGGGGGAGTGACTCAAACAATCAATGAGATCTCCATCCTTGGAGAAGTTCAGGACTTGGTTGTATGAAGCCCTGGTCAATCAGCTTTAACAAGTCCTGCTTTGAGCAGGAGGATGGAGAAGGTGCCCTCAGGGGTCTCTTCCAACCTACACACATGGATGAGACTTCCTCTCTCTGTTTCTGTGCATGAACAAATGGTCACTACACTGTAACAAAAATACCAGCCCAGCTGCCATGATATTCCCCTTTTCCCTGCTATGAGATTGTATTAATTCTCTGAGTGTCCATAGCATTTTGAGAATACTGAGAGTGCACAGGACACTACAGAATTACTCATGCCATCTGTTTTTCTTTTGTTAAAGATTTAAAATAAAACTCTGAACATTTATTATGTTGGCAGACTGAAAACCACAAACTGGTATTTTGTATTCCCTCACTAAAGTAATTATCAAATGTCCAAAAAATAAGTGGAAAAAGAGAAAGGAGGAGAAAAAGCCTATCTTACATCACATTAAATGATAATTTAAAAGCAATTTCTACGGAGCTTATCTCATTCCCAGTTATCCTAACCAAATCCTGAAGTTCTCAGCCCAACTTGTCCCTTAAAAAAATAGGAATTGTTCTTCTCAGGATTCCCCTGGAAAGGTATGGGAAATAAAATGTTAGTCATGAGAACTAAAGAATCCCCTATAGATAATGTCATTCAGAAGTGAGGAGCAGTTATGCCACTGCCATGCAAGCAAACTTCTCTACCCTTCCAGAAGCCCTTGTTCCCTGTGCAGCAGAAGGGAAGGAGCAGGAAGGACTAGAAGACCACCTGTGTTTCCAGTGCATATCCCACTTGTGCTAATGTAGCACACGGTGCAGGAGGGGCAGCCAAGGCAGGGCCAGCAGTGCTTTTGATCCCATGTGCCAAAGGCTTCTTTCCTGTTAGTACTCTGTGAAATTTTGCCTGGCAAGTACAGGCAAAAAGGGAATTTGCTCATAATACTGTATATTCTCAATAATATAGATGTCTTCCTGAGTTTCTGGCAGAGCTAGAAAGGCTCAGGCTTCAGTGTTTCTAGATTGTCTACTCTACTTTTGCTTTCTTTTTAGTCATAAATACAATTCTTGGGTTAATAATCCACCTGTCCCTAGTTGAAAAACAGTTTATTCAAAATGGATATTAGGAATCCTGCATTTCTCTTTGCCATCCTATAAAGGAAAGATGTTGACTCACAGGAATGAGCTAAGAGCATGAAGTGTCCTGTGGCCAGGGAAGCTTGGACTTTGCTGTGAAAAGTATTTGCAGTATTTCTTACTGGAATAATGCTCCTTGCTTCTTCCTTGCTTTGCATGTTACGTTGTGGTGTAAAATGGTTCAGTATGGGATCTTATTTTCTCAGATTTATGTTTGCTGCAGAAGTGCTTACTGCAGCAGAAGTGTGTGCATAGTGAGAAGTATGGCCCTGTTTCAGGCATTTTAATTTGAGGCCACACAGAGTCTAGAATCAGGGTAATCGATTTCCTCATGCTAGATTTTCTCCATTCAGTCTGGTATTAACAAGGCTGGCTTGGCATTAGTGAATATAATCTGGATTTTATAAAAATTTATTTTTTGCCTGTCTCCAAAGAGACACTTTTCAGTACAGTAGACAAAAAACCTAGTTTATGTAGACAAGCTATTACACAAAAAGGATGGAATGAAGGGAAAGAAATTGTCTTTGACAAATTAATTAATATGGACTAACTAATTGTTAATAAAATGTGCTTTAATGAGAGCTTAGGCATTTTCTGTCTGGGAGTGTCACTTAAAGAAATGTAAATTCTAGTTAAATAAACCTTTTATGAACAATTAACAATTACATTTTCTGTTTCCCTGAGCAGAATAATGTGTGCCTGCAGTATTCATGTGATGGGTCCAAGCATGGGCCATGTTCCAGATATTCATCTATCCCACTTAGAACTATCAATTACGATCTGATTGTAACCATATTGGCACTTTGAATCTAAAAGCTGGTATGGCCATTATGCCTTTGAAAGGAGATGGGACTAATAAGAAAGTGCTGCAAATTAATTCAAAGGTATGGTTAGGTTGTATACATTACTAAGCACAAAGCACTCAGAATAACATTGCTGCTTATCTTTTACCAAGTTTCCCTCGACCTCTCCAAAACAGAGTAAGAGTTTAAGTTTGAAAAAATTAGCTTTTATCCTTCCCTTCTCTTTAAATTTTTTACACAACATGGTGTATACATTCCTGCTAATAAATTGTGTTGCTTTTTTATCTCACCAAGAGCTTTGAGGTCATGATTTCAAATGTGGTTTAGTAGCATGCAGGTAGAAATTTACAGGTTTTTCACTTATCTGCAGCAAGAACAATATATTGAAGACTCACGAAGGAAACTGAAAATGCTGAAGTATGTTAATCTGATTTTTCTAAATAAACCCACCCCTTCAGCACCCTTGAAAAGTATAAGTTTAAATATGCTAGAAGTATAAAAGGGCTTGGAATTTATTAAATTAATACACATTTATGTATTTTTATTGTGATTATGGCCATTATTTACAGAGGTTTGAAATTAATTCATTCATTGCCTGTGGTGTTTTAGACTAAGCAATTCCATGCAGATTTGGCTTAATAACTATTTAGGGAAATCCAGGAATATGTACAGGAGTACTAGGAGGTATCCCTGCTAGCATGGCTCTACAAGGTCTTATTATTTTAAAATAGAGTCTATGTGAAAGAAACAAAGGCATAAGAGTTGTGATGGAAGCAGAATCTCTGCAGAAAACCAGTGACCTCTGTCACCATGAACCAAGCTGCATTTGCTGTAAGAAAATGAATATTCCAACCTCTCAGAAGTAATTTAAAGTACTTGTTGTCCCAAGCTTAATATGACTGGGGACTGGAGCATTTATAGGCAGCATGCCATCAAACTGTGCAATATTGCTGAGAACTTCCAGCCTTGAAAAACTAATACTCTGGCAATAGAAAATTCACCAAAACTTCCAACTAGCTCACCCCTATCAATCATTATTATCTTTTCTCTTAAGGTGAAATATATAAGCTATCAGGTTTTGATATGAAAACCAAATTGAAGACATACTTGCCTACTGAAACAAAGACTTACACATTTCCCTAAAACATTCTTTCTCTATCCTTATTTATTCCTGTATTCTTCCCCAGTGCTTTCCTACATTGTCAGCAAGTTTTGAGCTGCTGGTGTTTCAGTAGCAAGTTACCACAGTAATAAGTACAGAAAATCCAGTGATGTACTTAATTGTTTAAACATTGGAAGACTTCATTAATCCTTTTTTTTTTTTCAAGCTGAATATCAGTCATCACCCGTAGGCTCATTTCAGAACACATCTGCAGCTCATGTTCTCTGTTGTGCAAGTATGGTTGTGTCATTTACTCTAGACTTCATGCCTCCAATCTTGTTCAACTTATCAAGACATAATTTTTCACCTATTAAAATGCCTTACAAAGTGGTAGGCATATTCCATCAATTTTTTTATACTGAACTTATAAAACACCTGTTTTCTGGATGTTTTTGTTATTTGTTCTACTCTTTCAGTTTTTTATTATCAGACTAACATGCTCTTTATGTGATTCAGATCAGAGTTAGATTGACAAGTCTGGAAAAGACTGTTGTTCATTTTACTTGTTTTAAATTTCAAAATAAGGTAATCTTACAAATTTCTAAATAACCTTTGAAGTCAACATAAGTTGCTTAGATAGTTAAGTATTTTTAAAGCTCCTAAATGCAAATTCTTTGTGTCTACTATGTGAAATTGTCCAGTATTTCTGTTTCAGCTTA
The DNA here is from genome assembly GCF_050655825.1 of Lonchura striata. Taxonomy (NCBI): domain Eukaryota; kingdom Metazoa; phylum Chordata; class Aves; order Passeriformes; family Estrildidae; genus Lonchura; species Lonchura striata. The sequence goes on from NC_140704.1 coordinate 118,880,024, forward strand.
TCATATTATTTGATTAGTATTATTATCATCAGAGGTGAGGAATTAATTGTCTATATTGCATCAAATTACAACTAGAAATATTAAGCAAATAATTCTGCTTAATTTGGGTCACTATTAGCAATTCTACTATACTCCTAATAACAGGATAAAAGCATAGTAATAAACCTTCCCTCTATTGGTTCTTGTTCTATTAGATAATGGAAATCTCTGTTATCTGGTTTCTCTTTAGAAGGTTTTTTTGTAATTAAGCCATTACTCAGGAGTTTCAAGGTAAATGAAGGAGCTCTTTAAAAGTTTGAGCACACAATCCCACTGTAGCAGCCCTTAAGGCTTTTATCCTGCAATCGGGCTGCAGGAGTCATGCTTGCCCATGCTTCTCACACCCAGGAAAACACTGAGGTGTGGTGTAGCCTAATCCTTCTTCTATCACCTTTTGCATGGAGTAGAAATTAATTACTATCACTGATCTCATCTGAAGTAACTGGTTTTGAACCCCCTTAGTCTCTTTTAGGTCTCTTCCTCCACATTAATCCTTGACAGATATTTCAGCTGGAGCAAGACAACCCTGTTGAAATCCTGGGCTGAAGCTCATACAGCTGTAGAAAAGCATGAGGCAAAATAGAGGAATGAATGTGTACATAAGGTAAAATATGAATACTTCAGGGAGTAGCTGGAGAGAAGAGCCAGGCAAACTGAATGATTCCTCTTTGAGAAAGAGGCTGAAAGAAAAATCACAGACAGCTGTTTCCCTGCAGTAAGAGAAATAATAATACAGAAAAATAATGCTAAAAGAAATAGCAGGTGATGGCAAAAAGAGGAAAACCAGGTACTTCATAAAACAACTTCCAGCCTCTCCAGTTGTGTTGAAATAATTTAGTATGGCCATTGATTGTTTGAATTTCAAATAGGGCTGCACAAGACTTCAAGGTTAATGAATGTATATATCGCAAATGGTATCACAGATCAATTGAAAGTACCAAAGAACATATTATTAAACTTGGTTTTCTACTTCCTGGCTTCAAATCTCCCTAAAGTAGTGAAACTTTGAAGTCCAAATTACAGAACAGAGTATGCCAAGATTCTTGAATTTTTGATCTATGAAATGTTACTTTAAAAACACCAAAAAAAAAAAAAAGAGAAAAAAAATCAGAAAACCAACCCAAAAAAAAAAAAAAATTCCAAGAGAAACCCCCAAACTTAAGAAAAATCTTTTCTTTATAAAGATTTTGGCCAAGTTGGCAGAGTTGGCATTTCTATTGCATCTTAACTGTAAGTTACATTAACATCATAGGTCCAGCAAAGCAATAGGTGAGCATCAGCTACTGCCAAACAGCTTGTAGTAAGCTCATTTTGATTCATGAAAGTTGTCCAATTAAGTGTACAGTAATTACTTTTCTTGAACAATTAATTCCACAAGGGAATGCATGAAAACATGAAGGAGAAAAGTAGCCCTGAATTGTTTATTGATATGATTTGAACAGGTTTGTTTAAATCTTCTTTAGATACTTCTAGATCAGCTAGGCATCATGCAAGATGCCTGAATCCATGGAAGGGATGTGCTATAGACAATCCTGTTACTTGGGTTGTGAGGTTAGATGACATCATCCCCTATCATAGATGGACATCATTCCGTAATTCTCTGAATGGAAATCTTGTAATTACTCAAGATGGAAATCTTGTGTTTGACAATAAATTACAGCCCAACCTGTGTGCCTGGGCTCTCTCATCACATCAAGGTTCCTGCATGCCTCCTCCTTCCTCCCCAAGCTCTGCACAAGTAAGAAGACCAGGTATCTCAATTACCATGCATTTCTAGGCCATAGAAATCAAACTCAAAAAAAACCCATCTGTGATGGAGGCATGAGTATTGCAAAGAGCTTGATTTACATTTCAGCCTCAGCTACAGAAATTATCCCTGCATGAGGTAAAGACACACTGGAAGAACCATAAGCAAGACTGCTGGTCTCAGCCATCTGGACCAGATTTTTACCCTCTTCGGTTTTGAGCCGCTAATGGATAATAGCATTGTATATAAAGCAGGTGGTGACTGTTATTTTGGTGGTGGGATACCATGGAATAGCTAGACCAGCCAAATGATAGTGAACTGTGTGCTACATATGCAGGAGATGTGGGTTAAGTGCCATGAAGTATGGTGTCCCAGTCTGGGTTGTGATTGGAAACTCTGGGGGCATGAGATAGAATTAAAGGCCAGGGGAGGATGGATTCTTCCAAGTTGTGAGTTATTCCAGGAATAGCATTCAGGAGCCTATTGAGAGAGAGTGATTGTGCCAGATTGAAGAGAAGCCCATAGGGTACCTTGTAGTGTTGTCATTACTGTAGTGCATGGCAATTTCATCTGTGAAAACCTGCCCAAGTTACATTCCTCTTTGTCTGCAGGATCTGAGTGATACCCAACTTTTCTGCATCTGTATTGCTACAGCTTTATCAGAAAGTCATTTTGCATGAAAAATATACAAATTTTTCATTATTCAGTCTTCTTCTTCCATCAGGCTGAGGAAGAAATGAAATATCTACGATTTATTCTGTATAGCATAATCATGACTAGAGGTTTATTAATCTCCATGAAATTGTTATAGGAAGTGATACAAACTTCTATAATCTTTCTGCACAGTCTAATAGCACTTAAAATGTCTTATTATAATAATGCATAAAAGTTCCAAGATTTCCTATATTGTTATATTTCTCTATTTATTTTCTTTATTCACAGACATAAAGGATCATAGAATCATAGAATGGTTTGGGTTGGAAGAGGACCTTTAAAATAATCTTGTTCCAATTCCCCTGCCATGGACAGGGAAATCTTTAACTAAATCAGGTTGCACAGAGCCCATTCAACCTGGCCTTTAACACCTCAAGGGATAGGGCATCCCCACCTTCCCTGTTCAACCCTGTTCACTGTCTCACCATACTCACAGGAATAATAGTCTTGCTCTATCTTTCCTATCAGGGTTGTCCAGGTACTGGAATGAGACAATTCCATCACCTGAAATCTTTCTCTTTCCCAAGCTGAATAATTTCAATTTTCTCAGCCTTTCCTCATTGAGGAGGTGCTTCATCCCTCTGTTCAACTCGGTGGTACTCCTCTGGACTTGCTCCAGTAGGGTGATGTCCTTCCTTAGCGGGGACCCCAGAGCTGATGCAGCGTTGCAGGTGGGGTCTCACCAGAGTGGAGTAGAGGGGCAGAATCCCCTCCCTGTCCCTGTAGACAGGCTGCTTTGGATGCTGCCCAGGACACGTTTGGCCTTCTGGGCTGTGAGTGCACATTGCCGGGTCATGCGAACCTCTCATCCACCAACGCCCCCAAACCCTTCTTATCAGGATTGCCTTGGATTTGTTCATCCCTCAGCCCATCTTGATACTGGGGGTTGTTTGACCCAGCTGCAGCACCAGCACTCGGTCTTGTTAAACCCCGTGAGATTCCCATGGCCCCATTTCCTGAGCTTGTCCAGGTCCTTCTGGATGGTGCCCTGCCCTTCAGGTGTGCCAGCTGCACCACTCAGCTTGGTATCATAAAGAAGCTGTCAGAAGTGGGATTTGAACCCACGCCTCCAGGGGAGACTGCGCCTTAGACCACTCGGCCATCCTGACCTGCCTGGAGAAATGGAAAATTCTGTTGGAAGCCTCTATCATCATTTATAATGACTTATGAAAGTTTGGATTATGAGCCGCTGATATACCAAAAATATTTCTGCAAACAGTAAGAGGAGGCTGTAAATAGTGCTTTTGTTTTCTTTATTATTTTTTGTGTATGTGTTGTTTTTTTTTTAAATAAAATTTCTGGTCCTAGTATTATTTGAAATTCCTTACAGAACAGTTGAATCTCCTATTATTGAGATTAGATTTGCAGACGTGTTAAATCAACATTTGTAAGAATGAACTAACATTAAAGAGGAGGAAAGAAATATCTTCAGGAATGCATGCCAACATAGCAGCTTTTAAGATATGGAATAAATTTTTTTCTTTATAATAGTACCTACTGCTTGCTAGATTTATAAAAATACACCAAAATATTTTATGAACTGGATTGTTCTGATGACATGAGCAGATGAAAAGTTGAATAAAATGCTAAGCAGACATGATGTACTTTTTCTCCAGCTTCTCCAAGTTAAATTCTTCATTAATTTGTTGTCTGGGTGAGATTCTTGCAGTTAGTATGACAAATAAGGAAAAATTTGCATTATTGTGCTCTCATACCAAGTCTGACCTTCATTATTTGCTTTCAAGTAAGTGAGTGAAGTCACTGGTCAGATTTATGAAGAACCAAGCACGTACGTTTGCCCCCCTGCTGCTGATGCAACTGTAGTTACTAACTTCAAACAATCTGACCGTATGTTGAGTTAGACTGTCAGAAGCTGCAAAAGCTGCAATTTTTCTAATATTCAACATCTGACTATACCATTCCTGGCACCGCTTTATTCCAATGTTGACATAGCTTCTTTGCTGAATTTAGCTTGTCCAACGCAAAAGAAATAAAATCCTCCTCAGAGACCAAGACAGTGTTTTTGTCTCTCCTGTTTTGTTCATTGGTTCTCAGACAAGATGTACAGTGCCAGAAGAGATTCTGCCCCAGTCTTGCGTGGGGATGTGGAAAATGATGGCTCTTTCCCAGGTCATGTAGCCAGCACTGAACACAGCCATGGTCCTGGAGCCTGTCATAGACCAAACACAGAGGTGGGGACGTGAGCAATAAATTATTCCTTGGTGTGTTTTGGGGAATAAAAAATGTATCTGGAGAGAGGGGATGTGCTTGGATGCCTGGAAGCAGCCCCAACAGCAAGTTTGGCTATAAATACAATGGTAGGGTTAGTGCAAGAGCTGGTGTACTCAACTGCAAGCTTCAGTCCCAGGGCTGTCTCTTAGTTTAAGAAAAAAACCCCAAAACTATGTGGTCTGTTAAAAAAACCTGCAAAATAGATGTTGTAGAAAATTCACCAGTATTTCAATCAAGTGCATTTGTTATACATTTACTCATTTGAAGTGTGGCTTTTCCCTGCCAGAGGCAATCAATTTGTGTCTAAGAGGAAGCTATTGCCTAGACTAAAGGATACATCCCAACTTCAAATATTATTCCCAAGGAAAGACATCTGTGGATGCTTTCTTTTAGGTGTGGAGTGCTACCAGTGGATTGAAAATTTATGGTTTGTCAAGTATGATAAGCAAGATGAAGCAGGCACTTTATCGTAAACATTAAGTGTTAAAAAATCATAATTGTATGAGTCATTACAGAGTCAAATGCTATTCTGAACAGAGATACTTTCCTGAACTGGAGTCTAAAATTTATTTTTTTTTTTTATTTCAAATACATATTTAAATGAAAAATTGTAGATGTGAGGTTTCTTTAAGCTAAGGCCTTGTGCTGCAGTCCTCATAGTTTTCCAGCTCTAGATGAAAATCACTGGGAGATTGCTCACTAACAGCCTAGCTTGATTCTACAGTTCTTGGGATACAGTTCTTCTGATAAACAAAATTCCTGACCTATCTCAGGGAATCAGAATAAACAATCAAAACCGAACCTTTGGTGGGTCTCAAATCTGGCTATCTAAATACTTGAAGTACACCTTAAATATATATTAATTATTAATGTTTTCTTTGCTGCAGGGTAGTACCTTGTTTAGACAGTAATTTTTATTCCATCTGTGTTTTTTCTTGTTCAGCTTAAAGGAAAGCCTATTACAGCTAAGCTAAGGAGTACACTCTATAAAAGTAACAGAGGAATCGTTATATTGAAACAATGGGATTTTACATTGTTAAGAATTTCAAAGAATAAAACATTAACTCACAAATGCATTAAAAAAAGCAGTGCATACACAACATGTAGAGATGTGAATGCATAATTAGTGCTAGAGGTACATGCTAAAATACAGGCAAAGGTCAGAAAAAAACACAAACAAATAAAAACCTATGCCTAAAGTTTAAGAAATTGATGTAATTTATGTTTCAATGTCTTCCATGCTAATGACAAAGCTTTATTATGAATTTATATATAACAAGTTGTCTGTGGGCTTTCACACACTGAGTTCTTTTCCTGGTTATCACCAGCATATTGAGTGGAATCAGGCTTTGTCAGGAAGCTGATGTTCCATATCTCAACATTGTAAGAAATTTTGCCTCAGTCTCAACTATTCAGGAACTGAAATTATATTTTATTCTGGACTGTTTTTCAGACTGAAAGAAACCCTGTTGTAGGAGTCTCACATTGAGTGCACAAAAGGGAAAAGAGAATTTCTCGTCAAGCTTCCAAATCTCTGAGACGCAAATTAAAAGTCAAGAAAGAACCTACAGACAGAACTTAAAAGAATAAGAGAAAATTCAAACCTTGAACTGGAAAAACACTTCCTAAATTTTCCATCAAATATTAATTATAAACCTTTTGTTTTCATCTCTCTTTTATCAGGTAAAAAATCAGATTAGGAAACCAAATTAAAAAGTAATAAAATAGGAAACAACTCCACTGTAGTACTGCTTCCCAGATATTAGAATAAAATTTAATCAGCATCAGTTTCCATGCCTATTTCTCTGACCTATTTAACACATTAATATGTCAGTGATAACTAGAATGAATGTGTAGGCCACTCTAGAAAGAGAATAATGAAATATTTTATGCATTCACATCACTTGGAGAATTGTTTACCTACACTAAATAAAAGCATCTAGATTCAATATTATTCTGATTGTCATTTTCTCCCTCATAGAGAACCCATTGCATTTTTCATGAGTTTATCTCAGGTTGCTAAGGTGACATCCACTTTTTCACCTCAACAACCCCCACTTGATTACCTTTCTGTCTGCTAACACAGGCCTGAGTCCTGCACAGTTCTGTTCCTTTTGGCTGCTGCTCTTTTCCCTTTGGTATGACTGACTGTTATGTTTCCATGGAGTCAGGAAGGCAAAAAGCATTTTATGGGAAGGGTATGAAATTCCACTGAAGTCTGTCTCAGTGCCTTACTTCTGTTTTCCTATCCATGAATGGGCTTTAACTGGGCAGCCTCTGGGGAAGGGAGGTCAGCGCCAGCTCCTCTCCCTGGTAGAATTTCTCTTTTATTCTTGTAGACATGAACCGCCACCTGCAGAGCGTTAGTGCCTGGTGTTCCTCCTATAATCATGAGGTAGGGTTTTTTTAACTAATATGCTTATTCATCTCAACAATTTCTCACATCCCGATAGCTAACATAAAAATGTGTCTTTGTAGTGGTTTAACCCCAGCCATTAACCAAGCCCCACACAGCGGCTCGCTCACTCCCCCATCAGAAGGATCAGGGAGTGTCAGAAAGGTAAAAGCTGGATGGGGAGATGAGGATAAAGACAGCATAATAGGGAAAGCAAAAGCCACAGACACAAACAAAACAAAACAATGAATTAATTCAGTGCTTCCCATGGGTAGACAGGTGTTCAGCCATCCCCAGGAAAACAGGGCCCCACCCACCACTTGTTAGTGACTTGGGAAGACAAACACCATCACTTCAAATGTCCCTCCTTCCTCCTCTTTCCCCCCACTTTCTGTACTGAACATGATGCCACATGGTCTGGAATATCCCTTTGGTCAGTTTGGGTCACCTGTCCTGGCTGTGTCTCCTCCCACCCTCCCATGCACCCCCAGCCTTCTCACCAGTGTGGCAGCACTAAAAGCAGGAAAGGCCTTGGCTCTGTGTAAGTCCTGCTCAGTGATAACAAAAACACCTCTCTATTATCAGCTCTGTGTTCAGCACAAATTCAAAACACAGACCCATACCACTGTGAAGAAAATTAACTCTATCCCAGCAAAAATTGACACAGTCTTTCATATCTTGGGGAAAAAAATGACTCAGGAGTAGCAAGACTAGAGTTACTAAGCTTGCTTTCCAGTTTCAGAAACAGCTGGTAGTTCTTGTGCATCTCATTAGCAACCATGCAGATCCCAGGTACTGTCTAACCTGTGCTCATTGTGAAGAGACAGGTTTACCTGCTGACAAGAATGTGTTGGATTTTTTTTTTTTAAATTTCAGTATAAAACTCTACTAAAATTTCTATAAATTTCTGTAGATCAACTTGTATATCTCCAAAAGCAGTTATTAATACTACTATAAAATCACAGTTTTCAAACTAAAAAAGAGTATAAATTGCTTTTGAGCATTTGACAGTATTTAACAATAAAGTATACATATGACACAGCTGGGAAATTTTTTAACCACCTCCTCATAGACAGAAAATTTCAGGGTCAAGTTTCCTTCCTTGTTTGATTGTATGTACAATCATGAGGAATGATAGACATTTGCAATTTCTTGTGGCAAAATCAGCAGCAAACAAGTGATAATAAAGTGTTATACCTTGTTAAGAAGAGAAGTATCATGGTGTGCTTAGTCTTTTTTTTTTCCTAATGCCTAAATGCCTAAATCAAGTGCGAACACAGTGATTATCACTTGAGACATTTAATGTAAAAGTCTAGTTTATATTTTCATTTTAGTATCCAAATTTCTGCAAAGACAGCTATTAGTTTATGTACATGTTGGATTGTACATAATTTTTGGGCTTAACATTATCTTAACTTTGTTAGTCATTCATGTTAACAAACATTTCCTTTGGAGTAGCAGTAGAACAACCGCAAATATGAAAATTAGGGACTAGTTTTGGTATAGTTATGCTCTTAAATGACTTATAAAAGCTCAGGGATCAAGATGCTATATAGTGAAATCAAGCACTAATAAGTATGTATGATGAAAACTGTAACTAATATGTAAATAGACATGTGTAACAAGTAAGAGAATAATGTAGCATTTCCCAGATAAGACATCTGCTATCTAGTTTGGGAAATTGTGCTATAACTTTTGTTTTTCTATCTGAAAATGCATGAATTTGGGAAGATGGAAGGCATTAAAAAATTAAATTAGATGTCCTGCTATAAAATATATTACCATGTGTCTATCATCCTGTCTACAGAAGGATTTTTCCTTAAGACCACATTATTCAAGCTTTATTAAATGATGAGGAAGACTATCTATTAGTCTTGCAGTATGCATCCAATAACCTTTTTGAGGCTATTAGATTATTGACTACTAATTCACTTATATCTGGGACTTTGTTCCTTGGTAAATAGTATAATCTTGTGAATCATCTTAGTATGATTTTTCAAAAACAATTACAACTTTTATATACTCTAGATGAGCTCTGTCTGTGGATTGCCAAAGTTGTGGTATAACTTCACATTTTTGGCTTATGAACAGACATATTTCCTGACCAAATATTTGTTTTTCATTGTTTCTGGTGCTTCCTGCTTCTTCTTGATTTTTGCTGATTCAGGAAGATCTTAATGAACAAAAACAGCAAAAAAAGTAAAAGTTTAACTATTAATATTTATCCCACTATATCGAGAAAACTCTTTGAATTTTGAAACTTCACAGATTGCAGCTCTCATATTTGCTAATTTGAAAATTTTCAATGAAAATTCATTATTCTCCAGTCCTAGGTTTTAAATTGCAGCTATCCTATTTGGAGAGGAAAAACAATAGTGTAGGACCTAGCAGTTACTTGAAAAATGAATAGTTGAGGCAAACCTTACACAACCACTATTCAAACATGGCAAGTAGCCACTAATAAAAAAGACATTTGAAAAATACTATTTGAAATTGACATTGAACTTGATCTCCTGGTAGAAGCATTAACTAAGAAGAGCAGGAAGGAAATAGATTACAAAAATTTAATCTTCTCATGGCTTGTTGAACAGGATTCCTTCTGAATATGCTTTTTCTTAGTGCTTAAACACGATAGCATTTTACTCTTCTTTATGCATCCATTAAAGTTGTCAGACTTCAGGCATGGAAAATGCAAAGGTCTAATGACAGAGGTGGAGCAAAATGGGAGTCTGCACATCCTTTATGTCTCTTGATCCTGGCTTCACAAAGGGAGTTTCTTGGGCCAGAAAGTTTGCCAATCCCCTTCTTTGTCATTTCTGAAGCAAAAAGTAGCTACAAGCTGTAGTGTGCTCTCATCCTTTCTGGTTAAAAGTGGTGTCAGTAATTCAGCTTTACATACCCCACTGAGACAAAACCATAAATCATGGGGAAACCTGGTGTGGACTTGCAAAAGTAAGCTAGAGCTGAAACATTCCTGAGACACCTGATCCATTGAGTTTCCTCAATATATGCTGACGTGAAATTACCTGTACCCTATGGAGTTCAAAATAATGTATTTCAACAATGATCTGAGGCAAAATTTCGTTATAGGTAAAGGGACATTATTTTTTTTTTTCATCTTACATGATGTCAAAACCTTGGTGTTACTGTCATTCACCAGATTCAATCAACAAGGCACAATATAAGCCTTTATTTTTTATGAAACCTTCCCTCTCTCTTTACCACATAAGCTGTTATGTTCTCTTATGTGGGATGCATAATCACATTCTTCTAACAGTAGTTTTCAGGATCCCGTCTGATGTCTCACATACAGAACAATCTTTTCAGTGGTGTGTTGATGTATTAGTTGAGGATGGTGTTGAGCATGGAAAAGGGCTTTTGCAATCCTAACTTGTTTTGAATTTTAGCTCTCCACAGCAGTTTTTTTTTTTTTTAATTAAAATCAGGCAGGAGTTTCTAACAACAGAAAACATTGTTGGGTGCTTTCTCATGCATGTTTTGGAGAGCCTGTAGAAGTGTGACATCTCAAAAACTTATTTTAAGGGGAAAAAAAAAGAGATTTTGATTAGGAAGTTATCCAAAATATGCTTGCTGGAAGAGGAACAAAGCAAAATTGCTTGTCTGTAAGGAGAAGCAGTGTTGCTTGGCTAACATTATATCGCTACACTTCCATTTTTACAAAGAGAAAAAAGAAGACTACTCTTCTAAGAGTAACTGTCTTCTGTTCTTCATATGAGGCTAATCTGTTTTTCTACCAAAGTGCAGAAAAACAAATTAAATGGTAAACAGAATAGTTAGATGTGGTCTACATAGCTTCTCTGAGAGCACAATTTTTCAATAGTCCAGACATAGAGGCAATGAATAAGTTTTCAGGATATAGCTAGGACTATTGCGCCTTACTTTCATCAAGTTTATGAATAAGTACAAGGTTTTTACTTCTTTCTGGTGCATTTAATATTTTTTTAGCAAAATATTGGCTAGAACAAAATTATTAACTTGAACCACAAGGCAGTACAGAAATAAAAGATGAAAAGACGGTAAAAAAATAAAGTTTGTGTGTTTAGATTTGGGCTGAATTTAGGTCTTATTTTAGGGTTTAGGGATGTTATTATATATTATCTAACATTTTATTAGACTAAAGTCTATATCCAGATGGAGCATATTTTTCTTGTCTTGCATTTCACTGGAGCAGTGCCTGCTATAGACATGTACTGATGACTTAAACCCAGAATTAGGGCTGTGGTGTTACCATGTAAGGTTCAAGTAGCAGATGCTTATGACTCTACCGTGATATTAGCTTTTCCTTCTTCATAGCCCCATATTTTATACAAGATTAATTACCCTGAAGAGTCCAAAGCTCTGTGGGTTAGTTCACCAGCTGCTTCCTTTGTTAATTTTCACAGCAGGATCTGTGCGCGTGCCGCTTCCCCACTGCACACACACACACATGCACATGTCATCCTACCCTTGCTCTGGAGTCTGGATATGGCTTATTTGGCTTCAACCAAACCCATTTAAAACATTGGGGAGATTTCTAGTCACTTGCATAATTTTTGGGTAAGTCCTGCAGGCTCCTAGGCACACTACAGTATGCTGAAACCCGTGTCTGAAATGTAAATGGTGGGACTTAAACTTTGGAGTAACTCTGATTCCTTCAGCAATGCCACCTAGACATATAGCACAGGTTTTACACATTTTGCATTTCTGGGCATATAATTCAAAACAGAGCACGAATCTTTTCTTCTTAACAAAAGATACCTAAGTGGATCTTCATATTGTGTTTGCAGCACTTGCAGCTTGCTCTGCACAACAGCAAGTAGCCCTTTACTTGGCTTTCTACTCTTATTTCAACAGTGCCTTGTAAGGATGTCTGCAGGCCTGGACTGTACAACTCCATTCCTTCTTGAATTTCTTTCTAAAGGAAAACCTTACACTTGTCTGCAAAGCTTACTGCTCCAGATGGTTAATATATATTGCAGTTTAATCTGAATTTGTTCTGCTACCCATGCATCTTAGCCATCAACACTGGAGAATATTAATTTCATACATTCTTCTCTCATTCCAGATCTGAAGTGCTGATAGCATGAAAATACTGATTTAGCTGTTCTCAACCAAATCCCAGTCTATCTCAGGTATATTTAAATATTCATAGGCAAAACGTGGGTTAAGGTTCAGCTAAATTTATATTGTGTAAATCAATTCCCACTGAAATGTGTGGGGCTATTAATTCTAAATTATGCTTACACAAATTAGGGGAAGAAGGAGTTCTTCCAAATTTACTTTGATTCTCCTCAGAATTAGGACTCCACAGTCAGTCCTATCCTTACCCTTCAGTGGATTGCTGAAGTGTACACGCACATATCACAGCCCTGCATGCACCATCTTGTTCTTGCCTTCCTTGAATTTACCAGCCTCTTCACACTTATGGATTTGATTCCTAGATAAATCTGGGGATAATAGAACACTTTTTGTTGCTGTGGCCCATTACCTGGTACTGAAGGGATCTAAACAGTTGAAATACCTTAATTATTATGATTCGGGATCCCAGAATACAGTCCCCAAGCAGCGGACATTAAGATATTTTTAGCAATTAACATTTCAATCTAATTTTTATTCAGCAAAAAATATTTTGTAGTTACAGCATGAATTGTTTTTTCAACCAAAGGGGATTAATCTTATTCTGCTTTAAACTGCAGCCCTCAAAACAAAAATAATTACAACTTGGTTGAATATGCTTTCAAAGAAGGGAATTGTTTAGAAGCAGCATATTATTGTTGTGAGCTTAAAAAAAAATCCTGTGGGTGTAAAGCAGATTAAAAAGAGCAGGGGAGTACCTATCAGATCTGCTGTGGATCCCTGCAGGTGTTTTCAAGGAATGTGAGAGCCTTAGCCTGCTACTGCAACCCTTGTCCCCTGCCCCATTCATATTAGACCTCACAATAATGTGGGTGCTGCTCAACAGTTGCTGTTGTTTTCTTCCACATACACATTTCCTTGTCTGATGGTAAAGACCACTGATAATGCTGATTTAGATATGAAAATATTGAGAGTCACCTACCTGTATTCAACAGCCCAGAAAAGGAAAGCAGGAAACCCTGATGTACCAATACCAATTTGAACCCTAGTTAGTCCATCTTAATGAACATTCTTAAAAATTAAGGTATTCCTGAACTTAAATGTCTTAAACAGCTCTGAGTCTCAGTTTTTGGTGTAATCATCATCTCCACCACCTTCGACACATTGCAGTAGTGAAGAATTCATTGAATTGAATACTCCATGTTTTTTACAACTGGCTGCAACATGGATACCATTTTTTTGCGTACTGTTCTTCCTGTAAGAAAGCATATTATTGAATTATTTAGAGAATATTAATCCTAAAATCCTACTTCAGAATGTATTCCTGGGAGACAAAAACATGTTACTTGACTCCTAAAGTTTGTACAATCCACATAGAAGCTATAACATTAATAGCAGTGAGAATTATTTTTCTAAGATATTTTCAATTGTGTGATTTTTAAACTTCAGCATCCTTCATCTATCATGTCAAACAAATTATTTTCTATGAAAATTTTATTGAAAAAACAAAACCTCAGATTTTTATGGCACCTAGTATCTTTTGTCGTCTCTCTTTACTAAATACTGTCTTCCTCTTCTTGTAATAAATTTGTCTGAAGTGATCTAATTTTTAGCAGAACAGATTTAAATAAAAACTATTCAGGAGTAAAAAGCCCATTTAACTTCTCTGGCTTTGCTATTCTGCTTAGCAGCTTTCTAGAGTATTCTTGTACACCCAAATCTAAAATTTTGAAAGCTGATCTCTTTTAATAGTGCATAGTGAGATTCCAACAGCAATACTGAAGCATAAAATATAGCAAATGCAATCTGAGGATTTAGGATGTACACAAGAGCTCATTTGTCCTTTCCTCCCTTCAACTATTCTTAGACATATTTAAATCAACTCACAGAAAATTCATTGTAAGTTCTACTTAAGTGACGTTCTTATGTTTCTGAAATTATTTCATTTAAAACTGTATGAAAAATTGTCTTTGTTTCTTCCTTTTTGGCTTATGGGTAGTAAGAGATACAATGGAAGAGTTAAAAAATACTGTATTGGATCTTATAAGGATAAAAAGATAGAGAACACTTCCTACTGACTGAATTTTTCTATAAGGAGAAAAGAGTCTAAATTACTACAGAGAATTTTCTCCAATGCAAAGAAAAGTTTTCTCACAAAAACTTTCTCAGAAATTCCAAGAAAATGATGCATTTGTAACATCATCACAAAAATGGATACATTTTTCTTTCTCCGTCTCAAAGTAATTTTCATTACACTATTCTGATCAGTCTGCTATTTTTGAAAAGAATTCATGTATAAAGTCATTCATGATCATTGAAAACTGAGAACCAGTTGCAAGCAATCAAGTTACTCATGATATGAAAAGGATAACAATTATAAATAACAAAATTATCTGTGATTTCTAATAGATTTTTTAAAGTTGTCTGTCTAAGAAGGGTTGCTATCTTAATCTAAAGTAACTTAAATATTTCAGTAAATCCTGTCTTTCAAGTCTGAGTCAAAGATCAATGGTAGATTTGCCAAAAAATATATATCTGTTCTGTCAATGAAGACTGAAGAAATATATTGTCAAAAATTATGTTACCCTGCTGAAAAGAAAATATCATAGAAAATAGTTTAATAATTTACTCATATTGTTGACAAAAGGAGTAAATGTGAGCAATTGTAACTGCATTAATTTGCATTAATATTTCAAGTACTATTATATAGTTTTGTCATTTAAAGAAGGCTTCAAGTAATTGTCTTCACCAGTGATATTAAAAAATAAAATCCCTTCAACACAAAAATTAATCATTCATTTCCAATTTCTTTTTCTAGCACAAAAATTAAATTAGTTAGCAGTCAGGGGATTATGAGGTATTAACTGTGAGAAAGTTAAGAAATACCTAGGTCATTTCAGGACCAGAGTTGATCTCTTGTTATACTACATTTTTCTTTTGTGGTTCTTGCTAGTAAAACCAAGTCATTTTAATAAAAATAAAATCCTTCTTAGGATATATCATTATTTGACCAATCTGAGAAAAACCAAAAGCCATTAAATATAAACTTTCACATTTTAGGGAGTATGGCTACTTTGAAACAGCTTAATTTGAAGTGACCTGCTATGTTCAGATGCTGTAGGAGAACGTAAGGACACAGACACTGGGGAGCAGCCAATGTTCAAGCTTTGACAGCTGTGCTTGAAACCTTAACTGTGCTTAACTGTACCTGCTGCACAGCTCTGTTTAATCACCTCTGAGAAAATGGGTTTTATCTGCTTCAGTCCTGTTCTTCTTGCCAAATAAGTTAGTGAGCTGTTTTTACTGTCACGTCAAAGCTGTTAGCTTTTGTTGTTGTTGTTGTTGTACATGT
Source organism: Lonchura striata (assembly GCF_050655825.1). Lineage (NCBI taxonomy): Eukaryota > Metazoa > Chordata > Aves > Passeriformes > Estrildidae > Lonchura > Lonchura striata. The sequence continues at coordinate 118,895,579 of NC_140704.1, forward strand.
GATAATTTTGCAGGTTCCTTTCTTCTTTTCTTCAGACATTACCTTTGGTGACATTGTGAGGGACACCATCTGCTAGGAAACTGAAAAAAAATCCAAGAAATACAGATAAATTCTGTGTTTCAGCACAGAAATAGCAGGTTCAGAACTAGCATTGTGGGTCTCAGATTCAGTCAAAGAAAGAAACTGAGAGTTTCTATCCAGGCAGAGACCTGGGAAAGAATGCAAATAATTCTTTATCTCTCTTGTTTTTCACATTGTTTATAGTTAAGTTCTATCACTGTGTGTCAAGCACTCTGCACCAATGGTGGTGGGTTGTTTTCACTTCAGAACCAATGGATTTGGTCCTTGTGGAGCTCTGTATAAAAGAGCAGTGTATTTTGAATGAACCGGACTTTTACTCTCAACAGCCTTCTGAGTCAGTCTCTTCATTCCCGTCCTGCCTTGACAGCGACACCAGCATCATCCCCTGTTGATGCTGTCCCTATCAAGTACTCTGAATAAGCTGTCAGTGCTATTATTTGAGAGAGAACACATCCCTCTTCAAACATTGCTGTGCCATCCCACACAAAGGGCAAGCAAGCCACATATCCTTTCTTTTGATACAGCTGCAGCATTGTAGGCAGAGCTAGGCCCTTCTTGTGCAATGCTTGCCTAAGCAAACTCTGTGTGGACATTGCAGTGAGAGAATAAATATCAGTATTATAAACCTCCCTCTGCTATTGCAGCAGTTTGTAGAAATTGAAAGAGAAAAAAAGTTCATTTAGAGGGTTCTGCAGTGGGACAGACATGAGGCAGATCTGTAGGAATTGTCTGCCCCCTGCCTCCTCTCCAAGCACTTCCACAGCCTGACCCAGGAAATGACTCTGCTGCCATTGACACTATGGGGAGAGGCAGGGACTCTCCAGGCAGAGGCTTTCCTTTGGCTGGCAGATGCTGCATTTTCTGCTGACTGAAAAGTAAAATAAACCAGGGCAAAAGTAGAAAAAAACAACACTGATAAGCAGCCATGTGAACTCACTTCATCTCAGCCCCAACATTCTCCATTTGATGTGTCAATTTTTAGTGTCCAGTACAGTCATGGGCTGGGGAGCCGTAGCCACTAGAGAGCAATGGACCATGTTGCCATCCTCTTCTTCCCTGGCCTGGCACATCTGTCAGATCTGTAGGGCCTGGGGTCAATGGGCTCCATTTATCTTGTAGTGCAGCAGGAGGCAGCTGGTGTTGCCAGCTGGAGACCTGAATCAAGCAGAGGAGGGAGATGTGCTGCAGGCCAGCTCCTCTGCAGCCCCTGTGTCCCCACACCCCAGAGTGGTCGCGGTGTTGGGTGGGCTGCTGCTCTGGCTGGGATCATCCGAGATAAACTGGTTTGTGTGCTCCAAGGTACTTTGGGGTCAGTCATAGGGGGTCACTGAGGAGATTCTCTCCTCATCAGGAGAAAAAGTGCTGGTGGAGACTGACCATTTCTGTCCAGTTGACCCACTCATCTCAGGCCCTGTTGGTGCAGTGTATAGATTACTCTAGGGTCTGTCACAAGCCACTGAAGAGTTAAAGTCTGCAGACCAACATTATTCTTATCAAACCTCTATGTTGCATTTACTTGCATGTGCAAACACATATTATTCAATGACCTCCCCTGAAGAATTTCCTGCTTGGGAGGATGGAGTAATTGGTTACAGGTCTTCAGCAACTGCAAGAAATAATCTGTCTCTCTCAGTATCCAAAACTAGATGGACTTTTTTCATGGTGCTGGTAGGCTATATAAACAAATATTGAAAAATTCTGTGCAGTTTGGATATAAGCATTGACTGCCTCAAAATCTTGTGATGTTCTCTACGGTTTGGATAAAAGTCAATGTCTCTGTTTCTTTAAGCTAGAGCCAGTGAGCAGATATCCCCTTTGGCATGGTGAAACACATTGGATTTTCCAACATGAATTCAGCTCTGCTTTTCATTTCAGAGATGGTCAAATCATCAGAGAATTGTGGTTTTTCAGCTTGGTGGGTAAAGGGTTTCCTCATTATACTAAGAATTCTGGAAATGTAGTGCTAAACACTTGTAAATAAATATCTCCACTTTCATAAGCACTGTCAGTTGAGAGGAGCTCTAGGAGTACTCATCATGTTCAGAAGCATACTTTTAGCTGGATCAGCTGTGTAGAGGTTCACTAAAGTTTTAGCATTATTTTCCAACTCATTGAGATGAAGAATGGCTACTTATCTTTTAATTTGCTTGATAATAACAGCTTATGTTTTATGCAGAATTTTATTAATTGTTTGTGTCTTTTGTAGAGTAGGTTAGCAGCAACAAGAAAGCTCAGTTAAAGGTAGCAACTACTCTCCTCTTTGCGGATTGCATGCTCATCTACAGCATCCAATGCTGAAATCAGCCTGGAAACTATTCATGTTTCTGTTTTAGCAGTGTGGGAAGAAACAGAGTTTTGCCAAGTAGGGGAAAAAAGACAGCTTACTGTCATGAAAAATCAGTTTGACCAGAGTGTATTCTGTGGAGCCACCGCTGCAACAGTCACAACAAGCTACCTAAGTTTCCCAGAAAAAGAGCATCAGAAAAAATCTTCCCTGACATATGAGATACATTTGAATTCCTGAGCACAACAACTGGATAACAAAGTTGTCAAATATGCTTTGTCTTTAATCCAAATTTATTTCTTGATTACTCGAGTGGAAAATTAGTGGAGAGAAAGGGAGCAGTCTAATCATTGTAAGTAACTGCCTAAGACCATGCTAAGTTTGCAATCGATAATGCACCAATTTTCTTTCTAATTGCTTTGCCACAGGTCTTGGAAAGCTGCAATATGCCGGATATATGTTATTTTCAAAAAGGAGTTGCAGGCATATCAGGGAGCCAATAGTTTGTTAACTTGGGATGTGGAGATGTACGGCTGTGCCATACAGAAAGGTCAGATAACTGCTTCCTTTTGTGACTGAGTTTTGTCCTGTGCACAAGGCTTACTGCTCCTCCTTTTATCACCTATAGATGCTGTGCTGTATTTTATGGTAGATTTGAAAAAGGTTTCAAATTATATGACATCAAGTCTTTCTGAGTGGAGAACTGAATTTATAAATCTATAGAAAGAGGTATTTCATAATGAAGATGCCAATTTTTTCTTAAAAATGGAAGCAATTCCTCAAGCTTCAAAAAACATGCTCAAATATATTGCACTTTCTTTACACACTATTTTCTACTCTCCCTCTTTTCCACCTTTTTCAGTGAATATTCACCTCTCTGAGGGCATTCATGCCTCAAGTTTTGTTCAGCCTCAACCATGTCACTGTTGTACTGTGAGATACTCACACCATGTGTTATACTCATCACCATCAGCTCAGCTGTGCTATTTCCCAGTGTTTTATTTTAGTCTTCCCATCTTTTCTCCTTGTCTTCATGGGCTCTGTCCTGCACAGGACAGCCACCACTGCAGTAAGACTTGGCCACAGGTTGCATGTGGCCAGCATGGATGTTCTTCCTGTGTGCACCCAGTGCCCCAAAACCCCCACTTGTCCCTGGGAATAGCTGGCCTGGCTTAAGTTTTGCATGGTATGGCCTTTTCCTGAACTTCTCAACACACTTGATGCAGGTCAGATCTCTCTTCCTCCTCCTTCTTCCCCTCCTCTTCACCAGCCCATCACCTGGCAGCTTCCTTTCCCCAGCCTCTGCAAAATCCTGCTGCATTTTCCACTCTGCCATCTTTTCTGCACTGAGTTTTGTATTTCTCAGTTTTACTGATCCTCATTCTCCAAGCAGAGAGCACATTCCTCCTTGAATCCCTTTCATTTATAATAATCTTATTTAGAAATTTTGGTGCTATTACCTCCTTTAACTTCCAGATTAAGTCCAGATATCTATCTAGCTATTTACAAGAAATGCATATTTTTTTTTTTAACCTTTAGCAATTTGATGACATTCAGCTGTAAAGTGAAATCAGCTGTGTAGGTTAGATCAAATGTGTAAGCCAATGATCAAAGAGCTTCTATGTGAAGGGAGAAAAGGAAATAACTAACTGATACATGTCCAAAAATGATAGAGACAGTGGTCAGAACAAATTAACTTCCTAATATATATTATCCCTCTATCACATTCTATAGCTGAAGGCTTCAGGCTGGTAAATTGTGGGGAAAAGAGTCTATTCCAATTAACTAGTAGTCACTTTCTTGAGGACATGAGGTTTTTGTGATGCCTTTTCATCTGCAAGTCTGCTCTTCAGCCTCAGTCCTGGAGTTTTTGCTCTGCTTTAGTCAAATGCTGCAGGGCAGCTGCTGCCTCAGAGATATAAAGGTACTCCAGGTTTTATGGAAGTGAACTGCTGGGTAGGAAAAAAATCTCAACAGCAAGAGAGAGAGGTGTTTTTAATGGCTCTGCTGAGGAAAAAGCTGCTGTGCAATAGCAGTGCTTATGTCAGTGCTGTCCGTATCAGATGCAAGGGTGTTCAAACTGCAACCATGCAGATTCATGCTCTACAAGAACCAGATAATTCAGCCATAGGACACAAGGAATGCAGATTTCACTTGCCTGCCTTCCACAGATGCAGTTAGATATTAAGTATGGAATTTCTGAAAGCACGCAATTGGGCGAGCATCAGTTGTGTCCTGTCTCTTCTATTTTAAAGGTGTGTGTGCCTGGCAGAGACATTGTATGTGTTTTGCTGATATTTAGAAAATACTTTTACCTTTGAATATCAAATTTCTCTATTTGCTGCTTCTGAGTTTCAGATTAAGGCCACCATGTTTGCATCATTTTTTTGGAAAAAAGAAAAAAAAAAGGTGCATTCCTGCTTATTTAATAACTGAAGTATCTATCAAAGCTAAACCAGGCAAATATAGTTTAATTAAGTAATCTTTAAAAATTAATTGAATATATTCAGACTTAATTTAAAAATATTTAGTTTACATCTCTCTTCCAGCATCCATGGAGATTCTTCTTCTTTTTAAGGTCAATTCCTCCATATAATTAAGCAGGAAAATAATGAAACTAAGGTTTCAGGTATGAAGTATTGTTATATAATGCCACTGAGCAATTCAATGTTTGAACAGTAACAACTCTTCCCTCCCCCAATCCCTGAAAAACTCAAGAAAGTTAATACTCTGATCTGTATATATAAGAGACACATGTGGATAGCTAAATGTTCACTGTAAAATGTTTGTTCAGATAGAAATAATATAATGGAAATCAAAGTATGTGTAGGGAGGGGAGAAAGGAAAGTCTGATAAAAATCTCTCAGAGAAATTGGATTGCTTCATACTTGAAAGTAGCTGCTCTTTTTTTTCCCTTTTTGATCACTTAAATTCACAAAATGATATGGGTCTTCGCATTCATGCCAAATTATTTCAATTGCACTAGAAAAGGTAGCTTATTTCATTGCTTTCAGCTCTCCTGGCACAGCCTGTCACAGCCATAGGCTTGGGAACCACTGGCCTCTCTGTGAGTGCCAGTGAAAGCAGAGGTGGGTAATGAATGCACAGCAATGTGTGTCAGCAGCTGTACAGGGACAGCCAGAGGGCAGATGATGCTGCCCTCTCAGGTTTCTGTACAAAACATGTTTGAAAAGAGGATACAGGGTATGAAAATATGTGACTCTTCAGGTTTTTTGCTTTGTACTGCCAGATTCCAGTTAACAAGATTGAATGTTAACGAGATTCTATAATGGCTCCTGTATCCAATTTAGACATTCATTTTTCTCCCTACAGAATGTGCTCAATATGGGGTTCAATCCAGGGTTAAACCCTTGCTGCTTTGTATTGTTTATGCTATTAATGCCTGCAAAAAAAAAATTACTGGAGAAACTTGTCTCCATAGAAACTAGCATCTAACTAAATATAAGAAGAAATTTTCTTGCTTCTTTCTCTCTCACCAGACCAGCTCAAGAAGAACATGATGTCCTCGTGGAATGAAAGGACTTTGTAATTTAAATATGCAGCCTTCCCCCATAAACCATTTATTTCTTCTTACCATGTCACTGTTGCTCTCACCATATTATCAAAGCATTAATATTTCTTTATTTGCAAAAGAATAGGGGAATTTTGATCATCAAATGCACTTATTTTGCATGAGGATCATGCATTCTGTTCTTAAGGAGTAAACAGAAAAATTAAGAGAAATCACATGAAAATTTATTTCCAAAATTATTGTAGATATTTCCTCTATCACGACATTGGATTTCCTCCAGAAAATAAAAGTCAAGCTCAATCTTTCAAACCATGTAGTGCTATTTTTTTCTTCTACATAGGCCCATAGAAGACTGAGTTCTGCCAGAATTATTAAATGTAAAAGTCAAACTGTGGCAGAGAAGTACATCATAGAATAAGCAGAACATAGAACATCAAGCTCTGTGTATAAGGTTACATTGTTTGTCTTTCTTCAGATTTTCTCTGTTTTGTCTCCTAGAAATTTTGCGCTATCAGAACTAGAGGACTAAAATATATATACAGAGTATATATATAGAACTACCACTTTGGCAGGATGGCAGAAATCTGAAAATCCCAAACACCTTTTCTATTCTAGGACATAAAAATCAGTGTAAGTAAGAGATGTCAAGCTTCTTACCTTGTTGGAGTTTTGTTTTTTTTTTTATTAATTTTATGTGCAATTCTGAGTTAAAGGCAGCCTTATGATATATGCCCAACATCAGTTTGTATTAGAACCTGGTGTCGTGTGTATGGGTTTTAAAATAGCTTTACATCACTTTAAAGGAGATAAAGAGTTGTGTACTTATACCCCACAGTAAGTAAAAAACTATGAATTGCTGAAGAATCCCTACTTCCCATATCTGAATGATAATTAAAACTCTATGTATGGACATTTGCTTTTGGGGCATATATTATGGCAGAAACAAGTCTCTGAAAAGTAGATGTTGGGATGAATGGACCCTTCTCAAAAGAGTCAGGGTATTTGAACTGTAATGACTAACTCACTGACAGATATCAAAAGCACATAAATTCAACATCTGGCCACTTTCCAGTCAGCTCTTTTAGGCTCCTGCATGTTTTAGTAAGCCTAGTTGTGCCAAAAAGACCTGGAAGACTTCAGCATTTTTCTTTCCAGTCTATTATATGTTTTCTTTTCAGAGTGAAAAGTATTTGATTTGGAGTGACGCAGAAAAAAAAAGAGGAAGTACCTTCATGCTTGCAGCATTTTGGGATTTTATCTAGGGTGGAGAGGCAGAATTCTGGAGGACAGTAGACATGAGATTTTCCAGCTGTTCCCTTGCCTACTCCTTGGTGCTACATACTACCATCACATCTGGTGAAGATTCATTCAGGTATGAACTGAATGTAAAAACAAATCCTAGAAGTGCCAGGCCAGCACTGGCCCTGCCCACCTGTGCTCTTTTGGGTCCAAATGCCAGACTCTTCTGCCTCCAGGACTGAAGTACTAGAGGTAATGCTTCCTTCACGCCATATGTATGTCTCTGCCTCTGCACTAATGGGGTGTTACTATTAATTTGTGAAAAGATGACACTGTCCTATTGGAGGGACAGCCTGAAGCTTGAAGAAGGCCCCCACACATAGGGGAAGGAAGGTCATTTTTGCAATCACTAAGCAGAACATGCCTTCCAAGTGCATCAATCAATGAGAGCCTGGTCGCCTGGCTTATCCAAGGAAACTATGGAGATGGAGGTTGGGAGTCTGTTGTGCATTTGCCAAATGTTTCACAACACTAGGGCATGCCTAGGTGGACTAGGATCACTTCAGCTGGCAGTGAAGTGCAAGTCCTGAAAGAAGAATGGAAGAATGAAGTATTATGGCTAAGAAAGGAAATGAGATACATTTTTCTATACTGAAGAATCTCCATGAGAATAAGTAGGAAGACCAGAAACATAATGAGTTTCTAGTAATAGGAGCATAACAGAAAATTTGTGATCTAAAGATCTGGTAAGAAAGCCACAGGCTGTTATTTCCTTCCCCATGATTAGTTTGCCTCTGTCCTGGATGCTCCTGTGTTGTCTCTGAGCACCAGAAAGCAGCTTCCCTGGCTCACCAGGACCTGTAAGATGCAGCAGCTTTGGAATGAAGATCACTGACCCAGGGAAATGGATAGATCTAGGGAAACTTGTAAAGTCATTGTTGAGGTGGGTCATTCACCAGAAAGAGACAAAAGAACTAGTGGAAAAAAGGTCAGCTGTGGGGTTACAAGTGCTTTTCTCAAGGTCCAAGGGCTTTTTCTCTTTCTCACATTCTGCTTTTGAATTTGAGTTTTTGACTGTGATGGAGAATTCCAGACTGTGAGCTGTGGTCTGAAGTAGTGGGACTATTATGGCTATTAAATATTGGTGCTCTCACTTTTAGTTTACTGGTTTCATCTCTCTGAGTGAGCATCATTCCAGGATCAACCTGCATTTATTTCTCCTGTATTTATTTGAATAAAATATCTGTCCCAGGTCAAGGTGTAAGAAGGTCTATAGATAAATTTAACCCAAGAGAGCTCTTAAGGATTCAAGATGAAACTGGATGTGAGCCAACTCTCAGCTTTGCAGGGAGAAAGTCACCAGGCACCCAGGAGCATGCAGTGGAACAGCAGGACCAGAGCATGATTTTTCCATGTGTCACACACTTTAGGCATTTTGAGAAGCAGAAAACTTGGAAAATGCTGCAGGCCCTCTGAAGAGTGACAACAGTCTATATTTTGTAGATGGGCAACTTCCTGTGGTTCCACTGAATTCCCAGCGCTTCCACAGGTATCTGAAATGCAGTTAATTGTGGAGTCATGGAGGTAAAGGTGGTCCTTGGTAGCACTGAGGCAGTGAATTTGTCCAGCTCTGGCCAGGATTTTCTGGAGGTCCTGCCCTCTGGCCACCCACAGGCTGCAGTGGGTGATGGTGCAAAGGTGGTCTGCAGAAATCAGGTAGGTGATGCAGGGTAGGAACATGGGCTGGATAACTGGGATGAGCCTTACAGAGGGGAACTGGAAGTAAAACAGGTGCTCAAATGGGCTAGATCTTGTAGTATGGTGGTTGTTCCTAAAGGTACTCCTAGAAGGTAATGTTGGCGTGCCTGGGGTAGTCTGGGGATGTCCCAACTTTTGGTCTTGGCTGGAAGTTGATAGGGTGATTCTTGAGAAAGTGCTGGTCTAGAAATATAGAGCCAAGCTTACTGAGAGAGAAGAGCAAAAATCAAAGGAATTTTTTTTAATAACTCTCACAGGAAAAGTGTTTTCCTGCAGGAAGACAAAATATTACTGCCTTCACCTTTTTCACTAAAATGTCCATTTGCATTTTCAGCCACTTGTATGGATTAGATTTATTATGTATAATACAGTACAATATTCAGCATCTCAGTTCCTTCTTATTTCAAATGAGCACAAAACCAGCCCATCAATACCACCTGAGTCTCAGACATGAGACAATACTGAAGCATGGAGCTCTAATTTACTGTACAGTTGATATTATAGATCGACAAAATAATCTGTTGTAGAAGTACTTGGACTCTGCATTTTGAAATTTAGTTGCTTGAGGGGGAAAGACACATCAAATATATAATCATATTTAATCACCATGACAGCAGTACAGATGACCAAGGAAGGGAAGCAGAATAGTATTGGATTTTGAGCATGTGGAGAAAAAAAATCTATGGCTGTCACAAACTAATGTTTCTTACAAACAGGTAATTATTCATAATGAATAGCATAATGATGTCGCTCTTTTTCTTTGGAAAGTTGCATCAAGACATCAATGATGACAGGTTATAGACAAAATCATAAGAAAAGAGTACAGCAGAATGCTCACCTTGATCAGCAGTGGCTGTTTGAACTGTATTATAGCAGCACCTTCTGGGCTTTTCAATTTAGTAGATAGACTTTTGACATAATTTCAAAATTAATTTACTTTCTCTGTGAGTTGTCATTTCTGGAAAGAATTACTTTAAATTTTTATTTGTGAATATTAATGGTTTGCACAAGGCTAAGGGAAAAAATTGATGTACTATGGATAAAAAACTATAAACACCCAACCATATTGAAGGAGTTTATTATCAAATGTTATAAAGATGAGGGGAGTCTGGGACTCATAGCTCTGAGTGGCTGTTAATAGGCATCTGCTTTTTCTTTTTTTATTTTTATTTATGAGAAATTGCCCAGCCTCTTAGCTTTCAACTTGTGTGAACTCACAAGCAATAAAAATAGAGGATTCATTATCATATTGCAATAGAAATGGAGTAGCCTGGAGGGAATTGAAAAACATTTCAAATAAAGTTGCTGCATTATAACTCATTAAATAATTCACATGTCTATATTGTGCTTCCATCTCAAGAAGGAGCTGATCACCTTTGAAGGATTGCAGATGTTTACTGAAGCAGCAGAATTTGAAAGCTCCAAGACCTTACTGGACTGTGTCTTTTGTGAATAGACAGTGAGACAGAACTGGTGGTGGTAAAGTAAGTGTAAAACCTTGCATACAGTCCTTCTCAATATTAAAAAACCTCGAAAACTGAAAAAAAATTAAAATACTTATTTAATCTAATAAATTAATTCTGTGTTCAGCATGTTGTGTTGCTAATGTATTTAATAAATAATTGTATCAATATTTTGCAATGAGCCTGGAAGTAGTTTTTGCATATGAAAAGCATTTTAAAATATTTTTATTATTGGAAATTATGGCAGTAGTGATTTAATTTCATACATTATATTTTAACAGGAGAACAATTTTACAGTAAAGCATTGCTTCTGAACTACAATATTCTATATAAGTAAAAGTAAATAAAAATATCTGAAGCTTAAATATGTAGTATTTTTTAGTAAAAATGAAAGCTGAAGTTAAAATCTGTTGAATTGCACATAAAAGAAAAAGCTAAAAAATGAGAATGATGAACAGCATAGTTTAATTGTTCTTGTTTCTGTGTTATTAGCTACCATCTTATCATTCACAAAGATAAATTATAAATTTTGAAGAAAACAGAGGCAGTTTTTCTTTTCCTTCATTTCATCCCCTGTGCTGTGGTAAAACAGCAGACTCCACTGAAAAATTAATGCAGGATACTAAGGATTAGACAGCAAACCATTGCTTAGAGTTTGGAGGTTTAAAGAGGGAAAGAGAAGGAATAGTGTTGAAAGCAGGAACACAAGGACTCATTTCCAGTTTGTAACCAACTTCTTACAACCAAAATTTGCAAAGAATATAGATTTTTTTTTTAACATTAATTACGTGCAGATCTATCTTCTAAAGGATTAGATTTCAAAATTTATCCTTTTTGGAGTATTAGCATGGCTGTTTGATAGTACCACTCCAAACAGGTGCTTTTGCAGTTTATTTTTGTCATCTAGCCATCAGGTAACTGAAAAATAGTGCTGTTTAGATGATACAGAGCAAGTATCTCTGCTGTGTTGCTGGAATTTTATACCAGGACTGTTTCAAATTCTTTTCCATGGGCTCCAAAAGACATTATTCAGTTGCTATCACTAGATTTATTTGTGCTTCATGGTCCTGGGTCATGACAATATGAGAGGTTCCAAGGAAGTGGCACTACTAAACAGACTTTGCAGCATCCTTTGGCAAGTACCTCGAGAAGTTTGCTCAGCAGTGAGCAATAAAATACTGGCACATGAGGTCTGTGGCAATGAGCAGGATCACTGCATGTGAGACAGGTATACGGACTTCCCATCAATATCCCAGGAGATGTCGCTATCAACAGACAAATAAAACCCATTTGTCTTCCATGAGCTTCCCAAGAAGGAAAAGTGTGCATAGTAAGCAGAAATGCAGCAGGAGTCAGTTTTTGTGCAGATAATCTGCTACTTCTGGTATAGGAATTTACTGAATTCAGAGCCTGACCTGTTTGTGTTGTTAGTAAGTATTGTTTTCTTGGTGTCCCAAAGCTATTCCAATGAAAACTAGCTAGACTCTGGAGCTGAGACTCTCTAGGGTAAATGGAGACCTCTTGCATTATGAATTGCCTCATGGGGATCTTAAACATCAGGTTTCCTGCAAACACAGGCACATTTGCCCGTGTCACATTGACTGGAAATGGCCAAAAGCCAGGCAATTCATTGAGTTACAGAGCTATTCCTATGTAAAAGTACTTTGGCATCAGGATCAATAACTCATCCTAAAGGACTGTGTCTCAAGGCTGTGCATGAACAAGGATTCTTTGATGTCTGAAAAGGGTTGAATTAATGGTGTGGCCAAAGAAATTAACTTCTCAGCCTGTACACCTATTTGCATTAGGCATATGGAAACTGGCTCAGCTGGAAACATGCTGAATTTTCTTTAAAGTTGTCCCATAACCTAGAAATTACTGAGGAGAGCAAAGAAAGCAGGCTATGAGATGCTGGAAAGCTCTGCCGTGGAAGGGGCCCTGGGGGTCCTGATTGATGGGAAGTTGACTGGCAGCCAGCAGTGCCCTGGCAGCCAGGAGGGCCAACCCTGTCCTGGAGGGCACCAGGCACAGCATGGCCAACCAGGCAAGGGAGGGGATTGTCTTGCTCTGCTCTGCCCTGGGGCAGCCTCACCTCGAGTGTTGTGAGCAGTGTTGGGCACCACAACATAAGAAAGGCATTAATCTATTAGAGAGTGTCCAGAGGAGGCCAATGAAGATGGTGAAGGGCCTTGAGGGGAAGCTGTGTGAGCAGTGGCTGAGGTCACTTGGTCTGTTCATCCTGGAGAAGAGGAGACTGAAGGGAGACCTCATCACAGTCTACAACTTCCTCTTGGGGGGAAGGGGAAGGGCAGGCACTAATCTCTTCTCTGTGGTGGCCAGTGACAAGACACAAGAGGGTGGCCTGGAAGCTGTGCCAGATGAGGTTTAGGTTGGATATCAAGAAAATGTTCTTCACCCAGAGAGGGGCTGGGCTCCCCAGGGAAGTGATCAAATCCCAAGCCTGGCAGAATTCAAGAAACCTTTCACGTGGTGTGACTATTGGGGATGGGGCTGTGCAGAGCGAGGAGCTCAGCTTGATGATCCTTGTGACTACCTTCCAAATGAGAATATTCTGTGATTATGTGATTGTCTCTCATTTTCTAAGGAATGCAAGAAAGAAACTGCTGGGACTTTCAAAGATTGCATTTGCAACTGAAACCTAAACACTAGATTTTCTGGCTAGAGGTGGAAGATGAGGAAAACAATAACTGTTGGGTATCTGGAACAGTCTACTGAAACAGGCTTATACAACATGTATTATATGGTTTGTGAGGCCAGAGCAGCTGGAGTTTTCATTTGGAAAAGCAACTCAATAAAATGAGCAGCTGTGAAAAGCACATGGAATGGGAATTAAAATGAATATAAAATAAATTCATGCTCAAACTTTATTTTCTCATTTGAATGTGTCACTGAATTCATTGCAAACTGCTTAGGCTAGAAAAGGAAAGAGAGAAAGGAAAAAGTCTGTGATGAACATTCACATTTTTTTGTGGATTTGTGAAAATAACCTATGAAAAAGAAATGAAGAGCAGTATTGTATTCAAATGCAATGTGCAAAACTCACTCAGGGAGTTCTAGGAAAGTACTTTAGATAAACTATATTATGTAAGCCTCCTACATAACACTTTCCAGATACAATTCCCTTAGTCAGCGGATGGATCATAATGCTCTAGGTATTAAAACATCATTAAAAGTTACCAAAATATGCATTGGCTCGTTACATTCTCAGATTGGTGACTGCCCATGATTAGGAATTTTTGCTGTAATTCACGATTTTGTTGTTATGACATCAATTTCTACGCTCACTGAAGTTGGTCTTTGAGGGTAAGTTAATTCATAGGAAGTATTACTTATAAATCTGTCAGATTAATTGTGAACTTCAATGAACTTGACAAGATAAATGAATTGAGACAGTAGAGTTTTCATCAGGGAACCAAGAATAAATTGGTGAAGTAACCTAAAAGTGGAAATTTGCCATCTGAAAATGGATCCATAGCTGAGAAAATGAGTTTTGAGATGTGATCTCAGGAAATGAAGCAAGTTTAAGTGGTGAATGGGCTCTTTTCCCTGTCAGAATATGAAATATTTGACAAGCTCCCCAGTAAGCTACCTGTGTGCAGTTATAGCCAGAAGAATGTTCTCATCCTCATAAATGACAACTGGACCTTCTTTGTCCATCAAGTGGTTTCTCTTGTAGCAGCTTAAATAACATCTGTAAGCCATATAATGATGACTAGACCATGGAGCAATTGTCACTGGGAAATTGCAGACAGCATAGCTCTTTGCTCTTTAAATACTAAGTAGATTAAGACCTATTTTTCTGACATGTGGCATAGTCTTTTACTTGTGGAAATATCACTAGTTTGGGGAAGTTGACACAAAAAAAGTTTTCTTCTGAAGATACCAGGACAAATTTAGATGAGTCAGAGCATAGGAATATAAGCAATTCAGAGAACAAAATACCACATCATTGACATCTCCTTTACTGTTTGTCTTGATTTATTTAATCTCAAATTGCTGTTAGCAATAGAAGGGGAATCAAGAATAAAACGTGTTGGTCTTCACAGATTTTATAACCCAAAATGAAGAAGGCCCCACATGCTCATAGATTCCCATACCAAATTTCTCATTATGGGAAGGAAAAATCAGAAAGTACAATATCTCTTTTAGTTGCACTGAAGATTTTAGAAACTCTTTGTGCTGTAAGCAGGCCTTGAAATCTTCTACTATCCCTTTAATTTGCTTTTCCCCAGCTTTCATTAGCCAAGCTTCTGCTACCACATTTTTCGGTTTTGTGTAGCTAGATTGGGATCTGATGGCTGAGATTAAATACATCAAAGGTGTTTGTGCATCTTGCTCTCTTTGAATGACAGCTGACAATTCTAACCTTCCAAGCAGCTGTGAAAGTCTGTATTTACATGGTCAATAGCAGGATAATGTCTTCCTTCTTGCAGTCCCTTCAAAAAGCTTCCCACAAAGCCCTTATAATTTCCTAATGGAATATTCTACATTCCCAGAATGTTTTACCCGGCAAATTAAACCTATAAAACTACTTCTAGTGGGATGGCCAGTGCCCTTCTACAAGCTGTTCCTGTTGACATCATCTCCAAAGGATCTTTTGTTTTATTAATTTAGTTATTTTGTTTTGGTCTGTTGTGTTTTAAAGGTCTTCAAGACTGAGTGCCTGGGAAGTCCCCTGACACTTCATGCAGTATGGCTATCCCATGTGGGATACCACAAGGATTGGTCAGCTAAATCAGAAGCAGTTTTAATTCTTCTTTGTGACTTTTCTAACAGCATATAGAAGTGTAAAAGAAAGAACTCTATGGACAAGGAAAATTTGCTTCTGGTGTAACAGTGTCCTTCCTGTTAAAAATGCAGGAGTTCATATACTTCTTCATATTCACTGGGAAATTGAGCAGTTCAGTTAATTAAGACACATTTGGTAGTTTAAGATTTTATTTCAAAATATTTACAAAGGGGTCAGTATTGTAATCCCAATACCTATTGCTACACTTCTTTTGGACAGAGTGATACAGTCCCCAATGTATCTTTAAGTCTTGCTTTGGTACCAAACAAGAGTTTGAGTCTAAATGACTTTGTAACATCAGAAGTTTCAATTCTACTATGGTTTCAACCTGGCCAAATAAATTGATTTGATAATCCCTGATTTTTCAGAAAGAACATATGATTAGAAAGTACAAAACAGATGCTCTCTGCTTTTTACTCAGAACTCATTATGATGGGATTCATAGAAATTGTTGAAGAACTCTTTTGCAGAATTTGATAGTCCTTGGTTGTCTTTTAATTATTGTATAATTATGTAGAAAATAGCTAAGAGATCTTTCCACATTAAGAGGAGTGGCACAGTATAGCGCACTTCTCATGCAATGACAATAATTAGGAAGAACAGGATGTTGTACTGCAATAATGCTTTTCCCTTTCATCTATTAAGGACAGCAAAATTCATGCTCTCTTTGATGCAGCTAAAGCCTATTTCTTAATTTTGTAATTTCACCTGGTGCAGTATACTGTCTTTAGCAAAAAGCCTTTGAGCTGGGTCCTGCGAGAGTGAACTTTCATTGCAGTACACAAGAAGGTTCTGAACAAATCCTATAAAAAAAATTATGTGGTTAATGTATTTAGTTCCCAATGCGTTGCTTTTAAAAAGTTGTTCATCACACACAAAAGAAGTCTTATGTTAGAACATAATTACCTGTGTGTTTTTTAATACCTTTTCTTCATTACAAACTAAAAACTGCACTTTTCCTTTTATTTTGAAAATTGTCTTTGACAAATCCTTATCTTTTGCAGAAATCAATATAACCTTTTTTCCTTTGATGATTCACTGACATAATAGCAAAGATCTATGAATAATCATTGTAAGACCCTTACAGTATAATTGTGGTAAGCAGTTTAACTTCAAAGGCAAAACACCTAAGACAAAGTAAAGTTGCATACTTCAGCCCACTGATGATTTTTCTTGAGAACTACTTGTTCACTTAACTCAGAAATAACCATTCTAGTAATTCCACTGTATATGAAATTCAATTGAGTGACCTTCTATAATGCATTGAAAAATATTATTTTCTGAAGCATTCTTTCCAGTTCAAGCTTCTTGTGGAAATTCTGACAACATATATAAAGACAAAAACTTGTGATTGCCTCTTAATCATTTAAAACTATTGACATAGTTTCTATTGGATTCAGAAGTGTTGAGGAAAATAAAAACAATGAATTAACTGAACAGCAGATACCATAACTTCTGTTCTAAAACAGCAGCTTTTGGTATGTGCACTGGTGGTGTTGAATAACTACTTCTTAATTTTCATTTATATAGCTAGATCAGCTCATTAGCTGGTCATTTCAAACTTTAAAAATATAATTACAGTTTCAAAAGCAAGTCCTTCTGTCTAGACACAAAATTGAGTATAATTTTCCCCTTTGAACATTAGCAAACAGGGAGATGGAAGCAAGGATACCCACCCATATGGCCATAGAGGGAGAAGAGCAGTGTAATGTGAAGGAAGCCCCACTGTGTCCAGAGTAATGGAGGATATTGAAACATGCTAAGGACCTATGGAGAGGAATAATCAATCATTTTAAAGCACCATAGCTCCTGTTTAAGGAGAAATTGAAAATACAAGAGCATAGAAGCAGCAACAGCTTAAGGAGGAAAAGAAAGCTGCAAAGATGAACATATCTGTCTCCCCCTGAATCTGCTGTCCTACTGTGCTAGTAGGTATGGGAAAGCATGGAACAACCTGGGCAGCTAAAGAACTTTCCAGACACATACAGTGGGCTTAATTGTATGCTGACCTATATAATAGATTTTTAATGCCCTTCCAGACTTTTTTGGATCATCACATTTACTCACCTGGTTCTCCCCTGCCCTGTAGCTTTTGCTGGCTCTCTGATTCTACATCAGCACGTTGGCAGAGACAATCTGCATCTTTTGCTAATTTCCTCTCTTCCTCTTTCAAGCCAAACTTCATCAGCTCTGCAGGTTGCTTTCTGGAGGTCACTGTGAGTTATGAAGAGGTCTAATTTCTTTGCCTGACCCAGTTGCTGAGTTCCCTGCAAAAATTTTCAAGCAGTCAAAGACCCTTAAAATATTTTACCCTGGTTGGCTATAGAAGTGCTCTGGAAACTAAGGATTTTGAAGACAGTATCTTGTAACAAATTTTCAGAACTTATAGAAAGTTAAAAATAATTTTTATAGAATATTAGAAATTACAGGTATTTTCCATGCTGGGAGCTTGCCAGGGTTCATAGAATCTTGGAACATCCTGAGTTTGAAGTAATCCACAAGGACCATCAAATCCAAGTCCTGAGTTAATTCTGTAATCTTTATGTCACTGTAACACATGTGGCTGATGTGTATTACCTTTTATTTGTACACATATTTTTGTCTCAGTTAAAACTTAACAGTAAACAAGACAAGAAAAGAGAAAGAAGAGAAAAATTCTTCAGCATTTTTTATCCAAGAATGGAAGCATATTTTATCAATCAGTTGTTTAGCAAAAGATTACATCAGATCCACTAAAACTTTATTTTCTTTATGGCTGTGATTTTAAGAAAAATTATTTATGAGAGCAATTTAGCTGCAATATTTTCATTCAAGTGTTACAATAGATGTAGAAGCTCTCATATATATAAGTTATATTTTTCTCTCCAAATCCACCCTCTAACAATGATATAATTGCAGCATATTTAATTGAACTGGAGATTTGTGACAGAACTAATGAAGTTGCGCAGTCTTTAATTAGTTCCTGCAATATGTGACAGTGCTCTCACAGCTACAATCAGCCTTTCAGGTTAGAATGCAGTCATGTAAGACATTGATGTATTAATTCAGACCCAGGTAATTATAGATAGAATGAGATCCTCACATGTATGCTAGGCAGTAAAGTTTAAGAAATCATAAAGCTTCCTGTATCAAAGACAAATTATTTCAAAAGTCTGTTGACTTCCTGGTTTTCACCAATGAAGATCAGATTGTGAAAACAATGGGACAGAAAAATCCAATGCCAGAAGTTTGTTAAAGACAATCAGTAATGAAAGTCCTTTGATCAAATACAACACAGTGACTACATTCAGGAATAGAGCTCTAAGAAAAAAAAGCTATTTCATTGTATCTGATTGCATTGCAGAGAAGGACTTAGGAGAAGCAGAATTTCTGGATTTTCACAAAAGAAAGGTTTTCACAGGGGGTGCATTAATTGAAGTGATTTTTCCAGATGGAATATACTAATTTAAAGCAATGAAGATTTATTTATTTTTGCTTTGAAATCATGATACATAGGTTGCACCTTTGCCAAAGCTCCTTCATTTTGTTTTGTCACACACAGTCAGAATTTTACTGAACACAAATACAGGTGAGAGCCTAACTACTAAAACTCTGAATATTCCATTTTTTATGAATTCAGGTTTTGTACACTTTATTCTTTTTTTTTTTTAATCAGACGAACAATTTCTGATTATTACAGTGGGCAAATACTTAGTACAACTAAGAAGGCACATTTAGAGCCTATAAATATGAAGGCAAACAATTCCTTAGGTACTTGCAAGAAGCTCTACACTCACAGATGTTTCCTTTCCTAAGCAGATGTGGAATATTTGGTCCGTTTGGATGAACTCACTCCTCAAACTCAATGGTACTAAGTATCCACTCTGATATGATTTTATGACCTGCAGCTTTGATTGTGGCTGGGAAAATTTGACTTTGATTGACAGATGTAGAATAATTTCTAACAAGAGATAATTAAAGAGCAATTCTGTATACACCTGCAAACATTGTGTAACTCTGCAGTCTGGTTGTTTCTGCAATTTATATCTTCATACTGATGTTTTAGCAGGTCTTTGTGGCTGTGCTGTAGGACAAAATACCAATATTCCTCAAGCCCCCAGGCCAAGGTGAAAGTGCTGGAAACACATAACAATGTCTATGGATTTTATTTTATTTTATTTTATTTTATTTTATTTTATTTTATTTATTTTTTTTTTTTTAAGTTAGTGACTTTTATGTTTGGCACCAGCTATCAGAATTTCTAGAATCTTTAATACTGTGTTAATATCAAGTGGTCCTGTTCCTTCAACTCTCCTCATTTTTGATCTTTTCCTCTGAAAGCTGCCACCTTTCTCAACGGTGCTGTCAACAGGAAGATGAGTCAAGTATCCCTGTGCAATGACTCCATGCACTCAGGTAATCTGGGTGCTACACAACTGATGTCAGATTTACCCACTCTGAGTGTAATAGCAGCATTCATCAGAACTCCCTGCTTGCCACCTGAAAAGTATTAAAAAAGGCCACACTTCATTAGCACCTATAACTTTAACCACAGATGCTGTAACATCAAAAAGATTAACAGCTGTGTAAAGATAATCAAATACACCCTAAAGGCTTTAATCCTGTTTATCAAATGGATACCATCTTTCTTATTTTGCCTTTGAGTAATTTTTTGAGCTGTGGCAATAGCATCATATGAACAAGCACTTGCAGCTTGTACTTTGTGGAATTACTTGCACATTGAGTACATTTTTTTTTTTTTTGGTGGTATTAATAGGCTTATCTCCCACATATGTTTCTGAGGGGAGCAGAAGAAACAAATGTGCAGAAGAAGGCTTTCTAGGTGATACTAGATTGGGAATGGGAACTATATTAACAAGAAAGGAAAAACACCCTGGAAGGTGGTGAGATATTGAGTTATTTGTAGCAAAGCATATTAAACACTGACATTATTTTTAAAGCCTTTTTTCTTTGTCTTTTTTTTCCTTGTTTATATTTTTTTGGGGGGAGGAATGGGTCACAGAGGAAGTCAAACATCTTATATGTCTTGTCTTTTGCTTCAATCCCAAAGGAAGTTTTTTTCTCTCAAAATAAAAACCCTAAAGTCTCCCTCTGTTTGCCCATCTCCTTATTCTGCTGGTGAATTCGATTGAATAAAGCTAAAACTGTTATACTTTGGCTTTTTAATTTTCTTCTTCATAAGGAAGTGTAAAGCTTATAAGTCATAAAATTATAAAATTGTTTAGCTTGGAAAAGACCTGTTAGATTATCAAGTCTAGCCATCAACCTAACACTGCCAAGTCCTCCTTGAAACCATGTCACTAGGTGCCACATCTACATGCCTTTTAAGTATCTCCAGCCTGACAACCTTATTGTGGAAGAAATGTTTCCTAATAGCCAAACTAAATTAGTAGCTGTGGTGCAACTCATGGCCATTTCCTCTTGTCCCATTGCTTTGTACCTAGCAGAAGAGACCAAACCCTTACCACTCCTCATAAGGCCTGTGCTCTAGATCCTTCACCAGATCTGTTGCTCTTTTCTGGACATGCTCTAACACCTCAATGTCTTCCTTGCAGTGAGGAGCCCAGCACTGGACACAGGTTTTGAGGTGTGGCTTCAGCAGTGCTGTGTACAGGGGGACCATCCCTGCCCTGCTGGACACAATATTTCTGCCACAAGCCAGGCTGCCATTTGGCACCTGGGCACACTCCGGCTCAAGTTCAGCTGGCTGTCAACCAGCACTCCCAGGTCCTTTCCTCTGGAGAGCTTTCCAGCCATGTTTCTTCAAGCATGTAGTGCTGGGGCTGTTGTGACCCACATACAGGACCCAGCGCTTCACCTTTTTGAGCCTCATACAATTGTCGTCAGCCCATTGATCTAGCTGGTACAGATCCCTCTGTAGAGCCTTCCTACACTCCAGCAGATTGACACACACTCCTGCCCAGCTTTATAGTCCAATTATAAGTGATGATTGGAGAGTATTATAGGAGCTATTTGAAAAGCATATTTCAGCATATCTCCCTCTCAGTACAAAAGCTCTTTCTAATGGAAGTAGTAAGGGTAGTGAGCACAGATTGTTGTTTGGTCAGAACTCCAATTTTCACTATATCTATCACCCCTAGATATGTTACCTTGTCCTTGAAAAACACATGCACTTGTCATGATATGACCTTTTTAGAAGTCCAAAACAGAAAAGTAAGGAAGAACTGAAGATGTGTTGAATGTATTGTCAAAGAACTTTTTGGATATGCTCCTGTTTCCTTTAGTATATGCATTGCCACTGCAGCCTGCAACTAGAAATGTCTGCTTGGCAGCACTGGGATCCCTTGAGGGACCTAAGCTCTCATGTTTGGATGTGTTTTCATTGTGTTAATTTGGTGTAAGGTGACAGAAGGGCAAACCTGGAAAATGGGTGGTAGAGTCAGAGGAAAGCGGGTGGCAGGAACTGGAGAGTTATGAGCCTCATTAATGTTACACTGCACAGCCTTTGGAAGGAAAAACATCAAGGATCAGAAATGGAGTTTGGCTGGAGGCCTTTTCTGACAGCTGTTACGAATCCTTGTCTAGGATTGAATAAGCATGAAGGACTGTGTTGTGTCTTTCAACACTGTATACCTGCAACTGCTAATTATCCCAATTTCCAAAGTTTCTCAACCATAGCCAGGTGAAGATTGCTACCTACTTTACCATTTCTTTCTCTAAGTGATACTCAGAAAAAGGAAAGAGATTTTAGATGGAAACTTGCCTGAGATCTACGAGTGTGCTGAGATTAATGCAGATAATTCTGGTACATGCTCATGAGAATTGATCCTTGAATGAGCATCAGTGGTGTTTTTTCTCTGTGTGCTGTTAAGGCATGACTGTGGAGTGAAAGGTCCCCACAAAGTTATTGCGTATCACCAAGAAAACCTACAGGGAAGACTAAAAAATGCCAAAACTAGTGAAAAAGTTTTTAGTGAAAAAAAAATTTCATAGAGAAAATTTAGCTTTGTGTTAGAGGGAGAAAAGGAATCTTGATTATAGATTAAAGTCCAAACAGAGTTTTAAGTATTTGCAGAGGGATTGTTGGTCCTTTAGAAACCCATGCACATAATCAGTTCAAGGACAACTACAGGAAGGAGTCATGCAATCACTGGTATTCATTATAATTGCAAATACTGGGAAAATATCTAATTCCTTTTCTTATGCTGATGAGTTATTAATAGATGAGAGGAAAAAAGTGATACTGTAGGCTAAGACAGGCTGTGTAGTGGAAGCTATTAGAGAATACATTTGAATTATATTTTATTTTCATCTCTGTTTAATAAGAATCAGTAATGAAGACATTTTTTCCTTCTCATTTATTAGATAAAGTTTGTGCAAGGCTCTATTTTCAGTATATAATCATCAGTACAAAAACTAGCATTATGTTTATATTTCACTATTTTCTTATGACATTTTAAAAGTAGTTAATACTCTAGAGGTTAAAAATCAGCTACAATCATATGTTGTAAGACTATGTGGTATTTACTATACAACAGAGTGGTAGCTTACATTTCTGACAAGGACTTTACTGGGACAGGAGTAAGTTAAATAAATATAATTCATTCGAGACTACTGTTGATTTGCCACCTAATAAACAAATGAATATTCAGAAGAAAAGATGGCAGGAATTAATATCTAAAAGCCCAGCAAATCCCTGCTGTATCTAGGTACTAAAGTAACACCTTTAACACTGGGCCTGATTTAATCTGCAAGATCAGTTATCACCACAACTGAAATATTCCAATACTTGACCATCCAGATGCCAGAATAAACATAAAACTCCAGTGCATCTTATTCTTCAAATCTCACCACATTCACAGCACACTCAAAAGCTGTGGAACAAGCAAGTCCTAGAAAAAACCTTATGAGAACAAAGGAGCTTCCCTTAGTGTTCACTTTTTCAGTTAAAAAGCCAAATTTAATCAAATGAAGACATTCCTCTACCAAAATAGGTTAATTCTCTAAAGATTCCATGAGGTATTATGAGTAAACTTATGAGCAAACACTACACAGAAACTAGATAATCTCAAAGCTGCAGCCAATCTGGCCTTAAACACTTCCAGGGATGGGGAGTCAATTTATACAATTTGTTCTGGACATGTATAAGAATTAAGAAGACATTTAGGCTGTGAAGATGGAACCTTGAAGCTGAGGAATCACCTACAGAATTTATGAACAGGGCAGGAGGATGTGTGGGAAATGAGGTCTGAACTGATAATATCAATACAGGAAAAAGCTCAGATTTCCTATAGGTTCTCAAATACACTGTCTCAGTGCAGATACCCCTTTGATGGCACATAAACCTTTTCACTGAATCTTACTTCAGGTAACCCTCCCCTGAAATGATAATCTAGTGTTAAAGTGTTATAAATAATTCTTTGTCAGCTTTTCTCCTGAAGAACTGAATAACTTACTGCTTCTCCCTTGCCAACAGTGAGCAAGGGAGGACTTGTTATCAGAACTTACCATGCATTTTATCTAATTGTTAAACATAATTAAGGTAAACATAATTAAATTAAAGTCAGAACTAATTAAGCTAAATATAATTAAAGTCAGAACAAGTATTTCCAAACACTAATTATATGAAACTTTGCTGGTTTATATTATAACTTAAAAAGAGGTACTGAGATACTTTGGGGTTTTTTGATTCTCCAGGTTTTCTACAAAAACATAGTGTTCTCTGTGTACTTAGTCTCTCACAACACACCTTGTGATAGGTTATCAAATCTTCCTCAACACAAGAACAAAAATAAGTACATGCTTGGTTGAATCAGTATAGCCAGGAGGAAGGATGCATTCCACTATATTAGCCAGAGGAGGAAAATGGAAAAAAAATTGCAATTAATTTATCAATGGAGTGTGCTTAAGGCATTTTAACAAAACAGGGAAACAGAAAAATCCCATTGTCATAGCTGAAAATGATACAGAAAACCTTTTAAAAACTCTATTTCTACTATAATTTGCTCTGGGTTTATAGCTCTATAATTTGTTGATTTGGACCACCATATAATCTATACCCCTGGGGATAGATTAGAAAGGAAGATACAGGATAAAACATCATTAAGTTTGCAATGTTTTCAAAGACTATAGCAAGGACAAGAACTGATTCCACAGGAGGCATCAAATGTACTTCTCCAAGCCAGGCTATATTCATTGATGATCTATAGTTTTAACATTTAAATTTGAGCATTAAGATTGGTAAATTTAGCCTATAAGTCATCCTGGAATGCAGCAACCAAGCATAAAAAAATATTCTGCAAAATATTAATTATGACATTATGTTATACAGGATAAACTCAGAGAAGAAAAAATATAGCAAAAAAAAAAAAAAAAGTTTTGAAATATTAAATGAAGCTCAGTAAAGACAGTAAAAAATAAAAATCCAGGACCTTGATTTGTCAAACTTTTCCACCAGCCTGCATCCTTCAGCTCACAGCAGTTGCTACAGCATCTACTTCTGCCCTTCTACTCTTTCTGTAACTCAGTTACTCAACAGGATAAAAAACTGAGGCCTCTCATTTTTAGCTAAGAACAACCCATGCAATCCTGAAAGAATTTTATTTTTAATTTCTACACAGTCCATAAGCTAAAATCTGACAGAATGACTCCATTTCATATCCTGTCTGCTTTTCACAACACAGCAAACTCCACGTTCTCCTCTGTACAGAACAAAACACATCCAACGCGAGTACTCAATGGTGTGCAATTATCCCTATCATTCCCTCATGCACAAATATACACACACTCATACCTCTTTTCCTTACATATAGGGGCTTGCTAGAGACCCTAAGATTCTCGTGTCTGTAAGGGACATGTGCTTTCATAGACCTGAGCTGTCATCTTTTACAGGGCTTGGCTAATCACACCTGACACAAGGACGATCACAGTTTTCACAGTGTAATCTGGGCGTGACGCTGCCCGTGAGGACTCTGTTGCAGAGGAGAACAAATAATGTAGGTTTAAAGGTTTTCATATGGTATTTGTGAGGGTGCAGAGTTTTCACTGAAAATTAGTCAGCCCTGCTCTCATAAGTAATTTACACAACTTTGGAAAACTGCAGACTTCTCCTGAGTCCATTACCAATCCATGTTTTCATGAACATTTGCTGATTTCAATAATGATGTAGCAGTGGCTCAGGTTTTAAAGAAACACAGAAGAAGCCAAGGCAGACCTAGAAATAATCAAAGCCCACCTTTGTTTCAGAGAGGTTGGCAATTCCTATTTTCCCTCTTTCCTTGTGTTCTGGCACAGAAGTTGGTATCAGACCTCAGGATGTGTCTCTTCTCCCAGTCAAAAGGAGGTTGGACCTATAAAGAGCTGGTTACTGTCGTGAGGTGTGTTGCACTCTGGCAGTGCCTGTTAGTCAGAATAAGAAGAGAAAATAATACAGTCCCTCTGGATTTAATAAGCCTTTTCATTATTTCTTATTTCTTTTTTTTTTTTTTTTTTTAACAGAGAAGTACCAGTGGCCAAGGTGGGGAAATGAAATATGCTGGGGAAAGATTTGCTGACTTGCTGACCCTGAAGGAGCTAGGGTTTGGAGGAAAAGAGGAGTAGAGCTCCTCTTTACAATCTCATCTTTTTCCATTCTGCTTTTCAGGGGGTAAACTGAGAATATCTGTTGCAAACCACTTAGTAGAGAGCTACTTGTTCCTCACTACTCTTTTTTCACACTTTTCTTCCCTCCAGCATTCAAATTTATCTCTGGACTTATCCCACTTTCCTCTGACTCTTATCACCTCACTTTTTCTGGACTCTTTCTTCACTGTGACATTCCCTTTTCTCATTCAGAGCCACTTATGTCCTTCAGCTCCAGCCTCCAGCCCACCAGGTCAACCTTCTCTCTATCCTGCATGGATTCCTCCAGCAGCTTCAAATGTTTCCTGCTCAGAACAGCCCCAAGCTATCCCAAGTCAGTTCACAACATCCTTAATGCAGTAACATCTCCTTTCTGTGCCTCTAAACCAAGACTTGACATTCCTGCCTGGCACACTTGTCTGCTAATGAAGGGAGCAATTTTAAAAATGGTTACTGTTTTAAGCAGCAGCCTTCTTTGTCTTCTATGAAAATGCCTAATGGAGAATGAGTGAGAGAAAGCATGTTTATGAGATTCAAAGAGAGTCAAAGGGGACTCACTATTATTCAGTGCAAGCTGACTAATACATCATTTTTCATAGAAAAAGATAAACAATTAACAGGGTATTTGTGCAAATATAGATTCATTGCCCAGAATGGGTGTGAGCAATTTCACCTTCCATCCAAGCTCACTATTCAACAGAAGCAGCCTCATTCAACAAATGAGAAAAATTTGCAGCTTACGACATAGATTTCAAATCAGTCTATTAAAAAAATCCAAACCTGAAAAGCTAAAATTTGTAGAAAGTTTCAACTAACAAGTAGGTTGCGGCTGAAGAAGTTAAAAACTGAGGAATTACATTTAAACTCTCTTAACCACCTGGTAATGGTGGTAAATTTATTACAACTGACTTTATTAGGTGGTCTCAGTTGAGAAAGTCTCATCAAAACTGACGTAAGGGCTGGTCTTAACGAGGAGCATGTTGCCACTTTGCTTTAGATCCAACCATGCTCCTTGTAGAATTATAAGTGAAACAGAAAGTTCCCAGATTGTTTCCAGTACTGGATCCTGAGGCTACTGCAGGGATGTACTTTATGAGTTTCTGATGCTGACACACAAGACTCTTCCACTGTATGTCCTGAACTTGTGCTGCTGTTCTGGTGCCAGTGGCTGTAGCAGAGGCTGTGGAGCTGTTTGTGTAGTGAGGACTTGCACATACCTTCAATAACAACTTAATCAAATTGTTTTGTGGCACCTATCACTACTGAGGAGACAGAATAAGTGCAGTTCTTCATTATTGTTGATGGTTTTCAAGCCTCCATCAGTGTAAAATACAGTTATCTTTAAAAGTAGCATGAGGAAAAGTGTAGTGAACTTTCAGTGAAAATTACTGTTGAGGCAAATTAAAAGAGTGTGAAAAATTTGTCTTTCCTGCTTGAATTTGACTATGTTTCTATTACACGTGAGGTCAGCAGGATGTTTTTTCTGAATTATTCATCAGGATCTTTCTAGCAACAGGAGGTACACAGCTGTAGACTGAGCAATTTCTATATCCACTATACCATAAAAGAGCTTTGGCAGGAGAGGCTACTGGTTGCTGAATAGCTATTCACAGCAACAAAACCAGGATTTAAATAAATCCAGTATTGGTTGGGTTTTTTGGTTTTTGGTGGGATTTTTTTTTTTGGTTGGTCTTTTTTTTTTTTTTTCCTTAGCAGTTGGTAATGATAGACAAAAAGAGACAGGGGCAAAAATGGGCAATAATGCTACTATGAAAATTAATATATGTTGAACATATATTCCACTGCTATGGTAATCAACAAGATCTTATTGTTTTTAAACATTGGTATAAGGGTTTCAAAGAAAATACCTTTCTCTTTTTTCTTTTTTCCCCCAGCTGCTCTAATTGCCCTTTTCTTTGTATTAGCAAATATCAAAAATTCAGAGGTGGTTCATGACTGTAATAATGCCCCATCCCTGGAGGAGTTCCAGGTCAGGCTGGCTGGGCTTTGAGCAACCTGGTCTAGTGGAAAGTGTCTCTGCCCATGGCAGCTGAGTTGAAACAAGATGATTTAAGGTACCTATCAACCATGTTTTGGTGATTCTATAGACTCATAAAACCAGTTTGGAGAAATAAAAATATTTGAGAGCTGCATTTTCTCATTGCATATCTGATATCTGGAACTGAGAAAATGTGATTATTGGAGTCATGTACTGCAACTTTTGAGTAGTTTTCTTGGTTTTCTGCAAAAAATAAAAAATAAATAAAAAAGCACTATTTAAAAATAAGCAGCTACTCAGTTTATTTGAATTTCTTAAATCGGAGGCTAGCAGACTTTAATCTTCCTTAAGAAAGAAAACAAACTAATATCTGAGTCAGCTGTTCTCTGCTTTCAGCCTCTGGAATGAAGGAAGGGTCATAAATCACTTTTAAAAGACTTTATATCCGTGGTACAATGACATGGATGTAATGGTGTAAGAACACAAAACTTTCCATCAGAAAATAAGAAAATAATTTTTAAAAAGATAAAATGACCAGTATTCCTAAATGAGCCATCTCTTGAACCTTCAAAAATTGAGAGTCAGATGTTCCAGATGGGTCCTTAATAATTCTCACTTGTGATGAAGAAATGCAAGTGCTAAAAATCAATTATAGCAACTAGAGCCAATTGGAATTCTTTTCTGGGAAAAAATGTTTTCAGATTTGGCATGTTTCCTTAGGTAAGTCTATATCAACTACACTTTCAGCAGACGCTTCTCCCTGCAGATGTTCCCTGACGGCATTTCCCCTATGACTCACACAACTTTCCATTTGCTGATTAACATGTAAACTGAAGGTTAAAGTTTCAGAATATTCTGGAATTTTAGTCTCATAAGCACCAAGCCCACCCTCCATTCTCCAGAGATTTGTTTTGTTACATATTATTATAAAGAGCATTCTCTTTTTTCACAAGAAGAGAAAAAAAAAAGAAAAAAAAAAAGATGGGATGGGATGGGGGACTTCATCCTTGCGCTGCTCTAAGTGTAGCAGACAACTGGATTATGGTATAGGTTAGTTGGAGAACAAGGTACTGTGCAATCCAGAGCATCAGAATAATCCCTGCTTTGAGCAGGAGATGGGACTCGATGACTTCCTAATATCCACTCAAACCTGTATCAGCCTATTATCTGTGGTTCTATTTTTACTTGGTGCTTCTCTCAATGTCCTGGTTTTGGAGGGCTGTGTGGTGTGTATCATCACTATTGTTAACCAAAGGTAATTACAAGACAAAGTTAGAATCTCTTGCTCTTTCTTCTGCCTTCTTATTTGTCAAAATTTATTTAAGATTTCAATTTACCCACCACAATTGCACTTCCTGTTTCATATTTCTTTCTCCTTTGCAGGCTGCAAGGTCATATGTAAGGGAAACAGCAATGTTAATGTTAATTTAAGGCTGAAGTAAGAGGCATTTAAGAAATTTCTGGTGAGATAGCCAAGTGACTGAAATGCTGGTTTGAGTCATGTTGCTGGTGTATGTAGCAGTAATTCAGACTGGGAATTGGAAAACATGAAGATCTATCTTCTTCAGCAGTCTTTGCCATGTTTCACAGTTCTACTGCAGTACCAAATGAGAATGCCATCACTTGCATCTTAGATATAATTATGATGTTTCCTTTCGGTCTGATAGGAAGGAAGGTGTCAGCATTTGCAAGTGGAATGATTCACTAAACATCATAATGTCATTTATCTTTTCTTTGTCAGTGATGTAATATTTGGTGAAATAATGCTGGGCTGTCAATCTACTGTCAATCTACAGAGTTCAGAGTAATCAGTCTGTTGGATATTAGACAAATTAATTTTTTCAAGTTTCTGATTTTTTTTCTTGTCATTCTCAGTGTTCATAGCGAAACAAAAGTAGCGATACTCAAAGTGTGAAGTTGGTGTTCCACTGGCAGGTAATTTTGCAGATACATCCACCTATTGTTTCTAATTTCAGAAGAGACTGAGATACCCCATGAAAGGAGCACTTAATCTCCAGCAGGATGATTTCTGATCTGTAGTAGGCTGATTTTTACCAGCAATTTTTCCCCCCTACAGTTTAGAATTACTGTCCCTTACATCTCTTGTTTTCGCAAATGCAACAAGATTTTATGATGCCATGAACATAACAAACCAAGAGGAATTCAGCACATGGTAGATATAAAGTGCCACATCAGGATTTTAAACCTGAATGGTTGCTGAAGCATCCTAAACAAAGAATTTTAATTATCGAAACTCTCTACTATGCTGGAAAGTATTTTTGAACATATACACATTAACTTCTATTTTGATCATTAAACAATCAGGAATTTATTGAGAAATAACAGCATTATTTCAGCACTTTTCAGGCAGTCAGAAGTATAAAAAAAGAAAAAGCTTCTTTACCTGACTGCAAGATGGAAAAATATTTAAGTACAAACCCATAGAGAAAGATATACAGATATTTTTCCTAATGCATGCCAAAATGAGGAACCATACAAAACTGGAGAGATTTTACCTTCAAAAACAGAGACTAGTTATGGAAAAGAAAACATATAATGTGGCAATTAGTGTAGCATGTTGATGTTCACCATTGATAGCAAAATATATGGATAGAATATTATCTAATGCATTTATAAAATAAGCTTACCTGATTTCTTGTAAATTTACCACCATACTGACTCTATGGTACAAAATTTTCCCTGCAGTTGGGTTCTAAAGCAAGTTAAGTGATGCCATTCATGTGTTGTCATCAGTACAGATACTCAGGCTGAAAAGGAGACCTTATTTGCTGTCTTCATCAAAACTATGGAATTGCCAGGATGTGCCAACACTGCCATTTTGATCTCTCCTTGCTTGTCTCCAGGGTCCTGGTTCCACATCACACATATGTTTGTTTAATCCTAGACATCTTGCTGAAGCAGGCCAGGTAACTGTGTTTAAGAAGTTGGAGCAGAGTTCATCACGGGGTGTGCTCTAGGCAGACATTGTGTACAACCTGAATCATCTCTGGCACACCTCACAATCCTGGACAGTATCATGTGTTGATGTGTGCAT
This sequence comes from Lonchura striata, assembly GCF_050655825.1. Lineage (NCBI taxonomy): Eukaryota > Metazoa > Chordata > Aves > Passeriformes > Estrildidae > Lonchura > Lonchura striata. The sequence continues at coordinate 118,926,381 of NC_140704.1, forward strand.
AATATCTTCCCTTAGTGCCATGTTATGACTGCCAAACAAGTAGGCTTTGAGATAATTCTCCCATTATCTATGGTATTATGAATAAATGAAAAGACAACCCGCATAAAAAAAAAAATCTTCAGTTTTTATGGTGTGCAGTATACATAAAATCTGTCTTGAAGCCAGTTATCACTGTTACAAATTCCAGGCTTTATACTCTTTCATCAAATAGAGCCCTAAGCAAACTTATTTAAGTACTATGCAGTGAGACTGTGGCCAAATAAAGGTGGAATTAGACTGTATACTGTGTATTTGTTAGTTGACCTCTTTTAAATTCCTAAACCTGTGGGTTAAGGTGACATTAATCCAAAATTAAATACACAAACACAGACATGCAATCACATTAGCCACTATGACCTTATTTTGCCATGGAAGTTACTTGCACAGGAAGCAAACAATGAGTCTACTGATTACTTTTTTATTTATTAATCATGAGCAACTGCTGTTTACATGCCACTTACTGATCTCTGTATTTAGCCTCTTGAGCACTTACTGCGCCTTCAGTGAGACATCTGAAACAAAATTATTCTGAAATGTAGGAAAACAGAAGGCAGATAAAAAACCAACCCCTGGGTTATGATTTTGCTCATAATTTATAAATGTCTTCATTATCCTAATTTCTTAAAGAACTTACAAGAAAAAGTATGGCTGATGACATAATAGCTACTTGAGTCTATATCACTAATAATGCAGTAGTAATTAATTTACTTGTTTCTTAAGTAAGATGCAGCTTATTTTATGACCAAATACCTTGAAATCAGTAGGTTGAATGTAGATGGTCTTTAAATGTATTTTATTGCATTGATGGCTAATATTTTCATGCTGCTGGACCAGATTATTTTGGAGGATACGGATCTGATTACTGAGGTCTTTAATTCCTGGTAAGGAAGGCAAAACAGTGTTGATAATTCAGATTTTCTTTTGTGTACTTATACATTCTTATTCCTCACTGATGAGTAGATATTTAAAAAGAAATTATGCAGAATTTTAGAGAAGAAACATACAGACACTGAATTCAGTGTTGGTGACACCCATCACAATACTGCCTTTTCATCATTCCTACTTATGATAACTCTGTAGCTCTGTGAAGGAAGGAAAGGGACCAGTAGAACTTAAGTTATTTCTTAATGTAGGCAGTAAAACACAAAAAATGGTCACAAATTGAACCTCTGTTTCTCTTTCTCACTGAAAGGGAAATTTTGTGGCTGCTATTCATAACCTATACATTTCTGAGTTTATATCACATTCTAAATTCATCCCGAATGGCAAATGATGGGTTGTTTAAAACCAAACAAATAGCACTAAATCAGAAGTAAATAATAAACCACATTTAATTATGAAAATCTAATTATGAAAATCTGTTCCTTGGAACATGAAGCTTCATCTCCAATGTACTTCATTATTTCTGAGAGCTGAGCTGAAGCTGGAGCAGCACAGCTGAGTTAGAGCTTTGTTAAACTTATGCAGAAATCATCAGCATTACAGAAGCCTAAGTATTAGTGTAACAGCCAGTAAATTTCTTGTAAAAGGTGTTTTATTTAATTTACCAAATTCTCTTAATTTAAATATGCCCCAGATAATTTGAGTTTAGTAAGCAATCAGCTGTTCACATTGTGCAACAGGAAGGTTTTTATATATTTGTTTATCAATGGCTTAGGAGCAAAAAGAACAACATTCAGAAAAGGATTGTTTAATTTGAAATTCACCAAACTATTTACAGAAATTTGTACTGAGCAGGTATTTTCCACTCATCCGTTAACAGGGTAAATCCATGGAATAGCTCAAGACTATGTCATTGATCCTGATAAGGCATATTCACAAAGTGGTGTAAGAGAAGCAAAGTTTGAAAATGCAATATCAGCATGAACTTTTCCCTATAGTGTGGTAATGGTTATATGACACTGTCTTTTTGAAATCATAACTTTTATTTTTAAATTTCATTGTTAAATAAATATTTTAATGAAAAAATTATTTCAAGGATTTTTACTGTGAATTAATTCATTTTCTTTAACATTCCTTTTTGCACTGCAAAGATTAACAATGCACAGGAAAACTATTTCCTTCCCTACATTTACTCTTTCATGCTATATAATAAAATTAGAGTTATGAGTAATGGATCAGTTATGACAAGATTTACACTAGAAGCTGAAACATTTTCCTGCTGCAAATCCCACTATTTTCATCCCAGACACACTGGTGGAACGTTGTTTTGTCAGCAGGATGCAGAAGCAGAACACAAATAAAATATAATCTACAAATTTAACTATGTTAAGAAAAGAATATGTAATTACAACTTTACCCAAATTTGGTACCAGATGCATTGGTCTAAATCAGAAGAAATCTGATGGAAACTAATTACATTAGTTCTTCTTCACTTCATTGTGACCAACAGAATAATCTTCCTTCTGCGGAAAAAAAAAAGAAAAAAATATTTCTCAGAAACTTTTCTGAGATCTCTGAAAGACAACCTCTGTAAAGAAAAAAACAGGCAGAGTTGGAATAGATTTTAGAAGTCAGAGTAGTATTCATTACCATTTTTACTGATGTTGCCTATCTGGGACAGAGTCATAAATGAAGGGATGAGGATTCTATCAACATGTGTAGTCTGGTGTGTCAGATATGTCATAGGGTCCTTCTTGCCCAGGCATCCAGATGAGTGAGCTGCTGGAGACTCAGTTTAGGTGCAGCATCTTGCTGTGACATGTCCAGCCTGGCAGAGTCTGGAGCAAGGTGTCAGTCTCACAGAAGTAGGCTGATGAATAATTCAAATGCTGGAACTTCTACTTTTCCCAGTTGGGAAGATTTCCCATCTTCTATATCCATCCTCAGTAGCCTTGCATGCCCATCCACCCGAATGACTCAGCTCCATGATTAATGGTGGCTGATCACGTCTCCTAGGTGCTGATGATAGACTATTTTAAACCACCTCAGCTCAAATACCAGGGAAAAGGTGCTTTTTTGACAGGCGGTGACAGGAAAATCTGTGAGGAAGGGCATGGCTCTGTTGCCTACACTCAGCTGAGTGTAGAGTGGCACATCAGAAGTTCTGGGATGATATCCCACCTGCTGTCAGCCTAGAAGACAGTGCTTGTCTCAGGAACCTGGTGCATGTGAGTGCCATTCAAGTAGCACTTGATTCTTGTGTATAGGCAGTACATTTGAAAAGTTCCTGTAAATGAAGGAATGGGATGAGGACCCTCACAAACCTGGTTTGATTATTTATCTGTTAAGACAGCAGAAATGACAAAGGAAGATTAAAAAAAAGTGGTTCCAAATCTTCTTACCTGTCCCCCAGCCTTTGAATCTGTATCCCTTTTTATGCACATTTCCACATCAGAACTTTGAAGGAGGTGGACTAGCTTGTCTCAAGGCAGAAATTGATCAAGAATTATGAATCTGAAGAGAAATATAAAATAAATAAAATCTGGAACTTGATGTATTTGCTTGTAACAACCATGCAGAAAGGTTTAAATACCTTCAGAATTTAGCAGTGGTTTCCCCTTTCTACCTCTGCAGTTTGAGCATCCAGATTACTGTACCACAGTATGACTCTCTACCATTAACTTCTCTGTTAGAAAAGTTGCTATCAATTGAATATCTTGACAAGAAATAGAAAATTCCTGTGTGACATACAACAAAGGAATTGTCATGAATCAGACTATATACAACTGAGAATAAAAAGTCTTTTTTAACTTTTAGTAAATCACTTAAAATTAAATGTCTCTAATTTAGGGCAATTATGCAAATATTTCTTCAATGAATGAAGACCATGATATGTTTAGTGTATTCTGTTAAGGCAAACTTCACTCCGCTTTTATCTGGTATGATTGAGGCTGTCACTTAGAAAGACAAAGGTATTCAATGAAAAAAGATTATTGGTACAGAATACTAAATATATTCTAGTACCTGGTAAAGGTAGAAGTAAAAAAAGTGTGAAAAGGTGCAAGTATGCCAATCCTGTTCCATCTAATAGAGAAAAGCATTAATAAAGGTTTTAAAAGTATCCTTTTCTTTCTCCTAGATAAGTTTAATTTAAAAAAAGAAGGGGGGAGGTGGCTAAGGAAATTAATGTGCATGTATGCTTTTCATGTTTTTGCTTTAAGTCTCATCAATGTATCTTAGTCTTTTTTTGTTATATTTTTTTCTATGTAATTTACATCATTCATTCATTAGTAATTAGTTATAGGATTTCTGACACATTGTTATTTCCATGGAATTCTTGGAGTCTTCTGTTACTTCTGTCTGATTGGAGAAAGGTTTTTCAACACTTGAAATTAGATGTGTATAATCTTGGGGAAATATGCCTCTTTATGTCCATGGCTTAATAAAGAAGAACAAAATGTGCTGGTTATTTTATAATCAACATCAAAATTCAAGATCCCTCTTTCAGATGGTTTTGAATTTAAACAAGAAATAAGTAACGAAAAGATCTGCTGGAATGATATAACACTGGAAGGGTCCTCTAAATTTGTTGTAGTGTCTGTTATTGATTAACAGAGTTCTTCAGGATATGGACTTTTCTAGAAGAGTTTTAGAGAGCTGACTCATTTGTAGAGATGCAGGGGAAATAACTGGTGAGAATGATTACAATGTTTACAGCAAATATTTTCATGGAAAAGAGAAAAAAAAGACACAGCATGACACTTTCCTTTGGTGTATGTATATTCTTCTTACTGGGAGAATTTTTTTTTTTGAAAGGAAGCATTCTTCTGATCAGTTTTGTACATTCATTCTAACTGTGTGCAAAAGGCATGAATTCCATAGAATTGCCCATTCCACAGTGAAATAATGCTCAGAGTCTATAAACAGAACCTGTAAAAGTCAAGCATTTCATTTTTAGATAAAATAATGTATAGGAAAATGTACCAGGAAATACAGGAAGGTAGCTAGAAAGTTTATAGGGAACACTACAGGGAACAGTTCCAAATGATCTATGATACATTTTTTGCCTTGTCTTAAAAGTACTTTCTTTTTTTTCTGTATAGCGACTCTATCCTTTAGAAGGCATAACTCCCAAGTATGTTTCTGTTCCTTCCTAGTTGCACTTGTTTGTGCTTTTTAAGTGATTTCACAGGAAAAAATACCATAAATTAGTTTGAACTCTAGCTGGTGCAAAGTTGACCTCCAGTTGACTTACTCATCCTTACTGCCCTCTCCAACAGCCTGAGATGAAAAAATCATGGTCCAAGACCCTGCTGGTAATATGAGGATGCTCAGGATACCATGTCAGGATAAAATCTCAAAGGGTGAAATCTCCTGTGATGTAAACCACATCTTAAAATTTCTGCAGATCTAATCAGCAAATGGCGTACCGTAGACTCACCGAAGGAGAGATGCTGTTTTAGTATAATCAAGAAAATGAGTGTTTTAGGGGGAAAAAAACCTCAGCCCCTTCAGCTTTGAAGAGTACTTTCAATTCCCAGAAAGAGCAATGAGACAGACTAGGAGAGCATTCAGATTACAAACACACAGGAACATGTTCACATTGACCTAAAATTGCGTTATTGACATAGGAAATGCAGCTAGAGTACAATAGCAGGGAATAAAAGGGGGGAAGGAATTAATGTACTTATTGGTTTTTCTCCTTCACATTATTTCCCACCCACAGATGGAAAGGTAGCAGTGAAACTGGTTGGTTGGCTGCTCTGGAAGTTGGAGGCAGTCCGGGTGGTATTTGGCACAACAAACACTCTGCTGATACTATGACTCCTGTCTCCTGGGCCAAAGGACATCCCTCATCTCTCTTTCAGGAGAGAAGTAACACAGCATTGGAGACAGAGAGAATATTTTTCCTTGGCCATTTAATATTCTGCATTATCTTATGGGACATGACTTTAAATGTTGACCAAATCCTGTCCTGAGTGCCATTGTTCCTAAATCTCTTTTGCCAGTCTGGTAGCTGACAGCATATGCAGACACAAGATTGCTCTAATTACAGAAAGAAAATTTTTGAGAACAAGAGGAAGAATATTTAAAGTTGGAATGCAAAATCAGAATATAAACAAAATCCACAGATCCAAAAGTGATCTGCAGAACTGTGAATATGGTTGTATCTACTGAAAAAAAAAAAAATCCACAGTTCTTTATCTTACCTCATTTTTATAGTAAATTAAGTCTGCTCAAAGTATCATGGAAGCTTTCAAGCATGTGAAACTTCAACTTAGATGTTGACACATCTTTTAAAAAGCAAATTAATTCTGTTGGATCTCCTCTCCTCTCCTCTCCTCTCCTCTCCTCTCCTCTCCTCTCCTCTCCTCTCCTCTCCTCTCCTCTCCTCTCCTCTCCTCTCCTCTCCTCTCCTCTCCTCTCCTCTCCTCTCCTCTCCTCTCCTCTCCTCTCCTCTCCTCTCCTCTCCTCTCCTCTCCTCTCCTCTCCTCTCCTCTCCTCTCCTCTCCTCTCCTCTCCTCTCCTCTCCTCTCCTCTCCTCTCCTCTCCTCTCCTCTCCTCTCCTCTCCTCTCCTCTCCTCTCCTCTCCTCTCCCAGCAGAATGCACACAGCTTTTAATAATTGTGCTAAAATGCAGTATTGCTTTATGGACATTTTCCCAGAAAAATTACACGTGACACTTCCTATTGTTGATGTGCTTCATTTCTTCTGCAACCAGAGACAAAAATTAGATTGCTGATCTTATATTCCTCAAGAATCAAGTCCATGTTTTTGATCATGCTAGATCACCTCTACTCTGGAGGAATAAAACTGTGAGAAAAGTTGTAGCATCAGCTTAGCTCTTCCATTTGTCTCCAAGTCTATGCAACCAGGCATTGCTTTCACAAAGTCTTTTTCTTCCCAGCTGCCAAGAAAAGCTTTCTGAAAACCTCATAATCTGATTTTCCTGATAGATGGTGGTCCCTTTGGGCACATATATAATGATACCGTGAAGTGCTACATGAATTTTGGAAATGAATTAGATACATCTTCCAAAAGATAATAGAAACAGCAGTAGCTAATTCGACATCTTTCCCACCCATGTAAAAGATATCCAGGCTGTATTTTTCAATATTTGAGTAAGTTCATTAAGTGATGAAAGCTGACTGATAAAGTATCTCAGTTGCTCTAAATTAGCAGTGTGGAGAATCACACAGCTGAAACTCTTTCCAGCTCTTGCTGTCATATGTGCCTAGACTTTTATTAATTTAGGTAGTTTTGTAATTTGTGAAAAATATCTGTGAAATGGGGAAACAGCTGTGGCTCTAAGCAGAGGACTGTGGGTAATAATTAATAGAGCTGTTATTTAGGCTTGAGAGTACTCAACAGCTGAATAGATCAAAATCTGTAAAACATGAATTCAATTAATATTTTTGTCTTATGTTTTGGCCACATTCAAGAGGGTCGAGCAGAGCAAAAGGCATAGCAGAGCTCTTTATTCTTCTAGTCAAAGCACTTATTTTACTGGCAGCTGCTCTAATTAAGGATGTCTGACTAAATGCAGTTTTCAAGCTTTGTTAAAAAAAATGTTTTCTTAATGCTACATTCTGATTTGTCATGCCTGCATACAATGGTGCAGATGGGCAAGTCCTGCGGCACCAACATCCAAGGATTTCTGCAGGGATTCAGCTGCCCAGAGCTGTCAGTACCCAGCTGTGGAGACAGGGGATTTGGCTGCTGCCAGATAGAGGAAAGGGGCAGGGGGCTCCCAGCAGTCTCAGGGTTCTCACTTAGGCAGATGTTGCCCTCAGGAGGAGAGGGATGTGCTCCAGCAGCTACAGCTCCTCAAGCTGCTCCCCAGTAAGAGTCAGTGGTGGAGAATGACAAGAAGGGAAAGTTTCTTTTGTAACTTCTGCAGAAATGGGTTTTCAGCTGGGTTTCTAAGGAAAGCTGGAACTTTCAAGGGAATGTTTTCCCCATATTTTGAGTGGGTTCTCAGACTCTAGAAATGGAGGACAGCAAAGGTGGATTTTATATCACTTTTGAGTAATGGATGTGTGAGGCTGTGTTATGCAGCAGTAGCTCACATTTAACACAGCAACCTGGCTAAAATTTCTTAGCTGTATCTGAGTTAGAAAAAAAATCTTCATTAGTTAAATCCCTGTCAGGTGGAAACACAGAAATAAAGAATTCCACTTCTTTCCACTTAAAGTCTTAAAGGCATTTTTTTCAAATCTGAGATTCAGATCTGTTGCTCTGATAGTATATAATCACAGGTTGACTAGGAGTTTTCTTTTTCCTAATCTTCTTTATTTTCAGACTTACACTTAACCACTTTCAAAAGATACGCCTTTTCTGCAATTGTCTCAGTTCTACCACAGCTGAAAGTTAATCTTTTTTTTTTCCCCTTCCACAGCTGTGGTTTTCTTTCAGAGCAGATTATATGTTTATGGAACACCAAGGACTGCAGTTTTCTTGTGTATTTTGTTGTTGTTGCTGTTGTAATCATTGTTGTTTTTTTCCCCCTGCCTTTCTTATCAGGTTTTCTACTTCTGCTGTTACTCATCATGTTCTTCACTCTACACTCAGGAACAAGTCCAGGTAAGACTAGGGATAATTCTTGGTAATAAATCTGCAGAGATAACTCCAGATGGCAAAGTGTCTTTAAACTGGTGAGAGGATGGCTACAAGCTCTAGAGCCAAGTAGACATTTAGGTCCTTAATTCCCCACTGAAATATTGTGATGATCTAATAGCCCAATTAAATTGCCATGGAACCTTAGAATCTCATTAGTTACACCTGATTAAAATAAAAATTAATTTTTCTGCTTTTTTGTCTAGAAAGACATTTGGATTTATAAGGGATGCCTGATAACTGCTAAAAAAACAGAGCACTAGGTGTTCCAGACCTCTTGAAAGCCAGCTGCCCTTAAGCACTCCTGCTTAACTAGCTCAGCATGGGATTTGTCTGCCATTTTCTGAAGAATCAGTTGCCAATATGAAGAGAAGAATATTGAAGCACAGTGATTCTGGAGAATGAGAAGAAGTGAAGTTTGACTAACTGTTCAACTATTGCAGTAGAGTTAGTTCCAGTTTAGATGTTTTGGGGGTTTCATCTCAATTTATCCCCACACACTCTTCCTGACAGATCATCCTGAGCTCAGGTCTTGTAGGCAGGGAGTCTAATGGCACTTACCTCTTCTGTCAGGCATCAAAAGCAATGAAGTAAAGGATTTTCTTTTTAATACAAATTCAGAAAAATACAGAACTTTATAAAGGTGTTGTTGGTTGACAGTTAAAGAAATATCATTATTTTCATTGAATAAAATGTGCTTGAATAGGTGAGGACAAAATATCTCCAGTATTTCCTGTTGTGGTTAAGCTGTGCTTGCAGTTTCTGGGTGATAGATTAAACAAGGCTGCAGGTCTTTACTATTAGAAAAAACTGGGAAACAAAATGACTGCTTAAAAAAATGTAAGGAGGATATAAAGGGCTTAAATTTACATGGAAGTATGCTAAATTCTTCCTTTTTTGATAAATGCTAGAAATCTCATATCTTATATAATCAAGAAAGGGACTTTGCATACATAATCACACACATAATAGATAACTTGCAGATGAAAATCTTTGCTGGAGCAAAATCTTGGAGATAGAATTTTTTATTGTTATCATGAATAGACTGATCCAGGTGGGTAAAATCATCCTTTCCAAGAGCTGGTTATGTTCCCACATCAAAGGCTTTATTTAACCATGATGTAACATAGAAAGATCAAGAAAATATTTAACCTTTCTAACAGTATGTAATTTCATTTTCCTTTTTCGTCAGCTAAAAGTTTATCAGTATCAATTTGTTATGCACCATAAAATTTCAGGATTGTGGCTAATCTTAAAGATAGATTTAAAGTGCATTATTGTGGTTAATTTGTGAAATAGGGAGCATAAGAAATGATCATGAGCAATACTGCATTTGGGTAAAGAATGAAATGCCATTTGATTGACAAGTAATATACAGCATATATTCCAAAGGATGATCAAATCAATTAATATTGATGATGTAGAAAATGCAGTTTGGCATGTATAGAGAAGTGCCTTCCAGACCTGGAACTCTCTCAAGTGTGTTAATAAATTCACAGTCTTGCAGGTTCATGTAGATCAAAAAATCAGTGCTCTGAGTCAGTCATTCACAAGTGCTTGACCTTGCTGTTTATTCAGATAGTCTCAAGTTCACAATTTGATTTCAATTTTTTTTCTGTATGATTTCACTTGCAGTTACAGAACAGCTTGCTGAAGTATTCTTGTGGACTTTTCCTAAACAATTTTCATTCTGCATAGCTCATGGCATGGGCACTCCAGAGTAGCACACTTCTATTCAGAAGTGACACTTAATGAAAGAGAGGAATCCTGAAAGTGCTGTATTCCCCCTACTGGGATTGAAAGATTGTGGCAAGATCTCTCTGAAATTAGTTTTATCTCAAGACCTTCTTGATAAAAGCTGGTTTTTTTCAAATTTATATTTTATTCTCTGACCAGATTTCAAATATACATGGCCATTGTCCTCCAATAATATTTTATTTGGCACTTTCTGTTCCATTTACTTCCTCCCCCACATTTTTATAGCAGCAAAAAAAAGATCATATTTATACTCATGTAGTCTTTTTCTGTAAGAAAAGACAAACCACGTTCAATGCATAAAGATAAAACCAAAACCATAAAACCACATCTTTATGACTTTCAAATTGTTTTTGGGGGTGTAACTCAAATTTTCTGTGATGGTTTACCACAAATACATGTTGACTGAGATATGTTAGGATGAACAGTAATTTTTTTAATTTACTCTGTTCTAAAGGACTATTTATCAAGGAGAAAACTGGACTTCTCTAAAAATCTGAACCGAATATTTACTATTAAAATTGTACAAACCCATAATAGACAGTAATTTAGCAGAAATTCAAGAAGGTAATAGTGTATTGTGCTATAAATAAACTTACTTCCATCTGGATTAGGAATATGTGTAGTTAAAAAAAATTGCAGCCATTTCTGAGTAATTGATTTTAATCAGTCACTAAGGCCCTGTGCCAGCAGTCAGCAGACAGATGAATATATATATCCTCTGTCGTTATTACATTGGTTTCTAGATTTGGGACAGGGGTTTTTTGGTTGGAACTGTATATATGACAAAGGAATGCAATATCAATGGTTGTCTACAACTCAGGGGCTAACAGCTGCTGAGTTATTTGATTTGTTGACAAGGAGCTGAAAACCAAAATATTTTGGTGCTGTCAACTGTGGAGCTACTCCCTCCCCCACAGGAGAGGCTCTCAGCAATGTTGTCTGGGAAATGTAATCTGGTTTTGGGAGTTTACACTACACGAATCATATTTCTAACTAACATGCCTTAGAGGATGGTTACATACTACAAGAACCATTCCTCCATCCTGTTCTCCATGGTGGACTATGGCAACATCCATTTCCAGTCATTCCCCAGTGTACTGCTATGATGTGTTTTGTCATATGAAATGTTGGTACCTTGGTCATTGTGGTGCTTCACAGTGAAGATTAATAAAACATGCGGTTCACTATTAAGACTTTAGGTAAAGTTGTGTAGCCCCTGAGATCAGGAGGCAGAGGAACTGACTAGGTGCTGCTAAGACTAAAGGAGTCTTTAATTCAGTTATGAAAAAATGATATTTTTACTTTATGATCTCTATTTTGCAGTTTCCTGCCCCTAATGACCTATCCAGATTTCTTTACCTTTGATTATCTGGCAATTGACTATTGTCTGTGGCAGACCAAACTCCAAAGAGAGAAAAGTATGAATCCCTCATATGTTTGTTTCCTTTCTCCAAAAGCAATGTTTCAGAGAACATATAGGGTCTGCAGACCAGATTCATACTTCTTAATCTCTATCCTTCTTCCTGATGAAGCACTGGCACATCCACAAAACCATAAAAAGCAGGAGTAATACTGCATTTTAAAGTGCCAATTTTGTGATGTGTCACTGATACCCAGGTGTAATTAAAAAGAAGAGAGTGAGTGAGGTTATGCTGTGCTCAGATTTGGTCTTACCTGGTTACATAGCTCTAATGAGTTTCACCTTGATTTACCTCCAGGTTTAGAAGTGAAGCAGTCCTTGGCAGAAAAGAAGGAGGCTTGTGAGAAAAGCTGGCTGAAATCTCCACAGTAGCTTAATGAGAACTGAATGCACTCACCCCAGAAAGGAGGAGAAAATAAGAGATATTCACCACACAGACCTCCTCCTTCCCCTGGTGAAGACTGGACTCCCCATGCATCCTGCCAGGGCTCCTATATAGCTGCTGTATAGGCAATGCCAAGATGATGCAGCTGGATTGCCTCCATCTCTGCTTCTCAGTCTTGTCAGCACCTGTGTTGTGTGAAAAGGGTATGGTGAATGCAAGTTTGAAAGATCAGCACCTCTGTTAGTTCTCCTCCCCCTTTCTCCTTGGGAAATGCTCCATGGCATTCAACCTTTGCAATTTAGAACAATACAAAATATTAAAATAAATATGATAATGTCATACTATAAAGTATTGAGAACAGCCCTGTGCATCCTGAAAATTAATCAATTCATTTTACTTTAATCTAGTATTTCCTGACTAAAAAAGAATGCCTCACTCTATAGTCTTTTACTTGAGGTGGGCCTTAGGAGATATATAAAGCACACGTTCTGAAGACCTTTGTGAGTAGCTGTGAGCTAGTTATATATTAGTTTCTTAACACTGTTCCATCACTGTACAATAACGTGCAAGTCCAAGCATAATAATATGGTCTCAAAAATAAGCTCTTGTGTGTGTAAGCAATGCCTTAGCAATAACTGTAGCATTCTTGGTGTGTTGGAGTTGTACTGACAGCCAATGTTTCTACAATCCTCACAGTTAAAACTACTCTGATCTCTACAGTCTGCCTGTCAGGCAGCTGGTAGTTCCTGGGAAGAGGTCACTTGGTCTGTTCAGCCTGAAGAAAAGGAGACTGAGGGGAAACCTCACTGCAGTTGCAGCCTCCTCACGAGGGAAGCAGAGGGGCAGACACTGAGGTGTTCTCTCTGGTGACCTGTGACAGGACCCGAGGGAATGGCCTGAAGTTGTGTCAGAGGAGGTTTAGGCTGGGTGTTAGAAAAAGGTTCTTCACTCAGAGAGTGGTTGGGCACTGGAACAGTCTCCCCAGGGAAGTGGTCACAGCTCCAAGCCTGAGAGAGCTCAAGATGCATTTGAACAATGCTTTCAGTGCGTGCTGTGACTCTTGGGGATGGTCCTGTGCAGTGCCAGGGGTTGGACTCGATGATCCATGTGAGTCCCTTCCAACTCAGCGCATTCTGTGACTCCGTGAAAATCATATCATTATACCATCTCCCACTATACCATCTCCCTTTTCTACTGGCCTTTGCATTGCAGATGCAAACCAGGCAGAAAGTTGATTCCCCCATCCAGATATTTCCTTCATGTGACAGTGTCTTGCAGTTGGGCTGGGACAATTTTGATGGACCTTGACACCAGAGCAGACGAGAGCCTGGAAGAGCAGTAGTGGAAGCTCTGCCATTGTGCAAGTCAGTAGAAGACAGAACTCTCTTCAGGTGCAATCTGCAATCCTCCTCTCCTACTGAAGCTCACAGGCTATCTGCACACGTGGCATGAAATAATTTAGTACTAAAGAAGCTCTCTTAGTCTTAAAACATCAGGGGCAAAATTATCTGCCAGAATAGTGAATTCAGAAAGAGTTGCAAGTATTGGTAAAAGCCATAAAATCCTGTGTTCACTGAGACCAAATGTCCTTATTGCTGATCCATGGGGTGGACCAGCCTGGAGGCCAGTCAGTTATGGAGTCACTGCAATTGGATGAAACATCTACAGTGTCATGCATTTATTGTCTGCATGACAGGGAAGGAAGGCTCCATGTAAACAAACAGCTGAGGGGTAGATCTTTAACTAGCAGAATCCGTGCACTGTTTCAGTTACCCCAGAGGATCTCTGCTCAGTTTCTGAAGTCTTCCATCAGCTGAGGGTTTCAGCACTTATTTGGAATAAAAGAATAATGCAGTAACAGCAAGAAGCCTTGGTATGGTGAACTATTCAAAAAGGCAGCCTGTGAGCTGAATGATGACAATAAAAACCACCTGGTACAACACTCATAGAAGGAATCTCCAGAATGCTTAAGGGCAGAATTTGTATGAAAAAGCTGTCTGGTGACATCAGGTAAATATTTGTAGTATAACACAAAAAATTTCCAGAATTGCTCTAATGGCACAAAAGACTTAATTGTTTTTCAAACTTTATGTGTGCCACTTAGCTTTATTGGTGCCAACAGACCTAAAGAATTGTCTCAGAAGCCTGAGAAATAAGGTCTCGTCCACAAATGACCCACAAATAAGTGAAAAGCTCCTTTGATAGAGTGCCAGTCCTGAGTGTGAATTCTCTTTTCTTTTAAAAACTAAAATTATTTGTACCAAATTTCCCTTTTTGATTTCTCTCAGGAAACATTAGGAGGAACACTAGTACCCAAGGGGAAAGATAAGGACAGCTGTGCTGGCATTTAAGCAGGCAAAATACTGCAGTGGGAATACCCTGCCCTGGAGAAATTTATGAAATTTGTGTATTCAGATTAAGTATATCCCTTTTATTGTTATGGACTGTCTCTCAAGCTGCTTGAAATGTTTAACTGCTTACTATTAAATGAATGTGCTTGCCTTTGGGGAAGGCTTCACATGAAACCATGGAGCCAATAAATAAGAATTCAAAATAAAACTTGAGAAAAGTATTAGCAATTAGTCAATATGTATAATAATTTTTTTTCAGTTTTCCTAATAAGTCATGGGAATAGCAGATCCATGTGCTTACATCTTATGTCCCTACTGCTATTTGTACTTACCAGAAACATTTTATTAATATTGTCTATTTTCTTTACTAGTTATTATATATATATGGAATTGGAATTCCTTTCCAGGGAGTGTCCATCCATTCTAAGAGCACACAGCTTTTATGTAAATGTGTTGAAAGGGGTTTCACAGCCTGTTTTTTGTGACATGTCTGAGGTGATAAAAGCCAACCAGGTTTTATTTTACAAAATTTTTGATAAATGGCAGTTGGTAGTCAGGCATTCAGTGGATGGAGAGAATGAAAGGATTTGATAAAGAGCTCTGTACTGTAGTGCTACTGAGTTGCAGGCTGGCAGGACATGCCAAAAGAAACTAGAAATGTAGGGGAAAAATAGAAAAATATATATTTAATTTTGATTAGCTGAGAGTCACAGAAGGATGTTGTAACCTCTGCTAGGCAGTGTTCACCTTTGGGTCAGAAAATGGGATTGTGTGGGATGATTGTACTGGCAGGAATCAAATCCACCATGATTACAATTGCTTAAGAATCTATCAGGCTTCTGTAAATAAATACTGTGACATCACTGGGCATTCATTAAAGTGATTATGGAGAGCATTCAAAGCTGGTCAAATTAATCAGAAAAGACCCTTTATTTCAGCATCTCCACACAGTTGGAGTGGATCCTGGTTAGCTTCTGGAACATCAACCTTTGATTGCTGCTGTTTCATTTTTTCCTCCAACTATGATTCCTTTTTCTCTGTTTTGGTTGTCTTTCTCTTCTTCATGCATTTGCAAGGGATTTGACTTAACTCCTCTTCACCCAGCCATCTAGCAGCACTATATTATTGTATCTATGTAGATAAAATAGTTAAAATAGTGGTGGTTTTGTCCCACCACTTGATATGTGTGCCTCCAGCACACATATCAAAAGAGAATGAGCTGTAGAGAAAGGAAGAGGCTTTCCCCAGCTTTCCTTTTTTTTTAAATTTTTTTTTCTTGTGGACAATGAGCTTGTTATGTCTTCTGGGAAGCATATGGCATTCCAGTAACAGGAACAACAGCCCCAGATTGGATATTTTCAACTTTTGCCCTGTGGGATGCTGGACATTGATGGAGTAATTTCAAGTCTGGGAAAGTGCCTTAAATGAGATCTTCACCTGCAGACATCAATTTCACTGTCAGTGCATCTGTACCTTCTACAGAAAGCTGAGATGGCCCTGCTGGTGTAAAAGTGTGGCGTGCAGCAAAGCTTCAGGCCTTGCCTCCATCTTGTACTAGCGGAAGATAAGATAAACTCTTATGCTAAAGTCTTGGCATTAACCTTGAAAGATACAATGGCAAGTCTAGCTGATCTTCTTTCTCAGGAACATCTCCAAAGCTGAATGGATGTCTATTAATATCACAATCTTTTGGTTTTATACACGTGGGAGACTGGCCTAGGCAAGACCCTGCAATGCTTGGGCAGTAAAGTTCATTATTTGCAAAGAAGGTTGTTTCTTGTGGAATTGCTTTAAAGCATCCTTGTGTAAGTAGTAAGTGGAATTGTGTTTCCTTGGGTCAATCTGATTTGCATGATTCTAAATCCAGTTTTTTTCAGAATATGAGAACTCTTCCCAATATAAAGAAGCTGGGGAAAGAGAAGTGTGCCTTCATTGTCCATTCTCTTCCTCTCTCAAGTGCATTAAATGCTCCTACATCCAGGTGGAATGCCTTTGTCTCATCCTGCTTAAATACCCAGGTGGACTATGTTCTGCTCTGGCAGCCTCAGCAGTCTAGCGAATCCATCTAACTGAGAAGAAATTTCAATAGTTTACAGTAAAATACTGTCACAAGTCAAACACTGAATCTAAATTTTCTAAATTGGAGTTATCTTGTTTTTCTGGTTTTTTGTATGTACTCACCTGTTCATAAAAATGTGTTCACTGAGACCACTCACATTTATTTAAGACAAAGATATTTGCATTTTTTCTGTAGCATTATGAGTAGAAGTGCATACAATATAAATGCGCCGTTTCTGCGATAACATTGGTAGGATTTATTTTTTAAGAATAGGCAGAAAGAAACAGGATGGTAATTTAAGTTACATGAACTTTCACGTGAGCATTTTTCTAAAACATATTCAAAATAAATGTTGTCTAATTTCCTTTTAGATGGCTAAATCTTTAGATCTTGTGCAATAGTATCAATAATGTATTTAGTTTCTTGGATAAGATAATGTTCTGTAAAATTAAAAATTCAGAATTGTGTATTGGAGGATTGAGATTTTACAGCTGGCTTTTTGGCAGAAGGGGAATAGGGTTTGTTGTAACAGCTCAGCAGTATAATCTTCATAAATTTAAGGGATTTCATGCTGTTAATTTGCTTGAGCAATTTTTAATACCCTAGAACTTTGTCTACATGGCCAAAGCAGATGTAAGAATTATAGTCTATAGTATATTCAAAAATGGCAAACCCAGTTCAGTCTCCAGAAGCTGTTATACACAGAAAGCATAAGGAGTACAAAGCAAGGAACTGTTTCCTTAGGAACTGATGATGTTTAATTTTGCCTTATTTTCACCTGCCAGAGGGACAGCTAGAAGCTTTCCACTGGTGAGACAATGAAAGTTTTTGGCATGAAGGCAGTTTAGACAAGCTCTCATCAGGAGCCTGGTAGTGTCAGGAGAGAGTGAAAGGGAAATGAGAGGTGACAAATTATGCTTGGTCCTGACCTAATGCAAAATTTTCAATGTTTATGTTTCCATGATACATGTACTGTTCTGTTGCCCTGATTTTTAAAAGTAGTAAGTTTTCTTTTATAGTTCTTTCAAAAGTTTTAAAGTTCTTTTAAAAGTTTTCTATGCTTTCTATGTTTACATATTCCTACTAGAGTTCTCTACACACTGTTCATGTAAATAATGATTGTTTTGCATTCTTCTTTGTAGGAAGAGAGAATTGATAGACTGTTAGTTTGACCAGTGTGGTTGGAGAGGTGGCAATTTCATCCTTCAATCCACTGTCACTTTTAGAATTCTATATATTGCAAAGTCAAAAATAAAAGTAACTCCTCTTTTGAACTTACCAAGAAGCTATGTTCTCATTTCGTGTCTAATAACAACACTGTTCTGTGAAATAGCTCAAAAATATCCTTGAAAACAAGGGAGAAATTGTTATTTAGCTTACCTACTACATCATCTGCAGGCAGTGGGTGAAGAGAACAATTAACAGGGAAAAGATTATTTTAAAATAATTCCTCCATACTATTCTTCCACCCTTTGGGAACTCTTCAATTTGAAATCTTGAGCAAGATTTCAAGATTTCTCATCAAGATTTGGTGTTGATATTCTCCCTGATTTGATGAGATAATGAAGGCACACCTGGATACATAACAGAGATTTTTCTCCAGTTTTATATTTTCATAAAGTCCAGAGGAACTCACAGCTAAGTTCAACTGCAGCTGGATCTGCTACCAGGTTTTTTTTTTTTTGTTTGTTTGTTTGTTTGTTTCTCTGTTGGATTTAAGTACAATGTTATTCTTTCCTTTTTATTCGTAGCACTCAGGCTCAGTTGTTGTCTTACCATTGTTTCAACCCTGTGATTTAATCAGACTGAACTGTCTCCTTGCTTTGTGCAGAGCTGCTCTGGCCTCAGTGGCGCTTGGCTGTGCCTGGCAGATGATCAATAATTTTGATCAGATGCTGCTTGGAGCAGGAATGGTTCCCTTGGGCATTGGCTGTGCTCTCTCTTGTGGCAGGAATTCCCTCTCAGGCGGGTTCATGTGCTGTGCACACCTCTGGAGCCACTTGCCCAGGCACACAGCAGAAGACAGAGACACAAACTCAGTGCATGCCCCTGCCTGCCTACCCTGGCAGCAGGGCAGCCCAGGAGCAGACCCTGGGGTGGGCAGTGGAATCAAGCCCGGAGCAGCTCCTTGACAGGCTTCATCTGCAGGCACAGATGCCTCTGAAGTTCTGCAGAGACTCATAACACGGCTCCTGGCTGCAGCCCAGACAGAGCAGCCACCAAGAGCTTGATGGGTTTTGGCTAACCCTGAGCACATGGGTCAGCTGAAGTGATCAGAAAATGCTTGGGTGACCAAGAAGTCTTCTGGAAATGTGTACGTAGGAAAGAATGTTAAATATTTCGGATAAGAGGTTTTATCTAGCTCCAGCAAACAGTAAGTTTGGGAATACTATTTTTGCTTACTTTTCTTGTTTCAGTTTTTATTCCCAAGAGCAACCAGAGGCAGTTAAAGCAGGAATTATTTTCAAATGTGAATCACCACTCACCATATGGCTTGAAGCTGGAAATGAGTTTTTAACCATATTCCAATGCAAAAACAGTATTCAGAAAGTTCAGGGGCTTTTTTCTTTGTATAGAATATAACTCTTTAACCCATACTAGAGATTACAGAACAATAAAACACACAAACACACATGCAAAACACTGACTTTTTCTTGTCCAATATTTAATATCCTGTTAATGAAAAATTGAATTCTTTGGGAAATAGTCTTCAAGAACATAAGTATACATTGTTCAATCATACATTTAATTCAGTCAAAAGAAATTTGGAGGTTTTTTTCACTAGTCTTACAGAATGTCTTAGTAAAGACGAAATAAATTTATCATATTTTAAAGGAAGGAAAATGCTTTTACAGTTCACTTTATACATTACAATTTACAATTCTGCAAACATGCAGAATATATATTTGGAAAGCATTGTTTATTTTGTCACTTTTTTAGCCTCAGCACACTTTAGCCATGGTCCAGATGAATATGGAGCAGGTGGTGAGTACAGGCATATAGGGCTACCTCTATTACCTGTGATCTGTGCCCCCTGTGGACATTGCTGTGAACACCACATCAAAGCTCAGGCTCCCTACGGAGCCTGTGCAGCTGTTCCATCCCTGCTAGGAAGGAACGGGATTAATGTTTATAAGTGAACTGCTAATAGGCATCATATAAGAAATGTGGAATATGTAGCAGAAAACTTTACTCAGCCCATCCAGAAAAAAGCTGGCAAGAGGTCAGTGATCTTGCAATGCTACTTAATACTAACCAAAGATTAAAATGATGTTGTTAAAACAAAACATCAAGAGATTTAAAAGACAAACAAGCAAATTTGAACAAATATTGAGGAAATTCAATACAGTGTTCAATTTTTTTTTCAGTTCCCAAAATGAGAGGCAAATCTTGCAGACCTGCAGATCCATTGAGTTTATAGTCATGGAATAAATTTTGCTTATCCTATTTGAAAAAACAAGATGGTTTTAAAAATAATCAAGTAGACCGGATAATCTAATAATTCAATGCTTTCTGATATTCTGATATAATTCTCTGAATTGGTTTTTAACTTTTTTTTTTTTCCTAGAACCTACTTCAATCCTTAGATTAAATAGCCTAAATAGCCAGGATAATTTGATTGCAAATCAGAATTACAATCCACGTGGTTTTCTATTAAAAGGAAAACAAGTTCTAAAAATTATAGTCTGACCTGTCCCAGTCTTAAAAGTCTTCAACTACTGGCAGTAGAAAGCACATCAATAGAGAACAGATATACCACTGTTATGGGAAGGACTATATGTTTTGGTAGGGCACATGCTTGACTCCTTTTATGCCAGCACCAGTTTAACAACTTCCCCAGCTGGCAACTTCCAATTTTCATATTAACAGTTATTCATTAGATTCACAAAATTATCCAATGATTTGGGTTGTAGGGGACATTAAATATTGTCTAGTTCCAGCCTCTCTGCCAGAGGCAGGGGCATCTTCCACTAGACCAGGTTGCTCAGAGCTCCATCCAATCTGGCCTTAAACACTTCCAGAGATGGGGCACCACAACTTCTCTGGACAACTGAGGCTGATATCAATAGCTCATGGCTTAGTGAGCAGTTATGCTTTAATGTCCTTATGTGACTACTTAAAGAAAACAGTGACAAGTGAAGAAACTTCATAACTTTTTATTCGAGATTCTCATGTTGAAGCAGTCAAGTAAGAGAAGAAATAGAGGAAAGAAAACAGAAGAAATATTCCTCTGAAAGTTCAGTTCTACCTGGGCTGTTGATGTTATTTTCTTATACTCTGCAATACTAATACATTGATCTGTGCTAATCTTCACAGATTTTAATCTAGAGATATAGTCTACAATTGTAGTCTAGAGATGTATTTATTTTTCTGTTTAAAATCTAGAGGACTTAGAGGGTATTTTTCATGATGAAGTGGGGTATGAAGCATTAAATGGCTCACGTAGAAAAATATATGCTACCTACCTGAGACTCATATAGACATTCAAACTGTCAGACTTATGTTGGTGAGGAAGATGCAGTACAGTGTTTTGGCTTTTTTTCTTGGTATTGAACTGCTGAGCTTACTTTTTGCTTTTGATACATTCCCACTGTTTTACAGAGCCATGCCTTAAAGGAAATGGTGTATGGAGGTGGTAGAGTTCCCCACCACTATTCCAAAGCTGAAATCAGTAATGAAGTGTTATTAGGTAAAGGTAACTTGACCCACTTAGACTTGCTTCTGTTCTAAGTTCTGCTCTAATTTTTTTAATTTCTCTAAACTGGAAGTTGCCTATATCTGTCTTCTTTCTCTAAGGATGAAAAATTGCATGTCTGGGGCTCTGCTTTCATTGAGACGAGACAGAGAAAAGGCTTTTTCTATCCATGTGTGAGATGTTTTACAGTGCATAACTGCAGTGATAAGCAGTGGTCTGTCCGATCTGTTCAGCATAGAGAGAGAGAGAACGGCAGTGAAACTGTGCTACAACTTTTGCAAAAGCACAAGCCTTTGTAATCTCTGTTTTTGGCATTGGAGACTCCTGTGAAAATTGAGAGAAAACATTGAGTTGCTGTGCTGAAAAGCTCTCTGTCAGTACAATCAAAATCTTGGTCAAGTGTTTTCTCTATAACTGGGCATCCACACTCATGCCTAATTTGAAAAGTTTTGTTATGATTCCTTTCATGTATGAAAATATTTTTATATATGAAATGGGACTAAAATTTTTTCAGTATCTCCAGTAATATCTAATTCATCCAACATCTGTGGGCCTGAGTTTTTAAGATCTTTTCTCAGGATGACCAAAAGTTGCACTACTAAGTTTTTCTAGGATTCATCAGAAAACTAGCATACAGTAATGATGATTACCAGACTTGCATGTGCCTAATAATTTTTCATTAATGAGATTGCTCCTTCAAGAGAGTAGAAGAAAACTTGCACTGAGTTTTCCATTGCAAACTTCTTTGGCTCACCACTAGTAAGGGACCTTCAATGTCAGGCTGCAAATCTCCCCAGTAATGAGGTGACTTGAGTTAGGTAATTTTCTCCTGAATACTCTATTAACACTGTCTTTCTAGAGTTTCCTAATTTTCTTCAGATGGTCCAAAAATTTGATTCTAAATTCTGAGTACAAGTCAGTCTGAGGAAGTTTCAATACTGAAGTTTCTCTCCATGAGAAAGTCCAAGGATAAAAGTCTTCCCTGACTTCACTGATCATCCTCTTTCACTTCAAGCAGGATGAATTCACCTTTTTCTGAAAATTACTTGCCTGCCCAGCTTTGGAGTCAAAACTATCAACCTTAGCAAACCCAGCACCGGAAGACCTGGCATGTTCTTGGAGTCAGACTGCAAGAGGTCTCCATGAGTAGCTGGGTATATCCAAGACACATCAGCCTCTGTTTTACATCCATAACTGATCCTTAATTGTACTCTAGCTGTTTGTCTAGGACTTGGACACTATGACCTGTGACTAGAAAGTACCCAGAAAATGCAGCCATTTCATGGAGTTTTAGAAGGAGCCTTGCAGCTACAGGAGAGGGACAATTGCTGAATTTGTCTGTACTTCCAGTATTTTTTTTAAACTTTCATTCTGAAAGAAGCAAGTCTTGATTTTAAAGATGCATCAGTAATATTAAATACTGCCCATCTATATATTTGGTTTTCATGCAGTGCTCTCTGCTGTTGTAATAATCCTATCTCATCACAGTATCCAATTTCTCTTCCTCCCATATAATTACATAATCTTTCTCAGTAGTATTGCATATATTTTTATAAATCCTGAAGGCAGTGTTAGAAAAAGCCTAAATTTGACTAGGAGGAGACACGTATATGCTAAGCAATATTTTACACTTGCAGGAAAGAAGCTCTAGAGAATAAAAAATAGTGCAGAGATACAAAAGTGGTCTATGGTGAGAACTTTTTATCAGCATGTGGGGGGAGCATCATAAAGAAAAAAAACCTTTCCTAAAAATATTTAATACATCTTGAGCATTACAACATGCTGAAATTTAGCTTCTACAGAATGCCATAAAGCTTTTTATAAGACAGATAAATCGAATTCTGCAAACCTCTGGCTGATTCCTGGTTCAGTGCATGAGAACAGATGTCAAGATAATCACATGCATCTTTGCCTTGCATTGCGTCATGCTGAGGTGGAAGACTTCTCTGTGGTGTGCCCCAGCGTACCAGGGTTGTAGCAGAATTACAGTGATGCAGAAACCATACTCTCTCTCTGCACCTGAAAGGGTTAAACACCTACAAAAACATGCTCAGGCTTGGAAAGTTTTAGATTAAATCACACTGCAGAGTGTTTCTCTCTCTGGGCATGAGAACAGCAAGAACATTATGATGTCCTCTTAGATAAGTGCTTTTTCTTTTTAAGTTACATTATGTATTAGCTGTTCTTTTCAAGGACAGGATTTTTAGTAGGATTTTAGGTATCTGTCTAACACAAACAGCTTGCCTGGCATGAGATCTGGACTGCACAATCATACTGCACAGCACTTCCTTGCAGCTTTTCAAAGGAGAACTTTTGAACCACAGTGGTAGCAAATGCTGTAATGAAGTCTTGAAGGGAATTGTCTTTCATCCTCAAACTGAGGATGAAAGTCTGAGAACACAGGCAGTGTTCAAGAAAAAAGGAGTAGATGGTTCAAAATGAAGTTTTAAACAACTCTTCTGACCACTGGTCAAAGAATGAGAAGCTGAATCAAAATATGTCATGAGAAATATTATAAGCCTTTTTATGTACCACTTTCTAATCTCTGGGCAGTTGAAAGGAAATTATACTTCATATTTCACATGATCCATTTTATGCCAATAAATGCCTTGATGTTATTAGCACCATTTGAAGTAGCCTAGCCTGACTGCAAATTCAGCTCTTTCTCTGTTTCCCAGGTGGCATGCCTTGGGAGGAGTAGGAAAAAGAAAGGGGACAAACATAGTTATAAAAGAGAAAAGAATCATGCAAAAGCCATGGTCTTTTCTCTCGGACTCACTAGTCATCCTAAAGTGCATCCAAAGGTTAGATTAAATAATCTCTTTCACTTAACAGCAAAATTGTTATAAACCCCCAAAAGCTAAGCTTAGAGAGCTATAACAGTAGAATTTTTGCCATATTAAGAAAAATCAAAGAATCTATTTCTATGGCAGTGTGCTGCTGGAACCAAATTCATGTGTGAAAAATCAAAGAATGACAGAAAAACAGACTTACAGAAGTGTGGGTAATGGACATTCCTCAAGCTTTTCAATGCTTGACATGTTTTACTGGGTGGCATCACATTCTAAGAATTCAGGATTCAAAATTAGACACAACTAAGATGTAATGTATCACATAAAGCCAGCCTCCTATCTTGGATCCTATTTTAACACAATAATCTCACGTGTTCAAATCTTGTACATCTGTGATGGTTATAACATTTTAAAATACTTATACACAGAAAATCTGAAGATCCTTACTTCTCCAATTATCTCTGATGACTTAGTGTACAAACTTTATTCAAAACCAAACCAAAAATGAAACAAAAAACAGCAACCAATAAAACACAAAAAAAGTTTCACCCATCACTATGTATGTGAGCACATACTTTGATCCATCCACTGTTTGTTTGAGTCATTTTTGCCTTTATGAAATTTCAAGCTATTAAAATCTGATGAACAGATGCTCATAATACAGGGAGCAAACTTTGTCTAGGAACAGTTTAGATTACTGTGCTCCAAAGTTATATCTATTTATACCTTTATTTTGGGAGAACACTATTATGATTCATTGGAGTACCTTGTATGATGAGTCATCAGGGCACAATGACAGAAGAATTATGTTTCAAAGAAAGCATGAATTTAAGCTCTGCCAATTTTAAAGAAATAATATTATGGTAAGAATGATATATGTTACATGTGCAGGTAGCTACTTTCCTGAAGGCTCATTTTGGATCATGTTTTGCTGTTTCCTGCACTGAATATCACCATAATTAATGAGACTGCTTGCAGAGTTTCTTTCTTTCAGAATCTCCAATTCAGAGTTTTTAAAATTCATTTTCCCATAGGCCATGATTAGTGTTACCCTGAACTCTTTCGTAGTGTTTGGAGATACCATCCCAAACATTGCATTAGTTAATACTAATTCAAGTGGGAGTTCATTGCTTCCTACTCCCCTAATTTCTTTTCCATGGCTATGACTTTCTAGGATGGAAAACATGAACATAGAGAGGTAATAAGCTCCTAAGCATGCAAGCTAGGGAGAGGAGGGCAAGTGAATAAAACTCAAGAGCTTTGTTATTCCTCAGGAGTGCAAAAAAAACTTCCTAGGCATGCAGCTGAGCAGCAGAGCACTGAAGCATGGAATTAATTATATACAGTAATTATTTGTATTGACAGTGCAACAAAGACCTGATAGAAAAGGCTTTATTCAGTCAGTTGAACTATTCAAAAGATGTTACTGCAGTCACTGAGTTCTATCTCAAAATGAAAAATATTTCTTACTATCACCCCAATTAAAAAGCCCTTCCAGAGCCTTCTCTACAGGGGTAATTTGAATTTCTAGATACCATCCTAATTTCACTCATGCTTCTCAGCACTTCATATGTTGTTGCAGAAAAACTGTCCTCTAATTGAAATAAAATCTTTTATTTCCATTATACTGTTTCCCTGGGATGTGTTTAGAGAACTGTCCCTTCACTCTAGATTGCTAAATTGGCTTTGCAAATGGCAGATGTATGCATGGCCAAGCATCTTACCAACCATTTGTGTTTGTTTGAATTGATGCTTTCTGAGCAGAGATGTCACTCACAACCTGCTTTCTGTCCCAAAGAAACAGAAATCCAGACAGTTTATTTGACTCTCTGTTTCTTTTCAGTCCTAGTTCCACCTGTGGGAGTGCTTCTATAGAAGAACACAAGCGGCTGATGCCCTTTTTATTTAAAAGTTGCAAGGCAAGGGAAAAATGCACTGCACATATGAAAGAGGCTATTTACAGCACCTTGTGGGGACAGGAAAAAGGGAAATGGCTTCAGACTGATAGAGGTTTAGATTAGATATTAGGGAGAAATTTTTCACTGCAAGAGTGGTCAGCCAGTAGATCAGGTTGCCAAGAGAAGTTGTGGATGCCCCATTCCTGGAAGTGTTCAAGTCCAGGTTGGATGGGGCTCTGGGCAACCTGGTTTAGTGGAAGGTGTCCCTGTCTTGGAAAGGGGTCTACCAGTAGATGATCTTTAAGGTCTGTTCAAACCAAAGCCATTTTATGATTCTGTACAGTATGACTATATTTCCAAGACTTAGACTGAGCATAAGAAGAGCTGGGGTTTTCTGCTGGTCTTTTCCATAGACATTAAATAATTTTTTTTTAAGAAAATGAGCACAAAAGGCAAGTAGCTAAAAAAAAAAAAATAATCATGTTGCTGTTGCTCATATTTCAGAAGAAATAAATCAATTTTTTAAAAATTTGAATTGAAAGCAAAATGCTGAAAAGGTAAGATCTTGATTACATCAGTGTCAATATATTCCAGCTGTGACTGTGGAGTTTACTGAAGGCTTGTTTTCTGCTGACCCCATATTTCACAGTTCATCCTTCTGTTTTGACCTCTTTCTGTCTCCTGACATATTCTACTTTTCCATCTTTCACATTCTGGTCTCTCCCTTGTCCCAGTGTGGCTTTCCCTATCCTTTCCTGACTTTAGCTTCTAAGAAAGCTAAGGAATTTTAGCTGAAAGCCTGTAGCACAGTTGCCCCAGTACACAAGTTTACTCTGACATCCATTCAAGGAAAAAGAGTCTATAATATCCTAAGGTTATTAATACCAGAACTTCCCCAACATTGCTCCATGGTGTCACTCTCAGACTTCTTTTTTTTCCTGAAATTCTGAAAATTTCTTTCTGTCAATTGTTAAGAATTTTGGGGACCAATACTCTTAAACATTGTGTACAACACCTTTACACAGTGTATACAGTAAAGGAGAATCAGAGAAGTGTATTTCACCATGTGTTTACTAGGTCCAGTGAACTCCTCTGTTGGATGACCATTTTCACACAAGCATCTGGTATCAAGCAAATCACCTTCCATTCATTTCCTAGCTGGAATAAAGTTAAATTAACCCATGTTGTCAGAAAAAACCCATCAGCCTGCTTCCACAAGATTTCATGGACCTGTGTGTTTGCTTATAATCCACTGCTTTAATTCCTTCTTGATGTCAAAATATTTGAAATCAATTATTACCACCAGGTGCTATGCTTCAATATTACATTAGTGTTCATGAAGACTTTCTCATAGGTAGAACTGATTTTTTGGGGATTTTTTTCACCTTTTGATTTTCTAGGAGCCACTTACATCATGTGCTCAGCTGCACGCCATGGCATGAAATTTTCATGGAAGTTTTCAAAAGAATAAAGGAAGATCTCCCTATAAACCCATTGACATAGCATGTAGATAATTTTATGTTTTGTGTAGTGATAAAGAAGGAATTGTTGGTTTCATTTAGCCATGGTGATTAGTCAGCAAGTATCTCTAATGTCACAATGCAAAAACTGAAGTGGAAAAGAAATGTCCATTTTGATTAACCTATGAATGCTCAAATGTAGTATTTTCACCATTAAATGCAACATGTGTTTAACAATTTCCCTGGAAAAAAAAAAAACAGTCGAGTAAAGGATTTTTGTGAGAGGTTTTTCCTGGAGCTCAGTAGTAGCTTAGCAGTACTTTAATGAAGGTTAGCCTTAGCAGAGACAGCAAATGTGTGTGATGTTCTCTCCCCTGGAATGAGAAAGTAAAGCAAAGCTAAAAAGGCCTGAAGGATGAATTGTTCTTTTATATGAATTTTAATGCTAACATGAACATTTTGTGATGTGTTTATTAAAAGGCACACAAGGAAATCTACTGCTTCATAATGAGGGAATTTGTAGAAGTCAGTTTGTGGCATATTTATCAGTGAAGAAACTTTTCATCACAGTAGGTGATGAGAAGCACTGTAACTGGATGTTTTGATTTGAACCCTCTT
Source organism: Lonchura striata (assembly GCF_050655825.1). Classification (NCBI taxonomy): domain Eukaryota; kingdom Metazoa; phylum Chordata; class Aves; order Passeriformes; family Estrildidae; genus Lonchura; species Lonchura striata. Next base: position 118,954,356 of record NC_140704.1, read on the forward strand.
CTTATATGATTTCTGATCATACAACCAGATCTGTTATAAAGAGCACTCAAGAACATAGGAATTACTTTGGAGTTAAAACCTCGGCTCAGGCAAACATGGGACTTGCAAGTAAATGCTTTTCCTGATAATTCAAAATTTCTCACTGTGTAATGAGCTTCTCCATTTAGTCTATATATTAGTAAATGCATTAGGTATTTTTATACTTATACTGGAAAATACATTAATCAATTTATCCTGTGTTTAAAATCTCCTCTATGTAGTGAGTTTGCGTAGCTGTGGCCCTACAAGCAATTTCACAGTGTTCCACTCTATCTTTGTTCTTTGCCCAGTGGTTTTATCCAGAATCTTCAAAAATTCTTGTCAGAGAAAGATGTACAGGAAGCACCATCAGGCTGATGGTTATCTTTCAGCTGCAGTCAGAATTGAACCCATTTCTGCTTTGGCTATAAATATCCCCAAAAAGCTTATTTTCACTGGATTATTAATTATGTGGAAAAGGACAAGGGTTATGGAGTTGGATTGTTTGCTCCAGTGGGAATACAGCAGTTCAATGAGACATTAACTGGCAAATTTAATTTTTCTATTACATTCAAATATTTTTTCCTTCCACATATTTCATCTAACTTCATTATCTCAAACTCTTTGCTTCACTGTTGTTCAAATAAATCTCCAATTCTCCAACAAAAATTGACTCTTTACAATGTTTTTTTTAAATTGGTTTGTTTCCTGAGCTATGTGGCAGCAAATGCAAAAAAAAAAAAAGTGTATTCTTTTATAAATTCTTCCCATCACCTCTCTACCTCGATATCCTGTCTGATGATGAACAGAGATTCCTGCAACCAGGCTCAGCCTATGCCAAGGGTGATGGTTTCTTCTCCTATCAGAAGTTGGGGAGCACAGTCCCAATGTTCTCCCACATTTCTGACAAGAGGTCAGTGGCTTTCTAGTGTCACTAGCTCAGGCTCTTAGCCCAGAGAAGCTCATACACACCCAGGTGTAGTGCACATCGTCTACCAGCTTTTGATCCCTTCAGTTGAACCATTTCCTTGGAAAACAGTTTTTTGTAGTTGAATTATGGCTTACGCTACATTTTATTTCTGTGTGTCTAGTGCTGCAATTGAATTTTCACGCCTTACTATACATGCCTAAATAGACTTAACTGGTGAAAGTACACCAAATTCAAAAACCGTAAAGTAATTGAATAGTCAAATATGGCAATTACTTCAGATGTAGAAATTGCAGCATTGAGTAGATGACCTTGCAAGTTACATCTGTGTACAGCACTATGTGGTTTGAACCATGAGCCTCAAGAGGGAATGTAGCACAGACAATGAATTTTTTTCAAATTGCAGGAGAAAATCTCTGCAAGATACTTGTGACCTTTTTATTTACTGACAGCTTTTATTTAAATTTGTAAAAAGGAAAGGTGAATATTTACTGAACCCAGATGAAACCAGATATAAATTACTATCCAGGGAAGCTTGTTCACTGCCTCTTTCAAATTTAGCAAAGAGAAAACTATTCTCCATTGGGCTTTTGTTCAAAAAATATATTTTCCTAGATTACAACCAATTCATCTGTATGTTTGTGTTTGAAATACTTTATTTTCCACATTTTCAAACCCCAGCTATTGTTTAAAACATTGAAAATATCTTTCATAAGTGAGCATATCACATATGTTTCAGTTCAATTTTCAAATTTCAGAGCTGATATCTGCAACCTCAGCTCTCAGATGGCTTTCTGAAGGTGTGTTGATTTCATTTATTCAAATGAATGGGACCTCTGAAATACTGGGAAATGGATGGAGGTGTGGAATAGAAAAGCAAGGGCAACACAAAAAGGAAAATATTGAATGTATATATGAATTATAATTCTAGATACTAGATCATTCATTTGTGCTGCACAAGTATCAAATTATGTAGCTGAAAATCTTAGAAAACTCTCCATATTTTAATCTTCTTTCTTTCTTTCTCCAGAAACAAATTTAAGTGAATTTTTATAGCAACACTTTTATCTCAAGGTTTAGTTCCTTTGAAAAATAGAGACTATTTAGCAATCAGTCACAACTTGCCATCACTGGAACATAATAAGTTCAAGAGACTAATCAAATTGTTATGTCTTTCTTATAGGAAAGAAAATGCTTGTATCATGTTCTTTTAAACTGATAGATTTTGGAATACACTTTTCAGAAATGTGAAGAATATCTTGCTTTTCCCTTAATTTTTCAGATCACTATATTAGTAAAAATGAAAGTCTTGATCAACCCTTTCATATTCATGGCTTATATCTTGATAGCATTTAAAAGTAAAATTTCAGTTGCTATTTTAATTTTAAAGTACTTTCCTCATTAACTCATTAGAAAATATTTAATTTCTGCCTAATGAAAACACACTTGAAGGTCGAAGCACAAATAAGCTCAGTCAGAGTTGAAATCCCTCCATCACTCTCTCATTGCTCCTGACAGCATAAAGCAAGGGACAAAAGGCAAATGTTAATAATGGAGTGTCAGCCTGGATGTTTGTCACTAATGTTGAATGTCCTTGCTCCTCTGTGTACTTTTATCAGTTAAAAAATGCACTTACATTCTTTTAAAACATTCTCTAGGAGAAAAACCTACAACAGCAAAACAGCACCATGTCAGCAGACAATGTAATTATTCTGAGTTCATTATGAGGATTCTGAGGATCTCTTCAGTTGTTGAATCAAGCTCCAAAGTTGCATGCATCTGTCCTTGATGAACTCCTTCCTTGCTTTGGACTGCTCCTTGAGGGGGATGACATAAAAAAGGACATCACCAAAGGAAACAGTCTAGGGAATTTATGGCCCATGTATTTTCCTAGAAACTATCAGAGATACTGCATCACTGGATGTTTTCATAGGAAAGGCCCTACCAATTTTCCTGCAAGTCAGAAGAGAGGGTCCAACAGCATTCAGTGCTCTCCCACTGATGATTTGTTTTCATTTGTGGCACCATCAAGTTAGCAAAAAATAAAATACGACTTAGGAGAGGTAGTGGGAATGAGTTAGTCACATCGTTAGCAGCCAGCTCATGTCACTTAACTGATCACCCCTACTGTGATTGTCATCAGATCTCAGGTTCTGGCTACCAGAGGTGTCCCAGCAGTGCCAAGAGCAGAGAGAAGGTTGTTTTTCCTCTGAGCCACTGCTGCAGGTCTGCTCCTTCTCTCAAATATGATGAGCCAGCTGTTTCAGCTCAATCTCACTTCCAGATCTTCCTAACTCTAGATGAAATCCATTGGCCAAAGAAGGTGGGAAGATGAGCTGGTACACTCTGCTGCTCAGTGGGATCCTCCAAGGAAATGGTCTGGCCTTCAGAGACTTTGACATCTGGGATAGGAGCCGAGATGACATTGTCCATATTTATTCCTCTAGTCAGTTCCAAATTAGGAGTCAAGCAAGTTAGTCTCTTCTGAGTGTGTTAGGAGTGGTCCAAGAGAAAGGATGCTTTTGAAAGAGGGTATCCAGACATCCCCAGAATTCCCTCCATCCTATAAATTTTCTACAAAACATTCATGTTACAATATAAGCAGGCTCAGCCAAAAATGTTTTATGCAAAGAGAAACTGTACTCCTGGGAATGGTAGAGCTAATGGAAACAAACTTAAGTTCTAAAATGTGACATATAACTACCATACAGTGTTTTATTGTCATACCTTGGAATACGGTAGAGAGTTAGGGTGTTTTGCTGCTACTGCCTCTGCAACTTTTATGAGCTGGGCACAGTTTTTATTTGTTGGTCTGTTTGTTTCATTGTGCTTATGATACAAAAGCTACTGCAGATTACTTTTATTTATTGTTTGTAATGTACCTCTTCAATCTGTCTTCATAACATTAATAGAAATAAGTTGACCTGTGAATAACACACAATAGAAGAAAGGAAAAACATTTCCCTTAAAATTCAAAACACAGCATTTTGTTTCTTAACTTGCAACAGACTTTTGAAGTGTGAAATAATCAGCACAGTCTATTGTACGTTACAGTCTAATGTGACTGAAAACTCTGTGAGGTGAAATGAATTTGTGGGAGAAGAATGAGTGCACAGTTGTGGAACAAGCCTGTGCAGTCTGGATATAAACGAGCCAAAGGTAAACACAGGCTTGGACTCTGCTTCAAACAAGGATCAGAACATCCCAGTCCAAGCTCTGTCCCTGTCTTGCCATGTTGGTTTTCTCAGGAAATTGTCTGGCACTGGGAATCCCTGGGATGAGCCTGGGGCTCTCCCACCACAAGCGCCAGTTTTGTTTGTTGGGGAGCTCTCACACACACATTGGAGAGCTCACCATGTGTCTTAGGAAGCTTTGTCTTGTGAGAGCAGCGTCACTCTGTGCAGCCAAGGCTCTGATGTGAGGACTGATCTCTGGGAGCCTTTTTACTTCAATGTAGTAAAATTAAAAGAGAATCAAAAAGTTAAGAATGAAAGTGGAAATGAAAAGTCTGTCCTTGCATCTTGTTATTGGTAGAGATGAATCCTGATCACTGCAATGATTTTGGAGTCACAGACAGAGATGGATGAGGCCATTAGTGTTTTCAAAAGAACTTACAGCTGCTGCAGCTAAACGGCTGAGTAGGATGAGTGTAGTCAAAGATTTTGGTAATATTTATATAGGTATTTAGTCTTCTGAACCAGTAATTTAAATACTTCTGTTTAACAATTTCTATAAATAAAAGAGGGAATTGGAATAAAATTGAACAAGCAGAACTTTTTATTTGGTTATCATTTTGAACTCCCAAGATTCAGCCTCAAAATCTGTTCTCATTCTACTAGTGTTTTGTGATCTCAAACCTTGGCTTGAGAGGAGAAATTTTTCTTGTTTCATCTTAATTAAACATCCATACTACCGTGAACCAATTTTGACATCAAAGACATATCAACCACCTCAGGCTTCTTTTTCCTCCATGTTGTAATCATACCTGTTTTAAGTAGTCCTGACCCAGAGAAAAAATTATTTTAAATGGAGAATAATTTATTTAAATGTATTATTGTGAAACATTGTTCTAACTTTTAATGCTGTATGTTTGTTTTTGCTTCAGCAGTACATTTATGACAAGACATCCTTCTGACTGTTTTCCTTCATGACCAGCAGAGCAGTTACAGGCAGCACCACTGAGCGTCCATACCACACATTGTCTGAATAGCCTGTGGAGGACAGCCTAATTCCTTACTTATAATTTTACTGTGATTTCTGTGCTTTAGATCTCTTTTTAATTTTATTTGATAGCACTTTGGTTTTAAAAATGATGTCTGTTAAAAATGCCTTAAAACATTCAAGCACTTAGTTAATTTCAAAGTTCTAAAGTAATTTTAAAAATACTAAAAAATCAGAGGCTTTTTATTATGTGACTTCCTGGAAGTCCACTGAATTCATGGTAGATGACTAATGACTCCAAAAACCTCCTGATAATGTCACATCTCTAGAACAAAATCGATAGAAATGGTATAGGCAAGCACCAGTATTCTGAGAGGACCTTGTAAAACTAACACTGATTACTGTGTAAGTGTCTATCAGCCTGTCAAAACTCAGGAACCAAGAAAGTTTGTAAAACCACATGTGATTAAAAACAGAGGGGGAAAAAAGATGAAAACTCTGACAGAACTTGTTGGAGATAGCACTGAGAATGAATAATTTATTTTTGCAGGCGTGGGGATTTTAAGGAACATGTTTTAGAGATTCACCATCACTTTGCTGCCATGGAAACATCAAGTGATAAGTGTTCAAATAAAGCCATCATCAAAACAATATTGTTTTGCAGTTTTCACCTCAGAAAAATGTTGATTATATATGCAGTGTAAATATAAACAGCTTGTGAGAGAGGTATATATTACACTTTTATCAGATACAGAATAGGTTTCTGTCTCAAAAGTCGTGACACCTGAAATGCAAAAGAACAAAATTTGGATCAATATGGGAAGAGGTCTTCTATTTAGCTGGTTTCTTTTATTCAGTAGGTTTATTCACCAGAAAGTATACTTTTGGGTGATCAGAAGTATTACTGAACATTTAAGAAATTCCCAAACAATGTTAAAAAATATGCTACAAAGAGGGAGGAAAGTAATATCAGAGAAGTTAGTACATCTCTTTTCTGACAGAAACATTTTGAGATTTCATTTTAAAATTTTCATTGCATATGTCAGTGTTTAAATCTATGAGAGCTAAAAAGCTATGAATAAATGTTTGATTTGTCCTTTTAAAATTGAGATTATCTCAAATTTTTGCAGAGAAATCTCTGATTTTTATTTTTCATTAGTTAACCACTCTCTCTGTTGTCACGTATATATGCCTAGAAATGTAGACTGGAAAGATTTTAAGTTTCCTATTTACCCTTACTGAATTGTAGTGAAGTGATTTGTTCATAATCTCAACAAAATTAATAAATTGTTTTTCAATAATAGAAAGACAGTTTTATTCTTTCTGAGGGTTATACTCATAGGCATTTTAATGAGGCTTAGAAGATGTAGATGGTATTTCTAAAAGTTCTGAACTGTCTTAAAAATTCTTTCTTTCTAACTGTTCAGCACAGAGCTACATCTGAATTACTTTCTTGATTTCAGCTGTCATTAATGAATCAGCCAAATGAGTATGGGATGGTGCAACTATGACATAGTATGAGATAATAGCCCCATTTGGGCTATCACACATATGATAGTCAGCAAAATATCAAAAACTTGCCCAGAATATATTTCTGAATGACATGCTCTTTTCACTACTCTGGATATAATTCATAATTTCTGCAGACTAAATACAGACTGCCTCAAATGGACTTTATTACTATTTTTCATGACAGGTAATACTATGTGTGACATTACTATAAATTAAATTTAACTTGGAGTATGTGATGTTCAACTTAAAACATCACAAAACTGATTTAAAAATAAAACTTATATTAATTTAAAATACTAGAAATAGCCCTTCAAACAGGGTAATGATGTTTCTAGAGAGGTTTGCGTAGAAGAGATTATACACATTAAAATATAACATTACACAAAATTACATAATAATAATAGTAATAATTATAATGAAAATAATAATGCAACTAGATAAAAGATAGATACCCATTTTTTATAAGAAGCAGAAAAAAAAAATTTTGATAATTCAAAATGTTTCCATTAGACATTTTGATTTACCTTACCTCTAAAATTGCTGACTTATAAAATTACTCCACAGTATTTCTAGATGCATTTCTAGCCCAGAGTTATTCAGTTATTCACATTTCTGAATATTGAATAGAGACAAAGCCTAGTAAGCCTTCTCCAACTTTTTTGGTATTAACCACTAATACTTCTGATTTTCCCATCTGGAGAGAAGATACAAAAGCTACTTTTGAAGAAAGTATCTTCACAGAGGTGTTCATGACGTTCTTCTATTCACAGAGAAAATAAACAATCTTCGCCTTCATAGAGCTGCCAGCACAACGATTTACTGGACTAGTCCTGAGTCCATACTGAAGAATATAACACATTGTGAACATTTTCATAGTTTGCAACTATGCCAAGAAACTTTTTTCCCCTTCTTTTTATTGTTTAGTTGAAACAACATCAAGTCTCAACATACAGTGGTGAGTTGACCCTGGCTGGATGCCAGATGCCCATCAAAGCCACTTTATCACTCTCTTCCACAGCTGAACAAGAGAGACAAAAAATAACAAAAGGTGCATGGTTGAAATAAGGACAGGAAGAGATCACTCAGCAATTACCTTAATGGGAAAAACAGACATGACTTGGGGAAGTTAATTTAATTTATTACCAACCAATTCAGAGTTAGAAAAATGAGAATTAAAAAGTAAATCTTAAATTACCTTCTCCCTACTCCACCCTTCTTCCCAGTCTCAACTTCATTCCCCTTTTTCTCTACCTCCTCTCCCCAGTGGCACAGGAGGATGAGGAATGGGAGCTCCAGTCAGTTCATCGCACATTGTCTCTGCCTCTCCTTCTTACTCAGGGGGAGGATTCCTCACAATTTTGCCCTATTCCAGTGTGGAATCCCTCCATGGACTTCTCCAACATGAGTCGTGCCCATGGGCTGCAGTTCTTCAGTGACCTCTCCAGCTTGGTTCCCTTCCTTGCACTGCAGTCCTTCAGGAACAGACAAGGTGCAGTCCTTCAGGAACAGGCTCTTCAAGACATTTTCCCTGCAGGAGCACAAGTCCTGCCAGTAAACCTGCTCCAGCATGGGATCCTCTCTCCATGGAGCCAGAGGTCCTGCCAGAAGTCTGCTCCAGCAGGGACTTTTTACAGGGTCACAGCCTCCTTCAGGCACACCCTGGTGTGGGGTTCTCTGCATCTCCATGGACCTCCATGGGCTGCAGGGTCACTGACAGATGCCCCACCATGGTCTGCACCAAGGGCTGGATTCTAGATTTTGTGAGGTGATCACTGCAAGCTTTGCAAAGTAAAGAAAGAAATTTAGAAGTGAAATGGACGTGATTAACTGTGAGACACCATTCGTTCCTTCATTGTTGTCAGTTAATGTCATAAAAGACTAAATTGGAGAGAATCGTTTCTCTCTTTATTTATACCATTTTATTTAATCATGAAGCAAGCAAGTCAATGTTATCCCATTAATAATTTGTTTCCACAGAAGCAGACAAGAAAACTAAATGACTTACTAATGGTTTAAATTTAAAGCATGCAGAACAATTTGTGTTGGACCTCAGTGTGGTAACGTTCAGAAACAGCTTTCATTTTTGAAAATTAAATTTGTTTCTGAACAATCCAGACCATTTCATCCCAAGTAAAATTTTCTGAGCAGAAGTCTAACACGTGCCTTATATTCATACCCTTAGATAAAAGGATTACTTCTTCTTAAAGATGTCCTGAGAAATTAGATCTTCCCAGAAAAGTTTAGATTTTTTGTGTCATAACAGAACTTCATGCCATATTGTTGTTTATAATATGTTTTGAGTGATATATTTCAAAATATAGTTCAACAAGAGAAACAAAACTAAAAATTATACACTTGCCCAATATCATTGGTTTAATAATTCACAGAAAAGAAATTCATAATACTACATGAGCAACATTTCTTACAGAGCACTTAGAGGATAAAACCTAAAGCCTTGTAGGTGAGGATTTTCTTTACAATTCTTGTATCAGGTAAAACAGCATTAGAGCTTCATTGAGATATTTCTCTTGATTTTTTAGCATTTCATGAGCCATATACAAAGTAGACTGTGTAATTTTATAAGGATTGGTAATAATGATGACAGATTTTTATGGATGTCTTACAGCAGAATGTTGATCAGATTTCTGCAGCCACATAAAAAAATCTAACTACTTGAGAGACTAAGTGTGGAAATTGAAATGAAATAGGATGAATAAACAGAAGAACGCCCTCAGGACTATTCTTGTGCTAGAAAGTATTAGGAACTTGAAAGAATTCTGAAGGCCTTGCATAATTTCTCTCCTCCCAGTAAAGATTATTTAGTTTGGGAACTACAGAGAGATACTAAAGGAAGACCATGATATTTTCTTTTTGAAGAACTTTTATTTTTTTCTGAATAACTATTCATTGAGCATACTAAGGGAAGTGTCATGTTGAACTCCTTATGGGGAAATATCTGAAAATAACAAAAACTGTCTTAATGAAAATAGAATTTCTGCTCAGCCTACTACATAGCACCACAATTTCTAAGGGATATAGTGGGAAAACTGCATGTAAAACAACTATTCCCCCAAAGTCGTGGGGCATTTTGAAGACAGCAGGACATAATTCTCAAAAAAATCCTGTGGTCCTTTTTTTCTCTGAAAGGGGGAAGAGATGAAAATGAACTCCCTTCTTTGAGCAGCAATTAAAGGTTGGGGCAGGGTGCCTGGATTCTCTTTGAACAAAGGGCTGTTCAGGTCTGTGAACATAATGCCTGGCATTATGGCACTATTTGTCCTTCAAACAATAAAAGGTATTAAAAGGTATTAACATAGATGTGTGGGCTGAAGGTAAAGAAAGGTTTCTGACTGACGTGTAACTTACTGATGAGAGGGCTCCCTCTGCACGCCCTGGAGTCCCTCCTTGGCAGTCACTGCCCACATCCTGACACAGTCCTTACCAGTGCCATAGAGGAACAACTTCAAGGTGTGGCCATTAAGATGTCTGGTGGTAGCATGAGTATGTCTATATTGTAAAGTGTACAAACACCACCTTCTTTACATTGACACAAGGTGTTCCCAGATGAATCAGATGAATGTCAGGGCCACAAAACCACCAGTGTGGTGGAATGGAAAATAGAGAAAATGGGTGAGGTTTCAGCTATGATTTATGTTGATATATGTAATTACATCCATTACTCAATATCTGTTTTAACAGGGAACACTTTACATATTCCAGTATGTTGCAATGTTTTACCTCTAGTTTTCCAAGGTTCTTGTTACTACTACAAACTAAATAAAGACAAGTTTAAAGCAGAATTCTTAATTGAATGGAACCCCCTGTCCTACTGAAGAGAAAAAAAAGAAAATAAGCAAATTGGAGATAAAATTATCCTGTAGTGAGACATTATGTTTTCTCATGCACAAACTTGACATTCACGTTGTGTACTTATCTCTTAATAACCTCAGTGGACCTGGGTTCACATGTGGAAGGTGGAAGACAGAAGTTCACATCAGTGATTTCTACTTTTCCGCTAGGATGGCTGTTCCTGCCAGAGATTGTCTAAAGTAAACTGGCAATGGTTTTGGTTTGTTTTGCATCACTGACTGTGACCTGGACAGCTCTGGAGCTGACAGACCTGTAGAACCATGACTGCATTAGGATGGGCAGGTTGCAATGTCTGCCGTGTCACCTGGCCCAGTTTAATCCGCACTACATTCAAGCAGATACAATAGTGTCACCCAGTACTGCCTCCTTAGCTGCACCAAGTCATGCTGACTTTAGCAAAACTTCTGCAGGCAAGACCTCTATCATGTTCATCTGAAACAGGTTGAATGTGCACATTGGAAAAAACTATTATCACTGACGGAGAGCAAAGAACAATTGAGAGCTGAAATAATGTGCTGTCTGACAGGCAGCAACTAGCTGAAAATGGAACTTCTTTGCTTCGCTTCTCTTCATTTAGTCTCACAATACAGATCATACATTTTTCATGAGAAGCAAGTGCCTATGCAGATAAATGTCTGCCAAGAGTGTAATTGGGTTGCAAGAACCCATTTTGAACTCATATATGAGGATCCTTTGGAAAATACTAACTGTAATACAATATTGAAATTATTTGGAAGTTATATATGGATTTTTCTATTGCATCCTGCTTCTCTAAAGATACACTAACTTCTTCCCTCAAATGGAAAAACAGATCAAGAATAGAGTGAGACATTCCTCATTTAATATGATCTCTTGACCGATATGTTCAAAATTACATCAAACTTCACTTCTTAGCATATTTTACTTGTACTGTATTTGCACTTCATATTTCTACAACAGAAAATGAAGAGTAAAGAAAGTGGCTTTGAATAGCAAGGTTGAGCTGTAAAGTTTTATTCATTTTTGTTTGTCACATCAACCTTCTGCCCATTTCTTTGAAACTGTATTCCCATGCTCACATAGAAATCATTGCAGTTTGCAGCATCCAAATCCCTTGGATGTGTGGATGAGATGCAAACATAGGTGACAGAAACTGTCAACCACCTTACACAGAAAACAACAAAACCTGTTCTCAAATAATTTCATAAACTTATCTTAAGTTTAAAACAGTGTTCATGAACATTCCATCATAGCCTGAGAGCTGTTTCTCAAAAGGAAGGGATAAAGCTTGCTTTCTAAATACTCCCACAGTTTTGAGACAAATTGCCAGCTCCTGCTGTGCCCCTCACTGTGGTCACAGACCCTTGACTGCAACTGTGAACTTAAAGTTCATAATTTTCAGGTTTAAACACATAAAGTCCATTCCCAAGATGGGTCTATTTATTGCTGGCAAATTCAACAAGGAAAGGAATGAATGAGGAAAGGAATGAGAATTAAAAAATATTTTCTTGATCCCAGTACTGATCAAAGATATAGTCAGCATAATTTAGGGAAGCCTACTTGAATCTTCCCTTATGCTCAATCATCATTAGTCATGCAAGTTTTCCTTCCAAATATGATTATATTGGTTATCAAGATGGGCCTAAAAACTCAGCTCATGCAGCAGGTCATCGAATACAGTGGATGGATTTCCATGCAGTAATAGGCTGGACACAAAAAACCAAAAATTCCCTCATCCTTTCCCAGCCTCTCATATTTTTTCCTCTTATTATGCTTTTTCTCATTATAAAGATGGTATAAATGCAGGATAGTGCAAGTACCACTTTCCTCACCTGTTATAGTCAGAGGGCTCATAACTACTGAGATTAAGCTTTTCCACAATGATTTAATAAAATCAGTGACAAAGAATAGAAACAAGTAATGTCATTAATAGAGACTAATCAGATTATGCTTCTTAACTGATCATATTTTAAGATTATTTGTGCAAGGATACATAGAGGAAGAAATAAGACAAGCCAAGAATGTTACTTATTACAGCAGATTGTTAAAAAGCCTTCTCTTCTCCAGCCTGAACAACCCCAGCTCCCAGCCTTTCCTCAAAGGAAAGGCTAGTTCCAGAAAACTTGCTTTTCAAAAGATATCATCATAATAAATATAATCACAATTATTATATAAATAATATACATAATCATGATTATTGCTCTTGGACAAAGTTTTGTCTTCACTTTATTCTTGGATCATAAAAGGAGCCAAAGTGCATTGCATTGATATTTATTTGCTACTGCTCATGACTGACTTTCTCTGTTGGAAACTTTTGTGGGAAATATAATGAATCAGCACTCCAACTTGTGGATTCTGTGTCCAAATGATATGTACTCACTCAATGCAAAACAAGATCAAGAAAAGGAAAGCAATTTCTAGACTTAAGTTTTCTTCTTTCTGATTTGAGATCTTCAAAATCTGCTCCTTGAAAAAATAGGAGAGCACTATTTTATTTTCCAGCTCCCAAATGATGAGAATTATGCTACATCTTCCAAGAAACATTGTGTCCATAGGAAAATCCGCAGACTTTGGGACCCCTGTGGAATATCATGGTGCATTTACTTTGGCAAGATTCAGAGAAGGTTTTAGCTTAGTGCTGCAAGAGCTGAGATATACATAAGGTGGCAGGATGCAAAATAACTCCAGCCATGCTCAGAATGTGGGTGCTGTGAAGCCACAGGAGGGAATCCTGATACGCAGAGATATGCCAGGTGACCAGGGGATCAGTACAGACCATTCTGTGCCATAAAGTATCATGATGATAGCTAAAAGGTGCCTTGGAAGTGGAGGGTGAGCTTGCCTTGGATAAAGTCACGTTTTTGTTCTTCATTTTTCAAATTTAAACTCCTAATTTATATATCTTCAAGTTTAGGATTATGTATGTGCATATGTGTGTGCATATATACGCACACACACATATATATACATGCATATATGTGCACATATGTGTACATAGGTACAGGCCTTGTTGATGCTAGTTCCTAATCTGACAGAACCTGGGATGTTTTTCCAAAAGCCCTGTTCCCTAGTAGGTGCCCATGCCCCTGAGCACATTGATCCTCTAACAAGCTGAACAATGTCACCAGGGAAGGAGGGCAGACTGATGGAGCAGGTTTGCCATACAGCTCAAGATAAGGCAGGTGAAACGCACTATTAACCTAAACTCAACCTTCACGTCCAAGCAATTCTTTGAACCATCTATGAGTTAAGATTTCACTCAGATCTGATTATTTCTAAAGTCTTTTTGTAGTTTTCCAGCTAGACCTGACGGAGCCGAGTCGTAAATTGTTCTGCGTTTCTCCAGCTAAAATTGACCTGCTTTGGTCTACTTTATTTGTGTCATCTTTTGTAATTAAACCACTCTACCTGAGTTCTCTGTGTTCTGTGAAGCCTTTTGTGTCTGGGCCTTAGTAATTATTTTTCTAGCACCTCTTAATACATATTTCCTGCCAGGGCACTTTACTGCAAGATGTCTGGGAATAATTGGGTACAAAATAATAGGAGTTCCATAAAAAGTCTGTGCAAAGGCAAAAGACATGTGTTGTAGTATTTAAATGACCAAAATTATTGTCCTAATAAACAACTAATGACGTAGGAAGAACAAAAAACCACTGTGATCCACTTGAAAGCTCTCATTTTTCCACCCACTGTTTTGAGATATACATCTTCCACACTCTGAGTTGTTCATTCATTCAGGACTGACTAAGCATAGTATGATTAGCTTCTTTCAGCTCAGAGGGTACGTATTTAGTATCCTTTCATAGGAAAGAAAATAATAAGCAACTTGGACTTTCCAATATTAACCAGAGAGCACAGACTGTGGTTTGCAAGTGCTACTGAGGTTGAAAAATAATGTAATTTCCAAATGCTTATTTTGGTTTTGCAATTGGAAGATGATCCTTTTGTAATGTCATTTAGTAATATGGGGTTTTTTTACAGTTTTTTGCCAAGAACCTCTTTTGTTTTAACATACTGGTTTAAAAAGACACAATAATTTCTTCATCCAACTGAAGCTTTTTCTTATCAGAATAATTTAAAATAAACTGCATGTGTATTATAGTCAAGGTATTTCCAAAGTAATGATGAAATTCTATGTTTACCCATTTTTCCTTGTTTTCTTTCAAGATTTCTCTAGGAAATATCAGTGACTGAGCTTTAGTAACACATTTGATCTCCTCATTGTTATTAAAACCAAAACCACTATGTCTCTTTTATCAGATATGGAGCTGACACTGAAGCAGTTATCTTCAAAGTGAGTTTTTTCTGCTTTTGGTTTCTCATTTGATTGCTAAATAGCAAAATTAGAGCATGAGCCTTTATTCCACTGGATATAATTCCTATAATAAGTGTTCAAAGTACTGTGGACTTAAACAGAAACTTTCTTTTAAGGACAAGATCTAAATAAAACAGAAGTAATGGGGGGATACAAATGTTCTTTCTCAATGTTAACTGAGAGTAATCAATCAGCAGTTAATCAAGATGAAGACTAATTGCAGTGGCTCAGGTTGGAAACACAAGCCAGTTCTATTCTTTTTTGTCTTTTTTTTTTTTTTTTTTGATAGATATATATATTTCAAATTACTTCCTAATCTGGGTCCTAATGTAGGTCTTTGACCATTTTTGGTAGAGCAGGGTGGTGCTTTTCAGGAAATCATAATTCAAGGTAATCCTTACATTACTAAAATATGCGAATCACCATTTTCCCCCATTGAATATGTTCCCCTTTGGCCTAGAAACCACCAGTATAATTGCCAGAACTGAAGACTCTGGTTCAATCTCCCACCCCTGGGATTAGAGAGGTTAAAGGCATGACAAAATAACCTACTGTTCCCATCTGTTCCCATGGAAACTTTTTTTTTGCATAGATGCTTCCAGGCAAATGACAATATTGGTGATTGTTTAAAGAGCAGGATTTCAAATTTCCATTTGAAATACTTTCCAAATTCTGTTATTGCCTTAGGGAGAAAAATAACAATTAATTAGTGTTGATATTATTATATAATAATTAAGTTCTGAGTAATGCCTATTGTCTTTAGCTCGGTTTTAAGTGACTTGACATGGGTTTAACTGAATATCTGGACTAATTTTGGACCAGGCACTATAATTGCACCTGATCTGGAAAGGCTAGATGGGTGTTTTTCAAGGAGTAGTTTTGGTTGGTTTTCTTTCACTTCTGGCATTTATTTGAAAGTCACTGAACTGATGCTTTATATCTGGGAACTGAAGCTTGCCATAGGTTATTCTGCTAGCCTTCATCACCCTGAGATGAAGGAAAAGGGGTGGTATTTCCTCCTAAGTTGTATGTTCCAACATGTGGCAATAGATATCCCTCCCTTGTGTCTGTCCTCACCAGAGTTCAGTCCTGCCTATTATAATTTATACAGCAGTAGTCTTCTTGGGAAAGCTGGAATATACTTCTAGGCACTGAGGCAGGAGATGGAGGGAGCAGAACTTTCTCTGGTCCTGAAGCAGCATCAATTCACCTACAGATCAACAGGTGAAAATCCCTGCAGAACAGATTCAAGTCTGTGCAGAAGGTGTGAGGAAAAGCATTTCCACTGTGTATTCTTAGAAATTCTACACTATTGGAGAAAGGTCCCACACCCTTGGAAGTCAGCAGAAAAAACTTGCTCCTTCCTCATGCTTTGGTGCAGTCCTGCTGCACAGCTTGGGATGAGCATCTGGTGCAGAGCTCTACCTGCAGCTCCTCACGCTGACAGCGCGTACAAAAACCAGCAGCATTTTTTCTTGGCCTGTTGATGTTCCCACCCTCACAGCCCCCTGAATTATCAGGCTAGCCCAGAGATCCGAGGCTTTGAGGGGAGGAATATCAGGAGAAGGCAAAGATTTCCAAAAGAGGCTCTTACCCCAATATATGTTGGTTCAGCTCTCTTTATTCTGTGATGTCCATGTGGAGAGCAGAGCAAAAGAGGACGAACAGGAAATGTCAGGGGTCTATATAGACTTTGGACAGGGTGGGCTTCCCTGGCTCTCCGCCAACCCCGTTGGGGCAGGAAGGAGGGGTCCAGGGATATCCTGATCAGAGTCACAGCGTCCCAGGGAAGGGGGCACGGAGTGCCCATGAGCTCACTGCAACAGCCTGTTCTTTATTGAATTAAACAATTGGATCTTTTGCACTGCTTACTGGTTAGCTTTATTAGAGAGACTTCACTGATGTGTTACCGTGAATGTTTGATGTCTTCCTCTAATACCACAAATTACTTTTCAGTTCAAAAGCTACTTTCCTCCAAGAGTACAAAAGACCACTTTTCTCCAATAATGCTGAATGTTGCATAAAAAGAGCCCAAAACTCATATAATTTTTCCTCTATTGAAAATACCTCAAAATACAGAAAGGTAATAAAAAATACTACTACTTAAAAAATTTAAATGTTCATAAAAGTAAGGACAGAATGGCAAAAAAATTGTGGAGATGAGTTTTAGGGAACAAGAAGTTACACAATTCTTGGGCTCCTTCAGTAAAAGCCTTGTCACCTGTGAACTTGGAGCTGACATCAAAATCCTCCCGACCAACCAAAATGTGACAGAGAAGGTCTCAAAATTAAACAGTTCTAGTTTTCCCTGAAAAATTTGTAGCAGCAATGAAAATTACAGAGCCAATTTTCTATTGTTTTTCCAAGAAATGAAAACATGTAATTGAATATGTCCATTTTGTTCTCCCAAGGCTCTTCTGCATTGGTCACTCTAAGTGGCAGAGAAATGAACATTACCAGCTGAAATTCTATCTGTGAAACAGAATCTTGACCAAGCATACATACAAATCTGTCTGTTTGAAATCTCTGCATTAATGTAGCCCCTGGACAAAGGTGACAGGTGATGGTAATATTTCTATGCAGTAAACAAGTACACATAAAATATCATTACTTTTTCCAGCCCCAGAGGCATTGTCTTGCCTTCTAACAATGGTGAATTCACCTTTCTGGTGTGTCGAACTCGAAGAGAGGTAATTTATGGCAGGTAGATTAGATGTCAAGAATGTTTTCCAACAGAGATCCCACAGTCTGGCATGCCTCACAGTATGGCATTTCTGTTTCAAGGCACCCTTGTCACCCTGACTATGAACAAATCCATTTGACATCTGGATGTTTTGTCACCAGCTCTACTAAAAATGGGTGTTGAGCAAGAGTAACAAAAACTCAGTAACTGACACACAGGAATGAAATTTTTCTCTACTTTGAGTTAGAATTGTAATGAAGCTAAGATTCAAAACAAATACTGTCATCTGTATTTTAACTCTTTCATAAAATACTTAATGAACAGAGATATATGCTATCTTTTGGAATCACACTTATTTAAAACTCTTGCCTGTTTAGTAATTTTACTCTAGGAAGTGCACAGGATTTCCAATACTGTAAAAAGAGTTCATTTTATATTCTATTTTTACACCAATGTTCTTCTAACAGCTTGCTTGCATTAAGAAAAAGTAAAGAAAATTGACTAAACTGGTGAAGTTAAAGAATTTAGTAGCATTGAATAAAAGCTCTCATTTTTAAACAAAGACTACCACCACTCAAAAAAAACCCCACAAAATAAAAACTTCACCATGCTATGACAGAATTATTCCATTAATTAATTTATCCCATTAAAATAATCTTCTCTGTTTTCTGAAAAAAAATGAAACCCAAGATTCCATTTCTGAAGATTTTTGGGATTTTGTAATCCTTTTTGAAATTCTTGCTAAGTTCTGCATTAGAGTTTGGGCAGGGAGCAATCGATGAAAGTAGTGGAAACAGAGGGAGCTAAAGGGAACTAAAAAGGTTAACTTAATATCCCTGAGGCCTAGGTCAGTAACTAAGATGTTTTTCACTGAATGCTACAGTGCCAATTCACTCTTCAGATCCTCTGAGCATTGCAGGAGCAGACCTGGAACAGAATTAGGATTCTTGCATCTGAAACAAAGAACCTCAGTCCTGACTGGGTGCTCAGATCTGCCACCAGACCCTGTCCTGTATCCTGCCTGGGAAAAGAATGCAGCTCAAATCAAGCATCTGGGTGGTACAGTCCTGGGAGATTCAAGGGTTGGAGTGCAGACCATCTGCTGTCTCACTATTGCAAATGCTGCATTTTAACTCCTGTTTTTCTGTTAGGATGAGTATCTTTCTCCTTGGACTCTCAAAGCACTCCACAATTTGGTATCACACAGGAAGAAGAAACGAAGGAATTACTACCTTACCCAGATCAACATTTGGGTTTTTCTCATTAGCTTTCACCAGACAGCATATTATAAAACAGACGTTTCAGAGCAACTTTTGATGCCTATAAGCACCCCTCTCAGCAGCTTGTCTGAGTCAGAGGACATGTCCAGCTATGTTAACATCTGTGTAAAAACAGTCCTTTCCACTCACTTCAGTGGGGACAATTTTACACACAGGATTTTTTTTGGGCTTAAGCACTGATTTTGTTGCATTTATTTTGTTGCACAAAATGGCTCCTAAAGGGCTATTATTAGTTTTCCTCGTCAATACACATGCAATTCTAAAAGAAAAATAACATTAATCTGATGACGTCAGTAAATCTGGTGGCATTAGCAGGACTTAATTCCGAGTTCAGCTTCCTCCTAGCAGACACCTCTTGAAATAACTCACACTGTTTTATGTTTTCTGTTCATCCCTCTTATCACGTATGTATTTTTAGTCTCTCTCCTTTGGAAAAGGCAAATTACCTCCATGCACTCACTTTGTAACTTTCCAGGCTGTTGACATCCCTGACAGTTTTCAATGTCACGCACAAATATTAAGAAAAACAACAAGCTCTGACATACCTAGGACCTGATAGTGTTAAAACCCTTTTGTTCATCACCCAAAGTAAAGGACTTTTCAGGTTCAGCTACTACCTCGAAGATTTGTTTAAAAGAAGCTCTGCATGGACATAGCTTTGTCTAGGTCATGTTCACATCTGTACATGACTATTCTAGCAAGCACTCACCCAAAGGTCTGACTACAAAAAATAACATGCAATTATTCAGTCACAATTTTCAGCCTGTGTGACATTGATCATGCCTCTATTCCACTGACATTAAACTTCTCTTTTCCTCATCAGCCATTTCAGAAAGGAAACCTGTTTAACAGTTAATCAATACCTTCTAAAATAACTGTTTGCATTTTAAGCTGACATCCCAGCACAAGGCTAAGGAAGTTTTTCTGCAGCCAAACAGTACATTACAGTCCAAAAGGGGAACCAACCTGTGAGCATCCTGTTTCCAGGTAGTTTGTCATCATTCATAACAAATACAAAAGAGAGGGAAACACTGCAAAAAAGTTGGTGCAGGAAAAGGTTCGAAGTTTTGTCTTTTACTAACACAGCTTCCACTCCATCAGAAAGCTGGAGCTGCTGCTTGCACCAGCATGGGTTTACAATAATACTCTGCTTCCACTCTGTGGCAAAGTTCGGTAGCTCACCAGTCATGCAGCAACATAAACGGAATGGAGGAGGTTTGTACTTCTTATTCAAGAACTTGAATTAGAAAGAATAAAAAAAAGTAAATCAGGAATGATTATTAGAAACAGTTTCAATGGTGTTCATACTTTCACTACCGTAATTCATTTTTATTTCTATTTTCCACCTGTTTCAACACTACCTTTGTCACCACAGATTGCAATGCAAGGTATTCTTCTTAAGATCTCCGCGCTGCGGTACTCACCGAGGCTGGCAGCGGCGTGCAGGAGGAAGGCGGAGGGGGAGGGTTCGCACCGCGGGCGGGGCGCTCAGCGCGCCCGGCCGGGCTCCAGGCGGGCGCGGGGCTCAGGCGCGTCCCGGCCCCGACCCGGAGCCAGCGCCGGCGCGGCGGCAGCGGAGCCGGGACAGCCCTGCCGCGGCTGGCTGCAGCAGATCGCAGCTTAGCCTCTGCCAAAGCCATGAGCAGAAATGAAGGAGGCAGCCCCGAGCACGCTTTCAGGGTCTGCGCTGAAGTGTTTCACAGAAGATCCAGCCAGGTGTGCAGTGGCCTTTTTGCACAAGGAAGCTGGGCCCCAGGAATATGAGTCAATGTTTTCCAGGGGCACAGTCAAATCTTTCAAACAACCAACTCTTCTTTATAAGGAAATCTCCAGCAACCCACAGGCAGAAGGCAGAGAGTAAAACCTGACAACTAAAAACACTGTAGTTGAATAGGACTCCAAAGAAACACATGGGCAACAGCTGTGCGCTTATTTTATGTTTCTGGAAGGCAGTGTTATTACTTTAGGTAAATAAATGATGCATTTGTGTAATCTCTACTTATTTCTTTTAAATGTGAAGAATGGTATTTTAATTTCCTTGCTGTCTTCCAGCTCTGTCTCTTTTTTTGGGGGGGAGGGGCAGGTTGTCTACAATTTATTAAATTCATTTTATTAATCTGAAAGCATTCCACACCTCCAGACAACACATATAACTGTATCTTAAAAGCTAATTGTTACACTATCTCAAAAAGTAGAATATATTGGTGTTTTTAATAATGCAAGTACAGAATTAAAATTTAAGCTTTCAAATTATTGATCAGTTTATCTCTGACATTTTATTTTCTTTATTACAGTGATTTGTAAAATGGTTTTTGTTGCTCCACAGACCATTTCTTAATTTCTTAATCTTCTGTATTGTCCATTAATTGTCCATTTTCACCTTTTTTTTTTTTCTTTTTTCTTTTTTTTTTTTTTGTCTTATCAGCACTAGACTCAATATTTCCAAAATAAAGTCTGTTGTTTCATCTGTTATTTCTCACAACTTTCATTTTTTGCCTAAATCCCAATGCAGACACATATCTGAACAAGTGGAGTGATAACCTGAGAAGCCAGGACAGACCAGCCAGGCCATGGACCAGTCAGACCAGAGTGACCACGTTTGCATTGCCATTGCAACAGGAGAAGAAATCACAAACTGATGTGAGAGGAGAAGAGGCTTGATTTTTATCACTACGTGGTGGGAAATGAGACTGAGAAAGCACAGTGGACATGTTTGTACAGCCTAGGCAGAAATCAGCAAACATGGGACATCAGAAATACTCTGGTTTAATGAACTCTTAACTAAAAAGTGACATTTTGGGAGATTCTTGGTTACTCTCCTGTGGCAAAGCTCCTGTTTGGACAGACCTGAGTACAAGGAGCTGGTCAGGATAGTACCTTGCACACTCAGTATATGGATGGATTTAAAACTAGCACTCAAAATTTGCTGTCACGGGGCAGAGGAATAAAGATCTGAACTCATCAACAATAGTAAAATGTAGAAAATATTCTGACAAAACTGGGC
Source organism: Lonchura striata (assembly GCF_050655825.1). NCBI lineage: Eukaryota > Metazoa > Chordata > Aves > Passeriformes > Estrildidae > Lonchura > Lonchura striata. The sequence goes on from NC_140704.1 coordinate 118,976,106, forward strand.
ACCCTCAATGTTGCAGAGTTGGGAGAAGTGAACAGGAAACTATTACTGAAAAAAGTTTTTACAGAAAGAATGATAAAGTTCTAGAATGGTCTGCCCAGAGAAGGGGTGGAGTCACCATTCCTGGATGTGTTTAAAAAAAGACTGGATGTGGCACTTGGTGGCATGCTTTAGTTGAGGTGTTAGGGCATGGACTGGACTTGATGATCTTTAAGGTCTCTTCCAAACTAGTCATTCTGTGACTCTGTGAATACTGGTTGTATTGGGTAGCAAACTTGCACAAAATCACAAAGTAGGAGCATGAATTTGAATCTCTATGATTGCAACTCATCATTCATGTTTTGATTTCTCTAGGAAAATCAGAATTTTGGTCAGTACCCAGGGGCACAGCAGTGTTACATTTGAAGCTGAGAGAGGAGGGAGAGTCCAAGCTTCTTTCTCTGATCCTTCTGACACCAGTGCTGCAAGATCACAAAATTTGGAACATCACAACAACACATTCAAGGAGCAGACAGCCTGGTATTTTTCCAAAACACCACTGTGTGCAGGTTGCAGAAGTCTCCTCACACAAACATCTTCCATAAGTCTTTTTATGAGAGCAGTTATGAAGCTATAAAAATGATCTATGGTCCTTTCCTAATTTTAGTATATTGAACTCTGCTGTCAAGAAATATGAAGGTGAAATATTTTCCAAGACTGACACAACATAGGTGCCAGAATATACATTGCTTCTTCACTTCACTAGAAATAGAAAAATAACACAATTGTACAATTGCATTTCAGGAGCTATGAGCACAAGATGATGCTGGGGCAGTGTTGTGCAGGCAGTCCTGTGTCAAGGCAGTGCAGTTCAGCTGCTGCCTCCTGCATCCACCTTCTGAGCGACCACCTAGCTCAGATCTGAAATGTTTCCCTATTTTTTTGCCAGGTGAGTTGTTGTGCTGCCTTAGAGAGATTAAACAGCTCTGCACAGGGTCAGGAGAGTGCTTGAGGCAGCAAGAAGCCAGAGGGGGAAGTAGCAGCAGATAAATTTGTTCTGCTGTGACAGTAACAGTGGAATCCATGGCAGAGCAGTGCCTGATGCCAAGGTTAGAGTGAGGAATGGAGGGGAGAACAGGTAACAAGTGAAAATAAAAGAGGAGGTGTGAAACCAACTTCTCCTCCATGTGGCTCGGAAGTAACCTGAAGCATTTGGAGATATGTCTGAGGACACTTTTCTGAAGGTTTTCTCTGTTATATCTGTCTGATAAAGAAAGAATAAATGGAGCAAATATTCCCATGAACATCAGTCTTGCAGCCTCTCAGCTGCAGGGACATTTTCCTTCTGAAGCCTATGCCTGAACAACTGGAGCTATTCGGACAAGGACATGCTTTCTACACAACACAAAAAAGGTCTACTAACTGTCCTTCTTTTCCATGAAGAAACAGCAGAATTTGGAAATAGTCCCAATTTTGCCTGTTCTCCTTTCTCACTGATTTGTTTGCCCTGCTTGACTTGGCTTAGTCATTTTGGAATTTTATGCTGCAGAGATTCTCATTAGAGGGTTTCTTTCTGAAAGAGGCTGAAGTCCATATACACTGATCCTAGTTGTTATGAACAGTTTAAATAACTGATGAGAAATTTGCAATAAAAATTCAGCAAACATGGTAAATAATAATCCAGTAAAAAATCACTAAAAAACCCTGGAATACAGTTTTGTTTCAGAACTCTTTCTGCCTTGCATTAAATGAGAGCTACCTACTTCCACAGCCATCCTCTGATGATCTAACCAGGATTTGCAGAAATGCTGAATGTGCTCACAGTTTGAGGAGCTTAAAGGGGGCAGTAAAATCCATATCCTAACCATGTAAAACCTTCTGTAATACTAGGGGATCCAAAAGTCCTGACAGAGGACTTTCCCCACAACTATTCAGAAAAAAATTATCTTAATCTCACATGCTCAAGAAATGCTGAGAGGAAGGGATTTCTAAAGGTCAGTAGTCCAACCATCCCAGAGATTGCTCAAACACAATTGTCACCAGACCTAGATCTGGTTGTTTATAGTTTTATCCAGCCTGATGTTGAAAACCTCCAAGCCTGGAAACTCCACTCCATCCTACTCTCACAGAGAAGAAGGTTTTGCAAGTCTTTTGTTACGCCATCTGCAATTGCCAGAAAGGGTGTAACCCTGATATTTCTGTAGCTATGCCTCAAGCTGCTGTTAAATTGCCTCTTAGCTTTCCCTTCTCCCTGCTATAAGCCCAAGCAACAGTAATAATAACAAGGACAGTAATCATTTTTTAATAGTCATATTCTCTTTAGATACATTTTTGATACATTTGCATGTATTTTGCCTTTTTTTTGCAATGAGACACTGATCCTGGCTCATCTTATGGTGCCCACCGCAAGCTTATTTTTCTATAAAAAGGTTCATTCTTTCACCTCACAAGAAAAAAAGTAAAGCATTGGAACACCAATTTTTTGACACTTCTCCTTAGTACTTACAGAGTGACTGTGTGATACCTTATGTGATACCTTAGCACTCTCAAAAAGACTAAATTGCAGCAGGAAAAGTGTAGGTAAACCTTAACTCATTGCTAGGCCAAGACAATGAGTTTAGTAAGATTGACATTGATATAAATTCATGCTCATTTTTAAAGTTGTCATTATTCTGCATTCTAAAAGAAATGTTCTATATTTAATTCAATATTTTCTAAATCAAAATGGAGGCGGAGGAGAACAAATTGCTCTATGAGCTCACAAGCCAGACTCCAGACATAAAATCAAAGAGGAAAATATGCTAATTCCCTACAATTTAGCCCTTTCATTGCAAAGTGGAGGACGCTCTGTACCTCTAGATAAAAGCACTCCTGCTTCTGCTTCTACTGTCTATAACATAGAGGAGCTGAAAGTTCCTTGAATTGCTGGAATTCACCTAATGTTAGCCCAATCCTTTCCCAGTTAATCTCCCAACACAAGTTTCTGCTTACTAGGATGCAGTCACATACCAGGAACTGAGAATGAAAGAAAGGAAGTGGCAATTTGAAAAGGTTTTGATTTCTCAATCAGATATAAATCATTTAATGCCTTATAACAGAATAGAAATTGAAAACAGATTTTGTCTTCAAATTTGCTTCCTCCATCATAGAAATTGTTCTGCAGACTTGTTCCTTTTCTGTTTTTATGCACAAAGTATTTGGAGCCAACCAAGGATTCTGAAAGAAAATAGAAAAGCAGAATAATCTCTGAAGTTTCAGATGTCTAACAGCTTTATTGATAAAAACTGCTCAGAAATATATCTATTTTAACATCCACACAAAGAAGGAAATTCAAAAGTTACTCATGCTAAAACCAGTCATATATCTGAAACAAAAATAGAACTTTGTGATTTAGTTTTACTTTAAATTCCTGTCCTGAGTTTTCTTATGAGGGAGTTCTGTGTGAATTCACCCTGGATTTTCAAAGCACTCAAGTATTTTCAGTTCTGATTAAGAACTCAAAAACCCTTCCACTGTAGCCATCAGCTGAATAATGCAGTTTAGATTTAAGTCAAACCCCATCATAAAATGATAAAATTACTCTCTCCAAAGAGAGTCCTCCAGACATTAAACACTCCTGAAACAAAACTACTGTCTTCTGCATAAAAATCAAGGGTTTCCACTTAGAGTCAGAAGGAGGAAACAGAGCCTGAATCCACCTCATGTCCTTAAACAGAGAATGGTCTGAATTTCTACCTAAAGTAATACAGTTGTGCCCTTTGGCTAATACTCAGAATTTTTAGGGAGAAATGGCTGTACTGAAGCAGCAGGAAATCGATGTATTTCATCATCTGAAGAGCCTCAGATGTTCTATCCACTCGGTTGTTAAGGGCACCATAATGGTGACACTGGAGAAGGATTGCTACAATGAACCACTTAAAGCAAGAAGCATATGATCATACTGATCTGAGGAAGCTCCTTGCCATTTTTATTGCACACTTGTGAAGGTAGAAGTGTTAAAAACAGGCTCAGAATATGATATTTGTAATACTGCTCAGATCCGCACCTTTGAAAATATATAGAAACCCCCAAATCCCTTGATGGCTTAAAAAGAGAGGATACAGGAACAGTCTGTTGCTGTCAAGAATTTTAAAAATCAGTATAGCGAAATACAAGGTTCTTCCATTAAGAGAAAAATATTTCTAAAGATGTTGAAAAGCCTGCAGTGTTGATGCTGAAAATCTTTTTTTTTTTTTTTTTACATTATTTGTCCCATTTTTTAATAGTGTCATCCACAAACTAGGGCATGGCAGACAAATACATATGAGTTCTCCAACACAGAAAACATATTTGAAGCATTAATTGTTCATTACGATTTCAAGCAAACTCCCTGTGCTTTGTCTGTTAGGCATTTACAATATAATACTGAAATATTGAAGTATAAAGAGTGAACTGTGTGTTTTTAATAAATTTTGGTTTTAATGGATGTTCAAGCAAAAGAACAAAGAACCACAAATCAAAACCTAAGTAATTAATCTATGCGTTTTTTCTGCTTCAGCTTGAAAGTAAGTTTTAATACCATGGATAGATATTTTCTTCTTGGCTGTCAATATGTCATCATAATGATTTTTCATCTCATTTTGATATGAAATTTTCAAACTAAATATTTGGTTTGAGTGATCTTTGACATGGCCCCCACATCATCCTTCTAAGTTGGAGAAGTATGGAATTGATGGTCAGAGTGTTCAGTGGGTGAGGAAGTGGCTGGATGGTCCCATCGAAGGGTAGAGGTCGGATGGAGCTCAGTGATGCATGATGCCCCTCGGGGGCCCACAGGGAGACCAGTGCTGCTTGATACCTTCATCCGTGGCACAGTGAGGTTGAGTGGGGAGCACACCCAGCAACTTTGCAGGTGGCCTTGCCTCTGATGACTCCAGTCAGATAATGAGCCACCACCCTCAGCCCACCCCACAGACACACAGCAAAGCTCAGCCAAGTCCTGATGCAGAGACTGCACTGCCCAAAGTGCCTGTGATCAACACAGACCAAGAAAGACTCAGTGATTCAAAGCATTTCAATCTGTAGTGTGGACAGCTGCTCAAACAAACAGCAAACAGACAATGCTTTTTTTTTTTTTTTCTGTTAACATTAGCCTTCATTCTCTTTCACTCTTCATTCTCTTTCATCTCCCAAAGTAGCTAAGGTGCTTCATTTTCACATTTTAAGTATTGCACTTAAATATGCAGCTATATATAATTAACAGAAGGAATTACTTTCACACAGAAGGAATTACTTTCTTTGTTTAAAATTAGGATGCCTAGCTTTCCCCAGCTCTTCTTTTTGCGGTTGTTACTTTCTGGTATCTGTACCATCCCTCTGGCAGACTAGGACACATTTACATTGGCTTTCACTAGGGGACCAACCATCCCCACAGGAGAATGAAGCCTGGGACATAGCAAATGGATGTTCTTTAGAATTACTCCTCTCTGTCATCTTGCCTCAGGTTTGAGTAAATGAGAGTCTGTGGAAAACAATACACCCCTGCTTCAGCTGGGCAGCTGGAGCAAGGGCCACATGGGCCTTTCTTTTTTTCTCTGTCCCACAGGCTTGGAGGTGACAGTCACTAGAAGTCCATGTGGTATAAATTAAAGGCATTGCAAAGAAAGAAGTAATATCACATTTTTAATACATTACTGGAAGGCAAATGTAGAGGAAAGCACAGCTAATTTCCTGAAAAAGGCTGAAAGAAAAAATTACTCCTTTTTTTTGCCTGCATGTGAGAAGTAAACACAGAGGAAAAAGAAATGCCAGGGACAAGAGATAAGAAAAATAAACGGCAAACAACTTCAATAGCAAGAAGCTTATAAAATATTAGTGTGGTCACTGTTCTTGTAAGCACAGTGGCCTGAAAGAGCCTGGAAATGTGTGATGGAGTTGCTTCAAGATGTAACATTTCCAGATAAGGATGGGTACAATTGCTCTGTTTCAGAAAGGTCAAAAAGAAACCTGTTCTTTGCTATCTTGAAGGAAGATCTAATTGTATGAATTGTGCCTGCTTGAGTGAAGACACGTCACAAGTGAGGAATAAAAAATGGTGACTTTTCTTTGTAAGAAATAAAACCGGCATGCAAGCACATACAAGTCACCAAGATCTCGTTGGCTCTTGAGGGGATTCATGAACAGACAGAGCCCTCTACTGGCCTCTGCTTCCCTCTGTTCTAAGCCATTTAGAGATCCCAGTGCCAACGCTAAAAGCTTTTCTGCTATATGTACTGTTCTTAGCCTACATCTATCAGGATGGAGTGCAATTCAGGTTCCAAAAGCCATTGTTACACCTCCATAAAACTATTTTTGTAAGAGAAGATTGGTATCTTATCAGAACAGCAAAGAGATCTGGGTTAATTCAGTTCAGTTCCAGTAGCAAATATTGCATACAAGTAATACTTTACTTTTGCTAAAATAAACTGAGATCTTTACTGCTGATACAAATATTTCCAACAGGTTCAGGTATTAAGATTCCAGAATATTATGGGAAGCAGGTTAAAGCATTTGCCTTTCCCCTAGTACAGATCTCATATCTATTTTATCCCCTTTATTTATTTTATTTGAACACTACCCCCATGGGGAAATAGAATGTGCACTATGTTATCGGCCCTCTGCAAACACAAACAGAACATACTCACCCAGCCCAGGTGGATTTCAAATGAGAGTACTGCAAATTTGACACATCCTTAATTCTATAATGTACACATCCATTTGGAAGAAAAATGAGCTGTTTTCAAATGTAAAAGCCAAATCTGTCTAGGTTCACCTCTATGCATACCCTAACAGAATTATTACCGATTAGTGCAATGCTTGTTGTGCTTTTCATTTAGATCACAGCACTTTGGAAGAATTCTTGTAATTTGGAGTATTTTTACTTAAAATGTATGCCAAATAAAGGGTCACCAGGATTAGGCCTACAGCAGAGATGACGGGCAGTCACTCCATTAAGTATGCCCTGATTGCAAAGCATTCCCACAGTCCCTTCCCAGCCACCTGACTGTACAATCTGCTTTTGTACCCACTTCTGGTGCCAGGTCAAACTTCCATCCTCTCCAGCAGAACTTCAGCCCCTTGCCTGGAGATCAGAAATTGTCTTTGACTGACAGACTCCTAGAATACCTTTAAGCAACTGACTTAGGGCCCAGACCAAGTTAAAACAGTGCTGTGCAGCATTACCCAGGAAAACTGTTCAATTATTGTAGCAGTATGAATGAACTGGTATTTGTAGGAGGGCTTTTAGTAACTGAAAAGCCTTCAGCTCAGTTGGTTAGAGCACAGATTTGCAAATGATGCCAAGCTTGTGGGTTTGATCCCTGTGTGGGCCACTCAAGATTTGACTCTTTGTGGGCTGCTTCTAGCTCAAAATATTCTGTGTGCAGGATGTACTTAGTGTGCAGGATGCCAAGAAAGAAGTCTACTCAGGACAGTCTTACTACTGTACAAAGAAAGATGCAAGTGGCTCTCAGGCATGCACAGCATAAACTAAACATATTGCATTTTTAACAAACAGTTTACATTTATGAATCAAATATGGACAGAATGATTGTCTGAAAAGAATAAACAAAACCAAGAAGTTGTGGAACACAAAATATGCAAGAAGCTGACCCAACTGACAAATGGGAGACATAGATTTGGTTTATGTTGTTGAGAAGCAGGATGCCACCATGGGCTGCACAGTTTTTCTACAGCATTATATATTACCTTTCATACTGCTTTAAATAATGAAACCTGCAAAATGCTGGCCCTGCAGCAGGACAGGATAGATCAGGTGTGAGAAAGGCATGTTTGAGAGCCTTGTGTAAATGGCTGACAGCAAAGAGCACACATCCACCTCTATTTGGACCCTTTAGGCTTCCCAAAGGATACAGCCGTTTACAAGCCATGTACCACTTGCACAGACATGCACTTAGTGGCTTTGCAAGATGGGAAGAATCCCTCCTCCTCTGGGTTGCATCTTCTCCAGAGATGCATTTTGGAGCATTGCAACAGACTCCAAATTCCTTATCTTGTTAGATCACACATGATCTAGGGTTTTCCAAACATCTCTGTACAACTCTGTGGCATATGTTGCCTAAGTTCAGGATGACAGACAATTGCTTTGGACACCCAGTCTTGCACATACTGGTAAGGATGAGAATGGTGAGAAACAAATTTGAAGCTGCATCCAAGAACTGCTAGAAATGCCATAATGATGTGGGACATAAAAGATCTTTCAACTTGCTCCATGGTTTCACTTACGAAGAGTGGGACATGAATAGAGTAAGGGCTAATAATGGTACAGTTACTACCCTGCTATTACTATTCTCATGGAAACAGATTTGAGCAGAACAGTGTAACATAATTAGGAAGAGATGTGGAAATGATGTTGGAAAGAAAACTTCTTTAGATCCAAAGAACACTACTATCTGGGTGATTTCTAAACACTCACTTTCACAAACTCACCAGATTTCACAGCAACACAGGTATGAAAACAAAAACAGTGGAGATCTTGAATTATATTTATCATAAACTTGGCTGTACTTACCAGTAACTCATACACATAATAGATACAGCACAACTGAAGCAACATGACATGCATTACTGGAAAAAAAATCTGGAGCACAAAGAATGAGTGAATACCCCCTAGCAAGACAAAATACAGAAAATCACCCTCACAGACCAGTATTTTTAGAGAATTTATTTATAGAATTGTTTTTTCAAATTGGCACACAATTGGAAAATGCTAATAGAATTTGGTGGGACAACAGTAAAAATGCTGGAGTGTTGCTGATCCTTTGGAGAGAAAAAATGAAATATTAATTGCAAATAAGGAACAACTGGGGTAGAAAACAATGTTACCTGAAAGTGGGCTCTATCAGCTGTAGACCATAAAAAAACCTGAAAGACTTAGAACTTTAGACACAAGGATGACATCTCCAAATGTAGACTGAAGCTGTTAAGAGGCAACTTTAACACAACCCAGGTTGTTTGCTCTATTGACAGAGGTTGAGCTTTTCAGAATTTAGCTTAATTTACTGTTCCTATTTCATCTGGCTTGGTGCTGCTCACAGTGGTAATACTGCTATTGAGTTCAACAAAATCATGCCTTTCACAGAGGGCTGCTGCAGCCTCTTCCATAAGCAATGAAGCTCTGTACCCAGGGGGGCCACAGATGCCAAATGCTTAGAACATTATAATGAAAAAACATTTTCTCCTTCTTTTTGGGTGTTTAACCCTTAGTCCATCTGCATCTTTTCGGTATGTTCAGTACCCCTAATTGCATGAACCTCTCTTCATTCCCATTATTTCATTGACAACTACTGCACTTCTGGTAGAATCAGTCACTACCTTAGACCCAAACATTACCAGCTTCAGCAACTGGACAGTTGACTGCTGGGGTCCTCTCACTCTGGGACTGTCTTAATCTCTGATCTCTCATTTTTCTTATCCACATCAACTATCACTAAAGCATGGAAGAAGGGCTCAGCATGAGTGCCCTGATTGAAAACCATCATTCAGGTTAGCCTTGGTTAGAGGCAGTCCTTCCTGCCCTCCTCCTGTTTAGGCTTAAAATCCCACAGGCATTTATTTGTGGTCCATTGAATCTTATCCGTACCATTATCTAACCCCTGAAAGACAAGAGACATTAAACAATTACTGCAATTTAAAAACAAAGAAACAAAAATAATTGTCCTCTGTTGCACAGCCATCTCCTTCTTTCCACTGCTTGTTCACTTCAGAAAACAGATCTACAAAGAGATTGGGCATAATGGGGAGACAGTAGCTCAGAAAAGCAGTTTTCTGTGAGAGAAACTGCTATTGGAATGACATCCAGGAGACAATGAAGCACCCATTCTTTGCTGGCATAACACAGCAGAAGCCCAGAACAACTGGTCACTTCTCACTGCACAATTCTTGGGAGATGTGGACTCCTTGTTTTAGACATTAAATCAGGAGTATACAATACTGCACTACTGTTGTACAACCCAAACAGATAACAGGATGCTACAAAGACATTGGAATACACTCATTTATAAACAAAAAAGCAGAGATGAACCCCAGTACTGACTTCCCACCTCTGGTCTCCAGCCATTGGCCATTTAAAAAAGAAAACCAAAACTTTCCTCACACCTGAAGCCAATTAGAAAATCTGTTCCCTGTAACAACCATGAAGTAAATGTATGGAACAATATCACTAGATCACTTTGCAGCTTCACCTGTATGGTTAACTCACTCTTCAAGTATGCCATATCTACTAAGTATTTTCATTATCATTACGTACTCTGTAGATCAGAACAAACAGCTCTTAAATCCATCTGTAAAAGTCTGACAAACAGGTTAATCTCAAAAACAGTTAAATACAATATCCAACCCATTTATTTCTGTGTCCATTTATTTAGAAAACATTCATTCAAGGAATGAAAGCTAGGACTCTTGGTACAATACCAGGTATTATCTATGCTATCATACACCCTTTTTGGAAGAATGAAAAAGAGAAAATACATACAGCTTTAGAATAATTTCACTTGTAACCACCTTAATTATAATAGCCACTCAAAATATCCACCATTGGAAAACCAATGCTAAAATAATACATTCTCTTACTTCCTTTATTTGGAGCTAGAATGCTATTATGATTTTTTTAGTTAAGCTTTTTAAAAAATAGATAATTTTGTAGGACCCACCTACAACATGCAATTGTTTTAAGTAGCATCCCTAAAAATGCTGTGTGACAGCTTCATGTGGAAAAGGCTAAAATGTAAAGAACACTGTTGTAGCCCAACAGTGAGATGTGGGTATGGTATGATTTCCTAGCCTCTGGGCATAAGGTTAAGTCACACCCACACTGATGAGACCAAACAAATATTCAAGCGAGAATTTAAGCAGAATGTTTCAGAATGGAGTGTAAACACAGACAAAGAAGAGACACAGTGTTAACACTATACAAACAAAGTGCACTGGGATGCATGCACTAAGCAAGCACTTGTGAATACTTGCTGGTCTGCATAAGTGTTATATTTATTGCAAAATAACATCTGAAACTCATATTCACCAGCTGCTCACCTATTCTCACACCAAAGCAGCTACTCTTTAAATTACACTGGGAGACCACAAGCACTGCCTTAGCTCTCAAATGTAGGAAAGCAGCTCTACTACAAGTAATTAACTGGGCACCATACTCCCACCTCTTCCTCAATTTCACAAGGAGTGAGATTAGGCCAATAATGGTCCCCTGTGAAAAGTACTGAACACTGTGATCCATTACAACAAAGCAATTTAGGATATTAATACGTCTAAACAACCACAAGTCTTCCTAATGGAAGGCTAGGCATTTTAGCCAGAATGTGGGAGGAAGGAAAGGAGGGCCTCTCCTAAGGTACTTTGTTTTCCTAAGAAAAAATAACTTAGGCAAATACTTTTGTTCACTGCTCTATGCCTTCAACTAAGACACAAGTAAGCCCTTGTATATTACATAACATTTTTCATTTCCCATACAGGAACTCCGATCACAGCTTATACAAGGAAGCATAGAAGCATTCCTCAGTATAAAAGAAGTCCCATTTTTAGGAAGCATGTTTACATAAGATTTCAAACCGATTCTAAAACCCCAACTTGCCACAGATGTTAATTGCCTACTTAAATATTGTGCACTCAATCTCTGTGATACAACCAGGTTTTTATACTAGGCTAACTCTGGCTATTTCTCATATTTTAATCCATCCATTTTTGCTCTTAAACAAATAAACATTTAAAACATAAACAGACTTTTTTATTAAATTAGGCTATAAGACATTTAAATCAGCCTTAAAAAGCTGCAATCTTCTTGTAAAATGTTAAAACGCTGATAAATATGTTTCTTTTATTCTTCACTGAAGTTTGGAAGCTCAACAACTTTTTGAAATAGATCAGATCCTTTTTAAAAAGGGCATGATAACTTATTTTTCATAGCATATAACAGTTTCTTAAATTTAAGAACTGAAAGGAAAATTGCTTTGTGTATTATCTACATGCGCAAAAGTTATTTTCAAAGAGCAGCAATAGTGTCTGTGCTGGAAAAGATGTTCTCCAAAATCTACCTTTACCAAAAGGCTCATAGGACTAAGCTTCAATCTTCTTTGCCAGTAAGTTTAAGGAATAAAAGTCTGTATCTGTCATTATGCAACATCTGGGAGGTCTTTTGGAAATGTGAACTTCAGCTAGAAGTTGAAAGCAGTATCTAAACATTCTCCACTACTGACCTAAGGAGAAAAGACTCTTTTTAATCAGAACATCAGTTCTCATTAACAATACGAAAGAAGTTAAAATTAAAGAATTAAGAGTTTGGATCAAGCAGCCTAAGCCTTTGCTGAACAAACTTTAAACAGAAACCATCTATATTAACTAAGTATTTTGCCATTTTTGAGGAAAGATGGGCAGCTTATTTTCTGATAATTCAAATAACACATGTATTTTAACCTTCTGAAACCTTTCACAGGGATGCAGAGAACAACAGTGCAGATGGTTACATGTTTGGAGATAGAAGTCCACGACTTTTAGAGGTACAACAAATTGTCATTTTGATATCAAATGACCTATGTTCTGTCCTGTATGTACTGGATTGCAAAGAACATTTTTCAATGAAGTTTTGCAGACCCTGTTGTCCTTCACATGCACATGTTCTTCAAACTTGTTTAAGCAGATTCAACTTCAAATGGTCTCTCCTCTCTCTGTAAATTACCACAAACCAAATAAGCACAAGCTGTTTGGAATGGCTGAAGAGCTTTCTGCAGGAAAGTGTGCTGCAAGCTAAAAAGACAAAGCTATTCCTGAAGTTGTAGAAAAAGTGCTGGTTTATATCTTGTGTTGGAATTGGAAATAAGCAGTCAACCTACAATTTCTGTAAAACTCATCCCCTATGACTCTGTCCAATGGAAAGAAACCCCAAACAAAAATAAGAGGTACTGAAGGAAGAGGCTGCTTCTATAGGCACAAACATCACATGATGAACAAGCCCTACATTAGAGAAAAATCTAGCATGCATCTTCAACACTGCTTGCAGAAATCAAGGACAAGAAGTAACTGCTAAAAACTATACAAGGAAATGCTGCCTTCTTTTAAAAAGGTATAAGGAAATAATTACACTGATTAAAACACTGATATTCACAACCCACCTGAACTAAAACTGGTTTACATCTTCAGGAAAGAAGTCAAAACACATTTCCTTTTTTCTCTTAAAAAGCAGAGAGTGCCACACTGTTGCTGCATATAGATTTGAATCAACCCTCTTGTGCTTTCCATTCAGGGGATACAAAATATGAGGTCATGATTCCTGATAAACCCTTTACAGTTGTCAGATGCCTATAAAAATCAAGCTTTTTTTCCTACCTAATTTATTATGGAATCACTAAAACTACAATAAGATGTAAAAGGTTTCAACAAATTCCTGTGACAAATATTTAGGTTATTTTACAAAAAAATTGGATTTTTCTTCAGTTCACCTATGTTCACCAATATATATGGTAAATGCACCTTGAGTATAAGAACTGCATGAAAACAGTCTGAAAAAAAAACCCATGGAAACTGATGTGTGAGACCACTGTCCCCTTCCTACTTCTGATTATTATTATTTTATTCTTTTTAAATACCACCACTGACAAAACCCAATGCAAGATATAGTCCCCAAACCCACACCAAACTGCTTTGCTTTGCTGTGCATCTTTCCCAGCAGGTTTTCACACCTGCTTCTTCAGACAGAGCCATCTGGAGGCTACAAAAGCACAACTTGTACTTCTCCACCAGTCATGCTTATTTGTGTGACGTTTTTTCCAGATCTGGAAGTTTTTCAATTAGTGCTTTATGGTTCATGTTGATACTGGCTATAAGTCCTCCTTCATTGCCATCTGAGCCAGTGTAACTAATTTCTTCACCAGTCAGGGTAGTCATATGGCCACCCAACGCTCTCAACACTGCATTTCCAGCACATATGTCCCACTTCTTAATGTAGGTGACATGGATATACACGTCAGCTTCTTCTTGATTCTTTTCAGGCACGTCAAGGAGGGCCAATACTTTATAGCCTAGAAGAAATGGGCAGAGGTTAAAAAAGAAAATTAACCAAGTTTTCCTGTCAAAACACATTAAAAGAACAAGACCAGGCACTCAAATATAGTTCTGGTCAAATGTTTACTCATTCATTTCTCAATCTCTGTATCATGCTCAAGTCTATCTTTCTCTCCATGGCTTTTTATTGTAATAAAAGGAAGATGTACATACCACTCTAATAAGGTAAATCCGCCCAGGACATTCCCCTTTATTGTTCACTCTGCAGTACAGAGTAATTGCTCAAAACAGTATTCGTTTTTTTATGTAATTTTTTCAAGTTTTGAACTCTTTGACCAATATTCTTGTTTCATTCATCTGTTCATGTCTTGATCCTTAACAGAGTCAAGCCCTGGACAAGACCTGTTATAATCAGTTACACTCTCACTTTCTTTGTCATTATCAAGAAGCAGTGCAAGACCTTCTTGACTAAGCAATCTGTAAGGGAATTCTGGCTTTTCGCATTAAAGACACACAAGGATACATTTCTGCAAAAATAAGGAAAAAAACCAGTGCCCTCCATTTATGTTCTGTCAGTAACATGCACAAGGACATGGCATAAGTAAAAAGTATTCTAAAATTTCTTTAAATTGAGTTTTAGGCAGATAAAAATGGACTTTAGTGATACTAATTTTCTCTTTTGACATAAATGAAATAAACAATACCAAACTCTAATGGCCTTTTTCTTAATTGCTTTTTAAAATCAACCATACAAACAGATTCTCTTCCATGATTCTGCCTGTGGTCACACAACTCCTTTTCTCCCACTGAGGCATCAGTGACTTCCATAAACACACATCAATGTGTTTCAATGAAAGGACCACAACAACATTGCTGACCCAGGCTTAGACTCAGTAACATGCTGACTTGTGAACAGCCTGAAGTCTGAACCAAGTTTGCATGTAGGTTCCTAAATACAGAAAAAAATTTGTCTCTGTTGTCAAGTGTTTGCTTTCAGTGATGTGAAGATCAAACGGCAAGAGTAAAAAGAGAAGACACCAGAGTACATACTTTTGTCTAGTGACAGCTACACCATTCAAACATTCAGAAGCAATAAAATGGATAGGATGCTTAAAAAACCAAACCTGCTCCACCAGCGGGGATTATCACAGTTTTATTTCCAAATGTCTGCCGTGCAACCTGCTCAACTTTTCCTGCATGGGAGCGGGACACAATAATCCTGGGAGTCTTCTCGTTGTAGGAGGAACGAGCTTTTACATTTGACCCACCATCCACCATTGCCCAAGCTAGAAGAGAAATAAAAATTCCACTAAGATTTACAAAAGACAATCTCTGTTATGTGAGGATAAAAGGGTACTTATATAACAATTTGTAATTGATACCTCTGACTTAATAACTCTCACTTCTGTAAAAGAGAAAGTTAGGCCTGACAGAGGATGGGGTGCATACAAGGGAAGAGAAAGAGGCCACACACACATTGGTGCATATGGCATCATCCCAAGCCTGACTGTTCTTGTGTGATACTTCCAAAAAACAGAATAAGAAGGAAAAATGTCAAGTAGTTAATATTTAGAATTTGCAATTGGAAAGGCACCAAAGTTAAAAGGATGGCTCCTACTCAGAAATACATCCACTATTTCCTCAGACAATGTTTTATGTAAGAACATAAGCCCCATATCCCTTTAAAACAGACACTAAAAATGCTATGGCATCATTTTGCTCAGAAGAATAGTAATGCTAAAGAAGGAAATAGCTCAGGAGGATAGTGTTACAAAGAAAAATATTTGATGTTGTGTCTCAGACAACAGAGAACAGAATTTAGACAACTTCCCACTTATTTCACCATGAAGTTCAAAGCCAAGCTTGGTAGGTGGTATCCCCTAACCATTAATCTGACATTTACTTAGTAAACTACCCAGCAATTTAATCTCGGGAGAGAACCAGATTGTTTGGCAACAGACTGAGCTCTGTGTAATAACAATGCTGACTGCCCTTTATTGCTTTGTATTTGTGTGGTAGTATTAGGAACAATCTGACTCAAAATGTATCAGTATTTCCAGCCTGGAAAATGAATACTTGTCACGCAGAATGACAGAATTCATTGCATCTCCTCTGATTCCATGTCTGAACATTGCACACTTCACTATTATCAAAGGAGATAAATTCTCAATGTTACAATGCTAAAAACCCATTTCTTCAGATAGGTATTGATACCTAAAAAGATATGTTCTAAAATCTCCAAGATTCTTGAAGCATATTGGAATATAGTACATACTTAAGTCACTGGTAATTAAATTCATATTTATAGACAGCAAAATATTTAGCACAAAATGTTGAGTGTTTAGTGTTTTAGGGCCAAAAAAGGACAACAAATACAAAATGCATTTATTCAGACTTAGTTTTTGTTCCAGAGCTACTGCAAAACTTCAGAACTCTAGAGGTCAGTATTGCCTAAGGGAAAATGTAAACAGCAATTCCTGTTTTAAATACACAGTAAGACATGAATACTTAAACTACTCTGAAGCTCTCAGAATTGCATGCAAATTGCCAAACATGCAGCAATACTCGCTGATACATCATTAATACTAAAGAATTAATTACTTCACAGTTGTGGCATTAAAAACATGTCAGATAATCAATAAGGCTATGCTAGACAGTCGTGCCTGTTACATACAAACAGTTGCCATTAAGATCTTTATTCAGTCTTTTTTTATTCACACTGAATAAACAGCAGCTCCTGGGTATAATTATCACAGACCCAAGCTATTCTGCTAAATGAGCAAAACACTCTTTTTGCTAAAAACTAAAAGTACACATCAAACTGGTCAGTATTTGTAGGTTTAACTTTTTTTGTTGATTGCTACAGGCATTCTAATTGAAGGGATCTTAGCTCTTTAAAATATTTTCAGTTAGTTTGTTCTAAATGCATAATTTTTATTTTAAAAAAAGGTAGCATTTTCTTTTGTGGTTTTATAGCACAGAACACATCTATAGTTCTAATTGTGGGGTCTGCTGCAATGCTCTTTTGCTGCTGGTACTATTTTCCTCATTTATACCTAGAGATGTTCTCTCAAACATCAAATTTCAATTACTACTATGACTGACTATCATGGAAATATGTGAAGGCATGAAGATACCTGTGTATGATGAGAAGGGCTTGTGGATCACACCTATTACCGGTTTACCATTTACAGCCACACAAACCATTGTCGTGACATACTGTCGAAGATCCTCTGTGGCAAAACAAGAAAGTGAGCAAGTTTACAATCAGATGCCAAGAACACAAAAGGAGATTATTTTGATTATTCTCTGAAGACTAGTTTATATTCTGCCTCTTACAGTTATGTAACTTTGATGTACCTTCAAATAACCTTTTCGTTTTCAAAAGACTTTGAAGACTTTTCAGGTTTTCAGCAATTTTTCCTGTTCAGTAGATGTAACCTATACTCCTACCAGATCTAATGCTAACAGCTGTGTCTTACGCAACATGCATTTTCATGGCAATCCGTGCCCCCCATTTGCCCTTCTCTGCCTCACCTCCTATCCTCTATTGTCTCAAAAAATGGTAATTCAAAAAACAAAGAACATCCATTGGAAAGGATAATCGTATCAATTACATGGACACACACACAAAAAAAAAAAATCCCATTTTTCTAGTTGCTCCTTAGTACTAATCAGCAAGAATTTTAGTCAGATTGCCTTGAACTGCTTATGTGATATCCTAAAATGTTTGAAAATGACGAAGACTGATTTATGCATGCTTTTCTGAAAAATGACAACAAAAAATTCCTTATATCAAGCTGAATAGAATACTTACTTAATCTCCCCTTTAAATAAACAAAACCAAAAATCTAAGATACTTAGAGCTGCCACAGTAATGACTAAAATAAAGAAATGTGTAATTCCAGTACAATCCATAATTGACAGTTACCATTTATTATAGCAATTAGTTAGTTGTAAGGATAGCAAAGTAATTTCAGAGTTGGAATATATAAAAGCAAATGTTGTAAGCTGAAAACTACAGAGATTTCATGATGCAATCTGTTCAATTAAATCATACTAGCTTTGACATAAGACACTTGAACATGAGATGTCCTTTTAAATACTTACTATCTTGTCTCCAGTGTAAAAGGCAAAGATCAGAATTACATACATGATTTGTCAACAAGAATCAGCTACCTGTGTATTCTTGTGTAGCATCTAATGGATCGATCCAAACAGTGACACTTTCTGCTGGCACCTCTTTAGGCTGTATTTTTTGCTTTATGTCTTCAGGAATACTGTGATCCCAGGAGACTGTCTCCTGATCAGCTGTATCAACACGCTCCTCAGAATTTATCTGCAGTGACACAACAAAAGTAGTTGCATTAACATATCAGATACACTAGCTGCAGTACTTGGGAAAATTACAGGTTTATTACATTTACGTTTTATCTTCCTTCATTCACCTCAAATGCAGGAATGTTTTCATTTTTTCATTATTATGATCATGTGACAAGCAATGCAAAACCACAGTCCAGAATTTTACTGTGAACCACAGCACAGCTGGACACTGTTGCTTTGGCTGCAGGTCTCTCTATTGAACATTCCCACAGTATGAATCACATTTTTTAAAATTAATATTTAAATGCAGTTGCTTCAAGTACTACAGGCAGAACATTTGACTCTGGAGAACCATACAGTACACAGACATTAGAAGGTCTAAAATTCAATTTATACAGACCAGTAGAAGCACATGGAAATGTAGAGATATACTACCACCAGATATTGTGCAGACTCTACAGACTTGGACAAGCAGAAATCTTAGTATACATATTCCTGCTGCTGGCATTGAGTTACAAGCAGAAATTTAAGCAGCTGAGTTGAATTTAACCACTGCACAACTGTCAGATGAATTTATTTCACAAACAAGTAAGTAACATCCCATACCCATTTTTAGGATAGACTGGGGTAAGGTCCTAAGATGGCCCATGAAGAATATTTCTTAACAGCAGTCAAAAGTCACATTAAAGCCTATTGTCACCTGCTACTCAGCTTAATAAACTTTATGCCACACCAGAGGGCATTTCAATACATCAAGCAGAGTTAGGCCCATTAGTGGAGCACACAGCACCGATCTGTTGAACAGAGTAACATACTGCAAAATCCAAGACAATATCCTTGTGACTACAGTAACACAATATTTTTGGATGACCAGAGACGTAGTTGCCCCAAAAGTTGTAGGCAAGTGACATAGAAAGACAATGGAAATGAAGGAGCTATCAGACAAACCTTACATAAGCAGGACTTTTACATAACTCACATGATGACAAGAAAAGGCATCACACACACCTCAACTGTAACAGGGTATTAGCCAAGGGTTAAGGACCATTTTTTCCAAGAGAACTCAAAACGAAAAAGGAAGCAGAACTGCAGCAACTCCAGCCATACATCATAGCTGTCTTCTCAAATAAGAGCAGTATTTGAAGCATTATTTGCCAAACGTGGAGCTCTTGAAGTTGCCGTGACACATTACAAATTAAACATCTGTCACTATACAATAAACCTGATGATTGCATTTTCCCTTAGGGAAAACAGTCCTGCAAAGTCAAGATGAGTAGTTCCACAGACTTGGCAGTCTCAACCTAGCCCCTGGGCAGTCTAAGTTCCACTACAGCACATGACATACCATCATAAAAAAAACATTTCCTCAACAGAAGGGGCCTCCACAAAGTTAAAGGGTTGGAACCAATGCACAAAAGGAAGAATATCTTGTTAAACCTGTTGTTACAGTACACTAGAATGTAAAGTCTGAAACGATCTGAAAGGTACTGTTTTCAGAGAAACACCACCTACTCTATCTCAGATTTTGTAGCAGTGGCCATAACACTGCAGCATTTATAATGCTTGTGAGGAGTCTCTCTCAACAGACATGATTATTCCACTAGAAAAAAAACTGGGGAAAGAGTGAAAAAGTTGCATAGACATCTGGAGAAAGTAAGAAAAAGAAAAACAAAACACAAAAACAAAACCCCAAAGTGGGTAATTCGTTCTTCCATTCATATGACCATTTACTCTGCAGCTTTGGCTGAATACTTGCCTGAAAGGGGTTCACCAACCCTTAAAACTTCTTTTATTCTTCCTTTTTTCTTTTTTGTTTTGTTAATGAAGGAGAATATACCTGGAAAACATGCCTCTGTGTTAATTCTATGTTCCTACTTGTCATTCTCATTTGCTGGCAGCCTCCAGAGGCCATGACCTTACACTTTAAACTTTTCTCATGCAATATGGATATATAGTTCACTTCAATCCCAAATCCTCACTCATAAGTTAGGAGTAGCTATAGTAGAAAGACAGTAACAAGGCCAAATATTTCAGGCACTAGATCTTATTTAAAAAAGATGCTCTGGGGTTAATTGCCATTGCCTAACAGCTGTAAGGTGTAAAGTCCCATCTGGGAAATTTCTGGAAGCTGAGCACTGACATGAAGGTTAACAACATTTTGGCAATCTTCCCCAGTTATGCTTGAAGCAAAAGCCCTCCACAAAGAACTGCATCAAACACAGAGGTTTAACAAAATATATGTAAATCATGCATGGAATACTGCTGAAAAGTAAAAAAAACCCCAAACAACCCACCAAAAAAACCCTATTATTTCCTAAACAAGACAGTCTGGCTGCATCTCCCCAGTACAGAGCTTCCCAAAACCAGCCTATAAGGTGCAGGAATTCCACAACAAATGAGGGATGCTGCTCATGGGAGCCAGTAGCAGAAGTCCAACACCAATACCAGGATCAGTCCACGGTGTGCCTTCCAAAACAGCCAGGCATTTCCAGCCTTCAGAAACCTCTGCAAAGAGAACACTCCTGTCCAGCAGACCGATGATGGAACACAGATCTGCTCAGGAACACAGGAAGCAACTCCAGCACACCACAGACTTGTCTGGATAAATGCAGTGCTCTGAACAGCCAACAGTCCTGGCCACCCAAAGACTTCAGGGAACCTCACAGTGGATCTTTGTCCTGTGCTGGTTTAGTCCCTAACAGCACTTCATGCTGTCTTTGTGGCAGCTTATCACCCAAAAAACCTGTCTGAATACTAGCTAGCTGTCCCTGGCATGGTGCACAACTTCAGGCTTCTTCCTGGTCTGAAAGATTGGAATGCAACTAAATTTGAATTCACCCATCGAAGATAAGTTAAAGTGAAAAAATATATTCAGACACATGTCCTCTGAAATCCAAATCTAAGTGCTGTTTCATTAGAGAATAAAACATGAACAACACAAACACGGTATCACGCCTATATTATAAAAATACCAATTAAGCTGCTGAAACAGAAAAAAAAAACCACCAAAAAAAACCCCAAACAAAACAACCCCCACCCCCCCCCTCTCTCCAGAGTTCAGGTAATAAGAAATATTAACATTTACCAGTCAGAATATGAACATAACAGTATTCCAGGTATTACCTTTCAAAATCAGAGACTGGAACAGGTTGCCCAGAGAGGTAGTAGATGCCCTATCCATCAAGTGTTCCAGGACAGGTTGGATGGTGCTCTGAGCAACTTGATTGAGTTGAAGATGTCTCAGCTCATTGCAAGGAGGTTGGGCTAGATGGCCTTTAAAGACCTCTTTGAACCCACATTATTCTGATTCTATGACTCAATGGATAAGTCTATTGATTTGAATGGAACCAAGGAAATGAAAAGCCTGGAGGCCTGCAAGCCTGGAGTGTGCACAGGAGAACATCAGTAAAACATTAATAAGTGATTGTTTTTGTTTTGTTGGTGCACAACTAATTTGTTGCTGCATGACCAATTAAGCCACTCAAACTGAAAAAAAACCCCACCTAAAAGCCCCCCAGACAAAACACTTGCTCTTTCATATCTTCACCAATGACAATAGTAAGATCAAATGGACCCTCAGGAAGTTTGCAGATGACATGAAGCCAAACAGTATACTTGACACAGCAGAAAGAAGGGATATTGTCCTGAGTGACCAGACAATCTTGAGAAGCTGGCTCATGAGAACCTCTTTAAGTTCAAAAAGTCCAAGTGCAAGATACTGCAGATGGTTTGGGGTAATCCCAGGCATGAGTACAGTCTGGAGGAACCCACTGAGAGCAGCCTAACAGAGAATGACTTGGGTTAATCATGGATGTGTGCTCACAGCCCAGACAGCTAATTGCCTTCTGGGATGCATCAAAAAAGCAGCATGGCCAGCAGGTGGAGGGAAGTGATTCTTCCTCTCTCTCTACCCTGGTGAGACCCCACCTGGAGTGCTGCAACTAGGTATGGAGTCCTCAGCACAATAATGATGTGGACCTGTTAAGAGTGGATCCAGAGAAGGGCCAAAAAGATGAAAGGGATTAACACCTCTCCTATTAAGACACACTGAGAGCTGGGTTTATTCAGCCTGGAAGAGAGAGAAGGCTCCTGGGAGACCTTAAAGCAGCCTTCCAGTGCTTAAATGGTGTTTATAAAAAAGAGAGGGAGACTAATTTTTTACATGGACAGATAGGGATAGGACAAGGAGAAATAATTTCCAACTAAAAAAGAAGAGATTTGCCTTAGATTTTAAAAATAAATTCTTTACTGTGAGGGTGATGAGCCACTGAAGCATATTGCCTCGAAAAGTTGTGAATGCCTCATCCCCCCAGGTGTTCAAGACCAGACTGGATAGGGCTTTGAGCAGCTTGATCTAGTGAAAAGCATTCCTGCCCATGACAGGGTAGCTGGAACAAGATGATCTCTAACATCCCTTCCAACAAAAGTAATTTTATGACTCCACAATACCCACAGCTACACATCTTGGAAGGTATAGTGGCCTATGAGGTAGCTGCATGGGACTGTAATTGATTTGCTCCTATGTGACTGTGCTTCAGAGCTGTCTCAACTCAGAGGAGAGTGGTTCAACCAGCAGTTTTCAGGATTTTCTCCACTTAGAGACCCCTTCAACCACTTCTGCTGCACTGCACCCAAGTGCAAGCCCATACTCACTGTGCTACAGGACAGACTGTTTTATCTCCATTGGCTCTATTTCTCTGTTTTTCTCCTCAAATGTATCAGAGGTGAAAGCTGTTTCAGCTCCTCACAGCATCACTACATACACAAATCCTGTGAAGGAATCAGATGCCAAAACCTCTGAATGTAAACACCCACTAGACAAGTCAGGACATATCAATATGCTCAACAGGAGAGCACCCTACAGGAGAGCAAAAAGCACTCAAAGCATCATTATTTCCAGTATATGTGGAAAATATCCAACCTACTATAGTTACAAAACAAGGCTCCAGAATCTGTTACAGAGGGAGGGGTGTGCTTTCACACCAAGACTTTCACCAAGACTTAGCTCACCTGCATCCAGGACCATTCATGATCTCTTCCTTATACCTTTCGAATTTGGGGGTGGTGAATAGCAGTTTTCACTATGAATGAAAACTGCTTCTTGAAAGCTTGGGTAAATTAACTCTGAAAAGAATGCAAACTGGGAAATCAAAGTACCACTTCTTTTTGTAAATGCAAAATGCCTTTGAGCTTTAAAAAATTTGAATAGTAGCCTTACTGGCATAGTAAAAGAAACCAAAAAAAAACCAACCTGATTTTAATCAATACACTGACATTTTTAAAGCCAGCTGCTTACTTTTGAAAAGGTTCTTTTCCTCCTTAGATTACCACAACATATTAGAAAGGAAAAATAAGCTTTATATGTGATCTTCATGCGTCTCAAAAATGTTCCTTTTGCCAAGGTTCAATTACATAGCTTTAGCAAGGCAGATTTTGTTATGAATGGAAAGAAGACCTTGTAGAATCATATGGTTTTCTCAAAAAAAAAAAAAAAAACCAAAAAAAACCAAAAAAAAACCAAACTTATTAAAAGGTAATTAAGTTTAGAAATTATAAGTTTAAAGTCCTAACTTTTAATTAAGTTTAAAACTATGAAGTATATTTGTATATAAATGTATAAGGTATAAAATAATGAGAGGCATAAAAGCCACTGGTCTCACGTTGCCATGGATTTGATCAGAAAACAACAAATATTTCTATAATTATACCACAACACTGAAAAAGAACACATGCCTTTTTCAAGGCACCTAAATCAAGGCAGACAAAGGTTTTCCTCTATCATCAACTACATCTTTATTTTAGCAACAAGAAGTTACTAAATGCAGAAACAAGATGACAGAATATGTAAAGAATCTGGATAAGTCTAAATGTCAAGAAGCTCAAAAAGTGCTTATCAAAACTCATTAGGTGACTTTGGCCATGAAGCCAGCAGGAAGCAGACTGAAACAAACAGGATTTAATAAATGATAAAGACATATCCAATGACAACTCTGCTTCTATAGACTAACGATGAATAGTGGCTGGTGAAAACAACAAAAGTGGAATTGAGGGCATCAGCACGGATCACAGAATTCACTGTTCTCACTAGTAATCTGCAGAAACAACTAGAATTTTAGAACAGGAAAATAAAGCGACTTGCTCATCAGCTCACACAAGTGGTTTCAGTAGATGGCAAAAGTCTCCATTCCAGTTTTATACAGACCCAAGTCTAGCAAAGAGAGATTACTTGCTTGTCACAAGAGTTGTAAAACTTCATTTTAAGAAAACATCCAAATAAAGACAGATTTGAAATCTACCAACAAAATAAGCAATACTTAAAAACATCCACTGTCAGTGAGTGGATACACTAAAAAATTCAGCTCTCCAGATGCTCAGATGATAGATTAAACACCAACAGTGTACAAACAAGCCAAATGAACTATTTGTAATTGCATCTGAAAGGATACTCACAGAACTCATTAGCATAAAGTTACAGCCTAACTTCATTTTTATTCAGAGAGAGTGGGCATAAGTCATCTGGTATCATCTGGAACCCATATTAGGAGATGCATTATCTCCAGACAACATCTATTACTGAGATTTCAGATTAACATTCATATTTCTTGTTTTACTTAGAAACCCACTGTCAGTGGGTTCTGCAAAGATCATCTGGGTCAGAAGAACATTAATTTTAATAAAAGCCCTAAGAGCTGAGGAAGCTATCTCACAACATGAAAAGACAGATTACAGAACCTAGTCACTAAAGTGCAATACCTCTAAAGTTTAAATAGAATTTCCTTTTATAACCTACTTCTTTAAATATCTATCTTTCACAAAGAATCACTATCAGTTGCAGAGCTTGCCATCTCAGATGAAATTTCAGGTTTTTAGGTATAGTAGTTGGCACTGTGATCAGAAGCCTGTAAACAGTGAGCTGAAACCTAGACAGTACTTCAGATAGCCTGATAAAAAAGGAATGCTTGGAGTCATTAATCCTCAAAAGTCAGATTAATTTAGAAGAAAATCAAAGTAAAAGTTCTATGTTCTAAAAGTTTTATTTCAAGTGTTGATTCCAGCATTATCATGCATAAGCTTGAATTGTGGTATTTATCATCAGTCTTAACTGGGAAAGAGACATAAGAACATTTGGATTTGGAATAGTGACAAGACTCATAAAAAGATCCTCAGAGAGAAAGACTGGGACAGAAGAAGACTTGATTTCCACCACAGTCACAATATTAAAAAAAGGGAGCAAACAAGATGAAACGCTATTCAGTATTTACACTAGAAGACAAGAGATATAGCTGGTGCAACTCTAGAAAAAAAATAAGCAAAAACAGCTCAAAATGAAAATGTTGGGCGGAATACAATCTGACCAGTAAGACTGAAGCCTGCATCCTGTGAAAATAACTCTAGTGTAGTACAGCAGTGAAATAGCAGAATTGTGTGAGTCACTTTAAAATTGGCTTTTCCAGTCAGAGGACAAGAGGTAATCTGGTCAAAGTTCAAGTTTAAGGAACAGTCTGTCAATCATTCCTGCCTTTGTGACCAAGTAAGGCTGGTCCTTCCAATGTCGTGGAGATGGGTTGTAGTGGGAAGTGAACCAGCATATTCCTAAAAAATCTTTATTTTAAATAACTTTTATTTTAAATTTTTACTTGAGATGCAGTTACCAAGATCCTGACTGATCCCTGGACAGGCTACATTAAAAGAGTAAGATCCTAAGGCATGATGCTGAGAGAGATCTTTTAGCAGGTAGTGTTGCTGAAACCCTGCTATTGTGAGATCATTTCTTCACAGAAGTTCTTCTGAGCAGAACATACCAGTCTTTCTGGCTATTCTATCACTGAATTTGGAAAGAATGCCTCCTCACTCCACTCCCACCCCAGCAGCAGGGCTGGGTAAATTATGTCCTTAATCTCCTCCTAATTCCCACCACAGTCCTTATCACACCACCACTGTGCCAGCACAGTGCCACCACAGCACAGCACAGTTAAGTGCTACATGGAGAACCAACCAGGAAAGAAGTAACCCAGAAAAGATAAACAAAATAAATAAAAAATGAAAGCAGTAGAGGAGATGATTACAGCTGGATCAGAGTTTTAACTCTTTCTTAGCATGACAAATGAATGAGGACAACATATTGGTAATGCAGGAGCAGTAACACCTCAAACCTGTAACTGCAGTTGAGAACTTCACCAAGAGAAAGTGATACACATGTTTTACGTTAAGTATATTTTAAAATCAACTGTACAAAGATGCTTCATTTACTGCTGGATGTTGAGTGTAATCACTGGGTAATACTCAAGACAGTAATAAATGACTAGCTAGCCACTTTTTCCCTTATCTTTCTCAGGCCTATTTCTGAGGGATATAAAAACACCACCACTAAGTCTAAACAATCTACACAGTTAAAAAACACAATTGAGCTGCTCCTACCTAGGTCTTACCTAACATAGCCTTGAGAAGTCTGAACTGATGCAAATGCATCTATTTATATCAAACAGAGCAGTTGATGTCAGCAGTGGAGTTCCTCTTCCTCTGTAGAGACAATACCTTTACTCAAGAGAACAAAGGCAAACACTTTCTGTGGGATTTTCTCCCCTCATATTTTGAAAGGGCTTTTTATATAAATCCCAACTCTTAGTATTGTTAAGACTTCTTCCAGATTTATTTCTGCTTCTGCATGTGAGAAGCCTAACTCTTCTATCTTCTCTTAATAACCACACTTCAAGAGATTCAGATCTGCTTCAGAAAGACTGTTTGCATGCTTTCCCTTTTTATTTCCAGCAGTACAAAAGAAGGAACACAATGCTGTACACTGACTTAAGTTTATTTCAGTTGAATGACTATTTCCCAAGGCTATTTTGAAATATTGGAAAGCCACAGTTACTCTTCGAGAATCACAGAGTAATAGAATGGTTTGGGCTGGAAGGTACCTTCCAGATGTCCCTCCAACCTCCCTGCCATGTGTTGGGATACCCTCCACTAAACCAGGTTGCTCAAGGCTTTATTCGGCCTGACCTTGAACACTTCTAGGGAGCAGTCATCCACAACTTCTCTGGGCAACCTGGTCCAGTGCCTCACCACTCCCACAGAAAAGAATTTTGTCCTGAAGTCCGATATAAACCTGCCCTCCTCCAGCTGAGAGACATTCCCCCTTGTCCTGTCAACACATGTCCTTGTACAAAGCACCTCTCCAGGTCTCCTACAGCCCCCTTCAGATACTGAAAGGCTCTGCAACGTCTCACAGGAGCCTTCTCTTGTCCAGACTGAAAAACTCCATTTCCTTTGCTTTACAGGCATATTTTAGCACCTAGTTTTTGTTCTTGTTCATCTTCCTTCTGGATGCAGCATTTGGCAACAATTTAAATACAGAGGTTCTCCTGTTAAGCTCAACAACATCAGGATGTGAAAAAATCAGCATTTTGCATAAGCTTACTCTTGGAATTATAGCCCTTTTTGTTTGACAGCTTTTATTAGCATCATCTTCTCTAGCAAGGAAAGAAGAGGAGGTTTCCTTGACTTCAGCAGCATCTTTTACTCTGGAATGTCACTCTGTGCAGGGGAATAGGATTACAGATATAAAGAAGGTATTTCTTACATGATGCAATTTATACTGCCTCAGAAAATCCTCTATAATCCCTATATTCCCACCAAGACTCAGCAGGTCTGTTCTATGAAAGAGCTGCAGTTTTAGATGGGTTGCTCTGAAGTTATACTTGAAGGATTTAGTAGATTGAGATGATACCTTGCCTTCACACCTGAGAAGCACAGATAGTATGTATACAGTAGTAAAATAAAGCTTTTATTTTAGTTTGAGCAAATGTTTATGAATACATCTTCATCATGGACTTTGAGAGACAAAATGTCTTATCAGTGTATATACATCTTAGTGAGTTTAAACACCACATGAGGTAAGTTTTATTATACCCATCATGTTCTTAGAATACTTAATGTCCCACAGCTGATCTGTCAGACTGAATAACTCCAGATCACCTGAAAAATTTGTCAAGTACACTCATCCCAGATATCCTCAGTGCCAAAGCTCAGTCAATATAAGGAAGAATTGGGAACAAGAAAAGACATACTCCTGATATTTTCCAGCTCCACAGACTTATGCACACATTTTTAGTTTTATACTACCTTTGAGAACACATCTGCACTTTCAAAAGTACCTTCTAGACTTAAAGATTAGCAGCACACATCACCTGTGAGAAAGATAAAAGGGAGTAAAAATTTTTTAAAAGTAGATGTTTAAAGTTAACACCCTCTGCCAGAAAGACACAAGTCAGACTGTCACTGCTAAAAATCCCAGGCTCCAGAGCAGAGTTTACATGTGACCACAGAGCAAGCAATACACAGTTCACTGTGTTCTTCAGGCCCAGACAGAAGCCCCAGCCTTCCCCAGAAGCACAGGCAACTCTTACACATATATTAATGAAGTCGCTCCATCTGTGAAAGGGGAGAAAGCATAGTTTTCAAGCCAGCTAAGCTGTAAAGCCAAGATCTCTAAGGGCGCTGAATAATGCAAGAGAACAGGAGTCAATACTTTTTCTTTATTTAACACTGGGCCTGTGAAGGTGCCTTGTCACCAACAGACAATCCAGGAAATCTTCAAAACAGAACCTGCATAATCTTTCTGTAGAGGAAGATTAGTCACATCTCAAGTTCATTTCAAACACTGAAGAATTTATTGTTTCCTCTACATTTCATATTCATTAAGTTCTTTACAATACTTTAAAACCCCACCAAAACAAAA
The DNA here is from genome assembly GCF_050655825.1 of Lonchura striata. Lineage (NCBI taxonomy): Eukaryota > Metazoa > Chordata > Aves > Passeriformes > Estrildidae > Lonchura > Lonchura striata. Next base: position 119,005,189 of record NC_140704.1, read on the forward strand.
AAAAAAGCAAAAAATGCCAACAAAAAACTACACACTTTTTTGTAGAACTTTCAAAAGAGCTACTGAAAATTGAATAGTAACTCGATAATGAAAAACTGGACTTAGCTACTTTTTCTCTCAACCCATCCAGCAGAAGCACACAATCAGCACATCTGAGATCCAAATTTAGGGCTTTCTATCCATTTCAAATGGCCATGAAAAGCTAAGGAACTTAACATAGAAAGACAGAAGTTCCCATTGATTGAAGCAGAAACGCCAATAAAACCCAAAAATCCTCGAAATATAATTCAAAGGTTTGGGTGCGACCTGAAGAGATAAACCCAGATTTCCTAAGTGAAGGAGAGCAGGAAGGGGTGTACACCTCTAAAAGCAAAGTAAACTCATTTTGCTCAGGTAGGCAGTGATCCACAGTATTGACACAGCTAAGCTTATCTGCTGTCCCACAGCCACAGGCGCTAAACGCTCGGTTATTGCAGCGCTATGTCCTTAAGCCTCGAATTCTCAGCCGCCGCTCCCGGCTCTCCCCATAACTGACCGCAGGAAGGACAACTGGCAGGAAAGATAACTACCAAAACAACTGCATTCCTAATCTCTGCATCTTAACCGTAGGCGGAATTTGCGCTGCGCAATTATCCTGCATCCTCAACCACAGAGCTCACGATCCGCACCAGCGAGACCCGCTGTTTCCGCCACCCCTCCATGGCCGTGGTGTTCGGTACTGCTTCACCTCGCGTGGCTACGCTTGCAACACGCTCCAACTGTTCCCCCTGCAACCCAACACCCACGGGAGCAGCGTGAGGCGGCACCGGCACAAATTCAGCGGGAGGGGAAGGAAAGGCGCGCCCGGGAGCAGCGCTCTCCCGGGCCCGCGGCAGCCCCCGCCCCGCGGAGGGCGCCTGGCACCCACCTGCACGGCGGGGAAGGCGCCCTTCAGCAGGTAGAACATCCTGCGGTTCGACAGGAGGTCGCCGGTGGTCAGCTGCTCCTCGGCCCCCTCCCGCGTCTTCCCCTTCGCCTTGGCGTTGAGGACGTTCCCCTCGCGGACCCGCTTCACCTCCTCGCCGCCCCTGACGGCGGCCAGCACGGACACGGCCAGCAGCTCCCGCAGGTCCACGGCGCCGCCGGGCGCTGAGCCGTGCGGCGTCTCGGGCCCGCCGGCCGCCGGCTCGCTCAGCATGAAGAAGGCGAAGCGGCCGGCCAGGAAGCCGGAGTAGAGGTGGTAGAGGACGCCCAGCCCCAGCAGGCAGAACACGGCCATGCCGAGCGGCGAGAGGCGGATGCCCATGGGGGCCATGGCCGGGGCGCGGGCGGGCGGCGGGGCCGGGCGGTCACCACAGTCCCATGGCACGGCCGGGACGCTCCGCTCCGCGGCGGCGCCGGGCCGGCTCCACGCTCGCGGCCGGCGGCAGCGCCGTCTGTATCCGGGTCAGGCGGGGGCGGAGCCGCCGTGCGCTGGGCACGTCCCGCGGCCCCGGCTCTGCGCCGCCCGCCGCTGCCTGCCGTGCTCTTCCACGGCAGCGCACGCTGGCCATCGCCCGCTGGCTCTCCTGGGGGCTTGGGGTGATCTTTTCCTCCTTTTATGCAGCAGATGCCCCAGGAGCCCGCAGTGGTGATGCCGAGCGAGCTGCTCCACCCGCGGGGCAGGAGCTAGAGCCTGAGCAGAAGCCCGCCCGGCACCCTGGGAGGGAGTTTTCTCATGGAAATTGCTGTTGGCATAAATAGCCCCTAAATTTCTGAAGGTGCACTGTTAGCGGTGCTGAGCATTATTGCTGAGCAGCTCTTGTTTTTGCCATAGTGGTTCGGGAAGTTCTCTGACCCATGTTCCTCCAAGAATTCCTCTCATTCAGTAAAATGAAGCAAATCCAACTGTTTCCTCAGCCATGTGACATGATAAAAGCCTACCTGTCTTAATTTATACTTTTTCTTTGCACCTCAGTTGTTTTGGGGGAGTGTGAAACTTCATAGCTGGGATGGACATCTGGGGTGGGAAGCAGGAAGAGTCGCTGATTCCTTTCTGTTCTAATTTCTGATTCCTTTTAGTAGTTTTCAATAAATTACAAGCAAAAGAGCTGTGTTGATTCAGCATTGTTTGAATTAATTACATTATTTTATTCTAGCAATGTTCTTGTGTGTTGATACACAGGTTGTAGAAACATCTTGGTAGTGACTGTGGGAAGAAGTAATTATTAGGGATCATGCATTATGACTTTTCTTGGGCATTTTTTTTTTTCAAGTGTTAAACTTACATAATCAAGAATGTGAAAACTATAAAGACCAAAATTGAGACCAGCCTTGCAAACTGATGTTGCCCTATAGTCTCCTCTGCATTTCCATTGTAATGGCATCTACATTTACATGGTTACGTATCCACTATCCTGCAGGATTGTACCCTCCCTGAAGTGCAAGTGTACGTGCAGGGAGTGAAAATTAAAGGAACATGGAATGAGAAAGCATTTAATTTGAATTCAGGAGCTGGGATTCCGGAGTTGGGTTCTACTCCAACTATGCTGAGGTTAAACTTTATGTGCTGTCAGGCAAAAACTAGAACATCCATGTTGTCCAGCTTCCCATTCTTTTAAGGTGCAAATTGTTGATTTTATTGTTTATTTTTTTTCTGTGCAGTTGCTTCTCTGGTGGAATGAGAACTTGAAAGGATACACTGATCATTTTCCTTAAAATTGATTTTACAGTTCAACATTTCATATAATAATGAATGGTAAGAAGCTGTGCAGCAATACAGGGTTCATCTTAGACAGGGTAGAGTTGTGTCAGTAATGAGCAAAATAGCCAGGCAGCAAATGCTGCCTGATACTATCAGTAACAGTTTTTGTGTGTATTCAGTAAACAGGAACTTTAAACTCCACCATGGGGGAGGAAACCCAGAAGAAGGAAGAAAACCTGCAACTTTATGAACTGGTTTCTTAATGGAAAGAAACTGAAATACTAGGGGTTTTGTCCCACTGAGGTTTGCAAAGACCTTACAGAGGTGTAGAAAATTAATGGACTTATTACTTGCTACTTACATTTTTATGCCTGCAGTAAACATAGAAAATATTAATGTAAACTGTGAAGAAGATGCTGGACAGAGGGCTCCTTATTTCTGTGATACTGTATGTACCATCTGTGCCAGGTTTTAGAAGAGACTGCTCATCATTAGATGCAATCATGCAACCAATAGACAATATGCTGTCAGCCTGTTTCTCTGTAGCAATCTTACTCTGTAATTACCAGTATTATTATAAAAGTTGCAGTCTGGCATTTTCCGTGTTTTTTTCTCAAGATCCCTAAATCAGGTTCCTCATGTTTATCCAGCATGCTATTGGCTTCACGCGGGCTCTAGAACATCCCAGAGATCTTTGCAAAATGCGCTTTGCAAAGTGCTCTTGGCAGATCTAAGGTTTCTTAGATGCCTAAGAAACCTTTTTCTTAGATGCCTAAGAAACCTTTTTCTTAGATGCCTAAGAAACCTTTTTCTTAGATGCCTAAGAAACCTTAGGCAAGGTTTCTTTATTGCTTCAACCTGTAAGTAGAGTTTTCAGAGACCATGGTGTAGGCATAAAATGAAATCAGTTTGTGAAAAAAATATATATCTTTGTTATTAGCAAAAGCAGATTTATCCCTTTATATGAGGGCTAAGGACAAATTCTAATGGAAATGTTCCTTTTGAAAATGGGGAGTGTGCCAGGGCACAGGGTGTTCGGTGCCTCTGACTTTAAGAGCCATGGCAAGAATGTGTGAACTAGTGAGCTCCTGTCCTTGTCCAGGCTAGCAGTGTTTTGTCAACAGTACTTTGCAGTGCAGTATATTGTTATGCCTGCTTTGCCAGCATCATTGCTGACTAGTGGAAAAACAGGCAGTGCCCACGTTTTCCACAGCTCCAGCCACGCAAGCAGGTTAACAGGGTGTGTCAGCAGCCACAGAAGTGCTGTGCTGCAGCAGTTGTTGTTTCTCTATGCCTCTGGCAGTTTATGAAACCATTCATGGGCAACCTTCCTGAGTGCTCAGTTTTTGTTGCTGCAGTTGCAGCGTGTCTGTGGAGAAGACAAGGAGTCCCTCAGGTTCAGAGCTGAGTCTGGTCTGCAGCACATAAGAAAGATCTGCTGTGTCTGTGCTTCTGAAAGGCTGAGAGAGAGCAGATGGCTGTCGGATGGTACCAAAGTACCTGAGGGGAACCTGCTGTGGAAGTGCCAGCACCAGCTGCAGCCACTACTTTTCCCTGCCAGTGCTGGGATGGTAGTCCATGACAGAATCCCTTACATGGTCTTTTGTAGCGAGGGATAGCTTTGCATAGGACATATGATTGGAGCAGTGTCTGTGTAAGGGCAGCTATGCATAGTTGTAGTTTGATTTATGCAATCAGGTTCTTCCTTATTTCTCTTTCTCTTCTCATATTTCCTGTTCTTTTCTGGTTAGTTTGTTTGTCATACCCCCTCATCCAATACTATTTGCAGCAGCAATGGCAATTATGGATAGCTCACTCTTATATCCTGTTTGACCATGCTGGGCTGAGAGCCTTGGGGTGGGTGTGCAAAGACATACCGAACCTAAGGGTATTAAAGCCTTTATTTAATGTAAAATAAAATGTTATTTTATGTAAAATAAAAGCAGAATGTTACAAAATGTGTGCAGCATGAAGGTGGACCAAACAAGGCAAAAAATGATGGATGAACATCTCTATTTTGGAGTACATCCCAATGAAGAGTTCCTAGGTACCTCTAGTCTAGTTTTTCTCAAAGGTTTCTTCCCCATAGTGTGCTCCTTGGTCAAGGATGCTTCCTTTTCCTTTGTGGAGAAAGGATGGCTCCAAATACACCTGAAGGCTGGGCTGCCATTGAGCGGAATTTTGATTGGCTGGGAAGTTGGACAGAGAGAAACTAGTGAAATTCAACAAGGGCAGGTGTAGGATCCTGCACCTGAGGAGGAATAACCCCAGGACAGGCTGGAGCTGACCTAGTGGAGAGCAGCTCTGCAGAGAACTGGGAGTCTTAGCAGATGGCAAGCTGACCATGAGCCAGCAGTGCCCTTGCAGCCAGGACGGCAAAAAATACCCTGAGTGCACTGGGATAAGTGTGGCCAGCAGGTCAACTGAGGTGATCCTCCCCCTCTACTGGGCCCTAGTGAGTCCACACCTGGAGTATCGTGTTCAGTTCTGGTCTCCAAAGTTCAGGAAAACAAGGAGCTACTGGAGACAGTACACTGGAGGTCCACAAACATGATTACAGGTTTGGAGCATCTCTCAGGTGAGGAGAGACTTCAGGAGCTGAGTCTGTTTAGTCTAGAAGGGAGAAGACTGAGAAGGGATCTCATTAACATATATAAATATCCCAAAAGTGGGTGACAAGAGGATGGTGCCAGACTCTTTCTAGTGTGCCCAGTGACAGGACAAGGAGTGATGGCCATAAATTTAAACACCTTGACTTTTTTACACTGGGGATGGTAGAGCACTGGAACAGGCTGCCTAGGGAGGTTGTGGAATCTCCCTTTCTGGAGACACTCACTCACTTGGACTTATTCCTGTGTTACCTGCTCTAGGTGACTCTGCCTTGGCAGAAGGGCTTGGAATAGATGTTCTCCAGAGGTCCTTTCCAACCCTAACAAGTGTGTGATTCTGTAAAATATAAATGTAGGAAGTGGCATTCTGCAATCCAGGTGGGAATTACATCTGTATTCCTCACTAGGACAGGATCCAGGTCCTGGAGCTTGCAGCAGGTCACACTGCCAGAATTGTGCAGAGCCTGCTTCCTGCATTCTTCCAGGTCAGCTTAGCGTGGATACTGAGGTGTTCTGCCAGCAGCGACACAGCAAAGCTCCTCACTGTCTGATTGTCAGGAGAGACTGCTTTGCCCTCCTGCCAATTCACTCTCACGAGTTTCTCAGTGCACTAAGCTGTTTCCAGGGAATGCTGCTTACAGCAAGTCTGGCTCTGTGCCAGGCTTGGTTCTGGCTTCTTGGCAATGCCAAGATTATAGAATGTAGTACCTATGATTCAGGAGAAGGCCTAAGGGAAAACGGAAGAGCCTGATCCGGAGAGGGCATCCAAGGTGAAAACAGATGCAAAGTTGTTGCTATCATGCTGGCATGGTAGTGTGGAGGAAGGGTTTTAGAAAGGCCTTGGGAATGGGAAACTGAGGGAAAAGATACATTTATGTATGCCCCATTGTTTTAGAAAGGCCTTGGGAATGAGAAACTGAGGGAAAAGATACATTTCTCTATGCTCCATTGTTTCGGGAAAGTTTTGCTTCAGATTTCTCTGTAAACCCCCTTCTCCCCACCCCTAAGCAGTTCCCATTGGACCCAGCCCCTGGGGTGGTTCTGATGTGCCTAAGCTGGACAGTATCCCCATTGTTTAGACCTTATCTCTTAATTTTGCTGTATAAAAACTGTATCTGGGCAGTAGCCCAGGGCCTTTGGTCCCTGCTATGGTTCAGGCAATACAATCTCTCTGGACAAGCATACCATTGGTCTCTCTTGGTCTCTTTATCTCGAATCCTAGCGGCAACTGAGGCAGCGCCGCAGCTCGGACCGTGCTAACCCAGACGCTGCCTGGTGAGCCCAGGGCAGTGGGACCGTGGAGAACCCCGGCCCCGAGAGGGGACAGCTAGCCGGAGGGTCCCGGGGGGCCGGGGAGGGACGGGGGACAGCAGCGAGAAACCCCCAAAAGCCACACAAAGTGTGATGGGAAGAGAGCTGACTATGGTGAGACTCTGGAAAGGAGTGTGGTCCAAGCCTGGATTTGCAGAAGAGCAGCTGCAGCCATGTGCTGTGAGCTCAGGAGTCAAGGAGTGGGAAGTGACCTGAAAGGACTTGTGGGGTGATCTGGGGAATTCTGATACAGGCACCTTATGCTTGATCTGATAGAAAAGCGGTTAGCCAAAATGTTTGGAATAAATTTTAATGGACACAGGGTTTATTAAATCAGATTGTCACTTAGATAACTGAAGATTTTTTAGTGTGGTCCTTCAAGACCTTATGTCATCTTATGAGTACAGTCAAGCCTGGTTTAGGAAAATGGGAAAGAGTGGAATTTAGCCTTTCATTGAGTCATAGATTTGTTAATAGGCCAGTTAGATGCAAAGCTTAACAGCTATTCTGAAAAAAAATATATTTCCAAGTCTTTAAGGTGTCAAGTGTAGAAATATCTTTTGAATAAGTAAGGAATTAAGAAGTTAAGAAGGAGAAAGACTGAATTTGTATGGAATCCTTAGAGGATTAGAAGAGTGAGCTTATCAATAAAAGCTTATGTGATACATAAAAAGCTGCTCTGTAGATACAAGCTAATCTATATGTTATGCAGAACACTGCAACCAAAGGAAATATGAGGAGAGATATTTTTTTATATTTGATCTCTGCAAAAAGCTTAAGCGCTTGTAACTTTGTCAGGTTTGGATGCTGTACAGAGAAATCCTTTTGTTTGAAATGTAAACAGCTTGGGAGTTAAATGTAATTTCACTGGTAACTGAACACCAAGGCTGTGGAGACTCTAAACCACAGCTTAGGAAATGCCCAGCACTCGTGAACTGCACTGAAGCTGTACAGAGCAACCTGGGAGAGTGTCATAAAAATCAAGGAAAGCAGAAAAAAGCTGCTGGTGATAGCAAGAAAACTGCTGTGCTGACAATAAAGCAGTGGAGAAGACATCAAACTGCAGGAATATTAAGGGATTTTGTGACAGCTGTCAAGTACAGCCTACACTTTGATCAAGTAAATTACTTAGCTTAGCATGGAGTAAAGTTTAGATGTCCAAGATAAAGAGTAATAGTAATAATGATAGTAATTATGATAGTAATTTCTGGTCTTGTACACAAAAGTTAAAGTATGTAAAGTAAGTAAAAATGGTCAAAATCAAATTAGAACAGCATTTACATATGAGTTAGAAATATTTATTAGTGTGAGATACCTATTCTGTTTATAAAGGAATTGATGGCATGTTAGTTCAAAGCAGTGAAAAACTGAATTTCAAAGCTTTGTGGAGAGTCTTCTTTAAAAGTCTCATATATTGTCTGAGGGGCTTAACTGTTGATGGACTCTAACAGAGTCTTTCAGAAAGGGTTGTGATGGTAAGACCATCTCAGCTAGGCACAAGTTAATTTTAACACCATGCTGATTAACAGAGGCACCTCCTAGAGTGATCACAGGTTTTCTGTCCACCCAAAACAAGCCAGTATGTTCTCTTTCTTCCAGCACTGCAGAAGGCTACAGACTTGACACTGAATGCTGCCAGTTCCTCAGCAGCTGGGTGGCAGCCACAGCTGAAGGGAGGTTTTGCTCCTCTGTTGCCACATGACTGCGTATTTCTGGCCCTGCACACCTCTACCCCCAGTTGTTCCAGGACAGCTAATCATGAAGCAATTCTGCAAACCAAGCCAGTTAAACCAGGTTTATATCCCTGTGTGGTGCTGCCCACCTTTAGCTTGGTACAAGCTTGAACCTGCCTGATCTCCCCACATGTCTCCAGCTGTGTTTCCATCTCCTCCATGCAGACTGGGGAGCTCATTCATCTGAAAAGCTCATCCCAGCAAAGCAAACTGAACATATTGGGGATGACATGAAGGTTCAGTGTTAAAACTGCTCTTTTGAACTGCAAATTTGATTTTTTTCATGTTTGAAGTTGTGTCTTAAGGAACTGGATGTCATGTTATGTCATGGGCTTGGAGTGAGGGTCAAGAACACTTGAAGGCTCCTAAGTATTGTCAATAAAGCCCTGTGTTGTGAAGCTGCCTCCTGTGCTTCCTGTTGCAGCTCCAGTATAGCTTTACAAAAGAGTGTGAATACCCTCAAGAAAAGAGCTTGTGCTCTTTGATCGTTTGAGGACAGTTACCTTCATAGGAAGTAACAAACCCCAGGTCTTCCCATAGATTATGCATTTGAAGAGGGCAATCTAAAAATTTAGTATGGTTCAGTGCTCCTGGCACAAGCCCTCAAAATTTGCATTGATGCAACGCACCCACCTTCCCCCCCCTCCCCCCCCACCTGCCATGCTTCTTTTTGCAACCCCAATGTCCCTGGAACTGTAAGCTTTAGTGTTTTCCAAACCCTAGCCTTTCTTGAAACCAAAGGTAATTAGTTGCTTTTGGCTTTTCCCTTTCTGCCACATCCATATATTGGATTTTGAATTTTCTATACTCAATTAAATTGTCACTGGTTCAGCTTGTTGTTAATATTAATGATGCTATTTTTTGTCTTGTGTGAAATATTTATAGAATTACAGAATCATAAAATCACAGAATGGTTCAGTTTGGAAAAGACCTCTAAGATCATTGAGTCTGACCATTAACCCAGCACTGCCATGTTCAGCAAACCATGTCTCCAAATGTCACATCCACATTTTCTTTAAAGGCTTCAGGGGTGGTAATTCCATGTGTTCCCTGAGTAGCTTCTTTCAGTGCTTGACAACCTTTTAGGAAATAACTTTTTCTTAATATCCAGTCTAAAATTCCCTGGTGCAACTGGAGACCATTCTCTCTTGTCTGATTGCTTGTTACCTTGTAGAAGAGGCTACAACCTCCTTTCAGGGAGTTGTAAAGAGCAAGAAAGTCTCCCCTGAGCCTCCTTTTCTCCAGGCTAAATAATCCTAGTTCTGTCAGCTGCCTCACAGGATTTCTGCTCAAGATTCTTCCCCTGTTCTGTTGCCCTTCTCTGGACACGCTCCAGCACCTCAATGTCTTTCTGTTAGAGAGGTGCCCAAAACTGAACACAGGATTCAAAGTGTGGCCTACAGTGCCAAGTACAGGGGGACAATCGCTGCCGTTATCCTTCTGGCCACACTATTTCTGATATATGCCAGGATGCTGTTGGCCACCTGGGCACACACTGGCTCATCTTCAGCCAGCTTCACCAACACCCCCAGGTCCTTTTCTGATTTTCTGATTTTCTTTCTAGCCACTCTGCCCCAGCCTATAGTGCTGCAGAGTGCCACTCATCCAAATGATCAATCAAGATATTAAACAGGACTGAGCCCTGGGGAACACTGGTAGTGACAGCCACCAGCTGGATTTAACTCCATTCACCACCACTCTCTGGGCCTCCCAGAGAGTTTTGCATGAGTTTTATCCAGCCAGGTTTTATTCAGTGCACCCATCCAAGCTATGAGCAACCATTTTCTCCAGGGGAATTCTGTGGGAGACACTGCCAAAGGCTCAAGGAAACCCAGGTATCCATCATCTATAGCCTTTCTCTATTCCACTATGCAGTATTCCTTGTCATAGAAGATCATATTTGGTCAAGCAGGACCTCCTTTCACAAACCCATGGTGACTGGGTCTGATTTCCTGGTTGTCCTGCACCTGCTGCATGGTTGCCCTCAAGATGGTCTTCTCTGTGGCCTTCCCTGGTGCCCAGCTCAGGCTGACAGGTCTGTAGTTTCCTGGATACTCCTTCTGCACTTCTTGTAGGTGGGTGTCATGTTTGCTAACCTCCAGTCACATGGGACATCCTCCATTAGCCAAGACTGCTGAAAAACTATTGAAAGAGGTTCAGTGAGGCCTTCCACTGTATCCCTCAGTATACTTGGGTGGTTCCCATCCAGCCCCATAGACTTTTTTGTGTCTAAGTGGTGTAGCAGGTCACTTTCCCCTTGGATTATGGCAGTTTCATTCTGCTCCCCATTTCTGTATTCCAGTTTAGAGGTCTGGATACCCTGAGGATAACTAGCTTTTACTGCTAAAGACTGAGGCAAAGAAGGCATTAAGTATCTCAGTCTGTTCCTTATCCTTTGCCACTATGTTTCCCCTTGCATGGAATAAAGATGGAGATACTCCCTAGCCCTCCTTTTGTTGACAGTGTATTTTTAAAAACTTTTTTTGCTTTTTGTCATTTTACTGTCTTAATAGATTTCATTATAGTTAGGCTTTGGCCTTTCTAATTTTCTACTTGCATAACTTCATGATATCCTTCGTGAGTGGCCTGCCCTTTCTTCCAGTAGTAATAAAAAATGTTTATGTCTCACTGTTTTTTGGTATAGTCCTGATTAGAATACTGAATTTTCAAAGATGGACTTTTAATAATAATTTTGTATTACTTTACTTAGAAAACTTAGGATATTGCAAGTGAGATTTAAGGACTACCCAGGAAGACATATTGAGCAATAATTGGTGTTTTGTCCTTTTAGTACTTTATCTAACTGTTAGACTAGGCAGATGAAAAGGAGCAGTGGGAAGAAAAGAGAATGTTAGCTGAAGAATTATGAGTTTAAAGTAGCAGTGTGTTCTGCTCTCAAGTATTTATGGGAAACTTTTTGTGTGTAGTTATGATGAGCATTGTCAAGAAATATTTTATTGAAACATTCCAAAATAACATCCACAGTTAAAAACAGCACCCTTCTGCTTGCATAGAATTGTTACTCATGCATACTAGAATGCTGTTCTTTTGGTTTTTACTAGTATTGTGAAGACAATACCTTGATCCCCATTTCTGAAAGAAAACCATGCACTACCGTGTGTATCTTCATGTCAATTAAATATATCTAAACAATGGGGTTCTTGTTTGTCTTTTCTTTGCTTCAGCTAGTGTCAAACTGTGGGCTGTCTTCCTTTGTCATTTTTTGAGTGGGAACACGTTGTTCCATGATAATTTTGAAAATAGTAGGCTATGTTTACTATTTCTGTCCTAGGAGCAGCACAAAATCAGTATCTCATTCCCCTCAGAAGCAAAAATTGTGCTCTTGGACATGAGGCAATGTTCTCATACTCATAAAAAAGTATATATTTCTATTCCAATAAAAGGTTCTGTTAAGCAGAGTAGAACTGCATGCAGCAATTGCATCAGTCAAGTGTATGTTTTTCCATAGTTCCTTTAGATGTTAATCATAAAATTGTTCAAAAGGTAACTATATTTTGTTTGAACATTGCAGACTGGCATTTTATCTTTACATGTGATTATGACCCTCACAAAATATTCTAGACCAGTAATATGGATTTCTGTTATTACTATTCTCCTGAGCACTAAGAGTAACAGTAATTTTTTAAAAAGGCTAAAATTTGATGCCTTAAAAAATTTTTCCTGTCAAAGAAAATACTGTTGATTGATACATGTATTTTAATATGAAAGAACTGAAGAGTCTATTTAAAATTATTTTTGTCCTCATAAAAATGTATTCCTTATTTTGCTATATTGTCCTAGTTATTTTCTGCAATTGGCCCATGTTAATCTGACTTTTATTCCTAAGAATAATTGTGAACAAAATTTTGCCATTTTTGTCCTAATGACAGTGTTTCTCTGGAATAAAATTAATGTCTTCCAAGACACTTAGTCTGAAGCTAATTGAATCCAATACAGTAAGGATTTTCTTTCCAAATCCTAACTCTTTCTTCCCATTTTTCTGCAAGTGAATGAGCAAGACATTTTTTAGACAGTAAAAATCTTTATGTGAACACCTCTGTTAAAATTCTTTGCATCTTATGCTAAGCCATTCTTCAGTGTGTAGTCTCAGGATGACCATGAACATGAACATGTTTAATTCAGAATTCCAGTTTTAAGATGTTGGTAGTTCCCTTTGAAGACCTCTTGTTATTGCTCTTCAATGACAGCATGCAAATGTCAAGTTTTGAAGCAAGTTAACAGCCAGGGAAGCATGAAGTGTGTGTTGTATTTTCAGAAGGAGAGAGTCTAGTTTTCATGAAGCTGATGTAGCTCACATTCCCATACAAGCTCGCTGTGGTCAGTTAGCACATACTGGGCAGGTCTCCAAACAGCCAGATGCTTGTGTTAACATCAGACACAAGAAGTGTTGTTGAAAGTCACACAGAAGTGTTAGGGTGTGCTAGAACTGAGTTCAACCAAATATGTGGGTCCAGGCTCTAGATGTAGCTGGAAAATCTGAACAAGGAGAGAAACAGATGAACACTGCTGTTCAGATATTAGAAGTGCATTGTGCACGGTCTCCCTGATTCTTAAGATTTTCTAAAGCCTTCTGAGTTTACATTCTGTTGGAGAACTTTCCCACACAATTTCTGTAAACAACATATTGTTTACATTATTTTATGGGGGTAGAGAAACTTGATATACTAGTAATTTGTCCAATGTCTTTGGAGAGGTGGCCCATTCACTCTCCAATCCACTGTCACCTTTGGGAAAGTATAAAGGTCGGAGTCAGAGAATAAACTTTCTTCTTTACCTGCAAATAGCAGGTAGCTCGCATCATACTTTCACGTATCCTATAGCAACAGTGCACCATATTCATATTTGAAAAAAAACATATCAGACTGGAATCAATACATGTTTTGTATTGATTTTTTTTTTTTTTTTGCCTTCATGTACATTAGACCAGTGGCACTCACAGACCCCATTCAGCTTTCTTGCTTATGACTTGCAAATAGGGGCAGCAGAACTGGACTCTCAATATGTACCTTACAACATAACCTTAAACATTTGGATACTATAACAAAGGGGTAGGGGAAATGCTATTTTTAAAGCAGGACCCTAAAGGAATAATTAGTTAAAATAGGTCATGTTATTCTTTCATTTAACTTTATCAGTGCCTTTCCACACTGTAACCTTAAAGGATGAGCCAGAAGTATCAGAAGGAAATGCTTGGTTTCTAATCTTTCCTTAAGCACAAAATATTTGGAGATATATTGGTATGAATGCTCTCTTCCAAACAATTCAAGTAGTATCTTGCTGGACATGACTGCAGTCCTACTGCTGTACAGATACAATCTCCCATAGAGTTTATGTCTCTTTCTCTGTAGTCTAAGTAATATATTATTTCCAGAAACTTTTAATTTCTTGCTGATGCATTTTAAGACATTTCATGAAATTGCAGGTTGCATTCTTATTTTTGGTCCCTAATTTCAGGACATTAAAACTCTTAGGTCGCAAACGTAACGGTCTGCCAAAGTACTTGTGTATCTGTTGCTATATTTCTGATATGATTGCTGTCTCCATCACGGCAACAGTACTCAGACCCTTTATCAGCAGATTGCTCCTGGAGCTGTTGTTTTGTAGTGCACAGCACTAAATAAACTGACATTCCTTTACCCAAAAGGCAAATAGAAGGTTAAACTGGGTTGTCAACATCATATTCATTTTCCAGGGAGGAAACTGTGAACTTGGAAGAATCAGATTGTCTGCTGTTGCTAAGATACTGGCATATGAACAAAACTACATGGTCAAAAAAAATAAGGCTAACACATGTGAAAGAATCAGCCCTAGGCGCTCAATCTCTTCCTGCAGTAGAAAGCTGTCATCCATCAACACAATCACCAGAGGGCTACATGCAGTCTTAACAAGCACTTTAACATACTGGTGGTGGATCTCAACAGAGGTGGATTTGTCCAGAAAGCGTTTGAAGCAAATGTCCATGTGTAAATTTGTCACACTACATTGCCTGAGCCAAAACTGGTTTAGCTGATGTTCCACGGATATCTTTCTATGTATGTATATATGTATGTATTACACAGTCATTGATGCTTCCATGTGTTGTGTATTTTAGATTTGTTCCACAGGGCAGGCAAGAAATGCTGGGGTGAGTCAGAGTCCAAAGTGCTGACTGAAAAGCTTGTGTCTTCTTATACCATTCAGAATTCTCTGAGATTCTTAATATTTAAAACAAACAGCACAGTTCATCAAAGAAAGATTCAATAATTTGTGAAGTGAGAAACCCTACTAAGCTGTCTCTGCAGTACAAAGAAAGACAGCAATGGATCTTGTTCAAGCAAACACATGATTAAACCCAACAGAGCACATTAAACATTTGATGTGGGCAGCAGTCAATACTAATGGAAGCCATTAGTGGAAATATCCTCTGAAGCGTCTCGTAGGTGAAGTGGGTTGGACACAGTGAAAAGATGGGTACGTTAACAATTGGGTGCTATTATGAATTCTGAAACCTTCCACAAGCAGTAGAAGGTTTAACAAAAATAAAAGAATCACAGTGTGTGAATTAATAGGACTTCAGCTAAAGACTCACTAAAATTACTGAAGAGGTAAAGTCTTTTATTTTGGGGTTTTTTGTTACCATAATTCAATAAATTTGCTTTTTTCTCATGCAACATATCTGTTGCATGCTGCTAATTGTGTGTGTAGGAGCTCTATTTAATGGGCAATTGAATTGCCAGAGAAATCCAGCTGTAGAAATAAGTCTGTATTGAGTGACACTGGTCACACCACAAAATAAACTTAAGGAAAAGAAGATAAAACATTCTAACATTCTTTGAAACATAGCCAGAGCATTCTAACATTCTGTGAAAAAAGGTCTGAACATTATAATATTCCATAAATGAATGAAAATGGTACATTGTACATTTGACAGACTGAAAGACTACTGATAGGACTACAGATGATGGACACAAATTAGAACACACAATATTCCAACTGCACACAGGAAAACAATTTTTTTTACTTTAAGGGTGGTCAAATTCTGGCAGAGTTTACCAAAAGGAGTGATTGAGTCTCCATACTTGCATATGGAGTATACATTCAATGACGTCTGGATGGCACTTTATTATCAGTGAGAGATATTCTAAGTTATATCCATGAGGGAATATTTTTTTTTTCTATTTTGCTATTGCTGATAATTCTAACAATTGGTAAAGTATCACTGAAACACAGATGTCTCTCTGCATATCCCTTGCCATGAGTTCCTTGTAAATTTAGCATCACTCTGGAGTGTTACTTAGGTAATGTTGCCATCTGGACATTTTGGAGAGACTTACTTCTGAGAAAACAATTCTTATTTGTGGAGGCTCAGCTCAGCAGCTCTGCTGAGATGAAGGAGACTCCTAGCTCAGTAGCTGATGTCTCAAAGTTGTGAATGCAGGCTGCAGAATCAGGCATATCTCAAAGCACTCACTATGATTAGTCCTTGAGACATTTTCCACAAAATTTTATTATTCAAACTTTTTTTTTTTTAGATGATAATGAAATTATGTGATCCCAAGGCTGATGTTTGTTCAACCACATTAAAATAATCTATTTAGACCTGCATTTTAGTAGTGTTTAAATCATGCTTTGCATGCTGTTAGCTCCTTGGAGTCACTAGGTTTTTTCTGTTTTCAGAATAAATAAAATGAGGTGGGAATAACATTTGTATTATGTACTTTTTAATGATTATTTAAAATTAAAAAATGTTTATGTTCCAAATTATCCTGGAAAATATCTTGAGTAATTTCTTTGGGGCTAATTAAATTAAAATAATGGAAAACAAAATGTAAGTAATATTAAAATCTAACACAGGAAGTAGTTGGAAAATATGTAGAAATATTGGAAAAATTAATCAAAATAAAAAGAAACCAAGTGTTAGTTTTCTTTAACTGTTACAAAAATGGTATTTACATCAACATTAACTAAAGTTAGAAAAATAACCCCATTCTGGATGAGTGGTTGCATTGCTTGCAAGCTGCTTCAAAGGAAGCAGCAGAATTTATTATAAATAAATTCATTTGAAAGTGATTTGTTTCCATGTTCTAGTTCCATCTTTCTCTTTCAATTGCATTAGTTAAAATCTCCATGAAATTAAAATGTGATGTTAAAGTGAGGACTAGCACTACTTGCTAGAATATATTTTATTCCCTATTATGCTGCCTTAAACCTAGAATAATTATAGCAATGAAATTACTTGAGATTTATGCCACCTTCAGTCAGAGCACACTCTTGAGTTTAGAAAGGTGTGATTTTGATGTCATGTAAAACTTTCTCGTTCATATTAGGAGATGCTGATGTGTCTGATGCAGACAAAGCCCAACTCTGGTAGGACTAGGCTGTTACAGAAATTTATTTCTGTTTAATGGGTTTTTGAGACTTAGCACAGTCTTGTTGAAATATTTTCTACTTAGAGACTCTCAAACTGCTGTAATTCTTGGTATGGTTCAGACGAGTGTCCAATTTTTGTCTTTCCAAAGCAACCAGGAAGCAGATCATGAGGAGGGGGACTCTATGTGCCAAGGGGAAATTATTTGAGACAGGGGTCTGCCAGCACGGCCCTTAGCAGAAGATGAAAATTGTGGTGAGAGAGCTGAAGGATGAGAAAAGCACACACAAGAGCATAGTGGCATCTGGATAGATGTTATAAAGGGAATGGGAAGAACTGGAATGAAAGCTGCTATTTGGTTATGTTGAAACCAATCATGATGCTTGAAAGCATCATGACTGATTGCAGCTGTAAGGAGTGCTTTCCTTTGGTACTTTTCACACATGTCCCAAATTTCCTAGTATTAATCCATAGGCCATCACTGCTTTGTGGGAATGGAAGACTGTTTCAGGGACAAATGGCACATATTTTCTTTTGCCCAAAATGCTTGGCATTGGGATAAAGAAAATATGTGCCATATACATTTTATAAGAGGCAAGAATTTTGCACTCAGTTTTCTAGGAAGCATGGCTATAGATTTTTGAAAACTTGCAGGAACTTGCCTATATTCACCCTGCTGCCTGATTTCAAGCACCTTCTGATGCATCTTAGATTTGAGGAGCTGTGCAAAACCTATATACATTTTTCAAGGTGAGACAGTTTGTGTGGGATTCATCTCACCTACCTTTGCAAAACCCAGTAATTAGGCTCTATCATAGTCTGTGGAAGCAGAGTAAAACTACTGGGTTGCACTTATCTGCTCATTAACTAAAGTGAATTGTTCTCTCAAGATAATTGGTTTTCTCTATTGAGTAGACAGGCAACAGAGGACAAGCTAGCTCTTACATAGCTAACGTCAATTGAAAAGTACTCTCATCACATTATACCATATCCCTGAGGAAAAATGCACCCACCCACTGCCTCAGTAGCTTTCCTTCATGACATTAAGCACAAAGTATTTAAGCTGTGAGAAATCCTGCATCAGCCAGAACTTTAAAGTACAGGAGTACCACCTCTTTTATGAAGGAGCTGGCCAAAGGGTTCTTAGTCTCCACAGGTCTAATTTTAGGACACAAAGTCTAAACTAGAGCAAATGCCCTCCTATCTGCTTGATGAAGCATTCTATATGTGAAGATATAAAAATAAAATTTCCCTTCCCCAGTAGGTTTTTGCATATGGGGTCCATTTCCTTCAGTTTTGCTTTCTCTTTTGTACATCTCTAACCCCCAAAGAAGGAGCAAAACCGCACTGAACTCAGACTAATTTGAGCTAACATGACTGGAAAACCTGGAGGCCCTTTCTCCCATGAAGCCCATTGAAGTCATTGCTGATGTGCCAGCCCCTGGCCATGCCCCTGACCCCAGCCTCCCCTCTTGCTGCCTTTCTTGCAGCAGACCTGCTCCTCCTGCCCACCAGCTGTGCCTGCTGGCTGCCCCACAGCCCAAGGGAGAGACAGCACAGCAGCAAACAAGCATCATTTGCATCCCAGAAGAAGGAGAGTAAGGTTTCTTGAGACAGCTAGCACACATACCTGAGAATATTTTCCTATTCATATGTTCACTTACATGCTATCTAGAAGATGTTTCTGACTTGTGTCTAGTGGTCTGGCATGTTTGGTAGCTGTGGAAAATGACAACACTATAACAGGCTTCAGTATAATATCTTAGTTCCTGAGTTCAGCAGAAAAACCAAGGCCACGAGGATTTTCCTCAAAGAGTCTGCCAAGGTTAAAAATATAACACTCAGTTTAAATGGCATAGCAAACTTATTTGTTTGGTTTTTAGGTGCTTGTTTGCTTTTAGGTGTCTGATTAAAGAACATATGTGAATCCTTTTTATCTATGGCCATTGAAATATGAATAATTCTTTTATTCATTCTCAGATCAATATTTTCCTTGCTTGAAGACAGGAAGAATCTGCATAGATAAAGTTCATGCAAACGGAATTAAAGAAACTGAGTTTGAGATTGCTGTAAACTCATTTTGTCCTCATTATTCACTGTTTACATTTTCTGTCCTATTGTATGTGAAACCTCTATCTCCCTGCAGAGGGAGTGCGTAGTGTGAAATCAGCAAGCTCATGTTTAGTGACTGAAAAAAAATTGACAGTAAATAGAACTTGGAGAATCATAAACAGATATTTGAGCATTTAACTGTTAGTAGAATTCCTTTCTGTGTAGAAGGGTGTGTATAAACATATACTTTTGTCTGTATGACCATGTGCCTGAGTTCACAAATAACCTTTCATAGCATGCAGTTATTAAATAACTATTAAATTATTGAATAAATCATAGAAACAGTCATAGAATCATAGAATAGCTTGGCTTGGAATGGACTTTCAAGATCATCATGTTACACCTCCCCTTCCACAGGCAGGGACACCTTCCATTAGATCAGATTGCTCAGAGCCCCATCCAACCTGGTCTTGAGCACTCCCAGTTTTGGGGCATCCACAACTTCTCTGGGCAGCCTCTCCAGTGTTTCACCACTCTCACAGTAAAGAATTTTGTACTAATATCTTTTCTAAACCTCCACTCTTTCAGTTTAAAGATTTTTTTTTTTAATTTAGTAAAAAAAAAATCTGCAATTCAAGTGCACATTGCTCTATTCCAACAATGAAACTACTAGTGAGTAATGGGTGGAACAAGGCATTTAGTATGCTCAAATACCAGAAAGTAACTTGACACTTAGGAACAAATGCAGTAGAAAACACTAGGACAGTCTCCTTCCAGGACTTCCACTTGCCACTACGGCAGACATTTTGATCTTTTTGTGAAACCTGACAGAGTTTCCTGAATGGTTCCCAGAGTGCTTCCTAAGGAAGACCACAGAGTTTGAGCTGTTTTGTGTCGCACGATGGTGTCTTTAACGTATTTGTGAACTGGTTTGTTCTTGGAGGATATGATCACCAGCAGCTTGAAGAGGTTGCACTGGCACATACTGCATACAGCTGGTTGCAGGTGAAGTTTCTGATTTCACTCAGTGCCTTATCCATGCAGCTGGAACTCATGTTGATGGTCTGTGATGGAGTCCTGGTGTTTTTGACAGAGGAAAAACAGGAGGCCCAGCTGCTTCTATCTGGTCAAGCATAAATTGGAGTAAACATCAGCAATCTCAGTACAGTTAACAGTATACCAACTTGCAAATCTGAGATGGAGGAAAAAAAAAATGTGTGAGTAAAAATTGATGGGAAAGCCCCATAACTTCAACTCATGCAGTGTCTTGCTGAATGCAAAAGTGATTTTTAGTTTCATCCTGAAAATAAAAGCCCAAACTAGCAGGTTTAGACATATGTGTGTATATCTGGCTGGTAGGTTCTGAAAAATTTCCCTCAAAGCTTGGCTGAAATGTGCCAAAACTTTTCTGACCACAAGAAAAACATAAACAAACAAAACCAAGTTTTGAGTGAAGAAGATACTACAAATGAAAGGGTTAATTGACTCCCAAATCTGATAAATAAACGGATGGAAACTTTTCAAGTAAGTCTTCTGGTGGGAATAGGCTCAGGCAACTCACCAGGGTAGTACCTTCTCCTTGAACTGCATTGGCCCCAGCTGTGCAGGAACACATGCCAGGGAAGATGCATAAGGCCTCAGGGCTCTTTACAGGATGAGAATGGAAGCAATAAAACATGGAGCCAAACATATATTGTGTTTACCAAATAGGAAGATAAGGGAAGATTCTAATTTTCAGCACCTTCCGTCAGATTGACTTCTTCCCTGGGTAATAGGGGCAACACAAGTCTCAGCTATTTACCAGAAAACTTGGGAGGCTGCAGAGCAGCATCTTGCTTCTCAGCTTTAGGCAGTTACTTGATCACCATTTAGTCATCTGAGGTGGTTGCCAAATTCCCTTTGAGGGACCAAATTAGGGACTATTTAGGGAGTTTTCTCCCTGGGTATAGCTTTTATTAAAGCAACATGCATGTCTAATTACAAAGTAGTAAAACTGGAAGCTGAAATTTATGAAAACGCTGGGGAAAAAATTGTCTTTCAGTATTTCTTTTGACACAGTAAGTCCTGGGTAAGCAAACGTAAAATGAGCTTATGTCATCCTGAATAGAAACATTTAGTGCATTGATGTTGATTATCATGTGTTCTTTTGCCTCAGGCTTTCCTGTTTGCATTGCATTTTTGCAGAAAGCCCCTGTACGTGTCTGTTAGCTGGGCAATGCTGAGGGCTGCAGGCTGAGAATCAGCCTGAGATAGAGCTCTTCTCTGATAAATGGATTTTTGTAAGCATCTGCTTTCTGCACTGATGGCCCACAGAATATCAAGGCAAGGTGACCAAACAGCTTTGCTTTTGCCTTTGAGCTAGTGTTGGAGATCCAGCATGTGTGCTATTACCTAGACTGAGCACATTGAGATTTCTACTGTTGAGGCAAAGTGGAAGCCTTGCTATAAAAGGATATCAGAGCTGTATTAGAAACACAGAAATTAATAGCAATATTACTGCCATTTCTGCTGTTGTTTAGAAAATAATGTATCAGGACCCCTCCATGATGATATCTATCCCAGTTTCTATGCAGAGTAGTCCAAAACTGGCTTGATTGTTGATTGAGAAAATAGATGTGAAGAGGGAGGCTGAAAGCAGTTGGCACTAGAAATGGAGAGGCAGCCACGGGCACTGCACTGCTGTAGCAGCATTGAACACTGGTGACAAGGGCTCAGCCCTATGGGGCTACCAAGTGTTTGCTCAGGGCTTTAGCAGGTTTCAGTCCAGGTTTCACTCTTAATGCTTTCTGTGTTAATTAGCTTAAAGCTGGCTCTGCTACCTTAACTAAGGCTCCATCTAGGTGAAGTAATGTCACTCAGCCTGGAATGAACGTACAGGAGTCAGAGACCAGATAAGTCTAGACCTGACTGTGAAAATTTAGTCTAAAATTAAAAGGTGGGGCCAGAAATGGGTAGGATAAGAAATCTAATGCAGAGGAGAATAGACCAAAATGAGTAGTGAAGAGATGCTCTCTGCCTTGGTGTGATGCAGTAAATGTGCTATGCTAATGCTGAGCAATGCAGAAAACATGAAGTAATTCCTCTGTCAGTGATCATTGCTCATCTGAGGCACAGAGTGCACTCATGCCCTGTGAAAATAGCTGTATGTGAACATGTAATGAGAGACAATGTCATAAAAAGTGCACAGAAAGAGGCTTCAGGGAAGCAGCACAGGGAATCTTAATCAGCCTTTCTTGACTTTGAAGCAGAGTTGCCATCCACTGTATTCATTCTCACATGTATTTTTGTCCATTATAATATCCTGTTGATTATCAAGTAAAAATATAATCTGTGGTTTTGGATGCAAGTGAAAAAACCTGTGACAGGAAGGATTTCTACATCTTTCAGAGCACAGCATGCACAATAGCTGTACAAGATTTTTGTGTAATTTTTTTCCTAGCAGAGTTCCATATGGGTACCCACTAGAGGCAGAAAGTCAGAAAAAGTGGCTTGTTGAATGGAAATAATATACAAAATTTGACTAGGTGAATAAAAGCCTAATTGCCTAGAAGGTGAATTTTTTTTTCTCTAATGAGTTGTTGGGAGTGCTTATTGAGCTTTTTGGGTGGAGGGAGGTGGATTCTTTATCTTTTCACCTCCTAAAACATATTGTAGTAGATAGGATAACATCTGCCTTTCTCATGGAACCTTTTGTCCTTAATATGTTGAATTAAATCTGATGATCAATAACTCACTAAGTTCAATAGCTACATTTGATCTTTATCCTTTGGCCAAGGTGCTAAATGCAAACTCCTTTTACTGATATAAGCACAATGAATGCAGGTAATCTGCTATCTATTTTCTGATAGTCTATGCTATCCACTCTTGATCTATGTGAGAGTAAAGCCTGATCTACTATTACACATAACATCAGCAGTATGAAGAGATGCAACATTTAAATGAAAAATGAGACTGTTTGAATGCTTTCCAATAGCTGGTAGAAAAATGCAGTACATATAATAAAAAATAGGGAATTTCCCCCTGCATTTCTAAAACTTTCCTGGCAGGCAATGTCATATAAAACTTCAGGCCTTTATCCCCAAATATTGTCTGTGTGACAATTCAGCTGAATCTGTTGGCATATGGAAATCAATAAAACATGACATTACAACTCATTATGTTGCTAATTTGCTTTCCAGAATTTTGTGAAAGACCCTCCCCAGAAGACCGTCACTAGAAGACAGGATGGAAGATAGGGCATGTTAGCTTGAACAGTTGCAATGCTCAATACCTACATCAAAGTGTTATGAGATAACAAAAGGATATTTAATCTTAAAAAGTGTCTGTGGACTTATTATCTTCAAGTTCTTTCAAGGTTTTGTCTTCCTCAGAAGTACAAGTGTGGGTGACAATGCACACAGGCTATTAAGGAACATAGAATAGAGATACTGCACAGAGACAGCCTTCAACAGCCAATTTATATCCTGTAACTTCCCCCTTTTCTCTGTTTTCCTGACTATCATGCTGGCTCTTAAAGCTCCATCCAGTTCTCTTATGGTTTTCCATGCCAAAATTTCAGTAGTCACTGGACTTTGCTTCTAAGATTTCTTGAAAGCTAATTTCTTCTCTGATACCTACTAAGCAATCAACACTAATGGTCTGTTGCTGGTGGTTTGTGGAGTGTAGAAGTGTGGTCACCTTGGTTTTTAGCTCTGTAAGCAGCTGTGTTTTGAGTTTCATAGATTAATTTATTAAAAAGAAAGGAAAATGAAAAGAAAAAAACACAGCAGTCTAATTGTTCTAAACAAAGAGAAACAAAACTCAATTTCTGTCTGAAAAAGGATTTTCAGGTTATTCCAGGAGGACAATGATGAAAGGGGCTTTTGTTCCCTTAAGCGATTTTAATGTCTAAGAAAAAATAAACAAAGTATTTCAGAATTTAAAAAGTGAGAAAAATTCAAAATGACAGATTGGCACATTTTAACTTGTTTTGAAGTTGTATTTCAGTTCTAGGGAGGCCAAGCCAATCAGATAAACTCAACATAAGACTGTTTGAAATCAGTCTTTCTATATACTTTCCAGTGTGAAAAGTGCTCTATGGAAAATATGAGTCAGCTGGAGTTCATTGGTGCACTTTCTGTTATCCATCATTTATCTCTTTGAAGCAGAGCTCTCTACACATGGTTAGATAGCAGACAGAATGATGGGGTAATTGTTTTCTTACTGGGGCTTTTGTGCCTACCTAAAAAGAAACAAAGACTAGGATTTCCAGCCCAGTGTTAGAAATGCCCTATTTATGGTCCAAATTTTTACACACTGTGTTCAGTTTAGCTTGCTAAAGCACTACAGTTTCCCATGCTGCATTACTGAATTTGTTATCACTCCCAGCCAACCCCATGTGAGAGGCAACAGTTCTTCCTCCCAGTCATATCACTGCATAAAATTCCAAGCATCCAAAAACAATCTCTGGTCACCAGAGTTTTGCACCTATGCCAAAAGGGGAATCAAGAAGCCAAGAAACACACAAGAGTACAAACAGCATGGACAGTGATCACCTCAGGAAGGTTCATCCAAAGGCACTCAATTTACTTCTTACTACAGAAACAATTTTTTTCTTCTCATATATTAATTATCAGTCTCACTCCTACCTCCTTTTGTTTGCCTGATTATTCTGATCCCGCACATCTCTGTGCCCATCTGGAGGTGGATTTCCAGAGTCACAGTTATCCTTCACCTTGTGTAGTCACTTACAATGATGATACAAGTCCCTGAGCTCTGCTCAGAATATATTGGTACAAGCAAGTAGGCAAGGGTGGATTGCATTTCACATCTGTTGTCCAGATGTCTTGCAATTCTCATCGCCCCTTCAGAGAGGCTAAGGTCAAATATGATGAAGACATCCATGCCTTTGCCTGTAGTGCTGGTGGGGAAACCCCATCTCATTTGTCACACATGAAATTCCCTGTCTAATTTCCACGTTCCCTGTGTCCTTTACTCAGTGGTGGTGAAGGGCTGCTGCTCGCACAGGGTGATAAAGTCATATGTGCCTGGGACCTTGACTGTGCTGCTCACCAATTGTGTACATGTAAAAACTACTCCAGTTTTGCTAGCTTGTGGCTTAGCACACACCTTGTGTACACTCATCTTGTGACAAGGCTGTCTCAAGACAGTCTCAGGATGTGCTTAGTCCTGCAACAAAGCCCAGGGAGACATGCTATTAATGCTGCATCTCTACCTCCCAGTTCTTTCACTGTTGAAAACATTTTCAGTGAGAGACAAACTGGCAAAAAGATAAATTATTGCACCTATGGGTGGCCCAGAAGGGTTTTTTTCCCTCTAAAAAACCCCTTCTGCTCTGCTTTGTATGTATAATTACATACTTTTCAGAGCAGGGACTGCAAGATGGCTTTCCCATTTCCACCCAGCAGAAGTCACCCTCTCCCCATTTTTTTTTTTTCTCTCTGGGTACAATTAATATTTAATTAAATGTATCCAAGGGAAGAGCTCCAAAAGAAGAAATTGAGAGAAACCCGTTTCAGATGGTCTAAACTGCTGACAAAACTACTTTTGAGAGAGGCAGATAAGCCAAGTGATTGTTCCAGTTTTGAGTCACACAGAGGGAATTTGAATGGATGTAAGAAGAGCAGAGTAACTGTAGGAGATTGTATACTAACAATTACACATAACAATTACACATACACATAAATTTCAGACATTTGCGTCAAAGTAGGTTTTGATTAACTAAAGCCTTTCTCAGCAGTGATTAATGACAACTTTTCAGGAAAATGAAAAGTGAAATTGAAAGCCAATAGTATTTGTTGAGGAGATAAAAAGTAAAAGCCCTGTGTTGGAAAGAACTTTTTTCCTTCTTTTAAGGTTTGTGTGACATTAGCTACCTTAGGAACTGAAATTTTGGAAAATAAATCAACATAGTGAAAGTGGGAGGTAGAAGAATGATTTTCTGCTTCAGAATCCCTAGAGAGTATTTGAGTTCAAATTGCTTCAGTCAAAAAGCAAGGTAACAGATATCTAATAAGGTGTAAAACCCACATGAAAAACAATATTCCAAGTCTGATCTGGAAAGGCCAGTTATCCCAATCAAATTAGAGCACATAAGAGTGCAGGACTTTGAGAATGGTATTAGCTCAAGGCAATTCAAAATTGTTAATTTGATTCTTGTCAGGAAAATTACAAATATGCAATTTAAAAAAAAAAATTGAACAAATGAGGTAGTGGTCAAAGTTTAATTAGAAATTATGTACCTGCTTTGTTTTTGATGACAGTAACCAAAATGTTGTAGGCTAGGAAAAAAAAAAAAGAACAAATAAGAGCTGAGAAACCCCAGATATTTGACATAAGTAGAATGGCTTTACTGAATACACATGTTTAGTTTCAGTCCTAGCCAGAGATTCCATCACTCCTCCTGGAGTGAATCAGTGTGTCAGCATTAAGGAAGCAAACCTAAGGGAGCGAGATGTTAGGAGTCATCCCCACACCTCATGTTGAAAAACACATGCCCTTCCTACATTAGCAGTGTTATTCCATGGAAATAACAGTCAACCCTTTTTTAAAAAGAACAGGTTTTGAGTTTGGATGTATGTCCTGGCTTTGCCTGGAACAGAATTCATTTTGTTCTTGGTAGCGGATACAGTGCTGTGGTTTTTGTGCTTAATATGAGAATAATGTTGATAACATACTGGTGTCTTGGCTGTTCCTAAGTGGTGGCTACCCTAAGACAAGGAATTTTCAGTGTCTTGTGATTTGCCGATGAGGAGTTGTACAAGGTTCCAGGAGGGAGCATGACCAGGACAGGAGACTTGATCTGGCCAAATGTGAATCCCATACGACAGAAGTTATTTTCAGTGTATGAACTGGGGGAGTTACCTGGAAAGTAGATCACTGTTGAGGGATGCTCTGGCCATTGATCAGCAGATGGTGAGCAACTGTGTTTGGCACCCCTTGCTTCTCTTGGGTTCTGTTACTTTCACCTTCTTATCCTTTCTATTACTGTATTGTACCATTATTGTGATTATTATGAGAATATTTAAAATTATTATTATTATTATTATTATTATTATTATTATATTTTGTTTCAATTATGTAATTGCTCTTATTTCAGCCCACAAGATTTATCTTTTCTTTCTCATTCTCCAGCCCACTGGCATCAGTGGGATGGAAGGCAGTGGGGGAGCAGCTGTGGGGTACTTTGTTGCTGGCTGGGATTAAATCACAAAAAAATACGACCAAACAGCTAAAATTACTTTGGCAATTTTTCTTTTGTTCTAAGATTTTACCCTTTAATAATGATGGGAACACAATAGTCATAACAGTGATGACAATGGGTGTCCAGGAAGGAGGTGGAACAGGACAAGCTCATATGACTTTTTACCTACTGCTCTTCATGCATCAGAACTTTCTGAGCTCAGGCATTTCAAGGGAATTCCAGGATTGTTCTATTTAAAACTGGCAAGGATTCTCTTCAAAGTTGTATCCAGGCTCTACTTATACCCAGAGAAACCTCTTCCCTTTAGGGGTGCCATGGGCCTGCTACACACTGATGGACAAATAGCATTCTTTTGATAATTTCAAACCTGGTTTTCACTATTTTTTTTTTAAGGCCTGTGAAAATTGTACCTGATCTCTGCCCTATTGCAAGAAATTTTGGGGGGAGGGGTGGCCACAAAAATAGGGAGGCCAGGCTTTTGTTTGTAGTATTTTCCTTTTCTTCATCTGGAATTAATTTCTACCAAAATGATTCTTTCACTCTGATTAGGGGTTATTTCAGAATACTATATCATTTTTTTGCCATTGGACTTGACCTGATTTCTTCCAAAACTCATTTGACAGAAGAAGGGGCATGCTACATAATTCATTAGATACCAGAAGTATATTAAAAATGTATTTAACTAATCCCACTAGGAAATAAAATAACAGCTTATTTCCTTAAAGCAGTCTTGATGGACCCAGGCCTGTATTTAAACGTTTGAGACTTTCTTTATATTAACTGGGGAAAAAAATGTTCATCATGCTGCTGTTTCTCAAAAATCCCCCAAATAAATCAAAATACAAACCAAAAACAAACAAACCCCGACCAAGAAAATAAAACAAACCCCAAAACAACAAATTAAAAAAAAAAAAAAAAAAGAACAAAAACCCTGTGACAAGCTCAGCTGAACAGTAGGAACATAATGAGCCCAAATAAACAGTGCTGTGCTCAAACTCAGAATACATATACCTTCAGGCAGCAATCTTAAGAAAAACTAGTTTGTTGAATTATTTAGTGAATATGGCAGATCCTAGATAAAACCTTTTTTCATCTGCTCAACTCCAGGTAAAGGGCATGTATAGGTAACCTGTGCCTGGGGGTGAGGGCTTGTCCCCCCACAGAAGGAGGGATGCAGAGAAGTGGGTGATGTGGTAATTGATGCTTGTGATTGAAGGGTGAGCTTGCTAAGCACAGAGGGCTTACTTTGAGCTCCCACACTGCAGCAACACTGCCTTATGTCAGTGAAGATATTTATAGCAATTCACAGTATGGTTGGGCAAAACTGTCCAGAGATCTCCAGAACCTATTTTAACATCAGCCAAACATAAACTGTTGATCACTGTGCTGTTTAGAGCTCTTCCATTTAACTCTTTGGATTTAACAAGAAAACATGCTAGTGTATGAGATCTGGAATACAGTCACATGGAAGTGAAAATTTCTTGTTTCTTCTTTCTCTCTTTTTTTTTTTTTTTTAACTTTGATTTCTGTCAAGAAATGTCAGTCCGAAAGAAATCCAAACATCCTGTAGAATTGTGTCAGTTTGTAGATCAGCTCAAGAGAAGCAAGACAATTTTCCCAGGGAAATTTTCTCTGTTTTCCTTCCCATCTGGCATGCCCTCTTCCACCATGTCTAAAAGGCAGAAGCCAAGCCTGGAGTCTGGCAATCATGGCCAAGAGCCTCAGTGTTTTTTATAGTGCAATAGGATGTCTTCTATAGGTGAGAAAGGAAAGAGGTCAACAAGGGTAACCTCATCCCTTTTGGACAGTGTATGAAATATCTCTGGGATTTTTATTTATGTTTTTTGAAAATGTTCTGGGGATTTAGACCTATTAAAATCATTTGTTACTGTGTGAAGCTTTTAGGCGGGGCTGAGTGTGTGACAGCAGTGGATGCTGGGCACTGAAGAAGGCAGGAGGAGAATGAGGAATGGATTCCTTATAGCCTAGCAATTTGAAATCTTTAATGAATAAATGATTTCTTTCCTGTCCCAAGAACTTATCCTGCAGAACACAGTGCTCTGCAGTAGCAATAGTTTTAGATCAATGGTCTATCTAGGACAATGTACATTTTCCAAATCCTAAATCAGATATTTAATTAGAAGGCATTTCCATTTCAATTACCTTCATGCATCCCATCAATACTCCTAGCTTTTCATCAATGTTTCCTTTTCTACTCACTCTGAGAAGTGCAGGCCTTTGCAAAGAGTTATTTTGGCAATTAAATAACTAACGGAAATGACCAGAGCTGCAAAAGTGCTTAACTCTAACTCTTACCCATTAAAAGCAATGGTAGCTGCTGTATATTGCAAAATGATGAGACCTCCGCTGGTTGCCTGCATAGAAAAGGTCCCATCACTAACTACCTATGATTAAGACAGGAGAAGAAATAAATTGCACAGTGGAGAAAATATTAAAAAGACAGGTGTTTAATGTAAAACAAAACAAAATAATTATTAACTTTCAGTTTTTCCTAGGCCTGTCATTTATTGCCTAGCGTAGATTTAAATATGAATTTGAAGTACAAAACCAGGCGGCAATATAAAAAACAAAAAACAAAAATACAAAAGCAACCACCATGGAATAAAGTTCTAACTCTAGATAAACTTAAATTTCAATTTTAATATATTTTAATCAGATGAAAACTGCTTAGTATGAGTAATATTTGGGGATTCTATTCTTTGCAATATCTCTACCAAATGAGATAATACCAAGGAGTCCTTGTTTTTAAGGGATGCATCAGGTGTCAAGCCATTTTTTTCCATGAGCAATTTTCCCATTATCAGATTTTCACTGAAATTTGATCATTTCCTATCAAAAGCTTATTCATTTGGAAGCAGTTTATCACTACTGAGGCTAATTATTCAGTTAGATAAGAGAGTTGAGGGTCTCGCTTTGCAACAGATATGTTTCTGAGATCTATTAAAAACACTCTTTAGTTCACAGCCAGATGCCACATTTCTCTTACCATTTGCAAATCTTTTATTACACAACTGAAACAGCAAAAGTAAAGAAGTACTCTTTGAGGATATTTTTTTTATTTTTTAAATTTAACCTGTTTCCATTTCATTTTTCTCATAAAATGTGTATATTCTCTTCCCAAGCTGCAGTTCTAGCTCAAAGGATTGGTGGTTGTAATTATGATATTATGAAGTTAGCTAAGACTATGAAGTGTTGTTTTTTTAAAAAAAGAAAAAAGTCCTGTGGATTTGATGATGTGATGGAGAGAACATTAAGAAGATGTGAACTTAGCCTTACACTGTAATCAGGCTTGGTAAGACATAAATTTTCAAATGAACTACATATATTGGTGGTAGTTTCACATTTTAATGTGAACTGTATAATGAAGATATATTCTTTATTCATTTTACTTAATTATATAATGAAGATTCAAATCACATTAACTAAATTCCATCTTGGTCCCCATCCCTGTTTGGTGAATCTGTGCCTTCATGGTCACCTTACTAATAGACTGGAACTTGACTTATGTTTCCAGTCATGCAAATAATTAGTTCAACTAGTGGTAATTAATCTATTAGAAGGAAACTAATTACCAGCTGAAGTATTTGCAGCAACAGAGCCCCAAATCCTTAGATACATTACTAGTCTTGTTCCTGACCATTCAGTGGTCTATTACATCCTTTTGCAGAAAATTATCTGATTTTTAAAGGGGAACCACAACACTTTCTGGGTCTGAGAAGCAAAATAATTTCTTGATATTCCTAAATGTGAGAATGCAGAGAGAGTTAGATTTCCAAGACCAACTGCTATAACCCTAGAACAGATTTAAAATACTTCAATCAACACCTACAAGAGATACCAATTTCCATGACCCATCATTTGTACTTTGGGTTCAGAATGGCGCTGTATTTCTTTCTTATGTTTCAGATGTTTGTTGGTGACTGACTGTGGCTGCCATAAGATATTCTGGAATACATAGGATTTAGCTTCAATGAATCCTACTAGAGAAGTTTGGGATCATCCATTGTCTCAAAAACTTTTACAGTGCACATAATGTCTGAAATGCAGTGCTTTATGAGTAAAACAGAATCAAAGAAACACAGAATGGTTAGGGTCAGAAGGGACTTTTGAAGTTCATCATAGGACCATAGAATGTCTTGGTTTGGAAGGAACCTTCAGTATGATCCACTTCCAAACCACCTGCTGTGGGCAGGGCCACTGTCAACTAGACCAGGTTGCTCAAAGCCCCATCCAGCCTGGCCTTGAATGCTTCCAGGGAAGAGCATCTACCATTTCTTTGGGCAGACTGTTCAAATCCCTCACCACTCCCAGAATAAGGAACTTTTACTTAATATGTTATCTAAACCTACTTTCTTTCAGTTGAAAACCAAATCCCTCATCCTCTCTTTACATGCCCTTGTAAAAAGCCCTTTTCTGTCATTCTTCAAGGCTCCCTTCAGGTACTGAAAGGTCACAATTAGGTCAGCCTGAAGCCTTCTCTTTTCCAGGCTGAAAAATCCCAGCTGTCTCAACCTTTCCTCAGAGGAGAGGTGTTCCATCCCTCTAATTATCTTGATGGCTTCCTCCAGGCTTGCTCCAACAGGTCCATGTCCTTCCTGCCTTCCTGTGCTGGGGATTCCAGAGCTGGATGCAGTGCTCCAGGTGGGGTCTCATTAGAGTAGAGCAGGGGGGCAGAGGGGCAGAATCCCCTCCCTGTCCCTGCTGGCCAGGCTGCTTTGGATGTAGCCCAGGATACATTTGGCTTTCTGAAATGCAAACGAACATTGCTGGGTCATGTCCAGCCTCTCATCCACCAGCACCCCCACGTCCTTCTCAGCAGGGCTTCTTTTGACCTGTCCATCCTCAGTCTGTGTTGATACCAGCCCTCTAGCTCCACTCCCCAGTTCAACAGGGGTCACCTAACAGGGTCACTTAACAGAAGGTTGCCCAGGATCATGTCCAATCAGGTTTTGAATTCCTCCAAGGATGGAGACTCAACAACTTCCTTGGGTAACTTATGCCATATTTTGACAGCCCTTATGGTAAAAAAAAAATGTTTTCTTGTGTGCAGTTGGAATATTGTGTTCAAATTTGTGTCTGTTACCTCTTGTCCCATCAGTGGCCAGTACTAAGAATAGTCTGGCTTCCCCACCGTTGTTTGTTCCCATGAGGTGTTTCTAATCAATGTACAGTGATCAGGTGCCTCTAAGTCTTCTTTCACCTGAGGAGTCCTGTCTCTTTCAGCCTCTCCTCACATGGAAAAAAGAAGGAAATTTTCAACCTATCATTTAAAAAAATTGTGGAAGGTTTCCCTAAATAAGAAATTTGAGACATTAGTCTTGATCTAGTTTTCCTCATAAGCTATGCAATTTCAGTTCAGTGTGCAAATGCCAGATTAAATCATTAATAGGGTGTTAATTTGGCAGTTTTGGTCAAGAAGCTCAGCAGAGCACTATGTTTCACATCTGGAGATTTCACATGTGTTTTGCCCAGGCTGGATGCTTAAAAGCACAGCGGTGGCAGAGCAATGCCATGGTTACTGTTCAAGTTATGTATGCGTTGACAACTTGCACTGTATCCAGATTTCCCAGGCTGTTTTGATCATGAGCTATTGAAACAGATATGAAGATGGTGCAAGGAATATCTGTTGGGTGAATCTGCCATGGTCTTGCCCTTGGTGGGAAGGTGTTGGTAGTGAGAACCACACATTGTGGGATATTGCTCATTGCTAGTGCAGAAACCAAAGTAAGAAGGTGCTAGAGTCTATCATCGAGGACTCAGGTAGGCTGTAGTTTAAAGTAGACATTGATTTGCCTTGCCAAAGAAAATTCTTTCTCCACAGTTTCTCAACACAGAAGTCAGAAGTGACATTTGCTACAATATTACATAATTTCTGATGCCTTGATTTGTGAATCAGCCTTGCTGAACAATGGACAAATCTGTGCTGCTTGGCTTGTAGAAAGCACTAATTTTCAAATGTTCCGTTAACAGTTTTGGTCCCAATTTTAAGGGTTTTTTTGTTGTTGTTTTTGTTTGTTTGTTTGTTTTTTCCTGGTAATATTTCTAATAAAATGATACTACCAGTGTTCAGGAATCTTCCATAACTGGCAGAAGTGTCTTCCTGGAGACATCATGATACCCCACTTAACAAATGTGCTGCATTCCTCTGCTCCGTATGTGCTTATTTTGATCATACTTTTAAAGACTCAGGGACTGACATTGCCTAGCCTTGCAATTTGAAAAGAACTCGAAGCCCTGCAATGTATTATGTGCATATCCCTAAATCTCTGATCTCTCTGAACCCAAGGAAGATTAGTGGTTGTTCAAGTTGTTTCTGAGCCTATTCTTTGTCAGTGTTGTTTGTGGCACTGCAGAGCCTGTGAGCACCTGTCACCAATCAGGACACTTACTGCACTTTTTTGATGACTGCACAAACCCCAAACAGGGGGTGTGATCCTGAATCCTGTAGATCACAAAGGCACCAACCTCCGTTCATCCTAGAGAAGTTAACCCTCCAAGCACAGGTTTCGGTCTCCTTATGTCTCACTATGCATGTGCTAGAATATTTTTCAGTACAAGATGGTAAATGTTCTACTTATTACAGGTGACACTTTTGTTCAGCTGAAGAGATGAAATTCACAGATGAATACTTTTTTATCATTTGCTCGTGGATATCTGTATCCAGACTGCCTGTAAGTCAAACAGTGTCATTCTTTCATGTCTCCTTTAAAGTGACAAAACACTTGACCCTTATTTTCCAGATTGTGAACAGTGGCATGGAGAGATAATGTCCCAGCTCCTTCAGGGAATTTACTTCAGTGCAGATTTCAGTGATTTTCCCAGCCTGCAGGGAAAATCTGAAAACTGCAACTTCCCAAAGTCTAGGTTAATAATTTCCTACCAAAGATAGTCTGCTTCCTTCATCCACCAGCGTTTTTCTACAGAAAAAAAAAAAAAAAAAAAAAAAAAATACTAATGAATAAATCTGCCATAGCTCAGCCCAGGAAGAATGATTTTATTCCATCAGATAAAAGGAATGTCTACTATCTCTCTCTCAGGGCCTGCCAACTAACCCAAGATAGCAGAGGAATTTTTTATGTGCTACACTATTTTCTCACTAATCTTATTTTAAGAAAAGTAACATAATAAGAATTTATTTGGGGCACTCAGTATACTTTTCTTAAAGCCAGACAAAAAAGGAAATCTGGTACTTGTTTTTTTGTACTTTAGCACTTTATCTGACAGCTTGACATAAGAGCAGACATAAAAGCATAGCTCTGTATAAGATATTAATCTTAAATTATCACAAAACAATTTTTTTCTCCAGATTATCTAACACAGTCTAATTGTCAGGGGTGGATCCTGTGTATAAAAATACTTTGGAGATGTTATTATTTTAGCAGGGCAGTATTTTTTTCTGGAATCTATTTTAAATGCTTTTATTAGTTAGTTCTGTTGGCTTTTTTTCCCAGGTTGCTTTATATATCTTTGGAAATTCTGAATTCTCATGTGCTGTCTCCTGACAATGAATTCTGGAACAGTGACCAACAAAAAGCCATAGAGCTTGAATGGCACTTGACAAACTACTTTCCTAGAAAAATAGAAAGTGCTTAATGAGTGTGTCTCACAGTCTTGTAGCTGGATATTTAGGCAGAGTACTTTGAAGAGTAGTGAGCTCACAGTAGCCCAGTGGGTTGCCATGATGACTCTGAAGGTGTCACACTGTGACCTTTTACCATGAGTTTGATCAGATTACAGGCTGTGTACATTGATATCAAATAAGAGAATTCAGACATATGTAAAATACAAGAACAGTCTTTATGAACTCAGTACAGTAAGCAATGCTTTTTCATTTGGGATCACAACATTCCAAACTGGTGATGCAAGTACAGTTATCCTGGTGCCCTCCTTAATATGTACCAGAAGAAAAGTATCAGGAGTAGATATTAAACCACTGGAAGGTTGAAGCAAATGCTAAAGTGTGGGGAATTAAGTAAAAAACAACTTTGACATTTTGACAGCTGGATAAAGTCCATTGATTGTATTTTGCTGTTTCTGAAATCTCTTAAGTTTTGTATGTTTCAAATGTCAGGTAGGTTTCTTAAACCCCAGAGCAAAATAAGATGTGAGATTCAGGTTCCCTCTTCACCACACGTTAAGATCTTTTTCTTGACTAGAGTTAAAAATTTCTTTAATTTTTTCTGGAATTGCTACTGTGGTATCTTTCTGTAGTTCTGTATTTTAATACCAAAACTTTGTGGTGTTTGTTTTTTTTTTTTTTATCAACAGATTTATTGAGGGAATATGATGCCTGCAATGTCACAGTTTTGTTCCAGATGCCCCAACATGCTGTTGACATCCCAAGGACTCCTAATATATCACTTTCTCCTGGTTCTTTGGCCCCCTCTGCTATTCACCCCTGGCTGCCTGGGGCAAGAAGCAGGCTATCCTGCTCTGCTGTGTGGTCACAGCCACCTTGCTCCTTGCTACCTGCCTTGCCTGCTCCATCACGCCTGCCTCTGCAGGAATGGCTCTGGGTAGGTGTATAGAAGTGAGAGGAGTCAGAAAGGCTGGGAGTCCATTAAAGGAAACATATTTAGACAAATTATTGAGGAGTTGCTATGAGATGCTGTTACGGGGTAAAAGGTTGCACCAGGGAAGTGGCTATTTGAAGTGCAAACCTCTAAGCTTTTGTAGTCCCATCTCTTAAACACCCTAATGATGTTCTGCAGTGGTCTGTCTCCTCCAGCCGCTGCTCAGGAGCCCCGTGCCTTCCTGCAGGGTTTGCCCTTCCTCTGCTTGAGGCTTTGCCTGCTGCAGGCTGAGAGCCTGCAGGTGCATCTGTGGGAGCACTGGAGCTGTGCCAGCCATGGAAAAACGGGGCATGGAAAGGTGGGGCAGAGCACTCAGACCTGATCCAGAGCTTCCTGAAATGAATGGGAGTCCCTCCCCTCCTGTGCTTGGCCTCTCAACTCTGGGGTCATCCCAATGGGTTACTTGTATGGAAAAAACTCCACCTTGCCCCTGTCAGAACTATTTTTCTTCTGTTGTTACTACATATTAGTGGAGGGGAGTCTAAGACCCACAGACAGCCTGTCTGGATCTGCACAGTGCTGCCTGGATGGCAGTCCCCTCCCTGAGCACGGGCAAGAGAAATACAGGGATGTTACAAAGCTGCAATTTGGCTTTCCATACAGCAGGTGGAGTTTTTTATTTATAATACCACAGCATTCTGTCAGAGAAAGGAGAGATGGCAAAACCCCAGCCAAAACACCCATGGACGTGGGAAAGTTGCCTTCTGGATCCAAGTGTTGGAGGGCTTTGGCAGGCCTACCTACCTCAGGAACAGATGTGAGTAATTAATATTTGACTTGAGCTAGCTGATCAATCCTAGATAAATTGCTTGAAGGTTAATCACAAGGTTCTGAGTCACTTATTTTTACTTTTACCTGAATTCATGTGGGATTTTTACCACATGTGGAAGGAATATGAGGACTTTGATGTGAAAAGAAACTACATTGGGGGAATCTCACTGCCACCATGAAGTGTTTGGTGATGGGAATGGGAGTGATTAGGTAACAAAAGGACTCAACAAGTCTGTATACAAAAATGTCTGTTCTGGACAGATTTATAGGAGGAAAATCAAGAGCTGAATAATTGTCTTATGCGTTCCAGCATGTGAATCAATAATAGTGCTGCTAATTGGGCCCCAGCAGATTTATTGAGATGCAAACCTCTCAGTTGATGATTTGGGTCTGTCTCATTTCCCTGCAGCTTTCATTTATAGCACTATTATCTGAGGTCACATGAAGCAGTGTTGTTAGCTAATAGACAGCTGTTCGCCAATAGCTGAATGTCAACGTGCATAAAAACAAAAATATTATTGCATCCTTCACTCAAGTGGACAAGTGTGGATTCTCTGAAATCACTCCAGCTGCAGTGAGGTTACAAGAGCCAGGTACTTAATGTAGAAAGTACACTAGCATAATCTAGATGCAAAGTGCTGCTCACAGATAATTCATCATCAATACATTACAGTGCTCCTGGACAATTGCTTAGTGCTAGATATCTCTAAAAGTAAATTATTACCATAGAATATACAGTAACCACTTCAGTTTATGTTTGCAAATTACAATGAGAGCTAGTTGAAATTCCACTCTAACTTTAGCTTACTCTCTTGTCCTGGGAATTTTTCTTCAGTTGAAGATGACTTCTGTTCTACTTTAAGCCTTACAATCTCCATAAATCTTACTGATAATTTTCTGTATTGTATTAGCTGTTGTCAATTATTAGCAAAATCCTGCAACTGGATACTGGGCTGCAAATATAGTAAATGCAATGATGCCCTGAAGGTGAAGGACAGTGAAGGACAGTGGGCAACAGAGTATTATTCTTACTAATAGCTTTTTTTTTTTTTTACTTCAGTAATATTTGTTGATCTATCTGTCCTCAGGTACCAATATTTTTTCATGTTAAATAGGATTTCATCAAAACCTCCACTGAATGAGTGGTAGATCTGCAAGGTAAAGCACTTGTATGTAGTGCCAAAGGTAGGTTTGCTTGTACAATCAAACTTGCACTTTGCATTTTTGAGGCTGCACTACAGTCTTTCAAATAATGGCATAATCACACTCTGGCTTTATCTCAAATCACTCAGTCTTATAAAGAGGGACAAAATTGGTCATGCTCTAAGCTCAACATGTTATCCAGCAATCATTTTAACCCCCTTAGCTTTGTATCCATTTGCGCAGCTCTCAAACATGCAGGCCAGGGAAAATCAGGGAAAGGTGGGGAAAACAGTGAGTGAGATGAATGGGGAGCACCATTTTATTTCTATGGCCCATGCTAAGCACAATATATCCCTGTGAAGTTTCTACCAGGACAAACCCTCTGCCATCTGTGCTGATGGTGAGGCAGAAATGCTGATGTGCCCATTTCATTTAGCCCACACTTCAGTGTCCTGCCTGAACTGATGCCCTGGAGAAGCATCCCTTGGGCTTTGTACAGAAAGCAGTGACAATGCATTATTTGTGAACAGGGCACCATTTCTTGTCCTCACAACTGTGACCTGTGCATTGCTGGTGTGCCCAGCCCCTGTACAGGGTGGAGAGTGGAAGGGAGGAAAGTGGTGGATCTGTGTATGCTCCCTTCCTGCCATGCCTCATATATTGCCATCCTTTTGCAGGCTGCACAGGAAGAGTTTGAGGGCTGCCAGTGCAGCATAGGACACAATTTGGGGATCCCATAATTGTAGTGTGATGTAGGTATATGTAATGGTATCTGAAGCCTGCAGTGGTAAAGTAACATCACCCTGCATTTCATGATTGCTGAGGACTACTGGTAATTGCTCTCTCTTTAGAGTCAAGGGATGATAATTCTCACCACAAATGGCGTCAAGTTTAAACCATTTATTTATACTTCTTTCTAGAGATATCTGAATCTGAGCTCAGATACTGTGACCCTAATGTTCTACACTCTGATTCTTGGTATTAGGAATAGTAGGATCCAGACAGACTGTTCAGGTTTAGCACGACTTGAATTCAGCAAATTTTCTCATCTGAGCAAAATACTTTCTTAGTGTTTTGTTCTTAAATTGAATAATTAGTAAGTAAATCTATAATAATTTATGAATAAATCTAATAATCTAAGTTTTCTGCCCTTTGTTAGGTGCACATGTGATGCTGTTTCTGCTTTGCTTTACTATGTCACATAATTAAATATAACATCTATTTTTCCCAAGCCACTGAGCACATCTGCTACTAGCATATATTTAGTGGTTGTGTTGTAATGGATTCTCAGTCTGGCATGTTGTAGTAGATCAAGGCCTGGCTGGTACAACATCAGTAAGTGCTTTAGAAAAAGCAGACAAGATTGCTTATGCCTATAAATGTAGAATAACCAGGATGCATTTGCAAAGAGACAATATGCTTTGGTTTTGTTTGCAAGTTGCTGTTCAAAGGTTAGTTCATTCAGTAGAGTATCTTAGAAATGGAGAGTTGTGTATCAGAAATGGAGAGTTGTGTATCATCTGGGAGAGTTGCTCATCCAGTCCTTGCATGCTGGGACAGGATCAGTTATTAATTCTGGGAGCAGACTGGAAGAGAAAGAATATTTTTCTGAGACAAGCAAAATGCAAAATAAAGTAGATTAATTAAAGCAGCTCTGCTTCAAAGGCTTGCTGTTCTTTAATATATTGATCACAGTGTTCAAAGTTCTGCATGATGCCTCAATGTTCTAAATTGAATATTGGACTATATTCTGATGAGACCTCATGTAAATTGCAAGAACTCAACTAATTTGTCAGCATTAAGTGAATGTCAGAATTAAAGGCTCAGTTAGTGTACAAGTCTGTGATTTGAACCTTCTTTTTTTAAAGTGAAGAAATAAAGTTGCAGAAATTCACAAGTGTGGTGCATGGTCCATGAAGCAAAATCGAGTCATTGCTACCAAAGTCAGCCCTTCAGAAAGGGTTTGAAACATTGAGTTTAGACAGAGGAGAGTGGGAAAGGAGCTTGAGGAACTTAGCACACATGAGTTAACAAAGAATGATCCCTCTTGCTTGCAGAAGTAGCAGAAGTCTGCTTTGGTAAGCCTCCTCCCCTTTCTCGTCAGGTTTTTTGGTTTATTGCCTCCATAAGACATCTAGGAAGCTCCTTATCCTGTAGGAGTTGGGAGGTAGCCAGTAATTCCATTGGTTAAAAAGGGCCAGGTGATGTGATCTAGGGCAGGTGATTTGACCCATGTGTGCTACTTTGGGCCCCTCAGCACACAGGGAGAAGCAGCACTGTTGATCTGATAGTGAGAGAAAACCTTACTGCAGGTATTGTGGAAGTTGAAATGAAGGGTTAGGCAAAAGAGAGAATTAAAAAGAATTCTTACCCTAACACCTTATTAGCCAAAGTTATTTTAGAAACCCTGTAGACAAAGGTAGGAATTTTTATGTTCCTTACTTCCATTTAATGATAGCTTTAAAAAGAGAAAAAGGGTTCAAAAGCAGCTGCGTTTTGTTTCCCCCAGTCACTTTCTTTTTTTCTTACCAAGTCAGAGGGTCACAGTAGCTTCATGTGCAGAGATTTCTGCTGGTGGGCAGCTCCCATTAGCTGGGATGGCCTCAGCAGCTGGCTATGAGCTCTTGTGACCCTCAGGGTCTGTCATGTACTGCTTTTGTCCTGGCAAAAAGAAGTGCACATATTGTAGACATATCATAATCACATTATTTTTTCTGAACCTAAGTCAATAATTTTAGTCAAAAAATGAAAAAAAAAAAAAAAAATAGGGGAAGATACCAAAGAGCAAAAGCATTCATTAGAAATTTTAAAAATTAAAAACATCAGCCTATTTATCTTGACATATTCTAGATGAAAAGTTTCTAATTTTCATTTCAAGAGAGCACTGTTTTCATTTAAAATTGATCTGCCTCTAAAAGCAATGGTAACAAGAGAACAACGAAACTGAAACATTGATTTTTCTTTTGCCTGAAAAAAACCTTGAAGGCTGACCTAAAAAAAGTTTATCTGGAATTTGGGTTTGTTGTTCTTTTTGGTATATGGCAATTTAAGAAAGAAAACAGGATACTCTGCTGTATTTTTCCTTCTTTCAGTATTGGTCTCTATCTTCCTTCCCACTCCCACCCATCAATCCAGTTGGGCTAATACATTTCCTTGTCCAGTTCTTGGTGTAACTGACAGAGTGTCAAGAAATAAGACAGCCCTTAATTGATATTTATTCATCATCTGTGCTTTCATTAAAGCCTTGCAAAGTGCTCAGTCTCTAATAATCCATTTTCTCAACCAATTTCCCATGCAGTGGCACTCAGCAGAGTCGCATCTGTGGCTAGAAGTGAAAAGCAGAAGTCTACACTTGAGTTATAAATAGCCCACAGATGTAGCTATAAATATAATTAAAAATCTGTTTCTTTTCAGAGGCTAGTAATGCTTTTCCCATTATGGGGAACATTGGAGAAGGCAGGTAGCATGTATTCCAGAGAAAACTACCTGTA
Source organism: Lonchura striata (assembly GCF_050655825.1). Taxonomy (NCBI): domain Eukaryota; kingdom Metazoa; phylum Chordata; class Aves; order Passeriformes; family Estrildidae; genus Lonchura; species Lonchura striata. The sequence goes on from NC_140704.1 coordinate 119,046,126, forward strand.
CTTGCCATGTGAAGTAACAGAGTACATAACTCAGATCTGATACTGACCTTTTCATCATGTTACAAAGCAATGCTTACTTCCTCAGCTAAGCATGACCTGAATATATCTCTATTTTATTTCTCTCTGTGTTCCCTTAGGTGGAGCTTTCATATAGCTGTAGGTTTAGTGACCATCTAGAGATTTCAGTTCTCACTGTTCCTTGTGGAAATTCCTTTTCTTCTTGTCGTGGATTACCTTAATATGGCAGCCTGTACTCTTTGAACAGCTATTGCTAATCACATGAAACTGAAGAGCATTTGTGATTACACTTCAGTAGTTACAATAACGAGACTACCATAATCATTAAAATCACATCCAGGAACACTGCTTTTCTACCTCTGCTGTCCAGAGAAAGGAACCAGCCAGTGTGAATAAGATAGCGAGACATGACTGTTTGAAGGGAGGATCTTCAGAACTGTAAATTCCCTTAATAGATCAGAAATATTTATGTCTATTTGGCTTATTTCAGCAGGGTAACTGTACTGCATTGTGAAATGGACCACAAGCATCTCAGCCTGAGGGTGTTGGGGGGGCCTTGGGTGATTTATGCTCTCATCTAAACAAATGCCCTGAAGTCCATAACTGTGGAGACATCCTTTGTCTCACTAATTCAGTCTGGTTTCCATGAGCATCTATTTGATGGCTTTTGTTTTCTTCCCTTTTTGAACTATTCTTCCGAGCTGTCTCCTTTCCCTTGTTTGTACTCATCATTTTGTGCTGATGGTGCACAACTTTATTTTTGTCCATGGTGACTTTGGTGTGAGGAAGGGCTTTTATCTGTAGTTACATAAGTCTCATAGAGAGCATGAGCAAGTTTGGGCCAGGAGTGTTACTCATGAAGAAGGGATGAGACATTAACTGAGGACCACCAAATGAATTAATATGAATGCCTAGCATTGTCTAAAGAAAAAAAATTCCAGGTGATTCTCTTTAACACAAGCTTGCTTTGGAGTCACTCATGCAGTTAAGCAATTTGGAAAATACTATCTAGTTAGCACAATAGTGCGCAGATGCTTGAATTTGCAAAGTTCACTGCTTTGTTAACTACTCACTTAGCAATGAAGCTGCAAACAATGTGAATGTTAACATTCCTCTATTGGCCTCACCTGAAAAAAACCTGATCAGCTCTTATATGACTCCTGGATCCCTCTAATTCTTAAAAAAGGGAATTGGAAAACTTGCCTCTTAGAGGTTGTACCGGACTCCAGTAATGTTCTTTTTTTTATTCAGCCAAGCTGAATTTTGATTATTGTCCAGCTTATTTCCTTTGAACAACCAGCACAGGCTTTTTGTCTTTCCAAGCATTTAATCTCTGTTTTGCTGATGCCAGAGTTCAGCTTATTTTGCCCTGTGTTTGAAATACTGTTTTCTTCAGAAGCTGCAGGTCATGGAATTATCTACAGATTCTCACAGACACTTAAGGTCAATGCCTTCCTCTTTTTCACCAGTATGCTATTGTCATCTATTGCAAAGCACTGTGTATGTGTTCAGTCAAACAGTGCTGTTAAATTTCCATCTCAGTGGACTGAAAGGTTGTTTAGTACATTTATATAATGTTCCTGATCATCCTAGGTCCCACTCTAATAAAAACTGATGCTTAAGCTTGGCATCATGCACTGGCCTCTGCCACTCTGCTTTCAAGTGATTAATCAGCCAAGGTATAAAGATCTGCCAAAGCATAAACCTTTGTAGATCCTGTGTCTTTAGGTGACTGGCAACTTATTTGATGTTATTTACATCAGGGTTCAGGTAGCTGACATAGCCTAAAGGTATAAACAAATCAAGAACTGTAGTGGGAAGAAAGAATATTGTGTTTCACCAATACAGTTAAAAATGCAGGTCCCCTTTCCAAAACAGGACCAGGGTTTGTACATTCAGCAGCCTGTGTGTATGGAGGGGGGTTGTTTCAGTTGCATAGATTACTGTTTATTCTCCATACATTTTCAGTGTGGGGAGAGTAAAATCCTTTGTGCCCCCAGAATTGTCAGTGAATCTGCCTGAATTTTGTTTTTGAACCTTAAGAAATCAGTGCATCTCCTTATTTTGAGTGCCAAATTTGTCCAAATTTATGCATCCTTATCCAAATTTTCTGAGAATTCTGCTAAAAATGTTAAAAGCAACTTTAAATTTTAAATAAGGTTTGTGAATTACTGCAGTTCCTGGGGTGGAAGATGAGTGCTCCACCACCCACAGAGGATGACCCATCTCTGCAACCCCCCAACACAGACCCCTGAGAACACCCCTGGGAGATGAGGGAAAGGAAACCAGCCATACCTGCACCTATCCACCTCCTTTTTCCACCTTTGTTTATCTATGACTGTAAAGTGTGTTTCACCTCCAAGTCCTTGTCAGCACAGCAGTGGCACAATGGCACAAATATACGAGGTTTGCTCACTACCTAATCCAGCCCTTACTAAAGCCCTAAGATAGAAGACAGAAGGAAGTTTTGCTTTCAATGAGGGCGGCAAAATACCGGCACGGGCTGCCCAGAGAGGCGGTGGATGCGGCATCCTTGAAAACATCCACGGCCAGGTTGGATGGGGCTCTGAGCCACCCGATCGTGAAAGATGATCCTGCTCCTTGAAGGGGGGTTGGACTAGACGGCCTTTAAAAGTCCCTTCTTACCCAAACTATTCTACGATTCTTTGGCTATAAAAGTAAAAAGCCATGTGTAGAAGGTGAGCACAGGAGCAGCGTCCTGCCCCGGAGGCGCCCGCGGGGAGGAGCCCGAGGGATGCTCGGCGGGAGGAGCCGAGACACAGCGCTCGACGCGCCTTCACACAGCGCCGTGCCCGGGCGGCCCCGCGCTGCTGCGAACGTCTGTCCGTGCCTGCTGAAGGAGCAAAACGCGTGCTGTGCTTTGTAAAATAAGGCAGTATTAAAACAAAGCCTAATAGAGCATAATAAATATCAAATATAATGCCACAGCTGTTGCATTTTTTGCTTTCCAGTCTATTGAAATCTGCTCCATGTGTCTACCTGATTCTTCTTAATGCTGTTCTTTTTAACAACCACCTTAGGCGCAGCATTGTGTAAGTGATGGCAGCAGTTCTCATCCAGCACATCCGTTTGTCCAGCTGACTTTCTTGGCCTTTACTTAGGATAAAGTCTTTAAAGAAACAGTTACTGCTAGTATTGTGATGTTCATTTTGTTGTGTTCAGGAAGACATTTTGTTAAAGTCCACATGAAACCCATTTTCGTCAGAGCTTTAACTTCCAGTGGATTTTTGTTTGGTGTTCAGACTGCAATTTCAGAGGGAAAAAGGTTTTTCCTTTTGTCATGTTTGCTGCTTTGCTAGAGTTAGACCAACTTATTCCAGCAGGGAATGAACATTTCTCCCCAGGCACCCAATAACGTAGTTTACAGTTCAGGCTGCTGCAGGGTTCATTTGTTCTGGGCTGAAAGGTCTTGATTTTGAATGTACCAGTTTAAAAAGAGACACCCTGGTCTGGCTTTCAACAAGCAGGCCTTCTAGCTCTTGCTGCTCTTTTAAAGAAGGTGAATACCAGAATGGAAGATGGTTGTTTCTTCCTGTGACCACTCTGTATCATCCTGTTTCACAGTCAGTTACAAACTTTGGTGGTCCATACACAGTCTCCCTGGAGCTTCAGAACTGGGGTGCACATTTTTAATGATTCCCAAGTCATAATCTTGCCTGCTTATTCTGCAACCACATTATACAAGACTTTTTAAAGCATTAGAAAGAAAATAACCTAGAACTTCATTCTGGTGTCAGTGACATTGATTGGGACATGCACTGAAAAATATACATCTAAATCAACCTGAGCTCAGAATTAGGCCTGTCAGTTTGCACTGTGGAGGAGGGAATTGTCTCATCTGGGATGCTCACTCATGAAAGCATCTGGTTATCTGTGTAATATAGTAATCACTTCACACAATGGGATTATAAACCATGTTTATGAATACGGTCTGTTTGTTTGTGTAATTTTGAGTCACTGGTTTGATGCTCAAGCCCTAAGCTGAAACACTCACAGATATGAGTTCATGGCAAATGTTATATTAAGCTGTAATTGTTGTTATCAGATGCTGCCTGCACTTAAATTGCAGGAGGGCATGTGAATTTTTTTCTTCCCCACTTCCAGGTCCACCTGACATTTTGTACCCATACAGAAGCAACAAACTGAAAAGCTAAAACAGGATGCCTATCCACTTTACAAAATGACTCAATAAACTCTGCCAGCCTCACTCTGCAGGTTGTAAGTCAGAGATGCCTTCAGCAAGGCATAAGTGAACTCTTCATTGTTTAATATTTCTAACATGCTATGAAGCCTTCCAAGCCTAGTAGAACATTCAGAAATGGACCTTCTGGAGCAGCCCCAAGACTCGCATCTGGAAGTTTCCCAGCTGAGCATGCTAAGTTTGCAGACATGTATTTCACTTGTAAATCAAGTCTTTTACCCTGTAAAGACAATGGCGGAGTAGCACACAACAATCAATAAAAATTTGCCAAAAATCTGCTGCGCATCATGTTTTTAGAGATCTTTGAAAATTAATTTTCAATGTTTACTTGTATATTTTGTTTTTCTAGGGCTGAATTACTGTCAGGAAAAAGAAAAGAAAAGAGCTTTTGTAAATTCATTGCTCAAAAGAATGAATCCGGGTTTATAGCTGAAAGGAGAAAGGGAAGAGGTGTGCAAGACTGACATAGATTGCAAGCCTTCACATAGATTGTGTTATTCAGTCACGTGAAGCTAAAACCAGGGCTGGAGTTGCTCCCTGTTTGCCCAGTAAAAGAGGGAAGACGGATCTGGAAAACTTTCACCCAGTGTTCTGGGTACACTGGGTACAGCACCCACACAGCCTCGTACCACACACCCTGCCCACTGCACCCTTGAAGACTGAGGAAGCAGAAGAGCTGTGGCAATAATTCTTAGTATATGTGAATTTCTGTCAGTGCTCATGGGAGGCCCTTGAGTCAAGAGAGGAGACATCAGTAAGAAGGAGCAGTGTGAAGAGGAAGCAAAGCCATTTGCTCTTTTAGACAAGTTGATAAAAGAAAATCGAATGCTAGGAATAGAAAAGGCAGGACTGAAAGAGATGCTCCTGGCAGCCCAGAGTTCAGGTAAGCTTGTGGTGGCAGGCAAAGCTCAAACGACATCATTTCACACAGCAGGCAGCATGCTTCAATATTACTGTTATTGACTGCACTGCTAGACAAAATGTCCAATGCACATGAATAAACCACTTAAACTGATGGGGAAAATCCTGTTCCATGCATTAAAGAAAATTCATTACTCATTTCACAGTTGCACCAGCACCTAGAGGTGCTGAGGAGCATGCAGGTTTGGATTCCTGAGGTCAAGTGTTGAGTCTGATTTTCTACAGTGCTCTGCATTTCAGCTCTGGGTTGGTCTAAAACCACCTACTAAAGAGGCTTCTGACCTGCAGTGCTTTAGGAAAAAGACTGCCTGTGTAGTGGAAACTTGACTCAATCCACCTTGCAATTCTGATTATCATCCTCAGTCAAATGTGGCATCAAAGGAAGGTCCAAAATGCTAACAGAGGTTATCAGCTCCCCTTTGGCTTTCTTCTCTAGCAGTAATGTCCAGACTATTTATGAAAAGAAACATCTATCATGTTGTAATTTAGGAACTGTCTTTGAATCTCAGTTTTCTTCTTGCACATGAATATATGAATTAATCTTAGAAACTGGTTCAACAACATCGTTCAGCTGGCACTGATGGCTTCTGAAGTTCATTGTGATGCTTGACAAAAACAGCATCAAGAGGATTAAATCAGTCTTGGAAGTGTAAATGACTCTAACATGATGACCTTAATGCTGGAAATAAATTTTGTGTGTGCATGTATATACATATGTAATATTCATACATACACATCACACATCTACCGTAAAGACTAATTTTCATGGCCATAGTGCACATCTTGACACTACTCTACCACATACAAGCTTTGCTGATTCTTTCCACAAGAAAAAATTCTCCTATATATGAGCTTAGAATTTCTATTGAATGTAAAATGCTGAATTAAAATTGACATTTCTGTGCCAACTGCAGTGCAAAGATTTCTGTCAGGAACTGTTAACCAATTATATGCCATACAGGTTTAACCACAGGAAGGAAAAAAATTTGAAGTTTTATATCATGAAATTCAATGCTGCATATAGAGGGGAGGGAAATTTAGTTATTTGGTCCAGGGGATCATTTAAATGCTCTCCTGGAGAACAAAAAAGCAAGCCTATCTTTTCTTCAGATCCTGGTCAATTTATTTGTTCTAAAGCACTTTGTAGGATTTTATTCCTGTGCCTTTTTCAGTTTGGAGCACTGTGAAACGCCCAGGGAAGCCTCTTCCTCTGTCTGTGGCAGTGGGTGGCAGAGCCTCTCTTGCTCTGGCAATGCTTTCTGGTGAGAGAAGGACTAGAACAGCAGTGTGAATGGTTTTGGGTGAGCACTGCTGCCATCACTGCCCCTGCCATGTGAGGAGCACCTCCAAGCACTGCTCCACTTCTGGGGCTGGGTGACACCTTCCCTGACATTACAGGGACTTGCACAAGACATTTGGCTTTGATTTTCATTCATGTTTCTGGTTAAGTCCCTCGAGAGGGCAGCGCTAGAAATGAAACACAGCTGAAAGCGATTGCTTTTCTGCAAAATAAAGTCCCCATTCCTCCCAGCTGTGCTCTGACTGGTTTTTGGTGGAAGTGAGGATGGTGTGAAAAGCTTCAGGGATTTCTTATTCTCAGCCATAAGAGCTGTCACCACGTCCTCTCTCACACAGCTCCTGACACCTGATGACACCACTCATGCGACTTCTGTCCAGAAGTAGGAGAATTGTAGCTGTATGAACCTGATGGGTTTGGCTGAGCTGGCAGAGCTGTGCAATCATCCCAGAGCACTGCCCCTGGTGACAGCTTTTGGTAAGTCATGTGGTACTTCTAGGTTAGCTAGCATAAACTAGCAGTAATCTTACAGACCTGATAATTTGCAAAAATTTTCCAGGATGTCAGAAATCTGCTATCTACCATTCACCACACCTCCTACTCAATTGGATAAATATTCCCTTTAAACTTCATTGTTTTACATTTGTACATCCTCACACCTGTGTCCACAATGCAGCTGAAACATCTGTTCTCCAGCTTTGCAGCTGGAAGCTGGAGTCCCTCACTGTCTCTCCTAAATGTGGTGGAAAAGGTGTCATGTATGTTTGGATTGGGTGTGAGAGAATTCTCATTATATTTTCTCTAAGATTTTTACTCCAGGGCTGTTGCAGCCATCATGAACAGATATCCAATATACTCCTTAGGGAGCAGGGACATACTGCCAAAACCAGAAAAAATATTGTGCTAAGGATTGAGACATCCATATCTTAGTGAAAAGGAGAAGAGAAATTAATTTTGTTTTGGCCTTTTTCCTCTTTGGTGAGTCTGAGGTGTCCAGTGACAGAATTAAAGGAAAAGGCCTGAAGTTTGTGTCAGGGGAAGTTTGGGTTGGATATTAGGAAAAGATTCTTCACCCGAGGGTATTTGGGCATTGGAACAGGCTCTCCAGGGAGGTGGTCACAACCTCAAGCCTGACAGAGTTCAAGAAGCATTTGGACATGGTGTGACTTGGGGATGGTGCTGTGCAGGGCAGGAGTTGCATTGTGATCCTTGTGGGTCCCTTCCAAATCTGCATATTCTGTGATTCTGTGATATGATTCCCTTGTCACATCCTTTAACTATATGCTTTGCTCCTCAGGCTTACAAATCCTCATTTTACTGAAACCTCCAGTTCACAATCTTCTTGCAGATTGGACTGAAATACAGCATGGCAGAGCAATGGACCAAGACAAATGGAAAAAGAAAATTGTATTTTTCAGGCTCTAACATGGTGCCTGGAAAAACTATTTGACACCATGGGCTGCAGAGCTGCTGGGGAAAAGTGCTTTTGTGCCCAGAGAAATATTCCCAAATTGCTGCTGGCCACTGTTAAAACTGATTGGATTTCTGGCTCTGAGTAAAGCGAATATTTGGTGACAAGTGTTGCTGACAGCTTTTAGGTGTTACAGCCTTAGAAGGAGAAGTAGTTCTGAGTAAATGCTTAATCCTCAGGCTAGATTCCTCTTGTTGGATAACTGGAAGTGAAGGGGATTTATAAGGAAAAATGGTGTCAGTCTGGATGCCTTGAGGAGATGAAGGGTGATTTTTTTCTGTGGGCCTTTGGGATTCTGTCTCTGACTGTGAGGACTCTACTATTTGCTAGTTTCTTAAATATTGTTTTAATGAGAATAATTTTTTGTCTTACTTATGGTATGGTTATGCTGTAATTACTGTCTTAGTTTTTGTTTCTGTCCAGAGACAAAAGGAGTGGGTTTGGCTAGTATTTTGGCTGCTTAGAGGAGGATCACAGAACTATCAAACCTAGATTCTGACCACAGTTTCATTCTGCAACAAAATAAAATACAAATTTCATCAGTGACTAAGCAGAGAAGATTTCAAATAATGTTCTCTTCCTTTAACTGCACTTATTTTTGATGAAAAAGTTTTTCCCATCATTATGGTTTCTGAGTTGCCCAGTCAGAGAAGTCTTTAGCTGTGTTTTGCCAAACATGTAATAGACACTGAAACTTTCAGCCAAGAGAGCCTGGCCTTTGTAGCCATGTATATACTCACTCAGGACTCAGCTGCTGAGTGCAGTACCATAAACCCACAAAATGCTCTGTTTCCAAGGAAACTGAAAGCTCTGCTTTTTGACAAATGCACACAATTTATTATTCATTTCTACTACCACACTACTTCAGAACTATTTTCCCCAGCTAGAAGAATATGTGTTTTCTAATACAAAGTGAATTGAAGAGCTGGCAGCTGCTGTAGGACAGAGCTTTTTCCAGGATCACCATGGTTTCACCCTAACAGCACAACACTCACTCACATACCTCCCCAGAAAAGGCCCTGATGAGTGTGGTTCAGAGGTGACCCCCAGAGGAAGTCTGCCAGCTTGGTGGCTCCATGACCTTGGGCTACATTTTTAAGGGTAGGCAGATAAGGGTTCACTGAGACTTTCAAAAGCTCTTAGACACCTCTTTCACCTTGAAATCAACTCAAGCTGCAGCTGCAGCCTGTCAAGAAAGTGAAGTGAGAGCTAACAGAAAAATCCCTTCCTCTATTATATCAATGTGCAGCAGAGAAAAATATGGCACTTGTTCTTCTCACCTCTCACCACAGAAGTAAGTGCTTGATGCTTCAGAAAGTCCACAGCTGGATGGCTTGAGAACCACTCTCTGCTAATATTATCATCTGTGCTGAGACTTTCTGCTGAGCTTCCCATGTCTGGGTGCTCCTGCTCAGGAGGACAAGGCAAAGAGGCAGGATGAGATTTTGTCTGCTGGCTCAGTGACAGAGTGGGTGACTCTCACTGGTCAGACTCACCAGCAGAATCCAGATTGGGTGATGCACACTGTGTCCCCAAGGCAAGAGGGTGGCATTTCAATGCCTGGTGTGTGGACAGTCAGGACTAACTGTGCATCTGTAACCAGTGAAAGACATCAGTAGTAAGCACAAAGATGCTTTTTGGCCCACTCTGAAATTCTGACTTTCAGATTTTTGACTGAAAGAAATGCTTCAGGCTGAAATGAGATTTACTTCTATCCCCTGTGACAGTACAAAACAACATTTTTTCAGTAAGGAGACTTACATATTTCCCACACACAGTGGGAAAGGGGAAGCCATTATCTACCACATGCTGCATCCTTGCTGGAGCCTCAAAAAGCAGCAGGATTGTATTAAGGGCAGACAGAAGAAAGCTGTGTTTGTAAAACTCAGGGTGAATGCTGCAGGATCTTCTTACCCTGAAGGATTGAATGGCAAATGCCTAACATACATTTTAACCAATATCATTGCTGCAAGTTGAGGAAGCTAGAACTTGTATTTCAGGAGTGGATAGAATACTGAAAGATTTGGGAGAGCTAAAGCTTTCAGAAAGATTAGAGTTGAACAGGCATTTGGCTTTAAGCTGAGAACAAATGAGAACTAAAACTGGAAATTCAGGTTTTGAATTAGGTTTCTGATATCCCAGCAGTAAGCCTGGTAACTTCTCAGAGCACAGTGCCAGAAGTTAAACATTTATGTTGTTGATTTTGCAACGCTGGCCAACCCTGGTCAGTTCTGACCAAAGCAGGAAAGGGGGCACCTCCTAGAAACCCCTCAAGTGCCAAATCAGAGCAAGTTCATAGTTCAGATTCACATTCTCTACAGAATGAGCTTGGTGGGGAATCTGTGTTTTGCTTCTTGTCCATTCCTAGTCAGCACAGAGTTGAGCAGTATCAGGACTCACATAAACTGAATTAATGCTATCAGATGTTTTTGAAGTGCTGCATTTCTGATGCAATTTTCTCATTTCATTCTTGTTCTGTAAGCACAGTTCAAGCTGTTTTCCCAAGAAACACCACTCAGCTGCATCTTATTTGTGGCTGATCCTGGACAGCGTAGAAAAAAAGTAACTTAAGTCTTCACCTCAAGCCTCAGACAGCAAAGAATCTGTCATCACTGCCAGTAAAGCAATGGCAATTGGCATTACCACAAAATTATTTCAGAGGCAACAGCCATTAAAGAACACCTCGTTTAGTAGAAATCAATGATTTAAAATTTTTGGCATGATTTGTTGGGTTTGAGGCTCTTTTAGTTCCTTAGAAGCTGATTTTTCAATTCAGTTAATTTTTCTTTTTCTTTAAGCTTATACACAGTATTTATTTAATGTTGAACACAATAAACACATGAGTGACCTGGCTTGATTAAACTCATAACTGACACTGCTTGAGGAGGAAAATGAACTAAGTGACCTTCAGTGGTCATCATTTTCCCATGATGTAAATAAATCTAGGAAAGTAATGATGAGAAGGCTGAAATCTGAACTCCCACATCCCACTAATGCCACCTCAGTGAAAAACTCTTGCATTCTCTTGTGGCATTGTTATCTTACAGGAAAGAAAATAAGTTTAAATGGCATGATGTCTGGTTTATTGTTTCAGTTTATATTAATATCATTACTTTCAGCTGTGGTTCATAATATCTTATATGATGACTCTATCCAGTTCAACACAAGGAATTTCCTCATGTGAACATGATTTTCTAGTTTGGACACTCACTCAAGTTATTCTGAAGGCAAATCAAAGTGTTCCTATGGTTGGTGAAAATAATTTTGAATTAGCCACACCATTAACTGTTCCAGAGACAGGGGAAATGTGAATTCTGGTGATTTAAATGATTTGACTGTGTGGAAATATTTACTCAGATTCAAAACTCTTGTCTTATCCCAGTCTATGAATTTGTTCCTATAGCTTTATTTGCCTATCAGGATACTTATTGGCATTACTAAACCATGTTTAAAAAACCTTTTTTCCAGCAAAATCAGCATATTAAGGCTTGGAGCTGTCTGGGACATAAGCAAAATTTAGAAATGGCTGGAAATGTATATCTTTTTCAAGGGCAGAAATCCCTAATGACATAGCTTTATTTTTCTTCGAGAGTGTTCAACCAATTCTGTGCAAAACCACATGGTATCTAGTCCTCTCCTCTCTTTTCCATCACTACCTTTGAAATTCAAAGCAGATTCAGTGTCAAACTGTTTGTTTATTTTTGGAAAACAGCTAGACTAGGAGAAATGTGTTGCTATCATATGCATATTTATGGGGGAAAAAAGTCAGTAGGATTTATTCTTTTTCATGTTATATTATACTCATTAAAATTCTATTCAGTTCTGCTCTGTACAGAAAATTTACCTTAGGAGGGTATCTTTGACTGACTTAGATGCTCTCCTAATTTCAACAGCTGCTAAAGGAATATAATTTGTGACCTAAGTAAAATACAATCCTCTTTAGTGACTGTAAGGAAGCTGGGGCTTTCCAATGGAAACTGGATATTTCTGCAAACTGGATATTTCTGAAAGAAACAAAACCCCCTCATACTTCAGCATACCTATGCAACCCTGAGTTGTGAAAAATGCAAAAATTAGCTGTAAAAGCATCAGTTAAGTAAAAAATTCTGTTAAAAAATTATAAAAAGGCAGTTGTCTCAACAAAACATTTAAAAATTGCATTTAAACATCTGCTTTGAATTTGGACTATTTTTTAAGTATTTGCACCTGAGTTTTGGCATAGTCACTGTAGCTCAGGTTCTTCATGACCATTCTACTCTTGGTGGACCAAACAATCTATGCTGCATCCTCCCCTGAACACTGTGCTTTTGAGAAAAGGGGAATATAAGGGGATCTAGACTTCTGTCCCTGTTGTGTACCACAGTAGCTCATGCAGGTACATGCTATTTTTTAATCAACCTAAACCACAATGCTGAGCACAAATGGAAAATTAGGGGTTAAATACCTTCTTAGTGGTAGATCAAAAAGTTATAGAAAAATTAGTATTACTTCTCTCCAGTCATTTTCAGGAAGATATTTTCTCTTCAGAGACACTTCTACAAAAAAAAAAAAAAAAAAAAACCAAAACAAAACAAAACAACCTGCTGACTAGGTCTCTTTATTGGAGAGCAGTGGAATCTGGCAACACTTTTTTCCTGACAGTTTTTCCTCTTGTGCCAGCAACTGGAGTCACATAGATTTATCCCTGATGTTTCTGTGCCACCATGGCATTATAGATGTTAGAAGGTTAAATAAATACTCTGTAGCAACCCCATCCTGTCATCTGAATAAAGTGGAGTTTATAAGTGCATTTTGAATAATGAAATTAGCCAGAGCTGCATTGTTTGAACCCTGCTGAAGAAGTCACCTAGAATTAACACAAATGGGAATGACTGCTGAAGCAAACAGGGGAACAGAGATGGCAATTCTGATTTTTATTTTTTTGGATGAGGTAAAGAGATGTTCTCCAGCTGTGTGGAAATAGAGTTCAAATCACAATCATTACCCCACTTTACACAAGCCACTGGATTCTTTGGTTAGGATTGAGATAATTAATGAAGAGCAAAGGGAAATTCCTATTTTTACTGAAGACATACTTCATTTTGCTAGATGGAGTTTGTTTATATTACTGGGAAATGTGGCATACTCTGTTTGTTCCTGTAAAACAGGGAAGATTAAATGCTTTGAAGTATTACAAGCTGAATTTTTAGTGGGGTGAAACCCAAACTCCCCTGGGAAAAAACAAAACAAAAAAAAAAAAAAAGAAGAGGAAGAGTTATGACAATTCGAATGTTTCTTATGAATTCTGGTTGACACTACAAAACTCATGTGCCAAGAATGGATGTTCAAGGCTGCCGTCTGATCTTGGGGCTGCATACTATGTAGGATTTTTGCATCTCCACATTTTCATTTCTGATGAATGTTCAGTACTAGTTTTTGAAATTGAGGGACCTTGGCCTGAAAATACATATATTTGGAGACTAAGTTCTCCTTCCAGGAGAAAGAAGAGGCATGAATAGTGCCCTGCTATGTGGTGACAAAGTTTGGAGGATCTGGGACTGTGAGAAAATCAGCCAGGGGAATCACAGACAAGCACCAATTTGCAGACTAGGCACCTTTTTGGAATGGAATGGAATGGAATGGAATGGAATGGAATAGAATAGAATAGAATAGAATAGAATAGAATAGAATAGAATAGAACTATTTCAGTAGGAAGGGGCCTACAATGATCATCTAGTCCTTTCCCATAGGAGAGCCAGAGGTGATCACCCATCCCCAGCCTTCAGTGATGGATGAAATGTTTCATCAGGCCAGTCTTGTTCATTATCCCATCATTTTGAAAGGCCTCAGAAAAAAAAAATGCAAAACTATTGGAAGTATATAATACTTTCCCACAATACTTTTGAGTTCCAGAAGTAACCTGCATTGCCTCAGGGCAATTCCCTCCTTTGGAAATCAGTTCTGGTCTGATGCATCTTGAGCACATACATAGGCTGCTTGTTATTTTATATTTAGGTATGCAGACTCACTGTGTAAAGTCATAGTCCCTGACCCATGGCAAGTTATTTACGTGGCCTCTGACATTGCTTGCAGAGGCAGGAAGTAAAGAAGGGAATTCTGAAATTTGCTAAGGGTTTCACAGGGTTTCATAGGGGAAGGAGGTGCCTGCAGCATGTTATGTGGTCAGCACAAAACGTGTTACTCAAGAGCTGTGGGAGTCTGAAAGGAGACCTGGTCAGCAGTATCTGCCACAACTAGGCATAAACATGTTTCCAAACTTCCCCAGAGCTGTTCAGTTTGTTTTCTTTCACCATACCATTCTACAGAGATGACTGGAAGTGGAGCTGCAACAAGGAATTTCCTCAGGCTACTGAGTGGTCCGTGACATCAGCACCAGGGCTAGGAATATGATGGTCCTTGGCTGGAAATCTGCAGAAATCTACCTCTACATCTACAGGATGCAGAAAACTACATCTACAGGATGTTCAGAGCACTTAGACAAAGATTTGTGCATAGTGATCAAAGTAGTCCTTTTCAAATACTACCAATTACATTATCTTTGGAGGAGACTGTGACATTTCTGTGAAGCAGATTTCTGCCCTGCACTGCTTTGTCTGTGTCTGACCAGTAGATCAGACTTTGTCTCATGAGCTGCAGTTTCTTGCCCATATGAAGATTTGAGAAAGGTTGAGTGCTATTAAAATGCATAGTGCACTGGGCTTTATCAAGAGTTAAAATATTTATCAAGCCACAGCTTATCAATAATCACAGCAGGCACTGCTGTGGACTTTAGCTCAGTTTCAGATAATAACAATGTTGCCACCATATTAAGTTGGAAGATAGATGGAAATGAGAATATGATTAATCATTGTGAGCCTTGCTTGGCTGATGTGTGTTTGCCTTTTAGGTAATGTATATGCATGATTTTTTTGAATGCAAAAGCATCTATTATGCATGTACTGCCACACAATTTCTTTCAGATTTAGTTAAATAGAGTGAATCATTTTGAGAGGAGTCAGGCAGTTTGAATACTTTGCATTGCCGTCACAGACGAACAAAACTCAGCAGTATCCCCACACATCATGTGCATTTAATTTTTAGCAGCATTCACTTCTACCATCAAAAGTACATTATAGGTGTTTTAAATCACTGACGTATTCTGAAGATTCCTTGTACTTTTCCTTATGTCTAATCCCATAGCTTTTTCAGGGAAGTGAATGTGAAATGAAGACAAGGGTAATATTTTGTGATGCCCTTTTTTCAGGATAAATACCATTGTTCTGATGAAGATCTACAAAATTGTTGCAGTTTAACCTCAGCTGGCAACTAAGCTCCATACAGCCACTGGTTACTCCCTCTTTGTGGGATAGGGGAGAAAATCAGAAGGGTAAAAGTGAGAGATCTGAGTTGAGATGAATAGGGAAAGCAAAATCCTTGCACACCAGCTAAATTGAACAAGGAGTGCATTCACCATTTCCCCTGGGTAGGCAGGTGTTCAGCCATCCCCAGGAAACCTCTGCTTCCTCATATGTACAGGCAACTTGGGAAGGGAAATGCCAACACTCTGAGCATGCCCCCTTCATCCTTCTTTGTCCAGCTCTATATGCTGAGCATGATGCCATATGGTCTGGGATATTCCTCTTGTCACCTGGGGTCACCTGCCCCAGCTGTGCACCCCCCAGGTCCTTGTGCAGCCCCAGCCCCCTCACTGGTGGGGTGAGGATCTGAAAAGGCCTTGGCTGTGTGCAAGCCCTGCTCAGCAATAACAAATTCTGTTACATCACAAACCCAAAATACAGCTCCATACAGCCACTGGGAAGAAAGTTAACTCTACCCCAGACAAAACCAGAACATCAGTGGCAAAAAAAGAGTAAGCTGCTTTTTCATGCTTGCAGCAGACTGGCAATGAATTCAAACTTGTATGATTATCCATTTCTTTTGGAGTCCTAACATTACCCTTGGCAGGGTAGGTATATAAATATGTATTTGAAAGTAAATGGTTCCATGGGGCTGCAGCATATGGGAGTTTTGAAGACGAGAAAATTTTGTAGAGGTGAAAGAGATGAAAAGCTGCTTCAGGCATTGTGGCTTCCACTTATACAGCCTAGAGATTTTTTTCCAGCTCTCTGGATTTGATGTGTATCTCCTCTTTTGAATATGATTGTAGGCAAACGGGCTCTGATCTTTATATTACCAGTTAGCAAAAGCCTTTGAACAGTTCCAAGGTGCTGTATAGCTGATCATCCAGCCTTCTGGTAGAAAGATAAAAGATTTTGATGGGGCTTATCAGAGTTCTGTTTCAGATACCTAAAAGCTTATTCTACCTCCCACAGATCAAAATTTTAGAAGAAAAATTATTTGATGCAACACAGTCTTGTTTAGAGGGAAAAGAAGCATATGTTTCAAGCGAATCTCACAGGATGTCTGAGAAACATATTTCAACTGAAGATTTAGACTCATCTAGGCAAATAAAAGGTTGAATTACTGGAACTGTGATTTTCTTGTATTAAATTCATTTTATATTAAAATATCCAGGTTTTAATTTTTTTTTTTTTTGATGAAAAAGTGACAGTTTCTGTGGAAAAAAAAATTAAAATAATTCCTTATGTATTGGAAACTCAGGTTTGGTTTGTTCAGGGACTAATTTTTTATCAGATACATCTGAACCTTACATTTATATCAATTCTTCATGCCCAAAGCAACATTTTCAAAGTAGGGCCCAGCCTTTGGCTTTCTCAGGTACAGCTATACCACCAGCTCCTGCAGTCACAGCAGTAATACTGAAGATATGAACATAGAGACAGCTATGTTCTCTCATTTTTCTCTCTGAGAACACTCCACTTCCTTGGCAACAACCCCAAGGCTTTGAAACTTATTGCTGCCTTCCTGAGCTTCAGCTGGGATACTCATGAGCAGAACCTCATCATAACCAGAGAGACAGGAACTCAGAAATGCTGAGCTGTTGCATCAGCCCAGAATCTTTATTGCAATCCAACAGTTTCTCCCCACCCAAGTTATAAAACTGTTTCCTAATCCTCTCCTCCAAGAGATGGAGAATTAAAAATTGTCTGGAGTTCCTGACAAGATCAGTTAGGCTTTTTAATATCCTTGTTCTGCTAGATTTCCACTTTCTGGGTGGAGATGTGAAGAGTGTATATTCTTGTGCAAGTGAATGTGCATATTACAATTCTTCAGGCTGTATAGTTTGTTTCCATGTGTGCTTACCTTCCCCTGATGTTAATGGAAGCTATGTGGAAATGTCCTTGTGGAAGAAAGTTTTTGAGAAGGGAATGTTCAGCTAGGTGGGGTCTTCCTTTTAACACTTTTATTGTTTTCTAGAAGAAACCTTTCTTACTCTGAGAAGCAATAAGAAAATCAGCTTGCTTGCTGACTTAATCCAAAACCGGTTATGGAGTGTATACTCACTGGATAGGACCAGAAATACCTCAGCTTTCTAAATCCATAGGACCCATTTGTTTTACTCACACTGTTTTTAACACAGCTACTCTGAAAAGGGAGCATGAACAGCAGAGCTTAGCATCATGCACTGGACCTGGTCAGTGACATCCATAGACATGGTGATGGATGGAATACCCCCATCCTTAAAAATTACTGACTGTATTAAATGGCAGGAACTTAAATTTCAGGTTCACTGCTGCAATTTAATATTGACAGTAAATCTGTTCTCTCCCTTTTTTTTTTTTTTTTTTTAAATTGCAATTCATTGTTTGATTCAACCAGTAGAAAATACCATACAGAAAGGCAAAATGTATTTCAGTCATGATTTCTGGAACTAAGTGTATAGTTGATTCTACCAGTGGTGCTTTAAAATTTTCCTTTTTAGGCCAGTATAATGTCTCCATGTTTAAGTTGAAAAGACTACAATCTGGAGACTGAACAAAAAGGAGACAGACAAAAAGGATATCAGGGAGTTGTATCACCAGAAAGCTGTGAAATGGAACAGGTTTTTGTGAACACTCAGTGGTCAATATGAAATAATAGGACATCTGATGTGGTTTTTAAGAGATGAAAATCTTTAAACTAAGCAGTTAAAAGAATGCGAGCTAGGAGAACACTTACTTCATAACTGTATCATCAACAGAAACACAATTTTCTGTAGTCATTTGAAATTACAGGCAATTATAATTACATGCCTGAGAGAACTGAAGGCTGGCTGACTCATTGGCAGCATCAGTGTAGTGGTGGAGCTCTGACAGCAGGAAAATGCATCATGATGGAGCACCTGAAGCTCTCCAGGAAGCAGAGGCTGAAGTGGAGGGATTCTCCCCCCATGCTGTTGTGGGTACAGGCTGCGGGCAAGCTTTTCAGGCAGCACAACAGCAGCTTTATCTCAGCACACCAGTGTGAGGCTGGTGCTGCTCATCATTTCTGCTTCCTCAAAAGCATGTGGAGCTCAGCATGCTGGTAGGCTGTGAAGCACTGTGGTGGTCTTTGATTAACTTGTGCATGTGCAATGCACCTTGGCACTGGGACAGACCTTGGCATCAGGACATACCCTCTAACTCAGTTAAGATTCCATCCCATCTCCTGTCTTTGGCAATCTACACCCACTTCACTTCATACTCCACTTCTACTGCTCTCATAGTGTGGTAGAGGCCATCAGTGCATAAGGCTTTCATGCACACAGCATGCATCAGACTTGGCTGCTTTCCTGCTCCCCCTCAGCATCTGGCACTGGCTTCCAAAGGCTCTTCAGATAGGATCCTGACTCCTGTAATGAACCCTCCTTTGGTTAGCCTTCTACCCCAGAATAGGGTGGGATTTGTTGTATGCTGTAAGTCTTGTGTTGTGGGGAACAACAACCTTTTGGGGAACCATAGCTCTGCTCCTCCGCCCTGCAAAGCGAAGCAAGCCCTGGTGGATCTGTCCCTCACTTGGTCACCTGTGTGTACAAAACAGTATATTCCCTGTGCATTGTTTACTCTTTACCTCCCATTCACATTCAGAACTTCTTTTCTTTCATTTCTTCTTTGTCTGAATTCATACACTTTTGTTAGTCACTTCTGTTTTCCTTTTCACTTCTTATTCAGTGAACTTCTTTCCTGACAGCTGCCACTTTTTTAATTGTAGCTTTACTTCTTTCCATATTTTCTTTTTTTTTTTTTTTTTTTTTTTTGAATGAATATTTATCTTTTAATTAAATCACCGGGAGGCATATTTAGAACTCCCAGGGTTCACTTTGAACTATGGAAAGGAAAAGGCCTACTCTGTGCTATAAACAAAATGTTAATTTGAAATAATTGAAGGAAATGCTCTGCCTGTGATAGTCTTATTACTGAAATGCTCTGCCTATGATAGATTTGTTTCTAAATAATTAATAATTTCAACCAGAAAAGTAAGCATTTTGCTTCTGGTTCTACCAGTGTCAGCCTAGAGCAGCTCTGCAGATATGAGCTGAATAGATCTCATTTGATATTGGTTCAGCCAAAAGTAATCTTTGGGCTGAAAGCACCATGGGAAAAATGCATTTTGGTCTGTGTTTTGTCCAAACACTTTATAGCACTTTAAGTGCTCTCACCCACCTCTAGTGCCTCGTTTTTCAGAGGAATGTTTTCCCTCATAGCTGAAACATGGTGATAACTGGAGTGAGGAATAGCTGGGATTCAGGAGCCCGTTGGCTGAGAAATGGGCTGTAGTAGTGGGGGCAAAAGACTGATGGCTAGTAAGATCTCATCTGAAATAGGTGGGAAAATGTCCCTTGGCCAGGAGAAGCCTGTAGGGAGGGAAGGGGTAGGGGCATGTGCCAGTGCCTCTAATGTCCCTTGGCTCCCTAAAGTATTGACCTAAGATAACTCTGGCAAGTGTGCCTCTGGCTTTTGGTCCAACCTCCCCTCTGCACTTTGAAATAAGAGGAATAAATAACTTCTGCTTCATCCTGCTTGTAAATATTGAATCCTTGGTATACAGATCTTCATGATTATGATGCGGAAGAGAGGAAAAAAGAGTGCATAATGCTGAAGGAGAAGAAGAAAATAGTCCTTGGAAGAACTGCTTTCTGAAAGGTAAGGACTCTTCCAAGAATCATTACACTTTTCTTCCCCTCTACTCTGTACCTCTTTTGGCAATTGATGATCTGATTGTTCTCTTATATGAGTAGCCCTGCAAAAGAGAGACAATCACACACACCTTTATATTGCCTGCTAATCCAAAATGGAAGCAAATGATAAAGAGCTAAAAATTGTATTTGACCATTTTATGTAAGAGTCACACACAGAGAAGGCATAACAATACAGAGCTAGAGATTAGTGGACTTATTGCAAATATATAAGAGGTATTATCTTGCATGATATTATTATTTAGTATTTCCCACAATGCATGATAAAAAGCTACTCTACATTAGAGATCAGTTTATTCAAAAGTTCATTAAATTAATCATGACTAATAATGGGGGGCTCTTAAAGAGACATTTCTGGATTCCTCTTGAATGCATCTACTGCAGATGCATGACAGACCTTTCACTCACCCCCGTAGTCCTTCCAAAAGTGTCTGCTGACTATTTCCAAGATTCACTTTTCAAAATAGACCTTTGGTTTAACCCATGACCAAATGCATAGTCTGTCTCATAGTTGTGTATTTCCCATGACAACATGAATCCTCTGATTTAGTTTGGTGTATAACATCACAAGATTTCTTGGCAACACAAGGCAAAGGAGAAAAAAAATATTTAAAGTAGTTTCTTAATAATTAAAAGGAATAAATTGTTTTGACTTTGGTCCTTCCCAAGAGTCTGAGACTTAACATATTTACCAGTTCTATTACCAGTCTATACAGATTCTTATAATTAGTATCCTGTCCTTTCTAATAACATTTTTCATAAATTCCATGAGGATCAAATCACTCTTGGGCAGTGTCTACCTTCAAGCCATGCTTTCTGGCATAAAAATAACATTTAAAAAAACCCAAAACAGGAGTCCTATAATGCAAATGTGCCAATAAAGTGATTGGCAGGTTAAAAATGACTATTAATTTTATATATAACAAACATGGAAAAATGCATAGGTTTTAGAGCATGTGAGAAAATTTTGAGCAAAATTGCTTGTTTCCACCAAAATAGAATTGCACTGATGAGTTTTGAGATTTTCTATTAAATAGAGTAATTTCAAGATAAGGAAGTCTTAAATATTATTCAACTCTAATAGAGGAAAAACTACTTAAGCCTATCAATCTTTACAAGGCACTTATTTTTTCTGTACGTGAGGTGATTCTTAACAGGGATTTGAAGAAATGTTATTATAATCTTCTCTCCCTGGAATTAGAAAACTATGGGGTCTAAAAAGAAATACCTGACTGAAAATTTTGATCACAGATTCAGAAAATTATTAGAAAACTAGATTTGTGGAATAGTGATATTAATATTGAAATCAGTAATACCTCTAAAGACTTATAATTCCTCTCTGCTAACAGAACTCTTAGAGAGATTTATTTTCTCCCACTGAATAATATGAGTCTCAAATCTAAAGAGTGATTACTTTGGCAGTGAATTTCTAAAGTGTAGCAGTCAGGAGAAACTACCTGCTTTTATGGAATTGCCCTTTGAAATATAAAGTTCAACACTGCATTAATGAATCTGTGCACACTTTTGCCAGTGTATGCTACTGGTGTTTTGTAGTGTCTTAGAAAGATCATATATTTTTATTTATGTGACAGTTTGGGGGGTTTTTTATGCTGCATTCTTCTTTTTAATTACAAAAAATATATGCCAGAGAGGAAGTGTCCTTGTGCTGTGCAGAGAGCTACTGACATGCTGGTGTCTTGTTATTCCTCCAGGAAAAGTACCTGAAGCCTCTAATCATTGACTTGGAGAACCCAGTGAGGTACCCAACATTGCTGCTAGCTCCCAGGGAGCTCTACAATGTGGTGAAAAACACCGAGGAGCAGAAATCCCACCAAGAAGGTAGTTCCCTGAATCCCACCAAGAAATTAACCTCCTGAATGTTCAGCACAGAAGAGCTGGCAAAGGTTTCCATGGAGAAGTGCCTGTGGAGGTAGGAGTCTTTTCCTGTGAACCTTGTTGATAAGTGCCTGTGGAGGTAGGAGTCTTTTCCTGTGAACCTTGTTGATCTGGTTTAGAGATGGGACTTTCTACTCCTTGAACCTGACTCCTCTGCTGTGCAGCCGAATAGCTGACCTGGTGCCTAGAACTGCTGTTGTTCTGCATGAATTAGAGACAAATATCTTCCTTCAGTTTGTGTCTGGAAATGTAATTCCAGTGTACAGATTTTCCCTGGACTGAAATTTCTAATGATTACTTCCAGATTTTTTCTTACTCTTCACTGATTTGGCTTTTTTTTTTACTTTTTTTTTCTTTTTCTTTTCTTTTTTTTTTTTTTTTGGTGGCTCAAAGCCCTATCCAACCATCCAACCTCTTACTTGTTTCTTTCAGTAACTGTCTCCCACATTTATGCTGCATGGATTTGAAGAATGTTCCTTAGTTTCCTTTATAATCCTCGCTTCTCTTTCTCTCCCCCACTCTTTTTAGCTCACTAGTTCTCAGGCTGATTATCTCTTTCAAAAACCTCAGGCTTCAAATCTCTCTCCCACACCTTTCTTATCCTCTGTCAGAGCATTGTAGGTTAAATTGGTCCAGGAACCAATTGAAGCGGTTGTGTGTTTGGAAAATTAACACTGCTCTACTGTACTTAATTAAGAAGTCCCCAAACCCTTAGCTGAACATTGACATCTGGATTTCGTCTGAAATACAGTAACTGAGTTAATTTGTGTGATTGCAGTAAGAGACCCTGTGACAGAAGGGATGCGGGCAGGCATTGTTCATTCGTACTGTTTTCCTGAGGTGCCCTTTTGGCTGATGATATGTCAAAATTTCCTGCCTTTATCTAAGTTTCCCAAACCCATTTTCTGTCTTAAATTCAGCTCCACTAATGATCACCACAGTTTCAGTGCCAAAACAGATACAGTTGGCTTCTTATTTTAACCACAGGATTATTTAAATATTGCTCTGAGCTCTCAACATACAGCAGAGGTTCTTCAGATCTGCTCTCATCCATGCAGGTGCAGAAGGCAGCTAACTATTACCATCTGGTCTCTGAAACTATGTTTGTAGGGGCAGCCAGAAAACAGACACCTGTTTGGAACAGGATCATAAAATAAATCATAGCTAAATTATGGTGCAAGAAGGGTATGAGGGAACTAAAAACTGAAAGAGGAAATGGACAACTCATTCCGTAACCAAAGAGAAAAAAACATGGACAACTCATTCCTTAACCAAAGAGAAAAAAACAAACAAACAAACAACAAAAAAAAACCCAAACCTGAAAAACTAAGTAGGGTAAGAGGGACAAAGCTGTTGGGGTTGTAAATTACATGTATAGTAAGGAAATGAGAAACCCATTTGTAAATTTAGTTCAAAGAAAGGCAGATGCTGCTGCTGCACTTTCTGCCAGATCCCTTGCCAGTTTATGCTATCTGTCAGGGAAGGGCTGTTTGTTCAACTCTGGCTGAACCATGGGTAAGTCTACATCAGGCTGTTAGCTTTTCATAGAGAGCTGTGTCTAGGTTTGTTCTTGGTTTTAGGTTCATATAACCATGGAAGGGTTTGGATTTGAAGGGACTTTAAAGATCATCTAGTTCAAAGATCACCTAGTTCCAATACCCCTGTCATTGACAGGGACACCTTCCACTAGACCAGGTTACTCAGAGGCCCTTGAACACTTCCAGGGGTGGTGTACCTACAACTTCTCTGGGCAACCTGTTTCAGTGCCTCACCACCCTCACAGTAAAGAATTTCTTCCTAATATCTATCTAAACTGCCTTCTTTGAGTTTAAAACCTTACCCATTCATCTTAGCACTATATGTCTGTGTAAAAAAATCTCTCTTTCCCTTTTTATAGGCCTTATTTAGGTACTGGAAGGTTGCTACAAAATGTCAGTCCCAGCAGTCTCATCCTGCCTCACAGGAGAGGTGCTCCAGCCCTCAGTTTATCGTCATGGCCCTCTGGACCTGCTCTAACAGGGTTCCCAATCTGCTGCCATTGTCACTTCTGCTGAGTGACTTCTGCCACCTTTTTCACTCTTGCAGGAGAAGGTCCCTTACGACTGCTGAGTGTTCTCATAACCCCACTGCTGACTTCAAGCAGCACAACGACAAAAATGTGCTTATACAATTAGAAACTAGATTTTCTTGCAGCTTATTTGTGGCTGATACATGAAGGAGAACTAAAATTACTTATAATTAGGACTCCACCATTATTTATAATTAAGACCCCTGGCATCTTGATTGTAAGATTTATCAAGATTTAAATATTGGTGATATAGTCTTTGTTTATCAGCTTTTATCTGCTCAGATTCCAAACACCACATAAAATTTATTTACTTTTAAATACATTTTCACAACAGCAAATTTGTGAAAGTGGATCATGGGCTTCAGGCAAAGTATTGTCCTAATACTGCCTTAGAAACAGTTTCTTCTTTCCTGTCTTTGTGTTATAAATCATGCTGCATCTTTTCAGTCATCATTATTTATTTTATTTTCTAAAATTAAAATGAAACAGTTGTTTTCTCCAAGACATGGTATCATTATGTTCTGTAAAGTGTATAAAGCAGATGTTTTCTTCTATCTGTGTGACCTTATCTTGTATTTTGACTTCTGCTTGTTGACTCAGATTTTAATTGCAGATGCTTCTCCCGTCAAACAGTTTTAAATCTTCAAAGGAATGCAACCATGGCTCTAAATTATGATGCATGGGTGTGTGTTTAATACCTCAGGTTACCCACTAGCTCAGGATAGTAGGTGATTCAGGAGAGGAAGTCTCTAACAAGACAGCAAGGTTATTTTGAGCAAGTTTTCTTGCGTGTGCTGTTCCTTCGGTTTGGAAGATACAACATTATGCAGTAATTTAGGCTTGATTTCATAAATAACAGCCTTGGCTTCCAGTCTGATTCAGTCTTCCTTTGCTTCACATTTTCCGGGCATTTCCTGCCAAGCTACATTTTCCTTAGCAGATTGCTCTCTGCTATCTCCTGGTTTCTCTTACATCAAGTCCCTTTAGGCACCATATCACATCTTTTGAGCTGTACTTTCCTGTGAACTGTGGAGGAGCTGAATGGAAACCACAGTTTGAGGAACTGGTAATTTGGCAGGACCTTGCTGATGCCATAAATCAAACTGACAATAAATCACTAACATACTTATTTGGTATGGCTAGAACTGAAATTAATATTGTATTTGGAAGAGTCCTTTTTTCCTTCTGTACTGAAAAGCCACATGTTTCTACTTTTCTGTCCAAAAATGAGGACCAGCAATATTATTCCTGGGTATAGGAAATTAAAACAACTTTTCATTTGTGTTATAATTATTGTTTGCTTAAGCTAATGTTTTCATAATGCTTTTTTGTTGTCTCACAACCTAATAGCTACCTAGAGGGGTATTTCAGTTAGTTCTTTCTAGTATATTAGTCCTTCAAAAAGAGAAAAAATTGGAAGAAGAAAAATTATTGTCTTTCTCATTAACAATGTGACACTGGCATTTAGCTTTTTGGGTTTTTTGTAAGACTTACTACAAACTGCCTGTGTTTTGTTAATAATATATAAAAATTGTGTTTATGGATGTATTACTACTATGTACTTCTAACAATGAGATGATGTAAAGCAGAATTTGTTAGCTCATAAAGTAAATAAAAAATAAAAACAGACCAAACAAATTGGACCAAGCTTCTACATCTTGAAGGTGAAGC
Source organism: Lonchura striata (assembly GCF_050655825.1). Classification (NCBI taxonomy): domain Eukaryota; kingdom Metazoa; phylum Chordata; class Aves; order Passeriformes; family Estrildidae; genus Lonchura; species Lonchura striata. Next base: position 119,071,745 of record NC_140704.1, read on the forward strand.
AGGAATGACTTAATGCTTCCTGGATTAAGAAGCCTGTTGTGTAAGCAAATGGAGTGGGTCCATCTGCAAGAGGTAGGAAAGGAGGAAAAAAATCCAAGGTTCCTATTCAGAGTCTGTTTTCAAGCCTGCTGGCTTCCTGATGCTGTGGGTTAGATCTGGGAGTCTAAGCCAGCTGAGGTTGAAACTTGACCCTGGAAAATGAAAGAAAAAAAAAAAAGCTGTTGAGCTGCAAATCTAGGTTTGCTGTGCTGCTGAGACGTCTCTCTTGGAGACGTTATCAGTCTTGGACCTCAGGGAAGCTGCGTATCCAGAGAATATGTTGTCTGGGTCGGCAGCAGCCTGGGTATCCAGGTCAGGAAATGAAGTAATTTCACATATTAAAGCTCTCTGAGAACTCTGGTAGACTGCAGTGGCCCATCCTAATGGATTGCCCAGGATAACCACATTTCACCAATCAAATAGTGCAGTAGTTCAGCAGTGACTACTGGCTTGGCACTGGCTGATAATATCAAACAGAAAGAGGGTTGTACAGCAAGACCTGATTCCAAGGTTGGGAAATATTCAAAACCTTATTTGGATTGTCAGGAGCATGGTAGTCAAATGTGTTGTCTTCATGGCTGGTTGTGTGAATGTTATTTTTGGTAACAGGTATCATTTATGGCATTGTGGAACATAAAGTGTGCAGATACTGCCAAGTGATGAAGTGGCAGTGTTATCAGTTTGTGTTAGCTCAGCACTTAGGAAGTCAAGATCATAACAGCACTGGTGCAATGTGTTCGAGTGCTTATTTGTCCCACAGACTCTTCCAAGACACCCCTCTCACATCACTGTGAGAAATGATTATTTGAGTTGCTCAGGTGTTTGGGATATGGAGAAGTGAATGTTCAGGTGCTACACATTGAATATTGCTTCTTGTGCTCAGGAGACAGTTTGAATCTACACACAAAAGCTGTACTGAAAAGAGACAGGAGCATTATTAAACTTTGCAAGGAAAGACTTACAGGATGTCTGAAAATAGGTTTTTGGCACCAGTTTAATTTCAAATGTCATCTTTAGTTCTATTCCAGAAATAATACTTGGTAAAGGCTATTCCGTATTTCCAGTGAAGCCCAATAGAATCACTCTGAAAAATAAATGAGTCCTATTTGCAAAGATTGCATGTACCTTAAACTCCCTGCTGCAGAATATTAATAAATAACTATTTTTACACAAAAATCTCTCTGGTAAATTGGGCTTTTGTGAGAATACCTTCAATATTTGTTCTTTTATTACTGGCTTTATATGATCCAAAATCTGGCCACATTAGCTCCTGTTGCACAGAAATGGCAAAATGCTGGAGAGCATTGAGTCTGAGCAATCATTTCATTGAGATCTTTCACTGGCCTAAGATGATGCATGATGTTCCCCAATCTACAGCAAAGCCCCTGGGGTTTACTGGTGTGACATGGACTTTTCTCAGTTAGCCTCTGCCTGTGGCAACTGTCTCTGCCAGTAGTACCAGACCATGTGCAGGATTTCCTGTGGTGTCACCCTCGTGAGAGAGAGAGGAAGGTTTAATTGAAGTTTCTTCTATGCACCCCTGTATTATGAGATGTGAGTCAAACTAGGTGTTCTCTAATTTTTCAGAAAAGGCATTTTCTCTCTCTACTAATCATATTTATTTTTGCCTTTCTAAGCCCCAAGGTCTGTAAAGTTGTCCCAGCTTCTTTATGCAAATATAATAATAATTTAAAAAAAATATCCCCTGAAACATAAATTGCTAGGTTGTATTAAAATGGATTTTTGTACTCAAACTCAATTCTCACTTAACTGTAGCAACTGGGACAAACGTTGGGTCTGTAATAAGTTTTCCTTTTTGAAAAAAGGGACTCCAAGGAGTTCTTTGAAGAATATCTGAATATAGACTTAACCAAGAGCCCAGGATGGTTTTAGGAGAAGAAATATCCACTGGTTTTGGAAAGTAAAATATATTTATAGCTGTCTAAAATACATAATGAAATATTTTGGTGTCCTTGGAAAAGATGTAGCATATGCTCAGGGTTTTTGAGTAAAAGAATAAAATATTCACTTTCTGCTAACTTGAGAAAAGTCAAGACCTTAATCCTTGTTTCCTGCTGGCAGTTCTTTGTCATGCTGTGCTATGAACGAATGCAAAATGGCAAGTCAGGTTTTGTAAATAAGGGGTGAGAAAAATGGGAATTATATTTTTAGAAAAAGAGAAAACAGACATAGAGACCATTTGAAACAAACCTGCTTTTAAAAATACTGACTGTAGAAAAAATGCAGGGATCACAGATTCTGTATGTCAGGCCTACAAAAATGAAAGCTTGAGAGGAAGTTTTCTTATCTTGATGTGGACCAGCCTGGGAAAAATACTTCTTGCCTCCAGAAACTGTTAAAATTTGTTCTCTCTCATCAACATACATCTTTAATTTAATCTAGATTGCCTGGATAAGATTGTGATCTGGGATATTTAACTGTTCATACCCACTGGAAAAAAAACCAAAACCTTATTTAGTTTTGCAATATGAAAATGATTGGTACAGTTAAGAATTGTTAGACACTAAGACCATAAAGCTTACAAAAAAATATAGATATAAAGAAAATTCTTAAAAATATACCTAAATAATTGATATAAGTACAATAAATATACGGGATAAATCAATTTTTCTGTATATCAGGCCGTGTTTTGCAGTTAATGATTTCTGTTTCTTAAATAGATTTTACTGCTCTTCAGTGAGCTGAGGCATTTTGTCCCTCTGCCACAACTTTCAGAATTTTAGTGTATCTCATCTTCTAGTATCTTATTTTAATTGATAGATTGGAAGAGGAAAACAAACTATCTTTGCTGTTTTTTTCTGGACATCATATGATGTAGCTATAGCACCAGTCTAGACTAAATAATTGAAACAAAGACAACTGTTGGAAAGGAAAGCTGTTGTTGAAAAACCTTTTATCACCTTAATATGCTTTGGTTTCAGATTCTAAGCTTGGCTCTTCACCAGTTTGGTGCCTTCTGAAATTTTGACTGAAGATTTAGATATTTTCAATATAACTTTTCTCTAAGTATATGCAGTCTGTCATAGACAGGTCTCATGTAATATCAAAACTAATTTGCATCAAATCCACATTAAAAGAAAAAGTGAGGTTCTGTTTTGATCAAGCTTTTTAATTGAAGACATATTTTAATGTATTTTGCCTATGTATTAACAGTATGGAGAGCTCAAAAACTGTGGTGCATATTGGAGAGAGCTGTGGAATGCTCCAGACTAATTTAAATCCATCTCCATCCAAAACCCCCTGCTAGGTCACACAGGAGTCTTGAGCAAGTATTGGACAACTTGATCAATAATTGTTACCTCTTGGCACCTTCCATGCTGTCTCCTACAAGAACAGCATAGAAAGTGCAAGGTTTTGTTCTGAACTCTTTCTGTTCTTCATTTTTTTAAATAAATCTGCACGCATACATCCACATTCTTCAACATGCCTTAAGCTGGGAAAGGCACTGATTTACGTGGCTACATATTGCTTTAGACTCTTAGCTTTGGGCTGCCTTTTTAAGTCACTGACAGGTGATATAAACCCGTGAACACCTTTAAATAGCTACATAATGCCTCTGGACCTGTGTACAATCTGATTTACACTAGCTCTTACACTGACGTTATTTACTCCTTTTTTCTTCATATTCCTGCTATTCAAAACCTATGCAGTACACAAATCAAATTCCTAAGATTAACTTTTGAATTTGTGTGCACTCTCATACCCCTTGTTTTTACTTCTTGATCCTAAGAAGACCTTGTATAGTATTTCCCATATATAGCTGAAACAATCTTTCAAAGGGTTGGATAGTGGGAATTTTGCAGCACAAAGTGGAGAATTGCCCAGACAGTCACTGCAGGGGAGGAATGAATTGTTGCTACTGTGAGCCTTTGCTTCCAGTTATCTGGTTTGTGTTTATTTATGATGCATGAATTATACAACACGGGCAGGCTCTTTCAATTACTTAATAATATACAAATATGTAAATACAGGTACGATCCTCAACACACTGCTTTCAATTCTTATCTACTGCAGCACATTTCCTGGATTTTAGTCCTTCCAGCTCTGCTGGTAGTAAGTGTTGATTTGATAAAGAAAACAGGAAATAATTCTTAATTTCAATAATTCATGGAAAATGAACAGAAACTATGATATCTGTGACACATGAGAGCACACATCTCAAACTGGGATATTAGTATTCAGTGCTGGGACTGTAGCTCTGGAACATATGCTTAAAACATTTCTAAGCCCCTTAGGAATACCATTTCAATAGAAATTCAGTAAACTCTTGAAATAAGTCAACACAGAAAATTATTATATAATTTGAGCTCTTTAATTGCCAGTTATGTCCTTTGGTTGATCCTCTGAAACAATGTTATTGGTATTTAATGTAAAATTTCTGCAGTAAAAAAGGTGAATTTATGGGGTGAAGGGACAATCTTTCATTTCATGAAATATAACTGGCAGATGGAAACATGAAATAAAGTGCCTCCTGCCAGCTTTTACTGAACCTGCTAGTAAACTTTCCTGCCTTGAGACATTAGAAAGTTTCTTTGGGACAATTAGCATTTACTGAAGGATCTGCTCTTCCTCCACCTTCACAACAGTGCAGGGTATTTTGTAATTTTTAATATATTATCCAGCACTTCAATTAAATGGGTGGTTGAGTAGAGTTGTGTGTCTCTTGTTGTTAACACGAGAACGTGCCGAAGCATGACAGAGGCTGCTGTGCAGTTTAGGTCCCTTAAAGGATAATATTTTACATGGGATTTAAGAGTACAAAAGGTTTACTGCTGCCTGAATGGAGCCTGTATACCCCAGCTTCTTTTACTGACTCCTTCCCCAGAATTTTAAATCTATATTGTTTTGGTTTAACTGCAGCCAGCAACTAAGCCCTTCACAAATGCTTGCTCAGCTCCCCACCCACCCCACAGTGGGATTTGGAGAAGAATCAGAAGGAGGTTAAAACCATGGATTGGGACAAGAACAGCTTAAAAATTGCATTAAAGGTAGTATTACTACTACTACTACTACTACTAATAATAATAATAATAAAAACAATAATAATGATTACTTAGGATAAGTAATTGCTATTTAGCAACAACTTAAACCATCAGTGTGATATCAGCGTTATTCTCATACTGATTCCAAACACACAGCATTATACCAACTTCTAGGAAGAAAACTAAATCTATCTCAGCTGAAACCAGGACATTTGTCCCATCACCAAGCTGAGACCTCTTCATCTGGCTCCTAGCTGTGAGAGCTTTGAAAGAGTGGACACAAGTACCTACATAAAAGTGTGGCTGTGCTACAAAAAGACATTCTCTAAACACAGCAGATTTCAGAGCCATGTCATTTGCATCAATTTCCTTATAATAACATGCTTTTAATACCATGTTTTTATCTTGGATTTTACAATACTGCCTTTTTTCTCAGCACACCAGTCCATGAATTTATCTTAGTGGCAGGTAATCTAGTTTTGTGAGCAAGTGCAGCTGCAGATGAATGGATACAGGTTTCTTCCTCCAAACAGGAAACCTTTTTCTCCTCCTTGACTCCATAATACACCTCTCCAAGGAAAACAGCAGATTGCATTGAGTCCTGGATCCTAAAAGCTTTTCTCTGCAGAAAAATATTTTACAGTTTGAACGTCTATTGTTTCAGATCTTGGAAGGCACTGCTGTACCCATGTGAATGCTACTTTGAGTTCAGTTATCTGTGAACTTTAGCAAAAAGTCATGTCCCTGACTGATGCCATTGCCATGATGGCCAGAGGCTCCTATGCTATTCCTCCTTATCAGTAAAGGTTTGTAAGAAAGGTTCCCAATGTTATTTCAATGGATTTGACATTATTTCACAGGGGCTGTTAGAATATTTAAATGTGGAAGGGTTTCAGTAATAAATATAAACTTGCAGAAAACTTAGTGGGAATTTTTTGGTGAGTTTTAGCACAATTCCTTTGGTTTCTTCTGAGTAGCACTCTTAAAATGTTCATCAGGGATTCAGTCTGTGTGTGCACTCTTTAAAAAAAAGTCTTCTGTAGGTAATTTGGCTTCATATCACCTAATACATTATGTACAAGTTATACATTATATAAAAGTTAGTGGAGGTTGTTTGGCTTTCATTGCTGTAATATTGGAATGGCTGATGCAACCTGAATATTTTTATCATCTCATTAAAAATCAACATTCCAGAGTGTCCTTATATTTTTGTTGGTAATTAAAGAGTAAAAGATGTATCATCTAATAACATTTTTAATTTCCTGTGTTTTTGTATTAAGATATGAAATAAAGGTACAACAGCATTAGTAGATGCATTTATTGAGACTATGAAAATTCTATGAAAAACAACAAGGGTTTTAAAATCCAACAAAACTGCAATATAAATTTCTCACAAGGCAGCATCAGATGTTGTGAGGTCTGCTTTACAACATTCCCCAAAACACCTTACAGCCATCAGGGAACAGCTGCTGACTGGCTGAAGTCCCGTGCACTCCAACTGGCCCCACCAAGCCCTCTGCACTCACTCACTCACTCTGCAAATCTCTTTGCCTTTTCCACCACAGGGTTTTTAAGGCAGATGAAGACCAGAGGAGCTCAGTCAGAAGAAGCCTTCTAGACTGAATGCTGGTGGGAGTTTGCAGTCCAGGAGGGGCCTCAGAAACTCCATGCAGAAATCCTCCTGAGTGGAGTGCTCACTTAACTGCCTAACATAGTGAGAGGACACGAGAAGCAGAAAATCCAAGCCTGGGTTCCACTTCATGCAGCGACTTAGCAAAAGTGCCTCTGTTGAATATGTAAGAGGATTTAAGACCTGCAGTTGCCTTGGCCATACTTGATTGTCAAATTTTGCATATTTATGATAACTAGGAATCAGTGCATGTCTTGAACCCTTAGTACTGCATGCAGTTATGTTTATTTTTACAGTATGGTGTAAGGAGGGAATGTTTCAGCACAAGTGTGGCACTTTGGTTAATAATTGACATGTTTAACATGCATTTTCTTTGGCAAAAAGAGCATTCAGTTATATATGCATATATTGACCTTGATGTCAAAGATTACCTCCTCCCCATGTGAAATTACTTGAAGTCCTGCTTTTACTGGGTTTAGTGAATGTTTAGGAAGCTGGACTGTAACCAGAAAATCAAAGGGAAAATCTAAACTACAGCATTTGGTCAGAAGAAGATGACCACAGATAAGGACAATGGCAAGAACTTATAAGTTTAAGTTGGCCATCTCAGTGAGGGAAATCAGACAGCTGACACAAAGATATGTCTTGAGATGGGTCAGTTATGTACAGGAACTCCTTAGGACAATAAGGAAGTTGACATGAGAAATCATAGGCTACAAATTGTTAAATTTATTATTAAAATAAAATACATGAGGAAATCTGGCAAGTGTTTTTGCTATAGTCAAGCAGTAACTTTACCTCCATTCCTCATTCCTTCCAGAATACAATCATTCAGTGGGCTAGTTTGTTTCTTTTTTTTTTTCTTTAATATAATTTTCCATTTGTTGTTGTTGTTGTTTTTTTGTTTTGGTTTGGTTTTTTGTTTGTTTTTTTTTTGTTGTTTGTTTGTTTGTTTGTTTGTTTGTTTTAATTCTGTGTGTTACGGTTTTATGTTGATAACACAGATATCATCACTGAGTCCATATTCAGTAGGTTGAGTAAATGACATCCACAACTCCTGGACTGCTTTTTGGGATAAGAATGTTGTTAACCTCCCAGGCTCACTGTAGCACTTACAAAATGAATATGGTTCTCCACATATCTGTAAATATAGATAGGCAACATGCACCACACACACACACACAGATATATTTTTATGACACTTTTATCCTCCATCTAAAGTGTAATCTTTTCTTTTGCTCAGGTTAATTTGATACTTTCTCTACATCTAAGTCCTGCTCGACTCAGTTTAAAACTCCTGTAAGCTGTTCATAGTCTCATGGGAAAAAGAGAAGTTAAAGAAAATGTCCTGTGGACCTGAAAGACACACAGCAATTGCCTGAATTCTGTTTTTTAAGAAATGGATGTGCAATCATGTAAAGCATCTGTGCCATGTGCATCCCTCCCATACTCTTGAATATCCTCCAAACTGAGGTAGAGCTTTACAGAAGCATCTCAGCAGCTGCTCTCTTGCCCTCCTCCACACCCAGCCAGGTATTTCCCTCTTGAAAACATTTTCCTCCCTTTTGTCCTCTAACTCTTATTCCCTCTTAATCTTTTGAGCTCCCTTAAGCAGAGTGACAAGATTTGTTCTTAAAGTGCTGCCCCTGTCAGGATGGTCACTGGAGGCCTTCAGGTGTTTGTCACAAGAAAGGAAGAACAGCAACCCTGGGGCAAGAGGTGACCTGTCTTCTCTTGTTTCTGCTTGGTTCCTGCTGGGAAAAGCAGTGGGATGAAGTGGTTTTACAGAGAAAACTCCTAGGATGTTTTAGAGAAAATTCCTAGGATTCTACTTACAGTGCAGGCTTTTGTGAGTCTCTCTCTGGTGTATAATTTTTGACCAAAATCAGAGTTAAAGGATATGCTCATATGCCATTCTGAGAGTCAGGATTTCTGATGCCAGGCACAGATCATACCTTTCCATTTTTCTGTGGAACAGGGATATAACCCACATGCTGTCACCCTGGGAATTCTACTCTGTTTAGAGAGGAGTTTGAGTGCCTGATGGGAGACTGTCCATTTCTTCCAGTCTATGGGTTATTGTCAGCATCTTCATGCAAGCAAGGCAAATCTGATTGAAATTTGAGAGAAAAAAAATTAAATAGAAACAAAAGTATAATAATTGTAAAACACCAGTCAGTTTACTTAAACTAGCAAGGCAAAAGAAAACTCTATTAATGGTGTACTAAGCCTTTTGCAAAAGAAATGATGCTTTTTATGATCTTGAGGGAACTCGAGTTCTTAAGCAAATTAATGCCACTCAATATACCTAAGAAATACTGTTTGAATGGATATATTGTGAAAGGTAGCACTCCTAAATCACCTGGTGTCCTGCATACATTTACACAGATGAGATTTATCTATCTTACTGTTACTGTTTAATTTGCGGAAGATTTCCACAGCTAACTGCCAGATGATTGATGCTTCACATTTGTTCTTGAAATGCATCTGGAAAAGCCACAGATTAAGAGCTAAAACTGTAACCATACAAATAGAGGATATGTGAGGTAATGAAGTTGGATTTTTTTTTCCTTTTTTCAAAGAATTAGTAACCTGAAAGGTAAGTTTCTACTTGTTCTTCTGAAACAATATAATGAATGACTTTTTGTTCCAGATTCTTATGTGGGATTAAACATTCAAAATATGTTGATTGGTTTTTTTGCTTTGTATGTCTGCACTGCTATATGCAGGGGGCTTTGTGACTCTGATTTTCTCAGGTACTAATTTGGTGCTGAATTAATTCTCATTCTGAACAGAGAACACAATACAAAGTAAAATAGATTTCTAAGGCATTTTGTGCACAGAATATGATTAAGAAGCAATCAAGCACAGGAAACCCACTCAGTCTACTACCTTGTTACTTGGCAGCTGGGTCATGCTGTAGGGGATGGATATAAAGCAATTCATTATTTTACAGAAAGATAAGCTTGAAGCTGTGTGGGCACATGGATAGCTCCCCCTCCCAAACAGCTTCTTGGAGTTTATTAAAGCCACACAGTAGAAAATGACAGAAAGAACTGAATTATTTTTCTTTCATTAGAGAACAGGTTTGCATTTTGATACTTCTGCAGTTAATCAGTTTCCTTCAATTTTTCTCATGGCATCTTTTGTAAACTCACATATTTTGAGATTCCATTTACATTTTCAGATGTGCAATTTACATTCTTGTAAGATGTGGTGGACAGCAATTCTTGAGTCTAGACAGTAGAGGATTAGATAGCCCAGCCAGTTGCTCAGTTTTTGGATTTTTTTTTTTTTTCAATTAACTTTGAATAGATTGGGCCAGAACTTTCAAATTCTGGTATTGCAAAACTTCTTGTATACCCTGCATTCTTCATTTAAAATATTAATAGGCCTGGAGTAATTCTGAAAGGGCTGTGTTAGGATTATGGGTGTCAATAACTTGTACTGTGCTGTAAAAGGGAAGCTCATGATAAGCATCAAAGAAACTTGTTGCCTGGGGCAAATTTCCAGAAGATAAACATAAGTTGATAAGTACCTTCCATTCCAGCAATGCCTCTTCTTTATAAAAGCAAGTTGAAATAAGTCATTACCTTTACTAGAAAGCCCCTTCCCAGAAAGGATGTTAGTCCTCTGTGTAACAAAGTGCATCAGAGAGCAAAGATTGTTTCTTCCCTCGACTGCTAGTCTTCTGCTGCCCTCTCAGGTCCTTGCACTAGGAATAGATGATTACAGGTAGATAACCAAACACTGACTTGGCATTTTATTCGGGTCATTCAATCAGCTATGAAAAAAATTCCCTTTCCATTGCAAAGTTATGATGTTCCTGTTGGCTACTCAGACTTGCAGGAGAAAATGAATTTTGTTCATGGAAGTAGTGACAAGCATGGGTAACAGATGCAAAACTCAGAAGAGTATGATGATATGACACATATTAGAGCAGGCCACTGCTTTTCATGGGAATGTCAAGGTATTTGTAAGGACAAGCATTCCAGTTTATTCTCTGTCCAGTTTTCATCACTGCTGTCTGATTCATCAGTACTGTAGGAAAACTGGGTGCTACAGAAAAATCCAGGAGTTGTTTTCCTCTGAGGTGAAATAATGGAAATGGCAAAATCATGGGGCAATTAATTTTGATTTACTAATAAGCACTGAATACTGTGCTGGGGAAAAGCATCGGGAGGTCTCTCCCTCCTTTTTCTGAGTTTGCAGACAAAACCACATTGACCTGAAAAACTCTTTCTCTGAAAAAAAATATTTATTGCTGATGGTTTCATATATCAAAACAGCTGCAATGGAGATGCTTCCACACAGTACAAAAATATTATTTGGAGGTGTTTGTTTTCATTGCCTTTCAGGGATTTGTTCTGTGCAATATGTGAAAAATAGACTCCTGTGTTTACAGTCATACAAATTACACCAGCCTCTGCGTGCTGCCTGTTCTCAAAGACATTGTTTTATCTCTTAGCCTCCTTTTCAGAGGGTCTGGAATGCAGATCCGAGAGGTGTGTGGGGGCTGCAGAAGTGAGCAGCTTTGGCTTTTCAGCCCCATGATCCTGCAGAGCACTAGCACTGCAGATCCTTCTTTTATGTAAAAGAGGACAGACAAGCTGGAGGAAAGGACAGGATGTGCTGACCAGGGTGCCAGGAGGTCAGACTCACTGGGTAGGATAACAAAAGACTTTTGGGGGCTGAAGTGATGGCTAATTGTGAGCTGAAGAGCTCACATGTGGCCTCCCTTTCTCAAATGCTAACACACATAATTTTAATGGCTGCTGCTAGGGTTTTAGCTTTCTGAAAGACAGTTAGAAGAAACAGCTTAACCAAAATGTGACTGACAGCCAGAGCTGGGGGGAACAAAATGTCCCCATGAAAGGAATATGGTCCAGCACTTTACACTCATGATAAATGTAGCAATCACTGGCAAAATTACCCTGTTGGCAAAGATATTGGTAGATGGTAAGTACCAGTAAGCTCTGCTTTTATCCCCTTACCCATACCTCACCTCTTACAAGGTCAAGAGACTTTGATTGACTTAGTTTGGGATTATTTTGGTGGTTGTTCTCTGTTGTCCTTTTATTTAAGTCTTAGCAGATCAGATAGACTTCAAATCCTTCTCTGCTTGGACTCTGCATTGTCCTGTGGTGTCAATGGACACTGTGCCCTAGAGTTGTCCTGTGGAAAACACCCATGGAGGCCTGGGGGGAGGGCAGAGCAGGGGCATAGCTCAGAATTGTGCTGGTGAGTCTTCTCCTCACTTCTCCTCCTGTAGGGAACTTACCCTTTTCCAGATAGCACAAGGTTTTTTGATTGTTCATCTTGCCTTCCTGAACGAAGACATTTAAATGTCTGAATTTGCAATTAAAAGGAAAGCCTTTGTTGGAGCCATATCTTTTGCTGTCCGTTGTGAAGGACCAGGAACAATCACGCTGAAATCCCAAATGGAACTTCCCTGAAAGCTGAGAATCCACCTCCTTTTCCCACCAGAATAATTGTCATCAAAACTGACTCAGAAATCTATTCTTCTATTATTTCCCTCAATACTTTAAATGTTAATTACTTAATCATTGAAGAGACTTTTTTGTTCTCTTCTGTAATATAGTTATTATTTAGAAATTCAGGAATTGTCATAAGAACAGACATTCTCTTCTGCAAGGGAATGTAGAAGTTCCATTTGTCACCCTGACTGTAAGTTTTCCTTGCTCTCCAGTGCTGCAGCTGTCACAATACTCACGACTGTTTTCTTAGAATGACATGCACTTGGAACCCCATACAACTGTGGTTGTCATTTCTCTACCCACCCAGGCACCTGGGGTACAAGTTTCCCTTCAAGCATTTAATCCAAGATAATATGCAACCACTGTGCAAAATGCATCCTTTTCTGTAGCTAACACTCCTCCCTCAGCTGTGTAAGAACAGTTTCACCTTTTCTCAGCATTGCAAGTGTGGCTGATAGGCAAAAGCTGTAGCTGGAAACATGAGCAGAGGGTAAAGCTCCATGCTGTTGTCATTACCCTGACCTTTCACAGCATAGCTGCAGAAACTCCCAACTGAAATAAATGCAAAGACAATTCCGTACTAAGAGTCCTTTTTAATAGCAGTGAATTCAGTTTCATGGTCTATTTTGTTTCCCAGGTATAGAATACATTCTTGATTGATTGCTCTACTTAACTGCCCAACTCTGACCTCAGTGGAGACAGCACTGGAGGTGATCTCTGCCCATGCTGAGCAACAGCACAACAACTAGGAAACACCTCCTGGATTATGCTAATTTTTTTTTTTTCTAAAACAACTCTGTACCCCTTTCCCCAGTAAAATCCACATTATTAAGGTGCTCCTCTGGGCCATAGCACTGCTCAGCATAGGCAGGGGCAGGAAGGGGAAGGGGAAAGTCTTGGGGAAAGCTTGGAGTTCTGTCTCCCAGCCTGTCTGAGTAGGAGACCTAATGAAAACCATCAATGTGGGACAAGAACAAGCACAAGTTGTAGCCTGGAGTCCTCCTGGACCCTTTCCATTCTGATTGCATCCCAGAAATTATGTGAGGTGGACTCCTTGCACAGATAGCTGTGATTGTCTCATCTGCAAATTTCCTTGATTGACACTTCAAAATATTATTTCAAGCATGAGTTTTTTAATTAATCTCCTTTTGTTTCTGAGTATTTTTTTCTGTAAAAATATTGACATTACAAATCAAGAAGTAGCACCTAGATTTCTCCATAAAAATTAATATTGAACTTGGGATTGAGGACTCAAAACTCTGCATTTTATTGCCTTTATTGATGATCAAATACTATCACACATCAGGCTTTTAAAGGGGGGTTTGAGGAGCTCCCTCTGGGAAATGATTTTTAATTCATGGTTATTTAATCTTTCCTTTCTTTTTATGCAAACTTTGTTGATGAGTTGGCTTTTTTTTTTCTCTGTAGGAATAAATGCTTATATTCTGTCGCAGGCATACCTGCCTAACAGCTACTTGCTCATAAATCTGCAGTCCAACACCAACTCATTATTTCAGAGACTGAGAAGATCAAAGTTGGTTCAATGATTTTTGTCTGTTCTAGAGCCTGACTAAAACCTGTTCCTAAAACAAGCTGCAAAGCCTTGATCATTGATTTACATTAGAGAATTTTGGTCGAATGCTTGCAGTGAGTCTGCTCTTCCCATTTGCACAGTCATTTAGGACTCTAGAAATCTCAGCCTAAAACTATGAAGGAGAGGGGTGAGGCTGTAGTTACATCATGAGCTGGCTTCACTGCAGACTGCTCTTTGAATTGTCCAAATATTTCTCACTGTATCACTGCTGGCTGGAGGTGGGGGTTTGTGAAGGTTTTGGTATGATGATGTCTGCTGTGCAAGGCCTTTTGTCTTCAGCCTTAAAAGGATAAAAAATAGAATTTCAGCATTTGAATTTATTTGAATACAGAAAGGAATATCCCTGTACTAGGCACCTGTTTACTGCCCTTTCTCTTGCCTACAGTAACAGTAAAATAGCATTTGGGGAGAAAAAATCCATTAAGCTAATGAGCTTTTTATTTACTATCTGTTTATGACACATGGCATTAGCAATGTAGTTTAGCCTATCAAGGCTTGGAAGCATTTTATGGTACATAAGCTCATGTTTCTAATCAAAGCTACTGCTATCTTGATTTTGAAGTAGCAAACACCTATAATGAATTGCTGATGAATGATTTGTGTGTAAAAATCATTAATTGAATTTTTTAAATCAATATGTTTGTGGAATTTGCTACTAGGAAAAAAAAAAGAAAGAAATGAGATCTATATCAGTAATTAAATGAGTTACTAAAAATTCCAGTTAGGAACAAAATTCATGTCATTAAATGGAAACTCTAATTAAAAATTCAGCTTAGGAGTTTATTTTTCTAATAGAATTATGTCCTAAAATAATAGGACATTCAACCTTACAAAGAACACAATTTTAAGCTGGTCTCTAGGACATGAGGATTTCAGCTGAAATGTTAATGATGCATAAAACAGTGTGTGCTGTTAAAATTATGACATCCAGTCCTACATACATGTACCATCAAGGCTTTTAGCACTGTTACAGTAATTATGTACTTGCTATTCAGTACCAGTGAGTAGAGGGTGGTCCATTTGTACAAATTTATTAAAAAAAAAATAAAATCTGACTAAACAATTTCTTCTGCAGCTGTACAAGTGTGAAGATGGAGAGCATGCAGTTAGACCAAGGAGAAATAGGATTGAAGCTGGTGTAGAAGGATTCAGACGACTTACTTATAACAAGTACACCAGCATTACCACAGATGTCATTCTCTATAATTTATAGAGCAGTTTGCAGTTCTGTTAAGCTGAATCAGTCATAACTGGAGAACAGACTGTAAAGTTACATGAGCATACCACTCTTAACTTGTAGGATAGCAAAACAAAATGATTTATATGTGTTAACAAGGCTAAATGCCCCTCAGATACTTAGAGGAAGAGATGGAATGGCTGGGTTTGAGCTGGCAGGGCTGGCAGAATGAGAATCAGGATTACTGATTTCACAATCCCTACTTTATTCAGCAAAGCAAACAGGTTAGTTTTCAGTGGAATACCATCAGAGCATTTACCTAAAAGTTTGCTGCCTGTTTCAGTGTATCTTTGCACGAACACAGGCAATATTGCTGATGGCTGAGCTGCAGGCAGCCTCTAGCAGGAAAACTGGATGATCCAGAAAAGTACTGATGAAGAGTTATGATGCCATTATCTGTCATGAACACCACTCAGATGAAGCTTTACAATTTATGCAAAGCCAAAGTCAAGTAGGAGGCCTGAAGGAGACCTTGAAAACTTCCACAGAATAATATCTTGTGCATTTTATATAGGAATTTTCTTCGTAATTTGGAGTTTAATGTGCTGGTGAGCTGTCAGAAGGACTCTGCACAGAGATAGTTTTATTGCAAATATTCTTGCCAAGGGAACAAAAAAAGCAATCACCACTTCATGTTTGATTTATAATTAACAGGAATAAAAATGTAATCGCAAATGTAGCTGCCACATCTAGGCATGGTATAAATATTTTATGCAGTGCTTCGAAGTTGCATATAATGTGCACTGTAAAATTTGAGTATCATAGTAAATGAAGTTATTAAACTTTTAAACAAGAAATTCTGGACTCTCACAATTATGGAAACACAGGTGTGTTGAACAATGATCCTGTAAATTACAGCACGTAACAAAAAATCCTTGTCTCTCTGCAGAATGTGCAGGAATATAAATGTCTTGTAAAATTGGTAAAAATTAAAAGCTGAAGGTTGAAAGGACTTTGGATGAACTTTATGAATTCTGGTCTCAAATATATTCATAAATTATATTTATTGTTTTGAGACGTCGGTAATTCTTTAAAAGGGGATGTCACACGGGTTATTTGCAGGTCAGGTTGAAGTTTTAGGAGTTTCAAATATCCTGTTAGCAGGTAGCTCTTCTGCACCTTATTTGTGGAAACAGAGACCTATTCAAAAAATGCCATTATTCCTGTTTTTATTTCTGTCGGTGGCATGTCTGAGCAGCACCAGATACTATGGGAGGACGCTGCCACTGCAAAAACTTGGAAAGCTTCTGGGAAGCCAGGTCACTCTAATGGCAAGAAGCCTGAAGCACCACATGGCAGCTACTGCAGCAAGCTACAGGGTTTTACTGTGCTCAGGGAAGAGTTGGGTGCTGAGCAGCCTGATCTCTGGACACACGAGAGATGTGTGCTTCAGCCAGCACTGGTGGAAGTGAAATTCCTGCTGTGCATCTGTGCAGCTGGCAGATGGCATGTGTGATTGCTATTGATTAGTGGAGGGTGTGAAAGGTATCTACCTGAGGCTGAAGCAGAACAGAGTAGTCAGACAACTGCACTAACACCCACAAACACCACAGAGAGGGTATTTCCATGTATTTATCATCCCAAAAGTGATGATGTCGTGTATGATTGGCAGCTAGAGACTATGCCCAAAAAGCTGTTGAGTGTCCATTTCTCCTCCCTTCCTTCTTCCTTCCAAGGACCAAATAGATGCTGCAAAACAGCATCATAACCTTTTATAGAAAAAATACTACTGCCAATAATGACGTAGAAGTTGGCATTTTTATTAACCCTGAAGGCCACTCAATTATTATTGCATATAATGTCTATATAATGTATTATTGCATATAGAGTGTATATGATATACTAATGCATATGCATACGGTGTAGCAAGTGGGGTTTTCTGATTCAGCTCTTGTTAATGATGATATAGGACAGGAAGAGAAAAGATCTGATATCAAGACGGGCATGTTAAAAAAAGTAGTCAAATTGGGGAAGATGTAGCAGAAGAGAAACTAAATTCCAACATTAGTATGTATTTTTCTTAGCTTAAAGCTAAATAATAATGATGAACTTACTTTGCCTCTGCCATCTCAGGGTTAAATAATAAATGATTTTGTTTCACTGTGAGTACAGTTGATTTCTAATCTGAAAAACCTCTTCTGCAACAGAATCTCATGTAAATATAGATCAATTCTTACAGGAGTCCTTCTGCCCTTCATAATTATTTCATGACTGCTGTGACCAAGCTGGAAATGTCAGGATGGGAAAGAGGGATTGTAAGTCAGATCTGCCTTGCAGGGTTTCTAAGTCCTCATAAAGGCTCTATAGGCTATTTGTGTTGCCAAATCACACTGAGGCTTGTGTCTTCTGCCTCTTTTGTGCAACAAACTCCAGAAGTATTACCTTGTCATTTATATATAGAAATATCATGATGTGAGCCTCACAGCAGGAGAATTGGGGTGCATGAATGCCAAATGAGTGCAGGACAGTGTACAGCGCCCTGGTCCAGAAGGGCCACAGTTAGGGGATCATGCCCAGCCCCACAGAGCAGGCAGCCAGGCTGGAGGCAGAACTGCAAGTGGCTGCTCTGAAGGTCAGAAGAGAAGATTGCAGGTCAAGACAAAATGGTATCACTTGTATAACAAAGAAATCAAGTCAAATTTGGGATAAATTATTTATCCAGATTAGGATAATTTTCAGGCTTTTGATGTGAGGCTTAGTATTCTTTCTGATGGGGTTTAGAACACAAAAGTATTATCCCTAAACAGCAGAGCATTGTAAGGAACTCACTATTAATGTATCAGTATTAGCTAAACAGTCCTGTATTTACTAATAGAGGAGTAGCAAAGAGGAAGGTGATGGTCTTTTATGTGTGCCATACCAGTAACCCAGAAGTAGGCGTGTCATATTGGCTGACAACAAAATCAGACACAGAGCTATAGCCACTTATCTCCTGTGAGCACTAAATCACATATTTATCACTCCAAAGCAATATTTTGGACTTAAAAGTCCATATTTATTGCCATCAAGCAATCGTGATAATAGAGCTCCCGAAAAAAAAGCGTTGAGTTCACTAGTTCATGTGCATTCATGGAAAATCTGTGAAATTTTATCAGGAAAACATTCACAGTAAAGAGCAAAGTACCAAAGTAACCCATATGTCAAACATTTCCAAAGAGAGTGGCTTCTGGTCTTTAAGCTGGACATGGACAGATTTCTGGGAACTTGGCCATAGCAACATGCAAGAAAGATGCAACTGATTTTTTAAATACTCTGTAAAGTGCTCGTGTCCCACCCACTCTTGCTACCACAGAGTGTAATCTGAGAAGCATCATGCAAAACATGATGTTGAAAACAGATGTCTGGATCTAGACCTGACCTTGAATGAGTAAAGGAAAAAGTCTGTTTAGCACAGCAGATTGGAAAAGAAATTATATTTCTGTTCCCTTAGGAGAGTACAATCTGATAGAAGGTATTGATAAAAACATAAATAAACCTGTTTACAAGCAAACTGAGACTTACTTTACAAATTGGATTCTTTAAAAAGAGAGAAAAATCAACAAAACTGCACCAGTTCTCAGTGTGAGCAGAAGGCCTTAGTGGAACAGTCTTGGTTCAGTCAGTAACAGAGAACAATAGAAGACAGTTTGCTTTCAATGAACTCAGTCCAATTTTTTCCATTTCACTGGAAGGTGGAAAGCCTGTGAGTTACAGTGCATATCTCTACATCTGAATTAATCATCCTGGTTCCTTGAGCAGTTATCAGAAAGAAATGGGCAATGAGTGGTGTAATGAATCTTCAATTTTTTTTTTTTTAATTTTAGCTGCAATACCATTTTGCAATTAATTTTTTAAAATTGATTTTTAAAATAGAGATTTCTAATAGAAAGGGAAGTTTTGTGTTACACCTAAGCATAGATATAGTGAGAATACCTGCCTTTTTGGTGCCTCATGGGAAGGGATGAACAAACAGGGTTGGGCTTTTTCCTCTGCCTACTTATCCCACTTCCATTTTTGTTTCTGAAATGGATTACTGCAGAAACACTGCCACGCAAAAGATACTAAATTATTACTTTCTCTTCATATATGAAGAGCTTCATAACAGAGGCTTTGTCAAAGTGAACAGATAGCATACTCCACTAATTGCTGTTTATAATTGCCATCTCAGTCTTGAACAGCCCCACGACCTCCAGAGTGTAAAGCATAAGAAATTAAATAATCAGGAAACTTTGGGGGCATTGATTTACCTTTTTTTCAATTTAGTCTGTATGTAATCCCACAATAATTTTATGTATTGTCTCTCAAGCCCACTATCAATGCATCAATTCCCAGGGCTCTGCTCCTTTTAAAATCAAGATGTGAGCCTCAGCAAACTGAAAATACACACACAAAAAAGTCTTGCAAAAAGTTAATTCTGCCCTACATTCTCTGGAGAATGACATTGTCTCAGCAGCATGTATTGCAGACAGGAAAACTGAGAAAGGCTGCCCAAAGAATTAAACCCAGAGCCTCTGATGCTGCATGATGCCACAAATGGTGAAAGCCCAAATTATCAAAGAGCTAGGATGCCCTTAGACTATCAGAGGAGTTTAGTGAGTAGAAAACAGTGAGTTAAATGTCAGTCTGATTCTACCTTAAATAACATTAATATAACAATCTTCACAGCTAGAAACTCGATGTTGTCAGCATTTGCGAGTTGGTGGATTTTTGAGCAATACCAGTCAGTTTGTAGCTGCTTATAGAAAGCACACGAGCCCTGCAGGAATATCAGAAGAAAACCACTGTGCACATCTGTGTGTCTGTCCTGTGTCCTCCCTTGAGGTAGCACACGTATATTACAGAATGAATGAGGCCTCAGGTGAGCATCTCATAATCAGAGCTTTTCTCAGTGAAAGCACCCATCATATTAACTGGTGACAAAGTTAATACCTGAGTTTTTTATTTCTACATTTTCACTGCTTTGCTGAGCGTTGCAAATACCTTGGAAGAACTAATATAGGATTGGTCTAACCATTGCTTCACTAGAACTGCCAAAAGGAAAGAGCATTTAGGGGAACAAAGACTTGAAGTTCTAAAAGATGAGACCAGGAAAGTCAGGCTAGAGCTAGAAAATATGTCAGGTAAAAGATTGAACCTGCATGTCCTTGCAACATAAGCTGATGGACTTAGGTTCCCATGGGATCACATCTGTGACAATGTCTTCTCCTGTTCTTCTCCTTTGTGGGGCGTTTTTTTTATTCTTACTCATTCATCCCTGCCCCTTCCTGCATAAGGATATAGCACCTTCTGATCCTTTTGTGAGAGCTCAAAGGCTCCTCATACTGGTATTGTTTCTAAATATTGAATTTTGAACTAATGGCAGACTGGAAAGCTGCTTCCTAATATCAGTACTGCATTGAAGGGTAATTCTTGCAGGAAGTTGCAGTGACTTGAGTTCACTTCACACAGGCAAACTGTTTAATAGGAAAAGCCAAGTCGGAACTTATTAAGCACTATTTATATGGAGTTCAGGAAAAATAGCACAAGGCCCTCATCTCAGTCCAGAAATATGTATCACTTACGTAGATTCACCCCAGTTTGACTTTATAAATTGTTAATAAATAGTGCCAAGGCCTACCAAAATACTAAGCTGGCTTAATGAAAAACTAAAAGCTTTCAATTTCCTTGCCTTGAAAAAACAACTCCTATGTGTTTTACACAGTTATTACCTTCAGGGAATTTAGACTCTCAAGAGTGCTCTGGCTATTTACTTTACTTGCTAATGGAGTTAGCTGGGCTGTAATGTGAGGAAAGTTGAAAGGGCAAAAGCTGGTTTGTGTTTAGAAGTGCCTAGCAGTTTGTGAAGGAAATAGTAAAACTAAATTTTAAAAAAACAGCAAAGTAGTCTGTTACTTCTAATAATGCAGGAAAATGCATTCCCTCTATTTTAGCTGCCAGCCTTAACACGGTCACAGAGAATTTTTAGCTGAGCAACCCAGTTTGCTGAGTGTAATTGTTTAAATTCCCCCTAGGGCAAGGCAGATATGTCTGCAAACCTGCAAAGTCACCTTGGCCAGTTTGTTGTTTCCCTTGTTTATTCAGACAATTTCTGGTCCTGGGAAGACAGCCCCACAGACCTGGTGATAGACCCTGACAGACCCCACCAGGGGCTCATCCCTGGGGGTACAGGCATGAGGGGACCTGAGCCTGTGTCCCAAGGGCTGCTCGGTGCCCAGGCACTCTGTGCTGCTGAGGTTCTGGCAGCTGGGAAGTTAAAACACAGAAGCAGCCAAGAAGGCAAGACCCAGGAGATCACTCAGAGAGCTCCTGGGGGAGAGTGACCCTGTTATTATGGGTCTGGAGGACTGGGGAGAAGACCCTGGTTTTGGCTTTCATATGAAATATGCCTTTCATATGAAATCTCCCTGGGATAAAATCTACAAGAAGCCCTGTGAGGAGGGAGCAAAGCCCTACATGACTGATTGAAGTGTTTCTCACAGCTGGTCCAATATCCCAGGGGGATGCTTGTGTGAGCTGGACTTTGATGCATCTATTAACATTTCCTTCCTTTTGTCTTGGCGGGATGACAGAGATTCATTAGATTTTGGACAGAGGCAGGCTCACTCTTTCTGGGCTCAAAGCTAACTCTAGACCTCTCTCAGGCCCCTCTGTGGGCTGTCCCAGAGCCTTGGGAGTGTGTAACACACCACAGCTCATAAACCCCATCCCCAGGATTTATTCTGGCCCCAGCACTGTGCTGATGTCTTCATGCAACTTCCCTTTCTCCCCCTCTCCTCCATCTCAAACTCCTGCCCTTGATGTACAACATCAGCACACTCCTGCACACTGTACTGATAATATTTCACTTGTGTGAGAGACAAACAGAAATCTGCCTTATTTTGTTAGTGGCATTACCAGCACCCTAAATGCCGTCCAAGGGCAGAGACTGAGTCTTAGTGCAGAATTATGGATACTCATTAGTTTAAAAGCCCTGTTACAATCCCATCTGCTGTTTGTTTGCTGCAATGTTGTCAGATTTCAAACTGTAGGAGAGGAATATAAAAACTACTGCACCAAATGAGGCTATATTCATTATTGAATGGCTGAATTTCATGCAGTAATGAATACAGAGTTTGTATTTAAATTGCAGAGATTTTTTAATGGGTTTAACAAAGACTTTTTAGATATTATTATCAAATCAACTATTTAAACAGGTGCAACTTCTAGATACCAAATGAGGCAAGCATCTAAATCCTCTGAAAATACACTGTTAAAATAGCTCACTTTCTTTTGCTGTTTTGCTTCTGCTGCCATCACTTGAATGTATGCATGCAAGCAACTTGTACCATTAAAATTAGTGTATGAGATAGAAAGAAAAACTCATCTGAGAGAGCTCATAAAGTGCCAGTCCTGTTTCTGTCTTCTGATAGACCTGAGCTTGCAGGGCAGCCCTGGGACATGTCTGTCTCAGTAGTCATTCAAACATTGTCAGGAAGATGTTGGCAGCAGGAAACAGACCAGCCTGGCAAACATCACAGTTTTCCAGCATAACTGAAATGCAAGAACTCAAAATAAGGGAAAGTGCTTTGTCTGTTCAGAAAAAACAATGCATATCTTTAAACAAAGTAAGTAAAAAACACAATGTCATCCAACTCCTTTATTTACTTTAAATCCTTCAGAGACCACAGCAGTGACCTAAGTGGGCAGGAGTTTAATATTGGAGTGAATCATTCTTTTCAATTTCCTTCAGTGTAAGGGGTTGGGGTTGTAGGAAAAGATGTTGGCGTGGCCAGCCTGTAAGAACCTAGAAGTGAATGGGAACATGGACTGTAAACCAAAACATGTTAATCTTGAAAATCTTTTAAAACCCCATTCAGAGGAAACTAGAAGAGCTGTGTGAATGCCAGAAACAGGCTGGGGTGCAGCTGAAGCAGCAAAGCTCTGTTCCCTGACTCTCCCCTCTGCTAGGGACCTTTGCCATTTGGGGGCCTGTGAACCCACCAAATGAGGAGGTTCAGTGCATGCTGCAGGCTCCAACAGAACACGACTGAATTTCCCTTTTACTGCTTCTCTGCTGTTGCTGTGCAGTGACCTGTGGAGCTAATAAACTTTTATGCCCATTATTGTTCCTCATTACAATAGGCATTATCAGCATCCCTCCCCTTCAGAAGATTCAATCACTTTATCTTGGTATTACATTAGTAAAATAGTACAATAACTGAGACACTTTATATATTCAACTGTCTGAAAGACAGACTACTTGCCTGTTTCTAAAGGCTTGAGTATAAAGTTGTTAAATACAGATGCTGTGCAGGGCTCACAAGTTGTATAATTATTTCCACAAGCTGTTTTCTCTTGTAAGTAAAAACTTTAATTCTTTTTTTTTTCTCACCACCCTCCTCAGAGGGCAAGAATTCTCATAAATGCAACCTTCAAATAATCATGTTTTTACTACCGTATGTAATTTAATTTAAAAGGAAAGGAGGGGGAAGTTTATAGGGTCCTTATTATCCAACTGTTACATTTCATGATTAAATTCATTAAAGCAATAATTCAAAGCAAAGGGTGGTGCTGAGGGCAGGAAAGTTTACAGTGTAAATACTTAGTGAGCCATGCTGTATAGCCAGGCCTCTTATCTTGTGAAAATGATTTATAGAAAACAACTTGATTACATTTTCAGCCCTACTGCTGCTGGGTGATTAGATGAGAGCTCTTTGTTGTTATGACTGTCTACTTTAACTAAACTTAACTCCATCTGCTTTTCATTTAGCAACCACCACATCTCTCTGGCAGACAGCTGCCAGGTAAAGAGCAATTTGGAGACTGATGCTGCTGGGGGTTTGCAGCCCTCGGTTCAGTTCCCTGACCTCCCACAGGCTTCCTGCCAGAAAGTCTGACATCCCTTAATCCCTCAGCGAGGTCTCTTGAAATAGCTCCTCCATCTTTGCTTATTTAGACTAAAAATTTCTCAGGCAGGATCTCTTTTATTAGACTGAAACTGCTGCATGTTCAGGCATTAATGGAGTGCAAATACTATAGACAGGAAGATTCGGTATCGTTATGCTCATGTTGTCTGATAATATAATCTAAAACAGTATTAGAGTTGTGCCTGAAGGACCTGAGCATCACTTAGGTTTCACCACTATTGTAAGTGGAGGAGAAAAATAAGTAATCTAACATCTTCAGCTTGTGCCAGGCTCTTTACAGCAAGGACTTCGTACGTGCAATTGCGTTTGGAAATGGCTTGTGTGGAGGAAATGAGGACAACTTCTTTTGACCACTTTCCAGTGCATGAATGATTGCTGCCTCTGCATTCTCATGTGAACATATGTAATTTCACTGAATCTTTATGCTCTCCAATTGCAAGGAAAATTATGTAAAGCCCTTTGGACCTAATGCTTCTATCAGAAACACTCACATATATCCTGTAGGATACCCATAGTGTGCTTGTATGTGTATGTATGAAGACAAAATCTTCCATATTGGATCTATAAAGGGATGTATATGTCCACCACAGATGGTGGAGCTCTTCTGCAAAGGGGGATAAACTCCCTAACTGATCATCTTGAGGGTTTGAGTATTTGCATTTGACCTGGAGGGGACCATAAGAGTGCTCTTGGCATTGCACAGGGTTCAGAATTAATGTGAATGCTTCCTGTGAGGTACACAGCAAATAAGAGAGATACAAAGATGGGACCTAAAACTACATAAACCAGAGGAACTTCTTGTTGTAAATCTCTGTACTTTGTTCTGAGATAGGGGTGTACTTACTACCACTTACCACCCTCCTTAGACCTCAGACCCAAACTAAAGGCTTAGATTTATTTTTTGTTTCAAAGACAAAAAATTTCCCATCACTTCAAAAGGCAAGGAGAGGGTTTTTGCCCACCTTTAGCATAAGTACTCTTCCATAAAACCCCAGCAATCCACCCTCCATCCTCTGGCAATAGTCTTAAGCCCCAGGATGGATCTGCATCCTCAGGTTCACTCTCAGCACTCTGCTCACAAGTAATGAGAAAAAATACTCACTACAGAGGAAAGAGCAATCCTTTGGCTTATGAATTAGAGGCATCACTTGAACATCAGGAAAGCTGGATTCTAGTTCTTTCCCTGAATGATTAACATAACATGGTATAACTCTGGAATGGGGCTGGGCAATACATAATTTACACTTCAGAGCAGTTTCTCATCAGGCAGGTAGGTGGGGGGTTAATCTTTCAGCTTTGTCCCAAGACCCTGACTCAGGAAACATCCCCTACTGCAATAGGGATGTTGTACTCTGCTCCCCTTTGAGGGGTAGACCAGGCAGGTTCCTATCTCTCTTTTTCCCTGAAGGCAGCATGTTGCTCATGCAGCTCTTTCCTTCAGTTCCAGAGCTCATCCCTCCCTCGGGTAGGACGTGTTGTTCTATAGCCTGTTCTACAACAAGCCACAGGGAGTGAAGGTTACAAATGTCAGCTAAACAAATCAAATTATGGGCTTTTGTATGTCCAGTCTAAATGAAGAAAGGGTTATATGTGCATTCAGGGAAGCTGTTAAAAGTGATGTTTTTGTGGCTAAATAAAAGGAAATGTGTGCTTGGGAAACCTATTTCCCTGTTTAGTCTGTTTTCAACTAGCTCCCTAAGGTTTCTAGTTTCATTCAGAGCTATATCCTCAGGCCAGGATATTAAAGTTTCTAGAGACAGTGAGAAAATATGGAGACACACAGGCACTGCAAATTTCTTTAATATTAACTAAAAAATGGGATACAGTGCAAAGACAGAAAAGAAACCCTTGCTGCCCAGAACAATTCATGCCTCAGTTTCCTTCTTTTCCACCAACATGTGCTGTCTTTTTTCTAAAGATTGTTACAGCTACTTTACCTAAAAATGTAGCATACATGATTGCATCATGTATATTTTTGGTAGTCTCAGGCAACATATTGAATTTTTACAATAGCAGCTATGAAGAATATTATGTCCATTTTAAGCAGAGGCGGAGTTTTGGTAACTTGCCTGCTGTGATCCTGGGACAAGAGACATGAGACCATATTGGGCTCAGATTCTGTTCTGTACGTGGCTTATCTTTCTACTCATGATTGCAGAAGTCGCAACGGGACCTAAGTGACTATTCCCATTTCACAAAATATTGCCTCTATTCTTGGAAAGCCTTCTAATAGGTATAAGAGAAAATTAGGGTTTGCCCTCCTGGCTGCCATAGCACAATTCTGACCCGCCCATGGGCAGGGACACCATCCACTAGACAGGGTTACTCTGGGCCCTAATCAACCAGGCTTTGAACACTTGCAAAAGTTGGGCATTCGAAACTTTTCTGGGCCACCTTTTCCACTCTCTCGCTGCCCTTATGGCAGTGCTGTGAGATGCTCATGTGTCTGCCAAGAAAACTGTGGCTGAAACTACTTTCACTTTACTGTCAGTCATTCTGAAGTTGAGGTGGCTTGACATGGTTAGAAAGAACTTAATGTTGATTCTTGAACCACAATTAATGTGATTTATTTTAATAAGGATTTATTTTAAGGATAAATAATCAAGAGCACCCCATTTGAGCTCATTTGGGCCAGGTACAGCGTGGATTCTCCTGCACTGCAAAATAATAAATTTTAATTCTGTCATTATATACTGCCCACTCACAATTAGAAGAATCATTCATTTCTGATATTCACAGCAAGCTGTGAAACCAGGAGAAAAGGGGAAAAGGAAAGTCTATTCTCAAGCAGTGGTGCAGAACAGGAGCATTTGCTAAAAAAGAACCTCAAAACCTCCATGTGATGCTGGTAAAATCAATTCTTATATATGGAGGAAAGATACATCAACACAAGGCCTCTTGTTTTCCAGCAAGAAATCTTTCATGCATACATAGGAAAAGCAAGGTTTATTAGAAATATGCCAAAACCTTGTTCTGCATTAAAACATTTCTTGCTGATATTTTTTTCTAAAATAATGTTAAAACAAACTTCCCAGGCATCAGTCTAGAAAAAACAGCACGAAAAGATGACTAGAGCAACTGACATGAGAGGAAGAAAGAGGTAAAGTCTTTGACTTGAATAAGAAAGAAACACTTAAGTTCTTTATGAAGCACTCTGTCTCATCCATCATGTGTCAAACTTTATCCTTGGACAACTGAAAAATCAGGTAAGCAATTGTGGAACTGCTAACAATTGAAGGAATAGTGAGACTCCTCTTTTTAGAATACTTCCTAATTCCCTTGAGGCAATTCCTGGGTGTTTCCCTGTTGCTTCCTAATGCCTCAGCATCCCCTTGTTTCTCTAGAGTGCTGAGAATTACATCCCCTTCCCCTGCTAAATCTAGTTTTAAGCTCTGTTTATGAGTTGAGACATTTTGTTGCCCCCAGAACTCACAGGAAAATATATCACCTAAAGAAGACAAAAACTTCTCAATTACCAGGAATCTCTGGCTTTGCTTGACCCTTCTAACATAGCATCACTTGTGGATCAGATATAGGATTCTGGAGAGAAAAAATTGTGTAGAAAAAAACTTGTGAACAATTATGAAACCATTTGCCCAAAAGGAAACTTTCTTCCCTACTCCCAGCCTTCAAGTTGCATTTGGCAGGAGTTAGTTCAGGCTGCATGACCCAACCTTTTCCACAGTGACTCAGCGTTTCATTGCCTGCAGTTCTTTGCAAAGCAGCCATAAGGTGAAGTCTGTTTTCTTTTCTGTAGAAATAGGGACAGCAGATGGCTTGTGGAAGAAACTAAGCTACATTTCAGGTCCTCCTGGGGCTTATTTAACTCAACCTTCCACACAAATAATCAGATTGTGCTTACTCGCCAATGAAGAAAAGCCTATTTTTAAGTTCTTTTATTTTCAGAAGACATAAATGTCAGCAGAGATTGAGATAATGCTCAAGCAGTTTTAGTAAATGAGTAAAAATGAAATTTAAATTGCAGAGGGAGGATAACCATATCATAATTTCTATTGTTAATGGCAGAAAACCTATTTCACAAACTTTCTGAGATTTTACAATAATAATTCTTAGTCTGCCATATGCAGATCTGAGCTGGTAATGAGCATTCAGACCTTTAGTTTCAGGCTATCCGATCAATATTTTTAGTCTTTGTTTGATTGACACATTCTTAAGTTCATTTGCTGTGACATTTCTAAGATTTATTTCCAAAAAAAATAATCTATACAGACTTTGTATATCTTTCTAATGGTAAACTGAGCTTATTAAAGTATCAGAAATTTGTCATTTCAGTATTTACTTGTAGTCTACAATTAAGGTACAAGAAATAGCCCATCATTTGCAATGCAAACTGTTAAGAATTATGTATTTTCTCAATCAATAAACTAGGTTTATACATACTTTCATCTAATGCTCATGTTACAAATTTTTCTGACACAGGGCTGTCAGGTTAAATTATCTTCCAAAAGTTCATTCAAAGACATGTATAAACATCCCAAAGGAGATGAGAATATCTGAAAAAGTTATACCTCCCATAATTTAAGGATTGTGCACATCTTGTCATTGAAACATTGAAATTTCACTAAAAGATCTTATAAGCTGTGATTCAAGAGAGTTCTTGTTTCCTATTTCTTCTACACCCTTTCATTTTTTAATGAACTTTTAATACTATTTCCTAACAGATATAGAGCTATGAAGTCCATAAAATGGAATGACAACCTAAGCAAATAACATGGAATAACATTATTGGAAAATAACATAAAAATAGGGAGTTCTGTGAACAATGGACCCTGCTTCCCACCAGAAAAAAAAACCAAATCCCCATGTCATATAATCTGAGTGAAATGACTATCCAGCCTGTCCTATGGCAATCAAAAAGAAGTGTCCTGAGGGCATCCAGAGCTGCTCTCCTCCCTGCTGGTGTGGTAGGATGCATGTGGGGTTTATGGCCATGTTCTGGGGAACACTTAGTGACTTCCTCAACAGCAATCTCAAGAACACTCATGTAGCATCTGTCTGTACTAGAACAGCTGCCACACACCAAGTAACTCTCATCCTTGCTAGAAAAAAAATATCACTGGCACCATTCCCCCTGCCCCGGGTTCCTGGGTCTTGAATAACAAACTAAGAAGATATCACTTGGTGCCAGAATTTAGTTCATAGTGCAACCCTGGTACAGGAGTATTGTTAATCAGGACACAGGCTTTGAGAAATGTTTTATTAGGTCATTAGCTCACTGCTAATTCTATTTACATGACACTTCTTTCTATTGCTAAATTAAATATATCCTTAATGGATGGGATGACATCCCAGAAAGAAAATGTTTCTTATAGTTAATGGGAGAAACTTCCTGACTTCATTTTGTTTCTGGGAAAAATGATGCTAGATAAATTGGTGCTGCTCTTTTTGGTCTCTGGGGATATAATGTTCTCCAATAAGTAATATGGGACCTAGATAACAGCAAACACCTCTTCTGGAGAGAAAATACAGAAGTATTATGTCATAAATCAAAGACAAGAGTGTGAAAGAGAAAGGTGCTTTCAGTTTGAGAAAATTGAAAGGAGGGCAAGATACCAATGAAAACACTATCTAGGAATGGATAGCAGAGCTGAATGAAATAATACTCTGTTCAAACAGTCCTGTCTGGAAAGCAAAGAGTAGTGTAAATACAAAGAGGGTGAATAAGCCTTTAAAGTGATCATTGAAGACAATATCTGAGAAAAGCTTTCTAAGATGAAAAATAAATATTTTAGAAAGTGAATTTATCAGAGAACATGGTAACCTGAGATGGTTTTATCCTGAGATTTCTGCTTGAATTCTTTCCTAGATAAATCTCACCTTTCATAAGAAGTCATGGCAAGAAAATACTTTTACAGAGGAAGTGAGAGAAGCATGGCACAGTGGCACTGGGGTGCAGGCCAGGGAGACTGTTCTAAAGAGACTGCCTAGAACTGAGAAAGATGGGCTTTTCACAGCATTCTGTTTCTACTTCCACTGGTTATCTCTGGGTGAACCCCCAATATATTTTATCCCTCATCAGTAGTCCCATAGTAGAGCTCTTGGATATCTTCAAATGTTCTCGTTTGCCTTCTCTTTTAATGTCTAAATGGAGTTTCAGTATAACTTCTGTAAATTGTTGGTGTGACAGTCAGCTCTCTGGCTTCTGGGAGCAGGTGGTTTCTTCAGAGCTGTCAACAATCTTTTAGGAGAATTTCCACACCTGTTACTTATCATTTCTAAAGCCACATGTATCTCATCCCCTGAGGTGAGGCTGTATACACTTATGCTCTAAGTTATGGTTTAAAATTAATATGCAACTTGATATGTATAAGAATCTTGACCTTGAAACTTTTCTTGCTGCTGTGTGAGTTTTCCTTATGTAGGTATGATCTCTTCTTTTCAGGAAAAATCATTCCAGTTACCTGAGGGATATTTCCCATGTGCCTGATTTATAAAAGAAAGAAAGTTAAAGAACATTTTATTTTGAGTGGGAAACAGTGAGTCATGGTGGTGACAAAGAGAAATATGATTCATGTCACATCTTCAGGTGTTTCAGTTCCTCAAATATCATAGATAATGATTCACTGATTCTCTGATTCTGATTATTTACAGATTTTCAAGTGCCTCTAAGGTTTTGTTCTAACAGCTGCTTTTTAACCCTTTTTTAACCCTAGCCCTAAAGCTGACAGCTCTAGGAGTCTAACTCCACAAAATTGTGAAGCCTTAAAAGCATGCATTGACGAGTTCTACAGAGAGTGCAGGCCCCTTGCCTTTGCAAGAAACTCCACAAACAAAATTACTGACATTCTGGCCTAGACATCTGAAGTGTGCCTTGCAGTTCAGACCAGAAGGTAAAGTGATCTGAAGAACAGAGGGAAAAACTGACAGAGAAGTGAAAATTGAACACAGAAGCCGAATGAGCATTAGGAAGGGCATACTTTTACAAGCTTTTACAAGCAGGGCAAACTTTTGCTGGATATGGGTACTATTTACTTTTTTTATTGCCTCACAAGAATTATTTTAAACTGCTCACTGATGTTTTAGGAGGCAGGAGAGGTCTCCACAGCACCTGGTTTTCCGTTCTCATTTCCTCTTTGCTTCAGACTTTTTATGGAATGATCCTTTTGCCCTATAAACTTGCAGTGAATCTAAATATAAAAAGAACCAGGCAGAATGCAACATTCAGCCCCCTTAGACTACTTACTGTTGAGAACTTCCCTCTGTCCTCAGAGATTTAATAGCAGAGCTATTGCTCATGTAGCAACTAAAACAATAGGAATCATGGCAATAGCAATCTCATTGCTAACTTCATTTTTTGTGGCAGTATGAACCCCTATTTTGCAGCATTCACTATTCCAATAGAAATGAGGTTATTCCTTCTGAATGTATAAAATACATCTTATTAAGCATTTTCCTTTCTTTTTTATCCGTGTGTGGAATTGTGTTCTCATTTGCAGTATTTAGCAATTCATAACTCTAGTGTTTCTGTGTAAAATTATGTTTCCATGTATTTAAATCACAATTTTATAATCTATTGGTATTGTCTTTTAATATCTAGTCCTATGGACTATTTTAGTACAGATGATCAATTTTCCTGCCACCTTCCCAACCCTGAATTTCAGAATTTCAATAGGCATTGTGGCTTCAGTTAGGATGCTCAACATGGAAACAGCCCCTTTTCCATATGCAGCAGTCCTAGCTCCTCACTTTGCAGCTACGTGTGTTCCGACTCCCTTCTCTGTTTCCACATAGTGCATTTATTCATGTTCACATTTGGTTTTGCTTTCATCTTTATTCCTCTGACATTTTCATCCTCTTTTGCAAGGTTTGCCTGTCAACCCACCCTGGTTTCTTAGCACACACCCATGTAACACCCTGCAGTCTTGAGTGGCTGATTCCTCCTGCTCTTTACTGCAAAAAGCATGTGCATGGCAAGATATTGCAGTGCAGGAGAGTGTGTGAGCACATTTACAATGTTGTCCCATGCCTTTTATTTCTCCAAGGTCAGGAAGCAATTTGAAGAGCTGTCCAAAGATTGCACTTCTGCAGTTCTAAGGCATGGCTTCCTCAAGAGCTGGGTGAGGGATGGGATACCATTCATGGGCTGTGTGTGGATGGACCCTGCTCACTGCCAGAGAGGTGCTTCTGCCAGTTCCTTGTTAAAGTTCTTTCAATACCTCATGAGCAGATGCAAACTGAGGGGCTCAGAATTTGCTGAATTCAAAGGATTTCCAACAAGCCCTCAGTTAGCTAGGTTGATCACTTGTATTACATACCACATGCTACTCTACTTCTACTGGATCCAATGGCTTTGTGTCTTGATAGCACGTCTTCAAAGCAAATTATGCTGCTTTAAGGATAGGAGAGTTTAGGAGATGATGGATTTTCTGAACAGTTTACTTCAGGAAATAATCTTTTGGAGTATTACTAGGTTTAGTACTTTATTTCCATTAGAATTTATCTGATTCAATTTCTTAGATTTTCTTACATCTTTGTCACTAAATAAAAGGCTATGTACTCCCCCCTGTTTTCTCCTTGTGAAGACATTATACTCTGTAATCAAATCACTCCTAAATCTTCCCTTTTAATAAGCTAACCAGATTTAAGCATTAAGATTTTAACATCAAGGTGTTTTCTCCAGAAAATAGAATAAGTACTGTGGTTATCATGATAATTCTCTTGAGACTTCTAAACTCTACTATAAATGCAGCCACCAAAATTGCATGCTGTATTTCAGTATTAGCCTCACCTGTGTTTCACACAGGGATAAAATTACTTTTACTTCATGGATTACAGGATCCAAACAGTCCTTTTTCATTAATACATGTCACTGAGAGGCATTAATTAGGTTGTTTCCCCTGTGGTGAATTTTAATTCCTTACAGAGCCTTTGCTTTCCAGGGTACAGTTCTGTATTCTGTTATATCCCATCTATTAGTAAAGCTTTTGTTGTGTAGCTTCCCCATCTGCATTATTGTTTACCAGTGTCTCAAAGCCTCTACATTTTAGCAGAAACACTTTTTTCCTTACTTTGTAATTTCCATTCTTAAACATCATGGGAGGGTAATGGGGCCCCACACAAATCCTTCATGAAAGATTTCTAGACTGATGACATTAATAACATTTCTTTTTTGTATAATATTGAGAAGTGCTTGTTGAGTAACTTGCTCTGGTTTGTAACTGACAGAACATTCTACAGGTTTTGTTACTGAACCATAAGTGATCTCCTAAATGTTCAATATCCCATATTCCCCATTATTACTAATAAATCTGAGGCAAACAAGGGCGTGTTGAAGGCTCCACAAAACATTGTTCTGCCTTTCTACCCTCTCTGTCTTTCCTTTAAAAGTTACATTTTACT
Organism: Lonchura striata; assembly: GCF_050655825.1. Lineage (NCBI taxonomy): Eukaryota > Metazoa > Chordata > Aves > Passeriformes > Estrildidae > Lonchura > Lonchura striata. Next base: position 119,104,991 of record NC_140704.1, read on the forward strand.
TTTATTTTGAGCATAGAGATTTTCCAAAGGTTTTAGTACTGTGGTTTAATGGTGTGAGGTTTTTCCCCAAGAAGGTAAATTTTCTGCTAATCTTGCACATTTTGTGTCTCCATATCCTTGCAAGTCATTGTGCATTCAATTAGATGGGTAGTTTTTGCTTCATTTATCATTAGTAATCACTTCCTTACATCTCTTGCCTATTTAAGAGATTTCTCCTGAGTAAAATGACCCCTTCTTCCAACAGGACAAGTCATATCTCTGCTAGTAACAACTTGTCATCTATCTTCCCTTGTCCATAAGCTGAGAAGGAGCAGACTTTGGGGGGACTTTGTGGGGTGTAATAGGCTTTGGTCTGTCTTCCAAAGACCATTACACCCCACAAATTCCCTTGTGACACCCATCTTTGGTACAGACAATGACACATGGCTATTTTCCTATCCATTTCAGGTGGTTGTGCCAGGGTTAACTCACCATCCTGTGGCAATGAAGGACCTTGTCTGCATTGTATTCACAACTAGATGCTGATTTTTAAAATCTCAAAATGTAGGGATGGACCATTGCTGGTGGCCTCTTGTATATTGAAAAGTTTCCTATAATTTTTATATGTTTTAATTAAAAAAAAAATCAACAGTAAGCGTAGCACAACCCATAGCACAGAGAAATCTGTGTATAATTGAAATGAGCCTTAGAAGGAAGAACCAGACAGCTGTGCCTGTTTGGGCTGTCAACAGCATATAAAACATATACTCCATAAACTGTGCCTTAGTATGATGCTGTTAAATCTACATTTATTTAGCATGCACAGCCAGCTTCCAACCAATTAATTTCCTCTTGTTAATAAAAAGTTTTGGAGAATCTTGAAATAGTTGATTTCTAAAATGAGATGAGAAACCTGGTGTCAGCTGTTTTTGTGTTTCCAAAGGGGAAATGGGTCCTGCATCATTCTTGCTTAATATTTAGCACAGATGACTTTAGGAAGAGGAGTAAAAGAGAACTATGAATATTACTATCTTTAAGGCCAAGGTGTTTGCATTTTACTCGTATAACTATAGGGAACATTTTTTAAAGAAGCACAGTTTCTGCTTCCATTTTTTTCAGCAGAGTAATTTCTGGACCATTAATGTAATTTTATAATTTTCATGGTTTTAGTTTTTTATAGTATACACAAAAACATATGCTCTCACTTAGGTACTTCAAGGATTTAATATGTTTACATGGAAACTAATTTATCATGCCTTGATGAGACATAATATGCAAATTCCCCCTTTCTGTTAATTGACTAAATTATTTCAGCCATCATACATCCCTGGAAGGTCTTGAAATAGGTTCTTTCTTATTGAAATCAGAAGAAATTTTGCTATTTATTTCAACTGGGTTGCAACATGTGCTGGTCTTCAAACAAGTGGTTGCACTTTTTTTTGCACACAAAGAATATTTTATGGAAATAAAAAGACTTTTTATAAAGGAAAAGATTCTCCTATCTCTTCAATCAAACCTTCAGTTTCTTCAGTTCATCGTAGGTGGATTTGTTTGGGCATCTCTTCATTATGAATTGCTTTCTTGAGATGTCAAAATAAATTAATCTATGAAATTATTTAAGCTCTAGGAACCTCATTATGTGTGGAAAAAATGTGCTGTAAATTGACCTTTTTTGAGAACACCTGCTGTCTCAGAAAATCTCCTTGTATAAATATTTAAACTGAGAACATACTTTTTTATTACCTTTTGACATGACCTGCCGGATAGTAGATCTATTTATATTTTAGTTTGTTTTAATTTAATTTTATTTATTCGTTTGTTGATTAAATTTCATATGAAGAATTCAAGAAAGTGCAGAAGATAATGGTAAATATCAATTATGTAGCCTCTCAGATAAGCCTGTTCAAGACAATTTCTCAGAACCCATCTATTTTCTCAATGGCAAATAGTAATTGCTTTAAAATATTGTGCTACACATGAATAAGTTCCATTAGTACTCTAACAGAGCTGTAACTTCAAAGACAAAACCAAAGAGATTGTGGGAGAAAATGGACTGGCAGTTCTAGATCAACTGTGGAAGGAATAAACGAATCTTAACTTTACATCACAAATGCATCTGCTAGTGAAGTTCAACAACAAAACATCAAATTCATATAAATTATATCTCTGAATTTTAATCCAGCTCTGACTCTGAAATACTGTCTGTCAACAGCATTAATATCCAAGGGATGTGGAACAGTATTTTCCTGTATAATTTCAAAACAAAGCTTCAAACCTTTAAAATCTATCTAGACCATCAGATACTAAAACAGGAAAACCCAAAATGAGCTTTTCAAAGTCTGTTCTTGAAAGGGGAATATGCAAAGATTCAGGCCTATATAGCCTTTTTAATGAAATTAAGAAAATAATCTCTGAAAATGGTGCAAACAATTCAAAATACTGTAACATACACAGAAGATAGCTATACAACCCTGTCACCCTGGTTTCCAGACATTTGCCTCATTGTCATTAATCATTTAGTAAGATTGCAGAAGTATGAAATTAATGAGAATCAACCACAATACAACTATTTTACTTTCCAAGCATGTTAGAGTGTTTTTTAAAACATGTGTTGAATACAGAATGTATGCATAAACAAATACATATAGGATATAAGCAGATGCTTAAGCTCTTGATGGATAGAAAAAATAAGCAGAAAAGGCAAGTACAACATTTTGGATCTGAAGTGGCTGCCACACTACAGAGCCTGCCCCATCATTGTCTCGACAGGAGTCACACTCTCAGCACAGTGGTCTCTGCTTCTACTTCAAACTCTCATCAGCCCCTGACCATTTGTTGCTTTATTCCCATTGTACAGGTTGATAAAGGTTCAAACCCAAACTCAATATGTTAGGCAGGCTATTTTTATTCCTAAACTTCTGTTAAAGTATCAAACTACTAATACTGTCATATGGAAGGATTGCCCTAATGGATTTTTGTGGACATCTCAGATGAGTTAGACAACTGTCTAACTCTTAATGTTACAATAAAAAAACCACATCCAACAAGGTGAAAAGGATGAAAATATCGATAATTTTGTTGTGGGTCCAGATGGAAATGAAAATCGTCTTTATGTTTTGTTGTGGGTTTTGTTTCAATAGCTGTTTAAACTATTTTCTTCAAGCCTTAATCTAAAGTTCACAGAGTCAAAAGTGGGTTTTTCAAGATTACTTCCTAAGTTACTTTCCTGGAGGATAATTTATCCTTATTATACACATCACTGCTAGTTTAAATGAAATTTTTCTTAAGAGTAAAACAAGGAAGAGTTTCATACTCTTTTGGTGCCTTAAGTAAATAAAATGAACCTTACTGTATGGCAGCCATATATAATTTCATACTCAGGTATGAATATGAGTTCATTTACACAGAATCACACAATCACACGGAATCACTAGGTTGGAAGAGACCTTCAGCGAGTCCAACCCAGCCCTAACACTTCAATTAACCATGGCACCGAGTGCCGCATCCAACCTTTTTTTAAACACATCCAGGGCTGGTGACTCCACCACCTCCCCGAGCAGGCCATTCCAGTATTTTATCACTCTTTCCATAAAAAAAAAAAAAATTTCCTAATATTCAACTTATATTTCCCTTGGCACAGCTTCAGACTGTCTCCTCTGGTTCTGTCAGCTGCTGCCTGGAGAAAAAGACCAACCCCCACCTGACTGCAGCCACCTTTCAGGGAGTTGTAGAGAGTGATAAGGTCACCCCTGAGTCTCCTTTTCTCCAGGCTAAACAATCCCAGCTCCCTCAGTGGTTCCTCACAGAGCTTGTGTTCCAAGCCCCTCACCAGCCTCATTGCCTCCTCTGGATGTGCTCAAGCATCTCAACCTCCTTCTCAAACTGAGGAACCAGAACTGGACACAGCACTCAAGGTGTGGCCTCACCAGTGCTGAGTACAGGGGGAGAATGACCTTGCTGGTCCTGCTGGTGGCCACACTATTCCTGATGCAGGCCAGGACACCCTTGGCCTTCTTGGTCACCAGGGCACACTGCTGGCTCATGTTCAGTCGGCTGCTGACCAGTACTCCTGGGTCCCTTTCTGCCTGAGCACTGTCCAGCCACACCATCCCCAGCCTGTAGCAATGCAAGGGGTTGTTGTGGCCAAAATGCAGGACTCAGCACGTGGATTTATTAAACTTCATCTTATTGGACTCTTCCCATCCATCCAACTGTTCCAGGTCTCTCTGCAGAGCCCTCCTACCTTCCAACAGATTGACACACACTCCCAGCTTGGTGTCATTTGCAAATTTACTAATGAAAGACTCAATGCCCTCATCCACATCATCAATAAAAATATTGAACAGAACTGGCCCCAGCACAGAGCCCTGAAGGACACCACTGGTGACTGTCCCCAGCTGGATGCAGCACCGTTCACCACCACTCTCTGGGCCTGGCCATCCAGCCAGTTCCTAACCCAGTGAAGAGTGCTCCTGTCCAAGCCTTGGGCTGCAGCTTTTCCAGCAGTGTGCTGTGGGAGACAGTGTCAAAGGCCCGCTGGAGTCCAAATAGACAACAGCAACAGCCTTTCCTGCATCCACCAGGTGTGTCATCTGGTCATAAAAAGAGATCAGGTTGGTCAAACCTCTCCTAAATCTATGTTGGCTGGGTCTGATACCCTGGCCATCCTGTAAGTGCTGTGTGGTGAAACTCAGAAATTGTTCTATTACCTGAACAGGTACTGAGGTCAGGCTAACTGGCCTATAATTACCAGGATCCTCCTTCCCACCGTTTTTGGGAATGGGTGTCACTTTGGCTAGCTTCCAATCATCTGGAATCTAATCAGCTCAGCAGTTCTCTGACTGCCTCCTCCTGGATAACAGGGGGACTATTCTGCTCCCTGAACCAGCCCAGGAGGACAGTTTTCCCACTAAAGACTGAGGCAAAGAAGGTGTTAAGCACTTCTGCCTTCTCATCTGCAGTTACTAAGTTTTCTCCCACATCCAGTAAAGATCCTTTTGCCATTTATATATTTGTAAAAATACTTTTTATTATCATTTTCAAAAGTTGCCAAATTAAGTTCAAACTGAGCTTTGGCCTTCCCTAATTTTTTCCTACATGCCCTAGCAACCCCTGAACAACTTCCTGACAGACTTGACCCTCCTTCCAAAGATGATACAACCTCATTTTATTCCTAAATTCCTTTGAAATCCTATTGCCCAGCCAGGCTGGACATTTGCCTCGTCGTCTCATCTTTCAGCACACAGGGAGAGTCTGCACCTGTGCCTTCAAGATCTCTGTTTTGATTCATGCCCACCTTTTCTGGACTTCTTTGTTTTCAAAGGCTACTTCCCAAAGAAGTTCTGAATAAGTCTCCTAAATAGGCCCAAGTCTGCCCTCCAGAAGTCCAGTGCAAAAGTATTATTGATGTTCCTTCTGTTTTCTCCAAATATTGGTAATTCTATAATTTAATGATCACTGGGCCCAAACAGCCTCCAACCACATCTCCCACCAGCCCATCTCTATTTGCAAAAAACAGGTCTAACATAATCCCTCCCCTGGTGGGTTCACTCACCAGCTACAACAAAAAGTTGCCCTCCATACACTCAGATCTTCCTGGATTGCCTCTTTTCTGCTGTATTATGTTCCCAGCAGATGTCTGGTAGGTTGAAGTCGCCTACAAGAACAAGGGCTGGTGATCCTCAAACATTCTTCAGCTGCTTATAGAATAAGTTGTCCACCGCTCACCAGAGGAAATTCCTGCCCTGAGCAGCTAATGAGAATGAGGAATTCATCTGCTCAGTGCTCTTTTAATAACCCATTTATAAACAATACTCCTTAGAAATATTGTGTTCTCTAAATATTTAAAAGATCCCTGAAACATATATATAAATGGCATTAGTGTTATTCAGTTTGCCAACCTGAAAAAAATCTGCAGCTTTCACAATTGGCTCTAGTATCTCATTTTTCTCATGGTAATATATAATACGTTTGCAAAATTTTGGGCTGAATTACATTACTAGGTCTAGTGGGCCATGAAGCACAATTATGGTTTATAGAATTAATGTTATGAGACTAATGCAAAATCATTCTCCACATCAGTGCTTTTCTTTAAATGAATTCAACTGATCTTTGAAATTTAGGGGGTTTTGCTGAAAACGGAATTTTAGCCAAATGTGAGCTTGAGATATTTCTTTCTGTCTTTTCTTCTTTGAGGGTTTTGTATTGTTAAATAGAATGTATTTTAGCTTTTTAAAGCAATGCTTCTCTTTTTGTTGCCTTTGTTTGAAAGCTGGCATGATGAGGAGCTTCCTGTATTCTAAGAATACAGCATGTGTCCAAGGCTGAAATATGATCACATCTAACCCAGGCTTTTTGCATGCTTTTGTAAAAGTTTTTGTTGGTTATTACTCTGGTACTTTGTCATTGACTATTTGCTCTTAGGTTTTTTAAGCTGTATGGGGAATTTTAACTCATCCTGTTCTCTCCACATTTCACTTCTAAATATTTATACAAAAAATGAGCTAAAGAAATAGAATTGCTTCCTGATTGCCATGATATTTTAACTTTTTCATAACTTTTCATCTTTCTTCCTGCTGAACTGAAGCACAGAAAGATGATGGTAGGATTTTCAAGCTGCTTTCAATTTTCATCTGAAATTGTTGCAGGAGATGTGAAGGCTTTTGAGACTGTCCTCTACATGAAGGAAAAAAAAGTCAGTGATAAATTGTGCTCATGTCATTTGACTAGCCATTATCATTATGCATAAATTCGTCCTTTGAAAAAATAATTTGATAATCTATCAAAGAACTGGATGTGAGAATTGCTCTTCAGCAAGTTGACAGATAGGTTGAAGCTGCTAATTGACCTGTGCTGTAGGTAGCCTTGTAGTTTTTAACAAAGCTGCTAATTGTCCATGAAGTATTTAGGCTTAAAAGCCAGACAGTATTTTAGAAAACATTTTTTGGTTTAAAGATTTTGCTTTCATTCTTGTCATCTTGAAAGGGATTTTATTATATTTTCTTTCCCTGGACATTTCAAACACTGGAATATGAAAAGCTCAGCAGAAGTAAGATGCTAGATATCTTGAAATTCTTGAAAAAGTTGAAACTCTGCACTGTGCATAGGTGGAGTCTGTGCCTCCAGCCTGCACTGTACAGAATGTTAGGAGATCCTGTATGATGTGGATTCAGTTCTTAACCAAAATTATTCAGTAGATAGGCAGTGGTTTGCCATCTACATCACATGTGGGCTACCACAGAGTCAGTGTGCCCCATTGCTTGGGTGGGTTCAATCTGCTGATGAAAAAGAGATCTGGCATCTACAATGAAGCTTCAGCTCATGCTGGAAGTAAAGTAAAGGGCACTGTGAGAGGCTGTGGCCATAACACCATCCCTCTGTGTGCAAATATAAATCCATACATCAATCACTCAGCATACAGGTTCAGGAGTTTTCACAGACATAGTTTGCCACATGGAAAAGATATTTGGGGATGAGTGTCTGCCATTTTTGTTTGTCCAAAAAGCTGTCATGTTACAAATGTGATAGACACTTCCCAGTCAGACTGAAATGTTGCACCACAACAGCTGGACATCTCCAAAAGTCCCCAGCTTTCATGAACTGCTGCAGAATATCCCACATCCCTCTTGTTATGTAAGGGGAGTTTTTCCTTGACAACCTTTTTATATGTAACAGGAAACTAATGTGTATTGCACACATAATTTATTCTGGAGACTGGATGTGTATTCTGTCACATGTGTCAGAGACTAGTTAAAACACTTCCAGAAAGTATTTAAACATGGCATAAAGAAGGCAGTAAAACAACTTACACAGAATAAAAGACAACCTGCATTTCTGTAAATAATACAATCCAAAATGCTTTTTTATCCTTGGGATATAAGTAATGGGCTGCAGAAATGCTGACATGGAAATTTTGAGCAGCTTCCACACCAGCTTGACAGTCCCAGAACACAAGTTCTCATATGAAATATAACTGCTCTGTCTGCTACTCCCCTGGCAAGAAATGCTCTTTCTTTCATGCCAGTGTGGTGGGAGAAACACTCCTACTCATTCTAGTTATAAAATACATAGATCATAACTGGTTTCTTCTGCCACTGTTGCTCCTTTTCTTTACCCAGTGTCATTGTAATTTACCTTCAATTTTCTATTGTCTCATTTCCTAACTTGAACCTCCATCAGTCTAGAAGAACTTCAGACAGAAGTACTCTTTGCTGAAATCTATCTATGCCTTGCTTGCCTCTGTCAGACCTTGCTCTCAATAAGGAATAGATAATTCCTGCAGCTTTGTATGCTGATGTGATGCCTAAAGTTTTAGCTTTCATATTTTCCAGATTCTGTACTGCATTAGCATATAACTCTGAACTTCATATAAAGTGTTAGCAAGTATCCTTCACAGTTAGACAAAACAATCATTTTCCAGCCTGAGAAAACAAGGACACCGTTGAAGCTTTAGACCCAAAAAGTATAAATGACAGTGAATTGAGGAGAGCAATCTGGGAGGATGTGACTTCATAACCTGAAGCTGTAATTCGAAAATTAACCCCAATATGTAAATGAACCCAAACTTGTAAAAGTGTGAAAACTCATGACCCAGCATCCATCTTGGGTGGAACCACGGCCAGGCTCTTGAACTGTCCAAGGTGTATCCTTTGAAGGCCTTTTTAATAAATACCATTTTACATAAACACCTACTTTATTCCTTTAAGTCTTTCTTGTCTCTGTTCTAGGTAGCCTCTCGAGGCATCAGAAGGGCCACAATATACCAAAAGCTGTCTAGATCCTACGGGCTCCTTCAATTGCCCTTTTTCCCAAGAACTACTGTTCTAGACATCTTGCAGTGAGAGTCATGACATCAAAGCTGTCTCACCTTCATGAAACATGATATTCAGGCTTGTCCTTTTTGTGAACTGCACAATCTGATTGATGTATTCAGAATGTGGAAATTCAAGCCTCTCAAGTATAGCTTTACCCATAACTGTAGCAGAACTCTTCCTGTTGAGAAGTATCATGTATTACAAGCTGATGTACATTTTAGTTGCATAGCCAGCTTTGTTGACTCTTCCTTTATTCTGTCATTCAACCAAAGCCACTCTGATTTCACTAGCTCATTTTTTGCTATTCAGTTCTGAATCTGTCTCTGATTAGACCTCTGTGAACCTAGGGACACAGAACATCACACAGCACTCATTTTTACCCTTCTTAACAAAGGGGGGGTCTCTGCAACATAATGTGTTTGACTGATAGGCAAGCTGCTTAGTGAGTAGGTAGGTAAATACACAAGTAGGCTGAGAAATGTGTAAGTAGATGGATTTAAAAGATTTTTCTAATTAAAAAGCATCTTATTTTAGTAGCTAAATAAGTTTTTAAGAGTAAGCCCCATATTTTAGTTGTGACCAACTGAACTACTTGCAACCAGTCATATCCCAAGTCTGTTGAGACTTTTCTCTTGTAATATTTTCATGTGTTACTTCAGAGACTTGAAGTTATGTTTTTGTCTCTTGATAGAATTGTAGTCATTAAAAAGAAATAGATTTTTTGTTACAACATCTCTTATGATCAAGATCTTGAGATGTTCAGCAATCAGAGCACTAAGAACATAAAACAAATACATTAGCCTACATTTGAGCAGTCTCTACAACTGAAGTAGTCTGTGTGCATTGCACCCAAGGCAAAAAATAGTGGCAATGTGGTTTTAAAATGCATACAGTCTATTCAGAGCTAGGCCAGAGCATGCAGCTTCATCTACTCCTGCATGCCTAAGAAAATAATGCTTCACTGAGAGTGAGGACCGTCATGTTCAGATGACAGCTCTAAGTCAGGATACAAAACCTGCCTTTCCCTCACTTGATAGTGATAAATATCTTGATGTCTGGTTCAGGCCTTCCCTGGGGAAACGGAAGAAGGCTGTGTTTTTTATCTTTGTCATTTTTTGGTGATACAGATTTAGACAGAAACCATAAGCAGGCTATGACTTTGTTCTCTTTTCCATAAAGCACAACCTCTCTCCCTGCACGGCTTCCCCTCCTTTGTGACTGCACTGCTGACATTCATGCCTAGATTCCAAAACATGCATTTGAAGTCACCCCACAAGCACATGGTATCCTTCTGCAGCCCAGCATCCTCTGTAAGGAAACCAGGCAAAAGGGCAGAAGGGTGACACAGGAGACTGTGACCAGACCCTAGTTTTCATGAGTGGGGACCGGGACCCAAGAGATATCTGCCTAAGACAAATGCCTTCATCTGCAATTTGTGAATTAAGCAGCACAAGGGGAAAATTAAAATGGTTCAATTTATAGCATTAATTCCTAAAGCAAGATCCATCAGGTGTTAACCTGTAAAAAAAGGCCATAAAATGGTCTTTCCTGAATATCTGAGAATTCAGCTAAGAGGAAGCTTTCATCAGTTTTCAAACACAGAGAATCTTGGACTCTTTTTAGATACTGAAAGCAATCAGTAAGTTTGGACAAATGTGTCCAGACTAACTGATTGCTTTCAGTATCTAAAGTTAATCTGGAATTAAGTCATTCCTGTGTACATAGATGAGATTGCCCTACCATTATTCATGTATTTATTTATTTTTGCATAGGTAGCTCATTTATGAGTTTATTATTTTTGAGGCATCATGCACTGCTATGCTTATTTCACTTGACTGGAGAGATGACAAAGCTAGCAGTTAAATGGAAGTTAGATTATCAAAGAGAAATAAGGGTTGATTCAGGCAAAAGATGGGAGGCAATATAAATAGGGAAAGCAGACAGAGAAAGCAAAACAAAACAAAACTTTCTATAAAATCTAAGATCATTTCCATGTCATGCAACTGGCTTTAAAATCCCAAGACATACCTCCCCTCAGATGAACTGATGAATTTTTTATTTTGTTCTATTCCTTCCCAAGGGAAAAATAGCACTAAAAAAATTATATTTAAATCAAAAGCTTGTACACAAAGTGGTATTTCAACTCCATCATCAGCCAGGTGGATGACGCATCAAAATGCAATATATTTTAAATATGGAATATGTGTCTCTGAAGGTGTTCTTTCCTGAGTGGAAAAACATACGGTTTAAGACACACATTTTATGGAATATAATAATAAGAAGAAAAGCAAAACCTACATTAACAAACTAACCCTGAAAACACTAACTCAAAATAGCTTATTGATTAGGAATCATTTCAATAAAATGGCAAAGTAGAAAATTTAAAAAATGAAAAACAAATAAAATTGAATCACATACTCTGTATTTCCCCCCCAAAAAAAGTTCCTTTTTTTTTTAATACTGTTTCTCATTCTGCTTGGATGTAGAATATTCTTATTCTTATTCTTATTCTTATTCTTATTCTTATTCTTATTCTTATTCTTCTTTGACAATTGTTTCTACATATGGGGGAAACACATTCACAGGAAATAAATGAATGATATGAAATTGCTAGTACTACCTTTTAGTTCTTACTATTGAGGGTATACCAGAATTTATGAATATGGATATATCTCCTGGTATCTTGTGCTTTTTTTCTCAAAAAATGCAGTCTTCAGAAATAAGAAGTTCAATGAAACTGCCTTTTCAAGGATTCTTGGTTGTCAAAGAAAGGGAAATTGAGCTGTTTGTACAGCAATGCCACTGAAGAAGCAGCTTGAAAGAGGAACTACCTTTTTTCCTGGTTTCAGAATTTCATGCTACTTATAAACAGCAGTTTATCAAACACGCGCATGTATTGGGTTATCTTAAAAGAAAGAAATAGAATGCGGCATTGTTGTTCTGCTATATAATAATTTGTCAACATCTGCAGCTTTTTCTCAGTTATACAGAAGATGTCCCATGGCTTGGGCAACTTACCCTGTAGCTTTTCATTGGTTTTTTGCTGGAAGGAATTATTTATTTTCACGCCTCTAAAACTTGTGTATATGCAGCCATTTCCAAACAAACTGAGTTTCAAGTCACCTTTGCTGTCCCACTAGCTGGAGTTCCCTGGAAGTAGTGTTTTGCTAAAACTGCAGAACCAAACCTTCTCCGAATTCTGCACTACTGACCTTCCAAGAAGTTAGGCTGGGGAGTTTATTGTCCTTTTCTACTGAGTTTAAAATTTAGAGCAGCTCTGTCAAGGTGTGGGAATAGAGAGTATTCTGGATATTTTTCCCAGAGTGCAAAGGAAGTCAGCTGCTAATAATTTAAATCACTTTTCTGTTAATAGCTTCTGATGCTTTAATTTATTTATATTAATATTCAAGAAAATTTCTTTAGCTAAAGTGTTGTATCTGCCCTTTGAACACAATTATTTGGGACCCAGAACTCCATATGTTTCACTACCTATGAATTGTCCGGCACAGATGCACTCTGAAAGAAAGATCTACCAGCTTTTCAAGTATTTACAGCTTAGGCTGTGATTTTATGATGGTCCTAAGTCAACAGAAGTGGAGCTTGTCTTGTCTAACCTTAGCCATACATTCCCAATTCTCCTTTTTTGCCGCCTCTACTATTCATTCTGATGTCCAGTGAACCAGTTCAGTAAACTGATCTGCCTGAAAACCAGTCCAAAAATAATAAAAAGTGATAGGTTTCTGGCCAGACTAGTTTTCTGATTATTTCATGTCACAGAGGCACTGCCACACAACTGGTGATGGGAACATGTAGCCGGAGATAATCAGGAGACATGAATATTTCTTACAGTGCCAGTGGTTTCAGTAGGAGCTGGGACCTAGTATTTGCCTCATCTCTATTTGTTGCACTGTTCTTATCTTGCTGGAACTCTCTGACTATCTTTCTTAAATAAATATATTTGTCATTTCCCTGGATTTCCACTACTTCTGCTCTTATTGTTTCTGTGTCCTTCAAGAAGAGGCCAAGGAGACACATCTGAATTTTGAGTCTGGAATGAGTACTGCAGATTTTTACTGACCTTTTCATAATGGATTACAAGCAAGCTGGTAAAAGCTCCAGTCCAAAGAGAAGTCTGCTACCTTTATCGGTGTCTAACATAAAGCCTGTATGTATATTTCACTTGGCGTTTGTAGTTTAGAAATTAGAGTTCTCTTACATCATTTTTCTGTTTCACTAGAGAGAAATCCAGAGGCTGAGGAGCAGTTTCAGCAAAAAGCCAGGGGCAAATCCAGCATTTCAAGGAGTCCCTTTGTTGCTGACTTCAAAGAGAGACAAAATGTACTTGCTCTCAATCTGCGTTTATGTGTTTGGCTTTCCAGGGACTTGATGGCATTTGAACTCATTGTCCAACATCAGCCAAGTATGAAAGAGTCTGAAATTCTCAAAAAGAGCATCAAAATTCTTGTGAGTTTCACAGATGGAGAAGAATGACTCTGTAATAAAGAAACATGGATGTTAGTTAGGGGAAGGTTTTCTCCTATGGAGCACAGGTTGATAAACACCAGAGGAACTTTAGAGGCCAAAACCCTAGTAAACTGCACAAAACCCAAGAATCTTTAACCTGCATCTGTATTATTTTAGAAATCAACATCAGTCGGCATGATTTTATATAAAATAGGAAGCTATTAAATCTAGAGCTCACAGAACTATATATTATAAATTAAGATAGCTTAAAATGCAATTGTGTTTCTTGCTTTTCCTTTATGTAAGTACATTATACATATTCTTCCTTTCAAAAAGTTCTCAGTGACAGTGTAGACTGAATGTTATTGCAGAAGTTTATTCATTCCTCTTGCATCAGTATTCATCAATGATATGGAGCCATTCTGAGCTTGGCAGTGACTCAAGGGCAAGCAGTCATTTTTCTAATCAATGCACCCTCAAAGAAGTCATTTACCATGCATGTCTAGACATATAGCAGAAACCTGCTTTGCTTTGCTCTACTTAACATCCAATCTATTCTCTAGAAAGCTGGAAGCAACTTGAATTTGTGTTGCTTCATGCAGATTTGGAAGGTTGCCGCATGGATTGTTAAGCTTATCAAACACTGCTTCTTGAGCACCATAAAAATGGCCTTCAAAATCTCTGAATGGCAGAATAGATAGGCACAACCAAATCATGTCATTCCTCTTTAAGCTTCATTCTTAGTTCTTAGTACTCTTTATTTTAACTTTCCTGAGCACCTTTCACCTATTGTTCTAAACGTCATCCACCATTCATTCAAGTCAGGTTGTTCTTTTATCACAGTGTTATTTGAACACGTCCCAGGTCTTGCATCTGTCTGTGTTTATTTGATCAGACTATTGTCAGTGGACCCTGTACAGACTGACATGAACTTGTTTTATAAGGATAACATCTCAGTTCAAAAATCACTTCAATAAAGCTTGAAGAGCTCACACAATTTAATGGTCAAACTCACAACCTAAATGAGTTTTTTTCACAGATATCACAAGTAAAGGGTGCGATGTGTAAAGGCTTATTTTTCCTTCTTCTTGCTGCTAACATTCTTTCACCTATTCCTGGCAATGGGGTCACTTATCACCCCCAAAAGGTATTTTTAGTGTATAGGATATTGCCACTTTGAAAGCACTAGCTGGGTGAGTCATCACTTCCTATTGATAGCACCAGACTTGTGCAGTTCTGCTGTCTCCTACTGCTGATAAAATTGCTCTGTGATGCAGCCATAATGCATGCTATAGCACAGTTAATTTTGGACCTCAGGGATTTAAATCTTATCAGTCAGGGAGTGCAAGAGCTCTAAAGGGCTACTGGACCCCTGTATAATTTAAAACCTAAGATTTATATGGCAAAGAGGCCTATCTTTAAAACCATTATTACATCATTATTTCAGATTAGTTCTAAGGATAGATATGCAAACAGACACACTCAGCCTGAATAAACTGAGCTGTTATAAAACAGTATATGATGGAAAAGAGCTCTAACAGCCCTCAGGTGTTCCAGAAGGCTCTATCGATTCAAGTTGCCCAACAGATTTATGGAAAATAAACTATGAGATTGCTCTTAGGAGGATCTGTTTCTCTGTCAACACTGCATTCAAAATGCACTCAGAATGTGTTTCACTTTTGCCTTGCCCTCTTTTATTTTTTTTTTTTTTTTGCTCTAGTAGAAATAGTGGTCTATTGACAAATGCCTGCATTATTCATAGAACCATCAAGTCTGGATGCTACCTTTAAGATTATCAAATCTGACCATCAA
Organism: Lonchura striata; assembly: GCF_050655825.1. Taxonomy (NCBI): domain Eukaryota; kingdom Metazoa; phylum Chordata; class Aves; order Passeriformes; family Estrildidae; genus Lonchura; species Lonchura striata. The sequence goes on from NC_140704.1 coordinate 119,120,059, forward strand.
CCCAGCACCACCACTATAACCCCTAAACCACTAAACCACATCAGCCAGAGCCAGATTCAGATGCCTTTTAAATGCCTCTAGGGATGATGATTCCCCCATCTCCCCGGGCAGCCTATTCCAGTGCCTGACCACCCTAACATTGAAAAAAAAAATAAAATCTGATGTCTAATCTGAATCTCCACTGTCACATTTTAAGGCTGAAAATAAGCATTAGCATTCTTTTAATCCTATATGCAAGGAACTTTCTTAGTAGCAGTCTTGTTTCAGTTAACTGAATATAATAACTTGTTTCTGATACTTGTTTATGCAAGTATCAGACACAAGTTTAATGTGAGAGAACAAAGAAAACGCTCATGGTCAGCATGCAGAGATCACCTCAGACTATGTGTTTTAAGGCATTAGGGTGTTTCTCCAGCTCTCCTTTGGGTCATCAATCACTTCTGCATCTGCAATAAAAAGGATTGCCTTGTTGCTGTGTGCAGAACAGCCACTCAATGGTAAAATGAGCTGCAGTTCCTTGTGAGGCTTTCTCTATCTGGCTACACAAAGAATTGGAGTTGCAGGGAGCAGCTTCATTGTAGGCATCTAACTGGCTGACTTCCTTGTGTCCAAGTACTCTGTGAAATGATGTGTGATTTTTGAAAACAGACCCCTTTAAGTTTGAAATTTTAAGTTTAAAATTGAAGTCTGGACTGCAGATATCTTTGTCACCAAGTATTCTGGTCAGGTCTCACAAGTAGTAATTATCTGCTGTGACAGAAAGTGGCTAGTAATGATCGAAATTACATTCTAAGAGACCGTATAATCAGCCTTTTATCTGACCATTTGAACTGTTCTGTAATAGCATATCTGATTTCTTTCATTGTTAATAGTACCTGTTCCTCACTTTCTTTTTTTTTTTTTCCTGAGACCCAGTGGATGTAAAACCACTCCTCAAATTATATTTTCTTTCTTTAAATTCCTCCTTCAGGCTGAAATTCCTAAAACAGTCACATCAATGCATTTATCAGACCTCCAAGAAGGTGATAAAACTAGTGACTTGTTGCTTGCTTTGGTGGGAAGACACAGCACCAAGGGTGTCCTTGAGAGGGTTTGAAAAGATTTTTTGCTGAAAAGAAATAAAGGGTCTGTGCTGAGTGTTAGGACCTCTTGGTTTCTGGCCCATAGGTAATTCTGAGCAGATGTTGGGCAGTCTGGTCCTGCTTTTCCTTGGTCAGATCTGCCAAGTTTCCTGCTTGAATCAGGTATATTACACATTGACTTTCCTGTCATTCTCCCTTTCAGCATCATGCTTCTCCTTAGCCTGGTCTTTTCTAGTGCCGAACAGTTCAGAGAAGTCCATGTTTTCCTTGGCAAAAGAGCTCCACAGTGAAAATATGTGCAGAGCCCAACTATAGAACAGAGCTACAGGAGAGAAAACCCACCACAACTAGACAATCAAAATGTGACTTGGAAAGGTAGGGTCTCATTCTGGGAAGAAAAAAGTAAAAAAAAAAAAAAAAAAAAAAAAAAAAAAGGAAAAATTGGAAAAAATAGAAAGGCAAGATAGAAAGAAAAAATTATGGGGAACAGACAGAGAGGAAAAAGAATAAAGGAGGTAGAAATGTGAATTAGGAAAAATACCGAGTGAAGGAAACGGATTAAGTGACAGAGATTCTGTGACCATCTTAAAAAGAGGCATCTGTATCACTGCTGACTGTCTCACCACCAAGCTGTACTCTTCTGTTCTCCCTCCCTGTCAATCACTCAGAAAACCCTGCACTGCCCTTTCTTCTTTCTTCCCCCTCTGCACCATTATGGACTGGCACATAGATGGATGGGATGGACAAATACTTGGAGCCCTTCAGTTATCACTGTATATGGGTATTGATTTGGGCAAGGGTTCACAGGGTGGGAGAAGGGTGCAAGTAAATGACAGCAAGGTCCTTTGCACTATTTCTTCTTCAGGGAACTGTCATAAGATGTCATCCTATGCCTTTGGTGACCTTACTCTTGCATCACCTTCAACAGACCTTGCTGCAAAATTATGCCCTATCCTTTATTACCGGAACAACCAATCTCTATTATCTTTTTCTAAAGCATTTTGGGCACAGGAAAAAAATTATGTAACTGCTTCCCCAAACATCTTTCTTTTTCTCAACACTTCATTCCTCCAGTCTCCTTTTCTTACTTGTTTCTCTCCTCCTTATTCTCTGATTTGTTATGTATTTGCTGAGAGGAGGTGCACAACCTGCAGTTGACCCTGCAGATCATCTCAGATTCCTAAAGCAAGCAGCAGAGTAGAACAGTTGTTTTGGGGATCATGCAAGTGACACTTCTGCTAATACCTCTCAGACTAAGGTGTTTCGGTTTTTCTTTTCCTGCACATGCCCTTATATTGAATCTTAGGTGATGTGTACTTGGTATGGGGACTGAGATGTCTGTCCTGGGAGCCAACATAATTCCAACATCTTCTGTTCAGCAATCTCTTAGTGGATACCAAGTCTGACTAAATGGATATATAGTATAGTGTCACAGCAATGTGTGAGAAATACCCATGCTTCAGGATCTAACCTGCTTACTACCTGAAACCAGTGGTTTATGCTCTTTAGCCCTTTTAGAAAATGTTTCCAATGCAGAAGTATTTCCAATGCAATGACTTAAATGAATTTTCTTGATCTGTCTTGGAAGAGACTGAATAGTGGCTGAAGGAGCTGTTACACTAAGCTGATATGTGCTTCTAGACACTCCTGAGAGATGTCTTCAACAAAGCTCTGTACCATTTTTCCATGGTCATGTGGTATGGAGACTTCTATTTCTTCACAGTAGTACTGTCTTGGCCTACAATTTCAATCTCCTTCTTACATATATGCTTAACTTACATACATGACTAAATGTTAGCAAGGCATTAACAATATCTTGGGCTGGTTGAAATTATTCTGGAACATGTTCTTATATCCTGTAGATGCCATAGTTTTTTGATTTTTAGTTTCCCTGTAAGGTTTTTCCCAGCTTGTTGTTCCATGTTTTGTACATTTGATTTCTCTTCAAGCAGCATAGCTTTCTGCACCTATCTTCATTCAATTTAATCTGAAATATTCCAGACCACCCATCCTTGGATTCAAAACCAGCACGTCAAGAATGAGCTGAATTTGGATTCTGACAATGCTTCTAGGCCTGCTTTTTCTCAGGTAGCTCAGATACATATTCTCTCTTGGAGCAGTGAATTGTTAAAGAGAAAATGTAAAATAAGTGTGAAGTAGCAGAGACCTCCTGCAGCTCTCATTGTGATGTGCCCTGCAGTTCAAAGTGAACTGTAGGTAACTTCACGTTTGTGCCTTGTTACTCCCTAGGTGTCTGTAAAAGCAATGAGTTTTGATAACAATTCTTTGGGGTAAAAAAACTTGACTGATAGCCCTAGAATTCCTGTCTTTTCCCTTCTTTTCAGACTATGTCCTCCCATACCTCCCTGGTCTGTGTGGGATCTCAGATGTTTGTCAGCTGCTTTGTTCCTTAAGTACACTGACATGGATTTTGTCAGGCACTGCTGACTCAAATACATCTGTACGGTCTAAACACTCTTTAATTTACTGTCTACCCTGCTCTGGTCTGTTTTGCCCCATTTCCCTATTTACTTTGTTTCAGTGTCTGGTGAAGACTAATCTCCCTCCTGCAGCCTGAAAAAAAGCAGGCACTCAATACTTCAGCTTTCACTTTACTACCTGACTTCTGAGCCTCTTTGTGAAGTAATAGATTTTCTTTGAGGTCTTTCTCTGTCTTCTTTTTCTCTTGTATTTTTTGAACCCTTACTTGTTGCCTTGTTTTTTCTAGTGCATTTCATTCTAAAAAGAAGAAAAGAAAAGCAAACCAAAAACCCTTGAGCTTTTCTGTTTGAGATCTTTTATTAAATTTTTGAAAGGCTATTTTCTTTACAAGCATCCTTTATTGTATATTCTTCTTTTATCCTTGCTTTTGGCATTTACCATGGGGTTTTTCTTTTTCCTCAGGGGAAGAAATACCCTCATAATTTAGTATAAAAATTTAACCTTATTGCTTTCTATTTATCATTTGTTTGTATTGCTCCTTTTGAACACACAAAACAAGGATGGCCATCAAGTGGCATTTCAGACACCTTGACTGTTTTGTTGGACTCCTTATTCTGCTGTTTATGTGTGTTTCTTTCTGATACTCATTCACTCCTGTTAAGGCCTCTTCTACCCACCTTTTTTCATCAGATTTGCAGCCTCTTCCTCAAGTCATAAGTGAATTTCAAATTTGCCTGCAGTTGCAGCAACTTCCAAACCCTCTTTAAAACAAACTAGGACAAACACCTTGCCAGTTGGGTCAGTGTTGCTTTTTGAACACATAGGTAGCTAGGAAAGTAAATCTCCCATTGCCCTTTTCTATGGCATTAACTCTTTCAGTCAGTGAAATTGCCCGGTGCTCATACTTTGATCCTCTGATCAGCCTACACTGTAGAATGGACTTTCTTCTTTTCCTCTTTACCTCATTTTCCTCTTTACATCATTACTTTTATTTAACATCTGGAAGAAGCACATACATTGCTGATAAATTTTTTAAGTGACCTGAATCACAAATAACAAGGTGATAAGCATATTGTAGATTATTGCCTTAATTTTTTTTCACTGAATCCTAGCACAGGCCATAGGATGTTTCAGCCAAAAAACCCAAAAAAAAACCAAAAAAAACCCCTCACTATCTCATAATAAATCTGTTAATTTCCTTCCCCTTTTTTAATATAAATCAATATTGGCAGAAGCTTTGTTTTTGTAACTCATGAGATTTTACCAGCGGATATACCCAATTTTTGATTATAATGTGGCACAACAAATATTCTGCAAATCAAAGCAAACAACCGCTGGGAGTTCTCAGGCCTGTTATTATCTTAGCTCTAGCAAATACAAACTCCAGGCTGCACATTTGGTCAACTATAAAATGACTACAGATGTGGACTGTATTTCATCAGAGCTCTGTTTATTGGGTTGTCATATTTCTACAGGGTAACCCCTCAAAAGGGGGTTTCAGAATTTTTTTACTTTTAAAGTGGAGGTTTGTGGATTCCTTCCCAGGGGAAGCAAAGTTTCTCGCAGTAGGAATGCAGCACCCAGCATCCGCAGCATGGATCCCACTCAAGACAGACCAGCTACTTTTGTGTTTGCACTTCCCAACTTCACCTCCACTGGTTTGTCAGCCCATCACCTGCTCAGGGCATCCCAGCTGGGGCTCACCAGAGCAGACAGTCCCAGCATAGCTGGGCCACTCTGATACTAATTGCAGTCACTATAAAACAATTTTTTCCTAAGGCGTCCAGTCTCTGTCCTCATTGTAGTAATTCTGTTCCAGGAAGATGAAGCAACTTTAAACAGACTTACTGAAACTTTTTTTTTCTTTGATTTCCATTTATTTCTACTTTGAAATTAGAACAGTCATAGCTGCTTCCTTTAAAAGGATCAAAATTAATTTTGTTTCTTGCATCATGCTATCCAGCTTAACTAATGATACCAAGCCATTTCAATTCTCACTCCTTTGCTTAAATTGCTTTGTGTCTCTGATAATATGAATATCCTTCTGCTAATCAATACACCAGAGTATCCCCATTGATTTTTTTTCCTGTCTTTTTTAAAGAATCTGTTCTAGTAAATTATCAACTGCTACTATCTAAATAGTTTCACTGGGTGCGTTTATCTCCAGTAAAGCAATTTCTTACTGGTTAACAACAGGAGGGGAAATAGCAGTTGTATTTATCAGATCTGAAAGGTACACAGGCCTGTGACGTGTTCCTGGGGGATTTGCCCTATCCCACTGGAACTCCTGGCACAGCAGACAAAGTCACTGGAGGCTGCCTTGCAATGCCCTTCCAGGCAGCTTCCACTGCTGTGTGGATAATGACTTTGCTAGTTTTGCCATCATACCTAGCAGGCCGTAATGGACCACATGTGAAAGACTTGGAAGATTTTAGTAGAGGGAAAATTGGCTCTTAATTGATGAAATTACTTTTGGACTGTGAGAGCAATTTGTCCAGAAGGACTAGCACCTTGCAAGGAAGGGAGACTAGACTTAAACAACTTGCTCCTGGGTCACCTCTCGACTCAGGCACTAATTCAAAAGCCTTCATGCACTGTGGTGCTGCACAGCATATCTGACTGCAGAGCAAAGCCTGAGTGTTACTGACAGCCTGGTATCAGGGGAGTGCATCAGGAAAACAAAGAAGAGGAAAAGGAACTATTTAAGAGTAACTGAAATGTTCTTGTGTCTCTTGTGTCTCTTCCTGTCTATTTATACAGGAAAAACACTTTATATAAAATCTTATGTAAAAAGTGAAAGCTCTGCAGTGTCAGAACTAGTCTGAGACTGGATTTCCTCTGCGTTTTCATAGCGACTCTGTTTCAATGGTACTTCAATTAGCCATGCCAGATTCTTGTTTCAGTTAAAGTGAGAGATAGAAGAGATGTTGGCTCGCCTGCTCAGTTGCTTGCCTTATACAGATGCAAGAGCAGAGAGGCATTTCCTAGTGCTGCATTGTACTGATGCCATCCAGTATTCCAAAAAGCCAAACAAACTACTACAGTTCTCTCAGTCAGATTATTTGGGGTGGGATGGAAGTAAATTTGTACTTATCTCCCTTCCTGTGGCTGAAACCTTTTCATTCGGCTGTTTCATTTTTCAAGCTCTCTTTGGCATCTGTGAGGTCTTGGAATTTTCCAGGTTTAGGGATTCCTGCATGCAGTACATAAGACTATAAGAAAAACATTGAATAATTCAAGGGCTGGTAGAATTTAGAATGCATTCAGGTGCTTTATTCTTTCAAAAAAAAAGTGCAAAAAGCTGATGTTACACATAACCTTGTAAATAAAGACAAAATGTTCTGAGTTCTGGGAATTCTGTTGCATTGGTATCTATTTTGTTATTAACCAGATAAAGCTCATAAACCATGTAGATACATTAAAGAGCAGGAGCCTTGCAAATACTCCTTTTCCCACATCTTAAAGTCATCTGTTTTCATTAACAAATCTATTCTCCTTCTTCAAGCAGCATTTCCCATTTTTCAGTGGTTTTATTTCCATACAGAAAAGAGATTACATGCAAAAAGTCCATAATTAAGGAATGTGATGTGACATCATGAATAAGATTTTCTTCACCATTGAAAATATTCTCCAATCTGGTGAAACATTAGGCTTCCTTAATGCCACCATCAGGTGGCAAAGCATGTCTTTCCTGAGAAACACAGGTGGGTAAGTCTGGTGAGTCCATCTCTAATGAAGTACAGGAGAATGTGGCCATTTGTATGTCAGAGAATGACAGAGCTGAGGTCAGTACAGTGAAGGTTTTTACCTGGCCAAGAAAGTTACCTGGAAAGTTGTCTGTGTAACTTTACCCAATAGAAAATTGCTCCCTCTAAAAGTTATCACAAAGCTCCATAAAGCCTTCAGTCTTTTTAAACTTTTCAAAACTGCCTTTTTTCATGAAAAATGAGAAGTCTGGAAGTTTCATAAGCCTCTGGACTTGCCAGCCAGAAAAATCTTGGCAGTTTTCCCACTCTTTCACTGAACCTAAAACAAATACTTTAGAGTGTATGAGGATCCCTACTGACCAGTGATCATTCTAATTTTGTTGATTGCCAAGTAAGTTCAGTAGTAAAATTATTAGGCTCACAGAAGTCATAATATTATATTGATTGCAATGTGCTGATGCTGGCTAAAATGAAAGTTTCACTAGTCATGTATCATATCACAAGTGAAGGGATGCTAATGTTGGGTGTAACTCCAGTAGCAAGGCATACTAACAGCTCAGTGGAGGTTAAAATATCATTATTTGAGTAATGAGGGTAGAAAAGACTTCAACTGCTCTTTATATTTCCATTACAATTGCATAGATGCCATTGATAGAATTGTAGAGGTTATTTTGCCCTTTAATGCAAGTTAGATTTGTGCTCCTAGATGAAAGCAAGAATGGGAAGCCAAAGATGAACAGTCATAGTGGCTTGTGCAACATATATGAAAATGAGACCAGAAGCATGGAAAATTGATATCTTTTAGAATATAAATATTTGCTTAATGGTGGTCCTGTCTGCATATCACAGGTAGTTATTTTTTTAGAGATAATTAATAATAAATTTCATCTTATTTTTCTGCCTAGTTATTGATGCATAACACAAAGAAGGCAGACATTTCCACATGTTCAAATGCCAGTGTATTTTTGTAAGATCCACCACCTACTCAACTTTTTTAGATTGAATGTGTAGTTAACCTTTAAGCAATCCTAATTCAAAAAATGGACAGTGAATTTCTTCATGAAGCCCTTACTGATTCACTAAAAAGACATCTAGTTCTGGTGAAACAGTAAAGACAGCTAATGTTTCTATGTTATGGTAATGGTTATTTCGTGTTCCACATCAAATATATTCAGTTAAGAAGAATGGCAGGGGTTTTGTAGCAGGTACACTTTAGGGAAGTAATCATAATACTAAATAATGCGAAAAATTGAAGTACTTGTCAATGTAAATGCTGATTAAAATAAGTTTATGGAACCATTCTAACCAAAAAAATAGACTGGAAAAGGTAAAAAATTAACATGAATATTATGGGTTTTGGAAATAATTTTGGGAAGGTGTTTCTGGATGGACACTTTTGCTAAAGTTGAAAGTTGCTGAAAGTTTTCTCAAGTAGAAACAACAAATTTGAACAATAGGACATTCCCACTTAAGCAGAAATAACTCAAAAAAAAAAAAAACAAAACCAAAAAAAAAAAACAAAACAAAGCAAATAAAATTTGCTTAGATTAGATTCCAGTTAAAGCTGCTTCTCTGCTTTTTCTCTCCTGGCTTTATTCAGAAGTACCAATGAACCAAAAATACACAGCATTCAGATGGTTAGGGATACTTGGATAGTAAAGAAATAACAGTTGTTAAAGGGCTTTTTAAAGGATCAGAGAAAAACACAATAGGAACCTAAGCATGGAAGTCAAAGCCAAAGAAAATCAAATGGAAGTACAATACAAATGCTTAATAGTGAAGTTGATTTCTGCTGGAACCGGTTACACCAGAAAGTGGTAGATTCAAGGCTGCAAACCTTCCAGGCACACACTTGAGCCAAGTGTCAGCCATTGGGCTCCATACAGAAGTAGCTGGATTAAATTTTATGGACTATGAGATACAAGAGATTTGGCTGTGTGACCTAATATTCCCCTCTGTCCTCAAGACCTCTTTAAAACGAGCTTTAGTGGCACCCACCAGAGAAAATGAACCATAAACATTAGGACCTTAAACTTGTACTTTTGGTATGGTTTTTAATGGATTGCTTTTGTGAAGTTTAAGAGAAAGCAGTACACATTCAAAGTGTATAAATAACCCTCTTGCTGAGACTGAAACAATGACTCTGTGTATACTATTGGCAGTACAAACCCAATGCAATTTTTTGAAAGAATGAACTATTCCTGCAGTGTTTGCCAGCTGGAGTGTTTGCTTTGTGCTTAATTCAAAATATATCTTTGGTACATCTTCTCTACGAAGAGCCCTTCTGTTTACAGTAACTGTTAACTTACTATAATAGCAGGGACTGTAGACAATACTACATTGTTTTACAAAGCTTGATGTTATCAGGCAGAAGCAGACATTACTGGCAAAGTAATAACCCCTAGCATGAAAGTTCACTTTAAATTTTAAAAAAGTAAAAAAGGAAAGAAAGAAAAGGGAGGGATATAAATGTGTGGTTAAGAAACAAAAGAATAATTGCTATTTTTTTATGAAACAAAGTTATGTCCGCTGTTCATTTGGCTTATTTTATATCCAGGACTTTATCTATCATTCCCATTACATGAAGGACTTGGCTGCTCACATGACCTGGGGTCTTGTTTTTGTTAACACCAGACAAACAGAGGATCTGTGTAGCATCAAAGAAGGGGGAGGGAAAGAGAAGTGCAAATTTTTTGCCAGTTGTGGTGGGATCAGTTGTGTGATTTGCCATGCACTAAAGAGTAGGTCCCCTGTTTTGTGGCTCTGCACTCAGTCCCACAAGCAGTGCCTTCTGCACAAAGCAGTCTAGGGCATATTATTTTGATTTTTTTATCATTGTCATGAGTCCTCAGGGGTAGAATTGCATAGCAGCAGGGTTGGCAGATTGGGCAGCTGTTGCATCTGCAAAAGTACAACAAAAGCTTCAGTCAGGGATGCAGCACATTTGCTCCCTCCATGGATCATGCATATCAGAGGCATATAGGGTATGAAGTCAGCTTCATTCCAGGTCACAAAAAATTGCTGACCTAGGATGCAACATGTTTTTGTGTATTTCCTTTCTGCCTTCCTCTTTGTACAAGCTTTATTCCACCAGATTTGCTCAGGTTTGCAGTTTTCAGTCAACCAGTCCCCAGGCCAAAATTACTTTCTGACAAGGGAAGTCCTTTTTTATTTTCATTAAATGTTCCTTCCCAAGCATGGTCTGGATTTCTCATGAATTCAGTTTCCAAGATAGACAACTTTATGTCAGTTGCAAAACGGAGCCAAGCAAGTGCTTTCACACAGTTCTGCTTTCTGTGGACTCCTTTGCTGAATCTGGCTCTGTCTCTTTGTTATGATTTTTGCTTGTGTGGCAGTTTATTTTCCAGGTGTGTCAGTGCTGGAAAGCAGACATATAATTTTTTGTGGGAATGTGATTTTCTGATAGGAAGATAAAAAGACCAAGAGGTAAATGCAAAGTTATTTCAGTTATCACCAGAAGAGGACAGCCATTTAATCCACACCCAAAATAATATCTAAAATACTGCAAATGTCTCCTATGTAGTGTCAGGAAACTGGTAAACAACAGAAGAAAATGTCTTTTTATTGAGCAGTCCCTTCTGCCAAAAGCCTGCAGGCTTAAGTTCTCAATTTCTTCACAATTAAAAGTCTTTAATGCCAGCCTCAATAAATTGCCTGTTCTCCTGATTATTGGTGTTTCACAGGGAAGGAGGTCAAACACTGGAACAGGTGTACATATAAACTGTGAGACCTCAGTCTATGGAAATACTCCAAACATGACTAGACAAAACATGAAGGAACTTTTCTACCTTCAATGTTAGTCCTGCTTTGATGAGGGGTGGGGTGACCATCAGAGGTCCCTTCCAGCCTCAGGTTAACATCTGACTCTAAGAAAGAGAGTTATTTCTTCGTGCCTTGACTTGAATTTGTTGCATTGTTCATTAGGATGATTGTTAGGCATCTTTTTGTTAAGGTTGATGGTCACATTTCTCTAGAAATGGATGACCTTTCTTGAGGCCATGTCAAATATTGTTTATTAATATTAGATATTCTGTATAAGCTCTCTAACATTCCTTATTGCTATTAACCCAGTGGGCTTGGCTCATAGTCCAGTGACTATTTGCTAGAACTCAGAGCAACATGAAATAATTGTCCTCTAGCACCACTATTTTTGTCCTTTCTGAATATCAACAACATTTGCCAAAAACTTGCCATTTGTTTCACTATCTTCTCCTGATGTGCAGTATATGTCATCTTGTCCTTTTGCTAGCTTTAACTGTGATCAATCTACTGCATGATGCAATTGTAAAAGTCCTTTTAAGCATTTCATTTCATAGTCCTACAATTCCTGATGCAGATCTTGGAAGTGTTACTGTTCTTCTAATACTCTCTTCAATTCAGCATTCATAAATAAATAAATAAATTTCCCCTGTCATCCCTCCCTACTGTCATGACATATGTTGCTCATTATCTGTTCTCCATTAGTCCTTTAACTTCCTCCTTCCCCCGCCCCAAATATTTCCACATTGGTAGAGAGGTTATTTATATGATGGGACAAGGGGGAAAGGATTCAAACCAAACAGAAGTACCTTTAGCTTTGATATTAAGAAACAATTCTTTACTTGGAAGGTGGTAAGACACTGGAATGGTTTGGCCAAAGATGTTGTGGATGCCCCATCCCTGGAAGCGTTCCATGCCAGGCTGGATGGGTCTTTGAGCAACCTGGAACAGTGGAAGGTGTCCATGCTCATGGCAGGGTAGTTGGAACCAGATGATCTTGAAGGTCTCTTCCAACCCAAACATTTCCATGATTCTGTGATTTAAACATGGCCTTTTGAATTCTTGATGCACACCAGCAGTTGCCTACCTGCAGTAAATAAGCACTGCCATTCCAACACAGTTTGCTAATATGCATCCAGTTTTTACTTCCTCTCATGGATACAGAGAGAATGGAGATGGAAGCCACACCCCAAAGCCACCTAGATTTTGGGATTGTCAGCCTGGAAACTGGTTGTCCAGTTTGTTTGCTAACAGGGAAGAATGTTAGTGATGGAAGAAGCTGAAACAGGAAGTCAGCAGCACTATGTCCTGTCCCACATATCCAGCCAAGCTGATAAGTTTTAATGGCTGGTAAATGGACTAATAGATGTTTTGTAGACTGAGGAGTTGATGGTTATGTATCTCCATATTTTCCCATTGCCTTTTAGTTGAGACCAAATAAAAGTCAGTCCACATGTTGGTAAAAGTGATCTTGCAATCTTTCACAAGCATAGAAGTAATTTGCTGAGTATCATGGAATGGCCTTTTGCACAGGGTCTGCACAGTTTTTGCAAATTAAAGATCCTTAGCAAGATACTCGGCTCTATTCTTTGGCCATAAGATGAGTGAATGAACAATAATTTGTGATAGTTAATCAAGGTTATTTGGCTGAACTACTCAATCCTTTTATAGATCACTTAATGGCAATGAGGGTGCAATATTTTAGATACAGTATCAAATTAATGTCTACAAGTTCTCACCTTGAACACCATTCATTTCTCAGTGCACACAGCATGATGATTTACAATGAGTTCTAGACAGTAAAAAATGCATATACCAGTATCAAATTATTCTATATCTTAGGCAGCTTTTCAGTTTGAGGGTTTATGAGGCGAGATTATTTCTCTAGATGCATGCATAGCCATCTATTATAGCCACCTGAAACACGTATTTCTGATGGATGGCAGATGCACAGATTTTCATTTGGCTCCTTTCCCTGTCCTCCATAATCTCCCTGAGACCTTCTCACATAAAGATCTCTCAGGTGTTCCTTATGCTCTTTAGGTGGTGTGAAGGAGAAAAATAAGTTTTTGGACAGAAATTATCATGGGTCACACTTGACAGTTTTTTTGGTTGCTATATTAAATTTATTGCATATCTTTGCTCAGCCAAGAAAATGCATTGCAGAATATTAAAAAAAAAATAGAGAAAAGAGAAGGTGAAGAGAACTGCTGTTAAAATAGTCATGCTGTTTTAATAATATTTGAAGCATAATATAGACTAGATTCTCCTTGCTGTCCTTGGATTAAGTTTTCAATGCGTATTTTGAAATACTGCTTCTAAAATAATGAGCTTTTAAGTTCTGCTAAAAAGTAAGCATGAAATCATAAAATCATAGAAGGTTTTGGTAGGAAGAGACCTAAAAGATCACCTCATTCCAATTCATTGTCATAGACAGGGACATCTTCTACATGTACCAGGTTGCTTTTATTTATTTGGTAATTCACTGGTATATTTCATGCTTTTGTGCATCAGATAATTTTATCTCAGCTTTCAGTCCAGCTGCCACAGAATACAACCCTAATACAGCAGTGTCTTGATTCATTCTTGCAGCTCAAATCACCTAATTTCTGGGTGGTAAGGATAGTGTGAGAGTATAAGGACTCAATAAAAAAGTTAGATGATAGTCCATGACATGATATTTTTTGGGTTGGAAAAAGAGAAGCACTGTGTTATAAAATTTAAACATTGGGAAACATCTTTGCAACTTGAAATAGCAAAGTACTGAAAGACAAGTCTATAAATATTGCTGTTAAAGACAATATTGGTACAGGATAGGAATTCACTAAATAGCTGAAAGTCATCTGGATGCCGCTTTCATTTTTACTCTTCAACATTATCATAATCTTACTCATTTTTGCATTTCAACAGATACTCTGAATTTCATGCGTATACTTAGTCCTGTAATATTGATATGCAACCTTAAACTGAGCAGCTGTTGCCCTGATTTAGGATTTCTTGCACAGTTAGGATATGCTGTGCTGTACTGCTAATAACATTCTTGGTCATAGAGGAGCTTTGCAGATATTTCCAGTGGTGTCTCAAAAGACTCCGGTCTTACAAATGCATTGACTTAAGTTAACAGAATAACATCTCACCTTATTCTGTCCTGTTTTATAATGTGGTGTATATATATATATATATATATATATATATATATATATATGTATATATATATATATATTTAGGCAGTGCCCTTTTAGGGGCTGGGTGAAAGGCATAAGCTGCTGCCTTGGGCAACAATTTTATAGTCTTTATGCATCAGAATTTGATTCTGAAGGCTGATTTTGCTAGAGAGGCCTAAGGAAGAGAGACAACAGTCCTAAATGTTCCCCTTTGCACTCATTTACATAGGATTGATTGTTCTTATTACTCCACATAATTTCCTTGATAAAAAACTTGTCTAAAAATAAATTACTTATTCACCTGAGAAATGGAGGCCTGTACTATTTGAATAAACATTTGAATAAACAGAGATTTAAGTGGTACACACAGGGGAGGAAGAAGTCCAGCACTACTCACCCAGCAAAAGAGTCTGACTTGACAGCTCTAATGCATAAACAAGATTTGGGGTTATAAATAGATGAATCTGTTAAAAAACTAGCAACTCAAAGCAGAACAAATCAAAAGGAATTGTAGGAATGAGAGGAATAGGTTGCAATTAGGAAAAAACTGTTTTTCTATGTTACTGTATAACTCTATGGTGCATTCAAGTTTTAGACACTGTGGTCCTCTCTGCTCACTCAGTCTTTTAGGAAGGAAAATAGCAAGATTAGAGAAGAAGCATGGAGGTGGGATAAAAAGACCAAAATTGTCAGGATATTGTGTGATCCTTCTCTTCAATCTGGGGAAAAGATGACCAAAACATATGAAAACTGCTGGAAAAGCTGAGGACAATGACTCATAGTCTCTTTCTGTGTTTGGACTGGTGGCTGTCTTACAAAGCTGGTAGGAGCCAAGCTCAAGGAGTTACAATTAATATTTTTCATGAAATGAGCAGTTGAACTATGAAACTCCTTCCTGTGATGTGGACTGTAAAAGCTCACATTAGTTCAAAAAAGGATTAGGGGCATTCATGTAAGGAAATGCTTCTGGGGACTACTGAATACAAAGACCTCCATCTCCAGGACTGCCTGAGCTGCAGACCACCAGATGCTGAGGGAGTTTTTCTGGGCATGTAACACTACATGAGCTCTTTGCACTCACACAACTTCCTGTGTGTCTGGTTCACTCTTATTGAGAACAACCATTTCCATGTGTGGAAAATTCCCCTGAAAAGGGTATCAGATTTTTTACAGTAAGCCAAATGGCCCAACCCCTGCCAACTGTCTTGTAACAGCAGCTAGAACTCAAAGCTTTAGCAGAAGATAAAGAGAGCTATGGTGAACTTTCTCTGGCTGTGGATGAGAAAATCTCCTCTTTCACAGCTGCGTGTCCATGATGCTTGATAAGCCCACAGAAAAGCAACATTTGTTCACTGTTATCCTTGCACACACAAGGGCTATTTGCAGATTGAGGTTCAGCTGCATTCTGAAGCAGACCATGCCAGCAGATGTGAGAGGATATTGGGACTGCTATTGCATGTGCTTCCCCTCTTTTGACTCTCGTTCTCTCATAATCTGCTCCTGGCTGCTGCTGAGCCACATTAGTTAGTTTTGTCAGGCTTTTGTCCTGTTTGAGCAGTGCTGCCATGAGGAAAATTAATTCCAAAAGCACAAAGTCACTTTAATGAGAGGATGAGTATTATATCTGATGCTGCAGGATGACTGTAGCTGGACTTCAACCCATGGTGTGAGCTTTCTTCTGGACATGAAGCATCTCAGATTTCATGGCAATTCTCCTTGCCACCTGTTTTGCTGGATGTAAAGGGGCAGAAGCCATCATGGCAGGGGACTTGAAGCTGAAGAGTGCTGATCATTCTCTTTCCTTCTACTACACATTTATCCTTGAGGATAAATGTATTCAATCAAGGGTGTTATTATGATAAAATAAGACATCTCATTCATGTATCACATGAAACATAAATAGCTCATAATAGAACACATGAACAATCTCCTACCAAGACTATTTATATTCTCCCATTCATGTCTGAGTCACAGTGATTTCCATCTTCTTTAAATTTAAGTCTAAACTAGTCAGATTTTTGAGTATTTCTGTTTAAGGATTTTCAGCTTCTTGGTTGGATTTGTTCCTTAAGGATTTGTTCTTTTTTATTGTACCATCTTTTAGTTGATAATTACCTTCTAAGTGTACTTCAAGCCAGCTGGTTTCTGACTGGTGAAACAAGATCCTGGGGGAAATGAAAATGTATCTTCAACCGAGGGACAAGTCCTCACCAAAACTTTTCATCTGTCTTTTGTCTTTCTTCTCTCTCCATTCTGTTTGCTCATCTTTTCTCCTCTCCTCCAATGCAGTAGTTCCCTCCTACCTGAGAGCCTTATAGGGAACATAATATTTATTCTAGCAGGCACAATGGTGGTTAGAATTGAGGATGGTTGAAGGTAGTGCCTTGGGCTAGACCATGCTGGGCATGTGAGGCAGTGGCTGGCTGCCTGCAAGCTCAATTTTTTAAATTCCCAGTAAAATGGTAAGCCACACTGAGCTTGGGCAGGAGGAAAATATTACTGCATTTCCCTTCCAGTAGGAGCCAAAACAAGCCAGGAACCAAACTATGAGGAGCTGGGGTGGGGTGAAGGATAAAGAGATTTTTCTCTTTAATATTTTGAGCAAAGTTGATGATGGCTGCAGAGGGAGTTCAAGGCTAATGTGGCAGCCAGCAAAGGCCGAATTGGAATGTAGGAATTGACAGGCTGGATGGGCTCACAACTGGTTTTGTTGCAGCTTGAGCTGCAAAGGCTGTCTGTAAGGGGCTGTAACAGGCAGGATCTGGAGCAGAAAAAGCCATGGGGTATACGCATATTTGATGAGAGGGAAGGGCTCAAGCACACCACACTCTCTAGGAAGAGGGGGAGTCAAAGATACAGCTTTGAGAATTGCTGTTTTAAGTGTGTTTTGCCTGTTTATCATCTCCTAAAGATAGAAACAAATTCCTTCATTTCATTGCATCTTTTGGATTAATGTGTAATTACAAATGGCACATTATTGCTGTATGTATGTTAGAAGGCAAAACAAATGAAAAACACACAGAAAGGCAAGGGGGCTTTTGTAGTCCTTCATTCCTCATGAGAATTTATTTGTCTGGCTTGAGACGTGGGACCAGAAAACTGTCTTGAAAGAAGAAAACACTGAGATTTGTGGGCCTGAACATTATGCTGAGCTGCATACATATTAATTAAAAATTACTGACCTCAGACTTTGGACACTTTATTTCCAGCATATATTTCATGTTCTTTCACCTTTTAAGTGACTAGGAACAATTTGGGGCCCTTTATTTTTAGATGCCAGCTTGATAATTTTTAGGTGAGTCTTTGTGTTTGTTTTTCTCAGCAGAGAAGTGTGTCACTCTGAAATAAAATCTATTTTTCTCATTCCTGAGAGAGTGTAAGACAGAGACAAAATCTTCAGCAGGTTCAACAAGGGACACAGTAACATAAAGAGGCAGTGAAGGACCAGACAAAGGTGCATCCTCTAACATCCATAGTCATGACTGTGAGTGCTGGGTGAGGAGGAATGAGCCAGGGAAAGCAGCCGAGCTAGGTGCCCTCTCTGAATTGCTTTCAGCTGCTGTTGGCAGAGGTCAGCTATAGCAAACCTAGGTGGAACCTACAGCAGTTTCTGGGCTGACGTTAGTGAGACTTCTTAAACTGCACTGGGTCAAAGAGTCAAAAACCCAAGAGCAGTGATTACTCTTGAAAACCATGATCAATGCAAAGCTGAGGTTGAATGCGCAGGATCTGAAGCTGAGCTGTACATCCACCTCTATGAGCTAGCTAGAACAAAGCTAACATGTGTCCTCTTTTGCCCCCTTGCCTCCCCTCCTTCTGTTTAGGAGAAAAGAGAATGTGGTATCTGGAATCAGAGGCTGCAGTTGTGGGTGGTCAATATGCCTTTCAGTTATGCTTTTGTTTTGTTTTTTTTTTTTCTAATAACACTCTTTGAGAGTAGAGCAGCATCTGAACTCAACTCTTCTTTGTTATCTCATAAACATTATTAGATAATTCTGTGGGATAGTTTTAAATTGAGATAAGCCTGTTTCTCTAGTAAAAATAGAGGGTACAGAAGAAACAACATTTTAATTCCTGGTTAGGTTTTTGTTGTTGTTTGTTTTGGAGTTTAAAGGGGAATTTTTTTGTTATTTAAAAAACTTCATCAAGAAGCGCACACACAGGAAAAGGTTGAGATCCACATGCAAATAAAAACCTTGGCAAGTAACATGTTAGTTTGCTTTTCAATGGGGAAAAAAAAGCAGTTAATTCCAGTGTCTTACATTTTACACATCCTTTTATAAATTAATTAATTTCTCCCTTCTACAGATAGAAGCCCTTGCAGAGTTCCTCCGCTGGGATATTTACATCCTTTGCCTCTAGTTCAGCTAGATGAAGTCTTTGCTATTGTTTTTGTCACTTTGTTTGTTTTGTTTCCCCTTTGTTTATCTTCTCCTCTTCTTGGATACTTTTAAACACCCATTAGCAATGTGCAATCACAGCCAAACAACCAATACTTGTCACTGTTTAAATGTGCAAACATCAAGGAGAGGAAATGGTATATTGTCCTAATCCAGGCAGCCAGGAGCACATTTCTAATACTCTGATACTGTCTAGCAATGGAAGATTGTACATAAAGTTGTAAGTGGAACAAAAAGGGGTTTTATGGTAAGATCAGAGGATGGAAGAGGATTATGCCATTGCTTCCTACAATAAACATTCTTGGACACAGTCTTAAATACATGTTCTTCCTTTGATAACATAGCTCACCAGTATTATGTATTTATTTTTCTAATTCAAGATTAAGAGACCACATCTTGGCTAAAAGTCACCCATTAATTATTTAATTACTTTTGTCAAACCTATATTAATACTTACAATCCTACAATTATTAGACCCTGCATGGTTCACTTTGGTGTTAGTAAAAACCAGTACTGACAAATTCAGTTCTTAAATTGATAAAAATACCATTTCAGTCAACAGGTCTCAATTTCTGTTATAGTCTTTAGAATATACTGAATTACAGTAATGTCAATTACCAATGTGAAACCAGTTATGACAGGAGGTAATTAATGCTTGTAAGCTGGAAGGAGGTTGCAATGTCATATAAATCTGTACAGGGATACCCAGCTGAACATGAGCAATAATTTCAGTCAAAAATTCAGAGCTTGCCAATTGTATCAGAGCATGGCATTAATGTAAGTGCAAGTATTTTAGGATCTAGTCTGACATTATATTGAATCACTTGAACATAGAAAGATGCCTCATAGCTGTCCCAGGTGAGAATGTGCTATGATGCCATAGCCACAGAGATGAAAACAGTACCCTGCAAAAGCCTATCATCTTTATTTTGCTGCTATAAAACTCTACTGATGCTTTTTACTACATGAAAAGTGAAGAGCAAAACAAAGCAAATCAGCTCTTAACATTATGCAAGAAAATGAGAACATATCAATGGATATAAAAAAAAAGAGTATTTGAGTATTTTAAGCAGATGTTGCTACTGTAGATATGAAAACACCAAGTAAAATTTAAATAAATTCTAAAGTTATGAAAGATCTTAAGAAAGACAAGCACAGCACAGGCCTTTCACTGAAGAGTGAGCATCTATCATATGAACGTGGAGTTACTAAATAGATAAAGATTTATATAACTCAGGCATATTATTCCAAATGGGATGTTATTCCAGTTGAATATATGCTCAAGAGGTGGTTTCTCTGTGAATGCTGCATTTCTATATTACCCTAGACAACTGCTATGCACAAGTAATATCTCAGTTTTCGATTTGCACTAGATAATTTCTTTGGCTTTCACCAGTCTCACTCCCACTAACATTTGCTATTTGTTAGTTTGTCACTCAGTCTCTTTATAAAAGATGGACTTGATTACTGCTCCAGCTGAAAGCTATACTGGAGCAAATACTTCTAGACACAGTTGTGGTGAAATCAGTTATTAGGAACTGTTCTGTAAATGTTGAGAACTTTTCCCTTCCCTTCCCTTCCCTTCCCTTCCCTTCCCTTCCCTTCCCTTCCCTTCCCTTCCCTTCCCTTCCCTTCCCTTCCCTATTCCTATTCCTATTCCTATTCCTATTCCTATTCCTATTCCTATTCCTATTCCTATGCCTCTCCCTCAGAATGAACCAATGTCACAGATCAGGGAAAGAAGTTTTTTTTTCTCTTTAACTTGAGACACTGTTTTTCTAAAGGTATGTACATGGAGCACAAAGAGACAAACACACATTTTGTGCTGGTGAGTCTCAGGTCTGGATATTACAGGAAAATCCCACAACATTCAAGACACAAGGGGGAAAACCCACCCTGTATCACCATTGCTCTTCATTTGCTGGCATGAAGAGTTGTCACTAGGTGTTCATAGAAAGTCATGAGACAACTTGCCAACCTGCAAATAGCAGTGTATTAAACTCAGTTGTGTGCAGTTAGTTTCAATGCCCTAGATTTTTAAAAAATATTATCAGAGGGAATTTTTGTTTCCAGTTTTAGGTTAGCACACAACTGAAACTCAGTGATACTTAGCCAAAACCCACAAGTCTTGCCTAGTTTTGAATCAAAATTCTACAAAACCACAATGTTTATCATGGTTCCTACATGAAGTCATAATTAACCCCAGGTTTGCTCAAAACTTTATCCAAGTTAACTAAAAATTTTGTAAACTGTGGGGAACCTTACTGTAGTATTGGGTATGAAAACATGAGCAGATACTTGAGTTTAATGTGATCCAACATTTTGCTGAAAAAATTTCAAATTACTGTAGCTTCAATCTGATTATTTATTCCTAGGAGGTAGATGTTAATAGAGATTCATTTAGCTTCTGAACTCCAAAAATCTGTAAGGATTCAGTGTTATCCAGGACTCTAGATTTACAACAACAAATGCACTTCAATACACTTTCTCCAAATTATTTCTATTTAGAAAATAGTCTTTTTACTCAACCTACTGAGTTTCCTAACAAGAAAATCAAATGCTTTGGGGATGTGGCAGGGTGTTGATTTTTTTGGTTTTTGGGGAGGGGTCAGAGTGTTGTTGGTATTGCAAGAGACACGTGTTCTTAGCTAGCTTAATGTAAATACATTTATTTCTGTTCTCTGATTTGCTATCCAAAGAATTCTTCTGAGGCATCAGTAGGGTATGTTCATTCCTGTATATTTGGAGCCATTCAAAAAGAAAAATGAGAGATGGAAAGACAGTGAAAAAGAAAGACAGTGAGACAATGTATCAGAGAGAGAAAAAAGTTTGATAGACCCTTTGTTTGAAAATATGAATAAATTTCTATGGCTGAAGAGACTACTGGAAAATGTGTTGCTTTGGCAAAAGATCAATCTAGGGTGAAATCCTGACCTCAGTGTGATCTCTGGAAGTTTAGTTTATCTATAGTATACATAAGCTTCATTGGAAGCAGCATTTCATCAAGGGTCTCAATGCAGGGGATGTTTATTTTCAGGTTATTTTTATTTTCTACAACAGATTTGGATCTAATTAGAGTTTCTGGACTTTGTAGGAATGTCCCACATTGGTAAATGCTTAGCACTGAAGAACATTACATGAAAGGTCATATCTTCAACTCCCACATGTGTATGTGTAGCTTAATAAATCTAGAGACCAGTAATTTCAAGTAATTAAATGCAATTTGTCCAGAAAATTCTGCTTGGGGAAAAGGTTACAAACCTCAACATTTATGCACTTTTCATGAGTTGTTTCTGTTACAAATGTTTATGAAAATTATTCAAGGGTTATGAACAGCATCAAGTCTAAATCAACACTATTTTTTAGCATTGTATTGTTCTAGAAATGTATTGTCATTAAAGTATAGCAAATACTAGAAGTGAAGTACTTTATTTTAGTTTGAATTTAAAACTGACAATTTTAGCAGCAAGTGTGCTATATAGTCACAACCTGTCACTTTAAAACAATTTTAGTATTAAGTACAGACGGAGCATATATATACATGACTTTATTAATAACCATAAAAACCTATGGCTTAATTAATTAAAATTCAGCAGCTATGTAAGATTTTGCACAAGCTTAACTATAGTTTAGTAAAGCAAATTCTCTAAATAAGAAATACATGCCTGCCAGGAGTTCCACTATTTGCATCATTAATTCTGACCCTTTGCTTGCAAGACTCTCTCTCCCAAAAGTAATTCATCTCAGTTATCATATGACAGCAGAACTTCACACCCAGTGCCAGGCTTCCAATGATTTCTCCCCATATGGCAACTTCCTCAGCTCCATTATGCACAGTTACTGTGTGTCAGTCTCAGGCAAGCATGTCTTTTGCATAAGCAGCTTCACTAATAAGCTGATTGCTATTTCTGGAAGCAAAACAATCATTCTTTGTTTGTGATGGGAATATTTTTAAGTTGAATGTAAGAAAGCTATTGTAACTTTAGGAATTCCTTGTTTGAGTCTAACAGCTAGCCCTTCTCAGGGTCCCATTTCTTTTAGTGGAAAGAAAGGCACTTCACACATAAGATTCAAAGACTTCAAACGATTTTTGCATTCACAGATTTCTTTCTGCAGATATTAATTCTCCACATGTTCCCATTGTTTCTAGTGTATGCTAGATCCATAAAAATGAACTCTAGATCCATAAATAGTCCTGCAACTTCTCTCTTTCTTTCTTTGCAGAACTGGGGGGTTGGTAGTTCAAAGAGGGAGGAATATTGAGAAAGCCTTCCTTTTTCATCCTAGCAGTCTATCTGTGCTCACAGACTATGGACTGGAAATCTCCACTTTAGGTCTTAGACACAGAACAGGTTTAGCACAGCTCAGCAGAGGTGTCCCTGAGGGAGCGTCTGAAAAAAATGGTCCAGGGAAATTAAATTTCTCTTTTCTCTGTGACTACAGAAGATGGTACATATAAGTTATAGTTCAGTTGATGAATTTACACCAAAGGAGCAGGAAAGCAATAATCCTTTGCACTGAGACAAGTGGAAAATCCTTCACATGAGGGAGTAACCTAAAGCACTCATGTAAAATACATTCACAAGATCAGAGGGACAGAAGATGACCAGACTGCACAAGAGGTAGTACTCACTGCAGCCAAAAAAGCTTTAGTCCATAGGATTGTTACACCAAGGAAGCCAGCTCTTAATAATTTGTGTTACTGGATATTAAAAATATGTAGATGGGTGCGTTATAGAAGGGTTTCAACTAGTCTCTGTCTCACACCTCCTCATTTTCATAAAGCCTATGGACCTACAAACATCCTTATCTTAAAGCAAATTCATAGAATCACAAAATTACAGAACGTTTTGCGTTGAAAGGAACCTTCAAGAACATTGCATTCCAGCTCCCCCTGCCATAGGCAGGCACATCTTTCACTAGGCCAGGTTTCTCAAAGTCACATCTAACCCGACCTTGAAAATTTCAAGGCTGGGGCATCCACAGCCTCTTTGGCCAACCTATTCCAGTGCCTCACCAAACTGTCAGTAAAGAATTTCTTCCTTGTAAGTTAAACCTACTCTCTCTGAGTTTAAAGTCATTACTTCTTATCCTATCTCTACCTCACCTTGTAAAATGTCACTCTCATGTTAAATAATGCTGGCTCTACTATGAATCCCTGAGGAACACACTGCTGGTCTCTCCCTGGTCATCAGGCTGTGAACCATAACTCTATGAGAGTGACTATCCAGCCAGTTATTTATCCACTGAATGGTCAAAAAAGTAGGATGCAGGCATCAATACCCCAATCTCTTGTCTGCTAGGGGAGCACTCTAACATTTGAACTATTTCCCTCTACTGCCAGTGGATGGAGTTACACAGACTATAGGGCAATGTCTTTTGAAAGCAAGTAAGTCAAGGACAATGCTGAGACAAGTGGTAATAAAAATACAATTTTTAATAAAAATTCAAAAGGAGATATTCATAAGGAAAAAAATCAACTATTTTAAAATGAGCAGGTAAATTAGTGGCCACTTCTTGAATTAATGTCCTGTCAAGGAATGGATCTTATCTTTGGGCATCTTACATCACAGATCCAGGCCCTGGAGAAACCAATTGGAAAACCGAACAGGAGTTTCTATTCCATCAGATGACTGAAGCTGGAGCTAAGATTAATGGACATCCTTTTGCATATAACAATAAAATTTGGCATCAAACTTTCAATTGTATTCACCCTCCTCCCATAAATCATAGCTGTTGTAGATCATTACTACAACACCCTATAAAATAACAATTGAAGAATGATTAGGTTTTTTACCATTTTTTTCCTGTCTTAAATGCTTTTGTTTTGTTTGAACACTGATACAAAGAGAAAGTACCTCTTTCTTGAGCTCCATCTTTAAATTAATGGTTATGGACATTCTCTACCTTGTCTTCAGGAAAATGCTCTTAGTAATTCAAATGGAAAGTAAGAGTAACCATAAACAGGAAGAAGAAGGGAGAAAAGGTGCCTGCCTCACACAAACAGAGAGTTTTTTCACCTCTGACTACTCCTTGATTTAACTAATTTTTGGTGGTGCTTTTCCTCCAAGTCCTTCCATTTACCTTATGTAAAACCTTCTAAGAGATTTGCTTCTAAAATATTGCCTCAAAGAAGCAATTCAGACTGAAAGAGTCACATGGTGACTCAGGCTGGGAGGAACTCAGAGAATCTGTAATCTGCCCTCGTGTTCCATGTAGGGTTATCTCTAAGGGCAGGCCCAGTATTGCAGGACTTTTTACAGCTGGGTCTCCAGCAATGGGGATGATACAACCTTGCTGGCAGTGGGTTTTAATGCACATTTCTCTTCACAGTGAAACAAATTTTGTCTACATCCATTGTAAGCAGCTCCTGTTCCAATGCATGCCCACCAAACTCTGCAAAAACACTTAATGACACAAAACTGAAAGAACTGAGATCTTCAACCTTGGCAACCTTGTAAAAAGTATTTAAATCTGAAGGATGCTTTTCTGCATGTACCACAAGTCCTCTTCCATGTTCCCTGAAATATTTCCTGAGTATGTCCATCAAACTGGAGTGGAAGATGAGAAATCATGGAAGTACCCTATATCACATGATCCAGAGATATCAATTGTATCATGTCTTGGTCTTGTGCTCATGCAAGGTTTTAAAATGTATCTAGCAGCTCATGTCTTTTTTGAGTTGCAGTGTCATACTTTCCAGGAAAATTGTGTTCTTCCTCAAGGTAGTGTTCTTCCAAATCTCTTAGTAGTCTGTACATTTATGTGGTTGCCTTTTTCCTTTTGATCTGCCTGTCAGCTAGATGCAAACTAGAAAATTTGCCAAGAAGCCAACACTAGGTAACATTGCCTCAGAATGACCTGGCCATGTAATGTGTGCTCCCTGTAAACAGCTTAAAACAATATTTCCAGTTAGATGTGCTTTAATGTATTTATTTGGTTTAAAACATAAGATCACAAGTGTAAGCAGCCACAGGCAACTGTATGGTCACATATACGAGAGACAAAAGCAGAAGTGATAGTAAGAGTTTTGACACTCACTGAAGATAGATCTGGTGCTTGGAAGCAGTAAACAAAATTACTTGACAAACCCACCAAAGTAGTAGCAACCAAACTGAGGAATGAGGGATGCAGACTGCTGGAGCTATACTGCCAAAGCCAAACAAATAAAAACAGTCATGTGCAGCTGGAATGCTCACCAAACTCACATCCTGGCTCTCAAATGGAAATAGTTGCCAAGTGTTTTTTGAATGATGCTGTAGCCCTGCTTGCAGCCTCCATTTATTCTTTGCTCCTAAGGCTGAAGATTATTGATCCCCAGCTGTACAATTTAATGTTTTGTGTCCACACATTTTATTTTATATTAAGATGATCCCAAGTACCTAGTTTCCAGGTTTTCAGCTGCTTTTAACTAGTATTTTCCCTCCTTGTTCCCATCATTAGGTGGTCTTAAAATTGCTGTGTCTGGCCTAAGGGAGATCCTCAGGGTGATTCATGGAAAAAGAAAGATGGACTAATAACACCTGTACCACTTCCTTCCCTATTTATGTTTGGTTCCCCTTCATGATAAGTACAGTTTGTGAGAAGTGATAATATTCCTTCCTCATACAGAAATTTAACAGTATCCTCTCATTAGAGATAGAGATGATTTAAAGCTAGTTTAAGGTTCAGTTAAGCCTTCAGAAAGAGATGTATAACTCATCAGGGAGTGGTAATAAAAATAATGGTGTACGGTGAAGGGGAAGACAATTCTTTTCCAGACCTGTGAGGTTCATTTCATACCAGGAATTCCTGAAATTATGCAGAATATTTTACATATAGCTTAGTTTTTCTGATTTTCAGTTCTGCTTCCAAATGGAAGTGGGAATAAACTTTGGGCAAACTTGTGCAAAACTGCTGTAAAAGGACAACTGACTATGTGAAGCTGGGCTGAAACATTTAAAATGCAATTTAGAAGGGGAATGGCTAAGGTTTATCTATTTTACATATTTTTACACTTTCTAAATGCTTTTTTGAATTCATGGTGCAAAATGTGAATTGGTTTAAGGTATCTGAAGTGTTTACTGCCAGCTGATATGATTCAAGGTGTGCAGCCTCATCTCTAGCTGCCACTTCAGAAAGACACATTTCCTCCATAGTATCCTGAGTGATAGCTGCCACTCTCACATGGATCTCTGACTATTTCCAGAAGCTAAAATCCCATACTGGCCACAAAATTGCCACATAGCTAATGAAGGATCATGTAGGTATTGCATGCAGAGGCATGATCTAGTGCTTTAGATTTCACTTCAGGAAAATTAATGGGCATTTTGTCTGAGGACAGAATCAGAACTTCAGTATATAGAAAACACACACTCAATTCTGCCACTTCAGTATTCAGCATCTGAACATTGCTTAGAAATAGCTTATGTGAACTCCTGTATGTTTGCCACTCCCAGGTTTCTAATGAAAGATCACAGAATCAAAGAATGGTTTGGGTTGGAAGTCACCTTCAAGATCATCTAGTTCAAACCCCACCACAGAGAGTGGCAACTTCCAGTAGACAAGGTAGCTCAAAGTCCCACCCAGCCTGGCCTTGAACACTTCCAGGGGTATTCCATACACAACCTTTCTTAACAACCTGTTCTACTTCCTAACCACCTTAATCTTAAAAAAAAATTGTCTTTTATCTACTTTCTGCCTTAAACTTTACAGCCTTAAACCTACTTTCATTCAGTTTAAAGATGTTGGCTCTTGTCTGCTCAACACTTGTCAAAATTCCCTCTCCAGCTTTCTTGCAGGCCCACATTAAGTACTGGGAGATCTCTCCTGAGCCTTCATTTTGCCAGACTGAATAACCCAGTCTGTGGTTGCAGGAGAGGTGTTCCAGCCCTCTGATCATTTTCCTCACCCTCCTCTAGACCCACTCCAAAAGGTCCATGTCCTCAGAGCTGGACTCCAGGTGGAGTCTCATGAGAGCAGAGAGGGGTGGAACCACCCTGCGTGCCTCGCTCCTGATGCAGCTCAGGACAGGGTTGGCTTTCTGGGCTGTGAGGGCACATTGCCAGGTCATGTTGAGCTTCTTGTCAACCAACACCCCCAAGTCCTTCTCCTCAGAGCTACTCTCAATCCATTCTCTGTCCAGCCTGTATTTGTGTCTGGGATTGCCTTGCCTCAGGTTCTGGACCTTGCATTTTGTCTTGTTGAACTTCTTGAGGTACCAAGAAGTAACACGGGCCCACCTCTCAAGCCTGTCCAGGTCTCTCAGGATGGCATCCCTTCCTTCCAGCAAGCTGACTGCACCACAGCTTGGTGTTGTCAGAGAACTTGCTGAGGGTGCACTGGACCCCACTGTCCATGTCACCAGCAAAGATGCTGAACATCATCGGTCCCAGTGCCAACCCCTGAGCCACGCCACTCATCACCAACCCCCCTGTGGAATTATGAGCCATTGACTGCAACACTTTGAGTGCAGCAATACAGCCAATTCCTTATCCACTGAGTGGTCTATCTGTCGAATTGGCACCTCCCCAGTGTAGAGATAAGGCTGCTGTGTGGGACAGTGTCAAGGTATGAGTCTTCAGCATTTTTCCATATCAGAAACTACCATTGCTTATTTTTACTCAACAAACAAAACTTTTTTTTTCTGCAATTTATCACTAAATGATAACTGAATTACACACACAAGTGAAGGGGATCCCTGATTACCTATTAATCATGGATAAATACCAAATCTCAGAGGTTTTTTTAAAATTCCATAGGTGAGTACTACTTTTAAAATTAAAATATTTTAAAAATACCCAGTAGGTCATGCAAAGCCTGATCTGCAGACAGTGAAGCTCTGACTAGTTTCATTGTCAAGTCTAGCCCCTAATTTTAATTTAATTCGGCAGCCACATAATTAAATTGTGATTAATATAATTTATTTAGGATTAAGAAGCATGTGTGTACTGAATATGAAATATATAAACTTCTAATGACCAGCTGCTATTTAATTTTATTGTCTTTCTTAGCATGAAGTCAAGTGAATGATATCTCAAGCAGCAAATATCTTGTACTGAAATTCTTGCAGAGAAACACCAAAATGAACACTAGTTTTTAAACTAATGTTAAACTAACTAGCATATTTGGCAAGCATTTAATTAGGAGATGGATAGATAGATAGATAGATAGATAGATAGATAGATAGATAGATAAATAGAAAAATATCAAATGTATTCTACAAGCCAGAATTTTTTATAAACATGCTATGGTAGAAGGTAATATAAAAGATGGACTGAGAGCATGATTTGAATAACTATCAATATCAAATTATCAAATTATCAAATTTGAAGGAAATATCAAATATCAAAATTATCATTGTAGTTCTTCTCTCTGGAAACCATTTATCAGATTGTGTGTGTGTGCACTGAGCTGGAGCTCCACTATGCCACTATGTTAAACCTGACAATAAGTTGGCTTGAGTTGCAAATGACTGAAATAGCCGTATCCTATAGATCTAATCTCACATATGGATCTAATTTCACATATGGGTACATATACAGCTTTTCTCACAGTCTTTCTTATTTTTTTTATTTGATACAAACAAAACTTGCCACCCATAAAGGAGATGCTCAACAACATGAGGCCATCACAGCTCTGCCCTCTTATCAACCACTGTTGAATCATCACCAGTTCAGAGAAATACGTGCTGTGGGTGTTTACTTGAGGTAGCACATTTTTGGTACCAATACTTCTTTGGTACTAGTTTGAGGGTTTGTAGAACAGAAGGAAGAACTGTGTATCCCCTAAGTATCTGTCCCTGTGTGGAAAATAGTGGAATAGTGGTTGGAACCTGAGTCAGTAGTCTATTTTCTTTTTTCTGTTATATGGAAAAAAAAAAAAAGCTATTTGATATCCTTTGAAATGATTCAGAGGAATCATGTTTCTTGCTATCTGAAAATATAATACAGATCTAAGTCGATCTTTCCTATTCTGCAGCTTATCTTTGGTGGAATCTGCTGGGCATACTGCCAAATCATTGTGGTACACATATTTGAAAAAATGCCATTTGTCATCAGAATTATTGGAACAGACCCCAATAACTGAATGTCAGGAGACCACTGAGTGAATGCCATGAGAAGCACTGAGCATAATGATTTCTGTGTGACTCTGGTACACTTGGCTGCCCTTGTGGAAAAACACCCATGTTGCTGCAAATATCCAGCTATTTCATTGCTACAAACAACATTTCTCTCTCTGAATATCTATTTATTATTTTACAAATGAAAATCACTGGATTTACAGATTAAATTATTGCTTCTGATTGCACAATAAAGTAGAAGTCTGTCTTTCTCACCTCTGAGTGCATCATGAGGCAGAGGCTGGAGATGCACCACAGGCCTCTAATCAACAGTGTTTGCACAACGAGGATTGCTGTCTTAAGGAGCCTGCTGATAGCAAAAGAAAAATCAGCTAAATGTATTTTCCTTTAACAGAGACTGCAAATTAACTTGCTATAAGACCTACTCTTTGTTTTCCCTACATAAGATGAATAATATTAGTACAAGTTGACAGTTTATTTCAGGACAACATGCTAAAATTGCTGTTCCTACAAGTGGTAAGTGGTAGTTGTCTGTGATGTTTTGTAACAGCCTGTATCAGGACAGAACAGATGATCCCTGATCCAAAAAAAATTCAGTCAACTACAGGTCATGACACAATAAATAGAACAATAAATTCACAAAAAATGAAACTATATTGGCCCCATAGCAGAAGTACTGCTTTACAGTGCTTTTTTCTCAAGGCTGCTTCGGAGACTAATGCTTTAATATGGCTTTTAGAGAAAATTAATATCCTTTGCACACACTTGTGGATTGCCTATTGAGTGTAAGGGGCTGCGTAGAAGACAGCATAGAAATGTTTGTTTCAAATTTGAACAAGGAGATGATGAAAGGGCAAGGGCTCAGGGCTGATTAGAATCAAAAACAGGTAGGATGGCAGTAGTCTGAGAGAATCGGAAGAGGAAGACAGAGATGGCAGCAAGGTAAGGGTTTGCAAAGGAAAGGTTCTGTACTTGGTAAATGGATATCTGATCTGGCTGGACAATGCTAAGCATTTGGTAAAGAAAGTTTTATTGAACTGGCTGAGATATGATAATAAGTGATTGTACTGGATAGTTGGTAAGATGTAGTATCTTAAAGGACAGAGGATGTATATTTTTAATATATCTCTTATAATAAATAGGCAATATTTCTTTTGAAATGCTACAAGCTTGCAGCTCAGCTGAGAAGTAAGCTCTTAAGCATGTTCAAGTTTAAATACTCAGATTTTTAATTCCTAGCAAAATTAAATTGCAATGTGTGTAATCAATACTAAATGAATGTCACAGAGTGATACCAGGAACCAGCTGGAAGTGGGAGCTAACAGACATCACACTGACTGAGAAAAAAAGAGGAAGTGATGAGATTTCAGGGGACAGAGTTAATGTTTGAGGTAGAGAAGAACTCACAAACAGGATTTAACAGTAGTGCAGCTAATGAGACTTTAGTGCAACAGTGATACTCAGCTAAGATTTTAAAGAAGAGGTCTTAGGCAGGGGAGGAGATTTGTAGGTCATCTATATTGAGAGGATAATTGAATTTGTGCTCTGTTGATGAGATTAAACAGAGGTAAGTTATAAAGATGAGTGAGAATGGAAGCAAGGACAGACACATTTGGGATCCCCACTGAGGGCTAAGGGAAGTCCAGGACATGCTTCTGTCAGATATGCTGAAGAGAATAAGATCAGGGAACACCTTAGTAACAGCTGGCGAGAGGAATTGCAATTTTAAGAAAAAGACTAGAACTCCCAACAAAAGTGAAGGGCATATATAAGTATGGAGTATTTTCCTTCAAATTTTGATTAGAAGACATTGCACATTAAGTGTGTTTGAAGATGAATGCAAGGAGAAGAAGGATCTTCAATGGTACAGAAATAGGTGACCAGAGAGCACAGGTATGAGGAGAAAACAGTAGAAGAAAAGCTTAGAATGGGTGGGAGGAAAGAGTTGTGAATAGGAATGGAAGTAAGACATAAGATGAAAATCAGGTTGTATTTCTATTTTTTCTCTTGGTGTTGGGATACGTTATGAAAAGAAGAGCAGTAGTTTTGAGAAACAAATAAAAGATGGCAAAAAAAAAAAAAAAAAAAAAAAAAGAAAGAGGACAAAGATAAGTGTCATTATAATTATGAAAGGAAGCAGGAAGACATTGTTGACCTGGCAAATAGATTTATCCAAGTTAAAGGAAAGGGAGATCATGTAAAGAACTGAAGAGCTGGTGAAACTGGAGGTAACTGTAAGAGAGGAGAAGACCTCAAAGGGGAAAGAGTAAAATAGCAGGAAGACAAATACTTAGGTCAAAGGGCAGGAAAGCTGTGGGCAGAGGACAAGCAGGTTTTAAACAGCCTGTGCTACGGACATGTTGTATTGGGCCCCTTGTGACCCAGAAACCAAATCCGCCCCTGTGCACATTTCTGTCAGATAATTATAATGAAGTTTTTGTGTTTCTGTATCAAAGATAATGCGTTGTTGTGATATTGTCATCCAGATTCTTAAGAAATGTGCTGACACCATTTGTTCTTTTGGCATGGGCTCAATTGTGCCCTTCTGGCACAACTGGTAAGGGCCACTTTATATCAATGAGAATGAGGCAGCAGTTTGTTTATATAGGATGGTTGTCCAAGGAATAAAGAAAAAAGGAAGGATCTTTTCTCCTGTGTTAGGATTAGCTCCACAGCAACAGGGTGACAGAGATTGCAGTTATAGCAGCTTAATCCTACCAACATAAGGGTCTTTGTTTAGATGTTTACGTGGATGGAAAAAGCACTTTATTAAATGCAATGCTTCCCATAAAGGGAAAAGTCCTGGCCCTGTATTTTGCCTGTTGCACTTATTTCCCAGTTTGAATTGACAGTGATTTGGAGAGAAAAACTGCAGCAGGTTGCAGAAAGCAGACTTTGCTGTTTGTCCAGAGAACCCTGTTTCAGCAGGGCTTCCACCTACCAGGGTGGCTGTTCATATGTTTCTTCTACTCTTCTGTGTAGTTTCAGTCACCTTTATGACACCTCTTTATTCCTAAACTTCCTCAGCTGGGACACCAATGACAAAAAGGGGATTGTTCAGGCAGATCCAAGGTAAACAAGGTGTCACAGATGTTCAACACTTTCCTAAAGCAGGTGGTTTATGTTGGTACTTTTATTCAAGGAGGTGAGCTTTAGGAATTTTAAAAGAAATCCATCTGGGTTAAAAAATATCTGGGTCATGGAAGATCACTTGAATGAATGATACAGACAAGAGAGCAAATCAAGCCCTTCTGCTTACAGAAGAGCATTTAGAGGTTGTTTTGAGTGACAGCAGATATCTTCCATACTCAGGGTGTTTTGAGTTGCAAGAAGTTCTCAGGAACATGTTTCTGGAAAAGTATTGCAGGTACTGTAGGAGAGATGTAGAGTTCAAGCACCTTTTAGTCTTTTCTGCAAGTACATGAGCTAACACTGACTGAAAATATTGGTCTTGATCTCTTTGCTTCTCCTGGCTTTAAAAAGAGCATGGCAATGCCCAGTTTCTCTGTACAGGTGAGCCAAGTGCTAACTTACTCTGTATTACTTTCTGATGCTAGTGTAGGCTGCTGTTAAGACACAAAGTTAGTCTAGACAATTATTTATTTTAAAATGTACACCTTTGTGTTTCTGTCAATGCATAGTGTAGTATCACTGTTAATGTTTTGACCCAGGCAAATTCAGTAAAGGATTTGCTTAACAGCATCAACAGCTTTGGATTTTTTTTCTCAGAAATATCATTGCCAAAAGTTATGTATGTCAGGAGACTTTCAGTGGTAGTCTGAACACTGGTATAACCTGCATGTGAGGTATTTTTAGGTATGGTGTAAACTCTGCCCCACTCACCTAACCCCTTAGATAGGGAAACTACACAAGTATGCAGAATACAGCATGGGCATGCAGCCTTAAAATAGTACTGTATGATGAACCAAAGCCACAAATACTATTTATGACATTTGTGAAACCAGCTGATAGAAATGTCTAATGAAATATATAAGGTGTAAAGGTATCATGAGCTTACATGATGCCTAGAATAATGAAAATGTACTTTTCATGTTACATTAATTAATTATTTATGATAATAAATCATAATTAATTAGTTGGTAAAACAAACAGAGGTTTCTGATAGTCTGCTACCAAAGTACAGCACAAACCTACTATCATAACACAGATAGGAAGTGCCATGGCCTTCCCTGGGAACATTTTCTTGATCAGAGGCCACTCTTTTACACTGAAGACCATGAAACAGTATTAATAAATACTATACCAACAAAATTATCTTTTTTAAAATCATATTTTCTGTCTGTATGTTAATTTAGTATATTTTTATCTTCTGTTTAAAGTTGCTTTCCAAAATTTATAGATGGCAATATTTTAATGTCTTCTGACTTAGAGCAGATCTTCATATCTTTGGGACTGAGTGCTTTAAAATACATGTTCCTGGGAGAAACAAATGGAGCTATGTGGATCATGTCTGAATTTATTTGCTCTTCCACTTTTTCTGTTATTACCCACACCCTTGAGTCTATCTCATACAATCACAGAATCATTCAGGTTTGAAAGGATCTTTAAGATCACTGAACCCAGCAGTTAAACTAGAATTGCCAAGGTCATGACTCAACCATGTCCTTAAGCACCACGTATACATGATTTTTGAATACCTCCAGGCATAATTATTCAGCCACTTCCCTGGGCAGCCTGTTCCAATGCATGACCACCCTTTCAGTGAAGAATTTTATCCTAATGTCCAATCTAAACCTTCCCTGGCACAGCTACAGACCTGGGAGAAGAAACCAATCCCCACTTCAGTGCAACCTCCTTTCAGGTAGTTGCAGAGAGCAGTAAGATCCTACCTAATCTGAGTCTCCTTTTCTCAGATAAAACAACCCCAGCTCACCACCATTCCTCATATGACTTGTACTCCAGACCCCTCATCCACTTCACTGCTTTTCTTTGGATGCATTCACTGTGTCTGTGAGCTGTTTGCAGGCTGCCATCTAAAAGGCAGGTAGGACAACAGCCAGAACTCACTCTTACCTTGGACTTACTACAACAGAGTATCACCCTGGATTTACATCCTGCTGAATGACTCTGGGGCAGGTGTGCTCAGCTCCAGGATAGAGGCACTGCTGTGCAGCTTCTCCTGGTTTATAAACATCCCCTTTCCCCTGCCTTCAGCTGGAGCTCAGACGCTCGTTTGATTCTGTGTCATCCCACACTGTCTCCCCACTGGGCAGCTTTCCTCAGATGAAAGACTCATTAGATCAATGCTTTCTTGCCCCTTGCTTCTGCAGTCTGTCTGATCTCAGAAAAAGTGTTCATCCTGTCTACTGCCTGACTGTGAGGGCAGGTCACTTAGGGTCTCCTTTTAAACAACAGCAGGTCCTGCCCTGCTGAACTTCTTGTCAACATCATGAACAGCTGCAGCAAGGAAAATGGGAAAATAAAAAAACCTTCTTATAGCCCAGAAGCACACAAGGAGAGCACAGGTGTAACTCACACCAGGCCATTTGGTTCAGAGTCACTTGGGATGGGGGGGTATTTCTGAAACACTTGCACAGGACCACGAAGGTCCTTTATAAGCAATTATAAAGACAAATGACCTCACATTTGTTCCCATTCAGTGTCCTGTGGCTTCTAGATGAAATTATGTGGATGAACAGTTGGAGTGAGCCTGTGCTGTAGCCAACATCAACGTTTCCAAATAGCTCAATGGGCAAGTGGCAGCTTGAGTGCAAATCAGAACAGCCTGAGGGCAGCCCTAATTTACAGCAATGTAACCAAGTGATGGAAAGAGAAATCCAAGGAAAATGCTGGTGATAATCCCCAGGACTAAAAGATTTAGGTCAAACTCCAAACTACTGAACTAGGCAGAATCTAGTTGATTTCAGTTGCTTTGGCAGGCCTCTATCTCCTTCTGAATATCTTACTCCCTTTTAGTAAACAAGGATAAATTACATAAGATGCAAAATTAAAACAGACACCTGTGAAGGATCCTTGAAAGATATGAGGGATGAATAATGTTGGAGTGGATTCTGAAAGCTAAGATGAGATGGATGTTGGGAGAAAAATTAAGATGGAAGATGGGGAAGGATGCTTGCTTTCTGACTTGAATATCTTGTGTAAGAGGAAAAATTGAAAATCCAGAAGTAAGAGGAAGTAAGGTAGAATGGAGCCTTGAAATAACATCTTTCAGAGTGGGTATGAATCGCTATGAATAATGCATCACTAATTACAAGGATGTAAGTGCAGCCATGCATCCAGTCTCAGGCATGTCAATCGGAATTTAAAGGGAAATGAGAAATGTGATAATACGTCTATTTCTATCAGAAGCCACGTCTATTGCTGCTGTTTTCAGGGAGAGCTTTCTTTCACAGAGATCAGTTCCTTCTCTTTATGTGGCAGTGAAGCCATAAACGCCTGTGGACTGGTAATCTGTTTCCATGGAAATGAATGGGATGTCACAAATGTAGCGCTATGACTTCATTTCAAGACAGAGTACAAGGAGAAGATAGACAGCAAAGGAGGGATATCAGGTTATTTCAGGCTCTTATGACTGCCCACTGTAAACCTCCTTTGTTTGAGCAGACAATGGAGAGGAGGAGGAGGGTTAAACTGGACTGAGTGATCCTTGAGGTTGCTTGGGTGGGAGATGAAGGTTGTGATTATGATTATACCTTGTTGGAAGGCTATTGTGAAAGAAAAGCAATTGGTTTGTTGTTATTTGTGTCTTAGCTACGTGTTTTCAATTTGTTGCAAGAGTTACATCCTTTGTACCAGAATAAAATAAATTGTATTATTTTTATTCTTATTTATAAGAACAAAATAGTTAATTTTGATGTGAAAGTGAAGAAACTAAATGTAAGAAACATTTCTTTGTTAGACACTAAAATATCTTTATTACTTTGTATATATGTTTTTCAGATACAAATCATTAAGTAAAAGATCACCCCTTTTCACTCTATTGACTAGCACAAATGTCTGAGCCTTCCTTAGAATAGTAGTAAGTACTTTACCAACAAATCTAGTTTTTTACAAGTCATTGTTGTTAAATTGCAACTTTTATGTTTTCTTATTAGACTCTCTTTTACCAGACACATTTGAAGCCAAGATGAGATTCTCAAATCTCTTTCTACTTCAGTGTCCTGTTTATCTGTTGTGTTTACACAGCACATTGGACCATGTTTGCCCTGGCCATTCTTCATTTTAAAGTTAGAAGTAAGGGGTATTCAAAAACTAAAAAGCTTTTTTAAAACCAAAGAATATTTATTTTGGAAAATAACTCCCTTTTAAAGTCTGCCAGATTTTTTTTTAACTTTATTTTTTAGATCTTTGGATCCCCAGGCATTTTCCTGTCCTGGCATTGTCTTTTAACAACTGTTAAGTGTTTGTGGAGAAGTGTGTTATCTCAGTCTATTCTTTTCTTTCTGCTTGTTTTTTAGTTATTTTTTTTCTCTTTTCTTTTCACATATTCAGGTAAACTAAGACACTGCAGTCTCACAGGGAGCAAGGCGAGAACTAGGTCAACACACTTTGTTTGTAAACCCTTACAGAACACTTCTAATTTTGTCACAGACATGAGAAAGGCTTGATGTTTACCTTCTTCCTCTGTAATTTGTTAAAAGACCAGCTGGAATATTAGAGTGTGACAATACAATATAAGTTTGTTGAATGTTGTCCTGTACCATGTAGTCAGGGCAACAGAGCTTATCTACCCAGCCACAGCCCTGTCTAGGTAGATAAGGATAAAACTGTGACCTCTTCCTTGATGACTTTTCACCCCTCAGATCTTTGAGAATAACCAAATCTTTCAAAAAACTCTGGCACCGGAGTAACTTGTCCATTGGCAAGGAGAAGCAGCTCTTGCTAAACCTTTCTTTAGTTCTGTGATCAAAAAAAGCCATGGAGTAGATCAGATGTTCTGCTTTGCCAGTGTTATTGCACTGTGCAAATGTTTTGAAGTACAAATCAGTTGGGCATCAGATGTCAAGTTCTAGAAGTGCCATTGTTTACCTGGACTGAAATCTAGTTACTCTCTGATGCATTCAAGCTTCTTGATGAGAATTATGTTTCAGAGGGACATTTTGACTATATGTTGTTGAAGAAGAACTTAGGTCATTAATTATCTTCATTGAAAAGACATTATAATGCTATCAATCACTATATGTAAATGAATAATAGGGAAGATATTTTCCTTTTTTCCTGTGGCTGCCTGTATCATGAGTTTGCTCAACCCAGTAACAATTATTTGCATCATAATTGTCTCAAGAGTAAGTTTTTCTGCCTATGTATAAATATTTCAAATGTATTCAGGATGCTAACGAAAAGAAACAATGAGGCTAATAGATCATCTGGATAGAAATAAATGTTTCAGACTCCCAGGTAATTACTTATACTGCTGGTAAGCCATGTATTATTCACAAATAAGAAAGCAACTGAAAAGACCGCAAGCATTACTGAAGAGATTCTAGAACTTCATGAAAACATTTTAAGAGACCCTTGAGGAGTACTTTAGATAGAAGATTGAATTTCAGAGTATTATTCCCATACAGTCCTTCTGCCAGGCAAATGCTATATGCACAATCCCAACAGGTCAGTATAGATGAGACGCTGCCCTTCCCTTCTTGCACCCTGACAGTTTGAAGCTCTTACATCTCTAAAAGCCTGTATCACCTGTAAGAGCAATTAGAAGATGTGGAGTGGTGGATGGAGAGCATTACAAACGAGCACACCTGTACTACTCCCCAGATATCCATTTGGTCAACAAATTTAAGCCAAAAGCATGGCATTGGCCAAGACCTCTTATTTTGTATGTGTTCATCTCACAAAGCAGCACCTCAGGCTTCCTGGTCACTGACTCTTACGTTTGTCATTTGTTTTTTTTCCTGAATCACCAATTTGTTTTTAGGCCCCATTTTCCTTCCCCTTCAGTTACTTTGTTACTTTTTGACAGAGGGAAATGTCTGCTGTCACACTACATTTGCAATTGAAACCCCTGGTTTGAAAACTGATGAGCTGCTTTTCTTGCGTAATTTCCCTCCTATGGTTTGTGCTGTAAATAGAAGGAAAAAATAGCAATCTATGCCCCATGGTCATGAGAGTCATTATTTTTCTTTATTTTTGCAGATAAACAGTGGGAAATCTTTTACCATGTAATCATTTAAAATGACATTAATTTAAATGTGACAGCATTGCTACGTTTTGTTTAACTGCCAACTCCAATTAAACATTGAGCATCTTTTATTACTCGGATTTCTGGGGTTGCAAGAATGTATGGAATCTGACCAGATTTAGAGAGAACTATATATTAAGAGATTAATATGAATCATCTTGCCCTGTCTGGGATCAATTCTAAATTTGAGTCCACCCCATAGTGAATTTTAATGCTGGCATTAGTCTTAGAACATTCTGATTGCAATTTGCTCCCTAATCAGTTCTTTCTTTTCAGTTTTTAATTCTTCTCAGTCTCTGAAAGCATCTCGCCTTCCTTGATTTAGTGCTTAGCTTGATGTAATGCTTTTTACAGTCTATGAGTATTTTACCAAATTCTCCAGCTGACATTTCCACAAACTCAGATGATGGGGTAGGTGGCAACTGAAACTTGTGCTGGGTGTAAAAAGGGCTTAATCACTTGCCAAAGAACTACAAAAACAGAATAAAATGTGACAGAACTTACTAACAATTCATTGCCATGTAAATATGCCAAAACAACAACTTCCTAAGAGTGAAGACAGAAAAAATAAAAAAAACTCCCAGATCAGTTTTTGTTCTTTTACATTACTTAGAAAATGGCAATATCCTTAGGAATCACTTATTTGGTAAATTATTGTACAGCCTTTCCCTGATATCTCTTCTTGATGCAGTGATGGCCCAGATGCTTCCATGTGTACAAACTGTCATTTTTCTACTGAAAATAAAGGTAGATTACTGGGCAATAGGACAAGTTTGAATAGGCAAGCCATTATCTGATTGAAAAAGTGGTTATAATATTACCCAGCCGTTACACAGGATAACATTAAAAAAAATATAATAATGGACATTGAGAAAGAGAAGAAGTGTATAATCTGAAAGTCCTCATGTTGCACACATGACTCGGATGCAAAATTTAGGTTATTCTCTATTGGTGACCTTCCAATACAGTGGAAAGAGAGAGGGTGCATAGAGTGAGTCAGAGTAAACTTGTGACTTTGAAGATTTGAATCCCTCTTAGGAGGAACCAGAAATAGATATCTTGACCAAATTAGGTGCCAAATATTCATACTCCCCAGTGAGATTTAAATTGTGTTTGTGGAGCCTAGTCTGTGTTCATTTGGCACCAACCTTCTTCAGCACTGAAAGATACAAATCTCTTCACAAGCTTAAAAAGACAACTTCTCAGCTTTTTTATTTAAATAATCTTACAAAACTGTCAGATCAACTCTTCTGGAAACTCTGCATTAATAAGATTTGAGATACCAAAGAATCTCAGATCTCTCTGAGTTATTTATTCAAACCTTAAACAAAGAAATGAAAGTCAACAGCTAGAAGATTGAAAAACTGTTTTTCCACATATGCAACTACATATGCAAAATCCTGATTGCCGGCAGATTTCAATCATTATACATTTGTTTCCCCTTTCTCCTTCCCTTCCCTTCCCTTCCCTTCCCTTCCCTTCCCTTCCCTTCCCTTCCCTTCCCTTCCCTTCCCTTCCCTTCCCTTCCCTTCCCTTCCCTTCCCTTCCCTTCCCAACTAACTTCCCTTAACTTCCCTTCCAAGATTTGCTGCACAGGAAGTTCTTTTAGGGAGTAAGCAACCAATGGCAACAGAAACCATCAATTGTGTGAAGAGTTTTAGGCTAAAACTTAGGACACCAAGGATTTCTTTTAATTGTGGATTTCACTACATTTGATTTTATTTTCAGGGCATTTCACAATAATCTTTCCCTACCTTGTGCAATGAAGAATCTCTGTTAAGCAGATATCTTCTATACTACAATGGAAAAAAAAAATCAGATAACTCTTTGTTTTTCTAGATCTGACTCCATGTTAATAAATTACCTTTAATTTGCATTCTGGGTGAAAAGCTCAGCAGCTCTATCTGCTCTGTGCTTCAGAAACCTGATCCAAAGGTAGCCAGGGTGCAAGTTGTTGTTGCTCATGATTAAGTAGCTGCTGTTAGATATTAATCTCACTTGGACTTGAATGTGTTAGAGTCAGACCGCAATGACAGCAGGATATCTTCCAGGGGAACTGCAGAGTCTTTATTTATTGATCTAAAAGCAGAAACAATCTAGCAGGTCATTTTCTGCTAGTGCTGCTTTCTTCCTCACAGATAGTGGTGACAGACAGGAGACAATCTCTTTGCAAGATCATTTCCCCTGATTATTCCTGCCTCCTTTGCTGGCATCTCTTGCATTCCCTCCCTTGTCCTCTTGAATTTCTGTAAGAAAGATGCCACTGGATTCCTCTTTAAAAACCGAAAGCTTGAAGAAGAAAGGCAAGAATAATTTCAAGCCTTTTGGGGTTGGTAGGCTAAATAGGGGAAATAGGCCAGAAAGCACATTTTATGATGCAATAGCCACACTCCTATTGCTCTCCAGTCTATGCTTGGCCAAGAACTTTTAGATACTGAAAGGAAACTGTAGAGGTCCTACTGGTTATTTTGAGGCAGTTCCTATGCTTGCATATCTCCTTCCTCATGCTCTTAGCAGGAGGAGACTAGTGGCATTTATGTGAACATTCATGACTGCAGTAAAGGCTGTTTGGGGTTAGAACAATGTGGCAGGAGACCAAGGAGCAACTAGAAATGTAAATTAATCTCCAGGCTGAAGCTGAAGGCATTGAAATTAACACAACCAAAGGGGGACACATAGTTGTGCAAATCTTTCTAGTTCCAGAGTCTTGAGGTGTTCAGCTATTTCTTTAGACATCATTATTCTCAAAAGATTAGTAAAAAGCTGTAAATACTGCCAATTCCAAACACCTATAACCATGAGGCAAATTCTTTGCCACTCTTATTTTACTTGTTTTCCAGTTTTAATACTTCAACTATTCAAGCAGCGTTGACTTTTGGTTTTCTCTTTAGAAGGCCAGACTAGCAATATTTGGTTTTCAAAGAAAGATGAAGGCCTTTTGAATACATGGTTGAATAATCTGGGATTTGATTGGAAGGACTTGCTGTGGAAAACCTGGCTGTGAATCCATGGGGGTTGGCCCCTGGAGGTCACAGGGAGAAGCCACCTCATCTGTGTAAGTTGTGTTCTTCTCAAAAAGTGAACATCATTATCAAGGGCAGCTCTGAAGATTCAGCCCCTGCTCTAACAGCATGTATGGTAAATGCTCACACATAAAATTTAGGTACAGTTTCTTCCTTTTTGCAGTGGTTGCACTCTGTGCTGTTCCTTGTGATACAGAAAGAGATAAGAGTACATTGGAAAGTAACTGCTAAGTTTGGATAGCAAACTAGACTAATCCAAACAATTGTTCACCCAAAATTTGTTTTCATCAAATTGTTAACAAAAAAAATATACAAAACAAACAAAAAGAAAAAAAATAAGTCTACTGTATTATTATTGGAAAGCCTATAAGATCATGGATATCCAACATGAACTGGAGCTCCAGTGCACACTGAAACAGATGTTCTTTAATGCACTTAGCGTGGTATAAACTACTGGAGCTAAACAGGAATATTTTCATCACCTTTCCTGACCAAGTACGTTCTGGTTTAGTGTGTATCTCCTCCAATGTGTTGGAGTAAAATAAAAATTACACTTTCTGCAGCACAAATAATTTCTTGTTTGTGATATGTCTTCTTTATGTTCTCAGTATTTGCTTTTCATAAACATTTGCCACAGCTCAGCAATCACAAAACACAGAAGAAATGGATTTGCTGAGACATTTATGGCTATATGGTGCTGATGAGCTTTTAAATCACATAATAAGAGTCATACAATAAGCAAGAAATAGGAACAAAAAAGAACATTTGAACAAAAAAATGCATATTTTTCATTTTACCAGCTTTACCAAATAGACCAATATAAATCTATAGGGTCAAAACTTTTAAGAAATAGAGCTGCCCAGAACTAATATACAAGCCACAGTAATTCCAAACAAGCAAAGAGCCTGTCTCACTGGAGCTAAAGTTTTTGCAAACTGATGTCAACTCAGCAGATAATGATAGCCAAATCATTTTAGAACTCAAAGGGTTATGAGTTTTATTAGTAAATGCTATTATTAGAATACTGCCAAAATACAGTTTTTAACCCAAAGCAAAAGAAAAAAGTTGCAATTCAAAATGTTTCAGTACATGAGTAATTAGAGAAGATGCCCAGAATTCGTGCAGCTCTATAAGCAAGATAAATAATTTAAACATGCATAAAGATCATTATAAAATTTTGGAAAAAAATAAACCAAAAACCCATGGGCTTGATATCCTGTAGTGCCACTTGGCCATGATGAAAGACATGACCTGGACATTCAGTTTTGATAGAAGAGAAGGAAATTGCTCTCATCTTTCTGTACCTAAGACTATGAATCTGTGGCTTCATTGCCAAACTCACTCCTTTTGCCCTCTGTACTCTCCTGAGGCTGGAGAAAAAGCAGCTAGATAGAGCAAAGGCAAAAAGCAGTGACCATGAGGCATTTGGGATGTAAGAGCAATTCAGTGTGCTGCTCCTGGAGTTTAAGCTGCTTGTTATACATCTCATTGACCAGCCTAGCAGTTCTGTCCATAACCACTGTCTTGGCCTTGGGGAGAGCTCCTGAACATCTGAGATATTTCAGGGGCAAAGAAACCTCATCACACCATGCTAAAATTTGTTAGGAATAGCTTGATCAAACAAGGTTATTATGGACTTGCCTCTACTGTGTATGAAGTTAAAGCCCTACTGACATCAAGGGAAACAGGATCAAATGTTTTGTATTCTCTACAGAATGAAGAACTCCCAACAAAGAGTTTGTGGTGCTGTAGCTAACCAGCAGGAAATTTGCATTTTGTCATAGGTGCCTGAGGGTTCAAGATTCTGCCTTTATCATGTTTAATTTAGCACTTGCAAAAACAAAACAGATAAAGCTATGTAGTACCTTTGCAAAAATAAATAACTTTTTCAGTGCCAAGCCTTGAGCTCACTTAATAATATTTCTTCAGAAACTGAGATGGTTATCAACAACAGTGTTTATCAGCTCATGGAATTATAACAATCATGTGGCAGTGTGAGCTCTATTGTGCTCTGCAGTTTCCCTTAGGCCTGAAGGACTAACCTTTTCTCAGCTTGGACCCTGGAGTGAGGAAAATTACTGTTCTGATGGATAGCCTATTATTTTTGCAAATGCCAGTACAGGGCCTGCACTGTCTCTGAAGTCCAAAGTCTGCCTGCAAGGCAAATGTCACTCTGGAGCTTTAGAGGATGTGCAGCAAACACTCATTCCAGACTGAATGGACTCCATATTGTGATCAACTGAAATAAAGCTTTGGTGAATCTAAAATGCATTTTGTTGGGGGCAGGGAAAGCAGGTGGGAATTCTGTTCCACTTGTTTATAATGATCATAATTTATCTTCAGTTACAATGGCATCTTAGAGATTTTCTTCATCAGCATTAAGAACACAATAGAATTGTTGGCTGTTATTTTTATTAGCAAGACCAGACTGTGTGTGAGATAGAGTGCCAAATACTGTCAGACACATCAGACAAAGGCAGTGTTATTGTACTACCACTTCAAAGTATCCTTTGGAGCACTCAGGCATGCACTGATTATGGAAAACTAGAACTGAATCAGGAGCTGATTTGAAGTCTGCCATAATCCAAGCCAATACATCAAACGAGACCAACTTGTGCTATCAGAGCTTCTGTGGCAAATATACTGG
Organism: Lonchura striata; assembly: GCF_050655825.1. Lineage (NCBI taxonomy): Eukaryota > Metazoa > Chordata > Aves > Passeriformes > Estrildidae > Lonchura > Lonchura striata. The sequence goes on from NC_140704.1 coordinate 119,164,535, forward strand.
TATTTCAGGTGGAAACCAGAAAAGAAAATGCACGAAAGCAACATTTTATCTGTTTATTATTATTATTATTATTATTATTATTATTATTATTATTATTATTATTAACATTTTATTATTTATATGTTTATTTTAACATTTAACATCTGTTATCTGACCATTATTAAACTAGGGGGGCTTGTTTCGGTTTGTTTGTTTTGGGGTGTGGTTTTTTGTTTGTTTTGTTTTATTTTAAAAAATTTTGGATTGTTTATGTCATTTTAATTCATGTATTTCAAAACAGCTTATGTTCAAAACATATCTTTAGGTTGTACACCACTGGGTATTATATATCCTACTCAATGTCCTTGTGCGTCCACTCTCCCTTGCTTATGTTCATTTTCCAGGTGCTTCTCATAATATGCCCTTTTATCTTGTGTGGCATTATGCTTCTTTATGTGATCAAGTTGAGAAAAGCCTTCTGTGAAACAAAAATCCATAATATGCACTTTCTAATGTGCCAGTTGTGCTCTTGTATATGCAGGAGAAGCACCCTTGGACAGTAATGTAAGGGCAAGATATTGCCCAAAATGTCAACAGTTTGACACTGCTTCTTTTTGTCATTTATCTTGGTGCAAGACAAATGATTTGTTTGAGATACCAAAGAATCTCAGATCTCTCTGAGTTATTTATTCAAACCTTAAACAAAGAAATGAAAGTCAACAGCTAGAAGATTGAAAAACTGTTTTTCCACATATGCAACCACATATGCAAAATCCTGATTGCCGGCAGATTTCAATCATTATACATTTGTTTCCCCTTTCTCCTTCCCTTCCCTTCCCTTCCCTTCCCTTCCCTTCCCTTCCCTTCCCTTCCCTTCCCTTCCCTTCCCTTCCCTTCCCTTCCCTTCCCTTCCCTTCCCTTCCCTTCCCTTCCCTTCCCTTCCCTTCCCTTCCCTTCCCTTCCCTTCCCTTCCCTTCCCTTCCCTTCCCTTCCCTTCCCTTCCCTTCCCTTCCCTTCCCTTCCCTTCCCTTCCCTTCCTCTTGTATATGCAGGAGAAGCACCCTTGGACAGTAATGTAAGGGCAAGATATTGCCCAAAATGTCAACAGTTTGACACTGCTTCTTTTTGTCATTTATCTTGGTGCAAGACAAATGATTTGTTTTTCACTGTATAAATTTTCAATTCACTCCAGGTAAAAGCCTGTAGGTTTCTGTTAAAAGCATCACACTTTAAAATTATTACCAAAGCCATGCACCACCTGATTGGAATCTATTCACAATTTCTTCATCTGTGAGAACTGCCAACATCCTCAGTCCTTCACACAGCACAGTCTGTTCTTGGCCATGGGGTTTCATTCCACAGCATCCCGCAACTGCAATCCCACAGTGTAGGGAATCACACTTCTGCTGCTTCCAATTCAAATAAAGGCAAAATCCAGCAGACATCTGGATGAAAAGAAAAATCTCGTTTTTTTAAAGAACTTGGGAATCTTGTGTTTAAAAATTCAGCTTGCTCTTCCTCCTTGCTGTGATTATACAGTACTCAACAAATATAATTTTCCTGAATATTCTGGCATTCCTTATGAAACCCATGGAGCAGGTACTGGCAGGCAGAGATCCTGGCACCACATAGTGGGGTTAGATGATCAGAGTGAAAAGAAGTTTGGTTTCTTCTTTTTCCTGTAGAGAATGCATGTCCAACCTTCATCCAGGCCCCTTTACCCAGGCCCCTGTCCCATCCTGCGTTTGGAATGATTGTCTTTTGTATTGCTGCAGGAACAGAGCACATGGAGACCGAAGAAATCTTTGAAATGCTCTCCTGCACAATAAACAAGTCTCCAAAAATAGGAGGAAAACTCAGTACAGTTTATGGGTTGTTTGGATGGTGCTTTCCCAGCAGAAGTGCAGAGGAGACTGGACCATGACAACCCTCAGACAACTTGAAGTATGTATGGCCTGTGTGTCTCTTTTACAGTCTGCATAAAGGAATCAATGCTTCTAAAGAAAATCCCACCATTTTCCCTTATCTATAGGGTTTCCACCTCCACTTACAGACTTTTATCATCTGCAGATTGAAAGAGTAAGTTAATGCAGTGAAACCAATGATTATGCAAATGACACCCTTGAGAGCAGAAAGAATGGTTGAAGTTCTGTCCGTGCACAAGGCAGAGCTGGGATCCGTTGCCTAACAGCTTGGAATTTTTTTCAGGATGCATTGCAAAATGGTAAGTGTTTGGCTTCATCATTTCCCTTGCAAATCCTTTACTATGAAAGCAACAATGATAGAAATTACTTACAAGAAAAAATATGGTGTTCCAGGGTGGAAAATTTGTCATCTGTATGAACTATAATTTTCTACAAGTAGTACCATTCTCATCTGCCACATTACTCTTCAGCTTTGGGGGAAAAATGCTCTACAGATTGGTCTTTACTAAACAATTTTAGTTCCAGTGAAGAAAAGGCTGGAAAAGATGTGCTTGACTTCACTGGAAAACAAGCCTTGTATTTTTCATAGCATTCCACTCATTCATTGAACCACCACTCTGTCTGCAGTTCAGCTCCAATGACTGGCAGGGCTATAATTCCCTTCACAGAACCACAGAAGGGTTCAGGCTGGATGGGACCTCTGGAAGCCATCCGGTCCAATCTCTCTGATCAAGCAGGGGCACCTACAGGCAGTTCCAGGACCATGGTCCTATAGGCTTCAACTATCTCCAAGGGTGGAGGTTTCACGGTGTCTCTGGACAGCCTATGCCAGTGCTCAATCACACTCAGAGTGAAAAAACATTTCTTGATGTTCAGAAAAACTCTTCTGAACTTCCATTTGTGCCCATCACCTCCAGTCCTGTCACTGGGCACCACTGAGAAGAGTCTGGCTCCATCCTCCTTTCATCCCTTTGTCAGGTATTTACAAACATTGATGAAATCCCCTTGAGCCATCTCTTCTCAAGGCTGAATAGTCCCAGCTCTCTTGGCCTTTCCTCACAGGGAAGATGTTCCAGTCCCTTAAACACCTTTGCAGCCCTTCACTGGATTCTCTCCAGTATATATCTCTTGCACTGGGGTGCCTAGAACTGAACACACTTCCATCTGTACACCAAATAAAATATTTTTACCTAATAATTAGAAATTTGAATTTTTCCTGTTATCTTCATTGTTTTATTATTATATCTGTACATGTTTTATACTCCCTGGTTTATGGTCATATTTCATGGCATTTTCTTGTCAGGAAGAGTAAGGAATACAGCCATTAAGTGTTCTTTTTTTACTGATTATTATCTGTAAAAATGTAGATATCTTATCTTCTGAGAGGCTGAATCTGTATACAGGCCAGATTGAATCTAGGTTACTTGTATCCTTGTCAACTTAAATGAATCTCTTAACTTCTATTAAACCCTACTGCCTCTTATTTTGTCACAGTTCTACGTCGTGTTTGCATCTAGAGCACCATAGGAAACACCCACTGAATTATGTATCTCTAAGGTTTTCTGGGTCAAATATGAGAAAGGAAAGATGCAGAAAAACAGCATACACTGAAGAAATATCAGAATTGCATAAAAGTTCCTTCATTTTGTTGAGTTCACTAAATCTTTGAAAATACTTTATTTTCTATTAATTTTTAAAAGAGGTAATATTTAATCTCATTTTTTCTGCAGTAGCAGTTGTTTTCAATGCTGTTTATTCCACAACATGGTGGAATCTACCCCAGGTCATAACCAAGATTTATGCTGGATAATGGTTGAATAAGGAGTTATTTAAAACACAGTTCTTCTGTTTTAGCTGACTGTGATTTCCCACCTTCTACTCCTTCTCTCATAGAGAGCTTCTATGCACAAATCCTTCCCATGGCCCCTAATATGGAAATCGTGGGACATGGCATTTCCTTTCATTCTGTTCCCAATGCGGTCTTGGCACCACCCTGGAGAACTAGAACCTGTTGGGTCAGAGAGACTGAGGAGAAAGTAGAAGCTCCTTTTGGCTCTTGTAGGCTTATTGACATTATACATATGGCAGACAATGAAATTTCAGTGCTTTTTACCTCCCAAGGACCACCCACAACTACAACGACATGGAAAGAGAGAGACACGGGGAGTTATGAAGTCCCTGCAATCTGTCTCATTTTAAAGCTTTTCATCATGATGAGCCTGTACTTCTGCAGATCCTCATGGTAAATCTTTAAGACCGACCCAGGGTCTTCTTATGCCTGATGCAGAGTAAAAGGCATTGTCCTCAAGGCATTCTTCTGTTACACACTATCATTTGGGACAGAGCTCATTTCCCATGGAAGCATTCCCCATTTTTCCACAGGAAGGGCCAAAAAATGAAATCAGTAACTTTTCTGCAGAGACATTAATCCCTTAAAGCCCATCCCAAGGGACCAGATCATTTGGGATCACGTCATTAAATAAACACAATGTAGTAAAACCAACAGTTTATTATGTTATCCAATAACAAATGTTTATTATATTGTTTTCCAGTGATAGTAGAACATGAGAAAAGCTTTCAAGTCAGTAATTGGAAAATAATCTATAAGGGGAAGAACAAGAAAGAGAACAAAAGTAAGACAATAATGTAAATATTTTATTGTCAGAATAATTGTGTACTTTACTCAGGTGCAAACTGAGCCCTGCTTGGTCCCTGGGAAGCAACTGCCCTTTTCATCCCTGCTCCCATGCTTGCTGCAGGAGCTGGCCCAAGATCATTGCACGTGGCATCCTTGTAGCCCTAATGCCTTTGTTCTGCTCTCCCGAGGCTCTGCTGAGCTGCTACAACCTCTTTGATGTTGGCAGCCCAGAAAGCATGGAGAATCTTACTGAGCAAGGAAAATAGAGGGTGAATAACCCTCAAATACAGAGATGAAGGGAAGAACCAGAAAAGGGGTAAAAGAGGGCAAGTAAGGACAAGAATGAAAGGGAAGAAAGGAAAAATTCATGGGTGTTCCTTGCCAGCAGAAGGGAAAAAAACAGCTACCAGAGACAAGATTTTGGCTGTGTATCCTGGTGATTTTAGAACCTTTTGATCAGTTAATTGGCAAAGTAAATCCAGGAACAAAAAGATTGAAAATCTTTTTCTTAGAAGGGTCATTTCTCACAGGAAAAAAAAATTAATTGCAAGCCAAAACTTGCAAAACAATTAGCATTTTTTCAGGTTTGCAGCCAGTCTTTAACTCTTAACAAAGCCTGGGTACGTAAACAGGGAACATTGCGATTTCCATCTTGATAGCTTAGACTAAGAACTTTAAGTCTGGCCTTTTTAATATGAAGAAATTATCTATTTTCCTGAAGACTGTTACTTTAGTCAAAAAAACCCTAACCCACTCCTCCAGTAATGGACCATCATCTAATTCTACTCTGCAACCTTACCTCTTGTTCTGCTTCTCTTTTTGCTGTATTACAACAGTAGCAGAATTCTCGGGTTATTAGCAGCCTTAGGAACAGAAATTATGACAGTCCAGGGAATTTCTCAGCAAAACAGCAGTAATTCTGGGATTAGGTCACTTTTATAAGACATACAAACTCATTTCTCTTAAAGCTTAGAGAGAATTTAAATTGGTTTCTTTGCACTCTGGGTGAGCAGAAGGTAAAATCAGCTCAGTCTTAATAACTACAAAGATAGTTTGTTCCCTAATGCAATCTTTTCCTAAGTAGAGCTACATGAGGAAGTAGAGGGTCTGTTCACAAACACTGAATTTTTCGCTTGAAAACTTAAATCTGGAATCAATCACATAATTTACCAATATACCCACAACACTAATTAATGTTTCTCTAAACATCATCTCTTAGTTCATGTTTGTGGCATTAATTAAATAAACCCATATGGAGTTCATTTATTAATCTGAAGTCCTCTGCAAATTCTAGTAAACTGCACTTTGATGTGCAAACTTTCCCCTAGTGACCAAGAAATGCAGAAATGACAAAAGACAATCAGTGCTTGAATACAGACCTTGAATACAGACTGCAGTATATCACTATCAAGAGCAGAGCAGAACAGTTGGTTTCAGCACACCCCTCATCTCATCTACCTTGTTCATCCCTCACTTTCCTCATGTGGATCTAGAGATCTGGACCTGGAGAGCAGCTGTGAAGGTTGTTATCTGCTCTCCCTAATCCAGGCAGCCATTCCGCAGCCCCTACCAGCTGGTACTAGGCAAGAGCTGCCTGCGTGTTCATCTGGACTTGAGAACATCTGGAGGACTAGAATTATTGCCATATGCTGGAAGAGCCCTCTCTGGAAGGTCAGAGAAAGGCCTGAGCTGTGTTTGAAGCACTTGAAGCATCACAAATTATATCTGAGATGAGTCTCATGTGAGGGAGAGAAAAAAAATACTGTAAATATGAAGGAAGAATGTGTTTTTCTGAACGCTGCACAATACCCAGCTCTAGAGCAACAGCCCCTGAGGGTCATGGCAAGTATTCTTCAGAGCAGGATCAGGGTAGCAGTCATCAGTAAGATATATTCCCCAAATCTATTAATTAATGCTGTAAAACATGTTTTCCTCCTGCAGCAGGTTTTCTCATTATCTGCTGGTTTCCTGACAAATTATTTGATTGCAACCAAATAAGCAACAAGTCTTTTAAAGGCTTTTGATAGAAATGGCTTGGAATTTGTTAATTCACTGAAGATCTTGATTAAATAACACAAACTTAGCAGCAATTTTTATAAGAAGCTGTTGCATAGAAATAGCCTCCCTTCCCTCATTTGTTATGGAGAATCCAGATTACTTCTATCAAAGTCAATAAAATTGATCTGGATTTTTGCCGTTGTATCTGAGGAAAGAATTTAGCTCACAGTATATATTAAATGATGATGAGTACACTACATATGCCTTGTCTGCAAATGCATTTGATCTCCTACCCATTCTCCCTCTCAATATGGCGTTTATTTCCATATTATTATTTAAATCAAATAGACAGTTAGCATCATATTCACGAAGTTGAGCTCCTCTAAAACAGAAAATGCCAGAAAAAAGCTGCCACTTTGTTAGGCTTTTCATGATGATGCAGTTGAAGCTGGAACTCTATCCCATCCTGTTATCTGCTGGATGCTTTAACAGTACTCAGCCTTTATTCACTGTTTAGTTTGTTCTCACAAGTTCATTTAGTGGCTGAGTGGTAGAGCAAGAAACAGAAAAACAATCCTTGAGAGCAAAACAACTACAAAAAAGACAAAGTCCTAGGGGAATTACTGGAACAAATACTGTGCTTCTTTCTCTCACTTCTTTACTGGTATAAAGATGTACAGTCAGCTGCTTAATCCTTGTAAGTGCAGCATCTCATGACAAAGCTCTACCACTTTTTTTTTTTTTAAATTCCCAATTATTTGAAAAAGTCCAGAGTCTGTCCCCAAATGTCTTTTACTCTCTGGGCTTTCTCAGTTTTCTCTGTGCTTGTTTGTTCTTTTTTTTCACTAAGTGGACCAAAGTTTCCTGAAAAGTCAGCCAAATAGAGGCTATCATAAGATATGCACAAAAAGCACTACAGCAGGCTATTAAGATGGAGTGGGGGGACTTGGGGGTACTTCAAGGGCTTTTGGAGTGTACCCAAGAGACTTTAAGCAGTCGTTGCAGAATCCTTGCTAAACTCTGCATGGTTGCCACTTCATTTCACCTTCTTTCTTTCTCTGTTCTTTTTTTTTTTTTTTTTCCACAATACATTGGTCACCATCACAAGAAATTGTAATTTTTAAATACCCTTTGTTATGATCCAAAAGGTCATTCAGACATGTAGGCCACATCGTTGTATGCCCAATTGTGCTTTGGATTTCAGTGGCTTTTCAAGAGGACAAATTGCTAAATGAGAGTGAAGTCCTTAAACATTTCCATTCAAAGAATAATTCAGCCAGCAAAACATGCTATGAAAGTGGAAGTTGATACAACCCTTCACCACACAATGTATGCAGGCTCTTCTGTTGTTCTGGCTATTTTTCCTTTTAGGAAGCACCACATGATACAAAAAACAGCTCAAGCTAGCATTTTGCCCTCCAGCACACTGGCTGAATGCTGACACACTTACTGGCAGGAATGTATAAAAAAATAGGACAAATATTTCAAGAGAGGAATGCAGTATAAGGTCTTGTTACCCAGCAACCATATGTTTAAAAGGACATCTGTCAGTCACAGCCAGTGAGAACTTGATGGTCTTTTAATTATCCACTGATGGAGAGGTCATCAAGATACCACAAGGTTATAGGCTTGTAAAGAACTGTGAAAACAGCATTAAAAACATAGGGAAAACTGGATACTTCAAAAGGTTTTTTTGAAAATGTCAAAGTAGTTTTGGTTTCTGTCCTGAGTTCCATCTAAGACCTTACTGGAAATGACTAGGGTTTTTAAAGGTAATTGGTAAAATAAACTCAAAGGAGAAATACTAGTATATATTCTTATTTTTTTCTTACCTTGCCTTCAGCCATAGGAGAGAGGGATCCACAATATGCAGGCACATTAATATTTTTAAATGTTTTCATTCATTCAACTTTCCAGCGTTAAGGAGCAACTTTATGACTGATGTGCTGTGAAATATTCCAGCTGTAACTACTCATGGCTGCACAGTGTCAGATTCCAAGCTGACATTTGAAGTATAGTACCAGTAAGTCAGATTTTTGCATTCAAATTCCCTAAAACATGTTACCTCTTCAAATAAGGAACAAGATTCTCATGTCACACAGTCCAAAGGGAGAAGTTCAAATGGAGGCAAATTAAAATTAACATTTTTTACCTTCTTCAAGTATTTATTCTTTTCTTTATATTGTGTATGGTAACCTGTTGATTACTGGGATCTCTTCTGGCTTCATAAAACTATTAATTTTGCATTACAATGATACTTAGATTGTTTCCCAAAGAGAAAAAAAGGATCTGGTAGAGTCTGTCTGGGCAAACACACTATGAGAGACTATTAAGTTTACACATCTCAAGAGGTGAAAAAAATGAGGCCAGAGTCTTGCTCCAGGTCATCAAAGTGAGCTTCAAATTTAAGCCTTGAGTCATAGTCTCTGTCAATACTTTATGCTCTGTACTGCGCCACTTACTCTCTAATTATAAAATAATCATACTTGCCTCAAGAATTTAAAGAGTTGAAAGTTTTCCCCAGGGTATCTGATGGTGGTAATAGCAATAGGTGCCATGCTCAGAGCCACTGCAGAAATGCAGCAATAGGAAATGTCTGGGGAGGAGGTGACTTCAACCCCAACCCAATATGAAATTAAAACAAAAGATAATAAAAAACTACTACCCTTGGCCACAAAATGTATGCTGAGCATGAGGTTAAGGAAAAAAGAGGATAATGACCTAGAACATTGGAAATAAACACTATTTCTCCCTGCCATTCTGCCACCCCAGACTGGTGACCTCCCTGCCAGTAAACTCTTTGGCTGTTTTCAGAAGACCTAGAGACAACCCAGAGACTAATGGAGTAGTGGGAACACTGTGCACAATCCCATCCAGGTGAGGAGGATTGAGGGCCAGGAAGTTTGAAGTCCAGTGGCACTGGCTATCGACTCCAGGGGCCAGCAAGCAACCACCCAGCTTCACCACAGGTCAGTGCCCTGCTTGCAGACACTGCTGGTGAGTGCCAGGCAAGCATGTGCTCTGATGACCTTGGAGCCTGCTGAAAGGCCAAGGAACAAGCAGTGAGGAAAATCAGCATGAAAACAGACAGTGGAAGCTGCTGAATTTTTCAGCAAGCATTCTGTCACCAGCATAGAGCTCCAGTCCAGGAGGTGTGAACAGGCTGCTGTCCTGTAGCATCTCTAGGTGCTCTCACCTACTTGGGGAGGTGTCAGCTGCTGCAACTGGTGTGAAACAGACTTCTAGCTTTCTTAGAGAGGCATGCTGTTTCCATCCCCTTCAGCACAAAAAACAAGAGCCCTGTGATCTTACAGGGACCTTATTTTTTAAGGCTTGCTTCTGAATCCATTCCAAACACTTGTTCCTTTTCTATTCACAGTCTACTATGGACAGGAAAGTGTGGAACATGTAGTAGTGTCTCAGTGTTAGAGATGTGCTGACAGTTTATGCTTGCTCCTCCAAGGTTTTCTTCCTGTGATTTAAGACAGAATTCTGATGAAATATGTACTGGACACTTTTAGCTGAATCAGAAATATGTATCTGTAAATGCCAGAATGCAACATCCCATCCTGTGTGGTGAAAGAAGCTTTCCTCCCTACAGATCATCCTTTGGAATAAAAAAGGCTCAGCTATTCCTGAAATATTGTTTTATACTACAACAGGACTCCATTGTTCTGCCTTCTGACTAAAGTAGAGGAAGGCTTGGATGTGGAGAAGGACCTCATCATGTGGAGAAGGAGATTGTCATGGGCTGTTCCTATTTGGCCCTTTGGGGAATTCCAGCAGAAGGGAATCTCTGAGGATGTTAGATCCCCTACAACTCCCTTACCTGTGTCTCTTCATGGTCCTCAAGTCTGTGATGACCACAATTCTGCTCTGCTCTGTGACATGGCAGAAGGTTTCTGCTATGGTACTAGAGACACAAGGAGATTGCAGAACCAGGAGCTACAGCCCTGCTAAGCCTTCTCCATGGAATGTCAACAACACAAGATTTCCCATCTAATTTTATATTATTAGCCACATTTCACCAGAGATGGAAGGTTTATACCAGCTAGTATAGTACTAGCTACTATAATATATAAAATTCTTTGAAGTTTCCAACTACCGAACTCATGCCTTCAGCAAGACCCATGACAGATTGCTGGGGTCTCAGCAGTGCCCAAAATTGTTGTCAAACTCACCCTGCTGGTGTTTTGTCTCTGTAAAAAAAACCCAAAAGCCAACAATTTGGGCCACATTATTCAGCTTCCTGGATGGAAACAGAATGAGCTATGTAAATATTTATTGCATAGGATGTACCAAATCCCACCCCAGCTCTTTTTACTCACAATTCAGATGATCTCTTTTCCACCAACTTATCCATAATTTAGAGAATCACTTTTGTGATTCTTGCAATCACAGGAGAAAGGCTCTTGAATTTTCTTATGGGTTTTCGCCAAGATGTGAATTTTTCAGGGGCAAGGGCCAGTGTCTGCTTACCATCAGCTGGCTCCATAAACACAAAGGCAGGATTGGTGCAAAGCCCTCTCATGACTTTCTGTGCAAGGGCATGTGCTACCATCTGACTTCTGAGACTAGGAAACAAAGCAATGCTTGTTTTAGCTTGATTCACAGTGTTAAGTAGCCAATCCAAACCTAAGTTTTCTCTGTCAGGTTAAAGGATATGCATATCATTTAATAATCTTGGATTTGGCTTGACATTTGATGCTCAGAAAAGTTCACAACACGAATTGCTTCAAACAAGTGGAAAGAGCTAAGAAAACATTGCCTGGCTATGTTTAGTCCAGATGCAACTCAAAATCCAGTACCTATAGCTTTTTAATGATATTTTCCTTTTTCTGCCATTCTGTCAGGTCACAACTGGGGCAAGCAATTTGAAGCATCAGGGACTGCTTCTTACTTACATATTAACCTTTCCAGTATTCCATGCCTTGCCTTTCTACACTGCACAGTAACAGGCTTCTGCCAATACAACTTGTCTGTTTTGGTAATTGGGCAAGATTTGAGTTCCAGGAGGATATAATAAGTGACATTATCTAATATGACCATTAAAAGTGCACTCCTTAGGAGAGGAAGTGGTTTTAAATGATGGATAATCAAATAACTAATAAAGTCCACCTGTAAATCATATTATTCCAAATAGGCCAATTTCTATTTTGCTAATTTTCCTCAAGACTGGGCTATAAATCCCTCTGTCTGTACAGGACAATGCTGTATAAACCCCTAAATTTTGGTCACCATCTCACAGTACCATGTGGATTAGTGATCATTATGGTACTATCCCACCTCTTTCCTTGGGCCCACAAGCCCTGTTTCAGCTCAGGCATGGTCTTGCCTTTCACCCAGACTCATGGACAGGCCTTGGATCTGTATAGCAGCCTTGTTTCCAGTTTTTGTCTTCTTCTACTTCTCCCAGCTGGTGTCCCTGGATGGATTCTGGATTTTCACTTATTGGATGGGGAGGGATGCTGTTTATGGACCCTGTTACCAGTACTCAGCTCTGCCTGCTAGAGGACAGTCAGTGAGGACACCATGTACCCTGGGGTTAGCCTCAGCTTCTGGCTGATTCCTCTGCTGCTGGCAAACTATTCCTTCTCTGCAGGCTAACACCTGTAGCATCTCAAGCCTGGGTCACACAATCAGTGCCACTGACAATCAGCAAATACTGCTCTATGTGTGGAGAGCATTTCTGATGCTCTCTGCCTTCCACCTGTACTGCTGCTAGCAGTCTTGCTTTTAAAGAATCACTTTCTCCCTTCCTTTCTGTCTGTTCACATTCCTTACTTGCTTTTATTTCTAATGATTTTTTTTTCTGCAAAATGTCAGACTGGAAAGTTGCAGAAGTAGCAGCCATACCTCACGAGCAATCTGTGGGCATGCTGGGGGAAAAGAGAGGATGGGTAATATATCTGTGTCTATAAGCCTCATCCCCCACTCTACTTTATCTGGGTTATTCAAAACATGACACATAGCGGTACTGAAAGGGTGAAATGCTATGATAAAATAATGTACTGCTATTCAAAGTAGCATATTCTATGATTTCATGCCCTCCTCCAAAACTATGAACATAAATTATGTTGCTGGTTATATTATTGCCACACACTGCAATCAGGCATTCATAAGATTCAAATCCACTGAAGTCATAAGCAGTCCTAGAGTTAATGCATCCAAGAAAGTCCAGAAAGTATTATGCAGTACTTGGTTTTCTGGTTTTGCAACATAGTTTGGTCCTTTGGAAAATGGGGTCAGGAGAAAGCAAGCTGAATTGAAGATAAAAAAATTAGCATATATTAGTATGCTTGAACTGCTTCTACATCTATTTTAACATCATTTTCTACATACTCCCTTGCCATGATTCAAACTTTATCTCCTTTCTCTGATAAAGTCCTTGGTATTCATTCTTAATACAACAGAATGTTACTGTTACATAATATTTAGAGCAAACCTTCCTAAATCCTCTAAATTAACTAAACTATGCAAAAATTCAAGCTATGCATCAAGGACCAGGCCCAACAGCTTTCAGTTGTGGGAAAGAGTGAGAAGTTTAACTCTCAGTTTCCTGGATTTGTCAAGCTTAATCCTAACCCAGAACATTTGTTTTAGTGCATTTCTCTGTGTTTTGGGAAATAAAGGAACGTTTGTCTCCCTTGCATGTGCACACAAAACCAATTTCAGTGTTTCCAACTATCATATCTAATATACCAAAAAGATTCATTCACGGTCTGTGTTCTCCTTGTCTGGGCATATCACACTTGTGTAGCAGATGCACGATCTTCAGATGTCTTAGTTTTTTCCTAGCATATCCCAAGGGTCCCTGATACATACTGATTCAATTTTCTTGTCAGAAATCATTGGACCAGATAAAGTAGCTTGAAAATTACCAAAAAAGTCAGAAAATGAGCCTGGCAGGAGCCTTAAGAATTCCAGCCTTCTGCAGAAAACAGTAATCCAGGCCACTCAGCATAGTTTCTCTCCTCCTCTATTCTTGAAGACCTTAGTACTGGCAGTCATATCTCCTCTGTGTGTACATATGTACTTGCTCCCTGCAGAAACTTTTCATAGTCTCTGACCTAAATCTTCCTTGATACAATCTGATTTTATTCCCCCTTATCTGATTTATCATGGTTCTAGAGACAATTTACTCCTTTTGTCTTTTCATCTTTACTTGAAAACTATTATTTTGTCCTCTCCTTAATCTTTTCTTCTTTAGGACATAAAATTTCAAGCCTTTTAATCTTTCCTCAGAGGTCATGTTTCCTGGATCTCTGTTGGTCCACTCTGCCATATCTCCAGCTGTTCCACATATCAAATGCTGAACATCACTTGCCTTAGACAGGACAGCCCCACTAAAACGTTCTGGCATCACCCACCCTATGTGCCTAAGTCATGTTAAAGGGGCAGATGGCATCCACCAGTGTATTCATTTTTTGCAGATACAGGATGACAAGGCAATGCTGTTCCTACTGCCAGTGTGCTTGACCTAAAGAGAGATTACAGGAGCAGAAATGCATCAACTCACTTCCTGTCTTGCTGTTTTGATCAACTCCAAGTCATATTTTTGCAGGTCTAGTTTAAAATTTTAGGCACTTTTTTGCCTATATGGACCTATAATCATCACTCTCTATATATACATATATAATGCATACAATCACACACACATATACATATCCCAGTATATGTACATGCATGTATACCTAGTGTTATATATAAGCACATGTGTATACATCCGGCAAGCAATTCTTCCTTCACTTCCCCTAGTTAAATGTGGAAGGAAGCACAACTTCATTCACCCTAAAAGAGCCTGTGTAGTGCAGGGCAGATGCCACTAGTCAGCAGATTGTTTCTGCCTGGAGGAAATTGGAGAAATTTTACACTAAAGGGCAGGGAACTTTACTGGACCTTTTGATGATCCCCTTCTGTAATGTCACAGAATCTTGTTAGCACAAAGACAATAAAGCAGGCTTGTTTAAATAACCCATTACTGTTCGTCTCTTATTCAGACCACATCACCAAATAAATGACTGCTGTGTCTGTTTTTTCATCAATCCCTCTTTGTTTCAGACTGCCACAGAGGTTTTCCAGATTAACTCACAAGTAAATTAACTAGTTCCTGCTGAATGGACCACAGTGAACAGTGTACACACACAGAGAAATTGCATACCTGACAGGGACTGAGAATCTGTTTCTTGTTGAGCAGGGTTAAACCCAAGATGCAGACATGTGATTATTATTGTCGAAATACATATTAAGTGATTGGAAATTCTGCATGCATAAACTGTTCTTCACTGATATGTGGAGGTGGTGGATGATTGTCAAGCAATTTTTCTAAATTTATCTCAATATTTCATGTGAATTGAGGCAAAAGGTGATCAGCTGAGCTGGGCTGAGCTCTGTTGGAAGACTGCTGTTGCTGAAGAGGCCAGGCACTTCCTCTTCTTCCTTCTCCTCTCCGTTCTCACCTTGCTCTGACCTCGCAGCAAGATGATTCAAATCCCTGAATCAGCAGAAGGCTAAGGGAAAAAACAGGGTAGGGTTTTGCCGCTTAGTGAGCTGCCCTGGGTCACCCTGGGGCCATCCCACTAGAATTGTTCCACTCAGTCCTGCAGCCATCAGCCAGGGCTCTCTAGAGCTTTTGTGCACCACCTTATTACATTCCAGAAGCTGACCAAGACACCACCCTAAAGCACATGAGTATTAAACAGCCTCTCCATTTCCTTATCCATTTTGTAATATTCCTCTGGAAAGTGCAGCTGAAATTATCTTGGAATCAGCAGAGAAGGATGGGCTTTTGGGAGAGAGATTCAGAGCAGAAGTCCAACTTTGCTTTCCTCCATCAGCTTTTGGAGAAATATATGTCCCAGGAGGTTCAGGGCTAAGTGCTCACACAGAGCACTAAACAAACCCCAGTTATGAGCATTTCTTCTGCCACCTAAATGGTATTATCAAAGGCTGGGGAAGATGATTGGACCCAAAATCCTAAAGCAGAGATATTTAATCTAAAATAACCCACAAAAAAAAAAACAAAAACAAAAACAAAAACAAACAAACAATAACAAAAAAAAACCAAAAACAAACAAACAAACAAACAAAAAAAAACACAACCAAACACAAACCAAAATTAAGCAAAACAAGCAAACAAAAACAAAGTAGGAGACGATTTTTTTAAAAATTGAATTTTCCATTAGGAGAAGTGCTAATTCATTGAAGTGATATGGAAGTGCACTTCCTCAGTTGTGATAAATATATAGCAGCTCTAGACATTATACTTTGTTATGAGCTTTCAGTTGTACTGTACTAATTCTAAATGGAAAATTTGTCTTAAAACTATTATATGGATTAAACCTTGCTGTATACTTTAATAAACAGTGGTAGTAATATTTATTGTAGTTTGCTATTTATTGTAAAAAGTATAACATTTAGGACAAATGAAAGTATGAGTGTATTTGCAGAAATAGCAACTGAAGTGCACAGAAGATAATCTGGAATGTAATTCATTTGTGAAAGCAAACAAATCTTTACTGTTATGTTTAGACAGGCAAGACTAAATCCCCAGTTTGTCACTGAAGGCAGAAAAGTACCTGGACATTTATTTGTCTGGTTAAGCTACACGTATTTCTCCAACCTATACGTGTTATCCTTGGAAAAGTGATGAACGTATCTCTTGAAACCTGTGAAATTATTCTGTTAGAAAAGAGACAAAGATTAGACCTGTAACTCTGAAAATCAGGCTAATAATCTTCTGCTGCCAAGGTCTGGCACTGTAACAGAAAGCTTGGAAGTATTTTTGTGTGTCTGTGCATGTGTGTTATCATTTTTTTTCTATTCTGGAGCTTCCATTTCTATATTTGGTTGGAATATTTGTATCAAAACAATTGAAACTCACAGTTGGAAACAGTAGAATCTGTTTATGTTAATTTTATATTTACTGTGCCTTTTTGTGGATCTCCAGTCCCTGCTGCAGTGATCCCTTTGAAGTTCAGCTGTATTTTACTCCATCTTATTTCACCGTGGTTATTCTTCATTTAAAAGGACCGAGGCAACAGCAAAAGAGAAAGATGATTCAGCAGACAGCTGATATCAGCAGAATCATAGTTCAAAAATGTGAGGCTGGGCAGCAAAAGTATTTCACATCTTGCATTCCAGAGAGCAAGTTAATTTTCCTCTTCTCCTCAGTGTATAATCAAACAGCAATGAACAAAATTGATATTCTGAGCAGCTAGACCAATATGGATGATACAGACACTTCCTGACCTATCTCCCCTTGCTGAGACACAGCTGCACTGAAACTTGGCTGAGGTTCTGGCAGTCAGATCGGTTCTTTCATTGCACATTTATATTCCCTGCTCCTTGAATTTCTGCATTCAAAACACTAGAACATCAAGTAAAAAAAAAAAAAAGTAAAAATCTTTTCCCCCACTCTTGATTTTCTAGCATGGAAATGGAAGCAGGGAAGTTAAAAACTTTGCAGGCTTGCCAAAGTGTTTCAGGAGATGTCAGATTTCTTTAATTTTTAATGATGCACTTAGAAGAGGGGATTTTTCAAATCTTGAGATTATACATCTGATAATGCCCAGCTAAGACAACAGCCTCTTCATGAAGTGTCATCCAGGGCAAAGACACTCCCTTAAGCACTGGCATCACAGAACTGCTGTAATTTCACCTCTGTGAACATCTGGGACCCCAGGTAGATGTGGAATGAATAGAATGTACCCTTAGTGCTTTCCCTACTGCTAAAAACAAACTTTTGATTTATACTTCAGTGAAGTACATAATGCCTGTTTTGCCACTGGCAGAATATGTTCTGTGTCCACATAGTTCCTCTTGCAGCCTTGTTTTCTGTGCTATAGCTCTGCACGAGAAGTAAAATAAGAATGCTTCCTGTAGATTTTAAACAAGAGGTATTGTGAGAAAGCATTTTGTATTGCATTGAGATCTCAGGTCAGAAACTAATAGCAGCTTTTTTTAGCAGTGTGCCACGGGAACTCTCAGCTAACAGAAATGTGCTCTTAGGATCTGCTGACATGGAAAGCAGGGGCAGTGCAGCACTTCTATAGAGTCAGTGAGAGATCATAGCCCTGCACAAAGCTGGCATCAACATACACAGTACTGTCAATTCTTGTGCTGATGTGAAACTTCTTTTCTAGGGATTGGCACTCAATGCCACTACATTCATGCATAAGGCAAAGGTCAAAAGCTTTTCTCCTGGAGCAGCAAGTGCTTACCTAAGGATTGCATTCTTTTTCCCTTTCACATAAAACAGCTTGAAAGCATCAAATTTAAAGAAGGAGAAGGAACAAAACATATTTTCTCAAATTGCCCTGCAGAGCAAAAAAAAAAAAAAAAAAAAAAAAAAAGCCATTATGAAACCATACACAAATCTCATTGTTCAGGGACAAAAGTAATTTTATTCCTAACTGTTACTGCTCTCTCTGGGGCATCTGTCCTTTAGTTTATACCTGCATCTGTCTTGAAGATATGATCCTAACAAATACTGTTCACTCCTACATGCTCTGGATGAAATTCTATTCTTTCTGAAATCAATGACAAAACATCCTTCAGTGCAGCCAATTTTTTTTTCCTGTAATTATAACTACAGCTTATTCCCTGTCTCAAGTGTTTCTCTCTGCATGACACTGGCATATTCCTTCCCTCTGGTTCCTATATTAAATTTCCTACTTGTTTTTACAAATGTATAGCAAATAGTTTCCAGAACTTCATTCCTAGATCACCAACTTACACACAATTTGTCAAAACTCAGTTAAAATATTCAATGTCCCCACTGGCCTGAGGATGATAAATGGGCTATCTGCTCCTCATATTTCTTTCCTTAGGAAGCTCTAGAAACTCCATTTATGTGAACAGAAATCCACTATCAGAGACTATCCAAGAGAAACTTGTCTGGTAAGTGATACCTCTGTGCATTTGCTGATGTAGTCAATTAAAGTAATAACCTAATATCCATGTGTTGGCAATATTTCAAAATACTTCCTTTTCCCATGTGCAACTGACTAAGGAATCTGGATGCAACACTGACATGAACATTAGAGATGTTTTTTCTACATATCTGGCAGAGATGCATCTAATCACTGCTGATTAAAACTATAAGCCAGTTTATTATTATCTCTAACTGCACCCCAAACATAACAGGATATGTTTCTGACATGCCCCTGTTCCATGTCATGCAGCCACTGAATGGCCTTAGGATTTTGCTCAGTGAGAACAGTTACAAATGCAGACAGCACAATGACTCGACTGCAGCCCTGTGCCTGCTTATGAGCAGCATAGCATGCTTCTAAAAGAATGACATTTAAATGATACTAGAGCAGTAAATAACATTTGCTTTATCTCCATTACAGCCCTGCTATAAAGATGTTTTAAAAACAAAAAATCATTCTTACAATGCAATTTATTGGATTCAGCCTGGTATTTGGGCCACCAGCTCTTTAGCTTCATTCCTTCATGCTTCATCTGCCCAATTATCAAATCCCCTGTTGTACAAAGACACAATTCAGCTGTTCTGTGGGCTTAACTGTGCCCTCAGATACAGGGATGTGTAGTGCTCTGCATCTTGTAACATCAAAATGCACAACAGACAGTTTTCACTGGGTAAATCCCTGTCTGAAGACTGAAGTAAACAAGTAAACATGATCTGAAAGATCACTTAAGGAGACAATCGTGCATTTAGATGCAATTAACTGCTGACCCTGTCAAACCAGGAACATACACCAAAACAATACTGAAACATGAATGCTGGGAGAACAGATGCTCTGATTTACTTTTACTCTCCTCTCAGACTAGGTATTCTGGATGCACAAGTGCACTGTACCTTAGACTTCTATTCAACCTCCTGAATATTTGAAATTCTATTTTTCATTTTCTTTGCCAGCTATTCCTTTTCCTTTAAAAGATTTATGTCAAGGCCTTACTTCTACATCTACTATCTCCCTGTCAGTTTATCTCTGATTATCAGTCACTTCTGAGAAAATCTCTATGATCTAAGGTATTTTATGTGTGCTTGCAGCTTTATCAGATGTTGCAAAGGAGAATTCTTTTCTGTGATGGAATGACCAAGAGATTGATGCTGAGAGAATGTTTAAAGATAAATGCTACAGAAACAGAGGCTGCAGGCAAATCTCCATTGCAGAATGATGCACCAAAAGCTGTTTTTGATCACTATGAGCCATGGGTTTGTTCATTCTTTCCAGCAGTCCATGGCATACCACACATTTTTCTATGAAGAATATTAGAGGCATCATTATAATTCAAATCATTCACAGTAACGGGACTGAGGCCAATCAAAGGATATTTTCTAGCCATCAGAAAGGAAGGTACACTGTAAGTTCTACTTTCTGCCATCACAGAGCTCAAAATAGCATAACCAGTTCTAGCTGGCACCCAAGGCAGTGACATGGATCACTTGACAGACAAGGGTTGAGTGTCAGCTGAGAAAATGTGATTGTCTGCCCACATTGGTACCTTCTCCAAGAGACCATGCCAGTAAGGAAGATAAGAACTCATTGCCCTGGCATTCTTTCTGTAGGCACACATGGGGTTCCCAAAGAAGTGCCCATTTCATGGTGCTGGGGAAAGTTTCCACTCCATCTCCTTTAGGAACTTCCAATTTCAATAACATGAGACATGAGTCCTCTCCCCCAGGTTCTCATTAAAAGGAGGCAGGGATTGCCAAAGAGCCATCAGAGCATTAGGTTAGAATTCTGCAATGGCCTATAAAAGGTGATGTTGGTCCCTCCACCATGTATACATATTTCCCTTAATGGAAATGAACATGGATAAAACACTCGTGAATGGTAAATATGGGAATATTTGGCTATCAACAAGTAAGGAGAGGTCTTTATTCTTTGTTCAGCTATTTGAACTACTTCACCCTATAAAGCATTATAATTAAGAAATGAAATGGAAACCAGCAGGCTTAGGGACTTCCTCATCCTGATGAAACTGCTAGACTTTCGTAGCCTGTTTAGCAGGGCATGTTTAGCAGTCTGCGTGAGCAGGCTGATTTTGTAAAAGCAGCCTTCATTTTTACTGATAAGCAGAGCTGTCAGAATTCATTTCACAAACAGATAAAATCAAAACGCAGATCTCTGCAGGAATAAATACCTATGCAGAGAAGGTGTTGCTTTGCTGTAAATAGTACTCAAAAATATGCCAGATACAAATATGAGAAAAGATCCCATTAAAAAGCAAATAAAAAATTATGGACATTTGGCACTGGAACCTTTTTAAAAGATTGCATGAAAGACTTTATCATTTCAGAAGCACTGAGTTTTCCCTTGAAGCACAGTGAGAGGTTGCTAGGCTCCTGACAGAATAAATAAAAAGGAGATGTTCATTTTTCATTCTCATTAAAATATTGATGAAGAACCTTTGTCAAAATCTATTTGGCAAACTGTTTGGTGTATCTTGAATTACTGCATTGTATGTTTCTGGACATGAAGACCATAATCTTTCAAGATGCTCCAAAATAATAGTTGTTGTGAAAAAAGGATATTGAATTTTGGTTTATTACAGTCCACTAGGCAATAAAACTTCAGTGTTTCATTTGGACAATTTTACTGAGTGATATAAGCAGTCATAAAGGTCAGTGCTTTTCACAGTGTTTTAAAGGTGCTCACCGATCTTTCTCTGATTTTACCACAGTTTTTGCCTTCATTATGACAAAAATCATTGCCTGGAGAGAAGTCAGACTTATAATTACTAGCATGAATTTCTGTTTGGTTTAATAGACTGACTGGTAGGTTAGTGTTCCAGAAAAAGACTAATTAAACTTTTTAAAAAGAGACTTAGTTGTCCTCAGAATGGTGCAAGTATATTAATGATTGAACTGTATTTGAACTTGATGAACACAAGGTGAGTGAGTAGGACAGAGAGGTGAGTCTCCAGGATGAAAGGGAGAAAGCAGAACCAGAACCAGAAAAAAAAAATCATTTAAGATTCCTGAGATGTGCGGATACAAGGGAATTCCATCTGTATCCCCACGCAGCACTGCCACAACATATGTTCATATAAGTATGCATATGAGTACGGCCGTTTGAAAGGATTGTTGCCCTCATTGTATCTCACTGTTAAAAAGAAGAAAAAGAGCTTCCTACCTTCAGACCAGCCTTTCCAAGCCCCTGGGGCTGCAGCCCAGCTTAGAGCTTAGGAAAATCTGCAGCTGGCCAAAAGGTTTAGTAAGCCATATTCCTGACAGTCTCGGTCACTTCTGTATTTGTTCTCTTTCACTCAAGGCTTAGAAATGGGGAGTCCTGGGGACTTTGGTACCAAAGCCCTTTGTACAAGACTCACCTCAGAACTGCTCCCAGGTTGTTGTGAGCAGCCAGCTGTCGACCAGCAGAGTCAGACAGTTTGATTTGGGTCTCTGGCTGAGAGGCAAAAGCACTGTGAATAGAAGAATAGCAACGCGCTCCTTCGCAATTAGGTATTTGTGTGAAGGAAAACCTCATTTGTGAGAATGATCATGAATAGGGAATAAAAGGAGGTATGAACATGATCACACTGAACAGCTGCTCAGAGCTGGAACAAATGTTGGTGAATACTCATTTGCAGTATTCTTCTAGATCTGGATTTCCTTTTCTCCCTTCAAATATGGTCTCTGCTTGAGTGGCTTAGCAAAATAAAGACAGATGGTAATGGATTATCTCTAACACTTCATTAATTGCAGTGCAGCCATTACAGTATTTCTAAAGCACTCACCAGAGCTTTGCCTGATGATTTCCTTTAACTGAGTCACATGCCACTTAGTGAGCAGGGACCTAATAAGAAATTGTGATTTATTAATTAAGGATGCCTGTGTTAGTCATAACAGCATATAAATACATTAGCAAATTTCATGGCTGAATATATTGTGTATTTAGGATAACTTTTTTCAGTATAAAATAAGAAACCACAAATTCTTGCAAAGGCACTGCTGCCCTATAGTGCCTTGCAGCCATGGCACAGATAGTGAACAGAATCAAGCCAGATTTTAGAGCCTAATTCACTCTGATGCCATCCAGCTTTCAAAATTAGGAGCCTAATTTCCTTTTTCAAAATTGGCTTAGGAACATACAGCCAAACTGAGAGATGATTCAAAGCCTAAAGATTCAGATAACACACAGTGAAATTACTAATTCTACCAGGTACTTAGATCTAATGACCACAGAGACTATCTGGAAATCTTTTGGTTATGTTTTCTTCTGCTTATAAAAATGTGATTCATTCAGTCCTGGAATAGAAGTAATAGCAGTTTACTTAAGTAACCTGCAGATAAGTGACAGCACATATCTCACTTTTAAAATTCTCTTTTAGATAAGCATTAGCTTGATATATATGTGAAGAAAATGTCTGTTGAACAATTTTGAATACACTTGTTTAAAAATATATCTGGCATAATGCACAGAAAGTGAAAGGACTATAACCATAAAGGATCTCTCAGTTCTGATAGAAAACAGTTTTAGGTGCAAACCTAGAGGCACATACTTAAAACACTTTACATATTTTACAACCCTGATATTCACAATTCAGTAGAATTATCAAAGTTCACAGACATTCATCCAGTGAAATCTGGCTGTCTGCAGCCTCAGTGCTGTCTTGATCTCCTGCCCCAGGTTTCTATAGGTGGCAGATCCTGTGGCACAGTAACAGTAAGTGCCCTGCCACACTGGCAATAAATCATCCTGTCCCATGCATACAGGGCATTACCCCCAATTATTATTCCTTATTCCAGAAAGAGAAGCAGGTCATTTTTCTGTACTGCTTTGAAGAAATTTCCATTGCTTTCTTTCCTTTCTACAATTGCACCGGCCCAACAAACTCAGCATAGGCTAAAGAGAAAAAATCCATCCTTCCAAGTGGTACCTTTGGTTTGATAGGCAGCTAGAGCAGAGAGAGAGGTATTACCTCTGTGTACAAGACAATAAAGTCTGGCACAGGAACAGTTTAGTCTTGGTGTCAAAGAGAAAAAGGCAAAAAAGGGGGATTGGAAAGAACAACAGAAATAATTTGTGCTATGGAAAGTCTAATGTAGATACTGAAATCTGAGGTGCTCAGCCTGAATTTGGCTAAGCAGTGATTCAGTTACAGTCTAATAGTGCCAACACAAGAAAAAGATTACTGGCTGTGGCTGTCTCTTTAATTTTGCAAAGAAAAAATAAGACCAGAAAGACAAAACAAAACAAAACAAAAAAAAAGTAGCTGAAGTAGGAGCAGAAGCTAAACAAAATCAAACCAGAAATAGCACATTCCCAGCAGCAAGGGTGGATAATTAGCCACTGGAACAGTGTGCCACTGTATGTGGTGAAGACATTAAGTCTTCACAGCAAGGTCGGATCTGTCTCCTCTGTCCAAACACAAGTTTTGATCTCTATGCAGAAATGACTGAGGTTTTTCTGACATGTGTTGTCCTGAACATTGGACCACATGGCTTTTATAATTCCTTCTGTTTTATCACACTATTTATGGACGACATGATCTTTGTATACCAGGTTGCTTAAAGCATGCAAGTGATGCTATGTTGACTCTTTGTTCTACTTTTGTTGCTATTTATTAAAAGTGTTCTCAAAAATCTAAGTGCCAGAATGCCCTCAGGCTCTCCACAGCTGAGTTGGAGGGTGGAATGCAGCTGTGCCTTTCAGGGGGTGTTGCAATGCTCAGTGTCCCCTGCCTCCTCAGGAGGAATCTGCTGCCCTGGTTTGGACACTGCAGATCACCCTGCAGTGCACAAGAAGTGCCAGCTGCCTCAGGTGAGATTCAGAGCAGGCAGCACACCAAGTGGGCAGAGATCTAAACTTGCTCTTAGAAAGCACTGAAAGACATGTTTATTTTTCCCTCTGTTCAGTCTAGTTTTGAGATGCAATGGAGTAAGCAGTGCTACATCTGGACTCACAGAACAACCTGCTCTTAATTTAGAAAGCTAGGGTCACCCTGGCCCTTAAACCCAAAGAAACTGTCAGTTCTGCTTACCTTTAGCAATTCCCTGTCAGAGGACTCTTGGCCAAGCACACGTATCCATACCCTGGAACATGGGTTCAAACCCAGCCTGCTTTAGACAATAGGTAACACTGCAAATGTGAGCACTTTCCAAAACTTGCACTGAATACAAGGTGTGAAAAGTTCAGTGGACCATGAAAAGGGAAATAAATTGGAAATATATGAAGTTTGGATTTGGTTTACAATGGGAGTAGAATTAAAAGATTAATAATTTTTAAAGTATATCTATAGAACAAATGCATCTGTCCTTCCTTTCTAATCATCTATCATTTTATGCCTTTTGTTCAGTCCAGGATTTTCACTCATCAGGTGCTCTCTATCATGGTGTTCAAATCACATCTTTAAAGTCCTGTTTCAAATGGGTCTTTGTGGCTTGTTAACTACAGTTTATTCATATCCCATTAGTTTTAATTGTACATATGCAATTTTTGCAAAATCTTCTCAAGGCAAAGATTTCATAACACATGTGTTTTGAAAACAATGAGTAACAGTGATAAGCACCAATGATTATTTCTGCTAATGCTAGGAAAAGGGTGAAGGTTAACAACTTATGCAGAGCAAAGACACAGAAGTGTGTAATTTTGTAGCAGCACAAGACTACCTTTCTGAGGTCAGCATTCAGGGCTTGCTCTCATGCTGATCTTTTGATGGAAAGATTCCTTTTTTATTTATGTCTGAACAAGCACAAAGGAGTCATGTTAAGATTAACTTTTCATATAAATTCAAGGGAATTCTGAAAAATAAATTTTAGGTGTTTTAGGGGTAAAGTTATGAGCAACTATATTAGTGACTCAGTACCATTCTTTCCTCTTTAATGTTCAAGCAATACAGGAGGAATTGTTACACTAAAAATTCCATCTTTAACCTGTACTCTCAACCTGTGCTCAGCAGATGTTTCAATGTAGGATTTAAAAACTTCTCAGTAAGTGCAAGTGGTTAGTTGTCCCTCATCATTGTGTCTCCTCCTGATCCAGTAAAGATTAGCCTATGTATGAGATTTTCTAGCTATTTCCTA
This sequence comes from Lonchura striata, assembly GCF_050655825.1. Taxonomy (NCBI): domain Eukaryota; kingdom Metazoa; phylum Chordata; class Aves; order Passeriformes; family Estrildidae; genus Lonchura; species Lonchura striata. The sequence goes on from NC_140704.1 coordinate 119,190,078, forward strand.
AAGTTGTTGTCATTATTTATAATCACATTAAAATTATATTTAAATTCCTGATCCCATTGACTTTCTGTAGTAGGGAGCTCCGCTTTGCAGGGTGATTTTTCCACCATTCTTTCCTGAACTTGATGTTTTCCTCTCTCCGGTGCTATTTGTATTTTAGATGGGGAGGCACACTTGGTTACAGCAGTATACCTTTTGCAGTTTATCATCCTATTCTTATCTTTGCAGCAAATCCTGTCTTTTATTGACTGCTTTCAGCAGAGCCCTAATGGCACTGTGGTGAGAGCCTGTACTCTCTGCTGGCCTGATAAGGTTAATTGAGAATTCTCTGATGTTTGGGTAGTTCATACTTTTCTCATCAACAGGCATGAAATTCACATACCATCATTCATCTGGGTAACTGAAGTCTGAATTCATCCTCAGCCCTCTGGTTCTTCTAAGTCACCTTGACTCATCTTTTCCACAGCAATCACCCCTACTTCCAAATCATAAAAGTGCATATAATAAGCACTACATACCTAAACAAACTGATGTATCATATCCTAATCTTAACCATTTTCTTTATCACAGCTTCTCCACCTGCCCTTCTTCTTGAAAACAGGTCACAGGAGGCTACAGAAGACAACAGCCAACTTTGCTGGAGACCACACCTATTAACCAGCATTTCACAGACACCTCAATACAAGTCAGCCTGAAAGGAGCCAACAATGAGCAACACAGACTAAAAGCAGTGTAAGGGGTTACCTGTTATCAGAATGAGCTACTTTACAGCATCATTATGTCTCCAGTTTACACCATAGGTATTGACAAATAAGCCAAAAAATCCCCAACCACTCCTAAAGATGTCTTCAGACGCTTTGGATAGTATGAATGTCGGATTGATGTTGATAATATTACATGTTGACTGCATCCATCTGATTTGATCAAATGCCAGGAAGGAGTGTAATAGAAACTTTATTTAAATCTCTGCTATGAAAGCTATTTCAACCTTTATCAGGAATTTCATAACAATAAAAAATGCATTACTATTTTTCTCACAGCACTGAAACTTTGCTGGTATTTTGCAAGGCCTGTGGTTTCTGTTCTGTATAAAACAGCTCATATTTTCCTCTTAACTCTGACCTTAAATTGCATCCTGCACTATTGAACAGTAGGGGAGTTTCCTATAAGACTTGGGAAACCTACCTTTAACTTTTCACATGGAATAAAGCTCCTGGGAATCATAGCAGATAGTTTTACATGGAAATTTAATTGACTAAGGAACAGGCCTCATTTTCCAGAATAAACTGCATTCAGAAATATACTAGCTACAAATCTGAATGAGTTTGTCCAAGATGAAGATAAATCTTTATAGAAGAGTCAATAAGAGAGTTATTGCTGTACTACTGTTATGAAGGATGGGAGAAAAAGGTTTAATAAAAAATGTTCTAAGACATCTAAATATTTAAACATTTTCAGTGTACATCAAAGTTCAGTAAATTCCCAGTTACTTTTAAGCTTTTAACATGCAAGATCACTTTCTGCTTTCATCTTATTCTTTTTCCAGATGCATGAATTTTGGAGGATTGCTATGTGCAAGAGCTGCAGATTCACGGGAGAAGGGAAGTTTGTTCTCCCAGGATCCAATTTTTCACATTAAAGTTCTGATAAAGTACAGTTGCACTTAAAAACTACTGGCACTGCATTAATTACAGTGCCTGGGCTGTTGGATTTGTAATGGATGGCCTGTGCTAGAGATGTAGAAGCTGTTCCTAGTCTGGGTGTCGTTTTGTACTGAGCTTTACATCAGAGCAATTGATCCACTCACACTGAGCTTACTCCTGCTTTCTTTGGCAGAGAAGCCCTAATTTTTATCTGAATAACAGCAGCTCAGTTTAGGCACCTTAAGGCAACGAGTTGAGGAGGCTGGAAATGTCCCTGCTGCAAAGAAGTGAATTTGGGGCAGTCAGCATGGATTCTTACTCCTGCCTTCTCCCTCCTTTGCAGCCTGACACTTGGGTCTTTCCAGCCTGCCTGGATAGCTGTGCAGTGTCTGAACTGTGAAATACCCAGCTGGTGTCATACTGCCTACCCACACCAGCAAACAGGGTGAACCTATCAGGGACATTGGAATGCAGAGCATTTTCAAAATACCAAATGACCCATACGAACAGATTGAGTTTATTACAAGATTTTGTTAATACACAAGAATAAAAATGGCCTCTGTGTCCCAAGAAACTGCTGAGGTTTATTTTAAAAGTAATTTTTCTCACCCAAACCAGGTCAAACAGTCAATCAGGAAAATTTTCTCAACTTGTTCACTGTTAATAATAAGAAAAAATGGAAATTATTGAAACCTTTCAGCACAAAAGCTTTTCATTTTTGCTTGAACACTGTAGAATTCTTTTCTATAAGTTAAATCAGTTTGCTGAAAGAACAGCCATCATAGAATGAACAGACTGAAATCCTTGGTTTGGAAATGGAACTAATTTTTTTTGGATTCACAATATTTTTGTGAAACTAAATCCCAAATAAGAAATTCACTAAAATTGTTTTGGTTTTTTTTTTTCACAAATAACATGAATCTTCAGTGTAAAAGCTTCTGATATAAAATAAATGGAATTCCTCTCTGTGCTTTAAGAAAGAGTGAAATTTACCATTTCTCACATCCTCCTTTTGCAAATATTAGAGAGCCCCAAATTTTATAGCATGTTTAAATCTGTTATTTTTTATCTGCATAAATATTTCATCAACTGCTATAGACTGCAGTGTCAATGTTTTTTTCTCAGTAGAGGAACAACTTTTCCTTAAGTAGTGGAACGTCTTTTCCTCATTTTTATAAGCTTGTATAGATATGCTTAAACCAGACACATTAGGAAATGTGCCATCAGTGCATTTCATGATCATAGCAGTTTTACTACTATTATATTTCATTAGGCTGCTTTATTCATTCCAGTTATCTTCTTCAAGGTCAAAAAAAAAATCAGTCCAGCAACAGCTGTTTTCAGAGTGCTTTTCCTGTGTACTAACCCATATCCTTCCAATAACATGAGGTTGAATAAAGTAATTAACTATTCATAAACAAAATTGTGATATATTATAACTACAGCATGGAAAAAAAAAAAAAGTTGTTACTTCCTGTAAATGTAAAGAGAGGTGAATTTCAATAAATTGAAGGGGAAAATGGCACCATTCCCAGTTTTTCAAGGCTGTACTTATAAGGATCCATTTATCACCTTAGTGACAAGTTCTGGAACTCCTGTCATTAATGCTGAAGCAAAACACATTTGAATGTCATGTCAATAAATCATTTGCCAACTGGAGGGTTGAAGGGTTTTACAGTTGTTAATCTGGCTGGTCTGGGAATAGAATTTGCACACAATTTCCTTTCATTACCAGGAACAAAATAAATCCAGATTATTACAATCATGGAGTAAAAGAGGGAGCCTCAGTTTCAAAGATTATTAAAAATGCAGAACATATGCAAAATAACTTTGTGATGTGTTTGTGTTTCTTATTCTGACACACTATGTTAAAAAGTGTGTAAAATCCCATCATTTCCCAATTACTTAACCAATAACTGATCACATTTTTTGTACTCAGATTGATTGTACTTAATTTTGTCAGGAACAAAGCAAAACAAATGGGCACTGAAGCACAATCTGAAAATGAGCTAATCAAAGCTATTTTGCACAAATGGCAGAGAAGCACTGCAGATGTGCAAGCCTGTAAGGTCAACATCTGTCAGCAGTTCACCCTGTCCTATGAAATGGAGGTCAAACATCAGCATCTTGCCTGACTGGAACCATGTCAGTGACTCAAGAAGGGCAAATGTGATGGGATCTCTCAAACATCCACATTCTGGCTCTTTAGACATTGCTATATTAGTCTATGCTCCATTTATGTCTTTCAGTGGATATAATGCAACTTTATACAGTGGAAGGTACTATCAGAGCAATGAGGCAGAAGGCAAAATGCTTTTTCAACAAACATTTTTATAACACTTGCATTCCAACAAAAAGTAACAATCACAGAAATCTTTCAACACAAAATATCTTCACAACAATCACAAAATCCTTTCTCACCACTACCTTAAACAAATTAATCTCTTGTATTTTTGGAGTCTGGAAAAGTTTGATCAAAACAAGATTTTTTTTTTTTAATTAAATGTGTTTTTCATTGGCTAAATAAGCCAATAGGCCAGCACAGAAGCATGGTGAATAAAGAAAGAAAAATGTGTAAATGCCTGTAGAGCAATGCTAGAACTGTGTGGTGGTGGTGGTGAATAATGTAAGCTCAATTCTGGAAGTGTTGCTTGTCATTTACAGATCTTGTGAGCAATCCCACTTTTTTTCAACCTACCAAAGCACAAATGGGCACATACTATCCAATGGAGAAAGTGTCAATCTCTGTAGCATTGACACCCCATAAATTCTGGTGTTTACAATCCAGATAGTAGGGTGGTTCAACACTTTTGTGTCAGCCCTGTTCTAAGGCAAAACTTCAACACGGGATGTTGATCTTGAAATAATATGTGATATAGTAAATGTACAACACACCATGGAGCTGTAGGGTAATATAGATGCATGATATCTGCCAGCCTTATAAAGAAGAAGGTTTGGGAAAAAAGTGGATTCCCAAAAGTTAGCATACTAAAGTTGATGATACAGCTCACTTAGTTGAAGAAGAAGACTAAAATTTTGAGTGCATAATTGATTTCTGTATATTTATGAGTACCCTCAATGTTGTACAGGGGAATAGATCAGGAACCAGAAAAATATCAGAGTACCAACCAAGATCTTATGAGCCCTTCCACTTTCACCCAAGGCTGTCACAGAAGGAAAGTGTTCACTCCAGCCAAAGTGACATAATGTTCAAGAGCTGAACAGGATTCAAGAATAAGCAAGGATTGCTCATCCCCATGAAAGATAGAGGCAGCCGTAAAACACAAAATATAATGTTTCCTAGAGCATCTGGATCTACTGAAGAGCATGGAGTGTTACCACCCCCCTTGGATTGTTCTCTTGCTCTTTATGGATGTGCATTCAGCTTTGCAGGCTATGGTGGGGAGCAGCCTTGACATCCCATTTGTCAGTGAAAGGAGAGAAATCTCCCCTTGAAGCAGGCAGCTTCCTAGATTTAGTTTCTCAAGTTTGGGAGATGAAGGAAAATTATCAGTACAGAATCATAGAATATACTGAGTTGGAAGGGACCCATCAGCATCATCTAATCCAACTCCTGGCCCTGTGTAAGACACAGCAAGAATCACACTACATGTCTGAAAATGTTGTTTAAATGAAAAACTCTAAAAATAAGTCCTCCTTAATTACTAATTAATGAGACCTTCAGAGAGGGGAGTATGTCAGAATGCCTTACTGTAGAGAGAACATCTTATGAATAAACATGATATTACAAATGTTAATTACTTTATTGGAATATTATTTTTATAAAGAGACCATATGAAAGAACAATGACTCTCCAGGGAGCAATTAAATGGGAAGAAAGTTGTTAACAGATTTAACAGACTATGTTTAACATACCTTTGATAGCAAAAGATTCTTCAGAAATGTAGTGAGTAGTTCTTGCGCTGATTTCTTAGTATTTCTTTTGCCATGGAGATCTTTGAAAAGTTCCTGTTGTGTTGTACAGAGATTAGACCATACATAATAACCCTAATTGAAACTTCAGTTACACAGATATGAGATGAAAGGCTATTGTAGAGTTTCAAAAATATAGCAGGAAACAGGTCTGTTCTTCAGCACTAGACAAAATTAACTTGCAGTACCTGGAAGTATTTAAGAAGCCTAATTCTGGAAAATTAACACTTTTTTTTCCTAAATTGTACTCAATGAGTACATTCTTGAATAGATTGGCATAAGGTAGATTTCATTGATCTGCCTGAAATTACAGACAGTTTCACTTTGAATTGCATCTTATAGTAATGAAAATTCTGAGAAAAGCTGCAATTTTAAATGTTTACTGCAATTGGTATCCAAGGGGATGTTAATGATTTGAAAAGTGTAAATGCTCATTTTGAGAGAGTAGTTAAGTTCTAAGTTGCATATAAATGCAAGCTTGACTTTTGAGAGAAACTTCTACTTCTTCCAGAAGAAAAGATGGTGGAGGAGCCACTGGCACAATTTTTACCTTCAAACCAAAGTCCAGATCTATTAGTTTGACAATAGACAAAATAGTCCTCCCAAGAAAAATTCCTTTTAATTTGGGGAAAAATAACAGCATCACCAGTGGTAGTTTAAAATGAGTGTAGAATGTATTTCATCAGAAATACATTCATCACCTTCATTAGAAGGTACAGTCTTTGGTTTCCCTGTTTCAAGAGCAAGATAAGGTCTCATCACCTCATTTGACTTCTTAGTGCATTCACTCTCCAGTGCCCAAGCAGTCAGTTCAAGATGCTGGTGGTAGCAGGGGTTGGAAGTGAACTGCTAATTAAGCAATTAGATCTAGGGAGGCAAGACTTGATGAGGAGACCTTGCAGAGGTACAAAGGTCTGTGTATATACCCCCAGAAGTCCATGAGCCAGACGGATGTGTAGGAAAACTGTAGAAGTGGAGTTAGCTCCTGCTGTTGGCCTTGGGCTTGCCTGAAGGTGCTCCTGCAAGAGGCAAGCAGATTGAAGGCAGGACAGATGCAATGGCAGGCAGCCCTGGAAAAGCACTGAGCATTTTAAAAGGACCTAGATTTAGCTAAAAGCTTTTTGAAAGACAGCGTGATGCCTCTCACCCAGCTGTAATGGCCCTTGGCGGGTGGGTGCTCACTGCTTAGGTTTTCATTTTAGGCTCTCTGTCAAAAAAGAGAGAGAAATAGGCAGTCTTAAGCAGCAGCTCATCTGACCTATTTTAATGTGCTGCTGAGGAGGGATTGAATTGCCCAGAAGTGCATATTTCTGGTCAGATAAATTTGTCAAATGGTCAAATGAAACCTGCTTTTATTCACAGCTTTGGGAAGAAGAGATTTCTGAGGCAGATCCCAGCATGGAAGGAGTGTGGATGGCTGTGAGTTGACTTCATTTTAGTCACTCTGACCATTATTTAAGCCTGTGCTTTGTATTGCATGAATATCATGCTTAATGATGATAGAAAGTGTCAGGTTCCCCATGTGTGGTGCACAGATGGTCCACAGTGACCCCGATTGTGTATTTAATGTGCACAGAGACCACTTGTACCACACATATGCAGGAGATTTGAAAAACATCAGCCTTGTCACACACATGGTGAAAAGTTGATCCTCACATAGCAGGAACCTGTGACGGGGAAACTATTCCAGCTTGGTCCTTTGTTATCCGCAAATCCCAGTCAGATGTATACATTCCTTACGAGCCAAGGGGAGGCATGTGGGGGGACACAGACACTAGACAGCCTGTCACTAGGAGAACAATCCCTCAGAGGGATCAGTGAGCTAAACCACCATGAGGGCAGACACTTGGTGGAGCAGAGCTGTGTCATTGCAGGAGAAGTATTTTGAGGGACAATTTAATCCAGGCTCCCAACAAAGAACAAACTGAAAATTGTATAGGAATCCTACACACTAAAATTTCACCTCATATTTGTCCCAAAAGCAACCATGTCTTTAGAAAGGTCTGCCAGTATAATTGAATTTAAATATAGTTTCTGTTACCTAATCAATTTTTAGTATCTAAAACTGGCTGCTGTTCCTTAGTTCAGCTAATATTTTTCATCAGTTCTGAGAAAAATAAATCAAGTAGCACTGTATTTTATATACAGTGCTACTATTTTATTCATAGTTCAGAAGAAGGCCTATATTTTTTCGCAAAATGTTAGCTTCAAGCAATGTTTCAACCAGCTGTCATTGATACTGTGCTACCAGAAGATTTTTCTGTTTTCTAGAGTTTTGTGCAGTCTGGGCAATGTATACAGTGGTAAATCAGTGTGAAATCCGCAGACATTCTACACTTGTTCTTGTTTAAATTATACTTAAATCAAGTATTTTGGGCCCTCAGATGTTGTATGGCATGTTAATGCATGACTGTGAGGTATTAATTGGTTCTCCTCTGAAATTCTATGTGCTGTTTTGGCCAAACTCTAGAAGACGAGAGAGTTTTGAAAACAGTTTATTAAATTATAGTAGTGCACACTTCTTCATCCTGCAGACAGTTATACACTTCATTGAGTTTTGCCCATGCGTATTACTTGACTTAGAAGTAAAGAAATCCTCACTGACCAGCTAATGGTTTGGGATGCTTTCTGGACCTGGAAAGCTTGAATCTGATATTTTCTCCCAGTGTAAGGACACTTCAGGAAGCTGCTTTAACTATTCCACTAGAGAATGTGATATGACGTAGGAAGAAAACTGTTAAAGCTAAGTTAGGTTTTGTGCAAAGTCCTTATAGACTTATTGAAATAAGGCAAAAAACTCTTGTTCAGTCAGGGAAGTGGACTTTGGCTGGCCTGAAAAAGAGAGAACAGGAATTAAATTTCTTACTTTATTCTGTATATGGTTCTCAGAGCTATATCTATTTTTCTATTTTTGAGAGAGTTGTTAAAATTACTCTAATTGAAAATGAAATGTTTTGATTTGCTTGCCTTGTTCTTCAGTGTGAAAACAGGGAATAAAATGCTCTGATTTTAGTTAAACCAGTTCATTTTACTCATTTGATTTGAGAATGCCAAAAATTTAGCCAAATTTATTTGAGGAAACCAGAAAAATGAGTTATCCACTCAATCCTCTAGCTGGAAAAGATGAGAGGAAAAAACCCTAGGAATTATTTCATTATGGATCCAGGCAGATTTATGTACAGGATTGTATGATGTGTTTGTGACAGCAATAGCCTTGAATGGAATAGTCATGATGAGCCTTTACACTCACATGTTTCTTTTTATCTTTAGGGTTTCTTGCTGCCAGTGTGATAACAAGAGGAAGCTGCAATTCAACTTGCAGTGTCTAGAGATAAGGGAATTATTTTTATTTTACTATTTTTTTTTTTAATGAGAGTGGCTGAAAAGTCTGTATTGGGTAGAGATTGAGGAGCTGTAGCCATGGGAACCAGGCTGATGCTGGTGTCTTTGTCTAAAGGAATCAAACATCTCAAAACTCCCAGAAGCATCTTTATAAGAGAAACAGTAGCAGAACTGACAACAGGAAGAAAAGCTATTGATGCCCTGCCAGTAGAAACTGGGAATGTCAGGGTTAGGGAAGACTGTGACCATGATTTAACAAGAAATATATAGCATATACCCAGGAAAGTTCCACCAAACCCCTCCCAAAACTCGAAAAGCTGCAAAAGACTCAGTGTACCAGCTGTTGGGAGCATGGGTTTGAATGTAGGAGGGAATGACTCAGTCCTCAATTAAGTGAGTTTTGTGGGTATGAGTGTCACTTGCACGTGTATAGATGGAACAGGGGCCCCAGTTCAGAAAACAGAGTCAGCAGCTTTTAACCCCTGCATTGAAAAACTGACTGCACAGTATTTAGTCCCCCTATGTGATGGGAACAGAGAAGAACTTTGGAATCATGCACAGCTCTTCTTCAGAAATATGAGCTACCCAAAGCCTGAATACAGTAACATCACAGAAATGTCTGCTTTGACAAGAACTGAGAAATTTGAAGCAGCACATTGTCCACCAGCACAGCAAGAGGGAAAATTATTTCATAACTGTTTTGGAAGAAGAGGATCTCTAGGCAGATGGCATTTGGCCAGGGAGCCTGCTCCCAGAAGGCTGATCTCAAGGCACTGTCCTCACTGCTTTCCCTGCATTGGTGAGAAGACAACACCAGCAACCCTCCCCACATGTCTGAAAAGTCAACACTTTTCCTTAACGCTCATCCTCCCAATGCCCAGAGATGCTCCAGAGTTGGCAGCAAGCACAAACCAAGATATTTAAAAATGAGAACATAAATCCAAAGTTCCCTGCTAAAAGCCACAGTGGTCTGATCAGAACAGAGGCTGAACCTCTGATCTCACAGATGAAAGGGACTGTCTCTGCTGCACAGAGCTGTGCTGACTCCCATCCAGCACACTCAGGGTATGCAGAGCTCAGCTCTTTGTGCTCTTAATCAACAGTGCACCACAAGAGAAAATCCCCTGGTTTGCTCCCAGCCCATACCTTATGTAATATTTAAATGTAGCAATAGGATACCTAGAAGAAAAAGACCCAAACTTATATGTGCTCTTCCATAAAACAGGCTAAAATCTCAGGCTAGCAGTAGCCTAACAGGCACTCACACAGCCAGACATCTCATAGTTTTTAATGCTAATCAATAGAAAAGATTCTGGGAAGTGACCTTGAGATCTATTGTCTCAGTGTGATATATCTTTTGAAGCAGTAGGTGATTCTGATGCTTTAATGCAGTAATTTCTGGAAAAGGATATGTGGAAGGACAGTGCAGATCTGAAAGGGTGGCATTTGTTGGAGGAAGGTATCCAAAAAAGGGTAACTTCTGGGAGGAAAAAAAAATGGTTAAAATCCAGAAGACTGAGCCAAGCCATTTCAGCTGCATTCACAGTTTCTCTGTGAGTTTGTTGAACACTCATTTTATGATCAACTCATGAAACTTCCCTTCCCCAAGGAAGGGATAAGTATTTATCATCACAGCAGAATTTTGAAGGTTTATTCACTATTAGGAGAAATACTGACTTGCAAATGTTTAAAAGAGTAAAAAAGTTGCTTTTAACTCTAAAGAAAAGTTTCTTTCCTTTGTAAGCTTAAAATTTATTATGTGTTATATAAATGCTACTCAGTATTCTAAGTATTCCTCCTATGCTGTCTGGTATTTTAAGGATATCTCAATTTTTTAGTACCAAACATATTATGTCTTTTTTTCTCTTCTGCATGCAGTTGGACCTTTTGGGTTGGCACCAGACACAATGCAATTAGACTTTGAAGGGTTTGAACCACTGTTAAAGCTATAACAGTTTGCAGTCGTTTCTGTGAAAGAACACCAAGCATTTTTTTAAATCAATAAATGTTCTAGGACATATGCTCCTACATTTCAATATCCATTTATCCATATCCTTATTTCTGAGGAAATCAGTATTCCTTAAAAGGAACACACTGTTAAAATGTATCATTATGGTAAGGCATTTTTCATGTGAGATAGAGAAGAAATTGCAAGAATTTTCATTCCCAGGTGTTAGTATAAGGAGATTTAATTTTTTTTAACATACTCTTTATTTTATCTGTGAACTTCCTTAAAAGTCTGAAGACTAATGTCTCAATCTGTAGAATAAAGTTAATGCGTCAGCTAAAAATATTTTAAAACCTGAAAAATCTGCTTAAATACAGCATCTTGCAAGATATGTTTCTTTAAATGATTTCTTTTGTGTCCTGAAAGCAAAATGAATGTAATTAACCACTAAGCTATCTTAAAGCACAATTTGAGTAGGACAACTGTTTGTCTCTTTAATTGCAATATATGAGGTGTGCAATTCCAGCATCTACAGTGAGGTCACTCACAAGTCTGAACACAAACAAGTGTTTAAGTACTTTGTTGGATCAAGGCTTTGAGAAAATTACTGTTGCAACAGAAAAATTAAAGTCTCACTGTTGGAGTTTGACTGCAGGAAATTTAGCATAGGTAATACCACTTACAGAAACCCTTTGTGGTACCTCACACAACAACAAACAGCAATGTATTTTCTTCTTGCTTTGAAATGCAACAAGTATCTTTCTTGCCCTCCTTTTGACTTGTAAATACCAGAAGTCAAAAGCATCCTCTGACCAGTTTTGGGGGTTTTTTTCCTTAATAGTTGATTCTAATATAAAGTATTTTTTATGTCTTTAGAGGATTGAGGTGAAAAAAGGAATACAAGAAAGGAAGGAGCAGTAAACTTACTTGGAGAGGGAAGACTGCCATGACAAAGAGGGATGAAGGGAAATCTTAAGGATTATCTCGAGAGAGATGAGGATAGTAGAGGGAATGGGGTATTGTCAGATGAGACATTGTCAGATAGAAGCTGCAAGGAATCTTAAAAACGAGGGTGAGATAGTCTCAATTCTGTGAGCAAGATCTGTAGGGGCTGTGGTGTGTGAGCCTTAGGTTGGGTAAAGTTTATTTGAAATGGCATCTAATTGTAAAGGTTAAAAAAAGAAGGGTAATATGAAGTGGTTAATGCTAACTATGAGAGAATCAGTGTTAGTTATTTTTTATCACATATCCACTAAAAAAGGGCTGCTGTTATGAATATTCCAAATTAAGAAAAAAGAATCAGTGAAAGTCTTAATGTGAAGAGAACAAAGTGAGAAAGATAAACCTAATACTGGTGATAGAGCAGTGGGAGAGGGAAGGCATTTTAGGAAGAAGTAAGAGGAGTTCCATTTTAGAGCTGCTTGACCTTGAGAAACCATGGGAGATCCAAGAGAGTACTAGAGAAACAGAGACACAGCATGCTCAGAGAGAAAAAAGGTTTTGGATTTGAGGGTCAGAGGTACTGAGGTGAGAAAGAGAATGAGAATAAGCCATGCTACATGGTGAGCAATACAGGGTGGGAATCTGGAGATGCCCAGGGAATCACTGAAGACCCCAGAGAGACATCATCTTGGAAAATGCAGCCATTAAGTGATCACAGCTGAAAGCATAGGAAGTATATTTTTTAATTGAGTGGGGAGGGAGGGGAACACTGTCAAAATCTCAGTCTTTCTCTCCAGAATGAGACATGCATTGAAGAAAAAAATAAAAGAAGCAGGATCTGGGAGAAGGGGGAGACAAGAGAAATAAAGAATGCAAATTATGTCAGGATCAGATGTTAACGAGGAAGAAAATGAGAGAAATGAAAATGAGATAACTGTAATTTGAGGCCACTGCTATAAAATCTGAAAGGACCAGAAACACTTTCTGGGATTGGCTATTTTAAACTTTCCTCCAAATAATTATACCCTTGCAGAGTCATGGTGTGTTCATCTAAAATGATGGCTTTTTGTTCCACGTCCGGCATGGTATTCACGGGTATTAAATGGGATGTGTTGCAGTCCAGCTGCAGGTACAAAGCAAATGATGCATTTCTTTGCTCGAGGCCCTCATTATGCTCTGTAAACAATCAGAATGGAGATTTATTCTCCACTCACTGATTTCCTGCTCTCGGGTAAAAGCACGAGGGGCATGTTAGAAAGAAAGCACTAAGACACTGATTATCTGTTTCTCCAAGCCAAATTGGTTTTGGTTTCTCCAGGCCTCCTAGCAACAGCTTTGTTATTATAATTTCCCCCCAAATACTTCTAAAACAAGTATCAGATTAATGTTTCAGATAAGAAGAAAGTATATTCATTAACTCCCAGGGCTTGTCTATTGAAATAAAAGCCTCAAATGAAACATGCAAGTATAGTTTCATTATGATATGTTGACATTTTCTTGGGCTTTTTTGTTTGTTTTGGGTGGTTTTGTTTATGTTTTACATTATTTAACAGTGAATGGTTAATGATGATCAATATACATTTATTCCATAGACAAGAAAAAAAATAACTCCTGTTAGCAAATATTTTCCTGCAGTATTAGCATATTTAATGTTCTTTTAATATAGCTATAGATATGAATCACTGCACACACATGCATTACTTTTGTTTACTTACAAACCAGCTATACTGCATATTATGTTGGAAGTAAACACATATATGAAGAATTTATTAAGTTTTACAGTAATTGAAGTTTCTGTTGTTTACAACCTTATGGCATTCAAATTTCTTATGATATTCCAGGACAACTATGGTATGTTAAGAGAACTGAGCTAATCTCATAAATATGTATTTTTCGTTTCATGGTAAATTTTTCAGAAATTTTTATGTTACTCAGATGCATATCTCCGAATAACCATTTTTGAATCCCCAAGTAAAAGATTTATTACGTAGTCTCCTTTTCAAAAGTAGCTTAAGGACCAAGAAGTTGGTGAGACTTGGGTTCACATGGAAGCTTCTAAAAAAAAAAAAAAATTCTTCAAGTTTTGAAAGACAGTAAATTCTAAGAAGAGTTTACAAAGATACAAAATATACAAAATGGAGCACTTCTTTCATTCTCTGATTTTTCTGCCATGGTACAATTGTGATATTTCAGAAGGAAAAATGTATTGTTTTGGTGGTTTCTCTAGCCTTGACCACAAGTGTCACCTTCCCAGTATCTCTGTAGAGGAATGGTGGATGAACATTCTTTTTTTCCCTTTCATTGTTTTTCTTTTTTGTGGGGTGTCACAGCAATAAGGTCTCTGGTGGGGCCAGCAGCTGGTTTTGTAGTGCCACTTTGTTCAACCACACCATGGTTGAAAAGGACTGGTGCAAGCAGATTCTTGAAGACACAGGTTTAGCCAGTGCAGATGTGCTCTGCTTCTGGGGGAATGTGGGAAGCTTCTTGTTGGTTTTCTTAAGGGGGACACTCTTTAGTGAGAGGAAACAAAGATGAGGAAATCAAAGTATCTACAATGTTTCTATGGGACTTGATTAAAGAGGCAGAAACTTACATCTGAATTGCAACACCAGGTGCTTCCTGGGTAAAATGCAAAATGACAACAGTTTCAGCTACAAAAGTCTTTTTAGCATTAGAAATATTGTTGGCAATTACAGAAAGTGACTTCCTTGAGGGCAGAGTCGATTTATATCTGATTCACTGTATTCCTAGAGATGTTTGTTCTGTTTCTTCCCTCAAGAAAAACTCAGGTGATATGCCAAGGCAGACCTGGACTTGTGCAGGAAAATCACTCTGTAGCCCGTTTTAGTCAAGTGAGATTTAGTCCCTTATGAGTGCACTTAATTCAGCTGTGGGAAAGAGTTTCCATTACTCCTTCTACTAGTGTCACATGTAATGACAAAGACTTAATATTAGAAATATGCAATATTTAAAGTTAGCAAGCATTCTTATACAGTCAATGGTGCAAAATACTTTAAAGTTTTAAAAAATGAAATCTTTCAAAATGTCACGATTAACACCTGGCAAGAAATTTGAGGGAATACACAAGGGGAATACATGCTTTCATTAAAAGTCACCTCAGGCCTAGGAAGACTGTTGTTTATAATACAAGTTATCTTATTAACAGTAGCAATTTGTAGCATAATGTAAGATGGCAATTCAGACATGGGTGGTTCTAACTCGTGACTGTATTTTGAACATCGGGTATTTTTAGCAAGGGTACACACTGAATTTAATATGCTCTATATGTACAATACAGTAACAAAAAAAAAAAGAAAGAAAGAATAAAAATTTTTAAAAGACGAAGTCTTAGCTTATTATCCATCTATTAAAATATATTTCATGCTTCTTATGAAGGGGACTAAGCACAATATACTCAACAGTTGTACAGTCTTTCCTGCCTGGTATATTTAAATTACTTTCAGCAAAAGGAAGTAGATGTTGCTACAAGTCAAGCTCAAATTTAACAAAAAGGCAAAGGACAGCATGTATTGCTCCCACCATCCTTTATTCTGTGGGTACAAAACCAAGTTGTCCCTGGCTGGTTTAATGACCGTGCACAGCAATGCACAAAGTATGAAGGAAAATAGCTTGGCACCTGCAAATTGCACACATGACTTTAGAGACATTAGCAAACAAGCAATGATTTATTATAGAGTCAAGAGGATTAGCAACATGGCTTTGTCACTTTCTTTTATTAATAAAACACATTAATAGCAGCTTTGTAAAACCAAGTAAGGTAGAGCATAATATACTGAGGCATACAATAAATAAAAGTTGGAAACTTTAGTAGACAAGAATATTCATTTATGTATCTCCTTGAAATCAGCTGTATGCAGCCTTCTTAACTATTTTACATATCTCTGAAGAAACTTCATTCAGTGTAGAACTGAACCTATTTGAAGCTGAATGTACATCTTGAATATATGCTTAAATTTAAATCTGCAGCATTAACAAAAAATATTTCTCTAAAGGTTAATAGTGTTCTTTCCATGTTTCTTTAATAGATTATGAATATTAAATACACCTGGTCAAAAATCAGGAGAATGCTTGTGTGGTAGTTGAAGTCTATTACTGAAAATGTGAACTAAGCACAAATTAAGTTGGTGGCATGCCTGAAAAAGGATGGTTTCTGTTTCTGAACTCAGGTTGTGCTTTTTATCTTTATTGAACATTGTAAAATTAGGAAATATTATTTCAAGTAAAATTCCACACATAGTTTGTGGCAATATACCATTAAATATTGCACAGTGGTTTTCCTGCAGCTGTGAATTGTATTAGGCCTCCTTTAATGCGGTATAAAACACAAGAATCCAATCTTTCTTCACATGCACCAATAGTTCCCATCACTTCATTCACATAAAATCTCCTTGTTGCTAGTGGAAAATGGCTGGTGAGTAAAGTAGGATATATCCCAGTATATGATACCTTTAATAAAATACCTGCCATTTGAACAACTGGGAATGACTTCAGGAGTAATTTCTGAAATTCTGTAAAAGAAAGAATAAGTAAACATTTTTAAAATTAAATACATTTATTTAAAGAATAACAATTTATGGACAAGTTTTTGTTGCAAATTATATTTTCATATTCTGTAACCTAACTATAATGCTACACTATATCTTTACGGAGTGCAGTTTTCCTCACAAAATACCCCAATCTCTTATAGTTATTTTACACATCCTTTTAAAGATAAACTTAGAAGACATTGCCATTTTTACAAACATCTACAACAAATATGTTTACTGTGAAATAAGTACCTGCATTGCTGCACTCACCCATCAAGTAAGCAATATATAACTCCATTAGTTAATCTATTAAATAATAAGGTACTACATGCCTAGCTTTGTGTAGTGCCTTCCAGCCAGGATTTCCTGACAATTTACAGACTTTATAATATCATTTTGCAGAGGGCCTGTGAAATGAAGAAATAGCAAATATTCCTTAAGTTCCTGGAACAGAAGCACAGAAAAATTGTCTTCAAAAGTGGCGTCTCTGTTCCCAGCTGTGGAAAGGCAAACATTTGGAGGCTGTTTAGCACAGTGGCTGCTCTGGAAGTGTAGCTGAGTGCAGTCCCTACCCTGCCATACTCAGTCTTGACTCCATCCCTTTTTAAAAGCTTAATGTATGGCTTTTCTGCTGCATCTAAGTCTTATAGACAGCCAAGTACAGAAAAGATGCAGTTGAGACTCCACCTCCTTAATACAATATTAAAATTCTGGGTTTTTTTTTTTACATGGATATACAATGTGTCTCTTCCATGATTTATGCTATTTAAACATGCTGATTTGCATACTTTTCCTGTCATTGTGTTCAATAAATTGAATGTGCTGACTGATGTGAAGTTTTATCTGACAACTTTTCTATGTTAAAATGCTGTTTGGGAGTGATAACAAGACCACCACTGCACGGGACTTGATACTCTGCTTTAGCCATTGACCCATTCTGGAAGTTCTGCATGTCTCTCTCTTCTGTTTTTCTGATGTAAAATATTTCCTTTTGGAAGACATTTCAATGACATCAAAGATTTCTTCCCTGCTAGATTATACCTGCTCCTGCTTTAGAAGAAAATAATTGGCGGTGTTGAATAAAGAATTCAGGAAAAGTACATACCATCTTATAACTTATTGGTCTCATTGCCATTTCCAGTCTACAGATAATTATCAAAGAAAAGCAAAAAGTTGAATGAAAATAGAGTGATGGGCTTCACTGGAGTCTCTGAAAGAGCCCCACAAGTTCATCCAACTGTCTTCCCTGGAATAAGTAATTTCTTGCTGAAAAATTGCATTATTCTTACAGGGGCTAATCATAATATTTGTTTTATGGTGTGACTTCATCACCATCCAAATTGCATGTGCGCTACACATACCCATTATCCCTCCTGATCCTGCGGTACATTTTAAATACCTTGACAGAATCTTTTTTATTTGCAAACCAGTGTCTCACAATCAATTGGACTTCATTACATATGTGTTTTACAAAAACCACATTTATTTAATGGGGTGCTGAAGTCATTATTGTCTGTGTATAGGAATTCAGATTAGAGTTTATAAAAACTTTCTTCTTTTTTTCTGACCTGTTACACTGTGATACCTTTCATCTTCAATTTTTTATCTTCCTTTTTAGAAATTTTATATTAGTTTTGGTCCATTTGTATGTCTATATTCTCTCTTTTAATAAGTCCACTCCTTTTCATCTTTATCAGCTTATTTCTGCTTGCTTTTTCTCCTTGTCATGGTTATTCATTTATCTCCTCTGTATTTGCACTCATTCCCTTTCCTTCTTTTCAAGCTAACAAATGTAGACTGTATTTACAGACTGGATTTTTTAAAGAATAACATATCAAAGTCAGACTACAAATATTATTTATGCCTGATGTAAGTTATTCACTGCTTGTCACTTCCAATGTACACATCACCAAAGAGCCTCCACTGACACTCTGGCCCAAAGTATAAAACCTCTACCATTTCATTTCAAAAAATAACAAATCGTTTCATGCCTGAGCTGTCAAAAGAAGCTCTAGGAATAGCTAGCACAGACACAGTCAGTACCCCCCCACACAATGTAAGTATGATCAAATACCTACTAGCAGCAGGAGGAGATAACTCTGGGGAGTGGCAAGCCCTTTCTGAGCAGCTCCAATGCAGCAACATAGATAGACTTTTTTTCTTTTTTTTTTTTTTTCAAATCTGCCCTTGCTAGGGTGTTTGATGAATTCTTCAAAGCAGGGCCTGGGAGTAGCAGTACCTGGGATGCAGCTGCAGCTCCACTGGAGGAATGCTGTGGGTGAGTGCCAGGGTGGCATTGCACATTTGGGGTTAGTGTATAAGGCCATGTTGAGCTGCCTGTTGAGCTGCCTGTTGTGCTGGCTTGCTGAAGCCATGAGAGAAAGAACAAGCAAGGCTTGCAAAGTGGGGTAGTTTCACATTCTGCGGAATTGCTTTAAATAATCTCTCTGACACCACATCACAGAGGGACATTGATGCAACTCAACCTGTGCCCTGGCAGGACCCTACACCAGCTGAGGTGCAGAGGTAGGGAGAGAACTTTGCTGCCAGCTCTAAGCCAAAGGGGAAGTGAAACCTCTCATGTCTTCTGGACGCCTCTTGATGAAGACTGGGAAAAAAATGGTAAAGAGCTGGTTCAGGGAAGCAATTCTTGCAGCTGAAATTCTTCAGAAAGAGACATCTGTTCCTTCAAGCAGAGAGCCTTACTGAAGAGGAGAAAAAACATGCACATAACAGTAAAGGCATACACAGTAAAGGTTCCATGTGCTAACTTTATATTTCAGACTTCGGCTAAGAATGTTGTTTGTCACATTAGTGACATTAGTGTGACATTTGTCACGTTAGTGTGTTACTGTAATTGCAAAGTTAGGCAAGCAGATTGCCCTCATACTTACATAATTGTACAGATACAATAGATGCCATAAAAGAAACACTTTCACTAATTTATCTTTATTTTGATATATCATAGTTGTTTAAAAAAAAGTTATTGATTTCTACATATAACTCAGTTCATGCTCATCTTTTAATATTCCTTCTTTTGTTCCTTAACTGTTCTCAAGATCCTTGAGCTAACTCCCTTTTCTGAGGAAAACAACAAGTAACTACATATTTGAAAAAGGCTAAATCAAAGTTTCTTTCAACCACCACTTTCTGGATTAATGATTTACCAATCCAAACCCTGTTTAGCTCTTCAGAACTTGGTATGTTGTTTTGTCATTTTCCTCCTGCTATTCTGAGCTAGTTCTGTACCTCAGACAACACTTAAATAAAGGAGACGCCCTGAAATCAAATCTCCCTGCTTTTTGGATTTATTCACACTCAAACATCCACACTACAACTCATATGGCTTGGACAATACTCAGTTACGCTTGGCAGTTTTGACCCCTCTCAAATCTTCTAGCTCCTGGGGTTTAAGGGAGAAAGCCAGGCAACAGGCAATGGCTCCTGGAATCCCCCTCTCCTAGTGTTTGCTGTATGCTGTAAGATCTGTTAGATCTTTCTCATCTTCCCTGCTGATCCAGACTTCCCTGATAGCATCACTTGGCTTGATGAGCTGAAGAGAAGAAACGCCTGCCCCAGTGTTTGAGAGCTGTGCAACAGCCAGAGCGCTGCAGGCTGATGTGAGCACAGGGGGAGGGTGGGGGCTTTTTCCATGGATGAATTATGATCTGCAGTTTAGTGTCATCACATTTGCTATCTGGTACTGATTCTCTTGTTAGTGCCATTCCCTAATGTGGTCATGAGTGTGTTCCTACATTCCTCTAGTACAATACTGAGAAATGTGATGCTCTGTGGTTTCAGTTCCCGTAATGAGAACAAGGCAGTTCTCCTCACACACAATATTATACTAGACTATATCGTGTTACTGGCAACTAATTAAAATTCTCTGTTGAAATGACATTACTTTATTACATATCATTTACATAAAATGTCAAAACTAGCATGATAGTTGCTTTCATACAAAGAATAAGCCTACTTCTGTAAGTGAAAGCAACAAAATTACAGCAATTTTAGTATCAGTATATTAATGTATTATATATTATAGTTTATGTGGTGTGGTCAGAATTTTTTGCATATAAAAATCACAAAAAGGGAATACTCCCTTTTAAAAATGTGACTATCAATTTTGTCCTCTGCATTAATTATGCAGATTAAATAAAATTAAAAAAACATTAAATGTCAAAGGGTGGGGTGAGGGGTGGGGGGGCTGAACTTATAGTATAAATTCATATTTTGCTTTATATCCTTAGAGCATTGGGTACACATTACATCTAATTTACTCTTTTCCACCACTGAATAAGTGATGTTATTATCATATTGCATACAGTTAAACTGAGAAAAGAAATTGAATTCCTTCTGGCCAGAAAGTAAGTAAAAGGCTGGTGCTGGGATGAGGACACAGGGCTCTCTGGAGCAGGCTGAATATCAGGATGTCACATTTATTTCTCATTTACATGCTAGGTTTGAATATTTCTAAACTAGATAACAAGTAGGTTTTTCATCAGGGATCTGTAGAAGACATTGGTGAAATCAAGCCACAGTTGGCAAGGTACTTACCTGTTCCTTGGCAATATTGTGATTTTGGTAACATATAAAACTGATGAGAGGGTAGCATACCCTTGGCAGCACATGAATGTGCCACAAGACATATAACCAATGAGTATAATTTGCAAATGTGTATGGAGAATCAGTCTTGACAGTTTTGTTTACAAAGGCAGACAGCTATTTGCTGATAAGAGATATGACATGCTATTCATCTTGCTGCTACTAAGCCAAAGGGATTGCAACTATGATAACAAACTGTTAGATTTGATTGTTGGAATGCTTATGCAATGTTAGTAATAAAGGGTGTTTAAAAGCATATCTCATTTGTTCTTGGGCAATCATATGGCATTTCTTATAATAATTTTCCTGGGACTCTTAAAAGGACAAGCTAATTAAAGAAAAGATATCTGTCTGGCTCAGCTTTAATGGGTCTGTGTTCTCTAAGTAGGTGTATGTAGAAAACAGGAGCAGACGTGTCTTTATTTCTCTGCTTGCATGGGTTGAGGCAGGATGTCAAGTGACACAGTCATGGCCTCACATCTTTCAGTTCCTTCATTTTTTCTGGCATTACCTCCAAACACCTTCCAAAACTGGAAAATAAACACTCCTAAAGATAGGACAAAGATAATGGCTTTAAACTGAAAGCGGGTAAATTTAGATTAGATAAGGAATAAATTCTTCACTATGAGGGTGATGAAACACTGGAACAGGTTCCTATCCCTGAAAATTTTCAAGGCCAGGTTGGACTGGGCTCTGAGCAACCTTGTCTACTGGAAGGTGTCCCTGCTTAATGCAGCGGGGCTGAAACTGGATGACCTTAAGGGTCTCTTTCAACATAAACCATTATATGATTCCAAATAGTGCTGAGACCTTCGAAAAGCTGAGAAAGAGGTTTCTGGCTTTTTTTCTTTCTCTTACTGAGCACCAGAAGAATGGGTCAGCATGACTAACACCTCTCCTTTGTTCATCAGCCCCCTCCTTCAAACAATACTGAGAAAATGCATTTCCCAGCACTCCTAAATATCTGCACCATTTATAGCCCGAGTAACATGCTGCTCACATGTTTTCTTACAAAGCTTATGATCAAAGTAAAAAAACCCAAAACTTACATAATACTATCCAGAGCAAATACAGGACTATTTCTCATGTTTTTGTGAGATATTGCTCACTGAGCTTTGTTGAATGTGTACATGCAACTCAGTAGTGTGCAGACACAGGCTGATCCAGCTGTGATGGCTAAAGTAGTGTTTTGTCTGGCCATCTCACTCCCACCTCAGCAGACACAGCTGAGGTGATGGCTGGATAGTCTGAGCAGGCAGACCAGGTTGACCATCAGAGATCATGCACATGCTTCACTAATGGATTTAACCAATGTTGAGTACACTAAAATACTTGGTGAGGGGGGTGAGGGAGTAGCTGCTGCAGGTTACAGCTTATAACCTCTTGTTGTAACAAGTGGAACTTGTGGCTGACCCCATCTCACACCTCCTGGTCAGCAGACTGGAGAGAATATTTACAAGTATAAATATGATACACCCTTACAGGAGTAGGGGCAGCACTCAGTTATTGAGTTGCTGTGGCTTATTCAGCCTGAGTGCTAAAAGTAATTCAGGCAGCAGTCTGCATTTTTTAATGTATTTGAGCATTACACATAAGTCTATGCAAGGAAGACATATCAAACCCCCAAACTTTCCACAGCAGGGATTTTAGAGCTAACAAGTGGAAAATGATTGGCTTTGTTCTCAGTCATTCTTACAGTTACAGGTGACTTTGTGAACAGCATATACTGTGCCAAACCAGAACTGAAATCCTCTTTGAATGCAAGCAGGCCTTAGGTTTAGCAGCAGCTGTGAGATGGAGACTTACTGTTAATGGCAGATTCAAGTAGCGTGAACAATAACGAGGCTTTGTTTAAGGTGGACACAGCGTGTCTGCATTAGAACTGGACCTTGAGAACCTGTGTTAATTAACATGATTTTAAGTGGTGTCAGCTGTTTCTGAGTAAACCAGTTGATTAGAGCAATAAATGCTTTATTCTTAGTCTTACAAGAATATGGATTTAGGAAGAGAGTTATGATCAATAGGCAGGGTTTTAATTTTTTTTATCTCAAAACCTTTTGAAAATTGTAAAATATTTTAATGGACTGAGAGGATTAATGCATTTTTTTAATAATCTGTTATTTGGAAAGAACAAAGAAAAAATCAGTCTGGAATGTGATAATTTCATGTTCATTTCCAGGGGTTCTTGACTTAGTTCCAGACAACACAATTTCTTATGGACAATTTTTACTCTTATTTAGCAGCCTTATTGAACAAATTTAATTGGATATATGCATGTTTATAAAATTAGTTTCTTGTCTTAGATATGATTTATAAATCTGGGGTTATTGTGTTTTTAAATACAAAGGTTTGTGTATGAAGATAATAATTTAATACACCTTTAAATGTCATCTTAGGGCCAGGGTGCTGGTTTCATTAAAGGGATCTGGCACTTTTTGATAAAGTCCATGGATGTTCATGATGAGCTCAAGGCTGCAGCTTGCCTTGCAGTGGGAGGACCTCTCACCACTGCTTCAATGCATTGGTCATCTGTCTGAGGTTTCTGTCACTGGTCTTGACAGTGAGAAAAAAGATAATTTAGCAATATTAAAATGTGAAGCATTAATTGTATGATTCCATACTTCTTCCCAGAAGCAGCAGCTGTACAGTGTAGCATAATTTAAATAAAGCTGTTTATCATCTGATGTCTGGGTGTGAAAAACTTACCAGGTAGTAGTGTAAGAAACAACTCCATAGTTCTTGGTTGTTTTGTCAGAAAGGGCACAACAGAACTGGTATACATGCACCTAGCCTTTAGCAAATGTCTGCATATTCATCTGAAAATAAAATATTGATATACCTCTGTTTTGACTAGGAACTGGGAAATTTTCTGGCCAGAACAGATAGTCTAATTTCACATTACAGTTGCATCCTCCCCTTACTACCTACATCCAGCCTAAAGAGTGAAGAGCACAATGCACATCCTGTAAAAGTTGGCCACAAGAGGTGGATTGGACATGTGACAAATGACTATGCCATTGTGTGGCAGAGGCTCCATCCAGTGTAGGGATGCACGTGCAGGGCTGATGGTTGGCTTCTGGCCCTAGTGCATAATGCAACAAGCAGATCTCAACAGCACCTAGGATGTATCTTACACCTCTAGCCTGCTGGCTTTATTTTAGGCTGACTGATGTCTTAGGCAGGCTTCTTCATGCTTACTACACTATTTTACATTTTCAGACTTTTTACCCCCAAGCACATAATTTTTAAATTTTAAGATAAAACAAAAAAGTTATTCCCCCTACAACACAGCTACAGGAGTAAAAGTTCAAATTCACATACTTCTCATTCCCTTTTTCTGATTCAGCTATGCTAACACGTGCAGGAAGCAGAAGGTTCGTGTGGGTAATGCGGAAGAGCTCACATACCACAGGTTCCCCTCCTTCCTCACATACCCCATGGACCATGCAGAAAATTTCTAGCTAATTAGCTAGGGGAACTGATAAATCATCTGCTTCTTTGGAGCACAAAAATGCAACATGGTCTAGTACTAAACCTGAGGAGCTGGCTTAACATCTAAAGCCCTGTGCTACTCTGCCCCCTCTCAGTTTGAGAAGCAGAATTCTGCATAGTGAGAGCTCCCAGGTGGGATCTTTTAACTGCTGGGGCTTAATGAACATTATGTGAAAAGACGTTTTAAAAGAGGCTGCTTAGAGTTTATTCCTGCTTATAACAACCCTAGGGTAGTCCATTTTTGTTGCTGCCTTCTTAAGAGTCCACTTGTGGTTATATAGTGACTTCTTATTCCACCTCTATGCAAATGACTAAAGTCTAACCTTCAGAGAAGGCCTCATAGAAGGGTATTTTTGTCAGCTTCTTCTAAGGTAGATGCAAATGAGGGGAAATTCTCCCACTTCCACTCTTTTAACTGGCGTGACAGGACTGCAAGTGTTGACCTCAGATACTTGACCTGAATGACTAAATCGGTAAGCTCGGAGATTTATAGGATGAGCACTAAGATACAGTGGGGAAAAAAAAAATTTGAGAAGAGTACCTTAATTGGACATGTAGATCAATATGATTAGCTACGTTTGAAAGATCTGTGACCTACCACAGACAATGGGGCAAAGGTATATCTGAAATTCGTTTTTCAATGCTTCTTGGTTGCTGCCAAGCACAGAATACCAAGATACCAATCTTCGCGATGCCATCTACCCTGAGCAATAAAAAAACCCACCCTCAGTTTAACAGGAGTCACCAGTCAGCTCCTGAGGCATAAACAGGCAGCTGTAGCACCGCGCGTAGGCTGACTTTAGTGCTGGATGCCGAGCAGCGTTTGGCACAGGTGGAGGAGTTTTCATCACAGACCCAAATTAACTCCGGTGAAGTTGCTCCGCGTCTGCCAGTGCCGGAGGAACAATCTCCGTGTGGGAGAAGCGCCCAGCCGCCACCCGCCGCTCGCCCCTCCCGGCGCCGCTCAGCCGAACAAAGGCGGCAGCGGCGGGTCCCCTTTGTGGGAGCGGGCCGGGCAAGGGGCGACTCCAGCGCCCGCCCCGGGCTGCCCGCCCCGCCGGCCCGGCCCTGCACGGCTCGGCTCGGCTCGGCAGCGCACCGGGAGGAAGCGCCGGCTGCGCGGCGGGCGGGCGGCTGCCAGCGCCCGGGCTCTCCCCGCCCCCGTCTCCTCCCTCCGCCGCCGGTCCTCCGCCCCCTCCGCCTTCTCCTCGCGGCGGCGGCGGCGTTCTCGGCCCCGGCTCCTCGCGCTTCTCCGCGGCTTCGCCCCGCTCCTCCCGGGGCTCCCGCGCCGCGCTGGCCAGGACGGTAAGGGCGAGGCGCGGCGCCGGCTCGGGGCCGAGGGCGGCTCCGTCCCGCGGCTCCCCCGCTGGCTGGGGGCGGCCCCGGGAGCGGGGGCGGGCGGGACCCCGCGCTGCCAGCCCCGGCGGGTGTCCGGCGAAGGGGCTGCAGCGGGGCCGGGGCGCCGCGCTGCCCTGGGGCCGGGCGGGGGCTCGCCGTCGCCGGGGGCTGCAGCAGGAGCCGCCCAGCCCTGCCCTGCCCAGCCCCGGGGGTCGGCGGGCGGGCGGCTCCCGGCGGGGACGGAGCGCAGCCCCGTGGGGTGGGTGCCGCGGCGGTGCCCCGCCGGCCGAGCCGGCTTCGCCCGCTGCCTCCGGGGCGGCGGCTCCGACCCTCAGCCCGCGAGCGGGTTCGCGGCGGAGCGGGTAGGGCGGTTTGGCTCGTCTGAAATGCCTCGCTAAATGGCAGGGGAAAGCATATGGCCCAGGAGAAAGCCGCTGGAAGCGATAGCTGTTGGACTCCTGCGTGTTATTTCCCCGAGTCGGTGTGTAGTGGGAACTTCCTCCCGGGATGCCCTTTCGGGGGGATGCAGGGCTGAGCACATGGCTGCCTCCCCTGGGTCTGCCCCGCGTCTGTCACAGCACCGCCTGCCAAGGGGCCTGCCGGCGCCTGCTCTCCTTTCGCAGCGCTAATCTGACCTCAAGAAAACTTTAGCTGGGCGAGGGAAGAAGGCTGCTCCAAAAGGTAATTTAGTTAAACGTGTTGGGATTTTCCCCTGCACGTCTTCCTTCCCTCGCTCAGGCCAGGCATCTGTGAAAAAGAGGGAACGCAATGGGATTATCTAAGGGTCTAAAACGTATGGCTGCTCATAGTGCAGAGAAAAAGGTTAAAACTTGCAAAGACCTGGCACTGGCAAATTAACATGTCCAGTGAATTGTAGTGTTAACTTTTTAAGCTTGAATTTTATGGTCCTTTGCACGTTGGTTGTTCCTCGTGTTTAAAGTCTCTACTCAGATATTTAAGGATGAAACATATTCTTTGTGCATGCAATGACAATGTTCTTGCATTTTGTAAGCATCAGGATAACTTTTATCTTTAATGTAGACCCTTTTATCACTCAGCTGTACTGAGCTGTACTAAATACTTCTACTGTTTGTATATCTGGTCCTGATTTGTTGGGTGGCTTTGCAAAGGTCACTTCAGTTCATCTAATGGAGGCATTTTTGTAAAATGCCTGTATTGATTTAATGTGGTACAGGGTCAGACTTGGTATTTATAAATTATTTCACATTTGCATTTGTGTTCTATAAGAGCCATGCTTTATAAAGCAACTGTTCCTTAGTTGTGTCTTAAAGCCCACTGGCAGATCTTTGTGTGTGATGTGCAGGAGATATGCAGCTTTATGGGCATCTGATGTTAAGTGTCCTACTTATTTAAAAATGTTGAGAGCTCTAAAAGGGTCAGTGTAATCCATACCACACATGTGCTCAACTGACCTAGAATTAACAGGATAAAAACACTTTTAAGCACTTTTGGAGTGAAAAGTAGGATGGTGTTTCCTCGTGCATGGCTAACAATGGCTTGCTTTTTTTAAGGTGTCCAGTGCAATACTCTCCAATTAGGAGGATGGCAGAACATCCACTCTGCTGCTGGAAAGGCTTGGCTTAAACTGGTGATACTGGTCATGAGGGCAGAAGGCCACCATCAGCCTGGAGGTGCTCTACGGGGAGATGAACATTATGGTGTTGGTGGCCAAGGGTGGTGGATGCAGAGGCCACCATCAATCCTTCACGGATGGGGGGCAGCCCTTGCTGTGGGGCTGTTGGAGCTGACAGAGCTGTGTGCCCTCTCAGGGCCCCCATTTCTTGTGGGTTGGTAACTTAGCATGTCAGTTGATATTTCATGCTGCAGTACTGAGTTTCCCCTCTGGCTTTCAGGAGGCAGCAGGCAGGTGCCTGTGTGCTGCCGTGGAGGTGCAGGTATACCAGGAATGTGGTGGTGAGTGTGATTTACTGCCTCTGTGGGACTGATAGCCTGTGCCAGCGAGTTCACTCTGCTTCACAGGAAGCCTAGGCTGCCTTCATGCCAGTGCATCCATGTTAAGCAAATTGTATCACAAGCTAAAGTTAAAAGAGAAACCATGTTTTCCAGGTTCTTGTGGAGATCATTCACTGTCACGTTGCTAGAGAGGCCCTTTCTGTGTTGTGTTGTAGCAGCTGGCCACCTGCATCCTCCTTATCTGCCCCTCTTAGGCTTGTGGTGACCGTGCTGAAGATCCAGTTGTTGCTGTACTTAATGTAGGTACAGTCTTCCACTGGATGTGAGATGGTTTTCTGTTAAAGGTTCATGCTTCTGTTTCAAAATCTGGAGGTCTAAGGTTGATTTACTGAGGCAAAACTGAGTCAAATTGTAGGATGCAATTTTGCAAATATGTTTTGATTGCTCAGAGGTACAGAGCTCATTTTGGGTAGTGTGCTAGTGTGAAAAGGGAAGGTGTTTCTCAAAAAGGCTTTTGTAAGTATGTTCCCCAGTGCTGACTAGTTAAGTTAGAAGTCAGTACACTGAATTATCACAGGGTAAATTTTGGCCATTAATTGTAGTGGAATGCAGAGTAAATGAAGGCTTATGTTTACAGCTTGCCCAGAACTAGAGGGTATATCTTTAAATTCTGGAAAATCTCTGGTCTCTCACTGGCTGACAGTATATCTTGTTTTCTGCTGCTAGATTATGGCTCCCTTCCATAAGGCCCTAAGCACATGTGTTGATCAGCCACAAGTTAATAATTCTGAATCAAAATGAAGGATAAAGTATATGTCAACTACAAAGTGTTTTTCTTTCAAGGAGGCTTTATTTTAGTAGGGCAAGTTCTGAGAAGTTAGTAGAACTAGTTTGTGTTGTCCACGGAGCTAAAGGCCTGTAGGAGTTGGAGGTTTAAATTTAAAAAAGAACAAAAAAAAAAAAAAAAACCAAAACAACAACAACTTGGAGTGTCTTAAGTGTAAGGTACAATAGCTGCTTGGAAACTGCATTTTAAGGAGAAGGAAAAGCTTGCCAAATTGGGCTGTGGACCTTGCTGTGAGAATAAGATACTGCAAGCTACCAGAAAACCTAAAAGAATGAAGTAAAGGAGAGGATTGATTGTTTGAGAGCAGAAACTGCAGGGATAGCATATGAAGTGCCAAAAGCTAGAGGATGAAGAAATTTAAGATGAAGAGAGGGGGGAAAAATAAAAAGAGAAGAAGAGAAATTTGCTATGATGTTATGAGGACCAGGCTGTATGAAAAATGCTTGATGCCTCTAAAATTAGCACTTCTTGTTTTAGTAGTTTAGTTTTAGATATGCATGAGGATTTGAATATGGGAGAAAGATAGGGTGCCAAATGGAAATGACTGGAATAAATGTCTTATGTCTGCTCCCAGTTAAACTAAATCTAAGGGTCTCTGCTTTTGGGATCTGAAAGAGCTGATGCAGGGCACTGGAGCCAGGTTAAAAAATAGAATTGGGTGTTATCTGTTAGGCTGAAGGTAGCAGTTGTGATAGCAAGATAGCAAAAGATATATAGTTCCATTTCTTTTAAAAGGAGAAGAGAAGAATATCTTCACACCTTTTACTCTAGTCACAATAGAATTCAAGGATTTAGAATAAATTTGGAATGGAAAAAGTAATTAAGTATACAAAGCTAAGTGGAAAACAGGATAAAGAGTATCATGTATTTGCCACAATTAGGTCATGGGAGACTAAAGTCATATTACTGGTCAAATACTGAATGTCCTAGACAATAGGAGCAGAAGGCTTCAGTTCCAAGTATAGACACCAAAAATAACTAAATTGGAAGTGTAAAGCTTAGCTAAAGGTGTCTCCTGAAGGAGAAATTATGAGTTTGCCTGCCTGAATAAAGGAATTATTTGTGCCCTGCATCAGTATTAGTGGGGAGCAGGTCTCTTTACTTCACCACACTGGCTGAAATAACTATATGAGAAGGACAATTGCTGATGAGGCCAAGTTGGGAAATGTAGTCAGCACCGAGGTGGGTTGGATTATTGGACAGGAAGAATTGAATGTCTGTGATGACTGAAACAATAGGAATGTCAGGAAGTTGAGTAGCTCTAAAAGCAAAGTTATCTACTGAGTGATTATTAACAGCACATCTGCTATCAGCTGGCAAGTCATACCTTAAAACAGGTTTGGAGGAAAAGACCTGATCACCGTAGACAAACAGGGATGACGCTTATTTGATACTGACTGTGAAATGGGAGCAAACGTGATGCTCAGGAAGAGCTCTTCAGTGAAAGCAGACAAGTTATTAGGCGAGGTATTAGGTTGACTTTGTGCCAAATACTGTACATAGTTCTGGGCACTTATATATAGAAAATATTAAATCCTAGTGGAACATGTAGATGGATGTCCAAGCTACAAAGATCATATAGTTTGAGCAGTCTAGAGTTAGATGACAGACCAAAACTTAAAGTATTCTGGCTTTTGTATCTTAGTAATGGCAGAGAAGGGAGATAGCAGCTGCTTAGACATCTCCTGGGGCTAATTCATGGAGGAAAGGAAGGGTCATAAACTGAAGATTTATCTGTGATTTTGGGTTAAAAACTTGGTGTACAGGAGGGTAATTTGATGGATGAGTACAAGAATAATGCACATGGGGAATTTGAAAGGAGTTTCCTTACTGTCAGATTTTGGATGCCTTCCTAGCTGTAAGTATCCTGAGTCCCAGCTAAGTATCGAGGTTTGCATGTGACTGTTGAGGAGTGGAGCAGTACAGGTAACTGGAGCCACTATATTTTAGGCTTTGGTGTTCACAGTTAATCAACAGAAATAGAAGTCACTTCAGTAAAGGAGGTGTGATGAGCAGAAGCACTTATTTTTGTGGAGCATGTGTTGTCGAGTCACATGATGGTGGATGAAATTTATAGCAAGTAAAAACACTTATCTATGACATTAGTAGCTATTCTGTTCTCTTTTTAGTGCATAATGGAGTGGAATGAAGCTTAACTCATAAAATATTTATAATAACTACAAATTAATATGTGTGGGACAGAAAATGCATAAATGGACATGCAGGCTGGAGGTCAGGTTGGCTGCCTTGTACCCATAAATAAATAAAAGGGTTCTCCTGTCAAATGAGTGCCTGTCTTTATCCTCTGCCTGATTTCATAGTCTCTGGTCTTAGGAGTGTTTCATGGCTCTGGCTGCATCCTCTTGTTGGGGACTGTGTTCCTGGGAATAGGAGGCTGCCTGGGGAGAGACTTGGGCAGAGCCTTGTGGGGTAGATGAAGTGCAGAGCTGTTGGAAACCCAAGGCAGGGGCTCCCAGCTGGGGGAATGTGTGCTTGTCTTTGGCTTTGTTTTGTACTACCTGACCCAGGTGTTGGTGCTGAGCTATACAAAGCCCAATGCAACATAATCACTTTTGAGGTGAGAAAACTGAGGTCTGAGGTGTGCCAGTTGAGACACACTTTCTCTGGTGACAGTGTTGAAGACTTGACTGGTACACAGTGAAGAGGCGTGTGCCCCATTGAAAGTGTAAAGGTGGCACGTGTGATTTGAAGGCTATGCCATGTTGACTTTGTTTGATCTTTGCCATAGTGTCAGTCTCTCTTGGTTTAAAAACTGTCCTGCAGCTGGTCTGTGTATGCCCAGTGAAACTTCTGGAAGTTTTGAGATTACTTCAGAAAGAAAAAAGAATATGTCATCTGTGTGAATGTATTCTGAGAAGAACCATTGAAAAAATAAGGTGCTTTGAGTGTGTTTGTACAGGAAAGCAAGATGAATATTTTGATACTGCTTTATGACTATTTGTTTTAAATTTATAAGGCAGGTGTCTTACTTCCTTAGAAATAATTCAGTTGCAAACTCCCTTACAGTGTAGTTT
This sequence comes from Lonchura striata, assembly GCF_050655825.1. Classification (NCBI taxonomy): domain Eukaryota; kingdom Metazoa; phylum Chordata; class Aves; order Passeriformes; family Estrildidae; genus Lonchura; species Lonchura striata. The sequence continues at coordinate 119,221,682 of NC_140704.1, forward strand.
ATTAAAATCTGAACTATTGAATTTTAGGGGTTTGCTCAAAATGCTTGTGTATTTTTTGCTTTAATGAGGAGCTATGTAATGAACTCAATGTGTCAGCATGCCCCATAAGAAGTAATTGTGAAAAGATTGTGTTGAGCCATCAGAAGAATAATTAAAGAATCCTAGGGAAATTTGAATATATTGTCCTGGTAGCTTTTAGCATGCATCATTAGGCTGTTTACTTACTGTTATTTTTCATTTACTGCTATTGCCCTATTATACAAGTGTTGGGTGTATAGTTAAAAAAGATGAGACTAGGGCTGTGGTGGGCATTATAACATCTTTCACTTGACAGCCTTCAAGCCCCAGATATTAATGGATGTGGTGGAAAAGTTATTTCATGTTTACAAGGGAAAGATTCAACCTAAATTCAAACAGGCTTTAGCAAATCAAAGAGCAGAGCACTTGTCTCTTGATGCTTTTCTGTGTTCTTTAAAAAAAAAAAATCACTCAAATAATTTCCTGTTACAATTTGAGGTCTTGGAAAAGTCTACATTAAGAAATGGGAGGAAATGTTTTAAGACTTTATTGGACAGGGAAGATAATGATAGAGTCGAGTATTGTCTGAGTTGTTTTCTTCATCCAGTGCCTCTCCACAGTACTAGACAAGTCTGTTTTAAGTAACTACCCAAATTCATGAATGGACCCAGACCTTTGGATTTCTAATGACCTTTGTATGTTGTCTCTCTCTATTTGACAAGTTAATCTATGCATGCTATTACTTGGGAGGTCAGGCAACCACAAGAAAACTTTTTCTCATGGATGCATGTGCATATATAGACATGTGCAGTTTAAATTAGGATGGAGGAGAATCATTTAAGTAATGCGTGGATAGAACACTTTTGGGATGATGGTGATGATGATAATATGCATTTTATTTGTACTTTATTTCATATATATAAAACTTAATGTTGCTGTGTTTGTCAATCTGCTATTTGTCTTCCTGTCTAACTCCAGTGGGTTTAGACCATTTTGAAAATCTTAAGAACCTTTTGTCACTTCTCATGCAGCCACGTACTTCAAGATTGTATTTTGAAAAATGCATATTTATTACTAACATTTGTAAATTGCTTATGTAAGTACAAGCAAGTAAAGTGATACATTCCATATGCTTGTTGTATTTAATTGCAAGATTCTTATTATCTCTGTTGTTTTGCCTTTCTGAGCTGCCATATTACTGAATTTTATTACTGTTGGGTTGTCCCAGTGTGTTAGTTTGGGTGTTCAATGATAATTGCAGTGAGTGTCAATCCTAAATGAATTTAAATGGCAGGCAGTGTGAATGGAATTTCATGGTTTTCTTTTACTCTATTTGGATAGATGTTATTTTGTCACTGAAGATCACTTGTGATTGTCACTCTACATAGTAAAACTTGATACAATATATAGGGCCTTACTGATAATCAGTTAATTTTATTAAATAGTATCTGCTAATCAGAACTAGAATTGCAGTTCCATAATGTGTGATATCTGCAGTGTGTTTGTACAAATGCTTGGGGAGCATTGCAGATGGGGAGGTCTGCTTATTCACATTTCCTGCAAGACCCCCATACATGCTTTACTGAAGGATTTCAGGTGTTCTAGTTAATTTTGTCTTTATTTATTGCTGCTGTCTCCATCTTGCCATGTTTTCTGTACAAGTTTGGGGTTTATTCCTGTTGTAATATTGGGTCCCATTTCCTGCAAGTGAAATTAAGCTTCAGAACCTCTACCTGAAGTGAATCCCCCGAATCTTTGTGAATTTAAAACCTCAGATTTCGGGTCTTTCCCCCTCATGCCCCTTTTTTTCTCTTTGATAGACTGTGAAGAAAAAGAGACACTAATTAATGAAACACACCATATAGGAGTGCACAATGTTCTCTTTATTTGAAAAGAAATGTTGTTTTCCTCTGATCTTTGCTGTAGTCATTTAAGGTGTTGACTTGTGACTAAAATAAATTTATTTATTTAAAAATAAATTGATTTTTTTCTTATGGCTTGTTTATTATAGTAAGTTTTTGCTATCACATGCATTTCTTTTATGACTGAGAACTCTTTTTTTTCTGTGTTTAATTGAAAGATGATCAGTGTCATTTCTCTCTTCCTTCCCTCTCAATCTCCCTTAAACCTAAACAAACCCTTCAGTCCTTTAACAAAAGTGTCTTTGTTTTTACATTTGTTTTATGAAATTGCTTGAATCCTTTGGGAAAAGCTTTCCTCTCACAGGAAGAGAGGGAAAAAAACCCCCACCCTTCTAAGCCAAAAACAGCAAGCCTGCTACCAGATATGACTTTGTTTTGCTATCTGAATAACAGCAGATTGCATTAAAAAAAGCAATTTCTCATCTAAATGAATGAAAAGTGCAATTGCAGAAATGCACACAAATAGACAAATGGTTTTCACTCTGCAAATGTAAAATTGGTAGTATGCAGGGCAATAATTTGCTGCATGCCCTTCTGGGAGCTTCTTTGCATTGGGAAGTGGAATTTTAAATGGGTATTTTGTAGTTCTGAGAGGTGGGACCACCAACTATTCTTTGGCCTTTCTGATTTTGTTTTGGTTTTTGATACTATTTATTCCTAAAAGTCTCTTGGTACACCTTTGTGATGTTCTGATGCTGTGGCCCCAGCTGTGAAGTCATCCATCCTGGCATACTAGGCAGTTGTGTGAAATACCATTTCCTGATCTAGGAACCTGGAAACTGGCAGCAAACATGAGTTAAAGGAGAGATTGGATCAGGAAGACAAAGAATTATGTGAGCAGAAGTGCTGATGAGCTAGAACAAGATTGTTGCAGCAGACTTTCTCCCAGATGTAATAAAAATGCAAAATTGAGTCAGTGGCCTACTGTTCTTGATCACCTGCATTATTATGCAGGCTGGAGGGATCAAGATGAAGAAAAATTTTCTGAGTAAGTGCTGAATGTGAATGAAAAAAATAAGGAGGCCTCCCTTAACACCAGGTGGTAAGAGCTTATCTGCTGAAGAGTGAGAAATCAGACACTGGGCTAAAAGAATTGTTACAGGATTGTCCTAGAAGACCCTTTTGTAAGCATTATATGGAGAATTAGAAGTATGGTGGCCTCTCTGCGTTCCAATGGCACTTCACATCTTAAGCAGCTCTTGAATTTTGCTTGAAGTTCCCTTTGTTGGTGCCCTGCATTGCTGCTGTTTCGCTTCTGTCCCCAAAGCCCATGCTGTGTCAACTTTATAACTCATGCTGGGCTTCCATGTGTGTGCAGCTGTGAAACAGCTGTGTCCTCATGACTGGCTTATCCGTGGTGTCCTGGTGAAACCTCCATGTAATTTCCTGGGCTTACTTTTTATATCCTAACCTTGCAGGTACACCTGCTTTTGCTTCCAGAGTCTGGGAAGAGAACTGTGTGCTCTGGAGTAGCATCCATACCTCTCATAAACAGGCATGTGCAGAGATTATTATATGGATGTTCGTCTTATATCTGGAACATTTTAAAGTGCTCTTCATGAAGACTAGACCAGAGAATTATAGGCTTTGGAGAGATAGAAACTGAATTAACTTGTGCTTTGCTGGCTAAGCTGCATTAATGTTTTCATTACTTGCCCTAAAATGCAATAGGCAAAAGCTGTAGGGAGAGGCCCTGTCCCTCATCTATGCCGAATTTAATAAAAGATAGGATTTCTCCTTCTAAACTTTCATTATCCAAGAACCTCTATGAACGTATCAAATGATGCTATTAAATTGTTGCAATCAACTAATTTGATTTCCATATTACTTCTGAATGACTGTTGCTGAAAAGATTTTTTTGTTTACAAGGTACCTTGCCCCAGTATGAAATCAGATCCTCACACTCTACCTCCTACATATATATTACTAAATTGTGTGGGCTGTCTTACTGAGCCAGAGAGCAGAGAGGAATATTTGCTTCCTGTGCTGTTGTTGTGGTCGAGGCTAATCAAATGCTACTAATGAAGGCTTGCTTTACTGATGGTATTATATATTTTGCTCAGAGGGGATCATCACAGATGCTGAGTAGAAGAGCTGCCCACCTGACAGATCCGTACTCACTCTCATGGTACCTTTTGTTCCCATTTGCTGTGTGCCCAGAACACTTTCCCTGAAAACACTGTTCCCTGTAGGTGCTGCAGCTGAGCTGGGATAATAAGATGCAGACTGGAAGGACAAAGACTGCTGTCCAAAAAGCCCTTGCAGTGGACATGGTTACTATTGCAGCTCTGCAGGCCAGAGGCTGTCACGTGTTGCTGCAACAAACCTGAAGGAATTGCTGCTTGAGCTGGACATAAAGGCAAGGAGGCAAGCTTGTCTTATGGTAGTTGGGATGCAGACACTGTCTAATGTGAAGCTGCCTGTTGTGAGGTTCTGGTCTTTCTCCTACGTTTTTCCCATGTCTTGAACTTCTGCTAATTTAAAGCTGAACTTCTAATTAGAAGCAAAAAAACCTGTTCCTTAATCAGTGTGATTTGCTTTCATGGAATACTTCATTCAACTTAGTGCAAATTGTGAAAGCCATGTTTTTATATTTGAAAATTGTATCAGCTGCTCTTGACATTGAACCAGGCAGAAGAGTGCTAACCAATCCTCATGAAGTCTGGCTTCAATGAAGTGTAATTTAGTACCATAACATACTGAGCTGAAAGAAGCAATAAAATAGTCCTCCATTTAGTCCTTTCTGCATTACAGCTTTGGCATTGCAACTGTGGATTTCCCATAGTTTCCTTAATACCTTTCTCTTCTTGCTAGGCAATATATAGAATACCAAAGTCCTAAAATTCACTTTAAGTGTTATTAGAATAACTGATATGTTGGAGTGGAGGTAATGGCCTCTTGTTCTTCTGTAGAACAGCCACATGGGCACAAATTCTTTTTTTTCTTTCTGTTTTTGAAGTTGTTTTGCAGAGTTATGCAGAAATGCAGAGATTTTTTTCCTAGGCTGGGATTTTTCTCGTCAGAACTCACTTTTTCGTAATCATGATTGTGGTCTCTGACAACAAGAGAAACAGAACTGAGGTGAAGTATATCTTGTTCACCAAATTGAACAGCTCTTACAATTTTTTCCATGATCAACTTAACTCATTGACATGGCAATTAATAGAAGTGTAAATGAGAATGTCAGAAATTCTGTAGTCACTGTCGTATAAGGTTCACTGGCACCTATAGTGAGTGTTCTCCAAGGGTGAAGAAGAGGCAGAGTTTGGATATGGAGGAGGGGCTTACAGTGCTAGAGTATGGCCAAGTTAATTGTGGCTTTTGTGCTTTGTATCTCTGAAGGCTTCTGAAAGTGAAAGGAGTGGGCCATAGGGTTGTTGCCCAGTTTCACTTTTTTTTAATATTGTGATATTTCTGATCATAAATTCACAGACTTTGGGAGCGTTCCTCGATGGGAAGTTACAGAAATACCTGTTTATGTGTTCTGAATTACATGATGGTTTTTGTTTTAACCAATTCTTTAATGACTTGGGAAGAAAGGGGATATGTTCTTCATGAAAAGAGATGTATTCTACATGGAAACCATGTACAAAGTTGTCAGATGATTTAAAAGCACATTTCAAGACAGATCAGAGTTATCTTTATTTATATATTTGGTCTTCAGCCTGACTATGCACAAAATGGAAAGTGAAATAAAATTAAGATGTCTGGTTTATTTTGTTGTCTACTCATAAAATACATCTAAGTGCTCACAAGAGAAAATTTTATTGGGAAAAAGATTCAAATGATTCAAAATACCGCCTTGCTGTCTCTGTTACTTTTCTGTTAATTTATTTTTTTCTCTTCTAACAGTGCCTAGGACGTGTATGTGACTTAACCATTGCTTCATTTCTGATGTGTGTACTTTTACCTGTATGCTAATGTATGTAGATGAACAGGCCAGGACTTGACCTATATAATACAAGTGCCTTAATTTACTCCTATGTACATTCCAGGGTGTGGGTATTTAAATAAAAAGGGAAAAGAAAAAACAAGCTGGTGCCTGGTACAGTAATTCTAGCTGGAGACTGATACTTGTGATAGGAGGGCAGTTATCAAAATAGCCACCCTCTGATGCCATTTTTTCCCATTCCTGCTGTAAAGGCAACTCATGGAGACACACCTGCAGCCAGGCAGAGGCCAAGGGCCTGCTTGGGCAGAGTCATTCCTCAATCCTCTGTTCCATCTTGATGGCAAGATGCACATGGTGGGCTTTTCCTGGCAGCAGGTGCACCTTGCAGCTGTGCTTCCCAGTGATCTTGGGAAGAGACAGCCCCTGGAAAGCACCAAGCCTCCCTCCCAAGTTCAGGCTTTCTGCAGGAGCCCACAGGACATGGTCTGGCCTGCCACTCACCTGGATTAGGGCATGCTGGCCTCTGGGTTGGACCATAGGATCTACCTGGCCATCCCTCCTAAATCCTTTGGTGTCTCTAGTTCTGTGACAGGCACTTAAAAGAATGATAGATGATTACTTGGATGCTGTGCCAGGAATTCAGCCGTGCAGAGCGCTCACAGGTCATAGTTGAGATTTTGCAATTTAGAGAGAAATAACAAATCCTTTGCATTAAACAGGATGCGAATACATGAAAGAACATTTCCAGGAAAGCATGCATGCGTGAGATGGGGAAAGGGAGTTGATCTGGTTTCTGATTTGTGCCATTAACTGTGCGTTCTGCAACATTCCTCAGCAGTTGAGAAACATTATGTGTATGTCTGCAGGTAATCTTGAGTCCTCTTGGAGACAGAAGACTGAATCCTCCTCTCAATCCCTTGGTATTCTTTCTGTAACATGACGGTGTCCACATATGTCCACACATAAATAATATTCTTTGTTTAAAAGTCTTAAATGTTTCTGTAGGGACCTGATCTAATTTTCTAGATGGGCTTTCCCTTTCTGCAGCTGGTTTGGACTGAATCTGAGGAAACAGTTCCACTACATGATCTGCATCCAAAGGAGAAGTGTTGCTCCTCTGAGACCATTAGCTATGGTAGGAACGCCGTCTTTAGCAGGAGGGTTGGGCTCGAACTCTTGCCCTGCCCTTGCTTTGAGAGGTTGTCCATGAATGCTGAACTTCAGCGTTGCACCCCCACATCTTCTGAAGGGTGCTGAACAGACAAGGTGACAAGGCAGACTGAGGTGGGCACCCAGTGAAATGTATTCCCCAGGTTCCTCTCCTAAAATACCTGAAATGCTCTTAGTTTTATTTTCCTATCAGTACTCTTAGTTGAATTGTCTGGAAATAGTTACTTTCTTGTAGAAGTTCTTGCTGGTGGTATAAGATAGCTTGGCAGCATCTATGAAAAAACAGTTATATGGGGAAGAGGTTGTTTTGAGATTTTTGTCTTAATTGGAAAAGTACCAAAAGCTGGGAAGTGCAAAATACATGTGTTTTTTTTTCCCTTGAAATTTCACACCACTTTTCAAAATAAATTCTGCCTTTAAGTGGGTGAGTCCTTGCTCAAAAGTAGTGATTCCCAAATGTTCATATTTGAGCCAAGAATAAAATCTCTTTTTATGCAATCTCTTCAGAGCCTGCCTCTGAGAAAGAAAGAATTTAGTCTTCTTTTAGAGACTCTATTCTCTTTATAGAACATAATGAGTTTGCTTTTCAAAGGAAAAACTGAGAATTGCAGTGAAGGGGCTCTGTAGTATCTCGGCTTGATTTTATACAGGATAAAGCTGTTTAGTATGTAATACAGTAAACTGTTTAAGAGGATAAGTTATATAATTACCATGAACTTTTAAATAATGATTAGTATTAGTACTTGATTGTCAGTCAAGGCTGTGGCTTTGTAAGTAGGAAAATGGTTGCAGATATACTCAGAGCTTTTTAAGATTTTTTTCCCTTCCTTTTTATTTATCCTTATTTGCATATCTTAATTATGTAAACATAACTGTTTACAGTTTTAAGCTGAAATGCTATTTTATTTCTCCACGTATTTGCTTTAGTGTTGGCTCAGTTTCTTCTGGTTTTTAGGAGCTTGTTAACTTGCCTCTGACAGTTTCTTCATAGTCAGATATGGCAGCTGATGTCTGAGAGCTTTAAAATAATAATGAATGCCATAAAATTCTTTGTTTACTTAGTGATGTGATCGTGTAGCTTGATTTCAAATGAGCAAGCATCCATATGGTGTACTAGAATAAGTAAGCTGTCCCTTGCTGTGTGATACCTGTTGCTGGACTGCAGCTGACACTTCAGGCAATAGAAGAACCTAGTGGTAGAGTATGAAGTGGTATGAAACCAATCCTGATAGCAATCAGCTTGTCATGTATGCTTGAGGGAAAGAGTCAGAAAGTGGCCTCCAAGCATTTTCACTTCGCAGTTGAATTGTGGTTTTATTATTGTCAGTATTTGACTAATAGGGTAGGAGTTGAACCCAGTTTATGGGTATAGTTCACCAAATTCAGTTCTACTCCAAGAAAAACAGCACCAAATGTAAGCACAAGATCTCTTGTTCTGTCATTTTTTATTATACTCCATGCTGAACTTATAATCACAAGATTTAGAACCCCTCCACACCACGCACTTTTTAGTGGCAACCCAATCTTTTCCATGATACAAAATGGATCTGTGGACTTGAGAATGTTCATTGACCTCCCAGACAGAGACAGCTAGAATTCCTGAGGTTCCAAGCCCAGCCAGAAGTTTCCTCCTGCAGCACCTAATGTAGTAGTACAAAAGTATCAGAAAAAGCTGTGTGAGGAAAAAGGAGATTATATTTAAAGATTAGCCTTGTTCTTTTACTAGTTATTTTGCAGTACCAGATAAATGATAATATTATTTAGTTGTTAAGAGAATTCCATTGTGTTTGAAGGATTTTTCCTCTGCTCCTCAGTTTGTTGAGACTATTACCAAGTTGATAGACTTCATCAGTTAGCAGAGGAATTTACATAAAGGTTCACAGAGTAGTAGTGTGGTATGGCTGTCAATTTGAACCATTTAATATGTTCACAGCAAGGGTTGTTTTTTTTTTTTTTTTTTGTTTGTTTGGTTTTTTTTTTTGCCTTTTCTTGAGCTTTTTCCTACTGTCAGGTCAATCCCCAGGAATAATGGGTTGTGCATGTGTCACATTCTGGCAAAATCACTGACAAGCTGACATGCATGGTTATTGCTTGTTTTTTGGAGAAGGCAGATACTCCACATCCTAAGCCAAAGAGAAACTTTTCTCAGAGAAAACTTGATCTCTTTGTAAGTACTTTTAAATCCTGCCTGTGTATTGCAGGTGCATGCCCAGACCACATACTGCCTGGTGACCGCTGCTTCTGTGAACAGAAGGATTAGAATAAAGTTTCAGCCTTAATCTTAGGTTTCCTGCACTGATTCACTTTACAGTCTTATTCCTATTTGGTTGCCTGTGTGCTAAAATGCATGTATTTATTTATACTTGCTGTCACAAAAAAAAAAAAAGGCTCTGACTGTGGTATTTTGGTTTTTATTGTTGATGAACTGTGTAAAGATTTATGCCTTCCCTCAGACTCTTCACTAGGTAGTAATTAGCCATGTGCTATGCAAATTCATGCAGAAAACAAATTGGTTATGTGTTAATTAAAACTAAATGACAGCAATTTTATATTTAGGTTATTTTAAAGTGCCTAAATTATTTTGGATTTGAAGTCTTAAGTGTTTTTCAATGCATGCCTTAGTCCCCTCTTTGTTACTTTCAAACTCTATAGTAAATATATATGGTTTCTTATGTACAGAATTATATGCTATAATTAAAAAAAAAAAAAAAACAAAAAAACCAACAAATCACTATTTGTCTTCTTCAGGGTTTCAATTGACCTGCAGAATTTTGTGAAATGTAAAAAGTAATTGTTCGCTTTTTTAGTGGTGTTGCTTTTTGTACTTATATGATCTTTGCAGTTTTACATGTGATATGCAGAAATTGAACTGCAACTAAGATTTAATATTGGCCAGGACAAGATCTTGCAACTAAATTCATTCAGCAATATGTTTAATTGACAAGAAGTTGGTAAAAGACTGTTTTCTCTTTATGCAGTCTTTTGTTTATCCTTGAAAGTTTTGCATTTAGGGAGCTATTTAAATCCTCTGCCTTTTAAAGTTAAATCAATAGCAAGCATGCAAGATGGTTTAAGCAACAGGAAAATTAGTTTCTTGGTGTTCTAACAGATTTAAAAGAAATATTCTTAATTGTGTAGTAATGGCATAGGATGGGTTTTTGATTAAAAAACATACTAGAAGCATATGTTTGTGATGGGTTAATTTTTTTCCCCAGGTTTTCATGTCTTAATTTCAGTGTCTTTACCAGTCTATTGCAAAACTGGGCTTTGTGCCTTGGTGAGTCCTCTGAGGTTTGTGTGAAAATTTAAAGTCAAAATTTCAGGGGTTTTAAAAGCACTAAGTCAATAAGATGTTTGACATTGAGTTGGACTTAATTTATATTTGGGTGCTACAAAAGTATAAATCTGTGGCTAAGGTGTACAGGAAAATGTATGGAGGTAAATGAAGTTGCAGGGGGCCACTGGGAAAATTTGGATGTTGACAATTTCACTGATGTGTTTCTGTGAAATGATTGCCAGTGTTCCGTCATTCTCACGACTCAAAAAGGTGCTTAAGTGAAAATGAAGCTTATTGGGAGGAAGTGCTGATTAGCTCTTGTGTCCTGTATGACAGTCAGGAGCTTGCCTCCCCTGTATGGGGAGCGAAGGGAGGATAGGGAATTCTTCCATCTCTGATCCATACATTTGTAATCTCCTGCTGTTATTTTTTCAGAGGCCTAAAAATATATTGGATTCTGCTTCAGAAAGAAGATTGAATACATGTTTTTGTAGGAACAGTGTTTTAGGTAGTTTAGGCAAGAAAGCAGCTGTTGTGTAAAAATGTCTATATAAGTGTAGAGTCTTCCTTTGAGACAAATAAATTTGTTTTCTATACAATTGAGTGCTGTTGGTTTGGTTTTTTTTTTCATTATTAATAGAAGCTCAGCAGTAAGCCTTGACCACAAAATAAATTCTTTATCCTGTGTGATTTGTGTGCATTTGTCTTTTAAATCTGTTTAACAAAGTAGTGCAACAAAATTTGGGATTAGCAACATGCTAGTTAGTTTTGCTGGAGGAAGCTGGGACATGAAAAATGGGGAAAATCATGCATTTTGCATTAGGTATGATGAGCTGACACAAAGATTAGCTATGTCATGCATTTCTTTTCAAATGGTTCCTGACCTCATGGGTGCAAGGAAGTTGTGATTCAGCTGTAGCAGGATAAATTTGGCAAAGAAAATAAGCATGGGTTTTGTGCTGATTTGTATATTGGCAGAAAGATATTCTCAGCTTGTAGACTTTCCTTTTACCTCTCACAAATTTAAAAATAAGGTTGATTTAGTGCCAAATGTCTTTTGTAACACATGCTCTTGTATTGTATTTTAGTGCTTTTTACTTTTTGTAGTGCCTTTATTTTTTCTCTAGATCTGCTCTGACACGCGTGATATGGAGGGCTGTAAATGCAAGTAAATCAGGTACTGCTTGCAAAAGTTTCTGATACATTATGAAATACACATTTTAAATTTCAGTAACATGAAATCTGGACTGTAAAATCCTACTTTTAATCTAGGCTTATTTGGTTAGGCTATGTTAAATCCACTCCTAAAAATACTCAAGCTTTTTTATATTATTATTATTATTTCATTTGAGATCAAATCTCTTTGAACTATGTAGACACGCACCTGTGCTCATTTTAATCCCTGTGTAGTTTTCATCAATTATCACAGCAGGCAAGAAGAAAATCAAATTGTGAAATGCTTTTGAAAAGTAAATACATGCAACTTGGGGTTCAGGTTCTCTGTTTTAATCAAACATCATCTGTAGTCACCTTCTTAAAACAAAGCTGGGTGAGGGAGGAGTACAAAAAGCCTTTTTTTTGTTTTCACTGTGAAATGTCTGAAGTGCTCTGCTGTATGATGAGTGTAATATGTTTGTGTTTGTAGAGGAAGGCTGTGTTGTGTGTGTGTGTATATGCTTTTTTTTTAAGCTGGAGAAAATCTAGGTCAAGAGATTTCATTCTTATTAATAACTTAAAGCTTTATTCCTCAAAAATTATCCTCCATGGCTTGAAAGCTTCCTCTCTGGGGAAGCACTGTTGCTCTCAAACATGGATAGGAGCATTTTCCTTTCCATCAGGGTGTTAAGGTGTTCACCTGAGAATCATAGAGTCATGTAGTTTTGAAAAGACCTCCGAGGTCATTGAGTCCAACCATTAACCTAACACTGTCAACTGAGTCCACCGCTAAACCATATCTCTGAGCACCACATGTACACAGAGGTATGGTGACTCCATCACTTCCTTAGGCGGACTCTTCCAAGCTTGACAGCTCTTTTGGTGAAGAATTTTCTCTATTATTTAATCTAAATCTTCCTTTACACAGCTTGAGGCTATTTCCTCTGGTGCTGTCACTTGTTACTTGGTAGAAGAGACCGACCCCCACCTGGCTACAGCCTTTTCTCAGTTATTGTAGACAGCACTAAGGTCCCCCGTGAGCATTCTTTTCTCCAGACTAAACACCCCCAGCTCCCTCAGCAGCTCCTCATAAGATTTGTGCTCCAGACCCTTCACCAGCATTGTTGCCCTCCCCTGGATGTGCTCCAGTGCCCCAGTATCATCTTTCCCCTGTGTAATTTTAAACACCATCACAGAACCTCAGAGGAGCCTGTTCTTTGTGGGTTTATCAGTGTGGGCCAAGCTTGGGGCTGGGGATCCTTGGCATTTTTCCTTGCCTGCTGTCCAGCTCCATGCCAGCTCCCCAGCCTTCTGACCCATGTGTGGCCACACTCTACCCAAAAGAGGTCTTATGGGTATTGATATAACAAAATTGGCCACAGGACTGATTTTTTTTTTTTTTTTTCCTGAAAACATACATCCCCATCAGCAAAATAAACAAATGAATATGGAAGCTTGCCAATTCTCATTGTATTTCTTTGGGAGATGCTAAAGCATGAAATCTCTCTAGCTTTCCTGTTCCTCTTCTTCAGCAGCTGCTGCCCTGTGTGTGTAGCTGCACATCACCAGTGACTTGTCTTGGTGTTACATATCTAAACTGGGAAACACTGGGAAGAGTGCTGTTAAACTGAAAGAATAGAGAAATTCTTGGCACTTACAGATAGAGTAATCTACTGTATTAGAGGTTTAAACAAACTTGGGGGAAAATAGTTCTATGAAGCCTTTAATTTTATCTTAATCTTTTGTGTCACTCTAGACCTGAAATCAAAGGTAATTAAATTAGGATAATTAATCATGGAATAACTTAGAGAGGAATGTAATGAACTTTCCATCAATTTGCAAGTTATGTAAATCAAGATAAGAGTCTTCTCATAAACATTCTGTTTGCAAGCTATGGACAAAAAAAGAGAGGTTAATTTAGATGCCCTTTGTATTGGCATTTTGAAGTTATTTCTGGTTTAAGTCCTTCAAATATTATGATTTAGAACTTTAGTTTGTGTTTTGGTGTTTGTATGAAAGAGGGCAGACTTGAGGGAGAAAAGGTATTTTTCATTAAAATGTTTGTGTTAAGGATTCTTGTATTGACTTTCCCTCTGTTCCTGCCCAAGATCTTGTGGATATAGGAGAGATTGGGCGGGAAACTGTTCATGTGCTGCTACAGGACCAGCAAAACTAGGTTTGTGCAACAAGTCAAGAAATACATTTACTACTTTCAGGGGAAGTCTTTCAATATGTGGAGTTGCAGATTCTAACTCCCCAAAGGGAGATGTGCTGAAGCTTTAGACATTGTATTCAGCCCATGTGATTAATATAATTGCATCTTCTTTGTGAATAACTTCTGTAGATGTGAAGCAGACTTTGAAGCAAGTCAGTTGACACCCACACAGAACCAAATTATAACATCCTGATTAAATTGCTATGCAGTCTAAATGCTCAAGTATTGTCAATACAAGGAAAGTTTGTTCCCAACAACTCTTAAAGTGTTCAAATTCACTTGAAATTTGCTGGATTAAAAAGTTAACTTGCATATTTAGGTTATTTGCATGTAAAATTAGAAAGATTATCAGGATCATTAAAAACATAAAACACATGAAAGAATAATGTCAAATGTATTTTAGGAATCCCTGTAAAATTCTATTCACATCCCACATATTTTATTTTAACTTTTTTTAGTTAACAATCAGTTAACTTTTTTTATCGATCAGTAAACTTTCTTTTAATTATCAATTTAGTGATCAAATAGTGACTTGGTATACTACCTTTTCTTGAAAGTATTATAAAATAATTCTCTGGTTTGTGTCAAGCAGTTTGAAACATAGTCTGTTTGAATTGCATCATATGAAACACTTTCTCAGCAGGGTCTGAGAAAGAGTGCTTCTGAAAATTTATCTCCTTTTTATGATCCTAGAGGAGTGGTAGATGCCACATCTCTGGAAGCATTCAAGGTCAGATTGAATGTCTGAGCAATCTGATCTAGTTGAAAATGTCTTTGCTCATTGCAGAGGAATGGAACTGGATGGCCTTTGAAGGTCTCTTCCAGTGCAAACACTTCTGATTCTCTGGTAATAACTGGTCATTTAAATGCAATGTTTATACATTATGTGAATATAGGAGTAGAAATTATAGTACTGCAATAAAAACTAAGATAGGTACCTCTTTGGGTGTTGGACTTGTTTTTAAAGTTTGTTTTTTCTGTCTACAATGTTTCTGATAATTTTGATTAATTTTGTGTGTTGCACAAAAATCTCCTTTAGATGCATCATACTGACCTTCAGAATGTTCAAATTGGATGTTTGGGATTTAGTACTTGTTTGAGTGCCTGTCTTCATAAATAACTTGCACAGAATTTTCTGCAGGATCATCATACTGTCAACTTTCACAAGGAAGAATGCCATGTTAACACTTTATTAGCCTGTTGGAATCATCAAAATGCACATCTTTAGGGATATGTGGATGCCTCCAGTGCAAAATACCTGTTTTGATGTAGAAAAATGTTGCTTTTTTTTTGTAGATTTTTTTTTTTGTTACCCTCATGACCAGCATAATTTTCTTAACTATGGGTTCTTTTGAGATTCCAAAGGTTAACCAGTCTAAGTGTTAGGAGTCCATCTCATTTTTTAAAAAGAATTGCAGTGTAGTTTCAGGATGAGAGACAGGATGGGACAATGTCTCAGTTGCCCTTTGACTTCAGGGTAGAACAGCATCCTTGCTTTACAGACTGATGACGTGTGACTCACAAGCTGCAAGCTTCCATGCACCTTTCCTTTTGTGACTGGTGCTTTGAAGTACCTATCTGCTTTGTGAATTCTGTTTCCATTTTGTAAAATTGGGGCTTTTAAAAAAATACTCTCTGCTCTTTCCTTCTTCCTGGACTCAGTGCTGTTAAATGAGGCTGAGAGTCAAAAGAAGACTATGCCTATGGCTGTCTGTGGCTTTTTGTCCTGCATGATGTGACATGATGTGACTGCTTGATATTTTTATTTATAAAGTATAAGAAAAGTGTCAAAGTTCTATGTTATCTTATGCTATGCTGAGTTATGCTTATGTCAGAACACCATGAGATTGTAGTCTCTTAAATTTTAATCCTGTTTTGACATTTGGAAGTCAAGTGTCTCGAATCAAGCTCAAACCCGTGGAGGTACTCTGCAACTGTTGCCTCTTTTGTGCTTTTCCATAGTGACCTGATACAAGGTTGATAAATGTTTCTAAAAGAAGCAATAAGTGGCTGAGTGTTCAGAAAGGAAGCGTAAAGCCTTTCAATTCAAACTGTTGATTTATGCTGCTCTTAGCAGTAGTGGTTAGTTTGGCTGCTTGCCCCTTGCTTGTTTGCCAGCTTCCTGCGATTTGGAGATGAACAGGGTCCTGGATTTGCTTTCTCCAGGGTATGGAAGTGCTCTGCCATTGCACTGAAATTCTGGTTAGTAATAATTTGCATAAACAAGAAACATTTTTTTACATAATTAGCTTTAAACAAAGAAAAGTAATCAATTGTGGCATCTTAAGAATTTTTTCCTTCTGTACAGAATTATCTCAAAGGGCATGTCTCTAAGCTGGAGTTGCATCAGTAACTACATTGCTGTTTGCTTCTCTGTTTCTCAAAATAGTGGTGTGCAGCACAAAAATGTTACTAAATACCTCTGATGAAGGTAGGCTTTTGCAGAGTTGGCACATTACGCTTAATTCCTGCTTTCATGACCAGCTGCTGAGTAATCCTACACGCTGAGCCCATGGCCTGGAGATGGGCTCCACTTCTTGCTGTCCAGGGAGGAAAGCTTTTGGTAAAACATCCCTTTCCCATGATGCAAGGACTCTTTCCACAACTTTATTAGTTAACTCATCGATATCCTATATTCAGCACTCTTTCCCTGCAAGTGTGATACTGTTTTACTGTTCCTATCAACAATGATAGTGTAGTGTTGGAACAGGTCACAAAGGGAGTCAATAAACTCCTTGTACTTTGTTGTAGTCCAGTATCAGGTATATTTAATAAACAACAGTAATATTTTAATGTAGTTTCTAGGAGAATTTTTAATGTGTGTTCTCTGAGGTGTCTTGACTTGAGCCTTCCTGAATCCCCAGTTTGGCCAGTACTGTGGGTCCTGGGGTACTCCCAGTTATATACTGTCCCAGGGAGCTCTCCTGCTTTAAAACCTGCATGTGACAGCCAAGTCCACCAGCTTGGCTGGGGACAGGGTTTAAATCTGACTGCTAGAGCAGGCAGCACATCTATGACTGGCTGACATCTGCACGCCCTTGTACTTGCCTTTTTCTCAGTGTTGATATGTTTTCATAAATACTTCCGTACTCACTGTCTTGTCCTTTGGCAAGTATGTTTTAGAAATAATGTCTGATTTATATCCTCTTTGTATGTTTGACCCTGTGGCCTGACCCCAAGTCAAAGCTTTGTATATCTTCTTATTCCCAGCAAAGTGGACTGTAGGGCTTTGTTTTGAAGCCCAGCTGTAGATTTAGTATTTCCTATCATGGGTAATGTGTCTGTTTCATGTCTCTTATTATTAACATTTCATTTGTTGAGTGATTTAAAGTCAAAACCGAGGTCACCTGTTTGTATCTTTTCCTCCTCCAGCTGTAAAACATCCAAAGAGAAACAATTACAGTTGAATAATCAGGAACCAAGTTATTCTTCCTGGTTGTACCATGTTGTGAAGAGAGAACTGACAATCTGAGTATGGAGTAGGGTAAGCAAGTGGATGTCCTCAAGCAGAGATAGAATAGAGATTAAAGTGAATTCTTGCTGCTTTGGGGTTTTAATAACTTGCTGATGAAAAGTCTTTACTTGGAAACTTGGATGTAGAATTGTGGGCTGGAGAGTCTTTCATGCCAGAGGAGGATTCATCTTTACAAGCTGTAGTATCCGTCTGTGTTTCAGTCATGTGTAATGAATTGATAAATCAATGACTGTTTACATCAGCTGATTCCTCCTGCTAGTTGTCTCTTACTTCTTATGAAGTACCTAACCTTTCTGGGCCTAACACTTCTGAAGTGTTTTGTTTGGGGATTTTTTTGGGGGAGGCTAAGGGGTGGGCTAGTAGGGTTTCCTCTGCATTTGGAGCTATCTCATTATTAATAATTGTGCTTGTTCTAGTTCTGAAGCTTATATTATAAATTCAACTCTTATTGCATTGACTAGTGAGTGAACAAAGGTGACCTTAAACTCTTCCAAAATATGTGCATGGCATGGTGTTCTGTTGCCATGCGGTGCTTTCTTACTTCCTGATTTCCCGTAGGTCTGATGAAGTGTTGTACTGCCTCTAGTCATTCAGGTACTTTGGAGAACCACTCTTGCAATTCCCTGGCATTATTCCCTGGCTAAATTGCTTGGGCAGGCTTTGCTTCAGCATCTAACTGTGAGTTGAAAACCTGACAGATGCCTTGATCTGATTATTTAATGGAATTGGGTGCCCCTTTTATTGCTTTGAATGTTGGTCACTGTCCCTTGGTCACACCTAAGAGAGAAGTAACACATCTGATATGGGGGTTCACTACCAGGAAGGTTTAGGATTCTCATGTTTCTTGCACAGCTTATGCAGATCTGCCAAAATGATGGAAAGATTAGAGGATACAGCAAATTTGTTTTATAATTTTTATAAAAATCCTACTTCTCCTACTGTAGCTGGATTTGCAACAAAAACAATCACAAGTCCAAATCTGAAGTCATTAGGGAATATTTGTGTAACTTTGTTGCAGACTTTGGAAAATGTCTGTGTATTCAAGACTATCATTCTTAAGATGATAATAGCATCACTATTAGAAGCTATAGAGAGATGTCACCTATGTTAGATCTAAAGTATGTCTCATGCATAGTTTTGCTTATATTTCCATACTTTTCTTATGCTCAGTAGATTTCCAATTCTGCCCATTAAGTGCTGCTGATTTTAGAAAGTTTGTTGTTAGAATGCAGGCAGGCAGTGTAACATACGTGTTTCCCCTCTGAGCTGCAAATAATTAATTGCTCTCATGTATATTTGCATTAATGTCTTGTCTTCACATTTTCCCAAATAGCAGGCAAAGATGTTGATAGCATATGGTTGCTTCTAATGTTTGTTCCAAAGTCAAACCAATTACTTAGCATGCATCTTATGAACAACAAAGTGGTTATGCTTTCATGGGGACTATGAAAAATGAATAAAGCTAAATGGCAAACTGAAAAGCAGGACAGTTCAGCATTTGGCTTACTTCTGGGGTTACACCCAGGCTGTCATTCAGAAACCATTATATTTGGGAAATAACTTTGAGACAGAGTATACTGACATCTTCCCTGGATAATCAATAAGTTCTCAGAGAGTACATTATTTTTTGAAAATTACAAAGTTAACTATTTTAATGATATCCTTTTTAGGGGCTTTAGTGACTTTTTTTTTAACTGATAGAGAATTCACCAAAAACTCAAACAAAAGGTCTCTTATTTTAATTTCAGCTTCTATTCCCTATTTTATGATTAATGTTTGCAATAAAAAGGCCCTGTGGCATTTTCCTATTCCCTTTCACAGTGAAAACTTAAGAAACCCAATTGTTCTGAATAAATTTCCTGGTCTTATTTACTTAAAATTAATCATGGTACCAGACCCCTTCTTAAGCCTATCTTCTGGTGTCACTTTGTGCTGGTTTTGGCTAGGATAGAGTATATTTTCTTCATAGTAGCTGGTCTGGAGACATGTTTTGGATTTGTGCTAAAATCAGTGTTGATAATACAGAGATGTTTTTCTTATTCCTGAGCAGAGCTTGCACAGTGTCAAGGCCTTTTCTGCTTCTCACACCACCCCACTCTTGAATCATTACACTTGCTTTTCATCATGTGCCTCATTTTCCTCATTTTGCAGCCTTTCTTTGAACTCTTAGTTGGCTGTTGTCACCAAACCCAGGAGCAGTCACAAGTTTACAGGCTTTCTTCTTTCAAGTCCCTTGGCAAGAGGTGTATATTCACAAAGACTGAAGAGGGTAGGAAGTGGTACATTAGCATTTAAACACAGCTCATAAATTCCCAGTTGCAGTCTTTAGTTGGTACCCCTTGAAGTGTGCTTTCAGCTGGGGAGTGCTTTCCATTATCTGCTGCTTTTCTGTGGAGTTTCTTGAAGGAATGGTTTCCTAGAAGAATTGTCTTTATCTTGATAGCCACCTGTCTTAGCAGACCTAATTCTGATTGCTTTTTTGTTGTCATTTGTTTGGCATATGACTGTTGTTCCTCAGGTGCACAAAAAAAGTGACAGCATGGAAACCCATCAGGTTCATCGATGCTGCTGCTTTGTTCAAGTACTGTAATTTCCCTGCCCTTCATTCCCCTCTACAACAATCCTTCCTCAAAAAAAACACCATCCCGTTTTGCTCATCTTGGGAGCCCTGTTCTGCTAGGCTGCCCACTGATGCTTAAGCACTCTAATTACTCTGTCATGATATCTATATTTTCACTCTATATTTTAATTTATTTTTTTAACTTTAGACAACCAAATCCTGTCCTGTAGAACCAGGTAATGGGCTGGTCAGAAAACCTGGTTTTCTGTGTTCCTTTTTTTTTTTTTTTTTTTTTTTTTTTTTTTTTTGTTCTGATTATATTTTAATAACTGATACAAACTGTAAATTAAACCCTTGGCTTTGGAGAGTAGAAAAGAGAGTAGCTGAGAATGTGGGCAGAAAACTAATAAAGGTAAAATGAAGATCTGGTTTTTGTCTCTTCTTGTAGATCTGTTTCTCAGACATGCATATGTACATACCAGCAAACAAAAGTATTAGTTTGTTGGACTTGGGGATCTGCTCTAATTGAAGCTTTGTTTCAGTACAATTAATGTTTAGGAGATTAGTGCACTTTTGTACTTCTGCAAATGTACTGTAACTTTCCCTGGCAGTGGCTAGATAGCTGTGCTGAACCAGAGTCTCTTAGTGAGATACTCACAGCTGCAAGAATGGCAGCAGTGAAACCTTGAAACTTTTAAAGTTGTTGTTACCTTCCAGTTGTCCAGTGGATAGATATAACTCTTGCTTGGAGAAATTCGCAGTATTTTCATCAAGCTTTATGGGGATTTAGGCTCCTCTTAGTACCTTATACCTGTCTACTTCGCAGTGAAATTTATTGATCTGAATTGGGATGAATACTTCTAACAACTGGGTATCATGTCAGAAACCATTAATGTTTTTCTACCTCAGAAGTAAAACCTTCAGTGCTGAAGAGTCTTTTTACTAGCCAACAAAAGAGTAATACAGAGTAATAATTAAAGTAGTGGTGTGTGAAGTATGAATGTATTAGTATTAATTATGGAAAATGCCTGACTTGAGATTTTTCTGTATGTCTTTAATTTGATTCCTTCATTTTTTCAGGGGCTTAATGCTAAATATGGGAACAAATTAGAACTTTTGTTGTTGATGTAAATGAAAATAAGTCTGTCCGCAGGAGTAGAAACTGCCAGAGTTAGAGGATATAGACCCCTTCTAACAAAACTCAGCTAATATTTCTAAAAATTGTGTTATCTAAATTGACTATATCTTTTAATTTATGCATGACATGAGATTTTTACCTGAAAATTATAAATATGTGAGAGTAGTGAGTCTATACCTGCTGCCTGTGAAAATGTAAATGAAAAATGTAGGGTCTGCATTACAAAGGTTGAATAATTTTTCACAATACAGATTGCTAGATATTCCCTTGTTACTAGTTATGTATAAAGCTGAGGTCTTCTCCTCTTCTGCTTTGTTAAATAACTTTATTCTCTCACAGAGGTTTAGCTGCAGGGAGCATTCATATCTTTTTTTCTGACACAGAAAATATATCTTTCTTATTTGAGTAGCTAGATTCCTCCAGCTGCCTCGTTTCAGTTTCCTGACTTATGCTTCTCCTCTGTGACAGAGGTTAAGGTAATGCCTTATCAAAGCAGCAAGTTATCAAATGCTTAATCATATGCTGCTGAGCTTCCATATCAGCTTATTTCTTTGTAAGGAAATCCTACATTTTAAAAGACTTTAGTTTGGATTATGGAAACCTCATGGTAGACTTGATTCAGGTTTGATGGTTTAGATTGATGACTTTGGGATTATTAGAATAAGAAGGCCATTCATTCATTCATTCATGAATCCTTCTAAATTACATTTGGTTTCTCTTCCGTGAAATGTGTATTTTTGTAAGTATTAAAACTTTGATTTTATACTTAGCAAGAGAGGAAGAACATAGCAATTGAGGATGAAAAGTCCTTTCAGAAAAAAAAGCCCAAAAACTTGTTGATACTGGACAGCAAAGCAGGAAACTACATGTGTCATAAAAGGCTCTGGCTTTTTGGATAAAGGCTGAAACTCAGGATGTAGTCTATAAATACAAAACAGGTTCATAAAAATATTTATAAAGTGCAGTTCTGAGCACTTTAGGGAAGCCTACTGATAACTGTTCAGCCATTTAATATAAATATGTTTGTACAGATGCATACACACGCACTCAATACCATACTTTCATCTTTAAACATGAATATATTCAACTCAGTAATATTTATTTCCCATATGAGACTGGTAACATTACCAACATCATATTTTTGCAGATTCTTAACCAGCAATTTAGTGGAGAAGCAGAAAGAAAGGGACTCTAATTTCAACAGGCAAAGGGAAGGAATTTGTGAAGCTGAATATTTACCTGCACAAAAAGTCACAACCTTTTTTCCCTATAGTATTTTGTCACAAGTTTTTGATTTTAAGCAATACATCTAGCAGTCTTCTGGGGATTTTGGGGATGTCTTCTATCCTGACCAGTTGATAGCTGTTAAAATTTGTCACTCAACTTGGAAATAAAAGTGTGTGTACTTGAACTTGCTCCGGCTGTTGGCCAAGCAACATGGCTGGAACAGATTTACTAGCTGCAGCTAATGACCATGTTCACTTTTTTCCCCTTGACTTGTCAAATATGAACTTACAGGGATCTTTTAACTTACACAGTTGCTTTGGTTTTTAGACTGAAATGACCATAATTCAGAATTGCTGCTTAAAATACAGTAATTTGGGTATCAGAATAAGTTGTAATAGCACAAGAGTGTGTTTCTGGATGCTTGTCTGTTGCTGCACTTTGTTGTACTAAACAAGGTAAGGTTGAAAAACATCTCTTTTTTTTATTTCCATGTTTTAAATTTTTTTTCTGTTCCCAAATACCAGAATAACACTACTACAGCAGGCTCATAACAGCTGAGTAGCTATAAATCTATGTCACTCTGAATATGCTTATGCCTTCATCTTTCTCTTATTTTTTTCTAATTTTAAGTATTTACATACAGATACCAATCTGTCTGAAATCCCCCCGTTGTTATTTGTTTCTGTTGTACAACTGCTTCAAAGGCAGTCTCCCAAGATGAGACTTCGCCCACCCACCCAACACAAACAAGCTCTTATCTTCAGTGTTGTTGTCAAGACCCAAACAGTCAGGTTTGATGTCAAGACCCAAAGACAGTGAGTGAAGAAGCCCAAAGTAATTGGTATCTGACTAATTTTGCTGCCTGTTTGGCTTGTTAACAGTATGAGACCAAAAATTGTTTCCTTGAACTTGTGCTTAAGCTGTTTCTGCATGTATTTTTGAGATTTTTGTTAAAGGAGCCCTGTGTTTCATCTCATGATCTGTTACCTGACTGCAGTCCTGTTACTAGAGTGAATAGCTGATTAGAAAAATAAAGTAATTTGAAGCCACTCAGAATTGTTAGCTTAAAGGAAGCTGCTGTGCCATCTGCTTGTACCAGTAAGGGTGCTGGACCACATACTGTCAAATAAAACCAAACCACAGAAATCTCATGTACCCCCAAGTACTTTTCTGTGTAATTAGAACTGGTCTTACATCAGGTGGCATTTTGAGAAAAAGAATATAAACAGGGATTTAGGCCATAGCTTGTAGACTACCAAATTGTATGTAGTTGTTTTACATGTAAAAAGCAGTGGTGAAATGCATTCATTTCAGGAAGGCAATGTCATTATCCTTCCCTTCTGATGGTGGAATTTAAGGATTTTTATTTTTTCTGAGCATAAGACAGTGTTTTGGAGTGGACTTTTAACAAGGACTGCTTTGTCAGCTGGGTGGAGGTCATCTGCAAGGAGGCTGGGTGGTGTTTCTTTCCTGCAGGGGCTCAGGACTATATGAGTCCCTTAAGGAGATGATGATATGAGTCCCTTAAGATGATTTGTCACACTTGTGCTCTTTGCCCTGAAGCATTTCCAATGCATGTCTCTGAGCAGTTTCAGTGTGGGGAAAATGAGAGAGATTCAGAATTGATACCTGTAGGTCACCTGTTAAATTTCAGAGCTTGGAGATCATGCTGTTGTGACTGGCAATATAAAAGCTAGAGGCCATCTATAACTGACTGCTTGTATGGTATTGTTAAACAGCTCTTTGCAGCCTTTAAGTCTCCAAAAGAAGATGTAGGATTCTAATTTTGGAAATTTATGTTATTTAAACAAAGATGCAGCCTTTAAGGACCCTGTTCTCTTATCCATTCAAAAACTGTGGCTTTAATGATGGAGCTAAATGCCTTCCCTGTTGCTGTGTCTCCAGGCATTGCTGCAGGGAGCCTCTGGGAGTTCCAGGGTGAAGAGATCAGCCTTCATCTGGAGACCTCTGCTAAAGGTGAAGACCTCCTAACGGGCCAGACAGCCTTAGCAGGATTTCAGAAGTCTTACCAAGGTAAAGTGATTTATTTTTCAAGCAAATTGAATTGTCTGATACAATTTTCAAAATAAGTATTTTTCTTCCTGTGAAATAAACACTCAAGTGCATCACTCAGCTTTCTCCTTCTTTTCTGTGTATAGCTTCTTGCTACCTGATACAAATGTTGTAATAGCAAATTTTGGGGGAGGGGAGAGGAAAACAACACAAAATGCATTGTAGGTTAGAGCCGGAAATAATTTCTTAGATTATTAGTAGGAAGATACATCTACAGTTCTTTGTTGGCAAGGGAACAGGCTGTTTCTGAGCTCGACAGCATGCTCTGTTTTTAGAAACATATCCCACTTCAAGTTCCACATTCAGAGCTCGCTTTGAGTGGCCACAAAAATACGGAAACACTCTTGGTATCTTCAGCAATGGGAGAAGAATGAGGTTGGTATACGATGATTTTCTGTTTATCAGCAGTATGGTAATTTCTTAGCATCCACAACCCATTCTTGCTTGTACGGGATAAATAGTGATGTAAGAAAAGGACATGTGACCCCAAAAACTTTGTTGAACTCATCAATGTTATAGTTGCACACATTTAGGGAGATTTGACTATGCTGTGGTTTTGTTTGCCAGTGTTTTGAATGTAGTGATGATATACGGAGGATCTTTCCTTTATACTGACAAGATTAACTAAACTAAGTGTAGAGAGTTGGCTGAAAAAAGTGAGTAGTAGTGGAAGTGTTTCCTACAGATTAATTTAGGATGGAATGTAGGTGCTTCTAAAGTTCTGTCAGCTTCTCCATTTTAAAAAACTACTTGTTGCGAGGTAGTTTCCAACAGCTTTGTTGTTGGAAAGCTCCTTAAATTAATATTTCTTGATTCATCTGAGAAGAATTGCAGATTTTTCTAGTTAATCCTTTATTAATCTCAGTTTAGACTGAAATTGGAGCTCTGAACTAGACCTAAATTCATTTTCCTTCCATCCATGGAGTAAAATCAAAATTGGTGTTAATTTCTCCCATTAGCAGAGTCACTGCTTCAGCTCATGACCTTCCCTCATGATCTGCTGTACTCATCTGGGGGTGAGTGCAGTAAGCACAGTTAGGCCCCCTCATCCCTTTGCTGCACCATGCCCTCTCTCTTTGCTTCACATTTCTTGGATTTTGGCTGCACCCATGTTTCTCCAGTCCACTAGCAAGGTCATCTTGAACAACTTGAAATCAATCCAGACCCCGACAGAGTAGAAAAGCTGCTGCTGATGATTACAAAGTTATTTCAAACTGAAGGCAAAAATCCCATCCAGAAATACTTATCTCTGTAACATTTCCCTTTGTTACATTTGCCTTAGGAGTACACAAAGCAATACAAGTTGAGATAACCACACGTTACAAAGACACAGCATTTCTTCTGGGAATTACTTAAAAATTTATTTCTTTCTCAAGTGCAGTTTTTTGCATCAAGAGAGTAAAGACTTCACAGAAGGTATCCTCATAATCCCATGGGGTGCATGGATGTATCTAGGTGGGGTGGTGGTTAGGTTTCAAACACAGCAGTGTTAGTGTAGTGGTGGGTTTTGGTGCTGCACAGCATCCATAAGTGAAATGCAGCCTTGAGCACTCTCACTGCTTCCAACAAGGCAGTTTGTTCTGTGCCTCTGTCTCATTTCCCTTTGTTGGAGGGGTTTGTTGCTAACTAGAAACATATGATATGAGACAGCCAAATGTTCTGGTGAAAATCAAGGACACTTCATAGCTGTGAAAATTTTATATTTGCCCTAGATTCTTTTTTTTTCCTTTTCCTCATTGATGCAGCTGTAAGCATTGTAAATTATATGAATAATTGATCAATGAGTTCTTGTTACCTCAAATCATGTTATGGTTGTTTCTTTTTAGAACTGTACTGCTCTTTGTTGTACTACAGCATCGCTACTATGCTGTTCTGTGTGTGTGGTTTTTTTGTAGCTTTAAAGTTTTCTTCTGCTTCTGACCCTTTGCTCTTTCCAGCTTTCCCCTTCTCTGCAAAATTGTGTTGTTTCTGCTTCAGTATATTCTGTGATCCAACTGAAAAGTAGAGTCCTTTTTAATTGACTGCAACACATTTTAAAAACGCTTCCCAGCCCTGGGAACTGTGCAGTGCACACATCTGGTTTCACATAAGCATGAATTGCTGGCTTCACAAACATGGAGCATGTAGTCCTTGCCACAGAGTTAGCTAAAGTGTTCTGTAACTTGAGACTCTATTTGAAATAAAAACAAAATTGTATAGCTTCTTTACCATGCTAATGGAAAACATTTAATTTGCTTTTTTCAAGCCAACCAAAAGTATGACGCAATGCTGCTCAGGCAGATTTACAGTGCCTTTTCTTCCCTAGAAATCAATACAGCTTGGAGAGGCTGCTGTGGGAGCTGGCTAACTGACTGCAGTCCAGCTGCATTCAAATGTAAACTTATGTGCCACAAACCAAAACTGGTGATTTTGATTTATTCAGGCATCACTGTATCTCTGAGATTGTGGTGTTGGATTTTATTCTTTGCTTTATTGCTGTTTAAACTAGATTGGATTTCAAAATAGCAGGTTCAGTGGGCTGACAATTTCTTTTCATGAAATCATTCAGTGATTTTCTCCGTTTCCTGAATTACAGTACTTAGGTCTGTGGTAGTGATATCAGCAAAAGCTGATCTACATACATGGCTATGTGTGCCTTTCAGTGGAGTCTTTTTTCCCCCCTTAAAAACAAAGTGCAACATCAAAAAGCAGTCCCTCATTCAGTGTGAGCATTAAGGGCTAGCATAATCATTTTCCACTTTGCACAGAATAAGCCCTGAATATTAAATGTTGTTTGATTTCTCTCTTGCTAGAAAAGATAGAATGCAAGAGTTCTTTGTGTGAGTCCAAAAAAAGTTTTTAGAGGACAACCATAGGGTTTTTTCATAAGTGAAACCAACAGTGTAGATTTTTATAGTACACCAACTCTTTTGCCTTTGTTTCCTTTCTGATTCCTCACTGTCTCCACTAATAGCTTTGACTTTATTTAAACTCTCCAATATAAGAAGCTGTTGATGTTTCTCTCCTTATTTTTTTTTCCTTAATGGGATTTCAGTCTTGCTTAAGAGCTTTATTTCTGGCAGAAGGTCTTCTCTAGAACGGCCCTTTGGGATCCTTGGCACTGCTTTTCTCCCTGAATGCTGTATTTCTTTGGGAAGTCTGTCACTGGTGGTATGTGTCTGGGTCATACTTAGTTGTACCAGAAGGAAAATCACAACTTGATTGCTAACTTGCCAGAAGGACATTTCATCTTCTTTTTAAGAAGAAAAGTTCTGCTTCCATTTCTCATGCAACTGTGATCCAGGTTTTTTTACCCTGCAGCCATTTTTCTCTCATATTCTTCATAATCTCATGGTGAATAAACAGCTTGCGAAGACATTGAGGTCCTTTTTGCAGAGATAGCTCGGGATGTCATGGGTTAGCAGAGAGGTGCAGACACATTTGGGAAATATGTTTGGCCCATAGGTTTTCTGTTTGACCATTCCAATGTTTTTGTGAGCATGAAACATCTGTCATTATAGTTTTCGTTTTGCCATTTTCCCCGCACTAGCACTGGCAGTCCAGGCTGGAGTATGCCATAAAGACTTCTAAAGCTACACTTTGAATAAAGCTTACATTTACTACAGAATATTTGCTTTGCATGGTTACAGTACAAGCACTGTATTCCTGTGTAAACACTGTAATGAAGTTGTTAAGAAGAAAAGAAACGCTTACAGCATTTGCACTAAAGTTCATGGAGCATGAGATAGCTGTGCTTAGGATGCTGGTACTTTGAAGGGATTAAAAAAAGCTTCTCAGAAATAAACACAAATAACACTCTGAGACTAGCAAAACAGTATGCAAGTGATGAGAAGAATGGCACTAATTATTATGTAGAGAATACTCTGATTTGAAATGCCACAGTGAAATCCACTTTATGATCTGACCTTCCTACATATGAATTGAAAAGCAGGAAAAAGTACAGGGCATTACCTAAAAATGGTAGTCTGGAAGCTTCTTTAGGTATGTTGGGTCTTATTTTTGTCTAGCCTGAAATGTAGTTTTTCCTCTTGAGTCAGACCTGAATAAACTGGTTTGAGTGTTCATGTTGTCCTCATGGTTCCAGCTCTGCCAGACATAGCTACTTTATTTTAAGAATTGCTCTTACTTGGAGTTTGAGTCCTGCTGGAAACAGTATTGTCAGGAGGCTGCAGTCTTGCTGTTAAGAAACTTAAATAAGATAAGGCTAATCCTATTGTATGCTTCTACTTTCAGAGGTAGTGTAGAAACTTGCCTTTCCTCGTTAGGGTACCATACCATTCACTACCTGCTTTATGGGATTTCTCTCCCTTTTTTATTCTGAATTGCTGGCTTGGCTAGACATTAATATTCAAAATGTTTCACACAGTTGTAGATGGCATTATACTGTGCCAACTTTCAGACTTACAGAAAAATAAACCAGCTCTTGTTTTCTACAAGTCAAAGAAGGTGAGAGAAAATAAATTTACCTATCATTTCTTTGTGCCAAATTTAGGTTTCTTTTATACAGGATGTTTAAATTGTTTTATCTATGTATCAGTAGAGATGGAGTAAGGATTAGATTACTGAATACCTGTGAGCTTTTGCTGAAATTATTTATAAGTTTCAAAACCAGAAACTCTTTGCACATAGTAAGAATTTTTGTGTTGTAATTTTGGATTGGTGCTGAACCAAACTTTATTATCCTGCTTCAGGGAGAGGTAGTATTGGCTAGTAAAAAAAAAACCCCAACCAACAACAATCAAATTTAAGAATTCTCCTACAGGTGTAGGAGGATAATCTACTTAAAATGTTTGTTCCTATCTTGATCTTTTGTATTTAGAGATTAAACTGCAAAATTACTTCAGAATGAGGTTATCTTTTGAGTTGTCTAAATCAGCCTTAGGTTTCTTAAAACTTGCAGCATAACAGATGATTTGTAGAGAATTAGGCTGTCAGAGTATATGTTCTTGAAGTAGGTTGGTTTAGAAAAGGCACACTTTTCAGGCTCTTCTAAAAGTTAGTTTGTAAATCATTTAATCTTAGGCAGTGGTTAGATGTCTGCGTGTGGGTAATTAGCAGTTGTCTCTTCTCCTTTCTTCTAAAGGACCTGTAACTTTTATAAGACTGAATAGTTATCAGTAGGCTTTGACTCACTGGGAAGATCTAGATTAAGAGCAGAAACTTTTTGTTGTTAAAACAGCAGCTGACTTGCTGTGTGCCCTTGGACATGTCCTCTTGACTTCCTTGCACCAGTTTACCATTGTATCCACTGCTGTTGCCACCACCATAAAGTTCTTTGTAAGTTTGTAATCAAAATACAGTTGAAACTGTTTGTTATTCTGAGTGTACTCAACTTCATTTGCAATGCAGTTCTGCATATGGCAGTGTAAAGCACAGAGGAATTGTGCAGTTTAGTCTATAAAGAACTTACACAACATAAAAATACCATGTGCAACCTGTATTATAGTAAAGTAGATTTGAAAAAAAAAGCACACACAGAGTTTTATTTTGGATTTACCAGAGTATAGAAATACTGCTAGTGGGGGATAAAGCTGGTTAAAAATGGGAATGGTATGACTATAAAAGTTCAGAGGGGAAAAAAATCTGTCCTAGAAGGGCTACGTGGCAGTCTTAATTTGCCTGAGTCTTTAGCAGGTTTTCCACTTCTGTTTCTGCCAAGTAAATTCAATTTATGAAGAGAAGCTAAACTCCAAGGGTTGGACTGTTAGTATCTTTTGACAAGGTTAATGTGGTGAAACAGAATATTGGTAATAATGAGCTGACATTTAACAGTGGACCAGCTGAGAGATCCTTGTGTTCCTACGTAACGTGAAGATTGAGTGTCCTGTAAGCTTATTGTTTTATGTTTTGTACTTGCTTTTGCATGCGTGCCAGGGCATGCTCTGGGAAGAGGCATAAACTTTTTTTCTTTTTTCTTTCACAAATACATTTCTTTCCTGTCTAGAGCTGGAAAAGAGGAGCACAAGAGGGGTTTTGTTAAATACAGCAAAATCTAATTACAGCTTGATTTAAAGCCACATTTACACAATGGCTGAGGGGTGAGTTCACTTCCACAAAAACAAACTTGCTGGCTTCCTACTGTGCATTGGGGAATGTGAAGATGCATGTCCTGAAGAGCAACTGCTTCCCTCTGCTGGCACCAGCTTTTCTTACGCTGTGCTACAGCTCTGCTACATTATATAAAAATACAGCTGTACTCCTATGCAAAAGAACAGTGATGCATGAATTCACTGGTGTGTGCTCATCTTTCTGGTTATGCCACAGGTAATATATGGGACAGTGCATGTTCCATGTGATAGGCCTGATGTCTGTTTTCTATCAGCTGTAGAAACCTTGTTCCTCTAAAGGAGGGGTTGTTTCCTTCAATATGTATCTTGAACAGTTATATCCCTGGTGGTTCAAAGGGAAATGTGGGTGAACAAACTACATTTTCTTGCCATTGTGGTTTTCACTCTGTGAGTACCTCTGGAAAATGCAAGATTTCATTTTGACTGCTGAAGTAGCTGAAAAGGTGTTTTTCTTTCTTCAACTGGTTAAAAGTGTTCTGCTGTTCTTTTAACTCGGTTTCTCAGATGATAAGGTTGCACATCTTCAGCTTGCTGAAAGTTCATAATTTGTAATATGTTTTTCACTTCCAGGGGTACTTTTTGCTCAAGAGCCCCATCACAGGTGGTTTCATAACAGCAGCTCATAGTTAAGAATATTGTCTTTTTTCTTCCCTCTTTTCTGGCTGCTGATTGCATTTAGCAATTTTTTATTATTGAATTTGCACTTTGTGCTGCTATTACTCCTTCCATTTCTCCTGCTCTAGTTCATAAGAATTAGAATAGCAGAGTTTAGAGATTAAGGATACGCACTGCCACTATCTAGAAAAATCAAGCTCAGTGGAGGTAGAAGGTGGCTGGTGGTGAGACTGAAGTGTGCTCAGCAGCATTGCTCAGCCCCACGCTTGGAAGCTTCTTAGTGAAGGGATCTGTGTTAGTGAGAGGCTGGGGCAAGTGGGTTGGTGTACATGGGAAGTCTTGGGGAAGGAGGAACGGGTATAGGGTAAGTGGGGAGGGAAGGGGTCACTGATAGTCACAGAAATTAAGGAGGGACAACAAAGCTTGCCCAGACGAAAGCATTGCAGACACACTGGTGGAGAGGCAAAAGTGGAGATGGAGGGCCTGCATGGACAGCATGTGGATGGAAATTAGTGGAGGGAGATATGGCCCTCTGAGCTGTGTCTTTGAAGTAGGGTTAGTGTTGCAAAATCCAGGAAAGAAGTGGGATACAGATCTGGAGAGTGCCTGTGAGAGAAGAAATGAAATGAGAGGGTCTGGCAGGGTATTTCTGGCTGTGAAAGAATCACCCAAAACTGTCTGTCTGCCCAAGAATTGGCATGCCAACATGTGAAGAAGTGTAAAGTCACAAGAGGCAGAGAGAAGAGAGAACAAGATCTTGTAAGATGAATCATTCTTTCACCACTAGAGTGATCTTCTTTCTTTTGTTTGATGTCTCCTTATTTCACACTTCTCAGAGAATTTCAAACCCAGCCATTTTATTGTGATTCTGGTGAACAATATCTGAAGTTGATGAAGGGGAAAAAGAGGACCACAAAGCTTGCTGTGATACTGAGGGAGGTCAGTGAATGAGAATCACATCTGCATGTATAGCTCTATACAGTTGCACTCCAAAGGCTGCAAAAAGTCTCTTTACCATGAAGTCATACCCAGGGAACTCTGTCCTTCTTAAGTCTTAGAATTTTATTCAGTTTACACAAAATTTTGTAAACAGCAGATCACCATTTGCTCAGATCTTCCACCCTCACCCCCAGCAACTGAACTGGCTACGTGTTCCTGTTGTTTCTTTGGTGGATACATGTTCAGAGATAATGACGTTTTCAGCTGTATTAATTACCAGAGGTACACCATCAAAATACAAGGTATGTGATCTTACTACTTCTCTGAAAGAGCCATAAAACCTAAAAACAACCAAATCCTTGCCCTTGTAAAATTTTTATAAGGAAGATTAAACTTAAATTTATGAAGAAGGATATTCCAAAAACATGTAGTGTATAAGAGAGGTTGTTTTCTTTGTTCTAATTACATTGGATCTTCTCTCTATTTTAAAGAAATTTAACTCCTGTGGTGAATCTAAGTTTTATTTAACAAAAAAGATTTTGGGGCCCTATCCAAGTGAGAAAGTTTATAGAATTGAGGCATTGGGTGGGATACCTCTCCTATTGCAGCCACTAGGTATGGTTGCATAAGGGACTTAATGTACCAAATGTGGCCAGTAGATCAAATTAATCAATTGACTGCTGATCTCAAGTGTTAAGTGCCCACTGTGGATTATTCACTGAAGCCTGTTTAACACTGAGCAGTAGTGATATGGGGCATTGAACTGTTCAGAAGGCAGTGGCTGCTTGTTTTCTGCACCAAGAACTCCTGCACCTCTTCTTTGTGGAGAAGTAGCTCCCTTTACCTGCGAAGTGGTAAGCCATAAGTGAATTTCCATTGGAGGATCTCAGTCCTGGAATTTTACCGTCATTGTCAGTTCTGGAGTTGTCTGCTAGCTTACCAGAAGTTGCATCATGGCACCAAATGTAGCTTTTAAAGATAGTCTTTATCCTTCCATAAGAGCAGATAATGTCATGGTGGTGATAGTAGATGACCCAGAATTACCTGCTCTGCAATAAAATTAAATGTTTCCACCTAGACCTGTTTCTTAGAAGGTGTGTTGAATGAAAAGAATCCCTATTTATTTTTTTTCCAGAGGAACTGGTACTAGGCTCTGTGATCTCTTGAACTCTGAAGAGTACAAAGAATAGAAAATAAATTCTCTGTCAACTCTTTTGTGGCCTAGTCCATTTTTCCACTGTTGTCTCCGAGTCCTCCTACAATGGCATAGTGTAATAAGAAGAGCTTGTTACTCCAAACAATTAGCAGGTTTCTTATTAACAGGCTTCTCAATAGACTTAAGTATAAATACTTGTGCTAGATAAATACACAATTTGGAAGCTAAGTCAGCCTTCCCTGATTTGTATGTGTTGACATCTTCAAAATAGTTTTCTGATCTGTAAAGTATTTTCCAGAAAGAAACATGCTTTTGCATAGATCTGTTTAATTCTGTTTAACAAAAAAATAAAAAAAAACCAAAAAAAGCATTGTGTCTCTTTTATTGCTGCTGCCTGTTACAGCCACAATTTGTAATTTATACTAGGTTAGGTGCTCTAAGCTTTCAAAGAAGTGAAGTATTCTCTCCTGTGTCATATAAACAGTATTTGATCAGAAGAGTGAGCCACTTAAATAAAGAAAGACCAAAATACATTACCTCAGCAAAAAATCAGTAATTTCAATGTGATTTAAATTGTCTTTATCTGGAACTGTTTGGCATTAAAGTATAATCGGTCTGATTTCCAAGCTTACTATATTCACATCAGTTGTAAAGGAAGTCTTCTGTTGCCTGTAGATTATTCCTGTAGGGTTTTGTCTTCTGTAGAGCTTTCTGTTTGTCATCTCTCTTCTCTCTGTTCTACTAACAAGAAGTTCAAAGAAATTAATAAATCTATATAAAAATGCTTACTTTGTGACTGTTTCAAGTTGCATCCTAATAAGTCATTTCTACAACATCTTTTGCAATGCTCATTCACTTTTTTCAGTGCAATATGTGAAATTAATGTAATGTAATGAAAATGTTGACTCACCTGAATGATGTTTCTGTTTTCTTTATTCTCTAGATCAGACTGCAAGATAATTTTAAATTACAAGTTTTAGATCACATTTCCTCGGACAATTGCTTTTGATTATTCTAAGTTACTGCACTCACCTATTTAAGTCACAGTCAACATTTTAAATAATCAGTGTTAAGGGAAGCAGAAGAAGGTGTCCTAAATTATGTTTGCTCCATATCTTGTTAACTTAATATTTTGAGTCTCTTCAAATTAATGGTACTCCTTGTATTAAAGAACTTTGTATAAAGAAGGAAATTGATTTATCTTATAACAAAAAATACAGGTAATCTTGGCAAGGGGGGTGGGGCAGAAGGATTCTGTGAGATGTAGCCTGGATATGCACATAGTGTAGTCTTTCATTATTTTCTAGATTGCATGACAGCAGCCTTTAATTTTTGAGTGCTTTAATTCTAGTGCAAGTACTCAAATGACTCACCAGTTATCTGAAGCATCAGGTAACTATACCCATCTTTAGCTTTGTTCTATCTTCTTATCCTTGTTTCTATCTTCATTTTCTCACTGGTAGGCTACAGTAAGTTTAATTAATGTTTAGAAATACAAAAACCCAAAACAATGTGGGAAGTGTTCCCAAGTGTTCTCACGAATACAGCCTCTGCAGGCTTTCTCTTGGGATGGTCAAGACATATGGAGGATAAGTTCTCCATCTCTTTTCACAGTAGCTTGACAATAACTTGACCCCAGCCTGTCAACAGACTGCACTTTTCAGCTGGAGGCGATACTATTTTTAAGAAGAGATGTCTTCTCTCTGCTACCTGCAGTGGTGCCTTCATTTTGGTGGTTGGTCTTTGCCAAGGCATGACCCTGGCCTTAGTTGCACTCCTCCTCCACCGAGGGATTGCTGTGTGCCACAGAGTGAGGTATTTAACCACGGTAGGGGGGTCAGCCCTCCTAGCTAATCCTACCAAAGTGCTGAATTCCAGGGGTTTAGACAAGAAATCAATACTCTTTTTCCATCTGATTGCCTCGAAGACTATATAAATTAAATCTATCTGTAAAAATAGTTATGTCTACACTACAAGAAATACAGTTGGCAAGTATGAGCTGCTGCATGTGTTGCTGCTGGGAAGGATCTTGTCTGGATATTTTTGTTTTCAAAGTAGTTATTGGTAAGTTCCCCTGAGCTTTGTAATAGTGAGATGCAAATAGCCTATATAACAATGACAATTCTAGTGTTTTCCTCACAAGTTGTGTAGATCTGCCTGCAGCAGGCTTTGCAAGTTGATGAGGTGAGTGAAGATATATTGCCACCTGGGAGGCATCTTTTGTTTTCTGGAGTTGTCTGCCTATTAATACCTTTTATGTGTATTTGTGTTGCCTTTTTCTTCTTTGACACATATTTTTTTTGTTTCCTTTCATTTTGTTGTGTTTAGGCTTTTTCTGACATAGTGTACTTCTCAACTGCAGACATGCATCTCCATCACCACCAGCAGCTTCTACAGATTTTAGAGTTTATTTTATAATATCCAGGCTAGATCAGTTATCCCCAGTTAATTAGCTTTGTATTTTTATTACTTGAGGAAGTTACCTGTAAGTTCTGCCAAACATTAACTCAGACTCAGCTGCAGTAAGGCTGGAGGATTGTCATGGGTTGGGAGACATGAGATGTTCTAATATATAATTGGGAAGACTTTAGTGAATCTCTGGTTTTACTCCAAATTTTTTTCTTCCACTAGTTTTGGGAATTGAAATAATCAGTATACAGAGACCCAGAAAAATGAGATGAATACTGCAAAATGTGATAGATAATTTCCAGACTTTTCCTTTATGCACTTTTAGGTCTGTGAAAGTCAATTTAAATCCCAAGTTCTGAATGTATACAGACTTCTGAAATAGTTTTTTTGCTCTAACATACCGTGTAGGATTTTAAAAAAGAAATAGTACATCTAATTTGGTTGGTTTTTAGTCTCATTTTATTGATGTGATGCAAAACAATAGTAGAAGCTACTTTTACCTGATATAGTGTACTAATTTACCACAATAATTTATTATATCTGGAGAACCCCAAGAGAAAATGAGCCTTCTAAATTCTTCCCAATATCAATATGTCAAAGCTGTTTTAGTTTGTTTTAAATTAAACAGGTATGGAGTTATATCAATGGGGAAGTTATATGTACTCTGAACAACTTGAATACTGTGAGATAAATTATTAGATTTTTGCAAGTTAGCCATGCAGATGCTGCAGCCTATGTGCTGAATGATCAGCATGAGAACTCAGCACGATGTGCGGGGTTATTTGCATTGCTTCCACTCAGTCCTTACAAATAGGAATATTCATGCTAGTGAGTGGGATATGGTGGGATTGCCAGCAGAAGTCCAGCTGAGTATAGAAATGACTACATTTTTCAAGTTCTGCAATTTTTCATACTTACACAGCTTCTGTTGTAGAATACAAATAATGAGTACAGTGAAGTTGGTGTTAAACACTTAGGCAACTCTGAAACTTGCTAATGTTTCATTTTTCTAGCAGCCCTTTTACTGTGGTTATGCTGCTTCTGTTTTGACTCCAGACTACTGGATTTTGCTTTGAAAATGTCAGTGTCTGTTTTATTTGAGGATTACTTTTGGAGCAGCTTCTTCTATAAATCCTCAAGTCAGGCAAGAAGAGACTTTCTTGGCTCATGTCAGTAAAGACTGCATTGTTGTAGAACATGCGGGAGATAAATATTTGATACTGACTGAAATGTCCAATTCTGATTTCATGTAGTTTTGAATGGTCACCTTTTGATCTTATCTTCCCCTGTTTGTGCCTACTTTCTGTAGGTACAAAAAGGGTTCCTGTTATGCTGTTAAGGTTATGTTGTATGGGATTACTGATTGCCCTTCCTACTTCTGATATGTTTAGGACTATTAAGACTCACTGCTGAGAGTCATCCACTTGATGTAATGGGAAATCAATGATCTCAAAAATGCACTGAGCTTCACTGGGTACATTATTAGAAAAGCTGAGTTATACTTGCTGTATGTTGGTGCTCACAAACTGTATGTGAGTTTACAATGAAGACTAGGTTCAGGCCTGGTAAATCATTACCCTGATTTTTCCTAATCTTATGTTGATATAAATTTTTGACAAAACAATAGATGCCCACTATCAGGATGTGTGTGTAAGCAGTGTTAAATTACAGGGCCTGTGAGATGAAGTCTGTTATGTATTTGCAATTTGCTTAATTTAAAGCTGAAAATTCTAATGCTTGTACTTTTGGAAGCTTGTTCTGGAAGTGCAATGGAGTTGCATCTGGGCCAAAGGTCTAAAAGGTTCTATCCGGTTTGAGCACTTCATAAGAATTGCCACCTGAAGAAATTCTGGTAATTGACACCAGTTGTATTACAAGTGGTGACTTAAGTGAGACTACTGTGCCATGCAGATATGTGCTTCTGGGAGATTAGGCACCTTTTTTTTCCTCCCATTAGGAAAGGAAGATGAAGAAAAGGCCTGCTGCTTTGCCCACAAAAATTTTGGGAAGGCAGAACAGTAAGTAATTTGTCCCTGGAATGTGGCAGAATTCCCCTAGTGCACATTTCCTGTCTTCTTTAGAGCACTTCTCAGCACTCATGCTAGTTTTGGTGGGATCATCACTCTGTCTTTCACCTTAGTTGGAGCACTATCCAGGGAGGGAAGTGTCTGTTCAAATGTTCAGAAAAGGATGGAAAGGAGGGGGTGGGAGCCACTCGGCTTGAGGAATGGCCACTCATTTGTCTCCATTTATGCTATGTTTTTATAGCCCTTCTTATGTGACTTGTGTGCTTGTTCTGCATTAGAAGATTGGACAAAAGCATCAAGCAGTTCTTGGAAAAATAGTAAGGGGATCTTATCAGCTCAGCAAAATTTAACTTGCTAGGTGTACCAGCTGCCCAAGATGAAAGTATGCTCTTCTTTAGGAGTATTATATGGAATAAGAGTCCTGATGATTCTTTCATAAAAGAGCTTTTGACTTGCTCTATTAAATAATTAAATATCTCTTCCTGGAGATGCTTTGCATCTGTGCCAGCAAAATGCTTCTGGCTTCTTGTAAGAAGACTGTGAGACTGGGTTCCAGTATGGCAAGGCACGGTTGCTGGTTTTATATGGACAGTTTCTAGAAATTTAATTATAATCTTTCTAAGATTAGGATCTAAATTTATTTTGCTTTTGGCTAAAAGGGCTTGACATTCAATAGGCTGTCTTCAAACTTGTTAGCCTTGATTTCTGAGGTAACCAAAGCCATTGCATATTTCTTCTGGGATTCATTTTGCTAAATATCTTCAATTCTGGTGTAAAGTAATAAGATCTTAGACTTGCTCTGAAACCCTGAATTATGGGTGTGGGCTGGAGACTTGAAGTCTCAAAGGTTTGCAATCGCTCAGCTCCCAGAGAGCTGCCTGGCAGGAAGGAGGGTTTTGTGCAAGTGCCTGTATGCATTAGTGTCTGCAAAGAACCATTTCATGTTCCAACATTCGTACCTTGACTTGCTTTCTAGCTACATCTTGCAGCTCAACATAAACACCTTCTCACATAGAGAGATGTAAGAAAGTACAAAACAGTCTTTGAAGAATAAAAAAACAATGGGGTTTAGAGAGACTGATGGGTCTTTATTGTCATCACAGAAGATCAAAGAAAACCTTGGAGCTGCTCTTTCTACTCAGAATTGGAAATAACATTCTTAATTACAGAAGTCAGCAGGTCTGACAGTTTTTTCTTCAAAGGGAGGAATGCTATACTTCATCCTTCAGCCTTTGCACTCTTTGCAGCATAGCATTTTTGAAAAATTACACCTGTCCTCTAATGGAAGACTTGTATTTAAAGTTTTCCCAGGCCAGTCTTATCTCAGCTGGATATACTCAGCATCAGGTTGTGTCACCCATTTCAGCAAGGTGATCATAATGAATATGCTACTAAATAGAGAAGAAGAAAATGCCACCAGGGTGATGAAGATTAATCATGTGGAGGTGCTGGAAGTTTACTTACTATATTGCAAGCTCTTTTTTCTGCTTTTCCACTAGGGAAATCAGTATTTGTCTATCAGCTTTCAGGACTAAGTGATGCTCTCAGGGTCCTTGTTTTCCACCAACAACTACAAAAATGTGTCTCCACTTATGAAACTCTTCCAGTGTAGCTTTAACCTCCTGTGTCCTTGTTTTTAAGCAGTTAAATTTTGCTACCATTACACCTTGTGTTAGGACTTCAACATCTTACATCAGTTGTGGGGGATAGCTTTGTTTTGGTTTGGGTTTTTTGTTTATTTTTAATTTTTTAGTTTTTTTTAATTGTGCTCTTTTTTTTAAACCTGTTTATTCTGGTCTGCAAATGTGTCTTTCTCATTTAACCATTTAGAAGCAGAGGCTGTTTTTATATTTTTCAATCTTTGACTCACTAGGGTCATGATCATTGGTTCTGTGTGAGTCAGTCATGAATTGTATGAGTTCAGTGTTCTGAGTGCACTGTTGAAGCTATTTCTGTGCTTATTGTAAACAGTGTGGTCCTTTTCTGTGGTTCACCAACTTTTGTGGCCATCTAGCTGGTCAGCCAAAGGCTGTGAAATGGTGGCTACAAGGCACACATATTTTGGTCTTGAGAAGGCCTTGGTTGTGCAGAGAGGTGTTACGCTTTTTGAAATGGACAGTTCATACCACGTCTCTGCTGGTTGCTGTGAGGAAAGGAAGTGGAAGGAAGAGTAAATAAGGTGGAAATACAAGAAGGCACAAAGAGTATTGGTGTAGTTTGAGGTGACTGCTGAAATATTGTATAGATTTGAAGAAAACCTTGCACTGGGGGAAAAATTGATGGAACTTGAGAAGGAATGAAAAGTTGACGTTGGTATGGAGATGTGTTGGGTGGCATGTTTCAGGGTGACGTGAAGTCTTTTACATGACCTTTTGTTTGGGACTCGTGTATTCTTAAGAATAGCATAGTACTGTGTTATTATTCCCCTTTTGGTTTTTTGTCTGAAGTGCAAGTGCTCAGCATAGCAAATGTCTTGCAGTCTTCACTTCATATCCTTTTATGCCACGTGCATCAGCGATAGGATGAAACACATCTCACTGACAGCTGAACTACTCCTCCCCTGGCTCTCCGAGGTGGCAGTGATGGACTGCTGTCATCATTTCAGTCAGTTAGGGCTGCAGTGAAGATACTGCTAGCGTGTAGGTCTGTGGAGGAGAGGGATGGTACTGTACCTTGGAATGTGGGTGTGGGGGATTGTTTTGTTTGGCTTTACTATGATTCTGAGATAAAAGTGAGTAAGAATACTACAGCAAATAGGTTGTAGGGATCAATCTTCGTGCCATCCTGCAGTGAGTCTCTGGCATTAATATAGAGACATCTCTGCCTGATATTTAGCTTACAGAGGAGTTATATCTGGGGCATTTATGGATATAATGAGTATATTTAAAAAAAAAAAAAAGCTTGAAGTTCCAGGTTATCTGTCCAACTTCAAAACATGATTGAGAGCATTGACAAATGCACATGTGGACAGGTAACTGCTTGCTTACCAATCACAATTGGGGCAATCCAAGAAATGTCCCTATGCTACACAAAATGAAAATAAGTTTGTTCACACTGAGTGCAAACCTCAGGGCATTAGTGACTTCCAGAGAAAAGTTTATACAGCAAACACTAGGACCATGTTTTATTTTCCTCCATAAATTATGAGTTTGCCACCAACTGGCAGACTTCCCATATACTTGCTAGGAAAGGAAAGAGCTCAGCAAATAGCTGTTGTTGTCTTCAAAAGAAAAAGAAAATAATGCTAGATAAATTTCTTTGGGAAGGAAAACTGGAATGTAGAAAAAAAAGAGTGGGAGAAAAAAATGTCCCCTTATCTTTTAAATTGTGTGAATGTCAGAAGTACCATCCAAAAATCTTAAGATTTTGAAGTTATGTAAATGTAACCATGGGATGGTTTAACTTACTTCTAAAAGTCTAATGAATGCATAAAGCCAAGTAAAATATTCATTAGAGTAATTGGTTCAGTTCAACCTCTCAAGGCTACAGCTTGGAAATATACACACTATTGCCTTTAGAAATGCAGCATGTTGATTCACCAACCATTTTACTCAACTCATTTTCATGCCATATGCTTACTATGCTTTGCAAAATCTAATTAAGTAACTGAGACAGCAGTTTGCAAGCAATATTTGATACATTTTTAAGCCAAAGTTTAAGTGGTATCCAGAGTAAAACTTGTTCAGTTGCAAGACATCAGAAATTGTAAGATATTCTTGTATTAAAACAATAGGATATGGAAGTACTTACACAAGTGGTAATATAGTAAAAAGTTGTTTCAAAATAGTAATCTGTTTATTAATTCACTTAGATATGACTAAATGAAGTGTAAAATTCATTAATGTGCTATCTAGACAGTTTTCACTGTAGGAAGCTGGTTTTAGTGTCATATGATGAATTCATCATACCCTCATAGGTTTTCCTCTCTCCTCCCCTCTGTGATGGGCATCTGCCTCAGACCATATGGTTTTGGAAAATTTTAATTGAAATTCTTCTGTCAAGGAGCTGAGCTAGAGAAAACCTAACTTGCTTATAATTGCTAAAAATGTTGTAGAGACCTTCTGTTTCAATGCGGAGAAGCAGAAACTTGAAGCTTAGCACAGGCGAGTAACTTGTGCCAGGGACAGGCTTTTGCTTTCGATGAAAGTGCCGAATATTGGCCAACTTGTGTACCTTTCACAATTTCTTCATTTCCAACAGAGACTTGCTGCAGTCTCTTGTGACTGTGTCCTCATGAAACCTATGTTCTCTGGAATCTGATCATTCTCTTGTGACTGTGTCCTTATGAAACCTCTCTTGGCTTCTCTTGCTGGTGCATCTATAGATGGCTCTATCATGTCACAGGTCCAGTGCATGGTCCAGGTGCTTGTGTGCCATCACCACAGGTGGCAGGGCAGCCTGGTGGAGCTCTGCATTGTCCCCAGTTGGAGTTTCAGCCATCTGCCACTGCCAAATGTGGGTTCTTGTGAATGACCACTGACTCTAAATGTTAGCCCTGCTGTGCAGTTCTCCAAACCTTCCTGACTCAGCACAGCATCACAATGGTTAAAAGTGAGTGTTAAAATTGACATTGGCATGCTTCTAGCTGATCTGCAAACTAAGCACAGAGGTTTAGTGAGTATTGATTCTGTTGCAGAGACAAATAGGTGTTTCTTGAAATGCACCTTTGCAGCTGTTTGTGGGTCCTTCAACTACTGCTGCTATCATGATGTTTTAAAAAAGAAAGCAACTCTTGGAATAAACAGCCTGCTGCAATGGTATGTTGAGTGTGCTGCCAGGGCAGCGCTTGCTGGAGCTGTGGGTGAATGCCCTTGGAGCCAGCAGCTCTCTGGGAGGAGGCAGAGGCTGGCTGCCAGGGAGCCACACTGGAGCTGAACAGGGGGAAGCAGAGATGGCTTGGGGAGCTGCTGGGCAGAGAGGGGACACACATGTAGGGTTAGCAGCTTGCATGGGAGGGAGCCAAAAGTGAGATTCCCGTAGCAGCTGAAGCCTGGTTAATTTCTGTTTCAGTTTTTTGGTCATTTTTTTCAAGTGTCATATGTGCCTTGGTGGTTTGTGAGTGGGGATTATATTAAAAGAATTATTTGAGTCTCTTTGAGTTTATTTTTCGTTTGTGTTTGTGCATCTTTTCTTTAGCTTAGCAAATGTGAGCATTCCCAATAATCAGAGGACTAGGGTAAAGACTTTTATTGGTCTTATTCCCCTGTTGCTACCTTTAGCAAAATGTTGTTAAAAAACCATTTTGGATCTGATCATCAAACCATTGTGCATCTTTTTCACATGCCTCTTGAACTCTTCCAATTAAGTTTTTAACCCCTGTATAACACGTCTCCTGACTTTCTTCATTAAATACATAGTTTCCTGGTTTCAAGAAGTATGACTGAGAAACTTGTAATATTCCACAGTATTTTAAAGAAGCACAGTTTATAAAAATGGATGAGCTTCTTAGGTGATGTAATCTAAAAAGAAACAATAAAACAGTCTTCTTTTATCGAAACACAAAAGTTAATGTTGACTGAACATTGAATCAAAGAGTAAAATGTCATTATTTCTGCACTTCTTTTTTATTCCTAGCCATATATAGCTTTGAGAATATTATTCTTGCAGCAATGAAGTTTACTTCTATCACAGAGCAACTCTTTATGAACAATTTTTACTGACAGATTAAGAAGGCTGTGACGTAACTTTACATATTGCCAGTAAATATGGTCTTGCACTGTTGCCACTTGAGATCTTGTTCCATTAGTAAAATTGTATATGGTATCAAATATAATTTTTGTACTGAAGGAAGTACAATAGCTAGAAAGTGTTTATAGACAACCTTTAATATCATGCTCTTGGACTGTGCCTGATACTGTATGGTGCTGGTGATAAGAGTAAAGAATTAGGAAAAATGCCAGTGTGGGCACAGTGGAATTCATTATTGCAGTGGGATTCAGGATCTTGCTAGTGTAATGTTTATGGGTATGGTTTATGTGTAACTTAGTGAAGCATCTTAAAAATGCATTGCAGTTTGTATGTGCAAAATGGTGTAGCATTATGATATTTTTGTAGTACCAGTCATGAAAAATGTACTGTATATCACAA
Source organism: Lonchura striata (assembly GCF_050655825.1). Lineage (NCBI taxonomy): Eukaryota > Metazoa > Chordata > Aves > Passeriformes > Estrildidae > Lonchura > Lonchura striata. The sequence goes on from NC_140704.1 coordinate 119,265,105, forward strand.
GAGAGAGCTGGCACCACAGCTGTTTTTTCTGATAGTCAGGCTGTGTATTTCCATCTTGTCACTGATGTTTGAAAACCTTTTGGTCAGTGTAGAGCTTAGGTGATTATATGAACCTTGTGGGAACAGGAAACATCTGAAGAGTGTTTTTTTCTGTTTGTGCTAAACAGGGTGAGGATTAATTAAAGTGTACTACCAAGGAAGACTAAACAAGCGTCTGTATCTTTTTTTCATGATTATTTACCTGATGTTGTAAAAGTTCCCAGCATCTTTCAAATACACGATATTCCTTTGGATCATAACAGTCCTTTGTTTTGTGGACTTATTTATAAAATAGTCATAAGTAAGCATGTAGGACTTGGTTGTGTTAGTTCCCCATACATCTAAGTAGTCTTTGCTCATGATAATTATTTTCCAAATGACTTAAGTTGTTTTGCATAATGGCAAAAATTTCTTTGGCATTTGCTCCCTAGCCTTGTGAAAGCTTAGCTAGGACTTTGTGTGCCAATGCACACAGAAGCCCTCTGATCATCTGGGTGTCCGCCCACGGGTAAATGTAAAGGACAGAGGGAGTCCTGTTGATTTCTGTAGGGCTGCTGTGCACTGAAAGCATGCGTGTGCTGCCTCGCTGATCTGAAGTCCACGTTGTAGCCTGTGCTGTAATACACAAAAGCTGAGATCTGCTCTGCGTGGTGCTGGCAATGTGTACATTCAAAACAAGAATTCCTACTGGCAGAACAAACAGCTCCGTTTTATTGTCTCCTTGAAACAGACCTAGCAAACTACAAGTGGTCAGCTTCTCAAAGGGCACACCTAAATAGATCCTGCTTTTCAGAGATGGAGACAAACCCCCTCATAGGTGAATCACTCAGCAAAACAACACCACCACCACAAAACCCCAAGCAGGGGTGTTCCGGTGACGCTCCCAGACAAGCAGCTGTCCCAGAGTTGATGCTGCGGGTGCGAGGTGTGATGTGCCGGGCTGTGTGTCCGCGGGTGCTCAGCAGCCCTGTGCTCGGCAAAGGGCTATAATTAGATGAGCATCCTGCTCAGCAGCGGTGCCAGCCTGCGAGCCTCAGCGAGCATGTGCTGGATTCTGCATGTGCCTCCCGCTTATTGGCGGCCGGGGTTGCTGCCTGCCGGTTTGATAGGTTTCCCCAGTAATCTTTATGCTGCATTACAGACATAGATACAGAGGTACTGCGTGCATACAACGGGAGAGGTGCTCAGCTTGTAGCGTAAAAGAAAGCCCACAGATGAAAGGCACTGGTCTTTGTTGAAAAGCATCAATACTTAAGGACTGCTAGCTGGGAGCAGAGAGGTCAGTGAAGGAGTTTTACTTGGTGGTAATTACTTTCAGGTCTTTATCTCTCCGGTAAAACAGTCATGCATGAAATGAATACTGTTAATCATGTCATCTGTTTAATTTGATCTTGCTTTCGTTAATGTCATGTATACTCGGGTGGGAGAGCCATCAGATTACAAAACATATCATTGGAGTGGGTTCAGTTCAAAAATAGGGTGCATTTATATGAGAATATTGCTTTCATTTGAAATTTTGAGCCTGTGCATAAGAGTGATTTTACTGGTTGCCTTTTGTTATGCTAATAGAAATATTTCTTTTATTGGAATGTTTTCTGCCGAGCAATTGAATTAGAGCATTTATAACTATTAGCATATGAAGATAAATCTGTAAATATTGATCAATTTAAAGAATAATTTTGTGAAATATTCTTTAATATGATCACAGCAATAACTATCTCGATGGTTCTATTGCAACAAGGTAGAGGGATGAGGAGTATTATGCTATTGTTCTTTCAACAAAGATGCTAGAGCCTTCATGTTTGGGTGGATTCTTTGTTTCATCTACTGGCTTTTATTTTAAGTGGCTTTCAAAATGAAACTGAAGCTATTCAGCCTGGTAGATTTCAGTATATCCTTTGCTTGCACATACATGTATTTTGTACATATTTATTGTTCTCAAAGGCTGAATTTTGGCCCAAAGCCTTGTTTATTATGAGAACTGCCTTCAGCAGTAGAAAGAAACAAGATATATATATGCCAATCTTTTCATCTGCAATTCTGAGACTATTACAGTATTTATCATAGCGTCATACTCATTTAAGTTTTTTCATACTTGACCTACGCATCAATTGATCACAACTTTTCCTATAAAAAGCATGCATATTTAATGAAAACATTCTACAGTGAAAGCTGTTCAGAACAAAAGGAAGCAAGCATAAAGTATTTTAAAAAAGTCTCATAATGTAGTCATGACTCATTTGACGAGTTTTGAATATTAAGGCTGACTGGTGAGACTTCAGAGTTAATGCCCTTGTCTCTGTCAGACTCCAGAGCCCACATGAACTTGTATATCAAGTCACCAGTCATCTGGCTGGCTGGCTGCCACCATGCGTCCGAGGTACGAGTAGATTGTCTCAGTCAGATCAGAAAGGTGTTAGGAACAGGAGCTATTTTGGTATTAGTCTTCATTTGGTCCTCTGCACTTATCCTTGAAGAGGTTTCTTCTACTTTATAAACCAAAATATAATTTAGGTTGTTCCCTTTTAAAGTATGTGGTGTGCAGCTGTGTTACCTTCTGAGTAGATACCCTCAAATGTGAGCATTTATTTAGTTAACAGCTTTTATGGCAGTGGGTACAGCAAAGACACATTCTTTATTATTTGTGATTGTATATTCAGACAGAAGAGTGTTTGGGAGGTTTAATTACAGCTGGTACATAACAGTTGGTTTGAAGTTTTGCTGTTGACTGAAACAGGTAACTTGGTATCTATTTTAGTCAAGAGCAAGCTGTTTTTTCATATTTCAGGGGCTGGTTTTGAAGTTGTTTTCCTTTAGGCAGACTTGGAAAATGGCAATTTTGCATTGTGATAGTTAAGCCTGGACAGGGAAGACTCAGGATGTCAAGGCATGTTATTCTTGAGCTGTTCCATATTCCCTCATTGCCCCAAGTTACCAACCAAAACTGTTGTAAAGATGCTCTAAGTTGATTTATGGCTTCTGCCTTTTTTTTAACAGAGGATCACGTTAAGTAATTCATTTGTGTTTTTATAACCTTTGCAACAGCATCCCATGAAGGAGTAACTGAAATCAATGTTAGTAATAATGAAATGTAGATGGTAAATATCCTCAGCTGAATCACGTTTGCCATATCCAGATGAGTGGATTTCCAAGAGACAAGAGGCTGATGTTTTCTATTCCATGTATTCGGTTATTCTTATTTGTTAGCAACATAAAGTATGTCTGGAAAAATGCTGTAAAAGTTATCATATTTTTGGTGGTGGATACAGGTAATACCACCACCCACTGGAACTGAAATGATGCACACACAGCTATTCAGCTATTCTGCCTCCAGAAAGAGCTGTGTTGATCTATGCAAGCATCACAAGAAAACGTGACAGTAGTGAAACTAGAACTGGTGACTCTGTAATTTAACTTTGCAATAGCTTAGCAGCAAGGAATATGCTACTTTTTTTATTGCTTCATTTTGTTGCAACCTCATTTTTCTTCTCTGTAAAGTAAGAAAAATTGAAGCAACACTTTGTGTGAATTACTCTCTAAAAAGTTGAAATCCTTGTCGCTATAAGTGCATTTTTACTATAACCAGTGTATTGCTCTAGGAAATTTAACACACTTCAGGTTATTATCTATGAGATTTTGTATTCAAGCTTTGTCAGTGAGTTTCTTGACCTAAAAGTTCTTAATTACTCTTTTGTTAGGAGATGTATGCATAGCATGTTTGTTATGTGCCCCTGTGAACTGTTCTAATTTCTGATGTGTTGCCCTGTAGTTAAATCTCCATGTCCTTTGTTATATGAAAAGGAAACTTTTCTTTCCCCACAGAAATACAGTATGTATGTGTATTCACAGATGTCTGGTAAAGACACAAAAGTATGTTGTGAAAATCAAGATCTCAAGTGTTTAATTTATGTATGCAGGTAAACATGTAAAAATACATATATATTTTCTACCAGATAACTCTAGCATATGTTTATGTAGAAAACACTTTCAATGAGAATACCAGTATTCTCATAATAATCCAATAGAAATAATCTTGGAAGAGTAATGTTAGAAATACCAGATTTGGCTGCTGGCTGGAGATGGGATATATTCAGTAAACTGAGTGACTGTAATAAACAGTGCTGCACTAGCTCGTCCCTTTTAAGATATTATGTCCTTTTACTGCTATGCATATAAGTGAATTACTTAAACCCTTACCAAGTCTGAAGGGGAAAGATGATACTTAAGGTTAATGCATTTTTTTTGTAGCCTGTTAGCAATGAAAGAGATACTCCAGAAAAAGTCGTAAGGATTTAAAGCATTACCACAGTGTTTATTTTGCAGGATTTGTACTTACATGCCTTACAGTTTTTTAAGTCAAGTTGCTGCCAGTGATATGTGCATGAAGGTTTATATTAGAATAAGAAAAGTGACATTGTGCCCTAAAGCTCCTTCCTGCTTTTCCTCTGTTTTTGGAGCCAACTCCAGTTATTACTTTGCTGATGAAATGACTGTCTGCTTAAATGGTCAAGACATTCAATAGCCCATCTATAAATGCTTATTATAACACTTCGAGAGTTCACAGGAAATCAATAGCCTGTTTTCTGTATTTTGTTGAGTGAAGATCATTTCATTCTTCAAATCTGAAGACTATTGGGCTCGGTGAAGATGCAGGATGAGTCCTCTCAGTGCATCAGCTTGGAAGGCCTTATTATTGTGACACTCTTCCTGCACGGATGCAGCAGCACTGTTTAATGGGGTCCAAAATGTTCCTTATAAGCAGACAGCTGTTGCTCCAGTTCAGGGACATGTATCTTCCCATGCCCTGGGACTGGGCACAGGAGAGCTGGTGGCAGGGAATGTTTGCAATGCCCTACCTTCCCCTCCTGCGGGACTCTTTGCCTAGCACAAGTTACCCTGGGGACCAACCATGTGGATTTAGAAACTGGATGAATGAAATGTCTAGCTTTGGGCAGCTGTGTGTCAGACATTTGCGATGTTAAGAGTAGAATTATATTTTATAGAGCAGGAAGTGAAAGTGGCTCTTCTTTGCAGTTCTCACAATGGTATGGTGAATTAAAAGCAAAATGGATATTCTTTTTTTTTGCACTTAATCTCCTGTTGTGATTAATTTAAATTGTTCTTAAATATATTACCTGCAGTATTAAGTGTGACTTGATAGATTAAATGCAGAACACAGCCAGCAAATAGTAATCCTGGGTGCTATTGTCTGCATAATCCCGATAATGAGATTCCTGTTTTAATTTCACGTTATTTTTCATGGATGTGCTTTGGCCACCTGTAGACACAAATATTTGCTGCATCTTTCCACGAAGCACCTGGAGTTTCCAACCCCAATCCTCAATTTGTATATATGTAACTTTTAAACTGTAATTGTCCGTTCCATAACAGATGTTATTTGGGTTTGTGTCCCATTGTGTAGCTGTTGCATATTTCTGTAGTATTATATTGGTTTATTAGTTGAAACAATATTTATACATTGATGATGATCCTATGGCCATCTATTTATTTGGCTGTTGGATATTGTAGAGTAATTTGGATATTGATTATCTGTTGGATATTGTAGAGTAATTTTACTATATTATCCATACTTTCCTGAATGCATTAATAGAAAAACCCCAATGATGGCAAAGAAGGCTATTAAAGTTTTTTTTTTTTTTCTTTTGAAGAAAGCTTAAGAAAGTTGGTAGACTAAAGTAAAGGTTATTCTACTTCCTGATTAGAATCTATAAAAACAATGCTGTAAGAAAGTGATGCAATGTGTGAGAAGACTTGTACATGTTATTAGTGCTGTTAAACTGGAGAGAAACGTGAATACCTAGATTTGCAGTGGCATGCACATTTTCACAAATTTGTGAACATTTGGCTCTTTCATCTATTTTGGGTCCTCTTGGAGTCCATGGATATAAGTGGGTTTTTTTAAGGTCTGGTTTTGTATATAATGTTACTGAAGGAGCGATGTTAATACAATGTGGTGTGTTGGCCTATTATACAAAAGCACAATATGATACAGTGTCTATGCCAAAATGTTTCCTGCCTGGATAATCTAGGCAAAAAAAGGCTAGAGAAGGGGGAAACGGAGACAATAAAGATCAATTATCTTTTATGTGACCACAAACTGAGGAGTTGCAAGGTTGACTGAGCAGTCTGTGCTTTAGGATTATAAACCATCACTGCAAATGTCTTTACAAAGAGTGAAAAATATAAGTTCTGTGTAACTATTCCTGTCTATACAGTACAAACTTCCCAGGATAAGGATGTCTCAATGTCATAATTGTCATTGGATATTTTGGGCATTGCAGTCATTTGGGAATGAGTGTGCAGCTTTGTATTTCTACTGTGACATTACAACAGCAGTCTAGTCAGAAGATGCATGAGGGATGTGATAAACTATATCCCTTCCTCTTCCATTACTGTTACATCAGCCCTACTGTAATCCATGGTTCTGTGCCATGTGCTGTCCCCTGTTTTCCTTTACCATATTGTGGAGTGCAGAGGTTGCTATTTTGGCCCCTAGCTCTCCAGGGACTCGGTAAAGAATGTCAGGAGTTGTGCAATTGCTGTAAATTTTCTGTGAAACACAGGTACCATGGAGGGTGCAGCAGAAGAGGACCTCCGAATATGATGTCAATACCCCCCAGTGTTTTGCTGCTTCTTGTTTCTCTTCACCACAGTTCTCCTCTCCTTGCTGCCACCATCTTTCTGAATTTGTCTGCTCCATTTCCCCATTTAAATCTACTCTTCTTTTTTTCCCACTTTCTCCAATCCCTCTTTCTGCCCTTCAGTTCTGCCCTCTTTCTGTCATTCAGTCTTGGGCTCTTTGACATCTTTGCAGCCACTTCCTCCTTTTTGGGAGGTGAATATCTGTGCTGCTTTCAGCTGTGGTAGTTGAATTTCTTCCCAGTGTCTGCTATGGGGCTGTGTTTTGAATTTATGCTGACCACAGAGTTGATAATACAGAGATGTTTTTGTTATCATTGAGCAGAGCCAAGGCCTTTCCTGCTTTTTGTGTTGCCATGCTGGTGAGGGGGCTGGGGGTACATGGGAGGGTGGGAGGAGACACAGCCAGGACAGGTGACCCCAACTGACCAAAGGGATATTCCAGACCATGTGGCATCATGTTCAGTATAGAAAGTGGGGGAAGAAGGAGGAAGGGTGGATGTTTGGAGTGATGGTGTTTGTCTTCCCAAGTTACTGTTACATGTGATGGGGCTCTGCTCTCCCAGGAGTTGGCTGAACACCTGCCTGGCCATGGGAAGCAGCAAAGTAATTCCTTCGTTTGTTTTCCCTATTTAACTGTCCTTATCTCAACCCATGAGTTTTCTAGCTTTCACCCTTCCTATTCTCTCCCTGATCTTGCTGGTCAGGAGATTGAGCAAGTGGCTGCTGACTGGAGTTAAACCACAACAATATCCAAAAATATCACTTATGCAGAGGTGCTCAAGGACAGCACACAGGTGAAGAATGTAAGTTCTCTTACCAAAGATCCTTGATTTTTTAAAGTTACTATATATTTATTTGTTGGAGCAAGATATCCTTGACTCCTGCTTGGAAAGCTTATTCTGACAAATACAAATTGTGCCCCTGACCTTTTCAAGTCTGACATATCTGCTTTTTTTCTCTCAGGCAGTTACCTCTTTACTGAAAGCAAGCATCTCTGTTCATCTTCCTGTCATCTCTAGATCAGGCCTTTCTCAAGTGATTTATGAGCTTTGCTGACCACTTTCTGCAAACAGGGCTCCTTTCTTGTCATGCCTTCATGCAGGTACCTCACACCAGCTGTGTTTCTGTAAGAGCTTTACCCAAGGAGCTGCTTCTGCTCCTCCTGCTCTTCAAAGGTGTCCTAGACAGTTGTGGCATGTTACTGACCTGAATTTTGACAGCTCCACTGGTGCCTGCAGAGCTCCTAGCTGTGTGGGCACTTAACTGCCTTAAAGTCACATTTATTTTGCTCTTCCTCTTTTGCTGGTACTTGGCACATTTGCCACAATGGGTGCCTAAAGGATCCTGCCACAGGCTGTCCACCGAGAAGAGGTTTTTCAGATTGCTTTCATTATTTCCTCACAGGAAAGCAGCCAAGCAGATTATGCTCCTATCCTGTGCTAAAGGATACAGGATTTGGTTTCTTCATCTGTAGTGTGACTTGATGAGAGCTATGTATGTGTAGAAAAACTGGGATGCTTTTTTAATATCAACTCTGATTTTGAGCTTCCTAAAGAGACAAAGTTTTTACAAGTATTTTCTCTTTTCTTACGCTACAAAACAACTTACACTTTCATATTTTATTTCAGCATGAAGTACCAAAGCCTAAATTTGCAACTCTGAAGCCTAAATTTACAACAAAAGCATGTCTATAACTAACTCTTAAAACACATCCATTTTTAGAAAACATTACAGATACTAAATCCATCTGATATTGAATTACCATTGGTCTTTATAACTACTCTTCTGGCTTTGTGGAAAGTAATTCTGGAAGCATTAGGATCCTACATAGTGCTTATTTTTTGGCTTTGTGTGCTTTTCACTATAATTAATTATGGAATTTTCAGTGTGTGTCAATACCTGATTGGAGGGAGTAAAGAACATGGAGCCTCCTCAGTGGTTCCTCGTGACAGGAAAGGAAGAAACAGGCACAAACATTTGCCTGAAATTCAGGCACAAATATTTGCCTGAAATACAGGCAATTCCATTTAAATGCAAGCAAATGCTTTTATACGCTTAGGATGGTCAAATGCTGACACAGGTTAGCCAAGAGGTGATGAAGTCTTTACCCTTGGAGATTTTCAGAACCCAACTGAGATATGGTCCTGGAAAATCTGTTCTAGGTGGTCCTATTGTCAACAGGACTTGAACTAAACAAGCTCCAGAGGTGCCTTCCAGCCTCATCTGTTCTGTGATTCTGTTACTAGTAGTCTCCAAACAGCAGACCAAGTAGGCCTTGCAACTCTGGATGAGTTATTTCTTTATATGTTAATTCTGCAATCCAAATACTATAACATGTTATAGCTGGGTATACCCTAGTTATGAGTGTACACATATAGGTATGTATATACCTACCTATTTCTGTCTCCAGTATAAACATACTTGAAAACTAGGACAAACTGGAGAATATCAAAGATGGAAAAGGGAGGAGTAGAATGTTTATATATGTATGCATTTTAAATAATCTAGTGTCATTTCATACAGGCCACACAGTCACAGTTTTATGCAGTCATTGAGGGTTTTTTTTTTCCCTTCCCCATATATATGCTACATCTGTATAGGAAAAAAAAAAAAAAAGCTGGATAAAATTGCTTTAAATAAAGCTTTATTTTTATTATATCATTTCTCTTGGGGACTACTTATACATAATTGCATCTTTCTTCCAGTGCACATTGAGTGTAAGTGGGCACAAATCATCCAGGAGGAGATCTGGAGGAGAGAAAGCAGAGAGCAAAAGGCTCTGGGTCAGAAGAGGGAGGTTCACCCTCAGCTGGACTCCTCTTTCTCAAAAAAGTAGCTCCAAATTAAGCAGCACACACATAAAAATTGGCCTGAATTTGTGTCTATATAGAGTACTCAATACTTTGGATTTTTTCAAATACTTTTTGCAGTCCTACGTGTACATAATTATGGCTTTGCTGGTATTCAGACCTATTTCTGCAGCCCACAGCTGTGTCTGGGTGTCTTATGGTGTTCTTGAAAACTAGAAAGCTGGACAAGGCTGCTGAAATTACATGTAGTCTCTTGCCATATAGGTGATTCTGGGGGGTAGTGTTGCGGGAAGCTGTCTATGAGTATCCTTTGTAGCATGAATTGGATACTTTGTGGGGAAAAGGAGACACTTGCACAGTTCTTCATCACGTCCTTTCAAAGCCGTGAATCTTGCCTTATAGTATTAACACATTTTCTTTCTCCTTTTCAACCCACATTAAAGTCAATCTTCTCCTTCTTTAAATTATGACCATTATGTTGTTTGGGATTGAAGAGATTTTCTTGGTTATATCTTGGCCAAGATAAGTGAGATAAGTGACAAAGCATTCAGACTTGAGGTTATATATATATAAAGTTGAAAAAACATTATCTTTCTTCCCATAAGCATTTGGATTTTTGTTTAAGTAAATGGTAATGCCAGGTTCTCTCTTCTGACTCTTTGTGGTCAAATATGATGTGGAGTTTGCTTTTTCCTGCTTCTTCATAGTCTTGAAATAACTTCTTAGAAATGTACTTGCAAAAATAACAACAGTAATAATAAAATCTGTTTTGAAGATAAAAGAAAACTAAACTGTGGTTCTGAGAGCTTGCTTAACTCCCTGGTTAACACACCAGCTTCAATCACAGTTTCTGGAAAGTTTGTAACTCTTTTTTGCTGTTGAATTTTCAAAAATTAATCTGATAAACTCTAATCGTTATGAACTGTACCATTCATTTTAGTTTAGCAGTTATGCCTTTTACACTTCAAGAGATTACTTTCTTGGGTCAATGCAGTTGTCTTATGAAAATCATTTAAAAGTATCCACTGGTAGTGAAGTTGTCTTGTATCACAAACATGCAGGAAGAATTAATGGGTTTGCACTGACAGCTCCAGTCTGCCTTCCCTGCTTTTCTGTACCTCCTTGCCTGTGTGTTTTTAATCATCCCTTCCTCTCTCTGTCCCCCAGCCCCTTTGCTTCCCAAATTTGTAATGCTCATATTTGCTGTGATTTTCAGTTTCAAGGACTGTTAGGCCATCTGAATCAATAAAAAGTCCTGTTCATATTTTAACGTGTGAAACTTGCTTTTCATTTCTTTTCATGATATATCTGGAAATGTTCACATGTATGATGTGTCATTCTTCAGTAGAAGTGGGACCTGTTATTGAGGCAGTCCTGCAAGTCAGAGGTTGGCTCAGTGCTGCCAGCAGTAAGTGGGCACAGGCTGCCAGCAGTGTGACCATTGCCTTCTTGCATGGTTCTGCCCTTCCCGACTCCACAGGGAAGAGATCATGGAATTGTCAGAAGTTTCTGTTCAGCTACTTGGAGCATTTACATGGTGTTCCCTGAGGAAGAGTTTGCTTGGAGTTTACTGGGTTTTCTTTGGGAGCTTGGTATCAGACCTTCAAAATGGGGCCAGCAATAGTGCCTTCAGCATGTACCGGGGTGTGAATTTCTTGCTCTTCCTCACAGCTGGAAATGAGTTTTTGTTAAGTGTGAAGGTGTTGGATGAGCTCTGTTTTTAGGATGTTTCTTCCCAAAGCCTGCCAGTTTGAGGATTCTGTCACACCAAGCCCAGTGGTGGTGAAACAACAGACTTACAGCAGGGGCTTTTAGTAGCAGAGGTGTGACTTCTTGACATTGTTGCAATGTTTGGTTTCTTTCAGCTGGAGGCATCAATCAAAACATGACTCTGTACCTTGCACTACTGCATCAGTGCCCTTGCTCTGCTATGGAAAAATCTGGAAGCTCTGAGTGTTTTTGTAAGGAGGAGAGAAACCCAGCTATGGTGATGCCTTTGGGGACTCCATTTGAGTTTTGTCTTCAAAATGAAATTGTTAATTGCTTATTATTACTTATTTAGAAAATAAGTAGCTAAGACTAAGAAGCAGGTAGATGAGGTTAAGTTTTACTAGTTTATTTCAATTTTTACTGGTTTATTTCAAAGTTTTACACTTGTGGGAGAAGTCAGGTGGCCCAGTTACTAATGCAGAACTGATACAACCTCAAAAAAAGTAATTGCATTTTTCCTTCTCAAAGAGAAAACCAAACTAAGTGTAATTTTGTTTCAGTCCCTATTGTATCTACCATGATTTTAGCTTGGTTTTGAATCCAGGGGGATTTCATTATTTCACATAAGCTGTCACCTGAGGTGATTCGTACTTCTTTAAATGTACTCTCCCTTGAAACGGAAGTCCCTAAATAGTCGACCTAAGTTTTGAATGCTTGTATTGCCTTTGATATAGTTAGATTAAAACCTTTATTTCTGTACAGATGTGGGGTTTGTCTGTATAATTTTTAAGTACATGAAAACAGTGTTAGCATTTATCTCCCTTCTAAGTTGTCCTCTGCTCAGCTGGAATCTTTAATTTGCTTTTAGAGCCTTTTAAACCCCTGAAGTGTCCCAATATTTCTTGTCAATGAAGGTCACTTACCTTGTGTAGGAAATGCAATTTCTGTCAAGTTAGTCTACTGAGAGCCTTGTGCCTTAAGGAGCCTTTGTGATTATCTTTCCAGACAAAGCAGCACTTAAACCACTTTCATAATTTCTCCATAAGGTAAAAATCCTGCAATCCTCTTGAATCAGAAATATATTTTTCTTCCTGTCTTAAACACATTAATCAACAACAACAACAACAACAACATCAATAATAATAATAATAATAATAATAATAATAATAATAATAAACAATGGAGAGGTAAACAAAAGCAGTCATCACCACATACCATAGCGGTGGAATAAAAACTGACCAGTCCTTCCTACCCCTATTTTATTTCTTCCAAGGCCTTCATGAGCAGGGGAAGCCCATGTCTTGAAGATTTTCCCAGTGTAGCGTGTCTGAGATACAGGCTTCTCTATTTACCCATTCTATGAAGTCTGCCATCCATGTGCCTTATCCTACTACTGAAGTACTCTGTTGTCACTTTCCTAGCCTGAATGAAAGCAGCCTTGTCCCAGTTACATCAGTTCTGAATATTGCTTGAAAAAGCATTTCCCAGAGCCTGTGGCTTTGATCATATCATCTGACTTTACATCTTTTGTTGGTTCCTTCTTCTTTGTTGTACCCAGTATTGAAACTCTTGGTAAGATATCCTAACATCTGTCATCTTCCATTCATTACCAAAATTTTTGATTTCTTGTCTCTATAATGCCATCCTCAGTCACCTCGTCATTAGTTTCAAACAGTAATCTTTGTGCTTTGTTTTACATCCTTTCCACCTGGGGAGAGCTAATACTATTTAAATAAATTCAGTGTGTTCCACTGTTCTTTTAATTTACCTAGTATCAACAGGCAATCTTGCAAAGTGAGTATTAGTAACACTTCAATTAAGATCTAGAAAAAGATCTTTTCAGAAGGATCTGTGTTTGTGTTTGCATTGCATCTGCAGAATCATATCTGTCAGGAAGAGTTTTCTGTACAGATGATAGGCAAAGGCTTGTAATGCAACAGAAACTTGCTGTGGTGTCACTGATTGCAGAGAACAAATCTAGTCTAGTGGCATTTCTAGGTGAATGGAGTTGTCTTCAATGAGAAATACCATCAGTTACAAAAGCAAATTGTCCTGGGAAGGAAGATAAAGTTAACACAAGATAAAGGAAATCTTAAAGAATAATGAAACAAAATACAATTTGCTATGGAGCTATTTGGTATTGAAGGTATTAAAGAAACTCAGTATGTGTTTTTTGGAGCTTCCCAAAATGATTTGTGCATGTCTGATGGCTGTGGGAGCAAAGGGAGACATGTCATTTTGGAAGACTTGAGGGTTGCATTGTGGCCTGGCAGAGGGGATGCAACCTACCTTCAGGAGCCAGGAATTGCAATAATTATTGCACTTTTCTTCCACTGAGTGCTTTTCTTTATGTATAAAACAGAAGCAACATGGTCAAACCCATGTCATGGTTCCAAGCATTAATTAACTGTCTTTAATACTGTTCTGGAAAACCAGTGGGGGTTTTACTGTTGTCCTTTCAGGTTTTGTGGTGGGGTTTTTAAAAAGATGCCTCAAAGTCTTAATGTCAGTACCAGATTATTCAAAACTGTGCTGCATGCACTGGCTCTCAATGGAAGCAATTGGCAGTGCTACTATGAGGTCACTCTGTTAACAAAAAGAGAACAACCAAAGGGAAAAAGAAAACCACTCACCACCAAAGAACACACAACCAAACCTATTTATTGAGGCCTTTACCTCTCTTTCCATTGTTCACATAAAAACACCTGGAAGTGCAGAGCTATTAAGGCACTGTTGAAAGAAATCAAAAAAACTTCTGAACATTTACTGCTATTAGATGTTTAGGAGAGATTTGCAAACATTGACTTTCTTAAGAATCAATAAAATAATATTTGGTTTTGTTATACTGAGAATTGCAAGCATAAAGAATGTAACAATGTATGAATGTTACCCTTGGAGGTGCCAAGTGAGTTGTTTGTAAAATACCATCACAGAGGTCCACTTGGTAACACCACACTTTCATAAGTGAAAGTCACTGGTGATAAATTAGGGCAGATAAGTTTTCCAAAAGTACTGGGTACTAGTTTAAAGGAGGGAACAAACAGAGTAAAATTAAGGAATTTCCTGGTTTAAGGATTGAAGTAAGTACAGGAAACAGGATGCACATTGAAATTCAAATGGACTCTGAGCCTTTCTCTGTCTTAGAAATATGGTGGCCTATTTCTTCTGGGCTTACCAGAGGGGCAGCATTTTGTTTTACCTTTACTGTAAAGATAACATGTGAGAGAAGTTCACAGTTGCCACCAAGGATCACAGAAAATGACCAAAACCACTAGGGCTGGGCAATTCCCAGCTCTGGCCAGGATTGCAGTGGGGGAAGCTGGAACAAGCAGGAGTCCCTGAATGGCCCCTGCAGCCCCTCACCCTGGTACAGCTCACCTCCAGGTGGAATCCCCTTGACTGGGCTAAGCCAATCCTGCTGCCACAGTGCCAGTGCTGCCAGTGACGAGAGATGGGCAGGTGTGGCTATGGCTTCTCCAACTGGCTTGGGTGGTGGTGATCCTTCTCCCTGCCAGCTGTGGAGGGGACAGGATACATGGCTTTTATGTGGCTGCACTTTGTTGGCTGCATTGCTGTGCTTGGAAAGCTGTTTCTGAAACTAACTCCTGTACTGGTTACAAATGGTTTCATTTCCAGCATAAAATTTTACTTGCAGTTAGCGGCATTTCCTATACGGATAATGTCATACTTGTTGCACTCCAGTGTGATGTGGGTTTTTTTTTCCCTCCATATGTACTCTTCTGTGTAGTGAAGCATTTTTTAAAAATGAAATGGTTTTTCCAGCATCGTTTGTATAGTTTGTGTGCATCTGTATAGGCAGTTTACAGAGGAGTGGAATCTTTGTTCCTCATCAAAATCTGTGTATCCTCACATACATATGTATCTTTATACATATAAAGTTTTTAAATCTGAAAGCATTTGGCATGACAATGGTGTGTGATCACAAAGGCCAAAAGTTTTGTGCAATTTGGCCAGTGCTTCCCACTGAAACTGATAACAGGTGTGGGAATTGCCTGTAATGGTCAATGCCTATACATTTCATGGGTTGGGAAGAAACCTTGTCTCTACCACAGGAGGGCAAGTTCAGGAACAGGTTTTCAATCTCAATTGCTTTTTAAGGCAGTCGTGGTTTATATGTGTGTGATAATTGAGGAAAGGGTGTAGCTGGCATCTTCACAATTTCAAATCATCCCATAACCAGCACATGGGCATTTTGCTGTGCCTCTCTGTGATTCTGGGGTTTTTGGAATGTGTTAGAAAGTAGCAGCTGGAAGCGGGTTTGAAAGATTAGCAGGGACATGCTGCTGTTGGGGCTGGGGCCATCCTGGGGCTGAGCTGGTGTGTTCCTCATGTACCTGTCTGCATGATGAGAGGTGGGTGTGCCAGTCCATTGACTGAAATCTCATAAGGTTTGCTACTAGTTGCTAAGCAACTGCAAAACACATCAAAATGGGATTTTTTTTCCTTACTGTTTTTGCAGCAGGTAGAGGAGAGGGGGAGTGAGGAGGACTGTGGGGTTGCAGCCCAGAAGCCCCTCTCCTTCTTTCCACATGACAGCCAAGGTGATGGAGAAGGGCCTGGTCTTGTAGTGTATGTACTCCCCTTGCAAATTCACAGCTCTTCCACTCTGTTTCAGCAGTTTTATTTTTTTACCATGTACATAAATACTGCTATCTACAAGAGAAGACAGTCTATTTTAAACATTCCTGTGACAAACAGCAAAATTTTCCAGTAAAACTTTGGTGTTTTAAGGAAGACAGTTGTTCAGTGAAGGGACATAACATGAGAGGTCTGATGATGAAGATCCAGAAGTGCTCTCCACCCTTAAAAGATAGGAATGCTCTCAGCGCAGTGTTCATTGAAAATAACTTTAAGTTTTACACAACCCCATCAGTTCACACACTATAAAAACAACCAGGTGTGTGAATTGTTTTAGCAGTTGGCATCCTGTCTATTAAGTTATAAGTTCTACAGTTGGTGTTTCAAATTATTTCCTATAAATTATGTCTTACGTGTAAGGATTATGTTCAAGTGATTGCAGCTTGAAATTGGCTGGTGTGTCATGCATTTTTATCACCAAAATACAATGTTCTTGTTGGCAGTAGCTTAGTTTTGGTATTTGATTTATTTTCAAGCACCTTACTTTTACAAGTCATGTATTGTTTTTTGGCAGAAAGGCAGCTGCTTGGCATTCAGAACCACTAGTTTGCAGTAACAGTTGTTGGTTCTGGTCCTTATTGGTTTTTCTTTCCAATTAAGATGCAGCTGTTATGACTTCTGGAGTGAGGGAGGATTATTTTATCTAATAATGTAAATGGAAAAATCCTAAATTAAGGATCTGTCCTTCAAAACAGTTGGGAAAAGACCAGGTTTTAAGGCCTCAGTGTTTAGTGAGAAGAACCCTGGGCTGTGATTTTTGTGACAAACTTCGTAAAAGATCTGGTGTTTCTTTTCTCATGTAAATGGAAGGGAATTAATGATTCAGAGAAGATTATCCTAAAGGATTTTTCACACTGCATCTTTTACAAAATAATAGGGGAGTGTACAATTGCTAATGCCTTTGAACTTGGTTTTTTTGTGACATTTGGGGCACTTGCAGATATAGTGCTTTTGTACTTTTTAGGGAATAAGATAAGATTATGGTATTTTTAACTTTTTTCTCAGGTATGTGTTCAGTGCTGCATGTGAAAAATCCCTGAGCCACTTTTTGTTTTAGCTATAGCCTAAAAGCTGTAATCAGCAGAAGAGGAAGCCACACACACAAATCATTGCAGTGTATTGCAGACTGGACAATTCTGTTAAACAAGCCATTTAAAATTAGGAAGTCAAGCAGACTGAAGATGAACAATGATCTGAGCTTTATGTGTAATTTCACTTTGGTGGCTCATTCATACATATTTGTTTTTTGGAAAGACTTAAGTGCACCCAAAGCCCACCCATACAGCAGAAAGTCACTCATACCTAAGTGTATCCACACTGGAAATCACATGAGTTAAACTGTTGCACTGTATATACATACAGAGAGAGATTGTGTGTATGTACATGTGTATATATGCCACTACACACATACATATAGTATATTTTGATATAAAGGCTGTTCACCTTTATATCTTCCAGATGTGATTTTTTTGGAAAGCTGGAGGTGGACTGGGGTGGGAATCCCATGGTACTTTCTCCTTGACTGTTGTTTCATGGGGCAAAGGAAGATGAGGTGCAATTGTGGGCTCTTATAAGTCTTGGAAGGATTTGCATAGTGTCTTTCGACACTATTTCTTTGTTTTCCTCCAGCTTTCTGAAAGGAATATAGATTATATCAAGTTGTTTCAGTAGATTAATCAAACATGCTTAGGCATTACCTCTCAACTGTAAATGGCAGTATCATCTAGGAGAATAAAAACTAGTCAGCCAGACCAAAAGTAGGGAAGTTGGATATTTGATATATTCTCACACTAATAAGGGGAATAAACATTCTTACTAATTTTCATAACAAAAGTGTATCTAACTTGATGAGTTATTGAACTGAGAGATCAACTTATAATGTCAGTGCTATTGGCAAGTGATATTGTAAACCAATACATCAAGCTCTTATTGACATAACCATAAATCAATTACTTTAATTTTCCTCTTTTATTTCAGTATGAGTCAGAAATAAGTTCATATAATCTAATTTTTTTTTAATTTTTCTTTTTATAAACAGCAAGATCCCCAAGGAGGTTGTTACAGTAGTCTTATGATACAAAAAATATACAATTAGATACTGTCTCTTAATAGAAAATATCCAAAAACAAGTCTTCAGGATTTTAATTCAAATACTTGATGCTGTTTGAATAAAGACCATTGCATGAAAACTTGCTGGATGGATGTGGCTCCTTGTCCACATGGGATTCTGTAGTGGTCCTCGTTTCTGAGGGTTGTCTGTACAGAGAGCATTTATGGCGATGGTTTTCTATTGGAGATACAGAGAAACTCATGTGTTTAACAAATTTGTGTGTATGTAGGACAGATACTTTGGTATGTGTGGATGTGATGACCGTGAAGATGATGTCTTTTGAACACTGAACTTTACATGAGAATGTTTTTAACTTGAGTAGTCTCAGTCTGAAGATTGTCTGATCAAGGATGGCAGGTTGACTTTTAGGGCATCCAGTGCCATTTAACATGCCCCAGGGTATCAGAGAGAGCATGTTGGGCAGTATCCTGGTGTGTAAGAAGCTCTGAGAGTGAGATGTTGCTGTGTTTTAAATAATGTTGTGACAAGGAATGAATGTCTTCTGTTTGTGAGCAGTCTGCAAAAGTAAAACCAGAGGTGGGGTGTTAAAACTTTGTATGCCTGGGAACTGAAACTACAACTACTACATGTCCTAAGAGTTTATTGTTTTGCTGCTGGTGGTTATTCTATTTCTGTTATTTATTCCTGCATGATAAACAAAACAAATTCTTAACAGTATTTTTAAAAGGTGTAGGAATAGTAAAAATAAACACAAATAGTTAAAAGAACCAAATACAAAGGTAAAAGCCCAATAAAACATCAACCCCCAAAGAAGCAAGAGTTTTTATAACTTGCTTGGTCACTAACTGGATTATAGTGGCTGTATAAAAAGTGGTCCATTTTAGTACATTATGTTACCATGGTAACATTGACATACTAATTTAGAAACCCTTCAGGCTAGCTCTGAGAGCATGAACATCACACTAGTATACCAAAACATGAAAAGACTTATTGTGAAAGTAACTGCTAAATGTTTAGGATAAGCCCTTTAGATACATGTGGAGTTTTTTTCTCCCCCAAAATTTCTATTAGGATCCACACTTGCTTATACTGTTAAAAATATCTGAACCAGATTAATCTTAATGGTTTTACAGTGTTTCTTATTAAATCCTTTTGTTTTCTTCTTGGAATTGGACCTCGGGGTCCCGTTGTGAAGGCCATGTTAGGTGCAGCTCCTTTGTCCCCCAGCTGCAGGGGGCTGATCTTAGGGTACTTGCTTCATTCTCCTGGCACATGGACTGTAAATTGCACTTTGAGTCCTGGGTGTTAATGGGTCCTGCATCATCTTACTTGTTTGTGGTCACAGATATTTTTCCAGTGGCAGTGAGTTGTGTCACCTGGACCAGTGAGTTTACTGCCATTTAACTGCATATTTGAAAAAGAATAGTTATGTTGAAGTGCTGTGTAACTCGTACTATGATACTCAATTTATAAACAACCAAAAAAAAGTTGCCAGAAGTAGGGAGCATGCCTGTTACACTTCCTTTTGTAGGTAACTTCCTATGTGGTAGAGAAATCCGTAGGCTCAGTTCCTTGAACCTGTTCTCATAACACCCTCAAAGGCTGCCATGAGCCCTTGTTTCTGGCTGAGGTTGGCAAAACCTGGAGTTACATGGGATTATCAAGGCCTGAACATGCCTGGGGTGCTGCTAAGTTATGGTCTTTTTCATCACAGGGGATTTTTGGCAACAATTCTTCACTCACAGTAGAAAGTAACATGTTTTTTCTGTTTCATATCAATGCACACAACTGGATTTCTCACTTCTTTACCTAACTCAGTTAAGTTAAGCAAAACGAATTTTAGCATGGCAAATAAGCATTATTTATTAGATCTAATCGAACTGGTTCTGCAGGCTAACTAAAGAAGACTTTTGCCTGCAAATAAGTGACAAAAAGATTGAAATATCAAAAAATAGAGTTAAAACAGAATTGGCTGAACAGTAATCTCCTTTACCAAGTCTGCTTTGTGGCAACTTGCTGTACTTCTTGTTTCATGATAATTTCTTGAATCCCTTTTTGGGTGTGGAGGCAGGTTTTAATCTTAAATGATACTAAATTGCCAGATCTGGAAATCAACAGGCCAGATTAGGTTGTAACACCACTTTGGACATAAATCTAGATTCTGAGCTTTTATTAAAAAAAAATTAAAAGGCATTTTGAGTTCTTCTGGTCACAAGGATTACTGTTAAATCTGTGAGCAGAATGCAGTTGACAGATTCTCAGGTGTCTCTGTGCTATGGAGATGGTTCATGTGCCACACCAGCACAGGAGGCTGTTGGCTCTGAAGCAGAGCAGCTTCAGCCTGTGTCTGAGGGCTGCTGTATCTTCTCATCTGAGCATGCAGTGAGTGCTCCTGTGCTGCAGGCTCCTCTGCACCTCAAGGAGAGAAACACCCCAAACCAAAACAAGGTGGTGCTGTGTTAGTGCCAGGATTTCAGTCTTTCCCAACATGATTAATGCTGTGTAGGTATGAATTTATAAGGAGTAACCAGTGCTGTGAACAGGGCATGTCATATGTGTTTAACAGAGTAGTTAAGATTTTTAAAGGAAAACTAAGCTAATGGAAATCATGCATGTTTCTCACTGTTACAAATGTACTCACAATTGAGCTTGGCTACAAATTATGCTTTTCCTCCCTGTCTTCCCTACCTCCTTTTGAGGAGATGACATTATTTTTATCCTGGATCACTTTTTTATCTTGATTTTGCTGCCCCTCTACAAGCAGTTGTACCAGTGCAACCCAAGGTTTTTTCAGAGGAGAGAGAAAGGTCTTGCTGTCACACAAGAGGCAGGCAAAGCCATGTTCCCAGTGGAGTGCAGATCCCAGCAGCCTTATTTAATTTCAGAGAGTGCCTGCAGCCATCCTCATCACCGAGCCTCTTCTCTTAGTAGCCTTTTCCTGCCCAGACACAGTCTTCAGCATCCTGGAGATGTACTGCTGGGCCAAAATGGTCTCATTTTAGGTCAGAGAGGTAACTTATCGCTGCTGGAATGGTACCTAAGGACGCTGATCTCAGACTGGGATGGGCTCCTGACCAGATCTCAGGGTGATGTTGGGGCACTCATCCATGGGACCTTTCCAAGGACACTGGTGCTGGATGTAGCACGGAGAGGAGCACTTGTGTGGGGATGGAGTGGGTGGGAACCCAGCTTCTTCTCATCAGTATGGGTGAAAGGTAGGTCATGTCTGAAGGCTGAGTTTGCATGCTGGGTGGAGAGTGCAAGCTGGAGCTGCTGAGACCACAGCTGTGTGTTCCAGCCTGGCTCTGCTCCCCCTTCCCCTGCAGGCTCCTGGCCCAGCCCGAGGCCATGGCGTGGGGGAGCGCGTGGCGGCTCGTGCTGCTGAGCTATCCCAGCTGTGCTTCAGCTGCTCCCTTTCCCCCGCAAGAGTAAATAAATATTTAGAGTTTGAATTACATTATCAAGCAAGAACTATTTCCTTTTTTCATGTGTTTTTTTTATGTGCTTTGCTCCTTAGAGCTCACTAGCAGCAGCAATGACATTGAGGATTTATCTAGAGACAAAAAAAATTGTAAGTCTGTCTGGATTTACCTACTAAAAATACATTTTGACAACAGTCATTTAGTTTAAGAATTTGTGTCCTGTCTGAGCACCCTGTTTAGCTTGTCCAGTTCCACATCCCTTTGCTACTAAATGTTTTTTCTGGACATCTGAGAGGCTTTTCTCATCTCCAGTTGCTAGAGAATCAGTATCCTATAGTTTTTCAAGCTTGAAATAGATTAGGGTGATGTTTTAATAACCATAATCTAATTGATTTCAGAAGGCTTTGTGGGGGGTGCAGTGGTGGTTTCCTTCTTTTTTTCATTTATTATGTTGAGTCATTTGGTTTGGTTTGGGGATTTTTGTTTGGGCTGTGGTTTTGGGTTTTGGAGGGTTAGTTATTTTATTTGTTTGTCATATTTTGTTTTCTCTGAGTGTACTATTTGCCTGCTTGCCAGAGGAGGAAAAAATGCAGGGAGGAAAAACTGAATCCTTCCAACAGCAGCAGCCACCCGCTGCCATGCTGCGGTACAGAATGAGAAAGCAGAGGCTGTTTTGTTTCTTTCCATGCCCCAAATCCAAACACCTACTTCCAGCATCCTGATGCAGGCTGTTTGTGGGCCAGTATGTGGACTGCCAGTACAAGACAGCCTTGTCCTTTCCTCATTCCTTCACCAGGAAGGAAGACGTGGGTGCATCACCACCCAGCTCTTTAGGGCTGTCCCTTCCCACTAAGGTGGGGTGCTCTTACCCACAGTGCCTGTGCCAGTGTCCTGTTTGACACTTAAGTTTTGTGCTACTGCACTACAGTCTGGTTGGATTTATAGGAGAGTGTTTTAGAATTCCAAGAACATTGTATGGATTTTTATTTTGTTGTATGCTCTTTTTCAAAAGCTGCATGCTTTGTCCTTGTGCCAGGAGTTTGGTTTATCCTACCTTCCCTAACCACCTTGGAAGTTGTTACTTCTTTGTGCACTCAACAATGCTTCCCATCAGGAAAGAGATGGCTTGCAGAGCTGGCCATTCAATTTTTGTTCCTATTTCCAAGCTTTTATTTGCCTATACATTAATATTTGCCACGCCTGATGAGAGTGGGCTTTGCTCCTGGTGTCAGTGACACAAGTTGCACGTTTTCTCACAGTCTAGCAAAGGGATAGACAACAGAGCTGTTGTCACAACTGGAATTAACACACCATATGGTCCCTACATCACCTCTTTTATATATTTGTCTACTGCAGAAAAATTATTGAAAACAGTCATCCATTTCCAAACTCAAGTCTTCAAACTGTTTCTTTTTCTTCCTTAGTTTCCTGCATTTTGTTTGCAGAGGCACCGTTGTTCTTAGACTAGCAAATAAAAAAACTCCTCAGGTGCTAAAAATAACCTAGCTGTGACTCTATAAATAATTATTTTCTGCAATTTCTTATTTTTTAAGCAGCAATGTTTTTTAGTATTCCCAGTAGGTGGGCATTTCTGTCATGTCTGGCTTTGTCTAATACAGCAATATAATCTCTGATCCATGGGTCTGTTACTGATGTCTTCTCCTCAGTTTGCAGCTTCCCATTGCTTTATTAAAGAAGTCAGTCTAAGCTTATATAACTTTAATTCTGGGTAGTCAGGGTTTTTTCCTTCAAAATAGTTTCTGTTTCATTTCTGGCAGTATTTTAGGGCTTCCAGTCAATTTACTTCAGCAAAATAATCTGATGGGGAGTGTGATAAAACAGGATTTATCTGTGCATTTCTTCAGAAACTTTGTCTGCTTTGTCTCTCCAAAAGGCTTCATTTTTGTCCTTTTTAAACTAACCTGATCATATGAAGAGGATTCAGATGCTGTATGAATGACATTCAAATTATGAAGAGCTGAAAATACATGTCTGGACAAATATTTGAATTTCAAAAGAACCTAAAGAGGATAGAAACATAAAACAAAATGCAAATCTGCAATTAACTTTACAGAAGTGTATCCCAAATGAAACTTGCATGTTGTGGAGAGACTTCAAAAAGGGTAATGCCATAAAATACTTGGGAATAATACCAGGAGGGGCCTGAATTACAGTGGGAGGGAGCCTCACAATGGTTGGCCATATAAAGATGCCCAACTGCAGTGGGGAGTAGTGGCTCTGAAGGTTTGATTCTCATCCCACTGAAGTTGGATCCCTGTTGATGTTGGTTGGCATTGCATCGAATTTTGTTTCTCCTGTGTGGACACCTCGTCTAGGCAGTCAGTTGTAGATGCTTTATACCTTGGGAGATGTTGTCAACAATATTTGAAGTATTTTAGGAAAGAAAAGCACAAATATGAGAAATAAAATTGAAGTACAAAAGAAACTTTCAATATAGGTGAGGTAGCAAGAATCAGGAATTAACAGAGAAAAATGTAAAAGTACTAATTTTGTAGATGCATATATCCAGAGAATGGTCTGCTACAGAAACTGGGAAAAGGCTCTAGCAGCTGTGGTTTCTAGTTCTAGATCTTACAAGCCATTAGCTAAGAGATGGTAGAGAATAATCGTCAGTAGGTAGGACTGGAGAAAAAAAACAGTCCCTTTTCCTAAGGTCTATAATTTGTAATTGCTTATTAGTCTTTTAGATGTGTGAAAGTTACAAGAACAATGCCTGTCTCTGATTCTTCTGCAAATCTCCCACCAGTGAAAAAAAAAAAAAAATCGTACCCTGTGAATGAACTTTGCTGTTTCTCTAAAAACCTGTTAACTAAATTAGGCAATATGAACTTTACTTATTATGACAGATCTGCTTTCTATTGTCATAATACAAAGATGATACTGACTTTTCTTCCCTTTATGATTTCATTCTCAGCTCTTTCATGTAATGTATCTACATAAAGTATGGGGGTTTCTTTTCCCCAAGTTGGATCTATTCTGACACATCTTCTTGTTCTGTGCTTTAAAACTGAGAATCAAATAATAGTTTCAGTTGGAAAGGAGATACAGTGTCATCAAGTTCAACCCTTAACCCAATATTGCCAATGCCACCATTAAATCATGTCCCTAAGCACCACATCTCCACATATTTTAAATAACTCTACTCAACTCTTTCCGTGGGCAGCCTGTTCCAGTGTTTTCCATGAAAAATTTTTTCCTAGTGTCCAATCTCAACCTTCTGTGGCACAACTTGAGGCCATTTGCTATTGTCCTATTACTTGTTACCTGGGAGAAAAGACTGACCCCACCTCGCTATAAGATCCTTTCAGGTGGTTGTAGAGAGTGATAAGGTCTCCCCTGGGCCTCCTTTTCTCCAGGATGAACAGCCCCAGCTCCCTCATCTGCTCCTCATAATACTTGTGCTCCACACCCTTCACCAGCTCCTTTGCCCTTCTCTGGACACGCTCCAACGTCTCAGTGTCTTTCTTGTAGTGGAGGGCCCCAAACTGGACACAGGATTCAAGATGCAGCCTCACTAGTGCCAAGTACAGGAGATCACTGTTCTAGTCTTGCAGGCCACACTATTTAATCCTGTGGGTAAAACATCAGTAACCCATGCATTTATCCAAAACTCATTAAAACAATGTTTCTCCTCCTACTAGACTCTGTCCAGATTGGTTTTCCCCTTTGAGAGTCTTTTGCAGTGCCCAGTGACAAGCTTGGCTGCTTTATTTGCTAGTGAGTGTTCAGTCGGTGTTGCTTCTTTGGTTGATCCCTCTGTTAATCTTTGTCTAAGCCTATAGCCAGTGGACAAAGTTCCTTCCAGGTTACCTTCCTTTGGACTGCCCATGCTGATTGTGCTTGAGGATATCCACAGGGTGGGAGTGTATTGCAGTTTTGAACCAGTAGAATAAGAGTTAGGGGCAAGCTAAAATATCTCATATTGCTGTCCATTAAGCTTTTTCCCTTTGGATTCATGTGTAGTTAAACACCAGAGTTGTTCAGGAACCATTCTTCTGTATAAACTTCTGTATATCAGTTGTTGTGTTTTGCCAAGTGTATATATATAATTTTTTTTTAAGAACTACAGGAGAATAAACACAAACGTTAAGCCCAGCAACTAGAAAGCAGTTAGAGTAGGTGTTGGTACAAAGGTGCAGTTGCAGCTTGCCCTGCCTCCTGCTCCAACCCTCCAGCAAATAGCAGAGCCCCAACGGAGGTTTTGGGCTCTCTCCCTTTCACCTTCCCTACCACAGGACCTGGCTACATTTCCCACCTTCCTGCAGCAAGCAGCTACTTCCTCAAGGAGTTCTCATTCTTCTCTTGAATGTGGCGGGTTGGCTCATTTGCAGGAAGGTGGGTACTCTGCTGGTTTGGCAGCCTCGGCACCCGAGGCATTTATCATCAGTGGGCTCTGGCCTCGGCACCGGCTCTCCCCCAGCATTTGTCAGCGCTGAGTCGGGGTGCTGGCACGGCAGCCAGCAGCCTCCAGCAGAGATAATTCTTATTGTGTGTGCTGCTGGCTCAGCTGCGCTTTGCCTCACATGCTGACAATTCTGCCTGCCATCAGTCCCCCCTTTGGATCCCAGTCATGCAGGCGGCAAACACAACCAAGGATTTGTGTCCAGGTTTAGCGTTTGTGCCTTCAGTCTCCATCAGCAAACTTTGGGGAAGTGAATTCTTCTTCACAGTCACTTTGCCCCTCTCCTAGCATATTTAGCATTCAATACGTCCTGTGCTGACCTTGTTCTTTAAATTGCATTGGGACTTGTCTTGTTCGAGACACAGGTCAACAGGAGAACAGTCAAGTGTGGAAAAACACGCCGCTGCTGTTCACTGGGGTCAGAGCAGCACAAGTGACCTAAATTTGAAATGCGCCATACTCGGTAGCTGATCCAGCATCCTCAGGCTGCAGCCTGTCTGTCTGCTGCAGTTGCAGACCAAGAAGTGATTATTTTGTTCAGAAGCAAATTTCTACCAATTTACTAAAATTTGGAATTTGGAAATCTGGGGCAAAATGGAAGGGAAAAGAGAAAGAAATGCAGAAAAGCACAAGTTGTAATTGAATGAAACACAACCTTTGGTCATACAGTGGGGTGTGTTTTGGCAGTTCAATTTCTCAATTTTCTAGAACAGGCATGAAATCACTTTATTTATGTATATAAGGATTAATAATATCTTACAAAAGCAACACATTAGCTTTTTTTGCGTGGGAGGAGAAACCAAGAGCTGCCTGAAGGCGAAGCATTTCTGATTCCCTTTTTAAATTTCTTTTTGGTTTAATTTTTTTGAGAGAGCTCCTTTCTCATTGTGTGCACTGCTGTTGCCCACAGGTGCTGGAGGAGAGCATCTGTGCAGTCTGCATAAATTGATTCGGAGGGTGGCCAGCCGTGCTTGGTGCTTCCATCAGGTCACGGCTGCCACGGTTTGCCCACAGTGTTTCATGCGTGCACGAGCACGGGCAAACACATCCAAGGTGTGTGAGCGCGGGTTTGAGGAGCGCTTGGCATCATCCCCCGCATATGCCGGCTGTGATGCCTGCTCACAAAAACACATGGAACAGAAAAAGCCAGGGAGGTTTTCCTCTGTGAGGTGAAGCTTGTGGGAGCACGCCTTGCGTTGCTTTTGCTGTCAAAAGCAAATACATTTTTGTTGGTTTGCTGTGAGGCCACTAAATGCCCCTGACTTCTTTCCTGACCCCCAGTGATGGCACGAGTATCACAGGAAGGGAATCCTGCCATTCCCTCTTGGACAAGGGACAAACCCTGGGTCAGTGGTGATGACCCAGGAGTACTTTCTGCAACTAATGTGAAAAATATGGGGGTTTTGGTAGGGGTTTGGAAAATAACAGGCGATAGGGTTTTGGGTGGATCCCCTCCCAACCCTTTTTTTCTTTAATCATGAGAAGTTTCTTAGTCATTGTGCGGGTTGAACCATCCAGAGGAAAACAGCAGTGTTCCTGTAGGGGCTTGCATGAATTTATACTGGGGTTTTTGCTGACACCTATTTTTATATCAGAGATGGCAAAAACATACTGACATATCTAGTCTGTTTGTGAATATATTTCCTTTCCATATGCATCCAGCCTTGCAGTGTGTTTGATAAGTTGGGTTACTAGTTTTAGCTCATCTGTGCTTGGAGCTAATCCAGAAAATGTCTTGAAAGAGGTTTTGTTGGGGGGAGAAGGAGATTTAATTTGCATTATGAGGAAAATATGAGGAGTTTTCACAAGATGTGATGACTACATTGGATATCCCATAGTTTTTGTTAGTCTAGAAGTGATTTTTTTTTCTCCTCTCTCTGAATCGGAGTGATCTGGGGGGATGGTGATCATCTATTCTTCTTTTTCTTCTTCAGTATTTTAATCTAGGAGCTAAATATCTTCTTTAGTGAATAAGTTCATTCTCTGACAGTATTTCTGACATTTTCCACTTACTCTTATCTCCTCCATCCATGAGGTAGATTCTGGTCGAGGTAGATTTATTCTTCATAAAATATTTTGCTTCATAAAGAATAACATTTTGCTTAAGATTTTCATCCTTCTGTGCAGGAGATGGAGAAATATGCTGGACAGGAAACCAGTGATTTTTCTGGCATTCCGAAGAAAGTATATAAATAAATACTGTAAACACACACCTACATATATAGAAGCAATATAAAGAAAGTATGTATTTCCAATTAGTGTGTGCAGAGAAGGGGAATGGAACTGATGAAGGGTCTGGAGCCACAATGTGATGAGGAGTGGCTGAGGGAGCTGGGGTTATTCAGCCTGGAGAAAAGGAGGCTCAGGGGGAGACTTCACTGCTTTCTACAATTAACATGAAATGGAGCTTGTGATGAGCTGTGGGTCAGTCTCTTCTTCCAGGTAACAAGACAAGAAGAAACAGCCCCAAGTTGCGCCCCTGAGGATTTAGATTGGATATTAGGAGAATTTGTTCACTGAAAGGGTGATCAAGCATTGGAACAGGCTGCCCATCCTGATGGTGGAATCACCATTCCTGGTAGTGTGGCATGTGGAGATATGGCTTAGTGATAAACGTGGTGGTGCTGGGTTAAAGGTTGGCTCAATGATCTTAGAGGCCTTTTCTAACCTTAATGATTCTATAATCCTAATTATCTCTTCAGGTTTTAAGCTTTCTCCTGCAACACTGGTATTTATGGTGACAGTTGACATTACAGTTATTTGTTTTCTACTGCTGATGAATGAAATAACTGAATTCAAGTAGGGGAAAAAAGCAGTTTTATTAGTAAGGTAATGTAAAAAAACTAAATCATGATCTTGTATAGAAGTTTTCACTATCAGCATGGTATATATTTATCTTTTCAGTGCATGCATGACATCACATGAAAAAGGTGTAATGTTGATAGAATGTGGTGCTTCACTGTGAAAATGCAGCACTTTCAGATTTATTTAGAATTTTGTGTGGTTTTTACTCCAAGTTATTTTTTTATGTATTTCAAGAGAAATGCATGAATTTATGCATGTAGGTATTATGTATTTACTGACATACATTTCTTCAGAAAGAGCAGTAGTTCACTTTGTGAACTGTGAAAATTAGGTAGATATTCATACTGGTTAAATTTTATGTTCTGCTACTGAGGAGAAAACAAAAAAGATTTACCCAAAGATTATGCTCCAAAATCAGAATACTCTATGTTTGTTCTGAAGTTCTGGAGCAATAACAAGAAACTAAGAGAAACTAAGAAGAACAAATATACTGTTCTTTATTTTAAATACTGCCCAAAATGGTGGTCTTGTTGACTATTGCCTCCCATACATTTTACAAGAGAAAGCTTAAAAACCTGATTTTTTGATGTACCTACTCCTTCCTGTTTTATTTTATTCTTTTGCTTTTATCCATGTAATTTAATCCAGAACTCATAATGAAATTTAAGCTTTCAAAACAGTTCACAAAATAAGCAATTTAATGCATGGTTTGTCACTTTTGCTTCCATAACAGCTGTAAGATAAATAAAATAATGAGATATTTACAGCACAAGGTCATGCAGTTTTTGTGATAGCAGGTTTTCATATAAGATTACAGCTAAAAAAGGGGAAGTGCTGGGTTACATAACTCGCTAAAGTTTGACACTTAGAATTTGTGTTATAACAGCACTTCATAGGCTATAGATGGGGCTGTTTTAAGTTCTGTTGTAAATCTGACTTTACAAGCCTTTAATGTTCTGTAGGCTAATAAAAATCACTCTAGGATTGAATGTGTGAAATAAAAAAAAAATGGTGCTTTTAATATATTTTAATGCTCAGGGTATTTTGTCATCTTTGTTTTTCGCCAAGATTGCATTGCTCTTGGATTTTTGAATAAATCTTAAAGCTTACCTTCATGTCTGAAAAAGGAGGGGCAAGAAAGAAAAGGAAAAAAATAACAAGGCATCCCAAAAATAGAAGTCTTGCATTTGCAAAGTAAAGTTTAAGGTATCAATGTGAGCTTTTGGCACTGGAGAAAAGGGCATAAATATTGAGCATGAAATATAGTGTAATAATAAGTGATAGCATTTTCACATGGTTGAAGTATAAGCCTTCCAGGAGCTACAGAGGATAAGCTGTAAGTCCCAGAAAGTCAGCTTTTCTGGAAGCCTACCCCTGTGCACGGCGCATCTCTCCTTGTTTGAAACATCTGGGGTGCTAAGCAGGAGAGCAAATTGTCTGGCCTGAAATTTTGAGGGTTTGTGTAGCTTTTGCATGGTATTGTTTGAAGGATTCACCTGCTTGGCAAATACTCTGAAAATGCCAACAGTTAGGAAGTGTGATTAAGAATATCCATCTCGATTCCACATAAGCAGCAGTGGCTCACAGGAGGAGTTAGCCCTCAGCCAAACGTGCTGCACTTTGCTATTTAGGCAGCCTTTGTGCAAGGCAGCACAGGGCTGCCATAACAACCTGCCCCAGAAACTTCCCTCCCTTCCTTTGGTGGTAGTGATGTGAGAACAGCGAAAACTTTAGGTCAGGAATACTGTACTAGCATTTCCCTCAGTCTCCATGCTACTTTGTCATTTATGCTAGTTGTATTTGGTATTGGAGTGGTTGTTTCTGGCTGCCTTGTCTAATCTGGAAGGAGGGGATTGCCACCAGCCCGACCATGACCTGCAAGGTTTTCAATGGCCTCATCTAAGGGAAAGAAATCCATGCAAGAGCATAAACCTAAGGCCAGGATGGGTCTGGGAGCAAACACCTATAAATTTCTCACATCCTTACTCCTTTTCCTGTGTCCATGGGCTTCAAGTCATTAGTTTCCTCAGTGAGTATGATAAGCTTTCATCAGTGTTTGGTGACCGTGGCATGCTACCTTTCTTCACCACGTTGTGGTGTCCCAAGTATCTCTGGCATTGCTGTTCCAGCCTGTTTCCATGTACAGGACATGCATTTTGTTGCTGTTAGGTGAAGGAGAAAGAACTGGGGAAGCTGTTGAGTCTGCCCACCACATAAAGCACGGGGACCCAAGGGAGCCCCAGCAGTCACAAAACCTGCAGCACACAGTGTATGCTTTGGACACAAGCACACTGTTTTTGTCTGTAATTCAGCCACTGGGAGGGATCCCATGGGCTGGGCTGTGCTCTTTTGGGCTGGCAGAGATAACCAGGCTTGCATTGCACAGGTGAACAAGAGACCTGCCAGGGATAAAAGGGGAAATCGGTGTAGGATAAAAGAAGCTCCAAAAGATAGTGTGTCCTGTCACCTTGGTCTCTGGTGAGGTGGCCAGCTGCCAGCTCCTCCCAGACAGCTTCAACATGGGCTTAAATGAAGTTTAAGACTGCTGGCTGTTTATCTAACATTGTTCATTGTTCTGTACAGGCAATTGCATAAATTAAGGATTCATATATGGGGGTAAAAAAAAATGTTTTTTCAGATTTTTATGTATTGTCTTCATTCTGCATATGGAGGAAGCTATGGTCCACAGCTTTCCTCACAGGCAAGAAAGTAACTTTTCTTTATGTTAGACACTGTTGCTTCAGGGTCGAGAGGGGGAGATTGAAAATTTAGGGGATTTGTGAAACCCTCAGATATACTCTGTGATAAAAAAAAGGCTTTTTATTAGTATTATTTTTCCTATAGTTAGATCTTCCCTTGAACACTTTTGTGTGTTGTATTCTTTACTCATGTTTTCTAACTGGGGCTTAAAACTGCCAGGCAGCTGGGAACTTCCTTTCCCTAGTTCTTGTCCACAAGGAATTACAGGACAGGAAGAGAGAGAAGTTCCTGCAAAAAGTAAGGCAAGGACAGGAGCTTCAGGTGAGCACGTCAGAACTCCTCCTAGAGAAAGAGAATTAAGGTATCTTTGGTGGTATGAATGCTTTATTTACCTCAATTTGCATCCTTTGAATTCATGTAGTACTGATGTCATGCTCTATTATGACAGTTGTTCAAGTGCCCAATATTTAGAGCATGCACAATAGCAAAATCCTTTTAAAATTATAATACCTGGTTGGAGTATATCTGGTTGTGTGTTAGAACTGTTAGACATATGAGGTTTTGTTTTAGGAAGTGTAAAATAATGTGCCTGCAGGCTGCTGTGCAGTTTTGGTGTGAGGAGGACTGTGCTGGATGGTTTCAGAGGTGTAAAAAAATTTAAAAAGTGTGTTCATTTTAAGCCTCAGTGCCTTCTGTAGTTTCTTTTCAAAGTAGGGAATCTCTTACTTTATGCAGTTTCTATTCCTATGAGGGTTTAGTTTAGGGACAGAAGCACAGACAAGTCTGAGCACAGATCAGTTGTTTGCTTTGCTTTTCTGTGCTTTGGTATCAGCAGTGCATGGTCAATTGGCAGCACAGCAAGTCCTGTGATAAGAGTGAATGTCTGGGCCTTAGACTGTCCCTGTGCTCCACCTTGAAATCTTCTGGGTATCTCCTGCTCCCCTCTGAACATAACATGAGGGGTGTGTTCTTACAGGTAGTGAGAAAGCATCTGAGCAATTATTCTTCTTGAGAGATGCTGATTTGAAGGGAAAGGAGGTGGGCAAACACTGCTCTGTGTTGACAATATGGTGCAAGTGGCTGCTTGTGGGCACCACCTCTGCTTGTGTTGTGGAGGTCCCAGGACAGATAAAACCAGGTTTAGGCATGCACAATTTTAATTACATAACCCTTTGGGGGTGGCTTTTTGTACTCATCTACTACTAGATCAGAAAATAGGAGTAGTCTTACTAAGCCTTTTGCCACATGTTTGTTGAGGCCGTGGAAGCACACAGCAAGGGTTGCATTGTGTAGAAAGTGAGTTCTTCCTTAGATATCTGCTTATTTTTACTTATGAGTGTGTGTAGATTTAACTGAAGAGCATGTATCCACACAGTTGTTCTATTTAAGTTAATGTGGGGTGACTCAATGTGTATTCACTGCTGTGAGCCCACAGTGACTGCAACAGAACATTTTATTGTCTGAAGACAATGCTAATAATGGTAGCATTAAAACAGCATTGGAATTTTACAAGACAATGTTCTGTTCCCTGAACTGCCAAGGGACAAAGAGATTTGCCATTGTCAGACAGGGGAACAGGAGCTGGCCTGCAGTGCAAACAG
This sequence comes from Lonchura striata, assembly GCF_050655825.1. NCBI lineage: Eukaryota > Metazoa > Chordata > Aves > Passeriformes > Estrildidae > Lonchura > Lonchura striata. The sequence continues at coordinate 119,298,008 of NC_140704.1, forward strand.
TGCCCTCCACTTCTGCTGGGCTGGGCTGGGGTGTCCTGCCCCTCTCTGCTTCTGCTTCCTGGGCCCTGCTCCAGAGTTTGTCACAGCAGCGAGCACCCTCTGCAAAGCAAGCACTGAAGCAGCTGGCTCTGCTGAGAGCTGTTGTAACACAGCCCTTCCCAGGGTGATCCTACTCAAAGCTGCTTTCATCCAACAGGTGAGCTATCTTGGCCAGCTGAAAGGGCTGGAAAGAGCAGGCACTTCTTTGGCTGCCCCCCACCTATCACTGCTCTGGTGCTTGGTCCCACCAGGTATGCAGTTTGCTGAAGGAGAATTTGGGATAGGTGTAGTGTTTTGCAGTTAATACATTATGGCTGCTATGGCATTCCCATAGCTCACAAAGCAGTAATTCAGAAGTGATGCAGTTTACATTGGTTGTGCATTTCTTTACCATGAACTTTGATGGAGGGATTGTAGGATGAAACTAATGGGACTGTGGTGATAAGTGGAGGGCAGCTGTCTTTGTAGCTGAGGTGTATGTTATAAGTACAAATAAGTTGTTCATTATGAAATTAATAAGTGTTACATATATATTATTAATGCTTAGCACCACCTTTTATTGTGTAAAAACCATAATAGTTTCCTTATCAAAAGAGTTGCTAATAATGCTTGGACCCTGAAAGCAAAGATGCAGAGGTGGGAGCTGTATGTATTTATTCTTTCATAGGAAATAGTTAAAGTAAAACATTTCTACCCTCATAAGTACTGCTGTGCAGCAGGTTCCTGGTATGCTGGTGTAATAGATTGGATAATGACAGCGTAGACAATAAGATGTGAAAATGAACTGAAGAAGAGACTGTTGGCAGTGCAGAGACACTGGCTGGAAACCTCACCAACTGCAAACCACATTTGTAGTACCATGGCTTACATCCAGGATGGACAGCATCTGCAGTGCAAAGCCATTTGGAGGCTCACTGGTGGTGAGCACAAAGTTTGCTCTCTGCATTAGTAAATAGCAGATTAGATAGCTGTGAATCCAGGCTCTGTCTTGCACTGAACATCCTTGAGATGAGAATCCACTGAGCTTCTTTAATGACTCCAGCAGCATTTCCCGGGAGCCATGTGACAAAGTACCAGAGGGTTGGGCTTTGATTTCAGCAGCTTCATTATGGAGTTGTGTTTATCTCTTAAAATGGATCCTTTCAAAATTTTTGTTTGGTTTATGTTTGGTGGGGATAGTGAAGAAAAAGAGCTGATTTAAGGAAAATTGAATGGGGGAAGTGTCACAAGTTTTGGAGTGTTGAGATTCCAGGCATCCTTACTGTGAAAAATGGGAGTTTAATTACCCAGATTTTGTGTGGGTTTGCTGAGTTGTTTTAGTTTGTTTGTCCTCTGTAAGTCTCTACTAATGCTATTATTTACTTTCACTAAACAGAAAAAATTAATTCAGTGATCTCTGTTGCTCAGTGTCTGCTTTGAATACTGGTACTGAGTTGTATCACTGAAAATATTGGTGTGTTCTTGCTTGTACTGTTGGCAGAAACACTGGGAAGAGTCAAACAGACTAACTCAATATTGCTTATATCTTCTATTTTCTTTTGACAAAATCATTGCATGGTTCTGCCTCAACATGGTCTTCTGTGAGCTGCAAGGAGCAGCAGTTATTGAACTGGCTAATTCAGTCCATGTAATATGTACCATAGAATTTTATGGAGTACTTTCAGCAATTTCCCTGCCTCATATACATTTTGGGGCATCAGAACATCTCCTTTGATTAGACAGTGTCTAAACAGCAACATTTGTTATACCTGTCACTTGATTTTTGTTCCAGTATATCACATGCGTCCCTGCATATCTGTATCACCAATACAGGGAATTTGGGGCATGTTTTCAGCATGGCATCCAGGCTTGCACAGAATGGCACAGCCCATCAGCCCTCTGTTTAGCCTCTATCCTTCTCACCCCCTTAGTATTAGCAGCTTTTTATCCTTCTCACCCTCTTTCCTGAAATGATTCCTTAATGCTGTACACAAAGAGTCCTGCACAGCACTGCCTGTTAAGTCGATGTCTTGCTGAATAAATTCCAGATGCCTGCTGCTAAAAAGGAAGAGATGATGCTTTTCCTTCTCTACATGGTTCTTGTTCTCTTCCTTATGTTTTCTTGATTTTCTCAAGTCATCCTGTTTTGTTTGCTGTTGACAAATAAATCACCAAGAGATGCAAAAAGCAAAAGAGCGGAGGAAATGCCCGGTGCATAGTGAGAAACAAATATTCCAGTCTTTCAAGCATGGAGAAATGAAAAGAGGTGGATATAGATGGTGATGAATTTAAACATGTACTTATTTATTACTCTGTCTTCCATGTCTGGATCATCTGCTGCTGAGGAGTGGATGAGACAAATAAACACTTGATTTTTGGCCACCACTGAAATGAGGTGGCAAGATGAGATCAGAGAATCATATAGGTTGGAGGGGATTTGCAGAAATCACTTAGTCCATCCTGCTGGCCAGCCTGAATCCCATCTGATCAGGTTGCTCAGGGCCATGCTCAGGACACTTGAATATCTCCAAGGATGAAAGTCCAGCAGACATTGTGGACTTCTGTTTCAGTGTTTCACTTCCCTGAAAATGAAACGTTTTCTCTCCTGTGTAAGGTTGTAATATCCCAAGTTGCAGCTCTGATGCTCCCCTTCCTCCCTGTGTACCTGCGAGGACAGTCTGTGTCCCTTCCCATCAGGCAGTAGCAGGTAGGTCTCCCTGTAGCTCTCTGTTTTCATGATTGAGCAAACAGTACCCTCACCCTCTCTTCCTGTGCTCCAGCTCCTCAACTGGCTCTGGCAGTGGGCAGCCTGTGCTCCTGGCCGCATGTCTACAGGAAAAACTCTTTTCTGTGCTGCATCCCATGAGTACCCTGAGGCTGGCTTCTCTTTTCATGTCAGCTGACCTTAATTTCTTTCCTTTTTCAACCTTTTTGCATGGCATCTCCAAAATAGTAGCATTTTCAAGCTATAGCTTTCACCATAGTATGATGTCACATCAAAATCTGTGTATGATAGTAGAAAAGAAAAAAAGCAACTGTTAATTTTTAGCTCAAATGCTTTTGTCTCTCTCTGTCCATTTTTACAACATTTTACAACCCGTTCAACAAGACTTGATCCTGACTTTTTTTCTTAAAGAACTTAAAATGTGTTGTCCAGTATGAAATTAAATATTCTGCAGTCAAATGCAAACATCCAACCCAAAAAGGCAGATGCTACTCCAGGTCCAGTATCTATGTGCAAGTCACATTCTGTTAGCAAATTAAGTGGAAAAATGGCTCTTAAACAGTTTCATCTGCTGCTTCCCTATTTTTTTTATATTAGGTTGCCCCTGTTATTTCAAGAGTTTCTGTCCAGGTACTGTATACTCTCACAGCAAACCCAAACATATTTTAGCTGAGTAAAGAACATTTGGAGACTGGCTCAGTGCCCAGAGCCTGCTTTTAACCTCTGCTAAGTCCCTTGTCTTTCTCAGCAGCACTGAGTGTGGTGTTGATATCCAACATTCTAGCTACGGGAGAAAAAAGAAAATTTCAATGCAGAATTTCTGAATCTTAGTGAATTAGGTGTAACAAATACTGGCCTAAAAGAGGACATCAGATTGTAAAGAGCCTGAGAAGCAGGATCAGGCATGCTTAAACACCCAGGTTTAATGAGCAAAGAGCTATAGCACTTCATGAATTCTCATGTAACTTTTTAAGATATCCACTATCTCAGAGCTGAAAATTCACACATAGTTATTCTGTATATATCTACTAAAAATGTTATGACCATTAAATATTGTCTAATATATTTATAAATTCTGAATGGCTAATTTAGACTTTGGACGATTCATTTTCTTCTTACAAGTATATTTGAGAATTCCTCTAGGGTAATCCACCAACTCATCAAGGATATATTGAGTATAAGTTAAAGGAAATAGTATGTCAAGAGATTGACAACTTGATTTTATGTTATTTCTCACCGACTGAAGAAATTGGATCTGTCTCTCCATCCCTAAAATAAAGTAATCCAAACACAATATTGAAGTGCTCATGAAGAGCTGTTGCTTGAAATAATGTGCATCCCTTTACAAGGTGCATGAATAAAATATCAGACAGGTAGAGTCTGTGACCCAGTTAGAAGTTATGTGCATGATCTCTTCTCCTTGGTTGAACTGAGGAAACATCTAGAGTGGGGGATATGTTTACTACAGAAAACCTTATCTGAGTTTTTTGGTTTTGTTTCTTTTAGTGAAAGGGTCATTTATGAATGTGTGCTCTTTTGATTTGGGGCTGAGCTTAAAATAGCTAAACATCTGAAAATTTAATATGCACAGTGAAATTTAATTAGGTAACTGCATGAAAATCAAAGAGATTCTTTTGTAGACAGGATGCAAGAATCCCCTTTTGTACTTTCAGCTAAGTCCTGTTTTCATCTCCTCCTCTTCAGCAAGAAGGGTTAATAATAGATGTATGGTCTGCTGCCAAGGGTGGTAAGCCAGGGATGTGAGGAGGAATGGACTATATTCCTTCCACTTCCATGGTACCTTCTTCATGTAGCCAAAGTGCAAAGTCTAATATTTCAAAAGGCAATCTTCAACTTTGTACATTCCAATTTGATTTGCTAAAGTTGGTCTCCATAGACACCAAGCACCTATTTCATGGTCACAGTTTGACTTTTGGATGCTTAGTACCTCTTGAAAGTATACACAGAATTTCTGAATTTAGGCTTAATTAAGCATTTTCAGAAAAGATATAAGCCTAGCTTTTTCAGTACCTGAATTCATCTTTCTTTTTTTGGTAAAAATTACAAAAAAAGTATATCTGTTTATAAAAACCTTTTTATATCCATAATGTGGACTAACTGTTGGAAAAGATAGTAAGCTTTAAATGTGCTCCAGTTACATCTCTCCAATTTAAGTTATTTATTTCAAAAATTGGTTTTATTTTTTGGTAGATTAGGCAATACTGAATAAAATTATATTTTTTGAAAAATCTGTCCAATGTTAACTCTCAGAATGAGAGACTACCTGCAATATTTGTGAATCATAATTATGTGAGACTCATAAAAATATTCCAACAAAACAAAGAATCGCAGAATTAACGAGGTTGGAAAGGACCTTTGAGATCAACACAAAAAAACACCATGCAAGTGAAGAAATAGAGGATTCCATTAAGGGAAACACCAGATACACTTTCTCAGCAAGATAACTGACACATCCAAATATGAATATTTCATATAAACCATCAGACTTTTTAAATCACTTTTTGCTGACAGTTACCAAAGCCAGCAAAATTTGACAGTGTTTCCTTCAGGCAAAGGTCAGTGATGAACTGAATTTCATTCTCTTAAATGTTTCAATTTCTTTTTTTGTGGCTGTGTCACTGCCTTGATTGTTTGGGGTTTGTTTGGTTGGGTTTTTTTCCTCTATTGCATTTGTGGGTATTGGAGGGGGGGGGAATGGGGGGGAAGGGGATTGGTTTTTCTTGAGAGGTTTTTCTGTTTGTTTGTTTTTCTTCAAAAAAGCAGTGTGATTAATACTTTTGCAAAGAAAGATGTTTAGGAGGTGTTTTAACTTTTTTTTTTTTTTTTTTTTTAATTCATGGGAAACATATTGGAAGTAAGCTTTCCTGTGTCGTGCAAGTTGTGGTTCCCACCTCCTGGTGTGCTCCTCTGCAGAGCATGGGCAGCAGCTTCAAGCTCCCTCTCCACTCATTTACAGCTTGGCCAGCTTGGGCACAGAGCATTCCTCTCTGTGTGTCTGCACATGTCGGTGTATGGTGTCCTAATTAAGATTTGTTGTCATCCAGGTAGTTCAAATAAAGTCTTGTGTGGTTTTCACTTTTCCTGTTGTGGTATTTCTATGATTTTTGTGTTCAAGGATGAGACTTCTCTGAACTTGTATGAAGGCAAAAGGGAGAGCAGCTATAGAAAGTATATTTAGGTATAAGTTTTTTAGCTTTTCATAAGGTGCATTTAGTTGGCATGATGTTGCCTATTCAAAAATTGTTTTATAATAATTTCATTCAATTTTTCTTTCATGTCAGTTTCCATCAACAAGGCAAAACAGTCTTTGCTTTAATTATTCTTTATTAAGATTCGTATCTCTGAGATTAAACTGAGATAAGTTTTGGCATTCTCAGGTTGTGGTTGTCTAAAGAGGAGCCAGACTGAGGAATAAAATTCCTTATTTTCCAGCAAGTAAAAATGGGAAAAATCAGCTACACTCCCTGAATCCTCGCTGCAGTGCCTGCATGGGGTAACCAGGCACGGGGCACACCATGCTTTTGAGTTAAGAGATGCTGAAGAAGATACATCCTTGCCAATGCCTTTGAGAATTTGTTATGAGATGTGTCCCTCTGCTGATAATATCCAGGGACAGATGTCTCTTCCATTCTTCATATGTATCTCAAATAAGAAATCCAGATGGTAGGCTGGCCTCTTTCTCCATTTTAAAATCCTCACTGGGCTCTTGCTTATGTGGCAAACAATTTGGTCATTCCTTCCTTTGGGTTTTTTAAATTTTGAATATGCAATGCCAGTCACAGGACTCTGAGATTTGTTTTTCTCATATCATGGGTGCTTTTTATTGTAAGAATATTTAACTGACAAGGGAACATCTAAAGGGATCACTGATGGAGCAAGGTGGAGTTTTCTGTAGTTTTGTATATTATGTACATGTTTCAATGACTCTTAGTTCTACAGGTCTCAACTTCATTGTGAAGGTATTATGTAATGAGTCTTCTAAATGTGTTGTATTACTGGAGTGGCCTGGTACCACAAATGACAGGAGAGTTTCTGTCTTGCCAGTACCCAGCTGTCCCCAAGTCAGTCAGTCTGTCTTGAAAAGGATCATCACTCCTGCCTGGACGATTTGCATATCCTTTTGCTTACCAAATGGTCAAAAAATACATTTCTAAAAAATGGTAAAAATGTTTCGAATTTATCTAGTTACAAACTTAACTTTAGATGCACAGATCTCCTCATACTGGTTGTTAAAATTTTCCACTTGACCTTGATTTCAGCAGCAGATAAGAGATTTCCTGTTGAAATTAGGATAATGAGCCATTGCAGTATGCCAGCTGCCCAGCCATTGTGGACTGTTTTTCTAGGCATTCCAGGAGGATTTGTTTTTGAAAGAAATTTGAATTTGTGAGATTTTATAGAGAAAAAAGCTACAGAGAAATCTCAGTTCAGAGAAGAAAGTGGTAGCTCACAGACATATAATTAAAGAAGTTAATTTTTTTTTACAGTCTGAGTATAGTCCAGAGTTTCTTATCTTGGTTTGGGTGCTCCCTGTCTAGGTGAGGCATTTTCTGCCCTTACAGAGGAGATTAAATCTTAGCTGAAATTCAGAAGGAAAACCAGCTTTGTGTACACTACTCAGTGTCATTATTTTTTGTGATTTTGAAAAGTCTGATATTAGTTGTTCTTATGTTGTTTTGGATCTCAAATGGTATTGAATATTTTTTGGTTTTTCTTTCTCTTACTTTTCTCTCTCTCTCTCTCTCTTTTGTGGACAAAACTGTCCACAGAAAAAACTTTTTCAAAGAGAACTGAAAAGATAAGGACAGTTGCTTTAAATTCATGTTGAGGCCATTTGCACCTGTCTAGTAGGAGCCAGTGACCAATCAGTTCTTTGTACATATCTCCTCTACTGTGTGTTTGGCACTACATCAGCATATCTATTAATGATTTTTAAGATAAGTACTGTGGGGAGCACCTAATGTTCCTAAGAGAAAGTATTGCAGATATCAGTCTTTCCTGAGTGAACCAGGCTGGATGGGGCTTTGAGACCACTTGGTCTAGTGGAAGGTATCCCTGGCCATGGTGGGGGTGTTGGAACCAAATGATCCTTAAGGCCCCTTCGAACCCAAACCCTTCTCTGATTCCATGATACAAATTGGCTTGCACAGGCCTTGTTAAGTTACTTAAAGGGAAAAAAGAGATCTAAGAAAGAGTGAAGAAGGAATGGAATGGTGACTGCACACCATGGCAGCTGTGCCCCACTGTGCCTGCCTGCAAGAAGTCTGTCCATCACCAGGAAGAAGTTGAGTTCTCAATGGTAACATTTTCAATCTCTACTGTGCATCCAGTGTAAAGCTATACAGCAACATATACTGCTGTATTTTCATCTGAGTCATACAACTGCAGGAGAAATGAAATCCTGGGTCTCCAGACCCAGGAAGAATGCAAGAAAGAATTAAAAAGGACCTAAAAATCAACTATAGAATTGTCAGACATAAGTTGCCTTCTTGGAGGCCAAGCATTTCGTATTGGTTTATCACAAGTAGGTTGGTTCTTCCAATGCAGGGTTGGCCTGGTATTCTACTGCAAATTCCATGGAAGGAGTGGGACAAGCAGAGTCTGTTTATTTCTTGTCTATTTATCATCTTATTTTCATATTTTCATGGAGAATAACAAGTGCATGTAACTTGTTGGAGGCCTTTCTGGATTCTTCTGCATTGGAACTGGGCTGTACTAGGAGGTAGCTGGAGTAACCAAACTTTGGTGACACGAGTCTGTCATGGTGCTTGCTAAACACATAAGAGTTACACTTGCGTGAGTAATTAGAACTTGAAAAATATTCATGTGACACCTCTTATGCTAAACAGTATATTAAATTGGGAAAGGAGGATCTAGTGCTTTTAGCTATCCTGGTAAGTCCTTGCTCATAAATTCTACTGAAATTTATGCTGTATTCTTCATTTTCTCTACTTTTTCTTGCACTTCTATGTTAATATTTAAAAATACTCACTGTGGTGTATGTGGCCCTCCTCAGCTGTGTTAAGGATATTGTGTTGATTAAGAGATTAATCTGAAATGTGTTGCTGAAGGGCACTATCTTGGAGTGATAAAGTGCTACCAGACATCTATTACCAGAACAGTTAATCTGCTTAAACAGGGCAATTAGTACATGGTTCTGCCTTGAGCTGTTCATCCTGCATCTACCAGTGCTGCCTGTCTGAGGATTTGCTGTCCTGCTGGCAGAGACATGAGTCCTCAGACAGTTGTCCACACTGCCACTTCGTGGTCTCATGCATGAGAATATTGTGTGTTACACTGAGGAATTTATACAGTCTGTAACTTAGTTCAGAGCTTGGTCTGCCTTCCCATTACTCTTTAAGCTTTATTCATTGTCAGTTTTGTCAGTGCACACTGCTGCTGTGGATGCTAAATAGCATCATTGGGGTCTTGTTCCATGGCATGAATGTTGAAACCAGTCATGCACTGAAAGCTCCACAGAATATTTATCTGTTCAAGTTTTGTATATACATCTTCTTCAGTCATTTCTGTCCTGGGTCCAGAACCACGTTCAGTGAAGCCTGTGTGGTGTGTGCTTTCCTGGTGGTTTCACAATTTAATGGATACCCTCTGGGGAAATCCTTGAGACCTGGAGCAGTATGTTTATTGTGGCACCAGAGGATTCCAGCAACTCACTCTACAGTAACTACTCCAGTATTAATACTTCCACTTTTTATGACTGTGACCTCTTTATAACACTTAGAAGATAAAATAGGCTATACATTCTTAACGTAGTGTACACTGGTGTTCACTAAAGAACATATTTCACTATGTAGCTCACACTGACATTCATATCATAAATGTGTCTGAATTACTACTATTGGAATAAACCACATGTATGTTAGTCATTATGTCTAAATACTTAGAAACTAAAAGTGTATTCTTGTTGGTACGGGAAGATGAGAACTCTTTTGCACGCACTTATGTGGTGACTGTGTACTGGAGCTCTCTTAAAAGCCATTATGATAGTGGGTCTTCCTTAGCCTGGCATTTCTCCCCTTCTGCTGGTTGTCATCAGCCTCACAGCAGAGAGGAAAACTGCTTCTCCCTTTCCTCCATCACTGCCTTTTTTTCCCACATAAAAATACGTGTAGAAAACTGCATCCCACAGCAGAGGTGTTTTCCTCCCTAAGAAATACACTGACTTATTTTTCCCTTGCCTTTTGCATATGTAAATGCTTAATTACAGGAAAATTATCTCAAAATTTTTAAATTATGTGCTTTTCTATCAGTCAATTTATTGTGAAGATATTTGCAATCATTTTTAGCAGGTTATATTTAGACAAAATATAAAGGTTTAAGGTTTTTTCTGCATGGACTTTAATAACTGGCTTAAAATTCCAAAGGAGAAAAAGGAGAAGGTGTGATATATGAAATGAAAGATGTATTGATTGAGACTAGATATGAGTAGTGTTTTCTAAATACAATACTGCCATGGTTTTAAAAAGCATTGTCTAAAATAAATATTTTAGAAAAGGGAAAGAGACTAAGGGAAAAAAAGCAAAATTTTTACATATAGACATATAAAAATTAAAGAGTAGATTTCTCGTGCTTTTTATTGTTAGCTTGGAACATATCCTGTCATCCCTCCCAGCAAGGGAGGTGTGGTGGGTTTTTGAACACACAAATATTTTGCTCTTTAGCCTTTACTTTGAGTATAGGAAAATACATCATCACTGTAGATTCCATATTTTCATGTCAAAGTCAACTAGCAGATGCCCGAAAATAACACTAACATTTACATATTGATATTTTTCCCTCAGCTACTTGTAAAGTAGCTGACATTGATTCCATGCCCTACTAAATTTTTATCATAGAAACAGAGTTGTGAATATTTCTTTGCAGTATTTTCCCTCTTCTTTATTTAGAAATAGCCAAAACCACAACAAAATGGCTTGTTTATCTGTAACAAGACCTTAAAATCACAATTTTTTTTGTCCTTCATCAGTGAATTAAAAATTGCATTTTTGACATTTGAGTCCTGTTTGCCTTTATTCATTGATCCCCAGCACAAATGCATTGCATCACGCGCGTCAGATACTGTGTCATGTGCAAGCTTGTGTTCTGAGGCTTCCCTAATGACCTTTTAATTAGTTGTTGTTATTATTACACAGCTCACAGGCTTCAGCCACATTGATGTCATCATTTATCTCACCTTTCATGTGAAATAGTCCTGATTGCTGCTGAGGCTGCCTTGTATTTCTTCCCCTCCCTTCTGGCATGGACTGGCCTTGGTGTCCTGCTCCCATGACCTTCAACACTGACATACATGCACCTGCAATGTTACTGCTATGCTGTGTTTTGGGGTTTTTTAATGCCTTTTTAATATATTCTTTTTGTCTTTTTTTTTTTTTTTTTTTTTTTCAGAATCCTGTGGAGCATTACATTCCCCTGTTTGGAGTGTGGACAAGAGTTTGGCATTCTACTTTTACAGGTACCTTTTTGAATTAAAATGCACATTTCTTTCCTAGAGGTTGATAAAAGGAGAGCAATTCCAGAATGATTTTACTATGTCCTCCTCTGCTGTCTTGGGAGGTATGTTGTGATAGTTTCTCTTCCTGCACCTTTACCAGTCCACTGGGTTGGCAGATTCATTAGTTGCAAGTATATAGTTGAATGCCATTTCAGAAAGATTAAGGCTTTCTCTTCTCTTGCTGGACTCAGTCATGCAGCCATGTATGTGTTGCAGAATGTGTTGCAGAAAAAGTACTCCAGTAGTTCCAGGCTTTTTCTCACCCTTTATTCCCAGTCTGTACTTTGGTTATAGTTGCTCCATTCAGTAAAATTGTTTTAGCTTTTTACAATGGAGACCTCCAGTGCAAGTGAACACTTCTTGCCTTAGTCCTCCAGAGCTTTCTATTTATTTCTGTTACTTACCTAACTCTTTTTCGGAAGTATTCCAGTAGTTCCAGGCTTTTTACCACCCTTTATTCTTGCCTGTACTTTAGTTACCATTTTTCCATTCAGTAGGTTGTGTTAGCTTTTTGTAACAGAGACCTTCACTGCAAACAAGCCCTGGTAGCCTCAATACTTCAGAGTTTTCTGTTACTTATTTGGTTATTACTACTACTTTCCAAATACTGAGTCACACAAAATCAGAGAATGAATGAGGTTGGATGGGACTATAGGGGGTCATCTGGTCCAACCTCCCTGTTTAAGCAGTGTCATCCTAAAGTACATGATAAAGAATTTTGTCCAGACAGTTCTTGAATATCTCCAGTGAGGGAGACTCTACATCCTTTCTGGGCAATCTGTCCTAGTACTCAGTAAAGAAGTTTTGCTGATAAAGTTCTTCCTCATATTCAGGTGGAACTTTCTGTGGCTCAGATTCTGCCTGTTGCCTCTTGTTCCTTTGCTTGGCACCTCTGAGAAGAGCCTGGATCTATCATCTTGGCACCCTCCCTTCAGATACTGATAGACATTGATGAGGTCCCCTCTCAGTCATTTCTTCTCATGGCTGAATAGACCCAACTCTCAGTCTTTCCTCATAAGAGAGATGCTCCAGTCCCTTAATCATCTTTATTGCCCTTTGCTGGACCTGTTCCAGGAGCTCCATGTTTCTCTTATGCTGAGGAACCCAGAACTGACACAGCACTCCAGATGTGGCCTCACCAGGGCTGAGGAGAGGGGCAGGATCACCTCCTTCATCCTACTGGCAATGTCCTTCCTAATGCAGCCCAGGACACCTCTGGTCTTCTTGGCCACCAGGGCACTGCTGGCTCATGGACAGATGTTGTCCACCAGGACCCCCAGGTCCTTCTCTGCAGAGCTGCTTTCCAGCAGGTCAGTGCCCAGCCTGTGCTGGTGCATGCAGTTGTTCCCCCCCAGGTACAGGGCCCTGCATTTGCCCTTGTTAAACTTCAGAAGCTTCTTCTCTGCCCATCTCTCCAGACTGTCAAGGTCCCTCTGAAGGACCACACAGCCCTCTGTGGAATCGACCACTGCTCCCAGCTTGGTGTCACCAGTGAACTTGCTGAGGAGGCATCTGTCCCTTCATCCAGTCACTGATGAACAAGTTAAGCAGTTCTGGGCCCAGTATAGAACTTTGGGGGACACGACTGGTGACAGCACTCTGACTAGACCCTGTGCCACTGATTATGACCCTTGGGATCTGCTGTTTAGCTTCTTCTCAATCCACTTCACTGTCCAGGTATCCAGCCCACACTTCCTGAGTTTGCCTATGAGGATGTTGTGAGAGACAGGATTAAAAGCCTTACTGTAGTCCAAGTAGGCAATATCCACTGCTCTCCCCCATGCATCCAGGTAGTTGTTTCATCACAGAAGGCAATCAAGTTGGTCAAGCATGATTTACTTTTAGTGAGATATTAAACTGATACTAGTGAGGAAATAAATTGGTGCTCCTGAGCACATTGTCATCCATGTGGAGATAGAGATGGCCTCCAGAATGACCCTCCCAGGGAGGAAGGTGAGGCTGTCTGGCTGGTAGTTCCCCATATCCTCTTTCCTGCCCATTTTGAAATCTGGGGTGCTTTTTTCCAGTCCTCATGCACAAGTCTACCCACAACACTCTGACCTTGATCTCAAGGTCTGAGCAGAAGATGAGCATTAAAGCTTAAAATCTTTATTTTTGTCACTAAAGCTCCAAAACAAAAGGTGTCAGGAATAATGGAAAGAGTAGCTTCATCCTTGGTAAGTACAAGTAAACTGAAATCCATGAAGGCAGGAGGGAACAGGAGCTGAACATGTGGCACTTGGTAGCAATAGTTGTAAAATTCTTCAAAGATTAATAAGGCACTTCTGATATTTCATTGTAGCAAAGAAAAAAATCAGTAATCAATGTCAGATGTATCATGTGTCAAATTAGCAACACACTTCACTATTGCTTAGTTTTAATTCTGCTCAGTAAAAGGCATTTAATGTTCATCTGTTTCCAATCAGCATATTTGGCTCCAAAATATAAATTTGCATTGTGTGGGGTCTTAAATTAACAGTTATCGCTGCTGTTTTATTTCAAAGCAAAATGCTAAGTCTGAGAGTACACATAGCTAATTTAAGGGTAAAAATCTGTTCCCTGAATATGAAAATCATCTCAGAAGCCATTTCTGTCATCTGAGGAATTGGGAATTTGAAATTCCAGATATGTATTTGTCCTGGTTTAGTGCAAATTTGGGAGAGAATCTTTGAAGGGGTTTCATACATAGTATGCAATTAAGGCAGCAAAACCATTTTAGCTGTGACATGGACTGACACCAGGAACATTCAAAGATATTTGTTAATTTTTGTGATCACAAGTTAACCTACACTAATTTTACAGTCACATTTCATATTTTTACTTTCCTCATGTTGTGCTGCATGGGATTTAATTCTGCCATCTTTGAAATGGGATTCAATGTTTTGTGTTCACACAGATGCTCCAGTAGCTCTGTAGTTTTGTTGGAAATATATTGCTCATTTTGTCAACAGCAAAAATTGGATTTGTGATTTATGGTGAAAGCAGCATTTTGTCCTGGCTGGGGTGACACAGGCAGCCCTCCCTTTTCATTAACTTTTACAGAATGCCTTAAAACCAGTCCAGATCAGTGATGGGCTGGAACTGGGACTGAGGGACACCGTCAGTGGAGGGACCCCATTTCCCAGCAGTGATGGGGATGGTGTGCTGCCAGAGCAGCTGGGCAGGAGAAGTTACCTTTATGAAGCAGGCATGAGCAGATGAAAAAACAGACACCATGTGTCCTCATTTGAGGCTTGGCACCTTTGTTTCCATGTCCCATTATTTATCTGCTTTAGGCATCTTAACCCTGCCGTGCAGGGTTAAGTAGTTTCAATCAACTACTTTAAAATTTTGCTGATACGCATCTCTTAATGAAGATAAAGCAGCAGATACAAGTTTGGCATACCTCTATCCACTTGCTGGGTTTGAGATGAATTTCATATGTTACTCTGAGCAGCCAGTATTAATCCTGTATTTAACTTTCAGTTTGGAGATTTACTTTTGTTTACAGAAGAGGGAAGATCTATAAGTGTGGCTGTGTATAACATATCTTAGAGGAGAATGGATATGTAGCAATCTTGGGGTAGTCTGATACTCTCAGGAAGGGCAGGAATGGAGTAGTTTAAGCAGATTTGCTAAGCAATAAGTAATCTATGACACCTGTGGTAGAGAGCATCCCTAGTTCAGGACTCCCCCAGGAACAAGCCTAATGTGTATCTGGTCATGCAGTCAGCATATGAAAGGGGTCTGAAGCATTGCCAAAAAGAAGAACATAATTTACTGAGGAGTCTTCAGCAAACCTCCACACTCATTCAATTGACTGGTCAGTGTTTCTGGTTGCTGGATTTACTCCACTATGCATTTTCATCCTGAAAGTGTGTTGTTCTCTGAGCCTGGTATGCTCTATGATATGCTCCTGCCAACCACCCAGTGCCAGCTCCTTTGCCCCCAGCCTTCCAAGCTCAGCAGACAGTGTGCCCCAGGCACAGAGGCTGCAGGAGAGAGAAGATGTAGCTCTCTCCTACAACGCAAAAATGATCTGGTAAAGCAGGAGCTTTGCTTCACTGAGAGCTTCACCTTTCTCCACAGTGCCCTTATGCCAGCTCTATTCCTTTTGCAGGACATAGGAGCTGCGAGAGAGGTGATAAGGAAGAGAACTTGAGCTGTCTCTTCCTTTTTCTTATAATCTTTCTCTATCCTTGTAATCTACTCCTGCTTCCTAACTCACTCTTCAGAGCCTCTTTCTCTATTCCCAATACCTTGTCCTCTCCTGCCTGGTTAATAGCATTTCTCTTCTTCCTCTCTGTGTCTTATAATTTCTCACTTTTCTTTTGTCTGTCCCCATGCTCACAATTCCAGGTTTTGGGTTTGTTTAGTTAGTTTGTTTTGTTTGTTTTCTTGAAGTCTCTGCACTGCCTTCCTCTCTCCATTTCATTAAATGCAGTGGTTATGACTCAAAACAACTTTTGTTTTCTGTAATATGGTGAGGATTTGATGGTTTCTTAAAATCAATGGTCAGGAAGAATTTCCAGCATTATCATCATAACTTCACCAAAACCTTCAGATAGGGAAAAACTGTTCAAAAGAATCTGGACAGTCTGATTTCTAAAACGAGGCTTTTCAAGAATATTGTTTTAGTGAAGAGTCATTAAATTAAAAAGTAATACAAAGCCCCACTTTGAGTGTCAAATTTGCATATTAAACAAAAATTTGGATGCTCATTGACATCTGGATATTCATCTCTAGTTACATAGGTTATGAACAGTTTGTAAAGATCTATGGCACATAAGTAGCAACCAAGAAGAAAATGTACTCAGTGTATTCTAACAGCAAACACCTCAACATCTGTAGTCAATACTCATATAAGTCTGAGGGGTTAGGCACACAGGCGTGTGACCATGTACAAGTGTAGCACTTGTGTTGAGTTATACAGATATAATCATTAATTGCAACACCATCACAGCAATGCAGACCTAAATTGCATTGTATTCCAGTGCCAAAACTGGTATGTTCAACCATCTTCTTTAAGAACTCTGTAATATACAGATACATCTTCAAGATGTAATGTTATGCATGCCTTCAGTTTTCTTTCTTGACGTCTGACAAGGTGTATCTTTAGACATGAGGTTGGAGAAAAGAGGAATGAACTATACTGTAGTATGGGAAAATGTCTTCTTATCTAGAGAAAAACATAATTTTCCCATTCAAAATGAAAGAAATTATTCATGGAGTTGCTCTGAAGGTTGCAGTGCCCTTGAACACTGCTGTAAATCATGTATGGTTTGTTTTTGTTGGTTTGGTTTTTTTTTCCAAATATAATTTTTAAAAGATTTGATTTTTTTTTTACATAGTCAAAACTTTTATAGTGTGTTTATTTCAGAAAAAAAAACAATATTTAATGTTGAGTTGTAATACTTAGAAATTGTTAACTGAGGGCAATTAATTTGTAGACATTATTTTTAAATAGCCATGCTGACCTTACTTCAATAGTATCTCATGTTACAGAAAAGGCTGTTTAATGCAGAGTTTTGACAAACAAAACCCCACAGCTAATCAGAAGAGCAGCTCAAGTCTGCAGTTGTCAGAATTGGGCCGCTCTATTATCCTGCTGGCTGAACATTACTTTTCTAATGGTACTTGTTTTACCATACTAATTTTCAATTGTGCCTACTGTATTGCCTCTTAAAGGTGGCCTTGTAAGTTTTTAATATCAGTAGCAGACGTTAATTAGCTTTGTTTTAATATTTATTTCTAAAGATTAAATGCTTGTGTTCATTTACAGAATTTCTTAAAAAGAATTTTCCATGTAATGAGCTGTTAAAGTAAGAAAATATTTAAATATAAATAATTAGGTGGCTTTCTGGGTTCTTGCTTTTAAAATCTTGACAAGTATTATAATAAATACTCTGTATGCTTAGGCACTATTTCTTTCAAATATATTTTCACAACATGTAAGAAACTTCAGGAAGGTGCTATTAGGCTTTGTGTTGAAACTTTGAAAATAAGAATTTTTGAAAGATTCTTTTACTATATACATCTCTAAAGGAAAGAAAATTTTAAGTATGATGTCTTTTCCCATTTATAATAGCTCTTTATGGTTTCTGGTTTTTTCACTGCATAAATTGTTTGAATTGTTTTTCTTTTCTGAGCTGTATTTTTTACTTTGTGTCTTCATGTATTTGAACATTTCTGGAGTTTTGCAAGATGAGTAACTGCAGGGAAGCTGTTTCCGTTGTGGGTATATGGTTATTTCTCACATAAAATCTGTTCATACCTATGTTCCTTTAATGTATTTCTCATTGTAAACAGTTTCAGAGATCTTTCATCAATAACCAAGAGTCTAAACATGGCAACTCGATATTTCAGGGCCTCGAGGCTTTTATGGCAGTCGGGTAAATTTTTGCCATTCCCACATGAACTAGCTGGCATCAGTGCTTATGTACATAAAATCAGAGGTTTCTGAACTCTTTTGAGAAATGAGAGATTGGATTAAATCCCCAGTCCCCAAACTGGGGCAAGTTTCTGACCTCCTGAAGAAGAGCTGAATTGGTCTTCCTATTTCAACTGAAATGTCCTACTTGCTAGAAATTATTTAATTGCACTGAATCAGGCTTAGTAACCCAATTTCCTTGTCAAGTACCCTATGTGATCTTTTTTTGCTCTTTTCTTTATTTAAAGAAAACTTCCAAGTACTTTTTTGTTTGTTTGTTTTAAAGTGGAAGCTTTTGAAAGAAAGTGCTGGAAAAGGATTTGTCTCTATATACTGAATCACAAAATTATTAGGCATAGAACCCCTGGACATCATCTCATCCAAGCCCCCTGCCAAGTCAGGGTCACCTAGAGCAGGTGACACAGGAAGGTGTCCAGGTGGATTTTGAATGTCTCCAGAGAAGGAGACTTCACAACCTCCCTGGGTAGCCTGTTCCAGTGCTCTGCCACCCTCAATGTAAGGAAGTTCTTCCTCATGTTGAGGTGGAACTTCCTCTGGTTTTGTTTCTGGCCATGGCTCCTTATCCTGTCACTGGCACTACTGGAAATACTCTGGAACCCCTGACACCCACATTTGAGACATTTGTATAATACAAGGTACAGCCTGGTACATGACAAATGGCTCAGAATTGGCATTTTGAAAATACTGCTATCAAGATGTATGTTCTGTAGGTGAGTTAATAACTATAATTTTTTTGGTGATGCAGAAGTTACTGAGCTGTTTCCCAGCTGCCTGATTACTGATGAGACTTGTGCTTCTGAGATTTGGCAGTGTTTTTGGGGGGAACACGTGGGTGATGGAGCCTAAAAGTCCTGCTAGTGAGGTGATGTATTTGTGGTAATACTTAGAAGGAGGGTGTTTTGCAGGTGTATCTCCACATTTCTGCAGATATATTTTTATTTCCTTTTTTGCAAGTGCATGATTTCTATGGAATCTATTGCCATAAAGATTTTGGTGGCCTAAAATATGTCTCACTCTGAAAGTGGGCTTGTTAAGAATTACCATGGAGTTGAGATGGGAACTAAAATGAAAAGTTTTCCATTTAAAACATTTTTTGCTTAGCTTCATAATTAAAATTATCATGTTCATCTGCCTCCGTCTGTTTTCCCCCACTTCGCAGCAGTGAACCCCCGATTAACTTTTCTTTTCCCCACACACTGGAAGCGCTACTATCAGGAAAGAAAGGTGAAAAAGGTTGTTTACCAGGATGCAAAATCCAAGCATGGCTGTGAAGGACCTCTACCAGGAGCTAGAAAATGAGTTGCTAGCTTTTCCTATCAGTAGAAAAGAAAGGAAAAATGTAGATAGCACTGCTTCTTCCATCAGAGCAGAGCAGGAGTTACTGCATCTTGCAGAAGTAGGAGAGAAGTAAAAGCATCCCTTTTTCCAGAGAAGAGAAACCAAGGAGGTGGGATTTGGTACAGCAGCCACCTGTATCAGGGTTTGAAGAACCTCTGAAATGTAACTGAACACCAGAGACAAGTATCTTATATTGAAGAAGGGGATTGTGTTGATCTCTAAAAGTGCATAAAAGATCCTAGGAAAACTGCATAGGCTCAGGAGACCACTGGATAAACTGGGAATTTTGGCCTTGTTGTAAGGAGGAAGCTGCAAATTTAAAACATGATAGTTATGGAGAGATAAGAATTAAAAGTATAGAAGCAGTTTAGATTTGAGATTATTGACACTGGCTGATGAACAAGCAGTAAGGGTGTTTCCTAAAACATTGTGAAGTGTTTAGAACATCATTCTCATAAAATGCACACTGAAATAGAAATACTTACATAAGACTACCAATTTAGTAAAATATTCCTTATAATAATTTTTAGGCCCTTCTCTGTCATTTTGTTTTGTTTTGTTTAAATGAGCAAATGAAATTATTGCAAAGGGCACAATGCTGTCTAAGCAACACAGGAGTCCAAAGAAAACAGAACTGTTTACCACTTTTTCCACTTTTTACAAACACAGCCTGTAGTATTGCTCTAAGTAATAAGACATTTTATTTTGGGTTTTACTGTCTCTATGGAGGAAAGGGGAATTTAATTTCTGGGCTTTCTTGTGCATTTATGCAGCCTATTTAAATAAATCAGAATTTTCATAATTGTGAGGTATCTATAGGACAATATTTAACCCAGAAGCATCACTGAGAGTGGATTACTGCTGCTGGATATACAATGTAACAGTG
The DNA here is from genome assembly GCF_050655825.1 of Lonchura striata. Lineage (NCBI taxonomy): Eukaryota > Metazoa > Chordata > Aves > Passeriformes > Estrildidae > Lonchura > Lonchura striata. The sequence continues at coordinate 119,317,938 of NC_140704.1, forward strand.
ATGGATAAAAATAAGCAAAATTCTTTCTAAAGTTTTTCTTTCAAAGAGGTATCTCTATCCAGCTCCCAGTGAGATCTAGGCATCCATTACAGGGTTACTATATAAGTATAGCTTCTAGGTTGCTTTCCTGCTTTCCAGATGTTCATACCTCCATGTATTTTCCAGCAGTTATTTTAGCTTAAATAGTTTTATTAAACCAGTTTATTTTAACTTAGTGGTAGCATCTATGGTTATGACAACATCCTGCTTTAAGCCTTATCATTTTCACTGCACATTGAAATAGAAAGAGTGCTCAGTGGTGACACTGTTGTATTTATAGAGAGTTTTGTCTTAAAGGCCTCTGATGTAAGAGCAAAGCAGAATTAGCATAAATATATCAGCCCATATTATGCTCAGCTATGCAAGCTATTGCAAACAATGCTAGTTGTAGTTTGGGGTTTTTTGGTTGGAAATAACACATCGGCAGTGAAAAGTGACAGCCTTTGCCAAAGTTACTACCTTCCTACTTGGTGGAAATTTCTCTTGCCTACATAATTCTGCCAGTCTTAGTTTTAGGTCACTGAAGTTCACATTATTCATGACCTTTTGATGGTTTACGTGTACACTTAACAGCTGCCTGTTGCTCTTTCTGTTCACTGTACCACATTTTAGGAAGGAACAGGGTTGAAAACAGGCACTTTCGTTAGTATTTTGAGTCATAGTGGATCTGAAAGACTATTTCATCTCCTCATACAGTTAATATTATATGAGACCAAGACTACACAGCATACACATCTTTATCTAAAATTGTTTTAAAAAATGAAATACTGCTGCCATTCTGGATATGGATGACCTTTTATCAATTTCAGCCAAGTTTGCTTAGGCTTTGCCAGTATTTTTAAACTTAGTAACATATATATTTGAGGTTTACAATGACAATTATTCACAGAATAACTTGTGTCAGTTTTAGGCATACATATTAGTATAACTTAGCACACAGACCTGTAGCCCATCATTCTCAGTGAAGCTCTCATTTTTTAAATAAACAGTATTTACATAATGCGGCCTGCAGCTCTGAATTGCACCCAGGTGTTAGAGGAACCTGACATTTTACATCTGTGTCCTGTGTTCCTATGTAGGTTTTGTTTTGTGATCTCTTTGAGTCCTGTTGCAGCCTTCTGGATTACTTATACTGGAATTTATGTCATGTTTATGGTACATCTTGAAGTAGTAATAGTTATATTTTATCACCTGGAGAATAAAATTGACACAGGCCTTTAAATATCAAGGAAAGCAGACTAAAAGCTGTCAGCCTTCATTATATTTGTGTACTGTGCATCATCCTCCCTTCTGTGCAATCCCTTCATCTGCTGTCCCAGAGGGATGAATAAGGAGAATGAGCATCATTGTAACTTTGTCAGGTGAAGCAATGTCCTCACCAAAGTCAAAGACATAAATTTCACTCATTTCATTTGGACCACATTTTCACATGGCTTTTTGCTGCTTTTTCTGTAACTTGAATACTGCCAAAATATGTAATGCCTTCCTGTGGATACTTTTAGACAAAGACTGGGTGAAACGTGGCCAAATGCGTAGGAGCTCCAGGACACTGCAGAACTGAGGAGGGAAGTGTGTTATTTACTGTCAGTTGACACCATTCAGTCTGTATTTAGAATGCAGTTTTAGGTATGAGAGGAAAAAATGAACTCTATTATTGTACAATGCTATTATGTTCATAATAGTGCCAGAAATAAATACTTGCCACAATGGGGTCTGTTCATAAATTTCTCATACATTTCAAGAAACTGCATATTTATAATATATGGACCTGGGATTCCAAAGTTTCTACATAGTTTATCTCTTCTTTGCCTTGGTTTTAAAGTAAGGAAAGAATATTTTATAGGAGATTTATTTGTAGTTATTGTTAGTTGTGTAGCTATTGCTGCTCTAGGCTGTGTTGTGTTCACCTAAATCATGCAGATAGTGCATTTGTTATTTGAATATGAATATCTGACAAACATATTATGGACTCAAGAGTGATTAAATTGTCATGCCTAGAATGAATTAAATGCTTTGAATCTCTACTTCTGCCACAAAGGAATCCTGAATTGAAGTGTCTGGCTGAAAATGCAGCTTTAAAAACCCAAAACTTTGTGCATTTTATATTCTACTCAGCAGGTCTGCAATTGTTGTGGGATATTAGGGGAGCTCAGTAAGACCTTTCAGAAAGGTTTTATTAATGTATGCATGGTATTAAATAGAACTATGTTTGAATGCATGGATAAGTTTTTTGACTTTGTTTTTCTTGAAATACTTTCTTAAGTCTAGTAGTTTTGTAAGGAAGAGCAATAATGGAAATCCAGAGTAAATCCTGAAAAATACAGTTCAGTCCATAGAAGGTTTACAGTTATAGAGCAGACCCCTGGATGTAAACAGAGCGAGAAGAACATTTCTTGGGTTCCTAGGTATATTTCACACGTTTTCTGGGAGTGGGTGAAGAAAACGTTATTTGCCTTTGAATTTCTGCAGGGTGTTACTGGTACCAGAGATTCCCAACAGGGAATTCAGATGCCTAAGCAGTGAGTTTCTTTGGAGTTTAAGTCAGTAAAAAGCCATTTCTATGCCCTGGTTGCTGCAATGATGAGTTTCACAACTGTAATCTAAGTCTTCCTGAGACTATAGTGTACTGCTGCTCTCAGCCTCTATCATTATCAATAAAATGAATAAGTAAAAAGGCTCTGTAGTGTCGCTGTGGTGTTTCAGGTGTCCATGGACAGAAGAGAGGCTGGTAGGAATTGAACTAATTTTCCCAGTTAGCAGTAGGATCAGGCTTCAGCAATCACGAGCACAGGCAGAAGTTTCATTAGCTGTTACATTCATCCTCCTCTCTTTCATCACACTTTCTTTTTTAACTGTATCTGGTTAAATCTTTAATTTTTATCTCTCTGAGATTAGAATACTGAATAAGATTTCTGGTGATATTCAAATGTGGCGCTTCAGTGAAATGGAGCAATTTAAACAATGCATAAATAGTTGATCCCTTTTCCTATCTGTATGTTCTTTAAACAATGAACAAAAAGTTGATTCCTTTTCATAGCTGTATGTTCCTTAATTTATAGCCGCAGCCCACAGGTACAAAGCCTCCATGGCTGGCCACGTAACCACTTGGCTGTCACCCCCCAGGCTCCCTGTGCTGGTTCAGGTGGACATTTCTGTCCTGGCTCCTCACCAGGTTCTTGCTTTTATTTCTAGACATGCCTGAAGCACATTGCCAGTTGCAGCATATTTCCATTGACTCCAGGGCACTTGGCTCTATACGTGCTTGCAAACAGGCACACTTGTTCTCTCAGATAAACATACATGCATGGTGGGATTTATTTTTCTTCCTTTTTTTTTTTTTTAAATGTGGTGTTGAAGCCAATGTGGATGCTCAGCCTACAAGGCAATGCTTGCTGACATTGATGAAAACTATCCAAAGTGAGAAAGTTGTTAAATGCTGGGAAAAGTCTTGCAACAGCAGCCTTGGGCTGGAGGCCTCTGATCTATGGTGGTGTATGGAGCCACTCACCAGGAGGAGAATGGAGTTGGCAGCTTGTCCTCAGGGGCAGGACCACGGTCACCTCTAATGACTTTTGTCAAGCAGGAGAGTTGTCTTGCTTACTCAAGTAGTATTAACTTGGTTGGGTAAAGTGTTAAGTGCAAAGAGCTCGGTTGTTTGTGGGATTTTCTTCCTCTTGAGAAAGCCCCTGCTCTCACACAGATTTGATTTCTGCACAGAAGTATTAAATACACACATCAGTGGGGTATTTATACAGGCACTTAGCCATCGAGCTCTGAGCTGGCAATGTGGAAAGATTTGCTTTGTGTGTAGGCAAGAGAAACGTGTGTGCAGATGCAAGTTGGAATTGCCTTCTGCGCATTTGGAAGTTTCATACTTAATTTAAAAACAGTACCAGTAAATATGTTGATTCAAATGAGGAAAGCTTTTTCTCTTTCAGTGAGGCTTAGTTTAAATTCAGGAAGTCAAGCTGCTGAAGAGTTAGCACTAGGATTTATAAAACAACATTAAAAGAGAAGCTTAATTAACTTTTCACTACCCTTTCAATTGCACTGAATCTGTGTCTGGTTTATCACCCACCTAAATATGTTAGTTTGTATTTGAAGAATGCTTGTGACAGTGAGCCTTCAGGAGAAAGCTCAGCTTTTTCCTATAATCTCATTATAGCATTTGTATATTTTATTTGCTCACTTTGACCTTGGATAATATGTAAGAAAGTATTTAATGTATATATATATCACATGTTTCTGGTCATCAGTGATTCTTTTGTTTTTACTGTTAATGTAACTTCAGATGGAATTTTTTTTTGTGTTTTGATTTTGGTTTTTTTGTTTGTTTGGTTGGTTGGTTTGTTTTTTTTTTTTGACAAAACAATGTAAACCCTGTAATAGTAAGTTGGGTATTAATGGATGAGAACACATAGGATGACAGCAACATGAAAGCAAGTCATCCCAGGGAAGGATGCTGCTCTGTGTTCTTTAGGATTGAGCAAAGAAGTAGCAGCTGCTTTTCTTTCTCTCCCTGAAGATCATAGTGATAATAGAAATGGGATATTAAAGAGGGCAGCATAGATTAATGGAGCAGTAATAAAACAAATGAGACCCATTAGCGAAATCACTACTTGAAAAGTAGATTCCATGGCAAGTACCCTTCAGTGCCTCATTTAGGAAAAATTGTTTCAGCACTTGTAGTATCATCCATGGTGTTGGATTTTAGACTGTTGTGACAATCTCAGTGATAAAACCTTAAAATTATTTAGATGAAGATAAATTTCATTTGTACTTACTGCTTCATGGAAAACCTGAGTTTATAATATCTACATGTTGAAGACCAGTTCTTCTTTTTCAAACCCAGTTACATGGTTTTGCATGTTCCTAAAATTTTACATAAAAAACCAAAGCCATTTTTTGTTTTTCTCTTAAGCCTGTAAGGTGATTGTGAGAGCTTGGAGGGCCTTACTTTATTGCTGGAGCACCAGTGCTATGGATCCTAATGTTCAAACAGACTAGGAACTGGAATTGGTGGATTTAGTGACATCTCCTGGTTTTATTTGTTGATTCTATATTAGATTAGCAATGAAAGATGTGCATTGCACTTAAAACTCTTCACGTCTCCATTTGCTCTCTACTTTTTTGACCATTGTTTTCTGGACAATTTAATGAGCAAGGAAAATACACTTGAGTGCTGAGATTTATACAGTATGTTGCCTGTAATGAGAAAAATGTTTGGGCGTTAGAGATAAAACATGTTCACAAATCTACTTAACTAAGCCAAATATGTTAATATGAAGTGCTTTTTTACTGGGAGATGTGTGGCTTCAAGTCTCTGAGTTGTCACATTCTGGTTTCCTTTCTCCCTCTAGAAATGTATGGCTGAATTGTGATGAGGCTTAATCTTTTGGAATGTTTTTTTTTTCCCAATGTAATTTTGTTATATCCGGGCTCAGAGTATAAATACCAAACAATACATGTCTTGTGAGATGCGGAGGGGTGCTGGGCAGGAGCGGGGCAGGGGCACCGTGAGCGCTGCCTTGCTGTGCCAGCGGCGGTGGCAGAGGAGGCCGGGAGGCGGCTGTTGCTGTCGCTCTGATGTCAGGTGCCACCGCTAACGTGTGGTTGGTTATTCTGCCTTTCAGATCGCTGCCGCTCGCTCGTGGAGCGCAGAGGGGACGGCGAGACTCCCACATCTTTCAGCGAGAAGAAAGGAGCCAGCGGAGCAGACTAATAGGGACTTGTGTCGGGTGCCCTTGCCCTACAAAGGCTGCCTTTAAAAGAGAAACGCAGTGCTATTTAATGAGCTGTGAGATGAGGCACTGCTGCTAACGCTCAGATCCCAGGATACATCGGCTATTCATTGTGCTTAATGTACATGTTTCTGCACCGTGCATTTAGGAGATCCCAGAGAAGAATCCAAAACGGCTGCGGGGGAAAGACCACCAAACATGCCTACAGAAACATTACCGACAGGTAGCATGGTGAAGCCGGTCAGCCCTGCCGTGACTTTCACATCTGCCGTTCCTCTCCGCATCCTGAACAAAGGACCTGACTATTTTCGCAGGCAGGCGGAGCCTAATCCAAAAAGACTGAGTGCAGTGGAGAGGCTCGAAGCCGACAAGGCGAAATATGTCAAGAGCCAGGAGGTCATCAATGCCAAGCAGGAGCCTGTGAAGCCAGCGGTGCTGGCGAAGCCGCCGGTCTGTCCTGCAGCCAAGCGAGCGCTGGGGAGCCCCACCTTGAAAGTCTTCAGCAACAATGCAAAAACTGAGAGTGGAGTCCAGAGAGAAAATCTGAAACTTGAGATTTTGAAGAACATCATCAACAGCTCTGAAGGCTCCAGCTCAGGTTCAGGGCATAAGCACGGTCCCCGCAATTGGCCACCCCACAGGGCCGATTCAACAGAGCTGAACCGACACTCGTTCGCTGAATCCCTGAAGGTATACCCCACACAGGGCCGGAGCAGCCCACAGGAGAGCAGCTCCAATGTCAGCAGAAGGCTCCTAGATCAGTCAGCAGAGACTTTCTTGCATGTCTCTCACAGCTCTTCAGACATTAGGAAAGTAACTAGTACAAAGCCCTTAAAAGCAATACCCTGCAGTAGTTCAGCCCCACCTCTGCCTCCAAAGCCCAAAATCGCTGCCATTGCCACCCTGAAATCCCCAGAGATTGAGGCAGTCGAGTCTGGATGCGGAGTTAGTAGAAGACCCTCCCTACAGCGATCAAAATCAGACTTAAGCGACAGATACTTTCGCGTTGATGCAGATGTTGAACGATTCTTTAACTACTGTGGACTGGATCCTGAAGAGCTTGAAAACCTTGGGATGGAAAACTTTGCAAGGGCTAACTCTGATATTATATCCCTCAACTTTCGCAGTGCAAGTATGATTAGCTCAGACTGTGAACAGTCTCAGGACAGCAACAGTGACCTTAGAAATGATGACAGTGCCAATGACCGTGTGCCATATGGCATTTCTGCCATTGAAAGGAATGCCAGAATCATCAAGTGGTTATATAGCATCAAGCAAGCTAGAGAGTCACAGAAAGTGTCCCATGTGTGAGAAAGAAATCCACCACAGAAAAAAGCAAGGACTGTATTTTTGTCTGTGAATATTCAGTTTGTGAAGGGTTGTGAAGTCTACTTGAAGTCTTGTACCCTTCTCAAATCTCTTTGTGTTGCTTGTTGTGCAATGTTTCCAAGTTGCATGCCTGTCAACATGTGAGCTGACCTGGCTTCCACTTGAACAGTAACTAACTACAAAGCCTGGCTGAGCATACACATTATCTGCCAAAAGTTTAAGACAAGAATCTGATTAGGGCTTCAGTATAATCAAAGTGTTTACATGGAAAGGTTATATGGCTTCTTTGGTATTTATGTGGTTCCTTGTGGATTTTATATATGTCACTTTTTGTCTTAATACAGATATTGTCAACTGATGTTACTTGTTTCTAAGCTGAAACGGAATCCCTTTATTGGGAAGAAAAGTGGAATTGGCCAAAATATGAGGTTTAGGCATACAACAATAGGCAAAGCAGCCTTATCTCTTGTAGAAAGTGCATTATTGGCACACGAAAGTTTTTCTAAAAGGCAAAGAATGCTGCGTTCATAAGTTATGTATCATTGTTAAACTATATATCCCTACTTGTAGTAAGGCACTGTTCAGTAAAAGTTTCTTTTTCCTAGATAAGCTCCCTCTCTTTTACAGCAGAAGTAGTCTAGTGAATCTGCTTGACCTCTCACAAACTAAATGAGTCTTGCATTTGGGTTTGTGTAAGCATTTTAATGATTTTGTATTATACCAGTTGGAAAAGCTTAAAGAATGTTGGAGTCAACAGATTAAAATGGTGCAGGTGCAGGATTTTGTAGGTTTGATTTTTACTCAAAGATTCCTGGTCTTAAACTTTTGACAGGAATAATTAGATCCTATAGCTGATATTGAATGCCTTTATTAGTCAAAACACATCATGACTACAAACTCCATGCTGTCTTAATTTTTTTTGTACACCTATTTGAAAAGTTAATCAAGAAAAATGGAAACACACAGCCATATCAATATAACGCCTCCTATTCAGAAGTAAATACACTCAGTAGCTGAACTATATCTGAAAAAATGTGATTATGTTGTCTTGCATATGTTATATCTAAGGCTGTGAAAGTTTGTTCCAGCTCTAGAAAAGTGTAGAAACATGACAGTATGTAGCTTTTATTTTCTTTTTTTTTCCTCCTTAAGAGATGGTTAGTGCTGCAAATCAACCTGTTACAAATCTTTCAACAATCTGTCTTCCCAGTGGCTTAACTAACTGTCATTTCAACTGACAGTGGTGGTGTGGTAGTGGAGAAGTTGAAAGTACAGTGGTCTGCTTCATTATTATTGTTTTCATGCTTTGAAGTAAATTGCAGCACTACCTTAATACTACATCAGCTAATAGGAAACTTTTTTATTGTGTAAATGCTGTAAGACTTTGTATATACTTCAGTTGTTACAAAATCTTTAAAAGGAAGAGTGTTATGCTAATAAATAGCTCCTGGTGCAGGTATGGTGGGGTTTTTTTTGTTCTTATTTTCACCCCTTCCATTCTTAAAACTGTATCAGGAACTCAATTGCAGTGTGTTTTAGTGCTGTAGAAGGTCTTGGTTAAATAATAGTTCCAGTAAAAGGTTTCTTTTACTAAAGTGCTTTTCAGAATATAATTTTTTATAAAATAACTATAGCAGCATGATCTGTCTGAAGAACTAGAAGAGATTTTCAAGACTCCTAAAATAGCTTGCTTCTTCCTTACCTAGCAATGTTACTGTTCCCATTTATAGCATCTGTTCGTAATGAATCACCGCAGTCTTCTGAATTATTCTTCAGTAGTGCTTATTTATATATTTGAATATTAAAGGTGTTTTACAAAGTCGGGTTCTCTCTTTTCTCTGAGAAGCCTGTAGCCCAACTTAAAACAAATAGCTACTGTTAATGCAGGCAAGACTGGAAGTGGAGCCGTGCAGTCATTTGTTTCCTATGGAATTATCCTACATCTAGTTTTATATAATTGTTCTGTAAATGTTTGTTTATGGACGGAGGGAAGCACACATTCAGTTTCAGCACACATTCAGCTTCAGGAGGCTACTCTGTGATTTTTACAGTTGACTTCACAACCCAAGACTTACAACATTCCTAGCTCAGCCAAAAAAAAAAAAAAAAGAGGAGCTCTGTATTTCAGCTACAGGCCCATTTGTGACATTTTAAGCTCCATGGGTTTCAGTTGGCATTGACATCACACTGGTTTTTCAAGCATATTTTTCCAATAGTAAGTTCTACTCAGTTCAGTGACTGTTTTGCCAAGGAAAATAATGCTTGAGGGATTAAAGCCAAGTGTAATGCAGCTGTACAGCAATGAAATAAAGAAATTAAAACCAAAATAAAAAATGCACCCACATCGCTCTCTCTTAAGTGTTTTAAGTGTTTAAGAATGATGATAAACATGCTATCTCAAGTGTTGTCAGCCAAAAACAGTAATAAAGAAACCTTTATAACTAGAAAATTGATTAGAGCATATGCTAGTATTCTCAATTTGTTTCCCAAGGTATGTTGAGAAATCAAATTAATTTCTTTTTATTCACAAAACAGGGGTTGTGAGCTATTTGTAAGAGGGGCTTTCCTCACCCAAAATGTTAAGCAGCACCTTTGGAACAGCACAGGTGCTGATCTGCCTTCACTGTCCCTGCTTCCTGCAGTGTGTGCATGAATAAGGTTTTACAGGGCCTAGACCTTCACAGTGAGCTGAACTTGCAGCTCTGGTGAGATTGCAGTAATTATGATCTTGCAGAATGTTCACGAGGCTTTGAACAAGCAGGTAACAATTGCCTTTATTTGTCACTTTATTGCCATTTATGCAGATATTATTTAATTATTAGTCAGCCCAGGACAATGGTCTTATTATTACCTGTATGTTTGCATAAAATCCAAATCATTGGTATCTGATTGTTTTAGTATTCAAATGGGAATAACCATTCTATAGAATATAATATTAGATATTATCTGCCTTTGCAGACAGGTCATGCTATCATGTCAAATGTGCATTACTTGTCTCTGCCTTAGGAGATTCCTGAATGCTGAATTCACAAAGAGTTTTAACCAGCTGAAATGCTTCATCAGGGACCTGTTCTGGTCATGTTCCTGCTGTGTCCAGCAGGCATTTATCCAGGTACAAATTGCACAAGGTGCTCTCAGCTAAACAACAGCTCCTATTGCAGCTCTGGAAGGAAATGCAAGCCTGTCCTGTGAAAGCCTGGACTGACAGTACTGGCCACAGCAGTGAAGAAAAGTGCAGTGTGTCTTCAGTGATTGGTATGAACTCATACACATACACACAGACAGACAAAAAAAACCCACACAGAGGTTTATAGTGGTTCTTTTTCTTTGACTTGCCAGAGAGGGAACGGGGAGGAAAACGGTGTGACAAATTACACTTTGAAAGCTACCTACAGCTTTGCACAGAGGTAAACCATTTATCTGAGTGAAAGAGGTGGGCATCAAAGTAAAACTGGTCTTTTAATCACTTTATATTATATAGCAACAATGTCATAAAAGATGAGAGATAAAAGATCTCTGCCACAAATTTACATTTAACAAGTACAAGTACTGAAATTGTCTTTTTTTTTATGAATACTATTTCTGCAAAGAAGAACTCTGTGCTGGGAGTGTATGCACTATCTAAGTGACCAAGGGCTTTTGAAGGGGAAACACAGAATGATGATGCTTTTGGCAGTAATTCAAAAATCAAAAGGCATGCTCAGACAACAGAGCCAATCAGTATTGCTGACTTTATCTCTTTTTACAGCAGTTTATCCATCCGTGGAGGCCATACGCACTTGATTCTAGTCATTCAATGAAAAACAAAGTGCTTAATGGAGCTCTGCAGTACACAGCTGAATAATTGCAGTCTGCAGGAGAACGGGAAGGGAACTAAACCTTAAAAACAGTCTTCCTGATACCTATTGATTATGGGGTGATAATGTTTAGTACATTATATTCAGAACTCATTTGTTCTTAGGAAACATTTTATTGAGTGAAGTAGTCTAACAAATCTGGGAGGTTCCATTTTTCCAAGGCCATAAAGCTCTTGTTCTCTGTGATTAATGCTGCTACACCAGTAACTGAACACATCAAGCTTAAAATATATGAGCATCTGGAGTTTTGTTCCCATGAACAGTAAGGGTCCATTGCCTATTTCAATATAAATGTGGATATAAATGTGCTATAGAGGAGAATAAATTGGTCAAGGTGTTTTGTCCTGAATTATAAGATAGCTCTATATTAAAATCCTTGTTACCAAGGCTTAAATATTCACTGATATTTTGAATTCATTTGACATTCCTTGCTGTCAGCAGAAAGATGCCAATAATCTGCCCTTTTAAATATGTCATCCATAGCTTAATGGGAAAGGCCATTAAAATTGTCTGTTCATTGTAAGGACTTTTATCTCCTGATGATGGCATCTATTAAGTGAACCTCTAAATAAGCACATTTCAGTCAGAAGTATTAACCCACAAATGCCTTTTATTTTTCTCCCTGAAAGCCCAAATGATGATCAATAGGCGAGTCCTACCATTTGTTACAATTACTACATTATTGCTAAATAGTCAGTTGTTGTCCCTTGGGCTGCAGTATAATCTAAAGTGGAGATACCTACACTACACCATCTGTCTTACCCTGGTAGGTATGAACAGCCTTCAAGCATATTCTACATTTGATTACTTAGGAACTTGCTTGTGGCTGCCCATCAAAACTGATTAATAATAATCAGCGACTTAAAAAAAAAAAAAAAGAAAAATAATCATTTATAGATGAAAAAGTAGTCTCTTGAATGTCATTCTTCTAAATTTAAAGTAATTTTCATTATGATCTTATGACAAGAGTAAGAGAGTACTAAGTATCTGTGCTATTATTGTTTCTTGATTTTGGCACAGCAAGTTGTCTCCACCTTCTTGGTGTCTTGCCCTTTCTGAGTTTTCCCAGCTTTCTTCTTTTCTGTGTCTGTCTTCCCTTGTGGTGTCTGAATTTTACATCATGTCTCCTTTGAAACTTATGACCAAGGTCATCATATTCTCCTCACTTAACCTCCTTTCAAAGCAACTTTCCCCCCACAACTTGTTCTGTCTTTTATAACCACTGTATTCATGACAGCCTGTTCCCAGGAGAGTAACTCTGTGGCTACAGTTGAGCTGCCATGTCCTGAAAAGATAGTAATCTTTTTAATGCATTATTTTTAATTTTCTGGGGTATCATGTTATTTGTAGGCAAGATGAAACAGTGAGAGGTGCTTGTCCAGGAAGATGCAGGGATTGAAAACGCTCATGAAGAACAGGATCTTAAACGTATCTCAGAAGTATCAACTCCTATATTTTTTTTTTCTGTCATATCTTACTCAATGCATAGTCCTGCTATTTCTTTGTCTCCGTATAAAATGCTGGCTTGAGGACAGTGTGCAAAGGTGGTACAATTTCCAGTGAGCAGAATGCTATGGGCCGACTGTCCAAGAAATATTTATTGTTTTGCCTTCTGCGGTTTGGTAACAGGACACCTCTGTGTCTTGCACCTTTGGCATCCAGTCCACTTTGCTGTGTGTGCAGTTCCCAGGCAGCTGGTCAGAGAGCACTGATTAAAAGGCCTTGTAAAACAAAAGGACAGTGGAAGATCCAGGAGGGGCAAAGTCTCTCCTCAACGTGACTATTGTGGAAAATTTTCAGCTGTGGTAAGAGAAGGTTTAGAAGCTGAAGTCCCCAAACTGCCATATCATGCAGGCCTGGGGCTAAAGGTCTGAGACTTCAGTCCTGTGTATGAGAGAAGGGTATCTGAGTGTCTGGGAGACAGGATAAATCAGTGTGTGGAAGCAGAAGGCACTTGCTGAAGCACGCTACTGTTTCACATGAAGACAAAAAAGGAACATGGTTGAAATTTGGAGAACAGCTGTGTATGCAAATGCTTTCAGACAAGATGTGGAGGTGGGCAGATAGTTTTGCTTTTTAACAAAGGAAGCTTTTAAAAGATCTTTTAATAAATGACCTGCTTTTCAAGTATATTAATTTTTTATGAAGTATGTCTTGCCATTCTGAACTGTAAAAGCTTTGCTACTATTAGCACCCAGCATTTAGAAACGTACCAACAGTGATTTGGAGTGATTTAAATAACAGGATGCTAAGCTGAATGTGAACCTTATTTTACTAACATTTTGGATGGTGGGGGTTTTGTTCTTAATTTAAAAATTATTGTAGGGGGCAACAGAAAACTAACACTGTCTTATTTAATAACCTCCTACAAATAAGACTGGGAAGTACAGATTAATGTGTCTGCATGAAAATTACAGTATTGGGTTTTGGCAAAGACTTGATTTTCTTCATTGTTTTGCATACCTCACAGCATATCAGCTTACACAAAACTGGCACAAAACTCATCCCATCTGAAAATGTTTTCTGCAAACATGGGTTTGTGTCCACCTGGTGTATTTTCTACAAGACAGACACTGAGGTGCTGGAGCATTTCTAGAGAAGGGCAATGGAGATGGTGAAGGGTCTGGAGCACAAGTCTTGTGAGGAGCAGCTGAGGGAGCTGGGGTTGTTTAACCTGGAGAAAAGGAAGCTTTGGGGGAGACCTTATGGGTCTCTAAGGTTACCTGAAAGGAGGTTGTAGCCAGGTAGGAGTCAGTATCTTCTCCTAATAACAAGTGACAGGATAAGGGGAAAAACATTGTATGGTAGAGTCACCATCCCTGGAGGTATTTAAAACATGTGAACATGTGTTGTCTGGGGACACGGTTTTTTGTTCTCGTGTGGTGAACTTGGCAGTGCTGAGTTAATGGTTGCACTTGGTGATCCTAAAGGTCTTGTCCAACCTAATAGGTTCTGTGATTGTTTTGTGTTAAATGACTCTGAACAAAAAGGCTGTCAAAGTGTTTCAAACCCCCTGGTTTTGTTTCTAGCATGTTCATCCTCCTTTCCTACTGACCAAGTGAAAATAGGAGCTTTTTATCAGTATATGTATTCTCTGGTATTGAATTCAGTAAGTAGAGAACAGGCATGGAGCCACAGCATGAAACAATTTTTTTGCTGTTTTTATTTTTTGTTTTGTAATGAAATTACAGATTTGGTGGGGGTTTTTTTCTCCAAGACACTGTACAAACAGAGCCAAAGAAGCTAATAAACTGTGTGTGTGTGTGTGTGTGTGTGTGTTTGTGTGTGCAAAAATATATCACAGGGCCAGTAGCAATAGGACAAGGTATAATGGGTTTAAGCTGAAAGAAAGTAGAGTCAGACTAGATATTTGGAAGAATTTTTTTGCTATGAGTGTGCAAAAATACTGGAACAGGTTGTCCAGAGAGGCGGTGGATGCCCCATCTCTGGAGGCATTCAAGGTCAGGTTGGATTGGGCTGTGAGCAGTATGGTCTAGTTGAAGATGTCCCTGCTTATTGCAGGGGGATTGGACTGGATGGCCTTTAAAGGTCTCTTCTAACCCAAGTGATTCCATGATTCTGGGTTTTCTCCACAGGAAACCTTATAACTTTTAGCAGAAGGAAACCTTGAAACATCTCTGGACACTTCATCTGGGAAGACCGTGGAGAAATGAATACCCGAATTCTAGCCCCATTGAAGTCAATGGGAACTTTATTACTGATATTTAGTGGGGCAGACAGCATTTCACCCACTGTGAGAACTTAATATTTTGGCCCCTTTGGGGATGGGTTTCTTTCTCTGTATTGTGACTACCGTGCACTATTTTCTACCACTTTCTTACCTATTATTCTGTCATCTCAAAAAGAACAAGGGGGAAATCCCTCCAGACACTGCAGGTAGGAGCCATGGGAGGAGTGAAATCTTGCAGAGATGAGGCAAAGAGGTTCAGTGAAGCACAGAGCACTAGTACTGATGTGAGGAGAAGGTTGGGACCTACCCACCCAGCACAGGGTGTCTCTACACATAAGTAGCACATATTTGTTTTCTGAATTTTACTGAACAGCTAATGAGAAGATTATGGAAACCCTACAAACTAATGAGCCATCATGAATATTCGTATCAAGCCTCAGGGGTGCCCCTGCTGCTCATCTCTAACAACCAATGAGGTCTTACAAGAGCAGTGTATGACCAGTGGTATTTGAAAATAAATTTACCCTACTCCGAACCACATTTATGTAGTCAGTTGTGATATCAAAAACCTTTATGGGCTGTTATTTATTTGAGAGATCATTTATGAATTTTTTTGGGATGGACCCTGCTCCTTGGAGATCACCATGGAAAAGCATTTACTTCTGTCATTTAACCTATTTGAGCTCTGCTACACAAGAGCAAGAAAGCAGAGCTCTTCAGGGCCCTGTTCTGGCTATTCCCCCACCATGTGCAGGACATCCATGTGCTGTCATCGCTCAGAGACATGGATAATGTGATACCCAAAGGCAGCTGTGGAGTGAAATTGAAGATTTTTCTCGTGGGTTCATTCCCACACCAGTTCCATACAGACCTGGTGCTCATGGTCATGCTGTGTTCAGGGGTTGCTGAGTGAACAGATGTGTAATGCCATGAAATTGTGGAATGTGTTGAAAACTTATGGAAAGTGGTTTCCTGACTGTGTTTTGCTGAGTAAAAGATGTCATTTCCCATGGTTGAAATCTTGGCAGAGCACTCATTCAGTAGATACTGGGCAAAAGTCAGTGGTCTGATGGGCTTACTGAAGGACAGAGCTCATGTGACTTCAGGAGCAATGAAGTCCTGCAGCTGCATCACCTCCTTCTGTGATGCAGCACAACATGCTTGGTATGGGGAAGACTCAGTGCACTGGCAGGAGGGATTAGCTCTACGAAGCCATGCCACCAGGCAGGCTTAGGCAATTAATTATGTTTTAATACAATATTTTTAAGAATAATTTATAGGCTCACATTAACATGCAGTAAATCTAATCCATTGCCTAAATGTGTTTGTGAATAGTGGTGGCTTGTTTTTTTGGTTTTTTTTTTTTTTATATATATTAAGTTAAAATAGTTAAATACAAACCCCTGGCAGTTATTGACACACAGACCTTTTTTTTACAAGGCCAGATGAGAGCAGGTCATGTAGATAATAATATGGGGTTGTTAGTAGGTTATGAAGACGGGCCTCTTCAGAAAAAATATTATTAAAAATAAAACATAGAGACATAAAAAATAAATAAAAATAAATAAATAAATAAAAATAAAACATAGATTTTCCTGACTGATGCTGAATATTGCATGTGTCTTTCCCACCAGCTACAAGTAAGTTGTAAGGCTTCAAAAATATGGATAGGCTTGCTGTCTTTAAAACCATTAAATGAGAAAGCAGGAAAGAGAGCATGAATTTTTAGTGCAACCTTGATGTTAGTGTATCCTGATCATGTAGTGTTGTGTATGAGGGGATAGCAAGGGAAGAGACGGCTGCTTTAGCACATGGACTGCAGGAGAGAAGAAGGGAGAACAGAAATGTGACCTGAAAATAATATTAACTGTGACAATCTGACCATAAGATCTTCCTCATGAACAGTCTGCAGGAGCAGAGCTTGTCACCAGGTTTAAATGCCAGGCATTTCAGAGCAGGGATGTGGAACAGTTTCACTGCCCAGGGCTCCCAAAGGATCTGACTGGCCATGGCCACCGGTGCTGGCTTTTTGGTTTTTATTACTGCTTTCACAATACATCCCTACTGACTCATTTGTAATGCTTCTCTCATTCCTCTAAGTGGGGAATGCCAGGATAAGAATACTGGAGGTCTTTGTACTCTCAGCAGTGAAACACAGCAAAGATGAGAGCAATAGGAAAGGTCCAGGAGTCCAGGAAATTTTTCTCAGTTGGTTCCCTTCAGAAACCACCCTCTTTGGGGGAGGCACTGCAACAGTGAAGGCAGGAGCTGCAGCTCTTAAAGGTTTTGGAAAGAAATTGCCTGCCTTGTTGAACACGATGCTAAATCCAGGGACCCTCAGAGCTTCTGCTGAAAACAAATTCCAACTGTTTTCAGCCCTGTCCTGCACACCACCACATTTTTGCTGCTGCAAACAAGCAGCATTTCTACAGCGATTTAGTAGCTGTGGGGAGAAATGACACACTCAGGCTCACAAGAACCCACTGTGGTGTAGGAAGTTATACTTCTGCAGAGCAATACTTCTTGTCTCTGTGTTTGCCCCATGTTTCACCACTGCTGTTTCTTTCCCAGCCCTGTGTTTCCACATCAGCTACTCAGGAGCTGAACATCCTTTCTCCTGGATCTTATTATTCTGATGTCGAGTGGTGAAACCAGAAGCCAGGGTTGCAGCTGTTTGGCTTATCCTTGAAATTTTTCTGACAACAACCTGGGTCTCCACTTTATTTATGACCAGCCATATGAAACTGTTTCATGAAGCATATCACTAAAATTTTAGTTTTCCTGTTGCTGTTTTTTACTGTGAGATAAGGCCATTTATCTTCCTTGCTGATGTTTTCAGTCTTTCAGCTTCCTCAGGTTGAAGCATTTATTTCTTTAGGCAACAGTTTCTTCATTCTTTGAGAGACGGTCTATTTTTTAACACTATGTAACACATGTAACTCTGCTAAACTATTGCATGCATGTAGTTACACTGTTGCATAAATATGCATTTGTGACTAGGATGAAGTAAGTTCATGGAAATTTTTTTAAATAAATTTTTGAGGAGCAGTTTGGAGCAGTTCCAGTCTAGCTGAGCACTGCAGATGTAATGCAGGCTGTCTGCATTTGCAATGCACAGTAAAAATTATCAGAAGATTCTGATTAGTAAATGGAATGTGTAATATGTTCCCAACAGACCATTTTCCCATAAGAAATAACTCATTTTAAGCCCTGCTTATTTTTTGAAAGTGCATAATAGAGCTGACATTGAGAAAATTTTATGTGGAACAGGGGAAATAAAAAAGCTACCTTCAAGTTTTAGGAACTCCAAATAATTTGGTTGAAACAGTTCTGCATTATTTCTAGCAAAGAATTTGATTGACAAGTGAGCCATGAAAGAGCAGTAAACCTCTGCTGCCAGGGATGTGAGGACTTTAAGCAATGGAAGGGCCCTGCTGCTTGTCCTCAGCCCGCTGCTCAGAGGCTGCTGCTCACAGGTGGGGTTGGCTCCATCTTTAAAACTAGTTTGTTTATTTTCCGAGTTGCTGCTCTAAGATGGCAGCTGCTCTACCAAGTTGTCTTTGCCCTGCTTCCCAAAGTCAGGCCTCCTTCAAAAACAGGAGCAGCCCTTGCACCACCATGAATTGTTTAGTGTGCACTGTAAGAGCACACACTTGGCACGGTGAGAAGGTATTTTCACAACCTGACATCACAAGTGGTGATGGACAGCGAAGCGCTGGTGTCCCATCATGTACCAGCTCACGTCTGGCAACTCATATCTCAACTGGGTGGACCTTTGGGGCCTGGAGAATTAACAGACATCAAAATCAATATGTGCCGTGGTCAAGTCACCTCTGCTTTGTGACTCTGCACTTCTGCACCACAAAGGCTGATCTCTTCTGCTCTTTGGGAGCTTTTATAATTATTTGAAAATTGAATTTTGAGATCTCAATCTTTTCTGGAGAGAATTCTTTCCTGAGACAGGACTACTTTTGTCAGCACATCTGCCAGCTGTTGTTTCAGGATAATCTGTAAGGTGAAGCAGGCATTTATGGCAGTTGCAGTCCCTCCTTTTTCCAGTTCTTTCAAAAAAAAATCTGAAAAACATAGAGATGTGTTCTCTGTAGGAAAATGTAGGAATAAAACCTCCTTTTCTGAGGCTTTCCAAGAGTGTTCACAAAAATGGTCTGTGCTCATACCAAATATTCTAAAATATTTGTCACATGTAAACCACTGAAAACTAAATAAACAGAGGCTACAGATTTTTCTTTATGCAGATTAGGTTACAGACTGCAAAACAGCTGTAAATTGGCATCCACTGAGAGGTGGGATTGGGTTGGCTGCCTTCTCAAACAAAGTGCCACCTCAGAATGAAAACGTGAGAAACAAAATGCTGCATTTCAGCTTGGCAGTCAGCCCCAGTCAGAATTTGAACAGCAGGCTTCTTTCAGGTCCTTGGACACTGAGTGAAATGTTTCTGACAATTCAGTATGTGCACAGAGATAACACATCAGTGTATCAAAATGCAACAGGCTTTGCATTGGGGACCCAAATTTTTCTGACCTCTCCTCTCCTGGTAACCTTTCTCTAAAGAGGATTATTGTCTTTGATTTGTTTTGAAAACTTTGTCCATTATCACTTTCACCTCATCTGTTTTCTTTCAATGTGCTCAAAATGTAACATATACGTTTTCATTTGTAGTTAAATTTCTGGGCTGCTGGCAGTGATCCTTGGCATATATTTTGCATTTTCACTTTGATTTTGAGACCGTCCTAACAATAAACTATAAAATCCACCAGGTCATTATTTCTAAGGATGCCACACTGATATAAATGCAACCCTCTGTAGCTGAAAAATATCAGTGACATTCTTCTGTTTGTCTAATCCTTGACTTGAAGACATCATCAGATCAAAGCCAACCACTCAGCCGGTGTATGCTGGGTTTTCTTCATTTCCAAAAGAAATACCACAACTTGCAGAGCAGAAAATCCCCTGTATCCTTCTATAAAATCCTTCAGAATGAGACATGCTTATGGCTGTGAAAGGAGGGGAAAAGCAGATAAAACTCTGACCTCCTGTAGAAATGAAACTCCTGCTATTTCTCTCACTGAAGCTCTGATTTCACCCAAGAATTAAAACTGTGACTTCATTTAAAAAGTAACTTGTCCCCTTAAACAATTTTTTTATAAGTGCAGCACCAGCACCCAAGGTATGGATTCGTGCTAGTGGAAAAGGACGCTCTGTTGTGAAATGCACCCTCTAGAAATTAATTCCCTCTGAGTCAGTTTTGTTACATTTGGTTTGGGTTTCTTTCCTTCCTTTTAAACAGACTCACCAATTTTTAGGCCAGATGAGATTACTTTAATTGTTTTGCCTTTCTCTCTAATACAAGTTATATCCAGGCATGAATTATTTCCTGTCTGAATTACACAGTATTTCAGTTGAGAAATCCTATTTTGATTTTAAAGGCAGTGATGGAGAACCCACAACAGCCTTTTCTAAATAATTTCAGTGGTTAATAACTCCCTGCTTAGATAAATTGTAATTTCCTTTGCAGTCTCTGTCCAGCTTCAAAGATCAGCCCCAAGGCAGTGCTGTACATGTGCTGCAAAGGCTGAAGAGCCCACTACAATGGCTTTGCTCACTGCACAGACATTGTGAGTGTGTCTGCCTTTAACTTTTTCTTAGTTACACTAAACAGCTGTCAGATGAAGAAATTTTTATCCTACCTGTTCCAAGGTGTCCTAGCAGAAGTGATTAGCACAGCCAAGATACCCTGCATGCACCAACGTTAGAGATTATATATATATATATATATATATATATATATTTATATATATATATATAATCACTATAGTGATTATATAGCATTAATGATATTCTCTTGTCTTTGTGCAGTCTTTGCACATGTTGGAGTGATGGCTTGAGCTTCACAGGCCATGTCTGAAGTTACCCCTCCCTGCCTGACCAGAACCTTGCCCCTTCCTGCCATCCACAAGGCAGAAAGTCACCAGACCTGCTAGCACAACACCTCATGCCATTTTTCCTAGCCCACTTCAGCTGCAGTGATCCATGTTAAAGAAACAATTCACAAAACAACAGGGGAAAAGCAGCACAGTGCCCTAAGTGTTAAGGCTAACCCAGATCCCAGTGGGAGAATGGGGCTGGGTCACCAGCACATTCCATTGAACAGCCCTTCTTAGGACCCCCTTTTTCTGGACTATTTGCACCTAACTTAGGACCCACCTGTGCACTGTCCCTTCAATACACGTGGCCTTGTATTGGCTGATGGTTAAGCTCACCAGGCATCATTCTGGGCAGGCACCTCACAGTGTTAGAGCAGCGTTTGTCAGGCTCTTTGCTTGCTGTGGCATAACCAAAACAATTTTGCTTCATTTTCACGTTTCCTTAATCCTTTTATCTGTTAAAAAAATGGTTCTTCAGAGTTCTTAAGCAATTGTGATTCTTAAGATTGATGACCTATTACTAATAATGTTTTATAGTTTCATCTTTCAGTCAGTTATTGTTGTAAGTCCTTGCCAAATTTTAATGAGGAGCCCTACTGAACACACTTGTGGGAGCTTGTGAGGATACAGATATGTGACCCTTAATGTTGTCTTCAGAGATCATGTAGAGATAGCTGCAGTGTTCATCAGTCTCCATTCACCACATGGAGCAGTTGCTTTCTCCTGGTGACTCCCTTGTCTCTTCCCTTCCCTCAGAAATGGAGCCCCAGGGTCGTGGTGCCTGGAGCACAAGCTTTCAGAAGGACTTATGTCTCCTCTAGCAACTGATTCCTACAACAGGCACCATGAAGTGTCACCACAGTGGAAATTTTAGTACAGCTGTGTCTTCAATATCCTTTTGCCATCACACTTTAAGCTTCCTCTCAGGTTCCTTAGAAATACGTTAATTAAAAAAATAAGTTATTTTCAGCAGAAGAAAGATAAAACACAGTGCTACATATGTTCAAGTGTCCAGTAGCCGAGGGTGGGGCTCCCATCATCTCTCAGCCTGACCTGTGCATGTTGGCTTATTCCTGCTGAACTGTATTTGACTTGAAGTAGTGAAAATAATGATTTTGCTTCTCACTTGTCTAGTTCATATATCAGTCAACAATTGTTGGCTTTGCCAAGGGCGACTCTTGCTCTATTAATCCACAAGCTTGCTCTCCAGAGTCCTTCACTGTGGCCTCACCCCAGCCTGCCAACTTCTGGGTCTACTCAGGGCTTCTTACCCACACACAGCACAGAAATAATATTAACAGCGTCCACTTAAATCAACAAGACAGCTTTGGGACTATGCTTAAACTGTAAAGCCAAAGCATAAATATTTCTGGAAATGTGAGTTTAGAGTGGGAAACTGCTTGAAAATTCACCTGTCACAGGTGCTACTGCAGTTCCAGTGTCATATAAACATGAAGTAACTTTTGTTTTAACTTAGTAGGATTCCTAATGAAATACCTTATGACTGCTTTTGTTTTTAAATTTACTATGCTTTAGTTCAGTAATTAGTTTATGACTATAATTACTAGTCTTTCAGACAACACTTATTAAAACAAATCAGGTTGCTGCAAACTCTGGTGATTTCATGATCATATAGATCCATATAAATCACAGTTCATTAAGCTCTTTATCACTAAGTTCTTCCATATACAATCTATTTTCAGCATTGAAATAACAGGCAATATTCCTACCTTTCCACACCAATTTAGTCATATTAAAACACAAATGGGTTTGTAAAAACAGAGGCTGAAAACCAGAATTTACTTAAGTAGCCTGCTGCACAGTAACAATGACATGATGGTGTAAGCTGATAGTGTTTATCTAGAGAGGAGAAAAAGCCCCTAGAAATATAAGCATAATCTGAAAAATGCTATTTTTAAAAAGGAAAAATAAAGCAAGCCAAGTTAAAACTCTTTGAATATATGTTTCCTTTCCAAGTCTTATCAGAGTTGTTACAGGGTGTAATTCTGGCTGCACTAAAATGAAAAAAAAACCCAAAACAAATCAAACACCTAAGCCAGTTAATAGTACAAGTATTCCTTAAGATGTCCAAGCCAAAATGTGCAAATAAATATAGTCTGGACTTGTTTTCTTCTTTACAAGATCCACTCTCTAATAAATTTCTTTTTAATAGCCATTACCACTTCCAATAATGGTTTTTGTACTAAAACAGCTACAGAATGTCTCCTGACTTGCAGGAGTCTCTGAGTGGTAAAGCTAAAATCCAAAATGTGCCATTGGTGTTCAGGAGTTTTGTCTTGAATTAGGATTCTTCAGGGACAACTCCACTAAAAGTTCCAGGCCAAGATTCAACAGTTGCAAGATTTGATCTTCAAAAAGGTATAATTCAAAATAGAGATAGTTTTTAATGCTTATGGAAAAAAGAAGATCATCCCTCAACCAAACCACTTGCACTGACCTTCTCCATTTCTGCTTTCATATTTATATGACTGGACAAACACACTAGTTAACAATTATTAACTAGAACTTAATGCACTAGAAAGTAGTTAGGAGCTGCTTGCACCTCTCCCTGCACACATGAAGGCCACGCTAGGGGAGAGGTTTCTGTGCTTTGGAGGCTGACTCCTGGCACCATGAAGGAGCTGGCAGGTGAGATGTCCATCAGCATCTCCAGGGCCTGAGATAAAATAAATTAGTAATAAATACTGATTTCAGGCTGAACGGACTAACATCACTAGTAATTATTAAAACTGGCTGCTGTGGGGATTATTATTTTCAGGCTGCTGGCATAAAGTAATTACCTGATGTATCAACATTTTCTCATATAATAATTACAAAGTTCTTACAGATACATGTGTATTATTGCTTTATGCAATACATCTTTGGAAATCTCTGTCCCATTAGTTTAGTGGCTTTAGTCTGATGGCTACTTTTGTGAGATGCTTCAATCCTTACTGGCACAGAGCACCTCCAGCGTGAGATGTAGTATGTTATCATCTCATCAATAATTTTTCATCATCAATATTGTTTCAAGTGGGTGCCCTGCTCCCAGACATGCAGAAACCCATCTCTTGCTGTAGTGTATTAATAATCTGAGTATATTTATTAAGAGATTAGGAGCTATGCTTTCTTAATATTTATGAACTAATTTGCATTTCTCTAGCCCTGAAAAACACATTAAATAAAACAATAAGGTAGATGTTGGAGTCAGTTTGAAAAAGATTTTTGAAACACTATATTTTAAATGTAATTTTAGCATGTTGGAGCAGCATACTTAAAATGGCAAAAAGAAAAAAAAGGAAATGATCACTAAAAAGAAAAAAAGTCCTACCTCAAATGTTACCAAAATGTCACATCACATAGAAACACTTTCAAAGAGGAAGATATGTTCTCTCCTGATGTACCAGTTCCATAATATTGTGACATTTACATTCTAATGATAACTAAACTTTGATCTTTGGGAAATTTTAGAGCAAAGAGCCTGATTTACTGTGATTTTGCCACCTCCCTGAGGGAACTAGATGCAGCCTGCAAACCTCACAGGAGTTATACAAACAGAAAATAAGCAAGTAAAATATTGGGAAAGATGGCTGTTTGGATTATGTGTGCACAGAGACATCATGAGGATTAACCAGGTTGAACACTGAAGTTTGGTTAAGGATAGCTATGCCAAACCCATGCAAACACTCCCCTGCACTTAGGAGGACATGGAGCTAAAGCCATAAACCTGAACCCATCTATTTTTACTGACACTGGGTTGTTGCAACGTAGCAGTCAGACAGTTCCACACTGGGTCTTGAGAAGTTGGGAGGTAATGGGCTAAAGGGATTGCAGAGCTTCAGCTTTACTCCTAATCCATGTCACAGAATTAAAACAAACATGGGGAGGAAATCCTTAAAAACCTTCCTTAGGAGGGAGTAAGGGGCATCATTCTGCATGCAACTAGGTAGAGTACAGCTGGTGCTGCTCTCTGGGCAAGGTGGAGGCTGTGGAGCCTCCTTATTTTTGCAGGGCATGCTGTCATGTGTCTTGATAGAAATATCTACTTTAACAATTAGGCTTGGGCTTGATTTAAGGTGCAGAAAAGGTTTGCACTTCTGATGAAATACTGGCATCTGAATTCTGCTGAAGGCAAATCCTCATTGTACACTGCAGCCATTCTTTGGTCTCTCCCCCTTCAGAGCCTGGAATGAAACTTTTCCTTCATAATCCTTTTTTTCTTGCAAAAGCCTAGCAGCTATTGAGTTTTTAGGAGCTGTTTTATTTGCTTTGGTGTGCTGCGAAACTGGCTGCCTTAAGTGTGAGTAAAAGGGGAAAGAGCAATTTTACCTGGGTTTGTACCTTGCTGAATCCTGCAAGGCACATCATGCAACTCAGTGATATATTAGAGTGAGCAGGTTCCTTGCAACAGGGAGATAGGAAAAAAAAAAAAAAAAAGAAAGAAAATAGGTTGTACACGATGCCATGCAACCAAAGATGTTTTGCTTTTGTTGTCATCTGTTACCACACCCCTATTCTGGGCAATATTGTGCTTCTCCAAACTGGAGAAGCCTTTAGGTTCATTAAAGTCTCCAAAGGCAAGCACCTTCTGCCCAAAAGTAATTTTCATCAGCTGCCCTTCAAAGTAATATATGGGGCAGAATCAATTAATTTTAAGTATTAGAATCTGAGTTACATGTAATAAATTCAACTACTTGCTCCTGGATGGAATTTGTGCTATAAGTAGGAATTTTCTTAGTGCCAGATTGCTCAAGATAATAGCCTGTGGTGTGACTTTTCAGAGCCAAACTATCAAGCAATGTATATTCTGTGCATTCAAGTAATTCAATGATACCACCAATATTAATCTTTCTGCTGGAACTGATGCATAGCAAAATATCTCCAATGAGAGAAATATGGGGCATGCTGCTAAAATTCTTGCATAAGCTTTTCATACAATAATTCTGAACTTCAAATAATATATAATAATAGTTTTAAAATTCAGTTCTCCCATGTGAAAATGAAAAGTGTTTTTTGTGATTGACATAGCGTGTTTAAGGGTTAGCATACAGATTTCTTATATGCAGGGAAACATCAGTGAAATAAAATACAAACTTTACAAATTGTTCTTGGTTTGCCTAGTTAATAACACTCAATGTTTTATTTTTAATTACAGTAGATTGCAATTCATTATTTCAAACAGATTTAAAACCTAGTAAGCACCAGACTCCAAATACTCCTCCTTTGTGCACATAACCACTTCCAGCTTCTCAACCTTTTGTAATATAAGTATAGGAAAAAGAATTTAAAATATGTACATAAAGGGAGACACACTAGAACATTTTGTCTGTTCATTGGAGCTGGATAGTCAACACAACAAGAAAAATTAAACTGGGATTTAGAGACACTTTTTTTACCTTGTAGAATGAAGAGCTTTCATGATTTTACCTTAATTACATTTTTGTTCAGTTTTTTCCTTTGTTGTCTAAAATATCAATGAGATTTCTGTCTTCTATTTTCCATTGTTATGAATCTCCTGAGCAAAATTGCTGCCTTCAAGTAAGAGCAGAATAGAAATCAGAGACAAAGGCACAGAACTGTTTAGGCAACAGATTACATTAAGAAAAAAAAAAGAGGGAGAGAAAGAGAAAGAAAGCACATCTTACTGAAGTAAAATTTAGATATATTTTCATTTCTTCCTACTGCAGAAACTTTCTGACCTCCTCCAGGATAGTTTCCCAAAACTGCTGTGAAGGCAGCAAAGTGGAAGATGGATGGAGAGACTGGAGTGCTCTGCCCTTCTCCTCCTGCTAAGTTCTGCCACAAAGCAATGCCAACTCAGCTCTGTCCTCTTCCAGTCCCTTTACCCACTTCTTACTCCTGCCTTGTCTGTAATTAGACTTCTAAGCTGTCTTGAAAAGGAAAAGAGCTAGAAGAAACACACTGAGAAAACCTGCTGGCTAACTCTGAGAATTTGGTATATTCAAGTCACTGCAGCTCACACAATGTGGCAGCTGAAATGAAGCAGCATCATAAGACCCATAAAATCACACAATCATTCATGTTGGAAAGACCTCTAAAATCCTTGAGTCCAACCATAAACCCAGCACTCCAAGTCACCACTAAATCATGTCCCTAAGTGCCATAACTACACATCTTCTAAATACCTCCAGGGATAGTGACTCATCAAAGGAAAACCTTTTTCTAAAGCAAAGAAGTCTGAATTAACCAAAGCTTGGTAGAATGAGGATAAGATTAATAGCAGTGTACCATTTCTAAAATTACAGTGTTGGCAGAAAGATATTTGTTTAAAATAATTCTTTCTTTAAAGAAATACACTACATTATTATCATAACTCTAATAAACCCAAAAGATTTCAATCATAATTTTGTCTGGGAAACTAACTGTGAAATAACATAATCCCCATAAC
This sequence comes from Lonchura striata, assembly GCF_050655825.1. NCBI lineage: Eukaryota > Metazoa > Chordata > Aves > Passeriformes > Estrildidae > Lonchura > Lonchura striata. The sequence goes on from NC_140704.1 coordinate 119,344,949, forward strand.
TTTGCTTTTGGTATGTGAAAGAGAACACATCTAAATTAATCCTCACATATTTTCACAGCTAGATTGATGAATAACTATGTCCTAGAAAAACAAAAGTAGGATTTCCAAAGACTGGAAAGCAGAGAAGCTGAACTACTGCTCTTTCAAGCACCTTTTACTCTGCACCAGTGATTGTGAAGAAAGTGGGATGGAAACCACCGAGGACTTAAGACAGCAGAGCTGAGGACAGATAAGTTCTTCTTTTCCAAAAGGTTGTCTGGGAGAGGACAATAGCCTTATTTCCAGACAAAACACATGGTCCAAGTGCCTATGGGCCCTCCATCCATGCCAGTTGAAGCCAGCATGTGCTTAAACAGGGATAGGTCAGCCTTGGGCACAGGTACCAAACATACCAAATTGCTGTAAAATGAGCATAAGTCTCTCAGAGCAGAAGTGCCATGGCACAGCTGTAAGCCTGCTTGAAAAGCTTCACACAAAAGCCAGCAGTCAGCTGTGAAAAGCTTTTGTTCTTAAGAAAAAGCATTGCTCTGCCAGTCCACTGAGCTCACAGAGAGCCTCTGATCAGCTGGAGCTAACAAGATACTTATTAAATAAGATACTTAGCTTAAGTTGGTCAAGGTCTAGTACAGCTAAGTGAAAAGATGTAAGGTGAGGTCTTTTTAATCTCTCAATTATATTTTTACATTGGGCTGCTAATAAGGACGAGAGGGGAGTAAGATCTGCAACATTTCTTCAGTAGGTATAAACCCCAGGAATTTGAGACACTTTCATGATATTTAGTATGAATGCAAATGGCTCTTCCCAGGTCTTTCTTTTCCTTTTTCTAAGTTTTTAATGGGTTTGGCCTTGGGGCTCCTTACTCTTGAACAACTCTAGTGTAGAAAATAATAGGTGTTAGTCTGGTTATTCTGAGCCCCAGGAGAGTATTATGCTCTCTTGCAGCAATCCTTGCCATCCCTGTGAGCAATGAACTGCATTAAATAGCACAGCATCCAGCTCCAGGATGTGTCCATAGGCACTGTTTCACCAGTACCTTGTTCTGGGGAGAGACTTTCACCTAGGACACCCTCAGTTTGGTTTCAAAGTCTAGGTGTGTGACAGACATTATTTCCCTGTGGATGTGAAGCCACTCACTGTCTCTGCTTTATATCTGAAATGGGGAGGACCATATTTCACCTTTAAGAGGCTGAGGCAGTACTAATTTGCTGAGGTTTCAGAAGATGAGAGAACTGCATCAGTGCTTAGAAGATTAGCAAAGTCACATCTGTATAATATCTAAGAGATTTTCACTGGGTAGATATTGTGTTGGGGTTTTAAATGGAGGGGGATTGTGGTGTGTCTCTGCAAGCTCAGAAGAACAGGCCTCACTCCCACTGCAAGGTCTGAGCAGAGCTCTCAGTTCAGGAGGAAATCTTTCATCTTGCTTTCTTCTCTGCCTGCAGATGGCTTAAAGACACTACAGATTATTTTTCCTAAGGTAAAAACTGCTTCTGCAGAAGACTAGGTTTTAAAAGGTTGTTTCTTATCAATTGAATTCTGACTTGAAACTGAATAGTGGCTGCCTTAGACCAGTATATGGCTTGTAAAGTGAAAGCCTGGCAGACAAAATACACACCTTCTTCTATCTTTTATTTATTCTTCTTTATGGCCCAGTCAAGACAGGAAACATTAAATGCACCATTACATTATAAATTTACTTGTGAACTACTTTCCCAGGGAAGGATGGTGTATGCTGAATGACCCCCTCCTCCCACTAAGGCTCCCAATCATTAAAAATGACAATCTCCTCTCTTTCTGTAGATGTCTCCAAGAGTCAGCAGCAGCTCTCTGCTCTGCTGACAGCCTCGGCGAGCAGCGTGTCTGGGTGAGCATGGATGTCTCTCCCCAGCTGTGTCACCTGTGCCCACATCCTGCATGGCACTGACTGCTATGGCTCTCTTCCCCACCATGTGGGAGGGCAGACAGCATTTTAGCAATGAATGTGCAATACCAGACAAGAAAGAGGGAGAAAGGCTAAAGCCAGGTCTTCCTCAGAGGTCTGTATTTCTTGTCAGCAGCTGAGTTGCATGGGAAGATGTAGATCTCCAAGCTGCTCTCTGCAAACAACTTCTGTGACAAATTTAGGCCCTCTGTGCCTCTTGCTTGCCAGAAATTCTTGTGAGAATAGACCAGACGTGAAGAAAGGCAGAGAAACAGCCACAGCTGGAGCCTGGCCAGCCCAGCTGGCATGGTGGTGTGTGAGGCCCCTGGAGCCTGTCCAGGGACAGGATGGAAGCTGCTGGCAGCACGACCTGCTTTCCTTCTCCCACACATGACAATAGCCAGGTCATGGTGAAAGGGGGAGGCAGACTTGGAACAAAAACAGTGAGCTGCACTCATGAGAACTACTGCACCATTCAACAGCTGGAGACCACTGATGCTTATCTCTAGGGGAAACACACTGTCTCCATTCTGCCTTCATGTTGCTACACTTTTAACTTCTGAAGTTAAACCACTAAGCAACTGAGCCAGAAGAGCTGTACCATGACTCAAAATGCTTTGACCTGTTTGTGTATTACACCACACCTTCCCTGTAAATGTGTGTTGTCATAATGGCAGCACTGGAACTTCTTTTTGTCAATGATCTACTGAGAAGTCCCTTGGTGTGATGTGTGCTCAGGTAAATTGTGCTGATTAGCTTTTCAAGAGAGGCTAATGAAAATCACATTAGCACTATTTCACAAAAAGGTAAATAAGGAAATCTTTTGGAACTGGGCAAATATTTGGCATCAGTCATGTGTTTCTGTGAACAAACCTTTTTAGAGTGGTTGCTGATGCCACTGTCTGTAAAGAGCCATGCATGCAGATTAGGAGTAAAAACTGATGTTGCTAAAATGTGTAAGGTAAGTACTTTGTTTTACAACAGATGAACTTGTGGTAATCACATTTTCAGAATTACACAAAAGGAATTATATCATTTTCAGGGCTATGAGTACAGACCAGACAATTTAGCATAGACACCTAATTTCTAACCTAAAGGCTTAATCAGGTATTTTCATTACTAACTGTAATGCTTGACTAAATTAAAAAAAAAAAAAAAAAAAAAAAAAAGTGGTGGGGCTAAGGGATTAAATGAGCCAAATTTTCTGGAATACATATATACAGCCAATCACCATAACAGCTTTTCCCAAATTCAGACATTTTGTAATCTGCTGGCTTTCACTAATGTCACGATAAGAGCAAGACGCAGAAGTGTTCCTTTGAAAATGTGAGCAGTTCTCTCTCTCTCTGTATAACTAAGCCTGCAAGGATTTTTAGAACTCGAGGGAGGAAGTTTCTAGGAAAACAGCTCGTACCTAGAGATGGCTCTTGCTATGCTTGTAGGACTACATCCTGCAGGCAGCTTCCCAGCAACAAAGAATAATTCTAATTAGAAATGTGGGGAGTCCCTGGGTTAGAATGAAGGTCAAGAAACTTTGAAAAAATCTGTATTTTATAAGAAAAGCTTCAACAATATGTAAATGTCCAAACATTTCATTAAACAAAATCTGTTGAATATCAATAATAGAATAGTATTTTCAATTAACTACAGCATTTGTTGGACCCCATAACAGTAACTTCTTTCCTTAAGTTGTTCTTTTCCAAGGTCAGAAGGGAATTGCCTTCTCTCCACCTTTTGTCATGGAATATCAGTCATGGATAAGTTCTTTCATTTTCCTCACATGAATCCCAGTCATTACCAAATGCAGCAGTCCTGGTTGGGGGCAGAGGGGTGGGATAGGAAACCTGTTTGATCAAGCACAGCAAATACTCTGTTGAAGTTGGGAATCCTCCAAATTCCCTTCATCTGTGTCTCAACACTATTCTTGCATAAGCCATAGCATATTCTCAGACAAAGGAAAACACACCACATCTTCATATGTCTAGATAATAAGAATTGGTTTCACTCATGGCAGAGCTAAAATTGCCAATGTAGATAGTAACTTCAACTGCAATTTAAATGCTGTACTCAAAAAAGAGAATTCAAATAGAGTCTTTTTATCTACTATCTTGGGATGCTGTAGGAGGGCAAGAGAAACCATACAGCTGGAGTATGTGTTTTTTTCTCTGCACTTAAAAATCCTTTTATTGAAGAGGGAGGAAAAAAGTGGAATTTCAAAATCTGTGTATCTGATGAGAGAAAATTTTTTGTGCCTAAGCTGGAAAGAAAAACAATCCATTGCTATGGTAAAGGGTTTCTTCTGTACGTCTGCCAAGGTCACTGAATGCATAAATCCAGGGATAGTACAGACTTTGAAAGCAGCTCAGCTGTTTCCCCACAGCAGCTCTCTTAGGACTCAGAAGGGTGAGAGAGTTTTCTTGACATTGCAAAATACAACTGAAAATATTTTCCCTATATTTGGTAGTTTGAGAGATCAACAACATGTAATGGATCTAGTGATACCCAAGAGATTGTTATGGACAACAAGTCAGTATGCCCACGTTTCTTTCCCAAGGGCTCCTTCCTTCAGAGATCCCACTGTAAGGTTTCTGTGTCGCAGTCTTTCAACAACTGTGCTTGTTTTCAGGCTCTTTGAATTCAGGTCAGTCTGTTCTCTGTTTTTTTCCATATCTGCTTTGCAAGGCAGTGCAATTGAGTAATTCAGAGCACGTGCATGGGTTAAGCCTCTCAAAAGTTCCTTTCTCCAGCCAACACCCTTCTCCTGAAGTACCCCATATGATTTCAGAAGTTTTACTGGAATTGAAGAACATCAGGGTATCAAAACATAACGCTCAGTGAAAAAGGAAGTTCTGTTCCAATGTACCCAGGTTGCCTCCTGTGTTCAACTGCCTAAATGCCTCTTGGTACATCTGGCTACCTGCTACAGACTCCTGAATCCCAGGTAAACATTTGGAGATGAGAGATGAGGTGTCACAACATGGGCTTTCAGCACTGTGGTGGGAAGCCTGAGTGTTTCAGCTCCATATCCTGAGAAATGCAGAAGTCCTGGCTTTGCTCCATTGGTGGAGCTCTCAGGCTTTCCAAGTTTGTTCTTGGAGAAACTGGAGAATATCCAGTGGAAGGTTAACAGGAGAGTGAAAGTGCAGCAGGATGAATCCTGTAATGAAAGGCTGGGCTTCTTTAGTCTGGTGAAGAGAAGGCTGGGGGGAGTCCAACAGGAGCCTACAGATTTTCAGAATCACAGAATCATGCAATGGTTTGGGTTGCAAGGGACCTTAAAGATCATCCAGTTCCAACCACCCTGCCATAGGCAGGGACACCTTTCACTAGTCCCAGTCTAATCTGGCCTTGATCACTTCTAGAGACCACAGGTGCTCTGGGCAACCTGTTGCACTGTCTTGCCATCCTCACAGTAAAGAATTTCTTCTTAGTATCTAATCTAAACCTACTCTCAGTTTGAAGCCATTCCCCCTTGTCCTGTCACTACATGCTCTTGTAAATAGTCCCTCCCCATATTTCTTGTAAGTTCCATTCAGGTACTGGAAGGCTACAATGAGATCACCCTGAAGCCTTTTCCAGGCTGAGCAATGCCAATTATCTTAGCCCTTCCTCATCAGAGAGGTGCTCCATCCCTCTATTCTTCTTGGTGGTCCTCCTCTGGACTTGCTCCAACAGGTCCATGTCCTTCCTGTGCTGGGGACCCCAGAGCTGATGCAGCGCTGTAGGTGGGGTCTCACCAGAGTGGAGCAGAGGGGCAGAATCCCTCCCCTGTCCCAGCTGGCCAGGCTGCTTTGGATGCTGCCCAGGACACGTTTGGCCCTCTGGGCTGAGTGCACATTGCTGGTTCATGTCCAGCCTCTCATCCACCAACACCCTCACATCCTTCTTGCAGAGCTGCTCTTGATCTGCTCATCCCCAGCCTGTGCTGGGACAGGGGGTTACCCTGAGCCAGGTGCAGCACCAGCACCTTGTCTTGTTAAACCTCATGAGGGTTCTCTTCTTGAACTTGTCCACACTTGTGCAGCATGAACTGCACCATTCAGTTTGGTGTCATCTACATGTTTGCTGAGGGTGCACTTGATTTCTTTATCTATGTCAATAATGAAGATAGTAAATGACATAGGTTATTTAATATAGCCAGTGTTGCAAATCCTTTGTAGTGGCAGACCATGTGATGAAGGGCAAAATCCACAAGCTCTGTGCTCAGTGGTTCAGGACAGTCATTAGACAAGATCTCTTTACTGAGGTGACAGCACAGCACCAAGGCATGATATCCACTGAGGCTGTAGAATCTCCATCCTTCAAGCTTTCTGAAATTTAGAAGTGTTAGACAAAGCCATGAGTTCATGCAGTGTTGATGATAAACATAGTTTTAGTGGGAGTTTGAACAAGACAACTCCATATGCTGCCTTCTGACCTACACTTCCATGAATATATGGTGATTTGAAAGCTTTTAGGTGTCCTGCTCTTCTCATAAGCAAAATCACAGGCAGGAACAGCTTATTTATCTTTCAGAAACAGATAAACAACCTGCACTTTTCCTCCCAGGACAGCTGTACTTTTTCCCTCTCCTTCCTCAGGTTGCACATGTGCTGAATTTCCTGTCTGTGAGAACTTCAGAGAGGTTTTAGCTTTGTTCTGTGTTGAGATGGCAAACACTCCACATCTGTGGGTTTCCATGGGACCACATTAAGAATTTTGTCACATGAGTAAATCACTGTCATAGCCAGGTTGGCAGGTACAGATAGAGAGCTGAGATCATGAGCACAAACCTGCCCCAATATTCATTTAACTGTTTCAGTAGCTGGGCCAGCATTTCCAGGCACCTCCCCTCCCAAATACCCCAGGTGGGATTGTTCTTTGCTTCAGTGGATCATGCTCCATCCAAGAGAAAAGTTGGAGTCTTGATACCTGTCTCCCCTCCTGGTGCTGTACATGGGCTTATCCCCCAGAATCAGGCTTGCCATTAAGAGTATTTGCAATAATCTCTGCAAAGTTGCCAGAAAACCTTGCTGCTGCCTACCCTTTACTTCAAACAAATTTTAATGCTTTTCTGTGATTTTTTTTAACCACTCGGCAGCAACAGCAGTGCAGTCTGAACCTGTAAAACAGCTCCACTGAGCACATCAGCTGAGTCACTGCTTTTTACCATAAACCCCTCACAGCAGAACTTGGAGAAATCAATAACACCAAGCAGCTTAGTAAAAGTGCTGAGGTTGTGCAAGGTTCTTATATAGAAACACACCAAGTGTTCACAGCAGGAAAAGCATCTCAGCACATTAACACTGGAAAAAAGCCTTTAATTCACCACACACACCGAGGTGCCATCTCTGTGATGAGAGAAAGTGATGGCTGAAGAAATACAGGAAGGAAGTGAAATCAGTGACACCACCAGAGGGGGGAAAGATCAGTTTTATAACTGAGCTTTGGAATATGTTAACTGCATTTTGTATTCATCTCTATGCTGAGCACAGAGACTGCATAAATACATGGATCCTAAACAGAGGCAAAAGACAAGCTCTTCTTACACTGTAATGTCTGAGCCTTCAGACTGAGCTGTCTGAGGGCAGGAGCACCACAGGTGAGCTAAATGCCCTCTTTCTTAGCAAGTCACCCTGTTAATCCTGCTATTTCTGGGAGATGGTGCTACCATTATCCTCTGTGGAAGGGATAACAAGATGTCAAGTCCCACAAAAGTAGGGGAGGCTGTGCTACTCTCACCATCTATGAGAGAGAGCTCTCAGCCTGCAGCATTGCCAGTGGCAAGAGTCAAGACTCAGGATAACAGCCTGCTCTTAAACACACACATCCACATGTACATGTATGCCCTAGCTTGCCTTCTGCATTCTACAAATCTCTTCTAAGAAACTTGCCTCTAACTATTGGCCAGGCATGCTGCTCCTTTGATAACTCTGTGAAACTCTTTGCATATTGCAGTGATTTTTTTCTTGCCAGCTCTAAAATTTGGAAGACCTGCTGGACATTTCACCAGAGTAAACATACTGAAGCATGACACTAGCTATTTGCTACACATTTCTTCACCCTAGAGGAAAATTTATATTAAAATGGCCAAGTGTCTCTTTCTTTTGATAACTTTTTCCATCTTGCATCAACATAGCATTTGATGTTACTTTTTCCCTCTTCTCTGTTTTAACTTTAGCCTGTGAAAAGCTAGAGAATCCATCAAGAACAGTAAGACTTTCCACAGCCAATAAGCAGATGTTTTTGCTTGAAATCATATCCCAGCACACACTCATCTCTTATCTGCTAATGTCTTGTGAATATAATCACAGGTTCTTCTAATTATTACAATATCATCTTTATTCAGTTATGAAACTGGTCTCTGGAAACTTGAGTGCATTCCACAGAGCATTTCAGCTCTCTGACATTTCCAAGTCTGTGATTGGTGAAGCAGCAGCGGTGATCTCCCCTTGAAAACTTTTTGGGCCAAGAAAAGAAATTACAGCTGTGCAGGAAAACAAGGTTACACCCAGTTTAAAGAAGTGCAACCAGACAGATTACAACCTAGGTGTCCCTAGGGTGAGCTAAGGTATTGTCTCCTTCAAAGAGGCCACTGGAACACTATCACAGCACCCCAGGGGCCACTTCTCTGTTTTTCTTCACTTCTCACCTCTTGGTTTAGCTGCTAAGACCTGAGGAATATGAGCAGGGCACTTTATGCATGCACAGGCCATGGTAGTATTGGTTTTGCTAGGGTTGAACTGACCTTATGTATTTGACATTTTTGGTTTGAAAGAATACAATGTTATTTGCCTTATATGACATGTAGACTTTCTAAAACCATTCAGCTTCCATACTGTCTGGTGAAATTGCATCCATGGTCTGCAAAATATGACACTTCTCAGCTTTTGAGAATGAACCTGTACATGGGAAAGAAAAGCCTGATGGAAAGGAGGTACACACTGGAGGTGGTGTAAAGCAGAAACATCCCCAAGCCTTCTCTGGATCTGAATTACTTTTCTTACTAGCAAACATTGATATTTGATTTATTTGCTCTGTCATCATTACAAGGAGAAGCCAAAGAGCAGGTGAAATACTGAGATGTATGCAGCAAAACAGGAAGAGTGCATGCATCCTACCTTATAAAAAAATCTTCCTTTAAATTAAATGCTTATTTTAACATCTTTCTTTGGTACCGCTAACATAACAAACACATAAAGCCAAAATACACCTAGAGTTATTAATCACATTCTCTTGTGTTCAGATTATTTATCTACAGAGAAACAGGTAAAAACCACCTTCTCCTGTAGAAAAAGCAGTTGCACCCAAAAAGGTCTCCTGCCTCTCACCTCCATCGTCCCCCAGCATGACGGAAACACCAGACCTGACACTTCCAGTTTCAGGGCCTATGACTTCAAATTCTTTCTAAAGTAAGCAACCTTTTAAAATTTTTTAATTGCTTCCTACAACTAAGGGAGCCACTTCTTGGCACAAACAGAGGACATTCCACTGCTCCTGCTGCCTAGCTCATTGCTGCACAGGGGGAGTGGCTATGAGAGGATGCACTTTGTCTGGTTTCTTTGTACCAAGCTACTTTTCACCTTTACAAGTTATATTGGACAAGGATTTAAAGTCCACACCAAGAGAACCCAGTCTGGTGAGGCACACAAGTAGCCAGACCAACCAACTGAGCCCTTCTTTTACTGCCCTACAAGAAACTGTGTGAAAAACTGCTTAGCACAGGTGAAAAAAGCACTGAAGGTATGACTCAAGATGATACTTCAGAGACTTATTAGTGGGTCAAAAGAGGACATCTGTGTGGCAGCAGCTCTCTAGCCACAGAGAGCAACACACCACTTTCCCAGGCATTGTCCTGGAGAAGGCTGTGAGAAGATCAAAGAAAAGAATGATAAACAATTCTTAGCTTCACTTGCTGCACGTGTTGTTGTAAACATGTGGAATGTTTTATGGAGATTTGTTTACCAAAGAGTGATTTCTTAATTGTCCAATAGTGATGGTGTTTGGATTCAAGGACCAATTGGGTCCACCTGTATTGTGACTGTCTGTAAGGGCGATGGGTTTCTTAATAAGTATAATATAATAAAGTGATTGATCAGCCTTCCGAGAAGCATGGAGTCAATGCTAATTGTTACCCCTTCAGGGATGCCATGCGACAACAGGGTGAGGCTCCTCCATCATTAGATATGTTAAATATTAAGTTGTAATGGCTGACATCTTCAGAGCATTGGCTCTACAGGGTAGAGAATCCTTAGAAATTCACTTTGTAAAGTCAGCTGTCCCAGGGTAATAATTTTTCACTGTGTATGTTCTTGCAATCTTCTATTCTACAGAGGGAAGAGTGAAGCTCTTACTCTTCTCTGTAGTTTTCCCCACTATTTCCTCATTTTTGCTTTAAAAGCACTCTCATATTCTTCTTCCCATGCCCTCTACATATATTTTCTCCCTTGTTGTACTGCAAGAAAAGCAAACTTGCAGTACAAAGGAGGTCTGTTGCTTTGTGTTTTTGAATGGCAAACCTTCCAACAAGTAGGCCAGGCATCTGATAGTCTGTAGGTCTTCAAAGCTGCTCACAGGTAGCAAGTGCTGTTAAGTTCCTGCCAATCCACATTTGTGCTGACTGACTGAATAAAGTTTATTCTCTATTATTGTATATTTGCCTTTGGAGAACCATCTCCAGGAGGGTTCTGCACTCGCCCTCTGAGCCCCTGTACCTTATACCAGGGCATGATGTGCTCCTGTTAGAGACTCAGGGCTGTTTGATGCTATCACAGAGGCACCACGGGGCTGCAGTGAGGCTCTAGGCACACATGCAAGTCACTCTTCACCAGCAATACCAAGACTGGCTGCAGACCGAAGGGCAACAAGGGGCTGAAACACAGCTCGCACCCCAGGGTAACAGTGAAACTATTGTGGCTGTCTCCCAAGTGCCAATTCTGACCTCATCAGCAATCCTGCAGGAGGGAGTGAGGCTCCTGAGAGCACACTCATCTTTGTCTCCCTACTGCCGGCCCTGGGTATGTGTCCACAAAATCACAGAAGTGTAAGCACACATGCTTGCAGAACATCTCAGGCCTTGGGATGATGGTTTGAACTGGCTTTTGAGTGAGGACCAGAATACAGTTATTTGCACTCTGAAGAATGTCTAGCTTTTAACCTACTGAGTGAACCATGGAGAATTCCCTGAAGGGAGATATTACTGGTCTCACAGCGCTCTTTGAGGACGAAAACAGGGCAAATATGCCATTTGGACAGTTGTCCTTGCAAGTTCTTTTTTCAAAGGAGGTTTTGACCTATCAACCCACACCATTTTTTGGTATATTCATGGAACACTGTGTACTGAAATTTTGTCTACAGTGAGTCTATTATTTTGGTGGGAAGGTTCTCCATCTGTCAAGCCTTTCCTTCCAAGTCAGGGTGAGTCCTTAGAAAACTGGACATCTATCTTGGTTTAGGGCAAATCTGGGAGAAAAGTTTTAAAGGGTCTTTTTTAGAAAGTAGATTTAAGTGGTTCTTTTTTTAACTTGTTTGGGAAAATATTTTTTTTCAGAAAAGTGGAAAAAACTTGTTTATTTAATAGGTTAAATATTTACTAGTACAAAAAAATTAATAATATTAAACAATAAAACTTCTTGCTGCTCTGAAGAGATGATAAACTGAGAAAGTCCACCAGTGGAAGAGTAGATGGCTCTGTCCATACAGTCAGTGCAGCACTATGCTGAACCTGCCCAAAATATGAAACCTCCCCATCTTTCCATGTATGTCCTGTCAGTGATAGATTAAACCATTTTCCATTGACTGAGTAATACTTCTCACAAAACAGTGATCTCAGTTAGCATCAAATTAATTTGATTCAGAAACTTGGTAGGAAATTTCTGAGTGCAGTTACCAGACTCTAAACTGTTCTTTACTTAGTGACAGTGGAATAATCACAGAAGTGTTTAGGAATTTTATTTTATTTTGTATTCATATCTTGCATTAGTATTTTGTTTATTTGTATTTATGTATATGTGCCAAATTATATGAAAATAGATGGTGCATGCTAGGATCCTTAAATTGCATCTGTACAATTCATGCAAGATTGTGACCACTGTGCCCACAAAAATTTTTTCTACTAACACTGGGGCACCACTTGTAAGTAAAACTGTAAAGGATGAAGTCATCAATATAGAAGTTAAATTAGGCTGGGTTCAGAAAAAATAATTTAAATGAAAAAAAGTGAGCTCTTTCCTTATTCCTGAGTGAAAGAAATGTTTATTTCAGATCCAATTAAATATTCTATTAAAAAGACTTAATTTTGGAGGTACAATATAAACAGGGGTTTTTTTAGTAAATTAAACATTCAGCAAAACAATCATTGTTTTTCTAATAGTCACTTACAAACAGAGTATACAGAAATGGTGATAGGAATACCTAAATTAAATGTACTTGTAACTTGGACAGTATTTCTACAGGTCAGTACCTCACTAGGGAAGAAAACAACCAAACCATGATAGTATAAATACTGACAAAGAGTAGAGATTTCCAGTTTAACCAGCATTTATTTTCCCAGGAAATTGCTTTAAAATAGAAAAATTCTAGAAACTAAAATACATTATGAAATGACTTTGCATTAACTTGATAAACAACAAAATAATGGTAGGAAGACTTTTCTGCCCTTTGAGGAACACACTCTTTATTGAGTTTAAAATTATAATAAACCATTGAGAGCCTACTGAGCTAGGTAATAAATGTAGCACAGCAATTTAAGAGTTCATTTCTGTGGCTCTATAATAGTTTCCAGAGGTTTTTTTATCTTAGTAGGGTTTTTATGGTTGCGCAATTGTAGTAATTGAAAGTAGATTAAAAAAATTATTCTCCTCCAGACCTTTCCAGGAGAAAAAAAGAGATTAAATCTGTATGATATTTCATCTGGGAAAATATGGAAATATAATTTTCATATAACATAATGTTTAGTATGCCTGTACCTGCAATCTCATTATTACTGGGAATATGTATAAAATTTAAATTAAATTGGACATGCTCTCCTGATTTGTACACTCATTCCCACTAGCATAGGCAGTGCAGAGTAAAATTACACCTGGAACCTGTGTGAGCAGAGAGATGGGGTTTCACCAGTGGTGTGAAGTATTAATGCTCCCTGGAGCAGCTCCTGCCCCTCTCCAATGGCAGGAGAATCTCTGCTGGTGCCAAGAACTCTCCCAAGCCATGGCAAGGGACAGCCCAGTCTTTGCAATGGGAACATGCAGGGGAAACACTTGGCACTGGTAGCTCATGTTCTGAATGGTGAAGAATGTGCAGAAGATTCTCATACTGAATATAGGAGAAGAAATAATAACCATGGGGGGCGGCTAAAGTGTGTGAATAAAAAATTTTACAAGGGAAGGTGATATCAGGAGGCAGAGCAGCTCTGGGAAGCTCATGTGCAACAGAGGTGTGTTTCTGGGTCCTACCAGATTTGGATGGGAGACGGTGGTAATACCATAGGCAGAAGGTGCATCCCTCCTGTTTCCAGCTTTGACCAAAGACACTGGACTTCAAAGAAAATGGGAGTTCAGAGCCTGAGTCTGTAAATCTGTCAAGATGAGAAGAAAAGTGAATTTTGGCAGAGAAAGTACAGATACCGTCTCAAGCAAGATACGTATCAAGTGAGAGAAGGCAGACTTAGCATCCTCACAGACACAAGAGGTCAGAATTCTGTGGAAAACTGGAACATGAGCCTTAGATAACACAAAAGCTTAAGAAAAAAAGGAAGACATCTGCCTGGATACAGGTAGCCACAATACTTATGTCAGAAAGGCTGAATATACTGCTGTGATATTACACACCTGTGGTGGGAGAGCAGCACATGAGCCAGAAAGACAAGAATGCTGCAGGTGAAAGATCTGCAGAATGGGATGGAAAGGTGGGAAATCTCACATTTCTTATGTGAGAATTTGATTAGATATTACAATTCCTTCTGCTCTTCAGCTACGCTGGAGAAGGAATTACACACTGCCATGTCTTAGAAATGCATAATGACATTAATGAAAAATTATCTCTAGTGTGCTGTATCTAGCTATGAACGTGCAGGAGCCTCATACCAAGCCCAGTGTCTTGGCAATCTTTAAAAACAACATAAAGAAAATGCTTTAAACCAAATGACTTTGTAATGCTGTGCAAGGACTTGCCAAATTTAATTCATGTTCTGTAAATAAAAATCCTGTTACCTGAGCCACAGTGACCACAGAAATCAAGGAGATGGGATATTGACACACTCGGAGGAAAAATTCTCTGGTGCTACATATGCATGAAGGGACTCCGGCTGTATCAGCATTGTGAGCCGGGATAATGGACTCTCGTGGCACAGCAGAGCAGGGGTCACTGCCGAGAGCAGGGTGGGGATGGAGTTGCCATCTGCACATTCCTGATTCTCTTCATGATAATCGGCCCATTTTTCAAAGCATACTTTGCATGCAAACGCAAGCGCTTAGCATTTATATTAGCAACATATGTGCCATTGTTTGAGCTGCAAGCTCATTAGCAACTCGAGGTGACGGGCCACCTGAACAGAATGAAGCTTGCAGAGATGAAAAGGTACAGGGAGATGGCTGAGGGCAAAGTAGGCAGTGGCAAACAATAATATCTAAAAGCAGGGAGAGTCATACTTTTAATTTACCATGCATTTTGATCGATGGCTCTAACAACCTCCTATTTAAAGGTGCACAAAGAACAGTCATGTCCTAAAGGCAATGGCTATGAGCACAAAGAGAAAGAGTCTGGACTACACTTGGATCAAAAAATCAAAACAAAGAAAGAGAAGGAGAAGAAGACTGTTGAATCCCTGAAGCAGCACTGACATTTACATGTGTCAAGAAGGTGGGAAAGGTACTATAAAAAATGCAACTACTACTGTAAAAGATGATCATTAAAATATCCAAGGGGACAGATTGCATCTATAATAGTAGTACATGTGACTGAAAATCATGAAGGATCAGTATGGATGCTGCTAACAGACTAAGATGGATGTAAGGTAAACTGCATGGGCAGCATCGTTAACACAATTGCAATAGAAAGTGTGCCTTTGTAGAGAATCCTCATCTGTAAAATAGAGAATGATTTATTGAAGTGACTCTTTCTCTGTGACGGTCCTCAGAAGGGAGCTGAGGATGATTTAAGTACTTAGATGTATGCACAAGCCACCAAGAAAGAAAAAAATAAACAGTGCCAGGACTGATGCCCAGCAGCCTTCTGGAGAAGAGGGCTGCTTTTGTGCTAAAAGCCTGGCTGGATTTTGTCTGTTCTGTTTAAGAAAAGCATAATAGAGGGGCTTTGAATTAGGTATGAAAAGGTGAAAACGGACTTCTACTCAAATTAACGTGACACGACCAGATGTGAGGCAGAGCCATGAGGTAGATCTCCTTACAACTTCTCCTTTGCTGAGAACATGAAAACAGTTTTAGTCTCTGCCAGATCCATTCTGCTAAAAGACAGGCTAGAGTTTAGTCACTGTTGCAGCCAAGGAAACCTGAACCAGCTGCATCTGAAACAGATTAGAAAACAACATCTTCTAAATAAATATTATCCTCCCTACATCCCAAGCCCCTATTCTTCAGAGTAGGTCCTTTCCTTCAGTCTTGCTCACAGACCAGAAACTTTTACTGACTTCCTAATTGCAAGAAACTTTACATGCTTAGGGAAACCTCTTTCTTTCCGTTACCTTTGAGGTCTGGCTGCATTTCTGTTCTTCCTGCCCTGGTCAGCCAGCCTCCAGCTCCTCTGCATGGCAGTCTCCCTGATGCAGCATCTGTCCTTGAGTAGCCCAGTCCTGGATCCACAACCATTCCCTGCTGCTCCCTTCTCTCCCTCCCTGCCAGGGCTCTGACTGCCTCAAGTGCAGCAGCCCAGACTAATCTTGTAGCAAAATAGATACCTACAGCATAAATGGGGAGCACACAAGTAAAAGCCATTATGGCCTTGCCATGTTTCAGTTTGTTATAAACTGAAGCTCCAATTTATTTATTTAACAAAATTTATTAAATGTACCACATATAAATTTAAAAATAACAATCAAAAAAGAAAAGCCACTATCAAAAAGAGAAAAAAAAAAGTCAGTGCCGAGCCCGGGTGTCAGCATTGGGTGGGACACAGGTTTGACCACTGCAGCAGAGGGTCTCCTATGCTTTCACACCGACTATCCTGTCTGGCCGATTTGTATATGATTTTTCTTGCTCGAGGCAGAGTCCCTTTTCTTTCTTTTTGGACTGCATGCATTCAGATGGAGTTCTTTTCTCTGTGGCAAGTTGAACAATACATGTCTGGAGAGTGATGAACACCCATTATCATGTTCCTGGTATTGAGATGTATCTCTCTGATGGTTCTGGCTATCTCAATTTCAGATATTTATCGCACATTTATGTCCGGTCGTCCCTCCCTCCTTTGTCCAGGTGGTTTCAACATTGTGTTGCAATCCTCGTCACAGGCTTGTGTGTTTTTGAAAACTTCTTATAAGAGTATATCTTAACAGTACATAACTATAAAATATATGACAATTTTATTTGCACAAATTATCATATACACATATAACAAGTGGATATGAGAAGTTAAACCAACACAGAAACTCAGTTACCAGAAGGATAATTGAGATGAGCCTTTTTCTGCTTCATTATATGGGATAACATAGAACTATATATGGAATAAAATATATCACATAAACCAGGGAATCCACTGGATGCTTCAAGCTGTGAGCAAAATTAATTGAAGAACAAGTAAAATTATATATCCAACACATGGACTTATGTCAGTGGGGCTGAACCAGAGGAACAGCACTGCCAGAGGATGGGAATAGGAGTGTGGTGCTCGTCTTGTGGAGACACTAATCCTGACATTACTAATAAATGAGAGTATTGCAACATGGAATAATAAAGAGTGAATATAAACATGGAAAAGCAACAGTGAGAACAAATGGCAATCAATACACAAGAGGGGAATTAACACAAAATAGGTTTGGATACTGAACTGTGGCTACAACTGAGCTGTTTTCTGAGCTCAGCTAAACCTGAGCTGATTGCTGCCTGGTACCTAAAATACATAAACACAACATCACAACCAGCTTGGCATTGGCCTATTCCTCCTCCTCCAGGCAAACACAATGTTCATTACTTCAGGCACACAGGCCTATATACATAAACACACACACAGAAGAAAGATGCTTTGATTAAGTCACCTCCTTTCATTTTCCCACATATCATTCTTCTGCATGACTGTAGCAATCCAACCAGCCTGTAATTCCTGCTTAGTGGCAATCACCACAGATATTTGTTGACATTTCTCCACCTTTTGTGTGCAGACAGGTTGCTTTCCAGTTGCATGGATAACTAGATCATCTCAAGCTGCCTTTGGAAAGGTTGGAACCTGGGAAGTCTGAGTTTGATATTGTTATAATACTGGCTGTACAGTCAGTGTATCACAATACCACTGAATTTAGATGCAATATGGAAATGAAGATGCACCATAATAATCAAGTCATCTTATATCCCACTATGGATTATTTATTTTTTTCTTTACTCATGAAATCTTTGTGTTTTATGCTTAGCTCCCTTTTCCATAACATTTAATCAAATTTCATTTTATTTTTCTTTTTGTAGGTCTCATATGGGTGTCACTTAAACTGAAACCAATTAAGAAACATCTGCAAAAAATAGAACAGTGTCAAGTGTGAACAATGAAATTTCTTCTAAGAGAAGAAACAGAGAGTAGACCATGCTCTCAGAAAGACTGGGAAAGCTCTGTCCAAACAAAAGCCATGTTTATGTCCTCACTGGAGCTCCAGTGTGTTGCAATCTGTCTCTCAAGAGCACTGTAAACCAAGGCATAGTTGACCCAGACATTACAATCACCAATACTAATTAAATTTCAAACATCATCATCAGCTAGTCTGGTTTAGGTATAGTGTTCTTATAAGACATAGGAACTTAAAGCAATGATTACTTGCTTATGAAAATATTTTACTTTAAACTGATTTTTTTCTTTTTTTTTTTAATTCTCAAGAACTCACTAGAGAGACTCATAAAGGTTGTATGACGACATTTTGCCTGTTTCTAACCTAATTTCATTTCTTTTATGTTTCATCTGAAGTCACTGGAATTGTAATGTTTCTTTATGGGATAATTATAACATCCCTGTAAGGTTTTATTACCTTAACACACTGGTATATATTCACAACCCTAAGTCTAGTTTAATATGTATTTTTAAATAATTAATATGTAGCCTAGACAAGCATGTGGTGCAGCAGAGAAATTAGAAATCGGGAGTGTCTCTCAGGGAAAGATGTACCCTGTCCGCTTTACTATCCTTCCCATAAGAATGGCCAAGAGGAGTTAGACTCAAAACAAACTGGAACCATCACGTTGCTGGTTCCTTCCTGCCGGTAAACAGATTTTTCACAAAGAAGAAGAAGCAAAGAAAATATGAGATGAGGCTTCCACCTCAGGATCATTTGGTTGAAAATAAATATGGGGAAAAGGGCCAGAGGTTTTTGTGTTTGCGAGTGTGAGGATAAGAAAGTGGTTTAACCTTTTTTTTCTTTATGCAGGATGAGCTTTTCACAGGTGTAAGGAAAAATAAAAATTGGTAAGGGCTTGAAGGCTAACACTGATGGTATCTGAAAACACCATAAGGGCATCCAGCACATCCCTGAAACACCCAGCTCTGTACCACTGATGTTCCAGGCATCACAGCCAAGGGGTCAGCACAGATGAATTGCCAAATGTCTCAATGCAGTCTGAAGTGGTGCATTTTGCAATAGACCCTGCAAAAGCCATGCTGTTACCCATTACTTCATGTAGCTGGATGCATGCTGGGCTCAGGGCAGATGCAGGAGCTGCAGTGTTGACCTGCCTGGAGGGAGCTGACTGAGACCATCATCTGTGGCTCACAGTGAACATGATCAGAGATGGGAAGCCTTTGCAGTTTGTTTTGCAAAAAATAATGTTTCCCTTTCCTTTGTCAGAAGCAACAGACATTGGCATGGCAGGCTTGTACTCCACAGGCTTATTTTTCCTCAGGGAATGGTACTTGAGCTCCTGGTCCCACTGGTATGGCCACAAAACAAATCCTTAATTATAATAGAAAGCAAAAACAGTACTAGTTATTATTTAGAGTCAGATGAAGGGACAAGTGCCACAGATGAAGCAAAATCTTGTCTTGAATATATAATAATTGCCTTGCAGCACTTCCCAGGAGGGGGAACATCCTTTATCACAGCACCAGTTAACAGAGGCCTGGTCAATGACAGAAGTATCTGCCACATTTCACTGAAGTCACCACCAAGACCTCTGATATTTTTTCAGAGGAACAAAATTTGGATTGGTTCAGTAAGAACTGATTGAACTGAGCAATTTTCACATGGGGCATCTGCAGACACCATGAAATCTGCACAACAACGCCCAGAAACAAATGGAATGATGCTTTATGATCTAAGTAAATGCCAGTAAATAAAATTAATAGCTCATATCATTATTTTTTTTCCATTTCCCTCCTTTCTCTTTGCCTTGCACCCATTGGAAATGCCCATCCATACAGACATTCATTTTAATCAAATCTTCTTCCTTTTCTGTTCTGACATATCTCCTTATGTCTCCTCTCTTGCAATCTTGTCATCTCTGCAGCAAGTTCTTTAAAGCAGTTTCTAATTTTATCTTGATCTGTGAAGTTTTTGAATATTCTCTGTTTGAAAAAGACTGGAATAAAAAATAGCCTGAACAGAATAAATAGTTACTTTAACATTTTGATGTCTCATGGGTTCAGAACACGGGGGTAGGAGGAGGTTCTGACAAACAGCAAATGTATTAAAGTTCCCTTGCTGTCTTCCTTTTGAAATACAGGGCTTTAGGTCATGCAACCTCCTTAACCTAGGTCAGCTTCATCACAGATGTCTGATGCAGGCCTTGTGATGCGCCACTCCAAGAAAGAGAAGAAAGAGGGCAGGAGGAGATGAGTAAGAGGGATTGGGTCATAAGCTTCTGCTCCGTGCAGCTGGAGACACATGAAGGATGGAAATGACTGCAAAGGAACAAGCCATAATTGTAGCAACAAGGCATGCCCTGCTTTGCTGTGAGAGTGTTGAGGAAATAGTTTGAATGCTTTTTGCCAGTATGTATTAAGAACAATGTTTACCTGTATTTACAAAAATGCTATGAAATCATCAGTTAGAAAACACTGCAAAAATAAGGATACTCCTAAAATCCTTGAGAATGTTCATTGGCTCATATTGGTGTTGTTCAGTGGCTAATATTGGTGTTGTCTTATCAATAATAAATTTAAATAGGTAATTGGTTAGTTATTTTTCTAAAGCAGCTTGGTGGTGGGCTTGCTCTGTGTTTTTTAAACTTAGAAGGTGCTCACTCAAAAGGAAAGTCTTCACTGATTGACACAGAATATTGTGCACAATGCAGCACATTCAACATGGGGAAAAAGCTTATAATGTAGTTTTTGTGCAACTTGGTAGGCATGGAGCTGAAACTTATATACTCCAAAGGATCCTCTGAAGTCCTGCAAAGCTATTGAACAAAATTACTCCACTATTTCTCAAGAAAATCAGATATAGTTTTAGAATATTTGGAGGATAAGTTATTTCCTTTTGTCATATCCAAATAATTTTTTCCCCAAAGTTAGTAGTTGTCTTCCCTTCCAGTGTTTTCCCCAAACACCTTTCAATGTTGTCTGTGGGAGCAGTCACAAAGCAATAGAAACATGCCAAACATATTGATTACAGAATAAAATGGTTACCCTGGCAACTAAAAATCCTAGGAAAGCTCTTTAAACTTCCTTCCTTTCTCATGTGACTTCTTTTTATATACTTTTTTCCTCAGATGGTTTGAGAACTCATGGATATAAAAGTATCTGATCTGAATATACAGCAATGGAGAAAAGGTGATTCATGCCTAGATTATTTATTCCACCAGGAATATAACTACCCACATTACTGCTTTAGTAATCCATCACTTGCATAACAGGCAGGCAATTTTTGTAACTTGGGGGGCAGAGTAAACCTCTCCCACTAATTTCTAAATCTATATTCAGATGTGACCTAAGGAAAGAGATTCAAGGACTTAAGGAATTTGCCTTAAGTTTCAAGGCAAGCAAGAGGAACAGTGTGAAAAAAATTAGAATTTATGCAGAGGTCAAAAGTTTGCTCTGCTCTGTACAGAGTAAAGGAAATTATTGTTCTCTCTCCACAGGTGATTTTGAATGAATGGTGACTAGGTGTGGCAATAGTGACCTAACTGGAGGAGCAGCAGGGTCCAGAGCTGGTGGTAATGGACTCATGTGGTTGCTCAGGCTCATTCTAGGCACAACCTGATGGTGCCAGGATCTTGAAAAGCAAGTGCAATTGAAAAAACACATGAAGCTTAGCTGGGAGAAAATTTATATGGCTAATTTCTCTTACCCCTCCTTGGTTTAACCCCAGACACACAGAAGACTCCCTTCTTACTGCTCAAGTAGCCCTCATGAATAGGCTCAGCATCTCAGCCTTTTAATATTTCAGAAGGAATTGCCCTCGCAGGCATTAAGCAGATGCTTGTTGATCCAGTCATTTGTAAGCAGGAACAGTAACTGGACTATGAGGAAGGGGGAAAACATGGAACAATGATTACATTAAGGTTTGGGGGTTAGTTAGAAGAAGGGTGTCTAAGCCAGCAATTCAAAAAACAGGCCACTACTATTCAGGCTTTGATATGCTGATTTTTTCTTCTCTGAACAAATGGTGGTAGGTTGTTTTTAGGGGTTTTTTTTGTCCTCTATACTGGCTTTCCAAATAAAAA
Organism: Lonchura striata; assembly: GCF_050655825.1. Taxonomy (NCBI): domain Eukaryota; kingdom Metazoa; phylum Chordata; class Aves; order Passeriformes; family Estrildidae; genus Lonchura; species Lonchura striata. The sequence goes on from NC_140704.1 coordinate 119,366,654, forward strand.
TGGTTTTGAAAAGTGGCAATTACAGAGGTTACAAATAACATGCAGCAACACAGCTGGCACTGGAACATTTCCAGAACATAATCACCTGTCGTGCCATGATGAGGGCCCATTATATCCAGTGGGGTGTGACAGATCTGTTGTTAAAAATCTCATCGTTTTTTGGAGCAGGTCTGGGATTGTCTGAACCCTAGCCTGCTTTCCTATGTCACTTTGTGTTAAGGAGCATGTTATTTCTTTGAAGGATGGTCCAAACTTGTATTGTTAATAAAGGGCTAAAGAAAATGTGACTAAGTTACATGGAACTATAAATTAGCTTGCATTGAAAGAAATTACACAATCAAAACTTTCCGGTAAACATAATCTTAAGAACTGAGTATGGTATAAAATGTGGGGAAACAGAGAGTGGTTAATTTTCATGGGTGGAATATTACTTCAGAGCAACAATAAGCAGCTCTCTAACTCCCTTTATTTGAACAGATGTTTGCCTTGTGTTGTCCTTCGTATTTTCAGGGGGTTTTTTGTCAGTCTTGAGAGGCAACACTAATGCTAATGCCCTTTAAATACACAGTTTCCTTTAATTTTTTTTTTCTGATTGAAAAATGCAAACCTCTCTAGCAAGACATCAGCATTTGTCTCACATACAGGAATCACTGTCACTTCTATAAGCAGCTTTCTCCTGAAGCATAGAAAGATACCAGAGAGCACTAACATTTCGACCAGTCACAGGACCTAATGGTAACATTAGATTGACATACTTCTTAGTGAAAGGAGGGAACTCTCAAAGGAAATATGGTTCCACTTCTCTGTAACTGTCATTACTTTCCTTTGCATGGCACTGATTTAGGGAAGTTGGATCAAAACAGTGTAGTCAGCCTTAAGATTACATCCCAACCTGACTGATTTTGCTGCACAAGTAGGGCAGAGCATGTGTCTGATTGCACTCAGTCATCTGCAGCTATAACAGAGCCCAGACTGCCATGGAGACCTCTATCTGTCTATCTGCCATGACTCCCAAGGGAGCACTGTCCAGTTAAAATGGGAAGATGAAAACTGTTCATCAATAAATACCAGAAGTTTATGAGATTTTTCCCATTTATGCTTGGCAGCAGCCAAACTTATTGCACTAAACCCTATGGATTTTTAATCCTGTCAGCTCTGAAGACTGGTGTGGCCTCAAAAGCCAGGTGAGTTTAGCTTCCCTGCAGCACGGGCAGGTCCCCTGATGCCACAGATATCCCATACTGCAGGAAACTGTGCCAGATATCTCTGCCAAAGGCTGAGCTCCCCGAGCAGCTCTGCCTCACTTGGCCTCTGCCCTGCTGTGCTGGGTCCCACCCCGGGCGAGCTGTGCCAGCAGTGCCAGCAGACGGGCTCAGCTGCAGGGACAAGCAGCAGCCACCACGGATAAAGGATTTGCTGCCAAAGGTCCTCCCCCATGCATTTGGCATGGCAGGATTTGTGGAGCTACAGCACTCCCTCAGCCTCTGTGGGACTTCCCAAAGCTTGGGCCAGGAAGGATTTGCATGAAGGTACGGTGGTGCAGCAGGAACCCGTAACTTCATGTATGCATTTAGGATGGGTTTTGTGCTTTATCACTCCTCCTCATTTCCTCTTCTCTCTGTGGATCTTTAAGAGGCCTCTGTGTGACCAGGAGCTGAGCCTTTAGGCACTGTGTCCTATGGGGCATTGGCAGCAGCAGCAGCGGGGACTGCCACGTGTCCCATGGTGTGGCTCTTTAAAAAGAAGCACCTCCAGGGACTTATGGGGAAGAGATGCTCCTGCTGTTCACGTGTGCCTGTGCAGGGGTGTGCACATGTAGGAGTTGTTCTTATTACTCACTGGAAATTAACATCACGTCTTATTCAGTGATAGATGAGGTGGTTTATTGGATAGGAAGGGTGTCGCTGCTACCTGGATATCACTGACCCAAAAACCTCCTTCTATGCTCCCAGGTCTCCTCACTGAGGTGCTAGACACAGGCTATTCTTTTATTTTTGGAGTGTTTGTCTTTTCATTTTTTTCTGATCTTTCTCTTCCTTTCCTTGCACCTAGCAATTATCTGTACTTTTTATATGAACAGGACAAGTTTCCTTCATTACTTGATTTGAGGCCCTGAAATGGATACTGCTCCTGAAACCCTGGGAAGAAGACAGGCCTGGGAGATGGTGGTTATTATTGAGGGCCACAGTTAATTACAGATACCAAAATGAGAGTGTGGTGGGGAGCAAGAGGTGAAAGGAGAGAGCACTCAAAACAGCATAATCAATAGATGTGTCTTGTTATCAGCAGTGTTATAGCCAGCAAAGTTATTAGAAAAGCCCTGGAGTTTTCCAGTTGTATTACTTTATTACTTCCTAATAAAGTAATATAAAAAACGCTGCTTGTTTTCACATGAGAAATTTAAATGTTAGTGTATTCACTGTTTCCATGATTTTTCCTCTCTGATTTTAAGTGTCTGTTCCATGTGGACACATTTATACACAAACAAGCTAAGCTCTTATCTTATACACCCAGAAAGAAACACAAAGACTACAGCTAGCATACAGATGATTTGTAAACTGGGGTTCTAAACTGACACAATATCTAGGATGAACAGAAAGGCTCCTAATTTTTTATATTTTCAAGTATGTAATTTTTTCCCACTTTGCAAATAGATGGGACAGTAACAGCAATTTTTACCAATAGCTAATGGAAGTAGTAAAGCAGAATTTGGAGTTCTTCTGGTGAAAAAAAGCTCATGCACACATTGACCATTCTCAGTAGATGTCCCAATCTTGATGCTGTAGGAGACATATATAGAGAAAAAGCAAGATGTCATCCCTCTGTTTATATTGTACCACTGTACAGAAAGTGAACTGTATTCAAGAAGTCAGAAATGGAGAGCTCTAAACTGAACAAATGTCTCTTTAAGTTCAGTCTAGAGCAACCAAATAGCCAGATGAGCCCTGCAGAAACTGGTCCTACATCTTTACATTTGACACAATGCCCTTAAACATGGCTGGTAATGCAACAGGTTTATGCAAGGCTGGATTTGGCATCTCTCATGGCACAACATTGTGCCACAAATGATTGTATCAAATTCTGGATCAATTGGTCCTCCTAGTAATTCTGACATATCCCAGAAAGCCTTCCTTCTCTTCATACTTTTCTAGGATAGAAAATTGTCCTAGATTGCAAGGCAAGACGTATTCTATTTGCCATCTGTTGGAGGTGTGGCAGTTATATTCTGTTAATTGGGCAGTTTTCTTTATCTCTTCCACAAACCAATCCTCCCACCCCCGCCTCCCCCAGGAGACATCTGCTGTTAATGGCCTATTGAATGTCACTGCATGACTGGTAAAAGTTACAGCATCCCATTGTGAGATACTCTGCCCAGAAGGAGGAGCCAAGCAGTCCTACCTGGATATAATCTGAGTTTTTGGGACACCAGACTCAGTCTTTTCTGCTGGATTCCTGAGAGGAACAGCTGGGTTTTTCCACTGGACCTTCAGAGGAAGCCTACACCCTTCTACAGGATCACTGCCCCAACAGAACCACATCTGCCACTCCAGGAGGACTGCAGCCATTCCAATTTGGATTGCTACCCACACCCTGATCAACAGGGTGTCAGGTTGTATTCTGATTCTGTCAGTAGTTTTTCTTTGGTATTATTGCATGTACTGTGTTTTCTTTTTCTCTTTTCCTAATAAATTGTATGTGACTTGGAGTCTCTCACTGGTTTTGCTTTCAAACCAGAACAAAAATGTATATGCATGTTGTGTATACACATCTGCAGTGTTAGACAAGAACACGTAAATCCCTGCCTTACCAATCTGTATAAATATTGAAGAAGGCAGGGCTTGCTATGCAATATTTGCTTTTCACAAGGAAGTAGCTAGAAGTAGTTTTATTATTTTATTTTTGACTGTAAATAAAAAGCCTACAAATTATATATATACCCTTAAGGTAAAAAACAAATGAAAGATTCTAATTAAATCAGTGCTTGATTCTTCTAGTCTACTTAATTGGAAACTCAGACATGCCTAATAGTTTGTATAAAACACTAATGCAGATGATTTCCTTTACTTTGATGAGTTACAAATCCTTCCTGCAGAAATGACTGGTTAACACAGAGTCTATTATCCATTTGGTTTTCCAGTCATGTTTCAGTCTTATGAAGATTTAACATCCTTGAATAGCTTTGTTTTGCAAGACTCAGACCTTTGACTTCAGCTCTACTGTCTGACTCACATATATATATAAACTGCTGACTACAAGAGAGGTAGAAGGTTGTATGGCCTTGGATTTGAGTAATTTAATAATAAATTATTTGATACATGAAAGGAATATCTGGGAAATATCAATTTTGCATATTATTGCCTCTCTACAATAAGAGGCACCTCCATTCAGTTATGTCCTGTGTGGAGTTGCATTATTTGTATGTTTTATTATCCCTGTATTATGTATTGGTTTATTCCTTTGTACCCCCGTGTGCAACTTGGTTTATCCCCAGTTTTCCCGCCTTGTCCTCCCTTCCCGCCTTCCCAGTATCTATCCATCACCCTGAAAGAGGCATTTTACCCCCCCCCGGGTGCCTTGTCTATCGCTCAGTGCCCCTTCCCATCCATCCAGAAGCTTCTACTCAGGGCACCGGGTGATTGGGCGAGGACCTGGGGCTCCCCCCATATCCTTCCCCCATTGGACCCCACCATATCCCCCCATCCCGGAGCCACCCCCTATCCCTATCCCCATTGGTCGTTGGATACCCCTCCCTTACAGTTTATAAGCCAGTGCAAGCACCTTGTGCTTGTTCCTGTTGGCTGGCACCGTTCTAGGATATTTGGCCCCGTTGGGCTACAATAAACTCGGACTTAGCCCCCAGCAGGATCCGCTCTTCATTTACCACCGCGAGGCTTGCCAGCGCTGCCCGGAACCCACAAAGGCACTCTCCAAACCCCAGCTGGGAGCGGCGGAGGGTGCCTCCATCGCCCGCCCTCGCCCCACAAGAGCTAGCCGGGGCTGAGAGAAAAGGGAACCAGGGCGGGAGTGCAGCAGCTGGCGCCCAACGAGCGGCCCCGTTTTTGCTGCGTTGGACCCCTCGTTTGAGGATTTTAGGGTCGTGCGGACCCGAAGAATCATCCTCCTGGCCGTCAGCTTCCCCGGTGAGAGCAGACCCACGTTCTAGTGGGTGGCGCTCTCGGGGACAGGATCGGCAGCTCTGGAACGCACCTCCGGAGTCGATCCTCTCGCGGAGGAGTTCTACGATTGGTTTTTCTTTTCCACCCTTCCCTCTCGGACCCCTGTGGTTTGTGAGTATAGGGGCCCCTGGGGCTTTCCCGGTCCTTTTTTGGTTGGTTCCTTTCCCCTAGGGTTTAGGGAAAGGATCCCTTTTTGGTGGGTTTCTTTTTCCCCGGGGTTCGGGGAAAAAATTCCTGGTTTTGGTGCTTCCCTTCCCGGGCGGGAAGCTTAAGGACTGTGGCAAAGCCGGAAGTGTGGTCTTTTGTTTTTCGTTCGTGTTTTCCCAATCGTAGGCGCTGAGGCATGATTTAACATCTAACAGCATGGGTGCAAAGCTGTCCGTGCCGCAGAAGAGCATTTATTCCCAAGTTGTGGGTATCCTTTTAGTGGGGGGAATTAAAGTTAAAAAATCTGAAGTTAAGAAGTTTGTTCAGTGGTTATCGCAGACTTTCCCTGACATTTCGCCAGCTAAATTATACCAAGCCCCTTTTTGGGAACAGGTAGCGGGGGAGATCCTGCAACAGTCGGATCTCTCTCTCTCCATATTCACCCATTTGGCTCTCCAAATTCGCGATATAATTAAATATCGCTACGAAAGTCTGCCACAGCCAGCCGCAAACAAACCGATCCCCAGTTCGGCGGGTAGTTCATATAACCCTACTCCGCTTCCCTGTCCCTCAGCCCGGTCGCTGCAGTACGATGCAGCGCACGCCGCTGCAGCGGGGCGTGGGGCAGCTGCTGTCGCTGCTCCCGAGGCTGCGGCTGCGGCGGGCGCTGCGGGAAAACTGCGGCAAAACTCTCCCTCTCTCCCGAAGTCGGGTATTATCAGACAGGCATCCCGGCATTGCCCGCAGGCAGATTCTGGCCCCTCTGAGAATACCCTAGACACCCCACAGGGCGGTGCAGGCACTGTCTCTGCTTCTACCCGTTCCCCTTCTTCCCCGCGCTGTACAGCCCCGTCCCGTAGAGACTCCGTTCGTTTTCAGTTATCCCAGACCCCCGAAGATCCCTCATCCCCCATCCACCATCCCCGAACCCCACAAAATGGCTCCCCTTCTTCCCCCTTCCCCAGGACACAAGATGGAGGTGACCGCGTGGCTTTTCCCGCCACTCGTGCTCCTTCTTCCCATGATCCCTGTCCTCCCCCCTCCCATAATCCCTTCCGGCAGACCAACCCCTTCTGCTCCCCGGATTTCTCCGCCCACAGTCCTGCCTTTGTGATCTCACACAATCTCAGAAATTGTGCAATCACAGAGATTTATAATTTCAGAGATTGCACCAAACATGCCTCCTCCAGCTGTATCGATTGCTCATGACAGCAAACAGCAGTAGCAAAATGAAGAGAGAAACATGCAGAAGTTGCTGAAAAAAGCCTGTGTTTTCTTGCACATGAAATGAGCTCCCTCAAGTCTGCTATTTATCTTTTTATTTAATGAAGGAAGCTTAAAGAGCAGAAGATCAAGAAATTAGAAGTGGAACACTTGAACTGAAAAGAAACTGTTTAAAAAATAAACCCAGCTGAAGGTTTGAAAATTAGGAATGTTACCAAATGCAAGAATATCAGCCAATGTTTCTGTTGGGTGACTAACAATTTTGAAGTCCTCACTTTTCAGATCCCAGATGCAGCTTTCCTGACCACTCAGCATAAGACATCTGGAAATATGACTGGTCATCCATCAACTTGCTTGAGAACTCAGAATTGTTACTTGCTTTTCAGAAGCATTATTCTTTGTGAATGTACCCCACAGAAGGTAAATATTTGTATTTTCATTATCTTTTTTATTCTCTTACTTTTTATGTTTCCATGATTATTTAGTCCTAGACTGACTCTTCAGTTGCAGTTTAGCATAGGAGCATGCTTTAGGATGGAATAAACTAAGGGATTACTGAAGTAAGGGTAACTATGAGTAACTTCCTTTTTGGAGGAAATGTACTCCTATGAGTTTTCCTTTGTGTTACAGGTGGGTGCCAGATTAGACTCAAAAATTAGAGTTAGCCTTTCTTTCAGTTGTTACCCAAGTATATCTGCTGTCACAGTAATTAGTGCTTTAGCTGAATCCATTATTGGATTCCAAAATATGTTCACTGCACAGAAACCAGCCCATCTCCTTCTGCCACTTCAGTCTGACAGATGTTCAAAACCCCTGAAGATTATGCTTGTGGAGAGAGAATACATGTGAGTAAAACCGACAGTAAAATCCTAGCTTCATAAAAATAAATAGAAAATGTCCCATTGCCATCCACAGAACGAAGATATTACACTAAGTGGCTTTGTACAGAGCACTTCTCTTTCTCAAAATAGCATTTGTGCATGGAAGCTTCCACAGTGAATCTAATTTATAATCTGGTCAGGATCTGTGTACGGGTGTGTACATTCATATGTCTGCCATGAAAATTTTCTACCAGCCAATCAACCCTCCAGAGCAGACTGGGAGCTGGCAGAGGAGCTAATTACTCTCACTAAGGGAAATCTGCTGGCTTGATTAATGCCTGTTTGCCAATTGTTGCTGTTATTTCAGCTGTAATCTCAGAAAAGGGTTTGCTGAGATGACTCTCCTGGAACTTTGTTTTTCGGTTTTGCTGTGCTACAAGCCTTGTCTCATTCTTCATTCCCTGAGGCAGTTCCACAAATGGTAGACATAGTCACGAGTATGTAGTAATTAATATAGTGTCTGTGCAGCACCATCCTCTTTCATAATGCTATTCATCTGTAGATCTAAAACTGCATTTGGAATGAGGCATCACTATCACTGCTTAACAAATTGGATCTGGGTATTGAGGTTAGCCCCAAAGCTTCCACCTTAGTTAAAATCTTCCACTAGGATGAATAAGGACTAGCTTAACTTACAACACTTTTGGTAAAGAATGTCCATCCCATCCAGTTTGTTGTTCTGAGACCTATCAGCTTCTAAATGCTATCTTGTCTTTCTAAAATGAAAAAGAAAGAGCTATTACTGTCTTCTGAAGAATTTCAAGCACACTTTAAATGTGTTTGTTCACCTGCACCACCCCTCTTACTGCACTAATTCACATTGCTGAGGAGACAGAGGTTGTAGCTCCTTGGGAAAATCAGATTGTGTGAAAATGCATCTCATCTTACTTTTCTGGGAGCAGTGCTCCTCAGTTCTGCCTGTGAGATCACTCTGGGGGCAGGAGACTGTACCAAGCTGAGCCTGCCAGTCCTTTTTTGACTTATACTGGTCAGCCAGGGCTCCCACCATGCCTTGGTGCAGTCAGAGATAACCAGCTCACTCCCAATTCTCACTGAGAATTGGTGGGAAGGAGGCCATCAAGAAAGGGTAGCAGAGGAGCAACTTCTGAGACTCAGAATCCCCCAAGTCCCCATAAAAGTAATGCAATAGGGTATTTCTCAACCTGTGCAGTTGGCTCTGGCTTATCTTCTTCGTAATGCCAGTTCTGATCTTTAGCATTTATGTATTAAATGATGCCTTTGTGTTTCAGCATTTAAGACTGACCATACCAAAGGAGCCAAAAGTTTCAGCTGGCTTACTCTCTAATTTCCAGAAGCAACTTATAGCAGATGGGTTGGGAGGGAACAGGACCAAAGCAAAGACAGCAAAAGCTCCATGGCATTCCTTCAGCTTTGCCTCCAGCAATCTGTGGGTCAAGGGCTCCCCATCCTAAAAGTGGTATCCCTACATTTGTGTATGTGTACAAATTAACAGGGCCCTGTGCATGAAGTGTCCCCACTGCTGCCACCTTCATTCTACCAAAACATGACTCAGTGTGCTCAGCAGCAACCTTGCTTATATCCTGCCTGCTCAGAATGAAACAAAGAACTGGGACTGAAGCATGTGTTCAAACAGGCTCTGAGCTATGATGTTCAGGTCTAGATTTGTGGCTGATTTTTTTCTTGGAACTGGCCATGTTCCAACTCAGTGTTCTCATTTGGTCTAAAGGTATGGTTTATGTTTGACCCTGAGCCCAGAGCCTGCCTGAATAGGATCTGTTGTTCTCTTTAGAGGCTATTTCAGATAGCAGTGCTCCCAAAGGAGTAACTGTGCCTTTTGAAGCAGCTCTCCCTCCCAATGAACACTTTCATCCCAAATAACCACAGAAACAGTCAAGTGAAAGGCTCTTTCTCACAGGAAACTCAACTCAGACTGAAGATGGAGCTCCATATTTCTGCACTTCTGCTGTATTAAGCACAAGTTTCATATACAGGTGTAGGACATTCAAACACCCAAGAAGATGGCAAACTCCACCTTTCCTCCAAGCACAACAGGAGGAGAGGGGAAGGAGGAAAAGGAGGGAGCAGCACAATTGGCCATGGGGTCTGATTCAGTGCCAGCCTCCTCAGCAGGCCAGTGGGGTAGCTCATACACATCTCTTGGGAATCAAAATACATCACTTGTGTATCATTATTCCAGAGATGTTTCACCAATTTTACCTGTGTATACTGTTGGATAGCAAAGCCTGGGAGACAGAGCTGAGGCAAGATCCAGCCTCACAGGCCAGTCCCTGTGTATGTGGTGTACGTGCTGCTGCCCACAAAGCACTGATTAAAGGAGCTGGTGCCCATTTCAGCTTTGAGAAGTGCAAATAATTCTCTGTAGTGAGTGAATTATGACCTTTTCAATGAGAAAATTACCAGGCTCTGTTACCTTCATTTCTGTCCCCTTCTCTTCTGTTGACATGCAGGCATTCTGGAAGCAGCTCCTCTCCCAGTGACTACACAAGAGTAGTTAATTTGCTTAAGTTGGTGTATTAGTTTAAAAACAAGTTATTTCTATTGTCATTCCTTAGCAATCCAAACAAATAAGGAAAATAAAATTAATGGTCTGAGGACCTAATCACTTATTTGTCAACACAGCAGAAAAGAATATTTGACAAAGCCTAAGGCAAATGACTAAATTCTTTATCTGTCACACCAAGGAAAGGCTGCTCCTCTTGGTAATAAGGCTGTATTTGTTGTCCCTGAAGGAGAAGGTGAAAAATAAATAAATGACTAGAAGTCATAAAATTTTACTTGTTGCATGGTTTGTTTCAAGACAAAAATAGCTCTTTTGAGTTTGGTAATATATATGCTTAAAGTGTCAACAGTCATATTTATCACGGAAATTTGAGAAAATTATGAATTCCTACACTTAAACCAGTAGCATTTCCCTGGAAAACATGGATGCTGACAAAATCTACAAAAGTGAGTGCTGTTAACATAATTCTCCTTTCCATCTCTATATATGTGTGTCTATCAAATCTATTATATTAGGGTTTCCTACATGTGAGTTATTTTTAAAAGAATAATCTCTTTTTTAATTTTAAAATTAGCCCCCAACTTGAGATGTTAGAAGCTCATTGTGAAAATGTTCTGGGAGACCATGTTGGCATGAGCAGGAAGATGATTAATCACAGGACACCATGAAAAAATCAGATTGTCTATCAAAGACTCTACCTTGGGGAAGATAGTGTTATTGACAGAATTGAAGCAGTGCAGTCACAGTTGGGGAAAATCAGAGATCTTCAAAACTTTTATTGCCTTGGCATAGGTCACATTAGGAGAGGTGAATAATTTTGATTTCTTGTGCAGTGGGATAGGAAATATTAAGATTTAGAATTGTTATTTTATGTTAGAATAATTCATGGGCAGGGAACAAAAACATGTTGAAGCATATTTATTTGTGATAATGGTAAATAAAATAATGGAAAAATACTGAAGATGAGCATCAGTGGTGGCAGAAGACTTAAGCCACAAGTGCTGAAGAAATGGTATTACTGGAGAAGGGATCCTTCCAAAAGCATCACTGACTGTGCTCAAAGCTGATACAGGGTTTAGAAATGAATCTTTATTTAAAGAGAGAAATATGTGACAATAAGTCAAACTCTGAGTTTTTGTCTTCATGTTCTGCCAGAGTGATGATTAAAGAAGTCAGAGTATTGTGTTTCTCTATTTTGGTTGTAGTATTAGCCTTAAACTTTTAATCATTAAAAAAATACAGAATAAAAAGCTAACTAGTCAATTCTCTCTGCTTTTAACTTCCCTGAGGCATTGTTTGGTTTCAGTAGACCCTGCTGTGGGTTTTATCCCAACCACAGCACCGAGCTGCAGGCAGAACAGTGCATGGAGCAGGTCTTGCCAGAGCCTGCCTCTGCAAGCCCACTGCTGCCTGCTGTGCCAGGAGGCACAGCTCTCTTCAGCACTGCCACAGCAATCGGTCTGCTGGTTTTACTGTCATCCCTGGACAACACTTGTTAATATTTCAGACACAAGAAAACAAATTCTAATAAACCTAGAGAGTATCTGGCAAGTAAAAACTCCAAAACAACAGAGAGGCGGGGGTGGGGAGCACGAGACATTGTTGCAGTTCAGAGGTGAGGTCAAGTGTGAGAGTGATGTGGAGGAAATTGTGGAGTATTTGTTGGCAGTAGCAAAGCCCTTGGCTGCCTTTTTGCTGGATGAATTCCTAAATCCACTCATCTGTTTTGCAAGAGACAAGGCAACACTTCTAGAGTTAATCATAACCAATTTATGGTTCCAAAAGTGTCAAAATGTGATACAGAGAGAGTATTTTCTTGACTAGCTTGTCCTGTTGAATACAATGGCTTATTATTACTGCTTTCATTACAGTGTGAATATTGCCTTATGTGAATGGAATGAGTAACACCTTCCCTATTGAATTAAGTTGTTCAAGATTGCATTTGTACTTGTTGACGTCATCACTTTTCTTTCTGGGGTTACCTCAGCTCTGAGGAAAAGGTGAATATATTCCCAAGAGACGGTTGCTTAATTGTGAATTAATCCACCTGCTGGGCATTCTAACTAAGTGCAGTGCCTGGCACTTTGCTGTGACATCAAGCTTGCCATTGCCTCCACAGCTGCACCAGCTGGTAGGCTCAGTCCTGGAATTTTGATATCTGCTCAGATGGCATACAGTCTTTGAGATAGTGTATAATGTGAATATATTATTTATGAAGACTTGTGTTAAATGATTTTCTGAAAAAGTTATCTATCTTGCCTTAAAGGGATTTATTAAAACTCTCTGCATGGTTAGCTTGCATCATATAAATGAAGTAGCATTTGCACATTTCCTGTAAGATTTCAAAGCAGGTGCACCCATTGTGCAACATTAACCTGGTCTCTTGTGACATATTTAGAAGAGGAATTCTCAGGTAAAAATTCTCGGAATAAGATACTTTAACACAGGCCAGCATTTCACAGTATTGCTCCTTAGCTTCCTTGCAGACACACCTGCATTGTAGTTGTGCTCTGGGAAAGTTGGCTAGAAAATTTTCTGGTGCTCTGGACTGTAACAAGAACACCACTACCCAGTCTCTGGCAAGTGGTTGTCTCTGACTCTTAATAAACCAACCATGTGCTGTGGAGTTGGAAACAATTTTTGTCTGTAATATTTTATGAGCAGATTAAAAAAAATCATCACTTGGCAGTGTAGGAAAAGCTGCACTTTAGTTCAAGAAGACAAGCTGAAATGAATTGGATGCTTATAGCCAAACTCTTCTAGGGAGAGGTTTTGAAGCCTCTATCCTTGGAAATATCCAAAGGACAAACCAAAACCACCTTGGGCACTTGCTCTAGCTGATCATGTTTAAGCAAATGGTTTGAATTTTACAGTCTCCAGAGGTCCCATCTAACCTCAACTACTCTCTGAGAAACCAAAGTGGTACTAAAAAAACAAGAGTGTATTGATCATCCTAAAAGATATTATTATATCGTAAGGTTAAAGAACAACAGCACCATTTTCTTGTATAGGAAAATACAGACAAGCTGCTTGAGGAACAGTAAAGAAATTGAAAAGACACACATATTTTAAGTTCATTAAAATAGTAAGGACAGGGTCTTCCAAAGGCTTAGCAACACAGTGCTCATTACATCATGGTTCAACCTGACAAAATTTCACTCCTTTGCATAATTACTTGTGCTCTTCCACACCCCAGCAATGTACACAGCACAGTCCACCTTCTGCTTCTTTCACCTGTAAGCAAAATTGCAGCATATAGAAATGTACACATGCAAATTTGCTCATGTTCATGACAGATTCTCAGAGACTGCAGGAATTCACCAGACCCCTCTCCAGGTAGAGACAGCTCAGCTAGACAATCTAACACCCTCCATAGCTATTTCTTCTATGGGATGGCTTGAAAGTGACCCAGACTGCTCCATGTGGTCCCTCAGGCTTTCCTTGCAGGGCTCTGGCACACCAGCTTCCTCCACGCTGGCTGGATTTCATTCTTTCAAGTCGTGACAAAATCACCTCTCAAGTGGGGCAGCTCTGGACAGCTTTTAAACTTCAAAGGTTATAATACAATTTGCAGATTTTTGCACACTACCAGCTCCCAGGGCAGACCCTGGAAATCATGATGAAAACCCTGGGAATCAGTTGAGAGCATTTAATATATTATAAACCACATTATTCTGTGTCACTGGAGACATAATAGTTTTGTCCCTCCATTTTGTCTCTCAGTTTCTATCCTATTTAATATATGTATATCCAAAAGCCTTGCATTAAAACAAAATAATTTGTTTGTCTTTTGAAAGGGAACCTTCCAATGCATGTCTGATAAAGCCATCAAAAGCTTCTGTTATTATGTGTTATAATGGTCCACAGGAGTGTTTGATTAGAGCATTTTCCTTGTCACACTGACAAGCTATGAGATATTATCTGCCTCCAGAGGCTAAACGGAAGACTTGAGGGATAAAAAGGTCTATTGCTATTACAAGCATAATCTTGTGACTGAAAATGCCACCTGGGATTAAAGAGAGCTCTTTGGATGCATGGAGTGAGATATTATATGTAAATTAGTTTTGTTTACCAACACTGCTGTGTTGTAATTATTTTATCGAGCTACACTTAAACTTTAGAACGAACTAGGGAATACTCCAACTGTGATTTGATTGCTTTCTCATTTGTATCAAATGTTGTTTTCTTTATAATGGGAAGAAAGAACCGATGTTGATAACAAGGTAAAGATATTTTTAACACAGGAAGCTCAGTAGTGATATTAAACATTAACATTACATCAAAGCTCCAGGCCTGGACATCCTCTAGGACTACTCATTTACCTCCAATGCCATGATCAGTAGGACAGCTTCTCCAGGTAGGAAAACAGCCCAAGCAGTCCAGGTCCATTTGGAACAAAAGAAACTCATCCTGCTCTCTGCTAAACTTTGTCAGTGCCACATAATATACTTTTATAAATTTTGCACTAGGAAAAAATAGAACTATGTTGCGCCATGTAAAAATATTGCTGAATATACCTGGTTAAATGCACATAAGGAGAGGAAAAGAGAAAGGACAAAATATGGACATGTGGGGGCTAGGACACAGGATGTTGGTGTGCTTCTTCATTTAATTGTGTCAACAGTGATGTAATTACTGTCAGTCTTAGACAATACACCCTAAATATATATTTATAGATCTATTTATATGATAGATGTACTGTTCTAAGAAAATGCTGCTTTTCTTGGTGTTAGAACAGTTGTTATGGTGACTCCTTCCCTCATTTAATACAGGAAGCAGAGCAGCAAAATAAAAATATTTCCATTTATGGAATTTTTAAGAAACCCACTCTGAAGCTGTAACTCTAGAGAGAAATCTTTTGGATTATTTAATCTTTATTTTATAGTATTTGACCTTTCATTCTGGAACTTGCAATTTTTTGATAAAGTTTAGTAATAGGAAATAAATGTAGGAAATGCATTTTTGTATGGTATATGCTGTAACTTTTGCTCATTTATAATATTTGTACAGTATTGTGGTCTCTGAATGTACAAGTACATTTTGCAGGTTACGTACCTGCTGAGTAAAGGTTATGTAGGATTCTATTTGGAAGACCTCGTAAGGAAATGAGATGGATGATTCTTTTCTCCTTGATAATTCCATTTTTACCAGCACTTTCTAGTTTATCCTTTTTGTGTTAACTACAGTCATGCTATTATGTTAAAATTTCTGTAATTTCTTGATTGTACCTATATATTACACAATATTTAAGCAGCAGAATTTCTAAGAAGGCTCTTTTTTTCATTTTCTGCTTAGATTGAAGATTAAATACTCCATGACCATATAAATTACTTAACATTTTATGCCAGCTCTTAATTTTGAGCACATTTGCTCCAAACTACCTGATAAGCATTGGATTTTTACTTTATAAGTAAGAAGCTGAGGCAATCAAGTGTGCAGGTTGAACCCAGATCAAGGTTGTGTCCACAGCCAGTGCAGATGTGATTTTGCAAAAGCTCTTATCTACAAGAATTTGAGCATGCCTTATGTTGGTCAAAGCTTCCAGGTAGACATCAAGGATCAGCAGCTCTGTAAAGTGCTTGATCCTTATCCAGGGGAGATAATGATCCTTTCAAGGTATCTTCTACAATGCTGAAGAAGAATTTGCACTTCCACAGAGCAGAGATACGTAATGCAGAACATGGGCTGAAGGAGACATTGTCAGGAAGGGACAGCAGAAACTGATCAACAAGAGGGTTCTGGGAGGGAATCTTGGAAATTATCAACTGCAAATATTTAGAACAGGAAAAAAGGAACACACAGAAAAGGGAAAATATCTTAAGAACATACATGCCAGGATGCAGCTGGGGATGTGCTCAGAGAAGAATTGAGGGAATGCCAACTGGCAAAAGTTAAACCAGTCACAGGAAATGCACAATCCAATAACATTTTTTATTTGAAAACACTAAAAGGTATCTGTGGTGAAGTGTTATATTTTAATTACTGTGAGAGGATGACTTCCCCAAGTGCAGTGTTATCTTTCTGTCAGCCTCCTATAGGAAAGTAGCAACATCACAGTTGGATGAGAATTGATAAAGTTTATTAGGATTAGACTATCAGTGTAACTTTTAAATGAGTAATTTATCACCCTTATGAGGCCTGATTTTTATTATCCTCACCTGCAGCTGAAGATGAATTACTTTCCCAGTCTAGGAGCCAGCAGCCACAGAGCACCTCCTTATCAGCAGCAAGTCATTTGCCTACCAAGCAGGTCCCATGCCACAGCAGGTTTACACCTGAGAGCACAGTAGCACTACCTGCAGGACTTGGACTGCAGAGGGGTACCAAGGTGCCCACAGTGCTGGTGATGCCAGCCCAATGCACCTATTTTCATGCTGAAGGGGCCAATTTCAACTGAAGTCCTACACCCTATAAACTTCTGTCACTACTTCCAGGCAGAGTTCCTGCTTCTCCCAGGTGCCTTCTCTTTTTTATTCCTAAAGCCTCACCAGCTTAATTAAACATGTTTGGAAACCAGGCTACACCAAGGAGTGATATTCTTTGCATGGAACTCCTGAGCTCAGCTCTAGTGCTGCCCAGAGCAAGAGCAAGAGCAAGAGCAAGAGCAGAGCATAAACAGGTTTGAAGAGGCCAAGCAGAAAAAGAGCTAAAGCCAGACAAACAAACCATAAATCAATCTAAGAGGATGCACTTTAGATCAAACTGGTGACTGTTCAGTTTAGGTTCAAAATGCAACCAGAAAGCCTGCTGGGATTTTTTTCTTTTAAGACTAACAAAAATGTGTCCAGAGAAGGGCAACAAAGCTGGTGAAGGGTCTGGAGCATAGATCTTATGAGGAGCAGCTGAGGAAGCTGGGGGTTGTTTAGCCTGGAGAAAAGGAGACTCAAGGGGTATATTATCACCCTCTACAACTTCCTGAGAGGAGGTTGTAGCCAGGTGGGGGTCAGCCTCTTCTCCCAGGTAATGATAAAGCAACAGAAAATGGTCTCAAGTTGTGCAAGGGAAGGTTTAGATTGAATATTAAGAAAAAGCTTCTTTACCCAAAGGGGTGGTCACACAATGGAACATGCTTCACAGGGAAGTGGTGGAGTTACAGTCCCTGGGAATATTTAAAATTTGTGTTGATGTGGTATGAAGGACAGTTAAGTGGTGGCCTTGTCCATAATATATTAATAGTGCACTCAATTATCTTAAAGGTCTTTTTCAACCTAAACAAATCTATGATTCTATTGTATTATAAATCATGCAATTGTGAATTTGGGAGGGCTGATTTTATTTTGCCTTTAATAACATTGAACATACTTTTTGTAAGCCCCGCAGATGATACCTAAATAATCTATAGGGGGCAGGTTAAAATAGAGACATTCAGAAGAAAATATCTTAAAATTCTTCACATAAGGGTATGCAATTCAATTACTGTTTAATTTTCAAATCACACACTTGTAATTACTATCTTGCAAGCATTTAATTTTCTTTCATTCACAAAAAGTTTGATCTATTAGGAATGTAGGGAAGGAGGAAAAGAAGATTATGTTGTCCTCCTGTTTGCTCATAAAATGCTGATTTGATGAAAGAAAAGAAAAGATCCTTCTGAAACACAAGGAAATTAATCCTGCTATATGCCCTTTCCATCCACTCCATTCACTGCCACTCATTCTGGCAAGACATCCAATCTATGAGTTTGCAGGAGCAAAGCAACAAACCTATAACCCACCATAAGATAAGGAATGCCCAAGCACATTCTCAATATAAACCCCATGAAAAAATAAATTTAACTGCTCTCTGGGTTTGATGTGATTGTGTAGTTTTCAGGAAGATGCAGCAGAGACTACTCACAAAGCTGAAGAAAAGGAGGCTTTGAAAATCATCTGACGATACAAGTAGTTTTATTTTAATAATCACTGTTGGAACAAAATGGCTGTTATGACTTCAAATAACTCAATCAGTAAAAGCCAGACAAGATAGCTTAGAGCACAAATACTACCAGCCACACAACTGGAGAAGACAGGTATCACAGTGGTATGAATAAAGGAATGGTAAAGTATTATTAATAAAGGAATTATAAGGTGTGAGAAGGCAAAGCAGAAAAAGCACTAAGTGATGTTCTTGATGAGAAAATCAAAGTCTTCTAAGGATATAAAAGAATACAGAAAATTGTCTTCATTTTTTACTGCAGTGGCAAACTAGGCAAGAACTATGGCAGGATTTACCTGTACTAAATGAAAATGAGCCCTTGTGAGTCTGCATTCCACTTTGTGGAAGCAAAAAGACAAAATTTTAAAAGAGCACATCTAGCACTCACTGCTACATAAAAACATGTCCTAACACATTGCCATACTAGTTATACATCAAACCAGGGGAAAATGAAATTCAACCTTCCTTCCTTCTGTGTTGCTGCCAAGGGATAAAAATATACCATAGGATAAAGGTTCTCTGCCAGCCCCAGACAGTTACAGCATAACATACAATTAACTTTCACAGCTGGTCACAGGCTTTGTCAGAAGCCTGGGGAAAACAAAAAATCCTGTGTGTTGAACTTGATTGTGAATGTACTTATTAAACATATCTCATTAAATGTGTCTGAGTTACACTTGCTGCTAGCTGGATTAGCTGGCTGATGGTGTGGCTATAGGACCACATGGGAACAGTACAACATGATCTACCTTGTCAATAAAACCCCTTAACTTCCATGGTCTAAATTACTTTTGTCATTACATTGTATGCAGACACAGCAAGAACACTGAAATTGTGGTTTTTTCCTAACTTTGGCTTCAATCCTGCCCACAATTGCACACATGCTCACAATTTACCAATGAGATTTATTCTACTGCAATATTTGGACCCCACCTGTTAACTCTCTGTGGATAAAGCTATCATTGTATTACATGCACCTATATGCATGGGTGTCAAAAACTGTGACAGTTGTCCCTTTTTTGACCCAGGAAAACATGGAGGGATCAGGAAGTTCTCATTTACTGCTTAGAAAGATTAGAGCAGAGGTTTCTCAACGTCAGACTGCAACCTAATGACATTAAGTCATCTGACAAAGACTTTCTCCCCTTGTAGTACTTTCATTAATGCTTTAGATATTTGCCACGTGCCTCAGAGGATTGGAGGTTTGTGGGCCACTCTTTTGTCTGATCTCATAATAAAATGGTACTTTTTTGCACCATACTAAAATGATATTTGGCTACCAGCCTGGAACCAGCCTGGTATATATGTTGGACTTGGAGCATTTGGAGTTACCTGAATTCATCCAAATTTATCTGATTTCCATAGAGAGGTCCTAGTCTAGCAGAATTGGTAGCTCTTTAGAACTACGAGAAATGCAGTTCCTCTAGTTACATGGATCTGTTTATTTTAATTAAAAGGAACAGTCCTGATCTTTATCAAATTCCACCATAAGATAAGGTGGCAGGTACTGGGTGAGGTGAATCAAACCAAATTTAATAATTTTAGTTGTAGTCTTATTATTTCCAAAAAATTCCCTGGCTGGTATAATGGACTTAATGAAAATAATAGAACAGTTCTTCTTCTAGGTGTGTCCAGAGACAGATTGATGTTTTGTGTTCAACAGCCCTATGTGAGCCATGTATGCTTTTATTTGTAATTCACAGCATGATGTTGCTGCTAGCAAGGAATAACAGATCTGCTGAGGCAACTTTAACATATATACATTCCTATGGGAAGGCTGTGAATCTAATGGATAAAGCATGTATTTCACTACCATGCATCTTAAGCTCTTCTCAAAGTTCACCTGTTTTCCCTATACCTATTACTAGGAAATGTTAGCTCAGTTCTTAATTGTACTTAATCCTAGTTCTTTTCTAAAGCAGGTCTTCATGGAAGCCAAAACAGTACGGAAAAAACAAACACAATCATCTGAAAGTGATCCATGGATTAGGTTTGTTATGAAAAGGAAGCTATCCCAGTGTGCATATCCATCCATTTAATCATGAGCAGTATAAAATTCCTTTCACAAACTGTCTGGCATTGCAGAAGTGGTAGCCTGTTTGCTAGCAAAAGCATTCACCTCTGTTTCTACATCTGTTTACACTTTCAAAAAAGTTCAGTCTAAGAGCTGGACATTGGAGACAGTATTAAATGGTTAGGAAAAAAAAGCTGTTCTAAATTTCACTGTAGATGTTGTGTGTAACACCAGCCTCCCTTAAAATAATAAATTTCTAGATCATTAAAAATGAACTCATAATTGACGTCTCTTCTAGAAAGTGAAATGACATTAAGGAGTGTCCACAGGCACAGGAACTGAAATAATATTTACTCTTAAACACTAGAAGTGTCTCTGGAATGTATTTGGCATTGACTGATTTGCACTTTTTCTAATAGTTCCCAGGCATTGTATGGGAGATAGTATAAGGCAAGGACTACTCCCAACACACAGCTCTCCTAGTTTCCCAGATAGCTGAGTATTACATGGGATATTTGGTTCCAGCTGTCACCACTACCATGGAAGGGGTCCAGAGAATTTTAGTTTAGTACTGTAAGAATACATCCTTAAGGAACACTTGTTCAGTGAATGGAGCAGAGTTAGCTTTGCTCTCTGGCTCTTTAAACATGAGAGAAACCTTTAGTTTACACTTCATTTTTTATGCAAAAAACCCCTATTTCACTGCAGTGTGTTTGACTCAGGTAGAAAGAGATAATCCTTCCATAGCCTTGGGACTTCAGTGAAAGCATCTGCTTATCTACTTTGTTGGCATGTTTCGTCTTTGTGTAAACCCCTGGTAGAGGAGACAAGTTCTTTGCTCTTTTTATTAGGAAGCTGTATTAGATGTAAAATTGCATCATTGTTGCCATGACTTTGAAAATCTACCAAACAAAAAAGCCTAGCAGATTGTAATGTGCTGATTCATAGACAACAAGGCCGTATGAACCATAAGGTTCACCACAGTGTTCATGAACTACAGGCTTCTGTCAGGATCCCATTAGCCTGCAAAAGCCTCATCTTTAGTCTCCTGAAACTAGATATTCAGTCATGTAGAAAATCAGTTTCCCTTCATGCCCATTTGCAATTTAAATAATTTGAGGAAAACTCATTTCTGCATTTCAACAAATACATTTTATGGTTCAATTTCTAAGTTCCATTGTCAAAATGATGTTCCTGCATGAGGAAAGGAATAAAACTCAAGCACTTCTAGGATGCCTGGCTGTACCTGAAGTATCCAGCTCAGAGAGCTAGCTGTGCTGTACAGATAGATAACTGCTTTCTGCCTACACTAACATATAGCTCTGAACTTCTAGGTCCTGACCTGAGGACTGCCCAAATCTCACTCAGAAGTTTGTTTGCAATTTTTTCTCCTTAGTGAAAGATCCTCAAAAAGGAAACTATTCATTGTTTTCAGTGGCTACTTCCTTCCCCAAAACTCCTTTTACTCCATGTGGCATCTTTTCTGACCTGTACAGCTTTATCTGTCCCAAATTAAGCTTTTCAATGCTTCATTCCTTCTTCTGTCACCAGAACGCTTATCTCCACCTGGAATAGGAGACTTCATATAAAAGTTGCCATGTGCTCCTAGATCATATTAATTATTCACCGTGATAAATGCCTCTAAAAAGAGAGGGATAAAAAAAATTCTATACACTTTTAAAAAAATTGAATTCTAGAGACATATATCTTTCCCCAGATCAGTTCTTTGCCAGATTTTTAATTATGAGAGCCTCTGCCTTCCAAAGAGCAGGACAAGCTATGCAAAGATAAATTAGTTCCTAAGGAAGTCTGAGAGAATATAAAAGAGTGTCCCTCTGAGATTACAGTGAAGGTAAAAAGGAGCTTGTAATAGCACATGTCCTAATGGAGTCCTTCTGCTAGGCAGGAATAACTCCACAGGAAATATTATAGATCACACTCAGAAAAGGATTCATGTGACCTGAAACTGAACTTCCTCACATGATATCAGAATATGTTCCCATTGCCTTCATCACAGCACTACCTACTTTCAGAGAATTTAAACACTGCTTAAGCAGTGCAAGTACCTCTTAAAAAGAGCTAACCCCTTTCCCCCAAATCTCAAAAAAACCAGCCAAACATTTACCAAGTGGAAAACATGTTGAAGACCTTGGCAACAGAGAAACTCCGGAAGCTGTGCGGCAGGAATGCTCTGCAACTTCATGTTGACCTAAGTTTTGCATTAGTTTTGCCTGCTGAATGCAATGCTTCAAACAACATCACTGAGAATGCTTGCTTTGAGTCATGGTTACTATGCAAGTCCTCTCTCCTTTCCAGAAGAGCAAGCAGTCAGGTAAACTTAGCTAAGTCTTGGAAAAGCTTTTTTTTTTAATAATGCATGTCCATAGGTCCTCACACACAAAAGAATGCCAAAGTGTAATTTAATGATACACAACCTCTAGCAGTGAGATAAAGCTACTTCAAGAGTGAAAGACTACTGGTAGTTCATGTGGTACTGCACAATTGCAGTATTTGGAGACAGAGAATTCATCGCTGAGGACAGAAAGGTGAAGCTACTTCATAAATTAGCAAGGAGATTTTTTAATGTCAGTGCTGCTCTGACAGAAACACAGCATTTGGAGTCTGGTCTTGAATATTCAGCATGTAGCAAGCTGAAGGGAGTTCAATTTATTCAATGCAGTAAGGAGAAGTGAAAACTTAGTTTATCACAGTAGTTTTAGCAACTGATGCTGGAAATTCTGCCAGCTGTGATATTTTTAGTTTCATTGGAATACTTGAAAATGCCACTGCCCAATCTAAGTGCTATCAGCACTGCAAGTAATGCCAAACACTTCCTTTGAGTACTCTGCCATGATGCTGTGAACTGTCTGAGGAGGCACAAAAGAAATGTTATGCATCACCACAGATGGATTGTGACATTTTGCCAATTACGTGTTTTTTCAGACACCAGAGCAACCTCAGCAATGCCTTGACACAACATCCTCTGTCCTCAACTTCCTTCCAAAAACCTCATCAAGGACCTGGAAGGGAATCTGTGAAATCTGCTAGGATTCTGAAGGCATGCCTAGACTCCATATTTGTGTGCAGCCTCCAGGTTGCTGCAACCTCTCCTGATGAGTGGAGCCATAGCACTGCTACTAACACACTATCCTCCACAGTGAGACTGGTGGCCTCCTTCCCTGCCATCTGGGACAGGACACTCAGCTTTGGAGCTGGAGGTGGGATAATAACTCTAAAGTCAGTGAGATCTGCAATGAAGCAAGAGAGGTGACAAAAAGAGATCATTACTTCTCTGAAATACCTATGGAGCATGTAGGACACATGACTGGGAGCCTGGAGTAGGAGGAGGTGTGGAAGTCTATGAAGCTGTATAGGGAGATTTCCTATGGGATGAGCTGTGTTGGGACTGGCCATCTGAGTTTGTGTCTGCTGTGGGGTGACACACCAGGCATAGCCTCCTCGCTCTGTAACTGTCTGATAGAAATGCTTCTCTGAGTGAACTTACCCCACTGTTCACTCAGTGTGACCAGTCCTTCCAAGGAACTTTTAGGACACCCTATGAACACACATTATATCCCAAAACTATTGATGGGATATTTGGAAGAAAAGGTGATATAAAATTGGGACTTCCTTTCCAGGCTGAAATGATTCTTGTGATTCAATTCTCACATATTTTGTAGGTTTACAATAACATTGCAATCCTTGGCCAACTCCAGTGGGAGGTGGTGAAAGTAAAATAAAGAGGCAGAGGAAAAATAAAGAGCTCTGCAAGCTGGTGTTATATGACTTATAACATCAAAAATCACTAGACATACAAGCCTTGGTGTTCTTCAGAAAAAAAATTATTTGAATAATATTTAATGCATTCACAGAATAATACATATCATAGTATAAACAACTATCAACAATAAAGCTGACAGCATGGAAGTACTAGGAAATGAAAAGGCCCCATAAATGAATGGAGGGAAAGCATATCCCTAGGAGCATATATACAGCTTGTGATATCTCTTGCATCAAGACACTCCCTTTCAGAGATCAAATAAAGAGTTACAGGGTAATTTAAATGGCTAAAGCAAAAATAAAGTCTTACTGAGAGTAAAGAGCCATAGAATACTTTGGCCTAGTATCTAGTGAAACCATTAAGATAAAACTATTTTTTCCCTCTACAATGAAGACTATATATCCACATATGGATATGACTCAACAACAGCAACAGCTGCCTTGAACACATGGAATAAAAGTCTGGAAAAACAAGGTGAACTAACTCTGGAAGATTCAAAGGCTATGATTTTTAAATATTGTGCCGGAGAAGCTGAAGTCCATATTCAGGAAAAGGAAACCAGAGACTCATGGCAAAGAGATTGTAATATAAATACTTTGCTTTGATGACCTCTATGTAACATGAGAGAAATTCACATCCCCTGAAACACAACTGAGCTGTTGTCAGCTTCACCCTTTCAAAAGCAATACAGTAATATCAATAGCCTGGTGTTCTGTGTCAAGCTCTTCTGAGAGACTCTGAGACTGATGACTTCATGTGAATTTATCAAATTTTGGAGTCTGCTCCAAGCTGGTCTGGAAGACAGAGCACACAGGAAAAGAGGAAATTCAAGGAGATAATATTCATCTGATAATTTCCCTTAGGATATTTTGTGGCTCAGCTTTTCATGGGAAAGTTTTCTTTTCATATTAAACTATACTATCTATACTTCATACCACAAAACCAGAACTGTTTCCCAAGTGTCTTAAAGGCTCAAGGGCCAATGTACTTTATATGTTTGCCATCCAATCCATTGCCCAAAAAGGAATTAAAGTACTGTCTTTCAGCCGCACACAGACACATTATAGCAGAAATGAGAATCTAATGTAAATCTCTTAAATGCTGGATTTACTTTCAGCCATAGTAAGTATTTCAGAAAAACTATAGTCAAGATTCCTCATATTTATTGAGGTATGGAGTCCTTCCGGTTGACACTGAAATGTGCATTTAGTGGATGTTAAACATTGGGCAGCACTGCATATACTCAAGTTGTACTTAGATCACACACTGACACTGTGTATGATCCACCAGACTGCAGTGTGAAAGCAGAATTCCTGCAGTGTGGAAGCAAAATACTCTTCCTGACCATCAACACTGCAGACCACCCATAGCATTTTAATTCAGTGTGACTGTCCTACTGCTTGGTGCAGTATCCACTATCTATCCTTTAGTCCCTTGCCTTTTCCACCCTACTAGGAATAGATTCTTTCAGACTGTTAAATTTTTGAATATGTTTTCAAAACAGTAGCAATGTATGCTGTGCATACCTCATCTTTGTTCAGAATATTTTATGATCATTATTTCAAAAACCAGCTCTGCACATCCCACAACACAGTGCTCTAAGGTTCACAACTAAGTCCCAAAAGTTATAGGCAAGAGACTTGCAGGGAAGGGATTGGTTTTGTTTACTTCTTTCAAGGACATAAATACAGAATTTTTAAATTTGTATGTACTTGTTTTACTGGAGAATATAATTTTTAAAAATGTGAATTATAGATTTATACATTATATCTACAAAGCACATACTTTTTTGTGTTCAGGAATAACAAG
The DNA here is from genome assembly GCF_050655825.1 of Lonchura striata. Taxonomy (NCBI): domain Eukaryota; kingdom Metazoa; phylum Chordata; class Aves; order Passeriformes; family Estrildidae; genus Lonchura; species Lonchura striata. Next base: position 119,392,104 of record NC_140704.1, read on the forward strand.
TAAGTTTTTCTTATATCTTGAGAATAAACTCTGTATGGTTTCAAGTCCTTTCATGTTGTCAGAACAGTGTTTGGGTATCAGTGTAAAGAAGAATCAGGTCCTACAGGAATCTGATTTTCAGAATCCCCTCTTGATTTTTCATAAGTTTCAACAGAAGAATACAAAAATTAATCAGTACCTGGAAGATATTTGTTTCCTAATAGCTATTAGGATAGGGAGAGAGCATAACTCCTTTCTTACCCATTTACTCCAAGTACAAAATCTGAGAATTTGATTTAAACATTAAATATATTCATGTGAGCTAATGTTATGAGAACTGAAATCACTGTAGATGATATGCCAATGTTCACCATTTTAAATGTCATGCCAGTTATATAATGCAAAGTTTTCCCATAGTATCCATCAGGAATTGCACACTAATGTTAAAATCATAAATATTTTTAATAGCGCCTGAAATAATAAAATTTACCATTCACTAATCAGCATGAAATCTATTCACTATGCATCTGTTTACATAAGTTGAAACAAGATAGTAGATATTTGATTGTTCTTGTCAACCAATAAACATGAGAATTTAAAAATTCTCAGCAAGAAAGCAAGACGAGAGAAATAGTGCTTTTCTGGAATCATTTTTTTATTGCTAGGGAAACCATTTCCTTTTGCAGCAGGCGACAATACTTATTATATTTCTGGTGTTTATTACATTTTCTCCAATACAGTTCATTTCATTGTGCGGCAGTAGAAAGACTTTAAAGTCTATCACTACTAATGGATTAATTTAAAAGCACTGCCTGGTAACTGATTTTGTTTCTCCAAATTTCCTAACAGAGCCTGCATTTTTTTTTTTTTTCTGATAGATTATATTGTTCATAGGTTGAAGTTTTTGACACACCTGTTTACATAATTTTCACTGTCTAAGAACAAAATTATGTACCAAATTTTTTATAATACATGCAGTGCAGTGAGGAATGAGTCCTTTTTTATTATTGTTGCTTTCAAGCAACAATAACATACACAGCTGCATGTGACATGCCAAGTAGGACACTGCAGTGGGATAAACTAGCATATACATGAGCTGGAACAATCTAACTGAATGTCTTTGCACTGCACAGTCAGGAATATGTTAAACAAAAGAGGGCATAGAAGTGAATTCAGAAACCAAAGCCCTGAGTGCCCGTATTACTTAATTGCTAGTCTGCTCTCTCCAGGCCTGTTTCAACAGGGTCTCTCCTTGAAAAACCTGCTCTAGAGTGTAGAATGCTAAGTACTGTGGATACAAGCAAGTCAGTGCCACTTGGCCTCTTTCATACATCCATTTACATGCAACTGGTAGTACATCTACATCACAAAAAGGAGAGTTTTGCAGAGGTACTCAGTCATGGGAACCCAGATGCCTGACTGGGTCAATGCAGCACTGCTGCCCAGCATCATATGGATTGTCCCAGCAGGTGGCCAGATGCAGCCCAGATGTGTAGGGTGGCAGGGCTGACTGCACAGTGAGATAAATTCTGGTCCTAAGGTGACTTATTACAGCTCACTGCCTGATATCTCATAACCCACAGTGATTGTTGTTGAAGCATGGTAATTTGCCAGAGAAAAAGGATCATCTTCTATTAGTTAATTAGTATGGAAATCATGAGGAACCTTTTGCAAAAGCTAGACTTCCTAACAATATCTACTTGACGTTTTGATTCATTTCTACTGCTGATCTTTCTATTCAGTATCTTGAATGTTGCTTAGAAAATCCCATGATATCATTTCCTTTAATCAAGACTTTTTCTTTTTCAGCCTGGAAAAAAAGGAAGGGATAAGCCTGGTACTTTTTCTCCTCTCAAAGATTTGACACTTGCACTCTTTGTTAGTCCTACCTTCAAAAACTGCATTGATATTTTTGGACATGACAGGCAACATGATTGTGACTAGCAAGTAGTGATTTAATCATATTGGCTTCCACAAGTGTTTTCTGTCTCCTAATGTTGTTTGCCTACAGAGCTAATGATAACATTTTCTTCAGTCAGCTCAACTAAGTCTGCTCTGTTGCACACAGCCCTGTTGAGTATGTAACCACATGACATATTCTTGGAACTGAGTAGAATAGGCTGTTGTATGGGCTTTTAAGGCTCTACTGCCTTTGATGAATCTCAGTATAAAAATCTCCATGAAAAGGCAAAAAAGTCATTCATCTCTTCCTTCTAGTTTTGTAACATAATTTACCAAACATAGCCTTAAATTTATAAAATAAAATATTGCTAAAATGTCAAGGTTCAGTCCTACCTGGACTCTAACCTCAGTCTAGCAAGATAAATTTGCCTTGTAGAATAAATAATCATAATATTTGAAAAATAAATCCAAGTAATCATATCCAAAAGGTCACTTACAGCAGCAGGGTTCATTTGGTGCTTCATGGGAGAAATCCCTCTGACTTACCACATTTCACAAAGGAAACACTGACAGTACTGTCTGATGAAGCACTTAGAGCTGAAATATTTATGCACTGTATGTACCTAGGGAAAAGTGAGAGTGCAAGTATTTCTTCTCCACACATATTTGCATGACCCAACACTTAACTGTTACATCAATACAAAACACTGGACAGGGTCTCAAACCCTACATCAACCCAGCCACAAGAGATGGCATGGCTGGACCACCTGAAAAATTTCATTGTACTGTTTTCAAAGCTATGCTATTTACAATGTAGGTAGGATATTTTCTACTTCTGTAAAAGTAGCACATATCTCCAGTGTTTGGGTTTTCAAGGTCAGTCAGGAAATCACACCTGCTGCTGAGGGTTTGCAAAACTTGAAATTGAAAATACCTTAATGCTTGGAAAACACCAGTCACTGTACTTTAACCAGATGTATTTATTTCTCAAATGTAGCACAGACAATAGCATGGCCTGACCTCCAGATCTGGCATTTTTAAAAATGTTCCCTCTGTCACGTGCCTATTTGCTTCAGCTCCACTAGCCTTGGGGATGGCATCCAGCACCTTGTTACTTAAGTGAGGAGGTAAAAAATGTTCCTGTATTTTATTTCCATGCATGGGTATTTCTTAAAGGAAGAGCCCAACATCCCTATGCAGTGAGTCCTTCCCCCTTTAAAAAAACTCCCCCATGCAAAAGGAATATAAAAATCATTCCCTTCCCAAGGGCCATTTGCCAAAAGTCTCAGCTTTGGAGCACAGCTGGCTGTAATGGCTTCAAGTGACCCATCTTGAGTGCAGTGGTGTGTGGATGCTGAGGTTTGCCCAGCACTTTCAGAGAACTCTTAACACTGCTGATGAAGCTGTTATAAAAGAAGGACATGGGGCTGTAAAACTGGTTGGTTTTTTTCCATCAGGAAAGCAAATGAGTATACCAACATTAGGCTAGTACCAGCAACAGATGGAGGTGAGAGAAAATATTAAGGAGACCACCACACCAGTACAGTCAAGAGAGTTTGATGAAGTGGCTTCTTGTTGCCTGTGATTTCCTAAAGGTGTAGCTGCTCAAGACTTATAAAATTCTCTTGTTAAATTTAAAGGGCCTTATGTCAAGCCCATTGTAGTGTAGAATGCATTTCCTGTATTGCTGGCAAATAAATCATGTTGCTTTTTGACATTTTCCCAGCTCAATAAGCAGTTGTTGTGTCTTACACAGTGTGTGAGGTTTGTCAGATTGGTGCAGTCTGAATCAAAGAGCAATTTTAACTCAAATGCCAGCCTTCTGCAAAAGCCTTCCTTCAAGGGACACTCATTCCTTTCACATTCTCCACCACTCTGAGGGGGCCTGTTTATGTACTGAAATATTTGTAGATTATGGAAAGGTACTGTTGTTTGGATTTTATTTTAACTCTTAATGTGTGTTTATACACACAGGGTATCTTTCAACCACTTGGATTGGTCTTTTGAAGTCTGGTGGGAAGCATATTTGTCACTCCCTCAGAAAAAAGGCAAGCAGATACATAGCACATTTCCAGACTTGTTTTGTGTTCTACAGCCCACTTATGTTTTCTGGACAAAAGCATAAAGTCCAATAAATTTAACATTGCACAAAAAAACACACTGAGCTTCCATGATTTCTTCCTTTCTCATATAAATTTGCCTAGGATTAAATCTTTTAAGTGAACCTCCTAAGTGACACATATTTTGCATAATCTTACTTCTTTCTCAGATAGTTTTCTTCTGCAGCAATATATTTCTTATCTAGTGAATTTTGTGACTTCCTACCACCCATTCAAACTAAATTTTAAAAAGAAATAGCAAAATCAACTAAGTGTATATTAAATATATTTGCCACCAGGTCAACTGCAAAAGTATCTGAGGTGTCCCTAAAGGGTTCCTTCCATTTTCCTACACCTACATTCTTTTATAGATCCCTGTCTTTTACAAGAGGTATTATCCTGGGATCTATATTATTTTTAATTATATTTGGGTTTTTTCTCTTTACATATGCTACATTTTTCTTACTTGTTGTTGAATCTAAAGTGAATGAAGTAACACATTTAGCTTTACTGTTAATAAAGAGAAATTGGATTAAAGTTTCTCTAGATGCTTTGCCCAAATTTTCACTTGCTAAAACATGCTGTGAAACAGCCTTTTGGAACTTGGTAATTTCCTCTCATCCTCAAATTTATTACAGCTGTATATTTTCATCAGCAAAGCAAATTAAGAATAGGTTATGCTGGTTTAAACAGAAATATTAATGTGATGTATAAATTAATTCACTGCATTCCACAGTGCTAAATGCAAATAATTTCATCAGTCACTTCCTGTCTAATTAAAAAAATAAATTAGAATCTTCTCAAAATTGTGCTATATGTCACTTTTAAATAGATTCTTACATATTATATTGCACTAGAGCCATAATTCAGCTTTCATTTTACATCATTTTGTGTCTGTGACCAATGGCTTAGAAAATTCTACTTTCATTCAGCAGAAATATCTGCCTCCAAATTGTATCTTAATGCAACCTTCAAGATGCATACCAAGGGCAACAAAACTGCCAATGTACTCAGCTTCATAACCTCTTTCAGAAATTCCTTTGACAACAAATATTCTATTTGCAGATATGAGTATGACTTTAACTTCTCTCAGACCAAATTCTTGAGTTTTGAGCCTCTCTGAGGGACATATTGGCCTGTTCTAAGTCACAAGAATGTTTCCCCTCTCTCCTCATCTCTCATTCACCACACTTACTGTCACTATATATTTTTTACCTTTTCCTTAACTGCTTGACCTTTTACCTATTTTTACACATCTCTAGGCCAGTTCACAGACATATCTGGAACTCTCACACTCTACAACACCAGCTAAGGACTCTCCCAGTTAACATGTAACAGCCTTGACTGCCCATGCATCTAGGGACCCAAGTAGTGGAAAATGGTTGTTGTGCCTTACTGTGAAGAAAAAAAAATACAATGAAAACTGTCCACTCTTTCTGAAATGACATTTTTTCATCAATTCACTCTTGCTAGAACACTCATAGAGAATCATAGAATTATACAACACTGAGGGTTGGAAGACACCTTAAGAATTCTCTAGTTCCAACCCCTTGCTGCCATGGGCTATTACTCTTGGAATTCACCCCAAAGCAAATGTAGTAAGGTCATTCTTATTCCAGCTGCAGAATCACCATGCAGCTGCACAATATGCTACAGTGCTAAGGCCAGAGCATGAGCATCACCTGCATATCCGTACCACAGCTTGCATGTATGTTGTATTAGCTAATGCTAAGATTTTCCAAAGTAAAACTAGTTGGTGACAGTATAATAGAGGATGGGATGTTGCCTGTAGTCCTAGAGATAGTCACTAATTCCCAAAGCATCAGCTCTGAAATATATAGGATCTACATTACATAGCATAAAAGAACGGTCCAATATCCAGCAGTGCTCTGGTGTTTGTTTGGTCAAAGTCAATGCAATGCAGAGCAGACTAAAACGCTCATTAACTTTGTCTCATCTTTACCTGAAAAGAAATTGCCTACTCTCAAATAATACCCTGGGTTTCAGGATGTCACTCAATATGACAAAATAAAACTCTATCCTGGGGTAAATCAATAGGTTTTCTGTAAATGATTTTAAAATAAATATCTCTTTGGTGAAACTGAGAAGTTTGTTGTCTGTGAAATCAAAACACTATGTAAGATACTCCAGAAATTAAAGCATAATGAAACAGAAAGTCACACCTAAATGTAGTTTTTCCTTATATTTTGGGGACAATGTATTTTATGAAAGCTGCACTTCTGGATTCTAGTGAAGAATATGGTCCTTTGTGTCATTTTAACATCTTGCACAAATCTCAGTAGACAGACTCTATAATCCAACAATCACAATCAATGCCTTGTTACACCATTGAACAGAAAAAGGGTTCTTTGACAGGATGATTTGGTGTTATACATGCTAATGTGAGCCATAGCATCTGCAGAATAGCTCATGAATACCCCCAGTACTGCTCAGCACTCTAGTCAGAGATGTGTTTTACTTAGCTATAGTGCCAAGATGCCGTTTCATTAACCTTATTTCTCTTTCTTTTCTGTAAGGCATAATTCTGTTGTAGCATAGACTCGCCAGGATACGTCATGGATACCAAGTAGAGTAAATAGTATTAACAGAATACGCACAGTCTGTGCTTCCAATTTCCATGCTTCACACAGGAAGATGTGTAATGACTAAAGTCTGACAGTTTAATTCATTCAGCCCAATGAGACTGGTTTGTTAAAAAAGCTTTCAATTTCAGATTCATTTTCCTTTTCTTAAACCATGAAGAAGGAAGTAATTTACTTCTATCCTGCCTTAATTTTTAACTGACCTATAATGCATACGGTTAATAGAAGAGCTCCGATTTTTCAAATGTCAACAGGAACTCTGTCTGTAGTCTATATTTAAAATTCTGACCACTTCTTACTATTGACCTCATGCCGTGGTCTCTCAAAGTCAAAGAACAAATGAGTTAAATGTATATTCAGAAAAAGAACAAAGTTGGAAACACTATATTAAAAGCAAGTTCTAGGATGCAAAGAGGTAGTTTGTTATAACAGGAAGGAAGCTGTTTCATCCCCAGTTTCAGCAAAGCTAAACAAAAGAGAACCTGTACTGTGTCAGAAGTTGATGGAAATAAAGTCATTGCAAAAAACTGGCAAATATTAGTGCGTGTTTCTGGAATTAAACTTTTTCAGAGAGACCTTTCTTAAAACCTCAGTTCAAGTCTCCTTCACAAGTTTGCACTGTAATCCTAAGCAAATCCCTTATGAACAGATTCTTTAAAGTATTTAAATGCCAAATCCTGTTAAACATTTTCTTTCTGTGTCTGTAGCCACTTGGGTAACTTGGAAAAAATCAGCCTCTCTGTCATGAAATTCTATTGTGGTGAGGATAGACATGCTGACTTTGCTTAGAAGTGTTGTGGAAGTACATAAAATACACATTCAACAGAAAACTTTGGTAAATTAAGATACAAAGAATGCTTTCTTGTAAGTATCAATTCCCAACATTCACAGAATTCAGATTTTGAACTTTGCTTTCTATAGTCTTCAGTGTTTGATTTCTGGCAAACTTCACCTTCAGTTGCAATAGAAGGTACAATAAATTGACTATGTCAGAACAGTTAACCTGAACAGATCACATTACTGGAGAGCCTGTAGGCTCTCAACTTCTTCCACATGTCAAAAATTTTGGACTCTGCTATCAGTATAATTGTTCTGATGACTGAACCTCTCCTGTTACATTATGTCTCTTTCAACACTCTTATTTTTAATACTTTCCAAGGTATCATACCCTAAATAAAAACACCCAACTTTCTAAGTTAAACTTTTTTTAAGGTTACAATATTCACTCAAAGTTGGGTAATCTAAGTAATGTTTCTTCATTTTTGTCACTCACTGAGAAGACACACGAACAGCTATCTCCATATGGCTGACAAGTAGCAACTCATCAAATCGCAATCGTGAATCCTGTAATCCACATTTCACATTAAACCAGCGTTTTCCACACAATCAAGCCTCCAGATTCCAATATAAATTCCACACAGTGGCCTCCTTGGTTTAGTACTGAAAGCAACTTCTGATGAGTGAAATGATCCACAAGTTCAACTATACAATCCAATACTCCACATACACATCTGAAAGTGCTACACCTTGCTGGTATCTTTGACTCCTGTGCCAATGCCAGCTACTTGGTGAAGCTAGCAATACTGAATGTAATTCTACAATCACAAGGGTTAAGCAACATAAGAGCAACCCTTAACAAATCAACAGTTCCTAATAATGACCAAATTTGAAAAGTTTTGATAGCAAAGTGAATAAGAATCCAGTAGAGTAAGAAACTGATACCACGTAATACCAAGAAATTTCAGACAAGAACTGAAATGCCCTACAGCCTACTTGTGCAGACACCCATGAGATTTGGACTTATGGGTATTCTCAGTTCAGTCAGAGAGAAAGGAGAGTTTCTAACCAGGCTAGAGCCTGGGAAAGGGTTGCAAAGGAATGTAAATAATTCTCTATCTCTCTTGTTGTTCACATTGTTTATAGATATGTTCTGCCACCGTGCATCATTCACTGCGCACCAATTGTGTGAGAATGTTTTTACTTTAAGACCAATGAAATTAGTCTGCATGCTGCTCTCTGTAAAAGAGCAATGTATTTGAAATGAAGTTAGTTAGTGTTCACATCATCTAGCCTTCTGAACTGGAGTTCTTTCATTCCTGTCCTGCCTCAATGGCATCATGGACTCAGTAAAATATTCCATGTGGAAGCTTCTTTCCAGGGAGTTTGGCTCCATCATAATCGTGTAATCTTGTTATGGTCACACAGGTCCCAAGAATCCCAAGAATCTTCCCAAAATCTTCTTGGGAAGACTTTTCCTTTACTAGTGTATCATCATATAGAATTACACAGTCAAATAAAAATGCGGGGTGTTGAAGACCCTTTTGTTTTAAAGTGCTTTTCACTTAAATACAAAACAAGTCAGAGAGAGAAATCAAGGTTTACATAAACACACTAGAAGAAACTCCCAACAACCTATTTTTTGAAGACAGACAGACTCATTAACAACTTGTGGTTCCTAAAAAGCAAATCACAACAGAAGTATGAATTAACTCCTCAGAAAATTATTTTAATAGTGTAAGTCCTACTAATATTGCTTTTCAGTGCTGTAGCAACCAGCATCTTTTTCCCTAATTCGTGGTGAATGGGAGCATATCCAGCATCACCAGGGTGTACACAAACCTCCCTCACTGTCAAATCTGGGACCATTCTTACCTTACTCTTTTACTAGCTCTACCACAATTTGCTAATATGATTTCACATCAGACAGTTTGAAATTTAGTGCCACAGCAAGGCACATAACAAGAGTGTGCCATGACTCAGGAGAGAGACTTTACTAGGTGAAGAACTTGTAGAACCTCAAGAGTATTTTCTTAGTTATCTGCAGAGAAAACCAAAGCAGCAGGACTGCAGAACTACCTAACCCTCCCCTCTTATAAATACAGCTGAGCAGAAATTTCTCACTACAGGGATTTTTTACTACACAGTGTCAGATTGTCACAGCTGATGTTAAGTGTGGAAAGGGCCTTGGCTTCAAAAAAAATTTATCTCTAAAATTATTTTGGGGAAAATGTGTAAATTTTGAATCTGTCAAAATATCTATTAGCATATTATTAATTGGGATACTCCAAATCTACTAAGTTACTTATTTGTAAATTCAAGATACTTCAAGCTATGTAAACTAAATAATGAAGAAATCCTTTTTTAAAAAAGTGACCTATATAATTCGGTTTGTGAATATATTTCAAGATTTCAGTTTTTCATCTCAGTTTGAGCAAGGGCCAAACCTGATATTTAAAAGGTAATTTAATGGAAGAAAAACATTTTACTTCCAAAAATAAGTTGCAGTTGACTCACAGCTACTCTAGTTTACAGAACCCTGCAAGCATCAATCTACCAATTTATACCACAAGAAGTGACCTTTCCTGAACTCCTCTACTTTTGCTTTGTACAGAGCACTTCAAAGTCTCAGTGAAGATGTCTCTTTTTCCAGGATTCTTTCCTTACAGACATTTTTCAGGTGATGTCTTTTTCCAAAGTTCACATGCACTGAAATGGCACAGGTGGTGTTCATCACCTCTCAGCTTGCAAGGTGTGGCAGGTTCTAGGACTCCATCATGGGCTGCCCCCACTAATGCAGATTAATGGGAGAGTGATTTGTAGATTCAGATTTCTGTCATTTGTCTCTAAGAGCCTAGAAGATACTGTTGTTGCTGAGAAGTAGCAGCCAACAGCTGTCTTTTGTTATCCATCTCCTTTAAATCTTCTTTCCCTCCTCATTGCTTCCATTTACTCTTTCAGCAATGAGGGAAGATTAAAGAACTGCCAAAGATGAGAAATGCAAAATTCAGAAACAAAAGGAAAGGCTGCATGGACAGGATGCCTGTAGGTGACTTTCTAGAGCTTGCATTGATTTAAAGGTCAAAAGCTTAAGTGAATGGGGATGAAGTATTGTCAATGTTTCCAGGTGCATTCTTAATTTCACTCTCAAAAAAAAAAAAAAAAAAAGTCAAGTTGTAGTCTAAGATGTAACAAAGAATAAAAGAAACAAAGACCAAAAGGAATAAGCATCCCTTAGAATAAAGAACATAGTTGAATGTGGGAAATTTTTACTAGATGTATCTTTCTGAGCATTGCTCTGCAACTAGGATCATTATTTAAATAGAAAAACAACAACAGATAGAATTGTAGTGGTTTCCAAAAGAACTGGGGACTTAATTAAATATTATACAACTCAGTGCAAATAATGGGAAAGTAAGTATGAGAACTGTGTGTAATTCTACTTACAAGAAACAGAAATTTAACAAATCCATGCACTACAATTACCACTAGCAAATTAAAGAACAAATTAGTATTTCCTGGGGTTAAATTCCTTGTCATGTGTTACTTGAACTTTAACTATTGTTTCCTAAAATTTCACCTTAACTTATGGTAAAGTTCTGCTCTGACAGACAGGAGGAAAAAACAAAAATCAAGGACAACTGATGCTCTCCCCAGCAGCACAACCATAAGACACTTGTATAAAGAGGACTTTCTGGGAAATATGCTTTTCTTTGAATAAGTTACAGGGTAAATTATCCCATTTCAGATAAGAAGTTAAAGTGGTAGGGACGTTATTCTATGCAGAGAGTATTTCTCTAGGAATTCTTTTTCAAGTGCCTGCCATACAATTCAACATTTCAGGCATGTCTCTTTATGTTTGCAGTACTACAAAAGTATTCATGCAGGTGAGAACTATATTGAAGATAAAGAAACCATCTCAACTTGACCTATAGTTCACCAGTAGCATTTTGTCAAAACTTCTGAGAATTTCCATGACTGCCATGTAATGTATTTTTGGCCTACTTGCCTGAACCAGCAGGGGAACAGAATGTGGTATATTGTCTTTTTGTTCTCTGTGTATATAGAACTTAGACCTGTGTGGCACTGGTACTCAGCTACAGCTCGCAGCCTTCACAGCAGTAAGATGTCAATATTTAAAATTAGAAAGTGATGTGTAATGGTATCAGCCGTAAGGAAATGTTGGCTTTAAAGCTGAGCCCGCGGATCCTGCTTACTTGTTGTATCAGCACCACCTGCTGGTACCTCACATATTTTCCATTGTAATGCTGGCAGGAAGTTTTTTCTCTTAACATTTCATTTAAGCTCTAAAAATATTTGAGGAGGCGTCAGAAAGAAAGATTGTTGTTTCCTAATCTCTTTGGAGACCCCACCGAACAATTTATACTCACGTTATTTCATCTAAGGAGTACAAAGAAAGAGGTTTATCCAAATATCTTAAATCCTAAATTGGGCAAACCCTGCTCTGAAACCAATAGAAAGGATCCAGGGAGTTGACTCCTGGTTCACATATTTTTTTCACATGTTATCTAGCTCATCATATTTTGGAACTGAAACAAAATTAGATTCATCAGTACAGTGAATGATTCTGAACAGATTTGTACACACACTATGATTCACCTGTTGAGACATTTCTAAAGGAGGATTCATCTCACCTAACACAGTCACATCCAGGAATATGTTTCCAATTCAGCTGAGTGCATCTTTTATTTTTAGCTGACAGAATATATCACTATTTTAATGTTATTTTTAACTCGGATCATACTTCCTTTTTGCTAGATAGTCAGATCTACAAAATAGATGCCCAAGTGAAGTGGAGATATCTTATTCATGCATTGGAAAAGGGAAACATAAGGATAATGAAATCTGTTCATTCTTCTGGGAAGCAGTCAGCCATACATTCAGCTCTGGACAAGACTCAGCAGATGATGTCCATGATCCAAGTGAAGGGTCAAAATAGGTGTCTAAGACACATGGCAGGGGAGAGGGGCCATTGCAGTGCAAGGGTACTGGGGACACAAAAATGCTAGTGGCACTTACAGGAGAGGCTGGAGGTTCTAAAATGGCCTTAGGGAGGACACAAAGGAAGAAGCTGATATTCTGGCTTGGAATTGGGGAGACATATAATGGGAGGGATATAAAGGGAGAAATAGAAATAAGGAATGCAGGATACAGATTTGTAGGTATTTGGCTTCCTCCTGTTCAATATGTCTATTTTTCCAGCTTCTCCCACAGCAGAAGCAGTGGAAGATCTTTTGCAGACCCACCACCTGTAGGCTTGCTCTCACATTGATGTAAATATATCCTCACTGCTTTTCCTCATCAAGATGCTTTCCTACTGCAGTCTCATTATCTGGTTTGCAGCAGTTGCTGCACTACAGACCAATTGTCAAACCTCTGAAAGCTTAATCTTTGTACTATGCCTCTGCACCCATTAATTCCCCTGAGTGAGGCAAGGGCGTGGCTACTGGAGCATCAAAATGAAGTAAACATACATTAGCACTGGCAGAATTAATTAAAATATCCTGATTTTCAGAGCATCTGCTGGAAAAGTGGAAAGGTTTGATCTCAAAATAGCCTTAAAAATGCAATAAAATATTTACCTCATTTTTTATTTCATATGTATTGTATACAGAAGGTTTGTCTGATATCCTCAAAGCCCGCTGTTGCCTTCTGTGTGTTCTTGAACCCTTTGCTCACAGAGTGTGAACTGCAAGGTTGTCAGGGATCTTAATGACTTGTACTTTCTTTCCAAAGGTATTGAAGTGATCAGTGTCATTTGTCCACTGTAACTGGAAGTAGTTCTGCCTTGTATGCTATACCTGAAGCTATAGTTTTGGAGTAGGTTTTTGGTTTGATTGATGGGGTTTTTTTTGTTTTGTTTTGTTTTGTTTTGTTTTCTTAGGTTTTTTCTTGTTTCTGTCCTCTCTTAATCTTTCATTTTATTCTACTGTTTAGGCTTTGATAGAAAACTGCCATGTGCAATTCTTATCAAGTCAAAGCCAAATACTTGTCATTTATAGATCCCATAACTGAATGATACATTATTAAATCTTCATATGTGTTTCATATTTATCATCCTAGATAAATATGTTTCATCACAGACAGGAAATGCTGTCTGTGATGAAACATTTGGAGACAACCAAAGTGAGCAGGGAAATGAAGACACTGTTGCTCTCTTGCAGTTATTGTAATACAAAGTTTGTAACAAAACCCAATACAAATTGCAGAGGTAGGTCAAAGTAATTCTAGGCTGAAATGATGATGAAATAGCAGATCTCCACAGCAACAAAAAGCCTATTTTAACACACTGAGTTTAAGAACTGTAATGTTTTAGAAATTAGAAATGCATGTAGATTTTTAACAGACTATGTTCTATTTATTTTGGTGTTTGGTGGTGATTTTATTTTTTTAATACAAATATGAATCTCTCTGCCCCTAAGAAATTTCCTTTAATTTATCTTACAATGTTATCAGTTGCAAAACAGCTGGTACATTGTGACCATAGGCCATGACAACCCATTGTGTTCACCCCAAGCCTTTTCTTGTTCCTAAATTATTTTCTGTGGGAAATTTCCCTCTAACACAGTTTACTTCACAACCACAAAGCACAGATGTCCTCTTCCTTATTGCATTCTTCCCTTTCCAACACAAGCTTCATGGAACTGAAGCTCATGGAGAAGCAATATCATCAGGGAATTCCCTGTTTCTCACTAGTCACAAAACCAGTTTTAAAGAGCTATGCATTTTTGGAAAATACAAGCAAATTAATTTAAATACATATGCTATGTCAGCACTTACTCATTTGCTTCTTGGGTAAGAGAGATACATGTTCTGTAATCTAGAATATATAATAGGGGCTTCTGAAGTGCATTTAAAAGTTTTTGTCTTACTTATCTGCATTCTCTGCACTGTAGCATGGAAATTTTTTTTCACTCTATGTATGTACTTTTTATGTATTATTTTATTTTTACTTGTGTTTTTATGTTTGTTTCTGGATAGCACCAACACTGTAGTGAAATTTTGGGAAAAACAACATTACCAAAAAAAAGATTGTAAATGCTGCTAGTTTTAGTCTCTAGGAGGAAAATATCTAGAATGTTGAAGTGTATTTTAGACATAAATAAAAATACAGTATCAAATTTAATTAAAGAACTAGAGGTTGTAATTAGCTGTTTTAAATCTATAGCTGTGTCAGAAAACATTGGTCACAAGAATGATGTTATGCAAATTAAAATGGATGCTTGGGTTGCACATATTTAAATTTCTAGATATCTGTGACAATATAAATTTCACTGAGAAAATAATTATGTGCTGATCTGTATTCAGGTGATCTCTTGAAATGTTGTTGACACCTTAAGCAGACGAGGCAATCACAAAGACAGACAGGAATTATGCCAATGTTTAGGGAAGATATGCCTGTCAAAATATGGAACACCAAATTATAAAAAACTGATTTTGTAATAAAGTTATTTGGCTTTTACAGTGATTACAGTTTAGACATCCTCACTGCTAATTTGGTCTGCATCACCACAGGACATTTGGACTTAGACAGAAGCTGCACACCACATATCAACCCAAGGAAGGCTGAATGAAATAATATGACTAAAGCTTTGTGCTTGGTATAGTCCTCATGCCAATGCTTCAAGTACAGAAACCAGCTGAGGGAAGTTCCTACTTCTATTCAGGTTCCATTTTTTCCTAAATCAAGCATAGAGTTCTTTGCAAGCATATGCCCTCAGCATATAAAGTTGCGAATGTGGGAGCTACATGAAATGTATTATATATGCAATGTTATATAAATATGTATACATAGAATATATCTCCTCAGTGATGTCATTCTTCTTTGTCAAGCACACAATATAGTTCTGTAGGAAAAAAAACCCAATAATTCATATCTACATACTCCATAAGAACAATATTGTCACCAGTGTAGAGACCAGTGTCACCACTGTCACCATTGACCCTTGAGATGGAGCTGGGTACCAGATAATATTTTTTCCTGCACTGTTTTTATGCTGGGACAGACTGCTCTGTCTGCATTCTCACTGAGAGTTTGGCTGACTATGAAGGCATGAAGCACACAGTTTAACAGTCCAGCTTAAAGAGTTCTATGAGATTCCAGCTCCCTTTGGCACAATTACCAGTGTTTCTGGACTGTAATCCAGTGTCAAGAGGGTCTGGAGAGATTGATTAGAAAGCAGAGGGTGTTTGAGCTGAGCAGCCCTAGAGAAAACTGAGGATGGCAAGAGTTCCTCATCCTGTCTAGGCTGGAGTTGATTTTCCATAAATGCTATGTTTTGGATTTGTGACTGAAAGCCAGTGTTGGTAACACAATGGTGCCTTGACTATTGTTGAGCAGGGCTCGCACAGCACCAAGGCCTTTTCTGCTTCTCACCCTGCCCCACCAGTGAGCAGGCTGGAGGAACACAAGGAGCCTGGAAGGCACACAGACAAATCATCTGAACCTGGACACCCCATAACATATGGCATCATGCTAAGTTTTAAGGAAAAGACAAGACACTCCCAAGATTAAAGGTCTGTCTGGACAAGAGCCACCAGGAGTGAAGTCAGCAGAAGTAACCGGGGTAAAGAGAAGGATCCAGAGGAGAGCAACAAAGCTGGTGAAGGGTCTGGAGCACAAGTCCTGTGAGGAGTAGCTGAGGGAGCTGGGGTTGTTTAGACTGAAGAAAAGGACTCAGGGGTGACCTTATGACTCTCTACAACTCTCTGAAAGGAGGTTGTAGCCAGGTGGGAGTTGGCTACTTCCCCCCAGCAACAGGATGAGATAATGTAGTCTTAAACTGAGGCAGGGGAGCTTTAAGTTGGACGTTAGGAAGAATTTCTTCACATAAAGGGGGTTAAAACATTGGAATGGGCTGCCCAGGGAGGTGGCGAAGGGTTGGATGTGACACTCAGTGCCATAGTCTATTTGACATGGTAGTGTTTGGTCACAGGTTGGACTGGATGATTTCAGAGGTCTGTTCCAGCCTATTTGATTCTGTGATAGGTAATTCCGGCAGTGGGCGACCGCAACCACCAACTCAAAATGGAGGGAACTGCACCTGCAGACTAAGTAGCATAAGAAGGAAGACATACAACCAGCAAGCAGGGCTTTGACTACTGATAGACAAGCTGTGCAATTCGCCGCGAATGAACGCTAAGGGCTTTGTCTGCTGAGGCCCATAAACTTTACTCCGCAAAGGTCTGACGTTCGGGCCGTGCCCCCGCGGCGGGCAGGCACGGCCCCTCCCGTTGCCATGGCGGCCGCGCCGGCGGCGCTGGCCCCGCCCCGCCCGGCGCCCGCCACCGCCTCCACAAGATGGCGGACGGCGGCGCAGCGCCCGCGCAGCCGGACGGGGATGTGCCCGCGGCTCCGGCCGCCGGCCGCAGGGACCGGCAGCCCCGGAGCACCGGCCGCCCGCCCAGCGCCCGGGATTTGCAGGTGAGAGGGCGGGCGTGCCGCCCCACTCCCGGGCGGGGCGGGGTCGGGCGGAGCGCCGCGTCCCCCCGGGGCCGCCGCAGGGCTCCCCCCGGGCCGGCCCTGAGGGCAGGGCGGTGCGCGGCTGCCCCGACTGCCCCTGAGCCCACCCGGCTTTTCTTCCTTCAGCTCCCACGCCCCTTGCAGGCTGGGAAGGGGAGCACGCCTCTGGAAGAGCACTAGGCCCTTTAGGATTGGAAAACAGGTGAAACTTAGTAACTGAAACTGTCTCTGTTCCATTTAATTACACATTATGGAAAGAGGAAGATGGGTGTAGTTTTTTTTTCATTATTACTATTTGGAATTTTCATAGGTTCTTCTTAAGATTAATTTTGCTGCAATCGTAGGATGGTTTGAGTTGGAAAGGATCTTAAAGATCATATAGTTTTAGCCCCTATGCCATAGGCATGGACACCTTTCACTAAACCATGTTGCTCAGAGCTCCATCCAACCTGACCTTCGACACTCCCAGGGATAGGGCATCCACAGCTTCTCTGGGAAATCTTTTCTGATGCCTCACTACCCTCTGAATAAAGAATTTCTTCCTAATATCTAATCTAAATCTCTCCTCTTGTAGTTTAGAACAATTCTGTCTTGTCCTATCACTATCTACCCATATAAAAAGTTGTTCTTCCTCTTTTTTCTAAGCCCCCTTTAAGTACAGAGAGGCCACAGTGAGATCTCTCTGGAGTTTTCTCCAGTGTTACTGTTGTGTTATTCTCCGGGATTGCTTTTTTTTATTGTTACAATAGGTAACAGTAACAAAATCTGTGTTAATAATTCTGGTTCATAAGGTTTTGGCTAGATACTTATTGATAAAGTGTTAAACCCCAAGGAAGTACCCTCCTGGGTCTGTAGTTGATTAGCGGTGCCACATGAGAGGGGATTTGAGGAAAGCACAGAAACCTGGCCATGCCCTTCCATGCTCTCTCAGCATCCCTCAATCCTTGGATTAGGGATGGTACAGGGTATGCTGTCTATGATTTACCCATCAGCTTTACATATCTGAAAGGTATTTTCTTCTATCCTCAGATGGAATAGAGGCCTTCAGCAGATTTTTTGGGCTCTCTTTCCTCAATTTAATTTTCTTAATGGATATAATTCCTCATATTTATTTTTTCCTGTAGAAAATACCTCATAATATTATAAAAACAACAAAAAATAATACGGGATTACTACCCTGTGTTCATAGCAGTGTGTTTTCAAAGGCAGATGATGTTTCATTTTATTTTAACCTGTATCCCCTCTACATAAAACTGTAATGAAACTGTAGCCTAGTACCTTTCTGGTGTGTATGATAAAATGTTAATGTCAGTCACATAGTGTGAGCAGAGTGATCTGGGGACAAAACTCAGGATGGTTTGACAAAATAGAGTCCTATTCAGTACAAAAGAAAGATTGCTGAAATTACACTGTAGGACCCTTGCATAAATTTCTAAGAATGAGCTTGCCAGTGATATGGCAGCATTTTGGGAATCTTTGTGAAAAAGTTTGTTGGGGTTTGTGTAAGTATTTGTGGAGTGATGCCTTGAATTCAAGCCAGAAAGGCTGAATTTGTTCTTCATTCCAGTACAAGCTTATTTGAATTATGTTTTTTATATTTCTGTGTAAGATGCTTGTAAAATTTATTGTTTGCTTCTATCAGAGGGTTAGATTGCTGCTTTATTTCAATTTGTTACCATTAATTAATGAGCTGATGCTTAATATCTCTGTGTATATTTACTCTTGTGACTCTAAATCTAATACAGGTTTTACATAGCTGGTGAAGTAGTGGAAACTAACGGATAGCAGAGTGCAAGTTCCAAGTCATAGTGGCCTTTAAGCATTGTGTAGTTTGTTTTTTTTTTTTTTTTTTTTTCATAAAGCACAAGGGAACTTGAATTTTAGTTGGGGTTCCTCATGTTGATATTTCTACTTTCCTGGACAGATGGATATTTCACATTAATTTTTGTCTTTATTCTATTCCATATGTAGTTCTTGAGTTATAGGCTTACAAAAATGAGTTCTGTTTCCTACAGCTGGCCTTGGCAGAGTTATATGAAGATGAGGCTAAAAGACAGTCATTGTGTTCTGACAAGCCAACAGCTACAAAGATCAGTAACCCAAAGGTATCACAGAGGTAAGATGTGGGTTTTTTTTCAGAAATGCCTGTTAAAGGAGGTCAAGCAATAAATGCAGAAATCTCTTCAGGAAGAGAGACTTTAGCAGAGTATGGGACAGTTGGAAGTATAGGGTGTTTTGAGGTTTTTTTTGTAACTTTCAGTGAACCCACCTAAGCTGACTAACCACCTATACAGAACTAAGTTTACAAACAAATAAAGCAAACGGCTCCATTTACCAGTACATCTCATGAAGGTATAACTTCCCACTCCCAACCAAAGGAGATGCTTCAATACCATATATCAAATACTTCAGTGTGATAGTTGGCAAATACTTGTTATTTGTTGGCATCATACTGGAATCTGCGTGAGAAGGAAGAGATGAATTAGTAGACTTCAGTTAGCTCTCAGATGAGAGCAATGCATTAATTGCATGGAAGCAGTGCTGCTCTTCTATGCTAGAAGAAAATAGTTCAGTTGGAATATACCTATAGTGACCACCCAGTCCAACTGTTAATGCAAAATGACTCTGCCATACATGTGCCTTTTCCTCCTTGTTCACTGAGAAGCATTAATGGCTGTGAACTTTGACAAAAAAAACCCAAACTAAAACAAACCCAAAAAACCAAGCAACCAAAACAAAACCCCAAAAACCAGAAAACACAACTCGATATTCTTAGTTTTTGAAAAAGAAGTAATTTCAGAAGTTAGATATGAAGTTTATATGCCAGTTATCTTCAAATGCTTTCTTTTATTCTCTTGGCAGTCTTAAACTGGATTCTCTTAAAAGGTTGAGAAAACCAGAGAGAAGCATGAGTGATGACAAAGAAAACCAAAGGTATTTCTAAAACAAAACAAAAAATAATTTAACAATTGTGAAAGTAATTGGGGTTTGCATCACTTTCACACTTTGCTCCCTCATGTTCTTTCAAAATGCGTGTGAGCTAGGTCTGTCCTGCAAAGAGCTAGGGACTTATTAGAATGTTACTAATAAGCTGTATTAGCTTATTAGTTGTACACTGTTGTAAAATTATATTTAGCAGAATCTGGCTGGAGTTATGTAGGACCTGTAAATGCCTTAACCTGTATGGTCATAAAGGTTGTAACTTACACTTGTACTCAAAAACTTTTTTGTCTTTCTGAGTATCCCGAATTGTTCTTTGTATCTATTGCTCAAATACTTGAGTGCTTCCTTTCTTTCTTGAATACAAATTCTGGTAAGAATTCCTGTTTCATATCCTTACCACTATCATTCTTTTAAATCTAATAATTAAAGATTTTCCATATAAATTGTAGTTGGGGCAATAAACACAAGAGATGTACAAAGGACATGTTACTCTGGGATTGACAATTATGTGGCATTATAAAAACAGTATGATTGTACAGTACTCTCATACCCAGTACTCTCTTCTGGTAATTGTAAAATATGATGAAATCAAGACATTGTGAAGACATTGGTCTAAGAAACAGTTTCACATGGATTAATTGGTTTGCCTTGCCCCAAGTGGTTAAGTGTAAAAGTTGAGGAAAGTGGAAAGCAGTTATTAGTTATTAACATTTCTTGTAATCAAAGAAAAAACAATCAGGTTTGCCAGATTTTGATTTATTTACATATTTTTACAGCATCTATTCCAATGTATTTAGAGATTGTAGTGCCTTTCTCAAGATAATTCTCGAGGAACATCTTGATCTTAATCATCAAACAGATACAATTTTGAACAGAATTATTTTTAGTGTAGCATTTTGTCTTCAAGAGCTAATAATGGTGCTATGAAGGAAAAAAAAAATTAGAAATTGTTATTTTCATAACAGTTTCTGCAGGTTTTAAAATGCCTTGAAAGTTAATCATATTTATTTAAAAATTTCCATTTCTGATACTGTTGGGAATTGAAGTATGCTAAATCTTTGAATTAAAAAATCAAATTGTGGCACTGTTCAGGTTTTCCAAGAACAGTTTTATACTTGTTCTGCTAAGATGGTGTTATCTATGAATTTATATTCTATCCAGTCCAGGCACAGTCCCATGCACAGGATACCCCTGAGGAAATCAGTCTTTCTGGGAGTAGGTGACAGCCACATAAGATGTCTAACCCCATCAGGACTGTTCACCTAAAACTTATGGCCTTGCCCTCTGATATTTGGGATCTGTTCCAGAAGGCACCTTGGTTCTTTGTTAGTCAGATGTCTTTAGTATAGTGCTGCTTGGGTTATTGAGAAGGTTGGAACCAAGTGAAGCATTTATCAGAATGAAGAGGTTTTGTGCCAAATTTGTCTCTTTGTTCATTTTTTTTTTCTTTTGATGGGAAGAGAAAAATTGTGCTTGTTACTTAAAGCATTGTTGCTTATGTGCATTACTATTCTAAAGATTCTATTCAGGTGACTCAGAATATAGAGGATTACAGATTTCTGGGGCTTCTAATAATCCAAGTAAAATTGTTGCTGAACTCTTCAAGGAAGCAAAAGAACATGGAGCTGTCCCATTAGATGAAGCCTCGAGAGCATCTGGTGATTTTAGTAAAGCCAAGGTAAAAGTTAAGAAATGTGTTGATCTGTCTTTACATTTGTGTCTCTGAAATTCATCAAACCACAGGAGAGCAAGTGCCTCTTTCTCTAATTTGCAAATAGCAGATTTGCTCAAAACAGTTTTATATTGTCTGTTTTCAAACAGCTTGCTCTAGAAAATAAAGAGGAAAACCCACACAATTTCAGAGGCAATAATTAGAAATCACCATGAACTGGAGTTATATGCTTTGTTTGTAATTATAATTGATTAAATAAGAACCCAGACTAAAGTTGCATCTCAAATCTTACCTATAGAATTGCTCCTAGACAGTTGTGGTCAACAGTTCAGTGTCCAGATGCACATTGGTGACAAGGTATCCATAGAGGGAGCAGTGCTTTCAATGTCTTTATCAGTAACACAGACAGAGGGGTGGAGCGCACCCTCAGCAAGTCTGCAGGTGACACCAGGCTGAGTGTTGCAGCTGATGTGCCTGAGGTCTTGGATGCCATCCAGAGGGATGTGGACAAGCTTAAGAAGTGGGGTCATGGGAACTTCATCAGGTCAGCAACGCCAGATGCAGAATTCTGCATCTGCATCAGGGCAACTCCCAGTATCAGCACAGGCTGGAGGATGAAAGGATTGAGAGCAATTCTGGGGAAGGATGGGGGTAGTGGTGGATGAAAAGCTGGACATGACCCAGCAATGTGCACTCACAGCCAGAAAGCTGTGGTGCTTGGGCTGCATCACAGCAAGAATGAGCACCAGGGTGAGGAAGGGGATGCTGCCCTTTTACTCCACTCTGGTGAGAGCACTCCTGGAGTGATTCATCCAGCTCTGGGATCCACAGCACAAGAAGGGCATGGACCTGTTAGAGTGAGTTCAGAGGGATGGAGCATCTCTCTTAGAAGGAAAGGCTGAGAGATTTGGGATTGTTCAGCCTGGAAAAGACAAGGGTCTGGGAAGATCTTATTGTAGCCTTCTACTTAAAGGGGGTCTATAAGAAAGATGGGGATAGATTTTTTAGCAGGCCTGTTGTGGTAGGACAAGGGGTAAAGGTTTTAAAAGAGGGTAGATTCACACTAGGTATAAGAGACATTTTTTACAATGAGTGTGGCAAGACACTGGAACAGGTTGCTCAGGGAGGTAGTATGTGCCCCATTCCTGGAAACATTCAAGTTTGTGACCTTTAAAGGTCTCTTCCAACCTGAAGTATTCTATGATTCTTATGTTTGAAAAAGTGTACAGAACAGAAGCTGAAATGTGTCACAAAGCTTTCTTAGTCTGATTATGTCTGCTAGATAAAATTTTCAACTTAGAAATTACATGATAGAGCAGTACTTGCTTTTTATCACAGAAACAAGCTTGTGGATGGCTTTTTTTGGGTTTGTTTTTTTTGTTTGTTTGTTTGATTTTTTTTTTTTTTGTACCTAGGTAAGAATGTTAATGAACTGTTTTAGATAATTATTTTATAAGCTTTTCTTTGTATTTTTTCAGTCATTTTCTGGTGGTGGATACAGATTGGGTGACTCATCACAAAAGCACTCTGAATACATATATGGAGAAAATCAGGATGTAAGTAAAATTCATAGCAGAAAACAGAACCTTCAACAGAGGCCTGCTTAATCATGTTTACAGCTTGAAATGCCAGTATTACTGAAACTATGTTTATGAGGAAAAAATAACATTAGCTACGTGTTCAGTAGGAATTGTTGAGGTTTCCGAAGATTTTTGTTGGATACCCCTAAGGCTTCCATTATGGAAATGTCAGATGTAAATTACTTCAAAATTTTTAGCACACCTCCTTTTCAGTTACTTTCCACCAGGTGTTGGCCTGGATTCTTTTAGCTATGCTAACATTTTAATCCTTTTAGGAATTGTTCTTGTTGTGACTTGCAAAGCAGCCCATCTCAAACTGGAGGGCATAGATGTGTTCTAGGGAAGGTGAAGCAGCAGGTTTGAGGCCTTTCTTTCCTACCACTTAAAAAGGAGGATGTGAAGGGGAGGGTGCGGAGAAACCAAGTTCTCTGCACTTTGCTATTTTTGAGAATGGCTAAAGCAAATTTTCAGCTTCTCTAGAAACAAATACTAAGGCCAAAGGATGTGGCCCTGGCTAGGGGGTGCTGTTGTGCCACACAAGGAGCCTTCTGCTCTTCAGCAATCCTTCTACTCCAACTAACAGCCAGCTATACCCAGCCACTCTTGCTGGAGCAGGCTTTCCATAGCTGGGAGCATAAATAGCTTTCTAAGGGAAGGCCTGTTATACTGGCAGGGGATGCCTAGTTTTGCTGGATGGCAAAGCACTTAGAAGGAAGAGAGGATACAGGTTTTGAAGCTGGAAGGCCCTGGTTGGACCTTTCATATAGGACGTAGCAAAATAAGGGAGCAAAGGAGGCTGGTTTCCAGGATTCTTAGCTTTTGAGATGAATGGAGCTACTTTCAGCTTTGTTGCAGCTCACCATGTAATAATTTGAGGAAAGTGTAGGTTTTGCTGTAACTGATGTATCAGCAGTAATTTGTGATTTTATGTGTTTATTTCTTAATTTCTCAGTAAAAATGTTTACTGCTTTTGGAAATAATTGGAACATTGTGAAGATCACTACACCCTCACTGTATCATACTTTATGTCATGGATAGCAGATTAAGAGATTCTTTTTCCTGAGGTAGGAAAGTGGTCTAGAAGATAGTAGTTTATAACCATTGGGCTTTTTCAAAAATAATCTAACAATGATAGTTACAGTGAAAGGTAATGTTCTTATTTTGTCATTTGCCTTCTTTTTTGTGGTCTTGTACAAAATCTGTTTAGTATAGATCAAAATTTCTGTAACTAGTCTGTACAAAATTGTGCTGCCTTATTTGTCTTTCTTCATTTTTTTTAACTTGTTCTACTTCATAGGTTCAAATTTTGCTGAAACTGTGGAGGAATGGATTCAGTTTAGATGATGGCGAGTTGAGATCCTATTCAGATCCAACAAATGCTCAATTTCTTGAGTCGGTTAAAAGAGGGTAAGTTAAAATTACAACTTTTTTGAGGTATGTCTTTGAAGTGAAGAAAAATCCTTTCTCCACAGACTTATCAAAAGCTCCAGATTTCTTCTTTGCCTGAACCCATAAAATACAGTCTGTATTTGTCACCAGATGCATGGGGCACTTAAAAATTTGCAATACTTTCGTTCTTTTGGTGGTTTAACTCTGAATGGTACTTGCTACAACAGCTTTTATATTCACAATTTTTTCCTAGCTCATTCTACAATTCAGCTGTTGGTGTATTCTAGATTTTGACTATTAGTTCACTGATTTTTTTTTCTTCTTTTAAGATGAAATCAATTCATAAAACAATTGAATATGGCTTTCAAAGTATATGTAATATTAATATTGACTTATACTGTGTGTGTACTTTTTGGATGATTTCTTTTTGCAGTTCAGAATGTAATTAAAAGTGTAATTATTGTAATTTATTATTTTTGTAATTAAGGGAAATCCCTTTGGAACTGCAGCGACTTGTTCATGGTGGCCAGGTAAATTTGGATATGGAAGATCACCAAGAACAGGAATATGTGAAGCCCAGACTGCGATTCAAAGCTTTCAGTGGTGAAGGGCAGAAGCTTGGAAGGTGAAAAAAGCTAGATCTGTTCTGTGCTCTGTAGTCATATGCTGTTTCATTCCTGTGACTGAAAATTTCAGACTACTTTGTCATGGTTCCATTAGTAACATCTGGTTTGGTTTTTTTCCAATTCTATAGCCTTACACCTGAAATAGTCAGCACACCTTCTTCCCCAGAGGAGGAGGAGAAATCCATTCTTAATGCACCTGTTCTGATTGATGATTCCATGCCAGCAACTAAAATTCAAATCAGATTAGCAGATGGAAGCCGGTTAATACAAAGATTTAATCAAACACACAGGTAAATTGATTCTGCATTAATGTAGATAACAGTAACTATTCCAATAAGTTTGTGTTTTGTTGTTAAATGAGTCTCAGCAAGACCTCATAAAGGGGGAAATACCAGACCTGCTGAAATGTATAGTTCTGTGTCACTTTCACTACATGGATATATGATAAACTCTCAAAAATTCTATACTTGGAAACACAATATATTTAATAACTGCAACTTCTGTGCAACATAACAATTATGTCCTTTGTTTTTTATGGACATAATAAAAGCTGTAACTGTTCCAAGGACAACTGAAATCTGTATAGCCCCACTATGTAGTTATCCCAGCCCTGGGCCTTCCTTGGGAGGACCAGATGGATGACTTGGGAAACACTGTGAAAACACTTTATTGCAAAGTGTGGAGTATAGTCTCAATGGGAATATAGTCCATACTACAGGCAGAGAAATGCTGTGGGCCATAATCAAGAATTTCAGCTTTCTACCTTGTTATACTTAAGGCTGTGACAAAACATGACATGGGCTGTAAGTGTAGACTGCAGCCCATATGCAGAAGGGTATTTAGACACTTCATGCTCATTTGCAATTCCATCATGTGAGTTGGACATAATACTGAGAACTAAATTCTGTTTTGGATGGTCATCTCCTAAGAATTGGCAGTGTGTGAACTTGATGGAGGTTTTAGATTTGTTAGTAGCTTGGCACCAATTTTATTGATGTTGGGGCAGTGCCACAAAGTGTTGGCCAACCCCATGAGGTTATGTTAGTGCAAGGTTCTGCAAAGCTCTGCTCTGCACTTCTGAGAGATCTTTGGGCAGCAGTTCCACCCATGCTTTAGCGCTGTTAAAGCCAGCCTTAATTTGAAATCTGCACAATTGTGTTAGAACATGGCTGCAGCTTGAATCCTGACTTGGAGATGGTGTTAGCATAGACCCAATTCCATGTTAATATTGTTACATGGAGAGCTCATCTGTTTCCTTTTTAACTCCTGGCTCAAAATAAGGACAAAATACGGCTTTCTTTACCCTACAGTATACACAGACCACAGTGAGGAAATTTTAGCTGAGATACCAGTAGAGAGGAAGATGCAGCAGTATTTTTTGATAGTTTAGACCTGTTAACATATGCTGAGAGGCCAGGCCCAGATCCTTTCTTCGCAGCATCTGCTGAGAAGTGACTGAGATGAACCATGGGGCTTTTGGGAGCCTCTGTAGCTGAGCTGTGTGTTCTTCAGTTTGCATGGAAGGGTAGAAGTGGTAAACTTGCCAGTAACATCTGTAACAACCTATATTGTGTTGACAGGAGTTTGTTTAATTGTTGTTAACTTTTTCTTGACTGTGAATCTTTATGGTTATCTTTAGCAGCTGATTTTGATCATATATATGTCAAAGGCCTTGAAGACTGATAGAAAGCAGAAATCACTGCCTATTTGGCTACAGTAAATTTGCCAATTTATTATCTTCACAGATTTATTCTCAGCTTAATGTCTTAATAGAATAATCTCAAATTTAAAATCTCAAAGTGAAAATAGGGGAAAGCTCTTGCTATTGAAGTGCTTTAATAATTCCTGTCTGTTTCCTCTTCACTGTGACTGTATATTTTAAGATTATTTCTTCCATTAATAATTTCACATTTTTGAAATATACTAATCAATAATTAAACTTGTGACAGCGGTGTTGAGATTATTTGACTTCCTGTGTTAGGTATCAGTTTGCAACATACTTCCATGTTAAAAAATTTGTTTCTGTTATTTGAGAAAACAAGCAACATTTACTATAATTTTTCAGGGGATTTTTTAATGCAAGAACCAAAAAAATTGTAAGCTACAATCATTAGTCATCTGGACTAATGAGAAGTTAGTGAAATATAGAAGAGAAATGTGAAATCTAGAATTTGCTTAGTATTTTAGTCTGCTTAATTGTTTTGTGTTCTCTGATCATCTTAATGTTCAGAGAAGTATGTCAGCTGGAATCATACAGAGTTTTCATGTCCCTATTCTTTTCACAGGATTAAGCATATTCGAGATTTCATTATCCAGTCCCGTCCAGCTTTTGCAACAACGGATTTTGTTCTTGTGACTACCTTTCCAAATAAAGAGCTAACAGATGAAAACCTGACACTACAAGAAGCAGATATACTTAACACTGTGATTCTTCAGCAATTAAAGTAATCTTGTGATTGTTGTACAACACAGGGACTCTGCTGTACTGTCATACAATATATTTCCAACAGATGAAAGAAAGGAGATATCAGTGTCTTTTTTATTTCCTCTTTTCCAGGGATCATATTTTTGGATTTCATGTCTTCCAGCTATAACATATCTAACTCTTTTATTTTAATTTCTCAACATTATTCAGGTTTTTTTCAATGTTACAGTTCTCTATGTTAATATGTTTCAAACCATATCTTATATTAATGTGAAATGAGATAGGACTTTGTGACTCATTTTTTTGAAGGGGTGGGGAAAGAAGCATTTTTCTGAAGGGGACAGTATCTTTCATAGAGTTGGTAAGATTTGCACTATGGAAATGTTCTATGCTGCATTGACAAACAGCCATTTGAAAACTTAGACTGTAGGTTATGTTTACCTTGCAAACTGTATTAATATTAAGGTGTTCTTTTTAATATGTTTACACATAATTAATGCCCTAATATAATTTTTGTATGTTCTATTTGTAGTGTTTCATAGTGTAGGATAATATTTATATTCTAGTTTTTATGTCATTTTCCTTGTATTGTTGCTCGTATGAGTGAATCAGTTCAGGAGATGCAAACCTCAGCTGTTGCAGACTATAGTAGAATGTTCTTATTTGTATTCTAGTTGTACTACTTGTGATGAAAATAAATATGAATTTTTTTTCTTCTTGAAAGTTAGAGAAATTTGAGAGACCGCTGTCATCTGGGGAAATTATGTGATTTAGAGGAGGCCTTTGGTCATTATGAATCTGAGTATGCAGTTGGACCCTGTGTAACAACGTGGTTCCTTACACAAACAGTTACTTAACGCCAAACAAAAATACACTGTGGTGCACAAACACAGAACTGGTCTACTTTTGTGCATGCAAGTGACAGCATAAACATGTTAATTGGTCACATATTTTTGACCTGAATTTCAATTGTTTATATTTTGAATTTTGGCCTTTTGTAGTATTCACTGGGGATTTGATTGTGCAGCTTTCACTGTGCTTGTTTGGAAGCTGTATAATTAAGCCCCTTCATCTTTGAAATTACATATTTTTTTAAAAAAACTTGTCCCAACACTGCAGTTAGCAGGTAGGAGTCTTATGTTGGGGGAAACTGGCTGCTGTGCTTTAGTAGTGTGAAGTTTTTTAGTATTTTGGATTTATATCAGACGAGTGGATGACACTCTGAAGGAGAGTAGGTAGGCTGTATCTCTTGTACCAATATGTGCTAAAAATTGCTGTTTTCCATGTTTATTTTGTTCTGAAATTATCAATCCTTGTTTATTTATGTTAAGTTATAATTGCTTACTATATTCTTATGTTTTTTCCTCAAAGTAGATATCTGACTGAGTAGATTTTAAACATGCAGTTGTATTTGAAGTATTTTGTTCTGCAATCTGAATATCTGCATGGTTTTAATCATAATTCATTTCATGTGCTAAGTAATTAAAATTTTGTGTTTAAGATCACAAACATGTCTTCTTGTGTTATTCCAAATTTGTGTTGTGATAAACTGGGGATTGTGTTGTGTGCCAAATATGTAAGCCTAAACATAAGGGAATTGTCATGTATTATGTCAATTATACATTTTATATCCGATATACTAACAATTCTCTATATAAATGCGAGGCCAAAGTGTGATATTGATTTTGGGCAGTCTGTGGTTTGGGCATATTTTGGTTCAGAATATAGGTAAAGTTACATTGCTTATTACTTCTGAAGACCATTATTGATTAAGTAGTGATATATGAAGAAAAGGGGTTAACTAAATTATGTTTTTTTCCTCTTACGCCAAATCCTACAACTACATATTATCACAGTCTCTTTGTTTCAAATACCTGTTAAATTTTAGTGTTTACTGGTAGCTGAGAGTAACTGGGGGTCCCATAAGCTGATGTTTTGTCAAGAAGCTGTTACTTTGTCAAGCACTAAGAAAATGTATCAGTGCTTATATTTAAATATTTCATGCTTCTCAGTACTTGAAAGCCTATGGAATCTTTCATCTCATAATTTATGTCATAGCTTTTATTGCTATAAATTGTCACAGCTAACATCTTGGCATTTTTGGCAAAAAACTGTTCTTTGAGTGCAGACCTATGTGGATATGCAGTTAAGACTGGCTACAAGGGAGAAGGAGCTTGGTAGAGGAAGATGGTCTTTCTCTCACAGTAAGGTGGCTAAATTTGGGAGTTCCATTTAGTTTCCATTAAATACAGGCAATAAACCTATTACTTGGTCTTGTAAGCAGCCTATGAAAGGCTCAGGCTTCACTTCTGCTTGACTTTCCTAGAAATCCTTTATCACACAAGAGCTAAATAATCAAAATCTGAATGTTTTCCTTAAAGAAAACTCATCAGTAATAATTTGTTCTGGATAAACACAGCCGTGTTAGTTTTTGGATTTTGTTTTTTTTCCTCAGCAGCCCACTGAGGTGTTTGCAAGCATTCTGCTTTAATTAAACTACTGGACACACTTGTATAATTAGCATATATTAGCAGTTATCTCATGCTGTTCTTGCTCTTTGGTGAAAATCTGTCCAATATTAAATGAAGCAAGGAAGAACACACAAGTACTCTGAGGTGCTATTTGCTAGCTCCCTGCTTAGTTGCTTGCACTAACTTACAGCCCCCATGGTCTTTAAATTGTCTTACTCTGTGCAGGGAGAAGAGACAGAGATGCATCTCCCCTTTGCTTGTGCTGCTTAAAGCTGGTAGGCCTCAGCACAGGCATGTGCTGCTCTCTGGGCAGGTGAGACAGCAGCAAGAGTCTGGGGTAAATGCTGAATCAATGGCATGCCAAAAGCAGTCAGCTTCTGGTGTTTCTGTAGGGTGGGTATAATTGGGATGGAGTCCTGAAAACAATAAAAATGAGGCTGCTTCTATTTAGCCTGGGAAGCTCTGGCCCTGGAATGGGATTAGATGAAAACAGTGCAGCAGAACCATCCACACCCATTTGAAGTTTACAGAATTGATTTTTTGACTGGGAGAGGATTTTAATCTTGTGTTTGTTATTAGTGACTTTGTTCAAATTTGAGTTTATGATGCTTCTTAACAACCTCTCTTTTGAGAGAGCATTTCCATTAAGTCTTTGGTCCTAAATTAAACTTCTTATCTTAAAAAAAACTCAAAACAGGTAACTTACAAGGAAGAAAACCGGGATGAGGTGATTTAAAGTGGGCAGTTACTTCACAGGGAGGAAAGCATAACACTAATTAAAAGCTTGTACAAAGCTGGAAATTCAGTTCAGGTATTCTCAAAGGGAAATTCAAACACAATTTTCAATAGCTGAACTACTGGAATGAAGCAGCCTTAAAAATCAATTTATTTTTTTTGTTGTTTTTTTTTTGTTGTTGTTTTGTTTGGTGTTTTGTTTGTTTAAAGCTCATTGTTATGCTAGATTTCTTGTAAGTTTTGTTTTAATTAAACCAAATTTATTTGGGTTTAGTGCTAAGACTAAAATAAGATTGCTTAATTTTTGAAAAGCAACTTGCTTTGCCTTTCTCTAGTCATAATTAATAAATTCTGATCTATGTTTCCTATTCAAAGGGCTGGAAATGTTACATACATCACTATACCTCTTCCAAAATTCCCATTACAAGGCTTCCAAAAAAAGTCTGCTGAACATCAAAGAACTCAAATTACAGATTAGAACACAATTTACACTTCTTAGTTGCAATTCTCTTTTAGCTATGGTCTTGTTCTGCCCATAACTGAAGAGCTCCCTGGTAGCACATCTGAAGGTTAAAGCAAAGAAACTATGTTTAAAAACTTTTTCATCTAAAACTGAGAAAGGGGGAGAGTTCTTTTCTGTTCACAGGGAGCTGTCTGCTCTGGAGTAATCTACAAGCTATGTGGTGTAGCTCTTTTTCAGGGATATGAGAAGGTAGATTTGTTATTCCATACTGCATTAAGATAAACCAAGAAAGAAATTCCTAACTGTATTAAAATTAAATTTTATAAAATCCTTCAGGGAATTATTATAGAAGAGCTACTATTTTGCATTTATAAAGCTTCTTCAGTCTAAATTAATTTGGTGAGCTCTTAGACCATTTAAATACTAACAAGCAAGAATTCACAAATTTTTCTAATCTGATGTTTCTAGCTGAAGTTCGAATGGAAGGGATTGTTTATGCAGGGCCATGAAACTAGGATTTGTTTCATAGAATTCTCAGTGTCTTACTAGGTGCTGATATAAGAATTTTGATTGTCTATTCTAGAAAAAGAAAAACCAAAACCATTCATAAGTGTTTACTAGCTCTAACCTTAACACTACCAAATAATTGCATTTTGACGACAAAATACATTTTCTGATTTCCAAATTAAATTTTTGTTTTTGTGAACACTTTTATGACAAAAACTTTCAACAGTGTTCTGCACCAATGGAAGCCTCAGAACTTCAGTGCTTGCCTTGTGTAAGCTACAGACAAATTTCCATTTCAGAGCAAATAATTAATTTCTGTTTATCTTACAACTGTTCCTAATCAAATTCAAGTCATCATTAATCAAATGTTCACAACATAAATGTCCTTACAGTCTCTCATGAAAATTTAGTGAATTTTAAACTAGATTTTGCCAACCAATACTTCAGCCTGAATGTGAAAATGTAAGTACTAAGTTTTTTTCTGAAAGCTTGCAGTTAATAGAGAAAAACATAGATAACATATTTATTTCTATTTGCTTTTGAATTCTTCTTTACTTAGCAAATTGATTCTTGGTACAAGAAACTGAGAAGTTTTCAGTAGAGAAGACTTTGCCTATGAATGCAGAAAAATGCTACCACTTTTTGTCCATGAACAAGTATCTCAATACATGTCAATAGTAGTTTCCACTTCTTTATTTATCACTTTTTTTAGTATTGGTTCTCTTGTTTTGATATTGTTTTCCCATGTATGCTTTCACCTCTTTTAACTATAAAATTATATTCTGCATATTGGTATTGATGTGGGACTTCTTCCCATAGCAGCCCTCAAATCCTGTAGTCTAAAAGGAATCATTGATAGCAGAGGAGGGAGCATAAGTGGATATAAGCCAATGGTTATGTCAAAAATCTTTTTACTAAATTATTTGCTCCTGCTCTTATAGTCTAATAATTTGTTTCATTTTCTAAGGCCAATTCATGCAAACTGTATTTAATGAAAGAGACACAGACCTTAAACTGGGTTGCAAATGCTTGGTAATCTTGGGCACTACACAAAAAATTGTAAGCCAGGATTTGTTTACTGAATGTACTGAAGTAGAGAGATCAGACAATTAGACAATTAAAAGGATTTGCTCAGGGTTCAGATTCACTTTTTTTCTCCCCTCTCTCTTAAATCCCAAGACTGGAAAAGTTTGGATAAACAACACACACCTTGCTGCCATAGGCCTCAATAATATATGAGATTGACTTAGTATTTTCTGTATTCCTGTTGTTGTAGAGCCTGGCCTTCAGAATCCAGTTCTGTCTGGGTTTTGTGTGTTTGTAATAGTATCTCATGCCCCAAGTTAAGAAATAAGCTTAGGTCACATATATGATAAACGTGTGGAGTAAGTCTTAGTGTCAGCAAATAAACAAATGTGAGAAAACTAGAATCTTAGGATTTTGGAGGATTTTGATTATTCATGATTCTTCTCTAACCTGCACTGACCTCTTCCACACAGAGGTTTTCATTTATTTACTCATCTAAACATTATTTTGTGCATGTATGGAAAGTCTCTTTAAAATCTGCCCTCCTATGCAATTCCTACTGAGAATGCCATGAGAATAATGAACTTTATGTTCAATGTTTTCATCCTAGGTTTTTTGTGGCTGGCTTCATGTCTCTTAGCATGACTGCAGTTCTGAAAAAATAGTGGCTGCCTGGTTGTAGTTGCAATCTTCAGGCCCTGAAGAGAAATACATTTATTTATAAGATAAATATATATAGCCTATATAAATAAATAATAAAAATTTATTAATTTAATTAAATTAAATTTTATTTAATTTTAAATAAATTAATACCTTATTATAAAGTAAGAAAACTTTGTAGTAAAACTTTGAAACAATAAAAAATCATGACTGTGTTATTGTTCCCATCAACTCTAGCTCCTATTGCTTTGATGATATCCAGGATCAGAACATGTCAACCTGGCGAGGTCTGTTTGCCTTCGTTGGCTCTCTGGGTGTTATTACCCAACTGACTGCGCAAGCAGAGAAGGTAGAGCTGACCTGAAGTCAGTGATTTCCAAATGGCCTTTACTCATAGTCAAGGCCACCAGCAAACATGCGTTTAATTTTATGAGTTTTCTTAGAACAGTAGCCTGTCCAAGCTCAGAGAGTGCTGCTGGCTTTGTACAAGCACAGTAACCACTTATTAAGTGCCTTTCGAATAGTGAGATGTCTTTATTATTAAGAAAGATACATTGTGCTAATAGATTTGCTAAGAAGATGATCAGAGGGATAGAGTGTGTCTCCTATGAGGAAAGGCACAGAGAACTGGGATTGTTAAGCCTGGAAAAGAGAAGGCTTTTGGTGACCTAATTACAGCCTTCCAGGGAGCCTTCAGGAATGATGGAGAGGGACTCATTATAAGAGCATGTAGTGACAGGATGTGGGGAATGGCTTCAAATGGAAGGTAGGTTTAAATTCGATATTAGAAAAAGTTAGAAGAAATTAGAGAATTCTCTGTGAGAGAGATGAGGCACAGGAACAGGCTGCCTAGAGAAGTTGTGGATGCACCATTCCTGGAAGTAGTCAAGGCCAGGTTGGATGGGAACTTATGGAAGGTGTCCCTGCCCAGGGCAGGTGATTTGGAATCTAGATTATTTTTAAGCTCTCTTCCAACCTAAACCTTTCTATGATTCCATGATACTCTTAGATGAAAAAATCGGTCTCTTTCCTGTAGAGTAACAATGTGATAGTCAATAATATGGATTTTTGTAATCTATTCACTGAGCACTGAGATTCTGTAGCATTGTTATGGAAAGCTTGTTCACAGGACAAGTTATAAGGGTATTTTATTCCTGCAACACAGAGTTAAAAACCCCCATAACTATACTATTATGGTCCTGGGAAATGATTAGGGGGAGGTTCTTTCTCCTCTCTTAATCTTCATATTCTGAGGGAGGAATAGATTATAATTCATATCAGGTATTTCTCCTAGAAAAGCTTCAACAGATGTGAGTGGCAACGAAAGACATTGCTTTCTTACTCCAACTATCTTAGCACCCACAGAGCTTTCAGTCTATACTTCCCATTAAGATGGCTGCCCATCTCTCATCAATGTCATTCCTTTTTTTTCTATTCTTGCCTCTTAACACCTGTCACTGAAACTTAGGGAATCTTCTGACAACAAAGTTTCATTCTGTACTGTCAGGATCTCATCTATTATGTTGCACCTCATCCATTTTATTTGGTCTTCTACAGCTAATGCTTCTACTTGAGTAATGACATGCTTGGGTAGCTGATCATATTAGTTTATATTCCAAGGATTCATCTTCTTTCTGAGAACAATATTTTTTTCTATATTTAAGAAATTATTTGGAAGAAACATAATGAAAAAGATGAAAACAACTCTTCCTCAACTCAGTAACAAAAAATTGTCACTTTTCATTCAAACATCACTAATGGATTCTTGTTTCTTTTTTTTTTTCCTTTTTTCTCCCCATAGCTAAGCTAATTTTTTCATATCAAAGACGTTGATTATCTTTTGTTAATTGTCCAATTAGTCAAAAAAGGTATGTTTAACTTAATTTCAAGGGACTTTGGCAGTAATATGTCTCAGTTTTACCCCAGTAGTGTGGTTTTAGCCATCATTGCAGCTGATCTGTCAACCCGTGACATGCTAAAAACTGCAGATAGTGCAACCTGAGAGAACTTCTCCTTTCTATTGTTTTTCTTTTATTTTTTCTTGTTCCACTGTGTTCTAAAGAAGAACAGATGGAATTGCTGTAGAAGTCAGCAGGAATTTGTTCTCATCCTGTGATATAATGGGTTTTATAGAGAAGGAAGTTAAAAGGCAAACAAAATAAAGCAAATCTTGAGCAGCAAGTGAGTTATGACCTTCCTCTGAGCACTGCATCAAAGGTTAAACAAGGCCAAGTGCAGGGTCCCACAACTGTGTCAGGGCAACCCCTGGTATCAGCACAGGCTGGGGAATGAAGGCACTGGGGGCAGCTCTGTGGGGAAGGCCTTGAGGGGTGCTGGTGGATGAAAAGGTGGGCATGATCCAGCAATGTGCATTCACAACCCAGAAGCCCAAACATGTCCTGGGCTGCATCAAAAGAAGAGGGGATTCTTCGTCTCCACTCTGCTCTCATGAGACCTCACCTGAAGTGCTGTGTCCAGCTCTGGGGCCCTCAGCACAGGAATGAGAAGTGAGTCCAAAGAAGGGCCACAAAAAAGTAAAGTGCCTCACCTATGAAGGCAGCCTAAGGGAGTTGGTGTTGTTCAGCCTGGAGAAGATGAGGTTTCAGGAAACCTCCTTGCAGTTTTTCAGAACTTAAAGGGGGCCTGCAAGAAAGATGGGGACAGACTTTTTAGCAGGACCTGTTGCAATAGAACAAGGGGTGAAGTTTTTAAACTAAAAGAGGACACTAGAGATGGAGAAATTTTTTTATGATCTGGGTGGTGAGACACCAGAACTGGATGCCCATAGAAGTGGTAGATGCCCCATTCTTGGAAACATTCAAGGTCAGGTTGGACTGGGCTCTGATGTAGGTAAAAATGCCCCTGCTCATTGCAGAGGGGGTCTGGACTAGACAACCTTCCAAGGTCCTTTCCAACCCGAACTATTCTATGAGTCAGAGGAAAAAGAGAGATGTGATGCACATGTCAAATGGAAAGATAAAGGTGTGTGGGCCTGTTGGGATCACTGTCACCACTGTGCCAACTCTTTGAAGAAGGATTTTCCCCTTTATTTCACAAATGTTGGGAATAGGCATTAAGAAAGAGAGTGGCCACAAAGACTAAAACATAATCTTTGCTCTTAGAATCATGACTTTATGAACTTTTTTAATATGACTTCATTTTTTATTCTATACTAGTGAGACTTAGGGAAGAATTCTTACCAAGAATTTTCCAGTTTTATTCTGCTTTCTTTAGAATTATTTCTTTGAATTATATGATTAATGAATGCAATTTCTTTCTGAGTTTAGGGGGGAGTGGGGGAGGCAGGGGGAAGTAACAATGGAAGTAGATTTGATATGCATCTATGACCTGAACAAGACAGGATTTTTTTACCTTCTGTTAGTAGAAACTGCTTTCTTTTACTTTCTGTATAAGCAGGTAAATTAATAAAATTCTCAGGCAGCAAAAAATGTAAATGTGTAGAAGCTTATCAACAGAAATAGAAAATCAAAAATGTAGTATTATAAGATAGCAGTCAGTGACTTTGATTTGTGATTAGGAATCTGGGAATTAGTCTTTTCTGTTATATTTTAAAGTAGAAAACTGAGATGCAGCACTGCACCTGAATATTTATTGTAAATGGTTTGTGCAACATGCATCTCACCAACTGCTTTGTGCCTTATGGCTGTGGTAGTTGCATACTAAAATTTAATGCCAGCAGACAGAAACATCTCTCTAGTTGGATGGATTTGTATTTGTGCATACAGCAATAGATAAAAAATCATTTTTGGAATCTGCTTGGATATATCTGTTCATTCAAGTTAATAGAAATACACAAAGTTTCTTTCCTTTTTCTAAATGTTATAAAGGAGAATTTCAAGAGCAGTACACAATGATTTCCTTTCCTGTGGTGAAAGTCTTAGATTAAATTCCTTCTGATATTGACAAGACAGGAAGCAAAGCAGTGCTAAGTATCTTGGGGAACATTTACTGTGTAAGAACTCCAAAGAATTGGTTGGTAGATGTTTTCAAAAGTAAACATTCTGAGTTCTTCATACATTTCAATACATGAGTGCCTGGTAGGAGAAAATTAACAATTCCATCAGTAAGATTGAAAATAAGTTTTAGTGACTAAGAAAGTTATGAAAATAATTAATTCCAGAAAGAATTGGGTGATAGCCATTTAGAAGATTTGACCTAAGTCAAATGTGTCACAGTTTTCAGCAAACCAAAACATTGTGACAGCCAGTATAGATCAAATCAAATAAAATCATATGTTTTCCATCTTTTAATCTTCTAACTTGAAGTAATTTTGAAATTAAAGCTTTTTTAATTGGGAAGAGAACCAGGAATGTGTCAACAGAATACAACGAAAGGAAATAATTAATTTTCTTATTTCCAATTGAAATTTGTATTTCAGGAAATATGAACCCTGAATAGTTGGTTTGAGTGACTACAATTTGCATTTTTCTCTCAGGAGCTGTTGGCCAAAGTATTTTCCAGATCGGTGCAAACTTGACTTGCCAGGTTTATGCAAAAATTACATGAACCAAAAAATCTATCTCTCCAGAACCTCCTTTCAGAGTGTAATCAAGAGCAGAAATCTCCAGGGCAGTTTTATTATTTACATGCTCAATAGCTATTGTTCCTGTTGAAATAAAAGCTTGCTCTTGAAAGCTGATGACCAAAACTGAATTCAGAGCTTGCATTTCTTTGATGGTCCTCAAAACTCTGAGAATGTGATTCAGTTCAGAGATTAGGGCACTTAAATGTAGTTGTGCACTTTTATGTGTGAGCAAAATGCGCAGCTCCCATTCTGTTCAGTAGGGGTTTAGGGCTTGATCAGGCAGCTATCCCACATTCAGATTCCTGGAGCTTTTCAGTTTCTGAAGACACTATGAGGTCAACAAACTAGACACCTGATTTTTGGGACTGTATTTATGTATGGATGAAGGGAGGCTAGAGATACAGAGGTTACTACAGGATATTTCAAATGTCTCTACTTCCTGTGTGGGGACAAATGAGTCAAACCCCTTGTGAGTGCCATCATGTAAATTTAGAAATTTATTT
This sequence comes from Lonchura striata, assembly GCF_050655825.1. NCBI lineage: Eukaryota > Metazoa > Chordata > Aves > Passeriformes > Estrildidae > Lonchura > Lonchura striata. The sequence goes on from NC_140704.1 coordinate 119,430,494, forward strand.
GGTTTACCCTAAAGTAACACCACATACTTTGGCAACTGCTGGTGTTCAGCTGCCTGTATGTGCTGGCCAGATCTCCACTGGCTGTATGAGTTTTGAAACTTAACTCATATTTCATAACCTGTGAACTGACTCTTATTCATTCTTGTATTCTTACCACATACTCATTACAAAAATCTCAATTACACTGAAATTAGGAACTAGAAAGAAAGGCTTTTAGGTTATGAAAAAAAGCTTGCCTCAAAAATATTATAATTATTCCCCAGATAGGCATAAGAAGCAGTAAAATCCTGTATTTCTTTAGCTACCTCTTGTTATCCAGCATATTTTTGACAATACATAAATTGTAATAGTAGTTCTATGGTGCTGGTGATGGCTGCACGTGTGTCTTATTTGTCAGGCTCCAGATACATTATACTCTGTGTGGCTTCAGTGGCAGTCCTCTGCACAAGGTTCAAGGCTGATTGATGGAACACTTTGATGTACTGATCTTTAGCAATAGCTGTAGTAGTGGAACACCTTAATAAACGCTGTTCAAGGCCAGTTTCAAGGCTGGACATTATCATCTAATAACTTTGATCAGAGTGGTGGCAAATATTTGCATAGTACGTGCATGTGGATTCAGCCTGTTGTATTTTATTTACAGAGCAACTTTTTGGAATAGGGTCTGTCTGAGGTCTACTCTAGAAATTGAGATTCACAATTTCCACAGGACCATGATCTTGCAGACCTCTTCTCCTCATTTTCTGACTTCATCCTATTGTATCTCCTCAGAGCCACCCTGTCATGCCCTCCCTTAACCTTTTGTTCCTCCCCAAACATTGTTACCTAATGCAAGCTTATTTCTGTGCTATTCATGCTCTGTTCCTTGCTTCACAGCTTGCAGAATGCACATTAAAAAATCACACTGTGGAGTGCTGTTTTTAAGCGCTGTTCTGGCTCCTCATCAACTGAATCTATACGTGCTTCACTCAAGTGATGGTGCTTCACAATGTCTTTAGTCAGGCTCAAGATTCAAAATCAGTATCCCATCCTCACTCACCCTTGGTCACCCATCAGCAATCTCTGTCACTGTCCATGTACTCCTTCAAATGTTGTCTTGCCTTCTGCATAACTGCTGATAAGATATAGCCTCCCATAGCCATTCTCCTAACAAAACATACACCTCAGTGTTTTCTCCTTGCACTGCAATAATTTTCCAGGGCTCTCCTCTCCTCTCCTGCTACATCCATTGGTATTTTTGCCACAAAGGGCATTTATCTGTGCTGTCATCCCTCCTCCATTGCTACCTTATCCTGCATTCCTTATAGTACCAAATATAAACTTTTTTTCTTCCAAGGAGCTTTGTACCTTAATCCTCATGTCTCTGTCACCTGGTATTAACTATCTAGTTCTAGTGTTTTAGATCTGACCAGATCAAGATGCTCTGTGATATACTTGACCTTAACCAACCTCTTGGTCTCTTCAGACCACTGGCTGTTCTGGCAATGCTGCCTCATTCATTCCTTGCCCTCTTCTAGATGGCAGGTTTCACCTTGTCTTTCCCTTAGATTGTGACATCCCTGGGAGAAGCATGGTGGTTTTGCTCTGTGTTTGTACAATTCTTATATCAAGTCCTTATCTGTGTGGAAATAATAGTAGTAATAAATAATGATTGTATAAGTATTCTTAGCAGTGAAGGCTGACAAATAAGCAAGTAATTTTTGCTACCACTTTAGAAATCATTAATGGGGTAAGATGGTGCTGGCCTACATCTCTCACCTCTGCTCTGCCTGTGCCAGGAACTTCAGCAGGAAGCTGAGGTCTTCTGAATTGCAGCCAGGCATCTCTCTTCTGGCACTGCAGCGCCTTCACTAAGAACCTCATCTACAGATACCTCTGCAGTGTGGTGTATGTCTTAGATCTGCATCCAACACCCCTATTCTCTGGCTATGGTTTCTGTAAATTCACAGGACTATTAAATCAATAGATTTTAGGGACAGTTGTCTGACTATAATCTCTGTACAGACACTAGAGAATCTTTTCTAAATGCAGACATAGAACTTGAATGGACAACAGTAGTTTTGGTCTGTTTAGTCAAGTTTGCTGTGTCTAAGTAGTACATGTAAGAAGGTAATGTACCAAGAGTATGAGGCACAGTGAACACAACTCGTGTAATTGCATCATTAATGGCTCTCCCTGTTGGTTTTAACATCAGATTTTAATTCTCATAAGAATATTATTCCTTGTTCTAAGTTCTTACATCGAAGAAATAAAATAGCCATAAAATTGTCTGTTCGATGTGGAGGATGTATTTTTAGAAAGTGCCACCTTAACTATTTGCCTTTCTAAGGTTTTGCTTACTTGGATAGAGCAGTCAAGACGAAATGTTTCATAAAGAAGAGAAGTCTTTCCCTCAGCCTAAGGAGTGATTATCATTAAAGCAGAGCAGAGCTGAGGTCACTGCAGGTCGTCAAGACCCAGCTCCCCTCTCACCTGCTGAGCCAACCCTTGAGCCAATGCTTCTGCTCCTTGCTCATGGCAGCAGGGGAACAGAGCTTTTTGCAGGCACAAAATGTTCGTATCTGCCTCCAATTCCCTTGCAGGATCTGGCTTACCTTTAGAGTCCAGGTATCCATATGGAGCAGGGGCTGAGATAAGGTGGGGTCTGGCTCTGCTCTCTCTACAAACCCAGTGAGAGGCGAGTCTGGCCCCAGCACAGCTGGCAGAGCCACAGGCACCTCCCGGGGCAGAGAGTGGGGACTGACCCTGTGCTCCCACCAGCCAGCACTCTGCACAGAGTACTTACCTGCAGCTAACACAAAGAGGGAGGCCTCCCAAAGCCCTCCAGAACCCAACAGAAAACCAGCTGGTTTTTTGAAACCTGCTAAGAACCTCTGAGAGCAAGTCTGCTCCTTAGGAGTCTTGCACAAATCCTAAGCATCCAAAGGAAGCTCTGCTTGTTCTTGCCCTGTGTAAAGGGGAGATCATTTCACCAAGGGTGATGTGACTTTTACCTTGACTTCTTCTGGTTTAGGGTATTTAATGTTCTGCCTGTGGGTGTTTTTATGTCTCAAGTCTGCAGTTATTGGGGGCCTTTTTCAATCCATTCCCAACCAACTGTTACATGAATGTTACCAAGAAATAATTACATGGCCAGTCGCGCTAAAGAGTTCTCATAACAAGAGAGATTCAGCCAGCCAAGGTGTTTTAATCTTTCAAAATTTCTATGGGATCCTGCTATCTAATGAGACAAATTTTAGAAATTACCGTTATCTTTAAAAAGATAATTGGAACCCACAGGATATTTATTATTTATAGGTGATTAAAGTAAAATAACCTTTTCATTTGAAAAATCTATGTCTCTGTAGTGAATTGTTCTGAAGTGACCTCTCTCTCCCTTCATGACTCATGGGGTCACTGAAGATCATCTGATTTGACATGTGTCCCACAGAGTTGTCTGTCTTGGCAGAAAACAAATTAAAGTAAACAAGAGTTAGCAAGCTGGGTATTTACACTGATAGCATGCCTGTTAATAGTATGTAACCTTTTTATTATTTAATTCTAAGGTTATTAGGAGGCAATCACTGTTTTAAACCAAAACCCCTTTATGCAGCTAAATAGAATTATGGTCAGGCCTCCTCTGTATGTTCCTTAACTGTGTGGACCTGGTGGTGTAAATGAGAGGAGATAATAGAATCATAGAATCATAGAATACTTTGAGTTGGAAGGGATCATCTAGTCCAATCCCCTGCAATGAGCAGGAGCAGATCAGAAGATCATGGTCCAGTCTTCAGCCTGTTAAACATTCAGACATAGCACTCTGCAGTTCATAAATGGCAAATACCTATTTATGGTACCACAGCTCTCTGCTTAGACCAAGATGATGAACGACTTGAAGCATGCTATCATCAGCCAAGCAATAGTTATATCGAAAATGTATTTCATGCTTTCAGAAAAAATATCTCATTATCTTTCCTCTTTTTGCTTTCTCCTTTACTTCATCAGAAACTTGCATAAGAGGTCTCATAATATAGATACCAGTTTATCCTGATATTCCTACAGTAAGATAAAAAAAAAATGAAGAAGGGTTTAAAAATCTATGCTCAAAACCACTATTGACATGTTGAGGAGTGGCTGCCTGAACTCAGCTCTGTTACAACAGCTGTGGCCAGCATGGATTCAGAATTGTAAAACTGTCTTGTTTTCTGAAATGTTGTCATATTTCATTAGTAAAGTCACCATGTCACTTCCAAGATCTCCATGATCAGTAAAGAATTTTTTTTAGCCCGAAAACATTTAGAACATTTAAACATTAACATCTAGAACATTTTCATTGCCTAGATTCAATCTGTTTACTCGCCTCCTGCTGGATTATGAGCCACATGGTCTCACTCAGCTGGCTCTGCCTTGTTCCTAATCCCCAAATCACTGTTCAGAGGCATCTGACTAGCCCAATGTCCAGTTCATCTGGGTCCAAAGAAATCTGAACATTTAATCTCCCTGGTGTGCCTAATCTATGTTATGCTTATGTGTCCCTCAGGAGTTATCCCTCACTCTTAACCTATATAGGACAACCACAAATTTAGAGTTGTCCCCTGGGGGTGTGGGAGAGACTGAACTCACTAATTTCCTCAGGGACTGCAATCCCAAATTGAAATTGAAACTCCTCTCAACTAAGAGAGCACTTTGTCTGTAAGGGGACTATTAGGGAGTCATCCTGTTGAGTCTGTTACTTTGTGGGTTTTTTTGGAGAAAACACGCTACAAATTCCCTGAGAGAAATGCTTGAGCTATCCTAATGGTTAGGGTGTCCACCTGGAGGCTGAGACTGTTGTTTCTCTTCTGCCCATACCTCTTCATGCGTTTTAAATAGTGAGCATATATTGTGAAATACACAGTCCACAGTAGAGGCTGCTTGCTTGCTGAAAGCCTGGATATACCAAATATATTTCTAATTGCTCTTATGGTTTTGGTATTATTTTTCTTTGTTTTCCTATCTTAATAAAGTTCTGCTTTTAGGAGAGGCAGTAGAAAGAATTGTCCTGATCTAACCTTGTGGTGTTTGTGACCCTGGCAAGCCAGATGAGTATTGATTGCTGAAGTGTTTGATTACATTAGCTGAGGCATAGTGCCACAGACCTTGTACTTTATTTTCTCCCCTCACTTGCATCTGTGCAACCTCATTAACAGGGGTTTAACTGAGGTTAGAAAATGAGCATCTACAGCAGTAAATATAAATACTTGTATATAGCCCAATATATATCAAAAAACAAAAAAGGAAATCTATATCCAAATGATTCAAACTGTTCATTTGCATGTCTTTTGTCACAAAATGGAAGCATACTTTTGGGCTTATACTGGGGTCTTTTCATCTGCATAACACAAAGTCAAGGAAAAAGTCCCCTGAAGACATGCTTTATCATCCTCAGGCTACAGGAGTCCAGAACTGAGCAGAAAGGGCTGGTTGCCTTTCTTCTATACGCTGCATATCAATACACAGGTTAGGTGATCCAGTCATCCTTGGAGAGCTGCTACCCCAGCAAGAGAGGACTGGCCCAGGCTGAGTGCTGAGGACCATGGTGCCACTGGAGTTTGGGCAGGAGCACTTGAGCCACCCTTGCAGGGCCCTGTCTGCTGACAGTGCTGGTTTCCACCGGTTTGTGGTGATTCTGCACTTTAGTCAGTATTTTCTCCACACTGTTCAGAACTGGACTTTAATCTGTGGGGTGATCCTCAAATGTTTTTACCTTCCCCTGAGTTCTCTATTGTTGGTATTCCTTGGTGTGTGAGCCAGCTCAGGCAGGACACAGGAACAACCACAACACCATGGATGAAATGGAGAGAAAATTTGGTTTTACTGAAACAAACCCATGAGTTTTCTAGCTTTTACTCTTCTGATTATCTCCCTGATCCTACTGCTGGGGGAGTGAGTGACTGGCTTTCGATGCTTGGTTGCTGGCTGGGTTTAAATCATGATGCCAGTGGGGCTATCCTCAAAGCAGCACCCAGGCAGAGGCACACAGGCAGGGATGCAGGCACCATGGAGCTCTGTGAGTGCTAGGGGATCACCAAATCTCTTTTCCCCCTCTATATCAGGGATTCACGCAGGTGTAGTTTACTGCTGTTTGATTGCTCCCACAGCAGGACAGGAATCTCATCCACGCTCAGCAGGATACCTCTAAATCTATCACAGGACTATGTTATCTGAACACAGGTGCTGTTCAGCACATGAGGCTAAACAATGACTGGTATGATGTATGTGTTTTTTTACACCTCAGCTTGCAAGCCATTTGTCTATGTTCACAGTCTTCCTCACCGATTTTCCACTATTCTCCCACACTTGGGAAGCTGAAAGTCAGATCAGCTTGAGGAGCTACTGAATACTTAAATTTCTCATTGAGCAAAGGAACTCATAAGAGCCCATTAAACCATAGCCAGAAAAATCTGGAGCAGTCAGTTTGAAGGGGACAATGGGATGTAAAAGAGGCTTAATTTTTGAAGCAACCAGATTAGTTTAGCAGTTGTCTTATCTTTTTTCTGTTATTGTAATTCCATGTTGATTTCCTTTTCATCAAGGAAGTGTATTTTTCTTAAAATATTGCATAGCCTTGCTGCCCTCAAAAACTGCTGTTTCAAGTAGGATTTATTTAAGAAAGAAGGAGCAGATACTCTAATTATAAAAACATGTGCCAGGATGCATGTCAAGCTTGCATCCACTCTCCGAATTAGCTGACATTGAATATGTTATAATTTATATAAATCATACAAAATATAATTGACAGAAGTGTGAAAACAAGCTGTACTGGATACTACCCTTATCAAGAGAACCAAAGTGATAATTCAACCCCCCCTTGCATTATACATAATTGTTTAATATTACACATGGTGCAAGAAATCAGTGTTCTCTGTTGTCCTTTGAAAATGTGAAAAGATTAAATAAAATTACGAAGACAACACACGGGTAATAAATGTGTGTTGTACACAAAATAAAGTGTTTTGCACATGCTGCATAATCTTATTAACCTTTGAATATTTAGCATGGTGGATAGTGAGAAAAAAAAAGAAGAGATAATTTAAAGTAATTCTAGAACTCAGTCAAACATTCCTTTTTTAGGAAGAGTTCTATCATCTAGGCTGGGTATCTTGCCAGAATGTGAAATTGAAAATATCAAATAGTTCTGTATCTCATCTTCTTTCATGAGGCTTGCTTTTGAGTTTAGGGAAAAAGGTCAGATCATAAGATCTCGGAAAAAAGCAGGATAAAAACAATGTTTTAAATCCATTTGTTCTTTTCATCAGCAAATGATGAGAAAGCTCTCTCTTTCAGACCAAAGAAATTTAATTAAAAAATGGACTTTTGTGACACACATACATCTGTCACTTGCAGCAGAAAAGGACAGGGATGCTGTCCAAATTATATTAACCCTGAGACAATTGTTCTTATGGACATGCTACCACTGAAAATAAAATGTGTGGGCATACTACTACACGGTAACTTTAATGGAATTAGACTAGGAAGACCTAAGGAGGCTTATGAAATTATGGAGTTTAGGAAATGAGGTTAAATGCAGCCAGAACCACTGGTGGGTGAATATGTGATAGATATTTATTTATCACCATATTGGTGTTTGAGCTGGCTAATTTAAAACAGGTTTGGGTGGCTTTGGATGAGTGTATAAACCTTTAATAATGTTAAGATGTTAAAACAACAGTCTAGAGATGCATTTAGTTCAGCCAATATAATTTATTTTAACACAGTTAGCACTTTCTAAAAATAAGTATCTTACAAAGAATATAATACAAGTTTTGCAGTTTCACTTGAACGTGAATATTTCTGTAGGTTTTTTTCAAGTCTTCTTCTAGTTTTTCATAAAACCATAAATGTAATTCCCCAGGAAACTCTCCCATCCCCACTGTGAATCTGCCTTTATATAACAAAAATTTTATTTCACCTGTGAGGAGGCCCAGCCCCACTCTCCCCCAAAAAAATTTCAATTTTAGAAAATAATATGTTTCAACTGTAGTACAATTTTGGAATTATTATGAATTAGCTCATGAAATTCCACCTGTGGGAAAATATTTGCTGACAGAAAAAAACCTGGCTGCTGTATACACACAATTGAAAATCTTGTCTTTCAAAATGGTTGGTAAAAAGTGAGACATTTGCATCAAAAGAGAGCATTATACCCACTGCATGCTGGTGCCACACTGGTGCACATTTTTCATTAAATGGTGAATTAGCATATTCATATAGATTTTCCCCCATGACTTGAAGCATTTCATTTGCATATATACATAAAATGTATATAAAGCATATGTTATACAGTGTATTTAGTACTGTTAGTATATACAGTGTATTTATGTACTGCTAGTACATAATGTATTTGCATAATACAAAACATATATTCATAAGCATTTCATCCTGTACCTGAAATCAATGTCATTGGATGGCTGCAAAATACCCAGTCCTGCACGGGATTGATCTAGAGAGGGACACTTCACATTACTGTCCACAAGCTCTATCTCAAAATATGAAAAAATCAGAGCCAAAAATTGTTTAATTTCATGGACAGCAAATAACCTGCCTGGGCACTTTGCTATGCCTGTCCCAAAAGGCATGTAGTAATACTTCAGCTTCTGACCATTCCGGAAGAAGTCGGTCTTCTCCTCTCCCTTCTCGTTCAGGAAGCGATCGTATTTGAATGTCTGCAATTAAACACACAAAAGTGTTCCTTGATATTTGGATTATCTCCAGAAACCAGATAAAGCTGCTAAGACACAAAATGCAGGCTTATTGCTCCAGCAAGAAGTGTCGTACAGTACCACCAGCCCCCACGGTGTTGTTTTAGAAAGAGTAGCTTCGGACAAGTTCTGTTATGTGGGAAAGGATCCCAGGTTCTTTGCTGATAACGCTCCTTTTCTTTCCCAACCTCTAAAAATAAAGATTGTAACCTGCGTTCTTGTCCGTGCAGCAGAAGGAGAACTGGAATTCTAATTCTGTGGCTTTGGGAAACTTTTAGCCTTATCCTTTTTCAAAGACCCTCGTCATGGTGATCTTCCCTCACTGCGGAAGGCAGTAAGTAGAAGGCTGTCTGAGGCTGGTAGTGCACCTTTTTGTTACACTAAAACATGTTTTGCAGATAGTGCTTGCACTGCCTTTATTATTTTTTTTTGTTTCTTATTATCAGGTGTATCTTATTTTCAGGTGTAAGATTGGACTGTCTGGGGTACAACAGAAAGCCAGCCATGGGGCACCCCAATAAGTGCTTTATCTAAAGACCTGTTAACTTTTGCCAGAGCACCAAGTTTAATGCAATTTGGAAAAAATACTTACCAAGGGATCAGCATAGATTTCTGGATCGAAATGAAGCAGCTGAGGATAAAGAGCTACAATGTCATCTTTGCGAATGTTGTAAAAGTCGTTCTCCAAGTGCAAAGTGAAATCTTCCTTGGCCACTCGGAAAGTCATGGATGCACTGGAGAGTCTCATCGCCTCCTTGATGATGCTGTCTGTTGGGAGAGGACAAGGAATGATTGCCATGTTAAAAAATGTATTCACATACTGGGGGCAGGTCATGTTTCAGAGCCATTATCAAACCCTGAATTTATTAGAAGAAATATTTTAATATTAACTTTCTAAATGCCTAAGAAAGTATTTCTCATGTCTTTTTAGCATTTCTATCCCTTCTGCAGATACCACTGAGAGCCTAATCTGCTTTTCCCACAAAAAATGCTTATAGTTAATGAAACAGAATGTTCAAAAGTGAGACATATTTTCACTCTGAGATAAAGACCAAACAGTGAAAACTGAAAACATAACAAGAAAAAGAAAAAGTGCAGTGAGCAGAATTTTCTGAAGTTTTAAGAGGTCCTGTATAGAAGCCCATACTCAAAAGAAAAGTAATATGGTAATTTTTTGTTTCAATATTAGCTGATTTTTTTTAAGTAACAGTAGTTAAAAAGCAGCATCATCAAAACTCTCTGTAACTTCTGAAAAATGTGCTTATGATCTGAATATTATTGAGAGGAAATAGAAGTAATGGTATTAGAAAACATCGCTTCACGTGATAAGAATAGGGATTTAAGTTTTGGCAACATTTTCTTATTTGATTTAAAGACATAACTAAACAAAATAGTGTTCAGAATTATCCATGGGTCTAAGTTATGCAGCTGTGGAGGATTATTGAGACATGCCATTACCCATGAAAAAGTGCTGTTCATGTGAATTTTGGTGGTCTCAGTACCACCTGGGACATTGGGAAGCCTGGTTGTGTTGACTGTTGCTAAGGAACATACAGTTTCCTGTTCTACAGTTTCTTTGCTAATTCCATAGGAATTCTATAGCAAGCATTCATATGGTAATAAATAGAAGACCATGGAATTTGTAGTGTGATTTCTGCATAAAATAATCCTGCACAAAATAGTAATACCTAGTATTGGCATATTATCCAGTTGTTTCCGGTTCAAGGAAATATGTTTGCCATCTAAGCTGATACTCTCTTCATCAGTTTCCAAAACACTTTGCACTTCTTTGGTAGCAGCTCTCATTGCTTCTGGACTCCTAAGATCAAAAGAGCAAAGGTATAACATAAATTTAAAAATTCTTTAAGAAATGGTTTTGCTATTAACTTTCTTCCTGACTAAAATTTATTTTGTTGGCAACAAGTACAACCTTCTAAAATAAAAATGTTGCAGCAAAATGCTGCAGTTCCATTTTTTCATATCTTGGCAAATGTATGATAACTTCAAAGAAAAAAGAAAAAGAAAGGAATCTCAAGTATTTGATTTTGTCTGCAATGACAAGTGGGACAGAACTGATGCGCTCAAATCAGGTAATAAACAGTACCATCACTAAAAAACAATGCCAAAAATAAGAAAAACCCCAGCCAGTTGTAGATTAGAAAATAACCCAACTGCAGGCAGGTTTAGGAACAGGATTTTAGATCAGTTTGATAACATCCTTTATTTTGGCTGATGTGACAATATTCTGTCTAGCTGAAAAGAATCTTCCTAATATTAAGAGCCCACATAGTATCCTTCACCATTTAGCCTTTCTCTCAGACATGGAATATATGAACTTTGGTGAAATATATAGACACAATAAAAGAGGGTGCAATAGTGTCTTGATGAAGGCACAATCAGGGTGTTAAAAGACTCCAAGTCCAGCAAATCTAAAGCAGAGGAATTCTTGGATCAAAAAGTACTAAATAACTTCAAAAAATAGCATTGGCAAGCAGATACGATAAGTAAAAGTATTAGGAATTTAGACACATACTTCAGAATTAGTTATGCTGAAGCAGAAAATCCAGAAAGGCCCACTCTAAAATGGACATTTGATAGTATTATCTGAGCTGTGCCCTTGTCTCACAAGTAGCAAGCTCAACAGATGCAATCTACAGTAGAGCTTCAGTGGGATCTATCAACATATAAATTTTTTTCTATTAAGTGTCTGTGAAAACAATAATGAAGTTAAACCTCATTTTACCTGCTCTAGTGAGATGGTCTAAAAATGTCCATCTAGTTTTATTTGTAGACTTTAATACAATTAATGTTTTGATTGCAACTAGCACTTTTAATGTCATATCATATAGATTTACTCCAAAGCTTTCTTGACAAAGTGTAGCATTGCCATGGAGTGCTGTTTCTTAACAGAAAAAAAAATGCTTCTAAAGAATTGCTCTGTGCTACCACTACTGGTTCTCAGGTGGGTGAAGGGCTTTTCTGTGGAAGCCCTGAACAACATAGCACTTCTGTTGCAAACAGTAAGCTTTTTATCACTGATGAGGTATCAAAGAGTGGAGTTGACCCGTACTAATGACTTGGTATCTGAAAGATAAATATTTTGCTTGTTTGGGAACAACAACCATTGGGACTTACTTAAGAAGATAGAACAAGGTCCAAAAAGTGGCAGGAATGGTGTTTGCTTGAGAGGCCCAGAGCACTGCCACGTGTGTCTTGGCTTTTTCCATGTCATCAAAGGTTGACAGGGTGTCGTTCAGGAACATGCGGAGGGTGACAAGCTCAGAGAGGTTGTCCCTTTTCAGGAGGTTCTTGTGCAGGAGTGCCTCCCCCAGCTTCTCGCGTGCGCTGTGGGCGCTCTTGAAGAGGTGGATAGGCAGCCCTGCCACGAGGGCTGGGAAAATCTTATCAAATTCCTTGAAGTTTTCAAGAGCATTTAGGATATGAGCTCTTTCAGTTTCCTGCTTTGATGATAGGTTTTTGTCATTATTTGAATTAAATTCTTTACCGAAAAGTGTTAAAAATCCAGACTCGAACATCACTTGGCAACAGAATGTATAAAGTCCTTCTGTCACCCAGGTATTGGACTGAAGCTTAGGTGCCCTTGACTGCAGCATGACATACTGTAGGTTTTCCATCATTGCTTCAATGAGAGCATCCAGGGCATTGCCTTGAAGGGTTCTAATGAAAGTCTGATGAAAATTTTCAGTGGTGTTTCCCTCTGCTGGGTCAATGCTACCATGCCCAAAAGCCTGTCACAAAATAAATTATATGCATGATAAGTAAGGCCTGTCTTTACCTGGATGATAAAGTCTAACAGAAACAAAAGCCAAAGTATAACTTCAAAGCTTACTAGAGGGAAGGATAATAAAATAATAAAGTAATGTACAGTCTTAGAATAATGCATAGTCTTAGAACAATCTAAATCACTGCAAATTTCCATTTAGGAAGAGGAAAAAAAACCACAATATTTTAAACAGTAAAAGTGCAGAAATGTGAAACAAATTCTATTTCAAATGCATAATTTTGGTTACAGGGATTAACTGGGTATGTCAGCAGATACTTTGTATGTTAAATATTAAAACCAGGAATACCTTGGCAGAAGTAGCAAAGTGGAACTTTTTCCAGTCCAAGTGTTTTCCCTGGCGCATCAATGCATGGTATGAAAAAGGGTCAGTGAGGAAATGAATGTATTTCCCTGCTACATGGCAAGTGAAGATGTGGCCATGCTTCTTCTGCTTTTCTTTAAGGAATTCAAGGGGGTTGGCACCAAACTTCAAGGCACAGCCTAGGTATGGAAGGAATCCATTTTCAAGTGGTGGCTCACCTTGCTGCCTGCAAAACACAAAACAAAAGCTCAGTTTAAAATCATGTATAAAGATCTCCAGGACTATCAGATATGTAAAATACTGTGAGACTTTGTGTAATGTAAATTAAAAAAAGAAGAAAAAAAATCCCAAATGAGTAGTTTATTTACAAATAATTTCTCCCCTTTAAGACCTAAGCTATGTAAGAAAGAACAACTTTAACTATTAATAGACATAATAAAACACATAATAAAACAGTTTGATTATGTCATCTTTTTTTCCCCTGTATCAGATATATATTTATCACCTGTACAAATATAAAATTATTGCCAATAGCTAACACACAGCTATGAAATTGTCACATTAATAAATAATCCATCACACTGATATTGTCTAAGACAATTTTTGGGCAATTTTATCCACATCTTCATTTGAATACCAAGCAAAGAAACTTTTTAGTATAGAAAGATTATTATTGGCATATCCCATTAATGGACCAGATCTTTCTAAAAATATGGGAATTTGCTATGATCTTCAGTAAGCATAAGAGCTAGTGTTTCAGACAATGTGTCGTCAATGCTATAAATTAAGCAGATAGTTAAAGTGAAGCATATGTTTAAATTATTTTCTTTTTTGAGTAGAAACAGCTTTCCTGTATAAGGGCATTATGACTGCTGAAATAACTTTCATATAATATTTCAGCTTTTACAGTAAATGAAGTTAATTATTTTCACCTTTTTTAAAATTAAACTTTTTAAAATAAAACTAGAAAATGACTGCTGAAATTAAAAAAATAAGAAGAGTTAAGGTTATTACTTGCTCCCTATGTGAATGTGTCAGTAGGATAAAAGCTTTTAAGGAATATGCTTCGTACATAAATATTACTTATATTAAATTGTGTTACTAGATATAATATAAAAATGTTTGTAAGTAGATATTAAATGATAATTACATATAAGTAGGTATTTGCTGTGATTACAATACAGGAGAAATTACAGCTCAGAAGTTTAGGAAATCAGGACATACATATTCATATTTTAATTATCTCTCTTATGCATAGATTTATACCGACGGCTACCTCTAGGCATCACTACACTATTATTGCAAAGTTCATACACAAAAATCCAATTGGAACATAAATCTCTCAAAAGACCAAACTACAGCATTGTCTGTGCTGTCCTGCATACGTCTGACTATAGCTCTCTTAGTGATGTACACAGGATATTTGACACAAATAAAGGCCAGGTACACTGAGATGCTTTTACAGAAAGACTCCTTACCTTCTCCTCCTCCCTAGAAGAAACCAAAACACACAACAAAGTATTACTGCCATTCCCCAGATCCAGGATGCTAGGAACATTTCTGGTAATGCCCAAAGGCTTCCAAGTGGAAAATGGGTAACAACCAGGATGGCAGGAGAAGTGACTGAGAATGAAACAGAAGACAAGTCACAATTTATATATAGTGGGTACACTACTGTATCTAATGGCACCAAGTCAACCTAGCAAGCTATTGATTAACCATTTCTTGTTCCCTCTCTGCTCTGTCACCTTTCTGCAGAAAGCTTCGCTGGATTGATGCAGACAGTTGCAGATCTGGCCTTGAGTTAATGTCACGTAGCAGTAGCCGTTCCAAAGTAACCAAACAGCTGTAATAGTTGATAATTTGAAGGTTAGCCAGGGTATTTTGGTTAATCCTGCAGATTTACCAATTGCAGTTTATAGTTCAAATTTAGCAATATATGAAATGCTTACTGACCGGTGTCCAGGAGACTCAGGCTGCGCTAACTGGTGGCTGCTGCCCGTGCTGCCCTTCAGCTGCCAGCCTGTTCCCCTCGCCCTCCTCCTTGTGGGCTGCCCTGGCTCTGGTGTGCCACTGCAAGAGGGAACAGCAGGGTTCAGCAGCTGGGCAAAGGGATGGCTGCGGAGGTGGACTTACTTCCTCTAGCAACATTTGTCTGGAAGAAAGGGTAAAAATGGGCTTTCACAGAATCATAGAGTGAATCATAGAAGAAAATGAAACTAGATCTAGACAACTACACTGGTTTGGGGTTATTTTCATTGTCCTTGGACCACCATTTATTTTCCCACTAAACATTTTCTCCTTTCTGTTGTTGACTTACAAGAATTCAAACTTTGGCTTTCTCCTAGACCTGGCATCAAGCCATCAAGGAGGCAGCTCAGGTATAGTGGTGTTTCATTAGTCATCCAAGGCCTAATATGTTTCTAAGAGAGAAACTGAAGGGCTTTTCAGACTCACTTTTGTACCAGCTTTTGTTGGTGTCCCTACAGCTGTGTGATCAAACAGTAAAGATTTGGACATCTTCTTGTTGCAATTAAACACTGCACTGAAGGCATTGACACTCAAATCTGGCAGGTGAAAATATTGTTCTGTCTTCAAACCAGGGCAGGCAGTGAGGAATGAGGTAACTGTGCACATGCCATTACATTTGAGTCAATTTTTAAGTTACTATACTGAAGAAATTAACCTTATTTGCAGCATCAAGGTTTGCCCTCACTTAATCTGAAAATAACTCCTTTTGCAGGTCAGCTCCAGTCCTCTATCCCGTTTTCATTTAAGCACAGGTGTTTCATTTATTTTTCTATACAAAGTTCTTTTTCATCAGCTGAATTTAGCTTGATATTATATAATTGCTTTTAAAAACCTTGCTTTCCCATTTCCTGTCTATATGCGTTATTGAAAAATTCAGTTATGAGTGTAATCTTTGATTTCATCCCATGACTACTTCATCCTAAACAAGAATAATAATTTTATTATATTGGTGTCTAATTCTTTTTGCATGCGTTGTTGAAACAACATTGAAAAAGAAAGTCAGAAGTTACTGTCAGTTTTGTGTCCAACATCCAGGAACAACATCTAGCCAGCAACAGTTGCCTGTGTCTCCTTACCATATCTTGTGTAGCACTATGTAGAGCTGCCATCACAGTTGCCTCTTCCCTCTGTGCTTTGGCTTGTTGTGCTGTAAAGTGATGATAATAACATCATTTATAAATGGCATCCTGCTGCCAGAAAACAGCAGCAGTAACTTCTCTAAAGCTGCCCACCCTTTTTCACTTTCTGCTTTGTACATATATCATAGTTTTAAAAGTATAACAAGGTGTAGGCAGAGCACAAAAGCTGTTTGGCAACTTACCTGAAATAATTGCTTTTTCTCTCAGAAAAGTCTTAAATAGGCCAATCTACAGTCCCCACACTAGCCTGTATTAAAACAGACTGCAGGCTGTGAATTATGTCTTTGTGATAAAGGCAAGCAGGAGTCTTGTCTGTCACAGATACATCACCAAATTTAGCAGGTGGTAAGTGTGAATCTCCTTCCATTTATATTAGTGGGCATTAGGCTTTCCTGATTTTTCAGCAGCACCGGTAGAGTCCTCTGATGTTCTGGGTGTGGTATTTTGGTGTTCTTCTGACAAATACATTATTTCCTACAGACAGAGCTCAGGCAGTTGCCGCCAGTCTGTACAGCAGGGATTAAAAGCACCATGTGGTCACACTGTTTGACAGATAGTACATTTTCTGCAACCCTTTGTGTACTGTGTATGAGCTTGGCTGTCTTGCTCCAGCCCAAGGGGATGACCCACAAGAATTATTGATGCAGTCAGAAAAAACATGCTGACTTGGCTCAGTGAAGAAAACGCCTTGTGTAAATGGTAAGAAGAATATTAATGTGAAAAACTGACATGACTTGGGCTCAAGACTCAACTCAGGCCAGTGACAGCATCAGGAGTGAAGCACTGCATATGTTTGGATGTGTAAGCCTTTGTCACTGCAGGTTTGAGAATGGGTGTTCTTCAAGACCTCAGCAATGTATCAAACAGTAGTTAGAAAACACAAAACCATTTAAGAACTGTAATAGGACGTTTGGTCAAGCCCTAATGAGCACTGAGCTAGAACCAGCTCAGAAAGAGCAGCTCCAGAGCACGTGGATGCAGGCAAGAGCGTGCTGACTTTTCACCCAGTACAGCGCATTTAGCGGCCGCTTCCAGCCAGCCTGGCTGCCCACAGCAGCTCCGAGGGCAGCGTGTCCACACAAGGTCTGCTCGTGTCTTCAGGGCCGGGAGCTGTGGCGAGACTGATGCACGGTTAGATTGCACCACTCTCCCCAAAGGGCACCACAACACTTTTCACCCAGATACACCCACTGGCTGTGGGCAGAGGCTGCCAGGAGCACTCTTATCTGTCACCTCTGCTCCAGCAGGCGAAGGTGAGCTGTGGCCTCCATGGAGCCAATACCCTTCCCATAAACAGCTCACTTCTGTGGTGATTCCTGAAGCCTAAGAGAAGCCTTTAGGCTTGTTTGCTCCTGCTCCTCCAAAACTGCTCACTACCTAAACCTGAGCTTCGTCTCATATGCTATACCTATAGGGCTTTCATTAGTCACAATCCACATGTGGTATTTAAATTAATAGAAAATAATAGATAGACCAAGCTGAGGGGAATAATGTTTTTCCAAGGTTACTGATGGCTTCATAACTTCAGAGCACTGATGCACAGAAGGGTGTGATGGACTCAGGATAGGCTACTGGTTACATTTGGCAGTAAATAGCAGATTTCCACACTGCCAACTCTAGAACTTGTTTGTTCATGGGAAGTTAATAAGAGGTATACACTACAAAGAAAGGATTGACTTTTTTTTTCTCATGCATGTGTTCTCATGTGTTGTGAGAACTGGTTTATTTTCTTTCACCAACAGATGAAAAACCCTGAAACCACACAAACCAAGCATTTTGCTCAGCAGTGGGAAGGCAGCCCTGCAGTTCATGGAACAGGATCAGGCTGACATGCTACAGCCAGAAGATGCAATTGCAGCTCTGAAACACTTGTGCAGCCGTGAAGCTTGTAAAAGAGATCTCAGAAAGGTCGAGCAATATGAAAGGAAAGCTTAAACAAGAAGTTGCACACTGAAGCTGCTTGTAGCTCAGAACCTTTGCAGCCAGAAAATAGCTAATAAATAATTATATGTCACCACCTACTGGTAAACCTCCTTGTGTGGCACTTGTGTGTTGTGCTCTACAGTAGCCACCGAACTTTGCGAGTCAATATTTGTTTCTTGCTTCTATATACACAATATAGTACTTCTTCCATGTGCCTATGTATTTTTCTTTGCATTTACATCAAGTATCTTTAATGAAGATATGGAGATATGCTGGGTAAGATCACTTATTTGGCCCTCAGATGTATCTGAGGGTCAAGCTGAAAACCTGGCTTTTTTGCTATCAGTGAAAAGGTTAAACAGAACAGGAAATAAGACTTTACTCCTCACCAGCCACAAGAAACATCTATTTTTAGAGAGGAATGATGGCTGTCAGCACACAGGATCCTGTACTGTGAGGATAGTCCAGACATTGCAGGTCCTTGTGCAGCATCAGTGTTGACCTGGCACAGTCATCATATGTCTGCAAACTGAAAGGCATCAGCAATGCTCCAGGCACAGGGAAGAGAACACTGGCTGTCGTGTCCCCTCTCAACAACAGACCTGACACACCATGGCACAACATTGCCCAGCCTGCCCTCATAAACCAGCTGCTGCTACCAAGTGATCATGCCAGAAATGTAGTACCTTCCCCAGAGAGACTGTAATTCCAGATATAATTCCAACAAATCCCAGTCTGGATTCACCTTTTCCCTAGTTTTCCTGGGTCAATGGAATAGGTGGAAATCTTGTATACCTAAATTATAATAGAATATCTAAAAGAATACGAGCGAAATTAAAAATGCTGTAAAGAATAATGCCATAGTTTAATTATTTAATGATCTATACAACCTAAAATAAATTCATGTTGCTACACTATCACTCCACAGCTCTATTTTAACAACTATCATGGTTGTTCAGAGGGCAGACTTTGCCTACATTATACTCTGCCTTCTGCAGAATTTGTGAGTCATTTGACTCCAGGAAAATAGCATGGTCCTGTTTCCTTAAAAAAAATTAAAAATGAATTAAAAAAACCCCATCATGACCACCATCATCTTTTTTTTTCTTTTTTTTCTTTTTTTCCCTGTAAATTTTATGTAGACTGTAGAGGTTCAACTTTTTTGTAATCTGATATCATTGTGATATATTTGACCCTGTCATTTTTTCATGGTGAAGCACTCGGCACAGACAATGCCTAACATTAGGATAACCAACACTGATAGGCTATAAAATTAGACAGGCTTGGAAACTGAGTTTATTTGCATCCTGTTTCAGGACAATTGCCTTAAGCATTTAAATAATAGTAAGGACAGATATTTCCTCTAATGACCAAATTAATATACCCATATTTATCTCAGAGTATCCTCTGAATGTGATTATATATCAGATAATGAACTTGATTTACTTGTACCATATCAGTTTATTTTCTTTCTGTTTTTTAAGAATGTCAGTTGAAAGTTCAGTAACCTTCCTATCAGACCTGGGATTTACAATGCCACTATTGTCTCTTTAATAGCAAGCATTAAAAACTAAATCTCAATCAGATATACCATCCTTTAATAAAAATATTTTAAGAGGAAAAAAAAGGGAACTATTAAACATATGATTAAAGTAACAATTGAGAATATCAAGATTTATGAAAGTTACCTTTTTCTAAGTATTGCTGAAGAGAGGCTGTAAAGAGAGCAATTATGAAAGTGAAGACAAAAGAGAACTCATACCGGAACCTGAGCAGGAAAAGGAAATGGCTGCAAAATAAACCATGAGGTGTTATTACCACTCATCCAGTGCAGCAAACTGCACCTTCCTAAAGCAATTTTTTCTTTTATTAAACTCTAGAATTGAGTTGTATTGTATAATTTCACAACAAAACAGAAGCTTCTACATTATCCTGTTACTTTTAAATGTGCAATTGCAGGTGCTCAAAACACTTAACAGGGAGAAATTAAATCTCAGATGTGATTACAAAAATGATGCAGTTCACTGCTACCAAATAATTATTTGAAGAAAGGTAGTTAGGTAACAAGCCAGGAGAAGATTGCTGCAATCCAATTGTCTGGGTGAACAGTACAAGCTGTTCTGGGCTGCTCCAGCAGATGGAGCAGGGAATGCAACAGCATCTTCTGCCTCACTTTGCTCCCCTTTGCCTTTCTTCCTTCCTTCCTTCCTTCCTTCCTTCCTTCCTTCCTTCCTTCCTTCCTTCCTTCCTTCCTTCCTTCCTTCCTTCCTTCCTTCCTTCCTTCCTTCCTTCCTTCCTTCCTTCCTTCCCTCCTTCATCCTTCACTCCTTCACTCCTTCACTCCTTCCTTCACTCCTTCCTTCCTTCACTCCTTCCTTCACTCCTTCCTTCCTTCCTTCACTCCCTCCCTCCCCTTTTAAAGAGGTGCACTGCTCTGTAGCTTACTAGTTGCTCTTTAGCTGTCAGCCTTCCAGTATATAAAGCGAGCTTACAAGAAGTATGGAAAGGGACTTTTTGCACAAACATGTAGTAATCAGACAAGTCATACAGGTTTAAAATGAAAGAAGGTAGATTTGGATTAGATATGAGGAGGAAAATCTTTACTGTGAGGATGGTGAGACACTGGAACAGGTTGCCCAGAGATGTTGTGGACTTTCCACCCCGGGAAGTACTCGAGACCCGGGTGGATGGGACTCTGAGCAACCCAGTGGAAGGTGTTCCTGCCCACAGAAACAGGGATGGAACTAGATGCTCTTTAAGGTCCATTTCCAATCCAAACCTTTTTATGATTATATGATTCACTGCCTGAGTTAGGCACCCATTAAGTGTAGTACTTATTTCATGTCCCCTCCTTCATTACACTCACAATTCACTCTACATCTCCATTTAGAAGCCACAGAGATTCAGTGATACATGTACCTATTATGTAAGAAGAGCAGCATCTTAAGAACCTCTCTGTTGTTTACAGCTATTTCCATCTTCTCTATGCAGGTGCTGTGATTGCTCTGGTCCTGCAGTCTGTATTTGGGCCACTTTGGCAAACCTCACATCCGGATGCTGTGGAGTTGGCTTCATGCTCCTTTTGTTCCTGAAGCGATCACCTGTGCAAGGACAACATCCATTGCCCCAGTGTGAAAGGAAATCAGAAGGTCCAACACCTTACTGGCAAGATGGCATTCTGGCTGGGAGCCAGCTTGGCACCTGTAGTCACAGTGGGGAATTTTTATTTCAGCTATGGCCACTACAGGTCTAAAGGGAGTCAGAGGCTGATAGCTGTTGGAAACCACCAGCAACTTCCCCTTGATGGTGATTTCAGCAGCTATTAGGCCACTTTGGGATTGTAGAAGTCTCCAGAAGTTTGGTGAAATTGGAAAAGCTGGATTAACAATGCAGCTGGAAAGGATCCACAGCCTGAAAATGGTGTGTGTGTGTGTGGGAGGGGGGGTCAATGGAAAGCACAGCTTTCCTTGAACAGTTTTTCTTTGGTTTCAGAATATCTTTACTTTTCTTTTGCATCTACACATGAACACAGGAACATCCCTGTGGATTTATGCAAGCCTGTTGCCTAGGTATGGAAAATTTTGCCAAGAATGTTGTATATAAATATGGTTTTTAATGGACATCTGAGCTTCACTGAACTGTGCGAAATGCAAAGAAGTAGAAGTGTGGGGCACACAGTTATGCAACTGGGCCACATTTTACTCTTCCAAGGGAAAATATACATTCTTCTACTACCAGATTTAATTAAAGGTTTCTTTTTCCTATAGTTATATTCTACTTTTAATAATACAGTATTTATTGGCAGATACAAGCCAAGTTTGAAGAGTGAGTACCTTTCTATATTACAGAAGAAATCTGCCAATCATCACTTCAATTTTTCCCTGTGATACATTCCTCTTCATGGTCAAACTTCTGTGAGCCAAAGCTTTCCTCATTTTCTTTTTTTTTTTTTTTTTTTTGAGAAAGCAAGCTGTGGCAGTGAATGTCTTCATTGTGCAAAAGAAAGGAAAAATAAGACATGGTGGTGTAACAGACATAATATGAAACCAGCTTCACAGTGTAAGGCTGTTCAACTGAACAGATTAGATTAAAAAGATATGAATATGGGACTAAATAACCTGTCCAAAGCACAGCCCACTGGTTTTACATGTGGTTTTTCCTTCTGGCCTAGGAAAAACTGAATTGCAACTGAATACAGATTACTAATTTGGAAAAGTAATATTAATTTTCACTACTAGAGTTGCTGTAGCATTGCATTTTACCATTTATGTCTATATTATTTTTGACTAGAATAGGCAAAGATCAGAGCTCTACCTCTTACAGCTTTGCTTTGCAGTTGAAAAGACAAACTACAGGTAGAAAGACAAAAATTAAAACAGAAAAATGCAAAAAGAACAGGATAACAGGAAGAAAGAAGCTGATGGAAGACGGGTGACAGGTAGATGCTGCAGAGAACAGGAAAATAAAGACAAAAAACACAAGGTAAAAGATAGAAGCATTTAAACAGCTGGTTAGTTTACAAATGTGGACAATTACTGCTTTTTTAACAAATAGAGAAACATTGGTGCTCCAGTACTTATATAGCTCAAGACTGGTCTCATAAGTTAAACAGGTTTGGTGTGGTCAGAAATGCAGTGGCAGACTGCCAAAACCCACTCCTGAGCTAAGGGAAGCATTTGACTTGCTGAGTCAGCGTGGAGACAGCTCCCCAGAAAAGTAAGGGCACTGTGCCAGCACCAACACATGCCTTTGGATGAACCATCACCTGATTGCTCACAGCAATTCAAGTTCTCATGACAATCCCCCCCAAAATTTTTGGCTTGTTCCAAAGACTTCCAATGGTGGCAGACATAAAAGCGAAATTCTAATTATAATTGTTCAGCAATGGTAATTTGTGACTGAGGAATGATCTGGCATGGAGAGCAAGGAGGGGTTAAACTGGCTGGAAGCAGGAATGCCAGAGACAGAACAGACTCCTTCCAAGGGAGTGAAGTTTTCCTTGGTAATGAGATAAGAAACAGTCTCAGCTTTGTCTTGTAGCCTGGAATAAGACTGCTCAGGGAGCCAAACTCAGAGGCAAACTCTGAGCAGCAGAGCTGGGTGAAGGGTGGATCCACAGGCTGAGGTGCCCCATGCAAATAATCTTGGATTGTGTGCTGTGTACGTAAGGAATCTGTGATGCATCTTTGCAGATTCCACATAGAAGTGCATATTGTGATGGGACTCTGCCCAATGCATTATTCATGAACTTCTTTATATTTAAGCACAAGGGTGAGTTTAATTCACCTCGAGGGTGCCATAAAAATTCTCCAACAGGTGCCACTAGTGTGCCTTGCTGGAGCAACTGCTTTTGGCCTCCAATCTCCTTTGTCTCTTCTTCCAGAGGTTACAGCCCCAGTAGCCAGAGCAGAGCAAAAGGACTGTCCATCTCTGTCCCACCACCCCATCCCAGAGATAGACATCTGCTCGAATTTATCCTTGGTGGCATTTTATGACAAAGAGCCAGGCTCCAACTGAGACTTCAGACCTCATGATTCCTCATTCTGTACTTGCCACAAGCACTTGTGCCCAGGACGATTTGGATGGTTGGAAAACCTGGTCCAGAAACCTGGTCTAATGGAAGGTGCTCCTACCTATGGCAGGAGTTTGGAATTATATGATCTTTAAGGTCTTTTCCTACCCAAACTCTTCTGTAATTCTATGGTTCTATGGGGGCAGAGGGGTCTGTCCTTTTGTCTTGCTGCATGCTTCATTGAGACATGGAACACCACCTATGTTAGACCATCAGCTTCGGCCTGAACTAGACTGCATCTAACATGAAGGTACAAAATATAAATTCAGAGATCCCGGGAGAAAGGGAAAGACATTGAATCCCTGGGAAAACAGTTAAACAGAAAATATTACAGCTACTGTGAAATATACACCTTATTTCTGCTATGCCTACCTAGTCTTCACAGTATACAAACAAAGAATATAGATTTTAAAACCATGAAATGTTTATGTCAAAGGTAGGAAAGAACTGTTCAGGTTATTTAAGTCCTTTCCAGCAAAATTCCACTTGTGGGTTAGGCACAGGAAGAGCACAGTCACTCCTCCCACTTGCCTGCATAGAGCTCAAATCCACCCCTTCCTTGGCCCTCTTTCCTGTCTCCTGTCTCCTAGGTCTGGCTCACGCATGCATGAAGGAGCTTGTTGTCTGCAGGACCTCTGCTTCATCTGTCACAAAGGCTACAAGGT
The DNA here is from genome assembly GCF_050655825.1 of Lonchura striata. NCBI lineage: Eukaryota > Metazoa > Chordata > Aves > Passeriformes > Estrildidae > Lonchura > Lonchura striata. The sequence continues at coordinate 119,454,650 of NC_140704.1, forward strand.
GTCTAGTGAATGAGGAGAGCAGGGGGACGTCTTACTGCTCACACCCTGGACTGTCAGGCTGTGGAGTTGGATGCTGCTCTCACCTCTGCCCCAGAGCTCTCCTGCAGTGACAAATAACTCCTCTCTCCAGACTCTCCACAAAGCAATTCCTGTTTTGTTCCAGAGCAGTTTCTCATTTTCTATTTGCCCTCCGGAGGCTCTAGATCTAATCTGCAGAAGTGTTGGGCACACACAATCATGACTGAAGTCAGGAAGGTGGGGATTTACCAAAATATCTCCTGTATTATCACAAACATGAGACATGAGTTTGTAGAACTGAGAGCTCAGAATAATGCACTATGAGCTTATTCATTTTGAGTGCCTGAATTCCTTGTCTGTACCCCAGGAATTACAACAGAAAATAAATAAGCAACTGTTTGCACAGCACTTAGAGCATTACTTAGAAAGGATGATGACAACATTAGTATTTCCATCTTTAGAGTGGAGTTGGAATAGTAGACAGGAAATTGGGCATGAACTGCCAACTGAACAGTGGAAAATCACTGACTGAATGCCATCAACCCTGTGGGTGTTATATTATAATGCTCTTACAAGTAATAAATAATAATATGAAAGTAATGTTATAATGCCCTTAAAAGGCAAGATCAAAAACATATGAATAAGGAATGGGGAAAAAAGTTACCTAGCAGTATCTAATATTATGTAAATTACTGTACTCCTGTAATGTAATCTCTTCTGCATAATTGGGTTTCATGCTGAAAATTTTGTTTTCACATAGAAAGTATAAAAATTCTGGTACATGAAGTCTAGAGGTACAGCTCAGATGCAATGCAGCCCCACAGTTAATTAAGCTGCTTTGTGGTAAATTTGTTCTAGAAATACAAACATGTTTGGACACTCCTTTCACCTTACTTAGAGAAGGATCCGTTAAGTACCCCAGGTATGGAACCACCTTAATACAATTACTCTGTTTCCAGTGCTGACAGGGTGCTATCTTGCACAATTTGTACATGTTTTGAGTGACCAATTGTGGAATGGGTGGAGACCTTCCTTACAAACAAAAGCACAACCTGTTTTCAGCTTCAAAGGAGAAATGTGAATTTTTCAGTAATAATTATGTATTAATTTTGTTAAGATTTTTTCAACAGCTAAGACTGATACTGATCAGTGGGTGGTTTCTGTTATTCTTTGACAGTTGGCACTAGACCAGCAAAAAACCCACAAAGAGTACACTGATGATGGAAAACTATCACACTTGCCCGTAGGTATTCTAATTTAAACAAGCAAAGTCTAATAACTTGGCTATTTGTTCCACTTCTTTCAAACAATAGATGCACATACCTCAGGAACTAATCTAGAGCCATTTATTTGGGCAATTCTCCTCTGACTCCTTAGAGCTCCCCAGTATCAGTGGAGTTTTTAGAAAGACATGGCCTGGCCCTTCTTCTGCTTCCCTCCAAACTCCAGGACACAGAAGTATCTCCCTTGCCCCAAGTGCTCAGTTCATGTCACAGAGTGACTGAGGCACATGGCACCCCCTTCCAAAATTTGGTTTCCCTGGGAAAGAAACGAGATTAGACAAGTGGCTGGAATTGTCTTTGGTCTGTGTGTTTAAAGGATGAGGACCCTGAGACATGCTGAACTGCATAGATTAGACATACCCATTTTTCAGCAATTATCTTTCTGGTTTATTATGTTTTGTTCCTATATTTAAATGAACAAAGCTTTGTTTTTTTTGAGAAATTGAGAAAGCTTTTCAGTACAAAAGTATACTCTCTCTCCCAATAGCTGTTCTTAAGCAAGAAGAAACAGCCTTATGCAGTTTTTCAAAATCTTTATTGAAATCATGTTTCACAATACATTGGGAGATGAGGATGATTAACTTTTGATACCAAGGTGGATGTCCTGCAGGTGGACATGGTGCCAGAGCTACTGCCCATAACTTGGACCATGTTTGCTCTTAGATTATATACCTGCAATAGGGCACACATGGCATGCTCAAAAAGTAATAAACCACATGGAACCAACTATTTGGGCTAGGACATCATGATAAAGAAAATGAGCATCCATTACAGTCTCATGGGTAAGATCAGGGAGGGTGCACTGACAGTGCAAGTCAGATACCCACTGGAAAAAGCTCTGCCCTGGATTACAGCAGGCTATCTTGAAAGACCACAAAGAGATAAAGTAATGCAGAAAACAGCAAATAACAACCTAGCTTTCTAGAGAGAAGAAAGCTCTTTGCAATGAGAGGAGCATTCAACATCAAACTAAAAGAAAACACTATCCTTCAGTTGTCAGCACTGGCACCCAGCAGGATTGCACTGGAAAACTGTCAGTCACACACCTGCAATTTCCATGCTACATGAATACCACAGTGTCTTTGTTCTTCAGGGTGGGTCCAGGCCTTTACTACACTGACCTCATTTCAGGATGAAGAGTGGAACACTTTGAGCACAGTTTTAAAACTTTCACTGCACTTATGTTAAAATCTCCTTTGGCTACATAGAAAATTTAGCACTTCTAAAGACGTAATCATTGGTCATTATTAAACTAGAGGTAGATTCTCTCCCTTCCTCCTGGCCCAGAAGACTTGTAATACAGGATTTTTGTGAACTTATACCCTAAACCTAAGATTTCACTTCACATATATTTAATGACCCATAGCTGCATGACTCAGCAGCCAATGGTTCAGGTAGTGGCATTCAGGAAGGTTCCAGGTCTGGCTGAATATTGGATATAAAAACAGGAGCCTCCTGAGCAGCCAGAGAGTTGCTGTTCCTCTGTATTCAGCACTGCTGCAGTTACTACCCCAGCCCCTGTGGTGCTCACCAAAGATGCTGGCAGCTGGAGAGAATCAAGAACTGGAAAATACACTGCAACAACAACAGAAAAATATACATTGTAACAAAGTTTCTGTTTAGCTTAACTAAGGCTATTATTGTGCTCAAATGATGAAAAAGCCTGTTAGTGCCAGAGTGGATCAAAACAACCTTCCCTCTCATTCCCATTTCTCCTGCTTCCTCCTTTCTCCTGTTTCCAGCACACACTCCCTTGCTCTGGCTCATGCTTGTGCTTGAGAGAGCCTTTTATTGCCAGTATGGCTCACTAACCAGCAGAAAAGCATCCATGTTTTTTGGTGGAGAAATGAGTTAAGCTTTCTCTCAGAAGAGCTCAGCAACTGCTGGAACTGGCTGAGGGCAGGAGAAAGAAACCGTAGGTGGGAGCAGACCTCCTGCCTAGGTGCTGGAAGACTGCTCAATACCTCTACTGAATGCTCTTCCTAGGTGAAGAGAAGCTCTAGGGCACTCAGCACATTTAATTATCTGTGTGATGAACAATATTTGACAACAGGCAAAGAATTGTAATGAAGAAGGGAAGACCAAAAATTGATGCTAGATTAGTTCATACTCTAAATAAGGCAAAGGCAGGTAATTATGGTAATTGATTTATGAAAACCTCTTTCCGAGCTTGTTCTGGGATTTCTCTGTTGCTGGTACACTTTACATCATGGTTTCTGCAGGGAAGCCTCTCCAGGATAAAAGCTCTGCTTCTGATGCCTGCCCGTGGGAGAAGGCTCAGGCAGGTGCTGGACCGTGGGACAGGTGATGTGGTCCACTCTGGCTCTGATGTGTCACAGCTTGCCCATCCATGGCAGACATGCAGAACAAGGCAGACACGAGGCCGTTAGTGGAGTGTGCTTTATTACAGCAGAAAAAAAAAAAAGGAAAATGAACAGAAAATCATACTTTTTCTCCATGAGGACAGCAGCTATCAACTAATAAAGGCACACAAATGAGTCTAAGGCCCTACAAAAACAAAGAAATCTCAGGGGGAGATTGATCACTCTCTACAGTTCCATGATTGGAAGTAACGCTGAAGTGAAGGCCAATCTCTCCTGCTGTCCTTGCAGTGAGGGGACCAGAGCAAATGGCCTTAAACTAAAACAGGGAAGACTCAGACACTTATATATATATATTTTTTTTTTTTTCACTGTACAAGTGGTCAGGCACTGGAATGGGTTTGAGAGGAATAGTGGATTTGTCTTTACAAACAAGCTGTTGGTCTGCTAGTAGATAAAACTAGCACTGAGAGATAAAAAAAAAACAATGGGAAGGATTCCACTGACTGATGAATGGAAAAGGATATTTGCTTTTACCAATAAGCTCTAGGTTTGCTGATAAATGAAATTAGACATTGAAAAATGAAAGAAACAAAGGGGAAAACCCCTAAATCCCGTAAGAATTAAAAATTAAAAGGGAGGGTTATACATTAGAGGGAAATCTTTGGTATCAGGCGTATCGGGAACTCTGTACCTCTCAAGTACCTCAGCCAATGGGGAAAGAGAGAAGGGAAATGTGGCCGGGAAAACAGTATAAAAAAGGAGGCTGCATCCTCCAAAAATTTGAGGTACCCCTGGGGAATGTCCCATGACCTCTCCCTTTATTTGAATAACGTAAATGGACTCCTCTGTCTCCTTTTTGGACATAAAGCTCTGATGTTTGTGGATTAGTTTTCCTGACAAGTTGTTCAGGGAGGTGGTGGAATCAGCATCCCTGGAGGTGGTTAAGAGGCGTCTGGATCTGGCGCTGGGTGATGTGGTCGACTGGTTACAGCGGTAGTGCCAGGTAGACGGATGGTCTGGATGATGTTGAAGATCTCTTCCAACTTTGATGATTCCAAGATTCTTCGTGAAACAAGCGGCCAGAGGGGAGCGGGGCACCGCCGCCCCGCAGCCGCGGGCAGCCAAACCCGGCCCGGGCGGCCGCGACCCCTTCCAACTTTGATGATTCCAAGATTCTTCGTGAAACAAGCGGCCAGAGGGGAGCGGGGCACCGCCGCCCCACAGCCGCGGGCAGCCAAACCCGGCCCGGGCGGCCGCGACCCCTTCCCCGCCGCCGCCCGGGCATGCGCGGGGCCGGGCCAGTTCCGCGCCGCCCCGCTCCCTTCGCAGCGGCGCTGCCGGCATCCGGGGGAGCCGCTGCGGCATCCAGGGGAGCCGCCCCCGCGCCCCTCTCCGTGCTGCGAGCCCCGGCGGACGGCAGCCAGCACCCGCTGGGCCGGAGGTGAGCGAGGGGCCGGGCGGGTCCGCTCCCCGCCGCCCTTTGTGCGCTCCGCGGGCGGGCATGGCGGGGCGGGGAGGGGGCGCCGGCGGCCCGGCCGTGCCGCTGCGAGGGCGGGGTGGGCGCCGCTCCAGCCGCGGGGCCGCCGCTCCCCGCAGCCGGCCGGGGCAAGGCTTCAGCCGGGCGCGGGGCGCTGCCGGCCCCGGACGGGGAGAGCAGGGGGATGAGGCCGCCCTGTGCGACCGTCCGTGCGCGGCCCTCGCCTTTGGAGCGCCTTCTGGGCCCTCGCTGGGGCTCCGCAGCGCCCGCGGGCTCGGGCGTTTGTCTCAATTCTCTTTGACGGGCCGAGAGGTGCTGCGGCGGTGCAGTGACACCACGGGCCTTCTCAGGCAGGCCAGCCCTGCTTCAGGGCTGAAATGGAGGCAGCAGGTTTCGGAGCTGAGCGCATAATGAGGGCACTTGCTCCCAGGCTAATTAGATATGTATCAGAAGGCGAATGCTGAGTTATTAATGGAGAACGTGTCTTACGAAACCGCTCCTCGGTTCGTGATGTCTCAGCCTGACTGACCTTCGGGAAGTGTTGTCCTCGGTCTGCTTTAAACATGAATTTCGGGGCTCATAAGCTTCTAATTTCTGGAAGTGGGAACCAATGTTCCATTATAGTTGCCAACATTGTTACCTGCTGTACTTTTTCCACGGGCTACAGGAGGAAAACATACGGGGAGGGGGGGTGGCGGGGTTTTGTTTTGGTTTGTTTGCCCCCTCCCACAGTTTTGGCTGCTGGTATTTTAAAAAACAGCAGTCACTACATGCTGGCCAGATTGGGGTTTAGCAGGGCCATCCTGTCTTGGCGTTCATACTTTCCGACCTGAAGAATGAGTCGGGAAGCCGTCTCCTCCCAGGAAGGCCACCGAAAGCAGTTCGGGATCACTCCCACCTTCGAGACTTCCTGCTGGCAGGCTCAGGGTGTCACGAGTGACGCCTTTCATGCTTCTCCGATCCGTGCCCCGGTACTTCCCTCTGGCAAACAGGATCTCCTTAGTGGGACGTGCTGGCAGGAGGGCCCGACTTTCCAGCCAAGTGTACTGGAGAGGGGGGCGAGGTCTTTACTGCCAGGTTTTGTGGGTCGCCAGCTGAGTTACAGCCCATGCCCATCCTTTTGTTTTCATTTCTACGTCCCTAAACGCTTGGTCTCCTCACAGTATGTGCAAGTGTGGAAATGACTGGGGAAAGTGATTCTGATGTTGGTGTAGATTTTTAAGAGAGAAGAGGAGGTTGTAGTGACTCATGATTTGTGGTATCCACTCCCTAATGCTTAAAGCCGTTACAGCACCAGCTGAAATTCATGTTTATACTATGAAGAACACTGGACAGAAGTCGTGGACAAGTTCTTCCTGCAATTAATGGTGGTCCCTGATGGTGTCAATTTTTACTTAGAAATCTTTTTTAAACTAAATATAATATTTTTGTGGCTCTCACACTATCTAACATAGGGTATTTGTGTTACCATATGCAAAGTTATGAGCTCACTGAATGCAATTACAGTGGTGACTGCTACTCTAGCTAATTTAGTTGGAAAACCAAAACCAGGAACTGGTGAGTTTATGATGGGGGAGCCACCCCAGCGGAACCTTGGTGACAGACACTTAGGTTTGTTAACCCTTTGCTGGGGAGGGGAGGCTGAGGGGGTTGTCAAGGGGCAGGATAAACTTCTGGAGTGTTCTCTAATGTAATCTGAACAGTAGTATAAGTTTAGCTTTGCTAATGCTTTTCTACAGAAAGCACTGTGCTCCTCTTTATAAACTGGTGGAAGGTTGACTGACGCTGTCTGTGACAAGTTACTGTTTGCAGAGACTGATCTGTGGAGGAGAAATAAAGCTGGCCAGGGTGCTCTATGGAAGTTGGTCACTGGGGCAGGGGACCTGGCAGTCTCTGTGCTGATCTCTGGAGCTCTGTGGATACTAGGATCACCACCTGCAAAGTGCTGCTGTTGCATCCCTCGTCGCCCTGCCATGGGGTGACTCCTTGGGAACACACTGTCCTTGGCCTGCCCTCTTTTGCTGCCCGCTGCCAAGGTTGTGCTGACTTTGAACATGTGCCAGTGCTGGGACCAGCACCTGAATCTACCAGGGCTGCTATAGCACAGAAGGAGATGCCGAGTTTGATGCTGTGTGTACCTTGACTTGTGTGAGTGGCAGAATGGAGCATCCAGGAACCACTTACCTGACCAAGAGCTTTGGCTTATGTTTGCTATTAGCCACTCTGGATGAGCAAAAGCATTTCATAGTTTCAGGTCGATGCTGGATTAAAACAGAACTTCAAACTGACCTTAAATGCATGTGTTTAATTGATAGCTTTCAAGCTTTAACTATGCTTGGTAGACTTGCAACAATTAATCAAAAAAGTTAAGGCAATTAATTATTGTAATATAACAGACAATGTGTTTACAGTTTAGATCTCTGGCACATTTAGAGCATGCTTTTTTTAAGTTTTAATTGCAGTTTGACATGATGCTGGAGCTATTGGGCACTGCTGAACAAACATAAAAGCTGTTAATGAATTTAGTGTAATATGAAGAGATATCTATTGTGTTACTGCAGTATCACATTATGCATCTCTGTGTGTGGTGTTCATTTAGAAATGGACTTTGTATCTGCACTTAAAGAAGCAATAGCTCAGGGATTTATGTGATGGTCACTTTCAGTCTCAAATTTTTGCTAAATTGCTACTTTAAGAAGAACCTCTTTTCTTTCAATGAGAAAATGAATCCCCAAACCAAAAACTTTAATAAAACTTATGTATTAACAATGTTCTCAATACCTTCTGTGACTTGAAAAACTGTATCACATTTTATTGTCTTCTGGTTATGTCCCTCTCCATCCCTCTCACTAAATGTTCCCATATACTGATGTGGAATGTTTTTTTGTGGGTTTCAAAAGTTCAGCTGATCTCAGTGAGAGTGTGAGTTAAGGAGCTCTGGAAAAATGGGATTTCCAGAAGTCTCAGGTGACTGGTTCTAGGAGAGCTGGATGTTGGCATGGTGCCTTAGAATATCATGTGAAGAGGTTTTTTTTTTTTTTGTTTTGTTTTGTTTTTTTTTTTTTTTTTTTTGCTTAGGGTTTGGGGGTTTTTTTTTCCCCTTTTTTTTTTTTTTTTTTTTTTTTATTACTTCCTGATAAACTGTCACAGGGGCTCTCTGAACATCACATGACAGCCAGCCTGGAATCTCTGTGTTTTGAAACTCACCACTGACTGAATCATCTTAGTTTATACAGGTCTCTTGCTGCAATTAATGTGTTGCAAATGGAGATGGGAAGCCAGGTCTCTCTAGTGGCTTCTTGTCAGATGTCATTACTTAGTTCCAGCTGAAAACTGAGCACCACAAAATTGCTTGCTGATTCCCCCTGCCCTAGCAGGATGGGAGGAGAGAATCAGAAGAGTAAAGTGAGAAGTCATGGGTTGATGTAATTAGATGGTTTAATGTGACAGAAAAGGAAGAAAAGAATTTAAATATTTGGTACATATAAAATGAGTGATGCACATTGCCACTGTTCACCACATGCTGACCAATGCCCGTGCCTTTGGCCAGGTTTCCCCCCAGTTTATATACTGAGCATGATGCCACATGGTATCCCTTTGGCCAGTTTGGGTCAGCTCTCCTGGCTGTGTCCCATCTCAGCTCTTTGTGCCTCTCCAGCCTTCTCACTGGCAGGGCATGAGAAACTGAAAAGCCCTTGACTTAATTGTTGCTAAAAGGAGTTTATACTAAAACAATTAGTGTGTTATTAATATTCTCATTCTAAATCCAAAACATGGCATTGGGAAGAACATTAGCTCTATCCCAGCCAAAAGCAGGTCAGTGGAATATTAGGAGTATTGAAAGTGTTTAAATATTTTAGACAATAGAGTGGAAGCTTCCACAGTTGAATGTAAAATACAATCCCTGTTGGGACAAGAGTGATTAGGTTTTCCCTTTTAACCCTTATCCTAATTGCATCTTGGCCTCCTAAAGTCTTTCTTTACTTCCTGTGAAGTGTTTTTCTCTGTGTAAGTTTTCTCTTCATTGAGACCTAAACTTTGACAGTGCTAAGTATGTTAAATAAAGCCTATTAGCCAAAGGCTGCTATTGATAACAGATTAAATGGGTAGTCTTAATGGAATTCATCTGTAGTGCCAGATATCTTTACTGCTGACTGGCAGGTCACAGAATACTTGTTTAACACTTAGTCTGGTTAATTGATTTAAAAGAAAAAAATTGAAGGGGTTAAACTCAGTAACTATCTGAAAGCTAATCCTGTTGTTTGTTTGCTCTTCCTTTTGATTTTTTTTCTAGTCTGCCCTCTGCCCAGTAGGACTTCATCAAAATGTCTCTCTATCCTTCCCTAGAAGATCTGAAGGTGGACAAAGTTATTCAGGTATGGTGGACTTAAAAAAAGATGAGTTTTGATGACAATAATGTATCTGATATTTAATCCAGGAAAGGGGAGACGTATTGTAGTTGAGAACTTGTTTTACCATCTCACTCTGAAAGGGAAAAGACAACCTGTTTACTTTGTAGCTTGATCTAATATGATTAATGCTTATTTTACCACCTGGATATATTTATTTTGCTTTATCTATTCATCGTGTTAATTTGTCTTTAATGTGTTTGGGTTTTTTGAAGTATAGATACATGGTCTTAAGTAGACAAATATAGTCAGTCTTTTCACATACTTCAGCTCTGACTTGATGACTAAATTAATAATTCTGCTGCATCTCATTCTCAGTATCCAAATCTGTGGCAGAAAGATTTGTGGTCAATTGAGCACAAAAAAAAAAAAAAAAAAGGCAAAGCACTGGCTGTGTCAATGCCATTTGGAATCAGATTTGTCCTCTGGCTATTTCATGGTAGTGACCAGTTCTCACAGTACATCCATGATTATCACCTTTGTGATAATTTTATGTGTGAGAATATTGGTAGTTTTATTATGTGTGAGAATATTGGTAGTTTTATTAGCTGTGGTGGGGACTAAAAGATGTCTGTGAAACAAAATAATGAAAACCACTTTAATGGATTAAAAAGTCTATGAGAAGTTTGACGTGGATGTATTTCACAAGGAGTTTCCTTATTTTCTTCAACATTTTACCTTTTCCTGAACTTAACCTGCATTCCTTCCTGGTTTAAACAACAGCAAGACGTTATAGTGTGTTTTAAGGTGTCTGATACTTCTGTCCTTGCTGTTTTCATTGGGAAACAATCAAGCAAACTACAAGAACAGCTTTTTAACTCCCCTGTGATATCCCAAAAAGCAGTACCCTGTCTCATCTGTGTTTATATGTGTGGGGTGGGGCTTTTGAAGTTGTGGGTGCTATGCTTCTTTTTATGTGGGTGCTATGGGATTTCTCCTTGTTGTGTCCTCCCACTCCATTCTTCTTATGTAACCACAGTCCTTTATCTACAGTCTGGTAGTGCTCAACTAAAAATTGAGTAGCCTGGAGCCATGAACATGCTCCTTTGGCTTTTTATTGACCAACTGCTAGAGTTTATATATTACAGTTGAAAATTGTCATAACTGTAATGCATTATAAAAATGCTGTCTCTTTAAATAAGTCTGAGAGCATTCTTAGGACAAGAGGGGGCCGAGTGCTGAAAGACGTCTGTATCTGCAGTGAGTGACTAAGATTCAAATGACTGCTGGCTAAAACAAACAGACTTGTTACATTAAATATTATTCTAACCTGCTCTTTTTGTCCATAGTTTGAGTTGGAGCCTGTGCTTCTAAATACACGTGATATTGCTAAATAATGACTCATTCTTGCTGTGAAACCTTTTTTTTAAAGACAGCTTCCTGGAGTGAACAGGATTGAGAAGTTTTCTATTTTTAAGCGTTTCCTTGACATCATGAAGTAATTTGACTGTCATGTTGTGTTAGAAAATGTATGTGTCCTGTTCAGCATAATGTTTCAGTATGCATTGAGTACTCCCTCCCCCTGCGCCCCCCACACCCTTTGACATTCAACCTCAGCAAAGTTACTGGAATAGCTATTTCCCTCATGCTTTAGAGGCCTCTCTAAAGGCTGTATTTTTCACTGGTCCTGAGCACATAAGGCCAAAAAACAGAGCTAAGGTATTGGGAAGGAAGGAAACTGACTCATGAATATAAAAGAGAACTTAATAAAGTAAGGCAGTCAGCAATACAGAAATAAAGCTTAAAAGAGTTCACTGTAGTGGCTGTAGGAAAATCATCTTGGAAGATCTGATTCTTTCAGAAGATATACTAGTAGCACTGGATTGTGTAGAACTTGACACCTGAAAACAACTAGGGATCTCACTAGCAATTTCTGTAAATGGTGTGAAGAAATGAAACTGCTGCTATCTATCTGAAAAAAGTAATTGTGAAACACTCCACTGAAGGTCACATCTTATAACTTAGAAATAATCTTTTTTGGACAGAGGTAATGTTTCCTTGATGACATAAATAGAACAGGTTGACAGGAAAGCCTTTCTGCATTATCATTGTAGCTTTGTCTCTGAGGAAGATACGAGTTAATCTGCCAAAGTAGTTTTGATACTATTACAGCATGTTGTATTAAAGCTATTTATTTCACATAAAAAGTTTGACTTCATTACTTCAAGATGAATAGCAATTTAGCATGTACAAGAAAAAAGAAAATACTGAGTCTCCTGCCTGCATAATTAAGATATATTTTTTCTTATACAAGATAACATAAGGGAGTTTCTTTGTTTTTAGGCTCAGACTGCCTTTTCTTCAAATCCAGCTAATCCAGCAATCTTGTCTGAAGCTTCTGCTCCAATTCCTTGTGATGGAGGTAAGTTTATGTACGGCATAGTATCCTATGGATAATGTTGTGGAGAGCAGTTATTAAATCCTAAATTATTTAGTAACACTACAGTCAAAAATAGCTATAAATACGTTACCCTATTTACAAAGGGTAACAGATGTTATCCTGTTTACATTTCCATTTTGGAAATACTAACACCCACCTTGCTAAGGTGCTATAGGAGTCAAAAAACAGAGTTTGCTTATAAAAGGAAGTTGTGGCAAGCAGTCACCCTTCTCATTTTGCAACCTTTTCCAAGTAAGCCTAGCACAACAAGATTTGATGTTGGTACCTTTGGGCTCTGTTAGCTTTTACCTCAGACACTTACTTACTTTATCACATATGTATTTGCAAGCTTTAGAGGACAATGTGAGTAGCTTTAGAGGACAATGTGAGTCAGGGTCTTGCCTCTACACGTGAGTTTGCTTTGGGATACAGTCAGATCTCTGTCAACAAGTGCCCAGGAAACTGGCACTTAGTCTTGTGCAATCAACATAAAGCTTGCAGGAGATTTTGGAATCAGATGTGTGGTGGGAAATCCATCAGATCTAAAGCTGAGTGATTTGTACTTGTACTTTCTCCTTCTTTTCTCCCATGGACATGTACATCCACAAAGGTGCACAGGTATGTTTGAGTTTAGAGTTTTGCTTTAGTAAATTACTCCTAAAAGGAGATCTAAAAGGCATAAAGCCTCATAACCAGCAAAACCAGCAGCAGTGCTGGAGCACTGGTGACCAGCAGTGCTGGTCAGGAATGCTGGTTGATCAGATTTTAAAGGTTGGTAGATGGAACTTTGTCTCCAGTTCTCCTCTGGGTGCTTCTGTGTCTAAGATGACTGTAAGGCAGATGTCTGCACAGCTCGCCAGAGTTGCCTCTGGTAGATGCTATCTGGATTAGGTGCTTATCTGACCTAACCTCACCAGACCAGATTTCAGTTTGCTTCAGCAGTCTTGGTAGCATTTTTACTGCTGTCCATAGTTTGAATTCTCTTGCATGTATTTGGCAAGCAGGAACCAAAACATAATTCTGACATGAGTTTGTGTGTGAATTTGTGGCTGAAGAGTGATTAATCATTGAATATATCCCAAACGAAAGAAGGCCATCACCCATAGGATGTGCCACACCTACTGGAAATGCTTTTGTCCTGACAAAAACAGGAGACTATTCAACATCAAGAGTTTTGTGTTTTGCTATGTGTTCCATTATTTGGAGCACTTTCTGTTTTAAATGCAAATTTAATTCAGCCAGCAAAGATGCATCTGGTGTAGTAAAGAACAAAACAGAAGAATTGGGTAGCTGCAGAAATCTTCTGTTGTGTATAATTCTAGGGGCTTGGAAAAGCAAGCAAAAATAGAAAATTTATTCATCAAAAGCTTTTTAAACAATATTGATGAAGCTACAAGCTTCTGGATTAGTCCAGAAATATGATCAGACTGTTCTCATTCAAAGCAGCATATTAAAGACCAAAAAAATCTCTTGTTTATACTGGCATTCGCCTTGCATTGACCTTTGCTTCTTCCCAGAAAAGGGAATATTCTGTTGCTGTTAAGACATGGTTTCTTATAATAGCTGTTTTTATGCATTTATACCCATAAATGAGCACTAGAAACCTAAGCCTTGTGTACTGGGGAGTCTGGTTTCTTCTGAAGCCCTTCTTTCTACTGCCTCTCTCTCCAAGCACCTTTTCCTGCCCTCACTCGTTTAGTGAGAATGTCAGGGGGACTCTTAAGAGTGCTCATAACTGGCACTTGTTAGATGGCACCAGTTAATGATCTGTGGAATGTCAAGAGCGGTATCAAGTTTATTTCCAGAGTTGTTCAGCTCAAGGTCTGACAAGTCTGTCAGTTCCACTTAATTTCCTCCCACTCCTTGTGCCTCCCTCTGCTTGAGTATAGAGGGATGTTTTAAAGGCTGTGTATGTTTTGTCTTTTTGAGAGGCATGTATAAAGCCCCTTCAGTTTGAAGCTGTGACAAAATGACAGCTACTTTCTCATGAAGACTCACAGCAGACTGTAGTGTGAACCTTAGAATCAAGAGGCTTCTGCAGAAACCTTCCCATGCCTCGTAATTGGAATATCCTTGGCATGAATGCTTCTTGCTGTTTTGAACTTGGTAGAAGGTCTCTGTGTGTGTTCTTCAGCACACCTGGTTTGGGGGTGGGGAAGAGAGCAGTTCTCCACTAATTACCCAGAAGTTCTAGAGTTTAAGGGCATGTCCTTATGCAATGCAGCACAGTGTTGGTTTTGGAACATGTCCCCACTACCATGTGTCTATTGTTGTTTGTATTGTAAAGGGTGAACAGAGTAACTGAAACTGAAAGTTATCCTGTAAGTTCTTTATCTCAGAAGTGCTGCTTGTCTGGTTACTCTTCTGAACCAGGCCAGAATAACAATTCTGATTCAAGTGCGTCTTCTGCCATAATTTTCCAATTAAATAATTGCAAAAGCACAAGAATTATTGAAGTAATCGTGCATGTGAAAGCAGTTAACTGCTCCTTCTTTTAAACCAACTGTTGTATTGATTTTTGTTTTGTTTTTCTCCTGTAGGCTTGTACCCCAGATTGTATCCAGAACTTTCTCAGTATATGGGCCTGAGCCTCAATGAGGAAGAGGTGCAGAGAAACTTAGCAGTGGCAGCAGCTGCTGAGCCACAGGGTGTAGGTACCACTTAAGCATATTCTAGAGAACAAAAGTGTTAAGACTAAATGTGTATCTAGCATTCTAGAGAGCAGATTATTATTTGCCTTAAATACCATACTTGATTGAGAGGCAAATTATTTAAGTTGCAGTGCCTATTTTAGTCTGTTCTGAAACTGAGCAGTCCATTTCCAGTGTTGGGTGGGGGTGGGGGAGACTTGGTGTTGTGGCTTATTTTGTGTTTTTTTTTTTTTTTTTTTTTTTTAATATCACTTCATACAAACTGACTAAGCTATTCTTAAAAGTTGAAACTAAGTTGTCTGGCTGTTTTGTTTTAATCAGCAACTGGTAACACGACCTTCTACTAATTACATGGTAGCTCCAGTGACTGGAAATGATATTGGAATTCGCAGAGCAGAAATTAAGCAAGGCATCCGTGAAGCAATTCTGTGTAAAGATCAAGATGGCAGAATTGGACTTCGCCTTAAGTCTGTTGATAATGTAAGTGTAGAAGTTGTTTTTGCCTAAAGAGATTTTACTGTTGGACTATATTAGTAGTGAAGTTAGGATGTGGTCACAAAATAGTCTTCTGTAAAATGGTTTCTTATCTGTTACCAGAATTTTGAAGTCCTTCATTAGACTTGTAACTAGATTTCCAGCTCTCTGGACTAGGATCTGAATTTACAGCCGCAGTTTAATGCCATGTGTTTTATAAGACCTGAAAAATACATACAATATTTTTTGTTTCACTTTAGAGTGTGAACTGGTCTTTGCATAGTTGCTGCGATACTTTTTATCAGTTCAGGACTGCTTGTCTTTACCTTTGTGGAAATACTCGCAGTACTTAATGTTCAGCAGTATGTAATAACTGCTGAACATACTTCTAAACTGTATCTCCTTTTAGAAGTATCTCCTTTAGTTTAGACGTTTAGAAGTATCTCCTTTTTTTGTAAAAGGTGCTTAAACCATTTAAGCCATTTAATCTGAATGTTTTAAAAAATTGTACTGAAGGTAGCATATAGGGTTAAATTACTTTTCTGTAATTATTTTAATGCAGAAAATGGGATTTTCTTAGAGTAGCATGGTGTGGTGGTGGTTTTTTTTGTAACACCCCTCTCTCCCAAAGGTATTATTTATAATTTGCTTTGATATGCTTTAATTTTTTTTCAGGGGTAGTTTCACTAGAAATAATTCTGTAACACCTGTTAAAACAGACAAGTATTTACCCCTTTGCTTAAGAGTTTAATGTTATGCTCATATTTTTTTAATATTAAAAATACTTAGAGATCTAGATAGATTTGCTTGCTTTCGACCTTTGTTCTAGCATTAAGTATCTGTCAGAGTTTTAAATACATCTAGAAACAGACTGAAATTTCAAAAGTGCCCCTTAAGACAAGATAATTAGGCAAGTCCTTCTGTCTTGTCTGTTTGGCTGATATTGTGTAGGATGGGAAACTTCAGGGCTGTGTGTTCTGTGACTGGTCTTCATCTTTAAGCAAGAACTTACCCTTCTTTTCCCTTCCTTTCCCCCCCCTCTTTTATAGGGTATATTTGTCCAGTTAGTTCAGGCAAACTCTCCAGCATCCCTTGCTGGTCTGCGGTTTGGGGACCAAGTTCTGCAGATCAATGGTGAAAACTGTGCAGGATGGAGTTCTGATAAAGCACATAAAGTTCTGAAACAGGCTTCTGCAGAAAGGATTTCAATGATCATTCGGGACAGGTAAAGCCAGCTGCAGATACGGATTTGCCATTATCCATCACTGAATATCCAATTCTGAGATGTTTGGGTCTCCCCTTGCTTGAGCAGGTTTCACAAAATCTGCTTGTCCCTTTACTTCATTTGTAAAGATCTTCAGGAATGTTCCCTTTTGAGGGGAGCAATCAAAATGGTTCCTAATTTGTAAACTTCCTGGGCATGATGAGGCCCAAGATAAACTAGTGAGTGAGAGATGGCACAAGTTAAATTTAAACTCTGAATTGAAGAGTTTGGTGCTTTTTTTCAGACTGAGTTTTTTTCATTTAGTATAAGTGAAAGTCAACAATAAAAGATAGTAAAAAAATGTTTGCTGTATTAATACATTTGCATTTTATGTCGCATGATAGCTTTTCATGTGGACTCTGTTGCTTACATAGGAATTAAATGCCAGTTTTACTGAAAGCATGCTTGATGACCCAGTATGTTTTTTAAATAATGGTATTGTAGCTAACTATATGTAGCAACAACAGGTCAGATTCAACATAAGGCCTGTAGGCTGCAAGAAGACAGATGATACTTCATGTGACTAAGTATATGCCTCAAAGTTTTTTTCCATGGTCTTTCCTGCTTTAAACCAAGCCTGACTCAGTGGAAGGCAGCTGCTTTGATCAGGGCAGTTACTTAAAACACTAAATTAAAATACTGTGGCAATAGATTCCCTGCTCTGTCTAGCATTTTTGTGCCCAAAACGGCACCCCCTTCCTATATCTACTGCCTTTTAAGACACAATTTAAAAGGTTTATTGTCCCCAAAGCAGTTGACATGATGTTGGAGAAGCCTTGTACACTCAGAATCCTGTGGTCTACCTACAGCTGTTAAAACTGCCTGTGCTTTTTTATTGACCATGCAATATTTGTAGAGAACTTTAATTTTAATGGATGTTTGTTTTGCTGGTGTGATGGGTGGGTGTTTTATGGGATTTTTGTATTATTATTAATCCATGGTGAAATATCTGTAGAACAGGGAAAACATAAAAGGTTTATAAACAAGTATACTTTAATACAGCAACATTAACAAAATGAAGATAAACCCAACAACTTTTTGTTATAGGAAATATGAGTCCCTTAGAGTACAATTACTTTTTATAAGCTCAAGTTGCTAAAATAGAATGTGTTTTTTTCTGTGGTTTAGTGGACCGAAGATTTTAATTTTAAATGTCTTTTTAGACCTTTTGAACGAATTATTACCATGCATAAGGACAGCACAGGACACGTTGGTTTCATATTCAAGAATGGAAAAATAACCTCAATAGTGAAAGACAGCTCTGCTGCAAGAAATGGACTTCTGACAGAGCACAACATCTGTGAAATTAATGGCCAGAATGTAATTGGGTTGAAGGTAAAATAACTACTATGTGGGGGGTGTGGATAGCTGTGAGCTTTTTATGTTTGTATAGTGTGTTTTGGAGAGAGGAAAAAAAGATTGTAATACATTGTTTGGTGTTCATAAAATAAAAACTTCAGTCATTATGTAACTTGACTGGAGAGAGACAGATGTTTTGGGCCTCTATGCAGTTCTGTGTTGATTGTCAGGGCAGCTCATTCTCATCCTCTCTGCCTTTACCTGGCAAGGCTGGCCCTCTGTTTTTATCTGTAGTCCAACCTTGCTGGCAAAACAAAGGAAAACTTCCTCCTTCCAACCTGCATCAACTTTTAGTAGTAATTGTGTATGGCATCTGTGTCCCTTTTGTAGTCAGTTCATGTAAGATACTCATAACCAAACATCTGTAAAGTGATGTTACAGTTTCAGTTATTTGTCCTGAAGGTTGAGTGCTCCAAACAAGGAATTGGGGGTGGTCTCAAAGCCACATGAAATATGTCTAGAAAATGTTACTGAACTGCTGCTTTCTTGAGTTGTGTTGCTCATATGACTTCTTGTTTACTAACAGGACTCGCAGGTTGCAGACATCTTGGCAACAGCTGGAAATGTAGTGACCATCACTGTCATGCCTTCCAGTATTTATGACTATATAATAAAGAGGTAAGTAATACAAAGCAGCCATGGTGTTAATTATAATCCAGTGGACAGTGACTAGAAAATGTACTTATGATAAGACCTAATTACAAACTTTACTGGAAGACTGGAGGAGGAGTGAGGGTGCCTGAAAATTTGTTTAATCTGATGTTTTGGTCAAATTGCTGTGTGTTGGTACTGTTTTTAACCTGTTCTATCTTTGTGATGATCCTTTGCCTTTTCTTCTCTGGAAAAAACCTTTTCTAAACTTCTTTTGACTAAGCCTGAATTTCTAAGAACTGGATACTATAACTGTTTATTACCTTGTAATTAAAATGTTGTTTGTAGTGCAAGTAATTCCTGTGGCATAAAATTATTTTTGGCAGGATACTTTGGAGTTTCTTCCTAATCCTTTGGCAACAATGGCTTTCTACAACTAAATCTGTCTGCAAAAATATTTTTCAAGTTGCTAGACATTAATAATGCTTCAGGTAGTTGAGGCTTTTTTCCTGGTGGCTTTTTTTGGGTAAAGAAAAAGGAAACCCCATTGGTTTGGTATCCTCTTTCTACAAAGCAATTTTCAGTCCAACAGCCACCTTTCCCTCTGATCCTTGTGCTTGTACTCTGCTTGCACCCATGTCCATACCCTGAAAGATACTAACAATGCAGCTCAGGTGCTAATAAAAGTGTTGAGTATTGTGGGCTTCTCTTCAATCTTGGGGTGCAGTTTGGTGCAGCTGTCTGTAGCAACTTGTCAAAAGTAGTGGAGTGAAGGTCTAGCTTCTGGTTTGTATTGAAGGACTGGCCATGACAAAGCTACTGTGAGCAGAAGCTTGAGTGGTCTTCTGTAGTTGTCTTACAAGCCTGAATGCCTTTTCCTTTTCCTTAGGATGGCAACTAGCATCATGAAGAGCCTGATGGATCACTCTATTCCTGAAGTCTAAACTTGCACCATGGATGTGTGTGTACATAATGATAATTCCACTAAACTTAGGCTGTTATACTCAGTGATCTCTTTCTTCTGCACATGAGCCTTTCTGGAGGCTAAGAGAAGATATGCTGCATCAAGCATTTGCATCTAATAATGGCTGGGAATGTCACTGTTCAACATATCTTGTGTATTCACACACTGTAAAACTTGCAGCCTTACATGCTTGACAATGTGAAATTCCAATTGTGTTATTACTTCTTTTTGTAGGTCTTTTATTTAGCTTACTACTACTATAAGCCATTGCAACTAAAGGAACCAGGTATCACTTGCAAAGCTACATGTTGTTACCCAGAACAATGCTGTGCTTTGTATGTCGAAGAAAAATGAGTATTTTTACTGCTTTTTGTTTGCAAGAGTAGATTTGAAATAGCATACTAGAAATAAGGCTAGTACTAGTTAATTTTTTGTTCTAGTAAATACTGTTTACATAAAAACGCCACCTAGTTGAATATAGCTCAAGGCATCAGTCAGTAAGTAAGCGTTAATTAAAGTAGTGTACAGATACTCAAATCTTTTTATTACTTGTTATATGAATTGTAACTAATTTGCTTCTCTCTCGCCTTAACCATGTTCTTCTAAGGATTTAGACATAACCAAATAAATGACCAAAACTTTACATCCTGTGTGTGTACATACTTAAGCTGAGCTAAAACAGGCTTATTTTATCAAGGTCAGTTTCAGCCAACAACTGCAATAGGAAATGCTGTGTAAAATATTTTAACAAGCTTACTCCTTTTAACATTGATGGAAAAAAAACATTTATTGTGAGGATGGTGAGGCGGTGGAACAGGCTGCCCAGAGAAGCTGTGGATGCCCCATCCCTCAAAATGTTTAAGGTCAGACAGGATGGGACCCCAGCAAACCTGGTCAAGTGGAAGGTGTCCCTCCCCATGGCTGGGAATTGGGAACTAGGTGATCTTTAAATCCCTTTCAACCCAAGCCCTTTTATGATTCTAACTTTCTTTACACCTTAAGCTTAACATATAGAATAGCAGACATCTGTTCTACAAGATGTACTGACTACAGAGTTGCAATTTCAGTGTAAAATGGTCTACAGCTTGCTGGGTGTGCTGAGTCTGGCTGGGTTAATGAAGTAGGAGTTGAAGTTAATTTTCTTGTAGGAGTGGATATGAGGCTCTGTTGGAGGCCTGTGACCAAAGCAGGGCTGATAACACAGCAGGGTGTTTGCTGAGTTGTATGTGCACAGTGTCAAGGCCTCTCCTGCTTCTCACTCTGTCCCCTGTTCCCAGCACAGCTGGGACCACTGACCCAAAGTGGCCAAAGGAAAATCCAACACCATTTGACATTATGCTCAGCAATGATTAGGGGGAACCTTTCTAAGGCAGTTGTTGGTCTGGGCATCAATCTGCTGGGGGAATAGGGGAATGATTACCTTTGCATCACTCTTTTTTCTTCCCCACTTCCTCTTTTCCCTTTGATTAGTTCTCCCATCTATTGCAATCCATAAATTTTCATAGCTTTTGCCCTTTTGAGTCCCTTGCCCTTCTGTGGGGCAGGGTGAGTGAGAAGCTTAGAAGGGCCTCAGCTGATCATTGGGATCAGCCCACCACAACAGGTCATGGGCATGTTCAACTGAGACTTGAAGTTTATTGATTGCTTTTTTACTATTTTCCCCCCCTCTGCTCTGTTCCAGGTTTTAGCTATGAAATCTAGGATTACATTACAGGCTGAACTTCAGTTTTCCTCTTAATTAGCAGCAGCATGAAGTTCAAAGCAAAGAACTTGAGTTCAGTAGAGGTATTATTTTGTAAAGATGTATTTGGGGAATCATTTTAGCTATTCCTTCAGAACTTACTTGGATCAAGAACTGGTCTGGGGGTGGTGGCATCTTAATTCTTTTTTTGCTTGTCCATTTAAGGGACCTATGCAAAGGATTATAAGAGATCACACCAAAAAGAAAAGCAAACACTTCAGAGCTTGGCAGTCTGCAATAAACAGAGTCTCATCTGCCACTTCCTCATTAACATGTGTAGGTTAATTGTAGCTTTTCCTGGGTTGGGAGACCTGCTTTTCCAGGGAGGACTGAGGTTCAGCAGTGAAGAAGTGTCTTGGTATGTAGCTTGCTGTTTCTCAAATGAATTTCTCTGTTATGCTAACCTAGAGAAAACCATTACAGCATTTCAGGCTGGAGAAGTGATCAAATTCATCCTGCAAGCCAATTTAATGGGACTGGTTGGTTACTAAATGATGTGTTTGGAACCACTGTGGCAACCTTACACTGGCACTAATTGGTGGCTTTATGTAGCTTTGGTATAATTCAGCCTCATGGGCCTAGCCCTGTGCCTGCAGTCATCTCTAAGGGCTTTGCTGAGCTCCTTTGCTTAGCTGTGAAATCCCTGGAGCTCAGACACTGATCTCTGCTTCTAACCAGTTTTTACGTCGTAGGATCAGATGAGTCAGCAAGGGCTGATTATAGATCTAATTGGGCTTTAAAACTCTTTGTTTACAGCTTAACAAGTGACATTTGGTTATTTAAGTCTTGTGACTCCCTACTAAACAAATCATGCTAAAGCTGAAACTGAAAAAAAAATGAGTAAACCAAGACAACACCACGTTGAGGGAATGTAAGATGAGAATACTTTTTTTTTTGTTATCAGCCAGATTGCTAGAACTACTGGGGCAATCCGTTGGAAAAAAGAGTGGTAGAATGTCAGTACAACAAATTCCAGCTGTAGCTGAATTTGTTGTACTGACATTATCTGTACTGACATATATCTGCTGTCAGCTATAGCAGATAGCAACCAGAAGTAAAATAACCAAAAAGCTCCTGTTTTAAGGCAAAAATTAGCTAGCATTGAAGAGTAATTTATGATTAAATACATATACATAAATTCACAGAAACTGCAAGGAAGAATCCAGTCAACAGCATTAACTTGACTGGTTTTTTCCCCTTTAAAAAGCTGTGGTTGCTTTAGGCAATGGAGCAGGGTAAGGGCTGTTTTGTGAGCATGCTTTACAGCAGAAGGTAACCTCAGCTGCACTCAAGAGCTATGCATACCATGCATCCATATTTAACCAAAAGGGTATTCTCTGAGGGAGTTTGACCCTGAAGCTTGTGCCTCTTCAATTCAGAGTTATTTTCATCTGCTTTAGCTCAGCAGGAGGCCCCCTAGTGATAAAGGACAATCCAGAATTCACCTAAGCCATTTCCAGGCAAGTGTAGAAAAATCACATTCTATCATCTTTGCCTACACACAGATATGTTTGGGAAATAAATAAATTTAAAGGTGAAGAAACAGGGCGGACACTAAATACTCTCCTGCAAGATTAAGACTGGTACAGCAGGTGTGCGTGGTATGACTTAGTCTTTTACCATGTGTGGCTTCACACACACTCATTGATGACATAAAAATCCAGTTATCTTCTAAGTCAGGAGACTAATGCAGCTGAAATAAATACCACTTTGGTTTAATAGCCTTACCTTACTGAAAAATAAGCTCACACTCCATCATAATAGAAGACTGAGGGAATGAGAGAACAGCCTAACCATAAGCTGATTGTTTTACAAGAGCAAGAAACAGCTGTGCCTTGGAATAGGCATTGGGTGTCAAACCCAAGGCAGAATATCTGACTGAACAGTTTAGTAGAACACTTGCCCTGGACACAGTGCCAAGGCACCTCAACACCAGCAGCAGGGAAATAAATATATCTTCAGCCATACTCAGCATTACAAATGTAAATGCTTATTATGGTAAATAAACAATTTAAAAACTTCATTTAAACTATTTAAATATTTCAAAGTCTTTCACTTCAGAACAGCTTCTCCCAGGAAAAATACCCTGAAGTCCTACAGCAAAAGTAATCCTTGTCCAACTCTGCTTTGTTCCTGCATTAAGACAGCTAGGGGATTGGATAAACCCAGGAATTGTCACTCTGTTTAAATGCCATACTGAAATTCCATCCCATAGGTAATTTGAGTTAAAGAAGGTTGGGAACACTAAACAAAACATGAAAATGTAGATTACTAAGGGAAAAGGATAGTAATATAAATGAAAAAAAAGGAGTTACAGTCCTTTATGCTCCAACTTCCGGCACAGGATTAGGGGAATATTTATCCCAACAAATGTATGTGTAGCTGGTCTGTTAGGAGATTAATTTTATGCTTGTCTTCTTTTCAGACCAGTACATTACTGCTGGTTTTGAGTAGGAAAAAGCAAGAGAGAATTTGTTCTTATTGTGCTCTGTGCCTTTTCACAATAGCCACAGCTAAGGACTATCTAGGAGCCCAGACTAGGGATTGCTCAGAACAGCAGCTGCTGCAGTGTTCAAAGCAGTGTTTACAATCACATGCATCTCTACTAAGAAGAATTGTTGACTGCATATGACATGACAGCATTAAGCTCCACACACCCTAAAAGACTTAAATTAAGAATGCAAATGCTTCTTCTTTCAAAGCAGTTCAAACAGCAAGCTATGGTACATTCCATGTAAATAAAAAAATGACTGCAAGTTAAGAACTCTTTAATTACAGAAAAATAAGTCTTTAATTTCATATCAGATACCATTTTACACAAGCAATTTCAGTATGATAGTCCATGAAAAACAACTGCATACTCTATGAAGTTAAGAGCTCTCAGTGAAGTCAACATAACATAGAAAGTTGTTGTTGAACAAAGCTTCCTATCTGGTTGAACTTCAGCAGCCATCATTGCACACAGTAAAGTTCCTTTAAAAGGTTTGGTTTAAAATTAAGAGTTCATTTAAATGACTGGAGGGAAAGGCACTTAGTATTGCAGTTTCCAGAACATGATTTGTTTGTCTTCCCCTCCTGTAATAACACTGTTGCACTGTTCATTCATCCACATGGACATTACAGCACCTGGGAAACAAAATCACAAACAAGTAAATCCAAATTCAAGTGTGATACTCAAGATGGCACCATATATGCTAAGAGGAATTTTAGTAGGGTTCTAGGTAGCTGCTCTTATTCATAGTAAGGATCTCATGCTCTGTTGTCTCAGCTGACTTTTGGTACTAGAGGGACAACATAATTGCACTGTAGAATCCAGATGGCAACTAAGGAAAGCATTCATGGAGAATGGGCTTTTTCACTCTGCTATTTGGAATTTTCATGTTAAACTGTATTCACATCTTGTAGCATATGCCTCAGAAGCCCACTTCTGAGAAGTCCCCAACTACAGAATGACCTCTCCACAGGTCAAATTCCAGCATAAAACTTACAGTAGGGAAGTTTGAAAAAACTGTTGTTAAATAGCCTTAAAAACTTGATTTAGTAAAACTTAGGTAGTTTTTCCCCACACATCCTGGTTACTGATGTACTGAAACTATATAGATACATTTAATCAGCCTTTAAATGCCCATCCAAAACAAGTTTACTAGAGTACTTGATGTTGTTAGACTCAGTCTGGACAGACTGTGACAAAGGAAACAGTACAGTCTATACTATAGTTGACGGCCAAGAGGTAGAAAAATGTTGACTTTCTCAATGTTGTGTGAATTAGAAAAATTGGAAGTAATTTGCCTTTGGCCAGTCTTGTACAAAGCAATATTCCTCCATTCTTACTTGATTTCCTAGGAGGCTCACATGGACCTACTTTTAATTCTTGTGTTTCAGGTAAAGCTGACATCAGGAACAGCCAGCTGGCTGAGCACATGACTCTCAAAGTTTTCAGTACTAAAAGAGCTGGAAAATAGCAATCTCACATTCAGTTTGAGAATGGGAATAGTTCAGGCATACCTGTATGCCCTTTGATTCTTTCAGTAACTTTTCCTCCAAGAAGGTCCCAAACCAGTAATTCACCAGATTGAGATCCTGATAAGATTGTATTTCCATCCCATTTGAAGCACCTGCAAGTAAATCTGAAATTAGTTCATGTCAAGCTTTTGCATGATGACAGCCAAACATTTCCAAACTAGGTCAAAAAAGAACTGGAAATAGAGATATGAAATCAAAGGAAACAACCTTTCAACACAGTCTTTCTGGAAAGATTATTCCCAAATTATTTTAAAGAGTGACTGCCCTAGACCCAGCCAGGCCTTCCCCTGGCAGACTTCTATGAAACATAATCCCATAACAGAAGAGGGCCCTGTCAGCTGTGCATGTATGTGATTTCCCACTGCTCTCATGAGCCACCACTTCCACTTCTGCCACTTCCTATTCCTGAAACCATCACTTAAAAAGCAAAGATGACTTTCAGGTAAATAACTAGTGAAAATATATATGTGAACATGCATATGTAGTTATGTATACTCACAAAAAATATTAAGTGTATTCCATGTATAGCTGCTATATTTTTATTCCAATAACTGGGTAAGCATTCCATCTGTTTATTTGATAAACCATAAATAACTGTATACTTTTCAGCTGGTGGAAAAAGGTGATTGGTCTTTGATTTTAAAAGCCAATCTTTTTTTAGATTATCAAAAAAAAATTAAAACAAACTCAACAAATCAGTATTAGTGACAGAGATTATTCAAATAAGAAAACTCAACCTGTTAGACATTTCAGGAGCTCAGCTGCTGGAAGAGCTGTCATCATGTTTAAGGGACATGAAAATTGTTGAAAAGTTATTTACTTGGAGAGCTGCTTGATTTTGCCCCAGTTTGGAAAGCTTGATCATAATGCACACAACATGCTAGAATGTCAGTCTTTGCATACTAAAAAGTGATGCAATAAAACCAAGTTCCCAGTATTACTGCCCTTACCACTCTGCTATCACCAACCATCTCTACCCAGCTCCATAACGTGCATGTGCTCAGCATTACCTCTGTGGCTCTTCAGTGGTCACAGAAGATACAAGCATTCCAGTTTGTACATCTATTACTTTAAAACAACAGTCCTCCCCTGTGCTCAGTAGATGTCTGCTGTCTGTACAAAAGACGAAAAAAACAACAGCAAAAAAAAAGCATTTTCAGACATTCAGTTCTAGTTGCCAAAGCACTCTGCGATCTGCATGTTGGATGTGACATTACCTGACCTACCTGTCTATAAATAATTTACTGGAAATTAAGTCTCTAAGCAAGCAAAGATAAACAAGATTTGTTTAGAGTCTAGATCACTGGTGTACAGCCTAGCATGGCCTTGTGTACAATTAAATTCTTTATGGAGGAGATGTGTGACAATCCAAAACATCTCACCATCCCCCTTAAAGCAGTAATTCCAATAAGAAAGATATATGATATGGTATTAAGAATAAGATTCCCTTTGAAACTCCCAACAGTGCATATTAAAAACTGAAATCCAACATACCAGGACTAAAAGCAGCATGAAATACAGTCCCAGAATGATGTGGCAACTGGTGCAACACTGTTGCTGTAGTAACATCCCAAATACTAATGGTACCCTCTTTGGTTCCAGATGCCAGGATGGTATTTGCAGCATTAAGGTCCATTGTATTTACCTAGGAAGTTAAACATCCCGTGACTTCTCCTTTCATGTGAGCCTTCTTGGGACAGGTTTTAAACATACACACAACAAGCCCATTATCCCCAAGAGGATATTTTATTTATGAAAAGCTTTGAATTTAATTCTCGACATCCTTAATTAGTTATAAGTATGAAAAATCCAAACAGTAAGAAGAAAAGATAGGTCACTTTGAAGATATTTTTAAAAGCTTTTGCTTGGCAGTATCAGAAATTGTGACATTTCAGATTGCTTTTAGTACCAATACTCTCCATCTAACTGTTAGACTCTACCCTTAAGGGTAAAATTTTTAACTTTTAAAAAACATCCTACCCATCAGCTGTTTCCAGTTCTCTTGGGTACAGTTCTTAAATGTTATCAGAACCATTTCAGTATTTGCCAATGTTGTGACCTATTAAAAAACTAACTCTTAGGAAGGCTTAGAACACAGTCAATCTAAATATCTTCACATACTGATGTTAGAGGCTATAAAAAAAGTATGCAGTTACACATTTATGATTCATTGCACACAATGTGTTTGTATATTTACAGCGAAATTCATGAAGATATTTACCATGATAGCATGGTAAACAACTCAGGATTTCTTTTTCATTTGCTTGCCTTACATTAAGAGGAAGCTGTAACAATCAAAACACTTGAAAAAAGATTAATCAGTTTTCAAAACCAAAGAAGCAAACAAAAACCACCCAACTCCTTCCTGCCCCCCATAGGAATTCTGTGCATACAAGCTGAGCAACACAAATTAAGAAACCTCTGTTTACACTGGTGCTTCAGTCCCAAGAAATGGACCTTTCAACCCAGGAAGCCCAGAACACTGGTACAGAACCATCAGATGGTGAAAACCCCAAAACAAAACAGCCCTACACACATTTCCTAAAATACATCCCGCAGCCCCTAACCCAATCTTTGTGCTTTACCACTAGATCATGATTTAAATAATCCATTAATTTTCTTATTCTCAGATACTGTATCAACATACTTACACTAACATCATGTTCTAACTGTGCAAGTAGTTCAAAGTGGTGTTTTTTATTGCTCAAGGTCTCTCCAGGAACACAGTGCCACACCTACAACACAGAGTTATGTTTGTTCAAGGAAGCAGTAATATAACCCCAGATGAGTTCCCTGAGTGCTGAACTCTCACATTACAAGGAAGGCTGCTTGTGTTCACTGTGGGCCTTGCCTACGTGGCAGAGTACAGCAATGGCACCTGAACTCCTTTACCCTAAGCAGAACCACATGGTGAACACAACTCTGCTGACTCCAGATAGACTACAGAGCCTACCTAAGAATGGGTATATCACTGCACTAAATGTGTACTTACCAAAAAATCATACACAGCAGGCTTTGGGAAAGTTTTTCCTGTCTCTAGCTTCCAAATTATCTTTCCATCTAACTGTAGGCATGCTCTTTAGATTAGCAAGTTTCTGCTCCTCTTAGCTGAAGAATGTAAAACTACAAAATTATTAAACATTTTAGAAATCTACTCCACCCAAGAAAGAGAATCACCAAAGTCAAAAAACATTCCAGTTTCTCCAACAACTACACTTTGTCTTCAGAATTCTCATTTTTTAAAGTGAGTTATAATGAATGAAATTTCCTGAAAAATAACACTTTAGCTTTGAAACAATTAGATTTAGCTTTTATTTTTTGAGCTAAATCTAACTGAAGAACGAATTCAGGAAATAAACTTACTGTGATACTAGCTAGATTATTACTCTAGTACAACAGGTACATTCATCTCAAAGCATTTGGCTGGTTGGATATTACAAAGTGCTGGCTATAAATAGTCATGCAACTGTAACAATCCCATTTACAAACCTTCACAGTGGAATCCCAAGATGCAGAAAATAAGCGCCCATCACGCCAACAGATCTTGCTGACTGCATCATCATGGCCCAATAGAACATCTTGCTGTCTTCCAAATGCAATTGAATAAAAATATCTAACAGAGAAAGGTTATAAAAGCATTACATCTTATAAAACTTAAAGGTTTTTCTTCTAAATAAAGTAACTTTGTTTCTGTAGTTTCTAACAGAAATCTAGTGGGAAAAAATAGAAATACAGACACTGTTTTAAAAATTATTTTCTGTATCACTATCCAAAACCATAAACATAGCAACCAAGGCACTTCATGCAATTCAATAAAGTCAATAGGAAGTAAATACACACATGTGATTGTCCCATGAAGAACTTATGACAGTAGTATCTCCTGGTAAGATCAGACAAGATGACAAAGCCTGTAATAATAATAAAAAAAAGTAATACTCAATTTATTACCCCAAATCCAATTCAAGTACATTAACATACTTTTGAAGAATAAGAAGCATTTTAGTCTTCTATAAATATAACATGCAGATGTTATATGAACACTGATCAAAAAAACCTTAGAGACTGGACAGTGAAAATCAAGAGTACCTAATCTCTATTAAATAAAGGTAGCAGAAACATTCAGAAATACATGCAGAACTGATAAATCTTTCCAAAGAAACTAGTATTTCAAGCACATGTTATGCAATTCCTCACTCAGAATTAAGTGGGTCAGCTCTTCATCTTGTAAGCTGCTCTAAATTCTAGACACAAATAGCTAACAGAAACTAAAACTAAACATGCAGATTCTTTTGACGTTTGTTCTCCATCACAGTACTTATCATCTCAAGTCTTTCACTGCCAAGAAGCAATGTTCCCAAGTTTCCCTTTGCTGAAGATTAGGAATTAATGTATCAAGATTCACCTGCTAGTGTGTCCCATGGCAGACCACAGGGTCTTGATCCCGCAATTTACTTGGGGACCAGTCAGAGCATGCTATGGCGTCTGTCTGGGCTAGAGATGGTGGTAGAGAGAAAACTGATATATCTTGGTGTCTTGCACCAATAGAAGACCGAATATGGCAACTGGGAGTGTATCTTTAAAACCCAGGTCTGGCCACAGTGCTCAAGGACAGAAAATCAAATTCAGAATCCTTTTTCCAGCTCTTTTGGGAGCAGGGGTAAAGTGTTGTTCACAAGTTGCTGAGATCATTGCTATTGGAAGGAGGATGGCTCATTTTCATCCAGCACAGATTCCACTCCCTGTGCTTGGTTTTCCTCTGCTGGCTGACTCACAGGCTTCAAACACTTGGGTGAAGTATGGCAATGCTGGATGCAAGCACGTGGGTGGAATTTAAGCTTTGTAATTCTGGTCCAAATGACTTCAAGGTTGCTCAGGAAAAAAACCCCTGCTCATACCAGACTATCTGTCTACCACAAGCTCTTCCCTGGATAGCAGGGCAACTCAGAACAGAGCCAGTGTAACCATTTAATACTTGTTCCCCATGTCTGCAGAACATGCTCTGTCTCTCTGGTGGCCTGAGAGAGTCTCAATTCACTCTTCTAAATTATTCAAATATAATACAACTGAGTAGGCAGGGGAAAGAAAAGAGGCATTGATGGATGCTAAGAGCCATCTCACTGAGCAGCTTTCAGAAGATTCCCAGTCATCTCATTCTTATTTTGACAGCAGCCTACCATGTTTGAAAAGGACACACTTCTCTGGATGGTTTTTGAGTCTTTGGAAAACATCTTCAAAGTTGAATCTGGGAATAAGGGACAAAATAGAAAATAAACAGACTATTTTACATTCTAGAAGCTAATAATTTTGCTTCTGCTTGAATATCTTAGTATGAAAAGCAGGCACAGGTTTCTCATAGTCTCTGAGAACTTCATAAGGCTTGTGACTTGGGCCTGGAACTACCCTATTTTGTACCAGTTACAGATGGACTACCCCATGCTTAAACTCTAAAAGAACTCTGGTATCTATATGGATAAATTTCCATTACTATCCATTCTTATCACTGAAATTATCTTCCAAGCCTAGATAATATTGAAATGCTTGA
Organism: Lonchura striata; assembly: GCF_050655825.1. Classification (NCBI taxonomy): domain Eukaryota; kingdom Metazoa; phylum Chordata; class Aves; order Passeriformes; family Estrildidae; genus Lonchura; species Lonchura striata. The sequence continues at coordinate 119,485,150 of NC_140704.1, forward strand.
GTCAAAACAATCTAAAACTGAACAAATTCATAGAGTTAAGCTATTTAATTACATCAGATATATATTTCAGTTTCATGCTATTTTGTTAAAAAAACCCCACATTAACCTGCATTTACACTGCAGGTTGTGGTAAATATTTGTGCAATACTTACCCTGGGATGTAGTGAAAACAGAAGACCCATTGCAAGTGACTGCTATTCCAGTAATTGCCCTGTTTAATACAAGTAAGCCTGTGGGTGACTTCATAGGTTTTGAAACTTAATCACCATACTGTAAATAGACTACAGAAATCTGTTATTTGAGCTCTGTAGGAGCTAAGACATTCAAGGAGATTAAAAACACTACAGCGGTGTGTGATCTGCCTAGAGACAAAAATATACCTTGACATAATATGTGAAACACCAGGACAAGATCCCTATAGTGCTCTGTAAGAACTCCATCTTCACCAGAAGGGACTTGCCCGTGTGAGAAGATAAATGGTTTCCCATTTCTTTTTTACAATTCTGGATTAGCTACAAATAGTCAGGAAGCTGCTGACAAGCAGATACTGAATACCTCAAGTGTCAGGAATTGGAACTTGCACAGTTTTTCTCCTTTAATTGGACACTGGCAAAGTCACTATAGATAGAAATTTAGACAAAGTTTATGTCAGGGAATTTGGAAGCACAGAGCATTCTGCACAGCCAAAGTTTTGTTACACAGCTCTGTGTCTCATTATTTCTCAGCAGCCTTAAGAAAAAAAAAAATAAAAATCAGAAGCTGAAATTTGATTCTCTTCAGGATCAGGATTTCTCTAATGCTAACAATCTAGTAACAGATTTCTGACTACAAATATTACCTTGTTTTAGGGACATGATAATGTTTTCCTTGATTCGATTACAGTCACCAAGAGAGTAGTTGGACTCAAGTTAGTAAGAAATCCTCCTAATCAGCCCAGTCATTATGACAAGAGATGAGGGCAAAGGAAAACCTATTCTTTAAAATATAGCTGATGTTGTTCATTATTAGGTATTTTCAAAGTTCACCTGAAAAGTGCCCCTACTGACTCATGAATCCCTAGGAATCCACCAGAACAGCAGTTTGGTACCTGGATTAACTGAAAATCTATAGCTGGAGACTTGGCAAACTGCTCATGCAGCAGCAGCTTGAGGTGTACAGTGGAACAACTTAAGCGTTTAACCTTTCAAATCTGATGGTATGAAGTTGTATCCTCCTGGTGTTATAAAAAAAAATATAAATGGAAGTCTTTATCTGGCTGCTGTTATCAGTTTTAGAGAAGAGTAATCAATATCTGCTTCAGGTACTAAAATGATAATGAACTTATACAGATCTAGAGCTAAGGAAAAACAATAGCAAAAATCAAGCTGACAAATACCTTCTCTGGATTCATAACCCATCATACACTCAAGTTCATCTTGCATAATCAAATCACTAAGTCATCTCCCAAAGAAAAGTATTTACCTTAAACCCTAAGCCATCATTCAGACTGACACATAGATCCTCCCCCCCACCAATTCAGTGGAAGAATTTTGACTGGAAAGAGTAGTACCTACTCTTTGTGAATTTTACACTGTGTATCTAATTTTAGTTTGGCAATATTGTTCCAGGCAAGTGTTATACTTTCTTCTGTCAAATCTTCAAATGATTCTTCATTTGGAGAAACTGCAATAAAATACCACAATAAAGTTCCATCACAAATAGAAAATAAAAAGACATATTTCAAATACCTAGGTAGCTGATATAAATATAAAAGTACAGAAATCATGCAGAGTTTCAGGAATAAGATCCTTAGACTAATGCAAAGAGTGACAAGATCACTAACTTTTCTTCCCTAATCTCTTGCTGGATTTACATAGGCTTACACAGTCAAAAATAGTATTTTTCTCAACAAATTAGTGCTTTTAAACAGCAGACTTTACGGAATGCAATTCCAAAATGGGAAACAAAAAAACAAAAAAAGAAAACCTAAAAACAACTTCATTTCACTGTTGCAAAAGTTAAAGGACTAAAAACGCAACAAAACTTAGATAATTAGATGTCAATTAAAAAAGGTTAAACCCAAGAGAAACTGTTGATGTGTGAATTAATGACTCAGGCAGCAAATCTACTCAATATACAACCATTACTATCACCACATACAATTCTCAAAGCCCCTCTTGCCATTGGATGCGACAGGTTGCCATGATAAGTAGCACTTATTGTCACTCCTCTGCTTAAAAGTGAAGGCCATCAAATGGTAAGTGAATTGAAGACAACAAATGAGAAAAATCTTTCCAAGTGATACCTGGGCTCAATCTTCAGCCCAATTTATAGTTAAATCACTAGATACATGATGAAGACAATAGCATCTTAGTTTCAGAGAAGTGGTTTAAGTCCTGCCCTGAATAGAAGCCTGTGAGGGCATTACAATCCTTTTCTAGAAGAAAATTATTCAATCAACTCTGCCCCAACAGTATGTAGCAGTATAGGGGGAAAAGAATTCCTTTCAGATTTTCATTCAAGTCATGGAAAATGAGAAAAAATTCATATGCTTAATTTAAGTTCTTAGGGTTTACTTTGATCAAGCTAATTAATTGATTACCCCTAAGACATTCCTGTTAAAACCCCAAACAAATATTTGCATCATTTAGAATGCCTGCAGATATGGTCATTGAAACTGCTGTCACATCAGCTTGAATTTAAAGTGTTAGGAAAGGCCAGGGATGATCACCCTCCCACAGCTTCAGAAGCAGAGGTTGAACAGTCCCAGAGAAGACCACTGGAACAGAAGGCAAAATACAGGGCAACACCAGTATTTTGAAATCTGAAACTGGTCTAGTTTTGTTTTTCTTTAAGATTTAGTTCATGGATTTATCTTGAGTTGGCTTCAGGGAAAGTAGCCAAGAGAGTTGTATAATGAGATCCTGTGGGAGAAAGAACTACTCAAAATTACAAATCCTTCACATTGTTAGTTGATCTATTAAACATTTACCTGGAGACTCAGCTATGGAAATGCTGTGACTAGATGTTCGAGACAAGCTTTTCAATTTCTGAATTTTCCTTTGAGGATGAGGGGTTGTAAACAACTGTTTTGGTGTCTGTCCAAACTCCAGGATTTGTGTCAGCAGAGCTACTTTTTCATTGGGGTCCATAATACTTAACAAAGCAAGATATATAATTAAACCAAGGAAGTAAGTACATTTTTCCCCTCCTTCCCCAAAATCATGGAACTGCATGTGCAGTTACTACAGCACTACAGGCCATCACACATTCTTATAGATCTGATTTACTGCAGGTTTACAATCATATAACAGCTTCATAACTTTGCTTATGTAAAATAACAATAGTCTCAATGAGACTGAAGCACTTGCACAAAAGCCAGACTGAAGAAATTCTTAAGAAATAGTTTTTCAATGCACGCTAAAACTGAGAATATGATGTTGGTTCTCTGCATATTTGGTAGTATAAAATGGAAGAGCAACACCATTCATGTACAGAGCCCTTTTACAGCTGGCAGAGAACTTGGAGAGATACTGAGAAACTTAGCTAACTGCTTTAACAAAAACATCCAGATTCTTGTTAGTTACCTGTTTAAATCCACTCCTCCTTCATAAGTTAATGGGTGAAACACTGGGAAAAAAAAAGTTTATTTGTACAATATAGATACATAAGGCTAATTTTGTTTGTCTTCCTACAAACAAAGCTGCATTTTTACTCACAAATAACCTATTTTAGCAGGCATTAGAGTTTGAGGTCTTACATTTTAATACTGTTTTTTACCTGAAAAAAACTTAGGATTTCCAAGAGATTTTCAGAAAGTTTCAGATGGAATCAGTACTTTCATAGAGGAAGGGTCGCTTATTTAAGCTTCATTAAATACCTACCCCAAATAAACAAATAAATAAGCAAGCAAGCACAGTTGCATAACTGGATCTTTGGTTAATTTTCAGACAGAAAGTAATAAAGAATTATCAGAAAGATCTGTGTATTCACCTTTCCAATTGAAGTGCCATGACGCAAATGACTTTGAGACCTCTGCTTAAGAATATTTACTTTGAGCTAAGTTCATTCATACACAGATCCCTTCTGACTCTCTTATCTACTTAAATGTCTGCAATTATGCTAATAAAAATCCATACTGCAGCAGAAGCATCATGTTATGCATAAAAAGTGCTCTCATTAGCACTGTCCTTTAAGAGGTAAAAATATAGGTGCCATAATTTATATGCTGATTTACTGTATTTGAAGTCTCTTGTACATTGTAATTGACACTTATGCTCCCAGTATCACTGGATGCCAAACCCTACAGTTCTAAAATATAGCCAATCATTTCTTAAGGACATGTAGAGAAAGTACACTGGAAAGGAATGAACAGTAGAAAACAACCCAACCCGCTCCCAGCCACTCAGTGAAAAAACACAAAACCAAACAAACTCCAGCAAAACAATCCTTGCTATCTCAACTATTTTATCCTGAAACTAAAAAGTAATGAGTACCAAAATGAGGAATTGTTTCTTCCTACCTTCACCACTGTTGTAGGAAGATTTTCCTTCTACACTTATACTATCTTTTTAAGTGCAATCTCAACATTTTCTGTTACTTGTGGTCCTTCAAAAGGATCAGGACTTCAGGAATAAACACCCTAAAAATCTGATCTGATACTCTTTTTTGAAAGAAGGTACTTCCTTATTGGGTGGTAACATAACAGCTAAAATATCAAACTGATGAATAAGTTAATCACTGGTAAAGGATTAACTTATTCATCAGGCATAAATAAACCCATCTACACAGCAGTAACATAAAAACACCCCCCTTTGTAAGGGCCCACAGTGGCTAGATACATATCCAGAGTGAGGTTGCAAACAGTGAAATGTCTCACATGCAGCCATGTGTAGGTATACAAGGATGAACCAACACACTTCTTCCTTTATTCTCACTTCTAGAGACCTGGAGCCCATTAGCCCATTCTTTCCCTTACCAATGCTCTCAGGAGGAGGGGGAAATTGTGTTCAAATTCTCTCACTGAAATTACAGTGGAGGAGGTTAAATACATGTTTACTTAGAGACCCTGCAGGCTCCCATTTTTATTTGGGAAACACTAATTCCTACCATATTGCCACACTGTGATGTGCAAGCAATTCCCAGCAATGCTACAGAATCATCTTGTCCACTCTCTGAAGCACATCTTCAAAGATGCAAATCAGCATCAGAGCAATACTACCAGATAAATCACTATTTCCAGTAAGGATCAAGCATTCAAAGCACAGTTATGAACACTCAAAACAAAGTACGTGTTTGTTACAATTTACTGTTCTTGCCTAATTGAAGCATCCCCATTTTTTTCTGCTAGTTCTATAAAAGTGTATTTACCATTGTGAGCTGCAACTGCTTCACTTCCTTTCTGCTTGTAACCAAATATGATGTCAATCCATTCATGAAGATGTTCTGATACATATGGACTTTCTAAAGCCTCTTGGCTCTTCTGAAGAAAGTCATCAGGACCTGACAAGAGAAAGGTTTAATTAAAGGAGAAAATATCCTGTTCAGTATTGGTATCCATCTCTCTTCCTCCTCATTCTTGAAAAACCAACAAAACATCCCACACTAAAGGTCAATTTTCTTATAAAAATTAAAAGCCCCTGTTAATTTATGTCAGTGCTTTAAAGAAAGAGATCATTTAGAAGAAACCAGAATGGACATTTTTTAGGAAGAACCACGATTCCAGCAATCTTGAATTAATTAATAATACAAGGAGTTTGACTATTATTACCTGATGCCCAAGGTGGAAGCTCTACATCTTCAACCGTCTTTCCACCTTGCCTTTTTCCCAAGTCCAATTTCAAACTATTTACTAGAAAACTAGAATCATTTTCATAAAATTCTGGAATCAACTGGAAATTAAAACAAACAAAAAAACCCCAAGTTTTGATATTAGTTTGAACGCTTAAACAGATCATTCAGTGGAAAGAAAGTTATTGAAGTTCATATGTCAAGCCCTGAAGTTGGGCAGGCTTTCCAGTTTTTTGTACAAGTCAGTTCTCTGAGCTAAACTGCTAAATTCAGAGTGGCACACATTTTTAAACAAGTAATGTGTGACATATGAATCCACAACATCTATGAGTATCTTCAGAACTCTCATTGCATAGCTACCTTCTCATTTTTAAGCCATCAAGTAAGAGTCAAGACTAAAATCTAGAATAAAACTAAAACTATGACAAATTTCAGAAGTTAAATAAAATATTTAAATACCACCATGACTGTAGATTATTTTTTTAAAGCATCACTGTATTAAATAACATTACTTTGACAAAGGAGTTTAACAGTATTTACTAAGTGACAGTTTATTATTCTTAACACATTCTACAAGTTAGAGTTTCTAAAGGCTCAAAAACCCAAGATACTACTTCTACAGTTTAATTCTCAGAATGTATCATTGCAATACAGCCAAATCCTTATAAGATTCCAGCAGACAATACATAAAATTGTCTTTTCAGCCTTAATCCACACTCTAGTAATTCCCATCTATTTCCAGTAACATTCACAATGATACTTCTGTTAAAGTAAAAGGCAGAAAGCAGGCACAGATGAGCAAACATGGAGCTGATATAGGATTCATATACAGTTAATAAAGGATTCATAAAATGCAGTCATCAGCTGCACAAAAAAAACAAAAAACCCAAAAACCAAACCCACACAACTGAAAAGCACAAACTACAAAAAACAACCTAACACACTCCAACCAAACACTCTGAAATCAACAGTAAATGAGAAAGCTTCTTCTCACAGATGAGAAAATTTAAATAATTTTCTAGCCATTTATTTACCTCTTTGAAATCTGTTGCACCATCCAAACAGTTTTTCCAGGTTTCTGCAATGCTAGATAAGATAGATCAATCACACATTTACTAAAAAAGTATTTTTAAGGCTTTGCACTCCCCATTGATGCATATTTGAAAACAAAACCAGCCCAGTTATAGACAAAATGTAAACAAACCTGTTGAACATTCTGTCAGCATGATCAAACTTTCCATTCTGCAGACAGAGCATGTATTCTGGAGCTAAGAGGAAAGAAAAACACCATCAGCTTGCTCCAAATATTGTCTGCTTTGGAGGTAACTGTCTGCTCAGAAAGCATATAAAAGGTGTCTTACCAACTCTAACAAGATAAAACAAAACATAACCCGGAGAAGAATAATGGCTTCCATACATGAACTTGGGCTCTGGCATTTCCTGGTAACGTGTCTGCAGCACAGGAAAAAATAAGAAACGTCTGTTTCAGATCAGCACTGCTGCTTTCCCTCAACGCTGAACACATACACACTGTTTCTTTTTAAAGACACAGATTAGGACCACCCACCCTCAATTTTTCTTCTAATGATAAAACAAACTCTTAAGTTCTAATATCCATGCAAATTCAATCACAGCAGTAAATTAATATGGCAAAATAGTTGCCATAACTGATCATCCAGAACTATCAAGTTTTCAGTGGTTTTTTCCTCTCTCACTTTAGCCCATAACTGCAGTTGCTCAAAATCAAAGAAGTGCAAACAAATGCTTCCATTTTGACTTTCACACAAAGTTTCATGAGAGTATGGAAGAACATACTGACTTCCATCTACCTGGAAGGCTCCTTCCTGTCTGAAACTCCTATGCATTACTCTAAAACGTACCGTAATAAAACAGAATGACTTTTACTGCAGTAAGCATGAAGCCAATAACTGTTTGAGGAAAGTCACATCTTTGAAAGAAGTCTTTATTTAATGTTACTGTAAACACAATATTGTTTATATTCTCTTGTCTTTCACAATCTTAGGAAGCTGTATGATTTTTAAACATTTTAATCTTTTTCATCAATATAATGGAGTTATTTTGTCCATATTTCTTTCTAATAATTCTGTAAATTATTTTGGAATAATTAGCTTTCCATAGAAGACAATTTTACACAAATAATTAAAAGCCAAGTAACTGAGGACCTTCTAAGTCTCTTAAGTATGTGTTTGACAGCTTATGAAAAGAAAGCTTGCCTACCTTGAGAAATAGAAAAATTTGGTGCACTATTATAAGTGCAAGTTAGGGCTCTGACCTCCATGGATGCAAATTTCCTCCCTTTAAAGTACTCTCTCTCAAATTCAGTATTTTTCTTAAATGGAAATACAAGATTTCTACTACTTTTTCTTATTTCTTTCAAATGTGTGTTTTACATTATGCACTTAAATCCATGGGTTTTGAAGTTTCAAAAATCCATGTATGTTTATAGCATCTCAACGCCACCATATATGCATTAAATGGATTTCAGAATATTATTTTCGAAGTAATGCAAAACTTTTAAAAGTATATAGGTATGAAAAGGTAGTAAGAGAGGAAATGGATTCAAATAATTTTAAATTAGTACTGATAAAAACAGTTATGATGAAATTAAGCTGCAAAATAAATGTGGAATGGTTAGGTATGCTTCTGATAAAGTTTATAGCTAACTTTTGATAGAATAGCTTGCTAGACAAAGCTCCTTTCATTGCCAATATGTATAAGGCATAAAACGTTCAGCATATAAATGCCAAGATACATACCACAAGTCTATCCAGCCTTTCCTTATTCAGGGCACCAACTGGTTTACTAAGGTCACGAAATGTTTCAGGCTTTGTCAGATCTTAAAAAAAACAAAACAAAAAAACAACAAAACAAATGCTTGGTTATAGACTCCAAGCATTCTACTAGACTTTAATGTACTCTAATCAACATTTAAAAACAAACGAAAAAACCCCTGAACCTATCCAAGCAGCAACCAAGAAAACAAAAACCAACAAAGAAACCCTCCAGTAATTTTCTCCCTCCCTACTAACTGCAATCCCATAAAGTCTTACTGTAAATGCTTACTCATCTTGTTTCCACATATGTATAATCTCAAACCTCTTGCTTAAGAACTAATAGGTAACCTATAGGGCAGTTATTACAAGTATTATGATGTAATCAAAGTACTGCTACCAAAGTCACAAAAGCAGCTGGTATCCTCATCTTCCTACTCATTAACTATTCTGTGAGGCTACAGTTAAGTCCCACCATACAATCAGATTGAAGTGTTTGAGCAGGTGCTGATGAATACCATGAAATTCCCCCTACTCTGCTTATTGCAGAGAGACACAATCCTCAAAAGGACAAAATCCCAACACAAACTGCACTAAGACCCTTAATCAAGTAACCTATTTAGGCATGAGCCTTGTCACCCTCTTTTCAATCTGCAATGCTAAGAATTATAAAAAAAACACCTGGATTGTGCACATTTCATTTTGTCTAACTTGTTCCAAAAAAAAAAAAAAAAAAAAAAAGCCATTTTACTGCTTCTTTTCCATTTATAATAATCACAGAAAGTCTTTGAATGCTCAGTACTGATGATCTGCAAAGCAACCAAACAGATGTTTGGCACATACTCTGTATTTGAGGATTGCAATACTTAAGAGAAAAAGGTAAAGAATTTTGTCCCCTAAGCTAAAGGAGAGGGGTAAGTCCACAGGAAAACACCAAAGACCACTAATGCCAGTTTCATTTTGATGTACCATGAAGTTTATGCAGTGTAAAAGCCCTTCCCACATTTCAGGTTAGTCATGATGCACTAACATGCTTTTTTATATACACATACCTAACACTGGACTAGAGTAGTCTGCTATGACCCAAGGAAATACAGGATATTGGGAGAGATCGTTGCAGCTTCTATCAGCCAGATTGTTGAGATGGAGAAGATACTGGTAATTTGATATAAGTCCTCGCTGCCACTGCAACACATAACTTTCAGCTGTGTGCTCTGCAATATGATTTTCTAAAACAAAATAAAACATTAAGAGTTGTGAGGTTTGAATTTTGGCCCCCAAATTATAATGTGATTAACATTATGCAAGATACTTTAAAATAATTAAGGGCACAGTTTCTTTATAGAACAAGTCAGAATTAACTGGAAACTTCATGGTGCCATAGCTACCATACTACACCATTTTTTAATATCTCTGCACATAGGTCTCAACTGCATTTGGCCAAAAAAAAAAATCGTTAAGAAGGAGTGCTGCAACCAAACACAGTAAGAATGGATGAATATTTACATAGGGATGGAAAAATATTTGCAGACCATGAACAGCTCTCAGCAACGATAATCTTAAGAATTTCAAATTTCTAGAAGCAGTTCTGCTTCAGTCAAGAAAAAAATGAAATATATTTTCCTACTGCAACCATGAATGTCGACAATCAGTAAAAAGAAGTCACGTATGTACGTGAACAGGATTTAATTTCAGATCCACTGAAACAAAGTAGAAGAAAACTTGGCTCACACTCAAAAAACCAGGAATTATGCACCTGGAGTTCTCTTTGAAGTATAGGCAAGAGCTCAGTATATTCAAACTTGACTACCCTGCTTATTAGCAGTAATGTCAAGGTATGTTGCTGGAAAACTGGGTTATTTATTTATTTTTAAACTTTCTTCCATTGATTCCATATACAGCACCTGAGCAAGTGCCTGAAACAGTAGAATTGAAGGACTGCAACCATGGCATGATGGCAAGAAAGAAACTTGGATTAGATTATGGCAGGCCTCTATTTTAGCTCAGCATAGGGTGGAAAGACATTCCAATCTTTCCTTCACTTCAGTACTTTAAATTCTACAAGTAAAAAGCATTAGCACCTTCAAAGAGAGGCTCTTCTGCTGCCAGAGAGATACCGAGGTGCTACAAGCACTTTTAGGGAAAGGGCTCACCATTTTTTATTTCTAAGCTCCAACATCATCAGCATTTTCATCTACACCTTGGAATTTCACCATAGAAAATTATCCAGAAAAAGTCTGAAGCACAGTAACAGCATGCAGTTATTTTAACAACAGAGAAAATGATGTCAGAATCTATTTCCTTTCCGAAGAAACATATAAAATCTACTAAAACAATTGTAAAAGAAAGTTATTCCTTTGTGGTTTTTCCATTTTTCTTTGTGTAGCAGGAGGGAAATGTCAACTGATACTTAGGTGAAATAACTGAAACAGAACTAAAGTCCTGGTACAATAACAAAATAGCATAAAATTTACATAAATATTTTCAATATCAGCAGTAAATATGAGTTTCAATGTTTCAAACTACAGAAAAACCTCAGTCTTTTTCTCCCTTTTTTCCCCAGGACACATTTTAGGAAGTTTGTGTTTAAAATCCGCAAAAAAAAAAAAAAAAATAGCCATCACTTTCTAGGAATTAATGCACAAAAGATGTAATAGAAATGAGAATTCAACTGTTTCAGAATGGTAATTTTCATCAATCACTCCTAAGACTGAGGAAAGTTCAGGTACTTATGTGTACACTGGAAATCCACCTATTGCAGGAAGTTTCTCAGTAGGGTCTTAACTAAAGACTTGGGGGATCTACACACAATCTAGTCTATATTGTTTCAGCAAAGTACAATTTATCTGAGTGGATCTTAGTTATCCGTTATCCCTTGCTTTGAAGATAGTGTTTTGTGGCTTTGTTAGTTTCATTTGTTTGATTTTTGTTTTGTTGTTTTTTTTTTGAAGGGGGAAGGGGACTGTTAAATCACAGTGCATATCAAGTTGCAAATCAAAAAAAAATAGTTTTGCCTCAATAATGCCTCCTCAACTTTCACACTCGGTTCTTCAAACACAACCAAACTGGTGCCATTTCACAACATTTATTCTGATATTTGCTTGTTTCTATTAAAAATTGTTACAGCTTATATATCTGTTTATTTTTCTCATTCTTCCCACACATCAACAGAGCAAATTTCCCTTCCCAAGGTACTACACACTACATTAGTAAATAAATACTCCAAACCTATATATTTTGCAATAAGGTGATAGACCTCATCTCGATCCTGACAATTGTAGAATTTCAAGTAGATGTCAGAACATAGATCATTTTCTGTGCAAAATACTTCAAGTCCCTGAAATGTTAAAAGGGGGAAAAAAAAATGAGAGCAATTATTAACAAGCTGTAGTACTTGTGGGTTTTAACAGAATGTTCCAATTTACCAATATCTAAGACTTATGACTCTATACTGGGTAGCAGTTTTGCCCAAAAAATCTAACATACTAAACTTTCTATTTCCAATCACAACAGCATTCAGTTTACACCGAGCCAATAGATTGGCTTTGTCTGGATTGATTAAGCCAAGGTAACAGACATTTAATTCTTTGCATTACTCCATTCACTTCAGCAAAAAAAAGTATATTTGGTTTAAAAGTGTTTTGAGACAAAAAGATTTTTACAAGATTGAAATTTCAGTGCTAACACTGAAAGCACTCAACTGAGGTTTCACTGCAGAGCTCTTGACATTCCTCAGTGATGTGCAGCAGGAATCATCACTCCACATTAGTCTCAATAAGAAGCAGTGACCAAACTTCCTCCATGAATCAATCCAGAGAAAATATACCAAAAGAAAGAAATTCATTCTATCCTCTGATAGGTGCTTGAGATAAATGGAATTAATTGCTCCCTAATGGCACTCCTTTCTCCTACGCTGACTGCTTATGAAAGAAGTTTTTCATCCTTGTCAGAATTCACTCTGTTTCCATCTTCTTGGCAACACAGGAAAAGAAAACACTTAAAAAACTGGAAAGGATCATTGAGTACTGTTTACTATTTAATACAGAGGTTTTAAGAACACACGGCTTTTACCTAATGACTCAGGCTGTTTCATCTGGTCACTTTAAGAGACCATATATACAGCAAGACAATAAAATAAATATTTGAGCTTACCAGTGGCATCAGCCCATGTCTTCTTTTATAGATGCGACGCACGTTTTGCAGTGTTATTTGTACTACTGGTTTCTGTGGGGTATGAGGGAGGGGGAAGAAAAGATGGAGACATTCTAGTAGGTTTATATTGTTCTACTTTACCCTCCTCAGAAAATCTGAAGTTTTTCTTGACTACAGATACTAGCAATATGAAAATAATATCCATCCATGTAATTTTAGCAGTGGAATAGTGATGCTAAGCAGTTATGTTAGAAAGAGGAAGCTTTATTTGCTGTTGGTTTTTGCCTGAGAGCAGTTGAGGAGTAAGTAGGCAGCAGTGTATGACCCCCGAGCCTGTCGCCAGCCGCAGCGCTCACGCACCAGAGAAGCGGAACACAAAGGGTGTTACAGGGAAGCCACTGGGCAGCTGGGCAAGCTGCGCCACCTGGCGGGCGGAACCAGGACGGCACCGTTATCCTCCCGAAACTCCCTCGCTTCGCCTTAACTTCCAGCACGTCCAAATCATAGAGTAATCCAGGTAGGAACGCACCTTTAAAGGCATTCTTGTCCAACCCCACTGCAGTGAGCAGGGATATGTTTAACTAGACCAGGTTACTCTGAGTGTGGTCCCAGCTAACCTTGCATATTTCCCGGGATGGGGCATCCACCACCATTGTCTCTGGACAACCTGTGCCAGTGTTTTACCACCCCCATTGTAAAAATAATTTTTTCCTCTATCTAGTTTGAATCTATCTCGTTCTAGTTTAAAACTATTACCTTTGGCATATAGCAAAAGGCCCTGCTATGAAGTCTGTCCCCCAAATTCCTCCTCCTTTGTCAAACACACTTTCTCCAATTCCCTTTTCCATTCTCTGTACTAGCTTTTCTGTACAAACATTCCTTCCTCTTGTCACAGACATGATCTCCCTAATGTAATGTTCCTTTCAGAGCACTCCAGAGCTCTCCCTTATTTTCCGTGTCTGAGTCTTCAGACTCTGCTGAATCTTCTGCTTGTCTTTTCCTTGTCCTTAGGGCACTCAAATTAGGCAGATTCCTTTCTTTCCCCACAGGGTACCAGTGGATGAGAGCACTAGAAGTATGCTCCAGTCCTCAGCCCTGTGAGGGAACTGGCATTTCAGCACTGGGATTAGAGCATCGGTCTAGCTTGGTACTTCATCCCTGGCCAGACTGTGCTCCACTAGCCTGTAGGACCAGTCATACCCAGCTGAAGCAGCACCAGGGCTGCTGATGCAATCTCACAAGCAAATTGGAAAAAAGAATTTAATCTGAGAATTTAAGTTTTCTGGTGATAGTACTACTCCCATGTCCATACTAAAGGTATTTCACAGAATCATAGCTAAGTCAATGGCCTGCTGAGACAATCACTTCTGTTTCTATGATAAAGTTCCAAAGCAATAATCCATCTGCACCATGCACTCAGTTTTCCTCCAGAGAAAGAAATGGTCAGTTTAGTAGAAAATCCAGCTAAGAGCTCCCAAAGTAAACTACATGGACAGAGCTTAGAGTAAAGCTCTCACTAAATTGGAACATTATCAGACTAAGATTGAGAAATGTATCTTAAATGAAATGTAACAAATAGTGATCTTCAAATATTAATAGACAATGAGGAAAGGACATTTTGTGCTTTGTCAGTAGGAGGTAAACTAAGCAAGATAGCACAGAATGAAGCCTCAGAGAAAGAGATACACTGAATGCAGCAGAGATCAAAGAAAAACTAATGACCTTCTAAATATAACTGAAAAGAGTCTTCTTGGACTCTGCGTGCATTTCAGAGAAAAAGTACAGAAAATTAAAACTGTCCACTAGCAGGGCAGCGTGCTCATGTTGTAAGCAAGACCATCTACGAGGCACTTACAGGATATCCATTAAGAGGCTGGAAGTACAAGTTAGCATCACTAACGCACACATGCCCTGGATTAGTCACCAGTGGCGTCACCATTTCTGCTTTACATTCCATATGCAGCGTTTCAGAAATGCTTTGAAATCTACAAGTGAAGAAAAGGAGTAAGTTTACCTCCAGTTCTTACTTTGGCAGAGGCACCCTTAAATTACTTAGAAAGGTTTTAGTTAGCTTACAGCCTTGGGACATCAGAATGAGGACTTCAGTAAGCCTATTTTATACAGGAAGGAATAAAGTTCTTTTTTGGGACCACCACTTCAACAGACACTCCAGAAAGGAACACTGCTACACTCTGCTCCAGTCTCAGGGCAGTAAGCCAGCTGACTTCTCTAGAATTATAGTTTTATTTGGCATATACTCATATCCAATTGCAATAAATTCACATAGAAATGAAATGTTTTGGAGAAAAAGTAACACATTAATCTTCTCAACACAGAATTTCTCACTCTACATTCCGGATACTTCAGAATACTAAGAAGCTAACTCTCTGAATTAGAGAGTTTACACTAACTCAACCAGCCATCTAACTATGAGTGCAGTAGACTACTCAAGCAACAAGATGAAAGTGATTTCCAAGTAGAAAGTGATTACAAAAGTACCTGTTTTTATCAAATGAAGTTCTAGCCAAGCGTGATTGTAATATAGCAGTTATCTAGTGTGGAAGAAAAGAAAAATTAATATGGTATCTGATGCAAATGCAATGAGAATTATTAAACAGTAATATCACAATTTTATTATTAGGCAGGGATATTAGAAATAATCAGATACTCACCATGGCAGCTTGATCTCCCATCCTATCTAGACAAGAAGCCCTGTAAAGCTAAACAATGAACTTTAAGTGAAATAGCACAGAAATGTCCTACACAGCTCAGAAGTCAACAGAAACAGGAGGGGCTGTACCATCCTTGGTGATGGCATACTAAAAGATCTATTATGATTTCTTTTTAAAGTAGGACATATTTATTCACTTCTACTGCCATGTTACTACTTTGTACCACACTGCATGCTGAAAGCTAATATGGGTCACTTACAACAGCTGTCAGAATTAGATGCTGTGTTCAAATCCACATTTTAAAAACAGATATTCCAAGGTTTTCACCTTGAGCATAAATAAACCTTTACACTAAAAATCAAAAGATGCTTTGATGAACTATACCTGATGTAGAGTTTGCACAACATCTCCTACTTTCCCAGCAACATCCAGTTGGAATAAGTGTTCTGTTCTACCCTAAAATTAAAAGTACATTTACTGTGAATTAGAATTCATTTACTATGAATTAAACAGAACTCTGTGGAAAAAAAAATTAAACAAAACTAAAAACCCCTAAATAATAAAACTCCAAAAGCCAGTGAAATTATGCTGTTAAAGATTGTGTTATATGTCAAAGATCTCAAAAGCAGATGTTGATCTTTTTTCTTTACAAACGTATCTTGCCTGGTGAAAGCTCTCTGTGCAGTGTTGTTTAATACAATGCAGCACAATAGCTCCGAAGTGAATAAGTTAATATAGTGCAAACATCAATAAAAGTAGTACCTGTTCTGCCTATTTTAATATCTATTTTAAACACATGCAAATATGGAACTAGCAAATGATATGTTACATTTTTAACAGCTATTGTATTTCTTATGGATGAAAGACACCAGCCCATCAAATCTTTAACAACTAGGCTAAAAAAGTTAGTCATTCCCATCTACATAAGTA
The DNA here is from genome assembly GCF_050655825.1 of Lonchura striata. Classification (NCBI taxonomy): domain Eukaryota; kingdom Metazoa; phylum Chordata; class Aves; order Passeriformes; family Estrildidae; genus Lonchura; species Lonchura striata. The sequence continues at coordinate 119,501,465 of NC_140704.1, forward strand.
CTTTTGAGCTGAAAAGATCCCAAACCAATCACAGTCTATTTTGACTAGTCATTCACAAAAGCCTCACTAACACATCAACCAGCTTATGTGGCACACTCATTTTTCTCCTATGAAGGTTTCCCAGATTTCTTAAGTGTCATATTATAGTAGACATTCCTACTTTTACTTAAGTATATTAAAAGTATGTGTATGGATCAATTGGCACTAACTTTACTCATGACTCATATTTAGCAAAGGTAGTTGAATACTTTCATGACTCCTGAATGTAGTATAAAACTATATCAACAAGTTTCTGTGGCATTTTGTGATTTCTCAGGCTAGACTTTAAAAAAAAAAGCAATGACGTGATCAATAAGATTAAAGCAAGACACTGGTCAGTAGATACAGCTGGATTAAACTGAAGAAGAAAAGTATGAAAATGTAGATGATCTTCATTGTAATTTATGTGATCTGAGCTGAACTGACAGCAATGCAAGAGGAAATCATGCTTCGAAAAGCAAATGGAACTGGATTATGGGAGACATTAAATTCAGTAGCAATTTAGATAAAAGCCTTGCAACTTTTCACCCAGAGCATCATTTTCCTTCAGCAGGAAAAAAACACAGCTCTCAGAAATCTTAGTGAATGGTCTACAAGTATTGCTTACAGCCAACAATGTGACAGTTTTTGTGAGCAGTTGTCTATAGCTCTCCAGTCATATTCAAAGACAAGAGCTAAGTATTTTGTAATTGATCTGAAACAATCAAAGAAAGACATGGGAGATAAAATGTATTACTCAATTCCAGCACTCAGTGGCATATGGAACTGGCAACAACTGAAGAAGAAGATATTTAGCAGCAACAGAAAAAAAAATCAGAAAAGATAGAAAGTGAACTAGATTTCGTGTTTTAAAATGCAGGGAAAAAGCCGCACTTCAGCAAAGTAAATCAGGATGGTTAACTGTCAGAAATGTTTTAGCTGCGGATAAATCATAACTTAGCAGAAAATTAAGTGAAAAGCTTTCTAAACAATCCTTCTGATTCTTTCCTTTTCCACTGTGTTGGCAATGGGATAAGGTATTTGTCTGATAATTAATAAATCTTGCACATGGCTGCAAAGCAAATCGTAGAAGGACTAGAAGGCAAAATAGGTTCAACACATGAAGAATTATCAGAATAAAAAAAAAAAGAAAAAAACCCTTTAAAGTCCTAGTTCAGAGGCAGATCTAATCACAAAACCAACCCAAAGCACGTGTTGAGAAAACAGAGATCCTCTCTTGTCTCTCTGCTCTTCACTACAGTAATACAGATTTATAGACTCCATCATTCTTGAAATTTCTTATTTAAACAAAAACACTGAGAAATATAATTCTGTCTTTTTCAACTCTTGGGCAAAATATGAATTAACTCTGAAAAATAAGTTTTGTGTTTGTCTTAACTAATCTCATAATTTAAGCAAAGAACCTATACTTGTATGGCTTGAAGCCTCCAGGCTCGGAATCAGAGCAGACCGACCCCATCAGCAGAAAGTAGCCAGGAGCAAGCTCCAATTTCTGCTGTGAGCAGCCTTATTTACCATTTATTTGAACTGAGAAACACTCAGCTGGGAAATATGAATTAGCAATCTCTGATCTGAGCAGAATCTCAGCAATCTCAGTCTGAGCAGAACTGAGGAGAAGCCACTTAGCCAGGATGCAGTGTCCACTGTACATGAGCTGGCAGCTGGCAGCTCTGACTGTTGAGCCCATGGAGCTACACATAAAGGTAAATGGCAAGTGTCAAGTCTGCAGCATGTCCTCCAAGAAGTATCAGAAAGCCATCACAAAAGAATTCAGACATGTTTTTTTCAATATGCAATTACTTTTTTTTAAAGCTTCATTATCATATTTCTCAAATGATAATTATCTCACTCTTTCAGAAATGAGAACATAAATCCTCACAAAACTCCAGTTTCTAAAAGCAGTGAAAAAAAATATATACTTACTCTTACTGTTTTATAGGGTGCAATAACATTTCTTTCTTTAATGAGAAAAACCTGAAAGAGTAAGACACTACAGATTTACACCTTAAAAATAATAAAATTAATCAGAAGTACTGGTAAATACAAAGCTAAGAACGCTGTTTAAGCAAGCAAAATACTGGGTTGTAATATCCTGCTTTAACTACCCCAGATAAACTGCAGAAAAACAATGAGCTTTTATATCAGCTAACTGCAAGGAAGGCAAGAGTCCAATTTCGTTCAGAGGCTTACTTATAGAGTTGATTAGTGGGCTTTTATCCTAATCATATGATCTTCAAGGAGCTACATTCAGTGGGGCAGATCCTCCCCCTCTTTTAGTGGCTCAAGGTTCTGCCCAAACAGGAATTACCCCAGACTGGCAACACGCAACATACACTGTGCAAACTTTCTCAAATGAATGCCTTTCTTCTATTGCTAAATGTTTCTCTTCCAGCTCCAACCACAATGAACACTAGATTTCCTCCCTCATCCAATACCATGCTTTTGAACAGTTTTATTTCTCTGGTGTTAGCCTCATCTCTGAGAACATCTTTCCTCTCCAAAACCCACATAAAACTACTCTCCTTCTTCAGAACATTCTCAAAACTCCTATGAAAAGACCTGACTGGTAGCACACTAATTTGTATGCTGTGCCTTACTATCCACCATCTAAAAGGCAACAAGCCAGAAACAAGTTACCGTTTTGCTGTCTGTAGGGAAGGCTTAATTTTGCTAAGTCTCAGGCCTAAGCTCAGGACTGGTTCTGAACTAAACAAAATATAATGGGACTGCTGTCCTGGGGTGACAGCTGCATAACCTACAGTGTTCTACTCCTGGGCCAAGAAACTTGGTTGATCCCAGGTCCTTTCCCAGTGCCTCAGTTTCCTTCTTATAGGTAGCACACCTGCAGTTCTACACTCACAGATTCATTCAGAATCCTTCTGGCTGCTACATACAGCCTTCCCATTCCCAATGAGAAAGATGACAACAGAAACAATCTTAGCCCTGTGACTACTCCAAGAAACATCCAGCTAGAAACAAAGCAAGTGGCAAGCTGGGAAGCCCATATGCTCAGCATGCCTCTAAGTGCTACATTAAAAACCAATGGTAATTAGTGTCTTTCATCTGACATCATCATGTACAGACCCGAATCAGGCCATAGGAGAATCAGAATGAGAAACCTGCTTCACATTCATTGCTCTTCTGCAGGATAACTATACTGAGCACTCTACATTACATAAGAAGTAGACATAATGGTTTGGTTTCTAAATTGTTACTTCTAAATTGTATAAAGAAAAGCTGCTTATCCAGCTATGTACTAACATTTTTTCTGATTCTAAAAAGCAAAGATGTTTAAGATGTTCCAAGTATTCCCTACATGTGGCTTCCCACAAGGCCAAAATTCTACTTAAAAAAACCCATATTTTTAATTAGATAATGATCTGTCATAATTACAACTGGTGACTACTTGACACTTGAAGTCCATATGACTTTTATACAAAATACCAGCACTTATGATGCCACCCAAGCATTTCAGAACATTTCCTCAGAGATAGGAACATGACTGGCAAGCTACAAATGGGAGGAGTGGGGGGTGCTAACCACACTTGCCATCTTAAAACTTAATTCCTCTTCCTTATACGACATTTCTTATAGTCCCTTGTTCTTCAGAATACAGAGTAATGATGTACAGTGGAAGCACTGCCTGGAGGAGTTAGAAGTACTTTTTTAAAAATCACTCAGTACACAGAAAACCTGCAGACTCAAGAAATAGATTACACTGTATTTTTTAGAGAAGCAGTGTCAAAATGAAATTAAATATACTGGTTACTACAAAACAAATCACAAACTTCTCTGGCATAGACAGTGTTAAATGCTCAAGTTTGTTTTTGACTGCAGCAGCATGTAGCTTAGCAAGGCTATCAATTTTGGGCATTGGTAAAGACAGATTTTAGAAACTGCACAAGAATATTTAAAATTGTATTTCCTGCCTCATCTCTGTTCTATCCTGAAAGGAACACAGACTTTTTTTTTTTTTTTTTTTAACTTTTACAGCTTTGGAACACCTATCAACTCAAATTTATTAAAATTTAAAGTGTATCCCCTTGGTTAACTCTTGGTTAACTCTAGAATGAATATATCCACAATCATAACTCTAAGTTTTTGATACTAATTAATTTTGTTTTCAGTTAGCTTCCCACTCTTGGATTACAGCTTTGAGGAAAAATATGATTAAGGAATATAAGCTTGCTCATTTATATAACCTCACCTATTTATACATCAAGAATCTATTATATGCATGTCTTACCTGGTTACATACAACAGAAATCCCTCCAGATGTATTCCTAAAATGTAAATAAGATATTTGAAATTATGAGAATTTGGGCTTTAAAGGAAGTTAAATACATACAGTATCCCAAATTTACCTACCGTGTGAAAGGGTTATTTGCTTCATTATCTTCTGGGGCTTTTATACTAATGCAATCCCGCAATGGTATCTGCAGCAAGTTATAAAAATACACATCTTTATAAAAGCTTTTTCAAGAGAATCTTTAGTTACCAAGAAATTTAAGTTTGCACTGCTTACCTTGATAATGGGCTGGATACTGTCATCTGGTTCAAAGATAATTGACTTTGAACAGATTTTTAGGGAGCCTCTGAATTTTCTAAAAGGAACAACAAACAAAAAAGTTGTGCATGCATTCAAAATACATGAGCCTAGAATGACTCCAGTAAATTAAGGTATGTAAGAGTTTTGTACCTTTCATCTTTGCAATCTCTATTTATAATGTGATTAGCTGTGTGTTGTTCAAAGTAATATTCTTCCAGGTTCAGAAGAAGCAGTGAAAACCTACAAATTAAAAATAAAAATATTTTATTCTAAGAGAAAATACTGTAACAGTTAGTACTCTTAATAAAACATATTGGTGTTTGGAAAGTTTTCACTGATCTCTTTGCTGCACCCCAAACCCCAATACTTAATTAATTTAACTCTTCAGAATAACAACCTATATGGAAAATCTATGTGTCTGTGAAGATCAACTGATGCTCTTCCAACACATATAAGGTTAGATATTTGAGTCTGATGTCTTTGGTGGAAACTATTCTAATATAACCAGGCTTTCTGCTTCAGCCCTGATCAATATATACCAGGCAAAATATGCAATGACACAAAAAGAAAGGGCAGGAACTAATCACTTAGAAGGGATAGAATTAGATTGTTTTGAAGCTGAGCCAAATTAAACTGGTCTAAAATGTTAAGTGAAAACACTGACACAGACTTTACAACATGACTGAGTTGCTCAATGGATGCCCTCAGAGGAAGCATTACCTTCCTCACCAACCACATTTTGTACTTCCTCCACACCTGTGTTCAGCCCCCAGGAAGCCTGTTCATGAACTAATGTGATTAACAACAAACCTCAATAACAACAAAACAAAAATAGGAAACTGAAGTCTTCTAATGTATTTAATTGCAGGATTTTAGTAATGCCAGTGCCGGTACCAAGTAAATGCAAATAGGTCAGATTAGGGGGAACATAAAAATATTTTCTCTACCAGCTTAACTAAAACTGCTGCAAGTGATCAAAACTCAACAACTTTGTAACAGGGTGAACACTAACACTCACTCACTAAGTGTTTCAGCTGTAGAGAATGCCAGTGGATACTGGCACAGCAGGAGAAGCAAAAACAACCTCAGTTGGAAGTACAATTTGTGTGCAGCACTCATCTGATCTGCACGAGTAAGTAGTATTTATTTACACCCACATTTTGAGCTTTTTGTACTTCACACATGAAGCGCTTCACTAGAAATGCCTGTGAAAACACTAATAAACACCAAGTGTCCCCAGAGCATTATTCAAACAGCAGTAAATATGTCAAGAGTCCACAAAATGAACCAAGTGAATTGAACAGCCTGTTCATTAAAAAGCATATTTCACAATGGAAAAAACAGTGTTACTGAAAATACATCTTGTGCACTTAAAGATTGTGTTGTGGTTGTTATCTTTAACAGAACATAACGATACAGGTTTTACTGCAACTACAAGTAACAGTAGGTCTATATACTCAAAACTGTTTGTGTTTCCAAGATACTTTGTCTTACTGCTCTGTTGCTTTTTTAAAATGGTCTTATCTCTACTTTCCTTTCTTGACAACAGATTTTTTATGATCCTAGTTTTGGTGCTTTTCTTTGCAGTATCTACTATGGGCCTTTTTTTTTTTTATTTGTGCTGAAAACTGTTGATAATTCAAAGATTTAAGCACTGAGTGTGTTTAAACAGAGTCAAGGCCTTTTCAGCTTCACCCCACCCCACCAGCGAGGAGGCTGGAGGTGAACAAGGAGTTGGGAGTGGACACAGCCAGGACAGCTGACCCCAGCTGACCAAGGGTTATTCTGTGCCATATAGAATTATACTCAGTAACTGTTGCGAAGCTACTATTTTTCATATCCTATTACATGCCATTTTTCAAAATATCATACAGTTGAAATCATCCAGGACAAACTTAAAATTTCTGATTTTGCAAACTCAGATCTTGTAAGTTCTATCACATTTTTTTTAAAGCTTTCTAATAAAGCTATGTTAGGATGTATAAAGAGCAATTTGCCAGTAAAATGGTCTTCTTTCTAGTATGTATAAGCATACTATATATATGTATATTATATGTATAATTATTATTATTTAAGTAATAAAAAGTCAAGAATAAAGGTAGCATCCAGGTTTGTTTGAAAAAAAAAAATCTATTCTCTTTCATCAGGAAACAGACACTATTGACATAAGGAACATAAGCTTCAGAGAAATGGCATTCATGGTCCCACAAATATTTTTTTCCAAGAAAACTACAATGACTGTTCAATAGAATTAATTTCTGAAATTCTTCACTCTTGGGCTCTTTCCTTTGTCTCCACCTATTCTTTTAACAAACTCCTCACATTTTTATATTCTTTCCAAATTCACCTGTTGACAGCACTGGTATTTACTAGATTTTTAAGTTTTTGGTAAATGCAGTCATCCCTCACATATTGAAGACAAGCTGTGTTTTTATATCAAAACATTGGCGTTATTCACAGTACCTACAATATGCTCAACATAAGGCAAAATACACAAACCAAGAGAGTTCTCTTTGAAATATTTCATTATCTCTATGAAAATATTGTATCTTTGTATACTTGTTACTTTATAAATAAATTCACCTTCCCAAAACCAGAAGTTGTAGGCAAGAATTTAACAATTTGAGGTTTTCTTTTCCCAGCATAACACTCACTGCTGCTGAACCACATGGTGTCATGAAGAGAAAAAAAAAAAAAAAAGCAAAGATATGCACAAAAACTCAAGATAAGATAAACTCTTTACATAGGCTAAATAAGTACTGTGGGAAAACTGCAGGTTTACTCCTTTTTAAATACCATGCTTGTAGCAGCATCCAGTTCATTCTTTTGCTATTCTCTCTGTGTCTCTTCCACATGAGTACTCATTCTCCAGGCCTACAGAGACAGTTTTGTTGTAAAGCTTCTTGTTGGAGACCTGCAACCTCCTGCTCACTGACCTCAGCTTTGCTGCCTGGAAAATGGGTTGCAATGCTGTGCTGGAAATTGTTAAAGCATTTTTCCTCAAACACCGTCCATCATATAGGCTAAGTTCATTTTGCATATTTATCTTCCCCTCCCACTCTCTGCAGAGCCTTCCATGTAGTTCTGAAGCCTCTTCCTAGCATTTCTATGCTTACTGCTACTCTACTTGCAAGTCCACTTACTCTAACTACATTTTCCTATATTTTCAGGCTGCAACAAGTAATTTCTGCAGGCAGACAGAGCCCAGATATCAAATCTCCACAAATGAAATCACAAGTCTCTACTACTCTCAAGCACCCACTGCAACTGGAACAAACTTACTGCCTGTCCCAAGACTATGCCACAACAACTGCCCCTTTTAAAATTAGTATGATACCATAAGTGAAAGCAAAATTTTCAGACCTGCATCTCACTACTGGCTAACAAATCTAGACCAGTTCAAGTTATTGTTAATAATGAACTCTGAAGATTTTGATGTGTGATCCCTGGACTAACCTTCTGGAATTTCTCAACTCATCTCAGTCTTTGCTGCTCTAAGTATTTAAATTTCATTTGCCTGTGTTAATGAACCATAGAACTGTCAAAGAAAAGTCAAGTTTCATCACATGTTACTGGAGTACAGTCAGAGCTTTGTATCTTCACAGAAGAAATATCTTTCACATAAATAAACAGAGCCATTGATAGTTACTGTATCAACAGGGTCCCTCTTGAGAACCATCACTGCACATAATGATACTTCAGGCTTGCCAGGAGGTTTAACAAGTATCTACAGATAGCAAGGGTACAGATCAGTCTCTGGCATGTTGCATAAATAGGCAAACAGTGTTGTGAAGGCCTGAAAAAAATAGGACATCAATCATAATAGCTGTAAAATTACAGCAATGGGGATCTTCAACATGCAACTAAGCAGTTGGGCTTTGGGCTGACTGCCTTCCAAAGAGCTAAAGGAAGTAGACACTTGTGATATCAACATGACCGGCATACCAAATTTATATACTATCAACTGCTATGTGGTCCTACAACAAGAATTTGTATGCATGTATAGCATACATTTAAAATAGTAATTTAATTCTGCACATGACAGGGAGACTTAAAAAAAAAAAAAATCAACAATTAACAGTAGGCAGAGAATGCATAAGATACCCTGTATAAGAAACTGGTTAAACCTGTAAGAGTTGAAAACTATATTTTGGTTTTCCGCCACTGAGCAGGCGTACTGTTCCCAGTGCTGTGTAATTAACAGCACGCACTGTAAGCCCATGACTTTATCACAGTGACCTGGAATAACAACCTGGATCGAAAAAAAATCAATGTCAAGACAAGCAACAGTAAGTTAATCTGTCCCCAGTCCGCCCTTCCTTGCCTTCAAGTCTGATCGAAGACATTAAAACCCCTCAATCCAAGCAGTTAGTCAGGCAAAAGTTTTAACTGGGTAATGTACAAAAATCCTTTGGTATCTAACATGAAAAAGGGTTTTGATTTTTTTTTTTCACTTTTAAATTATCAGGAAGAACCAGCATCTAAAAAAAAAACAAAAAAAACAACACAAACCAACAAAGAAACAAAGCCCAGTTCTTGTTCCTACATATTTGTAGCAGATCCCTTCAGTTTCTATTAAACACCTTTGCCTGGTGCTCTAGATCTTTGTAATCTTGTTTTACAGTAATAAACAAATATCACAAAGTTATTTTTCAGGCAAACAGAAAAGGATCAAGTTTGAGACATTTTTCTTATTACCAGCAAATGGTAATTTTGATCCATTTTCAAAATTAATAGTCCAATTGTTACTTGAAACTTCCCAAGTATAAATCATTAATGAGTTTTTATTAAAAATCTACTTAGAGAATGGTAATGCTATAGCTTGGAAAGCAATCTGAGTATCTGTTGATACAAAATCCTTTGAAATCCAGCAATAAAACTCATAGCTTAAAGCTTATTACAGGATGTTATTATGCTTGTGCCCTAATAAAGACAGGTTTATGCCCACAAATGTTGTGGTCACTATGCTATTTAATGGATTGCAACACACTGATCATGCTAGTAAGCCACAGGCCTGTCTTCAGGGATCATCGACCAATTTTTTTTCTTCTACAGTGAACTTGACATACTAGACTATAAAAAAACCCAAACAAAACAAATCAACAAACCAACATATTATTCTGAAAATGACACAGACACAAATTAGACAAGATTTTCAAAAAAAATTAAATTCCTTGGAAGGAGCTATAAGGGTTGAGAGACTGCAAGATGTTCAATGCCTTATACTATAGCCTCTTAACAGTCCTACCTTTATCCTCAATGTCTCAATAACAGCAAACAAACCTTCAGAGGGCTGTATTTTCTTACTATGTGTAGTATTTGAAAAATGGAAATTGAAGGGAAAAAAAAAAAGCAGCTTCAGTAACTTTGCTGGTCACACACACTTGTAGTGTCTCAAAAATTACTTTCAGTTGTGGAGACCAGCCAATTTTGACTCAAAAAGTTATCACATTAGCAGACAAACCATAATGCAAGCTTCTATTCAGAGTGGTGGAGTTTTCCCAGGATAGTTTTGCACATGGAATGATACATGGAATACCAGAAACAGTACCATGAGAAGGAGTCAGGCACAAGAACAAGGTGGCCAGGAACAAGACTTTACCCTTTGGAATGCAGCAAACCCACACAGCAGCTCTGCTATCAAGAGATGCTAGGAAAGAGGCAGTTTCACTTTCCAGGGTAAAATAAATCAGTAGCCACCACTGCCACTATGGCAAAGCCTTGAGCTTTAGAGTCAGTGGAAAGGCACTTACATTGTTACACCTCACATGTAATGCAAGTTCTGCATCCAAAAATCAACAGCAGCGTGAAGAGGGAAGAAGGAAGAACATGCAAGATAAGGGAATATCTTTTATCATAAAAACTCACACAGCTGGAAAAACCAACACCACCAACTTAAATAACACAAGGAGTCTCCCAGATCCAAAATGAAAAGAAGATTTTCAGCCATAGTTGTGCCTGACTGTCTGAGGGTATATGTTGGGGGGGTGAGAGCTACAGCAATGGATGATTGGTACAGTGTAGACACCACATCTTTACATCCCCCCAGATAACTTTAATGGAGGCTTTAAGAGCTTTTGTGCTGGAACATCTTCAATCCTCACAGTGTTTAAAGTATACAGAATCTGGTAAAGAGTTAATCTTTTAACAATCTATGAAAAGTTAAGCACCTACACTTAAGGGGAGAGGTAAATTAAAGCATGCCAACATAATTTTGCTTGAAGACCTAGTTCAAATTCCTGTCTTCATATAGTCCCAGAAAGATTGTATTAAGAATAACTGAAAAATTCATATGCCAGTCAGTTGGAAGGTATTTTCTTGTGAAGGGAATCAGTATTCATTTGAGAAGCAGCTCCAGGTAGAAAAAAGAAAAAGGTAACCATCTTGCCAAGAAAAACAGAACTCACTTCCTTTTTGAAAGAGCCACCATATAATTGCCATTCATAAAAGGCCTGAGGACTATGAGTCAAGAACACACCCAAGACACATAAGAAAACTCGGCACTAAGTAGAAAGAAAATACTTGCAAAACTTCAGCTTGTATGAGGTCATTCCCAATACACAAAGTTTGGGAACCCAAAGGCACCCAAACATTCCTAGCATTGTTCTGAGTATGCAGCCAAGAAGACAATCGCCCTTTATAAACAACAACCTGGGGTTTATAACGCCTACCAAGGTGCTACAAAATATTCTCCAAACAGAAGTGAGCTGCATCAGGCTTAGTCTACTTGAGAATTTCACTGTTACTTTGTTTGATGTGCATGTCCCTCTATACTACACTTTGAAAAAACTCAGACACTCAACATCTGAGGGGAAAACAAAACAAGTCCACAATTTATTTTATATATCAAAATATCACCTACCAACTGAAACACTGGACTTATTCAAACTGGACACAGGAACTGACCATGCAGGGACCAGTGCCTTGGCAAAATCCTGTTTAAACCATCCAGGAAAGGTACCCATTGATCTTGGTTTAAATTAACAATCTGTGATTGAAGCCTTACTATTTTTGTCCTTTTGTCAGAAAAGCACATGCTAGAAATCTGCTTGGACACAAGGGTTTCAAGTGGCTGATCCAACACACCTTGCACAACCATTTGACCTGAAAATGGAAGTACAGTCCTAATAGCAGAAGGAAACAGTCAGGGATGAAACAGCAGGGCAGCCCAATCTAGCAGCAGCACACAGCTATGCAAATCCAACTCTAAAATTAAACCTCCTCCTCCCAAAAATAACAAATTATGTATAGGCCAGCTGTAGGACTCATTTGATGATCTTGGGATAAAAGCCTTCACTATGCATATTTTGTCTCAAGAGAGTAAAATAAGGCTACTGATAAAATAAATAAATAAAAATCCAATGCCCAAGCAACCATCACACCAAAAATCCATCTGCAGCACCTACATGCTGCCAGTAGGCTGCTTCATGTGAGTGGTGTATCCAGCAGAAGAGACGAACCCCTCACACAGGCAGGTGGGCAGGGTGCAAGACAAACCAGCAGCACTGTATAGAGAGACCCTCCTCACCAAGTGTTTACACTTGTCTGCATTTGGGCATACTGCCAGCAGAAGTGAGAAATCAATTTATAAAGAAGGCAATGACCTGAGCCAAACACCACATCATCTAATATGACGGTTTGTAACTAAAATTGTTTGTAAGAAAGGATTGCTGCTCATGAAGGATGAATATTTTAGGGATTAAATAAACTGTCCTGGACATAGGACATTTCAGCATTTTCTTGTTTTCTTTTAGAAAATGGCATATAGTCAGAAAAGAAGGTTTATGTAACTAGATATTAAAGTGGACTAATTAGTTAAGAAGAAATATTTTTTCAGATCACTTAAAACTAATCTGATCTTCCTTCCCTCCAAAGCAACTGCATAAGAAAATTAACTTCTTACTTACCAAGTTTCTCACTACTCTTATAGCTTAAAGTTTTGTAGAAAGCAATGTATAAGTAACAAAAAAACAAAAAATAACAATAAACCCCAAACCAAAACACACATCAAATGCAGCTGCCACAAAATTGTAAGCAGTCCTGTTTATTTCACTAGGAAATATGTACTCCAAGGATAAAAAGATCAAGCAAAGCTTTCAAGCAGAAGTTGGTGTCTCTAACAGCTACCCAGCACCTAGGTAAAAAAATTCCCAGAATGTGTCCCTTCAATTAAGTCATAGCAAGCTGCTTTTTTGCTGTTTTAAGGTAGAACTATAAGGACAAAATGAACAAAAATGCAAAAATGTTTCTGATCTGATATTTCTAAACTCAAAATATTTTAAATTACTTAAATGCTTTTAATATTTCCTAACTGAGAAAAGCACAGGAAAAAGGGAGAGGAAAGGACCTGATATAGGGTACAAAACATAAAAATTTACTTAGATTTTATATTAATATCAATTGTTAGGCAAGGAGAAGAAAAAGAGAAACAGGTTTGCAGATATAGGAAAAGCTGCCAGTGCAAATGAGAAAGAGCTTGATCTTTCATGAAGTGCTCAAATTACAAGCTCAAATAATAAGATCCTGATATGCTTTCAAGTAGGAGCAAAGAAAAAAGTTCTCATCAACAACTGTAGCTCAATAATGTTGACACTGATATGCTGAGTTTGTTCTCAGGGCTTTTTAGAAGAGGGGTCTCATTTGGGTTCTTTGGGACAAGTCTGATTTTTTGCCTTGTTTTCTGAGCTTCGCTCCCCGCCCCCCCCCCCCCCCCAAAAAAAAAGGGCTATTTACATTAAATCCATAACACAGCTAACACAGTAATTTTCCTTGCTTTTCCTACAATTAAGATTCCTTCTTTACAATTCAAAATATTTCTCTTTTCCTTCTACACCAGAAGTTTGTCCTTTCTGCCTGCAACCCCTTACAAACAACTAAAATCACAGCAGCCCCCCCAAAGCAACAATATATACAAGAAGACAAAACGTGACGCTGAACACATCTGTACTTCAAAAAAAAAAAAACAAAAAACAAAAAAACAACAACAAAAAAAAAACAAAAACAAAAACAAAAACAAAAAACCACTTCAGAGGATGTGGTAGCTTCATAGGCTGCGCAGCTATGAATCAGAATTTACACGGATAGAGTGAGTCCAGCTCTTCATCATGTGGTTTTCTCATCAACAATAAACAGTGCTGTGTAACCAGCAGAGACCTGCACCAGGAATTTGCGCAGGGCTCGCAAAGGACCAGCCTGCTGTTTCCCTGGTTCCCGCTGCAGGAAACAACTGGGAATCCCTGATCCCCCCCCAAGAGAAGGTGGTGTCCTGCTGTGTGACCCATGCCGACCTACTGCTCTCACAGAGATTTCCTATGTGGAAATATTAGGCTTGCAAAAGATTTTGAAACTTTCTGAAAGACAGATCCAGGTAAACCAGGCAAAAGAAAGTGGGACACTACCTAAAAAGAAGGGAGTAAATTCAGGATACACTCAAGCATGTGTGATAAGCCTCCGTTGTACGTTCAGAAACAAAACAAAGACTACAGTCAACAAACAGGAGCGCGCAAATTGAATTAAATGCTTTAAAGAGACAACACAGAGTCTGTAATTCAAGGGCTGACAGTACACTGACTACAGTGTTCAGGGGGAAAAAAAGGAAAAAATATCACAGCAAACTACAACAAACTACAGAGAAACACAGCTCCATGCCACAAGCACAACTAATATACAAAAATCCACAAGACGCTATTTTTCATGCAGTTTATGCAAGGCAAGCAGCGCTCCTATTTCCCCAGGTCCTTTTTACACCCTTTTCAGCCTTAGCTCGGGGGAACCCTCAGCCACCGGATCCGAGCAGTTACAACAACGAGGGCAGCGCAGCACCCGGCTCTCCCGGCGCTGCGCCGCGGCCTCCCCGGAGCCCCGCGGCTCCGCCGGGCCCTGCGAGGGGCCGGGGCCGAGCGGGGCCGAGCGGGGCCGAGCGGGGCCGAGCGGGGCCGAGCGGGGCCGAGCGGGGCCGAGCGGGGCCGAGCGGGGCCGAGCGGGGCCGGCCGGGCAGTGCCGCTCACCTCTCCTTGGAGTACAGCTCCCGCTCCAGCCGCCGCCTGCGGATGAAAGCCATGGAGCCGCCCGGCCGAGGCGCCGGTGCCGCCGCCACAGCAGGCCGGGCCGGGCCAGGCCGCGCCTCGGGGAGGCGGGGAGAGCGGCCGGCCGCGGCCGCAGCCGGGCTGGGAGCCCGGCCCGCCCCGTCCGTAGCGCCGGAGAGGCGGGGGAGGCGGCTCGGAGAACAGGCCGGGGAGCGGCGTGTCGGCGCCCGCGGTTCTGCGCCCTCGCCGGGCTGCGCGGTCTCTGCCCTTCGGGGCCTCCGCGGCGCACACGGAGAGAAGCTCACGCTGTGTTACACGGTGAAACAGCTTCATTACGTGGACTAAAATACAAGTTTTAAATGCAGTGCCACTGCAGTGAGGTCATTGTGCCCGTAATGCGTGTGACAGAAGCTGTCCGGGCAGGAGGTGTGTTCAAAGCCTAGAATCACAGAATACGCGGAGTAGGAAGGGATCCAAGTGCCCGCCCTGCACAGGGCATCCCCGAGAGTCGCAGCACACACTGAAAGCGCTGCCCAAACGCTTCCTGAGCTCCGTCAGGCTCTGTGGGGCTGTGACCGCTTCCTTGGGGAAGCCTGCTCCAATGCTCAATCACCCCTTGCTTGAAAAACCTTTTCCTCATACTCAGCCTAAAACTCCCCTGACTCAGCTTCATGCCGTTTGTTCAAGTCCTGTCATTGCCTAGAAAGACCTCTATGGAAAGAGGAGTTAAGTAAAATCTCTTACTTTTTTGTGAAAAATTCAATTCTTTGAACTGCCACTGTATCACAGAATCACAGAATAGTGAGGTTGGAAGAGACCTCGAAGATCATCAAGTCCGACCTATGCCCTAACACCACAACTAGACTATAGCACCAAGTGCCAAGTCCAGTCTTTTTTTAAACATATCCAGAGATGGTGATTCCACCACCTCCCTAGGAAGTCAATTCCAGTACTTTATTATTCTTTTAGTGAAAAATTTTATGCGTTTACAGACACAATCTCTTGTGCAGTAGAAAAATTTTGCTTTTTGCCTAATAAATAGGCAAATAGGTTTGAAAAATGGATTCATGGAGAGGATATAATTTTTACATAGAAATTAAAATAATTACTGGCTTCTAGACCTCGAGAGATTGTCTGATGTACTCTGCACTCAGATGGATTCAGGTATGTGTTGATCAGTGTTACTCAAATATTTTCAATTTGTGGACATAAATATAAGAACTGTTGTATTTGCAGAAGGCAGGTTTACTTTGTCTTTCAGAGCTCTCTTCAGGAGTACTTGACAGAATTTAAGGAGGCAACAGATCACAGTTTGAAAACCACTTCTATCATCTGCATGAACTACATCTCTAACCAATTTGTAAAAGCACCTGTTCGGAGAAAATCTGCAACATTTGTGTATAGCTTGTGCAAACTTCTAACAGCATCTGTGGATATATATTTATCCAATAGCCAACCTGATTTTTCTTTGCTGCATTCCTTGTCATATTTCTAGTGGGGCTTGGGTTGAAAGGGACCTTAAAAACCATGTAGTTCCACCCCTCTGCCCCCACCATGGGCATGAACACCTTCCTCTAGACCAGATGGCTCAGGGCCCCATGCAGTCTGGCCTCGAACATTTCCAGGGATGGGGTATCCACCACTTCTCTGGGAAACCTGCTCCAATGCCTCACTACCCTCACAGTAAAGAATTTCTTACATCTAATCTAAACTTTCTCTCTTTTAGTTTGATGCCATTACCCCTTGTCCTTGTCACTATATGCTCTTGTAAATAGTCTCTCTCTGTCTTTCTTGTAGGCTCCATTTAGGTACTGGAAGGACACAGTTAGGTCACTCTGAAAGCCTTCTCTTCTCCAGGCTGAAGAATCCCAATTGTCTCATCCTTTCCCCAGGGCAGAGGTTCTCCATTCCTCCAATAATCTTGGTGGCTTCCTCTGGACTTGTTCCAGCAGGTTGATATCCTTCCTGTGTTGAGGACCCCGCAGCTGAATGCAGTACTTGAAGGTGAAAAGTATTTATGTGCCTCACATGTTTTAATAAATATTTTGTATAAATATATACTTATTCATATAGCTGTTTATATGTGAGGATATGTATCTCATCCTCTCATAGACTAAACATTTTTTCACTTTTCTTATAGACTACACTCATAAATGATTTATTCTTCCAGCTTTATTCTGCCTTCTTTCCAGTATGACTTTTGCCTTTTTCTTAGGATAGGAGGCATCAACACCAACTAGAGTGCAGTAATTATGCCCCATGGGTTACATATGAGAGGAACATTCATCAACACATTCCAGTAAGCACTTGCTTGTCTTATTGTGACAGAAATGTCTACTCAGAACTGATTCTAACATAATGCCATCTAGTTCTCTACTTTTTCTCTTATATATGTAAGTTAAGTTCTTCTCAGGTATAATATTTTGCCTCAGCTGGGAGGATTTAATCTTGCTAATTTTGAACATTTATCCCAGTTAAGAAAATAGTTTTGAAATTTGATACTGTCTTCCAGCTCTCACAGTGGTGAGACTGAGATTTCTAATCTATCTATAGTCTGTTGCATCTTGCAAATGACTAATGCAAATAGAACTGAATAGAACTGAAATGACAACAGATCTTAACGGGTTCTTAGTGCAGGTTCTCTCCAAGTTTGATTTTTGTAAGCAGCATACCAATTCTTTGGTGCTTTCATGAAAATTATGTTGCTTTTGCTTTTTTTTTTTAATGGAACTGTAATGGGGCAATGTCTAAATGATACTAAACTCAAGACCTATGATACTTATTGTTCCTCTTTTTATACCAAATCAGTGAAATTGAGTGTAAAAAAAGGGCATTAGGGTAGTGTGAGAGCATCTGTTCCTGGCAACCTAATGGTAACTTCTTAATTGTGAAATTTATTCTAGATTATTCTTTGACATCAAAATAAATATGGATTGCTTTAGACCAGCTTTCCTTAGATAGATGAATTTTATCCTTTTCTTGTCTCTTTAAACCTATATAGCCTTTTAGCAATTCAGAGATTTTTTTTGATATATTATTAAGTAAATTTCTTTAGGCCCTATTAACTTGATTACATAAAATTTACATAGGTTTTAGCTCATTCCTTCTTTAAGCTCTATGGTAAGATAAATTTAATTAAGTATCTGGGCACTTCTAATGTATTTCCAGAATATTTTCTTGTTGCATTTTATACTCTTTCTTACCTGTCACTCATTTTGTACTGTAGGCTTTGTAATTTTATTCTTTTATTCATATTCTTTTATGTTACCCTTCAGTTATGTCCCCTTATTATGACTTCTTTCTTCAAATCTTTGAAGAGCTTTTAATGTGATGTTAATACAGTCTACTTAAGCTTCCTTTCCTTCCTTTTGTTCACATCAAGATAGCTTGCTATTGTATGTTTAATTAAAAATGAGCCTATTGTTCTCTGCAGAAAATCTAGGTTAGCTTTAAATGACTGAGCTCAGGCCTAGACTCTACAGAAAGGAGGTTAATTAACTCATATAGAATGGCATGCTGTTATGATGAGCCTGCTTTTAGTACCTAGACTAGCTTGATTAAAGCTAGCTTAACTATTTCTACATAACAATGCAGTCCTTAGTTGGCAGTGCTGACATGCTTTTTCTTCCTCTTTTGTGCAGAGTAGGGAAGTCTATTTTGGTCAAATGTGTCATGATCACTTTCACTCGGTTTGTTTTCTGCCTTTAAAATCGGAATGAGCTCCTTTCTACTTGCCATGCAGTTCCAGTTGGTAAGGCCTCTTGTAACTTCCTCTGTACTGTGAAGCAAAAGTTTATCCCTAAAATACTACAATAACTTGATGAACATTTTGTGTCCTGCCATATTGTTCTTCAAACTGGTATTCAAATGATTGAAATCCATTGTTATCTCATGGGCAAGTGTGTTGAATACCTTCATTAGTTGCTCAGAATACATCAGAAAAAACACCAACTTCCTCCTTTTGAGTACAGCTGTAGTCTACTATGAAAAATAGACCTGAATCACAATGTCATTTTGCTTCCTCCTTTTAATTTTGACCAGGAACAGTATCTTTTCTCTCTTCCTGAATTCAATATGCATTGAATCATCATCCTCTGATTTACTGTGCCCATTTTCCCTTGCATTCTTATATACAGCTATCACTCATGATATGCTACCATATCTCTGGGGTACTCATAAAACTGTATTTTTTCCATAGGCTCACTGGATCCCTGGCATTTGACTTCAAATATTCCAAGTTGTTTTTAATTTTTTTTCATTTTTTGTTTCTGGCAGATATTCCCCATGGTATTTAACCACTAAAGCTTTGTCTTTCAGATATCTAAAAAGCTTCATTAAATAGAATGCTGAAGTGTTTCTTATCAATCCATTCAATTCTATTGGGCATTTTTAAACATGTTCAGAGTAGGCTTAACCTCAATTGTTGAAGTCAATGGTGAAGTTCCTGTTGGGAGTATAAAAGACTCCCGAGTGTAGTTCAAGGATTCATCTAATAATATATTTATTCTGAATGGTATGTCAATAGCCAACCTATGACACATTAACCAAAGGCAAAACTACTAAAGAGTACTTTAGCTTATTGTTAGTAGAACTAGTCAGAAAACAGAAACATTTTTAATGGGGAAAAAAAACAACATTCTTATCTCTTGTTACAGTGACATTTAAAATATTTAATAAGTTTGCATTTTTGTAAAGAAAGCATTTTTTGAAAGAAATGAAGGAATAGTTTTGCTTTCAGGAGAAGTTTAGGATAGACTAACTTTCTGCAAGGTAAACACTGGCCCTAGTTTTCTGTCACACACACAGTCTTTTCACTATGTGCATACTTAGAGCCTAGAATAATAAATAAATCCTTAACTGGTACATCTTGCTTCCACCACAGTAACAATAACAAAATCAACAACAATTAGATGTGCACTGGCTTACTTGTTGCCCTGATCTGAGTGAAAACCTGGAGATAACATGCAGAAACTCCACTAGATTAAAAACAATCATGTAAAGTTTACCCTCATGATAGAATGGCCAGCTCCATTCTGAACATATTTAAACTAGTTTGCAATCATCTTTCTTGTACTAAATTCTGCTAAGATTTTTTGAGCTAGTTGTAAAGTCAATTTTTAAGTGTACACAGTGTGTGTTTGATTTAAAATCAATTTTAATTAAACCAATTTTTATCAATGAACAAATGTGTAATTCACCATTTTCCATGGAGAAAAAAAATAATCCTAGAGGGAAATTTAAAGTGTCAACGTTTAAAGATGTTCTGTAAGTCAAATTGTAAAGGCAATGATAACAGAAAATTGTACAATTATTTTACATGTCAATAGTGAAATCCTTCTAAACCACACCCATTCTGAAATACAGTACTTGATTATAAATTGGTTTGATTTTACTATTCCTTGAAGGATTGCA
This sequence comes from Lonchura striata, assembly GCF_050655825.1. NCBI lineage: Eukaryota > Metazoa > Chordata > Aves > Passeriformes > Estrildidae > Lonchura > Lonchura striata. Next base: position 119,521,490 of record NC_140704.1, read on the forward strand.
TCTCCTTCAGGTCTCTGTACTCCTTTGCTAATATTATTAAGCTGATTTTCATAGGTTAATGTTTCTAGAATTTGAGGGATGGATTTTCAGCCATTGGTTTGGTGCACACTGCATATACAGATCCCTGCACTTCATTTTGGAAGCATCCTGAAGAGGACTCATAAAATAGGGCAAAGTGCATGGTAATCCAGAAATAGTTTGGTACACTTTTATATTTCAGCAGTACTGAGAAAGAAAACAATACTGATTTAGTCTCTTTAAAGACATGTAAATTTTAAAGATCAGAGACAAATTTGTAACAGAAAAGAATATATTTACTTTATTAAAACAGAATTGGAACACACGTGAACTATATGGAAAAATATAACTGCCCAATGTGTTCATCGAGTAAGATACTCCCACACCCCTTCAGTGTTCCAGCTACTTTATGGAGCTGATGACTTGGCTTCCCTCCAACACCCATACATACTTCATGCCATTAGATGCATGAGTCACTCTGCTCTGCTGTAGAGCTGCTAAATGTGATGCCACAAATGTTCATTTGGATGAGCCCTTGAGTCATATTTCAGTATAGCTGGTGTTTGAAGGAAAGACCTTTTAGTAAGCTTGTTACATATAGTCCACAGGACAATGAAGCTGTAATTTATATCACAGTAATGAAAATAAGCATGGATAGTGGTGGTGAGAGAAAACCTGAAAAGTCCTACGGTAGGAGAGAGCATCTATTAAGGATAGATATTCTATGCAAAAGCAGTATTTAATAAACTTTACAGACTAAATACCAGTTTCCATTTTATCCACCACCATAACATATCACTTAAATGTAAATTTAAAATTTAAAAGGTAACTTGTATTGTCATTGGGTTTTCCCTCATTTTGAATGGGCACAGTTAAGTTGTTGGCAGAATATTATTTAGCTGAAGAATACATTGTTTTATTCCCTTGCTCATGAGCAAGTTCATGTGACTTGATGTCGAAGAATATATGTGTATAAAACACAAAGGGATGTTTAAATCCCACTTTGTAAATGGTAAAAATCACAAGTCTCCCTTTTTTGGGCTATGGGTTCAGTGTTCTGGCAGAGGGTGTTTTTCTGAGATGTAGGAGAGTGAAAATAAAGCAGAAGGATTGAGATGCAGAACTAAACTGTTTAATTTGCTTACATAGTTGGCCTTTAAAACTCTTAAAATGTTTCAGCGAAGACTATTTTAAATACCTATATTTTTTTTGCATAGGTAATAGTCCCAGATGTGTTAGGCTATTTATGTTGAAGCTGCTTCAACTCATTGTCCAACAGCATTCTTGCTGCAAAGAAGAACAGAAGAATGATATTCATGCTTCCATTTTAATCAGTAAAACAAATGCATAATTCAGATTAATTTTCAGACATGTATATGAGTGAATTATTTCTTTGACATATATTCTTGTGCATTGGTTGACTTTATTCCACTTTCCCTAAGCCAGAAAAGATAAAGAGCAAACCTATGTTATCATAAGTCCTATCTAAAAGCTAAGACTTGTGATCAACTGAGGAGATACAAGATGGACACAGCTAAGGCCTGCATAAACAAATTAGACTGTTTTCATATACTGAAGAACATACAAAAATATATAAAGGCCTTTCCTTCTTCTTTCCCAACTAGAAAACTTGGCATGCTTTGTATGAGGTATAATAGAGAAGTCCTATGACTATATTTCTGAATGTAACATTTAGATTTTTTTTCTAAAGTGGAAAATGCTTTATCCTCTGTCACCAGAAATAGAGTTATGTGTATTTTTTATAGTAGCTGGAGAAATGACGAATATAAAGAACACTTCTATTCAGAGCAGTTGTTTAGAACAGAACTTCTTCAGGAAATAATTGCACTTGAAGCACTAATGATGAATTTTTCTCATCTAAATTTAGCCAATATGCAAGTTAAGCCTTTAGTCTAAGGTAGTGTCCCATGTTTCTACTGTGCATCATGGAGAGAGATGGGTGATTCACTGTTCTTACCTTGGACATCGCACCTGGGGGGAATGGATTGCTTCCTGTAGGATCTCTGCTCACTCTGGGGAGCACCCAGATGACTGTTGTAGATTAGACATTCAATTTTAAGGTACAGCTACTACAGCTGAGTAAAATGAGCCATGTCTGCATTATTTGTTAACAGCAACCCCAAATCTGCCCTGTAGATTAAACTTACCCATTGCCATATTCACACATATGCAGGAGTAACTTTTGCACATTTTCAGCATTTCAAAATCTCTGTGACCATGGTAATCAGACATGCCTGTATAGGCTGAACACCAGGCAGCATTGTGGAAGGAAAGTTCCCTGGACATGAAGGACACTGCTCATATAGCTGTTTTGTAAGTTGTGCTTTTAATTGTGGTGGAAACATATCTGCTATCAGCTGACTGGTTCGAAGGAGAGAGAAAAAGCAGTCTTTTGCATTTATAAGGAGCAGAGGTGAAATTCTGGGGTTTTGTGTTTTCTGAAAAATTTCCAAAACCAAGCTAGAGCTTCTGCTCAGTACTCATAAGCATATGGTAGTTTTTACAGGATCACATTTAGAATTCCCACTTGGTATGATATGAAAAAGAAAAATGCAATATTTGATATTGCTGCCTCATTATAATAGCTTGACTTCAATAGCCTTCTGTTCAAAGAATTGGAACAGAATAGGCTGTGAGAAACTGCTTAGGACTACATCACTCAGCAGTATGCAGAAAATAAATTGAACAGCTCTTCATGCTGTATGCCTTCCGATACTTAAGTTTTTTTGAAATTCCTAAAGTGAAAGACCATTAATGGAAGAAGTTCAAGTTACCTGATCTCTTCTTTTAAAAGGGTATTGGAAAGATGTTTTAGACAATGAAGGAGTATTTGGCTTGTCGCTCTTGATGGTAAACATTAAAGACTTCACATGCTGCAAAGACATACTTCATGTACCCAAGAATTTTTAGAAGTCTAAAGCAAAAGGCACCTATTCTTCCTCTGAGATTTTGAACCTGAAATCCATGCTTCAAAGGAAGCATGTATGCTCAGCATCTGAAATGGTCAGGCATTAAAGGATACAGCACTCTGGTTGATAACTTAAGCAATGAGCTGTGGTGGTTTCAGAAGAAAGGAACAGAAGAAAAAAGACAGGAGTATGGTTTTTCATCACGATATGGATCACCGTATCTATGTCCTACAAGTGGCTGCATTCTTTTAGCCAGTTGTACCTGTGTGTTGGGTGGTTTTGACGCTGGTAATTTTCCTTCATCTGACTGTAATGATTTGTTACCTCTTTATGTAAGAAGAAAGTTATTTCTCTGGGAGAAGGACCATCTCTTGTTTGTTATTTGTATAATATGTGACAGGATATTGTGGCCCATGACATTAAAACAATTACAGCAGTTGACTATATTAGTCACTGGTGATGGCACCTTGATGATAAGAAAGTCAAGGAAACCAGCAAGACTCCAGAAGTCTAAATTAAGTGATGAGAGCATAAGCAAATGGCATTACTAAAAGGAAACGTTGTGATGGACAGGGTAAGATTCTACTAGTCAATTACTGACAGAATTTGACTGACATTCAAGTTTTCTTCTACTCTGACCAGTGTTTCTCAATCAATCACAGTACCAAAGCCTTTCCACAATTTGAAAGCTTATAATTTAGGAGAGATGTTTAAAGGAATTGTATTTTTAAAAAATGTATTTCAATTTTTTTTGTCAGAAAATGCATATATCTTTGCAACAGGCATTTCTCTGGTCTGTGCTATTATTTGTGCTCTTGTCACTGTCATGTATCTCCAGATATTGAAAATTTTTTTCTTCCCACCTTTTTTCAAGATATTTAGGAAGTTTTAACTTATAATTTAGTTTAGTTATAACTTAGTTTTTAACTTATAAATTTTTATAATTTCATAGGAAAGTCAGAAACAAACCATGAGGAAGTACAATGAATAGACAGGAAGTTATCGCACATTTAAATATGCTGCAGTGTCTAAATATATGAATACTGATTACACAGTTCTCCTGCACTGAGGACACTGCCACCCAACACAAGAAAATACTCTAACAACTAGGAGATCTAAGCAGAACTTTCAATTTTTGCAGGGTTTTTCTAATTGTAAACCACAAGCTCTTGTGAAATAACAGCACCACAAAGGTTTGTTATTGCTTATATTTCACCAGAAGCTGTAACCACAAGTGCCAACTGTCAACAGAAGACACAGGAATTAATTTGTAAAGGAGGAGATGCAACTAACTATCAAGAAAATACTTTTACAAAATCGCCAGTGGTGCTATTTCTGCTACTTGGACTACCAGGTAACAAATATGATTTGTAGTGATATTTTGCTCTGCTCTCAACCACAGCAAGCCCTGACAGACCAGTAACCTTGAAGCTTGTTTATTGCACACCAAGGCATGAGCAGGGACTTTTAAAACATTTCTATTTATTGTCCTGTCTGTGGAAGCTCTGCCAACTTCTCCCTTCACTCTCTAGTGTGTTTAGTAAAGTGTTTGCATTGCTTTTCTTCCAGTTCTAGGCCTTAAGTTTACCTGGTGGCTGATACACATGTCTGTCTTCTGCTGGGAAATCAATGTGATATAGCTAGGACAAAACAAACTCACTCCACCTAAGATTGATGCTTCTGAGATTGTTTCCATCCTAATAAATCAGAAACCTACTATCTATTCATCTTCTACATTAATGAGCATTTGAAATGTATTTACGTTTATTTGAGATGGACAAAATATGGAAAGATAATTTCCAGAAATATTTTTTTAGAAATTTACATTACCTATGTTTGTATGTGCAAAGTTTGATCATACAATAAGTGGACATATTAAAACATAAACATTTTTCTTGGCTCATTCATTTCAATCCATTTAAGATTCTTGTGTCTGACAGAGATAGCAACTGCATTTTAAAAAACAAAATAAAAATTGATACACACAATTTATGATGTCCTTCATTAAAAAACCCTCTATCCAAGCCTTTGGATACCACCACACAATAAAAAATGTTATGAGTTTTCACCCTGGAGACATCTCCTATTGAGTTCTACACAGCAAAGATTTCAGCCAGAGGTGAGTGAAGTGCTTCAGACCTTATAAACTGTGAAAACAGAGGAGACCTTGAAGTATCAATGTGTGGAGGAAATTTTGAAACTAACTTTGGAATTTTTACTTAAAAAATTCACTCTTGAAATGCCCTAAATGTAGATGATAAACTGCTTGTGAATCTATTTGCCTGTGCTTATATTGAAAGGAAAACATATTAGCTTTCTTTAGGAAAAAAAAAAAAAACAAAACAGAAAAAAACCTGGAAAAAAATAGGAGTGCTGTTTCATATTTTTGGTCACTTGATGGCACTAAACTAACACTGTATACATATTAATCACCAATAACGTACAAATATTCTTGTGCTAGTGTTGTGTTTTCTTTTTTTAAGACTTGGCCTGATCAAAGTTCTTTGTTTGGTTGAGGGCAGATTTCAGACACAATGAAGATTAAAATAAACAAACATAAACCCAAGAAGCAGTAGTGAAATCTGGCTGACTGTGTTCCATCTGTCTTGTTAAAGTTCATGACATACTACAAATACCACAGTAGAATGGAATATGTAGCATTTCCAAGAAAAAAAAAAAAAAAAAAAAAAAAGGTCAGTTTTTCAATATAATACACCAAGGACCAAACCAAGACTTCCAGTGTAAAATCTGAGAGAAGTATCTGCAAACTTTGGACACTAAAGTCTGTGTCTATCAGGTGGCCAGCCACATGAGGCAGAACATGTGGATGTCCTGGACTTTTCTCAATGTCTTTGGGAAATTGTGAATATTTCAAGGCTAAATGTTGGGTTTGTTGTGTGAATTGGAAGTGAAGCAGGGACAACTTTGCTTGGATGGTCTCAGTCATATAATAAGAAGCCTCTGCTGTGATACATGTGTGAAGAAAGGATTGCAGGGGCACTGTGTCTCCTAATAAAGGCATCTCCTCACAGACAATCCAGCAAAATGTCTGTATTGTATTTAATTGTACTGAAATCTGAGAAATCCTCAGTTAAATTGACCTTTTTGGGGGGGCTTTTCAGGATCTAAGAGAGTAGCAAGGGAGCATTTTTATTTAATTGTTGGAAGATTTGATCTTTCAACATATTTTCCTCTTCTATGAGGGAAACAAAACCACATGTTTTTAACAATCTTCACAGATCAGTAACCAGAAATGCTTTTTTTTTTGGATCAAGGAACATATTTTCTCCTGATAGTGCTTTTTCTCTGGATTTTTCAACACAAAGTTACTTGCATTTCAAGATCCAGTTTCAGTCCTACCTGTACTTTGGTTCTTCTAATTTCCTCTGTGCAGAACCTCATAACATCCTTGTGGTCCTCCTGAGTTGCTTTCCCCTTCTTCCAAAGGTCATGAAGTCTAATTTTTTTCCTCAGTTCCAGCCAAAGCTCTCTGTCCAGTTAGGCTGGTCTTCTTCCCCACCATCTTGTCTTTTGGTCCATGGGGACAGCCTGCTCTTTAGCCTTTAAGATTTCCTTCTTGAAGAAGGAAAGTAGCTCAGTCCAGCCTTCCTGAGCTGCTTCTTCAGGACTGCCCTTCAACCCATCTTTTATACAGGCCAATATCTGCCTGCTGAAAGTCCAAGGTGTCAGTTCTGCTGGCCACTTTCCTAATTTTGGGAACTGAAAACTTAATCATTTTGTGGTAGCTGTGCCCCAGATGGCCTCCAACCATCACATCAGCCAGCAGTCCTATGTTCACAAACCATAGGTCCAGCTGTGCATTCCCTAGTTGGCTCCCTCACCAGCTCTGCCAGGAAATTTTCTTTCACACACTCCAGGACATTCTGGACTATTTCATTTCCAGCAGACATCTGGTAAGCTGAATTTCCCTATGAGAACAAGGCCTAGCGATTGTGAGACTTCTGCCAGCTGTTTATAGTATATTTCTTTTGCCTCTTCATCCTGATTAGCTTGTCTGTAGCAGAGTCTCACGAGGATATCTGCCTTGTTGGCCTTCCCTCTGATTCTTTCCCACAAACACTCAACCCTATCAGCACCATCATTAAGCTCTAGACAATCAAAACCTGTGCTATGTGTTTCCATTCTTACTGCTGATTACTTTTTCATCTATGTGCAGTATGAGAAACTTGGATGGTACCCATCCTGAAAGGGCAAATATCCATTATTTCACCACTTCTGGAAGGATTTATGTGAAGGATTTATGTGCAGGCTTTTTTCACTGTGTTGTGGTTTGACCACTGAAGAGATAAGGCCATGACAGACTTCACTTTCTCATGTACTCATAAGCTCCTATCTTCAATTATTCTGCAACTACTGAGAAATAGATCACAAATAACAGAATATTCTGAGTTGAAAGGGCATTCACAGGAACCATCAAGGCCAACTCTGAAGGGGCTGAACCAACAAGCTTTGTGTTATTAGCACACTGCTCTAACTAACTGAGCTAAATAAATTTAGTATTTTCTGTGAGTTTTTTTCCTTACAAAGAGTTCAGTTAAATGGAAGATTTTCAGCTTTCTAGCCAAAGAATCCATTGCCAAAATTTTGGTTGCATTTGTCATCTCATATGGTCTTAACCATGATAAGCTTAAGGAAAGGAGTTGCAGAGCACTGAAGCAATTTCCACACTATGCAAAACCAATTTCAGCTCTCCTTTCTATTCATGAAAGTTAATGGCTTTCCACAGGAGGTAAATGAGGACAGATTTGGCTATCTTGGTTTAAAAAATACCTTGTTTTCATGGCTATCTGCACTAAATTTAATCCAACTACAACAAATGAATCTGTTCACAAAGTTGGATAAATGTGAGCTAAGCTAATATAAGTGGTGTGAAATGTCACCCTGTTCTATGCAGTACTGGTCAAATAGTATTTGAACTTCATATGAAAGTATAGAAATACATATTAAAATCTTCTAAAAAATAGTAGATGAAAGTGTAGTTTTAGATGCATGTCTTCTTTACATGATAAATAAAATCATAGGATCTCAAATTTGAATTTGCAAGCTTGCTGCCAGAGAAGCAAAGAAGAAAAATGAGGAAAAGCTCAAGAAAATGTCCTTTCAATATCGCACACTGTCATATAAATTTTTTATTATTACATTTCTTAGTCTCTTGTGCTTCGTATACATATGCTGGAATCACATAGCACAAATCCTAATTTTTTATAGACCTGGTAAAACATCATCATAATTTTAATTGCATGTGAAGGTTTGATTATAGTTGTAGCATGCAGCTCAGAAACTGGCCTCTCCTTATGTTGCTGTTTTTCAAATGATCTTTTGTTCATGCAGAATAGAGTTGGTTTTACTTCTATAAATTTCTAAAGGGTTTTAAAAACATTGCAAACTTAATCAGTCTGTAAAAATTTAAATCAAAAATCTAGCATTCAATGACAGAGCTGCTAGAGGGAAACTTAGACAGAAACTTAGTAGCTCTGTCTGGTGGAGGGGTGAGTGCACCACCTGAATGGCATGGGCACTGCTGCCTTCCTTGTCTCTGTCTCTATGGAACCTTATAACCCCTGCTCAAACAATTTGGATACCATTTCTACCTGAATAAAAAGGAATAAAATGCAGAAATGGAAGCTCCTAGGAAGACTTCCCATGTCCACTCACTTCAGTGCTTATCCCTTTTAGCCCTGATCAGCCTTTAGCTACCTAACAGGGCAGACTCACAGCTCTGTTGCATTCAGTTCTGTCTTCTGTCTATAATTATGTACACACAGTTAGAGTAAGATGTATGCATTTGACAAATCTAAAGCCTAACTAAGTCTTTAGGTATAGGCCATTCTGTTTGGACAATATGCAAATGAAAAGATGAACCTTCCCTTCACAGAGCCTACTAATTTTCAAAAATTCACGAGTTATATTTTTAATTACAATAGCTTTTTAAAAAGGCATTGAGTTACTACAGACAAATTATTAGTTCATGAGTCTTGAAGGCTGAGTTGAATACAAAGAGAAAAAAATGTTGTGAAGCCAGATACTAAGCTAATGCAACATGATATAATTCTCTTAACATTAGTGGAGTTCTTCTGATTTACAAAAACAGAGAATCTGGCCCATTAAAATATAAAAATAAATCTACAAGTACCTACTAAATTTGACCTTTGTACTTTGAAATATAAAGCAGACTTTTTAACCACAGGTCTGTGCAGTCCTTGGTTAAAATCCACTGGGATTAAGACATATTATTTTTGGGCACGGAAAAGTGCTAATATTGTTCATTGAAATAAACAGAAACATGTTGTGAATTCAAAAGAAAAATTAATAGAATTTAAAAAAAATAAAATAAAAAAGCCTGTGGAGTTCAAATAAATCACATTCTTTCAACCCAAATTAATATCTGTGTGCATGAAGATCTGCTCAAGAAATCAGATTAATTTCTCTGGCTTCCCTTATCACTTAAGTGTGGTAAAAAGAGCAAAGTTTTCTTTCCATTCATTGGTAACAGCTCATGCTCCTCTGAATCTCTCAATTCCAGTCCTGAATAATGAGTGAAATTTTGGAAAGATTTAGTCTTTAACAAGAACTGTGACTACAGTTGTGTTCATTGCTGGTGCAGTATCTTGATGATGACCACCCTCTCTCCAAAGGAAGCCTTCGCAGCTTCTGTGCCTCTTGAGAACCCCTGTGCCCTGCAGCCTCTTGTACAAACTGCCTGGGAGGCTGTGGGTTCCCAGAGGAGACCATGGCAGAGGGCAGACAGGCACAAAGCCTCTCTAAAGATTATGGAATCAGAATCAATTAGGTTGGAATAGACTCTTCAGACTGTTGAGTGCAATCATGTAACGTGCTACTGCCAAGCCCACCACCACTAAACAATGACTTTGAGAGTCCTACCTTGAGTGTCATATCTATGTACAAGTTTTTTATATAACTCCAGGGATGGAAACACAAGCGTATCCTAGCAAATGTTATACAGGCAAAACAAACTGACTTCCCAGATCGTTAATCACAGACTGGGCATGTTTATGAGACCAAGAGAGCTCCAGAATTCAGAGCTGAAAATAGGTCTGGCTTTCCAATTATCATGGGTTAAAATTGAAAAAATAGAAGTTTTGACTTTCAGTCACCAGTGGAAATTGAGAATAATTAGATCAAAATTAATGGCCTCATTTGGAAAACTGACCAGAGGATGTTCTCACACAAATAAATGCACACACCCAAATGCTGCACTCTTGAACCACTGGAAGCCAGGAAAGTGTGTAACACCCACCTACCCAGCTACATAGCAAGAGTCATAGAGAAACTCACACTCTGCTCAGCCAGTAATCTGTATGAATACTCAGTAGCCTGCTGGCATGATTTTGTCCTGTGCATGCTCTGCCATAAGATCAGAGTCAGATTTGGGGTTTGGAGGCATTAAAGACCCATCCCAAAAGGGCAGTGTCAACAAGCGTGACAAAACTTGGTTCCCTCCATCCTCACCCTCCTCCCTCCACAGTTCTCCCAAACTGTGCTAGCAGCTTTTTAACTTCAAACATATCAGCAGATCAAATCCAAATTGTGTAACCCTTATTTTATTTTCATGCAGCAAAAGCACTGTTTTGATAAGTTGCAGTGCCTTCTGTATTACAGTGAACAGTGTGAGAATTCACAAATATGATGATAATTGGATGTTAGAGCCTCAGACATACCACACTGGCCTGAAGGAGACCTGAAGGACAGGACATACCTGGTCTAGAGAGGATCAAGCCAGGCCACCTCACTTCAGAGCTAGAGAATGGTCCCTGAACAGGTGTTGTTTGGCAGTTCAGCCACAGTAACAACCACTGCAGTATCAGGAACAAATAATGGATGTTGGTGTTGCCAAGTAACATTTCTGTGAACTGAAATGCCACCTGACAGAATACAGCACGTACAAACATAGGAAAAGCCTTTATCCTGGTTTAGGCAATCACATCATGTAAAGACATAAAAATAAGCCATGATATCAAAGTATAAATCTGGCATGCACTTTTCATTACAGTAATTCTTTAAAAAAATATCTCTCTTAAAATAAAGTCCTAAATATTTAACAAGCACATCTCATTGATATGCTGTATTATGCCTAGCAAACCAGAACCCAACAATAATAAAACCCAGTGTTTTATTGGACAGAATGCATAATGCAAACTTTTCCATCTAGAAAGGTTCCTTTTTTTCTCACTGGGATGAAGTAAGTATATGAATAATAAACTAGGTGGTATCTGTAAGAGACCAGTGCTCTTTCTTTCTTATGTAAGTTAGAAAGGCAGAAAAAACAAACAAACAAACAAACAAAAAAAAACCCAACAAAAACCCCCCCAAACAAACAGGAAAAGCATCTTCTAAGTGAGAGATGGCTGTTTTTGAAAACATTAGGTAGGAGTACATTTAAGTCCAGGTAGTCATTACTCAGCTATGCTCACACAATTCTTATTGCCTTAAATGTGTATTTAGTGGTGATCTGTGCACTACAACATCTAAATATTCATGTTCTGTTATTGAGAGTAAATATTCTTGAGACAGAAATCTCAAGGCCCACTATAGAAAATCCTCTTCAAGCATAGCTGGAAAAACATTACAAATCCTGGGCCTAGAGAGATCGATAACATCCCAGCAATGAGAAATATATATTCAGAATGGCCTTTAGATTGGTTTCCATTGTTTTCTAGTCTAAAAGGGTCAGATTTCCTTAGGAATTTGGAATAAATCTGACCATGGGCTTGATCCTCATGGAACAATTTAGATGAAATGGTGTTGACATCAATACAGAGTGAAAGTCACATTTTGTCAGTGTAAGGACCAAAGCAAAGGCTCACTAAATCTATTAGATGACTGATTTGGGCAATAGTTTGGCTACTTGCCAAGTGTATATGTGTAAATGTGCTTAGAAAATGATGAAATTCTGTTTGACATTTTATTTAAGATCTTCTGCCACATTGCACAAAAACTTTCTTAGGACTGCTATCTGCTCTCTCCATCTGCAACCTGCAAACAGCATGGAATGTACACAGAAAAGTGCACAGGGAAATTAAACTTCCTGATACACTTTCTCCTCTCAGGGATAGATAAATATGTCAATTTAAAAAAAGTATATTAGCTCCTAAAGTTAAGCACCTGAGTTAGTGTAATTTTAAGATTCTTAGTCCTGGTTCCCCCAGTGAATTTGAGAAGAATCGGTGGTACTCTCTAAGGATTAGGTGACTGGTCCTTTATTCACTGGATTTTTAAAAATACAAACATGCTTCTCCACTGCAAGATGGCTCACTCTTTTGCAGATTAAGTATTCATAGCAGATTGTGCATTCCTAGCAGATTGCATTTGGCCTTCAGTTATCGATTACAAAAGCATGAAAGCAAGTGAGTTTACATACATAGGTTTAGCTAAAATAACAACAACAAAAAAAATCTTTCTTAATCTGGTATAAGGCAGTAAATGTTAACTTAAATAATTTCCATTTGCCATATGGTCTTCAGGTGATTTGATGTAATTCAAAACAGGCATTCAGTAGCCTAATGGTTTTAGTATACCACAGATGTGTCATTCCCCTGAAATATATTTTTAGTTTGCTTCTGAGGCCTTGATTCTGCTGGCATTAGAAGTCCAATTACAGAAGCAAAGCAAATTCCAAATTCAGTCCACAAGGCTACATTATCAAAACCCTCTCCACTGGAAAAATATTCATGTCAGGCTTGAAATACCTTAATCATATTTCTCTTCATCACCCAACACAGTATATGAGGATATGATGTAGAAGAGCTAGAAGCTACTGAGGAAAAACTCTTGCCTGTTTTGTCCAAGTAATTTCAGAGAACTGTGAGTTGAGCTTCGGCTCATGGGGTCGCAGTTTTAACATGATTATGTACATGCATGACTAGCACCCATACTCGAGTGCACATACTGCAGATTTTAAGTCAGTGGTTCCAAACACATCTTAGTTTGTTTTGTTGCTGTGTCTAAAGCTGTAATGATAGCTCTGTGAGAGGCTTTAGGGAAGAGGTTTTTTTTTTGTTTGTTTGTTTGCTGCTTTGATTTCTTACAACAACAGAAATATTAGAAATATTTAAGTTCAGATGGGAAAATTCTTAAACTGAACGACTGAATGACTATGTATTCATATTCTGATGAAGTTTAGATACCTGTGAAATATGTACATAAAACCTTGGGTGAGCAAGTCTACTTTACTTTGTTCTCATTCAACCATATGGATCAAAGGTTAGTGTAGCAGGCATCATAGATGGCAATCCCCTTAGCAATCCCCTTAGAAAGCATGTCTTTTCATTCAGTTGCTTTTCTCAGCATTGTATCTATTACATCTAGTGTATACTTCAGATGACTTTGTTTTAAATTACTGGGATTACTTCAAATGACTGGAACAATGACAGAGTCACTAGTTCTTGAAAGGATTTTCAGCCTCCTTCTCAAAAAGCTTCCAGAACCACCATTAGCAAAGTGGGACTTCAGACATATGTCTCACCAGGGGCAGCAGTATATACTAAAGTAACTGCAATGAAACTGAACACTGTTTCTAACCTTTCATAAACGAGATCACAGTTCCTAGTTCAAAACAGGTGAAACAATAAATATGGAGTTTGAACAGAGAAAGTTAAATTGTATACAGAACTACTTATTACATAAAGAGCAAAAAATTGTATCGCAGACATGTTGCTTCTTGCCAAGCTCCTGTTGGTGTTCCAAGAAAATTAATAACTGATCTACTATTAAATGCTATTATTTTATTACTTTCTTGAAGCTTTGATCAAAAATAGATATCTTGAGTGTCTTGAATATTTCTGGTTCTTTTGAGGATTTGCTGTAATGTTAATCTCCACAGTGCAGTTGTGTTAACACCTTCCTGCTGCTAAACCAAATTTCACCTTCAGACACAGGGGGACTGAATTTTTAGACAGGGATAATCCAGGACTCAGCAGCAGTGGATTTTGGAAAAGTGAGTGAAATATAACCCAAGCTGGGCTGACTCGGTTGGCAGGCTGAAGCTGAGACAGCTTAACAAGAAATGAGTCTTTAAAGATCCTGTGTGTTGATACTTCAGGAGTATGTTACTTTTTCTGAAGCTTCCAAGGGGCTTTATGAAGACTAGAAAATGTTATTTCATAGCTGCAGAGTAACAGACTTTTTTCCTTACAAAAAAAAAAGGACATCCATCTCAATCAATTCTCCCTCATCAGCTACTTTGACAGGAATAATCATTGGACCTATTAAAATGTCTGCAGATTCCTCTTTCTTCATGAGTACATAGAAATTAGAGTTGAATGTTTGCTCATGTATTACAAGTTACAGACACTACAGTGCTATGCACTGTATAGGACTGATAGATCAATAGGCAGGCAGATAAACATGGAAATGTTTTCAAAAGTTGATGCCATCAGTATGTGTATGACATCAATTAGATGTGGGTGAACTTCTCCTCAGGCTGCAGGTAAGGGATTGCTTGGATGAGGCTCGACTATCAGAACTGCAGATTGTTCACTAGATAAGAGCAATTCCTGAAGGACACAATGGAGGTGAAATCAGAATTCAGGTATTTCTATAGCTATTGCAGATGAGGAGGGAATTTTGTCCAGTTAGTGGTACCTCAGCTCTAGTTACAGGAAAAAACTGCTATGGTGGTCCATTGGCATGGGAGTGTAACTTTTCCATTCAGCTCTTAGAACAGTTCATTATGCTCATACACAAAATAACATAATCACAAAATCTCAGAATAACCTGAGTTGAAAGGTACCCACAAGGATCATCAAGTCCAACTCCTGGCCCTGCACAGGACCATATATATGCACATATATACATATACACAATACATAACAATGTGTTCTGTGCCATCCTCTGCTTGGCAAAAAAAGTCTTAGCAGAAATTCCAACTACCAAGTTTATTTTGTGTACATTGTTTGTGCAAAAAGAGTTCTTCCATTTATTTAGTTTTTGAAATAACAGATTGTCATTTAACTTGAAAAGCTCTTTGGCTATGCCTACCTTAGCAAATATGCAGATGAATCCAGGAGTGGCTCTGCAGACATTTTAATTATATACATTTCAGAAGCTGTTACTTTGGGTTTATTCTATTCTGATCATATAGGCTGAATGCCTGTCAGTAACTGAAGAGCACTAGGTGTGCTGCAGGAGGGAGTTTATTTGGTTTTTCATTTGTTTGTTTTGGGTTTTTGTTTGCTTTTTCTTTTTAAATAAATTCTAGAAGTATCCACAGTTCTCAGTATCTAACCATTACCCTTTGATGGGTAATGATGGGTGGATCTCAAGGAGCTTTGTAAATCTTTGCAGCTTCAGAGTGGTTGAAATAAGTGCTGTTATCACATTACAGCCAGGCAAAGCAACATACTGAAGTATTGCATAACTTGCCAACACAGAAAGTCTTTGTTTGAACCAGGTGTATATGCTATGTCTGTTGACTACCAGCTAATTTTTAAACTTCTCTTCAGTAGTTTAAGTACAGCATCTTTCAGAGCAACAAGCCACTATAGCTTTGTACTTCAGCCTGTGCAAAACAGTACTGCTCATCACCTAATGAACAAAATGGGCAAGAAATAGCTAGGCTGTATATCAGATTTGTTCTTTGTGGTGATATGATGTGAAAGCAAATGCCAAACACAGCTAAAATAGAATGGTATTTCAGTCAAACCACATTTACCTTGTGTACTCTGAATATCTATGCAATGTGCAGGGTTATATAAATCAGGCATGCAACTTGAAAGCAAAGATATTCACCAGCAAAGTGTAGCAACTGTCATATTTAAAATGAATGAATAAAAAGAACCAGACTGGGCAATAAAATAACACAGATTTTCAACCTCAAAACCAGCAGTGACATACCTCTGATTTGCACTTTTTTCATAAAAAAAAAACAAAACCCTTTTAAATCTTGTTGATGTTAAAACTATACATGCAGTAACTTTTTTGTCTTCTGCCAAAAGCCTGCCCTCTATTAGATCAATGACATTTCCTTTGTAAAGCACCTGGCTTCTGAGACTACAACGTCCATCAATGAAATTCCTGGTTGTGAAAAAGCAACAAGGAGGTGATAAAGCAGGTAAGGTTACAGACACATCTCCAAATAGGATTTCTTCTGTGGCAATTCTGAATAGTCAATTTTGAACATTTATAAAGAGTTTCACAAATAGACAGTGAAACTTCATTATCTTCAACTGGTGAGGAGATAGAGTATTCTAGAGTAAAATAGATGGCTACTTCATTCAATCTATCATTCTGCCTGCATGTGTTCATTGTCTGATTGTAAAAGTGTAGAAAAAAGGTCTGCACAACAAAACCAAAATATACATGGTCACTTGTGAAATGCTGATTTCCTAAAACATATTCCTTCCTGACTTATATGTGTTTATATCAAGAGCATGATATTTCATTACACTTAATTATCTTAGCATAATTATAAATGCTAATGGTCACATAATTATCTAGATATTTTTAAAATCCAAGCACTCAACTCACTATTTCACTCAAAAAGTCTCTTGGGGCTGTAAATCCCATGCTTTGCATGAAATAATATTTCCCTTAATTCGTTCTTCATTTAACTGCCATTAATTACACCATATAACATCTTCTCATACTTTGGAATTGAGAAAGACTGGGTTGCTTATCATAGTTTTATATTAATAACTCTACATTTCAGTGCTTGTTTTATAAGTTAAAACCATAAAAGAATACATAAAACCTAGTGAATAAGATGATGACAATAACAGAAAATAACAAACTTTATGAGCTCTGTTACAGCCACTGCCTTAAATCATCATACAAGCATTCCTATTCCAAAATATGTCAGGTCTGCAATCAGCCCAAAGTTGAAGTATGTAGGTGAGTGCTGAAGAGTCCAGACTTTAAGACTGTGTGACAAGCATGTTCTGCAAAAGGCACTATAGAGACATCCTGAATAGTCTGAAACTGTCAGGTGGTCTCACAGACCTCAAGACTCCAGACTATCACAATCACAAGGTAATGGGACATTTTTATGCACTCCTTCATTTTAATGTCTCAGTTCTGGACAGTCCTCCTCTTGCACCATTGCATATAACAGCGGTGCCCTTCCTTCTCCCCCATGGCTCCATTGACACCACTGCTGTCTCCACACAAATCTGGCTCATCCCCACAGGTCATTGAAATAATGACATTTTTTCACTTCAGAAATCTGACCCTTACCATAAAGCCCACTATAGAGTCTGTTTAATTAACAGTACAGGAACGTGCACTA
This sequence comes from Lonchura striata, assembly GCF_050655825.1. NCBI lineage: Eukaryota > Metazoa > Chordata > Aves > Passeriformes > Estrildidae > Lonchura > Lonchura striata. The sequence goes on from NC_140704.1 coordinate 119,538,701, forward strand.
AGCAGAGCAGAGAAGTTTACATGCTGTCCTGAGATCATTGTTTTTGCAGCCTGTGAGTGCTATCCCTGCTCTCCACTCGCAATAACTACACTGCCTTGCCTCCTCTTTCCTGTATTTCTATATGTCAGCAAGCAGAATCCTTGTCATCTCATCCTTCAGTGAGCCAGGGTTCTGAGTGCACTTCTGAAGACTGTCTAGGCTAAACTCTCATGTTCAAGTAGTGTGGACTAGAACAGGCTGCCTAAGACCATGCCCAGATGGGTTTTAAATGTCTTCTCTCTGCCTGGCTCTCCTATCTTCTAGAAAGAGAGATCCTATTAATTAATTGATAGTCTATGAGGCATCTGGATGCAAAATCTAAACATCAGTGCAACAGACAAAATATGCTAACACAGATTTCATTTATGATGGTTTATTGTTGTTTTTAATATGATAAAATATTTGTAAAAGGTTTTGGAATCCATGGTGTCAGCTGTACATCTTGAAGCTTCTGTTTGAAGCTATCTTATTTTTTCTTTGTTTTGATGTAAAGTTGTAACAGAGGAATAAGGATTGCATATGTATGTGTATATGTGTTTATATATGTATACACATATCCATATCCATATACACACATATATACACATATATGAATATAAAAGGGATTTGCTTTGTATACATGTGAAAAATACTGTCAAAACCAATTTTGCTGCTTTCTCCCTTTCATCAGAAAAAATTCAAATTGTTGCCCTGTACACAAAAAGCACAGAAAAAACCTCAAACATCTGCCCAAGCGGCAAATGTTGAACCAGATAAACTTTGAAATAAATTTCATTGCTGTTCTTCAAATAGCACAAAGAAAAAAAGTAACTTTTCTTCTCCTGATGTCAAGCAGATTGCAGAAAAGGTATGTAAGCTAAAAATGCAGGTTATGTGGTTAAAATGAGACTAAACAAAATCTTATAAACCACTTGAGAAGAGCTAATAAACATGTTGGTGGTACAATGTCAATATCGTCTCACTCATTAGTACTTCCTTTTGCATTTCTATATTCTGGGGTTGATCACTGCAAATGTTGATAATCTGAATGCCTTCTCTACACTGAGCAAATTTTTGACATTAATGATGTGATCATGTATTGTCTCTTCCCAGAGACAATCTTGGTACTGAGTTGTAAGTTATTTTGAAGAGTTTTGCTGAAGATCATTTTCAGTTCTGAAGAAGCATTCAGCTTTATTCAGAAGTTATGTTACTGAAGCTAATTCTGATTAAGAAATATCTAGTCAGAATGCAAAAATTTTTTTCAGATTTATATTCTTTCAAATATACTCACCTCTCACATATTATTTTCACATATATCTCACATATGTGTTTTAGAGGTTTTTGACAGAGTTCAGAGCAACATTAGGGGTGAAAGCTGGGATGTTAGAAAGTAACATGGCATATATAACTGAATAGAAAATTTCCTAACTAGTCCTTGCATATGTGGGGAACATGTTGGGCAGAGTTACTTCTTCCCACTGGGAGCAGATCTGGAACCTTTCCTGTGTTTGTAATTGCTGATTGGGTTTGCAGAAGTAAGAGACACTGTGGGAAAAGGTGAGTGATGAAGAGAAAGGGGTGAGCTGCTAATTGTAAACAAATCTTATTTTTTAGATTGTCACATATAATGTCTCTCAAGTTAGCCCTCTTTGTGCAAATGAAATCACCAAGTAATGAAGAAATAGGTCAGCTCAACAGAAGTGCTTATTGTATGGCAATGGGCTGCAGTGTTGAAGTGATCCTTGGACTGTAAACAGAGTGATCTTAAGAGATGGAATAATATATTCCCTCTTCTTTTGGCATGAATCTGACTGTTACTGCAATCCTTTGTTAATGTTTTCTCTGCAGCCCGAGGAAAATGTTTGCAATTTGGAGAGCATTCAGGGAACAGTCATGACAGATACAGAGGGACAAGTAAACATACCTTAGAGAGAGAAAGAGGGAATGCAAAAGCTCTGTCTATTTAACTCAACAAGGAGAGGTTAGGAGGATGCCTTTGGTCACAGTCTACAGCTGACTGCAGGAGGAAAATAGGTGAGAATAGAGGGTTCTTTGGTTTGGATGTAGATGCATGAAAATATCCAGCTTTGAGAAGGTGAGGACACAAACACTCCATGGTAGTTGAAGACTTTAATTGTTTACCAAAATCCATGGTGAAGTAATTTAGCAATATCTAAGCTGAGATCACATGCTCTTTAAAGTGTTTTTCATTACAGGCAGGAACCAGCATTGTGAAGCCCGATGGTCAATATCTGAATGCTGATCTCTGAGTCAAATCCTACCCCAAGACTTCTCCAATCAAGTGTATTTGTTTCACTGTTTGGTAGGAGAGGAGCACCAGCCATTTCAGTTCCTTCCCCTGCACAATGAGAGCCTCTCAGAGCCAGGAGCTGTTATATTTGCATGGGATAAGCAATTAGTCCTGGAGTTATCTCCTGTGCCATCTGCTCATGGCTCGGCACTCAGGACTGTGCTTGCACTGGAGCATACAAACAGGCTTGTACCACTCAGGTGGGAAAGCAGGTTAAGTGCTCATAGTGGTGTCTTCTCCCTACATAATCTTTCAGTCTGGTTAAATGAGACTGTGTGGCTTTCTTTAGTATAACCCTTTAGCAGGACTGTGGATAGCAAGTTAAGGTCCATTAGGTCAGTAGCACCAGAGGCAGCCTTATTTGGACAGTCTAACAGCAAAATAACCTTATACACAACAAAATGCTTAATATTTATCTGAGTGCACCAGTGGGTCTTAGGTGGCCTTGCTAGACTTAGTGACTGAAAAATATTTTTCCTGATAATTTTTCCCTAACCTAATATCTTGGGAGATGATTTAGTGTCAGATTTTTTTCTTGGAGAAAAAATACCCCACATATTTTAAATCTTCTTCACTTTTATCATTATACTTCCATTGGTGGTTTTGTTTATTTTTTCTTGTTTGTTTTCTTTTGGGGTTTATTTTGTGTTTTTTGTTTGTTTTTTTTCATTTACTAGTTCTGTTTCGTGTGAGTTTTCCTCTTTCAGAGTCTGGATCCAGTTATAACCACATACAATCTTTGTACAGCACATGTGTAATAGTGTTTTTGGCATTTAGATTAAGAATTGCTGCTAATTATCTAATTCATCAAATATGAATTTCAGGGAAGCACTTAGCTGTTGGAATAAAAGGAGATTAAAAAAAAAAATCTATTCTCTGAATACTGAGTTCATAGTATTATAAAAGCCTGAATTGTCCTCAACTATTTGTCTGTACTGTTTAAAGCCCAGCTGCTCAAAAGACACTAGACAATAACATAATGTTGTTTCTATAAATCAGTCAGATACAGCTACAAAGGATGGCAAACACACCTCATTGCTTTAGCAAAGGCTTTAATCTCAGAAGGTTGGAAAGGGATCTCTTGAAAAGTTCTGCTCTTTGGCCAAAACTGTAAAAAGCATTCAGACTGAAAATCAAAAGGGAAGACTACACTGAATTTTACACAGTTTGGGAAGGAAGATTAGAGGTAGATAGAAAATTACACTAGATTCACAGTCCAGCCTAATTTCCAGATTAAATGCAGCTGTCAGTTATTGTGATAATGCTGCCTAAACCCAAAGGTACCTGCACACCTTACTACAAATATTTCTTAGAGCTTTCCTTCAGTGTCATCATCTCCACTGAATGAAATCTTTCTGTCCTGTGTTTGGGACATTATGCAACAATGGGTTGGTGGCCTCTTTGGAAACAACAGGAAACAAACTTAGGTTTTCTGCTCTCTGGACAGAAGGTTGTTGCTGCTGCTGTCACCTGAGAAGAGGAATTGATCCCTCCTGAATGCTTTTAGAAAACTGGAGAAAACCCAGGGAAGTCAGTGAGTGTCTCCTGGCAGCACAGAACCGTATGCCATGGGGCAGGAGATGGGAAGATGCACCTCTGTCCTCAGCCTCTCCCAGTAACTGCCTGAACTCCCTCAGGTTACTGACTGCTGTGGAAGCTGTTCTGAGACACAAAACTTAACCTGTGATCGCACTGAGTGCTTACTGCTAACTCCACATGAAGACTTTCATTTCAGGAGTCTAGACACATAAAAAGTAGGAACCTACTTTGGCAAACTGCTGAGCTTTGTATTCTCAGTCCTCTTTATCTCATTAAAAGCACTGTAGCAGAAATTGTGCTTGCTTGATATATCAGTGTGTAGTTTTTGTACTATTCAGGTGAATAAAGTGAAGCCTGTAATCCGGACATTTGTTCATATTCTTCAAAGGAATGACCATAGCACTAAAATAAATGGCCATGACATTTCCTCAAATATATGGAAGTGTGTGAAATCCTTAGAGCTCTTGTAGAACACAAACCAGCAAGCCTACTTCACGACATGGAAAAAAGTTCAGGCCTTCCCTTTCTCCACTGTTTTCCAGCTGGGTAGATTCTTTACTCCAATTCTGCTTTTTTGTTCCAGCAGTTTTCTAAAGCTTCCTAAGTTCTTCAACCTCCATGCTCTCTTCCTTTTTATGGACAAAATGTAGGTGTCCACATGACATCTCACCTGCTACTCATGTTGCCCCTTTTTATGTTGCTAGCAAATTGCCACATCATAGTACAAATATGTAATGAAGCCTGTTCTGGGTGATTTTTTTCTACACTGTTGGTGGGATACTCAGTGTGAGAAATTTCCTTACTGTAACCTTTCAGGACTATATAGATGTCCTTCAAGAAGGCCATAGAATAGATTATGACCAGCTCTGTCAGCTCACACTTTTTAGACTCCTGTCTATCTACTAAGATTAGGTTTTAAGTCCTATGATAACTAACTAATGACTCACAAACACACAATTTTTTACATAAATTCTTTACCCTTGCTGCAGCACCAAACCCTGTGCTGTGTGACAGACCCTTGAGCACAGACATGGTGCAGCCCTGTCTCTCAGTAACAAAGCCATTAGTGCATGTGGTGATGTTCCCACTGCACAGTCAGGGAGTTAATTTTTCATTGAAAACTACAAATCTCTTTATTTGGATCAGGCTTGGATTAATTTGTCAAACTAGACTCGCAGGGCTGCTATTATCCTTTCCAGAGGATGGTGATTAGATCTGTACATACGTTGGGGGTCTAATCACTGTCTTATACAGTAATAATAAATATTATAACCTTCTTTGCTTTATGTTTTTTCTGGCTGTGCAATGTGTCAACCAGTTTATCTTCTTCACTAATTAGGCTGGGGGCTTTGGGGGAATTATACTGTAACTCCTAAATCTCCTTTCTGATTAGCTCCATGTTTACCTTTATGATTTGATTCGATAATTCTTTCTATTATTTTAATACAGAGGAGTATAATTATAAATATCTTAGGAGGGAGGGCATTGGTAACTTGACTGTGTAACAGTGGTGCAAATAGCTAAACCCCTGCTGTGCTTTCCTAGTGCTGAAAGTGGCTTTAAATGTCAATAGGAGAACAGCTTCCCTGTGCTTCCAGTGTTCATAAGTAGCTGTTGGAGATGGGGATTGGTTTTTCACTTGCATTACATTTTGGAAGAGCGTAAAGAAAGAGATCTGTGTGGTAGATCTGTGGATATTTCCTCCAAGGCATTAGCAATGGGGAGTGAAAGTCTTTACTCTGCCAGGAGACAAGTTTTCAGAGGGAGTGAAGGCACTGCCCACCAGACTGCACGGTCCCTGATATAAATGACATCCATCATTTAGCTGACCAGAAGTTGGTGATAATGGGAATTTGCCATTTGAAGGGAAGTACAGGAAAAGTTTCCCCAGCATAACTTTTGGCCTCTTTCTTTGGGAACTGAGGACGGTAAACAAGGGACCACATTAGTCAATGTTCAAGAAAAAGTAGAAGGTAGAAAAAGCACTCTGAAAAATGCATTCTAAGTTTAAATTCTGGGTCTATGCCTGAAAATGTCAGATGATGCATAAAAAACTTGAAAGAAAGTGCTTTCTGTTTTTCTAGGGCAGTGTTTAAATGAGGTAAGGAAAGTATGGGCACCACAAAAATGCCCCTCAACATAGGAGTTCATGTCCAAAGAATCAATAATTTTCTGAAATCAAATTACTCCACTTTTTTTTTTTTTTAATTTTAAAAAAATCCAGCCCAAGCAAGGAAATAAAATACAAACCTACAAAATCTGCATAGGAAAAACTTAAAAACTTGAAAGGAGCAAAAATTACGCTTCTTACAGAAAAAATGCCTTGGCTGTAGAAGACGTATAAAAGCTCTCTTCTGTGCACTCTTTTTCCAGTGGTGTCTTGATATTCTGTACTATTTTTGTGTGGTCAACAACTATAGGAAACATAATTCAATTATATTTGAAAATGAATGTTGGAAAGCTACCACAATATTACTAAAACTGCTTGGATTTAATAAAGATCTGAAATGACACAGAATCAGATGAGTTATGACAAAGCCCTCTGAGTGGTGCTGATCTAGTTTACAGAAAAAGGAAATGCGAAGAAGTTGGGGAGCACAGGATCTGAAAATCCTAATTTTGGGGAACTTAGATTAATTGTGAGCTCAAAAGTGCCACTGGGGGCAGGGCCACCAGGTGAATGAAGGGCTTTCTCTATTCTAATGGATACTTTGCTAGTTCCAGCAGCAAGTAATTTTCATTGGCAGCCTGGGAGGGGAGGGGGCAGAGCTGCAGTCAGGGGCTCTATGGTAGAGCCAGAGTCAGTATATGCTGGACACTTAATGCTGCTTTACTCAAAGGACAGAGGAAAAAGAAAAAGAAAGGCAGCACCTCAACAAGAAAGTGTTGAGTACAGTGGATGCTCAGTAGATTTTAGAGAATGTCTTCCCTGGGTTCAAATTCTAAAGGATTTGCAGTAATTTCAGTCAGGGCAGCTTAAAAAGTGATCAAGAGAAAAAGCTTGCTCTGTTGGTGGGTGCAAGAAGGGGTGCAAGCCAAAAGGAGCTGAACATTCAAAACCCTCTGTTTTACTGCCTTGACCTCAGACAAATCTAGGGATTTCCAGTTAAAATTTTAAAAAATTGAAAAAAAAGGAGAAAAAAAAGGAGAAATTGAAGAACCTATATCTCAGTGTCTGTGATAACAAGGTTTTGGATAAACAAATAATTTTGGGAACTTAAGCTTGGAGCCTTAGGGAGTAGAAATCCTCAGATTTCATCATAATTTGTTTGCTTTTTTTTTTTTTTTAATATAACATGTCATGTAATTGCAGTGGATGGCTACTCCTGAATGTTGTTCAATAGACTGGCATGCTGAGATGGCTGTATGTGGGGAAATAAACATCTTGGTAAACTCCTTGGCATGTGACCAGTATTGAGTATAAATCTACAGAACAAGGAAAGGCAGCCCTTTGTGCGACAAGATTATTTTCAACTTGAGCTTTCAAGTAGCTATCAGAGATTACCTCTCATCTTTCACAGTGTGAGTTCTATGTTCATATTGTTGGAGAATACAGAACAATATGGAAAGCAAGAAGGAAGAAAGGAGGAATTAAAGAACCTAAATCAGCTGAGTCATGGCTGAAATACAAAAAGGATTTCTGAAGGGTTGAGATTGAAACAGTAATGAAAAAAATCCCTCATCTATAGCTATGGGGCTACTTACTACAGTGTTTTTGATGGGCATTATGATTTGATTCCTGGGGACTATCTTGCTTCAATTAATTAAACTCACACTGAGAGGACTATTTCAGCCCTACAATGATTATTTCTTTTTTCATGGGAAAGTAGGAAAAGTGATTTGAAAATAATTTGGTGACCCTTTTTTTTCATTTTCTGATGTTGGAGGCTTTGAGTGGAAACTAGAACTGGAAGCACAGACCTCAGTCTGGGAGCAGAGTATGAGGGGAGAGGTGACAAGCATTGAGGGCCATCACTGCAAGAAGACATAGACAAAATCTCTCTAATAACATCACCTGTCATGTCAATTTGTTCCTCTTTCATGTTCCTTTTCTGTATTCCTACTGCTTTTTGCCCCACCCTGAATTCCTTTTTGTTTCTAAACTCCAAGTTGCTTTTTCAAAAAAAAAAAAAAAAAAAGAAAATTGTTTTGTTTCATTTATTTATTTTGAAGTTAGGGGAAAGGGTAAGTCTTCCACTCTGGGGATAAAGGAATCACACTAGCTCCAGAGACTGCTAGTCAGAGTAATAGCTAACTCATTGGAACTGGATGGTCTTTCAAAACACTGTTTTTCTCCAAGGTATCAGTTTAACTGCTATAGGAGACACCACTGCCCAAATTTTGCCCCTTTCCTTTTTCTCAGAAGAAAAACAGGTTATTTGGAACTATCTTCCATTTTGAAACAAGCCACCCATCACTGCAATGTTCTCTCTTATTCAAGTTGGACATACAGTAGTGCTGTGGTAAGTATGAAAATACCACTGGGTGATAAGAACCCTACAATTAAACCCATGAGTGATAATGAACAGATGCTTCCCTCCCACAGATGTTTTCTCATATCAAATGAAGTGTGGCTGCAAGATTTTATCAGTATGAGGTGTTTACTCAACTTGAGAGAAAAATGTGACCTACCTCGATAATCCCCCCATATGGTTATCTTTTGCCCCAGGGCTTTTTTACCCTTCTGGGTAAGTTTTATTGCTTCTGTTAAACTGATTTTTCTGATCTTAGCAAAATTAACACCAAAAAGGCATGTGATTCCATGTGGGTTTACAATAGACAAAGCCAGTGCACACGTACTATCTGATGGTGGGTCTTTCTCTGCACTCTTACTAACCACTCTCAAAATATTTTCCCCCTAATGGGAATGGACAAAGATAAAATCTATCCATTTGTATCAGTAACATAGCAAGCAGTTGCTGGAAAAACTTATTTGTCATCACTTTTAATCCAAAGGTGGCCAGGATAGGATGATTTCCAGTAACAATCTGTCATTAACATGTTGAAACTTCACTTTTCCCTCTGGCATTGCCACACTAGTATTTACTATGGCACAGCAGGAGTAATCCCAGCACATGCCTAGGAAGTGACTGGGAGCTTTTGCACTGGAGGCTGTGCAGGTCTCAAGCAGGACTGGAAGTTGTGAGCTCCTGCAGGAGTGGGGTGGTCAGTGTGGCCAGGAGGGCAGCACAGTACCCACCAGCTCTTCGGGTCTGCCACTGCACTGCTTAGAACTGCTGGTCCACCATTAACTTCTCTGTGCACCTGCTTCTTTATTCTTTTTTGTCTGTCCTGATGTTTTAGATGGGAACCTCTGTAGGTGAAGGATGCATTTTATCATGTGTCTCTCAAGTGCCAATTTTGGCTGGGAAATCTCAGCACTCCTGTGATATGAATGGTAATTCCAATAATAAAGGCAAAGCCTGGCCATCTGGCTGCTATTATGGTAATGTGTTGCTCTGTGACAGTGGGACAATCTGTGCAGCTGCTTCTCTGTCTCATTCAGTATTGGAAAAGACTGCTCTTAGGCTTTGGGCTAAAACTTCATGGCTTGGAGATAGAAAAGGCCAAGAACCCCACCATCTGGAGAGTATACTCAGGATTGTATGTCCTATGGTCCTCATCTATGCCACTGGTTTTACCCCCAAAGTGAGCAACAGTCACTGGTCACAAGTGATCATCTTCTCAGACCGTTCCATCCATGCCTACCTAGGCAGATAACTTTCTTGATTTCCAAAGATAAGAACTCTCCTGCTTTTATTCAAACATCTATGGATAGTGACAGGAATCTTACTTAGCAGCAAACCTCTTCACCTCCCAGTCAGCTCCAGATCTGACTGTGCACTCTGCCCACCTCACTTCATTTGCTGCTTGTAGAATTGATGCATTTCTGGTTGGCATATAGTGGACTCTTCGGTACTTTGGGATTACGGTATCACTACAGCCATGAATCACAGAACAAAACAAAACATAAATTTGAAATTGCTTATAATTTATTGCATAATTTATGCTGATCAGAGTTTTCAGACATGGCCTTTTTCATATTATAAGATGAAGCATGACTCAGGTTAATAATTCACATGGCTAAATATAGTGCTACTGGTTATAATAGTAGAGAAAACTATCAAGTAAAACTATTAAATACTATCAGATAAAACTATCAAATACTTATCCTTGCTATTGTATATTATGTTCTCCCATTACCTGTTTTATTTTATTCCAACTGGACTTTCCTTCAACTTGCATGCTATGTTTGTCACAACCTACATTAAAAAATGATATTGCATTTACAAAATTATTTTTACTATCTCAGAGAGATAGCTTGCAAACTCAAAATAGAAACTAAAACTCTTCTGCCTTTATGTCTGCATACAACTCCAGAAGAGGCAAAGACGTAAGCATAGCTGGTGAGAAAAAATAGTTTTAGCAGTCTCTTTTCTGTGTGGTGTGCAAAGCCCTGCTGTGCAAAGCACTGCAGCGAGGCTGATGCCTTGCTCGTGGTGCTGGCCAGTGTCTTTGCTGGGCCATTTAGTCCCACTGAGTCCCTGTGTTGGGCACAGGAAGGGTGCAAGTGATGGATGTGTCTATTTACCTGGCTGGAGGCACACAGCACATGGAGCCACCCTGGACCTAAGATTGGTGTGGTCCAGCCCCTTCCCACCCAGTCCAGCCCCCTCTCACCACCCTCAGGCAGTCTGGTTCCTCACAGCCCTAGTGCCAGGGACACCAGTGCTCCCATCCTATCCCAGTTCCACAACACACAGATCTGTTTGTATGAAGAGATGAGGATTTTGTAGCCTGTTGGAATATATGGCAGGAAAGATAGGCTGTGTGTGGGAATGGGAACAGGCTCCTTAGGGGTGATGGTCATTGTACAGATAGTGCTGGGGTTGGTGCAGTCTTGATCATCCTCAATGACAAAACTAAGGGGTTTCTGTAGGGAAATGGGCTTAAAACAACACTGAGGCCTGGAGTGAAGAGAAACTTCTGGACTTCATCAAGGACATGTCCCACTTGATCAACCTAATGGCCTTCTATATTGAAGTGACTACAGCAGTGGACAAGGGAAGGCCTACAGATGTCGTCTACCTGGACTTCTGTAAGGACTTTGAAGGAGTCCCCCACAACATCCTTCTCTCTAAATTGGAGAGATATAGATTTGATTTATGGACTGTTAGATGCATAAGGAATTTGTTGGACATCCCATTCCTAGAAACATTCAAGGTCAGGCTTGATGGGGCCCCAAGAAGGACTAGGTCAGGATGGGGCCTGGAGCAACTTGATCTAAAAAAATTGTCCCTGCCCACTGCAGGGGAGTTGGACTAGATGACATTTAAAATGCATGCTATACAAAGATTCTATGATTCCAAGAAAGAACCCTCAAGTGAGGGTTAAGGAGAAAGTTAACCACTTAAGAAACACAGATATCAGGGTCCAAGACTGAACTGGTAAGATAAGTTATTTGGCACTGTTGCTATATCTTTTAAATCCCAAAGATGTGCTGAAGTGTAATACAGATTTTTTTACTTGAGTTTTTTTATCACTGTTCAGGCCAAACTTGCTCATATCCAGAAATCATCACAGGCTGTAAATTTTTAAATCTCCATGGAGATCTTGCTGCAGCAGTGTCCTCTCGAAGGAGGAAGGTTCTCTGCATGGCCCAAAGCAGGTGAAGCATTCATATGTCATATTGCAAATTGGATGCTTAGTCCTTTGGGAGCTCTTCCTTTGTGTAAGGTAAATTAAATCTCTGGCTTGTCTGAGGACAAGGAAGGAAGACTCTATTTTGAGGACAATAGGAAATTTTGTCTCTCTCTTGAAACACAGTTTCATTCATTTTAAGCATTTGCTTCTGTGCCTTTACCTATTTTATCTGTTTCTCTTTTAGAAAAACAGCATACTGTGGAATTAAGGTATTCATTCAACACCATTCAGTGCTTGGTTTCACTCATATATTTCTGCAGCCTAAAATGGTTTTCTACTTTTTTATTCAGTTGTACTCAAAACAATGGTAAAAGTCCCTTTAATTTTGATGATAGAGAATGAGATCTTACTTGAGGAACACCTTCTTAGGCTTCTTCACTTGCATGTGTCTCTCAAGAGGACACCTTCTGATTTATTTTGGAAAGGGCATGAAAGTCTCAAGATCAATTTCTTTTCCAAACAAGATAAGAGGAACCATTTGGAAGGTAACCAATGCAGGCAAATCAATTGCAACAGATTGTCCATAAGATGAGTTACATTGTTTTTCTGTTTGCAAATATGTACCATAAGCCTGGTGTTAAAGAGATGGACTGTCTGTTTCTGGATATGCAGCCCATTCCTGAATGATTCATTGTAATTCAACTCATAGCTCTTCTGAGGGCACACTGGTCATAGTTTTCTCTGGCCGGACACACATTATTCTTTTGGAATCTGTTTCCCTGGTATAAACATTCATCATGACAGAATCACTGTAATGATTATTTGCTGCTGTGATGGGAGTTCCAATAGAGAACAAGGGAGGAAGGGAAGTTCAGCTCACCCAAAGGAATGTGCTGAAAATGTTCTGTATAATTGGAATAAAATTCCATAAAATACCAGCCCTGGGGATGGTGCTTAGCCTACCTCAGTTTTACATGGCACATAATAGCTAATTTTTCAGGTGTGACTGAAAGAGTTGGTAATGGCTGATGACCCAATTCCCAAAGGCTGATATACTTGACTTCAAAGCACAGAGAGAGGAGTAGAGATAAGATCAGAAAAATGCTGGAGGAGAATGATAAAAGAAGATGAAACTCAGTAGCTTTGCCCATCCACCTGCTGCTGCATTGGTGTGTTGATGCAGCATTTTAGGTGTGGAAATCCCCCAAAATGAACTTATTAGACTCCTTACCAGCCTATGAGAGATGTCTCCTGTGGTCTAGGTGTCTGCTGTACTCCTGGGCTTGTGTCTGGGAGGGCAGGCAGTGGGACCAAGGCATTATGGTGGAGCAGGGATGCCAAGGAAGGGAGAGACTGACTCAAAAAAACCCCAAAACAAACAAACAAACAAAACCCAACAACAACAACAACAACAAAAACCAAACAAACCTGAAATCTTTACCTGCTGTCAAATGGGAAGCTGACAGTCATCAATGACAAAAGGAATTCACTAACTTTTAACCTTGGCAAATGGTCCATTAAGGAGCATCATATGGGACAGTAACCTATTCCTGCTGTAAAAATCTCTGTGGGGTGGAGGTGTCTCATCCAGACCTCAGTATAAGAGATGTGCTTATATATGTTTGGATTATTTTGTGAGGAAATAAACACCACAACATTCCCATTTGCCATTTTCCTATCTAGCTTTTTATCTTGATTCAGGAGGCACACCATAAAATCAGTTTTGGATCAGCCGCTATTTCTGATCCATGGATTATTTCATTTGCTTTTGTTTCATATCACAGGGGCTTGTGGCTGTCTTGGTCTGGCTTAGATTTTCCTGGTGCTGTTCATTGAAATGTTTTATTTTCTACCATTGCCTGTAGGCACTGACATGGATTAATCTTGGCAACACCATGCAAGGGGCTTACACACCCTGGTGCTCACTAATTACAACCTCCTGAGCATCCAATGAGCTATAATAATACAGTGATGTATATATGAAGTCACGGCCTGTCAATGTATTGCTCCTGTGGTGTAAACCCTGCAAGCAATATACTCATGGCTGGAAATCCCTTTATTGCATGGAGAGTTTTGTTCTTCTGAGTGGTTTCTATTTTCATATGCTCAGGTTCTCTGAATGTCCAACAGAATGTGATACTTCACCAACCCACATCTTGAAGACAGATGGGGATTTTATTTCCTTTCTTTTACGCCTTTTTTTAAAATTGCTTTTGACTCCCTTACCTTCATCTTCCCACAGCTACCTGTCAACATTTTTTCTAGCACAGTACCTGAAGTGCCCAATCCAGGAAAACACATGGAAGGTTTATTTGTTTGTTTTAAATCACTGAGTTAACAGTTAAAGCATTTAGCTTGTTAAATATCTAAATACCTATCAGGTAAATACCTGTCAGGGTCTAAATGTGAGTTCATCCACATAATTGCTGGTGTGTGGATTGCTGAGTTACAGGTGATGAGGTGCAGTGCAGGGGAAGACAGCAAATGTAGTCCTATGTGAAACACCTGGACTTCATGCAGAGTAGCTGTCAGAGCTTTGGTCTCCTACATTTCTCCAACCAGCTGATGAACTCCTACTCAGCAGAATTATTTCCCAGTGTAGATATAGATATTTAGGGTTTCCATGTGTTTTAGAGAATTAGGCAAAGGAAAGAGAATTTATTTTCAACATAATATGGCCCTTTGGGGTACTGATCCTCCTCCTCAGGTATGATCAGGTTCCTAAGAGTGTGCCTCCATCAGATGTTACTGTTAGGTTCTGTTGTTCTGCAGGAACAATAGGCTGGGTTGTGGACACCCCTAAGCACCTGGAGAGCCCTGCTGAAATGAGAGAGCATGGAGTGTCTTGTCTGGACCAACCATGATGACTATGAAGAGACTCTGGTGTTTCCCATGTTCTGCTTCATTCAGTTCCAAAAGATTTCTTTGAATGGTATAGGAAGACCTCACACACTTAAAATTGCTCAGGTGCACTCTCCTAACCTCCTCTCAGCAAGTGTAAAGAAGAGCCACATTAATTTAAATGCTGCGGGTAATTTCCTATCCCCAGAAACTGGAAAGGATTTGTGTGTAATGGCAATTAGAGTTTCCAGTAGTGAATCCTCTGGTTTTCACACACTGAATGTATTCTCCAAAGTAATGACACCAAGACAAACAAAAGAAAAGAAAAAAAAAAAAAAAAAAAAAAAAAAAAAAAAGAAAGATTAAGGGTTTGCATCATTATGTTTGACAGAACATATACACTGCTTTTGCAGAGATTGAAATAATCATAACTAAGCTCATGGAAAATTGCAAACACATAAAGGTTGTATGAACAGATGCATAAATCAAATTGTGAAGTAATTTTAATGCACTTTTTTGGACATAAATTCTTTTAGAGGACTCATCAACCACTTTCTGATATGAATTTTATGTAATGGTAAGAATGATGTTGATTAAAATGTTAGACACCAGTGAAAATGTCTCCACTTCTAAAAAAAATTTATATTTAAGCCTTGAGACAAAAATGTTAAAAATAGATATTTCTTGTATGAAACTATTTGCACAAATGAAACTAATAGGTTTTTATCTAAACCATCTGGTGGAGGAAAAGTATTAAAATGTTAAGTCACATATTGAAGCCCACAGAGATTTATTCTGAATGCTATGTGTTCAAAACATATAAAAAAGGAAAACTGTATATTTTCCTTCATTTATCTGAGGCCTTGCTCTGCAGAGTCCAAGCTTTAACCAGTTCATTTTGCTTTGGCAAAACCAATGCACTCCTGGTCTTTGCTGAAAAGTGCTCCCAATAATACAATCTGAATTAATTTCAAAAAAGTGATTAGTGGATTAGCATTTATGATTTTCTTGTGAGGTTTTTTTTCCCCCTTAAATAAACCTCTACAGGAAATTCAGATACAAATGACTTTTGTTTTTCCTGTACATGCAAAACCACACTGCGAAACTTCAGTTTAAAATAGCACAATTTTCTGTAGCATGAGATGTGTAACAGGAAGCAACCAACTCTCACCCCCTTCCACAATTTGAGGCCAAAACACCGTGTTCTGCTGGGCTTTCTTTCTATCCCACGTGTAGAGGATTTTGTGTGAAAATGAATCACAGATTAGATTGGAAAGGTTCTCTGGAGGTCTTCTGGTCTGTCCTATGCCCAGAGGAAAAGCTGGTGCAACTTTGAAAGGGGTCTTCAGGCCTATGCTGTTGACTTTTGAATATTCTAAAGTATGGAAATCCCACAGTCTCTTTGGACTCCTATTTCAGTGCTTTCAAACTTCTCCTGGTGATTATTTTTACTATAATATGCAATCAGGACTTCCCTTATTTCAGCTTCTGTCTGTTGTTTCTTGCCCTTCATGTATGCCTCCAGAAAGATTTGGGCTTTATCTTCTCTGTAAAGATCCACGGTGCAGTTACAGACTGAAGAAGGATTTTGTCTCCTTAAGACTAACCAGATTCAGCATTCTCAGCCCTCCACCTCAGCCCTGTCTTCCAGTTCCTGACCATCATAATGGTCTCCTCTGGATTCACTCCAGAATGTCAATGTTTTCCTTGCACTGGGGCCACTTCTGGAAAGGTTCCCGTGTCATGTTCCTTAGTTTGAAGGTGGCAACAGCACAAGAAGATAGGATAGCCTATTTATGACATTTTTTTCAAATTATCCTCAAAAAAATTCTCCCTTGAGAGATACTCAGCCTTGAAAATCTATCAGCCATGTACTGCAGCAGCACAATCTTCCTGCCAGGAGCTCATACTGTGTCTGCTTCCAGCCTGCTGGCAGAAGGCAGATTCTGCTGTGGATGCAGATGCAGGACAGTCCCATTCAGCTGTCATGGCTCTCTCCTGGTGTGTATAAATAGTTTTCATGGTGGCAGATATATGTTTGTGTACGGTGCTCTGCTAGGTCTGATGTAGAAAGGTAAGTAAAAATCTTCATTGACTTCTAGACAGAAATTCTGGAAAAAAAAAAAGACAGAGAAATAAATCTGTTTGAGGGATATGAATGATATAGTCAAAATTCCAGTCTCATAAGCTTTGCTATTTTAATCAAAGATTCCAGGAACCTAGAACCAGAGATTACTCAGATATCTCTCTCTTTTTATTTTGCTTTTAAAATATTAATCTAGAGGAGTTAAGTTTGAAAATAGCACTCAGCTGTCCACATATGACTTAAAAGTAGAGAACTGCTGAAGACAAAACCGGGCAACTTTCTCCTATTTATTATTTGTAAAATCTCACTTAAGTTAAAACTGCTCCCATGGATCTGAGAACCACTTCACAGATTTTGAACTTTAGTAATGACTAAAGCAGAAGACTGTTTTTCAAAACTCTCAGATCTCAGCTACCTTTCCTCTAAATTACTCCGTGTCCTTGGGCACATCACTTACTTCCTTTCATTTTCATTTTTTTAACAAAACCATGTAGCACATGATTGTATGCCAGAGGAGAGGAGAGGCTCTGCTCATTATTTTGAACTCTGAGCAAAACATGAAGGCTTCCTCTGCTAATTAGGTATCAGCCTTATTTATTCAAGTGGTGACATGTTTTTGAATGAACTTTGGATCTTCATGTTGCTATCTAAGCAGTGCTACATAGACAGCAGAAAAAATATTTCCTGCATCTTCAGTTTTTAACAATATGACTTCACTGATGACACAAACATGGATCCAGCTGTTTCACTGAAGAAAGGTGGAATGACAAAAGCAGTCTGCAGGCTTTGTGTTTGCAGAGGGTCTATGCTGCCATAGGTATTGTGCTAGCACCCTGTGTGCCCTCACCCCCAGCCCATATTGAAAAAGGTTTTGGATTTTTTTTACTTTCCACTGAAACTTGGCACTATGGGAACACCAAGGTCAGCATATATGCTGTGCATAAAGCTGGGAAATTTTTGACTCTGGGTATCAAAGTATGAGAGACTTAAATGTTCAGTGGAAATTTTCTTCATCTTCCATTTTTTTTTTTTTTTTTTGAGGTATTGGAGCTGAGCAGATTGTAAGGCAGAGCTTCCTAGAAAGCAGTTTAGAGCAGCATCTGAAATGTGTGATTCTTGGAGCCTTCAGAGACTTCTGCATTACAAAATGTGTGCCCAGCCTTCCTGCATAGAAGATCACCTACCTGTATGTTTGATTGAGCTAAAGAACATGGTTTATAAAGATTACAGAGACATCCATCCTTGATGTAATTTAATACTTTTTTTCCCCAGGCAGTTTCATATACACCTTGCTGTTTGGTAAATGCAAAGTTAAAAGGAAAAGTATTTTGGTTTGAGTTTGAATTAAACATCCAGCCTCTGGACATGGCTCTGACTTCTCTGGTTCTGCCTGCTGTGTGTGCCCAGTGTCTGCCATCCACATCCTCACTGCTCAGCTGGCCGGCAGTCTGGAAAATGCTGATGTTCCAAGGGTTACTGGATTACAATTGTTCTCTGCAAACAAAATTCACATCTGTTCTGACAACTTATTTCAGCCTGATGCAACTTGAAAAGGTCGAGATTAATCCCAGAAAATCAGACTTCTATTTGAAAGGCCAAATCAACTTTAATTGTAACACATGGCTATTTGTATTGGCATTTAGCTGTAGCCGTTTATCCTTCTTTCCACTGGTATTATTTGTTTCTGAGCTTGCTACTAAAACCTACAATGCCAGCTAAAATGTTTTAAGTAATGTAACAAAAATAACAGCTGACATATTTCCTTTTACAGGTTTCCACTGACCCAGGGTATTTTGTGTGCATGGCTTTTATGACTTTTATCAACAGTCTGGGTGAAAAAGTCATAGAAGAAAATGTTGGTTCATTTTATAAAGATTAATGGTGGCTACTATACCCTCCTATCCTGTTGGCTTTATCTCTCAGAGCCTGAGGGGATGAACCACATGCTCTAGAGTTCTGTGTCCTACCCAATTTGGATCCCAGGCGTTAAGAGGTTTAAAGGCCCTTCAGCTGACACCAGTTGCAAGCTGTGCTTTTCCCTGTCGGTGAGGTGAGTAAGAGCAGCAGCCCTCCCTGGGCACGGTGTAACACCTCACTAACTACCCCGCTTCTCCTGGCAGCTGCTATCAGCTCCGCCGCTCAGCCATCAACTGATAGCTGAGCTCTCAGATCCCCCGAAAAGTGACAGGATGAAAGAGACTGATTTGGCAATACTTTGCTTTTGCTGTTTGGCCTGCAGAAAGATACTCTAAGTGGTGAGATTGTTTAGCAACAGCTGGCAAGCACCCGGGTGTGAGCCTGATTTTCAGACATGACAAGCACTTATAGGAATGTTGCCAGATACAGCTGTTTAAAAGCCTTAATAAACAGCAAGTCAATACTAATCTTTGCCAAATTAATCTTTTCCTTGACAGCCCATCAGAGCAATTATACTCAGACTCGTTGTAAACACACAATTGTCAGAGGGTAAGGATCTTCTCTGCAGTATACTGTGAATTTTTGCACACAGATTGTTTTCCAAATAGGTAGGCTTCCTTTTCTTTTCCTATTCTTTTCTCTTTTTTTCCCTTTTTTCCCCCTCTCTCATTTTATTTTCAGGCCGATTATATGATTGCCATCTTGGTGTTAGCCCGAACAAAATTTCTTTGTAAAGTGTCTGTCACAGCAAGTCCTTAATAGAATGTGAAATGATGACAGTCACAGGATCCATGCAGATGCACATTTGCTAGTGGCTTTCTCTAATTAGGCAGTAACTGTGACAGACTCTGAAATGTTACAAGTCATTGTTCTCACTTGTCCTCTTGTTGGTGAAGTAAGAGCTACATTTGAGATATGATTTAATGTGCTGCTGGGTAATAATAAAATATATGGGTTTGCAAAGGAAAGCAAATGGTGTCTGTGAGACCTGACACAAAGCACCTCGTGTTCTCCAAGGTGCTCAGCACCTCCTGCAGCACTGCCAGCACACTGCTATACCCACAAAATAATATTTTATTTCAATGCAAAAGGGCTTGAAAACACCAGAAAAAATAATTAACAGGGTAATGGCAGTTTATCTGTCTGCCTGTCTATCTATCTAATCTTTTTGACTCTATCTATACCTCTGTCTGTAACTATATCTGCCTCTATACTTACCTATCAATGGGAGTCCAGAAGAGTAACTCCTGTATGAGCTACATAACATCTCTTTAGCTACTTCTTAGGGTATGTGCAAAATACAGATTTTTACCTACTCCATTTCCCCAGACTACAGAAACATATCTCTGTGGATCTGCCATGTTTACAGGACTGGGGAGAAAGGCAAACACAAACTTGAAGATGGTAGTTCAGGGTGGGATAATGTCTCAAAAGGCTAAAGAAGGTGGTAAGAGTGTGTTTTACCTTCCAGTAATGAGCTCCTTTTTTTTTGTTGGGTTTACTGTTTACAGCGGAGCCTCACAGGGAATATTTGGCAGACGCCACTGGAATCAGGAGCTGGTATTTGGTGAGAGAGAGAGAAGTGGGCATGAATACATTACATTTCCCTGTGAATGGCTGGGGCCCTCTATGAATATATTACTTACTTAGTGCCTGTGGATGAGTGTGAGGGGAAAATCCTATGGCAGGCCCATTTGAATTAGAATTTGGCTTCTTTGGTCAGAGGCAGCAGCTGGATGAGATTTCTGCTTGGAACACATGTGAGTCTGGGGATAGAGAGACCAGGATATCTCCTGTCACCAGAACATGGCACACTGAGAGTGGCAGTAAAATCAAAGAGCTTTTCCTTTTTAAAACCTCTGCTTACCTTGTGCAAGCAGAGGGGATTTACAATGTGCTGTGTGTATATGTCGCCAACTTTGCATTCTGTACACCATGTTTTAAAAATAATTTAAAAGTGTATTATTTTCAATGAATGGCAGACAATTTCCTTTGGTTTCTATCACTCTGACAGATGTTTTTATTATGTTTTTTTGTTGTTTCTGTGTTGCTTCCATGTGCAGGTTGTTTAGTTCCTGTGCTCTTTCTCATTATCATGGTTAGGCCAGATGGTGACTTAGAACTAGAGACTGACTGTCTGTGTTACTGTGGTGCCTAAGGCACAGTGCTGCAGTGAAGTATGGGGCACATCTTCCCTTCAGTTCCAGTGGAGTTTCACCTGCTTACAGAAGGATCCCAACCATTGATTGGCAATTTATATCTGTCAATACACAGCTGAAAACAAACAGCAGACTGCCCACGGCTGGCAACCATTTATTTTCTCGTCAGACACGAAGAATTGACATCTATGGATTGAAGTTGGATCTTTCTTTTGGGAAAAAATGGTTTAATTTCACCCATGGACAAAAACTGCTGTTCTTCCAGCACAGTTGTCTCATATGAGCAGAGACTGGACACAGAACCACACTCAGAGCACTGGATGGGTGAAGTGCTGGACAGCAAACACACCACAGGTTCCCATGCTGACAGAGACACCAACTAGCCAGAGGTTCATACAGAATAAGTATTTTATTCATGATGTATTTTTTTATTTACATTAAAGTTTTCTTGTATTTTGAACTCTGCTTGGATACCGAAATTAACAACTTTGTGTGACTGTGCACCTGCTCTAAAAGAAATGAAGATAACACAGTTCTTTTCCATAAAAGAAAAAAGAAAACTGCCTGTCAAAATCAAAGTTGATTTTTCTCATTCCTAGCAATTATCTTTTCTCTTTAGAATTAATATGAGTGGAAAATGTAGTTTACTGTAATATAATAAATAGAAGACATTGGGTAATTAGTAGTGCTGGTATATTTCTAAAGTACTAAACAGACTAACAATAAACTGTGAATTTAATAACAAGTTCTCATAGAGTTTCAAGACAGGAAAATTAGAGCTCTCAGCTACAGTTATTTGAGTAATCACATCTGATCTGCATTATTTATTAGTTATTACATGCCAAGTGATTCCAATTGTACATTGCCTGAAATCATTCAGAAGCAAGCACGCCTTTGTTTCTGTTTTGTTTTATAAAGAAAAACCAATGGCATTGCCAAATGTGTATTCTATCTGAATTGTTTCCTTTATTTCACACAGAAAATACAAATCAGTGGTAGTGTCCATTAATGGGACAGGCATCTGGGACAAAATAATCCAGAAATATATTTTCAGACCTATCCCTGATCCCAAACATTGACAAAATACCTTATTTTGGATATTTTTATCCCTTTCCCTGTGGCTCTTGAACTTACCTTTCATTTTAGGGTTTATTTCTGATATACTCCCTAAAATTCTGTAG
This sequence comes from Lonchura striata, assembly GCF_050655825.1. NCBI lineage: Eukaryota > Metazoa > Chordata > Aves > Passeriformes > Estrildidae > Lonchura > Lonchura striata. Next base: position 119,560,400 of record NC_140704.1, read on the forward strand.
GATTTTGCATATATAATAAAATGGCTGAAGCATATTTGGTAATATTTTTTTTTTGGTAATATGTTTATTCCACTTGACAAATTAACAAAACATGATGAAGTTTCAAGAAGCAGTGTTATGCAGTTTTATTCAGTTAGTTCTGTTGGTTCAAATCTTAGTTTTGGGCAGCTTCCTGCTACAATGCTTTAAAAAGGGAGTACTTAAAATACCTTTCTTTATTTTCCATAACAACCAAAGAAATAGAGAAATAGTTCTTGGTTACCTTCATTTTCTGCCATTAAAGCAGGTTTGTTGTTATATTTGTCACTGTAAAAACTAAATAAAGTATTCACATCATCAGTTGTGAACAATTTGTGCCAGCAAAAGTTAAAGCGTCAAAGAAACCTCTTTAAAATGCTAACAAATTTACTTACAAACACCTATATTTATTATTTCATAAATAGGCGCAACAGGTTCCATAAAAAAGATTAAATACAGACACAGTATGAAGAAACAATAATACATAGCCATATGTAGAGGTTATAATTTAGCTGTCTCCAATCTGTTTCTGCATCTAATAAAATATCAGGTAAGCATTTGGCAGTTTTATACATAAAAGGACTTAAATGACGTTTACTAACCAGTACACATAAAGTGATTTTCTTTAAAAAAAAAGCATTTTTTTAGGCAGTACAAAATAAATGTGTTTGCTCTTTATCAACATTAGTTTTTTCTCCTAAGTTTTTTGCATTTATTTCATGAGACAAAGCCAATATTTTTAATTAATATAATTTGGGACTACTTTACTTTTTTTCTCCAAATACTTTGAAAATATAGACTATCAGTCAGTTGTTTAAAAATGAAGTAAAAATATGAATGTTTGCCAATTTTACCCTTATTGTGAAATCAATAAACTGGAATGAGCCAGTTTCAATTACAATTAGCTACAAAAACATTCACATTTTATACTCTAGGAGAGTGTAACATAGATGCTATTTACAAACTTGCTATGACTGCTACATCAAGCCATTTAAAAAGTCTTTAGTAGTTTCATATAAACACCCATTATGAAAAACCAATGGAAAATCCAGGACTTTTATCCGAGACATCTACAGTTGCTAAGGCAGTTAACTACCGCAGCACTTCACAGCAAAAACCAACATAAAATCTGAATGGTCCAAGTTTCCTTCAGGGAAGAAGAAAAGCAATGTCCGTTATAGGATCTCAGGGAAGGGGTGGAAAGGAGAAGGAAAAAAGAGAAAAAATGGGGAAAAAAAACAAAGAAAAGTAAAGAAGCAAGACTATTTTTTCCAGAGTGGGTGACCCACAAGCTCAAATAGTCCTAAGTGCTTAGCAACTTGTATTTTCTAATAAAATGCAGAACTGCCCTGACTGCATAAAGCAATCCATGATGAAAAGACTTCCCTGCATTCCTCAGTGAAAGGAAAGGAGAGGTGTTTCAGATTTTCAGGTAAGGTAGAGTGCTTTGTCCCTCTGCATGCCCCTGTTCAAAGACAAAAAGAACAAATGTGACTTTTTTTTTAATATTTGAAAAATTTTTAGTTCTATTCTTCAAGGAAAAAAAAAAAAAAAGATCAGCCACACAACCCCACTGCATGTCATTAATTCCAAGCATATCACTGAAGTACAGCTGCATTGCCATGGTAATCATAAGAAAAAGTCAAAGTGACTTATAGCAACCTGGAGACCACATCTGTCTTGAAAACTGCATAGGACAGGGACATGGGTTTGAGCACTGGTTTGGGGTAACCTGCAGTAGTGGGTTGGTACCACTGACTATCAAAAACTGCTTGGAGCTCCGGATTTAGCACAGGCCTTGGAATGATGCTCCATAAGTGCCCTTAAGAAGCAGCCACTTTTCCTTAGAGGCAGGAGAGCTTCGTTGCATGAACATGGGTGTCAGCCACTTACTGAGCCTCTGGCATATTTGATTTACTAGGACAGATATAGCCAAAACATGTTGGATTGGCAGGTTCAGGTAAGCACTGCAAGGGGACAGCAGAAGCTTAGCAAAGGTAGTTTAAGGTCATGCACATGGATTTCCATACTTTGAAAATATAGCCCACTCTACACAGAGTGGGCTATCTACAGGCATATCTGCCCAGAGAAAGATGCTGGGCATGGAATGCTATACCCACTGCACATCTGGAGAGCACTTCTGGGAACAATGGCACACTGCTTTGTTCCAGAAGAGACCAGGAATCAAATCCACAGGTGGCTGTGGCTCATTTGACAGAGGACAGTCTATTCAGACCTCAGTGTAAGTGGTTGTAAAAGTCTGTGGGCTGCATAGACTTCAACAAGGCCTGTAGCACATGCCAAAGCACGGTGGTAGAGCACAGAAGTGAAACTGTTCTGCTGAAAAGAGGGCAAGTCATGGGGCAGCAGTGATAGGTATGGGAAAGAGTGATGCTGCTGTTCAGGCTAGTTAAAATCTGCCTCGGTGTCAGCAGAGTGCAGCAAAGGAGTTATTCTGAACTAGTAGCCAGAAAAGAAATTTTATTCAGTTCTAGTTTGAGTTCCAGAAACACTTTAAAACAATAAGGCAAGTGCAATTCTAGGTTTAAGTAAATGTAATGGATGAATCTGGTCTTTAGTTCTGCTATCTGTTCATTTGTCTGGGCTAGATTTGGCACTTTGGGAGCAACCAAGTGCTTTTATCTGCCACTGCCTTGGGGATTCAGACTAAGTCAAGGGGAGGTCAGGCTGGTGGGCATGTTCACAGGGCACAATATCGATAATTTAAAACAGAAATAATACCTTCTGTTCAGTCTTAACTGTTTCCAGGAAGTTCCTGGCACAGTAACATGGCTCCACAAAAACCATGCTGCCAGAAGTTGAAGGTTCGAAGGGGTTACTTAACCTTATATTGAGGACATAGGGCTCCTACAGGTATGGTGTTTTGTTTCTGATTACAATCATGTGGTCTTCATGCCATTCTCTTCCATGTATCTTGTATCCTGTGTATCAGTCCTGCTTCTCACTGATGTGGTTTTTTATGACCCAAGCTAGTTATTTTCATGACCCAGACTAGAAAATAGTTCATGTCATTTGCCTCTCATTGAGACATAGTGATCTTAAAATTTCGTTCTTACTCTTTCTCCCTAAGATTTCAGTTCTGATCTTCTGTGGAATGCAAGCTCTCTAAGACCTAGAAAATGTATGTGCTGTGATAAGGTGACAACAATGTCTAATAAATACATGCATTGAACAATTATTCTCCCACAACAGACTAACTGCTGAATAAGTACAGGGCCATCACACATACACTTCAGAAACACTGTAAGGAAATGGGCAACAATGCTGTTCCCAAATTATCAATCATATACTTGTGTCATGAATGTTGCTCAACACAAGGTGGCATTCACTGGCTGCTTACCCATTACTGCAGTAGTCATTATTCCAGTCCACAGTCTGTGCTGGAGGATTTCTGCACCCTGAACGAACGTACTCCATTGCTTGGGTAACAACTTGTGCAGCTGTTGATGTTGGATTGATGATATTTTGATAATCAGGCTGAAGAGTAAATCCCTAGAGGAGAAAACAAGTGCATTACAAAGTATGGAAAAAGAGTAACAGGTTGGGTGCATTAAGAAAAGTAAAAATGCAGACTGTACTGTGCAATGCTAGAGAATACTTCTTTTCCAGGTGTGATTTTGATTATAAAACCTAAAATAGGCAAAAATGTGTAGATGCTCCCTAAGTTTTAAAATCATTCTTTGGTTTGAGAAATGAAACAATGCCAAAGTGTTGTTCACTGTAACACAGTCACAGGATGGAACTAAAGGAGACAGAGCAGAAACAATTCAAAACCAAGAGAACAACTCAATCAGCACTGGGACAAAAAAGTCTGTTTGTTCCTTAGAGCTTCCATTTAGATTAAACGTAAGCATACACACTAGTCACTAATTCCCAGAATATGCAACAGAATCTTTTTGAAGGATGTAGGCAGCAGGTGGCTGACTGTTTTATTAGACTACACCTATTCACGTATTGTTCTCAAAACCCTTTTTCTTCATTCAGTCACAAAGGGACCATCTGCTGCTTCTTTTATTTGCACTTCTCTCTCAACTAAACGGAAATTCAACCAAAGCTTTTTAACAGTTGTTGGACTAATGTAGTAAAAGTAGCACAGAATAACTTGCTTTTGAAACCAAGGAGGTGAGAAAAAAAAGTGGAAGTTACAAAGAGACATCTAACCTGCTCCCTGAATTTTCTATCATATGAAAAGCCATAATAATTTTTAGCTCTTTTGATATATTCTGATGTTTAAATATTGTGTTTCAAACCCAGGAGAACAATTGAAATTTCAAGGCTAGTGTATCTGGTTCACCCTGTATGTTGTGTTCCTGTAAAGTAGGAAGAGCTATCTATACTGAGTAAAATCGTGGGAACGTTGGATGAAAGCAATCGATGTCTACTGAAAAAAATCCAGACCAAACTCCTTCTGGGGCAAGGGCATACAATTCCCACTGAAGTTATCTGGATCAATAGCTACTAAATCAGAAATGGATGCCTAGTTTGGAAACCCACTCCTTCCAGCCAAAGACCATATACAGAATAGATAGAAGTAACTCTCAAAGTTTTTGGTTAATTCATTGTTAGTGCATTGTGTATGATTGCTTTTCTTATGCAGCCTTAATTAGGACAGGAATTTTGTGGACAGATTTTTTTTCTGCGTGTTTAAGAAGGCAGCCATGCTACCTTTTGTCAAGATAAATGTGTATTTTCAGCTTTCACTTGTCCCCCTTCATCCACAGAAATTACCTTTATTCAAACCTTCTTCTCATCTCTCTTCCTTGCAGTTCCCTGAGGTCCTGCAGGTGTTTTGCCCCACCTCTCATGCACACTGCCACCTCACTCCACTCACCCTGATCACAGGTTTTAGTCTAGGCATTAAATGACTGCAACTTTATTTCTTAATTTTTTCCGTATGGAGAATACCCTGAGTAACACTTCAGTACCTTAAACACTCTTGGAAACCTCACTTTATCCCTGTTGACTCCAAGAAACAGACTATTCGTAGTGAGCAAGTTCACAGCTGAATTCTGCAACTCGTTGCCATGTTATTTATATACTGCCCCAATAAAGAGATTAAATAAAGCTTTCCCTTGGTTGGTTTTACACCCATGGGAATGGTAACCCCCATGCTCTGTACACTGCCTTTTCACCAGGCTCTAAACATGTTCAGCAAGCTGCAGAGACAACCCCCATACCTGCAACAGATCCAAAGGAAACATTAACTAAGCAGATTTCCCAATGACTTTAATTGGAGTTTTGTGTAATTAGAAGGCAGAAAATTTGAGTTTGTATACCATTGACATAATTTTTATACAAAACATCAACCATAAGGCCTTTTTAATTTAGCTGTAAGAGGAAACCAACCATAGAAACAGATCCCACCCCCAGGTACTCAGATTTAAGTTTGGTAGCAAATCCCCTGATTTATCATATATAAAAGAAAAACACTATATAGGGACAGTAGCCAGTATCAAAGCATGCAAGTGAGCAGGCACAGAGACTCAAGTACTTGTAAAGTCACAGAATGGTTTGGGTTGGAAGGGACCTTAAAATCATCTGGTGGGCAGAGACACCTTCCACTAAACCAGTTGCTCATAGCTCCATCCAACCTAGCCTTGAACACTTCCAGGGAGAGGGAGCATCCACAAATTCTCTGGACAAAAGTCATGCAGCAAGGAAGCAAGGAGACAGTTCCTCCAAATCCGAGGAAAAGACCACCAGTACACTATCCGTTCCATTTCTTTTGGACTTAGGATAAATAAATAGCTTATGTGTCAGAAAACAGTTCTAGGTTTTAACTCAAGAACTAGGTGAGGATGCATTCTCATATTTTTTTCAGGTTTTCTGTGTGACCACAGCCAAATTGGTTTGGCTCTCTTCCAGCAAAACCCATGTGCATGTGTGCTTGGACTGAACTGGTACCTCTAATGTTAAGGTTGGGGTTGCAGAGCCATATTTAATTCTCCTACCTGCAAAATAATGTTTTCATCTTGTACCTGACAAGTCTATTTGGTTTATGGCTGCCTGGGACTGGGGTCTGTTTCTTAGGGCACACTCAGGTGATAATGCTAACCTGGTTCAGGGGCATCTGAGCCAGGCTCCAGTCCCAGAAGGGTCTCAATGGTCCCTCTGGGGTTTGAGGGATACGAGAATACTTTCACTGTGGGTGATGGAAAGTATGCTTGCTAAAGTAAAGTCATTTAAGCAACCTCAATTCAGTATGAAGGACTGATAAAGTATGGTACTGTTTAAGATACAAGCAAAAATTCAGCTTTTTCATCAACAGAAAAAGCTCTGAAAATAAAGATCTGTACAACAGAGGGAAACAGCCTTGTACAAGGCTTGTGGTAAATATTTGGGTATTATTTATGTAAGCCCTTAACAAACAATGATGAAATAAAAAGTGCTCAGAAAATGAGTGCTTCGAGGTCTAATTAAACAATGCTGAATGTTTTTGCATTGTAATGCTCAAGAGAAAATCACCAACTGTTTTGCAACATGCCTAGAATTTTAAATTTAATTTTCTTGTTCCAGATTGAAATAAAAATAGGGAACTTGATAAAGATTAATTTGATGTCAGGAGGGACATTTGCTCTTTAATTAGATTTCTGTAGCCCTAGCATTTTCGTTGTGCCACTGTAGCAAGTCCTAAAAAGCCTGCAGCAGAACTAAAGAGTGATCCTCATCTCCACACTTTACTAGGAACTAATTTCATTTCCTGCCTGTCTGGAGAGGTATTTTCAACAGGCATCAATGTTTTTGTCTTCACAACTGATTTATTCATCAATCTCAATGTGATATTTTAAACCTTTAAATTACATCCAAATCCTAAAGCATCTGTTTATTACACAAGGAAATTGAAAATCTGTCTGTGTGATATCATACAAAGATTTTTCCTTAAGGTTATAAAGGAAGTTGACAGATATTAATGATTTTTTTTTTCTCTTGACCTCATTCGAAGACAAAGCTTAACAAAAAAGAAGAAGAAATCTGGACAAATACAGCAGGTTCCTGAGTTTGCTGTATATAAAATATATACCAGAAAAAATGAGGTTATTATTTTTGGCAGGCTATGCAATCATCTTGCTGTATACATTTATTTTCTAAAAGTAGAAATTTTTATTTTTACTTTTAGGTAGAATTTTTAGGTAGAATTTTTCTACATAAAAGTAGACTGAAATGAGTTATTATTAAAAAAAAAATTGACATACATTAATCTTCTGGTGCTTCATTATGCATAGGTACTTGCAGCCATGGCTACTAGGCATGAAGAATCTAGTTTTGCTTCCTCTACCTGTGAACTGAAATGACAGAGTTGGACATGGGATTCGCCATCCCATGCAATGCGTGGGGGAAGGATTTTGAGCAGGAAAGGTGATGCTTCCAGTTGGGCTGCTTAAAAGGGCTCCTTAACAAGATCTGGGTGTATTAAGGAGGGAGTGAATTCTCAGTCTCATCACTCTTCACACCAAAGAGCACAGTGAACAGGCTGGATAGAGATGTATGCTCAGAAAGAGGCACAAATGACTGTGTGAGTAGAGGAAGGAAAGAATGACTTTGCAAGTGAAAACAGGCTGCAGCTTTAGTTGCTCTTTCAGCCTGAAATTTGGAGAAATTGTGCTGATTTGAATGACAAGGGTTAATAATCAGATCATCTAAGGCCAACCGAGTAAAAATTAAACATCATGTCAAACCTAAGAAACAGACTGGAGAGAAACAACTCTGTATCAGTCATAAAATTATACAGTGATAAGCTGCTCACATGAACATTTAATGAAAGAAAAATCACTCTACTGTGAGTCTACCTATGCGTCAAAGGAGGATAAAATAAAAACTTCGATTTTGACTTTTCAAAGGAAAACTTTAATACAGTTCCTGTTAATGATATTTAAGAAAAATATAATGAATTTCTGAATTACAAGTTAAAGAAAATAAAAATCAGGATTTAATTTTAATTTAAGTATGAGAATAGAATGAATGTTTGTTTTTTTTAATAGTTTAATTGATTATCACTGTAAACAAATACCCCAAAGATCTACAGTAGTGACCCTTTAAAAATGTATTCATTAATTGTTGGAACAGAAGAGGAAAAAGACAAAATAATTTACTTCCAATAAGTTACAATTTAGATAATTCAGAGAAGATTGTTTAAAAGAAATTAAAAAATAATTACTAATGCTAGGCATGTGACCAAAATGCTAATACCAAAATTTTTTCATTGCATTTCAGAACACTTTGGATGCATTGCATCAGCTGCATACTCCACAGAATTAATTGATTTTAAAAAAAACAGAAATTGTGCAGTCACTGAGGACTTTTGGCTACCAACACTTCTAATTTTTTTGATGTTCTGTAGTTTTTGTGGATTCCCAAAGGAGACTGCCCTTCTCCAGCTGGCAGTCACTCTTGATTTGGCAGCTGCACACGTGCAGGCAAGGAGTGCTGGATATGGAGAAGGACATGTTATTCCCCATAGAGCTGATGAAAATCAGCTCATTGTCCTGGAAGCAGTGGGAGCAGAACTCTCTCCCCAGGTCAGCACTTCTTTTCAGTCCCTCCTCAAAGTTTGCATAGAGGAGTTTCTGAATTTCACACGCAATGTTTCTTGGAGAACTGTGTTTCTGCCTGCCAGGACTGAAATCTGGATCTCTTTGAGGTTTTTCTTGGAATTGGCAGTTCTTCAGACATTCTACAAGATGTGTGATATAAAGCTTTTCCTGGAGAAAATGACTGACCAAATGTCACAGATCCAGAGTTTAAGTGGGGGATATGTTGAGAGGAGGGATTCATAGAGCCTGCTACTGTTGAGTGTCACACTAGTGAGCCATGAACTACTTTAAAGAGGGATGTTTGGAAAAAAAAACCAACAAAAAAAAAAGGACAAAAAAGGACAAAAAAGAAATATAAAGGAAAAAAAAAAAAAACCGAGAACCCACAATTCCACAACTGATGATTTCTACTTTTAACATGCCTCCAGCACAGTCTGCAATGAAGGTACCCAGCCAGGTGAGCCAACACCTGCAGCAAAATACTGCTCTGCTGGGAAGCTGTTGGCAGACTTACTCTTCTCTTGCCTATTAAGATCCATGCTGCTGTGTGACATGGCGAAATTTGCCTCTTTTTTTTCTTATAGTGTATTAGTCTATTTAGTATGAATAGTGCTGAGGCTTCCAAAGAGGAAAATTACTCCTGTTGCAAGTCACTCCCTAGGGAGTGGTATGTTAACTAGCTTCTGTTCTTGCTGCCTTCATGGAGTCTTTGGAAAGGTTTATGGTGGCCATACCTAAGCATGGAGGAAATAAAACAACTTGATAGAGGAAGTGAAAAAGTTGGTTTAAAAGCAACTATTCCTCTGCTTTCTCAGAATTCATATTCTTCCATTATTCTTGGCTTATTATTCATGAGGGTGCTCTACACAGTGCTGTTTGGGACTGAACATCACATCCAGACCTCCCCTTCCCTCCTCACCACAGGCCAGACACACAGCGTCGTGCCTCCTCTTTCTCCTTCCTGCTGTTGATTCTGAGCTGCTGGGAGAGCTCCATTTTTCTCCCACTACATCTTTTCCTCTTTAACAAGCTCTGTGATCAAACAATAGAGTGTTTGCTCTATTTGAGCCAGAAGGGAGAGCAGAGTACTTTGACAACTGAGTCAGAAAGGCCCTTACTTTTAGGTTGTAGTCTCTTGACTTTTTGCAATTTGCCTCCTGGTAACCAACCAGTCTTCTATGTTCTAACACAGTATGAAATCCTGGTGTTTTGTTTTCTATCATTTCTTGACTAAAAAGGGTCATACCTAGGAAACTGAGCAGGATACCACTGTTCTGTTCTGTCATGGCAAATCATGGTATTGTTAGTACACCTCTAACCCTATAATGTAATTTACATTTTGCTATATTTAAATTCAATTCACAAGCTCTATAAGCTGTTGTGTGTTAAAAAAACCCCAAACAAATATTCCAAAGTGAAATGACATAGGTTTTCCAGACTGTAAAACAAAAGCAGGAGTGCAAGAAATATAAATTGGCTTGTAGATATTACACAGTAATTAAAGAGACATGTAGGTGAAGCTTGGTAGTGAAGCATTTCAACAAGCACCTTGAGTGAAACAGAAATATCTCACCACAGTATCTTAATTAAAAGGACCAGCATTTCTGCTAAGGAATATGAGAAAGCATTTGACCTAAAATTTTGTGAGTTTAACAGGAACACAGAGGTACAGCATTTTTACATAACTATAATTGTCCTTAGTTAAAAAAAGACTCATCATGATAAAGATCTGACTTCTAGAGATCTGTTTTCTACAACCAAGTGTCCTGTATTTTTTCTTAAGCTAGAAACAAGTAATCTGTGCGCCATATACATCACAGATGACTGAAAGTAGTTTCAAATAATGGATGCACATGCCTTATGCTTCAAGCTTGCAACTTGACAAAATAAAACATTAGCAGATTCATACTACATTACCTTTTCTTTGGCAGAGAGTTTAGAGTAATGCCTAAGTGTTCATTCATACAAAAATGATGGTTTATGTATAAATATGTAAGTATCTAATGTCTGCATTACATCTTTTGCTAGCCCCAACTGTAGTATTAATTCACTAAATACAGACAGATTTTCAAATCTATTCAGTAAATTATGCCTAACAATTCTGAAAAGACATAAGGAATTTTGCATTGGACAACTGAAATACAAGTGACACTGAAGCTGGCAAACAATCTGAACTTGGAAGACCAAATCACTGTGCAATAAAACCTTGTTGAAATATAGCTCTAGGATCTCAACAGGTGGCCGTCACAGATGTAATTTCTCATGTTTGGTAAATGAACCAGAGCATTGCTTTGTGTCTCACTGCTCTGAGCCTTCAGATTCAGGATCCTAAGCCCAGGATTCCTCTGGGCTTAGGCTCTCCAGACTAAGACTCTCTCTTCCTGGCTCACTTGCCTAGGACTTCCTCTAGCTAATTCCAGCTGCCCAGGCTTGGGGTCAGCTCCTGAGTTTGTCTGAGACTTGAGCATGGCTCTCCTGGAACACTCACACTAACTGCAAGAAAACTTCCTTGAATACATGACTCCACATATGTGTGGTCATAAGTCTGTTGAGTCTGTTTTCTCTGGCAGGGAAAAATTTACTGAACTAGGAAGAAGTTGTGAACATTTTACAAGTTTTCTTTCTTGATTACTCCAAATTACTCCTGAGACTAAGATCAAAATCTCTGAATAAATCCAAATCATCCTGAGCATATCTTGATTTAACTCCTGAACAACTAAGTTTATCAGTCCAAAGTGCTTTCAACACTTTTGGGGTTTTTTCTGCTTTGGAAAATTTCTTCCCCTGTTAAATTGTTCTCCCAGCAAGAAGCTATGGTTTGTGTTCAAGTATTCCCAACTTTAAAGACCAACCTTGAGATGAAATGTTTCTGGCTTGGAAAGGAAATGCCAATGCCTTGTTAGCAAAAGTGAATTTTTAGAAAAATATAAAACATGGAGCATGTTTATGACTGTGTATTATCATCCAGTACCGCCAAGTTTTGTGTATACAAATTTTGTAGATTCTTGCAATTTCATTCAAAAATTTTTCATTTTAATGCTACTTTGCAAAGCAAGATATTATTCTTGATAGTCAGATCTCATACAATACAAAATAAAATTTTCTCTCATGCAATCAACAGTTTATCTTCTCTCTTTATATTCCTCTGTAAGCCTGGAAGGCACAATACCATGGATGCTCTGCATTAACTCAGAACTCGTAGGAAATATTTCAAGAATCAACTATCTAAAACACTCAGAGAAAGTAAAAAAAACAAACAAAAAAACACATATTGGAATGATGGACACAGCCCATTTATTTCCAGTAAAAAGGAGGTATATCTATTTAGCAAAATGAAGTTATGAATGTGGAGTAATCTAACACACTCATGTTCACTTAATCTAGCATGTTCAGTGCAACCTGGGTTGTTTTATGTTTCCTCTGACCGTTCCACATCACAGTCAGCACAAGGATAAGTGCATAAGCTACAATCATATTTTTTCTAGACATGCCTGCCTTTTGTTTGTGAAGTGTGGCTTCTGAAAGCTTTGCATTTCACTGTTTCAGGGTAGTCACAGATTTGTAGAGGATCTGTGGACAGTGATGGACATTTTCGCTAGAACAAACACTTCTACTGCAGTTTTCCATCATGTAGTTCATTTGTTCTTGCCCTTGAAAGAATAAGCCTATACTACTACGGTTTTGGAACCTGCAAAATTAAAGCTAATCTAAATCTCACTATGACAACTTCTGGATGACTCCCCTCCCCAAAAATAAAATAATTTCCCAGAGAACTGAAAAGCTCCAACTTACTTGCTGCATTGTAGGCGAGTGTAAAGCAGACTGGACCTGCATTGGTAGCTGGTTTCCAATGGACTGCTGCATTGGGATCGGCTGGTGCTGCTGGATGTTGAGATGCTGGTGCAGAGGAGGACTAATCTGAAGCGGTGGAGGAGGGGACACAGCCATGTTTGCTATGGAAACAGTCACTGGCATTTGGTTGTTGGGCTTGGGTGCTATGTTCCTGGGGATATTGGCATGCATGGCGGTGATGTGAGGATTCATTCCTGGTTGTTGGTGGTAGTGGGAACTGAGGTACAGTGCAGAGTGAGCCTGGGCAGGCCCGTGAAACACTGACTGCTTTGAATTCATCATCTGAGGTTGTGGGGAGGCTTTAACATCAACAGGTTCGCTGTAGCTCTGTTGGGGAAAAGAAATATCAGAAAATACTTAGAAGCTACCAAATACGGCTGTTCTACCCCCTGAAGTCTGTTTAAGAGACACACCGTAGGCCAACATTTATCCATTTCCTTGAAATGGAGTTTGGTTATTACTCTAGAAAAATAATTAATCCCTTTCATCTTACACTTTTGCCTTCAACATTGTAAAAAAAAAGTAAATTAGGTCCTTCATTTCCTGGTCTAGCCTGGCATTTTCTTTTTCCAAACTTGGAACTGCCATCACTGATCTAATAACTTACACAACCAAGGCAATGAAGCCTGACACATGTTTTCACATAAGCAGCCACTATTATTGTCCTCAGATTTCATGGCCTAGTTGAAAGGAAAACTAGGAGTGTGGGTTACAGCAAAACTCTGTAGTGAGTTTTGACATGTCTTATTTTCCCATCTGCAAAGCATGGATAAGATTTTCCATGTCCTTTTACCATATACATTGGTATTGCTCATAGTTATTTATCAGTTAGTTAACGTGATGAAGAGGCTAAACCCCATCCTCAGCTGTTCCGCTGCATGGAACAAATACACTAGCTGCTGTGACAATGCCTTTACTTTGATATATTTTGTGTTGGAATGCTATCCATGCCATCAAACATACTATTTAGGCCATGCATTAAGACAAATAGGAATACTCTGAATAATTTCTCTTTTAGCGAAACATGCTTTATTAATTGAATTCATAAGGGTCTGAAAATTCTGTTTAAAACCTATAGCCATATAAATGTTAGCCTGCACCCGATATAGGGAAGTTATCTTTAGTCTAAAGCTAAAATACAACATAGAATATGAGAAACTGCAGTTTTCAGAAATATTATGGTCTGGCCAGATCTCCTAAAGTTACTAATAATAAAACTTATCCATTAATGAATATGAATTTTAATAATAAATTTGCTCTAATATTTATAATTTGCTCAATAGTTTTCATACCTTTATTTTCTTAGGTATCTGGAGTGCTAACTGTGTGCTCGAACAAATGATGAAAAAAAATTAAGAATTAACTCACATCTGCTTATAGGTGGGAATTATAATTTGAAATTAAGACATACTGGGATTAATAGTCAGTGAAAGGTGAAACATGCTGGAAAAAAAATGGCATAACTGTCCCTCTGGAGAAAGTCACTTTGTCAAAACAAGGCAGAAAGATGAATACACGCTCTTATTCTGTGATCTCTGTGTCATGTTTGCTCAGTTTACAAGTCAGAGTAAGTTTCATGTTACTCTCAGCACTCCAGGGTCAGTGAAGTCTATTTGTATTCCTTCTGAAGGATGCACCATCACCAACAATCTGTTGACATGAGCGTTACTGAAATTGCTTCATTATATGCAATGATGAAGATGAGAATGATAACTTCCTTTTCCCTATGTGTGACTGCAGTTCCATTAGCAAAAAACCCCTTGTTTTCTCCAGTAAATGAAGGAAAATTAAATGAATATGAAAAAATTAATGCAAATCTCTGTCTCTGTGGATCTGCCTAGCTCTGCTTGCATGAGGGTGTACACATGTGCAATATATATTATGTTCACATTTGCAGGATTCAGATGCAGATATAAAAGCCAGAAAGTAGCTGAAAAATCTGTCATTATTTGGATATTATTTTTTAAACACTGAATTAATGTTTATGAAAACATGGGAAGAATTTCGTCCCCCTCTTCCCAGTTGCATTTCTAGAACACTCCTGAGTGTAGAAGCAATGACTGGCAGGTTTGCTGAAATTTGAGCAATTCAGAAGGTTTGTTAATTAGCAGCATAGTCAGGAGACTCCTCTTGGGTGTCCCATGCTTATTACACATTACAGGAGGTGCAGGCTGTGTTCTTTCTTGAGAGACTTGGAAGTTTTATTGAGAGCATAGTCCCCTCATGGTCCAAGCAGGGATAATTGCTCCTGAAGTGTGTAAGGGCAGATTGGCTAAACTAATCCTCCTGGTGAGGTGAGTGCTGCAAAAAGCCTTTGCTGACATACTGATATACACTTCTATTTCTATACACTTCTATTAACTACAAAGACGATGACATACACCCCTTTAACAAAGATACAGGGAACCAATTAATTACTGGACAACTCTGAGTTCACACATAAGTGGTGGATGCATGGCTAACACTGATAAAATTACAGACATATAGATAGTATAATTTGATATTTTAAATGCTGAATTATGTTAAGAGGAATTGCAGAGTCTGTGGTCAGAGATTAATGTAACACTTATTACACCTCTGAGAAGAGCTCTGCAAAGTGATCAAAAGGGACAGTTTCAGTTGTCTTAAGCTATGAATCAGCTTTCCATGTTTCACCACCTCTTGATCCAGTAAAAAGCACAAAACCTCAGTTTAAGACCAAGTATTTTGCTGCAACTTAGGATGCTATAAGTCATATGTGATGTGATATGTGATATGTGATCAGAAACCAAATTGTCCAAAATCAGTGTAAAACATACCAATATTATCAGTTACTGGAATCCTGATAAATGAATCCATTAAAAAATGCCATTCTCCAGCATACTGCACTTTCAGCATTTTCCCTGCAGCTGGGTCAGAAACACAGATTTTATAAGTATTGCTGGAGTTAATAAAATAGGTGATGTCAAGTATTTCGGCTTTGTGATGTCACTTTGCCATGAAATAAAACAAGAAGCATGTATGACACACAGGTCACACTATGATTTTGGGCCCAGTTACTGCTTTTGGTGACTAGAATGGGCATTGCACTGGTCCAGTGCAGCATCAGACAGTCTTAGACAAGGACTTTTATTATGGGTAAAAATTGGAATTAAGAAAGAATGGATTTGACTGTCCAACAAGGGCTTCAAATGTACAGTTACATTCCCTACTTTGCAGGTTGTATTTCAGCTAATTTTCTCTTGACTTATCCAAGGAGAAGTGCACACAAATAATTTAAAATGCTCCCCCAAACCTCTAATTAATCTGCCCCAAACCAACACAGACAATATACGTCACTAATATATATTGTGATATAGAATGAATTTCTAGGATTCAGATATATGCAGTGGAGACCAAAATTACAAATCCATACACGCAGGCCACCAAACACCGGGGCCTAGTAAATTCTTAAATGCTGGAAAGTCTTCTACTAGGCATGTAGTGAGAACATCTTCCATCACAACTAGCTAGGGAATGGTGGTGTACACCCACCACTAGAGGGTGACAGAATATTACATTTAGTTAATGGCAGGTGGTGGTATTTTACACATACATTAGTGAACATACTCTAGGGCGGCAAATCAGCTTTTCATAACAGCCCTTTATGCTCTTTGAGTGGCTTATGCTTGTTCTGGAGAACAAGTTGAAACCTTACTGTAAATCTTAACATTCTTCACAGTCTAGGAGAATGATTGGAGCTGTGTCTCCTTCTAACATCATCACCTAATACTAAAAAAAACAAAAATTCAGAAGGTGAAGACAAGGTAGGTAGGCCAAGACAATGGAATGGTACAGAGAAAGTGTTGCCCCTTAAGGTACAATACAAATCCCATTCCCTCCACCCAAAAAATCTGTTCTTTTACTGAAACAAGAGAAAACAGAAGAATATTTTGAAATCCCAACAGAAAGATGACAGTAGAAGAGAAATAGGAAAAAGGGAGGAATAAAATAAATACTACTGTAATTCTGATGATAACAAGTATAATTATATTAACTAAAATTACTGGTGCTGCATGACCCTTGGTCCACAAAATTATTTTATTTGTATAATATTTTCAAGGAAGTGTGTGATTATGCAGATGAGTGCTCTTCTTAACAGAAAGAGTTCAGGGTGGATATTTTTGCACAAAATTCAGAAAGTGCTGAATCAAGTTCTTCCACATGATTTTCACCAAACTCATGACGTTCTTTCCAATTTTAGTGCAAAGAGAGATATCCCATGCACCTCTATTCCCCTACTGTGCACCAAAACTCCCTATGCTTTGTTGCCAAATTAAAGAATTAAACTAGGAATAAGGGGTAAGCATTGCTCACTTATTTGTGCTAGTCTTTTCTGAAGGGACTAGCCCTGGCACCAGTGGTCATTCTTATCACACTCAGGGAGTGTGTTTGTTCCTTAGAGGAAAGTGACACTGGGATTTCCCTCATCCCATTTGACTCACTCCTGTGGTTAAGAAATTATTTTTGGTAAAGTTATCCAGCTTAATTTAGCTGTGTTGTAGAAAAAAAAAAAAAAAGGCTTAGATGACGCTATATTGACATCTCCATATCTTTGGATAAAATTTTAAAACTTTGAAACATTTGAAAACTCTCACGTATGTATTTGTGTAACCAAAAAGCTCTTGAAACCTACACATGGGTATTGATTCTCTTTCTAAATTGTGTCTGCCTTCTGGTTACTGTTGGAGATTGTAATATCATTTCTGTTGAAACATAAACATCAGTGTGGTTGAAAGCAAATCAAGGACATGTTTTAACAAGGCAGTACTCTAAGGGCCTGATCCTTAGACTATTGAATTTAAAAGAAAATCTATTATTAATTCAAACAGAATTTGGATCACAGCCCAACACTGTTATTGTTACTTAAGTATTAATGTCTGGATGTCCATTTCATTTTTCATGAAAACCAGGTAGGATCTGACTAATAGAGGCTGAGAATCATTCCCAGTTGATGATCACTACTTTTGACCTCTGATCCATAAGAAGCATGCCTAGAATCTACAAGTGCCTGTACTTATTTCCATTGTTAACATGATAATGCAGTTTTTGTTAGAAATGTTGTCAAGTAGGACTGCATAGATATAGTCACACATGATGTATATAGACATCCTCAAGTTACAAAATTTATACATGCTTCATATTCAGAATTCTTATCTGGCATAGAATAATACGTGGGAATTAAATAGATTTTTACAATAATTTCACTCTAGTATGCAGTGCTCAACTAATATTGCTTCTTGCAATGTGAAACTAAAAAGTCAGTATTTCCCAAAGAAACCAGAGATGTTCTATTTCTGGTTTCTTTGGGACAAAGAGGAAAAAAGGATTTTTTTCTTGTTCTATTGATTTCAGAAAATTAACGATTAAAGCCTTTCAGCTGGAGCAATATAATTTCAGTTGTTTACAGAGGAGATAATATCAAAATGCTTCTTTATTAATAACACCAATTAAGCTCTGCTTTGTAGTAAAATACTCAGTAAATACATTCAGAACATTCAGTAAATGTTCTTGGTACTACTGAATGCTTATGTGTCCCTTAAATATATGCTGAGAGACCTCCTCAAGGGCAAAGTGAGCCTTATGGCCAATATGCAAACAACAAACTGCAAGCAGCTTTACTTATGGGCAAACACAATATATTCCAAATTCAGAATTATTTTTTTTTTTACAAAGCCATAATGGTGTGACATAGCTCTATTTTAAATGAGAAACAGGTGTTTCTCTTTAAATAAGAAATGGAGGTCTGGCATCCTCTCTCTACAGACCAGAACATGCACTGTGTGAGGATTTCAAAGCCTGGAAAATAGCTAAACCTAATTCAGGTTTTACATGAATTATAAACCTCTGTGGTTGCTGCACTGTCCCTTTCCCTGATGGTGCCGTGCTCACAGCTGGTGAATGGTGTCTGTCCTTCAGCCATGCTGAGGAATTCAACAATCTTTGGACTCTGTGACCACAATGAAGGTTACGTTCAGGAAACAGGAGTGATTATGTCAGCTGGTACCAGGATGGTCCAGGCTGTGCAGGCTGGGATAAAACTTAGGCAGGCCTGACTCAGCTTAAAAATGAGTTATCTTCAGTACTGTGACATTAAAGAGGCAGATAGAAGGAAATTGGCTGCATAGTTATGCAGCTCCTACAAAGCTTACCTAAGCTTAAGTTCACATCTGCTCTCTTTGCTGTCTCTTTGGTGGAAAGAGCATCTTGAATTGTTTATTCCTTCTCTCAGCTTTTCTGTGTTCACATAATCCTGTCTGTTTGTAACATTTTTGACATTTTAGGTGATTTCCAGCCCCAAGTTTGTCCTTGAGAAAAGTCTCTTTTTCTAGCCTGCATGGGCTCAGCCATTTTATTAATACCCCTGTGAAGATGTTTATGAGAGAACGACTTCTCTCTAGCACTGCTTTCTCCTCCTGCTTAACTCTCTAACTCCAACAGAGATCCCTTTGATTTAACTCTATCCACTCCAGTAGACAACTCACATGCATATTTGCAGTGCAGCTGCATTCCTACCTAAGTCATAAGAGAATCTTAGCAAATGACATTTTCTATTTTGTTAATTCCAGTCACCTATTGCAATAACAACATCTGGGACCCCAGAGAGTTCAAAAAGCTTTTTGACACATTCTTGATGTTTCAAAAACAAAGGAGTAAGCCATGGGTTGTCATCTATAATTAGTCAAGGTGGCTCAGAAGAACATCTTCAAATCTAAATATACATTTTGTCATCATCAACAGGGGATTGCCATAGATTCATTTAGGATATGGAAGCAAAAATTGATGTTTTATGAATGTAACCTGGGTACATGTGATAAAAGATATGCAACTTTAATTTTATACAAGTGTTTTAATTCCCCAAATGGAAGCACTAGACTAATAGTGAAATCTAGTTTTATTAACTCACTTCAAAAACAAACACAGTTCCTCTTCAAATCAAAATCTGGCCTCTGCCAAGATCAAGACATTTCTTCCACTTTTTGGCAGAAATTATGGGAGAGCATCTCTCAGTTTTTGCACTGCTGAATGTAAAGTGTTGCATGATTTAGCCTCAAATCAAATTCATGGCACAAACCTAAATATAGTTTGCTCTTTATTTTCAGCTGCAGTAGATCATTGGTTTTCTTGCTAGACAAAAAAATGTTTGGACTTGTGTTATGATGAGTTGAGGCAATTGTTTTATAAATACACATTTACTTAGCAGATACTCTGATGCATCACATATTTGCAATATCAAATATTTAATTTAATATTTAATTTATTTTACAATTCTATGAAAATTTCTGACTACATCATAACAATTCCAGAAATAATCGAGGTATCACGGAAGCATGAATTACCTGCTTTGGAAGCTTTTAATTACAGTTTTTCTATTTATCAATTCTAATGCAAAAAGGTAAAACTTGTATGTGTATGTCACCACTCTGGGACTGATTTGGTTTTGCTTTAAGAGAAATATTGCCATATGCCTTGTAGCACTTTAATAGCTACCAAAAAAAAAAAAAAATCATGCATCAAACATAACTATACTTTTTATTTATTCTTTCTCTTATGTCTTCACTGAGTACAGTTTAGTTGGTTTATGAAATTCCAAAAACATCTGCATGGACTAGGGTGAGATATAACGTAGGAAAAGCTGTTCTCAGAAGCAGGTGCCTTTTTGCCAGCAGCAGAAGGAATGCTGCTCTCCTTGCATGTGACAGCCAACTTGTTAAAGCACTGACCAGGAGATGAGACAGTTCAGCACTAACTCTTGTCAAGAGATATTAAGAATTTTATTCCCAAAAGAAATGTTCTAAACCCCAGCAGCTGCTTATTTCAGGAAGGAGTGAGCCAGGATACAGTGGCCCCCTACATCTGAAGCTTGGCCACTGTGAAGCTATGCAGTTACAGAAAACAAATTGTGGAGAGAGCACACCTGCATACACACATTTATTTAGGAGTTGGGAAATAAATGATCAGGGAGACCTAATATATTTTATTACTTTTTCATATGTTTGTGCTCTCACATATGAAATTGGAAACTAAGACAAATTTTATCATTTTAGTTTTGGGTTATATTTGGGTTTTGATTTTGTTTTGGTTTTGTTTGCTTGTTTTGTTGATTTTTGTATTTTTTTTTTTCTAATCATGGTCTCCATATTGCTTTTTACAAGTAGGTAAAATGTTTTCATTTATCTCCACTGCATTTTTAAGAGACTTGAATTCCTTAGGCTGATCATTTTTATTACAACATGGGCAATGTAACAGATACTTTGGGTCCCTGGAACTCTCTGGTTACAAATTGCTGGGCTAATGGCATTAAGGCAATGTCAGTCTTACAGATATGACCTTTAGTTTTCTTATGAACCACAATTGCAAGATGATGGACTAGGAAATGCTAAGTCTGCCATATGTTTCAAGAAGCAATTTTACATGTCCAAAGGGTTTGCACTGTCCACAAAACTGAAAAATGTCAAATGTGTTCATTTCAAAGTCAAGCGAGGACACCACTTTGACTTAGATACAGCATCAGAGTTTTGAAATATGCCTGAACATTTTGAATTTGAATAATATCCACTTGCTGAGAGGTTTTAGCTTCAGTCATAGACACTAATATGAAGTGTTTATGTTCTAATAGACACTTCATGAAACTTGAAATTGTGTCACTACACAGAAAGAATTAAAGATCCATCTAGTCAAAAGGAATAAAGGGATAAGAAATGTTTTTTGTACTACTGAAACAGATACAGTTGTACTGTTATAATTAACACAGATATATGTATCACTTATGTGCACATAAATATGTTATGCATGTTGAATATATAACATGTATATATTGTTTTATAAATATTCATAGTGGAACCTATGTAATATATGGAAGTACTTAACATTTACTCATATACATCTGTATTAAATATATATATATTTGAAAGATGCAGCAAAAACTCTAATGTCAGCCAGAAAAAAAGGCTGGTTAAGCTAGAAAAAGTGCTTGTTTTATGAAAAAAAGTAAAATTGCAATTCACAGCATTTTATGTAATGCTGTACAAATTACCAGATACCAGAGACTGCATTTCTGGACCTGAATAGTACTAAAAGTTGCAACTAAGGGCAAATATAAAGACACTTGTTTACAATGCAAAGGCTTAGTCAGTACTATAAGCAATGTGGCAATCTGCATAGCAGAAGATATAATGCTTTGTTATGTGTTTTTACTTTGTCTATCAATTCCTACACACATGAACAAACTCAACAATACACCCATTTATTCCAACCAGTATAAAAAAGGGGAAAATACAGGAAATATAAATGAATGGGAATTAATGCATAATGGGAGGGGCGAAAAAAAGTAAAGGGGCAAGGAGCTGAGTGTCATGGAGAAGGCCACTCTCTCCACCTGATGCTCCACTTCCACCCCAGATCTTGGTATGAACACCAGTGGGTCTGAATTTCATTATTCTGCTGTCAGGCAGAGGCTAGGAAGTGTCCTGGAAGTTGGAGTTCTACCCTCTTTCACTATAATCTTTGACTATTCTGGAATCTCAAATGGCCAAGATTGGTGCCATGAATTCAGTTCCAAGTCTGGACCACTGAGGTAGAACATGACATATGTCCAGTCCTTGCTTTTCGTAAAAGAGAAGACTTGCAAATAAATGCAGAAAAACATGCACAGCCTCTCATGTGCTCGCTAGTTTAAAAACTAGTAATACTTAATGAAAAAAGAAGCAGAATCAGATAAAATAGATAGGAAATAGGAAAAGCAGCTGCTCTGGGAGGTGTAAGGCACTCTGTCCCCCCCTGGAGAGAGGGGACCTGAGCAGAAGCCTTGTGCCTGCTTCTTCCTGCAGACACAGACCTCTAGGAGGGGATACGAAAGAAAGTTTGATAATTGGATAACATTTGGGTAGCCAAAGCATACCCTGATGGGATGTGAAGTATAATTGAGCATCTCACAGCTGCCACCCCAAAGTCACTGGATCTCTGCTATGAACATGAAAGGCTTAATATTGTTCAAATACTTTGAAAAAAGATGTTCCAAGGAGAATACACAAAATTACTGAGAACCTAATTTCACAATTGTGTTGAAAATATGGACAATATAAACTTCTGCTTCTAAATATTAGTGAGAATTTCTTTACAACAAAGCACTGTTTGGGAGAGCAGTGCAGAAAATTCTATAAAACAGTAAGGTTAAACAACATCCAGTAAATATAACTCAGGAGGATCCAGGGTGAACACCTGATTATAAGTGTGAGGTACCATAGAGTGAGGTACAAAGTATAAAATATATTTGTGAGCAAATCATTAATATGGTAATAAAGAATTTTTGGAAAAATGTGTTACTTTTGGCATGCCTATACTTTTGAAAATGAGGTCTTGTAATCTTAATAATACCACCTAAAAATAGTTTTTATGGATGGTAATGTAACAACATGGACATAAAAGACCACATTGACTCCAAGTAATCTTAATTATGTATTATATATATTTTTTTCATGCTTACAGGCTTGTCTAAAAACCTACAACTCTTCTGGTGCCATATAAATATTTAATAATGATAATGTAGAATATACTGATAGTATATTACAAATTGTTATTTTACATGCTTATTCCAAAATGGACTTGCTTTAGTTATATGCCAGCTCTGTTAGATTCATTGAGTGTGTTCATGGGAATAAGCAATCAGTACTCAGCTTCATTAGGTTTATATTTTTATACTTTCCACACTAGAGGAAAACATTACATTATGGGTAGAATTTAAATAATTGCTTAAAAGTTAAGAATATGCTTCAGTGCTTTTCTGAGTAACAACAAATTTGAATGTTTGCACTAATGGATTCATGCACTGAACTGATCAAGAGTCTTCCAAATTTTTTCTAGAAAACAAATTTCAGAAAATGCCGTAATATACTCTTTTATTGTTTTAAAAAACAATTTTTTTATTGTACATTTCAAAATTAAGCCACACAGAGTGTTACATAAATAGTCCATGATGTGCTGAATAATGATAGCCAAGTTATCTTCTCAAGAGAAAAGCTGGGTTAAAACTTGGAATATTTTGAGCTTTCTAGACCTATCTTTTGCCAATAAGACAGCTGTTTCAAAAAGATCTGCTTGTGTTTACATGGTACTCTTTCTGAAGGCAATGATTATTTCTGGAACCAAATAGTCCTAATACAGAAAATAAAGGTATACTGTAAATTACTTTAACTAAATGCAGGAGTATTTATAACAGCAGCTAAAAAATGGAAATTTATAGGACACAACCCCCAAAAATTAATTAGGTAGCAGCCATATTTCAGACTTTTAAATTCAGAACAAACACTGATCAAATACAGAGATCATGCAGAAGCATGCATTAAAAGTCCTTGCATGGCTAATCATATAGCAAACCCCCTGAAAAATTAATATAGTATGCAGAGTAGTATTGTGTGCAGGACCCCAAAAATATTTTGAAACTAACCAAGTTCTTCTCATGTCCTATATGCCAGTCCTTCATACTGTGCTCTTTACCTCCAAAAATGATTTATTTAAGTAAGAACAAAATAGATCTAAATTTATTTTGATAGACCCCAAACAAGTAGTTCTAACTGGTATGATTCTGAAGTTGCTCAATGGGTTTTTCACATTGACACAGTACAGTAATTTCACATTCTCCTGCATATTTAAAAGTCTATTACAAATTCTAAAGAGTCTACTGCAAAATTATTGGCACTGAGAATGTTTGAATAAATCTATTTAGAAAATTGCTACTGGCTGTATATTTTTTGTGTTTCAGTAAAGAATGTTCCACCATTGCCTTAGTGGTGAGCTACACTGTGCTTACAATGGCTTGCTGGACATAAAATGGAAATTCACCTTTCATATGAAAATCTGCAATATCATCTGAGCTTGACTATTTCTGTTTTGTGATTGCAAGGTAAAAAGCAGTACTAATAAAACCCCACATGTGTGATATATATATATATTTTTTCCCTTATTGGTAGCACAGTGGTTGCCTGGCATGTTTGTTACCTCTTTCCCCTGTTGAACTGGCATGTTACTCCCAAACTGAAGTGCTTTCTTGGTGACCAGGAGGGAAAGGATGCCTTTATGTGGACAGATGACTGCGTTTATTGAGCATTGACAACTTAAACACAAGTTTAAGGTGATAATAAACAAGGCTATCTGTACTAAATACTGTAGTGCTCAGCTGAAAATGGTTGCAATATGTCACTATATATATGTGTGTATGTATATACATCATGTGTTACCTTGGATACAAGGCTTGCTCTGTAGGCAGCTAACTGCTTCAGATACTCCTTCTTGGCAGCTTCGGTTTTCTTTTTGTATACCTAAAAACAAAGAGTGGCACATTGGTAAATTAATCTGGTTCTGTTTTTATATATCACTGGTGTGTGTCTATGTCTTTCTAAGTAAACAGCCTTTCCTCCTCCTATTGCTTAAAGAGTGAAATAATAAACATCAACTATTTTAAAGAAAATATTATTCCAACTGTGAAACACCATTTAACTAACCAGCAGTACTGCAAAAACAATATCCGTCATAGCATCTCAGGTTTAATTGCTCAAAGTGAAGTGTGAGGTGTACTTTCAAATGGGACCTTTGGGGATAGGGGAAGGTGGGTGTGACCCTCTCCACTGGCTTCCACCTGTGAGACCAATTAAAACCCTCTGGGGAAGATGAGAATTTGCAGAAAGACATTTGAGCTAAATGGAGGACAAGATGACAGCACCACAGATTAGCTAAGAGAATTCCTCTCTTCCCTGGGTGAACTGTTGGGGGCAGTAAAAGAAGCTCATGGAGCTGCTAAGGATAATAAATGTTAGTCATTATTCCAGTCTTGATCCCATATCGGTCTAATTAACTTCTCAGAAGCATGGATCTATTTCTGTACATTTCTCTCAACTCACCAAATTATTTTAAATGTGCCATGTGCACAATCTCATAATAGATTAAAGACCTTGGAGAATCATTTCGATTTTGCCCAAATTTGAAGACCAAAGACTATCTGCAGGGTTAAGCAGGACCTCATAGCACTACAATAACATGATGTTACAAAAGAATGTGTAGATATTTAGGGTTGAAAGCCATTAGGAGGAGAACCAAGTTCTGACCCATGGAGCCTAGCTAATGACTTGCTGTTAGCCATGTCAGTGATAGATTTAGGAACAGCTCAACATTTCTGTTTGCAAATATTGTCATGAGTTTCTCATTACTTAATGGTTTGTTTTTTTTCCTGAAGGGGTAGATTTAGGAGTCATGCATGCATCTGGGCTTCATGTAACTAAGAAGGACTGACTCCTCATCTTTCTTGTTGAAGGGAGAAATTTAGAAAACATCTAAAGGTTTAAAAGTGAGAGAGAAAAATAAAGGGAAAGAAAATTTAGTTTTTTATTGATTTTATATTTAATGATTTTTAAGTCACATGCCAAAAAGTCAATCCACATGTGGACAGACACTTGGGGTTCATAATATGGCACAAAATGAAACTGCAGCTTTGTGTATCTGTTGGCCACTTCTCCAGCCAAATGCACAACCTGGGCACATGTGGAAAGCCTCCATGAGGAGTTTCCTCATGTGCCCACCTTCCACCTCCCTCACTGCCTGGTTAACTGTGCTATTGATTCAAAGCTAAAAGAGAGGCAAAGCTATTTAGGAGGACAATTTTGGGGTGTTCTCCTGAATTCCACAGCTGAAAGCACACATGAACATCTCCTCCCTAAAAAGATAAACTTTATTGAACTTTAAAGTGTTCTCTTTTGATCTTCCAATGCTTCAGTAAAACCAGCAGTACTGTAATGGAGAGAACCTGGCAGCACAGAGTGTACACACAGAGGACAATACAGTTGCAGACAACAAAGGGAGAGTGGTAATGTCAGGATGGAAGGATCCAGTACAAAACCATTTTTATAAAGAATGTACTCGTGAAACAATTTTTTGTTTCACTAAAGCTTTACTTTCAGACACAGAACAAAATTCAGATACAGGCTGGCAAAACTCAGAGCCTGCCTAAAAGGATTAAAGATTTTGCTTCCCAGGGAAGCAAAAGATCATAATGGAAACAGAGAAGTCTTAGGCTTCTAAAATTGTAAATATAAAGACAGAGAGGGAAAAAGATTGGTTTTAGCTGTGCAACTGTATCTTTGCACCCTTGTAATTTCTCCAGATTAAGATAAATATGTAGTGTTTGTTGATCTCCTATTGTTCTGCAAAAAAAAAAAAAAAGTAGCAATTTGCTTCTTAAGTTATAATAATTTGTGATTATTAGGGGAATTACTATTTGTTTTGAAAACAAATAAGAAATTAGTCAGCAGTCTGTTCCTAGCTGCTAAAATTAATTCAGCTTGACCTAGAGAACAAAGACTAAGTTATACTACTTTGTATTTGCAATGCCTCAGCATCACCCTGATAGCCAACTTAAAAAACAGAGCTGTACAACAAATTTTACACAGAACAATGTTCTTCAAAAGACCATGTATCTACTGCTTCCACATTGGGTTTTATTTTGCATTACACAAATATGAAAAAATAGACACTCCTGCTGTGCTCCTACAGTCACAGCATAATTGAAAGAGTCCTCTGGGACCTGACTTTTCCCGCAAATAGTCATATTGCACAAGGTTAACTCAATAATATGAAGCTAACAACAATTCTGCAAATCTCCATCTAAAACATCACTACTTCATAGAAACATCATCAGACCGCTGTTATTTAATTATGTCTTACCTATGCATCTACCATGTTCAGTGTACACACTGCCTTACCCTCTTCACTTGAATCTTTTGGTGAGTGAATAATAATCACATGAGCACCACATCTTCCCTGGCACAATAAAATTTAACAGGAAGTCATTATAGTACAAAATTCCTTACTGGGTGAAAAAGTTTTAGATTACCCCAGCCTGCTTTGACTTTTGCATTGGCAAGAATCGCCCCTGCAGGCTGTCTGGTCTGGAAGGTCATCGCTCACCCACTTTGTCACTGGAAAAGCAGGAGGACAAGAGGTTGAGCTGTCACTATGTCCTTCTGAAGGTGCCCACTGCTTAGCTTAGCATGAAAGTAGGCTGATGATCTTCATCCTGCTTTTGGAAATTGATTGCTCATGGCCTAGACTAAAAATAAGGGTAAATTCTGCCTGTCTGGGGAGTAAACACTTGGTAACATAAATAGCAACAAGGTCTGGTCTGGCCATCAGTATTTTTCTCTGAAGGCAAATGAACGTGGCCATGGCAGTGGTGTCAATTCACTGGCTCTGTGCTGGACTGGCCTTTCACTGGGAGCTTACGAAGGGAAGGCAAGCGGGGAGTGTCTTCAGCATTTGCAGCAGTACCTCAAGCAGGTATGAACAAGTCAGCTGCTTCCCTCAAACTCTTTTAAATTTTTTTTTCTGCAGCTGTAAGAATTTTTTAGCCCTCAGGCTTAAATAGTTTTGTGTTGTTGTAAGTATAAGACTTGTATCCTTTCAGCGCTTTTTGGGAGGAAAAAGGCTTGTGTCATCATTCAAGTGTGCTCTAGAAAACAGCTGAAGGTCTTTTGAGCTTCATGCTTAAGACAGTGACAAATTATCAAACATATCATATGCAATAATACAATTAACATTTTTCCTGTATCATAAAGTAGGGTTCTGTTCCCTTATCTATACTGTACAGTGGGAATATTTAATTTTATTTATAGCATCTTAGAAATCTCCTATAAGGTCATTTTCTTGACCTCTGTCAAGGAAGTAACAATTGTTAAATAAGTAACTTGACAGGAACATATAGTTATGGAATTAAGTAATTTCCATTTTGCTTTAATTCAATTAACATGATAATTGAACGTCAACTGATTGTCACTCAGGCAGCAAAGGCCCATTCTGATTCAGCAACATATTTGTGTCCTTACGCAGGATTTTATTTTCTATATTGTTCCAGCAGTGGAAAAAAAAAAGAATGTTGGCAGAAAAAGACATAATTTTGTATATGTAGGGTGGGTCACTTTAATTTATTCTTTTTCTCTTCAGCATATTATAGAAACCCCAAAACACCAAGACTGCATATACTTATTTATAAATGGGACTTGCTGGCAATATTTTCCTTATATATTCTATATTCTATATTCTATATTCTATATTCTATATTCTATATTCTATATTATCATATATAATTTGAATTAGGCCACCAGGGAAAATGAATGCTCTGGGCTCTCATAGGTTGTTACCAGTCCCCAGGTTATTGCACCAGCAACCTTTAGCTCAGGTTTCCAGGGCTAACCATGCATGTGGGCCACCAGAGGTACTGCAGCCTACAGCAAGGACAATGACTGAACTCCTCTTATTAACAGTGATACACACCCCTAAACTGAATGCACAAAAATTCCACTTGGAGATACAGGGGTGGCAAGTTATAGGACAACCACTCACAGATACTAGATTCACAAAATTAAAACCACAGTAGAACTTAAGCACTTTTGCTTTATTCTTCCGGATTCTGGTCATGTTTTATTTTATAATCTTTAACTGCTGTTTAGTTCTTGTCTTTTCGGATCATAAATCCTTTGAGAGAGGTTTTATGTCTCCTGTGCTTTTCTATGTGTTCTATAATATGAAGTTCATTACTGATATATGTATATATATAGTTGAAATATACCTGTAATGTCTTAAGCCAGGAGTTTGTTCTGGCTAGCCTTTTTTTTCACAATGAACTTCCTCCCAACTTGCTTGTGGAGGAACACAGTAAACAGCAGGATTACTACCCTGTCACTTGTGGCTTGCACCCTTATTGCCGGAGGTGAACAGATCTCCTTTTCCTTAGTCATCACAAGAGCTGAAACAGGCACTCAAATGTCTGCAACCATATCCTCAGTTTTGACTATCCGATGATAATGGAAAATTATTGCTTGTGACTTCAGTTCCCTTTAATACTAGAGATGATACTAGACTTGGAGACAGTGAACTAAACTGACTCATAATTTTAGGAGAAAAAGAGACTTTCAGAATTTGTGTTTTATGAAAGTCTGCAAAAGCTCTGTGTCTCCTAGATGACAAAGCAAATTACAAAGAACCATGCTACTTCCCTGGCTTTGCCTAAATAGATGGTACGAGGATGACGAAGAAAAGGAAATTTTCTGTTCATCTTGTGGATATATCCTTAGAGCTGAGACTTGCAAAAAAGTTATATTTGTCTTTCTAAAATCATGTAAAGGTGCCCACATTTGTTTTGGTGGAAGTGTTCTAGGAACCCCACAAAACAGTATATGCAAAAATAGTAAATCAAAAAGCAACATGACTGATGCTGTATTCTTGGTCTCTACAGTGTTATATCCCATGGGAGTGTCTTTTTCACGGACTACAGTTACAGGAATGTCATCTGATAAAATACAGTAGGCTCCAATCCAGAATTAAATTCCACATTCAGATTGTCATTCCTGTCCCTAAATACGTTGGCTCATAGAGAAAACTTGTATTTTTTTCCAAGTGGGAGACATATCTCTAGTTTTAATCTCCTGGTTTTGCAGCAAAGGCACCTACAGCTGTGCACGCTCATCTAAAATATGGAGAAAGATATTCCCACAGCAGTCAGAAAAAAAATCCTCAGAATTGCTTAATGGACATTGAAATATATTACCATTTGATTTTCAATCTAAGGATGTACAGTAACAAAGAGGCCCAGGGCTAGCTATATGGCTCAGTAGTCTGACTGTAGAGCACAGAAAAGACGCTGATGACGTATTAGAGGCTTAGGGGAGAAAATTCCGTCTTTCTGGCATGTGGGGGAAAGATCACAGGCCAAATTCAGCTCTAGCACAAACAATGAAGACTCCTGGAGAACACTGGAAATTGCAGCTATTTGTGCCAGGCCTAAATTTGACCTTATAGTTTTGATGCTTTCAGCTTACAGGACCAGGACTGCACACTTTATCAGAAGCACGCTGGATGAAAGTTGAGTACAAAACAAGTGACATTAAACACGTGATAAACATTTATAAACACATTCATCTGGTGATTATTTCCACCTGGTGGTATTCTTTTTTTAAAAAAATAGGATGTGAGCCTGGATGGAGGTATAATAATTGGGCCTAAATCCATACTTGTATGCAAATGATATAAAAGTCATGCTCCTATTGAAGCCAAAAAAGAAAAGCTAAAAGCTGTGAAGAAGAATAAGTTGAGAATTAAGGGTACATGTTGATACATACATAAACAGTATTTGAAACCCAGTGTCCTTTTGGCCTAGTTGCTTCCAAGTACAATAAGAAAGTGGAGTTAAAGTCAACATTTCATAACTCAGAGCCTTGTGCAATATTTCTCTAGGAGCCAAGTTTGTTGCGTGCTGCAAATGGATGTTAGAGATCCACCCAGGGCAGGGGGTATCTGATGCTCCCTGTGACGTTACAGAGGGCCTGATACTTCTCCCCTCTGAAGTCAATGGAAGTTAAGGGGCTCAAGGTGTGGCCATGTAGAAGCCAGGGCTATAGAAAAACCTGAAGATATAAATTTACTTATATGTAAATAGACATGAGTTGTATCTGTGCATAGAATGTGACTATTATTGGCCCATTTGTATTCCAGCTCATTAAGCCCAGACGCTTTCATTGGAAGGGAGAAGGAGAATACACCAAGATGAGGATCAGTTGTTTTGAAATCTTGACACCCCAGTCTAGAACCTTCAAAGGGTAGAGATGCAATTTCAATATAGGAATTTGTAAAGAAAAACAGTGCATCTCCAAAACATTCCTAAGATGCAACACTGGTGAAAGCACATGGGTGCAAGTAGCTGGGAGGAGAGATGTAAGGTTGCTGTCTGTTGTGCCTATTCTAGAATCCATTTTGCTTATAATTCACTTTGGCAGTGTATACACACAGATGTGCCTTCTCTTCCTATTCTCATTTACAAAAATAAAACAAAGCTAAACCTTGTGTGGCTGTGTATCTACTAAATTGGATGTACATTCTCATCCTCTTACAATTGTGTTAGCTATTCCTTAGAGATTGCTTCATTAGCATGGAACAAGTAAGGGTTTTTAAAGGGAGAATAAGAGATAGATAAACAAATATCTGTGTGAGTACATCAGCATGTATAAGGGAAGAAATTGAAAATTTGTTTTAAAAATGTTACTAGCTACTTTGACCTCATGGTCTGCACATCTTCTGATGCTATTTCAGCAGCCATTCCCCTGCACTGTCTGACATCCTGACACTGGGTACTCCACCTACACAGCAATGCAATGGGGACACAATGGCTCTTCCAGCCATGGGGTGGATGATCTCATCTGTCATGTCAAGGGATGAGATGCCATCACACCCTGGGAGGGAGGATGTAGGTTGCATGTTCCCAAAGGACAGGCAGAGTCAAGACTTCTTGAAACACTGATCTTGGATCCACTTTGATCTGATTTGTGGTGATCTGATTTTGTCACACCATGACAGAAGCTGTGGAAATATGAGGTGTTTGCCAGCATGACTTGTAAATCCCCTCCTGATCTACCTGGTCATCTCAACAGTGAATAATGTGCTGCTATGTCTAAAACATCCCTGTGGTCAAAAGAGAAACTTATAAAACATGCTTTGTTATTTTTCATGCCAAAATCAGTCTGAGTTCTTTTAAAGACAAAATAAAAGCCCCTGAAAGCTTGGGGGTTATAGTAAAAATGGTAAGAACATCAAAAATATCGACACTAATGCACAGGGACTTAGTTTTACATAAGTATTGGTAACGTACAATCCAAATTCCATCATATATTAAAGAATAAACTGCAGCTTTTATCTAGTGGGTCTTTGAGCACCAATGAGGAGTAAATTATTTGATTTTGTGAGCTTGGAGGATTTGTCAGCTGCCTCATATGTATAATTCTGGCTCTTCATATTCCTGCTGCTTCTAATTTAGCAGGACAGGCTCATAATTGAAGCAAATTAACTATTTACACTTGCCACTTCTACCAGGGGAAGAGGACACAGCAGCAGGAAAGAATGAGTGGGAAATTAAATTCTTCTCACTTGTGTCAGATCTGCCCTTATATAAACACATTAACAGTAATTTCATGAGGCGTCAACCATAGGAATAAATACTGAGGGATAAAATAATGAGGTGTTGCTATTGAGCTGAACTGTTGCAGCTAATATTACTGTCTATGAATTATGCAGCCTGAAAGAAAGCATCTGTCACAGCACTCAGTCACTTCACCTGCTCCTTCTGATTGCTAGTTTTGGGTGCCCGAGGTGAATCCCTCCTTCTCCCAGCTGTAGGACCAGTGCAACATTGAAGCAAACACACAGGAACACATACACACACACAAATATGCACACTGAGCTGTTCATAGGAGGCCAAATTAATTCGTACTAGAATTCCAGTTAAGTCACTGAAGTAACACCAGAGATTAATTTTGTTGAATGTTGAATAGACATTCAATTCCATTTATAGAATAACAGAACATTTATTAAGGTCTTTGGCTGAAGTTTTAAAGTTATACTAATGTAAACAAGAACATTTTGTTTGTAATTTGCCACATCTATTACAGCTTTACTAGGACACCAATTAGAAACTTAAGGTTCATTTAGTACATGCACATCTGGTACTGATTTAAAATTACTTTCCTTTTTCATCTAAGGACAGAAAATGACCTAAATAGCCTTTTTACCCAGTTTAAACCAGTGTTCTGTCTGAAAGCCAGTGACTCAGCCATTTAGCATGCTGATCCTTCTTTCCTAAGGGCTGTTTATCAAAGATGCAAAGATGTACATAGATAAGCTATAGAAATGGGATGCACAGAAATATAGTACTAAAGAGAAAACAGTGTTTGTGATCATAAGAGAGGCACTGGAAGTCACTGAAAAGAAAATATCCTAGTGCTATGGCTACAGCACTGAGGAGAATGTACCTCAGCATACTACTGCTACAGATACCTAATGCCTGCTGTTCACAGATTTATTAATCTGAACAATTTTAGAAAGCATTTGCAGTGAAAAATGAAGGAAAATGCACAGTGCCTGCTTCTGATCATGTATAATTATTGTACTCTATCCAGAATTTAAGAAGTCCATGACAAAGTCAACCATGACCACTAAACTCCCTTTAACTTATAGACTCTGTGTAGATAGATTTGGACAAACAGAATGCAGGCACACACTAGCATTGTTTGCAAATGGCCTTTTTTATGCATAGAAATTAATAGGAATATATGATTCAAAAATTCAAATATCTTCATATGATAAAATAAGAGAGAAGTACACTGGTATCTATCTGCTTTAGTCTAATAAATTGCATTATTCTCATGGTAAGAGTATCAGAGTGCAATCCATTTTAAGCATAACCCTCTCCTACCTTCAGTAAGGCACCCACTATCAGCTAGTTTGTAACAGCATTTCCTTTTTTGTCATTCAAATCTTATTTTCTTAAATAACACACACAAAGCACAAAGCGTTTCAATATGCCAGGTTATCAAAATTCTGTTTCAAAGTCTTGGGCATACATATATTACCCTTAGGTCATTATTGTACTGAGTTTCTATACTTTTATTTATTCTGTGGTCAATCTTCAGGAATAAACAAGAAGAATTCTATGCATTTCAGAAAAAAAATGGCTCAGATCACAGGAACAAAGAAGATTTCATTTTAGCATGAAAACATGAGACTATTCTTCTTTCTCAATAGCTGCATTATGTTCTACTTTCTGATTCATTTATATTTACTATTTAAATAGGAAAAGAAGTTCCAATTCAGGATACATAATTTGGAAATATATTTCTGTTTAAATTCCAGAATAAGCATTAGGTTCCAAAACATAAGCCAGAAGCTTTATGATAATTGAATCCTTTTCAGCAAGTATAATTAATCAATAAAGTTGTCCTCTAATGATGTTATTGTTTCTTTATTTAACTATTTTTGAATTTCTGAGGCTTTTTCAATTCCAAATACCAAATGCTACATTAATCATTTGTATTTTTAGAGTCCAATTTTCCTACCAGAGACATAGATTTCATAGCAGTTACTAATGCTCTTGATCTGAAAAATTAGGCCTTTAAAATACAGACTATCTAGTCAGTTACGATGTCTTCTAATCATTACTTTGTACTATTAGATCCCTAATGGAAAAAAAAATTGTTTAAATTTATTGTAGAAAATAGGTTTGACAACTTTATTTTTTAAAATGAGGAGTATATTTTATTATTTTTACACAGTGCTAGATTAGAAAGGGCTTGGGCATGTAATTAAAAAAAATGTGCTTAATAAATAGTAACGAATAGGCAAAATGAGTCAAAAAGCAATGAAGATATGCTAACCCAAACTCTTTAAAGAACTGGCTTAAAAAACATAGTTGCAGCCATTTTTACATGCATGTGTCATGTGGATTCCATAATGTATCATTAATCTGTGTTTCAACTCAATAACAACAGAGACGGCGAAAATAAATTTTGTTTTGTTCTTACAGCATAGGACTTATTCAAATTTTGCTCTCAACCATGAATAGGAAATTGAAGGTGAGTTGGAAATTTAGGGTTTCATGCACTTTTCTTACACATTTTTACGGATGAGATTTAATATTTTGGAGGTAGTACTCACATGACAAGCTTGAAGGAAATGTGCATTTTACAGTCTTTTACATTGGTCTTTGCTGGGCATATTAAAAAAAGAAAGACACAACAACACAAGAAAATAATGCTAATGGCCAGTCAAAGCGACTTTTCTCATGCCGGTGTTCAGAAAGTTACCTTTCCTCCAGCTAAACCTTCCATATGCTGGTGGAATTAATTGGTGGATACTAGACAACAATAGTTGTTTGTTTTTTTTTTTCCCCCAGTAATTCAGTGAGTGCCAAATCTTGATTATTTTTACACTGGTATATTTAGCAAGGATCTAAATGTACCTAACCATTCAGTTATTAGCAAAGTAACCCTTCTTTTTTTTTTTTTTTTTACCCCAAGCCCAAATAATTTTACATACCAATAAATCATTAAAAAGTTTTCATTAATTCTTAGTTTTTTAACTGTGATTTTGTAATAAAAGTGTATGAATGAAGGAGATTCAGTTCATTCCCAGTACTTTTCCACTCTCTGTGCTAACATCAACCCCAGTCTGTGTCTCCTGTAGCCAACATAACTCTCACCCAGCACATCCTTTCCTTCCATATCTTTTGCCTTCTTAAAGCTCTCATTCCTTTATCAATCCAATCCATTTTGTTGGCAGCTAGTAAAAATGCAACCAAGAAGAGCAGTGGTATGCTACTGTGAGGATCTGTGGTATTTGCCAGCTGTCACCTCTTCAATGTAGTGATCTTCCAGTGTTGCCCACTTTTACACAGCTTTGAATGACTTGGAAGGATTTCTGCAAAGTTTCTGGTTCAGCTCTGCTGGCCTCGCTGCAGAACCAAGGCCTTCCATGCAAGATGGGAATAACCTTGGGAAGTGATTTCCACATCCCACATATAGGATGCCCCTTGCCAGCATGCACCCTAGGTGTCTTTGGGTCAACACATCACTAACTTCTTTCATAAAAGCCAGGATGTTTGGGAGCAAATGTGAGCCCAGCTTCACTCCTGGAGTCATGGGATCATGGTGAAGGAAAATATCTGCAAGTGGGAGCTCAGATATATGTCAGCTCCCACTGCACAAATCTAAGCTTTGGCAGCAAGGTCCCCTTACAGTGCAGTTTCACATACAGGCAATGACATTATAAAATCCTAGGCCCACAGATTTCAGCATAAAACATTCCTAAATATAATCCTAAAACTTGTGCCATATCCCAAAACAAGATAAACTCTTTTAGTTGTTTCATATAGATAAAATGAAACAATACTCTCCTTATCTCAGACTCTTTAAATCATATTCCTGAGATGGCCCATATTCAAGTTTCATCCTGGCTAACAAAAGAAGTTGCCTACAGTGCTCAGATGACCCTGATAATGTTTTCCTGAAAAAAAGTCCCTGAGCTACAGCACATATTGTACCTGTTTTTGTTCTTCTCCTAAGCCGTCCCACATTGAAGCTACAATTTTAGAGACTTCACCAAAAGTAGCATTGGGGTTTTGGCCCTTGATGGCTGCTTGAGTGTCTCGAAAGAATAATGCATAGGCAGAAACAGGCTTCTGTGGCTCATTTGGGTCCTTCTTCTTCTTCTTTTTGGGAGTTTTAGGTTTCTTTCCTATATCTGAAGCAGGTCTCTTCTCACCACCATTGACCTGTAACATAAAATTAGGAAAGTACTATTAAAAAAAGCTAGTTTAATTCACTCTGACCACTGTTACAGACTCTGTGATGCAAAAACTGGATTTTGCATGAAGAAATGGAATTTTTGTTATCTTTGATAATTCAAATGTTGACACTATCTGCATTAGTCACATGTATAAAAGTCACTATAAGTATTTCAGATAATGCTATTTTTTCTCTTAAATACTTTCTATTTCTCTTTCATATAATTGCTATAATCTCTGTCTGGTCATCTTTTCACCTTTTCTAAGTTTTTTTGCTAGTGGCTATAACAAGAAAATAATGAGAAAATTTAAATTTAATTAGTTTCTCTATAGCCTGAGTATCAGTTCAACAACATGAACCATCTGCAGACAGCAGGAACAGTGTGATTTCTACCTTTTGCGTGTTCTCATGCTTTCCCAGAATGACCCCAGACTACTGTTCAAATCAATTTCTTCTGCAGCTGGTGGCACAACTTCCAGGGACTTTGAAGAAAATCTGGTTGTGAACCAAGCAATTTCAGTTACAGACATTCCCCTACACACTTTCTAATTAAAGTCTGAAGAAACAAACCTTTATAAGCATAGACAGTTTAGAGCCCTTTAAAGGATCAGTTTTGACCTACCTGGATTTGGCTGAGTAGTTTTTATATCTGCTTAAGCAAATAGTTTGAGGAAAGGAGTGAAAGAGAAATGGTGTATGGAGGAAAGCTCATGTGCCTTATTTATTCACTACCTGAAAAAAACCCTGCACATGAGGATTTGTGGAAACACCAAAGCACCCTATCCTCCTAGTGAAGCTGGTGAAGGGTCTGGAGCTCAAGCCTTGTGAGGAGAGCTGAGGAAACAGGTTGTTCAGCTTGGAGAAAAGAAGGCTCAGGAGAGATTTTATCATCTCTACAACTGCTTGAAAGAAGGTTGTAGCAAGGTAAGTGTTGGTCTCTTGACCCAGGTTACAAGCCATAGAATGAGAAGAAATGGTCTCAAATTGCCCCTGGGGAAGTTAGATTAGGAAAAAATTCTTCACCAAAAAGATTGTCAAGCATTGTAGCAGTCTGCCCAGGGAAGTGGTGGAGTCACTCTCCCTGGAAGCATCTAGAAGATGTCTAGATGTGGGTTCCAGGGCACATGGTTTAGTGGCGAGCTTGGAAGTATGAGGTTAACAATTGGACTCCACGATCTTAAAGGTCTCTACCAACTTAAATTATTCTAGGATTCTGTGACTTACAAGCACATAAAGGGACAATAACCTGATTCTTTAACACATTGGAGCTCCATGGCAAAGTAGCTTTTCTTGATATGATCATTTAATTTACTGTAACTGTAGAAATGGTGTGTGATCTTACAAGTGGGTTCAAAGGCTTTTTTCTTTTGTCGGCATGACCAAAGCTCTGTGCATCATAAGCTTTTTAAGAGAAGAGAAGAGAAGATCAAGAGCATAAATGGTATGCTCTAGGCTAAGGATCTACTAGGCATGACTTCTTTCACTTCCTTCTATTATTATTTTTTAATAATGCGTATCAAGTGGCACAGGAGGATACAGGTGTTCAAATCATTGGAACTGCATGAGGAAAATGGCTGGAAATCCTCACTTTGAGAAAAAGAACTTTTTAGTTTTCCTATATGCCTCCATATGTGGTGTCCAACAGAACCCAAGTGACTACAGTGAACAATCTGAATCTCTGTGTCTTACTAAAAACAGCAACAAAGTGATGACCACAATTTGAAAATGAAGTTGCTTGTTTTCTGAGCATTATGTTAACATTATTAAAGCTACAACTTTAATACAAAGTTGATAGACATGCCCCCTGTTGTCAGCATTTGGAAAATATGGAAAAACAGAATGGAAAAAAAACCCCTTTATTAAGCTATCCAGGTTTTTGTCTCTTTCTATTTTTTAATCCTACAGGATACACAAAACCAGCAGTTAAAGTATAATTAACTAGGGCTCTGATTTGAGAACATTAGTCTAAACTTTTCAGAAGTCCAGTGCAACTGGAACTCCATGAACAAAAAGACTTTGAAATAATTTTCTCCTTTCAGTTTATTTTTGAACCAAAGTGATTTAAAAGTTCTCTGTATGTTAGGATACCACATTACTTCAGCTACCCTTAAACTAGGTGATATACTACAGAAACTTGTGTAAATGCCTTCTGGTAAGCTGTTCTGTGAACAGCTCTAAAAACTTATTCTCCAACCTTAATGATCAAGAGACTTCAAAAACCCACTGTTAAAAACAGAGTACTCACAGGGGAAATTCAGTTTGTCTTATATGAAAATAACGAAATAAAAAGAATACCAGAATTCCAGTACTAATAACCTTGCAAATGGCTGAGATGATGGCCTACCTTATGCTCCCATCAGTCTATCAGCTTCATAGACTTCTAACCACCAAAGCAGAGACAGATGGAAAATAAAATAAAAACCATATATATTCTGCTAGGCATAGACTTGTGCCTCAAAATCCCTGGAGGTGTAGTTAGCTCATGGTAATCCACCTCCTGTCATGGCTTATTGCTTAATTATGGTGATGTATTTAACTTATTTATCACAAGAAAGCAATAATCTTTCACTTTAAAAAAGTGTATATTAACCATGTTGCACATGTAATAGATCACAAGAATATCTAGTGTAGGTTTTAAAACTATCAAGTAAGGCACATCGTTGATATCTAAATGTCCCTTGAGAACCTGTAAAATGTCTATAAGCATATTTAAAATAAACTGCAATAGTACCAAAGCCTTTAATGGAGCTAGGAGAGCTGTTTTATGCACACTATCTTGCAGTAATCGCTGTAGTTTAAAATAGATTTTAATCAAGCACCATCTGCATAATAGGCTGAACAGACAACACAGAATTCCACTTATAACTCCTATCATATAAAGTAAATATTGTAAAACCCCTGCCACATAAGGAGAATATGCTGCAGCAGTTCTTTAGTAATTGTGTTTCTGTTATTTAATTCTTGCTACTTGCAGACCTCTTGCTATCTTTCCTCTAAAATACATTATTTGAATTTCTCTCATAAGTGATATGCAAATTAACATGGAAGGAGACCCTGTTATCCACCTATGAAGAAATACTTATTTACAAACCAATACTGCTTCCAGCAGCTCAAAATTATGCTTGGCAATAATGAAGTACAAGTTTAACGATTCACCAGTGTGAATTATGGCAAAAATTACACAAATGTAATATTCTAATGTCGAGGTGGTCAGAAAAAGGCATATGCTAAGTGCCCACTTTGTTTAGAATGTTTTTATAGTTACTTACAACTACTAATTTTTAAGTCCTCCTTTTTTTTCTGCTTCTAACGATAGCCTCACATACGAGATTTATAAGAATTAAGAAGCCTTAGTGATGTGCACCCTTTGCAGAGACAATACCTTTAATCTGAGGCCACATTTCACAGTTCCATGGTCTCAGCAGCTCTCGGAATGTATATCCAACCTTACAACTATGCTACAGTTGTCACTGAGCTCATGGTCAAGCAACCTCAGCTGTCCTGCTTTTAGAGTAATAGCATGAAGGGAAATGGAGCCCTCTATAACACAGCTCCTTTCCCTTTCTTTGAGCATGGGAATACAGGACAGTTGAAGTTTGAACAACCTATATGAAAGAGTCTTTATGAGAATGATTATTGCCAAATAACATTTAGCAGCTGCTGCCATTAGTTGTGTATGTTGGATAAAGCTTACAACAATTTGAATATTTATCATGGAATGTACATCTACAAAGCTCAGTACATGAACAATTACATCAGTTTGTAAAGCTTAATACTGGAATTTGGAATATATATATCGAGCTGAAATGGTCATTTCATTCAGGGAGATCAGTGGTGCATAGGGCAACAATTGTACTTTTAGTCCAAATGTGTACATAAAGTATTTATTTTTTTTACACCTTCCATCATGCTCTTTCTATAAATTCATATAAATATGAAAAGAATATTGAGATTTCTGTATGTTTTTTGTCTGGATAGAAATAGGTATTTATTTTAGGGACCTCTTTACCAAATATGCTATGAAAAGACCAGTAGCTTCTCTTTCACACATTTCAGTTGGCATAAACTGAGAGAGGTCATCTGATACTGAGGTGATTTTCCATTTGGAAATGTACTTTGTCTTTTTGATCAATGTGGGTACACAGTCAAACACCTTGTCCCACTGGTTAAATAGGGAGAATGTCACTATTTCTATTAATGACACAGTGAGTTCAGGGGAAGTTGGTTTTTATGCAGTGCTCATGGTAGAAACATTGCTGCACAAAGTGAGCTCCAACAGCCACCCCACAACTGCAGCATGTGCATTCCTACTGAAGGACTGGCTGATGAGCTCTGGTCCTGATCTATTAATTAATACCACACATCTGCATGATAGTTTATAAATCAAAAAGAAAAATCCTAATTTCACAAGGTTACATTCAGTTAAAAGGTAGATGTTCTCACAAGAGACAGAATGGTCGGCCTATCTGTTCCTGTCCCCATCCAGTGCCTTCTTTCACTTGGAAGAAGATTTCTGGAGTGAGAACTTTCACAGGCCCCTCCAAAGCAACTCTCATAAAATGTAATACTGTTATATCTGGGGAGAAAGATCTCCACATCAAACTGGTTTATTTTGAGTATTCTTATCCACTCACTGGCAGCTTCCAGGAAGAGCAATGTGACAAAAAGATACACAGTGGAGAGCTTTAAATCTTGAAGTACAACAAGACACTTAACTCCTCAGGCTGATTATTCAACCCCTCTTGTCTTTTACAGAGGGAACTACAGAATCATTGCATGGGATCAGGTGTGCCAGCCCATGGCCTGTCTCCACTGTTGTCTAGCCTCAGGTGTTTTCACCTAAGAAATCCCATAGAAGACATGCATAGTATTATCTGTTCCCCCATCAAGCTTGCTGCTTAAACCATACTTGATGGAGAAGACTTTAAGCCCTCTGTCAATATTAACCAAATGCAATATCCTTTTAAATTTTTCTCTTAGCAATGAAATTATAAATATAATTTTAAGGTAATATATCTATAGCATACTGGATTTATTTTTTTGTCATACATTGTGCCATTTGTCATCTTTTTCTGTTTAGACTGAGCATGAAAGAATTTTAAAGAGAGTTTTCCAAAATAGCATCCTTATTAAAAGTTGAATGCTATATAAACTGGTTTTCACAAAGAAAATACCAATTTCACTTAGTCTGCAGTGCTTTGTATTTCTCTATTAAAAACATTAACTTCAGATTACTACTGCTTGCTTTAAACTACA
The DNA here is from genome assembly GCF_050655825.1 of Lonchura striata. Taxonomy (NCBI): domain Eukaryota; kingdom Metazoa; phylum Chordata; class Aves; order Passeriformes; family Estrildidae; genus Lonchura; species Lonchura striata. The sequence goes on from NC_140704.1 coordinate 119,602,245, forward strand.
ACTCTACACTTTTGTTAGCACAAAGTGTAACAGTGAAAAAGTATGCGAAAAATATAGGTTAAATAATTGAAATACTTGATAGAAGTAGAAAGAAAATCCAAATTATTTGAATGGATATTTTATCCAGAAGTTTAGAGCATTTTGCACACTCCCAGGAATGTAAAAATATTAGCAATGCATCAGGAGTAGCAAATAAATTATTCTGAAAAGTAAAGGCTGCCTGGAATTATTTTTACATATCTGTAGTCTAAAGTCTCTCTCAGTAAGGAAGTGCTCATTTAAAATGTATGAATTATTCAGTAATTTTTAAAACCTAAAGTTTGTGAAGTCAGGGGAATGTCCTGAAATAAAACTTTTGAATCAGAATTTATTCAAAATGTAGTAAAACATATGTCTCCAATTACATTATTATTTTATAGCTTGAGGCATGAAAAACAATATAATGTTAAAACAAATCAGACTCACATTTCTTGACTGGATTATACCTCCTCAGTGACTCACAATATGCTTTCTTCACATTCTCTGCAAGTCTGCAACTTTTCCCCACCATTCATGTCTGCGGCACACACTGCACTGCATGTGGCACACACTGCACTGCAGGAGTGCTCTAACAGGACTGTTTTTTTCTAGTGACCACAAAAACAAAGCTAAGTAGGTTCCTAGTTTCAACATGCTATGTTCCTGGTTTAAGGGATGACTTAGTATAAAGTCCCAATCTTCCCATGTCTCAGCTTTTCTGTCTGCAAAATGAAGATAATAGACTTGTGTATTTCTGGGAGGTTTTCAGGATTTTGGGAGATTTGGGAGATTTTTGCTTGCAAAACCTGCAATGTGGATTGACATTTATCCTTTAAAGAAATTTATTATGTAAATTTCTCTTATCACTTCATTCCTGCACTGACATGAAAATGAAGCTTAAACATGTCATGATGAAGTGTCAGCACCTCTCAAAAGTATGAATGCATACAGGGTCTTCCAGATTTTCAAGGTAAGGTTTTTAAAGTTCATAGGATCTTTCTGTTCTGGTTGCTATGATGTTCTGTTTACTCATCCTGTGACCAAGTAGCAAAGACTAGCATATTGCACAGACTGTTCATACTTTTTATAGCAGTAACTTGATCTTTAACTGGGAACAAACATCCCTGCTATGCAAGTGAGAAAACTCAACCCTTATATTAAAGTCCTAAAGGAATGTCTATCCTTTCAGTGTTCAACAGTATTCCAGTTTGCTCTCACAAAGAGGAATGATGCAATTTACTCAAGCTGCCTGAAGAATTGTCTGGATATTGTAAATTCTGTATTCATAACTCTTTATTCACTTCAGTGAACCACCAATCATGTATAAAGTATCACCTTAATAACTGTGGCCATATCATTCATTTAGCAGGTTCTAAAAATATCCACCATTTACATAGTAATCCTAGCATCTAAGCCTACCTTAGAGCTATCTTCTCCTTCATCTTCATGGACTGAACTGGATGGTGAAGGAGTTGCAGATTTGCTTCCAGGTGGAGAGGGCGAGTTGTGAGGAACACTGTTTCCACCCATATTCAAACCAAGCTGTGCACTGAGCTGGGACTGGTTAATAGTAGTCAGCTGCCCGTGCTGCATCATTCCTGGCTGCCTAATATCTGCAGGTTGAACCCTTGGCCTCATGGTTGCCATCTGAGGATGGGAACTATACTGGGCTCCTTCTGTATTCCGTAAATCTTGCATCTACAAGAGGAAAAAAACTGTATTAAGCATATCACTAATAAAGTGTTCTGTTCCTTTAAACCTCGGTTGGCCTGATCGGCTATGTAAGACTTAATGGAAATGGTAAGTACTTAAATAAACATGTAAATACTGAAAATAAACATATAAGGATATGATTGACATTTTCATAATACTGACTGTTATAAAGAATTCAGGCTCTAGCCTCAGCCCTCGGAAATGGCAAAAAGAAGCTCAGGTTTTTTCATGAGGGGAACAAAAGGGCACTGCTTTCTGTAACTGTGTGTAGAGTATTTCTGAAATGCTAACAAACAGGGACAGCTTTGCACTCTGAAGTTCAGACCTAGACCAGAACATGAACATCCTCAAAATTCAAGATAATTTCCAGATCCTGCTTTTTAAACTTAGGATTTTGGTGGTTTTGATTTGTGATTTGGGAGCTGCAGGGAATTGTTGCAGTATATCTAGTATTAGGTCCAAATCTATTTTACCTGGTGCTGCCCAATGAGAAACTGGACTTTTCAGAATTCAGACCATTGACAAGAAGGATGCATTGATGGACTGATTAAATGACTTCTGAGTCGATTTTCTGCTAAGACATATATGAATGGAAAGCTCAGAAATCGCAGGATTGACAAATGAATTCATTGTGCTATGTGGGTCACTGCTTCTTAGCATTAACGAGACATACTATTTGAATGCAAGCAACAGATTCAGCCTCTGCAAGGATAAGAATTAAAAGCACTGGAGGATGAAGCTCCTTTCTTGTCCAGAGGTCAAATGCACCATACACACAGACCTCAGCAGATTGCCTGTAACCTCTTTTCAGTATACTCATACAGAAACATGACAAATAGCAAAGAGTATCAGAAAGAAGCTCAGATTTAAGCTAAGATGTTCTGTGGGTGATTTAAAATGGAAGTATCAATTCATAGCCGAAATGAAATAGATACACTTGTCTTTCTGTGCATCAGACAAACATGTGTGTATGTATAAAGTAGAATCCAACAGCAGCTACCATTGTGTAAGTTCCATTATGACAAGGACATGTGTTATATATTAACAATATATATTCAATATATATATTGTTCAATATATTAACATAGCCACATTTATTCTACTGACAGTCTTTGTTAGACATGTCATCTGAATTGTGTAAAGATCACTCTATTTTATTTTTTAAAATATTTTTATAGGTCATGACTTCTATAATGTATCTTTTGCTCATGTACCCATTCCCACATATCACAGAAATCTGTACGATATCTTTCAACCTTTCAACCAGTAACGCATAGGAAAAAGTAAAGATAAACCCATAACTTCACTCTTTCTCTTATTATTTACAGTGTAAGAATACATCAATTTTTGGGAGATATTTTATTTTATGAGCTTGGGGATTGATTTTCATAAAGGTGACTGGTTGGCAGTAAATCAAGCCAATAATACCATTAGTTATGGCATACTTACCACTTTACATGTACTTATGTCTCTGAAAGGCATTTGAATTGGCTTCTGACAAGGTAACATCACAATTATACCTGTATTTATGTTATTTTAGAAATTAATAGCTTTTGGTAAAAAAGACTTATCAATACAAACTTGTTTTCCAAGTTCATTTAATGACTACTAAAGCACCGGAGGAGATAAGCACAGAGAGCACAGTGGATGAAATCAGTTGAAGGCTGAAATTTGAATCCTGGTAGACATTTATATTTTTAAATTACTACTGATTTCTTGGTCCCTTCCCTCCAGTATCAGCTCCTTCCTTGCCAAGCATATTAGCCTTGAAAGCGATCATTATCTCTGCCTCCAGCAGACAGCCAGTATCAGGACAGTGGTGCCCATGAAGCAGTAACTGCTGCTCAGACACTTAGCTCTCACTCCAGCTGTTGAGCTGGGCAGCAGCTGGGGACAGTGGAGCAGCACTGGAGGATCTCCAGGTCCCCTTGGTCAGCATGGGGCAAACAGTAAGGGCATGAGAACCCACAAACTCCCTCATGTGCGGGGCGGAGGGAGGCAAAGCCCACCCTTCAGCCTGTCTGCAGCACTCAGTGTGGGTGTGTCCCCTCCCCAGGCACCCTTCACCCTGCAGGGGCTGAGCCCTCAGGTTTTCATAGGGCAGCATATCGTGGTGCAGAATAAACCCTTCTAGGAAAGGCTGGAAAGGCTTGACTGCTTTTTAGGAAGAGTAGCCATCCTAATGATTTAATGAACTTTAGAAATGCAACAACCACTACATGAAACTCCTAACTCTTATTTTGGATGAATTTCAAAATTATCTATCCCTAAAAGCAGAGCAGGGGCTGCCATTTAAATTACTTTCCATCAAATAAAATATGATACAATTGCTTTAACTGATGCACAGGAAGCTCTACCTGAACATGTGGAAGAACTTCTTTATTATGTGAAGGAGTGGGTGACTGTGAACTGGAACAGATTGCCCAGAGAGGTTGTGGAGTCTCCTTTATTGGAGATGCTCAAGAACCAACTGGATGGAATCCTGTGCCATGTGCTCTGGGATGACCCTGCCTTATTAGGAAGCCTGGACCAGATGACATACTATGGTCCCATCCAACTTGACCCATTCTGTGATTCTCTGATTTTGCTATTATTCAAAAAGATCTCTCCTTTAAGAGCTTCACATATCAGATAGCTAATACAGAACATTCTGTATTTGTCTTCTTCAAAAAACATATATTTTTAACCAACAGTCTGCGGTATAATTTTAGCTCCAGTACTGAACATAGACTGTGTTTTTAGATAATACAACAACTGAACAGTACTCAATGTATCCCCATACAAAATTCATGTGTATATATATTTGCAAGAGAACCCTTCACTAGGGAAATTCTGAGAGCTGTAAATGAAGTGGTGGAGTAAAAACGCCAGTATTTTTCACATGAATTCAGCTTCTCTCCTGAATTTTAAACTCAGATGAATACCAGGCTAGCTTCAGAAAACCAGGTCTAAGCAGCAAATAAACTTGTTTAACAGTACATTTTCTCTTTCAGATGCTAAGCCAGAAACCTTCACCTAAGGAACCTGCCTGCAGAGAACAAGCCAGTCTAAGTCCGTCTCACAGAGCTGTGGCACTCAGAATCCACAGACGTGATTCACATCTGCTGATGAGGCTTCTGGCTCGCCTCCTTACCATGCACTGCAGAGCCTACATTGTCCCATCTTGCCTCTACCTGGTGAAAAAGTGGGATTGTATAAGAAAATGGAAACTGCTCATTCCTTCACTAAGAATGGACAACTAATCACATAAATGTAAAAAGATGTGAGATCACACTGTGGAAAATATGTTTCTAAAAGATGAACAAAACCAAGAACTGTTCCATCTCCTCTGTAGGTTCAAGAACACACTCAGCCATGAAAATTAAACACTCGGGTCACTGCTGTGGCATAATGGTATGTCCCTGTCACAGAGGCTGTGACAACCTCATCTCTGCAGAAGAGTAACACTAATCAGACACACACTATGTCAAAATGTATGACCAATTTCTTCTAAACTACTTCTAAAATCTGAAACCTCATATTCCTTGCTCCTCCAGATGGAGTTTTACAAAGCCCACTGCTGTGTGGCTGTGCTGGAGCCATATTCAGTATGCAGAGGCAATATTGTGAACACACTCCTGCCGAATGCAAAGCTGAACCGAAATCCTGACGGATGGCAGAATGCCAAATGGAAGAACAAAGTTAGAAGAGTTTTGAGTGTTACAGAGGATAGGGACAGTCTTAAACTGACGTCTTCAACGGTCTCTGTGATGAGGTAATAATGATAATATCTGGCACTTTTATATCATTCTCCATCTGTCAGTTCCAGGATGTTTCACAACTTGAGTTATATTCAGCTTTAGAACATGCCTGGTTTTACTTTGGTTTTACTAATGGGAAGCTATGATACATTTCTTTTCATGACTATTTTTTTGTCCGTTTGCATTTTGCTTAAAAGCAGAAACTGAGCATTTAGCCATATAAGTGTTTGACTGCAAGTTAAAAGACAGTACAAGTCCCTAAATCTAAGGTATGTACTAAAGCCCCTTGTAGACACATGGGTAGTGCAAAACCAGAACAAGGCTGTCTGGTTGAAGATGAGCTCCTAATGCCTTGCTCAAAGCTCCTGAGGTATTAAGAACAAGGTTAAAGAGCTTTAAACATCAAACTATTGTTCATCCCATCAGTTTACAGTGAAAACAAAGCAAAGCATACAGTGCAGAATACAGTGATATCATCCCTGTAAGGAAACATCTCACGGCAGGATGATGTGAGTACAGTATCCTAATCACAGAATCACAAAAAATAGTGCTAGAAGGGACCTCAAAAGGTTATTCAGTCCAACATTATCTCACAGCAGGATTAGCTATACCTAAATCATTTCTGACATATGTTTGTCTAACCTCTTCATAACCTCCCTAGGCAATTCTTGTGCTCAACTATCCTTACACTGGAAAGGGCTTTGTTCCATAATGTCTCACCTAAATCTCCTTTGTTGTAATTTAAACCTACTACTTTTTGCTTTGCTCCCAGTGGACATGAGGAATGTTTTTCTCCTTCTTCACAGAAAAGTTGCACACACTAGAAGGCTATTATGAATTTTCTTTCAGTTTTTTCTTCTTTAGACTAAACAACTAAACCTGAAGATTGAAAGACTTTGTTCGTATGGTGTGGTTTCTACACCTCTTATCCTTTCTGCTATCCTCTGGACTATATCCAATAACCTTCGTATTTCTTGAAAGACTGTGCTCTGAAGTCCACAAAACAGAGATATTTTCATCTGGCACAGCATGCAGATAGAATCCTTCATCTCTCACACAAGGCAGCACATAGCAATAAAAAACTCCAAAATGAATTATCAACCTTTTTGATACAAGCTGGTTAATACATGCAGAAAGAGTCAAATTGCAGAACTCTTAACGTCCCAGAATGTAACTTTAGGAAGTAAATAATTTTTTTTCTGAGAAGCATCACACAGGCAGTTTCAAAGGGAATGTGCTGTTAGCAAAATAATTCATGTTATTTTTCTAGCTATAATTAATAACCGTGAGGCAACATCTCTCTGAAAAGCTGCAGAAGTCCCAATTGTCCCTTTCTATTTAGATTCATTTATAATAGATGTTATCACTAAATGAAAGAAGAAAGACAGGTTGCTTTAACAGATCAAAGTGAATACAACAGGTCTATGTACATGCAAGAAACACTAGGGATAATTCACTGGAGATTAAAACATTAAAACATAAGGAGAAATACACAGGGCTTACTCACTGGAGCAGGTGAAGTTCATATATCTCACTACTCTGAGAAAATTCATATCAAGGAATGACAGACATTATTACTGTTACCACCATCAATTCTTGAAATGACTTTTGCATATTTTTCTACAAGTTGAATGTTCTTGTGAATATTTTTGATGGACACTGCAGAAGGAGCTGACAGTTCTTTGCTTCTTGTCTGAGTGGTCAAGGTGAGTCAGAGAGTAACAATTTTTCAGACCATACAAAGCTATTGTTCATTCAACTACTTAAAAAAAAAAAAAGAGGAGAAAACCCATGGGGATCTTAAGTGTTATCTAAGAAGATAACCACAGTGTTCTTCTTTCTTCACTGGCATGACCCACTTGAGTCATCAGGTGTCTTGGACATTCTTTGGTAGGTAGAGAGAGTCTCTGTTAATAGTATCATTCTCATTTATATTCCCAGAAAACTTGTGCTGTATTAAATCTGAATGTTTCTCTGTACCCAAATAACACTACATTAAATGCAGTATTAGCCTTGGTTTTGCCAACCCCCTGAAAAGCTGTGAAATGTGCTTAGAAATGTTACTGCTTTTATTTCAGGCATTTTAATTGTATTCTACCATAAGCTAATGCACATCTGCAAGATGTTTTCCAGTGACACAGAGATGCTCATTAAAAAGGAGAGGAAAAAAAGTAATTCCTACATAATCACTTGATTCTGTAAGTGAAGGTTTCAAAAGAGAAGAAAAGATAACATTACAATTGCCATCCAAGTTTGTGAGAACAGGCATACTGAGAAAGGATTGTATTTGGGAAATGATACAATTTAGGATCAAGACAATTGATAAACCAAAAAAAGACTTTTTTTTTTTTTTTTAATGCTACAAAATGGAAGCAATAGTTATCATACAAATGATGAACAGGCTCCCCAGGGAAGTGGTCAAAGCACCAAGCCTGACAGAGTTCAAAAAGTGTTTGGACAATGCTCTCAGGCACATGGTGTGGCTCTTGGGGATGTTTTGTGCAGGACAAGGACTTGGACTAAATGATCCTTGTGGGTCCCTTTCAACACAGGATGTTCTATAGTTCTGTACAACCATACATTCAAACTTAAAAGAGTGTCTAAAACCACAGAAAGACACCATTTATTCAGTTCATACAGGTGAGCAAGTAGTGGTACCTTGTGGCTGTTCAAGGCACGTTGATGGTCAGGATCCTAAATTAATGGTAAGGGAATCAAAAGCAAATCATGCTGTTGTTTTCCACTGTGGCAATGCTCTTTCACAAGAGAGCTTAAAACTTGTGATAACTTGAACATCTGTATTTATACACCAGAGAACAACAAAAAAGTGACCCAAATATTTGGAGGTTTGAAATCTGACAGGAAGTCTGAGTTTACTGATTAGAGACTAAAACTGGTACTTGGTATGTATGTCCTGTAATGAACAAAGAGAGATCAAACCCAAAGATTCACAATTTATCAGGTCTTTGTTTTCATTAAGTTAAAGGAGAAATCATATTTACAACCAAGTCTTGTTTTAGCACACCTATAAGTGAATAAGTGCTGAAGAGAGATTTTTTTATGAGAGTTGAAGTTCCTGTGAAATGACCTCAGAGAACCATTCAAAACACATTAAAAGGAATAACTGAAAGTACCACCAAAGAGAGGGAGGGGTGGTGTGTTTTAATAATCTCATTTTTATAATTCTTTTCTGTATCAGCTAACTGTAAAATGAAAGACTAAGTTTTAAAGTAAGTGGGTATTTGTGTAATATTCTAGTGCTATACACCGGAGTATTTTATATACTACACCCACTACATTTTTAGAATAAATTGAAAGAATCATTCAAAATTTCTGTTGATTAGGAAAACAGTCTTAAAATTAAACAGCAGAACCTTAAACTAAAAATAATAAAACCCCCCACTCCTATAAAATCTACTACACAAATCTTTTCAAAATCATTCTGTTAAAAATTAAACAGGTTGTTTTATATAGTACTGAATCTGTAAGTGATCTTAAGCCCCTTTAAAGCTATTATATACTCAAAATTTGACTGCAAAATTTCATAGTATGATCACATAATGACAAAAATGCAGTCATACACAGTTTCTATATTTCTTGGTACACAGTTAATTTGGTGACTATTAACATTCTTTTCTACTTTATGTTTTAATATCCTTTGAGCCACACAGGGCCAAGGTCTCAAAACTAATCATAAAAAACTACTGACTGCTATTCACTCTAATATAATAACCCTTTATTTAAAACAACTTCCAATAAATTTCATTATAAGAAGTTATTAAAAGGGTTAAAAACCTATTAAATGTCAAAGAATTTGCCTGACTCAAACTTCTAATAAAGAAACAGAATAGGCTTTCTTTCTGAATTATTTAAATCTTTACTGACTGTGCACTGAACCATGAAATTAGAAAAGTGTTATTAGAAGTGTTCTCTGGTTTTTATAAAAGTTGTAGCATAGAATATATCAAACCACAGTCTTTAACTAGACTAGTTAAAGAAATAGGTTTTTAATCCTGAGTACATGGTTTTCACTGATATAAAGGGTCATAATTAAAAGTCTGGCCTGGAAGCTGAAGATAATAAAATTATTATTACAGGAGCATCCATGTTCATTTCGTATACTCTGGATGCATGTTTCCATTTTAATTTGGACAAATATCTTCAATTTTGTTTGATCTTGCAAAGTCCACTAATTTGGACCCTCTCAGCAAACAATTAAGCTTTTAATAGTGACTCATTTTAAAGAATTAATGGTGAATAATTTGTGTTATCTTTTTCTCTTTTTTAAAGTGTCTAATGCTTAACAGCAGGTATAGGTTGGCAGCAGACAAATGGAATCTAGGGGGTACAAGGCAAATATTCTACCACACAACTCCTGATAACAGTATTATCACTAAACTGGTTTTGTTGGTTTGTTTTTCTGGTGTTATTTTTCGAAATGACAAAATAACAATTTTCTATTTCAGCAGTTATTTGCATAAGGAAAACAGTCATGCATTTCATATTTATTTTAGTGATGCTAAAGAACTCCTGAGTAAGCAGTACATTCACAGATTCACTCAAACACACCTGAATCAATAACCTTTCATCAAAAGAAATGAAGTCAGAAAGATGCCTGAGAGACACAATATTGTCTCCCCTTCTTTTATACAATAAAAATAGAGGCATCCAGGGGACATTAAATGATTAAGTGTAGGAATACAAACTAGATCTTTGGAAATAATGTTAACAGTGTGCTTGGTGTAGGGCAGGAGAGAAAAGGGGATACAGGCAGCTACTGTTGCCTTTGCAATGCTTTGCTCCTGTGACTGATCAACAACAACAGAGTCACCAGCGTGAGGTTGCTGTAAACTTCGTTGGCTTCTGCTCTATTGTGTCCCATTCTATTCTGTTCTGGGTTTTTTTCTGTGGTGTTCAGCACAGCAGTGACAAACTCTTCCTGCAGTGAGTTGGGCAGTGTGACTATTACCTGTCACATGGTGTTTGCTGCATCTGCTTTAACACACAAAGGTACCCTGACCACACCACCCAACCCTCCCTATCACCAAGTAAAGCAATTTGTACTGGGTGCATCTCAGGTAATGTATAGCAATGTATAGTGATGTCCATGTGGGAAGAGTCAAGAAATTCCTTCTGGTTAGAAAATCACACTAAACCAGCTGTGACAGCTGAAAGGTTGGTACAATACTGGGGTGTCTTGTGTTTCCTATCTCTACAGGAAAACCCTAAATGATCTATACTGATCTCTCATCTCAATCACAAGAAATGCCAATTCCTTCCCAAAGGAGCAGCACATCAACTAGAACAAGGAATTTTTGAAATACTGTCAGTGAGATTTAATCTAAGTTTGCTACTTCTCTGAAAAAGTTTTTGCAAGGGAGGAATGGCTATCTTTTCAGTGTCATCCTTCTGCTTAGGTACTGAACAGAAATATAGGGCAGAAGCAACCTCAAATGAAAATTTCTGTCACACAGAATGCAGAGAAAGGACTAAAACCAGAGTCCTCTATGTACTCTAGTCCTCTCACTACCCCCATCATTAAGTTTATGAGAATTCCTGTTGTTCTGCACAAACATTTCACGGATCTTGTTTCCACTCCAATGGGATATGAAGCTGGATTTTTGAACTCAAAGTCACACAGGCACATCTAGTCTGCCATGTTCTATATTCTTCCTCTTGGGCACTGTGATGTGGAACATCTTGAAATTTTTTCCTGGAGCCATAGGGTCCTGTCTGGGGCTGTGACTTACAAAAGGCATTGTGACTGTAACAAAACCTCCTACAGAATTAATCATTAAGCAAAGTTTAAATGTGAGTAACTTTAGGCATGGCTGGCTAAAGGAAGAGTCAGGTCAGTACCCTGAAGGCCCATTGATAATTCCACCAATGTCTAAGCAAACTGTTTTTCCAGCCATTTCAGTCTTGGGTAGGGTCCATGGTGCTGTGCTTGCTCTTGCATTCCCATATGCAGCAGTTGCATGACACCAGAGGAACTTTCCTGTAACTCCCTGCCACCCTGGTACTAAGCTGCACAGAATACTGAGTGCATATTATTCATCATTCACCTGAAATTCACAGTCATCCAGGTTTTGTTTCTGCATTTTGTGAGTTTCTGGACTAAATTAATTTTCCTTGAGAAAGATATTTTTCTGGCTGATACCGGTATCTCTGAAAAACCACACCACATCCCACATGAATCTACTTTTTATTGAGTACAAAATATTTAAGAAAAGTAATTTAGACTAATAAAAATTAGTTGAACTGTTTAAATTACATTAGTGAAAGAATCTTTTAACAAATATTTCTTCTATGTTGCAGCCCTGTAAATTCTCAGCATGAGTGACAGAACTAATGGAAGTTGAAACAAAGGGACTGCAAAATATTTAACTCAGAAAAGATTGCTTTTCATGCATATGTCATGATCATACGTCATGTATATGCCATATGATGATATGCATATGATCTTGTTATCAAGTGATAAACTTCCTGATATTTGTAATTGTATTGTCATAATTTCCTCTGCAATATGAACTTAATGCCATTGTCAAATATTGTTGGTTTTGCAAATGTTAAGCACATGTGTTACTGCTGGGCAAGACACTTTTTGTAAGCTATGAAAAATATGCTTGGCTCTCAGGGAAAAAGCAATTTAATGATATGCTAATAAGTCCATCATTCTTCCGTATTGTATTATTTACAATTTTGTCTCTAAAACCTATTTAACATCTCCAGTGTAATTATCCATCTGCATCTTGCCAAGTCCAATATTATAATTCTGAAACAGAAAAAATCTCAATTATTTTATTTTCAACTATGTAGAAGATGAACAGATATCCAGCAGTCTAAAAAGCTAAAAATTAGTAAATTTATTTTGCTTAATGTCCATTATATTGGCATGTGACTGAAGATAATCCAGGGAACCATATTTTTAATTAAGAATATATCTTTATTTGCTGGTTTGATACTTCTAAATGTGGATGTCTTACTTAATAAAGCCTGATCAAATTACCAAAACAACTTTAGAGAAAAAAGCAAAACCCATAACTTCTTGAAAAGGAATACTTTGGGCAATCACTACTTATTTCTTTGTAAATTCATTATTCCGTCTATTCTTTTTGATTAAGAAGCTCTTATTGTCCCATTATTCTTTTGAATAAAGCAAAAACCTCGGTTTGGCTGAGAAAACTCCTTTTTCTTCCTACATGTTACAAATTTGTACTTTCCACTGGTTGCTGAGCAGCCACCAAAACCTGGGAAACCAATATTTCATACAGTGATTTAACTCCATTCCTGAATGCCAAGGAAGCGCAGTGGAGTGTTGAGAATGTGTTGTGATATAATACTTGTTCTGCATATCCTAACACAGGCAATAGAAAATTTCAAAGATCACCTGTTTTGTATGAAACAAAGTACAATACAGAAAGATTTCATAGTGAAAATTAGGGAGGAATCAATTGCTGTCTGCAAGGGAGAAAATAGTGAATAACGAAATTTACAGAACATGAGCTCAGGACATTAAAAACGCCACCCTGAAACACAAGAACTTTCAAGCTTTGGAAATGATGACTTTGTGGTGAAGAAAGTGATGGATACAATGATAACATGACAGATTACCTAGATCCTACAAAGCTGGACTTTAGAAAGAATTCCTCAAGCTAGAGAAGGCTGTAACCATTGTGTGTTCAGAGTGGTGTTGTCCACAGAGATGACAACATTTCAAAGAAATGGCCTGGTGTTTTTTCAGTGTAGCCTCACAAGCTTATCAAAGTGTTGAAATGCTTTAGTCTGGATTAATAGTTGCTTCATTTTATAGAAAATCTGAAGGCCTCTAGGATGCATTTCACCTTTCCTTTTCTTCTTGGATAATGGTCTATAATCATACTTCTAACTTCTCTTTGGACCATCTAACCTACTGTTACCTGGAATGAAACACGATAAGCTGATAACATTCATGTAGCACAAAACAGAGCTTCTTACATTTCCCAGGCTTGTGAGCACACCAAGCTTGTTCTGAAATCCCCAAATTCTTCTGCTGCCCATAAATCAGATTTGTTGACAGAGGCTTTGGTTCTAATTTTCAAAGAAGTAACAGGTCCAATCCAGATTAGTGTAATTGGATAAAATGAACTCAAATATGAGATGGGATCTCTGTGCCAGAAGGTAACCCTGGAAGCCTCTCTGACCAGGCAAGTACTCACATGCTATGGAAGAGAATAGTTAACAATTTGAAAGCTTAGCATTCCCATAATCTTAAAATGACATGACAGAGGAACATCCCAAGTAACACAAAGGCATACCTGCAGTCTTTTGTCTTGTTCTCATGCCACTGGCTGCCTTCATGTCAGCTGAGCTATTCACACCAGTCTACTGTTCAACCAGTGGCATCAGTACAGATCTTTTAAGTTTCATTAATAACCTAAAATAAGATCATCCTCTACCAGTAATCACGAGTTTTGTAACTACTTTATCTTCTCATACTTTTCTCAGCAAAGTAATGATTTTAGTCACTTCATGAAGAAATTTTAAAATGTAATTGCTGTGTGTGCAAAACTGCATCCACAACTGTTCACATAATTGCAGCAATTATGAATGCAATTCGGGTAAATATGCAAGCAGACTACTAGCTAAGTCTCTAACTGGTAATTTATGTGTGCCTTTACCCAATTTGCATGGGCAATTTTCATAATTAGCTTCCCAGGTTTAGTATGTAGATCTCAGGACTAATGAATTCTAATAACTAATAACTAACAAAGGGATGATGAAGGATGCATGAACAACTAGTAGAATAAGTAAATCAGAAACATATAGAAAAAAAAATGGAAAAAATTCAAGTATATACATTTGCCTTTTTGTACATTTTATCTTGAAAGAGGAGGATATGAGTAATGCAACTAGAGAGGTCAAGTTCCTTCAATTATCCTTTCTTCTCCTATTTTCAATATGCAACATACCCTTTCTGGTAGCCAAGAAGGCAAATGATTTTCAGACAGACAAGCTACATATGTAGTGTAATTTACAGTAAGTGAAATTGCCATTTTAAGTGTCTAACTCTTCATCTGAGAAATGCAGACGTGCCCCTCATGAATGTAAGGCCAAAACAGGGTCCCAGTGGTGTTTACAGATAAAGCAATTGAATGAGTTTACAAGTGTTCTCCTTCTCTGAAGAATAAAGGAAACATACTGCATTCGACTGAGAGGCATTTCAACAAATTATATATCTGTTGCTACACTTAAAACCATATTAATAATGAAAATCTTGACTTGCTTGTTTTGCTTTTTAGGAAGACAAGCAAATAAAAGATCATACCTAGATGCTTCTGTTGGCCTTGATCTTTAATTATAAAAGAGTTATGCATGTAATGCATTGGCATTACATTTACATTTTAGGATTTTAAGGAGAGCTGCACCAAAATAAATATAAAATATGCATGTTAGAGAGAAGTATGGAGCCTAAAGTGTCTTCTGTAACACTGTGTAAAAACTACATCCCATTATGGAAATCTTAAAATCAAGACCATGCATTTAACTACTCTTAATCTTTCATAAAGCCAATTTTAAAGAATTTAAACTTCTATGTCTATAATATTTAGGAAAAAATACTGAAAACTTTAAAAAAAAAAATTATTTAAATGTAGAGAATTTAGAGATTTATTTTGAAAATCCTAAACAGCTTTTACACAGTGCACATGAATGTCTTATGGTTGGCATTTATGGCTCCTGAAAATACCACTTTTATTCTCAAAGTTGAGCAAACAACATCTGCCATAAGAAGTGTGGGTTTTAAAGAGAGATTGTTCAGATATGGTCATATGTATAATACTTGCTCCCCATGATAACTCCAATTAATCTTTTTAGCTTATTAAATTTTACTCCTGCCAGCACTGTAGAGACAACAAAACCATAGGATAGTGAGTAGGGCTCTATTTTTCTAAGAAATGGTAAAATAAATTCTTAAATAATTTCTCTGACACCTAAACCAATCCCATTCCACAAAAAAGAGATAAGGGCTAACATATACAAGCAAACAAACAAATAAACAGTCAAATCCCTGTTCATAAACAAATAATTCTTCTATCTCTTCAAAGTATTGCTAAAATAACTTAGTTTTTAAAGTACAGAAAACTAATAAGCATTGTTTTATATCATACTGTATCAGTAGTATTATAATATTCTGAAAAATACATATTACAGTGTTTAACGTAACAGATGCTAAATCTTATGTTTGAATGAAAAATATTTTGCATGTAAGTAACTGCCACTGCTAGTTAGGAAGCACAACAAAAAGAAAAAAACCCAACATTATGAAAAGAAATTTAGTAGTGCCTTCATCCTTCTACACTGAAGCCTAACATCCTCTGTATCTGTTGCAGTCTGGAGTCTGACAAGCTGTCCTTGCATCCAAACTGCTTTCCTTAATTTTAGAAAATGATAGCAGATTTGTGATCGATTAATCTTGATGTGTTTGCAAACAATATTGGTAGACTAAACACACTAGAAGTACTTTTGAATGATATCAATGTGATGCTCAAATTTTTCAGCTTGAAATTAATTTTGTAATTTCAGGACTAGCAAAAATAAACATACTCAAAGGGCAAAGAAGAACTCTACAAGTTGTTAAAATTCATTGGATAATTTTAATTTCCCTAGCTGAATTATAGGTGAATAGTTGTGCCCACATACAAGCCATGCTTTTTAGTTTTATCTGATTTTCTAATTATTTTGCTTTAATTCTTTTTTCCTTTACACCTCATTCCATGCTATTTACTAACATTGATATTATGGCAGCATTCTAAGACTTAAATTCTAGAATATGTAGATCAAAATTCTGAATCATCAGAGGACACCTTTATTGCAGAGTTATATGCATTTTCTACACTTATTTAGTGGTTGTCAGTTGTGATAATCTTTAAATTCTGACTGGACCATTGTAGCTGGCAACTACTGCAAAAATCTTTACTGACTTTAAAGAAGATGTTCAGTTTTACTGTCAACAATTTAACAAGGGACATCTTTCTGTTACTGCTTCTAGCAAATCCAGATGCTGGAATTAACATTGTAGAAAGTACAACAGGAAATCCTCTCCTCCTGGAAGGAACTTAGAGAATCCACAAAAAAAGATGCAATCAGGTAGCCCTGCATCTGAGAATGTTTAGAGTAGCCTGTGATGGTTTTTAGCATGGAGATTCTGATTCAGGGACAGGAAAAAAACAGCATTTTTTTCTTTCTTTTGACATTGATGGGATACACACCAGGGCTATTGTTTCTTATCTATTTAGAAATACCAATTTTAATGAGTTATTTGCACACTATCTTGTGGACATCTTGTTTTCCTAATGATATTGGTGAAATGCAAAGCGCTCTACCAAATAGAGAAATAAATGATTTTTTTAAAGAAGCAGAACAAGTACTGTAAATCTACATTCACAGAATTCAGTTCATGTAAAAATAAATTTACATTGTTTTCTCATGGGAGAAATCAATATGTTTACTTAATGTACTTAATGTAATTAAATTAGGGAGATCATCAATACAAGAGAGTATTTTAAAAATGTTATGAGTAGAATAATATATAGTGATAGCAAGATGAGAAATGATTCAACTATATCCCATACTAAATGTAAGGAAAAAATTGTTTAATAAAATATTTAATAACTAAATTAACTCTCACTTTAACAAAGAATTCAGAAAGTATGACCTAGGTGTACATTTTAAAGAAATGTAACTAACCTAGGAATAACAGCAAAATACAGTAGGTGGAATTAGAACACAGCTTTCAATTTCTTTGATAACTCCTGGAAATTATTTAATTTATGTAGCAGATGTTCACTGAAAGGAGTGCCATTCTACTTAGTCTTCTAAAAACTGCTGAATGAAGCAGCTATTCCTAATTGCTATCCCACTGTTACCTAATTTGTTCCTCCCAAACTGCAGTGTGTAGGCTGACCTGAACAAATCTATCCATGTGTCCTTCTCAGAGGTGTGGATATAGGACACATGGCTTTGGGTTATTTTCCTGAGATGGCAGGTCTGGATAGTTAACTTGTGAGCATTTGCAAATCTTGATCTCATCTGACATGCTTAAGAAGGAAAGCCTCACTGAGCTGCATATGAATCAAGAAGCTAAGCTATACTTTGGCACCCAAGGCCTCAAAAAGTCAAGATCAGAAATTTATGAACTGCTATGCTACAACATATTAAGATGATCCCCCAACAAAACTCACATTTAAATGTAAACATTGATTTCCACTGCTGTATATGGTTTTGCTTAGCTTTAATATTAGTCTAAAATATTCTGCAAAATGAACCCTTGTGTTTTGGACTCTAAACTGCTGCCACTGGTGCCCATCTCCAGAATTGTGTTTGAAAGTAGCACTATTCTCACCATATTTTACTTTTTTTTTTTTTTTTTTTTTTTGGGTTTGGTTTGTTTTTTTTTTTCCTGAGTTGATTTTCCTGCCTCTTTGGAAGATTGTGTTTCACATACATTTCACACATTACAGCACACATACACATGAGATGCTAGAGGTGAAATCATCATCTGGTTACTGCAGAGCTTTGCAGTGAAAGTGAGCAACTACAGGTCATGGTGAACATAAATGGTGGAAGAGCAAGATTCTTCCCATGTTTCCAGAAGGATCATGTCTGCCTCTGGCACTGTCATGCCTGAAGCAAGGAGTGGGGTGATCACTCCTGGAGGTGCAATACTTCCCTTGAGATGTCTAAAAAAACATTTACACTGGATTCAGCCAGACCTCAGGGGATGTGGTAGCACACACGCTGGAGGTTATTCTCGCCTCTTTTCTTCCTGTCACTTTGTGAACAGAGTTAGTTATAATTTAGCATTAAATGTGCAATTTCAAACAAATTCCTTTCAGATGGATACATTCACAAAACTGAAACTGAAACCAAACCCAGTAACAAAACCAAACCCAAAACAAAACATTTCTACCTCAGTGTACAAATTCTCACCAGTATGGTTTTGCCTATCAAAATTTCTTAATCAAAAGCTTTTCTTAATCAAAAGCTATATAAGCAAAAAGATTAATTTGAACAACTCCTAAGTGGATAAAATTTCCCTAGCTTTTAATTTATTAACAAATGTACTTTGGCAACAGAAAATTATATTTTTTGTTTCTGGAGCAGGAGATACTGTGCAAAAGAATAATTTTAAGACAATGTAATGTGTATGAAGACTACATTTTTTCTACTGAATTTTGAAATTTAATTTCTTTCTCTAGATCATTGCACAAGAGGTTAGATGTAATTTTCCACTTATTCATACAAAATAACATATTCAAAGACATTTACAAAATCTATTAATGCTTTCAGTTTGCAATGAACATTTGGAAATGGTAATTATAGAACTGTGATAACTAACTTAAAGTTCAAGAAGACTTGATTGGCACAATAAATAATTGGTTTGCTCCTACTTAATCTACATTAATGTAAACAATAAATCTTCTCTTAAATAAAGATTGTGCGAATCTTCATTTATCTTTTATGACAAGAGAGCAAAGGTTGTAGCTTAATGAATGGAAAGAAGCAACAAGGTCAGATTTAAAAGCCTCAAAGGTCAAATTTCTGACATCTCTGAACACTGAAAAAAACCCCTAACATGGTAATTACTATTTTGGTCAAGCCACTGAAGTCTATTTTCTATTTCAAAAAGAAAGGGGGAAAGCACTATACTTCAGAAACTTGAGAACCAGCACTTGGAACATACAGTCTGTAACATTTAACTTCCCTGTGTTACAGACTCCTTCCATTACAGGAGTAAAATACAGGGTACAGCAATGAGAATTCCGTTTGAGACATCACGTGTCTATTAAGTAGCCAGTGCATATCCACACCTGGAAAGTGTTTAGGGAAAAAAAAATCAACAAGCAATCTCTCCTAGAACTATGATATTGCTTAACTTTGAATATAAAGTATTTCCAGGGATTCTTATTCCTGAACCACCCCAGCTTTGGTGAAATTACAAGTAGTTCTGAATCTTTGCAGACAATGGGAACATAGGCACTGATAAAAGGTCCAGAAAGCCACATAATTTTATTTTACATATGCATTGATTTTTTGCCCAAATGGAAGACCTCTGTCATCTAACAGGGTTATCCATAGATTCAAAGAGTTGATCAGGGTCATTAATAACAATAGTAAACTGATCATCATTCCAATAGGACTTGACAATGGCTTTTTTTCACAGTGGATACTAATGTATTGATGCCTGTGAAGTTCATTACAGCAGTAATAAATCATTAGTCTCCAGAAAATGATTTATAAGTTGGTTAAAATGCATTAAAATGGACTGTCAAGCTACTCTACTGAGATGATGAGGCTGGTACTACAGATTTTTTTTCAGGTTCTCTAACAAAAATGGTGATGACTCAAAGTAATCATATCACAAAGACAAAAATAAAACAAATCACTGTAATGATTTACTTTAATAGCATGTTTCAATCTTCATAAAAGGGTGAGTGAATTTTACTTTGAACTGCTGGATGCATTCCTTTTATTCACTGCTGGCAGCAAACTCTTCACCTACAAAGCTCCAGTACTTACCCCAATGATTATATTTGTGTTTACTTTAACCAAAAGGAAGGTACTGTGTGTGTAACTATGGTTACTCTGCACGGGTGCCTGTGTAATAACAGTATATTATAATGTATAAGTAGCTTGTCAAGCATGCAACTCTAAGCCATAAGATTAGCAATGATAATATCACAGGAAGTATATGGGCCACAACTTGATACTCACAATGTTTATGTTATGCAAATCTTTTACTATATCACATACCCTACTTCTAGATGCTACTTAAGTAGCTTAACTACAGCTCAGACCTATCAATATGCAACTCCAAATTTTTTTTACTTTCACACATGCTTTTAATTAATACCCATTGAACACTGAACAACTTATTAATGGTATTCAGCAAACTCCACATTAAGTCCAACACTCAGTCTGACAGGCTCCTCTGCACCATTTCTGCAGCCATGCTAAAGGCTCCCTGTGTTAAAGAGGGTATGTGACCAGTCCCCTCCTTGGCTACCATGTTCACAAGGGGCTGTGCAGGCCTGGCACCTCGTGTTCTTTTTTGTTGCTGCCTGCCATGAGCATTGCACAGCCACACAGTGTGGGAGGTGTGTGGGAAGACCCACTACCACACAGGACAAGGCAGGATCATAGCCCCACCATTTGGAGAGGCAAAGGCATTGCCCTACTTCCCTCTGGGACCATGCCCAGGATGACAAAGATAGATTGAGAGAGACAGAGGTGGTCATGCTGTTCCTTTGACCCAGGTGCTGGTGAGTAAAGACAGCACTTGGACAGACACAAATGCCACCATGGCTCTGAGTTTCCATAAAAAAGCTATTTCCACTTCCTTTTCTTCTTCTTGCAGTGTATTGTGCCTAAATGTCAGAAATAAGCCCCAAGTGATTTGTCTTTACCCATTTGAACAGTCTTTGCTTGAGCAAGTAGCTCTTACACAAGGAGCCCTTCCAGAATAAATACATTAAGGGCTTGTCTGTAATGCCAAGAATAAAATAAAATAATGTCTTCTGGAAATACATGATAAGAATTATTACAAACCCTACAGAAGACAACACAATAACATGTTATCCTCTCCCTGTAATTCAATTATAAGGGTGCATTGCATAAGGGCCATGAAGCATTTAGGACCAGATATTCAAAAGTCCAAGTCTGTATGTTTACAAGCTCAATTTTGTGTTTGCAGACTGAAACGGGAGGAGTTGTGCTTCTATCCAACTAATCTGGCTCTCTTAAGGTATCATTAGCGATAGAAGTACTTGGGAAATAAGAATGCCTGCAAAGAAAAGAAAAAGGTGATCTGAATAGCTTTGAATAATATAGTTAACAGTACTAATGTTATAAGAGAATTTCTCATCCTGTATTTACAGTGGAATCTCTACAGGCCAATTCTCCTTTCTTTAATTTGTAAGAAATCCCCCACAGGAGGATGACAGGTTCCTCTGAATGCAGAAAGAGAGGGGTGGGCATGTAGTCAAACTTACAGAAGGTTGGGGGATTTTTTAATTGCAAATTAAAAATGCCATTTAGCACAAAATGAATCTCTCAGACCAGCCAACTGGGATGGGTAGAATTAAAACATCCCACTGACAATTTCATCCCAAGTAAGCACTCGGTGAGAACCAGAAAATATAACCTTCAAATATGATCATTTTACTCTTAGTTAACATTTCACTCGTGTATTTTAAAAAGTTTTTCCTCCACAGAGGCAAATGGTAAAATAAGGATGCCAAAAGTATAAATGAACACTTGCGCATGCTAACAAAGAAATCATCAACTAAGTAACCAGCACAGAAGTCTTCAAAAGTCATGAAAATATCCTTAAAAACTTCTAAAAAATGAGAGTATCTCTATTAGAAATGCCAGCAGAAAATGTTTAGAAGGTTCTAGTTGGATTCAGTTGATGTGTATGTTTTGGAACAAACCTCAGATCTTTTACATGGTTATGAAATTACATCTCACAAAGACTCCTTGAAGTATCCCAAGTCAAGGCAGTATTTTAATACTTGATAAGCATAAATTGGCACAGAACAGAACAACTACTAGTGGCCAACACAAGCTCAATAGCACATAATGAGAATTTTCACCCATTGAAGACGTGGCACATAACTTGCTGGCCAGGTTTCCTTTAGAATGATTAAAGTAGTGCAAATCACACCAGTCTCTATCTGGCAGGAACACTAGCCAAAATTTGCCTAAGTCTGTACTGCTGCTACTCCAGATACAATTCTACCAAAACAAACTTTCCTCTTGGCACTCTGCATATGTCCAGTCTTTACAAATGAGTCTGTGGCTGTTCTCAATTCCTGCTACTGGACTGCTCCTCCAGCCGGGAGTGGATGGCTTAGTGGGCTTGTAAAAACATACAGGGACTGAAGAATGGGTGCAAGTCTCGCCATGCAAGTTATAAAATCTTCACAAAAGCATCTTTATTCATGCCAGGAAAAATCCCAATGGCAAAATAGACAACAATCTGGCTCACTGCACAAATGCCTTCCAAAAACCAAGACAATAAATAAATTATTCTCATGCCAAAGTAAAAGTTCTGTTATGTACTGAGGTAGAAAACTCTTCAGTTGAACTAAAAGGAACCAAAGACATTAAATGTCTCTCCATTCTCATCCATGTAAAACTTGTGTTATCACCTTTTTAATAAAGTTAAATCAAAGGACAACATTCAATGCATGCTACTTATTGCAGTTTTCTGGGGTCCAGGGAAATGCTACCGTCAGGATAAAATCTAAAATTATGGACTCTAGAACAAATGAAATGCAAATGATTTCCCTAGATCTGAGAGTACTGTTTACTTCCTCCAGCTAACATATGTATGAAGAGCTAAGTGAAAAGACACCACAAGACAACATCTCCTGGCATCAGGAATGAGTCTGAGCATTACAGGACAGATTTTGGATAGCCTTCCAGCTGCTCAGAGTGCTCCCCTGCAGGCCACCACTATACTTGTGTTATCACCATTTTAATAAAGCTAAATCAAAGAAGGACAACATTCAATGCAAGAAGTTTGAAGGATCTCCACATTTTCCAGGCATTTTTTAACCACCATGTGCTCCTTACTGCTGCCACCACAGACCTGTAGCCCCACTTCTTGAACCATGCCAGTAACCAGGAGGATTTTGTTTATGTTCTCCTAACCCAGCACACCTCTTGAGGAGGATTCTCTGAATATCACATTCCGCCTAAGGAAAGGAGAGATGGCTCACGAGCAGAAGTGCATAGGCATACATCAGGACACAACGTTGCACAGATACACAAAGACACAGCATAAATTCTTGCTTGCTTTTGTAGCCCATTCTCTCCATAGGGGAAAATTTTGGCCCTTTATACTCTGTCTATCTAATACAGACACCACCATCACCTCCAAGTGGAATGTGCACCTGCAATTGTTGGGTGATAAAAGACATTTATCTCAATCTGTTCTGGAAAAACTGACAATGAATGAAGATGAGAAATCCTCGATTAAGACCTGGGAAGCAGAGACTGACACAAATTTATGAGTTTTTTTATAATATCTGTATTGTTTGGTGGTGTGGTTTTTTTTCATGTACTCAGATACAATAAATGCAATCCTTCAACTCAAATTCTGCATTGAGGAAGAATACAGAAGCAGAATAGCTTCTGCTTTCTCTAACAAAACAAACAGGTTTAAGATTAAGGAAATGCATTAACTTTACAATGAGAAACGTAAGGCAGATAATTTATTTGTACAAGGGATCCATAATACAGGATTTTTAAATACAAAAGACTTTTTACATACAACATTTTGAATCCTACCACTCTATTTTATTGCACCCTCCCTCATTACTATGTGCTGGTAATGCAGATAAACATATTTTCCCCCATTTTAGACAGAGAAACAGAGGTACAGACAGAAATTTCTCCAGCAAAAGTAAAAACCAAACTAAGCACTTCTATGCATAACAAAGGTTTAACTCTAAGTCCATCAGAAGAATTGCAAGCCTTTCCAAATATTTTTATGGGATTTGAATCATGACCCAGAAGACATAGGAGTAGCCTTCTCTATCTATCATTAAGTCCTCAACATGATTTCTTCCTTTGCTCACTTTTACCTGTCTGTAGTTTGGACTGTGATCCTGTCAGAGGAACTATGTAAATTGCACAGAATGATGCCTCAGGTTTTAGCTTTTACATTTTTCAGATTTTGTACTGGTTTAGTGTGTAAGTTCTGAGCTTCATATAATGGGATAGTAGGCTCTCTTCACAGAGTAGGTAGGCAAAACATTTCCTTTTCTAGCTGGAGACTAAGGACAACCAACCCAAATCTCAGGCCCAGGAGCATAAACAAAGGCAGAATGAAGAGAGACACAAACAAGAAGGATGTGACTTCATAATCTAAAGTTTAATAACCTAAATTGGACAATTAACTCCAATATGCTAATGGACCAGAACTTATAAAAGTGTGAGAACCCGTGATAATGGGTTCTGGTCATCCATTTTGTGACCATTTTGGGTTCATCTTGGGTGCAGTCCTGGCTGAGCTCTTGTTCTGCCCAAGGTGCATCCATTGAGGCCTTTTAATAAATACCTACTTTATTCTTTAGCTCCATCTAGCCTCTATTCTAGGTCAGCCTTCACAAGGCATCAAGAAATGCAATGGAAGCATCAGAACTTCTCTGAAGGATCCTTCAGCAGTTCACCAGAGAAATCATGTCTGCATTCTGGACTTAGTACAGTAGGCAGTAAAGCTAAAGATGGAGATAAACACCTGTTCTGAACAGACCTTAACATGGTTTTTCAGCTAAAGGTAGTTTTCCAATTGCATATGCTTGGAACCCTGAAGGTTCAGGGCTGGGAAATCAGGCATGAAAGACCTAATTCCCTCTTTCATATTAACACTTCATTATTTTTTCCATCTTTAACTGGAACTGACAGATTTTTACTTGATCTTCTACACTAACACCCAAGGAATCATCTCGCCTTTCAGATATGTACACACATTATCGTTGACTGTAATGTCAGTATGAAGGCAAAATTTACATCCATCATTAAACTTGTAAATTCATACTTGACTGTGATACTCTCCTACTCTGCATGTGCATGAATAAGTACTGATTAATACATTATATACATACTGATTAATACATTTCCTAGTAGCTGGATGTCCATTGAACTACCCAAAATGATATGTCTAACTGTTAGGGCAATGAAGAAACTTATGCAGAAAAAATGTTACTGTGTGCACACAACATATACAGACTGATACTAAGCTGATAAATGAAAATACAATCATATTTTAAAAGGAAATGAAATATCTCCCTTAGTAAATGGACATGATGCCATACACAACTACTTCCTGTGTTTTGGAATAGCTGCTTTTCAAAACTGACATGGGCTGTTCCTTTGCCTTTCCCCCATTCCTCTGCTGCTGGCCAGTATGTGAGTTTCTGACACATGCACTGAACCAAGCTTGAGATTTTGTTTTACCATATGTCTCCTTCTGAGGGCTAAACAGGCTAGTCTTTTTAGCCAATATTTAAAAGGACTTGGCATAAACCTAAATAGCAATTGTAGAGATGATGGGAGAAAGTTGTCTTTGAATAAAATGGGAGGCATTAAAACCTGAATCAGCATATATGTTTTCAAGAATTGCACTGAATAGAAGGATTCTCATTTACTAGTGAGAACAGTAAGAATGAATTAGCTGCCTCTCTGGTCAATGCCCAGAATTTGCTAATGTTTTCTGGTTGGTAATGCAGCAAGGCAGCATTTCTTGGCATGTCTATGGAAAGTGAGAAGACTATCACAAGGTGGTTTTCTTGGCTATGACTCTCCCAACAGACTGCAGCATGTGTCAACAGAAAAACCAGAGTGACATGCCTTCCACTTTAAGCAACAGATACATTACATTCCAGAAAACAGCAAAAATATCCCTTTTAATGTAGCCACTAAAAAGCTATCTAAAATTTTATCTATGAAACAGTTCAACCAAATAAAACAGAAAACAGCAAAAATATCCCTTTTAATGTAGCCACTAAAAAGCTATCTAAAATTTGATCTATGAAACAGTTCAACCAAATAAACCATATTCACTCATGATGTGCTTGACTGTATTTAGATTACTTATTATATAAAGATCATTATCCTTGATATAAAACTGTCATATATTAAAAAAGACCCTATATGAAGATAAAGGTTCCCCAGAGAGCATCTCAAACTCACACCATATTCCAGTTCTATCTCATATTTGTGGCTTTTGAGTTAACCAGAAGTCATACAAAAGTATGTCATACAAAAGTAAGTGTAACCAGACAGCTCGCTATTGACTTTGTTTCTGAGGAGGCTTATGTACATTATTTATTCAGGGAGCTGTAAGAAATAGAGTGCTCTTATGCAACATGCTTCATATTTGATGGATTCACATAAATGTACGCAGTGGTTATGTCAGTGCATTTGGTCAAATCACATCCTGATTTTATTATATTAATGCAAAAAATTAATTAGGCATGTTGCTCTGATATAACAAGTTCTTTTGGAAAAGGGCCACAGCCAAAGCACAACAACAGTTTTGCATGGTTACAGTTATATTCACACACGAATATATACTTTGAGTCCTATTTTGGTGCTGTTTATGTCTGGGCATTTCATAAAATAAGCCTTCTCTATTCCTTTAACTTTGTTCACTGCTGTACTGCGACAGTGGTTAGTTCCTTGTTCAATAATTCTTGCTGATGTGCAACATCAGACAGGATTGACTCTGTGTTCTCCAGCTGGCACAACTGTACATTTTCATAAATTACAATAATATATTTCCTTATACAATGTAGCTGTGAGCAAGAACTGCAGACCTGGAACTCTACCTCTTTCCACAAAGCATGAATAATGATTCCTTCTTAGGTGGGTGTGAGCACATTCCTGTTTTATTAGATCAGTCTTACAAAACAAGGACTGCACTGTGAATGTCAAGATTACTTTTTACCATACTATCAAAACCTGGAAAAAGCAGGGGCTATCTGAGGCTATTAATTTATCACATTTTACCTTTATCACTCTCAATTTATTATCTTTTTTCCCTAAATCAATATCTGCAATGTGTCCTAACTAAAATGTGGGGAATCTTACTGACAGGAACAAATTTAAAACCTCTACTTGCCCACCTGACTTAAAAGACTTGAATATGTCACTGCAGCTGGGCTGGAGAAAAGAGGTCACCAATTTTAATTTTGTAATACTTGCCAGGCATTTGAGATGTTCAGTAGGACTGCAATTCCTTTCCCAAACTACTATGAATTTTATGTGTTCATGCAATTTTGAGACTTTCATACAAAAAAAAATCCATAAATTAAATCCTCTAGAGGGTACTGAGGACTGGAACAGATCACGGTAAGTAATATTGTTACTAAATCACTGGAATCACAAGTGGAAAGGAAACAAACATCTGTTCTTCTATACATATGAATGGAAACAATGGTACATAGTAAATGAGCATGAAAATATCTCCTTGAGAAGTAGTATTAATCCACCAAATTCAACTGAATAATCTCCTCATAACACCTTAATACTAATAAGAAAACAAATTATCTGTTTAAATGGAACATTTAGTCTGCATTCAATACAGCCTTGTCATGTTGACACTAGTAAGTTAATAAACAAGTGGGTATTAAATTAGAATACAGGAATAAAATATACACTACTTGAATCATCTGAGGGGAAAATACTTATTTTCAGTCATCATTTTAAATTGTTATAAACCTATTAGACAGTAAAGATCACAGTAAATACACAACTTCAATATGCTCTAATTCTGTGCAATTTATGAGATTTAAGCAAATATCAGTGAGAGTTTTAATTTGGATCTCCCAACAGCTAGACAGGATTATTGTAAGTGTAATAGTTTTATGTTCAAGTGGGATTCTGCTGTATTAAATTTCTTTGTTAAACAAATCAGTCAATCTCTCTCTCTGGAATTTTAATTTGCACCTTTGTAGATGACCAGAGTTTCACTTTTAATGTTTGATTATTAGCACGTACTTTAAAGAGGCAAGATCTCACTGCTTAGTATCAGTTTCCTTTCATTTTCACTTGAGTGGAATTATACTTTAGTCCAAAAAGGTTATCACTGTGTGTAGTTATGTATCTCCCAAGGCATTTAATTTGCAGTAAAAAACGCTCTGTAAAAAATGTTGCCATGTTGTCAACATAACTAAAATCTGTTTTTTGTTAGGCTGCCAACATTTGCTATCATGTTAACTGCAACAGTTCCATCCTTTCCCAAGAGCAGTTGATAGCAGTACTCTCAGCAGCATCACCAGAATCCATATGGAGACAGAAATACAGGTCGAAAATTTCCATGACAAGGCAGCTCACTGCAAGATTTCAATTTTTTCAACACTGGCTCACACTGATTTTTTCCTGACAGGTAGGTAAGACATAAATGAGTCATCTCATCCTGATTCTTAGATTTGCTTTCTTACTCTAGCCTCAGTCTAGAATTAAAGATATACTTCTAAGACAAGAAGGCCTTCTCCACAGTCCCAGCTTCCCAGATATTCTTCTCAGCTGCCACTTAGACTCACCATGCAATCTCCACTCACACAACCTCGTTTAGGTTGCCAGAAAAGTCAACAGTGAGTCCATCTTGCACCAAGGACTCAAGAGAGCTCAGGATACTCTCAACAGGACACAATCTACTGCTTCACCATGCAGGAGCAGGGTTATGGTCTCTTTACACTCAGGTGTTTAACACAACTATTTTCAACAGTAAAATAAGTCTGAAGCCTTTTGAAAGACCTTTATTAGATTGTGTAAGAGCAATTATGTCATTGTCTCAAGTCTCACAGGAAAGACTAAACTATTAACTGATAATAACTAATCATTTGGGCATTCTTATGGAGTACAAAACCAAAAGATTGAGCTCTTTTGTCTAAATAATGCTGTATAGAAGTTCAAGATTTGGTATCATATACCCCGTCAGATGTTCTGGGTGTTTTTGAATAGGCAGGTCTCATTGTCTTTTGATCTCCCTTGTCTCATGCCCTGGCCATGCAGACCTGATTCTAAGAAAATAATAACAGTAAAAGATTAAATGCAACTGATACTTTCCCCTTGCCTCAACTCTGGTTTCACTGTTTTGTCATTTTCCAGAAAAACCCTTTCCTTCCAAAAATGCTCATCCAACTCTGCTGTTGAATGCCCAGAGAACCCCAGGGGAAAGTGAAGCATCTCCTCACTGTTGGATGGAAGCCTATGATGAGCACATTTTTAGCACAGAAAAAAGTAGTGAATACTAGATATTAATGTGCAACCACTTCTGACCTTCCCTGAGACATGACTACCATAATGTCTGGGAAGAGAGAAGAAAACTTACTTCACTCGTGATGAATCCATGAGATCAATTCCAAACCTGTCCTTTTTGTCACTGCATATTGTCTAACTGTCTCAAACTTTCCCTTAAAGGTAAAATTGAAGTTTAAGTCCTAGCTAATATCATTCTTAATTAAAAATGAGTAATGACATACCTTATATAAGATTTTATTCCCAACTTCAAAAGGAGCTACCTAGGTTTCCTTGGTGTCTTTACTTTGAAGAAAATGTCTTTTATTACTTATTTTAGTACAACACATTAAAATCAAATATCACCTGTAGCAAAACGATTCAAGTCTCTGGAACTCAAATAATTTTCTAATAAAAAATGCATGAGACAAATAAATGCACTTTATGTTCCACAAGAAAAGGCAGTTTCAACAGGCTAATGCTCAGAGAAAATTCATTTTATCAACCAGCCATTTCATTCTTTGGTGCTGTTACAAGCTCCCCACGGTTGCTAAGCAACCATAATTCATCGTACCTTTTAATGGATACTCTGCTACTGCTGAGAACATTAAGGTGAAGAGAATAAATGCCTTGGGTGAATCTTGAAATCTTTCATTATGCATGTCATTCTATTTCTGTAATGCTATAATGCTGAAATGTTTCTGTGGCAGGAAACTGAGTTGTGGTAATTGCATATTCCACTCATATATGTTTTGTAAGCAGAGCAGCACGTACTTGTCTAAAATGAGCTATTTCTAACATGATTGAAATTGGACTTTTCTACTTCTAAAGGTAGTAAATAAATCTGAGGGGGAAAAAAAAGAATGAGTCTGGAGGAAAATGCCTTAAAATTTTCAGCAAGAGTAACAAAATCTTATGGCAAAAATTGAAAGTAATCAAACAGGCTTGATTGCAACACAGAGAAGTATGTGAATATTTAGTACAAAACTGAAAATGCAAAAAAACACCATGAAGAAATCATATCTCCTGTGAAACTTCCATATTTTTAAGACAAACGTGCTAGACCAGGCATCTCTGCATTATTAAAGCAAACCTCAGGTTTCAGCCAAATGCAAATGTCCAATATTATGTACATTTGCCACCTTGTTGTTTGGGCCTTTCCTCCTCTGGAGAAATACTTATTTATACCTGCCAAGAGGGCCCTTGTACCATTTCACAATTAGACCTGTATTTTTTAAATACATAGTGAAGACATTATAAGGTAAGATAGAGTGCTCAGATAGTGCCCTAAGATGGATCTGTTTCTTTGAGTTGAACCTGCATTTCTTTTACTGATTATTTTCTCCTTCACAGCTATATACACCATGTGATGTGCTCTTAAAAAAGCCACTATGTGCAGGTCAGATGTGGACTATGTTTTCCTTGTGTTGAATATTAGACTCAGATATACTTTACGTTATCTTTATGTTAGAAAAAAATACAATCAGACTTGGGAGAATCTGGTTGCTTTTTTTTTTTTTAATGCACTTTTTAATGTCATCCCTATTTACATGTGTGGGTTTGTCATTGGAAAAGCTCAGTGACAAGCAGTCATTTAAGTTCTATTCCTTGATCATTTATAACCTAGCAGAGGATGGTGACCTCAAACTCATGTTGTAGCTGCACAGAGAGTAATCCCGTGTTGTCCAGAGAGGACCAGTCAGGGAACTCTTATAGCCCTGTTTGTATTGATGTTGGCAAGAGAAAAGTCAACCCTTTTGCTTCCCCTATTGGAAGTGGTTGAGGTGCAATTTAAAATTTCTTGGCTAATCTCCTCTATTTTTATGTGACCACTGAATTTCTGAGTGTGTTGCCAATGCAATTCTTTAGCCGCATGGCCTGAAGGTGGATGACCTCTGTCTCTGACAAACTTTTTGAAAGCTGCTCCTGGGGAAAATGATCTGGAGGAAAAAGCATATATGCACACAAATGAAGAAAGGAGAATTGTTGGGCAAGCAGTAAGGAGTCAGAGACTCTGCATCAGCTACTTTGCAGTGATTGTGCTTGTTGAAAAGCACAAGAGGAAGCCAACACACAGTTGTACCAAGAAAAGCAAGACAGAGTAAAGAGGTGCCAAGTCAAAGATAAAATAAATGCATAGTATGTCAGAACAAATTATTTCTTTCTTTTTCTCCTTTACTCATACAACTTCACTTTTCACCAAAAGAAAGCATACTTTGTGGGAAATGGATTTATAGAAAATACTTGTAATTTCTTACTCTTTATTCTTCTTATTTTATCTTTGTCAACTACTAGTGAAAAGAACCAAGACAATATGTTTTATACCACTGCCTGATTATTTTCCAGTAAGGAAAATGTTGACATTCCAAATCACTGATGTTTCCTCCAAAAATGTCCCCCAGAGTAATAGGAACAGTAGCTTTACTGACACATTTTCAAAGACTTTCACTCTTTGCTAATGCAAATCACTCCTTCCCTTCATTCCAAATATTTTCTGTGTGGAGTTTCATTAGTGGGGTTATATGCACCTGAAGAATGTCCCAAAAATTGTGTCTCCTAATGATTTTTCTTGCTCTTTTTTACTTCTTAGAGGTTGATATCAGGGAGAAGTTACAGCCTGAAAAAGTCTTAAGAGGCTGAACCACTTATGACTTCATATTTTTCTATGTAGTTTATAAAAACTATGGGAACAAATAGTGGTTTTCCACACAGAGTTGAGCAAAATTACAATTCCTAAAGTTAAGAATATTCATGCTTAGGTAATTCCATATTTTCTCTGGTGAAAACCTGCTTTGGCAAGTATCATGCAATTTTAACAGCGGTAAAAAGTAATAGATATAATAAAATAATACAAAATTAATGTTTTAAGCTTCACAGTGAGGTAAAAAAAGAGAATACTTAATATCATGTATCAAAGTAGGAAGAGAACAGCAAACTGAGACCTAACCACTGGAAGGTCACAGCCAATAATGTTTCTGCAAATGGAAATCGGTTGCAGAAGCATCAAATGATAATTACTGTTTGCTGGAGAATTTTAATAGAGTTCTACGTCACACTATAAAATGTTTAATTGTAACCCCATTTTAATAACACTATCTGATTAAATGAAAAGACGCCTTGCTGATTGCAATTACAATCTGTCAAACTGCATATTTATTTACAGTTTGGTTTCCTAAAACCACAAGATAAAAAAAGGAAACTCTATTCAGCTTGTCAGCAAACTATAATTATTGCGTATCCTTCTGTCAGTTTCTGCATAAAACTTTTGGTTCTAAAATGGATCTAATTATAACTACATCAACATTTTTATAAATGCTTGCTTTCCATTCTTTCCCTGTCCTTCCCTCCATCCCTAGCAGTGAATTCTTTGTTGCAAAATCAGAAGGAAAAAATTCTTCTAAGTAAATAACACTTGTTTCTCTGTTTTGCCCTTTCTATCCTAAATTGCTGTTAGAATACAGAAAACTCTATTCAATGTAAATATTATTTATGGCAGTGCACCATCCTAGCACTGTGCTCAAGCAAAGACATGGGATTAGGACTCTATTGGTTTTTTTCTGCTTTGGCATTAATGTCTGGATATCAGCTGAAAAATTCTTTCCAAGAATATCATGTAGCTCATCTTCTGCAAAGTCTATTTATTGTAATTTATAACCTTTCACAAGAAACAATTTGCCAGACAAACAAGAAACAAGTCCAAATATCTGAACACTAGTGTATGTATCATCCAGTTACAGAAATTACATCCCAAAGAAAGGTCTATTAAATCATCCAACCCATCTCTCAGCCAGTGCAGGATTTTCCCATATGTACATGTTCCAGTGCTTTAACACTACCTGGCAGACTATTAAAAGGGTTTTTTCCCAACTCTCAACCATTGCTTATTTTTATCCCATTACTTGCAGTAACATTCCTTAGGTATCATAAACATCCATTCCTTCAGCCTAACTTTCTAAGTAATGGATGATGATAAATAAATAAAATATTTAAAATGTGCACATAAACAATTTCATAAAATAGCACTATAGCTGAACCTTCAAGAAGAGTTATTTTGCTCAGTGTAGTTTATGGGCTAATACAGTCTGGATTATGATTATACGCTAATAAGATTTGGGGAAAGCTGATTATTTTCCTACTGTTTCTTAAATGGTCAAGTCAGCTATGAACCAAAACAGTCTGAGTTAATACACATCTTCTTGATTATTTATTTTTTAGTTGTTCCATCAACGTTTTAGACCAATATACCCAATATAAATATAAATATAAATATAAATATAAATATAAATATATAAATATAAGCACAGCTTAAAAATAAATAACAGAATATTTTAAATATTAAATGATCTTCATTAATCTCCAATGCCTGCTGGATGTTATGTATGGTGATTTTTTAAGGGTGAGAATCTCTATCCAGAGCGTGAATAAGAAGTCTAGATGAATTCTCTAAAAATAAGATCTGTCAGAAATGACAGAACTATGGAGTATCCTGCTTTCAATGAGATGACCTTTTAAAATCCTATCTTTGACTACATTACATGGGGGACATTATAGTTCCCTCTGGACCAATTTCTGTGATTTGGTAAGTAACACAACATTAGGGCTGCACTGAGCCAGGATCTAAGAGGTCAGGTTACTCATGTGACTTTTCTCTAGTGCACAGCTTTCCTGTATTATCTTTAATTATAATCAAAACAATAAAAATTGTTTTCAATCAGGACATTAGATCATGGTTTTTCTCTTCAGTCTTGTTAGAGCTTGCACTGATTTTCCAAATGTTACAAAGAAAAACATTTCAGAATTATGATGGCATTATTAGTGTGGTCATTATTGACAAACAATTTTGTTGACACACCTTTAATTTTATATAATGTAAAATCTAAATTCTCACAACTTATGAACAAATGAAAGCATCTGTTGTAGAGTTAATTCTATTTCTTTTGAAACTCTGGGATAGCTAGAGTAGGACAGGATCAACATTAAGCCAGAATATTTCTGAAAATCCCACTGAGGTTTTGAGTCAGGCACAGAGCTCCTAAAATGCACTTCAGAGGCAGAGGCCACAAATGATGAAGTCAGTGCAACAATGCCAGCCACAATTGAAATTACATAGGCCAGGTCCTTGGCAGAGAACTTCCCCGTTGTGAGTTTTTCTCTCCTTGCATTCACAAAAGCTGATGACAAGTGAGAAGAAACACGTGTGCTATGGAACAGGCCTGTAAGGGCTTGGACTGGAAATCTGGGGCAGTGGATCATCACACTCTGTGGTTAAACAGATACTTCACTTCTCCCTAGAGCTGACAGCATTTCAAGGACAAGCAAAGCAACGCCTGCATCTTTTTCATGTCTCTTAAATAAGGTTGCTGTATCACTTCCAGGTTGCTTGAGAGCTTAAAAGTCTCAGCTACCATAATATACAGTCACTGTAAAAACTTTATATTAGATGTGTAGCACATGGCGGTTAAGTCCTGCTTTTACTACATGTGAGGACATCTGCTAGTTCTGAGAGCTGACTCTCACCACACTGCTAACCAGCTTTGTATTACTGAGCATCAAACATGAAATTAGCTCCTGGTAACACTTTCATTATTACGGGTCCCCCTACACAGTCATTTTCATCCTCCTCCTTTAAGATATTTCTTTTTCAGCTTGGGATTCATTTGTCTTTGTATATGCTGAATTAAATTTTTCTAGCTTTTTAATAAATCAAATGTTTTTCTCACCTTCTCTCCTAAAGTAAATGTTTTTCTCCAAGTACAGCACTCAACAGATAGGAGGGACTGATATTGCGGACATCTACTTGCACTGTTACGAGTAAACTACCTTCTCAGCTAATTAGTACTGCAGATCACTTCAATGCACAAAAAAGGTGCTTCAGAAGAACAGAGTGCCAATGGCATTATTTTTCAAATGCTGTCAGTTATTTTGTGTACAAAAAATAACTTTGAAAAGTTTTGCCAGTGGTTATTTTACACTATGTACTTTCTGTCAGGTAACTTAAGCTGCACTTAATAACCAGATAAGGACTAAGCCTATTGCACTAAACAGTTTTTATGCTACTACATAAGAAAGGGGAGTGTCATAAAATTCATTAAGCTGAGATCCCACACTTGAGTATTAAGGCATGTCTTGGAAACTAAAGCTTAGTAACTGAGTTAATCTCTGAAGTTCTTTATGTGTGAATGAAGGTAATCTTAAAATGTATTAGAAGGAAGTCACATCTCCAAATAAAAAAGAATTGCATTCTCTTCAAGGGCCTGATCCTGTAAATACTTCATGAGCAGGCCTTTTTTGGCTAAGGGACTGTAATATCTACTTTTAAAGGTTTTTCAGTTTACATGATTTTTGTAAGGATGAAGTGAAAGTACCTATACCCCAATATTGTTACTGTCAGGAAGCAGAATTTGAAGATGTGAAATGAAGCTGTTTCATCTTATCTATTAGGTATCCCATGTTTCACTTTAGCAACTAGGCTACTTCCTTCATTAACTCAATTAGCAAAAGTACCCATTATCAAAGCTACTGTCAGACACTGTAGACTCATGTATAACTCAGGGATTTGGTAAAAAATATTGCATAATGCAGCCTTGTGCAATACATTAATTAAATCCGTGGCATTTACTTGAATAATTTGGATTTAGTTTCAGTCTCTATTTAGCAACAACGTGGATCCACAATCTGGGGAGAAGGGGGACGTTGCAGATGCTGCATCCTGTCTGTTAAACTCCAGCAGAGGGCTTCAGTGATTAACAGTGTGGTACATACTTATAGATACATACACAGGCATATAAATGTTCATATATATGTATATATGTTCATCCATGTATATGTGTGTATGTACTCTAAGCACTGCAGTTCACTTCAGCTCTGGGTCAGGGCAGGCACACAGAATGCCCATCACCGCCTATAACATCTCCTTTGAGTCTTTTATGTCCTTGCATATTGGTCGAAAGAGGAATTTTGGATACATCCCGATAATATGTAAGATAAAGTGAAATTCTTTTGTTCACTTTAGATGAAAAGCATCCATTGAGGGGATTTTGTAGCGGAAAAATATGGACAAACATGCCTTAGAGGTGTTCCTCACTCCATAATGCTTCTTGCTGCCACTCTATACCTTAAGTCCTTTTTTCTGACTGCATCTATACATGATATGCACAGCAAATGAATTAAGGAAATTAATTTTCTTATCTTTAGTGTACAGATATAGAGGCAACAGCATGTACAATGTGCCAAAAGTGCAGTTCAAAGGTGTGTGAGTGAGGCTACAGAGATCCTGGGTCACATGCATGTAGCTGAAGTACAGCATCACAGGAGCAGTGGAGGTTAAAGATTTTACACACTGCCCACAGGCAATCCCAACATGGCATTTAGCTAGAACAGGCTTTGAACAAATGAAGAGGAGGTGGAAGGGGGAACAGAGGGGCAAGCATCAATCTAAAATGAATCTTTATGTTAAAAGGACTAGGGAAGAGTAGACATTCTTACACTTTTAGCGTTTCTTAATTGCCTTGTGAAAGCAAAAGGGATAAAAATAACAAATGAGTTATTTTTTTACTTCTGATTATTTCTTCAAATCTCAAAACACAAACAAGCAAAATATTTTTCTTCCATTCCTCATGTAAAAGATCACTGGTAAACTCAAACAATGATACTTAAAACTCTGTAAAAACCACTAAAGGAGATAAACCACCCCCGCCCCCATGATTATTAATTGGACCATTTAAATTCCTTCAACTTCCTTCAAAAGCCACAAATGTGCTTTTTCCCTGAAAATGAAGAAAAAATTTTGCTAAACATCTATGACTCTACATATGCAAGATTTAAGGGGAATTCACACTCTAGCAGGTGACAGCTGAATTTCCAGCATGCACGTGGCACCTAGAGCTAAGACAGAACATTCTGTAGTGGAACTGCTTTTGTCCACACACCTTTCTAGTACTGAACAACATGGGATGAGATGGTGAATGCAGTTCAAATTCATGAGGGATGTGCAATCTTCTCAGCTGCTTTTGCGTTTCAAAGAATACAAATTCATGCATTTAAATGATGAAACAGGTAGAAATAGAGGCTACTCCACCTGATGCACAAAGCCCTCCCTTTCATCTGCACTGTGGGCTTCTCCTTCCTTTTTGTCTTCATACAAGTATGTTCACAGGTTTGAGAAAGACATTTCACTTCTATTCCATATACAGGACTTAAGATCACTAAGATTTTTTTTGCCAAAGTGTGAGTCTTCAGAAACATTTCATTATCATGCTGTTCTCGACAACTACATGCAATGTTAAAAGCAGCAGATTAAAGTCAACAATCTCTGCTGCTGAAGCCCCTGAATTTCTGACATTTTCTGAGAGTTATGTTTCCTCTATTTGCATACTCTATTATCTGTTTTGTTTGACACTTGCAGCTATGATGCTGCTTATGCATTAATCACTCCTGTGAGTACTTCACATGTGAGGTGTTGTATAATCTACCACCCACAACTGAAGTCTTTCTCTCGGCACCACATTCATCTTGTCTTCGCCTGTGTCTATCTGGTTAAAGTCCAAGAAAAAAACTAATACAACTAAACTTATTTATTTTTCTTACTTCTTATATGTAGCAAATCAATTCTGATCAAACAATGGGTAACCACTCTGAAAAAGGTCACCAAAGTATTTTCTATAGAAGGCTATTTTCAAAACTAAGATATATGCCACTTTGTCATTTCTTCTTTAACTATACTGAAGTTGTTTTCTGACTGAGTTTGTGAAATATGTGAGCCACATGGATTCTCAAAAACCACACTAAAATAAGCAGGATGCTGTGTTTCCCAACTGACAGTAAATCAACAACTTCATTTTCAATTTTAAAAATGAGACCTGGAATTATTCTAAAAAGACTCCTGGTCATTGGTGTACAAATATTTTCCTACAGCTATGTGCAAATATTTACTTGATCTATCTTTAAGGCAAGCTCTTAGTACTTAGAGACTGAGAGTATAACTTTACCAGATACTACTTAAGGACCAGAAAAAAATGCTCAACAAATACTTTCACAGTCCTGTTTTAGTTGACCTGAAGAAGGTCGGGTCTATCAGTAGCCTGCATCCACAGAGTGCTAAACTCTGCTGATGTTCTCTGGGAAAAGCTGTACTGTAGTGTGGGGTCTCTGAGTCCAGTCCCAGATAGAGCACATCTTTTTTGAGAGATCTCCCATTTGAATTTAATCCTGAGGCACAGAGAAACAACGACCTTCCACAGTACACTACAGCTGAATGGCTTATCTCTATCACTGCTAAAAATGCACACTTTGTTTCCACTCTGATTTTATACAGCTGTAATTTCTGACATCATAAGATTTTGTAGCACAGTAAAAAGCCTTCTAGTAGCAGATGTGCAATATTCAGGTATTTATGAAATGTTGATCAAATACCATCTTAATCAGCTCTTCTACATATCTTTTCTGTTGTCTTTCTGATGACAAAAGTGTGGAGCAGATATCAGGAGAAAAGAAAGATAAAAATTATGTCTCAGAGCCCTTGATGGAATAAGTAATCATAATTCTAGTAGAGACAGTACAGTTATGCTGATGGACATGATCTGGTCAGGGAGTTTGACAAAACATACATTACCTATTGTAACCATTTTCCATGCAAGGTTTATTTCAGTGAAGAAAAAAAATCTACTTGGAAAACATGGTGGTGTTTTTTTGTCGTTGGGTTGTTTTTTTTTTGTTTGTTTGTTTGTTTTTTAATGGAAAAGAAGAATACAAAGTTGCTTAATAAGAGGAAAAAATCGAACAACTTTAACACAAGATGTTCCATGACCTTAGCTTTATGATTTGGTGGTTGTGATGGTAATAATTCACTGCAATAAAATTTGGGGTAGCAGCAGGTTTGTGTAGCATAACAGTAAATTTTGATGTAAACTGAAGACCAGAGACTAGTAATGAGGCACAAATGTGAAGTATTCACCAGAGACAAAACATATCTGCTACCACTGGCATGCAATACAAGCTAGAAAAAAGTATCCAAACATGATTCAAATCTCAACACTTAGGTTAGGAGACACAATTTTTTTTTTTTTTTTTTTTTTTTTTGTTATGAAAGTAATTTATCTTGTTTATCAGAAATAATGAATTTCTATTTGACTCAGTAGTTTCCACTAACACTTAAAGGTGCAAGAGAAAAGCATCAGCTGTACAGGTCAGCCTCAAGATGAGTAATGAGTACTGAATTTAAAATAACATGTATGAAACCAGTAAAACAAAATCTCTTAAATGCATCTCAGATACAACAGTATTCTTTACTGTATTTATTAGTAACTGTACTGTGAATAAGAAATACTAACTTCATTCTATCTGAGATTAAAAATGGCAAGAAAAAAAAAGTAGCTGTCTGCTTTCTTCCCTGTTATACAATGCCACATTTTGTTTAAGATATTAATCTCTCACGGGTTGCATATCTAAAAATATAATTCATGAAAAAGTATAATGTAATTGTTCAGGCTTTGATGAATTGGGGCATAATGTTAAAAATTATTCATTGCCTTTATTCTTCTGTCTAAGTGTGCAAAAAAAAAGTCAGCTTTTTATTGCTTTTTTTAATATAAGGACATGGGCCTTTGTGACATGCATTTTATTTTAAACTAATGCTTCTATTATTCCACATTTGAATAATTATAGCTGACATCATCTACTCTTCCGTGACCTAGAAGATCTTTAGCTCTAGCACACTGTTATATATTTTATGCATTACATGAAATAAAACACCTCAAGATTTCAAAAATATTTATTTTAAAAACAGCATTGAAATTGTCTGTAATCACATTTTCTGCTCTGCTTTGAAAGCAGCATTATTCAATATGCCAGTGGTTTTTTCCATAAGAGCAACATATTAGAAATTCATGCTGTTCTAATATATCTGAATTCCTTGATGTACTGCACTCCCTATAGACCTAAAGAAACATTTTTGCTTCAGTTTCATATGTCCTGCACATTACCTACTGATGTGGTGGTTGTCAAAACAGTTGTACAGTAGCCTTTCAATTCAAAGTGTGCCTTGACTGTATACTAAAAATGACAATAAACCTAAGTTATATACATTATGCTGGCTTTTGTTGCAGCACAAGTAGAGCATTTGGAAAATCAAACCCCTGATTTTATTGTCTTTAACATCTTTTCCACTTTAAACTTAAAACCCAGAAATTTGAAGCATTTCAAGAAATTAAAATCTTTTATTTCTTTCTTGTAAATGTTCTATGGTATACCATCATGAGCCACATTTTCAAAATGATCAGCACAAGATTACAAATGAAAGCATTCCAAAAATAGGTTGGGTTTTTTTTCCAACTATGTAAAAACAGCACTGTGATTTTTTAACCCTGTTTTCTTGCAGAAAAAACAGCTATCTACAGGATACACTAAAGAAGCTAGAATGTCTACTGATACACAGAAAAAATAATTTTATAGAGCACATCCAAAAGTATTTTTATGGATAAATACATATTCTTATACAACATGCATTTTTTGCAAATGTTAGAAGGGTAACTCTTGAGGTCCTTGAAAATATCCTTTGGGATATTTCAGAAAAACTCACACCAACAGAAAAAAGCTGGCAGGTCAAGCCCCAGCTGGAATCTAACCAAACCCACAGAGTTTTCAACTGGCAGGAAACCAGAAAGGGATCCCTATTCCATTACATAGAAGCAAACATATTCACAGGACCATAAGTACATTTTCACTAAACAAACACTTCTATCTATATTAAATTGCATCCAATTAAGAAGCAGGATAGAAGTAATATGCATTTTGAAGGAGGATTTTAGAGGGCTCCCATGGGGGGTTGGACTGTGGGTTAATACCACCGTGACTCACATTCTGCACAAGTTTTGTAGATTTCTGAAGCCCTGATATCCAGATATAATGAGCACCTAAAGAAATCTGTATGTGACAGCATGATAGAAATTAATGTGCATGTGTATACTCTGTATGTCAACTAAGAATACAGAAATTTACAACATAGAAGTAAATATGTGAACTGACAGCAGAATAATGAGAAGGAAAAATTTTAGTGGTTTGGTTGTTTGATTTCTTTTTTTTAAAATATTCAGCATGCAGTATGAAAGTCCAATCAATCAAAAAAACTTCAAAGAAGGTTAATTCCAAATTTAAGACACTGTCAATGGCAATGAGAAATTTTCATCTCCCAGCACTGCAAATTTTTTTTAGAAAGAATTCCCACAGTATAAGAATCT
The DNA here is from genome assembly GCF_050655825.1 of Lonchura striata. Classification (NCBI taxonomy): domain Eukaryota; kingdom Metazoa; phylum Chordata; class Aves; order Passeriformes; family Estrildidae; genus Lonchura; species Lonchura striata. Next base: position 119,643,742 of record NC_140704.1, read on the forward strand.
GTAAGAAGCCAATCCCTAGTACAAATTCACTGAGCTGGTAGTGGGCTCTTATTGTGTGTATTTAAGCACTTCTGCAGAGGAGAATTCTTAGAGAGATTGGGGTAAATCCTGCCATCCTTACTGAAAGGGATTTTATCTGCAGGTTGGAGGGAGTACCGCACAGTATGAAACAGAGACTTCTGATGGGGTTTTAGGAAGGGTACATCCTCAATTTTCAATCTGTCCAAAATCACAGAAATCCTCATCTGAAAACACCTGGTAGTTGAGATGGAAGAAAACCACTATACTTAGTGTATGAACAATTTTCCAACTGTTTCTGAGCTCACTGATATTCCTTTCTCACATTTGGCTAGCATTAAGTAATGTTCTGTCTATAAAAATAAACTGGAAAACACTCACTAGTTCTAACACAGATAAAATAGAAGGTATTATTGCTAAAATACCAACTTGGGTTAAAAACTAGCTAAAAAGAGGGATGTTTAAAGTAAAGAAAAAAATTAACAAATTCTATTAGAGGCACATTGCAATGCAGCTGAATTTGTCCCAATTTAAGTAAAAATTGCTGAAGATATGAAATTAATTAGGGATAAAGAACAGCCAACAGATTTGTTTCTAAGAATATTTTTTCTAAAAATATCCATTAGTGCCCTGAAAAATGAAGTGAGACATATGTTTTCCAAGTACACTAAACAGTACTTGAGATACTAGAAATTTTATGGAACCAAGGGTTGATAGATTGGAGAAACTTATAAATTATGTTCTATATGAGGCAATAGTGATTTAGACAAGAACATGTTAAATGGATCAGAGTTTGATGAGATAGTAAAAAGGAAACTTGGAGATGAGTAATACCATAAGAAAAGAGTCATATTGAAAAAAAAAAGTTAAATGTTCTGGATTATAAAGATTCAAAACTAAGTAAAGAATGTTAACTCTACAAAATCCCCTGTTTTTCTTCATTAGTGCAAAGCCAAAAGAACAACGGGGTCATTCTATTAACTAAAGAAGCCCCTGAATTCACTGAAGAGTTAAATTATTTTCCTCAGGTTAATTTCTCTCAAGTTATCAAATTCAAATCAGAGGAGCTATACTGCCAAACAGTGTTTGAACTGTATGAAATTGAGGTTTTAGCATTGTACCAGTCATACTATCATGAGCTGTAGCTTCATCCCCTGCACAGACAAGCCAGCTTGAATTCAAGCTATTGCTAGGCAAGAGGTGCTCTTGTGCAAAAGGGACATGCAAGTTAGGGATAACAGTTGACTTAGCACATGACACTTGAAGGATCATGCTTTATTTATTGAACAAATTCTCAGAAATTATTGTCAAAACTCAGCATATATTTTCTTAACATCTGATTTTCATCTCTTCTGATCTTCACTAATAGCAAAATTACCTAGTATATTATTCAACTTTTTTTGTATTTTCCCTCAATGCGATTATTCACTGCAATGATCTACACACTCTCAAGGCCCTTTGTTCAGAGCTTGTTGCAAAAGGTTAATATGAAACATCACAGCTTAAAAGAATGCATAGTTCTGAGCCATAACCATGGCTCAAAAGAGGTAAATATAATGAAATACTGCCTGCCTTGACTAGAGTGTTAAGCATTTCTCCTACATTTTCAAGTCCTCTCATAGCTCTGATTCTCAGAACCCCACACAAGATTTCACTCAAGCTCTTTAATGCATGCCATCATCTTTGTAGACAAGCATGGAAGATACAGGCTCTTTCCATAGAGCATATTTCTATTTTTCTATATAAATCTGCCTCTCCTGCACTCCTCCCATTATTGAGCATAACCCTGGGGTCAGATTCTGACCTCAAACACAAAGTGTGCAACATCCTAGTAAATCAATAATAACAACTGTGCAACATATAAGATGCCAATACTTGTGCCTTCTGTTTTTGGACATCCTCGGAGGGATTGCAGAGCTCATCAAGGTAGCTTTATTTCAATTAAGTTGCAATGAAGCTATGTGACAAAGCAGATTTCTGTTGTAATCTAAGTCTTTTCCAGTCACCATGGCCCCTGGCTCTGGGACTGTTAGTCTGAGGGGCTGACGAAAGCTGAACCTAAATCCTTCACTACCCAAATCTCCATGTGTTGTGTCAGCTCTCAGGTTCCCAGGACTGATTTATGTTTTTTAGATAATGTCGTGGGGAGCTAGCAAGCTAGGAAGCCTAAATAGCCTCAGTCCCTAAGTGCAGAACTTTTGTTGAGAAAAGACCCTTTATCTCTAGGAACAATAGATTCTTATCTTTGACTGTTGGGATCTGCAGCTCCTGGGTCCTGGGCAGCCCATTTAGCCCACCAAGTGCTTTAAATGCTGTGGGATGCAATGTCAGGCTCCATCTTCTTTCATGAGATTTTTAACTCTTTGGGCTAGAATTGTACATCAATATGAAATAATCCTGTCTGGAGTTGCTATGCACGAAGTATACTAATTAATTGTAGAGCCCACTTGAAAATGTAACGTGTAAAGTAGCTCTGCAGTTGTTGCAAGCAATTTAACATTCAAATAAGTGATTTATAATATCAGGTTTCACAAGATTATGACCATAATGACTATCTGACAGACTTTATAAGCAAGTTGTCCAGTCATTTCAATTTGATTCTGGCTGGCTAAGGACTGGGAACTGTAAAAAGGCTGTAAGATTTGGCCTAGAATCAGAAATAACATTTGCTGTTTTCCAAACGTGCGGTAAACAAGAAAGGAGATATTAAATTTTTGTACATCTCTCAGCACATGCAAATGAGAATGGAAAGAGCCTCATCAGACAAATACAGAACAACAACCATCTGGATCCCAACCCTGCTCCAGCAGAAGTCAGAGCCTTGAGCCTCTTTCTGTCATTATTTACATCCTGTAAAGGATAACCTTCTACCCAAGCTGGTGGAAGGTAACACTCTGGCTTTGAGGAACTCAGCTGAAAATCTGCCCTCGCCTCTGCTGGGGGGAGGATTTGACACAGGGAATGCAATGTAACACCCAAAGTCACGCCAGGGCCCTCCAAAATTTGAGTGGGGCAAGTGTTGGCCCCCTTGAAGGATTTCAAACGTGTCTGTATTTCCATGATTTTGCACTTAAAATAGAACAGAAGGGAAAGACTAAAAGTGCTTACCACAGAGAGGGAATTGGAAAGCAGTGTCCCGTCTTGGCCAAGCATGTTGGAAACTGTAATTTCAGGTAGATCCATGTTTTGAGTGTGGAATGGAAGGAGGCCATTGTGGTTCATGGGATGACACAGAGAGTGGTACCCAGACTCTATCTCATTCAAGTGCACCAGGGAGTGGTCAGGCAATGATGGAGGAGTTATAGGAGGTATGTTAAAATCTTCACTTTCAAGACTTGGGCCAGGAAAAGACTGGAAAAAAAAAAAAAAAGAGCAAACATAAAGGGCTATGAAAATCAGATGAGCACTGGTCAGTAATAACAATAAAAGTCATATAAAACAAACAAAAAGAGCCAAACCCACATACTTCTGAGCACAACCTACAATATAATAGAGAGTATTTTCAAGACCCATATATTATACAAGGGAAGTCTCACCATTATGTATGGAGGAAAAAATGCCTCTAAGGCATAAGAATCTATGATACTTTTCCCTTAGAAATATTTTTTAAGAGAAATTGAACTCAAGCAGATTTCAAGGGTCCTATTAAAATTTTCCAGGAGTGTTCATCTAGCTGAATACCTTTTCCATGGGAATTGTGGAAAAGGAATGTAATTTATAAAATTAATATTGGCACAAAATGGTTCATTTTACTCCCTGCTACTCAGACCAAGAATTACACAGTGAAGAAAGATACCACTTTTATGCTTAGGGGAGTGCCATACATTTACTCGGCTAGAAAGAAAAAGAAACAGTACATACTCAGCATGAGTATACTTTGTGTTTATAAAAGTGCATTTGAAATTTTTTAAAAACTCTATTTTTTTCTTAATTTATAAACTGAATTATACATATATTTTGTCAGTTATCTGAATTAGTAACTCCACCAAACAACTGTTAGTCTTTTGTTGTCTGCTGCCATTAAGTCACCCACCTCAATCCGACCCAAGGAAAAGCCACAGGCAAAGTCAGAATAATGCACCAAGGTGGATAATTGCTATTATTTATCTACAGTTTTTGTACAGCAGGTAGGCTCATTTGTGGGATAGGGTTGGTATGTGCGTATTTCTAAAAAGGAAATGGTGAGTATAATAAAGGGTTAAAGAGATCAGTTGCAATGGTTCAGCCTGAAAGCTTGCTCTGCTTTTCTGAGAACAGCCAACTCCTTTGCAAAGTGATCAGTCTTTGCACATCCCATGCCCACAGTTAGGAGATTTATAGCACAGAGAATACTCCCACCCTTCCTGCCCCTCTTCAGCACAGCAGTCCTGCTCTGAGTGCCGCTTTTGTTAATTCTGGAAATGCAAGGATTTAAATACATTCTGCTCCTGAAAAGTATCACCAGAAAGGATGAGTATGAGGGCACAATTTCAAAGAGCAGCTATTGGAAAAAAAGGTTTTCCCTAATATGTGTTTCCAAATGGAGGCTAATATGTGTTACAGGGACATTTCTCTCTCCCTATAACAAATATGGTGTATGAATTCATGCAGAAGGACAAGGGGAGAATCAATGGCCAATTATAAACAAAGGGATTTTTCATTAGTCATCATAGTAATAATGTCCTCCTGATGCCTGAGGTTACTCTCTGTACGAGCATGTATATATAAACTAAAATCAGTAAAAACCAAACAGTATTAAATGTTTTCAGTGAGCTGGTGAACACAGAAAAACCTCCTCTAATGCACATTGCCATGGTTTTGGCTGCTTTGTTTTTTCCTGAAAAGTTTTAAATCTCTTTACCAAATATCTTAGTATAAAATAGAACAGTAAGTCTAGACTGGAAAGGCCAAAGTAAAATCCCCCAAAATGAAAACAGAACAGGGTTTGACAGTGATATCATTACTGTTAGGTGTGAGGACTTTGATTCTACCCATGTATTCCAGCTGTGTTTCTCACCTCCAGCACAGGAGTTTGCTCTCCCTTTGCCCCTGCTTTCTTCTTAATGGCAAGCTGGTGCAAGTCTACTGACCTCTGTAAGTTGCATTTGCCTGCACTTTTACAAGCCATGGTGCAGCCATTTCTCCAAGGGGAAATACAGTAAAATAGACCCTCACTAACTGGAGAGAAGTCTTAAACATGGCAAAGAGAACATCACATTTATTCAACAACAATGTATAAATTTTGCAAAGCCAATTAAAAGTATTAGGGACAATGCATACACTAGCTAGTTGCTAATACTATTATATAAAATCCATGATGAAAAAAAATCTGTCTAAAGCGAGTTTAAGATCTAATACCACAATAACTAAACAGCAAAGAAGATAAATTAAGGAAGGGATAACATCCACAATGCTCTCCTGGACCAGCACTATCCCTGCTGGTACACTTAGATTTGGTAACAGTAATCCTGGTGAACTTGGATCCATATAGCCTACAGCTTCCAGGAGGGATTCATTAGCTGTGAAAAGATGACATTTATGTTCAACAGTGTCTTTTCTAATGTCCCGAAAGACATATGGCCTCAAAAGAGTTTTCTCTCCCCAGATTTTGCAAGTAGAAAGTATTAACATCTATTTTCTCTTTTTCATACTGTCCTGTGAGAGTTTAAGAGAGTTTGCTTTTAAAAGCAAGTATTCCTAAATCAAATATTGACAGATATGGGAGGCACTTAGCATATTTGCTTATTTGTACACCTCTTTTAGCATGTCCCATATGGATGGACCAGGCTTTATTTCTGATACTTTGTGTTTCAAATGTGTAATTAACTAGTAATACTTCAAAAATGGTGGAATCATTTAACTGCCAGTAGGACATTTTCTTCACTTATTAAGAAAGAAGTACAAAGCACTAGCAGGCTCCACAATCCAAGGTGTGTCATGTGTAGGTATATAATAATGTAATATATGTTTTATGGGTTAAGAATTTTAAATAAATGGTTGTTGTCTGATTAAATACTAAATAATCACAAAATGGTTGTTGCTTGTGAACCATTTAAGAGTGTATTTGATGCCACATCACCTATAAATCATTGTTCACTACACTTAAACGTATGATTAGAATAGCAAAAGCTGTAATGACACACCAAATAACATAATTCAAATTATAGTATCTCCTGTGTTTCTCTATTTTTTTTCTGAAGACATAAACTATTGTACTATTTCAGTACAGCTAGGCAGAATCCAAGTTGTATGCTAATAGATATTCAAAAGCATCTGCAGAGCACCCTATTCACCCTACATTTTCAGCCAATGTGATATTTCCATGCTCAGTATTGTGTGCATGTAAGGCAAAGAGACATAACTTCCTGAGAGAAGTTACTTCAACAGTGATTTGCTGGTACTCATTTGTCTCGTCCAGGAGCTTGGTTCAGATGCTTGTAATGACTTAGCACACTGGCATATCAAACCCAAAATTCCTAGATACATCTGCAGCAAACCCAGCATATCACAGGAACAAGGCTGTTGCAACTGTGCCTGGAGGAAAGGCATGAGGAATGGGACATGTGCTTGTCCTGTGAATAGCAGCTACAAGCTTCAAACACCCACTCCTACTTTCCTGCCACCTCTCTCCATGCCGTTGGAAAGCCTATTTTAGCAACCATCTGGGGTCCCCTTGATGCAAGTGGTCCACTGCTGGCAATGGGCTCTCCTGGAATGTTGTTTTGTCACCTTCTTCTGTAAAGAGAAATTTAAGGGAAATAGGCAGTCTTGAGTTTAACCCTGCAGCAAAAACTTCTACTCCAGTCCAGTCATCATCCTGTCCCAACTTCTGGGTTAGAGCTCTGTTTAGAGCACCATTTCTTCCAATACAAGCAATTATCTGGAATTTCTAATTAAAGCAATTATCTATCATCCAGAGCATCAGGGAAGGCTGTACTCCCTGTATCCAACTACAAGTCATAAGTATAGCTCATATGTATTCATAATAAATGGTGGCCCATATTTTCAGATCTGTTAGGTTTTTTTTGGGGATGGGGAAGGTTAGGGTCTTTCCTCTCCACGCTAAAGTTTTTTTCTTCATAGCTGATTTTCCTATCAGCAGGACTTGATCTATTCAGAAAGACATGGAATAGCTCCTTTTTTTTCCTACTGGTCACAGAAACCTCAGCAAGCTCACCTTTTCACTTTTGATTAACATGAAAAAAACAACCCCAAAACAAGCAAACAAACAAAATTAGCAGAAATACTTTATTTTCTTTACCACAGTGATACTAGGAACTTTGCCAGTGGTATCACTTTCAACTCATGACTATAGGAGTGAAAGAGATGTTAATCAGCTCTCCAGTTTAGGGGAGTTTCCTAGGCCTTTATTACATTCCAGAGATAAAGCCCTCTGCAAATTAATACCATTAAACCAACTGCACAGCACTGAACCGACACAGGCTTAAATTTTTCTTTGTTTTAAAGAGCATTTTCATTACACCTGTGTTTATATAAACATATTTCAATCTAGTTCAAATGGAGTCTACACAGTGGGAACCTCAGAACTGATTATCCTTAAATTTGAGCTATCTATAGACACAATGTTATGGAAGATTTTTGAATTAAGAATGTCTTCCCAAATTTAGAGGACTATATTTTATGTTTCTGGCTAAATATTAGTGACATTTCTGGTTGAAATTATGCAAATTTCATAAAACAGATGATTGAGATGCCCACTCAGATCAAGAGGCTTCATTTTCTATATGCTACCTTGGCATATCATTATATGAGAAAATCTTGCCAGAATAAAATGATATGAACATTACCTAACTCACTGTCCAACCCAAACCCAAACTTTTGTTTCTGAACAAGATCCCATTGGTCCTCTTCAATTTACCATTTAAGCCACTTAGGCTGTTCAAACCCAGCAACAAGCTATGGAAGGAGGGGCAAAACTGGGGCACTGAGAGGAAGTGTATGTCAGGAGTCAGCTCTTTGGCAACAAATAACTTGAATTATAGCTATGCATCCAGCTGTGCTGATAACACAAACACACAAAAAGAAATCTAGTATTTATTTTTGAGATTATTCATCAGAAAATTAAGGGAAATGCTGGCAGGAAATACAAATGCAGCCCCTTTCCTTAAGTACTCTACAGTGATAACTGCACATTGGCCAGCAAAATTTACTTATGTTTCAAAATCATTTTAATAGAACTTTAAAAACTGATTGGAGAAGTCAAATCAAAGGAGGAGGCTTAAACAGACTGCCCACAGGAGGCAGCAAGCTTTCAAACATCCAGTGTAAATCCCTCTGGAAAGAGCAGAATTGTTCATATATGACAGCACAGAAGACACATTCACTAAGTAAGTCTGATTTGTGTGCTCACTGGTTGCATCAGTCATCATGCATTTACTCAACAGAATCTTGTATTAGCAACAGTTCCTTAAAAATTGGGAATTTGCCTATTTAATTTAAATATATTTACTTTAAATTATATGAATGGTTCTGCCAACTATGTAGAGCGTGTCTTAATTTTTCATTTGCACCAAGGCTTCTGTGTCTGACCTGTGGAAAGATGCCAGTTTTTAAAAGATAGATGCTTCAGGCTGTCTCCTCTTCTATTATTGAACACATTGTTACATAACTGAAATACTTATGAATCAAGAGTAATATAAAAACAATCAGCTCATTAGAAGGGGAAACACAGCCATGTACCTTATACAAATTTGAAAGTTAGGATAATATATTTGACAGTGGATATTTCCAGGAGTTTTAAT